>NC_138455.1:1285000-11285000 GCF_040668555.2 Bombus flavifrons | reverse complement strand
ATGTAACCTTCGTCGCAATTTCACCATTCGATTAGGCACTGTTCTCGACAATATAATTATAGGACATGGCGAGTGTTTTCTTAGAAAGAATCGAATATGTCGAACAGAGTTGAAGACGTTAAAAAGACAAACACGAACCAGTGTGGTTTCCGTTACGACTTCCTTCGATTGGACGACGATTGGATATTCCGAAGCGGTTAGAAAATACGCGGAAAGTTCTCAACTTATGGCCGATTAAGTCTGTGGAAACGCAACACCTTCTCGTATTTATTTTTAATCTATCAATTGCTCGTCCGCGTAACGTCGAGAAGATCGAGTAACGCGACATTTACAAACGAATGGCAAATACACGTATTGCGCACACGAGACAAAACTTGAGATTAATAAAGACTTTGTTGCTAAACCCACTTATGCACACCGAACGAAAGAACACCTGACTCGCGAGCGCGAAAATACCGCGGAGTACTCGGCGATCGAGTGCCATTAAAGCATCGTTTGCTCCGATTCACGGGGCATGTGTGCTCATCCGGATTCGCGAAAACAGCAGTGGCGAATAATCCATCGTTCCTCGGATTTCCCTCCGACGATATTGCGATGAAATTTGTAAGTACTTTGCTTGACAGGCGAATCTCGTTCTCTGCGAAATTTCGACGATAAACATTGACGTAGAATTATCGAATATAAGTCGTTGCGACGATAATATGTAAATTTATATTTTTACAAATTGGCATCATCCTCTGAATTTTAAATATCGCGACAAGTATTTTTCGTTGAACAATTTGTAAGCGTTTTATACATCGCATAAATGCGTAGACATCCCAGATCTAATTATCACGAAATCTTCGACAATTCCTAATAATACAGGAGTCAAAAGCTCGACCTATGAACACGATTCTGAAGCTTGTTCTCGGTTGTTTCGTGACCCTACGGCTAATGGTAACGTGCGAGTAGAAAAGGTAAAAGTCGATTTGTTCGTTTTCTCGGGAGGATTATCGGTGGGTATATTCCACCTGCGGAAAAAGGCGTGCGTTATTCGCACGGTGATCATGACTTTCTCGAGGAAAAGTGGTTCCCGTTTGGCGCACGCACGCCAATCATTATCCACGAATTCGTCGGCGTGATGTAGTTGGTGTATCGTGTGCAGTCCGATAGAGTGTAACGCGTATCGTTTGTTCCGCGTTCGATAAACGACGTTGGCTGTTGCCTCTCGATTGTACGATCGTTCGACCATACGAACGTTTATCTGCGAGAAACAGTTGGGAAAAATTTGAGAACGCTCGAGATCCACTCAAGGCCTGGTTTCATTAAACCGAGGAGAGAGATTACCCGGGGAATCGACTCGAGAGTCCCCTCGGCTAAGGACCGTCGTGAAAGTTGGTGGTAAGCCAAACAGTTTCGCGTTCTTCCCGCCCCCCTCTCTCTCTCTTGCTCACTCTTTCTCTCTCCCTCCGTTCGCTTTTCATATCCTTTGTTCTCTCAACCGTCTCTTCTCTTCTTCGTTCGCGTTCTCTCTCATTATAAAATACCCAATTAATTCGAACTTCGTAAGAGGATCACGGGATAATTAATACAATAAAAATAGACGTCGCAATAACAATAGCGAACTTGGACGAAATATGCTAAGAGGCTTAGCCGAAACCTCGCCCGGTTCCTCTTCTTTCGTTCCAGCAGCGCGCGTCTCGTTTTCGTTGAGCTCGTCGAGCGGCGACCGCGTTCGACGATAGGAGAATCGACGCGCAGCAAAAGAAACCGTCACGTAAGGAACGAACGCGACCGAATGACCGCGCCGAAGGCTATACTTTCCTAACACGCCATTGCGTAATTACGTGCTTCGCCTCGTTAGGTGTATTACTTTCTCCGTAAACCCGTAATCAGATCCGAACGAACGTCGGGCTTGTTTACCGACCAGATCCCTGCCTTTGGATTCCACCGATAAGGCTTGTCAGTCCAGTCGATCTGGCCACGTAGGAGCTCCGAGAAATTTCGAAATTTCCTTCATGGAAACCCCCTAAACTCGCCGACCCTTCGCTGTCGCGTCCGAGCGCGATATCGTGACACTGGACGAAGGATAAGAAATTGCTGATTATGCGAGCGAACGCGTAATAGGTAGAAAACCGGCGAGACGGATTGAAAGATCGAGTTGCAGGCTGCAAGCATCGCTAACGAGTGCGTCTGAATTCCCAGCGATACCTGGATTCGCAACGAGGAAATTTTCCACGCGTATCTTTCGACGAAGAGATTTAGTAGAAAGCGCGTCCGACGAGTTTGTACGATTCTGCGACCTCGTATTGCAGGGAATTTTAATGGATCGTAGTGTGGTTAATTTAGGGGAAAACCTTAGGAGGCAAGAAGGGTTGTTTTCTTCTCGCGACGTCGGTGCAGCTACAGTTCGATAGGTCCAAACTCTCTCTAAATCGTCGCGCACGACCTCCGGAGATATTACCCTGCTACACGGTGGAAGGGATTGCTCGGTATAAATTGCATCGTGTGGTCGACGAAGCGCGGTCGAAATTGGGGAAATTAAGTTCGCCGAGTATAGAGCGTGCCGGGCTATACTACTACCGCCACTACTAGTACACACAAAGAGAGACCGCACTGGCATGTGGTTCCGTGTAACCTCGATGTCGATACACTCGGGTCAGCGCGTCGAGGAACGAGCAGACGTAGCAGCCGAGGGATCCCACGCATCGGCTGTTTGCATTCGCCGCTAAACGGCCGCTCATGCCTCGACGAATTCGCCGAATGTGAGCAGACCTGCTTGCAGTTTCCGAGAACGAGACGAATATCGATGCAGGTCGTTTCGACGAAGATTACGGAGAAGGACTCGGGGCGATCGTTCCAGGACTTCTGACCCTTTCGTCGCGATCTCCGCGTTAACGGGCTCGTGGTTAGACTGCAACCTACGCGTTTACCGAACCAGGAATATTCCGTATTTGATTCCGGAAGCAACGGATTGCGAATTTTTCTACGAATTTTTCCGCCAATTCGACGATGACTCGTTACGAAATACGACGAACCGGGGCACCTGGTACTTTGCCAATTTACCGTACACTCTTCTCCAACTTGCCGGACGGTGCGTGCAACGGAAACTCTAACTGGGGCCCATTACTTTGCCTTGTTGCCGAATCTGTTCTCGTTGTTCTCGCAGGATTAGCCGGCGGAAGTCGGTTCGTGATCCGGATTGGGAAGAAAGTTAACCGGCCCTAAAATGCCTCGAATCGACCAGTGAATGGCGTTGCAACTACCGTAACTGTTAGCGGCACGCGTGCTCGTGGCAACGTGTTATGAATCGTTTGATTTCGTTCCGTTCTTGACGCGAATGTTAACCCTCTCGATTTTCATACGAATTCCGATTCGACGAGGCCTGCGAAATACCCTGGCGTGTGGTCGGGCGGCCAGCACAAACCACTGTCATTCTAAATTCCTCGCAGCGAGTCGCGTTGAATTTTGTTTTGTCAACGCGCGGCCACGCTTCCGATAAACTTGCGACGAAATTTTTGTGACAGCCTGGCTGTTCGGGACACGACGTTAAACCGTAAAACGTCGAAGGTCGGACGAGGAAATTATTCCGCGTGACAATGCCAAATTCAACCCTCTCGCAAGGTTCGAACCTCGAACGTGCTGCTTCGAATCGCGCGAAAGAGAAAGTAGAGCGGGGCCCCGCGAAACGTGCGAGGGACAAAAGGAAAAATTAGCTGGGCGATGAAGCGAGCTTGAGAAACGGCGAACGAAAGGGTGTGGTTGGTTGCACGGCTGCGAACGTATGTCCGTCAACGCGAGCCTGGAAAGAACCAGCTCTCGTCCGATTGCCAACAGCTAATCGAGTTATCAAGCTGAAACAAAGTGCATTGTAAACGATCTATTATCTTTTATCCGCAGAAGGCATTTTAATTTGAGGAAGTTTCACAATGGTAATCGCGTAAAACCGCTCTCGCAGCGATAATGAAAGGAACTCGAGGTAAAGGGAAATTATAGGAAAGAAGATATGGTGGCGTCGTAGAGGAAGCCGCGATAACTCGAATAAACCGGTCGGAAGCAAAAGGGAGACGGTAGAAAGCGAAGGAGAAATCGCTGCATCTTGAGGTCGAGCGTGTCGACGCATTCTGACAGGGATAGAAAACGGCAGCAGCGGCTTCGGGCAAGGCTAGTTGGAAGAATCGGGTATAATTTCTCGGTGACAGGGTGGCGTCGGCTTTTCAACCCTTATAATATCTCCAACACCCTGGTCGCAGTTTCTGTCATCCCTCCTTTTTTCATCGCCACCGTCTTCCTCCTTCTTCGTGTTCCTCGTTGGCCTGCCTCGGTCCTCCCATCCTGCCTCTCGCTCTCTGCTTCTCGGTTTCCCTATCGGTCTCTCCTCGTCTCTTGGTTTCACCCTCGGCGCGCTTTTGCTCCCGGGAATACATTTCCATGCATTTTCCTGGGCGGGTTCTCCTGGTCTTTCGCTCGCCCATGCCCGGTTTTCACCCTTTCTCCGTTCCTCTCGCTGGTCCACCGTCTCTCCCTTCCCCTCGGCCTTCCACGCGCTTTAATTACCAACTTTTCCGTGTTTCCCAGGAATTCGCGCTCGCTCCACCACCTCTTCCGCGTCGACAGTGGTTTCTTTCGTACGCTTCTTTATACTCTGTTTTTCTTCTCCGGCCGCTCCCTCGCGGTCCCGTGGGCCACATCCGTGCTCGCTTTCGACGAGTGTACATAAAGTTTGCGCGCGCGTACAAATATACACGGCCGCGCAGAGGGTCGGGAAATCTTGTAATGCTTCGCTCTCTGGCTCCTTTCCTAGACTTTCTCTCTCCCTTCTCTCCTCCCCTCTTTCACCGAGTGTTTGCTTCTTTTCGCCCCCCACACGGATACGAAATATATGCCACAGCGACGACGCAGCATCGTCGCGTACAGGGATCGACGCGTGCTGGTTCTTCGTTCCAACCACGAGTCGACAAATAGATCGCCATCTATAGACGAACGTTAATCCTTTCAGCGCTGGTTCGTTCATAACGCCAATTCAGAACGGAGAACGATACAACTCGGACGTTCAGACAGGATCCACGAGATAATATCGCGTTGGCCTCGTTCCCTCGAGTTTCTTTTTCAACGGGTCTCCGAGGAATCGCGAGGTAGCTTGGGTACAACGCAAATATAAGGAAAAGCGAGCCGAGTCGTTGTCGAAACGATTAAAAGTTTTTCTGGTTTAACGATCCGCTGGAATATGCAAACCAGCGCGAACCTTCCCCTTGCCGCGTCGATCCCGTCGGCTTTCCTTTCTTTCCCACGATCGTTTGAATCTTTCTTCCGTCGTTTCCACGTCGCTGCTCCGGCTATTTCCGCTTTCCGGCTGGTTCAACGATTCGCTTTTCAACGCGCATCCTTCTTCGCTGTCGATGGTCATGAACACGTAGAAAGCCAGACGGGGACGATGGCGTTTCCTAACGAGACTCGTGTTTCCTGCAAGAGGAAACTGGTCTTATCGAGAATCTACGAACGAGTCGAGAAAGCGATAGCATCGTCTACGGTTGCTCGCGCGCGTTCAACGGCCGCTTCGCTTACGCAGCAACGTCCGATGGAAAAAGCTAGAAGAATAGAAGAAGTCGTTCGAGATGGTTGAAGCTTCGGTATCCGTTCGTTGCGTACCGCTGCGTCGCGCAAGTAAACGAACGTCGAAGCGTATCGAATTTCCTGCTGCTCGAATATCACCGGAACCTGAATATTCGGATTAATTCGACTAATTCGAATTAATCGACAAAACAAACGAATAGCTCGAGTCGGAAATAAATTGGAAAAAAAAATGATCGTTTGTCCTCTCAGACTATTTATTAAACGTTGTTTAACATTTCCATAGAATGTTTATAAAAATGTGGCGTATTGAATTTATTTAGCGCTATTGGCGGACCACTCAGTGAAAATTGAATTGAAATTGCTTCGGCAGTTTAAGAGAAAATTGGTTTTGAAGTTCGGCAATTTTATACGCGTACGGATAGAATTCGGTTGCGGGTTTCCTTAATACAAAGTAATTTCAATCGCTTTTAGCATTAAAAGCCTTTAGATTCGTCGGAAACGGACGTCAACCCCGTTGAAAGTCGCGCACGTAGGTCCACGTACGTTACAGCGTTTCTCTCGATCGCCGTTATCGTCGCACCGCGGACGTAGCAGCTCGTGCGGTTTTGTACGCGTACGAACGTTACGTGGCGACATCGATGGCAACGTCCTTTGGAAAAACGCTTCCACGGCGATGTTGTAACTCTTCGAGTTTAAGCGGAAGAGCATCGTCTCTGACGCATCGTCCGGTCCGTTTATCGAACCGCACACAGCCGGTGGATGTTCCTCGAGTAGCCGCTGGCTAATTCCCAAAGAGATTATCGAAGACGCATCACCGCGATTCCACGTCCGAATACAAATTGGTCCCTTGCAACCGCGGTGTGGCCCGGTTCGAATGGAAGGCGGAGGAGAGGGAGGGTGTGCATGCATAGAGCGTCGGTGTATAGCGAGAGCGGTACAGGTGCGACGGGTCGAGGCAGCGAGGAAATTGCAGGGTTCTCGGTCCCCCAGGTGCTCTTCGTCATCATAAAGCCTACGCCACTGGCATTGTACCTGTATTAAAGCCAGCCTCGAACACGACCCTGCGACTCGTCCCCCTCCTCTCCTCTGGCCGTGTGCTAGCTCTTCGCGTTTCCCGTGTTCTGTTCGCTCTGCTCGTTCTGTCCACCCTCGCTGCCAGCCGACTATGTATCGTCGACTGGTCGACCATTTCTCGAGACCACAGCCAGCAGCCTTGCCTCGCGTTCCCTGGTCACCGCACCGCGACCAGTCGCCACATTTAATAATCGGTATTTATGGGAAAAACTTGCCAGACGCTCTCCTCGCCACGTCCACGATGGCCCATCGTTGCCGCATCGAAATCTACGACCTCTCTACGCTTCCGCCCTCCTTCGTCCTTCGTCCTCCGCCTTCCGCCAGCGCAAATACCGTAACTTGCAGTCTCCGTGCCTTCGATTCGCTAGCGAACGCTGTACAAACGATTATTGGCAGACGACAAATGAGAATTTGGACACGATACGCCGCAGGATGTCAACACTTGGGTGGTTAACCAAAATTATTCCGCGGTTAACCAACCAGCGTGCGTAAAGGAGCGGATTCGACGGAATATGGCAAGAAGCGGGAAGAATCCGTACCGATTTTGGGACATTTCCATTAAAAAGTGGAAAAATTGTTGCGCTCGCGTACGCTGACTTAACTCGAGGCTAACTTCAACTTTGGTCCTATCCCGGATTCGTTAAATTTTTAACAGAAAGTTTCCCGATCGATTCCGACAGAGGCGCCCCAAGTACACTCACCGTGTCAAGTAGAACAGCCTACTGGCTGGTCAGGCGCGACGTGACACGCTTCGAGTTGGAAAATTCTTTGGCCATCGAGGATCGTTGTTCGCGAAGACGATGTCGCGAGCGATATCGGATACGCACGAGCGTCGACAGTTTCGGACGATTCCAGTGGAACGATGGGCGATCGTGCGGGCATGCCGGCTGAGCGAAACTCCACAAGGAAAATCGTGGAGGAAAGCGGTTCTTGGCGTAATTATTTTCGAAGGATTAGTCGTTAATGCGGCGAAACACTTGGGAACGAGATAAGCTTCGCCGAGTTCCCAAAGAAAATAAAGGCTGATCCTGTCGGACGGTGGCTTACTTTTGGCAAAAACAACGCCGCAGCGGCGCACCGGAACGCCAAGAGTCGTGGATTTCTCAGCTGGACTGAAATAACCGACGGCACAGGAAGCCGTTTTAAGAACAAACTGTTGGTTGGTCGCAATTAAAGCTGACCCGTTTTCCGCTCGAACGCCGCACTTTCTTTCGACCATCGTTTTTCAAACGGAATTAATTCAGACGTGCAGCGCACGAGGCTTTCGCGCCCGTGATTCTTTTTCGTCAAGTTTGCCAGAACTGGTCCATGTGAAACGCATACAACGAGTGGTACGAACGAGAAATACGAAACATAATAATAGAGCGAACGCGTCTCCCGCTAGTCTACCAATATAAACTTCTCGTTGCTGTCCGTCCGTTCAGACTGAATTACCTGACCCTGTCCCGGAGGAGTCTACGCCCCGGCGTCCAACAACAAAGTTTGCACGGGCAAGTGAAGCTTAATTAAAAGCTACGATGACACTCGAGGGCCACTCTGCTCCGAGGGGCCAACGATTCGTTTCCCTTGGTATCGAGAACGAGAGGGAAACTCCTAATCGTCTATCGTTTACCTTCGCGGAAGAGTTAGCCCGGCCGCTCGGCTTCTCGAGATAACGCGCCGCCGCGTCCAATTTTCCACGAACCGTCTTGCTTCGAGATATTCGGCGCTAGGAATAAGACAAGAACATCCGGCGGGCTACTCCCCTTCGACGCGTTTCATTTCCTAATCCTCCTCGCGCCGCAATATCGCTACAAGAGCGTCGTTCCTCGTGCAAATCGCAGCCGAGGAACAAACGCAAATAAAACCTCTCTCTCTCTCTCTCTTTCTCTATTCTTACCTCGGTATAAACCCTGACAAGTCACTGTGAAAAATCCGCCTTCCGCGTTATTACCCGCGTTTCGCGGACATTAAGGTCGAGGTTTGCGCGCAGGAGCCTCTTCGATTCCAACTACTTTTACCTTTCTCGCCGTTCGAATTTATGACCCGCGACCAAGAATATGCGGCTGGCGAGACTGCGCCGAACATCGGTCCGCGATCCTCCTCCAACCCCGTGGAAGCTTTCACGTCTTACGGTATGTACACCTCGCAGCACCTAGCAGGATGCTAATGCACGTGATCGATAGGAGGATGGAAGTTGAAACAGCCCTTGCGTTTTTCGAGCGTTCGCCACGTACACTTGCTACGCGATTTAAAAGCATACAGCGTGTATATCCTTGGCGACTGCGTGTGTTCGGTTCACTGGGAAAGCAGCAGAGAGTGGCACGGTAGAATTTTTTCGACGCCGAGGGCTCGTTTGAAAAATGCGAGGCTTGCGTGGTCTGTGCGTGTTCGAGGAACACCTGCCTTTCTTCGTAACCTCTGCCCTGCTTAGGCTCTACGACCACCTTCTCTTCGAGATTGCCACGGCTTGATTCCAGGTGTACCCTCGTCGGTAGACCGCCGTCCAGAGCCCAAAGAACGACGGGCACGCGAATTATTAAGCTAATAGCTCCGTGAGTATAGCTCCGGCGTCTTCCTCCCTGTACGCTTGGAAAACAGCACTGGCGAGTATTTTCCTGTCTGGTAAAAGGTATTGAGTCGTTTCGGCCAAGTTTCTACGGTTTTCGATGGAAGAAAGTCGGCCGCGCTGTCCGACGTTCTTCGACTTTGCACACGAAGATTCGTATCTGCCGGTTTGTTCGCGCGCGATGCTCCGGCCACGTCTTATCTCGCTCGCTGGATCCTGCGTCATTGCAACACGTTCCTCTCTGCGTACTTTGGCGTCTCCGTCGGTTCTAATATTTCGATTGTCGCGTTCGAGCTTGTCTCTGCAAAGGAATCTTTGCGATCCGTTGCGAGAGGCGTGTCGCATCGTCGTCGTATGCGATCGACAGCACCGCTGGCCGCCCGTCCGTGAATCAAACCGGGAGATGGCATCGCGTGGTCTCGCGAGCTCGAAGCAAATTGTTCGGAAAGCCGGGTCGCGTTTGAATTTCCAGCGAAAGGTTTATGACTATTCCTCCGTTGGGGCTCATTCGTACCGAATTGAGCGTATAACTAGCGGCGGCCGTTCTTGAAGCGCGGTATATATATAAATAGAACGTCGAAGAGTCGTCGCCGGCAGCTGCAAAACTGCCGCGTATTTCTGGATTTCGAGGAAAATTGCTCTCGTTCTGCCGCCGGTGCATCGATTGCGTCGATTCGAAAATCTCGCTCTTTATCGGCGATGCGATAATTTTCAACGATCGTGTTAGACGCGCGCGCTTCTCTTTCGCCTAGGACCGCCGATTTATGCACGGTTTCTGCGATCGCTGTAGAATCGATCGTCGAATACACCGCGGTTACCGTGCATCGGTATCGACTCCGTTCCACGCTGCTAAGAGTCTGTAGGGCAAATCTAGACACGGCAAAACGTCGGCTAATAATTTCTCGCGTCCGTTGCAACGACCGGGAATTTGGGAAGTGCGGCGGATGGAGACGCAGGAGCAAGAGAGACGACGGCGAAGGCAACGGGTAGAGGGGGAGGGAAGGGTAGTACTTGACTCGATAGGGAGTACCAATTATTTCGTTTGACCTGGCTGGTAGCCGGGCGAACCAATACTCCGAGACAAATTGTCAATTTATGCTTTCTCGTTATTACGCCGTCCTGATCATAGCACGCGGTTCACCGCGAGCCAACCGAAATGCACACGTATCGTCATGGAGCGCATTTTGCCAGATAGCAGGAGAAATGGTTCGAACGTTGTCGCGCGCAGTCGCCGTTACAAGCGAGTGTCGTGTGGCGAGAGACGAGAGGAGCCAGGGCTGGGCCTGACTGTTTCTCGTTTCCTTGGAATCGCTGACGATCGGTTGACGATACGTGGCGGACCCGGCCCGGACGATAAGATCTGGCGAAATAAAGGAGACAAGCGTACGGAAATGGAAACTATCGTGGAAGATCGCGGCACGGTGTACACCGCGCGTAGAACCGTAAAAATAAAGCGTAAAATCAACTGCTGACTCGATTGTGACTCTTTTACCTGCTACGTTCTCGGGGCTGCCTTCGCCGGAGGGAGTCGAGCGGAATCGCAGAATATCGCGGAGTGTGCGATTTAAATCATAAAACTGGAGTAAAAATTCCGAACAGTTTTTGCAGCTGCAGTTGCAGTCGCGGGATGCCTATCCGTGACTGTTTCCTTGGCTTCCTGGCGAATTTCTTTTCCCCCGATTCAGCTCGTTTGCTGGCCCTCTTTTCTTACCGCTTATGTTTCTCTTTCGCCGTGCACCTCGAACATTACCCAGCCATGGAACGGGCCGATAGAACCGTAAAAGGGAATTACTCGAACGATTCCACCTATTCGAGCGCGTTCTGCTCTCCGAATCCGTATACCTGTCCGTATGATCGATATTTCGTCGAAATCGTTTACGCCGCCGCTGCTCGTCCCCGCTCATCGTGCCCGCGATTCTCCGATAATCTCTTCTTCCACGGGAAAACTTCTTACCGAATTTGATGCCAAGCAGTCTCCGCGATTCGCCTCCAAATACCAATCTCGCTATCGTACCCGTGGGAAACCACGAAAATTGTATCCGACGACGCACGCGCTTATCAATTATTATCCTTTTCATTCTCCCTCTTTTCTCCTTCTTTTTCCCTTCTTTCTCTCTTCCTTTTTTTTCTCTCGGTTTGGCAACCGAGTAAAAAGCATGCTCGACCGAGCGATATTTTACCGCTTTTTCCTCGGACCAGAGAAAGGATCGTGATTTCGGTCTGTTTCAAATCTCGATCCTCTGTCCGTGCGGTCCACCTTTTGCAGACTGATCGCGGTTGGTTCGACGAGATCACAGAGATCTCGCCAAGCGGGAAAAAAGAATGAGCGCGATGGCGCGCGCGCGCGCGCACTCCGTGTCATTAATTGTCTTTGACTTTGGAGAGAGACGAATTCCAGTCGATCGGTCACGAACGATTCGAGTATCCTCGTAGACGGCGAACGAACGGGCTATTCACGGGAAGATCGCGCGACGGAATAGGAAGCGATAATATTTCATTCGCGGGACTAGAATATCATTTTTCAATAGCGCGCAGCTTAGCCAGGAGTTATATCGACCGGCTATATCTTCTGAACGTTGCCCTTCGTTTTTCCTCCATTTCTCATTCCGTCTGCTTTTTTCTCTTTCCCTCTCTTGCTCTCCTTCCTTTTGTTACCGAGTTTGACTAGGCAGCCCTGCCGCGATCACCGGCATCCGCGTGTGCTCTCTCACGTACGTGCAAGCGGTCCGAAAACGCTGGCAAGGGGTGCGTCGCGCACAGTAAATTCTCCATGCAAATGAGATGGCTGATACGCGCGAAATATAAATCCGAAAAACCCGGCGAATATTTATGTCTATTATCTGAAGACCCTCCGAAACCGCTTTACCTCGCCTCGTCCCCCTCCTCCCGCTCGCCCTTAGCTGCTTCCTCGTGATCGGCATCGAAATGGTCCTAGTTCTAGAAGCCTCGTTCCACTAGCTACCCCTTATCGCGCGTCCAGGTACGCGGCATCGTCTATCGAATCGATTAACTCCTCCTCGAAATACCCTACGGTGTCGATAATGGTAATTGCGCCGACAGGTTGTTCCACGGGAAAGAGGGAAATCAGTGGATCGTGATTTATCCAAAAGGACGCCGTATTATCGTATCGTAAAACGAGGTAAAAATCCGTAAATCAAGGAAAACGTACTTGTCGTGTTTTTCCATCGCGGTCGATTCAATCGTCAGGTTGTTGGACAAAAGGTGAAAAGGGAGCGTAGTGGATGAAAAATCGTAGGAGAGCGATTTAGCAAAGTCGATCGACTTTGGTCTCGCGAACGTAACCCGTTGGATGGTTTCGCGAATCCGATTCAAGTTGTTCGTACGTCGGCATCGAACTCGAACGGTGCAACGCGTCATGGAAACCAGACTCTAATTAGTACAGCAACACAGCCAACAGTCGCTTTAATCGCATGCTTCCTATCACCTGAAACGAGTTTCTCGAAGGGCTATCACGCGAAGTCTCGAGGTCTTTAACGCGTCGTGAGTGTTAACGGCTGGCTGACCGAATCGCCGCGCCAACTGCAATAAAATTACCGACTCTTGTTTTACTGGGTCGCATTTTCGCTATCCGTTTTTCCGATCGAGATTCTGATTCGCGTGTAAGAAGAAGAAGAAGAAGAAGAAGAAGAAAAAAAGAAGGAACAAAGGGGGGAAAAAGCACGGCGATGTATAAAAGTAGCAAATGCAAGTAGCTTACGTAAGCGGTGAGTGGTAGATTGGCTATTGTTTGAAAAACTTACGCGTACACTCTCGTTCGTAAATATTAGGACACCTGCCGGTCTCGCAGGAAACGTAATAATTGACACAGATTATCAGAGAAGCGATTAATCAACCGCGATTACGTATTCGTGCGATACGACGATCCAGAATACAGAAAAAGCTGCGGAAAGTTGCGAGAATTATGCACGATAGTAGCGAACGAACGATTGTACGTGTATAACCAACGTGGAAACCAATTTGCTTTAAACATCGTGACAAAATTTTAAATCGATCGGTTAGAAGATTCAACGAGTGTTTGCGAATGTTTGAATTTCAATCGTGAAATCATTTATAAAGTACGTGGAAAAGGCGTAGATAAGAAAAACATCTGGTTTGATTAATTACGAGATTCTATTCAGATTTACGCTTAGAAATTGGATAATAATTACTAAGCCCCTTTCGTTGATCGATCCCCGATGACTTTTCAGGGTTCGTCTCAATTTAATTAATTATTATATTAAACGTTGCAAGCGTCCTCAATATTCATGAATGCCAGTGTACGTATCGCGTAACATGGCTGCGCGAAGTTTGATCGAAATATAAATCGCGTATCTCGTCCCGTTACGATACAAACGGCTCGAAAGTCGGCCATTGCACCACCAATCGGCGTTGTCCGCACCATTCCCGAAACTAATCGACTTTTGCGTTCTTATCGCCGCAATGTTCCATCGATGGAAAGCAATTATCGTCGTAGATCGTAGAGCGAGAACGGTGGAAGATGCGTGGATCGACACGGTCGCAGCGAAGTAAACGCGTATAAATGAACGCGACTGTAAAAAATATTCTGCCTATTGTAGCGCGCCAGAGGCGCTGAATGTCCCTGAGCATACAGCTAGACAGGAAGACTCGTCATCTCCTTTTCGTCGTCTACCTATTACCCCTTTCACCGACCCCTTTCAAGGTGCTCTCTTTGTCTTTATCGAGCCACGTAGTAGCGGTGTTCCCGTGATGATCGCGCGGGGTACTTGGTGCAAAGGAGTGGTTTTCAACCCCTTGCGGCCGTCTTCCACCTCCCGATCCTCGACAGCTGGAACGAGCCTTGGCCAAGAGCCAGCGTATTCATTCCAGAAACTAGCCCCCGATCCAAGAGGCCAATTATTTAATCAATTCCACCCTCTTAGCGGCCGGTATAGACACCACATAGGCTATTGGAGGTACGGAACTGCCGACGACGACAGTGGCGGGCGTGGACAATTGAAATCTCGGCCCCTTCCTCCCGCCGATCGTGGACTTGGTTTTCGAGACGACTCGATTCCAATCGGTCGGTCACACTCGGAAGGTATGCCCATTATATTCACAATGGGACGATTTCGGAGCAATCGTGAAAACTTTGGTTGGAAGGGTGCGAGAGCCGAGGATCCGAGGCATCTCGCACAACCCTTTCTCGCCACATCTGCGCGAAAGTAGTCGTTATTTCTTCGAGATATACCTCAGAGACGCGTTTATCGTAACGTCGTTCGAAGTAAAGAGAGCGGCGCGGCCGGGCCATCTCGAAACGCTTAAAGGTTTTCGCTTCGAATTAGTGCCGCAAAGTCACGAATTCGTGCTGGTGTAGCTAGCCGGGTAGCTCGTGTCTCTGCCCGACCACGCCAACGTCGTACATCACGAATCCCCTGAGAGACCCATCCTCTTGACCGCGTCCATCCGCAATCCTACGTCCGAACGCTCGAACGTTAAACGTGATTTCGGGCTCACGCTCGCGATTCCACAAAATTAATCCGGGTCGGGGCCATCGATTCGCCTCTTTTCCTGCTGTCCTGTCGTTTATTTTCCACCTACGCCACGTCGAAATTTAATCGAACTCGTTTCTTTCCGTGAAACAGCGTGCCCGCGCCGCAGCTTTTTAATTTTTCCCACGATATTTATCCCTCGGTATCCCGACCCCTTACGTACCAACATCGTTTCGTCTGTACGGCCAATTTCCACGGAATCGGAATATGCTGCATATATCTATAGCCGGCTGTTGGATAGATCGACGCATCGATAAAGAAGGAATATAACGCGAAATGGACGGTAATAAAAATTACATCAGACTTTCCCTCAACCCCATTCCCGCGCGTCCATCGATCCCTCGCGTTTCCCAAACTTTTATTTACGCTCTGCTCGAGAGCGCCGTTAATTATTGCCACGAATACCCCGACGAATCGTAACGTAGCTGCGTTACCAGTTTCTCGTGAATTATTCCGTATCGGTGGAAACGAGCGTGCTTGCCCGAGTCGGCCATCCAGCCGGATCCTTTTTCAGTGCCTCGATTAAATACGTATGCGTTTATTTCCAGAGTATTCATATCGATCGCGGCATCATTTAATCAACCTTTGACCCCGATCGATCCGTCTCTCTGATTCGCGACCTGTCGCCAACGTCGCGCCAAATTTCCACCAGAATTTCATATTCGGTTCACTCGGGCTATCTAGGCGAACGCGCGGATGGATCGAAGGGAAAACGTTGAAAAATGAAAAAATTCGAGTGCAACCGTTTTGGCGGTGTCAAATTCGATACAGACGCGCGCCGCGCCGTGTCGCGTCGTGTCGTGCGACGTCGCGCGTCGCGTCGCGTCGCGTCGCGTCGCTAGGTTTCGATGAAAAATAAATACGGCCGAGCGTACGTACGCTCGTACGTACGTATACACACGTTGGTCGCTGGCAAACGAAGCGAATTGTTGTTCGCGTAACAGAGGCACCGGTGTACGATCGTTTGCTCTCGTGAAAGTAACCCGCGTTCGCGCGCGCAATCGTGACCGCGATACGAATCTCTCTCTTTGGCACGCTCGTCCCGCCTCTGGTATATAGGTCAGCTATGTGCGGATCGCTAGCTACGATGCCGACGTGCTTTCGCGGTAATGACGCCGACACACCACGCCGGACCCATTTAAATATCCACGGCCGATCGTTTGACTTTTTCTTTCGGCCACTCCTGTCGCGGATCTAATTTTCTATCGCAGCGAGAAACGTTTCCTTTCGATTCAACCCTCGGACAGTGTACTCGCGTACCAGTATCTATCGCGTGTATCGTAGAGATCGTTTTGAAATTTCATCAAGCCTGCAATGAGACGCAACTATCGCGACTAAATTGGGAAAATGTGTACGAGTATTGTCGGTACGTACGCGGTATCCAAGCGTTGCGCGAATCTCTGTTACGCGAAATACAAAAATGAGGATCAGATTCCAATAATCGACGAAACATACTACGAATAGTATACCGTTCTTTCATAATTAATATGTCGAACGAAACGGTCGGTAATTAGCTAAAATTATGTATTACGCGCTAATATCGTTCGCGTTTGTCGGGAAAAATGCCATTGACTTTTTACCAGGGAAGCCTCCAATTGCTACTTTCTTGCAGCGAAAATATTCGAATATTCCTCGGTCCAACGTTCACGATTTTAAAAATGAGCGATCGCGACGGACGCCGTATTCGGCGAACGAGGATTGAATCAAGGGACAGGCAGGTGCGTGGAACATTATCGAGATTGCAGAATATTTCAAAGACGGGAAGACGCATGGGTGGCTGCTCTGGATGAAAAATGTCAAAAGTAAGCCGGCCTCGATCTAAGAATTATCGAGGAGCTGCCCTATCTCGAGCGGGGGAAAAAAATCGGTGAAACATTTAACTAATAGCTCGACGTCAGGAGAGAAAGATCGGGACGGTTAAGGGCGTTGCGCGTACTCCGCGAGGGGAAAAGAATGCTCGCACCGTGCGAGAGATAGAGCAGGTAGAACGGTATCGCTTCTGCGTTATTACGCGACGAGTCATCGGAGAGGTTGTTTCTCAAAGTTAATTTACACTTTCTGCGACGCGTCAACACGCGTCGTGATAACAAACGGCGCCTATACGCATGGGATTTTCCCTACGAACGTACATGGACGCGTGCGTTTGATTAAAACAGTATCAGTATTCAAGGGTTTCTATCTCTTATTTCGACAAAGAGCGCTTCTGAGGTTGTTGTTTCGCCGCAGAATTATGTAAACGATATACGTAGGATGGTTGGTTAAAGAACATCATATACAAAAATGATGACCGTAGTTTCTCGAATAAGAGAGCTTCAGTAAGATAAGGTGTTTGTACGCACAGGTTTCAGGTGATCGTTTCAAGTGTCGATAAACGTAACCATACTGTAAGCCGTATATATTAGGTCGTCCGAAAAGTTTCTTTCGTTTTACGAGGAAACGATAGACGCGCAACGTCTTTTGTTTTATATTGTTTCATCGCATTACTTACGATCCATTCTGTTCTGTCGAGATAAACGTTTCACAGACTTGGTTTCGTATTTCTGTGAAGGTGCACTGTCGTGAAAGACACGTTTGCGAAAGAAAGACACTTTTCGGACAACTAATAGATATAGAACCAGAAAACCCCACTTAAGATTTATGAGAACGTCGTGTGATATTCGATGACGCCGAGCGTAAAGATTTTCCATCTCTTGTTCCTAGCTTGTATCGAATTTTTCTCGAAATCATTGATTCGGGGATAACTAAAAACGTAGCTTATGACAAGGAATGCGTAGAATAACTATTAATCCCCGTTAGACTTACCGGTTACCTGATTTTTATAGGAAATCTGGCCTTTAACCTCGCGTGGTATTCCAACGAAAGGCAGTCGTTGAAATTTATTTAGATATTTAACGTCTGAAGAAAAAGAAATTTTCGAATCGCTTTGCACGAGGACCGTGCAATTAGCGAGTCGTACGTTCCAGCGCGATAAAGAATAGAAAGCGAGACGAGAGAAAAGTAAGAGAAGAATAGCAGAGCGAATAATAAATATTTAACGTGAAAACATCGAGGCGGCGGACAATCTTTCAAACGTTTTACGAGCCAAGGAACACGAGGGGCGGACGCGCACGCAATTACCACGCGGTTTCGCGCTCCTGCGAGAGCTTCCGCGATACTCGACTCGCCCGAAGAACCGGGTCCACGCGTCGCCTCTTTCGCACGCGCAGAAATATCTCTGCCTCGTAGAACGTAGCGCAAACAGATCGTAGGATAGCGCGAGACCGGAGAATCGACAGCCGGTCGCGCAACGATATCGCGACTCGTTGAGAATCGAAAGATCGCAGCAGTACTCGCGCAGAAACGCGATTGTAACGAACGGAACGTTTCGAGGTGCACGAAGCGTTCTCCGTAACGATGGACGACTCGACTCAACGAGCTTCTTTCAGGAAACATCAGCGACTCGCAGTACATCACATACATGACAAGTAAGTACGAGCGGCGTGCAAACTACGCGCGCTGCGAAGTTTCCCCGGTGACCGAGGACGCGAATTGCACGAGCGTAACTCCGCGGCGAAATTTATCGAAGGGTCGAAGAAGGAAAAGAGCAGGAACGAAGCGTGCAAAGTGGAATAAAAGGAAGGAGAAGAAAGGTGGGGGAGGGGAAGGAGGGAAAAAGAAAAGAACGTCTGGGCGACGTCTGAAGAAGTTTGGTTCGCACGGCCACGCCGGTCTATGTTTCCTTGCGTTTCGAGGGCCTCGTTAGAGCCGCGGCAAACCGCCGTAAATCGGCCTGTTTTCGAGGGCCGGTACTCAATTTCGCTTGGATGACCGGCACCGATCTAAATTTCAAATCCGCTAATGTGTATTTTTGCAGCGGGTCCGAGGCTCTTATCGGCCAGGTCTGCTACACGCTTTGCATTTCAAATTCCGCGCGCACAACCCGTGTCGAGCGTGGTGGCACGGACCAACTTTCGAATGTTTCTGCCCGCTTATGCGCTGTCATTTGTTTCCCCCGCTCCTCTTTCAGATACCAGCCGCCGATCTACGATATCTAGCGGATTTTATTTATGGCGGCACCGACTACGTATCGGAATTGATTCCGTGATTTATTCGCCAACCGTCCTTCGACCGGCCGGTCGATATCGTCGAAGAGAGGCTGGCCCGAAATCGAATTTCGAGAGACAGGTTTTTCCTTTCGAATCGCGTTCTCGTTTCCGTCTCTTTCCCTCGGCGCGACCTGCTCCAGCCTCTTAACGAGGCGCAAGCGATAAATTTTCTTCTCTCTTTCTTTCTCTCTCTCTCTCTCTCTCTCTCTCTCTGTCTCCCTATCTCTGTCTGTCTGTGTCTATGTATATTATATGTATAGACGTATCGATTCGGTAGAGTTCGGTACGCCTCGCGACGTTATTCTCCGCGCGAAAATACCGCGCGCGACGAACGCATTAAGGTCACGAAAACTGTCTCGTCGTATAATTTGTACAACGAGAAGGTATTGGAGAAAGTAGGCGGAGATCTAAGAATCGAGCACGCCGCTGCTCCAGTGCCGTCACTCTTTAACGACGGTATAACTTGGACTTTATCTTCGCGTAATTTTCCTCGGTACATCTTCGCGCGGTTTTTACGGCTCTTCTTAATGCACGGGACGACTCGCTGGCTAATTGCACCGCGCCAACCGACGATTGCGAAACTTCTGGCCGCGCGAACCGCCAGCAAGAAAGTCGCGCTGCCACGGCCGGCTAATTGAAGCGCAATTAACCGCGTTAAAACGTTGCCTCCCGATTAGAGCGGTGGTGTGTCACCTGCTGCCGGCTGCCAGCACACCACCCGAGACTTTCTAATATATGCTGGTACGTTCCGTCAGTGTGTGAACTGGCTGCGCTGAAAAACCTACAGGCAGTTTGCTGTCGGATCCGACGAAGAGGCGACGCTGATCGAATCGACCGTTTCCACTCGGCCACCCTTTTCTTCTTTCTAGATTTTAAACTTTCACGATCGTCCGGTGACGTACAGCGACTGTTCCGCGTCAGACCAACACCAACCACGACGTACTAACGACGCGCACGAATCGAAAGCCGAAGAATCTTTTTGTTGTCAGGTTCGCGCGACCGCCTGAATTCCGCGGCAGCTGGAATTAAAAACTCTAGACGGTGGCTAAAAGTAAACTCAGCCTCTGGAGGATTTAATTTTTCAAGTATCGCGAGCAGACCAGAAAGGTCGCGAGCCTGCAACGTACTAAACTGGCGCGTTCTTCTCCGTTTCGTAAATGCTCTTTTAAATGGGTCTGAAAGCACTATTAGCGTTAAAAGCCAGTTACGGGGTACAGCGCCGGCAGCGTTCGGCCAGACTAAGCCGACTCGACTGAAAACGAGATACGAAAGTGCTCTCCGGATATGTCTCCTGCCGCGCGGTGCGCGCATCCGCCGTTCAAACGCTATTTCGTTTCTCGAAATAAAAATTTCAAAGGCAGGCAAATCGGGCTAGCCAAGGGGGCATTCTCCCTTTCGTTCGGCATTTCAGACTTTGCTGGATGTCGTCGTCCCGCGGTTACCTCATCCTTTTGGACCGTTGCCACGGGGAATACAACGTCGCGTTGTCGTTTCGTACACCGACGACGACGACGACGACGACGACGTTCTTCCGTGATTAGTCGTTGGTTCGTACGTTCGGCCAAATTTACAAGCGACACAGGGCACCGAGATATCTCGAAGACGACGCTACTTATTTAGAATATTGCCGGCATGCATTTGCATAAATTTAGCGCAGGCCCTACGGCGTTTCTCGTCGCGAAGCGCCCACCGTTATAGATCCGTGGAGACTCTCTTAAGTGCCAGATAGATCCGAAGCCAGTCGCTTGGACTCCGCCTCCGACAGCCCCCCGTTACAGGGCATCGGTATCGACTCGCTCGTAAAGAAAACGCTCGTGAGTTTGCTCTCGATCGATGCAAATTCCAGGCTGAAACGTAACGACGTTCGCGAGATCTTCGCCTCGTGTTACACGACCAACGGTAGCCGAACGCCGCGCGTAAATCATCGGCGGAACGACTGAGAACATCGCATCCCGTGGATTTTCGAGGTTGGTGCCACGGTACGCATGCATATTCAAATTGAATTATCCGCCCTACCAGACGCGTTGATTCGAAATCGTTCGGCGGGCCGATCTCGTCGAAACAACCAGCCATACCGCTCGGTTCACCGAAATCCGCCGCGCATCCTCGCCATTGTCCCTGAGCCGCTTGGACTTCCTAGACTAATGGAAATTCCTGGCGAGAAGTTGGTTAAAACGCAATCGCTTTGCATACGTATCGACGCCGGATCTCGTGCTATTCTCTCGGTTGCATCTATGCTCCTCCTCCTTCCTTTCGCTCCTTCGGGACACTTTTGGATACAGGCGTCGTTGACGCGTCGTTGCGGTCATCCGACCTCGTCCTTCGCGTCTACGCTTTCCACGGCGGAGGAGACGCGTTGCGTCGCGTGGCGATTAGTAGTCTGCGTCGGCGGAAAACGGAATCGAAAGCGAACGATCGATTGGAACGTTGTTTTCGTGAAAGTGAAAAGGGCGGAGGATGGAGGGAGGAGAGGCGGAGACGGAAAATGGAAGAGGAGTAACGAGTTCTCTTTCGTATCGCATGCCGACGACGGGAGAATTGTTTTTTCGCTCTTTGTTCGCGACGCTCGTCGGTTTTGCGTTACTTATCTCGTTAAAGAAACGCGAGAAACGGATAATCCGCAACCGACAAATCGCGACTGCCCGGAGAGGCGCCGGTCGCTCTTTTCACAGCCGTAACTTTATCGCGAAAGAAAGAGCAACGACGCGACGAGCACCAGAGAAGAATGGAACGTGCAGACGCGTTTGTGTCGGTGGCTAACTGCCGGCAGCTCGCGCTCGAAACAGTAGAATAGGTCCGTGTAAGGGTCGGACGCGGCGAACGAACGACGAGGACAGCGGCAAACGACGAGACGAAGTTACGAAGTAATGGACGCTTTAATTCCAAAGGAATAAATTGCAATTTTTCCAGCGGCGTAAAGTCGCGGTCACGCCACCCCTCTATCCAACGTTCCCGTTAAAAATCCCGGAATTCAATTAAACGCGGCCGCTAGCCGCAATCCCGAATTGAAATCTTGCAATTTCATATTCGGCCGTATCCGACCAGCCGCAGCAAGATCGAGCCTATCCGTTTGAATTTCCTGGAAAAACGATGTTCGCTTTCAAGTTTCAAGGATTCTCGGCAACCACGGCGGTTTAGCTGTTTTCGCCCAAAAAAAAAAAAAATCATTTTGGTCCCGTTTTGTCGTGCCACGAATAGACACGTCCACTCGGAAAACGGTATTAAAATTTCATCGAACGAGTTACGATGCTCTCGTTCGCCGTTGACCCGTGTCTCGAAAACGAAAACGGACGGGGTCGACTATTCGGAGGTGCATTCGCTCTGGGTTAAAAACACCGCTAGTATGTCACGTTTTCCTTTTTCGTCGGCCAATTGACGCCACGTTTTGACAAGATAAATTCGTTTATTCCTATAATCGAGTTCGTTCTTCTCGGTTGTCAGAAGCTGACCGGTTATTTTTCCATTCGTTTTTCTATTCTTTCTACGTCCAGTTCTACGCCGTGTCGCGTGTCACGGCGATTTCGATCGAACAGAAATTATAGAGGCGACGCGCGAAACCTATTGCGTTGGAAAAGATCGAGAAGGAAGGTAACGGCGTAGCGGGCAATAATACTTAAACGCCAATGACGGTCCTCCGGCATATAAATTCAATTTCACGGCTGGCCGGAGAACGGCGGAAAATTTTCATTATTTAATCCACGCGGGATTCTATTCTCCATTGTTGGCGCATTGTGCTCGTACAAACGAGTAGAAAACGCGGAGAAGATTTCCGGAAACCGAAGCTGGACTGTTCCCTCGTTGATACGCGAACACCGTGCCGCGGATAGAGGGGTTGAAAACCCATTTAAATTAATATTTGCCCTGCACCCGACCCACGGGTCTCGATCGCCTGCAACACCGATCCGCGATTTCGATACGCTAAAATGCGAATAAGGTCCGCGCAATTATTTGCGATAAACCCGTGCTCGGGTAATGTACACTCGACGTTGATGCAGCCTCGCCCCTCTCGCGTTACCGCCGCTACCGACGTCATCGCCACCGTCGTTCCGCCGCTACGACCGCAACCACCATCGGCTTCCATTCTCTCTCCTTCTCCATCTCGTCGCTCCTTTTCCCTGCCAACGAGCGTCATCGTTCACCGATGGGAATCCACCATCGTTGGCGCATAAACTCGCCTGTTTACAATCGATGCCCGAGCAAAATGGCACCGATGATGCTGCATGCGTCGAACAGAGTCCGCGCGTACGCCTACATCGGCCTGGCTTGCACCTGCCGCTGCATCCACTTGGATCCACTCGGCACTCGGGGCTCAACGAGATCATCGACGAATCACGTCAGCGACACGAACGATTTCCACGCGTTTTCAAGCTTCCGCCTCGTACCAGTTCCAACTCGATCGCAGATCGCTCGAAACGATGACCGACCCGCGTAATCTCGATGGTCCTTCGCCTTTCTTTTCCACCAGACAGACTCGATCCGGTACCTATCGAGCGTTTACGAATTTTCGAAAATTAATCGCCAATTAGTCGCCGAGGAATTTTCGTCGCGCGGCCGAAAATCTGCGCGACGAGGCTCGATGGCACAAAGACCGATGCATCGATCGATTCCGTAATACGTTCGGCAGTAGGTAACGCGTAATTTTATTCAAATCTCATGCAGATTGCTCCGTTATCGGCTACTTTTTCAATTACGTCGCGGCAGGCTATAAAGCGTAATAGAGGCGAGCGCTCCGCGAGCGAAACTTTTTCTCCAGCCTCCGCCTTCCCTCGCCACGCCTCGCCTCTCCTCGCCTCGCCGCTCCTCGTTTCTCCGCTCCGAGATCCTCCTGCCAAACCGGTATAAACTTTAAGCATGAGATACGACTTGGACCGTTTTTACACGGACCACGATCGCGTCCCGCGATTCTTCGTTATTACGAACTTTTGGCAGAAATAACCGACCGATCTTTATCCTGATTTTCGGCCGTGGCGAACGCTCCATTCGCACCCGCCGCGCTCTTTCGAGCGTCGCTAACGAATTCGCGAGAGAAGCTCGATTTCTTCGTCGCCTTCGTACGATCGCCCAACGTCCACCGCTCCATCGCTACTTTCTGCTCTCGGAGAGCAAACAGGATAGAACTCTTCGTTGCAAAGTCGACCGCCATTCCTTCCACCGACGTTTAATCTCTGCACGCGTTTCTTCGCTGGCGGATCAGTTTCTCCGACTTTTCTTCAGACACGCGTGCGAAATTTTTGCCAGATTTTCCTCTACCCTTGGCCGCTCGAGAAACGCTGCCGGTCCCTGCGAGATGTTAACGCCATCAACGACGTTACTCGTACAAAGCTCACGATGTAATTTCTTGCATTTCGGTCGCGCGAGAATTAACGAAACGCAATTACCAAATCCCCCCTACCCCTACCGCGTTCCTTTCTCCGGGCGATCCGTACACGACCATCCTCTGTGGCTTTCCGAATTCCCCTGTGTTTTCCACTTTTCGACCGCGTTTCTCGACTCTTCCCTCTCGCCAACTCGCCGGGATTTAATGAAAACGAGCGAACGATCGCTTTTGATGGCGGAAAGTCGGGAACTTGTTTCTCTCGTTCGGGTCTTGTTATCCGTAATGCAGCCGAGGCTTTAACGAACGCGCTCGTCGTTGATCCTTCGGACGAAACGCAATTCAGCATCGTTGTAATTTGTAAACTACGCGTTCCGCGAGTTGGATTCAATTGCTCGCGAGGTAGTCGCTCCGTGTTCTCTCGCCGTGTACAGTGGCTGCATCGAAATCGCGGCCACTCGGTCCCTTCGATATTCAACGAGACCTAATCTCTCGGTCTACGTATGTCGATTTCGAAGAAAGATCAGCGGCTCGGCATTTTGGCGCAGAATCCCGGTTTGCGGTTGTTTATCGCTCGACTCTTTCATGGTCGATCATAAATTATCATTGGGCAACCGTGGGCGCGGCAGGTGCTTTTGATGCGCTCTGCAACCCGTTCTAAATAAATATACATCTAGCTATCTGAATTTTAGTCGAGGGAAGTTGCATCTATGAAAAGGCTTGGAAACCATCTCGGTCGGTCGAATGGTTAAAATCATTTTTCAAAATCACCCCGATCTTTGGAAATTTCTTTCTCTCTTTCGGAGAGAAATTTCTCGTAGAGCTCGCCGTACGCGTATAAAATGGGATTTCCTCGAATTCGGTGGAGATTTTTTTCTAGCATTTTGTACAACGTTGTTCTCGCCGAAACTTTATGAAATTCGTTGGAAACCGTAGCCAAAAGCGGTCGGAATATTTAAAAATCGATCGATCGTCGCGCACGGCCGGGATTGCGCTCGATTAATGCACCAGCTTCCAACTATTTCGTTATGATAATCGTCACGTGTTCGGCCACAATGCGACCCGAGTGGATAGCAATAATCTGGAACGAGCGATTCGATCAAAAATTATCGACGGTTCGCCGATGGAATAATATTTACCTTAAATTGCATCGCACATATCCCTGCCTCGCAGTTTTCATCGCAGAGCCGATAGATTAACGCGTTCGTGTTCTCGTTCGTCGACGGTACGAATTTTCGAGCCATCCGAAGCTTTTGCCTTCTCTGTTCAACCAGCCGGCCATGCCCTCTCGACATCGTTTCCCCTTTTCCACGATAATCTTTCATTTTGCGATCGCGCGAGGACATTTTTTTCGCCGCACGCGGCAAGCTCGTCGCGTTTCAATTCGATTGGACTCGATTCGATGCGATGCGATTCCATTCGATCCGATCCGATTCCATTCGATTCGATTCGATTCGACTCGACTCGATTCGATTCGTTTCGATCCGATTCGGTCAGATTCGATTCGGTCGTGGATACGTCGCCGGTTACGAGACCATCAACGATCGATCGTGAATCGCGCGACACAGACTGTACGTGTCAACGCATTCGCTACGCGCAGAGATCACCGCTTTTTCGTCCGATCATCGTGTCGGTTAAATCGCTGCGCGCGTATTTACCGCTTCGTCGAATGTTCTTCCAGGTGCGTCGTGCGTTTGGTAGCAATCGCAAACCGTTCGTCGATACAGACAGACGCATCGTGGCGAAGAATCGTGCAGCAACCAAGAACATCCTTTCGAACATCCGGACAGACTTTCGTCCGGTCCGTCTCGGGCGATTCGTTCGTTTGCTGCAATTTGTTTTGAGAGCGAAGATTCAGGGGCAATCGGGAGATCGAAAAAGTCGAAACGTTTCCGTTAGGGACCGGCGCGGCAATCCATGGAAGAGTGGCCATAAACGATCCGTGCGATCGCAAAGTTTCGAGACCAATTTAATACTTGGCCGGTAGTCTCGCTCCAGATAGCACGCCTCTTGGTCTGGTCCTTCTGTTTCCAGCGGGACGGCGCGTCGTTGTTACAGCGAAGGCTGTACCGGGAGAAACTGCCAGCGACGAACAAAGAAGAGGCGCACAACCGTATCCATCCATCTTGAAACGACCGTCTCTTTATCGCCGGGTAAAAGCGTGGCGAGCAGGCTCGAAATTTCCATTCACGTGTTAAACCCGCTAATTCTGAGCCGCGTGTTTCGGGACGACACGCGACGCGTTCACGCTATTTGTCCGCTCGATTCGGGCGCCGCTCGATTTCCTGCGATAGCAAATTTCGTTTATCGAGTTTACACGAGTTTTCATCCTATCGATTCTACGAATGCCCGGAATATCGTTCTTTTTTTTCCTTCTTTTTTCCACTTCTTTTTTCCTCTCTCTCTCTCTCTCTCTCTCTCTCTCTCTCTCTCTCTATCTCTCTCTCTATCTCATATTTTGTTTTTTTTTTCCTTTTCGCTTTTCATACGTATGTTTCTCGTCGAACGACGAAAAGTTTGATCTGTCACGAACCGATGCGATCAGCTGATCGTAAACGCGATCTAATCCGATCCGATATCGATCCTCTCTTTTCCTTCGATCGGTCGGAAACTACGTATAATCTTTGACCCTTCGATAATTCGCCCAGCCTTGCCTGACGACCGGCGAATTCTTTCAGAGACGTTCCACGATACGGCGGAACCTCTCTATCCGCGTTTGGCTTGTTAACTCGGGCAGCAACGGTGGGCATCGAAACAGCCCGAAGGGACTACTCGACTCTAATCAAAGGCTTGCCTCGATCTTGTGCTCGCAGGTCCGCCGACGATCCTGGTGAGGCCACAATCGCAGCAGGTGAAGGCAGGAGGGATAGCGAGCTTCTACTGCACGGCAGAAGGTGCGCCGCCACCGCAGATCCACTGGCGGAAAAACGGAAAGAGAGTATCCCGTAAGTATTCGCGTTTTCGTTTGGTCGTCTGCTAGATTTTCAAAGTTTCGAGAAACCGTTTCTCGTCTACCGACCGCGTTGCTGTCCCTCCGTCGATCTAAACGACAGAGATGCAAATCGTATCGACGATATCGAGTCTATCGTCGCTGGTCTATCGCCTCTTGGCTCTTTTCAGTCTCCGGTTCCGATTCCGCGTGCAAATCCGGTTTCTCTTTCGTAACTACCTCACGATTTCGTACTGTATTTTTCGTTTCTGCTTTTGTTTTCTTTTCCGTTCGTATCATCTTGCCAGCGACGTTGTTCTCTTCCGATACGTCGCGTCACGTAGTCTGGACGACATTCCCGCCCTTTTCTTTTTAACTAAATTTCGCGCTCGCTCGATTTCCGGAAACACCGGCTGTTGCCGACCGGTGTGCGACTGCAGCCGGACTCTTCGTTACATCCAGAGTTTCCAGAGACCGACCGGATTGCCGAATCTTCCAGTGTACAACTCGAGGTACTAACTGAAATAGACGTCGCTTCTTTCAAGCAGAAAGCCTCGCGCGCCCTTTGGATTTGCCAAACTGATTTCCGGTTCGGGCAATCTTGTCGCGTAAGACCGTCACTATATAGAATATATCCTATAGATATATAAATTGAAGCAATCTCAAACAACATATTCACCAACTAATAGTAGACTTCTTTCTTACAATTTCGTAATCTTTGCCAAATAGGATAACCAGGTAACTCGCGATTGGTCGCGTATCTTCTATTTATCGTCGCTACTTGTCGCTATCGCTGAAGAATGTTTATCGGTAACGAGACGGTAGCTTACGAATTGTAAGATTTTGCTGACAATATTAGCTCGATCGTTTGTGCGCAACGAGAGTCCGAAGACCGAGTTTGGCTTGGCGCGTCGCTCGTTACCACCGGTCGGACGAATAGAAATCGGAATAGGAATCGGAACCGGATCCTGTCGAGGAAGAGTGCGCGGTCCAACTAACCGTTGGAAATTTGCAACGCCGCGAAAAATCGCGCCGGTTAACGGAGAATAGACGCTTTTATCCTCGGCTCGTCGATTGTTCTCGATTTCGAGCTGGTCCGCGGCTCCGAAATTCGCTAATCCAGCGAAACGGAGATAACGACGCGTAACAAAGTTGGTCGTGATCGCGTGAAACGCGCGCGAGGAGCCAGCACGAATCGAACCGATCGACCGCCTACGGATACCTTTCTGTCTCATTTGCTTCGCCTCGTTTCCATCCTGGTGATCGACTCTTCTAACAACCTTCGTCCTTCGCGTTCTTCTTATCCTTTTTATTTTCCCTCGTTGTCAGCGATCAGCTGCCTGCTCGCAAGATTCGCGTCGCGGCCGTGGCATTTTACTCGCTGTGCAACGTAAAGAAAGAAACTCGAAATTTGATCGCAGATCGAGTACAGTTGTGGCGATCGCGCGCGCG
This sequence comes from Bombus flavifrons, assembly GCF_040668555.2. Taxonomy (NCBI): domain Eukaryota; kingdom Metazoa; phylum Arthropoda; class Insecta; order Hymenoptera; family Apidae; genus Bombus; species Bombus flavifrons. The sequence goes on along the minus strand of NC_138455.1, from coordinate 11,256,535 downwards.
AAGTTATTAAATCACTCGACCTGCAAGTGTAAATCATAGACACGCTGAATGTGTGTGCACGAGCCTCGAGATTCAGAAAAGTCGTTTCTTTCGTTGTACGAACACGGCCGTGCCATAAGCGAGATCGAGAAGACTCGGCTGGAAATCGATCGGATCGACCTTGTGGCCATTCCTAACGATCGTTCACCCCGATGTTTCGCGTTATTCCGTAGAATCTCAGTCACGGTACCTGGTGCACAACTATGAAAACGGAGCTTTATTGCGGATCGAACCTGTCAGGCCGGTTCGCGACAACACCCTGTACGAGTGTCTAGCGGAGAACGGAGTTGGGGACGCCGTGTCAGCCGAGGCGCAGCTTAGAGTCTACGAAGGTATGTAAAGTTGCTTTTAAATTTACATGGACGATTGTTCGACGCTCTCGTCGATCGTCTATGGCGTGCGTGAACTACTAAGTTTCGCGGTCCAACGGAGAAGTTTCGGTTCAGCGTTACACGGCGACATCGTCGTACGGCTATTAACGTTAGCCTGAAGGCAAACGGCGTAGTCGAAATTTAATATTTAACGAAAGGCTGCTAGGAACAGCTGGCGCCGCCGTGGCGCAAGCTCGATCGCTGCAAAGTTTTCAGCGGTGTGGATAGATTTTGCGCAGCCGACGGAAGCTGCTCTAGAGACTGGGGATTTTTCGAAAGGTGGGAAAACAGATGCCGGACGCGAAGAAGAGCAGGAAAAAGGACGATCGAAATTCTCGGAGACTGGAGGAAACAACACGGCTATATAACGAGCCAAATTCCGTTGAAATTAAGCGAAGCCTTTCTTCTTCCACAGTTGGGTCCAACCACGCGATCTCTCTTTCTCTTTCTATTTATACGGAAGAGCGAACAGCTTAATGGCGCCCAGTTCGGCGACCAGGCGGAAGGCGACGTAATAGAAAAAAAAAGCGACTGCCGCGCACCTGCAAAGCTTACCCTTTTCCGGGAAGAATCTCTTAAACTTTCGCGAAACGCCTTAATTGGCTTGGCCAGCTTTTTAATTCGATTCCAACTTCACCTCGCGGATATTTTTGCTGGCAGTTTCTCTCGTATTCTTCCTCTGGGGGAGAAGGAAAAAAAGAGGGGGGAAAGAAAAAGTACCGTCCGTTGTGAGAAACCGTTCCGAAGCTTCTCTCCTTCCTCGATTCACCTTTCATTTCTAACCTTCCACCGCAATCATTCTCCTTTCGCCGTCTCTCCGCATTTGCGTTACCGACCGCGATTCGACGCTCGAAATTCATTGGAATTTTTTGTTTCTCTCCTTCCTTTTCCTTTTTTTTCTTTTTTTTTTTTTGTCTCTCTTTCAACCGTCGATTTCCAACTATTTCGTGTCAATGCCGTTGCCACCGGGCACCATGCAAGCCGTCGTCAATCGCTGGATATTCGCCCGGATCTCTCAAATTCGGCCGTGATTTCGATTTGTTACGAAGTTGATTCGACCGGATGATCGCTTTCCCAATGGTGCGATAATACGTGTCTGTTCCTTTATTTGTCGCTAGCTGTAGTCATTAGGCGAGAGAAGTACGATAGATATCGATTCTAAAATCAAATAAAAAGTGAATATTAATCGCGTTAAGTTTCTTCGTTCACCCTCGGTCAATTGTCGTACTTCTCTACCGTTGAAAGATACTTTAAATTCCACGAAGTAGCGTGATTCTCGTTCCAACATCACTTTCGCGCTCTTTTTTTAAAACGTAAACCGTTTCTGTTTGCTAAAACACGAAGAAAATTTGGTTACGCAGCGATCCACGTCTGTATCGTATGTACCGAAATGGACTAGAAGCTGAGAGATCGAGCATCGAACATTTCAAGTTTCCGAAATCGTCGAAAGTTCGCCGCAACGTTCGATCGTTCCCCGTCGGTGAGATTTCGCTTGGCCGACACGATTTTTTCCAGTGGCCGCAAGTTCTCCGATTAAATAGCGCGCAGCTTTCGAACAGAGAAAGGCAAAAGCCGGTGTAAGTTGCACTTGCGGACGTTAAACGGATATCAGCGCAAAGGCATAGTTGCTAATTGTAAAGCGACAAAGTACACGACGGAGGTGGCTGCGGACTAAGCATCTTTTTCCCCGTGGAGGAGTCGCACGCGATCAATCACCGTGGTGCGCGGAGCCCACGCGAAGAACTCTCCCCTTTTTGCCAGTTTTTCTTGCCGGCTCGCTTACGCGAGATCCATGGCCGTGTTTTTGTTTTTGTTGCCGGCGCCCGCTCCCACTTTCGTGGACGGGAGAGTTTAAAAGTTGCGCGAATTTTTCTCCACCCGCCCGAATAAACGGGGTATTTAATTCGGCCGGGCGGCTGAAAAATACGCGCCGACGTTTACGCGGTGCTGGCGCGTGCTCGTAACGCGATCCTTGGCCAAAGTTGGTTTTGGTAAATGGAGTCTCAGCCGCATAATGAGCCCGTTCGAATATTTAGGCATCCGGCGGTACCGTTGGCCATACGCGCTTCGTTATCGAACGCATCACCGCGATAAATACCTGCGAACTCGTATTAAAGCCGCATTCGGCTAATGCGATTACTCGAAGCATGTTATGTTGCAATAATGTAACAACGTAACATCGGTAAATGCGGTTAAAATTACATGGCGAGCTGGCGGAACAATCGATAATCGTTGTAGCTGGCGCGCAGACTTTGTCGAGTCCAAGTAATTATCTCTTTTGTCTAAGTCCACGCCACTGCCACGTAATTTTTCTAATCGAGCGTATCGAATTTTTGTACCGCGGTCTCCAGGAAAACGCGTCGTTGCGTTTCGTTCGATGCTGCGATGTCCTCGTGGCGTCGCGATGGTTGACGACGCTGGATCGCGAAAATGCTCGAATACTCGTGCATTATATATAATAATAATAAATAATAATAACGCGTTAGAAGCTGGAACAGTTCACGCGATTCAGGACGGTATTATCAAAGGTTGAATAAAAATAAGCCAGTTGTATAGAAACTTTTGTCGCAAGGTCTACTACGGTCTCGCGATTAAAATAGATATTGAACGAACTTGAAAGCAATCTGAAAACGTATAAAAGGATTGAAAGTTATCGAGAACATTGGCTGAATATAGAAATCAATGGCGATAGTCTTTTTTCTGATTTCTTGCTATAAATATACTCCAACTTCTGATAACGTAAATACGACTTTCAGATTCGTTTCGAGTTTCGCGAAGACTTTCCACTCAAATCGGAGAATCATCCAACGAAGAAAGAATGCGTTCTCGCGTAATAAGAAATCGCGCAGAATTTGTCTTCTTTCGTAGACGACGCCGAGTGTCCTGGCGAACAGGGAAATTATATCGCAACGAGGCCGTCCGTTATCTGATCTCGTCGGTGCTCATTGTCAGCACGGCGAACTGGCAAGGCGTCGATGCTATCTTCTCCGTTCGAGCGAACCTTTACCGTCAACGGCATTCTACCTTGTTTTCTAGCGCAAAGTTTTACGACGCGACTCGCAAGCTCGCTACATTCCCGTGGTCGGTTGGACGAACAAGAAGCGACGACCGACTTCGCGAATGCTCGATGCGTGTCGCGTAGGAGACACAAGAAATGACGAAATCGACAGATCGCCGGTGATCTCGCGTCGCAGTTCGAACGTTTCACAAATAAGGTAAAGAATTGAAGTTCGAATGTAGCAGTGAAATTAATCGTACGAATCCAACAGAGCGACGGTTCAGGGTGTTAGAACAGAGAAAATCGAGAGTTGATTTTATATATCGGGTTGTCCGGAAAGTATTTTTCTTTCGCAGACGCGTTTTTTACAACAGTGCAGCTTCGTAGAAACGCGAAACCAAGTCTGTGAAATGTCGCGGTGTTTATCTCGACAGAACAAAATGGATCGTACGTAATTCGACGAAATAATGTAAAACAAAAAACGTCGCGCGTCTATTATTTCCTCGTAAACGAAAGAAACTTCTCGGACGACCTAATACTACGGGTTTGGCTGCTATGGAGAGGGTGTCGTCGGGACCCAGGTCAGAGATGGCCGTGCTGCTACTGTTTTCTTACACTGGAACGCTCTCTGCGTTGTCGTTTCGGGTGTTCGTTAGACCCCGTTGGTTTTTTTATCGCTAAATTATGGCTGGGTGACGACGTCTACGCGCGTGGAACGTAACGCGCGTTAAGAAGAGCGGCTGGTGGACGTAACGCTGCCACGCGCGATTAGTCCAACTTCGACGCGTCTCTCGATCGCTGGATAACCGAATACGATGTTTATCAGAGTGGCGAGATTTTAAGATTTCAGCTTGAAAGTAGCCTTCGTTGCAATCGTGCCGTACTATTTACCGACGTGTGACGTTTGCGTATTCCGGACGAAACAAGATTAAAAGTTTGGAAGCCGCGATACGTAACACAGAGGAACCGGAGGTAAAATTTCGCGACTCGTCCGGAGTTATTACTTACATACGTGTTTCAATTATTCGGAATAATTGACAGTTTCCAACTGTCCAACGGAGAGGAAAGTGGCTTGGCGTTATCGGAAATCTCGTTTGTCTCTCGATTTTACAAAACGTTCGTCTCTGACGAGGGACCGTCATAACGCGACGGTTGGAAGTTTCGCTCAACGTTTCGAATAAATTTTCCATCGGAAGTTTCTCGGTTGCGAGAGCGACGCGACGCGACGCGGCTCGCTGCATCGTTTTGTCGGATGCCGAAGCACGATAGCGGTCTCCATAAAGGGCATACAGTCCCCGTCCTAGCATTAGCCTAATTTCGAGTTCCGCGGCAGGTGGAAATTAAATTTGCACAAGGGCTAAGTGGCATCTTCGGTTCCCGTTGGCTTGCACCGTGAACTATCTACTTCGAGTTACGCCCGGCATCGAGCTACGCTACAAGTTTGTTGCCGTGTCTCTCGTTCGTGAAATTCCCACGAAATAATTCTTTCAACCGAGTCTCCAGCGATGCCAAAAAGGGCGTCGCTGTCGCGAGCCGAACTCTACCGTTCGAGATCGCGACGTCATCGGTTCGCCACGATCAACGATGAAAATACTTTTTTTCATCCTTTTTCGTTTAATCGCTGTATTTACGATACAACGACGTAGAAAGTTTCTGTTCAAGCTGATCCATTTACAATTACGCGCCGTGTCAAACTATTAGGTTGTCCGAAAAGTGTCTTTCTTTCGCAGACACGTCTTTCACAACGACAAACATTTCTTTATACAAACAGGAAACCTAATCTATCGAACGTTGTGATCTTCGTGTTGATAGAACAAAATGAATCGTACGTAATTCGATAAAATAATGCAAAACGAAAAATGTTGTGCGTCCGCTATTTCCTTGAAATAAAACGAAAGAAACTTTTCGGACGACCTAACGTATATATATATTGCGTGCGTTGTACGAAACATTTTGAAATCTCGTTAGCGATGCTACGACGCTGCGTTATTACGGTGCTATCGGTAGAGTTTGATATCCTTTCGAACGATGGAGAAACTCTATTCGCTTGCTTTCCCGTCTTTCGGTTTATTATCGAAATACGCGTCTGCGAGTCCATCCTCGACAGTCGACGATTTGGTCGGCTAGGCTCGAAAAGACGAGACCTTTAGAAACTGTGCCTTCGGGACCTCGTCTTTATTTCGATTGCCCAAACTCGGAGAATCGCGTCTCGTCCAAAGGTAAACGCTACACCAAAGATTCCAGCCGATACTGAGAACCGAATTCAACGAATGCTTAATTAACGAGTCTGGAAACAACGTAGTTTTCCCTCCGCCTTACCCTTACTCTTACTTTCTTACTCTTTCACCTTATCTGGCTTTCCTCTAGCACGAGAAAACAGTTTGAAAGGCAGCAACTGGTATGCACTTGTTTCCTCAAATTCCTGTTTCCTCGAATCAAAGCTGTTTAATAGCAGATCCGATAGAGGCAACTTCGTAGAAGAGTGGACGTTTAAAAGTCGCGGTTTTTCGAACGATCGGCTCGTACGGAAGAAACGCGATCCGTGGATATCGCGAGATTTTGTAAATTCGTGATCCGAATGTAGCGACGGTATGAGAAAAAGGCACGTGTTAGGTTGTCCGGAAAGTATTTTTCTTTCGCAGACGCGTTTTTTACAGCAGCGCAACTTCGTAGAAACGTGAAACGAAATCTGTGAAATATCGCGGTGTTTATCTCGACGGAACAAAACGGATCGTACAACGTAATTCGACGAAATAATAGAAAACAAGGAACGTTGCGCGTCTGTTATTTCCTCGTAAAACGAAAGAAACTTTTCGGACGACCTGATATAAGCCACGTGAAAATTGATTTTCTTGCTACGAACCAATCCGAACGTCGGTTAGGCGTTTCGAGCCGCTACAATACCGCGATTATACCACGATTATACCACGATCCTAATTAGCGTATAACGTTTCGAACGGGCATTCCCTGGGCAGTCACGGCTGACAATGGAAAGAAATTCTTGTACTACTAACGAACCAGCTGAGGAAGGCGCGGAACGGTCAATATTGACTCTCTTGGAAGTAAAAGAACCGACCAACGGAATATCCGCTTGGAACGAGAGACTCCTTTTGTTGTCTCGGGAGACGTTTTATTTCCCGTCTCTTCCACCGGTTGCTTCGTTCCTCCCGTTTCTGGATTCGATTTCGTATTTTTAAGCGGCGCAACAACGCGAAGCTCGTTGGCGAAACCCGAACCAAAGCGAGAATCTTACGTATATATTTCTTCTCGTCCGTACCATCTTTCGAGAAATTCAAGTTCGTTAACACAACACCATCTAACAGCCGGTGGATTCCCCGGGAAAATGGTTGCCCCGGTGAAATACCATCCGTCGTGTCTTTCTGAAAATGGATATCGCAGGAATCCAGCAGACGAGGAGCGAGAGAGTGAGAGAGGCGACTCCTTGCCGCGTTCGGGTCTCTAGTACGGTTGCCGATCGATATTAATTCTTCTTCCATCTTTCGATAGTTTTTCGTACTCGGACAAACCGATAGTCTCGAGCCATTCGCGCGACCCGAAATTTCGAAATTTCGAAATTTCCACGACTGGTCGTACTCGAGAGCTTAATTTCGTCGAAACTCGTTGCACGGTAGAATCGAAATAACGGGCAGACCGGAGATCGTCCCGGGTAGACGCTGCCAATCCCGAAGGAGAAGATAATGAATAAAAAAGAGGGGTAAAAACGAAGGATGGAGAAGATTAACGAAACGCCAAGGGGATGAAACGAGGACGAACCGCGAACCTTCGAGCTGGATATACAGGGATACACCGTATATATGTAGGTGTAGGTACATGCGTAACTCGGCCAGGAGGAACGAACGATTAAAAGCTGATCCGGGATGAAGAAGCGGAGTCGAAAGTTTCGTAGCGCGAAGGAAACCGCTGTTACCCCTTACCCTTCTCATCCGCGAACGTTGCGAAGCGAAAGAGGAGGTTTTAAACGCGCTAGAGCAGAGTCAACTTCTGTTCGCTTCTTCGTCCGCTTACCCGTTCACCGGGTTCGTCCGTCTCCGTGAACCGTATCGAGGCGGAGTATTTGATTCGTCCGAAAAACCGGTCCCTTAATTAGCAATTAATTGGCACATAAATTAGCTGCGAGTTTTCGCTCACCGCACCGTACAACCTCGTAACTCCGACGTACGTCCTTCCTCCCAACCCTCGTCGTTCATCCCCTTTTTTCTATTCTCGGCCGTCGCTACGACACAGAGATAAGACCGACGCCAACTATTTCAGCAATCAAACTTTCCCACGGCCGTTGGAAGTTTCCCGGACCGTGGCTCCCCTCGCTCCACGCGTCCATCGGATCTCCGTGTCCCTTTGCCGATTACGAAAGCCGACGTGGAAACTGGCGCGTCTTCTTCCAATCGGTGGAAAGTGGCCGAGGTTGGCGGCGAAACGGAAGCAACGTCGCTGCCGGCGGTAACACCGGTGTCCACGACGACGGCCAAGTTGCCGGCTGTTCGATTCGAGGCAACCTGTAGCTCGAAAGAATTCGCCGTATCTCCTTCGACGACCAGTCCGAACGAACGACGACTAACGGACCGCGAGGAAAACTCGATGAACAACGCGTACACGCGATACGACCATCCACGATATCGCGAACCCGTCTCGCTCCGAGGAATCGAAGTCCGACGAGAAATGGACGACGAGCCGTTTCAATGGCAATCGAGACTCGACCGATAATAGAAAACGATAAAGGAGAGAAAAATCCGGCTCGCACGGCTCGCAGAAAGGCAAGGTGGAAGAAAGAAGGCGGAGAAGACGTCTTGAATCGGACAAATCGAACGGTTTCAGGGTTATCGCGGAATAATGTGGCATTTAACAATGGGTGTTTGGTCCCCTCGGGTGAACGCGAGGATCGCCTCGATATATGAACCAAGAGGACCGAGATGGGTAAGGCGGGAGAAACGAGAGGGAAGGTGGAAACATGGGCGAGCCGCGGGTGGAAGGGCGATCTCGAGGTTCTCTAGCCTTTCAGAAACTACCGTGAGCCACAGCACGCGCGCGTCCCTTATCGAAGTCGATGATATTCGGCCCGTGTGCCGCGATTTTCTCCATTCAACGTACTAACCAAACTCCCTAACCCGTCTCTCTTCTCCCGTTCCTCTCGACGAACAACCATTTTCCGCAACCTCCGCGGAGTGGTTTTACGATTTCATGCTCCATTTCGCCCGATTCGTCGATCTCTTCGGTTTTCCTTCCAACCGACACAACCGAGAGGAGAGGAACGTCTTGAATTTTTCCGACCGTTCGCTCGATCTCGGTCGCGCCGTTACGTAGCGATTTTTATGTCTTTCCTCGACGTCCGGCCAACGAAACAACCAACCGTCTTACGAATTTTCTTGTCCTTCCATTCCATCGATCGGTGGTTACCGCCTTTTAATATCTCCACGGTTTTAGTAGCATTAGAACGAGACGCGATCGTAACGTAGTCGTTATATCGAGGAAATTTCAAACGAATGCGAAAACCTGCGAAAAGAGTAGGAAAATGTAGCGACAAAAGTGCGCGAGAGAAAACTTTCGGAAACGCTTTTGCGTGAAACGAGCCAGAATTAACCACCGCCTTTTAATATCTCGACAGTTTTAGCAGCATTAGAACGAGACGCGATCGTAGCCGTAATTACATCGAGGAAATTTCAAACGAATGCGAAAACGTGCGAAAGGAGTAGGAAAATGTAGCGACAAAAGTGCGCGAAAGGAAACTTTCGGATACGCTTTTGTATAAAACTAGCCAGACTCCTCCGTCCTCGGATAAGTCGAATCGAATTCGCTTCGCGTCGAAGGATCGTCGAATCTGCATCGTCGGAGCGCGTACTATAGCGTAATTAATAAGGCGGTAGGAACGTACCGTCTTCGTTTCTGCTCTTGCCGTGTCGTTTTTACAAACAGTCTTTATAAACGCAAAGTTAAGTCGTTGAGAGTCGAAGATTAACCGTGATTCGACTAAGAGCCTCCGCCGCGCGTCGTGCGGAATTCTAACTGCTCCCCCTCGATCACCTTCTCTTCTTTCTCTCCTCCTATTTCTCTCCCTTTCTGTACGTATTTTTTCCTCTCTCTTTCGTCGATGCTGGCCGCCTGCTCGTTATGAAAAGCAAGCAAGCGGAGACCGCCCCAGCCGAAGCAATAGTTGCAGCCAAGAGATCATCGACAACTTGGCTCGACTTTTCAACTCTCCGACTAAGATTACAGTTAACGTTGGTCGGTAATCGACGCGGAGCCGCGCGAACGACGAAACGGACGAATTCTTACGACCGTAATTATACAAAAGCTACCGCAGACGGACCGAATATAATAAAAAATTCATTACTATAATTTCCATCGATGTTAATTTTATCGTGAAATGGGGCATCCTTCGGTCGTGATTAAAATTTTAAAAGTTTACTCTGGAAATTTATTATGCTGATAAAATCGACCGGCATAAATGAAATATGCCGTTTAAATTTCTTTCCATAAATACACCTGTTCAATTTACCACAGGCGTATCAAAAAGGACACGCGTACGCGTATCCATGTGTACGGTAGCTTCTATTCGTGCGATTTTAAGTGCACGTGTAACCGTGCATCATTAATGCGTCCTTATTTCGATGAACGCGACATTTTTTGAATATCGATACCAACTCCACAGTCGCGCAGACAAATTTCGAGATCGTAGGTGAGAAAATGAATTTAAACGAAATGAAAGGTTTAGAAATAGCAGCGAGATCGTACGCGCATAAAATCGAGAAGGTAGCTTAAAATCAGCTATCGTTAACGCCTTAACATTTAGCCAACCTATACGCTGTCCATCGTGCGTTTGTTCAAGTATCGAGGACTAATATTCGTTGCTTAAAAACGAAACAAGCGTAACGATTATTTCGGCGGTTAATTATATTTTGCGATAATGATTTTATTTAACGATTTCACGTATTCTTCGTACAGAACGTCAAATCAAAAGTGTGAAAAAAATATAAGTGAAATTAAAAACATATTAAAGATGACCAAGGATACAGTTCTTTACAGCGTGTATACTCGTTCGATCATAACTTTATTTAGTCATGACTGATAGTGTAACTTTTTAATTAATTTTTACACCACCAAATCGGTGTACTTTATTATATACTTTATAGAAGCAGAAAAAGTGGCGCAATTACAATAATTGGCAATAGTTCCAGGTGAAGAATAACTAATAATAACAGCAACAAAAAAAAAAAAAAAGAAAACGCGTTGCTAAAGTCAAAAAGGGAGATCTGCCGGTTCGGTTGGCCAAGTGTTAAGAGGCGTGTTGGCGCGAGTACAGGTCCGCCGTGACCGCAGGCTGAGATCGTACGATGAAAATAGAGGAAAACGATGGAATATAGGAAAAACGTAATGGGTATTACGGCGAGCAGAGAAGAATACCGGTGGAAAAGGAGGGAAGAGAAATCGGCAAAGGGAAACTTTGTTTCCGGAAGAGGCAATTCGTCTCCCCGGCATCCGTCGCTTGGCAGACGGAAGCGTATCTGCCGGTTCTTGCCGTTCTAATCTCTCGCGGTGAAGATTGACGGGTTCGTGTCCCGCGAACCTTCGAGAAAGGAAATCCCAAGACAAAGGCAAACGTCTCTCCGTTTTCCTGTCTTCCCTCGCTTCGTTTCATCCGACGCGGTCTCCTTTCGTCCTCGCAGGCATCGAGCATCCGTTCCGAGTCCGAACACGCGCGCACTATCGACAGACCGAAATAAATATGAAATTCCATCGACAAAACATCAACGAAAAGATCGAGCCTCGGCGAACAGAGAGGACCGTGACGCGTTCGCCTCGTTGAAAGAGGAACCACGCCGGGGTGGCTCTGCATTCTCGTACGTGAAAAGCGACCTCGATCGGGCGGAAAATCCGGTTTTCTCGGGAATTAAACGCACAAAGAAGTCACGATCGATCTAAAAGGACCCCAACTTCTGCGAACTTTGCCATTTCCAAACCTCTCGGAGATAATCATTTGGCGTAGAAATCGCAATTTCTTGTTGATTCGCTGCTTTCTTTTATCGGATCGGGTCAGGGAATCTCTTAACGTTTCCGAGATTGGACGCTGATCGTTCGACGAACGTCGATGTGTATCCAAGTTCGTATTTTTATGAATGATAGGTAGCTGTTAGAAAAAAAAAGAAAAACAGAACTTGAGCAAATATTTGTTCTCGTTCGACGAGAAACAAAACGCTTAAATATTCTGCTAAGGCCACGTAAAAGCGATTAGTCGTGGAAGAAGGTGCGATAAATCGCGAAAAGTCAAGGTGAAATTAAGCCGGGGAATCTGGATGCAGATAATGAAAAAGTGGACAAAAGATTGGAAAACACGGTTCGTCGGAGTTAGCGAGAAGAACATAAGGTAACTGTGTCGCATAAACACGGGGAAATTACAGGCTGAGAGTGGCGGCACGGGATCGATAATTGATATTTTGATTCGAGACGTATCGTTTAATCCGCGGCCATTTTTGGCTCGGTTCCTCTGGCAGCGATCGGCTGTGAATATAATTCGCGGCATCGATGTAAATTAATGATGGCGAGCTCTGGCGCGTATCGGGCTTTCGCAATTGCAGACGCAACTGCACGCGTCCAATGCCGTTTCTAATTTCGAGGCTATATATTTCGCGGAATACCTCCGCCGCATACAGAGTCGGGAACGCAAACAAATCCAAATTCAGCAAGCCGAGGTTAGTGGAAACGGCCTGGTCGGCTGGAATCACCGAGGCCTAGACGAACGAGTGTCGCAATAGCTGGGCTGACGAGTCTCGCCGGCATCGGGCCACGGTGATTCCGAAATTAATTAAATCGGATCGTTCTCTGTGTACAAATGGACTTTTTCGTGGAACGTTTGCCGACCGGTTATAGCGGGTATCGCGGGCCAGCGGCGCGCGCCGCAGTCGACGGAATTTCGGGGCAAACGTTCCAATCGGTCAAAAGTATCGGACGAGGCTTCGGTAGCGGCTGAAATCGCGACGAGTAAATGATGGAATTCGTTGCAAGCGAACGACGCGGCGCGAAGGTCGAACGGCGCAGAGGTCTCGTCGCAACTTTAGTACGCGGTATCTCGCGAGCACGACGGTAACGCGAACGATAATAAGCGATTTAAAAGCATCGAGGGTCGCGTGGCTCGAACGAGCCCGAGACAATTCCATTAAAAACGACGACTGAAACGAAGAGGGAGGCAACCGGAATAGGAGATAGAGTGCGAGAGCGCCGCGAGATTGCGGCAGACGGGGCAAAAAGAAGAGGCAACTTGGAGCTGGACTAATTCGCCGGGCGCGTGTTTCGTCATGCTCGCCAACTCGATTTAGCTCGTAGATTGAATCACGCGGACCGAAAAGAACGAATACTAATTTCTTTAGAGACGAGTCGAGAGATTCTTTTCGTCAAGGAACACGGTCCGCTTTTTCTCCCTTCCCCGTCGCGTCTGCTACCAGCTTCTCCGACTTTTCGTACTTTTTCCCTACTTTTGCCTCGCCGTGCTCTTCTCTCTTACGCGTTTCTCCGTCATCTTTTCGCTCTCCTGCGAATCGTCTGTTCGACCCTACGGAAGTACCTATCGACCGATTTCTTTCTCTCTCCGACGTCGAAGCCAGAGGCTAAGGGTCGAAATTGTTTCTTCTCTCCTACAATTACGAGCAGCGGAACGCTCGACTTTTTCCCCCCTTTCTTTCTTCGGGCAAAAAAAGAGAAGTTGCAACGAAGCAGGCTACCTTCGTAGATGACTCGTTAAGGAACTTTCCCCTTGCGAGAGGGATAAACCCGGTCTGCCAGCTCGCAAATAACCATCAGCCCGCATACTAATTATTATTTATTAATTACGAGCGTGCGCGACTCGCTTCGCTTCGCGAGCCTGTACGCGCGCGTACCTCTCAAAGGGAATCGGTCGACGATGGATCGAAACGCGAAACGATATGCCGAATGAAGTTAATGGTTTGCCTATATCTCGGATTATTGTGCAAATAGCAGAGAGGAAATAATTTTACTTTAATAACACCAGGTAAAGAGAATCCCATTTGACGAAGGAACGTATCGCGAATCCTCCGATGGTATTTCCCATCGTGAAAGACGAAAAAAGCCGAGCCTTTGAGCCAGATATTGCCGTGTAATCGACGACTTGGAAATCCAGTATTTTTATATAAGTAGCGTGTGCCGCGTTTCGATCTCGAGGCGGTTTCCACGGAAATTTCGAATATCGTCTGGTTGCATGCGCCTCATTTTTCCATCGTCTCGTACGTTTGCACGTGCGTCGCGGGACAATTTTTTCTCCTATAAATATCTCGCATGGTAAAAATAAAAAAGACACGCGATTCTCTGGTTCGCTCGATTTGACTTATCGCTTGGAACAAAGTGACGATTACGTCGCGCTAGTTGGAGATTTTTATTGGCTACGCTATCGCGTACGTGTATATCACCGGCTATAAATATTAAGACATCTATCATCGTTACATTTATTGGAAAACTTTCCTTTTACTTTATTTACCATTTTTACTGCGAATTTCTTCAAATCAGTTTTACTATGCCACGGTATTAAAATAATCACGCGAAATGCGACGATCGTTCGTCGATACAACTTCGATTTCGAATCTTGTAATTAAAAAATACGATGAAAAGACAATTACGATAAATATTTTTATCCGACCGATCCTCGTTCTTCTGTCCAAGTGCGGAACTGCGTTTGCACGATCGCGAGCGAAGCCAATACGTCTCGGACGAAGAGATATACCGCATTAAATAGACGAACAGTTTCTACAGATGGTCGTCCTCTTTCTCGTTTTATCTTATCCTTTTACGAGAAGCCAGACAGGCGCCTTTTCCCTCTCTGGGGACTCGTCGAAGAATATGGAATTGTCCGTCCGACCTTTCCGGGTTACGACGACGCGCGGTAGGAAATGGAAAATTTTCCAAAAGTCGCTGCTGCCCTTTTCCTCTCCGCTTTCCTTTTTGCTTTCACGCCCGTTTAAAGGTCGCGTCTGTGGAATCCCCTTTTTTCGTAACGCTTGGAAAAAACGACACGCTAAACAGCGAGAAGTGGACGAAGGAGGAGGAGGGAAATCGTTTACAGGAAAACACGTTGGTCGGGGTGGGTGCGCGTTGTTCGACGTGGGTTTCGAGAGACAAACGTGTCGGAAATTCGAGGCAATTCGGCCGAATGCAACGAAATTTGCCGGCATGTTAGCAGGATAAAAATGTCCTCGTTGTTCCCTTTCCCTCGTAGACCTGTTCCTCCTTCCTCTACCTACGACGTTGCATCGCCTTGCGTTGCGTTGCGTTCCGTTTCGTTCCTCGGGACATCGAGGTAAATCCTAAGTGCTGGCGGATACACGTAGCTCTGCAAACGTGATTACGACGACTGAAAATCGCAGGAAATGAAAAGGAGGAAGGGGGGAATGAGGACGAGGGGACAGAGGAAAACTCTGGCAGATACGGCGGCCACGGAAAACGTTCGCAATTTAAATCAAAGGTAGAGCGCTGCGTCGGAAACGGCTGCACAGCCGGCGGACGTTACGCGGTAATAACGGCTATCAGTCAGTGAAATGACGCTCATCATATTTTCATTAGAATAATGGTCGAACGATGAAAGAGGCAGAAGCCGTGTACCCGTGGAAAACCAGAACGCTGCGCGGTTCCACGGCGTTCCGTGACGCTCCAAGGCTGCAAGCCGAAGGACGAGTCACGAAAGCGGAAGGTGAAACGGTGAAACTCGCGAAGCAGAATTCGAACATGTCCAAAAAAAAAATACGGAACCTGGACCGTGTTTTTCCGGGTTTCGATAAACTTTCAGCGGAAAGGTTGGGACTGAAGTGGCTCGTTACGATTCTCAGACCCGCCGGATTACTCGTCCAACGACGAGCTTTGATTCCGCGTAACGATATCCTGCCCTTACTCTCGCGCTTCCTCTCGGGATTATCGAAAAATCCAACGACATCGTCGCGATGCCGTAAGGATCGAAGAAGAAAATTATTCCTGTCGCTCGACTCGCGCGGTTCGCTTTGTTCTTCTCTCGCTGTCTGTGCTGCTCTTTGTTTCGATCGCGGGTTAAAAGTCGATAGTGGTAGCGAGTGGAAAGATACTTAACTCTATTTTCGCCTTTGCCGTATAAAAGAGACGAAAAGCAAACACGCGACTAATTGCTTTACGCCTCTCCTCGTCTTTCGCGCGCTAAGCTTTTACGATGTAGCGACGTAGCGATGCAGCGACGACAAATTCAAAAGCTTTCGTCCGTTATTCCCCTCGTGCGAATCGTGAAATAAAACCCTTACATTCGTCGAGTTTCTGCTCCATGGATCAGAACGACGACGGAAGAGAACTCACCCCTCTATCGAAGATTTAAGGGTGGATCCGTGGCACCGGCTGGCTGCGAATATAAGTCGTCCGCCTAAAGGATGAGCTCGATCTCGGCGGTAGGGTCGAGGTACGAGGGAGTCTCGATGGTACGGCGGTCAGGCTACTTAATATGACCGATAGAAGCCTCGGTAAGCTATCAAAGTGTACCGTCCGAGGCTAGCCGCCGCGCCGCTTGCCTCGGATGCTGGCTCAGCCGTATTAGTTATCGTTTCGAAGCGACACAGCGGTTCACGAGCGGCTATTGGCCGGTTCCCTGGTCTCGGTTATCGCAGAAAATCAAAGTCAAGCCGAGACTCGTGGAAATCGGGCGGCTACGAAGGTCCATTGAATTTTTACGACCTCGTTCTCGCGTCGCGTATCTGCAATGCCATCTAGGGTGAAGAAGGATCCAGGACGAGAATCCTTCGGCCCGCTTCGAAATACGTACATCGGTGATCGAACGGGCTACCAGTGGTTTGGTAGCGTCACTCGAGAATTATTCGAAACGCGCCGCGGTACATGGTGTAGCGTGGAGAGCGTTTTATTCGCCCTGCAAATCCAATGTAGTCGGCCCAAGATCCCGGATTGCTAGGCAAATCCGGGGAATGCTTAGAGCGGCGTCAGTTGCGGTGCATACGCGCGCCTCGCATCGGCCTTTCTTCATGTTTATATGCAGCGGCAAGAGTGGACCGGATTCCCGACGAGAGCGGAGTAATAAATAGTCGTTGCCCGACACGGGTTTTCGCCCTAGTGCAGGAATCCACGACAAAATCGTCGTTGAACGCGTTTCGCCTGCTATTTGCATGATCGTTTACAACCGTCCGGTAGACGAGCAGCTTCTACGGGACCACGATTCTCCTTTTGCTTCGGGCCACGCTTCCTCCCTCGCCTTTCTCCAACTCATAGTTTTAATCGTACTTTTCATTTGTTCGTCTACAGCCGCAACTATGCTGCGCACAGAAGTATAGAAAACGTTACATCGACCACGGAGAATCCTGTAAAGAGAGAGAAGGTCCTTTACAACTTTCCTCGCTTCAAAGGTGTGTGTGTGTCGAACTTTTTCGATTAGTCGTTTATGTCGGTCGATACGCAATAACTATATTACGGGCGCATATCAAAGCAGAAGATGAACAAGGCAGCTAGTAAAAGGGGATACTTTCGGAGTTTCCCCGATATCGATCAGGCTCCAGTTTTCTCACTGCCCTCTCGAGAAACGAGCTTTTTTCCAAACGTCCGTTTCTCTGATTCCTCTTGTTTATCCGTTTCTCGTAAGTTGCCAGCATTTTTCCACGAACGCGCGGATACGCTTTTACGTGTGCAAAGAAATCGCGGATACACCAGGGATAGAGAGAGAGAGAGAGAGAGAGAGAGATATCGATACGAAGATATTGCCACTTGGAAATGTAATGCGGCCCGAGCAAATGCGCTTGACCCGAAAAAAAACTCGCCAGCACATCGGGCGGTTGAAGAGCCTCGACAAAATCGAAAAGATGGAAAGTAGGGTTAAGACGAGCAGGAGGGGATTAGTTTCGGATATAACGGAGAATATAACGCCCAAGTGCCTCTTGCGTCTCTCTCTCTCTCTCTCTCTCTCGCGAAAACTTGCCAACGTCGCCTCCCTGCTCGAGGCATGGATTTTCCAGACAAAAAATAACTTCTGCTCGGTCTCGTTAACCGGCGACCCGTGACGCTTGCGATTTCGCGATCCTTCCCGGGCATGGCGGTTCCTTCTCGTCATCGAATCGAACAAAAATCCCATCTTCTCTGACCCCGATCTCGTTTCCATGCGCTTGCACGACCGCGACTCTTGCAAATTCCCTCCACTCGATGAAAAGCGAAAAACGCCGAGACAACTAGAACACAGAAAGGAGGTAGAGACGTCGATCTATCAACGAAAATGAGGATAATATGGTTTCGTTAAAATCGCTACTGTCGAAAGGGTGGAGGAACAAGGAGGAAAAAAAGAAAGAACTGAGCAAAAGTTAGGGAACATTTTGTATTCGTACGTGCAGGGAGAGAGAGATTCGTGCACGTTTACATGCAAGGAATGTCTACATTTTTGTCGACGTTTTTACTTTAATGCCACTTTACGACTAAAGGTTTTAACAGAAAGTAGCTAAAAATTGAACAATCTATTAGGTTCGAGGATACAATTGACAGAGGTTTTTAAGAGGCAAGTTTCTTCGGACGGCGTTGTTAAAGCGACGTGGTTAAAGCGGTTTTATTTGTCATATTTAGTTCGCGAATAATTTATTAAATTGTAATTTTACACGTGTAATCATGCAACATCGCGCATGAGAAAATTAAGAATCACCGACAATCGTTCGAAATCTTTAGATAACGATAAGTCTGTGTATTCGATGTTGGAATGAAAATTTTCCTAATTATCCGTATTAAGATTGAACGTCTTTCGCTCTTGCATCCACCGTGTAGCTCGATCGTTGTTTCCATCAATTTTGACGCTCGTATCATCAAGTTCTCCATTGTATTTCTTGTTATTCGCTTCTATGTATGTTGCTTCTATGCATAGTATACCCGACACCATGGATCGCGTTCAAATCTCGGACAGGATTTTTCAAGCTTGACGTGCATTATTCATCGTACATTTTTTTCGTACAAAGGGATTCACGAGGAAATTAGCGAGCCAACGCTAATTAGCGATTCGTTATTTTACCGTACTGCTTGCAAAAGATTTTACAAATACCACCCAGCACGTGTGTCTTTCCACTTTCACGCGAATGTATCATCGTTCAAAAATATCCGAATACTTGCTTAGTTTTAACAAGATACGTTTTAATTATTATACGATATTAAAATCGAGCGTTAAATCCAATAATAAATATAAATCGAACTGCGATCGTTGTATCCTTTGTAACTACTTAGCTGCTCGTAATGGAATATTAAAAGCTGGCTAAAATGGTTTTTGGAACGCAACGTACGATGATAAAACTGGCGCTCGTCATTGCGAAATTTTATAGGAATGCTTGTTTTTTCGTGAGCTTTCTATCCTCCGATTCTTTTATTTTTCACTCGGAATAGGTACGAGATCTTCCAACGTTAATTCGATCTAAAATTGTACTAATAGCACTTGTATAAGTAAACAGCAAAGTGCAGTATTTTTAGTATCTTTAGTAAATAATTTCAACGCATAGCCAGTTCTATAAAAGGTTTCCAAATGTCGATTGTATTCGATAAAGATTTCCAGACTCCTAGTTTATACGCTTAAACACGAAAATCGCGCGACATTCGAAAACTGTAACGCCGATTGATCAATTATTTCGAGGATAATTTAAATGAATTATCGTCGTACGAAATCGATAGAGGTTGCAACGCGTATAATCGTGAGCGTGCTATTCTCGAATCCGGTATTCGTGAATTTTCCTAATCCTTAATCTAAATCACGACCACTCGTATTCTTATCCATACTCGTATCCTTCCCTTTCTGTCTGTTCTCCGTCGCTGTCGCTGGTGCCTGCGAGAATCGCGTAAAATCTCAGCCGCTATAAATTGGCTAATTATAATCCAAAAGGAAAGGAGGAAGGGGAAAACGGCGGTAAGAGAGAAACAGAAGGGATCCGAGTTTGGACGGTCGCTTCTCGTGACGTTAATTGGAGAAGTCTATGACCTCTAATTGGCTCTTCTCCCCCACGCCTTTCCTTTCTTCCTTTTCGCGTCGTCTTTCAACCATCCTTTTACGCTCTTCGCTTCCCTCGTGCCAAGTGGAGGGGGAAAATCTCTCTCTTTCTCTCTCGTTGTATGTTTTTCTTCTCTTCTCTGGCCGAAGCAAGAGAGGAAACGGAGACGCGAGTCGATGGAGCCGCGAACGTCGCTTCTGGCGGGGTGAAACGCTACAGAAGAAGCCGATTCTCGGGAGCGTCGACGAAAGGGTGAAACGGGTGCTCTCGCCGCTCGAGAGGAAACGTAGGCGGACACGCGAGCAACGGATACAGTGGCTTCGTAGGACGTAGGAAAACATAGACGAGTTGACGAGTTGAATGGGCATTCGTAGAAGTGGTAGTTGGGTCGCCAGTCCGCCGCGCTACTGAATGCTATACACGATGGTGGTACAATGGCCGAAGCCGTGGCTTTCTACAATACCGTTGGAAATGGCCACGCGATAAATTCCTGCAACTTTTATCGAATAGGAGGGCTAACAGGCCGAGCGAATATTGTGAAAGTTCTGTCTGTACTCGTAGTTGCGGCCGACTGGCCAGTCCGCAACCCGTGCTCCTCCTCCGTACCAAAAACCCTCCACCGTCTCCTCGCGTCCACCTCGTTCGCCCTTTCATTCCGTCCACTTCTTTCCGCCGACTGACTTTCTTTTCAGAAGCATCGCACGCTAACGCTTATCCTCGTCGGGATCGTTCACCGGACGGATCAAAAAATTGTATGCCGTTGCCGAAAAAACCAGCCTGCAAGAATTTATTCTCCCGTAGCTGGTCTACTTGCACTCTTCTGCACCTTGATAATCGCTGGATACGCGCGTCTCGTGTCGGGTATGGTGGACGTTTTAAGAATTTTCCGCTGTTATCTACCTTTGGTTCGCCTGCTTTTCGACGCTTGGCGCAGCCGAATCGAATTCCGAGTCGCCCGGCTCATTTTACATTTGTTTCTTTAGGTCGCCTACTTTACGTATTACCATTTCGTCAAATTATATTCACGACGCTTTGCGGTTTCGATCGCGCCTCGTTCCGCAACTGTGCGACGCGACGATGTACGTGTACCGTGCTTCTTACCGGTTAGAGTAGACCGTAAGATCGAAAGCTTGGAATCTCGTGGCGGAACAAGCAACGACTGATTGCTCGAAGGTCTTGCCCGACAAAGGGAAATGACGGAGGAGGAAGAGGCGAAGGAAAGAGACGAGGAGGAAAGAATACAGTCGCAAATAAATGCGAGATCGTTGGAGGTCGCTGGAGATCGAGGCATCTAAATAAGTAGCTCCGGTTGGAAGCAACGGAGGCGGAAACATCCTCGAAAACCGTTCGTAGCCCGCATCCGAAAGATGCGGGTAGTTCTCTGGCAATTATACTAATGGAGATTGGGCGGCTGTCGGAGGAGGATCGCCAACGAGGAGGAACCGAATCGCGTGGATCGAAGACGAGGCAGAAGGTAGAGACAGAAGCAGAAACGGAGAAGCGGAAGCTGGAACGAAAAGAAGAAGGAGCCCGGAAACGGGAAGATCTTGAAGAAACTAAGTAGACGGCTGCGAAGAAGGAGAAAGTAGTTAAGAAGGGGGCAGTGGTAACAGCGAAAATGGACGGAACAGTCGAAAGAGCAAAGAAGGAAGGGGTTTGTACGTCGAGTGAAAAGTGAGCAGCATTTGAAGAGGAAACCTTCTGGTTATCCAGAGAGAAAGGAAGGGATAGCCCGACGGACGCAGACGGTAGTGGGTTCCACTGCCGAAAATAAGAAGAGTCGTAATGAATGAGCCTGGCTGAAGAGCGAGGGACGACTGGCGAGCAAGGGACTAGGAACCAAGAGAGACACAGATAGAGAGAGAGAGAGAGAGAGAGAAAGGCTGGAGTATATAAGAAGAACGGAACGGAGTTCTAAGAGTCGTACGGAACACTGCGAGCCAATGAAAGCTGCCGAAAAGTGCTTTATACGGGAAGTGCATTCAAACGAAAAAGTATATACGTTATTCGCCGGTGTAGCACGGCGGAAGTTGCTAGCTCGTTGTCGTTGCTTTGATCTGGCTTTCACGCTCGCCAAGAATACGAGGCACGCTGCTCTACTCGACCTGTTATCAGCGAAACAATATCGTAACGAAGATGGGAAAGCCCCCGTAGACGCTCGAAGGCCGTGATCGTTTAAAACTACCCGAGAAGCTGCGGATCCATCGACTCCGTTTCGAAATCGAATCTCGAAACGCTATCCGGCTGGCATCGGTCGACGAATTAATTTATCACCGCGTTCCCAGTGTCTGTTGGACGAAACAACGAGCAGGAGGAGCAGCTCGGGCTTTCGATGGGTAACACGGTCACGGTACGTTGAACTATTAAGCGAGGTTACCATCGATCGCATAATACGAGACGTCTGCGAATTTGATCGGTCGTATCCGAGCCAAATTTCTGTAATCGGCGCAAATGATTGCAGTCTGCTTTATACGCGGTGCTCGAAGCTGAGCCCTCGTTGTAGTATAACGTCACGATGCTGGCCACAATTGGAGTAAATATTTGAACGCTAATTGAACTATTCTGCGCTACGTATAACGTAGGCCGCCTGCTAAACAGCTACACTCGATTGTGGCAAATCATAATGGAAACGTCATTACGACACGCGCTATTGGATCCCGTTTTCACGTAATCTCCATTCCTCGTAAATATCCGTGCTACTCCGATTCGTGAGCCAGCGTCTTCCATTCGCCGTGTCCACGGTCGTCGAGTATTTCAAGCAGAAACGTATAATATTTACGTCTGTGCGAAAGTGCAACGCGTCCGATGCCGATAGGACGCTCCGTCTTCCGTCGTTTCTAACGAAGGCTCGTGGCTCGGACTCGTTTACGCGGCTTTGTCTTCGAAGATATTCGCTTGCCACTCGTAGCCAGCCACGAGAAGATATCGTCATCGGCATCGGAAACGACGCCCTGTTGACGTTCGTCCGAAATGGAGATGGAACGTTGGTTCGACTGCCGTCCACGTTAAAGGCAGACGACGCGTTGCGTGTAAATCCTTCACGCGTGTATGCGTAAGCGCTAATGAGCTGGAACAAGCTACATGGCGTAGCTTCGACGTTGGACGGAGCGTGTTTGCGCGCGGAACCCGCTCCATTGGGACAACCCTGCATCACCGTTCTACCCATCGCGTATACGTCAATCGAACGTGCAAACTGCCCGATAGACCGCGGTCGCGATCATGTCGCGCCGATTAAAACCAATTCCTCCAAGGATTCGATTACTTCTTGACGAGTCATTTATCCAAATCTCGGTTCGGCCAGACTCTTGGTCGCTCTTCCAGTCGGTCAGCTTTATTCGATCAGGATCGGACAATCCTACGTCGATCTTACGATCCTACAACGATCGAACTGACCGAATTGTTCGCTCTAACGTTACGATCAAAGTCCTGCCCTTTGCATTTCGGATTAATTAACAAGAATTCCGGTAGCTTGGACGAGAACTCGCGGGAACAGGAAGTTAAAAGTCGTCCGTTTCACGGTTGTTCGGCGTCATCCCGTCGTCTTGGCGAAGCACGCGCTAGATTAACGATTAATCGATGAAATGGCTGAAGAGACAGCATCCTCGAGAAATCGCGTTTGATTTGCGGATATTGTGCGGTTTGATGTACGGATATTGTAACGACGACGACGACCGAAGAACGTCGGATACCTCGCGTCTCTAGCTGCTAGCTCGCGCTTCCTGTGTTTTCGCACCCGCCACCGCTGTCGACGATAGCACCGCTCTTTACGAGGCGCAATTACGTGGAACGTAATTGAAATTAGTAGAGTTTTAATAGGAGCGTACGCGACCGACATCGATAACGCAATCGAGT
The DNA here is from genome assembly GCF_040668555.2 of Bombus flavifrons. Classification (NCBI taxonomy): domain Eukaryota; kingdom Metazoa; phylum Arthropoda; class Insecta; order Hymenoptera; family Apidae; genus Bombus; species Bombus flavifrons. The sequence goes on along the minus strand of NC_138455.1, from coordinate 11,233,298 downwards.
TCTCTGCTACACGGCGAACAGAAAATCGGAAACAATCGAGAGCCGAGTGGGAACTCGCTAACGATTCTATATGGCACTTCTCACGCGCAAGCTCATTCTGGCCCTGATGATTTATAACGTAAGATTTCCACGAAACTCGGGCACGGTCTGTCCTCCTTTGTGCACCGGTAATAATATCCGTCGCAATTAAATTCGTCCGTGCGATATGATACAGACACCGGTGGAATCGGCGATAAAGCGCACTCGCCTTTCCCCTTCTCTCCGCCGGCTCTTCCATTCTTTGTACCGTTACCAGCAGGATTACACATCGGTACAAACTTCGCGCCGTTCCATCGAAAGAGCAGGATTCATTAATAACGTTCTCTCGCGAATGAAAAAAAAAAGAAAAAGGAAAAGAAAAAAAAAAGGTAGAAAGGATGGCAGAACTCGGAATAATTCCGAGTCAATGGCCGCTGCAAGCAACCGATATCTCGCGTACCGACCGTCGCGAACCGCTACAACCTTCCCGCTCGATATATCGTGGAAATCGTTCAACGGCAGAGCCGACCATTCTCGAAAGTGGAAAAAAATTGGCGATACTCTGAGAGTACCTACGGACAGCGAGAAGGAGGAGGAGAGAGTATCGGTATTCCGTGGTAAGAAGAGGATAACGTGGACTCGAGGGCAGCTGACTCGTAAATAATAGAGAGGCTGGAGGAACAAATCCACGCGTAAGCCGCGTCATAAGATGCTCTTTGGTCGACTCTTGAACGCGGCGAGAGAGTGAAGAGAGTTGAGAGACCCTCGAGAGTAATCGGTTAGTCGCGAAGATGTGCCATCGAAACAGTGAGAGCTTCTCTCTCTCTCTCTCTCTCTCTCTCTCTGTTTTTCTCTCGACGTGTAGAGAGAACACACCATCTTCCGATGGAGTTTGCTCCATAAGTCGACGGTTACAGGTAACGCGCGCACCCGTGCATGGACAGTGAAGCACGCTCTTATATTTTATGCAGCAGTTTATAGAGATATATCGGCCGTCTAGCGCGACGGCATAAGTCAAAACCTACTTTACCTAATGGCCTCCTGGCGACCTCCCCTCCTTCACCTATCTGCCGCTCTACGACCACGGGAAGTAAAGCTCGTTCGTGAAAGCTCGCAACACAGCGAGAAGCTGTCCCTTCCGACGTCGACACCGACGTCTGCTCTCTCGTTGCTTCTTCGCCTTACGACCAGTTCGCCCCGTGCGTGTATTCCATCAAAATTGCATTTGCAATTGCGAGCTTCGGCGCTGCGCCACTCGGGATATCTACTTTCTTTTCTCCTTTCTTCCCGCTCTTATTTCCTTCGCTGACTCGCAATTTTCTTTATTTTCCTGCGTGCAACTTACAGCCAGAAGGAAGATGCGAGACTCTCGCGTATAAACTCTGAAACCTTTATTCTTACACCCTGTACGAATATTATCGCCGAGTTCCATCGCCATCTGATCGTTCGTTTCTGAAATCCTACAGTCGAAATTTACCTCTTTCTGTAACCGCTCTATTATCGCCACCACAATTTGTTCTTCACGCCGAGTGTTGACCTTTACGATGGCAAATGTACGAAATTATGCAACCACGTTCCGCCAACAGCTCAAACGAACGACCGTGGAAGCAGTTAAAGCGCCGGCCAAAGCTCCTAAACCAACGCTCAGCACCGAAATTCTCTTGTTTAATAATCGACACCCGCTCGCGATCCCTTGCATCCTCGAATAACCGGGTCCGTACCCTTTTTCAGGACGAGCCACCGTGTTTCTATCGTACGTTCGACGTCCACGTTTTTACGAATAATACCGCTGTAGCTGATAGCAAGTTCCAGATACATAATTGTATCTCTCACTGCGCTTTTATCGATGGACACAAACGTCGAATACGTGGCAAATTTGACCGTAGCGTTTCGCGTGTTGTACCTTTACCGAAACAGTAGAACAGATATTCCGTTTAATCGAGTTTCGTTCTCTTACAGACGTCTACCGATCCAATGGTGTAGAATTTTTATACCCCCTGTATACTATCGAAACTCCACTACCATATATATATATATATGTGTGTTGTATGTGAAACGAATAGTAATAACGACGATACTTGAGCGAACACTGTAGGGCTGCTGGAAGCATGGACGAAAAATAGCTTGAACACACTTGGAAGCAAAGGTTCGCGTAGGAAACACGATCTACCACGTGCTATTAAGGTTTCGAATGACTGCCGTCGGCAGCAGTTCGAATTCCTAGTAATAGGTCTCGATTCATTCTCGCCAGTGCCCTCGATACCTTGTTTGCCAAAGCGATTGCTTTGTAAAAGTTTGCGAGAGGATACTCGATTGTTTGAACCGCGTAGCGATTTCGAGATTTCGCGTTCCTTTTGCGGTGAATCCCTTTGGAAACGGGACTATGACCAAGCAAACCGGGACTCTTTCCGAGATTGCTTGTGTTCGCGCTCGCTCTCGTATCGCGAACGCAAACAGAGTCTTCCGGAAGAGGTGGGGCGTTCTCGTGGCGCGGTTCCATTGGCGCACAAACGTGACTACGTGCATTCGCGTACACGCACTTAAATATATATCTACACGGTCGACAAACGTGCGTATATTTACTGCGGTACATAGACGGAAAGAGACACGCGTGGTCGCGGAGGGCTGGTGCAAGGAAGATGGAACACGCGGTGACACGGAGCTAACTTGGCGAAACAACGTGCCGTGGAACCAAACAGAGTTCCCACGTACACCAATCCGCGTCTGTCTGTGCGGATCACGCGCGTACACTCGACATAATTGCACTGCCGCGATTAATAATTAGACGCGCAATTGGGCGTCAACTGAAATCCGTACGCGTACCGGTGATTCGATTTATCGAGCCAACCTACCGAGCCTCGTCGCGTCGCGCCACGCCGCGTCGAGTATCGATTTCTCGTCAGGTAACGCGCGTAGAAAGTTTGCGTCTTCGAAGGAGACGTTCCATCGCCGTTGGAATCTCGTGGATCGCGTCGAAAAACATCGTGCAACCGCGAACGATCGATCGATCGAGCGTCGATATGGTTAGTAGACTTGTTATTGCCGCGGATAAATGGCGTAGATAAGGTCCAGGGACCCATAGGCAAAGCACAAGATCGGCTCTATCGTCAGATTTACCTCCATCTTGCGCCTCCGCAGAGTTAACCGATTTAGTCTTGAATAATTCGCTAATCTGATTAGTAGTGTTGGATGAAAATTACAGATAGCTCCGGAGTTTCGCGTCGGTTCATCTAATTACCCCTACGATCGTGGCGTCTGCCTGGTTGCCTGCGCTTTCCACACTCGCTTCCTCGCCCCTTCGCTCCAAGAGATCGGTTAAATTCATCGTTAATGAAGCAATCTTATATCGCTCGATATACGGCTCGAGTATCCTGCGCGACAAACTACGTCGAGGTCGATTCTTTCCAGTCACGGTCAACAAAATCCTCGGTTTCGCCTATCGTTCGAATAAAATCCAAAATCTCCAACTATTAGGTTGTCCGAGAAGTGTCTTTCTTTTTTACAGGCACGTCTTTCACAACGATGCATCTTTATAGAAACGGAAAAGCTAATCTGTCGAACAGTTGTGATCTTTATTTCGATAGAACAAAACGGACCATACTTGATTCGATAAAATAATATAAAACGGAAAATCTGCTGCGTCCATTGTTTCCTTGTAAAACGAAAGAAACTTCTCGGACGACCTAATACATCGGGCGATGTAATTTGTACGCTCGCGTACAAACTAAAATCTTGCCACGATTATGCAATGGCTACGGAAACAGATATTTCTACACAATTATACTTAGCATTAGACGTAGCATCCATACACCGATTAATTAGGTTCGAGCGTATTAAATTTATGTAGTATTATACTCGCGTACGGCTACAGGAGTTTCGTACTATGAAAGTAAAACCTTACGGAAAGCTTGGAAGGTTAATTGGAAAATTAAACGCTTAACTAGCCACTGGTAAGCGTGTCGCAGATTTGATGTAACGTGAAATTCCAAGGAAACCTGTGGCGGTGCAAAACGTTTGAAAGATTAAAGACCGGTATTTTCATTGAGTCTTGAAACTAAACATGCGAAACGGAGAAGAGTAGAGCGTGGAGCGAGAAGAACGGTCGGACGACGACGAAGGAGAAACTCGAGCGTATCGCTTCTCGTGTTCGCCGCTGGCTTCCGACGGATAGGAAGTTTCCAACAAAGGTGTCGCGTTTCAATTTTGATAAAGTCCTCGCTACCTGTCCCCGGGGGTTCCGCGGGGCTCTCTCGAAATTTCACGAAACGCGCGCACGTGCGCTCTGGCCGTTCCTGCTCCAACATCCAGAACGGGCGTCTCGTCGCCAGGCGACTGCGATATTTGGCCGATGATGGAGCATCTGCTCGTTTACCGCGCCTGCCGTTCCAGTCTCGACTTCGTAAGGGAGAGAAACCTCCGGAGCGTTGTTGTATCGCGCACGGCTACACCGCCTCCCTCATTTCGTGTTTCTCGTTTCGCCATTTGTCCTCCCTCGCGTGTTATTTTTCCTGCCGGTGTAGGAAACTCGTTCCCCTATCTCTGGACAATGCCTATGTCGTGTCCTATTTTCGCAGTAGTTCGCCGCCGAGCTTGCATCGTCGTCGCTCTTTTCTCTCGAATTTTCCACCAGACGAACTTTCAGTCTTGCGCCTAACGTACCTGGAACGTCGTATACGGTTCTGGGAAATTAGTAGCGCGATTACACATTCTCGACTAGTTACTGGCAATCAGCCCTTCAGCTATCGCTGGAATCAACGCCTCGTACGTATTAGCATTCTGCCTTACGCCGATATCATCACTAGCCGAAGATGTATGGCGGACGAAAGTTTGAACGGTTGCGAAGAGGATACGCTCCGCCGCTATCTTTTTATAGATAGCTACGCGAAGCGCGGAAGGAAAAGTTGACGTGTTTTCCCGTCCAATCGGACGCTTCTCGAAGGAGACGGTTACACCGTCGAATTCAAAAATCGCAAATGACGGATGTTGTGGCGATCGGTAGCGAGTAAAAACGAATGGAAACGTTGCGAACGAAATGGTGGAAGGAAACGCCATTTCCGTATGCGGTGCAGGGGAGGTGCGCAGGAAAAGAAGCGACGTAACAAGTTGCGCGACTACGGAAGTGCGTCTTCTCGCGCTTTCCGTGCGAAACTACGTGCGAGAACTTTGGAATTTTATGTATGGCGTTTCGCTGTCGAAGTATGCCAACTCCATCCGTCCCTTCTACGGTAAGAAATAGTTCCATCTTCCTGTAAACTTTCCCCTCGGTCCAATGGACTTCGGTTCTCTCCCAGTGTACTCTCTCTCTCTCCTTCTCCCTTTGCCTCTCTTCCTCTCTCTCTCTCTCTCTCTCTCTCAACGCGTCTATTCTCGCGAGAAAGCAGCAGTCGAGCGTATCCACCCCTCGACCCCACCTACCCGCGTTTCACGAAAGAAACTTTGTCATCGAGAAACTCCACCGAATATTTTCCTTGCTTACACGCGATCATCGACTGGCATTTTCCACCTTATGGCACACTAATACGACGTCGATAGAAAACTTTCACGGCGTACCAAGCTCTCCTTCCCTACCTCGTCTACTCCTCGAGCTACTATCACCACCGGGCAACTGGCGATGTATTAGGTCGCGTGGAAAGTCCCGCGGTTTGCAACGGCTCTTTTTAAGAAAACCCAGCTTCCGCTGGAATTTTGTATTTTTCTGGGAAAACGGGCAACGTTGTGTCACGCACATGTTGGCAAACGTAATACGGTGGTATTTATTCTATGCGGTCCAGCGTTCGCGTACTTCTCCCGTAGGGAGTTTCCTGGAAACGGGAACAGGTTGATGTTAAACGATATCGAAGGAATATCGTAACGCCATGGAACATAGTGGGACTATCGTACGAGTAGAATAGCAGCGAATCGGCGAATTTATTTAACGTCGTTATTGACGTTTGAACCGTTTTATCGAGACTCGCGTGTAATACGTAAAGAGCTCAAAGTATACCGGAACTTGTTACAAATTTATAAAAAGTAAAACGTGAAATATTTCAAAGTAACGATACATACGTGTGGTAACTTATATGGATCTTAGAGTAAGGACAAGTAGTGACATTTTATTTACAGTTAAATTTAGTTTAATAAGCGATACTCGATACAAAAAACTGATTACAATCTCGTCGTACGTCTTATTATCATACTCTCCGGCTCCTCCACTTACGCTCTCTGCCTTCTCGATTCACACTGCCCATTCTCAACTGATACACTGCGTCCTCTCAACTCGCATTCTAGCCGTTCTAGCCATCCCTTTGCCTTTTCCTAGGCCCGTCACACACGTGTTCCGCAGACGCTCGTTGCCAGGGTCACGTAGGTCTTTTCTACAAAACTACGCACTTGAAAAGACCGACGACACATCGAAGGACCCGACGGCGCCTCGGCTCTCGCGACATTGTTCGTGGTTAACTTAACGTTTCTTAGGCCCTTTTCCCCGATACTATATACGTATGGCGAGAATGAAGATAAGATAAAAGAACACACGTTAATCGTCTAGTGTTGGATGGAGTATTTTGTAAAATCGGTGGTCGAGTAAAGTGCTCCATTTCCCATTCTTATTTATGCGATAGTTTATGCGACATTTTAAGTATAGCTTCATCCTACCGCTCTATATAGCGTCAACAGTGAAGGGATAGCAAAGGTATTTAATCGATAGTACGCAATACGAACTGTAAGTCATCCGTTATTTCCGCTCGGCATAGTAACAAACCGAGTAAAAAAGCAACGGCCGATCAGCGGTCGCTCGCCTAAAAACGTATCCCCGAGCAGTTTTCGTCGCCGGCCTTTTGCTAGCGCGGATTAACGCGCGGTGACACGAATTTCTCAGGAATCGAGTGGCCGCCGCCTAGCTAAATTACAAACTCGCGGAAACTTTTACGAGGCGCGTTAAAAGCGCGTCGTTTCGCCCAAGCTGGCGCGCAAAACCGCCAGCTACTAGCTGCGCACGAACGACAGCAGCCAACGCGAGGCCGAAGCCAAGGCAGTTACCGCTTTATAAAATTTAATCCAAGCGTCTCTTTCGCGTTCCGTGTAGGCAAACTCGACCGGTCGATCGCCGCACCGACGTAATTATTCCAAAACGACGAAAGAAGTCGACGATTACGATCGGGAAATTCTTCGTTTCGTCGGAGCCTGGCTATTTTTTCGGCTGTTTTATAGACAAGCGACACGGCACGGGCAACTGGATGAGCTGTGAAGAGATCGGCAGCGCGCGCGTAATGTGTTTCACCGCAGTCGTTCGAAGGGAACGCAGTTACAAAGTACAGTTGCGTGGCGAAATCCTTGGTCGACGTACGTTTACGCGTTCGTGTGAAATTATTCTATTATCGACGGCATTGCGCTTCGTACGACGTGTTTTCGAGCGCGTTCGACTATACGGCGTGGACGAAAGATTTAATTGCGATGCAGAATGGAAAAAGAAACGGGGAAAATGGGGGGCACCGCGAGGAGAATCGGCAACTTTTGGTTTAGTCGGGTACGCGACGACAAAAGTGTTCCCGAGGGGAGATACGAGGTTCGGAACGGCAATGGAAATTCAATTGCTCGTCGCGACGAAGCGAGGGGCAGCGATACAAGGACGAGCCGGCGACCGACCGAAAGAAAATCACGACAAACCGATTTTATTCTTCGTTCCTTTTTCCTCGTTTCTGCCCGTCCATCGGCCTATCCTACTACTTTCACCCCTCGATTTCTCTTGCTCTTTATTTTCGAACAACCGGTCGTAGAAATGGTGGTATTATTGGCTTATCCGTTCCGCCTGAAAGTTAGAGGAGGGTCGGCCACGTGAAAAAGAAGACGAGAGCACGAAAGGAGGAAGCGTAACCGAAGGGAGACGAACGAAGTACGATCCTCGTGATCGTTTCTGCTCAATCGTATCTCGTTCGTGTCGAGCTTACATCGTAATTCAGTTTCCCAGCGAGAAACCCCGATATTATTTTCGATATCTCGGAGACGCGGAGAAGGCGTGTCGGCGTGTCGGTATAAGTGGAAAGGACGCTGGACATCGACGAGCTTTCGTCCTAATCTTTTCTCCTGGAGCAATTCCAGACTTCTTCCTATACGTCCCGGCGGCACTTTCGTCTCGCATCGCCGACTTTACCGGGCTAACCTTTCTTACCGTGGCGCGCTAGCCTGATTTTCTTTTCTCTTTTTCTACGCGCGGTCTCCTCGAAGAACTCTTAACGTCCACCGTTGGACCGGCAGCAATAGCCAGAAAGTTTCATCCCCCTGGTCATCTTTTCTTTCGGTTTCGCGACTCGTACGACCAAAGTAGCAGAAGGAGAAAAGGAAAAGGAAAAACACGCGAAACGAGAGGGAGCATGATTTATCGTGGCGCTGAGAGAACTAAGACGTATCGGTTAAAGCGGTGTTCGCCGAAGATCGAACCGATCGAGAATCGTCTGCATGCCTGGAATAGAGGAAAGAAAAAGAAAAAAAAGAAAAAAAAAAGAGAAAGAGGCGTCGGATCGACGCTGACGATAAGAGGAAACCGAGGGGAGGATTTAGCGACTAGGATCACGACCTTTTGATAGCTAGTAGTAGCACGGTATCGATGTACAGAATAGAAAGGTAACCGATCTACTAGTACGCGTTTGCACAACGAAACGGAAAATTGGAAACGGTATCCGGACGGAATATCCCGTGGCCTCGATTTTCATTGATCGAAATTATACAAAACAGTGGTGTAATTTAATTATCCGGTGAGCAGCGATGCGTTATAATGGAATCAAAGGATGAAGAGTTTCGATCGTAACAATTTTCGACACACTCGTAAATCTTTCATCGCGTCTATCTCGATATTATGGCGTGGCATTAATATAGTATAATTGGGAAAGTGTAACGTAACTCTATTCTCGTGAAATTTGCATAATTTTTTCCCTACTTTGCGTGCTGGCTAGCTTACCGAATAATTAACGGGGAAATATACTAGCGAGCCGAAACAAATCGTTGAAAATAATCGTCCTGACCATGCGCGAGAACGAAGCAAGGGTCTGTCAGGCAAAATGTTCCGGATAAACTGGCGACTCGCTCGGCGTACATCGTGGCGTGGAGATTCGTGTACTTCGATGCAAAACACCGCGTACAGAAAGAACACGGTTCGGTGGGACGTGGCTCGATGCACGCGAGAACGTTCGATCAGGGCCACTGCGATTTCCATTAGAAATTGCTGGAAAAATTGTAAAGAGCCCGCGAGGTGAAAAGCGACGAGCCACCAGCCGTACGCGTCTTTGTAACGTTTGTAGCCGTGTTTCGCACAATTTTCGAATCGACGAGCGAGAGGCAAAGGGGATGGCGAGAAGATATTTGCATCATCCCAGCCAAACATTGTTACGTAGGAAACGAACGTCGATCTCGTGGCGCAGCGTCGATATCCATGCTGTATTTAATCTCTTGGTAATTTCGTTAAACAAACACGCCGCGGTGGCGGCACGGATTCGCTCAAATTATTTTGTACGCACTCGCTCGCGATTAAAAATTGCATTTCTCTCCGGCCGGGGTATAACCTCGACCAAGCCGACCCCATTATTGTAATGGAAAAATCATTCCCGACAGAGATGTGTGCCCTGGGCGAAATTCTCGTTGCGTCCTTTTGTTCGCAAACAATCCGATTTAATGCAATCTTCGCGAGGCAAGCCCCACAGTTAACACAGTATAATTATTTCGTCGTTCATAAAAGTATTATCGCAACGTGTACCTACACCACGAGGCGGATTCGTTCGATCCACCGCATCGACGCGTGTCTTGCGACTGCTTTTTACAACGTCGTTTCGATACCATCCGATCGATGGAAATTAAAGCCAGCGTGTCCCGATAAAGGCGAAGGAAATAAAACGAGAGCAAGAGCCGAAGGAAAAGCTATCGCCGTAGATGTCGTACTTCCTTTTCCATCTAACTTTTCCCGCTCGCCCTTACCTCTTGACACTCGGCCTCCGTTTCGTTTCGCTCGCTATTACGAACCGCGGTAATAGCCTTTGTAATCGGGAATTTCTCCGGCCAATACACAAGACCTAGGTTGGTGTGCGCGTGTTAGGCGAGAGAGAGAGAGAGAGAGAGAGAGAGAATTCGAAGCGGAATCGAGGCCGTCTCGCGGGATTACTTCGGTCGCCGTTCGCCTCGAAGAGACGTCCAGCCATTAAATGGTTCGATATCGATGCAACAACATCGTTGGAACAATGTGACCAGCAAGCGTGCCGTCTCCGTCTCTCCGCCATTGCCACCGTTGCGTCGCGTCGGTGAAACATCTCGGCGGGCCTGCGAATACCACGCGGCAAGGGGAATGCCGAAAGCAAACGGAACGAAAAGAAAGTCGAGCAAATCGGATTGTGAATCGGAAAATCTCGACGAACGACGAGTCGAGCGAATCTGGCGAACGTGAAATTGCCGGGGTTAGGTAAAACGCGAGAGATAAGGGAGAAACGGGTGCCTGAGTGCCGGTAACCGGAGGAATCGATTGTTCGACGAACGGCACGCGCTTCCTCGCAGCGGCGATATATTGAAAAGCATCGCGCGAAGTAGGAACGGGCTATCGAAGTGGCAGACACTCGCCGTTAACGACATCGCGTTACAGTCGCGTTAATATGTACAGGGTGTCCGAAAAAGTGGCATCCAAGGGCTCGAGCTTCGTAGCTCGAATAACGACAAAAGTTTACGCTCGTGAAAATAAGCGGAACGTTCTTGATAGACGTAAGTCTAGATATCTCGTTACCTCGCCACCTACGGTAGCTACACGAATCCGTTTAGACACTTGCGGAAACTTTTTGCGAAACGCGTCTGTTCTTTCCTCCGACGAGTACCGCGCGCTCTTCGACTTTGAACGAAACATTTTGAGACACCTTGTAGTGACGAGATGCGCTCCTGCGCGAGCATTACCTCTGCGCTGGAGTAAAAAAAACAACGGTTGTCCGTAGGTCCAATTAACTACGGTCAGATTTATCTTGACTAATGCGCGACACCGCCTCGGTGGTTTGGCGCTGGTTATATTCTGGCTAGTTTTATGACGCGACTCTCCGCGACCAGACCGCTTGTACGCATTATTTATGATTACAAGTTCGCCATCTCTCTCGCTCTGCGACTGACCTCTGGAAAACGGTAGCCAGCCCTCGGCCGTTAGCAGCGCTTGCCCCCAGATTCATTCGCGAGCAGGAAAAAAGCGGATAAAACAATTTTCTTCGTGGCCAGACCGGCTGAATAGTAGGTGGTTTTAATTAAATTCCAATACAATTATTAATTATAAAGCAACTGAAGCGAGAAACCGCGGCAAGTACGCCGGAATCAAAGTTGCTGCTTTCGTACGACCGAGGAAAGAAGAACTAATAATTAGTCCGATAATTAGGCGGGGCTGATCTGCAGCTCGCATCGTTAAACGATCCCGGGTATCGCGGCAACAGCCTTATACTCTTATCGCGTATTTCATTGCTCGTTTTTCCGGACAGTCCGACGGCGGCGTATCGAGCTAATTTCGTTCTCGTTACGCGCGTCCTCGATCGCGAATGCTATCTCAGGACGACAGGAAGGACGAGCAGAGGGTGTGAAAGCGAGGCCATTATTTTACGATCGTGCAACGTTTGTCAAAGGCAGCGAGAGATCGTTCGTATTATCGCGCAATCGCTTTTTTTTATTTGCAATTCCATCGCACGAGTCGTTGTTCAGAAGCCACACCGATTAATTCCGTGAATTACTACTTTTCCAATTGTATAATAAAGCTACTTTTTAAACGCGCCAGGCAATTTTCTATTGTTCGTGGCATCTTCTTGCACCGAATGATCTCGCGAATTAATGTAATTTGTCTCTCGAGAACGGAACGTTGATTCCGTGGTTGTGTTGATAAACCGAAAGCCTGCGACAAAGATAGAAGAGAACGGCACGAAAGTTGCGCGTAGAGAACGCGACAGGCGACTTTCGCGAGCAGCGTCGCTGCCCCTCGAAACGTGTAACAATTATCATCCACTCGTAGCGGGATCGAAGAAAAATTGAAAAGAGTTTCCTGAAAAGTTTGTATCTCTGATGGCTGATGATTCGCGGTGTACGGGAGAGAACAAAAACGAGCGAGCACCGCGGAAATATGGAACGGAGGAAAACTTTGATCCAACGTTATTACCTTCTCGAGGCAGAGTCTCGTTTTTAACGTAATATCAAGCTCGAGAGGAGAGACGACAAAGAAGCCAGGCTCGCCCTCGAGATTTCCCGAAACCCAGAACTTTTCGTACTGTATCCTTCGTCAGACGAACGATACGTAAACGGGGGGGGGGACGGGGGTGATCTCGTCTCGAGACGATCGCTTAATATCTGCCGCTCGACGAACGTTCGATGCGCCGCGCCGCATAGATTTTAAGAAGACCTTTCCGTTTTACGTCGCCTGCGGCTACGCGCACGACGACGTACAATTTTTCGATCGAACCACATCCAAGAAATTTGATCGCGATTAAGCACGCGTCCGAAGTGAAACGGAAAGAACTATCGAAACCTCTTTCTGCTGTCGTGATCGATCGGTTAGCCGATAATCTTTGTTCGAGCTGTATCACCGCTACTCGAGTCTGTAAACCGTAGACAAACAGGAACAGGAACGAAGTACAGTGGCTTGCGAAAGTATTTAAACGCCTAGCATGCAAAACTTTTACACGTGTACATTGTATGAAACATTTTAAAATTTCCATATCGAAGTATGTTAAAACTCCGCGAAATGTACGCTTCCGTTAAATATTTTACGATTTCTATGCGCAATTTTCGACGTACGATTCGCAAACTTTCACCGAAATAATCGGTGAAGCCGGTTTTTCTTATGAGTAAGCTGTTAGGTTGTCCGAAAAGTTTCTTTCGTCTTACGAGGAAATAATAGACGCGCAACGTTCCTTGTTTTGAATTATTTCGTCGAATTACGTACGATTCGTTTTGTTCTGTTGAGATTGAGACACCGCGACGTTTCGCACACTTCGTTTCACGTTTGTACGAAAATGTACTGTCGCACTGAAACGCGTTTGCGAAAGAAAGACACTTTTCGGACGACCTAATAGATTTCAAAATATTCCGTACGACACACGCCATATATTCGTCGAAAGATTTCAACAAGTATTCGGATACTTTCGTGAGTTATCTCGGTGAAAGTTGGAAAACGGATTTCCCTGTGTACCAGATATCCGATCACGCTCGATTCTCGGTAAATACGCGAGCAATCGAAAGAATCGACGAACCGTTCTTTTTCTTCTCGTTTTGCCTCAATTTGCCATCGTCTTCGACCCGAACAAACCAGCCTGGAAAATCTTCCGTAACGGAACACCGCGACAAAGGGAGCCGTCCACGATACGTAATCCAGGTGTTTACTTGATTAAAAGTAACGCGTTACGGTCGTATCGGTTGACAGGATGGCAGGATGCTAGGTATCTCGCAAACGGTACGATAAAAGTTCAGAGATTCAACGTGAAATTATACGGAAGCTTCTAGCGGTTGTCTGTTCTCGGTGGCTCGTCTGTCCTGTTCGATTCCCTGGCGCGTTCACTTTCGTCTAATCGAAGCGACAACGAAATTGTATAAACGATTTACACACTCGATAATAACGCTAAACAGATTAACGCGCCCAGCCAAATAACGAATTAACGTATTATAGTATAACGAAAACGATTTCGACGCGTTTTAATCCGATTGCACCAATACGATTACGATTTTAATCGAATTAACTGGCTACGTAATAAAGCCATTCGCGTAGCGAGAAATATCGAGGAAGATGGGGCAAAAAAAAGTGGAAGGATCAAGAGACCAGGGGATGGGAGGGGCGTGTGTATGTGTGTGTGTGTTTGTATGTATGTGCGCGCGTGTGTGCGAGATGCGGTTTTCGCGTTACATAGCCGCCGAGCGAAACCGTTACGAGATTACAGGCTGCCCCGAGTTCTCGCGATTTCGAGACGGTTATTTGGCCACGTAATCTGCGAAAGTGCCGACGTTGGTTGGAATTTTCCGGCGAGAGGGACAGACCACATCGGAACAGAGAGGAACGGGCGAAGGAAAGGGAGGAAGGTAGAATTAGAGAAAGGGGTGGGGGGAAGATTCGCGGGGGTACAACGCAACGTAGAATGTGGAGGGAGGCAGGAAACGATGGTAACGGTAATTATTTTCCTTTCTCGGGCCGTAACTGCTCAACCCACGAGGTAACGGCGTTCGAGCAGTGCGCTTTTCGCGGATTAATTAAATCGTTCGCGGAACGTTCTCCGAACAAATACCTGGCCCGCTTCACCTAGAGTCCAAGCCATGAGAACGAAAACGGCAAAATAGAAAACAAATTCGACCACCGACTAAGAACTTTCGAGGCGAGCGTTTCCCTTTTCCTCCTCTTCGCTCTTCGTCACGGTTTAACTTTCCAAGCGGATAGATTTTCAACTCTTTCACCGACAAATTTACATTCTATCTGTATTCGACCGCGCCACGCGTCTTTCCAACCTCGCGTAACTTCGCGTCCTCGCGTGATTTGCCGCGTTCGCGCGTTATCACCGCAAAGGGAGGACGAAAGCAAAAAAAAGAAAAAAAAAGAAAAAAGAAAGAAAGAAAGAAGGATAAAGCGGGAACTTTATCTGGAAACCTAAATCTTTTACCCTAAATCGTGGATTTCATGGAATCGGTCCGCTTCCCTTCTCGCATCGACCACCCACCACCCGTCTTGCTTTTTTCCTCCGTATCGAGTCTCCGCCTCGAAAATTCGTCTTCTTATCCGAAAATCGTGATCCGCTGGATATCGCGGTTTCGTCTGGCGAGCATCTTCGACGAGAAACGTCGTTGAAAGTATGACGAGCGAATAACACGATACGTAACGAGCAACGAAAGGACGGAAATAGAAGAGAAACGGCGAAGACGATAGGAGGCGGAGGGTGGATCGGAGCGAGCCTAAATCTCAAAGTAATTAAACCGAGAGCGAGGATATGGAAAGGCACGCGAAACGTGACTGAAATGGCGCGCACTGTAGATTTTTTACCGCCGAGGCATTACCTAATTGGCGTTGTGGGTGTAAAAGATCGCGTGGCGGACTGGAACTTTGCGAAGCAAAGCTACACCTCTGATTCTCTTCCGTCGAAGCATGTCGTTGGCGGTGAAGTTGCGGGTTACATCACGGTCAAATTACATTAGCGTTCGCGAAACGACAAACTTGCCCGTACTCCGACCGGTGTTGGAATAGCAATCGGAGATCCTTGGGATAACGACGGCAACGAGGCGAGCGTCTGCAGCTGCAGCCAGCAGCCAGCACGACGGAATGCGCATAGCCGCGAACGACGGAGGACACGTACGGGAAATGACTATGCGCCGCGTTTCTGAGAAATCGCTAATGGAGATTGTACCTCTATCCAGTAACTCCTCGGTGAAATCCCCTGGGACGTAACTGCTCGCAAGATTCCTATTTCCGGGAACAACCGAGGCATCCTCCGCCGTCAGAGTAATTCGAAAACGGGCTCTAAATAAAACCGGTCGCGTAACCTGAGCAGTAATTCCGAAGCCCCGGGTCAGCCCAGATAACGAAAAATCGATAAAGTATTCCGACCTGGCGCCCCCGCATCCTCGATTATTACCTTGTTATCCGTGCGTCTATCTACGCTCCTATCTATGCGAGCCTGCGTCGCTGTAAACTAATTAGAAATTTTCGGAACCTCGTTCCGCTACGATGTCGCGTCGCGTGTTACGGTGTGTGTGTGGTTCGTCTTGTTTCGCGCGAACGGCTGATTCTTTGAAAATGTCAACTTTCCACCGTGTTACGAAGCACGCGATCGAAGCTCTTAACACAGCGTGTTGCGTAATTTCCGACTTTCGGAACCGAACGTCGCGGTTTTTCTCCTCGATAGCCTCGCGTCTGTCAACGTGTTTCGAGCGCGACAAGGAGAACATCCTGCGGGACCTCTCTTGCCTTTCGCGTGCCGAATGCAACGTCCCAAATGCGCGTTCAACCCGCGAGAGAGATATTTCGTGCATCCGCATCCCTTACGTGCACTTTCCTCTCTCGTATACAGAGCCGCGTCACGGTAAAGACTATGCGCTTACGAACGCCGACGTCCTTACGGGATATATCAAACTCTTCGAGTAGCTTCTCCAAGGTGGAACGCCGCCTAATGCACTTCCTGTAGCGCGTTGCTCTTTCGCGGTTACAACCTGCTAAATCCACTGGATCAACTATTCCGTGCACACACCCGACCGGGCGAACCGCTTCCCAAGCAAGTTCGCTTACACGTCGCGTCTTATCGCTTCGACATTTTTCATAAACGCGTGATATATTAGACTACTAAAAGGTTATTAACTAAGTCAAATTTCCAACAAAAATTCTCCGGGATTTTCTTTTCGCATCGACAAGTTAGTCGATAGTCAAACTCGTTCCAATCACGTACTAACCATTTATCGATCGATCGATGATTCGCGTATCCTTATTACGCATAGTTACTTATTAATAGTTACTTATTGCGAAGCTAAAACCACCGGAGTATCCATTCGTGGAAGCCAATGGAAATGCAGGACGTTTATAGAGACAGACAGGTTCGTCGAACGAACATCGTCTTACGCTCGGCTCGTTTGTCACGAATTCACAGACTCGTAACGTTCGGAATATCGTTCGACCCGCTTAATATCTGGCTAGTGAATCCCGTTGATCCGGCGGGACGAGTCGGAATCTGACGGAGAGTAGCAATAATAATGATTAACGAGCAGAACGGCGAAGGCGCGGAGGGAGAATGGGAAAGCGGTAGGGTTAGTATTCGTCGTTGGAGTAACAAGAGTAGAGTTGACCGCAATGACTCGACCGGTTCGCGCGGACCTCGCGCGTGGCGAGGTCCGCCTCCTGTTCGGCGTAGCCCGAGTCGGTGATCCGGTCGTTTGGCTTCGAACGTGTTGGTAGAAACGTAGGGAACGCGAGCGTGCGAGTGTGGCCGAGCAGCAACGGTGCGCGTGCATACATTGCCGCTCGCAGCTATGGCAAACTCGTGCGCTCGAGCGTCGCAGATTTGCGTACGAATGCGAGTCGCGTTTTCGGAGACGACGTTCCTATTCCGAATAATCGCCGCGTCTCTAACGATTGATCGGGTTTATTCCGTTTAATAAACTTACAAGCGGCGACGTACGTGGCCAGTGGAGAGGAGGCGCGCGGACGCGACGAGACGCGACGCGGTGTGCTTGCGCGCTCGCGTGTACGTACGTCTGCGTGTGCCCTGAAACGACGAAGGCACGTGTATGGGCGAGCCTGGCCACGGGTTGGGTAGGTAGTCGAGGTCTTGGATCGATCGGCCATTCGTATGGTAATGTAAGCAACTACCGGACCGAGCTGCTTGCCAGACCCGAAGACCCTGTCCGCTAACCAGCGTTGGTGCTGCAATGTCGAAGAGGGAAAGGGAGGCAATCCGGGACTCCTGTGCTCGTTGTCCGCGCGGTGGGGAGAAGCGGAGCAGGGCGTAACGCGCGATCGGAGGAGAGAAGAGAAGAGAAGAGAAGAGAAGAGAAGAGAAGAGGAGAGAAGAGGAGGGAGGTGATGCGAGGTTGGACGATATCTACGGTTCGTCGATTGCCAGCAACAGGGATACCAATGAGAGGAAGTCGGGAAACGAAACGATATGATCTATAGCGGTAGCATGTCGGGATGATTTTGGCTCGGGAGCGGGATAAATCGGATCCGGCGACGCGCGTTCCGCTTAAACGTTCCGTACGAGAGATCGCCAAGAGCGTAGAACCGCCGTGTTACGTGTCCTTCGTTGCCACGCTTGCCCCGCTTTACGCTTTTCGCGCACTAACGTTCATCGATCCGACGCGTATCGTAACTCGAGATTCTCGCGTTTACGACTGCCAAGTTTTCGCTTATGACGTGCAAGACGTTGCGAGCGATTCGGCGCGGCGCCGAGGACGCGTTGGTCGGTAGAAACCCTCGTAGCAATATCTCGCGTAGTACGTCGCAAAGTAGGCGAGCGAGCTGTATGGAGTCTTGAAACGCGATCATTGGAAGCGAACTGTGTGGGAAAGCAACCGACACTGGAACGAAGTTATCGCGGCAAAGTGCACGGTAACGCAGTTATCCTTTACAAAGCGCCCCATCTCCTGTCCCCGTTCTCGATCGACCGTTGTTCTCTCTTTCGGAAGCTGGCCTGTAACGACCACGCTTCTCTCCGATCCGATAGTTCTCGCGGATACCGACGATTGATCGGACACCCAACAATGGATCCCCCTTTCTTCCAGGCCATCCTGCCTCGCAAAATATTTACAAACTCTTCTCCTCTGTCCCTTGTGGCCCATGCTCCTCCTCCTCCTCCTCCTTTCTTCTTCCGTTTCTTTTCTTTCTCTTTCTCTCTCTCTCTCTCTCTCTCTCTCTCTCTCCCTCTCTGCCTGCTTCTTCTTCTCGCTGCTCTCGATCGAAGCTACGTGGACGAAGCAGCGCGCACAAAGCGAGACAAGCGCGAAAGTGAAACTCGAAAAGTATCGAAAAGTGGAACGGAGGACTCGTATAGGGTAGCTCGTGCGCGACCAACACGCTCGCTGTTTCGCTCGACCGTTCGACCTCTCAACCTTTCAACCTTCCTAGCTTTCGGTCTTCGCGGTTAATGAAAGATTCATGATCGCGGCGGCCTCTTAATTTAACTTTCCGATTCGTGGCCCTAAAACATTCTCGCGTGCCGAAAAACCACCATCGACCCGCTCGCTTCCTGCCCCCACTAAATCACTATTATTTTTCGAGTAGGTTAAAAATTCGTCCGATGAACGGCCGAGATTAGAAAATCTGGTAATTAACCTCCTGCCGGGGATGGACGAGGACGCGAAAAGTAACTCGCGTATTTCTCTGACCTCCGACTAACCGAAAACTTTGTCACTCGGAAAGTTTGCCTCGCTATCAAGATCCGCGAACCGGTTACCGGTACATTAATTACGTTCGTTCGTACGGAACCGGTCATTCTTAATCGCCGCCACTACCGCAAGATCTCTACGAGTAGTTTAGAATTTCCGCCGTTCTTGCTAAATCATCGGACGTCGGATTTCACGCGATCCTCCGGACGAAACCGAAAGATCGGGGATGGAGCGGCGAAAGAGGACGAACTCGAGGTCGAGAATTTTGAGGAACAATCTCTACCAATTTCGCGGGCAAATCTGATTACACGCCGCTTCGCCCGCTTGTAAACTGGATACGTAAAATTAATTATCGCGCCGTTGCGAAGGCGTTACCCTCCATAGGTAGAGCGAAGAGGGTCGCTACCGCGAGAACAAGGACAGCCACGTCGCAGATGGGGAGGATTCCGCCAAGGACGGTGGCAAGGAAGGTGGCACTACGACGAGCGACAAGTCGGCTAAAATGACTGGAAATTGTACTTGCTGGCTTTGCAACCGAACCACTCGCTGACTCCACTCACTGACTCACTGACTCACTCACTGACTGGTTGGTTGGTTGGTTGGTCGCGAGAGATCTACCTACGTCGGCGTGTCAATTACGATGCCAGGGACGAACGAATTTTACCGTTGGTTTTAGACTAACTAACTTATGGTATATAGAACGCAAACGCGTAGGACAGGCGTACGGCGGAAAATTGCTAGTGTAAGCTTGTGCCGAGTCGTACGGATCGGTCTGTAGTCTCTTTTCTTCCGGCAGGAATCAGAAAATCGTTTCAGATTCGTGTCGTTCTTCGTTTCCTCGTTTAACAATTTATCCATCCGTACGCCCTTCGTTCTCGTTCCGTTGGAAAAGATAAAATCGTCTCGCGGCACGATACATCCAATTATCGCCGTCTCAGCAGCGAATAATCCGTGGAAATTCTGAAAATTCAGAAGACACACTGTCAGTCCGTATTAAACTCGTAGATTGATTTCACTTGGTTGCCTGAAAGTATTTGAACTGCGGATAATAGTACGAAAAAGCAACTCAATTTACCGAAGCAATTTGTAAATCTAAACGCTCTTTAATAGACTGCGAAACACACATACGAGGATAAAAAATAATCGTTTTATTTTCCCTTATTTTTATCATTCTCAATCTCTTTCCTATCCAGTTTCCTGCTTGCAATTTTATAAATCTCCGATAGTAACACCTTCGTTGCTTTAAACTATCTAGTCGGAAAAACCGCGTCGGTTATGGGGTAACCGAATACGTCGTTTCTTTGTTCTTTATCCGGCTAACGCGTATTAGGCTGTCCGAAGAGTGTCTTTCCTTTGCAGACACGTGTTTTACAACGACGCATCTTTGTACAAACGTGAAACCTAATCTGTCGAACGTTGCGATCCTCGTTTCGATAGAACAAAATGGATCGTACGTAACTCGATAAAATAATATAAAAGAGAAAAATCTTGCGCGTCTGTTATTTCCTCTTGAAACGAAAGAAAACTTTTCGCACGATCTAACGCTATGCTAACTGATGCGCGGTCATTGGTAGAGCGAGAAAACGAACGAAAACTATCAGAAATTTCATTTACGATACTACGTACGCCGGCGGTCATGTTTACTCGGCTATTTGAAACTAGTAGATCGACGTCCCTTTCGAATTTCGATCGCGCAACCAGCCTGATTCTCTCCACGCTACTCTGTGCGATAACCCCTTTGTAAAGCGTGGTTCGTTCGTACACAGAAAAACCGATATGCATCTTGTTCCCTGGCAGATAGGTGTATTTATCGTGATGTTACCGGCTGGTTGTTGGATGAAACGCGGGCGCGTCCGTCGACGAACGAGGTAAATCGTGTTTGCCGGAACAATCCGAAGGAACGCGCGAGGACGAATGATTTTCGTTGGTGATTTTCCACGCGACGTGATACGGGACGATGATCGGAAAAAGTCGAAGGCGGCGCAGAGAGAGAGAGAGGGAGAGAGAGAGAGAGAGAGAAAGTGGAAGTGGAAGTGGAAGGGGAAGAAATCAGGTGTTGGAAGCATAAATTGCTGGATTTTCAGATTCATCGAACCGATCGAAGTAGTAAACACAGTTTATGGACAGCCGTTATTCAAGCGGCCAATATAACGCGCCGTAGCTCGTCTCTGGGATATAATCTAAAATTCGTTCGTGGCACAATTTCAACATCGGACCGCGATCGATATTAAAGTCCATTAAACCGGTAACCCGCGCTAACGGGTTTCAGTCGCCGTGTCTGACCCGTACGCGGGTTGTTCCACTCGACGGCCCCCGCTCGAGCGCAGGTATTAAGTAGTAATCTCCAGGCATGATCGGACTGCGTTCTGCCGTCCGATAAAACCGACTGGAAAAAACGATCTAACGGTGTGCAGAGTTCCCGCTACTTTCCTCTATTACCGTTTCCCTATCGACGAAATTTAATACATTTATAGGAACGAACGCCGTGGATATTGCGCGTATTTTCATTGAGTCGGCGGCACGGCGCCGGCAAATTAACCGAGACAATTTCGATGCTCCTTCGATCGGCAGAAAAAAAAAGAAAAAAACACGAAAAAGGAAGAAAGTGGGTGGGAAACGGGAACGAGTTCCGGTAGAATCGTCGCGAATCGACGCAATTCCCGTTGGTCTTTGGGCGTGTTCTAGAATCGAAGCTGCAACGAGCAACTGGAAAAGCAAAAGAAAGGTTTGCTTTTTATCGAAAACGAGACGGCAGCGACGTAAATTTTGAAACGTTCGTGGCACGGCCAGAAAGACGAGGATCGGTAACGCTTTTCGATCTTCGCATCTGGGCAAGGTTGGCGCAGTTTTAGCGGATTGTCGGGCAAGTAAAAGCATCGAGTAGTAATTTCCAGGCATGAACGAAGGCAAGTTGAAGCACTCGGTGCGCGGGTTAGAGGAAAGCGCAAAAAGCGAATTAAAAGAGAGGGGTTGCCGTGGCCAGTGGTTCCGCCAATCACTTTAAAAGGATCGCCGTTTCACACGGCCACGTAACGATCGTTACGGCCGTTAAAACGGAATCGACGGCGATTCGCTTTTAGCCCCGTTACTCGTCCAACTTGCTCGCCAAACGGTGACAGTGAATAATTCGCCGTTTCCTATCGACTCGTTTCGCGTTTGGAAGACGCGACCGATAATAAAACGCGCGGCTCGGGTCGCGATTCGTTCTTAGATAGATCGAAAGAAGGTGGAAAAGACGATAAAGAACACGAGAAAGCAAAGGCACGCGATTAGAAAGAAAGAAAGAAAGAACATCGATCGCCGCGCACGCTGCGCGCCGCGGTGCGAATCGATCGCGAATCATCGGCTGCTTTGCTTTTAACGAAGAAACAAATCATTCTACGAGCCTGAATTTTTCCATTGTCGGAGTTGTCGGGATGAGACCGCGCGCGATGCCCTTTTCACGGTCTTTCGGTTCGCTCCACTTTTTCTACCACCTTTTTTCCCCGCTCTGTCCCTCTCTCTCTCTCTCTTTCTCTCCCTCTTCTTCTCTCTATCGTGGCTCCTCCTCCACCTCCTGCCACCATCGTCCTTACAGCGGCACAAAAGCCTTCGAAAAATATGTCAGGTCGAACAAAACGAGGCAGTAGCGGCGAGAGGAGCCAGACTCCGCGGCAGCAACGAGAACGACCAGCAGCCGTAAAGGGCCGGAGAAAGAGAGGAACGATGGCTCGAGGTCGCAGGACGATGAAAAGAAAGATGGAACCCTCCACCGGCCATTTTCTACGACCCGTGAGGACGGACGTCCGGGTGTAGGAAGTACAAATAAACATCCTTTTCCCTTCGTACCGACTACAACCGCCGTGAAGTAGTTTCGGCGTTACTCGTTTTCTTCCAGCTTTCACGACTGGTTGCCCACAACCTGCAGGCTTATGTTCTTCCCTTTCAACCTCTTTCCCCCTTTCACGGCTCCTTCTTCTATCTCGTAAATCGTTTCCTTTCTTTCTCTCCGGCCGTGTCTTTTATAGCGTCTTCGTTCTCCTCTTCGTTCGTCTCGATACGTCGAGTCCACCTCGCCGGCTCGTTAACGATACGCGCGTTCCAGGGATCCGCCGATTCTTCCATCGGATCGAGAACGAAATTACAGGGTACGTCGTCGTCGTGCTCCTTCTCCCTCTGTCGTTGTCCGTCACCGTCGATGAGAACACGGTGGACGATCCTTGGTGAATTTCAACCGCCCGATGTGTTTCCTCTGGCGAGCTATATTTTTTTTTTTTTCTTTTTTACTTTTTTTTGTCCTTGTTTTCGTTTTTTTCCCCCCTTTTTCACGAAAACTGAACGCGCCGCGCTGGAAAACAGAATCGATACAGCGTGTAAAAACAACGCAAAAATGTCAGGTGACGCGAGTCCCGGCAAACAAGGTCGCCCTCGTCCCTGTAAAATAGCCTGCTCGATACACGGCCGTGCTTTAATTCGCGGAGAGTTTTCTCTAAGCTTTACAGCCGCGAGAAAGCAGCGACAGCACGATTTTCATGAATAATAAAAAGGACCGAGTGCTCGAGAGCTGGCTCTCGTCGCTGGCCTCCGTCCCCGCCTCCTCGCCACGATCTATCTATCGTTTCTCTCAGAGGGAACAATGTTTTTTCATTCTCCTCAAAATATGCTAGCCTCAGGCTTTCCACGTAGCTCCGTCTCTCCGTAGCAGGATTCTTGGTAACCGAGACATCGATGCGATTCCGCCAAGCACCGGGCGACCGAGCGACTTTTCCACGCGGCAACTCGCTGCCCCTTTACCCTGCAGGTACGCGCGATCAGGCAAGTAACGTTAATTTCTCTTTGGAGATCGCGGCCAACGCTAGAAAGACGAAGAATCTTGCCCATCGACCAGCAGCTCCTGGTCGCAAGTTCCCGACTTCGTTAATAGTTTTTCGATCATCGATTCGAAGATTAAGGGTTCGTTAAAGCGCCTTGGAAACGCGTTCCCCGTGGTTACCGGGACTCGTCCCACTTTCTCCAATCCCACGAAAGCCACCGCAACGTCCACCGTCCAACTATCGCTTCATAACCTTCGAAAGTCTCGAACGAACGAGCTTATTACGCTGGGAGCTTAACGAGCTCTGATTGACCGTAGCACGAAAGACGTCTCGTTCTTTCCGCGCGTAATACCTTGCCTCGGCTTCGGCCTTTCGCGAACCGTTTAACGTCCCGGCAGACTACCCCGTTTTTCCATTTTCCCCCAGCGATTTCTCTGCCTCCGTCTTCCCGCTAGATTCTTTCGTCTGGTAATTCGAAATCGTTGGTCGATTCGGGCCAGCGGCTATAGATTCGAGAGGGACGATCGAGCAACGGAAACGAAAGAGATTCGATCGAGTTTCGGGCTTAACGAAGTCTGTTTAGTCGGTTCCTTCCTTCCCTTTGCCGTTCATCCCCATCCACTACTCGCGCGCACACACACACGCACACACACACACACACACACAGAGTGTTTTCCGGTTTAATGCAATAAAGCTGGCTGGCGAATGTTTTAAGGTATTCAGCGCGTCCATTTTCTCCGCGCGCTTGCCACGTTTTCTCCTGCCGGATACTTTTTTTCCGCCGACTGCCTTTTTCCGCGCTTTCTCCCGCTCTCGCGCCGCTCCCTTGGCCTCCCATTCACTGACGCGTCTCAGACATTAGCTGGCATTCTCTGGCACATCCCCTTCTTTCGCCTTCTCATCCCTCTTTTCCTTTCCTCGCCGGCAAGCCGAAGCCCTGAGCAAGCTTTTGTTGAGCTTTTGATGGAGAGATTCCGCGCTTTGCCACGCTTGTCTGGAGCTTCCTTCTTCCTATACCTTTTTCCTTCCTCATCGCGGCACCACCGGCGACGCTCTGGCCCCAATTTCTCTCGATCGAAAGCCTCGCTACGAGCCGTTCGACAACTTCTGCCGTATTAAAAGCAAAGAAATACGTTTGCCAACAGCTATTACCCGCGGAACGCGGAATAACGAAACGCGGTGTACCGTACGCGCGCTTCTTTCTCTCTCGTTCAACGAAATAACCCGGAGAAATGGGCTTTTGCGAAAGTCGTTTCGTACGATGCTTTCGATTTAAGACATTTTCATGCGAAGCAATACGAGAGGAAACGTATCTCCGTGTCCACCGTGCGTTGATCGATCGCAGTCAAATTCTTTCGTTCGTCGATACGAGACGAAGACGCGGAATCTAAACGGAGAACCGTTTCAGCCTCTAAATACCGCAACTTGAATAACTTCGAATATCGTCCGTACATTTTTGCGTATTCAAATTTCTGCCTCGCTTTCGCCGTCTCGCGAAACGAAGGAAATAGAAAATACGAAGCGAGGAACTTTCGGTCTTCGTTGGAAGCTGCGCGAGAGTCGCGCGAAATCTCTTCGACGCCGGGGCCGTTATTCGCCAGCAATCTCAACCGTACGGTATTCACGCGGTAAAATTTTTGTTTCCGCTAAATGAAACGCTAAAAACCGTCGAATGTCCGGGTCGTTGGCGAAAAGAAGGGAAAGAAAAATAAAACCATTGCTGGAAGCTGGCTTCTTATGAATTACTTAAGAATACGAGCACGCCGCTGAATCGACGTATTTACGGCCGCTGCCTCCTTCCGGCAAGCCCTTCTTCTCAAAGCCCCGAGGAAAATGCTTTCGCGTGGTTTCCCAAACCGGCTACGTTCTTTTTTTTTTTTTTTTTCGACGCGCCGCACGAAAACTTTCAGCAGGGCGACTTTCGCGGCCGGCATAGTAACGACCGCAAGCTTTCTCTGCCTGGTATTCGTTAAATTTCGCGCGATCGTAGGATTAAAAGCCGCGAACGATGCTGCGAGAAATCGAAGGACGATCTTGGATGGAACGACGACTCTTCTTCCGCTTTGCTTTCCGAAACTGCAACGATTCTTCGTGGTCACTAGCAGGCGGATTAACCCGCGAAATACCGCTGTACTTTGGCGGGTTGGACTGCCGAAGCGAGACTCGGTTTGCTTTACAAGCAAAGGTCAACGATCGTGAGTTTTCTCTTTTACTAAAATTCGTTCTCGGATACGTGATATATCTTTCCGCAATTGGAAAGATCCGATCCGAAGATTAAACTGGCGTCGTGGCAGTTTCTCCGCTTTTTACATAAAACGAGAGATTATGCTGTGGGAAGATTCTCGCGTCTGCAGCAGAAATGAAAAAAGAGAGAGAGAAAGACGACCGACAGGAACGAAATCGCAGGGGAAAATCCAAAGAATCGACTGACGATGGTGACGACGTGCACGCGAACCTGGCAACCCGTTCTCTCTTGCTCTCGTTTCGACCCTCTTCGGCTATTCCTCGTGTTCCACTCTCCTGGCTATTCGAGGTTAATCCAACGAGAAATACCGGATGTCCATTAGCCAGCGAGTCCGTTTCACGACCGCCGAAACCGCTCTGCCGTGCCGGTTGTCTACGCGTTCATCGGCACGCACGATCCCGCTTGCTTCGCCGTTTCCACGAGCCGCAATTTTCCCGCAAACCTCGATGCGAGTAACCCGCTTGGCATTTTCTCTAATGCGCCGGATTAATTAGCTAATGGGCCGTCGAATATTTGGAATCGAACCCTCGATATTTACACTTATTTCGCAAACGTGTAGCATTCGTGCTCTGATTTTCGATGGCGTTGCACTTTCCATTATAATTGCGATACGATTTTTGAGTAAAAGTGGAATATGCTCGGCGCGCATCGTTGTTCGTCGTGGAAACGCGAGCCGAAAAGCGATATCGATTTGGCAAAGTAGGATGATTTCGCGATTAAGCCGGATCGGTCGATCCTCGGTCGTATCGGTATCGGACGAGCGAGCTAAGTATCGTTCGATCGGCAACCTGTCCGCAATAGCGGCGTGTGACCGTCGCTATCGGTTATCTGGTAATTGATTCGGACGGTGCATCGAGCGTATATCAACCGCATGTAGCGATGATTTAGCGGCTTCTCCGAGTCGCTAGATTTCCTATTCACCGACCGAAAATTGGACGCTCGAGTACGACAGTCGGAACGTTATCTGCTTTCTACCGCTACTCTGCTGTTGCTGTTGCTATTGTTTTAAACGGTCGCCCCCCTCGATGAAATTATTGCGAGCAAATGCACGATCGTGTTCTCTTGGCGTTTCGGCGAAACCGGCACGCCCGGAGCTACACGATGGAAATTTAGTTGCAGCACTGGGCTCGTTGCAAACGATCGAGAAATCGATCGAAGGAAAACAAGCGATCCTATGAAAACATCGAGCTATCGTGGAATTCCCTAATTGCCAGGTCGCGAGAGGGAGATCGTCAACACCGTTTTTTCCCTCGCGCATAATCGAACTTTTTATTCGCGTCTCTTCCATTAAATTGCCGAATATCAACGTACGAGGTTTTGCACTTTAATCACCGATGTTCCCTTCTCTGTCCCTCCATTTACCTTGCCATCGATAACGCGAATTCGCCGTCACTTTCCCTTTTCAGTCGGAAAATGTACTTCCGAAATCCAGCCTATCTTCGCAACCAACGCAACTGCCGCGTTCCCAATTGGCTGCGCGAACCATCCGTGCGCGAATCTGCGTCCTCTGACCGGCTCTCTGTCTCTCCGCCAGACGCATTTGTACACGACTCGGGGTCCTGGATCACGAACCATGGATCATGAGCCATAGATCATGGCCCGTGGAGCGTGGATCGCGTGAATCCTACGAAACCTGTACCGTATATCCGGCCGGCGATATGTTTGACGAACGATGCTGCTCGATGCAGCGACCGATTCTCTTTGAGAAAATCATGGAAATTTAATCGTAAGCCGGTTGGACGTTCTCCGTGTCCGATTTCCTCCGGTTTCGAGTGGCTGCGCGTAAAAAAGTCGAAGCAACGCCGGGCCTGGCTGTACACACGCGCGGAAAGGAAACGTCGAAACGCAAATACGAGCGTTACCAACTTCTCGTTTGTTTGCAAATCGTTATGCGGCCACCGTTCAGCGCCATTTTCGTGGTATTCTCGGCGGATTTTCGCGTAGCCTGAGAAATCCAGCTTTCGCGTGGAAGAGAAGGGCTTTGAAAGGCAGTTTTCCGGCCACCGGAAACGTGAAATACAACGATGCGTTGTAAAATGACCGATACAGCGCGATCGCTTCCGCGAAGAATTATTGTACCGTGTATTCGCTGGATGAACACGCGCCGGAAATCCGGCCACGTCGGTACGCGTTTTCGCGAAAGGTATACGTCACGTGGGAAACCGTAGAAGCGGGATAGGCAAGCGGAGAAAAATCTCCAGATTCCCCTTGTCGTTTTCCTTTTCCACCCACGCTGTTGCGGATTAAACGCACGAGGTATTTATCGGTGACCCTCCCTCCGGTTTTCCTCTGACGTATTTCGATTCCTTTGAAACTCGTCCGGGGATCCATCTCTGAAAGGAAGCCGCCGGTAAACTCGTGTGTCGTTCGCGTCGTTCACTCGCTTCGAGGAATAGAAAGGCAACCGACGTCGCCTTATCCCGATCGTCGCAGCTTTTATTTTTGTTTCGCGAAAGTATGCCGATGGCTAGGAATGCAACGTAACGCGAGCTATAGCCGTTTCATTTAAACCGATTGCTCTTTGGCATAATACACCCTCGTCCTACTCCGATGAAACTACTGCAACTCTATGAGAGGGTGTATGTGCGTGCGTGTGTGTATGTGTGTGTGATGTGTAGGGACCTCCTCGAAGCCTCGGTGAAATAATTGATCGATGGAAATGCTTCGTACGGAAATACCCGCGTCCCTGAAAAGCGGCCACGATTGAAATGGAAAAACATTGGTAAACTTTGAGTTTCCGATCAGTCAGCGTTCGTTCTCTTTTATCCGCCCCTTCCCTTCCTCTTCTTCCTCCTGCATACTCTCGCCCTTTCTCTCTCTCTCTCTCTCTCTCTCTCTCTCTTTCTCTCTCTCTCCTTTTCCGCTTCAATAGCAATTCTCCGCCGATAAATTTCCCCGCGCGCACTTTATATTCACGATATTGTAATCGGCTGAATAAATTCAAGCTCTGCCATAAATCGTTCCATCAAACATGCATAAAGGTGTACCGCTTTCGATTAATTGATAAGAACGAGGTAAGAGCGCTATCGACGGTCGGTGGAACGAAACGAAATGCTTCGGTAGGCTCGTGGCCCTTTCTTTTCTCCTTGTTACCGTTCAGACGTTCCACTTCTGGTTTCTTCGTCTGCCACAACGCCACCCACCACCCTCTACCACCACCTACCGCTTCTCTCTCATCCTTTT
The DNA here is from genome assembly GCF_040668555.2 of Bombus flavifrons. Classification (NCBI taxonomy): domain Eukaryota; kingdom Metazoa; phylum Arthropoda; class Insecta; order Hymenoptera; family Apidae; genus Bombus; species Bombus flavifrons. Next base: position 11,204,246 of record NC_138455.1, on the reverse strand, counting down.
TTCTCTTTGGTTAATGACCCACCTGCCCCGGCGAATACCAGAGCCACGGTTTCGTTTCTTCCGGACCAGCGTAATGCGAGCAGAATTAATTACAAGATCAAAAGACGATTTAGGCTGGCTTTCTCCCAACGTCGCTGCTCTCCGCCTTCCGTCTCGTCTCGAACGCGAGACGAGTTTGGTCTTTAGAGCCTAATCCCCTAGAGCCGCTACTCGAAACCAAGCCACTTGATGCAAGGCCTCGTTAAGACGAGGTGGCACGAATCGTTCTTGAGGGGATAGCTTGAATATTACGAGACCCTCCCCATACGGTATCGCACCACCTGCTGCTGCTGCTGCTGCTGCTGGCATGGTGACGTTATTCTAACTCCTAGCGTCTCGCATTAACCTCGTTTCGCGGCTTGCGAAAACGCGCTGTCGATCACATCCGATCGCGCGACCCTTTCTCCCGACGTTTCCAAATGGAGCTGGCACGCGATACGACGCGGCGCCATGCCACGCCACCCGACTACGCGTATCCTGCGTTCGAATTTTCACTTTCTCGCTTTCTCTATATACCCGTTCCCGTTTTCTGGCCACTCGTGCGAGATTCGCGGAAAAATTCCATCGGTCTGTACTCGTTAATTAAAACTCCGATGAAGTTAGAACATTCTAGAAAGCTTTAACGAGGGATCGAAGTCGCGAGTTTAATCATTTTCCACGGCTACAACAAAAATTGAACTCGCTGCTTGATATAGGTTCCGTCGTACGTAAACTCGAGCAAAGTAGAAGAAGAAGAAGAAGAAGAAGAAGAAGAAGAAGAAATTTGTGCGGCGCGCGAAACGAAGCAATTTTTCTTCCGATCTTCTGTAATATAACTTTAATTTCTCGATTTCCCGATTCTGTTTCTCTCATTTTTCCCCTTTGAACGCTAGGAATTTGAAGAAAAACTTATCCCACGGGAGTTAGCCCGGCCAAGTTCACAAAGTCCGCCAAAGGGAAACACTTCTTACGCGCATAGCATCATCGACCGGTAGTAGTACATCGTCTCGAGCTTTCTACTTGTCCTCCTATCGAATTTAATTTTCCAATTTCACCAAACGTATTCTCGTCCACTTCCGTTTTCCAGCGATTTACGTGTTCGTCGCTGGGTCGAGGTACCTCTCTTTCCGCAAACGCAGCCAATTTCCCATAGATCGATTTCTCTCGAAATGACGTAAGGCGGTCCTCTGTACACGTACACGTGCTATTCGTCTTCTACCAAACGTACGTACACACACATACGCCTACATTTACATATGCATATACAGGGTGACCCGTATAACCTAGCGTAATACTAACATCGGCCAGAGAGCGATTCCGCGTGCAGAGATAAATGCGCCGCGTGGAATAACATTTTCCAGTTCAAGAATCAAGTTTTCCAATTTCTCGACTCGAACGATTACCGATTAATACGAGTATAGAGACACTCGGCAGCGGATCGTTCCACGCGCGAAAGTACGCGAAAAATTATGGAATGCAATTTTTCCGTTTCGGATCTCGCTTTCAAGAAAATACAGCTTAAGCGCGTTTGGATAAAGCTACAAGTTTAATTTCATCGGAAACGAACGGTTCCGCGAGAAAATGTTATTCTACGTTTCTCGCTTAATTTCCCACGTAGAATCGCTTCTCGAATTGACAGCAGGTTACGTTATACGAGACACCTTGTACATCGAGGACGGAAGCGTGGCCGTGCAGCTGCGTCACCGCGTGCGATTGAATTATGAAAGCTCGCTTGCACGGGACTTTTACGGCGGATTTTGACCAGTGTAGTTTATTGGCCCGTTCCTTATTGAGCTTCCGTTTCGCGCTGCCCCGACAGCAACGTATTAATTCCTGTTTCCGCCTCGTCAGCCGATCGCAAATTTTCCATCGACCGATGACACGATCGTCGTGCAAAAGCTTTTAAAGCCGGATCCAGGCCGGAACGACCGCGACGGAAATCTCGTAACCGGGGGAACGTTCCCCTCTGAAAAATGCCACTTTAATTCCTTCCGCCAGCGTACGTAGCCGTCTCTGGTAAAGAAGAACCAATGGGCAAAAAAGCAAGGCTCTCGCGTACCGCGATGCGCCACTGTTTCGTCCAGCGTAATTACCATTACCACCGTGTGCCATCCATTCCGTTTGGCCTCGTACAAAGAAACGTTCGTTTTACAGTCTGCCAACTGTTCTTTCGAGCATATTCGTTAGACTTATAGCATCTGACCGGTGAATTAAGATCAGGCGGAAAATTTTCATTCCCGTGACTGCAATACAGTTGTCTCTGAACATCCTACGAATTAACGAGTTACGCGAGCATTGCAAAATGAGAAAAATTACAAAACACAAGTCTATACGTAATACGTAGCCCGCGACTTTCTAACTCGTCGATTTACATTCGTTGTTAGATTATCGTGGAAATGAAAGGCCGCGTTCCTTTCGTTCCATATCGTTCGCGATTCGTAGCGATAATTCCCGAGAGATTCGTACGCGTTTCATCCTTGCAAGCTGAAAATTGTACAATTGAACGCGTAGTTCGTACATTTTCCAGACGTTCTCTCGACGAACGTGGTTGTCCTCGTCGTCGCTGGTGCTCGCTCTTGCCAATATAGAATCCCAGCGTTGTTTCCGATTGAAAGTTTTCAAGTGTTTCGGAACAGTCGAGTGGTCCGGGGCGGCCGTTCGCGTCTCCATAGGGAACGAAAGTTGAAATCCTGCCGGTCGTCGCGTCGGTGGGTAGGAGAGAGAGAGCAAAGAGAAGAAGAAGGAAAGGGGAATGAAAAGAAAAGGAGTTCTTCGGAAAGGAAATTGGCAGAATGACCCGGACCTTCCACTGCTTCTTTTTCGGTCGGTAGCGAACGCTAACACAGCCTTTGCTTCCTTTCTCTCTCTCTCTCTCTCTCTCTCTCTCTCTCTCTCGTTCTTTCCAGCTTCTGACAGAGAAGATTGCGATTTAGGGAAGTGCGTGGTTGTCACCGAATGGCGTGTTCCCCCGAAAAGCTGGCGGAAAGATTTTCATCGCGCGGAAACACGCTGGAGAACGTCGCGAAACCAACGAACACGCCAGGTTGTCGACTTTCGCCTCGATAAGCTGCTCGGGGATAAGCTCCCAAGATACCGCATAAACCTATCTTGTTTCCCGGCAAAGTTATCCTGAATATTTTACTCGTGAAATATCTGCGCTTCGAACGAGCCAACTTTCGAATATAGGAAACCCGACTCTTAATCGATTTCGACGCGGGCAAATTTTCTGATCGGCCTGGCCGCTACATTCATTCTCGCCGTACCATCGCATCGTCTCGAATTTTTCCTCTCCAGTCTCGGTCCTGCCAGTCACGTTCCCCCATCAAAATGTAGATGCGGCGAACTGGACCACCGAGTGGGTATTATTTTTTCGCTCGATCCTAAGCGTTATTTATGCGCGCTGCTCTTCGACCGATTTTTAAATTCCCCGGGGAGCCTGTAGCACGCGCGGCCGCTCGTTATTATTTCCGTACCACGTCGGAAGGGATTTGCAGAGGGAACCGAAGGTTCGTCTCTCATCGCCAAACGTGATTCGTTCACGACCGACGCAGACACGACCGAGCTTTCACAACGGCCGTCTAATCGACGAAATTTATCGCTTATATCGATTCGGTGTATTGTTAGAATTTAGTCGGCGATTTAGAAGGCTGGAACGATCCGCAAGAGCTGGTCGTTCTTGGTGATTTGGTGAAATCACGTTTCCTTCTCTTGGAGTCTGCGAAATTTCCAACAAATATGTTACGCTTGCTGAAAACGGCTAAATCAACGCTCACCTGTTGCTGATTAATCTGTTATAACACCAATAAGATAACGATTCGTTTCGATATAATCGATGAGAACGATGAAACAAAGTGCGCTCTAAATTGATTCTCCCATTTCCCAGCGCTTGTCTCTCTTCCACTGGCTTCTTTCGCCCGGTGCTTTATTCTTCCTCCATATCCTAGGAAATCCATCGCTTTGTCGTTATCTAAAGCGACTTCGCGTAAACGGATGGAGCCGGCAGATCGGTCTTCCGACGATCCCTCGGACGTCGTGGAAACTTGTTCCTCTTCTTTTCGCTTCGATGCGAGAATTTCCATACTCTGCAATTTCTTCGCTATAGATGCAGCGAGGCAAAGAAGAATCTAGGAGAAGAGGAGGAAGGGGAGGAGGAAAGAAGCAGCGAGAGTTTTTCTTCTCGGGTTTTGATCGAAAACTCGGTAAACCGAGCGACGACGCGGCTGTATTATTTTTGCGTTGAGACGGCAAGAGGATGAAGAACTCGGCAAAAACAGGCAATCCGAGAATCGACCGAGACAACGGCGTTAGCGAGAAGGTTCTCGTTACGAGGATAACGTGGAACGATGGCGGCGGTCATATCGTCGGCGATCGTTCACGTTGTTGTTAGCAACAGATGGTTTTAAAAAAAGCACAGAACGATTATCTTCGAAAAGAAGGATCGCGAGTCAGAAATTTTGAAAAAGGTATTTTCGTTTAAGCGAAAGACACGCGGTAGTGATCGTTAAATATAACGGAAACTTGTCGACAAATAAAGTAGCTAAAAGATACTAAGTTTTAATGTTACCGCAACGTCAGTTTTAGTATTCTCGTTACGAATAACGATTATAAACGATCGAAATTGTTTTTGATTACTTGTAACCGGTATGGATGCCGGAATTCTTTTTTTTTTTTTTTTAAGTACCAATAATCGTTATCGATGACGGGACCGTTTGTTTTTGGTTATCGATAACCGTTGTACATCGCAGAATTTTTTTTTTTTATCATCAGTAACCATCATCGATGACATTTCTTTTCTGCTTATCAAAAAACTATTGGGTCGGCAACTGAGTGATTGCTGATTTTGTCAATACCACCTAATGACAAATTCAACGATCACTTAGTCGCCAGTCCGATATCGTCGACGATGAAATTTATTTTCGGTTAGCGATAGAAATCATCGATGAGGAAATTCTTTTCTCTTCCCTTTTTACTTTTCATTCGATTCTCACTGACGTTACCGATTATGAGCATCTAGAGGATGGTACGGTGGCGCGTAAAAGCGTATTTCAACATCGTCGTTAGCACTGTAACGAGATGGGACTATGATGACTCTGTGCGAGATAAGGAAGAAACGGACGCAAGAAGGGTGAGAAGGAAAGGAAGCAACGAGTCTCTTTCGCCGAGTGACGCGGTTGTATTTTTTTGCCACGGGATCGGAAACAGCTGGTTACGGAGGACTCAGCAAGAAGGGGCGATCCACGAATCGACAGAGGCAATGGCGTTAGCAGGAAGGTTGTCGTTGTCGCGCGGTCCACTGTGGCGGTCGTATCGTCGATGGTAATCGGTGAAAGCGGTGGCGAAGAGAGAGAAATTGTTTGTCGCGGACTGGAACGCGAAGGAAAGGGTAACGGAAGAGAATGAGAGGTAGAATGGTCGCGGCGTACGGACGATTCGAGGGGCGGGAAGGTCTGTGGGCGATTTCTATTGTCGGCCGTGAACACCGCTCACGGTCGCCGATATAATTGGCGCCGCCCTGCCGGATAACTCGAACGATAACGAGGACAAAAGAAACCACGCCGGTGAAGAAAACAATGGACGAAGATCCGCTGAAAGTACCCGAAGAACGAGGAGCGGCGCTCTTCGCCGCTGGATGACACGACAGTCGGCTGAATCTGACAGAATTCAACCGACTTTTCCGGCTTGCTCGCGTCTAAGGTTCGAGTGCACCAACCGAGCAGCGAGCTTTCCCGACCCAAGTGCCAACGATTCTCGCACCTTAATCGCGCTCGTTAACGGAGCCGAGCTACCGAGCGAACCAAGCGAAATTTGTGCTAGCTTTTCTCGGTTCTCGGCGCGTTGTTGCATCCCGTCGTACCGAGCCACCTTCGTAATCTTTCAACCGCGTTCGCGGAATACGTATCGCGGAAGAACCAAAGCGGACACCGGCCATTCGTTCGACCGAGTCTGCAAGAGATTCGCGCGAACGTAACGAGGTGTCAGGGGCGACAACCGTAGGGCGGAATCGCCTTTTCGCGCCGCGTTTCTTCAAAATTATGCAGAGATTTGTCGCGAACGCTGCCACTCCCTGTATCGACTTTCTCCTCGTTGCGTGCATCGAGGTTTTAAGAATTTGAATATGGGTCAGCTTCCTTTTCCGCGCGACGGAGCTCCAACGCGATTCCGACTGGTCTTTTCTTCGATCTGTATATGCGTCGGTACTGGCGTTCAATCCAAAGTATCTCTCGTTCTTCTTCGTCTCTTTCTCGTTCGTGAACAACGTCGACGAGAATCGCGAGAAAGCACAAAGACGTTACAAAGGCGTGTATGGCGAAGAATCTCGCGGTCTTCGTTTCACCGACACGCGAACGGTCGTACCCGATCCAACAGGTTCTACCGACTTATTACGTATTTACGATAAGAGCAGGCGACTAGATCAAAGTTGGCGGAAGTCGTACCGACGACCGACTGCTGGCTCGAGCTCCGACTGCTCTTTTAATTGACGAGATTATAAAAGAACGATTTACAAAGTACCGTCCCGGGGCCCCGGTCATGGTAATTACAGTTTGATCGCGCCGCTCTTTCCCAACTTTCACCCAGTTCGCGGCAATTGTACTAATAATTCTCGAATCTGAAAACATCCACTTCTTTAAGTAGGATCTCTTTCGTACAAAGATGACATACGCGTTCGAAATTAAAATAACAGCTGCGTCACTTTTATAGCAAAATATAGTAAAATATTTTCAATTGCAATAACGTGTAGTTTATTTCCAGGAATGAAATCTATAATACGATGTTATCCGATCCGAGCAGTTTCTTTCGCGAAACGTTTGCATATTAATAGCCCGCGGGTGTACATGCATTTATGGCAGATGTAAAATTGTAGAAATGCTCGGAACGTTACGTACGTTGTTAATAATAGACGAGAAAGATCTCGTGTTTTCACGATATTACGAAACGAGTGTGACGAGAGAGGAAGAAAAATTACGAGGACAAGACAAGCGTCAGCTCGTAATCGTCGAAGAGATCTTCTTGCCTAATCGACACGCGACAACGTCTCGTCTCTGTATCGTCGGTCGTCGAAGCGAAATCCACAGAAACGTGGTAAGAACGACGAGAGTACTTTGCGAGTAACGCGGTCTGTATAATTATCAGTGAAACGTCGAAGATTGTTGGACTTAATGACGATGTTATTAGAGCCTCGTTCGAAAGTAGAACGAATTTTTAATTAATCCCACGCGACCCAATTATCGGCGGATGTCTAATTTAAAAAATGGGATATAGGAAACGAGAAGGGAAGAGGGTAAAAAGGAGAAGAAAAATTTGTCGAGGAGGTTCGAGACGCGTAAGCCCCATTGAGATGGAACCAGGCCTACGCGAAGTAGTTCGAAACTTCGAGTGCAACATCCTCAAACTTACCTTTAACTACGAGTTCGCTCTAAGGATGAACGCAGTATCGTCGTAATTACGTGAAGAACGAGGCAAATGTGGCTTCTATCGCGTTCACCGCAAAACAAGTCGAATTAATCTCATCTCCGGCTAACGACACGTCAGCCTTCGGCTTCGTTGCTCGTGATTTTCTGGCTCGTCGGCGGAAGAAATGAAAAAACTTGCAACTTCGCCGCCAAATATTGACTTTACAGCGAATTAGCTTCTACGAATGTTTCCAGTTTATTCAACGTGTCGAACAACGCGGGATCCGCCGCGTTACCGCTGTTATGACGTGAGAAGAAACAACGACCAGCCATGCTTTTCAAAATTTTATTCTTTACGATCGTTTAAGTATTTATTATTACTGTTATCGTTATTATCGAGAGGGAGAGAGAGATCGTTATAAATTATCGAAGATGGAAGAACGCGATATGCAGGAATAATTCATAGAATATCACGTGAAACATTCACTGTATTAGTACCTAGTACTGGTTTACAATATCCAATAGGTGAAACAACAGATCTCCACTCTTTTAGTTGTACCGGTAACAAATTTTTATTTTCCCATGTCGTAAAGTGCCGCAAGATACTACCGAAATATCAACAAAATCATCGCAGATCTCGAGTTATTGTTGCGGTAAACGAACGACATATCGTAAACAATATTCGATGCTATAACAATTTATTATCCGTAGTTAAAAAGTATTTATGTATTTCTATAACGATGAAAACATAGAAAATAATTAGCGGAATTAAAATGCGGTGAAATATTAAACTACGATTTTACAGTTACATAGTCTACGCTCTTTTTCACATTTTAAATGTGGAATACAAATGCAGATGGTGGAACACAGTTGGGCAACGACGCCTCGTGTTCGTTCATCTTTATCTCTGCATATTTCGAGCAGCCTCCAATTTCGCGTCGTCGTTCTTCTTGTCTCGAGAAACGCGAATAAATCGATCGGCTCTCGCGCTACGTCCAAGAATAGAAATTTCGAGGTATCGACCGACCTGTCCGTTTCTCCTCCTTCTCTCCCTCCCTTTCCTCCTTCCTCTTCTTCTTCCCTGTAAATCGTTTTACGAACTTTTTCCGGTATATTGAATTCTGATTCTATTCTCGAACACTCGGACACTGGTATATCCGGTCGCATCTACCGGTATCGCTGCACAGTCTTCGAGAAGACGAAACCTCTGTTTCCTGTACTGGGAAATAGAAATGGAAACTGGAATGGGATATCCTCGCAGTTCCAATAGCTTTCCCTAACTTTCGATCCCGCGAGACTGACCGCGGCATACCGGGCGCCACAGATTCTCCTAGAGGCTAGGAAACTGCGTGCACCCGCGTCTCTTCTTCATCGTGTTAAATAAATAGCACTGGGATCGCTGATTTACAATAACGCGAGACCGTTCGATTGTTACAGCCGAGAAATTGCCGAACGGTTTCCCGTTAATATCTCAAGCACCGACGACGAAGGTGGTCGAAATGGGTCATAACGCGGTGCTCCTCTGCACCGCTGTTGGGTCACCGCCTCCGATCATTTCCTGGGTACGGGACATGCTGCCCATCGACACGACCAATCCACGCTACACGGTTTTGGATACCGGTAAGTGAATTCCTTCTTTACGATGTTCGAATTTGCGCGTTCTCAAGAAAAACCAGAAGCCACTTATCAGCGTGTCTTGTAAGGAGATTCGAGATGCTTGGAATCGCTTCGAATCTGAATTATATACGCGGTGGCGTAATTCGAAGCTCGAAACTTCTGCAAGTCTTGATCAGTCTGGAACGTTATCTTAACTCGAATTCGCTACTTTCTCCGGTACTCTCGAAAAGTAAGGTACCGACGTTCGTCGAAGTACTCCGCGTATCTTAACGCTGACATTTAAGATTTCTTTCGATTTTAGTAACGGGTATATTAATTTTATCGCCGAGTAAATATTTTGAGGAAATTTCAATTTCTCGTTAGCGAACGTGAAACGTGTAGTAAATCTCGTGACGATCCAGGCTATCGAGGAAACCGGTGTGGATACTAGCACGAACTCTAAAGGGTAGCTAAACCTAATGAACAAAGCGAAAGATCGAGTGGAAGAAAATTCTGGATAGCGGATGAATCGAAGATGTTGGGCGGCGATCTACAGGTAACAATAGGGTGAAGCTCGATGGCGCGTGTCATATCTCGTCGAGTGCCAGAGTGCGTAAGTCACTGTCAACTCGCGGTAGCGTTGATCGAGTGGTCACGCGATATGGGAACATCCAGCACATCCATCTCGTTTGCCGAGAGTGCACACCTGCTCTGCACGGCTCTCCTCGCGAAGTACACTTCGTGTCTGTTCGTGCGCCGATCTACATATATCGTTGACGTTTTCGATCAAACTGCCAAAGATCCGACACTTTTTCCTCGATCGAACCGATCGTTCGGTCCGATCGGTCCGCTTCCAGACGAAACAAACAGGCTTTGGTGAAACGCTGTGTCATAAACGTTAAGCGTTACGCGCGAGACATATTTTTTTTTTTTTTTTTTTTTCTATTAAGATTTTATTATTCCTCGAAACGAACGCGCTCGTCGATGCGTGGACAGGCTGGCGATTCTCTATCACAGCCAGTTAAACAGATTTCCATCTTTCAGTCACGCATATACATAGCTACTCGGTGCGATAAAAAAATCTTGAAAAAATCGAGGAGAACGCGACCGTGATTCGGTCAGCTGCTCGTTACCTACTCGTGACGCGTTCCGCGTATACTCGCACCTGGCAAGTCGATAACTAATGTCGGTGCATAAACCGACCCATACTACTACGAACGCTCGCTACGCTCTCAACACGATTACTCGTTGAAGCGATCGATCTCTCCTGCGATCATCCACTAATTTTAAGCGTGGATAGGTGGCCCGTAAAAACTTTTAAACGGCGATCGAGACGAGTGGTTTCGGAAATCCCGCGGTTCTCTCGTCCCTTCTCACTGGCCATAAAAAACGGAAGCGTAATCGAGTGGCGACTAAAAAATGAAACGTTACGCGCGTGACGAGAAGCGACGATTCGCGAATATAATTTGCGATAACGGGGCAAATGAACGCGAGCGGACGAGTGGACGAGCAACTTGTATATACGAAAGTTGTTTAGCTAACGCACGACGTAACCTATTATCGTTATTTTTCCATCGCCAGTAGCCATGTGAGACTTGCACACTCGTATACGCACGTGTATACGTATATATCGGCGTATATATAAAACGTTCACTTTGTTTTTATCGCAATGGCGGTATCATTATCGAACGGCACGTCACGTAATACCGGCGTGCACTCGCCCGACTATCTTTACGACGGCCGGCGCAGTTTGCCGCGACGTGAAAAGTATACATTAGATGCAGGAAAGCTGGCTGCATACACGCTAGTATCGTTCGGCTGTATCGCGCACCCGGATACGTGTACGTGCACGCGTTATGCATATATCTGGCTGGTCGCTGCCTACATCGCTGCCTGCGTTCCTGAGAGTACAGGCGCTTGCATAAAATTCCCAACGACCCGGCCACTCGACGATTTTCCATCGCGTCGAATCGGCCAACCCGTCTTCTCGCGATTAACGCGAAATTTATTCGTCTTCGTCGTTTCGAATATCTTCCAAATTCTCCGCTTTTATTCTCCTTTTGTCGTTACTTCTACGGGTTAGCGGAGCTGTATCGTAGCGCACCGTGTCGGTCGCACGTGCGTCGATCTTACGATTCGGGCAATCCGTGACTCGTATGCGTGGCACGTATAAACGGGAATATCGCGTGGATGCGTGCTCGTCGCGACGCCTGCACCACGGTATCCGTCTGCACCTATGTGGAAACACGTGCTTACAACCTGCACACGGACATCTTAGAATCCTCGCGACGCAACTCCGCCACGACGGAATTTCTTCGAACGGAAATTCGATCGGATACGACTGCCGGACTATCTTCTAGCGATCCCGATAGATTACGGACAAGACGCGTGGCAGCTGGAGAGTCTGCAATAGGGAGAGGAAAATTCTGTCTCGAAGGGTGATATCGTTTTCAAAATTGTTAAACAACTGGATACGCGTAAGCACGTGTTAACGCGTAAGACGGTAAGGAAATAGCAAGGAAGATGAATACTTGTTGCAACAAACGGAAGAACTCTCGATACTTTGAGAGAAACTGTACCTGAAGTGTAAATTGGAAGAAAGAATCGTATCCTTGCGAGAAAATTCGTTAGAGATGGAGAATCATGCAACGAACGTAGCAAGGTTAACGCGGAGTACGAGGATACAGAGAGAGAGAGAAAGAGAGGAAGAGAGACAAAGTTCTCAGAGTTGTTCTCCGAGTTATCGTTATCGTCGTACCATCTCTATTTTATCCGAACTTTCTCACAGTTTTATCTGCTTCGTTTTACGTTTAATGAAAGAAGACCTGCTTACACAGCCGAGCATCGGTACAAAGAGGCAAGGGAAGGAAGAAACGACAAGCTCGAAGCGAAAAGCATTGCCCTCTAGTCGCATCAGTCACTCGCTCGCTCGCCCAGTAGCTCCCTTAACGTCATTCGCGTGTCTTCTATCCGCGGCAGCTCCAGCCCCGTCAATACCGTTAGAAGCCATCGCCATACGGCACCGTCTCCGCGTATATCCCATAAGATATATGGCTTAATGTATTACAAAAAGTACGCGACAAGGGCAATGTACTTACTGTCGCGCGTATCCGTGTATATGTGGCAAGTTGCGCGAAAAGAAAATAGACGGAGGAGGAAGAAGACGGACGCGTGTGGTAGTAGAGCCGAGGAAGAATCGTGGAAAAGACGGCTAGAAGGAGCAAGAGCAGACAAAGCGTTGGTCGTGCGTCATGTATGGTAACGTGTTTAACGGTCGTACGTTAGCAGCTACGTAACTGCGTCGAAGGTTTCGTGACATTCAAAAAGTCGGCCATAGAAAAAGCAGCAGCGCGGCCGTCTAGCGCGTCTCGCACCAGACGTTATTCAAATTTCCTAGAAATTTAATTTTCGTCGGCTACCATTGTCAGCGTGTATATTAGGTTAACGTTGAAATTTTAACAGAACGTTTCTAACATCGCCATTGTTGCATGTCTGCCGTGCTATTGTTTGCATTCATTTACGAGCGTAGCCACATTCGCAATTCGCGTTAACAATATTAAAGCATCCTCGGTTATTATAGAGTAACGGTGGCACTCGAAACTCCGAAGCGTTCGACGTTGCAGGCGATATAGTTAAATTTCGCGAAGTGCCGTGCAATGGTCGAGAAAAAAGAAATTCCGACACCAACGATCGTATACCGCGTTCTATTATACTTTTCTCGTACGACGCCAAGCAAAGTTAATGCGTAAGATAAGCGCGATAAATAAGGGAGAGACGTCTTGTATTTCGAAAAGTTACGTATTGCGTATGAATTTTCTAATGGACAATTATTTCCGGTAATACTCTGTGACATTATTTTCAGCAAAATGTATGAAAATCTTCACTTTCAAAAAACTGAAATTAAAATGTGTCTGTCGGGGAGGGAAAACATTTTTAATATTCGGTTTAATCTTGCTAATTTAACCTTTTTACTCGGAGAATTATCAAAGACAAAGCGACAAACAAATTTTCTAATTTTTCTTTTTTTTTTTCAAGCGAAAGTACGATCCAATACGAAGAAACATCGATACGATGTAAATAATACAGGAATATAATCGTATAATACGATATAACTGGATCGCTATTGTTTGACCGATCGACGTTCCGAAGCGATCGAGCTGTTATCTCTTCCTTTTATTATCGGAATACCGACAATATGATATCTGTCGCGAACCTAATTCAACTTTCAAGGTACCAGCAGAATCTGTCGATTCGCTCGGCCGAAGTGCTTGAAACGTGTAAGGTTGGTCGCGCGAGGGATTTTACGATTTCAGGATTTCGATGTAAACGCCGTAAAGGCTACTCCGTGTACCGGCCGTTTCGAATAGTTTGCCGTGTGAAGTGTGCGACAACAGCGCGATGAAGTGGTGGTAAAAAGGCGTGCTTCGGCGAACGGCCCCAGGTGGAACGTAATTCCGAAATTCTTGGCGACAAAGCAAACAAAAGACGAGGAAACGAAGAGCGGAAAGGACGCGAAGCGGAGAAGGTTTGGTATGGGATAGGATAGAACAAGAATGCAGAGAAAGCCCGTTACATTCGGACAATGCGGTCGCGAATCTCTATTTCCGTTTATCGCGCAAACGAGACAAATTAATTAAAGTTATACACAGCATGGTAGCAACGCGACGGCGGTGTATTAAAATAACGGTCGCTTTGGTGAACGGCGAGCACTTTACGATAATTGAGGAGAATTAAACCGACGCAGATTCTCCGGCATGTGAGGTAAACCAATTTAATATCTCATTCGAGCTTTGTCACCGTTTATGGAAAGACTGGCGACTGGATTTGTCATACGACATCGAATGTTGGCGTGTCACGGTTCAAGAACGGCTGAAACCACCGCGAAAGGCAGCGAAGTGGGCGAAATAATCGTGTACAGAGAAGAGAGCTGAGAACGAGCTGAGTTAACGCATCGAGAATCGTTAAATTATATTTTCCAGTGCTCGGCCGTAAAGCCGTGAGGGCAACAGCGGAGCGAAGCAAAAGCGCGAGAGGGCAGCAGTTAACGCTTCGTCAACACTCGTAAAATTTCCGGCATTAAAGCTGCGAGGCTTGATGAGCAGGGCTCGAACTTCGAAACAAGCCCGGAGCTGCTATCGTCGCGCCACGCCGCTTCTTAACACCTGCCTTGGGATTCTCGCTCTTCCTTTGCTCGCTCTGTTGCTTCCCTTCTTTCTTCCGCCCCTTGCGCCCCTTACACCCCGCATCTCGCCTATTTCCATCTTAATTCCGGCGTAATATCCCGATCGTTTCGAAACTTTCGTAATTGTCCGTAACGATAACGTAAGAATGCGAAAAGGCAGGCACACGCCCCGCACCCGGAACCATGAAAATCGTCCTAACGGTCGTCGTAGCCAACATGCACGCGGACCAGCCAACGTAGAAGGAACCGCGTCGTTTATACATTCGTCGGATTGTTCTTAACGAGCGCAGGTAAAAACGGCAGCGAACGACGCGATAGTTTTTAAGTAGGTGGTGCAAAGAGAAAGATGCTTTACTACAGTTTCTGCTCAACGTTCGTGAAGTATCGTTGGACGAAAGTTTGCCGAGGTAAAAGGGCAAAGATGGAAACACAAGACGGGTTCATCGCCGAAACGGCTCTCTTCTTAGCACCTGGCGCTATGGAATACACCGAGCGTGTTCGTCCACTCGGTGTCACTTCTCCTTCTATTCCTCGGCCTTTTGTCGACGCGTTACGCGGTTATAAAGAGCCACGATCTCCTTTCCTGCCGTCAGGAAAACACGACAGACCCTGCTCGGTAACCTCCCCCAGAGCCATTAGACCAGCCTTTCCCCACGGGAGTTGACTTATGACGCCGTCGGCTACGCCAAGGGGGATCGTCTAACTTACCTTATTTCCGCTTACATACTTACCTTCTCTGCGGATCCGTGACCAAAGGTAGAGACGCTTTCGAAAATTCACCGCCTGGACGATCGCCAACTGCGAAAATTTTTCACAAGAATTGGTTCCACTGGTTTAACAAATTTTAATTACGCCGGCATCCTATTAATTCTTTCGCTATCGGCTAACTCACAACGCACTGAAATAAGTATACGGCGAAAGATAAAGAGGATTTACGTGAATTTCGCGCATTTTTCGTTCAAGATCGATCGTACGAGTTAAACGTTATTTGTTAACGAACAATTGTTCGCGTATTTCCAAGCTACGACAAATGATCCGTATCGTCGTGGAATGAGCAACGCTTACGAAGCAACAAATACAGAGACTGTGTTCCCTAATATTAACGCAACCTGTACATAACCGTAACTGTGTATACATATACTTGTACTAAATGGCTGGGAATTTCTAGAGTCGCGATACATATGCATTTGGGTTTCGTTACGCTGCTAGAAAAATACCAAAACATTTCGTACAACGTGCACAAGGTATTCCGTAAGAGGACCGAAAAGCGAATGGGTTAAAAATATTAATTTCAAGAGAGACAACCCCTGAGTCGGTATGTTTGGCCTCAATTAAATTCCCCCTTGAACGCGCGGTAAATATAGTGAGAAAAAAGAGGAGGCGGAAACGTCAACGGGTAATTCGATTTGCTTTCCGGCGCGACGCATTCACCAGACGACGCAGCTCCTCGAATGTTCGCGAAAGACGTTTCATGCCCGCATAATCTTCTCGTCTGCCGTCATTCTCTCTTATATTTGCAAAGCGAGATTCCAACGTTAATGCGTTGCACTAGCAAACCTTCGGCGAAACTCGAAATAGAGAAACGTTTGCAGAAAGAGAGGGGAAGGAGGAAGGAGACTAAGGAATAAGGGGAAGAAACAGGAAACGGTTTGTTTCCGGCGACGTTTCGAGTTTCCCTCTCGTCAGCCATTAAAAATGAAGAGGCCGAAAAGTCTCGGGAACAAGGTTCGCGAGGCTGCCGCGAGGGAAATGGAACGTTACTAAAATCGATGATACTTGACGATTAATATGATAATTAATACGCAACAGCAGCGTATATTTCTATCGGTGGAGAAGGTTCTCCGTATCGGAGAAAACGGGAGAAACGGGGGCAAACGAGCGCGCGGCTCGCCAATGCAACCGTGGCTCTAGTGTAAACATATTTTCTGTTTGTATTTTGACCGAATCGAACGTGCACCGTTGGAAAAGCATCGACTACGAGCCATTACCTCGCTTCCCCTTTATTCGTTTCGTTCCACTTCAACCGACCTCTCTCGCCTCTGAATATTTTCCGATAATTATAATTGACTTTTTTACGCGGTCGATGTGCTACCCCCGCGACTAAGCATAATTATGAAAGCAATTAAAACGTTCGCGAATTACAGCAGCCAGACCTCCTTCTCCTTCGTCTCTTCTTCGACGCGCAGAAACAAGAGAGAGAGCAAAGAGAAAACAGAGCGCAGCTCCTATACCTTCGAGGTAAACATATTTTCTGTTTGCTTTCTGTCCCGGTCGAATCGAACGCGTTCGTCTTTCCAAGTCATCGCCCGTATCAAGTACCATCTGTATTCGTTCTCTACCCTGTCTTTTCTTCGCCCAGAGCGGTCATTGCTATGGAAGTTTGTATCGAACGCAGACCAGATAGAATAGGCGACGCCGAATAAACTACGAGTTACTGCCTACTACCCTGCGTATATTTTTCGTTCGTCGCGCTGATGTTAAATATAAGGAAAGATATTTCAATATTGGTGAGTAAACACACGCAAATAGTTTCGACGTTTCCGGCCGCGTTGCTCTTCCGCTCTCGTTGTACGTTTTGCGACGCGACATCGCGATATCTTTTGTACATATTTATGTGGAGACGTATTCCCAGCCTGCGAAACCGGGCTTCCGAGAACCAACCCGGAGAAAATGTTCCTTCCTTGCTCGTACCGATAGATGAAACGTGTGTCATTGTTTCGTCAAAAAAGTCTCCACGTTTTTGACGGAAGAATTTTTTGTTTGCCAGCCGCCTTGTCGATTCGTTGAGAATTTAAGATGGAATTTATCGTAGCGTTATTATATACTTTATTTAGCTTGATCTAAATTTCACCGCAAGCTGCGAAACGAACGAACGTGTACACGCACACGGTGTGTGTAACCGACGTCTAATGAACTTTTTCGCGATCAAACAGTCGTTTGAGAACGACGTAAGTGACAGGCGCGAGTAAAATGGGCTGACTTGAAACGTTCCCGACGGGGGTTGGCACAAAGAGTCGCGTAGAAATCTCGTAAAACGGCACACGAATATGCGTGAAGAGACGAGAGTGTATAGATAGATTTTCATCTTTATTCAATTTCATCTTCTTTACACGGTGAAAGCCCTTTCGTGCGCGTCGACGTTATCGCGACGCAAACCTAGATAGATCGTGTACACTGCCTGAACGTCATCGAGTTTTATCGCGAGCCAAGAAGATGCTAACGTTATGTCCGTAGCTGCGTTAACGCCCAATGCCTTTCCAGCTTGTTCGTCGTCGTCGTCGTCGTCGTCGTCGTCGTCGTCGTCGTCGTCGTCGTCGTTGTCGTCGTCGTCGTTGTCGTCGTCGTCGTTGTCGTCGTCGTCGTTGTCGTCGTCGTCGTTGTCGTCGTCGTCGTATCTACGTTATTCCTTCTAACTGTTATCACGCTTAAAACTACCGACCGTTGGGTGGTGTCATCATGGGAGTCACGATCTATTCTTTGCGTGCTTCGTCTGTTCTTCAAAAACAAGCGGTCTCGATGTCTCGAAAGGTTCTCGTCAAAATGTAGATGCTGGACGCGGTTTCTCATTTAATTCGCTTAAAATTTGTTCACGAATCGGTAAAAGAAATACGAATAAAATTAAAAATATAAATTTATATATTTTACAGGATTCTTCGAACTGACAAACTCGATCGTAAACCCGGTGATGGTTCGAATACTTTCTTCCAACAAAATTTCAAAGTTTCGAATGGAGGAAAGATGAACGGAAAAGGCATTCGGCTATCGAAGAATTTCGTGAAGTGAAAATGATCGGAACTGTCGGCGATAACGCGTGGGAAAGCAGCAAAGGCGAAAGACGAGCCACGGCATTCGGCCGTTGGCAGCGATCTAAGTTTTTCGCGAGTACGCTAACAACCTGCACGTGACTGGATGGGATAACAATATGACCACGCGTTCCTTCCTGGTCAACTTGCTGGAAATTGTAGATGAGGCTCGATTACGTATTCCGATCGTACGCGATATCAAACTGCCTGGCTTCTCGCTCGTGATGGAGTGTTTTCTACCCTCGACCCCTCCTCTCGCTGTCTTACTCTCTCTTTCTCTCTTTCTCTCTCTCTCTCTCTCTCTCCCTCTCTCTCTCACACACACACACACACGTTCGTTCGCTCGTGTACTCGCTTTCTCTGGTCACCGAAGTCACGTTTGCAACGAAACCTTACAAATCCATAGGACTGTCGGCCTGCTAGGAAAATATTTAAACCTGCACTCGGCTACCATTCTATTTCGTTGGAAGATAGGCTGATTCGAAGAAGCCAGGTTTCTCATATCCTCTTCTTTCCACTCGAATCACGGACAGGAACATCAATATTTGGATACGGTGGAAACTCGTCTTTTCAAACACGTTCAAGCCGGGCCTCTATTACCTAAACTCTGATCGACCGTAATTTCGTAATACGTGTAAACACTTGTTCCTGCAATTCTCACAACGAGTGTATTAATATGTGAAAAGTGTGCGGATCTTGACACTTACCTGTATGATGATATTTGTTTGTGCAAGTCGCCCGTTCGCTCGGTCCTTCTTTCTGGAAGCAGCCATTAATTACTACCGATAATTATGATTATCGTACGAGAAAACACGGGCGTCGAAAGGATGGAAAACAAGCCCGTTGATCCGTCGTGTTTACTCTGCGAGTACGGGGGTTGGCGTGGCGAAAGAAGGAAATCGAGAGAGTAGGGAGGAAGGTAGGAAGTGCGGCAAGGGAGAAAGCGGAGAGATTGAAGGGGGAGGGGGCTGAATTATACCGAAGGAGTGACGTCTACGGAGATAATCACACGCCTCGTAACAGCCAGTTCATCATCGTGGTATCGTGCTAAGGGGCTTGATGCATCATGGAAATCGCGCACGAATCGGCCAGGCCAAACATAAAGTGGAATAGACGGTCTTTGTAACGAACCTCGGAAACGAATTCTTTCTCTGTCTGCTTCTTCGTGTTGCATAGGAGCTTCTTAGGGCTGTTACCGACTCAATTAGCGTTAGAAAAACGAAACTAAAGAGCCACGAAGGTGGGCGTAAAGCGTATCGCGAATCAAACTTGCTCGCTACCTATGCGCTCGTCCGCGTTCCTTTCTGCGCTCTTCATCGACGCGTTCTCCGCGCGTTTTCTACGAATCGCACCATCCTTGAACTTTAGCCAAGCTGCAAAGTGGCAGTTAGTCGAAAAACTTGGCGATGTATCGAGGAAAAGTTTCGGAGAGCGGATAAGCGGATTAAAATCGATAGAAGTGGAAGAGCGCGGACCGGCGCGCGATGAAAACGTCGATGGCAGGAAACGAAGCTCTCTTTGACGCCGCCCCGTGTTCTCGCCCCACTCCATTCTTTTCCGTTTCGAGTGCAGCCCCTTTGATGTCGCCTTTAAAAAATTGTTAACGAACGTAGTTGAAGTTGCTCGGTGACGTTCGAAAAAATAACCGCCGCTTTGTGTTTTACAGGAGCGCTGCAAATCACCGCATCCGACGTGAACGACCAAGGGAAGTACGAGTGCGTGGCAAATAATTCCGTCGGCACGGAGTACTCCAAGTCGGCTATGCTCTACGTAAAAGGTACGTCCGGCGACGGTGGCGGCAGCGGCGGCGGCGGCCAAGTCGTGGGGAACGCACGAGAACCCCGTAGAGGCGTGCCGCGGGCCGCCCTCGTTCACCGAGGAAATCTCAAGGAACGAGTTCTTATCGTTACTACCGTTTTAACGTAAATTCATTACAAAAACGTAGCACCGAGCCTCTGGTGCCGTTAAACCCAGTCGTTTTCCTGTTTGCAATTAAAATTAATGCTACGTAATTAAAGCGTAATTAAACTAAGCTGGCGGCACAAAGGATTCGCGCGCTTGGAATCGCGTCGCAAATATTATGATGCGGCATTTCTTGCGGTACTACGCGCCTCTGTCCCTCGAGATTCAAGTATCGCGTAATCAAATACTCGGCTGCCGGTTTCGGCTAGTACACGCGTTAATTGCCACTTGAATCGTACGTATTAAGAACTCGTTGTCAGCAAAGGATCGTCGTTCGAGGTTGCATCGATTCGGTTGCTCCATCGGCATTCGACGTATTTTAAGATGAAAAAGGTTTTCAGTCGCGTCGAGTGGCTACGGGACTTAACTCGTGACTCGGCAATTAACGCGTTAAGACAAAAGAATCCTTGCATCGTATATAACTAAATTCTATTTGCACGCAGTTCGACGAGTCGCACCAACTTTTTCCATTCCTCCGCCCGCCGTCAGCGAAGTAAGATCTGGTGGATCGTTGAATTTGACCTGCGTCGCCGTGGGTTCTCCGATGCCGTATGTCAAATGGAAGAAAGGTCCATCCACGGATCTCACTCCGGATGACAATCTGCCAGTCGGTAGAAACGTGCTGATACTCACAAACGTGAAGGAGTCCGCTAACTACACCTGCACGGCTGCCAGCGATCTCGGAATCATCGAAGTCACGACGATGGTGAAAGTTCAAGGTTCGTATGGTATGGTGTCCTCGTATCGTATAATAGCAAATACTGTCGTTTCGTATCGTATCGTGTATTGTATCGCGGTGTGTCGCGCCGTACCCTATCGTACCGTATCGCATTGTATCGTATCGTATTGTATCGTATCGTACCGAGATGGATAGAAATCGCGCGTAAATCCTCGGAGATCGCGCTAGCGACCTATCGAGCTACGTTACGTAAAACGATCAATCACTCGATCACTGTGTGCGACTGTGTTCCAACGAGGTACACAACGAACCGTGATGCTACAGTTTCCGTGACTAATCAATCGGCTTATGCGTTACGTTCAAAGACCGAGGACAATGTACTTTGTGAAAATAGGCGAAACGCGCGAAGAAGCGGTTGCTACAGGCTGTTTCGAATAGTTGGCATTAAGCCTCAGAAGCGCGTAGTAATATTCATGAAGAAAAGAAAAAGAAAATAATCGTAACAAACAGCAGGTGAAATATCACTAGTTTCCCGGTTACATGGAAAAGTATCATCTACCTATTTATAACGATAAAGTACATTCTTTTATCCTTATCGCTGAGAACGACTTTGATGCAACTACGTGGTACTTACCCTGCAAGTTATACGCGATAAAGTTTGATCTCAGCTTCTTGAAACGTCCTGCATACATACGAGACGCGTAACACGGATGGAATAGCAATTAAACAACGAATTCACGTAACGAATTGCAGCCTTGCCGAGTGCTCCGGAGAACGTTCAAGTGTCCGACATCACCGCCACTTCCGTGAAGCTCACATGGTACTACAAAAATCCGGAGGAAGTGCAATACTACGTGATTCAACATAAGCCGAAGCACGTGCAGCAAGCCGAAGCCGAAATATCGGGCATCACGACCATGTACTATCATGTTCGGAGTCTGAGCCCTTACACCGAGTACGAGCTTACCGTGACAGCCGTGAACGCCATTGGGCGTGGTCCCGCGAGTGCCCCTGTGACAGTCACCACTGGAGAAACGAGTCAGTATTCCTTTCGCCTTCTAACGCTTTTCTCATTACCATCGGTGTTTGTGCATTTGCAAAAATCGACCTCGCCTCTCGTCGACGCGGCTACGTTCCCAACGTTTCAGGGTCATCGTTGTCGCATCGTCGAGATACACAAGCGTTGTCACTCGTCTCAAAACGAATCACCAATACCGTGTATGCGCAACTCTGAAGAATTCAATTCCATTCGACTCGACTCGACTCGACTCCACTCGACTCCACTCGACTCCACTCGACTAATTCGACTAACGCGTATTTTTCGATCATTCGTCTGGCAAAAAGACGAGCATAGTCGATCGACGATAAGTAAAGACATGGAAGGAATGGACAAGTTTTTTTCGCGTACAAACGCGAGAAAAAGTAGCTTATTAACCCGGCGAGCGAATTACAAATTTTTGCACGTAGATAATGTTTTTGCACCACGAAGAAGGCACAAGTTTTGACACGGTTTTTGAGGGAAATTGTACTTTTTTTCCATGCTGTCCGCCGTGGACGCACGATTTGATTCATGTAAGTGACAAGACATTTTTTTTCACCTATCACCAATCCCCTTTCTCTGTGTCGCACCATGTGTTAGTGTTTTTGTCGGACCGTGTTCGGCGCGTCGCGCTTCGACGTCTCGTTTCGCTCTGCATTTTTCCGTCTCTGCCTCTCCCCATATAGCCCTCTCTGTCTCCCCCTACGTCTCTCCGTCTCTTTTCTGGGAAAAGAGTAAAACCAATACGCGGAGAGACAGCACGCGAAATTGCACCTTTCCTCGATAAAGTAGCGCACTCTTCGCACCTTGTGAAAATACGAACGAAGCCGCAAAACCCGATTCGTATTTTCACCGTGCATTATATACCACTTAATCGAGTATCATCGAAGAATAATCATTCATCCTTTTTTTCAATAGCGGAATCGACAAATGGAGGTACCAGTAAGTTCAATCATATACTAAGAGTGCTGTAGCAAACATATTTGTCTTTTGTATTCTCTGTTTATTTTTGCATATTTTTCTTTCTTTCTACAATTTTTTTTTTTTTTCGTTTGTTTGCCCTTCGTTTCATTTTCTCTCGTTTTATTCTGTTTTTATTTCTCGTTTTCTCTCTTATTTTTTGTTTTTATTTTCTTGTTTTATTTCGTGTTTTTTTTCTCTATTCGATCCTTTGTATTTTTATTTATTCAAAGCACACGCACATGTCCATCGTTCGTTCGCACCCGCACACTCGACACTTATCGAGATAAAGATGTATCATACTTGTAGCTAATCAACACTACAACACGACACACGCGGTCCTTTCCTCCATTCTTTTCCATTCATTGGTAAATCGTATTTTAATCGCAATGCCACGAACATCGCAGAGTGCATTATGATTATATGCTCTGTCCTTCATTTGTTTTTTTTTTTTTCTACTTGGAATACCTGTTATTTTAAATTTTGGTTCTTATGGTGGTGCTCCCGGGAATTTATTTGTACTCTCCAGTGACTAACTAGATTGGCTTGTCCACGATGGAAACGCGATTCGAAGAAAATCCAAAATAATTTCTTCCTTCTAGAACCTGGTACTGCACCACGGAAGGTGGTCGCCCGCCCATTGAGCTCCAGCACAATGGTCATACAATGGGACGAGCCGGAAACGCCAAACGGACAAGTGACGGTTAGTTTTATCGCCAGTTACACACTACCGCTCATAAGTATACGGATACTGTATGCGTTTTTTGGACTCTCTGTATAAAAGTATTTGGATATTTGTGTCTGAAAATCATCATTTTCAGAATGGTCATATACACCATATCACGTATCGTTCGAATCTACTTAATCTAATCCAATCCGGCCTAATTTAAAAATTTATTAATTGAAAATAAATCCGGCGGAATTTTTTAAAGCCGTAGCTTGTGCCAGTTACGCGTGGGAGAACCGTGTCCACGTATCGATGAGCGTACATACATACGAGAGCACG
Source organism: Bombus flavifrons (assembly GCF_040668555.2). NCBI lineage: Eukaryota > Metazoa > Arthropoda > Insecta > Hymenoptera > Apidae > Bombus > Bombus flavifrons. The sequence goes on along the minus strand of NC_138455.1, from coordinate 11,180,610 downwards.
TATTTTGTCACGCTTTCTGACGCGATTTAATCTTTCTCGCCCGCAGGGATACAAAGTATATTATACGACGGATCCGAATCAACAAATGGCCTCTTGGCAGTATCAGCTGGTGGACAATAGCCAGCTAACCACGATCTCGGATTTAACGCCGCACACGATATACATGATTCGAGTGCAGGCGCTGACAAGCGTTGGTCCCGGTCCACTGAGTACACCTGTTCAGATAAAGACGCAACAAGGGGTACCGAGTCAACCGGAAATGTTGACCGCGGTAGATATCGGAGAGACGAAAGTGACACTCCAGTGGAACAAACCTACTCATAGCGCGGAGAATATCCTCAGCTATGAGTTGTACTGGAACGATACTTACGCGCAGGTGGGTAATTCGTTGCAACTTATCGCGCGTCTTCTAATCTCCGAACTTTCTATAAGTATCTTTCTAATATATCTGTCATGTACGCGTCAAGTACGAAGCATACGTTCGTGTCTGGCGTTCATAGGAAATATAAATTTTAATCTTTCTTGCGAATCGTCGGAATCGCGATGAATTTCAGGAGAAGCATCATCGAAGGATACCAGTCACCGAGAACTACACGCTGACAGGCCTGTATCCGAACACGCTGTATTACGTTTGGTTGGCTGCGCGGAGTCAAAGGGGCGAAGGAGCAACAACGATACCATATCCGGTTCGCACGAAACAGTACGGTAAGCAAATAGTCAAAGAAGCAGAAAAGAAGGCGAAAAAGATAGGAGTGAATTCATGCAGCGAGGAGTGCCGAAAAAAGATCGATTCGCGATTGTTCGATGGTAATAGGGGATAAATTTTGATAGAATCTATTGTGATGACGCGTGATGCACGTCGATGCAATCGCGGATCATCGTGGCACGGCAGGTAGGAGGTGCTGTAGCGCTAGACGCTCCCGCAAAGTAGCGTAAGCTATCGTAATTAATTCGCGACACCTTGAGTTCAGATATGCTAAAGATATTCTTCGTGACCGTGGATTTCATTGAACAAGGGGGGGAAAAGAAAAAAATATCCATAAGAAAAGAAAGACGGAAGATAGAGAGTATCGTTGAACCGTGAAGTGTGGGAGAGTGAGAATGATTGCATGCGTTGCAAATAAGACAGCCGTTTTTGGATGCCACTTTATATATATCTATCTATATATATATACGTACATATCATACATATAAATTGCACTAAGCACTGCATTGATATATGTGTGCATTTTGGGCACCTCTTTTCATTCTTGATAACGTATGGTTTACGTCCGTTCTTCAGTTTTTTATTGTCTCTCGTTTCCTTGCTAATCGAGGCACGGCGTTTTAACTCCACGCGGCGTAACACGCGCGAGTTAATCGCTCGTACCACATGAAATTTTTTCTCTAATCACGTACTTTTTCGACTGTTCAAGGATCGACTCATGAGTTTTTCCTTGAGTGATTCGCCTCTCTGAACCTTGACCAATCGTCACGTAAAGTTTTTCGTTTAGATCCCTTCGTCGCGCCGGTCAGGTTCGAACGTGGCTCGATTTCGAAGTTGTTCGAGTCCAACGAATCGAAATACCCGCGAACATTCGTTTTTTTTCCTCTTTTTTTTTTTTTTTTTCTATAATTAACCATCGGCCGATCGTACACGCGTGCACCTTGCCAAAAACCAGTAACGCGGAAATCGAATTAAGCCGTAGCTCGAATTTCGACGAGTTTCCAACAAATTTCCAACGAATTTTGCACGAATTTTTCGCGATTCTTTCGATTTGGGACTCGAGCCCTCGCAGTTGACCGCGATCGTTCAATGACCGACGATCGACGATATTTTCCTACCACGTTTTCGTTTTTTCCCCTCTTCCCCCCCTATAACTGAGTGTTATACAGTCCCCGGGGCTCCGCCTCGCAATGTAAGCGGACAAGCGATCAGCCCGACCTCCATATTGGTAACATGGGAACCACCGCCTGCCGATCGATCGAACGGGAGGATCGCGTACTACAAGCTGCAAGTCGTCGAGAGCGGACGCTCCGACTCGGAGGCGAAAGTTATCAAACTGAATGACACGCGATTCGTGTTGGACGAACTGAAAAAATGGACCGAGTACCGGATTTGGGTATTGGCTGGGACCAGCGTAGGTGACGGACCTCCGAGTTATCCTATCTCGGTCAGAACTCACGAGGACGGTATGTATCATTAACGCTAGTCGTCTTCTTACCTTTAATCGAACATAGAGAGGAGTGGCGCTACGAGACTCGAGCGAGGGATCGTTTCTCTTCGATTTATCGTGTCTTTTATAGTTTCTCTATTAGCTATATATAGTTGTTTATTTACTGATATTTTATTGCATAAGAAAAGACCTCGCGAAGGTTCCGGGCGCCACGCTTCGCGTCTATAGAGATACTTTTGCGAAGGCTATATATCGCGACAAAGTTCATCGCGCAAGAGCCAAAAATATAAAAGCCCGCCAAAAATCAGTCCGAAGATCAGTACCCGTGATTCCAGTGCCGGTTGCGATGACACGCCCTGATTCTCGACCCGGTGACGTTCGGTCTATCCTACGGCTGTCTACATAAATGTATATCTCTGTATTAAACGTATTTTCGATTTCAGATTCCGCTAACGTCTCTTCGAACCTATCTCTTCCCAACCGTGTCACATACAACCGATCCTCCTTCTCTTAACGATTCTCTATCTTCTTCACTCTGTTCTTAGTTCTGTTTTCTTGTTCGACAACGTTTTACATGCGTTTCCGTTTCTAGATTACATTATCGTTGTGTTTTCGTTTCGTTCGATCTCACCGAATTATGTTACCTTACATTACATTACGTTACGTTATATTACAATATATTATATTATATTATATTATATTATATTATATTATATTATATTATATCATATTATATTATACTATATTATATTACATTATATTATTATATTATATCATATTGTATTATATAATACGTAAAGCTTCTCCTCTCAGGCCACTTTTGCGTTTCAGTTACGCTTTCGAGAAACGAACTGTCAACTCAGCCTTGTCGCGGCAACAGAGAAGATACCAGGACGAATGCGCGGCCCTTTTTTTCCATTTCGAAACACTGAAATCCGATAATTCAATTTTTGTTGCGCGAACGTAAGTTTTTTGAACGCGCACATCGATTTTTTCGCGTTTCTCCTTCAAAAGCTAAACGCTCCACCAAACCTTCCTATCGCTTCTCTGGCAATACCTTCGATCTCTCCCAAAAAATGTGTGTGTGTGTATCTTTTTTCCTTTGGTTTTTGCTTCTCCTTTTTGGACGGGACGCGGCAATTACATAGCGAAACGCGGAACCATGTTGGCCCTAATTTTTTGGCTGGCGAGATTTTATATTTTTGGAATTTTTGCGACAACAAAACGATCTTCCATGAAATATTCTGTGCTCCCAGAAAAAAGCCCCGAACTTTTCCCCAGAGTGCCCCAGACATTTTTTCCAGGTGGTGCACGCAGCCGCGGATTTTTCAGAAGCTGATAACCAATTTTTGAGCTCAGCTATTACCAAAAAAAAAAAAAAAAAAAAAATGAGAAAAAGATACGACCAAAAAAAAAAAAACAGGAACGTATTTTCTTACTATTTTTACAGGGCCTAATCGCAACTCTCCCTTTGTACGTTGCCGTTGGTTTTTGTTCCCCTGAGCCCCCTCTTTTAAAACTTGGAGACCCATTTTAACACGCTAACTAATACTTAATTATATACTCATTCACGTGTTTTTGTCTTTCCTTAAAGCATTTGCAGGAGGATGATCCAGGTTTTGAACAGCTAGTTTTTAAGATTTATTCGCACTAACGTAACATTACCGATTGTCTAATGATATGTACTCATAACACTCAATGTTCTTTCTGGTGGTAACCGTGATTATTACGTCACGTAAAGATGTTTCGTTTCTCTCTTTAGTTCGTTGACTCACTCTTGCCACGTGTTACGACGATAGAGGCCAAACTGACCGTCCCTAAGCGTGCGCAACATTATTTTTACCGTTCCGAGGAAAAATTCTATATTATCGCTTGAATCGATTCTACGAGACATTTATCGGACGGAAATAATGTCTGTGAACGAGGGCGGCAGCTTGTCTGGTGAAACGCTTATGTGTGTGTGTATATATATATATATATATAATTTATACGTATAAATATATCATATATATATATATATATATGTAAACCACAGCGTATGTATTACACACAGCAAAAAAATATATATACATATTATTATTCCACTACATACCTACATATATGCATTTATATGTATATATATATATATATAAATATAAGTGTTTGAGAAAAATCATATATATCTATATATATACATATATAATATATTTCTATATCTCTGATATATAAGGCTCTTCTGTCTTTAGTTAAAATTTAGTTCTACCTATCGTTTGCACATGTTTAGAGCATGCCTTCGTTTGTTTATCGATCCCTCGGTCTCACCAAAAATTCAATCCCGTCGATCATATAATTCTCCTCGACTACGAGCGATCCTTCGAATCCCCAACTCGAAACAGATTCTCCCATCACCGTCCAAAGAAACCGTCAAGCTGCTGTCGAGTCTGCGAGATCTCGGTCTCGAACCACTGTAAAATGGTTCCACAACCGAATCGACAAAAGTCCTATGAATGGCATGCCGATGCACGAAGAAGTTTTGCTTTTCGTTTCGAATCTTTCCTTTCCGCCTCCTACTCGGTACTTCGCCGATCATCGGTTCGGTACCGTCCCACCCTGCATGGTACAACGAGTTTTTCAACCCCTTCCAGACACCGTTTGCCCGTTCCCCGTCCGATTAATCTTGCGAATCGGTGAGCAGAGAAGCTAACGAAAGGTAGAGGGAACGATAGCGACTACGACGATACAATGTTATTAATCGTATCGATGAGAAAAGTAATCGAGCCGCGATATCCTTTTTTCTTTCTTTTCTGCGTCGGTGACGTTCAGAACACGTCGTACGACAGACAGTCGACCGCGTTTCGTCTACGAAAGAATGAAAGAACACACGTAGGATCGCAGCCAGGAGAACGGCAGCTCTTTTGTCTTGGAAAATAATCGAAGACCTTGGTTGGTCGCGAAATCGGAATCATTTGTTGCGAGAGAGGCATTGTGAAGGCGCGTTATTGTCGCGGAAAAAGTCGTACGAACGCATCTCTAACGACGTTCCCTCGAACCTTTTGCACTCGGCACTACGGAACGCCCAGGATCCTCTTTCGTTTCACCAGCCCCCTACTCCCGATTCCTCCCACGCATTGTCCCGTTTACGGACCGACCGATCCAACCGTCCACCCTCTAACAGCAGACTCGGCAAAGCGAGGCGGAACGATAAAAAGCACTGCTGAAAGCACCCTGCCGTGTAAGCTCGCACATTATCAAGCACAAAAGTTCACCGTCGTATATACGTATACTCGTTCGTTATTGTTATTGTCGCCGCTAGTATCGCCATCACTACCAATATTCTATGATTATATTATTCTAAACGTATTATCGATATATACATATTACATATATCCTATATATATATATACCTATATATATATTATATATACATATGTATTACATATATTATATATTATATATATATATGTATCATTACCGCCGTTATGAGTGTGTGCACGGGCACCGATAAAAGTATTATTTTTCATGCGGGCACGGTTTTATCTCGCACCCACCACGCACGCATGTAAAGTCGCACACGCGTTTCACGCACGACGAAAGGTAAAGAGAAAAAAAGAAGGAAGAAGGTGAAGCGCGCAACGATGAACGCGTATCTACGCACCTACGCACAAAAGCCACACGCGGACGCACGCCTTTGCCGTGTCCTACTAACTGGGTATATATGTATATATATATATATGTGTGTATATATATATATACATATACACACACGTATATCACACCATGCACCACTTGAAAAAGCACCCTTCGCTTCGAGTAACTGCCGACAGCCTAAAAAGCACAAGCGTGCACGCATGCACGCATGTACGTAGGACGTGTGCGTGGGTGAGTGTGTGTACGCGCGTATCTACGTACATTTCGATGTACTTGCTTTGTTCGTAAACGCCTAGGAAAGAAGCGAGACTCGTGCGTGAACGTGCGCGGGCGACTATAATGCGCTCCCGATATACGTATTATAGTATTCGTTGGACCTTCGACGTATTAAAAACAGCACCGTATTTCGCAGCGCACCGTATGATCACTATATATTCACGTGTCTAAATATCAATTGTCACACTCGATTGCGATATATCGTGCCGAGCACCAGCACTGAGAGCACCCTTGAATAACGAGCACCCCCACCGTCGATTGTCGTGCAGTTTGATCAGCGCGTCTTCTCCACGTGAACCTCGATTCGGTCTCGATCTGTTTCCTCTCTTGTCTCGTAGCATCGTATGTCCGAGTATGTAGCTATATGCATCGATAATCGTTGAATCTATCGAGAAGAACGGTATCGAGTTCACGTCGGGTGCGGCGTGCACGCGTGAATGCGTGAACGAGTGCGTAAAAGAGTACAGGATGCAAGAGTAAACCGTAACGCGTCAAAAGTCGCGCAGTGGCAGCACGAGGAGAATGATAATCGATCGTCGTGCCAGGAAAGAAATTAGCGAAAATCGGAGGGCGACGTTCGCGAATTCTTCGGCCGCAAGCGCGATATTCACCGGGCGATATTAGCAACACGAGCGAAATATCCGTGACGCGAAGGAAGAGAATTGCCGCGAGAAGACGTTCAATTTGAAACATTTGAATACCAATATTCATGCAATTTTTTTCATTATCTTCGTCCATTTAGTCGACAGCCACGAGCCTGTCGGCAACAAGCACTGAGATGCATCGATATCGACGGAGAGAGAGCGTTCGCCGACACCCTGTTCCGCTGCTATCGAAAGAACAGAATCCCTTCGACGAAAGGGGTGAAAGGTCGGTAAACCGCCAAAGACTCTCTGTCCGTTCGAGACGAACATCGATGGATCGTTGATACGCGGGAATATCGCGGAAATTTCTTACACTCACCGATGTCGTTGGAATGATATACATAATCATATTACACCAGACCTTCTCTACTCTATTGTCTATACGTGCACCTTCGTTCTTTGCATGCTCTCACCGACCTACTTTTTTCCATCTTCTGCCTCTCTGTAAGTTATAACTATCGTATCTTTAATATTGAATTACGTATTTTATTCGTACGTATAACATGTTCTTTATATATATATACATTACATATATTACGTATTACTACATCTTTATATCGTGTCTCGATATACCTTTACGTCTTCTCCTCTAGGTATATAGAAAGAGTATACTCTACTCCGTTTTATGTGTGTTTTTCACGTTTCCATTTCTGAATCAACAACGACTCGCGGTTCGAGTCCGGTTGTCTCTTTTACTCTGGTAGCTGTGTCGTCGGAATATTAAGAAATCGACCGATCAAGGAACCATCCGTTCGTCGTTCCAACAAGAACCGAACGATCGGTTCTCCATTTTCCTCCGACAAACGCATGCTTCTTCCTTCTCTGTTTTCCCTTCGACTCGGTCTCTGCCATCGTGCGCCGATAACACCGACAACTGAGAAACCGATCGGGAATCCGATTAGTCGGCGTACCGTAAGAACGACGCGCACCGTTTCACGACCATTGTTAATTACGTGCATATTTTGCGAAGAATTTTGCGATTTTTGCGTGGGTGAATGCGCGGGTGTATGCTACCGATGAAACGTAAGAGCGAACAGAAAGAGGGACGGAAATAATTTTTTACCGTTCTTCGAGACGAACAAAAGCAAAACGACGTCGTTTGTTTCGCCTTTCGCTTGAAAAGAAATTTACCCCTTCCATGTACAGCGATACAGATTTTTTATCGAGCTGACGTTTTTTGCGGGTGACTTTTTGGAGTTGCGAAAAGAAAAAAAAAGACAAAAAAAAAAGAAAATTTTCCTCGAAAACATATTCCACCTTCACCGACTCTCGTATCCTTATCTATTCTACTATGTACGTGAATTTTTTCCGTCGAGACGAGTCGCGCCTTTTTTCACGACTTTAGATTACACACGGGTAGCGGTTTATACGTTCCCGAACCATAACACGATACCAACCACTTCTTCTTACTTATGGTTTCTCCTTCCTAGCTTTCTTTTTAGTAGACATTTTATCATAGGTCTTCCCTCTCTCGATGCCTCGTGCCGCGAGGGAAAGGACGAAACGCGCGGACTCGTGTCGTCTATCTTGTCCTTGCGTTTTTCTCCTTCCATTATCATCTTTTCTGTTTTCTTCCTTCCTCGCGATTCTCCTTGGCCGAAGCTGTTGGATCGACTTCACTCTGATAAGAAAGGCCGCGGTTACGTATCGCTTCGAATTTGCGCAAAGAAGAAGAAAAATCGGCGTGTCTTTCTCTCGGCGGCAGGAGGCAGGTGGACATGAGCCTTTAGTTATTTCATATTTGGAGTAGTGATTGCGCATGCCAAAAAGACAAGAAAAAAAAAAAAAGATATTCTCACATCTCCCGCCTCTCTGCGACCAACTGCAACCGAGGACCAAGCGATATTTTTCTATTTAACGATCGATTCGAAAGAGAATTTTGTCCACCGACGTTGCTCGGCAGAGCGATAAAAAATATTACGAATAGAGCAGAGGGTGCGATTGGAATCGAGCGCGTGGGAGGGAGGGAACGAACGAACGAACGAGCGAGTGCGCGTGTGCGTGTTTCACCAGAGAAACAGACAAAAATTTCATACCTTTTTTTCTCTCTCTTTCTCTCTCTCCCCCTAATCAGAGCAAAAAAAAAAAAAATACAATAGCTGTAAAAGAGGCCATGTTGACGTTGATAATAATCAGTAGTATGCTACCCACTGATATGCCTAAATATATTAAATATTTAATAATTCTACTCAATATACGTGAGAAGTTGACACGAATTTTTACGAGATTTTTTTCCCACTTTTTTGGCGACTTTTGGGGCGCAGATCCAAAAAGTGAGTATCCCTTAGCTCGTCTCGAATTGTGCCATGAATTTTCTTCCTGTATTTAATCATTTTTTTCTTTGTCTCTCTCTTTACACACACATATATATATATATACACATAATATATATATATAATATTTTTGTTCCTTTTTTCCGGCTCTTTCGCATATATCGTTTTGTTTTTTCTCCGTGGGAGACTATTTTGGAGATTTTTTCTTTTTTTTTTTTTTTCACTGTGTTTTCGTTGCTGCAGTCGGTAAGCAAATACAATTAAAATGAAAACTATTTACGTCTGCGTAAATAGTTGCGGCTGCGGCTACGACTGCGACTGCGCGCTCGCCAATTTTGTTTTTTGCGTTGCGTAGCGATTTTATGGACGTAATTGATACATTAATTACGCGAGAACAGTAAAACTTAAAACCGATATAGAAGCAAGAGACGTATCTCGTTCACCGAGGGAAACTTTCTTCTTCTGTATACAGGCCATCTTCTGTATGCAGCAGTCGTGTTTGGCTTTTCTTTGTCGTATTCTTTCTTGCAACGCAGTTTTTATTTTGCGACACTTTGTAGAGGCTGCAGTTATCGTTCTCGTACAAACCTAGAGGTACATTAGGCTTTCCTTTTCTTTTTCTCCTACAATTCTTCTTCTTTCTTTCTTTTTTCGTTCGTTGTTTTTCTGTGTAACGCCGATATAACGTTTCCGATGCCGGATACTGGACCGTCCATGACCACGCGTCGTCTTTGTCCACGTCGTTCTCGACGTTGGCTATCGAAAATATAATAATGGCGAAGATTTGAGAGAAATACATCGAACCGGGTCTCGAGATCCGTGGAAATCACAAAGCGAAGACTTCGAGAAGCGTAAAAAAGCAAAATCGCAACGAGGGAAATGAAAAGGGGTGGCGACGTAGCGACGTTCGCGACAAATTATCGAAACGGCTTATCGATGTGGATATCTGTAAATTCGCGTGATACATTTCGTTATCCTTGCACGTTTATCGAAAAACACGATTGCACGTTTCCTCTGGCACAGTTTTCATCCACGTCGCACAACCAACGATAGTACATCGCATATATACGCGTATACCATATGTATGTATGCGTATAACGGAACTACTTCGTTTTCGTTCGTCATGGACTCTCCAATATTGCCGTAGCATTATCGACCAACGTAACCGCGCTCTTGCATCTCGATGACGTATTTATACGCGCATTCGTACATTCGCGTTCTGAAATCGAATGCAGAATAAAAACATACATTATTGGTATTCAAATGGAGGATTATCGTGTCGTAGGGACGTAGAGCATGAGGTACCGGCGTACCTCGTAATATTGTTTGTACATCGTTTTGTCCGTGTGCGATTGGTGGCATGTACATATTTTCCATTAATTTTTCTTTACTCTCTCTTTCTCTTTTTCTCTCTCTCTCTCTCTTTCTCTCTCTATCTTTATCATATTCTCTTTCTCGTTTCATCCTTGCGATTTGTTTTCGTTCGTTTACGTTACGTTCTGTCTTTCACCTGTTCCCTTTCGTTGCAACGCTGCTGCGTTATTTTGTTTCTCGCACGAGTTTTCAATTTGCTGTATACAACGCTTTGATTTGCCATACTGTTTTCGCTACGTGCTCCTTCACTTCGTTTATATACCAACGACGAACGACCCGTTACAAATCGTTACCGATTAAACGGACACAGAGATCGACGTTATTTTATGTTTCTGCATAGAGAGAAAAGAGTACTTTTAGTTTTTTTAGTTGCTTCTTCGATCCATCGGACGGACACGATTCAATGGACAAGCCCCCCCCCCCCTACCGTTTTCTTTCGTTCGATCCAACCCTACGTATTTATTTACTTTACAGATCTTTCTTCCTGGTTATGATATCGTTTCAACCCCCCTTTCAAGTATGACTGCGATAGTGTGAGAGCGTGTGATTGCGAGTATGCAGCAGAATCGGCCGTCAAGTGCACGAATTAACCGATCGTTGCGTTCCAGTGCCGGGTCATCCTCAAAACGTGACGGTAACACCGATCAATTCGACCACGATACACGTGAAATGGAGACCGCCAACGTCGAAAGAACAAAACGGCGTGATAAGAGGTTATCACATACACGTGCAGGAAATGAGAGAAGAGGTCTGTCGGCAGAGCTTCAAATTTCACGCTGTGATTCGAATGGACGCATTTTCTCAGCGACTAATATTTTCGCTATTTGCCTTTGTAGGGAAAGGATCTGTTGAACGAGCCGATACGACGCGACGTGCAAGAAGACGGCGTGCTGGAAGTGAACATTACCGGGTTGCAACCTGACACCACGTACTCTGTACAAGTAGCCGCTCTAACGAGAAAAGGAGACGGTGATCGTTCGCCGCCAGAAACTGTCAGAACTCCCGGAGGTGTACCCAATAGACCTCATGTTAACGTGAAGTATGTTCTTTAGATTCCTTTATATTTCATGCCAAACGAACTTTCAATATTTTCTTCGCTTGACATAAAATTCGCTAGCATAAAAAATATATATATATATATATTTTTATATATATATATATATCGGCAAACGGACGAACGATTGCCTAGCCGAATTCTCTTAATTATTACGTATGGAAATATTTAAAACGCGTAGCTTATTGAAGCCGCGTGGATATTTATACGACTTTATATTTTTATGAATACGATTGGAAAAATGAAGCTGAGGCAGACCATTGTTTCACCTACTACATATTATAACGAGTATTATATTTTAAATATTTTATGTATTTCATATATTATTCCATATTATGTCCATCCTGTGTATTTTTCGATTTTCCATGAATGCATAAAAATCCGCAGTCTATTTATACAATGCCAATTGATAATGTTTAAACACTTCGTTAACGTGTCAATCAAAGTTGTTCGAAAATCCGAGCATCGAACGGCCTGTGTCGAACGAGTTCGACATAAACAAGCTATAACTCGTAAACGAGATTATATCGGACGTATGAATCACCCAGAAGCCGTGATCCATAAAATTAATAAAGTCCAAATTTTCTTGTCAATGTCCTGTCTTCTTTTTTCTTTTTTTTTTTCTGACAATGTCTCGTTTCCAGACTTTTGTCCAAAGATCCTGACGTGGTTGAACTCGAATGGTCGCAGCCTACGCAAACGTACGGCGACGTGTTGGGATATAGAATAAGATACGGAATTAAGAACCAAACGCTCAAGGAAGAGTACATTCCAGGAAACCGTCAACATACTTACAAGATCACTGATCTTGGTAAGCTCGAATCTCCTATATATAGTATTCTTAGTGGTATCGTTTTATCATTTTTTCTTAATGAAAATTACTATTTTTCACGCTTTGGTTGGATTTGATTCGCAGAGGAACGAGGGGTGGATTACGAGTTTAGGGTGGCTGGCCAAAACGCGATCGGATTCGGTCAGGAGACGGTGCGATTCTGGTACAGTCCCGAAGGAGAACCAACTGGCCCACCGACGAATTTATCCTACTTTTTCCAAACTCCGGACACAGTGTGTGTCACGTGGGATCCGCCTCTGCGACAGCACAGAAACGGTCAGATCACCGGTTACGATGTTCAATTCAACAAGAAGAACGATCACTCTACAACCATCAACAGGAATACGACCAAGACGAGAGCAGTTTTCACGAATTTGGAGGAAAATACGGAGTACGTGTTTCACGTGAGAGCGCACACATCCAGGGGGAGTGGGCCATATTCGGAAAAGATCACGATCATAACGGAGAAAGATATTGGCCGGGCACCGATGTCGGTAAAAGCGGTGGCCACGTCGGACACGAGCGTGGAAGTTTGGTGGGAACCGGTACCCAACCGTGGAAAGATACTTGGATATCAAATATTTTACACGACAACCGCTGTCGAGGACCTAGACGAGTGGAAGCAAAAGACCGTTGGTCTCACCGAGTCGGCGGAACTTGTCAACTTAGAGAAATTTACTCAGTACGCGATCACGGTAGCAGCGAGATATAAGACTGGCCTTGGAAGACTCAGCGAGAAGGTAACCGTGAAGGTGAAGCCGGAAGACGTGCCTTTGGATCTAAGAGGGCCGGACTCGTCCACGCATTCCATGACCCTTTCCTGGAAACCGCCTATCAAACTGAACCCCATGAACTACAAGGTCTCCTTCGATGCTGTCAAAGAGTTCGTAGATTCGCAAGGTATCACGCAAACGCAGATCGTGCCACGCAGACAGATTCTCTTGGATCCTAGCGTGACGACGACCACGATCAACGAACTGCAGCCGTTCACCACGTACAATGTGAATGTGAGCGCGGTGCCAAGAGATGGTCAGTACAGGCCACCGGCTAAGATCACCATTACCACGCAAATGGCAGCTCCGAAGCCTATGGTCAAGCCTGATTTCTATGGCGTGGTTAACGGAGAGGAGATTCAAGTGATTCTGCCTCAGGCCTCCGAAGAATATGGATCAATTTCGCATTACTATTTGATCGTCGTGCCCGAGGACCCGTCAACAGCGGATAAGCAACCCGACGAATTGACCGAGGACATGATCGCGGGAAAAGGGGCTAAGGAAAGGGAGAATGCTCCTTACATTGCTGCCAAGTTTCCACATAGAGATATTCCGTATACGTTCCATCTTGGCAGCGGAGATATATACGAGGGTTATGAAAATCGTAAACTTGAGAAGAGTAAACGATACAGGATCTTTGTGCGTGCTGTTGTCGACACACCGAGGAAGGTGGGAATGAGACTGCAATTAGTAGAGAGAGAGAAAGATATTAAACGAATAAATATGATAACGTAACTAATTTTACTTCGTATTCTAGCATTTGTACACTTCGTCGCCCTTCTCCGAGTACCTGTCTCTCGATATGAGGGAAGTACCTCCTGGTGAGCCACCACGACGTCCCAATCCGAATACCCCGGTGGATGGAAATCCAGAGGTATCGGTGAAAACCAGCGGCCAAGAGCCAGGCATGGTGTGGGTGGTCGGTCCGATAATAGCTGCGTTGATGGTCAGCATATGTCTCGTCCTTCTCTTCGTTATTAAAAAGTAAGTATCGAATACATCGACAATGGAACTTCGGTCAGTAGCAAATCGATCAACATCGATGATATCACAATGACATAGTTTGATATACGTTTTCTTAGAGGCGAAAAGAATCTCACGATATTTTCATTTATCACCTTAGACGAAGACAACCCTGCAAAGCACCCGATCAAGCAGCAGTCACCCGACCGTTAATGGCCGCTGACATCAGTTCGAATCACGCTCCATCCGATCCAGTCGAAATGCGCCGTTTAAATTTCCAAACGCCTGGCATGGCCTCTCATCCTCCAATTCCGATCAGCGAACTAGGAAACCACATCGAGCGCCTAAAAGCAAACGACAATCTAAAGTTCAGTCAGGAGTACGAGTCGATCGAGCCTGGACAACAATTCACTTGGGACCACTCCAACATGGAAATAAACGCTTCGAAGAATCGTTACGCGAACGTTATCGCCTACGATCATTCGAGGGTGATTCTGCAAACTATAGATGGCATGTCGGGTACAGATTACATAAATGCCAATTACTGCGATGGATACAGAAAACAAAATGCGTACGTAGCTACGCAAGGGCCTCTTCAAGAGACGTTTGGAGATTTCTGGCGAATGTGTTGGGAATTGAGATCGAGCACGATCGTGATGATGACAAAGCTGGAGGAACGAACGAGGATTAAGTGCGATCAGTATTGGCCTGGTAGAGGTTCTGAAACTTACGGTTTGATGACTGTGACCATCACCGACGTTCAAGAGCTGGCTACCTACTGCATTCGAACATTCCAAATATCCAGAGCGGGTTATTCCGAGAGACGTGAAATAAAGCAATTGCAATTTACGGCCTGGCCTGATCACGGTGTGCCCGAGCATCCTGCACCGTTCTTGCAGTTCTTACGTAGAGTCAGATCCCTGAATCCACCAGAAAGCGGACCGCTGATCGTCCATTGTAGCGCCGGTGTTGGAAGAACGGGTTGCTTCATCGTCATCGATTCGATGCTCGAAAGGATCAAACACGAAAAGATGATCGACATCTATGGCCACGTGACTTGTCTACGAGCTCAAAGAAACTACATGGTCCAAACCGAGGATCAATACATTTTCATCCACGACGCGCTTTACGAGGCGGTGATCTGTGGCAACACAGAGGTGCCTGCCAGAAACTTACATTCCCACATCCAGAAGCTGATGCAGCCAGAGATCGACAATATCACTGGTATGGAACTGGAATTCAAGAAACTGTCCAACATCAAAGTGGATTCGTCGCGATTCATCTCAGCGAACCTTCCCTGCAACAAGCATAAAAATCGCTTGGTGCACATATTGCCCTACGAGTGTACCAGAGTATGCCTGCAGCCACAACGCAACATCGAAGGATCGGATTATATTAACGCCAGTCTCATCGATGGATATCGATACCGAGGTGCTTATATCGCCACTCAAGGACCTCTCTGCGATACCACAGATGATTTCTGGCGTATGCTGTGGGAGCATAATTCTACAATCGTGGTCATGTTAACGAAATTGAAAGAGATGGGTAGAGAGAAATGCCATCAGTACTGGCCGTCCGATAGGTCAATTCGTTATCAATGCTTTGTGGTTGATCCCATCGCAGAGTACAACATGCCTCAGTACATTTTGCGAGAGTTCAAAGTGACGGATGCGAGAGACGGAGCGAGTCGTACAGTCAGACAGTTCCAGTTCATCGATTGGCCTGAACAGGGTGTTCCAAAGTCCGGCGACGGGTTCATCGACTTTATTGGACAGGTGCACAAAACGAAAGAACAGTTTGGTCAAGATGGACCGATAACTGTACATTGTAGCGCCGGAGTTGGGAGAACAGGCGTTTTCATCACCCTGAGCATTGTATTGGAACGTATGCAGTATGAGGGAGTCGTTGACATCTTCCAAACGGTCAGAATATTGCGCACGCAACGACCTGCTATGGTTCAAACCGAGGTTTGTAGACGTCTTTCAATCAAATATTTTAATCTTAATATGGTAGATATTTCTTCTCGGATATTTCAAGTTGATATACACTTCTGTATATATATTTTTGCAGCCTTAAATTCCTCACATAACGCACGAACATACGGAATTTTACTTTCTATCTGAGATTTGCTTCTCTTATATATTTTTATAGCTGTTGTAACATGTAACACGTACGTAAAATGTAATATATGTTGCTTATGCAGGACCAATACCAGTTTTGCTATCGCGCCAGTTTGGAATATTTGGGTTCTTTCGATCATTACGCCAACTGACAAGCCGACACTCGCGAGGAAAGAGAATCGACGAGAGAAAGAAGAGATCGACAAAGAAACGAAAGAGAGGTCGGTGAACGAGCAAAAGTGCGACGCGTCTAGTACGACGAAGTACGCGAAAAATGTGTAAGTTTGTAAGTATGTAGCCTGTATGATGTTCCCGGGCAAAGCGTACCATACTTGTACCTTCCAATGACAAATACAGTAGAAAGGCGATAAATTATTAACCTCTCGTTCAACTAACTACGGTAGTAACCAAGTATCTTACAGTCAATGGTGTCGCAACAGTCTCAAGATAAGCGGAAAAGTTCCACTTTTTATGGGCACCGCATGTGCTGAAACAATTTTCAAATTCCCCGACAACAAAAACGGGACAATACTGCCGTTTAGAATGTACGGCTTAAAAGCTCGCTGTAAAACAATCATATCTGTAGAAATATTCTTTACCATCATATCAAAATTTCCTTTTATAATTCGAAAAAAAGAAGACACACACACAGATACACAGGATGACATGCAGACGAACGAGAATACGCGAGAAACGAGAAAACTTGGATGTTTTCGAGCTAGAAATCGAAGAAATCAAGCGGGAAGCGATTGACAAGCGAGAGGAAATAGTACGAGAATATCGTAATCGAAAATTGAAACGATCACTGAAACATATCCAACTCGAGGAGAATTTGGGAGACACGTTCCGATTACACGTCTCCCGAATCGCTCGAAAATGACGGCTGCTTTACATAATGTAAGAATAACGAAGAAACTGACGTGATTTATTATTTTACGATCATGTAACTCGCGATCGAAACGTCAGCGTACATGATATTTCGTTCTATGCTGAAACTTTCCTATTCGTTGGAGAAGAACAGTGCTTCCATATTAGTGGGGAACGTAATGAAACCTCCGAGGCGAGCTACTACAAGTGCGAAACATGCCGCGTCAGAAAGAAGAAAAGAAAAGCTAAGAAGAAAGCGCGCGTTTCGTAAAGTACTTATCGATGCGACACGGAAGATATCGAGAAATCAGAGAGAGAGAGAGAGAGGGGGGGTGAAACTGCAAGTATCTCGATCATAAAAGGAGGAGAAATCACAGAGAGACATAAATTTCCGCTCAGCGAAGAGAAAATTACCATACTGCCAAATCGACAATTATTCATGCTGAACCCATTACGCACGATAGGGATCTTCTCATTACCTACTGTAATTTTAAGTAGATCGTAAGGCGATTATTCTAAGATTAGTCTGTAAGCGATGCCATTAGAAGAAGAAGAAGAAAAAAAAAAAAAGAAAATAATGCGACTGTGTCGAGTGAAGGAAGTATGAAAGGAAACGGTGCCTATATTCAATTAATTAAAATGCACAAAATGTTGTGCAGGTTTCTACGCGAACTAATTTAACTAACTAGAAGCACTGTATGTCGGATTTGCGTACTATTCCACCGAGCCCTCGATGCCCTTGTGTACAGAGTACCATTGTAGGCTTCTACCTCGACTACTTTTACAGTTTTCCCCAGTTGCAAGGCTATCAAACGCAGTACACTAGTTCCGCTCTGGAGATTCGCTCGTTTCTAGTACAATTCATCGAAAAACGTAGCTCATGAAACGCTAAGAGAAGAGTCAACGAAACTTTGTAATTCATCGTCCTTGTCGCGGATATCGCGTCAGATCAATGCCAAAAACAATCAGTTTCACGATTATGCGTCGTCCTATCCTGCGTATACATTGCAACAACGATAGGGCTGTATACTACTCGCGATTTAAACATTTACAGAAATTCTAAGTAGTCTATGAGGACAATAAGCTTGTGCTCGTTTATATACCTTCTATATTTCGAAATTTTCACCGTATCGTTCGGTATAGAATCGTCTTATCGCTGTTCGACGATAATGGTAAAGCAAAAAATTCTAGCTATAAAAAATATACAGTGCATATGCGAGTATGTGCGTGGGTGGTATGGTTAACAAATATAATCAGCCGAGCGAGTCAGAAGATCTCTTTCAGTTTTTGGCATTCTTTTGATTGCGAGGGGTTCGTGCAGTAACCTAAGCAAGAAATGCAGAAGAGAAAAGTACGAAAGCAGAGGAATCGATGTTACATTCTTAGATCCAACTTTTAAATTTAATGATGTTCGATCAAGCATCTGACGTATATACATATTTTCAGTTAAAAGTGGTTCGAGGGTCAGGAATTGTGACTAAGTGTACATAAATGCACCGTTTGTCATTAACAACATTATATAAATATAAATATAACTATAAATATGGATATAAATATAAATATACATAAGTAAAATGATAAATAATATATATATGTATGTATGTATGTATGTATATATATATACATATATATTATAAATATCATAATTGAAGAGAGTACGCATTTAAAAAAAAAAAAAAAAGCTGTGGATATTTTCTAGACTGTCAAGATAAGCACGTTTCTTTTATTTTTTCCATCCGTTTTGTCGCTTTTCGGTTTTCAACGCACCTTTTGATACTGTTTTTTAACATAAGTTCGTTTTCATGCAACTTTACTTGCGTACCTATTTTTTTACACGAGATTTACATTAAAGACTAATGACCTACTGTATTATTTCCGAGCGTGCATTTATTCGCATCTCATATCATTTTATTTGATGTTGTAAGACTGAAGGCCATTGCGTGTCTAATGTATTATCGTGTACGTATATTTTCGGTACTTCTAAAAAGTACTTAAACCGCCTCGGTCGTCCTTATAAAAGATTATACTATACTTAATCTTTGTATCTCTCTCATTGTCCGTTCAAATTCCGAGATTTTCCAATGTGTTCGATTCTTCTGTACATAATCTCCTTCTAATCCATCCACTATGACTTATTTGGGACTGAGTTTTTCCGCTTGCAGATACGTTGTCAACATTCGTTCCTTGATTATCGTTGTATACTGGCCTTTGGTACGAGCACGAAAGTTAGTCTTGAAGTAATTCTATTTTTATAATTATTCTTTTTTATACTGTTGACTTGATTTATCACATTAATGTACACTTACTTTCTTCAATCTCATTATTGTTTACCTTTTATTCGTGTATAACTAGCGATATCGTGCTTCTGCCTCGGAATATAAATTCGTTGTTACTGGCAATGAAGAGACACGACGAAACGACTGTTTTTCAGTAAATCAAATCAGCAGTGATTAAGTAATCCTTGAAACAACTTCTCTCTTCGATAAAAATGTGCCATTGTTAAGAACTACAATTGGTGTAAAAACTTATTAAAAAAAAAATCGACTTGTTATACAAATGCATCACGCTAAAAAAAAAAAGGCTGAAAAACCAACGTACATAGAAAACAAAGAAATACATTCCCATGGACAAACGATGATAACATAGTAACAAAACGATTTGAATTTAAAGAATCTCTTCGTAACATCTATAATCATATTCGTGGAAGAAGCGAACTAAACTTTAAAATCTTTGGTACGATGATTTTAAGGATGTCGTTGTTATCCTTCGATTCAACTTTTTAACTACATACACACGTATTATATAGATATATTAAAAGATTTAACAAAAGAGAGAAGGAATATAATCCTGCACAAAGTGCAGCTTCGCCAAGACGGTCGACAACTTCGCGTTCAAAGTTCCAGACTAAAAATACAATATGTTACGGAAAACGAAAAGTTAAATGATTGTATAAACATATTACTAGTTATAAGTTAGTAGCATTAAATTGTATCCGATGAATTTACCAATTCAAAAAAGTCCACGATATTCATATATTTATAAGATACCGAACCGTAATGTTATTACGTTCTTTTGTATCATTCCAAAAGTTTTGTGTATGTTGTACGTTAGCTGCGTGTCTATTGTTAGTGTTTATAATTTTTTTATATCCCAGAGTGTATAGCAATATGTGGTTTGTTGTATTCTTCTTCTTAAAAAGCATACAACTCGCGTTTTCGGAGCAATCTTTCCTAATACAACAAAATACAATCGGCCATATTATCGCTCCGTGCAATACCACGACGAGTTTGTTACACTGTGTGTGAGATCATCTCGAGTTCATCCATTTGGATAAGATTGTAGTCATACGATTGCAGTCATTAATTCCGTGGAAAATGTGAATTAAAGAAACAAAGAATAAGTCAAATATTAAATATCGTTGAAAGAATGGGAAATTATTTTGTGATACTTTCTTGCCAGAAAGAATACAACAGGCTGAAATGAATATAATAAATGCAATGTTACTAATTAACACCTATACAAATTAAATATTGTGTAATAGAAAGTCTGTTGACAAGGAGAAATAAGGTGTACATTATGTATTGCCCTGTGGCATCAATAAACTAATAATTAACGTAACATCCGCATTTTTACTTTTTTTTCAAAACGTGAAAACACCAGGAAATAAACGAACGACGATATTTTCAATAGCAATTTTATTTTATATTATTTCATTAAGATATACAATTATTCGCATCATTATATACAAATCGACAGTTTTCACGATGATACTTATTACGGCAATGTTTTTCCTTAAATAATATCATGACTGAAAATTTCTAATCTTATATCACATTAGTTGGTGCACTTGGATTACCTGCGGGTGGACTCCTGGTCATCATGGACGCAACCTGTGATAATAAGAATAGATCTATGTACTTCTGGTTTATATATCCTTCAAACTATAAAGAACATTTATTTACTAACATTTTGTATGACTTGTTTTCTTAAAAAGTCGCTGGTGGCAGTAGAAATATTTTTATCATTTCCCATTTTGCATTTTACGTATCCATATAAATTTGCACTATTCAAAACGATTGCAATGCAAACGAGCAACAGCCACTTAAATTTCAAACTAAACAAAGCTGCCACAAAAAACATCGACCACAAAAGTGGACAGAGAATTAAGGCTAACCAAAAGATACGCGCTTCTGTAGTATTAATGCGGTTCTGTTGGACACCCTGAAACACAGGGTATAAATAGTAGACCTTGTATTTTATAGTAAACAATTATAGTCCTTTCTACTACTCTTTTTTCAATGTTGTTTACCAAGAACAGTGAAACATTAAATGCCTGCATAATTATAAGCCTTTCTCTTTTTGTCTTTTCTTTTTTACCACGATGTGTCAAGGGCATAAAATGTGAAAACTGGTAAACCTTGAACTATTTATTCATTCAGGTAGACACAATGTCTACTAAGATGTACAGAATCGAAAGGATATACGCAATGCCTATAAAATTTAAACCTTTAATTAACAAACCTTTTTGGATTCAAATACCCAGTGACTTTTTCCATTGTCATCCACGTAATTCCACCATCTAAGACCAACCATTAGCCTTCCGGTGATATTTTTAACAGTCCAAAAGTCCATTGACAAAAGCAATACAACGACTACAAAACTAGTTATGAAACTATTTGAAAACCATCCACATAACATATAGGCTACTATCGCTGCTATTCTGAAGGCTAAATGAAACATGGTAACATATGGATGTCTATAAAGATACATAATGTTGTCAATCTCAAACCTTAATTACTCTTATTAAATGTTTATATAATTGTAACATTTATATACTTAAGTTTATTGTTGCTTTGACCCGTTTCATCCTCTTCACCAAAAGCAATTGTATCATCATCCATTAGCAAAGGTACCTAAGAAATCACATAATAAAATTTCAACTATTGACAAGCAACAACGTTACACGTCAAACCGTGATTACAACGTTAATGAAAATGAGAAATGAAAATTCTCCTTGCCTCCCTAGAAGGAGGTTAACACATAAAAATGATACAGCAACACCTCGTACACTTCAAAACATATCGATTTACACCTGTTTTAACTATTATACGTACGGATATTCACGAATAAATGTCAATAGCAATTCTTCCGACACGACAACAAAACGGTGATGATGTTTTCGCGATGAAAATGATTCTCCTGTTATAGTTTTAAGCAACCTGGCAGTTTAAAGGTGGAAGTAAAAAAAAAATACTTGGCGTCGATATACGAAAATCGAATGGGTTAAAATGTTCCGTACACTTACCGACGCAGACGCCATGTTAGCATGTTTTACCACAAGCTTCCAGCGATACTAACGCCTCATTAACATGAGAAAAGCGCGAAACATACGTAGGAGCGTATTGAAATAAAATCCTAGAAAAGAATTCAAATATGTCTTTGATTAATGACAGATGATTCAAATTCTTGGACATGTCTCGGTGAATGAGATAAATGTCTGTCAAAAGTCATAGAATTCAGATACAGGTTTAATGCAGTTTGAATATCGTGCACGTCGCTGTAGATCGTTATCGGATTGGTGCATTGGAATTGGCGAATTCTATTGGTCAATTGAGATAGTGTTTAGCGTCACATGTATATACAAGCAACC
Source organism: Bombus flavifrons (assembly GCF_040668555.2). NCBI lineage: Eukaryota > Metazoa > Arthropoda > Insecta > Hymenoptera > Apidae > Bombus > Bombus flavifrons. The sequence goes on along the minus strand of NC_138455.1, from coordinate 11,158,001 downwards.
CCATTTGTACGTAAGGGCGAATAATGACAAACGCGTGTTCGCCATACAGTGAAGTTACATATGTTCGTCCGGTTTCATATCAATGTGTTCTGTGTACCCTACTCGGAAATCATAATTGATAAGTACAGGAACGAACTCGTCGTACAGCAAGTAGACGCGAATACGCGTTGGTAGTAGTGGACTAGCAATAGCAGCGCCGATATTCAGCAGTGATAGTAACTGTAATGAAGTATCAGTGGCAGCCACTGTGATAGTGTTAGTGGTGATGGTGGTGGCTGAGATAAGTGCGGGGGACTGAATGCATATCAACGGAATTTGTGTCCCACGAAACAGTTTCTCGTGGTTCACATTGCAGAGGATGTGCTGTGCGATCTAAGGTGTCGAGGATTAGACGATTGGTACAATGTTAAAGGATTATTCGCCAATCGTACAGGCGCTCCTAGGAACGTTATTTACGTGGGCTCTCACCGCAGCGGGTGCCGCACTTGTTATCGTAATTCGAGGGAAACAAGTAAGCTTTATTCCTTTCTTTTCTTCTCCAATCGAATATCGTTGAATTTACCTACGTTTCGTCAAGTATTTATTACTGCATTAATCAAAATATTATATACGTTCGACTCTAACCTAAGTTGCAAAGTATAAACTAACCTTTATCGTACACTCTTCGCGGGAATTGCTCCGTTTTGAAAACGTTAGAATTACACATACCACCTTGAAAAAGTTTCACATCCTGGTTTAAAGAAACATGATATTTACGATACTCTAAGCTTTGTTATCATCTTACAAATTTCTTATTATAATTTAGTGCAATACATTAGCGGAATAAAATAAATTTTGTTATCGAAAATGGTTAACGTAAATTCGATTAGTTTCTTTTGCGAACCAGTCAGGGAAAGGATGTACTGCGTAAAAGGTGCAATTAATTTCGATGTTATTATCAGTTAACGTTTTTTTCATTTTTCTCCCCAGTTAAACTTTGTTTTAGGGTATCCTAAATCTCTTATCTATTTCTGTGTCTTTCAATGGTATTTGACTAGTAGAATCCAACAAATGTCAGTTTTAAGTTTAGAAAATCATGAAATCAAAAGTTATACATCTGTAAAAGCACGTGTTTTATAGCTTATTTCGCTACAAATGTTCAACAAATTCGCGTGAACCTGGTAGATAGCAGTGTTACCGACCGCTTTCCGTCTGGATTTATCTGATCCAACCCAATATCGATATGAATTGCCAAACCTGAAATTTGGTCATCGTGTGCATCTATTTACAGATAGTGATTTGACTCGTTAGACTGAAACGGATAGTCTGTGAATAAAGCTAATATGGCGTAGAAGTAAGCTGTGAAATATTGGTGCATGTTTGCAGACGCATAACTTTTAATCTCATGACTCCCTAAATTTAGAACTGGCCTTCTTGGACCTTACCAGTCAAATATTATCGAAGGACACAGAAATGAACCAAAAATTTAGATCAAAAATGAAGTTCAGTCTGATTCTTAGCGGTTACTATATTAGTTATATCAGCTTCTTCTAATTAGAAAATTTGTGAAGTAAATTTTTTATATGGAAATGGCGTAAGATCGACTAATTTCGTTTAAGAACTAGTCAAAGAAAAGAAAAGAAAAGCGAAGAAAATATATTACGCAATTTAAAATTTCAACGTTATCTAGTTAACGTTTGCATCTTTTTTCATTTCTTTTTAAGAAATTGCTACTAATTTAAAACTTTATCTGATAAGATTAGATGTATACTAACTGAACAACATATGAACAAAATTTCTATTTACGAAAGAGAAGGTATCGCTTGGTTCTATAACATAAAGAACTATCTTTAACAAGTAACATTTTACGATAATAAATTTATTACCGTATAATTATTTTAACAGTGTCACAATATGTTTGATTGTTGACGCCTATTTGAAATTCTGCATACACGTAAATTAAGAGATAAGAGAGCAGAACGATACTAAATGATGGAACGCGTTTAATTACAGCGTAAATTATTGGACATCAGCCTGGGATTTGCAGGCGGCGTGATGATAGCGGCAAGTTACTGGTCGCTACTGGCACCTGCTATTGAAATGGCGACAAAGAGCAAATTGTACGGAGCGGAAGGCGAATACGCGTTCGTACCAATAGGAGTTGGATTTCTCATAGGCGCGGCTTTCGTTTATGGGACGGACGCGTTGATATCTTCCCTTGGCATTCAGTCCCCCAATGTGCTTTTAGCTATGCAGTCAGTCGGTACGAAACAAAGACGCAAGATCCTTGAAAAACTAAAGAGTGACGAGGATTTAGACGATTATGATCCGTATAACGACGTACAGATATCTGGTGGAAAAATGTATACTCAAATTGAGTCAACCACCATCGATGGTATCACATTTTTTTCCTGTAATATGTATCCAATTCTTTCTGTAGGCTTGGAAAATGGGATCAGTTCACTCTACACGTGTATATTATTACTATGTCTATGTGTCAAAATGTAAATGTTCACTCGCCCCTCTTTGCTTCCTCGTACAATAAACGATTAACTCGTTCAGAAACAAACAAATTTTCAAGTATGTCAATTCTGCGAGAAAAAGCTTATGACGTTACTTACTTGTCTTTCGTTTAATCAATGTACCGCTGTTTCTTTCTGAACAGTGCATAATTTTTTGTTGTACTTATCGTACGTAATATCTTGTATTGCGTAGTTAGTCGTTAGTTAGAATGTTTGTCAGTGTTAATGCTTCTTGCATTTAAACAAGATGTGCAAAGTAACGTATGCATGAAAGCATTTTCAATGCAACAAGTGGAACTTGCAAAAACACGACCGATAAAATATGAATAGAACGTCTGGTTATTGAAACGTGGATTACTCTGACATATTATTGACGCTTTGAAAGTACAAAGTACTTTTGCTAGAAAGGTAAAAATAGCAAAATATGCATCAATTTTTGTCGTTCGTGTTGAAGAAAGTTCCGCTACTTGTAAAACTGATCTTATTAATCCTGCCTGCGGATCTAAACTATAATACACAAGAGGTGCAAAAAATGGAATAGAAAATACCGGGTATTAATGATAAGCTTTACTGTGCTTTAATTCAAAAAAAAAAAAAAAAAAACGAGAAAAGAAGAAGAAAGATTATGTTTACACAGGGGCTCATATACACATATGTAAACAATTTAAACCACTTCTAACGAATGTTATAGTATATCATTAATTGTCGCATTTTCCAGGTTTCTACGAGCAAAATACCCGAAGACGACAAATTGCAAATGTAAATAGGCCGGCAGAACAAGAAGAAACAGGCACAATTTACGAGGATCCTAACAACGAATGTAAAAACAATCAATGGAGAAGAGTTTTGCTGCTGGTCGTTGCCATTACGGTACGCAAAGTCGTCGAAATTATATTTAAACGCACCCATGACATAAAATTACAAATAAAATGTGACGAACTTATGCTCGAGATTAATTTTTGCAATGTATTAGGTGCACAATATTCCAGAAGGTCTTGCAGTTGGAGTTGGATTCGCTGCAGTTGGTAATAGTGCATCAGCAACTTTTGAAAATGCAAGGTAAGCAACGTTTCTGCATCTCTGTATGTAAGGACTACCAATATGGGAGTCTAACAGTCTTCTAACAATATACACGACGCTTTAAAATTCCGAACATCATGAAGCGAGCGTTATTTCAATCAGTGCAAATTTTAAACGCGATGGAAAACTATTTTCATAGGCAGCGATAGATTCTCGGAATCTAATCTAGCGTAAACTATGTAGACAGTGGCCATGTAGTCCAGAAGCCTGTCTTGAAGAAGAGGGGATATGTAAAAGGACATAAGTACATTTTTTAACCTTCTTTTCCAAGATTTAAGATTTACTCGTAATTTATATTTCAATATCTTTATCTGATATTCTGGCCTAAATAATTTAACTCGCATTAATCATATAACTAACAAGTTTTTCACAATATGACCGAATGATTATTATTCTTGGAGATTCGCCATTGTATGTAGAGCGATATTTCAAATAGATTCTAATGCGTCTAAAGTAAAGTTCACTTAAACCAATCGCGCCTATCAGATTCATTACGGATCATCATCGTTAAGTAGTTAAGAGAATTGTTCAGAGGGGAAAAGTCTTCGGTTACGTTAAAAATCAGTATCTACGTTTATTTGAAAATCTACCATAGTTGTCTGAATAGATCTAATTCAACGTTCGTACGGTAAAAGAGGAAAATTTGATCGAACGATTGATTCTCCTTTTCTGTTCGCGCGTTTAAAAGTAATCTCGTTCGTTTGATACATCGATAAAGGCGGAAAGCACAAATACTCGTGTAATTCGAGCAAGTGTCGCTACCGTAGAATATCATAGCTCAATTCGAAACGACTCGGTCGATTCTAGATGGCTGCGATTGAGAGAGAGAAGTTGAGGAATTCGTCGATAGATGGTAACACCATTGAAGTCGAGCGGATGGAACTTACGAGCGCGTGCTAGGAGGTCCCCATGAATGAGTTCTATGGTGGTCGGTCGCGAGTGCCAGCCGCAGGCAAAGTTTATTGGCAGCAGTGGGTGCCTGTTGCGCGGGGGAAGGGCACGTGTGGCCCTGGAATTCAACGAGCCCTAGGCGCCGCGCATTCCATTCCATACCCCGTTCCCCGCTTCCTCGTCCCTCTACCACGACTTGCCCCGAACTCGCTCTCCTTACCGCCTTACGCCTTTGACTTTGGAAACAACTCAGCCTACTGCGATGACGTGTACAACTACATCGACTGGTATGACGTTGATTTCATTTCTACAAAAGCCGCCCGGGCAACGTAAACTTTATTTATAGAAAATGTTAACGATATCGCATGCTCCCATATCGTCGACCTTCCTCTTATTCTCTTCTTTCTTTTCTCTTATTTCTTTCGTCCTCCTTTTCCAAAGATAGCCCGTTAATTCGCCCAACATCTTGTTACAGATTCGTTCTTTCCAATTCTTTCCAATCTCGAATCCGCTCGACGAGCTTTAAGGCAATTCACAGTAACGAACTTTGTAATCAAATACGAGGATCAATAGGGGAAAAGCAACGTTTATCATTGTCACTGTAAGAACGTGCACGTGAATCGACACGTGCACGCAAATGACTACTTCCGATTCCGCTGCCCAAGGATCCAGCGCTCGACGATCGTCCGCCTATTTTCAGTCGCGAGCTTGCAGCTTTTCTGCAACGTAGTCAGCGTGGAAATGGATGGAAAACGTTTCACCTTCGTATTGGCAACCAAAATTTTCACGTTTATTAGCCAGAGCACCTGGGTAACCCGAGCGTGTTCTTTCCGTACACTAAATATACATAGACAGCTTTATTTCCGCACCTTGGCGAAACTTTCAATGTTTTTGTTTCTGTAACTAAAAAAATAAGTACGTTAGTACGTGCTGCTGTTTGAAGGCAACTTTTCGCAGATACAATTACAATGGCGAAACTTGTTCTCCGGATACGTAGTTATTACGTAATTTAGTTAATACATAAACGTTTTCACGATGGATCCAGCTTATTGTGCTTCTTGTACAGGTATCCTTTTATTATATGCGTACTCTGATTAAAGGGTATAATTTAAAATTCGAAGATATGTTCTTCGCACAATTTTGCTGTAAAAATGTAAATCGATGTAACAATGTATAAGGAAAACGGGCGTTTAGAGTAGTTGTGCAATATGCGAAAAACATAAAAGGTTGATAAAGAAAATAGCTGTCAAGGCAAGTGTTGGAACGTATTTAAGATGTTAACAGAATTTCATTACAGTACTACCAAACTCGAAATCGCGTCATAGCCGAATCTCGCTGCGTTCGAACGCTATTGGATATCTGAGTGGAGATTACAAGCGTCCGTAGGTCATTAAGTATCCGTAGAATGAATGGACCGGATCGATGTTTTCCTCTCTGTCGCGCGATAATTGAGAAATACAGAGAGAGAGAGAGAGTTCTCTTTTTTCTTTTCTGATACAGCGTGAACGCTTTACCGAAGAAAGGAATGGCGACTTTCGCCAACAAATTTCCGAGGAGACTTTGAATTTCAATGCTTACTGGAAAATATTACCGCCAAAGCTTATTTTTTTTCATCTTGTAACAAAGCCGGTAAGAGAGAGACGGGGAGAAATAAGAAGGTAAGCGAACGAGCGAGGGCGCACGATAAGCGGTGCGACATAAACGCGGTATCGCGCTAGTTTCCCGGTTATGAATGAATCGTCGTCTCGGTTCGAAAGATGACCCCGGCCGATATATCGGCGTCGTGCGTATCGCCACGTACTGGTTCGTGCCGTGCGTATATTCTTATCGGTACTGCGGGTCTTCGCCGTCTGACGACTATCTTCTTTCAGGGCATGTTCACCGGGAAAAATATTTTTCCATTAAAAATAGATACACACGTGGATGGAATCGGGGTAAAGAAGGGAACGACGAGGAACGAGCAAGGATCGTCGCGCGTTGGGAAAATCGCTCAGCCTTGAGCGGTTATCGAGCCAGCATGCCCTTTTGTAGCCAAACTCGTCGGTTACGAGCAACATTCCATTCTCACGACGATCGCGAACCTGCAGGCTACTGGTGTCGAGCGTATTTTCGAGAGGTTAATCGGTACAAATGTCTCATATTCGGTACATAGAGAAGTTGCACCGCTAAGCGTTCGAGTAAGCGACATGGAAAAGAATTGTCGAGGCAAGAGATCGTTGGCAGATCGTGTCCCGGTCAAGGAAAACATCGTCGTCTGTAAGCCGCGATAGAAACGAGGCTTTACGCAACAGATCCGTTTACGTTATCGATCGATCGGTCGCGACATGTCCTTCCCAAGGAAAGGTAATTCATTCGCGAGACCGAGGCAAAACGTTGCTCGAGAGTTGCGTTCGAAGCGGCGAAAGAATCATGAATGAAAGGTTCGGCGGTGGTTGATTGGTAGCGCGTGGCCGTTCACGTCGGTATCCGCAGTGCGTTGGAATAGTCAAGAGCGAAGAGCAAGCAGACAGGACAAATAGAGCGAGAAAAAGAGAAAAGGATGCTGGAAGAGTGGGCAGCCGATAGGAGCGACGATATTTGCACTCGTAAAACGCTCAAGGAGATCCGGTACTGAGTCACCTTCTGTACCGAGATACCTTCGCGGTATGCGAATTTTTCGCGGAATCTCGCTTCTCCTTATCTCTTATTTCGCCATTGAAATTCGTCACTGAATCGTCGTTAGCGTCTATTCTCGTGACTCGTTGCTTCATGACGCGATCTGCCCCGTTGCGTGCCACAAGAATATCTAGAAATAGTTGACTATCGAACATCTTCTGATTCACGAAAAAGGCGCTCACGATCTCGTTCGGCTTCGTCTCGTTCTCGAACGAGAAGAACGCTGTTTCAGATCGGAAAGGCTAAATCCACGTTCTCGCCATTCTCCGCGGAACATTTGGTCACGTGATCGCGTATCTCATTCGATATATCTTCTCTGTTTCCGTTTACCTTCGATCGTAGAAGAAAACAGGAAAGAAGGAAATGGAACGGGCGAGTGAAAAAGAGAGAAATAGCACGCATAAAAACGAAGGAACTACGGAGTGGCGGGTTGGCATGGTACGTAGATGAGGTGTTGCTATGTTAAACACGGCGCCAGACAAAGCTGCCGACGAAACCACCTCATTTCAGTGCTATCCTCCTGTCTGTCTTATTATATACCGACCGACCGACCGACCGACCGACCAGTGCTCACCGCACTGTGGCCCCTCTCTGTCCTCGTGTCTCTACTTTTCTCTTTTTACTTGCCCGCTCTCTTCTCTCTACCATTTTACCCTTTCTCTCCGTGGCTCTAGCTTTGCTGTCCTCTTTCGGCTCGAACATCCTCTCTGGCTATCTGTGCCTTCTTCTTTTCTCTTCCTTCATCTCCAAGTTGTAGTATCGTATACCATAACTATAAACGTGATAGTCCGTAACTCGTTTCGTCATTGCTGAAACTGTATTTTCTGTAGAAAAAAAAAAACGAGGAATGTCGATCGTCCACAAAGAGTATAGAGGCCAAGTTGGTGAACGAATAATGTCCGACTTCACGACGTTTTCTCAATTTCTTACTCGATATTTTCTAAACATGCGATTATTAGATTTAGCAACACGACACAGCCTCGACAGTTTTCTTCGATCGTTGTACTTTGTACACGGTGCTTATCACACGCGGAAAACTCGTTCTGACGTGTGCTAATATCAAAGGAAGTCGGTTACGATATAGTACTTCCCGTTTAGCTTCGGTGGATGGTGCATAGTATTACGAATGCACGTGCGCAGCGATAGACACGCCAACCGTATCTCGGAACCTTCTCCGCGACGAGAACCACCTTCCGTTATCAACGGAAGACGAGCATTCCTTCGCATTGATTTCGATCCCGTCGTTAGACTGCCGGACACCGTTTCTCCTTTTTGTCTGTTCGTCGCCTACATTTTCTACGTGCGAGATGCTTCGAGTACAGCCGTTCACGGCCAAAACCTTCTGAGAATTCGACTCGCGAGACACACTCTGTAAGTTAGCGAACACACCGATACGTTTCTGCTTTCTTTTTCTTATTATTTAGCTCGAAAAGTCTTGTACGACGGAACGTATCGGAAAAATAGAAGCTTTCGATATCGGAAGATATTATCAAAAATGAGAAGAAAAGAAGAAAAGAGAAAGAAAGAAAGAGACAGTGGAAGAAAACGGGCGATCAAACAAGCTATCGGAAAGCGCATTTGTCATCGCGACTTCCTCCTGCTCTTTCTTCTTTCGGTGGACACGTCTATCTCTCGCTTCTGCTCGGTGTCTCGGTTAATTCGTTTCTCTTTCTCTGGCATCGGGCGATGCACCGGCGCGCACGGTGCAGCGACTTTGCAATGCTTGGAATGCAGCGGCATTACGCATGCGCACCGCGTACCTTACTCGGAACAGACGAACAGCCGGATCCGTTATGTCCCTCGACGACGACCTCGGGACGATCGTCTGTCCGGACTATTCGACGAACTAGCGTCTTCTTGCCGATCGAACCACCGCCATCGAGACGGCTGCTCGCTGTTGCGTCCATGATCAACTGTACACGCAATGGAGGCTATTTCTTCCTTGTGCGCTGCGTGGCTCGCAAGGAACATCTGCCGTCGGAATCTCGCGATCGAGCGACCGTTCCCAATTCGGCAAAAGCCACCTTACCCCTTGGAATGCGCGCCAATTATTTCACCGGCGAATTCGTTCTAAACTTTTACGACGTGGTCGTAGTCGTAAGAAAGAGCTTCCTTCCCTCGTATCGTCTTAACGCGCGGGTAACTACGACCGGTTACCGTTTCGGCTAGAAAAGGCTGTGTCGCAAGGAAGGGTGACGAGGGTTGAGAATGGGAGAAAAAGAGAAGGAAACGGAGGAACAGGTTCGCGAGAATCGGCAAACGCGTTTCTGTTTGACATTAAGAGGCGCGCAACGATGCCGGAGGTAGCAGAGAAGAGCGGGGTTGATCTTGGTCTTATGATTTTATGGTGTTAAGCCGTGGCCGGTGGCCTCGGGACTCGGAGCCGAGAAGAGCCGGAGAACTCGCCTTGGCGTTGGTGGAATGCGGGACGGGCAAATCGCGGTCGGCCCGCTTGCGCCTCGTTCCCATGCATTCCTTACTCCCTCTCTCGTTCCTCCTTCGTCTCTGCTTCTCTTTCTTTCTCTTCCCTTACCCCTGCTCCTCCTCTCTCGCCCCTTTTTGTCTTGCTCGCTCCTTAGTTTTCTCATACAAGCGCGTTTATACGTCTACGCTCGTCCCTCGCGTTGCTCCTCTCCCCTCGTCTCTCTTCTTAACGCGCGTCGTACGGTGTATGAACATAAGCGCACACCTAAGGACTCGCGCATAACACGTAACACCGGCTTCTCCCCCTTTTCCTATCTTACGATGTTTCAAGACCCTCTCCGGGTCTCTAGTCCTATGCTCCTTCTATCTCTATTCACATCTTGTAGGCTCACCAATCTCGCGGTCAATCCCTCCGACGGAGATTCCTCGTGATTCCTTCGGGATCGTTCCTTCTCCTTCGATTTCCTCCTTCTGCCGGTCGCTCGTTCGCTCCACGCTTCCTTTTTGGAAGTGCAGCCTCGGCCGGCGAAAAACGGCTCGTTATCGTATCGGGCGACGATGAAATTTTGCTGCCAGCCACGCTACTTTCCACCGCGAGATCGATAAAATGCAACCCGATCGTTGTTTACGAGGCACGAGCGAGCTGTCCGATCGGAGCGCTCTTTAGCTTTGATTTCTCGTTTCGCGGTGAGAAAGAAAATCAGACGAAAGAACAATTTGCCAGTGTTTCGGTCGTTTAAGCCGAGGACGAGCGTTGCCGCCTAAAGACAGTCACGGTTGCTTATGGAATGCAAAATGGCGACCGGCGATGCGTCCAACGAAACTACTCCGGTCGCCATTTTGGTACACATTGACGAAGCTACACCGCTTCGATAATCCGTTAAGTTCTTCGATATCTACGACGTCACCGGTTCAACGTATTTATTTTCCATCGCCTCGAAGCTAATTTTTATGGCTGCCGGCCGTAGATCCGGCGCTCGATCGAATACGCACGTCTAACGGTAACTCCGCTACGAGTTTGACCATGACAATCAAAACACCGGTGTGCTACCTTTTTTCGCCTTTTAATAGATACCAGTTTGGCGAGATCTATACCGTTTCTGCTCGGAGAAATCTCCGATTCGCGGCTCGAGACAGCGCGACGCCCTCGCGCGTAATTCCCCGGGCGATGGAATACCTCCGTTTCTAATTTGAAAGGCGAACCTTAGCCGCGTGATCTCTCTAGCGCGCGACAACGCGGACAAATTTATGAATGGGCCTGTCTCTCTCTCTCTCTCTCTCTCTTTCTCTCTTTCTCTCTCTCTCTCCTCTCTCCCTTTACGTCTATTTTACGAATCGCACAAAAGCAGACGACTAGGTGGATACCAACGCGATGGACACTTTCCGATTTAGAAAGTAGCGACAGTTGAGAAGAAGGGAGAAGACGAGCCCTAGCAAACGAGTTACTTCATCCATTCGTAAAGGATATGATGAAGACACTCGGACGTTATTTCTTAAGTAAATTTGATTATCACGTAGGGTGAGGTGACCTTCTCGATCGGGCGTTCGTTCTGTCGTAATAAAATAGGACAATGGGGACAAGATGAATTTCAAAAACGGAAGAATCCGAACTCCGTTGGATTAGACGCGCTAGAACGACGCTGGCCGGGGTCTAGCTGTCTGGTGATAGGGTAGACGAATCGGGAAATCACGGCGCTGACCGTGGAAATCAGAAAGAAGAAGTCAGGAAGGAAAAGAAACCTGGCTGCAGGAGGGCGCGGTTCGAAGGAGCGAGAGAAAAGAGGCGAAGGAGCATAGGAACGATGGAGAGGGACAGAGTGGAAGAACGAGAGAAAGAGAGAAACGTAAGAAGGTGAAGCCAAGAGTGGTGTGGTAGGGGACGATCATTCTTGGAACTCGGGTGACCTCCCCTGATGCAACTGGCGAACAGCCGGACCCGACGGGTTAACTGTACAACCACTTATGTACGTCGATGCTGTAGGAACGCGACGGCGATGCCGTCCTATGAAATAACGTGCTACACGCCGCGGCATGACATACCATACCATGTGCTCGGCATGTACGAGAGAGCACGGTGATCATGCATCGGAAGGAGGAGCTTGGTTCGCGTCATTCATTCACCTGCTCGACCATCTCTGCTATTCTCTATCGATCGACCGCTTGTCTATTGTTGCTTGAAAATTCTAATCGTCGACCTATCGGCAATTCATCCGCCCATCCATAGTCTTCTCGACCGGTCACGAACCGAACATGGAAAGTTTTTCCATCGTCTCCGATTTCTTCTTACCAACGCGACGATCACTTTGGCTTCCAGTTGTCTATCCGTCTTTTCGATTTTTTTGTTTTACTCAACTTGTTTCGTGAACTGTGCTTTCGTATTCGAATATTCTAGCTAATATCCGGTGATTTCTTCGTGCCGTTCTCTCTCCCTTGCTTGTCGTTCTATCGAATTCCCGTGGCACGTGCGATCGTCGAGATCGATCGACTTGGAAATTTCCAAACAGTACGCGATCGTAATTGGCTCGTACACTCAGCGCGTAACTCGTTCTCTTACTTTTGTTCTTCTATTCTCGCCCTTCGGCACGCTTCAGGATCTACTCGTAATGTAACAGCAATCTACAAATTTACAAGAAGGAAAAGGCGGACACGTGTCCTATCTACGTAACGTCTGTGTCGAGATTCGAGAGTGAACGATTAGTTTGTTGCGCATAGGACAAGAGAGTGGAACGTTGGTCGGAGAAGCAGCTCGCATCACTCTAACCGAGCAAATGGAAAAATCTAGAGAATGTCGAAGTCGTCGACCAGTTTCAAGAACTCACCGGGATCGGATGAGACGGTGCAAGTTGACTCGCGACAAAGTCACCTTGTCTCCTCACCTTTATCCTTATCGTTCGATCGCGATACGCGCTTCTCGCTAAACCAGACACGCTTATTTTTCCTGTCACATCGGCGTTGCTTAGGAGAACGCGTTCAACCTACTACCACTCAATCGCGTTGTACGTTTTTATTACAGAAACCTCGCAATCGGAATCGGTATCCAGAATTTTCCCGAGGGTCTGGCGGTGGCTCTGCCCCTTCAAGCGGCTGGAATTAGTACGTTGAAGAGTTTCTGGTACGGACAACTCTCGGGGATGGTAGAACCTCTCGCCGGCGTCCTTGGCGCAGCCGGAGTGACGTTCGCTGAACCCGCGCTACCTTATGCGCTTGCCTTCGCAGCCGGTGCAATGATCTATGTCGTGATCGACGATATCGTTCCGGAAGCGCATCAGAGGTCGGTACAATTTTTATTACATTTGCATAGAAATTGGGAATAAGAGCGTAGAAATCTCTCTTTCTCTCTTCCGAAACTGCTATTGTTGTCGCGGTGGTCGTTGTACGAAGAAAAAGTAAAGAGGATACGGTCGTACAGGTCTAGAAAGATAGAGGCGCATGTACGGCGCATGTTCGAGAACGATTACGGTACAATGGCGCGTGACGGCAGTAGCGTAGTTAGCGCAGCGTCGGCAAAACGGACGTGGCGAATTTCTTTCCCAGGCTCGACTGCCTAGCTGAAGACGCATTGTCATTATAATTGGCTCCTTTTGTATTTCGCGTGCGATCTAACCGCTCTGGCCGACGAGACGGTACCGTACAGACGCGCTTTCCTCCTGAGATAGTGGAGCCAAGTTCGCTCCCTCGGGAACCCTCCAGGGTCCGACAAACACAAAAGTGACAAACCCCTCTGTAAACCGTTGTTTGACCTCCGACAGGCGAGAAGCTGTTTCTCGTATGCGTTGCACCGCGTGTGATCATTTCCAAAAGGCCGAAGGAAGTAAAAGAGGGGAAACAGAGAGAGAGAGAGAGAGAGAGAGAGAGAGATTACAATGCTCGCTTTGCTTTCTGGTTTAGCAGGACAGTAGAGTTTCTCGCGAAAGGTAAACGCGCTCCCTGTAAGATCGAACGATATCGAAAAAAGAAGCGCGAAAGAATAAGGACGAGGAGAAAGTTTGCGAGATCCGAGAATCGATTAGTTTTCGTAGCGACGCACACGCGTGCGCAAGAACCAGCTTTAAAAACGAAAGACAAGAAACACGGCTCTGCTATGTAGAAGCTATCGAAAGAATTCGGACTTGTCACGTATCTCGGGAATTAATTTTTCTTCGACTCACGGGTTTCTCAACTGATACGGAGCTAGCCGGATTCTTGGAACGGTCGGTCCTCGGTGATCGTTTGCATGATTGTCTGTTCGGTGAAAAGGAATGCCTCGTTTCGGGCCCGTAGCCTCGCAGCTAACGGCAATCGTCTACTTTTTTGAAAGCAGCCTGTGCTTCGAAAGATACGCGCGATGTTGTCGATGATACTTGGCGGAGAGATCTCGATCGATATTTGTCGCGTCGAATCGCGTTGAATCGCGTCTTTTGTCCACAGACCGCGAACCATAATGGCTAATAAAAATACAAATTTCTGAGGCACACCGAAAGGAGGTATTTACCGCGCGGATATGATTGATATGGTAGAACGCCCACCGAAACACAACGGCACATTTCACCGGCCGTTAAAATTGATGGCCGTGTATAATTTACGAAATCAACAAGCCGTGACGTGCAATACCGGCTACGAGCGTGTGTGTTTTGTGTGTACTTAATCCCTACTTATATCGCGAAAACCCTTTTATTTCTCGCTATCCTGCTATTTTTTCTTCCCGTTGTCCGTTTCCATCTCCGCACCTCGATCGTCTTCGAACGTTCACTCGGATTCCTATTTCTTCGTACCATTCTCCTCTTTCTACCGCCATTTTTCGTCATCAGCGTCGAACAGATCGTCCGAGCATCCAAGTCCTCCTCCAGTTCCTTTCCATCCATCCTCGTTCGTTGAGATATCCAGTTTTACGTTCACGTTCCTCTGCATCCATCCTTGGATATGAAAGAGAGAGAGAGAAACAGCGTGTTGATGTGTCTTAATCAGTTTGCATCTTTAAGAAGAAAACGTATTTCTTGCTTTCTGATTACAGTGGAAACGGTAAACTCGCCAGCTGGGCCGCGATCGTCGGCTTTTTGGTAATGATGTCTCTGGACGTTGGATTAGGCTAGGATCGTGCGATAAAAGACATTTGCAGAAATCGATGCGCGTTTAGGTTTATAGATACGTTCGATAGAGTCGTTATTCCTTTGGGAAGCTCGTTTCGATCTTTAAAGCCAATTTTCTTTAAAAATCGGAACGAACTTTCCGAGCAACTCAATGTTAAACGCGAGAAATTCCTAATAATTTCTGTCTCGCGGCATTCCGTCGAATTTCACGGTCGAATTTCACGGTCGAATTTCACGGTCGAGTGTGGAGATCGAAGCGGAGTTAACGCGGCGCGTTAACCGCTAACGATCTCGAAGTTCCGACAATTCGATCGGGCTTTCTTCTCGTTGAACGAGATGCCGAGTTCGATCGTATACCGCCTCAAAATTATCCGAGTGTGTCTTCCATGAATCTAGTCTTTGTTGATCCGATATAGAAGTCAATTAGATCAATCAGGCGACGACCTCCGGTTACGCTTTACAACATTCTACGCCGTGTTCGTTGCGACCAAAGGAAACGAGTAGAAGATCGTTTGCCCTTGTTCGCGATTTAAAAACCGGCTCTGTCTACTTCTCACCCTCTTATTCTCTTATCCTTAATCTATATATTTATCGTCTCGGTTGATGGGAAATTTCGATTCAGTATTGCGAAGATACTGCAATGACCAATCGAAAGATAAGAAAAATGCCGAACTCGGGACGAGAAGGCAAATCTTGTGATAGCCAATTTCGTTTAGAAATATAGTCGTAAAGAATCGGTGTAGCTCCCCTTGCTTTCTTACGCAACATTTTACGTAGTTTTCTTTCAAATGGATTCTCTCACGAATAATACGAATGTGGCAATTTCAAAGTGTCTTTCGCACGACGCGTACGCAATCGTTCGCTGCACGCTAGATAAATGCACGCACATTTATTACGCTGTATCCAGGACGTATCTTGTCCAATCAGTTCGTCGTTCGTGATCGATCCGAAAACTTAAACGGTTAAACGTGCGATAAACTCGCACGTGCTGCAGTATCTTGTTTTTTAGATAAGTAAGTTTACAACTGCCATCTTGCCATTGTAAAATATTTTCTATTTTCCATCCCATTTCCCATCCAAGCATACCGACATTTATCGTAATGAATTTCACGATGCTTCGAACAGTACGTATGTAATTTTATCCATTCACTATAATAATAATAATAATGTATAGTACCTACCGTTAACGAAACGTCCGTTTCGTTTCACGCTCGGCGCTGGATCACTACTTATAAGACAAAAATACTATTTTTTCGTATATAATAAATCGATACATAGACATAAGAAATTCGCGCGTTACTTGTACACGGAGAAGCTCGAGGCACGTGTGATCGATCGAATCGTCGTGCACACTGGACGAATCGATACTTTTCACGTGCATATTGTGGTAGTGCGGTTTCTCAGGTTCCTACGTCCGCGTACGATCCTCGTAGTTGCAGTTTCGTCGACGATCTCGAGCCAGACGTTGTTCGTAAGAGACGGAAACAGAGCGCGAGGAAGAGAGAGGAAAGAAATCGATCGTCGCATGCTTTGTATCGAACCAGTGCATGTAAAGTGCGATGTCAGTCGTCTTTACGACGAAAGTGGTGCTTTGGAAACTTTCTGCAAATTATAAACCGACAAAGTAGCTATATCGGTATTAAATATCCTAGGTTTTGTATCCAGTGGGAAGGCTTTCGGGATAGAAGCGTCGTTCGATCGTAAAATAAAAATGTGCGACTGGAATCTTTCTCTATACTGGTACGAGTAAATTGTTTGTATCAAGAGCAATAAAACAGAGTACGAATTACGACCGTTAGACGGAATATCGGCAGGATATTTTTACTGTTCCTCGTCCTGGTCCGCAACGTAATGGCGCAAAGTGTGTCCTCATTTCGCTGCTCGTTCAACATATCGTGTTGTTTCGCCGTTCGATCCTTAACGCGTTAACCCTTTAGAGGCGAAATTTTCTTACTACGGTATCGGCTGACGTGATTTCGTTTCACTCGAAGTCGTGTATCCCGATAGATCTCGCGAATCAGCGAGATTGGAGCAATTCTAACGATGTTGCAGTGTCTCTGACAGATGGGACAGACGTGTCCCATTAGCCTCGAAAGGGTTAATCGTCAGAAAGGGAAACGAAATTGGATCGTTGCGCAGTTGTAGCCGGCGCGTTCGCGGTAGAGGAAGAGCTGCGTGACGTGCACGGTGCCGTGCATCGACGGAAGGTTAGTCCGGCGAGTTAGCCAAGCTGTTCGTGAGGTAAGATTCGGTGAAACGAGCGTACAGTATCGGCGCAGTCGACGCAATCCTCGTCTCGCGTCTCCCGTCTCACCGAAGAGTTGCATAACCCAAAGAGAGTCGAGGCATGAATGGAGCCGAGCGACGAGGACGGCTGCACCACTCGGTTGCCCGGTGCAACGAGTCGACCCGTGGCTGGTGGGGATGCCAGCCGAGAGGGACGCATCGGTATTCAAGAAAGAGCACGACGGAAAAGAGCGAATCGGAGCGAGAGAACGAATCATACGGCGTACAGAAATGACGCAGTGCTCGACAGAATTCTGCCTACGAGGAAGACAAAGCCCGACACGCGATCCGCGCCAAGAGCGACAAAGAAAACACGAGAAAGCAGCCTGGCTCGCAAGCGTTTCCCCGCGTAACAGAGACGCGCGAGAGTTTACTTCCTCGACGTTCGACGAAGATGAACGCGACTCGCATCCAGCGTGTGCATGAAACAAGGACGAGACGCGTCGGGACAAAGGGAGGATGCTGTTAGAGAAAAATATAGACGTATTCCTGCGGTGAAGAAGAATGAGAGAGGAAAAATCGTTGGAAGGTCAAAGAGCTGGGAAGGGGTAAGTTAAGGAAGAGAGGGAAAGAGAGAGAAATACAGAGAGATGCGTAGCGGTAGATGCAGATGCGAGCCGACGCGAGCAGACACATAGGGAAAGAATGGAAGGCAGGAAAAAATGTCTCGTGGGGACCGCGAGACGAGGAGGATGAGAGAAGAAGACAATTTTTAGATGGAGAGGGGAATGCGAGAGGAGTGGAAAGGGGGAAGAGATTAAGAAGGAAGAGGAAACGTCGGTGGTCGCGCAGAGTGGTGCGTTAATCGGTTTGCTAAAGTTAAAGGGATGGTCACGTGGTGCGTTAAGTCGTCGTTGTGCGCACGTTCGGTCGAGCGAAAGAGGGAGGGGAGTACAAAGAGGACGAGGGGATAAGGGGTAATGCGTTGCATCGGAAAGCCGGAGCACCGGTGCTGCACCCGTCAGCAGTCTTACGATGCACTTTGCCCTGCGCGTCTCCGATGCGGTGGCGCACGTGTGGCGTGACGCGATGCGACGCGCAGCGACGTTCCACGATGACGAGGTGCCTCGTCGTGACGCATCACCAAAATCGCATCGAGTTAACACGTCCGCGCGTCGACAAGTGTTGCTACACCGGTGACGGAGAGATCGATCTCTCTGTTTAGCGAGGCTTTCGCCGCGCATACCGATTTCCAATTCCTTGCGCCTAGTACCGCGCGGCTCGTCCGCTATCTCTCACCTCGTTCCCATTCTATTTCAACGTTTTCACAGATACCGCCGAGTCGGCTGGAAACATTGCCACGACGTGTTCGGCTCGAGCCGCGCTTCCTTACAAAATGAAATTCGTTCGTTCCACGATCCCCCGTGGATATCCTCCGTGGACATTGCCCTTCTCATTCTCGTCCACTGGTACCTCCACCGTCCTTCTCCATCACATCGGCTGTCCTCTTCTCTCGCCACCCTTGTCGTATGTAACGTGTGCTTCTTATTACGTAACATTGCCACATTGCATCTTCTGGGACAGAGAGTTCCTTCTCTTTACCACGTTTCTTCCCCCTTTTCTTCCGGCGTTTCGTTCTTCCTGCATCGCTCTCCGCTTCCAGCCCCGCTATCCAATTTTAAAAGCCGCCTCTTTCTCATCGACGATCGCTGAGAACTCGTTTAGCGTGCGAGCTGCTTTTTTTAAATTTCAAATCGAAACACCAGACGACGAGTCGCTGTTTAATCGATACTTTGTCCGAATATTTAGTTCGTTATCCCGTTTTTTTGCATTCTCTGACACCGCTCTGATACGATTTACTCGTGACGACAATGCAGCCGACCTTTTGACTCCGCCGCTGCCCGCCCGCCCCCCCCTCCCTCCGTTCCCACGTGGCAACGAACTTTCGACAAAAAGTAATCATCGACCTCCAGCTAGCGCCGGAAGTCGTAGGAGGATGCCAATTGTACGACACTATCTTTCAGCGGCGCTATCTTTGCCAAAATAAACGATACGAACCAAGAGAACGGTAATCGGTGTTACGTGAAATAGGAATATTTGAACGTTGCTCGTGATAGCTACTAGACAACTCGAAAGACGACTTGGACCACCGGTGATTCGAACGGAAATACGGACAAACCTGTGACCATCTTCGCCGGAGACGTATTCGTGTGAGTACACTTGTTCTAATAAATAGCCCGTTTATGTAATTGAAAGGCGCATCTATTTGATCGCCTCGAGTACATAGATGTACAGCTTTAAAATTTTTAATCGCTGCAGTATCGCGCAACACGCTCGTAATCTCGACGCGTAGGCGTCCAGGAGGAAATAGTGAAGTTTAAGCTTCTTCCTGGCGTCTACGAATCGTAGCTCGGTATCTTACATCTCGCAGATGATTTCGCACGAGTCTGTTCGAGATAGTTTTCCATACTTGACCATCGTCAACTCGTTAAAATCAAGTCGTAAAAGTATTATACGATCGACCGTATATTCGTTGGTCGGAATATTCGTCGGTGGCACGTAGAAGCGTTTGGCCCGTACATTGTACGCCAACAAAAGCGTGTACGCGCTTATATATAGAAATAGCAGTGACGGAACAACACCGGAAGCGAAGGAGTTCCGCCCAAGCCCGAAGGGTCAGTGCACTTTGAAAGGCGAGATCCAAGACCGCGCGTTCGCTTGCCGAAATCCTATCTGCTTCCTCCGCCAAACTAGTCAAAGTTCTTACGTTATTATGGCGAAACGGGGGAAAATCGATGTTGCGGTAGAAACGAAACGAAGCGACGAGTTGCTCGGAAGGGAATCGCGCTCGAAGAAACGTCCCCCTCGGCGATGCATCCTCGACGGAAGTAAGATAGGCGTTCCGGTGCGTGCGGGTTTTAAGGTCTTTACGGCCGCGCCAAGCGTTTCTCTCGTTAACGCGTGCAAGCGTTTCCTCGCGAAACGCGTGACTTTATGAATGAAACCACTACCGAGCGGAGTTTCTACGCGATGCCGGTAGTATTCGCGTTTACTCGCTCGTTCTATGTAGGAAGGAAGTCGCGAGCGAGCTGGAATTGTCTCTTCCATCAACGTTGCGCACCGTACGCGCTCGGTCAATTACCCGGTCAACAGTTTCCCGGCAGGATGCTGCATTCAAGGAAGTGTAACTTCGCCCGCAGGTCATCTACAGGGTGCTTTGAATCGCGCCGATCTGCCAAATATATCGTTCGTCGTTTAATCAGGTAGATCGGTTTAACCTTAGCGGCGCCAGCTCGGGTATCCATTTCTGTACCGTTGTATTTTCTAGCGAAGATGTGACAAAAGAATTCGCGTAACAAATAGCACGCGGAACATTTGACAAAAGTTCGTACGATTTGCATACGTTTCGTCGAGTCCCAGACTTCTCTTTCGTCTTTTCGCAAGAAGAATCTAGCTATTTCGCTCCGCAGCGACATATACGGACAATTTCGATAACGCAAAACTGACGGACAACGTATCGAATGTTAAAAACGCTTCCGTCCGGAGAGAATCGCGTTTGGATCTGTCGTGTTCTCTGCCGTAGATTCGAAGCTCTCCTCCGAATATTCGTCTTGATGCGGCGAGACGAGGCGACACAGCACGAAACGAAACGAGACGAGACGCGTTCCAAGTAAGCCGAAACAGTGTCGCAGTGGGCTACGACCGATCGAATTCTAGGCCGACGACAGGCGACGCTATTTCTAAACTCATTTCTATTTTCTATTTGCATGCGCCGGCATCGCCACGACAATTTTATACGTCTGCGATATTTCGAGGAGTCGGCGTTAGCCTGTCCCGTGTCTTCCGCCGAAACCACGTAAGCGTAGATCTATTTGCTGATCGAGAAGGAAGAAAGTTCATCGACTGGTCGAACAGAGAGCAGCCGATAACCATAAAGCCGGAGCCCTTCGATTCTTGTTGCGATTTTATGGGCTCGTGGCCGATAATGCGAACGTAACGGACGGTCTGGCTCGCGTTTCCGCCGGAGTGTAATCGTATTCGATCGAGCAATTAGTAGCATGGAGCGGCCATTAAGCACTGCTATTCTCCACGTGAACGTCACGCGGCCACTTTACGCGGCTGTGTTCGTAACCATTACAGTTGTAATCGCATTTACCTGGCGCTCGCTCGCGCGCGAGCCATCGTACGCGTATAAACGCGATAAGAATCGCGCGTCGTATCGCCCTTATGGAATTCTTCTTGCGCAATTACTCGTGAGACGCCAACTCGAACTCCTTCGAACCAACGTTATGTAAAAGAATACATTGATCTTTTCGTTTCGAAATTAACCAAGCAACTTCCTTTCTGCGTACGTGACGTTTCTCACTTCCGACGCTCCGATAAAAGTATCGAATAATTCGCTCGACTATAGCGAAATAATTTCGAAAGTTGTCCGAGCTAATAAAATAATCTCGCAAGCGTGTTTCTTAGGACGCAACGCGTCCCTTCTGCGATCGAAGCGTAAACGAAAATTCGCTTCGACGTAGACGTTTGGCGAATTGACGTTGCGTTTCGTTGAACAGCGACGTCGTGTAGCTTTTTAACGGTACAAAAACTCGTAGCGTTCGACTTAAAGAGAGAACGACGAACGACGAGGAAAAGACGGAGCAATCGATCGGCTGTGCTGGAGCGGTAGAGAGATAAAGAGCGTAGATGCGGATCCGTCGAGCGGATTTTTATCGTGCACGCGTCACGCGTAATATTCGCTGGCTGGAACAAGGAAATAGAGGTAAAGTCTAAGACAAGGAACAAGAGAGTCAGCCATTTTATGAAACGGCAGAGCTGCCTCGTCTCGTTGCCATGAGAGCGCGCCACGTTCAGATCTTTTGGCGAAAAACTACGAGACGATTTTACAACCGAGACGTCAGCTTCGAGATTTCTCGTTGAAATTTCGCGTAATTTTCCGACATCGATCGACGAGCAGACCAAAAACGGAATTAGGATCGTTCCCTCTGCTCTGCTTCAAATCGCAGCCAACTTGCGCGCTTTCGTTCATTCTACGCGTCTTTGCTCTTGCCATTCGCCGAGTATATTTTAGTTATTTTTCCATCGTGCCTCGTTATTTCGTGCTAGCTACGACGATAACACGATATCCTTTTTCCCGCGTTTCCGTTTGTTTTTGTTTCCGTTTTTGTAGTCATTTCCGCTTCCGGTTTCGTTTTCATTTGGCCGTCTGCGTCGTGGCTCGTTTCTTTCTTTCCACGAGGAGACAACGTGGCGAGCGTAGTCGTGGAAACGGGACTAATCTTCGTCTCATGTTCGTTCTTCCGAGTAAGTTTTAGTCGCACGTTCGATCCACTTGCGCTCGATAACGTTTCATCTTTTCAATCCGTAATTTCCGTGTTTTCCGACCTCGTGGCTTCCCCTTCCCTTCTTTTCCCTTCCCTTCCCTTTCCTCTGCCGTCTTTACGCGCACGCTTCACTGTGTCGCGAAGGTGGCAGATGGACGAAAAGAGAAACCAATAGCAGGAGAAGGTCGAACAGAGAGGGAGATGACGCGTTGTAGGAAGAAGGAAGGAAAAGCGAGCGAACTGGGAGCCGAGCGAGAAAGAACAGAAGGAATGAAGCGGGAGACGGGTGGGAGCGAGCGAGCATCGACAGGGGGAAGGGGAGAAAGAGAGAGATAGAACAGGGAATCCACGAGCGATCGACTGCCCTAGTCAGTCCTCGTCCGTCTGCCGGTCGGTCGTTTACGTTTATGTTTGACAGCTTGTGAATTCGCGTCACTCGAGCTTCGACCAGCCAGTGCTTCGTCTGTGTGTGTGTGGATGTGTATGTGTGCCGTCTCATCTACCTACACGCTCGATTAAAAAAAATGAATTCCTTCTCGACCGACTTGCCGATATTAATCGAGACTTTTCTCTTTTTCCTGGATCGTTCGATATTTCGAATCGATGCCTCGCATCCACATTTTCCGATGATTTTAAAAGACACTTTTATCCGTTCACGCTGGTTACCGGACTTCGACGATTCTTCGATTTTCAAAGGAAAAGAAGGTACGTGCAGTAATGAGAACAGTTACTTTTCCTTTTTTCTTTCCTTTTTTTTCTTTTTTTTTTTTTTTTTTTTAAGGATCGAGTCGTTAAAAATTAACGAGCGAGAGAAAGTTGGACAAAATGAAGGCGATTAAAGGCGTACACTGTCGTCGCAACGTTTCATACAGTTCACGCCGCATAAATAGAACGACGCGAAATAGAACGCCGTTACCGATGCCGCGTCGATATCGCTGGAATGTACTTGCATATTTCCTCCGATTTCGTACGCGCGATTCGCGCGCAAATCGCGACAAACGCTTTGCATTTACGTCGCGGCGCGTGTCTCGTCGCATCCCCTGGCCACGTGTCGAACGACGCGTTTCATCCCTGTTTTCCTTCAGCAGCAGATTCGCCGGTACCCTCGCTAGCTGATCGTACCTTGTCGCTTGCCTTTTTCGTTCCTCGTCAAATTGATAAACTGCAAACGGCGAGCTTTCCAACAGAAAGACGATATATATCGTTGTTCGGACCAGGAATCCTCGATCAAGTCGTAATATTCGGTCGGCGATTCGCTCGACCGAGAAGAATTAACAGCTCGGCACTCGAGTCCGTAAAGAAAGAGCGATGGAATCGAGAAGGTGAACGCACTCACGCGAAATTTACGCTGGCCGCGTATGTGCGCACGTGCGCAGCCGTGCACGCGTGTACGTAGGATCGTTTGATGTTGGCAAATGGCGCAAGTAAATCCGCGTATTATTAAATAGATAACGACCATAAATTTGGCCAAGTTACATAAAGACGCAAAAGTGCGCGTTAAGGTCCACCGTTCTATTTATGTACCGACACGGCCGACGTTCTAAGACCGCGGTTCTCAACCCCGTTCCTCCGCCTCTAATCGCAGAACGAACGCCAATCGCCTCGAAATCGAATTCGCAGGTTTGCACCGATAACGACGCTTCGATACTCGATCTGTCTGTATTTAATAATAAGAGAGGGAAGAGAAGCATAGGTTTCGTATTGAAAAGCGCGGAAGTTTATTACCAGGAATATCGATTGGCTATGAATTTATAACGCGTTTGAAAAAGTACCTGTAGTGGGTCAAAATCTTGAAAAATAGAACTGCTTTATGGTAGCAGTCCCGTTAAGTCTCGCCTTCTTTTACTCTAGCGATCGTTCACCCATTAATGAATCCAATTATTGCTCCGACTTTCAACAGAATTCCTTGCATTTCCGTGTGTATTAAAAGCAACCAGGGAACGTGATAAAAAGAGAGCCACTGGGAAGGAAGTCATCGAGAACGTTGTCCCTGTTTATCGTTGCCCGTATGTCTATTTGCTTTTTATCAATTCTAGAAGCGATAATTTCTTTTCTAAATTGCGAGACCGCGGGGCCACGAACGTGGACACGTTCGCACGTCTGTTTTACCCGCAAAGACGAGTACGATCGGTTTTTTCCATCCTATTCGAGCAACAAAACGGTCCCGATACCGCTAATGGCCCGAAATAATTCGGGGACGATAATGGATCGCGGGCCCCAACCAACAATCTCGCAGTAGAATGATCCGTTTGCGGTCAGACGCGTGCTCGATCACGAAGCAGCGGCTACGTGCAAGTACCATCCTGCCGTGAAAGGATCGGACAAACTTCTACGAGCTGCCCTGTACAAGTTTTTCTGCGGCGCCTCGTCGCATCATTGGCACGCTTCCAAACAAGCCAGCTCCGAGCTTCGTCTATTTTCGTTGATTCCGATCTTTACAGGAAGACAGTGACCGCATTCGCTACTGCCGCTTCTTCCGCCATTCGCGATAGACGCTCGAGCTGTTCTCTCGCCCGTTCTTTCCTTCCTTCGCGAGCTTTTACACGCTCGAGAACTCTCGCCGAGTTCCTATCGCGCCTCTCTTTCTCCGTGCGCAAATTGAACGATTCGTTTCTATTACCGTACCAGGCTTCCAAAAATCTTTAAAATTCTTTAATTAAATCCTTCTAGGCGAAACGTTCAAAGCTTTTCAGAAAGAATAAAAATTCGCTAGGAGAAAATTCGCGAGCGAAATTTTACGCAAAGTTCTGTTGCTTCTGTTAGGCTACTCGTTGATGAATAGACGTTTTCCACTAGCCGATGAAAATAAAAAATTACTGTTTAATAATCGATCGGCGATCAATCGTCCCTTGTGATCTTTTCTCTTTTTCTACCAGATCGTCCATTTCAATTTTACAGAATTCCTATAGAATAACTTGGATCGTTCCAACTCTTTTTGGATAATCTAATACAGTTTCGGCTCTAAATAGAAACCTAAATCCCCGATCGCGCGCGTCACTCGAGCTGTCTTAGAATTTTCGACCGTCGACGAATTTCGTTCGATCGCTCCTCGTCTTCGTCTACTTTCGTTCGATCGCATCGTCGTTGAACGCACCAACGCTTCTCGCTCTGTGCCTAACGCATCGCATGCAACAGGTATCTGGCCTGACGTCACGATTTCAGCACGACGAAAGAACAAACGATGCGAGAAGTCGCGAGATACAGTGGAGAGAAAAAGAGAGGTACAAGGAGGCCGAAGCGGGGGTGGGAGCAACGATGACTGGATGGTGGTGGTGGAAGTTCGTGCCGGTCGCCGGCGGTGACGACGGTGACGGCGGTAACAGCGTTAACGGCGGCGGAAGGGCCGCGGAATCGTGCATACATACTTACACACACAGGCCGGTCGCGCATGACTTTGGTCGTACGCGTTTCTCGTTCTGTCTCTTTCACCCTTCCCGGTCTATCTGCTCGGTGCGCTTTTGTTCTTTCATTCTCGTCGCGGCGTCTCTGTTGCTCGCGGCGCATTGTCACTCGAGAGAAACAAAATCAGCCGAGCGGAGTTGTGTCACCGCGACACCCTGTTACGCGAGTATTATTCAAGACGCGTGTGCGTGTTCGCACGAGCATACACGCCTTTGAAACGTCGAAAGAGCGTAAATACGCGGAAACGAGGGAGCTCATCGATCAACGGTAGTTGGGTCGACGTGTCGCGACACCCGTGTTTCTTTTTAACCGAATGCGACGAAGAAATTAATTGCAGATCTTCGTGTTCGATCCGTTCGAACGCTTCGTCGCGCCCCGTTGAAAAACGTAGTGGCGAACGATTCGACGTGCTTCGAACTGCACGCAAAAATTCGTACGATAACGCAAAATCGCGAGTTGTATATCGCGTCTGAAGGGGGGGCAATTTGAAGTCGCCGCACCGCACCAAACCGGTGGAAAAGAAAAATCCGGGCATAGTCGTGTCGCGAGAGACGGAGGCGATCGTCTTCCGCGTTTTTCAACGGGTATCTGCTTTTTCTTCTCGGCACGTAGGACGGCCGACGAGGGGAACAGTAGCTGCAGTAGGTGTAACGGGGTGCCGGTAGAGACGGCCGCTGCCACTATGGGAATTCTAATTAGAGATAATGACGTCATTAAGGTCTGAGCCACGACGAGACGAGACGGTCTGCTGCGCTTGCTGTACATATGTACTCTGTGCCGAGTATACGTATGTATCGGTGCCGCCACGTATATGCAAAACGAGCTTTGTTCGCTTCTGCGTGTTCTATCATGGCAACGTACGCTCCTCCCGTGCGAATGCACTTGTAACCCTGGACGAGAAAAGGAACGTTCGCTATCGGCCGACGAAAAAGACGGTTTTCGCGCGAGTGGGAATACACGAGCCGGATGGGCCGCGGGGAGCGTCGCTTTATCGAACGAACGGCGTCGCGATATCGAGTCGGTGGCAGTAACGTTAGCGTTATTGAAATGCACCGACGTATCGTCTTCCTTCATTCCGACCAAGCGTTATCGCGTAATCGTAAATTCGACTTTATCCGCTCGAGCTGCCTGCGCACCGTTTATTCCGCAACTGAATGAATAAGAATGTAAATGAGAAATATTAAGAACGATAGCGCACCATGATTTACACTTATTTGTTTCTTTTATTTTCTTTTTTTCCGTTTCTTCCCGCTCACCGTTAAGTAACCGAGTAGTTTCGGTTCAGAGTCCAGCGCGATAGCGTTTCACCAGCGAACGAGAGATCCAGCCGCATGACCAATCTTTGGAACTGTGTCTCGGATTACGCCGTACCCTAACCTCTCGCGACGTCAACCATTTCGAGAAAATCCAGCTTCTCATTGATTAATCCTATCTACGATTGACGATTACGTCAAGGATGTACTTATTCAGATTCTCGGCTTTCTCGATCGAACTAGTTGCAAAATGGATTCCAGCGACATAGGTTATCGCGAAAGCAGCGCACCGACGTCGCCGTTATCTCGATGTCGCCGTGTCTATCGAGTGAAACTCTCGCTACTGTTGGTGGCTCTGTGTCGTTGTTTCTCTGCTAACGCGATTATCACGCGACAACTATGTGTTATGTATATATAATATATTCCGCGTTTCGCGTCAGAAAATTCACAAAATCGTCATCCTCGGTTCGTTTCTCCGCGCAAAAAGGGAAAGCCAGTATTCGATTACGCTTAACGTCGTTATATTCGACATTGCCGCGTCTAACACCGTTTGAGGCTTCCGGGCCGAAAGCCACGTCGCGACACGTTGTGACACGACTCTCGTGCGAAAGCCACAAACGGTGTTAAGTATAATGCTGTAACGCGATACAACGTTAAACGTGGCAATTCAGGCCGTGAAAACAGCTTCAAGACCCTGTGTTCAATCGCTCGGACGGAAGTCGTAGATTTCTCGAGCTGCGTGAACCCGCGTTACTCGTACGGGACTTGGGAGGCAAGCCACCGCACCGGTAAGCAGGACCTTATATGGCGTAGATATTCTCGTTGCTCCTTTTCCCGTAGCATTCCTTAAGCTCATCGTGAACGGCGAGTCGTCTCGTCCCTCGACACGCGCGTCTCTCTCGCGTTCGAAGCTCGCAAACTCTATAAGGCGTTTAAAAGTCCGTTTGGCTGTGCCGTGAACCTCGCTGTCGTACCGAGTCTTTCGTTTGAGAACCCCTGACATGCCTAAACGCTGCTACTTTACTACTCCGCTACTCCCTGTATCGCCAGCGCCATCAACAGCACCGTCCTCGCGATTGGCTCTTTAAACTTTAAAAGCCAACGCGCTGGCCGCGAAACTATCGACGACCGGACAGGGCCGTCGCAGATCTAAAGGATCCCCACCACGCGGATCTACGACGATGAGGCCCCTTTCAAATTTTCTCCCTTCCAAGAGTTCTTCTCGTCACGCGTTCCACGGATCTCACCTCCGTCTCCTTTCCCGTCGCGTATTCGCGAAATCGTTGCTCCGACCATCCTCCGTGTTCTTTTTCCTCTCTTTTTCTACTAGAGAGAGCGAATCATCGAATGGACTCGTGAAAAGTGCTTGTTGCCCTCTTTCGCGAGGAATCGACGCCTCGGTAGCACGCGGTTATGCAAAACAATTATCGTGGAATGCGGTCAGCTGTTCCGAGACGCGCGTTGACGTCATGCGATTAACGCGTGCGCGAATTCTTGCGGGCTCCTACGCACGTGCGTTGCGATTACGTGACTCTACGAAACTGCACACCCTTCTCTCCCATCCAATGAACCTTTTTTTCTTCTTTCGTTCTCTCCTTCATTTTCTCGCTGTTCGTCTTTTCGTCTCATCCCGTTTCGTCTGATCTCATCTCGCCTACCCTATCGCTGAAACACTACCGGCCAGCTAATTAGAGAAACGCGAGGCGTTTCTCGCATCGCTTCGGTTTTTCGCTTGCGTAACGCGTCCCGAGACACGCCTCGTCCTTGAGAGTTTTACACGTGCCGGAATTACACCGGCTGTGAACTCGTTCGGTGTAAACAGACTACTAGCGTTCGTTTATCGCGCCAACCTCGTCGGCACCGATCTTTTTCGGCTACTATCCACGTCGATACGACGCCACGATAACCAACAATAGATCTTTCGCGAAAGTTTAGCGCCATCGTTTCATCGTTTCTCAAGGTACGTGCCTCCGAGTATTTGATATTCTCCGTGCTTCGACCTTCCGAGTAATATATTATACAGTCTGTCGTCAAATAATGATTGAATATTTCAACTTGGAACGAAGAAAAATGGACGCTAAAAGCTAATAAGTGTTCGGTTTCCACGGTTGTTTCGAAATGGTAGACAGATAGGACATTTCCACTGTACGTGTAAAAAGGTTCTGCCATCCATCGTACACGGAATTCTCTCTCTACGAAATTTTATCTTCGATCGATATGGTCCTGCTAAAGTCGTATGAAAGAAATCGCATCGATCGTGTACGATCGTGGGAACGCGTTGGCCAAAAGAATTGAATTTCTTTCGCTGGTTCGCGGCGATTCTTTGAAGCGGAACAACGAAGAGAGGGGAAGGCAGAGAAAAGGAACGACCACGTCGGAGGTGTAAGAGACAACGAATAGCAAGTAGGTCGTCGGTCGTTCGCCGATCGTCGTCGATAGCGGTAGGTAGCACCAATCGGCGTTGGGTCTTTAAAAAATTAGCAAGCTTCGGGTCGCGCGTGGGTTCGTTCAACTTTGGCTGTCCGTGCCGCTCTCGCGCACTCACGCGGCGAGAATATTTCTCCCTCTTCGTCGCCTTCCATCCCTCTCCCTTTCTTCTAGCTCCTCTGCTTCCGTCTCCTTCCATTCGCACGTATATAGAATGTTCCGCCCAAGTGACTCACTAGTCCTCGCTAGTCCCTTCCTTTTTTCTTTTACGATTCTTCCCGCTGCTCGTTATCCACCAGATATCGAAGATTCTCATCTAAGAATCTGCGACTCGCAGCAACTCCGAAACACGCGACAGCGAGTGTCGAGTCACGCGATTTTCCCGACTCGTGACCGACACGTGAACTAAATTTTAGTCGGGATAAAGCAGCGATTATCGTTAACAGCGACGATGAGATGCGTGCGAATGAAGAATTCATTCGTTCCGTGGATGATGTTACATCGAGGTGGACGTCACGATGAATATACTGCAGAGAGTTGGATCTAGTTCGGAGTATCGTTGCCATTCGAATTCTTATTGCTGGATTGCGGATATCGATGACGAATTCGTAGTTTTATGAAAATAATTTAAATAGTAGGACCTAGACGGAGATTTGTTTCACCTATTAAATATCGTAACGGGAACTGTATTTTCCATATCGTACGCGTTTTTCCGTGTTTTGCGCATTCTATGCATCCCTGTACCTTTGAATTTTCCATAAATGCGCACAAATCCGTAGTCTTTTATACTCTTATTATTTTGGTTATTAGAAATCTAGGAGACAAAGGCACTTTGAGTCGAACAAAACGACACCGAAGTGTTATTTCCTTTCAAATTTTCCTCGCGATGGACAAAATGTGCCATAACGAGAGCTATGGGTCTGGATGCAATCGATATCGACGGATTATAGATTCACCGAACTCGATGATATCGCGATCAGCCGAACGCAAGGACGCTCGATAGGTCTGTACGCGAGCAAGCGTGCTTGTTCTCTCGTAATCGGCTCACGGATCGGCCAATCAACCAAGTTCTATCGGTTGGTCCGGCCACTGAGCGTCGGCTACGTATCTACTTAGACGTGACATAGCTGTGTGCGACTCGAAGCGCAGCGTGGGAACTTCTTCGAAGTGCAGAGGTTCTCAATTTCGGAATTTCAAGCCAAAAGCTTTTATCGGCTGAGTGGAAAAGTTCTATCGATTTTGCATGGTCAAAATACAGTAAAGCGGAACTTCCATCTCCCGAATATCCCATTATCTGAACGTATTACAATTTTTATCTACAAAGTGATATACTTTGCTCATACGTCGATAGCAATGTTAGAAATAAATTATTTAAAGGAACAACGTCATCGATAGATCGTATGAAACCGAGAAAACTCTCGCATCTCTAGCGTTGTTCGATAGTTTTCTTAGAAAATGAATGCAGCGTCGGTACGTGGCAACGACGATAATGATTAAGGAAATATTCGTGTACATGGAAGCTGCCAAAGACGGAGAAACAGTAGTCGACGCATATACCTACATACTTACACGCGTCTTCGGTTCGCGCTTTATTTAGCAAGTTCTTGCTGCGTTTTACGACCGCCTTAGCTATGTGTTTTACAACCCGCTCGCTTTACAATGCGCCATCGCTAGAGGTTTTTACAAGCATCATTTATCTAAACGCTAGTATCGGATGTGTGGGTAGTTTACATATGGGTTGTTTCATAATGCACGTTCATATCTGCTGGATTGGGAAGAGACACAATACGCGGTCGAATATATGTATTATTTTCGTTCTTTCCTACGTATCTTTATATACGTATTTTCTTATGACAATACCGTATGAATATTTGAAACTGAATAAAGAACGACAAAGAATACGATAAAATATCGTTTTTCTCGGGTGGTAGATACGATGCTTTAAGAAAAGGGGACAGAACAGTTTAACAAATTTCCAATTAATTAATACGTTTAAGTAGTACAGGTTCAAAAACTTTCAGGTAGATCGTCGAATCTTACAGATTTTAGATTTTTCTCCGTTTAGAATTCGTGATACCTATTTTATAACGTGGTGAGTCGCGAATGTATTACTATCGTTATTTATTAATCCGTAAACCGAGTCTTTTATAAAACTCGATTCGCGATAATATTCAGTATATTTTTGGAGAGCGGAATACCGCTGCCTTATAAACGGCACAGGAATCCAATTCGATAATTTCGGTATTCGCGGTAATCTCGTCGATGATGGAAATATTTCGAGAAGACCGAAAGGACGAGAACGGAGTACGCGCGGTCAGAGGATGCTCACGTATGAATCAGTCCATTTATTTAAGCCGTTGCAGCACACGCGTGCATCTATGGCGGTGTGCGTGTCCCTTGCGCACCACGTCTTGTGCATAGATCGTCGTTCCCTCTTTCTCCCGTCATTCAGATACTCGCCATGAATGAACCGCAAACTCTTCGTTCGCCTCGTAGTAAATACTTTTTCCCACACGTTTCCCGCAACAATTCAGTTCACCGTTCAAGGTTCGAGGGTAAACTCACCTATCAACTAATCGTTGCTTCTTTATCTTTTTACACGATCCGTTAAATTTTCCATCGGGGTAAGAGGAAAGAAGGATAGTTACAACGCCAATGGCCAAGTAACTGTTCAAAGAACATCGCTTATACCACGAATTTCGACTCACGATGTGTACTTTTTCCTAGGCAAGGTTTGGCGAACACGATTTAAGAAAGGTTAACGAACCCCAGTTTCCTCGATAGCCACGATAGTAACGTTCGTGGGTAAATGTTTTACGAGTGCTGGCTGAAACGTTAACAAGCCGCTTAGTCCTCCTGTTTATTACCAGCGGAGGATAGCGGCTCCGTTATTTGAGCGTGTGAAAATCAGCCGACGTGATATTCGTTATTGATTCCACGATATCCCGCGATTATTATCCGCGCGTAATTAAACGCGAATAATTGGGCGATCGAGACCTCGTCGATTCGTACAGTCATTCGAGCGAGTCGAAGCAACAAAGAGTTCAGATCATCGGAAGAAGGGACAGGGGAAGAAAAAATGTCGAATTCATCGCTCAGTTGGTTAATCCAGAAGTTTATCTTTCGCTCGTTCTATAACTGGGTCAACGCACTCGAATCTTCCGTGCGAATCTTCTACGCTCGTACATATACATTTCGATTTCTCTCCTTGACGTCACTGCTACTCTATTGCTGCGTTGTTCCAAGCATTAGCGCGGAGACCGCTCGCGAATCGAAGCTAATCGCATATACAGTACTTTGAAGTAGAAGTCTTTGGATTATCTACGATAATAATTTCATAATGGTAAGCAATAATTAGACTGTGAACGTTGATGTATTTATGAGAAATTTAGATGCAAATATTTCTAATATAATGTAAAAAAGAATACATAAATGTATAAAATATTCAAGGCAACGTACTCGCGATAATACGTGGTAGGTGATACAAACCATTATTTAGACTCCATTTCTTGACTTATATTCAGAAAAGTTTGAATTTGCTTGAACGTTTCCGGTCTATCGGCAAAACGTTAAAATATTAAGATCCTAAAATATTGAAACTAGAGTAAAATTACGACGTAAGAGTTGAAAGCCTACGGCAAACTGAAAATAACATCAGGTATTTGCATATTTATTTATAACGACAAAACGTATGCGTATTATTACTTTCGCCGCAGTCCATACATCGCTTCGAGTTTCACAACGATAACGAAAGTTCGACCGCGATTAGGCGCGTTCGCTTGCAAAATTGATAGACGAAATTAAACAACGAAGGCACGTTATTTTTTTGTATTAAAGACGACGGTCTCGATATCAGGCAGACGGCGAATAAGCAATAAATCGTTTGCGTCATAGCGCCACCTGCGCCAAGCTCGAATGCTTAGTTGCGTAAATACCTGTAGCGTACGTGTACATATATGTGCATTCGCAGGAAATCGTCGTGAGCTCGCGTGTCCACATCCACGCATCGTCATGAAAGGAAACGACGAAAAGCAGCACGCGCAACAGGTCTTTTCAGATTCTACCGACACGAGTAAAATGAAAGGAATCCGTGCAAACTTTAACATACTCTTTTTACCCTTCTTCACCTTCTGTCCGGCAGTCGTCTAAATTACTATTCGCTTAAACGCGTTACCGTGTCCTACACGTGACACGCGATTAGCGTCAAGCCGCTACACATCGTTGCGACTGAATGAGACCGTCCGAATCCACTTCGTATCGAAATACGCCATTATACCACGTGTTACAGCTGCTTGAAATTTTTACCAGCTTACCGATTACTTTTGTCACGTTCTCTAGATTAAATGTTTCCAACGAATTGTTGCTTCCTTTAAATTGTAATTTTCTATCCCTTGGCTTATTTTTCCAAAAATTTACCGATACAAACATCCTATTTAAAGTCTCGTTCGCTGAATTTCGAGTGCAGCCCAATACGCATACGTACCATTCGTCTAGTTACATTTGTTAAAATATAAATTTGCATAAACGTCGAATTTAGTCATTACGAAGGAAAAACATGACGTAGGTATGTAATTTAGTTTATCTCGTTGTCGAAGATTATCGCATGGACGATTTGCTATTAGCGTAGTTCAGTTTCGTAATCTTTACTGCTCGTATCGATATCCGATTCCGTTGAACGGCCCCTTTCCCCTTCGCGCTAGGCTTCCCCTTCCCCTCGTCCGTGGCTCTGAATGCGCGGCGTCAGAATTCTTATCGAGTGGCAGAGAGCACGTTTACGTCAGAGGTGACCACACCGGAATAAGTTTTGTCCGGAGAGGGCACACGAAGATACGGTTGCACGGAAAACGATCGTTATTCCGCCAACGTTCCGCTTCTACTTCTCTCGTTATCATTCGGAGCGGTGTGCGTGCAACCGCGACTCTTTAAGTCTATTCACTGGCCTCGTGTTCCTCTTCGCGAGCGTCGATCGAGGAAAACCCTCGTTCGACCGTTCCGGAATACCGGACGTTGCGAAACTCGAGAAACCTCGATTCTGATACTCCTCGTCACGTTTAAAACAATGTCAAGATGGAAACGTTCACTCGGTTTATATTTGACATTTTTGTGATTCTAATAAAGTGAAACTTTTGTACCAAGCTACGACGGAAGTTGCGATAAACGCGGTTCTCTATCGACCGACGAGATTCAGTTGGCGAAAATTCGAATTGTTCTATCGGTATCGGATACGTGTCCGCCCACTCGTCGTTACCACACAACGCGCACGCTTCCTCCCATCTCAACTGATTTTCCTGTGGGCCAAGATAGAATCCGTTACAGTATACTTTATGCGTGCATTAGCACATACATTTGGACACTTTCAAATTACTACAAACCTAGAGGTTCGCAAGGGTATTTCAACACTTAGCGTAGAAATGTTTCACGGGTGTGTGTTATATAGAACACTGAAATTTCTCCAGCACCGTAACGTGATACGACTGTCGTTATTAGGCAATCAACAACTGAAAAATGTTCTTTTATCAGAACGTTGAAAATATGATAACAACATCAGGTTTTCGATCGAGTTACACCATACATATGTTCGTACACTCGCGTAGCAGGCTACACGTGGAAATATATTTCGCAAATTTCTTCACGAATCATTCGATATTGGATGCGTTCTTTGTCGTTTCTCCCTTCGTTCTGATACATGCTTCTACGTAGCGCAGAAAGAGAGAAAGAGAGAGAGAGAGAGCGCGCGCAATGATCCAGTAATGAATGGATTAAACAGCCTGACGTCACAGGATGGATTATATAAACGGTGGTGCGCGTGACATCGAACGTAGGAAGGAAGTTGGCTTCCTTTCGTACCTAGAAGGTATTCGTCCGTATGCACGTTCGTGCAATACATGCATACGCATAAGCGCGTACGCAAACGATTTCGTTGTCGAGGGGTCGTTCATTTAAAAGCGGACGAGCTTGGTTA
The DNA here is from genome assembly GCF_040668555.2 of Bombus flavifrons. Lineage (NCBI taxonomy): Eukaryota > Metazoa > Arthropoda > Insecta > Hymenoptera > Apidae > Bombus > Bombus flavifrons. Next base: position 11,122,784 of record NC_138455.1, on the reverse strand, counting down.
GAATGCCGATGACGACAGTGCCGCCCCTTTCGAAACTTCCCTTCGGTGAAACTCTCTCCTTTCCGATACACGACGATCGATTTTGACCTGCTTTTTTCACCTTCGATTGGCCGTACACCTACACCTACAGAGATTGTTTTCCTTTCTGTTGCAGATCTCGGATAGAAAGTCGTAGGAAATGTTTGGCTGAGACATTCTGTTAGCTGTTTAAAGCCACGTTCCATGCAGTTGATAGAGAGTCGCGCGAGCATACGCGTGCCAGAAGCAAGGTATGCCTTCTAGGAACCCATCCTGCGATCAGTCGCGTCTAACTGTCGACTCTGGCCGGTATATTTTTGAATCCGCTCCGCCAAGGATTTGGTCGAATAGCGGCGCGTCGTACAGTAGAAACGATGTTTCGTAGTCAGACCGAGTGGACGACCCAGTTTTCGCGAAGCTCGTAATACGCGGAAAGATCTAGGCACGTGTTTATGGATCGAGACAGACGCGGCTCGTTTCTCTCCGAGGTCCACCGTGGTGGTTATTAACGCGTGTAGTCTGGGAGCCGTCTGCAGGTCGACGTCCGACGCGCAGAAATAGAAGCACCGCGACGCTCGTTACATTCCGTCACCTACAATCGCTGACCATCCTCGAAAGCCGCTGGCCAATTCGCCGCTGCCGATTCCACCAGTCTCGTGCACGTGTGCTGCATTTAAAACGGCCACGCGTGCTGTTTTAGCTCGACAAGACTACCGGCCACCGATCATCCGCGGCTCCTTCCGGTAGGCGCCGTTATATCGGGGCGTCTGGAACGCTCTTCCGCTCTCATCCATCCGTTCGTCTATTCCGACCTTCTTCGCCACACAGATTTCTTTATCTTTCTTTCTTTCTTTCTTCCACCCTTCTTTCTCTCGTAAACGATCCGGGTATCTGTGAAGATTTCACAGTAACGGTTTTTCACTTTCGTCCGGTGAAACGACGATTACCTCGGAGTTGTTCAACGGTCACCCTCCTAACACTGGAAGAAGGGCAGGTGTGTAGTCCGGTTTACGAGGGAAAAGGGCAGCTGCTCGTCTTAGACGCGCTCTCTCGGAGCAAGGGAAAGGAAGACGAAGAACGCGAAAGGAAGGGATAGGATGCGGTTCGCTGCTAAGGTAAACGATATAATAGGGACGTAACAGTGGGTCCTTTTTAGAGGCAGATGTCCTGTTCGAGACACGTGCCCATCCCGAGCTCCCTTTTTCGGGCCCACGGCCCCCAACTGCCTTCCTTCTTCATCACGATTAGACCGAACGCGAGTGGGAATGCGAGCGGAAAAGCCTGAGAAGCGCTCTCTCAGTGTTCGCTCTTTTCGCTCCTCTCCTCTGCCGCGTCCGCTTCCGTCTTTTCTTTCGTTCTTCCGTCTCTCTTTCCCCCTCCCTTCTTTTTTCTTTTCTTCCACTCACTCCTTTTTCTTCACCTGGACAGGAACACCAGCTGCTGCTCTCGTTACGACGAATTATACCGTTGCGTAGACAACCGCGTCGGCTATAATCACGACGACGAGCATGACTACAACGATTCAAACCAGCATCCATTGTGTCCCTCTGAGACTCATCCAGCGAGATCACAACGATGTTTCCAACATCCAGAAACCAGACCCTCTCTCCCGATGTTACGAATCGAAAGGGAAGAAGATGAAGCGTTTAGAAGTTAGTTTCGCAGGGTCAAAACGGTTTTTACCGGTGGACAATCGCGAGAAGTTTGAAACGTTGTTGACCAAAGAGGAGCGAAAATTTACGTAGCCGGTTTCCCTCGTCGCAGGCTGCGAGTTCGATGGATCGAAGATAGAAGACGTAGGGAGGTAAACTCTTTCAAACGGTCGAGCCCACGGTTGAAAGGTGCATTGAAGATTTCGTGGAAGCCGCGGTTCGTCTCTCTATTCGCGAGCCGCATTCAAGTTCGCCGCGTTCGTTGCCTGAGAGCCTCTGCACGGCGTGCGACTTTTTGAGTCGCTTTGGTCCCACGCTGAGACTATGGCCGTTCTACGTATACGCGTGCACGTTTCTATGCACATGGACGTATACGCGTATAGATATAGAAAAGCGTGGAACTCGCAAGGACTGCGTCGCACCTGCAATTGACCATCCGTTGGTCCGCTTTTCGTTCGCCAATACTTATCATCGAATTCGTTCTCGTTCCTTCACTTCTCTCTGATATTTGTCTGAAATTCATTTACATTCACCGTTCATTTCCAAACGTTCGATCATAGAGATTTTTGGTTAAAGAACGACACGACGTCTGCATCTTCTTGTACAAAATTTATCAATACAATATTAGTACAATACTTGTAAGTCTCGTTATTTATCATTGCCGATTGATTTCCAAACTTGTCACTATCGCGCATGGGTATTTGACAATTGTGCAAGAATGTTGTGATCGCGCGTCTAGAATCGACAGCCTCGAAAATACCTCGAAAATACCTAAATGCCTGCTGTGACTGTTCCAATTCCTGCGCGTTCATCCTCGATCCAAATTCAATGGCCCGTATGAACTATCGAGAATTCTTGCTGGAAATTCGTGTTTGCGAGGAACAAGCTTCGTTGAACACGATCGACCACGAGAACTATTTCGCGAGAAAATATTTGCCTTTCAACAAGAACCGCAAAGAAACGCGCGCAAAAATCGGAAGAACGCTATCCAGCTCGATCGCAATTGACTCGCAAAACCGCGAGATTCTAAATCACGCGCAGAATCCGTTGAAAACAGAGCAACGATCTTCTTTCTTTCCGATCGAACGCGAAAAACGATCCAGGACAGCGGATTGATTTGGGATTCAAGGTAACGGCGATAAATCGGACGCGAAAACGAAACGAGGAAACGTCGGGGGACGCGAATCGTGGCTGATCTATTATGAAGCGGTTCCTGTGTATCGTAACGCGCCGAGATTGACAATGACATAACGCACACGACGCCACTAGTCCTCCATTATTCATCGAAGAATCATCGATGCGAATTATCATATTATAATGGCGACGGACATCGGTATTCGTAACCTTGAAACGATGACCGCTCGTCTTGCCACCTTGAACGGCGGAAGCATCGGTATTTCTCGATATTCGATCGAGATCGAGATCCTTAACGTTCCTCGCCTATTCGCGTAGATTCTACAGACCGAGACAAAGTCCAGCAGAGCGAATAGTAACAAGAGAATAGCAAAGTCGAGCAACCGTGCTAACCGCGGCCAACCGAAGTTTCCTATCGTTTCTCCGCCGTGTTCGTTTGGTATTCCGTGCGTCGTTCGCACGATGATACCCGTGGCGTACTTCCACTACAGTCGAGGATATCGACGACGAATCCATCTTCGAGCGATCATACCGGAATGCCTTCTCGTAATTCGACACGAGGCTCGTGAAGATAGAATCGAAGAGGAATACTAGGATGTTAATAGCAGACTCGTTTAGAAGCCTTTTAAATTTACCTTAGAATTTACAAATAATAATTTGTGTCATTTTCTCGCGATAAACGAACTTGTACGAGTAAGCCATTTACTTTCTTGAGAATTGAATATTAATCGTGTATTTACGCGATGAAACGAAGAAATTAACAAGGAACGAAGTTGGTTAGCTGAGAATAGAAGAGTCGTTTAGGTTGATAAATCAACGAATCGCATGGTCAACAACGAATCCGGATGTATGTACTAGTAAGTCAGTGTAGTCGTTCGGCTGTCTCCCACGGCAGGGCCTCGCGTCGACCGCATTCCACTTGCAGACCCTTTCCACCGCCACCGCTGCTGGGTGATCGACCCTAATCGCCAAATTCGATCTCGAATTATCGTCGTCCCGCTTTCACGCGTCAGTTTCACGCTTTCCTTGTAAAAAAGAAAAACTCCGTCGTTTTCTATTCCCACGTTCCGTCTATATATTTCTTTTTCCCATCAATTTCGCAAATTCTGCCAAACACCCAAGGAATTTTTCTAAAATTGACGCGACAATCGGCAACGTTAAAAGTATCGTTAGCGCTGTAACGAGACTCGACTATCGCGATTGCATACAGTGGCCGTACATTATATTTACGCATATATAGTGCGATATAGTATAATAGAAAAACTACGATACTTGGTCGACAAAGGATCGAGATCCGAAATGATTATAACATGAGAATTAATAACTAGTTTGTGAGTAGATGCAAAAGACCGCATCGAGGCAGATGACAGTGACAATAGCGGCGGTGATATCATTATTAGTAGTAGCGGTATAGAATGGTAGAAGTGGTACGAGCTGCAGAGTAGTAGTAGGTGGTGAAGCCGGTAGGTGGAACACGACGGTGATTCGGTGAGCAGCGGGTCTGCTCCCTAGTAGAGGCATCGAGAAGAGAGGAGAAAAGAGAAGAAAGAAGAGAAGAGGAGGAAGAAGAAAAGAACGAAAAGGTGAAGGAGGCTGATCAGGAGGTGAGGAGGCAAGAGTAAAGTCGCCGACTGGACTCGTACCTGCATTCCATTCCCACTGGCCGCGTAGGTCCTTGTATAGGTGGTCGTTCTCCTTCTCCTTCTACTCTTCCTCCTACTTCTTCACCAGAGGAGTCCTCGTCAGTCGTTCGTTCTTCATCTTCATTTTCCTTTTCATCTTCGTCCTCGTCTTTCTCTCCGTTTTCGTCTCTGTTCGCGTTAGTTTCTTTGCCCGCTCTTTCATTCGTTGCCCTGTTGCTCCGTCTGCCTCATCTTTACGCACATCTCGCCTATCTGTTCGATAAAAATTGCATCCACCGTTACCTACCTGCCGCTATCTATCGCTTCTTCTCACTTTCTTATTTACAGTCCGATCGATACCGATTTTGTTATTTGAGAATTTCAGAGCGATCGTCTATAGACAAATCGTAGCCCAGTTGAATCGTCGCCCATTAGGACTGCATTTATTCGAACGAAATCGATTTTCGATTAACTTTTGCCGGTTCAATTCACTTATCCGAACACGAACTTTTATTATACGAACAAAGTATAGTGGACAGTGTGAGAAATTGACGAGTTTCTATTATATGGACTTCACTTGTACATGTTTGTCCCTCTACGAGTTCGGATAAGTGCAGGACTACTGTATTCGAAAAGTTACGCTTGTGTCCTATATTTTCGTAAATGCCTACTTCGTTGACTCGCTGCTTCCCTTAGTCTCCTACCTCTTCGATTCAACTTCGTCTTCTCGACTTTATCGTTTCATCCTCTTTCTTCGCTCCTCTTCCTTCTCTTCCCTCTTTTTCGCTCTTCCTCCCTCGTTTTCTCTCCAGTTGCCAACCGGATCAGAGTCCCGAGAGCACTCGAGAAAGATCTCCGGTCTAAACGTAGTCCACGGCTTTTCAACCAACTTCGCAAAAGGAGGTCGGTGCCGGGAGATGTAAAGCGTAAACGATCAAAGGTAGAACATCGCGTCGTCCATCTTCGTCTCGGCAACGGTTTCATTTCGATGGTCTCTGCCGTTGCTACTCCTCGTTCTTCAACCCGTTAACACGTTTCGCTCGCATCTGCGTCCATGGACAAATATAAACTCGTCGAGTTATTCCAGAGCTGCAATCCTCTTAATTAGAACAATTAGACGATCCGAGAATAGAAGGATGACGCGATCCACGTACCCGAGTGTCGCGGAATCGCACGGCCCACGCGGTCCTCTATCTGCTACGACATTGTCCATCTTTTCCACGATGCTTTCCCATCCATCCACGTTTCGTCTTTCATCGACTACAACGTCCGATGAGAAGCGAAGAGAAAGCACAAAGGGAAAGGAGTCGTCGATGGTCCATAGGATGGCTGTGTCTAACTAAAGTCCTCGACAACAAGGAACCTTTCGTCCATGTCGCATGTTTTTTGAAAAAATTATTATTTATCGCGCGTTGTCTCTTCATATTTTCTCAAACTGTTTGCTCGCTGAAGCAGCAACGAATGACTTCTCGTCCATATGCCATACTTGTTGAAAAAGTTGCCCGATCGTTGCCCGATCTTCTTTGTTTCTTCGCGTTTCCGTAGTCCATAACAAAAGGGTTACTACCTGTTGCCTGTTTCGACAAAGATCAAAGGAAAATAAAGAAACAAACGTTCCTTCGGTACGTATAGTTTCTCCGCTGTTTCACAACACATTCGCGCGTAGACAACTTGCTACAATACTAAGAACAAATATCGCTTCGACGTGTTCCTCTGATTATACCGTTTCGACGGTCAACAATATGTTTCTATAAATTGGTATTTGAGCGGCTCGCAAGCTACATCGATTAACTCCATAATTTAAAAGAAAAGAAAGCGTGTACTGAACTGGAATTTATCCTTAATTATGTTATTTTTGTTTTACGATAAATAAGTTTACAAAGATAGTTTGTAAATAATTTGTTTCTTCGAGAAGTTTAATACCATATAATCACGTTTGCAGATGATGAAACTGAGAAAGTTAGAAAATGACGGAGTTGATCGCAGGCTTCTGAGAGTTGGCTACCTACCGTTTGGAACATGCAGCAACAGCAGGCGAGAAAAAGTTGTTGGTCGTTGGTTGGCTCGGTGAGGACGCAGCTTAATAGACACAGGATCACGCGTCGAAAGTTTCGGACGATCAGTGAACTTGAAAGCGGTACCATGATGAATCCGCGAAAGTAGGAGCAACGACCACGCGAAGGGAATGCTGTTCGACTTCCACGCGCTCACGTTACGTGACAATATGCCCCCGAAGCTCCGTTTTCTGGCTAAACTACCGATGCGAACGATGCCATCGTGCGCGCGCGCTAATCGTTCGTAGAAAGTTCAGCAACCTCTGCCGACGTTTCGTCTCGTGGCCCTCTTTCTCCTTCCTTGCCTCTCTCGATAGCCAACTACTTCGATCGGCGTACCGAACGTATTTAACGCTCGATTCCATGACGAGCTTCCTGTGCCACGGAACGAGCTGCCATTCCTCACCAATACCGTCGCTACGTTAGAACGTGTCGCGAATTTCGTGGAACGGTGAACGGTCGACCTTGTAAGCCCGACTAGAAAGCTATACACAGGGTGTTCCAGTATTGATGGTAGAATCGAGGAGGGGCTGGTTCCGTATTTAAAAAATAGATCGAAAATATAGAATACATTTTTTTTTTTTTTATTTCAGGCTTGGAAATCATTTCAGATTTGATTTTCGAGGAAACTGACTTTCAAAGCCTGGTTTTAAAGAAAGTAGAATTTTCTCCGCGTATAATTAAGAATTGGGTTGGTTCACGCGTGCTCGATCAAGTTTTGAGTTTCATTTTCTCGCAAACGAAACATCCTACGAAAAGTAAATGTATTATCTGCATTTTTTACTTATTTTCATACGCAGAACAAATTCTTGTCGATTCTTCTCTTCCATCCAGACCGGAATTAGCCAAGTTTCAATGGTTTTGACAAATTTTCAAATACGATTTTTGTCGAATACGAAGCAAAGTCTCGATAACGTGATCGCTCGAATAAAATCTTATTCTATATTTTTGATTTGTTTTTTTTTTTCACGTAGGATCACCTTCTTGCCGATTGTACCGTCAATACCGGAACATCCTGTATACCGTGCTAAAGCGATCCTCGTTCGCGATGCTTCGAATTTGCCCTCCTTTCGTATCGCACACATAATCGTTCCTGCTTTTCTCGACACTCCTTTTCACTCGTTTCATCCCGCGTAATATTCCTCTCGACTAGTTGCTCTTCGGTTCTCCGTCTCGCTCATTGTCCACGCTTATTCACCGCGATGCGCTGTTTCGCTCGTTCAATTACGCACTTCGTCGGAATGCCGAGGGAGAAACGAATTCCAAGAGTGGCAGCCTTGTCAAGGTGTTCCCCGCGCCACTCCTGCATGGAAAAAGTTTTCTACTACGTAAGTACGTGATTTCGATGATGCGTTGATAATGATTGAACAAAAGAGCTGCGTGCCGATTCCTTCGTTGCGCGTATACGTGCATAAACGATCTTGTAATATTTTTCGACTATAACGTGTAGTTACGTAAGAGCGTTTGCACGGCGTCATTTTGATTATTGCTCGATGGAATGGAAAAGTCAGCCATTTGCCGTAAATCGAATGGCTTTTTCGCGGAAGGAACGGACATAAAGGGAGACAAATATACAGGGTGGTTGGTAACTGGTGGTACAAGCGGAAAGGGGGTGATTCTACGCGAAAAAAGAAGTCGAAAATATAGAATAGAAATTTTTTAAAAATTTTTTTTTTTTAATTTTTCCATCGAGACAACGATCTACAGTGAGATCCGTTATAACGAGACGCGATAAAGTGCACGCGTACCGAGCGAAAATTCAAAGTCGATTTTCTCGAAAACAAAGCCTCAAACGAAAAATTTTTATTCTATATTTTCGACTTCTTTTTTCGCGTAGAATTACCCCCCTTCCGCTTGTACCACCAGTTACCAACCATCCTGTATTATCGCGAATTATAAAAGAGATTGTAGAAAGGATCATACAATATGTGTTTACTGGGATTTTTTAATCCGAGGATTTGCGTCGGTGTAACGTATCGTAATTTTGAAAAGAATTTTCACAGCCTGGATAAAACGCATGCTGATCGACGATGCGTGTGATGTACGCGTGCATACATGCGTATATGTATGCTCGTGTACCTCGATCCACATCTGCACGCGAGATTCTCTGGAGGGGTCTGTCACGCGTACAAATAGCTGACCTCGCTTCGTCGCCTCTATCAATGGTTGGACAGTGGACTGAATGACTTTTATGCCTCTCTTCCTCTTACTACGCCCTGTCGCGTGATAGCCTTCACTCCGTTTCTTCGAATCCTTTTTCCCACCACCGCTCTTTACAGTGGAAAAAACCTACCGCGACGTAATAACCGATGAAATTTCAAAAATTGCTTTTGTTCGCTAAACTTTCAACAGGGAAATATCGCGATATTTTCAAGAGAAATTGTATCTCCTCCTTGTCACTATGCCGGGAATGACGTATACGGTAGGCGGAAAACTGTAGCAGCACGTTCCATTCTATATGAGAACGTGTTTGCTTTCGAACGTTGCGTTTCCCAACGGTAGATAAGTTAGAACACTGTTGGTAACGAAGATCGCATCACTGGTGAAGCAACAGTGAGTACGAACGACTACCACCTATACCTTCGTTTAGTAAGACAACTTGGAAACCACCAGTCGATAACGTGATTGTCTACCGTGTCGGTACTATATATTTTTGTGAAAGTCGATGGACAATACATTCAGGTATAAAAAATAACTCTGATACATTTTTTCTTCGACCTAGAGGGAATTTCAATGCAATCAATGATAATCGAAAGATATAACGAAATTCTGCTTATTCGTCTAATAAGCCGTTACTCAAACTTCTTGCACAAAGACCTTCAGCAATCAGTTATGTTGCGATATTGTGGCAAGCAAACCTTGCTCGTTAACTTTTACGACCGGCTGAACGAGAAGGAGCGTGTCTCGTGATCGCATCTCGTTAATTAGATAAAAGAAAAACGACAAAACGGTTCTCGGAAGGATTCGATAGGATACGCATAACCAGCAACGAATCTATACAGTGTTACGAATCGTTACGATATCTTACGTCGTATATCTTCGTCAATTTCGTATCTGTTAAACTCGTGACTTTATGCAAACAGAAGAGCAGAGAAATATCATCGGTCGTTGAGATCCTACAACACGAATTTCTCAGGGTCATCCTCGTCGTTGTTTGCCGTCTATACTTTCGCGATCGTCCAGGGCTCTTTTCCTTCGTCTTGTCCGGTTCCACGGAATCGTCATGGGGTCGCAGGGTCACGTCGTATCTTTATCAGGGCCTGGTGTAACCGTCAACGCGTTATCGACTTGCCGATAACGCACGTGCAAAATAGTATACGTCGATTGATCCTCACGTTCGGTTATTAGCGTGAGCTTGCGAAAAGAAAAGAAAGAAAAAATGAAAAAGAAAAAGAACTCGGCCGACTCTAGCTCCTGTATGGATTTACGATTTCTCCGTCATCGCGGCCTCGTTATTAATGAGCCGCGCTATCGCATTCCACGATAATGGAAATGTTGTGCGGTCTGAAAAATACAAGGCTTCTTTAATCAATGATGCTTAGCCTGGCTAAGAATCGGACAATTTTTTGGAAGAACGTAGAAGAAAAACGTATTTGCAACCACGCACAATCTACTGATTCAGTTTGAGACAAAAATTTCGAAACATAACCTACAAATTTAAAATATTGTATCAGTGCATAAAATTTAATTAATTTAACGAAGAAGTTGCGAACCACAGATGGTACCACTAATCTTCAGCGTGGAACAAAGATCGTCGAAAGATAGTAATATTAATCTTATTTGTTTTAGACATAACATAAGCGAGTCAACAGCTCTATTCAGTCGTATTAATTCGTAATACCGCTGGAAACTCAAAGATCAAACAGAAAAGCTAGATTGCCAGCTGTTCTTCGAATATCGACGTATTTCGTAGAAAGTTTGTTCGTTATTAGGACGTAGCCATGATTATTAGACTGCGAATTTTCAAGTAACATAGAAAAATGTATAAAATATTCAAACTATATTACTTACCTACTCGTTTAATCGTAGAAAATCGTAGAAATATTAATTTGCATGAATATCCGAGGTCTCGTAATGATTTTTTCGGTGATAGCCTCGTTGAAAATTAGCCTCGTTCACTCACTGCTAACAATTCACTACAGGACAAAGCACAGGAAAATCGTCGTTCGTTAAAATTGTCGATTCTGTTTCCTTACAAACAGGTAGTCGACAACAGCAATCATCGTTCAACGCACATAAAACTACTGTAAAAGACGAAACTGGTTTTCACAATGATTTGACAGATAGATTTGATTCTGAGATCATTGTGAAAGCTGATTTTGTTTGGAAGTCGCTGAAATACATCGCGGGAGAGACACAACGAGGATGGGACAGGAAACGCGCGTTCCTCTCAGATCTTGGAAACGATCGAATCACGGAGATCGCGTGCCTTCTTCATTCACCGTCTCAGGGTGTAATTGTTGACGGATAAATAAATTGTACGCACAAAGGAGCCTCTGTCTCGCGAGCATTGCACGTCGCAGCACGCGCTTCACGGCGCGCGCCTCGAAATTTATGATTCATCGAGGAGAAAACGACTACAAGAGGAGAGGAAAAGATGGACGACTATAAAGGAAAGAATTGCTCGATCTTTCCAATCGATATTGCCATGTTCATGGAAACTGCAATGATTATACAACGACATCTGGTACGGTCGTTGGAAAAATGAGGAGAAAACGAGGACTGAAAATCATTGGTTTAGACTAGATAAATCCCTATGTCACCCTATATCCCTATATCCCGATGTCACCAGATCGACCTAAATTCGTCGATCATCTGTGACATAACCACCAAATTTCCAATTGAATGACACGCGCATAACACAAACAGGTCGAGTTAAATACCTAGGACTCCACTTAGACGCACAACTTACATGAAAACAACATACTAAAACAATTATTGACAAAATACGGATAAAAAGAAGACAGATGTACTGGCTAACTAGTCGAAACTCTAAACTCAGCATAAAAGAAAATAAACTAAAAGTCTACAAAACTATAATAAAACCAATTTCGACGTACGGAATACCGCTATGGGAGACAGTAGCAATGAGTCACATAAATAAACTAGATTCGCTACAATCGAAGATACTCAGAACAATAGTCAACGCCCCATGATATGTCAGAAACGAGGATATACGCAAGGAATTAAAAATACGAACGGTCGAAGAAGAAATCGGTAGGTACGCAGCAAAATACAAGCAAAGAACGACGACACGTCCAAACCAGCTGGCTGCTGAAGCGAGCAAAACTCCGATAGGAAGAAGACTAAAAAGAAAACGCCCCACTGACCTCGCCGAAGAAAATCTGTGATACGTACATAAAGATTTACATAAAGATATCTTCAATGTATACGCTGTACATCTATTTTTAGTAGATTTTCGTGACTGATTGTATATGTTTGAATCGGCGAGTTAATATTTCGGATCCGCTGTATCTTCTCACCGAGGCAAATTTCATCTGGTAAGAGCATCGATGTTATTCGAAAGAATATCGAAGACGAAGAAAAATCGGACGAGCGTGGTCTGTTTTCGTGGTTTTCTCGAGGAAACAAGCGGATGCAGGCTGCTGGGCCGTCAATCGAGTATCTAGAGCACGAACAAGCAACGTGGTTTTTTGTCGGAATTTCCGGTAGTGATTTATCAAACGGGAAGATGGTATCGAACGAAGAAGCAACGGCAAGAAACGACTTCTCGCGGAGAGGCCGAAGAAACTAGAGAAGCGGAAGCGAAGAAAGAAGGGAAGGCAGAAGAAACGAAAGAAGATGGCTCGCGAGTGCTGCAGCAGCAGGCTATCCCGCGCGAACTCGGAACGCATCGTGCTATGCGGCCGGCTATGTATGCATGCTCGAGCGCTATCAAGTGTCAAACGAACCGAACTTAAGAAAAACCAAACGTTCGAGCTGCAGCCATGGAATTTTGAGAGAACGCAGCCAGACAAGAGCGAGAAAGAGAGAAGAGAAACTCTAGATTCTAGAGATGGTATCCGTCCTAACAGTCATCTACACCGTCATGACTCTTAGACGATGGGTTGCTTTCGACCCTCTTAGCGCATCATATTCCTGACAGCTCGGGGAAAGGACGACGAGAGTGTTCTCCAGCTCGATCACCGGAATCTAACCCCTTTTCTTCTCGACTTTGTTCCTACAGATCGAGTTTACCACCAGGTGACCACGTGGTGATACACGGTGGCTATGAAAATTATTTGCACGTACCTTGGTCTTTCAACGAGGCGTATTCTCATCAGGCTTCGTCTTTCATTTTCACGGTATTAGCATTTTTCTAGTCGTACGAGAATACTATCAAATCGCACGAAACTCGATATGCTTGCTCTTAAGTGGTATCGATACAAATACTGTTTCACACCGTACAGCGTGGGCCTGAATTCGCGATACAAGCGAAGTAGACTCCCGTCTAGTTGGAACTTGACCAATCATACTCGACGAATTTTCAAATTCAGTCTTCTCAAAGCCAAAGCATCAAAAAGTATCTTGTTATTCTTAATTTTTGTTTTACTCGAAGCCAAAGAATCTGCTCGTTCGGTTTCGTTTATATCTCGAATTTAGGCCCACGATGTAGCGAGGATAGCTTCTTGAAACCTGCATCGAAGCCAATAGAGAAATCGTTCTCTCACCGTCTGGCATTTCTTTCAGGTTCGTCATGATCATCGGTGCGATAAAACAACCGTGCACACGCATCCACGTGTCCTTGGACCTAGGACGATATTCGATGCAGTCATAGAGTGGCCAACCTAAGTCCATTTTGTTAAGGATCTACGAGAAGGAGCGAGTTTCACTACTTTTTCTTTATTTCTTCTCAGCGACTTGAGCGGTGGCTCGTAAAAGAAATCCTTGGCAAATTGGGCCACGAGACGGGACACGGTCGTTCTCGTGTTTCGAGTCGATAAACTTGTGGCCGGCGTGCTTCGACGGCCACGAAATCACGCGAGATTTATTCTCCTTCCTCCTTTCTCTCTCGGTCCGGTCTGACGTTATTTTGACAGGACCGCGAGAAAATTTATCGAGGAGAGCGTAAAGGCGGTGGCAGCTACGCGGGGCCGACAATGTTTTGAGCTATTAGACGAAACAAGTCACTGGTCTTTTACGAGCAGTTGCGGTGACCCACAGCGCCACGTTCGACCACCATCTTCGATCGTAAATCCAATTGGTGAGTAATTCGATATTAAACGATAAATATCAACGAAGTTTTGTAGATCTGCCATACTCGACATTGGCGATCTACTCGGTGGAATTTAAAGATTCGTAACTATCGAATAATTTTTATTAAATCGAATCGCTTTATTAAATAAATTATAACGAACTCGAATAGAGATAAATCGTCTACGTAATAGTGACAGAGGTTTTATTTTAACAGAACGATAGAATTTGGTAGAAAATATAGCTGTAGAATTTCACTCGCAAGGATGTATTTCCTTGAGAAACAAACGCGAAGAGAAGAAAACTGTGGAAAAAAGAAACAAATAGATCGAAAGAGCGGAAATAACTATTTAAAATCGACCACTCGTTTAATCGAGGTCTGGTTGTTATCGGCTCCAAACGTATCGACGCAACCAAGAGCTAGAATTTTACGAGCGAGAACGTTGAACGATGTCGTAAAAACGTCGACCCGCGATTTTCTGGAAAACTCGTAAATCCTTGCACCCACTTGTAACATTCTCCAGAGATTTCCACAATCTCGAGGGTTGATATTCCGAAATCAAATTTCATTTTCTTTCGCGTCGAAATGAAAAGTGTTTCAGAACTTTTGATTCTTCAGCAACAAACTCGCGATTTGAAACGAACGTTGTCACGGTCTACGTAAAACTTCGCGTCACATGGTACGCGTCTTACTTGACACGACGGATCAGATCCGCAGGCTAAAAAGACATTACCCTTTAGATTTAAACATTGGATTCAACTAGAATCAAACATAAACACTTATTATCCCAGTTACGATACCACGCCAAGATAATTTACTTATAATTCTCAATGAGAATTGATTGTAAAATTCTGCCAAATAATACAAAGAAGAAAACATAGTACACATAGTCGAACTATGGTACAATTCGTACAATTTATTCGATAAAATAAAATTTCATAACAACTAATAGAAAAAAAAGGACCGTAATAATCCGCTTTGTTATCAGATCTCGCTTTCGACAGAATGGAAGAAGATGGAAAGTTTTCAATGGTCCTAATTCGATGACCAGCGAACAGGGATTGTAAAGGGCGTTGAGTGGAGGCAACGAGAGGAAGAAGGATCGAAGGGTAGCGCACGTGCGTAACGCGCGACACATCTCGATCCTCGGCACTATCTCGTTCTTTCGTGGCGCGGATGTGCGCACCATCGCACACGCGATTCGCTCAACTTGCCGAAGAAGGCCTTTTCTCGTCCGGCCGCTGTTCCAGTATGTATGTTGGCCGGCGTCGTTGGTCTCGCGAGGCCGCGAGGCACGAGCAACGGGCCGAGCTTTTATCACAGCCGAATCGCCGCTAGCCACATGTGTACCGAGCAAAAACTTCCTCCTACGGTTCTTCTTCTTCTTCGTCTTCTTCTTCTTCTTCAACGTCCCTTCCTTTTCGTCTTTCTTTCCGCTGGTCCACTCGTGGTCGATTCCTCTTCGATCCAGTTGCGCGCGGGTGGTCAGTTCAATACACGCACATTCCTATTTACAAGTATTAGGCCGCTTAAAGGAAACAAGGTACCTGAATATCATTAGGAAATCAGCGAAGTACCGAAGAATTATTATGAAATTTTGTATCGAGATTATAAAATCTTGGGTAAATAAAGGACCCATATATTCGATGTTGCAAGAATTTTGTTTAACGTAATATCGTGACAAGGAGATTTAATTTCTTCGATATACCGTTCAATTTCCAATTGCATTTATTTAAAACGTATTAGACATGGTTCCACTAAGTATCTCGTGTAACTTCTTTCTTTTTTTTTTATTATTATTTAATTTGTACTTTACGATTTGTCCAGCTGGACATTCGGTGAATTTTTCTAGCTTAATTGCTAAATAACACGTGGATGGCTACCTTCAGCGGGATACCATCTCTTGTAACTTCTGTGTACATTTTCAGATACAAATATAAAATTTACCAATAGAATCATAACAGTCGTCGAGTTTCGAAATAGCGTTAATGAAATGTTAAGATGTTTTCTACGATACGTACGATACGTTCGTAATGTACTGGTCCACCAAAACCCATTAGTTACCCAAGTACTCGACACGACGGATCAGATCCGCAGACTAAAAAGACATTATCCTTTAGATTTAAACATTAGCTTGAACTAGAATCAAACGTAGTATAAACAAGTTATAGTACCGCGCCAGAATAATTTACTTATAATTCTCAATGAGAATCGATTGTAAAATTCCACCAAATAAAATAAAAAAAAAAGAATGTACTAGAATACTTTTGTGAGTCTATGTATAGCAAAAATCATGCTGTAACGGTGATCGTAACCAAGCATGTCGATTTCTCAGTTGGAAGGATGAGAAAGCAATTGAGCGACGGGAAAAACAGCGCGTGGCCTAATTTTTCACTTTCGTTCTTTCGATATCTTGGTGGATGGTGCACGTACCTTCGGATGTTGCAACCGATGTTGCATCGAACGATGGATCCCAAGTTATAAATTACAATAATAGCCGAGGACATTGCAATCGGAGTAGCAATTAGTCTCAGTCGGCACTGGGTTTATCGCGTTCCACGGCTATCGTGGCGAACTCTTTATTGTAATTTGCAATAGAAAACTGCGGAGCCCTACTCGTCGTTTCTATCGTACGATACGCCAAATACGTAGCTTTTCACTTTTTCTAAAAAACTTGTCTGCGATCTAACAGTTGGCATAAAATTTACGTTCGGTTCGATAAAAGAGCACGACGCTCGTGTCGAATTGTGAATCATAAAGTTTTTAAAATGATAAATATCGAGATCATTCCGTGCATGTAACAACAGATTGTTTCGAGTTTGTCGAGCACGTACCATTCTCGAGTGGATCTCGTACTTGAGACGCCTCGGAAACCATCGAAACTCTCGTCTTTTCTTTCCTTCGGCCTCGTCGACGATCGCTTTCTCTCTTCTCCTCTTTGGACGTTTAGGCGTCGATCCTTCGTTACCATATATGTACGTACTAGAAAGAGTTTGAGGGGAAAAAAAACAAAATTCGAGCGTGAACTCGAAAAAAGAAAAAAAACGAGTAAATTGCAGCGGATGGAAAAGAAATTGCTGTCGTGACGACGTTACCCTCGTGTCGATTGACCCTTTACAGTTTCACATCGACCTACTTTTACCTTTAAGTGTGTAATTCAGATGAGAAAAAATGCCCACAGAAATATACGAGAGACGAGAGTAATGATAATCGTATTGTCGGTTATGAGAATTTCTAATCTTTCTATTCAACTGATATTTTTCTCCTTCGATCTTTATACGAAAAATAGAAGCGCTCCGTCTTACGTAACTATAATACGATTACCAACGTGCCATGCGCCTGTCGCGGACAGCGCACGAGAAAAAAGTCTCTCGTCTCGCACAGAGCCTAAGCATTCAACGCTTAGCGAATCGACGTACACGCAGAAACAAGTGCAAAGATAAAAGCAAAAGCGAAAAGGAAATACGAAAGGAGGTTGGTTAAAGAAAATGAATGCCTTGGAAACGAAGAAACGTACCGACGATGTATAATAAGGAGGAGGAGGAGGAGGAGGAGGACGACGAAGGGTCTCTGAACGGTATCTACGATCGGCGTTGGACGAGAGGACTAACGTCGGCGCGTAAATTCAACGCGAAAAACGTACAAACAGACAAGGATTCTTTCCAAGAAGCTAGCGGCTGTCTCGTATCTCGAATCACTCTCTGCCAAATGCCAATTATCACGAGCCGCCGCTAGCAATTAACAGGCAAAGGCAAGCGAGGAAGAGCATCGGCAAACTGTTTATTCCGTCTCGATTTCGTCGGAAAGGAAAGCAGTCGCGACGTGGATTGGAACCGTTCCATCGTATTTTTCTTAACGCCTAACGTACGTATCTCGGACACGCAACTTGAATCGTGGCGATCTTGCGAATGCTTGTACTGCCGTACCGATCCGTCGATATGATCGTGTATTCAGGATGAATCGGTAACGATGCTACGATAAGTAACTAGGCGATTCTGCGCGTAAATACACAGGGACATCCTGTACATCGTGTGTACCAAGCGCATCGTTGTTCAAGAGTACACATGTGGATTGCTGCTAGATACTTTGATAGAACGTCATTTCGTTAGAGAACTAGAAATAGAAAAACCTAGGACGATCTTTTTTATCGCCAATTGCAAGCGCCATCGTAGAACGGTATATCGGTCGATAAAATAGATCTTTGGAAACTAATGTGCTATCATCGGAGAATTCACTCGCAAACCGCGTTCGAGATTTTCATGAGAATCGAGTTAGAAATTAGTTGGAACAGGACGTAGTTAGTTAAGAGTACACGAGGGACAACTCTCACGCTGTTACGAATCGATGAACCTCTGAATCAGACTGGAATAAATTGCAATATTTTCACAGTAGTATCCACAACAGAGATTCAGTTATTTCGATTAATTATTCCTTATTCTTCTCACGTTACCTAACGATATTAACGTATTTTTTATGTTATTCCTGTTATATAATTGGATCTTCTTTCTGTTAACAGGTAAAACAGGGAAAATACGGAAGTTGAGCTCGTGTATGTATAGGGAGAACTGCGAAAAGACAACTGGATGATAGAAGTTGCTTCGAGTATCCGAAACGCAGTTTCTATTTTCGATGTTACTTACTTTGTATTCGTATGTAATTACGATTTTATATGAGGTATTCAATTAAGTAATTATGTGATAAATAGCATACGTTATATCGCGTCACATTACGTTATAAAATTGAAATCAACCATTGTATACGTCATTGTACGTTACATAACCTTATATAAATAAACAAGAAGTTTTGAAAAATTCCTCGTCATTTTCACCAACCAAAGAAAGCAAATTTCGAGAAATCGTGCAACGTGTCGGCGACACGTTTGTTTACATTCCCGATGTAAACAAACACAGATGTAAGTAAACAAATCCGTGTTTGTAAACAGAGCGGAGATTCCGTAAATAAACATTGAAAATGTAAATAAACAAACCCGTGTTTGTATACAAAGCAAAATTTGCATAAGTAAACATTGAAAATGTAAATAAACAAACCAGTGTTTGTAAACAGAGCGGAAATTCCCTATACAAACGTTGAAAATGCAAATAAACAAACCTGGGATGTAAATAAACGACGCGGAACCAAAACAAACGTAGATAAATAAAACGTGTAAACGTTCGAAAATTCTCAGAATTTGACGTCGGTTCTCGGATTTTTGGCGTTTCCTGGAAAATGACGTCATGCCCAAGAATCGTAAAAATTCTGGCAGCCACGGCAACTGATTTTCGATCCGTTTTTCGGACTCGAACAAGTTGAATCACGAACGGGGACATTTTTCGAGTGTCTGGTTTCGAAACTTTTTTTTACTACGGTTCTTCTGCGATATTACTCGTCCAAGGATTTCGATTGGTTGTTCTAGGAGCGTTACTGGTGGCTAAATAATTAAACACTCGATTTACTTTAACTTCGATCTTTTCTTTATTTTTTCTTCTTTTTTTTTTTATGTTTCGATAATATACGGTACAATGTTCGCGACATCTCGTTTCTTCGTCTTACGATTAAACGGAAGAATCGACAACGCAATATTTTTTACATATTTACAATATTCTCACAAACCGATCGCTACGCATTACGTTTACTCGTGTAGAAACTCCGATTTATCTTAATTCGAAGTTACGATGCCAGCGACATACCTTATAACTCGCGTCCGTACAGTATTTACTTAAAAATCTGTAATACGCGTGAATTATTTCCTGGAAGTCTTTTATCCCCTTCTTATCGTATATAGGCAGCTGCTAATTAACGCTACGACGATCCTCAGCTTCTTATTCGGTTCGATTTTTTCGAATTATTAATCGGACCTTATATCCAATAACCGCGGCAATTCCGGGAAACGATGCCATCCACTTTCGACAAATCCTCCCAGACACACAACGTACTTAATCGCGACGATGATTATTCGTCTTCTCGTTTTTTTAAATATAACGGACTGTTGTACCGAAGTTGCTGCGTCTTATTTCTGCTCCAACAACTAGGATCGCCTGTTCCGCAATGCCTACACAGATCGTTAAATCGTACGTCAATTTTGGCCGAACGTAGGCAACACATAGGCATCGCTCGTCTGAACGAAAAGATCGAGTAACCAACGAACGCAGTTTTGCTCGTGCATATAAAAGATTAAATGTAATAAAGCAAGTTGAGACCCTGATTAAGAAGATGCAACAGCTCGCAAATTAATCCCCTCGATTCGTTCGTTATAAATAAAAGATTAGTCGATTCGTCGACCTCGAAATGCTATCGTCGCCTAGCGGTGAAAAGGTGGCGACTAATCGCTGCTGCTGTCTCTGTCGCACACTGTCGCGTTCCTCCTCTAACACGATCGCATACATCTGATCTTGTCGCGCAATATCGCGCTCCTCGTCTGTGGTAGTCGAAGTACTACCATCTATCGGATCCGGCTGGAACTGCGAAAAAGTAACAGGAGTATAGAACGTGAGAGAGGTATCTCAACTCCTGTTAGACAAGCAAAGCTATATTGTGCGACTAGGACGGACACAAGTGACGTCACAGACAAAGACAGCCATATTGTGCGACAAGGACAGACGTACTTCTCCCTCTAATTTCACGATTATTCGTTAATTACGCTTTTCTCTGGTAAAATTCATCAACTTTCAGGATCGTACGACAAAGATAGAACCTCTGGCAAGATTCACGCACCAATTTCCACAGAAATTGCCCTTTAATTAATTAGTTATGGACAATTATCGTAGCAAGCTATCGTAGAATTGTAGAAGCTTCCTCAGATCCTGTATCAAATTCTTCGTGCATAAAAGTTCGTAAATTAATTACGCGTAGCGTAAATTATGCGAAAATTCGTGGCGTCGCTCTCGTGCGACGACGCAGCGACGTGCAATAATCGTTGATAATTAATTAAGCGAAAATTCCGCTCCAAAACTGCGTGCGAATATTCCACGGGGTCTACACTTTGTCCTACGATTCCAAACGTGCGCGAATTTTTCCCACAAATAGAGTAATCAACGAATATTCGATAGATCGGAGAGAGAAATATATCTGTCCTTGTCGCGCAGTATAGCGCTCCTTGTCTAGCAGAAGCGTGAACTCCCTCGCGCGTTCTATGTTTCTGTTACTTTTTCGTGATTCTAACCGAATCCGATAGATGGCAGCATCTTCGTCATCGCAGACAAGGAACGCAAGAGTGTGCGACAAGGACAGACATACGTACTCGTCGCAGACAAAGAGAGCGATAGTGTGCGACGAAGACAGACAGAGAAACTAGTTCCATCTTTTCACCGTCGTGTGGTGATAGTGTTTCGGTGTCCAGAAATCGGACAAACTGTTGCTCGGTGAACAGAATAGTAAAATTAAGAGCATCGAGTTATGAACTTTTCCTACTACGTCGTCCTAATTAGACCCCCAAAATCAGATTATTAGATGCTCAAAATTAGACCTACAGACGCACGTGCATAACAACGTGCAAACTGATTTACTGATAGATTACGTGTAAGTAAAGTAAAAATCGTTGGAAAGTTACTTTTATACGAACTCCTATAAAAATCATTGACAATTCATTTAAATCGTTAATCGTTAATAGAGATTCTTACATCTTGCGTTACATCTTTCTAATCTAATTTCTATCTCGTCATTTGATTATTTTATTACCGACGTTTTACGATCTTACGCTAAAGAATAGAAAGATTAAGACGCAAACTGCGATGGAAAGACTTTTGGGAATTTCAGATTGAGGTTAGACGGAGATTCAGGTGGCGGTAAAACGCGATCCATTTGAATACCATCGGTCAAAGATCACAGTCGAATCTACCGTAAGTAGCTAGGTATCCTGTTCGAAGATACGATCGTCGTAAAAACTGTCAGTACGGAGGAAGATTTATCGATATCTGTCGCATAATTACCATGGTAACGCGACGATAAACCGATGGTACTCTGTTTGACTTGCTATTGAGAGAGAGCGTCGATCATGTAGTTCCCGAACCAACGACCAACGTGTATGGGTATTCGATCTCGGTGAAATTCACACGTGGCTGTTCCCCTTGTGGCACCTATCGTACGTATCTATCAAATTCGATTAGATTTCACGCGAGTCTCCAGCGGTGACAGGCGACGGTCCTCGAAGCGAAATCGCAGACAAAGCGAGCGAAAGGGAAGGCTGAGGCAAGAAAACCAGTATAAGAGTTTCAGAATAGCGAAGCGTAGACACGTCAACGTTATTGGCGCCTTTGGAACGATATCTATAAATCTCTTTAAATTTCACTAATATTTTCTAGTAGTCGCTGTACGTATTAGTTCGTCCGAAAAGTTTCTTTCGTTTTTAAGAAAATAATGGATCTTATATTATTATTATTATTATTTTGTTCTATCAAAATAAAGATCACAAAGTTCGACATATTAGGTTTCATGTTTGTATAAAGTTGCATCGTTGTAAAAGACGGGTCTGTAAAAGAAAGACACTTTTCGGACAACCTAATAGAATTTATATTCTTCGTTGCTTGTACGAATCTCGTCTAATACTAATATTATTTATAACAGAAAAGAACAGCCGATGTAACCAACACGCAACATCGATCACATCCATCGGAGATATTAGCCAACTTTACAAAAGAGCGATATAAACGTAGTACGTAACGTGGAACACAATACGCTCGTAATTCGTTAAAGAGAAAAAGAAAGAAGGAGAAGAAATAGAAAAGAGGAACGAGTCTTCGACCGTTTTCCAAATTACGTTAATTATTCCGCTAATTAGGGATACGATTGCACGAGAGCGATAAGGAGCTCGATGCCTTCGTTGTCTGTCAGCGAGCTGGTTCGAGCTGGGACGAACAATTTTATTCTCGGGCTTTCGAAGAAGAGCGGAGAGACGAGGCAAAGGGTTGCGCGCATTATCGAGATTAGGCCGAACGCGTATCTCTGCTGTATCGCGTGTATCGCGGTCTCGCGTGGCTCGCGTCGAGATTCCGATGAATGGATAGCAAGGAAAATATAACCGAGCGATAATAGGAGAATCGGGGGACAGCTGCAACAAGGATTTACGACTCTTTGTGCGCGCACCGAATAATGCTCGAACTGTCCAAAAATTTATCGATCCTATCTGCCCTTGCCGGCAAATATTTACATCGTACACTGAATCTAGGAGGATGTCAACGTACTCCGATTTCCGAACACGAGTCCTCCGGTTTCCCGACCCCATCTACGCGAAAAAACAGCGCCGTCTTAAGCTCAGAGTGGTAACCGTACCAATGATAGACGTATTTTACGTTATACGCCTTGTAATTTATAAAACGTTTTAAAATTTCGTTGGCAATGCACCGAGCGATTGCATTGGTAAACTTGAACAAACGCACTGTAGCGAGACACGACGGTCCGATCGCGTCGGTGAAGCTTGAAACGAATCCGAAGATGCATCTGTATATCTGCACTCCAGAGTCAGAGTCTGTTAAATCGCGCGCTCTTCAAACTTTAGAGGAAAGCGAATCAAAGCTGCAAAAACCTTGCAACGAAGTGTCTCAATTTAATATCATTTCTATATTGTTGTAAAAAAAATGTATCATTTTCTTCTTCTTTTCGAGAATAGACTTGACACACTCTGACTCGTTCCAGATATAAAAAATCAATTATAAGGTCAATGGGATCGTCTTTAATACCTACTACGTGTTTATGGCGACTACGCGTTCTTTATGCTAATTCTTTTCTAGATATTACGTTCGCCGTAAAGATGTTCCAACTTCTACGTACGTTCTCGGAGCGGCTACAGATTTTACCAATGCAATCGCGACGATCGTGTCTCACGCTATTAACGAAACTTTAGAGCGCTTTACATAGCACGTACAATATGGACATAAAAGTCTTTAAATACTTTCGTGAGTCATTCTATGTGACGAAAAGTTCGAATCGCTTCGGACACGATTCAAAGCTCGGAACTCTTGAAAGTCTTCGTATGTGACGGATCAAGACTTTCAAGAATTCCAGGCTTCGAATCGCCTTCGAAACTTTCACACGTCCGAGGCTAACGATATGAAAATCCGTCGTTGCTATCGAGACGAGTACGTCTACCTCGGGTTTCAACGCCAACTTTCCAAAATGCAACGGTACCTCGCGTATTTGTGCTCCGAATCGCGGATGTATCTCGACGGTCACAGAAGCAACGAAGAAACGTCGAAGGAAAAACGAGCCGAAGGCGCGATCGCTTCCTGCTTTCGCGAGAATTCCCTTCTCCGTCTTTCAGCATCGTGATATTTATGGATTCCGAGATTAAAAGCGCGCCGGTGATTAGCGTGCGGAGACCGAGCCCGGAGTAAATTAATTATATCGACCGAGCGTCCCGATAACTTATAACTGAATGCCTCTTTGTCCATCGGTTAGTTCGTATCCGGACCGAGATTTCGACATTTTTTCTCCCATTCGCGGAAGAATCTTGGAAATCTTCGGTCCACGATAAAAGGTGTGCTCCGAAACGAACCGACAGATAAACTCGACCGTCTCTCGCTCAATGGAATCTATTGTGGCAGATGGATCGAGGCGCGTTCCATTTCCGGGGTCAAGAATCCTCGTGGTAACGTAACTTTACCGAACTCCAGGAAGATCGACAGGGCAAATCTTTAGACGCAGAGAGAACGCTGCGAATTAGCCGATCCATTCCTACGTACGAACATATCTCGACACGAACAACCGCGAAAAAACCAAACAGCTGCGCGGAACGCTGACTCTCGTCAACTTTTTCATCCTCTCGTTTTTCTCTCGACGGTGAAAAAAATTCACCGTCACCCAACGCGATATCTCTACGTCGACGATCGATGTCGAACACGATGCAAATGTAAATACGGCGTATGATGGAGACGCAGTTCTTTCTAGACCGTGGATTGTTATACATTTACGGTAGATTTAAATGTGTAGGATGCAAAGATGCGTAAGTGGCAAATGAAAATGACGAAGACGTGTGTTCTCGCGTCGAAAATTTACATAGTTTAGCGGCCAAAGAATACAGAGTCCTTGGATGTCAGAGGCAGCTGACGATCTCCTTCGTCTCTGTTTGCGCGAATAAAAATCAGGAATATCGGAAAAATGATTTTTGTCTTCCTACTAGTTCGGATATGGGCGGCTCTACCGTGTAACAAAAGTATCAAGCTTTTGGTCGTATCGTAGGTATTTAAATACTTATAAACGGCAGCGTATGTAAAGAGGAAATGTCGATTCGAAGGCGCCTCGGGCCGAAAAACGGTGAAGCGTCACGCGTTGGACGAAAAACATACGAGGGCCTTCCAGCCGTTTAATCTCGAGACGCGGGTAAGTGGCGTAAAAGTCGCGACACGACTATTCCCACGTTCGCTCGTTGGACGGATATTCGTTCCGCGATAAGGCCTGTTTGCTCTTGGAAACTTAGAACGGTCCATTCGCGGTTCTTCTATTTCCCTCGTCCCCTAACCCCGTTCAACGAACCGCTCAAATATTTGGCTTTTTTCGCTTGTTTTATATCGTGGTTTATAACGCGCGACCAGCGAAAACCAACCCGGTTGATTCGACCGATTTCATTTGGCTCGGCGAGATTTGCAACGAAAACGGATTGCGCTGTATAATTGCCGTCGTATTGCACCAAAGTGCAACCTCTTTCAGCTGCGATAACTAAATGATCTGCTACATCACGCGCTTTTTATACGACAAAGAAAAGGTAAATTAAAGGGCCTGTTGCCACAAAGAGCTCCGCTTCCGGATTAACAGAGATCAACTGGAAATTCGTTAAAATCAAATCAATTTTTTCAACGCGAGTTTGTATTTTTTCCAAAAAAAACGTTGTTTTCCGTATTTCGCTGAGTATTTCAGGACATTTTTAGGTCTTTTTTGCGTCAAGTGCGAATATAGACTCAACCTGGACAGGAAATTCCAAAGATCCGCTAAATATTCCTTTCTCGTTGTTTCTTCCACTGAGATTCTCCTCGATTTGATGCAATTTAAAGAATTTCAAGTATTCTTAACACTGTGATAGACGGTAGCTTGGTCCTTAGCGCGTCTAGCTCAGTTTCTCTCTATGTTTCATTTCATTCGTATCTGGCGTCATTTCGTCAGAACTTCCGAGACCTTTTTAATCGTCGATAAAAGCGAGTTGGCAAATAAAAATTTTATTCGATGCGTCTTATTCGATTTCATTAATCTGTCGCGTAACGACGTTCACGTTTCTACCACCGTGTATCCTTTGGTCTTATCTCCAAGCCAGGCAGAAAAATCTCGACGATAGCCTGGCGAAAAGGAAGGGTTAACGATCAATCGTTATCTCTCAACTCGTAACAGTTTCTTTTTTTCTTTTCTTTATTCCGACAAACCTTAGAATATACCGTCGTACTTATAAATTAACTTTTCGAACGCTCGCGCGTCAAATGTTTCTACACGCTCTACGCTTTTCGCGCTTCTTATAGGCGGCGCGATAAATACATGTATGTCTAACGATAAATGTAAGTACAAAAGCACGGCTATCGGGGTAGCATAACGAATACGGCGTTAATACCTGCGTTAATTACCGCGACGATCGCGTGCTTCAATTCTTGTCTCGTCGATCATCGCTCGACACGAACCCATCGAACTTGCAACTTTTCCCTCTTCTCAATTCATCGTCAGTTAAAATGTCTTATCTAGCGTTTTCTCCCCATTTTTCAACGTACGTTAAAGTGCTCGAAATTCTCTTAAAACGTATCTTTTATCTTTTACGTAAAGTTACGAAACCCTGTGTCTCTTCCAGAGATATGGAAACAGTCTGTTTTATTTGCCCTAATTGCTTGTCAAATAATTTTATTCCTTTATAACGCTTTGCTTATATTATTATATCATTGTTTATAACGTTTAAGGCATTTTATCGTAAACAGTATGCGCATCCCCGTTCGCAAGTATTCGACCACCTGGTAATTTCGTATCGATTAATCTAAATGTACCAATGTGCTGGGATATGTTGAACGTATGTCACTGCTACTACGTCTTTGCCACTATCTGAAGCGTTTAATTAATTGCTACGTTAATAGTACATTATCTCTTTGTATACTTACGTATAATAATTATAGACTGTTACGAAACAATGCCTAGGTATTTTAAATCGAACGAAAAGAAGTAAACATCGCAGAAATAATAAGATTTCGATTTTCTTCGCTTTCAAAATGATAGATAGGACATTTTAACCAAGTGTTCCTTTCTCGAGAAATCCAACAGCTCTGCCTGACGCATCTTCGAACTCGAAATTCGCAGAGAGGACGTCCACGTGGACGTGGTACAGCCATGTCGCGTGACTTTGGCGATCCAACTACGACCGATCGAATTTCGCAGGTTTATTTGAAGAGCGTGGCAGCTTCGATACGCAACCGAATCGCACTCGCCAGCGCAGCCGCCGGTTTACACTTCGAGCCTTATATATTATTATTATATTTAGATCGCGCGGCAGGCCACCGTATCGAGCGAGCTGTTTGTTTAGCCTGAAATTCTGCGCTTTGGAATGGCCGACTGTCATGGAATGATGTCATGGAGTAAGATCGTGGTTGTGCGCGCCGTAACATCTCTATGTCCTCCAAACGTCCAACGATCGCGAAACGTGTTCAACTCGAAACGCGGAAACTTCTAATTAATTCGACTTCACGCGATCCAGTTTCCGCTCTCGAGCTAACGCAACACGCGCGCACACCCATACAAACACACTACACTACATCGTAATGATAACATCATTTAAACATTTTCAATTTTTATATGTCGTGGTTAACTCTTGTCATGATTGAAATTTCACCTGCCCACACATACCTATTATCACAAAATACTATCAATTTGTAACCGCTGCAAACGATAACTTCTCTACTTTTCGCGTGACATTCAATAACAATAGAACATTCGATTCCATTTATTTGACTTTGTCGTTTTTTAGAACGTGAAAAGAATGTGTCGAAATTTAAACGATTAATTGAAATTGTTCCTGTGATTTTATAATTATAGGACGCAGTGTACGCGTACGCACATAGGTACGCACCATGCATACGTCAAACACACTCGTGCACATACACACACACATACAGACACGCTTGGAAAAGTCAGCAATAAAATATGTAACCTTGAGAAAACTTAATAATATAGTTAGTTCGTAAATGGGGACACGATTTACCATTTAAGTTTCCAAAGAATAATCTCCGGAAAAATGTCGATTGGGCGATGACGTGCGTATCGCGCTGTTCTCTTTGTTCCTACATGTAATGGGGCCACGTTTCGATACCAGGTACGTAACGTTGGTATTGCGCGTAGGACGTAGACACGTGCGGATGGCTCATCTGCGTAGTCGTGTGCGAATAGTGTGGATTATGGGAAGAGGATATGTACTGCATAGGAGGAAGTGGTGGCTGAAGCTCGTGGTATCTGACAATGTCCGCCTGCGCTCTGTCTTCCCAAGACGTCTCGGCGATCGGTTGCTCCGAGCAGTGTCGCTTGTTCGGTCTCTCGATCTCCTCCTCGTATCTGCAAAACGTTATATTTCAGCGACTCGAAATTTTCGAACAAAACCCCATGCAGACAAGCGAGTTCTGCCACGCGAAAGACACTGGGCTGTCCGTATTGCGTTATAAATACACTCGAGATTTATTTCCAAGATATTTAACACGGATTATGAACACGTTAAAATTATTGTTCCAACTGGATTATAACGTAGATGCAAATTAAAATTGATCGTTTAGCCTAAATCATAAACCGGCGCTTTTCTAAGAAAGGGGCATTCCTATTAACTTTCACCGCGCGCAATTTAAGATAGAAATTCCTAGATAAAAAAAACTCGTAAAGTGTAAGCTATCTGTACTTTTTGTAGCAACTGTGCTAGCTCGAGAGAAAACATGGCCTCGTCTACGTCAGGACTAAACGCAAGAAACAATTACCTGTTGAATATCCATTGAGAGGAGGTGGTCGTTGGTGCGGCTACGTGTACCGCCGGCACCTGAGGCCGAAGGTACTGGTCCAGCTCGTTGCTCTCGACTTCGCATTCTTGAAGGTTCAATGGAAGGTTCAAACCAACGCCGCCCAGAGACCCAAGACCGTTCAATTGACCCTCCTCGATTGGTAAACCATCTCCAACTTCGATGTACCTGAAGTCGACTCCTGGTTGATGTTGATGCGGTGAATCGCTCGACGAACCAATCGCCAAGTCTTGCTGATACATCGTACTATTTGGCTGCGGCTGATTTCCCTGTGAACCAGATTTCCTTCCGTTTTAGTTTCCATCGGTTCTTCTCAAAAGTACAGGCTCGCATATCTCTTCCTTTCAAACGTCCTTACCTGATTCGCGTAATGTTGTCCGCGCGGGGTAGTGGGAGGGGTCGGGGGTGACAATCCTTGATTAGGGGTGGTCGGAGGAGAAGAACTAACTCCGCTCTGAGGCGAGTTCGGTCCCTGTGTGCCCCTAGGACTCGCGTCCTCTTGCTTCAACGACCTGGACACGTTGAAGGTCACGTTGCTTTGGTTCCTCGACGGCGATCCTTCTCGACCCGACGGCCCGTTTTGCTTTCGACGACGAGGTTGGTACTTGTAGTCCGGATGCTCGCGCTTGTGAATCACGCGGAGACGATCGGCTTCCTCGATAAAAGGTTTCTTGTCGCTGTCGGACAGCAACCTGCGATCAAACGACCAGAAACCAAGAGATCAGACGAAATTGGCGCGATCTTGCGACGTTTTGTGTCATCGACGGTCGTCGATCAAGGTTCACACGCGCGCACCCGCTTCTTCGCGTATATGCGGCGCAGAAGAGGCTGGAACGAGAGCATTTCTATCACCATACGCGATACACTCGAGGAGTCGAAATGGGAGGTCTGGTTAGTGTTTCTCGCCGCGTAGAGTCTTAAAGGGCGCAGTTCACGCACACGCGTACATCGAGTATATACGGGAACTCGAGCGATTCTCGTTCGACTGCATCGCAACTCGAATCTCGTCTCGTCTCATCCAGCTCCGTCCCGTCTTGTCGTGTTAGTCTTTAATTTCTCGTGTTTATGTTCCCACTGGGCTCGTAAAGCCCCAAGACTGATAAGCTTTTCCGGTCTCGGCTGCGAGATCTCGAGGATTCCAGCAACGATTCCACGCTTCTAGGCTCTTTGCTCTTCCCGCGTCGCGTTTCCTTTCTCTACCCTGTATCAAACTTGAAGGTGACCAGACGAAAGGGTAGGAAAGGAAATATCACGCAAAGTCTCAGTACCTGGTCTTTTAACTTTGACCAGAAATTTCTAGACTACGAACCGCTTACGTTTAAGATTTTGTACGATTTGAAAATTTCTCGAACAAAGCGATATTAAGTTGAGAATAAATCAATGGCAAATGACGAGTTAACTCGTCTTCCTCGGGTACACGCGCAGGTTAACGCGCGCGAGTCTTCACTGGGAAAGAGAGAAAAGAGACTCTCCATCTGGTCAACGGACTTTGCCTCGAGGTTTTTTTGTTTGGCAGGGCTTGACGATAGCGACTCGTCGCAGCCTCTCTTTTTCTTTGCCAGATGCAACGCAGGGTTAGCTAATTTGGATCTGTCTCTCTCCGCCACGCGATTATACGTTATCTGCGGTGCGTTATTCCGGTGTATCTGACACTGTACGTAAAAATCGCGATGAAAACGAGCCACGATAACGTCGTGGCGTCTATGACTACGGCGATGATGGTGTTTGAGGTTCGAGGTATCGAGGGTGAAGCAAAACCGCGGCAAAATCGAGACGTTGCTTCCGTCAGATAAGATGCATTTACCTGTTCGTCACGGGTGTTATTTGCACGAAGCGTCGAGCGACGAAGGGGCAGGTTCGGAAAAATTCACCTGACGGGGACAAGGAGTTTATTGTGATTCTTGGGGGCCGTTTATCTGAGGCAGGAACCGGCCGGCAGCTGTTAGCACGCGCCAAGGATGAACCGAGCCTATCTGTTTTCGTTTTGTCGACAAACACCGTGTCTAATATTCGAACGCGATACCTTTCGAGCCGGAAGAAAAAGGACAAGATTTATTTCCGACACCTACACCTGGTCCCTCGTAAATATCGACTACGTCGATAGTAGCCCGCAAGTCGTTTCTTTTTGCAAATAATCCGACGACGCCGGCTAGAGCTGCTCGACGCATATCGGCGACGCTCCACGCAAAACGACAGGATTCGAAAGGCACGTTCTTTCTTCCTTACGTCGCGTCGTTGTCGGTAAATGCTTTTTTATTTGCACGAAAGATTTTTATAAAAATCGAAATTTACAAACCGATCTTTCGTTATACTGTTATGAATTTCATCATGAATTTCAACTTTCAGATTGATGAAGTATCGATGGCTAGATTCTCTTCTTACGAGCTGAACAAATTGGAATTTATTTAATCGAGCAATAACTAAAGTTCCGTTCCGAATAAACGAAGTTCTGCAGCAAAACTCCGATGTTGTGCTCCTATTTTGACGTTAAGACAGAGATACGCGGGGGATATCTGTGATCGGAATCGCGATCGGGCGGCATTGTAAAATGATTCACCGCAGGGGTTCTGATCGATGTGGTCGGCGAGGTCCTGTGATCCTCGCTCGTGCGACCCACCAGGGCATCTCGTTAGTCTCGATCAGGAAATGGAATATCGTTCCCTTCTCGCGACTTTCACAACGAGGAGTATACCATTTTCTCTTCCGTCGCGTCGCCTATCGATCGATCGACCGAACAGTCGTTACGCGTCGCTTGTCATTTGGTACAACGATAGCTTCGCGATTTTCGTAGAAAATTGTATTCAGATGCATCGTATTTTGCTTTCGAGTAGCAGAACGCGTTATTATCTAAAAAGTCGAGAAATTTAAAGACGTGGCTTTACTTTTCTCTTTTATATCGCTTCCACGTGCTGTACTAAAAGCTAGACTAGAATAGAACAAGCCGTGACTCCGCCTTTAGCTCCGGTTTTGACAACGCTGACCCGTTTACAACGAGTTCGGGGTTCGCGCGGTTGTCAACCGGGAACGATCGTACCACGTGCAGCCTCGGCGCCACGTGGTAAGAATGTGTTCGGTATGCGCCCCGTAAAAAATGCTTGCTCGCTAAATCGCGGGTAAAAATAGAACGAGGCAACAAGTGGTCGCGTGGACTGTTGCTTCAACTCGCAAGTCGAGAAGTTGCCGAAGAAATCAGAATCGAACTCTTGCTCGCGATCAACCAACCACCGGTCAACTCGATAAAAGTAGCATACTAAAGACTCACCGCCAAAGCTTGCCCAGTGTTTTGGACAGTTCCGCGTTGTGAAGCTGCGGGTACTGATCGGCGAGTATTCTCCTTGCAGCTTGAGCCCACACCATAAACGCGTTCATAGGTCTCTTCACGTGGGCCGCTCTTTTATCGCCAGAACCCCTGCAATTCGAGGACATTATCTTCATTGGAAACAATTGTTTTCTTCGAATACAGCGCGTACGCGGAAACGAGAGATCGTTTAAAAATGCCCATTACCAATTTCAAGAAAATTTTCAAGTTATTAACTATCGAATATTCGTGGCGTGAAAGGATTTATGTAGCGAGAAGCGAAACGTTTGGATGGAAGATAGAAATAGAGATCGAGGTGGCTGCTGCGATAAGGAGGCAGTTTCGTCTTCTAGTAATTTGATTGGAATTGTTGGTCGACTAATATTCGTAGCAATAAACTTCTGCACTTTTATATATGAATTATATTTCATGCGATATCACATGGCAGCTACAGCGGCTATAAAAAGCAGTTGCACATATCCTTGTTTTATTATTATCAGGTAATTATCAGGTCTACGTTTCAGTTTCAGTATATGGGATTTTTGTAGCCATATAAAGTACTATCGATGCAAAATTTAATATAAATTCTTGGATCAAATTAATTCGTATGAAAGTGCTATAGTACCGTGTCAATACGTTTCACAGCCGCTGTATGCCTTTCTTTTCCTCCCAATAAATGCGACTTAAATATATGAGCTGTCTCTTTATTGCCGCAAACCGTTCGATTTCGGAGAATACGTGGATCTGGTAACAGTCGTTGCAAGAAAATAACCAAAGGCTAGTCATATCGCGACGTATCCTCGTGCATAGGAAATGTTCAGTCGAACTATCTTCAAGTCATCCTGCGAATCGTTCGGAAAGCAGTTTGCCGATTCGAAGAAAACCTTCCAGCAACGAAGTACCGAATATCAGTGACAAGAAAGAATTACAGTGACGAGGAACGGAAGGTTCGAAGGATAGAAATTCTGGAAAAAGCATCAATCCGGGGACACTGGTTGCGAGAAAATAACAAGAAGTTGGTGGTATCGCGACGTATCCTCGTGCTCGTGTATCGAGAGTTTTCTACCAAGCTACCCCTGGGTCATCCTGCGGAACGCGGCACGCTTAAAACCGGCCTTAAAATAACACCGGCGCTGCCAACGGGTGACGAGCAGGAATGGACGTATCCCTTTCTTTCCTAGAAGATGACTTCATAAAACCGTTGCCTCGTCCAGCCAGGCATCGACTGACGTGACTGACGTGATTGCCGTACAAGCCCTTCTCGTGCTGTTTTCTTTCTGGGATTAATCGAGCCTCGTTCGAGGACCTTACGCGAACCAAAACCCCAGACGTCGACCGGCTAGGAACCGAAGGAAACGCGCTTCACCGAGATACGCGTACGGACGACCTGTCGGCAACGGGATGCTGTCCCTGCTGCCGAAGGTGGAGAGACTTTTAAAAAGCACAGCCGCAACCGTTTCGAAAGACTCTGTGTGTCACGGAGAAAGAGAAACGTTAGAGAAAGAAAGAGGAAGAGATAGAGAGCGAATATTGGAAGGAAGCAGCCGAGAAAGAATTTGAGAAAAGAGGCTCGTATATATTTCGGCCTCTTTGAAATAAGAGGGGCGTTAAATCCGTGAGCAAACCCGAGGAGCCGTTGGTAATTAGCGCGGGTCCACTAACAAGGGTTTTCACAGCAATCGCGAGTCACTCCGCTGTACGCGGTTTACCTAGATACGCAAAAAATCTTCGAGTCTTTGCACCTCGTTTACGCGGTTTGGCGAAGAACTAGCTGACGTGCGTAGGCGTGGCACCGACTACGCAGCAGCTACACCCTTTTTACGTTTCTACGACGTTTCGTTCCCCGAGTTACGTTCCTCGTTACGCGATTTCGTGAAAGGAAATTTCGCGTTTCAATGTCGAAAAGTTAGTCGCATTTCATTGGGACGATAAAGTTTCGTTAGACGGCAAGTCGCAAGATAAGGAATAGAGAGATGTTTGTGCTTTTTTCTTTTCTACGATGTTCCGTTCTCCGTTACGCGATATCACGAAAGAAATTCGCGTTCTAACGTCAAAATGCTAGTCGCGATTCGGACTTTGAAAGATAGACGAGCTCTAGGTAAACGATAAGTTGCAGAATAGGGGAAAGAGAAAGAGCAATGTGGAGGAATTACACGGTCGTATGGGGCGAGAGGAGGAAACGCGCGATAGTTCGACTGCATTCTCATGGATTTCATGGGAATTAAAACTAGTCGATTTTATCGGACCCTATCGTCGGGAATAAACATCGTACCCCCTTTAGCTACCCCGAGATAACCCTGTATAATTGAGGGTTAGCGCGATAAGCCGTCGCGCATAGCGATACACGCTCGGAGATTTCAACCGTAGCTAGGAAGAAATTTTCCGTGAGTTAACTGTACACCTATGCTCGTTCCGTAACAGAATTTGGAGAAACGTTTCGATAAAGATTCGCGGCTACGTTTAAATGGCATTTGCATCGCAGAATAACGAATCTTCGCATTGCCATCGAAGAAAGATTGCGTCATCCCTTCGCGATCCGCGTTTCGATTTTATCGAATCGTAACGATCGTCGGTATGGCGCAACGAGCCGACCATTAATTCGTCGTCCCCTCCTTCGATACGCGAAACGAAAAAACGCCGTTTCTCGTATCGCTTCTCTCATCCTTTGCGGGCTCTCCTCCGCGCTTCTCACAAATCACGATCGACGCGCTGCGACGGACAGAAGCAGAGAGGAAAGACAGAGGCAACGAGATCGGGCATTAATTAGCTAATTTGCGTTAATTGGCAACCGAGGACACATTTCCACGAGCCGTTTCCCAAGCCGAGGAAACCAGTGCGTCATAATTAAGTTAGCGTTACGTATTTTTAAAGCTTAAACCGCGCGCGTTTACACCCTCTCTCTCTCTCTCTCTCTCTCTCTCTCTCTCTCTCTCCCTGCCTTTCCATCGTTTTACTCTTTCTTTCCGCTGCGCGTTAAACTCTTGGCGTTAAAACGCGTCTTCGCGAACGCTAACGACGCTTGCTAAATATCGCTCCGAAATGCAGGAGAAGAAGCTTTCGCGTTTTTTACGTGACAGTAGAGATAATGCAAAATTCTCTCGGGCATTTAGTTAGCGCGGGTAAAGCTCGTCACTTCGAAAATGCGTATCGACTATAGAGAAAGCGTCGAACGTAAAACTCACTTGGTAGCGACAGGTACCAGGGTCCAATCGTATCCCTGTAGAACTTTGGTAACCGCTGCGCTGATTCTTTCGCCTCCATTCGCGGCAACCGTAGCAGCGACAGCTGACGCTTTTCCATTATTGTTGTTACCATTGCTTCCATTGCTATTAGTCGCGATAGGGCTGTTAGAGTTGACGGAATTAGCAGCAGCGCCGCTCGACGAAATCGAACCGGATGCCTCACCCATGATATCGTTCATCTTCTCTCAATTTTGTTCGGTCGCGAAAGCAAGGAGAGAAACGATGGCGCGTCCGACGAATCCACGGATTTATCGCGCGCTACGAGCGTTCATCGTTCGAAGGAGAACGTGCACGTTACCCAGCGACGGTTCATCGATTAATTGCAATTACCATTTTATCGTAGCGGTAACACGTCACTTCCGTTTCTCGCGCTTCTGTTCCAGCTGCGTCGGTGATTTCTCTTCTTTTCTGTTCGGCTCGTTCCCTCCGACGCGAGATGGCCTGGTATCGGAGCGCGGCGCGCACGTTTGTCACGTTTAATTAATTTTGCACTCGATTACGAACCGAGCAAACGCAACGGGTATGCATGCCAAGCCGTCGGCAACTCGCCGAGGTCTCGGCCTATCTTCCAACGACTTTTTTCTCGTCGTGACTCGAGCCACGGCAATTCTAATCTCTTCTTCTTCTTCTTCTTCTTTGTGTATCGGCCCGTTTTACTCTTTTTTTCCTTCTGCTTCCACTATCGGCCACACTCTCTTTCCTTCTCTCTTCAACTGTAAACGATCGACGTTCCAGAACACACGAGTCAAAGCTGAATGCTGCGTATTCCACGGTTTCTCGGCCTCGATCCTACGCCGTCACTTCTTGGAACTTCTTCTATCGCCGAAATACTTCCGATAGCCTCGCTTCTCGCGATCGACGCTCGCTTCCGATTCTGTAAGATCCTACTGTTCGCCAGCTACCACCGATTCACGTTTCCACGATCTTAATGGCACAGGGATCTTTAAACGCCACCACGAAGACTTTTCGAGTTGTCGTGCACGAAATTCACTGTATACATTCGATGCATAGATTGTCACAGGTTGTAGGCGAAAATTCGCCGAGGTTCGCGATTCTTCCACCTGGTGTGTTCCGTCGAACCTGTTGGAAGATTTTCGTGGTAGTTGCGAGCACAGGCAAGCGGCCGACACTCCTGTCACTTCGCCTCGCGCGACAGAGTCGACAAAAGTAATCACTCTCGATGGAGGCACGAATGGTATGTGGCGCGTGTCAGGATCGCGCGGCGACCATAAACATCGCGCTCGTCTTTCGGTACTCGAAGGAAAACGAAACGAAGTACGCAAGAACGAAAAGCCTGAGTGTGGGTCGAGGATTTCTAGTTGCTTGCGCGATCGACGCTCGAGTGAGGTGGTTGAATCGCCTCAGGGCACTTTCCACCGATCGCTTCAGCAGCGGCTGCTAGTTGGGGGCGGAGCGACGGGCCGAAGAGCTGCTAACACTTGTTGCTTTACGATCGTGCCCACCGATGAAGCCCGAGACGAGGGGAAAGGGACCCTCGATGGTTTGCCCGACGGTCGACGGACGACCGACGATGGACGACGGACCGACGGAGGAGAGATCTCCTCTCGATTCGACTTTTAATACCAGATCATTACCTTTCGCTGTGCAAAGCTGCTTTTCTTACCTGGAATATCTTATCTTTTTCATTTCTAGGATATAGCATATAAGAGACAAAAGTATTCGTACGCTTCTGACTTATTGCAAGTGTAGAACAGATGTACGCAAGATCTCGCAGAAAAGTGAAATCTACGCCGATACTTTTGTTCGTCGCTATGAATTTCAGCAGATACGTATATCGGAAAAGTCTAGTAGGTTTAACGTTATTTAGTACTTTATTCTGTAAGACGATCGATCGATTAAATCTTGTCAGAAGATTCTCTTTAGAATATTTATCGGTAAGCCATTTAGTTTGCGCAACTTTAAAGATCGTACATGTGACTCGTCATAGGTAAATCTTATAGTTACATACGACGCTTAATTAGTAGATTTCTGTCTGTTTAGAATTGCTCCTGACGACATCTGTCGTTACTTCACAACGAGACAACGTGAACTTTTTATTATTATTATTTATTCACCTGTTATCGCCCGAGTCATCCTCCAACAAGAAATTGCCACGATGACGAGATGAGAAATGAAGGAAGACGAGCGAATAAAGTTGGGTCGGTTTTGCAGATACGAAATGTAATAACGCGTGAAAAGGTAGAAGATTCTTGAATAAAGGAATTATTTGGTCCCAGAGATCGACGATTCGAACGACGAATTGAATCGTCCTGTCCGGTTAAAGACACGTTTAAAAGTCAACGATCTCGCTCACAGCATTTTATTCTACAGGGAAAATGCTTCGGTCCTTTGGAATCAAATTCGAACGTTCGATTCTCTACCGACTGTCAGCCCCCCCAAAAATCCCTGTATCGTTTATTTCGGACTCGTCTCTCTCCTCGTGGACGAGAGCCTCTATGGCCACGATATCCTCCGGGAGTAGGACCAATCGGGTTCCTTCTCGTTCCACCTACTTCTCCGTTCCTTTCTCTGCTCCTCTCTCTTTCTCTCGTTACGTCCCTCTTCGTTCCTCCCACGCAAGCAAGCCGATTGGTCGGCCAGTTGTTGGCAATAACGACGTCACAAGGAGGAGCGTGCAATTTTCCTGGCGATGCACCAAATGCGATCTCGTCGATGGTCGCGCTCGACCACGGCCGCTCCGAAGAAACGCGTCGCCTTTACCAGTCGTCACGTCGTCGACCGGCCACGATGCTCTCGTCGCGCGACCAAAGAGTTTCCTCGACCGGGCGAGATCTCCCCTCGAATAGAAGCAAAAGGTTCGGAGCAAGGAAATCGAACTCGGAACCACCGACGCGTCGCGCGACCAGCTTACGCGGTACACGATGACATCGTGCCGGCTCGATGACGCTGCAGAATGTAACGTAGCTCGTGTCACCGTTGGGGGTCCGAGAGTTGCGGTGCTCGCCACCCGGGGGGCTACATGTGTCGGGTACCCATCGTCTCCTGCGGCCCCCTCTTCCAGGGGACCGCGTATCCTTTCAAGTGTCCGACACAACTCCGATACAGGACCCCCGGGAATCGGTGAAATCATTATTTTATATCTGCCACGCTTTTCGATCTCTCTCTCTCTCTCTCTTTCTCTTTCTCTTTCTATCCCACTCCAATTCTTTATTCTTTTAATCCAGTCTAAGTCGTCACGTTTCGACACATTATCAATATCATCTGATATTGGTATTTATATCTTACCTAATCTCAGTGTCCTGATAGATATATATGGCGAGTTTTTGAATGCAATGCCGATTGTTACACCGAGAAGTTTGTCGCTCAAAATTCCTTGCAAGATCCCTCCGATTTTCTCATTTGCCAAAGTATTGATACACTATGAAACACGCGATCGTAAGTTTGCTTCTGAGCGAAAGTCGAATAACTGAAATGATAAACGTTGGTTTATGGTCGCATGGGAAAGGGGCAAAAGGAATAGGAAAGAGTCCTTGTTCGTCGAAATCGTAGCGCGTGTTTCCCTGAACGGCCCTGAAACGAATTCTCCTTCGCGTACACCGAGAGAGAACGAAAGCACATATTGACGCCACGTGCGCTTCGGGATGTTTATCCCAGGAAGAGCAAAATTCCGGCTTGCTGAAATCAATATTATTGTTCGCGGTTGGCTAAATTTGAATCGCGATTCGGTTGCAGCGCGTAATGCCGCGCGTGCACCAGAGATCGAGAACGTACGATTGGTGCGACGAACGATTGGTAAGCAACGATGCTCCAGGACGGAACGAACAAACTCGTTTCCGTACGAAAACAAGCCGACCCGACTTTGTTTCGCGAACGAGACTCGTGCTCTTCATCAAAAGGATATTATAACTAGATCGTAAAATCAATCAATGGTTAGAGTTTACGATTTTCCATAATCGATAAAAATGAAAAGTATCGGGGATCTTGTGCCTCGCACAGAGCTGTACGTAGTCAATTCGTCGAATGTCAATTCTTAAATAGAATAATACAAGCTTCTTTATACCTAACGTATAGATTCAACATAGATGCGCACGATTGAAATTAAAATGGTTGCAACGAACTTGCATTTTCTTTGCAAAGATGTCAATGGTCGACCCACGTAACACTGTATTAGCGAATTTTAATATTTCTGCTTGACGTGCTAAAGTTTTCGGAACACCATCTCGTTCGTCCAAGTTTCTCATTACAGACCCTACGCATTGGATCTGTATACCAGCGGACAACTACGGCATTGAAACAAATTCCTTGTACGCGGTAAACGTATTCAAAGCCGAAGTATATACAGTGGTCGCGAAAGGCAGGTGGTTAGAAAACGTATATAAAAGTGTTCGATGTAACAGAGAATTATTGAAATAAAGCGACGAAGGTGCGTACCTACGTACAGGCGGAATGCGTACGATTATAGACGTGGCTAGATCGATCGATCAGGCTAGTTAGCGCGGCTTCGTTCTACGATCTCGCTATATTCTTTCCCTTCGGGACTACGTGTTGCGTAAAAAGAGAAACAAAAATTGCGCAGCTCGTTCGTTAGGCGGCAGCAGAGCGCGCGTTTCCCTCGCGATAGACTCGCGTCGACATTGGGATAAAAACCGTAGCAATCCGTAATCCGCCCAAGTGTCTCGAGCATTTCCGAGGGTCTGAGTGCGCGTTTACGCACCACCAGCAAGTTAATCCTGCAAAGTGCGAGCAAGATGCCTCCTTTGATCTCGCACAAAAGCCGCTACACGGCATTGACCGTGGTTTATATATGCTCATGTATGGGCCACTGTCTTTGCTAGCTCACTCATTCATTAAATTCGTTGTATAATTAGGCTCGCCAGAAAGATGCAGACTGTCAACCGATGATTCCTGTGCACCAGCGCAACGAAAAGAAGAAGCTTCAACTCGCTCCTGGATTTATGCCCTCGCATTCTCCCTGTTCCACTATTTCTCCTCCCGATGATCCTTCTTTTTCCCGATGTGACTCGCGAGAACGTAAAGTCACGTTCGCAGTGATCTAATTATATGGCTCGCGGGGAACTGCTAACTCAGTCACGGGACAAGGAAATTTGCAAATGCGATTATTTTCATCTAGAGAGAGAGAAAGAGAGAGAGAGAGAGAGAGAGAGAGAGAGAGAGAGGTCTATTTGTTCGCATGACGATCGAATTTGTTCGAAATTGATCGACTTTGTTGCAGAAGAAGAATCGCAGCGGAAAGCCGATGCGACTAGGTTTTCACGAGCGTTACGATAAACGGGAAAAAGTTCTAATTCGGTCGAACAACGAGGCGCTACGAAAAGCGTGGCATTCTAAAACGAAGCGAATCATAGCGAATGATTTTCGAAGACAGGATGGACACACGAAGGATCCGAGAGAAGTCGAGGAGCCGAGTCGAGAAGAAGAACAGAAAAGGAACAAGATCCTAGATATCCCCCACCAGATGCAGAGGTGGTCCACGGAACCGCCTCCGCGATCTACCATCCAACGTTTGGTGCGTGTGCCAGACGTGTGCTCATCGTTTCTGCCTCTTTCGTACGGACCAACCTGTGTGGTGCTCGCTCCCTGAATGAACCTTCACATCCTCGTCGATCCGTGTTCGTCTTTCTTCTCTAGTCAGCCAGTCAGTCAGTTAGCTATCGGAGTTTCCTTGAACCGTCGCGGGTGCTATTTTCTATGCCATTTTTTTTATAATCGACGCGATCGGATTACGACAATTAGAAACACGTCTTAAAGAATTTGAATTCAATACAGAGATCGTTGTTATACGGATGACGAGTAATCAGCGGTCGGAGTGCGAACCAAGGAAAAGAATAAATCGAGTCGCGAACGTACCAAAACCCGTAAACGATATTTATCGTGCGAGATAAGAAGAAGGGCCGGTCGCTGAGAGAGTGGCGGAAATCGATGCGACGCCGATATACGGACTACCAGGAGGGACAAGGGTCGGTTTATGATAAATCACGGCACGATAACCTCGGATTAATTACTCGGTTCTTTTCTTCGCTTTCCTCGGTTCTTTACGATGCGCCTCTCGACGACGCGTTTTACGTGAAGAAAGAACAGTGTGCGCAGGATAGAGCGGCAGGCGGACCGATAAGTTCGACGTTTCGGTGAAAGTCGTTGCTCGCGGTCGAACGCGACTGGTCGTGCTATCTACAAAAAGGAAAAGAGAAAGGACGTTCGTTCGACAAGGAAGAAGATCGTCCGTGTTACGAATGTGAATATCTACGATAAGTAATTGGAAATAACATTCAGGAAGATGGAAGCCCACCAAGGTGGCGGTTTATCGTCTGCTGCGACAGAAACGGAAGCTGGACCGTCGAGCAGCGAACAATGCGGCAACGAGCAATGCACCAGCTCTCTGGACGATGCAGTGGGCAAGCTACTTCAAGGTTCGCCTCTCTCGTTTTGAAAGATTCGACGATTCTTTATTAGAGTTAAGAATGTTCCACGTTTTTCGTTTCTTGCTTCTCTTTCCTCTTTTCGCCTTTCTACGACTACGTAGTCTGAAAAATAGCAGCGGATACCGTCGGAGTCGATACAGGTCGGGCGAAGCTAGTTTTGGAAATATCAAGCGTAAAGCGGGAATTTGTCTTTTTCGGTTGTCGACCGTGTCGCACAGGGTTGCGAGTATCTCGAACGGGTCTCGCGTCTAAGGACACTTTAATTGGCGATGAAACTCGGCTCCTCAGATTTATCCCCGTGATACCGTAGCCGGATGGAGGGAAAATATGGGCG
This sequence comes from Bombus flavifrons, assembly GCF_040668555.2. Taxonomy (NCBI): domain Eukaryota; kingdom Metazoa; phylum Arthropoda; class Insecta; order Hymenoptera; family Apidae; genus Bombus; species Bombus flavifrons. The sequence continues at coordinate 11,080,889 of NC_138455.1, read as the reverse complement.
AGCATGATGGAAGAGGTAGGAAAGAAGGAGGAGCGACACGGAGAACCGAGGATCGAGGAGCGCGAAAAGACGATTTCGAGGAAGATTCGAGCGGCAGGTGCTGCGAACAGAGCGAAACCGCTGAACGTTTGCCACCGACACTAATTATGTTAGTACGAAATTAAATCTGAGACATCGACTCGAAAGGGTACCTCAGACAGAACACGGGAGAAGGTGGGGACCAAGAAGAGCAGTAGTAATGGGTGCCCGACGTGATTTACGAGGCGTCTCGTTGGAACTCTGCGTTCCCCGAACGTGTTTCGAAGAGGCAGAAAACGCGTCCTCGGACGAGACACGTCGAATCCATCGTTCTCTAATCGTCCAACCGTTTCATTCGTCTTTAAATCATCGCGTAACCAACCCGAATAGAAGAAGTAGTTGCTCGATACAAGTAGCACGGTTACTCGATACACCCTGTAATCGCAAAACGTTGCACGAAACGCTCCCGCATCGCCTTATATCAACTGCGCAACGATATCTGTGCGAAATATCGCGGAGGAAGCGATAAAATTGCAATTTGATCGATCGATCGATTCGGAACATGGGAAACCAAACGTTCTCGTCAATCACCGAAGGTGACGATGCGTTCAACGGTATCCTCACTTGTTAACGAGACTATCTTCGTGGTAATGGGAGCTGATTTGTACAGTAGTTAATGTAGCAAGAGTGGACGACAGGTCGGCATTGACAAGCAAGATACCAAAGCACACCGGTTCATTCAGCGGGCTACAATCCCTTATTATGAACCATATTCTCCGTCTCCCCTGTGGAGCCATTCATCCTTTGGAAAAGTACGAAAGTTCTCGGCCAATCTCCTCCTCTTTCGCTCGATTAATCAATTCCACTCCACTTGTAGCTTCCCTATCTCTACTATCTTCGCGTACTTCGAAAGCACGTGTTTCCCCTCTCAATCTCGAGAACGTTCAAACTAAACGCGCGATTTTCCTCGAAAACGTTCTCGACGACCATCGCCGATATACGTTCGCTGTTGATGCCGTTTCGTTGGGTGCGCTTCGAGGAAGACACAGTCGAACACGCGCGATTAGAAACGAAACTCGTTCGTTCCCAAGTCGTGTATATTTTTCGCGCGAAACTTTTTCTATTCCCGTCGCTTTCTAGGGTGTAAGCCCTGCCGAATTTCCATGAAAATTGTCGTCCTGGTTGCTATCGGTGAACACAGTAGCGAGAGGACCTCCAGCGAACGTTAAAGGAGCCGACAGAGAGACCGCATCGGTGAACCGTGTCCTTATGGTAATTAGCTACCATGAAATCTACGGCTCTTCACAGTTCGGATGCTCGTGGTGACGTTTCAACACGTGCATCTTCCTTCTCCTTAACCTTCCTTCCTATCTTCCTACTTCCTTCCCCCGTTAACGATCACCGATACAGCAAGTAAATGTCTCGATGCTCGATAGTCTTCTTTCTTTCTGACGGATCGAGTTGCACATATAATCGCTTACGACAATACGTGAATATTTATAACAAGTTTTTATGAATATACGTTATGCGCATGAAAGAAATCTGAATATGTACGGAATAGAATCCGCGGTCTAATAATAAGTCCGATTATTCTGCGCAAAGTTCAAGGTTGAATTTTAAGACGTTCAAGTTTAGACGACTCAAATGACCCTACTTTACTACAAATATCCGCAAATGTCCACTAACGATAAAGTACGTATACCGTTGATACAAAGAAAATGGCACGCGACCGATGAGACGATGAACGAAGCATGTTCGCGGAATATTCGATGTGTATCGGATATACGATGAGATTTCTTGGAATGGAAAACTCGAGGCGACCCAAATAACCTTTCTTTAGCCGGCGAATCGTTCGTAGGGGGATACCAAGAGGAAGTCGGTAATAATAATTAGTCTCTTAATGCGAACGAACGATCGATAGATAAAGACCACCACGTTCGGAACTTCTCGTTCGTTTGCAACTCGTAAAACTTTTCTGTCTGATGCTGCGTTCGTTCATGACTATGAATGATCGTCACGAGAAATATACGAAAGAAAACAAAAATGGGGGAACGGGGAACACGCGTTAAAAGTATTAACGGTTTGGCCGACCAGAGATTAAGATTATTTCAAGGGAAACAGGTGTCGTTTTATCTCTCCCGTTCCTTTACGATTCAATTCCGCGCAAAGATAGGCTACGCAACTTCCGGCTACACAAATTCCCACTAAACACGATACCGTTCCCTCTTCTTCTTAACATTCGCCAAACGTTGCTCTTCTACCATTCGCGACATCAGAAAATTTGCCCTAAATCAGCGTTGTCGTTGTTCGGGTATTTCAGAGGTATATTCGCAACATTCTTTCATAGCAAGTAAATATACTAATATAACGGATGTAGCGAATAATACTAATATCTATGACCGGCGGTGTACGTGATATTCGAAAAATATTCCAAAGATCTATCTTCGTTTTTCCAGGCTACGATTGGACCCTGCTTCCGGTCACTTCTCGCGCAGGAGGACGAAGAAGCGCTCACGTGAAACGTCCGATGAACGCGTTTATGGTTTGGGCTCAAGCGGCCAGACGCAGATTGGCGGATCAATATCCGCAGCTTCACAACGCCGAACTTTCGAAAACATTAGGAAAACTGTGGAGGTATTTCGAGCTGACATTATCTATATACATTACCCTACATCGTAGTGTCGCGAATCGAAGGTTAACTCTAGCGAATGTAACAGAATCCTAAGCGACGGTGAGAAACAACCGTTCATAGAGGAAGCTGAGAGACTGAGGAACGCGCACAAAAAGCAACATCCGCATTACAAGGTGACTGTCGACGATCGTTCTAACAACGATCGTTCCAGTTTAGTCCGCCGTCTAAAGTTAAATCGTAAAATGCCAATTACAGTATCAGCCGCGTCGACGGAAACCAAAATCGGAGGAACAAATGGGCATCGTGATGCATCGAGCTACTTTGTCCTCTCCAGGCACGTCTCTAGACTCTACCAACTCGTCCGACTGCACTTATCCTCGCCTATATCCAGATACCGGGATCAAAACGTACGACAGACCGACTTACCACGATAGCAAAACCAGCTACGATCTGTCGAGATCGGCTTGGTCCGCCGACACGAGCAAATACCCGGTCGATCATTCGATCGTAGAAAGCAAACCGTACGACGGTATCAGATACGAATCGAACGTAGCGGCGAAAAGCTACGTGGACGCCAAGTGCTACGAGACGGTCAAGTATCACGAGGTATCTACCGCTGCAAAATATCACGAGACGATTCCAAAGTATTCCGAGTTGCAAACGAAGCCTTACGATCTACCCAAATACCCGGAGAATCCCTTAAAATATCCCGCGGATGTTACCAGCCCGGGCAAATCATACGCGTGCGTACACAGCCAGTATTACTCCGCTCCAGAGGGATACACGATGCACGAGGAGAACGAATACCAAACGCAGGGAGTTTCGACCCATTCTTTCTATCCGTATATTTCCGCGTCTATGACGCAACCGCCTTATTACATGGGTCCTCGATAAGTCGCTCTCGTGCGATGTGTTTTATTCAGGGACCGAAAATAACAGTTGTTTTCTATATTTTTACGGAGAAGGTCATTCGAAAAAGATGAATTTTTGCTTAAACAAAACATTTTTAACATATTAAATGATTTAAAATCAGTAATTTTTAGGTATTCTAGCTACGAATAACTATTATAAATGATTAACATTTTTTTTTTTGGTTATCGATGATCATCATCGATGACGGAAATTATTTTAGATTGCAGGTAATCGTTATGGGCGATGAGAACATTTTTCGGTTATTGGTAACCATTACTGGTAACGCAGATTGTTTTTTATTGCCGATAATCATTATCAATGACGGAACCTTTCTTTCTTAGGAATAAACAAATTTTAATCATTTATAATAATAATTAGTCCTGACCAAACTCATTTAGAATAAAATACGAATTCTTATACCATAACTTTCTCAATTTCGGTTACAACAATCATGGTCCCTGGTTTTATTCGTTCGCGTAATTCTGCGCCCGAGATGAGCGTGCGCGCCAGAGTGTGGGCATCGATAGTTTGTTAGACCGCTTAGTACTGTTTTTTCTTTCTTCGCTATTTATTTTTTTGGCAACAATGAGATGAAATAAACAAATAAATAAAGGAATAAATATCTTGTCAGCGTCTAGTTTGATGAAGAAATACGAGTTGCCTATATGTACAGTATAATTCCACTCTCTATTATTTATTAGTAGACTGCGAATATTTATACCGATTCAAATTTTTATAAATACAACGAAGCAGATTCTAAACAGAGATTCTTTCGCCTACTAAGTATCCTATTCTCGATATTTTTGCATCTTCAAATTTCACAAAAATGCATAAACATCCGCAGTCTATCATACACCACCACCATTTCTAAAACCGCCATCAATCCTATATTCACCTATCGAACACACGCGCTACTTTATGTTTTATACATATGTGTGTATGTGTGTGTGTGTGTAAATAAATTAAATCTAGAAATGAGAAGTCTGCATTGAAATAGAAAGCAGAAATAAATAATAAATTGTGCGCTACTTCGTCGATTACAAATATCACGGGCCGATTCTAGTAAGTTTGCTTCGATATAAAATTTCCTAAATAATTCTTAATCATAGAAATGCTCAACAACAATCGTATGTATGTACAAAACATTAACAAACAATCAAATAATATAATTAAGAAGGCAGAAAACGAAAGAAAGAGAAGTGGAGAACGAAAGAGAGAGATTCGTACTTTTGAGTGGGTGCAGTACAAGCATACGTACATGTTCACAAAGAAATCAGCAACTCGTACATATTTGACTCTCACGAATCTGTACCGACTTAGAGGTCGCGATTTATCACAGCAGCTAATTCATTTATTTGATCTCTATTGGCATGCATAAACGCTTTAGCGCTCCATATCATTTCAGCCAAAATCTCGTCGCTTTTTTCATCCATGGCGATATCCTGGGATAGTTGAGGATTAAACCTGTAGTAAGGCACTCCGATCATGGAACACCAATTTCTGGCACGATCAACGATCCTTCCGTCGCTTGCTGTTGCTTGATCCACCAATAGTACCGCGAGGACCGATATTCCCATCGCAAACTTTGCGGTATCCCATAAACTATCGGGCCGAAATATGTCGATATCTTTCAATGGACTAGAAGGTATCAGACCTGTGCCAAGAGAAACGACTAAAGACAAGGGGACCGCATTCTCTCCGCATCCAGAAGCCTTTAAAGCGAGATTGTATTCATGAATTTCAGTCATGGCATCCAAAGTCGGGTTATTCGCTATCAATCCACCATCCAGAAATTTTCCGAACGCTCGAAAATACGATGGAGCTGCCCCGGTTGCTCTCGCTGCGTGCCAAAGCAATTGTTCGCTCGATGACGAAGCGAGAGACATCGAGGTCTCTGAATGCTCGAGTAGCGTACTAGGTGCATCGTAATTACGAAACAAATAAAGGTCGACAGGCTTTCTATCAGCCAATACAGCAGTGATCATTATCTTGGGTTTCTTGATATCCGACATCACCGTATTAACACCTAGGCAATCTTTTAATACTTTCTCTAAACCGTCGCTGTTGTATGGACGATTACCGACAAAAGCTTCCTCTTTCATGCGGAAATACAGTGCCTGACATTCTCGCAAGGACTTGCCAGCAGCTAGACCAAGAGTCAAGATTCCACCTGTAGAAGTGCCCGCGATCCAGTCGAAGCACTCTACGATAGGTTTCTGCAGGATCGACTCGATCTCCAATAACATTTGTACAAGAACCAAACCACGAATTCCTCCTCCATCTAGACAAAGAAGTCGACCACCTTTTATTTTCTGGTTTTCTTGCATAGCCATCTTGTCCATCCCAGAAACATGTAACATTTGATCCAACACTGTACGCGGTACAGCCCTTGGTGGTTGCTGCGGTGCGAGACCATTATAATTTTCGTTAAACTTGCAGCCTTTGTTACAATCTGACATTTCTGGTGGACAACGTTTAGCGCCTACCGCATCTAGAATATACAAAATTTTCTGACCCTCGTTGTTATCGATATTCACACGATGCCGTGACGTTTCCGACTTCCAATTTCTTGCATCAATGTCTGCTCCAAAAGCGATCAGCGATTGCACTATTGCCACTGTACCATCGGAAACCGCTAAATGCAGCGGAGTATTGCCATCCTTGTCGACGATATTTACAGAACACATATGACTTAACAAAGCCACTACGCATGACAATCGTTTCCTCATTGCCATGATGTGCAACGCCGTACGGCCGTCGAAATTCAAAGCATCTATATCGCAATTACTTTCTATTAGAGCATTAATCACCTCCCTGCTCAGTGACCAATGCAATGGCGTACCGCCAAATTTCATGTCATCGGCATGAAGAACATTTGGTTTACTGTGCAAGAAATCTCCTACGTAACTAGGACTAGAAGGTTCACCCTCGGCAGCAGGAATGTTCACATCCGCTCCAATTAAAAGAAGAGCTTTAACGCATTCGGGCTTATTATTCAAACAAGCGACATGCATCGGTGTATGTCCATTACTGTTACGACTATTTAAACTGTTTGGAAGATCACCTCCAAGGGCTAAAATTATTTCTTTAGTAGATTTGGCTGCATAATGATAGACGGTATTTGCGCTATAATCCAGATGCTCCAATGAACTTTTAGCTTCAATCAACATTTGCACTGTACGCAGATTATTTGTTTGCACCGCAACTTGCAAAGGAGACACCCCTGTTTCTGTATCTCCACTGTTCAACTGACTATTTACATCAGCATGGGTAAAGGCGTTATAAAGAGCAAAATGAGCTGCCAAATGTGCCAGTGTCCATGTCGGATGTTCCATCAAAGTATCACATAATTTCTGTATCTTATTCACATTACACATCTGTATAAATAAATTACTGATAATCATGATTTCTACACAGATTGCAAAAAATCATGAAATTTTGGAAATAATTACCTCGCGACAAATTTGAACAAGTACTGGAACCTTATCCTTATACACAATAAAATGTGTTACGATATCTGCATTATCTTCTGATCTATATAAACTGAAACAATAAACTTTAATTATTTGAAATAATAAATAATATATAAATAACTTTCATACTACATCACCTATAGTAGAAAAAAGAAAGCAACGTATATGAAGATACCTACCTATATGCTTGATGCAACGTTTCTGTACAAGGCCTATGAAGAACAATTTCATATTTTCTTTCATTTTCACCTGGACCATAAAGTACGATACCATCCTCGCGGCATTCAATATGTCGATTACTATAATTTTCAGGCTTGACTTCTTGAACTATATTCGGCGGTATATCCTGGAATACGATATTCCGAAGAACGTTGCTAGCGATCGTTCCAAGCCAAGTCATGATGGATAATTTAGGTTATCAGTGAAAACTGTCACTACACCTTCTTAACTGACTATCAATATAATCAAACGAATTAACAAGTTATATAAAATCGCAATGATCATTTCTCCGAAACCGTGATTATGACGTGTCGTCAACGCTGGGAAAAGCACGTAAAAAATTCCCCGCAGTAGTCAATCTCACTCTGATCCAATAACGAGCATAAGCATGAAATGGTATAAACGGCGTCAATGTAAACAAAAATTTTTGAAACACTGCTAACGTATCGCCTATAATACGTAATACCCTAATTGTATATTACGAATACGAAAATTTGATGCAGATAGTACAATCACGATTACCACAATACTCTGTCAGTTAAAATAGTATAATACTATAATTATCGCAACATATACATACATATTATTTGCTATCTTCTATGCTACATTTTCCTTTCGTTAATGAAGCTATGGTTATTAAGTTTTTAATACAATGTGCTTAGGAAAGTAAATTTTTTTAAGTTTGAAATGAAATAATAAGATAAAATCTGTTCCTTTTTTCAAGTCAGTATTTCAGTTGAAATACCAACATCAGGTTGATATTTAACCTTCGCATTTAGATAAATCATTGTCACGTCACCATATCATTGGTACATATACGCAATGCCATTGTTTTCAAATAAATTCTCCCCCAAAAAGACCCCTACAAGAAAAGTAGGAGTTTTCTTAGCGAACAAAGATTTCAGTCCGAAACGTATAGAAAAAGAACTGGGACCTAATGTTGGTCCTATACATTTAAAATTAGGAGACCAAGAAACTGTCTTTGAATCTGGTTCGTGGATCCCAGGTAAATTTACAATGAAAAATATTTTTTAAGCGATCTGTTAATATGATACGGAACTTATATTGTTTCAGAATCTGGTAAAATCGGAAGCACGTACAAAGAAAATGAGAAATTAAAAAAGGAAGTAAAAAGATTGGAAGATGAAAACAACTTATTAAAGCTAAAATTTGAAGTACTTCTTGATATGGTTATTAATGCTTTGTTTCTTATCAAAATACATAATATTTAATACAGTATCTAACATCTTATTTTCATATAAAAATTACCATTTGTTTTATTTCATTTTTTACAGTTGACACAAACAACAGCAGAATATTATTCACAGAAGGAAGAACTAGATAGACTAAAACAGAAATTACCATACAAGAACAGAGATTCTTGATATAAAGAGCACATTATCATAATTCATCCTTTCTTTTACATATCGAATTAAACAAATGTATTCATACAGCTATGTGATGTATCTTGTATGATATATTTAAAATCTTGTACTTAATTTATTATTAATTTATACATTTGTACATATATAGTATATATTCATATATATTCAACTATAATCTCGTACTTAATCACTCTACTCTTAATTTATATATATACATGTATATTTATGTTATTATATTCTAAAGCACATTGTATAGTTTAGAAAGTGATCGTATGGAATACAAAAAGACAATTACATTTCTGTCATTATACTGAGTTTTTGTATTTGTACTGACACCATATACTCTTCTCTTTTAATCCATTGCATTCTCGGGACAAGTCCTTCTTGTATGTCCTAAGAATAAAATCATATACCATAACGTAAATAATAAATTCCACATTAGAACATTATATACAATAGAACACAAACCTTCTGTACCGCAGATTCCACACTTTCTTTTACCAGTAGCAATGTGATGTCTTTTTGATAAATTTTTCTCTCCTCTAAATGTTCCTTTATTTTGTCCTCCAGACCCATTATATGTATTTCCACCGTTTTCATCCGCCCATTGAAAGAATTTGCAAGATTCGTTTATACTCTTAGGGCATGAGTAAAAAGGACGTCCTTTATTTGGACCATCTTTCTGTACAATCCGCCTACAATCCGTATACAAATAATGATTTTTTCTAGATATTAAAAATGTCAAAAGAGTTTAGTTGTATATTTGCTTACTGTATTGCGTTTTGATTACAATGACATTTAATGTCATTGTGTGATAATGTAGGATCATCTTGATAACTATTAACATGAACACTTGATCTAGTGCTTGTACTGGCAATGAACATCTGGTTTGAACTGCTATTTGTATTATTTTGCATTTGCTGTGTATTGTCTTCTGATGCCCAAAGAAAAAAGTTACAACTATTTTGACGCTTCGCACATTTGTAAAATATCCTTCCTAAAATGTGAAACAACGTTATAATAAGTCATATTTAATGAAAAATGCTTTATAAGTGTCTAAGGCGCCTGTACCATGATTTGGTCCTTCTTTTTTTACTGTTAATCGAATCGCGTTTTCATGGCAATTACACATAATAATAGCATCGTCATCGATGTTACCCCATGTTTTTTGTTCATTTCTAATTAACCTTTGATCATTATTTGAAGAATTGACATTATTAGCATCGATCCATGTATTATTCTTTGAAACATTTTGTCTTTTAACATTTCTTGATCTGCTTGTATAACGATCATCGTTCTCATTTCGCATGGACCCTATAGATGCGTTGCTTCCAGATAAACTCCTGTTTTCAGCATTTGAAGATGGTTGAGTTACAGTGTTCCTTATTGAAGATGAATTTGAGACAATAGTCCTGTTAAATGTACTGTGGTAACCAGACTCTTGACTTTTAATACATTCGTTCTTTATATTTAATGCTTCGTTAAACATAGGATCACAACCACCTATGCAAGTTGTATAATCAGTACCATAAATGGGGTAAACGTTTCTCAATAGTTTAAATTTTAATTTACGAATATTTCCTATACACTAAAAATAATAATTTTAATTATATAGATATCATAATATATCATATAATAATTATAAATATTATATAACATATAATGTTTACTTGTGAACAAACTTCATCCAAAACTTCAACATGTTCAATAATCTGAGGTAACCAAATTACATTATTACATGTTGGAAACGACATGCAACCAATATACTTTCCCGTGCCTTGCTTTCTATCTTTAAGGATCATATCCGAGTTGCATTTCGGACACTTAAAGATAATTTTTTGAGGTGGATGACTAATTTCTACCTGTGTATTACTCGGTCGTTCATCGAGGTAATCTGCTAAAGCAATATCAATTAAATTAGCACGTTCTACCGTTAGTTTAAATAGATCACGATATTTCTTTAGTTGAATTTCCAAAACATCTTTCGGACTTTTTTGTCCATCACATATCCTAGACGCAAATGTAAACAATTAAAATTCAATTGAAATATTCAGATGTTCTTTCTGTTGTTAAGAAGAAAATAAAAGATTGACATACAATTTAAGATCCTTTTCGAGTTCAGCTCTTAAGTTTGGTTTTGACATTTCAAAACCCATGTTATCATAACCCATTACCAATCCAATCCCAAGTTTTCCAGGTATCAGATGCTTTTCATCTATCAAACCCACGTAATGACGCGATTTTATTGTATCTATATGCTCTGCATGAGTAGCATCGGTACCAATACCGTACTTATCCATTAAACTGATCAAATCAGCTTCAGTCAACAATTGTGGGGGACATGTTTTTTCCTCTACCATATCTATGCTGGTTGGTTGGAAAACTTGTCCTTCTTGATATATATGAATTTCTTTGTCATTCCATTTTTCATATATGTACACATTTAAATAATTTTTTTCAATAATTTGTAGACCTTTAGCAGCAAATTCTTCACCAGCTATATCGATCTCTACCATTGTTTCTTGGCCTACCGCATCACACGATAAACAAGCCAAAAAGTGTCGAACCACAAATTCATAAACTTTAGCTTCATTGCCTGTCGTTAAATAATTTATCATAAATTAACGGCAGAATATTTTTCGTTAACAAGTATTTAATAAGTGTTAAATTTATGTGCATACCATTTAAACCATCGGCATATTTTATTGGATGTATTGGAGGATGTGCTTGATCGCTTTTCTTGCCTTGTCTAGGAGTCAATCCCTTTTCTAATAATTGCTGTGCAAAATTGCCCCATACTGAATTGTTTACTTGTTGGTTCACCAATGGAACTAAATTTAATTCTTTTGGAAATATATTTGTTTCTGTACGTGGGTAACTAATCAAACCTTGAGTATATAATTTTTCCGCAATTCTCATAGTGTCCTTCGCGCTTAAATGAAGTTTACGAGAGCCTTGCTTTTCCAGCTCCTAGGTATATTTAACATAATTAAATAAATTGCATTGTATCTTTTCTTACTGAAACTACTACTTTATTACTTACAATTGTGTCCAGTGGTAGTGGTCTCCACTTATTCTTAGGTTTACTTAATACTTTTTTAACAGTAGCCATAGGCTGTTCCAAACATATATCCAAAAATACTTCACAAGGCAATTTTTCAAATAGTGTTCCTCTTGCCCATCTAAATTCCACAGAAATATTATCACGGATATCCATTACTTTTATCTTCCAATATGGTTCTGACTTAAATCTTTTTATGGCTAAAAATCTTTCAACTACAAATCCTAATGTAGGAAACTGACAGCTACCATAACTAATCAGCATATCAGCCAAAGTCCTGGGAAATACTTGTTTCAGTCTCAGTGTTTGAAATCTTGTAAATGCAGCACCTGCAATGTTGTTTCTCTTACATTTAAGTTCATAGATATATGATGTATTTTATGGATATTTTTTAAATACCTATTCTTAGATCCAATTCACTTCGTACATCAACAGCATCACTAATTGCTTTATCTGGCTCACATAAATTTTGAAGAGCTCTATTTACAGATGCTTGTGTAATCTCAGAAAATTTTGCTCTATTAAATAACATACATATTATTACATGAAAGAAGATACAATTTCATGGATAACATATTTGATAAATACCTATATATACGAATATTAGACTTAATTGCACGACAAACTTGAATAATTTCAAAACCTATATTCTCTCCTTCACGATCACAATCAGTCCAAATAATTAATGCACCACATTTCTGTACTTCCCTTTCCAAAGTTTTTTTAATCTTAATAGAATTCTCTTCCGAACATTGCTTTATTACAGGTGCATCAAATAAACTTAATGGATGACAACCTTGCCATTTACGATATGCCCCAACAAACTCATAATTTAATAAATGACCAGATACAGAAGTCATGATCATTTCGCAATTTTGATTCCATAAATATGAGTTAAATTCATAAATTTTATTATATGTCGATAATCCTTCTCTCTAAAAAGAATATAAAGCAAAAATATTGTTCATATAAAAATTTTGTACATTTGTCATATATTTCAATTAAAGTAACTTTTCAAATACCCGTTTAGAAGAGCCACGAGACAAATAGCCCGCGATACTTTTTGCGGCATCGTTCTTTTCCGCAACGTTGAGGACTCTCATAACCGTAAAAGAACTTTTAAATCTTATAAAAAAACTGATAATATTGTTTTGATTCATATAAACTTAACTGTGCAGTATTAAATACCTTTGTAACAAACAACATCACGTAATATGTACAGTAGGTTTTTATTCCAATGGGGTTATAAATTATTGTGTTTAATAACTCTACAAGATATCATCGTGTTAAAATAAAAAATGTAGCTGTCATCTTATTTACCTATTTTTTAATAAAAATCGTCAAGTACAATAACTCATATATTTTTACATTCTTTCTTTTATTACATTAAATACAACACACAACAAAATTAACTTTCAATTGCCGCCCTTAACATTGTTTGACTACTTCAGCTGGTTAAGCAATGTATGAAACTTCTTCACTTAATAATTCCTATTGAAAGAAAATTGCGTACAACTCAATAGGTATCAGTCAAATTGAATGTCGTAATTTAATGAAATCTTTACGTATTGGGATGTGTAATTTGTAACAGATTAAAAATGATAGAATACACATCGTTTAGGAAGAACAGTGACATTTTTATTGCAAACGTTGCAAGTATGTCGATGCAAGAAGAAAAGAACTGGAAGTAGCAGTAGACATTTTCAATATTTTGCACAGTAATTTTGGATTTTGTGCATCTTTATCAGAGCATGAGTAAGTAAACGATGTTATTATGTAAGTAATATTATCCAGTTTATGAAATTAGATTAAATTTTTTAAAGTAAAACTTTTTATATGTTCAGTATTAAATATTCCCAATGACACATTCCGCACTTTCGATGTAGTCTTTTATTTTTGCTCTGTCATTTTACCATTTATTGTTCTTTCTTAACATTTCACATTTAATAATTCTACAACTTTTAACTTCTCTTGGTTGTATTTTAATAATTTAAATATATTTATGCATACGACCTTGTAACCATTATTATTTCGTTATATAGGAAATAGATATATATTCTGCATTTTTACAATACAATTTTTTAAACATTTTCCTTTCAGAAAATTGATCGTTGCTTTAGTCAGTTATTTTAAACAAAACCAAACATGACGGAGGACATGTCAGGAGCAGACATCTGCAGAGTTTGTAGATCTGAAGGTCTTGCTGATAGACCTCTCTTTCATCCCTGTATCTGCACAGGCAGTATTAAATGGATACATCAGGAATGTTTAGTACAATGGATGCGATATTCGCGTAAAGAATATTGTGAACTTTGCGGATATCGCTTTTCTTTTACACCGATTTATAGCCCAGATATGCCACGTCGTTTACCGTTAAGAGATGTTATTGGGGGATTATTTTCCAACATTGTAACAGCAGTAAAATATTGGTTACATTATACCTTGGTTGCAATAGCATGGTTAGGAGTTGTTCCACTGACAGCTTGCCGAACTTACAGGGCATTATTCAGTGGTCCTCTAGACCTGGTTCGAGTAAATACTTTCTTATAACTTTAAAATATATCTAAATTTTTAATACTTTATGTCAAAAAATGAAGTACCCATATCTTTTGTTCACAGATAATGTCATTACCAATGGATATGTTATCTGCTGAAAATATATCATCAGATGTATTTCATGGATGCTTTGTGGTAACTTGTACTCTGTTTGCATTTATTGGTTTAGTATGGCTAAGAGAACAAATTTTACATGCTGGTGGTCCTGATTGGCTTGATCGAGATAATGTACAATTGCCCCCAGTCGACAATCCACCACCTAACTTAGAGATTCCCATGCAACAGTTTCAAGAGCAAAGAGCTCTTCAACAAGAAATTCAAGATAATAATAATGTACCACCCTTTGCTGATGAACCACCAATTTTACCAGAAAATTCAAACAATGATAATGTGGAAAACGTGGAAGGACATAGGGTAGAAGAGAATAATTTACCAAATAATCAAAGAATCAATGAAGTTGAAGGAATTGGTAGAGACATTGAGCCACACGTTGCTCCCAGAAGCGCTGATCAACAAATAGAACAACCTGTCGAACCGCATGTAGTAGTACCTCGAAATGTAGAACCACTGGTTCCACCAAGGGATGCAGAACAACCTGCAGCACCTAGAGACGAATTGGGTATAGATGGTGAACAAGCAAACGCGAGAGTTGGGGAGGGGTGGAGGGATCAAGCCCAGGGTCAGGCTCAAGGAGAAGATGAGGAAGCAAATTGGAATCCATTAGAGTGGGATAGGCCCGCGGAGGAGTTAACTTGGGAGCGCCTTTTAGGCTTAGATGGATCCCTTGTTTTTCTTGGACACGTATTTTGGGTCGTTTCATTAAATACGCTATTTATTATGGTACGCTTTGCTTATATGTTTTAAATCGTAAATATAAGACGAAATAATCAATTTTTGTCGTACAAAATGCGATGTTCTTATTTTCAGGTTTTCGCTTTTTATCCGTACTATGTCGGTAGTTTTGCAATAGCATTGCTAGATCTACAAGAATATGCAGCTGCTTCACACTTTGAAGGATTAGTAACTACATTATGTGGTTATTGTGTTACTGGAGTAGGGCTAGTGGTCCTTCATACATTAGCAGCACCTTTAGGTTTCCAACGTTCTCAACGATTATTGGGCTTATGTTACGTTATAGTAAAGGTTTCTTTACTTTCGGTCGTTGAGATAGGAGTGCTTCCTCTGGTTTGTGGTTGGTGGTTAGACATTTGTTCATTAGCAATGTTCGACGCCACACTTCGAGACAGAGAATCTTCATTTAAACTAGCCCCTGGTACTTCAATGTTCTTACATTGGTTGGTGGGAATGATTTATATATACTACTTTGCTTCGTTCATTCTGTTATTACGAGAAGTCTTACGGCCAGGAGTACTTTGGTTCTTAAGAAATTTAAATGATCCCGACTTTTCTCCTATACAAGAAATGATACATCTTCCAATTTTAAGACATGTTAGAAGGCTCGTAGCATCTGCAGTGATATTTGGAACTGCTATTTTATTAATGCTATGGTTACCTGTGAAACTCTTAAGATGGGCATGGCCAGGATTTTTGCCATATACCGTGACTATTCAGAGCGAAGCTCAGGTAAGAAGTTAATTATTAGTTAAAAGAGAAAATTAAAAATTCCTCTTACTAACAATTGTGATGTATTACTTTATTTGTTTCTTTATTTTTAAATTAGATCAGCGAATTGTCTTTAGAACTGCTATTACTACAAGTTATTCTTCCTGCATTATTGGAGCAATCTCATACACGTACATGGTTAAAAGCCCTAATAAGAGGGTGGTGTCGAGTGGTAGCCTGGATGTTAGATCTCCAATCGTATCTTTTAAGAGAACAAACTGAAGATCCAGGGCCGGCCGTAATTGAGGAACCGCAACATCCTGATTTAGGAGCGGCGCATCAAGCGCTGTTACAAAGAGGAGGACCAACAGGTTTCCAACCGTATATCAGACCACGCTGGTTTCCTGCTCGTCTAATTGGCCTTCTGTTTTGTGTTTGCGTTTCTCTTGTTATCGCTAGTTTAATTGCAATGATTCTTCCTGTTTGGCTTGGACGCAGAGTTATGGCATTGTGGATGGTCGGAGCTCCGGCTCCATCTCCACCAGTATTACCACCTGCCTTAAGTGGGTCTGGTAAGTTCGCTTTTTAAAGTATGAAATGCTTATTCATCTTTCCTGTCGATATACTTGGATATCTACTTCCTCCCAAATTATCCTTCTGATTATAGCGTTGTTTTTAATATTTCAGATACCAACGAAGCCGCAGTTGCTTTATCTGGACGAGTACATGAATTATACACCATAGCTTGTGGAATGTACGTATGTTGGGCAGCAGCAAGAGGATTAGCCTTAGCATTTTCTTGGTTACCTCGTGGTCGAAGAGCTCTTTTAGATAGAATAAAACATTGGGCGATCATAGGTGTTAAAGCATCAGTAGCATTTTTCTTACTTATTGGCCTAATACCGCTTTTGTTTGGTCTTCTTCTTGAACTAGTCGTTGTTGTACCATTGCGTGTACCGCTAGAACAAAATCCTATTTTGTTTATCTGGCAAGATTGGGCCCTAGGTGTATTGTACACAAAAATAGCGACCGCTATAATTATGATGGGACCGGATTGGAGAATTCGTCTTGCAATTGAACGAGCATACAACGATGGTATTAGGGAAATAGATTTGAAATTCATCGTTACAGAATTAGCAGCACCGGTAATATGTTGTTTCGGTCTTGCTTTAGCTGTTCCCTATGCTGTAGCTTACGGAATAGTCCCACTTTTAATCACGAATCTACAAACACAAATTCTAATTGCTAGACATTTGTATCCTTTCCTGTTATTAGTACACTTAATATGTATTGTTATTTACTTTCAAATTCGACAGTTCAAAAAGCTTTATGAACATATAAAAAATGATAAATATCTTGTTGGTCAGAGACTTGTAAATTATGAACATCAAAATAAGTCTCAATCGTAAAAACAGTAACAATCACATGCATTAACCTAATATATCTAGTATAAGTTTTCCTCGACGGCAACAAGAATTTAATAGAAGATTCTTTAATGTACATTCTCTATCACACTTGATCTAAAAAATGCAGATACTAACTTATATTAATTATACTTTAATTCTTAGTATTATAATTTATTAGCGTAAGCGATACGAAATAAATTAAAAAGACTGTTATTCAATGTGTCGCTTTCTTGTTTTAATGCGGATACTTGCATTCTATTACACATTGTCGATACTTTTGATCTGAATTACAAAAATATATTGTTCAAAAACGGCAATGAATATTTTGCACGGTTAACGACTATATGTCATTTTGTAGAGCCCAAGATTCCCGTTATCCTTTTATTATTGATCAAACCAACAACTTTTGAAATATACCATAAACTGTAATTTTTGACTTTGAAATATTCAATGTACAAAGCTCTATAACTCTTCAATAAATTCTAAGAAAATAAGTTTCAAAGTACATACTGCTATGAAAGTAAAGTTACATTTTAATTGAGAACTCGTTAGTGACAAAATAACACGATCATGCTCTATTGTAAAAAACTAATGTTTAAAACGGTTAATTTGAATGAAATTAAGAAATATTTATACTTTCTTAAAATAAAGAAAATCATATTTCCTGAGAAACTTGTCATTTTTCTTTCTTTTAGTTAATCATGCAAAAGTTATCACTTAATTGTGTAAATATAATTACATAAAAAATAGCAGAATACTAACAGATCTGAATTACTTCCACAATTATGTTTCTTTTCGTATGCAAATAAAATATATGCTTTGCACATGGTATACATGACTTTATGTACAGATATGAAGCTAAATATAAATAAGGGCTATTTATTTGTATATGTAATAATCGTTCAGCGATTAATGTAACTGTACGATTACAAGTATGTAAAAATGTTACCACAATGTACATTAATATATAATTGAAATAAATAATGTTCTTGCGAAACGTCCGATATATTTTTTCTATCAATTCGTTAAAAATACATCTATCAGATAAAGAAATTTTTATCATTAAATTAACATTTCATGATCATATTAAAAATGTATAACATATAAATGTATAATAAAATAATGTACATATATATAAATATATAATATATATAAATATTTTTATAATGGTCGTCTTCAAATTTAATTTACAGCAAAATACCATTATTTATTCTATTTCCTGAGTCGGTGGTAAAAGAGTGCCAGTTAATCGAAAAGATTCAGGATGCTTTTCGACTCTCAAATGCAATAAAGTAAAAACATTTATTACCTGAAAAACGTCAGGTAAATTATATTGTTCATACTGTCATATAAGCTGCTGTTATATTTAGATAATATACACAACATTAATATACTTCTTTATATTACCTGAGTAATAGCAGGTTGTTTCCAAGAGATGCTTATCGTTGGAATGGAACATTCCGAAGAATATTCGACGAGTGCCAAATTTTCTAAGTGCGTGAAGGAAACCTTTAATTTTATACCAAATTGACACAATATAATAGTTATCAAATTTTCATGTACACTCAACACGATACCCATTGTAACAAGAGGACCCTTTAAATCTATCAAATACGTAAAGTACATTTCGTTACTCCGCTCTTGTGCCATTTTCGCACTATATTTCTTTATATTACAATTTGCCGCTATTCTGTCTTGGTAGAAACCATATAAAAATATTAAAAATATTTCATTTGTACATGTTACTAATACTAATTAATTATTCCAATCTTTTCCTAAGTAACTTACGATTTGCAAAGATTTTTAGTCCATTCTTTAGGCATGTCTATATTTCTTAAAGTTGAATAAAGTAAACGATGTACAACACAATCGGAATATCGTCTAATTGGGGACGTAAAATGCGTATAAACCGATACGTTTAAAGCATAATGTCTTAATTCCTCCTCTGCTTTTACTGCAGACGAACATATGTAGGTAGCTCGCTAAGAATGTAGAGAGTGATTTCAATTTTTATACGTGTATTAAGAAGTTCTTCAAAACTAAAGAAAAAATCATACAGTCATAGCTCTGGAACAAAGATTGTTGATAACCATCATCCTATATTTCATTATTATTCTTCTTTCATCGTCTTCAGTTTCTAATCCTTCTTCACAACGTTTTATACTAGCGTGCAAAGATGTAGACGATTTAATGTCTAATTGAATGCCAAATTTTTGCAGCATATCTTGCGTCGTACTTAAAATACGTTTTGAAGGCTCTTTATGGTTGCGTAATAAAGCAGTCTCCGGAATTACATTGTATAAGTGTGTAGCAACTGTCATATTAGCTAACAACATAAACTCTTCTATAAGTCTAAAATATAATGTATATGTATATACATATAAAAATACATATATGTATATGTATATATGTATATGCACATTTATATCATAATTTAAGGATAGTACAACTTTAAAAATACTAAAAATACCTGTTACTATCTTGCTGTTCTTCTATATTGTACGATATTGGTAAACCCGTAATTCTATCAACCCTGACACATAATTTTGGTTGATCTATTTGTAGCGCACCATTTTGAAATCTTCTCTTACGCATTTGAATAGCTAAATTGTGTAAAATGTTTACTTTTATTGACAAATCATTAAGCTTGTAATTTCCATCTATATTTATAGAGTTATCTGGCCAATTATATTCTGGATTTTCAATCATTTTCTGAACATGCTGGTAAGACATTTGACAGCATGATCTTATTACAGTTTTAGCAAAACGATATTTAACAACTTTTGCATCTTGCGTCATTTCCCAAATAACAGAAAAAGCCAATTTATCCTGACCAGGTGACAAAGAACATACTTGACATAATTCTTTTGGTAACATGTGATATACGTTATCTGCCATATATATAGTTGTAGCTCGTTTTGAAACCAGAATATCCAATGGAGATAAGAATTCTACATAATGAGTAACATCTGATATATGCACACCAATCTAGAAAAAGAAATATATATATATATATACATACACATATACATATAAACAAATAGACAAACAAATGAAGTATACTCTCTGGAGATAACTCTACAGAACAGTGTAATTACTTCATAATTTCCATTTTCCAAAGGTTTGCAAGAGACTGAGTCATCTAAGTCAACAGCAGTATCAGGATCGATAGTAAATATGCATTCATCTTTCCAGTCCTCTCTGTCTTTAATATCATTTTCTGTTAAAGAATAGTCACTACTTGGAAGCTCCTTCGTTACATCTAGGCTATAAGGTGTAACATCTAAATCATATTCAAGTAATATTGCATTTGATTCTGCTTTTATATCGCCAATACTTCCAATTATTTTTTCAATTTGCCTGTATACCATGTAAGTGAGTATATTATTTCAACAATCATTGAAGCTTCTACTTGTTTAGATTTATAAATTTTTATCATACCCAACTGCAAACTTTGGCTTTATCCAGTCAGTTATAACAACCAAATATAACATGTCTTTATAATTTTGACACACACCAAACTGTTGCAAGGATTTCTTACTTATCTTAACTAATGGTACACGACGATCTCTGGGATAAAAAAATTCACCACTTTCTTTGAAGCATCCAATTGTCCTTCTTGGATGTATTTTCTCTCGTATATAAACAACAACACCTGTTTTTTGCTCGTATCCTTGATGCATTTTCCATTTTTCTGGCTGATTTATACGTGCTACAACAAGATCACCATCAAAAGCTCGATTTCTATCCCTTAAGCCAACGATTAATAAATCGCATTGATCATCAGAGAAAGATAAATAAGCATATTCACGACTCCAGGGATTGACACGTAACTGCCCTTCTATGTATTGTGTTTCATTGGAATTTTCATTTCTTAAAAGTTTGTCAATTTCTTCTTCAGGAATATGTTGTGGAAATGTATCTTTTTCTTTTGGGACTTTAGCTTTCCGAGCTTTGATTTCTTCTTTATTTTCCTCTTCCTTTCCCTTTTCATCATCAACAAGCACTGGTTGTTCATTAAAAGTTTCCCTCTTAGATATCTTTTTATTTTTGTTTTTATTAACCTTGTGATGAAATTTTTTAACTTTTCTAGACTGATTTTGTACAAGATCTGAAGAAACTGATCTTTCTGACATGATTCCTACTTTGAAAGTACTATTCACTTATACATATGCGAAAATTAATTACTGTCAATTTATCACACATAATTATTAATTTTTAACGTCACAAGTATTAAAAATATTATATTTCAATGGACTACGAATACATATGTTGATAAAACACTTACGTATGAAAAGAACTATCAAATTTTGGTTGTATTTTAAAAATGTTAACAGGTCATATGTTTCTAAAAATAAGATTCCAACGATAAGAAAGCTGCATTATTTTTTTAGATATTTAATATCTCTTATAACAACGGGCTATAAACTTAATAAAAATATAAATCCCGACTTAGAATTGAAACAATAGTATCATCGTTCACTTGATGTTGAGTATTTGTTAGATTCGGTAGCATCTTAAAACGATACATATCTCGCATTTATACTGTTTGTGATTTAATTCTTCGGTTCTTTCCGCTCTTATTTATATTAATTAATAACAAATTTATTCTATGGTTATTTCCCCACGTTTTATCGCTATATTCTTGAAACTTTGAAATAAAGTATGTTTTACAAAATCCGGATTACCATTTATACAATGGACAACTATTAACAGCTATCTTAAATTAAAAAAATTTAACATTCAATCGGTTATTCAAAAATATGGTAATAATACCACAGAACCACATAGGGAGATTTATTTGTAAATGTTGGCAGAATTTTGTTCGTATCGAGTGAAATCATACAGAGAATCTCGGAGTTGGTAAGTGTTCGAAGCGATTGGACCAGTTGGCGTTGGCACGTAGGGTGGTGAGTGGTGAGATAGGTAGAGTGTTGCGAACGTGGTGGAAAGGTAAAATTGTTTCGATCGGTAGGAAAGGAACGCGATTACTGAGGTAGTCGGGTGAGAGACCGAGTTCTGTTAAGATCGGAAGTGAGATAGAAGAAACGGGTAGGGATAGAGAGAAAAAGAAAGGAACAAGAAAAGTTAGGACATACATTGTGTGAAAAGCGTTGTAAAAATCGATTTAATTACAACGGTGACGAGATACATTGAAAATGTTTCACATAAGGAAATTAACAAGATCGTCGATTGCTTTGAAACAAGTACCGAGTAATGATGTTATTCATAACACGCTCATACGTATCGTACCGGCGTTCCAAGCACGCGGTTATGCCGATCATCAGATACCCGATCGACTAAAGGATATCCCCGACGATCTGAATCCAAAGTTTTTCGATATGGTCGAATACTTTTTTCATCGAGCTTGTCAGATCGTCGAAGACAAATTGGTCGAAGATATCGGCAAACGTTCCAGGATGAGCGTGGAAGAGAGAAAAAAGAAAGTGAAGGGTATCTTGATGCTAATGGAACAATGTGACCACATCCTCGAAACCTCCTTCCCATTGAGACGCGACTCGGGCGACTACGAAATGATTACTGGCTATCGCGCGCAACATTCAACTCATAGAACACCCTGCAAAGGAGGTAAATCGAGAGACGCTTTATTTTACATTTCGTTTACCATGCTTTCGATAACATTTATTTTTCATTGATATTTAACAACTGCGATCTTGATTACACCAGTTGTTGCTTACAGTTATTTCTTTTATTATTAAAAACATTTGAACAAATACAGAATTGTCACATCGTTTGCACTCCCATACGTATGGGGGAAACGTAAACGAAGGAGAGAAGGAGAAAGAAAGAAAGCCTGATGGCTCATAGAATATGTAATTTTTCTCTCATGGCCGCTTAAATTTGATGTTAGCATTAATTACGTCATCAATAACGATACGTAACAGGCACGAGCAGTCTTAAACTGCATCAAATTCGCTAAAATTTCATTCTGTCGAATTTTTCGAATCTAAATCCAACATATATTTAAATTCAAAATTATCTTGTTTTGTTAACGTTTGTATATCTTTTGTTCGTGTCATAATTTTAATTGAGTTTTGTGCTAGTTTCTAGTTACTTTTATGTATTCAATGTACAGTATACGATGAGACATTGGAAACGACAATTTTACGGCTTCAGGAGTTAAATGACATGGTTTTAACCTCGATTTTAGTAGACAGATTATTGAAACCACGTTTGCTATATAATACATAACATTAGCTTATTCGAAGAGAAACTCGTGTCATTTTGTTTTTATGTAATGAACAATTTATTTTATAAATGGAGTGGAAAATATATTTGTACATAGCCCTCATCGGAGAAATTGTAGTTTTGTGACGCACAAATAGATGATGAGGAACGATAATGTGCCAACGCTTTTCGTTCTCATAGCTTTTGCACTTCTTACTCACGAGGATTGTATTACATCAATGATTAAACGCGCTGATGCGTCGATTTACATATTAGTAATGCGATGCTTAGGATATGGCAATTAAAATCTCTTGTTAGTATATGTACTTACATATCAGATATACAGGGTGATTCAATAATCGTGGTACAGACGGTAAAGGGGTGATTCTACGTGAAAAATAAGACAAAAACAAAAGAAGAAAAGGAAGAAATAATATTCTCATACAGCGCTCTGTTTTCGATAAGATCAAATTTGAAAATTTATTTATGGGAACTTGGCTAATTGTCGAATGGTTAAAACGAGTAAAATCAGTAGGAAGTTATTTTGGAAGAGAATAACTTCGTAGTAGAATAGTTTTCTTGACGATTGTACTTATCATCATTACTGACTCACCCTACAGAATTAATTAGATTTCTTGAACAGTTGTTTATCCGATTTGTTGAGAAAGATATTCGAATCACGCATATCGAAACATCTCCTTGATATAAATTTGTACTTGAGCTCGTGAGCGAAACGTAACAGCATCTCATGAGGTAGATCTTTTTTGAGAGCCAAGCAAAGTGAACTCGACGATTCTTCGTTGACGAAGATCATCCTTCCCCTATATTCGTCACTGGTGGTCTTTTTAAAAATTAAGTCGTCTGTATCAGTTTTATCATTTGCGTGACATAATTACGGTCGCAATCCTAATTACTTACATTCCGTTTCTTATTCACGTTATTATTATAAGAAACAGCGAATGTTTGTCTTCGAACGTAACTCATTGCTATTAGAAAATGCCGATACAACGTAACAATGCCAAGCTGTCTGGTGTTTTTCTTCGTCCCTGCCAAACATTAGCTAACTACCTTGATTCACTATTTGATTTAAGAATTTGGCACTAGCATGCCAGTGTCATGATGATGCTCGAAAGGTCAATGCTCTCATGGAAACAAATTGATGCAGCTTTTTTTTATTCGCACGAACCTGCTAAAACAGCATGCGTACTTATTAATTTTTCTTCCATTTTATATCATTTGCTTAGGTTTTAGGCGATAACATTGTGCTTATAGTACAATTCCAGCTGTTGTTTGAAAAATTCATTAGCGAGGTCGCATACAAATATGCGCATAACGACTGGTAATCATTGTGTAGGCAGCTATATTCGCGTGTTGCGTAATGTATATGTACCAACCAATACATTAAATTTTGTGTAACATAAATAACATTAAAACAGCATGTAGCAGTCTTGATATAGAACGTATTTTATGGCATTTTAAAATCGCCTTTATGCGGAGTAACAAAGACTTATGGGTGACTATACATACACTGTCACTATCGTCAATCATAGCTATTAGAATACGTATTCGTTATATTTATTCGAAAACACTAATTTTATTTTGTTTAGTATTTTACATTGTTGTATGATATAAGCATATAAATAAAACGAACGATTTAAAATAAAATAGATAGAAGATAAAGACAGTGGAAAATTTTCAATTCGTATATATTGAATGTCAGCAGGACCATACTGCGCAATTGTACAGTAACGAAATTTTACTGGTCACAAGTTACAAGTATTAATAAGTGTCCTTACATAACATTAACAAGTTTCGTAATGAAATTTCGAACAAATGGAACGTTGCAAAGATATTTTGCAAATTATCAATTAATTGATTGTTCTATTTGATTTTAAAAGTATAAAATTATAGAAAAGAAATAATTGTTTGTTACAGGTATTCGTTTCTCGATGGATGTCTCGCGGGACGAAGTAAAGGCTTTGTCGGCATTAATGACTTTCAAGTGTGCCTGTGTAGATGTTCCTTTCGGTGGAGCTAAAGCCGGTATTAAGATTAATCCCAAATTGTATTCGGAACATGAGCTCGAAAAAATCACAAGAAGGTTCACGCTGGAGCTCGCGAAGAAGGGATTTATTGGTGAGATACGTCAAAATATCGAAAAATGTCTTTGTTAAAATTTACATCGAAGATGATTAGAGAACGGACGAACGAATTAAAGAAGCAAAAGATACGTGATTCTGTTGCATACTTGTATGCGGCATTATTAAATTTGTTTCGACCTAACTGTTTATTGGACTCGTTGTGATAAATTTTCTTCGATATGTCAGCATAAAACGATCACGTTACATAAATGGATTTAAAACCAATACACGTAAAATTATTCTCTAATAACTGCTGATTGCTACGATCAGCTATAGATTAGCAATCGCTCAAAAATACATATATGGATACTTGCGTATTTTTTTCGATAGAATATTCTTTAATTTTTAAAATATTGAAATTTGCAAGTTGCCAAAAATATAAACATTGTGGAGCAGTTTTGATTATAGATAAGAAAAAGAGTAATTAATCCGTTCAATAATATCGAGACTAAATTAGCTGAATTATGTATTTAATTTCAATATACTATTGATCAATTTTTAAATAAACAATTCAAATTTCATATTATGTGTATCTGATAAAAGATAATATTTTAATATTAAGTAACATTTGTAATTTTTACAATTCCATTTATTTTATTATCTAACTTTTTATATTATATAACAGAATTTATTGGATCTGGCAACTTGTAATTTGTAGCTCTTGTAAAATTTCGTTGATAATATTAGTTCAATTGAATAAGAAGGCCTTGCGAATATCCTATATTAGTTAAAATCACATAAATATATTCTCGTTTTAATTTAAAGGACCCGGTGTCGATGTTCCTGCTCCCGACATGGGAACTGGAGAACGTGAAATGTCCTGGATTGCAGACACATATGCCAAGACTATAGGGCATGTGGATATCAACGCTCACGCCTGTGTCACAGGGAAACCAATTAATCAGGGTGGAATACATGGACGTATTTCTGCGACAGGGCGTGGATTGTTCCATGGAATAGAAAATTTTATCAACGAAGCTAATTACATGAGCATGATCGGTACGAGGACATTTCCAATGTTATTTCCTTCTATATTGGATGTCTATATGTCAACCATCTACAGTTAACACATTGACATTGGGTATTTTTTGAGTTAAGATATACTAACAGTTAATTAAAACAGTTGAAGCAGATAATCACGAGTGAGATACCTCGTTTCCCGTCGGTTAGTATAAAATGATATATATGTACATATCTCGTTTCTGGACGTTATTGTGCTAACTGTTAATATATTCACCACTTTGAAATACACCTGGCCCATTTCTGGAGTTATCTTTACTTTAATAATGGCCGCTGTAATATACTATCCATTATCTTTTCCAACTTTTTAAATTATTTTGTTAAAACATAGCATAAAAGATAAAAATGCAATAATCGTGTCAGTAGTATTATTTATGTTATTACCTGGATACACCATACTCGTCGGTAGCAATGTCTCTTAATTCACTGTCTTCTTTTCTCATCGACTAACTTTTTACCATTAGGCACCACACCTGGTTGGGGAGGAAAAACATTCATTATTCAAGGTTTTGGTAACGTCGGTTTACATTCAATGCGTTATTTGCATCGTGCAGGCGCCACTTGCATAGGAGTAATCGAGCACGATGGTTCTATCTATAATTCCGAAGGTATTGATCCTAAGGTGAGCAACTATTTGAAATTTAATATAAAATAAGTAAATTTTCCCGTGTATGACGTAATAATTTCAACAAGGTTATTCTACATTAATAAGATTACTTAACATAATTTATATTACAGCAACTAGAAGATTACCGTATAGAGAATGGTACTATCGTGGGCTTCCCTAATGCTAAACCGTACGAAGGTGAAAATCTTATGTACGAGCCTTGTGATATATTTATACCTGCAGCTGTCGAGAAAGTTATTACTAAAGCCAATGCCGGCCTTATTCAGGTAAAGAATTTTCTTAACATTTGTTTTCTAACATTAAGTATATAAATACATATCGTTGTGTGTTTTCAAAGTTCTTTAAACAATTGCTGCTTCCATTTTAGGCAAAAATTATAGCCGAAGCTGCCAATGGACCAACTACTCCAGCTGCCGATAAAATTTTAATCGACCGAAATATCTTAGTTATACCAGATTTGTATATCAATGCCGGTGGTGTCACCGTTTCCTTCTTCGAATGGTTAAAGAATTTAAATCACGTGTCTTATGGTCGTCTAACCTTTAAGTATGAAAGGGAATCAAATTATCACTTGTTAGGTATATATGATCACATGCATAGATGATAAAGATTTAATCTAGTTGGATCGCACATATTGTAAATTTCTAATTTTCATTAAAAATTTTAGAATCTGTACAAGAATCGTTAGAACGTAGATTCGGCCGTGTGGGCGGTCGAATTCCTGTTACACCCTCCGAAGCGTTTCAAAAACGTATTTCTGGTGCTTCTGAAAAAGATATTGTTCATTCTGGTTTGGACTACACTATGGAAAGATCAGCGAGGGTAATTAACTATTTTTTCGGCAAACAAATGGAAAATGTCTAGACATTGTTTAACTTTATTCTTATTGTATGACAGGCTATTATGAAAACAGCCATGAAGTTCAATCTTGGCTTGGACTTGAGGACAGCAGCTTACGTTAATTCAATCGAGAAGATATTTACCACTTACTCCGAAGCAGGTCTTGCGTTTTAAAGTATATTCTAAAGTATTTACCAATACAAAGGAAATCGCATAAATGGAACTATAAAAAGTTTCGAGCCAGTATTTTCAAGACTTTTTCAACAATTGCTCCCAACCAGTACTGTCCAGTGTCTCTCAGTGACAAAGACCAAAGCTGCTAGTTGCAGTGAAAACATTTCGTGAATATCGTCGCACGTTAGATTCTCCTCGAACATGTAATAATAATTTGCCTAACGAATGCTCCGTTGCACGGATAAGTATACATAATGCCTGCGTCGATCGCGTCATTCGCGTCACTGTAACTGTTATGCCGTATGTACGTTTACGTACGTAAAGCGTACGAATCGAATAGTAGCGAATTCGATGTGCGAATACGGTCTGCCAAGTAGCCAATTCTGAACAAAGTACTTGCAACATGTTTTCCTTTGTAAGTCGACTCAACGAAATCAGCAGCCGAAATGAGACATCAGTGTGCATTTTTATACATCACTTTTGATCAGTGTATGATAATATGTAAGATTTGCACGTTAGTTGTCAAAGACAAACGAAATGATCGTTTTTAAATCTTAATTCCCTTGAGTACACAACATATTGCAGTGATGTATTTGCGAGAAACAGTTTACCGACGACTCGCGTCTACAATCAACGTAATATGCGCGATGTATCATACGGTAATATTGTTATATATTTCAAGAGTAATGTCAATAAACATATGCTCTTAATTAATACTTTTCTCATTCTTCTTTAATCCTCTTTCACTATGCGTTAAGGTAGAAACGCATTACTATCGCGTCGCGTGAAATTGCACACTACTATTTTGCATATGATAGCACGTGACATCTTGGGTAGGATTGATATTTAGTAATATATCGTATTAATAACTAAGTATAAAATCTCAAGCAGTCGTACTTCAGATTAGGAGAAAGATATAGAAAATCTTACAGTATCTCTGATTCATAGTAAAATGCGTAGATCAACTCGCGAAAACACGAAATAAACGCGAAGAGATATATATTTACAAGAATATAGACATTTATAGCAGTGTTCGCTTTAGCGCCCGGACTTTTGTGTTGTTTGGACTTTGGCTTCCGTCGCTGCCCCCACCAATTATTAGAAATGAAGTCTCGGTGTAAGCTTCAAACGTGTCCTGTTACGTTACATAATTGTCTCATCGCAGTCCGCGTGCTCCCGTGCCGAGTATCGGTATGACCATCGCATTAATTCTTTCTCCTTTCCTCGGCACTTTAACTGATGAATGAATTTTTAGAATTCACCAATTCGGATAAGCATCTAGATTAGGCCCGGATTGTCGATGCCAGAGTGGACATTACTAAAACATTCTAGTAAATACCATATATACTTCAGGATGAATGACTAAAGCTAAATTTTAATTGCTGCATGGTCTAATCGATCATGATATAAAAAGGAAGAGTACAATAAGCTTCGTGATTAGATATTATTATATACAATGTGATGGATCCCCTTGAGGAGGGTAAGATTCATTAGAACATCAATAGAGGAATGTAACGACACTAATACTAGTTTTCGTATTGTCTATGAGGCTCTTACGTGAAATTCCGCGAAGCGGGACGCGATTGTAATTTGTTCCCAACGGATTTAAAACAACGAAAATACGTGGGATCACACTGGTCGAGTATCACGTGAGATCACGTTATAGCACGTGATTTCAGGTAGCGCGATAGTAATCTGTTTCTACCTTTGTTGAGAATCCTTTTAATCTAACGTTTTACGTTATTGAGCTGACAAGCATACGTGTCTGTCTCATTTGCCATTACGTACTACTGCACCGTTTTTATAAATCATATTTAAATTAAATATATGTTAGAAACAATCTTGTAACGCGTGCTAAATGTAACAATGCCAAAATGAGTTGCGTCTATGACGACGGCCGAATATTTTCGTCGGTATTACGCAACCTCTACAATTTTCGTCCATGTCATCAATGTGATGGTTCAGATCGTATCCCATACTATCAATAGTCCGTTGGCTATTTCATATTCCACATTCTATAGCTGATAGTACCGATAAATCGTAGGAGGATAAACTGATTACGCCGAACTATCTATATATGTATATGGTAGGACATACGAATGTACACGAACACAGTGCTCTTCACTTCGTGTTTTTCTCTACTTTTTCAAGTTTTATCCTGAACTTACTACTAACTTTCACGGCGAAGTGTGAATCGTCTCGATCGTAACGGAAAGAAAAGAATAAAAACTCTGTAACGCGAGTTGCGCTTTACAATAGGCCTACTGGCGGATTACATATTTTCCTATACTACTAGTAAGGGCGGCGGCCGCGCATATAGTATAAAGCGTCACGACATCACGACGTTACCTTCATTAGTCTTGTTAGTTCTTTCAACGGCGCGCAACAATTGGCACAAGGTGAATATATGTTCTTCCGCTTGTTTTTATTACTTTTTCCATCCGCACCACAGAATGATCTGTAACAAAACAATTCTGTTAAAACTCATTTTTCTCATTTTCTTCAATCGTTACATTAACAGCCATGCTTATTCCGAGTATTTTGGCATGTTGTTAATCCGATATCCAACTTCTGGTACACTATATCAACGCATGTTGGAAAACTCGATAGACATAATACAGTTGTTTTAAAATTATACCTACGATCATGGTGATGGTAACAACGATTTTTATTCCTTAATCGTAATTTATTTATGTCTAAACAGCGTGTATTTTATTGGAACAATCGGTTAATTTTTGCACGATCTGTATCTCGACTTTAAATTTCTATTAAAGACTTCGATATAAACTTAATTGTGCTACATATAATTATATTATACTTCTATAATTATTCTTATTATAATTATAGTAATATTTTTCCCTATATTATATTTCTCGAGTGTACACGCTATACGAATTTTAATTTAGGTGGCGAGATTTGAGTCCCGCGTGAAACCCATTGATATGTCTATACCTATGGCAACTATGAGCAATGGAAATGGATCAACGATACAGATCAATACGCGACCAGATGATATACAGAATCGTATCGTCGGTGGTGAGTCGAAGATTTTTTTTACGTTCAGAAATGAATTTGATTTAATGTACAAATATTTTCCGGGCTACGTGTACGTTATCAAATTCAACGAAATCGAAGCACACGTATATACAACGTGTGTATATGTTGGACTGTACGACATAAAATATTACTCGAGTCTAAAGAAGGTCAAATTCTCTTTACACTCCGGAAAAACGTACTGAGCTTATAGACAAGGTCGTCGATCATTTTACACGTATATTCTATCTATGTGTATAATAAACAGTTTTTAGGTACAAAAACAGAATGCCACAACGAACAATTATTAATCGTCTCGTCGATTTTCTTACTCCATAAAGATTTTTCTTATAACTACAACTATTAATAATAGGTTCCGAGTTGTAAGTAGCAAGTTTCAAGTAGAAACGGTTCGTTATTGTCAGACGTAAGATTCAACAGAGACACGAAGAAAAAGAAGGAGAGGAAAGCCATGATTCTATCTCAAAAGTTCCTCAATAAAAATCACTGTTTTGTATGTGGACAACGTTGTAACGTTTAACATTAACCTTGTACATCGCTGATTCTGATAGATAGGCTATAAACACGTGTAACGAGTAGTTCCTAAGTATAAATCAATAGAAATATCTCAAGAACGAATGCGACCTGCACTGTAAACGTAACAAGTAACAAATGGTACATAAATAGAGAATCGGAAGCGTATATCTATACACATGCGTGTACTATATACAGATAGCTAACAAGAATAAAAATGATAAAAGGCAGAGAAGATTAATTTCTTACGTTTCCATGTTTCTATGTATACGAGCATGGAGGATTATTTCTTAATTTCACGTGAAGATGCCCCATAGTATGTTAGAAACAGGGAAATTCGAAAAAGGTTTACAGGTTCCAACAATGTGGGAGGAGATTCGCAATTTTGCAAAGAATATAAACGATTACGACGTAAGAACATTTACTAAATTAACGTAACTTAATTATTATTGTTATGTATGTATATAAACCCAGGATACGTACATATAGACAAGCTGTAATAGCATATTAATGAAGCTGTCCATTCGCGTGCTACCAATTCCTGCTACGATATTACAGTAATTCTGTCCTCGGTCAAATTGCAGAGAGTTATGTGAAAGATATGAGAAATACGAGAAAATGAGAATAAAGAAGGGAAGGAAAAATTAGAGAGCTGAACGATAAGGAAAAAAATAGGGGGGAAGACAAGTATTGAAAACAGAAAAGGTAGGGCTGTGCGCATTTCGCGCATGTCGGTATGACTAAAGGGAGCAGAGAAACGAGTGAGAGGAAAGGAGCAGCAGTGAACATCTATCCGACAGAGGGAGATAGTAAAAGAGGGAGGAGAACGGGGGAAAAAGTACTGGGAAAAGGAAAGCGAGGACTTCCTGGGTGGGTGGTTGATCGTAGACTGACTAGGCAACTACTCGTAATAAATCGTGTGACGAGTAACACATTGAAGCTCCGCCGTATTTCGTTTTGCTTCGGTCGGCGAAACAACCTACCATCTCCTTCTATTTATTCAGAGTTCAAAGACACTTGGTGAGCGTAAGGAATTTGTGTGATTTTTACGCTCAATTGCCAAATCG
Source organism: Bombus flavifrons (assembly GCF_040668555.2). Taxonomy (NCBI): domain Eukaryota; kingdom Metazoa; phylum Arthropoda; class Insecta; order Hymenoptera; family Apidae; genus Bombus; species Bombus flavifrons. The sequence goes on along the minus strand of NC_138455.1, from coordinate 11,048,038 downwards.
AGTTCAATAATCGCATCACTTCGAGATGACAGGCGGTAAGCAGACATTAACAGATTAACAGAGCTATTCGGAATTCTTCGTACGATTTTAAAACCGTTAAAAACCTGTCGATACATTTTGTATCGGCGATGAATCAAATTATTATGAGTGTAATTTTATAAGCTGCAAGTTACAAATTACTAGCATTAGTAAATAACACGAATAAGTTTGATAATAAAGCAAATGAAATGTTGCAAGTAAATTGTACGAATTACAAATTATATGATTGTCCTATTTTCGATAGGAAATTATAAATTAATAAAAGAGTAGTCTGCAAACTATAAATAATAACTTGTCAATTTACTAATATACATTATTTAGTTTGCAAACTATTGCACGAGAAAGTTCTGGTTTATTCTTATATCGCTGTTTCAAACAATGTATGGTACATCGTGAACTATGTATGTATTCTCAATTCCCATACTACGTAGCTCCGTTTCGATCTATCTCATTTGTACGGAGGCGTAATTTTCTGAATGTAGGTTGTACACACAACATCGAAATATCGATCTGCGCGTGAATATACCGGAGGCATTAGTAAAATCGATGACATTACTGAATACTCCTAAAAATACATTTACACGTTTCTTTCGTTCCGGTTTGACGACGATGAATGAACGAAGAAATCGACTATTTCGATCGATAGCTCTTTGAAAAATATACAAACGAGCCAAGCAATCATCGAACATCTTACATCCTATATGGATACTTATTTGGATAGATTTTTGTAATAATACAACCGCGCGATTTTCAAACGCTGAGTCGTAAGAATTTTTAAAACATGCAGTACCTGATTACCATTAATCAGGGGCATTGACCTCTTTTCTCGTAGATTGTTAAATAAAAACAAATTTGAAATGTGATATGTATTTCCCATGAGATGGAAAAGGCTGAAAATCGCTGGTGTAGCAGATACATTTATCCTTAAATAGTATAATTCGAAGAAGGGCTTAGGCAAGTTATCAAATAGTACTATCATCACAAACTGACTCAGCCGCCCTAAAAACATGTGTACGGTTTTAGCTGTGGCTAAATCAAGTGGTGATCTTATTTTGCTTTATGACCTAATTATATCACTTCCACGAAGCAATATAAATAGGCTACTTTTGACAAAGTACTATATTTCACTATGTTTCAGCGGACGAAGAAACGCAAGTAAACACTAATACCTGCAAAAATATTCTTGTCGCATTATCTTGGATCATCGTGATTCTTACTATGCCATTTTCACTCTTCATTTGCTTCAAGGTAAGACAACATGAGAATAGTACTTTCTCGGATTGTTCTGTTTCTCCTTCGACCAAAAATATCTCGACTATCTTCTTAGCTGCAAACGTTATACGGTCTTCATTCATTGTAGCTGTAACCTCGTTTTCCCGGTTATCTTATAATTAGACGTTCGATCACACTCGCATTCATCCCCCTCTATCTTTTTCCGCTTGTTCGTGCACTCTCTGCAACATGTCCGTAACATAGCTCAATGAGTATAGTACATAATTAATAAACAAGCTTATTATGTAAATTTTTAATTAAGTCGCAAAACGAGAAAAAAAGGAAAAAAGAATCACCAAAATTTTTTAGGTGGTGCAAGAATACGAGAGAGCCGTGATATTTCGTCTAGGACGACTTCTGGCTGGTGGTGCTAAAGGACCCGGTAAAAATACAATTAGACAACGTCTATTAAATATTCATTATTGCCATGATTAGCTCGAATGATAAAAGTTCTACTGTATTGGAATTTCTATATTCAGTTTCAAGGGAGAATCGTTATGTGACTATGTACTATTTCTAGGAATCTTTTTCATTCTGCCTTGTGTGGATAATTACGCACGTGTCGACCTACGTACACGAACGTACGATGTACCACCTCAAGAAGTAAGTCGCTGATCTTACGATTAGCCAATCTAATCAATCGAAATACTGCATGAGATGTTTATGCTATTTTAAGCATAGATTATACACATGTATGTATATATTTGTCAAATAAGTTTAGAAAGTAATTTAAAAATAACGCTATTTAAAAATATTTCTTCAAACACCGAGTCCTGGCCGAAGCTTGAGCCGATACATGGTGCATTAACTTGGTTAAAGAGGAGAGAAATGACGCTAACAGAACTTGATTGAAATTAGGTGTTGACGAAGGACAGCGTGACGGTATCGGTTGACGCAGTAGTGTACTATCGCGTGAACAATGCGACGATTTCGATCACAAACGTTGAGAACGCTCATCACAGCACTAAACTATTGGCACAAACTACGCTTCGCAACACGATGGGAACCAGGCCGCTTCACGAGATTCTCAGCGAACGCGAAACGATCTCCGGGAACATGCAGGTAAACTGGAATCAATTTGGAATCAAGTGAGAGCACACACAACGCGCGCACGTAAACACATACATGGCTGTTTGAATGTTTGAAATAAAACCGAATGTCAGGTTTCCTTGGACGAAGCTACCGATACGTGGGGAATCAAAGTGGAACGAGTCGAAATGTAAGTTTGCGCCTTCAACGCGATGCAACTGTGTCGTAAATCATATTCATAAGTATTACAAATATTATTTATATGTACACATGCAGGTACGATAAATTTTTTCCACAGAAAAGATGTGCGACTACCAGTGCAATTGCAAAGGGCCATGGCTGCGGAAGCTGAAGCTGCTCGCGAAGCCCGTGCCAAGGTTCGTTTCCCTTTCACTTCCCAATAAACTTCATTATTGATTTTCTTTCCTTCCTTTTCTTCTCTTTTATCAATCGTCGATCCTTCTAAATAATGAGATTCACTTTCACATGAATGCGTAGGTTATCGCAGCAGAGGGTGAACAAAAGGCTAGTCGAGCATTAAGGGAAGCTTCGGAGGTGATCGGTGATTCACCTGCCGCATTGCAACTTCGCTACTTACAAGTACGTATTTATTAACTTATATTTTATCGACTCGATTTTATTCATCGCAGTGCTTATATAGATTTCAATAGAATTATTTCGCCTAAATTCAAATGACCCGTCCCAGTCGAACCATTTCTCGCTACTTAGTATTTCGAACTCGTTCAAACCTGTAAAGTAAGTGAGAGATATTATGTTTTTCTCCTTGTTCTCGTTTTTTCCATTTTTTTCATTGTCAAAAGGCTCGAGAGTATTTTTGCGATAAAACTGCTACCTGTTTCGCCAGAACTATAATCTGGAATCCCGATTTATTAAAATTTAAACGAGCACTACTGTATCGACATTCAGAGTGTCTCTGCAGGCAGGTGTGATACAACCGGGTAACGTGTATTTCCTTGCGAAGAAGTAAGTCGAAAATGTAGAATAAAGTCTTTGGGTAAGAGGCTTTATTTTGGAGAAAAACGATTTTGAAAATCTGCCCGATTTATTAAATCAAGAATGTATTTTAAATATTTTCTTACCCGATTGTATCGCTGTTGCCGAGAGATCCACCCTATATCATTTCTCTTACACGCTATTGATCATTATCGTTACCTTTTTTATCGTTTCCAGACTTTAAACACTATTTCAGCCGAGAAAAATTCAACGATCGTATTCCCATTGCCTATCGATATGCTAACATATTTCATGAAAGCAGCTGCCGGAAAGGACTCTTAATATCTCGATACAAACTAACAGTCTATTATCTCATCAGAGTCATCTACAATCTTCTGTGCGTAAGGAATGTGTGTAATATATAATTAACGCTATATAGCATTATGTACTGGAAATCGACGTAACGAGGGGCAAGGATACTTAATTTTATTGTTGGTACAATGAACAAATATTCGATGAAAATGAGGTCAACTCCAAAAGAAGTTACTCACCATGTATGGATTACACCTAATTGATTCTCTAACCGACCGTGTACTTTTATAGCGTACTTGACTTGATCCTTTTTCCATCGATTATAGCAAAACGTTTTACATCTCATCACCACATCACCGTATCTGTCGACCAATTTTATAACACGTCATACAAACAGTGGCTACAAAAAATATTGGCACACTATTGTATTTATTATAGCATTTATATACTAATTAATCAAGTCCAAGTATATTAAATTTCGTATCATTAGTAAGGGTAATGGAAATTAATTTTACTCTTGTACTTATTTATTCATGTATGTTTCGTGCATGTTCACGCGTGTCGCGTGTGGTATAATGTAAAGCAATGTTTTATAAGAATTTTATAATCCAGGAAAAGAGGAACGAACCTCTTCGAAATGTAATCTTCGTTTTATTGAACGAAAGTACAAAAAGATTCACTTTGCACTCGTGACAATTATGCATGTGAACATGTAACTTTTTTCTTCTACGACTCACAGTTTCAACATATGTTGTGAACGATATACATGTAAGTAATGTACATATGCTCAATGTCCCTGTATATTTATTAATGATACAAAGGACTGTTAAACAGAGTTTGAGAATAATTAATTTAAAAGATGTTTTAACTTTGATTTTATCAAATTTAGGATACGAATGTGTTTATATTCTTCTTATCTTCTACTTTGAAAAATACTGTTTATCATTATATTAAAATATTAAAGATATTAAAATATTGCTTGTCTTAATAATTATACCTTCGGCTTCCTCAAAATCTCATCAACTTCTCAGCTATTTTTAAACAGCATATATTTTCGAATCTAGGTAGGTTGATTTCATTTGCGTTTTATTTTCATCTTAATTTTGTTGTGCAAGGTTGTTGTATATAATTCAGACAAAATCCTCTGTTCCCAACATCGTTTGGCGCTTCAACGCTATCCGTGTGGAAAATTAGTCTAAATGGTTTCACTGTACCTGATAATCAAGATACGTTTGTGATAGTGCGAAACAAACATTGTTCCTAACCCTTGTGTAAGTAACCATAGTATGTATATTATCAGAAGACGGAAATTAGTACTGGATATTATTAGAAAGTATTCGATAAAATATCAGGAACACTTACTAATAACAGAAGACGCATTCAAATTTTGATTTTCCGCGTTAAATGTTCCACCGCATATCCGATCGATACAAGTCATCATGGAGGTTGGCAATCTACCTATGTTAGACGCACACGGTATCGTTAACCAATCGGTTTGACAGGCTGCTCCTGTCATTGATGCTATTTGCATTGCTTGCGTATTTCCAGTTAACGTAAATCCATTACTACGTGCCATTCTTGCCATAGTGGTACCATCATTTGCCAGTACTGCTTCATCGTGTCATAAAATATTAAAGCATAATTATTGAGTTGCTATAAATACAATTCATATATCGCACAATACATATTTCGAAAGTGACAAAACTCAAACAAGTTTTTCAGGGAAAGCGAAAGGCTATTTGAAAGCTTATCTCGCTATATTATTATATCTTAAGCTTATATGTCTAACTATATTAAGCTGAAGAAAAGTTATCTTTTAGGTTTTAAACTTTCATAATGATCAGAAGATATATAATATATGTGGTTCTTTTGAAATACATGTGCGATATGTTCACATAAATATGTGTATTCGTTCTTCGTTCTTCTTCATTCACGTATTACCATCTTTATCATCGACCGGGCATGCCATATACTGAATACCGCAAAAATTCCTTTCCATTCGAATGCAAATACTGTAATCTTGATTCGACAGTTGCAATCCGGTGTTAGGATCGTAATTGAACGATTTTATTTGTCCGGATATCCCTGTGAAATATTGCAAACACCCTTCCTCGGCTCTGTATATAGTATTGCAACGTATTTGAGAGACTCGTACTTTCCAAGATCGAGCAAAAGAATTTCCGCTTGTAACAAATGTCAACGTAACAGGATTCGTTTGTCCAAGACCAGTATCGACGTATACTATATAAAAACGATGGTTACTACGTAAATGAAATGTTATAAATAGATTAATGGACTTTATTTTTCAGAAAATCAAGCTTGTAGCAGAAAAACTTGTATCACGGTGGTCTAAAATATTCAGAATACAGTACTCGTTGTAGTAAATAAAACAAATCTTTGTCTAAATCCTATTCTTTCAATAATATTTATAAAAATATTTTTGTAATGTAATGTAATGACAAAGTGGTTACATACTATGATTGTCAGCATTATTTCCACATATAGTAGGTACCGGATTACCCCCAGAAACGATAAATTGATCATAGATACACTGATGGTTAGTCGTTTCCGGACCTCTTATATTAAACTGCAAGAAATCCAATCTAGAAAAAAGACATTACTTGTCAATGAAATTCGATTCTATCAAATAAAGCACTACATTTGAGATGAAAGTAACCCACCTAAATTGGCATACGGTTGGATGCGACTTAACGAGCGTTAATTGACAAGATATAGTACCATCAAACGTTGATGGATAATTCGGATTAACGAAATAAGTATTATTGTTGCTGGTTGTCTCGCCGCAAGATACTGTCACTGAACCGGTATAAGAAAGAAAAATTGTTAAAACTGCTTAACAGAAAAAAGGAAAATATAACATACCAATGCAGCAAACTCCGTAACCATTTGCGCAAACTCCACTAGATACACCACCACGTTTCGAGCATTCCGAAGCTGCGATACAGGTACCATTTTCACCATTTAATCCGACGCAAACATTATTGTCAAATTTTACCAATGTAAATAATGGGAAAACTAGAAATAGGAAACGAAACAGATTATTCTAGCAAATTAAAAAAATGTACTGCTGCTCATAAGTACATGGTAGTCTTTATACTTACGTCGTTTTTCTCTACCGCCCTGACTTGGTGCGCTATTTTGAAAATTAATCGACTGTAATTTACCCTTTAGAGAGTTTAGAGGGTCCCGTTTAAGCGATAACGATTCGTTGACGCGATTAATATTTGGTTGCCAAAGATGTCGAAACCTTTTAAGAGAACTCCACGCGTCAATATTTATGCACAACACAACAGAGTATAATAGTAACGTAGTGATACAGTATCTACGCATTATTAAACAAATACGCCTTCGATGTAATAATTTAAAAAATATAAATGTAGAAAAGAAATTGTTTAAACGTAAATTGTTCAAAAAATGTCAAAGGTCCAATGAGATGTGTGTTCTGCAACGATTGCTCTTCGACTAACAGAAACGAAGGACTGGAAAACTGGTATATTTAAGTAAAAATGTATATACACGGTCTGAATGCTACATAGTTTAATTAAAGGAAGCGTTAAGATCATTGTTGAACGTTGATCTTTAAGCAGATTGAGAGAAAGTCAAGATACCTTACGAATGACAAATCTCTAACGTCTATCTATTGTGTTTGCCTCTTGAGTCGAGACACAGTATTTACTTTCACGGCTTTAATTCAACAAATTTAATCGTTCTTTCCCTTCACTGTAAACGTTACTTTAAACGTTTAAACCTCTATTGTCATTTTTACCTGTAGATACGATACAGTACGTTTAAGGTATCTGTTCTCACGTTTTCTATAAAGCGGTACGTGCTTTGATAAATGGTGAACGAGAAAGCGAACTTTCTATGTGATTTTCCAAGTACTTGTTACCATGATCTATATGTTCCGAGGTATGCTTGGCATACAAGATAATAATGGTCAATATTCTTATACGTGTTTACGTAATGTATTATTATGATCGTAATATTTGCAAGTCAAATATTCGAAGTATTCGATAGAAAAAAAAATTAATACAAGTTTTAAAAGTTCAAAGGTAATTATACATATTATTTTATACGAGGTAGAACTTTGATGCACGTACACAAATAATGGTAATAGTAATAGCATGAATAATTATTAGACTGCACATATTTATGCAAATTCATACATTTATGAACACAATTGAAAAAATCGAATCTAAGCAAAGATTTGCTTCACCTATTAAATATTATGAGTACTTTATTTTGGATATTTTACATACATATGTTGTATGTTTATATTCTGTGCGCTTATATGGAAATCTATACAATAAAATGCAAAGGAAATTCCTAGATTTTAGAATTTGATTATATCGGAACAAAGGAAGATCAATCGATCGATCAAGATTTCTAATTGCAGCGTTATAAGTATAATTAACATAGTCAATTTTTCGTTCAAATTAAGATGGCATACGATGTAATCATCAACAGCTGGATGTAAAATAATCAATATATTAATCGAATCAGTCTTTTAACGTATGAAAAGAATCGTTTCTAATCTTTTTATTCACTTACCTATTATTATATATTATTATCTTACGAATTCATTTTAAATCAATAATACCTGTGATAATACAAACCCATAGAAATAGGTTAGAAAAATTATTGTGTTTAAAAATGAGTTTTATACAATACAAATCAAAACACATTCTCGCACATATTCTAATAAATGTAAACACTCATATTCTAATTTACTTTACCATATCATGAAAATTACTATGATAAATTAAATACATACATTTAAGGAGAAGAATTCGTTAAAATCTTCAAAATTAATCGAGTAGAATTTAAAACGAGCGCTCGAAATATGTAAAGATGGCACTCGATATCGGAGATTCATATATGCATCTATAATATGTGCAAAGAGAACAAAGATTCTGCTGAGAGGTGGAAGAAAATAATAATAGTATGGTCACTGAAGGACCGATTCGTTGAATGACAGTTTCAATTTAGATTCGATTGTGGTTAGTTTGGAAACGTGTCGAGTAAACTCGAAATTGTGATCGCGAGTAATCGCAGGCACCGAAAGATCGTGGCGCTGTGTTGAGCGTGCGCTGACGCCATAGTGTGTGCGAGAGGCGAGAACAGCCGAAATGGAGGAGAGTCAAACATCGGAAAGTGTCGCCGTGCTACCGGACATGTCCGAACCGTTGACGAGCGAAACCGAGGATGCGTCTGCCCTAAAGGTCGAGCACGAGGAGCATACCGTCGCCGTGACGGCGAGCGTCACTCCGGTACCGGGTGTTCCTGGTGTTCCAGGAGTCGGTGTACCGGTTTCTTTACCCGTTGGTTCTATCATTGGTGTAGCGAATTCGACCAACGGCACGACCTTCAACGTCATCACATCAGACCAACTACAGGTTGGTTGTAGAAGCAATTGAGTGTTTGTTAAACTTGTTTTTAATACAATTTTGATACAGAACTGGCTTTCTGACGATTCATTCACTTTCTCGTTAAAGAATTACTGAAAAATGAGGTGGGGTTTTACTCTTCTTATACACATGTAAGCCAGAACTACTTACATGCATAGTGTACACAACATTAACTCTTATAATGCGCCTGTTCATACGTTGTACAAAATACTGGACGCATGTCTTTTCTGCCATTACGCGACACGATTATGATTTTATATACATATGACGTTAATGGAATCTGTATACCTTATTTTAAATTAAATATCTAATTATATATGTGTTTCATTTCTTTTCCTAGTTGCCCGGATCAGGTCAGTTTAAGCAGATGCTATGTGTAGATAATGGTTTCATTTGTGAACCACGGCATGACAAGGACACAGATTCCTTACGTTGGAATGGTGAATTAAAAGCAACACATATAGTAATCCAAAATAGTACAGAAGAGCCAGAATCTGAGCAGATTCATGTCTCTACTGCTAATACTCAACCAATATGCAGTTGGTCAGAATCCGCTAATTTAGCAGTATTACCTGTTAGATGTAAAAATACAAATGCTGAATTACATAAAAGCAGATTTGGATCTGGGGGAAGAGGAAGATGTATCAAACTTGGGCAAGACTGGTACACACCAAGTGAATTTGAAGCATACTGTGGGAGGGCATCCAGTAAAGATTGGAAACGCAGTATTAGATTTGGTGGTAGAAGTTTGCAAACATTAATTGATGAGCAAATTTTAAAGCCACATGCTACTTCTTGCACCTGTGCAGCATGTTGCGATGATGACAGTGCAGTTAATATACTATGTTACTCTATAATTAATATGTAATTGCAATTTATCTAGTGATTATGTAATGTTTTTTTATTTCAGACAGGTCCTGTAAGATTGTTTACACCATACAAACGTAGAAGAAGGGCTAGAGATACATCCGATGGAGAAACACCATCGCGTAAACTTAAAAGTGATACTTCGCGCGATGGCAGTAATAATGACGAAAGCGATAGTGAAGTTGTAGTACCTGATAAAGAAGTATGGCCTCAATTTGTTTCAACAGACGGTTTAGTTGTACAACAGCCGCAAGATCAAGATACCGTTGTTCAAAATGTACATCAAACGGAAAATGGACAAAGCGACGATATATTTAAAAAGCTCGACGAAATGTCCAATAAAATGTTAAAGTTGGCTTATGAATTTAGACGTACATTAGAGGAAGCTAAGGAAGTAAACAGACAACAAAGAAGAGAACAAGCTCTAGTAGCGCAATTAGGTGGTAGAGGGGATGTTATTGAAACTGTTGGTTTACAACCAGCATCGGATACACATAACAAAAAGGTAAGGAATATTGCTAGAGTATAATCAAGTGTATTCTATCCATATACATATCTTTTACTAGCTTTTCATAATACTTATCTATTTCTAGTGTGCCAACTGTAACAGAGAAGCATTTGCGGAATGTTCGTTATGTAGGCGAACGCCTTATTGCTCTACGTTTTGTCAACGTAAAGATTGGGCGGGTCATCAAGTGGAATGTGTAAGAGGTGCCGCAGAAACTGTAATGCTTATAGTTGAAAGTAGTAGTGGAGATACTAGTGCACTTGCTACGACTGCTGGGGACCAATAGCTAGTGTTCCTCACACCTATTCACCAAAGTAACATAGGAACTGAACAAACTATCTTAGAAACTTCGAAATTGGGAGAAGAGACGAAGACTTTAAAAAAATCTGTTTAATGACCAATGAGTCAAAAAGTTTTGTATATATAGTAGTAAATATTTTATATATATACAAGAGTTAAATTGTAACGATATTATTAAGTAAATAAGTAAATTTACACTAAAGTTGAAATTTTTTTAAATCAAGATTTAAAATTATGCTATATACGAATGAAAGATCGTAAATCAAATAATTGTAAAAATAAACAACAACATGCACGTATATGCATATGTATACTACTACATATTTTGAACGTACAAATACACGCGCACGCGTTTATGCGTGTATATGCGTATGTTGTATCACGCATGATAAAATATACTTCTATGAATCATTTTTTTTTACGTAAATTTATATCATTGACCAAAGGAGGTAATTACGCTTTTGTGGATATTATTTATAAACACTGTCTCCTTTTTCTTCTGTTTGTAGGTATTATTTTGAACTTCCTCTCCAAATTCTTTTGTTAGTACAAATTTAATATTATGAGAACATTATAAAAATGATATTTAGAATGAAGGCTAGCTTCTATTTTATGAATATATCGAGTCATACATTTATATCATCTCTCACACATATTTACACTTCAAATCGATGTTCTATAAACTCGCAATCATAATGGATTTCATGTAGTTACAATAGTATCATATCATTTTTTCACTTGAAATAGCAGAAAAAATATTAATGTATATCTACATATATATACCTAGTATGCAAATTATAATGGTGATAACACAAAAAGTCTAACAAACATCACTAAACAAGAAACACGGTATCAAATGTATTATATAGCTATTATTTTTAATATATGATTTTCTAATCAATTCATAACGAATATCATTTACTAGAGTTTTTTTACAAGCCATATTATTACCACCATGATTCATAGCATTATTATTATTATTATTATTATTGTCACTATTAATGCTGTTAATTAATTATAATAGAACGATCATAACAAGTATTTTGTTAAATAAAACATGAAAGTTTACTTTGCTTATATACAAAGTGAACAGAAAAAAAATAAATATTGTTTTCATCAATTATTAAGTGTCTATCTTATTCTTATATGCTTTGATACATTATATTTTATTCAATTATACATATTATTAACTTAGTTCAAACTTAGTTATAAAAAACTTTTTAATAATATTACGTGATTTGCAAAATGACAATTATCTAATAATTTCCATAATGTTTCAATCTATATAAAAAAGCACTAAATGATTTGTTGGAAATTGCTATATAACCGCTACCTGGTGAAAAATCGATAGCTTCGGGTATTGACAAATTTGTTTGAAATGTAGGAAAATTTGAAAAAACGGTGAACGATGGTAAATGCATCATTCTAAACGCATTATGTTTTTTATCTGAAGCCATTGCCAAAATTTCAGAATAAGCATTAAATTTTAAACTGGTAATCGACGTGACAAAATTGAGAACAACTTTTAGTGGAACAGGATTTCGATTTTGTAACACTGTCTTGGTATCATACAAATTAACTACACCCTCTTTACTACCTGTTGCTAAAAATTGACTATTTGGAGACATTGCAATAGAAGCACAGGATAAACATCCATCATCTATAGCTCGATGAATGCATACACGGCTATTTAGATCCCAAATGTACATTTCGTTGCTGTCTTTAATTGTTCAAAAAGAAATAAAAATTCACATTAAACAGAGAATATATAAAATTGAATAAACAGTGATAAATACAAAAAACTTACCACCATGTGTAATCAATGTATTACTATCTGGCGTAAAGGCTAATGCTCTACATCTTGCATTCATTTTCAACATACTGATAAGTTCCTTTGATGAACTTGTTAATAAGAAAATTTCTCCTGCTCGCCCACAAACTGCTAATAATTTTCCATCTGGAGATACTTCATATTTCTAAATAATTTATAAAAATGTCATTCTATATAATAATTTAGATTATTATAAAAAAATAGTTATAATTTTTCAAACCTGCATGTTAGTAAGTCCATGCGGTAACAACATTCTATATGTTTTTCCACTTATTAAGTTATAAGAGTGACAATGTGCATAATATTGAGAACCAATCAATACTTCTGTACCATCTCTCAGAAATTTTGCTGCGCTAATAGGAAATTTCTTATACTGCATTGTGTGCAATTTATTATTTTCAATTCCATCTACCTATAATTATATCATATTTTGATAAATTCTCCATTTGAAAATACAGGTGCAATACAACTAGATTTTGTATAATTACTTGAAAAAGAGATAAAATTCCAGATGTACCAGCAACCAAGGCTACTGTAGAAGATGGATGAAATTCAACACTTGACACAATGGGCCCTTCAGTATGTGTTTCTTTATTAATTGGTGTCAATGCTTTTATGTCAATTATACTCTTTGGCAAATTTTTTACTTTAGGTTTTTCCAAATGGCAACTATGCTAAAAAATATAATACATATTTAGGAATATTAGTCATTGAAGTGGTAAAATGATTTTAGTACCTTTAATATTTCATTATCTAAATCATCAGATTCTTTATTGATCTTTTCAATCTTGGCCCATTTTGGGTTGCCCACAATCTGTTTATATTTGTTACACAAGTAATCTTTACGTGACTCCTGTAGCATATTGTCGGCTAGTTTGTGTCTTGGTCGACTAATAAAAAGAATAAACCATTTGATTAGTTTCCGGATAATACATATTATTTAAAAACAATATTTTTCCTTTATTACTAAACAACATATTTTGTTTTCATTAAATTTGGTATACATACGTATATTGAACATCATCTTCATCAATCCACGCCACCTCGGTATGTTCCTCAGAAATATCAGTTTGCACAATCAAATCATTACTTACATTATCATTATCATTTATAGAAATATCATTTTCATTAATATTCGATTCAACAACATCCTCATCGTTTGATAAATCGTTTATGATGTCAGTTGGATTACCAAGCACGATTCTTTCTAACCTGTATACAAATAATGTGATAAATTCTGTTTCTTAAACAACTTAGTTACTTAGACTTTCTATATTACCGTAATAATTATACCTGGCCTCTTCCTTTGCATCATATTCATTTTTGCGTTTCCTTTTCAAAGGTTTAGTGTACTTTTGTTTATACAATGTTTTTGAGGGAATACCTTTCTTGTTTAACATTTTAGTCGGTACCAATTTCTTACGATTCAATTTGTTTTTCTCCATGATGTATTGACCGACTATTATGATTTACTTAATACAATTTTTAACACGTTCAAATAATCAAATATTACGTATTTTTAACATAACTTTGTCACATGTTCCTCCTTCTCTACAATCATTAAAATACTAAACATATATACTCCCTACATAAATTCACTTCTACGAAATACTTTGAATAAATTAAAAAATTCTTTTGAAATTATAAATATTAAAAACAACGAGTATATTTAATTATATCGGCTAGATCTTTATACATTTTAACAATTTTGTAATTCTATTGAATATTTTGTACTAAGCGTTTGATAACTAGTGACTAATGAAATATATTTCGTTGATTATGTACACTGCACGTGTATAAAAGATGCTCCAAACTGTTTTTTAATTTAAAAAATACTTTTGAAAATATAAGAAATCATAACTTTTTGAAAAAGATTTATTTGGCAATATTTCTTAAATAACGATCTTCATTTCCTCTTAACTAATGCGCATAATACATGATTAGAGAATATACCGATTCCACAATCGGGATGAATCAAACTTTAACCTTCTTCATTGAAAGATGATAGTGAAGATTTAGAATCAATATCAGAAGATAAGTGTTCTTCTATTGCAAATAGGGAAGGACATTTCGGTTGATACTGTTCTACAGCTTCCAAAAGACTGTTTGGATATCCAGGAGAGTAATATCTAAAATCAAAAGGGCCAAGAATTCATAATATAAAAGAAAAGGGAGGAAGAAGAGTTTATTCTAATGGCAACTCGCATAATAAATTGATGATTACTAAACGTATAAATAACATTCATTCATTTGTAACTTATTTGTAAATTAATAAGATCCAAAAATACAAAATATAGCGAAAACGGAAGTAAATTAAAAAATATATGTACAAAGTTAGCTTATCACTGAATCGAGCTATTGATAATAAATATAAAATGCTATCAGTTGTTTTATAGTGATAGAAATTATTGAGTTCATGTAATATTATTGATCCATTAAAATCCAAGTTTATATTTTTCCAATGCAATCAGCTGTGACAACATGGCGGTCATGCCGTATATTACTTGTCCGATTTAAATTAAGACACGCGATCCAGAAACGGAGCTGCAGTTATTTGCATTCACTGCTTGTGTAAACGGCTGTAAGAAGACTGTATTTTTTTCATTAACAAGAACTCGTGTTTCCGAATTCACTCAGTAAGTAAACCATTACTAGGGTTATGTCAAAAGCAACTAGTGTTATTTTTGATAATTATCTACTCCTATCATTATCTTTACATCCATATCATTATCTTTACATCCATATGCTTCTCTGCATGCATCAGTATTTTAGTCATCTTGATGGAGAACATAATTCAATTTTAAATGTCAAGAAAGACAATAATTCTTTCAAATGAAATGATGTTTTGAACTATCATATTACATCTTACTGAAATAGCATTATGACTTAAAAATTATAAAGCATAATCTTCTATAGCAATATTATAGTTATTATAAATTGTTGTTTAACATATCATGTTCATGAGAGAAACAATTTCAAAAATATGCAATACTAATCTTATGTTAAAGATATCAAATATATAATTCGTACCCTTCAAATTATTTTTAATTGAAATAATTTCCAAAAGCAATATGAAATAAAACACAACCTGACAATTTCATCTGGAAAACAGCAATTTATAATTTGTATATACTCCAAAAGTGTTGAACCAGGATCTGCTTGAATTTCTTGTACTTTCTTTAAACCACCGGATGTTACAAATAATCTTCTTGCCCTGGGATCATGAGGCAAAATCTATATAAAAACAACAAATAATTCAAAAATGCAACTTGAAATAGTTGAAATGCTTTAAACATTATCATTTATCAGTGATCTCATTAACTATGCGCATGAATGGATAGAATGAAAGACATTATTAGCTATCAGTTTGCATGTTGCAATATACCTAAGAATAAAACTCCTGAGACCTGACCTACACACTGTTTAAATGCAGTTATCTAAAGTAAACTTAATTTCTTAAATGTTTTAATCGACAACAAATTAAAATAATTAAAAATGTCTCTTTTAATAAATGATACCACGTTTACGATTTTATAAAAATATATATATATATATATATATATATGTAATATTGTATCAAAATTTATTATAAAATATCCGAAATCTAAAAAAACATTCTTTGCAATATGCAATAGAAGTTATTTCTTATAACATCTTATGTGATTTCTAATGCCCACATTATAAAAATTACAAATTACAATATGAAATCGATCTTTGTATGAAATTCTGTCTCTTTGCATATTTGTAATAGTATTTGATAATTTATTCAATAACATGTTACGATTTTTACCATAATACATATTACAAGCATCGTATGCAACATATTTGAAGGCGAAGCAAAATCTGTTCACATTTTCCACCTTCCTACGTCGCCAAAAATATCTTATTTACGAAAACAAAATTCCAGAACAAAATCGTGGGATAACGTGTCTGTCACAGACCTGTTGATAAATTAAAAATTTCTATTATCGTTTAAGTGAATTTTTTATCACTATAAGCATTATTACTGTTCATAATATGGTATGAATAATTAAATATTTTTCAGCTGATTCAGTGTGGCGCCAAAGATCGGTCGCTAAGGGAACGAAAGGAACTTGAGGGCCGTTTTTTTGATAATTACTTCAAGGTTGCTGTTTATCTTTTTTTATTATAAAATACAATTTTTTAATAAAATTTAATCTAAAGCAATCTCCACATATTAAAAACAAAAGTCTCTGAATTTTTTAAATATTTTAGAATAATTTATTATAAAAAATTAAAAAAGATATATGTAACAGCATGTAAAAGAAATGTGAAAAGAAAGATTGAAACACCAAGTAGAAAGTAATGCCCTAAATACAACGATCTTAATACAATAGTTGAGAAAGAAATTTAATGAAGTGTCAAAGATAAAAATCAAGGTTGAAGATTATTGTAAGATTTAATGTATTGTAGTTAAAAGATAGCGAGACAAGACAGATGCCTTAGAGTTCAAACATATAAGAACATAAGTGATAAAAGGAGATGACATCATTGTATACAAAAATTAATTTGTACTGTGTATTAAGCCAGTACTGTTTGTAAAATTACTGGCAAATATTTCTAATATGATTAACACAAAAGTCTGTCATTTATAAGAAGTTAACTTGTCATAAAATCGTGCAGTGCAGTCACAGAAGTTCTACAGATCACATAAAATGTATACCTTGTATAGTTTCGATAGTAGAGGACTTTGAAGTACATGTATTGAATATTGTAGAACGTGGATATAAGCAACTCTGATTTTACATTAAATAAGAAAGTGAGAAATTAATAATAGACATGATAAACAATCAACATTGTGTTATTCTTAATTCTGGAGAGACCAATAATTATCACCAACCGGTCTCTGCAAAACCTTCTGTTGTTTCTGTATCAAGTATCGATTCTGATGTAAGTGACAGAAGAGATGTACGTGAAGAACTTTATGCTGGGATCTTTAGAAGACACAGGAAGACCATACTTGTGTTAGGCAGTTTTCTCAAAATGTTAAGGGTGAATAGAAATATGAACAATTATGCTAGTATTAAACCTAATGATGATAATGATGAATAAAAGAATAATTTTATTGCATAAATGGAGTAGAAGACCAAGTTTAATTTTTTATACTGAAAATAATTAAATTGATATTGTTATTGCTTTGTAAAAAGATCAAATGTACTTTAATTATCACACCTCTATTAAGATTAATATAATTTAATTGCTTAAACAGATTTTTACATTTAGTAATTATTTCTCCTAAAAAGAGGCTTATCTTACATAAGGTATTATCTTGATAAATTACATGCAGCTGTCATATATTATGTTTGAATCTGTTTGCCATGATAACTATATAGATCATAAATTTGTGCTTACTAACGTAATTTTGTATACTTTATGACTAAAAGGGCATAAATCTATCTGAATAGCTTTATCAATAGATAAAGAATATTTAAGAATCAGTTATAATAGTAAATTTGAAAAGTCACATATAACTTAAAATTTGAAAATCATAGCACAAATTATCATCTAACACACTTTTTACAAAGCAAAACTTTTTAATTAAAGTATAAAATATTTTATATCACACACATATTTGATACAATATCTATAATATTGTTACATATTACTTTATTTTCATAGTTTTGCTTTTCCCAATAAAAAATTGATTTCTTTCCCTCATATTATAAGATAAATTATTCAAATAATTCAACTATTAAGGTACAAAAGCAGTTAAACATTTTATTTACATTTGAAATATTTTTAATCTAATTGTCATGGAATAACGTAATTTTGTCTTTTTTTCTCATTTTTCAGAGATACTTGGATAGATTGCATGCTTTGAACCGAATATATGCCTTAATTGCTTTACATTTTGATATTGTCATACAACAAAAGTTTTGGTGAAATCATGAAATTCTAATTATTGTAACATGTCTGTTTATATGTACTTCAAGTTAATTTAAATAGATATTTTCAAGACTTAAAATTTATGAGGCTTTATAAAAATTTATCGTAGTTTATATTTTTATTGAAGCTGTTTTCCATTGTCTGTTTTAATGTGTATCCTACTTCTTTCAACATTTAGCAAAATAAATTTCCTTAAAACGTTTCAATAAAGAAAAGGAAGGGATGAAGAAGAATATGTGATGCAAATAAAAAATTAGCAAAATACTGATAGTGAAGTGAAAGTACTACTGCCGATCATATATGTTACATTTCTTTACTTATGTTTGTACATAAGAAATCGATAATACAGTATGAATGAAAATTAATAGTAGCCAACTTTTTCAAGATGCAAATTTAATAACAATTTTTTGTTACTTATATATCTACAATTTTTATATTACTGGTCTCTTTATATCAAATACTGCCATTAGAAGATACATACAAGTATATGATATAACAAATGCAAGTAGTATAGCTTAACAAAAAAGTATGTTTAAATATCTAAAATTGCAATTACAATTTTTATATAAGAAGCACTTAACAATTCGATCGTTCTGGTACTTCAGCTGAACCATTTATTGTCGTAAGACTGAGAAATGTGCTTTTTCAGAATATAATATGTGCCATAATATTTATAGACAAACATTAAAAATAAAAATAATTAAGATGGTCTTATGCCATTGTCAATTTCTTCACTTTCTATCAATCAAATATCAGATAAATGCAATGACATACAGCATATCGGAACTGTTACTTTTTAATAGAAATATGTGACATTTCATACCATGTTAAGAGATCAAAGTCAAGTTATACCTTATGCAATTTTGGAATAGTGAAAATATATATAAGCAAAACAGATAATGAAAATATTAAAGATTACATTATACAAGGTCGGAATAATATCATAAAATGACAATTTTTATTGTTAGAATGCTATTTATGGGATAATAGTTTGTATGTGATAAGAATGAACCACTACAACTGCTTAACTAATTTTTCAATAAAGCAATTTCAAATAGCTTAATAATGGTCCATGTGTATATAATATATACATATATATGTTTATTATGTAATTAAATAAAAGAAATAAAATTATTATTAAATAATAATTTTATGTGCTAATATATATAAACTTTACCATTTAGGTGGATTTTATCATATACTGATGATTTATATAATTTATCTCATTGTATGCATATGGTAAATAATAAAACAGATGTTTTGCTTTAATTGAAAATTATAAATAAAAGTACTATTTCAATTATTGTACTATTATGTTTTACAACTTTTATGTCCTGTGTACAATTTGTAGAGATTATGTATAAAGTAAAAAGTTATATAAAACAAAATACTGTGTTCCTCACCTTGCTAAATTGTCCAAGTACATATTTTAGAATATTAGGTGGTGAATCATGCAGCAAGGATTCCAAAGCTTCAATATACATACATTTTTGTAGTATTTGTTTCAGTGCTGTATTGCATTTTGCTTTGAGATCTTCTGAGCTATTTGGATTATTGTACAGCTGAAAATAAACTATAAAATAATAATAATGAAGAACAACGTGGTATAAGAAAATCTGTAACATACCTGTAATAACTTTGGAAGAATGTTTGCGACTGCAACTGCTTTTGCATGTTCCGATGTATGCTTTCCAATTTGCCCAATTGCCCATACAGTGACAGCAAGTGTATGATCGTCATTTTCTTCATATAATATAGTAGATAGGTGAACAATTCCCTATAACAAATATTTGCTCTCAATTATTTTGGCTATGGAAATATTGTGACAAGTATATTGAAATATCACACTTTGGATCCTATGACTGCAATAGCTAACTGATCTAAGTGTCCAGCAATATATCCAATTGCCATTATTGCTGGCAATCTGACTGTTAATTTTGAGGTACTAATTAATTCAACAAGTGCACCAATACCACCAATATTCACTATAAGTTGGGCCAACTAAAGAAAAATATAATTATAGCAAAATAATGTTGCAAATAAGTTGGTTTGATTTCTTTACCTCTAATGTATGTTTACAAATTTCTCTGGTTAACATTGCAGCAGCTTTAACGACACATTCATCAGGATGTGCCATGTGTACAAGAACATCAGGAAAAATTTCAGCTTCAATAATAGATTCTGCTAGGTGTACAGAGTGTTTTGCTATACTGCTTAATGCCAAAAGAACTTGACGCTGTGTACATTATTAATAAGTGGAATATTATATTACAAAATCATACTGTACATATAGTATTTTATGTTACCTTTAACTTAGTATCAGAATTAGATAATGCCTTTGCAAGAAAAGGAATCGCTCCTGCATCAACCACAGTTTCTGCAAGATCAATATTATGTTTGCTTATATCGAATAAAGCAGAGGCACTAATTTGTTTTAAACATAATTCAGGTTCTTGTAAGGCCAAGACTAAAAGTGGAACAGCTCCTATAAATAACATGATTGATATACAAGTTAATAAAATATAGATAACTAATAGAGTATATTAATAGAGTATATGTACCTGCATCAACTATGGCTTGAGCCAAAGTCTTATTATGCCTAGCAATGTATCCTAATGCCCAAGCAGTAGCTTCCTTAACACCAGAATCAAAATCTTCTAAACAAATTATTATAGTATCCAATCCATTATTCTGAATCACCATAGATGCCAATTCTGGGGAATGTCTAGCAATTGCACGTAAAACAAATAGGGCTGCTTTTTTATAAAATTTCTATAACAAATATGCTTCAATATGTCTTCATTATTTATGTATTATATTTTAATATATAATAAATTCTACTAAAACAAAAAGAAAGAAATACAGTCTTCTACATCTAAAATGCTTACATTCATACATTTTGTTTATCAATATTCTTCAATAATTGAGGTAAAATACCCATTCTTACAACAGCTTGTGCCAATTTAATACTATTATTTGCAAGTTTTCCTAATGCAACTGCAGCTGTATGCTGAATAGATGGTACAGGATCTGTTAACAAAGGGCATAAGAGATCCAAAACCCCAGCAGCTTCTAAACAATCTATAGTGTTTGGTTTTGAGGCAAAATCAGCAATGGATTGAACAAAGAATAGACGAGCCTTTTGGTACTGATCAAAGACTATAAAGGCATAATAATTAGTATTAACATTCCTTAGCAAGCTAATTATTATAAAAAATTATTCATGTGCAGAAGATATATAAAAATGAAGACTTCTATATGTGCATGTGCCCTTACATTAATTATATTATAGAAGACCGCCAAATTTTTATTAAAAATATTAAAAGTATTTCAAACATTGTACCTTGTAAAATTGAACGTGCTGTCATTTTTATTTATTATAAATTTTTAAATGTATATGCGATGTTGATACTTTCAATGCGTTTTTATATCATTTGACTTTACGAAACTGTCATATGTTTGAAAACGAAAAGCTACCGCCTTCTGCATACTATATAGTATAGCGACTCGAGAAAACAAATGTTTGATCGAATAGAATATAGACGCAGAAATTATCAATCAAAATATAGTAATAGAAGGATATAGCGATAGTAATAAAATACAATATCTTTTATGTAATAATTATTCATATCGGAAAATGACTGAAGAATTATTATCTAAAGAAAAAGAATTTCATCAGTTGAATAAAGAACTTGAGCAGAAAGCAAGCAATTTGATAGCAAAAATAGATTCTGTTGTTAACACTTACAATAACGGATGCTCGAATCTTAATTCGAGGAAACATCGCGTAAATGCGACGAAAGAAAGAACAGCCTATTTAAATGGTATAACAATACAAAATAAAGATAATTTTCAGATTTTGGTTAAACGAAATTCATCTTTACCTCATATTTTCGATCAATCCGTTGCTTTGAAGCCGTAAGTATGGAAGAAATGCAATTATTTATATTTATGTGTTAAAAAATGATCTCATAACAAATATATTTTAGTTTTAACAAACTATTGAATAAAATTTTTAATTATTTTGTAATATATTTAAAATTAAACATCTGAATAATAAATGATTTCAATATTATTTATATATTAGAAAAATAGAATCACAGAAAGATAATGAGGATGAAGTTTCTAAGCAAAAGAACCTGGCAAATAAAACTGTTCTCAATTTCTTAAAAGCTAAGGTAGATATATTACAGGATGAGCTACAAACAATGCGAATTGAATATAGAAAACAGGTACCTAGAATTCATGTGTGCATGAAAGCATTTATTTGATTAATCCTTACACAACTATGTTGTATGTCCAGTGTGATATTTGCAAAAATTTGGAATCTGAAAATAACAAGATTGAAATTAAGTTAAAAGCTGAAATAGAATCATTAAAAGAAACAATTACAAAATTAGAGAACACTAACAAGGAGTTGCACTGTCAATCACAAGCATTAAATACAGAAAATTCAATCTTAAAAAAAGTATGCATTACACTCACTCTGTTCTTTTCCAATAACAATTTTTTTTTTATTCATACAAAATATTTTTAACAGGACTTAGATAGACTTCAAAAGCAAGTAAAGATAACAAATCAACAGTCTAATAGTTGCTTGATGAGATTAAATAGATCTTTGGAAAATAATGATAAACTTAAGAATGCATTGAAATATTCTGAAGTAGAAGAAAAGGTGCAACTTATACAAATATATAATATTAGATAAGAAACTTCGTACCATTTAGCATTTTTATCTTACTTAATGTTTTTACAGGAATTGAAGACTCAAATTAGAAAGCTAGAAGAAGATAGAAAATTAACAGCTAATCACTTGGGAAAGCAACTTTCAGAATTAATACAAGTGTTTAAAAAACAAATGTTAATTGTAGATAACTTAAAGAAGCAAAATGTATGTATATATTTTATCTCTATTATATAAAATTATATATAAAAATTAAAACATTTGATATATATGTACTTTAATCTATCTTTTTAATCGATGTATGTATGTAATTGATATGTATATATACGTATGTACATGTATGTATGCATATAAAAACAAACACACACAAGGCATGCTTACTGGCAGTTGGACAACTAAAATTAACAAAAGAAGATTTCTCAAGATTATTGGATCAGAAACCTGAAAATTTATGATATATTGTATATAAAACATTTATTAAATGACTACTGCAATTCATACATTGCAAAAGATGGAATAACTTCATTTCATAGCCATACATTTTATACAATTTTATATTACATGATATAATCCTTAATATTTTTTATGAAAATCTGTGTTCTTTAATACATTACCTGTCATACATGAAATTTGAAAGTTTTGTGATCTAAGCTTTATGATTCACCTTAACATTTCTTTTTTTGTTTTTATTTATCTTATATCTGGGACATTTCTAGCATTTTTAACATATACGTAATAAATAAGTTATATCTAAAATATCAATAGAATTTTGAATACAAAATGTCAGAATGAAGTATGTAAAGTATAAACATTAGTCTAATTATGGAAATCATATTTTTTTATATTCGTTTAATATTTTCAAAAAGTAATGTCATTTAGAGTTACAAAGAGATACAAAACTAATTTTCATCATAACCGAGATGAATTTATTTTATTCAAAACAATTTTCAATAACTTACTCAATTTATTTACACTTAAGTCCTATTTTGTGCATAAAAAATTTGATTAAGAATGATAAATTTCGGTTAGTACGTATAAAAATTCACAAAATTAATTGAATTCATCTCAAAGTTTAATCTTCAAACGTCTCAGAAAACACTGACTATTTTTTTTATCAAATGAATTTTACAGATTTTTATTTTATATCCTCGCTTAAACAATATATGTACTATCGTATATTTTCTACGCTTATAAAAGCAGCTCGACATATTCTAAATACTATCACTTGAAATTAGTTAAATAATATCAAGTGTCACAAAAAAGTGAACGAAGATGATATATGTTTGTATTTTCCGTTTAACCATTTCTGCGCAATCTAACTTGAATAATGTTGTTTTAGTGTTTTACTATTTAAATCTCTAATATGTTCTGTTTAATAAAATATATTAAATTAATTGTTTTCTTTCTCTCTTTCTCGTTCTCTCTCGCACTCGCACTTAATACGAAGATGCTATTCTCAAATGCTTATAACTCTTTCCCCCATTTTTGATGCCCCTCTCCTTTTTATAATTACGATAACGTTTCGTTTAAAATTCTTATTTTATAACCCTTTTACACATTGCGTTTCACAACTCAGCCTCACATATATGTATACATCGAAATTTGCTATCCTTATTAAAATTAAAAGCACTGATACATTAACAATTTTCATTTTTAATTCACTGCTTGAGTTTATATTTAAAATTATACTGCACCGCAGATTTTCGCATTATTTCATATTGCACTTTAAATATTCAATTTATTTTAGTCTCTAGAAAGTTTCATGTTTAATAAAATATTTAAATAATTGGTATCATAAAGTTGATATATCTATCGCCGATCAGAGAAAAACAAATCATAAAGTACATTCCTTATTTTTGAAAGTCTTTATATGAAATATCACTTTTCCAATTAATTTTTACAATAAATCAACTTCAAAATAATCATATGAATCTTCAAATTTTATGTCATAATAAAAATTTACGTAACCATTACTCCTAAAAACATAGATTGACTTTTATATTATTAGGGTAAACTTTTTTATTCACTGGTATAAAATTTTTTCCGTTATACACGTAATTATTAATTAAACTTCTCGACTTGCATTAAAATGCATTACTATCTATGTGTTTAAATTCATGTGTTTCATATTATGTTATAATACAAATAATTAATGAAATTACATTTCTTTCTTACTTTGTAAGCTCGTAGAAATTATACACGAACAATGCACTTTATATTATTCGAAGGAAAACAGAAAAGGAGAAAAAATAATAATAAAAGGAAATGGTGCATGCCCAGCCTTTCATCCTCGTTTGTTAATATGTGTCTTATAATATATGTTAAATTTGTTTGAAACATTATTTTACTTACAGAGTGTTTTATTCATCTCACTCTTATCACGCTTAATACTAGATTTTCTCGCTCTTTTTTTCTCTTTTCTTCTATTTATTTTTACGAGTTTATAATTTCGAAAACAATATTTTTTTTTATTGTTCTTTGCAAGGTTATGAATGTAAAAGTTAGATTCGTGCATTTTTCGTTTCACAACACGATATCGTATCAAAAATCAGTAACACTTGAATTTACGTCAAAGGCGGCGTAGACAGTAATACATCTAGCAGCTTGACTATGAAATGATTTTATTAACGTATTATAAAAACCAGACTCTAAATGCGACCAGAGGGACAACATGGTACAAGGGCATCCATGTACAAGGAGAATGTATGAGATTCAAATTCGAGACTTAAATAAATATTGTGACAATATCTAGCAATGACATTGGACAGTCATCTTTCGTTCGCGTGTATGGTTGCTGCTGTATCGTTGTCGTAGATCAACTTGATCATGCCAGGTAGCTATACGTGTCCTTTTGATATTATAAAAACCAGACTCTAAATGCGACCAGAGGGACAACATGGTACAAGGGCATCCATGTACAAGGAGAATGTATGAGATTCAAATTCGAAACTTAAATAAATATTGTGACAATATCTAGCAATGACATTGGACAGTCATCTTTCGTTCGCGTGTATGGTTGCTGCTGTATCGTTGTCGTAGATCAACTTGATCATGCCAGGTAGCTATATGTGTCCTTTTGACCCTCTGTGCGCTCCAGATATTCTTTCTCAATTAAAATATCTATACATTTCTGAAAGAGCAGAATCATCTTATATTAAGGTTATATCTTTTTCATTTCAATTTATTTTCTCAAATATTTCTATTCATCGATATCATGTTATGATAAATCAATATAAGAAAAAATACACGTTCACATATGTTAAAAAATTATTCGCATATATTTATATATGTGAAAATGTCTTAAAAAACAATGTCGTTTATACGTACCTTAATAACATGTACTCTTGGTTTGAACCTAGAGCTTAATTGATTCAGTACCTCAGCTACCAATTGTTGATGTTTGAGTACTTTCCTCATTTTCATAATCCTAACAATAGCTGCCTGAATTAGGAGTTTTCTGTCTTCTTCTATATTTTTTTGTGTTGTTTCCTGTTCAATCTTTAATTCCGTTTTCATTGGTATATTGATATTAACCCGCAGCTTCTTGCTGTCATAAAAGAAATATATTAATATAATTTCTGATAAGGTAAATATCACAGACTATAAAATAGAGTTACTTTTTATATCCTGTGAAAAGCTCAACTGTTGACAGTGGTGTCAATTCAGCTTCGTCATCAGTAGCAGCTGTTAATAGTTTAGCTTTCAAGAGTATTTGAATAACCTGTAACAATAAATATATCATCTAGGCTCTATTTTATATGTTAATTCTTTCGATTTTGTTATATTACCTGAAGCAAAAAATCCATTTTTATCTGTGTAGCATCATGTAATTGTTGTATCGTCCATACAGTAGAACCATTATATTGTAAGAGAACAGCCATTTGAAATGTGGATGCTTGCAACGTGTATCTGCAATAAAAGAATGAAAACTCATTTGCAATTGACACAAAATATTTATTATAAATTTAACTTAAATTTTATTGTTAAATATTTTATGACCTGTTTTTGAAACAATTTGTATGCAATTCTCCTTTAGACATATTGTACAACCAATTCAACTTTCTTCCACTATGCTGTGAACTATAGAAAGTGGTGAACCTATGTACAGATCTCTCTAGCTGTAATGCAAAGATAATATTTAAATGATACTATTATCATCAAATGAATTATTCAATTCCGTTTACCTCTGTTGGTAATGAAAATGTAAAGGATTGTTGAAATGGCCAAGAACCAGAAGACAACACTTGTATATTGAAATCTATATCCAATGGTTCAGCAGAGTTTGTCAAATGTCTTCTAAACTGTTCATTTAGATCTTTAGACACACCAATATCCTGTGAACAGACTGCTATAATTATAATGTTATATGATTTTGACAAATATTAGTAAACAATATAAAAATAATTGCCTATAAAAAAATAAAAAATCCGGGAAAACGTGTGAAATACAATACAAATTAAATAAAAAAAAAGAATATCATAGCACAATACAGTACCTGAAACATTCGTTGCAATTTTGAAGTATATTCAAAACCACAAGCTTGCTTCAATTTAGAAATCATAGAAGCTTCTGCATCATCACTGGCAGACATATGTTGTACTAATCGTTTTGCCAGCATTTTACTATAGAATTTTTGAAACACATCTTTGTCTTCTATATATTTAAATACCACCATCTGCGATTGAAAAAAAAGGGTGTAATATTTTTAGCAAGCAAAAATGTAGTGTTTGTATTTTATTCATTTCATTTTTACTCACAACTTGGTTCAGTGTATCTTCAAGTTCAGCTTCTTCAGGATTTTTGCTACTCTTTTTTAACAACAGGTCACAATATTTTGCTAATAATTCTGGTGATTTGCTGCTGCTATTTGCTGCCCTAGTTACTGAATTACTGTTAATGAATCTTCCACAAGCCTTATCAAGAGCTGCCACAAAACCACTGTCATTATTAAATGCAACAAGTACTAAAGCATTGTATTTTTTATGAACCTCCAAAATAGTGTTTACATAAACCTTTGGATCCTACAAAAAAATATTTTTACACAAAATTAAGTTGCAGTTATTTTAAATTATTAATGAACGTACATTAACTGCAGAATCACCACATTTATCGATAGCTCCAAGTCCTTGATTAGCTATATGACCTTCTAAAAGGTTCCGCAATTCTCCAAGACCATTTGGAATTCTTGCCACTAATTGATACATCCGACCTAAGTCTGTGTTTTTGTCAGCATCCAAGAGATTTTGAAATTCAGAATGAAAAATGTCCAAATGTTTTTCAATTAACACTCTTTCACACGTTTTTGCTAATATTTCGTGCGTTGTTTGATGCAAATATACCTGAACTCGCTTTTGTTCTTCCAATAACCTTTGCTCTGCCTATAATAAAATAATATTTGTAAACAGTATTCTTAGAAGATATGATAATATAACAAAAGTTGATTTCAAAACCTTTTTCATATATTCTGTAACTGGATTTTGTCGAAGGAACTCTGAACTTTCTCGAGTATAAAACCTTTCTGTATCTTCAAGGAAGACATTTTCAAAAGAATCTTTGTAAACAGTAAGATTCTGTCCTTTAGCACCGGGATCATCCTCATTCAAACCTAATTCTACGTAACAATTGATTACACCACTGACTAAACGTGTATTTATTGTTTCCCCATTGCGTTCCCGTTCAATTAATTTAAGTACTGCGTTAGTAACCTGCGATGTATTATAATATACAATTTACTTTTTAGTCTATTTTCCATACATTTACTTATTAAAAGACTTACTTGTCTATTTAAATGCTTGAATAAGTTATCTCGCCATGTAACCAAAGCTGATTGATAAACTTCATAAATTCCTTTGCGACCCTCCTCACATTCTCTACGTACCCAATGTCGATTTAGATATGAGCATACACCATTCAGTACTTTACTACTAAACTGATATTCTTCCCATTGTCTTGTATAGAACTGCAATACATCTTCATCCATCAAGTCGATTCCATGCTATGTAAAAAATATCAAATTAAAATATCGAATATTCTAGTCATGGATTAATTAATAATGATAATCAGTGGAAAAAAAAAGATCACCTTCAATAAACTTATAAGGTAATTTCTAAGAAAGTCACGTAAACGTTTATATAACTCCAAACCAACTAACTGTGCACCTCCTTGAGAAATTTGTCCTTTCTTACTTTTGGTTGATGTTCTAGTTAATTGTTGATGAACACTTGTGCAATAATTATATACATGTCTGACAAGTTATGTAATAAGGAAATTAATAGACCGTAGAGAATTATTTTGTTATTATAGTTTCATTTCTTTCTTTTTTTGTTGTTTAATATTTAAATCAAAAAGGATACGTGTACAACTCTATATATCTTGGTTTAGACATACATTGTCTGTTATAAACTTGTTCAATACCTTCACGTAGATCTCCCCAAATTTGATCTAAATCTATTTGTTTGAGGCCTGCTGGGCCTCCTTGATGACTCCCAGCTCCTCCTCCACCTCTATGCCCTGACATCCTATTTTTATACGCTTGTCGAGTGAGCGTCACTGTTACTACTGTCTACAATAATTTCTGTAGGAAAAATAGAAAAGAATCTGCTATGTAATTCAAATACATTGTACAGAAATTGTATAGAAAATAGAAATATAATACAATAAAGCAAATATAAAAAAATGAACAGCAAAAATTTGACTTTTGTATACATAGATGTATAATACTAATTTTATTAGAATAGTTTTTAGGATACAAATGATAATAATAATCATGATGATGATAATGATGATGATAAAATAATGATGATGGTAATAATAATAATAATAATAATCACAATAATAATAACTATTATAGCACAAAACAACATATTCAATAACTGAAATAAACTCTGGAACATACTATTACATCTAATGATATTTATTAGTGATTAATTATTCCAAAATTTCAATGTCACAATCATTTGCTTATATACACATTTAAAAGCTGTTGAAATCGTTTGTGAAACTATAAATATAAAAACTATGTGAAACCTTTGTGCGCTTACGAGGGACGATTAAAGAAAAAGTGATAGTAAGTGCAATTGGATGAAGATATTCGTGGGGAGAAAAAAAATACATTTGAGCAAAAAAGGTTAGTCGGTAATCGGAAGATCCATACCGATGTAGTTACATCAGGATGCACATCGTTAGCAGTAGCTCGAATTTTTCGTCAGGAAACTTCAGAACATCGCAAATCTTCGTGCTACAACACTACCATCCGTCACTATTGAAGATCCATAAAAAGCAATTGACAGAAATAACACCATCGCAGCCCGTTGCCATAAGAGAATTACTTTTTTTCGTTGGTAGAACGGAGGGAAATATTGTGAGACAGAAAGCGCGCACTCACCTGTCGACGTTCACCACCGCATAACAGGCAGGGTTAGACAAGGGAGTTCTCGTGAAAACGTGGTGGCTATCTTTAACAATCACTGGTACTTCGTTCTACATACGCTTTAACGAGAAATTTATAACGCATCCGCTTGTTACTTTTGCGCTCTACACGATGACAAGCACAGTAAAACCGCGAACCTAAAATGTTGTATCTGTGTGCCCAAAACTGACTACAGTTCCAATCTGCTACTTTACTTCTGACAGGTTAGGTATCACTGTTACCAACAAAAGAGTACATGTATCTTCGATTTTAAGATCTATTTCCTTCACAGTCAGAATATATTATTACTTTTTGCAGTATATTTTATCTATCTTTCTTACTTAGATACTTTCTATCTTGGAAACTTGCGTTTCAAAATTTTAAACTGAAAAGTGTTAAAATAAAGGTTCTTTCGATACCTATAACGAGAGATAGTAATTTTTATTTTAGAATGTGGATATATTGATTATGAAAATCAGTCTATAAAAATCTTAATTAATAATAGTTAATTATCTTTTCTATATCGTATAAGATTGTACGTATATTTATGTAATTATTAACGTTTATTATTTTAATAGCATATTAACTATAATTTTCATTAATATTGCTGCCTGTTTATTAGTTTAGTTTAATTTAGATTTTTAAGTAGATAAAATGTAAATAAATATATGCAGGTATAAAATAATAATGCGTAAGGACTTGATACATCATTTATTTAATACATAGATTTGACAAAGTTAAATTTACGTATTATATATAAAGCATCTGCTATTAATTCAGAAAAATACTTTTCAAAACTCACTTTAGATTTTATTTAAATGCTACAATCTTATCTTAAAGAGCTTTTAATCATTATTACGTGAACAAAGCATAGTAAGAAGTAATGGTTTAGCAAGAAATAAGTACAAAAGAACATTGAATTTAATACTGAGTCATTCAAAGATATAAAAATATTCTACATATATGTACAATGATAAGAATAAACTTTCATAATAGATAACAATATAACTATGGATATAATGAAAACAAATAGCAAAGGATATTTGATACTTCTCTCAATATATAGATATTTCTGACATTTTTACCTTTTTTATTTTTTATTATAATGAGTAAAACATTGTAATTCAAATTTTTACTAGAAAATTTTTATTTCCCTTAACTCAACATAAAGATGACATTTTCTTGTTAATAATTTTAGTCATAACTACAAAAATAAATTTACATTGAATTTAATGGAAATAAAGAAATATGGTTGGTGAAGCTGTGGAAATATCTTCATGAAATATAAGACAAAGTAATGTCAAAGTAGCTATTTTTTATTGCCATAACAAGCTGAAATAAAAAATTATCCATGTTCAATTTCAGAATATCAATTTGGAACAAATATTACTTTGCACAAAGATAAATTTATGCAGAAACTTACTTTATAATTGATAATGGAGGCATGCCTGGGTCAGCACCTTTTCTAAATCCTAAAAGGTAAATTAATCAATGAATTACGTGTCGGTCATACGTTAGATTTATTAGGAAGATATACACATTCATTCGTATTATAAAATAACTGCACATACATACAATTTGAAATTAATAAATGAACAATCGGGTGGAAAACATGGAGAAAAATAACTAACCTAAAAATAATATAGCAGGAATGAATCCCCAATGAAATATAGTTTTGCTGACATCTAAAACAATTGCAATTTTTTGCTTTGTACTCGGATTCATCGCCATTTTCGTATAATTATCACGTGTAAAATGTCTAGACTAATCTTGAATATTATGAAATGGGTATACACAACTGTTAGATTATTTCGAATGATCACGAATACCAGATGTACTTGAAAACGAACATATACCTGATATACCTACTTCTCTAAATGTACATGTGCTTTTTTGGTTTCTTTCCGTCGGCTTGTTGGATCTTTCCACTTTTCGTTCATACGTTGAAAATCATTAAGTCATATTGCGCTATTGAGTTATCAATTGGAGACAACCTTTAATTGTTTTACCGAAATTATTCGAAATAATGCATCTATATAATATCTTATAGTCTATGTCCATGTTTTGACAGATTCGTCCATTCTGTAGATTGTAGACTACGCGGATTTCGAACTACTTCAATCATTTTTTAACTTCCTCGATGGTAATTTCAAGTTTTTACATTTATTGTTGTATATTTTATTAGAAACTAGTACCAAGTAAAGATTGTAATTGTGTGACGATTGTTGTGTAGTTTTTTAATGCGTGAACATACAATTAAATAAACATTATAAAATATACTTTATACATATTGTTTCAGAACTCACCACATTATTGCATTTGGGGATTATGTGAATCACAGCAATATTGTTGTGGTGACAATGTTTGCTGTAATGAAACTGATTTTAATTTTTTATTTTTAACGTATGTTTGATGATCTTATAATATAATACAATATAATACAATACAATATAATACAATATAATATAATAAAATATCATATTAACAGGGCTATCATTTTTGGAACAGTTGTCATTCTCACATTATGCTGTATTTGCTATTATTGTACCTCTCGACGAGTTCATGCGTCTTTCTTAAAGAAATATTTCAAAATTGCTTATACTTTAATGTCTAACCAACGAGAAAATGAAACGAATGCTGCAAGGAATCAAGAATCGATAGTGGAAGACTGTGTTGTACGAATAGAAAAGACAAAAACTATGCTTTAATAAACATTCTTTATATATATATGTTCTATATGCCTTTTTAAACCCAATGTTAGCAGTTGACTGTAATTTTAAGAAATGGAATTCTGTCTATGTTAAAATTCTCTCATGTGTAACCAATAAATGTAATAAATGTGTAGCTGTATATGAATAAGATCGTTTAGAAATAGACATCTTATATTTTTGAAAAAAAACATCCATAATGGTGTAAAATTTTATTTGTTTCAGCAGATAATAAGATTAAGCTTGTAAAATAATGGCTTTTTTTAAATCTAAGAAGCTGCTTTTACTGTCCAGAAATTACAAACCAACTTTTACCTTGCAATTTGAAAATAACACATTTATGAAAATTAGAAAAGAATATCCTATTACTTGAAATTAAACGTCATTTATTAAACTTTTATGCACAATTTACTTGTATGTCAATGCTAGAATAAATTATGTATATATTAAATGTTATGTTACGTGTTAATTCATTCTATGATATTATAACAAAGTTTATTTAGTAAAGTTAATTCATTTTGCAATTTTTAAATAAAGTTTATGAATGATATGTCTGATCCATTGCAGCCTCACGGTTATCTTGATTTTCTGTACGAACCGATTACATGCAATAATAATTTTTAAATGAAACTCATCAATAGAATTACTATGTTATATTCTTGCAATTTAGAGAAATTAAAGAATCTCTCATTTAAAGAGTTTATATTCATTAATCAATTATATTTAATCAAATTAAAATATGAAACGCATATTGAATTACTAATTGCAGATATCCACATTTAATAAATGTAAATTCTGTTCGCATTTTGGTTTAATGTATTTTTTCTTTATTTGCAATTTATTCCTTTATTTGATATGATCGTTACTGAAAACATATTTATTATTTATCCCTCAGCACAGGTTTTCCAAGAATTAGACAATTTCTGTTCGTAAACGAGTATGAGCGACTTGTTACAGGGCCTCCCACTCCTCATCAACCGAAATTCGCTACGGCGCGGGGGAGTCAGTTTAATGTCGAAAATTGGAGCGATTAGACGTGTACGGTGTCACTCTGTGACAGGTGTCCATTTATTTCTCTACATAAGTAGTATTTTTTATAATGATTCTTTCACTGTTCAAACTCACGCTAATGATAAATTCGTTCAATTATCATACGTTTTTACTTAATATAATCATTATAATCCATTATTTGATTATCTTCTTTTCTTCGACCATCTTTTCGGTTACATTTGCCGGTAACTCATATCATAGTTTTCAAGACGCAATTCAGTCTTGATCATTGTTTCATTTTTATATAATTTGTTCTTTTTATACATTTGTTCTAATGTTTTCGTCTTCTTTTGTGCAGATTATTGCTTGATCGCGAGATAACTTTCAAGGTATTAGAAGGACGCTACGAAATTCAAAAAGATGCCGCGAAATTCAAAATGACACCCCGGTGATCGATGATAAATTCGAGATCTTTTCATGGAAATTTGGTAATACTTTTGGTTGTCATTTCACTTTTTTCGGTAGTTCTTAATAGTTTCTATTATATTCGAGAAAGAACACCATCATAGACTGGTTTGAACATGTTCTGCATATCGCGTCTTTTCTTGCTGCGCAGCTTTATTTAACGGACAAGAAAAGTCAACCATATTTTATATTGGTATATTTAAAACTCTAATGGCGGACATTTATTTTGGCGGGCAATTTTTACAAATCATTTTAATTATGAAATATTCATAAATATTTGACAATTTATTCAAAAATTTTGACAAAATATTAACAAGGGAATATAGTTTTTGGTATCCTTGATATGATATTTCTTTATCTTTTATAAATGTATAATAATTAATTTGCAGTTTTGAAAGAGCAGTACATATTTTCTTCGTAACCTTGTATTTACTTCATCTAATTCTATTCCTTATATTTTACATTAATTATTACTAATTAGAAAATAGTATTCGATTAAAAACATAACAAGTGTAAACTTTCTATTTTTGAATTTAGTTATTATTACAATTTTTTGCTTAATACGAATCAGTCTTTTATCATCTTAAACTTTGAAAATAATTAATACTGTCATTAAGAAGAAATTACAATATTCTATCGTTTGTTACAGGTTACTTCCAGCCTTCACTTCTTCCATCAAAATCGGTGATTCCAATTTGATGGCAGCTTGGTAACGACGTTCCTTGGGTTACAACAATATTGACGACAATGTTCTTCGCATCTAATCGTGAGTCGCATGCATTTTTGTTCCTCTGGTCACTCAATCATGTCGTAGGATGAAAGGTCCGAATCGACACGGGTTGACTGGTTGTATCACGTAGAAATTTTGACGAGCATAGTGACCGCGGGTATTTATTATACTCGTGAGTAGTAACATTTTCTTGTCTGTGTTTTATTTATTAGTTTAGGATAGGTTTTCTTGCACATCGCGTTTTTAAATGTTGATGATAATGTATTAACATATGTTGACAATTAGCATACTTATATACGATTAAAAATTACAGAATATCTTCACTAAAATTATTTACAGAATCAAATTATATTCAATGTGACTATTTATGAAGATCAAATGTTCATACAAGAATGTGTATGAATATTGAAATAAACAACGAAATGACTTCGTTTAAATATTTTGTAATGGAGAAGTTTGGTACCTTCAGACTTCGTTAATATAGAAATTCAATTCTGATTAAAGTTATTACAATGCTGATAAAGATTATAAATGATATTTATTTTAATCTTTTACTCTATAATGGTATGGAACAGTTTTATTATTTGAGCATACACAGTATAATTTCAGTAAAATTCGGAATATGGAATATGAAAGCATATGTTAAAGACTAACTTTGTCCGCCCGTTAAGATAGATATTATAAAATTTCACGTGCAAGAAGACACTTCGCGACAGGCAGATTTCAGAATCAAAACAAGTTTTAAACGTTTCTTTGTGTTTTCAAAGATGTGTTTTGATAAAGATATCGCCTGAGGATATTTCGATTAATAGAGTTCATTTAGAGTCCATTGTTATTCATTGGTATAAATATTACTTGCATTGAATCTTAATTTATGTTTGATAAATATGTATATTTTTCGTTAATTTTCTTCATTTTAGTTTAACAATTTAATTGTTCATTGAAATAATAAAGTAAAATAAAGTATAGAATTATTAAAATTTCAAATGAAATTAGACTGCAAAATCAAATTAGCCCGTTAGATACAAAATATAATAGATAGGCTAATCATATTTTTAGCATAGGATTTTCAGGTTTACCTCCTTCCATGTTCATTGCCAGAATCTCACTCACGTGCCCAGGTGCTTCTTGGGTGGGAAGAAGGCAATGGGCATGATGATTAGTCTATAACCTAACAATGTTTTCAGCGACTGACATTGCGTTAGCGTATCGTGCACGACGTATTTTCCACTGTGTGTGTACGTGGTTAGGCTGTGGAATTGCGTCGTTTTTTCTTTTTATTATAATCTTGAAATACTTATGGAGTTCAGAAATATGAATCCAATTACCATTGGAAATATTCAGTGCTGATAAATACGTATAGTAAATTATAAATAGTAATATTACTAATCTCAGTATAAACTACAAAAAAATTAATAATTGATTAGAGTTCGACGATTTCTTCTAGTAAAATTATTTCTTTAGATGATATACATATACATGATTATATACGATTATGAGTATTTAATTAAAATTGAGATTTAAATATATCTCGATAATTAAAGTTGAAATATACAGAATATTTTTACGCAATGGTCGCTAGCCATCGTCAGTCGATTTCAGGAAAATGGTACGTACTTTAGAGCGTGAAAGTTGTATGCCAAACTCGGGTGTCAGAGGCGCCCCGGGACGTCTCTCTAGTGTAGGCTCTTGCGCCCGGGTTATGTGTGAGAACCGTGGAGTGAGTGTGTTGGTGTGTTGTCTGTTTTGCTACTTTTTAAATATAGGGTTAGGTAGGATAGGTAGTATACCTTCTGGTGTGAGTGTTAATTATAAGTAGGTAGGGCCGGGCAGGTTGGCACAGTCTCTGGTCGGGTAGGCGCGATTTCGCGTGTCCAACCTGTTTCAGGAAATTTGATTTGAAAAATCGACGGTGAAGCTGGGAACAAGAGTTGGAGCATGCCACTCAGCTTAGGCTTTGCCTATCGGTTTTTTGAATTTCGCGGTCGCGATCGCGAGCAGGAAGTAGATTTCGAAACGAACGTTTATATATTGCTCGAGCACACATATACGAACAGATAGCGATCACTACGATCGTTGGTCATCCATGTTCACTTAAATTAACTCGCGCGATTTAAATTTTTAGTTTACATTTGCGGGTTATTTTTTTGTTTTCCGATTAGAAAGACTCGAGCTAGATTTAAGTTTCAGCGGGCATTGCGCCCGAAGAAAGAAAAGGCTATGAGCCGAAGAGGCCCGGCAAATTTGTCATAGAAGAGGGCAACTACTAATGGCTTTCCATTCTCTGAATTTCGGATCATCCAAAGCATGGAAAGTCATTCCCGTTACTATTTTGTCACTATGCTCGCTTGTAGTATTTGTGGTAGTAGTAGTAGTGTTTTTTTTTCTTTTTGGTCGGTGTACATGTCGGTTCACCACCAAATTGGGCAAATCACGGTTTTTGTATTAGTATTGCAAGAGATTAATTATGGTTTGAATTAGTGTTGCGAGAGATTGATTACGGTTAAAATTAAAGTTGCGAATTATAACATCGCGATTGTTTTTAGCAATTTTGATTATGGATTGTCAGAATTTTTTAGAGAACGATACATTGATACATATTAGCTTTCGCATGGCTGCCCTGTTTGAGCACGGTAATAAGTTTGTGAAGATAACATTTGCTAAATTAACTAATAATTTAATAATCTGATCTGTTTAATCTAATAAAATACTTCAATTAATAAAATAAATGTAATAAAATAAAAAAATAATTTAATAGAATAAAAATTTATCATATTCTTGATGAACTTCGATTCATAGCAAATAATATAACAATTTTGTTCACGTTTTACTAAATACGTTAAATTGATACCAGATACGATATTCGCTTTTTAATCCCTTATAATATATTACATTTTTATATAAAATGAATCAATTTTATATATATGTCTAATTTTCATTTTAGATCTATACATAATAAATTTTAGTACACCTAAAAAATTTACAAGAATTTTATTAATTCTTAAAAGCTATTTATTAAGAAATTCCGCCATCGGATCGTCTTCACGTTGTCGCTTCATTTGAAATGCTTCGATCTCATCCATTGTTGGTTCTTTAACTTCATACATGCTATTGTAAGGGCGTTTTCTTTCATTCATTTGTAGCAGCCTTTCCGCTTCCTTTTGTCTTTCTTCCTCTTTCTGCAATGCTTGTTGTAATTTATCTTGTTCCTGTAACTTAGCAGCTTTCTTCTTATTCTTTCGTTTTTCTTTCTGTTTTTGTTTTTTCTCCTTCCTTTTAGATGATTTCGATTTTATCGGTCTTAATACCTTTTCTTCTTCATCCGAGGATGTATCGTTACTTACAGATTTTTCATCGGATGAATTTATTGTTTCCTCGTTA
Organism: Bombus flavifrons; assembly: GCF_040668555.2. Lineage (NCBI taxonomy): Eukaryota > Metazoa > Arthropoda > Insecta > Hymenoptera > Apidae > Bombus > Bombus flavifrons. Next base: position 11,009,224 of record NC_138455.1, on the reverse strand, counting down.
GACTTTTCTTCCTCATTTACTGTTTTTTTAATTTCAATAACGGCTGCTTCGGCTGTCTTTTTACCTGCATTTCCTGTACAGTATGAATTTTTTATAAACGAATGACAGCACTTGTATCCCCATTTACCAGCATGCCAGTAAGAACCCCAAACGCAAGTATGATTATTTGGATATACATCTTCTTCGTACTTAGAGCGAATTATTTGTCTGTCTTGTCCTTTGATGATCTGTAAATAAATACAAATTATGAAAAATAATATAATTTAATTAACCTTCATAGTCTAATAATATATGAATATACGTACTTTTCCATATCTGGAATATTCGACATATTGTTCTGTTTGTGCTAGTAAAAGAGAAGGCGGAGGAGCATCGAGATGTTCTTTACCTCCATATTTATTAATTATACTTTCACGAGCTTTATCTTTCAGTTCGTCGCGTTTTTTATCATATTCCTGTTTAAGTAATTCCAATTTAGTCGGTTCAGCGAGTAAATGAACGTCAACACCTCTTTCATGCGCTTCCCATGCAAATAATTGAGCATTTGAATGTCGTTGTGTATCTCCCGAGAAACGCGCAAAATTTTCACCTTTATAATCCACCCTGAAACAGAATACATCTACTTTAGTATTTTTGAAAATAATAGTAATTCAGACGATAACGGAATGTATAAGATAATTTCTGCATACTCTCTATCTGTGCCGGTATAAGGATTGTCACGCATGGATCTCGTTTTAGGATCGTAATATGCCGAATTTGGATCCAAGTTTCTTAGATACTTTGCTGTATCTTCTCTAATTCGTAGATTTCTAACGGTAATACGTTGTTTAGAATCTACTTTTGTTCCAGGCATATCAACCTCGTCAACATATTTGTCCTCATCTTTATCCGAATCCTGTTCATCATTCTCTTCCGCGTTTAACTTTTCCGCACGCATTTGTCGTTTTGCTTCTTCAATCTTTTGATATTCTTCGATAATAGCTCTATGCTGTGAAGGATCATAACCAGCCCACCTACATTAAATTAATATATTCAAAATATTGTTTTATATTAATATTTATATTTAAAATTTACCAAGTATTTCAGTATGTACTGTATGTAGTAAAGTTCAAGATAAACGACCTGTCTCTTTTGCCATCATAGTCTGTAGATAATTCTGGTTGAGTAAACTCATCTGGTGCTATATTTGCATTTGTGAATTTTGCACCTATTTTACGTGGACGTTCCATACATTCCTTTTTCTTATGAGTTATTGCTCCACAATTTTCACAGGCTCCTTTACGATACTTTGTTGCTACTTTAGATGAATCTACACCACGTTTATACCATTCATCTATACCGCTATACTGCTTTTGTTTTTCAGGCTGCGGTCTTTGATGTTTCAAAGTAGGCCCCTTTAAATATTATATATAAGTAAGTATTATATGTTTTAACGTTATGTGCGCTGACTATAAAAAGAGATGTCAATTTCTTTAAAATGTTAATGCATACCTGTGCGCCAAAATACCATGGCGTAGCACTAATGTATTGTGGAATGTGTGGATTAATATCTTTGCCTTCTTCATCTACTGCAGCTGGTGCTGTACCAGCTTTTCTCGCTTCTTCTAATTCCTTAGCCTTCCGCCAATCTTCTCGACTCTTCTTCTTGGGTTCGTCTTCGAAATTGCTTTTGTTCTTTATAATTTTTGACACAGGTACATTAGCTAGAGTATTAGCCATTTCGATAAAGATAATTAAAGTTAGATCAACTTTAACTTTATAAGATTATTTAATTTCGGTGTCTTGCTCGTAAACTGACAAATATTGGAACTAACCTATACATAAGACAAAATCTAATGACAGACGTAAACAGTTATGGAGTTTGTGTTACGTGTTCTGAAATACCAATCGTGTAAAAAATCAGAAGCCATAGACGAACTAGTCTATGGTTATGCCCTCTACTATTTGTGGTCGAACTACAAACAAGCTGTGTGGTCGAACAATGTTCAATTGTAGGTAGGAAATGGTAACTGTTATACCTTTCGAGCAGCATCTGGTTTCTGGTTTAATTTATGTACTGTAGTTTAGTTTATTCATATTGGCAACCCTGTTTTCGATGACGTCATTGTAAAGTTCCGAAATTGAAATCAATAAGTGGTGTGCAATGTTGTGTGCACATGATAGTCGGACCGAAATGGTGATTATATCAAAACAATTTGTCAGAGTGTACGGTTTTTATTTATTCAGAACGAAGGTGTAAATATTAATTGAGAAAATGGTACGAAATACGAAGAGAAAGCTGGCGATATTCGCCGGAACGTCGAAGTGTTTGATATACGTGAGTGGATATTTTTCGTTTCAGCATGTACACTTTTGATGCCATTTAACAAGAAATATCAAACGAAAAGTTATTCTCTGTATTCTAAATTGGAGAAAATCCCTTTCGAAATGAAAGTACAGCGAGAAGCGGATTGTAACGTTCAAGCGTTTGCTTCCTATTTCGATAAGATTTACCAAAAACTCGCTCCTTTATTTCATAATGATCGCGATTATTTTGGTCTTAAGATTAATTTGTATAATTTACATCTGTGGATGTAGGTTGTAAGTTGGTACACTATTTAAAACGTAATATTTGTTTCAGGCAGAAGCAAAGTATTGTGCCTCTGAAATGCCTGGAGAAACAAAATACTATGAGTGAGTTTCATACACGTAATTATGTTTATCTTTTAGTAAGTCAAAAGGGGGAACTTTTCTCTTTCTTTTTTTTTCTCAAATAATGAAACAAAAGACGACTAATGAACGTAATTAAAAAAAAAAAAAGAGAGAGAGAGAGCTAATGAAAGGGGAAAGAAAGAGGAAGAAGAAGAAGAAGAGGATGGAAGAAAGGAAGGAATGTTCAGAGAGGAAGAGAAAGATGGGAAGAACGAACGTGTAATTACATGTAAATTCATTTTAGGTGTTCTAAAACCGAATATTGTTGCGGTATTGGTTGTTGCGTGTCACCAGGACTACATTTTCATCATTTATGGTATTATTGGTGCGCAAAACAATTTCACAGATCATTCTGATCGATATCTCTAAAGAAGATACAACATTTTTACGATATTCTCACGATTTTTTGTCGTTCGTTAGGATATTGATAATAATTATGTTCCTGGTATGCTCCGGTGGTGGCTGGTGGTATCGATACTGGTTACAAGGAAGATACAGAGCGGCTGCATCGGCTATTCCGACTAGAACTACGAACGCGCGAGTCCAAAGTTCTCTTCGAGGGTCAACGTGCCAAGGGCAGAGGGCTCGTATTACGTACAATTCTGCGAGAAACACTGTATTATTGCATCGTATGTGGAAAGGCGAGTGTACATTTGTCTGGTAAATAATTGCGGCGTATTCGATGTTGATCAATTTATTTGTGTTCTTAGGTCCTCAAAGAAACGGAGCGATGCCCGCTTACACCGGTAATGCGACAACATCGGGCCATTATCAGAACATGAGCGTTATGTTGAACGATGCGAACTGTCCGTACTACCAATTATATGGCCCACCTCCAAGCTACGAAACTGTGATAGCTCAAACACGTGGTAAGGTATCAAACGCGACGTCACCGGAATCGAGTAGCGCGCGATCGAGTTCGTTCGTTGCGCCAGCGAATTCGAATGTGTCCCAATGCTTCTCTTATACTTGCAATTTCTCTACGAGATTGAACAACAGTCTGGATCAAAACACGCAATACTCGAGTGGCGGTACGAGTTCTCGGCAACTCGAAGGCCGAGAAGGTATTCCATTCGCGCATTTCCCACCGTATTGCGCCGTCGCAGACGGAAGTACGAGGCAAAATGTATGCATTCCTTTCGCCTATCAGGAACAACCGTTCGTTTCTAGAGATAACTTTAACCCTCTGTATCAAGCTAGTTCCATACACTGTGTTCCGTATCCAATGGACAAATCGTCAGACACGTCGGATCCAGAGAATCAAAGTTACCAAGTGTCGAACGCCGAAAGGTACGCGATGGTAAATGTCGATTGTACGGCTGGTAGTAGCAGAGAGCAAGGTATTTGGCAGTCGAACGATCGTTCAACGTCCAAAGTACGCGGTAGCCAAGTAAACAGAGATACGGATGACAGTATGGAGAAAAATGTGGGAGAACAACGAGAAAATACATCGATGGTAAGAGGGGCGGCGGGTTCGGCTTCTCCGCTTAAAATCGAAGAGAATCAGTCGGACGATTCGAAATCCGTGGATTGGTTGGAAAATTTCGATTCCGAGTTGGCAAAGAGTCGTCGAGTGTACGGCGGTTCTTTAAAAGCAAGCGGCAGGTACGCCGATAAAGAAAGATGCGAGGAATATTCCGTTGAAAGGGCTTTCTCGAGAATTTTGCCCCATTCCTGTGACGGACTTATTAACACAGAGCCAACTACAGCATCTGTCGATGTATCCCATAACGTAAGCTCTTTGGAAGAGAGAGCCGACTGTAGTGCGAGTTCTTTTCAATCAAATCCATCCAATAATGTGATATTAGAGCGTTTCGGTTCCGACGGCGCGTCTTTCTCGATGGAAAATATCGAGAAACTTGAACAGTCTCATTCTCGTCTCGTAAATACTAGTACAAATTCTGATCTTGAAAGTAAATCTAGATTAGACAGATCGAAATCACTGGACTGAGCAGTTATGGAATACTTTGCTATCGTACTACGCGTATATGTAGTGCTTATTCTTCTACACGTTATTGATTCACGCGTATTTGTGTACGATCGTGTTAGCCCGAAATCGATCGTGTTAACGATTTATCTCATAAAGTTTTCCTGTAATCGATATAACGAAATCAAGAGAGCGTCGCGGTATTATATGTTCTCCTTTTTAAATACGAAACTCGTCGAGTTTCGGATTTAAGAGTTGATCGTTTATCGAACGACAAACAACGCTTAATCTATCGTTTGTCTATATTCCAATATACATTCCATATACTATTGTTATCCTCTCTTTTTCGCTCCTTATATGTATATGTGTATAGCTATGCGCCAGATTCTCGTATTCGAACAAAAGGCTCACGGGACCATATTTGACACTGTTCAGTTTGTCTCGATTATTTATCGGTTACGGGATAATTTGTTATCTACTAACAGTTGTTAGTGCAACGCAATAACGCGTGACTCGATTGGATCTCGTTTTTTACGATACGCGATACTGCCAGAAATCTTCGGTCAATGTCCTGTTCGCTCGAACGATGGCTCCGAGCTGTAAACGTTAATCGGTTGACAAATATTCGATTATATTTGTATCCTTTTTCCTTCCTTTTGCGAACGAGCTCAACCAATTCCAATTACGCACAAGGGCGTCGCTCGACGCTGTTCTTAATCGTCCTACGTAAACGTATCGGTATGCCAATAACACGTTAGCACACCTTTTTCTAATCTTCGCACGAAACGTCGTACTTTACAATGCCACCGAACAGTTTCTAATTCTAATTATTAGGTTAAACGTTATTATAGACTATTTCGTATGTCGTATTTTCAACAGAGATGTTACAAATCAAGATGGTGTTTGACGAGATCGGTTCTATTCCCTTTTTCGAACGGAGGAACCGCGTAACTTGCTTTCCGATTCGATCGAACACCATTTACGTGTTGCGTATTTCTTTCATGTGCACGTGAATACAATTCCGTGAACGTTTAAGGATTCTTCGTCGATATCCTTCAAAATGCAGCAACTCGATCTACGTGTAACACCTTACTAATTTTAAGATACGCATATGCTACGAAAGAGTTTCTCTTATTATTGCTTCGTCAGATGGGATCGGAAGAACGAGAGATGTACGTTACCGCTCACAGGTATCTGAACATTCTAGTCAATTTGTACGAACGGTATACATTGCGCCTCGTAACGATAGAACCACCCAAAGTCGTTTAACTTTTATATTTTATGCCAAGTATTTGTAAACATTAATGCAACAAGAAACGACGTACATCGTGTTTGAACTTGCTATTTTTTAATTCAATTATATTCTTGCGCCAAAGTGTTTGGATATTTTTGAGCGATAGTACATACACGTGTGCGTGCGTGCGTGTATGATTGCGTCTGTTTGCTGCGTTTGTTTGCAAGCAAATGGCTGGCCGATGACGGCCAACAGGCTAAAAGGAGATGTTTGAGGATATAGACTAAGCTAAGGATGCGAGGACGGAGTAGGCGATGGTACGAAACGCGAGAAATCAAGTGAAAAGTCGAATCTCATAGAAAAATTACGCGTTCGAATCCGGGTTTACGGATTACGATATCTCGCAAATGTCTTTATTTTTACTTATCGGTTATTGTTCTTCTCAATTTATACGTAGATCGTAAGAACGAATCGCGCGAACCAATGTCACTGACGGTATAAAAAGTGGCAAGGTCGGACAAATGATAAACCTGACAAATCACATTTTTATAGAGAATCGATTTTTATATTTAGTATGCTTTTTCAGACTTTGTGTTCTCGTTGCCTCGTCGATCACTTAACAAAATTATTAATTACGTAAATTAGGTGTGTTTATTATTAACGAAATCAAAGTACCGTACTATTCGTTTCCTATCATTGAACAACGTCATGGATTTATCATTTGTTTTCAAGAAGCTTCTATCTTCTTTTCTCTTTCGTATACGTTCGTTCCGTTTCACAAGACACTTTTCTTGTTGGCCAGCAAACAACGAGAAAATCAACAAAAATGAACTTATTATCGTATCCTTCCCATGATCTTGAAACGAGAAAGCACGTTTGCCGCGGATAGACGGAACAGTTTAGGCAGGTTTGTCCGACGACAGCTGCGCGTCGGAATTGCAGTTATTTTCGCAACACGACGAATGCAGTTGAAAGCAGGAGTCGCCTTGACGTACCATCGCGTTTGCAAGTTTCTGATTCCAAAAGTTTTCGATTGTAACAGCGGTCCAAAGAAAACAGTGTACGTGCCAATAACGAGTCCGTTAGATAAGGTAATGTCGTGTAGGGCAAGTCGATCGATCTCGTAACAAAGGAGAAATATAATGATATATATATAATATATGATAATATAATATATGATATATATCATATATTATATATATATAGTATTATTAATTAAAATTATATATAATTAAATAAAAATTACATACACAAAACGCGTGCGTGTGCATGCATAATTATTTTTTGTAATCGATCCAAATGGACGAGCTATTTTAACAGTCCGATTAAATAAAACGCTAATTAAATAACGCATAAGGTATAAAGTAACGTGGCCAGTTACTATCGTTCCGGATTACGGGGGTCTTCTATAGATTCAGGAAACACTATATTTTGCGTGCGTGCGTAGCCTGCGTGTTATAGCTTTAACGATCGATAACTAGTCCGAATGATCACTTTCACCGTAACGTGCAATCATGTTCGTATTAATATACTGTAAGATATATTGTACCTCACGAAAAGGGTTGTCTTTGCTGAAATAAAGACAAAATATTTATTCACGTAAGAGGCTTTTAAAGTCGATCGATTGAATTTCTAATTTCATTTGTGTAAACCAACAAGAACCAAGCAAACATGAAGTATCGTTTCGAACGTGCTATAAAGTCGTAGTAACAAACTGTTCATTTTTGACCATCGAATCTCCGTCTTTCTTTCTCTTCCACTAAATGCAATTTAAATATTAGAGTTGTCTCCTCGTTCATACGAATTACACGGATTCAAATTGCGCGTTTCCATCGAATCTTTACCCTTCATACATCGAATATTAACTTCTGCAATTAATTCTTTACTAGCATCATCTCAAGTTCTGTATTCCAATTTCCATGGTTTATACGTCCAAATCGTTTCCTTGAATTGTGTTTGTAGACGTGTAAAGTTATTGTTACCTGCATGATAATGCGTTACCGATTGCGCAAGAAGGAAATTAATTCTATCTCTAGTGAATACATATACAGGGCGGTTGGTAACTGGTGGTACAAGCGGAAAGGGGGTGATTCTACGCGAAAAAAGAAGTCAAAAATGTAGAATAAAAATTTTTCGTTTGAGGCTTTGTTTTCGAGAAAATCGACTTTGAATTTTCGCTCGGTACGCGTGCACTTTATCGCGTCTCGTTATAACGGATTTCACTGTAGATCGTTGTCTCGATGGAAAAATTTAAAAAAAAAAGAAAAAAAATTAAAGAAAGACTGTTTATTCTATATTTTCGACTTCTTTTTTCGCGTAGAATCAACCCCTTTCCGCTTGTACCACCAGTTTCCAACCACCCTGTATATATATATAGAGAGAGAGGAGAGAGAGAGAGAGAGGGAGAGAGAGAAAAGGAGAATAAACGGAAACAAGAGTAGGCTTCATAGGAACCGGTATGATATACGATTGATTGGAAAAGTACGACACGTTTTTTTTATCAAATTCGCAGAGATAGAGAGGAATTGGAAAAGGATTACTATAGTTAGATTAGAATGGTAAACGGCATAGTTACCGGCACGAGGCGACGCGACGGTAAAAGATGGCAGGTGCACTGAGGCTCGGAGGAAATCAATATTGAGAGAAGATAGGTAGAGGGGTTGAGGTGCGTCGAAGCATCCCCATAAGAGAGAGCCACGGAAAGTTAGGAAGGCCGATATAGCGGTTGGGCCGAGGAAAACGCTGGAAAATGTCATAATCTCGAGGACTATAGTTTCGAGGGTATAGTTTCGAGCAATACCTCTCCTCTACTTGATTTTCTATCCATTTGTCTTTTCCTACTGAGTTTCTCCACCTCTATTCCGCTCCATCGCACTGTCTTTCCCTCTTCTCCCTGCCTGTCAGAAACCCTCTCGTCGTCCAAGCTAGGATTCGTCCTCGGTAGAGTGAATCGATAAATTTGTAAGGTGATAGTGCGCGAATTGGTGATTACGCGATCGTGCCGGGCAAGATGTCGGTGAAGGTGAGTGATTGTACGCGATAAAAATACAGATGGGGAGAAAGTTGGTCCGAGTTGGATGACACGGATGAACTTGGATCGAATCGATTCCATCGATGCTGGAAACACGGTCCACCGGCTCCTCCTTACTACGTGTTACCATTTTTCGTCCTTCCGAATGTCAACGTTGTACTTATATACCGTAGCTGCAGTTGAACAGGTTGCAGAGATAGAACCTGCGGATCGGTTTGGATTACGAATCGCATATTCTGGCCCTGAATTTCACGCAAGACGATCGTGTGCACAGTAAACGTAATCGATCACTGATGTTATCTTGCGTATTATCGTACGTCTGTATGTATATGGTACGCGCGCGAGTCTGAATAATGTTTCTCTCGTTATCGCTCGATAATACTATGTCACTGATACGTTCTATTAGTATCGTACGACAGGCAGAAATACGCAGTATAAAAGGTAATATCAAAATTATCGTGTTGCACAACTAGTGAGACCGAGTAATCGTGTGTGCAAGACGCTCGTAACAAATACGATTCTTGTTGGATTTGTCAACCCTTTAGATAATAATATTCAGAATGTGATGGAATCGATATCGTAAGAAGCAACCTGTATGTTCGCTGTAATACTTTATTTGAAAAGATTGAAATTGAACAGAAATTAGAGGGAGGTTTTTACGAGCCCTCCAATTGTCAGACTTTTATATCGATGTTTAAGCTGGAAAGCGGTTACGTCGAACGGTGGTTGCAGACGAGCTGTTCGCCATACAATTGTTTTAAAAGGGAAACGACTGGCTAGCTCTTTTTCTTCAAACGCGAGTGTCGTGAACATAGCGGAACACAATGCGAGACGAAAAGCATTCTAATCGTATTAACGAGGCTACAAGTGTCTATTTCCTGCTAGGAGGTCAGAGACGAAACAAGCAACTCGATTGTAGACGCGTGCGCGCGCTTCTTCAGATCCTCATGTTTGCACGCGTGCAGTTGCCGCGTGCAACCAGCTTGCAGTTTTAACACGAACGTTCGTCGTGTTTCTCTCACAAAGTGTCTCTCATCGTTGCTTCTCTTTTTCGTCAGCCATTGTTTGATCTCGCTTTCGTTTAAGGAAAACCAGATTTTCGGTCAGTCGGAACCTGTTAAGCCAATATCACTAGACTGCGGATATTTATGCAAATTCACATTTTTATGAACACGATCGAAGAAATGGAACTTAATCCGAAATTTGTTTCGAGTCTTGTAAACAGCGTAACGAATATTTCGGATGCTTTTTATGCATGTTTACGCGTTTAGTGCAAATTTGCCATGTACTTTTCTATTAATTATACGTCAGGTAACGAAAGACGACTGTTCGCGTTGTAATTTCATTCAATGCTCAGTTTGATCTCGATTTGAATCTCGTTATCATAAACAAAGCGAGTAGAAAGCTCACAGTATGTACACAGAAATAGAAACCTTTTACGGGTGTATTATGCGTGTTACGCGAAACATTGCAAACTTTCAATAACATTTTTTTGTTGTAGAATAAAATTAGTAAGATTGAAAAATAAATATAGACCCTGTGAACAATTATACGACGGTTTTAACACACGATGAAAATTCAATTTAATAAATTTTATATCACGCTCCAGATTTCGTACACCGATGTGTGTATTATTGTTTTTACTTTCGTTTTTGAAACGGTGACATTGGAAGCTTTCCTCGTTGTTGGAATATCTGCGTGCGTAATGTAGCGTAATTGCGAATATTATACAAATTGCTGTTAAATTGGAGAATATCGCGGGGGATCGAATATATGTCGTTACTGATTCTATTCAATTCCATTCGTAGATAAAATTAAAGTCGATGATTTCAGAATGTTTATTCCGTACGCGATTTCTGACGAACAATCGTATTTTTTGTCTAATTTCCAATGCGAAAGCCAGGTATTTGTTTCGATTTAAGGCTCGCTCGGCGTTATGTATTTTTAGTTTTAGTCTAAAAATGTATCGCTACGGGCAATTTCACCGCTGAATTTTCACATTGCCGCCTCTTCTGTGTCGTTCCAAGCACTTATACGTACTTTCTCCATCAATCCACGTTTTTAATTTGTAACGCGATGTTTCCATTCGTTTTGTACCGCGAGACTTTTTGAAAAAGCTTTGCGAGTAATTAATTACATTATCTGGTATTCGACAGCTATTGTGTAATAACGAGACTGGTTTAACGTTATTTTATCTTCGGCAAAGTCGTTCCGTGTCAGCGCTTATAGAAAAAAGTATCGTTTGCCCTTGCACACTGACGTCCCTATCTATGACGAATAAGAAGAAAATTTAGCAACTATAAAATGTATTTATGTCTCTAGATGACGATGTTTCAACTTATTTATGGGTCTTGTCTTAGATGATGATGTACAAGCAGGCCGAGTTCGAGGACGAGGACAGCAGTAGCATTGGTTCCGTAGCTTTGAACAGCGAAGGCATCAGCACGTCGGCCACGCACATCAGATACAATTCGGTTGGTTTCTACACGAAAGTGAAGCAATTTAATCGAGAAAATAAAGTACTCGTACACATGTGGCTGCGAGATTTCAAGTCAGCCATCGATAGATATTCGCGATCAAGGCACGTAACGCGAGTTACGAGCGACGATTTTAACGTTATAGTGATAAGTTTGCGAATAATAGTGCAGGAGCTTGAGAATAATCTACACGTTGTTACATACAACACGCCATGGCTCTAAAGTGGTACAGGCGAAGTTAGAGAGATTCCGTTGCTCGGAACAAGACGAAAATAAAAGACAGCGAAATAGTAATGTTTGTTTTTGTGAAAATCGCGTTTGAGAGCTTCTCGATTTTACTTGCACCATTCTGGAGCCACGCTGTAGCTATGTCTGTATATCTATTCGTATGTATTTTTCGTATTTAGGGAATCTCGTTGTGGAGAGCTAGGAGCTTGCTCGAAAGATGTCTTTTTATCATTTGCATGGGCCTTTTGTTCATGGTCGTGATGCTGTCGATAATCATCAGCAGCAAAAACGGCTGGGAAGAAGCGCAAATACTTCGTGTCACTTCGCACGAGGAAGGTAAGCTGTGCAACGACGATTCCGAAACGTTAGGTCGCAGGATAATACGCTGTAACGTAACATCACTACACGGATCGATATCGGTACTGTAGAAAAGTCTTAGGTCACCTATCGTAGCGATCTCGGTAATGACGATTGTATTTTTAGACCATGTTCTTGTATGGTTTTAACAAAAACGAATCTCTAGTTATTGCTGCCCTTATCGTGTTACATCTTTGCCTTCCCGCGCACGTAAATTGTAAATACCGTGAAATGAGTAAAAGAAAGCGCACAATCTGTAACTTGTATATCGTTAATCCGTTAATAGGTATTATTGATCGACGAATTATTATTTTTCGAAAAGTGGTTGATTTTGTTTTAGATGGTACACACTGTTTAACCGAGCACTGTGTCACGGTGGCTGCTTCCATTATAAATAGCATAGACCATTCGGTCGATCCATGTAACGATTTTTACGAATACGCGTGCGGTGGTTGGATCAAGAAGAATCCCATACCAGATGGAAACAGCATGTGGGGAACGTTCGATAAGTTCGAGCAAGACAATCAGCTGGTTGTAAAGAATGTTCTTGGTAAAAAAAAAAAAAAAAATGAACCCTTCGTGGGTTTCTGGTGATCAAGGAGCTTTTTGGAAAAAGGATCTATAGATAGTGTTAAACGCGGTGTTTCGAAACGTCGAGGTCAAATTTCACGTTACTTTTTTACAGAAAGCACCTCGATCGTAAAACAGAAATCGGTTGGATCTGCCACTCTGACTCGCTCTGCCTCTTCTACCCTTCATTTTTTTCTCTTTTAACGTAGAAAAACCATTCGCCGAAATGAAATCGAAGGCCGAGAAGAAAGCAAAATATTATTTCCTCTCGTGTATGGACGCAAACGACACGATCGAATCGCTTGGCGCGAAACCAATGCTGGACTTGTTGGATTCTATCGGTGGCTGGAACATTTCTGGGAAATTCAATCTAAGCGAGTGGTCGTTGCAAAACAGTATGCATATTCTGCAAAATGTTTACAATATGGATGGTTTATTTACGTGGGCGGTAAACGAAGACGATCGAAATAGTAGCAGGCACATTATACAAGTAAGATACCAGGATGGATGTTTCAAAAATCCAATTGGAAATAATTCTATTGAAATCTCGCCAAAATATATATGCAATATGCGGAATTGATTTCACGCAAAAACGCTATAAATTTTCCAAACAACTCCATATAATTACACAATGGTATAATATATTAGTATGTAACATATCATAAAGTATATTACAATAACACGATAATATAGTGTATATTGACCTATACATATGTATATGTATAATACAATTATTGTACGTAACGATTTATACTTTCAAGATCGATCAAGGAGGTTTGACGCTGCCAACCGCCGACGATTACCTGAACGTCACCGAACACAGTAAAGTGTTGGCTGCGTATTTGGAATACATGACGAAGGTATAATGGCATTGATTTGCGTTTCGTTTATCTCGATTCCATTGTTTTTCGGCACCTTGTAATCTTGTAACCGGTGAATCGAGTACAGGTACTCGTACACGTTTGCAGATAGGCGTGCTGCTTGGCGGAGAGACGAATTCGACCAGAAAACAGATGAACGATGTGATAAAGTTTGAAACGGAATTGGCGCGGATCATGACACCGCCGGAGGATCACCGAGATAAAGAAAAGCTTTACAACTTGATGTCTTTGGATGAATTGCAAAATAACGCGTCTTTCGTAAGTATTTCGGATCGCGTTTCTGCCACGTTCCTCTCACGCTTCTGCCGCAGTTTTGCCGTCAAATTATTATGTTCGCAGTTTCGATAAATTCAGTAGATTCTCGATTAACGGAACGTCTCTATACAAACGGTATGAGACGGTAAAGAAAAGCAAACGTTATCACGAAGATATGAGTCTCTTGACGGAGGTCCTACCGTATCTTTATTATCTTTATAGCCATTCAATTAATTTTAGATGTCCTGGGTAGACTATTTTCAAAATGCGACGCAACTCGTTAACAAAAAAGTAACCGGCCAGACAAAGATCGTGAACTTTGCTCCAGAATATTTCGTTAAATTGTCCAAGCTGGTATTAGAGTACAACAAAACGAACGATGGGAAAGTGTAAGTATTTTCTAGAAAGCCTACGCTGGTTATCACGTATCCTGTCATTCTTTTTTTGCTTTTTAGTAGGGATGGGACCTTTCGAAATCTCGGAAACCCTGGAAACTCGAAACTTTCTACTATTTTCGGAACCTTTCAACTCGAAACTTTATGCTATCTATGTCATTTGAAACACCCGATACCCGGACGATAATTTATATAAATATTCTTATTTATCTAATAACGAGTCAGTTGAGTTTCTGTTTACGCATTGGAGCCCGTTTCGATTAATACGATTTCGCGATAATTTGATTTTCCGAAAGCAAAATTTGTCTTTCAGGGATTGACAGATTTCAGTTGTTAGTAAAACAGAGGATCTCGAGAACTGACAAAAGTTTCGTGTTTCGTAAGTCTACGAGTTAGGTTTCGACCCATCTCTACCTTTTACCCTCCAACCTTTTTCTCTTTTTACTTTTTCTCTTTCTCTTTCTCTTTTCTCCCAAACAGGATACTGAATAATTATCTGGTTTGGCAAACCGTGAGATCTTTAACTGCCTGCCTGTCGAGACCGTTTCGCGACGCTTACAAGGGGCTGAGGAAAGCTTTGATCGGTTCGGAAGGCCGCGAGGAGCAATGGCGTTATTGCGTCAGTGATACGCATAACTCGATGGGTTTTGCGATCGGTGCGATGTTCGTTAGAGAAGTTTTCCATGGAAAGAGCAAACCCATGGTTAATTCACACTCAGTATCTTTCAATGATGATAGATATACGTGCTCCGAGGAGCACGCGTTGGTACAATGTCCACTTTAAATGGCGATCTAATCGATTGCAGGCGGAGAAGATGATCGATCAAGTGCGCAAAGCTTTTATCAAGAATCTGAAAAATCTCGATTGGATGGACGCGGAAACGAGAAGGAAAGCCGAGGAGAAGGCAAACGCGATCACCGATATGGTCGGCTTTCCTGATTTTATTTTACATCCAAATGAACTCGACGAGCGTTACAAGGACTTAGTAGTTAAACAAAACGAGTACTTTCAAAATAATATACGGGTGAATAAGTATAATTTGCGGAAAAATCTAGAGAAGCTCGATCGGCCTGTGAATAAAACTACTTGGATAATGACACCTCCCACGGTGAATGCTTATTACTGGCCTACGAAAAATCAGATGGTTTTTCCCGCTGGTATCCTACAAAGTCCATTCTATGACATGGAGAATCCTAATAGCTTGAATTTTGGTGGTATAGGAGTAGTCATGGGACACGAGCTGACCCATGCATTCGACGATCAAGGTATGACGTGTTCTCAAATGTTTCTACGGCAGTAAAGCAGAACCCCATTTATCCGAACAAGGCGGAGAATACACGTTCGTACGATTGAGGTTGCGCTCAACCTTTCCTGATGGCAAACGCTTAGCCGTAAATTTGTATAGCTGAAATTGAGCATGGCAATTTGTTCGTATAAACGAGGTTTCGTTGTATCTTCATTTTGATTTTATTTGATTCGATACGATCGACTATTGATTATTTCAAACTAGGAAGAGAATACGACTTGCACGGAAACTTGCATCAATGGTGGAACAACGCTACGATAGAGAGATTCAAAAATAGAACAGAGTGTTTCGTGGAACAGTACAGCAATTTTGAGATACATGGTCGACACGTAAACGGACGGCAAACTTTGGGTCAGTTACAATTATTAGACTATGGATATATGTATATATGTGAAAATTCATATTTTTACAAATACAATTGAAAAGTAGAATCTAGTTAAAACATTGTATTGCCCGTCAAATACTCCACAATGAGTATTTAAGTCTCTTAAGTCTTTAAGTTTAAGTCTAAGTTTTAAATCTCTTACAAATGTATAGAAATTCGCAGTTTAACGATATCGCAATCGTTTTCTTCTAGGAGAAAATATTGCGGACAATGGTGGTCTCAAAGCAGCGTATCACGCGTATCTTTCAACGCCGAGAAACTACAAAGATCAACTACCTTTACCTGGTCTTAATTTGACGCATCGACAATTATTTTTCGTGAATTTTGCCCAGGTAAATTGTCGTTATCTTAACGGTTATCTTATATCCATGACTTCTACAAAATATTGTCAACTATATTTTTGGATCTGACAGCATATTTTCGTTTTTAACTGTTTAAAGTATTCCTTGATAACTCTCCATCTGTGATTTTCAAGTTTAATCATGTTCGTCGATAAACGAACGAAAAAATCGTGTATTAAGGGATTAAGTTAAAGAAAGAAAGAAGCGCGGCTGGGATGAATTTAAAAATAATTTATCGTTACCAGGTTTGGTGTTCCTCCGTGATGTCCGAGGCGATAGCTCTCCAAATCGAGAAAGATTCCCATTGTCCACCAAAATACAGAGTGATAGGGTCACTCTCGAATCTGCCGGAGTTCGCATCTGAATTCAACTGTCCCGAAGAATCGCGAATGAATCCGATTCACAAATGCGAAGTGTGGTAATGCATCGTCTCTCTGGATTGTCTGTGTCAATGTGGAACTTGTGTTGTTCAACTTCATCGCCGATATATCACGAAAACGAGTCGTTGTAAAAGTTGAAACCTCTCTCGCTTCTGTCTGTAGAGCAACTGTCTCTTCCTTCGACGTTTTCATCTTTATTCGCTTACAAGTTGAGAGTAGCGAATGAAGCGAACGAGAAGAAGCAAATGTTATGCGTGGTTTGCTAGCGATCCGTTGCAAATGCATGAAGCGCGAACCTTTCACGAATAAAAGAAACGTCGAACAGATAGAAGCGACGAGCACAACGAATTCCGTTGCGACCACGTGATTTTATCCGGTATGAAATGTTAAACGTCCATGTGCTGATTCGCACTGCTGATTTATTCGAAGACGTCGGAATCACAACGAGTCGAGCATACGCGAGTTCAAATGCATTTTTAGTAAGCGTCGAACGAGTGTAATTTCAATAGGATCGTGTCACTTTTGAGATTTCGTAATTCGAATAAATCAAACATCGATCGAAGGTCGGCTTATGCGCGTTCAATGTATCGATCCTTTTGTTCGAAAAAAATCGATTAAGCCAGCTCCGAAGCTGGATTAGAAAGGCACTAGGACCACTATATGAATCGTTAAATTTCCTTACTCGACTATTCGAAATGCGTCACGACGCGCCAATGTTTTTCATTAAGAAATTAATTCACTGTGGTTCATCGTGATCACTGGGGACGATTTAATCCATCGAACCAACTGACCGACCAACTTGATCGACGTTTTCTCATAAACGAAAGCGCGCATTTCTACGTGATAAGTGATTTTTCACTTTTATACTTGAAATCAGTATTATCAGTTCGAATCGTACGGTTCGAGTAAATATCAATGATGTTACACGCTGCATACATAACACGTTTAATACGCTTGTATATACCTGCAGAATATAAAGACGCATTCATATTACCATCCAATTGACACAGTGTATTGTTCCTACAAGCAACGGGCAGAAATTTTTAAAAAGTGAAAGGAGATATAAGCGAGGAAACAGTTTATTCAGTTGGAACTCTTCTTCACCGTTCTGTTCGTGTCGAAGAAGCGATTCTCACCGATCTCGATGAGCCATAGCGATTATAAACGTCACATTGCTGTAATTTCTGCAGGCAGGAAGTTAAGCTCTAGCGTTAAGCTTAAGAAATTTAATTTTCTAAACAAACTACATGCTATATAGTTATACATAGGATAGAAACAGTATGTCGAGCCAACGAGTGCAATTCAAAATGTTGCTACGGACGTTCGAGCAAATATTTGTTTATGCGTATACCTCTTGCCATATGAAATTCGATAGTTGAGCGAATGTTTTCCTAGTCTTTAACAAGTGTCAGCTAGTACAGTCCTTGGTCGTCGAAACAGATGTTAAGATCAACTGTCTATTGATATTAAGAAAAAAAAAAAAGAAGAAGAAGAAAGAAAAACATGGAAATGGAAGCAAAGTTAGGAACATTTAAAACTATCAGCAAAATAAATATAATTTAAGCATGATCTAATATATCATGAATCTTCATTTTCTGATGTTCGTTCAACTATCGAACGAATGTTCGTAATTGATAAAAGAAAGGCGATTATCGAGAAATGTTGTATATTTCGTGCTCGACAAATTTTCTTTGTCCTCGTTCAATGACGATTAAAAACGTAAAGTTGACGACAGTTGTCTGTTGTGTCTTTTGCGTACCTACATATTATACAAAGGAGTGCGGGAAGAATCGACAAACGATTTCATGCGTCAAACAAGAAGTCTTTGAAAATCGACGATTACGTCAGCCATTCTAATATTATATAGTATTTGAAATCATATATTTCTTAACGACGCACGTGTAAATCAAATAAAGGACAAATTAAATAATGACACGAAGATTTTATTAATTGCAGGGAAGAAGGATGCGATACGAGAGATTTCTCAAGTTTTCATTTCCTTTGGTTTCTCCTTCCTTTCCTATGAACCATCGAATTTACACCGAAGATTAGCACGCAAAAACGATATTTTGAGAATTTAACAGGGGAATTTTGAATTTCACATTGGATTCTCGACTTAGTTCGTCAAGAAAATAACAGAACTACTGTCAGTCGAATTGTTTCTTCGGTACAGCTTGTTTCTTAAATTGGTAAGTATTCGCATCTCACTAACGATTTGTATAAATAGAACGTACATATGTAGTTTTTGTATCTGTTACGAGAAACGCAACAAGTTCCAACGCCAAAGAAATAATTATTTTCTGAATTTTTTGTTTCATCACAATGTCGAAGAGTTAACAGTTTCACGATTGTCAAATTTCTTCAAGTTGAACTTATCAGCAACGAAAAAGACGCGCAAACGATATTTTCGGTGTCTATCGCTCATGGTCAACGCGTATACCGCGATACGGCGAGTAATAAGTTTAAGAAAGGATTACATTTGACTCGCGTAAGTATTTGGACACTTGCTGTGGAAAATTTTCATGAACACTTTAACATAAAACTAAAACGAGAAAGAAAGTCCACGCAACAATAAAGATTCTCTCCTGTTCTCCTTCAGCCTAAGAAATTTTCCAATGATGCGATACGATCGAAAACACAAGAGCGTTAAGAAACGTAAATCTTCTATTCCTGATTCTATGGGAACGAATCGGGTCGCAAGAAAATTAGTAGCGACTGTTTCGTTTTAAAACAAACCATGTTTTCTAAGCATGTGCTTATCGTGTTACACGCTGCTGAAATCTACTTTTTTGTAACCCGAGTATCGCTAAACAGCTTCCTATTATAATTTTCACATCAACACGTTTCAAATACATAAGTGATCGATTTCGTAAGCAACGAACAGATTATTTTAGGAGAAATTTTATAATTTGAAATGATATCTCGTCGTCCATCGTTATTAACATTATCGAGATTTCACGTGCGGATCTTTATGCATTTATGAGAAATTTAATTCTGTTTCAGTCTGCGAATGTTTATACGCCAATCTCGCTGCTCTTTCAATCAGCAGAAAGGTTTTTCGATGTTGCGAATACTTTTTACCGTGTTCTTCGATCATAAGGAGGGCAGACAAGTACTTGTGCCTTTTGTCGCATTGGTTCGAGTTAATTTGAATTTCATAGCAGCCATCGCATAAAACGATATAGTGTGTACGCGTTGGAAGACCGTACGAGGAATCTGACCAATTTTCCGTGTACCACCTACACGCCGGTGGGTCAAAATACTCGTATGATTCATTCGTCTAGACAGGTATAAGTATAGTACCACAGGGAAAAGGGGTTGGTAGAAGGGAAGAGAAGATAGTGGAGGCGGGGGCTAGTGCGTGCACCGTAATAAAGGCGTTTCTTCGTCGAAAATGCAGAACGATTTACCGGAAAGCAGGATCGTCGGCTAGCCAGACGGTGATGAATGGACAGGCTCACGCATTACTTGGTAGTCACGGTGATTTATTCCAACACCTCCGGCTATTACACTTACAGAACTCGAATTACAATCATCTCGTAGGGTATTCCCCGATTAATATTCTAACGAGCGTTTCCATCTCTACGATACTTGATGATACTTTACGAACTGTATGATACTTGAAAATCAAGAATCTCGTTTATCCGAACTGATCGAAGAACAAGATAGTTCGGGTAATGGAGCAGCTCCAATTATCTCGCTAGCTATCCATTCTAGTTTTTCTTATTAGTTGGGATAATAGGAGTTGGCCCGCCTTGCGCTATAATTCATCGATCAATAATATCGGTGAATCGACAGGTTACGAGCTTTCCTTCGCGATATCAATCGCGCGCCGTTTTCGATCGGTGTGACGCGATCGTGGCTGATAAATCGAATTCGTTGAAATTCGACGGCCGTAAAACCGTCGCCAAAGAAGCAAAGATAAAACGCGTTCCCTACACCTAAACTTTTCGATATACAAGCAAGATCAAGGTTTAGCTGCGACGAGTAAGTGTAAAGTTTTGAAATCGATCGACTCGATAACCTTAGAATGTCCACGATACGATACCTTCGCTGTATCGACTTTTCTCCAAGCCCGAGACTCTGTGAAATATAGCGAAATGTAGCGTAATACAGCGAGGACCTTGTATTTGTTGAGAGCGTTCATTGAGACGGCATGTTTATTCACGAGACGGAGTAGAAAACAAGCAGTGCGTCGGAACGAAACGTATCTGGCGATAAACCAGTTGCAATGTACACAGCGGAACACGATACAACGTTATGGTTTCGTCCTCGAAGAAATCTACAACGTCCTAATAGATTTTCATTGTAAAACATTCCATTATAGAATCCGAATTTTCGTTTAAACGCGATGATAGGAGAACGTCGAATGGAAAGGAAAGCGCAATGCATGTCACGATGACGTTGAATTTATACAAATATTATACAGGGTGGTTGGTAACTGGTGGTGCAAGCGGAAAGGGGGTGATTCTACGCGAAAAAAGAAGTCGAAAATATAGAATAAAAATTTGTCGTTTGAGGCTTTGTTTTCGAGAAAATCGACTTTGAATTTTCGCTCGGTACGCGTGCACTTTATCGCGTCTCGTTATAACGGATCTCACTGTAGATCGTTGTCTCGATGGAAAAATTAAAAAAAAAATTAAAAAAAATTTTTATTCTATATTTTCGACTTCTTTTTTCGCGTGGAATCAACCCCTTTCCGCTTGTACCACCAGTTACCAACCACCCTGTATACATTTTACACAATGTTCCTCTGTAGAATTAAATTTTATATTTCTTTATTTCAATGGAATACGATTCCCGCTGGTGTACAATAAGAGAACAATATATACGCGATACACGTGCATACGTATTAGGTAATAAAATGCAATGTATTAGCTTCGTTTTAAATATAGACGTTTCACATACGAGAACGTCGTTACAACGAACGAGCATTCGTGTTGAAAATGTTGGAACGTATGTAACGTAGATGCGGAGATGATTGAAGCTGTCGGTTGGGTAGCAACCAGGGAGGCTTACGGCACACAGCAGAAAGGAAAGATTTCCAAAAGTAGCTCGTTAGCGCGATACACCAGGGAGAAAAAAGTGAAGGAGCAGGGATCGTTTTTTCGTCCCACCTGCTGTTATTGGTTTTGTTGGTACAAGTGTAGCTGCGATAGTACTGTAACAGCTCTCGATCAGTCCTCACGATGATAGACGACAGCAGCAACGTGTGTGGTATGTCACAGGGAACATGTGGACCACGTTCTACGATGGGTTTACGCGTTTCTCTAATTTCATTGCCACTTGAGTCTTATTTTTTTCACGTTTCTCCGAACGTTCGTCACGATCACTTTCGACTAATCTCAACTCGATCTTGTTCGTGCTGGGAATATGCAATGTTCACGTTTGTTGAAACGTAGAGTGCCAATAAAAGTTAAAAATGTTATTCGTAACGTACGCGATATATATACGTAAGTATATATGTACGTAAAAGTACGAGATAGTTTGATATAAATAAAGACGCTGAGAGAAAGAACCGCGTGCGATGCAGGTAAAACAATTTTTTAAAGTTAGTCCGGCATGTGGAACGCGGTATGATCGTGATGCGGAGGAACGAGTGGTTGTAGAGATCTTTGTAAACCAAGTTGATTCTGTGGTTCCCTGGGCCCCGGAATCACGATAAATATTATTATTATTATTATAAGTATAAAAATTTTCTATGGCAAATGGCCAAATACTTTTATGAGCTAGACAGTTGTATTACCTATAGGATAACGTAATAAAAATATAGCGGCACATGAGTCAACGGAAAATTCGAATCGGAAGAGGCTCGTATTGTTGTACCTTGAAGTGTCAACGTTGTTTTGGTTTGTTAAGTTCAAAGGTAAACGAACTCCGGACAAAATATTATCGCTGTTATTTGTATCGCCAATCGGAGTCATATTCGAACTTTTTATAATACCACCGGTCAATACGAATAGATAACGTGCTCTCTAGGAAAATCATTATAGCGGATCCTGATAGCGAGTTATTATAGCGAATCATATAATATATATGTCATATAATATATATGTTATATAATATATATGTCATATAATATATATGTCATATAGTATGAATATCGAGCGTAAAAAGTTGGACAGTAGCATTGAGCGAGCGACGATTACGACCGGCGTACGCTATCTCCGTACTTGTATTCGAAGTGATTTTAATATACACGAACTGTTACAGTTTTATCGCTTTAATAAACCAATACGCATAAAAATCCACTTGAAAAATATACTTGCATCGTTGTACGATTAAGCGAAAAAAAGGCATTTTCAAGTCTAAAAACCAACGACCGAATATGCTGATCGGGACACACATTTTGCTTTCTGGTATCAAATGTGCACGTCATGGTTTAAAAATAGCCGATTTGACTGTTTTGTAATGCATCACGTAATGCATTTTATACCAGCGCACGATGTTTCATACAACGAAGGATTTGAATTGTTTTGAAAGTCGATTTGGATTTTAGATGCGGCAAAAGAAGTCGTTGGTCTATCTCGTTCTTCCTTTCCACTTCTGTGTCGTATCTCTTCTCCTTTGGTATCGTATCTGTTGGTCGATCTAAAAATTCGATCGACTTTTCGGCATGATCGAGCAAATTTAGCACGCATCGCAATGCGTAAGGCATTCGATCGAATTTTAAATTTCTTCTCATGCTAAATACACGAGATTAAGTCTATTTTCACGAATGTTAGAGGACCTTGAAGCTTCATTTTATTTTCATTCTCACTATCCCGAATACAAGGATCGAAGGATCGAATTCGTAAAAGGCATCGATAATTTGAGTGAAATTTTCTGATCGATTTTCGATGATCTCGAACTATGCGAACAAATCTATGGCGAATGAAAATATTTCTTCTTGCTATATATATATATATGTACTTTTACATTTTAAACTATCACGACGAGTAGTCGACGTATTTGTGGTTCCTCTCGTTTTTATCGTTGAACAATTTCTTTCCAGATGTGCCTCGAAGAAACGATTTGGATACTGTTGCTGGTACTATTATCGCGATGATACGTTTTAGGGTGACGCGACGCAGGCCGCGCTGATCCATCGAATTACCATCGATCGTGGATTTTCAAAGCAGTACGGGAAAGTAACAAACGATAGAACGAAAGAATGAGAAAGGAGAAGCAAAATGAGAAAAGCAAAGAGCGAGGAATGAAACGTAGCGTAAGGAACGAAGGTGAGTTAAAAGAGATTAGGATGAAAGATTGCTGGATTACTGGAGAAAGAGGCAACGGATGGATGAGAGGAGAAAGGTGAACCTCCCTGATTAAAGGGTCTGGCGGGGAAGGGGTGCGTGACGAAAGGGGGAACGAAGGGCTTGGGGTAGAGACGTATTAAGGTGGCTACGAGAATGGGGCAGCGGTGGAGGCGAAACTGGCAGCAAAGAGGACGAGGAGTTACAGGAGGAGAATATGACTATGGAAAGGGAAACGGTTGTTAGTGGTGGTAATGGTGGTGGCAGCGATGGCAGTGGTGGTGGCACTGGTGGCGGCGGCGGCGGCGGCGGCAGCGGCGGCGGTGGTAGTAGAGGCAGCAACGATTGTGGTGGTAGTGAGATGGGAATGGTGGTGTCGGTGGTGATGGCGATGGCGACAACAACAGTAGCGGCGGTAATGGTGATGGAGGTGGTGGTGGCGGCGTTGGTGGTGGTGGTGGTGGTGGTGGTGGTGGTGACGGTGGTCGTGGTGGTGGCGGTGGCGGTGGTGGTGGTGGAGAAAGAGAAAGAGGAGGTGGATGCCAGTCTATGGCAGCGGGTGCACGTTCGGGCTCTACATTCGAATACGTAAGATACCAGAGGAGAGAAAAGGCGCTATACGTGGAGAAGAGAGAAAGAGATGGTAAGTGAGAGTAAAGGGTAGAAAGAGCGAAGAAGAAAGGAGAAGAAGAAGAAGAGGAGGAGGCCTCCGTGTCGACATATATGCGATGAGAACGCGCGTCTCCTGACTCAGTGCTTGACAAGCTAGCAAGCTCTTAGGATTCATCGAGTTTTACCGGCACAACACGATACAACACGCTTCGCCAGCTGCCTGTCGCTGTCACGCGAGTTCGCTACTTCGCTTCTGTACTGTTCTTTTCCTTCACGGACCTCTTCTATTTGGATTCGCTCGTTCGTTCGTTCTCGTCGTCTCTTTAGCAACCGATTCTTTTCGATTACGACCAGAAGATCCTGCGAATCGATCCTCTACTTTCCACGATAGTAATTAGAACTTTTGAAGGGGAAACCAGGAGGGGAAAAAATTATTCGTAAAAAGAAAATATCGGAAATCGCTCGGATAGGAGATAGAAGTGAAACAAAAGGAAAATCGGCGGCTTTAATTTATTACTGGTGACATGACGCCCAAGATACGTTTAAAAAGATGCACAGTGCATCGGTAAACGGTGTGTTGCTAGCGCGCACATGTCTAGATTAAAGTTCGCGCGTGAACCAGAGGTCACGAGGGTTCACCGGATCGTTCCGTTCCAAAAAGGATACGGAAGAAATCCGATCGTACACGGCCAGTGAATATCGGCCTCGAGTGCAATGTGGTTTTTAATATATCTTGGTGCTTCTAGTGTGTAACTATGGTAAACGGTATTTTTAGTGATCGCTGTAAACAAGAGTAACGAATTGAAATATGGATCTATTCGGCACGAGGTTTCTGTCGTTTACCGTAACGTCGATAGAGGTTTCTTGATATATTATTCGTTTCGTAACTGTTTGTCGAGTTTACTTTGCAATTACAAAGTTTGGATTTACGAAAGAAAGTGGTATCAGTTTCCGGCGAAACTTGACTCGGTTCGGACTCGCAAGTACAGAAAGAAGGAACACGAGAGAAAGAATCGGAACCGGATAGCGTATATAACGATCAAGATCGCGATCGCGATCGATTCTCTTCGCTTCTGCACTGTGGATGATGCATCGATCGATGAACGCGATAAAGAGCTGCGCGTTGTTTACGGAAGGAAGCTTTTGGTAAGAGTATATCTGGGATTTTGCAAAATCAAAAGGATAGCATCGCCGAATAAACAACGGAAGAAGTTCTTTTCACGGAAGCGAATAGCGGAGAAGGAGGAGGAGCTGGAGCAAGAGAAAGAAGAGAAAGGGGAGGAGGAGGGGGACGAGGAAGAGGAGGAGGAGGAGGAGGAGGAAGAAAAGGAGGGGGAGGGGAAGCGGAGGAAGAAGGCGACAGCGGAGGTGGTGGTTGTGGTAGTGGTGGTGGTGGTGGTGGTATTGGCGGTAGCGGTGGAGGAAGAGGAAGAGGAGGAAGAGGAGGAGGAGGAGAAGCAGGAGAAGCAGGAAGAGGAGGAGGAAGAAGCAGAGAAGAAGGAGAAAGGGGAGGAGGACGACAACAACGACGACGAGAAGAAGGAGGAAGTGGAGGAGGTGGAGGTGGGGGTGGAGGAGGCGGAGGGGGAGGGGGAGGCGGGGGAGGAAGCGGCGATTGCGGCGGTGGAGGAGGAGGAAGAAGAAGAAGAGGAAGAAGAAGAAGAAAAGGAGGTGGAAGCGGAAGAGGAAGAGGAAGAGGAAGAGGAAGAGGAAGAGGGAAAAGCAGACGAACCGTACGAATTCCTGATCCGCGCGAGATAAAAAAATCGGAACACAGGTGCAAAGGGCGCGATACCTTTGCGGAGAGAGAGGAATCGGTGATAAAATCGGTAAAGCGTAGCGATGAAGTCAAATATCTGATCGCTCGCTTTGCGAGGCAAACCGATCGTAACCGATCCGACTAAGAACGACCTTGAGCAAGATGGTCAGGGGGGCGCTGTTACTACTCTTTCTAGTCCTCTTTGGTGCCTTCGACGTTCCTGGCATCGACAGAGTTCGTATCAAATATCTAGCGAAGGCTGGTAACACCTGTAACGCTTGTAGGATGCACGAAGAGATCAGAGCTCTCAGCCTCGAAGCTATCAAGGAACAAATTTTGAACAAGCTCGGCTTGAAACAAGCTCCGAACATGACGGGCAGAGCTCTGCCAAGAATTCCGCCGATTTCGAAGTTGATGGATATGTACGGAATGCAGGCCGATCAACCTCAACCTCTCGAGCCCGGTACTTCTCATTACGAGGAGATCGACGAATATGCTGCCAAAACAGAGAGCGTCTTCGCCCTGGCACAACCTCGTAAGTTCCAAATCTTCTTTCGATCCTTTCCGATTCCATTCCATGTTGAAAAAAGATCATTCTGTTACACGAGAAAAGTACTGCTATTCTATTTGACAAAATTATTTTACAGCGTACAATTGCAACGATCGCGCGTCGTACGTTGCAACTGCCGTATTTTTCCTTGGCGACGTTAACCGAATTAACCTTTTCGAGCCTCAACGAGCCATTCGTTTCGTTTTTCCGCGATCCTATACGCCGCAATTTGTTACATTGTAGTTTAAATTGAAATGTACTTCGTTGTAAACGATCGCTCGATTAAACTACAACATAAATGGTGTAACTTGCCCGTGACTTTATCCATTAACGGTAGTTGAAGAGCAAAACTCGCAACAAGATTAGCTTTCTTCGTCGGGGATAAAGTGTCACAGTCGCCTAACGAATTACACGATTCGCGTCGCGTATTTTAAATTCAGTCGATAACTTGCTCGGCTAAAGAAATATTTCAGGTTTCTTCGCTCGTTTCGCTTCTGCCGTCAGATGAAACCAGCAGCACCGGCCATCGATTTGAAATTCGATCTTGTCTTTCGGCTTCGAGGGTTGGTCGCTTCTTCTAGCAGTTTCTGAATTAGGTACGATTGCTTTACGCGTCGAACAGTCCCTGACAGGAAAGTTTAAACACGGCTTAGATACCGCGCTTAATCACCTTCTACAATTAGTCATTCTGCCGTTTCGTAGAATTTCTTCTTGCAATTTTTTAGACCAATAAAAGGATAAGGTACAGCTCGCAGTGACCCGCGAAAGTATTTCAACGCTTGAAACGAACATTTTTTTGAGATTGAAAAGTTTGAAACTTTGTTAGCGCTGTAACGAGACACGACTATCGCGATCTTTTTGAGCGACGAGAACAACTTCTGCTCGTCCTAATTATTTCAGTCGCCGTGTATATTCAACAACAAAGTTGCAAGAACGTGCATAAATGTGCATAGAAAAGATGGGTTAAATCCTCGAGGCAAAGATATCTCCGCTGTTTTCAACCTATACTACATAATAATTACGTTAAACCGGTGACCTGTGTTTAGGATTGCTTTATCTCTTACAGATACACGCGTCCCCTCTCTTTTTCTTTCTCGTATCTGGAAGAAATCAGGGGCTTTCTCCTTGAAACAGCAAAAGTCCGATCGAGAGCCGCGCGAAGCCGATCATTTACGAGCGATTTTACATTTAATAGCCGATTTATCTACGATCGTCGGTTGACAGGACTCGCACGAAATACGACACGCTATCTTCCGGCACGTTCTTGGGTGTCCCGTATCTTGTGATTACAGGTGCTTGCGAGAACTTTTTAGAAGCGAGTAATCGTTACATTATCGCGTAATTATAGGGCCATTGTCGGTAGACGATCGAGAGAAACGACCCGTTAGCGATACTTTGTCGGCGGGATCGGCTGCTATTACACGATCAAACTCTCGTCCGAATAATAGTCAAAATAAGCAAGACACGCTTGTTAACCGCATCCTTGCACGTACCGTGACATAACGTACATATTTTTCGAGTATCGATCGGAATACATAGGTGGTTTCTTTCAAACGCTTCCACGATCCTTACCACCTTACCACGTAACTGTTAGTTTGCTCCGTTTGAATTTACACTTAAACATGGTAATAACACGGTTGGTGAAAGGCGTATGGCGAACGGTTATGGATAAATAGCACTATGGGAGATTATAATATCGTGCGTGAAGATCTCGAGAGTGTAAATTTAGTCGCGTTTGACGATTCCCTTAGTTTCGTATAACCAGATCGCGGATCTTCATACAAAATTTTACACTTTTACGGACGTAAATAAAAAGAGTGGTGGTAAAAATAGAGATTTGTTTCGTCCACTAAATAATAGAATGTTACGAAATATAACAGAGGACCGACTTACAGAGTTGCATCACTATGATTCTCGCTGATCTTGCCGATTTGAGTCTATTCTTCGATTCCTCGGCTCGGTTACGACTAAAAACGTCTCCGTTTCGAAAGTCACTACGTTATCGGAAAGATTAGCCGCTGAAACGATGTCAATAAGAATACACAACGAGTGATTGATAGATCTTTTATATCGTGGAAGACAAGTATCCGAAACACGTGGTAAATGTGTTTCGAGGCGTGTGTGACTCGGCTCGTAAAGATGGCTCTGTTCTCCAGGAGCGCGCAAAAACTAGAAAAGAAGCTAGCGACGAGAAACGTTGGATAGATGGGACAAGAGAGATGGTATCGTGCCCAGTGCCGATGTCGATGCCGATCCCGATGCCGATCCCGATGCCGATGCCGAACCAGTATCGTATTCGTAGAGGGTTATCGCCTTAGGCCACCTATATCGCTCTGTTCGCGAACCGAGCGAAATTCGTCGATCGCACCGGAGGTGGTCGCGCGATCTCGACTATTCGTTTGTGCGAATTTTTTTTCATTCTCCTCTCGTTCCATCCTTCCTCGGCTCTTCGTACCCATTCTCTCAACTTTTTCCATATTCGTGCGTGCCTCTAACATTGCCCCGGTCCCTTTCTCCCCTCTCAACCTTCTCCCTCTTTTCTCTCTCTCTCTCTCTCTCTGTCTCCTCTGTTTCTTTTCCCCTTTCGTAGACGCACACGGGCATGCGCATCCGCACCCACGTAGAATATCCCTTATCGTTTTTCGCTCTTTTTCCTTCATTTTTTCTTTTCTTTTTCGATGTCGCTTCTCGTCCATGTCGGCATTCTTCTCCTATTCACCTACATCTTTCTTTTTTTCTCTCCTCGTACGATCGCTGCGACTCGTGATCTTTCCTACGCGTTCATTCTTCGTTTTCGCTTCGTCCCTTCTCCTTCGTTTTCTTCGCCGTTCTTTTTCTCTTGCTCGACGAACGGCCCTCTCTTTTCTCAAATTCTTTTCGCTCTTTTTCCGCGTCTTTGCCTTCTTTCTCGACCTACTACCTACCCATCCCGATCTCCTTTGCTGAAACGAGCGTCGATTTTTTGTTCACCGACCTCGACAGATCGATCGATCTTTGTCACTCGATGGTCGGTCGATCGCCTCGCCTGATCGCCTCGCTCGAGATCGCCTCGCTCGATCGCGCACGATCCTTTACTTTTGATCCCATCCGTAAACGTTTCAAACGATTCGAATGAAATTGCAGTCAAAGCGTTGCGTTATCGCGACCGATGGTCGATCGGAATTGTATTCACGCGTAAACCACGAAACTAGATCGTGTTTGTTCGCGGTAATAATTACGTTGCGTACGGTGAATCGAGGATAACTAGATGAACAGAAATTATTCTACGAAACATATAAATATTCATACGAATTTATACCATAATTAAGATACAAATTTCCAGAGTACTATCTATCTAATTTGTGTTTTTTCCTATATTTCGTAATGACGATAAAATATGAATATAAATTATATAATTAAAATACGAGCTTCGAGCAGATTAGTGTCTATCTAATTTTTTGCTTTTTTTTTTGTATTTTGCGATAACGATGGAGCATAAATTTATTCCAACTTATATTTTATAATTTGGAAGATAAGTTTTTACAGGAATTTATATTCCATAGGTAGAATATAAATTTCGACCAGATCAATATCCGATCCAATAACCCATCCAATTTTTCTTTTTCCCCTGTACTTTATATTTACGGCATCTCTTAATAAGAGAGAGCGTCATATGGTAACGCGTGTATCATTTGCGTCAAATAACGGACACGTAAACTTAACTAAGAGGTCGTGTAAGATAAATCGCAAGCGGAAATTCGTAGCTGAATCTACAACGTTGTTGTGTTCGCATTTGCATTCGAAAGCCTATTCTATTCTTGGCAGGAATCCGTTAAGCTTCGCTATCACGTTTGCTGACGAAGCTACCAAACTTGCGATTATCATCACATTTCCACAGTTTTGGTGTATTGGTTACCGATATTCGTGCGTCATTGCTTCTCCATCCCGAAAGCTTACGTTTCGTTTCGTTTCGTTATACTCGCTACAAGTTACAAATTTTATCGATATAATCGTGACAGTATCCGATCTCGGTTACACATCTAATGAACATTCAAAATGTTTCGCCCGACACACACCACGCGTCCGCTAAAAGGTGTCCGCCAGTCATTCGAATGTTTTCGGTATGGGATCGATATGCCATCGCTCGGACCCGATATAATACAAATTGGAGAACGTTTGGCGTAGAACGGGACAAGATGGTCCAGCGATCGATACGATGCACAAAACATTAAGAGCGCGAATTCCAAGTACACACGAACGACGAACCGACCTTGATCCGCTACGAAGGTCACGGTCGTTGCAGAGCCTAGGTCAGGCCCATCGGTTATCATCGCATTAAAGCTGTCTCTGGAGGTGACAAGCCGTTGTTAGAACTTTCGTATTTTTGGCTGTGACTTGGAACATCCATCGCCGCAACACTGCTCCCTCTGCTATTACGTACGTTCGTTAATAACCCGACGATATCGGCTTCGCGGTATACTCGTTAGACCGCGGATGTTTATACATTCGAAGACAGGAAAAAGAGCACGATAAGAGCGTTTTTGTTGATTTTTTAACTTCAATGTCACTGTCTGACTAAAACGAAATATTTCAGTGTAAAACTCTGCGATGTTTGGCACAAATCGTAAGACAAATGGTGTTTCGATATCTTCGATGTATCAATGACGCGCACGTTTTTATCGATTTTTCAACTTTAATAACCATCGGTTCTTAATATAACCATGCGGTTTTGAACTTTGGCTATTGATATTATTTTCGTACGCCGCGAATAATCTACGATAAAGATTCTATGAATATCGTTCGACTAGTAGCAAGGATCTTGATCTTGTCCGCGATACTCGAACATTTTACGGTCTCAGTTTTGATTTAATTTCGATCGAAGAAAGGACTGTTGAATCGTTTAAAATTGCAAGTAAGTCAGTCGCTCTTTCTCCTTTTCTCCCCATCGTTTTTCTAGTTTATTTCTGATGCATGAACGTAATACAACGAACGATCGATCGATCTCTCCTTCGTCGAGTTTCATCGTATTTTCGATATGCTGTTAGGCGCGTTAGTCCTGGTGAAATTAATAAATCTGAAATGGATATATTAAACCGTTGGATAATGACAGTGTAGATAGTAACACTGCGGTCAGCATACTCGCAGACAGGCGCCATTCCATCAGTGATTCTCAATTCGTTACGGTCTCTTTCGTTTGATGACTGAAACGTCTCGAAACGCGGGCACCAAGTATACGCGAAAGCGATTGTTCGGCCGGTATCGATACGATTCGATCGGTTTTCCTCGTTTATCTCATTTCTTCTTTGATTTATCGTCGTATGGATAGCGAAAAAGACGATATAAAGTGGAGAATCTGGTTAAATACGACGGCCGAAACGAAAGTTTACGAAAGAGTCGACGAACACGCGATCGTCGAACGTTTTGCAGATGATTTAATTTGATCGTTCTATCGATAGATCCGTTCGCAGTGGTTGATTGATCGGTCGTCAGCTATAGTATCGATCTAGAAAACCAGTTTGTCGTGTTCCTGACTCTCGCGAAGATATTAACAGCACGAATATCGGTGCTATGTTGCAACGCGAATGCATTTAAGAACTATTACAGTTACATAACAATTCGATGGGTATTATCGTCGACCGTACCTACAATATCGTAATATTAGATCAACTGCGATCGTATCGGGTTACCGCGCTACCTTACGCAAATTCTCATTTCATCTTGCAACGAAGCTATATTTTCAAACGTTCCACGCACTGTCAGCCTTTTCGCTTTAGCTTTTCTCGATGGCTGGCGGAAATATACAAACGCTTGGAAAAACCGTTTACGTAGGAGCGCGACGCGGAAGCTTCAAAATTCGTCCACATATTTTTATTTACGACTCGCAAGGAGAAAGTTAACCGTACGGTCCGGTGGATAATTCCGGCGTTTTCCCATCTGCGCCAGTGCGAGAGGAAATTCGTTCGATGGAACGATTCGCGTTATCGCTGATAACTATCCGCGTGTACTCGTTTGCTTTTGCATATTCGTTGATCGGAGCACGGTCGGTTGCGAGAAGAAGCGCCTCTTTCTATATATGCTTTTATTCGCTTGCCTTCCTATCTTTCTCCCCTTCTTCTTCGCTCTTCTAACGAGTTTGAAAAGGGACACGTTGGGTCTCGAATGCACGCGATACACGGTGAAGCAGGTTCGTAGCTGAAGGCCCTTTCTCGCGAGAGAGAGAGAGAGAGAGAGAGAAAGCAAAAGAATGGGAATAAGGGTGAAAGAAAGAATAACGAAGGGTGAATTGGGGGGCGGCGGGGGGAAGAAAGGGAGAAAGAGGGTGGAACGCGTGACCCAAATGTGAATTTTATCGAGTTACGCCGTGTTATAGTGTCGAAGTGCAGTTGCAATTGCAGGGCCGTTTCGTCACGCGATGCAAATTACTCGAGGGCGGCAGTTTTTACGTCCGGTTTCGCGGCGAACGAGAACCCCTCCGGATCTCCGTTCCCTTTTGACGACTCGAACTTTCCACGCGGAAAGCACTCCTTCTTCGAACGAGTACCGGAAACACGATAACTGCTTCTAGATACACCGCCTTTCAGAGGTATTTCTCTGTACGCGATAAACGAGACTTATCGTTCGATCGTGCGTCCGATTCGCGATTAATTTCAGATTCTGACGTGTACGTGTTTTGGTAGATCGCACGACAAGTAATTTTAATTTGAGTCGCGTGAACGAACGTTCTCGGAATCGTGTAATATCCCCTGCTACTGTCGCTTTCTACGAATTTTTATGGGTGACGAATCGAGGGGATGAAACAACTACTAGGGAAAAAGACACGGCAACGAAATGGAACGAAATGGAACGAAATGGAACGAAACCAATTGAAATGGATGCATTACCACGTTAATTTTGGGGTTCAACGACCTGTCGCGCGTAGGTGTGTAGATACATCTCTGGACTCGCGTCAAGTTTTACCCTGTTTGCGAAGTTGCAAGCGCTCGAACGAACGAATTCGATCGAGTCTCTTCGTTCATCGTCAAATCCTTTCGTATTCACGATGCTGCTCCTCTGTGAAGGACGCAAAATGCGACGTAAAATCTTCCGTAATCTTCGATTCTTTGCAATTGCTCGCGATTGCGACGAAACGTGAAAACACAACGAAATACGCATCGTACGAGGCAACGGTGCAACCGACGTTGAAAAGAGGATTTTGGTGGCACGGCTTTGACGGACGCACGCTAGAAACGAAATACTTGTAAACGGTATAGAAACTCGTAAAAGCTACCTGAACGAATTCGTTAGCGACGAGGAACAGTTTTTCAAGAAATAAGTTGAAAGTCTGATTCTGGTTAAACGTTTCTCAAGCTTCGCTAGAAATTCGTGAAACGATCCGATACGAGTCGATCAAAGTATACGGATACTTATAAACAGTGGCGTACTGTACGAGCATTGGGTCGGGTCAGATCGAATTGGAGCGATTTCGCCTGTAAATTTTGAGCATTTGGTTGACGCATGTTTAATCTTATCGTGTCGTGTGCCGTTGGTAGACGATTTGTCGCGTGATATTTTTAAACGTCGCCGCCCTTAAAGCGACAGCTGCTACGACGAAGAGTGAAAGAACTGGACGATAGCGGCGAAAAGTGCACCGAGGATGAGAATGCGGGACGAGGGGACGTGAAACCGTCTCTCGTATCAATTATTTCTTCATTTATTTATAGGCAGGGCCACGACACCGTGGTATCACCGTTGTTGTTTTCCATCATTTCCACTCGTACGAACTTCGTCTCACTTCGTTCTCCTTTTCATTTTCCCTTTCGTTGACTCGACGATCACGGTCTCGGCAACCGTGTTGTCTCTTTATTTCTAACACTTTGCTCCCTATATTTCGACAT
Source organism: Bombus flavifrons (assembly GCF_040668555.2). Lineage (NCBI taxonomy): Eukaryota > Metazoa > Arthropoda > Insecta > Hymenoptera > Apidae > Bombus > Bombus flavifrons. The sequence continues at coordinate 10,974,753 of NC_138455.1, read as the reverse complement.
TTTGAATACGTCCGCTTGTCTTTGACGTACATTTCGACGAAACCTCCACTCGACGCGTTATCGCTTGACTTTCGTCTCGTACGTCACACGCAATCGCCAAGGTGTACCGTTGGACGGTGCGTTACGCGTGTAACGTAAGAAACGTCAACGTTTTCTCCATAGCTTTCTCTCGAATATGGCGAATATGTAGGAACGCGTCGTGCATGAATCGAAAACACGATACCGAACAGCGTAAGAACCTTAACTAGAAAACGATTCTATAGTGCGGTCTTGCAATGCGACTGACCTCTGTTCGCTAAAACTATATTTATCTCAAGCGCCGAAGCACGGTGTGTACTTAATGTTTTAGCTTTATTGTTTCTCTGTTCTACGCTACGACCGGTTTTTTCTCTTTTCTTTTCCGCCGCATCCAGCCTCTTTCTTCCTCTGTCGCGCTCACTCTACGCATTTATTTGTGTCTGCCTGCTCTCGCCACCAAATATAAAATCCACGTACTGCGTTCCGTCGACACGTGTTTCTAATTGGCCAATTCCTTTCCGATCGCGCGACAGAGATTTTCGAAAGGAACCGCGTTCGCATCGGCCGTGCACAGGATCGTCCTATCGATTCGTCAAACGACGCCCATTAAACTTCGTTAAACGACGTACTCGGTCGATTTTCGAACGCCACGCGCTACACGATCAACGTGACGTTCGGTTTGCCCTTTTTCGAATTCGAACTCGGTGGTTTCCCACCCTTACCACGTTAGACGTGCTTTTAGAAGACTTCGTGCCAGACGGGCGGTAGCCGCGTCTGGACGAAAATAAAATTGCCATCTTTCTGTCTCGCCGCTCTTTCCATCCACGCCTTTCGGCGGGAGCATGACTCATTCCTGCGTCTGACCTGCAAACACAAAGAAGGGCAACTCCTAAATTAACGGAAAAGAAAAAAAAGTAGCTGACGAGCAAGTTAAAATCTTTTGAACGAAAACGGCTCGAGCCGTCGTTGAAACCTACATCGAGCCATTGTTGCTACGCTTGTCACATACGGTGGCTCGCGATAGCTTGCACATACCTTTTACGAATCGCCACGTTATGCGTATCCTATGAAAGATTTTCAAATAACCTGGCTGCTATGCGAAACGTTTTACGCTCGGTGTTACGATTTCAAACGTACGAACGTTTCTACGTCTCCTAGGATTTTTGGTAATTCTGTTTGGGAACGACGTTTGCCTGTGACAGGTGGGTAGAGTGACAGAGACCAAAAGGCGGAGGAGGAGACGAACGCGAGGGAAGAACGACGTTCCGTCAGTCAGCCCGCAATTAACTGGCGTATAAATCGATTTAAAGAGGGATTCGGTACGCGGAATGCTCCGACTGCTAATTACTCGTTTCCATGACGATGCGTCTGGCGTGGGAAAGAGAAAGCACGAATTCGCAAGCAGCGACAGGAAGGGGGCATTCTGATAAATAATTATCTGCCAATGCCGCCGAAAATCAAACGCATACAACGCGGAATATGACAGTGACAACGATAACGATATCGAATTCAGGCGAACCATCGCCAACCGACTCTTCGATCCTCTACGTCCGTCTAGTTCAGAATTAATCAAATTCGCCAACATATTTGAGAAACCTGCGATTCGATTTTCTCATAGGACGAACCAACCGTCCGAAGGCGATTCCGTCGTTCTCGATATATTTGCGGTTCTTGGCGTTTCGATCGTGTTTTTGCTAGCACGTTGCGCTTTGTTCCGACGTTTCGTGAACATTCCACTTTGCTTGTTCAGGGCAGACTCTTCGGAAGACAGGAGCAGAAATAGTTTCAGGTCTGCCCTGAAGAAGCGAAGCGCGATGTTCACGAAACGTCGGAACAAAGTGCAACGTACTATAAAACAAGAAGAAGAAGAAGAAGAAAAAGAAGAAAGTTGTTGAAAAAGCTAAAATCTGGTATTCTCGTTTGCCGCTACAGAATCTTGCTGGATTCGCTTGTGTCGTAAGTGTATCGCGTACACGTATGTATAACGGCGATTCTATCTTCGCGTTGGGTTCTGTCAGCGCACGTTGAACGCAGGTTGACGTTACTTTGGACACGTTGTGCACAAGCGTGTCCAATTGTAGAAGCGATCGTCGCGAGAAAACCTCTTAACGAACAAAAGAAGAAAAGAGCGGTAACGCGTGGTGAGAGATGGTCGGTGGCTGAGAAAGGCGGTATCATTGAACATAGAGAAACGTGCTGGGATTCGCTCGAATACCGGGACGAGTTTGTTTAGATGGCGGGACAAACTCGCGACGGTATCGATACGGAAAGGAAGAAATTGCCGATTGATCGAGCGAGGAAAAACGTGGTCGCGTAACGGTACGATTTGAGGTAGCTTTACCCTTGATGGAAGCGGTCTCTCACCGAGACACATACAGGTACACACGCATCGAACGATGGCCTGAATAGAATCGAGACTAACGTGCCTCGCTACGCGTCTGTATAAGCTCGCTTCGCCTTTTTTCGTTCTCCCTTGCTTCTGTTCTTCGACGATCGACTCGCGCCGAACGTCGATCGCCATGATGCAGGTCGCCTGAAACGCTAGCTCGAACGCTAGTCGTTGCCATCGACGTAAATATCGGACACAAGCACGCGAGCAAACCAAAGTCTTCGTACTTGTCGAATAGCAAGAAACCGCGCGGCTACATCGCCGGTTGTTCTTGATTTATCGCCAATCGCGGAGCCTAGGAACTAGCAGCATAGCAGTAACCGTCGTGCACGACCATCGTAGCACGCGGATTATATCGACCATTGATTCTTCGTCGGATCTTGCCAGATTTTTCTTCGTTACTTTCTTCCGTTCTATTTTTTCTTCGCTCTCTTTCTTTTTCCCTTCTGCGGCTCTCTGTACAACTTTGTGCTCACGGCACATACTTTGTATTCTTTCGATCGTACGTTTCTTGTTAGTTTAACCATGCCGCTGCTATTTTTCGGTTTCAGATCAGAGGCTACGGCACTCGAAAGGCAGCTTCGACGTTCTCTATTTCAAATTCTCCGACAAGGTAATCCAGCATCGCGTGACGAGGGCGGAATTATCCCTGTGGATATGGGGAAGCAACCAAGAGTCCTCGGAACTGGACGAGCCTAGAGATTTGGAAAGCACGGAAAGTCACGAAGATGGTCCAGTGACGATCACGTTGCAAAGGATCCTTCGTGGCACGACGGAGACTGGTGGGCCATCGTTGGGTCCACCTTTGACCACGAAACACCCTCGGCCGGTCGGTTGCAGAGGCAACTGGGTAACGATCGAGTTAAGAAGAATGGTCGCCGAATGGTTCAAACATCCACGGGATAATCTGGGAGTAGCGCTCAAGATCTCCAGTCCCGGAGCTAATCATCGCAGAAACGCCAAGTTGGTGGAGACTAATCCCGGAGCTGAATACGCGCCGTACCTCGAAGTACAGACGCAAGAACTCGACTCGAGAAGAGGGGCGAGGATCAAGAGAAACGTGGGACTTAATTGCGACGAAGCTAGCCAGGAGACCAGATGTTGTCGATACAAGCTCACCGTCGACTTTGAGAAGTTTGGGTGGGATTGGATAATCGCTCCCAAGAAGTAAGTACCTGTGCCGCGACATATTGAAAGCGAAGCGACCGTCTCTTTTTATTCTCGGAACGGTGGCTTTCGAACGGTCAGAGTCAAAATTCAAGATCATTTACGTGATATTCGTGGAGTAGCGACCTAAACGTTGCGCCAAAATATACCATCGTATCGTTACATCCGCGTACCTGCACGGAAATTCATACTTTTGCGACTATAGTTTGAAAAAAGGGGAAATTTCTTTGGTCTCCGGTTGCGTACGGAACGCGTGTCGATGTCGATACGTTGTCGTGGAATTATCGCGCGATCGCGGCCGATGTGGTTATCGCCAAGCTTCTTTTATCGATGCGATTACGATTTTGATTTTGTGCCTTAGGTACGATGCCAATTACTGCTCGGGCGACTGTCCGATGGCCTTCCTGCCAGCATATCCGAACACCCACATCGTCAGCCTGGCGGAACCGCCTAACAACTCTGGTCCATGTTGCGCCCCGAGGAAACTCTCCGAGATCACGATGCTGTACTTCGATAACGAGTATCAAATCGTGTTCTCGCGATTACCAGGCATGGTCGTCGAGAAATGTGGATGCTCATAGCTCGAGAATTATAGCTCGAGAAGAGCAACGACGGCGAGGAATATGCGAAGGCTCGTTTAATTCTTTTAGAGTCTACTATTAAAGATTATCGATAACTATTCTGTTTCTTCCCACCATTTCCATTTCTCCTCTTTTCTTCTCTTCTTCTCCTTTCCTTTCGTCTTCCTATTTTTAAGCTTTACTACGTTACTCCTTTTGTCCGTTCCTCGTTCGTTTCCCATTGAAAATTCCTTCGATTTCCATCGATAGTCGGTGACCGTCGTCATCGTAGTCGTCGTCGTCGTTCCGTCTTCGACGAATTCTCATTCGATAGACTGAAAGTGCCTTGTTCGGGGTGGTTTAAGTACCGCAGATCCCTCCTTATGGAACACGAGAAACGAGATTGCTCGTATAAACTTAACGAATGCAAGCAGGACAGCGATCGGAAGAGATCGACTAATGTCCGTCTTTTTTAAACTAGTAATAACGGGCACCTTGATAGTCGTTTATGATTCATGACAAGGCGTATAGTTCCTAGAGTCACGGTATTATTATTAAGGTGTCGATGCGTTTACACCTGATCTAAGAGAACGACCGCGAAAGAATTATTTTTTATACGGGAGCTTATCGCATTTTTAATCTCTCCTCGGTAACTGGTTTTTAATGGTCCGTCTTTATCGAGCTAGGAACTTTTACGAGTCAATGTAAAACGAAAACAATCATCTTATCGCAATGTTTCCTTGCGCATCGTTGCCTTTCTAAAAAAAAAAGAAAAAAAGAAAAAAAAAGAAAGAAAAGGAAGAAAAGCAAAGATGCGAAGATGAAACGATTCGTTTCCGGTAGTCGTCGTTGATCGGTGAAAACGTGTTGGCTGACAGATCTCTGTGTACAGTGAATCTTTTTTTTTTCCTATGTATCTATCTTCTTTCTTCTCTATTCCGTTTTTCTGTTTCTTTTTTTTCATCTTTTTTCAGAGAAATACACACACGCGTACGAGTTGGCGCGCGCACATACACACAGACATCTTCTTTTCAAATATACGTACATACACGCAAAATTTTCTCGCTCTCTTCTCCTCTTACTTCCTTTATTTTTGTCTGGTTTCTCTGTTTTGGCGAGCCATGTGAATGCGTGCATAGGAAAGTGTGTAGGAGTCGTGGTGTAAATATGTCGTACCTAGGTCGTACTTTGTCGCTTTTCTTCGAGTTTCCTTCAATTTCTCGCTCCCACCATCGCCATGTCCTTCTTCCCCCTTCACCCCGGCAATCTACGACGAAAACATTGCTTACGTACGTAGGCTTACGAATGCATGTTCTTTTTCTAAAGTGATTATACGGACCGTTTTTGGTATATATGTATAAGTACGAACTGTAACACCTGACTGATCATATTCGGAATCAACAAGTACCGTTTTTATTCGATCGCGAGCCACTGTCGGACTTAACTCTTAGAAGCTATCGTTCTCAAGAATATCGCGTTAATTGTATGGGTGAATTTGTATTATTGTTACATCGAACATAAGATGAGAAATAAATAAACTTATCGTTTGCCACTGTAACACGGCGGTCGTATCATTGCGATAACATCAAAACAAAAGTCACGAGAAATTTCATCCGCAATAGCCTTTGAGGGTTAACGCGACAGAGAACGTTCGTTCGCGCTATACCTAGACTGTGGATAAATCGCGTCAATGACAATTATAATTTACGTAGGTATATTTGTATATGTGTATATCGTGGCTAACTTGCAGCCTTCGACTTCGATGAAAGTGACGCAGGTTTTTAGGAAGATGAGATTCAAAGAGCCGTTCGCAGCGGCTACGTTTTTTCATCATTTGATAAATTATGGTAGTATCGTTGCGATATTCTAGTTGCTTGGCTGCCAAGTACGCCGACCGAGTGAACGTCCCAGTATACGTAAGACGTTTTAAGCTCGTTTCTAAGTACGTTATCCTCAGATTCTTAGAACTTTCCGTAATCTTCGTGATCTACGACAAAGATAAAAACGAAGATAGAAACGGCACGTTCTATCGTTTTCTTTTTCTTCCTTCTCGAGCGCAATCAAGTAGTTTTAGGAATGTTTTCTCTTTTTACAAATGTTACGGCCTTCTCGAAATTACTCGTTTTACTTTCTTAACTGTATGATATCGTCACGGTCTATTAACGTTTGAAATTCTGCGCAAGTATGTGTGAAAAAATAGAAAAAGGATCTCTATAGTTCCTCTCTTATTAATTAAAGGACCCATTATCCCAAGCGTGTAACACCTTTCGCTGAAAACTTTGACAACTTGCAACTTTCTTTCACTTATTCTCCGAAATAGCTTGTCGCCACCATTCTTCTTTGTTCCCCCCCCCCTTCTTTCTTTTCTCTTGTCCAGTCTCTTTCCCTTCGTTACCCCTGCTTCCTCGCTCCACGCTCCTATCCCTTTACGCTCGTTGTCTGCGAACCCCATTCCTTTTTTCGCCTGATTTTCATTTTTCGTTTGTTTGTCAATGTGTACCTAGCGTTAAAAATTAATGGAATTGTGTACTCTCAGTATCCAAACAAGGGCGGCGAATACTGCATACTTATATATATATACATATATATATAATGTGTACTTCCTAGGTAGAGAGTATTCATAGAATATTTATTCGCTGAAATAAATGGTTTTTCGATGAAAGAGGTGTATCGATTTACTCTTCTTTTTAAAACATTCTTTCCGTTTTCTTCTCTTTCTTTTTGTTTTTTTTTTCTCTTTTTGCTTCGTAAATCGTTTGGAAAACAATGTTTAAAATTCGAGAAAGCGTAAGACAGTTTAATTGTTTTTCGTTGTTTATAACGACGATTTACGCTTTATTAAACGCTTTCGTTTCTTTTCCTCCAATCAATTGCAAGATTCATGGTTAACCACGATAAACTTTCGGGCCACAAGATGATTATTATTTCGTACTTACTTTTATTTCATTTACGCTTAATACACCAAGCTTTTACGGATTCTTTGACAACGGAAAAATTACTGCTTCGATCGAAACCGTAAATACACGCGTGTCACGCGTGCTTTACGAGCAGCAGACGTATTCGTCTAAGCAAAGCGTATAATTCCAAAATTGTACGGTTCAACGTACGTATACATGTGCAAGACGAATAATTTGTTTGTGTCCGCTATCTTTTTTTTTTTTCTTTTCCTTCTTGTTCCTCCTCTTTTTTTTTTCGAAGCAAATAAATATTCGTTGATATCAATATTTTTAATTTTTATCTCAGGTCAAAGTTAAACGAGCGAGAAGTATCTTTTGTCCGCGTGATTTTTCTTCGGTCGAACAATTTCATTCAAACAAGCCTTTTTTATTCTCACGTAGCCTGTACCACACTACACATACATCGGATGTACGATTATGTAAGTGCTAACGATCGTAAGTTACACATCTAACGTATCGATTAGCAGAAGAAACCAGCGAAATCGCTCGTTACAGCTAGCAATCGCGTTCGATAGGAATCGTCTCTACGCTACCGCTCGAATATATCCGGACGTCCTTTCGTATTCCAACGATTCGTATTACGGACGACTTTATTCTTCGTAATTGTTATAGCCAACGTACGATAGAATATTACGACGCGATTAGATCGATTTCTGTATCGTACACGTATTCCATGTGTATTGCACCATCCGCGCGCCTTCAAATTTCCCGTAAATACAGAAAAATCTGTCGCCCACTGATCGTGATCGATCAACGAACAAAGTTGCTTGAAATTCTTGGAATCGAAGAGGTAATCGGCGTGCAGCGTATGGGCGTGCCGAGTTTGATAAATACATATGTATGTATTTCGATGCGGCCAAGTAACCGCGCGAACGTGGAGGACAAAGTGAGAAACGCATGTGGAGATCTCGTTCGCATCGAATACAATGTTGGATGCATGAGTGGACAAGTGAACTAGTGGACTTTACGACAGTCAACTGTTTCGCCAGACGTGCCAATTCTCGTTTTATTGTTTTTCTTCGACGGCGCCTCAAGCACTCGTCCTTGCCGACGGTCGGGTTAGTGCTCCCCGTTCGCTGAAAACGAAACACGAAAATTCACGCATTCGTTATGCCGGAGTATCGAACGCGTTAAAATATCGCTTGCACGTTTATCTCGCACGAAACTTGCTCATCTTACTTTTACAAAACTTGCGTCTTCCATCTGGATTTCAATTACACCGGTTCGCGAAAGTATTCGCACGCTGGTAGAAAATTTTTAGAAATGCGTCGTGAGCAATCATCGCGATTATATCGATAAAGTTTCGGACAAATCAGCGAACGTACCTTGTAATCTACTTGCAAGATATTTCGTACAAATATATACATTTCGTAGAGACGAGACAAATATTCAAACAGCCGATCGTTCGTTAGATCGACGAGCCTCGATATTCGAAGGGAATTCTCGTATCTTTCAAATGGCTATCGAAAAATGGCGCTCCAATTTCTCCTTCATGTACATTTTCAAATTAGTGTGAAATTTGAACGATGTAATTAGGACGACAGTGCCTCGTAACGGTGTTAGCGAAACTTGCAAATGTTGGTTTTCACGCGTCGCGTTACGATTGTCTCGTTTAACGATGAAGCGATATTAAAATCAGAAGATCAACGGAACCGTGCTTTTCCGTGTTTCTCTCGTTTGATTTCACTGGAAGCGCGGCCTTTCACGTAATTGTCATTATCACCGAGTGCCAGGGGTGGTTGTCCAGCGAACGTTTTACGATTCGTTTAACGAAGCGAATTAGAACGACCGAGCATAACCATTACTTGGATTTGCATTTTACGAGTGAGTGGTCAGAGGTGAACGATGGCTCGGAGAATCGAAGAATAGGAGTATAATCTAGCGTGTACGTAATTGTTTCTACCACGCTTAATTCTTTATCGTTTTCACTGGCCATTCTCTTCCCTTCGTCTCTTTTCTCTTTTGCTTTGATATTCGACTCGTAAGAGGAAACGAAGAGCAAAGTTTTAGCGTGTTCGTTCCGTTCATCACGCGATCCTAAGGTTGTTTCGCAGAAGAACGCCGAACAAACTTACCTACGCGTGTATCGTTGTTACCAATGACGAAAATCAAGTTCTCCGGCTGCATTCTAAGGCTATGGCAACTGATCGAACGGTAGGATGAAACAATTTTCGGAGAATTTCTCCATACGTGGAATTATCATAAATACGACTGCCGTTAGCGAAAGATCAATTTGTAGAACAAAGATCGTTTGAACGAGATATTACGTGATACGTACGTACAGTGTGAAACGTAAACTGCTACGCGTCTCGCTCGTTTCTTGAGAATGGAACGTCGATCGTGTACCTTACCAACGCGTATATCGTTGTTACGAAAACCAAGTTCTCAAAATCCGTATTCAAAGGCTATGGCAACTGATCGAACGGTAGGACGAAACAATTTTCGAAGAATTTCTCCATACGTGGAATTATCATAAATACGACTGCCGTTAGCGAAAGATCAATTTGTAGAACAAAGATCGTTTGAACGAGATATTACGTGATACGTACGTACAGTGTGAAACGTAAACTGCTACGCGTCTCGCTCGTTTCTTGAGAATGGAACGTCGATCGTGTACCTTACCAACGCGTGTATCGTTGTTACCGCTGTTACGAAAACCAAGTTTTCAAAATCCGTATTCTAAGGCTATGGCAACTGATCGAACGGTAGGACGAAACAATTTTCGAAGAATTTCTCCATACGTGGAATTGTAATAAATACGATGAACAAATTGCTCCGCGTTTCCCTCGTTTCTTGAGAATGGAACGTCGATCGTGCACTCGTGCAACGAAATTAAACAAGGTGTAAAAGAAAATTCAGTCGATGGTCCGTTTGGTGTCCGAGAGACTCGGCTAATGGTAACTTTTAACGTAAACTGAAATTCTACTTGCAACGTGTCCGCTTTTCTATACTTTCCAATTTACGGGACCGGTCGATGTGGCTTCTGAACAGCTCGTACGTACGTATCTTCGTGTGAAGCTGGCCTAAGGTAGCGGCAAGCGAGATTAGGTTGCTGTACGTGTTTGAAAGTTTGAACAGTTAGGAGAAACTGTCGAAGAAAATGGTATACGTATGACGTTCAGCGTATAGCACTCGAGAGATCCTGGTAGGAGAGGCCTGGGGCTCGTCTGTTATTCGAGGGTTAGGTCTCGGATGAACAGCTCGGTGTACTCTACGGTGTTCTCTGGCAAGGGTATATCAACCTGGAGACATTCTGCGAAGGGTCGAAACGTTAAAGGAACGGGCGCAGCGGAAGGAGGGTTCCGGACCGCCGAGAGGGATGCAACTTCCCTCTCTTTCTCTCAGCTTCGTCCAGATATAGCGTGAATGCCGAGCAGTCGGAGACTCTTTGTCATCTCTTTTGCACATACGTTCAGTTTGAAATAGGAATTATGCGAGGAATTGGAGACACGCGAGACACGCGACCAGAACACGCGGGGAGACGAAATATTCCTAGTACAGCGTTTCACCACGCCAGATTCGCCAACGTAAGTAGAGGCTAGCGAGAGTAACTTAGGCCAGCTTCTCGAGCTTCTCGAGATACGTTTGCTTGCACTGGTCCAGCGAATATTCCGTACGGATCTTTGCAATCTCATCGAGACGGTTTGATATCGCTTGCGATATGCTCGCGGCAGGCCAAACCGCATCCACGTTAGAGCGAAAACTACGCGTTTGCAGTAAGATGCGGCGTATATTTCTAGCGCTGTGCGCTTCCCTAACGCCAAAGTGGTCGCTACTTTGGACTCGAAGGCTCTCTGTCACTTGGAAATTGTAATTTACCTTGTTTAAAGTGTCTTTTCGGTTACCTGGTAGAATTTACCTATGGTCTTTCGTTTGGACAATCGGAGCTCGCGTTCGGACAAACAAACTCCTTCTTATTGGCGGAGTCAGTAGGCAATCGCAAGGACTCGATCGAGTCGGAACTCACGCGGACAGACGTCCGTGGAAGCACTCTGGAACCGAGGATCCTGCCGGTAGAAGAGGAAGCGGATTGACACTTTGCTCGATCGAGATAGAGCGTGAGACTCGCTCTAAAAGACAATAGGAGTATTCTCCAACTTTACCAGCATACTCGACAAATTGTCATATATCGGTGCAAGCTACTGACGTTCCCTTTCGACGCAAGTTCTTCAACAGCCCTTTAATCTCGATATACGTACACGAACCGGGCGGGATGGCAGGGGGCAAAGAGGCAGAAAAAGAAAAAAAAGGAAAGAAAGAGGGAGAAGGTGCGATAGCTGGCTACTTTATACTCAGAGGCTAGCTACCTGCCTGAAAGGGGAGGTATTACGGGGTTACTAAAGTGTTGTATGGCCTCCCCAAGCCCCATAAGGATAGCCCTCAGGCACGCACCCCTGTTATCGTATGCGTATGCAGTTTTTTCGCTGGTGCGTGCGCGGCTCTCGCAGCCCTTATATGTGCAGTGAAGGTGAAGGGGGCATCGGGTAACACGGGCAGGCAGCCACCCAAACGACCGAAACCCGAATGCTCACCCAGGATCATCCTGGCATTTCCTCTTTCTATGCACTCTCTTCGTCTTTCTCGTACTCTTCCTCCTTCTTCTTCGTCTTCTGAATTTTCCCCTGAAACCACCAGCACTGGTATACATCGCGGCACATCCTGCTGTACATATTTACTCGTTGGATATGGCGAGGTCGTAAAGTAAAACGTTAACCCATTAACACGTTGACTGCCACGCGAATTTCATATATTTTCCCCTGCAAACCTGGCAACAGATCGAAACCTACAGCTACGCGGTAACGTTTAAGTTTCGCACAATATTATATCGTCTTTTTTTTCTCTCTTAGTATCGTCCAAGTCGATCTACATCGTTGGAAACTCGCTTCAACCGTTCCAAGGAATCGAGATCTGTAGCAGCGAACGCGTCAAATCCGCCGATTTCTATCGACGACGCGCCACGGAGGGTAAAATACGAAGATTTTGGAGGAGAAATACGACGGATACGATCTCGTTGATTCTCTGATTTTCGTATTATTCGGCGATAGAGAGAGATAGATGCTCTCGTACGAAGACACGAGTTTGCGAGTCGAGTACAGCGACAGTCAAAGCGAGTATGCGTCTTCCGACGACGAAGTTTCTACAACTTTGGCTTATCTGCGTCTTTCTTCTTTTTTTAATTGTCAATTCATGTTCCTACACACGTCTTGCACCTTCTCGAATAATTTCCAATTTATTGGACGCGCGCGTAAGAGTAGCGGAATAAAGTTGTTCGAGGTGCACGCTCAATTTTGACTCTCGCTGTATGCACGGTAGCGTATAGCCGAGCGCGTTCGTAGTACCAGTCGGCTGTCGTATCGTTCTTCGACGAATGCTCCAGATTCACGAACGAATCGACGTAGCTCGGAACGATGGCGAGATTTTTGAAGGAAAGTCAGTCGATTAATGTACGTTGTGTCGATTCGAGATAACGTGGGTTTCGCGATACAATACGCCGGCGATTCGAGGGTCAGTGAACGGATCAAAGATCAAAGAGACGAGAAAAGGAAGTGGCGACGAGGCAAAGACGCCTCGATACCGATCAACCGTGCGCGCAATTGAAGCGGCGGCCGGTCGAAAAGTCTTTCGTGCAGCTCGGAATGTCGCTGTTCCTTCGTTCCAGAGGGGTGCATAAATCCCGCCAGTTGCCGAATATTCCTCGTTATTTCACGTTTTCCTTAGCCGGAGCGAATTGTATTTAACTAGCCCCGTTTGACTCACCAGTCCGACCACGAGCTTCCTATTTATACTGCGAAATTCTTGGAAGGAGAAGGCAGATAGCATCGAACTCGTACGAAAGACGAGTACCTATAATTCCCCCTTGATTCGTTTCCACTTCCAGATTGCCATCGACTGCACGCATATCCGTGTTCGATCAAACCGTCTCGAACTTTGTCCTTCCCTTCTCACTGCGTCTGCTCTCCTCCCGCTTCCGTTCAAAGGGTTCGCAGCAACAACCAGGTACCTGGAATATTTAAATCGCGTTTAACGAAAGGAAAAGTAAGCTGTACGATAGCTCGCCAGAGTATTTCAACGGATACCATGAGAAAAGTTACGTGTTATACGACGAAACGTTTTGAAATTTTCGTTAGCGTAACGGGATGCGAATCTTACGTTCGAATTTGAAGACACTCTGCAAACGTATAATCGGTGAACGATTGGTATACAAAGCGAACAGTCGCCTTAAACGTACAATAGGCGTTAAGGATGGGCACGCTGAATATATTTGGAATTTTTAATACAACGAATAACAACGAATGATCGATCGTGTGAATACCTTGGCGAAATGTCTGCGAATCGTATCCTTGTAACAAGTATCTTTATATCGCATAGTAAAAAAGAAACTCGTAGCGTGTCATGATTTTACAGGAATTTTCAGAAAATTATTAAATTTCCATCGGTTTTCGTTGGTCCGCGCGAATCACCAGACAGCGAAGCTGTTTCCTCGTTGCAGCGCAACCTTGGTACGTGCGCAACCGTATCCGCTGTTATGCTTTCAAAAATCTCTCTAAAGTTTCGACATATTTCGCTTCTTTTCTTTCTTCGTCGTTCTTTGTCTCTTTAGTAAAGACGCTGGAACGAGATTCATCGCGTTTATCATCCACGTTCGGCCGAACCGCATTCCCATGTAAGGGTGTGTATGGCGAAAGAAAGAGGACCACCGAGCCGTTGGGATTCGAGAGGCCAACGCACATGATCGATGGCAGTGAAAATAAAAGCAGCGATATCGCTGACATCGCGACAGTTCTAGGAAAATAATATTTGCCTCGGTTGCGATCAACGATCGTCGAGACGACGGCCAGACGAGGCAATGATAGATCAATCTAATTCGCACGGTCTGAGACGCGCGTCACGAACAAGTAGCGATGGGATCCGAAACGCTTCGAATCGCTTCGAATCTGCATATAAAGCAAAAAACACGAATCATTCGGCACGCGATTCGAAGCTGGAATCTCTTGAAAATCTTGAAATTCTCGAGAGTTTAAATAGGTTTCGAAGTATTTTACATGCGTTTCGATTAATTTTATCCAAGCGGTATCATCGGTGTAAAATATCGAACAAAATGTGAAAAGATCGAGTTGTCGTAATAATACGAAACTCTGGAAAGTTTCAAGCTTCGAATCGAAAATTATTCGAATTTCTCGTCACATGTACCATACGGATACGAAGCGTTTCAGATCCCATCGCTACGAACAAACTCGAGTCTCGATAGCGAGAACACCCGATTTTTCTGTCTCTTACTCTACTCTCCTTACTTCGTTTAGGATTTAGTTTAGCATGTGTGCGTGCGTGCGTGTGTGTGATACGCACGTCGATCGTAACCGATCGATCTCGATCAACCGTTAACGTCATCGTGTTTTACATCGGAGCAATTTTATCGTTGCTGAGAAATATTACAATTCTCTCGGATTTCTTTAACGACTATGAGAGACTGCGATTAAGTCGCTTGATGAGCCATCCTTTCCACTCTGATATTACAATTATGATCACCGTGTCACGATAATGTAAGTTCTACTATTTCCACGTTTGATAAAACAGAAATTGCTCTTTCGCCATGGTTAAGGTACATTGTTACCAGAGACGAGTGTGTTGTCACCACCGTACACGATCACCACGACTCGACGGTCGATAGGATAGAGACACGAGTCGACTGTTTGTCGTTTCTACGTCACGATAAAGTGTCTATCGTTTAAAAACGTCTTAATCGTCCTTACAGCGTTTCTTCTTTCAACGATGCAACGCGAATTCAATTTTACTAACGTTTCTTCCTTTCCATTTACAGAAATGGAATTTATTCGAGCAATGGTAGGTAACGCGTAATTTTGCGTTGCTCTTATCGGTTTCTATCGATTCGCGCGAAGGATAGCGAAGAGGTAACGAGATGGAAACGCAAAGAAATAAAAAGGAGAAGAAAATGTACGGTTGTTGCGAGAAAATGTTACAAGATGTCGTAAAGCCGAAACAGAAAATCTACAGCCCCCTGTTTTCTACCTATTGTAATATCAGCTTCTCTTTTCGATTTTCCTTTTGTTCAAGGTTGTCAGCGTTGATGCCATCCGGAGGAAGGGCGTCGAATCGCAAGGTTATGAGACCTATATAGAGTACAAAAGAGGAGCGAGGGAATGAGAAAATTCAAGAAAATTGGAATCTAGAAAAGAAAAAAGAGAAGAAAGATAGGGCAAGCAGTCGTTCGTACGTCGGATCGATCGGAATTAATAAAGGAAAATAAAAAGGACATGGAAGGGGGAAAGAAGAAGATGAAATAAGTGGTTGTTCGAAGCGACACAGAATTTCAGACGTGGGGCGTCAGAAGATTTTGCTCGTAAGTTTGCATATTCTCGAATATCTTTCTCGATACTTACTGAACGAAAGAGATTGGAAATAATGACGGTAGGACGGGGCGGAGAGTAAGAGATGAATTTCGGGGACGATGACGGTGGAAGAAGGGGAAAGAAGGGAAGGATCGTATAGGAAAATCGTAGAGAAAGTAAGAGAGGAGAATAGAAGCCTTGGGTCATAATACGAGTCCGGCGCCTCTCGCAGCATCACCACGTGGCATGAGGCCAACTACCGTCTTCTGATCAATATGCTTACAGCTACCTTGCTTCTCTCTCTATCCCTTCTTTCTATCTTTTCTGCTGCTTTTCTACACCGACTGTCGAGAACCGCAAAAGTTACAGACGCCATCGACACGACACGGCTATTACAATCGTGTTTTCGTACATCCAACAAATTTGCCACTGTTCAACCGTTTATACCCGTCCCCTTTGGCTTCTCGTCGGTGAAGAATCACGAGTTGTCCGAAATCGAACGATCGCCAGTCCAACAAATCGAACGCAAAGGCCAGCTTTTCCACGATAGAGACATATTAGTAAAACGACACTCGTTTGTTCGTGCGAATTTATAGCAAATTATATTTTCGAATATCCAGGGTGGAGCGAGAGAGAAACGAAACGGAAGCGTCGCGGTACCACGCGTGAACCACGTGGTGCCTGTTCCCAGCCCACTTTGTCTTCCCTCCCCCCATCTCTCTCTCTCTCTCTCTCTCTCTGCTTCTTTTCTACCCTACGTCTCCAGTCGCATATCTATCTATACGCTTTTCGCTGTTACTTCGTTAGCCATTTTTTAAGGAAACGAAGAACACGCGTAACCTGTAACTCGAACGAGACAGGATACGCACGGTATTTGTCTTTCCTACTCTTCCCTCTAGAAATGCTCGAGTTTTAGGCGGTACCGTTGCACGTACGTATAATCAGGCTGGAAGAAAGAAAGGAAAAATAGATAAATGCTTGGACGTCGAGTAAATATACAGTAAATGGTAGGTAGAAGAAAAGTGGAGGAACGGCTGCAAGCATAACGTATACGAGGGATCAGCTACGTAAAGTTATCGGGGAGTTTAGCCGATTGTTGCAGTATCTATATCGTGGTGGGTGGGTGGATAGTGTTTCACTGGTCAGTGGTGGTATTGGTGGCGGCGGTCGCGACGGTCGCGACGGTCGCTACGACGCTGCTGGTGGTGGTGGTGGTGGTGCTACTGCTGCTGCTGCTGGTGCTGCTGCTGCTGGTGCTGCTGGTGCTGGTGCTGGTGCTGCTGCTGCTGGTGGTGGTGTTGGTGGTGCTGCTGCTGGTGCTGCTGCTGCTGCTGCTAGCGGTGATGGTAAGGCGGTGGTGGTATCGGTATTGGTAGTGGTGGTGGATGCCCCTCAGTGTCCGGCGCGCCTCCGACAAGCGTGCCTCGGTCGTTATAGGGATCCTTTGGCGTTTCGTCGTTATCGTGGATGATACCGGCGAGCAAAGCAAAAGAGAGGAAAGAAAGGGAACGAGAAGTAAGAGAATACGAGAAAAGTAAAGGCCGATCGCTGTAGTTTGTCGATTAGTTAAAAAGAATTTTCGTTGATTCTCGCTAAAACGCGACCACCTTGTCTCGAATTTTCAATCTGATCGCATAGATCGAAAAGGATGTGCGCGAGGAATTTGACAATTCCAAAAGGACATGTCTGGAGCACGCTTCGGTCAGAATCGCAGCCGATTTTCCACGGACAATAAAGAGACATTAGGCGAGTGAAAGAGAGGAGAAGACGACGCGTAGATCGCAAGGGACTCGATCCGGAGAACCGTTCGTCGATCATCGAAAGGCTTTCTACTTAAAAATCGGCTCAAATGCCGCTCGTTGTACGTGCTGTCGTTTCAAGCCTTTAAATGGTGCATCATTCCGAGGACCTTAGCCGTAGTGAAACATTAGGTACGCATAGAAAGTGTCCGAGAAAGTCTAGAAGACCTTAGTGGGCGATTTTGAAGATCGACCGCCCGTTAGAAGAATATACGATCGTACTGTCGTATCGAGGGATTCGGGTCAACGATTTCGTGTCCCATGTAAAAATCAGTCGAGTAGTCGAATAGTCGAAGTCGGTCGTCGGAGAATCGGAAGAAAGGGAAGAAGCGAAAAATTAAGATAGGGCTGTTGTAACACGCTAGTGAAGATAAAGAATAACTACACGTGCGAAAGAGTAAAAAGAAGATCCAGAAGAGGCTAGAGGAAAGGTCACGAGGTAGAAGAAGAGGAAGAAGAAAAGGGAAGAAGAAAAAAGGAAAAAGAGGAAAAGCAAGGGGACGAAAATAAAAAAGGAAGATATTTAATTAGAGGCGCGTACCCGTGGACGTGCAATCGGTGGAAACGAAAGCGCGAATGGCCGAAAACGCGAGCAGGGTGTACCCGGTTACGGCGGTCCATCTTGCGGGTGAGATCGATCCTGAAACAGCGGCACCGGGTAGTTGGTAATGGGGGGTTTAGGCGAGAATGCCTTTTCCCTGTCGCCGTCGTCGTCGTCGTCGTCGTCATCGCCATCGTCGTCGTCACCGTCCCACTCGAATTTTACCTTCTCAACAGGTTCCTGTCGTGGTCGTCACGCCCTCTTATCTCTGTATCGTTGCTCGGAAACGAGGATTACTCCTCCTTGTACGGACACTGAGCATCCCGTTTATTCGGATCGTAATAGTAAGAGTATCGCGATCGGTTCGGCGGTCGGCACCGTTTCTCATCCGAGTCATAGTACCGATAGGATTAGAAGCGAACGTGACCGAATCGGTGGTGGTGATCGCCGATCGAGAAAGTCGAAAGATACCTTGCTCGAACCGGAAGCGGATCGAGAAGGAGAGAGAAGGAGGATCAGAGGAAGGAGGAGGTGGTGGTGGGGGTGGAGGAGGTGACTCGCCGCCGAAATGCACCAGGTGTCGTACAGATCAGGACTCAATTCGAATGCAGGTCGAAACGAGAGGTTCTGGAAGAAGATCGAGTGCCGGGATCGGCGTTGCCGTGCTCATCACGGGCAGCATGCTGCCGCTGGCAAAGACGCTCCTACCGCCACATCGTACGATCCATCGATCGCTTCGAGTCGATCGTGCCGAGATCAACGATCTCACCTACCCCCCTCTCGCATTTTATTCAGATACAGAGGATCCTTGCCACCTTCGAACGTCTTTCTTATAGGGTTGGCGCTCTGGTGTTTAACGTTCTCGCCCGTACAACCGCGGCAGAATCATCATCAAACATGTCCAGGTTGTCCGCATCAGCAGCACCAGCAACACCACCAACAACACAGAGAACATCAACAGGAACAAGACCAACAACAACATATACACGAGACGCACTATAGGGGCGGTGGTTCCGAAAGGAAGGACACCGTGACGCCTACTCCGGACGATCTAAGGTTGGAGGCTATCAAACACCAGATACTCACTAAACTTGGCCTTAGGGCACGACCGGATGTGAACAGAACTTTGGCCACCGTACCGAGGCACTTGGCTCTCGAAACTCTGTACAGAGCCGAGGCTCAGTCCTCTCGTTATCCATCTTCCGATAGATCGAGGAACGATCGCGAGAACGTGTACTCCGCAGAGTTCCTTTACGGTGCCGACGAATACTCCTATAGGAATCTCGATCAACGAGTCGACAGCTCTGCGAAGGACAACAACGCGAGGATCGCTTCTTCCTATCGAGGCTATGGCGAACACGAGGGCCAAGAACCGGAAGAGGAGATGGACGATTTCTACGCGAGAACCTCCGAGATCATCACGTTTGCCGAACCTGGTAAGTTTCCACCCTTCCACGAGTTTTGTCCTTCTTCGCTCGATCCTTCGTCTTCTTATTGCCAGACGTTCGTTCGTCGTCCGTTGTTCGTCGTTCGTCGCACAAGCTCTTGAAACGCGCACGCCTTCTCCAAGCTTACGAACCACACAGTTTTCCAAACGATAGTTGTCTTTCCTAATTTTCTCAATTACTTCGATCCAGTTAGATTTACGATATCACGCTGCGCTATTAGTATCGATTACGCTGTTCTAACGCCACACATCGATGAGAGCCAACAAATCGCTACTTGCAATTAGTTCACGCGTCCTGAATCTGTATGAACAGTTTTATTCTCTTTGCTAGAGACGGTATCGATTCGACGATCATCGGCCGATGACGAAACGGAAATCGTTGAACGGATAGAAAGGCGTGGTTGGTACATAAAAATCGTTCGAAACTCTTACGTTTGCCGACCGATAAACGGCTAAAAATGGTCCCACTGAATATCAAGGTTTGTTGCTGAAACGAATAATCGATCGTTCGGATATTTTTCCAATCTTTGCCAAATGTACAATTGCTCAAAACGTCTCGTAGCTTGGTACGCATGCAGCTACCTACAATTTTATTCCAACTTTGTGCACATAATCGCAACAGTCTTGTTTCGTTACGGCGTGGATACAATTTTAATGTGGTTTATATAAAACGCATAATTAATCGCTATGTAAATGACCTAATAAATACAATGGCGTAGAAATACTTTTTGCAGCCGCTGTAAAAGCGTCGTGCGGTAAGTATTCGAGCATTTTCGTGAGCCGCTGTATTACCGTCGACGATTCAGTTTCCGTTCGATCGGACTTTTCGCGAACCACCACGTTGCAAATGGAATACGTGGTTCGTTCAGAGTCCACTTGGTCGATTGGCCTGTTGCCTGAATCGCGAGCAGATGAATCGCCAAAGAACAACAGGATTGCTGGGAATAATAGAAAAGAGAGAAAGAGAGTGTGAGCGGAGGGTGGGTTTAGGCGAAGAAAAGGAGAGGAAAAGAGGTACATATACGCAGAAAATGTCACGAACGACACCTTGATTCGCATGCATGCGTGGCCACACGGCTGAAGCCACGTGGCTCGTAGATATGGGTGTCGCGCCACGACAGTCTATAGTTCGTTCTGTAGTTCAGTAACTCTAAGTTTAACAATAAGGGTAATAGAGCTAGCCGGAGCTACAAGAAACACGTTGGCCAGCATTTACGACCGTGTCATTCCTATCGTATTCGTCGTGGTTAAATTAACGAATTCTTTCGCCGTATACAGTGGCACACGAATACGTGTCATAGGAAACTTTTCCATATACGTGTGTTTGTATAAAACATTTGACAATTTCATTGGCCCTGTGTAACGAGACACGGTTGTCGTCGTCGTATTGGTCAAATTTGAAGCTGGTCTGAGAACGTACGTAAAAGTACGTAAAAGAGACATTCGCTGCAAACACGTATTTAGTAGAAAATTGGTAAGACATCACTGGCTTCTATGTACGTTTACAGATTTCCTTCGAACTTCTCCGATATAATCGCGATAGTCTCGTTATAGTGCTAACGATGTTGCAAAATGTTTCGTACGACGCAGACGCTATATATCGGTAAAAAGTTTCCACAGGATCTTCGATACTCGGCTGTCCTGCCTAGTAGCAGCTTCTTATTTTTCGAGATACGTTCGAGCGAAGTTACGTTACACGGATAGTTATGATAGTCAGAACGAGTAACGATAAAGATGACAAAAGGAAAACGAGGAAAAGCTTTAGCTTCCTCCACTTTCGAAATTCGTATAATTCAGTTAAACAGGGTAGAAATGTAATGCGAAAGATTTATAAGACGATTCAAATATCGTTCAATTCGTATTTAATATCGGGTATCACTAGTATTTACTAGTATAAACTAGTAGTTATAGACCTATAAGAATGCCATCTCGTAAAGAAAAAGTTGGTACACGTTTCAGAGTCAATGATTCGCTGATCTAAGGGGAACGAGCGATCGGTTGGATCCTCCGAGACCACGTTACGATAGACGATCGTATTAAGATCGGCATTCGGTTGTTGCAAGCGCGTGTCAACCTTAAGAGATCCTTTCTGTTTGCCGAAACGAGAGCGAGATGGAAGTAAAAATGTTGGAGGATCGTAGCAGGATTAATTCGTCGTGGCGACAAACAGCGATAAGCATAACACGAACGACTCTGGTATTCCAAGACGGTCGTTTGGTTTGGTTGTAGAGTACGGGGTGTTGGTGAATATTTCGCACGCGCGCAAATTCGTGGTCGTCGCCCTGGCGGCGCACATCGGTTGCTCGATAAGCGTGTTACAATACGACATGCGTAATACTTTAACGTTAATATTGCCGTCACTATACATAGCCGGTGAACACGTCATTCTTTTTGAAGAAACTAAAGAAACTATAAAGCACCATCGCCTCTTTCGTATCGATCTCTTCAGCAACGAGGGAGGGGGAGGGGCGCGGAGTAACTTTTCCTCCACATTTTTCCTTTTTGAGCCGCGTAACGCGCCGAAATTCCTATAGTCCGTGGTATCATCTGACTCGGTGTACGAACATCGTTTACTAGCCAGATTTTCTTCGAATAAATCTCGTTCGCACACAGATAAGTGGAGCGACTTAGATGCCGGACAAATACGAGCGGATGCTGGAGATCGAAGAACAGGAAACGACGAAACTCGGTCTCGATGAGGCGAAGCTTCGTGGAACGCGAAACGTGGAACGCAGCAAAAAAATCACGTGCAAATTTCTTCCCCGTTCGTTACGAAAATAATCGAAATTGTTGAAAATAAATGGATCCGATCGAATCTTAACGCGTTGACTCGCTAGATTTTTCGAGACGATTGAAACAAGATACATTTTCGTGGACTGAACAATTGCCGATAACTAGCGACAGAGTGGGCAATTATGGTACAATATTTTGTGGAAATTGAACGTTATGGTATCGCGATTGCCAGCGCAAAAGATATAAAATACCAGTGGCGAAGAATGCGTTGGAGAAATTCGTCGAGGTGAAGAGGAACAGTTTATGGAGAGAATAGATATGAGAAAGCATTTGAACAATGTGAAGAATTTCAAGGACTCGAACAATTTCAAGAATTTCCAGGTTTACGGGCAAACGGGAGAACTTTGCGCTTAATCTGCTACGTAGCAACCGGTTTACGTTTAAACGTTTACCTAACCAAAGAACCGAGCTTCGAATTTTATTTTATCAGATACGCTGAGTTAAATTAAAAATCGAGTGGTTGCTCGGGAAAAGTAACCACGTAGATAGCAACCGATGATTAATTTATTGATAACTCAAGGACGATGCTCTTTAAATAACACGGCTTACTTGTCATTTCCAAGTGAACCAAAGTATCTTCTTAGTTTTTCTTCCTTCAACTAAAAATATTTAGTCGTTATTTCATGGCAGCATGGTGCAATATTAATATCATTCAGAAGATAAGAAACGCGACAAGTTTCACTTATCTGGATATATAAACAACCGGTTGTTTGCTTGTAATTACTAAGTAAAATCTTAAAATGCTTTCCTTTATTCTTGCTGCATGCGCATCTCTTATTCTTCCTCAATTATTCCAACGTATATAGCCTGGCCATTACTTATCGAACGATATAACTGGCAGTAATTTTCGAAAGAAAAGCGTCGTTCTTGACAGGGAATTGCACCGTCGTGCCTAAACGCAGTCGTCAGTTGCTCTGCTTAATTAATAATTAGTTACACTCGAATATACGTATGTATACTCGTGTTAACGTAGACGGGAGCCAAATTTCCGACTGTTCCTTTTCCGATGACTCTTCCCTTTTTGCTCTTCGTTGAATCTTTTCTTGAGATCGTATTCGTTCCGTGGAAAGTTTTCTATGTTAAGCAACTTTCTGATTATTTGAACCTCTCGGCACAAGAACACGGTCTAATTGATTTTCTGTCTAAACCGTCTGCCTTTACGTACAAATGCGAAACATAGGTTTTTTTCAATCGCACAAGGCCTATCCAACTACGAAAATAATTTCTATTTATGTACGATAGTTTAACTATCCATTTAGCTACGAAAATAATTCTTATTTATGTACGATCGTTCGGATTCGTTCGATCGATCCGATTACTCTGTTTTCATCGCTTGGAATATTCTCCATTAACATCGAGATCCGTGTTTCTTTCTTCCTGTCCTTGTTTATTTAATGTTCGTTAGCGTATCCTTTACGTGTACGTTGGTACGGAATATTTCATTTTGTAATACTTTTATGGTTGTTCAGAAGCCGTAAGAATTTATTTCTTTGACATCGATCGACAATTTTCTATATGGTACACGTATTACGCGAATATTAATACCAATACCGAATAAAGTAAAATTTATTAAAGCTTTTCGATCGATGTAAGTAGATGTGCCGATAGCGTTACAGCTACAGACGACGATATATTTGTTTAAAAATCAATTATTATTAACTTGCATTATAGTAGTTGCGACACTTGGTGCATTTTAACAAGTTACGTATCGCATGCGAATGGTACCGCCTTTGCCAAGCTTCTACAATTTATCACTTGTTACTAGACTGCGGATATTTATGCAAGTTCATACCTTTGCGACAACAACTAAACGAGCGAAATCTGCGCAGCGATTTGCTTCACCCGCTATATGTTACGACTAATGTTTTACTTTGTATATCTCGCGTATCTTTCGACATTATTCGCATTCTTGCATATTTTTGTTTACAAACGCATAAAAGTCCGCAATCTACTTATTGTTCATATAGAAAAATGCTACGGGTGCCTTAAAACAATTACAAAAGGCAAGACACCCTTGCTGTAACCGAGAGATCGATTTACGAGTCGGAAACTTTTCTATCCCGATATAAAATCCTCCTCAGCGATTCTAGTGCTTTTTCTCGCTTTCCATTTTCAATTTACTAACGTTATTAATTAATAAATTATTGTACAATTGGAGGTTGCTAGCAAACCTCCGATTATTATGCAACCCGCTCGATTATCCGAATTGTCTCGTCCTCCGACCTGCTCGGATAAACCAATTTCCGCCGAATTTTCCTAAAAACATTAGAAAATACGTCAAGGTTTGATCGTCGAATGCGTGAGTTGATTCAAGTTACTAGGATTTTCCACGTCGTAGAATCGACTGTATTAGGACGCCAGCCTCGATGACGATAATCAAGTAATTTTATTTGCGGACTGATCGAAAAATTTCGGTCAAATTCTTTCGCAAATTGCGCTTATGGCGGCCGTACATTATTTTGAAAATACTCGTTCTGTCTGACTATTAATTGCTTGTAACGTTCGTCGAGCTGCAATTGCGCTCGGATGCAATTTCCTTTCAGTATTCGTGGAATCGGATGTTTTCAGATTCTTGGTAAAATGTTTGCGCGACAAGAGCGAGGAAGAAGAGAGAGGAGAAATGAAAAAATGTGGAGGAGCGTTCACAGTAGCAGATACGGTAGGTACGCGATGCGTACCGCCATAATATGAAAGAAATGGTCACGACGAGCGCGATATCCGTTGCGCCGTTTCTTCAAATGTTCGTCATCGCCGAAAAAGATCTTATCGTCGTAGATTTCCACTATAAGAGCGGGAGTTGGCATAATACGCGTTCGACGTTTGTTCTCTTTTAAAAGGACTTGGCGACGAGTCTGTTGAACGCGATTCTCTGTGAAAGCTCGACCGGTCGCAGCCAGTAACTCGTGACACTAGTTCGCAACTTGTAACTCGTAACTCGTCGTAATTCGTTGTACGTACGAATCGTGACGAACGAAACGGAAATCCTTTTGCTTTTCACCTTCCCCTTCCCATTCTTTCGATTTAATACGAACGGAGATGTTAAAATTATTTTCTCTCGTCGCTTTTCGCAAACGGCGATGCTTCGGAAGATTCAAATCGAAATATTTGTCCGAAAATTATAACAGACTTTTGGACGGTAGATTCGCGCTTTTTTATAGAAAATAACGAGTCGCGTGGATCAATGATACTTTTCCTACTTTCGTAAAATATAAGCTGCAATAGCTGGATGGACCATCGAGCCGATACCATCCTTTTAGTTTCATAATCAATAAAATTACAATTTCATCCCCCGACGTGATACATTTTCAAGGTTTGGAAAATATAATGAATTTTTTTACAATAATAAGCTGAGAACGCTGTCCTATGGAAAATAGCAGTGGACCAACTTGCACCATTACGATCCTCAACCCTCCATATAGGGATAAAAGCATTTTCGCTCGGCTCTTCCCCTTTTGTCGCTAGAAAATAAAATATTCGCCGCTCGTGGCAACGAGATCCAGCCTCTGGACGAGGCTCAAACAGTATATTAGATGGGGAAATTACAATGCGTTTCACCGATACGCAATTTCACACGGGACGATACCGGCGATAGTTCAAAACGAATTATACACCATGCAATACACCATGCATACTCGTTCGAATTTTATCGAATATGCCGCGTTATAGACTCGTGTATCAAATATTTTCAAAATATCCAACTGTCTTACCGAAGCGAAGTAAAGTCGAGCGAGCTTTTCCTTCGCCACGATGATTTCAACTGTCAATTGGGCATTTCCAAAGAGAAAGCAATTTTAAAATCTACCCAAAACATAGCTTCTTTGCTAATAGTTTACGTTCGTTGCATAGATCGCGCAACGATTACCTTCCTTATCGAATCGTCGATCGTTTCCCAGCAATGTTCGTCTAAGGTTATACCGTTGTATCTCTTTAATCGTCTGGAAGAAAGAAGAGAAAAAGCACGACAGAAAATTGTATCTGAGAAAGTGGTGCAGCGAAGTGGCGAGTTCGTTCAACCTGAGGGCAAATGCATGGACAAATTCTTCGAATAGGGCACGCATAGGTTAAAAGACACCGCGTTGCACGGGGTTCGTGCGAAAGGAAGAATAGGGAGATTTCTTCCTGGTTGCCTCCTTTTTCTTGTACGAGAAGAAAATGAGGATGAAAAGAAGAAGGAGGTAGGAAAGAGGTAGAAAAGAGGTAGGAAGGAGGTGGTGGATGCTAGTGGCGGTCGGGCGACGTTGGTGCGGGATACGGGTAGAAACGTCGGAGCAGGGAGGCTGACGGGATGTTCAAAGTGGGATGGTACGGTTCGACATGCGTTGGAGTGGGACAGGGTCGAACTCATGGACGAACGAGCCGACGGATAGGACGGCTGGCGCCTGTAGTCAGATCGATGCACGTGGCTCCAGCTGGGCGCCGCTCTTCGTACATCTCCTACTACACCCCCTTTATTCCCTCTTGACTCTCCTCATCCTACCGCACTACACTCTCCGCTCTAGGATAGAAATCAAGGGTGTGCTTCTCCGTCTTCTATCCCGTTGCTTGCGTTGCTCGTGCTGTTTCTACCGTTGCTTCCTCCGCTTTCCTTCGACTTTATATCCCAACCCTATCTTTCCTTCCCCGTCTTCTCTCCATTCGTTTCGTATTTATACTTAACGTTTCTTCTTCGCTTTTTTCTTTTTCACTTAATCGATTCCCGATTACGATCTCTGGCCTTTCCCATCGTTTTCTCTTCGACGGGATACAAAGATCGATTAAAAGTCATCGAGCTTCCCACTTTATCCCGTGGCGATGCTCATGGGCGAACGATCGACGCGCTTTTCATTCGAATTCGCGTTTCTCGTTCCGCGAGATGGAAACATCGTTGCTCACCTCCTTGGTGCGCCGTATAATTTCACTCACATTCGTCGATACAAAGAACGGATTGAACGGGACAGTCAAAGACTCAAAGATCGAAACAATCTCGGCTGCGATACCGTGAAACGAGCGCGGAATTGCCTTTTCCAAAACGCCTAGACGCGAGGAGAATCCTTAATCATGCCCCTTAACAAAAGGGTACGAGTCGTCTAATTGTTCGCCGGACTTGGGATACTTTGCCTTGGGAAACGCCCCGTTTTCATCCCTCCACTTCCACCCTACCCCGTGCGCCACCCTCTACCCTTCTCCCGTCTCTCTCCTCCTCCTGCCTCCTTCTCCTTCAACCCCCTACCTCACAGCCCCTCTCTTCTCGTCTCGCCAACCCCTTGCCGCAATCGAATGCGTTTCATATTTTCCGCAGAGTCAATCGATCAACTTTACGACTTAAAGCGACTGGCTTTCCATTTTTGGAAATTAAACGTACAGGGCATAGAGGCGCATCCAAAGCGAGAGTCGCGATACGCGAATGCGATGTACGAATTAAAGCTGCGTGGAATTCGATCCGATCGATCGGCATTCCGTGATTTTATCGATCGCGGGGACACGTCCGAGACTTTGACATTTTTCGAGGAGCAAGGGAAACGTAGGAAACGCGTGGCATACACAGCGCACGTGTCGTACGAAACGTTTAGAAATTTCGCTACTTTCTCTCGCGAGACACGGCCACGTTACACCGATAAAGTTTGAAAGAAAACTGAAAACGCGTATATAGAAGCTACACGATACTTTGTCCAAGTCGAAAATATTTAAACAGTCAATTATCCGTTGTATTTTAACGAACGTTGCGAATTTCAAAAAATTTCGTACGATACGAATAACGCGTTACGTAAAGGGTTTCCACGGTGAGCGGTCAGACACTTTGAAGATTCGGAATTTAGAGAACGAGTTGTATACCGGAAGAACAGAACGCTGTTTAAGAATGCAATTTATCGAATGTAATTTATGACGTGAATTCACGACGGCTATGATAACATCACCGCGACAACGGATTACCTCGCGATGCGGATGGTAGTGAAACACGCGACAAGTATGATATAGACACGTTTTCCAGGAACATAACCTTCTGGACTGTTATCGTACAAACGAGCCAGTCCATTTCCTCTACACCGTGAATCAACCGTTTGTTTGTAACATCGACCGACATGCCTAAAACCTCGTTCAGATTAGTCAAATCACCTAAATTCGAGCAACTTGTGCTCACTTTACCAGCGTGAATCTCTCATTTGCAGCGTTTTATTTTTGCCATTAGCGCGTACATTTTACTATCGTATTACGTATTACAGCCTTAGACCGAAATAGGAAACGACGTTCGTTTTCTATAGATTAAAAAATCTAATCGATATCTGAATTATAAGAATGGAAGCTAAGTATTTATGCCGGCCGCTAAATTCTATACACGCAGCTATATCGTGTACATACTTTGGATTGGTAGATGCAAAAATGCACGGCACGCGCGTAATATGCAAAAGTTTCTAAACTATCCAGAGCGTAGCTATCGTATTTAACGCGCGGAAGAAACGTTCGCTTACGTTACGTTTCTTTAGCCATTTTAGAAACATCGTGCGGATCCTCTGTATTTTCGCCCCTTACGAATTTCTCCCATTTCCAGGTTTTTAGACAATTTTTACGTTCGATCACCGTGTTCCATCAAACTCGGTTACGCGTCTGGCTTACAGGAAGTCTGATGTTCAGAGTCGTTCTCACCGATGGAACCTGTGATCCGATGTGAACCGATGAAAGAAAAACGCGGTGCACTCGAAACTCCGATGACGTTAAACGACATTCGCGCCGGTGACGGTGGAGCATCGATCAGAAAAAAGCCGCAACGCTCGAAGTAAGATGAATCGGTAGCCGCGGTAGTCGTCACCTGCGAGCACGTGATTTGAATCGCGAGTCGCGAGGGTAGGTAGCGCGAACGAAGGAGCGAGCGAACGACCACGTGGCGACGATAGATCTGGATCAGGGTTACCAACCAGCTATATCTGACCCTCTTATTTGACCGACCGTATTACGGTCAATCGCCTCGGCCCTATATATGATACGCGATATACCATGAGGTTGTGGACGCGATATTATTGAGCAACGCATCGGTATCGTGTCGTTCCGTAATTAGATTCGCACCGAGGTCGACGGTGTTGGACTCTCGACCGTGGACGACAGAGAACGTGGTAGCGACAAAGTTACGTTGCATGCGATGTCGTTTCTCATAGTACCGCCGCGATTCCCATCATCCGTGAGTCGCGTCGTGTCTCGTTCTGTCGCCCAGTCTCGCTCTATGCTACCCAGTCGTCTAATAAATTTCAACACTTCATTTTTACACACGCAACGTAATAACCTTTTAACGTTACAATCATCGATCGGTCGACTTTTTCGTTTTGTCCTGCCTCTACATCCTCGTTTCTATCTATTGGGTTGGCAACTAAGCGATTGCGGATTTTGTCATTAGGTGATATTGACAAAATCCGCAATCACTTAGTTGCCAGCCTAACATTTCCTCGGATTTTCTTATTTCGTTTTCTTTCGCGATTCCTATGTTTCTCTGTCCTTGCATCGCTTTCTTCCTGGGCTGTTGTTACGGATGCGTGTTTCCACGCATTATCTTCGGATAGATGGGACATTCCTATATCGCCTTCTTGTTTCCACAAACCTGTCCCAAGTTTTACGCGCTCGTATTTTTATCGTTCTTTCGTAAGAAAAATTTTATTTGAATTACGTCGTGTAAATAGGGAAGAAACGCTTCTCGTTTGTTCGAGGTTCGGAGAAGCGATCGAGACTCTCGTTGACGCGGATACACGACCCTGCGTGCAAATAAAACTCGTAACATTACGATTTATTTCTTCGATTCTTCTTCGTCTATTTTCCAATGAAAATTCATGCGGTGAATTCGAACATTACGTCGATTGTCTCAGACTACGCCCCGCACTCTGACAGACTCATTCAGTCAGCAGTCTCCTAAATTTTCCTTGACTCGTTCAAAGTACCACGATACGGAGTTTTCTTTCGTCCTCTCTATTTCTTCTTTATTTACCCATCCACGTTTCCAGCCACGTTTATTAACATTTTGCCGATAAAAGAAATTCTTTCGATTCCCTCCTGCCCCATACACTTTCATGGTAGTTTTATCAACGCAGCTCGTATTCCTGTCCTTTCTTTTTTCCCCTGTTCCCATCTAATCCCAATGTTCGCAAGAAACCGCTCGCATTTTTATTTCTCTTACGTTAGTTTACATCGATTTAGCGATTCGACGCACCCCTACGATCCAACTACCTTTGCTCCTTATCTCTGGAAGAGTTCTAGCGAATATTCTTCTCGGAGAAGAACACTGACGTATCGAATCAACGGTTATCGGTTCATCTGGAAGAAATTCCCCTTGTTTCGACGACGAAGAGAAAACTATTTCGATGTTTCATCGGGTTACTTTTAGCGATCGTTCGATGAAATCTCGTTACATTTCTTCTAACATTCTTTATATTCGTCTGCTACCAATGTACAACTTTTGTAGTTGATTTTTCATGTATTTCGATGAAATAATCTAGAAAGCCAAACGAGGCAATGGGCAGCGCGTCGAAGTAGGTAAATTGGAATCGAATTAACAACTTTGTTACCCTGTTTTTCGATCGATACTGTTAAAATCATATATTTGTCTCATTTTTTCCACCCCCTTTTGCTCGCCTTGCCTTGCCTTCTCTCTCTCTCTCTCTCTCTCTCTCTCTCTCTCTCTCTCTGTTCTCTTTCTTGTTATAAAGTTAACTCCTACTCTTTGCCTCTATGTCTCCTCCCGTCTTCCCTTTTCTTCGCCTTTACTCAGTGTTCATTCGTAGCGATTTTCCTCTGCGTTACTATGCTGCGCGACGTCTTAAATGGACGACTTGGCGACGAAGAGACCCCTCTTTCCTTTAGTGACATGCTCCCACACCAAATTTACGGGCACATCCTCCCTTGATCGCGCTAACCTCGTTTACGAGCAGTCGCACAGCAGCGAAAGAAAAAGAACGAGACTTGGGGAGGAAACCGCGGAATCAAAAGATATTATTCCGTCATCTTCTTGCATAAGATGCTCCCGATGCTGCGAACGATCTTTCACGATTTATCGTTTCATCAGCCACGGACACGCGTACATTTTTTATCGTGAAATCTTAAATCTGAAAAACGACAAGATTCTTACAATTAGCTTCGCGTACGTATCAAAGGTATAGATGAAAGGTGCAATATATATATTTTTCGTGATTTTAAGATCTTTGTGAACATAGCGAAAGGAATGGGTTAAGATGATCGCATCTTCAATTTCTGCTCGATACATTTCAATTTTTTTCAGCAAAATGTTTATACGTAGAACTACGCACATCGCAGCGAAATTACGCCTAATTAGATGACAAAGTTACTTGACGATTCAAATTTTCTTAGAACCAACGTTCATCCGATAGGGAGCCAAGACACAGACATCGCTCTTTGTAATACGGCATAGTTCTATAACGTGTTTCGCCCGGTACATATTATAACCGTAGCTACTTTGGACATTTCGTATATTCTCGCATATTATGTACAAACTTTGTATCTTTACACACTCCGATTTTCTAGGTTTCGATACGTAACTCGAGTCTCGGTATATCGATGGATCAATATATCGTACGTACTTTTGTATCCATCTTGGAATCTTTTTATTTCTGATTTTGTATAGAGAGTCGAAAGCATTCGTCGTTATTACAGTTTAGAACGTGCGTATCGTGTTCATGCGATACCACCCAAGCGCTCTCGATCCAGCGAATGGCATCCTTAAATCTTGTCTACTCCGACGATCCACAAATCGTCCCGTGTCTACGCAAAGTAACGATTTCTTTACTCGGACCAATGGAAATTTCCAGCGTTTAGAATTTGCTTAAACGTTCCGCTCGATCGATCGAATAAAATCATTATAATTTGATATATTCGCATTTCTCTAATGAAAACGTACATTACGAAATATAAGCAAGCGCGCGGATATTTGCGACCGGCGATGCATATTCGCGCACGCCTAATCGTAATTCCACGATTTCCCGATTTTTCCGACTTTTTTGCAACGCTGCGATCGAAAGATGGATACGAGTTTTCGATAACGAGGCATCGGTTTCCAGGCAAATATCAATTCGGCGTTGCACCATCGACCGAGCGATATTCGTACGCAGGGTTGCCCATACGAAAAAGATGCGAGTTATCAAAGCGAGAAAATGGGAATGGAGATTCAGTGGTGTGTCGCATTGCGGCGCAGCGGCAAAAGTACCCGATGCACCGACCTCGAAAAGTGCGACACACGATGCACTCGAAACTCGAGCGAGGCCGGACGAAAGTCGTACAACGCCTCTCTCGATTCGTCAGTTCGCGCGCGCTTAACCGCTGTTACAAACGACGACGAATTCGTTGCCCTCCACGTCGACGAAAAACGAAAGGTGACAGCTCGCCAACTCCCTACACGAATTAATACGTTCGATTCGATCAATCGGTAAACGACGACTTCGCTATGAATTTGTATCAAGTGTGACGAAACGCAAATACACGGAAATACTACTTGTGGTTGAACATCAGAGAGAATCGAGAAGAGAACAAAGTATTCCTAATTCTATAATTACGAAACAAGAATAAATACCTTGTTTCTCGTCGTGTTAACCGCGGCAAATAAGAATAGTATTATATGTTCTTAGATGGCTTTGTATTATAGTTATGAGACGCGGTTGCATAAGAGGGTTATCTATTCTATTGCGTAAAGTTGCAGACTGAATCTTAAGATATTGAAACTTAGCTGTCTCAGACAACGTCTATCCTAACCACTGGTTAATCTAATCGTAGTAACGTTAGGCAGTGATTTCACGGTTTACGAACCGATTCCTAGAACACGCTCGTTCCACCGGAGAATAAAGGAAAATTATTTTCACCCTTATCGCGGATCGTGTCATCCACTTAGCAAAGGAGGGGAACGAGAAGGAGCGAAAAGGAGGCCAAGATATCCTACGATATATACATACGAGACATGTAGCATCTATTTCGTCGTCTTGTTCTACGAAATCGCGATCGCAGATACGAGAACGCGTGTACTCGTTCCGTTAAAATACTAAATTACTTCTGGTCGTTTATCTCCCATTGTCAGCGACGAATATCCTTTCTTTCCTTCTCTTCTACTAAAGACGCGAGTGTCGGATCGAAAATCGGTTCTAATCCTTAACGAAATAACGACAGGAACGTCAGTTTGCAGTAGAAATCGCGGTGTCGACAAAGAATTGACGCCGCCATGCCGTCTCATCGAAATAAGAGGACGCTCGGCAAACGACAATTGCTGGAAACCTTGTGGCGAGTCTGGCGATCCACGAGCCAAAATCTCACTGGTCGTGGCACATGACGGACGATATTGATCGCGTAATAAAGATTTCCGTTTCATTTGCTTCGAACGAACGCGATCTATCCATCTATCTATCTATCTAAAGAGACGCGCGATTTCGAACGATTTTCTAATAAAAAACAAATACTCGACTAACTGTTAGACGGCGGACAATTATATCACGCAATACATGCAACTAAAGACAGCGAACGAACGATCGAACGGTTCGACTTTTTCTCCCGCGTTCGCTCCTCGACTACGAAAATTTCCCTTTTCCCTGCGTCTTTAAATTTCCCACGCGTCCATGAAACTGCACGATCCAGCAACGATCTAACTTGGAATACGAATACGAATATTCTACCTCTACGTGTGCGTGGCTGTGCGCTTCTATATCGGTTGGTCCATACTCGAAGGGTTAAACGAGTAGAGCCAAAAGATCGGTAGGTTGAATATCTTCGTGGTTGGCGTCACGACGCTCTAGACTCTAGACCATAGACGTCGGGGGTAACGTTGAGGGTGTGGACGTCGTTGGCTCTAGTAGGGGAGTCTCCGATTGTGTCTATGTCGGTATCGGTGTCTACGTTGTTGTCGTGTCGTGGTGTTGGTCTGAGCGTCGGTGCCGGTGTCGGTGTCGGTGTCGGCGTCGGTGTCGGTGTCGGTGTCGGTGTCGGTGTCGGTGTCGACGGTGTCAGTGTCGGCGGTGCCTACAGGCTGGCTGCACAAGGGTAGGAAAGAAAAGGAAATAACGGGACAGTGAGCGGAGAGAGGAGGGTAAGGAACGAAATGAAAGGGGTGAAGTGGCGAAAGAGAGAAGAAGCGCGGGTTGCGGGGAATGGAAGGCGGAAGACAGACGGGTGGCAGACACCCCATGCTTATCCTCGTCCCTCCAACGGCACTCGGTCCGTGACTCACTAAACCGTTAAGGGATAAAGCCGCGCTGCTTTCACAGTATGCGCACACACCGACACCGATATTTGCAGATCCGCGTGTGTTAACCTGCGCCCGTGTCTACGCGTGCACTGCTCGATAGCTTCGATGTATCTCTCGTTACGCTTGTACACGAACAACCTTCTCTCGCCTCTTATATTTCATCGCACTCTCCTATGTATATGCGAATCCCTGTGTCTCCCGCCAACACACTGCTCCTGGCACACGAGCTTCGAACCGCCGAGTGCATTACACTTTCTCTCTCCTTATCCCTGCATCTCGTGTTCTTTTTCTCTATATGTATACATACATATATATATATATATATTATGTATGTCCGTTTTGGTTCTTGCTATTAGACAGTTTTTGTAGTATAACGAGCGGTTATATACGAGCGAGATTACGCTCGAACGACAAAGCGATTCGCCTCTGAAAAAAGAATTCATCTTGGTTGTAATCCTCGTTACGTCTGTCGGATTTCGTCACGAGTCCTTCTTAGTCGACTACCGATATTCTCTCGTTTCAATTCCACTTGAATTCCAATTGAATGAAAAATTCAAATAGACATAAAAATTGGCGTGATCTTTTATTTTGCTCGATGCCTCTTTTTAACGAAACGAATGCTTCTTGTTCGCAGGACGTACGCTGAACGGACAGCCGTTATTGGAATTTCCAATGTCCAGTGGAGAACCCGCGTTGGAGCCACTGAGGATCAAAAGAGCAACCCTTTGGACCAGAGTGGAATTCAGGCACGCCCACCATTATCAACATCATCGTCAGAGTCAAACGAACCAAAGAAATATTACTCTCTGGGTATTTAGAGTACGCTGTGGCAACACGACGCACTTGCGTGGAAAGGTAATCTCAACCGGTCGATTATTTAGATTCGCTTGGATGTTCTTATTGCATATACGTAACGCGTCGAGTAATTAACTTTCATACTTTTCCCTTTATAATCGCGTGTTTTTCGCTACTGAATATTCCGACTGCGTACGCTTATACAGAAAGCTTTTCAGAAAGCTTTTTTCCTTACTTGTCTCGACGAGTGCCACATGTTCCCGAAGACAGGGCGTAAATTTTCCAAATAACCCGATCAGGTTCATAGACACGCGCGAGTTACGCGTCAGTTGCTCTTCGTCGTATCTAGGATCTTCGTGCGATAATTATACGTACGACTGCGATAAGAAAAAGGACGCTCGACCACTTTCGTTCGACTTATATAAATGTAATCGCGTTAAAACGTACTGCGATCTTAAGTCGTCTTAGCAATCGTTCGTCCAATATTACCGACTACGGTTGACGGGTTTCAGCCGATCGGGAAGCTTCGAGTAATGCCGAGTAGGGTGAAAAATAAAATAATTCGCGGTCGTTCTCCTTCCCTGGCGAAAAACGGATAAATGGATATACACGTGGTTTCGTAGGAGCTAGGTCAATACTTGGAGATGGTCACGTCGCTGGGAGTAAACGTTGGACAACTGGGTTGGCTCAAGTTCGACGTCACCAAGGTTGTGAACAGTTGGTACACGACGAGTCGGGATACCGCCAGAGATAAATTAACGTTGCTCGTCGACTGTACCGGATGTGGCTCGCACGTCTACGTATCGACCTTTGACGGGCATTCCCCGCACGTAATCGAGTCATCTTTAAACGCAAAAGGTATCCAACTATCCTGACTTTTTCTTTTCCCAACAGATGCTCGTGATCGTATTAGAACGCTTATTACGGAAAATTTATTTGAACGCGTAGAAATATCGTCAACGCTGTAATCGATCGATCCTCGGTGTTCGTTTCGTAAGATTTGAAAACACCGCGAAACTATGGAACACGTTCGAACGTATAAAAGTTGCAGGTTACTAGCGACGCTTTTAGCAGAAAATGTACAGTGTCTTAAACATACGTGCGATTAAACGTATCGATATTAAACATAGGTTCCGCTCAATATTACGGCTAACATAACGAATAATTAATTGTTGCTTGCGAGAAATACCTTGTAATTCGAATACGTGTATTTATATTTTTATATTCGTTTCAAATTCGTCTGTTGCAAACGTGATAATCGTGATAATCGTGTCTCGTGGCAGTATTAGCGAATAATCACAAAGTTACGAAAAACCACGTTTCGCAGGTACTCAAGATCCGGATAGGCCTTTCCTAGTCGTCCGCACGGATCCCGCGGCTGTGAAACGAGTTAGAAGGCGAGCGATCGAATGCAGCGGTGCTATAAAGGGTCAATGCTGCAAGCAAAGGTTCTACGTAAATTTTTCTCAGCTCGGCTGGGACGACTGGATAATCGCTCCTCAAGGGTAAGGACGATAACGAAATCGTATCGTAAAAATCTGAAGCGCGATCCTCTTGCGACGTAAGGTGAGCCGAAGTTATTCGAGTCGTCAATTTAAAATGCAATCTTCGACTTTGCGACATCGATAGAGCGATCGAAATCGTCGTAGGCTACGAAGCGAATTTTTACGCGCTTATTTAACATACGTAATATGCAAAAATACAGACGATATCTGTTTGTCAAATTAGGTTGAGAAAAGTACGAGTTTGCGTAAAAAGGCGCCGTCTAGTTGCGACCGATGATGCAGTGCTGTGTATAGTTTCACACAGTCGAAGGAACAAACGAGGTGTTGCATTATTGACACAACGTTGTCGGGGTGGATGGTTGTTTTGCCGATCGGATTGTTATCGAGTTAGCGTACGCAGACACGAGTGGAGCGGGGTATACGCGTTGTACGATGGCACGAGACGATACTTTCGCGCACAGCCGTCGATCAGTAACTGCAAGTCATTCGTAGGGTATCCCGTGAAATCAGAGTGTCGCTTACAAGTGCAACGGCCCTAAACCCTTAACTTACCAGCAATTATTGCAAACAGAATTGTCTGCAGCTTAACGAAGTTTGCCGCTCTGCGGGAACACGCACGCACGAGAAACAGAAATTCGATATCTGCTTCAAATTTTCCCCAATTAAATACAATTTCTATTTTACCGTATAATACAATTCTATTTTACCGTAAATATAAATATCCTTGAACTCCGTACATCGACGAAAACTCTGCTAGATTAACCCTTCGCGTAAATATTCGTCAACCCTAACTTGCTTCGACCAAGCTGGTAAGAATGCCGATCGCAAAGAATTTTTCTAGTTACACGAACTGACGGACGTTCGTCCAAGTTGGTATCGTCGCTTTGAAAAACTTGCTTGTGAAAATTATGGAAACTACGTGGAGTAACGTAAACGGGTTGTTCGATCTGCGTAGGTACTACGCGAATTACTGCAGGGGAGACTGCGCGGCCGGACACAGAACACCGGACACCTTCCTCAATTACTACACCCATGTGATCGAGGAATACCGAAAGATGGATCGACTGGCTGGCATGCAGCCCTGCTGCGCTCCCCTCAAGTTCTCGCCGATGTCGTTGATCTACTACGGTCCTGACTCCAACATCATCAAGAGAGATCTACCAAAGATGGTAGTGGACGAATGCGGCTGCCCTTAAACGTTCGTCTTCTACTCCGTACATAGCTCCTTCTATGCTCTCCCTTCGCGCTCCCTTTACGCTCCCTTTACGCTCCCTTTACAATCCCTCCGTGTACGCTGTTCGTACGCAGCCTGTACGCGGACTCGAAGTCGATTCGAAGAGGTTAGTGCGTCCACTGAAACGGCCTTTTCGAGATTTACAGCGAGGTACGGTATACATATTTATACGCGTCGGATCTTCGTCCGGCGTTCCTTCGATATTGTCAAATTTCATAACGCTTTGCCCGCAGAATTCGTGGCTGTTGATCGCGACGAGGCCGTTTAGTAGGTCGTGGTCGTCACCAGCGTGTTACTTCAATTTTCCATTCGCTCTGTATATACGTAGTTCGTGGCGGAATGTAACGAAGTTGTTCGTTGGAAAGCAAACTAGACGCGTTTCGACTTTGCTCGCGATCCGACAGGCTTCTTACTTCTTAGATAAACTGGCCCCGATTGGATGGTAAATCGACGATCGGACTCGCTCGTTGGTGGTTCGGTCGCGACACCCAACGAATCGCCGGATTCGCAATCGCGATCTGAAAGCGTTCAGGGAAGAACGGGGCAAAGAAGAAACGCGGATTCAGCCGTTAACGCAAAGGTTTTCTAATAAGACTTGTAGCTAAATTACTTGCTCGTTTATTAATAAGAGCTGGCTGAGAGTAAATAGAAACGGACATGAAGCGAGTGTGTGCGTGTGAGAGGAAGACCGAGAGCCAGAGCGCGTGAGGAAACGTGTGAAAAGAAGGAAACGTGAAAGTAACGCGGACAACTGGATGAAAAGAAAAGAGTGGAAATAGGAGCACGAAGAGAAAGAAAAGAATGGTCGGTTGGTTTTGACTGACAACCACCGTTCAACGAGAATTACGTTCGTTTCGTTTCCACGCCACGTTATTAATGATTGCTCGTGGCAAAGAGCACGGGATTCAAAGGGAGTTTGTAGAGGAAAGAGGCTACACGAAACGAACTTCTTGCTAGGAGCTTAGTCTTTTCGTACTAGTTGCGCGATTAAGAGGAAAACGAAGGGAAAGGAACTAATGAAAGTAAAAATGAGTGATTCCAATTTTAGGCTTTATGTATTACGTATGTATATTATATATACATACAGACACTCGAGGTGATTTAACCGAGTATAAATATTTAAATACGAGCGTAAAGTTTAAGTGTAAACTATAAAAAGAAAAAAGAAACTCAATCTGATTGCCTTGTTTTTTATGCGAAACATTTGAAAGTATCGAAGAAAACGACTTAAATTGAAAAAAAAAAAGCAAAAAATATTATAAAATGCATGCGTACATGATAGATTTATATGTATATGTATCTACATGTGCATATATGTATAAATGAGATATAGATACATACACACGAGGGACGATAATAGGAAAAAGAAAAAAAAAAAACGCAAAATATTCGATGTAGCAGGGATGGGAGGGTGGGAATTTTTGGGAAGGGTGCGGGTGGGGCGGGGTGGGTGGTCTTAAGTGCAAAACAGATTAACGAAAGTCACGATATAATTCTTATTTATTAACTAACTTAATCAACAATATTTCCATAATAACAGCCGATAGGATGAATCGTTGAAAACGTCACAACGGTGTTGTAAGATAAACATTTTTCTTAACTCAAAGTTATAAAACAACTTTATAAAAGTTCCAGTCTCTTATAAATACAACCTGCCAATTTCACAAGGGTATTAGAAAAGAAAGACTCGCACGCGAATTTCGCGCGTGCACACTGTGTACGTTCGTAACGCACATGTTCTAGGCAGTAACTATACCTAACAAAGTACACGTAACAATTATTCGGTTCATCAAAAGACAAAGTCTCTTCTAAAGGGTTTTCTCCGGATTTTTTACATGCGTACTATCTGTGTTCTTATCGGCGAGAAGAGTTGCAAAATTGCATTAGATCATCGTTAATCGGATAAACGTTCGATCGAGCGACGTGAAAGGAAGAAGAAAAAAGAAACAAAGAAGAAAATACGGATAAAGAATTACACGTACGAATAATTGTACATACGTATGTAGCAATCGCATTGCCAGTTACAGGAGAAGGCGCGAGACTCTTTCGAAGGATAATTAGTCGAAGGAGATCGACTCGATAGGACGATAGATACGCAATGACAAGTCGAAGAGGCGTGTAAATTACAAATAATAACGAACAATACAAAATGACAATAATTAATCGATGGTCTCGAAGAAGATCACGAACAATGGAACAACAGTTTTTCCTTTTCGTTGTTAGACAAACTAGTAAACGTTCGTCTATAATCTTAGTTTCCTTAGATTTTTCATAAAACTCGTGTCGAACGAAACACGGTACTGATATCGTTATAGAAAAGGGCGCGTCGTGTGTAAAGAAAGATTGAACGACACGCGCCGCGCGATGTCCAAACGATATAGAAAAAGGTTAAAAATTAATTAACGAGCATACGGTAACTTTTAACACGAAAGATGTACGTATATTGAATTATTCGTGGGACAGTTGGTTGACCCACGCAGCCTTACTGGGCCTTATTAAAATATGTATCTTTGCATCATTACTAAAAGTCTATGTACTAATTTAACGATAAAGCATAAATATTTAAACGAACAAAACGATTACAAGATTGAGAGCGAGAGAGAGAGAGAGAGAGAGAGAGAGAGAGAGAGTGTGTGTGTGTGTGTGTGTGTGTGTGTGTGCTTGTGTGTGTGTGCGCGTGTGTGTGTGGGTGTGTGTGTGCGTGTGTGTGTGTGCGTGCGTGTGTGAGGGAGGGAGGGAGAGAGAGAGAGAGAGAGAGAGAGAGAGAGAGAGCAAGTGACGAAGAAGAACGCGACGATACGAGGATGGAAGAAGTATAATAGCGATGGGAGATAGGAGAGAGAAAAGGAAAATGTAGCAATTGAGAGGGAATAGAGATATACACGCATACGCAAATCCACGTGAAAGTCATAAAATTATTCGTGTTGATTAGTTTGATTGGACTACACTAGCAATAACGAGGAGAGAAGAGAAAGAAAGACAATGTAAAATGTCATTTGATAGAAAAGGGTAAAGGATTACGAAGAAACGAAGATAGTAGTACGTACAAAGCTTTCGAATGGCAAGTAAATAATTAATTAATTTAAACGAATCGATGTTAAAGATTGCCTGTTTATCCGATACGATTTCAGTCGCGTTTGTTTCTTTCGGGAATCAAACCGATGATTCGGTAATAACGAGAAAGGATATTTTTGAGGAAAAAGTGTAGACGAAATACAAACTACAATGAAGGTAGTTTATTTAAGAGTTATTAATAGTTTGTTATTTATTTTTTATTAAAGAATGAGAGCGAGAGCGAGAGCGAGTACGAGAGAGAAGAAGAAGAAAATACGTGTGCGTGTATCGGTGAAAGCGAATGAGGGAACGAAAGAAGAACAAAGTATTTCGCCATTTCGTCGTTTGCCTAACTACAAAAGCGAGAAAAAGAAAATAAAAAAAAACTGATTGCGTCCAAAGTAAGATTTAAAGCAACTTTAGACAAACACATTTCCAATATCGATAATGGACATTTCGTTAACTGCCCCTGTTTTCTCTTCAACTACGATTATTATTACCATTACCATTATTTCCCTAACTCTTCCTTTTTCTCCTTTTTCTCCTTTCCAATTACTTCAGCCTCTACTGTTATCGTTATCGCTAACTCTGTCATCAACGCCACTGTCACCGCTGTTTGCTGCTGCTACTGCTTTTGCAACTATCGCCACCGCTATTGTTATTACTAGTAACTATTACTAGTACCAGCGTTATTGCTAATGTCAATTCCTTTATCATTATCAGTACTATTACCAGTCCATTGGTCACTTTTGTTCATTATCGCTATCGTTGCTACCACTATCGCTACCACCATCGCCGCCATCGTTCTCCCACTATTATCACTAACATTACTGAACACCATCATCTCAACTACACTACAATTATTCTAATTCTGCTGTCAATAGTATTATGAAATAATACTTGTACCATTATAATCAGTACCATCGTCGATTCTATCATCATTACCCCTGACAAAAAGATTGTTATTATTAGTCCTATCAATGCTACTAGTAAATCCATTATTAGTAGTATCGCTGGCCTTACTGCTGCTGCTGTTGCTGTTGCTGCTGCTTCTGCTGCTGCTGCTGCTGCTGCTGCTGTTACCACCGTTGCTGCTGCTAGTGCTACTGCTACTGCTGCTACTGCCGCTGCTACTGCCACTGCTACTACTATCGCTACCGCTATTACTACCGCTACTACTACCGCTACTGCTACTGCTACTACTATCGCCATTCCCATTACATTGGAACGCTGACATTTGATACGTCTATTATCACCTTTATTACCATTTGATCTTTCTTTCATTTTTCGAAAAGAATATTTTCTTCGGTGGAAATGTTAGGAGCACGTAAGGGTCTCCGCAAAGCCTTTAACAAGCTCAAGGACTGCGTTTATTAACTACTTTATTATAAAGAAGAGTAACAATAATAATGCCGATAATAATAACAAGAATGATAACGATAGTACTACCGGTATTAATATTAATATCAATATTAACAATAATAACAATACTAATGATAATAAGTACAATAATAAGGATAAGAAAAATCAGAATAAGAATATTATTGATGATCAGATGATGATAATAATAATAACAGCAAGAATGATGATGGTTCGTGCTGTTAAAATTAGTATTATTATGATAATTATTTCTATTACTATTACTCCTATTCCTACTCCTACTACTAATACTATTACTATTACTATTACTATTACTATTACTATTACTAATACTATTACTATTACTATTACCATTACTATACTATTACCATTACTGTTACTCCTATTACTATTACTATTACTATTACTATTACTATTACTACTACTACCATTACTACTACTACCACTACTACTACTACTACTGCTTCTACTACTACTACTATTACTACTACTACCACTACTACTACTACTGCTTCTACTACTACTACCACTACTACTACTACTACTACTACTATTACTATTACGTACTACTACTACTACTACTACTACCACTACTACTACTACTACTACTACTACTACTACTACTACTACTACTACTACTACTACTACTACTACTACTACTACTACTATTACGTACCACTACACTAAAGCTATTACTGTTACTACTGCTACTGCTATTGCTACTACTGATGCTGTTGTTATTACTATTACCACTAGTGTCACTACTAATACTAGTACCATTACTCCTACTATTACTCTATTACCACTACTATTATTATTATTACTATTGCTATTATTACTACTACTGCTGTTGCTGTTACTGTTATCATTACTAAAATTGCTGTTGCCGCCGCTGCTGCTGCTATTACCACTGCTGTTACTATTAGTACTATTAGTACTACGATTAACGATAATTATAACGATATTGATGGTAATAGCCGTTACGATAATAATGAGTATAGTTGTATAACAATAATAATAACGTTGATTATATTAATGACAACGATGATGACGATGATGATATAGTGGTAACAATAATTACGATACGAAAGTAATAATAGCTCGTAAGAGACGACGAAGAAAATGTGTTCGGTTGTAAAACTTTTACCGAAAGCAATTAAGTCTATCCTTTCTAGATTAAGGTTTTCCAAGGGAAAAAAGAAAAGAGTATAAGGAAGAATAAGCAACCATGCAGATTCAAACTATTCGCTATCGATTTAAGAAAGAATAACGAAGAAGCAAGAAGTCGATACTTTTTACTCGATCTGTCATCTCAATCAGTGTCCTTGTATCTTCGGTAATGATCTAAAACAATGATACCTCTTATCGTTCCTATTTATATAGATCGCTTATATAGATAATACATTAATTCACGAGAAAGGAAACTTGTAAACATACTGTAATCATCCTTTACCTCGCTGAAAGCGAGTTTTTTTATCTTGTCAAAGTAATGCTTGCACGTATACACACAAGGTCGTCAAAGTTGGTTAATTTAAGTAAAAGATTCTAGTGATTACGGAAAGGAGAACAGAACGGAAGGATGCGAGCCAGGGAAGAACGAGTGTGCGTTGTGAGTTTCTGTGAACGAAGATAGAAAGAAATTGAGAAAATGAGGTTGCAGTAACGATAATGACAAATAACGATGAATAAACGAAGACGAATAGAGCGAGAATGATAGGACGAGCGAATGGAGACAAACATTTCGTACGAATCGTGGCATATGGTTGATTTCTCAGCAACGTAGAAATATTACGTCCATACATAAGATAGGAATGTGATGGTTGGCGATAGTCGCCGTAGGAACGATAGAGATTCGAGCCTGATGAAAATGACGCGAAGATCGACTGCGAGCCAGAAGAACGGCGAACGTCGCTTATAACGTCGAAAAGTAATATGCTAATCGCGTAGTTACGGCGCCAGGGAGAAGAGTAGAATTCTTCAACGAGATTGCGTTTTCATAGCGAAACTAGAAATACGAATGGCCTTGGCTTTCAGACAGAGCGAAACCACCGAAACCGTGGAATGCGAAATGCTGCGCTATACGCGATGCGTTGACAATTAATC
The DNA here is from genome assembly GCF_040668555.2 of Bombus flavifrons. NCBI lineage: Eukaryota > Metazoa > Arthropoda > Insecta > Hymenoptera > Apidae > Bombus > Bombus flavifrons. Next base: position 10,930,470 of record NC_138455.1, on the reverse strand, counting down.
GTCGATTAATTTCTCCAATTACCAAAGTCACGTACAAAGCGAATCTACGCTTCAACGATCGCCTTTTATTTATCGTACTCGCGGCTACAACTTTCCTCGATTCTTTTCTCTCGCAAGCCGATCCCTTCGGAATCTAACGATACCCGTTAGGTGCCAGCCTCGTTCGCTCGCACTCGCAACCCCGCGGTGTACTTAACGAGCGAATACTACCTTCTATGCATGTAGATATTTCCAAGCAAAAAGAGAACGTGAACGGTACGTTGGCAAATGCGAAGAAAGGCATCCGCCAGCCAGTGACTGGCGACTCGTCTTCTTATTGTTAGTCGAGCAGGAAAATAATAGAAAAATCGACCAATTATCGATCGGGTATCGTTTTCTTTTTCTTCATTCTCCTTTCTACGTCCTTAGCGCTTGCAGCTGTTCACTCGGTAAGAGACTAGTCTGATCTCGATCGCGATATGGCTGTGTATCGTGTCGCGATATCCGCGTACAACTGATCGATCCACGTATCTACCATGTTTTCCTTCTCGTCTTCCGAAACAACGGAAAGATGGAACTCACGATCGAACCTGCCGATCGATCCTCTATGTATTGTGCGATGCAGATTCAAAGTGCCTTATGACAATTTGTTCGTACCGTAAGAGCAACGCGTATACCGGCTTACCACGAATAACGAAATGCTTGCGAAACAACTGGTAAGGTGTAAAGGAAGAAGAAGGGAAGGAAATGTTAGGAAGAAAAACGTTGCCCTATCGACGATCGAGCAGGAGCGTCGTTCGATCCGTCAAGCGTACTTATTCGCGCTGTTATCGTACGCGACGCGTCGAACAGAATAGCAGAAACGAGTTCGAAGAAAAGGAAACGGTAGATAGGGTAGAGAGGTGGCAGGGTACGAAAGGAGAAGAAAGAGAATGAGAAACAGCAGCAGCAGTGATAGTTGTGAAAAAGTAGGTAAAAAGCTAAGTAATCACGACAATGACGAAGACAACGACGGTGAAGACGAATGTTTGCGAATGGAAAAAAAAGACGGGAGAAAGATCGCGTCGACACGAGTCGAGCTCGAGTTCACAAAATTCGCGTTAAAAATTATTTACCGCGTTCTTTTCGCGATTGGCGGCAATCTCGTTGCATCGTATTCAGCTTCGACGATGTACAGAATACGTACGATACACTGGCGCTCGTAAGTGTGTGCACTTTCTTTTTGTTTAAAGTCTGATGTATATCTGAACGCTGATAAAAAGCCTGTAGGACAGGTTAAAAATTAACTTTAAAATTCGAGAACGCTACGCAACTACGCTGCTTTGTTCGCGTTCTCGGAAAACTGACCGAACGCGTCGTTATCGAGATTGTCGTTCTCTTTTTTCTACCCAGAAATCGAATCCAACGATTGACAAGTTACCAAAGAACAGTTGCCACTGTCGATGACCAACAATTTTCCGATTACTTTCAACAATCGTTAATTGTCATGAACAGTACTCTTATAGCATTCGTTCATTTTAGAATCGTTCGTTATTCGTACCAGTTTCCCGTACTATACGCGATCTATAGATTTTTGCATTTCTCTCCTAAATAATTAAAAATCCGCGCTATAATTATAGCATACCTCGCCGTACTCTATTTGACAAAAGACTATGAAACTATTAAAAGAGAAATCTAAAACTTAGCACTTGTAACTCGTCTAATATTTGCCAATACTATTCGTTAGTAAATTATTAGGCAAAAATATTCCGATCGTCAAGATGTGTACACGTATATTCCATGCCATTGATTAATCGTATTTCGATCGCGTTTACGAGCCTTTCGATCTCGCAGCCCTTTCTTTCGAAACTTTCAACGCCCGTAAACCGACGTCCAAAAAATCTATCTTGTCTTTTCCTCCTTCTTTTTCATTTCATCCGACGTCCATACACATTCTCGCACACGTTCAATCGGCATCGATTCCATCTACGCGAAATCTGTTTCATTCTGTCTTAGAGCGACTATCGCGATAAATTATCGTCGTGCCTCGTTCAGATTAGTCAAGTTACTCGAAATCAAGTCTTTCGAGTGCAAGTAACCTGACTTCCGCTGGAAAATAAGCATTGTACAAGATGTGGTAATTGGTGGAAATTATCGACGTTTCTTTTCTAGTCGATTCTTCTTCGTCGCTAGCTTCCTCGTCTATCCTCTCGATTATCCCCGAAATTTCGCTCTTGCTTGACACCTTGTTCAGATTAATCAAATTATTTCGATACAAACGACTTGAATTCAAGCAACTTGAAACCATCTTACCGGCTTGAACTTGTTATCTGCTCTATTCTTCTTCTCACTAGTTAATCGCTTGACACCAAGTGCTCGTCTACGCGCCTTCTCCTCTCACTATCTCTCTGTCTGTCTGTCTGTCTGTCTCTCTCTCTCTCTCTATTTTCTCCGTTGCGTTTCATAACTGCGAAACCACCCTACGATTTTCAATTTTTCTACAGGCGAAAGGTACAGAATCAAATGGCTAGCAATGTTATTTACAAGCACAACACAAATGATAACTTTTCTATTTTTCACCTAATATTAAATGATAATAAAACGTTTCTTTTTTCACGCTTGATCGAGCCTCCATGTAAAAAGTGAAAATTCTTGGGTAGTTTTGTAATTATTAAACGCATTGTATCTACACTACCGTCCATGACTATTTTGGACATTTACAAGTTATCGCAAATATATAGGATATAATTCAAATGAAAGTCTTTCGTCTAATTTGAACCTCCCGTCGTATACTCATTTTCTGATAGAGCGTTTCTTTAACGGTATCTACGTTTCATTTTCATATTACCACTATTTTGGTAATTGTACGAAAGCACTGTCAAATGCAAAACTTAATGTACGTTACGAAACTGAATATACTTGGACTTGATTAATTAGCGTGTAAACTAAACTGCTGTAACTAAACTGCGGACTTTTATGCATTTATGGAAAATTTGATGGTACAAAAGTGCACACAGTGTATACAATATGCAAAGATCTATAAAACATCCAAAATAGAGTGTTCATTATAATATTTGAAAGGTGAAACGAATTTCTATTTAAATTCCGTTTCATTGCCTACGTTCATTAAAGTATAAATCGCTATAAATGCCATTCCTTTAACGACTAGTGTATCTTGAAAACTGAAAAATGCTAAATAGTCCAATTTAACTTTAATTGAAGAGAACAGTATGGATGGTAGTGTTCTATTTATTTATTTATTTAATATATAGTTATATCCGTCTGTCCGTCCGTGCGCCTGCTTGCATACTACCCGCCTAACTTGCATGTCTGGCTGGCTATCTGCCTGTCTTTCCAGATTTCTCCCTGGCTGCCTGTTTGCCAGCATTCGGTTCGCGACAAACGTGCCAGGTTGGAATTATGTATCGTAAGGTAAACGAGTTAATTCCGTGTACAATGATCTGGTTTTCGTCTGGAATATCTAGATTAGCGATCGAGAATGAGAGGAAAGAAAAAAGAAAGCTCGGAGGACGATCGCGAAGCGAGTGTAATGCGTCGATCGATAAAAATCTCTATAAATCCGAAAGCGAGCTATTAGGGGAAAAAATGCTCGCCGCTCGTGCGATCGCGAAAGGCCTACAACTCCTTCGAGTTTGAGATTTCTGCTTCTATATACATAATTATTATTGTACATAAGCCTCGAAATGCGTTCGCGATCGGCTTCCTTTGTAATTAATATTGTATTAATAAGTGTGAACGTAATAGTTGTAACTATACGGTGAACGTGAATGCTTTAGCTGACGTTTGAAGCGTGTGTTAATCGACTTACGCGTATTATTATTGTTAACGATATACAATTGTATTTACTTTTATAAAATAATGTCGGATATTGTAATTAAAATTCTATACCGAAACCATTCTGTATCCACGAGAGACGAATAAATAAAACGATGAAAACGACCCATATCTCATCCGATCGATTTGATCGATTCGAAGAAAAACCCGCAGATACGTCGCTATCCCTCTATTTACTTACATTCCCCTTCATTTGTCTACGTTTGAGATGTAATCTTCTGAAACACTTCTGAATTTTTCCAAATTCGCTTTTTTAAAAATAACAAGGAATAAGATTGTTAAATAGGATTGTAGAGGGGTAGAATTGAGGTTAAATGGTAAAGCAATTGAATTCCCTTTTAAAAAGTGATAATAGCGTGTCACCTGTTCATAAGATATACCGCACTAAGAAATTTAACACTTAAATTACTCGTTATTTCAGTCTGATAACTTAAATTTGTAATGTATTGGAGTATTCCCCTAAATTTTTCATCTATTTTTCTTCGATATCTAATTTATAATGATTATTCATTAAATACTATTATTGGATATTTACTATATCGATTATTTATTAATACTTTTCTCGCGACAATATTTTTGTCATAAGAACATCTACATTTCACAGTAATTTCACTAATTGATGTTGATGAACATTCGACAAGAAATATTCTAAGGAGAAAGAACAGATCTATTTAAAAATAGAACGCCAAAAGTGAAAACAATCGAAATATTGATGAATTTCATGAATAAATTTCTTTACATGGATGACGATACACTAACTATGATTTTTATTACAAATCTTGTTAACATTCATACATGTCATATAAAAATAATATTATGCCGAAAAGATATATGTACTAATAGTCTCGTCTGTTTATTAACGTTTTGAATATATAGCTGTTACCACCTGCAAAACATTTCCTAGTGATTGATATATATGTGATATAAAAAACCTATTGTTATTTTGATGAAGATTTTGTTACCACTTATATTTATAGTTGCTACTACAATTATAACAACTATTTATTGAGTTATCAATTGTTATAGTTATTATGTTATAATTACAGTAAATAATCTAGCTAATTAAGCACGTTAATTATAATGAACACATCAATAATTCTCAGCCATTGGCAATAATAGATGATCGCATCTCCCTTTCTCTCAAGTAGTTTAAAAATTCTCTTAGAATAAAAATGATAGAAATTTCATTCTTTACATAACAGAGTGGTAACTTATTTACCCAATTAAAATATCCGATATAAATGAATATTCATTTATACTAGATAATTTCACAAAGCGATGAACATATTCTTCGCCAGCTTAGTCAGACTATTTGAGACGGCTGAGGCTTTACGGTACTAGAAACTAATAATAATAGTAATTAACAAAAAAATATTTCTTTTTAATTTAACTACTAAATACACTATACAAGGACACATAATATACTACACAAATATTATCCTATAAATCGTAATATACAATATTAGAATCATATGAAATAAGATTTCATTTCATTTTGCCTCAAGTATCATCTTTCAACTCAAGATAATTATAAATATATTTATAATAAAGTAAATGAGTAGCACAAACTTTATATAATTGTCCTTCATTTTTGCAAAGAAGAAATAAATTTACAGAACAAGCCACGCAGCTTATTTTCTTCATACTAATAAATATCTGCATAAAATAATACGTATCCATACATGCTACTTAATCAAGAGACAAATGGACACGTGTGTCATTAGCTGCCAGTTTAACAAGTGTTTTTTTTACTCTAAGAACAGGTAGTCGTGCTGCAGGTTTTCCATGCCAGCATTCTTTCATTAATTTCCCCAAACCAGCCAATGTCTGTAAAATATATATTATTATTATTTTGATGTCTTCCTAAGAAAACAACCTTTTCACATTTCATTCTTCTAAAAAAGAAAGTTCCAAAGCAAAAAATTAATGAATTAAATGCGTACTGGATCAGAATGCCATCTGTTAGGAAGAGGTGGTCTGTGTTGATCCAAACATACTAATTTTCGCATTTCTTCGATAGAAGGTTCTTGACTATTAGAAAGCCACTCAGAATATGGTGCTACATATTCTAATGCAACACCGTTACTTATACACCTCCTGCAAACTTCCCATAATATCAATCCTAAACTGTATATATCAGCTCGTCTGAAGTTCTCCAAACATTCAACGTTTATCCTAAAGAAGTATTTTTAGTTTAGCGATTTAACGAGACAACTATTAAAAAGCTATTGTTCGAAAAATATAATTAAAAGTAATACATACGTTTGCTCAAGAATCTCTGGGCTCATATATCGTTTTGTACCTTGTTTTAAATCGATTCTATCTGTAGCCAAACGATCTTGCGTTACAGCTAATGCAAAATCAGCAATTACACAACTACCATTAGTTTTAACAAGAATATTTTTAGATTTGAGATTACGGTGTGCCATGGCTGGTTTCCCTCTAGTTCCATGAATTTCTGTATGTAGATAAAGCAATCCATTCACAATACTCAAACAAATACTGAGTGTTTGATGATGTGTCAAAGAATGAGGTGTTCGATTTAAATAATCGAAAAGCGAGCCCATCGGGTGATAATGAGTCACTAGCCAAAGTTGAGTGCAACTTGCTCTACTTGTCATATCACTTCCGACGTAACCGAGAATATTATCGTGTCTCGATGGTAGCAATTGAGAATAAACTTCTGTTTCACGAGCCCAAGCTGCTTCATCTCGTGAAAAATATATTTTTACAGCAACATTTTCACCATGCCATATTCCTCTCCAAACTTCTCCACCAAATCCACCATTACCACCGCTACCAAGGCATTCCACTAGTGCCACTTGTTTAGCCAATGTTCTTTGCACCAATAATGGTAAACCAGATCCTGATCCACTAGTTAAGCTTCTTCCATCCAAGTATTCCTATTTCAATATACAATTTATATAATATTTATGTTTAAAATGTGAAAATTACGAAATAAAGTAGAAGATGTAATAGGAAGAAAAGAGAATCAATTTTTATATTTCTGAACCTAAAATGAAATGAATTTTTAATAAGCATACAAATTTGTAGTTTAATTGCCTACATAAAAAAGAAAAGAGAAAACATGTAACCATATTATACCTATATTTATGTTTATTTGTTTAATTATTTCGTGTTTTCCTGAAAAAGCTTATATCGCTGTGTTTAATTGTATCCACATATAATAAAATTCTCTTAATGCTATAAATATAGCTGACAATAAACATATAAATATATATATGAAAACAGATTAGTCTACATTCGAACTTGAACAACTACTACAGGTAATATTTTATATCATACCTTTAGTGTGCTATCACCAGCTGCAGTTGCTTTTAGTTCATGAGAATGATACGTGGTGGATGTTGGAGAAGAAAATGAGAAATGTAAGATAGATGACTCCATTTCAGAATCTATAACAAGTTTATTACGCCTTGCAGCCAATGTCCTTTTTTTACGAGTCCTACATACCAATAAATAAAACAGCACTATTCCAGCAATAATACAGAATCCAACCACAGGACCCAAAATTGCCAATGTTAATTTAACTGCATAATCTTCTTCAACAACATCTAAAAAATGAAACATAATTTGTACAAAAAATATATATAAATAAAAAGATAAAATTATGTGTATAATATTTACCTCCATTAAAGTCATGTAATATTGGAAATGGCCCGCCATTGCAAAAATCTGTTTGGCAACATTCAACATGATATTGTACACCTCGTGAGGGTCCACTTACATGCCTCTTTTTAGTAACACTTTGAATAATACGTGGTGGCAATTGCTTATTACATATTAATAACATTTGATCTATCGTCGAAGTACATCCTCTACTTACACTTTCTATACCATCTGGTTGTCTTACTCTAGATTTCCAACACTATTGAATATTAAAACATACATTACTTCCCTAATATTCTGTAATTTAATGACTTTCTATACAATATTACAAGAGATATTACAGTAACTGCATTATAGCAGATTTCAGAATATAAGCAATCTGGTCCCTCGCAAATATGACATTTAAAACGTTGTTGCCCAGTCGAACTGCCATTAAAAGCCATAATAGTATCTATAGACTTTTGTGATTCTTCACTTTCAACAGAAAAATCATTTTCTAATAAAGAAAACTTCTCTTCTTCTCCTAAAAACGAGTCCTGTTAACCATTGAAATATATTTCAAGATATTATGAAGCATTATTTATAATTAGTGCATATGCACACTTGTATGCAGTTATTCAGATAAATGTGCATCAAATTGAATAATAATGCCAAATCAATAAAAAAAGATTAGAAAAAATTCAATTGAAAGAATAGCAATAAATGTGTTAGATGCTAGTATGAAACATTAAATAAGAAGAAAATAAACGATTCGTTTCTGAATTGTTAGCTTGTCATTAGCATAAAGTATTTGTTTAATTGAAAAATACATTGCCCACCTGGACATAATTTGAGTATCAACGATAATATAAAATATGTGATAAACATAAAATCCGCCATTGCCATGCACGTCAAAACATTGAGGAGCTAAAATGAAATCGACACTTTTTCAAAATTCTTTTTTATGCGTGTCTGTCTACAATGAAATTAAAAGTAACTTCTATATTTCTACAACATGAATGAAAAATTTAACATACATGCGATCAACATTGAATTGGCGGTATTTTATTTTCATATTAAAAAAAGAAATATCTACAGATGTCGTTACTATCGTTTTATTCCGTTCATATGATGCGTCCAAATGCGTATATTGTATGTATATATATATACATATATAAAGCACACACACATATATATATGTAATGTGGTACCCTATAGCATGAATTTAGCTTATTTTTGTTTGGTAATATCGATATATAAATTTGGAGCTAAATTTGAAATTATCAGTACATATATGACAAGGAAACATCAAGGCCTGTTACACAATCGAACTAGTATTATTAATGGTACATACTTGTATCATCATGACGTGATAGTTGAGGTCAAGACCAAATTTTAACTTTTATTTAATGTTTAATAAATATAATTCAAAAACAGTACATTAAATATCAATGTATGTGCATGTATGCAATGTGCATGTGTACAATTTATCCAGTACCGATATTTGTTTAAATATTTCGCTAAATAAAATTAATACATATATTTAACATACTTTCAACCGTTCAAGAGATGATCATGTTCGATGATCGATAACATTTTGATATCTTAGTATCAAATATTCAGCAGCCAGTGTCATCTTTTGTATGTTACGATGTAATCCACGTAAATGCTTCTTAAAAGACTGTGCAGTAGCACTAACATCATTCTCATTTTCCGCTCCAAAATTATTTTCAATAAAAGTATCGGATTCTGAATTAGAGGAAGTATAGATACTTTGCATACTATACATCGACGTACTACTCGAACTCCTAGCGCGTTTTAATTTTTCTGTTGACACAATAAAATCATCCTCTGCTTCTTGAAAATTATCCATACAATTCTGTGACCATAAGATCTCGATTTTCATTTGACTAATGACGTTATAAAGGTGATACAAATTGGTATTAGCCAAAGTTGCGTTGATAATAGAACTACGTTTGTCCCCTAACTGAAGCCTATCCTGTGAATCGCCTACTGTTAAATCTAGAAGTCGACTGGGAATTAAAATCGTATTTTCCATCTCACACGCTGTTTGAATAAATCGTTCCATGCTATTCAAAATAGAATTATTGCTAAATCCAATAACATCATGTTTGGTTAATTTTTGAAGACTTGCCCTAAAACAGAAGTATAGATAGTGATAATGATTATAGGGAGCAAGTGAAAACATTATTGATTACTTCATAATTCAATGATTATAATGCATTTATCGATTAATGAACATAAAACGCATGTATTGTAACGTTATTTCAAAACATGTATATGTATTGTATTAATTGAGTCCGTGTTATTAAATTATGAAAAAAATGGCTGAGTAATTAATAATTTTGTCTACATCGAATTTTCTATTTCAAATTGATTTTGCAATAAATTTATTTTTATTGTAAATAATTAGTCTGCTGTAGATATAATTTATTATGTTATAAAGACTATCACTTACCCCTTGCATGACATTTCACAGTACACTTTAAATAAAATAAAAATAGTAGAATAAACACAATGAAAAGATAACTAATGCATTGGATAAGAGCTCTTACAACAATAATGTGAATGTACCAACTTTACCACTGTAGCAGAGTGACAAAAGTAAATTCCAATGAATTCAGTATGATAGATAATGAAGTAAAGGTTCCCAGGTCATAATAAATATTGAAATTTCCTCCCAGCTACAATTAACATATCTTACTTCCTGCAATATTGTATGATATTGTAATTCTATACTCTACAAAAAAAGATAGACATTTGATCATTATAGAATGCCCCGTAAACTTGAACAGTAATTTAACTGATAGTGATAGGGTTTATCAATTTTTCTTGTTTCGTGATCTTGCAATATTGCAAAGGCAATATAAAAATAATTATTTATCACAAAACAAGCTGTAATTCAAAAGCAAGCAACTAGTGACTTTAGTTTCAATTATGACGATTTATACAAATGTTTGTATACTCTTTTGTATTAAAAAATGATTAAAAAGATTTGCAGAATTTAAATAATTCTAATTTTTTGATTTCATGAACAATTTCAAATTTCGCTTCTAATTCACATCTCGATATCACTGAATTCAAAGCTAAGTTCATGCGATAGCGTAACAACATCGTGTTTATATATATATATATGTCATATCATACACGGTGTAATATGACATATGTATAACTGTGGTACCACTCTTTATCTTATCGATATAATCAACCAACGGTAATTAATTATTATCTTTAACAGATTCTTGTTTAAAATTTATGCACAGTATAAAGTAAGTTAGGCAATTGTTGTAAATGAATACATGTATTATGAATAAAATGATATAAATACTTGTTGGAACATTTTGTTAGAGTTCATAAAGTTGTAAAGAGTAATGGTTATAAAATGTGAGTTTTATTAGGATTATAAATATGCAAGAATTATGAAACGTGAAAACTTGCATTTTCAGATTCTATATGTTTAAAACTACAAAATTACAAATAAAAAAAGTTAATAACCTTTGATCCGCTAGATTAAAATTTAACCTTATTTGTTTTTGCTAGATTACCCCTGAAGGAAGAATAAACACTATACGAAATATTATTATATATGCTAATATGGCTCTCACAAATATATCTGGTATTCCTGATAAACACTGGCAACCACCATTCGTAGCATTTGAAACAACGCAAGTATATACTAATTACCATTTTTATTTCTCTTTTGTTCTTTTTAATTTTGCAAAATATAATAATAATTGTAAAAATAAGAAAGTATATTACGATATTATGATATTTTAATTCAACTATTATGCAAATATTTCTATATTATTATAATCTTCTTTTTTACAGTATGGGTGAAATAGTGATAGAACTCTATTGGAAACATGTACCAATTACTTGTAGAAATTTTGCTGAACTTACACGACGTGGTTATTATAATGGAACAAAATTTCACAGAATTATTCGAGATTTTATGATACAAGGTATCATATTGATTTTGTTAACAACTTCCGCTCATATTAGCTCAGAAAGTTTGATATTTTATTTTGTTTTAGGTGGTGATCCTACTGGAACTGGGAAAGGTGGTGTGTCTATTTATGGAGAATGTTTCGATGATGAAATACATGATGATTTAAAACATACCGGTATGTTTATATATTTAACACAAATATCTTTATTTTTATGATTTATAAAAACTTGTGGGAATGACGAAATTATAATCTGATATTGTCATAGGATATTTCAATAAAACTTATATGAATATGTACCATTATCAAGTTTAATATTCTATGGAAAAAAATTATATTGGATTTAGGTGCTGGAGTTGTTTCCATGGCTAATTCAGGACCAAACACTAATGGATCACAGTTTTTTATTACATTAGCACCAACACAGTGGCTTGATGGAAAACATACAATTTTTGGTAAGTAAGTTTTAAAAATATATTTTGCGAATTATTCAATTTATGATCATTGATCAAATATTTTTGCTGCTCCAATGATACAGAACAGAGAATGCAAATTATAGTTAATCATAGAAATTATAGATATTTGTGTTTCAGCTTAACATTGTACTTTAATAATTGCAAACATCAAAGAGCTTAAAAATATTTTTATTCTTGTTTACATTTTTTCTTTTTCATTAACAGGAAGAATCCATTCTGGTATGACAATAGTGAAAAGGATTGGATTAGTGGAAACTGATAAGAATGACAGACCCGTTGATGACATAAAAATTGTAAAAGGATCCATAAGGAATGCATAATAAAGTAAACACACTTTTGATGGTCTGTATTTATTACTTTTAGAACTTGTCCGCAACATAATATTTTGTACGTAATAAAATATTGGTCACATCTTTGTACTAGATTCTAAAATTCATTTTTTTCACTAGTCATACTACTCATATGGTACATGTAAGTTTATGATACAAAAGATACGTCTATAAAGAAAAGGTAGAACATTCAGACTCACCCCATTCAAGCTTAATTTTTATTCTCAGTCACTTTGATATTGTCCTTCAAAGAATGCATACTGTCAATTTTCTTGTATATGTATATCACCTGTGTATAGAACAGATGCTTCATATGTAGCACAATTTAACATTCCGCCTATCATCGTGTAATTTGTATTCTAATAATAGAGTGTAGAATGCTTTGATTATAATTGCCTATACTTTTACACTTTGTATTGATAGTTTAACCAAATTAGTAGTACCATAACAGAGTATATTACGACATAACACATTGCTTCATATTTACATATAATTGCTATGGTTTCTATGCAACTTAATGGTATAATATACTATTAAAATATTCTAAATTTTTACCTTAATGTTTTTACTGATGAAATAGGCATACAAATATGCCAGAATTACAGGCACAATGTACCAGGTGGAATGTAACTGAAAAAATAGTTATAATTTACATAAATACAACTTTTAATATATATTTAAACTAAATTATTTTTCTGTTCGTTCGATCGTTCGTAAAGCATTTGGATCTTCGATCGCGGTTCGACAAGCAATTTGAATAAGGTAGAGAACCTTTTATTGTATGTAGTATTATCTTCCATAGGAGTGACTGGAAGTTGGTAAGGAGGTCTCTCACTCCATGGTTTTTCAACTTTATCCGCACACTCCACAGGCTGATAACTCAGCTGCATGACAGTTTCTGCTTCCATTGGAACATCTGGTAAGCGGCATGTACGTACTGGTGCGTAATTATGAATAGGTGTTAACGATTTAAGATCGTTTTCTAAATAAGAAAGTCTGTAAGTAGTACAACCTGTAATCGATCAATCAAATGATCAAACTTTGTAGATTTATATTATAATAAACAATAATAATATTAATATTATCCATTAAAAAATGTTAATAAATAAACCAATATTGTTGCTGTTTATTAAAATAGACAATGCATTTGTAATACGTGCATTCGATAGGTGTACACGCAGGAACAAGGTTATCTGCGCGACGAGCATCTGGTTCTAATGGTGTATTCTTCCATGTATAATCGTGTTTTTGCGTGGTTACCTCTTGTATGGGCCCTCTACCTAAAAATTGTTTATCGCAAGGTATAATCGGTGGTTCTTGTTTAACACACCAGTTGCCCAAGAAACTCATCTGAAATATTACACATACATATGTTACATATTCGTTATTATATATACATATGCATATACACATACTAAAAGATATTGGTACATATATGACTTGTACAAAATATGACTTTTAGTGTCTTTTAAGACAATTTAAAAAACATTAAAATATTTAAATTTCATATCTTACATACTCGATGAATGGTATCATAAGATAGAGAACAAGGCGAAAACTGAATATTGTTAGGTTGCCGAATAGGAGTTCGCTTATCTCCTCCACAGCCAAAGTAACTCAGACGATAAGTTGTGTTATCCTCGGTGCAACAACCAGCATTTAGAATGTTATCAGTTGGCTGAAGTATGATTGGTGAACGTCTTTTTTCTGAATGTGGCCAATAACTTAATTTATAAGTTGTACACCCATCCATCGGTTCGACAGGTGGCGAATATTCTTTTCTCTGCCATAAAGGTTCTTCCTAAAGAATACAAGAATAGAAGAAAGTATTGTTAGAAAAATATATAAAAATGCGTATACATTGTACGCTGAACAATAGTTTTTCCGTGAAAGCGCATCGCTGGTTTTACCATGTATTATCCTTCGTTCGCAAAGCCAGGCGAAGACTGGCTTGTTATGATAATACAAAATATTACATCTAAGATAATATGCTTATTACCTTCATAGATTCATTTGGCCAATAACTAAGTTTGTACGTTGTATGGTCTTCCATTGGAATATCTGGTTTAACATATTTTCTTATAGGAGCGTAAGATAGCGTAGGTAGATTACAACCAGACTGATAGTAGCTTAACTTATATGTTGTATCATCTGAAACATCAAATTTCGTACCAAAATTGTAATTACGGTACAAGCCAAGTCTTGAATTTTGTTAGAGTTTGTTGTGTAGGGTTGTTAGATCTCTACGGGACAAGTAGAAGATAAACGTAAAAAATTGAGAAGGGAAGATATTTTATTTAAGAATAGAAACAATGAACGTGAAACGCATACATATATATATATATATATATATATATATATATCTAGTATATAGTATGATGCATTTAACATTTGAATTAGTATTTACATGTAACAACTTCTAATGCTGCTTGTATTTACCGAGTAACGGTGCAGGTGCACAGTATAAATTATTCTCTGCTTTATAAGGTTCTATTTGTGGTATAGACTTCCATGTATAGTCATGTTTTTGAGTCGTAACATCCTGTATAGGACCTCTACCGAGCCATTGTTTCTCACAAGGTATACAGGGTGATTCAGGTTTTACACATAAGTGTTCAAAATAACTGTTCTGAAACAGTCGAAAATGTGTGCAGATATTACGCATGAAAGAAATATCGAACAAAATTGAAAAGCTCAGATGGCTAATCGATCTCAAGCGAGGATCAATAGATCTTTACAATGAAAGAGCGACGAACGCGTGTATGATGACCCTATTAGGGCAAAGGGATTTGATGTACATTACTCGGTTACAACAAATCATATAGTTTTGAATCCTGCATCGAATAAAAAATATATTTCCCACTTTAAAGATATTATTATTTTTGACGTCTTACTTTATATGTTGTTTCGTCTGATATTTCACCATCTCCGGTTACTAACCAATTTCGAGGCAGGATAGGATCCACAGGAGCACTCGGGCACTCCCAATAGGAGAGTCGGTATGTAGTATTATTATCCATTGGTATACCTGATTTCCAATAATGCTGAAATAATATTTGTTAGGTGAATTGTATTATAAATAAAGCGTTATCAAGGAAAGAAAGAAATGTCTAAGGAGTATAAACAAGTGTGTAAGAAACAACCTGAAACTTAAAAAACTTTTGCAGTTTGCGAATAACGAATGAAGAATACGTAATATAAAGATTATTATTTTAATTGAGGCTTTATACTTACACGAATTGGGGCAAAGGACTTTGGTACCTCTGGTTGCACATATTTCTATAATAAACGGAATTGTTAAGGCAACGATCGTACAAAATAAAAATAATTATATATATTTTAATCGTACTTACATAGCATGTACGCTGTGGAATTGTACAACAGCAGCAGCAGTTACAGCAATCATCGTGATTTATCTAAAAGACAGTGACCAAAATATTTTTCTTAGTTTCGAATATTTAATATTATTTTACCGGATTATTTTGCATATATGCAAATGCTTCAAACATTAAAATATGACATATAGCATCGTTTCTACTTTCGCAATCATGGAAATTAAATTATTTTAGTATAAACTCTAAAAGTAATTTCAAGCATTCTTTAATTGTAAAATTGATAATCGTTAAAAATCTGAAATACAGATGAAAGTTTTATTTGAGGAAATGATATTTCATATGTATTAACCTAATCCGTTCCAAAGTTTCATTTTAACTTACCTTAATTTTACTTCTTTCCTCAATAACTGATTGTCGTTGTTGTTGTTGTTGCTTGCACTCAGGCCTACAATACGTTGTAATGTTAAGAAATATCGTTATTTGCAATAAATTAAATTTCAATGCAATTTATTATTTAAGATATTATATCAGCTCACGGATTGATAGTACAGATCTGCATGATGATAACGGCTTTTCATAATAGGAAATAACGTTGCTTCCTGAAACTGAAAGAATAAAATATATTTTCATTTAATTAAACGATTAAAAAATATTAATATCAAAAAAGAAATAGTGGACGATTATATCAGAAGTCAGTGGTTTTATACTATATCGCATTGTAAAAAGTTCATACCATAGTAGGCTATGAAACGATTTGCCATAATTCTTTAAGTTGCATTATAAATGAAATTGTACGATGAAATTTTGTAATCAAAAATTCTTAGCATCGACAAATTTGTTGAACGTTCAGGTACAATTATTGCTCTCGTTTCTTTTTTACAACGGAAAGAAGTGCAATTTGTCAGGTATAAAATTACAACGTGCTACTTGTATCATTTATCGTTTCTCCTATTAACCGTACGATACCCGAGTGTTTAATCGTGAAATAATACGTAAAAGTCAAAGGATGGCAATTAACATCCGCTGCGTAATTTTCGCGGAAGGCCACTTTTACGATACTCTTGAAAAGTAGAGGGTTCAGGCAATCAAGTCGCTTTTGCAATTTGCTATTCGAGAAAAAAATAAATAAAGAATTTGTTCAGAAGGAACGATTGCGTAGATTTTACAATGAAAATGATTTGTTTATCAGAATGAACGAGGACGCCTGACGCTCAATAAATACCGATGAGTGTACCGACCGGTTCTTTGGCAAAGGGATACGCGAGATCTGAACTCTGATTCACACTGTATGGAAGCCAGAGCGTTTCGCTTCCTCCTCTAAATTCGGGAAGTACGTTCCAAAAACTAAACGAGACACGAGAAATTTGGCCACTCGCCAAAAGCCCTGTGTAAACAGGGCGGCAAACAACAGTGGCAAAGTAATGATATGCGATTAAACTGAACGCGAATTTTACTTTCCTTATAGTTACCATATGGAATACGCACGATTTAACGAATTATAGAGTTCGCAGTTTTAATTTTTAAAACGTACATATTGGGACAGAAAGAAAGATATTGAAGTTTATAACTGGGAATATTAGTTGACTATCAATTTATAGCACGTTTTTGTTGTTTTAGTCAAATTACTGAAAAGTAGAACTGCATTTTTATTGCAGCAGTCTCTTCTGTTGATAACTGATACTATAAGTTATGTGTAAAAGACCATGATTTGTCCAATCGGTAAGTGCGTTGTCCAAGAAATTCACAACTGGCGAAATTGTAACTTTATTTTTCTATCTCATTCTGAGTAATTTCTTCAGAGTTCTTTAAAATTAAACCTGTAAATAATAGGAACGTACTTTATTTTATTTTGTGAGTACTATTTTTCTTACTAGGAAACTTAATCAACAACATAGTATGGATATACGTACGTATATGATATGTATACGTTTAACATTTTTCTTTAAAACGTAATGGACTGGAAAATAACTTGATTTCTCGCTTGTTATAATAAAAACTCAAGTATATAAAAAAGTAAGTAATTTCCACATTACTATGTACATAACATGTTGTAGTAAATAATTAATGTTTGCGAATTGTGATTTCGTTATGTGAATCTATAAAGAAATAAATTACGTTTAAGTATGATCTGTTTAAAATATTTGAGACTTTTGTTTATAGAAATTAGAAAAAGATAGATCAAGATATGAACAACTATAGCACATATATATGATATCGAATTGGCCACTTTTTGTATGAAGCAGAATAATTAGGAATATATATCATCGCCGTTTTGCGTTTTGAATAAATATGTTTTGGTCTTGTTTGTATTGTGTAACAATTTCGCAATAATTTCAATATTTTCCTATTAATGTTTGCTAAATGGTTGCAATATGTTTGTAATATGAAACCACCATCGATACTACGATAAAACTTTTTTGATTTTAGAGATCAGAAAAGGTTAGTATATCATAATGGTACTATGTATTTATAATACATCGATTAGATTATTTTTTTCAACAATTACAACAAAAATAAATTTCAGTGAAATTTATATTCATATATTAAAGTGAATTTATAAAACTATTTTATATTCTTTACACAATGCAAAAGAAAATAAAATATGATAATGAACTGGAGAAGAAAGCAAAAGTACTTTCGATATTTTCTAGAATCAAATTATTGCGACATATGTATATTCAATATTCCAATATTGTTTATAGGAAGTAGAACGTTGTTGGCTGTGTTAGGTAAAAAACAAAAGGCATGAAAGCTCGATAACCTAACCGTGAAATACAGACAGCAATATGTAACGCGTTATTGAACTATACGTATGTATGATTTTAAAATTATTCCGTAAGCAGATTATTTCTGTCACAATATCGGCTGACGATTTTGAATCATAATAACTCTGCGATAGTTATCGTCTGCGATGACATCTGCTGGGAGCAGTTGCGCGTGTAGCAACGCGCATGCGTATGCTTCATCGAAACATACACCTTGTATAAATAGAGGTGGTGAAAGTTTACGCGAACAGTTCGCTGTGAGTAACAGTGTCGCGAAATTTGTTGGTGTACTAGTGTGTCTTCTTTGCACGCAGAGAAAGGTTACATAGACGAGTCGTTGACTCTGTGTGATCTTCCAATCTATTCGCGTCAACGTATTATTACAAACTTCTCAGATCTTTTCCGATAAAAGTCTGATCTTCTGATCAATTCAAAGTACTAGAGAAGAATATAAAAAAGACAAAAATTACAAACAAGAAAAACAAAAAAGGCGACATGCCAGCCGACGTAGCGATGCATACTAACTTCCTGCAATTCAACCAGTCGAGCCTGAAGGACTCGAACGTGGATTCTTGCTGGAACACCGAGAACATGAGCGGTTATATGACCTTGATGAGTCCGAATGGTCATCGCCAAGGCGTGCAAGTGAAGGTCTACCGGACGAGTGTCGAGCATTTCGCCGTAATTTATCCACAGAAAAAGGTGTGCAGACCTTTGGGCGTGTTGAACTTGAGGAATACAATGATCGAACGTTATGGGGAGGAAGGATTTCTGGTAAGACAGAAAGGTTTCGATTCGCCAATTGCGTTAACCTTTCTCATGGAAAACAAGAAGGAGCTCGATTACTGGGTGATGGCCTTCACCGCAAGAACGAGCCCTCTGATGCATCAGAGCAGTCTGCCGATCGTCGAGGAGGAAGAAGTCTAAGGATAATTTCCCACATAGCCAGCACGTCGTGTCACATGTACCAGTGTCATTCACACGACGAGCGGCCGAAAGCCGCGAAATCGATCGATCCTTCTCCATCCCTTGGTAAGAAAGCTCGACAAAACGAAGAGTATTAATTTATTATATTCGGCTTCTGCATCTTCTCGACCCAACATATTTTCAACTCTCTATGTGTGACATATTCCATATATAATTTGAGAGCTGGTTTTCATCCGTTTGTAACGAGAGAGTTGCTCTTCCGGATTCCAGAAATATCCAGATATTGACGGAATTGAGACAACACCGGTCGTGGACCGACCTAATCCAGATTGGTGTCGAGAAAAAAAAACAGGTCATAGTTTAAAAATGTACGATGACTTGATTTATTGGGACCTCTTAGCACGTTGATTAGACGTCGAGTTCTATCAACGACAAAATGTCATCGACACGCGCGAATTGCGTTAAAAGGGTCCAGAGAATTATGGCGCGAGGCCATGTTGCCAGTAGGCTCTAACAACCAAGCAGCATCATCGATCCTAGCCAGCTGTGACCAATCGCAGGCGTTCCTTCTAGCCGGTGCACCAAGCAGGCTTCAAGGGAGACAAGGAGACACGAAGGAGGATCAAACTCTGTAAGGAGAAGAGTAAACGAGAAAGAGGAATACGGAAGGCAAGAGAAGCAGGGAGGAATAAAAAGGAGGAGGAGGGAGATGAGCGTTTCTCCCATGAGACTACCTACGCGGACTGTGCATACTAGTGTGATTCCTCTTCTCTTTCTCTGTGAAAATAACCGTTAACTTTGACCTGGCAACCGCGAGCTACCGCGGTTATGCTCTACCGATCACCAGTTAGAAAGAACTTCCAGGTGATTCGGTCGAGTGAGAGAGGGTCGAAATCGAGCCTCCGCTATAACAGCCGCTTGCAAGACTCAAACGACTTTTCAGTATCGAATCGAACCTGATCTCGAATCCTTGTAGATATCGAAATCCTGTTGGACAAACCAAGAAAATATCGAACAAACGAAGCAGAACCACCGAATTATTTTTTCTTTCATCTTTTTACCTTTTGTAAAGAATTCGTTCGAAAATACCCGATGATTAGCCAAGCGTATCACATCGATTCAATTGATAATTATCGATGCAATTAAAATTCAAATACCCTTAATTGAATTGAAATAGTCGCATTTCGAAATGGATCATATGATTGCGATTGATCGAGCTGCCAATTAACAATACATATCGATCGGTATGATATTCATTTATCATTTGTAGATAAAACAAGCGGAAAATCTCTTTTCGTAAATTCATGAATTGACTACGAATTTCTGTTAAATGTCACGTATAATCAAAGTACGATATTTATAAAAAGAAATGAATAATTTCAGAGGCAGACAACTTTCTAATTTATAATACAACCCAATTATTTTTTACACGATCTCATATATTGTGTGATGAATGATACTTCATTATGTAGGTTATATCGATAAAACAGTTAATGAATAACCATTAGATTATGTCAGGTTATGAAACTGATTTCATTCGTAACTTATTATAATCCAATAACGAATTGTCAGGCAATTAAAAAACTGAATATCACCGAAATAATTAAAAGCCTTCCCTCGATAAAATTGATTAATTTTTAAGATTGTATCTACAACTCACCTGCATCATTTGTTATGGTTTTATCATTTGTTAAAAAATTACTTGAAAGTTTTCATTGGACTTAATCACACCGTCTTTGATGCAGACCAACAAATTCAAATCATTCATATAATTAAAATATCATTTACCAATTCAGATAGGATCAGATTCGATCGAATATACGGCAAACGTATCATTTACCCGTAGAACGAAATTACACGCCGTCGAGAGGCACATCGTCAAGGCGATTTAAAGAAAAAAGGAATCGTACTCGCTGCGAAATGCTGTCCAAAGACATTTATCATTTTTGTTCGAACGCGTTATTTAAGACAAGATATCCGAACAGTTGTGTTCGGCACGACCATTCGTCGTGACTGGTCGAGATCTCGAAGCATTTGTAAATCGATATTGTCTCGGACCGTTGATATAACTATCATTTCATGGTAAATTTTAAGATTGTCTGTGATATTACGTAGACGATGGCGTCATAGTTACAATAGGCTTCAAAGTAGTGTGTACGGTGTTATGTTATAGCGACCAATGCATGGTGAAAATAAAAGTCGAATGAAATCATTCACAGGATCCTGGAAGAGTTAGTCATCGTCTAATACGTTCGTATATTTTCGATTCCTTCGTTATCTATTATATACATACGTACTTTATTTCACGAATCGAGAAACGAAACGAATCTATTATCAGTGTAACGATATAGCATTCGTTTCCTTTTTTAATTTTGTTCTCTTTGTAAATACTAGGCGAATTTTTTATGTATAATACATATATAAGTTGAAGTATATATTGTAATTAAGTTTCCTGTCAATTCCTATCGAGTTTATTATTACGACCCTGTATAGATATGTACGTCCCTTGGAGAGTTTTTTGATAAAATTTGCATGAACTACCAGCAACAATCTATTTCCAAGTTCTTCCGTTTAGAGCGATATACAAACCAATTATTGTAGTTTCATGTTCGCATTAATCAAACATATATATCGTATATATATGTCTGTATATGCATGTGTATATATATATATGTGTATACATATACATACATATGTACGTGCAACAATTACATCTTTGTATATAATAAGAACTTTACGTATAATATAACTTATATTATACCTGACATGCATATATATATATATATATAGCATAAAAAGAACGTTTGAATTGAAAAAGGGCATATTATATAATAAAGATCGCTTTTTCTCACTAATACTGTTTTAAATTCTCCTTAATATATATCTGTACCTTCCTTTCTTTTTATATTCACAAAGAATTTCATAGCAAAAGGTAGTAATTTATTCTTTTGTTTAACAAATAGTGTTATCGAAGTCAAAATTGAACGTACTTCATGTTCTAAATGCTTTAAACGTTTCAATAAAATAGAATTTATCGTGAAATGGATGGATTTATTATATTTTAAAAATACGAATTGATTTAGATCTTTGTTGCGTTGTTACGACTGTTACAGATTTGGTTACAACTGTTTTAGATTTTTTCGTTTCGTCTCATGCGAATACAGAAAAGGTTTGGCGCATTGAATTAAATGAAATTAACGATTACCAACGATAACGGCGATCCTGCTGCCATTTACGAGAAAAGGTATTCGTTTATCACGATTTGCAAAATAATTCCTTGTGATTATAAATTAGTATCAATTCAATGGAAAAGATGGATTTTTATTGGTGTGAGCTAATGACCAAATGAGAATAATCAGCCTTAAACTAGATAAGTATGACGTGTTTTGTAGAATGCTGAGCATTTGCTTTTCTTTTTCATGACACTGTGAACAAAATATTGCCAATAAAAAACGTATCGAAGTGGAATACGCTGCCTTAACTCACATTATTTCTTTCCAATTTATGATCAGTAATTAATAGTTGTGAGTATAATTATACATATATTTATGTTACAAGTGATAACCATAGCTTTACCGATAACCAGGTAAATACAACTGAAAAATCAAGTGGTCTTTTTGCTTCATTCTATATGGAGGATAAAAGTAAGGACATTATAACGTTTAATCAATTTAATTAACATCATGTTTATCGTGAACATACATTTCTATGCCAAACATGGCAATGAGTAGCGAGAGCACAATAAATAAGAAAAGTAAAAGAGAGAAAGACGTCAACAAAAAGATTATTTTTCACAAGGACGATGTTCTTGAATTTTTAGTTATCAGTGTTGTTTTCGAACGGAATTGTGGATTTCCTTGATACGTACATCGCTCAGTAATGGAAAACAGATATGTATTACACGTTACGTATGTAAATTACGCACATAATGTCAAATCTATTATGTACATTTGGTCTTGATTATTACGAAATATTCAATAGAGCAGATGTAGCAAAAACATGTAGTTACGATAGAGAGATATGTATTTTAATTTCTCAAGTCTCTCGTATCAAATTGATTTCATAATTAACTTGCATAAACAAGTGAAAATTATACGAATGTAAAATATCGAAATTATCTTATCTTTTTACTTTGGAAGATCAAGGACATACGTACAGTTTCATTTAATAAAACAATATGGATGACCAACATCGTGGAACATGAAAATGGTAACCTTGAAAAAAATGACCTTTATCTTTATAGCTTTTGTTCCTGATAATAAATATGATGTTTGTACTTTGTTACGATGCTACTGAAATTTCAATATGTTCTGTATAATATATATAACATAATCGTAAAATGCTTTTACCATAAGTGTTAAAGAAAGAATAATACAGGTGACCATGAGAATGTGGAAATAGTAGCCTTGAGAAAAATTACCTTTAGCTTTATCATTTTTCTTTCTGCTACTTTCTCGAAACTTTGAACGTCACAATGACACTCGAGTGTCACGTTTAGAGCCAGTGCCAGAGCCGTGAATTCCATTGAATAAGCTTTATTTTAATCGCATTATCTTATTTTCGATCAATCGCGTTGAACGTTTTATTATTCGATTTGCTCGAAATTATCGCGAAACGATCGATCTTCAACGTAAAGGTACTTTATGTAACGCTAGAAAAGATAGTTATAAACCTGAAATTATACACTTTCACTTTACATAGCGTGACAAGGTCCAACTGTAGAACATGCTCGTTAAATTACGTAGAACTTGAACGTAGTTTCGATAATATTCGCTTGATCTAATTAATTATCGCTCTTCCCACTTTCTTTTTGTATTCCCATTTCTTACCTATTTCGCAATTTGTTTCTTAGTTCACATCGTTCGTTTCTTGAATTTTTACTTAAATGTCTTATCTCATAGGTTTCAGTATCTTTTTCATTTCAATATTTTTACCTCATTCCATCTTGTTGCTTTGTTCTTTGATGCAAGAACCGTGTGAAAATTTCAACATACTAATTAATATCTG
The DNA here is from genome assembly GCF_040668555.2 of Bombus flavifrons. Classification (NCBI taxonomy): domain Eukaryota; kingdom Metazoa; phylum Arthropoda; class Insecta; order Hymenoptera; family Apidae; genus Bombus; species Bombus flavifrons. Next base: position 10,906,241 of record NC_138455.1, on the reverse strand, counting down.
GTACTATTCTTTATCTGTGCGATCAATGCCTATAATAATCTCCTTAAGGATCGTATGAATCTTCTTACAAAGTAAACTATAACACAGATTATTCCCTTCCCAATAATATATCTCCTATTATTGCCAAAGCGAGTTTACAACGAAGCATAACATGCGATTAAAAACTAAATGAAACGTTGCGAGATAGTTCTGTAAACAGCGAAACGCTATCGATACGCAAAAAACGCTATCATAGGTATTGACAAAAATGAACGAACGTCAAAACCCATTAAAAAGAAAAAAAAGAAATGTGGTAAGATAAGAATTCTCGTGAATTAATGCCATCGCCATCGTTGTGTATAATAAACGTCAACTATGTATAAAGATATAAACACGGCTGCTAATAATAATAGTACAAGAGTCATTAACGCATTAACGTGAACCAATGGTACACGGCTATGGCAGTTGATAGAAGTAGAAGTTGCATTAGGCATAAAAATGTTGGGCATTAGGCAAATGGTATGCTGTGGCGAGCTACGCGTGTTATGCACTTGCTGCTCATGAACATTCAGAGTAAAATTCAATATGTATGTTAATGTAATCTTTTTCTTGGTCTTATGATACTTGCAAAACGCTTATTTTTCGATTAATGTTAATTTCAATAGCACAGAGCCGGATGGGTCAACTGTATTCGATTCCGTGTTTCCGTATTGTATGTATCGAAGCTTTAGATTACTCAGCAAACACAATCGTTGACCGACGAGTCCACCAGACCGCAATCACGGCTATTGTTCGGTCTCGGGTCGCGTTATCAGAGTGAAATAAACAAGACGCATCTGAAACATGATAAGACAGAAGTGTTTTCTCTCGTATCGAGCATTCAAGTAGTTTGATACATATGTAAGGACAGGCTGGTAAGAATGTAGTAATTTCAGTTGAAAGATGCGGCAGGTCATCGACATAGTTAGAGTTGTATAATTGTAGAATTATACCGATAAATGAGATTCGTCAAATTGTGAATGCAATTTCGCAAGAGAAATATTCTTTGTTAATAAATAGGGCAAGAAACACGAGAAAGTGTGTAACAATGTTTAAACAAGAATGTAAATTATTAATTTAGTAGCGATATATCAGTAGACGTTCAAATGGTTGCATAATACCTATTTTGCAAGAAAAATACACACAAGGTTAGATATATTTTTCTATCTCTTGGTTTATTAATCAACGAAAACTACTTTTCTTACGACTAGCTTTATCATGAGACTTACTTTTAATATATTTTCGATTTTACTAATTGGATTGACAAAATATGAAATAGTTCTCAATCGTTCGCGGTTATATAACTATGAATTTTTCATTAATTTTCAAATAATAGTTGCTCTATCACGATTGGAAGAACGCGCAAATTTATGAATTTCTGTTCAAGTTTTGTCTGATAAGAATACGTTCGATTTGTTCCACGATCCATCGTATGTTATACAGGGTGGTTGGTAACTGGTGGTACAGGCGAAAAGGGGGTGATTCTACGTGAAAAAAGAAGTCGAAAATATAGAATAAAAATTTTTCGTTCGAAGCTTTGTTTTCGAGAAAATCGACTTTGAATTTTCGCTCGGTACGCCTGCGGTACGTTATAATACGAAAAATTAAAAAAAAAAAATTAAAAAACAAATTAAAGAATTAAAAAAAAGACAACGATCTACAGTGAGATCCGTTATAACGAGACGTGTTAAAGTGCACGCGTACCGAGCGAAAATTCAAAGTCGATTTTCTCGAAAACAAAGCCTCGAACGAAAAATTTTTATTCTATATTTTCGACTTCTTTTTTCGCGTAGAATCACCCCCTTTCCGCTTGTACCACCAGTTACCAACCACCCTGTATATCCAAATCATAGAGATAAAAAACTTGTAGTACAAATATTCATATCTGAGTTTAAACGTTTTCGTTTTACGAATAACCATATTACGACCAATGCAAATATTGGTTAACGATGAATTCATTTTGAAGCTTGAAAATTATTCGATTTCGAAGATCAAATTTGAAGAAGCGATTTCATATCGATCGATTTTGAATTGGGGTTTATCATTGAAATTATTGAAAAATATGGTTGACCGTTCTCGTCCTTGTTTTCCATCATTTTATCGTTTACTATTTCCACATATTTTGCGAAACTACATGATATCGATCCCTGACCCCTTGTCATCCGGGCCATTTCGTTGTGAGATTAGAATACCATTTTTTTTGTAACATTATCCGTCTCCTTACATTTCCGTGCGTTGCCACTCGTCTTCTCCTGTTTACGTGCGTTTCTGCGCGTCTCTTCCCGTCTCTTGGCAAAGACGTAAATTGTACGTACATAACACATACGCGTATATACGTGCGTATACATGCACTAACCAACATCTGAAAAGCTTTGAAAGCCTTTCCAAAGAATAAACATCGGTGTGGCGAATACTTTAAAATATGTTTGTAAAACATTTGATGTAACAATTTTATTCTATTATTATCGGTGCGTTTGTCGCTGCGAGAGCATCTCACCTATTCTTCTGTACGCGCATAGTTGGCTAAAATATTAAAAGAAAATTATAACGACGAACTAAGGTCGTTCAATATCCTGTATGAGATAATAATGCGCATATAACACAGTTGGCTAAAAACTGTTAAAGTTTAAAGGTGAAAGCTTACATCCAATAATTTCTAGCACGTTTTATTAATAAAAATGCAACGAAGCTCGACGTTTTATAAAGTCCGAGCGTTATCGATGTGCATACGAAAATATTTCGAAATTTTATTTATTCCCTGCATTCACAGAAGATTCCTCTGTTTTATGAAAACGATACCCTGAATAATAATAAACGATAATAAATTAATTTACACGGTTTGAGCCAATTATATCTGACCGTACGTTAAAATAACACTTGAAATGAAATTTTAATCAATTCCTCTTTCCTACGCGTCTAATTCTCGTTTTCTCTTGCACGTCGCTTAACGCAGAAGATATTTTTTTATGCAAATTTGTATGTCCCTAGCAACACAAATTGAACGTCTCGAATATTCATAACAAGGCAAGACTACACTAACATGTTTTGCCAGAGATATAAATTAGCATGAACAGACATATATCTTACGTATTAAATGATATAAACAAAAAAAGAGAAAAAAAATATTTAGAATGCAAAGCTGACTTATCCGAATAATTTAACAAACATCAAAGCGTAATAACTCTTGAATTAATAATTTCAAGGTACGTATATAAATAACTTTATACTTTCTGCGAAGGACGAAAGATTATGTAGACTAGTGTACGGTCGACGATACAGGATTTCATTAGATATCAGATTGTTTGGAAAATTCACATTGAAAATTGAAATACATGTCAAAGGAATATATAAAGTTAACTCACAGACTTTACACGATTTTTTCCCAACAACCTTCTGCTTGATACGAGGATGAGTCACTTTGCTCGATAATACTATCGTTTGCAACGAAGTTTTAGTCGCAGAAATTCTGCTCAATTTGGTATTTCAATTCGCTTGACCACTGCTGTTATAGTTATATTTAGTCAGATCGAAGATTTCTTCGTAATCAGATTTCTATATGGACACTTCTTATTAGTACGCTTTCGTTCATCTTTCTACTCATTTGCTCGATAACCTCATGAATCATATTATAAATAATGGAAGTTGTCTTAATTCTAACTTTAGATACGTTAATTTCCCATTGATCATGGAAAACTCTATATCGATTTGCTATTTCCGAACACCAAGCTTCTGTTAGTCGCGAGTGAATAATTTTTCTACGTTCGGAGTTTTCCAAGATTCGAGAAGCATTGCCACTTTCTTCGCTACATTTACGTTAAATGGGATTTTTCTTACAGTCAAAGTCGAGGAGACAGGAATCGAAGGGAAGAAAATTACGTGAGATCACGTAAGACATATTGTATGTAGATTTCGTATTGCAAGTATGTGATCTTATGACAATGATAAAATACGTACGAAGATCGTACGTCGTCGTTGAGAATAAAAGAGTGTCTGCTTTACGATTTTCCCAAAAAACGTTTTTTCATTACGCGGGGAATGGAATTACGTCAAGCAGTAAAAATCAAAAGATTACGTATGATCTGAAAAATTGTATTTTCATGGGAAGATCACGTAGCCAGCGATTAATTCATGTCATAAATTCGTCAAGTTTATCCAACACGCATGGTCCACGTGAATGGACCGGTTCGTTGCATTCTCAAACGGAAGAGATTGCATGAAATCAATGAATTACACCTAATTATAGACATTTTGTACGAGATACGTACTAAACGCTGAAAAATGTTATCTGTGAACCTGACTTCCTGAAGAAAAATGGTACAACGATCCGTTTGGAATTCCAAGACATTTGCCAACTCGAAACAAAACGAAGAATAACGTCGTATGCGATCGCAGAAATTTCTTCCTACTAATTTTCACATTTGCATCAAAGCCCTTTCTATTTGTGTTCCAAGGAAATGATAGAAAGATCGTGGGAGAAGTTCCACGACTCTGTGCTAACTGGTAGTATGTCATTTCCTACTTCCTTCGAATGAAAGAGATTTATAGCGAAACTTGCTAAGAGATGGAACATGGTATTTGTCGGAATAAAAGAGTTCTCGCTCTGGCGAATATGTGACGAGCGGTAGAAACGAGTGTTGCTGGCACCCCTTGACGACTTGTCCTTGTCGACCTCGAGAGTTACCGGAGAGCATAGACCCTTCAGGTCGTCATGGCGACCAACTAGAGACCCCAAGAAGGCGGTCAAAGAATATCTCGTTCGTCTCCCTTTGTCTTCGTCGATTAATTTTTGCAAACCTTTCTACCATTCTCCCTGAAAGCTTACAAAATTGCTTCTGCTATCTCTTCCACGACGTTCTTGTCAACTTATGGATTCCACGTTTTATTCGTGATTCTGTTTCTGAATTCTGTTTGTCAATAAAGAGGACGCAAAAAATATCTGATCGCAATAGAACAAGCGTTATTTGCTTGGAAATTGTCTTTCCATTTTATTGAGATTTCTCATTGAGTTTTGAGGTCTGTTCGGTTATCGCGAGTTCAAATATTGATTTTCCTTGTACCGTCTTTACATTGAGTCATCGGATGAGAATACTTCATCGATAATTTCCATGTTACACTCCCGATTCTCTGTTGCCTGCGATAATTTTCATTCCGAAATCTCTGATGTTTAGTTTCCATGCAACAAACGTCTGCTTTCTCTCTCGATCATCGGCATGCGAATTTGGAAACGAACTTATTAGACGCACGAATAGAAGGTTACTTCAAAAACGAAGTAATTTCGCGTAAAAATGATGAGAGCCTCCCACGCTCTAAAATTACTTATTTTTACTATCGTGGGATACGAGCTTCTTGCATAATGACCTTACCCATTGCGAATACGAGATTTCGTACGGGTACACGTTGGTATACGAGAATAATGTAACCGGAAGGAGAGACCGTCTTCCTTTCCAGAATAAATCGTTCATCTTGTATAATATACGTATAAAAACGCACGATGCGTTTATTCGTATAATTTCGATTCAGAAATTATTTGGAATTATTTTAAAGCGGGGAATTTTTAACGACGATGACGCGATAACGATAATCCTTTCTATACAGCATAGTGAGAGATCAAAAGATCGGGCTATTCTAAAATTATCGAAGATGTAATGTCTACATCTGTGAAACTCGAAATGTCAACTAAATCCGAGTACACGTTTAAAAAAGTGTAAAAGTAAAGAAAAATTAAATGTTGTCCCGAAGGTTTCGAAACCTGTCTTTCAAAATCTTGTTACTTTTCTGCCATTCAATGCGGCAATACGCTGTGATTCAAGATTATGTAACGCTGTTAAAGCAGTTTCACTGCGATGCGTACCGGATTCTGTTATATCGTATTGTACAACATGATATCGCTTCTTTCACGTAACTATTCGCGCATAATTGATTTTGATTTACATACGTACATTTCCATGGAGATACGCTCACAGGGGGTCTGAACGATTCGTATTAGGTCAATTGAGACGACGATTTTAATTCGTTTCGATACGACTGCATGGCAACAAATAATAAAGGCCAGTTGCTGTAACAATAAGACCACAAGCTTCCTGGTACGTTTCCATTGGAAATTCTCTGTTAACCGGTTGCGTTAAGATAATAGTAGTGGCTTTTTTATTCCAACAATTGTCACGGATAATCGTTACTTTTCATAATTAAAGAGTCGAAGGGAGAAAAATAGAGAAATATCTGTTTTCGGTAATTTGAAGGTATGCACGAAGGATTTAGAAATATCTCTGGCGTGACAATAAAATAATCTATAATTAAACGAAGTAATGAGACAAAAGAAACAAATGCAACAATTGCCATCGCGTGATGCGCTTCTCGCTTCTTTTTACCAAGCAACTCCGTTTTGCTTTCGTTCTTTACTCTTTCACAACACACCCGTAAAGACGTTATGTGCGCAGCACGATTCTTGCCACTTGTGCCAAATTTTCACGTGACATCATGCATGCACGCGCTCATTCTCCGAATCAATCTTCATTCGCTATCGATAGCCTAAACATCCGCTCATTTCGCTATCACTTTACACACCTTTTCACGTTCCCATACTCGTATATCACTTCCTTATTATTTTCTCAGACGCACGTAACAAGCAATATCTCTGTTTTTCTCGATTCTTCTAATAAATAAACAAATTTGCGTTACGTTCAAAGTAACGAAACTTTGGGAAAAGTTGGATGAACGAAGAGAAAAGTATGTCGATGTTAATAAACCGTCTGAATGTATTCCTTACTTTTATGATAATAGAATTGAACTTTCTATTCTGCTATGTTATGTATCCGCAATTAAATTCAGCGTACTTTACCTCTTCAACGGTGTTAATTTCGACACGGTTTAATGGTAATCAATAGCTCATTAAGGGAAGAAACTTAGTGGAAGATTCTTCATCGCTCACGACCGGCTAAGCATGCATTAGGTTCGGTGATTTCATCGATTTTTCATTTTTCTAAAAGCGTTACAGGTCATTCGAGGTATACCTGGTACACTTAATCGAAGATGACGATACTCGATTGATGCATCGATTCTTCGACTGACGTCATTACCTATCTCCTGTTATCTAATCCATTCATGGTGTAATTTTAAAGTTCGACACATGCCTCGATGATAACGTAAAGTAAATAAAAGGATGTGTTCAGGATGTTCAACGTGCAACGGTGGCTGACATAAGCGCGATACAAACGTAACCGTTTTAACGAACGTGATTAACGTCGGTAACTTTTGAAATTAATGAATTTAAAATTGCCGGAAGTTATTTCTACTGTTTATTTGTCTATGCTTTGCACATCGCGTCACGAAATCTGATTTCTTATGCATACGCGTGTCGACCGTGCGATATTAGAAATCGCGCGAAGCATCGCGGTCTTTTTTAAGAAATTAAAATCACTGATTTTAGGACAAATTCGGACGAACGATTAAAACGTAAATCGATTGAAATTATTATTCAAAAATTCTTGCCTCTGTTTTCTAATCACGTAGTTATCGTATTTCGTTTCGAATTTATAGTTTCGAGTTACTCGTTAATATCCTGCGAAACGTGATAGCGAGTTATAAGATACACGTGCTGCGTTGTTGCACATGCATGTACACGTTTAGAATCACATTCGTTGAGCGCGTGCTTTTTTTCTACACGTGATTCCGATATGTGCATATATATATATAAATATATGTACAAATACGTATGCACTAGATATATGCAAATACAACTAACAATAAATACACGTAACTCGTATTAGAATAACATTCGATAGAAACTATAGCGATTTTTCACTTTCGACGATTAACAAAAGCTAAGGATTTGCATATTTTACTCTGTGTCCATAAGATGTAAAAAGTTAACAATTTTTAAACGATCGAATTTATCCTTCACTTATATAAGTACATTTACGGGTAAGAAATATAAATACATTTCTTGTCATTCGTTGGTTGCAAAACAGTTAATTCAACGTATAGAGAATAAAACTTTGCACGCGTGACTTCCCTTTAATTTTTCAGTCAACGTAAACCGGTTACGTTTGGTTCTAGTTGCACTCTTAACCATGTGATTGGTATTATGTGGGCTGTAATGGATAATTTATCGTTGTGGACGTATGAATTCTTGTAATACGTATGTACGTATATAAATACGTGTATATAAATTAATATGTAACATAAAATAATTCAAAGAACCGTTTAAAAATTCTAAATTTATATACGTATATGTAAATATAAAATTATTTATAAGATTAATTTGATGAAATTTTCTACGATTAAACGATTACGCTTAAAAGTATTAAATAGTATTAAGCTACACTTAAAGGTATAAAATAGCCTGCCAACGAAATAAGAAATACAATCTCCAACGTTACCCATTCACATTGTTCTTTCACAATTGCAAACTGACACGTTCTTAATGTCATCTTACCAATGTCGTTACTTTCTCCATGGGTTGCACGCTGTTTCAACACGACGAATACTTGAAAACGTGTAAGAATATTATGAAAACCGTTTTTTCTTTTTTCTTCCTCGTCCTTCTCGGTCTAATTATGGCTCTTTCGGCATTTTTATTTCAAGGTGTCATCGTTCTAAGCCGACCACTTTCATCGTTTCCTAGTCGTTCGTTCGCATCATTTTTCTTGGAACTTCTCTGATACAGGCAGTTTCGTCTCTTTCATCATCGTTTCAACTGGTCTACTTTACCGGTTTCATTTAGTTTCAAACTTGCACGAATAAACCATACAATTCTTAAATTAATATCCTCGTTACGTTAATTTAGGATTTTTTTCCGTACTTTTAGATACGATTTAGTGCTTCCAAACTTGCATATCAATTTAGTTATGAGTTTGCCTTTTAAAACGTGGAATAATCGTAAATTTTACTTGAGACTTAAACATTTTTAAGACGAGAAATTCTAGACAGAAACTTTGAAACAAAATATTAGAGATGTATATTAAATTTGACGAGGAAAACTTTCTGTTATTTCATTTCAATGCCATTTTATAGGATACACTTTATATTATTTTTATATAACAACTAAACTTAATAAACGATAAATGTATTAAAATATATTTATATTTTTAGAAAATAAAAAGATTACAGATAACTAGAAAATTGTAGATAGATAGGAAAATAAGTCATAAAATTTGTGTATGTACCAAGTATATTGTATTACAAAAAGATATACGGAGAGGGATAGAATGGTGGAGCGGATAGAGGCCGAGCTTTGTAAACTGGACTTCCCAGGTTCGAAACTCGGCGTCTGTGTAAATTGATGATGTGGTTTTTCCCCATATTCCTTTCTCTTGCCATTGTATATAGTGCAATCTTTATATATAGTTATAACAACGCAATACTTTACAACGTACAGTCCTACTGTTATCCATGATAAGTTTTCGTAATTCTTACATGGACGTCAAATGGGACTAAAAGCAAACCGAAGCCAATTTTAAACGCCAATTTCGTTACTTGATATGGTAGTATCGAATACAGGAAAAATTTGGTTACAAAATTATTTTTTCCATTCACCTCAATGTTCTTGATAATTTTTACCAATTATAGTTCTTTACTTTCCCGCAAAAATTGCATCCATAAGTAAAGAACCTGTATTTATATAATTGTAATTAAAAATAAACGACGTAACAAATATCGAAAACTCGTGCGGTATAACATATTCGCGTTTAAAATTATAGCATATATATATCTTGTATAAAGCAATTAATAATTTGCTTAGTAACGTTCAGTGAGATTCTACTTTATCGGTTTTCAATATGAAATCGTCTTAATTCGGACGTTTATCTTTCGTTCCTGAAATTATAAGCAATATTTCTTCTTAATCTTTCATAAACAAGAGTTACACCCATAAAATTTGCGGTCATCCGTCTCTTGCTTACTACAAATCAGTATCTGTTTGTCTACTGCAGCAGATATCTATTTATAATTGTATTTTTCACGACACCGATAAAACGATTTGGAATGAACAAATACTAAATACATACGTCAAACTTGTACCGATAACACCGATAAACAGTAATTTTAGCTCTCCGAGGAAATAAGATGCCTCGTTATATTTTTTGCCTATGATAATGAATTATTTTTTCCCTCGAAGATAATACTATTTTCGTAAATGTAAATTTTCAGTGAATTGGATTTGCTAAAAGACAGAAGTTTCCAGCATTTGTTATGTCATTACTTTTTAGTCGAAATTAACGTTCAACTGGGCGATAAGAATTGGAAGTAAAATGTTAAGCGTAACGAGTTTAAACAAAGTAGGTTAAAGTGTAATCTGGCATCGAATTAAAAGTAAATTTGCTAAAATTAAATACGTTGTTACTCTTTCCGTTAAACATATTTTTACTTAATACTATTTTCTGAACAAACAAGTGCCTCGTATAAACGCCAAATACTCCTATCGGATCTCGAGAAATTCCAGAAGTTCGGAATATTATTCTTTATGCGTCTCTTTTCACGTTCATAATGCAAAGATTATACGAACAATTTTTATTGGGATTTCGTTCGCTCTGTTAATTACTGGTTTAATAATTACAGCACATGCAATTCGATAGAAATATCTCGTATACGAAAATCATCAAAGAGAAATTTATTGGAAAGTATAACGAAGCTGAGCAAGCTTATCTCACGAGTGTAACGTGCAAATTCACTTAGAACTGTGCATCAACTAACGATTCGCGTACATTTATTAAAAAATGCATTATTATTCACGTTAGACGCGTAAACTGTGACAAGCAAGTACCTTGGACTACGGTTTTACCGATTACCGAATACACGCTAATCAAGGAATCCATATTTATTATATTAACATACTAATTAAGCTTAAAGTTCGTCGCTTCGAATTTAAAAGAATTATAAAAACACATGTACCTACAATTTTTTTAATTGTACAAAAATATCGCATTGCATGTTTATTGTATCGCGAAACATTGTATAATAATTTGCACGATCGTCCACAGTCAAATTAATTAAACTACATCGATTTTTCAATTATGTAACTGTAATTTCCAAAATCGACGTGATTTTTGCACATTATACATTTTTTTCACGCGCATGATTATATAGGGATCCGTGCATTTAATAAGTTATTAAATGTCTAAATGCATATCATTAAGCGCGTTATAATTTAACAGAGAAAAAATTATCGCTCATTGATTAACGTTCGTAAATTCGTTTTAATTAATCCCTTAATTGCATACAAGATCGCGGTATCGCTCCTTCAAATTAGCATGCAAACATAATTTTTTAACATCGCATATTTTATTCGCTGATTATTGCTGTTAATACGACCATCATACGTTTCGTGATCAGATCGTTGCAACGTTTCTCACAAGATCTTCGCGAAGTGCGAAGTGTTTTCTATACTTTGTTTACCTCTCTGTGCTGCTGTAATTTTCTATTTATCTTATATTCTTCAATAACGATATTCCATACTTAACTGGTTAATGTTTCTTTTCGTTTTTTCAGTTTTACGTTTTTCCGACACTAAAATTTCAAGTATCTAAACAGGTTTGATCGTAACTTTATGCCTCAAGTTCTTGTTTGTTGCTTTTTCTATTCAGATGGGACTAAGTACAATACTTGCACGTTACTCGCCACGTGTCGTTATTTACTCTTTTTGTTTCGACTTGCTTCATTTTCTTTTGTATATGATGTTGTCATATTGATTTCCTGTCTAGAGACATATCCACGTATAAGATAAAAAGATCGATACAAAAGCAAAAAGATCTCGATACTATATTTGTAGCGCGTTAACATTGTGTCAACAATTATAACATTAACGTAGAAATACTTGCTATTCTTCTTATTACTATTACTATCACTGTGACATTGTAATAACATAACGTGAACGGAACGAAACTTATGCTTATGCTTATTAAACGATTCACACAAAAATACAATGTTCTATTGATAATTCCTATTATCGTTTCTTTCTACATTTAGCGATGACTTTTAGGTGCAGTTTTTGTATCATCCTGCCGTTTTCTAACGGTGCTGTAACTTTCCCCAGAACAAGTATAATACTCAATTTATCATTATCTGATAAGAGCGTGCAAGGAAAGAAAATTCAAGCCTGAGATAGATTATTATGAATTATTACGTGAATTGTACTACACGAAAATACCTATTTTTCTTGATTCCTTTCTGAAATATAATTGCAGCAATACGAATCGTATTTAGAGGATTAATTTCGTTCAATCGCTATATGTTTAATAGAATTGCATAAGCGGAGCTCGTTTTGTGAATAACGTCGTTTAAAAATATAGCTGCGCAAGATTGATTAGCGGTAAATTTGTCACGTGTCGACATCGAGATGGCAGAAGAATGAATTCCGGATATGACTCACGCGAACCCGCTATCATTTGCATTCATGCTCGTCATTACAACCTGCCGAATAAAAATTCAGTTTAATCGTTCGACTTATATTATAAGTAAATTGCACGATTTTATACGATATGGAACATTTATAATAGCAAAAATCCATAGAACGTATTATATATAACGTTCTCTTTATATATAAATTGTATTTTATATCTTCTTGCATTTTTCTTTCGTAATAGTCGACGTGTATTTTCTCATACCTCTTTTTCTACGCTTCCTGTCACCAAATTAGAATCGCAGAAATGATTAAGCTGTTGGATTTCTTTCGGCGTCGTGTCTTTTTGCTAATAGTTGTATACACAAAGTATGTAAATGGGGTAGAACGTGGTCGAATTGAATGACTCAGTCCATATACATATATAATTAAAATTGTAATACGCTGACTCAGTGTTTCAGCAGTAAATTCACTGGCAAAAACAGCGATCCAGTTTTTTCTTTTTATTAGTATAATATCTGGTGATCCTGGGAATTCCCAAGTAGGCATTCTATTTTCGATTCCATCTTATTTCGTTCGTGACAGTATTAATACGCTATGCACCGTAACGAACCTTCGATTTATAATTAATGTAAAATATGCACGTAACTCTGTCCATCCAAAATCAGAACTCAATTAAGTAGCCAGGCATAAATTATTGATCGAAAGGAAACTACGCCTACAGCAGACAGCGGTGTGCTCGTCCAATCGAAAGTGTAAGAGGCGTTCATTAATAATTAATGAAGTATCGATCAATGTTCGAAATAGACAGATTTGTATTCTCCGATGTTCAATCTTCAAAAGGATGGAGCTTCTAAACTTCGTCCCTCTCAATTCGTTCGTTGCAAATCTAAAATATTAATATAGTATAAAAATAATATTTCTAAAAATATCGTCTGAGAACGAAGTTTTTATGCATGATACTTCTATCGTGTTAAAAATATAACATTATAAGCGAATATTGGAGTACAGCTTATTTTATATTTATTTATCTCGCTGTTTAAAAAGACACGATGGCTTCAAATGATCATTACGTAACAACGGATATGGCATTAATTAGTCGATCCTGTGTTTGCAACTAGTCGTTTGTAATTGATTTCTTTAATCGATCTGAGTCACCTTTACATAACGTTCGACTCAAGATTGATAGAGTATAAACGCTTATAATGTTTAAAAAAGTTGAAATTTCCAAGTATCGACTGATCACGTTAACATTGATTACAAATATTGTATTTTACGAAAATCTGTGTTAAATTATACAACGTAACACCGAGGATATCTTAAATTGTAATAAATGATAACACCTGCTCTGTAGAAGCAGAATCGACGATACGCTTAATCTAACAGTGTATTTAGAAGCCAAGCAATTAATTGATATCGTTTGTATCCCTTTAATCATTGGGGTCTTTGAATCGTTTACTCGTTGAATGTCTCATCTGCTTCTGGATCCTTCGCTTCGTGACTTTTGATTGACTAGAATACAGAATACAGAATATATGAAAATAATTTGATTGGTAAAATAGGTTATGCGGTATTAAATAATTAAAAATATATAGAGTTAAAAAATATTCAAAATATCTATTGCTTAGTTGCTAGTGCAATTATAATTATTACGATCATTGTTCTTACAATTTCTAAAGTATTCCATTCTTCGTGAAAGGCGTACGATTACCTTAATGTAAGTTTAGTAACAACTCTGTAATCGTAATCAATACTCACGTCGGTTGTTACAACACTACTTCTTTCTTCTTGAAAAATTGAAAAGGATTATAGCAGCTATGTTTGATATATATATATATATATCACTAAAATAAAGAAAAGTTATAAAATACCACATTCTTAAATTAAAAGATGAAAATTGCAAACAGAATTTCTATAGTAAAATGTTCGAGAATAGATAACTTCTCTTTTCATAACTCTTGTACTGATTGTGAGAGTCATATAACCTATTATAATGTACATACGTTCTGGGAAGACGGTCTTGGGAGAAATTATAGATTCTTGGAAAGGAAGGCGTCGCAATCTTCTGTAATGTTTGGCAGCTGTAGTACAGATAAAATACACCCAGCAAGTATCTATATAGTTATTTATGTGAGGTTCATGTATACGTAATTTCATAATAACAAAATTTCGTCATTTCTATGATTCTCGAAAATAACACTTCAAGATAAAAATAATGTAAATTTTGTATATTTTCTGACAGCAATAAAGACTAGAATTCAATTAATAATAAAGGTCAAAAGATAAAAAAATAAATACCATAATTGTTGAATGATAACTATTTGCCTCGTTCCATTGTAATATATCATTACGTTAGCTTGGTATAATAATACTTGATCATAAATATACCAACAATATTCAAACCAAGTCTATTCACCTTCGTATTCACTATTTTTACGTTTGCTGTGCATCGGGATATTTTCGTTCCAAGTCGAAAGTAACTAAAATTAAAACAAACACAAGAGTGAGTGTAGTAAAAGTAACGTAGTACTCAGGAAGGCGCAAAGAAGAGATATTCCTGTAGACAAATTAAGTAATTTTACATCTACTTTTAAGTGTGCAAATAAAAGAAGATTAAAGATTGTAATAAAATTTGGAAGGATAGCATGGCGGATCAATAGCGATAATTAAGTTGCTATTTAATATTAGTATAATAGATTAATATAAAAATAAAATTTAGATTGTTATAATGTGAAATTTGTAGCTAAAAATTATTTAAAAAAAAGTGAGACCCAAGAGCGGTCGATAATCATCATCCCTGGTGGGGATCGAACCCACGACCTTTGGATTAGAAGTCCAACGCGCTATCCTCTGCGCCACAGGGACTTGGTATACATAATGTTTCTTATTATAATTCAAAAAGATAGTTAATCATAGATGTCGCTGATGTACGTAATAGTTTATGTTAACCAGTGACGTATAAAAAAGAAACGAAACGATTAAAATTCTAAGCGCTAGTTTAAACACAACAAATTGATCGATATAATAAACAAATTTCAGAAAACTGATTATTTTACATAGTGTAATTATACTTTCTATTCTCATTTTGAAGCTTTGTTTAATGTAATCCTTTTTTCATATCATATTTAACTTGATAAATAAACTCGTATAAACTAACCAACACAACGAACAACTAATTTTTATTTAAAAAGTGTACATTTCAAATGTTAAATAATTAAAAGTAAACTATTATTTTATTATCAATACTTTTAAATGGAATATTATTTCAACATAACAATGACTAATTAATCACTTGCAGGTAATAACTAATATAAATAGAAGCATAATTCCGAAATCTACAAATTTTCATTACGTCAGTGTACACATATGATAATAATCATACAGCCCTGTGTATGCCAGCAACCAATGTAGTCAACACACTTGCTCAGGCTACAGTGATGTAGGTACACAGACGATGTCTACCGCTTGCAATTGACGCGTTTCATCTCGTTCTTTGCCTTTAAGTGAACGAATATGGATTAATCAGTGACTTATTTGTGTATATCTCATATTAGACTACACTTGCAAATACGATTAAACAGTGAGAAAAGAAGTATTTAGATAAATAAGATGCCTAAAAGGTGAGAGAGAAAAGAAAAGCAGAGAATAGATGCACTGAAGTTGTGTGTGCATTTGAATGTTCACTGTGTGATGCGACGACGGAAAGAAAGGGAGAAAAAAGGAAGAAAGAGATAGAATAAAACATTGGGTGAGAGTGCGAGGGGAAGGGGCTTAAAAGATGGCCGTCCTGAAACATATGACAAAGAACGGCGGGCAACCGCCGCAGCGAAAAAGAATTATCACGGAATGTGTTTCACGGTATCGTTGATCCTCGTCCTCGCGTAGAGGTGTGGTGATATTTCGAGTAAAAGGGATCGTGGCTATAAAAGTCAGTGATCCTGTTAGCAAAGGAGCCATGACTACGTGTAAAGAATGGGCTCGATCGCATCGGTGTTGCAGTGGCATTGCTCGGAGTGCGCTCTGATAAATCCAACGGAGAGCACGCGATGCGCCAGGTGCGGCCTTACTCGGCTTAGGAGTGATGAGAAAGCAAATCTCAGGCTCGGCCTGAGCTTGAATCGCAAAGTTCCCGAAGAAAAAGAGGAGGAGGAAAAGCAAAGAGACGACGAGGAAGGTGACTCTTCCTCGGTCTCTGTTCCGCCAACACCTCCGCCGAAACTTCGTTTGGAGAAGCCAGCAACGGGCGATACGCGTCCGGCAACTTATCAATACGTCAAAACCGATCTCATACATCGGTGAGAAAATTGTTAACTCATCTCTGATCTGTCCGCAACCCCCTCCCCTTCCCTACCCCCATCTTCGATTTCTCGCGTGTTTGTATACAGTCTACCGAACTCTCCGCAAAATCTTGTCGACTTCTCCTCAAATGTAATACTTATCAGTTCGTATCAGTGCGATCATTTTGGTGTAATATCTCGTTTTTTGAGCAAAGGTATTTTCATAGTATGAGCTTTCCTCTACCTCTCACTGAACAAGTTTAATTTGTGCCAAGGATTTCACACAATGCACAGAACAATGGTTTGTAAGGGGAATATAATACAAATGTTTATTTGTTGCATGTTCGCATAAACGTAGATATGACAAGTTACTATTGCATCTACGAATACAGGCTTTCGCATTCACTATTGATACAATATACTTAGAATAATATCAAAGTTAGCATATATTTTTTCATAGTTGTTATCCTTTTTTTTATGTTTGGGTAGAGTTTTTTTCATATCTAGGAAATAATTAAATATATAGTATCATTATAAAAATGTTATATATTCTTTGACTCTTTCCTCTTCCTTAATTTTATTACGTTATCATATATGCCAATGGTTGTTGTCCGTTTAGTAATTGTTTATTATTTTTCATATCGATTTTTAGCTCAGAGGGGAATTTAATTCTACTCAATAATCATATAAAGAAATCTCACCATGATTCGTGGAATGGAAAATCTTGTAAAAAAGAACCAGTTAAAAGATCTTCTTCTCTACCTTCCTTAATAACACAATGGACTTGCGTTCGTTGTTTGTTAGACAACAGCTGCAGTTCTGGTATAATTTGCGTAGCTTGTGATGCAAATTCTTCTATAGTTGAAACTGACAAAAGGCAGATTGGAGCACGTAAACGCAAAAAATTAAATTCACGTAAAACAAATCGTCTCAAAGCTGCATCCGAACTTCTGGCCAATATTTTAGATGATGTCAATGCAACAAGTTCTTCTACAAGCGATGCAAGAATTATCGATAAGGGTATAAATTATTTAATTTATTTTTTAATACTATTTTAATACTATTTTGAACAAGATTGTGGTACAAATATTATATAGCTTATCTGTATTCTATAGATATGGCACAACTAACAAGTATAAGTCGTAGTGAAAGGAGACAAGATAGAGAAGACTGGACCTTGCCACCAATAGAAACTATGGAGTCCACTACACTTTCCTACACAAATACCACTGATACCTCTCAACGTTCACCAAAAAGACATAGTCCTTCAATTTATGAACGAGTCAAATCTAAAGTTAGTCGCTCTTTATCTAATGGATCTGTTGTACATAAATTATCTGAACATGCAATTCAAAGACCAACAAGTTTAGTAGTCTCAGAATCTCAACAGGATGATGCTCTCTGGAGTTGTGATAATTGTACTCTTGATAATGCTCCTGGCCTAGAACAATGCGAGGCATGTGAAGCCCCTAGAAGTCCTGCTCCTTGCAGTGGAGTAGTTATCAGTGTACCTGCCTGGGAACCACGTGCTCTATCTTCTGCAGGTCCATTGTCTTATAGACGATCTTTTTCTGATGTCGAATCCGTTACAAATGTGTCTCGAAAGAAAAAGATTGTCAATCGTAGAAGTCTCAATGAGGATGAACCACCTGCAGTACCACCACATTCTGTTGGTTTTAGTACAAGACCAAAATATTCTTACATTGGAATTACCGACCCTGATATACCGCCGCCATTGCCAAAAAAACAAAATAATAAATTAGGTCTTGTACCCACAAAAGCACATAGCGAAGCAACTAGTCCTGTCGGTGATGTACCGAATGTAAGCTCGTTAAAACGTATGTGGACTTGTCGGAAATGTTCTTACGCGTATAATCCTTTATGGTCAACTGGTTGCGATATATGTGGATCTTCTCGATCACCGCCTTCGTTAATGCAACCTAGTCTAATAACCGTCACAAAAGATGAAACGAGTTGTTCGATGCATTCACAATCTCCAATTGTAGTATCCAGAGATAGTGTAAGATACATTCCACAGAAAACTGCTACATTGGCTACAGCAGAATCTGATTTAGATGATCAAGTTGATCCACCCTCCCCAGTGTGGACTTGTAAAAAATGTACATTATTAAATGCCGCTTCGAGAACAACGTGTGAAGCGTGCGGTGGTTCAAAGCTTAAAAGTATCATGCATTTAGAAGACGCTACGTTACGAAAAGGAGAAAGCTGGGTGTGTCCATCGTGTACATTAAGGAATCCGCTATCAGCACAAACTTGTAATGCTTGTAAGACTTTAGCAGATTTTCTAGATGTACCAAAGGATAGCAGATTTTTTGGATCAAGAAGTCCGAGTCCAAGACTTTGTTCAACCCCTATAAATTCAAAAGTTGTTACTCCAAGACATAGAAATTCTGTAAGAAGGAATGGTTCTTCAATCGGAGATAAAAGACATTCAAGAATTAGAGATTCTACTCATGGTCAAGTACGATTCTCTCATAGCTGTTTTATATATATTTATTAGTAAAATATTCAAATATATATATTATCCATATATTTTCCTATTGGCTTTCATCTTCTATATAAATTTATTATATATGAAACATTTCAATGTTTCCAGTGGCAGTGTAAACTGTGCACATATGAAAATAAGAGTACAAACGGAATTTGCGAAATGTGCCAAATCTCAAAAAATTTATCTCAACTACCAGGTGAAAGGCCTAGAATTATTGAATCTGGCATAAGTACACTTACAATGCAACGGCAAGAAAGCGTGGTTATGGAGAATTTAAGACAAATTGAGGAAAGAGAAGCATTGGAGAAATGGGAGCGAATTGTTCGCTATTGCAAAGAGGTATATTGATCATAAATTATATCATATGAACAAGGACGATTTTTTACGATCAAAGAAAACAGTTTAGAAAAAATATTGAAATTAATTTGTTTTTATATATGTAAATTACATTTGAAAAATATAATTATAATTTTTCTTTTTTGCATTATATATTTTTTCACGTCAATTGATTTTTATTTTCCCTATTTATATTAATTTCTTATTTTTGTATTATAATACTAATGAGAAAACAAGAAGAAAATAAATGTTTTAGTGAATATTTTTAGTTTATGAAATATAAAATGCATAAAATTCAAATCTAAATAGTTTATAATTCGTTTAAATAAATTGAAAATATTTTCGACTAGTATATTTTAAATGCAAGATTTCCAATAGTAACTAATTTACTTATTTTATAGACAAATGAACCTTTTGTCGATGACTCATTTCCACCAGCTCCAAAATCTCTATATTACAATCCAGCTGAAACAAAAGATAACCATGTTGTTCAATGGAGAAGGCCTCATCAAATTAATGTTGATTCTACAGTTGATTCCAAACTGCCTTGGGCTGTTTTTAGGAAACCCTTACCTTCTGATATCTCACAAGGTGTATTAGGAAACTGTTGGTTACTTTCAGCTTTAGCTGTTTTAGCTGAAAGTGATGAGCTTGTAAAGAGAGTCTTAGTAATGAGGGAAACCTGCCCAGAAGGAGCTTATCAAGTAAGATTATGTAAAGATGGAAAATGGACCACAGTACTTGTTGATGACTTGCTACCCTGTGATAAAAGAGGCCATCTTGTATATTCTCAGGTTTATATCTTAACATTATAAGTGAAAAGTTATTACTTCTTTTTCTTCATTCATAATTTTGATAAAATACATTGTAGGCGAAAAGAAAACAACTTTGGGTGCCATTAATTGAAAAGGCAGTGGCTAAAATTCATGGTTGCTATGAAGCTTTAGTATCTGGACGTGCAATAGAAGGTCTAGCAACACTTACAGGTGCCCCTTGTGAGAGTGTGCCTTTACAACCATCTGCTTTGCCAAGTGAAGATGAACTTGATAAGGATTTAATATGGGCACAACTTTTATCTTCAAGGCAAGCTATGTTTTTAATGGGTGCTAGTTGTGGAGGTGGTAATATGAAAGTTGATGAGGAAGAATATCAACGTAAAGGTTTAAGGCCAAGGTAGAAAAAGTTCGACAAGAGTTAAAAATTTTAAGTATATTTATTTAGTATCCTATAAAAAATTTATTGTATTTTTTCTAGGCACGCTTATTCTGTTCTCGATGTACGGGATGTACAGGTAAAAAAATACACATATTTATAGATACATGATTAAAAACTTACAAGTACTTTGAGTAATATATTTGATAGGGAATACGATTATTGAGATTACGTAATCCATGGGGTCACTATAGTTGGAAGGGTGATTGGTCTGATGATAGTCCTATTTGGACACCACAATTGCGGGAAATGCTCATGCCACATGGTGCTTCTGACGGTGTTTTCTGGATTTCTTTTGACGATGTATTGAAATATTTTGATTGTATTGATATTTGTAAAACTAGAGTTGGGTGGAGTGAAGTTAGATTACGTGGGACACTTCCACCTTTATCATCTCTCAGACATTTATCATGTGTACTTTTAACGGTACTAGAACCTACTGAAACAGAATTTACTTTATTTCAAGAAGGGCAAAGGTAAATTTTATTATCTTATTTTATATACATTTGTATAATTATATCAAATATAAGGATAAGAATATAAGGATAAATATGGTCTATTATACTTACATATATATTTAGGAATTCCGAAAAATCACAACGTTCTCAGTTGGACTTGTGCGTAGTTGTTTTTCGTACACGTTCACCAGCAGCACCAGAAGTAGGGAGATTAGTAGAACATAGTAAGCGACAAGTACGTGGATTCGTTGGATGTCACAAAATGTTAGAGAGGGATTTGTATATTGTTGTATGTTTGGCCTTTAATCATTGGCACACAGGAATGGAAGATACTTCCAGTTACCCTGAGTACGTTCTTGCCATTCATAGTTCAAAGAGATTATTAGTTGAGCAAATTTCCCCACCAGCATTTGTCTTAGCTGATGCTATAATAAGTTTAACTCTAGCAAAAGGACAGAGACATGAAGTAAGAATATTTCTGTAACTTGCAACTTCAATTTCAAAACTGTTCATGTATCTCTAAAACCCAGTATTTTGTAAAATATTTATATGTAGGGAAGAGAGGGAATGACTGCTTATTACTTAACTAAAGGTTGGGCTGGACTTGTAGTAATGGTAGAAAATCGTCATGTAAATAAATGGATTCATGTAAAATGTGACTGCCATGAAAGCTATAACGTTGTATCCACAAGAGGACAACTCAGAACTGCCGATAGTGTTCCCCCGCTACACAGGTAAAATAGATCTTTTATATGTGCTCCTGAAATCAACATTTATGACAGATCATTCGATAAATTTTTTTATTGTAGACAAGTCATCATAGTTTTAACACAATTGGAAGGTAGTGGAGGTTTTTCGATAGCACATCGACTTACGCACAGACTAGCTAACAGTGGAAACTTGCATGACTGGGGTCCGCCAGATACTCAACATTGTCCTCAAATTGATACTCAAGTCGAAGGTTTACATAGTCCTCGTTTAATCACGTGAACAAATGAGTGATTAATAACAAATAGGACAATGTTTAAATGTATCTCGTTTGTCGAGTAAGAGATTTATTATGTACTCGTGATATCCAGAAATTTACCAAAGCAAGCTAGAAAGATTTTGGTACAGAAGAAATAGTACTGAAACTATAATACATTCTGTGCTTTCTAGCTATTCATGTTGTATGAAAATTTTTAGCATTACGACAAGCTCACTATTGGATATACTACAATAATTAACAATTAATATACAATGATTCTCTCTCTCTCTGAGATCAGTGGTTAGAAATATTTTTTTTTAATTAGGTAGAAATCATTCGTTGTATCAATGAAAATGAATATACTTTAAAACTTGCGTGCAAATTAAGCATTTCTACGGGAACCATTGATCCATAAAGAAGACTTAAGGGAAATTAAATATTTATGGAAGAACAAATTAAACACATTGCTTGTTATATAAAAAAAAAATTATTTTCTCAACGTAACATATAAGCACCATAAAAAGTAACAAAGCGTAAAAGTTATACAGTAATAATATATGAAGTGAAATAAATAACAGCCATTGATAATGAAAAACATATACACTCTTTTTGGAATTGCTTAGAGTATGGTATAACTATGGGTCGAAATTTTTTCAATTTTTGCATGTCACAAGTCGATCCTATTTTCGGATACACAAGCCGTATTCAGAACTCACATTTAAAAGTACATGTATTGTATATTGCGTATAAGAGCTGATGTTACTGGCCGTTTAAGTGAGGGTTTTCGAATATTGGTCACATCGTAAAACTTTTATCTCATCTGAACTTTTGTTGTTTCCATCTTGTAACTGGATGGAGTGCTTGTGCTAAAAATGGACGTAGCGCATAGCTACAGAACCAAAAATCTCTCTGAAAGTTTTACAGTATAGTGACGCGTTCACTGCCATTTTGTGCAATGTACGTTTAACTTTATTGTTGTTAAAAATTTTTGTAGTGAATTATTAACAAAATTATTATCACTGATTGTTGTATGTATATTTTATGTTCATTTAACTTATAATACATATCTTGAACTTTATACATACACAAGCGTGGCAGTTAACGAGTTAGTCAATTTTATAAGTCTTGTACATTTTGTAATCATGACATCAGAATAGCCGTCTACGAGGCGCAATCATTTATAAATTTTTTTTACATAAATAGATTTGTGTTTTATTTTTATACATATACATATATGTTTTATCTATAAACGAAACAAATATGTATTGGATAATGAAATATATGAATCATTTTTTTCCAATTTGCAAAAACGTATTTAGCGAATTATAATCTCACGTAAAAAGGAAGTTACAATTTAATAAAACATTCCCTTTTTTTAAAGAGAAAGATTGCTAAATTGAAAAGTATATGTATGTTACAAGTATATCTCCTTTCAAATAGCATGAAATAATTCAAAAAATTGTTATTGAAATTATTGCATTAACATATGGTTAATTTAATGTTAAAACTGTATACAAAAGAGTGAAACTATAAGTTTTGATTCTTATTAATGTTGTACCAACCAATAATTTTAAATATGTCCATTATATGTATTAAATGCGATGTATGTTGGCACACTTTTTAATTCTTTCTTATGCATATTATGCAGGACGTTAATAAAAATCGAGAACATTTTTTCTTTTTCAAATATTAATTATATGCGTGTAAACCGTGAAAAAGTTTGTATAATCTTGTATCTAGAGCTGTTGAGTACCCGAAATATTCGAATATTCGAAATCTGAATTGAATTAATTGATTCGGATATTCGATTAATTGAGTACTTCGAATAGTTCGACAAAATTCACGTTCATTGTTTCAATTGAGATCTTTTAAATATTGCAATTGTTTAAATCTATTTTAACGAATTTAATTTGTACACTATTTAAATCTATTAAAGAATACCGAATTTTCTTGAACTACTCGAATAAGCAATTTGATTTCGATATGTATTTTTTAAGTATTAGAACAGCTGTATTTGTATTTATGAGTTGAAAACTCGCGAACTCTGCGTTATGTTCTATGGAAACAAATTTTTTCTTCATGTATGCGTAAATGGCATTCATATTTAAAGGACATCTAATTAAAGATAGCTGTGAATAAAAAAAATAACTCGTTTATATATATACATATATGTACACACACACACATATATATATATACATAAACAAATTATTTTTTAAATTAAATTAAAAATTAATGTGTATTATTTTAATCAATGTATTAATTTAAGTAATGTATCTAATATTTATTAATATTCTCTATAAAGCATAATTAAAAAGATAAGCACTTGCAGATACAAGTTTATATGAATTTTCTTTCATACTTATTTGTATGAAAGTTAAAAAATATTTTCGATCTTTACCGATATACTGTGTATTATATAAACTAGCAAACATCCAGTTTTATATGGAAAGCTCAGTGCTTTGGCTTTAACATTAAACTGCCATGTTCCATGTCCTTAAGGAATGATGAAATTGGCACTGAAATGTTCTTTTGATGGCAGTTGGATCTGATTGACAATTTGTCTAATATTTTCTATACATATTGAATGTGGTAATGTGACAATATCTCATGCTGTGATCAGCTCTAATGACGTTTTTTGTCATTAAAATGTCAGTTAAGAAATGTCCTCATAAATGAAAAGGCAGCATTATAAATATTATTTCAATGATAGTACAAAATATTTATTATATATGCATTTGCTTAATTCAAATGCAAGAAAAGAAACAAGTTATGCACATAAGCATTATGAGACTTATTGGCAATAACTTTCTTAATTACATCAGTTATATATATTTTTTTAAATAAAACATTCCTTACATTTATTTACATTCTCCCATTATCCATTTAAAAACTCTGATTACTTGCATTAATACATTTACTTCTGTGTTCTATATATTCTGTTTCTAATGTATTTGATTCCTGTTGGTATAAAATTTAACTTTTAATATTGTTAATTGAGTTCCGCTTGAGGCATTGCTTTCTCTTTGACGCAATAAAAGGAAATTATTTTTATTCAATGGCTTCAAACAAACGGATCTAACTGTTGAATGTGGCCTAATAATTTTAATATAGGAACTGTTTCTGATTTATTTAAACTAAATCGTATTTAAAGATATCAATACCCCTTTCATTCACTTTGTGATAATATTAAAGCAATCATTTATTAAAGGAAACCCTTCAGAGCAAAAAAGAAATGTTTTTTTATTAATATAAATCAGTTTTCTTAAGTTCAAACAGTGATTAAAATTTATGTAAGTGTTAGACGCAATGAAAAGAATTATTCTCATAAATAAACTATACTATTTGCACTAGTTTCTGTACAAATGGCCTTAATTTACAGACAAAAACATTTAAGATAAAATGGAGACCTATATTTATGCATTTTCTTAAAAAATATAAAACAGGTAGCAGGTAACTTGTATTGTTATAGTAATTTTAATTTGAATCAACAGATTCGACTGCTATGCTCTAAATGGTAATTTAAAGCATCAATTGCACCATTGTTCAAAACTTTAGGATAAGTCCCATCGGTGCATGTACACAAATGCAAAAACAACAATGCTAAAGCAGATGATATAATTAAATATAACGCCTAATTCCTCTCTTTTCTTCTGTTTCTTCTTTTTTTATTTTTTAAGCATAACTTGCATCTGCATAACATTAAATTAAAAGAATTTAAGGTAATCCTTAGTGCCATACCAAAGCGTAACAGAAAAACCTGTAAACAAATATTTAATCAATAATGATTTATAGAGGCCCATTCCGTTGTCACAATGATATTATAGTACTTTTTCTCAAAGAAAAAAATATTCTATTTTAAATATTGTGTGTGCGTGTGCGTGTGCATGTGCGTGTGTATAATTACCGAGAAAGAATTATAAATATTTCCATTTTAGAATATGACTACTGTGGCTTCGACGGTACTATCAGAATAATGGATATAACGTATATTTAATGTTTGGATTTTGATTGTTAAAACTTTAGAAAAGTTTCGAAAGCACGAAGTGACATTATTCTGAAAGCAACGTTCGTAGTTGATTATGCACAACGCTACGGCGAATGAACAAGTGTGTTTGGTATTTTAGAAAACTGTCTTTGTGGATTTGAGCGTTTTAAAAAAGAATTCAATTTGTATATAAAATGAATTATTTATTATAATTAAGGGATGGGTGAAGCTGATTAATTTATACACTGCTTGTGGTACACGTAAGTTGTTTTGCATATGCTTACACAATTTTGTTGAGACAGCGCTTAAACCGATTAAAAAGTAAGAAATAGAAAATTATATATAGCAAAATTAGTAATATATCGGAGTCAAAGAAATGCCGGTGATGTGCGAAGCATAAATATTTGTTCTTTTTGTCTTTTTGCAATAAGCTTTCAGAAATTTAAAGCCATTTATTAAATCTGCAAAATTTTATGCAGATTACGCTATCATTAGAAAATTAATTGTGTGACATTAAAGACAATGAATAATTTTGCCGATCTTTTGTAAATTCTCAAATAACATTTATCGTTTGTTTCAGCACGGCGTTAGTACTATTTATATAAATGGAGCAAAAGACGTAGGGTAATCGCACGCCATCGCAGAATATCTAGGAATATATTCTTAATATGCAAAGAAAATTAAAAAAAAAAAAATACTACGGTATCTCATTGTATTTGTAATTACAGAGTATAATATTGCGGTGTCATTTTACAATTATTAAGTAACTCGTACTCTGTACGAAACTGCGTACCGGGTGTATTCTAAACTGTATACAAGCGTTATAAATGTGATTTTCTTTTTTCTTCGTTTTAAATGAGACTGAAATATTTACACGTTCAAGAGAAATATTAATGCAAACAATATCTAAAAATTATTAAATTATTAAAGGAAAAGGAAAGATTAAGTAATTCCTGAAAATATTAAAAAAAAAAAAACAAAGTTTATTGATAGAAAGAAACTGTTTTTAGACGCGTTCTTTTAGTCTACGCGACTGTGATCATTTTAGAAACGCCCATGTACGAACCCGAACCAGCAATCAACTTTGTGATAGTCTGTGTACCGATTTGGCAAACTTTGTTGAATTGATCCCATTTCCTATAGATGGAATGTATAATTATTAGAACTTTGTCGCGTACATACAAAAAAAAACATTTACTACTTTATGAAATGATAAAGACATTGTATTGTCCCTTGATTTATATAATATAGTAGTATAGGTACATTTAATAATAAATCGGAATATTATCTAGAAATTAATCGTCATTCAGTCTCAAGTCAAATTAATAATGATTAAAGTGATTTTCTCAATCTTCTTTGTATTCTTTTAATTATTTAATATTATCCACATGCTTCTTTATTTTTCTGTTTATTTTTCAACCATTTGTTTATAATTGATGCCTTTATATTTGAATCTTATTTTCAATCACGAATATTTTTAATATTTTATAGAAATACACATCTCTACAAAGATATACATAAGATAGTACATACATTTCGAAAATGAATTACACATATTCAAATTTAAAACGTGCATCTTTATGTTATAGATGGCGCTCTTCAATTATTTTCGCCAGTTAGTCAGTTGAAGACAGTCTAACGCGTGCAGTGTTGCATTGTTAATATTTGAAATATAAGACATTGTGTGTCATTTAGTGGCGTTTATTTGTCTTATTATTTATTGCATGCCACAACTATGTCAACGTTTACTTTTGGAACACCTACAACTTCGAGCAACACAAGTTTTGGATTTGGACAAAAGTAAATACACAATTTTACATTTCATATCCTTAACTTAAATTATATTAATTAACCTGACATTATGACAATGAAACATAGGAATTTATATTTAAAATTTACATACTGAAATATTGATAATTTATTGTGTTTTAGACCTGCAACAGGTTTTAATGTAACTACTACACCTTTTGGTTCAAGTACTTCAGCACCAACATTAACCTTTGGAGCTCCATCCACACCGGCAACAACAACTGGGCTTAATTTTGGATTTAATAGTACACCTGCAACTGCTGCACAGACACAATCAACTGGTTTACTTTTAGGATCAAATACAACTAGTACAACTACTGCGAGCAGCTTATTTCCAGCTCCAACTACGTCTGTGCCATTATTTGGTGGACTTTCTTTTGGCACACCAGCAACAACTTCTACATTGACATTTGGTGCTCCATCTGCTACAGCTACAACTGGAAATGTTACGTTTGGTGCACCTACTACAACAAGTATGTGATAGTTGAAGATATAATTTAATATTATTAATAATCAAAATATTATCTCTAATATTTTGTATTTACAGCATCACTTTTTGGTAGTGGTAATTTATTAGGATCAAAATTAGCTACTAGTGGTACTACAACTACCACAAGCACTACCAATACCAATAAAGGACTAGGGGGATTAGATGTATCATCAAGTAATAAAGGATTTTCACAAACAAATACTAATCCAGCTGCTGCTAAAGAAAATATTTGGCCACCAGAATTATTACAGACAATAGAGAAATTCAAGTAATTATTATATAGTAGAACTATTATATCAAAACTGTATAAAATTTATTAATTTAATATATATTCTTAATTATAGAGAATTTGTGAAAGAACAAAAGGTATTGTCTTCAGATATAGCAAGGGGCTCTGCAAGACCATTAAATCGATGTGCGGAAGATACAGCATCATTGATGGAACTTTTAACAACATTAGCTGGATCAGTTCAACGAGATCGTTCTGCTGCTGATAAGTTGAAACAAGACACAGCAAAAGCATTACAAAGTTCTGAAGTAGCTCAAAGAACGCATGATACTCCACCAGGATTACAATATGAAAATAATGCACCATTATTATTTTTTATGGAATTGGCTGATAGCTTTGAACATGATTTACTGTTATTTAGATCTCAAATTGAAACAACAGAAAAACATATACAGACAATGATGACTCCAAAGACTTTAACTCCACAAGGTAAATTTATATTAGTATTAATGTTTCTCAAAATTTTAAAATATCTTTCAATCGGTTTTTAGAATTGACGATGGCTATGAGTAAACTTCACGAGTCTCTTGTTGCCGTTGCTGGTAAATTGCAAGGCGTACATTCGAAAGTACAACAACAAAAGGAACAGTATTTAAACTTTAGAAAATACGTTTTAAAAGATAATACAAACGTTTTTGAAGATATTAAACCAGATGGAAAAATATCTCGAAGTAGTATTGGAAAAATTACAAGTGGTCCTACACCATTTGGTCCAGGTAATTGATAATTTTTAGAACTTATTGTAATATGCAAGTATTTATTTTATTTCATATAACTATTAACGTGTTATATACTTTACTTTTATAGGAAATAAAAGTTTCCTTTCATCAACAGCACTAAATTCTAGCAGACTAGGAAGTTATGAAACACGAAATCCATTAGGTAAATGAAATTAATATATAAATTTATAATGTTAATATACTTTTTGCTGAAAACAAAGCCCCTAAAACAACGTATTTTCGTTGTTTCAACTATCCCATG
Source organism: Bombus flavifrons (assembly GCF_040668555.2). Taxonomy (NCBI): domain Eukaryota; kingdom Metazoa; phylum Arthropoda; class Insecta; order Hymenoptera; family Apidae; genus Bombus; species Bombus flavifrons. The sequence continues at coordinate 10,876,570 of NC_138455.1, read as the reverse complement.
AATATCTCCTACCTTCAGGTCTTGCGTGGATTTAGTATGAGGTAGATTTACTAACATTTAACGCCCTTTACTCAGTATTGTAGAATTTCACGTATATAAATAGAAAGACTGTTGCAACTAATTATTCTGTAAATATGATCGATTTAAAATTTTTTATTTCTGTGATTTGATTTTGATTTTATCTTTCCAGGAAAAGAGTAAGGAATCTATTTTAGTTTATAAGGTACTATATTTTTCTTCAGTTTCTGTTTGTGTTGTGAAGTGTGGGAAGGGATGCATAGCTTTTATACTTAACATTTACTAATTATATACGAGAATATTCATTTTTAATAATAGTGAAATAAATGATATTCTGTTTTCTTCTTCTTTTTAATTTGCATTTTCAAATATCACATAGTAAAGGGAGGTTGAAATCTGTGCTTGTTAAGGAATGGCTGTGTATTTTATATGTACTTTAATTGCTTCTGCTTCTTGGTGGTTTTGTAAGAATGCCCGCGTTAACTAGATTATATATTTAAAAGAATATACAACAATATATAGGGATACTGTTGAATATTAGTTTTATTAAAAGAAAGTATATAATTATGTCAATGTTGCTACTTTGTTACTTTTCAATGACATTTTAATTCATTGAAACACAGCTTTAGCTATTGTACACGTCAATTAATTTGACTCTTAGAAATAGATGCAAAATAATTCAGTATATATGTTGTTACAGTTTGGGGAAATACAATACCAACACCATCTGCTACTAACATTACTCTAAGTTCGTCATTGAAACCACCAACAGCAAGTTTGACCTTTAATACTCCGCCAAATCTTACTACACCTTTACCAACGAGTGAATCAAACTCGAGTTTTCAACTTCAGAAACCTCCCATTGGTAATAAAAGAGGAAAACATTAAATCGAGTTTATATTTATTCTCGTATTGTTAAGAATATTTTAACATATGATTATAAATATCCTACTTGATTTTAATATTAATATTTCGATTTAACATTATTATTTTTTTTAAAACAAGAATGTTTTATAAGAAAATAAATTGTTATTAAATTCTATAATTATAAGCATTTCATATATACAATAGTACAACTATATTTTAAGAAAATATTTACTTGAAGCATTTTTGTAATTCAAAGTATATTTTACTAATTTTATAATTAAGTATAAATTTATATAAGAAATTAAAACTGTTCGTGAAGCATTATGAAATGACATAAATTGTATATGTAAAATGCTTGTGAGCAGAACATTTGAAAAAAAATGAGTACCTAAATTAAATTTTTTTAAACAAGTTGATAGAAATTTTTTACAGATATCTTTTATTTTTCTTTCTTTTTTAATATATTATAAATTCATACAATTTATATAGTACAAAAAGTGTTATTTTTTAAATATTTTTCTCTTATTTTCTATCCTTCTTTCTTTATAACGTTCAAAACTTTCTTTCTATCCCGAAACATATTAGAAAAAGTTATTTGCACTAATTATCTGAAATGTATTAGTTTTTTTTACAATATATGCAGAACGAGTATTAAAAAAATATTTCTACTCATCGTTATATAGCACCAACTTCTATGATGGGAATCAGCAATTTGAAGGCATGTTGAATGTAAGAACTTGCATTTGAAGCCTATTTAAAAAAAAAAAAATGAAAATTTATTTCTTCACACATGTATACTATAATTTAATACATAATAGTATTCTCTTACCTCCATGAGAATCGTTGTTATATTAGTTTTAATAGTATGAGGTTTATCTGAAGTTTCTGCAAGCTTATTTAAAACACTACAGTAAGTATTAGCTAATATTTCAATTTGATTAGACAGAATATTTGTTAACTGAACTAGTGAATCAGTTTCATTAACAGTGCTTCGATGTTCTTTGATTAAAAGTAATTCTGCAGTTTTATGAAACCTTTCTACAGAAAATGCTGTAAATTGTGCCAAAACTGAAATAGCATGTTCAAAAGTTTCTTGATCATTATGTGGTGAAGTAGTATAATTTTTAGAGTCTTGAAAAGCCTAAAATCAACATTTAACTTTGTATAATGCATTCAAGAGATAGTAGTAAACTCTCGTATTATTAGGGCAGAAATTATTTACCTCGTGTAACTTTTCATATGTAATGTTAATTCCAAGATCGCTGCAAGCTTCTTGTAATTTATATTTCAAGTCTTTCTCATCTGTTTCATCATTGTATTCATCATTATCTAATGCACATAATTCTTCAACTTCTTCCAACATTTTTTCAACAGAATTTAATTCATTTGTATCTAAGCTATTCAAATGCTGTTGTATTTTAATATTACTTTGTTTTGATAACATTTCTAATGCTTCTATATGAACAAGTCCTTGATAATCATCAAAGAGACTTTCAAAATGTACTTTTCTCATTTTCTGTCTTTCTTCCATTGTTCTTTCTGTGCTATCTGCTTTTTCTTTAGCTTCTCGTAGAATCTGAGATAAATTAGGCTTATCTGTTTCATTTATAAAGAAGGTCCTCTTTTTCTTTAAGCCTGGATCACCTTCTTGTAGAACTTCCATTGTCTTTTTACCAATGGCTTCTAACGTATCTAATCCACCACTCACAACTTTGCTTCCAGTTGATTCAACCAGTTTTGTTATTGATGATACACTTGACATAAGATTTCCAAACCCGAAAGAAGATTGTTCTTTGGTCTGTTCCTCTTTACCATCTGGAAATTAACTGGAAGTTAACTAAAATAAAAATATAACAGTTTTATAATTTAGCCGTAATTATACCATTAAATAGTAGTAGTGGTATAGTTTATTTTCAATCTCTTGACTATAAAAGAAACTTGGTTCACAATTATATATTTTTTCTATTGTCTTTCATTCTCACTTATTCATCTACACACAGATCCATCCACTTGCACACACAATCTTATTTTACTCTTATTTTACATATTACATATCTATTGTCTATCATCTACCTATCTATTAACTATTACATATATCTATTATATCATTAAATATATCCATCCTATATCATTTATAAATATATAATAAAAGTTACCATTGTCTGTCTGATTTTCTTGTTCTTCATTTGTAATAGATTTAGGTTCATCGGATAAAGCCATTGATTCTTCCAAAAGAGTAAGCCCTTGTGATACATGGCTAGTTATTGTAGAAACTCCAACACTAGCTGTATTAATTAAAGAACTTACACCCCAATTACCCCAACCCCAACTTGTAGATGAGCTACTTGTTTCTTCAGCAACTAATGATAATCTTTTTAATACTGGTTGTAATTTCTCCTCAATCAATTCCTCTGGTAATTCAATCGGATCTTCAAGTCCTTCCCAACCTTCAGATTTAAATACTTCTTTGAATGTTTTATCAGACTTCAATTCTTCTGGCATATCAGATTCTGTTATCTCATCTTCCATAGAATATTTACTAAGCACATCTTCTCCTGTCATCAGTATATCCCTTTCATTAATATGTGTATCTATGTTATCTATATCAGTCAAAAGGTTACTACTTGACATAACCTTTGTTCCTAATTTCTTTCCACCTAATTTTTTTCCTTTGTATCGAATCTTTCCTTTTTCATTCAACTTAACTGTCAACTCAGAAAGTAAGTCCATATTAACATCTTTTTCAGGGGATACTTCTACTTTATTTTTTCTTAACTCTATGTTTTCATTATTACTTTCCACTTTCAAGTCTGTGTCACCAGTGTTGATCTGTGCACATTCTACTTTTTGTGAATCGATAGTTGAAATGTTTTCATCATTTTTTTCACAAGTTTCGTCAACATTGATAATTGGTTGCTCGTGCTTCTTATAATTACGTGTATCTTTAGTACTGATATCTTTATCAGCTCTTGTTTCATTAGTTGACGTATCCATTGTCGGCCAATATTTTTCTTTACTTCTACCGAAATTTATATTTGTATACGGTTGTCGAGGCACATATTCCGTATCGTCATCAGATTCCGAATCTATCGTGTTTGGTAAATTCCACTGTTGCATTTGAGAACTTCTTTTTGTTGGTATATCATGGTTCATCTCCTCGTCAGCGCTTTCAAAGTCATCGCTCTCAGATGTTGCCATATTAACTTTGTACAAAACACTAAATTACTTCTTATTTATTAGAAACAATTTACGAACTATGTTCGAATCTCGATACGATCGGTTTACGTTACAATTGCACATTCAGTTTCTCGTAACGTGTAGAAAATATGGGTTAAAAATGTCGCCACGTTCAGGAAACCTCCATACGTTCACATATCCGCACTCTCCACCACGTATATACATACATAATTATACACATGTCACGTGTCTTGCCGAGGAAGTAAGAATTCACACACTTCATCAAATTTATAGTAAATGTATAGATTAAAAAAGTCGTGCATGCGAGAATTATTCTAAATTCTAAACCACTGAATTTCAATGCGACATGGATATAATTTCCTTTACTAAAGTGACATGAGCTTTACGTAGAAATTTTACAAATCAAATGTATATTTTTAAATAGAATTAAATATTTATTTTCAGATTAAAAGGAATGAAGGAGATTATGCTAAAGACACATATTTTCACATTGTGGACAAAAATGTATTTATTATCAAAATAATAAAGAAAAAAACAAATGTTAATACTCATACAGAACAGTAAAAATGTGACATGAGAAATATTTGGATTGAGGCTAATAAGTTAATTTCAAGCAAAATGATAGGAGTGAATAACGATAAATGACGCAAGTAGAAGACTAAATTACTCGATCAAATATCAATAACATTTGGAAGCCACGCATCAAGCGAAATAACAGCGAGGAGAAAAAAAAAAGAAAGAAGAAGCAATACATGCGAATACCACAGTGGCTTATGAGACATTCTCGAAGGGGCAGCAACGGATTACCATCAGTTTATTCATTCGTCCCGGATGTTCAACGGTCTTGAGTGCACCTGCGTTTCCATGAGAGTCGTACGGTGGTGCCGCCGATGCAACATAACGGAAAATATGCGAAACTGTGGAAAGGGCATCGCGTTCGTCTGTTCCCGTCGTCGTTCGTGCACAGCGGTCAGAGACACGAGAGCTTTCGGCCTAGTAGTGGGAGACGATTCGAGAGAAAGAGAGAGAAAGAAGGAGAATACCAAAGGCTGGGAGGGGATTACGTTCGGTTCTCATCGGTGTACGCGTTGAGGCGAAGAGGAAGAGAGAGTGAGTGAGAAGCATTGCCAAGCGCACACGGTATGAACGTCCAGTGGCATGTTTCAAACACTCAACATGCTTGTAGTTGGCGCGAGGTTGTAGTATCGTACGAAACGAAAGAGTAGTTTGCGCGTATTCTTGCCACTTGAAACAACGGACTTGACAGAGTGTAGAATCTTCGCCGAGGCCATGTTCAATTCGATCCATGAACGGAGCAAAAGTGTCTTGCGGTAACCGTAACAGTGTTCCTGGCAGTTTCGTTCCGTGTAAGTAAAAAGACGGAATGAAATAAAACGCGTGGGGGAGAAACGCGAGGCGAATTCTGACATTCCTCGAAGGGAACGTCGCGTTGATTCCGCGCTGTCTTTCGCGGACGACGAGCACGAAGTTTAGTGAGAGAAAGAAAAGGGAGCACACGGTGAAATGTACTCGATAGTACCGGCATTAGCGTGCACTTCTTAAAGCGGGTCGCAGACGCAGATGCTGCCCCGTCTCTGCTCCGAGAAACTCGTCGTCGTTCCTGCTGCTCCAAAATGAGAACGACGTGGTTGTTACGCGTTTGAACAATTCACCAATTTTCTTCGGAAATTTCATCAATGAAACGTGCATCTGAACGACGTTAGCCGGAGAAGTGTTCTCTGTTCGATTACCGGCCCGATTCCCCGAATATTTTTTTAAGTGTTCCTGCTATTCCCGATGGTGTAAAACAAATGATAAAATCGTGTAAGAACAGTAAGTAGGAATTAAAGGATGGTGTAAAAAGAACATCACACGTGATACGTGGTAAAACCAAGGGCCTGATAAACAAAAGGATAAGAGTGCAAATAAAAGTGAACGACAGAGTGAGACGGCAAAGGAAGGGTGAAAGTGGTTTTTCATATTTTTTCTCCGCCAAATTCGGTTTACGGTTGGTGATGTGAAGAAAGCAAATCTAAAGGCTGTGTGCTATTTGGTATATTTCATTCGTCGATATATTGCAAAGTGACGAGTGCGGGATTAAAAGAAATATAAGTGTTACGATAATGTAACGGGCATTTATACTGGCGATCTTGTACAAATGTAGGACCACAGTACCGTCTCAAGGCAAGATACCAACAGTGGACTTTTCTTCGACGGCCAGCTATGTTAACGGTGGAATTCCGCTCGAGAGGAATCTGAAGGCGGGGACTCTGACGTCACTCCGCTCATGATAATGAGGTATTCATGATGGCGGAGTAGCGCGCGAGGGAGAAAGAGAGAGCGAGAACGTGTGTGTACATTATATATACTACATGAAATCTACATATATGTATACATATGCACGTGATGTTTCTATCTTTCTCTCTCACACTCTTTTCCTTCCCTATTTCTTTTTCCCTCGCTTCTTTTTTTTCTCTTTCCTTTCGACAGAGTATGTATACGTGCGCGTATATAGAGATGTATGTATGTGTGTATGTATGCACGCGCACGTGTGTGCATTCAGTGGCATGCAACACATCCTTTCTATCTCCATTCCACTGTATATCGGTGTGTATTACTATTGCGTGCCTTCTCTTTACCAACTCGAATGTTCCCTCTTTGTCTCTCTTACATCGACTGTCTTTCTTTCTCTTTCATCAATACAGCGTGTATGTGGCACGGGGAGTGTGTGCTCGCGCGCACAGATATGTGCCTGTCGACTGGTCGGTGATAGAGAGTTTTGGATGGATTTAGAGCGCAGTGAAATATGCCAAGGAGACGGAATGGGGAGATACCGCTTCCGGAAGGGTGGGACGTCGCGCAAGACTTTGATGGAAAAGTGTATTTCATCGATCACAACACAAGAAAAACAACGTGGATCGATCCTAGAGACAGGTACGCCATTTTCTATGTATATGTTTGTATGCACGCGTACACGTGCTAAAACAGCGAGTATATATGAAATTGCGTGCGATCTCTATGCGCGAACCTTATTTCATTTAAAGATCGCATTCGATTTTTTCCTCTTTCTTTCCGTGAATTTATGGACACGGATGAACGAGACGTTTTATACTTATTTGTGATAATAAACGTGTGTGTGTATAGTGAGCAGATTCATCATAGACACATACACACAAGCGGGAACGCGAAATATTTCTGACGTTACATTGCCCTCGTGTGAGCGCCCCTTAAGTTTCCCGAGCGTGTGTATCTACTACGTGTATGCGTATATTCATACACCGAGGACTCGCCGCGCCCGCATTCCAGTCGCCAGGGCCGCCGCGCTGTCGATGAAAAACTCGAGAAATCTGGTGACCACGGTCGCACGCGAAAATAAAACTACTATTCATTTGAACTTTCTGATAGAAAAGTCACAATTTCACTGCGTTTTAACCAGTCGCAATTGTTGCCTATGGAAACGTCGAGTTTTTTATCTCAAATCTGATACATATTAACCATTTTGTTTTCTCTTATTTTATTATTGCTTAAGTGTTATACACTATATTTATATATATATATATATATTTATTCATTTTCTATAGTGAAGATAAAATCAATAAGTTTAGGTATTCATCAATTATTACGCTTTTAATATGTTTCAACTACATATGAATATGTGCCGTTCATAATCTATAAATTAAACACTGAAGAATTTACAAATACGCATAAATTACAAATGCTAATTTTTTAGATTAGAATAAGTTAATGATCAAATATTAACAATCACTTGATACAACACTGTATGTGAATAGTAATAATAATAATCTACATAGTTAGACTAATTTTCAAGTGAAGTAATTTTTCAAAAGCAGAAATTATTATCCATTCGACTCAGAAATGTCCAGTATCTGCATTCTTAATGCGTGAAATCGTACAGAATATTTTTTCTGATTCGCCAAAAGATCAAATGAAGCAAGTGCTAGTCTCGCGATGGATCCAGTGAATGGCGCTCGTTATCGAGCAAAAGACTAAAATCTCGTTATAAAACTGGCTTACATGGACACCGTGTTCCACGTGTCCACGTTGCCTAGATTAATGTGTATACGCGTACCCGTGGAACGTGGTGTAAGTGAACCATCTTACGGGGCTAACCGGTATATAACGTACATGCAACTGACCGGTACCTAAAAATAGACCTTGGTACAAGGGTATTACTCTTCCGATTTTGATGTCGCCATTAAGACATCGATCTCGTTACATGCAGTCCTTTCGTTCGATTTTCCTTTCTTGTTTCGAGAAAAGAAACACTAATTCGCAATATATTACTCATATCATTGTATCATATATTCTGTATATATATGTAGTAGCTCACGAAAGTATTTGAACATTTTCTATAAAACACTCTTATCTAAAATGTCTTGAAATTTCGTTAGCACTGTAATTAGACACTACTGTCACGATTATATTAATAAAATTTGAAATCAATCTGAAAATATACTTACTGAGAAGCTACAAGAAATCTATTGTAAGTACAGATTTTACAGAGAGGATAAAGATATTTAAGCAATCGGTTATCCATTATATTAATAAGTCTCAATATTTAGCAAGATCATCATAATACGTATGATACGTTTAAAATGGTTACTTATATTATACACTAATTTTTCAGTAAGTATATGTTTGGAAAAATATCCTGTAACTTCTAGTTTACATTTTCAGATTTGTTTCAAATTTTATCAATATAGTTATGATAGTCAGGTTTCACTACAGTGTTAATGTTTTAATTAAAATGTTTCATACAATACGCGTATTATACTTATAAAAAGAAGTTCTACAAGTATCCAATTTTTTTTCATTTAACAAATCCAAAAGATATTGAACAATCACAAAAATTTTCTGCAATGTTAATAACTATACGTGTATACAAAATAAAAATTGAAATATTTCAATGATATTTTGTGATATCACTGACGTATAATTGATACTTGTTTTCCACTCGAGTTATCGTCCAGCAATTCGAACGCAGATTACAGTCGACCTGTGTTTGCTGCTGTTTTTGTTTGCACATTTGGCACGCGAACAACAGAGCAGAGCCCGGTGTACGGTTATTCCGTGTGCCGGCGACTTTCGCGTTCCTCGAAATCTCGAAATTTCGTTCCCCGAATCCACTAAGCTCCTCTCGCCGCCTCTCGTCATCTGTTTCTTTTTTGGAAACTCAAATCGAATTCGCACGCGTTTCGTTTCGCCCGGTTTTCCCACTGTGCGTTCCTCACGCACTGCAACGCGTGGCATCTGCTCGACATCTGTGTTTAGGAAAATTCTTTCGCTCTCACGAGCGCGCGCATGCGCGCCAATGTGCCTCCACCATTTTTTTTCTTGCATTCTTTCGGTTCGAGTTCTTATAACATCGTTTCGTAAATTTACGACCGATACGCAACTGTTTGTAGATTCATGGTTGGTTTCTTTCCGAATTCATTTTTCAAATTCGATTTCTGGATGTACGATTTTTGTTATTCGGTTCATTTGAAATATGTTGGACGTGAATTATTTCCTCGTACGTAGGCTGCAAGAATGTCCGTGAAAAGGAAAGAGAGAACGGTTGTTTCTCGGCTGCATTATGCAATTGTGACTTAAGAAAATATCGATATGCTGTCAACTTTCAAAGATAGTCATTCGTGTTGCTTCTAGGTACGTCTTGGTTTTCCTAAGTAATTGATCAATAAGCATGTAGTAGTTTGTTGATATTTAATCGTTTATATTCAACTATTATTCGTTGGATATTAATACATGTGTAGTTTGTAAACTATCATCAAATATGAGGTTAGGGTATTATGAAGAAAATTGTTTTATTTTCTGTAGACTTGAAATTATTTTTATAATTTAGCTAATGAATCTATTTTAATCTGATTATTTGATTATTTATTTTATTAATGTATATTTTTCATTCATAAACTTGCTTACGTAATCACGACAGTTATCCATTTGCTCGAAGTCAAGATAGAAATCGTACGATTTCCATCTGGTATTTCTTCATTTGTAAATCAATCAGTATTGTAACTAAATATGATGCTATTGACTACGTAATTATTGTTTTAATAAGGAAAATTTATTGTTTTAGTAAGGAAAAACGAACAACTGACTTTCAATTATGAAATTAATATTGAAAAAGCGATTAAGGAAGGAAAATATTGTTTTCGGGTGCTAACATTTGTTTTGTGATTATTTAAAAATTAATTATGTGAGAATGAAGTCATCTTTAATAATGAATTTTTAATACGAATAGTGAAAAAATCGTATAGTGCTGTTTAAGAAAGTGAAAGTGACCTCGATGTTTTATTAAAAAAAAAGTCTTTTAGCAATTTTTTTTATCTTATTATTAGTCTGTTGTCGATTTAATTCCGACCATTTTTAATTCAACGAAATTTTTTGTTAGTATTAATGGTAATAAAAATTGTTTTAGATGTATTTCGCGATTAAATTTACCTTTCTTTTTTTTCGTATAAATAAAGCTTTAAGAAGCTATATCATATTTACACTCGCAAAGAGTAAAATCGGTCTAAGTGGAATTAATTTGTGTTTATTATAATACTTTTCACTTCTGTGATTATACATAGAGGTTCTTAGTTAAGAAATGCCTCGATTAACGAATTAATAAGCTTGTAGAGCCGCAAATGAATTATTCGTGGTTTTAATCAGGATGGGATTGAATTCGGCCAAAATATTTGCAATGTAATTTGCGAATTTTTTGGCGCGAAGGAATAACGTTAAAGGGATATACGGGCAGCGTGATATTGCGTATACATGTGCGTGACCAAAGCCATGGCACGAATTACGAGGCAGGAGTGTTCCCAAACTTGGAAATTCGAGACATTCCTAGGCCGTGACACATCCACGTACAGAGAACGAAGGCAAACGGAGATTCCTGTAAGCTGAGTACCATTATTTTCTTCTTGGAATTTTTACGCTCGAACACGTTTCAAAACGACTCGGCAACCCGACCGTCTCTCCATCAACGCAAACAGTCATTATGTCGTTAGAAATATTTTCAGCTATCATTCGCAATCACGATTTATACGCTTAACCGGCCTGTACGTGACCGATCGTGGAATATCCTCGTTGCCCATTGCAATTAAATACCTTGAATTCGAGCCTGCATATTTCCATGACCGTATGATTAACTGTGCTGGTATTCCCTATTGTAGTAAGTTTTCAACGTCGTTGGAATCTGAGATATGTGAAAAATTCCTTAGATTATTACGTAGACATTTTGAGGTTAGGTTAGGAAAGTAAAATTTTAGTTAGAAGAAGAAAACTAGTGTAAAATACGCGCGCAGGTTTTAATATTTATGACAAGCGTACAACATTCATCGTTGATTGTAATTGTCGTCACAATTCTTCAAATACTTTCGATAATCTCGTTATTCATTACAATTAAATACTTTGAATTCGTTTTTTCATATTTTTATCAATCATATGATCAATCGTGTCAGTATTATTTGGCATTCTACATTGTAGTGGCCTTCCAACGTTGCTTAACTCTAAAAAAGATATGTGAAAGATTTATTGGACTTTTGGAGGTTAGGTTACATTAGGGAAGCAAAACCAGAGTGTAAAATACGCACACAAATTTTAATATTTATGAAAATACGCATTAATCCGTTAACTAGACCATTTCTTAGTCAGAAACTCTTCAAACCATGGACTTAAGAATTAACTACATTTATTTCTAATTAATTTTAATTATATCGTGTTCAGTTTCTACACGTGTAAATACGGCATGCAACAACTCGTAAATATTTACTAACAATATTAGTTGAGTCCTGCAAGAAAGTCCAAGTCATTCAAAATTGAATTTTTAAATACATACATGAGTTTAAAAATATATAAAATATTCCAAGCACGTTATATACTTATTTAATACGATATTTAGCAGGTAAACAGATTATCTACCTAAATCCTACTTTTTTTATTTATCTTTATAAAAATATGATACGCATAAATATGCGATGTCCACTTATGAATCGATCGAGCGAACTTCACGCCGTGAACAGGTAAAAATGCGAAAACGCGAGCGATATCGGCGACGTGCACGCGTTCCATAATGCACAGCTAGTGCCCTTGGGTCAAAGCTTGGTAGTCGAAGAGGAACACCTACACGATTTGTATGCCCACGCATAGATGCTTGTTTGCTCGCGGTTGACGTTACATTCAGGGCCGTGTGTCTCACCTAGTCGCGAAATAAATAGTCACACCTGCTTTCAAGCGTAGCAACCCTTAACGCGTTAATTGCTACGGCGACCATGGATGACCCACGTTGCCAAATTTCTTAGAACGAATAGAATAAAACGAATGTAATAGACCATCGAATTTTGAAGGTAGATGATTTGAATAACATCGTCGGAAAAAGCTTCTCGAATACGATATAATATTTTGCTAGAATTAATTGTTATCAAACTGAAAGTAAAATATTAATAATATTGGCGTGGCAGTCGATCTTGTTAAGGATAATAAGTTACATTAAGACATCCAGTTCGATGTTTCGACAATTTTCTTTCTCATCTTCGACAATTCTATTTATTTTATAATACCGTGGTAAGATAATTGCTCTTATCTGTTATCATCTTACATTTCACCGTTAGAGGCCATTAACGAGATATTTCTCATCTTTTATTTATCAATAAAGAATAGTTATTATAATCAGTAAGATCGGTGGTAACGTCTCTTCTATTATATTGAATTATCTACTTTTTTATCGGATTTAATAGCGTTCAAAATAAATGAAAATTTATTGGTTAGTTAATTCTAGTTAAGTCTAAAGAATAGAGAAAGGTATGCGTAATAATTTAAAAATATATTCGTTTATTTCATTTTACATTCACAACCATATCTTATATTTTATTTTATAATCACGAGGAAATAGAATTTCTTTAGAATTCATGAATGTCGATCATTCTTATATTAAACGTTAACGATCGACATTTCACCTGTCTGTATTTTATTCGATTTACGTAATTAACGTAATCGATTTACATAATCTTGAACACTTTTATAAAACGATGAATAAGAGGACGATAAAATTTAGAAAGGTACAATGTAGCTACATACAACTGGTCGTAGGAACGTTGGAAAAGCTGCGTTCTTAATTTACGCAATCGATTTAATTGAAATTCATCGTGTGAGATAGTTGGCTAAAACGCACAAATTATTCGACACTACCGATATCAAACGAAACTTTCTAGTACCATTAGATCTCTAATAATCTGCTGACAGCGAGCGTATCGAGTGTCAGACAGAAGGCATAGGAATGCAGGAATTTGCAAGTTAGGTGTGGCTACGCGCGTTAAAGAGTTACACGCTGAAGAATCGAATCCAGAAGTAACATTAACTTTAGAATGAATAATTCCATGCAAATCATCCTCCGAGTTACTCTTCCTAGATTTTTACTTTTAACACTTGGTAGTTTCCCTTTCGATCCTAACATTGTACGGTAATTGTATATGTTTCTGCGATTACTATTCTATAATAATGTTCTAGTATTTAATATTATTAATTAATCGTTACTAATTAACGTTAATCGTTCGTAATATTTTAGTATAATATAAATATGTCTAAAATATCCTCTATACTGTTTAGAACACGCAAACTCTTGGCAATTTTAAATAACCGTAATTAAATAAATATGTATCATAGTTCTACCATTAAAAAAAAAAAACAGATAGATGACACAAATTGGTATAAATTAAAGTGAAATCAATGGTATATACGTATCTGTCGTGAATGTATATTCCATCGGAGCGTATAAAAACGTAATACCGTAGAGCGACATAAACTATTCTTTGAAATGCATTTCGTAGCTACGATATAACGTAACACCGTAGTCGGATTCCAACAAGAGAAACGATTAGAATTTCGAATCTTCCTTTGGTGTTTAACGCGATACGATTTTTACACGGTTGTTAAAATAGGGTTTATGGCGTTCGTGAAAAGCGCGAGCAGGGACGCGTGGGTGTGCTTCCGCGCTCGCCCATCGACAGACCAAACGAGATTACTTTATAGCTATAATCTGTCGTGTTCCGGGCCCATTGTTCCTCGGTGTACGATGCAGGTATGCGCCGCTGGATTATACAATCTCATTCACGTGTACGCCAATGTATTTTTAAACGTTAACATTACGTTTCACGGGTGTTGTTACCGTTGCGATCAAGCAGAACCGAGGAAAAAGAAAAACGGTCTTTGTCGTGACGGCTTTCGTTTCTTCAGAACAGACCACTAAACCAAATACGAGATACTAGGCGTAATGACTAGAGAAGGTTCCGAAAATAATTCTATTTTAGTCAAAGTTCGCAAATATTAGAATGTCTATTAATCTGTTATTCCATAGAACGATGATAATTAGTTTATATTATTGATGAAAGATTTAATCGACCAGGACTTTATAAGATTCCATAAGGGTGAGAAAAATGCGTAGAAATTATACGCGACAGTCGCAAGAGGATAACGAATCGACAATTAACGCCATGAAAAGGTTAGATAAGAAACTTGGAGTTGTTTATCCACGTAATAAGAGTAACGAGAAACCCAATCTGTAGTACGAATGCTAAAATTGCATTCAAATCCGCAGAAAAATATTCACGGTCTAGTTTTAACAGTGAATAGATTTGTTACAGTTTTTTTTTACAAAAAAAGAAAAACGTCTTGCCTCGTATCGACAATGCTTTGAAACAAAGCGATCTTCTTTCTTTAGACCTATTTTCGTTTCATACGATTTTAAAGAATCGAAGAATCGAATTACACAAACCGTAGCGACACCACGCGTTCGCCACTCTGTCCCATGTGTTTGTTTCTAACACATCTAGCATAACTGAGACAAACGCGACGGTAATAGCGCTGCGTGCTTCCTGTCGTTGTCGTGCCGTTCTGTTGTTAGTTTCCGTCGGTAAACGTCGCTTCTCAGCTTGCTTCATGGAAGAAGACTGGCAGTAGAAGCGAAGTCGACCGAACGTCGCGTAAAAGCAGCCTTTGAAAGTCTTAACAAGCGGTGTGTGCTGATAGGGTGGCGTTAGTAACGCATTGTTCCGATATAACAATACCATATTGTCACAGCTAATGAATTCATTTTTTCTATCCTCTGTACCGGTGAAAGAAAGAAAGACAACTTACTATCACGTTTGGAAAAAATTCCATTGACTTTCAGCAATCTGTTGAACGTGTCTGTTCGTTTTATTGTAATATTATGTATCGTTAGGATTAAGTTATCAATGCTGTAGCTAGATATTCATGCAAATCGATAGTCGTGGAAGTTAAGCGGAGCTTTTTTCCATTCGCTAAACATAGTTCTATACAATTTCCAGTATTACACGCATTTTTACGTTTTCTTTCATATTCCACCACTATACGAGAGCCGTAAGCGCGAGTATACGCCGTACAAAAATCGATTTTCAATTTATGCAACGTATTCGCAACGATCTCTGAATAAGCTTGGAGGTGTACGTGTGCTCGCTATTGACTCTCGCTCGACTATATTTCAAATATCGATCGGAATAGCAGAATAATAAATGGTAAGGAACTCGTTGGACAACCTATTGTACAAACTCGCGAGCAGAAACTCGCGCTATGTCAAATCGATTTAACCATGGTATAGCGCGATTCTATCGATATGGAACGTGCGTTTATGCAATTTTTATTACTCGATTTGTCTGTCCTATAGTCTCGCTTCCTCCACCTCCTCCGGTCGCTGTTCCTGCCTCGTCGCCTCCAATGTCGCCCTCCCCTCTTCTCCCCCTGCCTCTTCAGCTGCCCCCTTCTCTCTTGTCCACGTTATTCCTCCGTCATGATGTACGTTCTTGACCCTCCTTCTCCTGCTTCCTCCTTCGTATTATAGGACAGCGCCGCGGTAAGGCCAAGGGCACATTAAAAACGTGAATCACGCGGCGGAAAAGGAATTAAGGAATTGTCGCTGAAATTCCATAACGTCCGCCAACATTTTCCAACATTTACTATGCCCGATCGTGCCTCGCACAGGATGTCGTTACTCGTTCGGTGTGCTACAAGTTTTCAAGTGCTGCTTCCTCCGGCCAGTTGTTAAGAAGCTTTTTTGCATTACATCTTTTTATTTTTATTAACGCTTTCGTTACGCTGACGCATATGCCGTCGCATCGATCGTTCCAAGAATCCTATCGATGTAATTTTTGCGCTTTTAGCCTTATAGTTTAGTATCGTAGATAAGATATCGCGCCGTGGCGATAGTAATCCGCTATTGTTATTTACCCACTCGTGAAGCAATTAATTCGTCTAAATAACGAGCGATCACAACAGGTGCAACTTGCGATAAAAAAGAATTTCTCGCTTCTCATTTTTCTTCTGTTTTCATTGTACTGTTTACTCTGTGGTATTGGCATTCTTCTTCTATGCCGATTGCCGATTCCATTTCACTTTCGTCACGATAAAGTCGAGTTGGTCGCTGGCCTCCAGAGGTCAGGTTATTTTGTATGCAAGATATGATCTCTTTGTTGCGCGCACACGTATATAAGAAATGAAATTATTATCGAATTAGGTCGAATTAGCTCTTTTGCTTGTACAGTCATTACCGTTGTTGTTAGATACGTGTATCGTTATTTTTCTATCGATAAAATTCTTCCATCTCCAGCTGACCGACCATTTATTTCTTTCAGCGTATGTATTTTTCAAGATAACCTCTTAAAAATTTTTTTTAGTTGAAACATCGCTAATGTAATCGCTAGTCGTGTATCTCTGCAGCGTTTCGCTGTCTAAACGCTTTTCTCTATGTTGAAATTTGCTCGCTCAATAAAAATTACAGAAACGAAAAAATTAGATTTGAAAAACGAAATGGATAATTTTTATTATAGAGAACGTAATGTCCCTGGTATTTAGAATCGAAAAGTCGATTATACGATTGCTCCGTGTTAAGTAAACTTCTTGAACCAAGGTTGATTTTCGTTTTTGGCGAATTCCTCTCGGAACCTTCGAAATCTTTTCGGATTACGTCATCATAGCCTTGTCGTCGGTGTTTCTTGATCTCATTGCCATTAAAATACGAAAACAATTACAACCGTTTAATCGAATGATACAAGGATTATACAAGGACTATCGTTTGTCCAAGTTGCATAAAAATAAATATACGTCTTCCAAAAATAACGATACATATATTCTTGCAAATAATTATTAGATTAGATTATTCTTGCTGTTGTATTTCGATGGCACTTTAAATAACGATTCTGCTACATTTTGGCAACTGTTCCTAGGTATATCAGCGAGTACAATAAAGTTTAAAGGCGAAATCGCTTTGACAAATTTCTGACGTCAATTAACCGCTACTGACGCAAACTGATTGCAGGAATTATTTTTGGGCCGTAACATCGTGAAATGAACGCAACGACTAGAATATTCCACGTGGAAAATAATATCTTTAATATTTAACATCTACCATATAATATATCATATAGCTATACAGGGTGGTTGGTAACTGGTGGTACAAGCGGAAAGGGGGTGATTCTACGCGAAAAAAGAAGTCGAAAATATAGAATAACAATTTTTCGTTCGAGGCTTTGTTTTCGAGAAAATCGACTTTGAATTTCCGTTCGGTACGCCCGCGGTACGTTATAACGGATCTCGCTGTAGATCGTTGCATCGATGGAAAAATTAAAGAAAAAATTTTTATTCTATATTTTTGAGTTACCAACCACCCTGTATATCACTCTATACGTAATTAATATTTTTCTTAGAAGATTAGCAAACTCAAATCGACTTGGAGGAAAGTAAAGAAACTAGATTTCTCGTAATTTCATACGAACGTTTGTACTTCCGTGTTGTTTCAATCGATAGAATTTCTACTGTGTATCACATGCGCTTTGACAGTCCTTCGAATTCGTTGATACGAATTAACCGTTCGTTTTCTTTCCGATTACAGATTTACAAAACCACAAACATTCGCAGACTGTATTGGAAACGAGCTTCCACTTGGATGGGAAGAAGCTTACGACAAGCATGTGGGTGCATACTACATTAATCACGTTAATCGTGAGTATCCCGTATTTATCTAAATAGCCGGCATATTTCTTGCGCGAAGAGTATTTTTTAAACGTCATTTTCGCTAAACGTTGCCCGGATGACGACGCGGCGTAAGATTAACAACCTTTTGTCGTATGAAACGCGTTGTGGAAAACGCGCGATGAAAAGTTGGAAACTGAGAGGAATTACCACGAGAAACGTATTAAGCGGCTAGTTTCAATTTTCTCTCATAGTTATAGTCACGAAAAACAGAGTTCGATAATGTCAGTTGATTGGAAAAAATTGTAAATGGAATGTCGCCTTAATGCAACCTGTTGGGCCTTAATGAGATATCTTGGCCGAAGCGTTGCACGAGCGACATTTACAACGCGTGCAAACTATTGAAAGACGCGTGAAACAAAGATCTATAGTCTTAAGGTGTATCTAATTTATCTCTTTCTTTTTCGATGATTTCAGAAACGACGCAACTGGAGGATCCAAGGCAAGAATGGCGAGCCATTCAGGAGGCCATGCTTCGAGAATACCTTCAGACCGCACAGGACGTACTCGAGGTAAGTCTCGAGTGTCCTTTTAATTATTTTCGTCGCGTTGAAGCACGCGAATCGTCCGTACGAAAGGGGCTTTTAACGAGGAACGTCGATTCGTGTTTTATAGTACAAGTTTATGCGTCAACCGTCCAACTAATTACGCTTTAAAACCTGATACTTTAGCAAGTTGTATCGTATATTCGAGGAAAATTGCTACCTATTTGAGAAACGATACGATGAAACGAAATTATTATTTTATATTCAAATTGTTACTTTAGTTTCACCTAGAACTCTTAGGCAAAGAATTATTCTATTTTTATTAATCTAGAAAAGGATACGACTAATGTTGCATGGAGTTTGATTATTTGTCGCGGTAATTCGTTACAGCCTCGTTTACTTCCGCTGTATTTTCTTATTATCAGTTACATATACTTTGATAATCTGAAAAGTTGAACTGGTACGGAAAATATGTTACAGTGTGACAGTTATACGCTGTATGAAAGAGAGAAAGCGAGTAAGAAGAAGCAAAACGTTGATATACGTAATTCTTCTTTTCTCGAGACCACTGTAACACATGGAAAAGCAAGAGACTATTTAAAAAAATTTCACGACAATAAACCAGGCGAAACTACAACGCCGAAACATTTGCTTTAAATCTAATTTTGCTCGAGTTTGTTTGACTTTCACGAAGATTCTCGTTCATCGTTAAATATTAATTCTCAGGATGAAAACTCTTACACGATGCTGTACACGCGTTGCTATTGAATTTTTCTGCTGGCGAGATGAAAAATTACCATGACAGTGACATTGAACAGTGGATAGCGTAAAGGCAAACAGATATTTCTCCTCCTGTGCACCCTCGGTGCCGATGAACCTCCGTTAGTTGGGATTATAAGCAGCGAGGGACCGATGAACTTTTAAACGAGGGACGGTGGGAGCTGTAGACGGGAAGTTATTTCGTGAGAAATCATGTTACTTCCGGTCACTAGCCGCTCCCCTTCGCCCGTTTGTATTCATATTTGTCGCCGGATCGGACGATTAACACCGGATTAACTAGTTTTCCCCTCTCGACGAGTCTGCAGTCCGGGGATACGCTTGTCCGCTCTCTTACGCGCTTCGCGGTTACATCATTCGAAAAGCGAGTCTTTTACGATGAGTTTACGTCTCGTGAACTTTCATTGTGTCACTGTAAAGCAAGCGAGTAATTAGTTAACGCATACTCGGCGTTGAAATCGAACGAAAGCTCGTTTCTTATTTTTAGTTGGCGTTCCGTAATGTTTCCTTTCATCTCGCTCGTTCGGTATTTGACGAATCATCGGTCTATGAATTTTATCGATCGATTGCTTACGTATACAGGGTGGTTGGTAAAACTGGTGGAAAGGGGATGATTCTACGCGAAAAAAGAAGTCGAAAATATAGAATAAAAATTTTTCGTTCGAGGCTTTGTTTTCGAGAAAATCGACTTTGAATTTTCGCTCGGTACGCGTGGGTACGTTATAACGGATCTCACTGTAGATCGTTGTCTCGATGGAAAAATTAAAAAAAAAATTAAAACAAATTAAAAAATTAAAAAAAGACAACGATCTAAAGTGAGATCCGTTATAACGAGACGTGTTAAAGTGCACGCGTACCGAGCGAAAATTCAAAGTCGATTTTCTCGAAAACAAAGCCTCGAACGAAAAATTTTTATTCTAAATTTTCGACTTCTTTTTTCGCGTAGAATCACCCCCTTTCCGCTTGTACCACCAGTTACCAACCACCCTGTATATTAGGCTCGTCGTCGGTATTAATCGCTTGTTACGGTAAAAGAAATTCGATCATTTTCCATGAGAAAATTCGTTCATTAAGGTGTTAATATGGAATTTCAATACGATCTTTTATATTTGTCATAGATAACTTTCAAAGTGAAGGAAACAAGGAAAATATGTTATTTATCTTTTCCCTGTTTTCCCTAATTTTAATCGAGCTATCTCGTTGCTTCTTATCTCTTCTTTTTATCTTATTAAAAATGTTTTTCTATGTAAACGCGAGAGGCAACGCGTCGAAATCTGCGAATAGCTGGTATCTTCGCCAAGAAGAAATTATAATAGTTGGCACGTCTGACGGCGCGTACATGCGATTTACCTTCGATTCGTCGTAAGAAATTTTCTCGTGAAACGATTTCGGCAATACGTTACGTCGATGTAGCGTCGCGTATTCGCGGAACGTGAATTTCCGAAAGTATAAATGCCAACTGTGCGAAATTCCCGCTGCCTACGCGAATATTTCGCGTTAGTCTGGCGCTCCGCAATTCCTTTCCAATTTCAATCAGAAATAAATATCCGCTATTGCCAAGGATATTTCACGTTGGTCCGTCTGCGAATCTTCTTTCGATGATATTCCTCGACGAATTTCGTACGTCGCCGGAAGCGAAGGAAGACGACTTTTCACGTGGAACGCGACAGGAAGCGGTAGAATGTCGATGTACGGTATATTTATTTCGGTCGAAATACTGCACGCGTGATGTCATCGTCGATTTTCAAGATTGGCTCGCGGCTCGATTCTAGTTTCGTGATTGTCTGGAGACTTCTCGACGACAGCCTTAGAACGCGTAATCCGCGGGGTGAGACGAGTTCGTCCCGCAGACTAAACAACGGCTTGTCTCGCCTTTTTATTTTTTCTCCATTTTTAAAGAAGAGTCTAATGTTTTCTCTTTCTTTCTTCTTTTAGAAATTTTTAAATACGATTACCGTCAGTCATCAAATTACGAACTTTCCGACCCCATTCATCCTCCTCTGTAAAACGTAAAAATCATTGAAATCGTGTAAAGCGAGTTTTCTTTGTTATACTAATTGTACGATTTTTGTAAACCACCTGCGATAGTCTTGTGCGTGGCTAACGATTGTTTTCATGTCTCAATGGCAATGAGACCAAGGAACACCGATGACGAGGCGCCATGACGTAATCTTGAGGAATTTCGAAAGTTTCATAGAGAGGAGGAATTCGCGAAGACGAAGATTGACCTTGGTTGCGACGAGCTTATTTGTTATTGGAAGGTTATACGATCGACTTTTTAATTTACGGAACGATAGAAGCACTAAATTCTTCGCTGTTTCTCTATGCTCGTTTCTCTGTTTATTATGAATCACGAACTAGAAAAAAATCTTGCTTTATTAAATGATAAAAGTAACGGGGTATCTAGCGAAGTTTAAGTGAAAAACGAATGCAAGCCAAAGAGGACGTTATACATCAAAAAGTCAGAAGCAGAACAGACAGCAGAAATAAGTGGGATAGACCGTGATAATTCTATTCGCTTATTCATTTTAATAATTCATCGATCCAACTGGGTCAGTGTTATACTTCACGGTACTCAATTATTAATTAGCCGAGTAGGTTGCTTGGTCTAAAAGCTATCCTAAACTCGATGAACAAATGGATGTTTCTTTTACCGAGAGACTTTCAAAATTACGAACATTTTTTCGTATGACTATGCATCAAATTTGCTTCTTTGAATTTCTCGGGTCATCTACATAGATATAAACTTATTCACAAGTAATACGTTCTTACGTATACGTACCTCTTCGTTACTTTCACTCATTGTAGATCCTCTAAATGAAATTTTCAAGCTTTTTTTTTCCCTCGTTACGTCTCCTTTTAATCCTTTCAGTTTCTTAATTAATCCCACGTACATTGTTAGTCGTATCGTCACCTGTTACATTTGTTCCAATATCCTGGCAAATTTTACATAACCGTCTATATAAAATACAAATAAATAAATATAATAAAAAGTATTCGAATACCATCGTGAATACCACCGTATAAAAAAAGGAAAGTCAGAATAGGCTGTGATGAATCGAAGATCGTTCAGATTTTCGATGGGATCTATAAGATTATGAAACTGGGGTCGTCTCTTTCTCGTTCGCCAGCAATGGGAATTCTATCGTCTTTGTCGGTTCTCCGCGTTTCCAGTATTTTCCTTTTTCTCTCAGTTTTTCTCGCTCGCTCCCGCTTGCCAGCGGACTCTGGCTCTTTTACTCCTGTCTCTACGATGCCTCACGACTCTCTACGAGGCAGCGAGATGCGAGTGGAATTTTAATTGCCATTTATTTTTGCTCGCTCGGTTCCCTCGTACCGCTCGTCGCATCGTCTCGCGCGGACAGATACAAAACCGATTATGACACCGCCGGAGGAAGTTGCAGATCTCTCGATGCTTTAAATTATACAGGGTGTTCGGCAACAAATGGCAGAGAATTTAAGGGGCGCTTCTACGATACGGAATAAGACGAAAACGAAGAACAAGGGAGTGGCGTTTCAGATTTTGTTTATTAGTTATTAGCGTTTAAAAAGCAACCAAAATACCCCCGAAGCCTGGCAAACTTCTCTATACGAACGAATGTAGGGCAGCCTAAACGATGGGGGGCACAGTGATCCTCAAACTTCAAAAAGATCACAATGTTCGATACTGAAATTCCATAGGATGGTTTTATTTATTTTCGTAATCATTCAAAATTGATCGAGACGATATATTGAATGTTAAACTGCTAAATAATTTTAAATCTGTAAAATAGGAAGAATATAATAAATTATATTTTTCTCCTGTGATTTTTATACATGCATATACGAGAGCATCATTTTGCATATGATTGTTGCATAAAGATTACGCGAAACCGACGTATTAGTTTATTACATAATTACGTCGAAATCTATCGCCAAGCGCGGCTCGATACGATCGAGCTCTCTCGTAACAGTTCTCATCACTGACCAGTCCCAATCATTCTTGCCCGCGATACAAACGAAAGAAGAAATAGGTATATCGTGACTCTTGGCAAATAGGAACAGCCAGCACAGTCTGGCCGTTAATTTAAAACGTTCCGACAGGTGTAACGTATAGTCCGAAGCGACGTTGGCTCTACCTAGCAATATGAACGTGTCTGCCGAGGAAAGTGTATCGGATACCGAAATACGTAAAATATACATATGTACGCTGTGTACCTTCACGCTCGAAATAGTGCTTGCCACGTACATATATACGTACACAGGCGCGTTTCGCCGAAGACGTCCTTTTATATGTACATATATGCGTCATAACGGTTTCAGAGACTGAAATCGCAGTCATTGACATCGTCATCGGTGTAGCCAGTGGGGCCAAATTCTGAACGCGGTTTCTTTCAGATTAGCTTCGAAATCGTCACAATCGCCGCTTCAAAATACCTTCTTACGCGTGAACGCGCGAATGAAACACGACCTTTACGTGTATCTGGTAGCAGAATACTCGTTAAATAGAACGTGATGAGCACAATCGAAGAGTTTGCAGCAATAAGGAGACAGGTCTAATATATTGGTCGATTTTGCGTTTCCATTTATGTAAGATTACTCAGATTACTGGATAGTGGTGGAGCTACCTCCTTATTGCAGCAATTCGTTCAATTAAAGAAAAGAACATCGGCAGAGACTGTTTCACCCACTAATTATTATAACGAGTACTTCATTTTGTACATTCTCTGTACTCTTGCGTGTTGCGTGAATTTTGTTTCAATTTCCAACGAATATTTAAAAATTCAGCAGCGTTCGCATTAGTATCACGTTACGTAATCGATCTCGCCGATATTCGGCAATGGTATTCGAACGCGTGTCACCGAGTTTCTTCTGCACTCGAGGCTGAGTTTTTTTCATAATGCGCTGCTAATGACCCTATATATATGTATATGTATCGAGGCTGTATTCGTGGGGACGCTCGTACTCGTTTACTATCCCCGCAAAATCGACTATAACGATCGCGTCGCGAGATTACACGGTTACGATGTCCGTGTGCCATTCGATGTAGCGTGGGCCGGCTTTAGGACGACGGTATCTTGGCAAGTGGGCAAGCAGACAAGCGAGCGAAGCAAAGCAGGCAAGCTTGCCATGAGAGATTGGAATGTCTCCCGTCCGTTCGAACCCTGTTCCCCTCCACACCTTTCCACCACTCTCCGCCCCCACCCTGCTTCCCCCTCGTGGCTCCGTGTCTCTATATACTGGCCCCTGCCAGTGACTTCCTCTTCTCTCTTCTACGTTTTACTCTATCTCTCTCCCACCGACGCTGTCTTCTTATTCCATCGTTTCTCCGCTGGGTCCCGGCGTGCAAGGTAGCGGCAAGTAGCGAGAAAGAGAGACTGGATGCGTGGCACCACAGCGGAAAAGAGAGAAACGGTCAAAGAAAGACGAAAGGCTCTGCTAGCGATGGGGTTAACTTATTATAGTTAGTCGTTTTATATAGTTTTCGAGCTTTTCGGCGCCAAGCTTGCGTCGCTTGATAAAGGTTAGGATTCGCGCATGTGGTTGCTTCGCTGAGAAGCGTCGATCGATTGTTTGGTAATGTTGCTTGTGGAATGTGGTATTTTTAACGCGTTAAACGCGCAGCTAATTTTGCTCTACGTTGCATCTAGACGGCGTGTAAATATAGGAAATGCGTCTATGCATAAACAAAAAAAAAAAAGTTTAGCGTTGTTGCCCAAGGGCCGTTGCCGTAGATCGAATGATTCTTTTGGTTTCTTTAAATCGTTGATTAAATAATAGTAGCTTCGATTTCGGACCAAAGTAAGTTTTAAATATAGAGAGGGTAAAACGTATTGTTTTAATTGAGTTTAAAAAACAGCCTATATCGTGTATATATATATAATTGTAGTTGAATTCCCAGTAACACATCGATAGGACGATGGAATGAAAAGAGAAATAAACGGTACGATGAATGGTGTAGGATGGTGTGGAAAGAGTACGCGAGGATATTGATCCCATCGCTAAGGCGTACTCTTCTCCCAAGTTTGAATGCATCTTGAAGAAAAGATGCCAGTTCCCCCAAGTCTTCGAGCCTGTCCTCTCTCGGGCCTCGGCCCTGGATATTCCGTCCTCGGCTGCTTCTTTCGTTCCGTCCTTCTCCGGCTGTGTCCCCTCTGTCTTTCTCTTTTTTTCTCTCTATTCCCGCGCGAATGCGACCCTTTTGGCGTAGTGGCTACCGGTGTTACGCTCGTAGGGCCCCCAGGCGGTCCACGAATGGATTCACGAAGAGCTACGAGGACTCCCGAGGGTGTACGATCGTGCGCACGAGCAGATGTGCTACTGTCCTTCGATACTCTGGATGATGCCCCGCGGTGCTGCGAATCGACTATACCGTTCGCTCTTTCGCACGAGCGCGCGAAAGAAATAGGATGGCCGAGGAACGCAGAATATTATCGTTACATAGCGATCGACGTGGCTCGCCATTCGCATTTTTAGCCTTCCCCATTATGCTCGTATGCGACTGTCGCGTGCTTTTTGTTTCAAAACGCATACATATCATATGCCCGTCAAGTTCAAGTTCGTCGAGGACAAACGAACCAAGTATGTACATGCTTACTAGATTTAGATGAAAGGTATAATTCCTTTATTTCTTTTACCGTCACGCTTCGTATTGTAATACATATTTATCTACATACATAGGTATCTAAGTAGACGCGTTAGAAATATATGTATATTTTTTAATCTTGTTCTTTTCGTTCGTTATTTTGTTGCTCGGTTACGGTTTCGTTAAAGGAGAACGAACAGAAGATTTTGCGTGAAATTCTCATACGCGGACGTGGACGCGGACACGCTGGGAAGGGTTCAGCTCGGAAATACCGTAGAAGAAAATAGAGAGCGCGGTAAGGAGCGCGACCGGCCTTACGGCGTTGTTGCTCGCCATTTGCCGACGCAGCTTTTCACATTCCTTAGGCTCTCTTCCAGGGGCAAACAATGTTAACGACCACGCGAAGAGATCGAGATTCCATCTCTACCGAGCGATACATAAATAGGCCGACGCTTTTACCCGGCGACCAGATATATACGTACCCGCGTTATTATTCCTTTTTGTAACCGACTATTTTTAGACGCCCGCCGGAATTTCACGCTTCTCTTTTTCTTTCTTTTTGATGTTTCTCCCTTTACCTCATCCTTTTTTCCCCCCTCCTCCATCTACCTCTTCGACCGCCTCCGTCGTTTGCTGTATGTCGATAATCGTATTCGAGGTTGAATAATCACGTTTCACGAGGTAAAAGATAATATAGGAAGGCTATACTTCTAGTTTTCATTTTTTTAAGTTCGCATATTCCACATCCTACAAGGGAGTAGTTTGAAAATTCAGTATATAACATTTCTAGCATGTGAAATGAAGAGAATCATGGTTACTGTTACACAGCTGGTAATTTACGTTTCAAATAGATTCATTAAACAAGTAACTATTAGTGCTGCACAGAATATTAAAAAGAGAGATCTTGTATTCTTGTCGTTCAAAGTATTTAAATCTTAGTTATCTGCCACATCATCAAGTTCTCTGAATATTCACACTATATAAGTCTTTGTCAAGTAAGAAATCAATCATTTTAACACTCGTGTCGCGAATTTTTCTTGTTACTCAACGATTCTTCCATCTATGACACAAGTAGGAACATTTGTCGCATTAAATATTTAAAAAAATAAGAGGAAATATAACAAAGTTGTCTCTTCATCCTTGATAATACTTGTATGTCAAGCTATGGCAAAAGTAAATCCGGAATGTTTCGGGATGACTTTTAAGAATAATATGTTGTGAAATATTTAAACATTTTAAAGCATGGAAATGTTATATACATATAAAAGACTTTAACATTGGAAATCTTTCACTTTCTCCACAACTGTTTCGAAAAAATGTAACAACAGCTCTAAATTATCAATAAATTCATGACTTTAGACTCTGTATTTTAGTAAAATCATTTTGATAATGGAAGATATTCAACTGTCTTTTCCGCGATGATCTATCTCTTACCATTCTATAAAAAATGTGAATTATCGATCACATGTGGCAATCGTCACAAATTTTCTGGAATTTTCATTCCACTTAACTCGCTTTTTCTTCCGAGGATGCGTACGTGCCTTGGACCATACGAACCGGCTTGAATCACGAAACGATCGTCTCTTATCAACGCAGGAATGCATGAAGGCTGATTATCAAAGACTTATCATTGCCTGATAACCAACAGCTAAATGACGTACCCCAGATTCAGATCTGGCTACTGTTTGTCGTCAAGTTCGCGAAAAAAAAATCGTCGCAATTTTACAAGGATATGATTATCTATCATAGCTTTCTTTGATTGAAAAATAGTTGAAAATCATTTATTTAGCAACATTCCTCTGCCTATATAGATATAGACATATTTTTAATTGGCGTTCTAGTAATACGTGTTACATTTCGATCGGTTATTATTATAATCTTCTTATCTCGAAGTATTATCTAAATGGTTAATCGAGTGTGTCGATGTTATCCCTTTCTGGGATCGAATTTTTTTAATTCGTTTAAGTGTATGAACGTTGCAAGGACTTTCCGCGATCTTCAAGATCGTTTCTTATCGCGTCGAATGAATCACAAAAGCGACGAGAGTTATAAATATTCAGGTGAGGCGTCACCTGGCAATTGTCGCGACGAAAATTACATTTCCTCTTGAACGATGGCAGAAAATCGACGACGGTACGAATCGTTGTAACGATCGTGTAACGGGCTGACCCATGAGCTCGTTCTTTTTTATCTGGTCAAGTTTAATTGGCTGATACGTCGATTTCCCTGAAATCTCAATATAACGCTCGACATTCATCCAAAGGGAATGCACGAGCATCAGATGCCGATTTCTCCGAAAGGGAGAGCTCTCCGTAAAGCGATATGCATACCGAATACGTTCGTCAGGATTTCTAACTTCTTCTCCACGGTGCTCTTCTTGGAAGGGCGACACAAAAATGTGAATGTACCGTAGCCCTTCTCAAATGTGCACAACGTATTCTTTTTTCCTTCTTTCTCCTCTCTGCATTTTCTTTTTTGTTTTAACACTTCTAGAAAATTTCGGATCTTTTGCTTTTATAATTACTGAAAACAATTTACTTCGTAATAGGAGATACAAACATTATTTCATATAGCTATTCATTTTATATACGTATAATTTATTAGAATATTTGTTTAACATTTTCGTACATTTCATTGTTTGAGGCTTGAACTACATAGAGACAATATTTTATGATCATTTTCCTCTTAATTTGTTTAGTGTTTTCCAATTACATCACACTATTGTTAAGTTGCTAGAAAGATATGCGTATGATTAAACTATATCAGGCTATAATAGGTTAGATAGCAATTATATCAGTATCAAAGATGTTGACGCATAAAAGCGATTAAAAATGATAACAAATTAAATATTACCGTGTAAAAATATTACGAGTGAACATGATTTCTTTTAATAGAACCGTTAAGGTTATGGAAAATTATCAGTCATAGAGGTTTCTTTGGAATTTTCACACATTGATTCTATTATAAGATAATGTAGAAATAATTCATGGGAATTAAGCGTTTTTTAACTTATGTATTTCGAGAATAGATTAATGTTATTTTATTGATTAACCTGGTTGCGGGAAGAAAGATAACTATGACAAAGAAATAGAACGTTTTCATCGTCTGTAAAAAATGGCATAGAGATAGTAACATAGGTTTAATCGATACACGGCATCGTTTTACTGAACGACTGCTAGCGGTGATCAATAGTTAGTTTCGTGTTGCACAACATAATTGATAACAATTCTCTTCAATGAGTGTCAAAAGATCGCGATAACGTTTCAATGGATTAAGACTGTCAAGATTTTATTACTTACGTTTTTGCATTTATGCCGAAAATATTTCTCGTATACATTATACAATTAAAATTCTTTCTTTTCCTTTACTGGGCAAAAAATATCAAGAAACTGATCAATTATTTGTTCATAGTCTTACGTACGAACTGTACAACATTCAACTCACAAATTCAGCAAAACTTTTATCTGATTGTTATTAAAGAAAAATTGTTTGTAGAAACGTACGTTTCTTATTTTTACGTCAGAGAATACTCTATTCTGAGACAACTTGGATCGCCCAATTCTCAAACTTAAATTTCGCGGGCTTTCCTTTTGATACGAAAACGTCAGAGAGAAAGAGCATCCTCCGTATGCGTTTCGCGCGAAGAGATAGGATTGCTGGAAAGTTAAGAGCTTTTGCTCGGTCCGCGCAGACACCTTCGTTCGCTGAACGGGGCATCGAGTTATCGGTATGTACACCACGATAATGGCATCGCATTCCATTCATATCAGCATCGCTCGTTCGCCACCGCAGCCTACCCGCTCTCTTGCCTCCCACTCCCTTCCCTTCTTCCCAGGCGGTGGGACGTTCGTATGCGCAGGCTCGTTCCATCGCGCCAGGCGCATCGTCGCGTCGCAACCAAGACGCGACCCGAACACGCGCTCGATGTGAACGCACCTTTACGCGGCCGATCGTCATGCTGGCTTCACCTGGTGCGCATTCCTTCTGCAACTGTTGGAAAACGGCTCCCCGAGGAAACTTATCTCGAGAGAGAGAGAGAGAGAGAGAAAGAAAGAAAGAGAGAGAGAGAGAGCGAGCAGCTTGTTCGCGATCACGCCGATTCCACCGGCAGTGGGGGCTTTTTTCTATTTTATAATTAGATTTTTAGGCCTCGGTGGCGCGACTGACGTGTATGCACGTTATGATCTTCGGCGGACGGTTTTAGCGGCAATAAGATTTGAAAATACTCTAGTTACGCAGGTTTTGTGATAAAGATCAACGATGAAAAGGTTAAAAATATTGTGAAAATTAATGTCGTCTTTCAGGAAGGGGAACACTTTAGAAATTTGTTCATTATTATTGAGGTTTTCATTTAAGGTTTTCTTAATGTAGAATTTAGAACGATATTCCGCGTATTTAAGACAGTTTAGATGTTTAGAAGAATGCGTTTAACGGTCGAGCTGTGATATTCTTCTTAGTTCTGTGATTCTTTCCGAGAAGTATCCTGTTAGGAGATAATTCTTAAGAGTAATTCGTTGTTTATTTTTTTATGTGCTCAAGGAATTTAAAGATGTCAAGTTATCGTTATTTATCGCATTTCTTGTTTTATTACATACTTTAACAAGTTATCTATTTTCACATCATGCAAATTGCAAGCAAAAAATTTTGCTTTGCTCCATCGTTGTAGACAGTTTCGAGTTTTGCAGTAATTTGAATGACAGTTTAATCTAGAAAAATTGTCTCGACGGGAAAAAAATCTTTATACAGTCAACAATAATTATCTCTGTTGTTTCTTCGCTCGAACACGAGGGCTTTTGAATGTGAAGTATCTGTATGCTTGTAACATCTAAATATACGTTCACCGTTTGGTGTATCGAGACGATAAATAGCAAACACAAAATATATCCAAACTTTCTCCACGGAGAATTCTTATATCTTACTGATAAGGTAACGGTGCCAGGTGCCGTTGTACAAACGTGCCCGCCCCCCTATACGCTTCTCTGTGATTTATGCGTGTGTACTTATTAAATTACTATTTATAAACTTATTGAAACTATTAAATTAATAGTCGTCACAAACGATATACATAATGTAATACTTATATAATACAAATTATAAATAACATATCTTTCTATTTATAATTATAAAATATACAGTGATCTCGAAAATGTTAGGAGGATGACCTTGAGAAAATTCCACGCGTATTAAATTAAATCTTTCCTTCGTGCTTTGAGATTTAAATGTTCTATTTATATAACTTCTTCTGTCTTTATCGAATCCATCAAGTACATTAGATTAGACAATATTCCATATAAATTCCTTAAATGTTTTTAATTTTTTTTATTGCCTTAAATACATATATGTTGATGTCACTAAAGCGTAGTAGGATTCTTCTGGTGTCTAATTTGGTGGGGCGCTACAATACAACGCAAACCGGAATTATTGTGACGGTATCAATCATTTCGTTATCGTGACATCGAAACAAACACACAAATATGTTTTACATCGCACGGCAGTACGCACGATTTGATTCTGTATAGGTCTCCTCGACGAGCCACTTCGTTTAATCGCGGAAAATCTCACGATTAAATCATAATAATTGATTGTCTGTTCGAGTGTTAATCGTTCTATGAATTAAAACTGGAGATAAGGAAAGGAATTTATCTGTAATTTTTCATTTTTCATTTTTGCCTACTATTATTAAAAGATGAAATTATGGAAGACGGAATTATAGCGTTACAATACAATATTTTAATTTATAGATTACTTGTACACGTACGTGTACATTCATTCAAACAACGTATACATATTTATGAACTCGTTGAGTTTCAACCGTTTCTTTTTAATACTCCGAGAATGCATTGTTAACACTTGTCGTTTTAATTCATTGAGAATAATTATCAAAGAGTAACAAAAAGAAAGCGATGATTCAAAGATCAAAGTTCTTATATATATACGTACACACATGCATAGTATATACAAATGAAAAATGGTTTCGAAGTAAGTTATACGTAAATATTGTAAGGTCTAAAAGCATGAAATAAAAGAGGAAGATTTCTCAAGGAACTTATATGATAAAGATTTAATATTTCTAAAAATATTCAGATTGTCTTACGATTACGTAAATTCACAAGGTTTTGTATTCATTTTTAAATTAGAGATAACTGATTGAATATTTGATATATATATATGTATACATATATAGCGATAGTGATATACGATTTAGTCGTATATCTAAAATATGACTTTGAGCACGTGTGAAGTTGCAGATTGTGGCGACTTCTATTGGTGAGATTGCGTACTGCACGTACAGTTGCTGGTCCTATATGAGCTGGTATACAAGTTAATTCCGCGCATAATTCTCACATTCCAAAAAAGATTCTTCGATGGAATTTGAAAGTATTTCTTTCGTTTGATGTTTCGAACAATCTCGATATCAATAACGATTTTTGTAATAGAGTGCACAAACAATGATATAAACGTGGATATATACAAGTAGGTATTTTGTTACTAAATCATTACTTAAAACAACTTCAATAATATCTTTATTTATTATAATGGAATTATGTGTGTGTGTATCTGTATCATATCCATGATGATTGTATAACGAGCAGAGTTCAACAATTCTTATACGAAAGTAATTAGGATCGTTTTATTAACCATTAATGTGAAAACAACTCTTAGCTTTAGAACTCATAGTCAATCTAAATATATGCGCAATTATAATTCCATTTGCGAGATTGATAAGAGGGAGACGAAATAGTCAGGAAGGAGGAATGAAAGATGACGCATTGAAAGTAAGAAAAGAGGAAATTGACGGAAGGAGAGGAATGCCCGAAAGGGTGTAGCGGGTCACGTGTGTATAGTCGGTCCCTTGCATTAGCCGTGGATCCTCCTTTTTCTTTTCTTCCTTCCCTTCTTCTCTCTTTCTCTCGGGAGCCACGTGCGCCCCAAGAAATTCCTCTTTTGTATCCTTCAGCCTTTGTTCGGCAACAGCTGTCCGGCCGAAGAAATGCTTTTCTCCATCGTCAGTCTGCTTACTGCTGATTCTTTTCCCTCTCTGTTCGCTACCACGTCTAAGTATGAATTAAATTATCGATTCTCTGCCTTCTTTTGTCGATTCGTACGAAGAAGAGATTAAGAACCACGGTTTAACGCGAGAACGTCAACTAACCATTTAAATTGTGTCGATATTTCCTTCGTAATCATTAATTCGTAAATTGTCTGTTTTTAGAGACAGATTATTACTTGTTATTATAAATATGTAATTGTATTTGTTCAAGAAATATTTGAGGAATGCAGTTAAACTTGAAGAGCCCAATTTCATAAATATTTTAATTTTAGGTATTTCTAACCAATCAGCCCCCAAAGACTATTTCTTTTTTATCAATTTTCGAGTAACATTTCACAAGCATTAACTTGTTGTTATTAAGGTAACAAGGATTAAAAAGAAGACAGAATGAAATTTACTAAATGTTATGAAAATGCGGTTTTTTCAGAAAGAGACAGAGAGAGAAGTTGTCACAAATTCCATTTCCTTCCATGGAATGCGGCTCACCATTCCCCTCTACATCATTCCATTCCGACGGCAATGTTTAAAAGTACATCGAATCATGATTCTCTCTACCCCCGTAATTTCCTCATAAATCATCTCGAAAATTCCCGAAGGAAACGGTTCTGCATCCGTGCCCTTAACATTCGCCGGAAGACGTTGCTTTCGAAATTTGCCGCGGTTGCGTATTCAGAAGAAAATGCCACGAATGCGTCCAATTACAAAACACCGCAGGCATTCCTGAACAGATCCGTACGCATAGTGGCCCGACACTGGCTCCGCGCGGCTCTCTGCTATCTATCCCTCTTTCTTCGTTCCTCCTCCGATGGTATGAGCGTCGGAGAGTAGTTGGCGCACTATAAAAGGGGGCCCTTCGCTCGGAGCGGGGCCCCGCGGATCGGCGTGCAGCGTTCAGATAAATATGCGGGAGGGGCCGGAATTCCTCACTCGGCTGCATTCCAATCGCTCTTCCTCCTCCGCCATCTCACCACTACCACACACACAAACACCTCCCCGTCATCGTTATTTGCAGCCTCCGTCGCACACTAACTCTGTCCCGGCCACGCAGCAACAGAACAACCTAGCGATCCCAGTATGTAATACCAACGAATACCAGTACCGCCGGTGACAATAACAATAACCACGCGTGTCCATAATAACCTTCTGAATACCCTGACAATGAGTGTATATACGAAGGAGTTGAGGTTAGCTTGGATTAGGTTAGATTAGATGCTTCTTTTCGTGACTTTTGTAATCTGCTTTGTTTCCTTACGGCTGAAGTGGAGCGATATTTTTGGTAATAAGGATGTCCCGCTATTATTAACAACAGGCGTTGTATTTATATCTCACGGTGAATTTGCTTAGGATCTTGCAACATCGTAGGGCAAAATTTGTTATTTAAATTCGTAAATGAATTTTTATGACAAAGAATAAATTCAAAATTGATATATATATATTGATATATTGATATATATATATATATATTATAAATATTGATATATATATATATATATATATATATATATATATATATATCAATTTTGAATTTATTCTTTATATTCGGGTATATATATATATATATACCCGATGCAAAGCAACAGTATTGACAACAATTCGTCAATTCGCATGCAAGTATGCGTTACTGTTGTTCGTCGTTTATGGACTGTCTTTATTTTCTCCCTTCTCTCATAATTTTTGCGTCCCTTCCTCGTGTACTAAAAAGGTAGATTCTTTTCTGGCTTTTACAGCTTCTATAAACGTGTGTATATGTACTCGAGTACCGACGTAGAACTCACGAGTACGTGCAAACGGTTTCGCAGGAATTATTATTGTAGGTGGTGGATCTTCCATTAAAATGCATATACAGGACCTCTAATACGAAGGCTGACCCTTTTGGTCGAAGATATCGCTCCTTCTGCAGCGCTGGCATTCCTTACCAATATTTCTCGAAGAGGAATTCCTTAATGATACACGAGTGCTGCGTGCTTCGTGCTTGCTGCTTCGTTCTTCGCTCCCTTCTGTTGGTACACGTGCGTGATTTGCGGCCTAGAGTCAGGTCTCGATGGAGAAAGTGTTTATTCGGTTTCCTGTCATACTCGTCTGGGATTTTTTCTCCATCGCTAAAATTGACATATGACAAATCGCGTACAAGGTCACGTTGTACTTTCGAGCTATTTTAAAGATGCATAACACATTGTGTAACATATAGACCACCTGCATGGTCCTGTAAAAGTAATCCAATATGTTCTAGAGCGGCGTTTTTAAATGACATTATAAACCTGATATTTTTATTGAATATTTATATTTAGAAACATCAATATTTATACTTGTATATACAGATTGTTCGTGCTATTATTTTCTGACAATGAAAACTTTTTTCTAAATGGTAAATCTTCGAAATGATAAGAGACCGAGTTTTAAGACCTTTTTCCATACTTAATCCTACTAATCATCGACTACTACTCTACTACATCTACTACTACTACTAGGCATCGACTAATTAAAAATATTTTTCATGGATTTTCCGCAATAGCAAAACGTATTCGACGTATCAAAGAAGAAAGTACCACAGAAAGCATTGAAAAGAGCTCTGTTCGTAAATCCAGAAAGTCCACATAGCATCTTACAACAGTCCTATGTAAATGAACAGGAGGTGACCTCCGCTCATAAAACGACGTTAACGGAGAATAATGTATCTCTCCGACCCATAATATCCGAATAACGTAACACATGTCAGTCGAGAGACATTCCAATTGACTTATGGAACGTCTCTAACCGGAATTCGTTCGGAACGAAAGAAGATTCCCGCGTCGCGTCGCGACGGACATGTCCAGCGGAGCGTGGCGTAAAAAGTCAGCTAAAGCGGAAGAGATTTCGGGATGTGCTATGCCGGGAGGACGAAGAGGAAGCGACTCGAGAGATCTTTCGAGGGAGAAAAAGGAATGATAGATACGTAAGGGAGATGCAAGCATCGAGGTAAGAAGAGCTGCGCCTCGTGGAGGTGGAGAACGAGCGATGGAGGAGGAGGAGGTGGAGGTGGAGGAGGGGAAAAATAAGAGGCTCTTTCCGCGAGGCGAGCGAACCGGCTCGTACTCGATAGCATCTGCGGAGCCTCCGACAATAATAGTGTGGACCGAGAAATATGCGCGCGGGGCCC
The DNA here is from genome assembly GCF_040668555.2 of Bombus flavifrons. Taxonomy (NCBI): domain Eukaryota; kingdom Metazoa; phylum Arthropoda; class Insecta; order Hymenoptera; family Apidae; genus Bombus; species Bombus flavifrons. The sequence continues at coordinate 10,840,427 of NC_138455.1, read as the reverse complement.
GAGCCCTGTGAATCCTTCGGCGGTTTTGGGGTGGTGAGGTGGTGTACGGAGGCAAAGCTCGCCTGGTGGGGCGAAATTCTCCGATGCGTAGTGATGGGATCGATCCGGTGCTTGTAATTCCCGAACAACTCGTCCTATTGATCTTTCCCTTGCTCACCATTCGCGTGTCGCTACTTTCATAAAAAATTGTGAAATTTTCGTAATGCAGAGTGACCATGTTTTACAGAGACGATATTTTCGTGCAAATTGATCCCACGAATATAGAATAGAAAAATATGTCCTGAAACGCGAGCTTTCTAATTACTTTACAGGAAGATAGTCCATTCCGTTTCTTGCGAAGGCATTTTTTTTGTAAAAATGTTTGCTTTTATACAAATACTTAAGTTATCACTTTAGTGGAAACTACACGAGAAAGAAGAAAAATAGTTTGCAAAAAAACTTGGAATAATTACCTGGAATTCGTAAAATGTGCATAATTTGGACGAATATAAAATTGAATTAATGTTACGAAAGTATAATAGGCATGGATTATCGATCAGCGATGGTAATGAAATAAATCGATAAGATGTTCAAAGGCAGGAGAATTGGTCCCATCACTACTGGTACGGAACGGGCCTTCTGACGGAGAGGGGACATACACCAAGGTCCACCGGGCCTGTTCTTAGATGATCAGAGACACGGCTGATGGGCCAGTAGTGGCCCCAGAAATTCCAACAAGGACGAGGCATAATGCGCGACTCAAGGTCGGTTCTACTACCGACCAGAGAGTCCGAGATGGGACCACGTTCAGCAGGGTCGTACTGTGACCTCGTCAGGCCTTCCTTCCCCTCCTCTCCCGGTTCTCGGGCCCCTACTCCATCCCTGCTGTCGTCCCTTACAGGCTGGGCTCCGCCAGCGACAGGATCGTGCGCTCGCCCCGCGGCGCCCTGCATATCAGGCCCCTGCATACCACCACGACATTCCGCATCGCTGAAAAAAATGTACGTCCTCCGGGGGTCGATGACGAATGCTACGGTGAAATTCTAGACGCGACCTCGTCGACGATTCGTCGTTCGGCTATTCCACGAAACTATTCCGTCGAGTATACTAGTTGTGTACGTGCGCGGAAACGAAATTAACGGTTCTTCTTCGTTGAACGTCGATCGGTGTTTTTCTCCTCTGTAATGGATATTTTGGAAAATGGAAGTATGGAAAATATTTGACGAGGAAATATAGGTCAAGAAAATTTCTATCAACGAAAGAATTTTTAGTTTAATGGAACTTTCGAGAGGAAGAGATGGAGGATCATTGAAGATGAGAAGGCCTAGGGAAGGAGCAAAATTTCGACACGCGATATCGTAAATATTCATGGTGCGTGAGCGAACGCAGCACGTGTGTGTACGTTCTAGTATCAATTAGATTCACCAGGAACGAATACCGCATGAAATGCATGGTATCTGAAAGGAAGAGGTAAAGTGGGGGATGCGGAGAACGAAGAAGGTAGAAATTGTTGGGTAGCGAAAAGAAGAAAGAAATAGAGGGAGGATAGGAAAAGCAGATTGGGAGTGGGGGGCGCAAGGGCTCGATTGCGACGGTCCTGCCGGGCCTCATCCTGAGGCCCGCCTTTTTACACCGGCTAAGAAAGAGCCGCTTGAGGCCACCGTGGTTGAAGCGAGATAAATGAAAAGACTATGGAAGGAGCAGACGGAAAGTGAGGAGAGGAGGAACGCCTATACGGAGATTGAGAGAGGTAGGCTCCGCGCGTGTATGTGTGCTCGAGTGAGAAAGAGGCAGAGATCGAAGGATTAAACGGAAGAAGAGAAGGAGGAGGAGAGAAATAAAAGAGTAAAAAGGAAGGATGTTGGATAGGATGGTAGGGAGAAGGGTGGTAGGTAAAAGCAGGATGGAAACGAGAAGGGAAGGAGAGAATCGACCGGGTGGTGCAAGAAGCGAAGGAAGAGAAGGCAAAAAGGAGGAAAAAAGGTGGGATCCCTTAAAAATTGAGACCCACAGAGGTGGGGATCGGAATTTCGGGCCCCGTAAACCGGCCAGTCTCGAGGAGGCCTTCGCGAAGATGAGGTGAAGAGAAGAGAAGATAGACATCCGACGGGATAGAAGAAGAAGAAGGAGAACGAGAAGGAGAAGAAGAAGAAGAAGAAGAAGAAGAGGAAGGCGAGGGCGAAGAGGAAAACGACGAGGAAGAAAAAGGCGGAGAAGAAGGAAAGGAAGAAGAGTATATCGGAGAGGAAAGAAAGAGACGGTAACGATCACGACGTTTACGACGACCACGACGACGAAGAAGACGAAGAAGACGAAGAAGAAGAAGAAGAAGAGGAACCGTGCCTAGTCTACTGTGTACCCGGCATGGACCGTCAGTACACACTCTGCGTACTCGTACCGGCGCACCAGTACCGCACCTACGTAAACAATTACCATCAGCAGGCGCATCATCAGCGACTGCAACAACACCAACGCCAGCAATATTCAGAGCAGCAACGTTCCTGCAAACAGCCTTATCAACAGGAGCAAATTTACGAGAACGTCGTGTCCCAATATCGAATGAGAATGTGCTACCACAACGACTACGAGAACGACGAGCAGATACAGAGGTTCTATTGGGAGCAGTGCTACAAACGTGATGACACCGACGCCACCGCATACTATTACTGTGAATACGTAAGGACTCTTCCAGGATTTTCGCGTATCTCGTGCGTTACTCTGATCTCTTGGAATCCGTTGAAGTGTAATTCCACGTCCGGCGTATCATCGTCAACGACTTTGTCATCGATCAGTGTTTTCCTTTTCATACCTCTGCTATCTAATGTCTCATATTTCGTTCAAATATCTCTCTGTCTCTCCGATCTCACGTGTCTCTAATATCAAGATACGATCCGCTGATAACATCGAATAGAAATTTCGAATCATTCACTGTTTCTTTCTTTCGTATTTACACGTCGACTAAGAGAAAAAGAGAGAAAGAGAGAGGCCTCGAAAACGAACGGTAATTGGAAGTACCGGAGCTCGCTTCGAGAACTCTTTTCGAGAATAGCAAAAGTGCGAAATTCCATAGAAACGCGACACGAGAGAGAAACGGAACGAGAAACGTTGCCGTGAATTCCGAATGTTTCTCTCGCTATACCGATCGACTACGTTCTTTTATTTCCTTCTGTTTTACGACGTTGAACCTGCGGAACAATCCGAACTGCAGGATCGTCCGGCATTCTTAGCACTACGTAAATCATGTGTAATGGTATTTCCTTGTTTGAAAATCGAAAGAATGCTGCCGCAGGCAGTTGCGTGGCTTCTATCGGATTTCGATGCGTGATCGAGCTAAAAACGTGAAACGACGTGCTATTCCCAACGTTACTTTTAACCGCAGAATTCTTTCTGTTAAGTGTTTCCTAAGTGCTATTTGCGCATTTGCAATTTAGCTTACCCGAGAATCTGCATCGATTATTCGATTGTTTGCTTCTATTAATAAAATCGACTGTATGTTTAAAATAGACTCAATGATCGAAAGTCGAAATGATCGAACGATCAAACGAATACTTCAGTGTGGATGCGGTTGGATGTTTGGATCTCGTGACTTTTATAAATTTATGATAGGAATTTTTTTCTTTATTATTTCGAAAGAACGATGGATCTTAATTTTAACAATGTCGTTTGCAACTGTGTTACAGGCGAAAAAGGAGATCTACGATGTGAAGCAACAGAGGTTATGTCTGGCCCAGGATGAGTACAATCACCTCAACAACGCTTTAACGACGCTCGGTGCTTCGCGTACAAGTTGTGAGTACATATTAATATTTATATATTTTCTACAATTTTTTGTTATTCAGAGTACTTCTCAAAGTATAGTTTAGCGTGGAAAGTAATGATTTACTTGGAACTTATGACGCGCTAATCGTTCGTTTCGTTATCTGTGCTGCACAATACCCTCAAATAAATTTATTTTACAATAAAAGTACTTTTATCTATATAGATCGGACGTATTGATCATATTTGGTGCATGTTATTCCTTTACAATTAAATCATTCGTCCAACTAGAATACAGTAAAATTTTGATACCATAGTGATTGAAAAACAATATTTTTTATACTTTTTGATTCAGAGTTCATTGTTATTTTCCACATATAGGGTTAATAAAGAATACATCGAACGAAAAGGTAATGATTGATCATCTATCTCGTCTACAGTGTGCTCCAGTTCAAGTTCATTGAGTACCAAGTACGATCCGGATCTTTTGAAATCCGATGTCGCGCTCGCGAGGAGTCGAGTTTCCCGGCTGAAACGAGAGCTCGAACAGATCCGCGCTGAAATGAACTGTACGCAACGAGGAGTGGACACTCTTGCAAGGTATGTTGTTACTGTCTTCTTTCAAGATTTACATGAGACATCTAGTGGAACTCGTAGAAGTATGGATTTACATAAATATCATTTATAATTTTATCGTAACAGAACGATTAATCTACTAAAGACACGAGTTTCAATGTTTTCTGTTATTTTTGATATAGCGTCGAACAGAAATTGAGCGGACATCATGGCGGTTGTTACAACATCACCGAGGCCCAGGCAATCATGACGGAGCTTCGAAACATTCAGAAATCGCTGAGTTCGGGCGAAAAGGAGAAAGCCGAGTTGATGCAGTCTCTGGCTCAATTGAAGGACGAATTGACGAGACTACAGCTCTGCGAAGGTAGTCCCGAGGCCAGCACTCTTAGCTTACCTCAGGAGAAGCTTAGTACAGCGTCTCAGACTGATCTCTCCGGCGAATTGGTCCCGATCGGTACTCGCCTGGCCGAGATGGCACGAATGAGGTTGCAGTACGACGAAGCAAGGAAAAGGATACAGCATATACAACAACAATTGGCGGATCTCGAGGAAAAAGTAACTCCTGGTCAGACAGAAAGCGATAAGGACAAGTTGTTGCTGTTCCAAGAGAAAGAACAGTTGCTTCGAGAGTTAAGGAGTATCACTCCGCGTACGAGAACGCAACAAGATATGAAGAAGATCCAGAGTGAAATCCGTCGCCTCGAGCAGGATCTAAACAACGCGCTTGAATTGTCGAACAAGACGATTACAGATCGCGTGCGACTGCACGAAGAGAAGCAACTGCTGTTGCAACAGTTGAGGGACGCTTTACGCTCGATGGCGATGCTCGAGGGTCAATTGAAGACTCTCAGTGCGAGCACGCTCTCGGTGAGCAGCAGTTCCAGTCTTGGAAGCCTTAGCACGACCAGTAGCAAGGGTTCGCTTAGCTCTGGATTGAGCTTCACTGATATTTACGGCGGTCCTCAGTGTCTGGGCCCTGTCAGCTCTCAACAGGAGCGACCAGTCGACATGGTTGATCTACATAGACGCGTAGAAAGATTGCTCAGAGGATCGGAGCAGAATAATCTCGTCAGTACGCCTTCTCCTGGTCGATCGCAGCCAAGTTTGTCGCCAAGATCGAGTCTCTCCAGCGTCAGTCCACCGGTCTCACCGCTTTATGAGAATGCCCCGATGGGCCCACCACCTGCGTATGAACACGTAGAGATGCAGAGAAGACAACATCAGAGACCTACAACCTCATCGAATGCTCACTTAGATGGAAATCAGCTAGAGGACCGTTTGGCGGAGCTTAGGCTTACTCAGCAACAAACGTCGTCCCACGAACAATCCTGTGTCGCACCTCAGGATCGTCTTAAGTTGGTCGGTGGTCCACATCCACCCGTCGAATTGCAATCTGGAAATATGTCCCAAGGAAGCGGCCTTGGCAGGCCTGTATGCGTTATGCAGCATCAAATGTCTCCGCAGGAACCACCGCCTCTTTCGCCTATAAGTGAGACACCTCCTCCTACTGGTATTCGTTCGAGAGCTAGCAGTTCTGGTACGAACACCAGGTCCGTCTCGGCTGCTGTTTCCGACGAAAGTGTCGCGGGTGATTCGGGAGTATTCGAGGCTTCTAATCGAAGGAAACTGCCCGGAGCGATTGGCGATGTCAATTCGTTGGCGCTTGGGGAGATGAGCCTGGAGACGGCACAGGTGCAAATTAAGCTTAGGTTGGTTTTATGTTTATATAATTCTGTTTCATAGATTGGAGATCGAAGAGCCATATGAGATATGTAGGCGAAGAATTAGGAAATGTTTGCTTCGTGTTTCTGTGATCTCATTCGTCATCCGTGAGTGAAGTGATAACTTACAGTGACAGTGATTTATGTAACAGACTGGAGGAGTTTTCTCCTTTAAAGGAGTCTAGTCGAAATTAGTTTATATCTCATATGGTTCCTATCTTGTAAAAACAATAACGTAAGTGTTTAACTAAACAATTTATTTGTTTAGATATTCTGTAAGTGACGGTTTGCTCCATGTTGGAATCGAACGTGCCAGAAATTTGGCTGCACTTTTCATACCTAACAACGCACAAGTGTGAGTATTTATCTAACCGTATAACTTTCCTATTATTCAATTATTTGAATTCAATTATAATGCACGTGACTGTCAGAAGAAATAATTTTGTTATATATTTAATGTTAAGATAATTTATTCGGTAACTCTTTTAAAAACAGTAAAACATATTATGATAGTTTTTATGGAGTATTAGGAGAATGGAAAGAACTGGCATAACTTTTTTTAACTATTTTTTTTATTTGAAAGTTGGAAATGTTCTTGGATCCTTCCTTTCTCTTTTTAATCATTATGATATTTCTTTTAATCTGAATAAAAATATAATATAAGAATGTAATTTTTTGATCGTAAAGTATCTTTATGTAAATGTAGCGACATTTTACAAACAAGAAACGTTTTCAACGAGACATAAATATATGCGATATTTAGAGTCACGTTGACGAGCCCGTTAGGATGAAAATGAAAAATGTTGAATAGTAACAGTTGTTTTTTTCCTGTTTGCGCTTTAGATACATAAAGGCTGCATTGCTTCCGATGCAACCGCCCGTTAATCACATGTGTTGTACGAAACCTGTTGTGGATCTGCGCAAACCAACCTTCGGCGAAACATTCCCGATCGCAGTACCACTCAACAAACTGTACACGAAGACATTGCAAGTCAACGTTTGGTGTACGGGTAACGAGTCTGAGGAGTGCTTGGTACGTGTGTCTTCCGGCTCTTTCTTGTTTCTTTCCTTTGAATATCAAGATGGCAATAAAGTATTGAAATCGTTGAATGCTTGTCTAACGTACGATAAGATTCTCATCAGTTGCCAATTTATTGACAATTCAATGGCTTTTATAATGACGTTGAATGCAGCCATAATAAACAAGATATGATCGCGTATACATTTTTTTGTAACGTGATATGCTTTTTACGAACTTAAGGTTCATTTATCTTTAATATGCTAATATCTTTATTTTGTTTATTTCTACTAAACAAGATACAATAAAAAGTACTGTAAATTATAATGGTTTACTTAAATAGCAGACTCTTTTGATAGTAAAATATTAATTTAATGACGTTTGTGTTTATTGTAATATAGGCATTCTCTTGCCTTTGGAGATCAACAATATTAAATTATTATAATTAAGAGATTTAGAATATACCAATTATATTCTTATTTCTAGTCACTGTATTTTTCCAACTGATTAACTTTTTAACCTTTTCATTTCAGGGATCCGCCCAAGTGTCCCTTGCAGACTTTAGTCCAGAATCGCCAAGCGTGAAATGGTACAACATACTTTCCTTTCGCTTCATGCAACCATCCGACAGCCCGAGCACTAGCACCAGCAATAGCAACAGCATTTCCATCAGCGTAGCGAGGCAGGCCAAACACGACAAACAAGAATCAGACTTATCGGTATATCGTGCTGGACAGAATACGAAAGAAGAAAGCAGTGACGAGAGCACGATTATCAGTTCTCAAACGTCGACTCTGACGAGAAATCAGGGATGCGATGAACTGCAAACGGCAATCTCGTTAAGGCTGGAGGAGCTAGCCAATTGCTTGGGAAGTCCTGAAGAAGAGGATGAGAACGATGGAAGTGAAAGCGGAAGTGAGGACAGTGACGAGGAAGGAATCATTGTAGAATTTACGATGGAAGATAATGTTCTGGAGGATGTGTTAGAACATGAGGTAAATAATACTTTAAGATACCTTCTGGTATATAATTTTCTATGGATAGTTGCCATTAAATATTCTCAAAGCATTTGTTGTAAATTGTTTTCTAAATTTGTAAAGTTTCATTATAAATAATTATAGGAGGACGAGGAATTAAACGAAGAAGCAAGACAAACTCAGGACAAAGAAACTAATACTGAGTGCGTTTTCATCCCAGAACAAGGAAAACAGAGGAAACTTTCGGCAGCCGGTGTCGTTTCTAGTGTTATGCACGATGATAAAAACTCGATCGTAATCAAAAGAAGTCAAACGTTTTCACCCAGTGCTGCAGTCAGCAAAAATCACTATATTTGTCGGGTGAGCATTGCTTTCTTTTTTAGAACATTATCTACAATTTTTAGAAATTTGGTCAAGTAGTGTAAAATTTAATTTGATTATTTATTGCAATCGATGTTTCATATTGCAGCTCAATCGAAGCGATAGTGATAGTAGCATGCCACTTTATCGCAGAGGCGGACCATTTCAACGAAATTCGGTAGAAAGACGGTCTCTTCGATGGCGAAGACCTTTGTCCGCTCTCAGTTGTAAAACTGCCTCAAAAAAGTCTACCAATTTACCACCTACTGCTAGAACCTCACTGGATCTTGAATTGGATCTTCAAGCACAGCATGCTAGACTGAACAATCTCCAGGACGAGTTGAGTAGATTGCGAGAATTAAAGCAAAGGTTAGAACAAGCGCGAGAAAAGGGAGACACAGACTTTGCAACGTGGTTGTTAGAGGACCACAAGTTCCAGAACCTGATGGCACAAGCCGAAAGTGGAAAGAACGGCAAAAGTGCCGAGGATAAAAGAGTAGAGAAGATGTTGAAGAAAACTTCGAAAGAAATCTACAAACTACGGAAAACAAAAGCTGGGAAAGGAAAACCTGATATTATTTCGTTCAAGTATGTACATTACTGTTTAATATATAATATCTGAAATTTCTATTTTAAATTGTTAGAAAAAAAAATTATGCGGAATTTCTAGCGTTTAATTAAAATTATTCATCTACCTTTTGACCAATTTTTTAAAACATTAACTTATACCATAAAATGATATTCAATAAAAATATACAATAAATAGTTACATTCACTGGAAATGTTAACTTATGACACTTTTGACATAACTTTAATTTTGCGTTTTAGAGAAAAGATGGCTTTCTTCACACGTGTTAATCTCAATGTTCCTGTACTTCCACCCGAAGATTCATTGTGTGAGAATCCATCGTCACCATCACCATCACTTATTCAGCACAGGAGACACGCCTCGGAACCAATTGCCACTGAATACATGGTTACTAAGCTTGGTGCTCAAGGTGTTTCAAATTTGACCATGCGGTCAAATAGTGTTCCTAGCGGGAATGCGTCCGCGGTGAAGACTGACGGTGCCGCGACCAATAACACGACTACGGTCACGAACGTGATCGAGGACGTTCCGGCGAACAGTACAAATAAATCTGTGAACGTGAAAGGTCGATCTACCGAGGCGAACGTGCATTGTCAAGAAAATGGTCAAGGTAGTGAGAGCCTAAAATCAACCGAAGAAAACGATAGCGAAGAGCCAAGGAGGTACGAATACGTCGTCGACAGAGTTCTCGGTGTCGAGGTGTAACGTTTACACCCATATTTTTGCCAATAGACAAATCGTTCGAATCGTTGGATAATTAATGCGTACCAGTCTGGTGACTTTCAAACGGAAACGGAGGATTGAAAAAAATAACAAGAGAATGTTGTTGTTTCTTTAATTTTTTCGAATTCCAGGTGCCATGCACGATGAGTAAAGAAAAACTAGATGAAGAACGTTTATCGAAAAACATTTGAACGGCATACACATAGTGATGCTAGTGACTAGCATAACTAGTACAACAAATTGAACGATGTTGCTGATATTTGTTATTGTTTTCTTTTTTTAATTATTGATTATCGACAACGCGATGCCTTGAGAGAGTCATTCTAGAAAGACTTTTGAAACGATAGAAAAAAATGCGCGAAACAAGCGCTTTGTACATATGAGAATCGTAAATTATTTAAATGAGATTTTATGCGAGAATTATTTAATTTCAATCGATTCCATCGGGTTCCTCTCTTGTATCCCGGTTCATTATTTTACGTTATATCGCTTTGCTCATTTCCCCTTGCATATTCCCTCTTTAGAGCATACATGGCCCCACCGAGCAGCTGGACTGCAATATTGAAAATGTAATAAACGAAGAAAAAAAAAGTAAAGGGAAAGAGGAAAAAGCTGTCGCCCTGGTTGGCTGAACTCTGCCTCGATTCCATTACTGCCATTTCGTAACGTGTTCGCAATTATAATTTCGGATACTCTTCCTTCCGGCTACATCGAATGATATAATAAGTAAGTGTCTTTTTATTGTATTTTTAGCGATGAGTTGAGTTCAGCTATGTTCCGTTTCAATTAGATTATTCTCACTCGGCTCAAAGCGTGTTGCAAAATGTATTAACGTCGTGAAATTGTTGATCCCTTTATTGATGAACGAGATATAGCGAGGTCATAAAATTAGTCATAGTTGAAAATACATGGTCTTCAAATGTGGAAGCAAAATTTTGAAGAAGAAAGAAGAAGATCTAAGGGGAGAGATAAGGCGCTTGAGCTTTGCCGAAAATGTAAGATGTCAACTTAGAATTAATACTTCCTTTGCAACTGTAGCTTTATTTTTACCAATACAGTGATTATTATGAAATAAAAAACGACGGAGGTTAATACTGCGTAATTTTAATGTATGTCTACTTGATGCTTTAACTTATGACCTCATTATATGACACGGTACATGATATTGATCCAAGCATCTGCATGTACACGTATGTATTTGCGTTAATTCTTTAATATATCCAAATACAGAGTCATTAACATTTTATCGATTGAAAAAATAATTAGGTGTATCAGTAGTACGAATACAGCGATTACTTGAATTTAACTTTAATATTTCTGTACCATTTTTGCGAGTATATCGAGGAACCTGGTAGAAATTGAATTTTCTTGTGGAGGTTAGTAAATGTCTTTGAAACAACAATCATGTAAATAACTTTGTATATACGCATCGACAATCCTGTTTACGCGTCTATAAAATATAAATATATATAGATACAAATTATATACATATATCCATGTATTTACGAGTGCATGCGTGTGGGTCTATATGTTGCAACATATGTTACGCATATACATGTATGTATGTATCTATAGTGCGTATAAGACAGAGAAATTTATGCGATAAATTTGTATGGTCCGAGAATGCATATTTTTATAGTAAAATACGTGCACAACTTGTACAACAGCTTTTATTACTTCTTTGACAACACAGAGGAAGAAACGGAAGTAGTCTGTTCTGTAACAGAATTACGTTTTCGAAGTGCAGGACCTATTACGTATGTATGTATTTAATTAACGTGTTGCATTAACGTATTGTAAACCAATCATTCGACTAGGTGACGTAATGTCTTACGGTGTTGAAATCAAGTATGACAATGATGTCGATGACAAATGTTAAACGATGGGGCGACGATAGTAACTAAATGCGTTTACGATGGACGGTAGCAAAATAAAAAACAACGATAATGCTGTTAATAACGGTATCAATGATAATGGCAATGTAAAGTGGCGGCAATGAGTATAATAGAACATGAAATATGAATCATGGTACTGATATCGATAAGAATAGTAATAACGATAATAATAAGCTCGTAATGAAATATACACATACATAAACACGTACATCCTCCGAGAAACAACCACAATATGACTTGTAAGTAATAATAATGATTTAAATGGTAGTGATTCATATGATAACGATTAAAAGGAAAAAAATACAGTATATATATTCTTGCCATATTATTTTGTATCGTAAATTTTGTTTCTCAGACTTTTAGCGATTAATATACTTCTTTTAACTCCTGAACCGTTTTATGTGACTAACTACAGCAGTGGTGCAATAAAATTATTCTACCATAGTCCGTGTAATACGAAGATTCGACATATTTTCAAATTTGGAATCTGATATGACGCAGCTATTTAAATAGAATCAAATTTCCGTAGAAATATTTTATTCACCATTATATGGAATAGTGAAATAACAGGCATGAATTTTTTATAATTGATATTAACACACTATGTGGTTTATGATTTCCCACCATCTTAAGTTTTATCGAATTACTAAAATTTTGCTGACGTTCGTTTTAGTATATTCATTTTCAAATCAGAAATAGCTAAAAAATGTATTATTATTGAACATAAAATATTTCCAATTCTATTCGTAAATGTCTGTCAACTATGTTTCAATCGAAATATGTCATAACTACAAATATTATATCATTCATGGTGTTTAGAACAAACTATGAACTTAGAAGCTTAACTTAAACAGCGCTAATTTATAAATTTACAATATTTCAAATATTATGTTTGCACCTCTGAATTCTAACTTGGTAGATACGGATATTTGTAGAGTATATATATATTTATCGAAGTCTTAAAAAGAAATAAAAGAAGTTGAAATCTTTGCACGGTATTAATGAAAATAACATAGAAGCAAAGAATAAAATATCCTTGCGCATGTTTGAAAATCACGCCGGCGCAGTGAACGGAGTACTCGAGTTCATTCGGATTGGCTGAACGGTTCAGTAGACTTGTGGACAACGTCTCACCCCTTTTAGTATAGCCGAGTGCATCCGGCGCGATGTTGTTGTGTGGTGTTTTGTGTACTGCATTGTCAGTTTCCTTCGGTGCGATCGTACAAATTCTAATATTTCTTCTGCAAAACTCGAATATCTCGAAAGTGCAAGCTTCCCTTCCACCGGGAGCTGGTTAGTTTTTATTCCAGAGATACTATAGATTGAAAATATTCGATATCAAGGTTTTGTTGCGTTATACTGACTGATACAATAGGGTCTATGTATATGATAAGGATAATTATGATTAAAATATACTAGGAAGTTCAAATTAATTAGAAAGTTCAAGTTTGTTTTCTTTTAACTTATTTGATAATACGATTCATTTATTCTATTAAAACATTTTTTACATTCTGTTTAATTTTGTCGCTCGTTCATGTATTTTTCCTTACTTGTCTAGTTTATATACGAATATTTAAATAGTCGAACAAAAAATTGCAAGATTATTTGAATTTTAAGAACAAGATTTATCTACTTCGAGAGACAAGATACTCTTACTAAACATTTGTTCCACTCGTCTATACGCGTATCGATTCTCGTTCAATCGTTTCTTCGCTGGCGCGCTTTTTTTGAAAACGAGTACGTTTATGGTAATGAGTTTATCTCTCGAAGAAAGCTTACAATTCGTATATCATAGAATCCAAGCTTTCGTGACCATGTATATTATCGCAATGCATGTGTTTCGTGGATTGCACGAGTGTCCAGTCACTGGAAATCGTGTCACTGAATAATCTAGGTGACAGAATCTCGAAGACGTATTACGATATGTAATTCAGCGGTCAGCTGTGAATGTTCGTCAACTAATCGATATTATTATCGACACCATGTTTTCCGCACCGGGAATCCCGGTATATACATACATACAATATACATACGCACATGTGGATAGCATCAAGTTCTACGTAAGTACTATACAATTCGCTGACATACGGAGCATTTAACACTGGTTTGAATCACGCTTCCCCCGAACATTCCCACGCAACCAGAACTATCTGTTGGATCCGAATAATGTTGAACTTGAATGCCAAAGACCTTTGGCTAATTACGTCAGATCGCTTTATAAGACGATATTTCGACGTAATGTAAATATGCAAACTGTGTTCCATTTAAAATAGAACTTGATACAGGAATGCGGTAAATAACACATAAACATCTCTAAATTTGGCATTAACTTAATATATAGCAGAAATAAATTGATGTAAATAATATTTATCTTACGAGCAGAACATCGATTCATATGTTATGTGATTTATATTGTCATATGTATATACTTTTAGTCGTATATCTTTTTTCAGTATTTTTATCTTTATACAAATATTTAATTTATTAAGTAGTAATAAATATAGTAAAATAATTCGGGCTCGTTGTTTATGATTCAAGTATATGAAAAATATAGTATTTAAAACTCTAAATTATTTGTTATTTTATTTCAAACCATTAATCAAAGTGACATATTACTAGAAAATAATTTATTTCATTTTGATATACACCTTTTTAACCTGACATTAATGGTACCTATACTGAAAGCGTACATATTTACATTTTTAAGTTGTAAGGTCGGAAATAAAATGAAAACCACGTTTTATTTACAACATACATTTATTAACAGAAAAACATGAAACACAAGGAAATTTAACTAATAATGGTACATCAGTGATATATCATGAAAATAAACATAAACTTCAAAACATAATCTTCCATTTAAATTCGCTTCCTGAATTCTCACTCGTAATACCGATTAATTGTTAAGATAAAAATAATTAATCAAAGTGATTGGTTATTTCGAAACACATATGACATCAAGTACATAGCGGTAACATGGTATCAAATCATTTCGTTTAAGTTAAAAATGGCTCAACGAATATCCACGAGCTATTAATTAAAGCAAAACATTCTGTTCAGGATAATGAGCCGATTAGAGAACGTAATTGAAGCTCTCGCAATGAAGTTCGGTGTATTGCTCGATAAATTGGAGTTGGATAACAGGTGAGAGTATAACTAGATACGTGACCAGCAATAATTCGTAACAGTGCGCATCGGAAGGGGTTGTAAACGCATGGTCTCTAGAGGAATCGAACTGGTAAAGCCTGGAAGACTAATCAGAATCAATTTACATTATTTTCACCATAGGAACTCGGTTCCCTATCGATTTAACACTACCACCACTGGCTAAAAATATTCAAGGTGTACATAGCAAATCTTTACATTACGCGATGCATGAAAAGTTTGTATAAGCGAGAAGTCACTATTTGCTAAAATACATAAAAACGAAGTTTGCGTTGAAAATTCTATATAAATACGTTAGGTTTAGACATAGACGGCTTGATCGAGGAAATATGACGAATGTATTAGAAAAGGAAAGGATTTTTTTATATTCACACTGTACGACAGAAAGTAAAATAAAAAGAATCACGTTTAAACAAGCAGTTTGTTATTTCTTGCGCTTTATAATTTTGTCAAAGGTTCTTTCTAACGCGTTATTATATTTTACCTTCTATTCTTGGAAACAGTAATGTATCGTCTGTTTTTTAATTAATACATAAGCTTGAAACGATTTCACTGATTATAGAATTTTCCAACTTGAAATTATTTTAACGCACCGTGAGGGTAACGATACTTTGTCTGCTTATAATTCATTTTGAAGTTTTATTCATCATATGCATAATTCGTGAGTGAAATATGCTAAAGTAAGTATTAGCCAATTTCAAGTAAAATTGAATACATAGGTACTTACCTATTCATTGAACAAAGTTCCAATAAAAGAGAATTCAATGACCTCATGCATATTAACGAGCAATTTATAGTCACGCAGTAGCATGACAAACTTTTTGACAGATTTTCTCCTTCTACAGGAAGTTTTTAACTAGTATGTACTCTAATTGGTTACTTCATAGTTTTTGAAGTCGTTAAAATAGTTCCCTACACTTTTTAGCGTGCCTCGCACATGAGAAATTAATCCATCACGATCAATATTAATTCAACAATCGGGATCACTTGTTGTCTCGATAATATCAAGCCAATTTTGTCGTTTCATAAAAATGTCTAATAATTTTTAATTATGTAAATCGAATAATTATTAATACTGTATATATATGTATGTGTACCTGTTTAATGTTGGATGTTTAGGACCAAGTTGGTCTATTCGTTATATTAATGTCACATTGTCTCGTAAACGATTCGCATGACTAAAGGTCATTACCCTTGTCGACGATAAGTTCCTATGAAAGTGAAGCTTTCACGCACCACCGCTTCACGTTTGTCTGTTCCTCCTCTTTCATAGCAATGCGGAAATAAATATCATGTAATTTGAAATTACATAACGTCAAAAGAATATTTTACTCGCGAGATATCCTGAACTGTAACATTTCATTGAAATTTTCAAATAATTATTTTGTATCATTTTGCGTATATTAATTTTACGCTTGTTTTTTTTTAAATAAAATTGATATTAACAGCTGTAAACGTAAGCAAGGCGATTATTTATATAAAATTATGTTATAATATTTAATTCTTGATAGATTTTATTTTGGATGCTTTAGCAAAATGTTTTACGAGAATATACTTGTCAACGAATAACAGTTACAATTCCAACGATATTTAAAACAATATCACGCAGCGATTAACCTATATCCTGTATATTAAAAAGAAAAAGGGTATTTGTTCTACTTTTGTAATCAACGCAATTAATTTCATAAGACAAACCTCGTTTATACATTATCACGTTTATACGATGCAATAAAGACGGTTATCGTTGCATTAAGACATAAATTTGAATCGATTACTCGTCTTAATCAAACTGAATACTCGAAAATATTTATTCTTCGTACTACTACGTATCGTGAAATATGATATACAATTTCTTGTTCGACTTAATATCGCCGTAATCTATCCTCAGTTTGCTAAGTAATAAATCAAATAAATATCATTAAAACGCGCCTTTCACTTCCATCCTTATTAATCGAAGCGTATAATTTACGAGTAAAATGTTTGTTACCTCAGAGGATGAAATTATTCTGATCGAGCATCTGCCAGGACGTCGAGTACATCTGCAAGACTTCTTTTGGTCAGATGCCAAGGATGCCCCACCATGGGTAGACGCTAATCAAGGGCTGACGTTTTACGAAACCAGAACAGTTCATCATACCGTAACATTGTACTCGCCGGCAGAAGACAAAGATAATCATAAACCATTTCCCGATCACGCTGAACCTAACGAACCAAAATGTACTACTTGCATCGAACCAACACCTAGATTGGACGACGACACGGACCAAAATATCGGTGTCCTTATCGGAGAAGATCCTGGTCCAAGGTATGTATTTATTTGTTATTTTCCAGATTACGAGTATTTATGCGTCTTGTGCACGAATATTTTCACACTTGATGCCATCCGATCAAAATATAAATATTTTTATTACACTTCCAACGGTATGTTAGAAGAATGTTTCTCTGCTCTTAATTATCGTGTTTCTTGTCATAACCGGGACTAAGTGTTTCGGTAAATTGAAACTGAATATATATGCGTTAATCAGATTCCGTGTTTATTTCTAAGAAATAACTGGCACTACAAAAACCTTTATAAACTGCAAAAACGTGACTGGAAACACACGTTTCAATTAACCTAACATCACAACATTGCACAGGCGATCGTAACACTTTACGCAGAATAATTGAAATATTCTTTTTTCGTTCTCCACGATTTAGATACTGGTTGCTAACAGTTCTTCGGGCAGGTGAAGCCATACCGCCAAAAATCGAATTGAAACTAGCCCGATTGTATAAGACTGCGTTTTCAAGGCAGCAGCATCGTCATCTTGGACTTTCACAGACGAACACACGATTTCGAAGAATTACAAGAGGGCACGCGCTTCTTAGAAACAAGGTACGCTTGCTGAATCAACGTACAATGGAAACACATACGTGCCACCATTATGTATTACATATTAAAAATATTCCAAAAAATGAACAAACCTAACTGTCCAATTTGGCAGACGCAATCATAAACGTTCATAGATATATCCTCTAAATTCATTAAAATATTATCACCATATAGCGATGATAAGGTGAAATTAATCGCTATTACACTCTTCGTCGTACATTGTCTCGCTCCTTATCTAACAGGAGCTGAGATACCTCCACGCACATTCTATTCTCCGCTCCTGTTACTTTCTCGCGATTCGACTCCGATAGATGGCAACACTGTTATACGTATATCTATCCTTGCCACGTAATATCGCGCTCCATGTTTATTATCGATGATTAAAGAAGGTCGGAACTGCGGGAAAGTAGCAGGAATATAGAATGTGCGAGGAGGTATCTCAGCTACTGTTAGACAAGGAGAGTTGTATTGTGCAACAAGGACGGACATACGTGACGTCACAGACAAAGAAAGCTATATTACGCGAAAAGGACAGAAGTACTTATCCCTTCAGTTTCACGATTATTCGTTAATTACGCTTTTCCCTGATAAAATTCGTGAATTTTCAGGATCGTACTATAAAGGCAGAACCTCTGGCAAGATTCACACACCGATTTCGACCGGAATTTTCCTTTAATTAAATAGATACAGGTCTGCGATTTTCCATAAATATTAACCTTTTGCTGCATTAATTCGCTCTCTAAGAAAATGCAGAAGATTCCATAGATCCTGTACTAAATTCTTCGTGCGTAGAAGTTCATAAATCAATTAGGCGTGGCGAAAATTTGCGGCGTGGCCCTGGGTGACGAGGGGATGCCGTGGATAATCGTTAAAAACTGAATAATTAGGCACAAATTCTGGTCGAAATCGGCACAAAACCGTTTTCAGAGATCCCCTCTATATTCTTCGATTCTAAAAGTGCAGGATTTTGTAGCAGAAACGGAGCAATTATCGAAAATTTGATGAATTAGAAAGAGACGTATGTCTGTCCTTGTCGCACAGTAGTGCGCTCCTTGTCTACGATCGATGCTGCTATCCATCGAAACCGGCTGGAATTGCAGAAAAGTAACAGGAATATAGAATATGCGAGGAGGTATTTCAACTCCTGTTAGATAAGAAGAGCTATATTGTGCGACAAAGACAGACACACGTGACGTCACAGACAAGGAGAGCTATATTGCGCGACAAGGACAGACATACTTCTCACTCTAATTTCACGATTATTCCTTCATTACTCTTCTCCCTGGTAAAAGTGATGAACTTTCAGGATCGCGAGACAAAGGTGGAACCTCTGGCAAGATTTACACGCCAATTTCAATCGGAATTCACCTTTAATTAATTAGTTATGGACATTTATCGTAGCTAATGTCGCGGCTAGCCCGGTACTGGTCTGCGACTTTTTACAAATACCAACTTTACGCCATATTAATCAGCTGTCTAAGAAATTGTAGAAGCTTCCTTAGATCCTGTGGTAAATTCTTCGTGCATAAAAGTTCATGAATTAATTACGCGTGACGAAAATTATGCGAAAATTTGCGGCGTGGCCCCTGGCTGACGAGGGGACGCCGTGGATAATCGTTAAAAACTGAATAATTAGGTAGAAATTCTGGTCGAAATCGGTGCAAAACCGTTCTCAGAGATCCCCTCTATATTCTTCGAGTCTAAAAGTGCAGGATTTTGTACCAGAAACAGAGCAATTAATGAAAATTCGATGAATTAGAGAGAGAAGTATGTCTGTCCTTGTCGCACAGTAGTGCGCTCCTTGTTTATGGATAAGCCATGCCCTGTCATCTGTGTGTGGAAGCTGGAACATAAAGTTATAGTGTGTTAGAATAGATGGCAGTCGATGGTTGTTCGCAGACAAGAAACGAACTAGTGTTTTAGAAGGACAGATATATATTCTCGTCGCAGGCAAAGGGGATTGAAAAATTAGTTCCGCTTTCCATCGCTACGCGGTGATAGTATCGCTGTCCCTAAAAATCTAACAGATGATAAGAGTTATTAAGATAATGTAAATTGAGATGAAGTGTTCTTAGTAGAAAATAACATTTTCGTAGAAGTAAGTAACATAAAGTATACTTCACTAAGGCTATGGATTTAAACCAAAGTTATCTATAGTATGTAGATAATTTGTAGCTTATGTATGAATGTAACTATGGACCTATCTTAAGATTCAGTGTAATGTAAAAAGTCGAACAAATTTTCTTTATTAAGAAAGGCTAATTAAGAGAATTCATCTGTGAACTTTTAGGTTTGCGTCTACCGGATTATATCGTCAACTTTCTTCCTACGTTTCTGTCAGCCTACAAACTGTAAATATAAAGATTTAAAAATGTTGCGGGATAGATTGAAGCACTCGTATGAATAGTATTTAATTGTTCGGAAACTACGTTCGAAATATGAATCGTAATTTCTCGTGCACGTAGTTAAAGGCGTAAACCTCGAAAAAAAGTATACACGTACAATGCAAATTAATTGCGTGAAGGTGAGAAACTTTTATTTTTTAATTTCAAAAGGAAAGAATTGTCTCTGTAATTACGGAATATTCGTTAATTACTCTTGCTTTTAAATCATAATTTTAGAATCTTGGAATAAAGAATGGATTCCACACAACATTCACATACATAGTTTTCAAGATGAATCTGTGTTTAATGAATTGCTTGTTAACAATTATTTCATAAAATTGGCACCATTAATATACATGAGTTTTTATTAATACGGAACTTTTAAATGATTTCGATTTACAGTCCGTGCAATCATAGAAGCTTCCTTAAACCCCGAGCATTCCATAAAGTACACCTTCATATTTCTACAGTAACAGTAAATAAATTTATCAGAGTTACCTTTAAAGGTTTATATATATTTTTTTAAATACAAGGTAACATGGCAAACATACAGTTGCAATAAATATTTTTCAAACGTTGTTCCAGCCAGAGGTCGCTAGTCAGGGAGAAATGCCGCGAAATTCCACGATCTCATCGCCTAAACTAAGGATTCCAGGGAATTCAGAGTCTCAGATCTCTACAATGCCAAACCAAATAAAACTACTTCAAGTATCCAGCTTTAAAAATACTCTTGTCCCAACGACGACAAGCGTGAACGATGTTGGGAATCGCAATGAGCAAATTCAAATGGACGATTTTCAATTAAAAATCACAAAATCCAGCCTCGTCAAAGAGAAAATATCGTACGACAAAGATGTATCTGCAACTACGTCGTTAGACTTTAATGAAAATACGACAGACTATCCTGGTCAACGATCATTGCAGTATGATCTATCTTTTAATTCGTCTTCTAATCTTTTTAATAATCTTCATGATCGTACAGACAATCGTGCTACGTCAAGGGAAGAAATATTAAACGATGGCGGTTCAGACAGCACAAATACAAGCAAATATTCCGAGTTACGTTTATTGGATCATTCTGGCGACGAGGCTGTTCAAGTTAGAATGCAAAATACAAGTGTAACGGACAGTGGGGCTACGAAGTTGATTTATTCGGTTCACCTAGGAGGGAAACCTGTACCCGCAGAAACAGCTGCCAGGGATATGGCTCTTTTGTCACCTCAAGAGGTTGCATTGGAACTTGGCGCGCCAGTTCTTATTCAAAGCGAACGTAAGTACTTGTAGTTCTTACTTATAGTAGTATAGTATATTATTATTTTCCATTAAGAAGTAAGATATCTTAGCACCGCTTTTTCATAATTAGGTGTGCGAATGAATGATGCGAATTTTCCAGTGAGATTCCAAGTCTATTTAAAAAGAAGGTACAGCAGGTGGCTCGATCAGAACATTTGCCATCGCTTTCTATGATTTTAAGAGACGATTCACGTGGTCGGATCGCGTCGAGTCAGGTCAAAATCGCTTGCAGGTAATTCAACGAGAGTATTCGCAGTTGGTGGTTCGGTCAAGTCGAATGAAAATCTCTTGACCGGAGCCTGACTCGACGTGATCTGACCGTATCGTTATCGCTAGTCTGAATCAAACTAGAGCCATCTATGAATTCTTTCATTAAATTCTGAATGGCAAATCATGAATTCTCTCATGGAAAAATGCTGCGTTTCTAGACAAGAACCAATCGCCGAGTCATTTTTGTATCTCATCCGCTAATTGAAAGTGAGTATCGGATAAGACGTGTTACGTCGATCAGAACAGGTAATAATCCTAGGGAGTAACGTCTGGCGAATATGACAACATGAACAACTTGCGATAATCTTCTTTAAATAGACTTTGAGTTCCACTGACAAATTTGGATTATTCGTTTGTACGTCTAGATTGCAGGTGTATTTATTAATATGTAATCTAAATAAAATTTATCTTCTTTTTTTAATTAAAATGGGTACGAATATTAATATCTACAGGCATAATGATTAACTTTTAATATATAAAAAGAACACTTAATATATATCTTACCAATAGCCAATATTTTAATATATATATCTAGCCAATATATTAATATATATATCTAGCCAATATATTAATATATTACATTCCTTGTTTTAAGTAGTACTGATTTATAAGCATTTTGAGTTTCAATCATTTTTCCTAAAGTCACTTTGCATTTTTTATGTACATAGCGTACTTGAAAGAAACACGACCATTGGCTCTTTCGAGGAAAAGAGATGCATGGCTATTAATCGGTGCAGCAAGCGCTGGTTTTATTTTGTTAGCATTGGTTGTCACGGGATTAGTTCTCGCAGCAAAAAGGAAACGAGCACACAGCGCTGTAGCTGCACCGCCGAGTCATCATGTGTTAAGAAAGAAACAAGAATATATCCAAGCAGCTGCTGGTCTTGATAATAATGCTTGTTCGACATCCGAAATGGAAATTAAGGTATGTGAGAAATTAGAATAGCAGCATAGGAAACGTGAAATAATATTATCTAAAGTAACGTGATTGACTGTTAAAAATTAAAAAAATATAGCGATTAATGGACTGTGAATTTTCATATGCATTTGTGCTAAATTTAAAAGTGCAAAGGTGTAAAGAGATTTAAAGTACTCGTGTAATATTTAGCGTATAGGATAAATATCTATTTAGATTCTCACTTTAAGCACGCAAGCTATGGCTACTAATTTTTTTAATAGTTTGCGTGACATTGAACACAAGTATAAATGAAACAATCCGGAATAGTAAGAACATTGTCCTATAATCAAGCCAAATGACTAGCTGCAATTATAGGGACAGACTGTTGCATTTATTCGACTATTAACTTGGAGCAAATATTCAACCTTCGTTTACTCTGATTTATTGCGAAGCAACTCTATCGATCTACTGCACATCCTATCCTTTTTCGCAGACTGACGGTACCAGTCAGAGACAGACTCCTGGAAGTTTATCGAGGACTCCGGTGTCTCTCGAAACCCCAGACAGTCTCGAGGCAGGAATTCATCAAGTTTCGAGCGACAACGACGAAGAACAGAAAAGTAAAGCGCTAGAACCGAGACCGTGGGAATACTCTTCGAAAAGAACCAGGTACATCCAAGTGTTAATTGCAAGATAATACAAAATTCATTTGATAAAATTTCTTAGTTTGTTTTCAAGCTTAACTGAAGTCCCATCTTCGTATTTTCAAATTTCTAATAATGTTGAACCATATCTTGAGATGTAATTCTTTTCTTTTAAAGCTTTTAATTATATTCAATCTTATCTTTCTATTTTGATACTTCTGTAAATCTGTAAAAAGTATAACGCGATATTTAATTGTTATCGTTCAATTATAGAATAGCACATGGAAGAATGTCACGAACAAACGCTGTTGACACGCCTCGAACATCTGATTCAATGGATGTCATTGTCGATCATCTAGAAACATTAGATTCTTTGGAAAAAGATTACACGAGGCAAGAAGAAGCCACTGCTTCACCGCATTCTTACCTTTCTATGCCATCCTGTAAGCCATTCCCCAGCATGAAAAGTGTTGAACCACTTTCTAGAGTACTCGAACCAGTTATGGTGAGCAAACTTTAATCTTGCAATAAAAGTTGTAACGAAAACATGACATAAAATTATTCCAACGAAAATATATTAAATATTTAATACTTTACACGTATTTCTCACAGATTTTATGTGTTTTATATTTGTTTTATTTAGGTCAAACATCTAGACATAGACTCTCCAGAACTGGTAAGGCGAGAAAACGATCGTTTGGGTCTTTATACGGGTGATGGTGTGAATGATAAATTTTTTGCGCGAACTTCGAGTGCTGTCAAAGACCCTGGAGTTATAGGACCAATAGTATGGAATCTTCGGCGACAAAACTTGTCTGCAGAAGGTATCCCTTTCAGCCCATTTATTCTAGTATTTTCCGGATTAAATTTTCCTATTACGTAATTTGAACTGTGATTTAAGACAATGGTACATCCGGAACAGATGTTGATCCAACTTATGCAATGCCATCCGGTCCTGTGGGGAAAGCAAGGAGAAGACTTCACGAACTCCTGGAAGATTCTTTCAGTCTCTTTGGAAGTAGAGATGCAAAATCAGAAGCACAATTATGCGCCACAAGACCAACTTCAGCAGCACGTGCACCGGATGTTCTCACAATATTTTCCGAAACTAAAGGAAGAATCACTCATGCTAGGTATTTTTATTTAGAGATTGTAATTGAGAAGCATTCTGAAAAAAGCTTTGCTAAATTAAGAGTCTATATTATAATTATTAATTAAAACATAGTTAGTGTTAAAAGTCAGAGATAAAACTTCTCACGTAATTTACTCTCATTTTACTCATTTTGGATCTTGTTGGCCCATTTTCTAGAAAGCTTATCGATTACTTGTTTAGTATATTCTGTTTAAAATTCATGTTAATGTCTATATTTAATTTCGTCTTTAGTCCTATATCTTCACCATTAGCGGAAATGCAGGTTCGACCTCGTACGTCGTTACCGGTGAAATCCAACGACGGTGATATTGCAGAAAATGGACATTTCCAACCACCGCGATCTCGCAGTGGTTGGGGTTCCAGACCACTAAGTGCTGGTCCCTTTCATAGGCCTAACTTGCCAGATGTTGATACGAGGCGTATACTTGTCGACAGTCAACTTCCACCGGAAGATCCAGCAGTACCATTAATAGCTTCGATTAAAAGAGAACTTGAAAAGTTTTCTCCGCAATAAAATAAATAATCGAAGGGGTAACAACATTAAGCAATAACAAGTATTAAAAACTAAAGTACAATTGAGTTAGTTCAAAGATTGATGAACGTGCAAACTCCAATTATACTTCCTACACTGATTCTACAGAGATTGATATTATTGAGGATATTCTAATGAAGAATTAATAGAAAGAAATTTTCTTGAGACTGTTATTTATAAGTGCAACCAACTACTGCTAATTGACAATTGCTAGTACAATATTAATTTCCAGCAGTTTCAATCTCTAAGAAATTAATATTACAATGGCTCTGTTGAGCTGACTAACCGAGTTAACAATTACCAAAGAAAAAACAATATTTATAAGATGGATAAAAGACATGAAAATCAGTATTTGAAATTACATTTATAACAATTGTAAATATTTAACAAATTTTTATACGTACGTATTCACTGAATTCATTCACATCAATTCATTCATGCAAGTAATATTTTCTTGAAAGACTGGCGAAAGTAAAAAATTATTATAAAATATCTATTTACACATTGTACACATATTGATGCTATTATAGTTATTATCAATTTATCGTTAACGAAATGAAATGCTGCTGTTTTCATGAAGATAATTAGAAAGGAAATGACTTTTTAAAATAGTTTTTTTATATATTTTTGTTATATTTTTGTTTGTACAGATAGCAAAGTTAAAAGAACCAAAAAGACACTGTTACGATATTCACTATCAAATTATTTATTTTTTAACTAATACGCTTATTGTATCTTTCGTTTCTCGTTGTATATATCACAAATTATTGTAAGTTAGCTAATTTTAATGCATGATCATTTGACATAAAGCGACCATTTCTTACTAAAAACTTTAGAAATTTTTAATTTTAAGAAAGTACGACTTTATAATTAATTCCATCCAGTATAAAGATATTTTTAATCCAAGTATACTCTAATAATGTATCAGAAAGCAAATAAATTATTGATATTTTTAATTATGTACATATACATATATTAATTAATTCTATAAACATATATGAAGAAACATGTAATGTATTTTATTTTGATTTATTTATTCGAAAAAATATTTGTACATTAAACCCTTTTACGAGATTTTCACTATCTCAACAAATCGATCATTGTTACAAAAATCTTTGTATGTATGTGCGTACTGAAGTTTAAGAACGGAATATTTGTTTGTAAAAAAGCGTATGTATTCAGGATGACTTGTATCAACTTCTAAAAGCAAACGTCCTCCCGGCTTTAAAGCTGTGGCAGCGTATTTTAGTAAAGGTTTAATGACTTTTAAGCCATCGTCTCCTCCATCAAGTGCCGTTAGATCTTCGTAACTGAAGAATACAATTTATATTATAAATATTATATATATATGTGAAAAAATATTAATTTATAATGTTTAAAATGCTTTTCTGACTTGATATTTATTTACATTTTAATTTCTGGAGTTAATGTAGGTATCTGTTTGGTCGGCACATAAGGAGGATTACTAACTATTACATCGAAAATTTTCGAATTAAAATCGAGATCTTTGGTTTCACTTAATGCGTTCGATATTTCTATCGATCCATCGTCTTTCAGGGCTGCATGCACAACTGCAACTCGATCTTTTAAATTTAACCTATCTCGATTTTCTTTTGTTAATTCGCACGCGTCTGGATTTGAATCGATCGCTATACAATTAACCTAGAAAAATTGGTCTAGTTTTACATATGAATCCTATTTGCAATAGTTGTCAGAGAAAATGATTTCCAATAAAAGTAAGTAAATATATGCAAGATAGATAGCAATTGACTGATATAATAGTTACTGTTTTATCAGCATGAGCGATCGCAAGAGATATGGCTCCAGAACCACATCCAACTTCTAAGATTTCTTGTTTTTTATTTTCAGAAGAATGTAATGCTTTTAAAGCATAATGAACTAACATTTCAGTTTCTGGTCGTGGAATGAAAACTGGCGGAACTAATTTTAAAGTAATGTCTTGGAAGTCCCATTCTCCTATTATGTATTGAACCGGCATTCTGTAAAGATTCGATTTTAGCCAAAGAATGATGAACAACAATTCTGTGAAAACTTTTTACCGAGATAATCGGCATTCGCACAACGAATCCAGTGTATCGCGCTGGTCCGACGTAAGTCTTTTACTTCGCGCGTTCACAACATCTAATATCTGAAAATAAATTTTCGCTGAAATCCTATTTTTAAATATCGAATTTAATTACAAAGCAAATTTTATCGTTTTCGTAAGATTAAATAAAGATTGTATAAAAACAACTTATGTGTATGTATTTGCTTATATATTTCTTAAATATTATTTTACTTCGTACTCATATATACTCTATTTACAGGAGTAAAGATTATAACAAGATTTAACGAAAGAAAATATGTTTAAAACAATGAATATCAGTTGATGATTGTTTTAGTGGTTGGTGCTGGTCATCATGAAAATACGAGAAAGAAGAATTTAAATTGTACGAGCATTGAATGCTTGGTAATGGTAATACCTTGCTAGTGCCTATAACGTGTGCAACGATGTGTTCGATCGATTCTACGGGTTCCGGAATACCTTCGTTCTCAAACCGGTCGCTCCATTGTTCAATAATTTCACCAACAGTAGGACATTGTACGTTCGTTGTGCACAAACTTCGCGTTGGTCGACTAAACGTGATACTTTTACCTTTACTACACTGTATACATGTTCCGGCACTTACAACACTGAAGAAAGCACGAGCACTCGAAAGACATCGAAGCAACATTATGTTTCATATAAAATAAGTTGTCGTCACCATCAAACTGTGTTCCTAACCAACAATTATCTCACGAGATATACGAAATATCAAAATATTCTCCATTCATTAAACTCACGATTACCAGGCACGAATCACAATTCGTTATTCGTTCAATCCTGCTATGTGCTGCCAGCTGTTGAGAAATATATTTAATTACATTTTCTCGCAATACAACGTCGATTGAGCAGAGAAAGGATTGACATTGAAGAAGCAATGAGATATTTATGGGGCAGGTAAATCACTATATCAACATATAATTGTAAATGCTTACAATTACACAATACGTACATGAATACGAAAACTCATTAAACATGTGAATGAGATACACGGATTTCATAAACGATACAAGGCAAAATGTGTGTTGCATGTCTGGAAAACCTATTTTGTTGAAATCGTTGTTATTTCGTAATATTGACCAATTAAATGGTTAATATCACACATGTCAGTCTTTTTTAATTCATAAGAAAAATTCGTCTTGCGTTCAGTCGATAACGTATCATCGATTAGGGGCGCATGCGCAGAATTGTATAACGGAAAGAAGGGTGCGGGCCTATAGGCCATGATTCGGTTTAGGACGCCAGCAGTCGCCACTGGTCCAACTCGCAACTTGCGACTCAGTCTGCCATGACAGTCGTCGGTGTCACACGAGTGCGCCGTTCAACTTCCGTCTATTATTGACTGTGTCTTTCTGACAAAGGGGACGATCCAATGGGCTAGGCTGTTATACGCTCCGACGGACACGTGTACCATCGTTTTCGAGTGACTATCGTATCGAACGGTTTGGATCTGGAGAATTATACGAATTGCACGCGTCTTTGGCCTAGTGAATGGCGGCGGGTGGTGTGGTGGCGGTGTTGTGACGTGTGTCTCGTGCTGCGTTGACTGTCAGTTTCGTCGCGTATCGAAAATCGCGTCGGTTCTGGATCTCGTGTGACATCATCGATCGTTGTTTACGATTCGCTCGATTGTATCGCAAACAACTAACCGATACACACGCCGCCCTGTCGCAACGCTTAACATTCCTCTCTATGATTGTGCGGCATTTGTTTACGAGCAGAAGCTTTCCGTCGCTTAAAGAGCGTGAGAGTAAGGTGTGGTGAAAAATGACATGTAGATTCTCGCTGCTCTTTCGCTCTTGCTTCTCTTTCTCCTTTCCAACCTTCCCCCCTTCCTCTTTGTTCTAGGCACGCGTATTCCTATCCTTCCCTTCCGCCTTCACCCGACGGTATACCGGCGACTCGAAAGCCTCGCGAAGGTAAAAGTTCGCTGTCACGCGCGATTGTCACGATATTGTTTTCACACGGAACGATGCTTTCCGGTGATGAAATAACGGAGAAAGGAATTAATACAATCAGCCCAAGAATAAACTATCGAAGTGTATAAAAGTTGTGTTTTCGATCAATCGTCTTGCATCATATACGAAAGAACACTTTCAATTAGCTTTAACCAAGAAGAAGAGAGTGAGAGAGAGAGAGCCATTCTTCTGTTCATAAAGAAACAACGTAAGAAATAAAGCAAGAGGAAGAATCTTGTAAAAAAAAAATACAGTTTTGGAATATCTTGCTTGGATTAAATGCCGGAAACGACCGGCCATGAAGAAACAGTTTGCTCTGGTAGGTTCACGCCCCTTTACGCGTCACGTCTCACCGTACCGTCAATCATCGACTGAAAATCTATCGATGTATTCGGTGTTTCGTGATCCGTGTCGCGTGAAAACCTAGTACTTAAAAATTTATCGAGTGATGCGCGAGTGTGCTTCGTGTCTATCGGTACCGTTTCGATGTGGGAATAGATCGAAGCGTGGTGAAGAAAACGTGCCTCGTATTGTATCGTAAAATAACGGGGCATCGAAAGTGACGTATCGTTTACTCGGAATTCGTTCGTGACAGGGAATTTCCTGTTACCGATTTGCGCTCGCTTGGCGCGTACGCAACGTTGCGCGAGCGTGCACGCCCCTCCTCCCCTTCTTTCTCGTCGTCTTCAGAGTGCGATCGTGTATAGCCGTCGTAGGTCGTAGGGGAGTGATTCCGTCGGTTGTTTAGTGTTTGCACATAAGCGGCGGTGTGACCGGGCACACATAGTCGTTTCGATGGACAGTGTCGCGTTATGCGCGCGGGCCGAACCGAAATACGCGACACGGCGTGAAACTGTGCACGCGCCAGCTATCAATAGAGAAGAGATATCCTGTGTTATCTCTTTCTCACATTCGACTCAAGATCCGTGCTGTGAATGAGAAGATGTTTAACTTTATGAAGAAGGCTGCGGAGAAGGACGACAAGGAGAAGCGGAAGCGAGAGAAGAAGGAACGAAAAGATGTCAAGAAACGAGATCGCAGTAGTATGTCCGCTGAGGAATTGCTACGTTTGGATGAAGTACGTCTTTTTTTTTGTTTGTTTATTTTTGTAAATTAACCTAGTTGAAACAGTAGGTTGAAGATATTAGATATATGAATGATTAACACATAGTGTTAGTTTATTTTTAGTATAGTATTCTTCTCTTTTGGTACATGAAATATGCGTAATATTATCTTGTTAAGATTTATCTCGTTCGTTCGATAAAAATTTGTCGAGATACGTCCATGCTGAATATGTTGAATGTTGACCTTTACGCGTTCTTTTCGTTGTACTTATCTACAAAGTGGATATAGTGCGCAGATAAATCCTACGATTTGTCGAGTTTGAGTCGTTGTCGATAATCTTCATCTTTTATCTATGAGTTCTGTTTTTTTGGGAGGTTCGAACACCTTTAAAGAAGTTTGTAGGGTAGCGTTTGAAGAGTGGTATGTGTTCACCATAGTAACAGCATACCACAGATATTCCGTCATACGCTTTAGAGGAATTTTCCGGCTTTATTTCTTTTCTGTTCAATGTGTATATTTGAACCTTGGTATTTAATACATTTTTCTAATTTTTTGTTTATCATGATGTCAGTATGAAAGATTATAAATGCAAATAAGTAGCTGCATTAGTCGCGTTTTACTGATTGGTTAATTTATGAAACGTAACTATATACATTCTTTAAAATTTACACGTGTATTAAAAGTAGGCCATTTTTTATATACATTTTGTGTGTTGTTGTAATCTTTACAATTGATAACAATTTAAAATTCGCTGATTACATTCTTTTGTTTATTGAGATAAGACGTTTCATAACAATTTGTGTGAAAAAGATTGTAATTCTTTAACGGATAACGTATTACATGTTAAGTAATAAGAAACAGGGTTTATACGTAGAATGATTCCATAGTAAAGTATATAGAATGTATTAAAATAAATTTTGCTTGAAATAGTGCATAGTAGCAATTTTATATGAGAAAAGTAGAAAAAATACTTGTTTCGTTGTTTTTGTAGAATTTAATGAAATAAAAATTGCTTGTATAATAAAAATTTTAAGATTTAATTAATCTTATATTCTAAATAAAATTCTCCATTGTTCCTGATATTTATTTTATATTAAACTAAAGTTGATATCATACTGACCTCGTGCAATGTAACTTCGAGATAATTCAAGGTCATTCAGTAGTATGTGAGAGATATATGTATTGGTAAGAACAGAAAATTCTTCGAATATTCGATACATTGTAACGTCGGGTTGTTTTTTTTTAGAAACATAAATAAAAAATTAGATTGCTACTTTGAGAATACATTAACGCATGTAAATATTCCAAATTTTTCATCGTTACGATATTTTTTACACAAAATGTATAATTTCGTACAAGGTACAAAATATGTAGTTACGCTTTTAAATTATAATTAAGGTGACTTTCATATAATATAATTAAAGTGTGTTGAATCATTTTTTAAATTTAACAACACATCAGCTTAAGGATATGGTGATTTGTGTAAGTATTTTTTGTTCCTTTCCTTATAAATCATTTAATAAACGAGGAATTCATATTATCTGCATCCTGCTCTATTTTTCGTAAAAATTGGAAAATATTAATTTTTATTTGTACTTCGTAAAATAAAATTTTCTCATCTTTCTTGCCTCCATATAAATGTTGAAACCTTTTCATTATTTTATATTAATTTCAAATTGTATCATTATAATCATAATAGTCGTACATATCATTACAGTGTTTATGGAAACAATTTCGTATAACACATATTATAATATGCTCAGAAAAATTGTCTATGTTAAGTGTTCGAATACTTTCCCGAATCACTGTACGTAATTCGTTGATTCAATAGTATTTATCCGCATTTCTCTAGTTTGATCGCAGAATATCGTATTTAATATATAGACGTAATAATAATAAAAAAAAAAAAAACTAACAGTCTGCCCACTGTTTCGTTCATCCAATTAAAAAATAGTCAGCGTATCCGAGAGATGTTTAATGCAAAGTGAAGCGAACGATGTAGAGCGTTAGAACGTAACGTGGCTATTTAAGATTTATTTCTATAAATTCTTATATCAGTTTCTCTCTCGAACTTTCTGTGACCGTATATTACGTTTTTATAACCTTAATCATTCCTCATGCCCGTCCGTTTTATTTAGAAACATATTTGCCGTTGTGCACGATGATAAATGTCATGAAAAATTCTCTGATGCATTGGAAGTAATTTGTTTGTCGTGGACGTATAGTAGTAGTACCGTATGTACCTTGTAATTAGAGAGGAAATGCGGATGCATTATCAGCAGGTAATGGAACTCAAGTGAAAGTGTTATATCATTAAGTCTTGTTCAATTCTCAGTCGGTGATTATTAAGATATCAAGATCTCAACATTTGTGCTAAGGCATATAGAATTGCAGTTCTAAATATATAATTATGTATTAGGTTATCATTATTATGTACTTTTGTGTATTATGTACCCTAGAAAATAGTCTTTTATTCAGAGTACGGATAGAACTGTAACTTATTTGCAGTTAGCATAATTCAGGTAGGATGTTAAAGCGTGCAATGTTCTTGCAGTTTATTTCTGCCAATGATGTATTATTAGTTTTTCGTTTAGTTTTCAGAGACTTAAAAAAAACAGCAGTTTCATTCAATCATCGATTTGTTTCGAAGATAATTGAATTACAGCCCAGCGCTGTATTTAATTAGAGATCTTTTCGAATTACGAAATCGAGGGCACTTTCATAGTTACTTAATTACACTTGAATTTGTAATTGTTCCGACATCGGTCATTGCTCCCTCTCTACGTATGTCTGTTACACGTAGTTTCATCCTATCGTATATCTTGGCGCTAATTTTTCTCGGAACGTACACGATTACTTTTGTTGTAAAATAGCAATAGTGGAAAATAGTCGATAGAAAAATATAAAAATATTTTCAAATATTAAATCATTTATTACTTGAATCATGAACATATATTATTAGTTTTTTAATTAAATAGAGCACACGTAGAAAAATAATTTTCCATTCATGGAATTTTATTCATTAACATTTAAAGTTTATACTCAAACGTTGAAGCTATAATTAGTTTTTTACCCTATTCTCACACAACTCTGCAATTTATCTTTTCCTGTTTTAGTATCTAATCTCGGATATCAGGCGATTATTTTCTCTCCCTTAAATTCTTTATCGATGAAACATGTTTAGAAAATTTGTATTTCCAACAATTATTTATCGACCAATCTCCTTAGTATTTTTTTTTATTGATTGACAAATATCGTGTCATAAAGTTCATTAAAAGATAGAGTCGTGAATGGAAAGTATCGTAGTAAACTTGTTATGCATTATTAACTTGAAGTGCATTTATACGTCATTTTCGCATACTGTTATGCAAGGATACTTGATACGAAAGATCTAGGAAAAGGAATAGGCTTTAGAATGGATACGTCATTGTTTCATCACGTACGGCTGCCTCTCAGGTATTCGTTTCCTTAGATCTTTCGTATCGAATATCTTTGTAGTATATACCTCGCAAACAGCATGTTTCTTATTAAATATGTCCTTAATATCTTTTTGATATTGCATCAAATTTCAAAGAAAATAATATTGGAAGTGGATGAGTATGTGGGCACAGCGTGTGAGAGAAAAATGATCCAGCACTATCTTGTTTTTCATATTAAATAACTTTCTGGGAAACTAAATTTCTGTTTGGCAATGAAAAGCAGTGGAATATAAACCAAGATACGTATGTTGAAACACCAAGTTCAAAATCTTATTTTGTATATTTCATGTTTCATTACTGTACATTTGCAATAAAATGAATTAAAGAAGAGAAGATCGTATTAAGAAAATCATTAGAAAAGGAAACTATGTATTAGATGGGTAGAAAAGTTCTGTCGAGTTTTATACAATAAAGATATAACCAGTTTTTTAATATTTTAATTTCTTTTCTATTTATATATTTTCTACACTAAATGCTTCATTATCTATTTCTTAACGTAAATAATATTTGCACACCATTGTATTTATTATATAGCATTAAAAAATTGCAATTACAAGAATTTGGTATTATGAGAATGAAATTTAAAGTCTAGCTTTGAAAAAGGCTACATTGGAAAATAAGGGTATGTGCAAATACTTTTTCTGGCTACTGTATAACATTTTTTCCTATTTATACCTATAATATGTACATTCTAACAAAGTTTGACTGCAAAAATGACCAAGTGTATCTGTTTCATTTGCAGGTTCGGAGATCGTTAAAGATTCCTGGTCGCCGGAAGGAGAAGGAAAAGTTGCCGAGTGGTATCACCGCAGACTATAGTGCTTCGTTCTTCGCTTACTTGGACCGTGATATCTTAGAAAATTCGCAAAACTCTTCAAGCTCAGGGCAAAGTGTTCGCACTGGTAATAATTGGAATACGAGAACGCCGGATGGTTTGACACAGAGTGACTCTTCTGAAACTTCTTTGACTTCATTGACAATCACCACCACTACGTCTTCGGTTACGCCAACCAACGTATCCGGACAATCAGGGAAGAATTTGCCACCACTGCCGCCAAAGCCTCCGAAGCGAGGAATTCTTAAGGGGCCACGTCTGAGTGTCAGTAATACTGTGAATTCGTTGTCAGAGGAAAGCCATCTGCCGAACGGTAACGAGACCAATTACCAGGAGGCCAGCAATTTACTGGTCAGAAACACGCTGCAGAACGAGGTGATCGCTTACCAGAACGTGCCCACACACTTGTCAGGATTTGGGAACGCTGTTAGCAAGGAGGAAGCTTGTAGCGAGGAGGAAACGCAGACAGGACAAAGCTCGTGGCAGGTATCACCTCAGCGAACAGTTCAGCAGGCTCAGCAGCAGCATCAGCAGCAACATCAGCAACAACAGCATCATCATCACCACCAAAGCGACACCAAACTGTTGCAGGTTAGTTGGAAGGACCTAATTGGTTTCTGTTAGAGGCTTTTGCTGGTATTGCAGGTGCTCGTGGTTTGAAATTCATGCTGTCCAAGCTCAGCTTCGCAGCTGAAAGATCTTCGTGTTTCATTAGCCTACAGAGAGAGGTACAGAGAGGCTAGCTAATCTGGTGCTATACCTATGTGTCTCCCAATGCAAACACTTCTAGCCATCAACTCGTACTTTAAGGGAACTGTTTTCAGTAGTATGGTAATGCGAGTAGTTGATAACTCGTTTCATGCAATTTGCAACACTAGTGGTTTGTGAATTTTCTACTTGAGGCCATTATTACCATATCGTTGTTACATAAAATATTACCGTACGAATTAGGCTGGTTTGCACATAATTTATTACTAAATTACGATCCTAACTCTCATATTTCAGCCTCTCTTGCTCATTTTTGGTATACATAGCATTTAAATATTTTCTCCCTGTAATTGCTTATATGCGCGACACATTTTATTTTATTGTATTTATTATAATTTGTATTTAACAATCGAATTGCAATTTATCTTTTACAGGTGGTGACCAGTGCAAGCCCCTCTGCAGACTCCCTAACAGACACCACGAATTCCAGTTTTGCAACACCACCTTTCAGCCTGTCGCCCGTAGGAGAATCCCAGGGTTTGTCGAGGTGGAGATCCTCGGCGTCCTTTGAAGAACAAGGCGTCGAGTTGCAGTTACCAGAGATCGTACCTCTGGAACTGCCCGAACCTCGCGAGCTTACGATCCAAAGGCAACCACCACCGCGAAACGATTTCGGTTTCTCGTTGCGTCGAGCTGTAATCGTGGAACGAGCCGCAAATGGTGTCACACAGATGAGACCTGTGATCTTCGCTGAACCAGGTTCATTGATACAACATAACAACGACACCGGGTTGCTGCCAGGCGACAGGCTGATCGAAGTCAATGGAATTAACGTCGATGACAAGTCACGGGAAGAAATTATCGATCTCATTAAGGGCTCCGTTAACAGTGTTACCGTAAAGGTGAGTTAAGACAATGATTATAAAATATATAATTTTGCTATCCATCTTGGTAGAGTTGAGATGCTTTATAGCACAAGTTTAATACTAACGTTGCAACATTTAAGAGTTTGTTATTAGATCATTCATAAGTAATGCAAATTTTCTCACCTGCTATATAGGGTGTCCTATCATCTACTTTTGTAAAATCTTACACGTAAAAATGAGAAAAGGATATTATACTTACATCTAATGAAATATAATATTCATTTGGAAGGAGAACAGAAGGGTTAAAAAGTCGATACTTCGTTCCGATGCGAGCAACAAATTCAAGTAAAACATGGTAAAAAAGATAGTCGAAAAATATAATCTGTACTCTAAATTTTTCCAAAATGAGAAGAAATCGATAAGCAGCATCTTTAATCCCCACTTTCTTGTTTCGTTCTCCACGATGAAAATGGTTACACGGGATCGTTGGCGTTGCCGGTAAAAGTGAGAGCGTTCACAGGTACGCTTGGTCGGTTCGAAAGGTGATCGGTGTACGGAACAGAGAAACTGGTGTTCCCCGGCTGATCATGGTTGGTTCATTGCCACTGATGCACCGAATATAGCGGGATCGTGACTCATGACCCATAATAAAACTATACTTGGACCGGGAGCGTGGCGTGAAAATAACTTCTTACCGTGGGATCCAACCGATGATCTTCTATTGGTCCTTGGTTGTGACAGTTGGTCACGAACTCGGAGAATTAAGTACTTAAGTACTTTGTTAGACTTCTTACAGTCAAAGCTGTGCAAGCGTAATTAGATTTGTCGACATGAACTTGCGATGCGATATTTTCTATTTCCGTGTGAGATTCTCAATGCCTACTGCCGATAAATAAGCTTTCTTTTTATTGATTCTCCTATCGGGTTTACAACAATAAACCCATCCTGACTTACGCAGCGTTTTATCCTGAGTTAACCGGGAAGAATGAGTCAACTCGTCGCTGGGATTTATAATCTCTAGAATATAACAGATTCTTTATTTGCGAATCTCCTCTCTTTTAACGAGCCGATCATTTTTGTTAAAAATAAAAGGGAATTAACATTGACCCAATTATGGAATTAATTAATGCTATAATTATATAGAAGCTTTTGATTAAGAAAGATCGAGGTGCTTGGAACGTACTAATATACATCCTCTACGCTTTCTGAGTTAAAAGAACAACAAAATTTCTCAAAAGATTTCCTCTGCTAAAAGACTACTCACATCGACTCCCAATTGGTATCGTTGTGTCACGGATGACACATCATCAGAGTTTGCTTTAAGTTATGCAATTTCTGCAAAATACACTATTTCTGTTCGCATCTATGTATTCTATTTCATTCCTTGTATAAAATGGCAAACAAAATATACTATTGAAGTAGCATAAGTTTGTCTAGTTCTATCGTTGGAACATTTCCAGGTCTGGTTGTAAAGTTCCTAGAGGAGGATGTATCGATTAGGCTTGGGGGCCTTCGTACAGGTTCATGCCCTGGTTCTCCTTCTCGGTAAACCAAACGGTCTTAACAGAAAGAACGTAACGTGATTTACATACTTATACTATGTACAGCTAGGCCGCTTGCAGGTGTTCTCTCGGTCAACATCCTGTTTCCTGTGCTGTATACGCTAGACGGAAACCACTTTAATCTTCTTGAGCTCGCACACGCGGCTAGAAAGTAGTCTGAGGCATCCGTTACACGCGTGATATCTGTTTAATGCGTGCGATTAGCTATGATCTTATCAACATGTACAGTTGATCCTTTATTATCTGAATTCCTACCATCCGAATACCGGTAACTCTTGTACTACTTGTTAATTCTGGTAATTCCTTTGGAATAGCGAACTACTACCTATTATCCTTAGAGAATGTTACTCGGAATATACTGGCAAACTGTATTGTGTGTATTATTGCGTTGGAAACTAAGTGATAGCGGATTTTGTCATTACGTGGCAATGACAACATAGATACAATAGATTTGTAAATTGTAAGTTGTAAGTTTGCAAGTGTAACAAGTTACCTCTCGTTTCTTTAGAGAAATTTTTATATGATCATAGAGAAAAATATTAGAAGTAGATATCTGTGTCGAATTGTTATTTTGATGGTATTTTATCACTGAAAAGCAACATCAAAATAATTTCAATGGGAAGAATTTATTGGATCCAATGATATAGTTTGAACAGAATGGAAAAATATACGTTTAATGGAAAAAATAAATTAAGAAACAATTTTGAAAACGGATTTAATGACTGCCCCTCTGTTCTTTTAAAACTTCTCATCTTCAATTTCATTTCAATTCCATGTTAAACATTTTTTGAAAAAGTTTGTTCGTTAAGATAAAAGTGAAATGGAAATATAAAAGTTTGATCGAAGAAGATGGAAGCTCTTTTTTATTCTTATGTCACGCAATGAAAATGTGGTTGGTTAAAGCAGAGACTAATTAAAACGGGATCGAATAAGAGAGTGTCTGTTGTATATAATAAACGTGTAATAGAATGTGTAATGGAATACTTTGTTGTTTGCAGGTGCAACCGGTCGCGGAATTGTCGGAATTATCAAGACGCGGTGGTAGCGACGGACGCCAGGTCGAACTTGCGGCTGCGAATATTCGTGGCGGTACACTTCGTCGATCTGGTAGTTTGCGGTTTCATCAAAACATGGTGAGTATTCTGTTTTCTGTCTTAATCCCGCGGTGAGATCGTTTTGCAAAGAGTCTTGCAAGATTTCTCTCCCGTCACGCCACAAAACAGAGTGCACACCGTTTCAGTCGCCTATTTGATTTAATAAAAAAAAAAGATGTAATAGCCATTTATTTAAATAATGGCCAAATTTGTTTGAACTGTGGTAAAGTGCTTTATTAATCAAGCTTTCTGCAAGATACAGAAGGATTAATAAAAAGAGAAACAGAGAGAAGAAGAACGCTTTGGATAATAAAAGTTTTATTATTTAATTGCAAATTGAATTACAAAATGAATATCGATGAAATACCAAATAGGAGTTGGTTTATCATTCGTTTGCAAATCGTGTTAAGAAAATGAATAACAATTGACAAAATATCAGATACAAAAGGAAAGCAAACGAGAAACTATGGAGAAGATGAGGTAGGAAATAAGCGAGCGGAAAAAGTGAAAGACGTGATGGGATTGTTTGGTACTCTAACTCTAACAGGAGGAAAGGTGTAGAGGGAAAAAGACAATAGTAGGGACGGATGCCTTCCACCCACATTCCTCGCGGCGGTGCAGTGGCATAGTAATCGCTTAACGGTACATCTGCTGACTTGCCCGTTCCGTAATACCAGCTTTCTGTCGAATCAAAAACCGGAATCCTACGATAATAGCGCAATTACACGGTAATCAAGCTTTGTCACTTTTTATCGCCATAAATTAAGTAGCTAGTCACAGTGGCAGTTTATGCATATTAACTATTCGTTTGTATCTAGACTGGGCATTTTTATACATTGATAGAAAATTTGACGGTGCAGAAATGCACAGAATTCCAAAGAATATCTAATATATATAAAATATCCAAAACGGAATATCAGTAACTGATGATAAATATAATAAGTTGCAAGTTGTATGTGGTTTTAAAGGGTTGATCATTAATATTTTTCCTGATATGTGGGAATGAAGTAGGTATTTGTACCGAGATATATTGCACGTATGTATGAGAACAAAGTCGAACAAACTAAGGCATTTTTCTAGATACGGTGGTGTTCCTTTGTTGATATCACGACGTTGTTATTAATGTTGAAGCATGTCGTGTAATTTTATTGAAAACGACGTCCGCGAAGACTACATTTTATTTTAGCATTATCGGCGTCAAACTGTTTCGATAACCGATGTTAAATTGCTGTTTGTTAACGCTGCAGTAAGATTATTAGGAATAAATATAACAGCATCGAAGATAACGTTTAATCTAATGCAATAAAGGAAGGTATTATTTGTCGAGAATGCTCGATGCTTTCGAACCATGTGCCTCTTGCTTACTCATTGTTTTCTAAGAAAGTGCTTCAAATCAATTTTCAATATCTCTAAAAAATGAATTAACGTGAATGGAAACTGATTTGCTATCGATCATACGACATACTATGCAATTAACGCGATATTTGTTAATTAATTTCGAGATTAATTTTTATTTTCTTTTAGCGTACCCAGCGACTTGTTTCAATTTGAATATTTAAACGAGACACATGCGATGATCACGATTTTAATATTTTATCAATCAGTTTCAATCGTAAACACTTACGTTCGAGTATGTATATCCAATGAAATTTTAATTAAACTTGGGCAAAAAATTAGCGATTGATGATTGATGATGTTATCAGCGGTTCGTCATTCACATTTTAATATTTCGCATGATTAATATTTTCAATTATCAATTGGCGATTAAAGAATGGCATCAACCATATGATGAGATCAGTATAATGCAATGATTAATTTCTTTCAATCATGCACATCAATTAACAAAAATAAATTAAAAATTGTTATCGGTCACTTATGTCCGATAATAATGTCTGGAATAATCGCAAAAGATTTAAGTGAAAAACAATCGAGTATAATTTATTTATACGATCTCTTCTCTGGTTAATCGAATTTCACGAAATACCAAACAATATAAATAATAATAATAATGAATAATATAGTCGTGTCGTCTGAACGATTAATTTACGCTTGAAGAAAATTCAACAAGGTGAAGCGCCTCTGATTAAGCAATCACCGGCTGTTTCCATGATTTGCTGCCAGCGATAAATACCAAGTACAACTTCCTATCATTTCCAAGTTAATGCATAACGAGAATTCTGTCCGAG
Organism: Bombus flavifrons; assembly: GCF_040668555.2. Lineage (NCBI taxonomy): Eukaryota > Metazoa > Arthropoda > Insecta > Hymenoptera > Apidae > Bombus > Bombus flavifrons. The sequence continues at coordinate 10,799,765 of NC_138455.1, read as the reverse complement.
CCACGGCATTTTGCTGTCCGTTAATCGTCGTCGTTCGCGACAATACCGTGCGAAAGTGGTAGTTGCTGTAGAAATGTATGTTATTGAAACGCCTTGCACTCGCCTTGGGACGTGTAATAAGACGAGCGCGATAAAAATATGCAGGGTGCGTCACATGTAGAAATGGAACGAAAGTTCGAATCTGGTTGGATAGTTTCGAGTGATTCGCGAGTGCATCGAAAAAGAAAAGTGATGCTTTCAAGTAGAAGCTAGGCGAAGATAGTAGAGATAGGTTTGAACTTAAACTCGTTATACATACGTTGAGAAATGTAAACGGTACTCTTTGATTTATTGCATTGAATTATATTTACTATACTATATAGATACTCGCAATATATGAATTTTAAAAAATTCGCAGAAGAGCTCTTAGTGTGAATATTGTATCTGTTGTTTTGTATTTTGAGTTGCAGCAATAAAAGTAAGGTCATATGCTGTCTAGCGCTATAGGAGCCTTTTAAATGGCAAGGAGGTAAAAGCAATGCGATAGAATTTTCCGATAGTTGGCCTATTAAAGTTACGCCATATGCTGTAAGGCTATCTTCTTTATTTCAAGAACTTTTCATTCCACCTCCTCGGTTTGTGCATTATTGACTTCATTCTATAAATACGTATATTAACAGGAAAATATAAATTCAAGATTAAATACCTGTTAAGTATATATTTCAAATGTATATACATTTTTTGAAACTTACAATTTCACATTAATTAAGCGATTATTCATCATTTGTTGATCATTCTTGTTATCGTCTACTACGATTTCCTATTATATATGAATAATTAATTAATTAAATTTGTCTGAAAAAAATTTACTTGGTATATAATCCGGATTTGTATGCTATAATTGGTTACAATTAGTCTACTCAAAACGAGGTTCGTATCTCTGCTGAAACAACATATGTGTATTTATATGTATTGATGGTTGGTAAAGTAGAGTGCGATCGAGTGGATCCGATGTACTAACGGTCGATTTACTAACTCGGATGTACTTTAGCAACAACCTGTTTGTACCTTTGCAATGAGTTGATGAGCAAAATAAATTATTTCTCATCTCTTATTTCTGGATGATACTAAGAATAGTATTAGAATTATTATTACCATATCGATGGTATAAATATTAATATTAACCATAAAAAGGAGGAGAAGAAAGGATGGAAAGAATTTCTAAGTTAAAAGTAGTAAAATTAATTCCTAAAGTTAAAAGTAACGATTTCACGGAAACTACCTTTTATATTTCCTTTTACATTCTTTGCGTCTTTCATCTTCATAACGTTCAAGTGCTTCTGTCTAATTATAGCAACCACTGTATGTATTATACTAATCATTGATCGCGTGTTCTCCTTTCATGTTATTCCAAAAGCAAACTAACCAACTGGCTCCTCCTGATAACTTTGTTCTTTGCGCTAAAATACAGATGGCTTCGTTTAATCTTCTACTTGTCGTACACGTGAACGGTAATTAATGATGTAAACTACGCACTGTTAGTTTGTATTCATGGCGTTCGCGTTGATGTAAAATTGTACGATCAAAATTACACGCTACTGCATTACGTGCGAACGCATTATTCTGTCCATTTGAATTACCGTGCAGGATGAATGTGTTTATACAAGCAACAATGTTAATCGAATTGGATCAAGGTTTCTTGGTTATAACGTTTTTACAAATTCAACGAACGAATCTACGATTTAGAAAATAATTATTTCCTTATCCTCGAGATTTTCTTTATTTCTGGCGTCAGATACAGGTTAGCAACTAAGTGATTGCGGATTTTATCATTAGGTGGTATTGACAAAATCCGCCATCACTTAGTTGCCAACCCAATAGATACTTTGAACTTTTTATAGGGAATATTGATACCTACGCTATGTATGGTGAAATTAAAAATATTTTATGGTCAGCCCGAGTCTTTCTCCAGCTACTCTGTGTAAATGTTAATTTCTTCAGTTTGTGAATTTATTTCCTAGACAAGTCAGGCTTTGTCACGAAAATTTTATTTCCTAATGTTTGCCTGTCACGATATTTAAATGGCTAGTAATTAATTTGTATAACATGCTGTTACAAGTAAGCAGTAGTTACTTAGCAATGAGTAGTCTATTTCTGCTCCATTGGCTAACAGTTATCGATATAATTGAAGCGAGATCGAATAACGCGTTTAATAACACGGTGAAATTGATCCGCAACGCACTCAGGTAATATATTACACGCGTCTAAAATTAAATTAATATTTGTAGTCTAGGGAACTGAACACAGTGTTACATATCGAGTTAGAATTAGCAATAAAATAGGTTAGAATACGAACTAACCGTTTAAAATACGAACGTAATTATTTTGTTATTTCTTCATTTCTTTCTTTTCGTAGTGGCAGAGATCTTTTAAATTAGTAAAAAAATCAACGATATGATAAACACTGGCATAGTGGAATTGTAATAAATATTCGGAGACAATGTGAGATACAAGGAAAAGAAAATAATTCACGTGATACATTAATTTGACGAATGGTGGCGAATTAACGGCAGTAAAATTCTTCAACATCGTCACTGTAGGGCTGTAAAGTAATGTTACGCAGGAACAGGCGGCATCGAAAAGGATGCACTTATAGGTGCAGTCCGAGAATGACGTCAACCTATTGCCTTTCTATAAATATCGAGTTTCCAAAAGAAGTTCGTTGCCCACGCTTGCAACGCGAACAACAAGGTACGAGAGTTTAATGACCGTCTTCACCACCATTTTAGCCTAAACTCTAAACCACTAAAACTCCCTTTAGATATTTTCTATTTTTATATTGATATTATTATTACACACATATACTAGGTACTGTTTTATGCATATTCCGATTATTTCAATCTTTGCGGTCGTTCGTAGCTAGTAGATAAAAAGTACTGTAAGTTGACGAATTAAAATTATTATTAATTTTTTTTTACGCCAGGAACCCAAAGAAAAATTGTCAGTTCTTGTATATTATGCCAGCAGTTTAATATAAAGAAGTTTCCAACACGATTTGGAGATATTACGAAGCGAAGAAAGTTAGTATTACGTGCAATATATATTTATTGATATACACTATATTCATATCAATAACGTGAATCATTTTACTTAAGAATATTTACATAAATCTTTTGGTCCAATTCCATCAAGTTGTCAAATATTCGATCATTCCTTCTATTGGGTTGGCAACTAAGTGATTGCGGATCTTGTCATTAGGTGGTAATGTATAATGTATGTTCACAAAATTCAATATCTTTCTACTAGAAGCAATATTTTATCGGCGGTGTACGTTTAAGGTCCAACATTAAACTATTAAACTATTAAACTCAATTTATAGTAAACGCTATGGATACTCGAACAAATGGGTATTTCGTAAAAGAGTGGATAGGTTGGAGATGAAATTCGAACTCGACCTGGTCGCGATTATACGATCGGTAGGTAAGAGGAACGATCTGTAGGCAAGGAAGCACAATGCAAATATTGAATGTGGTTTGCAAGAGGATAATGCTGATGACTCATGTCGAGTGACAGGCCGGACTGACGTTGGTGAATAAGTACACCGGTGAATATTGCGGATTGTTGCGAGCACACGCACCGATACACGACAAAGCCGTGGCATACTTACGCCTATCCGAAACGAGGCAGTTTTCAAGCTGTAACATCATTCGTGTCACGTTCGCTGTTTTTTCGGACGTAAAGCAATGCAAGTGTTGCCTACGTTCGCTCCTATACGCAAAAGCAACCCCGTGAAAAGGACTCGAACGAAGAATGCAAACGTGGTTGCAGCTTTTTCAAAGGCAATCGAAATGTTCATTCTGCAACATATTTCGAAGTTGCTGACGTATATTATCGCTGAAAGGTTTGGAGCATCCTTTGCTATTCAGGCAAACAGGTCGTTTCAGGTAAAAGGAGGATACGACTAATTTAGAAGATTCGTTTCTTCGCGAAATAGAAAAGTAGAGCGCTAGGTGTTATGCTGCGATTCTCCAATTTTTACACTTCAATTTATTGCTCTCGTTTTAGCATACAAAAAGAAGAAACTTTGATATAGAATTTAAACCAGGAACCGTACCACCCAATTTTCACATCAATAACAATTTTTCCATATTTTCTTCAAACTTGAGATGCTTTTTAACATTAGAAAAATGCGGATGGACTGTAATGGACTGGAATATCGAATCTTCTTATGAAAGAACGTAGCTGGGTTAAAAAGACGGTGAGAAAAGGGAACTAATATCACGCTCTTTCACAGAAGTAGACGTTCTTTCGCGGAATCAGTCCTTTCAATCAGAACCTGCGAACTTTCCTTACTAAATCTGTCTCCCTGTTATCAGATCTTCCATACAAGAAGACGTTATTCACATTTCGCGAAACAGTTTCATAGAAGAGGCGCGAAAGCGAGATGAGCGGGAACTCGTTGGTTGATTAATAGAAGTAGCAGTTGCATCAAGCCACGTTAGAAAGTAAAGGCTAATTAAATCTGCGCGATTGTTCCTCATGATTTGTTGCGCTACTAGGTTGAGTCTGTTACGTTACGGTACCGCTACAAGGATCCAGCCTACGCTTTAATTCTAGTTGTTTCACCTTCCACAGCCTCTCGTCTCGGCGCCGTACTTTGTCATTTTCACATTCAAGATTTTACCATACTTTTCGAATAGCATTCTTTACTATTCGCGAACAAATACATTTGTGTTTTTTAAAATCGTAATGAATTATTCATAATCATAGCATGCCAGTGAATTTTTTTTCATTCACTATTCATTTTCTTTAAATACCTATAATATGCATAAAATTTCCATATATAACGTTTAATAGGTGATACTTGAAGTTAATTACCCTATTAAGATCGTGTATCGAGTAACTGATCGATAGAACGACATCCGACAGAGGGAATGACGCGTAATGTTTTAGAAGTGTCTGTACTGATATTAAACTACGGGGCAAGAGTTTTTTAAACAGAGCAACGTTGCTACTTGGAAAATAAGCGATGTAGAACTAAAGAGAAGTAGGGTGGTAACTCCCAAATATAACTTTTAAAGTAGTGTCGTCAGTCTTTGAAGCGGTTGTTACGCTCCACTCAACGAGATTTCAAGTATTCTTCGGTGTACAGCGGGCAAACAACTCTTTGAAGTAGCGTACTAAAACTTCTACACGATCGTAAATTTTAAAAAGCGCCAGTGAACCGTAATTGCCTATTTCATCTCACATACTCAAATTCAAATTCATATCATATCATATTCAAATTCATCTCGTCAATTTTCTGTCTGAAAAAGGAAAGAAAAGAGAGAACATAAGGAATGGCTACGTAATAGAAAAATCCTCCTTTTAAAATGATAAACATTTTGAATATTTATTTTCATTACAGATTATCCATTCATAGTGTCCGCTCATAATTGTTCTCTACGTCACACGCTTGGATTGTCTCTGGGGAATGCAGCATCCATGGAAAAGTCTATAGAATTCTGTTACAGTGCGTGAATCTTTTTAAAGCTTAAGAAATATTCGCCCCTGAATGTATTAACGTAGCCGGCACAAGAATCTTGTAACAAAGCTCAGAGCCGGCATATTCTAAATACTTTAGCTCGTAAGCAAACACGTGTCTCAAATTTTCTCCCATACTTTCTTAACTTGCGCAAGCTGGACGGCTTTGTTGGATCTAGAACTCGGTTGTCCACGTATGTACCGTGTCTCTAGGCTTCTATGAATCGGCGTGTCACGTAACGACAGCGTAGAAATTGTGCTGTGGTAATTCGCCCACGCTTGCTCGCACAACCTCGTCGTTTCTCGCCTTTTGCCCGTATAATACATCTCCGGTTCGTCGAAGAACGCGTGACGTCGATGTGTCATCGGACCGGGATGATTTTAGGTACCAGCCAGAGCACGGACGACAACATATTTCACTCGTTTAAAAATCCGGCTACAAAGGAATTCTTCGCAGCTATTGAGAACCCGGCTTCCCACGCCTTCCGCAATGTATTCTCGTTCATCTGTTACGTGTCGCCTTTCAATGCATCGCGTAATCATGCGTTTGATCTTCCCCATTTCTTCTGCCATGGGACACGGTTTGCGCCTCATCCTTGTCGATCCGATAGTAAAGGGAATTTTTAAATGACGGACTTAGAGGATAGATGGATTATGTAGGCAGGTTCACGAGATACTAACGATAGTATACTAGAAAGTATCGTATTGTATTTACGAATATATTATATTTGTATATTTTGAATATAAATATTTTACAATTTTATTAGCACTGTTACGACACTGAGTTTTTTTTTTATTTAATTTGTACTTTACAATTTGTCCAGCTGGAAATTTGGTAAATTTGTCTATCTTAATTGCTAAATACCATGTGGATGGCTACCCCCAGCGGGATACCATCTTCGAGTTTGACTATTTTATTTCTTTAGTGAGGTCAGTGGAGTGTTTTCTTTTTAGTCTTCTTTCTGTGAGAGTTTTGCTCGCTTCAGCAGCCAGCTGACGTGCGGTGAGTGTATTGGTAAAATCTGAAACAAATTTGAAAATATGTTCCATAGAAATTATACGCAACATATAATCATCGTAACTGATAATTAGTAATAGAAATATATTTCACTAATTAACCAGATCTATTAAATTACTGTCTTTTATTCCTACAAGTTTCTAATTGAAATTTTTATCATGTAGATCTGCGATTGTACATATACAAAAGATGTTTAGTACAACAAACTCGCTATCTATATAGTATAGTTATTATACGCAAGTATAAATATCAAATGTTCTTTTATCCGTCACTGTATTTCAGATAGCAATCTCTTGCACCAACACAAAACTCTGATTGATTGGTCGTTTGCCTGATAATTTAGATTAATTATGACATTAGTAGTCGTTAACTGTAACATATTTATGATCCTGTAGTGCATGCGTAACCTGGCTGTTTTAGGGATTTTATAGAAATGCGTCTCTTAAGTGGGTAGATAAGTGTTAGGCGTAGGTCGAGAGATTTCGTAGGCAGATTTTTTCTCCTCGTTAAGTGTTGTCGAGTATTTCTAATTTCAGAAATATCATTGAAAATAATTTCTCGTAGCTTACCAGCAATGTTTATGGAATGATGAGCTTTTTCATTTTCGGTCCATAGTTGGTAATAAAATCTATTTTAGGACACTCATTTGTGGCATATAAATGTTTAAATAGCGTTGGGTTATATTGAATTACTAGCTTAATCAGGAAATGACAGGCGTGCATTTTATGTTTGACCTTGACGGCAACAACGTAGACTCCATACAGAATATTATTCATCCGGAAAATTCCATTTCACGTAATGTTTAAAACATACACGCGATTGAACTGCAAATGACTTGTAATTCTAAATTCCAGTTGAAAAAGTTTCGCTATTGATCGCTTCGATTACTATGTTCATTTACATTTCTTTGTATGTTTATTCTAAAGTCAAAAGTTCATCTGTTCGTGTTAAGAGAAGAAAAGAATAAATATAAGTTACGATTTCCAGTGAAGATTATCTCGTTCCCGATATCTTCCACTACGACGACGATTATTCCAGGAAAAAGTTGAACCGTTGAACGTAACTATTGTACATTGAAGCTGGAAGTGTAAAAAGAATTAGAAAACAGTATATACGTTTACCACGTTGTGTGTGGGCAAATGGAAAAACTTTTGCTTCGCTCGTTCCCTTCTGTAATTTTTTCTCTGCCCGAAAGTGTAATCGAGCGTCCCTGGTTAGCTTTATGAATACACGACAATCTGTGGTGGCATACATCACGAGAGGATCACACAAAAACAGAAGCCGCTTGAAGTTTCTTGCGACGCGCGTAAAAGAGGCTGGGTGGAAAAAAGGCAAGTCCCCAACTGCGAGACGCGAAGACGAGGCATTTGCAGACTCGTCACGTGCGTCCTGGTGCACGCGATCCGCGTGCTGAGAGAGCAACAGAACGAACAGAGTCACGGGCTTTCGAGAAAAGATGCTACTATTTTAAGAAACTCGTAACACCGAAGATTAGGTACATTAAAACTGTAGTCTCTCGTATCTGCGTTACTTTTTCTGTTTTTTCTTTTCCTGTAAGATTATTCGTGGCTAGTAGACTGTCATTTGGTATCGAACGAAGAAACGATAAACGATAACAGAGGGAGGAACATGAAACTCTATTTTTAATCTCGTTTCTTTCATATCGAATCTACGTTTCTCTTTTCTCTTTTGCTGCTATAACATTTTCTACTATTGGGTTGGCAACTAAGTGATTGCGGATAATGTCATTAGCTGGTAATGATAAAGTCCGCAATCACTTAGTTGCCAACCGAATATTAGGGAGCTGTAATTTGGTACCGAATCGATTAATGGAAAAAGGATTACGAAGGAAAAATGCAAATGTTGAAATTGGTGGCTAATATCGAAATTCTTATACTATATATTGATCTTTTGTAATTAGTACACTATGGACCAGAAATTCTTAATTAATTAAAAGATTATAATAAAAATACGGAGCATTTTTTTTTATTTAATTTGTACTTTACAATTTGTCCAGCTGGACATTCGGTAAATTTTTCTAGCTTTATTGCTAAATAACACGTGGATGGCTACCCCAGCGGGATACCATCTTCGAGTTTGTTTATATTTTCTTTTTTGCCCAGTGAACAGATTTTTAATTGTATATCCGAGCCTTCCTAATTTTTATTAACATCCTGACGATAATAAGTTTCGTCATGGAGAAGTTCCGGTCCGGAATAACGCAACGCGTCTTAAATGAACGCGACTCGTTGTTGTAATCTCCTTTGATTACAGCGTAGACCAACTAATTTCCATAATCACAAAGCATCAGGTATACCAACCGTGTAATTAAACTGTCCCCGTCGAAATTTCCACGTAAGTTAATTGTTTTATTCGCGTTTCTCTTTTCTCGTGTTTTGTATGTTGAACATTTCTAACAGTGCGCAGAGATTTTCGAAAAATTGGCAACTGTTGGGAGAACATGGTGAGTTTAGCAACTTTTCATTGAATAATCCCATTAGTGAAGACTATAGATGAAGAATACGACAAGTCGTATTATCCATGTTTTGCGGAACAGCGATTTTAAAATTCAGTTCTTTGTCGTTTTATCTTGTTATCCTATCGATGCTTATTATGTCTTTCTCTTTCGATCTTTGCGCATAATTTGCCAAAAGAATTGAATCGATTATCGAGGATGCAATTACAGCGTGTTTCAATTAGTCGAAGTTGAACTCGTCGCATTTGTCGTGGATTTAACAACGACGTCTATAGTGATCTATGCTCGCAGGGAAAGGTGACGAGGCCATCGAAGAGATTAAAGATGAAAATACATCGTCCATGTATACAGATTTTCTTTTCTTCTCGTGTTGTTTCTGCGAAAACCGTGTTTATGCAAATTATTGGCTGAACGGAGCGCTTGAATCGCTCCCTTCGAGTGGAAAGGATGGCGTTAAAAGGTGAATCGATAGTTCTTCGCTTTAGAACCACTTTAGCATCCTCTGTGTCTATTGGTATCCATTGATATCTATTTTATAAAGTTAGCTGTTTGATTTAGGAATTTTTTAATCATGTCACTTTCCTTCGTTATGTCTGCGAAAATGTATTTTATCTTATATTAAGATAACTATGATCACTGGTATTTTTTAAAGTATTTAATAATATGTTTGAAGATATAATTTTATTTTAGAATGGGAGGAAAGTTTTATAGGAGCAACTAGTGTCGAGTGACGAGAATAAGTTTCCATTTTTATTGCCGTACATGGAATATAATCTGAACGTATCATAACAAACGTTCGTGCAACATGACAAAACCTGTTTCGCAAATTTTCAAACCGTATCGTTCGGTCGTATCGTTATACAAAATGTTCAGGCGAATGAAGCAGGCGAATTATGAAAGACGTTGTTTCTCTCGTTTTTCATTATCAGGAGCAAATATCCACCTGATTTTTCGAAACTTCTTGTCGATAAACTAGTTTCGAGTCGTAAATGTATTTATTGATTGTATCTTTATTCTACTATGTTTCCCTTTGTTATCCATTTTATACTTGTTCCAGCGATTTTAATATATAGAAGAAATATATCTCTACGGGAAGATCATAATTGGAGCTTTATACGACCGTCATTATGAAATTAATACGTTTCTATTTATCTATGGGAATTGGAGGGTTAAGAGTTAAGGGAAGCCATTAAAAATACCTGAAAGGCTTTGAGAACAGACAGAATGGTACACAACACAATAAGATTATATAATATTTTATTACGATTTATGACTGACGTGACTGAGAAGAAAGGAAGAAATGATTATAAGACGATTATTTCCTCCAGTTTCCACTGTTAACGATTACTAAAAACAATCTTACTTAATTAAAAAATAATTTAATCTCAAACGAGTTAAGAACTATATAAACGATGTGTTCTATCTTCTCGTCTCGGTAGAGGTACAGGTTCTCGTTTGAAATTTTACACCGTATACAATGTTCGCACGTGCGATCAGGTGTGCAGACCATATAGCACCGTGGAAACTAAATATCGAAGGTAATCCAGAGTTAAAGCGACGCACGAATCAGCAATTCAATCGATCGATCGCTAGAAAACTATTTGTCATGGAAAAGATATTTTTCTCCGCGACAACGAAATCAATCGCTTGTAATCAGTGAAAATCTCATTTGCGGAGGATAATCACGAGGACACGAGTAAAGTGAAAGAGTTGGTGTACGGTGACGGAAACAGAGACGGAGAACAGAGCGAAGAAGGGAGCAGCGAGAGAAAGACGTCGCGAAGCAGAGAAGGAACGCCTCAGTCGTGGGAGCACGCCTGCCTCTTTCGTTTCTTTTTGATCTGCTTCGGTCTCGGGATACCACCGCTGTCTCCTGCCTCAGTCGAGACTCGGTGAGCTCGAGGTGCTCCTCGGAATGGAGCCCTGCTCTCCTCGCCCTTTCCTTCCCTCCCTCGGCTCTCCCAATCTGGACCAAACAGGAAGGAAGCGAAGATTCCGTTTCGTTGGTCATTTTGGAATTTTTTAAAATTTCGTTGCAAACATGTTATTAATATTTGTCATCTTTTTGAACGTTAAGTAATCGATTTAAAGTGTTTTCGTTAGTTTGATTCTCCAGTTCGCGCGTGTGTATATGTCGACAATGAGTTCGCGCTACTATCGATCGCAATGTTGGATCCCTGCTGAGTTTGTTGTTCGATCTGCTTTAATTTCAATGACGAACGATTCGGGTATTTACTGCTCAATGTCGTCCTCGTGTTTGGTTACTAACAAATAATGTTTTTTATGTCTTGAAGTGTAAGGTGCTATGTATTTCGAGAGGTGTCAGTTGGAGAGAAACACCGAATAATTTAGGTGCTGGTGCAGTGAATAATTGTTGTAAAGATTTAGTACAATTTTTAGGAAGTATTCTATTTCGACTATAGTAATTGTCGGTGATCGTTGAATAACTTGGTGTATAAATCCTACGAGGTTTAAAAACGGTAGATATCTCGCGAAATTATTTGAAACTGATATTTCGGAACATTTGGAACGCCAGACGTAAACAATGAGAAACAACCATGACTAACGCATCCTGAAGATAATTTTCGTACTTTTAATTGGACACGAGCCTGGACACTTGAGTTGATGAAATATCGCGAGATAATAAACGGCGTGTTTTTCACAAATTGCTTCGCAATAATATGGTACGTGGAACGTGATGCATGTTTAATAGGACGGATAAAAGCAACGTATATCAACTACTGGTGTCAGATTATTATCAAACGGGTAGCAGATAGTGTTGCGAACGCGCCCCTACTTTTACCCGTGTAAAAACTCGATTCAAAGTGGATTTTCACAACTAAACTCACAAGTTACTTTACGAAAGTTCGTTTCGGCGGGAAAAAAGAGCGCCTGAATCAGTTCGTGAGACCGGATGATCCCGTAGCTGGAAGAAGGGATAATTAACCCGCGTGAAAGCGAGAGGACAAAAACGAGAAAACAGACCGAGAAGAACTGTCGGCGCCTTTTTCCATCGAGATGCCTCTAAACAAGGTCGACGAAGAGTCCCTGAGAGCGCATCACTTGCTTCACAGGTCGTGTCGCGGTGAGGCTCACGGGAATGGCATAGCGAAACAAAGCAATCGTCGCGCGACTATCTACTGTCCTGTTACCAGGTTCCCAAAAGACCGCAACTCCATTACATTGGACGAAACTTCGGTCGTAGCAAACGTGGCAACAAAATTCTCTAACAGAAGAATCAATAGAACTGGCACCAGTTCTTGGGAATGCAGCGACAGCGACAGCTTGCATTCTTCAGAAGCTGGACGCGAGAACGTGACCACGACCACAAATAACAATGATCGTTCACCATCGGAAAATGCATCTGTTCGTACTACTGTCAAGTCACCTAATGCTTCAAACACGAAGAAGAAAACTAACAAGAACCTACACGTATCCTCCCCGTTATCGAAAACATCAACGAAATGTAATAGAAAGGAGAGCTGGGCAGACACGTTGAGGGTGAGTTCGATCGATGATAAAATCAAACGGATGGAAGAGGGTTGGGACGACAGCAACGTGATCAAGACACCTAGAGAGCGCAAGTGGAGGAGGATCACAGCGGAGATCGAGCAGAGGGTGCCTAATGGGAAGTCTGGTGACCTTAGGATCCTCGGTCTGAGAGGATCGTCGTTGAAAGGATGGAACAATGGTTCGCAGAAGAGGAACCGGAAGAACGTGGCGTTTCAAAGAAATTCGAAACCGATCGAGAACATTATCGAATGGGAGGAGATCGTGGAGATGGCTCTGGCGAAGAAGATAGGCCATGCAAAGGGGAAGAGAAGACGGAACGGCGAAGATGCGGTGGACGAGGGCTCGGATCGTCCAAGGGTTGAGGGTGAAACGGTGAACGGCGCGGGGGAGTGCATGAAACGCCTCGAGGTGCTTCTACAAAATAAACTACCGCCGCAAACAGTCGAGGTATGTCATTATCGACACGCCTTCGGAAACGAGAGTTACAGTGGCTCTGTCTCTCTTTCTCAATGCATGCTATGCGAGGGATTGGGTGAGCCGTGTATGAAAATTATGGTTGCGCAGCTATAGGGAATTCGTAGAGCCGATGAATGCGGCTATTCATGATCGGTAAATTGGATGTTTCGTTGGCGGCCGCGTGTTTCCAAGGCGTTTAACTAGGTGTATACATATGTGTGTGTGTGTGTGTGTGTGCGTCTATCTTAGAGCATTTTACATGCACGTTTCTCGAGATCGTTGTGGGAGAAGATTGGCTGGAAAAAACTGGAACATCTTGCATAATACTTTAGTTAATTACTTGTATAAATATAACATTAACAAATAATTCTCATACGATATTTGCCACGTAATAGTGTAACATGAAAATGTTGTCGTGATACATATTTAGTTTACGCCCCAGATTAAAGTTTGCACTCTCGGTAAAACACGTTATACGTTTCAACAAATTCTTCGAATTCCTTGTTCAACGCTATTTGCTGTGCGTCTATTATTTTGTTCTCTTATAGTCTATGTTACTGTATGTGTACATGCTATAAATGTAAAGACATAAATATATACAACGTATACTACACTGGTAGCAGATGAGTGTGTTTAACACCATTTATCTCTGTCGCAACACGTGTCTCCCTCCAAATAACTGTCAGGGCTCATATGTACTAATTTTTAAAATTGATACAGAAGTTTCAAGTTTGTTTCACACTCGCGTCCAGTTTAATTTTATCGATTTCTTAATACTAGACCTACTAATCCCTCGTATGCAATTAATTACATTAATTAATTACAGCAATATAACAAAAATAGATAAATAAGTACATAATATCTATGTAAGCATATCTTTATCTTAATAAAAGTAAACATTAGCATTATCAAAAACACTTGTACCTTTTTAATAATTGCCAGGACGATAGATCTGACATCAGTTATTTTTACTGATCTCTTAGTCTCAGTGTTAGACAAAGGTAAAACTGAAATGTAAAGACTAAATAAATAAATAAATACATACGCATAGACTGAAAATACGTGCCGATTTGCATCGAAATCGTCCTGTACAATACAAGTACACAGCGAACGAGTTAAACGCTCATTTCCATGGCTAATTATCGACAAGGTGTAATTGACAAGGTATAATTCAGCAAATGAGACAGAAATGGAGATTAGTTGATGCAGCATGAAACAGATAAAAGAGCAACACATTGCAATCGTGTAATTTTCCCATTTAGGATCTTTTGTATTCGAAGGCACGCTGCGTTCTGTTTGTTTCACGAAACAATGCGATCGTTGTACACGCTGGAGCCCGGAGCTTGATTCATGGTAATTTATTACCAGGAAGTCGTACGAGCCGTCGTTCTTACATGGTAGAATAGAACAAGTCAGTACGCTTTCTAGCAAAACGCCTGACACGACACGCGGAAATCGATACGCGTGCACCCACAGTTGCGACTCATCGCGTGATTCACGAAATTAGGGGAATTGTTATCGAACCGGCGACATTCACGCGCTCCGTGCTATGTGAAAATTAAGTTTGGCTAGAGTTTTAAAAGAAAAGAGCCGTACAATATGTTAATAAAGATGTCGAAATTTTATTTGTCAATGAAGGAGGAAGTGCGAGGAGGAAAATATGGTAAATATACCGATAACGTTTATGGAAACGCATAAAATTGGAATTGATCTCGCTGTTACGTCTGAATTGGTAGCTGCTACACCAGACTTTATAAGCCTTGAATTTTAAGTGTTCTACTTGATTAAGGTCAGGCATGTAAAGATGGTATGTAAATGGCGGTATTAGGCGTACAAAACCGGTGCTAATAACGCAGACATTTTCAAGGATGTTGATAATTTAAACGACAGTTTCGCATTTTTCTACAAATATATTGTCGTTCAGAATGGGACGCGTTATTGGTCGAAAACACTTCCAGATATTTTTGCAAATTATCGATAGTTCGTTAGCGGGCTGTTGCTGTTAATAAATATTTCTCGAACATTGAAAAACAGCTTTCCGAATATGCGACTGAGGGAATTTTCTGAAGAATGAAATTTGAAATTTCCATTCGAGGAAGATCCTTATTGAGGATGAAAATTCTGAATAATTTGAACTTTGTATAATTGCATAAACGAATAGTTGTGCACGATTTGAAGCATAGGTGAAATTGAAACTATTTTGCTGGTTTTTGATGGATGGCTCGTAGGTTGAACTTCAAGGTTGAAATACATTTTTCTAATCAATGATGTAATTCATTTAATATGGATTCTCAAGTACGACTAGTGTTCTAATCTACACAGCTCGTAGGTGAGCAAATACTTTCTTTTTGAATTGTGGTAACATCGGAAAGGGAGAGAAACGTATGCAAAATCATATAATTGAAGTTCTAGATTTACAACTTTTAGATTTCTGTTGAAATAGAAAGAGTCGGCTGCGCCATGGAAACAGTCTATTTTTGTTTAATTTCAATTTGCAAAATACGTTACGTTCGATGATTAGAAAATTCGTATAGGATTTTAAGCAATTTTTTTCCTTTTCTTTTGTTGATGACTAGGCACGGTCCGAGGAGCATCTGGCGCAAGAACAAGCATGGCTGAGTTCCGAAAGAATTTGGTTGTTACATCGAGGTGGTTTTACCCCTGCGACGAAATGTGGTCCAGCAGATCCGGACACAGGAAAGCTAAGAATTCGTTTAACCACTTCTGGCGAGGAACTTCTCGTCGATGAAGAGGACGTTGAAAAGGTATTCGTTTGATTAAATTTATTTGACATTGAATATCAATTTTCATAATGTTAAAGTATTTAAATTCTAAATATTTAAGACACTTAAAGTATAAAGAATTATATTCTATGTTTTCAATTTAATCTTTCATATAGAATCTTCCCGATTATACTCCTCCCGATTGCACCAACAATTACGGTAATAAAAAGAAAAAAGAGAAAGAAATGAAAAGTTATTACTAGACTATGAATTTCTATGCAAATTATTATTTTCATGAGCAAAATTAAAGAAATGCGACTTAAACAGAGGTTCGCTTTTTCCTCTAAATAATATAATAAATACATTGAATATTTTATACACTTTTACAAGCGTATATTTCCCATAAATGCATAAACATCCGTAGTCTAGTTATTACGATGATTCGTAACACACAGACGCAGTTCTCTAACAAGTAGGTTAAATCAAACTAATCATTTATTCCTCTTCTTCGCAGGCCAACCCTCCTCAGTTTGACAAGGCCGAGGAACTCTCGCAATTACGGTTTCTCAATGAATCTTCTGTTCTCCACACACTGAGACAACGTTATGCCAGTAATTTAATACACACGTATGCGGGAGATAGCATGATCATTATCAATCCGGTGGCGCCATTAGCGATTTACTCTGAAAAGGCAAGAGACGTTTACGCATTCCTTTATTTCTTTTTACCATTTTTTTTTTTCTTATGAAAGAGGAATAAATTGAACATTCTTGCTTTTAGTCTTTAATGGAATTTGCAATTAAAATTTATTAGTGGTTTGAAACCATCCTTCTTTTCAAGTGAGATAAAAATCTTAATTTCAATTTATTCAGAGAATGAAGACGTTACAAACCACAGAAATTTTGCTAAACTACGTTGCTTATCTTTTCCTCCTTTTTTTTCTTTCTTACTTTTCAGGTAGCACATATGTTTAGAGGATGCAAAAGCGAGGATATGCCACCTCATATCTATGCGATGGCGCAAGCAGCTTACAGAGGGATGTTAGCGACTCGAAGGGATCATTCCTTAGTGTTTCTTGGCCGTAGTGGATCTGGCAAAACAACAAATTTTAAACATGCTCTTCATTATCTTGTATTGGCTGCAGGCACAGTTAACAAGGTGAGTGAAAATTTATAGAATTTGATAATATTATCAGCTTACCTTTATAATAAAAA
The DNA here is from genome assembly GCF_040668555.2 of Bombus flavifrons. Classification (NCBI taxonomy): domain Eukaryota; kingdom Metazoa; phylum Arthropoda; class Insecta; order Hymenoptera; family Apidae; genus Bombus; species Bombus flavifrons. Next base: position 10,782,863 of record NC_138455.1, on the reverse strand, counting down.
TTAAGGAAAATTAAGATAAATAGGAATTCCTATTTTTTTTCAATTATTGCAGATTTTACAAATCATTCCATCTTTTAAAATCTGTCTATTCTGATTAATGTTAAAGATTTTGACCATTGAGAAACTCAACGCCCTATTCACAGTTTTGGAGGCATTTGGAAATAGCAGAACACACATGAATTCCAATGCAACACGTTTTACACAGCTCTTCAGTTTGGACTTTGATCAATCGGGCCAAATAGCATCGGCTTCTTTGCAGGTAATACAATTATGCGTTATCGGATAATCGTTTTGTTCAACTACATATTATTTCATGAAGTGTAAATCAATTAATAATTTATATTTACCGTTGATGTATAACATTATTTAATTCATTTTTATTTGTAGTATATTTTCTGAAAGTCAAAATGTAAATTACATGAGAGTTAGAGAATTCTCTTACTGTGGTAGTGCTATGGCTTCGGGGTGTAACGCCCTCGATAAAGGGCACAATCGATCCAATGAACACACCCTCGAAAGTGGAGCATATCAAAAGAGCTTGAATTATTATTTGAAGATAAAAAACTATATTTTAAGCGAGTTTATGTTTTTGATTTTTATTAAAATGTTATAAAATGTTCTTGTTGCACAAAATATATATATATACATATATGTACCTACTATAATTATTTACTTTAACTATGCCATAATTTTGTAAAAATATTCAAGATATATTGACCTGATTTTTATTTTGTTCGCAAGGTCCTACTTTTGGAAAAGTCGAGGATAGGCAGAAGGGCGAATGGAGACCCAACTTTCCATGCAATTTATCGTTTACTGGCAGGCGCAGAGGGTGCTCTTAGAAAGGAATTGCACCTGACCAATCTAGTCGCAGAGAACAATGTGTTCATTACACCTTTGCAGAAGCACGAGGACAAACAGCGTGCCATGGTCGAGTTTAATCGAATCGTGGCCGCTTTTAGGATTCTCGGCGTTTCTGAGTCCGACGAGAAAGTCATTTGGCTGGTCCTTGCTGGCATATATCACCTGAGCTGTGCTGGTGCGGTTAAGGCTGGCACCAGTTCGCAAAGTCGATGGCAGTTTGCAAGAGTCGAATGTGCGGAGAAGGCTGCAACGTTATTGGGTACTACCGTTGAGGAATTGAGTAGAATAGTGTTTTCTTCTAATGGAGGCGGTGCTGGTACACCGAGTACTCCGAGGCCTGCTTTACGTACACCAAGTCCTACCGAACAAAGCAAAGATATCATGGGATTAGATGCTCTGGAAGGTCTTTTGATTGGACTTTATTCTGAAGTGTTCCATTGCGTAGCTGCTCTCATCAATAGGTTTGTTCTTTTTGTGAGTAAATAGGGATAGAACGAGAGTAATGATGATAATGTCGTTCTTTACTTTTTCACAGATCCATATCATCATCTGTGCACACAGTGTCTTCTTTGTTGTTGTGTGACTCGCCAGGTTTTCAGAATCCAGCCTCTTGTGGACGACAAACGGGAGCCTGTTTCGAAGACCTGTGTCACAATTACTTGCAGGAAAGACTGCAACTGTTGTTTCATCATACGACACTGGTGGCACCAAAGGACAGGTACATTGTAATCTAATTAATTAAGTTTATATATATATATATATAGTGATTAATTATTGTTTTGGATCAGATACTGTAGAATGAATATGACTTTATTCAAAATAGTTTCATATGATTACCTCAATAATGCAGGATACAATAAACAGATTATTCTTACGTTTAAATACAAAATATTCTTTATTTTGAATTCAAAGGTCGATACATATCGATATTCGATAATCGATATTGTCATTCGATGTCGATAATCGATTAAGGCAGGTTGTTCATATTTTCTATCTCTTCCTAGTTGTCCTGAATTTAAGTAAAAGTAGCGTTCCTCATGAAATATTTCAATTTTATCTTAAAATATCGAAAGAAATGGAAGATGAATCGATTGATGAATGTTTCAAACCCGTTTGTTGTTACGAAGATAGTGTGTGCTATAACTTATTTTCGGTAATGATTTTTCGAATATAATTCGATAATTTTGGAACTGATGATAATAAAAAATAAAGGAATAATGCATAGATCAAATGAAATAAAAATTCTACCACAAAGAATTTGAATCGAAGAAAATTCCATAATGAAATAAATGAAATAAAACTTAAAAATCTTTGATATAGATATGTATTGCATATTACCATTGAACTCATCCGTGTAATTCAGGTACGTCCAAGAAGGAATTGACGTAGATTACGAAGATGACTGCGACGAAGATGGAATTGGATCACCTCAGGGTTTAATTTCGCTACTAGATCGTGGAAGTTCGCAAGGTGCAACGATGTTGCGAACTAGCCAAAGTGACCTTAGTGGAAGTAGACAAATAGAACGAAAGGGTCTTCTGTGGCTGTTAGAGGAAGAAACAGTATGTCCTGGCGGCAGCGACGAGACATTTTTAGATCGATTGTTTTCTCATTATGGAGATAGAGGTACTTAAATACGTCTGGTCTTTTACGAATTATGATGAATTATAATTTCTTTTTTATGTTATTGTACCAAAACTCCATATTACTTTTCATTTTCCGAATTAATTTTAATTATACACTTCAGGAAATTATGGCAAATTGATTGCATTGGAAATACATATGCTAGATTATCGTAGTTAATAAAAATAGAAAAAGATTTTCTTTTTTATAATGATATAGTGTTTATTATTCGATACAGTGATATAATATATGATCATTCTGTACATTGCAATACATTGTTTTTACTTATCTTTTTAATTCTGTTTTTCTAAAACAGATCATCAATTATTGTTAAGAAAAGCACCTGGGAACAATCAGTTTGTCTTACAACATTTATTGGGTACCAATCCTGTACTTTACACAGCAACAGGATGGCTGAAAGCAACACGGGAGAATCCTGTTACTAAAAGTGCCATTACAATACTTCAAGAAAGTACAAGGTATGTAATTTAAATGTTTTTATTTTTCTAATTGTGTACAAATCTTACAATTCTATTAAAATCTTGATCTTATTTCTCCTTATCTTGAAACTTTCTTTATGTTTCTAAGATAATATTTTATTAAAACATGTTTTGAACTGAAACGTTTGTACATTTTTCAGTATAATTTTATTTAAAATAATCAATAAATTTTTATTAACTAAAATTTCTTGTTGCCACTAACTAATATTACATTTTATATTGATATCAGGGAAGATGTGAATATGCTGTTTGTTAGTGCACGTGGAGCAGGAGTATCTGGAGCTTTATGCAGTTCCATGCCTGGATTGGAAGGTTCACAATCTTTGAGAAGAGCTTCTAGTATACGGCGAACATTCACTACCGTTAAAAGGAAAAATATATCTCTTCAGGTTAAATTCACTGTTGTAAGTATAAAAGTCATAAGACTAATATTCTTATCTGCTAATCAGAAATAAATATTCTATGAATAATTGAGTTCTGGATAACTACATATTTATCTGGAAATATTATGATTTTCATGAGTGTATACGAACATGAAAGATAAGGTCATATGTCATGTTACATATTATGTTATCTTCAAACGATGACTCAGTTGATATAAGTTTACTACTAACTTCATAAACGAGATACGTAATGAAACTGAAAATGTTTACTGAATTAAGATGCACATTGTTATGGTACCACTTCCTGTTTTTGTTTCTTGTTTTTATTATCAGTTTACGTGTAAAAAGGGCAAGATGCAATAACTAATTCTCTTCTAAATTAATCATAATTTTCTATTTGACATTAATGAAGATATGATGTAATTTGTTACAGGATGGACTGATTGAAACTTTGCGGAGAACACGAGTTAAATTTGTCCATTGTATACTACCGCAACACAATGCTGGATGCACCGATAATAAAAGTTTATTGTCAGTAAAATCAAATCAAAGCGAAGACAGTGTTATTAACGTACCGCTTCTACGATCACAGGTAAAAATTCTCTTGCATAAATGTATAATATGAAAAATTTAATTAACACAATCCATGTAATGTTTTTACTTAAATTGTTAATAATTTTACACAATCAATTGTATCTAATGCAAAAACAGATTAGTAATACAATAATAGCAGGGGAAATTTTGACAACAGTTATACAAATATACGTATATTAATTTTATCTAGTGCAATAAATTATATCTTCTAGAATATTAGTCTCAATCTTTGATTAAAATACTAAAAAAATATTTCAATTTTTGTTACAGATTCGTGGAAGCCAAATAATCGATGCAGTTAGATTGCATAAAGTGGGATTCCCTAAGCATATAGCTTTAGGTGAATTTAGAAGACGATTCAGTTTATTGTCAAGTGATGTAAACACACGACCAGGCAGTCCTGTAGCTGATGAACGCCGTGCTGTGGAAGATATGATGCTTACCATCGATGTCGATCCAGCTTTGTATCGAGTTGGACAAAGCCAGGTAAGTCATATCTATTGTTTTGCATTTTTCTCTATACTAAGTAGTAGTATGGTTCCAAAAAAATGCGAAATCCCTAAAGGGGATATCTACAAAATACTACTTTGTCTGTATTGTTTTTTAAACAAGTATATGTATTTGGTATGTACTAGAAATTTGTAGATGTAAAAAATATGTCTAGAGAGAATTATTTAATTTTCTATCATTTTCATAATGTGTTACAAACTGAATGAATATGAAAACATATGTTTACCTATGAAGGGCTAATTTTTTAGCCAAACATTCCAGTATTACTGCATCTTCTATAAAACTTTACATTTATGTATATATCTCATTCATATCTCAAAACTATGCACAACTTTCCATTTCATCTTTTTTAACTTTCAATTTACATGCCACTGTACTTCAGCAAGGATCGAATGTCTAGTATCATATCTTTCACTCTAGTAGAAGCACTTTCACTTTTTTCCGTACAGGTAGTAATGCTTTTACTTGATGTTCTGGTTATCAAAACAAACAAAATGGAAAGGCATATCGATAGCGTTATCCTAACTTGTAATACCGGTCTTAAATATCACCATCAGGCGGCATAGATACTTGAATTAATATCACCTTGCTCATAAGTATTCGAAGTGCTTCCGCAATTCGATTCACCGTAGGTGGTTTGTTCCAGTGTGAGAATTTTGGTAACGTCACATACTTGAAACGAACATTCGTTTTCTCAAGGAGAATCGCTTTACGTGATTTCGGTCAACTTTCTCCACGAATTCGATTATAGTTTCGTCAGTACACCACGGACAAAGAATCGGTATCGATGTGAATTCACTGATTAAAACGATCTTCACCGTCTGGTTAAATGGATTTTTATTCTAGTAGCTCGTCTAACTAAATATATAATATTAATGATTTAAATATAGCTACGGTAATACTAAAAGTTTTTTAACTCTACGATTTGAGTAACACTTGATATTTTATCTCAATTGCGATACGAAAATTTGCAAAGACATTATAAATACTAGGAGTCATATAATCTTATAGAAAAGAGAAAATAATAATAATAATCTCCAATAATTGTTTCAGATGAATTTCTATTTAAAAAGACTCGAACAGTTTTTCTGTTATATCAGAATGATCAGACTGTTGCATGTAACTGCAACTGAAATGAAAATTCTTGCCACATTCTGCATATTTATGTAGAGTAACGTTTCGTAACGTAACTTAGGAAGCAAATTACGTGAACGTGGTCTGTTTTCTTTTTGTACACAAGCATTTTAATTTGGTGATTCCATGGAATCGTAATCGTGACAAGATCTTATTTATAAATGTCATGCAAAGTTGCACACGCGTTAGGTGCAATCGCGTGTCTTTATTGGCACTTTTTACTATAGAATGGCGAAGTGACATTAAAATTACCAGATCCAAACTATACTTACGTTAAGGATGACCATTTAATGTGTTTTCTACTGGAAAATTATTAGTATGTTGTTACTTTTTAATGCGTGAAAGTGACGTTTGATTATAGATGCGGTTTGTACATCGTAATGTGTGTTTTATTATTTTTTTTTTTTAATTCAGACCTCTGTTTTATGTGAAATTTTTTTAGAATGTCAATGAAGCTTTCAGGTACATTGAAGACAATTCACACCTTTCCTTCCTTTTAACGAATATATGTAAATATTTAACAGGGAAATTCACATTAGAAATGTATATTGCAGTGAAATTATTATTTAAAATCATCTCTTATTCGTTGCATACGATCAAGTACAATTTCTCTGCAATATAACAATTTTCGGTGCTGTAAAATAATTAAATACTCTGAAATAGATACCTGAATAGATTTCAATGAATTTATGCAAAATTTGCACGGTGCATTCAGTGAAAATCACGTCAAATTCAAAAGACCGTAGCGTCATATTTATAATACGAGTATGTAGTTCAAGAAATTATAGCGGGGTTAATTATAATTTGTAGGTTCCTAGATTAACAAATGCATATTTCCCCTCCGTAGCAACTATGAAAATTTCTACTTCGGGGTATTCACGTTATTTATCAGTTTCAGTTCCTCGATTCAATTTTCAAATATTTATCAGTAGCCGCAAACTGCCGCTGCGAAGTGCACCAATGTGGCTCATTTGCTGCCAACTCTAATCATCGATTATCGTTGCAAGGTTAATTCCCGAAGCCGAAAAGAAGATCGTTTAACCGCGAAAGTGCAAAAGGGTCGAATAACCGTGGAAAAAAAGCGACACGCGCTAGTGACTTTCTCGTGGCCCATATAGAAATCGTTGCACTCTTCGGAACCTCTCCTTGTTCGCAGAACTCGCGTTGCCCGAGGCCTTTTCGTCGCGAAAGTGTTCCACCTTGCACGTACACCTCTTCTTTTCTTTTTTATCGGGCCCGTCTGTTTTACTTCAAGACTAAGCGCGTGGTCCAATTTGTTCTCCGCAACAGATTCGAGCCAACGAATTAAGGAACACGGAAGTCGAGAGGAGCACGACGTCATCGTGATATTCTAGATAACGACGAGTAATCGAACCCTTTTATTTGTCGTCCAACAGACGAGAACAATGATGTTGGTTTTGCAATTACGCTTTAGACTGCGTTGATAGAACAGGTAACGTACACGGTACGGTTTCTTTAAAAATAGTTTGAAAAATCCGAAGTAATTAAGTGTTCGTTCAAGCGTGAATTGTTTAACCAGAAAACATCTCTGTTTCTTTAGTTGCATCGGACGGAAAAAATAAAAGAAAAACTTTTGAAACTTGGAAAGTCGGTCGAGGTTACTTGGATAATTTAGATATACATGATATGTTAATTATTGTAATCAGTGTATGCCAAAGAAGATAATAGATATTAATTATCGTAACGAAATGTCAATAGAGAAGATTATTGAGAACTTCTTGCACACCATCTTTAATCTTCCATACATCTTATTTATAAGCTTTTCTTTTTGCAATACTTCATTATTACCGTGTACATATGTACTTTACCACCATAAATACACCATTTATCAAGAATACTAGAGTACCTGCTGGTATTTCTAATAATACAAATTGAATACTTTTAGTTGTACTTAATTTCTTCTAGTTATTCTGTACTGCATCGTATCTTTTAATCTCAAATATGCTGAGAAGTTCTATTAGTAAGCTTTACTGTATATTATCGCGACTGGTGTCGCATTTTTAAGTAACGTAACCATGATAGGGTTTCCTGTTGCTTCATTAATGTAGCTATATGTGTTGATATTAAATATATGAGTAAATGGATGTGTGTGGATGAACACCAATTGGAGACGGTTAAACTACTTGAATGTACAAGTAGAAACGGTTCTCAATAGAATAAATTTAGAAAGTATATCATAAATACCGCATAATGCAACGGAAGTACAGTTAAACTGGCTTTTCCAATACGGGTACCACGTATGAAACTTTCGGTATAAATAGAAAATGAAGAATTTGTAGTATATCGATATTCCAACTTTTATGAGAGCAAGCAAAAATAAAAAGATATTAGAATTGTTAAAATAAAAGAAAAATAGTAGGTTTATCACATTCCTTTTGCCATTATGTTGCTGTGTTTTGTGTACCGTATCGCGGATAAATGGACAAAATCATGTAACCTCGTTTTATACAATACATAATTATGTAGTAAGTTATCCAAGGCGGTTATGTTAAGTGCGTTACCCTACAAAATATTAACCGGATGAAAGAAGTGGAACGCATGGCCCGCAGTTATGAAAATACAATCGATAACGAGTATACAAAAGCTGTTGGAATAGTATCGCTTCTGTTTAAACGCTCAGCTAGGAATCTCCACTCCCGAAATATCCGGACTAAGGTTTCCACGGCGGAAATGTGACCGTTGATCGTGTGTGCCTGCGATTCGTGCGTGTCTAGCATCGCAAATAATTCTCTGTTCGATTCCACCAGTCGATAGCTTGCACCACGAATAGATGCGTGGACTGATTCGTTAGAAATTAATATCGGTACCAATGATGACTTCAATATTGCCACTAACTCCCGTTATCGCGTCTCGCACTCAAATGTTTCTTATTTTCTTATTTGATCAGGGCAACCTACGATCGAAATCAAAGTATTAAAGTAACACGTTTTTCTCTTTATTGGCAACATTTTATTTAAATTTCTGTTTTAGTAATTAACGTTCATTACCAAATAAATGAATCGTTTCGATTTTTTGAGAGAAAGAAGATTTGTTGAACGTGCTTGATATAGGAATTACTATAGGAAAGTATAATGCTTGTAACAAATTTTTACCCATTCTTCGAACTTTATTCTAACGTGTATTTGATTTCTGTAGCGCTATTAGTAGAGTACTCATTGTCAGTCGTTGAGTAAGTCGGTTTTCCGCGTGGTGTTAATGCCTATTGCGCGCTCGGAAATCCACCACAGCTTGGTAATAGAGAAACGCGACGAGTTTTAATTTAACTGGCTAACAGGCTAGGTCAGGTTCGCACGACAAACGCGGTAACTTGCCAGATCGTGATTGAGATCACGAAACCATTAGCGTTACTCCGTATTAATTGCTGTCAGCTATCATGTAGGTATAGGAGAAACAGCTGTAAAATCTACGTGCGTAATCCGTATCTATGTTTGTCCTAATTTTTCTTCTATGCAAAGTTGCAGCTTTCTAAGCTTTACAACTTTATGCTGTTATAACTTTATATTCAGTGCTTTTGTGAACAAAACTTCATTCTAAAACATTGACGTCCTGAAAGATTAGAAACTTCCGTTTTATTTTGCGTTTCTTTTGATTTACTAATTCTTATTGTTACTGGATCTGGAATTTTTTACGTTTCTTATCCTTATTTAGCTAAAACAGAAACAGTAGTAGCCTATTGAAATTTTAGCTTGTGAAGTAATCTCAAGTTCTAGTAAAATATTTTTGAATAGAGAAAGGATATAATTTTAAGGAGTAATTAAGTTATCAAAAATATGAAATTCTCTAATTTTATGTGAACAACTTTTACGTCTTGTTCTAATAGTAGTTTGAGAAATACTTCCTTATAGATGCACATCCGAACCGGAAACATTGAATATTCATATGAAATCTCTCGAAAGATTCTCAAGAAAATTAAACATGTTTCTATAGAAGCATTTCTCGTTACGATTATGTTTCTGCATTAGTAATGGCTCTTTCATTCATTTCTGCTTATCTAAAACATCATCGATTTCTGTTATTATTCTGCGAAGGTAATGAGAAAAATTATAACAAGCAAACTTACACGAGAAGTATGATTTTCTTATTAATCAATCAAATTTCGTATAATTATACGTCGTATGAAGTTGAAATAGAAATAAGGAATTTAACTGAATTATAATACGTTGGAATATGTAGTAACGTTTAACACGAATTTAGTTAGTATACTTTCGGATCTTCGATACTCTGATACTTTTTAGTCGTAGTGTATCTGGCATTTTTCCATCATTTGACTTTCGACCGAAGTCAATTTCGAAGAAAAGCCGCTCGATGGAATGGAGTGGAATGCGTGGGATATAAATTTTCTACACCAGTTCTTTGAAGAATGCCTTGTGGATGATAGAGGATGCGTTCCTTCGAGAAAATGACGCGTGTCGTCCGTATAATTTTATATTTGTCACGAAGCAGGTGCGGATATTTTATCTGAATCGTAGAATGGCGGAAAATAGTAGAACGGTGTGAAAAGAATGCGAAAAAGAAGCGAAAGTGAATGATTTTTACCAGCAAGAGATGTATCGTCCAGGTAGTTTTTATTTTGCCTTGAAATTTTTAAACAGCAATTTTTATTCTACATGCTCCACATAAAAAAAATGAGTAAAACTGTATTACATTAAGAAAATGATCAATCCACCGAAGAAAATAATAAAAATTCAACAAATCGTGGAATATTTCATGATTATAAAATGATCGCAATAAGATCTCGTTGGAAAGTGACATCTGTTACGTACACTTAATAAAGAACACAAAGGTAAATGTTAGACAAGGTTTTTGAGCCTTGCAGCTATCTCGCTGACTAGATAAAATAGCTTAGATCGGATGAAGATATATCGAAGAGGTTATCGCAGTTTACAATGAATTTCTCCCACGTGGTCGTTCTTCCCTGTGGCGGAAGCGGATGCGAAGAAGCGGTTTCTTCGGCTTTTCTGTTACGTCGTGCGCTTTCGCGTGTCGAGTTCATCTCGAATTCCTCCTAACCCGTTGGTTAATTGCTACGAAAATAAAGGAGAAGAGAAGAGAAGAGAAGAGAAGATGCGCGACTTCTTTCCTTGTATTTTCCGTTGCTTCTCGCATGGCGAACATAACGAACCCGTGTGCTAATTAATTAAACGACCACGCGGCTTTGGTCATCCGACTCTCTCTAATTCGTTGCCCGTTTAGGGATCAATTGCCGGGTTTCATTTCGAGGAACGAAAGAAGCAAAACCGTTGGGTGAATACTATCTGCTCGGACATTAACGCGATCTTATTCTATTTTTAATAAACAAAATAAAATTGTAATTAATGTATCTGTAGCGCGTGAATATCCCTCCAAAGTAAAACAGGCTGAGACTCGACAGCCATACTCTTCCTGCATGTCTGACATTCTCTTTCTAGGAAGAAATTTCTCGGCTATCCGTACACCTTTTACGCGCGCATACTATCACTAACAATTGAGTAGTGGACAGAACGGCATCTTCGTGTTATAATGTACGGTACTTTGGACGTCCAAGTTACCGATATTATGTACATGTTTCACATTACTTTTATCCTGAATTTAAAAAACGAAAATATTCTCTTAACCATTTTACATAGCATATTAGTTTTTTTAAACAACTGTTCTACTTTTGTAAGATGTAATTAATTAGAAATTTATTTCTGCAATGGCTTACCACAGGGATTACATGTTAGAATCTTAATTTTGAAGATAAATATGCCCATTTCGATAAGGCTAGTTTTATCAAAATTGAATCACGTATGGACAATACACCAAATAACGCTAGAATTTCAAAAAAATTGTAAGAAGGTCGATCTACGCTGCAAACACTTTAATTGAAATTTTTGTATTTTCCTCAAACGTAGCAAATATTCTAATTATAAAAGCAGCACAATTAAATTGAAAATCTTTCGGGACACACAAAAGACATAAAACTACAGCTACAGAATTTCTAAAATCTTTCTTTTGTCCTCGTTTTTATTGATTCATCTGTTTAATTACCTATATAAGATATTAGAGTTTCTGAAAAATACTTAAGTACTTGAGAAACTCGTAATAAACCTGAATAATTAATCCGTAAGCGACTATCAACATCCTTTTTACATGTCTTATTGTGCATCAGGCAATTATTCATAATTAGAAAGTTTATATAATATTTGAAAAATACGTGCAACAAGTGGCTGCTAAGACTGATATCAAAGTGAAACTTCGGAACGAAGTGGTTTAACTTTGACAATAAGTACGTAGCATAGTTCTAATTAGCAACGCTAATAACGTCTGACAAGATGGAAAACCACACATGCTTTGCCATACATTCGCCAGCGATTAAAAAGTGAAAAGGAATCTCGTATCTGTCGCGGCAGAAAATTTGTTAAAATTATCGTGAATATCAATGGCAAGCCACGTGGAACATCTTTCATAAAATAGACGCGAATATTTCGTTCGTGTATTTAATACGCTTTCGCTTTTCACATTGAATCTGATATCTTCTTATTTAGAACTGTTTATCTTTTTAGAGCTAATTCTTCACGCATTCTGTTTCTTTTAATAAGTGCAACCGATTAACGAGTGTAATTCTTTATTCTTGGAAAATACGTATCCGTAATTAAATTCTGGAGTCATTGAAGAAGTTTCAAGATCCTGAAATTAGAATAATGCCACATAAATAATAGTTGGGTTGATGTAATGTTTTGCTATGTATTACTTTCATCTTTTTACCTGTACCATGTGTGGTGTATAACAATTCGTTTACAGGTATAATATGAATATTTTCCAAACAATTGCATAATTGTATTCCATTTTTAAAGTTACTATAATAATTTCATCTTGTTTCGCTGTTTCAATTCTCCTCCTTCTCGTAATTCTTCCAACTTTCTTGTTCGAGATGTAACTTACGTAAAACTACGTTTTTTACTTATATGCAAATATGTGTTCCGAAGTAAAATTTGCATGTTAAATAGACGTAGCAATGTAAATATAAAATAGGGAAAGGTGTGAAGCGGAATTTAACTTAATTAATGTTTAATTAGAGTGTAAACTTAATCGGTTAGTTTAATGATAGGTTGACTAATGTCCTGTTTATAAAATTAGGAAGAAGAAGCAAATTTCTATAATAAGAACCTTTTTTCTAATCCTTTTTCTCAGATAATAACACGCGATTAATTATGTTCTCTAATTAGCGTACACGTTGTCTATCTGTACACTGTGGAATATGTTGTTGTATCAAATTTTGTATAAAATCTTTAATTATGTTTGTATATATCATCCATCAAATTTTCAAACTCATGATCGCTAAATGTTTTTTAATTGTATCCATTTATTTCATAAAATTAGTGTCTTCTTGTTACATGTATATATAATTTCAAATTAATTTTCGCCTCATCTTCAATTTTACTGACTTAAATTATACAGTGGTTTCACCTGTGTTGGCTTACCGTGTATGAAATATGCTCTTATCATAGATCCTTATCGATTACGTGTTTTTAATTAGTTCGTTGAACTTCGCTAATTTCTACTGCGTATAATGACACAAAGATTTTCCATTGATTATTCGACGATGAATGAAATAGTATTTTTATATAAACTCGTAATTTATAGTATGAAACATGCTTTTGTGTGATCGATCAAGGTAAAAAATAGATTTAATTAAAGAGGAAAAGGAACGCAAAGGTTACAGGTAGACAAAGATTACACAGAAGGAAAATTACGTTGTATACTTAGTGGAATTAAAGAATCGTTTATCGAAAACCACTTTCACCCAATGAAACTACTACCGCGATCATTTGTATGTACATAGCAAGTTGATCGTTTAAATATGGCGCTAATGATTGTGTGCGTCACGTTGATAAATAGAAAGGACGTTATGCTGTAATGTGACAGTAACAGCCTGTCTTCTAGAAACTATCTCATCTGAATCAAATGAGAGAAAGAGAGAGAGAGAGAGAGAGAAACCTCAACCTTCGTTGAACCTAATAAAACCGTGCGACTTGCAAGTTACAGACCAAGTCGTTCGTATCTTACAAATTTTATTTATTTGTTTTCTTATCATTGAACTGTTAATTCCATTACTATACTTCTGTATTTCAAGCATATACGTTCTGAAATTGATTTCAAATACCAACATAATCGCGACAGTCGTGCCTTCTTACAGTGCTAATTGAAATTTCAATATAGTTTACGACACAAATAATATACACATAAATGTTTTCTATGGTAAAATATGGTCAAATTTTTTGTATGGTCAAGCATCGCCGGTGTGTTTTCGATTCGCGTAAAAAGAATCCCCGCGATTTCATAACGCGGCCAGGGCTCTTTTCTCCTGCGATGCTCTCCCGTATCTCCTCCCATGTCGTCTCCTTTCTCCTGTTCGTCAGTAGGCCAGCGGACATTCCCGGCAACAGCTTTCCAACGCGTTCCCGACATGGCTTCCAATTTCTCGATGCAGCTGCCATCTCCGCGAGATCTATCGATCGGACTTGCACGCCACGGCCTTTTCTATGCGTACACGGGAGGAACGGCCCCGCGACCTCGCTTTCGCGAGACCCGCGAAATTTCCGTCGCGACTTCTGTACGCTGCTTATGTACGCGGTGTTCCGGAAGAAGCGCTTCGAATTTTCTGCTTTTCAACGATCGGAACGAATATCGAGAAATTTTAGTTTTATTAATCGCTGAAGCGAGCCTTTGGAGTCTTTGACTCGATTCTCTCATTCCATCGTATAATAAATTTCTAAATTGGTAGTTCAGATTAAAAATTATGAAATCGAAAATTAAAAATTATATCGAATAATTAAATATTGTTAAAGATTGTGTCCGAGATTGACGATAGTTGCGTGAGTAACGTTCATTTCGATGTAAAGAACATGGTTATTACGATTTCAATTATTTATTTACTCTGTGTGTGGCATTCGACCAACGATCTTTCACTAAACAATTTAGTTCCGAGTAATTATATTGCCATCAGCGTGGCGATCTTTTTTCTTATTATTCACTGCCAGTGCTATATTTAAATTCATAATTAATTTCCCTCGCAACTTTCCTGCTCGTTTTTCTTCGGCCATTTACATACGCGTTACAAATAATCTTTCACGTTATACTCGCCACGACGTGTGGTTATTATGTCATTTGCAGCTGATTTTTCTATTAATGCATAGCAATTAACGTGGCGGTAATTTCACGACGGACTGCCCATTTGTCGACGACTTAATACTTAGCTGGCGGACGTCACGTGTGACTACTTTCGTCCACGCTGGTTATAAACGACTGTGTGCATGAATCAGAACGCTTTTACTCGAATCGTCGCAAATCCGACTGCTGTTCGCCGTTTATTTATGCAATTTTAAAGACCTTACTTAATTAAAAGCAAAAGTTGCATATTTGTCTTCCTTTTTCTCATTTCTTTCATAAAGCTTCGTTAACACTGTAACGAGACACAGATACTTCGATTACATATATTGGCCAGTGTGCGGACTCCCATAATGTTTGTAGTACCCATGAAATTTCAAAATGTTTTGTACGAAACAAACAACATATTGATAAAAAGATTTTATAAATGTCTAAAATACTCTTACGAGAAACTGTAGCTATAATGAGAAAGTAATTATTTCCAAAAAAATGATCATCCCTTTGTTGTGCGTAGAATACATTTGAAATATTAGGAAGAAAAAGGCACCTCTAAACTAATAGAAAATAGAAATGTAAAATAAAGAATAGAGAGAAGAAAAGAAAAATCGTCAGGCTTTTTTGTTTAGGTAATTATAGGTTTGTAGGTCTTTTTGAAACGATACGCCATGCTAGATAATTAAATAACGGAGAATGAGATATTCTGCTATCCTCTTCAGATTCATTACCTGTAACACTTCATACACGCAAAAGCATTTGAAACTCAACCCACTATATTATTGCACGATTATCCTGAGTGGCACTATTAAAAACAGTCAATAAATCGTAAACCATCTCATACAGATTTTCGACAGGTCATTCTTTATATAATATATGACTTGGAAACTTTTTGTTATATCTCGTTAGAATCAGGTTTTCACTGCTGCAGTAGTGAACTTTGTATAGTTAAACGATGACATAATAAATAGCTGAATGTGCATATTATTTTGTTTCCAATTCGTTACGCTGGCCGCGAAATAAAACTTGCAGAATTGATTATGAATGGTTGGGAAAGAGGAAAATTATTTATAGTCGGTGAGAGAAAGTTGCGGGTTCTGACAAACAGATGCTTGTGTATGTATGGAAAATTTTCTTCCGTATTGAGAACCGCTTCGTTACAAACGGAACATGGATATTAATCATGCGAAATACTGTTTAAAAGTAATTATGAAGAATATAAAAGCAGGAACTGCTAGAAACGATTAGCAAGTAAAAAGTATCATTGTGCACTTTTACGCATTAAATTAATGAATAGCATTGCTCAGTGTTTGCTAACAAACTCATACTCGATATGAGAAAAATGATGATTTTACAGAAGGACAAAATATTTTTTTTTAATTTTTGTTCGTCTATTTTGTACATTTATTCTGCAATAAATTTCTACGTTTTAACGTTATTTTAATAACGAAAGAGTTATTTAATAGTAAATGTACGTAGCTATGAAAACAAAATTGTTCGGCGTGTTAATTTACCATAAATTTGCATAGTTTGAATCCGTAAGAGAAGAGTGAAGCAATTGTAAGCGAATTTTCTCCAGTCGCGTCCTCCGAATTCCTTAAATTGAAATTAACGAAAGAGAAAGATTCGATCGCCGCAGAACATTGTAATTCGTTTTCTTTCGTATCCCTGCTAACGAGAATACTAATCCGATCATTATGCAATGGTCACACGTACCGCTACCCTTAACTTAACTTTACTTCGTTTACAAAAACAACTTCTACATATTTAAGTGGAATTCTTGGCTATGCAGTGCTATTCTTTACTTTAATTTATTCCTGAATTTCTGTGATCGACTTTGCATGTATAATATGCTCAAGAGACCGTTATTGGCGTCCATTTTACACGCTACAAAATGAGAACGAAATATCACGCGAGTTTTGATGAAAAGATAGAAGAAATACACTTTGATAGAAATTATGGCGGATCTGAATCGCTGAATAAGTGATATTGACCCACATTCGCACGGAAAGGACCAGAAGCAAGATTCCTTGCGTTTAAAGGGGTTAAGACTTGTGCCTTGCTGTTATCTTGGCCGAATGAACTGATTAAAAAATGAATGATTAAAAAAGACCACGTCCCAGTTGAGCAGTTTTTCGAAAAAAACAAAGCCTATAACCTATGGCGTATTCTTTAATCAAATAGTCGAATTGTTAGAAAATATGCATTTGTTTCGTAAATATAAAAAGAACAAGGTTCTTTAAATGCTATTACAGTGATCGATTTAAACTTACCTAATACTAAACATATATTAGGTTGTCGGAAAAGTTTCTTTCGTTTTATAAGATGATACTAGATGAACAACAATTCCCGTTTTATATTATTTTATTGAATTAAGTATCAATTTCGTTATATTTCTATTATTATGTTCGTGTATAATTCAATAAACTAATATAAAACAAGAAAACATTGTGCGTCTATTCTAAGAAACTTTTCGGACAATCTAATAGAATTAAAACTTGCAACGAAATTTGCTCGATTCGTTTCGTCTTATGGATCCTTTTCCCAGAAAAATCTTCCATTTATCCTTCGCTTCGTTTCTTCATTTCATGATCTTTCACGAGTCTATACAGTACATACACGAGCTAGATACCAAAATTATTAAAACTTACACTACTTACAATTAGAAAAATATCCCTTTATAAACATATAATATAAACGATAAACGGGAGCTAAGTATCTTTAATACACATCTATAATCTTCAATGAAAGAAGAAAAATTTAGTGATGAGTAACAACGAGCAGAAAATGCAGTAATACATTCCATGCTTCCATCAGCGTACCTAAAGCGATTCAACGGTACATGTACGTAAGTGTACTCGGTTACAAACATCTGGTTGAAAGCCTCGTTTGAAATTCCCACTTTTCGCGAGATTATCATTCGCAGAGATCCAAACGCGTTACTCGCGCTCCCCCATTAGATTGTTCTCTCTTCAGGCTGGAAGACGGTGCGTGTAAAAGGGAATAAACTGTTTGAACCGGCACCGCGAGAGACCCGCGAGGGTATCGTCTGGTAGGGGAGCCGACTGGTCGAACGAGAGGGGGACAGGAACTTGCACCTGACTCGTACAAAGTTTTCTGCACTCAGTCAGTTCGCGGTTGGTCTCGATTCCGATCAGGGGCATCGGTTCCACACATTCACGATTCCATCGTTAGTCTGCCGGCTGGGAATACTTGGTCTC
Organism: Bombus flavifrons; assembly: GCF_040668555.2. NCBI lineage: Eukaryota > Metazoa > Arthropoda > Insecta > Hymenoptera > Apidae > Bombus > Bombus flavifrons. Next base: position 10,764,890 of record NC_138455.1, on the reverse strand, counting down.
TATTCACTTTCGTTTCGTCCCATTAAGATTTCGTTCGGTCACGCGCGCAACCAGCACGCATCGTTTGACTTTCCAGTGGTTCCGTTTTGGTGCGGGGCAATCGTCGTAAGAATGGGACGATCGGTCGACTTGATCGAACACGTCGACGCGACAGGCTATCGAAGTGTCTTTTGAGCTTCGATCGCTTTGGAAATTTCTGATCGTTCGATGCCTGTCTCGTATCAGTGTACCAAAGGGAAGCTCCATTGGCGGTGAATCGAGTTGTTTCGCGGAACAAGTGTGTAAAAGTCATTTCCATTGTCCAGTAGGTATGTAAGAAACTTGTCAATAGATAGAACGTTGGGGACAACGAGCACGCTAAGTACCTATTAGCCATCGTCAATTCCTTCGATTGCGCCAACAGCAAAACGAAGGAACGCAGACAGAGAAGTAGAGAAGAGAAACAGGTAGCGGGGAGAGTCGACGATTTCTCAATTAACTTATGGCAGAGAGAAAGAGAGAGAGAGAGAGAGAGGAGAAGAAGGAAAGAGAGTCTATGGCCTGTATGGTACCTTTTAAGTTCGATAACGGTAAATACAGATCCGAGCTGGAAGTAGCGGACTCGCATTCGCGCGCACGATCGCACGCCGCTACTCTCCTCATGATCTTCGCTTGAATTATCCTGCCGAAAGCATTTGCTCGGCCCGATCGTTCGATCATAAAGCCCCGTTCATTTGCTTAACGTCCTCTCACAACACGACAAATCGAATGGCGTTTTAGTTTAACGATAGAAAGTCGCTGTTGTAACGGGATATTTTTCGGGCTGACTGATTACGTTCAGAGACGATGTTGCGTGGAAGATCTCATCGGTCATGCTTGAAATATGCCAGTCTGCGAATCCTGATAATAGGAGATTTCACGAGGAAAATCGTCGGAAGGAAACTAGCGACAAATGTGCCGATCAGAGCCACGCGAACTTTGCGTCGTTCGAGATGTTATGAAACTTTTATACGGCTTTCAATGAGGCAGTATAAAGGCTTGGAATGATATTAGGCGTTCTTATCTAACGAATAAAACGAGATTTATGAGTTCTACCGCTCTGTATTGCTCGATCATCTTACATTTTTACATTCAATAATTACGACAATTTGTTCTTCTTTTATAATTTCTTTCATACGATAAATTGACTTGAGGAAATTTACTCTTCTGGTTTAGTTAGGTAGTTTTGTAATATAAGAATTGAACTATGGTAAAGTTTAACTATGTAACTGGTTGAATATTTTTCATCTCTGTTCATCTATTCAAAGGAAGGTTTTTCAAAGAAAGGTTGACCGATTTAAGTTGGATTCATTCCGTGTTTTCGTATATATGATAATTATTTTTATATATATTTCATTTTTTTTTCTTATTTCACACAATTTTATCAAAACTTAGAAATGTTAGTCGTTGCTATTCCTTCATAAATTACGTAGATACCTATGCCATGTTTTTAATTTATTCAACATTCACCGATATTGTATCGCTTTCATTTGATTTCCACTTAATTTCTCTTTAACTAACAATGAGTTTGCCAAGTGGAATTAATTTGATGCGAGGGAAATTTTTTTGTTATTCTTTAATTACTAGTACACTGAGATCAATTAAGAAAAGTTTTCAAAGATAAGCAGTCGACAATGTCTGTTCAAATTCTCCACGATATTAAACAATAGCTAATTTAAAGCACCGACATTTAATTAATAGCGAATAACGCTTTATTTACCATTATATTCCTTTATCTTCTTAAATATTGCAGCCCTAATTTGTAAGAAGAAAGTTAGACGTATCCAGTTAAATGAAGCAATAAATTACTCTACTTTTATAGGGCAATAGAAAATCTCGCATAAAAATATCCCATATTTACGAATATTCCTTTTTCTAAATATTTTGCTCATCGAAGAATTTAGGTACCTGAAAAGATGGTAAATATGCGAGTGCAAGGTTATAAGGATAAGGGAGAAGGTGATCAAATTTCATGTTCCAATTCATCTTATTCGTTTCTTTGATTTTGACTCCACTAAAAGTGGCTATTTCTATTTGTCTTGGCTTCTTCCTGACACTTAACTCGCCAAACTCGTTTGTTCATTTTCTTTACTGCTCCTGTACGCGCCGAGTGACGAACAATCGTAGAATGGGTGTAGTTTTATTTGAAATATCATCTCTTTTATCGTTGCACACGAATTGCTCTCGATAATGTCGTTTAATTTTACCTATTCTCGGGTAGAGGATCATCTTGAATTATATAATCGTCGTCAAATTATTCCAACGTTTGCATAAGTTTCTCGAAATGGCAGGCTTTAGTCTCAATCTCGATGCATCTTCCAGTTCTAAACTAATAAACAAGTTCCGCCACTACACCGATGATTTATGACGTGAAATAACGAATTTCCAGCGAGTTTATTACATAATAGCACTTCGTAGTCTTAAATTAGCCATAGACGACCACATAACAGTTTAAATTCTACTATAATTTTAGAATATCCAATCCTGTTATATATTATATTCCCCGTGAAAGTATAATTTATCGAGGCCAGTACAAATGCAACGTTGGACAAAATTTAGGAACTTCTCAAACTCTAAAGAAGCATTTCGCGTGTATAAATTTAATACAATGATCTTCGTTCTTCCGCGACTTTTGCGCCAAGTAATAATCATGCCAAGTCATGCGTTACATAAATAATTTGTAAAATACATTCCAATATTCAGATGAAATTTGTCTTGTCATTTTTTAGAATAATTATCTCGGTTTTGTTTAGTAGTAAAAATCAAATATATATATATATTCATATAAAAATTATATATCATATATATTATTGAAAAATTGTGATTAGAAATGTGTAGAATTGAGAAAATGTCGAATATTTTACATCGAGCGAGAGAAACGATCGTCTTCGATGAAAATGATGAAACACCGGTCGACTATAAAACGATCGAATCTTTGCGGAGTTTTGTCGCGAAGATGCAAGAAGAAGCGGCACATAGACAGTCTTCCCCTCTGTGTCCCTTTCTATCCATTTTGTTTCCCTTTCTCCACACTCCTGATACACTCCCCTCTGCCTCTTTCTCTCTCTTCCCCTCTCTCTTTGGCGACCATAAAACGCGCGTCCACTTTTACGCGGCTTTTACGGTACTTAGTCGCGGCTCGTTCTCCACGCAAGAGGAAGCTTCTCCGAGGTCCATTCCTGAACGTGTTCGAGTGCAGGAAACGTACGCCACGGTATCCAGGAGCGGCGGTGCTTGCCAATGACGGCTGCTGATTCGAGGAAAATGCCGGTGTTGATCGGCGCGGAAGAGGAAGACGGGATACGGAGCACCGGTTGCTGAAGCGAGTCTACGGAAAAGTCGCTTGGATTTTTGTATCGAGGTCGCGCGCACCCTGTCAGCGAAAGAATCATCGCCGCGATTATTTGGATTATTCGGACAGCAAGTGTCCATTCTAACTGGAATACTAATCGCCCCGCGAGTGTACGAGAAAATTGCGATCGCAGATTCAGTGACACTTTGAAAGCACTTGGTTCGATGGAAAGTCAATCAGTTGCAATTGAAGATTCGATAACATTTTGACGAACGGTGTCAATGACCTGGAATTGAAGATTCGCCGACACTTTGAAGATACTTCCACCAATTACACACGTGTAAATCGTTAAAAAACCTGTTTTGTTGTGTATATTTTCATACATTCAAAAAGAACATCGGCGAATTTCTTTCGTTAAACTATCGTTATTTAGTCTGACGAGAGAATAAGGTGGAATTGAAAAAACTTTGGAAACATTTGAATCGACAAAAAAGCTCGAATAGTTGGCTTGACCAATGACATACGTATAACCGAATCGACGAGACTAGTTTCATATAGCTGCGAAAAGAAATTGACAAATTTTTTTTTAATTTCAAGACACAGCTACTTCGTCAAAATGTTAGAGAACGCAACCAGATGGCCAGATAACGCGGGTTCGCGATTGGTGAAGGCTAGAAGCAGTCCAAATGTATCGAAAGCATCCCTATCGGTTCCTAGGAAGCAAGCAGTGCCCGATCAGAACAGATCGACTTGTACGAGCAAGCCTCCCCGAGTTATAAAAACCACGGCACCTCCTAGAACAACTGCCAAGATCGTCTCTAACGACCATGCCAGTGCTCGAACGACTTTTTCCGCTGAATCGAAGACACGCGCTTCCTGTCCGAGCAAGTCTCGTCGATCGACACCAGACGGTCGGACAGAGGCAACGAAATGTTCATCAACGACCGCGAAAAACGAGAAGAGGCAAGTGACGAGATCCATTAGCTCCTCGTCATCCTGTACGATCTTGGAGGATCGAACGCTTCTGAAAAAGGGTTTGTCCTATGCTCCAACGAAATTGCCGAAGAAACCGGAAGCTCTGAGGAAGAAGGCCGCTCTCGATCGTTCGGTTAGTTTAGGCTGCGTTTCAGTGGATATTCGCGGCGGCTCCGAGGAATCTTTCAGAATGAGCAGTTCCTTTAGTTCCGAATCGAATAGACAGATGATGGAGAAAGCGAGGAAGCAGGAAATTCCGAGAAGAAAATCAATCAACAGGTCTACCAGTTTGTGGAACGTGCAGGCTATTTCAAAGAACGATGTTCCGACCAGAAGAATGTTCGGAGTTTCGTCGAGGCCCAGCAAAATCCCTCTTCTGGCGCATCGGAACACGCGCGTGGGTCGATCTCTGGCCGATCTATCGCAGGTAGATCGAGCCGTGGAGCCGACAATGCAGCCGGTGCATTTCGACGACGTCGACCTCGATCGCTCGATGGACGAACGTATCTACGAAAATTGTCGCGAAGCGTTCAACTGCACGCCGATGCAGAAGCCAGCTCCAACGTACACCAGCAATTTGGAAGAACGCGTGGCGCGACTGATGGCAGAGCTGGACGACGATGTCGATGACGATGAACAGGCCCGGGCGACGATGGTCGCGTCTACCGACTGCGTGGACGCTGCTCCTCCTCGTAGAACCAATTCCGTCTACGAGGTACGGGAGATCGATGTTAAACGAAGCAACGAGTCGAGTGTAAAGCTTATTCAATCTGAGCAATACACCGCCACGGTGATAAGGATCGAGGGGAGTTCAGACAGGAGGGATGAATCGATGAAAAAGGTAGAAAGTAACGAGAAGAATAACTTGCAGGAGACTAGGAACACGATGAACGCGGTTAAAGGGCTGAGAACTCGGGAGCACGAGAAGATCGATCGACAGGATGTCATCGAGGAGTCGAAGAAGAAGAAGGAGACGTCGAATATTCAGGAGTTGAGGAAGAACTGGGAGAAGCAAACGGTCAATGGATTGATTATCAAAGATGAGAAGAAGATGGATTTTGCGTCTGCTCTAGTTTGCAATACAGAACCACCGAAGACCGCTTGTCAGAGGAACAACGAGGTGAGACAGGAAGCGAAGAGCAAGCAATCGGTGGGCAAAAGAGCCAAGGAGATCGAGCATCTGGTGAATTTTTTCAACTGTAAGAACGCAGAAGCTACGAAAGAGGTGAAAGATCCGTGGATCAAGACTCGAGCCACGCCAGACACGACCACGATCGAACCGATGACCACGTTGAAGAAGAATGTCGACGTTAAGAGCATACACGACTATAATGGGTACACGTCTGATGGCAATTGTTCGGAAGACAGTGGTCACATGAGCAACGAGAACGAGGTTGAATGGAAGGATGGCGTGGTGCAAGGTGAAACTCGAGATTTTGGGAAAGAGCAGTTTTTCGAGCAGAACGAGGTTCGCGGGATCGGTGTGTACGATGGTACGTCGATCGTGAGCAGGTTGGAGCCGGAAAACAAGCCGACGATGGTCGTTCGAAGCAGCGTATCGACTTCGAGCGGTGCCAGCAGCATCGACAGCTGTAAGGGGGAGAATACGAAAGTCACGGTGCACTCTGGTAAAGACCAGTGGAAAGCTTGCAGATCCTACAACGATGGACGACAGGTCCGTCGCTTAATTATTGGCCTTCTAAACCCATTAGATACCTAGTGAGAACGATCGCTAATTTGATCGAGCATCGATGATAATTCAGCTAGTGAGAAGTCTGCACTATCGTAAAGCATACGCACTAATACGAAGTGTATCCAGACGATTATTCGTCAATGAATTTGAAATCTTTCTTTAGTTTCAGCTTCGGATAGTTAGCTGCAAATTTATTGCCCGCTAGTAATATTCAGATTTCATTTATTTCCTATTTCCTATCGGTTTAGAAAATTTATCTCTTTCTGCAGTATTTTTACATTTCTACAAAACTCTAGTACTATTTATAACTCTAAAACCCACACGTTCGTAAAGTTTACGGTTTTACTCGGATTTTTATTCTTAGCATACGATATTGCATATGTTATGTTTTTTTTTTTTTTTAATTATTCCGTATGTTATATCGCGAGAAATAAAAATTTTGTCAGTCGTTTAAATTATGAAAGTTCATGTCCTATGATGAATAACATTAAAAATGTTTTTACGAAATATCGATCATTACTAATGCATTAAATATTAATTAATAACGTTCCGCAATATATATGTGACAGCTAGGAGGTCAATTCATTAATCAAATACCGCGGAAAAACTCGAGCAATCCATCATTTCTTCTAATCTCATGATACAATTAAATCGTATTTTTGTCGCTACCAATCGATCAACTTTCCTGATAGAAAGTGCACTTGCAACTTTCAAGCCGAACTGCTCTCCTACAAGGAGAACGGCTTGAAAATGATTTATGTTAAGCGCTGTGAGAATGTTTACAAACAGTCAGCAAGATAATATTTGAGATAATAAACGTTGATTGTAAGAGTCTAAATGGGTACAATTACGCTTGCTTCAAGCACTGACTACAGCCGCTACAGTAGAATCAGACCAGAGAAGTTTGTCGTCTTCTTGACGCTGAAAAATGTTCTAGCATTAACTCTTAGGGACAAATTCCTATTTGCTTTCTTTTTTTATTTTTACTTTTTACGATTACATTTCGTTGCTATAATTTATAAAACCTTAAAAAGGAGTAGAAAATTAAAGGAAAGATATAGTAAATTATATTAGCTTTTATTTTGTTCTCTTTCGTTAATTCTGAATATTACAACAATCGAAAATTTGCGGTCGAAAAAGTGTACGAAGAAATAATCGAATAAATAAAGTAATTGAACGATTACTAAGAAAGTAGAGACTAGGCTTAGAGTAATAGATTTTTCCATATATCAACATGGCATTTTATTGTTTAATTACGTCTGAGAGAGAGTACATTTTACCATAATGTACTTCACGCGGTATGTAATCGTGAAAATCGTGTCAGGGATATCCTCGTTCCTTTTTCTATTCTATTCTTTTTCTCGTGAGTTCTAGTACATAAGTACATACCAACTGCATCAGCGCAATTTTAATGAATTCCAATGAAATGTGGTATTTCACTCGTGCATTCTGTAAATTTTTACCTCCGATCAAATTGTTCATTTATTATCGTGAACCTTAATATTTGCATAAATCAAATATTCATGTTTGTCATTTGCATAGCTTGACTTTTTACTGTTCAAAATTTACTTAATTTACAAAAATAACTAAAAAGAAATAGAAGGAAAGGAGAAGATAGAAATGTGGAAAGAAATGATTTTTTAAAAATATATCGGTAGAATTATGTTAATTGCGAAGGGATTCTAATTACAAATTACACTGCAGTGAAAAATATTGAATACGTGTTAATCTCTCGGTTTCTTTTTGATAGATATTTTTCAGATCAGGTACTCTGGAGCGACTGGAGGCTCAGAGAGACGAGAAGCTAACTGGACACATTATTCTTCTTCAAGCAAGATGCAGGGGTTATCTGGCACGTCGTAAACTCAACACTTTGAAAGTATGTCATGACATCTTGAGTTTGTAAAAGTGCACCTTCACTTGTCAGACCGTACAGTAGTTTTCACTCGTCCCAAGAAATTTCAAAGTGGCTTCTTTATGTATTTCCGTAATGCCTTAACGAATCACCTTTTTCCCCTTGTTTAACTGATTGGTTTCTTTCAATGTGAAGAGTTTTGTTTACTTCAGTTAGACAGCATCTGTCAGTTTCGATAGGGTTTTATTTATATTAGACATGTTTTACTTGCTTTATAAAACGAAACGAAAAGGAAACTGTAAAAAGATATATGGAACTCTCATGGGATAATGATCGCAAGTTCCACATTCTCAGCAATAATTCCGACGCGTATTTAATAGAACGTCCGCATTATTTAATCTACACACAATATCGCACTTATTGTTCTTTCGTTTATTAATTAGGAATTTTAAATTAACACGCCTTATCAAAGTTCCCCATCAAATTTCACCATGAAAATTCAATGTTGAACATTCAAATTAGATTGCTTTATTAATGCGTACGATTAAAGAAAATTAAACCTGAAGGATCGCGATTGATTTAATTAATTGATCAAATTAATCATCAATTCTTCATAATTACAAATATTAACACTTTACCGACCGATAGTCGATTAATCGGTTGTTTGTCGCCGACGCTTACCGACCGATAGCCTATTAATCAGGTTTTTGTCGCCGATGCTTACCGACCGATAGCCTATTAATCGGCTTTTTGTTGCCGACAATTTTTCTCATTATTTCAGCAGTAATTTGTTATTTAGTACTAAGGTACCACCCTGCTCGGTTGCGTCAGTTGCGTTGCTTTGTAAGCTGCCACAGTTTTATACCAATTTGAAAAACTTAGCGTTCGCGACGAGCGAAAAGAATGGTATTGAAAAGTCTAAACCGAAACAGAGTCGTTGTATCGCTAGCGGTCGGTAAAGTGTTAATCGTTGATACGATTTAATAAAAATTTACTCGCGGTTAATAACGAAGTAATTGCGTTAAATATTACCCAACATTGCGAAAACTAGTATACCATGTAACAATTAAAAAAAATCGTTACGATGTTTACGTATTACATCCTTTCAGCTGCAAGATCTTGCGGTTAGATGCATACAGAGGAACGTTAGGAAGTGGATGTCCGTAAGAGAATGGCCCTGGTGGAGGTTATACGTGAAAGTTGCACCTTTATTGAACGTTCATAGAACAGAGGATCAATTGAAGGCGAAGACGGTGAGGATATATCATTTTCCATCGTTACATGTGCAAGAGAGACGTTGAACGGTCCATAATACTCTATAGTTTTCATAATACGAAATGAAAGTACATTTTTTTTTCTATTTACAAATTATTTCAGTTTTTAAGATCAATGTTTACAAGAAGACGATCTTGTTGATATTGGGTCGATGAAATTAACGAATATGTAATTGTGTCTCTTTGAACAGGAGGAGCTCGAGACTCTGAGAGCAAAGGTCGAGAGATTGGAGCAGGAGCGGAATCATTTGAAACACGATAATGATAGATTGGAGGCTAAGGTATGACAAAAGATTGTATACTTTTTATTTCGTTTTGCCATCTCTTAATTTTCTTTTTTTTTTTTTATTAGAAACAATTTTTTTACGAACTTCTAATTCACGAAAGAATCTTGTTTGATTAAAATTCTTAATATGGTATTCAACGTTTAACTTTCAACATCAGAGGAAGATTAAGAATTTGAACGCTAACGACAAAGACCTGTAACTCGTATCTCTCCTATCTACCTGTATTTTATACGAGAAAATCTTTTTTTAATGAGACACGAAAATGATATATCGCTTACTACAACTGACAAAGCGGAGTAGAATGGAAGATCTGCTCAAACGATTATCCTTTCTGTAACTTAAGAAGGTTCACTTAGATCATTTACCTACTTGATCGTACTAATGCAACTTCATCAAGTGTACCGTAGCAAATCGACACTCGACTAGAATTCGCATATTCAGAAGTACGAGGAAAGTTTATTAAGTAGCGTCGTTTGTCCGAGCACTTGTATCGTGCAATTGGGTTAACTGCGTGAGACGAAGCGTGCCGCTCTCGGCGCTCGTTTATCGCGTTATGAATCTGATCAGCGGAGCATCGCGCGAAGTACCGACCTCCGCCGCGCGTTGCTTTGCGCTCAAATAAAAGTTCCAGTGACCGACATTTCCTGCCTACTGGCCTGGTGTCGTATGAAAATTCCCCTCACGACCTTGGCATTGCTGTGTACTCCACGCCACCAGTCACCTGTGATGGTTGTTGCCGGTATTGTTCCGAGATTTCTAACCGGTTTCGTTTCGCTCGTTCGACCTTTCGATCCGCCGCCACTGGACTATTTCAACCGATCTATCGAACGATTTTCTACTTCCTGTCCGCCTCTGAGCTCGCCTCTTTTTGCTCTGTTTCCCTTGCCTCTCGTAGCGGTCCTCCGTCGACTTTTCTCGCGAAGACCTGCCGACAGATTTGGCTGCGATCCAAAATCATGGCCCGTGCTACCTACCGCGCTGCTCCTCGTCCGCTTTTCCATCTCGCTCGCACCCCGTCTCCCTTAGAATAACTCGGAGGTGACCGTCTCCACCAACAGACCACCGCCACCGGCCCGTGTATCGGCTGACCCAGGAAGAGTAGGCAGTTGCACCGCGACTCCTTCTCGATACGGGTGTCGACGTTGTTCGACTCGTTACGCAATTAAATGCTCGTGCCAGCCGATCCGATCAAATCGAAGCAGAAGACCCCGATCCACTAACGAACCTTACTATAGCAACCATGCAATTCGATCGCTGCTGGGCCGTATCTCGCGCGATTGTCTGTTGCTCTCGCTGCTGAAGATCCCGCGCGACCGGTTATTCCGCTGGACAAGGCGGTCGATATCGATCAAAGTATCGTAAACAAAATTCTCTGACAGTCTGATTATCGATCTTATGAAACTGCACGAAGAATAGGAAACGTTCTCCGAGATTAAGGATGATGGTCCCATATGGCAAGAAATATCTTCCTTCTTACTATAACGAATTATAGTGTTGCACAAGTGTCTTGGAAAATTATGCTGTCGGCACGAGATCAAAATTGAGTTGATTCAGGATAACATCACCAGGATGCCGTCACTGCCGACCACATACTCTGGCGCGATATCGCCCGTTTCGAACAGCTCGCAGACTTTCGAAGAGCCATTGACCGGTAAAATGATGACCGACAGAGTCAGCGATTCGGATGATACGATTACCGAGAATTCAGCAAGACCTATAGAACCGATGATTTTTGCGAAGAGACCACCGTTGCCACCTTTTAGAAGACCAGCCAACAGATTGCACGCATTAGCCATGACAAGAAGTCCATCGCCATGTAGCCTTTCATCTAGTCTGTCTTGTCGCTCGAGGTCAATGTCTGTGATGTCCTCGAGGCCTCGAACAAGCCTCGATTCACCAACCTTCTCTACTCCACCAAGAAGGATGTTTCCTATAGAAAACAGGTCTTGTTTGGATTTAGAAGACGTGTCTGTAAAAGAACAGGCTCCTGTTGTATTCGACGCTAGTTTAAATTTCGTGTTAGGCTGCGACAAGCAAAAGATCAGGCAGTCTTTTAGGCCAACAGCTTCTCACATGGAACCTTCGACAGCATCTTCGTATTTGTCATCCAAGATCTCGCAGTTTTTGAAAAGAACCGATCATATAATGGACGAGTGGCGAAGTCTGGGTCACAGAGATGACGCGGACAACGATTTAAATCTGCCATCAATGAGTCGAGGTTACGAGAGACGCGGCATGGGCAGAAGCCAGAGCGCCACAAACATCATGATACGCGGTTATCAGTATTACAGCAGGTCGAATAGCATCGGGAAAAGTTCCAGGCGTTCCCTTTCCCGCGCCTCGGAAGACAGGACGATCTCCGACGGTGCCGGTCAGGAGGTATATTGCCTGTTTTCTATGGATTTGGAAAGTTCGTTTCGTTTCGTTGCTTTGCTCTGCGGTTCTAGCTTTATTATTCATTGGTAATGTAAATTAATTCCGTCTTCGTCTTTCCGATCAAACTTCACAATTTATGTATGGCTCACGTTAGGTCCTGTTATTTTCTCTAACTTCGGTCCTCTTTTCCATCCGGTGTTAGATCCTATCGTGAAAAGAAATCACGATGATATAAATCCGCTGATTTACGATTTATCTTATGGAATACTATACATGGCTTGGACCTAACGATTTTCGATTCTACGAATTGGAACAAGATTTGAACGAACGATTCATTTTGGATGCAATTCTTGCTCTGTGATAGTTGGATCATTGTTTATCACGAGCTATACTCGTGTAATACACATTATACTGTGTACAATTAATTTGATATATTTATTTATTTTTTTCGTTCCTGGCTTTTTTAAACCTCGTATGTATCACGTAAATAACGCAGAAAGTAGAATAAGTAAAAAAAAACAATGGAGACTTCAAAATCAGATTAGGCAGATCAATTTTCTAAGTTGTTCTCCTTCACAACTCACGCGTAACCGATCAAGAGTGCCAGCTTTTCTAAACACTCTGCCTAGTACGTTCTTTATAAACATCTGGACACACGTTCGAACTCTCGTTTCCTACGAATTGAACAGACACGCAGTCGGCAGAGCATCTGACATAAAAGAAACGCCATTCAATCGCTTTAAAGAAATAACACTATGCTGATCTGTGTTGAACCAGCCATCGGTACGCTATTACGTTCGCTTGTGTTTTCGGGTAACATCAGCTTTTGATACTATATTTAATAGGCAGCTCGGAAAATACGCCTCTAAATGTCACGTTAGTTTTAGAGCACAGGATGAAGTTGTAAATTCTGATGTGCGCCACTACGAACCGTGTCATTTGATAAATGAAAGACTCTGAATCAGTGGTATATTGTTTGTGCTTTGATTTTGATGAACAAATGGACCAGTGAAGATCGTCTTATTTAAATAGTGTCAAGTAAATGTTTTCGTTAGAATTGTTAGGATCAAGATGTGTATTTTCCTTTCTTAATAGGCGATAATAAATAATAAATGAATCGTCGACAGTGTATGTAAATTAATGCAATTAATGTTCATGATATTATCTGTACTACGCGATACTACATGTTGGTAGAGAGATTAAGAATATCCGTAAGCTAGAAGCGTTTGTAAATGAAACATAAATAATTTCTTATCTTGATTCTTATTGCAGCTGAGCGAAATGACTGCCGACTTTGCGGAAGAGCACTCAACATCGACGTTGGCGGCCGAAAGGATCGACGCTGAGACTTCGGAACGTCTACGACTCGAAAGAGAGCTGCAGGATGTGACCGAGGCGAACAAAAATCTGCAGCAAACGACTGAACGTTTGGAGATGGAACTTTTGTATGCGAGGGCCGCAGACTTAAACGGCGTCGTGTCCGATGCTGAAGATGGTGAAGACGGTGGCGTTTACAAGCAGAGATACGAACATGCTGTAAGGGAGCTCGAGTTCACGAAGAGAAAAATGGCCCAGCAACATGAGGATGATCTTGAGCAACTGGTTGGACTTAAGAAGCAATTGGAGAAGAAGGTAATTCGATTAAGACTTAATTTACACGAGCAACTAATAGAATAAGATAATAAAATCTATAAAGAAAGGATAAAATAAATATAAACAAATGTAATAAACTGGACAGCCTCGAAAACGAATACATTTTTTCTTCTTTTTCCAGCTTGTGTCTACTTGTATGCTTAATTATTGGGTTTGAATACTAAATTATTACGGTAAAAATTAAAAGCAAAAAAGTAATCACGTGGGACGATGTTAAACGTAACATATTTTTGTGTTCCAGTTAGCTGATGCTTACGAAGAGGTCGAGGAACAACGTCAGGTTGTTGGACAATGGAAACGACGCGTGCAAAAACTGAATGGCGAGATGCACGACTTGAGACTACTGTTGGAAGAACAGACAGCTAGGAATAATCTTCTGGAAAAGAAACAGCGCAAGTACGTGCTACTTCAAACTTTCACGTCGTCTTTTTTTATTCGCTATTTCAATAGCGTTTCGCATTTGTTTCATCTTGGCTATGTAGAAAGTATTTTTGGAAACTTTTGCGTAAACGATACTGTACTAGTAGCGTAGATTCAGAGGATGTTCTAATTCTGTTATACTAGATTTAAGAGAAGATTTTTGAAGGTATTGAATTGAAAATGATCTTTCTCTAAATTAAAGTCGATTATTAAGTTAATATGGAATTATTTCTAACACAAATCAGTGTATCTTATATCCATTAAAATTTCATCAAAATAGTTAAAATCGTTACGGTTTGTAATTTGATATAAAAGATACTTAAATTCATAATAGCACATTTTACGCAATTTCCTTTGGAAAACACGAATAGAATAAAATAAAATAAATAACATCTTTCATACTTCAAGAAATCATCGTCTTGATTGTACTGATAAAATACGGTAACATAGATTGTTCACTTCTACAATTTTGGCTGAAAATTCGTGAAAGAACGATCGGAATATCCATTCACAAGAAAAAGTTTTTACTGGCGGCACAATTCTTGGCTACTCGTTAAATTTGTCGAATTTCCACGCTATCGAGGGATGCTCTATTCTGATTTCGTTCGCGGCAACAAGTGTTTCTGGCAATTGTCCAGCTCGGTAATTTTGCGCGGCCAACATCAGCCACTGGTTGGAGGTTCGTTGGGTGCATAAACTGTGATTGACTGATCCAAATATAGGTCTTGTGATCGCCCGGAAACTAGAATTTTGTCGCTACTATGGAAAAAAGATGTGCCATTCAGTCATGTTTCATGAATCAATTGTTGCAATACTATATGTACATTAAAATTTAAATTGCATTTGTTTCTCTTCTATTTTCTTGGTCTTTTTTTCAATATTCAATACCTTTGTACCCTCGTTCTTCTATAAAAATTCCGACGATATATTCTATAAATATTTTTTCTGAATTGTTTAGATTCGATTCAGAAACTCAGAATTTAATGAACGATCTACGGCAAGAGAAAGCGCAACGTGAAAGATTAGCTAGAGAAAAAGAAATCGCGATCGCGGAGAAGTTTACCATAGAACAGAACCTTAGTGTAAGTATATTAATCTAAAATATTTCTATTTATCGAATTTAATGATTTTTTAATTTCAATCTTTGTTTCTTATTCGTAACTATATTCTCATGGCTTACTTTTCAACGTAGGACGCAAGATTGGAAATCGAATTGAAGGAAGAAAGATTGCGAACATTGGGCCAAGAGCTTGAGGAATTAACATTTGGTGGCAAAACGGAGGAGGAAGTAGCACAGCTGAAGAAAGCGAAGCATGAGCTGGAGAAAAGAGTAAAGGATCAGGAAGAAGAGTTGGACGACTTAGCTGGCCAGGTGCAGTTGCTCGAGCAGGCGAAGTTAAGGCTCGAGATGAGCATCGAGCAACAACGCAAAGAAATACGCAAAGAGATGCAACAGAGGGACGAGGAGTTAGAAGACGTACGTGGTAACGCTCTGAAAAAGGTGAAAGCTCTAGAGTCGCAGTTGGAGAACGAGCACGAAGAGAGGACGATATTGCTTCGAGAGAAGCATGAATTGGAACGTCGTTTGGTAGCTATCGAAGAACAGGATCGTGCTGAACGTGCGGCAGAAGCTGATACCATGCATAGGTATATTATGCGTTAAATGCGTTAAATGCGTTATGCGTTATACTTGATTTTATAGTCGTATATGGGGAGACAATAGATTCTTCGAAAAATATTTGACATGTCAATTCGTGAACTCTTTAATTTTATATTTTATACTTTATATTATATATTTTATAGGCTAAAAAGAGATTTGAAGAGAACCAAAGCATTGCTAAGAGACGCTCAAACGATGCTGGAGAGATCAAAAGGTGACTCGACGGGTAAAGCAGCTTTACGACAGCTGAAGAACCAGTTAGAAGATGCAGAATGCGCTAGAGCAGTTGCAGTTAAAGCGAAACAGGCATTGGAGCAAGAACTGAATGAGACGCAGGCTTCGTTGGAGGAAGCATTGCGGCAACGTTCCGAAGCAGAAGATCGTGCTAATGTAGCTAGTCGCGAACGAACTGAGCTACTGTCGCAATTGGAAGAAAATGAAGAAGAGTTGGCAGAAGTGTGTTTCGTATTTAATTTACAAATATTATCTATAGCGATATGTAATAAATAATTAACAATTAACAATTAATTCCAAAGGTTTTGAAGAAGTATCGAGCGGCTGTGCAGCAAGTGTCGGCGGAACAGGGCCAGTTGCAGGAAGCGCAAGTGCAGATTGCTGCTCTGGAGGCAGAGAAATCTGCGTTGAAGGATCAACTTTCAGAGCTGACGCAACGGCTTGAATCCGTTGAGCAGCTTGGCGATCCCACTGCGAACAGTCTCGCTACTCGACGACTCGAGTTTCGTGCTAAGGAACTCGAAAGTAAGCTCGAATTGGAGCAAACGACAAGAGCGCGCTTGGAAGTAAGTTACTTTCCATTTGTTTAAATCAAGGGTTTGACATTTTGATGTTTTAAGAATTATTCATGACATTCTGAATTGTATTTCGTTATAGACTCAAATAGCTAGATTGAAAGAAAACGTAGAGAAACTACAAACTGAGACTGCGTTACTTCGAACAAAGGAACAGAGTGCCCAAGATGCCTCGAGAAGATTGCAAAGGTCGTTACGCGAAACAAGAGAAGAAGCCAGTTCGGCACTAGCGCGTGAACAAGAGTCCACGCGTGCTCGTCGCGAATTGGAAAAATCTCTTGAGGCTGCTGAAGCAGAGACCAAAGTCGCTAGAGACGATCTCAGGTTGGCGCTTCAACGAATTGATGATCTACAGAGCGCCATACAGGGTGAACTTGATTTAGATTGCAGCGAGGAAGGGACAACCGAAAACAGCGATAGGTATTTATTAATTGTTTAACTTATAATTAGTAATTAAGCCATGTAGTATTTTACTGTAATACATGATTAGTGAATTGTAAGTACTTATGTATAAATGCTACATTTATACAATATATGTATAAAAATATACAAAAATCATATTTCGTATTTATAAATACCTTTCTCTTCTAGTGATTGATGCGAACAGTTGTCGGATCTCGAATCCGACGGAAGCAAAGATAAGGAACCTATTGACCAACGTATAGCTGAAAGAATTACTGACGAATCGCCGCTCGTTGAGTCATCGATGGATAATTGTTAATTCACAAGGCTGAAAGGAGAACAACAAAGACAGAAAATCAATAAAAATGATAACAAAAGAAAAATGAAAACATACTAGTTCAAAATCGCTAGACTTAGTTTCTTACTATTAACGTCGTCACCACTGTCGGTCACATTCAACATTAGCGACAGCGAATCAAAATTGAAGGATATCAATCAAATCATTAATTATATATATAAGGACCTTATCTCACGCTAGAGTAAAATTTTTAAACAAAAACTGAAGAGTAACGAGTGAAATCCATCGATTTGTACGATTACAGTTAGCATAATTTCACTTGTGACTCTTTTCTCAACATAATCGAAAAAATGACAAGCTCGTAGGTGGTGCTAATTTCAAATCCCAAAAAACGTGTTGATGTCGTGGCTATTTGTATTCTGCTTCTTACTACGTGTCTTTGGTGCTATATTATCCGACAGTAGATTTTGTCGACGGAGTACATTGTTGTTCCAGTCTTCCAAGGGGAAAAATCGAGCTTCTCGATGCAGTGATGTCGAGATGTAAAAACACGTCCATGTGCACAATTATCAATGCCTTTCCAACGGCCCAAAGTTCAAACGTGCAACGTACCATGGAAAACGAAATATCAAAGCCTTACTTCTTCAGAAAGCATTTTACGCTTTTTTAACACTTCGCTATACCTAGCCGATAACGTTGGCTATACAGTTTGTATTATAAAACGCGAGCTGCGCGCCGCGACTCAGTTTTTTGGTTTCTTATATAAGGATTCATATGTAACTTATTGCTTTGTAAAATGCAGATATCTTATTTAATTAGTTCGTGCGTTTTTACTTCTCCTTGTCTTCTAAATCCTCTTAGCTTATTGAAATATAATGGCGGACAAAAGAAAGGATAGCAAGAAAAGGAGCCAAATTAGTGTAATAGAATGTTATAATAATATTATGTGTGGACTCATCTTAATTAGAAAAGTTTTGAACATTATACTGAAATTTTTATTAAGAAAAGGTACAAAAAAAGAAAGAAACGTTTTCATAAGAACTTTGAGAACGAAATCGCGATTACTGTGACTGATGGTGGGTATCGCGAACGTTACCCTCACAAATAAATTTTTACTTTGAAATTTCTTAAATAAAATTTTTTTAAAAATTCGCAAGAATATTTAAAATTTATTATACGACTTATAAAGCATTTACACGCAATTTGAAAGTTGATGTTAGAACAAATTATATGTTAAATTAATTAAATTAAATGTTACATATAATCTTATGTATTAATTCATTTTGTAATTTTAAAAATTACACAAGAAGTGGTGTAGTTATAGTGTACTGTATTTGTCAAAATAATCAGATATGGTGGCTATGAAGTATTATAATTTAGATAAAAGGCATTGCATCAATTTAACCTTTTTTCGCGCCCTCTGTGATGATAATCGAGGTTGAACTACATTTTACCAGAAATGAGTTGGGAGATCGCCGATGCAATGTTAAAAAAGTCAGCCAAAAAATGCGTGCTGAGAATGGGGGTCTCTAGCAGCCAACGGCCGAACTATACGCACATTTCTCAGTCGATCAGTGAAGGGTAAGGAAGAAAAAACATAAAACTGAAATCAGGAAATAGATAAGAGTACGTGAGATTTAAAGAATAGTGATATAAAAAAAAGATCACAAAATAATTTTCGAAAATTCCGAGGCACAACGTCATTTCCGAGAAACGCCGAAATCGTGCCACCTGATTGATACAAAATCGCTATTTTAGAGGATACATTTTTTGCTCTCGGATTTTCTCAGAAAATATCATCGTTTCCAGGAATTTCAGAAAGTTTCAAATACCTCTAATGCTATTATATTGTCTCGATACTTACTATTTTTCTAGCAATTTCAAAACACAGGAAGAAATGTGCATATAGTTAGGTCGTTTGACCGCTAGAGGCGATAATTCGTGGAGTGTACTTTTTGACTGAACTTTTCTCATTCACATCGGCGCCCTTCCTTACTCACCTCTGATTCTACATAAACGTCAATAAATTAAAGTATCTTGCATAATGTTCTTACAATAGTAATTTATGGTTTTGAAACGACATTCAAAGTTTATTTGCTCATGTTTTTGTTAATCACTTCATAGACAAGTAGTAGCATTAAAAAATAGGTATGTAATTTATAAATACTTTTAATAAGGAAGCACAGGTAGGATTTCGATAGTTATTTTAGTCATTGAACCGTACTGACAATTGAAGTTGCAGAACTCTGTTTATGACGATTCATGTAATATAATCATTGTTTATTATAACATATTAATTGGTTTAGAGAGCTATTTAACTTCTCCATTCATAGTTTTCTAGGTTATAGTTGTTGTTATATTATATTCGATTTAAATGACTTCCAACGCACTTACTTTATTTAGGAAATATATAAACAAATAAACCTTAATAAATTCACATAAATAAATGAATTTTATTATTATATAAGTACATTATCTAGTTATAACACTATTTACTTAATAAAAAATAAGACTGTTAATACGAAAAATATATAATATAAATAATTGTTTCAGGAATTATATATATATATATATATTAAAATTTTAAAAATAATTTTATCAACATGATCTTGACATTTCTTTATATGATAGCAACATCAATCCAGTCAAGGAGGATTGTATTTTTAAAAAATCATTTACGTAATTTATTTCAAGGAGATACAACCACTTGCCCATCGATAATGTTTTATAATAAAAAACAAAGTTCAAATAAAGGTAATATATTAATATTTACATTTGGTAACATTATAAATTGTTAATAAATTATGCAGTTTTAATATAGTTTAAAGATTACCTACATTTCTGAATTATAAAATAAAATTATATAAATTATTAAATTTTTGATATATAAATTTTTAGTATATCACTGGTTATTCATAATAGTTATCCAATTGTTTACCATTTATTTTTATTATATATCTTGATGTTACACATATATTTTGCATACATGTAAATGAAGATATCTTATTAAATAATACTGATATTGTTCATGTAAATCGTATTACAATTACTTTTTTTAGAACTTTTTTAAAGACTGGTATAAAATAAAAAAATATTGACTCATATGTATACATTCCTGACGTATTTGCATTAACTAGACATGCACCTTATATTTATTATTTTTATTAATTTAATATTTCCTTATATTAACTTATGTTATAAAAATATTACAATACTTTGAAAAATGATTACACAATGACTTTAAATCATTATATGAAGAAGCTGTAACAAATGTAGGAAAACCAAAAATGTACATGTGTAGTGCAGAAAATATTTACAATATTATAGTATCTAATTTGTACTTATTTCATGCTTTTTATTTTGATTCAAAATAAAATTCTTAAAAACAATACTTTGCAAATATGATATAAATTGTATAACTTTAAATTATATAACTATAGCTATCAAGTACTATTATATCATTTCATCTATGTTTTATAAACATACAGTATTGAGATTTGTCAATTAATCTGTAGTCATTATACAATAAAAAGAATAACTAGGAAATTAGTAAGTAATAAAGTTTTTATATCAAACCGTTGGGCTTTATATTATATCTTCTATATAAGTTTTATGTATATGCATATAAATAATGTAATGTTATTATATTAATATGATTTGTAGCGTTTTAAAAATGTTTTAGTTGTATTAAATAAGAGATATTATTTATTTTTGTTGCATAATTTTGTGGAATATAGTTTATAAATAAATCAGGAAGTTTTATACATACTCATCGTCCATTATATTTTGTAGATGATAATAATTATTTCTTGCTTTCACTTTTTCAGACCTAGGTGTTAATTGAATATTGTATTTATATATGTATGTAAATTTATATTGTTGCACAAAACAAAACTTATGTACAAATATCATTTGCCTTTCGATTGATTTTGTAAGTTTATTATCTATTTAACATTACACACATATTATGTTATTATTATAATAATCACTAATATATAAAGTGTTTAGAACTAATAAAATCCTGCTAGTACTTGCATTTCCTTTTTGTGTTTTATTTGCATTCAGATGTGAATTGTTATGTATACCACATTATGTAGCAAATTTATGTTGCGACACAATTAGTGATTCATTTTATGTTACATTTTATTTTTATTATAATATATATTTCATTTTGATCCAGACCTTTAATACATTTATATATATGCTACATGTACATGCATATATAATTTGAAAACCTACTAAAAGATTTTTCAGTATAATGGATAATGAAATATTTTTTATTATTTTAAGAATCAAATTCTCCTATGAATGATTGTGAAAATGATGAATTTATGACTTCTTGTCTATGTATGAATAAACGTGATGCTAGACTAGAAGAATTACTATGGTACTATGATGATATGAGATTGTGCACTATATTTCCTCAAGTATGCATCAAGCAATAATACCATAAATAAACTCTATTGTAGTTAGTTAGATATAATTAATCATTGGGTTAATTACTACTTTCACCAGCAAAAAGTTGACATCTCAAGTTGGTTAACGTATCAGTATGGAAAAACATTTTTTCCTTTGCATACAAATAATCGTAATGGAACTTTGTTACAATCAGAGTACAAACTTTATATTCTTGTTGAAGCTGATCTTAAAAGTTATAATCCTATTGCTGCAACACATGCTACTAAGGTACTATATCTATTTATTCTCCTCATTCTTTCCATTTTGAATGTGATTATTTTGTATGAAGGGAATATGATAGTAGTAGTTTTATTGTTTTAAAAATAAAGAGAAATAAATAAAGAGAGAAAAGAAAGATCTGACTATCTAACAAAGCTTATGTAAATTTTTTACATGTAAAAACATTCCCACACTATATACGTATAAAAATGTTTATTTGAGAAACTAGCATTGCGTTTAAATATGTTGTATCTTTTAGGTCGAGGATTACGGTTTAATTATTACGTGGACAGCAAATAAAAATATTGATTTAATTATAGAGTCCGATTTAGATATGGTTGCAAAATTTCTTATTGCAGCAATGGAAGGTCAATGTTACATTAATAACGGCTTGTTATTGAAACGAATAGAAAGTATGTATAGATTTCAACCCTGTTTACTAAAATATCCGGATTATAATAGCTTTATATTTTTCCAGCTGTCCTGATATCAGGAAAGCCTTGTCCTTACAATAGTGATGTGTTGAATTCACCACCAACTAAAAGTAAGAATTTTATGTAATTAATACTATTAATAGAAGTTTTACGAAATGTAAGAAATCTAAAATATAAAAATCGAAATTTTTTGGTGGATGAATTATCATTTGATATTGTTACTTTAATCTATTTTCAGTTGAAAGCATAAAGCATTTATCAGGGATTACTACATGTAGTTATTGTATGTACTTAGTTAATTTGTCATTGTGGATAATAAGTCACAATCAAGCAATGTGATCTTAATTTATTTAGAATAATATATATACATATAAATGCGTAAGTGGAGGATAGAATTCATGATCATCAAGTCTACCAGTAGGATTTCTGGCATACAGTTTTCTGCTTGTAGTAAAACTGAGAACAGCTTACTGCATTCAAGTCTTTTATCTTCTTTTCTTAACTGTGAAGAAATATATTCTCATTATTTTAATATACCTGACAACTTTTGCAATCTTATACAACAATTCTTAATTATGTAATAGGTTTTCAAAAATAGGAAACAACTTGCTCTTAATTGAAAAATGGCAATAATTATCCAATAAGCTATGAATTTCTATATATCACGAATCAGATGAAACAAACCAAGATTGAAGAAGTTTTTCAGTAGATAAGATGTACTTTCTTATTTAGGGATGGAATATTTCATAATACTCACATGACATATCTTTACAATAAATTCTCTATTTTTCCCATACTTGAATTAACACTTACATTCAGTTGTAAATATTGAGAAACAAACGCGCGACCTCTTGTTCACGAATATGAAATGATTCACTCATTGTGTTTAATTATTTTAAACGTGGAGTTCGCTACGTTAACGAAAGAACTGGATAATGCCAAAAAGTTGTCGGTTTTTCACGTTATTGCTAATTCCACAAAAATCTATATTGCCAATTGTTCGGATTTTTGTTCATGAATGATGAAGAACTCGAGAGCGTTCTGATCGTTACAAAAAGAAATTGTATCTTGTAATAAGAAAATATACCTATAAATGAGAAGGCATAAAATAAGTTTCGTATATTTTTTTGTAAGAATTTATAGACAAAGAGGAATGGACAACGCATGCAGAAAAATTAAAATCATTAAGTGACACTGCCAAACTCGTATCCGAGAAATGCAAACCATTTGAAGTTAAGGATCTTCCAGGTTTAATAGTATATCCAGAAAATGCTGTAACAGACGCAGAACTTGAACTGATGAAGCGTGTGGAGTCCAATGAAACGTTAGGTATAATAAAAAAGTTATTAAACACATGAACACAAATTTTACAAGTATTTTTCTAATATAATCCTCATGTATATAAGTTAAATGAATTTGTGTGTTATAGAGAGTGAAACTAGAAGTCAAGTTTCTACACCAGTTTCAGTAAACATTCCTCAACATGAGAATCAATTATCACAAGATGAAATACAAAAGATCACAAAAGATACCACTGAATTTCAAGGTGTTCCGCATTCTACTAGTAAATCACTTGATATGCTTGACAACTTGGATGTATCCAGTACTATAAGCACCAGACAAGTATCTTGCAGTGATATAAAAAGTACAAGTAAATCTTTTGAACCAAAGTCTTTTTATGATGCTAAGTATAGTAAATCCATAGCATCTACAAGCCCTTTTAAGTAAGTATTCTATATTAAAAAATAATTATTTAAAAGATTTAATCTTTCCTGAGTAAAAAAGGAAAAATTCAGAAATATTTGATAAATTCACTGAAATTTCCATGTTATAGGAATTCCATAGCGGAGATAACAAGAAAATTATCAAAAAATAATGTAAAACCACCAAATGTCCTAATATATGCTGATAGTTTTATTGCACGTAACAATGTAAAAGGTGTTTTGGAAGAATCTCTTGACACAAATAAGTATGATTGCTTGTTTTATTATATTTATGGAAAAATGTACAAAATCATCTTTATTTTAATAATTTAGAATGGCATTAAACTTTTTGAGACGTTAAAAACACGTCAAAAATATAAAATTTATCAAGATCTTCGATATTTTACAAAATTTCTTACATTTGATATTAAAAGAAATTTTCTTTTAATATTAGGTACACCATTTACGCATTATCTCCAGAAGAAGCACGTAATGACGCTTGGGTAGAAAATGCAGCTTTAGTCGTCGTTTGTGGAAATGTTGGCAATGAGATTGGAAACCGAATCGTGGAGTATATTCTTCACGGTGGCAAGTTGCTCGCTTTGTGCTCCGACGTAATTCATATTTTACTTCCATCGTTTAAAACGGCAGAAGTACGAGAAAACGAGCTGGTTCACTTTTCTTATGGGAAATGGAAGCATGTACGCATGATGCATCATATCTTCTGTTATCAAGCATCTCCTGTAAGAACGAGATTTTCACAGGATCATGAAGACGTAAAGTAAGATTTTTAGCTATAACTGTTTTTCGCACTTACAAGTTAAGGTATAAAGTTAAAATGTAAATGAAAAAAAGATACTACAGTTTATCATTAACATTAATATTTATGTTCCATCTGAAAACATTATTCTTATATGATTATAATTATATTTTTTGTTTCTAATGAAAAATAATCCTCCTGATTAATTATTTCCAAATTCAGTTCAAGACATTTCAGTATTTTTTACAGAGTATCTAGTGTGTCTCCGCCAGCGACAGTGAGCGTGAAAGATAAAAAGGGAAACTCTCATTCGTTTGACCTAAAGGTACTTGGAACGGAAGAAACTTGGCACACACCAAGTATTCTACTTGCCACCCTACTAGGAAGTGGCGGAAAGCTTGTTTTTTCTCAAATACATCTAGAAGTGGATCCAATGCAATATGAACTCGAGGAAAGTAAATTTAATGCTTTGAAAGAAAGTAACGCAACTAGACTGGAAATATTCAATGATTTATTAAAAACGCATCTTGAAATAGAAGTTTGTAGTACTGCAAAAGTAACTGCACATATAACTTATACGTCTGCTTTCTTTTTGGGACGACATGAGGTACGAAAAATAATTGTTATTTCGAAAGAAAATATTTATATATATTAGGTAAACTATTAACAATTATAATTATGACATCCTTTATTTAGGTGATTTTTGTTCTATACAAACTACGTTTGCACATAACGAAGCAATAAGGATTATTATTCTCAATATCTTTGACATTACCAAAATTAGGAAAAAATTTATTGAATAAAGCATGGTAGAAGGGGGCCTGTCAACATTACTACATAATGTTGTTAGATGCTGTTACTGTCATTTTGTATACAACGTCTTTCAACTTTGTTGAAAGAAATAGAAAATTGATATGTTCTGTGAATAATTTGCTGACTGACAACTGACTTCAATGACAGTGTGTAATAAGTAATTGTTCTCTTTCTGGTAACCACTAACAAAGATAATTCTGCAAATATAGTACATTCTTGTAAATATAATACTACTTACTAAAAGCGCTTGTAAAAACAAGTATCGCTATATAATAACTAGGGGTGGAATCAATTTCGATATGTTTACAAGTTTAAATCAATTCCAATATAGTCAAATCAAATTATTACTCATGAAAGTACGTACTACTTATAAAAGATTGAAACTTATCTTGTCTAGATTCGAATTTGCATGGTCAATAATCTGTGTTTTCCTTTTCTTGCAAGAACTCATAAAACTGTCCAATTTTATTTGCATTATATTTGATTCCATCTCTGATGGCTCCCTTTATACTATGAAACATTCTTCAATAAATTGTTCTATAACTACTATCACTTCAAAAACACTAAAGCTAGCGATTTCTGTCGATTCATGCTATACTTCTTGCTTTTGAATTAATTATGCTTCTGTCATGTTAAAGTTACTAATTTTTTGCGAATATTTTTGTGTAATTCGTATATTTAGAAGATTCGTAACTAAAAACAAAGAGACTAATATTTACATTTACTTTCTTTCATGTTGATAGTTGAAACTAGAAATGCTAGAAAGATTGAAGGATGTAATGACAGCAAACGATACTTTAAAAATGCCAAAGCTGGAAATTCAGTTTTGTAGAAGCAGCACAGTTCCACGACCTGCTTCAGCTTTGTTCCTACCAATTATGATTCATCAGTGTCCTGACAATTTCTCAACTGTAGAATATTTTGAGGTAATTTTTCTTTTAAATTATATCAGCTGTGATAAATTTGACTTCATTTTTAATTCAGTTTAATTGTATCCATTGTTTTATCGACTTATCATACATACTTTTCTTGCTATAGAATTTATCTACCAAGGAATTAGGGCGTTTGGTTATATACGTTGATATAATGACATCATCAATGGATGTATTTAATGGTCATCAATTAGGACATGGTTTAGCTGTTATTGTCCGTCAGCAAACTCAAGGACGAGGTATGACAAGGATCTCTATTCGATAAATCGAAGACTTAGCTGCTATAATATTTAATTTAATATTTATATCTATAATAGAATTGTACGTGAACATAGTTTAAAGCATGTGCAACAAATTCCACTAACAGTTTTGGCTCTTTGTTTAATCGATTAAACCAATCATTATTATTGACAAATGTTACACAAGAGTGGTGCAATGAACTTAGGCACAATTTACATTCCATTGAATTGATTTATAAACCGTTATGCATGTAGAATAAAGTAAAAGTAAAGAGAAGCGTCCACAATTCCCTAGGATGTAAATTCGTACAGTTTTAGAATCATAGAATAAAGAGAGAAGCCAAAACATTCTTTAATCAATTAGTTATTACTAATTATTGATTTTTTTTATCATATAATGAATATATTTTGTATGAATTTTAAGGAAGGAGTAAAAATATTTGGATCAGTCCAAAAGGTACAGCACTGTTCACGTTGCAACTTCATGTGCCTACTGATACCATACTTGGAAGACGAATCTCAATTTTGCAACATTTGGTTTCTGTTGCAATTATATCCGCATTTAAGTCTCTACCTGGATATGAAGTACTACATCATTAATAATCATTATTTATATTTATCATTATATATGTATATATATATATAATTAATTAATTATTAATTTTTAATTATAGGATATCGAATTAAGATTAAAATGGCCTAATGATATTTATGCTGGTAATAATGTTAAAATTGGTGGACTGATTGTAGAGACTCATGTCATGTCAGATCTTAATATATGTAACGTTGGTAAGTATTACTATTGTTACGCGTAATTTAACATTTAATAAAATCACTTCTCCTTTTTTTTTTTAATAATTATCATTATTAGGAGTTGGAATAAATTTGTTCAATAAAGAACCTACATGTTGCATCAATGATATAGTTACTACATTTAACGAAATATATCAGAAAAAGTTAGAAATGATATCATATGAACAATACTTTGCTATTGTATTTAATGAAATTGAAAGATGGTTAAATATCGTACAAAGTGGTAATATAGATGATTTTCTGGATGCATATTATACTTATTGGATGCACACGTAAGTTTTACTTACAATTCTTTTTAATTACGTTTACTATCTGTGAATTTCATTATTGAGAAATATTGTTAATTAAAATATATTTTATGTTTCAACAGCGACACAAATGTGACGGTATTATCAGCATCTGGGGTGTCACAAAACGTTAAAATACTAGGTATAGACGATTACGGATATTTACGTGTACGAGGAGAAGATGGAACGATGTTTACCGTACATCCAGATGGTAATACGTTCGATTGCCTGAAAGGTCTTATAGCTCCGAAATAATCAGATTTAGAAGTAGAACTAACATGTCTGTTGAACGTGTTTAATAGTCGATTGTACACTGTTGTTCTTTTTTATTTTTATACATCTTGTATATATTTTAAATTATCATAAAAATGAATATCAATCAAAAAATGCTGATAAATTTAATTTATAATTTTTAGTTTTGTTATTTATCATTTGCCCATACAGCAAATGGAATATATGATAATGTAAGCTACTTTATCCAAGTCCATATTTCTTGTTACGCGATTTGATGTCATATTTCCTGCTACGGAGAGAAAATAATAAACAAACATTGTTAACTAAAAATCAAATCGTTTTCTTTTTTCATTATTTATTGGCTGACTATGAAGTGTTTTTTTTATTTTACAAATGTATAATTGAGGTTACATTTATCTCGGTTGGCACCAGAATATAAAATTGTATTTGAAAAATGAGAAACCTTATTATAGCTCACTAGTCCACTTATTAATTTGTATTTCATTATTTCCTTGTATATTCTTCTTTCATATATACTATATATGTTATATATTCACTCTAAACATACAAACATACAACAAGTTGTATTCAGATATCAGAATTTTTTCTTAAAAACTACATAACATGTCGCGTGTGAATCATTATACGCATGGTTATTAATTAGTGTCTAAAACGTAAAAGTAAGAATAAATTGACCTTTGTTATCTGTACGAAACTACCTATCAGGTCACCATTGCATTCATTATTAGAAGAGAGTAATCAGATGTACTCGAATTTCAGTTATCTAATTATTATAATACATGTATATTTTAATCGCTATAACAACTGTAATAAATTCCAAAGCACACTGAGAAGTGGATAAATTCTTTCTCTATCGATAAACCTTGAACAAGGTTCAGAATAATATTTGATTCTCATAACCGTTAGAATTATGTAACTTTTTTTAAGTCTTACAATTGTTGCTTGTAGCTTTTATGAATATTACCTTTACGACAAAACGTTTTGGGTTCTATATTTTTCGTTGTCTACGCTTCTGCGACAATCAATTTTCCACTTAATCGCTATACATAAATTCGAAGTAAACATCTTTGATTGTTGATTGTTCTCTCATCTCGTTTGATTTCATTCAAAAAATTAAAAGAAGTCCTTTCTATTTAACAATTTAATTTAACGACGCAAAATAGATTTCCACTAGCAAATTTCTTTAATATTATAATAATAGTATTCAATTTATTTTATCAAGATAAAATATAATTTCCTTGATTCATTTACAGCTTTCGTCTTTCTGGTAATTTTTTACAAATCATTAATAATTATTGAAATTAGTAATCTAAGTCAAGCAAAGATGTTTAACCGTTTCATCTCTCACATAGTCTTCAGAGATATTTTTGTAATAAGCACATAATCAGACATCTTCAAGATACTACGAGAGTAATTAATAATTTTGTAAAAGATTATTTCATTACGCCCGCATTATCATATTAAAATGTCTTTTAAACCTTTAACGCGTGATCTAATTTTTTCAGATAACTTCTGGAAAAATTTACAGTACGCAAAATTAACAAAAATACGTGTCTAATTTTTGTACAACGTTGATGTAATAACATACGATATATCTATAAATAAACATCTATATAATTTAGTACTAACAATGCAATTAATATATATTAATATATATATATATATATATTTAATAGAAATATTCAAGTGAGGATACGTGGCGTCTAATTTATTTAAAACGCTTCTCGTTTAAAAGTCATTTTATAATACAGTATATCCTATTTGTTCACGTAATTTCTCAGCGTTGTTGGCACATATTTAGTCAAAAATTCACGCTCATTTATTTTTCACGTACACATTTACACACGCACACGATCTACATATGTCTAATTTTTGTTCTTTATAGCTATTTGACTTTTTAATCGTCGGCAGTTATATATATTTGTAAAAGTACACATTTATTTACCGTATTGGACATTTCACTTCCAATATTATTTTTATTGTACTATCTATCGTAATATTTATTTAAGAACTTTGGCATAGTCAGATAGATCAGATGTTGATGTCTCATTAAGGACTAATAACTTAACGAATATTTATTAACAGCATAAAAAGTTGTATAAATAAAATATTCAACGTAAAACATAATGATAAATGGAACATCCGAAAGTGACAATTTTTATAGATATCTATAACATAGATAATTATATAAAATTTATTTCAAGAATTAACAATATCTTCTAAATCATATTCTGATTTATGATTATCACATTTACATGTTATGTGATATAAAAGCGTAACAAACGGATCCAAAAGAATTCATTGTATTTTTAAATTATTTTCGTTTAAGTGAAAGAGATTTATTTACAATTAATAATATGACAGCAACAAAATCTTTGTATTTTTGCTCATTGAATTAAATATAGTAAGCGGAAAGAAATTGTTCCTGTTTTGATTTTTCTATACAGATCAACTAGAAGTACGTAGCAATTCGTTTCGTATTCACAGTTCACGAGTGTTGTTAAAAAGTGTCGGTACTTGGAATGAAATTCGTTGTTTGCGCGCGTTCAATGAAGACGAGAGGCTATCGTTTTTCGTACACGGATCAACAATTGCTTACATGGCAAGGGCTCCAAGTGCTCATGAACGTTTGTGCTTCAGCAAGCATCAGCATTCGTGTGCGTCACGTGTCTGCGCCAACCGCTTAAGTGGTTCACAAACGTTTGCAAACCACTTAAGCGAATGGTGGATATGTGTTAATAGTTTCGCGACTTCTGCGAAGAGAGTGCTCCAAATATTCTTTATCTAGCAACAGATTTCAGAAAAGTAAATTAACGTTCCACGGCTGATTTAGTTTCATACATATGTAGAAATTGTGGAGAACATATTTTTATTATTATGTTAAGTGGGCACGACATCCGAATATGTTCAAAAATAGATAAAGTTTGAGTATCTTGTCAGAGATAATTAAGGAATGAAAAATTTAGACCTTTTTGGATGATATCAATGTAGCATTCAGCTTTACATTCCAATTTTCTTGAAGGAAGAAATGCCAAAAACGTGGCGATTTTCTTTATCATATACGATACCTCTTCTGTTAGTGATTCGTTAATTTGTCGCATACGTACTTCTGGAACAATCCGTATGAGGATAAAATATTTGATAGTTTTATAAAATAGTTTGCAAATAAATGTGTACAATACATCTATTCTACTGATATTCTATCAAAATTTTAATCAAGACTTTGTCCTCGTGAAGTAAATTAACATTGTATACATATAAAATAAGTATAAATATTTTGTACACGTGTTATCAACTTTGATTGAATGTCGTAATATATAATACGAAATATTGCAATATTTACCCCTAAGAGATGTATAAGGAACTAACGAATCGAGATTATTATCCTTGTTCATCGAACAACGTAATATTAAGTAGTTTACCTAAGTAAATTGCATTTTAATTCGTGTCTGTAGCACTGATGGAAAATATCTCAATACGAATCTCTAATTCAAGATTTGAAATAATAAATTCTGCCAAAACAGCCAAGGAAAAAATGAACAACTGGAAGAACGTTGAATAAGTTAGAATTAAAACTTAGAACAAATTGGAATTAAAATCTGCTAAAAAGCTATATAAAAGGTATTTGATTTTCTAAATGTTTTGAACAGTAATTTCGCACTTACATATATGTATGCACTTTATATCTAATTTGTCCTTGTGAGGATAAATGCGAGGCTAAAAAGACGTCTTGGCACCGTTAAATAATTTTTCGCATGTTAAAAAATGACAGTTTTTCGTTACCTTGACATTACATGTCGTAATTTACGATGAAAAATCGGAAAACGTCGGTGAATCGCTGTAGACGTGGAAAGTTTGATCTTCGCTTGGGAAAATGTTAGCTTCAGTTTTATAAGACTCCACTTTGTCGGAGATGCAACTGATCGTTCCCATGCGATTTTTACGTGCTGGATCGCCCGACTCAAAAAAATAGTTATAAAAATATAAATTAGAAAAGTTTACTCCTAGCGTACAAGTATTAATAAATATTTATTCGATCAAACTATTTAATTTCTCGATAACAGAATGATATGCAAGTGAAAAAAATCAACTTTTATGAAATAAGGATCGGGAAAGTCTCTCTTACGTTTCTTTTTAACAACGTTTGATCGAAAATTAGATTGGGATTTGTAAGACTTAGTGAAACATCGATCACCTGGTCGGAATCGCTGGAAATCGACTTCCGACTTCGATTTCGGCAATTTTCCGCGAACATCGAAGGACTGGAAATGTCTCTTGATTCTGACACTTCCTGGATAGTAGAGAGCTTACGGTCCTCTTCGTCATCGTCGTATATCTCCACGGTGGTCTCATGAATTCTGGCCTGACACTCTAGACAGGGAGGGATGTGTATGAGAGAGACCTAGCTAACCGAGGTCTCCTCGACAGACGGGCTCGCCAGTGCTTGTGTCTCACCGTTGGCATGTTTCACCTCGTCCTGGCTTGGACGTGATGCCGGTGGACTGCTCCGAGAACAGGAGGTCATGCTCTGCATTGTTTGACTACGACCGCCAGAAAATCGCATGCTGTATACTGCGCGGTTACCACTTTGAAGTCCACCCGTCTACAATAGTTTAACGAAACACTTAAGATCCGAAATATTATATTATAATATTACACCGAAAGTATAATTATTCTTATTAACTTAGAAATTATAACTTTGATGAGAATTATGTTCAATTATTCTTACGTTAAATTATTTGGCAGATCGAAAATATTTGAACAATATCCTAAATAAATGTATTTACGTAACAATATATTCACGGTTCTTTTACAGTGCTAATAAAATATTTCTGAAACTTGCGACTTCTATTCGTGCCGTAAATTCATCGAAATAGGTATTGATTCTTATGAAAGTTAAAGAATTATCACTTACAATGTTTTTAATATGAAACTGATGTAAGGATCACGTGAGGAGAGGTAGCAGAGATAGCAGTTTTATTTATTTGGAAATAAAAACGTGAAGCGCCATAAATTAATAAATTCCCAGCAGTTTATGTGTTCCTTTATTAAAGTAATTCGTCAAATCCAAATAAAATAAAAAACGCATAATACTTTGAACAGTAGAGTGCAGTGAACTAGTTCCTAAAACATATCTTTTTCCAATTGATTGTATTTAATATTACTCGTTAATAAGAAGAGCTACCTACTATTAGAGTAATCGTTTTGCTGCGATATGTTTTTTGTTAAATTTTGTATTACTCACATTAGCATGTCCAGGCCGAACATTTTTATATGGTTGAAAAAGTACCAAATATACTTTCGGAGTGAAAAGACAACCGAGAGCTACTGACGCAGAGATGTTGATGCACATGCACATGCTTGCGATTTGCACCTGTAAATTTATATTTACGTTCGTTTAATTCTTATTTCACCGAGAGCGGAATAACAATAAAGATAATAACAATCTTTCATATTTAAAATGTTCATCTACTTTAAAGTTTTTAAGTAAAGCTCTTGAAGTAAAATTACGAAGAATGTCACAAATTAATAATATATGAAAAGATGACTAAATATAAATACATTTATAATACAATTCATTTTGTATTTTCTTGCTGCATGCCTACAAAAAGGTTTTCTAATTTGTACTGTTATATGTATATACATATATGTACATATATAAATTACACATTAAACTGTTTTGAAACAATAAATTTAAAAAATCGTATCGAATTACCATTAATTGGTTCTCAGTTTGATACGCATAATCGCAAGATAATACGTGTCTCCTATGATTTTAGATACCGACCTTGTAGTCATTGTTTGAGCCAAAGTAGATGGGTACGAAAGCTAACCATACAATGCAAGTTGAATACATTGTAAAACCAATGTATTTCGCTTCGTTGAAATTCTCCGGTATCTTACGTGTTTTGAATGCGTACAAAGTGCACATGAGTATTAGAAACATATTGTAGACGAGGGACATCATCAATGAAAACGTGGAAACGCGGCATGTGAGTACTGCTGATAATGGATACGGATGAATTTCCGTGGTATCCGGTGGTTCAATGATTAGCCAGACGATAACACCAACTAATTGCACTGCGGTGATCCCTATAAAAACGGGAGTTACATAATACGATATCAAGAGGAAGAACAAGTTAATCATGCCGACTACAGTAAAAGCATCGCAACAACTTTGTACAATTTTAGATTTCAAGCTTTTAATTTTGATGGAAAAGTAAAATTTCGATATTTTATCAAAATATCTAGGCATATCCTTTGAAAATTATAAACTCACCGATAGCGATTACAACTTGGCTCTTCGGAGATGTATAAGAAGGCCTCTTTATACTCTTAGTTCCTTGATTGAATATGCGTGATATACGATTTGTTTTAGTTAGTATCGCGCTATAACAGATGCTTAAGCACAAGCCAAGACCGATTCTTAGATATGTGCAATTCCATGTAGTTGGTTTGCTTAATATCACGAAACTCATGCCGTAACACGATAGAATCCCTACTAGCAACACGTAACATAACTCGCGTCCAGAAGCCATAATTACTGGAGTACGATTGAAACTGGAATGTAATTAGTCAATTAGTATTAATAAAATAGAATAAGAGCAAGATTCTTATTCCGAGGTAACAATTTTGGGAAAATACATTTTATAACATTTAAATTCTTGAAATTATTAGTCGCGTATTTTTTACGTTAAAAACTAGGACAATTTATAGGTTAGATTGTAAACATACCGAATGAAAACTATAGTTGTAAACAAAGTACTAAGTATGCCAATGGATGCAAATATTAATGGCACCAATGCCCACGGACTAGTCCATGGAATAACTTCTGCTGTTAGTTTGATGCAACTTGTTACTGTTTCATCCGGTGCATATCCTGGACCACAGCTGCGACAAGTGTCATTAAAAACGTAAGCGTCTTCGCGACATGCCACGCAACTCCAACAACAGGCTTCCTGGAAATATCGTTACATTACAAAATATTATTTCTAAGAATACAAAGTTGAATAACCTTTATACATGAAAATTAAACTGTAGTTACTTTGTAAACCAGATAGAAGGATATTAAATTGAATTATTTACTCGTATTATTCACCTGAAAATTGCGTACATGACCCAGCGGGCAATTATCGCTGCATAAACTTCGAGGGATGTGCATTTCTCCGGGTCCTGTTGCCCACCTTGTCATGTTAATATCAAGGTCCAATCTGAGAATAAGAATTGCAAAATTTCATTGCGTTTATTATCGAGATTTATATGAAATATCCTTCAAAACTTCCTTAAGATAGATTAGAGATATTTGGACGAACAGCTGGATAGCTAATTTAATAAACTCGGATAAAAAATTGTTATAATTGTAATGCTTACTCCTCTTTCCATGTACCGATAAGAACATAATCAAAACGCCCATCTTCTTTTCTTTGATACTGATATATATTATAAAATCCATACGCATCGCCATCGGATTTGAACTTAATTTCAGTACCTTGACGACCTGAATGTTATTCAAAGAAAGTGCAAATTAATTGTATGTACAGGTCTATCCACAAAAAATAATGTTTGATAATGACACGAATTAAGGTGAAAGAATGATAAATAAATTTATTTATAAGATATCTGCAGATGTAAATTATCCAATTTCAAATTGTAAGTAGAATTAGAGAAAAACATTAAGATCAAAGATTCTACGGAGGACCATAAAGACGACACTTACCGATAAAACTAACATTTCGAATATGTTGAAGAAGTTGTTGACCGTCTGGGGCTGGACGAAGATCTTCACACAAATAATGGTTAGTTCCAGCATTGTTTATACATTCTTCGTTTATTAAATTATGAACACCATGCGCCATTGCGTAAACTGCATCAACTAAAATCAATCAAGCGTAGTGTTTTTGGTTTTTTAGAGGGAAAATGGTGTAAATTTTGCAAGCGTTAGCTGCAGTTTATTCTCAAGAGGAGAGATAAACAAAAGTTAACAGATTACAAAAAAGTCATATTATTTCCTATGTTCTTCTATTATTTAGATTATTCTTTCAACGTATACTTTCCCTGTGGATACTTTCGTAATTAAATGGAATTGTTAAAAGATGAAATTTAATTTCTATGTTCTCCTTCAGACTTGCTTAAATAATTTCATGAAGTCATATATAAATAATAGAGATATCTCTCACCGACAAATGGCACCAATCCTTCTTGCTCATAATCAATTAATTTCTCGTTACCAGTACAGGGTGTCATGCCAGCAGACAAATTTGCATTGAAGCTGCATTTGTGATGCTGAGACCAAAATTCTCGAAACCAAATATTTCGACAATTTACTATTTTTCCAGGCAATTTCTTATGTGGCACGTTACTTTCACTCTGACCATCACACTCATTATCCACTCTTGGTCGAAGGCTTAAATAATAGTCATCAAAATCTGAAAATAATAGTTATTTTAAAACATTGAATGTATCTACGATATCTTTAAAACAGAGATTTAATTTGGTATATTACACAGCTTATTAAAATGTTAGCGTTAGGTTTAATATTGAAATGAAAAAATGAGGTTTCCATCGCACATGTCTAACAAAGCAAACAGGATCTCACACAAATAATTAATATCTTTGATTAAGATATTTTTCTTTGATCCTACTCATTAACCCAATTGATTTTGATCGCAGAAGTCTCGCTTTGCAATTAGCCAATTGAAGATACTTGTACTATCTCCCAAAGATACCTTACGAATCCTTTTTCTCTTATCTTTTTATCTTATCCAGAAACTTTAATTTTGCTCAGAGCATGGAGAATTTCAAACAAGCTGAAGTTTCTTTCTAATTGGATAATTATCAATCATTTTTGAGCCTCGTTTTCTCGCGTTTTACTCAGGCGAATCTTTACTTTTCAAAGTATTATATGGAAAACCTCATTCTTGAATAAAGTTTGTAAACATTTAAACAACACAATCGTCCAGAAGGGCGAATGGAACAAAAATGTTGAGATTCTTAGATTCGTCAATCGAAACTCGACCAAGTATTTGTAATCAATTTACCTTGAAGGGATGTTCTATAAGGCAAAATTGTGATTGCACCCTCCGCCGCGAATTCTTGATCTCTCACTGGATATACTTTAGCACCCCACGAATCGCTACCTATCCACATGAAATGGCCTGTACGATTAGCTCTAACAGTTGCCTGTAGAAGTTTCCTGCGAATAATAAACAATTTCTTTTTGAATGAGAAACAACAAATAATTCTTATCAATTAACATGGAGAGAACTGATAGACAATTGAAATGTTTGTTACATGACCACACATTTTATATAATTATTTCATATATATGTTACACACTTAGCAGCATCGAATTAACCCTTGACATCTTTAATGAAAGATATGGTTGATATTGGACCAGGTAATATCGTTGAAAGAAATGATTAATGACCTGCTTGGAAATGACGTGCAAAAACGGTTGAGTGGAGTAAGGAGAGCAAGAAGCAGTCGATTTTTACCTTATGTTATCTTCATCGACGAATAAAACGACACCCCTGGCATTGTGTTTCGAACCGAGTCTTTCGACAATTTTATCGAAATCTTCGGCTTTCGCATTTCTCAAAATCTTCTCGCTGACTGCTACGCAGATACTATACTCCGTCGACAATGAGGTAAAACTGGCAATACCCTGTACAGAATGGACGAGTAACAGTTAATCGAGGTGGTCGATTAAACGTTGGAACAATATGAAAAATGTTTTTACGAAGGGATTTTTTATTATTAGTCAGAAATGTTGTTAAAGTAGTTAGATTTATGGCACGAACTTTTGACAAGTCTATTGTTGAGAATGCATTAATTAAAACTTTTATAATCGACCATAAGAGCTAGATATTATATCGTGAGCGAGGAAAGTCAAAAAGTTCAAATTGATAGGATAAGGATTTAAGATGCGTTCAAAGAGATTGATAAGCTTCTTTAAATTTAGATCTATTAGTTTGTCACGTCATAGACAATGGATGATATCCTGGGAAAATTAAAGTAAAATTTGTGCGATATTGTGTTGCTTTGTAACAAATACGTAAAGATCAATGGTGTCATGGAAAATAGGCGTTCAATTTGCATAAATATTCACCGTCTACTGATTAACGTAAAAAGTTGTATTCCTTATATAAAACGCAGGTTATTAAAATATTAATCTGACGAGAAGCATAAACGATTACAAATGTACGATATATCATTACGGTACTTTTTATAACGGATCATTCCAAGTCATTATCCTGGAGGAAATAGAAGCGAAGATGAGTATAACTAGAGAAAAAATGGAATTGTTGATACGCATGAAGAATGTACAAGTATTAATTACCTTTTCTCCGTAATCACCTTCAACTGCAACCGTAGATACGTATTTCCAACCGAGTTGATGAATGATTTCCACCATGGCTTGAGCTTGAAAATTATCTGGCGGCACTACCCTACTAAAATATTCGAAGCGACTTTTATCCGACAATTCTGTGCTCGTTGATGCGTAGCTTATCTGTGGTATCTGAAACCGGTGTAATAATCATCTCTCTTTCCACGTTTCAACAAATTTTTTACAATACTAACGAACGAGTGTTACTACGTTTTGTAATAGAGGTATTTAAAACGTTAATAAAATCCATTTCTTTTGACGTGGAACACGCGAATAATCGAAATATATGAAAAGTTTGATCTTCCATATAAATGAAATTAAATATACAATTTTAGAAGGACATAGAAAATACATATTATCCTTTTCTCGAAGTTTCAACAGAAGAATTTTAAACAGTTTTCAACGTTGATAAGAAATGGTAGAAAGTTCGAAACGAGTAGTTTCTAATTTTTTCCACTGAATTGCTTCAAGAGCTATTAATTAACTTACTGGGTTCGCGTCAGCACTCGAAATAGAAGAACAAGAAACAAAACCGCGAACAACGCGCTGGATTTAAACGATCTAGCCTGACAAACAACGCTTAATTGAATTAACGCTCGGCAAATTACGCTACAAAACTCAACGTGTTTGATACTTTTTGTATAGCTGCGCATTCTGTTTGCGAGTTTTTAATGAAAACAGTAATCTGTTCGGTGATGCGTTACGAATGACGAAAATTCAAGATTACAACATTGTTACGCTATTTGTACAGAGCATTTTTAACTGTTTATACCCCGACAGTGTTTCATAGTATTGCTCGGATTAAAATATTACCAGAAACGAAATACTCTTGGCCCTCGACTAAGATTTATACGTATCATTTCTTTTAAGATCTCCAAGGTGCTATAAAGCTCAGTGGTACCAGCACTCAGAGACACCATATTTAATTACAGGAAGAGGAAGTACAGTAGCGGTGTCGTTTTTGTTCCTGCGAATTCATTTCGTTCGTTTTTCTTTCGGCAACTTGTATTCTTGCGCTCTTGATTAATCACTCTTATAATTGTTTTTCACAAGATAACGATGATTTCATACGTTCCATCTTTTCACATACATCCGCCCTTTACAGTTATTTCACCGATAATTTCAGTATCACGGGATAAATCAAAGCATGCGATATATTCGGAACAAGGAACATCGAAAAATGATTGAACAATTTGCAAACTGAGGATCCATCCTTAAGATTCTGAAATTTCCATTGGAAACATTTTTTCACGCAGCTTTGAAGTTGGAATCTTTTGATATGTATGATTTTATATGATGTAAATGCGTTCAAAACCGTGCAGGTGGAAGAAGCATGCGAAGTATGTGGGCGGACGGGTTGAACGGTATTAAAACGAATGGAAAAATGCAAAACGGATTTCACTGATTTATTCGAACATTTCTCTGTAAGCCTATATATGTAGTTGAATATCTGACTATAGTCTTGCGCGTAATCGTTTAGCTTCGATCAGTCGAGGGAACAGGTACCGAAAGACGATAAATGATTTTGAACATTTGAATTTTGCATATTTCTGGATAAAAAGTCGTAACGTGAAACGATGAAAAATCTGTCCGCTATTTTAACATATCTTTTTGGTACGCTGATAGTAAACGTACGAATTTTTCACTTCAATGAGAATGATTTTTAACTACTGACCTTGAATAATCGCAGAATATTGGCTACCATAATGGAGACTACGCTAAACGAAGCTCCTATAACACCCGTGACAGGTTTATGGGGCACATACATCGGTGGTTTGTCATTTTCACATTTGTATTCCGATATATCCTGAAAACGAATAAAAGAGAAATCACGCGTGTTTGTATTGTGTCTATTCTACTTGTCGATCAGATTTGCTTATATCGATGCTTTGAATTAAAAACTGATATCGCATATATATGTATGTACATGTATGTATTGTATAAATGGAAATCATTGAACGAACAGATTGTATCGAGTAGTTTATCGTTAATAAACTGTTATGGTGTATCAGAATCGGTAGCCTATTGCACTTTGTACAAAAGAACTTCATTGGTTAATGTGAATGTTGATTTTGTATGCATAAAAATATCCATTTGAATTTTTGTTAAATCAAGTTGACCATTTTGCGTCTTTTATTTCCACTAATTTCTCTTTTACAATTTTATATTCATTCTGCTTGTTCTACTGAAAAATATTGTGGAAATATACTACAACCATCTATTTTGCTTAACTAAGTCACTAAAATAAAAGCATAATTTTCAAACAAGGTTTCGCTTCATAGTTGGATAAATTTTTCAAAATAGATATAGAGATATTTTCAGAAAAACACGTACAAAATGTTCGCAGCGTGATTGAAAAACCAGTGATGTTTCATGCACAAACAAATCGCAAATACGTGTATGAAATAAAATTTTATCATACCTAGTTTTATACGAGGAGCTGAATGTTGGGAGTATATTAAATATACATACGTGCGATTCGCTAGAAGGCATGTATCGTTGCGTTTTTAAATGTAAATTTAATGAAATTCTCATTTTAATTTTTAATTTTCATAAAGTCTAATTACTAATCGTTGTTGCAACCGGAGCAGAAAATATGACGCCCAAGTAATTTAAAGCTTATTTCTAAGGTAGAGATACAGAGCTATGAAACATTCGATTGATCCACTATGGTTATTGATTCGTTTACTAGTTTCTTTATCGACGATCTCTATTTAACGTAAAATTATTATCTCGTGTTCTAAATAATAATCGATCGTTTATTAATAGCTATAAATCTCCAGACAAAATTTATGTAAAATGAGGGATAGGTAATTGGAGCTCAGTTTGTCGTTGAAGAGTTGTTGGTTACGAGTCTGGTCAATGCTAGACTTATGCTACTTATACATAGTAGCAGCGTCCGTCATGCTTGAAACGGACGGGAGATGACAGAGTATCGATTCTAAATTTTCTACTTCGCGTCAGATACCAAAGAAATAGTGGTCTCTGCAAAGGTTATATCTGCATCGGTGCTATCGCCGCATCTAGGTATATAACGCCAAAGCAGGGAGTAGCAGATGCTCTTCTGAATCATTTCCACTTCACTAAGAATACTAAATGACACCGCGTAAAATGTTCTCCATCATTTTCCATGTTGTTTTGCAGAGTAAATTAAAGAAAGATGTAGTCTTCTTCAAAGTTTCGTTGTAACTTAAGCATTTTCCGATATGTAAATCACTCGTACTATACATGTTCATCTCTGTTGAAAAGTTTTGCAATAGTCATCATATTAGTTTAAAAATAAGAAAATGTAAATAAAAGTTGAGAAAAATACGATTCAGAAATATGATTCAGTTTGAATCTTCGTACGACAGAAAATAAATTAATGTATCGCTTAGTTTACTTAAAAATACATGTAATAATAGTAACTTATTACGATAAGTAAGTTGATATGTAAGAGCAGTCGTAATTATATGAAATAATTCTTTGAGAAAAATTAATAGCCTGTAATATGTGTTTTCTTCCTACTACCGGTTATCATCAACCGATAGTCGATAACTTATTAAAATTCGTTAGAAGAGGTAATTTATTTAAGTAATTTTCAATCAAGTCTATCGATTAATTCTATTGCAAATGAATATTATTTTTAAATACGTAATATCCTATAAAATATACTATACATGAAGCTTCAAGTGTTAAACGGACTGAAATTGATAAATCTGGTCTATTAATTTCTGGTGTTAGATGGGTAAAGATTAATCTACTGCCTTGAGGGTATACTTAAACTTGATAAGGTAATCTAAGAAGATACCTAATTTTCTATTATTTAAACATATATTTTACATACACTTACATTATTTTAAATATTTATCGAACAACTATGATTTTATTTTTTCTATCTTTTGTATCTTAGCTTGGCTTTATGGATAAATTGGTTGCATCTATTTAGAATTTATTTTTTTACTAAAAAGAAAGCATACAGACAAAACACAAATATGTAATTCATTATTATCCATTTTTTTTCAACTGGATATTTTTTAAAACATTTGCTTACAGGTGGAAAGATTTCCTATCGTAAATCCTACAGAAGAATACTCGATGTACTGCATCGTACAGAATTCAGATCTATCTGACATAATCATGGTTTCAACAAGTAGAAAATATGAATGAAAATGGTGAATTCACATATTCTGAAGACAAATCTGGCGATAAAGTCGCGCATAAAATGATTTCTCAAAAGGGAATATGCAATCGTGTAGGAAGAAGATTTGTAAGGAACATTACAGTTATTTTAGCAGAGAGAAGAGTAAAAGGAAGAAATCTTCGAATAAAACTGTTTCTTACTAATTTGTTATGTTAAACGATATCTATCACGCGAAAGACGACGCATGAGTTGTCAAGTTAAGTAATGGTATTGCAGTGCTAAAGATTAGATACGTCTCTCCTACAAATGTAAAATTTATGAGCTTAAAATGTCTTAATACTGTACATGTACTTACTTGATTCATATAAGATCTGACGAATTCCATACTCTGATCAAGTGCATATGT
Organism: Bombus flavifrons; assembly: GCF_040668555.2. Classification (NCBI taxonomy): domain Eukaryota; kingdom Metazoa; phylum Arthropoda; class Insecta; order Hymenoptera; family Apidae; genus Bombus; species Bombus flavifrons. Next base: position 10,722,049 of record NC_138455.1, on the reverse strand, counting down.
ATCACTGCTGCAGGAGTCGAGAATAAGCGCGCCTAACGTGGTGTTTGGCAATAATTCATCGTCTGAATTTATTTCATCGAGAACGTACAACATAGCCTCCAAACGTTGCATTCCTTTTTCTTCTTTCACTGCACCGCATGGTGATTGACCGATGGAACCTGCCACCTATGAATAAAAATATGATTATGAATAAAATCCATGAATAATATGATAGATTTCCGGTATATACTCGATAATCGTGTTCCCTCACACTTACTTTTTAAAGATAAACTTAACAAAAGCTGCTTATTGAATTGTATGCTACCGTATATCAAAAATATACAAGTCATACATCGCTTACATAAATAGATTTAAAAAATGTACACTCATGTGAAAATATATCACAGAGTTGGAAATAATTCCGTTTCTACCTTTGCATTTTTGTGTATGTAAGTAGCGAATTATCAACGAGTTGAAAAATTCTTATGAAATTTTCAAATTTGTTTGTTTTTTCTCGGATTTATGCAGGCACGTTTTTTCACTAATTTATTAATTACATGTTTATTTATTTCGGCTGGTTCGTTTGATAATATTCTTTAGTAAACAAGGGTTTATTGATTTTACAGCGCTTGACAATGTTTTTATCCAAGTGCTATAAATGCTCGAACCAGTTGCAGTCGGGATTTTGTGCTTACAGCGACGATAATTCTTTCCGTCGAAAAATTTCCTTGTAATTTTACGTTTATGCGTGAGATAATTCTTTCGTTAGAAAATAAATGGATCCCAGGAGTTCATTCTTTTTTCTCAGCGGACTGTTGTTCATTTTTTAGTAGTAATTTTTTCATATCTCTGTCCGTGTTAATATGTTTTCTATAAATTGTAAATCGTCTGCCGTAATTAACGAAAAGCAGCCAGGTATTAGCACAGATCCACTTCAGTGTTTAACGGTTGCACTAATCACGATGATCTAAAAACCTCTGCCCATGTTTTTCATCGGCTAAAAATTTACGAATTTTGTAGAATAAAAAGAGTGTGAATGACATTTTTGAAACAATTGTTCTTTCCCGTGGAAAACATTCATGAAAAATTTAAAGATACAAAAATGTACAGAATGCACTTATGTGGAAAGATATATAGAACTAATTGTTGGATTTGTTTAATTCCTACCGTGTACTCTAAATATCTTTAGTCGCTGAATCTGTTTAATCGTCCTTTTCAGAATCACTCGGTTTGCTATAAATGACTGTCTTTTTAGTGCTCATTGTCAGCCTGGTGATATCCTATCTCTTTTACTCGCATACAAATTTATATCTCTTGGGTAAAAAGACGGAATTCAGGTTTCAATTATGTACAAGAGATTAAACAATTTTTTACCACCTCTTTGCTCTCGTATCATACGATCCTATCGCACCATAATTCTCCGTGGGCGTGATCTTAGACGGTTTTCTGCAGTTCCATTTCGTTTTAGATGATTTACTATCTTCGGAAAGCTTCCTGCGAAGATATTAAAATCTGACGCGATTTTTCCAAGCGTGTCTTCTTTTATCCGCCTATTAAATATACCTAAGTGATCTTTTATGTAGGCATAATTTCACAAACTTTCCACTCTTTAAATTCACAGTTCCCTTTAAATGCGAAAGTATAGATTTGAAAATCGGCGCTGTAAAATAAAGCAAATGTTCGAGCAATTCTTATTGTATTTATTTTATCGTATGTGCTTTCTCTGGCAAGACGGAAAATAAGGAAAATAAAATACTAAAATTACTCGGCAGAAAACTGTCGCCCTTGGTATCGTTTATGCAGCAATTGAGTCAACTCGAGCACCTATCTTCCATATAATACAAGGTGTCCCATGTTTTGGAAATTTTACCAGTATGTAAAGCTTCATTAAGTAGTTATAATAAAAATACGAAATACAGAAAGAATAATATAAATTTTGGTGACACGTTATCAAGGGAAATCAATCTTTCTTAAAAACTATAAAATTCAATCTATGGTTTCAGGGAAGGAAAGCAAATTAAGAAGAAAGAAAAAAAGAGGAATATATCAAACGAATATGGATACGTGTGGTGAATTGATACAAAGAGATAATTGATTCATTAAGATGAATTGGAATCAGAATGAACTTCATAAAATAATAAAATTCATATCTTGAAATGAAATATTCTCAGGTAACGCAGTAACTGCCTGGTACCTTATATCTTTACCATAACTTTTTAATGAAGTTTCAAACGATCTATATTTATATAACGTTTTTGTCTCAGTTATACTCATAGAATATCCAAAAAGAAATTTGGCCTTGGAAAGCTTAGAGCACTCTAACACCTGCACATTTCTTCTGTTTCTATTTCATTCTGCCTTTAATCCTATTCAAGTAAACTACGCAGACATTTTCAGGACACATTCGATCAGGTTGTTATTTTATGGACTAAGAACCTGAATCAGAGTACTATGCTACTAGCTCTGGATATATGGCATGGCTTAATTCCTATTGTTAACGTGTGTGTACATTGTACATCGTAAACAATTAGCTGCATCTAAAAGAGAATGTGCTTGATGAACCCTATAAGCTAGCAAAGTTTCGTTAAACATTGAGCGAGACAGTTGGACAGTTTTCCTCGTTACTTTGGATAACACAAAAGCTGTTACAACTCGTTCATACTTACAAAGTGGAAGAATTACAGTCACATATTCTCTTCTGTTATAATAACGTTAGAATAACTTGTTACTTGATATCAAAGAGAATATAAAATGTACTTCATATCTCGCTAATCTTACAGACGTTTCTTCATAAGTACAATATAAAGTTCGTTATTTATGCGCTCATACAGCGTTAATAAATTTGTTGGAAATTTTTTTAAAGTGCGAAACTATCAGAATCTTCGCATAATTTTTAACATTTACAGTATTTCAGTAATTATTCCAACAAATGGATTGTAAATAGAAAAAGAAATTCTTTCAAACATCACTCTGAACGCATCTAATGTTACGAAGTTTCTCTTTGGGATCTGATGTTTGTTATCTTGCGATAAGTTCCATTTTCTTGCACAAATACGTTTGTCTATCAAGGAAAAACTGACCTTAGAAGATCGAATCGTCTATCTGACCTATTTTTAGTACGCGAAGAAAACTTAAATGCGCGCCTGTCGTGATTTATGTAGTAAGTACGTACATGTTTCTTTCTCTTGATATTGGGTCAGTCCATAAGTTCGTGCGCATTTCTGTACATTTGTGAAAAACACGTGATCCGTAAAAATCGCCTTACGAAGATGGAACTCAAAAGCCACCGTCAAGATGACAGAGAATTATACGTATAAACATATTGCAGATTGAAGACAAGCTTAACATCACATTTTCAATTATTCTGTTAAATTATAGTAATACGAATTTTGTGAACTAAATTGTTGAACGATTAATAAATTGTTATTGTAGTTATTATAAACAGTTGCTTCTACTTCATATAGCATACATAAAGTAATAATACAAAAATATATATATTCGTCCTTTTTTCATAACAAATACTATACATCGTTTTAAAAGTTACATCTCAGCTATTACTTCGATAAAAATGTATGGTGATCGACGATGATCCAGCGTTTTTGTTTTTTTTTTTAATATGACAATTTCGTCAAATTACTCTTCTCTATGTATTATTAAAAGACAACGAATTGTAGGCATTGTATGACATTTATCTATGAAAGGAAAGCCCTAAGTTACTAATGCTATAATAATATCTGTCGTATTAGCGTCAAATAAGAATCGTATAAAATGGAACAACCGGTAACATTTCGTGACTCGGTGCATTCACTTAAAGATTAAGTTAGGGAAGAAAAATGCATTTCACGTTCAACTCTCTGGAGCTTCTCTGAAACATGCCAGTTCTACCGATACGTTAGAAGCGAAAAAAGAAACAGAGTCCAATATTTCCGACTACATAAAAGGACCACGTGGAATAAAACGTTTCATCGATCAACATTATATGGCAAAGAGCACATTACCTTGTCTCGTTAATTAATACCTTTTGCCAATTGTACAGTAATTAAAGTAACTTTTGTTACGTGATATAGTGTGAGAGTGTATTAATGTTAATTAAAATAACGCGATAATTAAAAGAGCACGAAATCTTTATCGAGATATCGTTGAATTTTTTAGCCGTTGTAACTTCGTGAAGAATAATCATACAATATGTGATCCGTGTGAATAAATTTTGGAAGCAATAAAACGGTGAAACAAATTTTAAATTAGCTTCTGACGGATCGTTATAAAGATCAGACTTTGACATTTACGTTCGTAATGATTTGGGTGGAGAAAAGGAATGTCCTGGCTCTACAGAGTAGCTTGACTCTGTAAAATTTTCGTGAGAAAAACCACCTTGACTTTCGTGTCGCTTGCTAGCGTGAAAGCATCTTCGAAGGAAATCAACTTATGGAGGTGAAAGTAGATACTTGCTCCTTTAAAACGTATCCAGGCGAATTATTGTATGATTTTTCTTCGCCAAGTTCTAGCAGTTCGACAAATTTCGATCAAAAATACCACGACCCATTACCTTCTACGTCCGATGTCACAATTTTACAGAAATTTATAAGAAACGAATGTTGTGAATTATATAATAATTAATTCATAAAATAATATGAAAGGAAACGGTTGAAAAAGTTGATTGTTTACAACGTAGCATCTAAATGAATATTCCTCGCACTTCTTTTCTCCTTCTATTAATATTCAGCGCCATGCATTTTGAGTTTAAAAGATGTTAAAAAATTTGTTTCACGGAATACATATTCCTTTTCAATAATATCGTGCGCTGTTTCCTGTTCACTGAAACTTTCCAGCATTCGTGTTTCACTTGATACGACTCTCTTCTAAAAATTCTCAATTTTCCTCTGCAGAGATAATGCTGATTTCGATAATTAATAATGCAGTAATGTGTATTGTAAATGCGGCGAAGCTTTCACGTGTCCTGTGTAGCACTACAATAAGGCAAAACCCGTATTATTTTAGTGTTAATAATACAACAACAACATATATATAATTAAATTAATGGAACAAAGTAGAATGAATGCAATATGTGAGTATAGTAACAGAATTTGCTTGGACATTATTTTATAGGAAAAGAACCTATACATTCAGCATACATACGTAACTGTTTTACACGAAAATTCAGAGAAGCGATGTATGTATGATCTATTTTCACATTTATTCTTCTCTCTGTTTTAATGGAATGGAGAATTTTTCAAATGGGATGTTTAAATATTGAAACTAATAATTTATGTACGTCGATGCAAACGATGAAAATGTAGAAGCTATATAGCTCGATATTGGAATATGAAAACAAGGGTGTTTAAATTTCCAATAGAGATAATCCCCTTTGATGGGAGGGAATTTTTATTTCGTAGTAGAAAGTTAGCAGTTCGTGTGTATAATACTTCAACCACTGTGTATTCAAAGTATTGAAAATATCGTACACGCGAATAGACAATGCAAATTAAAGTAAAATAGATAAAACGTAAAAATTTATAAGGTCTGTTCATTTTAATGCCTCTATTGCGCAAAAGAATTTATTAATACTGCCATCCTATAACTTGCAACTTACAAAAGTTCGCTAATAATACTCTTTATTTCTGAAATATTCGTTTCGGAAGTGAAACTGTTACGTAATTTCTGAAGTTAGTCGAAGTTGGTAAGTGGCTTAATTCCTTTTCACCGAACTTAGTAATGAAATTTGGTGACACAATGAAGCTTCGAATACCGTAGAATTTTACATTCATACGTCAATTTCAGACGATTTGTTATCTACAGGAAATACAATAGAATTATACATACTTGTTCGTGCATAGGAAAGATTCCTCCGAGAATTACATCACCATTGATACGTATAAGCTTCGAACCATCCTCGTCGCGTCCCTTTCGAATGTGGCACTCGCTTACTATGATAAAATATAACATCCATGTTAAAATCTTCCCCACGCTCATCTTGTACGCGGCAGCTCCGATTCTTTCCTAGTATCTGCAACATGAAATTGAAAAATTACTTTCTTTCATTGTAAATAATTAATTTCTGCGCAATTTATAGCAACACGCTCATACAAATTTGTTTACTTCATTTTCGTAGATAGACTGCTATCCAAAGGTTTGATAAAAGGTGGACATTACATTTATAATAAATAAATATTATATAATATTTGATAAATAGTAAAATAATCTCTTCGCGACTCAACGAAATTCAAAATTGGCGAATTGGCCTTTCTGGTCCCTCGAGTTTTACAGGCTACTATGGAATACTCGGTTTAGAAATTAGGATGCGACACAAGTACAAAATGACTAGATGCTAGGACTGTACTCATTCGTTGTAGTATCTTTGTAGAGTCATTCTGGGATAGTAGCTAGTATACACAATGCAGAATTCGTGGGGTTGTTGTTCCTGCGAGCTATGAGGATGTTTGAAAGCAGTTAGACCCCAGGTGTTCAAGCGTTTAATGGGACCGTTAATTGTTACGACGCGTCTCCAGGTTTATAATACTTTGATCCTCAGGAGTTTAGAATTGCGTTTGTTACTAAATTCACAGTAATACGTGACTTCTACATTTTCACTCTCGTTACAAAATTAATATTGTTCGCCACAGTTATCTGCTCAATGGACTGGTTCCATCGCGTGCAATAAAATGAACGAAACTGCAATAAAAAGAATATTTTGGTTAAACTTGTTAAAACTTGATAGAATACGAATATATTATTAAAAATTGGTACTTCGAATATTCGTAGAATCAAGCAGGTAAAGAAAATTGTTCCGGACAGAGACTATCTCTTATTGCCATATATAATTACAACAATTTCACGGTAATTGGATTCTCTGTTTTGTTAATGACACGCTATTCGTTTCTGTATAATCGTACACGTATTGGAAAAAGTTCGCAAGATCTCGATATTGGTTAATCTGTGATTGAAAACGGAAGAGGAATAATTAGAAATTTCAAGTCGAATTAAAAAAAAAGATAAATTTATTCCTTTCATTCGGCTATTTCGTTCAGGCTCGTTCAGTTCAGTCGCTCGATTAAATTAGTAACATTTACAAGGAACAGCCGATCTCTGCAGAAGACCTGCAAGTTCAACTGCGTTGACGGGAAGCAACGTTCAGATACTTTCGAAACAGTCAGCTTCTAAAAGTTATGTAAACTCAGTTTTCCCAAGTATTTTGGGATTGCTGCTTCAAACATAACGTCGCGTTATCAGATGTAGCGAAGTTCAACAGCCTCGTAACCCTAACAAACATTGTATTAAATACCACAGTTAGTTGTACAAGAGGACGCATTTGCAAAAGACAGTAGCTAAATTGAAGGGGAACGAGATGATCCAAACATATGGTGGGACTAAGAATTCGCGTGGATAACGAATGGTTGAGAACCAAACGAATATTTATGTTGGAACACTAGTTACAAGAAGCAAGAGCAGCGATTCAGAGAATGCATGGCGAGACTTAGCGTGCATGCCATGCATAATGCTTTGTTGTGCGTATGAGATCTTTGAAAGTACAAACTGATTGAGAAAGTCAACCGTGAATTTTCAGAGAGTTGATCAGAGCCAGAATTAACTCGTAATTAGGAAACTTTCTAATACGCGCACGAATACCTGTCATTATTGAGAATATCGCGTATCGGAAAATGGTATGATATTAGGTTTTCACTTCGAAGGAACACGAATATTAATAATTACAGCTTCGTCGTCGTCGCCTGTTCAATACCAGTTGCTGTGTTGTAATCTCGCTCGTAGATTCGACCACCTCAACACGTGGCCCCTTGATTGATGTAGATGCACATTGCTAAGGTACTGTTAATCACGGGAAATTACCTATCATAAATTACCAACTGACTGATAACCCACACTCTCATTCAGGATGGTACAACGACAAGAAACATTACCTAAGTATGACGCGCAAATTTTCACGAAACTTGGTACATAACTTTTTTTACCGATAATTTTCTATATTTAAAGGAACTAGCTTAGAGAATGTTTGAAGAAATTTAGAGAATGAAAGCCCGCAAAGAGATAGAAAATATCTTGTCTTAGAATATTTTGGAAATTATCAGAGATAAAAGCAATTCTATTAAAAAAAAGAAAAATGGAATTGTTGCAGTTTTGAGTACACTGATCGATACAATTTTCCACCCTCTATAAATTATTCGTTAATTAATACATTGCTATTATTTATTATATTTATATTATAACACTTCAAACTGGTGAAATTAATGTCGTTAAAAATCGATAATGAAATAATCAAAGGGAAAACATATAAAAATTACAAACTAATTTAGTAGTTATTTCGATGTTAAATCTGCAGTCGCCAACGAAACGTTGACGCAGTGGACACTTCTTTAACGTCACACGGTTTCCGTGATATGAGAGATATCCGAAGGGCATGCGAGTTTTCGCTTGGATAATGCTCGCTTAAAATAAAATTATATTAAATAAAATTGGACAAATTATACATTGTAACGAGTAAATTATTACATAAAATATTTTCTTTCATAAATCATACGATCTCTCTTTCAACGAATTACATGTACAGTTCCGCTCTCCTATCACATTGTGAGTAATCTCTTTTTGTTAATTTTTTCAAGTGAGATACATTTTATAAAATAAGAATGCATGCAATCTCTGCTACTTTACTACTACTACAAAATATCGTAATAAAACGTCGGGACAAAACGTTTCACGTTAAAAAGTGTAAATTAAAGATTGTACTATACATTATTTATTAAAACATTAAAATAGGACATATTTGGAGAGTTACAGCAAAATAATAAAAAGTAAATGCGGAATGTATTTCAACAATAAAGCATTGTGTCTTGTATATACAAGTATTTTATCATAACTACAAAATAACATGTCTCGTGAAAATAGTGCAGTCTCGTGAATATATTTGCCATGTAATTTTTCCTTTAATAATACCCCTCACAGATTCGATTATTTGATAATTGTTTATTCTTGCTTTTATCAACTCTCAACATACACACAAAATGCGCATCGACAACCAGAATAAATTACTAGCAACTGAACGGCAGACTATTAAATGGTAATCTATGTATGGTGTATGATTTATGAATTTGAATCAATAATTCTCGGTTCCGCGTTGCAGAGACACGTCGCATCATCATCGATTGCGTGCAACTTGGTATCAGTTATAGCGGCATATAATACTCTCAATTCCATTTCATTCCATTATGCTATTTTCTCGCGAAATAATATCCTCGAATTGCAATTACGTTATTTTCACTCTGCGTACGCATTTTCCAGCGCATAGTCCAAGAACTGGTCGAAAAATAATTTCACAATTTTCTAGCATTTCAAAGTTGAAGAGAGCTTGTCGATCGAACGATCTGATCGAAGTGCAAGGCATTTAATCATTTCGAGAACTGACGCTGAGGAACTCGTTAAACGATCGAATATTCCTCGACGCGAAATAAAAATTCTTCCAACATCTACGGTAGCTTTTAAAGAAGAAGCGACAAAATTAATCGAACCGTTCCTTCGGATATCCTTCACGCTGAATTTCCCAGGAATTTCAGTAGATCGTGAACTATACAAACAGACAGGCGACCACCAACTGCCACGAGAAACTTTTGCACACCGCAAGAACGTTCCTTAACATTCTGATATTCGAAGACGCGGTTAATAATCGCCGATAATAATCGTATAAGAAATATGTATGAACGTGGACTAAGACTCGTTGTACGGCGGCTCTTACTATGTGGCCTGTGATCTAAAAAACAGAGAATGCAGATTTTGCAGCCCTCTACATAGCCGTATACTCTGAATAAGAACAATCATATCGGGGAATTTCATCCTGATTGTCACATCACCGTAGAAAAAGGAATTTCGTGTGAATGTTTATGGCGAGTAACTGAATTTCGAGTGGTCGTGCTTTGCTCTGAAACGCTTGAAAGCAAAGTGTGAAAGAAGAGTACATGGCAGCCCAAGCTTTTGAGTGGACACGATGGTACGTACATAGATGTGTCCTGGGAATATCTGCGTAGTTTGCCTGGACTGAGTGAAAAAGAGTGTAAAATGAAGAAGAGGAAAATGTGTTGGGATTGCTGCATGTTGTGTGAAAGAGTTTAGTTCCTCGGGTGGTGCCGAGAGTGAGAGTTTTGTGTCGCTGAGTGATTTTGTTTCCTGTCTTTCGCACGATCAAACTGTAGTTTAATTGAGAGTAATAACAATTAGTTAGAACCGCATCATTAAACAGATTGTATATTTGAACGATACAGTTTGAATGGGTTTCATTAACGTGGCTAGTGAACGAAAATTCGGCCAGACTGCCGTTTCATTTTTCACTTGTTTCATTTATCGACACGTCTATTGATTTCGGCTGGCAGTGGAGCAAAGGAAAGGCATCTGTCGAAATGCAAATAATCCACGTAAAGGAAATGTCAATAATGTTACCGTCATAGAGCTAGAATTGTATCGACGAAAGGAGAATTGAAAACTGTGAAAATAGTTGGTTTTGAAATTGTTCGATAAGTTCAAGGTTACGTTAAAAATCATTTGGCAAGAACAATGGCAAAGCAGAATCGAAGAAAGTAAAATTAATAAGTAGATTACGAATTTTTATGCATTTCTGTAAAATTTTAATGCGTAGAAAATACGTATAAAAATACAAACATATGAAATACTTAAAGTATAATATTCGTTATGATATCTGTATTGTAGTAGGTATAATTAAGTGTTAATTCCTTGTTTCTATCTGCCTCTGCAAAATTATTACAACGCGTAGAAAGATTATGCAATGTGAAAATGTTGGAACCCCTAAATCAAAGATAAATATTTAGGATTACTTTATGGGTCGTGCTTATACATACATCTTACATGCTTGAATACCTAATTTGTTCAAACCATCCATCACTATCTATCTATTCAGTATATCCTGAATTTTGGAATTTTCCAAACAAAATCTATATTTGGTACCAGCTATTTAACCAACATCGAACGTAATATTCAAGATATCAAAGATCAATATTTTATAAAATATTTGTCTCGTTATTGTAGCAAATATGAAGAATAAATTTTTAAACTGTTTAAAAGTTGGAATAAACTAGCACGTGTGTTTCATATTTTCTCTTAATAAGTCAGATGAGGCGAGAAACGCTTTAGAAGAGAAATATAGTAGTGTTTCCTTCCTTTTTCGTTATTTTTCATCTCATTCGGTTCGTTGAGAGGCGAAGATCACGGTATCATATATGCCGAGAGAAGATCGCTATACTCTCATTTTCCTAAATAGGACTTTTATTAAATTTCTTTTCCTACGTTGCCACTTACCATAATTTCAGTCAATTTCGATAGAAAAGGAATTTTGTCGCATCTTAAGAGTATCCCATAGGAGGAATACGTATAACCAATATTTTTAGATTAAAATGGAAAGCATACAGTTTCTTAGAAGAAGCGAAGTGTAACGCGAGAATAAAAAATGATATTTGCTCTGGTATTTTAAAACAAACCACGGTAAACACGAAATCCTTACTGTACAGCATAAAAGACTATGAAAGTCGTGGAATCGAAACAAATTGCAACTCTTTGCGTGATTGTAAATAGATAAAACGTATATGTAGACGTATATGTAGAAATTCACATTTACACTTTCTATTTATATAACAACGCGTTAAGAAATTCTTAATTGTCGTGCATTTTAAAGGAATCGCAGAATTGTGAATATATGCAGGTACTTTAAATATTTTACAATTTTGCAATCGCTTCCTGCATCTTACTTTTTAAACTTTCAAGTTCAAAATTACGTGGAACATCCCGAATGTACGTAAAATATAGGGGAATAACATTTACAAACAGCATATAACAAATATTAAATTTCAGAGGCGTTTCATTGCGGCAAGTCTGAGAATTATCGTTTAGTTGAAACTTTAAAATCAATTTCGCTCTGCATCGTTAAAAGGTGCTCTGCTTCATAGTTTTTCCAATACAGAAAACGTCCGCCCTTCTGACAAACTTTGGGTAACTGCTAACAAGGCTTGTCCTTTAAGTCTCTTTGATCCCATCACTTGAGATTCCAGAAGCAGCCACGGAGCGCTCGTTTTAGACAGTACGTTAATCATTTTCTTTTTCTTTCATATTCCATTTTCATTGTCCTCTCCTTATTCTTAGAAACGATTCCTGTTGTAAGAACGTGATTAGATAATTCTGATTATTGAGCATAACTGAATTATGAATAGTTTGGTATATCGGTACTTTTTCCACAGAAATCTATTACGTTTATTAGATGGATGGATGGATGGATGTTTCGTTTGAAACAACGCAACAAAATTTGTGTTCTACAAACGTAGAAGTTTCAGACTAAACAAAAATTAACTTTAATTCGCAAACCTAAATCCGAATGCGCATTTATGGTGGAAACTAAAATATTACGCGAATAAATTCACCTATCGAAAGAAGACAGAATTATTTGAAATTGCGAGGGAAAACTGGGAGGAAATACTACAGATAAAAATATTAATAATACTTCGTTAACCCTATGATAGATTCTATTGATACTTTGTAATTTTAAATTAAAAATTTGTTGATTTAATAAGGATATTTTTTTGGTATTAGCTAATATTCTTCTAGATGAACATATTTCAAATAAACGTATATGTATACGAGATTTAATCTAGCTGGGAAATTGTGTAAGTACGTAACTCTACGCGTACTGTTTCCTCACACTGCTCATCCTGCTTTACTTTGTTTCACGGCTTTAAATTCCTTCGTGTACGAATTATTAAAAGTTCAAGGGGGAAAAAATGTTCCGTTTTCTAATTATCTCGCTCGGCTACACTTCATCCATTCGTCTTTACGGGTGTCTTTGTCTGAAATTTAAATAAGTGGGCAAATATGCTGTCCGCTGCAGAAGAATCGCGAAATTTCGAGGGCATCTCCTGCTAATGCTGTCGGCGTCCTGCATGCTCGCCTGTCCATCAAAGTCAGGTGTGCCGTGCGTTCATGTGCCGGTCAACGTTAATTAAGAAGTCCGCTAGTCCAGATATGCATTGTTGTCCACGTATGCCAGTGTTTCTCAACCTTTTTCAAACTACAACTCCATTTCCCGGCAAAATAACGTATGACCGTACTCTGCTAAAAAGAGGCTTTTAATAGAAGGAACGTTCAGACGATCAATATTATTGACGATATTATTGTCAATATTTGAGGTTTTCAACATTATCGTGGCTAGAAGACCCCTAGACGATCAATATATTATTGTCAATACGATGTTGAGAATCTTAAATTCATCTATAATGTTGCGTATTGATTAGAACCATTGGTGGAATATTAAAAAGGCTGCTGGAAGTCGTCTTAACGAAGCTTTCTATAAAACTAATTACAGCTGTCGGGTTGTTGGAAATTTAAGAAAAATTCAGACACAATGTTGAATAATATCTGCTAGTTTCTTTGATGATACTCTGCTGCCTATAGAATAGCTGCACGAGCTTCTTTTTGAGAAACTCTTTGTCATCTTCAATAATAGATTCCTTCAAGTAGCTTTAGACTATCCAATTTTTTTCCCACTGGAGGATTTTATAAAAAGTGGAATAAATGATAGTAAGCGTGTGTCATATTCGATATATAAAATGAACGGAATTGAATATCCTAGGTGACATTCAATATTCTTTATCTAGTTGGAAAACGAAACCCTTTTAACTAATCAATTCTGAATTTTTCCTTTTTAGCTAAAAATAGGAGATGTTTTCGTCATAGAATTCCAATATCTTAATAAAAGTGCGATAAATAATTTTATGTTTCCGGAATTTCCGGGACAAGTCGATAATAAAATAACTACGACGATCTCCCAGAAAATATTTTGTTACTTTCTCAAGTTTGGAACGTCACAGGTTGAGAATCTATGACGCGAAAGTTCAGTTTTTTATCTGAAGAAATAAAATTACGATATTTAAAAGATTTTCGTCTACTGAAAACATTATGCCACCGTAAATTTCGTTATAATGTAAAGACATTAAAGTTGTAAGAAATGACAAATGTTTTGTCCATCGTAATTAAAATATTTCATTCTTATGCCTAATTTATTATCATTCAGAGTTATGGTATTACCAAACGTAAATCGCGATATTACTTAGGAAAAACTGACTTATACCTATTCTACGAGCAGGTAGAAAATGGTTTACAGGTAGCAAATTAGAAAAGAAGATAGTAATAAAAGCAACAGAAATAAAATTAAAATCTCATGAATGAAACATCAAGGAGATATCGAGACGTGTAGTAAAACATATTTACACGAAGAGGAAATGTGTATACGATGAAATAAAATCTAAGCTGTTCTCCATAAAAGAGGAATGCAATTTTACTGTGTAATAACGCAGCGAACATTAATTGGAACGAGAGCTATGACAGAACAAAATTAGTCTCTTCAAAAAAATTAATCGAAAATGCAACAGAAATTTTTTATCAAAGGGGTCATTTGCAGAGAAATTGATTTTTTAAAAATATCGAACGCATCTATACTTGTCACGTAATTTATGATGTACTTCAGTGAGATTTTTCCTCTCTAATAATATCGATAGTACGTACAATAATAAATTATATAATAAAATGTTTTCGAATAATTGCTTCGTTGAAACAGTGAAATAAAATCTGTAGAATTTTATTTGTTTTATCATCGAATATGCTACTATATATTACGCAAGAATTGTATTATTACTACGTATTTACATACTATGTATACTATTATTTATTATTTAGGAGAATTACTACGATACTGTTGTACCGAGTACTGATAACATGTTTAAAGACTAAATAATTATTAAAACGGTTGTTGCAAAATGTACGTAGAAAATGCTTGCTCTGAAAGCCACCTAGTTTGTTAACTTATTCACTGGCATTCTTTCTCGCACAATGGATATTAGTCAATAGCTAGACAAAGATGTATTGTTCATAACTTCTAGCGTAGCTTAACTTTATGTAGCATGAAAAGTTGAAACAACTGTTTGCTGCAGTTGTTCGACTTTCGTTATGTTTCGAATATAGATAATCGATATGGTATGTTTCAGTAAATGAAAATCGTGCTTACAATTAGATTTCATTATATCTGATTAGATATGCACGTACACAAAGTGATTCTAATAACTGGGCCAAACTATTGGTATCTCTGTTCTAAGCGAAGTTACACAGGAAAATTTTCCTCTGTTTAACTAACTATACCATCCTGTGGCGCGAGTTTTCTCGCAATAACATCCACGCCTGTGCAAACTGCGATTCCACTTTTATTCTCATATGGAACCACTTTTTACACAATTACTTTTTCTCCATAAATTGATTTTTTTCACTTGTTTCGCGAGTAACGTTATTGAAAACTCGATGATTATTTCGATATCAATATTTTTCATGCCGCGCAAATACGAAAATATTTCATCGTGTTTAAAATAAGTAGATCAAGTTGGACAAAAGTTGAGAAAAAGATAATCGAACGATATTGTTTTTGGGCAGTCGTGTTCGAGTGTACATCAATTACATGTTGCAGAGTTTAGCGTAGTTCATAAATGAATTGATGATATACAGGTGTTGGACAAAATAATGGAAACACCTCTTATACGACATATATACAATATACGTATACAATATACATATGCAAATTTGTGCTCTCGCGAAACATATGTAAAAAAGTGGAATCCAAGCAAGCGTTATGTTTTTCCTAGTAAATAATATTTTGAATATTGTACTCTTTTTATTCTATATATTTTTGCATATATATTACGCACATACACGTACGTTCTATGCATTTTTGCACCTTTTAATTTCTCACGGATAAAAATTCGCAATCCATCAATAACAACTCTCGACAACTAACTAGTACAGACATGATACATGTTTATTAAAAATATATTTTTCAAATATTTGAAATATAAAATAAATACTTGCCAAGGTTCCTTACACTTTTACTGATTTGATCACGTTATACTTTAATCACCGAGGATACTGACTATGTCATTCGTCCCTTTGAAAACGCTGTGTGAACGTATTGCGAAATTTTCCCCACGGAAAGATTTTAGTAAGCGAAAATGTTCTGTTCCAAATGTTTCTTTAATTACTGGAATTTTCTGGCTGCGCGACTATGGGATAGCGGAATTATAAATTTTGTAACAGCTGTGCAAAGACTTTCGGATCTTTTCCAGTCGTTAAATGTGCCACTAATGAGATGCGTTATCGTCACACGCAAAAACTGAAGAATACCTAGCACAAGGTTTATATCTGTTCACAAGCATTCTTCTAAGAGTCTGAAAGATCATCTTGTAGATTACGTCCTAGTCCGGTCTAATGGCTCTTTCGCGGATGATATATCGTGCTTCAAGTTCGAGAGATGAGATTTCTTTGCATCGGCATCGCATAGCTGGGGCAATATTAGTGCAAAAATTAGAAGAGCAGCCAGCTGAAAGAATAAAAGAAATACAGTTTGGAAAAATTCACGTTGTTTCCCTTCAGAAATCCAGGTATATAACTACGAAAAGGAATTTTAACAGTTAGCGATTAAACTACTTTTGATCAGAAGTTTAAGTAAAAATATCATATTAGATAAGCTAAAACTCGCAAAGGTAACGCGTTCGAATATTTTCACCTAGCCATTTCTCATCTTGAATTTAAGATCGACCGAAGTACGAAGCGTAAAATTTAGCAAATCTTTGACGACAAGTGCGAAGCATCGTTGGAGCATCCTCGAGAAATATAAAACGAATGCCTGTTTGCTAACCTTGTCCATTTGTAGTAACTCGAAACTCGTGGAATATGCAATGTTCTATATCTTATACAACTCTAGCATTTCGAACGTTTGCAAGAACCTGTCTGAACTCGTAACTATGAAAAAACAAACGAGAATATCTTACGCTTGGTCTGTCTTATTTGAATTCTAGAGCCATTACTTATACGAACAGTGTATTTCAAGTGATTACGTTGATAAACTTATATGAAGTGGCAGGACGAAACTTATGCGGCAATCTAATATAATGCGGAGGAAAGTGGCTTCAATTTGGAAATGCATTCTGGCCGAATACTGTCCAACGTTGGAATAAGAGCGGTTGAAGCTATTGTTCATCATCAATTCATCCTCTACGAATCATAGCTAAACAATCGTAACTATTATATCTGCAATTGGACTACTGCCTTCGTCGCTTTCAATTATATTAACGTAATCTCGATACAGGATCATTGGTAATGTAAGTAGACGAGAGCCAATTTAAGTCTGTCGATAGTTACGTTGTATCTGGAATTATAGAAACTCTTGGAGAAGGTACATCTTCTTGAATTTCATTTCTTTTCACTATTATACGTAAAATAATAGTATTTGCAGCGCTCTATTATCAGCAGACATTCTGCTCGGATAGCGAAACGTTTGGATATTGCAGCAGAACGTTCAGATATCGAGATACTCGGATAATGGTGTTCGGATACGAGAGGTTCTATTATGCTGCTACAAAATTTGAAAGGAAACTGCTATTGTTAAATTCGTCCATAACTCGTACGAAATTAGAAAAATTCATATTAAAACGATAATTATTCTTCCTTGTTGTATGTAACTATTTCTCTAATTTAGACAAATTTTGGAACAAATTTGTAATCGATATGAAATTTCTTAGAATTTAACAGGGTAAAACTATAGATTCACTGCGTTTTTGCGCCTTCATTATCGTCTGTGACCAGCACTATTGATTCTTCTCTCTCTCTCTCTCTCTCTAGAATTGAGAAGCAAATTTAGATTAATGTAATGTTAAAATACATACACACACAGATATCATTTTTAAATATTTCACGCGTGTATTGTGCGTAATATTTCAATATGCTCAATATGTGAAACAAACATATGCAGGAAGATATAATGTTTTAACTAAGACATAATACGATATGAAAACTTTCATTCTAAGCGTGTCACACAATTCCCGGTAATCGGACTGTGGTGAATAAGAGATTAAGTGGCCTTATTTCTCGTTTAAACAAGTGTCATGTACAGCTGTTCAAGAAGTCGAGTTTATGAAGTTGTCGTGCAATAAAGCAACTTTAACTTTGAAATCTCAGTGCACTTACAGTGGAAACCAGTACGGTACCTGGTCTCAAATCGATTGAAACTTATATTTCAATTGTCTTCTCTCAATTACAGAACCTGTCTTCCCATATTGCATATGCCAGTTGTTCTTTATTTATAGTTTAAACAAAATTACGTAGTTGATCAAATAATTTTGTAATGTGCTTGATGGAAACGCGCTATCGCGAAACCAAGGGCTGTTAAACTAATCGAACAAAAAGGATAACACGTGGCCAACGCACTGTTTAAATAAAGAAGAAAAAGAAGAAAATATCAGCGGATCAGCAGCGATTAAATGCCTAATCGATTGAAAATGCACCCTTGTTCATGAGCATTAGGATGCCTAGTGGTTTTACACCGAAAACGATAACTGATTCAAATTGTTAGCGAAACGATTAATCGGTTAGAAACTTAAAAATCCGGGGGGAAAATTTGTAAGAGTCGTTTACTAGAATTAGAAAGAAGTACGGAATTAATCATTGCAAGAAGAATGAAGATGTGATCATAAAAATTCCAATTAAACTTCAGTTCGATAAGTAATACAAGAAGTAATTGCGTTGCTCTCGAAAGAAAGTGGAAGAACGCTTTCAACAACAAAGAAGTTAGCCTGAAAGTACACGCATGTATACTGTAACAAGTACTTTTTTACTTGCACACACGTATATACCCAGCGGTCTTTCAACCCTTTGAATAGTGAAGTGGTTGCTTGACCAAGTCAAGAATACAGATGCCAGGGTTACTGTGACGTGATGTTAAATTATGCAAATAAGAAAAGTGCTTTTTCATGTAAATATGTAGCATATATGTACACTGACGATCACACATTATCATGCAAAGTTGTTCCGCTTCTCTGCTATATACTTTAAACTTTTTAACGTGGTGGAAATTTTGTCCTAAGGCAAGCGACGATATTACGCTGTCGATACTGTTACATCCACATTTATAGATAAAACACAAACATTTGACGTTCGTATCTGACATGTAGTTGAAATTTTCATTTGTTACATTGATCAATCTCGAGAGTGAAAATTTGCGGAATGGCAGTTTTACTATGAAATAAGAAATCGTTAAACGAAATATATAATAGACACGGCTACAACAATTGAATAGTAATAAAACATTTACTTGACTTTATGGATTTCTAAAACGAAGAGAGATGTATTGGAATGAAAGTTCACTTGTGACAGGATAAACGTAACGTTCTTTGATCCTGAACGTTCAAGGGTTAATACTAATATATCGAAATAGGTACTGAATAAATTTCTCGGCGAAAATAAAATGAAAAATAATCGAAGGCTACAAAATTGCTTGAATTCATAGGGTTCAAACTTTCACGGAGTGCAAAGGTCGGGTATGCAACGTACTTAAAAATGTTCTCAAGAGGAAAAGTTCTTTATACACGGAGAAGGATTCTCTTGAAAGACCATGAGAAGAATGTTGTTTTCCTTTCGTTCCAACGAAGAAACGTGTACCAAGTAAGAATTTTACATGTAAAATTAAATTCACCTATCGTGCCATTTTTATCCCACGTCGTACCATTTTTCCCTCCCCAGAATCTGTTGATAGAGGAGCTCTAAAACCATTAAAACCCTTGCGCCTGCAAAAGTCAATTCCGATTAGCATAGCTTTTATAATCGTTTTACTTTCAGCCACCTAAGCGAGTCGAATCGTGCTGTGCATTCAGATCGGTTAAAACGGTGTGGTGGAAATAGAATATATTAAAATAAAATTCTCCGCTCGATTCCATCCTCGTACGTATACTAAACATCATAAAGCTCATTAACAATGTAAGCAAGCTTCGTACAAATTATTTGCAAGTTGCAACAACTTTCAACACTGCTCTGTTACATCAATTTGTAGCGTATTAGTGTTGGTTTATTACGTGCTACGAGTATTTAATGAACTTAGGAGCTGTTCTAACAACAATCAGAGTTTTTCAGGGTTTTCAAATGAAATAAACAGTTGTACTATTCGATAATAAAAAGTATAGCGACCCATAAAAGTACTTGGAAATTTTTGTTCCATATGTTATATGTGCTACAGGAAACTTTATCAAATTTTAGTAGCAACGAGGTTTGTAAATTGATGAAATTATACTGGTAAAACTTAGAAGCAACATGAAAATGTGTATAAAAAAAAAGTTACAAGTTATTTACTGCAAACAGATATAAAATAAAGAAATAAGTATCGGTATAGTACAAGTTTGAAGTTTAATAGTCTACAGTTTCCCATCTCGTAAATTGAACGTGATTTCCTATGATTGCACGTTTCATAATAAAACTGGATCTTTTCACTGAACTTTCCCTTTGAGTTCGTATAAAATATTTCATCTAATCAGTGATTTCATTTGAACGAGTTATTCATCGAAGAATGTGCGGATACGTAGTATATTTCTATATGAAAAGATATACTGAGACTGAGACATATCGAATAATTGTCAATTCGAATAATTGGCACATAGAAGTGCCTATTTCAAAAGAACCCATTTTAATATCGTGCATAACTAAACAGACAAAGATAAAAATGCCAGTGTGTACATACTATATAAATGTGTGTATATAAAATTTAGCTGTTTTTTCATAGCAACAGGTTGGAGAAATTATGAAAATAATATTATAAATCTTAATTTATTATGAATCATAACATATTTTAGCGTAGTTCGTTTCTAATAACACGATAGATTATCATTAAAT
The DNA here is from genome assembly GCF_040668555.2 of Bombus flavifrons. Lineage (NCBI taxonomy): Eukaryota > Metazoa > Arthropoda > Insecta > Hymenoptera > Apidae > Bombus > Bombus flavifrons. The sequence goes on along the minus strand of NC_138455.1, from coordinate 10,701,319 downwards.
ATTTTGGTAAAAGGTACGCTTATAATCGAGGGATTAACAATTACTTGTTTTCAAGCATGTACACGATATAGTAATTAAACAACAGGGTAGAAAATTACGAATCTTCGTAATCCCTCGAGTAATGGTTTGTTATGTGTAATATATTTGTATCAGTTGTCATTCTGCGTGAATTAAAATATCGAATTGACAAGTTTTATCGACGAACAAGGAAAAACGTCCGCATTTTCCAAACGTGCCAAAACATCTATTAAAAATGATCGCAAACTTCATTCAACATTCGCTGCCAATTAAGCTAACATTTTATTTCGCTCAGGTACTTGGCAACTCTCAGACAAATATCTGTATTTCGAAACTTTGTTTATTCTACGTTTGCAGGATTGTTTTATTTATTATTATTTTATACTATTTTGATAAATTCTCATAGTATTTTTCAACGATAGTTGTATCGTTGCGTTGAGTATACTTAATTGTTGAACATGATTTCTGATAAGGTCTCTAGATATATTTGTTTGTCCCATTGAATTCTGTGCATTAAATTGGATATTGATTTCACGTGAAAGCTATTACGTGTTCATAAATATCGAATAAACCAAAACGCATAATTGGAAAGACACTGTCCGAAAATCCAAATTTCTATGTTCATGTATATCATAAATTACCGAACCAATCATCATTGTCTGTTTAATTATAGTAATAAACTATTTGATAGATTCATTGTCAGAGAATTACGTAGGTATAAAACATCCAACAGTATTTTATCCGTACAGTTTAACGATCCAGTTTTTATTAATAATCCCGCAAGAAATTGAAAGATGATCCACTTAATTGTTCCACGTTCCGAGTAAATCAATTCCCTGAAACAAACATTTTGTATACGAAGTAAATTTTTCCCGTGAATATAGAAAGCATTCGTACAGCAACCATTTTCGACAAAAATGTCGCGGCACTTTATTTCAGAAATATTATATCTTCCCTATAATTAACTGAATTATGTAAATGAAACGTTGAAGCAGTTGCACGAAGGAAAAACTACCTCAAGAGCAAACTAGAATTTTGAAACAAGTATCGGAACAAGTAGTTAAGGTCGAATATTTATCTTGCTTAAATATTATGTAGCAGCAAGATAAACGAGCGGATCGATCATTCATTATTCAGCAGATAACTTCCTCTCCACGATTCCGTCTTCCTTGACACTCTCGAATGCTACAAGTGGTAATGCTCAGTATGAAATACCAAGATCTTTGTGCGAAATGATTACCAATATATCAATCTTTTGGTTTTTCGAAAACCAACTGTTAATTAAATTTCGACATTATTCAATTAATAACGATTCACGATTGTTAACTGTATGAAATATTGTTCAATTGTATAAAAACTAGAATTATATACAATTATCAACCACATAAAATATTATTTAACTATACAGAAAGTAATTGAGGTATTCGTATTTAAAGTAAAGAATATAAAATAGATCACGTTCTTTTTATTTTAACATTAGGATATAAAATTTATCTTTTTATTTCTACGTAGAACGTGCTCCTTCAAGTAGAAACTAGTTGCTTCGAAAAGAGCAGTCACGTTTAACCGAAAGTCGAATAAATGTTATCGATTGGTCTCACTGACATCTCCTAGTATCGAGTAAGACAGACATTTATATTGTACGTCGCGTCGGTTCGATCCCACAGCAAATATTTCATGTTTGTACACGCCAAGTAAAAGTAGAATCTTTATACACTATACATATACATGGATATATACACATATACATATACGTAAGTACGTTTTATGTAGGAAATTAGCCGATTAATTATTTCGAGGTAAATTGAGCGTATAATTAAAAAGAAAAAAAAAGAATAAAACATAAACTGCATGATACTAGAAGTTGCTAGAAACGTAGTATCACACAACCATGTAAGTTTCTATCGAAAAAATAAAAGCAATTACAGAGGAAGAATCGTAAAAGGTTTGCTGTCGATGATCCAGATATTGGATGCGGTCCAATTGTTATTTCACTCAATTTGATCGCTTGATAACGAACAATGCAATGTGTGCGGATGTGCGGCACGTGCATCTATAAACGACACGTAGGTATACATTGTGTATGTTGATACAGTAAATTTATCTTATCAAGGTGGAAAATTCATAGGTACTACTAATGAAAACCGAAGTTTTGTTACCTATGAACCGATATGACGACAAATTGAGCGCCTAAAATAGCATCTTCAATAAGGGTAGTTCTTCCACGATCTACACTATCGTTTGTAAGTATCCAAACACTTTAATCGATCCATAACGATGGCAAATTAAGTTTCACTAAAATGCACAAATCAACGATGGATTACATTCATCATATTAATCAAGTTATTAATCGTATTAAATCAATTTAATCGCGTCATAATATTAGTAACAATCTCTCAGAAGGATTAGGTTGAGATTAATTTTCAACGTTTCAAGATCATATCTATCTTTTTAAATGACATTCTCCATTCTTTTATCTTCAAAGAAACTATTGGATGACCTCGATATTTCATGGCGAAAAATTATTCACTGCTAAATAAGAGCGTAAGATAATAATGATAAAATAAAAATAATGATTCTTATTCGACGATTCACGAGAGACTTTCAGAGTGGCGTCGTCTATTTGCAATTATCGGATTGGCGGGGTTCATGCGCTTCTTATCACTTCCGCATTAATTGTAGCATACGCTGCAATGAATGGCTCCTTGTTTCCTACCTTCTAACATTGTCGTTGTATTATTCGCTAAGTAATGTAGCGATATGATGGATGCTTTGCACATAATACACGCACAGTAAAAGCTATAATCAATAGGATCTTCCCGAATGGGTAGATAGGTTGTGGCGAGCCAATTTCGTGAACAGCTCGTCCGCTCGGCGTAACGCCACTTAACTTACTTCTTCAGAGAACGCCAAGACGTATCGCGTAGCAGAAAAAAGGAGCCAAATACGTCGGAAGGCATGAAACAAAGACGAACGATCGCAACGTGTGCTCCGATCAATCCGGAAGTGATAAGAAATATACGAGTCCCTTTCATCTGTCGATTGCACTGTCACGTCTGCCGACGCAAACGTACACTATACCACTTCGAGCACCCTTTGTGACTTGGGAATCGGTGGTCTGTCGTTTTATTTGTCATCGGCTTGACCTTGCGCTATAGATCATTGAAATCTCTTAGATATCTACCATTGTACTGCAGCTATGATAAATTGTAGCGTATCGCTAAAAAGCACAATGACGACAAAAAGTATCGACGCATGCTCTCGTTTTTTGATAAAACTTGCTTGAAACTTCCTTCTATTTTGATGTCAGCATGCTTTATGGCCTCTTCTACGTCGATCAACTTTTGTGAATGAAATTTTTTCGTGTCTCTAGAATTAACCAAGATAATCGAGTTACTTTTTATGCATGCGTACAAGTGTAAATATTTGTGCGTAATTTTACTTTACAGGAGTGTTAAAGATGAATGTAAATATTTAGAAAAGTCTAGACAGACACGCTCGGTTCTTATTTATGTACTTTGGAATATTCCTTTCCTTATTAAAGCGTTATATAGTTTCCTGATAAAACGACAATGAACGATCAAATAAAGACTTGCCCACTCTGCTTAACGCTTTAAAGTCTTTTCCGTGGAAAAGCTTTAAGACTTTCAAAGAGACGACTTTCAGACAGATACGCTACAATGCTAAGCAAATGAAAAACACCGCATCAAAGAAATAACATACATTAAAGTAAATAGTTTAAGCAATTATTACCCGTAAGATATTTCTCGAGATAATAAGATCTTTTCGAGTCTGTCGCGATTTTACAAAAATCTTTTTTTATGACATAAAAATAGAGTAATATATTCTATTGAAAACAAATAAATTTCAGGATATATATATCGTGTCAACAGAGAGTAAAAATTGAAAAATACGTTATCGAAGCCGAAAACAACAGATAGATGCCCTAACTTTTCAGTGATACTGTGATATTTTGCTGGTTTCTATTCAAGTTCGCGTGCATGACGTATGAAACGACATATCTCAGACAGAAACTATTCACACTGGACAAATATTGGTCGAACTTTGCCAACCAACTATGTTAGTCACGCTATATATTGATAAATTGATCAATTGTGCTACTATTATAGTTACGTGAAATTGAAACGATAATCCATCATTGGTTAATAATAATAAGCTCTGTTTCATTGTAATTCCATTAGTCGCTTAATGTTCTATACGATGAAACGTATATAGCGTACATATATACAAGTGTATTTTTCCCTTGATAGTGCTTTGAGTGGTATATACATATATATGCCATGTTTTAGAGCAACTACCGGTATTAAACTTTGAATTGTAAATGAAATAGTTGCGCGTAAGTACATAAAGCTGATTGCATTCCTCTCTTCGGGTTGCTTTGTCCTAGAGAGTTCAAAACACGCTTAAGCTCACTTTTTACCGATCACGCGTGTTTTTGCCTGTTTTCCAGATCGACAGTGTGTAGGTATTCATCGTAATCTATGGAAGGAAAAGTTTATAAATTAATGTGTCAGAATATATATTTCATTAATCAAAACGTAAAATGCGAGACTGGACTGACATCGCTTTCTATAATGCCATTAGAAACTTTTCACTGAGCGAGAACGCGAAAAGAATGCAGAGTTAAACACGCATTTTATCAACTGCTATTGTTTCCACGGCTATACACGAGGTACGAAGTTGAAGGTATAGAATCCTTTTCTGTTCCTAGGGTTAATTATAATTCTATTAGGTTTGAAAAAAATGCTGAGAAAATTGAGGAAACCAAAGACAAGTTGAAACAGGCGATAAAGAAAGAAAAGAAAGTTTTAAAGAACAGACGGAGGAAGAGAGTAACCGCGACTGCGAATTTTTATGCAAATTCATATTTTCATGAATACAATTAAAGAAATGGAATGTAAGTAATAATAGGATCTGAGTACTTTCAGTGTCTTATATTTTTAGATATTCGCCGCGTTCCCCGCAATTTTTCATCTACAAATTCAGACGAAAGAAAAATAGAGGAAAGTCTAGAAAGTCTTATGATAGAAAATTCGTATCTTCACGAATACAACTAAAAAGATCGAATGTAAGAAGAATGTTATTTCTATTAAATTCCAAACCATTTTATACGTTTTTTCGCCTTCGAATTTTTCCTAAACATTTTCAGTATAGCAATAGTTACATTCAGCAGTTGAAAGTAGTTATTTTCTCGTCGCAATACCGGACCAAACGCTAACTATAACGTATATTTACGCTTTTATTGGCGTCTTAAGTAACTGTCAGAAAATGTTACGATCCAGCGACATTAACATTTGACATATTGGTCGAGGCTCAGCCTTTATTTCTAAAGTTGGAGATGAACCTGCTAGGATCGATAGTTGGAAACTACTGATCGTTCAGTTATGTTAAAGTTGCCGGAGTATATAATCAAATTTCAATTGTAAACCGTTAGAAAATTTACAATTGATTAGAAGAGAATACGAGCCAGCGTTCCATTGTGATTTCAAATCTATCGAACTGCACACGGAAAACAATCACGTGGCTGGCGATTGTAAACCGTGAGAGATCAGTCGTTGTCCGATCAATTTGATGACCTATTATACGATAGAAATCACCGATAATAAAAGAAAATTGCGAGAAGAGACATGATGTGAATATTTGAAGGAAATTTACAAATTCCACTAAAGTCAGCAATTTTTAATAAAATTGTTAAATATTCCTTCGATATTGTTCGATAAATGCTACTTAGATATTTTATCAATACTTAGAACTATCGAATATTAGCGAGTATTGATGAATAATTAAGATTATCAAGAAGTATAATTAATTAGAAGTACGTAATACTTAATGGACAGTAATTATCTTAGTAGTAAGTCCAAAATTCTTCATCGTGTTTTATATTTTGAAGAGCAAAAACCAAAAAAAAAAAAAAATACAGTTAATATTAATTAAATAAGTTAACGACTCGACGAACGGAAGATTGTTGTATGTTTCCACCAAGAGAATGCTAATTGGCAGAAATTCAATGGATTTTCGATTAAAGCGTCATTATTATCACATTATGAAGAATGTACGAACTTACAAACCACTGAGAATTAATTTCATGCTGTTTTTAAAACATCCTTCTCTTTCCAAAACTATGCGAATAATCGTTTGTGAGTAAATAGCTATTTCATTGTTTCGCTTAACAGACAATTATGGTATGTTGCGCTGTGTTATTAAAACGCAAATATCATACGTTTGAAAGAGTCGAAATCATGCAAAACTCTATATTAAAGACAAATTACTTAAATTATAAAGCAGATGCGATTAAATATCGAATGCTTAATTAGATAAAATTTCAATTAGTTTAATCCTCGATCGTGCTTACTGTAGCGTTGTATAATTACTGCTATCTAGATTCCATTTCAAACTCTTACTCAACTTTTTCCTTTTGTGTTCACCATGGCTAATAAACTCAAGTCGGTACTACAAAGTAAGAGAAAAAGTAAGTCTAAGAAGTATAGAAAGATAATTGTGGGAATATAACAAAGTTATCAATGAAGGTACTGTTGACAGAAGTAAACAATCTAAATTGCATTAAGTAAAAATTATTGCATCCATTGGAAAATTAACGAGTCATTCAAATGACGTAATTGCTCAAACACATACTCTAATGTTAATTTTGTGTCCTATGTCTCTCTCTCTCTAAATTCTCTTTGATTAACGCTACGAAAGCTGGAACATAGTAAATGAACGTTTATGCAAACGTTTAATGAACTCTTTTGCAAATATCGATATTGATCAAAAATTAAGAATCAAACGATATCTTGTATTAATTTGTCTACGTTTTTATCGTAGTAAAGTATCATTTAACGTACTGGCGAGGTATCTTTATGATAATGTTTTTTGATAACTAAGAAAATATCGAATTACCGTTCAACACGGTCCAATAGCTACGTCACTCTGCTTTCACATTAAAAAAGTTCTTTGTCCACGAAAAAGTAAAACATTGCGGTAAATGTTGTCTACGAAAGGTATCGTCGAACTTTTAGTTTCAAAGTTCGAAGTCAATAGAACGTTTATGGAAGCGTGGTGAATTGAAATTAGAAAAAGAAATTCAAAGGCGTGCTGGAATTAATTAACAGTTACGCCTTCAAAGGCTTGCAATGATAGATCCTTAAAGCGAAAACTTCTATCTCGAGTTCGAATATTTCGAAATAGGATCTAGTGAACGCTCGATCGAGTTTCTATTGATTAAGATACAGCAATCGTTTCGATGACAACGAATAGCGGATGCTGGTCTCGCGGTACAATGCCGTAAAACTTGTTGGCAAGAAAAATGAAAACGCGGAAAGCCTGGCAACGCGAATCGACATGCACGTCTACTGTATGAATACGACTAGAGGCACGGATATGTCCAGTTTCGTCGGTTTCAAAGGTTACGAAAAGAGAGTAGAAAATTTCTCTCCTTACTTTCTTTCGCAGTCTTTGTCGAAGCTTATTCAGGAAACAGCGAGGACGACGAATAATACGCGCGTTGCATTTACGTCTTTTCACCGCGGCAGACTGGTCCGTCGCACCGTTGGCTACAAATTTCAGAAAGAATGCTATTTACGACGAAGCTTTGCAACGACAATCACGATCACTAAAGGCGAATAGATGAAAATAACAGGCAACTACTAGCAAAATATGGACGTTTCTTTCGATGTGAACGTACGCTGATCGTCCAGGATGCCGACGTCGCTGCTGACGTTGACGACGCTGTCCTGTCTATCGCTTCAGAAAGCCGGAGAAGGGAGGAAAAGCTGCTCTTTTTCTCAGTGGCGCGCTATCTTTCTTTCTCTGTCTTTCTCCTTTTTCCCCGAGTTCTCCACTTCTCGTACTCCACTCTCTTTCGCCAGTCGCCTTGCTCGCTGATGCCGCGCGCGCCAGGGAATGATCACGTTCTCTCCCTCTCTCTCTTTCTCTTTTTACCCTTGCATACACACACACACACTCCCTCCCTCCCTCTCTCTCTCTTTCTCTCTCTCTCTCTCTCTCTCTCTCTCGCCTTATCGTTCGTTCTTTGTCACTGATATGGGAAAAGCAACATAGCGACAACGTCGTCCACGAAAGGGCTCAGGGGAAGGAAAAAAGCAACGAAACTAGGAACGCGACACCGGTACCACGGGGTGGACTGAAGTCCCTACGAGCGCCGGTCAGATTCTTATAGCTGGCATCGGGGCGCAAGCGCTGATCGAGCTTCTCGCCGCCTAGGGATGGGCCGCCGGTACGTTTCGAAAAGAGGTGTTGATCCTCTTCTCTCGACCGATCGACTTTTCATCGCAGGATGAGCCACGAAAACAGCTTCCCGATAACCTTCCTTACTCTCCTGGTCTTTTCCCTCATTTTCTTTGGAGCCACGAGATATCCAAGACAAAGTTCACTCTGGCCATCCCTGTCGATATCACCATACTCGGTACTCTCGCACTGCGTCAAATGTTATTGTAGAAATTGCAACCCGTCCATTGCCTGTGGCATGTACCAGCGACTGTGTTTGTCATCGTCTAACATCGATGAATCAAACATACCGAATCGATAGACGTTGCTACCTGGAACGTGTTCGCGCTGGACCTCGAAAAACATTCGAAAATGATCATTCGTACGAAGGAGATAGAACGTAGAATTAAAAGCATAGCAACTGCGACGAGAGAGAATAGAGAAATTCGATTTTCTTCTTCATTTTGAATATGATATTGAGATAGCCTGTTTGTGGATTTCACTTATCGTTAGTATCAAGCGATTATTAATTTGAGTAATTCAGCGTTGAAAGGAATCTAGAAAGCACTCGTCTTTTGTCTTTTTTAACAAACGTTAGATGAACGTAAATACTTTTTAACGTAAACACGACCGTAGCTCTTAGCTTTCTTTTAATAGTGAATATTTTAACAATACATGTTCTTTCAATATTGAATATTTTATATCGGATGGATTTGTTATCAGATGTTATTTAGAATGCTTTCAAGGAATGAATATCGAAGCATATAGGATTAAACAGTATCCAATTAAGAATGGTAATAAGTAAGGACAATATGAAAGTTAACGAACACTGCTTTTGTTCGTACGGATCTTCTGCCCTCAAAAATAAATCAACAAATATCGACACATATGCGCAATTCTCTGTATCTTGCTTGTTGACGCCATACGTTTATACTTTCCCCGTTGTTGTTTGCTTTTAATTAAAATAAACAAGGAGTTGCTCTCGAACGATCAAGTTTCTAAATTCTGACGCTCGATGACATTCTAAATATTCCTTCTTGTAGTTTATATATATATAATAAAATTATATAAACAACTAATTTGTCTTTTGGAATAAAAAATTGTTTCTTTTCTAATCTGATTTGAGAAGGTAAAATCCTCGAGTCAGATTACAAAAGTCCCTTTAACGAAAAGATTTGATCACATACGTCACATATGCTAAAAATGTAAAAAATAGCTTTTTATGGAATCGGTGGTTAAGTTAGTAAAGCAATCCATTTCAGGGTTTTGGTTAAGTGCTACGTTGTTACTCACAGTCATCTCAGAATCAGTAGAACGTACTTCTGTCTTCTCTATTCTGTGACAGACCCTCTAGGAACAATGTTTCCCATTTTTCAAAGTAACGCAACATCAGCTTACTTGCCATTTATAAACTCCTTCGCACATTTTCCAAACTATCGATCTTATGACATCCGTTATTAGTCATTCCTGATCATCTGAATTGCTCATGGTTTACAGGCGTTTCTTGTACCTACATACAGAATGAATTTATGCCGTAAATCGTACAAAAGTTAAATTTCCAACTACCTTCGACGACCTTTTTAAACATATGTCGTTGTAATACAAAATTAAAGTTTCAAACGTTGATCGAATCAGTATATGAATTCCAAGTTTTCTCATATTGTACAATTTATGATGTGTTTATGCAAAATTTAAAGATGCAAAAATCTACAGATTATGCAAAAATATATAAAGTATAGAAAGTACTGCATCCGTTTTAATTTTTAATAGATACACTGAATCATCACTATCATCATTTCTATTTCGTGAACTGAGTTCATAAAAATATGAATTTGTCCAAAAGTCTGCAATCCGCTGTGAACTAATAAATATTAGTAACTTAATGCATTATTTATCAGTTCAGCTGAGAATTATTTTTGCCTTAATTTATTACATTACGTAGAAAGGAAGACTAAAATCTTTTCATACAGAGGACGAAATTTACGAGTAACGGAAACCAATAAATTTACAAATAAATGTTCATATTGCATACCATATATGAGACAGATAATCGATATGACAAACGCAACATCACTTTTAATTAGAAGTATGAAGTATATAAAATAAGATTAATGCTGTCGCTGTTCACCTCGACTTTAAAAATAATTATTATGAATGTTGAATACGTGAGAAGCATAATTATTAACATTTACTTAGTTATAATCACGCTATATAATACTAAGCATGTACCATTTTCCAACAAAGTATAAAATGAAGTGGGCATTCATGCTGCAGTAGAAGAATACTGTAAATGTTGGCAATTGTGTAGAAGATTGATGATCGACTGTACAAATTCTTTCACCGGGTAATGTTCTGCCTCCCTTGAATCTTATGATCTTCGATGGATTAACTACTACCGATTTTTCATCTTCAAATTTAGAAGACGGTTTTTCCTAAAAAAATATTTTCAGATAAAGACAGAAAAATGGAGCTTGAAATCATTTTTTGTTCTCTTGATTACGAATATAACTTTTTTCAAAGAATATAAAAATTACCACTTGAAGCTTCCAACTTCTTTCCTTTGAAAGAAAAAGAAACAGGATAAGTTTAATCTAAAATATGATAGAACGATTACGCGATAAATATGAAAGTAGCAAATATTCTAGCTTCAGCTACATTTTGTAATATTACTCGAGTAATTAACGAAGCTAATTAGAACTTGCACACATCTGTTTTTTTAATAATGTTAATAAATGTCGTAACTCCTTTAGGCGTCTATTTATTTAGTAAATTTAAAGTTTTATTTTTCGTAGTCCGTCGCAATTCCTAGGTAGTCCTATAATATATGAAAATATAACTCTGTCAGCTATTAAAAGTTAGTCTTTCGAATTGTCCTCGCCATCAAGGATGAGCATTTCATATCTTTTTGCTGGTAATTAAGTTATCTGAAGTAGGTATAATTTCATTTTGTAATTCATACTAACTTTCAAAATTAGTACACGAATGTTCTTATGAAATCTTACTATGATTTAAATTTGTTATTACATATTAGAAAATCATGAAATATCTTCAAGTTTTAAATCAACAAAAATATTCTATAAACTATCATAAATAATACATTGTTCTTAATAAATGAACTACCGCGTAGCCTCATTTTGATTAAAGTTTTTAAAATAAAATGGAAGAAAATTGTTTTCTACGGAGAATTGCGATTCCATTGAAAATTCTCTACTCTTTCTTCTCTTATCTGATGTAAGAAAAATATAATAGTTCTCGGAAAATAGAAAGTATCAAATGAATAAGAAGCATGTAGAAGAATTTCTCAGACAAAAATTCCTCGTATTATATTCGGTACACAAGATCCAAAAGTAAGTCTCATTAGAAAACAGTAGATATCAGCAGCACGACTTTGTTAATTAACGATACTTGTTTCAACAGAAAGTTATCCGAAAATTGTCAAAGTTCTCAAGGCGACAAATAAATGTTTTTGTCAATAATTTAGCTGCCATTTAAACGCCAATGTACTGCAATATCTGATGTCATTAAGGGCACTTCGCTATCTTGAATCTAGGTGGAGATTCGCACTTCAGCACACCATCAGTGTTAGGGAGATCCTATATTCGTACTTCGTACCTTATTGTTTGCCTTTCCTACATTATCGCAGCGCTTCATATTTATAGGTACTTATATCCTAATATCATTATTCAGCTCTTATTTCTCTGGTTCTTCGTATCTGTTCCCAAATTTTAATAATTTAAATAATTTTTCATAAGAATTAAACCGCGATGCCTAATTTTTTTAGTGTTTCAAGCTTCGAAAAGAGAAAAGAAAAGTCTAGGATACTTATTCGTATCTTTACTATATTATGCAGTCAATTTCGAAATAAAAAAATAAAAATCGTTTTGAAAATATTCAGAAGTGAAATTCGATGAACTCGGTGTACAAAAGACTCAGGTTCCATCAATTTCACAAATGAATGAATCAATTCATTGTATAATATATAATAATGTGCACAATTAATGCTTTTTATTTTATAAATACCAGTTTTATATGTGAATGGATATTTGCATAAAATCGTATACCTGCGTACTAAGAAACGTACACGCATATGTGCAGAAAGTTCACGGAAGACAATTTCCCTTTTTTTTTTCTTTTTTAATAACGCGTTGCATACAAGTGACCTTAACTATTTATGTTACTATCTACGTGACTCAAGAACACCTTGTCATCTTTATCCCCGGGGCAACTAATAGCCTCGATTCTCGAAATGTCGTGATAAGCACTGGCCTTTAACCTGACCAAGCTAACTTCCCTTTATACAGATCGAGAGTACTAGTAAAAGATTTTATTTTATGACATAATTGAATTATAACTTGCTCTTTTAACATTTTTCGATAACAATGATCAAAGTTATATATGTTCGCATATTGTTTTAAACAAGCGTTTGTTACTTAAACGATAGTGTGTACACATATGTATATATAATAATGAATTTCATTTTAAAATTGAAATCTATATGTACACTATTCTATCATTCTATATTTTTCTGTGCTAACCTTTACGGCTATAATAGTACACTCGACAAATTATATTTTACTACTTTTGTTAAATACTCTATTAAAAATCAATTTTTTGAATGTTGTGATCAAAAACATAGAGAAATATACAATAACTTAATACTTAACGGTTATGTATCCTCGATCCACGCAGAACGTTACATTAATATTTAGGTAGTTTAGGGTCGTCATCGTGGAAAAGCGAAATGTTTATATCGTAAATCCTTCCTTTCGTAAATATACTGTATCGTAAATATACTATGTATTATCTGTCACATTTTTATCCATAATAATATTATAAAATAATAAAATAAAAGTAAAATACCAGACAATTGCTGCTACAATTTTTGAATGTCCGACTTTCTGGTGTAAACTTCAGTCCACTACATTGTCCAGGAAAATACACATATGAATTATTCCATATACACATATTTCTTCGATTCATTTGATAATACATATTTAATTAAAAGGGAAATAACATCGACTGCAATATAAAAATGTCAACATTTAAAATCATTTTCTAATAAGAATATCTATTCAAATACCTTTCAAAATTTTATAATTTCTCTTGACAAAGTTGGAATTCAAAATAAGTATTTCTTTAAAAATAAACTGCATATATGTGTAACTGCATTCACTCGTAAAGTATCATGCTTGCTTTAAATATATGTTCTATTTGTAAAAAAATGTACATAGCACTTAAATGAAATGGAGATCATCAAAATTAATTAATCGATACAAATTACTTTCCTCTAATTTATATCTAAAACGATGCGTCAGATGTCGCTTCAGCATACGTGTGAACTATAAGCTCTATCTATAGTTAATGACTGAACTTTATGTTGACTGACGGTGATGTCCCATAGGAAACAAGACGCTAACCGGGAAATGTGAAATGCATTTATTTCTAAGTGAGCACGAACGTTGTGAAAATATTATTTTACTAGCGTTAGGATATCGAAGGTAACGATGAATTGGGAAATTAGCTGTGCCAATATGTGTCGAGCGTGCATGAAAGTTGGCGGCGTTCTTCTTCCTATGTACGATGACGGCACGATTAGTCAAAAGAATTTGCCTAATAAACTTGCAGAGCTTGCGTCAATACAGGTTAGTTGTAAAATATCATTTGGTTAATATATTTTCAGTCTGTTGCTTTGTTAAGTAGTCAGTCATTCTTTTATTATAGTTAATCGTGCATAGATTTGTAATTTTGTAACATAACCTTAAAATGGTGTCAGCAAAGATTCATTTATTAGATATACCTGCTATTTATTCTGCGATAACAAGATACAGATGTTTAAATGGAAAGAATAAACTTTGTGTTTAAATTCAATTGAATGATATTTATTCCATTGTAATCTAAATTTTTAGAAATAAACAAGTCAAACAAGATTAATTTATGTTATGTTATATAAAGTATTACAGTAAAGTTTTACATGTAGGACTAAAGTTACAAAAGAGATATTTATAATAACATTATATACAAATTTGTTGGTTAATTGTATTATGTGAATATAAATAGAATTTCAAAGTAAAGTACGAGTTACTTTTTCTTGTATTAGATTTCAAATTGACTAATGAGATATAATACAAGAAATGTTAAATAGGAAACTTGTTTTGTATTAACTATACTGTATAAGTTATATTATACATATCAGCTAACTTGGTTAATATAGTTTACTTTTTTTAAATAGATTGACAGGTTCGATGGGTTACCAAATATGCTTTGTGCAAAATGTGCTTATCGCACAGATGCATTTTATGATTTTAAGTTGCAAGTTCAAGCTACTGAAAGGAAACTCCGCAAAATGTTTGAAATACAAGTCTGTTATAACATAAAGGTAAGATATCTGGCCTTTGTTATTATATAATTAAGATTTACATTATTTTACAATGTAGTGATTTTCTTATGTTAAAATGTTTTGTAAATGCAAAAACATGTTTTTGATCTTCATATGTTATATTTTTTAACCTAAATACTGTTAGAGTCATTAATATTAGAATTATAAGTTCTAGTTGCATAATACATACAAACACTTAATGTTTTGTTATGTAATGTCGGCATAACTGATTGATATTACTAATTTTTCGATTTTAATTCTATTACCTTGTTCATTCTCAGTAAATAGTTAATTTTCATAGATGTCTAGTGTAAATAAAAGAAAGTGTAAACACATGACGTTAATATAGGTACATGTTAATACTGAATGTTAATGAATTTTATTTATTTGCAGACATGTAATTATATTTACTTAATTTCTATTTGCTTGCAAATATATGTATAAAGTAGTACTGAATAAATTATAGTGATCAGTGACTTATATTGAAAATAATGATGTTTTAAGAAGCTAAGGCAGTTGAAAGGTTATTATTAAAATGCATTAATTAAATTAATTTGGTTAATCATTTAACATTAAAATTAATGCAGGTGTATACTAAGTACAAAATTTGATATGTTCCATAATTCTACAATTCGTTATCAAAAATTCGTGTCCAACTTTTATATTTTTAAACAATACTTTATACTTGTTTCTTTTGTTACTACATATGAAATATACCGGTGATATGGAACGAAATTTATTTGTTGCGTATACTAATTAATATTTAGTAACAAGCTAGCTTACCGTTTCGCTCCAATTATAATTTAATCATGTAAAAAGAGCTTTGCAATTGTTTATTTTATTACGAATAAATCAGTTATATGTTGAAAAAGTAGCCTTAGAAATCATTTGTACAAGGATGTATCAAATACAAAGATATTAATATGTAAATAGTAAGAGAATAAAATCTTTCGGGATGATAATAGTACGCTCGTATACGCTCGTATTTAAGCAATCAGTATTCAAAGAGTGAAGAATAATTTTTATTTTATTTGATTGTTCTTATTATATTATCTTCCCATAAAGGTCACCTTCCTTGTATCGATCCAATCTCAGCTATATGCTTGCATTTTCTTAATTTCGTTAACTTCGTCATAGCATGTAATTGCACGTAATGTGGAAGCATTAACATCGTTCCCAACTTGTTGGTATTGCTTTTCAGGAGGAGGCGATGGGCAATGATTTTGAACAGGACTGTTCAGAACAATCAGATGAATTGTTAGAAATTAAACTATTAAATGACAAAGAAGATATTAAGCCCACCATTGGTGTGGATAGTTCAGAAGAATTTTTACCCGAGCGAATTACTATAAACGACAAAGGAGAGCAAGCGTTAGAGCTCGATGTGTCCGAACTGGTAGAAGAAAATGGCGAATTTAACAAGGCTAGCATATCTGGATTAAAAGGTATTATCATTTCGAAGCTGTCAGGAGCAGAGATCGATGAAGACAAACGACTGAAGAACGAGATACCTGATGAAATTTTGAAAATTTTGGAATCCCAGCAGCTAGATTATACCATAATGTATATACCGGAAGATGTTTCTTTAGAGCACATAGAGCATGCGAATACCCAGAATACGCTTTCTTGCGATACTGTGATTAAATTAGAAGATAGCAAAAAGATTACCGAGGCTGACTGTAATGGGGAGCTCCTGCACGAAACTGTGGACGACGAAGAATTTTTAAATGCCGTGTGCAACGAGAAGATTGTGGAATCAAGGGGGGAAGATAATAAAATCAGCGACAACGAGGTGGCCTGGAAACCTACGATTCCGGAAGAAAAATCGATGGAAAGACTAAACGAGAAAAACACACAAAAACATTCTCCGGAATCGAATCAACAGCCAGAAGAGAGCGATGACTCTGACTCCGATTATTTTGTCGACCCGAAAGATAATATATTAGGTAGCTTGAATGATACAATAACGAGAATAAAGGAGATAAAACTCGAAGACGATGTGATACAGTATCAGTGCACTCTGTGTTTGCAAAATTACGATAAGCTGACCGGTGTCTTGTTGCATACTATAGACAATCATGTGCCGAGTAGCGGTCCATTCTTTTGCGTGGTATGCGAGAAAGACTGCCAGAGTCATAGAGAATTGCGTGCGCATGTTAAAACGCATAGAGGTCAGTTCCCTTATTCCTGTTTCATATGCAACAAAGCTTACACGATGAAGAGGTATTTAAAGAGACATATGGTGTGTCACACGGAGTTTCATAGGCATCGTTGTCCAAAATGTGGCCTCAGATTTAAAGTTAAATCAGAGTTAGAAACTCACATTACGACACACATACGCGGTGCGCCTTACTCCTGTAGTCAATGTCCACGACTGTTCAATCATAAAGGTAACTATAAGCGGCATTTGATTACACACTTGGATCCGCAAGGTCTTCACTTACCCAAGTACCCCTGTAAAGTTTGTGGAAAAAGATTTCTAAATAATCGCACTTTAGAGACACATATGCGCGTTCACACAGGTGAAAAACCGTTCAAATGCGAGATATGTGGACGATCGTTCTCTCAACAAGGAAATTTGTTGAATCATGTAAGAATCCACTCAAACCCGCGAAGCTACACGTGCGAGGTTTGCGGAAAGCGATTCAACCAAAGGGCCACTCTGAGAGATCATAGTCTTCTACACACTGGAGAAAAGCCATATGTTTGTAATGTTTGCGGAATAGCGTTTACTTTTAGCGCCGCGTTGAGACGCCACATGTGGACTCATACTGGTGGAAAACCATTTGGATGTGAAATTTGTAGTGCTCGTTTCGTGGGCAAATATGATTTACGACGACATATGAGGATACACACGGATAGACCGAGAACGAAACGAAGAAAAAACGTGATCAAATCGAACAATGAACAGGAAGGAGCAATTAAAGAAGAAGATGTTACAGTTTCTGAACATCCTGATACAGAGACCGTTTTAATAGAGCAAGTTTTGTTAACGCAAAACGTTACGCAGGTTGTACAACAAGAGTCTGAGAAAGAAAATGTCGATGCTCTTTTTAATCTTATACAATATGGTTAATAGAACCTCTTCTTTTTACCACACTTGGATCATATAAGTACTGATTCTAACTTTTTTAATTCAATAATATTTATTAATATTAATTTAATAATATTAATATTAAGAATACGCAGTTTTTTTGTTTGGTAATCAATTATCATAAACATTAATTGAAAAATATCAAAAAGGCATCTCAAAATTACCCATAATACGTAATTTGAAGGTATGATACAAAATTGTTGTCATAAACTTTATATTTGATGAAAATACTACGTTACTATATTTTCAGAAAATGTTGTATTTTTTTATCAAATAAATGTATATTGTTATTATTTAACGTTAACAATGAATATTCGTGATTCTAGAAATTCGTGATCTTGCAAAATGTTAGAAAGTAAAAGACATATGCTATCTATGATTTTTGTTGATAATATTTTTCTCATGAAGCTTATCTTTGAAAATTTCTTATTTTCACAAACTCTTCATCCATGTAGATGTAACATAACAAAAATATTTAAACGTTATAAATTATGTACACTTTCATTTTTAGTTCCATTTGAATCAATATGGAAAGGTATTATAGAGATGTATTTTAGTTGACTAAGATGTGTTGATGTGTAAGGTAGACAATTATGTTTATCCTCTATTCTCTTATCATCATGCACATGAATGTACACAATAGATATATACAATAGATCCACAATGATGTGGATGTGACCCACAAAATATAATTATATATTTCAACACATTTGTTATTTGTGTTCCTATATCATGAGTTTGTAAAATAAATGCATCATCGTATTAATTTATAGATATATTTCACGGCAGTATCTGAAAAATGAGCGAATGTATATGACAACAAAATGGATCATTGGAAAACGTATAAGCATGTTTCAAAATTGTTATTGATCAGCGGAAAAGGTATGAATGAAAAATGTAATGTATAAGATAATAGTGAAAGTTATTTATATTATATTATTTATTAATATTAGACACGTGTAGTATGAGATAAACATAAAATATGTACTTTGAAATACCAAAATATGTAGATCATAATTTATTTTATCAGCATAGTTGGATGAAATCGACCTGATTTTTCTTTAGTTGTTCAATTACAATTAAAGTAATAATGCAAACCTAAATGGTACACATGTGTGAAAAAAAGGTTTATTGTAATGTAGATTTTTAACCATACTCTTTTGTATGAATTTATCATTTATTGGGAAATTAATATTTTAACTATATAAGAGTAGTAAAATTTGTGGGAAACCGATATTATTTAAGTAATCTGAAATTGAATTCAATGAAATTCATAAATCTAATTACATAATATTACCATATCTAATTACCATGTAGCTTAAAGGAAATCTATATGATTCGCTTAGTTATAATTTTGTAAAAGACTGTGGATGTTTTAGATAAATATAATTTTATTAATTTTGTAAATGCTGAGAATAGGACTAATAACAAGTATCAATGGTTATTGTCATCTCTTTAATTAATATAAAAATATATTAATTAAAAATTGTGTTCAAAATTATTAGATTTAATTTGCACATGCAAATATAATATAAAACATTTGCACATGTCTAATAGTAATAGATATTACATATTTATTTTTAAAATAATAGTCTGTGCAGTTGATTTAAGATTAATATATACCGAAACGTTTTCAACACAGAAGTATTATATTTTCAAATATATATAAGATTTTTTCTTTTAAGGAAGAATCAAATTTTTTTCATATTTGATCGAAAGTGTATTCCATATTATTTTTATAATTGAATAAATTAATATGCAATGATTACTGAGAGTAACAAATATTGTATAAAGTATGTATATAATGCTCTTTATAGTATATTATATAGTACAGTATATTTTAAAACTTATGATTTGCTATTACAACTTCATAAATATATAAATATATCGAATAATAATAGATAAGATATTGAGTGAGTGAAGAAATGTCACTACACATCTGTAAATTTATGTATTTTTCAAGTCTAAAAAAGATTTGAATTATTTAATATACTGCTCAATACTTTAAATTATCTGTCTAATTTTTCCTAGTTTTCCTTCTCGTGATATTAATCGGCATTAGGAAGCTATACATATTTACAAATATTATAAAATTAATTGTAAATAAATTATAAAAAGTATCAAATAATATTTGAGAGTGCTGCAAAAATAATTAAGTAAAACTTTTTTCTCGATATGTTCATGTGTTACTAATATTCAAATAGAAATATACGCGCGCGGGAACTTGCGTGTTGAAGTAGAAAAGAACGCGCGCGACGATTCATATGGGAGGCGATGCTTGCGCGAGTGGTTTAGTGAAAATTCACCATCTTTGTCGATGTTATCAAAAATGATTCTTCCATTATGAGGATCAATAATTTAGTAATTTTTCGATTTTTATACTATATTTACATTCTCAACAATTTATTATAAGAACAAATATTATTATTTATACATATATTTTGACAGGTTAGAATTTCGTTTATACTTTTATGGTATTAGTTTTCATCTTATAACTAAGTAAAAACATTTGAAATGATACTTATTGACAAGAATAGCTATATAGCAGCCAAAAATCAGTTTGACCGGTGGATGCCGATCGAAGGTGATGGTATGTATAAAAAATAACGGTGACTCTAAAGTAAAAATTTTCTCGAAGACGAAAGAATCCATATATTACAAATATCTCAATATGTAATAATTTAGAAATTTTACTGGGATTTTACTTTATCGTTTATAGAGACAAAATTCTATATTTCGTCCAGAATAAGAATAATTTATAATTTCATAACTACATTAGATTTTGATTCCAACCGCTACTAATGTTGTACTCCTATTCTGTACTAAATCGACAACATCGCATGTGACACGAGAATGGTAAAGGGATTGTCTGGTTCCTTAAATCGTAAACTATTAAAAAACGTTGCATGTCAGATTTAATCTGCTCTTTGTTACGATTTTATAACGTCATTATGTCTGCCAATTTTCATAAATTTTGATGATTATCGTTTGCCGAAACAATAATTTTCAAGTTTCTGTCGGTAATATATATTTTGTTTTTTTCTTTTTTTTTTTATTACGATTTGATTATAATTTAGTATAGAATGACGTCAAGTAACATTTTTAAATTATTCGAGTAATAAATAGTTTTTATATGCATATATATGTGCATGCTATGTTTAATCTATAATACTTAGTTACAATTTCTTCACAACAGAGGGAGGCACTTCATAGGTTGGTTGATTTTGGTACGTAAAGGTATTGTTTATTTAAAATATTTTTTATAACAATATATTATTATTAATATAGAGATAATTAGTTGGCTACATACTTTTTCCATAGTGAAATATTGTTGCAATTATCTAAATGATTCCGAAACTACAAAATCGATAAAAGGTTTAAATACATGCTAGTGTTTGTTTAAGATATGTGGTATAATTTCCTTACATATTTATTTTCAAAAAATAGAGTAAAAAGGCATTAAAAATGGATTTATAGAGATAGACATGAATCAGGTTCAGCAGGTTTCTTAAATGATGTTGAAATAGTTTATGAATTCAATAAATAACATTTAAAAAATTTTGCCTAATTGAGGTTAATATTGCTAATTATCCTGCTACAATTTAGTTAATCCTGTTTTGTTAGAAATTTATATTGTAATAAAGTATATTATGAGGTTAACAATATGTGCACATGTATATAAGAAAGTATACATTTTACGTTTTTTGTTAAAAAAAAAAAAATATACATATTCATTTTCGTTTATCGTAGACTTGTCATAGACTACTATTCGGTTTTTTATCTAAAAAGTTATGAACGTAAAATTACATATAATTGAAATGTTTTAATAGCTTTGCATTGTAAATTACATTTAAATATTTTGACCTCTTCGAGGTAAACGAAAGTATAATCAACTGCAATTATTCGTTATCACGAATACTGTAACTATATCGAATGACTCATTAAAAAAATGTTCCTTACTTAAAAAGGCATATACGATAGCATAAATTGTTTTTTCAGTGTTAGACTTAACACGTCGCATATTGTAGTTGTAATAATATGATCATAAAATGGTTATAAAATTTCAAGAGAAGTATGATTCTTATCTTCTCTGAAATTTTATATTTCAAGGATAAATATTTGCAAATGTAAATAAACGTATTTATTATCGCATTAAATAACTGAAAAACCTCAACTTGTCAGACTGTTGTATTAAATATTACTATAATAACAAAATTTTTTTTACTAAAAAATTATTTTTTCGTCAGGATCACTTTGTCATATTATTTCACACACATAAATGTTTATTAATGACAATTATTGCACAGAATAAACATTGATGCATTTGTATGTAAAAGAAGATCAAAAGACGTTTTTTAAAATTTCAATATCTCGTATGTCTATATTTAGAAAATTCTTTTTATCACTATCGCATTTTATTTCAACATAATTATACCGCTCGAAGAATCTACTTATAACTGTTATTACTTTTCAGACTCGAGATGAATCATAAAACGTTAACAGCGAAATATTTGTCACAATCGTAGAGGATAATTATATAAGCGGACCATTTTAAACAAGACACTCTATAAAACTGATCATACTATGAGGTAATATTCAACGTATTTATTACACTTTTTCACAAGACCCGAAACAAATAATAAGAAAAGAAAGTTTCGTAAAAGGCAGATTGTATACGTCGCAGCAAATGATACAAGATGTTACCAGTCGCGTAGTCAGCGCCCGATTAAACCTGGCTGCGTCGCGGGAACGGTTGCGCATTGAACGTGTGCGCATGCCGCGCGTGCGTGCTGCGAAAGTGGTGCTACAGTGGCGCCAGTAATGGCGGCGGAAAACACGCGCGCACGCCAACACCGCCGCCGGTTTGTTTCTCCACGCCTCTACCTCGCCTCCACCACCGCCACCGCCACCGCCACCGTTCTCACGACTCGCGGGTAAGTACCCTCACACTCCAATCAGTCTGCACTCGCATGTCCACGAGGTTGCTCGCACGGGCCTGGCGCCTTCCTCTTGTACTCACCCCTCTCTTGCACCTGGCTCACCACGTTTAGTGCATTACCAGAAACCCGTACCCGGGTGACCGAGCCACTAGTTGAGGTACTCGTCGGGTATTATCATTCGTCGAGAGGTTAGGTCGGAGTGACCTATAGTGGCGGGATTATATGACTCGTTTGAATTTGAATTCACCCGCGTCGCATCGTTCCGTCCATTATCGTTCAGTTAACTTTTTCAAATACGTTGTAACGTGATTAACGGGTTTCGTACGACAGGCCGCGACAGCTGTCAAACGAGTTTACGAGTTTATCGGAGGTTTACGCCGTACGTCGAACCGCGTGACAACCCACGCGTTGAGGTTAGGTTGTTCGCTGTCTAACGCGCCTTTTTCGAATAGATTCCTCGCCACGTTACACGGTAAATCGATTTATGCGGATATTAGTGCGAAGGAACTGTTAGTGATAAGAACACGTTTCCTAAGCAACGGATAAGAGAACAATGGGATCCGTGAAAATAGAGTGAATGTTTTCGAACGGTCGTATTTCGTGCAGTGACTTCTTTGGTGTACAGCAAAATGTACGCGTGATGGTGATTAATATATACGCGCATTTTATACACATTTATACACATGTACACACATGAAAGATATAAATGCATACGCATTTTTATTTTTCATCGATCTTGAAATGTTGACAACCGATCAAACCAAGGTTAGCCTGTTGCGTCGTTGCGTTGCCAGTGTTCATTTTTAGATGATTCGTCCTCGAAATTTGAAGGCGTCTCTAATGTATCTGATAATATTTCAGCACATGCATATCTTTCCTCTTTATGCTTAAACACACACGAATATTAAATAATCGAGTAATTAACTTGGTTAAATTTATCAAACGTTATAAAGACAATGTTTGTCGTTGTACGTTGTAATATCTTTAGTAGAAAGGATTTGCTACGGCATGTAAGAATAAATCATAGGAATAATTGCCAGAATATAAAACGATACTGGATAGCTATTGAGACATGGATTTTTTAACGTTATGTTTTTAGTATATTGTTATGAATTTTCCAAAGTTAAATTCTCACTATATTATTTCCTATTTACGATGCATAATAGTTGATGCTTGATTTCCTGAGCATAAAATATTTAGCATAAAAAGAAAGAGATTTTATAAAAGGTGAAGTTATGAAATCCGACAGTAATTTTCATTCGTTATTGCCCACTGGTTGTACAGAAAATAAATAACCGCTGAAAACATTGGTCGATAGCATACGATTTAACGAGTATATTACAAAGATTAGCTTTGAGCGATGCAGCATGGATAATCGTACGTAGAATATTAAAACGGTAAATTTTTTATTGAAAAACCAATTTCTAAAGCCATAAAATTCGACTACTTTCTCGAATTTCAGTGCTATCTTCTCGCTGAAATTCAGCGGTAAGTAATATTATTGTGTAATGTAACGCGGATTGCAATTAAATTTCGATGACGATAATATACAGAGTGACGCAAATTGTTAAACGTTGTTACGTTAAACAAATAAACGTGAACACCCGCAAAGCATCGAAACACACGGGTTTATTCGATTCCTCTGGACTTCTTTCCGATGCCTTCCGACGCCTACTTTATTCCACTTTTCAATATATTTGATCTAACGAGAGAGAAAAGTTGATACAACTGCGATCGATGCAGTTGCTCGTGGATCAAATTCGATAGCTCTCGTTGAAAGACTAGAAGGAGCAGAAATCGAAGTCATTTGTTGGTCGAGTCATTGACTATATCGTGTTCGATTGTCTCGAATAGCTACAATTACTATATTGCGTTATCTTATTTTGCCTGTTGTTTCCTTTACGACTTTCTATCAGTCGCTTTCCAGCGATTAATATATGCTAATTAGAAACATTTAAATATGTAACTTGTAAAACCTATTTAAAAAAAAGTTTTGAATATCTTTCACTCGCGTTCTCTTTATCTTGTACTCAACTCTTTTCTCTAAATAAAATATCTTTCTCTCCTGATAATCTCATGGAAAGACGAATATTTTCTTAAATTTCAATGCCGGTATGTTGTTGTGGATATACGAGAAGTTTAAAAGCGAACAATATTATATCGCGCAAGACGACGAGCTATTTGGTAAACGAATCTTGTTCATGAATATTTTGCTTTCTAGATTTTTAAGCAAGTTTCAAAGGAATTTCGAAGCATATGTTAGAAAAGAAGTCCGAGGAATTCTCGACGCGCGAATTTCTATCACCATACGTTATTCAAGCGTATCTCCGTACTATCTAACAAAATAATTATATTAAACGGAGATTTCAGCTTGCCAGTACCTAAAGAGGTTGAGTAAAAACTATTTGAATAAACTGTCGTAAGTACTGTTTCCCACCAAGTCGAATTCCTTACAATCGTTCCCGGCGCATACTTCTAATTTCTCTGTTTGAATTTCCAGCAACAGATTACTTGGAATATAGAAACATTTCCTGTCATTTATATCACTAACGAAGAAATTTGATAACGCTGCTACGCCAATTCTTATTTAGAAAATCTTTGTCTGCGAAAAGTCCACGACCGAAGCATCCGTACGAATATATAACGACGCTGGATTTGGTATTAAACAGTACTTACAAAATCAACACACACTTTACACACTTTTCATCGACTACTCACCGTCGTGTCGCCATGTCGTTGATCGAATTCCGATATTTTTTCACCGCGGTTTAACGCGTCGAAAAATCGGTACGCGCGAGGATGGTCCAAGGAAGATTGAGAAATGGAACACGCCGATATCTGTTCTAGATGGATAATTCTGCGTATGTGCCGAATCATCTACCGCCGCCATCCCTGGTCGTGTTTTCACAGGCCGGGGGGCTGCCGGAGGCTCTGAGAATGCAAAGACCCTTCAATCCACAAGTTAGTGTCCTATCGTCCTTGCCTATACGCCTAAGCCTGTCTTTGCTTTTCTACTCCTGTTTGTTTACCTATGCGAAGATCTGGTGAAAATAATATTTCCGACAACACGTCACAGAGCGACGATTAGCCCCGGTATTCTCCTAACACGGCTTTTTTCTCTTCCCTTTTTTTTTTTTTTAATCATTGCCTTTTCACGACTACAGTAGCTTAACGCGTGTATAGGAAAATTTGTTTTTATTTCCAATTGTTTAAGGACAAGATTTCAATGCCGTTGTCACTACTTACGAATCTTTTTCTTTTATTTAATTGCCCGATCTTCTCCATGCTTTTGTTAAATCGTTGCTCCAGTGTTTATAATTACTGTTGCTTGATCCTTGTTGCAAATATTATTTTAACCAGTCTGGGTGGGCAGAACTATTGTAACTAAAACAGGATGGGTACTTGAAATTGACATTATAACGTTAACTATGCCTTTAAGAAGGAAGAGAATAGTATATTTATAATTATGATATTAACTATTTGAACTTTTATGTAATAGACTTTTTGCATACGAAACACGGTGACCAGAGTGACACGACGAGGATATAGGAAAACAGATTTTTACATGGAAATAAAAAAAAGGAACGTTATTCTCTGGCGATATACGTACTTTGGATAATTTATTGCGAATTCATTTTCCTACTATATCATAGTGAATAATAAAAGGCTGCTGGCTGATCTTTATGCTTCGAAAAATGTCAATTTCAATGGACCAACTGCAGTTGCCATCGTTTCGACCGCTAGCCGCTTTATGCACACCAATGGTAATTAATGCACGCTTTGAATAGGGATTTTGCTGAATGTGTACGAACGAATGTAGTACATATATGCATGCACGAATCGTAGAGAACAAGTTGTTGTAGACAATTCATTATTTTACATTTTGATGGTAATGTAAAGAAGCATAATTATATAACTGAATTGGCGATGCGTCGCAAACTATCGTAAGTATTAGACATCATCTGTAGATGTATTTATATCGAAGTATCACCATGACAAAATCATACTTTAATAATTAACGATTGAACACGGTACGTTTTATCTTAATAAAGACAGCGTATAATTTGATACAGTGTAAACGAACATTCTTGCGAATGATCGTAGATACTTAAACAGATTTGTATTTCATCCAAAGCCAGTTGCTTTTTACCATGTTTATCCACGTAAGACGTAACATGTATACAAAGAAAGTTTAGAAAACAGGAAAGGGAAAATGGTTGAATCTGTCAATGTTGTCAGAGTTAAGAAATCACTTGTTGGTATAGGTATACAGCTGTACCTGTTTATAATTAAATAGTTGCCTAAAAACAGAGGCGATTATTCATCGATAGGAAGACAATGAAATAATATCCATCGGGGCGTTGGAAAATGTATATTTTTAAAGTGTTTATTAACGAGCTCGTTTAAATACACGTCACAGAGGGATATTGTATTATTGAAACCGATTGCAGTGTATGCTTGGAATAAAAATAGGGGCTCGCTACCTTTCGAGACACGTACAAAACGATTGATTGGAATCGGATAATAAAACGTGGCAGCATATCAAAATTCGGTGCCGTTAAAAAATGAGATAATTTCGTTGGAAATTAATCGCGGCGGAACGACGAAATTTGTACGCGTTTTTGATCAGAGAAAGAGAGTGCAAGAGGGAAAAAAAATATCTTGTAAATATGCAAAAGCGTGTGGCTATCGACCCGTCAGCAGTTTCAAAAAGACAATTACTATATCGTAACTGAAAAACTACATTGTACTCGATCGTCTGGAAAAGCTACGATTTTCACCATTACGACACTCTTCGTCCGCTCTGTGTCTTTTCTTTCTTTACCTTTGTCACTTCTCGTCGATCTTCGGTGTTCTTCTAACTGAGTTCTAGCAACGAAAACACGCGACGATCCGAAGCATTTAAATTCAATCTCATTTTTCGTAATTCAATTTTATCAGAAAAAAGGGACATCTTGCTCGGTGAATTGTGAGAAGCTGGCGAAAGCGTTCGGAAGCTTGCAGAAACTTTATACGAACGTGTCACGTGAATTCTACGAAACATTTTGAAACAAATATAGTTTGCGACAAATAAAAAAATACACACACGTTCCTACGTATTAGCGAGACTGTCCTTGACACTAGTTCCACTCTTTCTTTGTTAACTTTCTTGATTAACTTCCACGTGCATCTTCAAACTTTACCAATGAATAATCAAGAATACGTGTAATCATAGTAACGTCTCGTTACAGTACTGAAAAATTTGCAAAATGCTTCACACGACACGCGACTGCGAATTTTGTCAATAATTTTGTCGTTTAGTTGGCAAGCCAATACATGGAAATTTTCTGTCTCAAGTACTCGAGATACAACACTGTGTGTAACAGAAAAAGTCTCGAGCATTTTCTTATGAAAGATTGCAGCAACCACCACTGTGTAATTGAAGTAACAACGAATGACTAATAAATGAGTAATCGGACGAATGTAGAAATGCGGGCATCGACAAACGAGAAGCTCATTTCCTCGTATAAAAGAATAATAAACTAATCGTGCCGTACTAATTCCCGTATAACTGGTCGGCTGCATCATTATTGCCTCGATGAAATGTTTATCCGGAAATCGCCTATCGGATGCGACGAGTTGGCGATTTTCTGCCAGCTTTTTAACCGTTTGGCCGGCAACTCCGTTTCCAGGAATAATATTAAAAACGTGAGGAATCTTGATCGGTACAGCCATTCGGCACTGGGAATATATATCGAAATTGAAATGTAATAAGTTTAATTAAAATCACACATGGTGCTCGTGCCATGTATTAATCATAACTAATGACCGTGCGCCATGTAATTAATTTGTGATTTTTAATTAATCGCTCGGCAATGCATAACAATCGCTAACGATTTTTCAAAAAATACACCTTTGTTCCGGAAATTTGTACACCTACGCTTCGGTTACGATGAAATTCGTTACTTTCCGTCGGTAGCGTTACATTCTGTTACTTTTTCTTTCGATTAAAGAGCTTGCGATAAACGCGATTCTTGCACAGGTTCGTTCTTATTCGAGAAAGCAGAAAAATATAGCGTTTTCGATGCTGTTCGGTGTTTCTCAATCGTTTCAAAGACAATATTCATCGTATCGCGTAATTGCTCGACGTATCTGTAATTAGTTGTAATTAAGTTGCAAAGTATTAGTTGTAAAGTTGCTCGTCTCTGGTCGAAAGTCTTTGTTGCGAGCTCTTTCATTTTTTGAGAAATTAAATTCAAATGTCCATAGTTTCCTCTTTCTCTTTTTCTCTTCTAAACGTGTACTTCTTTACTTTGTTTTTACTTTGAATTTGTACTTCTGTAAAGACGTAATACGCTATTTTAAGCTATATTTTCAATAGAATATTTCAAACTAAGGGCCAGGTGGTAGCGTAATAAAAATAAATACGTTGAAAATGTTTTACATGCACCTATTACATGTACGAGCATTGTGTGAGAGCTGTGAAAATTTTTCAAGATATCGCATCTGAATCCTCCAGCATAAATTAACCAACAACGTTGAATATTTACAATATTTTAACAGCTATAACTTGTAACTGATAAATTCAACAATATCGTTAATCGTCAATTTATAATGCAACAGGCTCCTGCTAAATACAATTAAATCGAAAGTAGCTTTTAAAAACGTTTTAAGAATGAATTTACCAGAAATAAAAGGAACGACTGTTGGGTATAAGAATTTGCGAATGTAGCGACTTTGTTGTCAAATTTCGACGTTTCTCTCGTCCGAATTTTAAACACATTTTCACGCACATCTAAACTCTAAAATCGTACAAACGTAGCGTAAGCGTAGGATGTTGGGCAGAACACCTACGCAACCAGGAATATCGATTTGATAGTGCGTAAGCATTGTTCAAATATTGGTATTCGATTTTCGATCGGTAATAAGTAGATACGTTTCCATTTCTGTTTAAAATGCAATTGCTCTTTCGTAGAAATATTAACGGCTGATGCGGAACAGGCTGGATCACATTCGCACGAATTTTTCCATCCAACCAAATATCCTACGTAGATAGATATTTGTCGAAAAACAAATTCCACTTAATATTTGTCCAACTCTAAATATGAATGTTTAGCGGTGTAATGACGATTCTATTTGTTGTTGGAAAGTGTGACACACAGCTATACAAAGGATGATCAATATTAAATCAAAATTAATGAAATACTGATGTCGCAAACATCACGTAGACAGATAATGCAACGTCGTGTCAATATTCCGTGTATATTATAAATACGAGTAGTGCATCGATCCTGCCTCGTTCTTCGAGTTCTCGGGTCGATCGTATTTTTCTATCGTTGAAAAATTCCAAATTTTCCCGATACTTCTTTTCCTAAGCGCCGGACAAGATGCGATTCTTCGTTTCAATTCTTTGCTGCAAGTTTTACTATGCGTAGGTCTTTTCGTTTGTTCTATTTTTTTTTTTTTTTTTTTTTTTTGAGGACAAAGTGTATAAATCTGTTTGATAAAAAATATGAGATCTAATTTTATCGGAGAAACTTTGGTTGCAGTATAGATAATTTGTCTTTTATTCGTTTTTACTCGTTTTCATACTCGTGTCGTTTCGCGCGATATTCTTTGCAGTGGGCGAGATCGATAATTGATGAATGGAAAAACTGATTGCGTTAATAATTTAAAACAGAAAATCTGATAAACAGATAATTTGATGCATTAAATACAATTAGGGTAGGCGAATGGTAAAACGTTATTCGTAATTAAAGTAGGTATTTTATTCGTGTGTAGCTTTTAAATAAATATATCTGGATTATAATACTTTTCTATATTCTTCTCCCACGTATTTACTTATTCGTTAAAATTTCATTTCAAGCAACCGTTGTATATTTCGTGTCCTCTCTGATTAACGAGGATATAGAGGAATAACATAGAATGGAAATTATTCTACAAGCTTGAGGAAATACTAATTTCTACGTGTCTAATGTACATCACGACAATAGTGTTTCGATGTTGCAAGTTGTAGGAAGAAAATTACACTGCGAATAATACACGGTTAACCCATTTTTTTCGTCGAAGAGAAGAGAAAATAAGAAATTGAATTAAATCGATGTACAATATCACTGAACGATCTAAAAATATATATCGTTTCTTTCGAGGTCTATAGACGATATTTTTGTTTCTACAAACTTTTTATAATTAGGTTGTTCGAAATGTTTCTTTCGTTTGATAAGGAAATAATAGACGCACAATGTTTTTTGTTTTATATTAGTTTATTGAATTATGCACGAACGTAATAATAGAAATAGAACGAAATGGATGATACGTAATTCAGTAAAATAATATAAAACAGAAATTGTTGTTCATCTATTATCGTCTTATGAAACGAAAGAAACTTTCCGGACAACCTAATACAAGACGATCGTTCGGCTTCTTATTTTCAGCAGATTCTAATTTCACGAATTTGCGCTGAAACGTTCATCGATGAAACGTACAACAGCAAATCCTGTTATCAAATATATAGAACGTAAAATAATTTCGTGCATTGCCAAATAAAATTCTAAATGCGGTGTATAAATCCAACAGAAAACCATAATTAACGAAACAACGCAGAAATTATTGGACAATCTAATATTTATCTATGTTGAAGTGGTCACCACTTATAAGAAAACTCTACATCTGGTCTTTTTAGTTTCTCAAGCACTGAAGCCATCGACAGCGCGTAGACAAAAGACTGCGACGAAGTTAGACCATAAATACTAGACAGGCGACGTTGGCTTCGGGGTTTTTAGTTATTGAAGATCTGGACCAGCTCAAATTGTATTCTTATTTATAATTACACTTATATTTAAATATATTTTCTGCCTTACAATTTATCCACTAGTTTTCTCTGATTACACATCGAATAACCTCAACAATCTAATTAAAAAAAAAAGAACTTTTGATATCGTTATGCTAACGTAGCAGCGAGGAAAGACGGTTTGATGTAAAAATTCAGTTTCATGAAATATCGTGATGCCACACGTAGATTTGTAAAGAATTCTTAACAGTCGTCCTTCTGATAATCAGATATTTCCCGTTTTCTAAATTAATGTAAAACAGAAATTGTTGTTCACCTATTATCACGTTATGGAACGAAAGAAACTTTCCGGACATCCTAGTATTTATCCAATTAAGAAAAAAAGAACTTTCGACATCGTTCTGCTAACGTAGCAGCGAGGAAAGACGGTTTGATGTAAAAATTCAGTTTCATGAAATATCCTGATGCCACACGTAGATTTGTAAAGAATTCTTAACAGTCGTTCCTCTGATAATCCGATATTTCTCGTTTTTTAAAATATCCGGCAAAATTCGTGGATAAAACTTGCGATATTATATAACCGGATATCTCATTTGCAGTATGCGGGTATTTCTATGAATTCGAGCACATTGAAATAGCGTATAATACCAAAGCAATATGGCATTATACTGTTAATAACGCGAAACCACTGTGTTATAATAATCCGTCAAAATGTGAAGCTTCCCCCCGTCAGTTGTATCATTCAATTCGCCGTGATTGACGAGTCTATTAAGCTGGCATAGTGAATGCCTCGATGGAAATCAACGAGTTCTGTTTTGTAACGTTTGTAATAATGGAACACCAGGCCACGGTAAATGTCATCGTTGCGAATCCACTCGATCGCGATCGAAATCTTTCGAACATTTGGTACACGTTGTGTTCGCCCTTTTCTCGAACGAGAAATTAAATTAACGTTATTATGTATTTTTAATAGAAACTGCGATCTTTCCTTTGTCTTTTCTTTGGCAAAATGTTTTGGCGAGCGTAGCGACCAACGTAGGTAAAGTAAAAGGATAGAAAGCTTCAAACAAAAGCATCTTACGCTTCGTTCCATGTAAAGATGTTCGTTTCACGAATGAAGTTTAAATACTGTGCCAGCCGCTGTACGTATTATATTTTTGATAGATTTCTAGTGTAATCTTGCAAGTGTCCGTAATAAGATTTATAGTTGGGACTATAATTATCCTGGAACTTTGGAAAAATTTATGAGCAACGATCATGAAGATAGAGGAAGAACCATTTAAGTAAGAAATGTTTCCTAAAAATATATGAAGTAAATTGGCGTAAGATTTCTACACAGTACCGTATCAGATAATTAACGTACGGTCGTAATATCCAATTAGAAGCGTTTCCTTTCTTCAATTATGAATTGCAAAGTAGAAATTTGAAACGATTCGTGTAGTGAGTAAATTTAATATTAAAACCTTTAATTACATTATATTATGTAGAATAATGAATATTTAAAATATTCTATAAACGGCAATTTCATTCATACCAGTTATTACACGCTAGCTATAAACTTGAGAGAGTTTAATTATTCCAAGTTTGTTAATAAACTGGTTAATTAAGTAAAAAATAATATTTAAATAAGTTGCGAGCTTGAGATACGCGTTTTAAGATTCTAAACATTCTTTTTTACATTAATTCGTGCATACTCCGCTGAACCGATTCGTTTCATTCGTACAACTAAACTTTAATTAGCTACAATGTTACTTGTCTCATAGTTAATAAATTATTGACGATAATTTTTATGCCCGCTTGTACGTGTCATGGTAACCCAGTTTCGTGTAAGCATAGAAATATAAATTTGTGTTATTATCTACGATCTTAGTTAGTAACAATCGCGAGTTACAAAAATAACACAGTCTACGCCTAATTTTCTAATTAAGCTACTACAGTCTACCAAAATCAACTAACGATCCAAGCACTTTTTCACGGTAGTGTATTTATCCCATAACAATCTCTCCGTGACTAATGATATTCTTTTTTATTGTCCAGGTGACCGACTCGAAGGATCTCCAAGTGCCGTTCAGCACTGCGGCTTCTCTGGGTTACGGCCTCCATCATATGCTCCACTTGCCGCCGCAATTTTTGCACCCTCTGGATCACCGTTTACCGTTCGGAGGGTTCAGGCCCCTGGGGCCATCGGCTTTCGCTCCGCCGAGCAAGTGTCTGAAAGTGGAAACAGGAAACGGCCCGGTCACCGGTTCCGGTTTGCCAAGTATCGGCTCATTGTCGAGCATGTCGAACATGTTCTCGCCTTCGTCGTTGTCCTCGGCCAGCGGAGGCGCCGTCGTCTCTGTTTCTGGAGCGTCGGCGAGCATCGGAGGCGTCGGAGGCGTCGGAGGCGTCGGAGGAGGTGCGAGCGCGGCAGCGGCACAGGAAGTCGCACCGCAGAGTCCCGCTGGCTCTACCAGCCGATCGCCTACAGGGACCGGAACCGGTTCGGTTCCTAATCGCGGCACCACACCGGAGGACGAGGATCGCGATGCGAATGCCACGCCTGGGTCCGAGAACACGGAAAGATCTACGCCCGAGGAGGGACGACCGTATCGACGTGAGTCCGCGTTTCTCGTTTTTCCCTTCTTCTGGCAACAGTTGCGGATTTTTGTGCGTTTGTGGCAAATTTAAGTACCGATCAACGTGTAAAATGTATACGCGTAGTTTCCATCGCGTCTGAGTCGGTTGGTCGGTGAAATTTCATAGATTTGTAATGGCGTACTCTTAGAAATAATTTTTGCGTGAAGTATACGAGTAGAAGCTCGTATCTCTTACCGTGTGGTAGACTGTTCTATTTCTTGCACTCTAAATTCCTTGAAACAAGTTTTGTACCTTAGTCATGGGTAGCTTTATCGTTAATATCACTGATTCATTTACAATCTCACTGTATGTCATTTATCAAGCGTGCGTAATATGTAAAAATATATAAAACGTTCGACACGAAGTTGTTGTGACAGTCGATTTGCGAGGAAGACGTTTAGCTTCAGTTTTCTTGATCGCATCCGTAAGAAAGTGAATTTCAAAAAATAACATAAAAATCCGCAATCTGTTCACGAGATTATTCGCTCTTGTAAATAGTTACTCTCTAGATTTCCTTTATCCCTATCTGTCTAATATTTTTCTTGTTCTCTTTCTCAATATTTTTTTGACATTTGTATTATTGGACACGGTCTTACGATCCTCGGTGTTTCGAATATAATGGAATCGCAACTAGCATAGAAAAAGATCCTGTGTTTTTAACTCTATGTTCTATCCTCTTTCTTAAAAGAAGTTAGGCGTTTAATTACGTAATAAAAAAGGGAACAAAAAGAACGAAACGATTAAAAGATTAAAAGTATAATTGAAAAGATAATCGCGCGCGTAAATATTTAATGCTGCATTGTTTTTGCGTTTTCACTCGATGAAACATTTATCCACGATATTACAATTAATAAATATTTTCTCTCTTATACATGTAACGCGACGATGCATGTTCTTTTACATTTTAAATACTGTGTTTTAGCTACGATATCTTCTCGAGTTCGTTTTGCCAGTGTCTCGTGTAATATCTATGGATAGATATCGTTAGTTTTCCTACCTTGAAACTCTTCTAGAAACCTAGGATTTCTCTCAGCGGAGATTAATGATTATTCATATTCATACATATTCATATTCGATATTGAATATTCGTATTTAGTTTTTGTAGTACCGTAGCAGATTCTGTGTCGGATAAATGACGGATGAAAAAATTCTTTATCGCGTGTAAGTTATACGAATGATAAATTAAATGAAACGAATAAGCGTAACATTGGTGGCGTTGAAACGCATTCGAATAATAAAAGAGTATCTTGCTACATCTAACAACGCAGCCGGTAGGTTTCATGATTTTTATGTTGACAAACGTTCTATGTATATACAAAGAGCAGCTGAAACGTATATAGGAATTTGCAGAGGAGGAACCACGAAGATTTGTATGCTTAATCTACCTAAGTCGTTTATTTGAATTCTCAGGGGCGCAACAGCTGTGTCGCGTCTGAAAGCTCACGCGGGCTTTGTTTCCATGTGTTTGCTTATTTTTCGGTACAGTCTTAATTACCGAAAGATAGAGCCATTCATTTTTCTCGGATACGATTCTCGCGGTGAACCATTCTTTCTTTTCTTTTTTTTTTCGCTACTCTCTCTCTCTCCCTCCCTCTCTCTCTCTCTCTCTCTCTCTCTCTCTCTCGAGCTTAACGTTCATCCAGCATTTGGCGAGATTTTTATCGTTCATCCTCTTTGCACTTTGCGTTCGAAGAAAGTACTTTGTCCTTTCGTCGACCAAACAGTTTTCGCTCTGTAAATTCTTTCTCTTATTAAAACCGAAAACAGCACGTAGCGGTCAGCTTTTCCTATAACTCTCTTTTCCTCTCTTTCTTTCTCTTTCGCCGGCTGTCTGCTCGTTCCACCGCAGCTAATTTTCGTTTGATTGCGAGACGAGAAAAAAAAACGGGGGTTGGAAAAGGTCGAAGGTGTGCAACCTTGGCGTCAAGCAGACTTTTTAGGTTTATTTTTCGAATGGTTCAGCGCCAGGATAACGATGTCCTTTGACCGTGGCGAACCCTATGACGTTAGCCGCGTCGCTAATTAGTCGATATTCACTTTGTGGCGGCGAGTCTGCGTTTCAGAAGGGACACCGATTCCGCAAAACTGCACTCAAGCGGTTTCGAATTGAAGATCCTTTTTTCCAACTTTTGTAGATTTTTACGCGCGCCTCGTCCAACTGTACTTTCCTCTGCGTTTTTCAATAATTACGCCCGTGGTATAAACTTGCTTCTAATAAAGCTTCGCACGCTGCATAGCGTTCTTATCTCGTATACAGGGTGTTGCAGACTTGCGCAACTACATGTTCTCGGAATAACATTTCGGCTTCTAACATCGTCTGCTTTCGTTTACCGGCTTTCCGTAATCCAGATACGCCATTAGACCATTGATAATTTTCAGCCGAGTGTACAGTTAACTGGATATCTGTTAATTATTTCCAAACATATCGGTTCTCTTGCAAATTCGCGTGCTTTCGCAATTGCAAATCTGAAATGCTACCTCTCGATGGATCATAGCCGGCACAAATAAACGTAATCATTCTGCGAGCAGATGAAAAAGAATCGAAGAAAACTAAGAGAAAATTGACGACGAGGTTGTTGATTTAACGAAACGACGAAAATAACGTTCCTAGTTGCGTATTACGCGGTATAACGTTAAGACGATATGGACGTGTGTATGCGCGTAAAGATTTTTTTTAACTGGTAGAAATTAATTGCGTAATCTACGTATAGAGTCGGAGAATTTGTGGGGAAAATCGTGAAATGATCAGCAAATAATTTGATCGTGCGCCTGTGAGCTGTAGGTGTGCGTTTTAAACGCAACGCTGCATCGTAAATGCTCGCATAGCCGCCCGCCCTTTTTGGTAGCCGCGCTCCAGAAGGGGCTTTCAATGTATCGATACCTACGCATGAAATATGTTCATAATCACGATTGACAGGGAATCATGGTAAATAGTCATTTGCTACTCCATTCGCGAATTTACATTACGCCTCTATTTGGATCTGACGGCGCAGAAAAATCTGCAATTAATATTAGTATGCTGGCTATGTATAACTATACGCGTAATCATCGACCTTTTGGCGATACCGATGATTTATCATATTCCGTTACGGGTAAGCATTATTTCTGCTCTGTGTTATAATTAGACGAGAAAAAGATTTAGAAAGAAACTTGAGAGCATCTACAAAGATTTACAAACGAACGGAATATTTCGATAAAGTATAGCGAAATAAAGGGAAGATCTGTTAGGTTTTTCTGTTTAAAGTAAAATCAGATTTAGAGTTGTCAGAGTAGTAGAAACGATGAATTAATCATTTTTCGTAAACATTTTAAATCGACTAAATCGCATTATTTTCTTTATATTTTGTTATATATTTTATCGGATATATGTTTGTCCAAATTGTATATATCCGTATCATTTGAATTTCAATATTTCATTAGGCGGTATAGTGATATTAACTTGAGAATAAATATAATACACAGTACAAAGATATTTCTACTTACCAACGAAATCCATAAATGCTATCGATTAATTACATTTTTCTATCAAAGTGACGAGAGATGGTTCGCGTGAGAAGAAACGGCTTTGGAATTTTCTATCGAAATCAAATCGATTATAGTGTGATCGTGGAACAGGGACTAAAAAGGATCAAAAAAAAAAAAAAAAAGCGAAAGGGCGGAGTAAGAGAGATATGAAATATGAGCACGGAAATGCAGATATTTGTCAGGAAATTGATAACTCGAATAAACTCGTCGCAAAACGTTCAAACAGTCTGCCAAACGGGACGATTTTACCTCTTCTCCCGGCGGCAAACCGAACTATGTACAGACATCGGTCGACTACGCCAAATGCGTGATGCGTGTGCGTGTACGTGCGCGCGTACGTGTGCACATCCTCGTATGCAGCGCGTATTACGACGATTCGGTATAAAATTCACGCGCTACTCTGATATACTATTCGAACAACTGATTGTACACGAATTTTATAGCTATTTGTATTTTTCGCTAATTCCGTTGTGTAACTTTTGCAGAAATGTGGCATTACGCTGATTGCGCGTAGATTATACCGTAACTTTAGCATAACCGTGTTTTTCCACGTTGATCCCAGTAATAAGATCATCATCGTTTTATACGATTTTCAGTTCGCGTTGGAAATATTATCGGTTACCTTTGCTCGATTATCATTAACATTTCGCGTCGGTTACATGCAAAAATCCGCACGTATATTCGTATTTCCCGCGGTTCTCTGTTAAAGGCATAGTCATCCCTATGGCACGCGAGATATCGGCTTACTTTTTTCCTAGAATTCGGATTCGTATGAAACACGATCCTTTGCTCAATTTTTTCCCTAAAACGTAAGAACTGTGTTGAAAAGTAGCTGTGACATCGATCTCGTTCTCGAGGCTCGTAACATTTCGAACACCAAAACAGAATTTTACTTGCAATTGGTTTCTATGTTTTTGCAATTGCGTTAAGTATATAAATGTAGCTTAGTGTTGAAGCAAGGTTCGTTCAATCCGTTTAAACTTCATACAGCGCTGTATACACCGTGTGTCTTTGGCAGAAAATTTGCAACGTCAAATACAGCCAACGTCTGTGGATGTTCATACAATTTCTCATTGGCAAGGTGGTACATTAGTTTAACACTGATGCACGCCGCGCTTCGTTAACGATCAACGTTATTGGCTCATACTGATTTAGCCTCGGTTACCTAAAATTCATTCGCATTAAAGAATGATTGACGTATTCTGGCGTTTATACGATTTTACTGTAAAACCGTCCTAGTAACGCGCACGTTCTCTATGATGCAGAGACTAGTGCAATAATTTATCCTTAACGCGATTTGTTTTTAATAATCGGTCGTATAATCGGCGTGAAATTTGTCCGTAAAAAGTACATGCAACTTTCGCGTCTGAATCAAGCAAACGTTTCTTTCATTTATAACTGTGTCGTCGATCATTTGTTTGCTACTTGTACGTTTTTTCTACAATGTTAAAACGATCAACTATTTTATCATACAGTTTGATACGTTGTAGCTATATCTACACTGTTTTGGAATATTTAATACGATTTTTAATAAAATCAGCTAGCATTGCGAGGCTCCCAACAATTATATTATTAATTCAAATATTTTTGGAATTTAGTTGACATAAAAAAATTGTCATCGCGAAATTTGTTTCAAAAAGTACATGCAACTTTCGCGTTTGAATCAAGCAAACGTTTCTTTCATTTATAACTGTGTCGTCGATCATTTGTTTGCTACTTGTACGTTTTTTCTACAATGTTAAAACGATCAACTATTTTATCATACAGTTTGATACGTTGTAGCTATATCTACACTGTTTTGGAATATTTAATACGATTTTCAATAAAATTAGCTAGCATTGCGGGGCTCCCAACAATTTTGGAATTCAGTTGACATAAAGAAATGAAATATTTAACACGATTTTTAATAAAAATAGCTAGCACTGCGGGGCTCCCGACAATTTTGGAATTCAGTTGACATAAAGAAATTTAAAATCCTTGCGTACGTATCTTTTCATGGCGAAATTTGTTTCAAAAAGCACATACTACTTTCTCGTTTAAATCAAGCAAACGTTTCTTTCATTTATATCTGAGTCGTCGATCATTTGTTTGCTACTTGTACGATTTTCTACAATGTTAAAACGATCAACTATTTTATCATACAGTTTGATACGTTGTAGCTATATCTACTCTGTTTTGGAATATTTAATACGATTTTCAATAAAATTAGCTAGCATTGCGGGGCTCCCGACAATTTTGGAATTCAGTTGACATAAAGAAATTTAAAATCCTTGCGTACGTATCTTTTCATGGCGAAATTTGTTTCAAAAAGCACATACAACTTTCTCGTTTAAATCAAGCAAACGTTTCTTTCATTTATATCTGAGTCGTCGATCATTTGTCTGCTACTCGTACGATTTTTCTACAATGTTAAAACGATCAACTATTTTATCATACAGTTTTAAACGTTGTAGCTATATCTACTCTGTTTTGGAATATTTAATACGATTTTCAATAAAATTAGCTAGCATTGCGAGGCTCTCAACGTATATTAATTCAAATATTTTTGGAATTTAGTTGACATAACGGAATTTAAAATCCTTGCGTACGTATCTTTTTATCGCGTATTACCTTGTTGTTTTTATACAAACATAAAAAGCACGCGATTGGACAGTTCACTGATATACGAGCACGAGTGTCACGGCCCCCTGTCATTTATGTGATGCACGCGGTGCACTTTGCACTTTTTTGTGTGAAAACGCAGCTTGTAGTCGATCGTTCATACACATGATCCGTGCATATTTCCGTGAAATGTCCGAGTGAATAACGAGGGGCTGTGTTTTATTTTATTGTTTTATTATTACAGATTAATTTTCGTTTGATTGTTTCGCGCTGCTATCGAAAGACGTGACGCGAATTTATCGGGTTGAATTTCGTAGGAATTTTATACGTTCCAAGTATTAAGTGTATGTGTATATATATATGTATGTTTTTTTTTTCGTAACATCTTCACGTATCGGAAAATGAAATTTTTGGTGGTGGAAAAATTAGAGAATTTCACATTATTCGTCGTTATAATAATTACTTTGTCGCTTTAGGATCTCGCCACTGTATAATTCGCTAATTTTCAATGTCGTTACGTTTATTCTCGCTTTTTCTTTGAAAGAATAACGCGTTACAGAATTTCCATTTTGTGCCTCGCAACCGTAAAGAATAATTTGCTATATAATATCACATAACGTATTATAAATATTATTATTCTACAAATGAACGTACGTAGAGCTACCGAAAGTACAACTTGACAAAAACATACGAGCATCGTCCGTATATATCATTGTAGATTTTTGTACACGTGTGACGATGAAATTATGTACGCTATAGAACAGAGGTAATAAGTCTCAGAGTAATACGTGCTTTTGATAAGAAACTAAAAAAAAAAAAAAAAAAAAAAAAAACAGAAAATCAAATAGCCGGACAACAGTATAAATCTGTTCCTATCTCACTGTTACTCGGTGCTCTTATAATTCCTTTTTTTTTTTCTTTTTTTATTATACGGCGAAATAGGTACATTGTATCATTTAACGGAAGATAAAGTTCGATTTTAATGCTTCTTGCTTAATTCACCGGTGAATAACTTGAATAAATTTGTATATTTCGGCGGAATATTTCGCTGGAATATTGTAAATGATAATGTACGTGGACAGGTATCGTATTTTACGGATAATAACGTTTCTCGTCGTTAGGCAGATTATAAAAATAGAAAAGGAAATGTCTAATAAACTAATTTAAGAAGAAAAGATGTACTACAGGATAAAAGGTAATAGAACGATCGAGTCTCATTCGTTCGTTTAGATGGCGAGCGAAGACAACGATCCGAGAGAACGTTCGCTAGTCGAATTGCAGAAGAATTAATTTTGACAACGTGTCTCGCGTGCAAGCGGCTGGCCATTGTTGAAATCGCTTTCATGGCACGTTTACACGGTATTCCTAATGGCCTTCTCACGCAACCACCGTAAAATAGAGAAATCATTGTAAAAGGTCCGAACGACGTGCACCCTTCCGGTCGTTTCTCCCGAGATAAGGGAGGAGGGTGGAAAAATTTGATTATCAAATAATTCGTAGGACGTGATAGTAAATCGCGGCATGGCTGGTCGCTCGCTCAAGGAATACAAATGAGGGTAACTGCTTCCGTGCGCGAAACGACGATAAAACCGTGCAGATGGACAGCTTAACGAAAACCTAGCGGATCGTAATCCTTCGACATATGTACGTCGGTAGATAATTTTTCAATTTCGCCTTGCTTTCTTTCAAACGTACGTAGCTATGGCGATTGAGTGGGGATTTTTTCTGCGTTTATGGGAATTTATGGGAAAGCCACGGAAATATATAAAACGTGGATAAAGGAATGCTCGTTGTAACTTGTCGTACATTTACATTTATATTTACATTTACGTGTAAATGCAATTTTAAATGCAAAGGGTAGAACCAGCGCAGTTTTATTTATTTCTAATTTTATTAAGTTCTCGTCACGGTGAAAATAATTAATCCAAGTGCCTGCATATACCTGTTTCGAACACCGTAAACGATTCTAATGAAACGAACGTGCAAGATTGATACTGCGAAGGTCTTTCGCTTCGTTTCATAACTGCAGGTGTGAAATTACGTAGTCGTACGCTGTTGTCCTCAATAAGAGCGGCACTTATTAACGCTAGAACTATCGAACCAGTGAAAACGAGTGTTTCCAAAATTTTCGAGCTAATTTCTTTCTTCATTTTTTATCGCAACGATACTCTATCTTGATTGTTAGTTGGAAAGTGCACGCGTTTCGAGATATAATTACCGAAGAAACGGCCATCGACTATCGATAGGTAATTCGAATAATTATGACCAATAGTGTGTATCTGATATCACGATGATTTTAATGATCGAAATCGAGCAGTGACTGTAACATCGCTGCGAACTGAAACGCTGTATTTCCATTGTGTTCTTAATTAGAAATTGCGGGTGTCTTAAATTTTAATTATTCAAAAGATGGACCGGTGGATGATCGGTGCAATAATCGCGAACAATAGAGTACGTCTAATATCATAATCGTTACATCGATCGAAATCGACTAGTCGTAGGAACATCGCTGTCGAGCGTGCGCTTTGATGGCGCGTATTGCCGAAAAAATTGGCCTGTGGCGGGTTATAAAATACAGGAATAGAAACGCGCATGATCGAAAGGGCTGAAGGGTGGGAAATGGACGCTTGATGACGAGGGTCGCTGTGTCTCTGACCTATATTACCGTTCAAATTTTTAATTGCATTTTTTCGATTGTCAAAGAGAGACAGAGGGTGCCTTATGGCCCGTACCAATCTCATGTCTGACCATTGTCCTTCTGTTCGTTTGTGTTCGATGAGAGAGCACGGCGACATTGCAGACGCGGTGCAGCCAATTACCAATCACTCATGCGGAACAATAAAGCGGAACCGTGGAATTCTTGTTGGAAAGTATCGCGTTTCATATGTATACACCTAACACGCTAACGTAGCATTACAATCATTGTGTGTGTGTGTGTGTGTGTATATATATATGTAGCGGCACATGAGTCATAGGACGAGGCGGATCCTCGGAACACGGACGCAGCCTTGACGCACGAAACTCCGGACAAAAGAAAGTCACCGTTATGGGCAGCCGTCGATCTAAGACAAATTCAAATTTTCAGACTCCCCCCCCCCCCCCGACCAGTATAAATAAACGGACGCGATCGCGAGCGTGTTAGTATATACATATACAGGGTGGTTGGTAATTGGTGGTACAAGCGGAAAGGGGGTGATTCTACGCGAAAAAAGAAGTGGAAAATATAGAATAACAATTTTTCGTTTGAGGCTTTGTTTTCGAGAAAATCGACTTTGAATTTTCGCTCGGTACGCGTGCACTTTATCGCGTCTCGTTATAACGGATCTCACTGTAGATTTTTAAAAAAATTAAAAAGAAAAACCAACCACCCTGTATATAGAAACGGAAGGAAAAGTCACATCCGTGAAAAATAATTAATAGAACGAGGAGAATTACGTACGAGACATTAGCTGTGATTGAAGATAGCGAGAGATTCGTACGACAAATAGCGATATCGTTGGTGTACGTATTGGATTGTTCGGGAAATTTGCAGCGAAAGATAAAAGGGGTTGAACCAATAACGAGATTGTAACGTATTCGGTGAACGAGATAGACAAAGACGAGGATATTGCAGCTACGATGAACAATTTCTTAGATAGACGACGTAAAAGTTCCTATAAACTTTTCTGACGTAGCTGTCTCTTTCGTTACGTAGCTACTTGTGACATGGACATCAGGGGAATTCGTTAAAATCGCAGCATATGGATTTACGCAAGTGCGAGTAGCATAAATTTCTGCAACTCGTGAGGATGG
Source organism: Bombus flavifrons (assembly GCF_040668555.2). Lineage (NCBI taxonomy): Eukaryota > Metazoa > Arthropoda > Insecta > Hymenoptera > Apidae > Bombus > Bombus flavifrons. Next base: position 10,657,340 of record NC_138455.1, on the reverse strand, counting down.
TAAATAGAAAAGTGCAGCAATTAGGATAATTAAACGGATCGGTGGTAGAACGTCTTATTCGTTGAATTAGGTCAACGAATATCTTGAAAAGACTGGAAACGGTAAATGGCGCGGTCGTTTACGACGAATATCTGCTATGGTCACACGATGGTTAAGCAGCAGCTGGTGGAATGCTGGTCATTTGTAACTCAATAATTCTACTTCGTTTGGAATCCGGTAATCTATACTGCGGCTCGTTATTCACGCATCATAATGAGTTTCGCGTTACACGCCTTTTCTCGCTGCGGACGGCTGGAAAGTTCCTCGTAATGAGTTGTCGATACTCGGTTATGGGTATTTGCGATAATTGTAATAGAGGAAACGTAGCGTAACGGATTTCTTGGATAGAATGGAATATTCGTGTTAATTCGTTCGTACTTTTCGCAAAAGAACGTACAACGTTATTTTTAACGACGTCTTTTAATCGATCGTGTAATAAATCTTAATAAATCATTCCGTTTTTCGCTTCCAGCTTTTCCCGATTATGAGAGTTAGCGGGCAAAATTTTACGAACAGTCTTTCTTAACGCTATAAAGTACTTGGTACGGTATTTTAAATCGATCTGATCGAAAGATTAAACAATAAAATATGTGGTTTTGATAAAATTCGATAGATCATCGAGCGTAAGACTAGCTCGAATTATTGGAATTAATTTTCTAAACTTAGGTTACTCCTAGCTTTTCCTAATTTACCTTCCAAGATCGGAACGACGATATTTATACCTTTTAATACCCCGTTTCCATCGTTGCACTCGCTTCGCGTTACAATCTCTACGCAGAGATAAAAATAGAAGACCGTCTTAGCAGAATGCGTGTCGATGTAGTCTCGTACGCGAGTATTGCATCACGGATTCGATGTTTCCTTCGATCGCAGTCTAGGTGTCTCGAGGAAACCATTTGTCCGCAAGTATATACGTTTCAAACGAGTACACGCTGAGCGTTGTGATAACCAGCCTAGTCATCTATACCTCGAGTAGTACTTAATATTCACGACTGTATCGAATATCCCAACGTATACTATTTCTCGTGTCCTCCTTGAGTTTCAAGTTGACAACCATTCTTCGCGCAGTACGTACACCGTTTCGAGTTTCAACAAACTCGGCCGAACTTGTGCCTAAGAAATCCACGCTCGCTCCTCTCTTTTCTCGCTGATTCCAACTATTCCGTGCTATGTAAACCTGGAGAATAGCGTTTCTCGTTCCATCGCTGGCGTAAAACGTACCTACTAAAATGGACGAAGCCGAACGATACGGAAGAGGGGAGCGAGAGAACGTTACGACGGGGAGAAAGACGAAAGATAACCGTGAGAAAGACGTTGGATTTATTATACAAGAGCAGCAGGTGCAGTTGCAACTGCGGCGACGTCGAGTACGCTCCTCCTCGTGATAGGGTATATATAGTCGAGCTTCGGAATGGGAGAAGAAGTAGGAGAGTGGAAGGTAGCTCAGCATTGGTGGCGGCGTTGCGTGCAGTAAAATAACTGAGACTTAGCGTCCTCCTCCTCTCAACTGCAGCCAACTAGGCGGAGCTCTATATACGCGCTGCATGTGCATTGGGTAAAGACTCCTCCGCCTGGATCCTTGCGCAATGGAAAGGACCGTGCTTGCTTGTCTTGCTCTCTAGATACGCGTATTTCTTGCCATGCTTGGCCCACGCTCCTACACCTTCCAACTTGCCACATAGTCCTGCGCGCATCAACCCTACTACCTCTTTGGACACCGCACACGCTGCTCTCAACGCTCTTCCTTTCCTTTCTGCTACTCTGCTCGTCGATCCTCGGTCGTCTTTACCGGATTATGCCAGTAATCGATTCCTTTCCTTCCTCGTCTCTCATCGTTTCGTTGCTACTCGTAACTCGTTAGGTTTCTTCGTATTTCGCGTATTTATACGGCTCTTCCAACGTCTTCCCATTTATCACGACTGTAATTTATCGTAGAACGCACGGTATAATTCGCAATACGTAGGTTTGCTACAAAGTCGTGGAAACGCGTCTCGGCCGTACGCTCTGTGGCCGTCGAATACTCGCAACACACGTCGAACACGGTCGAAGAAGAAACGATGCGATCAAAAGGAAAGGAACCGTTCAAGCAACATCGATATTTCGTTTATTTTATCGGTTCTAGTACGCGATACTTGCAAGCTGAATCGAACAACGCTGTCACAGAGTTCTTTCGATTATCTTTAACGTTTCGATATTTCTTCTTCCGGACTGACTGGACGTAAAGTACGACGCGTTGAAGACCAACGACGTCTCACGTACAACTGTACAACAAAATTGTATACAAAGTATCATCATCGGATACAGAGTCTTAAAACGTCAATAAAAATAATCGTAGCTTGCTACGTTTCTTAAAAGAACCTAAATACATCGGCATGATGTTCGCTGCTGAGACTGCGAGCACGCTCGATCGCACCGTTTTTCCGTAACGTCGCACGTTCTTCGCCGCATTCGCTGTATATTTGCGGTAACGCATGGTTAAGCTCGTCGGCGACGGTTAAAGTAAATCGTGTGTATTCTTCTGGTTTGCGTTGGCCGCCACCCCTTTGGAAACTGTATTTCCGGATGGTTGGCACGAAGTTTGGAAGAAGGAGATGGCTGGATTCGCATAGATGCGCGTACAAGCGCAATGGCGATCTCCTATCGTTCGTTCCCCTTCTCCTCCGCTAACCTAACTCCTACGCGTGCTCCTACTCTTTCCGTGCTCGTCTTTGCAGCGTCGAGACGCGGCGCGACGCGGCTTCCGCCGTTCGTTTAACGATCCCCCGCCACCTTCTGCCCGGGATAGAAATAGATGCTCCGCCTCCTAGACGAGTTTCTCTTCGTCGACATCGAAGGTGGCGCGGAGGAACGCGCGCCGTGTAACGAGCACAGCCACACGGTCGAGAGAGGGAGAAAAGTCATCCGCTACGTGGGTGGATCTTGAGGTAGCAACCTCTTTGCCAGGTTTTGGGCGTGGTGAGGGAGGAGTTGGCTTTTATCGTATATAGAAGTCTTCCTTTGTATTCACTATCTGCCCGGATACCTGTACACCAGCCACAGACGTTATCCTGCCACCGGTTCCCAATTATCCTGTTACGCATCGATGGACCCGTTCGCGCGCCGATTTACTCGCTACGCGATGTCCCGAGCGCAATCTTTGCGCATTGCAGACTCGAAAAACGATAGCTTCGATGTTCTGGTTTATCGCGATGCGATGCTCTTTCTTCTGCGTTCTTTTCAGCGATGGTAGCTTTATTTCTGGTTAACGTCTCGGGTTAACCACTTTAGCTTTGACGCTGTGTGCAGGGATGGGTACGTTTTAAAGAGTCGTTGAACAGATGCGCGCTAAACGACGATGGCGATGTTACCAATTCTTCCGAGAAACGTTCGGAACGCGTGTTTCCAGTATCGGTATAATCGACAAGATCGATTTCAGTGTAAATACGTATGGTAGGGCTTCCCTTAATTCGAAACATTATGCATATCTCAGTATTATTTCCATTGGTTTCACTCGCCAATTGGACTAGCAGTAGCGTCCGCTGGTATTTCGCCAAAATGTTTCTGCTAAACTTAAGAATTTCTCCTCTGGCTTCCGTCGAATCTTAAAAATCGCTAACTTCTCTCAGATCGTTTTATTTTTATTTTTCCCGTGCTGTTTTCGAAGAAACTTTGCGATTACGTACACTACGCTGGATACAAGGTAGGTTCAGTAGAATAAACAGGAAAGTATAGCTAGAGAAGAAGAAAGAACGTTTACGTACGTACATTCATCGTTGTTTCGCGTCCGTGTACATTCAGAACGAAAATCAAACTGCAAAATGTGCAGGCGAGGTGAGTTGAGAGTCACTGGTGCGGCGTAACCCGCGACGCATTGGCAGCCGCGAATTTTCTCCGAGATGCGTCCCACGGATTCGCGCTAAACCTCGGCGCATACGTAAACCGAGGAAACGATGGAAGGACAGAGACAGCGGATAGGGTCAGAGGATGTTTGAAACGGGAGAAGAGAAAGAGAAAGAGAGGCGAAAGGGCGCGAGAGGAGGGGGAAAGAGGAAGAGGCGTTTTGCAGTATAACGGGCCGCGTTGACGTTCCGTGCGGAACACTCGACTCGTGACAGAAATTACTAAACGGTCGGGGCACTCGTAGCTCGCACAATCGCGAGCATACGTAGTTCTACGTGTTCACGCACGTATTGTATGTTTCGCAAATGGGAGCAGGAATGAAAGGACGACAGGACGGCGGGCGCAGCACGCGGCTGAAACCGAAGGACGGAGAATCGGAGGAGGGCCTGCGGGGGTTTGAAGCGTGCGAGCCTCGCGCATATTAATCTGTTCGACCGCACATCAGCCTCCGCTTCGCCTCTCTCCGAATCTCGTTCGTTCGCGTACTTCATCTCCCAACCCGTTAACCGGTCGCGCACCTACGCACAACGCCTGCGGGAAATTGGCAAACTGCGGTGCCAGTCCGCCTTCCTCTTCCTCTTCCTCGTCCTCGTTCTGGACCACGATTCACGTGAACGTGTGTCGATCATGGTGCGCCAGCCACCGACGAATTAATATCGTTCCCTTAAACTGGTTCGTGGCGTGAAATTCCCAGTAATTCCTTTGTGAAACTAGCTGCGCCGTTGCTTCTTTCTTTCGAAATTACGAGAGATAGCAAACGATTAGAAAATTGCCTAAAAGTATCTCTTTTCTGTAATTTTGATGTCGACATTCCATTTCTCGAGTCTGCGCTGACCGACCAATTAATATCGTTTCTGTAAACCGATTCGTTTGGAATTCGTCGCGCTTCCTCCGCAAAGTTCTCTCTCCTCTTGCGCGTAAAAACTGCGTGATACGATATGGACAACGACTACCGTCTGAAACGATCCAACGGTTCGCCTTCTCTGTTACTTTGACTTCTACGGCCACTTGCTCGCGTTTCTAATCGCCACCGACGAACGTCTGCAGTTTGGTCGCGTGAACTCTACGCCAATCCCGTTGTCAGACCGACGGAAGTGTCCTCTGTTTCTCTTTCTTTAGAAATTCCGAGAGATACGAACGAGAATTGCACTGGTCAGGGCTATTAGAGGATCGTCTTTCACGAAGCTGTGAGCTCGTAAAATTAATCAGGCTTGAAAGTACACGAGTGTTGATCGCCGAAACAGAAATTTGAGAAGATCTAAGGGGAGATAAGGCGCTCGAGCCTGCAGCTCTGTCAGGAGCGTGAAACGTCAACTCGGAACTAATACGTTGTACGCGATACTCAGCTAGTTTTTTTCCTGTGGGCTAATTTCCGCAGATACACGCGCGTACGTAGTAGCCTCGGACAAAGAAATCGGATCTCGACGAACGAACGTCTGATTTGCTGGTGCAACTATCTACGCGCGTTCCTCGTAAATGTACGTACCAACGCATACCTGCGATCGACCGTCTGTAAATGAAAAAACACGACAAAAACGACGAGAAGAAAGACAAAAAAGAATGAAACTCGTTCGATAAGAAACGCGCGTTAAATCATATTATTTGTTTTGTTGATAAATTGAAGGGATCGCAGGTACTTTCGAATCCGCAATGCGACTCGAAATTCTATCTGGGAACATAGTCGATAAGATTACACGGGTACCTACTGGAGCGAAACTCATGCAACATGATTTTATAATATCAACGACTAGTCGAAAGAGGTGAAAACATATGGAAAATACCATTGGAGAAACGACGGTGATTCGGTAGGGGCAAAGAGAGGCAGAAATCACGCGTGCGGTTTGCGGCCAGCATTTCTGACCGCCGAACGCCGAAGTTCGGATTGAACTGTCACCATCAGCCCGTACAACGCGGCGGCGTGCGGTACAACCACGTGTCGTATATTCGTTCGTAATAACTGCGGTCGACTAGTCACGACACTCGACCAACCAGCGTTTTATGGCTAACTAGCAAGGCAACCGTTCGTTGCTCATTTTTCTCGTTTCATGCTCTATCAGTTTAATTGCCTGCCTCGGTTAATGTTCGCTCCTTATGCAATTTGTCTTTTGCTTTTACGCAACCTTAACGTTATTCCCGTCAATTAGCTACCTTTTACATACTTTGCTAACTACTAGTTTCTATGCTCCTTTTCCAATCAGTGATTTATATTTCGATTTATATTTATATTAGAGTTCGAGAATACGGCCAATCGTTGGAAGAAGATTTTACAAGGCATTTTACTCTTTGAATAAATACGCATCAGATAGGAAAATGATGGTTAAACGCGATAATGTAAATTGAACGTGATTTCTTTTCATGGCAAGACGCGGGATTAAGGAATTAGGCATTGTATTCCTACTCCAGCGTGTATATGATGGGCCATAAAAATACCAGCGAGGACCGATACATTTGGTATTATTAGAAGGTCGAAACAAGATTGCTCGGTCGTTCGATAGCTTCGTATCTCTTTCCCTTCTTTGGCTTTAGCCCTCCTTTGGTTTTCTTCCTGGAGTGACGATTCCCAAGGGCCGCTGCTCTACCACTTCCCCTAATCCACATTCCAAATACTTGTATTCGGTATCCCTTAACAAATGGCTTTCTTTTTACCATAAAAATCCGTTGTAAGCAGTAAGAATGAAAAGCGAGGGAATGGCGACTGCAATTAAGCCATTCGGAGATCGAATTGGCCAACTTCTTTTTTCATAAATTTTCATCTCGTCGCTCGGATACACGTACGACTTTTCCAAAAGCGAACAACTCGTCTCGACGATCCAATTTATCGTACACACTCAAAACATAGTATGTGTATGTATAGCCATATACGCGTGATAATAATTCTTTCGCGATAAGCGTCGGAACACTCGAGTCACCGTACGAGACCAATTATTCTGTACAAAGTTCGAGATTGTTTTTTAACACGGTGTAGACTGTGGTGCGCGACTCGAATAAGCCTACGTTCGGACGCGAGAAAAGAAAATAGAAACAAAGAAGTTGAAAGCGCGGAGAAAGAGCTGTCATTTAGAAAACATTACGAATGAAATATTAAACGTGGCGGATTGCGTGTGTGAAGAGAAGTCGGCGGAGTTGGGTGTATCGTGCATGGGCATGGTAGTGGTCGTTTTCAGAAAAGACGAGGAGAAAAGGAAGAAACGGCTTACGAGCGAAAGGTTAAGCCGGGCTAAACTAAGCCTACCGGAGTAAGACGTTCTACCTTTAGCCCTTTACCCGTGGCGCCTTTAGGGATATTTACAACGTCGTCGCCCGGGCAGAAGCCGAGCCATGCAGTGAGAAATGGCCCCGCCGACAATTAACTGAAATCACAGCGGGCCAAGGCGGTTTGTCACTGTCTAACCCTCGACTACCGTCCCCCCCTCTACTACCATCTCAGTTACTGCCATTGGTATTATCGTTAGCGCTACCGAGAGCTGTTAATGTTACGCCACCTATTACTGTCACGCTCTTATCGTTTACATACGGGATAGCTTCCCATTTCAGTTTTTCGTGCATCGGTGGCCAAGACGTAGCGTTGATCGATGCAGTGAACCACGAGCCGATGACGAAACCACCTCGCTGACTATGTTTCAGGCCTTCGATAAATGATATCGCGATCTTTTTACGGTACCACGTTGGTGTGACAACGACCATACCCAAATCCACGCCATTCCGTACTAACTGACAGCGAACCGTTAGGTTTTCACTTGACCTTTGCACAAGGCCCAACATTACACTTTCGTTACATTACGTAGGGCAATCAGGATCCTCCCCTTGCCCCTCGATACCTACAAACGCGACATATAAAAACTGTAAGCATTGGACCACCAGACTAGTCTCGAGTCTTGCGCACAGTTTGGCCGTGATTTGAACAGCTATTTTAACTTCGCTACTTCATTGTAATATTATACTTAATCATTTTCGCGATTAAAAGCCTACAAAATTATAAAGGCACAGTCAAGTTATTGCTCGACCACTCCTTTTTTGTCGTTAATTTTACGTGACACCGGAATGCGCTTGTTACGATTACTTTGCCAATTTTTCGCAATTTTTCATAGGAATAACAATGTAGGATATGGAGGATAAAACATTTTCATCGGTGAAGTCAATTTATTACCAACGATAATCACGTTCGTGCGATTTGCGTGATTTGTATTATATTTATTTATCGCAAACTGCACGCTTAATGCTACGTTTCTTACGAACAGCTATTTTTAGGAAAAATTTATTCGACAGACTCAGCGCGTGTGTTGTCCGCCGTTCGTCTGCGTTCCCTAGCACTGCAATATAATTTTCATGGTCGCAACGCTTTTCCAAGTTGCCAGCTACGCGTAACGATGCGCTTGTTTATACCCAGTCACTGCAACGATACGTTGCGGAGAGACAAAGGCTACGCTTCGTAACAAGATCTATTTACATATTTCTAAGAAATCTTGCCGTGCACTCGTGTAAAAGATAAAAGGTATGATACTTGGGTTGAAGGCGAGTTTCGAAGGCAAGCTCTATTCAGCAGGATTTCGCTAATAATTATTATCGTTTGTGTCAAAGTGAAATCGTCACAATTGAAAGCACACAGTCGAAGTTTGATCGTAATAGGCGGCTTATTTCAGGCTAATTTTATGTACAATGCTTTGGGACAGACATTGTGTCAAGGATAGTCGATCGATAGCGTTATCCGCGATTATGATAACCAAATCCTATCGTACTGCGATTAACGCAGATTTTTGAGTCTGCGCGAATAGGGCAGCTTCTAACGAGATCAACATTTTTACGCAAATTTATATTTTTATGGTCGTGATTAAATTTTGCAGCCAATTATATGTTTGCAAAAAGAAGAATCTCCAGTTTGGAGATCCATCGTTTTTCCTTTCAATTCCACGTTAAACGTCTTCTTCCAGACATTACGAATTTTCTTTCTTTGCTGATGTGAGAGCAAGACGAAAGATATTCTAAATGGGATATTGGAAAGTACGTGTGACAAGCCTTCTGCTTTCCATGTTTTACGTCTCTGTGTCTTTTTCCGCATCTCTAAATTATATATAATAATATAATATATATAATTATATATAATAATATAATTATATATAATAGTATAAAAGTCTGCAATCTGTTTCGCGACCAGTTCAAAGAAGTTGCTAAATACACCGAAGAAATTTGCAAGACGATCGATTTACTGCGTTCGAAGTAAGTCCCTTCTCGAACAATTCGATGAACACCGTGTAATTTCTTCTCTAGAGGGTTCGCGAGAAAGTCCTATGTCCAATTTGTCTAACACTATCGGCAGAATAGCCGATGAAAAATTGAAATCTCAAGAGAATTTTGTTTTTATTTGGAAGAATTTTACAATTAGTTCTCATTGAGAATTATAAGTAAATTATTCTGGCGTGGTACTATAACTCGAATGACAAGCGTTTATCGTATGTTTGATTCTAGTTGAATCTAATGTTTAAATCTAATGTCTTTTTAGCCTGCGGATCTGATCCATCGTGTCGAGTAATTGAGTAACTAGTGGGTTTTGGTGGTTGTTAATTCTTATGTTATATCTATTACTGAATTTGCATATTTCTTCTTTAACTGTAGGTATCTTAAGGTATTGTTTCATTGGTAACATACCAACGTACATGTATTAAGAATCTTAGAGTTTTTGATTGGATCGCAAGAGAACGAACCGCGAAATTCCACACTCGTACGATCGGTATAATCTTCGGAATACAGTTAACGGTGTAATGCTATAAATTCGAAGCACCTGTGACAAAATTACAAGAGAGAAGCGCATGTCGTGTATCGATTTGTCCCGGCACGAGATCCTGAAATCACGTTAATACGAAACGGAGAGCGATATAATTTAACGAGATGAACGTACGAGTCTCGTGGTAGATGTTAGGTAATATTTTCGTTTTAATTGCCGAAAGAGAAGACGGATTTAAGTCGACACGCAGCCGTAGGTACAAGACTGAAAGGAAGATTGAAAGCATGTCGGTTGGTCGAGGATAATTTATTGATTTAGACGAGGCGAGAGAGGAACGAAAGAGAGGAAAAACGAGGCGATACAGAGGAAAAGAGAGGTAGGAAAAAAGAGCACGGCAGCGACTCTTCATCAGCGATTTAATTCGTGAACGGCGCGCGGCTTCGAGTTTATTTATTTTTTCGCTGGCTCGTGACCGGCGCCAAAACGAGGGCGAAAGAGGGACAAGATTAAAAATCCCCTAATTACTTAATCGCGTTACCCCGATACGACCGTGTCAAAGAGACGAGCGAGGCCAGATCCCTGTGCTCCGGCCGAAAGATACCAAAGAGACCCTTTCACCCCTTTTTTTCTTCTCCGGTTTTCAGAATTCAAGTGCATTATTCGTCGTCGACATTCGTTAGAGATTTACCGATTCACCGGTATTGAACTTTTACTTTTCACCACTTGGTCGTATTCACAATATCGTACCATTACGATCTCTCTGCAACGATCATTCGATCCTCTCCGAGTGTAATATTTCACTGGCAGAACCGATGCAGATGCGTTTCATGATTTTCCTCTGGTTCACTGTTCCAATCTAACGATACAAAATGATACTGACGTTTCAAGAATTACGGTCAGATCGCGACGTTCCAGCAATTTTATATTTATATTAATACAATTAAGGCGGTGGAATCTGCGTGAAGATCGAGTTCATCCATTAAACGTTACAACAGAATTACTTCGCTCTGAATAATTTCTACAATTTTGCATTCTTCAATCTTCTATAAATCACGTAGAATTTCTTTTTAATATTTACGAGACGAAAGTGAAGTTGAACAGCGTTCGACGAAATTATTTAGAGAAATTTGAAACATTCAGTCGTCGTATCAACCAACGCTAACGAAGATTGCGGAAAAGTAGTGAGAACATTTTTTAAAATTTACCTCGCAGTTTACCATTATTTACGTTATTTGCCTACAACGAACGAGCTTCCGGTAGGACTTGTTTCTCGAAAATCGTATATTATCAACAGCAATCGTAAACTGATAATGAACGTAGTTATACCGTTGGTAATTTAGCGTAAAAGCGAGACTATCGACGTTTACAGCGACGAAAATGAATACCAGGACAGAACGCGGTGAAATCGTTGGCGTGTCCGAACATGTCGTTCCTACGCGTTTAACAGAAGCGGTAAACGCGCTGGGTCGTTCCGAGTTGGGTTTCGGTTTTTGCGTGTGTCGGCTTCGACTTTGTTGTTTTCTAACATTTGACAATTATTCGGTAATTTATCAAAACGTCGGCGCACAATGGTCCACAGCAAGTTTCGTGCCAAGGGGATGCCCAATGGTCTCTCCTTTGTCAGCCTTCCATATAAGCGGTGTTCGTTAAAGTATTCATCGCTGATTTTTTCATTACTATATCTTACTGTCGTTATAGTCCATTGCCTCGTGTGACCAATCTGTTCAAGGAAAATTAAGATTCCTACGTGTTAACGCCCATTCGTACGCTTGGTCGAACGTGTTAAACGCGAAATAAATTGTACAACGTGCGCTTCTCAGGTGTACGTCGCGATTGCGATAATATTTACAGCATTGCTTTCTCTTTCGTGTAAAAGTATTCCTCTTCTTCCGAATAAATCAGAGCATATAAAAGAGAAGAAAGCAAATTCGAATATGTACGAACAGCAAAATGTTCGATTTCGACAAATTTATTTGCTACAGCGGACGTAACGGAGCACGTGCGGGTGAGGAAAAATTATCTCGTTGGAGGATACGCGGTTGATTTTTTCGTTGAATTATTTGGAAAAATTATAACATTCGCTTGTGAAATGACAGTTGACGAATTATCTGGACACCGGGTAGACTGATATCCGTGGTATGGAACGTGCTTTGAACAAGGAGAGAAGCGAAACAAGCATACGGCTTCCAAGGAGCGGTGGAACAAAACTATCTCATTGTGTGTTAATACGTTTCGCCGCTGCTGCGTTGCGTCGCGCCGCGCCGCCTCGGTTTCAGCCGCGTGCAACTGCAAGTATGCACCTCGCATACTGTTGCAACGCTACAAAGTCGCTCCTACCGTGATATTAAGTCGATGATTGTCTCAGACTTTAATTTTAAAAGGGCAAGTGCCTGATACATATGAATGACAAAAGAAAGAAAAAAAGAAAATGCTTTTTTCCTAGTTATCTCGCAACGCGTAGCGTATCTTTCTTTTCATAGGAAGATTCAACGTTGCGCTAACGACCAGATTATCGACCACTGTAGACAGCGCGTAGATTCGAATCGATGTCAGATATTTTTGTATTTTGTTGGTCGTAATCGCGACCATCAAATTATCGAGTGACGACAAATTACCAGGTATGTAAATATGAAACCGGAATTTTTGTATAGAAAATACACGTTTATTGTATGAAAAATAATGAAAAATATTTTATTCGAAGTATTGCCCATCGCTAGCTATACATTTTTCCCAGCTGTCTGGCAATTGGTGGATGCCACGCCAAAGAACAGTCGCTCTTTTGAGGCAAACCAGTCATCCAGCCATTTTCGTACATTTTCGTAAGAAGCGAAGTGCTGGTCAGAAAGTGCGTGTCCCATCGATGCAAATAAATAGTAATCGGACGGAGCCAAGTCTGGCGAGTAAGCCGCGTGCGAAAATATTTCCCAACTGAACGCTTCGATCGTTTCCTTGACCAGTTTTGCTGTATGCGATGGTGCATTATCACGAAGCAAAATTACTTTGTGTTGCCTTTTTTGATATTCTGGTCGTTTTTCACGCAAAGGTTGATTCAAATCGATCATTTGTTGTCGGTAGCGCTCGGTATTAACGGTTTCGCCAGGTTTTAACAGCTCGGTGGTCTTTTTCGGTAGTCTTCCACGTTCTTCGTTCCTCGCGTCAAAATTGCCACTTCTGAATTTTTTAAACCACTCAAAGCACTGTGATTTACCAAGAGCATGCTCGCCGTAAGCTTCGACAAGCATTCGATGCGATTCTGCAGCAGTTTTCTTCAAATGGTAACAGAAAATCAATGCTGTCCGCAAATCGTAGTTTCCAGGCACAAAATTTGACACGTTCAACGCTATTACAAACTATGCTGTCGTATGAAACTTGTATTGTTCTGACTCGAAAATGTTTGTGAGATGTCAACAAAGACTTTTGGCATCAATGACGCAGTTTAGTGATAACTACATTATCAGCTAGGGCCATTTACAGGCAAATTCCGGTTTCATACTTACAGACCTGGTATAGGCAAATTCCGGTTTCATATTTACATACCTGGTAGACAGATAACGTGGCAGATTGTTCTAGCCAAAAGGAGATTTTCTACTTGTACTATTTTTTTTATCAGAGTAGCCGAGTAGCAGAGTAACGAATTGTCGTTTATTTTGATATTTTCAACTGCCGATAAAATACGTCGTTTCTGAAAATTGTACAATTAATCGAAGAAATAAGGAAATAAATAATCGTAGCAGGTATTTGAGAAAGTTGAAACGGACGAGTAAACCGTGGTAAAATTACGACAAACTCGCTGGTACTCCATTCGTAATGCACAGAAATATATGCGTGTAGCTCATTCAAAATAGATCTGTGGTCTTCCGAAAATGACGGAGTAACACTTGGGTGTTTGTTTGCGCGTGAAAACTGTCGGAACATCGAACCACCTGGATCCTCCGCTTGTCCTCTCGCGCCGTTTATTTTTCGTTTCAAAGCTGCTCTTGCCGGTGCTCCTTGAACCTCTTCTTACCGCTTGGTTCACGCCACCGGAAGCTCTCGAGAATTCTTCGCGCAGACTCGAGTATACAAGTTAACGCTGTTCGATGATACGCCGCAACCCTTTCAGTGCTAAGATTTTAATAACCGTGACGGAGGAGCCTCGTGTTTCCAGATCAGACGGCTTTCCATTTGATCTTTGCCCGTTTAAGCGCGTCTTTAGAAGCTTCTTTCTAAATCTCGAAAGATTCGACAACTCGGAAATTAACAGCGACGAGTGCGTAGAATTTCGATCGAATGCTCGTACAACGAGAGTGAAAATCACCGAGCATACGCCGCTCGAAGAAACTCGTTAAAAAGCTCTTACACGCATGAAAATTCATTGGAACTATGCGAAGTACGTAGACGTAAAAATTGCCAGTAAAAAGTTAATATCGTACAAAGTACATTTTCGTAAGACGTATACTCCCTTTTGACTCTTAAGAATTATATGCTTTCTACTATATTCGAATCGTAATTTCCACTATTAGAATATTCCTTGGCTCGAATAGCCTTCCGATTCGAGTTGGTCGATATCCGTTCGTTTGCCACGAACGCTTGAAAATCCGCGGTCTACTGGCAAAGAAGGAACGAGCCTATGAAGAGAGTACGAGGGAGCCACGTACTCGCATGGCAAATTACTCGAAAATTCGTGGGCCAATTTTCAGCAGATTAGAGAAGGAGGTGTTGGTTCACGGTATCTTGTCAGGTTCGGCACATTTAACGGGTATGGGCGCACCACATATTGGATCATATCGTATCTTCTCACAGTCCATGAATAATGCATCTGAGAGGTCGCCCCTCTGGACCCATCGTCTCCCCCTTTCCTGACCATCTTCTACCGCTATTCGCCTTCTACACTGGCTACCCCCTCGCCTCGCAACTCTCTCCTCTCTCACTCTCTTCTGTCTGTTCTCTTCTCTCGCACGTACACAACACTTTGGCCAGTCGCGTTCCGAAATCTCTTCGTAATTAAAGCTGCCATATATTTTACTTTAATCGAGGAGATCGGCCGGCTACCATTGGCCACGACGATTTATCACGTTCTCTGACTCTTCTCCTCCACCTCCTTCACACTTCATCGCGCCTCAAGAAGATTATACGGCCGAAGATGTATTCACGAATATGTACATATAATTGCACGATCCTACCGGGATTTCTCATCGATCCGATGTATACGTGTTTCATCTTTACCGCTGCTGCGTGTACGTGGATTACATATACACGCCGAGCCTGTCCTTTTGCTCGTCGCTTTGTCATGCGCGATAATTTGTCAGACTTCCTTGTAATCTTGGGTTATGGCTATATTGATTAACCCGATATAAATCGAGTTCTTGTAATAACTCTGCTGAATTTATCGCGGAACGCGCACGTTATAGCTATTTAATGCTTCCCGTTTTGCTTCTCTTCGTTCTCTTTTACACGCGATCACCTTTGCTGAAAGTTTCACGTAACTTTTTCTATATTTTTCTCTGTGGACGATTGCCTGAGAATAGATAATATGTAAAATAACGAGAGCAAGAGATTGCTGTCGCAACCCGTCAAATATACTTCTCAGGTGTAAGCGTTGTCATTGATAATTGTAGCTGCTGGCTGTAGAATGTCGCTGATGGGGTTTTACTTCCTGCTGTTTTTCTTCCATTTTTGATGCGTAGAAGAAAAATCGGACTACGGGCGCCGGGATTTGAACCCGGGTCCCGAACGTTCGTAACCTAAGGCGCTAACCACGGTGTTAGTTAGTATCTTTTCTTTTTTTTTAATGACGTTTATTTACAACCAAGATACATATAAATACATTTGAGTATTCACAATAAACTATGAAATTGATAATATGTGTTAGGCAAAAGTACCGATACGCGACGGTACCACATAGCCATACTATATTATGTGTCGACGCTTTACATTTTTTGTGTTAAAATCTAATCTTTGGATTTAAGCCGCTTGGGAGCGGAGCTTTTATGTAATTTTGTTTTTGGTTGATTTTTCTGTCCTGAAAACTTGGTCGCAAAATAGGACGCTTCTTTGGTCTACTTTTTGGGTGCTGTATAACTTTGGGGAGAGGCGGGATAATAGGGAGGGGGCGGGGGAGGGGGATGTCAAATAGGTTTATTTACAATATTTACAAATATTTACAGTTTAGTGTTAGTTAATATCGAGTGGCGGTATTTGTTGTCGAGTGCCGCCACATTTCGAATAAGTTAAATAATTTAACAAATAAATAAAAGTACAAACTGCCGTAAGACGCTCGTTTACTGTATTTGCAACAATAGTGTATGTTCTCTCGCGGGAAACCCGACTCGTAGATGATGATCGCTAATATGCGTCACTCGGTATAATACTGTCTCGATCGCGATCGCGTCCGTTTATTTATACCGGTCGGGGGGAGTCGGAAAATTTGAATTTGTCTAAGATCGATGGTTGCCCAAAACGGTGACTTTGTTTTGTCTTTCGATATGTTTCGAGCGTCAAGGCTGTGTCCGTGTTCCGAGGCGCAACAACAACGTGAGACGCTCTTGATCCGCCTCGTCCTATGGCTCATGTACCTCTACATCTCTCTATGCTAATTCTGAATTAAAAATACTCGTGAAGTTTCATAATATTTCGCGTGAACTTTTTCTATATTTTACTCTGTATACTAATTGTAAATTAAAAATAGTCGTGAAATCTCTTAATGTTAAAAAATATCGCATTGAATGGTTGATTAAAAAATGTAAAGTACCAAGCATGCGTTCATCGACGTCGATGAAACAACGATATGGTGTTCTTCCGTGAGGTGGTTGTCGGTTTCTCTCTCTGGTTCGGTAGATCGGTGGCAATGTCGCAGAAGCGGCGAGGAATCCGGTAGCCCTTAAATCGCGCTAGAAGCACCAGTCCCGCTGTCACAGTCTGCGAGGATAAATCTTGGATTACCACGCGCTCCCTTTCCTGATGCTTCTTTTCTCCTTTACTCCCGTTTCCTGAGTACCTGGCATCGCTCCATCTTCCTCTTCCTTTTCGCCCTTTTTGTATCTCCCTTTTCGGTATCACGGCCTTAACACCGTCTTATAACGCGCGACAACACGAAAATACCGTGTAGAACCCTCGTAAAAGACGCTGCGCCACTTTATATTTTCCTATTTTCCTTTCGACGATCGATCGAACAATTAAACCCCAGCAATTTCTTCCCAGCTCTCGCACGGTTCTAGTTTTCTCTGTTAGTCGTCCACGGAATTCCTTAAAATGTAACTAATTAGCGGTTTGACTTATAATTTTTATTCCAAGCTCGTTGCTTGGCCGCCTCGTTTTCTCTGAAAATCCAATTCCTTCGATCCAATCTGGAGTCTTCTAATGGACGTATCGATGAACTGAAAACACCGCCAGACTCGTCGATACTCGTCGTGATATTCGCTGGGTGAAACGAATTCCGTAGGTCCTCGCACTTGGCACTGTTACGTCGAAGCTTGCAAGCGAAACTCGGTGTTAAACGCGATTTGATTAATCGTATTCGCGAGGATGTATCGGTATTAATCGACTAGCTACGAGAGCTTTGAACAATCGAAGTAAGTTGGTCGAAGTAACTTTGTTTCTCTAAAACGTTTTTCAACTGGTCGTCTACCGTGTCGTCTTAACAAGCGTTCGAACGAAACGAGAAAATGGAGAAGAAAACTAGCGGAAAGCGCTAGTGTGGGGGACGAGCAAAGGCTGATAAGGAAGAGGACGAGACCCTCTTCGTTTTCTCGGTGATCCGCGAGATGCCAGGAAACTCTCGGTAGATCTAGTCAGACATTGCCTGCCAAGAGTACCTCGAACGAGCCCTCTTAAATTAATTACAGGGAAAAGATCCTCGCATCCGATTCCTCCCCTGCTACCGCTAAAGCGAAGGCCGACGCAGTCAGGCTTGCTCGAGAGACGAACAGAGCAAAAGAGGGTTCTATGTACTTACTACGTTCAAGCGAGTGTTTAACGGCCGGGAATGCTCGTCAAACGAGGAAAAGAGCATCCTCGTTGGAAAAAATCTCCGCTCGTCGTGCATTTAGTCGTGAAACTTTAAGCAGCGTATCTACGATTTTCCATTTTTAAACGCGTATGGCTTTCGGTACTCGCTTCGAACCAGATACATTCGCGTCCTTTTTTTTTATGTCATAAGACTACTTTATTTTAATCGCACGGCTTTTTAAGGCCAGTTCGTTATCCTTCGTTATCGTCGAGAAACGAAATGATCGCGGATTTTGTCATTAGGTGATATTGACTTAGTTGCCATCGGTTCTACGACAGCGGTATTTTTCATACGATCGAATTATTCGGACATTGTTCCTGACTTTGTTACAAAACGAGATCCTTCGCGGTTATCAAGCGAACATGATCGAAACTCGAGTCTCTTTTACGAAGCTTGTTCTCGTTGCTGACGAAGGTAGTCGAGGAAATGACCTTGGACGATAGCTGTTGATATTTCTCGAAAATCAAGCTTGCGATGATAATTAAAGTTGATAGGAAATATCAATAAATAAGTAAATAAATTTTTACTTTTTCACAAATCGTACAAACTTATTCTTTAAATACAACTTATGATACAGTGGAATATATTTGCAATTGAAATGTAATTCTGTACGATCGTAAACGTTGACTTTTAAACTTGATGGAAAAAGTGTTGGAAAGAGAAAGTTTGTCGTCGCAAGTTGCCTGTGCAATGGTGAACTACGCTAGGAAGGGTTGCGTGTTACGGGACAGTAGGGCAAAGAGGGTAGAACAGCCTATCGGTATTATTCCGACCAGTCATCGGGACTTATACCGCTTATAGGATTACACAAGCATTAGTAGACAGCTTGTTCTCTACCATTTTGTACGAGATGTGTGATAAAGCTCGGTATTTCTACCAACCTGTTCGTCCCAACGAGTCGATATCTTTATTTATTTCGTCGCTTTCATTATTCACGGTATAATTAATTTTAATTCGTTTTATATTTCGTATCGCGTACTTTTCGTTTCTGAAATTAACTAAACGGAAAATTAATATAATATCATGAATATAATACAACGAATATATCCTATCAATTTATACGATAAAAATAATCCTTGTGAATTTTTTATTGATTCTAGCATATCTTACCTGATATATTTAAAATATATTTCGTATAAAATATGTAACAGATTTTATTCAAATGCTATTTATATACGTATTTGTCAAACACAAAGTTAAGTAAATGAATTACTTGGCAAATATCGAATAACTTGCGAGATAAAATTAATCGAAAAATTGCTATGGCCAAAAGTATTAAATAAAATTTCATTCGGTCAACGTCATTTCGTTGATTGTGATACGCTTTCAGGTTGATTCGTAGTCATTTGCGTCTGCTGTGACGATTGATTCTCTCACGCACATTTGAATCTGAGAGAATTAGGAATTATCTCCTAACAAGGAAACATTTAATTGTCGCGAATAACGTAAGAAAGCTCTTTTAGTAGTACTATAGTTGCCACGGTATGCAATGTGGTTTCTCTTCTCAAATTACCTGTTCCACAGTTTTTCAGTCTCACGATACGTCAGGTTTAGGAGTAGTTCGTTATACATAAATGCTGAAAGTAACATGAGTTGGAGGAAAGTAACGCGATATCGTTGCATATTTTTTAAAGCTACGTAGCGTCAATGATTTTCTGTCATCGATACTGTTATACAAATCTTCATTGCCCCTTTTTTTCCTTCTCGTTTGAAGAACCTTCATACGCTTGTCCCGAGGAAACTACACCAATTAACCCTTAAATGTACATAGTGCGATCATTTGGCAATATCAACTATACTTCTTCACACCAATCGTAAGATATTTTCTTTCATTATCTTACTATCTTCGTAATCTTATTATCATACTAAAACATTCATAGAAATGGTGTTGCATAAACAACGAGTTAAGTCGTAATCGTACGTTCGAAATAATTACGCTATAGTTTGTTCTCTTTAAAATAGAAAAGTAGGGAAAAAGTGAAACAGAGTTTGCGTTCCATTCTTTTCTCGAATTTCGTGCCACGTAAATTGTCAGATTTTTCGTCCTTTGTTATATTGGGCTGGCAACTAAGTGATCGCGGGTTTTGTCAATACCATCTAATGACAAAATCCGCAGTCGCTTAGTTGGCGACCCAATATTTGCAAGAATCGTGGATTCAAGAGTTAATTTCTTAACAGGGTGTAACGTAAGAGGCGTAACATAATTCGATGCATACATTTCTAAATGATTACTATGAATTGTCGCTTTCTTATTCCTTATCCGGTCTTGCGTTATGCCTACGTACCGTGAAAAGTAGTCATTTGCATAAAGTAACGATGCAAGAGTACATTGTTGCTTGCACGACACACGGCACATGTATTATCTGAAAGAACATCGTTTATATTCGTCTGAATATACAGGGTGTTGCAGGTTTTACCGCTGGAACTTTCCAAATAAACAAACATAGGTTGCTGAAACTTTGACTTGCGACTATCATACTTGTTGAGAATTGTGCGCTTTAGTCGCAAAAATAAATGTATGGAAATACTCACATTACACGTAGAAATGACATTAAAATAGTTTCAGACTTATTTAATATGTGATGTACAAGATATTCGTAGATACGCATTGCACGCGTCTCGGCAACCTTTTTGTCTCGCCATCTTCTTTATCACCATACGTACGCAACAGTTGCATTCTTCTGTTTTAAGAGACGCTGCGCACGCACATACTCCCACACACACTCATACCCATATATGTGTGTCACTACTACGCGGCCAATCCAGTGCAGCACACCAAATTACACATATCTCAATAATACTAAGCAAAGGTTAAAGAGTGAGTGTAACATGCAAAAATTTATAAAACGTCCAAAGTGGAGTGTAATTGTCGTAGCATACGAGGTATTTCTAGTAACTAGCAGGCGCTATAACTCTGTCCCAAGCGAAGTTAAACTGCGCTCTTCTTTGAAACGTGTCTGTACAATTTCTTGTACGTCTCGCACTTTCTCATTCCCCTGAGGAACAAGACAAAACGCAGGGCGGAATGCTGGTGTTTGTGTCTTCCTAGTCTTTCGTGCGTTAGATTCGACGAAATCGACATTGAGATATCTTTCAGACTCGGCCTCGTTGCATCGTTTTTCCACTCACGCACCCGGATACTTTCTCGTAGAGCAAAAATCCTATGGTTACATTTCAAAAAAGAGTGCACTTGATCCTTGCATCTGCGAGGAAGCACAACGGTGGAAGATTCTTCTCTAACTTCGTCTGCAGAAAGGTTACAGTCTGTCCGAGTTAATAGAAACACCCTGTATAGTACATAAATTTTAATAATACATAGATTTTATTTAGATTTATCAGTTAGGTTCGCAAACGTCTAGAAATAATGCACAGATACTCGCAGTCTACTGGAAATGTTCGGCTGGCAGAACAAGAAACACCCTGTATAATACAAAAACTAGATTTTTACTTAGATTCCATTTCTTCGATTTATCAGTTAGGTTCGCAAACGTCTAGAATTGCACAGACACTCGCAGTCTACTGGAAATGTTCGGCTGGCAGAACGAGAAACACCCTGTATAGTACATAGACTAGATTTTTACTTAGATTCCATTTCTTCGATTTATCAGTTAGGTTCGCAAACGTCTAGAATTGCACAGACACTCGCAGTCTACTGGAAATGTTCGGCTGGCAGAACGAGAAACACCCTGTATAGTACATAGACTAGATTTTTACTTAGATTCCATTTCTTCGATTTATCAGTTAGGTTCGCAAACGTCTAGAATTGCACAGACACTCGCAGTCTACTGGAAATGTTCGGCTGGCAAAACGAGAAACACCCTGTATAGTAGAATCGAGGAGGATAGCGCGAAGGCGAGTCGCAGGCCGGTATAATTTATTTAATTATATCGAATTCACAGTGAGAAGCGCGTGCCTGGAGTTCTCACGGTAGGACAATAAGGACATTCATTCGTCCGTTCGAGCCACGGTGGCTCGGACAAGCGGTTTCTCTTAGGTCTTAATCGTTTGCCACGGAATGCGCGTTTAATGCAAAAGAGGACACAGGCGGCTTGTGTTTGACTCGGCTTGTATTTTCTCTGGCTGTCCTCGCGACACCAGGCCACTTACTTTACGAGCTGCTCCATAGGCTCCCCGAGTTCCTCGAGCTCCGAACGATCTTGCGAAATCCTTCGAGTACCGCTTGACGCTAATGATGCCTACTATCTAAACGACTAAACGACTAAACGTGGCTAAAACGATCTCTCCCTCTCTGTCTCTCCCTTTTCTCATTCGTTTCCCCGATACTCATCCTGTCTCCTCTAATTAAATTCACGAGTTTTTAGGATGCCAGGATAATCACTTACTCTCGTTTATACGTGAAGTATCGCGCTATTATCACGTCGACTGGCACACGGTATTGTTAACAATGAGCGAAACTTGGATCACGTTGTGAGAAAAGAAACTTGCACGTAAAACACATATATAATAGAATATTTATGGCGTTGGTTATATAGTTATGGTGTATCTCAATGCATGGTGGATCTGGCAAGAAATATATAAAATTCGCGTAGCGTTGATGATCGAACGATCGACTCTTTGAAACGTTCGTCGTTGATAGTTTTATTGAAACCGATATTTATCGAGTATAATCCAGTGTGCATTGAATAGACTTTGAACATCGTAAAATAAGATTATCGCGACGTGCGTCGTAAAACAAGATTATCGATTCATCATTGATTCGTATAGTTCGCTCTGGTTACTCAGCAGCGATATTCTACGCAAGCTTCGCTCGGTCGAGTACAGTTTCGATAAAGAAACACGTTGGTTGGAGAAAACATCTGAGGACGCGCGATACCAACGAAAATGAAAAGGAAAACGAAGGAACGAGACGCGTCTAGGGAAGCTTTATAGTCGAAGGTTCGCAGCCGGACGCGAAACCACACTTTACTCGATGGGGTATACACCGGTGGAGGAGACACGGTAATAATACGTGAACAATATAGGCAAAGTTAGGTACTGGACAGGTCGACACAACGAAGGGGTACCCCATTGCACACTCTGTATGAAATATCAACCACCGTGAAACTTGAACGCCCTGAGAAACTTTGGGGCCATTCTCCGTCATCTCTTACTTTCGCTCGATCGCCAATCTGCCCGGTTGCTACAAGTTAGGACACCGAAAAATCCCCGGAATTTCTATGAAAAAGCAGGGAAACTGTGTGGCTGACCAGGATCAACGTTGTCAGAAACAGGCAGAAGCAAAAGGTTGGGGTATAAGAGGTGGAAAGGCAGAGCAAAGGCATCCTGCCCGTCAATATTCACTAAACTATGCGCGAGTATATCAAATGCTGGCCTCGCTTTGCTTTATGAAAAAGTTGTAAAATTAATAAAGAATCCGACGATCTTGCTCGGTCTCGTTCCTTATTCCCAAGAGATCCGACGATACACCGAGTTGAGCTTCTTATACCGCGCCTTCATCCATACCATAGCTCTTTGTATATCCAACGTTTTTTAATATCGTCGTTTCCAACTCTGCCAATCACACATGGGTTCTTTGAAAATAGTTTTTAAACATTTCCAAGTGTCCAAGTATCAGGTTGTCCGAAAAATGTCTTTCTTTCGCAAACCTGTTTTTTACAACAGCGCAAACGTGAAACCAAAATGTCTGTGAAATGTCAGTCTGAAAGTCAGTGCGTCCATTATTCCCTCATAAAACGAAAGAAACTTTTCGGACGACCTAATACTTTCTGCAGGACGAATAGATAGGATTGAACGTTCTAACGATAAACGCGCGTTTACACTAGGTCTACGTGCTGTCCAAGTTGGTTCGTTAAAATTTGGTCACGCGTATTCCTTGGGAAATTCGTAGACGCGGAAGGAAATTTTGGAAAATTGTGCAGGATGGTGAACGCATCTTGCTACGCTAATAAGTTGAAGCATGACGTTCGTATCAGATCCTGTAGCCGTGATTGTTAAACTAATATTGAAACGGACGATTCGGGAACCGCCGCTATTTATGTCCCCGTTTGAACTGGCGGACTTCCGCCGCGGGATAATACGGTTAACCACGTTGGCCATTAGTCTTTCCACAATCGATACACGCCGGCTGTTACAGTGAAAATCGACGTCGATTATCATCCAACAGCTTCGATGGCTCTTGTCCACCTTTCCCATCTTCGTTCTATCATTCTGACTTGCAGCCGATCGAAGAACCAATAACTTTCCTCGCTGCGCTATATGTTGCGCATAGACGTCACATAGAAATACATCAAACTGTAAAATTAGCAAAAATGAGTTTATAGGAAATTCAAAGCGTAGTATAACTCGATTCCGACAAACAGGCGATACTCGTCGATTCACTGTCTGATTGTACGCTGATTTGTTCGAATTCCAGTATCGTTGTATCTTCTCGTTTAAACGAATTTTTTGAATCGCGCATCGAACAAAGTCTTCTTTGATCAGTTTTCGTCGTCAGGAAATTTGTCCGACTTTCCTCCACGACACGATCGGTATTTTCTTAGATACAAAGCGCGTATCTACCTACGTGTATTTCTTATATCGTAGAATCGTTTTAAAAATCTTTGTTTGATCGAGTTTTATCATGGAAGAAATTTGCTGCAACAAATTATTGCGACGTTGAACGCTGCTTCTCGATTCTCTTCTACCTTGTTATCATTGTTTTCCGCTCTTCGTGTATATCTTCATTTCGATATCGTACCGTAGCTGAAAAGGTCTCACGCCGGGAATCGAGCCGGCTAACTCGTCGCAACGCAATCCACTCTCCGGTTCCAGTCTGAACGTCTCGTTCTCTACTACTTGTTCTCTGACAGAGTAACCGAACTGTCTTCCTTCCATGCGATGTTCATTCTTGCGAAACAACGACCTCGTTTTTTCATGCACGTGGAGCCTCGTCGTTGTTGCATCTGCACTTTGATGCATCCGCAGGACGTGCAGATCATTGGCGTTGAATCGTATTTCAGATATTCTACAACGACCACGGAAATCGCGTTATCTTTGCCTTCCATCCTTTCGCACTGTTGCTGTATTAGCAAGAAACTTGCTACGGCTCGCATCGAAATATAGTTGAAATTTTCGTCAATTGCACTTTCTTAAAATTCAATTTAATTTCAACGAATTTTTTGAGTCACACGTCGATACTGGCGAATAATGGTAGCTGTATCGCGTGGTCAACACGAAGACGAACGTTCGCTCGATCGAATATTTCCACGAAGTTTTCAGTTTCTTCCATTCGTACGAAGCTCCATTATTTGTAATTGTGATCCTTAGCGACGATTTCCTTGTAACGTGTCTGGTTCGTTTTGTATAAATAGAACTTTTAGTAGTGCAATTGTATCAAATATAATTTTCTATATCTTCGCAGAATACGCTGCATTTCACGCATCTTCGCGCTTTCAAATTCCTTCAAATAGAAATCTAATCGAGACGACAGGGACTTTCTTAAAATCGGTTTAATTATTGCAATTCGTGTTTGCAATGTTTCGCACGAAAACGATGATCGACCGATCATGCAGCGTCGAATCTGCCTACATTTGCGGGAAAATTTCCAATGATCCATCCATCGTCTCGTGATAAATCGGCGAAGAATCGTATGAATGAAGAAGAACGCGACGAAAAAGAAGAAAAACGGAGAAGCTCGAAGCAAAAGTGGAACTTGGGAAAACAGTGCGGACTGCCTAACATGGCGCACAAAACGATTGTGAACCGTGCGATTGTTGCGCATCGTGATCACCGCAGCTGACAACCGATTCTGCGATCTTAATCTGGTCGACATACTCGCAAGAAGGGAGAGAACTGTCAGAACGTAGGGGAACGAAGAGAGAGAAAGAGAGAAAACGGAGCTGGAAGAAGGAAAAAATCGGTAGCTGGTCGATTGAGAGGACGGGAATCCGTCTGTCGGTTTATACGGTTGAGAGACCGGATCAAGAACCTTGAATAATTCATCGAGAAAGCGAGACTCGTTGCTTTAGCTTCGGTGCAAGGACTGACGTTGTTCCTTGCCTGTTTGCACTGTTAGTCGATTCGCTTTCTACCCTACCTCCTCGTCTCGGCTATTTCTGACACCCTGTATCAGCCTGTCTGTCCGCTTCGTGTTTCACCATGTACATCGAATTTTTCTTACCCATAAAAGTACCTTACACCAGCGATTCTCCGTTTCGTCCATGCGGACATTGTAATTCAAAGCTCGTCGTTTAACACTAGAAATGTCACAGCAGTGAAAATGACTGGTTCTACTATTTTAGAAATTTGTCGACTCTCGTTTAGCGATGATGGCCCCAGATTGATTGATAATAGCAAAAATGTACTTCGTAACGTGGAATTGCTTTTGTAAGAAAGCAATAAATCGATAAATATAAAAATGTCCTATTATTAGGTATTTTTTAAAGACCAGTGACTTTCACTGGTTTTGATAGAAATAGCTTCGTGTTAGCTATCGGTAGTTCAAGTGTTAAAACAACTCTGTGTTGAATCGAGACGACGATCCCATGATGTGCTATATCATTTTGTCAAATAATTTCTGTGCTGATAAATAGCTCGATTTTCGAGTAGATTTTTGTAAATATCTAAAAATCGAGAATTTATTTATTTCCCAATACGTCACTATACTAACGACCGTATAATGGAAGATTACAACGAAAGAGACGCGTTTACACACACGTGGATATAAATGTAATTCGAATCTTGCACACTTTTTAAAGACCAGTGATTTTCACTAGTTTTCGGTAGAAATAGTTTCGTGTTAACTATCGGCAGTTCTGGTGTTAACCATTATCTTTGTACCACGTGTATCGATTTAGGTTCGGTGCTGGGTTTTCGATCGTTAAAAATCAAAGTGTAGATACGGCGAGTAGGTTTGACGTTGGGAGTATCCAGGACCGGAGTGTAAAAGCTTAGAAAGACGAGAAAAGAGACGAAGGAATAGGAACGAAGGATTGACGGGGAATTGCGAAGGGACCATGGGGAAAAATGGGAATCAAGTTTCAGCGTTTCTGCAAAAATGAATTTTTTTTTCTCGATATATAGCCTAGTAAGTTTATATTTTCTCGCGTATCGACGTAAATAGTTCTTGTATTCTTCCTTTTATTTCTAATTTTTATTTATAATTTCAAGCAGTATAGAACAGGTTAAACTCCAAAGAATGGAAATCCTTCTTTCGTTGTACGTCTCAATTTCTCATGATTATTTATCAATACTCAGAAAATTTAATTCGCAATACGTACACATAGAGCTTGCGAAAGGACGTTGAACTCAAAATTCGTTAAAATTGCCCCTTTCTCGTTGAAAATAGAAGAGAAGAACAAGGTTTGGTCCATGTACTTTGCAAAGAACCGTTCAAACCTCTAAAATTGTATGATTGTATAAGATTTGTGTCGTGCAAGGAAAATGAAAAACTAATACATTTTCATAAAATGAATATAATACTTTGTTAAGTAACGTACACAACGTTGCCATTTAATAGACAAACTTACAATAGACGAATCTTAATTCTACTACACAGATACGATACCTTTGGAAAATCTTGTCCGCGTTTCCCAATGAACTTTTCAGATATTCCAATATTAGGAATATTCCTCTTTTTCCGTTTTAATTATTTCTACGCGAACAGTCACCCTCTTGTCGGTATGAACACGCTTTAAAACGACGAATGAATAGAAATAACGTTTGGAAACGAAACTTGGTTGGCGTTTAAGCGAGTATCTTTCGGTAGAACGAAGTTCCAGAAGATTGCTGTCAAATTTCTTAAGCAGCAGGAGAAGCTTTTTTGTTGCTAACGCGACCGTTAAATTTTTCATACGGGCGACTAAGGGGGCAAAAGGCGCAGGTAAAGAGAACCGTCTTTGAGGTTCTTTTCGCCGCCTAATTGTATCGGGTGTCTTAATCAGTGTGTAAGCTACTAAAGTCGAAAGTCTGGAAGAGGGGAAGGAACGAAGAAAGAGAACCTCCGCGTTCTGCATCTCAAAGGCTGAATTTTAAAAGTGTGTTAAGCCCCTGGCATTATGCTCGCTGCATTTATCCTCTCCGAACATGAATTTAGATTGTGGCTTAGGCACGATATTAGGCTACGTGCTTCTATCTACCGAACCTAGAAAATACCTTTTTCGAACAGCTATTCCCTTTCTTCGTCTACTTTCTTTCTTTCTTCAATTTTTTCTCTTCCCTCCCACGCGAATATAATTACAGCCAATACGAGAGCAAAGTCCGTGCAATATCCACGCTGCATCTTATCTTTTATCGTCTTTTATCTGTATCGTTAATTAACGCAACGAGAGACAGGTGAATTTTAGTGGAACTGCAGCAAGATTTTTGCTTCTATCATTTCGTTCCTGTCCTTCGAGCGGAAGTAGCTTTCCACTATTCTTCCTTTAGCAGATCTAACGTATTGTACTTTCGTATCGACATATAATTAATCGTCTGGAACGCGTTTCGAGTCAGCGAGAGATTTATTTCAAGGAACAACTCGCATATCGTATGTTATTCTTCGATTCGTAGTTTTGTTATGTGCATTTTCCCGTGGAATTTTGATCGTTACGTACAGCTGTTAAAGAGAAAGCGATATTTCTGTGTATTATTAACAGAGGAATAGCGAAGAACATTGATCGTGGCTTTAATTCGGTGGATATGAATTGCAATGATAGGATTGCTTCAGATGAAAAAGGGTCTTTCGTGATCAACCCCATGCCACGTGCTGACTCGATGCTAAAAACCAATATAATGTTTCGTGAAAGCAACCACGACGTACTAATATCGATATTACTTGGCAATAAATTTATAATCGTTTACTTTTGACAAGGAACGATCAAAGTTCAAGTTCAAACTCAAGCTAAAGTTGTCTAATAAGCGCACGTTTTTAACGTCCATGGAATTTGAAACACGTACTTAACAGTAAACTTTCAGCTTCAGAGATACATACGTATAACTCCATTGAATCGAATAATAGCTCTTTCCCGATGATTACTTCAAAAGTGCTTGTGAGACGACAAAACTATTACTTCTAACGTTGAGATATATCGAAGCTCCAATATTCGTTCACACTTTTCTATAAAAAAAAAAAAAAAAGAACAATCCAAGTTCCTTTTTCATGAAATAATTCCAAACTTTCGAGCGATAACACACGTGATATAATAATTGTTTGAAAAATATCCAGAAAGAGTT
The DNA here is from genome assembly GCF_040668555.2 of Bombus flavifrons. Taxonomy (NCBI): domain Eukaryota; kingdom Metazoa; phylum Arthropoda; class Insecta; order Hymenoptera; family Apidae; genus Bombus; species Bombus flavifrons. The sequence goes on along the minus strand of NC_138455.1, from coordinate 10,628,565 downwards.
CTAACAATCTTCTTCAAAACTCCAAAAACACTATATATATATATATATAATATATTAATGTTACAATAACCAATATGTTAACATTTGTCGAAACAGTTTGCATGAACTCTATAGATGTAAATGTGTATACTATGTATAACGACCGCTGTATAATATATATTATAATGCATAGATGATGTTGATGACTGATGACCGTTGTTATGTGGGTGATTCTAGTGGGGCCTGTGTTCGGGGGCCGATGCGGCGCGGAGGCGCTCGGGCTGGGGTTAGGGCTGTCGCTGGGCCCGGCCTACAGGTTCGCTCTGCCCCCGGGACTCGCTGCCAAGACCACCCGCTGCCTTGTATTCGACCAAGGTAGGCCTACCAGCCATCTTCATTGCCTCTACGATCTCAGATAGAACGGATCTCTTCCACACAACCCCCTGCCCCCTTCCATTTAAATATATTTCATCCCTAAGGTTGTTGCTTCTTCCTATTCGATTGGCAACTGAGTGATCGCGGATTTTGTCGATATCACCCAATGGCAAACTCCGCGATCACTTAGTTGTCAACGCAATGCGTTAGCTTGTCCGAAAAGTTCCTTTCGTTTTATAAGGAAATAATAGGGGGACAATGTTTTTCCTTTTATATCAGTTTATTGAATTATGCACGAACGTAATAATAGGAATATAATTCAATAAAATGATGTAAAACAGAAATTGTTGTTCTTCTGTTATCGTCTTATGAAACGAAAGAAACTTTTCGGACGACCTAATATCTTCGCCAGTATCAGATTGCCATTTCCTTGGGCGATCTTTAAACGTCTCCTTATTTGCAAGAAAAGAATTCTATTTAACTCCGTACCGAGTTTAGGCGTGTAATAGTCTACACGAATTAAAATCCAAGTGAAAATTGATTGGCATTTAAATTTTTCGAAGAGAGTTTGTTACAATATCGTTTAAACAAACTCTCAGAAAATCCATTTACTCGGATGATCGTCGATCGGAATTACAAATTTCGTTTACCATTCAGACGATAGGGATTTACCAACAAATGATACATTTAGGCTATATTTTTCGCTGTGATAAGAATTTACTAAGTTTACTATTTAGTGATAAGCAAGTGCAAGAGACGACTTAAACGCGGTCCTGAAAATTGAACGATTCCACGAACGGAATATGCGAAAGGAATCGAGTAGTTCTATCTGGGATTCGAAGGATCTATAAATAAGTATTATTTCTTCGACAAATATCTATATTAACCACTGACAATTACGATTTTCGCTTAATGGACAACTAACCCTGTTTCCAATTTATTATACTGCTTAATTGAATAACGAACGTGTACTGGGAAGATTTATTTTTATAATGAAAATGAATGAATTCTTATTTACCAAGAGGACCATCGGCGAGATATTTGAACTCTCGTCTAAACAACGATTAAACGCAGGTAATTCGATCGTCGTAGCACCTAGCCTAGCGTTGTATGTCGTGGAATCGACAAATCACGTTAAGCCTGTGCGTCGTCAAATTCTAACATTTCCCAACAGAGTGCTGATATATAGTAGGCTTAACAAACTTCGATCGGTAGGGTAATGCGGCATGGCAGAGTTAGAAGATTAGCCAAAAATTTACCGTCACGTATTTGCTGGCTAACAGCGACTCTAACGATTGCCGAAACGAGCACTGTTACCTTCTTAACGCGCTGACTATCGCTGACCGTCCATCCCACCATCGGTTTATTCAATTTTTTCAAACGATTTGAGCGAAATAAACTTCGCGTGGATTAGCAAATGTTCAACGATGCGAATGATTTAGATAAAAAGAAGTAGTCGCTTTGGTGGTTTCGGCCGGCGAGAGGTAACTCGATAAATTGTTTGCCATTTACTCGAACACGGAACAGCTGTAATCTGAAATCTAAAGGGCCCTTCTCAAAGTCGATATCGTCCCGTTGATGAATTTCGGCTTAGGATATCGATTTTAGTGTTCATTGCCGCGAATCTGCTGTGCTTAAAGTCGGCCATCGATCCCCGAAATCCAGCTGCAAGATCGACTTGCGCGTTTGCACGGACTAAGCCTACGAGCTATGCTCATCTTCGTGTCCACAAATCTAACAAGACCGATTGTAAACGAGCTTGCGCTTTCGTCAGCCGACTGCAGTCTGGTTAAACGTCGGCTACGTACAGCATCTGCGTTAGAACTAAACACCTGCGAGTAACATGAAAATTTCATCCATCTCCTAAATTCTCAAATACGTAATTCTACGAATATCTGTCTGATCTTTTTAGTTAAAATTTCCTACTTGGCATTGTTTTTTTTTTTTTTATTTTAAGACACTTTGAGATATCACGGTGTCCGTGATTTTTACTTTTCAAATAAAATTATATTTTTTGTTAAGATATAGGAGGGATTTGGAAATACAAATAATTTAGTTTATTCAGCACACAACAGTTATACACATATCTTATACTCTGAAGACCTCGTAACCCTACTCGCACGCACGCTTGTTGTCAACCGACTCTTCCAGATGCTTCTTAACGACTGCCAATCGTCTTTTGTCTCAACTAAGGCCTGGACGCCCTCTGACGCTTACACACACGTTCACATGTACAGTGTAAATCATCTTAACATTTTTAAAGACTCTTACGAAATAGATATCGGACCAAGTATTTTAAAATATATCGAAGAAAGACAAAAGACCTCGGTTTGTCTCTTGAGTTTCAGACAGATGGAATATTTCGTCGAGACAAGGAATATTGTACTGAGAATTAATTAGTAGGAATTTTAATGAAAAACGATCGAAAGTACGAAACAACAAAGCGTAGAACGATCGATTTAACGATACAACGTGCAAAATAATTCTATTCTGAAAGAAAGCGATATTTTGTATGAGAAAGAACGAGAAGAGTAAAGCAAAAGTAGGCGAAAAAATTCGATCTGGAAACACAGAGTCCCCTTCTGGCTTCTAAATTATGCATTCGACGATAACTCGCTAGGATGCACATGATTCGGCTATGAGAGGTGAATTTCAAAGACGACAAACAGTGACTCGTTTCGGGTTTTTCTTCGCTCTCCTCGATCGTCTCCTGGCGCTGAAACGACGACGAGGATCTTACCGGAGAGCAGATATTATTTTTCATAAACGCGGCGTAAATGGTCGTTTCGCGTGATTGCATGGATCCAGTGGGATGAACGCGTGTGTTCCTGGTTGTACTCTGGTTGAGACGGAGCGGGTAATTCCGCCGATCCTATTTAGCCCTCTTCCTTTTCTGCCTAATACGATCGTGAATATGCTCGGCTACGATAAACGCGTGTATTTTTTCATCAACGATATTTTCATTCCTCTCGAAACTACGAAAATATTATTCTTTATTTTACCAATTGTTCCTTCTCTTCGGTTGAAACCAATATAACAAGATGCAGTTGTATTTTAAAATTCCACTTGAATTTCAACTTTATGCGAAATAATCAAGGTCACCGCGTATCGTAAAACGTCCTTGGACTGATAAATATCGTTGAAGTAATTAATTCAAGAGAAACTCTACATCTTTATTTATGTACATCTGTGACCTGGAGAATGCTATTACGCAGAATTATTGTAAATAAGGAGAGCTGCATATTATTGTACCTTTGAATGTACAGTATGTTTTGGCCAGAGTCGGCGTGACCTTTTGCGGGGCAGGGTTGAGAAATTTTCCGGGGCCTGAATACGCATTCAAATGCTACACTTGAATTTTACAACGAGGAATCATTTATTTGCAAATGCTGTTACTTATTATATATTTTTCGTAAGATGAATATTAAATAATAATACAACCTGTATTTTTTTAAGCAGTTTTTTAAATAAATCCAAGTTTTTAAAAAACTTTAAAAAAGTTTTTAAAAAATCCAATATTTTAAAAACTATTGATGTAGGTTAATTTCTCTAAAAAATACATTTCTATGAATTTCGCCTGGATTTTTTTATCTGAAGTAGCTTCCAGTATTCCAGAAGGACTTTATGCAGTTATACTGAACTTTGATGATTTTTCTCACTCCTTTATACTCAATCATCGCTATTAAAAAGATGTCTCGCACCTGTTAATGGTATCATCATTCTGTAAAAAGTTCATCAAAATCGGTATTTTTTAATTGGGTAATTTTTCTGACTTTGGGTTGCAAGGTCTAGAAACAAAGGAACTCATAAACAGATCTCTATTTATGTTCCTTGTAGCCTTTAACCCAAGCTATAAGATTTACTTTTTTGGTAATGTCCTTTTGCTATAATTCTATGAACGTGCTCCCTATCATTCCATCGTCTAGTAACACTAAGACAGTAAGGATCTGAACTAGCATAAACTTACACTTATACCTTTAATTATTTCAATATACTCGTTGTTCAATCAGTCAACCTCAACAATATCGTATATGAAATGAATAAATAATGATAACAATTTACTTGATTTTCACATCATATACTATACCTGTGCTTATACTTATACCTTTAATTATTTCAACATATTTTTCTATTACAAGCTTATCCACTCGTTGTTCAATCAGTCAACCTTAACAATATCGTATATGAAATGAACAAATAATGATAACAATTTACTTGATTTTCACCTCATACATTATACCTGTGCTTATACTTATACCTTTAATTATTTCAACATATTTTTCTATTACAAGCTTATCCACCGTTGTTCAATCAGTCAACCTTAACAATATCGTATATGAAATGAACAAATAATGATAACAATTTACTTGATTTTCACCTTATACACTGTGCCTGCAGTTATACTTGTTTCAATATATTTTTCTATTACAAATTCATCCACTTGTTCCTCTATCAGTCAATCTCAACAATATCGTATATTAAATGAATAAATAATAACAATTTCTCTTGATTTTCACCTCACACACTATGCCTTATACTTGTAATAAGTACACTATGTACTTATACTTGTTTCAATATATTTTCCTATTACAAATTCATCCACTCGTTGTTCAATCAGTCAACCTCAACCTCGACAAATATAACAAGCAGCTTCAGCGAGAAAGAATATCAAAAATTAGAAGATCGGTCGGACGATTTTACGTAAAATTCGCGTTAGATGGTTCGAAAAATCGATTCGAAAGAAAGCTGTTAAACTTCAAAGAAAGATAAAGCGATCGCTATACCATCGTCGATAATTATACCGACATTTGCTTACTTTTGACAAAATGTAACTTAGCTAAAAAATTACAAATAGAAAGACTCTTTGAATCTTCGGATCAGCTTTAAAGAAAGAAAAGAAGAAACGTAGCTTCCACCTTGTTTGAATTCGTTTACTTTCTATTACTAGGTTTTTATCGAGGGATGAGATCATTATGCCGGTCTCTCTGCCGTTTCCCCTCTGCCGGTCTCCATGTAACGTCTTGCATCGCCACCTTTTCGGCCAACATCCTCTCACCCCGTGGTCCTCCTCGCCCCGTTTGCTTCTCGCCTCTTCGCGCGACAGTAATTTTACTTAATTAAATTCCGTTCTTTCTGCCTTTGCTACTACGACCCCTCTGGCCATATCCCCATCCTTCTATCGCCCACCGAGGATCGTCAGTGATTTTTCTCGCATCTTTTCTCTCTTCTCGCCTCGCAGCTTCAAACGATTTTTCCACGATTTCGAGCTCGCCCCGGCTGGCTAAGAGCGTTCACGATACACGGACGAGAGATTTTGGTTTTTACAGCGATCGCGCCCCGAATCTGTCGCTTGCTGCACGTTTCCCTGTATTTTTCGATATTATTCCAATTTTAGTTTTCCGATTCGACTATAATACGTCAAGAAACGCACGCTGTTTTGCATTATAGATACGCGTACATTTTGTTTCTCGTAGATTCTCGATCTCGTTCTTTAAGAAAAATAGAAGATTCTGTATATGTTTTATCGAACACGAATATGCTGTGTTGGTTTATTACACGAATTAAATTTAAATACGTCGCTTGTTATACGAACGTACGAAGCATCTGACGCAGCTTGAAAATGCGTAAAATATTTCTTTTTAACTATATTTAAGATAGATAGATTTTCAACGAAAAGAAAATCCTCTTTGTTTCTTACATGCGAGTCCATCTTCTTCTTTCTGTCTTTTATGAAAATATCCTTGTACGAAGAAGCAAATATACAGATACTGCTGTGTCTGAATGTTAAAATACGAGCAACTGTACAATATCGTGAATCACTTCAAAATTGGCGCCAATACTATAATTGCCAATAATTCCAGAAATAGATGTGTGTTTCTTGTTATTTATTTGCGATTCACGCGATTAAATGCGATCCTTTTTAACTTTGGATGGCTTCCTATTACAGCTACCTTTACAATATCTTGCCTTATTTTATCTGAAAACTATTATCGTCGCAAAATCCATCTTCTCAATTTTATAATCTCGGTGAATTAGAATTGAAACCAAAAATATACTCGACACAGACCTCGACTTGAACTTGGATTATTTGACAGAAATAAAAATGAAAATATTGGACAGAAAAATGTCTCTAACTTGCGATCCTTTTCGACTTTGAATGGCTTTCTATTACAGCTACCTTTACAATATCTTGCCTTATTTTATCTGAAAACTATTATCGTCGCAAAATCCATCTTCTCAATTTTATAATCTCGGTGAATTAGAATTGAAACCAAAAATATACTCGACACAGACCTCGACTTGAATTTGGATTATTTGACAGAAATAAAAATGAAAATGTTGGACAGAAAAGTGTCTCACACTTACCTTCTTTGGTACATCAATTTCGCGTTTTTGGCTCTGTTCAAAACGAATTCCACAATTTCCAATTAATTGATACGTACGAAAACCCATAACGATTGAGATAAATTAATCTTAGGGTGTAATTTTAAAGAAATGTTCAATGGATCGCTGATAATATCCGCGTTTATGCACTTCGCGAGATGCGCAGAAAGTCGTAAACGAGAGAAAAATGTCTGTACAGTGGGTTTCCTTGCATAATATTTGCGGCTACTCGTTAAGCGGTGTAAGAATTAAGGGGTGCGAGAAGGGTGGCTTGGCGAGGACTAGGGGGCTTCTTATTACCACTTCATCTGCAATTAACATTTATGGACGGCAACTGTCTCTGCTCGAAAAACTAATTAAATATTCCGTGGCAGGCTGGATAGGGTGTTTACTGTCGACCTTGGGAATAAAGAATAAAGAGCGTAGAAATGAAATAAATAGATAAGAAAGGAGAACAATGTTCGACAGACTGTTGACCATTAAACCACTCGTCTTATTTTTATCCAGACATCTCGATGAATAGAATGATAATGGAAGAACGAGGGCGATTTATTTTCTACGATTTAACGCGATATAAAAAATGCAAACCAGATTAAGAAACGTTCGATCGTTTTGTCAATAAGTTAATAAATTTCGAAAGGAAAATTTAAGCAGCGAGTTGTTAGAACGAACACGAGTACAAGTACAGTGATAATAAATACGATGGACTATGATTAACTGCATTAAAAAAAAATATATAGTTGTTATTTGTAGTAGTTGTTCATTTTCATTTTAATACGTAGATATTGTCTGGCGCGATAAAATAGTATTTAAAAAGCAATTTTTTAATTACGCGATCCTATTCACTGTTCAATTCATTTTTAACAACATTGCCAACACTTTTAGCACCTCGATCAATATTCAATTATATAGCTAATATTGTTGGTTCGATATGTTTCTACTGTGACCGTGTTCCTGTATGCTTTTTAAACGTTATGGTTTTAAATAAATATTCCAACGAATCGTGTTTCATTTTAAACAGTCGCGTTCGTTTTATTACCGTGTTTTGTAAACTGTTGCCATTTTTTGTTTTTTTTTTTATTTCTGTATAAATTTGCGTAACACCATGAATGATAATTGAAATCAATCTTAATATCTGTTAGAGGGGAAACACGCTTGTGTTTATGTCGAATCCCGGCGCACCTGTAATTATTTTTCATCCAATTTTTTCAACCTTTGACACAATATACTATGTATTAAAATGAATATTTCACGGTTCTCCTCTTTACCGCGATGCTCGATTGCAAATTAATTACTATCTCTTCTAGAATCGATACCAATCTATCGTATTCATATATATGTGTGTATATATATGTATATATATATATATATATAGCTGTGTGTTTTATTTATTTTTACGTGAATAGTAAGATCAAAAAAAAAAAAAGGAAATTAAATTAACGATACGATAAATTAATTATTGGTGAAACTGCAGTTGCTTGATAGTAACGTGTCATACAGTTTCTAATTATTTATTATTATTATTTATTATCTTTCTTTTCGTAGTCCTCGCCCTCCGCGTTAGGACACACTTTCAGTTACGACGAAGTTTTTAATTAGAAGAGAATAAAAGAACTTAAGAACGAAGAAATATTATTTGCATGAATTGCTGGTGAGAATAATTTATCAGTCGATTCGGAAGATACATTTCTAACGCGTCGTGTCGCGCATATATTAACAGGGATCGATAAAACTTGTTAATTCCTGTCGATTATGACGCACGTAAATAAATCTTCATTTCCAGAGTTTTTAATTCCAGAGACACGTTTTTCCTCGTTTCACTTAATACGTCGCATGTTTCCGGAATTTTGTCCAATCGACAGAAAGTTAAAAGATATCGTAGATACTGTACGTGGGTTTTAATCGGAAATCAATGATCGGGAAAAAATGCAGGTGATAAAATAATCAGTTGAAAAAGATCGTATCGATGACAGGAAATTAAGGAAATTTATTAAAAATAATTTTCGCGATAACAAAAATGAGGTGTTTTATACGAAATAGAAACAGTTTCCATATTTTTCACGATGATAGCTATGTGTTCGAAATACGTTGGAAATTCATAACACTTGAAACGGTTGAGATTACATTTTGTCAAAATTTACGCGAATAACCAAAAAAGATAAATACTCTTTTTTTTTTATCTTTACTTTTCACATAAATGGAATCAGCTTTTCGTAGTTTGTCACGTTGCTCGATGCATTCGTTACGTCTTTTATCGCTAATTATTAATTGATCAACAAATACCGCTTTAACGTACCTGCATAGACAAATAACATGGAAGATAGAACTTGCAAGATTTCCTAACAATTTCCAAACGAATTCCAAAGGCTACGAAACCGTCGAACCTGGAAGCTTCGCGTTATCGCGAAAGCTTACGGTTGTTCCTAATAAAAATAGAAAAACGTTCAACCCTTCGCGCTGCTACGTGGAGTGTGACTGGCCGTCAGTTTTTATCTCAGCAGTTCCTTTGTCGAGTCCCACTCGACGTTCTTTCATTGCCATCTTTTTTCGTGAAACGCGCGAAAGAAAAGCAGGATCGCATTCTGGAAATTGTTTCAAGATACGTCACACGCTTAAAAATTACAAAATACGACAATAACGCTTTATTTATTTAAATTCTCATATTTTTTAGTTAAAGTAAATTTCAAAGGAAGCACTTGAAAGCGTTGGCAGCAGCTGCTAACGAAATGGAAATAAAATTCCGAGTGCAAAGGGTTAACGCGTTGTAACGCAACTTTGATTCGTCGAAATCGACGATATTTCCATTTTCAAGGGGAGATGACTCGGTTGCTTGCGATTTCCTTGTGCGATCAAACTCCTCGTGTAAATAATATCAAAGAGCGAGGGAAAATAATAGGCAGAAGATTCGCAGAGCGAAAAATCTGCAGAGACCGGTCGCGTCATAAACCGGACGTTAGAAGCTTTGATGAGGGTTGTTAGTGTTCCGCGAGGGCTTCGGCGATGTTAAGAAAAGTCGTAGATGTTACGCGCGGCAAATTTTTTGGTACAGCACCAGAAGATGGTCGATTAAGCCGGTTCACAGGCCGCCTTCCGGCTCGGTAGACCACGCCAGGTATTTTTAAAGGTGTGCCGCAGTTAGTGGGCAATGGAGCCGAGGAATATATAAATTTTAACGGCCACCATGTTGCTTCTTAATATCCTCGTGGCCAGTTTTCGTCCCGAGTTACTGCCTTTCCTAGTACACTGTGGTGTACTGCTGGTAATCGCGTTGCACCGAAACGCCGGCTTTTGTGGCTTCTCGTCGAATCTCGTCTTCTTCTCACGCTTCCTTCGACCACGCTCGTATCTCTTTATTCGTTTCACTGAAATTTGTTTCGTTCGTTGAAATTCAGCTGTTGAAATTCAATCGGGCAGCCTCTTCGTCTTTGCAGAGTCGTCGGTTGTTACGTGGCTTGCGATTCAGCTGTTTATCGAGGTGCTCGATCGACGCTGTACATCGGAAGGTAGAGGAAAAGGACGACGCTGTGGATGATATTAGGCTGGAAACTGAGTTTCTTTTATTTAATTGTTTACATTCACAATTTGTCCAGTTTGGACATTTGGTAGAATTTTTTAGCTGTTAGATTATCACGTGGGTGGCTACTCCCGGTGGGATACCATCTTCGTGTTTGCTAGGTTGTGTCCTTTGTGAGGTCTGCTGGCTGCTTCCTTTTCAGTCTTCTATCCATGTTTGGAAACTAAGTGACTGTGGATTGCGTCGTTAGGTCGTAACGACGAGGTCACCTTTGTCTTTTGTTATTTATCTTATTTGCTGTTGTTAGAATTTAATCTCAAAGTTAAGATAAATAATCTGTGGAAGACACGATGTTTGTGTTGAGATAATATTAGGTGATATTTATTAAACAGAATTACAGAACCAAATGTATTCCAAATATAAGTGAGTGTTATGGATCGTTGACAGTTGGCCAGTTACTCCTCTCAGACTGCCCGTACGTAGTGACCCATGGCTCCTTAAAAGATTTTCAACCCCACTCTCTATACAGTAGTGAGTAGGACCTATGCAAGTGTCCTGTTCAAATGCCTGTGTAGGTGTCTGTATAAGATTAATATCGTTGTATTCCAACAGCTGTTATTTGAGTGGTAGTTTCCCGGTAAATGCGTGTAATGGATTTATTAAAAAAAAAGAGAGAGTATTTTAACTTGTTGGATAAAATTCAGCGTAGAATTTTGTCGAATAAAGTATTTTAGGAATATTTTAGGACATTCTGCGAATAGATTCGAAGCATTTTCACGTACCACGAGATATAATGGCAGCGTGCGTAATCCATTTCTATGGAAACACGCGAAACATTTCGCACAGATAAACCGTAAACTATTAACAGCTTCTGTCTACGTAATGTAGCATTATCGAAATCTGAAGGATAGAAAGGGGAAGAAAAATTTGACGATCCTTGGGGCGAATTCCTTTGTTTATTTATCTTTTATTTTTCTAATTATCGCCAGGTATTTATGAAAATTGTTACATTTATTTGCTCCACTACTAAATGTAGATGGGAAGAATATTTAAAACGAAAGAATATGCAGAACCGACGAGGAAAAACAGATATGAGAAACGTGTTGCGGCACATTTTTGCCAATACAAGAGAGAGAATAACAAACAAAAGTGCGCGCTTTGTATTTTTCGATGGATTACGCTGATGATATTTGTGCGTGCGTATCCTGAGCGGTTCAAAATTTAATCGGAATTATTCCGTGAAAATTACACGCGTTACAGAGGTCAGAGGAGCTTTGTAATCGTCGATCGAATCGAAACAGTGCAACTCAGCACGCGCATAAATTCATATTTTATCGCAGAATGCATTATGCATCGTTCCGGCATATTTTAGCTGCAGTTTTTGCTCTGTTGCATTTCACCCGCATTAAAATGAACCGCAGAGTTTTGCTATGCAACGTGTTTTTAATCGTGCGCGTTACAGACAGGTTTTGTAAACGGGGCTGAGGCTATTCGAGTACTCTTCGCCACGTTGTTCGCGTATTTTTCATTTTTCACTGTATCAATCCCACGAATTTATCGAATTTTATTTACCATTTGGTAATTTTTCTTTTCGCTCCATCATTAGAATACCCGATATGGCGGATTTTTTCCACCGAAATGTTCCTGCTATTTCTTATTGCCCGATAATTATGCCAGATTTTTCCCATTCGATTGTATCCTATTCGAACGTTTATTATTTCCTGATTTTATGTTTCTCTGATAAACCGGGTGTCCGCAAAGTATATGTAAATTGCGTGTAACATCGTACGAGGAAAAATAGCAAGAACGTGTCGCATGAACGTAGATTGGCGGAGGATTCGTTGCAGTGTGGCAACAAAAATTCAAAAATGACGATCGATTCATTTCTCGTTTAAATATTACGCTGAAATTATAGAAGCAGTTTCTTTGTGCTTTTAAAACCATCGAACATTAAACGGTCGAACTTTGAAAGGAAACTTTCGCGTTAAGAAAGAAGGCAAATGGAAATTAACGGATAAATAGCAGCCTCGAATAAATATCAAAATTTCGGTAATGTATCGTGTAATTGTAAGACGATCGAACGAACGATGAACTGGATTTCTTTGGCCAGGACTAATTAAACTGGTAATTAAAATCGGGAAAGTAGCTGGGAAGGGGGAAGAGACTTACAGCGAATCCACGGCTATTTTCTTCTCAGACGGTGGGGAATAAGACGAGATCTGTTAATTTATCGTAATCGTTCGGTGTGACTAAGTAAGTGTGCTGCGACGTTCTGCAATATTCTTTATTAAAATATCGAACTGCCTGGCGCCTCTTCCTTCTCTACTTCCCTCCAAGTATTTCACCTGAAACGTAACTTAACGAAATACTCAGATTTTTAATATGCAAAGTACGAGAAGTATATATTCCAATGGAAATTAATTAATTGCATAGAAGATCTATTTTACGCGAGTTTATAATTTTTATGAAGATAATTGGAAAAGCGAAGACAAATTTAGAAATTTATTTCCAAGTTGAAGAATTAAAATTCTATATATTAGGTTGTCCGAAAAGTATCTTTCTTTCGCAAATTTGTCTTTTTACAATAGTGAATCTTCGTACAAACGTGAAACCAAGTCTGTGAAACGTCACACTGTTTATCTCAACAGAACAAAATAGATCGTACGTAATTCGACAAAATAATATAAAACAATATACGTTGTGCGTCTATTATTTGCTCATAAAACGAAAGAAACTTTTCGGACAACCTAATATATGAAAATACAACGATGTCATATATACAAAAGAACGAACAATATTCGTTTAAAAAAAACAGAAAAAACTGATTTTCTATTTAAAGTATATTTCTCATATTCTACCATAGATGTTTTTTTGTACCGTACTACACAGATGTTAACGCTACGTATTTGTTAGTCGATATGTTTCAACCGATACGCATCTCGATAAGGATCTGTCGATTTACATTGGAATAAAATTGACTTACACTAGAGAGCACAATATACGCATTGCTGTATATCATGTTTCCTACAAATATTATAATGTTTTACGTAAACGATATTCTCTTTTGTACTACAAATTAACTCGCCTCTGTACTTCTGGTGGTTCAATTATTCAATGCATTTTTGGTAGCACACAGTTTGTTTGGAAGTCGTCTTACTATTAGGTTGTCTGGAAAGTTTCTTTCGTTTCATAAGATGATAGTAGATGAACAACAATTATTATAATGTTTTATGCGAACCATATTCTCTTTTGTACCACAAATTAACTTGCTTCTGTACTTCTGGTGGTTCAATTATTCCATGTATTTTTGGTAGCGTACAGTCTGCTCGCAGGTCGTCTTACTATTAGGTTGTCCGGAAAGTTTCTTTCGTTTCACAAGATGACAATAGCTGAACAACAATTTCTGTTTTATATTACTTTATTGACTTTCACTAGAGAGCACTATATACGCATTGTTATATATCATGTTTCTTAGAAATATTATAATGTTTTATGCGAACCATATTCTCTTTTGTACCACAAATTAACTCGCCTCTGTACTTCTGGTGGTTCAATTATTCAACGCATTTTTGGTAGCGCACAGTCTGCTCGGAAATCGTCTTGCTATTAGGTTGTCCGGAAAGTTTCTTTCGTTTCATAAGATGATAGTAGATGAACAACAATTATTATAATGTTTTATGCGAACCATATTCTCTTTTGTCCCAGAAATTAACTTGCCTCTGTACTTCTGGTGGTTCAATTATTCCATGTATTTTTGGTAGCGTACAGTCTGCTCGCAGGTCGTCTTACTATTAGGTTGTCCGGAAAGTTTCTTTCGTTTCACAAGATGACAATAGCTGAACAACAATTTCTGTTTTATATTACTTTATTGACTTTCACTAGAGAGCACTATATACGCATTGTTATATATCATGTTTCTTAGAAATATTATAATGTTTTATGCGAACCATATTCTCTTTTGTACCACAAATTAACTCGCCTCTGTACTTCTGGTGGTTCAATTATTCAACGCATTTTTGGTAGCGCACAGTCTGCTCGGAAATCGTCTTGCTATTAGGTTGTCCGGAAAGTTCCTTTCGTTTCATAAGGTGATGGTAGATGAACAACAATTTTTATTTTATATTATTTTATTGACTTTCACTAGAGAGCACAATATACGCATTGTTATACATCATGTTTCTTAGAAATATTATAATGTTTTATGTGAACCATATTCTCTTTTGTCCCAGAAATTAACTTGCCTCTGTACTTCTGGTGGTTCAATTATTCCATGTATTTTTGGTAGCGTACAGTTTTTTTTCTTAATTTGGAAGTAGTTTACAATCAATTCTCATTGAGAATTATAAGTAAATTATTCTGACGTGGTACAGTAACGTGAATAATAAACGATTACTGTATATTTGGTCCTATCTGAACCTAATGTTTAAAAACATTAACTAACTAAACTAAACTAAACATTAACTAAACTAGCGAGTTTTGGTGGTTGTTAATTCTTGTATTGTATCTATTACTCAATTTGGATATTTCTTCTTTAACTGTAGATTTGCTCGGAGATCGTCTTACTATTAGGTTGTCCGGAAAGTTCCTTTCGTTTCATAAGATGACAATTGCTGAACAAGAATTTTTTGTTTTTTAATTATTTTATCGAATCAGGTATGATCTAACCTATGTACCCAATAAATAAAAATTAAATTCTTTTTTCTTTTATTCTTCGTATACGTACGACGCACTTTTTCTCTTTCATGTCTCGTGCATTATCCTATCGGTTAAAAAATTCTTTGCTTCTTTATTTGTTCGCACGAGCGTATTTAGTGAAACACGAAGCGGAGAAGCAAATGAAATCTGTTCGTTTTTGTCCATCGAATGTATACCAAACTTAATCTGCGCTCTTTAGGTCGTAACGAAAGAGGCGAACGTTACATGCTCTTTGAACAGGCTGCAAAATGTTTTGCATTCCCTGCTGATTTGTTTGCTTTGTTCAAGACCGAACGCGACGATCGAAAACAGTCTCGTGAAAACATATTTCAATATCCGGCCTGCGTTCCTTTTTTAACAAATACACGTTTCAATATCCATTTCCTGTATAACCTGCATTTTTTTCACCATAGCGTTTTTTTCTTTCTCCTTTCTTTCTTTTGCAACTCGTTATCTGGTATATCGGCAATGCTTGTATACGTGGCGAATCAAACACGGCTCACGCTGATCGACCATATCTCCGCTAGTTAAAATCACATAACAATGCGTTTTTGTTACTTTCCAGCGTATTGTACAGCCACTGACCTACTTAACTTGTCGAAAAAGCGCTACCACGCACAGGCAGAGAATATTTTCCTTTGGTTCATTCCGTGTTTCGTCGAAATTCATTAGCCGCTTTCGAGCTTCTGCTCTTCGTACTTTCGTCCAAATCGAAAGTATCTTTGGCGCGTGATATGGCTACGATCTCGCTAATAATTAGCATTTATATTCGATTTATTCGCTAATGGTTACGTTGCCTTTGATCAACCATTCGCGAGTCGTTTCGACTTGCACCTCGGCTGTCATCTATTTTTCTGCATATGTATCGTTTATCTTCAAAATTTGCATACAATTGCAACGCCCGGAACACCGTGTTTGCGTGGCCAGTTGCTCGGTCGATTAATTCTTTGTTAATTAGAAAATTATTACACAGAGGGTTACTCGTAATGCTATTAGAAAATTATATCTTACGTGCAATCTGCAAGCATCGATCCAGGGAACAGATGCGCTCTCTCCGTAAATGAAACGCTGTCGTTGAGAATTAGGATCATCCTTCCGCCCTTACCGTCTTTCCAAGAATCGACCAACTTGTCGCGCTTTCTCCATCTTGAGATAACAGTCAGCAAAATTCGGCATATCCACGCTTAACGTTATTCCCTCGCTTCGACGATTCCTATTTTCTTCTTTATCTGGAAATTTACCTCCTTTTAATCGACGTATATGTCGAGCCAAAATCCTGAATAGAAAACGAAATGAAAGGGAAATTGAAATGACACTCTATCGCTTAAAAGTACGCAAATGCTAACACTTTTCCATGGAATATAACTAACAGTTGGTCACAACGTTTGGAAGAGAAAGAGCCACGTTTGTCACGCATTCGCTGTGATGAAACGACGTTTCGCCAGAAGCTGCGCGAAAAGTGGCTTTTTCCCTCCACTTTAATTTCATTATTAACTTTCCAACCACGTTAATTTCATTATTAACGTCGTTTCGCCTTTACGCGAGAATGAAAAGCCAGCCATCGCACTATCCGCCGTCTAATCGACGAAAGTTTCTTCAACGATTAACACGACGGAAGCTATGGTGGAACAGCGAAAAACATCTTAACACCCACGAGCAACAAGCCGCTACAAATGATCGCAACAGTTGACAAAAGCCGAACCGAACGTTATCTTGTCGCCAGCCCGTAACTTTCGCAAATTTTCCCGCTACGATCTTGCTGCTACCAGCGGAGAACAAATCGCATCGCAAGCACGCATTCATCGTACGGCAACGAAACGCAACGTTGGTGGAAATTTGCCGGATGATCGGAACAGTAGGAGATTGCCGATCGGTATTGCAGGTACACAGCGTTTGGCCACGTTGGTCCGCGTTTACGTAAAACACGCGTCATCTTTCACCATGGATGGATGTCGGTGCAAACATAGCATAATCACGATACGTTACTATTTGTCAGCAGGTCGTAACCGTGGATGGGGGCAGAGGTTGGCGGTGTAATAGAGGGATGGGGGTAGTGGCGATATCAGGGTGGTCATAGTTGGCGGTGATTGGGTGAGAGTATATTTGGTAGTATGGTGACGGTGTGCGAGGCATCGTAACAGTGGTGGTCGTGCAGCAGAATCCACCTAAGCCCCTCACACACGATAAGCATTGCGATAACAGTCGGCCCATCCCTCTCCTCGATTCCCTGGCTACCACCACGAACCAACCCCCACGTGTCACGGCCAGCAAGGGGGCTAAGCGCTTTAAATTTTCACCGATTTTCTTTAAACTCGCCGGAGGGAGGACACCGGCGTGGAAAAGAAAAGGACGGAAAAGTGGATCGGAGGGAAAACAATCGTTGTGTGTTTGGAGGCGCGCAAGGCGGCAGGAGATAGCGCTGACGGATAGGGCTGGCTTTCGAGGGACGATGAGAGCTGTTTAGAGATTTTCGAAACGATAACGCGCAACCACGGAACATTCGAACGTGTATGTGCCAGGTTAAATGTACGCGCATACGCGAATCCGTAAGCGGCTACGGGGAATTCCCGCTGATTTAGTTTCCTCCATTTTACCACTGTGTCGCGTCCTCGACAGTGTCGGCTCATTCGTTCTTCCTGACGATTCTTTCCGAGCTTTCTTCCTTGATATTTCTATTCCTTTTCGATTGTTCTTTTCAATTGGATTGTTTGGTCGCGCGATTACCAGATGCAAATGTTTGATGTGGTAGGCGAGAGAAATTTTAATTTCGTCGACAATTGGGTTAGATATCTCGGATTGACCGATCTGGGTCCGCGAGAAAATTTGATCGATCACGCGTATTTTTGTCGCTGATATTTTAACAGCTTTCGTTCGACCAGATAGAATTTCCTTGTAAAAATATAATGGAACGTTTTACCGTATGGCGTTTAGGACGTACGCGGCTCGACTTACTTGTATTTCCTATGCTTGCCAAGTATTAGGTTGTCCGGAAAATTTCTTTCTTTCGCAAATTTGTACAACGTACAAACGTGGAACCAAGTCTGTGAAACGTCTCGGTGTTTATCTCGACAGAATAAAATCGATCGTACGTTATTCGACAAAATAATATAAAACAAGAAACGTTGCGTTGTTTATTATTTCTTCATGAAACGAAAGAAACTTTTCGGACAAGCTAATATTTCTAATTTTCTTCCATCTCTTCCCTGTGAAAAGAAGCTTTACGTTACTCGGATTAGAAACGTAGCGGCACATGCGTCTTAGGACGTTTCGATTCGAAGATGCCTCACGTAGTTATTTTGCCACAGAGGATCAACACTGTACGACGTACGTAATAAACAAACTCTGGACGAAGCAATTTCGCCGCTGCGCGCAATCGACAACCGACGACAAGTTCGAACCTTTCAGTGCCCCCATCGACCAGTATAAATAGACAACTATGTTCTCCAGACATAGTCAGTGAGTCAGTTGCGCGAATCAATATCGGCACATGGAGTCATCGAGATCATCAGTCGAGCGAATAAGTCTCAGTGTCAGTAATCAGTATCGGTAGCGCAGTGTCGCGCGGTCTTACAAGGAATAGCATCGAGCTAAAATATCTGTAAACGTAGTTGACGAAATCAACTAGTCTCGTTATTAATTTAACCAACAACACGTCTCGCCGTCCACCACAGAAATATGACAAGTTTTCTGATGGGAGCAGATCGAGTTATCGCGACTGTCGTATGAAATCTACTCGATCGACGAGTAATTTATTTGTTTATATAGGGTGGTTGGTAACTGGTGGTACAAGCGGAAAGGGGGTGATTCTACGCGAAAAAAGAAATCGAAAATATAGAATAAAAATTTTTCGTTTGAAGCTTTGTTTTCGAGAAAATCGACTTTGAATTTTAGCTCGGTACGCGTGCACTTTAACACGTCTCGTTATAACGGATCTCACTGTAGATCGTTGTCGTTTTTTTAATTTTTTAATTTGTTTTTTAATTTTTTCTTTTTTTTAATTTTTCCATCGAGACAACGATCTACAGTGAGATCCGTTATATCGTACCGCACGCGTACCGAACGAAAATTCAAAGTCGATTTTCTCGAAAACGAAGCCTCAAACGAAAAATTTTTATTCTACATTTTCGACTTCTTTTTTCGCGTAGAATCACCCCCTTTCCGTTTGTACCACCAGTTACCAACCACCCTGTATAAGATTCAAGCGCGGCTATCTTTGCATTCTTCGAAATAGCTTCTTCGTTATGCGATATTCTACGATATTTTTCTCCGTGTACGTTGTAATTACGGTATAATAATTTTGGCTGATCGGAAAGTAGCTGTTGGAAACGTGCGATGCAACGTTGAAAATGGCAAGTGGAAAAGTTAGAAGTTTGCCGGTGATGTAGTTTAAATAGCTCGGAGGGTGACAAATTCTCGCAAACGACGCACTTACGCGCACGCAAATCCACGTACGTGTGCGGTGCGATAGCACACGGGGGATTCTAACCCGATTCACTTCCTTCGATTCTATTTCTTTCCCCACGCGTTCAAACGCGATTTACAAACGCCGTAACTCGTGAATCTGTTTAACGCTATCGTGGCGTCAACATTTCCGTCTCTCCATCTCGTCGTTCGTTATCGATAATCTCCCGCTACGGGAAAAGAAAAAATAGTATTCGAGGGTCGTCCATTTGCTAATATTTACGAGGTCGCTCGTATTGCATTTGCTTTCGTCGCTGCGTTCTTTCCACGCCAATTTTTATTACGTCGTTTTGTCTTTGGCTCGTTAAACTTCAAATTGAAATTGTCGTTACACCGCATTGGCCAATTGTTTCGTTCCAAGTGTGGCGATCCAGACAACTGTAAAGTATCGCGTACCATTCGCGGCTCTTTAAAATCGTCCCACTTTAACACCTTGACTGTCGCGTCACCCGTATTCGGGTGACAGCAAAGTTTACTTTTTAAACATCTTCTATCTGCCTAACATAGTTTGCATGCGCGTCTAATGCTTCTTCCGGAATCATTCTTCTTTTATATTATGCTGTCTCCGTGGAAGACAAGGATTTTTTGTGTTTCCAGACAACCCTAATAATTTTCCTGCTAATAATTCTCTAAATCTTCCAATATTTACATCCTTCCTTGTTGCAATTTTCTGATACAAGTAAGTTTATTATCTCTGTTGAGAATCGTGGATCTTTGAAGCCGAAATAATGTTATAGGGACACTAAATTTATACTTGGGATTAACATTAGGATAGTAATATATTTATTTTATGGACGATTTCTTATATATTCATCGATACACACTTGCACGCGTCTCAGCACTTTCTTCTATACCCGACTGTAAACCGACTGCCTAGTTTACATTCATTTGTTTTCGAGACGCCGCGCACACACGTACCTCCGCACACTGATACCCACATACAACTATCTCTACTACGCAATTTAACCCAATCCAGCACAGAAAATTATACATATCTCAAAAATCTCGTCATCAGCGAACAGCTCGAACACGTCACATGGATTAACATTGCCAGGTAATCGCTTACGCGCGATCGCTCTCAATCTCCTCGCCAGAGGATCTCGTACTCTCTCGCGACGCTTGCCAAGAATCCTTCGTTTACGCATCTCGTTAAGAATCTTCTGCGTGGAAACGTCGTGGAAAGATCCATCGACGAGCGATCGGTGGATGAAAACGCGTAACCGATAAAGTGCATCATAGATCGAGTAGATCGCGACAGGTGAACGCGAGCAGGAAGGAAGGGCAGCAGGGTGGTTGGGGTCTTAGGGTGACGATAATAGCCGGAATCGTTAGCGCAGAGTGGATGGGCAGAGATTGAGCGAGCGAGTGCGACCCAGAGAGACAGAGAGAGAGAGAGAGATCGCTGGTAAGCGAAAGCGAGAAACCAAAAGATAGAGAGAGAGAGAGAGAAAGGGAGAGTGTCGTCGTGCTCGTATGAAGTACTATCGTAGCTGTCGCGTGGGCAGCCGCTTTATCGCTTTAGCGTCAGATTAATAAGCCGCACGCTCGGCAGTAACACACCCACACGAACGTACCTATACAACGTGTATATCACTCCGCGGGCTCGCGCATAAAGTCACGAGCTCGCGTGCAAACAAACGCAGCCGCGTGTACGCGTACACAGCGAGTCGTGACCGCCGGTACACGTTGAAAGCCCTTAGTATTTATTTTATTTGGCTTATTCGTTTCCGGCGACGTTACATCGCCGTTTGCTGGAATTCAATCTCCGTTCGTGTGAGTGCCGACCGTGCTATGGTCCACGTGCACACAGATTACAAACGTTACTTATATATGTGTGTATACTGTACGCGTATACCAAAAGGGCTCGCGCGTATGTACGTACGCATCTCCCTCTCTCTGTCTCTCTTTTAGCGTGCACCTCTGCTACATCGTGTCTCTACATGTGTTATACTCTCTCTCTCTCTCTCTCTCTCGTTCTCTCTCTGGCCATCTCTGTTTGACTTGGTGTACGCGGCTTTTGTGTGCATGCGAAGAGAACGAGGGTGTGCGTGGACTCACCCTCCTCTGTTTCTCCTCCACCGGCTTCTGCATGACATATGATCTTCCATATTGCCACGGTACACAGGCTGCGCACGTACGAGCGCAAAAACGCGCGCGCCAACGCGCCAGCGCCAGCCACCGAGCCGGCTACGAGACGAGAAAAGGAACGTTTGTCACCAAGTAGCCCCGGCTGCCACAAGGCTACGTTATACGTATCTCGGGGGTTACACACCGTGCTCCTCGTAGCCGACTGCAAATAGCAGCGGTGGTTTAATAAAAAAATGACCGACCAGCCTGAAAAGAAGTTATGAAGCGGAGAGAAGATGGAAAACATCGCGATACCCCGACGGGGAAACGTCCGCGAGATAAATTTCGGCCGACGACTTTATTTCTACTTTCCGCCTTTTGCTACTCTTGTTCCCTGCCTTTCGCTCCCACCCCACGTATCCTCGTAATCCGATCTTATCGACTGTTTAATTCGCGTTTGCATCGTTGCTGTAGTCTTTGTTCGTCCTGCCGTGCAGAATTCCACATAGAGGAATCGTTGGATTTTTTTAATCGCGTTGCCACGTACAGTGCCGAGCCTTTTTCTTCTTCGTTTTACGATGTCACCATCGTTAAGAATGTCGACGTTTCGTTAAATTGTAATTTTCTGCAAATCGATGACTCGCGACGAGAGGAAGATTTTAATTGACCGAGGTAATAATATCGTAAGAATTCGAACGATCGAAATAAAATAGCAATTTGTATAAATATCGCTGCTCTATTTGCGACAAAATCTCACTACCATCTTTTTACCCGGTTCTACCCTCCATTTTCCTAGTTTCGAATTTCTTCAATTGCACGGAAGATAGCAAACCACATGAAATTTAATACACTTTAAATTAATTATTAAACAATTCAAATCGTAAATATAACTTGTAGACAAGTAGGTAGACACATTGCATAAAATTTTCTTCAAAGAGGAAGAAACGGAAAGGTTGAAGCGATTAAAACAATTATTAAATTAATCATTAAACAATTCAAATCGTAAACATAACTTGTAGACAAGTAGGTAGATAAATTGCATAAAATCTTCTTCAAAGAGGAAGAAAAGGAAGAAACGGAAAGGTTGGAACGATTAAAACAATTATTAAATTAATCATTAAACAATTCAAATCGTAAATATAACTTGTAGACAAGTAGGTAGACACATTGCATAAAATTTTCTTCAAAGAGGAAGAAACGGAAAGGTTGAAGCGATTAAAACAATTATTAAATTAATCATTAAACAATTCAAATCGTAAACATAACTAGTAGACAAGTAGGCAGATAAATCGCATTAAAATTTTCTTCAAAGAGGAAGAAACAGAAAGGTTGAAACGGTCGTACGGAAATAAAATAGCAATTTGTATAAATATCGCTGCTCTACTTGCGACAAAATCTCACTACCATCTTTTTACCAGATTCTACCTTCGATTTTCCCAGTATCGAATTTCTTCAATCCTACGAAAGATACCAAATCACACGAAATTTAATACACTTTAGATTGAAACAATTATTAAATTAATCATTAAGCAATTAAGATCGTAAACATAACTAGTAGACAAGTAGGTAGATAAATCGCATTAAAACTTTCTTCAAAGAGGAAGAAACAGAAAGGTTGAAACGATCGTACGGAAATAAGATAGCAATTTGTATCAATATCGCAGCTCTACCTGTGACAAAATCTACCATTTTTTTAGCAGATTTTCTAGTTTCGAATTTCTTCAATCTTACGAAAGATACCAAATCACACGAAGTTTAATACACTTTAAATTAACGATTAAACAATTAAAATCACGTAAGTGCTATAACGTAAATACCAGGCGTAGACAAGTAGGTAGATAAATGGCATTAAAATTTTCTTCGAAGAGGAAGAAAAGGAAGAAACAGAAAGGTCGAAACGATCGTTCTGATCAGGTAACGCGAACGTACTAGCTTCAAGCTGAACCTACAGATAACCCTGATTTTCCTGGCGACTCGAAAGAGCGGTGGAATAGTGGATAAGGGGTGGTTACCATAAAGCACATAGCACAAGTCATCCATGGCGCGACTCTTTGTTCCAGTAACAATATAAGGGTGAATCGCGGTCGGGGATTGTTTGTGTCTCGCTGCGCGAGGGGAGGGCATGATTCTACCATTTATTACGGCGACATTCCAGCCTGATAATACTACGAATACGACTGCTAACGGGAATGTTGGTTCGTTCCTTGTCGTTGGATCAAGAAAGGCGTTTATAAGCGAAGGAAAGGGAGAACTGTATTTCGTTTCGGTATGATATTCACCCCTCTTACTATTTCATATGATTTTTACAAATGGAAGGTAGGTTAGCTCGATTTTTCCACGATTTTTCTAAGCTCGATCAACCGTTACCTTTGTATTACGATCTCGCCCTTCTTTTCTTGTTAGTTGAAACGTCGTATTTTACGTTTCCAAGTTCTTTATCATTTCAATTTCAATTCGATTTAAAGCGCTTAATCGTCGTGTCGTAACAGTCTGTATCGTGTCATTTCGATTTATTTAAAAAGGAAAAAAGAAGACAAACACAGGAAACTCGGAATATCGAAATATGTCTTGAAGAATGAAATAAAGTTGGATAAATAAATTTCGATATTCGATTATCCGTAGAATCTTTTTCACCGTGGCGATCGAAACTGTTCTATCCTAATCGATAACAAAACTTCGATCGACTGTCGTTTTAGCGTAGATACCTCACATTATTCACAGGTAGCAATTATTTCATTTATTCGATAGAAGAGCACGTCGTGTCGCGAAATTGAACGACCGCGTTTACGATCTGCTCAGAGATCGCTTTTCTCTTCTTCGAAGGAGATCGCTCCTTGTCTCTCGATCCTCCTACTTTTTATTCCGTTTCATTTCCGCAGTCGCATTCACGAATTTTCTTCGATATAATTTTTATCTTCGCGATCGAAGCATCGAGAGATTAAATGATCCTAATTCTATGTGCAGGTACGATACAACGACAGAGATTAAAAAAAAAAAAAACGAAATATCGTGGAAAGGTATAAAAAAAAATCGCGTGGATCGGGTTGGCCTCGATTAGCAAACGGTAACGAATAATCGGAACTGTGCGCGGTTTCTCTCGCGGTTTCGCCCGTTAGCCAGCCTCGCAATATTTTCGTTTCATTGACAAACGCTGTTTTGATAACACTCGATCGCGTGATATTTTTTTTTTGTTCGGCCGAATCGCTTAGTCCGCCGGATGATTTGTCTCCCGTTCTCGTTTCTGTCGTCGGTCGCGTTTACATCGATTTATTACGGCCGAGCTTTCGAGCCCTTTCCGCGCGCGAGAGCGGATACCGAACGGCAAACGGTTAAGTGTGGGTGGCGAGACACCGCAGAAACCGAGTTTTGCGGTGCTAAAATCAATTCCGTGTTTGCCTGTCAATTTATCGCTAATGGCCGACCAGGTAACAGCTGATGATAACGCGATGCTCCCTGGCAGTTTACCTCGAATGTCGATTTTAGTGTTCAAGCATTCGGATGGTCGCCACCTCGCAACAGCCACGCGTGTATACTTTTCGACTTGCTATCCAATCCCTTCTATCAATCCCTCTAATTGTACCGAATGTGTGTTTACTCTTCATTTTCCAACCACATTTTTCACGAATTATCGCGCGTACAGATTCTCCTTTAAGGGGGGGGAGGGTAAGGTTAATTCGTACAAAAATAAGGCATGTTTTTGTGAATTATTTGTGACGACACAGTTAAAATCTCTTTAGTAAAACCAATTGCACATTAAAGTACGACATTCGAAGAATATTGTATAAAATATTCACGGAGAAATATTAAAAAGTACGGCAATGGCAGCAATTATTCGGGCGTGTCTCGGAAAAAAGTAGAATTGCTCGTAACTTGGTGCTGGATCATCTGAAATCAAAAAACCAAAGTTCATTCGTTAGCTAACAGTTTTCCCCAGGTAACGCTGAGAGGGTTTTCCGAAATTTCAATTTTCCACTTTTTTGGAACACTTTGAAGGGATAAATTAGCCGATTTTGCGAAAATTTGCGGCTAATTTTCCCTTCAAAGTGTTCCAAAAAAGTGAAAAATTGAAATTTCGGAAAACCCCCCCAGCGTTACCCGAGGAAAACTGTTACCTAACGAATGAACTTTGGTTTTTTGATTTCAGATGATCCAGCACCAAGTTATCAGGGCCACCGTAATTCTACCTTTTTTCCGAGACACGTCCGAATAATTGCTGCCATTGCCGTATTTTTTAATATTTCTCCGTAAAAATTTTATACAATATTCTTCGAATGTCGTACTTTAATGTACAATTGGTTTTAATAAAGAGATTTTAACTGTGTCGTCACAAATAATTCACAAAAACATGCCTTATTTTGTACGAATTAACCTTACCCCCCCCCCCTTAAAAGGATCAGTTACTTTAGACATCGTGTGGACCGTTCTGTTGTTCTTGCTGGATTTTTAAACGTTAGAAACTCGCAGTACGATACGGAGCGATATTTTTGACGTTACGTATCGTTCGAAAGGTTTGAGAGATCGTTGAGAAAGGTTTTGAGAAAATGTTTCCGGTAAGTTGTACGGAAAAATTGTTCCTCGAATTTTTAACCGAGCAATTCACTTTGGACGTCGATATATGATAGGTTTTCATATTACGTACAGTTTCATTTGGAAATATCAGAGCGTGCCCTGTCTTCGATACGAAATTTGATGTTTGGTTACGGTATTTGTGAATTTTAAATTTCCCGCGTGTTTTCACGTAAATCCTTAGTACATCAGCGATATTCCATGCTGCGTGTCGACCTAGCGGTTTCTATACAAGCGACACGTTTCGTTTTGACACGTGTCAAGGTCTTTCAAGAGCCACCGGCCTAACGATAACCACGAGTTCCGGTTTGCCGACGAATCGCAAGAATCGTAGGTATTTTTTTATGTATATAACGTTTATTGTCCAAGAAAAATATAAATACATATGTGTGCTCATAATAAACAATGAATTTCTGTTTGAAAGTGGTTTTGGAAAAAGTACCATTGCGCGATGGTACGACGTGGCCATACCATATTTTGTGTTGGGTTTACGTTTCTGACATTACAGTTCGTAATTTCATTTAAGCCGCTCAAAAGCGATATTGTCTTTTCTTTCTTCTGTCCTGAAAACTTCAAGAATCCTGGGTGTGTAATTTTGAGCGACAAAGTGCAAGAGGCGCGAATGTTACAGTTTGGAAACGCGCGATGTAGCCGATGACCCGATCGTCGTACTTGACCCCTGGTGTATAGCCGTAAGAATGTCCCGAAGGATCTGTCCACGGAGTGGGAAAATCGACGAATCTTCTGACAAAAGGACAGTGAGTGGAAGAGCTCGGTAACATACCGCAGAACCTTGAAGGCACCAAGTCGTCCAAAGAATTTATTCCTACCGTCGAAATGATGATTTTTCTCCTTCGCGTCGCCTTGTATTGGATCTTAATTACAATCGTTCTCGTGGTATTTAGATAGAAAACTGTATGGAAAACAGGTTATCTGGATATTAAATTTCGCCTAGGTATTGGGTTGGCAACTAAGTGATTGCGGATTTTGTCGATATCACCTAATGACAAAATCCGCAATAACCTAGTTGACGATCCAATATGTATATAATCGGACTTTGATCCGGAAGCTGGAACAGCGACAAATACAACGATTTAAGGTAAAGAGAAAGAAATAAAGCGGACCTGCCATCATTCTGTAGCTCTGTTATGGTAACGTGAAAGATGGACCGTAGGAATAATAACGTGGATAGGAATCGATATCATAAATTAAAAAAAGCAGGATCGATCCGATGGTCGGACACGGGAATCGTATAATCGTAAGATTTAGTGGTAGCGCGACCCCTCCAGCAAGCCGAAAGACGTGGCGTTGCGACGCATCGCCACAATAGCCCCGATGATTTACGCACATATAAATACCGATCGTCCTTCTTCTCTTTCTTTCCTTTTTTTCCTCTGGACCGCGAAAACTTTGGCTACTCTTCGATGGATCACAAAGAAGCAAGGGAACCCGTAGGCCGTACGAAGATGCAATATCACCCCGTTATGACGGCCCCCGTATTTTAGTAAGGTGCGTAGGGTGAGATTCCCATTGGCTGCCCCATTGCCATGGTGTGTATCGTAACGCGGTACCGCTCAGCACGGTACACACATCAATCACCGGCATTTTAATATCGGCTACCGTACAATACCACCAACACCGATATTCCCTGGTACTCTACCAACCCACCCACCCTCTCCTCCACTACACACACCCCTTCTCCGCTGGAAAACCAGTTTTTATGGCGAAATTCTTCTAATTCGTTCTCCGATCCTCCCTCCTGTCCTCTTCATCCTCCATCGACGTCGACAATCGTTTCCACTCGTTTGTTTTACCATCGTTCGGTTTTCGCGTCTAATGACTAGCTGCTTGGATTTTTCCTGCAACCAAAGGTTTCGCCTTGCAATTCTTCTAGACGATAGTTTTAACGATTGTCCGATTATATTGGGTTGTCCGGAAAGTTTCTTTCGTTCCATAAGATGACAATAGATGAACGACAATTTCTGTTTTATATTATTTTATTGACTTACACTAGAGAGCACAGTATACGCATTGCTGTATATCGCGTTTCCTGCAAATATGTATAATGTTTTACGCGAACCATATTCTTTTTTATACCACGAATGAACTTGCCTCTGTAGCTCTGGTGGTTCAATTATTCCATGTATTTTTGGTAGCGCACAGTCTGCTCGGAAGTCGTCTTGCTATTAGGTTGTCCGGAAAGTTTCTTTCGTTTCAGAAGATGACAATAGATGAACGACAATTTCTGTTTTATATTATTTTATTGACTTACACTAGAGAGCACAGTATACATATTGCTGTATACCGCGTTTCCTACAAATATTTATAATGTTTTACGCGAACCATATTCTTTTTTATACCACGAATGAACTTGCCTCTGTAGCTCTGGTGGTTCAATTATTCCATGTATTTTTAGTAGTGCACAGTCTGCTCGGAAGTCGTCTTGCTATTAGGTTGTCTGGAAAGTTCCTTTCGTTTCATAAGGTGATAGTAGATGAACAACAATTATTATAATGTTTTATGCGAACCATATTCTCTTTTGTACTACAAATTAACTCGCCTCTGTACTTCTGGTGGTTCAATTATTCAATGCATTTTTGGTAGCGCACAGTCTGCTCGGAAGTCGTCTTGCTATTAGGTTGTCCGGAAAGTTCCTTTCGTTTCATAAGGTGATAGTAGATGAACAACAATTATTATAATGTTTTACGCGAACCATATTCTATTTTGTACGACGAATTAACTTGCCTCTGTACTTCTGGTGGTTCAATTATTCCATGTATTTTTAGTAGTGCACAGTCTGCTCGCAAGTCGTCTTACTATTAGGTTGTCCGGAAAGTTTTTTTCGTTTCATAAGATGATAATACATGAACAACAATTTTTGTTTTATATTTCATTCAATTAGATATGATCCTATATGATGTTATATTTAATTTAATTAGATATGATGTTATATTTCTGTTATTATGTTGGTGCATAATTCAATAAACTAATGTGGTGTATTGGATGAGGATCAGTAATATAGAATAACAAGAGCGAGAGTTTGCTGCTGCAACTTGTCAAGTATATTTTGAATAAAAGTAATAAATTAATATACAGACTATATTCGCTGAAACGCTCGTACTGTGTATAAGTCGTAAAATAAGATCGCTAATGACTCGTTAATTAGATCGCTGATAATTCGTTGATAACCGAGTGATAACTGATCGACAACTGACTGTAACTCTTTTCGGTTGCGTCCGTTTATTTATACCGGTCGGGGAGAGTCGAAAAATTCGAATTCCTCTTCGTTCGACGGCTGTGGCGACGTTGTTTTGCCCGGAGTTTATTTATTCTTACAATACGTGTATCCTAACGATCTCGATACTCCGAGGCAAAATAACAACATGATTTGAATCGTCTTCTAACTCATGTGCCGCTACACTAATATAAAACAAACAACATCGTGCCTCTATTGTTTCCTTATAAAACGAAAGAAACTTTTCGGACAACCTAATATTTCGTTCACAAGTCACCTCTCTGATCGTCTTCAAATAAAATTGTCCTGTCCGAGTGACGATGTTCGCTATGTTTGGACCAGCGACAGCCACCTAATCTCGTGGTGGCGATCGTTTTAAAAATTGTTTGGGGAGATGGCGAAAAATCGGACGAAAGATAACGCGCGCGTGTCAAAGCGTTCGCTGATTCGTCCGTTTGCTTGTTTATTCATCTCTGAGCGATTCAGGACGTTCGAATGCGTCACCACAATTACGGAAATCGCCAGCGAAATGTGCATTGATTAGGTTGCTGCTGGACAGAACGCTGCGGTGCGGTCGCCCCTTTGTACTTCAGTGCGCGCGATACGCGTTGCATCTGCTCGTGATGCGCAATTAGCAGCCCTAATCGCGAATTTAGGATCGAGGTCGACCAAGTTTTCCATTGGTCGTTCGATTACGAACGGCGGATGAGTACACGCGTCCGAATCTGTTGGAACGCATCCGTCCAAGGTTTCCCCTATTCTCAGCTTCTCTATTTTTATTCCCAAGGACAACGTTTCATATCGCAATCTATAGATCGCTGCACTTTTTCTACGTAAATTTTTCACGAATTACCGGATCGTAACGCGAATTCGTCCTATTTTTATCTTCGCTTGCAAATACATGTCACAACCTGATACTTTTATTACGAAAATTCCCAATATTTTATGTTTTTTCTTTTCGAGTCTGCCGCGTTGTTCGTATTCCTCTACCATTTTAAAAAGTTCCTCAGATTCGAAGAAAATGTTCGCATCGAACGTATCCAATGACGTTTTTAATATTTCGATAACAATATCTTTTTCAATTAAATCTTTTCGCGTCGTTCGTATCTTTCTGTCGCAAAAAAAATTGCTCAAAGTTTGAAAAACACAGAGAAGAACTATCGACTTTTCCTTCCAATCTTATGCTAATTACGTTGTTTAAATCATCCACGGTTCTTCCATTCGTTCGAATAAAATACAGTTTACGATATAAAAATTGGAAATATACTCTCGCTGCGTTTCCTCGCGTCTATTTTAATCTTACTTTTTCTAACAATAGTAGAGAGACAGGACCAAGTTACGCAAAAGGGTTGTATAGTTTGGCTACAAAGGCTTCGTACAGTTGAATGATGTGGCGAATCAACGAATACGGGACGAAGGAACGATTTATGCCTGGTTGAATTTTGTTTTCAGTTTTCCAGAACAAAATAACATAAATATTGACGATGGTTCGCATCGGGGATCGATTCTTTTGTAATCCATACATTACACAGGCTATATTTTCATTTTTATTTTGAAACAGTTGAGGGTAGAGAGTAGGGTGGGCACTGGATGCTTTTATGGTGACTGGCCGTGTTGGTATAGAGACGGGTGCGTACAGACGCGTACGAGTGTGGCGGCTAGCCTGGCCCATGACGAGAGATGAAATTCACCTGGAACACGTGCTGCCCTTGTTCGCCTCGTGACGCGATGACGTAGGCACTGAGAGGATTATTTCTCCGTGAAAAACTGATAGGCCACTGTTAGTCGTACAAAACTGCGCCAACATTATGTAACGACATTGCCCGGCTAAAAGATTTCCCAAACTAATACCGTCATTTCGCTGCAGCAGATTACACGCGTCGTTACACCCACGCTACTTGCGAAAAAAGTTATAATAATACGCATAAGTAGAATATATAAGCAAATTAAGCATCGTAAAAATAGAATAATTAGTTAGCTTGTTGTTCAGTTATATGCAACTATTTATAAAGTTGTTCGCGATGATGTCAAATGCCGCAAATATTAGGTTGTGCGCCAAGTGTCTTTCTTTCGCAAACGTATTTTTTACAACGTACAAACCAAATCTGCCAAATGTCGCGGTGTTTATGTCGACAGAAAAAAGTCGATCGTACGTAATTCGACGAAATAATATAAAACAAAATGCGTTGTGTTGTTCGTTATTTCTTCGTAAAACGAAAGAAACTTTTCGGACAACCTAATACGAAAGGAACAACCGGAGGAAGCAGCCGCGAATAACATTAAACAAAATATCCCAGCTGTAAAAATAATAAAACGGTAGGATACAAACGTACACATTGTTAGAAAAACGAGTGGAAGATTTTAAACGCTCGTAACATTCGTCGATAGGAGAAGAAAATTCTCAATCAACGTACACGTGGGTCCTGCAGTCCTTTCGAACAACGTTCGACGTTGCGACTGTTTCTTCGTCGAACGTAAACAAAGAGATTAATTCGGAAGTATGTCAACGCAAGGTTGCCGATACAAAGTTATCAGCAGAGATTACTCCGTAGATGTAAACGAAGCAAAAACCTTCTTCGCGTAGCAGATATTCGACGTTGCCCTTCCATTACGCCGGAAGACTCGTATCGACGCGCACGTCCAAATATTCTTATTCGTTTCCGTGCGTTTAACGAAGAAACACTCGCAGCATGAAGCGATCGAAATTGGACTTTCTTCGAAGGGACATGGCGTTCTTTCCTCCTTTCGTCGATTTCGGTAAGCCCCTACCATCTTTTATCTTTCTCTTTGTCGTTTTGTATTTCCGTTTGAAGCTGTTAGGTTGTCCGGAAAGTTTCTTTCGTTTTATTATCTCATCGAATTACGTACGTACGATCGATTTTGTTTTCTCGAGGTAAACACCGCGACGTTTCGCGTTTGTACGAATGTGGACCGTTTAAAGAAAAACACAAAAGAAAGACACTTTCCGGACAACGTAACACGTATCGCTAAGTATCGTTTCCGATCGTTAGTTTCCCCGTTAATTCATATGCTGTTAACTTAATAATCGTTTTTGGGAAAAATCGACAAAACTGTACGCATGTAGAGACAGGTACACGCGTACGTTGTAGCGTACAGTTGTAGCTGATTGAGACGACGAGAAGAATAATCGTTATTCATAGACACTGTCGTAATATATCGAGATATACTATATATACTCTGCTTATCAAGGTTATTATTAATTTTTCGTTTCGTTAGAGGAAAAAATAACGAATTTATCAAGATTAAAAAGAGAAGCTGAAATATCGTGGCTGTGTTAACAATAGAAACGGACGGGTAACGCCGGTAATATCCGATTTTTATAATATCAGGGATAAAAAAAAACACACGGGGGTCATGGAGGAAAAAATATATAGCGGCTAAAGGCGAATTATTGCCACGGTGTTTTCAAACCCGACGTCCGATTGTTTACTACCGTAATCTGCGCCAATGCGTCAGTTAAATTAATCATTTGCTTGCCAATGTTACCGATAAGATCGTTCTTTTTCTCTCTTTTACTGGCGACCATGCGTATCAGATTATACCACGCGATTAACATAATCGCGTAAACAAGACGGACGAAACATTTTCTTATGCAACTTACTTACGCGATAAATAAGAAAGCGTTTGATTTTTTAATGAAACTACAACCCGTATCGACGTTTCGCGAGAATTCTATCTGATCCTCGAAGCAACCGTTGATCGTTCGCGTTGATACACGCTACGCTAACTTTCGCATGAAATTTATTCGTTCGTTTATTATTGATTTTATCGAAATTCGCGTTCACTGTGCACGATCGTTAGCGACTCTATTGCTATATATTCGGTGGGTCGTTAAATTCTCTTCAACGTTCTAATTTCTCGCAAGTTGATGATCTTTCGTTGGGATCGGACCGATGCGAACGTATCCTTGAGATTATCGTGGACGTTAGGTTTTCGTCAGTTTGTTGGTCGCGATGAAATTTAATGAAATTTTATTCGAACACGATACGAAGTAGTAGAATACTTTGGCGATTAATCGCGTATCGGTGTATTAGGATCACGGTCCAACTATTTAATTCGTCGACCGGTTTCAGCTCAAAGCGAATCGCAGTAATTACGATGAGCGTCGCCTAACGTGCTAACGACTAGTCGGCTCGGATATTCCGCTTTGATTCGATTTCGTATCGAAAAGTACTCTTCGGTATCATCGTCTCTGTCAACGGTCTCGCTATTATTCGCGATAACGGTCGTTATATCAGGTTTTCGACATTTGAAATTCGCACCGAGCCGGAGGGCAGGTGACGCTCGTTGGCGCTCGTTACCGCTCGTGCCAAGCCCTGCACCGTTCATACTTTCGCAAAAGCTTTCGTACGAAATATAATCCACCAGCAGGTTAAATTACAGCCACGTTAAAGCTTGCAACACGCAAGCAGCTATTCCAATTGACAACGTCATTCCGGGGGAATAGTTATCGACTACCGACGCCTACGTTTCTACGTAGAATACCTTTTCTCCTTTTCTTCGGTAAACCGTGCAACAATTGATAAACATTTTGTTAGTTAAACGTTTCTATCTGTCTATGTTCCTTTCGTCTTCTTTAGATGCGACATTTTCAGGCGAACTTCAGCACAGAAAATATCTAGACAAATAGGCAGCAAGGACCGTAAGATATTTTATACGTTGTATCTTCAGAGAAATTAGCCTAAGTTTTATCCCATTATCTCTATTTTTACGTCAATTATGTTGGCTTCTGTAGCGTGTCAATTCAAATGACTGTCGCGGTTCGGTTCGCTCTGGTCATTTGGCATCGATAAATCAAAGACAGTTTTAATTTATCCTCTTTGAATTCATTTTTTGGCGAACGTTTCTACGTAGATACGTCTCTGCCTTCTTCCTTTGCTCCTTTCTCTTTTCCATGCTCCTTTCGCGTTTCTCCACAAATTCGTTAAAGGAGCGTCCTCTTCCTATTTAGATGCGACATTTTCAGGCGAACTTCAGGACAGAGAATTGCTAGACAAATAGGCAGCAAGAACCGTAAGATATTTTATACGCGTTTCGTTGTATCTTCAGAGAAATTAGCCTAAGTTTTATCCCATTATCTCTATTTTTACGTCGATTATGTTGGCTTCTGTAGCGTGTCAATTCAAATGACTGTCGCGGTTCGGTTCGCTCTGGTCATTTGGCATCGATAAATCAAAGACAGTTTTAATTTATCCTCGTTGAATTAATTTGTTACCAAAAGAAGTGAAACAAACGAGGGAATATAAATATTGCCTGTGTGGTAGTATTGTACGTTCGCACGACTTGCTACGTTATAGCGAGACACGTTCTCGTTTTACTTTGAAAAGTTGCTGTATCAATTGTTCAAGAACGCGAGTAGAAAAAGTCTACTTATCGTTCGCTCAGTTTCTCTTTGCTCGTATCCTATGAAACCAGCGTTAATATACAACGTTGGAATCACCGTGCAAAGCAACCAGACGCAGCCACGATATCTACGATTCTTCGAAACATTCGCGTCATTTAAAAAACCATATCTTTTTAATACGCGTTTCCATACGCCCGATATCGCGGCCAACTAAACCAACGG
The DNA here is from genome assembly GCF_040668555.2 of Bombus flavifrons. Lineage (NCBI taxonomy): Eukaryota > Metazoa > Arthropoda > Insecta > Hymenoptera > Apidae > Bombus > Bombus flavifrons. The sequence continues at coordinate 10,593,702 of NC_138455.1, read as the reverse complement.
ATAATTCGAACATCTACCAATTTTGTCGTAACTCGCGTCTCCGTGAAATTGCACGGGCCGTCGTTGCTCGCGCCATATTTTCAAGTTGACGAGATTTAGTTGGCAGTTTCACCCTTATCGAAAATGCTGCCTTTATCTTGAACGCGCGCCGCCTGTTAATTCAACGAGAATTTACTATCCATCCGCGGTTCTTGTTCCGTGAACATATAGGGGGAGAGCACGTTGGATTACTCGACAGGAATATCATTTTATTTGACGTTGAACTCATTCCGGAATACATTTGTTATTAATTAATAAATGCCAGTGGTCGCCTCTGCACAGAGCTATCGGATTTAAAGCAAGCTCTCGTTTCTCCTCCCTCTCTAACCCCTTCCCCTTCCCTCCCACTCGTCCTGCAACCTCTTCCTCCTCCTCCTCCTCCTCCTGCTGTACCTACACCTACACCTACACCAACAGCTCTCCACCTACTGCTCTCACAAACCTGCCGTGTATGTGCGAACACGCTGATTGACCCACCCACGAGTGATCGTTCGGCCATGAACGCTACGGATGGCTCGGCTGCTCATTTTACACCCACAATGGAAAATTCGAATTTTTCTTTTCCTTTTTTTTCTTTTTTTTTTTTCTTTCTTTTTCAACCATTTGCGATAATCCCGAGCGAGACCGTCCCGCTCTTCGTTTCGTTTCCTCTGCGTTTTTTTCCTTGCTTCGACCCCTCATTTCTCTGTTTATCGCGGAAAATGACGCTACTCTTTCTCCGCTTGTTGCGCCTTTCGCTTCTGCCTCCTTTCTCGTCGCTCGTTTCCCAACGACACAGGCTACTGGGAATCAGTCTTGCGGTGCAATCCTTTCGGTCACGGAACACCGTTCTTATCGGCGATTTTATGGAAATACGAGTTTTATCTGTTACTTTTCTTCCCTGTTTCTCGTCCAGACGGACGATGCTTTTGTCTAGTTTGCGCTTTAGTTGGTTGGTTCGGTTTGCTTTGGCTCGTTCGACGTAGCTTTGCGGATAGCTACGCGTAAGAAGATTAAAACTAGCTCGTTAGTTTAATCGATGGTTAATCGCGTTTCTGTTGCTCTCATTATCGTTGCTGTAAATATTTTACAGAAGAATTTTCCTGCGCGTTTCTTGCGCACACAGTTGGACGAGATATTTCCTTGAGTAAAGTTAAACTAGGGTTAAGTTTCCTTTTCTTTTTTTTTTTGTTATTTGATGTTAAGAGAAAAGGGAAATATAACTTTTGAAGTAAATGAAACATTTCTATCGTTCAAATATGAAATCCGGGGAACATACGGTTAAAATATTTTATCGTTTCAACGTCTTTTTATACCGTCACGCACTAGATTATCGCGAAATAGAAACGTTACACTCGTATGTGTGCGTACAATTTAATATCGATCTGAGGGTATCGAGAACGATATTGAATGGCGATGACAATATGCTTTTAGGTTTTTAAGCGATTATGAAACTCGGAGAAGATAATTCGATGCACGCAAATACCAATAGAAAAAGCAATGTTATCTCTTTGTTAAAAGTTATTCTTTCTGTTGAGAATTGTGGATCTTTGGAGCCGAGATAATGTTATAGGAACACTAAATTTACACTAGCGATTCATATTAAAATAGTGATATATTTATTTCATGGACGATTCCTTATATATTCGTCGATACATACTTGCACGCGTCTCAGCACTTTCTTCCATACCCGACTCTTAACCGACTCTTAACCGACTCTTAACCGACTGACTAGTTTACAGTCATCTGTTTTTCGGGACGCCGTGCACACACATGCCTCCACACACCTCCACTCACATACAAGCATCTCTACTACGCATTTGACTCAGTGCAGCATAGAAAATTACACATATCTCAACACTTTCTATTTGCATTTACGGGAAATAAAGATTTGACGAGGAAACAAAATTTGGAATTTTTCTCTATATTTCCCTCCATACTTGGCAAATATTTTATTTCGCAATTATTTTTCTACCATCTCTAGATCGAATCGCGAAAATTAATAAATCGAACCTTGGACGTATTATTTTTCCAAACCGACAGAATTATCCACAAGCCTTTATTTCTATATTATCCTTATCTTAATATTTCATACTTTATCTTTGATATTACTTACATGGAAAAGTGGATTGTCGCGTCTTTAGATCGTCGTCGGCCCTGGAACAGTCAGCTTATCGGACGAGTTTCGAAAGTTGGCAGGAAATTAGAAATTTCCACGTCGAGCAATCTTCTCGCCGCTAAAGTTTTCGATAATAAAATCATCTTGCGCGGCTAGCCGCACGAATCTCGCAGCGCGTCCGTTCCTTTCGTTAATTACTAATAATATTCAGACAGCTCCGGCGATGGGGTGGGCGTGAAATGTACACGAGGGTTGAAAAGTGTTGGGTCGCTGAGGCTGGAAGAGGAAACGGCGGTCGGACGACACGGCATTTCCATAGGCAAACAGAAAGCTGTAGGATCGCTGGCAAGAAAAATGAATAAAATTACGAAAGAAGGGAAAATTTGAAGAGTAGACGACTCTGCAGAGAAAAAGAAAGAGGCATCAAGAGAGAGCTGCACTGTCAGTCGTCTGACAGCGAGGGGATGAAACGTGCTGGAAGAACGAGCACACGAGTCACCAAGAGGGTGCTACTGCTCGTTCTACGATCTTCCTACGACGTGTGTAAATCATCGACCGGCAAATTTCCGTCTTTCCTTCTTTTTCTTCTTTTTTCTTCCTGCGTTCTTCGTGTTTACCCTGTCGTCGTCGTCGTCGTCGTTGTCGTGTGCTTGTCCAACCAGACGCGCACCTTCCATTATCGTTTCGCGTCTTCATCTGGAAATTTTACGTTTCCCGCAGGAATAAAGTATTATTGGGTTGGCAACTAAATGATTGCGGATTTTTTCGACATCGCCTAATAGCAAAATCCGCAATCACTTAGTTTCCCAAGTCGATAGACGAGGAAAAACGAAGAAACGAAAAGGATCGACGTAGATAGAGACGAGTTATTCATGCGAAATTCTATTGGGTAAAAGTTTCTTTCGTTTTATGAGGAAATAATAGGTGCAATAGATGTTCTTTGTTTTGTATTATTTTGTCGAATTACGCACGAACGTAATAATAGAAACAGAACGAAATGGACGATACGTAATTCAATAAAATAATATAAGACAGAAATTGTCGTTCATCCGTTATCACCTTATGATGCGAAAGAAACTTTTTGGATAACTTATTGTATGAATTTATGCAAATTGACGAGTTTTGTATTTTTTGATCGTTTATTGTTATCGCGCAGCTATTTGACGATAGCGAATGACGTTGCGTTTAGACGTTGAGTTGAAAAGTCGCGTTTAAAGGGAAGATTAAATAGAGACGATTAAATAGAGACAATGTTTCGCAGATTTACTCAATAAAATAAATATTCATTTCAATTAACGACGAAACGAAGGTAGTGTAATTAAAGGGTCTAAACGCTAGTTAAACTACATGATAACGTAACGTACTAAACGTGGCTAATTTCTATTTGTAATTAATGATGACAGAGATACATTATTCGTTCATTAATCGTTAACAAGATTGTCAGTTGTATACGTTGGTAAAATTTTCGTACCAAAATATGTTACATATAACGAATAGCGCACATATGTAATAAGGCTATTACACATCGTGCATCATGTCGAGACACGATAGAAATCGATCTTTTCACGTTGAAAATTCTCCACTGATTATCAGCCGTCTTCTCTGGTACTTTTCTATTCCTCTTTTACTTCCACCTCGATTTCTCAACTATACTTGAACTAGAAAACTTTGACGAATGTCATCGAAAATGAGACAATTTTTACCTTCTTTTAAAAACCAAAAAAAAAAAGAAAAGAAAAAATAAAAAAGGATACTCGTCTCGTTGGCAGAAGGTCTCTACTCCTCTTTTATTTCCAGCTCGACTTTTCAACTATACCTAAAGTAGGAAATTTTGACGAATATCATCTAAAATGAGAAAATTAACCTTCTTTTTTTAAAAACCAAAAAAAAAGAAAAGAAAAAATAAAAAAGGATACTCGTCTCGTTGGCAGAAGGTCTCTATTCCTCTTTTATTTCCACCTCGATTTCTCAACTATACTTGAACTAGAAAACTTTGACGAATGTCATCGAAAATGAGACAATTTTTACCTTCTTTTAAAAACCAAAAAAAAAAAAAGAAAAGAAAAAATAAAAAAGGATACTCGTCTCGTTGGCAGAAGGTCTCTACTCCTCTTTTATTTCCAGCTCCACTTTTCAACTATACCTAAAGTAGGAAATTTTGACGAATGTCATCGAAAATGAGACAATTTTTACCTTCTTTTAAAAACCAAAAAAAAAGAAAAGAAAAATAAAAAAGGATACTCGTCTCGTTGGCAGAAGGTCTCTACTTCTCTTTTATTTCCAGCTCGAATTTTCAACTATACCTAAAGTAGGAAATTTTGACGAATATCATCTAAAATGAGAAAATTAACCTTCTTTTTTTAAAAACCAAAAAAAGAAAAGGACGCTCGTCTCGTTGGTAGAAGGATGGCATTTACAGGGAGCACAAGCGGCACACACATGTAACGAGGCTGTTGCACATCGTGTATCATATCGAGACACGGTAGAAATCGATCTTTTCGCGTTGAGAATTCCCCACTGATTATCAGCCGTCTTCTCTGGTACTTTTCTACTTCTCTTTTACTTGCAGCTCGACTTCTCAACTATACTTAAACTAGAAAGCTTTGATCGAAAATGAGAAAATTTCTACGATATTTTAAAAAGCAGAAAAAAAAAGGGTACTCGTCTCGTTGGCGGAAGGATGGCATTTATAGGGAGCACAAGCGGCGCACGATGATCGACAGAGCGGGGCACGTGATAGCTTTATAAATTCGTGCCTCTCTATACGAGCGCACATGTGTCCCTAGTCCCTAGTAAATAAATACGCGGAAGCACGTATTATTCACCGGGGATCGAAGTGGAGAGTATTATGGAATTTATTTAATCCACCGGGCGCACTGGCTTTGTCGCATACGAATGCAGAAAATTGCAATCGATCATTATATCCTGGTGACTCGTGTAAACGAAAACGTTCGTTAACGGGATCTTGAAACGTCCAATTCGACGAAATTTCAACTCCAATCTTGCCTTTCCTTCTTCTTTTTTTTTTTTTTACATTTTTCGCCCCTTCGATTCCCTTCCACCTTTCCCTCCCTTCTTCTTTTTTTTCTTCTTCTTCTTTCCCCGTTTTCGTGTTCCACCGTGTCGGCGCGAAACGAATTCGCCGCTGTTTGGACGTAATTAATCTTAATTAAGTAGCCGTTAGTGACCCGGTAATGTTCTAACAACGATGGTTCGTCGTGGAATTTATTTCACAGACGCGAAACTCTCGAAAATTCCGAAGATTCCAGCTTGTTACGATATCATATGATATTACAATGGGGCAGGGCACATCGATCGCCTCATGGATTTATTAATACACGAATTTAATCCGTCGAACCACCGATGAAACTATTTGATGAATATTAAAATATCATAGTACGCGCGATGCTTCGGCTGACGGTTTACAGATAATTTCCAGCTCTCGCTGTGTTTTCCACGAACAACATTTTTCCAGCTAACCGACGCGCAATTTCAATGCTTTCATCGGTATTTTCCCTCCTCCTCCTCTTCCTCCTCCTCCTTCTCCTCCACTGTTTATGTACGTATTCGTTAACTTTGCACGTATATGTAACGTCTATTCTTTTTATCATCGTATCGTCCACTTTTATCTTCAGCTTTATTTAGGTTGATATTGGCGGTTGATTAATTGTTCGTCGTAACAACGAGCCAATGATTAGTTTCTAAAATTCAGCGATTGATCAAGATTATACGAATGTTCGCATTTGCTATTGATTGATCACTTAACGATACTATTTGGTCGATGGTTTCATAATATGCGTTAAATTCCCAGGACAGGATCGCCTGTGAAATATACAGAGTCTGCCAATAATTTGGAAATATCGTGATTGTTTTCAACCCTTTGCACCGCTATGTCGAGTGTGACTTGACATCAGTTTTTATCTCAGTAGCTTCTTTGTCGAGTCCCACTCGACATTCTTTCAGTGGCACCTCTTTTCCGTGAAAAGTGCGAAAGAAAAGCAGGATCGTATCCTGGAAATTGTTTCGAGATATATCATACGTTTAAAAATTAGAAAATACAAGAATAGCGCGAATAAAACTGGTGTTTGAGTGAATTTCTTTCCTCCTTTATTTATTTAAATTGTCTTATTTTTTAGTTGAAGTAAATTTCTAGGGAAACGCTTGAAAGCGTTGAGAGCTGCTGGTAACGAAATTAAAATAAAATTCCGAGCGCAAGGGGTTGAAGATACAGAGAAATTTCGTTGTCGAGATAGTGAGACGTAGTTCGATTTTGGATTATTTTTAATTACAGGATACGCTTTTCGTTTGTATAGAATAGAATGGACGATTGCAGTAACTTTGTAGCGGAAGATCGTTCGACGTTAAAAGTCTGAAGTTTAAAGTCTTCGAAATTGTATATTTTAATCGGCGTCGTTAATAAATTAATTCTCTATGCTATAATCCGATAATCGGATTAATACAATAGGATTTATACAATGTCATATCAATTACAATTAAATTCCAAGAGATATCAAAGTCGAGTTTATCATATTTTACACCGTTCGTCTGGAATTTTAGCAGCTATTATAAAATAGCACGTTTATATCTGGCAAATATTATTATTTCAGTGAAAATAATCCTAGTAACTCGTCCATGAACACTTTCGATAACCAGGTTAAGTGGTATAATTGTAATTTCGCAGCGAAAATCAGCCAACATTTTACTTCGGATGCAACTTTAAGCCATCCATTATTCTACCTAACAGATATAAAATTATTCCGTTAAAATCACGTTACGCAGGCAGTGAAGTCTCAAATACTATTTTTCTATCTTAGAATTTGCTACTATTTTCCAGTCACTCGTTTTCTTCTCGAGAATCCAACATTCACGCTTGAACCTCTTACAATTGTAAAAATTGAATGAAAAGTGACAGTTGGAGCATTTTGAGTATAACCGATAGATAGAAGATACTTTGAGATAAAAAGTGCCCCATTGAGCGATTAAACATTTTTATTACAACAAATGAGAACAAATCTTGCAGCTAACGGTGCACTGTGCTTGCATTCGTATCTTTGAGGGCTAATCTACGAATATTTTTATAAACACAGCTTAGAAAATAATCGTAAATGCTGCTTTGTAATCGTATAATTGAAGTTAGAAGTGTGCACATACCTTGCTATTATACATAGAACGAGCAAATACCGTTTACCAATATCTTCTACGCGTTTCAACGATATATTCTGCGCGCTTTGCTTGCGACGAAATAACCAATGCGAATGGTTTGTTGAAATAAACGAAGCCTCGTTATAATACGTCGCTATCGACTGTTACCAAGACGCCACGGTGGTCACCGGTGACCACCGATAAGGTAAACGGTCGATCGGGGAAGAATGTCGTCTTACATCGTCGATTTATTATTATTTTGCCACTGTATGCTTGGAATAATAAAAATACTCGCGTGACGTGCTCAGCGAAACGCGCGATTTCGGCGTGGCAGTCAAAGTGTTAACGCGGAATATTTTTATGAATTACAATATGTGCGTGATACGAAACTTCCTCGCGTTACATTGGCATCGTAATGAGATGCGACTATCTTGGTTGGTCGATCGTATTTGTACAATTTCAAATTGATCCAATATATATAAAAGCAGGCATTCGTTGCGAACATATACTCGGTGAAAAATTAGTACATACGCTACGAGCTGTAGTCTGAAACGTACAATTACCGCTAAAGACAATCTCGCTGCGTATCGTAGCTTGTCGATATAATTTACTGTTCAGATACTTGGCGAAATATATGCGTGCGACAAGCATAATTCCTATATTCCATCCTCTATTTCCAGATCTGTTTCAAGTTTCACCAACGTGTACAAATACGATAGTAGTGTCTCGTTCCGATGCCAATAAAATTTCCAAATCTTTTGTCCCCAGCGAAACACGTGATTTCGGCGTGACACTGAAAATGTTAATGGAATTGCTCGAGAAATTGAAATAAGAAAGAAGCAACGCGGTGTTAAGAAATTGCCGAAGAAAGAGCGAAATTGGTCGATCCTAGAGACTCGTATCAACGCTGGCTTTATATCATCGGTGAGAGTAATAGCAAGTAGCAAATACCTGGAAAGTATGAGCGGCAGCTTCTTAACGAGAAAATCGAGCAGTAAGAAGGCGGACGTCTAAGACCGCAGAGAAGTTCTGTCGATTTGTCGCATCTGTGCACGTTAGGAAGTTACTACGTTAGCCTGCCACTTAAATCACTGACGGGAAGGGCCGGAGGGTGTAACGGGACGAACGATGCTTAGTTTCGTCTTGCACGTATAACCTCGTCACTGAAAGTTCATCCCCTTGCCGGATCCGGGGACAAGCGACTCTTTATTACACCGTAAAGTTTTCCGCGATGGACACGTGTCCCTGATCGCTATCAATCCCCTTCTGATCCTAGGAAACACGCTACTCATCACCCTGTCGTTTAAAAGATCCATTATCGACCTGTAAAACGTGGCCACATTGCGAATACGTTGGCTACGTTCTATTTTAGTTGGCAACTAAGTGATTGCGGATTTTGTCGTTAGATCGTATGGACAAAATGCGCCATCACTTAGTTGCCAAGATCTTAATCATTTGGATGAAAGGGTATCGTTGGCTAACGTTTACCGATAATTTGATTTTCATACAACGGCATAATTTGTCGCATGATTTGTCACGCGACAACTTGCAACACAGAATATGGTATTTCGTTGACGAATTGGTTAATTATAAATTCGAGAGAAATTTCGTAATTCTAGTTTTGTTATAGTTGGCAATTTTCACCTGTCGCGTGTTCTTTCGTGAACGAATTTTAGCGATGTTATTGGCGAAAATTTACGCATCTGTAATGACACTGTAATCGAACAGTGTAATATATTAACAAGACAGTATTGATTATTTTTTCGAATTGCAAAAATATTCCGAATATTCCAAACGAGCGTTCTAATCTCAGGAAACGCAGTTACCATTAGGTCGTCCGAAAAGTTTCTTTCGTTTTATAAGGAAATAATACACAACATTTTCAATTTTATATTATTTCATCGAATTACGCATGCTCCATTTTCTTCCATCGAAATAAAGATCACAACGTTCAGAACAGATTACGTTTCACGTTTGCATAAATATGCATCGTTGCGAAAGACGCGTCTGTAAAAGAAAGACACTTTTCGGACGACCTAATATATTTTCTCTAATTCGTGAAATACTTCAATTAGTAATAAACTATTCTCACGAGCTTCTCATCCTTTCAAAATAAAATTGTTATCGGATAAAAGGATGTCTAAAACAGGAAACGTTTAATCGTAATAATTTTATGCTTCTTCAACTTCTTCGTCGACTTCCGCCAACGAATTGTCCGTCAAATATTTCATTAGCGATTAATCTGAAATTTCCTAATGATATTAATAATTGTAAAATATCCTCGCACGACCGAATCTAAAACGAAGATAAGGAACGATGGAAGTACGATCGGAGGCGAGTTAAAATTAGATGTTGGAAACCGAGAAAGGTAGATCGTACGGGGTTGTTACAGCCACGGACGAGCAGCGCAGAGCACGAGGATGGGGTTAGAGAGAGGGATAAAGGGATGGAGAAGCACCATACGGACGAGCCATTTAAACTTCTCACCCCCGAAACCACACGGTTGTCCGCATTCTGACTTATACCAGGCATCGTTCACCCTGTCGTCGAGTCCTCTCCCTCTCTGCTCGTCCTCAGTCACCCCTTACTCTCTGGCGCTATTATACGCGTTTGACATTCGCCACTTTAACCCTCTTTCACCGTACGACGAATCGTTTTGGAAACGGAAACGAGCCGCTTACTACTTTTCTTCTTCTTCTTCTTCTCCTTCCAAATGTCTCATACCGTAGATATAATTTCGGCGTGGAAAAATTTCTATTAGAATCTTTCCTCTCTTTTTCCTCCTCTCCTTCTTCCAACGTCTTTCTTTTTCTTCCCTTTCGATCAATATCCACTGTATGAATCGCGTTATTATATAGTTTGTTATTATAAATTCGATGTATCATGCTGCGAAAGAGACACAGTACACGTTAGACGTAGAACTTTTGAAACACGCGATACGACACGTGCAAATCTATCGCTTCCGTGCGCCACACGAGGAAAGATCTTGTCAGGACAACTGACATTTCCAGTGCAAAGAATTAACTTGCATCATCGCAATCTCTGAACTCCATCGTATCTTTGTTCCTTTTCTACGTACGAATAGAGCGTTAGTGAGATTAACAAGTAGATCGACGTGTGTCTGCATCTGATATTCGTATCGGGTTGGAAACTGAGTGACCGTTCGTCTGTCGAATATTATTAATTAATTACCATTATCTATCGAAGAGTTAGTTATCATTTTGTCAACCGAAGAATCATCATCTTGTCAACCGAAGAATTACCATTTTGTCAACCGAAGAATTTTATATCCGTCAATTGTCAATATCGACCAACTAATGGCAAAATCCGCAACCACTTAGTTTCCAACCCATATACAGGGTGGTTGGTAATCGATGGTACAAGCGGAAAGGGGGTGATTCTACGCGAAAAAAGAAGTCGAAAATATAGAATAACAATTTTTCGGTTGAGGCTTTGTTTTCGAGAAAATCGACTTTGAATTTTCGCTCGGTACGCGTGCGGTACGTTATAACGGATCTCACTGTAGATCGTTGTCTCGATGGAAAAATTAAAAAAAAAATTTTTTTAAACAAATTAAAAAGTTAAAAAAAAGACAACGATCTACAGTGAGATCCGTTATAACGAGACGTGTTAAAGTGCACGCGTACCGAGCGAAAATTCAAAGTCGATTTTCTCGGAAACAAAGCCTCAAACGAAAAATTTTTATTCTATATTTTCGACTTCTTTTTTCGCGTAGAATCACCCCCTTTCCGCTTGTACCACCAGTTACCAACCACCCGGTATTTATAAAACAGACAGAGAAGTATTTATCGCTATCGTACTGGATTTTCCGGAAAGTTCATTTCGAGGCGCAAAATCGAGCGAAGAAAATGCAGATGGAAATTTATCCTTGATCGGGTAGCAGCAGGAAATTGGTTAAATCGTCGATCGAGACCATGGGAAAGGGTTATAATTTGAAACGAACGCATGTATTGTTACGTTGGTATCGTCATTTTCCTTTTGTCCGGCAGTTGTAGTTCGCTAATAGAATATGAAGTTGCGTATCGTTGGAAAATGAATACTTTGCAACTATTAGCGTCGAATCAGAAGCTAGTTTACCGTGTATAACAGCGTGTATAATTGACTGTAATATCAAACGTGGCGTTGGTTCGGTGCATATGATATTAGTTAAATTGTCGTTTATCAATATTGATATACTGAAGGAGAAAAAAGTGGCCGGTATCGATATAGAAACACGGAATTGTATGGCTGTAAACTACAAGAAACTACATTGTGTTAATGCAAAACGATCGATACCGCAAAATTGCACGATCAATATTTGACCGATACTAATGAAATACAGATATTCCAATATAAACGATTACGATGTTATGACAATCTTGTGCAAGTACACAATATCGCGTAACTCGATCGTGTGCCGATATCGGTGCAGTGATATTGATACAATACAAGATTTTAATCTGCCTAGAAATAGTAGCTTAAACTGTACGTTGATAGCCAGTGGTATTGTTAATGATTGTTTCTATTATCGTTCGACGTACATCAATTTAACCGATACAAGTCATTTATACAGAGTTTACATGTTTGTTGTATTATGTACAAGTTTGAGAACGAATTCGCCTGTCGATAATAGATAACATAGAACGCTGTTCTTGTAACGTGTATTTTACATCTTTTATTCTTGTAAATCATTTTATATCAGGTTGTCCGAAAAGTTTCTTTCCTTTTATGAGGAAATAAGTTATATGTACGAAATGATAATTATTTTGTCGAATTACGTACAATCGATTTTGTTCTGCTGAGACGAACATCACCGTGACGTTTCACAGACTTGGTTTCACGTTTGTACGAAAGTGCATTGTTGTAAGTTGAAACAAGTTTGCGGAAGAAAGATATTTTTCGGACAATCTGATATATCGCGTTAAAACCGACAATTTTCTCTTTACCGAAAGAACGATATTCCGTAATTTTTTTTTTTCGCTCTTCTCTGTCTCGTAATTCGAATAAAAGACACGTCAGACTACAAGTTAGAAAACTTCTTTTCTTGTTGGCAAGAAGAAGCTAGATTGGCTTAATCGCCCGTAGGGTATGTGGGTCCGATAAGGGTCAACAGCTTACACTTGTAACGTCATGCGGGAAGGATTAATCTCCGAATTTGCTGGATATATGTGTTTTTCATTTTCTAACTTGCTACGCTTTTCCAATTGTATTTATTCCCATCGATATTTCTTTCTCTATTTCCTTTCACGCGAACGTCGCTATCGAGTACGTACAACTGTTAACTATCGTATCAACTATTGTACGATTGTAATTCTTGAAACTTTGCTGCTATTGCAAATGAGAAATAATTGTCGCAAATTTGCAAAATTCGAGCATCAATTTAATCGAGCCACAATATGATATTGCACGTATTTAGATTATAAAGAGAAGAGTCAGATCATTTTGCAATTAAAACACGTGTTGTCAAAAATGAGCAACTTTTCGATCGGTGCTATTGGCTTGGCAACTAAGTGATCGCGGGTTTTGTCATTAGGTGGTAATGGAAAAACCCGCAGTCACTTAGTTGCCAACCGAATATATCGATCGAAGATTAACTTCAACTGCCACGGTTTCTCCTGCGACGTCACGGTGGTCATTGGTGGTCGGAGCGCTTGAACATCTTACAATTGTAAAAATTGAATGAAAATTGACTGTTAGGGTATTTTGAGTATAACCGATAGATAGAAGATACTTTGGAATAAAAAGTGCCCCATTGAACGATTAAACATTTTTATCAGAACAAATGAGAACAAATCTTGCAGCTAACGGTGCACTGTGCTTGCATTCATATCTTTGAGGGCTAATCTACGAATATTATTATAAACACAGCTTAGAAAATAATCGTAAATGCTGCTTTGTAATCGTGTAATTGAAGTTAGAAGTGTGCACATATCTTGCTATTATACATAGAACGAGCAAATACCGTTTACCAATATCTTCTACGCGTTTCAACGATATATTCTGCGCGCTTTGCTTGCGACGAAATAACCAATGCGAATGGTTTGTTGAAATAAACGAAGCCTCGTTGTAATACGTCGCTATCGACTGTTACCAAGACGCCACGGTGGTCACCGGTGACCACCGATAAGGTAAACGGTCGATCGGGGAAGAATGTCGTCTTACATCGTCGATTTATTATTATTTTGCCATTGTATGCTTGGAATAATAAAAATACTCGCGTGACGTGCTCAGCGAAACGCGTGATTTCGGCGTGGCAGTCAAAGTGTTAACGCGGAATATTTTTATGAATTACAATATGTGCGTGATACGAAACTTCCTCGCGTTACATTGGCATCGTAATGAGACGCGACTATCTTGGTTGGTCGATCGTATTTGTACAATTTCAAATTAATCCAATATATAAAAACAGACGTTCGTTGCGAACATATACTCAGTGAAAAATTAGTATATACGCTACGAGCAGTAGTCTGAAACGTACAATTACCGCTAAAGACAATCTCGCTGCGTATCGTAGCTTGTCGATATAATTTACTGTTCAGATACTTGGCGAAATATATGCGTGCCATAAGTATAATTCCCATATTCCACCCTCTGTTTCCAGATCTGTTTCAAGTTTCACCAACGTGTACAATGACGATAGTCGTGTCCCGTTACGATGGCAGTGAAATTTCCAAATCTTTTGTCCTCGGCGAAACATGTAACTTCAAAGCGTTAAATTTCGATTATTCGACCGACGTCTGTCGACTTGGAAAGTCGTTCGTTGGTCCAATGGCGAGTAGTATCGCATATGTAAAAGTATAGGTGTATAGCTGAGGGAAGATGGGCGAGCTGTGACGCGAACTATAGTTAATGGAGATTTCACGGTGGAAGCTATCGGTACGAAAATCTGCGGCTCTTATGAATGACGGGGCAAAAAAGAGTAGGATAGGGGTTGGCTGTGGAAGCTTAAGCCAAAGTGTCAGGGTGATTAGCGAGCATTGGTACGCATTAACATTTCGACAAGGCTCGGTTACAAATACCCTGGCAGGGCGGCTCGTCGACGCGCTGACCCGGCAGCTGGCTGCTGTCTAATCTTTCCTCGATTACGGGGCGTAGATGTAAATCAAATCCGAGACCCTATATACCTACCTACTATATACATGTACCCACATCCTTACTCCCTACGTTCGATTGCCGCTAAAACTCCGTGGCTTTGCAAATATCTGCTCTCCGCGTCGTACGCCTGCTATCCGTTTCTCCGTGTTTCACGAACCTCTGATCGACGATCAGGCCAATCCTGCAGATGTTTGCGTTTTATTTCGTTTGCGAAACGATCGACGAGCAACGCTTTGTCGAGTGAAATCGCGAAAATTGTGCAGATAATTCGGCTCAGAGATACCCTGATTTACACGCATTTCTAGAAAATTTGTTGGGAAACTTACGACGCTTTCGCTCTTGCATACTCGATGTTCGTGCGTTCTGCTTGGACGAGTTGTTAGCGAAGATACGGATATCGTTCGTCGAGAAGTTTCAGAAATTCCAAGAAATATCAGAAATACTCGCGTCTCTTGATAATCGATGGAATAACGTTTCTCCTCTAGTTCGAAAGAGATGCAGTGTTGATGGAATTAAACGAAACTCTCTGGTTGTCGATAGAACGAATCGTACGAAGCTCATTCTCAGGACGTCGTACGTCCATATACGTGCAACAAGGTACAACGCAAACGGGACCTTAGGAAATTTGTTGTACATTGGCAACCGAGTGATTGCGGATTTTGTCGTTTGGTGGTATCGAATAATTTTGACGATTCGAGGTGAATTCGTGAAAAATTATTAGACCAAGTATATATACGCGAGACCCTTAGGATTTCGAGTAAAATGAAAGAATCTACGAGAAGAATTATTAAAAGAAATATGAGGAAGCTATAAAGAGCTCGACTAAGGAGGGACGAAGCTACAGCTTCGAGTAAAACGTTGAAACGCGTGCAGTCGCGAGAAACGGAAGGGCAGAAGGAAAAGCAGAGGAGGAAACCGCAAAACAGGAGGTTAAATTAATCGGATTATTCAATCGATCGCCCTTCGAGAAGCAATTCTACTAATCGTCTTTCTCTCACCCTTGCTCGTGCACAGGATTGGCGAGATAGCGCAACGTAGCACAGCGATCTCGTGTCCTCGTATTCGACGAAACGATCATAGATCACACGAATTTACTTGCACGTTCAGTTGCACGATTTACCTGCGGTGAACCGCCCTTTACACGACGGAATAACATTAATTATAAGCGGAGGTGGATGTTTTGATTTCATCGCGCGGCAATTAATTCGTAATCCGGATGCGGTCCAGCCGCAGTGACATTATACGATTCGCTTGGCCGAAAATATTCATGCACATGGAAATACCGTTACGCATAACTGGATCCGACTAAACGCTATGCTATCGCTCTGTACACCGTTAATTCGTTACTTTTACTTTCTAATGGGTTCCATTGATCTCGTACGTCAACTTGATTAGCTGTTGGCACGTTTCGCTCGTCAAATTTATCTAAATGGCAAGCGATCGTTTTCTTCCGTTTCTCTTTCCAATTGTTTCTACGTTGTTTCGTTAATTATGGTCTTCTGTTGCATTTATCGGCGGATTCGATCGTACAGATTTACTTTCTTCTTCCATCGCATTTAGAATTTTATTTGGCAATGCAGGACGCTATTTTACGTTTTATATTTGATAACGGGATTCCCTGTTGTACGTTCGATCGATGAGCGTTTGAGCGCGAATTGGCGAGATTGGAACCTGCTGAGAATAAGAAGCGGAGGAATCGGCTTGTATTAGGTCGTCCGGAAAGTGTCTTTCGCAAACGTGTTTCTCACAACAGTGCACCTTCGTATTGGCTTGTCCGGAAACTTTCTTTCGTTTCGTAAGCTGAATAATAGACGAACGACAATTTCTGTTTTTATTGAATTATATTTCTATTATTATGTTCGCGCACGATTCAATGAACTAATATAAAACAAAAAACATCGTGCGTCTATCATTTCCCCATAAAACGAAAGAAACTTCTCGAACAACCTGATAAATATCGTGCTCGATATTGTTTCAATGAAAAGTACGCTAACGCGTTGACGCCAGTAGACGAGAATCGACGTGTTGCGTTTCTCAAGCCTCGCGGAAGGCAGACGCGAGACGACGTTTCTTTGTTTGTTGCAGCGTTGTCGCACTTTCCATTTACATATTTAGCTTGGAAAATTATGCGGGAGGCGAGACTAGACTGCGCGTACGCGGCAGCATACCGACGTCAAAGTATCAAAGCCGGTATTAAACTGCAGTACATTAGAATAAGTATAAGCTATATCAGATAAAGATATCTGTACTACCATAATATATGTACATTGCTATATATTACTGTTAGAACGCGTTTCTTGAATTTCATGCTTCGCTTGAACTACAGCCAGATTGTTGTAGCCATGAAATATTATACGCTCGTATAAGAACTGGAATTGCCTTTGATCGGTCCAATCCACCTAACTATATGCCCCATATAATTATCGTTTTCTGGGTGAAAAAATGTCACGCGTTATCAAAGTCAATCGATCAATTCGATCGATCGTAATTCTACCTATTCGAGGTCGTCCCCATCGTTCGATAATCTTCTCGTTTGTCTAAAACTGAAAAGTACCAAGCGTTTTACATTTACGTTTTTACTTATGTACATTCCAGACTGCTGTTACGCAGAAATATTCTAAACAAGAAAGAAATCTTGAATATACATTTTGTTTTGGGTTGCAAGCTACAGGAACGGAGAAACTAACGAATGTCTCGGCAAACAACGAAACGTCCTAATCTTAGTACGCGTAGAAGCTTAGAAGACGCGGAGACGAGTCGACGAACGACACATGGAAGAAGGCAAAGACTTTTAAAGGTCTAAAGAGGAAGAAGCTAGACGAAGGAAGACATCCTGCGAGTTTGTACGGTCGGCGTGGGCGCTTCGAGAAAATTAAATGATTATGGGTAAACGATATCAAAGGGGAGACGAGGTAGTGTGGGAGAAGAGGGTACGTGTATTTCAATTCTTCAGCCTGACGGGGCCGCGAGATTGCGTATTTTTAGCAGAAAGAGGAACGGATCCAGCGATCTGCGGACCCCCGTCTTTCCTTCACGCCCTCGAGCGGATTTCGCCTTCCGTTTCGTTTCACGCAGCAACGATTCGCCGGAACGACGTCTTTCGCTTAACCATTCCGCTCGACGTTCCGAAAGACATTTTTCCTTCATCTTTTCTTACACTTTCCTGATCCCGAGATCCACCTTTCCGCGCCACGATCCTCCTTCATAAAGCCGAAACTAAGAAATACCGAAAATTTCTTACGACTGTGAGAAGTAGACTGTGTGCTTTTCTTATTATTATATATAGCAAAAGGGTCCTGCAATCTGTTTATCGAGCCTCGATTAACCAGTTTCCTCGTTTTCTACAGCTTGCCACGCGTTTTTCAAATTTTTACCGCGTATCGTTCTGTTGAAGTGGTCACCGCTTCTAAGAAAACTCTACATCTGGTCTTTTCAGTTTTCTCGAGCACCGAAGCCATCGACAGCGCGTAGACAAAAGACTGCGACGAAAACAGACCATAAACAGTAGACAGGCGACGTTGGCATTGGGTAACACAGCTAGCGTGCGGATCTGGACCAGTTCAAATTGTATTCTTACTTATAATTACACTTCTATTTAAGTATATTTTCTACCTTACAATTTATCCACGAGTTTCTCTGCTTACACATCGAATAACCTCGACACGTTCAATTTGACGATTTCAGTTATCAGGAAAATTGCTGATCGATCGCTAGATCGCTGACACTGGAAATACCACGCTAGTCAAATTGATTGGTCTTACAATTTTATTTTCAAATTCCCACTTTGTGTTATATTTTTTCCACAATGATGTAACGACTTTCGCAACGATAACTAAAAGAATAATACAATGAATTTTACTTTGTTTCTTATGTATTCAAACTGAAAATAATTTTGTATCGAGGCTACTTGTACCAACATTAGTCAAAAGGGCTGGTACTTGTCAAAGTGTAAAAGGGTCCTGCAATCTGTTTATGGAACCTCGATTAACCAGTTTCCTCGTTTTCTACAGCTTGCTACACGTTTTTCAAATTTTTACCGCGTACCGTTCAATTTGACGATTTCAGTTATCAGGAAAATTCGCCAGATGCTAACGCTAGAAACACCACAGCAGTGAAAATGATTGGTTCTATACAATTTTAGAAATGTGTCAATCCTCGTTTAAGGATCATGACCCTAGTTGGATTGATAATACTGAAGAATGTACTACGTAACATGGAATTGCTTCCGTAAGAAAGTAATAATTATTCTATTATTAGGTATTGTTTAAAGACCAGTGATTTTCACTGGTTTTGGTAGAAATAGCTTCGTGCTGGCTATCGGTAGTTCAAGTGTTAAAACAACTCTGTGTTGAATCGAGACGACGATCCCATGATGTGCTATATCATTTTGTCAAGTAATTCCTGTGCTGATAAATAGCTCGATTTTCGAGTAGATTTTTGTAGATATCTAAAAATCGAGAATTTATTTATTTGACAATACGTCGCTCTACTAACGACTATATAATGGAAGATTACAACGAAAGAAACGCGTTTACACACACGTGGACACAAATATAATTCGACTCTCGCACGCTTCGATTTCCCTAAAAAGAAATACATGTATTATAATATTGAAAATAATTATCCTGCAAATTGAAAATTAAAAAAAAGCTATAAATTTCCCTTTGGCGAGGGAACCTACCTCTTACAATCTATACCATTTATATACGAAAAATCTGAAACTCCGTTCTATTATTATCAATATCTTAATGTTTCTGGAGAAAGTAAAAAAGCTGTCATAAACGACGCCGGACAAAGGAAAGCCGATTTAACTGTTGGCGGAATGTAAGAAAGGGGGACAGTTGTTAAATCCGATGGTTTTCGAACGGATACAACGATAAAGGAAGAATAAGACGAAAGAAAACACTTTGAATGCAAACTAGAAGGTGGACGTATTTCTGCATCACCAGGTCCGATTTCCATCGGTTATTGAATCGTTAAGCTGGCCCTGTATAAAGAGATAGAAGCTATACGTTATATATCCGACCGCGTAAACGGCTACGATCGCGACATCACCCTGTATTTCTTCTTACATGACACTGGCCCCAATTTCTCTCTTTTTCTCTTTCTCTTTCTCGTTCTCTTCCCTTTTAGTCGTACGGCAGCACGTTCGCTGGTTTCAACCCTGGCTTCACCCCTTGTCCGGGTTTTCTGTTCTCTCGTCGCGTCGGCGGATGATCGTGTCGCGTCCCAAGGAACGATGGATACGAGCGCGAATAATATTTCCAGCCGTTAAAACGTGTCAGCTCGCTGATCCCCATTGACATTTAAATATCCGTCGCTCCCTAGGCCAACGGATATCAACGGCTCCAGCCGATATTTCTCAAGCTTTCGCCAATGTGCTTACCGATATTCCTTTTACTTCTTTTCGTTTTTAGTGGAAACGTTTCTTCTGGTGAGATACAGCGACTGGAAAAAGGGGCTTGTATTTATTATAGCCTACTATTTATAGGTTTAGCAATAATTAGATGCAGGTTTTTTGCGTATTTGCGATAAAAAAAAGGGGGAAAAAAAGGAGCAAGAAAATACAGAGAACTCGTTGGAATTTTTAGTACGACGAAGTTGGTTTTTCTCATAGAAATACGAAACTGCAGGAAAACTTGCAGTCTGCTAACGATCAGTTATTGACTTGACAACTGAGTGATTGCGGATTTTGTCGATACGTGAAATTGACAAAACTTGGATACAGCTGCGGTATTTCGTTATTTAAACGATAGAAAAATACAATAAAAGCAAATAAATAGAAGCACTCGATGGTGATTTCTTGTTAGATTCTTATTAGACGGTTGGTCTTAGAACAAAAAGTAAAAGGGAAAAGGCAGGTGAAAACAGGTGAAAAATAACGTAGTAATGTAATTTTCTAAAATAATATAACTTGCGCGTTAATCTGACAAATATTTCAGTCGATATAAGAATTAACGAGCTAGAAAATCAAGCCACTTCTACGTTCAGTCGCAACGGAAAGACTGACAAAGTGTCGCGTACAGCTGACAGCTCTTCCTTTTCATAGCACGAGTCTGTAAAAGAGACGAAAGCGAACTCGTCTTTCGACGAGCAATCGCAACATCTCAGCTCTCAAACAGTTTTACAGCTTTCGTTGCTACCTCGATAACCACGACCACTAACCATCGGTTGTCCACCGATCTCCTTTCTTCTTCCAAAGACGTTGCAATATTTCCCACAGACTCCCACTGCTCCCATCTTCTTCTTCTCTTCTTATTTCGAGTTGTACAATATCCTAATATCTGACGATGTAGCCAATTAGACAAACGTGTTACACGTACGTATGTGTTGTAATTATGTAATTAACAGTAGAACTACCACATCAGTCAAATCGATTGGTCTTACGATTTTATTTTAAAATTCCTACTTCGTGTTATATCTTTCTTCCACAATGATGTAACGACTTTTGCAACGATAACTAAAAGAATAATTCAATGAATTTTATTTTGTTTCTTGTGTATTCAAACTGAAAATAATTTTGCATCGAGGCTGCTTTTACCAATACTAATCAAAAGGACTGGTACTTGTCAAAGTGTACAGGAGTCCTGCAATCTATTGAACCCCAATTAACCAGTTTCCTAGTTTTCTACAATTTGCCACACGTTTTTCAAATTTTACCTCGTATCGTTCGATTTGATGACATCGGTTATCAGGAAAATTGCGGATCGATCGCTAGATCGCTGACACTAGAAATACCACACCAGTCAAATTGATTGGTCTTACAATTTTATTTTAGAATTCCTACTTCGTGTTATTTTTTTTCCGCAACGATAACTAAAAGAATAATACAATGAATTTTATTTTGTTTCTTGTGTATTCAAACTGAAAATAATTTTGTATCGTGGCTACTTTTACCAATACTAATCAAAAGGACTGGTACTTGTCAAAGTGTACAGGAGTCCTGCAATCTATTGAACCCCAATTAACTAGTTTCCTCGTTTTCTACAACTTGCCACACGTTTTTCAAATTTTTACCTCGTATCGTTCGATTTGATGACATCGGTTATCAGGAAAATTCCAGATCGATCGCTAGATCGCTAGATGCTAACACTTGAAACACCACAGCAGTGAAAATGACTGGTTCAACAATTTTAGAAATTCGTCAACCTTCGTTTAGAGATCCTAGTCCTAGATGGATTGATAATACGAAAAATGTTCTACATAATAAATCAATAAATATAAAAATATTCTATTATTAGGTATTTTCACTGATTTTCGTAGAAATAGCTTCGTGTTAACTATCGGTAGTTTTAGCGTTAATCGTATGGCGAACGATACGAGTCTTGACGTTTGCCTTCCACTTTCTTTAACAGCGACCTTACAAAAGTTTTCTTCGTAGCTTCTCATTCGAAATTCGTCGCGACTCTGATTATTCCCAGCGAGTTTAAGATCCGAACCACGTTCGATCTTTGCATATGAATTTTCATATCGAGAAACCTGTCGCCGATATCGCGCAAATATAAGAATATTCGCCGATATGTTTGCCCGATAGCTTAATCGTTCTCCTATTAAAAAATCGACGATTAAGATAACTCGGTGTTTGAAAATTATAACGCGTTATCGTAACGTTGTATCGCCATTCTCTATGGCAGTAACTTGATCGCGTGTAAAGTCTATTTTACCAAGTTTCCTCTTAACTTGCTTTTTTTTTTCCTTCGTAACATCAACGTATAAACGAACACATGTAGGATATTTTTCTCTCTCTCTCTCTCTCTCTCTATACATATATATACAACCAGTTAGCAACATTTACACTTTTATGATGTAGAATAATTAAGCAGATAATAAGGTTGCTCCATCCGATTTCCGTAATATCTGGCGTATCTCTCAAGCAACTCGAAACGACTCTCACAATCAGTGAAACGTAAAAGAGTGGAAACTAGTATTCTCAAATATTCTGAGAAACGTTGCAGCGAATTTTATCGCGCTCTCTTTATTACGATATTTCGTATCGTCCATGTAGTCGACATATTACCTGTAATTCGTGCATCTTAAGAGATGCAGGTATTCGAAACGACCATTACAAAGACTGAAAGATAGTTACTTAGTTATTCGAACATGTTGAAACATATCGAAGAAGATAGGGTTCGGTCGTTTTCGAGGAAATTAACCGACCAGGTAATAGAAGTTTACAGCACTGGCATCGACGATTATAATATAACCTGAACGATAGAGAGTCGTAACCGATGGACAAGTTGCTAGCAAGCGATTCGAAGCATATGTCGGCTCTAGCGGGAAAGAATTTCACCGCGAACGCTACTCGGAGACTTCAACGTCGGCCAACGAAGCATTCCGCGACTCTCGCGTATTTCTTCTCATCTGTGTGCAAACCTTTATTTTCATCGATTTATTCGACGAAACAACCGAATCGAATAAACTACTTATTTTCTTGTTACTCGCATCGAAATTAAACAAGCTATTGCCATTTACCGGTATACTCGTCGTAAATTTTGCAAAATTTCTATCGTTTCGTATATCTCAGCTTAGAATTTCGTCTCAATTTCTTTAGAAAATTAGTAAGAAAATTAGTAGTAGTAATTTTTGAAGCTAATGCAAAGATATGTTCTCTTTTTAAATGATCTTGCAGCGCAAAAGAAAATCTTACGAATAATGTTTTTAGTGTTATCCGTTTCTCGTGCTTTTTGATTCATCAATCGGTTGATCGATACGACTTCCGAACGATAACGACAGGGAAGACTGCGGCTTTCGCAATTGTTTGATCAGTTTCAGTCTCCCGTCTGCACTATTTTCAAGATTATTAATTACCATTTCCCTAATGAATTCGTATGAAAGAAAATTCAACATCGAACTACCGAAGGAAATATCAAAATCTTACAGTACAAAATAGAATCTTGCGAATAATATTTGCAACGCTATCTCTTTCTCGTACTTTTCAATTTCATCATCGAAAACTGCAGCTTTCGCAATTGTTTGATCTATTTTGGTGTCTGTTCTGCACTATTTTCGAGATTATTATTTACCATTTCCCTGATGAATTCGTGTAAAAGAAAACTCAACATCGAGCTACCGGAGGAAATATCAAAATCTTGCAGTGCAAAAGAGAATCAAACAAATAATGTTTCTAACGTTATCCCTTTCTCATACTTTCCAGTTTTATCAGCGAGAACTGCAGCTTTCGCAATTGTTTGATTTGGGTCTCCCTTCTGCATTATTTTAAAGATTATTAATTACCATTTCCCTAATGAATGTACGAGACGCATGTTTTATTCGCGCAGCGATAATTCGCACGAAAGAAAATGCAGCATCGAGCTACCAAAAGAAATATCAAAATCTTGCAGTGTAAAATAGAATCTTGCGAATAATATTTGCAACGCTATCTCTTTCTCGTGCTTTTCAATTTCATCATCGAAAACTGCAGCTTTCGCAATTGTTTGATTTGGGTCTCCCTTCTGCATTATTTTAAAGATTATTAATTACCATTTCCCTAATGAATGTACGAGACGCATGTTTTATTCGCGCAGCGATAATTCGCACGAAAGAGAATGCAGCGTCGAGCTACCGAAGGAAACATCGAAATGCAATTAAAAGGATTGGCGTGTTTGTAAAAATGAAAACCCGTAGCAATTCTGAGAAATGGATTTCGTCGTATTTCTTCGATTACCGCGAGCCACGTGTAAAACTCGGTTCTGTTTTACGCGTTCACGATCAATTAAGGATAATAGGTTTTCGTATTTCTGCCTGGATGTTCGAGGTCCTCGACCAAAGTAATTAAATCTCGCTCGCCTAACAAAGTTTTCGTCCTGTTGTTACGAGTTTTGCCGAGAATAAGAACCAACTTATTTTTCCACGCTTATAAACGAACCGCCGGCTAATTTGAAATTTTGTAAATCCACAGGCGGGCGGTAGCCATTTCGTGCGGTTCGGTCTCGCTGACTCGCCGTCAGCAGCTCGAGAAAGTAGTAGAAGTTGGTAGTATAAGTTTACAGCACTGGTTTGACACGGCGATTAAGCGGCAAGTTTAACGATCGATCGGGCCAGCCGAGGTCCTTGGTCGACCGAAAGGCGAACAGATCGAAAGATCTTTCGCCGCGTTTTTACCTGCTCTGACGCGCAAACTTCCGAAAAATCCTGTTCCAAGCTAAACACCGATCGATATAAATCAGCGTATGCGAACGTGAATCGCGTTTCTCTACGTTCGTTGGTAATAAACGTAAATGGACGTAGCGCGTTCTTCTCGTCGTCTTCCTTTCATCGTCCAAGCGCAACTGCTCGATTCTTGTCGCAACTTGCCAGCGCCAGAGAACACCGTAATCTTAGTTGCACGGGTTTCGACGTTTGAAAAAGATCTAGTCATTCGGAGTGGCAGAAATTCGTCGAAATGGTATTCTTCTAGCGATTTCAAGTATTGGGTTGGCAACTAAATGATTGTGGATTTTGTCATTACCATCTAATGCTTTTATGCTTTATATATATATATATAATAATAATTCGAAGTTGACATAAAATTTTATAACAATATAGTGTACTATAAAACTTTTCGAAAATAAAGTACAATAATTGCGTATTTTAACTAATTTATATTATATCACGATATACTGTACTATAAAAGTTCTTGAAAATAAAGTACAGCAATTGTATATTTCAATATTATTATATTAATTACAGGAATTGTAATTTCTAAAATCTAATTTCTATACAAATTAAAAAAAAATAAATTTTAACTAAATGTATAAATCATATTTAAATATCAGTAAATAAATAAATTGTCATTACCACCTAATGACAAAATCAGCGATCACTTAGTCGCCAACGCATTAGTAGTGATATCGAACTCTTAGAAATACGTTCGCAAGTGGAACTTTACGATTTCAGTAGATTTAACGCTGTCGGCTTTTAGCTTCTTTTTTTTAGCCCTTTTATTAGGTCGTCCGAAAAGTTTCTTTCGTTTTCGCAGGAAATAACGTTGAAAAAATCATTTTCAGTTTTATATTATTTCATCGAATTACGTATGATCCATTTTGTTCTATCGACATAAAGATCACAACGTTCGACGGATTAGGTTTCACGTTTCTGTAAAAGAAAGACACTTCCCGGACAACCTAACAGCTTTCTTTCGTCGGTTTTCTTTTATCGAAAGAATCGATCGATTTTTATCGGAGAACGAGAGACAGCTGGAATTCTCCATTTCGAGTTTCGTATTATACGCAACGTTACAGGCAATTACCTGTGCAAATAGTTTCCGATGTTCCGCGCAGTCCTACGCTTTAACGAAACTGATCTCAAAGAAATCCGCGATAATTCCTTACGTCGTACAATTTTCGTAAGCGAGGAAGAACACGTCGTCTCTGATCCGCGAGAAACTCGCTACGAGTCTAACGCAAGCGTCGAGCAACCTGACACGATCGAACGAAATAGTTGTACCATCTTGGACAATTCTAAATCTTTGACGATTCTATCCAAATGTTTCGCACGACTATAATGGTTAATTTTGAAACGAAACGAAATGGCGGATAAGCGAACGCGCAGGTATTTTTGTAGCGCAGCGTATGCTGGAAACACCCGTTAGATGACGAGGAGGAACGCGCATGCACGCATACAAATTTGCAAGTTTGTTACTAAGCAGACGGAGAGGCTGACTTGTCGTTCGTCGGCGTGAGATGTGGTCCGTCAAAAAGCCGTAAAATCCTGAGGGCCGCGTCGTTCGGTCTTCTCTCGAAGCCACGAGAAACGAGCAAAAAGGACGAACGTGCGTGGCTTCGTACACGCGCGAACATCCCGTCTATACAGACGTAGGCAGAGTGAGCTTTCGCGCACGCGTTTATACGGCCGATCCTTAAAACTCTTGGTCATTCCGTGGCATCGCCTTAAGCGGCCCTCGCCGAACATAATAAAAGGAGGACCCACCTCGCCGACGATCGACCCGGTAAACACGGCGACAACGATTCCCAGACGTATCACCGCCAGGGAAACTCGTTGACCGACCAACTTGTTCCGTCGTATCGCGTCGCTTCTTTCGAATTTCCATCTTCTTCCACGTTTCACACCGCGACTACCAGAGTGCCGAAAAGCGACCAATTCGTAATCTTTCGTAGGAATTTTCCGCACTTACAACGATGCGATTTTACAGATCGTTGAGAATTGTGCGTCTTAATCGGCGGAATAAAAGTAAAGGAATGCTAAGATCACGCTTGCAATTTGTATTAAAGTAGCTTTAGATTTATTTGATAAACGATCTCCAGGATTTTCGTCGATATATTAGGTCGTCCGGAAAGTGTCTTTCTTTCGCGAACGTTTCTTACAACGATGCACCTTCGTACAAACGTGAAAGCAAGTCTGTAAAATGTCGCGGTGTTTATCTCGACAGAAGAAAATACGTAATTCGACGGAGTAATATAAAACGAAAGAAACTTTTCGGACAACCTGATGCATTTGCACGCGTCTCAGCACTCTCTTTGTCTCGCCGTCTTCCATACCACACTGTCGATCTGTTTTTCGAGACACACGAGTGTGTTACGTGTGTCACTACTACGTGGCCAAAATTAGCGCACAAAATTATACAAATCTGTAGAGGATGGTAGATGGTCGGTGAGGTTTAAACGACGAGATTACTTGTTGTCGAAACCGTCAAGTGTATTTTGAAATAATAAATAAATAAGTACAGACGATATTCGCTAGAACGCTTGTGCTAACGGATTCGCTAAAGACAGTGTGTAAGTCGCTAGTAAGATCGCTGATAACTCTGATCTGATAACTGAACTGAACTGCTTACGATCGCGTCCGTTTATTTATACTGGTCGAGGGAGTACCGTACTTGTAGTATCGGAAAAATTAAGATATAAATTTTCCAGATTACTTACAATTTATTATTAGTAAATTGGATATACAAATATTAATAGGACAGGAAACGACGTTTGTTTAATCGAAACTAAATGCGATACTCGTCACAACGAATATAATACTCTCTCTCTCTCTCTCTCTCTCTCTCTCTCTCTCACCGCAACTCTAACAACTCTACAACACTAACAACTCGATCAACTCTCACGACTCTACTCTTCGACGACTCCAAATTGTTGGCGACATTGTTTTGTCCGCAGTTTATTTATTATTACTATTTTATTATTATTATTTTTATTCATGTGTTTATTATTATTATTTATTACGTGTATCCTAACGATATTGATACTCCGTGGCAAAACAACAACGTGATCCAAATTGTCCTCTGGCTCACGTTCCGCTGCATATCTCAATGCAGATTCTCCGACGTTTTGCAAATATTTTCGGTACAACTCGTCCGGAATCTAACGACACAGCATGTTCGCATCTAACGACGCAACGTATGCGTCATGGTTCGTGTTCGTGGAAGGAATTTTTGGTCGACAGGAAATCTTCTGATTTAATAACTACGTGACTTACTTCGGGACAAGTTAGTTGGCAAAGAATCGATTAACTTATTCCACCGAATAATCCACGAAGATCGAGAGACGATAGGATGAAGGAAATGAGATATTTGGCGTGGTAGAAACGAAAGGAATACGGTAGCAGGAAAGAAACAAACGATCGGCGTATCCAGATAATACAAGGCAGTTTGACATAGTAATAGCTGTGTTTACGGTGGCGGTAGACGAGGCGGCGGTGGGTTGGATGGACGAAAATGGGGGCGAACGTGACCGCGGATCAACGTGGAGCGCCTTTTAATTTAGACAAATCGTGGCGATTAGCATAACGGGATAAATTATACTCGAGGACCCGGCCAATGGGGTGACGAGACTAGCAAATCCTGAAGGCACGTCCAACGATGGATGATCCATTGGTCTGTCTGGAAGCGTGGACAGAACTGTTTCTACCCTACTGTCCGTGGTTCTCGCTGCTAAATTTCACGTTAGGCTCGAACCTGCAGGTTTTCCAAAGCCGAGGAATTGTTTCGTCCTCTTCAAACTCGTCGACTTTTATCAGCCAAAATTATTTGAATGTTCCAAGCGTCGATTAGCACTAGAACAGAATAATACAATGAATTTTATTTTGTTTCTTGTGTATTCAAACTGAAAATAATTTTCTATCGAGGCTACTTGTATCAATACTAGTCAAAAGGACTGGTACTTGTCAAAGTGTACAGGAGTCCTGCAATCTATTGAACCCCAATTAACCAGTTTCCTAGTTTTCTACAACTTGCCACACGTTTTTCAAATTTTTACCTCGTATCGTTCGATTTGATGACATCGGTTATCAGGGAAATTGCGGATCGATCGCTAGATCGCTGACACTAGAAATACCACACCAGTCAAATTGATTGGTCTTACAATTTTATTTTAGAATTCCTACTTCGTGTTATATTTTTTCCGCAACGATAACTAAAAGAATAATTCAATGAATTTTATTTTGTTTCTTGTGTATTCAAACTGAAAATAATTTTATATCGAGGCTACTTGTACCAATACTATTCAAAAGGACTGGTACTTGTCAAAGTGTACAGGAGTCCTGCAATCTATTGAACCCCAATTAACCAGTTTCCTAGTTTTCTACAATTTGCCACACGTTTTTCAAATTTTAGCTCGTATCGTTCGATTTGATGACATCGGTTATCAGGAAAATTGCGGATCCATCGCTAGATCGTTAGATGCTAATACTGGAGATACCACAGCAGTGAACATGACTGGTTCTACAATTTTAGAAATTTGTCAACCCTCGTTTAGGGATTGATAATACGAAAAATGTACTACATAATAAATCAGTAAATATAAAAATATTCTATTATTAAGTATTTTCACTGATTTTCGTAGAAATAGTTTCGTGCTAACTATCTGTAGTTCTAGTGTCAACTGACTAGTTGGAATTGTATAACTGCGAGTTGCAGAAAAAATGCAATGTAAAATATATCGTTTGGTTATTTTTTTTCTTGTTATATGCGATAAACAAAATTGACATGAAGCTTCTTTCCATTCGGAATTCAAATATTAATAATTTCAATGTTAATCGAAATATGTTACACGAGCAAGATATAGTATTTAACTTTGCGTGTTTAATCTCCGAGGGTTGGCTGGACGAAATTATCCAGCCGCTCGATACAGACAACTACGTCTCGTTACGTTGGTGGGAAAACGAAAAACACTAAAAGACAGAATTCTACAACGTAACAGATGTTACAGCTTGAAGAATACTAAAGACGTAGACAGGACATTTATGTTGGAATTATTTTTATGTAAGACTACTTGCTGCCTTAATAAACTTTATGCTAATCTGCGGTAAAAGAGATGCTGGCGATTTGGCTACCTCGGCTAATTACGAGTAGCGAACGTGGATGGTTTAATTTGTTTCTTTACGTGGTCAAAGAATTTACCCATCCGACCAGACACGTTTATTCACCGCTTACTTTATTACCTTTTTTATTGCGTTTCCACAACCAACAAACTAATAATGCACATCAACCAAAGGAATCGATGTACCGGTCAATTATCGACAATTTTAGGTATGCGCGGTATACGGTAGATTTACAAAATTTTTACAAACATTTCAATGTATAGTTTACCGTAAAGTCTTCGAGTATGGCAAAAATAGAATATTTGTCAAGGGAAAAAATGAATTTCGATGTTCGTTGTGTGTTTTGATTTCTGAAATTTTCAACCTGACAATCCTTGTCGTACAAAATGAATTAAAAGAAGAAACAATAACTTTGACATCATGAATTTCTCTATTTATTTATTTACTTATTTGTTAGTTTAAGGGTTACACACTGTGGTACAATTAGTAGATACAAATAATAACAAGAATACGTACAGGGCTGCATCAGTGAGATAATACGAAATAGAAATAAAGCTAAATAAAAGTACGTGTAAAGTAGATTTTGCTGGAGTTTCGACTGATAGTAACGAGCCGCCAAAGAAAATGTATCTTTTTTTACCTACGTGTAGTGTTTAACCCCTTAACCTACGATTTACGTTCGAGAATTTTGGGCCGAAAACGTAAACAAGCTTTTTTATATTATATTATACAGGGTGGTTGGTAACTGGTGGTACAAGCGGAAAGGGGGTGATTCTACGCGAAAAAAGAAGTCGAAAATATAGAATAAAAATTTTTCGTTTGAGGCTTTGTTTTCGAGAAAATCGACTTTGAATTTTCGCTCGGTACGCGTGCGGTACGATATAACGGATCTCACTGTAGATCGTTGTCTCGATGGAAAAATTAAAAAAAAAAATTAAAAAACAAATTAAAAGATTAAAAAAACGACAACGATCTACAGTGAGATCCGTTATAACGAGACGTGTTAAAGTGCACGCGTACCGAGCGAAAATTCAAAGTCGATTTTCTCGAAAACGAAGCCTCGAACGAAAAATTTTTATTCTATATTTTCGACTTCTTTTTTCACGTAGAATCGCCCCCTTTCCGCTTGTACCACCAGTTACCAACCACCCTGTATATTATATATTTGGCCCGATCATCGTACCACGGGCTATGCTCGTTATTGTAGGTTAAGGGTTAATATATTCGCAAACGATTATTTCAAAGTTTTAATGTATGCAAATTGACAAAACACAATAGGAGATTCTTGAAGAGAAATTCGAAAATCTCGATTAATTCTAAACTATAAACGATAAATGAATAACGTAAAAGACATTTTTAAAGCGAAATACATGAGCCAATTGTGCAATTTATTTGCATACAGATATGTAGATTTTCATGTAGATAAGGTCAAAATCAAGTAAATTGTTATCATTATTTGTCAACTCAATATATGATACCGTTCAGGTTGACTGATAGAGGAACGAGTGGATGAATTTGTAATAGGAAAATATATAGAACTATGTATAAGTATAGTGTACGCTGATGCAGATCCTCGCTCTTATAGCGTTAGAATAAAATAGCAGAATCTACGATAGGAATATATTTATTTATAATTATATATTTATAGCAAAGGACATCAGCAAAAAGTTCACTTTCTAGCTCTTTTCTTTCTACACCTTGCAACCCAAAAAACATAATTTACATTCAAAGTCACGATAATATGCTTCTCTTCTTACTTCGAATTTTTTATTTCACCGAATTCTATTCTCTTCGTAACAGCGATCTTCAGGTCTGCAGGATATACAAAAGTAAATATGTAGAGTGTTTCTTAAAGTAATTACTTTACAACGCAAACAAACAAATTTTGCTCCACGCTTTCCATTTATTTTAATATATAGGCAAATCTTATTCCACGTTTTCCACTTATCTTCGTATGTAAGCAAATATTCAGGCCGCATTTCCCATTTATTTTCCTCTGTGTGTATATATATATATATATAATGGATGAAGGATATCGAAAGATGGTTAGCAGTGTCTTTTGTCATTATTTCATCGTTACGTGGATACATCGGACAAGTCGGAGAGTCCGAAACCTGGCAGGACCTTTGCCCCCTCCGAAGGGACGATGCGCGTGTTATCGCGTGGAAATCCCGCGGATGATGAGACTTTAGTTTATTGTACGTGCGGACAAAGAAAACGTGGACGTTTCGATGTGCGAGGGCGTGTATCGGCAGGGAGAATAGGTGGAAAGAGGTTAACTCGATGTCCACGGATTTGTTTCTTCTTCCTGCGGGAGCATCTTGGCAATCGAAGCGGTCAGACCGGCCTGAAATCCTAGTCCGTACGAGACTCGCCTGCGAAATGAGGTTTCCTCGAAGAAAGCAGGATAACCAGCCGAAGAAATTTCGTGTTTCTGTCAGTGGCTTTCAAGGATCAGCTGATCTTTCTTTCAAACATTTTTCCCGAATTATAGAAATATAGGTACGTACGTGTCTACGAACGAATTAAATCGCTCGAAGCAAAGCCGTGGTTGCAGGTAGATTTGGCATTTCAATCGTCTAATTCGCGGTACATTAAATTTTTCATCGCTTTCTGGCATAACATTTTCAACGGCAGACGAAGACTGGTCGTTTGTGTAAGATAGTGGTAAATGAAAACCATTGGAAGCCGAAAGGCAACGATTAAACAGACGAGAAAAGAAAGAAGAGCGAGGTGAAATTTCTTCTGGAAAAATCTTCGATTAATCAACGAACCAGTTAATTACAACGGTGATTTGTAGTATTATTTCACTGCTAGTTTGTTGCTTGTCTCGCGGTATTGCAAGAGAATTGACAAACTTCGATAATTTTAATCGGCCGTATTTCTAATTACAATATTTTCTTACGCGTTTTCTACTACGTTAAATTATTCCACATCGTTAAAAAATATATTAAAAAAGACAGCGTAACAAACATAAAATCATCTGATAATCTTTTCAAAAATTGCAAATGAATATTCGCAATTAATGCGAAGAGACCAACGTTACGGTGGATATAAAAGTGAGATTGTTTCAATTTGATCGTCTGCATAGCAAATCGGCTATTTTTCGTCACTTGCGTATGAGCTACTTGGACAGCCGCGAGGTCGATGACTACGATATGGACGATGATGCCACAGTTACCATAGCTGGTACCACCTAGTCTCTTGCTGTCGTTATTGCCGTTATTAGGCCGAGGAAGAGAGGCAGCAAATGTGGGAGTGCTAATATCCTATCACGTCGCTTCCTCCGGCACGGTACGTTCGATCGGCTAATTTTCCATAATTAATCCACGATAAAGTCCGCCACCGATCGACAGGCTCCGCTCGATGTGGCTCGCTTGGTTCAGAACAGTTCAAAAAGAGAGTTCATATCGATCACCTTCTATCGATTTTAGTGGAAAGTGTTACACTGTTGGAACGACACGCGTACGATTATTCGCGTTAATATTCACACAACACGATCTTCATATTTGTTGCGTAAGGGAAGGTGATATGAATATCACGTTGCTTATCATAGAGACAATTTCCTCGCAACGATACCGTTTAATCGAACAATAGATTTTGAAGAAAAATTCTTTCGTACGACTCTGGCAAATGAGATTGACAAATTTCTGAATTATCAAGTTTCAACTTAGATTTCGTTCAACTGCTGCAAAATTCTTCCCCAAAATTATTTTACTTAAATTATTCGTCGTTACACCTGTACAAAATCACGATATTTATAGAAATTAGAAATTGGAAAAATGGGAATTCGTACGAATTTCTTCGCAACGATTAATTGAACAACAACACAGTTTGCGAGTTCACGATAATTATAGAAATTAGAAATCGGAAAAATTGGAATTCGTACGAATTTCTTCGCAACGATACCGTTTAATTGAACAACTATTTTGAAGAAAAATTCTTTCGTACGACTCTGGCAAATGAGATTGACAAATTTCTGAATTTTCAACGTGGAATCATCAAGTTTCAACATAGATTTCATTCAATTGCTGCAAAATTCTTTCGAAAATGATTTTACTTAAATTATTCCTCGTTACACCCGTGAAAAATCATGATAATTATAGAAATTAAAAATTGGAAAAACGGGAATTCGTACGAATTTCTTCGCAACGATACCGTTTAATTGAACAACTATTTTGAAGAAAAATTCTTTCGTACGACTCTGGCAAATGAGCTTGACAAATTTCTGAATTTTCAACGTGGAATCATCAAGTTTCAACATAGATTTCATTCAACTGCTGCAAAATTCTTTCGAAAATGATTTTACTTAAATTATTCCTCGTTACACCTGTGAAAAATCATGATAATTATAGAAATTAAAAATTGGAAAAACGGGAATTCGTACGAATTTCTTCGCAACGATACCGTTTAATTGAACAACTATTTTGAAGAAAAATTCTTTCGTACGACTCTGGCAAATGAGCTTGACAAATTTCTGAATTATCAAGTTTCAACTTAGATTTCGTTCAACTGCTGCAAAATTCCTTCGAAAATTATTTTGCTTAAATTATTCATCGTTACACTTGTGCGAAACGTCATTAATATATTTTAAAAGTTCGCGATAGTTATAGAAATTATAAATTGGAAAAATTGGAATTGGAACGAATAACGATAGCAAGTTTCATATAAAATGTAGCATAGAGTTTGCAGTATAAGATGTCGATTAAAGGTGAATAATTGAAAATGTACACACGATCGTGGTGTAGGAAATAGCCGAATTTTATTCAGGTATTCGTACGTACATACTTAGTAGCTTTCACGATACTAAGCCATATAAATCTGGCCATCTTACCGAGGCATAAGCCTGCGGATTAACCGGCATTCTTCGCATCAGCAGCCCGGATTCGTTCAACGTCTTCTCTTTTTCTTGAGCCGAGGCCACGCGAGGAAACCAAAACCACAATCTTTCGCTCGTCGTCTCGCTTTTCCTCTCCATCCTCCTTCTTGCTTCTTCAACACCTCGATAAATGTTAATTTCCTTAAGTTGAGACTTTGTTCTTATTCGGTGGGATTCTCTCACTCGATTCGTCACGTCACCTCGGATACGCTTTGCTCGTTTCACTTTCCTCGAATTACACTCTCGTCCAAACATTTTATTTCCAATCTTCCACTCTTAACGAAACCTCGATATTTCATGTATATCGTGAACTTTTTTTTTTTTTTTTTTAAGGAAAATTGAGAAAATGTAACACGTTAGAATCGTACGATTATTTTCCATATTAAAGTAAATTCCATGTAATCGTTCTCTTACAGTAATCAAATTGCAGATTATCTGTGAAATCCAGGAAATTTGCATAGTAGATTCTGGCTGGTATGTGCGATATCACTTTCGAAATGTTGGTTTCGCGCCACGGTTACCGGCCTCGAAGAACGACACAAAGAGAACGCACGATTGCACCGCAGATACACTGTGTGTTTGAATAGAACCGGGCCACATAATGACAGTCAGTTTTTACGTCGTAGACAACGTTCAATTTGCATCTCGGCCTTGTACGATACGTTTGCACGTCCAACTTACGAACGCTTATGGATAATCTGCGATTTCTCTATAATCTCTCAATTCGACCAACAGAAACCTTCTTTCAATTCAAATATTTCGATACAAATAACAAACGAAAGACGAGACAAAACAACGGGGAACGTCGTAAAACAGTTTCGTTAAATAAACACCAAGTTTTATAGACCGATAACAAAAATTAAGGGATCGCTACTGTTGAGAATCGTGGATCTTAATCGGCGAAATAAAAGCAGAGGAATACTAAGATCGCACTTGGAATTTATATTAAAATAATTTTGAATTTATTTAATAAACGATTTGCACGCGTCTCGGCGGTCTCTTTGTCTCACCATCTTCCGCACTACACTGTCAAAATTAGCACACAAAATTATAAATATCTCAATAGCTACGATAAAATCGCGTCAATGCAGCAAATAGAAAGATTGACTTTGGTATAATAATTAAAAAAAAAAAAAAAAGAAAAGAAAAGAAAAGAAAAGAAGAAAGCTACAGTCACAAGAAATGGATATGAAAGACGAAGTGATATTCCATTGGGCTATAACGTTGGCAAACAAGTAGAATTCTTTAACGTAATATATTGTTATGGGTATGCGAAACATGCGAGTAGGATGCAGAGTAAACAGTGAAATTCAGATGCAGAATACTCGGCATGAAATTGTCAGTCATTCAATCGACTGTACTGAACTTGTATATAAATCCTGAATTGTACGCATCGTCTGTGATTTGCATGTGTAAGTGTAGAGGCCTACCCTGAGGGCTAATCTGCTGCATACATGACGTCCCTCGATATACTCAGAACGTCCCTCGGATACGTATCCGATATCGGAGCATTGTGCTCTCCTCAACGTCGCGCAGCAACACATTTTTCCTGCCGACAATTAGCTGTCTAAATAATCCTGCGGTTTCAAAGTTTTCGCCTTGTAAAATACGCGAACGTTGGAAACGTGCAATTCCCTCTGAAACCTCTAGCTGTATAAATAATTTTCTGATTTCGGCTACTTCGTCTTTGCAAATATCATGATATTACGATATTAAAATTAATTATAAGCGAAGGACCGTTGAGGATGTTCAACGTTGACGGAAGAGTCACTCGTTGGTAAAATATTAATTCGCCGTAAACTGTTATTCGCGTGACAAGGTAACGATAAAGTGAGAAACGTTTAATTATATCGTTAAACATTTTTCTAAAATTTAACGCGTATTTCGAGGGTTAGGATGACACGTAGCAAGTGAGTTTGAAACGTAAGATAAACGAAAGAAGCGTTTTATTTCGATAGATTTCTTTAGAATTAAGACGATATCGAGTACGTTGAAAACGTATCGGATAAATACGCGAGATCGGTGACCAACTTGTCACGGTTTTTACTTTTCCAGTAAACCACTTGGTATTCGTTGCACCCTCGATGCGAGTTGCCAGGGAGGTAGGTAACGAAATGTTAGGACGGGGGTGGAATGGGAGAGGTTGAGAGAGAGAAGATACAGGTTTCCCGGGGGCGGCTGATGAGGTATTGATGATAGGATCGCGTCAACACCAGCTGAGCCAATTACACGCCTAAATCTCCGCTCTCCTCTCCTTCTCTCTCCACCGTCTGTCTCCCGGTCGTTTCTCTTTTCTTCCCTGGACACGTCTCCTCATCCTGCCGCGTGCATTCGATATTCCACTCTTTTCATTTTTTCTCTTCCTTTTTTTCTCTTAAATCCACACGATCTTCCTTCTCGGAGAATCTCGCGCTAAGAAGACGAAAGACGAGATCCAAAAGTCTGAACGTTATTCCAACGTTATTTTCAATCGCAGGAAATTGTCTAAGATTTCGAGTTGAATAAATTCGGAAATAAATTTAACGAGGTCGATTAACGATGATTTCTGACATTTACTTTCTATAATACGTGTCCTTTGCGACTATACGTCAGGCTGTGTACTCTGTCGAGCGTAAGCACGAAGACGCTGATACTCCTCGCTGCTTTTATCTTCTAATTCTTCCGTTACAAGATCCGTCGAGTGTCATCGTCGAATGTATCGAATGAATGTCATCGAATTTATCGTGTAAAATATCGAAGAAGGTAAACAATTGTAAAGAAAGTGAATAAAGCATAAATAAATAGCAAATAAGTAAACTAGATAAATAGCATAGATAAATAGGAAATAAGTAAACTAGAGAAAGCGGATGAATTGGTGAGAAAAGATTGCTAAACAAAGTAGATCAAATATTAAATAAACCAAGACTTGTCGCTCTTCTTCTTCGATAAACGTAACGACTCCTCGTAGCAATTCTGGCTATCGTAGATATCCCAATCGCGTGTAAATACGAGTTAGCGTTGGTTCGAAATTAAGGCTAATTCACGAACACCCGGTGTATACATTCTACGTCTCCACCTTTTGTAAAGCAGTAGAATTTAAAATTTCTAGAATGTCGTTACGTTCCTCGTGCTAATAATACATTTCTCTTCTCTGTTGCAGGTAAGTGATCTCGTGTATCTCGAACTATTAGTCGACCAAGTAGTACGATATCACAGTGTTTTCATCGGCGATTTTATCTTTATACCGGCGACACGCACTCGTAAGTAGGTGGATATGCTTTTGGGGTGAGAACAGCATGGAAAAAGAAGGGAACATACCTTTCGATGCAATAGCCACGCGCGAAATTGTATTCGCAAAGAAATCCGGTTTTATGAGATCGTATATCTTAAAGGTTATCGACATGAAACCACTTCGCGTTACATACGTATAAAAGTTTTATACAATTTTACGAAAACGTATAACGCCTTTCACGCGGCCATCGAACTTGTCACTTTTCCGCTTGGCAACGTCGTTACTCGTCATGTCGACGAAAGTTGCAATTAGCATCGAATTATTACATTTAGCTGAACAGGTGCGTTTAACCGGGACAAAGTTTCTACGTGGACACGCATGCCACACTTTATTTATACGCGCTGTGTTTCAAACCTTATTAACAAGTTACGAATATAGAAAAATGTGATAGACAAATAGCTATCGGTAGTTTTTAATAAAATGTTCGTCGTTCGTTCCA
Source organism: Bombus flavifrons (assembly GCF_040668555.2). Classification (NCBI taxonomy): domain Eukaryota; kingdom Metazoa; phylum Arthropoda; class Insecta; order Hymenoptera; family Apidae; genus Bombus; species Bombus flavifrons. The sequence continues at coordinate 10,555,481 of NC_138455.1, read as the reverse complement.
GTAGGAGGCTTCTGTGACGACAAAAAATTCACTTTCTTTCGTTTCCTTTCGACCGATCTATCGTTCGTTTATTTTTATCATTCTTGTTTAACGAACTTTCTACTTCCATGTACTCTGCGCGCGATAAAGAGCAGCCCGACACAGGACACACTCGCACATCGAACAATTAATTTTGTTCTTGGCGTTTTCGATTTTTATTCTCATCTTTTAGCAGAGTTTCGAACGACCGAGCGTCGTACGAGGCTCGTAGAAATTGAGAAATTGAGATCGACACGCGAGGGTTGTCCTTCGCGTTTTCCATTTTTAATATCATTTTTAACAAAGTTTTTTAACTTAGCGTCGTAGAATTTTCCTGTCACCGAGGTGCATAGAAATTGAGAAATTGAGATCGACACGCGAGGGATATAAGTGCTCGTTATAGTAAAACAAATTGTAGGTTCGGTTTTCTCGAAATTCGTCAAAATGGAAATTTTCGTCGCGAGGTGCTCGAGGAACCCGCAACGTACGCGAACCAAGCACAACATCGACGAGCGATCGACTACGCTCGCCACAGCTTCGCTAACAAATGAAACTAAAACGAGACGTTTGAAATATTTTGATCGGGAAAGCATGGCGAGGCAATAGAAAGGAGAAAGCGACAGAGCATACGTTATTCGTAGGAAATATTTTGGCATAGGAAAGATGGAGGGTGGGAGAAGGAAGGAGGGCTATTTGTCCTGGAGACTCGTCTTGCCGCTTCTGAATAACAAACTGGTAGGAAATAACAAACGCGTCGGTACATTGAAATAGCTCTGACGGCCGTATCTCACGGCCCTGGGTCCGGAGGGTTGCGAGAAACCGACCGAGCGAGGGAAAACACGGACGTGCAAGCGCAACAGAGACGCCTTATCGAAAGAAAGCAAAGACACGAAGAAGGATAGGAAAAGACTGGTGGAAGATGCCCGTCGACACGCTCCTTCTCTCGCGAAATCGCCTCCCAAATCTCGCGTGAAAATTACCCTATTGTGTCTGGCCCGACACTCCGCCCCCGTGCCAACCCCGTATTTCATCCCCCGGGTTACATAATCGGCTTTTTGTTTCACCTTTTTATCCTCCACTCTTCTTCCCCTTTTGCGTCGGTGCAAAAGCTTGGATATACGGCGTTTCTCTCTTGCCTTCTTTTCAACCGGCAGAACCGAGAGGACGGAGAAAAAGTGGCCTCTGGATATATCGTAAACCTCGTCTCCTTTGCTCCTTCTCTCTCGCTCTTTGTGCTCTGGACGCGGTCGATTTGTTGCTGAGCACCTCTTGGCGGTTTCATCGCTGGCCCCAGGATCTTCTCTAAATCGACCAACTTCCCTCTTCTCTTCTTCACCTTCGACCAACACCCTCTTCATCTCTCCATTACCTTTACGGACTTAACCTGCTTTCTAGGTTCGCACGGCTCCATCGCGATTAAGTAGAACCGATTGGTTCGATGATTTCTGATTAATGGGAGAGTTCGACATTCGGCAGAGGGAAAATAGCGAAACGATAGGAAGCGAAGCTTTGCAAAGACTGGGTCAGGACAACGCGTAATTTAAATCGTTTATGCGTTGGAATATGAACACGTGTCGATATGTATTTGTGAATTATGTAACGTTAAGTAATGATACTTTATACGGAGGTAGATTATATTAGGTTGTTGCAAAGTTTCTGTCGCTTCGTGAGGCGATAATAGAGGAACAACAATTTCTGTTTTATATTATTTTATTGACTGACACTGGAGAGCACGATATACGCACTGCTGTATACCATGTTTCCTAGAAATATTATAATGTTTTACGCGAACCATATTCTTTTTTATACCACGAATGAACTTGCCTCTGTAGCTCCGGTGGTTCAATTATTCTATGTATTTTTGGTACTGTACAGTCTGCTCGCAAGTCGTCCTACTATTAGGTTGTCCGGAAAGTTTCTTTCGTTTCATAAGATGATAGTAGATGAACAATTATTGTAATGGTTGCGTCGCGTCTGTCTTGCAAAAATATCGGTAGAAATGTGGTACTTTACGGTATCTGAAAAGGTATTAGGTATCTTCGTCATAAAATTATAGAATCCGCGCGGAAGAATAAACAACGACGAGAAGAAAAATATCTGGCAAGAAAATTCTTCAGATTTCTTTGAATTTTTTTAGCCTAAAGCTAACAGAAACATCGATTCACGTATCAAATATCACTTTCCAATCAATCCGTTTTAATAATCTCGCGCGTATCGCTTTCTTTTTACATTTCGTTTCTGTCTTTTTCCCCTTTTTATATTTTATTACTTTTTCTTTTATTTTTTATCGTCGGTCCTCGACCGATTGTTACGCGGTGAAATATTAAAAAAAGGCGAAAGTATGCGCGCTCGGTTTGCAAAGGTAGTTGCGTCGAGGTTTGCGTAGTAGTCGGCTATTATCAGGGGTTATCGGTATACAGACGCGAAAGGGGACGAAGGTGGATGGTGTGAGAGAGCAGGAGCGGGGATGAAACGACGAGCTGGAGAAGCTGCTATGGTGGAGAGGTCGGCCAACACCATATGCTGTATGGGTATGCGCATTTCCATTCTGTTCGCGACCAAACATTTTCATTATTTGTTGCATAAATTGTTTATACATTTGTCGTGCCACGTTCGCACAACGTGTCTTTACACGACGTTTATCGCTATTTTCGTAAGAGAATTTTCTATGAAATTTATTCATCGAATTAGTGTAACAAGGAACTAAACGATAGAAAGATTATCACGAAGAGAAATTGCTGGCTGGATAGTTGTAAATTAGGACGAATATAAATAATTGGATGCTGTTAATATTATTTGAATTATTTGCTATATCGAAAGGCAAACTTTCTATGAAATTTATCTATCAAGTGTACGATAAAAAGATTATTATAATAAAAGATTGGTCGTTAAATGCTCGTGGATTCGAATGAATATAAATAATTGGATATTATTAATATCGTTAAAATTACTTGGTATGTTGAAAGGCGCAAACTTTCTATGAAATTTATCTATCACTGGAACGAGCAACTATTGGATATAAAGATTATTACGAGAAAAGATTGCTCGTTAAATACTTGTGCATCGAAATGAATATAAATAATTGGATATTATCGATATCGTTAGAATTATTTGGCATGTTGAAAGGCAAACTTTCTATGAAATTTATCTATCGTTGCAACGAGCAACTATATAGCAGGTAGCTTGTTACTACGATAAAACGACGTATAGTTTCGTTAGAATTTTCAACATAATCGCACGTGAAATTCAAACGAAGCGCAAAAGTCGATGATTCTTTTAAAGCGGTGTTTGTATGAACATTCTATGCACGATGAAACGACGTATAGTTTCGATAGATTTTCAAGATGAATATTCTCCAAGAATATGCAATAACATTTTCAACATAATCAAACGTGAAATTCAAACGAAGCGCAAAAGTCGATGATTCTTTCAAAGCGGTGTTTGTATGTACATTCTATGCACGATGAAACGACGTATAGTTTCGTTAGATTTTCAACAAGAATATTCTTCAAGAATATGCAATGACATTTTCAACATAATCGTACATGAAATTCAAACGAAACGCAAAAACCGCTGATTCTTATAAAGCGCTGTTTGCATGCACATTGTATGCACAATGAAACGACGTATAGTTCCGTGGTATTTTTCGTTCGTTAGGATTTTCAACATAATCGTGCATGAAATTCTAACGAAACGGAACAATCGATGATTCTTTTAAAGCACTGTTTGTATGCAGATTGTATGCACGATGAAACGACGTATAGTTTCGTTAGATTTTCAACAAGAATATTCTCCAAGAATATGCAATAACATTTTCAACATGATCACACATGAAATTCAAACCAAACAGAACAATCGCTGATTCGATTAAAACGCTATTTGTATGCACATTGTATGCACGATAAAACGACGTATAGTTTCGTTAGATTTTCAACAAAAATATTTTCCAAGAATATGCAATAACATTTTCAACATAATCAAACGTGAAATTCAAACGAAGCGCAAAAGTCGATGATTCTTTCAAAGCGGTGTTTGTATGTACATTCTATGCACGATGAAACGACGTATAGTTTCGTTAGATTTTCAACAAGAATATTCTCCAAGAATATGCAATAACATTTTCAACATAATCACACATGAAATTCAAACCAAACAGAACAATCGCTGATTCGATTAAAACGCTATTTGTATGCACATTGTATGCACGATAAAACGACGTATAGTTTCGTTAGATTTTCAACAAAAATATTTTCCAAGAATATGCAATAACATTTTCAACATAATCAAACGTGAAATTCAAACGAAGCGCAAAAGTCGATGATTCTTTTAAAGCGGTGTTTGTATGTACATTCTATGCACGATGAAACGACGTATAGTTTCGTTAGATTTTCAACAAGAATATTCTTCAAGAATATGCAATAACATTTTCAACATAATCACACATGAAATTCAAACCAAACAGAACAATCGCTGATTCGATTAAAACGCTATTTGTATGCACATTGTATGCACGATAAAACGACGTATAGTTTCGTTAGATTTTCAACAAAAATATTTTCCAAGAATATGCAATAACATTTTCAACATAATCAAACGTGAAATTCAAACGAAGCGCAAAAGTCGATGATTCTTTTAAAGCGGTGTTTGTATGTACATTCTATGCACGATGAAACGACGTATAGTTTCGTTAGATTTTCAAGAAGAATATTCTTCAAGAATATGCAATAACATTTTCAACATAATCGTACGTGAAATTCAAACGAAACGGAACAATCGATGATTCGATTAAAACGCTGTTTGCATGCACATTCCTATGAGTATATTGAACGCTCTCTCATCAGAGATGTGTAGTCCTCGACTCGAGTCCTCTTCGGCCCCTCTGAATCACCCTCTCTTACATTTTACAACGATAATTGATGTATTATTATATCGTATTCATCGTTTTATCTCGATACCAATCGTTGCGCATCGTTCTACGATAATTTCCAACCGATACGTATCTCGTTGAAATGCAAATTTCGTTCATGCAAAATTCAATCCTATCGCCACTTGGACAAATAAAAGAAACAAACGAAACTAGCGAGTTCTAGTTGATTCTTAAAATAACGCCTCTCTGGAGGCTCACTGAAAATACGCGTTGAAAATAATTTTCATAAAGATCGGACAAAGTCAACTAAATATCGTCTTGGATTTTGTCAATACCACCTAATGACAAAATCCGCAATCATTTAGTTGTCAACCAATAAACGTCAAAATAAGCTGATCGCATCAGCATGAGAGTTGGCACTGCAGAAGCCTCGATTTGACATTTTAAATTCACAAAATTCGTTCAAAAAAAAAAAAAAAAAAAAAAAAGATAGAAATCCTACACAAAGGCTTTGTCCTTTGTATCTCGTTTCTTTGATCGTGCAGCGATACTCCGTGACGTTACAGCGCCGAAAGTTTCTTGATTATTTCGCGGTAGCAAGTTAGCGCGTCGACAAGTCCCGTTGCACTTTTCTGGAAAACGTTGGCAGCCAGCAAAAAGTGGATACCGGAGGACGTAGAGTTAGCGTCGTCTCTTATTGGCAAACTTGATCGTGAGCCTGTCACCGGTGTCGACAAGGGTCGACTGATGTCCCGTTAATTTACAATTTGCTAACGTCGATATTGACCATCTGCTACCGATTCACTACGGTCACCCTATTCTGCAACGCCGGTGTTACCCGTATAGGTGTCGTTTTGCTTCGATAACGATGACGAGAGATGAAAGATAGCCGGATAGCAAATTCCTCCGTTTACTTTTCTTTTCGTTCGCATCTCGCGATATCGAATTAACGTTGTTTTGTCAGCATTCTGCGGTAATTGATCAATAGATCGATTTAAGAGATACACGCAAACGATAGATAGGTTTTGTATCCTCGAGTAATTGCGTCAATCGATCAATTTAAGAGATACATTAATAGATACGGTTTTTAATAGAGATGGACTAATTTGTAGTAGCACTGATTGACAGTGCATAATGGTGAAATTAGTACGATAGGATTTGAAGAGCGAGGATGAAGAACGTGTTAAATCATATGGGCTTGGCAACTAAGTGATTGCGGCTTTTGTCAATACCACCTAATGGCAAAATCCGCGATCACTTAGTTGCCAAGCCGATATTTCCTATGTTTAGCTATTTTCTTTTTTACCTCTTGTTTTTTAGCTATTTTCTTTTTTACCTCTTCTTTTTAGCTATTTTAAAATCGAATATGCTATCGAGCGATTATTTTATTACGTCGATCGAACGACTTAAGAGCGTAGGTTTATTCGTATTCTTGCGTATTGCCGCTTTTATTCGATTTATTTTCTACACCTTTCGACTAAGTGCATCAACAGCCACATTTTATTTATTGCGGTTGATATAAATGGAAGAAACGCGAGATGGAAAAGATAGACGGATCTCGAATAAAACGAACGTTCTATATATATATATACTTTTAGTTATTTTCTGTTTTCTTTTGTTTGTTTTCTTTTTTTGGGGGGGGGTCTTTCTTTTTCTCCGAGTGCAACATTCGTTGAAGCGGCTAAGTCGTTTAAAGATGTTCGCGTAGGCAAGGCTATAAAATGAAAAAGGTGTACGGTGTAAGAAGAGTGTTTCTATATTGCTTGTTCCAGGGTTTCCTTGGACTTATGCGAACGAATGGTAACTCGGTCGACCAAATGTTTCTAAACGTTTCCCTGTTGTATCGCTTTATTAGACCTTTACCGCTATCATCAGCAGCCTGATGGCAGATGGATCTCGCTTTTGTAAATGAAATCCTCGCCTCTTCGCTTCACTCCAGCAAGTTAAAAGAGAACAGGTTTTCTTAGCGATGGGATCAACATTCTCTCGAATATTATCCCAAAGAATTTCCTCTTTTTCTTCCTATTATTATTCGTTAATTGTACATTTTTTTCACCTGCAACCTTAATTCTACCTACGTGAATTCAACACTAGAACTACCACAGTTAAATTGACTGGTTCTTACGATTTTATTTTAAAATTCCTACTTCGTGTTACATTTACTTCCACAATGATGTAACGACTTTCGCAACGATAACTAATAGAATAATTATAATTTATATTCAAACTGAAAATAATTTTGTATCGAGGCTACTTGTACCGACACTAGTCAAAAGGACTGGTACTTGTCAAAGTGTACAGGAGTCCTGCAATCTGTTGATCGAACCCCAATTAACCAGTTCCCTCGTTTTCTACAATTTGCCACGCGTTTTTCAAATTTTTACCGCGGTTCCATCGCTAGATCGCTAGATGCTAACGCTGGAAACACCACAGCAGTGAAAATGACTGATTCGACAATTTTAGAAATTTGTCAAACCCTCGTTTAGGGATCATGGTCCCAGATGGATTGATAATAGCAAAAATGTACTACATAATAAATCAGTAAATATAAAAATATTCCATTATTAGGTATTTCCACTGATTTTCGTAGAAATAGCTTCGTGTTAACTATCGGTAGTTCTAGTGTTAATAACAAGCAAACGTGATTTCAGACATTTTCATAATCGTCGGATTTGCTTAGATTTTCTGGATGGAAAAACACTCGAAGCAGGCACAATGTAATCGAATTGATAGCTTTAATTTGAATTGACGTTTTAGATTATAATAACAATTTAAACGGTAATAAATAGTACGCGAGATCAGACGATGTATAACGTATATTGCTTGTCCGAAAAGTTTCTTTCGTTTCGTAAGGTGACAATAGATGAACAACAATTTCTGTCGTATATTTTATTCAATTACGTATCATCGATTTAGTTCTATTTCTATCATTACGTTCGTGCATAATTCGATAAACTAATATAAAAGAAAAAACATTGTGCGTCTGTTATTTCTTTATAAAACGACAGAAACTTTCCGGACAAGCTAACGTATAAGAATAAATAATAATGACAATAGCGTGTCTTGGAAAATATTTTATAAAAATGAACACGAAGAGAAACATTGGTATCTCTTGAATCGAGTGAAAATATTTTCAAACGATTTTTTAAAAACTCGCTGAAATTCGTAGCGATTTGTTCGGAACACGTTGATTGGGATCGATCGGTCCCATCGCTGATGTCAGACGTTTGTCTGGATACTTAGTTGTGGCGAGGAACGTCTCTTTTAAGTGTCACTAAATCGAGTTACCGGTAGAAACGTTGCCTCGGCAAGGTAATAAAGTTTCGAGGAATTGAAAAGTTCGTAGAGGAAGAGAGATGTTGATGGAGATCGAGATCGACATCGAGATCGGTGTTTGGCTTATTGTACGTTGACTGAGATCAGCGTGCAGCTCTTTGAGCGCTCGTCAAGCCACAGGGACGCGTCTTCCTTTTCCAAAGTCGTCTCGGAAGATTCCTTCGGTTTTCTGCTTTTATCACTTTTATTAGACTCCGTTTGCTATGCCCATTGAGGCCCAGTTTATGGTGCCGGTGCCATTCGGTAGACAGGAAATGCCTGCTCTTCGTAACCGTAGGAACTCTTTCACGCGTGCACACTCAATTGCCACCATAAATTGCCCGACACGATGAATACCACGTCATATCGTGAAACGTAAAAAAAAAATAGAAATAGAAAGAAATAGAATGGAATAGGTATTTGAAAAGACTGGCGTGGATTTTGTTAACGAAGCGAATGATTCAGCCTTTCGGAAAATTATTAAAATTATTATTATGATTTTCAATTCTTTGGAAACAGATCGGTTGATTCGTTAAGTTCGTTCGATAGGTACATTATACGTATTCCCTCTATTCCCGTAGGAAGCTGACCCATATGATTTTGAAAAATTAACTACGAATTCGATTTATTTCTCTTTACCATTCTTGTTCGTATATTTTTGGACGTTTTAATCGCTCGATATATCATTTCGGCTGGGCTTACATCGAGCAAAGTTTTCCATCGAACTGTTCAAGCTTAATAGAGACATTACCGAGAAGATAAAGAGCGATTAGGCGAGGCTGCGCGCTTAGGTCAGGCCACCGACTATAAATCCACGATCACTGACGTTTATATTCGTCAAAGGGAACAATACGAGGCGTATATAACTTGGCTGCGAACTTGCCACCTCTGGCTCTGGAGAACTTGCACGAAATCCACTCACCTTCGTGTGGCCAGATTCTTCTATCGTGACAGAGCCTGCCTGTAGACACCTAGTCGTTTACTGTAAATCATCGTTATTGCTTCCAGCCGATTGCCTTTAAGATGATTTACCGCTGGGTCCTTTCTTTTCGTGAAATTGGGTCGATGTAATTGACACGTTTACCGCTACTGACGCATATGCTGCGTCAATGCGATTACTTCGGTAACGATACCTACGCAATTGACGGAAACGACTTCTGTCGGTTATCTAGTTGCGTAGCTGGCAATTAGACGAATTCAGGTACTTGGACTTGTCAGCTTTTGAAGCTCGATTATCTTGAAAACTAGGTGTCCGATGTAATTTTGTTATTCTTGATTCTCGTCTTATTTTAAGCCATATAGAATCTCTCTAGTGTAATTTTTATCAGAAATTACGAATCATCCTGTGTTTTCTTTGGCGATATTTACCGCGATGTATTGGATTGGCAACTAAGTGATTGCGGGTTTTGTCATCAGGCGATATCGACAAAATCCGCAATCGCTTAGTTGCCAGGCCAATATTAAGCCGACAATGATATCTTCTCGATCGTCGTTGTTAGTTCGATCGCTGTCAGACGTAAACGATGGATACGCGACGAATGAATTAGCGGAGGATAAACATAACTTACACAGTCGTATCGTTGATTAATAAGAAAAAGGAAAAGCAGATATCGTAACGTGGATGTAATAAATATGGCCGGAGGAAACGAATGATATTTTTGAAAAAGCGATCCTTCTTGTATTTTCTGCGTAATCTGTTGACATATTAAAGGCAACAAGATATGAAATATATGCATCAGCACGCTTCAGCTCTCATTTATCATTCGTACGTCTACGAAACAATGTCGCCGGAATAACTGATGGAACGCTTTTTTCCTTCTACAATGCAAGACGATTAATTCCTTTAACGCGAAATGCTAATTCCTTTGTACAATTATAAAGTAACTGACACGCTGGTTTTCACCAGACATTATAAAGCTTTCGCTTCTGAAAACGCTCGGTCCTTCGACTCGCTCAGTTTTGTTAAGACTGGTATCTTAGCTGCGAGGTTCCTTCTTCGTGCTGCTAATTTTGCATAATAATACGTATAGCAGTTCAATAGTCGCATACTTTGCAAAATTCAATGCCCGTGTTAATTTCCAATTATTTTTCATTTATCGCGTACACCAGAGAACAGGAACGAACGAGCAGCAAGCGACGATAGACGGAAGCGTAACAGTAAGGAAACATCGGATACTTGCTGAGACATCTGAGATATTTTCGAAAAATATCGATCGTTTCAACTTATTCTCTGTTTTCCTTCAATTTACTTTAATTTCAATTTACCAGTAAGCGATCGGTGCAGCCGTTTATTCTTATTATTTCAAATTATGTTGAATAATTATTATACGAACAGCAATGTGGTAAATCTTTAAATTGAATCCTATTGTTGCGGTATTCTGCTTTCGAGGAGCAGGCAGTTAAATTAAATAAACAAAGAGACTACGTTGACTTCCCATTAACACTTCGACTGCTACGTTGGTCATTGGTGACCGGAGCGCTTGAACTTCTTACAATAGTAAAAATTGAATGAAAATTGACAATTAGGGTATTTTGAATACAACCGATAGATAGAAGACACTTTGAAATAAAAAGTGCCCCATTGAACGATTAAACATTTTTATTAGAACAAATGAGAACAAATCTTGCAGCTAACGGTGCACTGTGCTTGCATCCGTATCTTTGAGGGCTAATCTACGAATATTATTATAAACACAGCTTAGAAAATAATCGTAAATGCTGCTTTGTAATCGTATAATTGAAGCTAGAAGTGTGCACATACCTTGCTATTATACATAGAACGAGCAAATACCGTTTACCAATATCTTCTACGCGTTTCAACGATATATTCTGCGCGTTTTGCTTGCGACGAAACAACCAATGCGAATGGTTTGTTGAAATAAACGAAGCCTCGTTATAATACGTCGCTATCGACTGTTACCAAGACGCCACGGTGGTCACCGGTGACCACCGATAAGGTAAACGGTCGATCGGGGAAGAATGTCGCTTTACATCGTCGATTTATTATTATTTTGCCACTGTATGCTTGGAATAATAAAAATACTCGCGTGACGTGCTCAGCGAAACGCGTGATTTCGGCGTGGCAGTCAAAGTGTTAACGCGGAATATTTTTATGAATTACAATATGTGCGTGATACGAAACTTCCTCGCGTTACATTGGCATCGTAATGAGACGCGACTATCTTGGTTGGTCGATCGTATTTGTACAATTTCAAATTAATCCAATATATATAAAAGCAGGCGTTCGTTGCGAACATATACTCAGTGAAAAATTAGTATATACGCTACGAGCAGTAGTCTGAAACGTACAATTACCGCTAAGGACAATCTCGCTGCGTATCGTAGCTTATCGATATAATTTACTGTTCAGATACTTGGCGAAATATATGCGTGCCACAAGCATAATTCCTATATTCCATCCTCTATTTCCAGATCTGTTTCAAGTTTCACCAACGCGTACAAATACGATAGTCGTGTCTCGTTACGATGGCAATGAAATTTCCAAATCTTTTGTCCCCAGCGAAACACGTGATTTCGGCGTGGCAGTCAAAGTGTTAACGTTTACGATTTTACTCTGAAAGTCTACAGTGGCAACTTGATCGAAAGTAATTTAAATTTACCCGGACGATCTAAGAAAAACAATTTAATTGATCGTAACCTGTAACTTGTCTCGTAACGAAATAATTCTCTCGCGAAGATTCGACAAAGAACAGGGAGAAAGTGTGACATTTTGTAAAATTTGCGCGAGTGTCACGCTGAATTGTACGTAATTGGACGAAATAATATAAAAGAAGAAAACATTGTGCGTCTATTGTTTCCTCATAAAACGAAAGAAACTTTTCGGACAAGCTAATAGAACGATTGGATTGTATAGTAAAAGGGAAGATATAAGGAGGGAGAAAGATAGAAAAGCTGGTAGAAGGAAACGTTAATTTTGCTATTAACAGTCACCTCTCGAACGCTGGTAAATCTGGCGAACCCCAGCCACAGCCGATAAGTGATTTTTCTAAGGTCGTTCTTATAATCCTGCTCCCTAAGGGTAGATTGTAAATGGTTTCATAGTGGAAGGATATTAATATAGGATGATGAGTGTCCAGGATGATCGAGCCAAAAGCACGATCGTTCCTTTTCCCGAACAAGGGGAGTTTTACCTCTTTTCTTTTTCTTTTATTAAATACCAACGTAAACGCTCTAATCTGCAATATACGCGCAATTATAAATATCGATATTTGTCTTATACAGATTTTTATTTCTGCCTCTTTGTTTTGTTTCCGCTTAAAAAGGGAGAATCGATGCTTTTAAATAGTAACAAACGTACGATTCTTTTATTATTAAAAAAAAAAAAAGAAAAAAAATGAGAGAAGATGATAGAACGTTATTTGTTATACATTCGCTGATATACGTTCCACAAAACTTTGAATTTTAATGCGACTTAGCCAGGCGACCCTTTAACGATGCGAATATATTTTCTACACTTTCAAATGGAAGAATCTCGTATGACAAATAAATTCGTATAATATGAAAATATTCGTAGCGACTAGAATGCACAACGATATTTCACTACAGCTCGATTTAATAGAAAACGAAATTCAATCAGGCCACGTATCAAATAACCCTGGATACAATATGATACAAGCAAAAAGCTGGTGAAATCGAGCGCAAACCAACAATCTCCAATCAAAAACGGAAGGGGATACGTGGCATCGTTAAACGTAGAACAGCCGCAAGAAGCTGAAGACTGTGGAAACTGCTGGATAAAGAACCGTATCGTACTAAATATACAATTTTAAATAAAACAAAAATCACTCCATAAACCACTCACATTCGTCTCGTATTTTATCCTTTTCGAAGATATTTCTCATGCACAAACGCGCTGAAATTTATCTTCTTTATATAAACAGGTATCTCCGTATGAATTTTGCTTCGCGAAAGCAAAAATACAACTCGGATTGAAAAAGAAAACACTGTTCTAATGTCTTTACCGCATGAATTCGGTAGCTAGAAAAATATCTTTCTTTCACGCAAACGTGTCTTCTACAACAGTGCAGCTTCGTACAAACGCGAAAGCAAGTCTGTCAAATGTCACGGTGTTTATCTCAACAGAACAAAATGGATCGTACGCAAATGGGCAAAATAATATAAAACAAAAAATATTGTGCGTCTATGAGACGAAAGAAACTTTTCGGACAACCTAATAATACGCTTCGCGAATATTCAAATACGTCGTCGAGATCCACGTTGTCAGTATTTTCGCCCACAACTCTTGCGTTGTCTTCTTTGCAACCTCGTCTAAGCAACGTGTTACAGTTATCTGAAAAACGTACAGCAAGTTTCAAGCTTCTCATATATTGCGTTGGCAACTAAACGATTGCGGATTTTATCAATACCATCACTTAGTTGCCAAGCCAATAGTTCCGTGTTAGCTCCGCTAGAAGATACAAAGATTATTACGAAAGACAATGAATTTTCCCCGCTGGAATTGAATTTCCAAGTAAGTGGAATCTGTGTGCCTAATCGGATACACTGGGTTCGTTAATTTTCCAACGACAGAAAAACACGATTCGGCGGAAAATCGAGCAAGGAGCGTACGAGGGTTAACGAGGATTAAGTGTCGTGGCCAAGACCCGTGGCTATCTTTGAGAATGCCGTATCGAACGTTGGACATCGGAGGATCCTTTGAACGTAGGAGATGCTGGTAGCCAGCGTGCCGGACGTAGCGGGTCATGGAGAAGGTGAAGGAAGGAGAGGTAGCACGAGAGAGGGGGGCATCAGTCAAGGGATTAGCGGGATTAGTCCTCGAGGGGGACTTGTTAATTGCTCGGTAGGCTGCCAGCAGAGACGAGCTGGCTACGTATAGTGTAGTATACTATGGTATAGTATGTATAGTATAGTATAGTCAGAGCAGAGCAAGCTGTGGCAGAAACGGAAAGGGACAGAGGCCAAGAGAGGACACAAATCACGCTAGAGTTACGGACTTAAGGAGGCTTACTAGCTGCTCGCGACCGTCTTGTTGCACTTGCATCACCCTGGCCCACCCTTGCTCCTACAATCCAGAAATTTTCTCTACCATATGTAGGATTTTATTTGTTATTTATTTAAAATCAATTAAACAGAAAGCGATGGTTGTTTAACGCGAACTAAATACAATAATGTGCTATAACTAAGACAGCTAAATAGTTAATTTGCAAGTCTCGTCAGCACGGTTGCAACGCTGTCTTTCACGCGGACCACGCTCCTCGACGACGCTGACTCTCTGATTTCTCGACTCATAGCGACTATTAATTCGTCTTTCTCCCTTGAACATCCCTTTGTCTTTTCTCATAATCCCATCACCTACGTGTTCATATAGGCCTTTTCTCCGCTTAACTATTCGACAGAAGGACCGACGATACATTGATGGGCCCGTCGGCACTTAGGCTTCCTCGCGACATTGTTTATAGTTCAGCCGATATTTCTTAGGCCATTTGTCCACGATACTACGCATATACAGATGGATACGTTTACCAGTGGCCACACGCTGGCTGGTCTCTGCAGGTCTGAAACGCGACAAACGACGGATCGCTTTAGATTTTCTGCTTATGCGCGATATGGATGCAAAATACGAAATAGAGAAACAATCGTTGAAATTATTTAAAACAGCAATCTGTCGTATGCTACAGCCGACAAAGGGAATTACAATTTCTCGAAGCAATCCAAAGCATCCGATCGAAGATTGGACACTCGACTTGGACACATTCGATCGGTGCAAATGTTCACGGCGACGGATTGTCAAGGAATATCGTTTTCCGTGAAGATACGTACTGCAGGCTCGATGCAAAGTTACAATTCGAATCTATCAGGTCGTCGGAAAAGTTTCTTTCGTTTTATAAGGAAATAATGGATGCACAAGATTCTCCGTTTCATATTATTTTATCGAATGGTCCATTTTGTTCTATCAAAATGAAGATCGCAACGTTCGGCAGATTATTTTTCACGTTTGTATAGAGATGCGTGGTGTCTGTAAAAGAAAGACACTTTTCGGACAACCTAATAATCGAACGATAAGATATCAGCGAAAAATAAACGCAGGAAATGCATTTAGAAGATTCAACGAAACTCTTGTTTCATGAAATTACGTAGAAATTGCCTTTGGAAATAATGGATGTACAAGATTCTCCGTTTCATATTATTTTATCGAATGGTCCATTTTGTTCTATCAAAATGAAGATCGCAACGTTCGGCAGATTATTTTTCACGTTTGTATAGAGATGCGTGGTGTCTGTAAAAGAAAGACACTTTATGGACAACCTAATAATCGAACGACAAGATGTCAGCGAAAAATAAACGGAGGAAATGCATTTAGAAGATTCAGCGAAACTCTTGTTTCATGAAATTACGTAGAAATTGCCTTTGGAAATATAAATCTGTTCGTTGCGTTGATTTTCGTCAGTGGTAAAAACCAGAAAGATGAGAAAAGAAGAAACGACAGCCCGTAAATTTCTTTGATGTTGGCTGACACGATTTTTCCGCATTAGCGCGTCGAGAGCCGAAAGAAGCCCGGCGATGCGTTTTTCGGATAAGTGGCATCGCGTACGCGTAATAGCGCGATACCTGATGGACGGCCGTATATGACTAGTATAACGCGCAAAGCCGCAGCCGTACATCACAGCTAAATCGCGATCCAAAAAATATACAATGGCTGACAGGGATGGTGGTGCCGTCATCGCGGCTAACAATGTGTACCGCATCGCTCGGTATAAATGACATTCACTCCACGATGTAACGCTCCCTCTCGGTTCCCCAGTTTGCAGCTCGCACTTCTCCCTCTGTCACCCCTCTCACCCCGCTCTTATGTTTCCCATGATACTCGGCAAATCGTTGGAAAATGTTCTTCAAATAGAATTCCACTCTTGGCTATCCTTTTTTCTTCTTTTTTTTTTTTTTTTATTCTCCATCGATTATCATCGATTGAAACAATTTTCAGGGATTGTTCGGAACGATTGTGTGTAACTGAATGTGACTTGTATGTGACTGAAGAAAATGGTCAAACGTTTTAGATCGTACTATAAGTTTTATTTTATTTACGATGCACGTTACATTTTACGAATTTTACGGATTTTTGTTCTTTGTAAAAAGTTGAAGTTATAAGATTTCTTGTAGAAATTAAAGAAATGGAAAAGAACGTTCGTTTCGATTTGCTCGCCGTTTCCTAAGATCGTCAAAGGGTCGATTTTTTAACGTTTAAAGAACTGTCCTTTGATTCTCTTAAATCGGTCTGGATGTGTCTCGTATGTGACTGAAGAAAATGGTCAAATGTGTTAGATCGTACTATAAGTTTTATTTTATTTATAATGCACGTTTCATTTTACGGGTCGATTTTTGTTCTCTGTAAAAAGTTGAAATTATAAGATTTCCTGCTATGGCAGAAACTAAAGAAATGGAAGAGAACGTTCGTTTCGATTTGCTCGCCGTTTCCTGAGATCGTCAAAGGGTCGATTTTTTTAACGTTTAAAGAATTGTCCTTTGATTTTTCTAACTCGGTCAAAGCGATCGGTTCGATGTTCTTAGGTATCGATAGAAATTTTTGGAATATTCGTGACACATATTTTTATCTTATTCGCGTTTCGGACATGTACAGTCTTATGTATAACGTATGGTTTAAGCTACACCTTATAATTTTTAGCGTGTAGACAAGATAAGAATGATACATGTATTGCGGTGGAATTTATCCTCTGTCCACTCAAGATCTTCCATTATCCTGTTATTTCCTTTTATTTACATACGCTGCACGATCTACGTTGTAATCCGCAGAATGTCCAACCCTCTTACCAGACCTGCTACAAGATACTTCTTTTTCCATCGTTTGCTAATCTCCGTGAAAACGATTCTTATATTCTTATGTTCGATTTATGTCGTCGTTTATTTTTTTCCCCTCTCAGTGGGACAGTAAAAGTGTAAGCGTAGAAGTGGCATGTACTTGTGAAATAATCAGAGTCGAACAATGGTACAACACGATCTTCTTTCATAATCTCGATAATAATCGGTGTAATAATCAAAGGTATTAAGCTTTGTTAAGGTAAATTACATGTTACGCTTGTAATAAAAGCATATTTTGATCGTCATAGGTCTTTTGTTTTCTCTCTTCACTTACAATTCTTGAATTACCATCTTCTATTGAAAAGTGATAGAAGATAAGAATAAGAAAAAAAACAGAAATGGAACTCACTTTGTTGTTACATATTTTCCTACCGAAAAATTATGTTTAATTTATGTTTCTTTCTTTCTCAAACAATTCTTGAATTACCATCTTCTATTGATAAGTGATAGAAGATAAGAATAAGAAAAAAAAAGACAGAAATGGAACTCACTTCGTTGTTACATATTTTCCTACCGAATTAATTATGTTTGATTTATGTTTCTTTTTTTCTCTCAGAGTGACAGTAAAAGTGTAAACGTAGAAGTGGCATGTACTTGTGAAATAATCAGAGTCGAACAATGGTACAACACGATCTTCTTTCATAATCTCGATAATAATCAGTGTAATAATCAAAGGTATTAAGCTTTGTTAAGGTAAATTACATGTTACGCTTGTAATAAAAGCACATTTTGATCGTCATAGGTCTTTTGTTTTGTCTCTTCATTTACAATTCTTGAATGACCATCTTCTATTGAAAAGTGATAGAAGATAAGAATAAGAAAAAAAAAAAGACAGAAATGGAACTCACTTCGTTGTTACATATTTTCCTACCGAATTAATTATGTTTGTTTTATGTTTCTTTTTTTCTCTCAGTGTGACAGTAAAAGTGTAAACGTTAGAAGTAGCATGTACTTGTGAAATAATCAGAGTCGAATAATGGTACAACACGATCTTCTTTCATAATCTCGATAATAATCGGTGTAATAATCAAAGGTATTAAGTTTTGTTAAGGTAAATTACATGTTACGCTTGTAATAAAAACACATTTTAATTGGCACAGGTCTTTTGTTTTCTCTCTTCACTTACAATTCTTGAATTACCATCTTCGATTGAAAAATGATAGAAGATAAGTTAAAAATGTAACTCACGTTCGTTGTTACATATTTTCCTACCGAGGAAGAGATTGCTCGACTCGAATAATCATCTGTCGTATTATTGAGTTGGCAAGTAAGTGATCGCGGGTTTTGTCATTGTCACCTAATGATAAAATCCGCAATCACTTAGTTGCCAAGCCAATATATGACAAATAAAATTTGCCAGTTTCTACTGCGAGTCGAATAAGATTCCTAAGGACGATTTAACGTTTTAAATCGACGTCAGTTGGAGATACAACGAAAGATAGAAACGTAGCCACGATAAAGGGAAAAAGCGCGTAAGATGGTTTAGCAGAATGGAGCCGCTATATCGCGAAACTAGTGGTAAATCAAACAGTTCCCCTGATAGAACGGCCTGTTCCAGCATGTCAGCGGTCGTGTCACGCTATTAGAAGGCTTACAATGCATCGGGGTTCTACTGCGAGCTATTATGTCGCATTTCGTTACGTCTCCCAATACAAATATCCCCGGGGCGATGCCAGTGATAAATCAGACTTTTCGTACGATCTGCCATTGTGCTCACCCCACTGACACGAATGGATATCGAGAGATGCGCGTGCTTTTTTCGTCTAACCGGTCCCATGTGTTCGAACAACGGAGTCCTTGTAACTGGTGGAACTTGCGAGAAATTATAGTCTGCGGTCGTACGTGTCGATCGATGCAAATGAAGGGTTCTACGGATGATCGAGTGGCTCGTCCATGTCCCAAATAATGTCACGGTCGGCCAATCAAAACGCCACCGTTCTCAGTCTTTTCTAAATTGATATACGCTATGAAAAATCGAATCGAAGATCTCTTCTATCCTGTATATCATACGTTATTATCAATATACTGTACTTTCTGTGCCGATATTTTCATTTTCCGTGATACGTGTATTTTATGAACGTCTACTTCGTTAAATTTCCCATAAGCACGACAAACATCTAACGTTTTAATTAATGTGCTCATCGGATTGGCGACTAAGTGATCGCGGGTTTTCTCATTACCGTCTAACGAAAAAAGCTGCAGTCACTTAGTTGGCAAGCAAATATTCGCTACGCTTTTATATATTTTGCCGTGGCAGGGAGAACAGATGGAATCGTACGAGTCTAAATCTGAATGATTCGCATCGTTGAAAATTCGTCGTTCGAATGAAAAACTAGTCGGGTCTTAATCGTCTGGAGAAATTCGGTAAAACGCGTGGCTCGAACTGGCGTTAAAATAAAATTTCCTGCTTGCGGATAATCTGAAAACTAGCGTCGATATTCGATTACTCGTGCGTTGTTGGTCGAAGAGCGTTGGTAGCCGAGGATCAGCGCGAATATAAAAGAGGCACAAGGGGGTGAAAAGTGGAAAGTTTGAAAAATAAATAACAAGGTGCTAAGCAGGCCGGGGAGGATGGTCCGTGGGTTGTGCGCGCCAGAGGGGAAAGAGCGGGAACGTTTGGGCAACTGAAATCCGCTTGGATCCCTCGAGAGAAAGAAAGATGGAGGTCTCGGAGAAAGGGGAACCCCTGGGCTGACTGCGGTCGAGAGGCCTGTTTAACAGATTTAAAAAATCACCAATAATTCCAAGTAGGGAGGCTGTTTGCTTGCCCAGAGGGGTAAGGTATGTAACTACCGAGTGGAGCAAGTGAGATCGCCGCGGGGATGTCAGCGAGAATGTCATTTTTCATTTTAATGGTAGCTTCTTTTCGCTTCGAGTCTCTTTCTCTCCTTCTTAACGCCTTCCCCCTTCCAGTCTCCGCCTCGCCTTCGTTCTTCACCTTTCGAATATTTCTCACTCTTCTCCCTCTGGTCCGATCCTTTCTCTTCTTCTCTATTCCTCCTCGTCCACACAGACATCTTTCTATACCGCTTTTATCCACAGTCTCATTCTCATTCTCATTCTCATTCTCATCCTACCGACTGTCTCGAGTTTCTTCTCTTATCCTTTCTTCTTCTTCTTCTTCTTCGTCTTGTTTCTATTCGTGGTTTTCTCTTCTTCTTCTCTTCTTCTTCTTCCCTCTTCTGATTCTCCGGGTCGTAGCCGTCTTCCTCGTCCTGTTCTTCTTGTTTCTCCTGGTTCAACAGCTTTCTTTTATCTCGGCGCGAACGTCTTAATAGCCTACAGCCTCTCTTCGCGCCCTGTCCCCACCAACCGAACCTTCCTTTCTTCTTTCCCTCCGCTCTAACTGCATCCTGCTGCCAGCATTCAAACCGAAAACCAGTGTAACTGTATCGATCTAACTTCCGTGCGACGTATTTATTAACCCGTCGGCGACCAGCTTTAATCCTGGAAATTATATCCGTCTTTAGTATATACAAAATGCCAATGAAACGTATGTTAATTACATATTTATAGACAACGTTGCGTTTTAATCCCTTCTTCGTATCCTCTACAGAAATATTCTGTATTTTACGGCAGAATTATACGCTGGCCTTTTTATCCTCTACGCGCTATTCGCGTCTTTTACTCATATTTCACCATGCAAATTTAAACATTTGCTCGGATAGTATTCAAGTTAATTTCGTTTAATCGATATGCACAATTGCTTTTGGGCAATTGCGTGCTGAAACTCGCCGGTAAGCTTTTTAAAAATGCTTTTATATTTGCTTCGCAGTGACTAAGTTATTGCAAAAGCGTAGAAAAATATTAGTTCGTACATTTTCTATCGAATGAGCCACGTGTACCACGTTGTCGCGCTATCTTCTATTGGCAACTAGGTGATTGCGGATTTTGTCATTAGGTGGTACTGACAAAATCCGCAATCATTTAGTTGCCAACCCAATATTACGCGAAGACGACGTAACATTCAATTTGCATCTCAGGTGGTTAGCAAATAGTTACCGTACAAAGATCTAAATTAGAAGAATCCTTCTCGACTAAGTTCGTCGATTTGAAATATTCGCAAAGCGCGTGAAATTTCCCAGCTCGCGAATTCCTGGATCTGACTGATATTGTATAAATGATTCGTTCGAGACGATATTCCGCGATCTGCAATTAAGGTACGCAATACGGAAGTCGGTGTTCTTGTGTTCGCAGCGTCGATCCGCTATCCTTTACGGTTCTTTGAAATCGTGCTTGCGAGCTCTCTTTGTTCCTCTTGGCTGGAGAGCCCTCCAACTTGCGTCGGTGCTCGTTCGCTGGAAGATTAGCCACCCCAGATCGGAACCACGGCCATTTACGCGGGCAAACTTCCACCAAGCCCATGATTGCGCGTCTCAGACGGCGCTCTTAACAGAATAAATTGCTCGTTTTGCAGAGACGCGGAACTTTTCTTCTCGCCCTCTTGCGTTACTCTTGCGGTGAAGAGCGTAGGTTGCCTGTCTTGTCTTTACACGCGGCACCCTTCTTTTTAATTTACTCGTTCGATCATGGAATAACGAATCTTCCTTAAAATCGAAATTACAGTCCGTGGTCGATGGTGATATAATCTTGCAAAGAGAAAGTTTCTCCTAGTGCAAGTATTCGTATTAATGCGACACGAAACAGACGAACGAAGACGCTGGCTCGTAGCAAGGTGATATAAAAATTCTGGTCCGATCGAATCGCAATATTTATCGGAATTGCCATAAGCGATACGTTGGAAAGTACGTGAAATTTGAGATAATAATCATCGTGTAGTTGGTTATTACCGCCATTGATAATTATTATCGTAATTACTAATAATCTACTTGTAGTTAATTATTATTGTTGCACAGAATAATTCGTTAAATAGTGGAATGGACAGGCGTCGTAACTGCTGTCAGAATATTCGTATATCGATTCGCTAAATATCGATGATTGCACGCGTTCAAGTTAAAAGCGCTTACGTACAGCGATCGGCGTTAAAATACGAATCGACGTAGGCGTGCTCGGTGCAGTACGACTTAAAGAAACAGCAAAAATGAGAAAATTGCAACGTAAAAATGTGGCAATCTGTCGTGCGTTGATTAAATGCCGTTGAAGAAGTCGCGTGCTAACGCGTTACTCCGTGTCTCGTCCAATTTTCCTCGGTCCGTGTAATCTTTATGCGAGTTGCAAAGACGATTTCACGTGACAAGGAAATTCGAGAAGAGCGATTCAAGCAGGGGATATCGTAGATGGATTGTCCCAGGCTAATGACATTCGGACTAGCCGAGTCGTCGTGCCATGGCCACGGAAGGTGAGGAGAGGTGGGAGGAGGACTAGGAGCTGTCAACTCTGCCATGTGTCACTCACGTCACTCCCTTCGACTGCTCTGTTGTTCCGAGGCTCGCTTCTGCTACTCCACTTAGCCGACAGTCGGACCTGTCGTGTCCCCTCTGTTCGCCGCTGTAACCAACACCTTGTACTCGTCAACCGTCAGCCGTCACCGAATGGATAAAAAACCGGAAACCCTTGGAAAAATTCTCTCGGAATAACGACACACTACTACCGTGCTTGTCTACTAAGTGACAACTGGCAACGCTCTTCTTCCTTTCTTACTTTTCGATTTTCTAATTGTTGAGCTCATCTTGCTGCGATTCTTCCTCCACGACCACCGTATTCTTTCGTATTTATAGGAAATCGTACGAGCCGATGATTTTCCATTTTTCAGTCACGGTTTCTCCTGTGACAACATGCTGGTCGTTGGTAACCGGAGCGCTTGAACTTCTTACAATTGTAAAAATTGAATGAAAATTGACTGTTAGGGTATTTTGAATACAACCGATAGATAGAAGACACTTTGAAATGAAAACTGCCCCATTGAGCGATTAAACATTTTTATTAGAACAAATGAGAACAAATCTTGCAGCTAACGGTGCACTGTGTTTGCATCCGTATCTTTGAGAGCTAATCTACGAATATTTTTATAAACACAGCTTAGAAAATAATCGTAAATGCTGCTTTGTAATCGTGTAATTGAAGTTAGAAGTGTGCACATACCTTGCTATTATACATAGAACGAGCAAATACCGTTCACCAATATCTTCTACGCGTTTCAACGATATATTCTGCGCGCTTTGCTTGCGACGAAATAACCAATGCGAATGGTTTGTTGAAATAAACGAAGCCTCGTTATAATACGTCGCTATCGACTGTTACCAAGGCGCCACGGTGGTCACCGGTGACCACCGATAAGGTAAACGGTCGATCGGGGAAGAATGTCGTCTTACATCGTCGACTTATTATTATTTTGCCATTGTATGCTTGGAATAATAAAAATACTCGCGTGACGTGCTCAGCGAAACGCGTGATTTCGGCGTGGCAGTCAAAGCGTTAACGCGGAATATTTTTATGAATTACAATATGTGCGTGATACGAAACTTCCTCGCGTTACATTGGCATCGTAATGAGACGCGGCTATCTTGGTTGGTCGATAGTATTTGTACAATTTCAAATTCATCCAATATATATAAAAGCAGGCATTCGTTGCGAACATATACTCAGTGAAAAATTAGTACATACGCTACGAGCAGTAGTCTGAAACGTACAATTACCGCTAAAGACAATCTCGCTGTATGTCGTAGCTTGTCGATATAATTTACTGTTCAGATACTTGGCGAAATATACGCGTGCCACAAGCATAATTCCTATATTCCATCCTCTATTTCCAGATCTGTTTCAAGTTTCACCAACGTGTACAATGACGATAGTCGTGTCCCGTTACGATGGCAATGAAATTTCCAAATCTTTTGTCCCCAGCGAAACACGTGATTTCGGCGTGGCACTCAAAATGTTAATGGAAGTGCTCGAGAAATTGAAATAAGAAAGAAGCAACGCGGTGTTAAGAAATTGTCGAAGAAAGAGCGCAATTGGTCGATCCTAGAGACTCGTATCAACGCTGGCTTTATATCATCGGTGCGAGTAATAGCAAGTAGCAAATACCTGAAAAGTATGAGCGGCAGCTTCTTAACGAGAAAATCGAGCAGTAAGAACGCGGACGTCTAAGACAGCAGAGAAGTTCTGTCGATTTGTCGCGCACGAAGCGAACGTGTTGACGTACAAGTTAGAAAAGCGAGGAATTTTCTGTAACGTTAGGAAAAATAATGCAGTGGCTTTTTTTACTCGTCGTCGAGTGGCTGGTTTTTACGTCATCGAATAAGTTTAGTTAGCGTGGCTTAGTTGTTTGTCGTAGTGACAACGATACACGACTACTAAGTACATGGGAGAATAATTAAATAGCGTGTGTTTTCAACGCGATGTTTTCTTAGCGTTATTTGCCGTGACGCGGTAAGTAGTTACACCACGTGTGAAAATATTATTGGAAATGGAGGTAGGAGGCGATGGAAAAGGAGAAAAGTTTATGAAACTAGTTGCCCCTCGAAACAGGAAGAACCTGCCAAGCCGTCGATTCCTGTTGACGGCCGGATAACATGAATTTCGCTTCCGGGGAAAGAAACTTTACAACTATACGTCCAACATGTCCGTGTTTGCTATCCGATCTTTTATCGCAGCTGCTTCTCAATAAGGCAACGCTATTTAGCTGCGCCATATTTCACAGAAAATTTACGCGATCGTCGCGCGTCTGTCTGCCATCGTGACAACTTTTTTCCTGTAAAACGTTAAGCTTTAAAAGTCAAAAGATCGATACGATCGGCAGAAAGAAAATTCATCCTGTAACTGGCCCCAAACCTATTGCTTCGGTAATGCTCGTACAGACGTAACTCGCGTATCAGCTCGGAAACTATAGATTAAAATGCACAGCAGACTACCACGAACGTTACGTCTTTTTCTCTAACGTGAAATCGATAGTTGTGCGAACAGAAGAAACGATTTTCATTCGCCGCTTGAGAAAATTTCGGCTTGGCAAGATAATCAATACGCAACGTTAAGAGTCGCTTGGACGGATAAAAAGTCAATGGTGCACGCATCGTTGGGCGGAATGTTTTTTCGTACGAGCCGAGGAAGAATGCGCGATATCGACGAGGAAGGCAGGCAGGTAGAGAGAGCCAGTTTTCAATTCTGTATTGACATGTAACTGTCATCGATAGGGCTTACAGCTGTCCGGCTGCAGTAGCGAAAGATGTTTCTTGTGCTCAATGACAACCGGTTTCCGTGGCGATCGGCAGAACACACCGAAGGGGCCGAGTATCAAATCGACTCACGGCCGCTTCCAATTGCAATCATTGCGGCAAAAAAGGTGTGCGGCGACCCTTTGGACCGCGCCACTCGCCACAATTTTCTGCTCGACGATTCGATAACTGCAGTTTCCGTGCTTACACGCGTCTGCATTCCATCTTCTTCCCAACCTGTCCGCTCGTCCTCCTGCGAGCCTTGCCCTCCTTCTTCCTTTTTTTTACATTCTCTTCCATTTCGGCTAACCCGCTTTCTTCTTCGCCTCTTCCGTCTTCGGGCTACACGGCATTCTCTCGACCTGCGTCTTCTTGCAGCTAGCTAACTATAAACCGCTCGTACAATGCGACCTCGATTAAGTCGTAGTTTTTAATTCTATTACGCCTGTCACGCCGTAAGAGTGAACTTTATTACAATCGCGAATAATCGAATTTCATAGCGATAAAAGCGTACCAGATGCGATAGAATAATATTGGTACCGGTGGCGATATCGGCATTCGCGTTGGGTAAGGTAGGGTTGGGCGAGGCAGAGGTGCATTTGAGCAAGATTTGCCTTGTAATTCGGCAAATTCAATCGCCAACAACGTTTGATTGATCTACGTTTCGAAACAGACTGTTTGACCCGATTAATAGAAATACCGCAAACCCTAACACGAACTACCTCAAATCGAGTGCAAATTCGCTTAATTGCTCACGAGTCGTACGCCGTCGGGTGGCAAAGTATCCATCTGCTTTTTCCTTCTTATCAACTGGACCTAATCTAGCCCGGCATTGGTTCGTCAGAAACGGAACACATAGTTTTGCGTATAACTAAAAACCACTGAGACCTGACTGCGGTGACACGCAAGAGAACAAAATTATTCGACGCAGCAATCGCGACGACGTACTTGGAGTTCGTCGGACTTAATGAGACGTCGTTTGCTCGAAATAACTGGCACACGATCTTCCACCGATGATAATCGATAGCTTGTTAGCCAAAAAGCAAACACAGCGTCCGATAAAACGCTAAAGAACGGTTAATCATCGACACGGTCCGGCAAGAGTACACGGTTCGGTGCAGTTTTTATCTGTTGCGTGTTTGTGCCATAGCTCACGAAAACGTATCTTTATGCTTGTTAATGTATTACACGGTGTAGCGAGCGAAAAGTCGCATAAATAGCGAGTGGTACCGAGCAGAGGATGCAAAGGAGGTCCGAAAGGGCAAGGCGAGCAGGAAGATGGCCTCTTGGAGCAGAGGTGCCAGATCGCTCGTGTATAACTCAGGTACGTACGAGGTACTTGGGCTACCCGATTAATGAATAATCCGTAATGAGGATGTGATGGCCGCGACTCGTGCCTACACGTTGCGATCCGTGACACGGCTGAGCGCGAGAGAGAAAAGAGAAGCGGACGGTTTAGGGTGTTGCGGAGGAAAACAGTTGGCAAGAAAGAGACTCGTATGATTTAACGGTCGTGCGGCAATCTTGCCGTGTGCAGTCCACGTGACCATTAAAATATTGCCAACCGCGAGGAAGCCCCTTCGGGAATCTACGTACGATCCGAGCTACGGTTGTAAACCTCCTCGTGGTGTACATGCAAACGTGCCTCACCCTCTTTTTCTCGAGCAAATTATTTCTCACCGGCGGGAACTCGGGGATTAAGAAGTTGGCCAGGAACAACACGATCATCAACACGATCGAGTAGGCGCCGCGATCGTCTTTCCCTTCCAACATTTCCACGAAACGGATACGCAATTGACGATGTCAGTCGCGTACGGCTATCAGATTAGTCGGACGTCTTTGAAATTCCTGGGGATCGGCTAGTCCCGCGCTGATAGTTTTGATGTTTTTGACTGTTTTGACCAAGTTTTCCTTGCTCCAATGGGGAGATTGAATTTTTCAATTTGCGTTGCGATTATTTGTACGAAATTTAAGTTAGTCGTTGTTCTATAATTTTGTAGGCATAGTGATTCGTCAGTTGTTTCTCGATCTTCTGTCTGTTATACTGCGTATGATATTAAGGAATGTTACGATGATAGATAAGTATAATATTTAGTAGAAACTAGTAATAAATCTGGTAGAAGGGAGGACGAAAATTGACTTTAGCAAGTTTGTTCAGGGAATCTATAGCTACTTTACTTGTAGCTTCGCCTCTCTGAAGAAAGATCGCGCGGGAGACAAAGGAAATAGGAGTCGAATTAATCGAAGAATAATAAAATAAAGATAATATCATGGTGGATATAACATTTTTTTCTAACATTCAACGTTCTGTACACTTTTCTATGTTTTACTACCCAACGTCAGTAATATTAACATTTAGCAAAGTACTTGACGAGTATAGAAAAATGAATATAAGAATATGAATTATTCGGTCATAATTTGAGAAAATATTTCAAACTTGTGACAATATGAACATTTCGAACTGAGGTTAGATCAAAGCCACGATACAGGGTGTTCTATATTATTTGGATCGAGGTATAGGATTAAAAAAGGAAGATGGAAGAGGACTAAGAATGAGAAGCCGGAGGATGCGAGGTAAAAGGGAGATGGGCCAGGTATGACTGCTGCTGTCATATATAATAACCGCATAAAACAGATACGCGCGAACCAACCAGCCCACGAATATAT
Organism: Bombus flavifrons; assembly: GCF_040668555.2. Lineage (NCBI taxonomy): Eukaryota > Metazoa > Arthropoda > Insecta > Hymenoptera > Apidae > Bombus > Bombus flavifrons. The sequence goes on along the minus strand of NC_138455.1, from coordinate 10,527,647 downwards.
TATGTTGCCGCGGCTAATTTACGATTATAACGTACGTGTATAACTATCATTGTTGATATACTGCCACGACGGAGCAGCCAGAAGCGAGCTTGTAGATAGCCAGCGTGAAAGAGAGAAGCAACGCGAAGGGAAGAGAGTCGTTCGGGGTCAGACAGAACTCGGTAGGGACTGCCTCGAATTACTTCGTTGCCAGGAGTAGTCGTTGAATTTTGTTTTAACGTAACGTAGCTGAAGCGAACGCAATCTCTTGGACAACGGCGACGATACGATGTTTGCCAGCAACTAGGGGAAAAACTTCTTCGATAAGGATCGACGTTATCGTAAGAATTCTGCCGCTTGCTACCTCGTTAGCCCGTTAAGAATCAACGTTTAGATAACATTCGCGATCCTTTCACGCTCACTTTGGCGTACAATTTTTTTAAACAAACGTAATCTATGAATGAAATAAATGAAATTCGATTTTTTGTATAGTAAGTTCATTTAGAATCTCGTTATTTCTCCTTCCACGTAGATTCTACGATTTTAAGTTGCCAGGGAAAATGTAGAAGAAATACGTTCTACGGCGGAACGTGTGTTTAACGATCGGACGCGAAGGAAAGCTTGGTATTGTTATTACGCGTGTGTATTAGAAATTGTAGAAAGTTTGGTGAAATTGGAATATCCAGATTTCTTTGCTTCTGTCAAGTATCTGCTATTTTAATCCTTTGCACTCGGAATTTTATTTCACTTTCGTTACCAGTTATTTTATTTGAAATTTACTTTAATTAGAAAATAAGACGATTTAAATAAATAAAGAAGAAACAAATTCGTTTCTCCTGCGGTTCTCCTGTGAGCGCTTGAACTTCTGACACTTGTAAAAATTGTATGAAAATTGACAGTTAGGGCATTTTGAATATAACCGATAGATAGAAGATACTTTGAAATAAAAACTGCCCCATTGAGCGATTAAACATTTTTATTAGAACAAATGAGAACAAATCTTGCAGGTAACGATGCACTGTGTTTGCATCCATATCTTTGAGGGCTAATCTACGAATATTATTATAAACACAGCTTAGAAAATAATCGTAAATGCTGCTTTGTAATCGTGTAATTGAAGTTAGAAGTGCGCACATACCTTGCTATTATACATAGAACGAGCAAATACCGTTTACCAATATCTTCTACGCGTTTCAACGATATATTCTGCGCGTTTTGCTTGCGACGAAATAACCAATGCGAATGGTTTGTTGAAATAAACGAAGCCTCGTTATAATACGTCGCTATCGACTGTTACCAAGACGCCACGGTGGTCACCGGTGACCACCGATAAGGTAAACGGTCGATCGGGGAAGAATGTCGTCTTACATCGTCGATTTATTATTATTTTGCCATTGTATGCTTGGAATAATAAAAATACTCGCGCGACGTGCTCAGCGAAACGCGTGATTTCGGCGTGGCAGTCAAAGTGTTAACGCGGAATATTTTTATGAATTACAATATGTGCGTGATACGAAACTTCCTCGCGTTACATTGGCATCGTAATGAGACGCGACTATCTTGGTTGGTCGATCGTATTTGTACAATTTCAAATTGATCCAATATATATAAAAGCAGGCATTCGTTGCGAACATATACTCAGTGAAAAATTAGTATATACGCTACGAGCAGTAGTCTGAAACGTACAATTACCGCTAAGGACAATCTCGCTGCGTATCGTAGCTTATCGATATAATTTACTGTTCAGATACTTGGCGAAATATATGCGTGCCACAAGCATAATTCCTATATTCCATCCTCTATTTCCAGATCTGTTTCAAGTTTCACCAACGCGTCTCGTTACGATGGCAATGAAATTTCCAAATCTTTTGTCCTCGGCGAAACACGTGATTTCGGCGTGGCAGGCAAAGCGTTAAGGAAAGATATTTCCAAAAATCCGATGAAAATAGCCACGAGTAGATCGAAGTAACGTTAGCCAAGCCACGTATCAATGGAGATTGAAGATACATGGAGAGACGAGTGAGATATATTAATAATTCAGGGGACCGATACAGCTGATCGATAGGGTTTTTCGAATCGTAGCTATCGTTCTATCGTAGATATCGTTATAAAGCTTTATCTTTGCTTCTTTTTTCTTCCGACACGAGGTGGCAACGGCTGTAAATTCGTACGAGGAGAAATCAGGCTGCACAGTGAGAATAACGACGTAGGAATGTTGGGACGTCTGTCGACGAAGCGGTCGTGTCGTACGTAGGCGACATACGTGCGACTCCCTCGAGTCCAGAATCGATCGATAAAACACGCCCGTAAATGGATAATGGGTGGACGAGTAACGGAGATTTCACGAGAGCTGGAATCGCGGACCGCTGCCAGCTGCCGGTTCAGCCATTAACGATCATCATCCTCGCGAACTTTGCCTGCCCTCGTAAAATCTTTATTTTCCAACCGACCGTGCTTTTCCTTCCTTTTCCTTTTTTACTCCATCGACCGATACGGTTCGATCGCACAGTTTTCGATCGATTCTTCGAATTCTTGTCGTTTCGAATTGTTAGATCGACCTTCTTCGATTTTGTATGTATTTTGTATTCGTATGTGGGATACACGTGGCTCGAGGTCTCGGCTCGATTTCATCTTTGTCGTTGTTTTAAAATGCGTCAGAGTCCGCGTGTGTATCGATCGATAAACGTATTTTATTTACTTTCGGTATATTAATCCTCGATAGAATTTCTGGCTATGTAAATTTCATTTTTGGGTTCTTTTACTTTAGTTTTTAGATTACGTTCGTCGTTGGTACGCGATTTCGACTGTTGTTTTTATTTTATTCTCGTGATTCGAAATATTATTCAAGCAATGATCGAAGTAAATATTACGTTGTTAAAATAGTGAAATACAAGTAACTTGGTGGCAAAATATAGAGATGATTTCCGACATAAACCTATTATATTTAATATGCTTCAGGATATTATTAACAATTAGTATCCATCAAGCTCGTATGATAGCACGGGTAATATATTTACAATGAAGATACAACGTTTCAAGTGAACTAATTTGCATGTGGGTCGATATCAACGATCCTTGTTAAACGAATATTCCATTCCCCTTGTCAACTCTACAAAATTATTTTCTTTTTTAGTTTTCTGAAAGAGTAGACCTTTAGAAGTATATCCTCAGAATTTTAAAATAAGTATGAACATTTTTTGTATGCCATACTACGATTACACCAAAATCATTAATCTTCTCGCATTTTTTTTTTAATCTGTAAAGTCTTTAATTACAACCTTAATTACATACCGACTATTTTCTTTCGTTTTAATATCAGTTACGATCCCATTCGTTCTAGTCAGAAATCTTTTCGAAATTTCAATCGATAGGAATGACTAGAATCGCGAATATCACGACGAGACATTTTTTTAAACGAAATTATTCCAGACTTTATATTATCCTGCCAAAGGTCTGTTAATATTATTGAAACATGATGACGAAAAAATGTTGACAGTATAAAAAAATTGTCATAAGAGGCGTAAAGAGAAACCTTCTACAGTAGAACGTACCCTCAACGATCAGACGTACAGAAGAAGACATTTCTACCGCTACATAATTGCTATTTTATTATCATTACATTCTACACTTGGTTATTACATACGCGCTTTTGCGAATTTACTTGTGAAATTTGAAAAATGGACAGAAAAAATGTGCACAACAGCACAGTGTGAAAATAGCAAAGAAAATATCAAAATTTCATAGTACTCAATATCTAATTCAAGTAAAACAATTTCATACGCATGTTGCGTTTTTACACGAGCATATAAATTTTCCTAAATATATGCACTGTTTATCACTGTTGGAGTAAACTCGTATCACAGTGTGAAAATAGCAACTAAAATATCGAAATTCATAGTACTCAATATCTAATCTAAATAAAACAATTTCATACGCATGCTGCATTTTTACACGAGCATATATATTTTCCTAAATATATGCACTGTTTATCACTGTTGGAGTAAACTCGTATCACAGTGTGAAAATGGCAACTAAAATGTCCAAATTTCACACTACTCAATATCTAATCCAAGTAAAACAATTTCATACGCATGCTGCATTTTTACACGAGCATATAAATTTGCCTAAATATATGCACTGTTTATCACAAATAGTTCACCATTTGTAAACTCGTATCACGGTGTGAAAATGGCAACTAAAATGTCGAAATTTCACACTACTCAATATCTAATCCAAGTAAAACAATTTGATACCCATGTTGCATTTTTAAGTTATTTACACGAGCGTATAAATTTGCCTAAATATACGCACTGTTTATCACAAATAGTTCACCACTGTTGGAGTAAACTCACAGTGTGAAAATGGCAACTAAAATGTCGAAATTTCACACTACTCAATATCTAATCCAAGTAAAACAATTTGATACCCATGTTGCATTTTTAAGTTATTTACACGAGCGTATAAATTTGCCTAAATATACGCACTGTTTATCGCGTATAGTTCATCACTGTTGGAGTAAACTCGTATCTAATGCCGTTTCCATCATCGCTGATGGAACATCAACGCATTTAGAAACGAACGTATATCGGTGGAGCAAAAGTTGGATGAATCGTTTCGGTCAGTTAGTAATTCATTAATAACATCAAGTGATCGAAAGCAATTGAAACGCGTGAAAGATAATGTTGACGCGCAGTGTGTCGGTATAGAAAGAGCAATTTTTACGCGCGATACGATCTGTTTCCGCGTCTGGCAGCTCGTATCGTCACTTTCCGGATCAGTGGACGAGAGAACTGTTAGTATCAAAATTGATCATCGTTTTTTCCTTGCAAATAAATATTGAAAAAAAAAATGCAGGCACCCTGCTGAAAGATAATTTATAGGCACTAAAGTTTGGAAAAGCAATTTATAGCTGGCGGTGATACAATTCGTACGGTCTAATAACACTTGTTGGATAACCGTTGCAGGAATACTGAAATAATTGTGCAACTAAAAATTGACAAACGATTAATCATAGCCAAGTGGCACGGCAGTATAGAAATTTACTAAGCAAACAAATAATATATTATACTTTCGTTGACGTATATCATTAATATTTCATATTCGCTGGTCATATTATTTCTTTGCTTGTCATTTTTGTTAGAAGCTTTGGTAAATTCGTCTGTGGATGAATTATCCGTATCGCGGAGAAAAAAAAAAAAAAAAGAAAGGAAATTTTTCTACACGTTGTTGCTCGCGAGTATTTCACTGGCGCGTTGTAAACATTTTGTTGAATATTAGCTTGTCGTAAAAGTTTCTTTCCTTTTAGAAGAAAATAATAGACGCAGAACATTTGTTGTTTTAATGCAAACGAGACGTGTTTCGATAGCTGGAAGACGATAGAAAATAAAGATCACATTTGACAGATTAGGTTTCATGTTTGTATCAACTGATAAAGCAACTGCGTACAAATAACGAAAGTCATTTTTGGGACAACCTGATACGTATGACGACGCTTGTAAAAAGTTAAAACGACGCGTATCGTTAACACGAAAAGGGAATTTATTTATCGGGTTGTCCGAAAAGTTCCTTTCGCTTCATAAGCGAGATAAATAGATGCGCAAGACTTTTTATTTTATATTGTTTTATGGATTTATTTACGTTCCATTTTGCAGTAATGGAATAAAATGGATCGAACGTAATTCGATAAAATAATATAAAGCAAAAGATATTGCGCGTCTATTGCTCCCTTATAAAAAGGAAAAAAAGGGAAATAAAATAACAGATTACAGAAACGAGAAGCCGCTTGCGAGCGCAAGAGAATGAAAGATTTGTCGCACGTGCGAATCTGATAAAATTGGCGGGAAGTAAAAGAGCGTGACTCCGATGTCGTAGCAGTGACACTTTGTATGGGATACGTATGGTGGTAGAAGGGGTTATAACAGACCACAACGGTAGCCACACATTTCGAGCGTTCGGTTGGTCGCGCGGGTCGCATTATTTCGTGATTGTCGCCAGGCTACCGGTGGAGTGAGAAGAATGTGTTAATTTTGTAGCGATGTGTCAATGTGCACTCACGTATTCCCCTCTTACACGATTTCCTCTTTCCTTCTCGTATTTTCATTTCCACTCTCTTCTCCTTTCTTCCTTCCTATCCATCCAGAATTATTAGCACAAAAGACCTTTTAATATATAACGAGGGACAAACATTTTGATTTATCTAATACTATTCTAGTTAATTAATTATTCTATTTCAATTATTAAAATCGCCAAAAAAGAAAAGAGACACTTTGTGATTTATTTTTGTCGATTGAAAATGGCACGAAACGCGATGGTCTGTGACCCAAGAGAATTCATACAGCTAACATTTTCACTGTGATATTTTATAATTTATGTAGAAAAGGTAAACTGCCATAACAGACTGTGTATAGAGAAAAATCGATGAACGTTGGACAATAAGACTGCGAAGTGGCGAATGATTGAGTTTCATAGACGTTGGATGGGGATGGAATTCGCGGCTGAGGATCGGCACGCCAGGGGCAACCGGCTAATAAATAAATCGACGGAAGATTTCGTGGCGACTTGTCAACGAGCGAGAAATCCGATAATCTCGAACGAGGGAACGCGACTTTCGCCAGCAGACAAAAAAGAAGAATTGTCTGGGACAATTAATAATTCGCTTTCTGCTCGCCAATTTGTCCGGCGCGAGACGAATTCCATTGCTTCTGGCTGGAGTTTTTCCTCGCGAACAAGTCAGACACGCGAGATCGTTTCTCAAAGCAGTTCTTATCCAATCGTCACTCTTTCGTCAAACCTTTTACGATTACCGTGTCACCGGGTTACCTTCTATACGACCAATTACCGCGTCTCTTTGAACGCCCAGACTCTGTAATTGGATTTCTGATTTCACGGCTGAATAATCGTTTTACTTGCTTCAAGTGGTATACCTGCCAGTAATTAATCAAATGGATGACGAAGGCAAGAATATTTTACTCATCTTCGCTCCCGAGAAGCGTCTTTTTATCATAGCATTTAGGTCAGCAAATTGTACAGTGGCTCGTGAAAATAGTCGAGCACTTGCGGCAGGACATTTTCATAAATATTGCCTTGGAAACTAGGTGATTGCGGATTTTGTCATTAGATGGTATTGACAAAATCCGCAATTATTTAATTGCCTGCGTGCAAGTATTTATTTAGCGCAGACATATACCGAGAAAATTTGGCAAGATATTTGGAAATTTCATTGCCACTGCAACGTATGAGATAGTAGTCATTTCTAGCGTAGTCATTTCGCTGGTAAAATTTGGATCCAATCTGTCAGGTTGTCCGAAATGTTTCTTTCGTTCGATAAGGAAATAATAGACGCATAATGTCTTTTGTTTTATTTATTTAGTTTATTGAATTACGTACGAACGTAATGATAGAAACATAACGAAATGGATTATACCTAATTCGATAAAATAATATAAAACAGAAATTGTTGTTCATCTATTATCATCTTATGAAAGGAAAGAAATTTTTCGGACAACCTGGTATTAGAAATACACATAAGAGTTACAAGATGTGTATTTATTGGTAATGTATTCTTCGTATAAGTCACCGGAATATTTAAACAATCAACGTAACGAAGCACGAGTATCGTAGTTACATTAGGTTGTCCGAAATGTTTCTTTCGTTTGATAAGGAGATAATAGACGCACAATGTATTTTGTTTTATTTATTTAGTTTATTGAATTATGTACGAACGTAATGATAGAAACATAACGAAATGGATTATACCTAATTCGATAAAATAATATAAAACAGAAATTGTTGTTCATCTACTATCACCTTGTAAAACAAAAGAAACCAATACATTGGTACAATTTGGAATCAATTTGAATTTGTTTAAATATCCCGGTGACTTTTACGAAGAATACACATCTTGTAACTCTTACGTGTATTTCTACAATAAATTGTTTCCAAATTTTACCAGCCAAACGACTACACTCTTATCTCATAGGTTGCAGTGCCAATGAAATTTCGAAATATTTTCCCAAATTTTCTCGGTGTATGTCTGCACTAAATAAATACTTGCACGAAGTATATCCAACGTTAGAAGCTATTAACCAGTGGAAGGAATAAACAAATACTAGAAGCAGGAAGGACCGTTTATTAAAAAGAAGGAGGTCTGCGGAGCATCGAAGAAAAGACAGTTACACGCGGAAAGCACGCGAAACATTTTCCTCGAAGATTCTTGAACGAGAATTACTTAAAACAGGACGTTCCTGCTGGCAGATCCTTGAAAAGGATCAAGGGAATTCGTTGTCATCGTGCTCTCAGCATTGTAACAAGAACGAACGTTTTTAATAAGCGACAATTAGCGATGGAAGAGCGTCGAAGGAGGCGGCCAACCACTCCTTCCTTCCTTCCTTCCTTCCTTCCTTCCTCGAGAAATTTTACTCGTTGGACCTCGCTGAAACCGATGTCGCCAGGTATACGTTTCCAAGGATCGAGACGACTGCCTCGTAAACCCTGTAAAATATTACATTTGACGTCAGACTACGATTCCTTAACCTTACTACCTTCTCGCCACAGTCAGCAGAGAAGGTGATTAGCCATCAATGCAGCTGCGTTTCAATTCTATCCGATCAGAGTGGTGACGCATCGCTACACGGATAATTAAGTCCCATAATAGTATTACTTCGACTTGCAGCCAAAGAACGCCGACATTTGCAATTTCATCGGAACGATCATCCCGCAAAATAATTATCTTACAAATACTTATCGAACAGTCTTCGTTCCTACGTCGTACAGATTGTTTCTCCGTCAATATTTTTTTCTTCTTTTAGTTCCTTGATTTCTTTACTTCTCTACGATTGACCAGAAAATTATTGCATATAGAGTGGTTTAAAATAAGTGTATCAAGGACTGTGGTACAAAAATTTCCATCGGTCCTATACTTTAATATTCTTCGAGTTCTGGATGTTCGAGTATGGGAATGGAACGTCTGATAGTCATAGATATTATTACTATTATCGTGTGCGTTACGATATTTCTCTGGTAAGCGAACGAAAGGATTAATTAATTAATTAATTGATCGATCGGAATTATTAGTTTAGTTAGCAAAGAAGCATTTGTAATATTGGCTTGGCAACTAAGTGATCGCGGATTTTGTCGATACCACGTAATGAAAAAATCCGCAGTCGCTTAGTTGCCAAGCCAATATTTTCTATGTTTCGTTTTTAGCTATTTTAAAATTGAATACGCTATCGAGCGATCATTTTATTACGTCGATCGAACGATATAAGCGCGTAGCTTTATTCTTGCGTAGTGCTGCTTTTATTCGATTGATTTTCCACACCTTTCGACTAAGTGCATCAACAGCCACATTTTATTTATTGCGGTCGATATAAATGGAAGAAATGAGAGATGGAAAATGTAGACCGATTTCGAATAAGACGAACGTTCTATATATACGTTTAGTTATTTTCTGTTTTATTTTGTTTTTTTTTTCCTTTTGGTCTTTCTTTTTCTCCCAGTGCAACATTCGTTGAAGCGATCACTTGGTTGCCAAGCCAACGTTCAAAGCGCAATCAATGTGAGATCAGGTGTGTTAGGTTTCGGATACGTCGTTAGAATGTCAGGTAAAAGAGCGGGAAATAGCGACGATGAGACTTGTAATATCCGAACTATAAAGAAAGACAGCAACGTACAGAATACATTGGCATATTGGACACTCCAATCGAAGAATTCTCGTAGAAATAAAAGTGAAATTACGTTTATATAGATTGAACTATAGCGATGTTTATTTTAGTCGGATAGTCCTCGTTTATTGAAACTGATCGCGATTATTAATTTTTGTTCTGAACGATACGAAAATTATTTACAGACGTATCGTACACTGTCGGAAAATTTTTCTACAGTATGACACAAGAGCTATAACAAATATCGTAAAAGCTATTGGACGAGGTAGTTTGGATTAAAAGATGAGAAGGAAAGGAAAAGAAAATCGGTGGGATCGGTTACCGGTCGATTTCACTTGGCACACCCAGTAGAGTGGCTTGGGGCGCGCCAGCTTGATACTTTCTTGTAAATTGTATTAAAACGCCCGTCTTTTACGACCGTGTCAAACTACCTACACGAGCATTCTCGAGAGTCAGGCAAAGAGAGTCGCAAAACGAGAGGGCTGAAAAGGGGGAGAAAGGGGGACGAGAGGTGCAACATGCATCGAGAAACACGCAAGCAACCATCTTTTATTTTTTTCTACACGTTTCTGCATGTAGAGACGTATGTTTTCCGCCCTTTCGAATTTTCCCACTAGAAACCACGAAAAGTACCTTTCTCGTTCTTCCAAAGGTATCGTCAAATACCATCGGGACGAAACTATGTCAAATTGAAATATCCCTGGTATTTTACGAATTTTTTGGAATTTATCAACTGTACAATTTATCAACTAACTATTTATTACATTATCCTGTTGTTTTCGCACGTTGCGATTACGTGCTTCGAAGATTTGTATGCAAACAGAAGATGTTAAACGTCCTACGAAAGAGTATAACGTTTCTAAAAGTCGACTATCGAAATTATAAAAACCTTTGTTTATACAGGGTGGTTGGTAACTGGTGGTACAAGCGGAAAGGGGGTGATTCTACGCGAAAAAAGAAGTCGAAAATGTAGAATAAAAATTTTTCGTTCGAGGCTTCGTTTTCGAGAAAATCGACTTTGAATTTTCGCTCGGTACGCGTGCGGTACGTTATAACGGATCTCACTGTAGATCGTTGTCTCGGTGGAAAAATTTAAAAAAAAAATTAAAAAATTTAAAATAAATTTAACAAATTAAAAAATTTAAAAAAAGACAACGATCTACAGTGAGATCCGTTATAACGAGACGCGATATGTACGTGCACGCGTACCGAGCGAAAATTCAAAGTCGATTTTCTCGAAAACGAAGCCTCGAACTAAAAATTTTTATTCTATATTTTCGACTTCTTTTTTCGCGTAGAATCACCCCCTTTCCTCTTGTACCACCAGTTACCAACCACCCTGTATACGTACAGTGGCTCGTTGGAAACACAATCGTGACAGCCGTGTCTCGCTGCAGCGCTCTTAAAATTTCAACAAATTTTACACGTAACACAGTGTTGTAGCATCTCGTGGACGAGGGCCCTGGGAGGCGTGGGGCGAATTATAAACAAGCGGTTGCGCAAGACGAAGGACACGAGGCTAAGACGAAAGGCAAGGGGTTGCTGAGGGACGAAAAACGAATTAACAGTCGGTGTTAGTTGAGAAGTCGGAGATTGCAAGTTGAGAAGTCACAGAATGTTGCTAGCATTGTCGAGAAAACGTTGGATCCGTGGTGACGATAGATGCAAATTAATTATCTGGTTGTCTTAATTATAATACGTCCTTGTAATTAGTTCGCGTTAAACAGCCATCGTTTGCTGTTTAATCAACGTCTGTTCGATCCGTTTATTGTAAATAAACTAAGTGCAGTAAAGATGCTACGGTATATTGAAAACGTATTTCCGGAAATTTCCGAATAAACAAAATGTACGTGAAGATATGTTGGTTCAAGTCACGATACACCGTGGTCAGGTTTTTGAAATATCCTGTAGAGCTTGGCATCAGTATGCATTTGTACTAACCGGCAGTCGATCCGTACTTTTATCTGCGCATAAAAACCTGCATAACTTGGCACGGTCGTTCTTCGTGTTGCTCTAACGGGCACTCGTCTCGACGATACTCCACCCCTCGCTCTGATTTCTTCTAAATTCGCGAATAAAAGTTTACACCGCGAGCGTCGTCTCTCGCGAGGGCATCATAAAATCGGGATTCAATATCGTAAGGGTGGAAGAAAGAAAAGGGCTGTTGTCTAAGGAGAAAGAGAGGAACGGAGAAAGGGAAGAAAAAGTTGGGTGGCCTTGTTGACGCGATCTTCGAGGGAGAGGACGCGTCGTGTGTGTCACGCGCGATGAACATTGCCATCCACGTTCCTTTAGTCTCTTTTTTTCTTTCCTTTTTATAGCATTTAAGACCTCCATAGAGATTTATTTTGTCTACATGTGATCCATAATATCTATATATCTACATGACGTACGATAATTAAATATTTACATCAGAATCTCTTAAAAAAGAGAAGACACTCAGACACGTTGGAACGTTGGTTCTGCGACCGTTTGCTTCCCGCTGAGGGATAGTTGTAATTTTATTTTCAACAGTTTCTTCGCTAGTTTCTCTTCCACGTTCGTCCAGCTCGTTTTCTGCTTCGGACGTATCTGTGAAATTTTAACTCCTTTACGATCTTTCGATCATTCCCGGTGCAATTACATTTTTCTAACGCTAAGAAATACGAAGAAACGTGAATTTTCGTTATATTGGCGATTATGTCGAACAACGAATCGGACGACAAACGTTAAGATGAGAAGGAAAAATAGCAGAGGGGTAGCAAGAAGATAGCGCGGAAGAACGAGGCCGAGAAAAGACGTGAAAACGTGGGGATGCAGGAAAAGAAGGAGATCCGTAACCTTTGTTCGTCGAAAAGTTTTACAACCGTTGGAAGGTGGTTCGGATACGTTCTTGAAACGTTTCGTATCCATAAAACGAAGATAACCCTAATAGTAGTACCATAATACCGTTTCAAGCAAGCGGTTGCTATTAATTAATGCTTTAGCAGCCGTATCGCCTGTCTCTTTCGAGTGGAACGGCGGTGGCGGGTCAGTTCAAAAGGATCGGAACGAGTGGGACGAAGAAGCAAAACGAAATGAAATCCGCAAGGCAAAAAGGAACAAGTATCCGGCACAGTCCTTTTCAACGTTTCACTTTGTAGCCACTCAGAATCGGCCCTTCGAACCCTCTAAGAACCCTCTAATCGACGCTACTAAACCAACGAGATCATTCTACGGTCGCTACGTTCGTGCGTCCGTAGTTTCTGCATAACTCCACCTCTTGAAGGGCGGCGCAACACTGAACATCGCAGAGAACCGGAACTATTTCACTCCGGCCAAAGGAAATCGTAATTTCCCTTTACGTTGAAACGTCTTTTTCAACGATTTATGTTTCCTCGTTGAGAATTAGCGGTCAGTGCACGTTTAGAAGAATCTTTTTTTGAGAATTTTGTACTGCGACTGTTGGTGCGAATTTGTATTTTTGCAAAGCTAATTAAATAAATGGGACGTGAACGAAAATCGATTTTGGTCACTGAATATTACGACGAGTGGTATACTTTGGATGTTCTCTGTATTTTTGCGTGTTTTTCGTAATTTTTAATTTCATTTAAGTGCAGATAGAAACGCTCAGTCTGTCTGTGAACGCGATTAACACTAGAACTACCAGACCAGTTAAATTGTCTGGTTTTACAATTTTATTTTCAAATTCCTACTTCGTGTTATATTTTTTCCCACAATGATGTGATGACTTTTGCAACGATAAGTGAAAGAATAATACAATGAATTTTATTTTGTTTCTTGTGTATTTTGTATCGAGGCTACTTGTACCAATACTAGTCAAAAGACTGGTACTTGTCAAAGTGTACAGGAGTCCTGCAATCTACTGAACCCTAATTAACCAGTTCCCTAGTGTTCTACAATTTGCCACACGTTTTCCAAATTTTTACCGCGTATCGTTCGATTCGACGATATCAGTCATCAGGAAAATTGCGGATCCATCGCTAGATGCTAACGCTGGAAACACCACAGCAGTGAAAATGACTGGTTCGACAATTTTAGAAATTTTTCAACCCTCGTTTAAAGATCATGATCCTAGATGGATCGATAATAGCAAAAATGTACTACATGACATGGAATTGAAGAAAGTAATAAATCAATAAATATAAAAATATTCTATTATTAGGTATTTATTAAAGACCAGTGATTTTCACTGGTTTTGGTAGAAATAGCTTCGCGTTAACCATCGATAGTTGCAGTATTAATAATATATTTGACAGTAAAATGAGATTTTCGAAATTTGACGAACATTTAGATATTTTGCAACTTTAAATCTTTATTCTTGTATTATCTAAGCATAAATGCAACTGTAATTTTCTTCCATAAATTTGATTTCGGAATGTTATTCTGCAAAATTGTGTATAATTATTTATTAATTATTTTATAAGTGAAACACCATGTAAAATAGAAACTTCCCTACTATTTGTTTATTTACAAAACAATTTTCGTATGCAATTATTTCGAGGAATGAAAGAAATTTTTAATTTCTATGAAAAATTAATTCATAAATTAATTTCATAATGTATTTGAACATTGAATATTTCACACGATAAAACAGCGAATAGTATGAAAGATCGTTCGTTGAAAAGGAATAACCGGAAAGTAAAAGGAGGGTTGAAGGCTGGTTGAAGTGGCTACGAAGCAGACGCAGTGAGAGGTAGTTGGGCGATCATCAACAGGGCGTCGCGTTGATATCAAACAATTAGCTAAAATCCACCCACTCTAGTTAACCTGTAGAAGGGATAGAGAGTAGCAGGGTTTGGCTTGGAGCCGGTTGTACCAACTAATATCCTTTAGTCTTATCCTTATTATTATCCACCCCTTGACTGTGCCTTAAGCGTGACTACGCTGAGGAACGGTTCGTTCCTATAACCGGCTGCCTACGGATATTAAAGCGCATCTTAGCCCTAATTTTAGCGACTAATTTTACGCAAGAACACCGGCTGATCCTTAAACCGGGCGATTACCTCAGTGCGCGGCGCGCACCTTCTTCGAATTTAATTTCGCCGATGACAAGCTGAGATCGCGCATCGATAAATCATTCAGGCGAACGTATATCCACGTACACGGTGTTTGTTCGTCGTCATTTATTTTCTTGCTCGAGCAAACTTCCTAGGAACGTGATTTATTTGAAGTTTCGATTTTATTGCAGAAACTTGGATTTTATTTTCATTTTGAATAGTAAATTTTGCAGAATGTAAATAAAAAAAAAAAAAGTAGGGGCTGGGTAGAAAATTGGTTTACCTGGCAATTATCGTAAAAGTCTCTACGAGACGATATTTCATATATTTTTTTATCTTTTATATTTAAATTGAAAAAAAAATGAATTCCTTTTCGGTGTAATTGATACAGCTTGTTGGAATAAATTTATGTGGCAGAGTCTCGCTCGAGGAATAACGTGACTTATCCAGCAAGGTTTTATTCCAATTATGTCGATATTTTTCTGGAAATATAAAAAGAAAATTCTTTTTTAACTTCTTTTTAGAAAACCATCTTTTTTTCAGAATTAAAGTAATCGAATAGGACAAGTGAAGTAGCGTGTTTTCTAGCACGTTTGTCTTTCTCGTATTGAGAACGAGCAATCCATGTTTGGAATGTTAGAGATTGGTTCATGAAACCACATTACCTATGCTTTGTGTTATTTCAAAGCGAGCAGATCGGATTAAATAAAAACCGCAAGATCGTGTTCTTACAGTAAACTATCGTCTCCCCTCCTGTCAACTAACCCGCCAAAAACAGCCACTGCGACCACATTTTCTTGAAACGCGATCTCGTATCATTTTTATACATTCACAATCAAACGATCAACGTTTCGATTTACGTTGTGAAATGTATTTGTGCGCGAAGAACTGTTGGATTGGCAACTAAGTGATTGCGGGTTTTGTCAATACCACCAAATGGCAAAATCCGCGATCTCTTAGTTGCCAACTCAATAAGTCGCGAGTTAAAGAAAATCAGCTACTATTTTCTAATTTATTGCTTCTTATGTACGTATTTTTTCTGCAATATTACTATAATTTTATAATGTGCAAAAATAAAATTTATTCATTTTTAGAATATTTCTACAAGGCGAAATAACACGATGAAAAAAAAAACGAAATTAATACATTTTTGAATATTTCCCAGCCGGAAGATTCGATCAAACGTTCGCGTTAGAACAGAAGGAAAATCTGCAATCGGGAAATTCCAAATTTCACGCTCTTACATCGAACTATTTTATCCTCGTTGTATCAAAAAAATGTTCAATTTCTATCGGGACGAAATAAATTATGTTTGTGTCAATGGCCATGTTCCATGTACACGATATTATTGCTACTCTAATGTTAAATAATCGCAATCTTCAACGTGAAATATCAAAAATTACCTTTTTTTACGTTTACTCAAGAAGCTTCTACAAAACGTTAAATATTAAAAATATTAATTTATTACATTCGCGAGCTATCATCCGGCGATATACTTGTTCCAGAAATAAACAAACACACGAAAGAGACCTAAATTTGCAAATCTGTCTCGTAAACTTGCGCGAGCCATAAAACAATTGCAACAAATACGAGAATTCGCGTGGATTACTTTGAAGCAAGTATTGTGCTGGCACTTAGTTTCCAATACGTATTCGGTTGTCCGAAAAGTGTCTTTCCTTTACAGACACGTCTTTTACAACGACGCATTCTTTGTACAAACGTGAAACCTAATCTGTCGAACGTTGTGATTTTTATCTTGATAAAACAAAATGGATCGTACGTAATTCGATAAAATAATATAAAAGGAAAAATATTGTGCTCCCATTATTTTCTCATAAAAGGAAAGAAACTTTTCGGACCACCTAATATTTACAGTTAAATGTGGAAATGGTTGGGTCGAGGCAAAGACTGTTCGGAGGTGGACGAACGTTCCTTTAAAACGCGATACACAGTTCGATTGCAGAATTTGAAATATAATATTGATTTTAGTCGACACGAAGGTATGGCTGTTCGTATCCATAAAACGTATGCATAAAACCGCAAATGCTGATCCTGAATAATATTCTGCCCGTTTAATCGAATCTGTATGTTAATTAATACCGGGGACTTTGCTCGGAATTGTGTGCATACCTCTTTAATTTCATATCCCATCTTCTCCGTTTTATGTTTGAAATGTGTCCAATTATACTACATTACAATAATGCAAACTAAAAACTTATTTTGTTGCGAATTTACATTTATGACAGCAATTTTGGCTATACTTGACGTTTCGCATATTAATGTCTCGTATTAATGTATTGGCCCATACACTCGTTCAATTTTGCACGTGGAATTTAAATAGGCTTCATAGGGAATTGAAAATGAATAATTTAAGAAGCAAGAACGCAGATTTATCGCTTTTAATGTTTCCACGTTACCGCCAACTTCGTGTGTTTCAATCGTTGACGAACGAATAATTCAAAGATGACGAAAAGGAGCAACAGACCGTAGGGAATCAAAGTACAAGCGGAAGGGAAGAAAATCGACAAGTAACAACGAGACGTATGTCGAATATTTTTTAAAGTCTGTAAAACTTGACAAATTTTTTAAATGTATTTTATTTAAATATTCAATTTACTATAATGATTATTAATAGTCGAATATGTAGTTACAAAGACGATTTATCTCGTTTATTCCATACATTACGTGCTATAATCGTAATGAAAGATATTCGTCGAGTAGAATCGAACAAATTTTCGAAGAAATTCGACAACTCGTATTTGACGCGAGTTCCACGCTTGCGATAGAAATGCAGAGAACCGAAAGAAACTAAGATTCGTTGAGGCATAGGTGTAGAATCGAAGAATATGTGTATGTGTATGTGTGTGTGTGTGTGGATTAAAAAATATAATTTGATTAATTTTTCTAGAATAAAAATTGTTAATTTCTATGAAATAAAATTTCTAGCACGATATCTCGTTAGGAGAACAATGAAAATACGTTTTGAATAAATTTATTATGTTTTTTTACGTAGCTTCGCTACCTTGAAAGAAGCACAGAAACGTTCCACGCCATTGGCAGGGTTCAGTCTGTGGAAAAATAGGCAGGTGTTGAGAAACCGGAAGCCTTTAGACGCGCCGCTGTATTCTGTTCGATAGACCGACAAACTCGAATTCTGACTTTTGACTGTATAATCCTACCTTGAACCTTTTCATGCCACTGAGAAAGATCTCGCGACCGGATTTACTGAATGACGTGCCTTTTGAATGAAACGCGCTACGATACTCGCTTCGAGGCCCAAGTACCCTTAAATGGACATTCTTCTTTTATTCGATTTCGTCCGATCTCTTTCTCAATTCATCGTGTATCGGAAGAAAGTACAACGATTCAACGCAAAAGTCATTAACCACGATAAATTAACTAAACCGTATGAAACTACGTAAAAGAGTAATATAAAAAAGAGTGACATTTACTTTATTGATCGAAGCAAGATGACAATTAAATTAATCTGATCTATAAATAACGTACAGTATTTTGTATAACAATGTCTGCGATTTTTAATCCCAACCATCAGACACATTTTATCACGGATCCTGGAAAGTTACCATTTCGTTAAACGCACACGCACTAACTTTTGCACCAAACATTTACAATACACCTAATTTGCGATACAATATATTTTATATCTATTTAATGCTCTCACCAATTACAAAAATTTCGTCCCCTGTGGAAACGTTGGATTGGCAACTAAGTGATTACGGATGTTGTCAATACCACCTAATGACAAATCCCGCAATCGCTTAGTTGCCAACCCAACATTTCATACGAACATACAATTTCTCTTCTTAAACGCGACATTTGCGCGTCCCTCTCAACTCTTAAATTCCCTCTCACCTGCTCCACACATCTTTCTACGATGGATGCGATCTGACACCTTCCAATTGCCCGCAAACGCACAAACTTTGCCAGTCTGGCGTTAATCGCAGCACGCTGGTAATATGGTTAGAAAAGAGCAAAAGGGAGAAAAGGGGGGAATGAAGGTAAAGCAGCGTTAAATGTCAAAGGGAGAGTCATTCTCCTTTCCTTTCCACCTATACGCCGCTGACATCTGTATTAGCAAGATTACCGGCTGGTTTCCGTGGCGGAGGGTTCCGGTACGTGACGCACACCCGGTTTTCGAGCGTGCAATAGGTGTGAACGAGGATGATAGGATGCAAGAAGAGGGGTGAGGCTTGACCAGGGATATTCGGTTCTTTGCTCGACATGAATGACTTTGTATATAAGTCCACTAATCTGTAGGCTCGCGTACAGTCTCCCTTTTGTGTAGCCGGTTAGCACGAGAGTCAGCCAGTCAGTCTGTGAGTCAGTCAGTCAGTGAGTTGCGCCGTAGCCGGGTTCTGACGCTTCATGGGATGAGCATTAGGGTTGGTTACCAATACAGAGGAAAAAGCTTTCAATTCCATGCAATGAAATCATCACGTACAACACCATTCAGCAAACCTTTGACCGAATTACAATTGATACGTTAAAATTGTATTCATTACAAATGCTATATAATTCTGTAATATTTCAAATACTCTGACAAAGTAGGTACTGAATTTTGAATAAAATTATTGGCTAAACGAGACAGGAAATTTTCCTTTGAAACAAAGCTTCGTTTCCTGTTATTGCCTTTCTGTAATTACATCTTTGCATATGACTTTGCAGCTCGTTTTTCCTAGCTTGCTATATGCGCAATATTTAACGTCAACGATATACGATTAAACGTTGAACTGTTCGTATAAAAATACGTGCCAAATATCACCAATTGAATACTTTATTATCATCAGTTATCGATCGTGTTAAAGGAAAGAGACTGAGAAATTTACCAGAAATCGCGGTATATTGGCTGACTCAAACCTTATTGACCTTTTTGATTTCTCCATATGAGCCTAAACTTGCCACAAACGAGACTAAAGTACCTGCAGACTACAGTAAATCCGGTGAATGAAAGAACTGGATGACACACGCCTTGTACTCGCTTTTGTACTTGATACTTAGGAGCAAGCAGGACAAACAGAAGAGTCTCGTTGAAGAACTTGCTGAATCTCTAGAATCTGTTCGTATCAAAAACGTGCAATCGTTTCCAACATACGGAACAAGATAATAACTGAAAAAGTGCGAGTTATAGTAAATGAAAGAAACTCAACAGGAGATGCGAGGATAAGGAATAAATAAAAAAAGAGACGAATAAAAGAAACGTGAGACGTTTAAGCTGCGTAAACTAACCCGGAAGAGAAGTTGCAGGAAGATGGATGAAAGAAGAAAAGTATAATAGTTAGGACAGGCCGTGACATCCGTGGACCCATCTAGAAATCTGATTGGGGACTACCGCTAACAGGGGTGCCGAAGCAGCTTTCACCCCACGTTTTAACTCCTCCCTTTCCCCGCCAATTCGGAACATCCAGACCAAGTCAGGCTGACAGACGAGCGTACCGGGCTACTATTAGTTCGGTTTCGATGGTGCGCTAGTCAGTTACTCGGTACGACGCTTTCGACCCTTCCGCGTTGAACGGTCCGTGAATGGTCACTTAAAGCCGAGTACACAGGCCCGTGCGGTTGTGAGATACGCGCGCAAATTTCACGATGTATCACAATTTCAATTTGGCCTTTCTCTGGAACCTACACTGTGAGTATTCGGTTACTGCTGTTCTTCGCTGCACGTGCACGTGTCAGTGAAGAACATGATACACAAGCGAAACAGATCGTTGCACGATTCATGAACATGTATTTCGTTGGTTATCTGTAACTTTGTGACGGAGATGTTATTTAACGTTTGCTTTTCGTCGCACGATTGAGAACTGAGATTGGATTTCGTATGAATATTACTAGGATTTTTCGAAACGCAACTGGTAATTCTGAGGATGGCGACGGGTAAGTCGCATACCTGCCTTCTCCCCTCTATGCGAATAGCAACGAACTATTCTATTAGGTTGTCCGAAAAGTTGCTTTCGTTTTATAAGGAAGTAGTAGACGCACGATATCTTTTGTTTTATATTATTTTATCGAATTAAGTTTGATCTATTTTATTCTATTGCTACAAAATGGATCGTACATAAATTCGTAAAATAATATCAAATAAAAAATCTATTATTATTATTTCGCTTATGAAACGAAAGGAACTTTTCGGACAACCTGATAAACAAACTCCGTTTCGCGTTAACGATACGCGTCGTTTCAGCTTTTTACACGCGTCGTCATACGTATTAGGTTGTCCCAAAAATAATCTTTCGCTATCTGTACGCAGCTGCTTTATCTGTTGATACAAACATGAAACCTGATCTGTCAAATGTTGTGATCTTTATCCTCTATCGTCTTCTAGCTATCGTAGGACACGTTCGTTTGTATTGAAACAAAAAATGTTGTGCGTCTATTATTTTCTTTTAAAACGAAAGAAACTTTTACCACAACGTAATACGATCGCACGATGATCTGATGACGATGCGAAACTATGCGACGGATTTGCAGGTAAACGGATATCCATTACGATATACAAGAATTATAGTCTTTGGTTTGTATGCTTCGAAGAACCGTTTAAAAGAACGCGAAAGTATTCGAATTGGAAAAGTACGAGCTTCATGGTGTTTTTTAACTACTTTATATATCACGTGTACGTTGATTCTCTGTTTCTAACTATGTAACGGGCAATATCGTGGTATACAGTTTACTTTGAGTTGCGCCTTAAATGAAACGTTTCTCCAAATTATACATTTAAAGACTCGAGAGATCCCGGAAATCATAATTACGCCGCATAAACCTGAGAATGTTATAGCCAGCATAATTCATTTACTAGAACTGTGTGCAGCGTATCTAAGAAACCATAAACTTGCTATTACCTGTGTGCAATAACCGACAATCCGTTCACCGCTTTTTTTATGTTTACACGTGCGTCAAATTATAACTGCCGATCCCGTTTTACTTTTACCAAACGACGCAACATACCTACATAACGTAGATTTATATTTGATTTCAATTAAGGCAGCATTCGAGAGACCAGTTTCAAGTGGCAATTCCTCTAACTCGCGTTCTAACGCTGTTGTTAAGTTAAAAATCTTCAGTTCAAAATTATCACCCTGCTTTTCTTTCAAACTTATAATAACGTGCGATTTGCTATAATGGCAAATATTATACGATAAATGGTATCTATCGTGACTGGTGAGAATAACCGATTCATCGAATGAACCTAAGCTGACGATATGCCAAAAAGTTCCACTTCCTTCTCTTTTATGACGGTGTAATTAAACTGCGAGTCGTATAGGTCCGAAGATAGAATTTAGGATGGCTGACAGACTTTTACATGGAGAAGGTGGAAGCTAATTTATATAGGAAGGAAAGAAGCGAAAGGACGAGGCAGCAAAGATAGTTGGCAGAGTGGCGAAGACAGAGAGAGTCGTGGTATTTACGATGGAGGCTGTACGTATGTATCGACGCATTATGGGGTCCATGGTATCAAAGAGGCCGCCTTTACAACGAGCCATATACCGTTTACAGCGTCTGAAATCTGACATCTATATAAGAGTTCTACAGCTTTCGTTGCTACCTTGATAACCACGAGTATTAACCATCGGTTGTCCACCGATCTCCTTTCTTCTTCCAAAGACGTGGCAATATTCCCCATACACTCCCACTGCTTCCATCTTCTTCTTGTCTTCTTATTTGGAGTTGTACAATTTCTTAATATCTGACGATGTAGTCAATTAGACAAACTCGTTACACGTATGTATGTGTTGTAATTATGTAATTAACACTGGAACCACGTCAGTCGAATTAACTGGTTTTACAATTTTATTTTAAAATTCCTACTTCGTGTTATATTTTTTTCGCAATGTATAATGTATAATTTCCGCAAAATAATAATACAGTGAATTTTATTTTGTTTTTATGTATTCAAACTGAAAATAATTTTGTATCGAGGCTACTTGTACCGATACTAGTCAAAAGACTGATACTTGTCAAAGTGTACAGGAGTCCTGCAATCTACTAAACCCTAATTAACCAGTTCCCTCGTTTTCTACAATGTGCCACACGTTTTTCAAATTTTTACCGCGTATCGTTCGATTCGATGATATCAGTCATCAGGAAAATTGCGGATCCATCGCTAGATCGCTAGATGCTAACACTGGAAACACCACAGCAGTGAAAATGACTGGTTCAACAATTTTATAAATTTGTCAACCCTCGTTTAAGGATCATGATCCTAGATAGATTGATAATACCAAAAATGTACTACATAATAAATCAATAAATATACAAATATTCTATTGGTACGTATTTTTTAAAGACCAGTGATTTTCACTGGTTTTGGTAGAAATAGTTTCTTGTTAACTATCGGTAATTCTAGTATTAAACCTCGAGCGATATCGTCGTACTATATGGCAACTAGGGTTGCAGGTAGGGTTGCGGATTTTGTCGATACTACCTATTGACAAAATCCGCAATCACTTAGTTGCCAACCCACTAGATGATAGTTTAGGTGTTAAATTACTTGATTTACAGAATTCACGTAATATGAAAATGTATATCAAATATTGGGAGTTCTATTTAATGTTTAGCGTATGAAAAGAAAAACGTTTTCTTTTACTTTGTTCGTAGAAACTTGAATGTACACTTTGAATAATCAATTTTACTATTATTATCATTATTTATTATTATTTATTTAGTCCGTGCCT
Organism: Bombus flavifrons; assembly: GCF_040668555.2. Taxonomy (NCBI): domain Eukaryota; kingdom Metazoa; phylum Arthropoda; class Insecta; order Hymenoptera; family Apidae; genus Bombus; species Bombus flavifrons. The sequence continues at coordinate 10,504,340 of NC_138455.1, read as the reverse complement.
TTCGGCTTTGGACGACTTCCTTTTTACATTTCTTATATCTCTTATAATGCCTTACAACACATATATTCTTATTCTAGCACTCATTCTGTCTTTGGCTTTTGCTTCCTTGCTGTGCTCCCTTCCTGTCGTTCCTTCCTCTCTTCTGCAACTCTTCTCTTCCCTATTATCGCTTTCAGTTCTGCCAGTCTAATCAATTTTACTAAATAATAATAAATCAAAAAGGAAAATTAAATTGAAGATGTAATAGGCGAGCATATCTGTAAAGCTAGTTGCAGAAATGGAAGGAGTTGTCGAGGTCTTGATAATAGAAAGAAGAACATCGTGTCCGGATGTGATACGATTTAAAGGATAATGAAATAGATATCTGGATTCAATCGCGATCTGCTTTGTAACGTGGAAACACGTACTGCTTCGTAAATCGTAATAATAAAGCCAGACACTATCGGCTAGTTTACTCCTCTACACGCCCCCGCTGTCGTTGTTATTATGAGAACGACTATCACACGACTACTCTGGTAGCTATAACGTACGGTAGTGTGTCAAGTATAACCGCTACAGTTAGTCCTGTTAATGTTAAAAAAAGGCGTAGAAATGCTGTGTCTCTCCTTTCGGAGTTTCCATCGACCAACCAAGGACGATTTAAATATTGTCAAAGAACGAAATTATTAACAATAAAAAAAACAACATAAAAGGAAGTTCCTAATTCTCCAATGAAATTTTCTAGAAAATTGATAAAAAGTCATTGTCCATGAAATGGCAAGAAACGTACGTTCATAAAATCCATCCAATTGACATAAAAAAAAAAATACTGAAGAAGAGCGAAATGGTAATTTCTGTCGCTGTATGCATCCGAAAAGTTTCTTTCATTTTATAAGGAAATAATAGACGCACGATGTTTTCTGTTTCGTATTAGTTCATTGAATTATAACGAAATGGATGACACCTAATTCAATAAAACAATATAATTGTCGTTCATCTATTATCATCTTATAAAACCGTTTAAGGAAGAAACTTTTCGGACAACTTCATAATTAACGAGCAATAGAAAATTGCAGGACAAACAGTAACGCGCATACATACGGACAAATGAAAATCTGCCGTGGCATTCCAACACCTTGTAAGAGAATGACACTCGGGGGATGAAAGCTTTGTGGACAGGTGCGATGTTCGCAGGTGCCGGAACGTAACACGACAAACGGATATCGTGGTACGTCCGCGCGCCTACCTTTGCCCTCTTTCTTCTTCTCCTGCCCTCTGTGCACGCTATTCAGGCGTAACGGAGAGTTTAATTAATATTCGCACAGTGGGTTGGCCCGTTTGATTAGCTCCACGTTGCGCGGCTTGATGGGTAGGCATGCATTCGCGTAGAACCTACATAGGCAGAAACTGTGTGACGGGGGTTGAAGAGAGAGGCAGGGGTTCTGCGTAGTGTGAGTTGGAGCGAGAATCTGGCCGAGAAGTAGGGGTAAGAGTTGGGTTATAGGGAGCAGGAGAGAGAAAGCCAGACAACATTCCGAGAGACTACGTACCAACTGTAATATCACAATCATAACCAGACCCCTCGTCAGTCCGACCGTCCGTCCATTCGTCCGCCCGTCTGGCGTAACGTCCTCACGCTTCAGCGATATCAAAGAACTGGCCACCGCTCGTAACGTTTACGTTACGTTCGCGATGCGCTAACATGTCCTGTTTCTGGTCAGAATTTTGTCCTTCCCTGGGACACAAAATTCTTGCCGGTCATCGATCCCAGTCCAACAATTCCATCGAATATTTCGTTGTAGCATGGACAAAATGGAAAACCACCGACCGCTAATAAAATCCGATTTTGTATTTGTCGCTAAGTGGTTTCTCAAATTTCATTTACGAATTTTCAACGACTTATTTCGTCGTATATTCCGCCCGCGTTGATCTTCTGCGTGTGCTGAGTTACGAATTATTTAATTAAGCTACATCGACGTGGGTATTTTTAAACGTTTTTAACTATGCGAACTGGTTCGTAAAATTCATCGAACATTTTCCCAATTGACGTGGAAAAAAGAAAATCTGAAGAAGAGCGAAATAGTCGTTTCTATCGTTTAATTCGCTGTATACGTGTAATTAACGAGCAATAGAAAATTAGAGGACCAACAGTGGTGCACATACATAGACATACGTACAATATCTTTAATTATAAATAATTAAAGATGTAAGAACTTTTTTGCGAATATTTCAAGAAAAATAAAAAGTTAGTTTATATTGTCAATCGCGTGTGTTGGAATTGGTGTGCCGCAGAAGTTGGAGAGGAAGCTATACGCGATCCAGTTTGGGATACTCACCTGGATATTCCCACCTCTGTACATCGTTGACAATACCTGAAGTCGAGGCGTTATCTCGATAACGGTTTAAATTCACGAGAATAGCCTTATCTTCTTACAACGTGCATTTCTTCACTCTGATAGTATGTCGTCTTATCTGGCGAATACACTTGATTTAATTATTCGATACAGTACGCGTTATCCTGAATTGCATTCATCGCTATAACGCGATATCCTTGAAAATTGATAGCGGTAGCTCGTGATAATCTTGTCGTAAATGTCTTTCGATATATTGCAAGTTTGCTTAATTTCTGTCTGCTTTTTTCGACGTATTATTTCCATGCAATTAGTTGTCTGAAAGAAGCGATCGAATTCGGATAAAAGCTCTGCCTCGTTTGATCTTACAATTGGATTTTTAAATGTTCGCAATTCGATAGAAAATATATCTATTAGTATGCACCAATGAAATTCGCTATAGAAATATTTAACGAGGATAAATAAATATCGAGTATCGTGTTTCGCGTCGTATTTTTAAGACCACGTGTTAAATATTAAAATTCGATTGAGAAACTGAAAATAGAGAGCGATAGTGCTGCGTTACGTTACCCGATATTGAAGTTAACTAAATTTCGCAAATTTAAAACTGTCACGTTCGCTAAATTCTTTATAAGCCGCGATTTTCAATCGTTGCTTAACCTCGCCTTAATTTCTTACTTAAATTACAACCTACATTTCGAATTATAAATAGAGCAACTGTCGCTGGAACGAGATCTAATCGAATCTTAAATTCGCCTATCGTTCGTGTATCGACGATAACGACACGTAGATTCGATGAAACACGCTGATCGAAACCTGATCGAGGCGAGTTTTCCGCGTGAGTTCACGCGGTGGAAATAGCAGGCGATAAAATCGCATATCCTTTCACGGCAAAGGTGAAATCGGCAGAGGAGCCTGTAACGATACAAACGCGTAAAATACAACGGCCACTTAAATTCGAAGGACCGAGGAGGATGAAGAAAGAGGAAAAAGTAGGAGCAAAAGCAGCAGCAAGGGAGGACCTGGTGCGTGTTGCCCGATACTATAATAACGTAGAAGTCTACTTCATAAAGAATGTTCTCTTAACCGGCCAACCTCGTTCATCCTCTCCCGCCTTGCTCTTCCTCTTTATCTTTATCTTCTTTATCTGGCAAAGTGGCCACCTTGCGGCAAAGAACAGCGGGTCAACCGCGGCAGCAGCGCCAGAGAGAAAAAGATACGGAGGAGCTTCTGTGGATTTACATTGGCAAATGTACGACTCATTTTGGGCCAGTAAATCTCTGGATTCTTCCTGTCGTCCCCTTCGCCTTCCTTTTTTATCTTCTCCCTCCTTTTCTATCTCTTTTCTTCTTTCTTATTCAATCGATTCGCTTGTCGTGCCATTCGTCGTAAAGTTTCACTGCTAGGGAAATTGATTTCGAAGAATTTTTTCACATTGAAAATACCGTAGGGGAAAAGGAACGTTCACCCTAATTTGTCTTGCCTTGTACTCAAAGGTGTTTTAAGTTCAAGGTTACTTGTTCGCGTATAGAAAGACGAATACCATTAACGTTGATACGCTTGGACCGTAGACTAACAATCAACTAGTGTACAATATATTTTAGGTATCGTCGCTAGATACATTTTATCTCATATTTCACTAGATATATCTTCTCTTAGTAAGTGTTTTATGCTACGCTTTTGACGTTTCGTATCGTCTTAAACATAGATTTTATTCTCCTGAGAGAAAAGAAAAATTCCTATTTTCATTCGTTCAATGGATTACGTGTTTTATTCGGCAAATATTGCACCGAGCAATTTTTGTGATCGTTACGCATTCACAATTAAAATTCAAGAAAATCAGAGGATTAGAGAGAAAAGGATAAGTTTGACGGAGAAGAAGAGAGGAAGAATGCAAAGGAGAAAGGACGTTACTCGGTGATTAATTTTGTATTTCGAATCGCCGGACCAAAGAGGAAGAAACATAGCGCGAATACTCGACGATTGCAGGACGAATGTGACGAAGAGAAAGAGAATGCAGCCGAGTGTAAGTTACTCGTTGTGATTAGTTTGATATATCAGGAATGAGATAGCAAAGGATAAAGAAGAAGATAATCGGCACGTTTCAGCTGCACGCGCGTAATATACGACCAACATCGATGAACGATCGATTGGAGCGTAACAGAGGGTAGATGAGGTAGAGAATGGCCGAGGAGGGAAAGGTGGCTGCCTCCTCGGACAGAAGTGGTTACACCGGCAAGAGAAAGATTACAAAGCGGTGTGCACGAGTACCGAATTGAAATTGATAGCCGGTCGATCGTCGCTACCACGTGCGAACTGCGCCCGGCAGCGATCTCGCAAAAACGAACAAGCTGACAGCGTGAGCGTATAAGAGCGTAGAAAGGAAGAAGAAAAGGATGCCGCGGATAAAACGAGAGCGGTTACGGTTTAAGGTTGAGCAGCAGGCGTGAAGAAGCAGCGACGAAAATTGCAGTGTTGTATTATGCAGGACAACGCTTTTCCAATTACCACGGAACCAGCTATAAAGTTGAAGTGTAGATAATCGGCCATCGATTGAGAAGATATGTCGATTAGCTGCGAACGTCGCATCTATTGCCTGATAATTATTATATTTCGCCTGATATTTACAGCACACGCATACGTGTACGTACGGTAAATCGTGAGAGTTTTATGTTACAGTCGGAGAACATTTTTACGTATGCGTTGTATTAGATAGTCGGAAAAGTTTCTTTCGTTGTATAATTTTTTGTTTTATTATTTTGTTGAATTACAAACATTCATTTTGAACGTGAATTACAAACACGTTGAATTTTAACATTATTTTGTTGAATTACGTATAATCCATTTCGTTCTATCGAGATAAAGATTACACCGTTCGACGGATAAGGTTTCATGTTTGTGTAGAAATGTGTTGTTGTAAAACACGTGTCTGTAAAGAAAGACACTTTTTAACCTGATACAAAAGATTTAGAAATTTCATTGGCATCGGAACGAGACACTACTATCGTATTTGTACACGTTGGTGAAACTTGAAGCAGATGTGAAAACAGAGGATGGAATATAGGAATTATACTTATGGCGCGCATATATTTCGCCAAGTATCTGAACAGTCAATTATATTAATAAGCTACGATATGCAGCGAGGTTGTCTTTAGCGGTAATTGTACGTTTCAGACTACTGTTCGTAGCGTATATACTAATTTTTCACTGAGTATATGTTCGCAACGAACGCCTGCTTATATATATTGGATTAATTTGAAATTGTACAAATACGATCGACCAACCAAGATAGTCGCGTCTCATTACGATGCCAATGTAACGCGAGGAAGTTTCGTATCACGCACATATTGTAATTCATAAAAATATTCCGCGTTAACACTTTGACTGCCACGCCGAAATCACGCGTTTCGCTGAGCACGTCACGCGAGTATTTTTATTATTCCAAGCATACAATGGCAAAATAATAATAAATCGACGATGTAAGACGACATTCTTCCCCGATCGACCGTTTACCTTATCGGTGGTCACCGGTGACCACCGTGGCGCCTTGGTAACAGTCGATAGCGACGTATTATAACGAGGCTTCGTTTATTTCAACAAACCATTCGCATTGGTTATTTCGTCGCAAGCAAAGCGCGCAGAATATATCGTTGAAACGCGTAGAAGATATTGGTAAACGGTATTTGCTCGTTCTATGTATAATAGCAAGGTATGTGCACACTTCTAACTTCAATTATACGATTACAAAGCAGCATTTACGATTATTTTCTAAGCTGTGTTTATAATAATATTCGTAGATTAGCCCTCAAAGATACAAATGCAAGCACAGTGCACCGTTAGCTGGAAGATTTGTTCTCATTTGTTCTAATAAAAATGTTTAATCGCTCAATGGGGCACTTTTTATCTCAAAGTATCTTCTATTTATCGGTTGTATTCAAAATGCACAGGAGAAACCGTGGCAGTCAAAGTGTTAAGCGGTTGAAGATCTTCCTGAGTCACTGTATATATCGCGGAAAACATTTTGAAATTTCATTAGCGCTGCGACGAGACACGACCATCGCGATTACATCGATAAAATCTGAAACGATTCTGCCAATTTATATAAAAGTTACGACATGTTCGTCGAAGGCAAAGATCGCCAAAGTATTTCAGCAGCTCGATTACTCGCTGTATTAATAATAAACGCGTGTTCGCGATAAGCATCTTGTAACTTCCTTGCACACTTTCTGATCAAATTTTACAAACGTAACGTCGTGTCGCGTTATGCCGTTAATGGAGTTTCGTAATGTCCTATGTAACGCGCGCAATATGAACAGAAGAGACGTTTTCTAGTCTAGAAACTTGCGAATACTTTGTTCAACCGGTGTAGCTGACTCGACGATCGTACGAATACCGAAACGCGTTCACCAACGACTTATGTTACAGCTGCGAACTTGCTTTTGTACATACGCGTACCGTATAGCCCGGATGCTGCAGCGTGCACATCTCGTCCGAAAACAACTCGTTCACCAACATGCCAATATTCATAAACACGTCCGGCAGCCGGCAGTATCTTATTCACTGACTTCTATATAAGCATTTACGAGATAGGAAAAGATGATAAACGAAAAGACCAAAGAAAGAACGGTGGCACGTCTTTTTAAACTCGTGCGACCACACCCTGCTATTCTCGAACGCGACTGCTATTGCTTTTCGACTGTTCGTCGTGGACATCGTTTAAATAAAATATTGTGAGATGATTACTTGAATAATATATATATATATATATACTAATTTAATGTTATTGTAGGATGTAGAAAATGGGGATTGAAAATGGGAAAGATTGTGTTTCGCATTGATTTAAGAAATTGATCGTTACGGATTTCTTGCAATTGATACTTTTCTGTATATTTTTCAGCCCTTTTTCTCTTGTCTCTGTCTGTCTGTCTCTTTTTCTACATATGGACGTACAAATTAGCCGCAATTATAATTAGCAATTAAATAAACAAAAACAAATACTGTTCGTAATCGAAACGATTACATAGAACAGTGGACGAGTACGAGTATCGTGAATTAATCAATAACAGTATCATATTTCATCATATAATACGGAGAGATTGGAAAATTGAAAATTCCTACTGAGCTGTAAAACTTAAAAGGTTAACAAGTTTTATCGTTATATGCAAATTGTTTAAATTTATAAATAGGTTTATTTCCAAATATATATATATACACACACACACACACATATATATACGTATATATTAATTTCAAAAGGAACGCTTCAATTTCATCATCAAAAGCTGGTGTCCGTTGAAAAAGTTATATTTTGATTTCATTAAATAAAAATCACGTTTTATTCGAGCACAAAGGTAAAAAATATATCGAAGCAAATTCAACGATATCAAATATCATACGATTGTGTGAAAAAAATCGAGAAATGCCAAGTGCGTGTGCCGTTAATTTGAAATTAATTAACGAATTTATATGCGCTACTCGACTCGCTTTCTTCGCCTAATTTTAATTACATAATTGAACAGCTCGCAACGAAAACGATCCCAACATCTTCGATCTTCGTTTTCTTTTAGAACGAAATATTCGTCGTGTTACGTATCGTTGGAAGATTCAGCGAGAATCGGTTTTACTATGAAAACCGATCAATTATTTCTGTATCGTAACCGAATTACACGAAATATTCCCAAAATCGAACACGATCAAAAGAAAAGAAGAGAAAGAAACTTGCCATTATTGGGAATTATTAGTTTGCTAACTCGTTTCTGGTTAGTTGTTCCAATTACCGACGTTGCACCGTGTTCCATCTGAAACGCGATGCCAAGCAAAGAAACAAAAATATTAACGAAACAACGATACGCGAGGTCGGCCGACTAGTCGTCTAATTATTTCATCAATTCTAGTTTCCCTGCGATTTGGTTACAAATTGTCCCTCCGCCATCGTGTTTTATAATTACTGAAAATCTTTCGTCTATGCTGCTGTCTGTGCCTTTGCCCGAGATGAAGGTAACTGTTAATTAAACCTGCGTATATTCGGAATATCGATGATCACGCTGTCGGTGGTGATCGATACGTGGAAACATTGGCTTGGAAACTAAGTGATTGCGGATTTTCTCGTTACTACCTATTGACAAAATCCGCAATCACTCAGTTGCCAAGCCAAACTATGAGAAACTTCAAACTCGCTATACGTTTTTCGGATAACTGTAACACGTTGCTTAGAGGAGGTTGCAAAGAAGATAACGTACGAGTTCTGGGCAAAAATACCGACAACGTGGATCTCGACGACGTATTTGAGAATTCGCGAAGCGTATTAGGTTGTCCGAAAAGTTTCTTTCGTTTTATGAGGAAATAACAGACGCACAGTATTTTTTATTTTATATTATTCTGTCGAATTATTTTTGTTAAGTTGAGATAGAAACAGACTTGATTTCACGTTTGTATGAAGGTGCATTGTCGTAAAAAGCACAAGAAAGACAATAGTTCTACTACGATGCATCCTTAAGAATTTAGATGATTGTCGAACCATTTCAGTTAAATAACTTGGAATCTTCAGGAAGAAATTATTTTCTAATATTTCACAAATTTATACGCGAATTATTGCCAATTATTAAATGAATTATCGGTAATTTATTTGTTCGTACGAAGCAGATATTCCTTTGATTTGACTCTGTCATACAGCTATACAATTTCATTGATAACGTGGAAATTCGTATCGTTAAAAGAGAAGACACTGTAAGAAGAGAAAAGTGAAGATCTGTCTGTTCGATGACTATATTATCCGAGAGAAAAAGTAAATTACCAAGCTATCGACATCTGTTGTGGCGAGTAGAGGCAAGTGCTGTTATACCACGAAGAGGACCACTTATATAAAGCGTAGCGATGATATATAAGGGATTTGTCTCCGTGGCAGCGTCATACGTCATGTCGCAAATATTAACTCTGATACAGGCCATTCATTCACTTAATTACAAACAGCCGTGATTTAAGGGATACCGTACGGCAGGGGGTCCAAGCACAGACCACGTTTCAGTAGGTGTCCGAGGTGTAGCTGATACGGTGTAGCTTTCTTTACGATCCCTCATTTACACAACAGGACCTGCAGCCACTTCGCCAAACTTATTCTCTTCTTCTCTCTTTCTCTTTCTCGTTCGCTTGATCGTCTAAGGACAAGGGCTTCGCCTCGAAATCCCTACGAACCGTATCGATTTGTATGGCCGAATGCTGCAAGTATCGTTGTTATCAATGGCTGTAATTGTGATTTGAGTTGTATAGGGTTTGAGAGAGACGGCTACAGTTGTCAGACAGATGATTAATATCATAGATTGTGGATTCTTATGCAAATTTGTATTTTTACGCGGCTGAAGGAACGATACCTAAACACACAGTTTGTTTCACTCGCTGAATATTACAACGACCACGTGTTGGCTATTCTATACGTTTTTCTCTATCGTATTTTATGCATTTTTGCTCTTTCAAACCAAGCATTAGGCTCGTTGTTTTGGTTCTTTTTCTACGATCAGCATATTTTTCTTTTTGAGTTTCTTTAGAGAGATTTAGCAGATGGGTAGATTAAAATTAAAGAAGTGATCGTTTAGAAATTCTGCTGGTAAGTCAATGGAAGTTCGATATGCAATGAACCCAAAGTATCGTTTTCGATTTTAATCGACCACGTCCCTGCAAAGGAGATTGAACGTAGCGGTCGTCTGTTAGCTGTGGCGCGAAAAGTCCGAAGCGAAAGACAGGAAGCAGGATGTAAGAAGAATAAGGAAAGGGCGAGAGGAGAAAGGAATGTCTATATGAAAGGTTAGAAGAGACGAACAGTTAGGGGAACGTGGACGCGGTGACGCGTGATTCTGCACATCGGCCAAAGGAAAGATTACCATCCGGCCGCTTTTTCCCAAAACTACGTACGTTCTTCACTTTGTCGCTCCCTTCTCTCGGCTTCTCCTGCCACGCTACAGGAAAACTCTTTGATATTAAGCGTGTGCGCGAAAATCCGAGGGGTCGCAAATCGTAAGATCCGCGCGGATACCGAGCATCCGAATGAGCAAGGAAAACAGTGTTCTCCGGAAGAGCAAGCAGCTCTCTTTCAAATAACCGCCCCTCGTTCTACGTAGAAAAATCTGTCGAAGATCTGACGATGCTTGTACCTGTCTGTGCTTCCAACGACCACGACAAATTACGATTAATCGCGATTCTATTTGCGAATTAGCAGCTCAAACAATTTTTCAGCACAAGTTTACGTAGACTTTTTTAACGCTAACTTTTATTTCACACTTTTCAAGATTTTATATCGAATAATAGATCGAAGAAATATTATTGAGAATTGAAAAACTCGATGAAACGATCGAATCACTCGGTTGTCGACATTTATCTTCTTTGCTGGTTGCGAGATAATTCTATGCGATATTAACGAGCAATTTTCCGTAAGAAAGTGAGTAGAAAATTTATGTTTGAGTGTAAGTTGTGTATATGCTGTTTTATTGGATTTAAATATACTTTATCGAATTGCTTTTTATATTTTTCTTTATGAAACTTTAGATTAATAAAACGAATGTATACGTGTTAAAAGCTCGAGGGACAGATGACGCAAGTTGAAGAATTTGAAAGACACACATGTACGATATGTACATATACGATTGCCTTGTGTACAAATGGCGAAGTGACGATGTTTTTATTTTTTTATCAGCAGCGAGACTCGCGTTGGAGGCTGTAAAAGCGAATTAGAAGACCCTCGGCTTTTCTCGCGGAACACGTTTTCTTCGCGCGTATTCCTTCAATTTATGTGCGTATCTTGCTTGAAAACATGTGTCACGCGAGAACGGAATACTTCTTTACGACGAAGCATCAGAGAAACTAAATTTCACAGAGTCGACAAGGGGCCAGCTTTCGAATTACGATATAAAATCTTGTCAAGGTGAGACAGAAAAACTTGAATGAAACATTTATTGCTTAAACAATGTCTCATTATATCGATCGATGCTACAGAGAATAATATTCCCATATGATATACACAAAACATAATAACTTCATTTCCATTAATTCTACCATCTCAGTAAAAGTCTACCATCACAAATTAATTCTTTAACATTAAAATCATTTTTTAGCTCGATACAAATCGAAGATAGACGTACGGTACAAATACGAAATATATTGTGTTGGAAACTAAGTGATAACAAAATCAGCAAACACTTAGTTTCCAACACAATATATTTCATATTTATCAAGTGAAATATTCTACAAATTAATTCTTTAACACTAAAGAATTTTTTAATACGATACAAATTGAAGATAAACGTACGATACAAATATGAAATATATTGTGTTGGAAACTAAATGATCGCGGATTTTGCCATTAGGTGGCAATGATAAAATCCAAAATTTTATATTTGTCAAGTGAAATGTTCTACAAATTAATTCTTTAATATCAAAAGCATTTTTAGCTCGATATAATTTGAAGATAGACGTACGGTACAAATATGAAATGTATTGTATTGTATTGGAACACATATATTGTGTTGTGTAAGGTAATTGCGAATTTTGTTATTGCCACCTAATGACAATATCCGCAATCACTTAGTTGCCAGCATAATAGAACGAACAATCGAATTTTTTAAATATTTCATTATTATCAATTATTTCATCAGCAACTATTTTTATATTTTTATATTGAATTTATTGTTTTATTCAATTCCGTTTAATATGTGTACGATCGTGTGGCTGATCGATAATCCCACATTGCAAATGTCATATATTAAACACATGGTCTATTTCTCAGTATGTACGTACGTGTCAGTCGAGTGTGTCCTGATCTTATCCTTTGTGTTATTACGGTTTGTTCTGTACGCTTGAACTTTTCACTTGTCTTCAAACCATAGAAACTAGACGCTGATACACGCAGCGAGATTATATCGTAATTTTGCCATAATACGTTCCAATGTATTTTACGATGTGGTATAGCTTGTTGCATATTTAGAGAAGTTGATTTGCTTCTTAATAAATATTTCAGATAGTACAAAAGCACATAATCTCGATCGCGAAACTTTATCCTTTTTCAATCGGTTTCCAATCTACACGACGTACTATATGTTTTCCAATAAATATCTTACGTGTTCAAACTGCGTAATCACTTTTGAATCTCGTTTTATATTATACAAAACTTGCGTTCTTAATTTGATGGCCAGATTGTTCTCATATCGTTACTCGATAGATATTGTCCTACTTGCGTAATATTCACCAATTTATCAGAGTTAAACGGTGCACCATAAGTTCGCCCGTTATGGATATAAGGGTTCGCCGAGGTTCTCGATTGCTCTGCATGCACGAGCTTTCATAAGTACAGACTTCCTGAAAGGGTCTGGTCCAAGGACAAGCTCCCTTTCATGCATACCGAATTTTCCTTATCTCGTGCGCGCTACTTTACGAGAGAAATGGAAAAGCCTGGCTGTTAACTCGACAGACCTTCCTTCTCAAATTTCTTCCTGATCCCTTGGGTTAAACGTTCAGGTTAAACATCGGATTTCCTTACCAATCGATCTCCCGAAAAGATACATTTTGGAATTCCTACGATTATACGCTTGCTGCCTTATTTTTGCAAATCATAATCTAATATCTACGTAATGGTTTAATAAACAAATTCACGTAATCGTTTAATCAGACCATTCCATAAGTAATGTCCGCTTTGTTTTTGTTGAGGTTGAGGTTGACTAATAGAGGAACGAGTGGATGAATTTGTAATAGAAAAATATATTGAAACAAGTATAAGTACAGTTATAGTGCATGAGGTGAAAATCAAGTAAATTGTTATCATTATTTATTCATTTAATATATGATATTGTTGATGTTGACTGATAGAGCAACGAGTGGATGAATTTGTAATAGAAAAATATATTGAAACAAGTATAAGTACAGCTATAGTGCATGAGGTGAAAATCAAGTAAATTGTTATCATTATTTATTCATTTAATATATGATATTATTCAGGTTGACTAATAGAGGAACGAGTGGATGAATTTGTAATAGAAAAGTATATTAAAACAATTATAAGTACAGGCATAGTGCATGAGGTGAAAATCAAGTAAATTGTTATCATTATTTATTCATTTAATATATGATATTATTCAGGTTGACTAACAGAGGAACGAGTGGATGAATTTGTAATAGAAAAATATATTGAAACAAGTATTACTACAGGCATAGTGTATGAGGTGAAAATCAAGTAAATTGTTATCATTATTTATTCATTTAATATATGATATTATTCAGCTTGACTAATAGAGGAACGAGTGGATGAATTTGTAATAGAAAAATATATTGAAACAAGTATAAGTACAGTTATAGTGCATGAGGTGAAAATCAAGTAAATTGTTATCATTATTTATTCATTTAATATATGATATTGTTAAGGTTGACTGATAAAGATAGATAGATAGACATTGAGACAAGTATAGGTATAATTATAAGTTTATGCTGATTCATACCCTTACTCTCTTAATGTTACAATACAATGGAATGAAGGGAGCACGTTTATATAATTATAGCAAGAGGGCATTACCAAAAAAGTTAAGCTTATAGCTTTAGCTAGAAGCTACAAGAAACATAAATAGAAATCTGTTTATTAATTTTTTTGTTCCTATACCTTGCAACCCAAAACATAATGTATATTCAAGGGTACAATAATATGCACCTCTCCTCATTTAGAATATTTCTGTGTAATAGCAGTTTCCAGGTCACGGATGTACATAAACAAAAATGTAGAGTTTTTCTCGAATAGATACTTCAGCAGTTTTACTTATACTTTGCAGTATAAATTTCTAAAATAAAATGAAACACGATTATCGAGATTTGTAAGCAATTAGAATGATTGCAAACAGCATTAAAAACGATCGATATCGACGAATTGGAAAGGAATTTTGTTCCTTTGTGACACTGATTGGCCTTACATAATATTTCAAATATTCGAAATGTTAATTATAATAATATTTTGATGAAAAATTTCCCCTTTATATTTTCTGAAGGGAAACTTTTGCCCTCCTTCTTTTTAATTCCACGGAGTAGAGATTAGAATCTTTTAAATCCACTTATCTGTTTCAATTATTAATATCAAAAGCGGCAATCTACAAACGTCACAAACGAGCCATAAAATGCTCCCATCTTATTCTTCCAAACAAAGTTCCACCAGTAAAAAAAATTCGAAAATCCTTCGAAGAAATTCCAGTATATAATAAATATTCGATAAAACTGCACAAAATATGAAAAAACATATACGTACACGAATCTCAATTCGCAAGTTCAGTATAAGTACAGTATATCTAATTGTGAACAGTATATAATAATAACAGTATAATTGTGTACAGTATATATAATTGTGAATGTGAAATATTAAAAAAAAAAAAAAAAAAAAAAAAACAGTATATCTAGTATACAGTGATTTATACAAGTATGTAGTCGAATAGAAAATCTTAGAAAACTTGTATTTTTTTCTATTATTAATTACAAGTAATCACACGTGTCCAGATGTTAATTTCTGTCATTATCGTTCCTTTGCTCGATCACCATTAGCCAGCAGCTTACACAATAATTTACTGCTCGTATTAACGTGTCGCGGTATTCATAAAGCAAACTAAGAAACAGCTGTAAATAATCGACGCGTTGTTGCACTTTCTGCTTCGAATCTGTCTGTGACTCGTTGCGTTTGCCTGCTCCGTATCTTCGATTTACGTCCAGTCTGATCGGTATTGAGATAATTAAGCGGTCGATTAAGATCGAGATGATCGGTACGACAGGTGTGCTCTCGTGCAGCGTAGAACGAAAAGGCGTTAATAATGATCGAGTTGGCGCGATCGCCATTCTTACTACTTCGCGTATGTACTGCGATCCCATTACTTTCTTACGAGACCGGCCAACCAGCTATTTTAATATTTCACTGACCAAATGAACATCGCCGCGCTCTTTCGCTGTTTCGTTCTTCTTGCACGTTCCATTCATTCGCGTGTTGCCCTTGTCTTCGCTTCCACTCGATATAAATACATCGATGATAATTATTGCTATTGCTACCCTTCATATCGAAATATTCTTAGTCAATCTTATGTTTTATTGCGCGATCAAATCGCTCGTGAGGTTTACGACGGGTCGTTGCGGATGTGTTTGTGGAGAAATTACGCTATAAATTAGGAATTCGTAGGGAAGGTAATACGTTCGCGCAAAATACTATCGGCAAACGTTTTTCTTCGTGAAAAATGCGTAGGAAGCATCGGTTGCAAAACTTCGGATCACGGCAGATATCTCGATTTATTTATTAATTTTCTAGAATTTATATAATACGGTCACGCTCTAACAACTGCACTGTGGCTCTGTCGTATGCAAATTTGCGAACAATTCGAGGAATAGAATCGTAAGCAGAAATTTGTTTCGCCTGTTAATATCATAGCCAGATTAGGGAACTTTGAAGATACAAAAATCCATAGAACGAACATAATACTGAAATGTATAAAATAGGGGGGAAAACGTACGTGTTACGATATTTGGAAAAGCAATTGCCTATTTAAGTTCCAGTTTTTTAATTATACAGATAAAAATATGAATTTGCATAAATATCCGCGGTATAATTATAACGAATGCTCTGCTATGGATATTTTGTATATTTTTGCATACTATATATCTGCATTTTTCACGTACGGATTTAATATAATTTTTATTTTGGTATAAAATTCTTCGTAATTCTGTTTCATGGAACTCTGCTGTTGAAATTCAATTAGCGCATTCCTTCTCGTATTTAACACATCGCTGTTATACGAATATTTTCGACACACCCTGTATCTCTGAGAAGTTAAGGAGACGAAACATAGAAAGACCTTGCTTAAATTAACAAATTTTATTGGCAAACATCGCGATACTTTCCTCGTGGGCTGCTAATACGGCCAGCGCTGATTGGCGCTGACTTGCCGCTTAAAAGAAACCAGTTCTTAAACATGTCGAGTCGGATCATTCGCAAACGATCATGCATCTTTTCCTGCCTCGTCTTCAGACGTGAATTTTAAACAGCGTTGTTACCGTATGCGACAGAACAAATCTTTAACAAGCTCAGTCGCCAACGTTTATAGTCCTGATGACCAAATGTGACCATTTCCTTTTCTCTTTCTTTCTTTTCTTATTTTTTCTTTTTTCTTTTTTTTTTTTTTTCTTTCTTTAAGGAGATTCTGTTCGCCGTTGACTGTCAGACTTAAATAGGCAGCTGCATGCGACACTTTACGTGTTACGAACGTAGCAAATTTTACGTTATCAAACGTTGCGAAGTTTCCGTTGAATTGCAACAGCGGAGATATCAGATTATACCAGTCAATTTATCGACAAATTTATTTCCAAATTAGAACAAATTTAAGATAATAAATTTCCCTCGCCGTATTCAGTTTCCTGTGAAACGTTTCACTGTCTTTTCATGATTACCATCTGCTATCGTACATTATTTTCATTGTAGATAGAATATTTACGTAATTTCCTATTTATGCGAACGTAACTGAAGAAATGGAGACGTAAGGAAACTTGTACATCTCGTGAAACAGTAAGATCGTGTCTGTATATTAAATAAAAAAAAAAAGAAACACTTAGTTTTTTGAATTTTTCTGTCTGTACTCGCGTTACGTAAAACCTAGCCAACGGATTCCGATAGAATTTTCTTCGTTGTACAGTTTAGCGTCCGGCGAAGAAAATAGGATACGTTCCGTCTCGATCCGTTTTGTTGAAGTTGACACATAGTCTGACATGTGAGTTGTATGCGTTGCCATACTTGGTACAACTCGACCAACGATGATTATCGTCGTGTTTGTTCTGAAATCGAACCTTTTTGTCATTTACAATATTTTCTAATACGGCGAACACGCACACTGTTGTCGTAAGAAGAATGTATAGGTACGTGGTTCGTAAAAACTAATCTGCCTAAAAATTGTTCCGTAGATTAGTAGCCTTGGCGAAGGATGCCGCTGGCAAGAGATAGCAACGAATAAATAAGAAAATAAATTGCAAAAGTTAGATAGTCACTGCGGCATTACCGCATAACGTTCCACTTTTAAGGACGACTCTCACAGTGTATCGAGTCTCTGATGGCGGTATCCTGCGGTGTACATTTAGCTTTTTCCTTAGCGAGGCGAGTTTACCCAAGACGACAGGTTGCGATCATACAAAACCAACGATATTAAAACTGTGTAGAGCAACGATGCGCAGCTCGTACAACGATGTAAAGGAGATTCAAGGGAAATCTGCAGATCTTAAGAAATCATAAATATTTAATTAACAATTTCGATTTATGTACCGGCTGCATATACGAACAGGTAGAAGAACAAGTAGCCAAAGATTTTATAACTTTCAGTAGATTCCTTGTGTATCAGTTACTTCATAGTTTCCTGTCAGTTCATACGACTTCGTTATTTTTCCATATAAACGGAGAATTTATTGAAATAGACATTTTAGCTGCTATTGGCTTGGCAACTAAGTGATTGCGGATTTTCTCATTAGGTGGCAATAACAAAATTCGCGATCACTTTACACAACACAATATATGTGTTCCAATACGATACAATACAATATATTTCATATTTGTACCGTACGTCTATCTTCAATTTGTATCGTGCTAAAAACTGCTTTTAGTATTAAAGAATTAATTTGTAGAATATTTCACATGACAAATATGAAATATATTGTGTTGGAAATTAAGTGATTGCCACCTAATGACAAAATCCGCGATCATTTAGTTTCCAACACAATATATTTCATATTTGTACCGTACGTCTATCTTCAATTTGTATCGCGCTAAAAAATTCTTTTAGTATTAAAGAATTAATTTGTAGAACATTTCACTTGACAAATATAAAATTTTGGATTTTGTCATTGCCACCTAATGACAAAATCCGCGATCATTTAGTTTCCAACACAATATATTTCATATTTGTACCGTACGTCTATCTTCAATTTGTATCGCGCTAAAAAATTCTTTTAGTATTAAAGAATTAATTTGTAGAACATTTCACTTGACAAATATAAAATTTTGGATTTTGTCATTGCCACCTAATGACAAAATCCACGATCATTTAGTTTCCAACACAATATATTTCATATTTGTACCGCACGTTTATCTTCCATTCTTATCCAGCTAAAAAATGCTTTTAATATTAAAGAATTAATTTGTAGAACATTTCACTTGACAAATATGAAATATACTGTCTTGGAAACTAAGTGATTACTTATTTTGTCATTGTCACCTAATGGAAGCGCAATAATGAAATTTTTATTTTATATTTCCAACGTGTATACATAGAGATATTTTTAAACTTAAATCACGACGGAGGTTGCTCGCTTTAATCGAGGCACATAAACGAAATTCCTTTAACAGATAATTGATGCTCCGATGAAATCAACGGTCGGAGGAATTGTCAAGCAAATCTGTTGGCGAGAATGCAAAGAATTTTCGTAAAAATTCCTTTTTCGTAAGAATGACGCGCGCCTCGCTGAAAGAAAACGAAGCCACGAAACAGATTAGCGAAAGAGCATATTGCAGAAGTAAAGGACGATGATCGTGGCGACGTGTCCAGGGGCAGTAACCCAGCCCATCGAGACAACAGTTGCGGTTAAATGCCTGAGGGATTCGGTGATGGTGACGCCATGGCACGAAACCACCGACAACCCTTTCTGGCCAACGAGCTATACCGTACGGTACGTTTCACCGCACTCACCACTGACTTAAAGTTCGAATATTTTCTCAACTCGAGTATCACGTACATACGTGCGATTTATTTTTGTTATTCGAACCATTGTTATCGAGTTACGATCACACCGACGCCAGAGAACGCTTCGACTCGCCTTTCTTCTTCGGACTACGCGTTTTGTCAAATTCCGATAATTTTAAACAGAGTTCGATCAGCCAACTGATAAGACGTTTTTAAATAGTTTAAGAAGCTGTTGAGTAATTTTTATTTCCTATTTATATTTATAAATATTCATCGTGAAGAAGTGTATCGTCGTGTATATTAGCGATGTTTTACAATTGAAATATTATTATTAAAGTAATCTTTTCGTTTCTTCCATATTTCTATTAAAACGTTCCTCTGCTTAGAAAGATTAAGGTAACGCGTGGCGATAAAAAAGCTATTGCACGATATTCTAGAAACTCTCAGGAGTTTTAGGGAATTTTTTGACACACAAAAACCTAAGAAATCTGCGATGAGATAAGTTTGCAGATGGAGGAATAAATGAGACTTCTTTATTTTTTTTTTTTTTTTTTTTCAATTGTCTGTAAATTTCTGGATCGTCTACGTGAGAAGATAACCATCGTAACAATTTTAAATTAAAATACATAGTCTTAGCTTCTCTATATATTGGATTGGCAACTAAGTGATTGCTTATTTACCAATCCAATACATGTAGTCCTCTGCTTAAAGTTGTTAGCGTTATACTTCTGAAATTTAGAAATTTTGCTGAATTTTTCACACAGGTTTATACCTGCAGATAGAACGAGCGTCTACTTAAATCACATTTACTTTCATTTGTTAAGCCTTTTTGTGTGCATCCTTTCGATAGTACGAATGTGTAACATCATCAGACCAAACGCTATACAACGCTATACAAATAGAAACATAGCGGTGAGCGTATTAATGGTAACTTAACAAATTAAATAAACTAGAACTATTTCACAAAGTTTGACGAAATTTATATCTTAAACCTTTCTATATTTATAGCATCTAAAAATACGAAAAATACATCTCTCGATCTTACATTTTGGAAGGAGAATAATTTTGAAAACAATCGTATGGAAACTCGGATGTTCGATTGTTTTCGTTACGTTAAGTCTAATAGAAGTTGTACGGAAGCAAGTTAGAAAGAAAAAGGCAGAGGGTGACTGGCATGGAGAGTTAAAAGGGGGGAAGAGAGAGACAGAGACTCAGTTATTTAATTAAAACCGGATTATACGTGGTAGGTAGGGGCCTATCCTACATCTGTAACCACCAACCTGGCACCATCGATATATACTAATTGCTCTATCCGGATTAAATGGCCGTAAATACTGCACGAGCTCCCAGCTAATTACCTGCAGCTTGTATTTCATCGACATAGGAGCCGGGCATCCTTCTTTCTTGAATCTTTCATGAATGCTGCTTCAAATACGTTTGCGAAATCGTATAAGATATGTGCGAATATGTAATACAGCCAGCTGAAAAATAGTAACCTGTTTAATAAATACATCGGAAACGTTGTGATATTAATTTATCGGAATAACCGATTCGATGTTGCGTGGAGAAAACGAGAAGAAAGTAGGAGAATGAGAAAGTATGAATACGCGTGGATGATTAATTTGTTTGTCTGCTGGGTTTTAATGAACAAAACGTGACATTTTCTTTCTTCTTCTTATTCGTTTCTCGAAGAAAAAGTACTTGTACGAATAAATGTAATATTCGTATTCTCGTTGAAACTCGTGTACGCACTCGTGTAGATAAATTTTCACCTAACATTTTATTCGTTTCGCGCTTCTTCAGTCTGGTTTTGTGTTTTTCAAACGCTTAATTTATAGGGTGCGTTTCTCCTCGCTTACTTCCTTTCGAGTTTTTCATCCAGGTCTTGTTCGAGTTTTATACGTCTTTTTGTATGTTACGTAAAACACTTTTACTCGTATGCTTGTTCGTAAATTCAATTAATTATACCATGGAAAGTTTTATTTCCCCTTCGTGTAATAAAAAGTTGTATTGCCATCTTTCACCCAGGGTAGAGAATTTACGGATAAATTCCTTGCACTCTGAAACGCCATAAATATTTCTCCGCTTGTGTTAAAAATAAAAATGTAATTATGTATTAGGTCGTCCGAAAAATTTCTTTCGTTTTGTAAGGAAATAATAAAGGCACAAGATTTTATCGAATTATGTATATACGTTTTGTTTTATCAAGATACAAATCACAACGTTTGACAGATTGGGTTTCATGTTTGTGTAAAGATGCATCGTTGTAAAACACGTGTCTGTAAAAGAAAGACACTTTTTAACCTGATACAAAAGATATAGGAATTTCATTGGCATCGTAACGAGACACTACTATCGTATTTGTACACGTTGGTGAAACTTGAAACAGATGTGAAAACAGAGGATGGAATATAGGAATTATACTTATGGCACGCATATATTTCGCCAGGTATCTGAACAGTCAATTATATTAATAAACTACAATATGCAGCGAGATTGTCTTTAGCGGTAATTGTACGTTTGAGACTACTGTTCATAGTGGGTATACTAATTTTTCATTGAGTATATGTTTGCAACGAATGCCTGCTTTTATATACAGGGTGGTTGGTAACTGGTGGTACAAGCGAAAAGGGGGTGGTTCTACGCGAAAAAAGAAGTCGAAAACATAGAATAAAAATTTTTCGTTTGAGGCTTTGTTTTCGAGAAAATCGACTTTGAATTTTCGCTCGGTACGCGTGCACTTTAACACGTCTCGTTATAACGGATCTCACTGTAGATCGTTGTCTTTTTTTAATTTTTTAATTTGTTTTTAAATTTTTTTTTTTTTTTAATTTTTCCATCGAGACAACGATCTACAGTGAGATCCGTTATAACGTATCGCACGCGTACCGAGCGAAAATTCAAAGTCGATTTTCTCGAAAACAAAGCCTCAAACGAAAAATTTTTATTCTATATTTTCGTCTTCTTTTTTCGCGTAGAATCACCCCCTTTACGCTTGTACCACCAGTTACCAACCACCCTGTATATATAAACATCATATCTATCAATCACTTTTATATTTGTATTTTGTCCTAAAATTTATATAGCATTAAATAAATATTTTTTCATTGTTATATATATAAAGAATAGAAGTAATTGTACCTCAGGTAGAGCAAATAACAAATGGTTTTATTCAGAATTTTTTCGGTAGATTCGCCCTTTAATAACGCGATACCCTTACGGTGTAGAGTGAGAAGAATCTTTTCATTCCGCACTCCTAGGCAGCCGACTCTTTTAATTAAAGATACGCTACCACTCTATCTTCCGTAGTCGTTTTAAAGTGTAAATGATAGCGCGGTTATGGTCAGAGTCGCGGGAGATAGCTTCTCGCGACGACGAAGGGAGTAGCATCGTCGTTTTATCGAAACGAGGGGCAAAGAGCAGCGAAAGCAGTTACGAAAGGGCAGAAACGTTGGAAAGTAAGTAGAAGAAAGGAAATGAACGAAAGAAGTCAGGAAGTGAAGCAACTCTGATTTTTCCTTAAAAAAAAAAAAAAAAAATTTGCAAAATTTATATTACGATAACGATTTCCCGTTTGCACGTAGTTTGATTAAACGCTTTCGTTATTTAAATTTCTTACGTTTGCATAAAAATTTCCAAGCAGATTCGATAAAATTTCAATTTTAAATTCTCTTCGTTCTGTCGCAAATCCACCGATTTATACTTAACCTGCGGTATTTTATATTTAGTACTATATCTTCTATTGTAATCATTGTTTAAAAAAATTAAATATCTATTTGTATCATTGCACATTACGTATAGTATATTACGTTTAGTATATTACTTTATGTTACGTATAATATATTATATTTAGTATATTACGTATAGTATCTGGATATCGTATTTTCAACATCTATTGAAATGTTCCACTTTCAATTCAAGTGAAATATTCTACAAATTAATTCTTTAATATTCAAAACATTTTTTAGCTCGATAAGAATGGAAGATAAACCGTACGATACAAATATGAAATATATTGTGTTGAAAACTAAGTGATTGCTGATTTTGTTATTAGGTGGCAATCACTTAGCTTCCAACAAAATATATTTCATATTTGTCAAGTGAAATATTCTACAAATTAATTCTTTAATATTAAAAGAATTTTTTAGCTCTATAAGAATGGAAGATAAACGTACGGTACAAATATGAAATATATTGTGTTGGAAACTAAGTGATTGCTGATTTTGTTATTAGGTGGCAATCACTTAGCTTCCAACAAAATATATTTCATATTTGTCAAGTGAAATATTCTACAAATTAATTCTTTAATATTAAAAGAATTTTTTAGCTCTATAAGAATGGAAGATAAACGTACGGTACAAATATGAAATATATTGTGTTGGAAACTAAGTGATTGCTGATTTTGTTATTAGGTGGCAATCACTTAGCTTCCAACAAAATATATTTCATATTTGTCAAGTGAAATATTCTACAAATTAATTCTTTAATATTAAAAGAATTTTTTAGCTCTATAAGAATGGAAGATAAACGTACGGTACAAATATGAAATATATTGTGTTGGAAACTAAGTGATTGCGGATTTTGTTATTAGGTGGCAATGACAAAATCCAAAATTTTATATTTGTCAAGTGGAATGTTCTACAAATTAATTCTTTAATACTAAAAGAATTTTTTAACACGATACAAATTGAAGATAGACGTACGGTACAAATATGAAATATATTGTGTTGGAAACTAAGTGATTGCTGATTTTGTTATTAGGTGGCAATCACTTAGCTTCCAACAAAATATATTTCATATTTGTCAAGTGAAATATTCTACAAATTAATTCTTTAATATTAAAAGAATTTTTTAGCTCTATAAGAATGGAAGATAAACGTACGGTACAAATATGAAATATATTGTGTTGGAAACTAAGTGATTGCGGATTTTGTTATTAGGTGGCAATGACAAAATCCAAAATTTTATATTTGTCAAGTGGAATGTTCTACAAATTAATTCTTTAATACTAAAAGAATTTTTTAACACGATACAAATTGAAGATAGACGTACGGTACAAATATGAAATATATTGTGTTGGAAACTAAGTGATTGCTGATTTTGTTATTAGGTGGCAATCACTTAGCTTCCAACAAAATATATTTCATATTTGTCAAGTGAAATATTCTACAAATTAATTCTTTAATATTAAAAGAATTTTTTAGCTCTATAAGAATGGAAGATAAACGTACGGTACAAATATGAAATATATTGTGTTGGAAACTAAGTGATTGCGGATTTTGTTATTAGGTGGCAATGACAAAATCCAAAATTTTATATTTGTCAAGTGGAATGTTCTACAAATTAATTCTTTAAAACTAAAAGAATTTTTTAGCACGATACAAATTGAAGATAGACGTACGGTACAAATATGAAATATATTGTGTTGGAAACTAAGTGATTGCTGATTTTGTCATTGCCACCTAATGAAAAAATCCGCAGTCACTTAGTTGCCAGCCCAACAATTTCGTTATGCCGAAAGTCATAAGTGAGAATTTCGAAAAGTGTACAAACTATATGAAAATTTAAATTGCAATTTACAGGACGATATGGACGATATTATAAAACATTTAAATTTATAATTTTCAATTTATGTGAACGTAAAAGGGAAAAAGTAGGAGGTCGAGCTTAAGAAAATGAACATCTTAGATGAAGGATAAAAACATTCAGAAGGTCCTTGCGGTTTAGCCATTGCGTTTCCCCTTTCTTTCCTTTCTTTTTTTTCCCCCCTTTTATCCGAGACCCTTGCACGCGAAAATGGCACTGCCTCCGTTAATTATGTCAGCAGATGGAACTCTGTAAATGGAAATCGCATCCCTTGACGATTTTCCAGGGTTTTGATGATAACATCGATAAGACTATACGACCGAAGGAACGAGTTCTTACGCTGCCCGAAGTAGCCTTGTAATTCCAAAGATTACGAAAAGACGAGTTCCAGACGAGTGCCATTCTATCGAATCGTTTATCAATTTATATCGTCAAATTTACATTGCCATTCGCTGTTGCGAAACATTTTTCAAAACTAGACGTAACTTTCGAAAAAATCACTGGAAAATATCGACTTTACCTTCCATTTTCAATAGTATGGAATTTTATTGCTTCTTTTTAACATTTCTCTTCGATCTTCTAAAGCTTAGAATACGAAAATTCAGTTTACTTGTTTCTTAAAAAAGGAGCTTGGATTTTGTAATCACCACAGTTCAAACGAATATTCAAACATCTTAAATTCAACAAGTACACTATCGTTGATATCACTGTACAAACGATAGTCTGATAATTTCCGAACAAGTGAATTATCATCAAGGTCACTCGCAAAGATTCGATCAAATAATCCAAATGAAATAAAAATCCACGCAATAAGATTCGAAACTGATCGCCAAGATCCTCACTGTTCGCGTACGATTTGCCATAAAATGTACGTCGAAAAACGCACACGCGATAAGAGTACGACGACAAATTAACTAGAAAGAGCAGACGGTCGAAATATCAATCTAAATAATAAGCAGTAAACCGGCGAGATTTCCAGGCCAATATCCTATCGGCAGGGTTGTGCAATAATCGAACGCGAACTGTCGTTGTATTATGAAACGCTGGAACGAGGAAACGCACTCGTCGGTATTTTGCATCGCGATTATTTCCAATCGGAGCCATCCGCAATGCCTATAAAGGAAACAGAAGGTGTCTGTTTCAATAAAGAACGGAATATCGAGTACACGGGGTATTCCGGGGCGCGGACATAAATTTCCCAGTGTACCTAATTGAAAGGGGAAAAGAAAACTGAGACGAGAAGAAAGTTTGCGACTCGGAGCGACCAGGAGGAAGGGAGGTGAAAACTGGAAAAGAGACGAATAGAATCGGTTTGTAAGAGAGAAAAGAGGAAAGACACGAGGGAAGAGAACCGCTTCGGGATATGTTAAACGGCTCGAGAATAGCCGGTTGCCGTTCTCCAAATAAACGACGCCAGAAGCGGTGAGGGCACACGGTAGCTTTTCGAAACAAGATTCTCCGTGTCGATGTAACTTACGATTCTCACGGCTGTTCAGCCAAATCCCTACTAACTTACTTCCACCCACGAGAACGTCATTTAGGCTACTGCCCCGAAGTATCCGAATATCTGCTTATTTTTGTGAACATGCGTTTTAATTGCAAGATTAGTCGTTCTACGTTTGTTTGGAAAATTAGAATATTTTACGTATATATTTAATTGAACGTTCATAGAACTGGCACGTGTGTTATTGGACGTATACTGGTCTTGCGGTATCGTATAATACGTAGCGCAGGTGTGATGCTTGGCAATTGTAAATTTCAATAGCAGCAAATTAGTATTAGCAATTAGTCTTAGAATTGCGGACTAAAATGGTAAAATTTTGGTAAAATTTCATAATTATTCCTCTCTCATGACGAGTCCCAGCAACGTGCGATACGGGGACCCTGCGTATAACGCGTTACTGTTGAAACGCGATTCGAAAATTGGTTAAAATCTGACACGTAATGAGAATTTTGGAAAATAAACAACGCCATTCGATATTTTTCGGAGCAAAAGTATGACTGCTGTCTGAGAAGTTGCGTGAATTTTGGAATACCGTGATCCTTCATTTATTTTTAGATCGCCAAGTATCAGCCCTCGAAAAGTTTTTCCTGCTATAGGAAAATAGCAACTCGAACACTTTCTCACTTTTAGTTAATTATTCGTTGTTTCGAGAAAGATATTTCTCCTAGTTGTGAAAAAATCGTGTACTTACACGGCATTTGTTAGGAACCTAATTGTAGCGTTGCTCAATTTATAAATGAAAATTTTTATTCGAATCAAATGTTTCTCTGTGATATAAATTGCAATGGCTAAATTTGTTACAGTTATTCGGATGAATTAATTACTTGCATTATTTTTAATAGTTACACTCGCGTGTTCTTATGGTTTGATAGTTCCCTGTCGAATTTCCAATGTCCTTTATCGAACGTATTTCGCTAGATGCTATCGGTTTTTAATTAATACAGAAATTGAGATACATTGAAAAATCGATACGCTATGTATAGAATTAAAGGATTCTTTTAATTATCGATAATTAGGATTTGCTGACTTTTCGTTTCAAAGCGCTGATCAATTTATCATATTCTTTTAACACGTTTAATCGACTGAATTTGAACGAATACAGAAGAACGATGCATCACGTGTAAGTCCGTATGAAAATAATTTTTACTATGAAACAGGTTTCCTTAAAATTTATGTTAACGTGGAAGGTACGTAACAGGTGTAACCACTCGACACAGTTTATTTGACTTCAGCATCCGGAATCTTCTTTGTAAACTAACATTTTTCAGTCTCACAATTCTTTTGGACCTCGGTTGATAAATGTTTCTTTTAAGAACGAATATATCCAACGTATGTTGAATATGCGAATATAATAAAATTACGCGAAACGAAAATTAATTACGCTATAAATTCGCTGAATTTTATGAAAATTCTTCATCAATCTACGGTGAAGGAACGGTTAAAATTATCATACTCAATTAGTATGAGTAACTTCTGTACTAAACATTTTCTATTATATTGGTTAACTTATTTTGGGGTTTATGTCACGTTCGTTCGTTGCTTTCGTCGAATATAATTCTATTTCGTAATATGGTGGTGCCTTTTTGTGCCTCTTCTCTCTGAGACAATCTTCTGCTCATCATGCACAAGCTTAATCGCGCGAAATTTTTAATTCGCTTACCGACATTCTTAGATCTCTCGTTGTTAAGAAGAATTAGAATAGAATAGAATAGAAAGCGGACGAACAAACGTTTGAAATGAAGTATGTGTGGTTTAATTTGTGACAGAATGACAGTAACAGGGTGTAATCGTGTTTTAGGCAAAAAGAAATTTCCATCGGATCCGTCCTGTTGCCCAGCGTGCGGAGTAACTGTAAGGCCGCAGGAATTGGAGCAACATTTCGCTCAGGAACTCGACCGACTTTACAAGATATCGTCGGCATCCTCTCGAGCGCGAGCGTCAAGGTCGAATTTGCCTCCTGGCCATCCTCAAGACCATCCCCATGGACCGATGCTCCATGCCCCATCAGCCGCTGATGGAACGCCTCATGGAAGATGGGAGACTTATAAAAGAATTAAAGCCAATAGACAGGTAAATAAATAGTGTAATATCATGGACAAATGGCTTAGGAAATATCGGGTGAAATATTGCGGGAAGGTTTAAGTGCCGTTAGACCAAAAAGGTCCTGGCAGTTTTTATCAGGTGAACCATAAACAATGTTGCGAGAAGGCCTATGTGTGGTTAGACCAAAAGGGCCTGGGAGTTTTACCGGGTGGTTGCCACCTGCAGAGTTGTGAGTGGAGAGTCGAGTTGTGAGCAGTCGAGTCGTGAGTAGAGAGTCGAGTTGAGGTAGTTGTGAGTTGACAGTTGAGTTGAGATAGTTGCGAGATGAGAGTTGAGTTGAGATAGTTGTGAATTGAGAGTCGAGTTGAGATATTTGTGAGATGAGAGTTGAATTGAGATAGTTGTGAGTTGAGAGTCGAGTAGTGAAGAGTCGAGTTGAGATAGTTGTGAGTAGAGAGTCGAGTTGAGATAGTTTTGAGTTGACAGTTGAGTTGAGATAGTTGTGAGATGAGAGTTGAGTTGAGATAGTTGTGAATTGAGAGTCGAGTTGAGATAGTTGTGAGTGGAGAGTCGAGTTGAGATAGTTGTGAGTTGAGAGTTGAGTTGACATAGTCGTGAGTTGAGAGTCGAGTGGTGAGAAATCGAATTGTGAGGAATCAAGAGTTGAGTTGCCGAGTTGTTTTGAGTTGCAGACTATTAGTTGTGAGTTTTGAATCAACTATTTAACTATAGCACATTATTTAGTTCACGTTAAGTAACCATCGTTTCCCGTTTAATTCATTGTAAATAGATTCATCGATCAATAAAATTATCATATAGAACAGAAATCATTGGAAACCCTAATTTCTAATATTTCTAAATAAATAAAAAAATCCTACACTAATTAACAGTTATTCACTACTATACAGTCATAGATTAACGATTAACATACACTACAGTTAAGTTTGCAATACGATTTAACAAACTCAGCGTTAAACATCGTATAAATATGAAGGAGAATGTGAAAAAATCAGCTTGAAGTTGAAAAATTCATTCATTTAAAATGAAATCCCTGGAGGAACAAAAAAAAGTCTTTGTCGCTTAAAAATTAATTACCCAATCGGTTCTGTTAAAGATAAAAAGATACATTTCCTTTTATTAATTTGTCGATGTTATTCTTTGATTGTATATCAACTTTTATTCCGAATTTTGTTGACATAGCGTGATTACGCCTGTCACGATATTTCTAAAAAGTGGTTCGTAATTATGTGCAGGCTAGAATCCGTGTGAAGAACCGGAAACGGAAAGCGGATGAACCTTCTTGCCCCGTTTGTAGCGAGAGGCTATCTGGCACGCCGGAGGAATTGAATCAGCACGTCGAACGATGCTTGAACAAACACAATAATGGAAATCCCGCTGGTCAGAATAATTTGGACGAAGAGGAGGTGGACGTGGAGGGCGATGCTGAAACTTTCGAAGAGTATGAATGGGCTGGTCAAAGAAGAGTGCGGGCAACGTCGATGCTCGTCGGAGGATTTTCTGGTAAATTAAAGCGAATAAATCGTTCTTCAACAAGATCTATAGCTTCCATTTTCATAATATCACATTTTCCTAGTCGTATTCGTGTTTCCTTTTAAATCCTATTATTTCTGTATAATTTTTCTTGAAAGGTTAAAAACGTATTCACTGCACGAACAAGCTTTTCTTCCTCTCGAATCCATACGTGTGACAGTTGTTAAATAGATGGTACATTTATACTGTACGTGTGAGAGTGTTTGTGAGCGTCGAAAAACGTCCAGGTCTCGGTTGGGACAAAAGCGATTAAAAGCGATCAAAAGCGGGTAGAAGTTATTAGAAGCGATCAGAAGAAAAGAAACAAGCAAGCGAGTAGGTTGTCGAGTCGTTCAGAGAGTAACGTACATGCAGAGCTAAATAATTTGTAAAGAAATTTGAAACTTTTTGTTTTTCCAAATCCTCTCTATACCTTAACAACAATGATGTGTGATAATCGTTGACTTGATCATCTGGCATTTGGATCGAAAGCAATCAAGGATTATCGGACTTAAACAATTGCGTATTACGATGTTGTAATCTGATTAATTAATTAAAGATTACAGTTAATTGAGACTAATCCACGTCTTAATAATTCTCACGGTATTATATTTAACATCACATTAATAATTTCCTCCTTTTAACAAAACATCTGTAGAAATGTTCTGTAGTATCGTGAAAAAAAGGCCTAATTAGAAATCGATCGAATCGTAAAAACGGTGTCATCTGCCCTTCAGTTGTTAGTTTACATCGAAAGAAGCCTATGTGACCAAGGTCACCTAGTTCTTGCGGAGCATGGGCGTGGTGAGATTAAAGAAAAAAGAAAAGAACTTCAGAGGTCAGACCGAGAGATCAGAATGTGCGAATCGAGAAGTGAGTGTGAATCGGGAGTCAGAGTTAGTCGAGAAGTCGAGGAGTAGAGTCGTTAGCGTTGTCGAGTTGCGAGAGTTGTTAGCGTTGCTGAGAGATAGAGTTGTTAGCGTTGCTGAGAGATAAAGTTGTTAGCGTTGCTGAGAGATAGAGTTGTTGGCGTTGCTGAGAGATAGAGTTGTTAGCGTTGCTGAGAGATAAAGTTGTTAGCGTTGCTGAGAGATAGAATTGTTAGCGTTGCTGAGAGATAGAGTTGTTAGCGTTGCTGAGAGATTGAGTTGTTAGCGTTGTCGAGTTGCGAGAGTTGTTTGAGATAAAGTACGATTCTTGTATTTAGTTCCAGTTAAACAACCATCGTTTTCTGTCTAATTAATACCTGTGCAGTCAATTTATTGTAAATAAATTGTAAACAATGGGGGAAAAATTTATACCTAAATTTCCCCGATACTACGGTTCATTGCTTGTTGCGTTCGTAGCTGCAGGTTTGGCGACCTCATCGAGCAATCGTTCAACCGCTGGCAACGGTGGATCTAATCAGCAGGAAGAGGAAGACGTGGACCTGGTGGTCGATGGCGACGACGCCGCCGAGTTTGGACCTGCACAGTATTCCGAAGCCGATGTGATCGCGCCACGTATGGATGGCACGCCGAGAGAGCAAAAGGAAAGAGACGCTCTTCGAGAAGCCGTGATATCGCCAAACGCGTCCAACACGCCACACACGCCGCACACACCCGAACAAATCGGTCAAGGTTTGGTCGAGGTGAAACCGGAACCAGGAACAGCAACTCCTCTTGGCCAGAACGAACAAGACGAGAGTGCCTCGACGTCGCCTAGAAGGGACGGTGACACGCCAGTAATCGAGGCTCTTCGAGGCAGAATTCGGGAATTAGAAGCGGAAATGCGCGGCCAACCGTTTAAGTGTCTCATCTGCATGGTAAGTTCTTGTTAGTGGCAGATTCATTAGCGTAGATGATTATGGAAGTGGCATAAATCGTGTATTTTACGTTTCGAGTTATTTAACGTTGCGTGCTTGACGTCTAAACTGACTATTATCATCAAAGATCATTTCAGATTATCGTAATGTAAATTCAAAATGATACACCCATTTTTCTTTTTAGATTCTTTAGATTCCTGATTTAGACCACGACTGTCATAATTTATTTACTTCCCAATGGGACTACAAGTCATTCGGTTACATATCTTCTCTTACAAACTGCATCTCTTCCGCTATCTCTTCGTACTAACTTACATAGATTCTCCGTTTATGAGTTTTTTGTTGTTATTAAGTTATTACAGACCAAGTAGTAAAATGTAGTAAAAGGCATTTCATTTTCGTGGTTATCTTCCAAAATGATTTTTCAAATTTTGGAATCTCTTCATGCCATGATATTCGATACACTTTTTATTTGTTACAAAATACTCATATACGGGTATGTACGTGCATTGGGTTGGCAACTAAATGATCGCAATCACTTAGTTGCCAGTTCAATACATTAAACCTGCTGTCATCCTCATTTCTTCTTCGGTTAGTATCTCTTCGGATATCTTCTTTTTCCCGAACTATTTTATTCATAGAAAGCGTGGAATGCACGGAACATCCAATAAATTTAGTTGGATAATAAAATATTTAAATACTATGTATATTGTAATAATATCTGTTGAAATTGAACACTTTTGGGTAATGTAGAACTAAGAAAGACAGCAGGGTAAAATATAACATTATACTGTCTATTATAAATATATTTACTGGATGTTATTTGTTACGCTTCTCATAGATCTAGCTTCTTAAAACGTTGTCTTCTTCCTTTTAATATTTCTGTTCTCAAGCTTTTCACCTAGTAATTCTTCTGTTTCTTCTGTTCACGTAGCAATTTTATTAAATAATTTCCGAGACTGAGAAAACACAGAAGCAATAAACTAATTAACAAAAATATTTCATTCTTTTATGTCCTCAGGAACAGTATAAAAAGCCTGTGACTTCGGTTTGCTGCTGGCACGTTCATTGCGAACAATGCTGGTTGCACACATTGGTGAGTTACGAGTATTTTGCTAAATTTACATTTATAATACGTTTTTGAATATAATTTCTCTTTTCTTTTCTTTATTATAGTAATTCGTATATGAAACATTCTCACCAAATAGAAAGTATACTTTGACAAAATTTTGTCGTCATTTAATTAATTTACTTGAATTATTTATTATTTCAAGAATTTCAATGAATACAATTGAAATTCCGAATAAAAATTGAAGAAAGGCATTGATCCTTGTCTAAATGATATATTAACAATTCTTTCTCTGACACGTTGCTCTCGAATCACCTGTGGAATATATTCTAAACTTTGCGTATTATCCTATACGTTACATAAAGAAATATATCGCAATTGTTATCCGCGTGGAATCATAATATTTCATTGATATTTAATTACATTAAACATAAAATAATTAATAGTAAATCTCATATCTAAAATCATTTTATATAAACACGATGAAATAATCGCTCGATATGCGATCAAATTATCATACTCGTTAAAACCTAGTATTATTTCTCCATAGAAATTGTTCCTATTAAAATTCTTTTTTCTTCTTCTCTCCTCAAAAAAAAAAACGCCCGTTGCGATATAAATGTTTTTCAACTTTAATCGCATTGAATTATTTTATTCGATTACACATCGATTTGCCGCTAATATATTTTGTACCATACGGTACAACTGTCAGAGAAAGAAAGTTGAGAATAGATAGGAAAAAATTTGTTGAGGAGAGTTGTCCCTTTCAGGGTGCGAAAAAGCTGTGTCCACAATGCAACATGATAACGTCGCCTTCAGATTTGCGACGTATCTACATGTGAAGGAAGTCGCGTGTGCCAAACAAGAAATTGGGTTGTCCGTAGAAAAATAATGGTCGATTTTTTGCCAAAGAATCGACGCGTTTCGATATGACTCGATCGTGTAAATATCTGTATATATTTATGCGTCACGTTAAATTAACTTCTTCTAGATTTACCACGTACGAATTATGCACTTAGTAGCGTTAGTAAGTTAAGCCGTGAAAGGCGCGCGCGAATCATGTCTCGATCATGCTTTATCGCTCGTCGCGCAGACCAATTTTCATCCTGCTATAATATATAGAAATATAAATAGAAAAATATTTCCTCCTCTGATAAGTTATCGTATAACGTTAGTCGACAAGTTGCTACGCTACTCTTCACAAGTATTTGGACACCTGCGATTCGATCAAAAAATTCATATTTTTTATTTACGAACAACGTTTCTCTATTCTTCACTATTCTTCTCTTCTCTTAAAACAATTATCGCGAAGATATTTTCTTTCGTCTATGCGAAATTGAAAGTAAAACGGGG
The DNA here is from genome assembly GCF_040668555.2 of Bombus flavifrons. Lineage (NCBI taxonomy): Eukaryota > Metazoa > Arthropoda > Insecta > Hymenoptera > Apidae > Bombus > Bombus flavifrons. The sequence continues at coordinate 10,470,409 of NC_138455.1, read as the reverse complement.
AATATATTTGCGTCACATGAATTCAAGGTTTAATTATTTAATTTCCTATACTTTTAATCGTTCTTCTTTAATTTGTAATAGTTAGCAATTATTTTCTTCGTTGAGATAACAATCTTCCCCCTTTTTCTCTTCTCATAGGCGGCAAATTATGTTAGAACAATTATCGCGAAGATATTTTCTTTCGTCTATGCGAAATTGAAAGTAAAACGAGGAATACATCTGCATCACATAAATTCAATGTTGACCTGTAATGAATAATTATAATTATTTAATTTCCTATACTTTTAATCGTTCTTCTTTAATTTGTAATAGTTAATAATTAGTTTCTTCGTTGAGATAAAAATCTTCCCCCTTTTTCTCTTCTCATAGGCGGCAAATTATGTTAGAACAATTATCGCGAAGATATTTTCTTTCGTCTATGCGAAATTGAAAGTAAAACGAGGAATACATCTGCATCACATAAATTCAATGTTGACCTGTAATGAATAATTATAATTATTTAATTTCCTATACTTTTAATCGTTCTTCTTTAATTTGTAATAGTTAATAATTAGTTTCTTCGTTGAGATAAAAATCTTCCCCCTTTTTCTCTTCTCATAGGCGGCAAATTATGTTAGAACAATTATCGCGAAGATATTTTCTTTCGTCTATGCGAAATTGAAAGTAAAACGAGGAATACATCTGCATCACATAAATTCAATGTTGACCTGTAATGAATAATTATAATTATTTAATTTCCTATACTTTTAATCGTTCTTCTTTAATTTGTAATAGTTAATAATTAGTTTCTTCGTTGAGATAACAATCTTCCCCCTTTTTCTCTTCTCATAGGCGGCAAATTATGTTAGAACAATTATCGCGAAGATATTTTCTTTCGTCTATGCGAAATTGAAAGTAAAACGAGGAATACATCTGCATCACATAAATTCAATGTTGACCTGTAATGAATAATTATAATTATTTAATTTTCTATACTTTTAATCGTTCTTCTTTAATTTGTAATAGTTAAGAATTATTTTCTTCGTTGATACTTGCTAACTGTAATATGGTTGCGTACAGTAAGATCAAAATTACGTTAAAAAGTTCCAATTGAAGAACTTATTTTCTATATATACAGAATTATTATATTATTACTAATATAATAATATGAATATAATATATATATTATTATATTATTCTATAAATATGCAATGATTTGTGTCCAAATATTTATGTACGGTAGCGCACGTTATTTCGCGCGATACTTATTTCGAGACTTAAGAATCGAATGAGAGACATTTAGAATATTACGAACACAAATATTCGAACAATTTAATTATAATCGTTATAATTAATCGTTTCATCTAGTTCCGCTGTATAGTTTCAAATAACTAAGAAATCTGTTAAAGGGAGGAATGCTTGCAGTAAAACCGAACACGACGAACTTTTACACTCGATCGTCGATTGATTAAAGTTCGTTGACGCATCATCGCAAGCATCTTCGTCGAATCTGCTCTTAATCGAAGACTATTCGCGCGTACCTGAAATTCCTAGGTGTCATTTCGAACGACTAACGTCTACATTAAAGTCGCCCCTTTTCGCCGGATCTACCGTTTTTCTCTTGAAACAATGTATCTGTGTCTACGATTCATCGAGTTCAATTTACAAAGACGAATATTATGTATGTGTAAAATATAATCGACAACTTTGTTAAATCAGCTATTTCCAGTAGGCTTTCCGTAACCGTGAAAGAGGACAAAGAAAATAGTCGGAAATTATCGTATTTAAAATACGAGCAGCACTCACCAACACTACGTGGAAACACGAGTCTCTTAAACGTTTATTACGAATGTCCAGCAATCTGTTGTTGCAATCTTCCTTTAATCCGAACCTAATGAACCGATTAATTTAATCCGAGGCGCACAAAGGATATGGAAAAATGTGAAGAAGAATAACGACGAGTATACAGTTTGTTTCTAATGTATAATATGTAACATTCAGCTACTATATGCGACTTAGGCAAAACACTACACAATGTAAAGAGCAGGCAATATTAATTTTCTCATTAGGTTTAATTATTTTTTTATTTTTATCCATGGAAACGTATATTTATTCTATTTTATCAGCAATAAAGAACAATTTATTATCGATAGTATCTGTTCGAAAAAAAAAAAAAGAAGAAGAAGCTAGATTTTATATTATTTATAGTATGTTTCCTATCGTTACCAGGGTTCGATCGTCCATTTTTCTAAATACAAATTTTCCTTGAGGAATACTTCTTTAATTGTCTACGATCAATAGAGAATATTCATAATGGACGATTAATTCGTTGTACGGATAAGATGCACGTTAGAAAGGAACGAATTAAAAAAGCAATATACGAGGTGAACTTGGTTCTTTTTTCTTTTCTCTTTTAATTTCCGTTGTAAAATACGCACTGTTTGCAGGCTATGGCGAAATCGATAAATCACAAGACGATACACCAGTGTAATCCAATCGACCAAAGTTACGATACAAACAAACAAAAAAAAAAAAGTGGATAAGTCAATAATTGATATCTATTAAAACGAATAACGCAAGCTCGCCTGTTTTTCCCTTGTCTTATGCATGTAAAACGGAAGGAACGTTGTTTATTTTGACTAGAAAAATTCGTGGAGGAAAGTACGAAGAGGCAGAGAATAAAGAAATGCAGATGAGAAAGGAAGGGAAAGACGGACCAACGCGTATATCACGATCGATCTTCTTTCAGAAGATTCGTTTCTTATTTTCTAAGTATATTATTGTTTCATCTGCTAACTCATTGATACGATGATCAGCGATTTAGCGAACCAATGAAAAATGACGAAAAATTGTTTGACATTGAGAAGACAGATAACTCGACTGGACATGGCTCGATGAGTTATGTTACATTGGAAATATTTGAAATTTTATTTCATATTAATTTTCTTATTAATATCCAGCTTTCGTAATATTTCATATTGTAATTATCAGTTACAAATTTTCTTTCGTCGATTTTTCCACGTTCGAAGTACCAAAATTTAGCGACTGAAACATTCCACGCGCGTCCAATCGAATTTTGTCACTCGTTGTTGATAAAACGTGAAACGAACTTGCGATAAGCAAATTATCTTTGTTTCGAAACGAGGTATACAGGTCGATCGACCGCAGTGATATGCACAAGTCCAAGCGTTCCTTGGATGCTGGTCAATGTTTTTTAAAACAATAGAAACGTCCGAATTTTCTCTTCTTCTGCTTCTCTGTCCCTGGTGATCAAGATTTTAGATTGCTGCGTGTCCCCTCGTGCACGCCGAGAAAGTTCTTGTAAATACATACAGAAATCGAGTTAAAACCAGCAGGAGAAATCGGCTCCCCGTTGCGAGCGTTGTTCTGTAATCGAAATAAAACGATCATGGAATGTAGAACTATCGTTTACAATCAGTTTCTTCGTCGCCTTGTTCTTCTTCTGCACGAAATTCATTTCCTTCCATTTCAACGATACGCTGTGCATCGATGGAATATTACGATCAACGTTTTCAACAACAATTTTCAAGCTGAAACGCAGTCAAAGGTACGTACTGCTCATTTTTCTTTTTTAACGATTACTTCTAACAATTCTCAGAATCAAGTGATAGAATAATTGAGATTGGAAACTTTACTTTTTAGAATTGTTACATGTGTTTGTATAATGTAACATATGGATGATAAATCGTAAATGTTATCGATATTAATTTGTGAAATGGAACGTTTATTTATATCGTCGTTAGCAATCTGCTTTTAACTTTCTTTCCTTTCTTTTCAATCGGAAATTAATTTTATTTATAAAATTTGAACATTCCTCGTATCGATTAACAATTTTGCCCAACAAAGCAAACTTGATTGTTTGCATATGATAATAGACACTTTCCAAATGTGGAAAATGGAGAAGGCTTTTAATTGCAATTTATAGAAAGATAAAGTATACAGGAGGACCTGTTTTCAAGGTATCGATACTATTCACAGCTAATCAGCTCATTTTGTTTCAGTATGATAGTAAAGTAATTATTAATGCGTGTAATGATCCAGTCATTTATTCAAGCCTATACTAAATAGTTAAGTTATGTACTAAATTACATATTTAATTGTAATACGTACAATTAAAGCATCAGGAAAATCTTCCCAGTAAAATTGTCCATGTTTGAATTTTGAATAGGTTTCTGAAAAATGATCATTCCTAGTCTCATACTAAATAGTTAAGTTATGTACTAAATTACATATTTAATTGGAATACGTACAATTAAGGCATTAGAAAAATCTTCCCAGTAAAATTGTCCATCTTTGAATTTTGAATAAGTTTCTGAAAAATGATCATTCCTAGTCTCATACTAAATAGTTAAGTTATGTACTAAATTACATATTTAATTGTAATACGTACAATTAAAGCATCAGAAAAATCTTCCTAGTAAAATTGTCCATGTTTGAATTTTGAATAGGTTTCTGAAAAATGATCATTCTTAGTCTTATATTAATTAATTAAGTTACGTATTAAATTACATATTTAATTGTAATACGTACAATTAAGGCATCAGGAAAGTCTTCCCAGTGAAATTGTCCATCTTTAAATTTTGAATAATTTTGTAAAAAATGATCATACCTAGAGGAATCAGTGTGAGGTAACTTTGGAAGGCGAAACCTCTACTTTCATATCTTTTACGTTCATTTCGTTTGAACCTGTTGAACCTACAGCAAACAACGGAGCGAAAAAATAAAGATGGATTTTTCCTTGGAAATTTTACAAAATCGAACGACTCTTCTGAGATTAATAAATTTCTTCCTAACTCGAGTCATTATGAATTTCAATTTGCATTTATATTTAGACATTTTAAACACGGGCGTAAGATTTTTCTTCTTTGATTATCTTCCAGTAAACAGTGTCAAGTGGCAGTAGAATATCCTGTTTCCTTATATTCGGATATTACTACTTTATTTCCATTTTCTCCAAAATATAGCGCAGTGCACCATTCTAAATACTTTTGTTTCGACTATTTTCACATTAAAATAGTCCAAACTCTCCTGCATTATATTCCAATATTACTACTTCACTTTCGTTTCTTTTAAAATGGAACGAAGCAATATTTTAAATACGAATTTTCCCTTGGAATATTTTCACCTTACAATAATCCAAGTATTTATATTCTAAGTATCGCTACTTTGTGTCTATTTCCTCTAAGATAGCGCAGGAGACAATTTTCAACATTTTTACAGGCAATACTTTTACAGTAGAACAATCCAAAATTCTTTACTTGCATTTCCTTTAAAGTATACACAACGCAGATTATTATTTTAAATATCTTTACATAGAATATTTTCAGATTAAAGTAACCCAAGGTTCTTTATATTCTAGTATTACTACTTGATTTTCATTTCTTCCAGAATATACAGAAGATATTTGCATAGAACTTTAGTCCCTAACGAAGCGTCCCTCTGTAACATTCTACGTCTTATTTTCACAGTGTCAAATTTTTACACAAATCTGAATTTATCGTTAACTCTGAAACTCTTAATTTAACTCTGTGAATATTACTACAAATGTATCAATCATCTGTACGCAAAGCATGCAACAATGACTCTGTCTCTGCATTAATAAATTAAATCTCTAAAAAGATGAGAAGCCAAAATTGGCACAAAAAGGTGAAATAAGTTTCTGTAGCAGAAGCTGCAGCGCAAACTCTGGCTACGTGGCAGGAAACGTTTCCTTTAATTTCCTCTTCTTATCTAACCGCGAGGGCAGAGAATACTCTGAAAACGATATTCGCGTAGAACACGAGGAATATGAAGCTCGAACAAGGTCGGTCGAGTGGTCGGGAGGAAAAAAGCTGCCGCAAAATGGCTGTAGCCCGCTAGAAGCTTGTTCCACTAGCTTGGAGTAGGTGGAACTGGAAACGAAGGTGGGGCCATGCGGTTTGCAGGTGCGCTTTCGCCAAAGGATCGCGTATGGATCGACTCTTTTCACCGTGGATAAAGACAGCCCCTGGCAAGAAGAGAAGAGAAGAGGAGAGGAAAGGAGAGGATGAAGAGAGGCGGGAACCAAGCAGTAGAATAACATTTTGCCAGAGGCAAAAGAAGAACAACATTTTTACGGAAACTAGACTGCTGCTAACCGTGCACCAAGTTCGAGCGAGAACGTGTTGTATAATACGAGACAGAAGAAGAGAGAGAGAGAAAGAGAGAGGGAAAGATAGAAACGGGGAAAAAGTATAGAAGAGGGAAGGTTGGAAAAAGTCCGGGAAAACGAGGAGCATAGTAAGAGGTGGGATTGTAGGTGGAGGCGGAACTGAAGGCTCCGCCTATGCTTTCCATCCTCCACCTGCCACCAGTTGACCTCTACTTACGCGCCAATTCACGTGCCACTACTACCTTCCACACTTCACCACCTCTGCTCATTTCCTCGGTACCCACTGCTTTGTTCCCTGGCCGATCTCGTTTAAACTCCTCTTCTACCTGACATCGGTTAACCTCAGCCAAGGGGCTCTTTCCCACACTCGAAATTTCCCTTACTCGTTCGATACTCTACGTGACCCCGGTCGTGTTGCTCAAGTATTTTCACGATATTACCAGGCCAGTGCCACAAATATACACGTTCAACTCTCTTCAGTTCGATCCTTCAATTTTTTCCATCCCTCGATCTTGCTGTCGTTTTAGCCACACGGAAGATTTGTAGCGTTTCAAGGGAATTCAGACGTAAAATTCAGACGAGATACGAGTCCAGACGCATAGCAATGGCAATTTTTCTGCATTTTACTCGACTATTTTGGAGTAGCTTTTAATGGTGAAATATACCATGGGAATGAAAGTGTACAAATGTTCCTTCGTATTTTACTCGAATTCGAAGTTTCTCTTAGCGTTAGAAAATATCATCGAGTTGAAAATGATCCAAAGAACCAGTTTCTGAGCTACCGCGTAATGGCATCTTAGCGAAGATTGCCATTCGCGTGTTATTCGTCCGATTTGTCTAACGTGAAAGCTAATTGACAAAGAAATTGTACAAAGGCTGATGGACGATTGGACGTTATATCGAGATGTTCGATCAGAGTCGAATGCTGGTGCTTGTTTATCGAAGGATTTGATTTTAATCCTTTGCCTAGTTCCTGCCGCGTAATAAAATGGTCAGAATAATAATTGCGCTTCCAGTACCAAAGGAACTGTACCAAACAACAAGCTGCTTCTCAAGCCGAGTTTATTCTAACAACCATCATCTGCTATGGCCACAATATAAATCGTCTCTTCGATTACAAAAGAAACAGTACAAATGAAAAATCAATAAATAGAAAATCCATTTCTGAGCAAAGCTTATTTGAACAGCCCAGACTTCTACAGAGAAAGCTTCTGCTCGTCTTCTACAGAGAAATCGCTTCTGCCAGAGAAACATTACGAAACAATTATTTTCCAACCAGACTTTGCTCTAATAACTCGAGTGGTTGCTTTTCCCTGGCCGCAATATGCCACCATCTCTTCGTCTATCAAAGAGACAGTACAAAATAACAAAGTGATCTTCCAAGACGCAACATGCATATTCATAGTCTACGACAAAATTGTTATCTTTCGTATCCACAAGCATCTCGACGTATGAAGAAAAAGTATACCATGTAAGTTGCAAAATAAACAACGATGTAAACGTACTATTAGGTCGTCCGAAAAGTTTCTTTCGTTTTATAAGGAAACAATGGACGGCAAGATTTTTTTGTTGAATTACGTATAATCCATTTTGTTCTATCAAACTAAAGATCACAACGTTCGACAGATTAGGTTTCACGTTTGTATAAAAATGCATCGTTGTAAAGGACGTGTCTGTAAAAGAAAGACACTTTTCGGACAACTTAATACTTGAAGCTGTACAGTGAAACGTATCTTGCAGAGCAGTGCGACGAGTGGAGGAAAGAAAATGCGTAATATCATGGAGAATACCACGCAGTAAAGGAAAGAGCGGAGGAATAAAGAAAAGGGGAATAAGGTGGAAATAAAAGAAGCAATCGCGTCGGCGTCTCGCGAGCGTCTGACGGTTGGGAGCAAGGGTGGCATCGGATGCGTCGGAGGCGTCGGCGTAACCACGAGGAAGGGCGTGTTTCTGGGAGGAAAAGCGAAACGGGTGGCCGTACGACGGCGCAAGTCAAGCACCTGTTTTCGACGCCTGCGAACTCGAGCGTAAGGGACCTATGAAACCGGTTGCGACCGCCTACCATCCTATCGAAACCAACGGAATCCGCATCCCTGAAGAACCTCTTCCACCTATCCACCTATCCACCTAGCCGTTTACCCACCTACGACCTCCGATAACTTCACCGACCACCAGATTCAGACCAGTCAGAGACGAGAAACACACAGCTTTTTCCTCGTTTCTCCTTTCTCCACCTACTAACAAATTTCTCTATCTTGCTCTTTTAGTTGTATACACAGATTCGTAGATAGACAGCTCGAACGATATCTTCTCTTTCCAACCGACATACGCATCCCTCGGTTAACTGTCCCCCTTTCTTTCCGCTCTATTTTCGCTCTTGTCTGTGTCAACGAGCATATCTTCCCGCTTCTGTTCTACTGTTTTATCGTTGCTACGATTTCGTAATTATTTTTTATATGTTTAAGATATGTCGTATCGTAAGTATAGGCTAGTAATGGGATTTATAATTTGCGGCCATTGATAGACTACGGTTTCACTGTAAATTCGTATTTCTTATGATGTAACTGAAAGAGTAGAAACTATAGGTAGAAAATTGTTTTACATACCAAGTAACAAGTATTGTAGTAGGTTGTTCGAAAAGTTTCTTTCATTTTATAAGGAAATAATAGACGCACAATGTTTTTTGTTTTATATGAGTTTATCGAATTATGCACGAACGTAATCGATGATACCTAATTCAATAAAATAATATAAAACACAAATTGTTGTTCATCTATTATCACCTTATGAAACGAAAGAAACTTTTCGGACAACCTAATAGAAAGCCCTATGCTTTGGGTATTTCGTATAGCTTGCATATCGTATCGTATCGTGTGCATTCTGTGCAATTTTGCGTCGTTAAGTTTCCAGTAAGTGCATACAAATCCATGGTCTGTCGATTGAGTATGTGGATTGGCAAGGTGAAGAAAACGATGGTCCGAATGCATATGTTTCTGATAATTCATGTTGCAGTGAATAGGATCGAAGAAGAAAAAAGATGTGTAGGGTTCTGTGATAAAAGATACGTATTAGACAGTGTGCGTGATACTGGATATTCCATATATTTTTACGTACATTCTGTATATTTTGGCATCTTTAAGTTTTACATACCCAAATACACAAATATTTGCGTTCCAGATGACGTTATGTTTGTGATAGATGAGCAACGAAAAATTGTTGAGGTTAAGGTTGACTGATTGAAGAACAAGTGGATGAATCTGTAATAGAAAAGTATATTGAAATAATTAAAGGTATAAGTATATGTTGAAAATGACAACGTGAGTTCGCACTCGCCATCCATATGCAGACGCGCTAGTTACAATAAATAGTAACTAGAAGATAGTTCTAGATATAATCGATAGATTTAATCGATAGGTTTAAGATATTCTTTTGTTTTTATCCCTAGTCCATGTAAGAAAGTGCAAGAAAGGTTATTCGGCTCAGAACGGTGTGATTTATCCGAAGAATAAACTAATAGCTATTGTGATCCTACCTATAAATACAGAAATAACAACAGTATAAGTATAAGTATAATGTATAAGTTTATGCTGATTCATATCCTTACTCTCTTAGTGTTATTAGACGATGGAATAATAGGGAGCACGTTCATATATTTATAACAAAAGGACATTACCAAAACAGGTAAGCTTATAGTTTGGGCTAGAAGCTACAGGGAACATAAATAGAAATCTATTTATTAGTTCCTTTGTTCCTAGACCTTGCAACCCAAAACATAAAGTATACTCAAAGGTACAATAATATGCACCGCTCCTTATTTAGAATATTTCTGCGCAATAGCAGTCTCCAGGTCACGGATGTACATAAATAAAGATGTAGAATTTTTCTTGAAGCAGTTACTTCAACAAAAATGGATAATCGCGTAGCCAAGAAATGAAATGGACAAGTTTACGTATAAAAACAGAGTTGATCAATTATAAACATATGTGTATCTTACATTTGCGATATAAAAGAGGAAGAGTAGCAAGCATTGATCTTGTAAATTCTAAATAATCGTCCTCTATAATACTTGGTAATATCTCGAATTAAACAAATTTTTAATTGCATGTATAAATATGTTCGTAGGGAATGGGAAAATAGATCGAAGAACCAAAAATGTAGTCATCGTAGTAATTATTCGTGTAATTTGAATTAGGTCAATTTTAACATGGATTCGTAATTTATCCAAAAATCTGAAAATTGAAACAGATCATCTTTCGACAAATTTCGTCAGCGTTCCAGAGAAAATGGTGAAATCAAACATTGCAACAATTAGTTGTAATAACTATGATGATAGCATAAGAAATTCACGTAATTAATGATAACAATATATATTAATCGCAGATTGAACAATTAAATTTTTCCTAACAATTAAAAATGTACAAGCTTAGAAAAAAGAAATTTATTACGCCACATTGTTAAGAAATAAATGGTAAGCGTGACGCGTACTATGTAAACTGTGCTAAGTTTCACAGTTCGTATGATAAAAAGCCTGTGTATCGTTATTCATGGTTACAGGTACGATACATCTAACGATGACAAGTTACGGATCGTGTTCTTCCTGGTGAATGCAAATTTATTCAATGAGAAGCAGCCAACCGTGTTTAAGTGTTCGTTTTATGCGCACTGTTTGACAATGACAATCTATTTTACAGCGTTCTCGTTATCGATACATAGACGACACATCTTTTCTACGAGAAAAAGCTTCCGCTTTCCTAACTGCTATTATGAATCAACATTTTTGAATGCTTATGGCTGGTCCTCGATTTTTACTCAACAATTCGTACCGGTTCCCGAGACATTCGATCTGAAACATTTTTCAAAGGTTTTGTCGGTTTTGTGGCAATCAGATCTGCCTGTTTCGAAAATACTGTTTTCAGAGAAACGAATTTAAACTACAGTTTTTGAAATCGTTGAACAATCGGAAAATTGTTCGCGTGAAAGTAAATCGAAAATATATATTTCCCCATATATATCATCGAGAGTTAAAATTTTTCGCACAGAGCTCCGTTCTCGAGAAAATTAAGTTTGAATATTCGTCGAGTATTTCTCTATATGTATTCCACATACAACGCTCTATTTCCTTTCTCCTACATTCCCAATATTCCATATCCTCCATATATCTTGACACATATAAACCAAATAAACACAAAAGAATATGTTTCTAAATAAAGAAGATATATTTATGGCATAAAATGCAGACCGCGAATTGGCCACAGGAAATCGTCATTTCGCAGGAACAAAGTTTACTATCTCGTAAGATGAAATTCGTCTTCGCCCATAGTGTCATTTCGTTGGCCACATTTCAGCGGGTGATGTCAGTTAGGTAGTCGAAGCAACTGGGAAATCATCGCTTTGGGAATTCTAATTTAGCAAGCTGGAATAACTATCGGACTAGTTTGTACAACTAGTGTGGAAAACTATGTATGGAACACGGGATAAAGGAAAGAAGGAAACGATATAACGAATGATTTTTAATAAACATATTATTTATTTAATTTTTATATAATATATAATCATCGATACTTTTAGTTTGCATTTTTAATCCAATCATATCGATGTAACGTTACGCAGTGGAGAAGGATGCATCTATAGAACGCATTTTCATAGAACAAATATCTGAATCTAAGATATATAAGGCACAATTGTTGTATCTTATTATTCTCGAATAAAAATAATTGACTTATTTCATCGCCGTAGTTTAACACGTCCGTATCATTTTTCTTTTTTTTTTTTTCTTTTTTTTGTCGAATGAATAATATCTATCGTATATCATTCATAGACGAAACGAGGCTGTATATAATAAGTACATGCTACATCGTACCAACCCCCATCTGATAAAGAAACTGTTTAAACGATTAAAAACACTTTTTCCCTATTTCCATCTAATTGAGCTAGTTTAGAAATCGTTTGCGAGTAGAAGATCAAGACGACGCGCAACTTCTTCCTTCGGAAGAATTTACAATTTTTCCTTATAATTATTTGGTTCTTCGTTGCAAGTCGTGAAATTTACAAAAGTAATTGACGAAACCTGATTTATTTTACGTTGCTTGATCGATATGAGAACTTGCGTTTGTATTCTATTCTATCAAGAAATTTTATTCGTATTTCGACCAACACGTTGTACGTTTCGATCTTTTTACACGTGGTAGAAAATAATTAAACGAATACCATAAATAATCATTTTAATATTTATATGGCAAAAAATTCGTACGATGGCGAATAAAAGAAGTTTCATTGCCACGGTGTTTCGCACGTTTTCAATGAAATTTCTTCTTCAAAATAACAGATAGCTATACCAAAGTTATTTAGAATGAAGATGGAAGCGCGTAAGGGGTTTACATTCAAACAACGTTCTATATATTGACTTCTGGCTGAACTCTGTGAAAATACTTTCAGCCAGAGAAGACGTGTTTTTATGTTTAATCGTAAATTACGCTATTCGTTTCAAGATTTTCACGTCGCGGGTTTCACTACGTCTACGATACGCTTTATTACTCTATTCGTTTAAGTAGATAAGGATTTAATCGATGATCATCGAAATTCTTCAAATGGAACAATCAATGTAACAGAGTCTGGCCGGTACAAAGCAAAATTATCGCACCGCGTTATTGGAATCTTACTTTCGCTTTCTTCTTTCCTTTCTTATTTATTTTTTCTGTTTAGTTCCACATGCGTTTACTTATACTTCGACTTTATATGGCGATCCAGGGATATGATCGTCTCCCCATTTTACGATAACGATGTATTCTCCTCTTTCGCGGACCAAGTAGTTCACGTTGTAATTGTTGCGACCTATGTGCTTCATGGATACTTCGTCGCATGGACCTTTGGGTCCGTACACACCAATGTACAAGATATTGTTACCTACAAACAAGGAAAACACAGATGAATCAACGTTTTAAATTTCTTCGCCTTCTTATCAAAATCACGTTCATCAAGATAGGATTTTTCACGCAATGTTGCATGAAATTGCAACAAACTATGCCCTTTTAATATGCCTTTAAAATTGTTAAGACCGATATATATTGGGTTGACAACTAAGTGATTGCGGATTTCGTCAATACCACCTAATAACAAAATCCGCAATCACTTAGTTGCCAACCCAATAGATTACGTTTATATGAATTAAGTAATAATTATCATTTTTCGATTCTAAATTCGAACATAGTCTATACTCAATGATACTGATACTTAAGGATTGTATGAATAATATATTACCGGCATCGCCAGCGTTTACAGTAAACACGTTCTGTTTGCCAAGATATGCTTTCTTTAGACCCATTCCTTTGCTCGTCACCTTACTAGCATCTGACTTGAACAGAGGTAAAACTGGTCCGGTGTGCTTTGATTTGGAAATTTTTTGAACAGTTTCCACCACGATCGAACTGGTTTCTTGTGCGCCTCTTTCTGCCAGATCCGCACCTATAATGAAATTTGTTAGGCTGTTAACTTGGCATTGTACGTGACAATAGGATCTGGTCGATATACATTTAAACAATTGAAAATTAATCAATCACAGTATAAAATGAATTTTTCGCATTCTCGTTATTTAGTCTCATAGCAAGAGATAAAATTTCCATTTTCTAGAGATGAACGCAGTAACTAGAACTCCTAAGTACATTAAATATCTGATGATTCAGCAGACATTGCCTATTCATAGCACGTCCATGAAGGTATAATAATAGAATAGGCAAGTTCATTGGCGAGTTAAAATTTCGATAGAATAGAGCAAACGGTTACAACGTAATATCAAAAGTATGATTCTCGTGAAACCTGTGTTTTTCCATCCTTCGGTTTCAAAGTATTACATTGCCAAATTATAAATGTCGTACGAATCAAAATTTGCAATCAAAAGAAACATCCATCTTTTCTTTGCAATTCCACAAGTTTGTTCAATCTTCCTGCTGCTCTATTCCATCTTCTACTATAAACAATGACCTAACTCTTATTCGAACCAACTATTGTGTTTTATATTTATTCACATTACTAGCCAGAAACGTCTATTAACTTTATGATTGAATCATCCGCGATTAATTTTTCTCTACCAAACATGGAGAGATTTCAGACTTTTGATCAATAATATACAAGTACACCTAATCGTTCTCAATATACTAACCGGTACAGGGAACCTTAAATGGCGAGCCAACGATGTGATATCCATCGTACTTGATGCTAATGTAGTAATCGCCAGGTACCAAAGGTGTGTATCTAACTTTGTAACCCTCTTCCACTTCTGTACAGTCCATCGCGACTTTGCTAGGGCCATCTACCGTTATGCACAGTACACCGCTTCCGGCGTTGCACGTATCGATGATAAAGTCTGTTTTCTGGCCAGTTTTAATTTCCTTTAGGCCATTTCCATAGGCATGTAACGCGGCTGGATCAGCATCCACTTTGCCAACTTTGATGCGGTACGGGCTACCCTGTATGTGCACCCCATTGAACTTCACATGGATATTATGGATACCATTTTCCCGAGGCATAAACCGCACCGAGTAAGTGTCAGCGTCGATGCCTTGAATGAAGCAATCGTCCTCGATACCGCTGGGAGACACGATCTGTGGCAAAAGGAATATATTTCGTTACAGCGATCCAACATTTTTTTAGAATATAATTAACAATAGTAAGTTGACGATATTTCTAACGATGATACGTTAAATGATAGGTTAATTTCTAGTAAAGAATTTTGAATACAGCAGCTATTCGTTCTGAATGGTTCACGGTATTTTTTGAAACTTTACTACTAGATGCTTATCTTGCAAGCGTAACTTCGTCAAATTTCTCCGTAGTAGGAAACAAATGCTAGTGTATATTTTCAAGAATATTTTCTGATTTTTTGGGGGGAAAGTATCTAAAGATGAGATTCTGTTTCGTTCGTGTCAGGTTTCAAAGTTTGTGAGTAAACGTTGACAATTTCGTGATTTCGTAAACGTTGAAAGTTTTGTTTGCAGGTATTTAACATTTTCTACGATATTCAAAGAAAAAAAAGTATAATTCGAGGAAATCTAGCAAAGTTAGAACCGTTTTCGAAGAATTTGATGAAGCTACGATCGAAAGGAAATATTTGGTCGCATGAATGGAAGACGCACGCAGAATATGCGATACGCGCATGCGGCACAAACCTACGCAATATGATGTGGCATCGTTGTTTCACAAGAGGAAGTTATTTAGAGCGCGCGATTTTCGCAAGGACTTTGTCGCCTAAAATGATGCAGGTTTCTAAGAAAAACGAAGGCCTTCAAACACCCCGGCTATGAAATTCCGCTTGTTTAGCTGAAAATTCAACGAGGAATCTGATGTTTATATTGCATCGTTTACGTAGCGATATCACTAGCGAGGTTTCATTTTTAAAGTAAATAAATCCGATGCTTTATGCGTAGTTTCGTTACGTCAGACGCGTACGCGGCATAATTTTAACGAATTCAAAATACAGAAGTATTATTTTTCCAGTCGCCGGGCATCTGTAAACGATACAGACCGTCGTTTATAAATATTTAAATAACCGTTAGTCTCCTACGAAACCCATAGATTAATCCGCATTTATTCGCATTCGCCATCTATATGCAGGTGTGCTAGTTACAATAAATAGTAACTAGAAGATAGTTCTAGATATAATCGATAGATGTAATCGATAGGTTTAAGATATTCTTTTGTTTTTATCCCTAGTCTATGTAAGAAAGTGCAAGAAAGGTTATTCAGCTCAGAACGGTGTGATAGATTTATCCGAAGGATAAATCTAATAGCTATTGTGATCCTACCTCTAAATACAGAAATAACAACAGCATTATTAGGCAAATAATTAATTAATTGGAATTTTCTATTTGTCAACGAGTTTTGGAAATTATTCGTAAGAATTTGAAAGAAATTGTAAAAAAAGAAATTAATTCTAGCTGTTACCGATGAAAAACATATTGCTCGTAAAGGTACATGTCACAATGTGATTTAAACGGTATACAAATGGTATGGTACCTTCGCATCGAGTTCACCCTTGGCACCATTTTTGCGAACGAGAAAGATTGCTGGCTTGTCTGGTTGTACGCCGGATTCCGGAAATTGCGCCACTTCCAGCTTATGAGCGTCGCCCATCGCCGGTGATATGTAAAGTTTGTGCGGGGAATCGGGGATATGCTGATCGTTGAACTTTATTCCTACCCTGTATTCACCTGAAAAAAAGAACAAGTTATTGCTTCGATTCGAATATACAGATTTTATCATAGAGTGTCATATTACAAGTTCGAATAACGTTTATCTGAATTATTTACGATACAAATACGGACGCTAGTATATTCGGCAAAACAGTATGATTAATACATTCTGGCACGATGTAAATCGACAGATTAATTCCTCTGTCACACCGTGTAGACTAACCATCGTCTTGGCTGTTATCGTCATTTCCCGTAAAGAGTATTTGCGTGGAAGCAGTGAAGGTGGCCATCGTTTTATGTCCACCGATATATTACAAATCCAAGATCGAAATGAATATTTTTATTCGAATGTGTTGCGAGTTCTAAAAAAAAAAAAAAAAAAAAAAAAGGAACGACGGAAAGATACTGGGGAATAAAAATATCCAAAATTGCAATTACGATAGAAGGAGAATCGTGCGAGGGGAGATAAAAGACGAGAAGAGAAATTAGAATGTAACACCGAAATTGGAAAAAAATGGGAAAGAGACAAAGGTAAGGGAAGATAACGAGATAACGAAAGCTTGACGACGAGAAGAAAAGAAAGCAAAGTGTGAACGCGAAGAAGGAGGATAAAACGAGGAGAGTGGAGAACCGAGCGCAGCTAAATCGCGAACCACTATTTTCCTCTGGCTGATTCTAACTTCTGATCTCGATTCGTCCACGCTTTCTCTCTTTCAGTTCTCCATCTCGCTCTTCTTCTGTCTCTTCCTCTCCTTCGATGCACACCATCCAAATATAACGGCCACGCTAATTCACGTCCAGCAGCCGTAGCCACCAAAATATGAATCCACCTTAGACGCAAATATAGACGAAGGTATTTCTGGATCAGCCGAGAACAGCCAATGAAGACTGGTGAGAGCCCTTGTCCACCGCTGCTTCAGAATGCGGTGAGTCCATTTTTATCGCTGTTCATTCATTCCGTTACGCATAATACATTAACGGCAAAAATGTCGAATCTTTTTTTTTTTTTTTTTAATTGTCATCCCTATCCAACTTCTGCGATGATCTTAGTATTAATCGAAGAATAATTGTTTTTTCCCAGGTTGTTAAAACGTTGCTTGTCTGGACAATTATATCGTTGATCGTGTCAAACAGATATTTTTCATTTTTTGATATTTTGTATTAATAATCGTATCCTTTCTTCGGATCTTCGATTGAAAATTAGTAGATTCTGATCTTCGATTTTACTTTCATAAATGTTTGAAAAAAAGGATGCTCCACCAAGGTAATGTATTATAGAATTTTGAGCTGATCTTTTTTGAAATTCTTAAGTTTTACGAAGCACGTGGTAAATTGAAATTTTTAACCAATCGTCTATCTTACTTTGAAACGTTCAAAGTTTATCGATGCTACGTAATACTTCTTTGATTGCAATTTAGAATTTCTCTGCTATTTATATCATTCTTCCATCCACATATTTTCCGCGATATAACGAAAGCGAGCATTATCGGGAAAATGTTACTCCGTTGTTTCTGTGGGTTTTTGTTACGCGCATAGAAACGTGAATCACAAATATGCATCTTTTAGTTACATATACATTATTATACATGCATACGTGTGCATCTTCGTTCGATATGTAAACAACGTGACTAACGTTGCAAACTTGCTCTTCTTCGTCGACTTGTGTTATAAATTCTTTCTTTATATAAAATTGTTTCTTTACAGAAAATTCATCGCCAATGACTGAATCGAATGTTAAAAAAATTTTTTAATAAATAATGAATTACTTTACAATTAATTTTATTCCGCATACTGAGATATACAGCTCAATCGTCTCATTTACTTTCCCTTTGTTCTAGAAATAACCAAATTTCTGGTATTCTTGGTATGCAAGTTCACTGCTTTGTAACACATTGTATGTTTGCTTTCATTGTTATCCTGGCAGCTCCATTGGACTATTGTCTTGGTCTTGTGTAGTAAATTTAAGATATGACTACTATTTTGTAAAAAAAAACGCAGTAATAATGAAACAGAATTACCAATTTTGGTTTTAGTCCAATTGTAGATTATTCTCCTAAGATTTTGCCAGAAATCTATATCAATGGACATTTTGTTCAAAAATAATAAACTCTGGACATTAAGCATTGGATGATTCATGAACGAAAGTCGTAAACGCTTAAACGGTTTAATTAACAGGCATGTTTGCGTGTGGCTGACTCGATAAAGATTTAGTACTTCAAATGAACAATATAACATTCGGGATGATTAACCAACTAAAATATGAATTATCGACGTTGGCAGGCATCCATGACTGAAGTGACAGTAAGTGGTAGACTGTTTTATGAACATTTATGTCGCAATTAGTGTACCATGAACCTCATTTTCCATCGCTTAATAATGCTGTCAAGCTGACACCTGAGAATTCTATTGTTTCTTTATCCACTTCGCACACACCTTTCACTACCATAAATCTAATTTATCTTTTATTTTTCCGGATTCATATATACACATATTCCTATACACACATGCAGATATTTTTCCTATAAGAATAAGAATATTTTAAACTGACAATACATCAAGAAGCACGTGGTACTGTCCACTGCTTTTCTCCACCAAGAATATGTGAAATGCATAAAATTTGAGATTATGACACCTTGATCTGTTTCATAATTTCCCCTGTGACACTAGACCGTGGATTTCTATGCAAATTTACATTTTTATGAACGCAGAAAGAGATGGAACTTAGGTAGAAATTCGTTTCACCTATTAAATATCGCAACAAGTATTATTTTTATATACATATTCTCATCTAGTATATGCACTCTATTTGCACTTTCAGGTGGCCCATAAATGCACAAACATCCGTGGTCTAATAACGCTGATGACAATAATAAAAAACAACTATAACTATTATATTAATTAGAAGAATTCTAATAGCAACTTACCAGGTTCGGAGACGACGTAGCTGACGTAACAGCTGCCGTCCTTTCGATCCTTGAAATCAATTTGAGCCTTGCTAGGTCCTTCCACGGACACGGCCAGAGTACCAGCTCCAGCCTCCCTGGTCCAAATATTAAATTCGCATGGTTCACCCTGTTCTCCTCTTTCCAAACCAGGACCGCCAGCATGCACCCTGTGTGCTCCGCTATCTCTGAACGGACCGACAGTAAATTGGAACGGTGATCCAGGGATGTGGATGTCCTTGTAGCGAACTGAAACCGTGTGCACTCCGAGCTCTTTCGGTACGAATGCGACTGCATAAAGGCCATCCTCGACTTCTTTGATCTCGGCATCCTCGGTTACGCCTCCTGGAGAGGTGACTGTTGCTGTTAGATCAAACGACGTGATGCCAGGTATCTTGAAGGTAATCTTGCACTGGCTGCCAACTTCCGTAATAGGCACGGCTTCCCTCTGTCTCTGGATCTTCTCCCTTTGACGATTGCTACCTTCTCCAGTGACTTTTATCGTAAACGGCGAGCCTTCCACGTGATGATCGGCGAATTTCAAGTTTATTATGTAATAGCCAGGTTCTGTCGGCTTGTACGAGATGTTCAGAGTTCCGTCTTCGTTGTCTTTGCATTGAATCTCTGCTTTGCTTGGCCCTTCCACCGAGAGCGAGAGGCCACCGAAACCAGCGTTTCTCGTGTCGATGGAGAAATTGTTCTCCACGTGAGTTTTACCTTCAACCAAACCTGGTCCGGATACCTTTACCTTTTTCGCGTCGCCCACTTCACGATCCTTCACGTCGATCTTGAAGGGTGAGTTCTGCACGTGCTTGCCCATCTTCTTCACTGCCACCGTATGAGGGCCGGCTTCTCGAGGAGTGAAGGAGACACACATGTTACCGTTTGGCAACATTTTTAGGAAACATGGCTCCTCGAGACCGCTCGGTGCCGTGATGGAAGCGTTCAGGGACTTCACGTCCGAATCTGTTATCTTGCCAGGCAATTGCACTTCGCTCGACGAACCCACCGAGATTTGGTTCCTCTTGCGACCTTCACCTGCAACAGATTCCAACAGAGATTTTATTGCAAACGTTTTTCCTAAACCGTACCACGTTACCCTTCTCTGCGATGGCTCTTTTTTATTAATCCTCAATTGATTTTCATTTAATATTCTATTGATATTATTTGTCCAGCGAAGGAAAACATACTTATTCGTCGAAAGAGCTCAATCTTTATAAGCAACAGACAACTTCTTGTCACTCTGTCGTAACTAATTACCTCTTAAGAATACTTCTTTTCACTTTCACTGTCCTTAAACGTTTAATTTTTAATTCAAGCGCTCTGATCTTGTATTTTTCATTGTAGTTCGATAGCAATGAATATATAGTCGGAAGAAAGTTTTGAAGATGCGAGTAAAATAAATGGAGCCACGTGTACCTGTGATTTTAGCGGAAAAAGGACTGCCTCGGATGTGTTTGCCGCCAAATATCACGCCGATTTTGTATTCTCCTGGATCGGTTGGTAAATACGAAACTGAAATTGTGCCGTCTTTATTGTCGTGGCAGGAGATCGTTGCTTTGCCAGGTCCTTCAATGGATAGCGAAAGACCGCCAGGTCCGACGTCTTTTGTGGAAATGCTGAAGTTTCCTGGTTCACCGCAAACACCGTATATCAAGCCTGGTCCGTACGCTGTCACATAGCCATTTGCTAAGGAATCCACGTGGAATCTGAATGGTGAACCTAATTCATAAGAAATATATCGTTTATTAAGATAACGAAGCTTCCACGTGCACTGAATCTGGCAAACCACCCTAACACTCTTTCTCGTGTTAGTTGTCAGAGTTGTGATTGCACTATATGCTACCTGAATAACTTTGTTTGTCATATTTCTCGGTTTTTACTTGAAAAATAACAAAAGTTTCTTTCTACTTTCTATTCTCATGTGATAACACCATATATTCTATCCAAAAATGTCAAAAAGTACAGATCGAGCAATAAATACTATTACTACTACTATAAAATAGTGAAATATTTTTAAATAGAAGGATATAAATAACAGATGGTACACGTGTACCATAAAATGGAACAATTGATGGATTAACGCTAGAAATACCACACACGCCAATCAAATTGACTGGGTTTACAATTTTATTTTAAAATTCCTACTTCGTGTTATATTTTTTTCCACAATGATGTAACGACTTTCGCAACGATAACCAAAAGAATTATATAATGAATTTTATTTTGTTTTTTATGTATTCAAAATAATTTTGTATGAAGGCTACTTCAACACCAACACCAGTTAAACTGACTGATACTTGTCAAAGCGTAAAAGGGACTTGCAATCTGTTTATCGAACCCCAATTAACCAGTTTCCTCGTTTTCTATAACTTGCCACTTGCTACAATTTGTTTTTCAAATGTTTACCGTGTATCATTCGATATGATGATATCAGATATCAGGATAATTGCGGATCGATCGCTAGATGCTAACACTAGAAATTCCACAGCAATGAAAATGACTGGTTCTACAATTTTATAAATTTGTCAAGCCTCGTTTAAGGATCGTAGTTAATAATACCAAAAATACAGTACATAAAATGAAATTGCTTCCGTAAGAAAGTAATAAATCAATAAATATAAAAATATTCTATTATTAGGTACTTTTTAAAGACCAGTGATTTTCACTGGTTTTGGTAGAAAGAGCTTCCTGTTAACTATCGGTAGTTCTAGTGTTAATGAAACAAATTGCTTGAAACGCCTTCTCGTATTCTCTTTTCCTCGGGCGTGAAAAGCATAGCCAATTCCTAGGAAAAGAAGTTGCAAAGGAAACAATTTTATTTTACATTTTCGATTTTATAAAAATTGTTCTTAAAATGTACTTTGCTACATCTCGTCTTAACGCAGCTACGTACTTTATTTTCTGAATAGAAATTTAATATTCCCACGAACCTTGAACATGTTCCCCGTTAAATTTCACTGCAAGTTCGTGCTGTCCCTCTTCTTTGGGATCGTATTTGATGGAAACCGTACCATCCCGGTTATCTGTGATTATCGGTTTGTCCATGTTCCCGCTCGGCATCTTTACTTCCGCTGAAACGTAACAAAACAGCAGAGATTTAATAACGCAACGTGAAAATGTAGATTATCGGATGAGAAACGATATGCTCACAAACGATTCAATGTTCGTCAAAAATTCTACGTAAATATCTTTTACAAATAAGAGAAACATGTATTTACTTCGAAGCACGTTTTCATTTATTTACGTGTTCCTATCGGAAGATTATTAAATATCATTTCTGTGGTTCGTATTTACGGAAATGTGAATTGTAAATAAATTGAACAAATGGAATCGCTACAAAAGATAATCTCATTTACGTAGACGATTATTCAACTTGATATCATCTTCCAAGTACAAAAGCTGTGCTATCGATTTATCAAAATTTTTATTCCGTTTACGTATCATCCCTGCTATACTATTCGCCTAACTATACGGAGATATTACACTGTAAAACGTTATAAACGTGAAAATACAAATTTTATTCTTCTAAGAATATCCTTTCAACAACGTAACAATTTCTAAGAATTGTGAGAAATTGAACGACTAAGATTCTTCAATCTCCATATAATCTGTGTATGTGTGTGTGTTTCAATGATATACCACCGAATAGTGGAATATATGAAAATAAAAGGAATTTTTTTTTTTTTTACAAAGAATTTACTTATCAACTAAAACGCATTAATCAGTGAGATTATGAGAACGCGAAAAGCGAATAACAAACGAGAATATTTGTCTTTTGAAGTATCCCGTGTATAGGTAGCGTGTACCTAAGAGGAATAAATAAGCTAATGACTAGGAATAATTTCCGCAACATTGAAACCTTTTGTCGTTTGTACGTAGAAAACACTCTGAAAAATTAACGAAGAAAAATCGGATCCTGCTGGCGCTGCTGCTTTTCCCCTATAGTTCCAGGTGTAACAGACCGGTCCACGTTCAGGATAATCGTACGAACTGCACGAAATAGTCTTGAATCCGTATCTGTAGAAGGTCGACACCTCCTGCCACGTGGTTTCGACCTCCTCTTCCTCCCAAACCATATCCAATAGTTCGATTCGGTCGACTCACTGATACGAATAACATTACACGATCGTTGACAATACGATTCGAACGATTATAATCGACTGTCAAACACGATACAATGTCAAGTAAACGACGCATAAAGTGGATATTTTTACGGGATTTTAAGTAAATATTTGCAGAAGTAAAGTAAAGATTAATTGGATCGTGTTGTTAACGAAAACGTGTTATTAGAATGTCGATAGAGATGGATATTCTAAAATTAAGCAGCTACTAATATTAGCTGATTCACGTACCACGTGAATGATCAGTGTAATTATTATTTGCAATAGTTTGACATCGATTATTTTCGAAAATTGCGGAATATTCGTATTGAAAGAATATCGTGTGTATTACGTGGATGGCGGATGGTTGAGAATTTGATCGTAAAAGATTGACGAAATCATTAGAATTAATTTCTAAATCGCTGCATTATCTCCAGCTAACGATTAACTGATTCACAAGCTGAGAAAACTAAGAGGATTTTAAATCACTGGGAATTGTTTGAAAGGACTGGGTCGTTTCAATATATCCAGGTGTATCGATCGAATCGAATCTAATTAGGTAGAACAAACACATAAAGTTGATGCGTAATGACATCGTGTGAATCGATTAATCCATCTTTGCTATTGCGATCCTCCGCGCCTTTGTAGGTTTATTGTTTCATACTTCCACTTTATTTCGATCGAATCGAATTAATTTACATAATTTAATGGGATTGAAAACGCGAATGTCGCGCGGAAAAAATGGAACAGCGGATGAGAGAAGAACGCGAGAAGGAAGAGGACACTTTCGAAGCACAAACTCTCGACCAAATGAACTACATCTAATTCTGTTTCTACACGATCTCCACTCATCTGGATGTAAAAAAAAAAAAAGAGAAAAAAGATTCTTTTCGAACATAATTTAATTGTATGGAACGCGAGTTAAACGGGACCATTTTAAAAAATGTCCATTCGAATTTACTCGTTCGCCCACGAAAACCTTCCCTCGGTATGTTCACGTTGTTTCGATAGACGAAAGTGACTTAAAATTCCAGCATTCGATAAAATCCCAGTTGATAAATAAGATTTCCATACCATCTGTTCGAAAACAATGTATCGTTTATTGCGTATTTTCACGTCTGGCTGCGATCTTCCATTTTCCACACGCACTGTATCCCTCGCACCGGATTTTTACCAATCTACCGTGTAAAAATAGAATTCGATGTGTGTCACGTAATAAATTAGCAAATGAATAAATCAGCCATCGATTAATCAAATTCGCAACTATTCCGCTGCGAGAGAGCAATGGAATTTCATTATTTCTGTCTCGATATCGTCGATGAGGATCCCTCGAAAGGGTGTACGAAATATCTCGTCGAAACGCGAAGACGAGGAAACGTGTAAATGTTGTTTCTTTTCTTTTTTTTCCTTTTTTTTTTTTTTTTTCTAAAGCCAATGAACATAAACGAAGATAATACGTTCTAAAGTCGTGGCAGGAGAAGGACCGACCGAACGAGTTACACCGTAAGAAATCGTCTGGATTTCGTCTCCCCTTTAGAAATCCTCGTTACAGTAGAATTGCTTGCAACACGAGAAAACGTTATCCCGATATCGCTTCCAGCTGGATCACGACGTTTAATCGACTTCTCGAGGGCACATCTCTGGCGCGACTGACGATGAAGCGGGCATCGCTTCGCGAGCAGACGATGCCAGCCCGGGAGACCTTCTTTTTTTCCAGAACACCTACCGTCGGACTTTATATCATGCAGTGGTCGCCTCGTGTCTAATAAATCTTTCTATCTCTGTCACACCGACCCCACCGTACGTATACGGTTTGCTTTCGAGTTTCCCGTGTCTTCTAATTACGCGCTCGTACATCAGGACGCATCTCACCCTTTAATCGAGATAAGAAAATAGTACAAGAGCTGAGAGTACGCAAATGGTAGAAAAATCGAGACAGTTCGATCGACGCTATTTTATTATCCGCACTGATAAAGTACATTATTTTTTCATTTCCAGAAGAAGAGAATGTACTTTTTTTTATTTAATGACAGATTGCTCTTTGTCTTTGAGATGCGTACAGAGTACGTTTAAGAGGAACACCGAAGAAAGGGAGCTTGGTATATTTCTAGTACACTTAGCGAGAGATCCTGTGACAAAAGTAAATCCTTCGAGTAAGAATTTCCTCTTTGACGAAAATCTTGCACTATATACGTACTGTTTTATATTTCGATATTTTGTAATAATTAATAATTAATTATTTTAATAATAATTAGTTGTAATTTTCTGCAACAGGTTCTTTCACTATCACTGACGAATGATAGCAAAATTTCACGAAGCACAATTTCGAATAAAGTAACGAGAATTATACAGGACTTTGCTAAATTAGAAAATCGACAAATTTGTCGCTATAAAAATATCTCATCTTCGATATTGTGACGAAACGTTGTCAGTCCTTTCGAGGGATACGCGTTCTTTTTCAAATACATTTGTAGCAGCGCATGAGTTGCAGGAGGATGGGTATCCTGTTATTGTTTTGCCTCGGGATATTGAAATATTTTTGAAGTACAAAACGTAACGATAAACAAACTGCGGGCAAAACAATGCCACCGCTACGTGCAACCGTTAATAGAAGTTGAATTTAAACTTTCCGGTACTCGACCGACCGGTAAAAATAAAAAGACACGATCGTTAAGACGATCAGTTTGTATCGAGCAATCTTATAGCGATTAACACTGGAACTACCACACCAGTTAAATTGTAAAACCAGTCAATTTTATTTTCAAATTCCTACTTCGTGTTATATTTTTTCCGCAATGATGTAACGACTTTCGCAACGATAACCAATAGAATAATTATAATTTATATTCGAACTGAAAATAATTTTGTATCGAGGCTACTTGTACCAATACTAGTCAAAATGACGTACTTGTCAAAGTGTACAGGAGTCCTGTAATCTGTTGATCGAACCCCGATTAATCGGTTTCCTCGTTTCCTACAATTTGCCACACGTTTTTCAAATTTTTACCGCGTATCGTTCGATATGATATGAGGAAAATTGCAGATCGATCGCTAGATCGCTAGATGCTAATACTGAAAATACCACAGCAATGAAAATGACTGGTTCTACAATTTTATAAATTTGTCAACCCTCGTTTAAGGATCATGGTCCTAGATGGATTGATAATACCAAAAATGTACTACATAATAAATCAATAAATATAAAAATATTGTATTATTAAGTATTTTTTAAAGACCAGTGATTTTCACTGGTTTTGATAGAAGTAGCTATCGGTAGTTCTAGTGTTAATAATAAATTTGTGTACGCATATCGAGCAACTGCACTAAGTATCAACTTGTCTCGTTACCAACGCGTTTAATCGTCCTTCACAGATTTAATATTACGCCCCGGTGTTCAACTTAATAAACGTTTAATCGAGTAAGATTGGATACAGATATGCAAAAGCAATTTACATTGGTCCGTTGCTTAACCTTCGACCGATGTTGTACATTGTAAATTACTTGTAACATGAGAAATATGATTGGTTCTTGGCAATACGAACCTTAATAAATCCAATCTTAATGAGACGTAGAGAATCTGGCAATAGAGCCGTATTTTTAGATCGAATGGACATTTATACATTTCGGATCTTTTATAAACCTGTGACTTTGTCGACAATAAATTCATTGTATCTTCATATTATGTTTAAACCAGAAGAACACTTAACAAAAGTTTCATGAAAATTACTACAAAACTCTCTATCGAAATGCCATTTTTCTTCGAATAAAATGCTATAAAATTTTACACACAAACCTAATTACACATACTCATTTTCGTCTTATCAATTTAATCATAATTATTTATATTTAGCATACTTAACGCTCTCCTGTATTCTTTCAGTCACTTTCGAGCCAATCGTAGTTTCACATTATTTTCAAATCTTTTTAGTTTTCGCTTTAGCTTTACAAGTTTGAATAATAAGATAATTTCTACTAAAAATTCCTATTTAAAGCATCGAATCTTTCCTCTCGTTAAAACAAGAACAAGACTCGGATATTAAAAAATTCCAGAATTACAGCATTATTTAAATACAAATTGGAAGCTTGTCGTCGGATATTTAATAAAAATGATCTGTTTAAAATTTCTTATGGATGGCCGTGTATATTCGTGCGATCAGACTCACGTACCAGCTATTTGATCCACTTATATCACTTCGATTTAAACGTTCGACACGCTTCGTCCACTTTGATATTTTTACGTTCTCCAACGAAACGGGTCATTTACGTAGACGGTTACATAATTCTTTATTATGTGGAAGGAATCGCGGAATTCTTAAGATAGAAGAGAGTGGAATTTGGCGCATAATATCCTTCCCTTCCACTGGCTCGCTGTTTCCACTTTGCGCAGGGAAATCGTCGAGCAAGGGGGTACGAGATCGGCCGATTCGTACGCGTTAAACGCGTGCCAAAGGTAACACGAGTCACACGAGAAATCCGAATGCGAGCGTCTTGATTAATTGCAAAGCATCGCAATACGTTGAATTTACACGACGTTACGTTACTCACGTGCGTTTGAATTGTACGAAATGTTGCAAAGATATCGACGCGAGAACGACATCCACGAGAACCAAGGAAATTGATCACCGAACTTAATATGTTGGTGATTAACAACATCGATATATCTAATCACACACGTTCTTTGCTATAGTATTTTATATCTGACACATTGCACCGTGCATCAGTGCGTGTTTCTCTCTGTGAGACGAACGAACATTTCGAAGGAAAATTTCAATTCGTTTGGCTGATTTGAAAAAATTGTTGCTCCGCAACGAATGGAGTTCGTTATTTGATTATCGAATTGTCGTAACCGATCTTTCTCGAAAATTAAAATTTTATTTTACGTTCGACAGAGACGCAAGACGCTTATTGCAGTGAAAATTGCTATTTTATAAGCGTTATAGCTGATTATCGTCATCGAGCTATGAGAAATTTAAAGACGCAAAATTCCACATAATACAAAAAGATATACAGGGTGGTTGGTAACTGGTGGTACAAGCGGAAAGGGGGTGATTCTACGCGAAAAAAGAAGTTGAAAATATAGAATAAACATTTTTCGTTTGAGGCTTTGTTTTCGAGAAAATCGACTTTGAATCTTCGCTCGGTACGCGTGCACTTTAACACGTCTCGTTATAACGGATCTCACTGTAGATCGTTGTCTTTTTTTTAACTTTTTAATTTGTTTTTTAATTTTTTTCTTTTTTTAATTTTTCCATCGAGACAACGTACTACAGTGAGATCCGTTATAACGTACCGCACGCGTACCGAGCGAAAATTCAAAGTCGATTTTCTCGAAAACAAAGCTTCAAACGAAAAATTTTTATTCTATATTTTCGACTTTTTTTTTCGCGTAGAATCACCCCCTTTCCGCTTGTACCACCAGTTACCAATCGCCCTGTATAAAATATCTCCAGAGTACGGTACTTTTTATAATAATCGATAGAAAGAGGAATTTTTTCTAGCTTTTTTAAATTATATTCTGAAAAGCGTAAATGTACGTAAAAATCCGCTGAACGAGGAGAGAATGAAGAAGAAGGACAAAAAGATATTTCCAAGATTTCCATCGTTCTAGTTAAAGATTTTGAAACTCGGGCTTCGATTTTTGGGCCAATGACGAATCCGTACATCCGGAGTCACTTAATCATCCAGTATTAATATCACCGCCTCGCTTCCGACACTAGCGTCCACATATCCCTCTCTTTCTCTCTCTCTCTCTCTCTCCTTCTCTATTTCAGTGTGTGCGTGAACGAAGAACAAGATGAGTGGTGCTACAACTTGTGTTTATCGTTTCACTCGTCCTGTCTACGGTCAATGTTGCAACTTTGATTGCACGTAACAACACGTTACAAGTTGTTTCCAATGATTTTGTTATTCATTCGTACTTTCCATCTTCAATTTCATCGAATCGTCTGCTACGATTTTCTACTTTATTTGCACTTTCCTTGGTCCAATGTTCTCGGTCTCATAGTAAGCTATTTACGCGTATTGGAATAATCACATCAAACAAAGATAACACTAGACTTGTTAATTGTAATTATTCAGAAATTGTAATTATTTTCATGGACCAAAATTATCGTAACGTTTCAATCAATACCATGCAACTCGTCAGTAAATTACCATCGACGTTTCTAAATGACTATTATCGATATTTAATCGTTAATACTATTATTTATCAATATTATTTATTAGTAAAATAGTAAGCAAAGATTCATTCATTATTATTTGTATACTTGATCGCTTAATCATTAGAAATACTTTGAATACGAAAAACAGTTTTATTTGTTTCGCAGTATACGTATATCATTTTTAATCGGTTTAATCTCCATGTTGTATTAATGAAAATTCTTTTTGTATAATCTGAGAAGCATTGAAGTGGAAATCTGTTGGAATTCTCTATATCTTGCCAAGAAACCTAAATACCATCCTTTACGATGATATTGGTTGGTTAGCGCGCTTAAAACACTGCACCTATTGTTTGAGGAATCTATAGGATCAAAAATATATTATCCTTGAACAAATTCCAATGAAGATCGTGAAACAAACGACGGTTAAACTCTGTTTGTAATTACAGTTTGTTTGTGTGTGAAATTTTGTCCACCGAAAACTAAAGCAATATAGAAATACCTTCTTCGTATATAAAGGCTGTTTGTAAACGTCTTTACAGTGAATTTTAACTTTATTTAATATAAAACGCCATACTTTTACTGTTAATGAATACGTTGCTCATGGCACGAAAAAAGATCGACAATTTATATATTTTGCATTGTAGTTACGAATATTTTATCAAATATTTTCTTCCTAAAAGATATTAACTTTCCTAATGTATTATACATATAGAATCTACGAATGCAGCAAATGTATTATATTTATTATAATAAACTGTATACAGTTCCTATCGGCTATGTTACATACAAGGTGCAAATTTAAAAAGAAAATAAATTTTTATGAAAACTGAATTCCAAAAGAAATTCCAAAGAAAATATACATCATCGTAATAAATAAGAATTACTCTTCGTTAAATAAATAAACTTAGTGCACGTTACGCGTCGACTATGTTTAGCCGAAAAAGAAATTCGACCAACATATTGAAATCGTTTGTGAATTCTGGAAAATTGTTAGCAATTGTTACTTACATGTTACGGTGCCGTCTAAAAGCGGTAAAAGGATGTTATTCAACCGGACCTCGTTGAAATTCTTCCTCGTAGAAACACTGGAGCTTTCTTGGACGGTAGAACTGTGCTGTTTTACAACGTGCTGCTCCTGTTTCTGTCTAGTCCTCTTGGCTCTGTGAGTCTTGTGCGTACTGTGTTCCCGATATTCCTCTGAGGCCTGGAACAATGTTTTAAAAACGCCTTGTAACATCCAATCTCTCATATAGATTTTTCTACAACACAGAATTATTTCAATAAGAAGAAAATAACGTTGTTTGTTTAGTAGCGTATTCCGTAAATCTGAGAGACATCGTCAAATGTAATTACGCGGAACAGAGGATTTGCAAATTTTTGTCAAGAGCCGATAGGTTTCCAGGATATTTGTGTTACACGCTTACGTTCCTTTTCGAAGAAATGGCATTATAAATACGGGTCGATATGTCAACATAAATGACGAAATTACAAGGGGACTTCTGAAATGAGGCGATAGTACTTGTTACAGGTCATTACGATAGAATCTACGTATTTTAAGACTGGTGCCAAGCCAAAGCCTGCTATGTGTATATAATTTATTATGTAACCGCGACAGAATTATTGCAAAACATGTATCAGGCGAAAAATTCATTAGAAAATCTTGTAAACACACCTGTAAAATTAAATCCTCTCGGCTTTTTCCGGTCGAAACGCGCAAGCTTTTAGTTTAATATGCGATTCGGTTGATCGTACGTATTGTACGAAAGAAAGATCTTTTGCACAATAATATTTGGTAATTTTATTTTTAAAATATTCACTTTATATATATAGTGCAACATTTTTATTCCTCGTATTCTACTTTCTTTCAGTCTGCACTCTGCGAAAAATTAAAGCAACATGTACATCTGCTTTATAATTCATATTTTCGTTCTAACAATTCGAGGAGATTGAAATTTGAGTGAAAATGTTTAAAAGGATAAGAATTGTCTATTCTTTCCTTTATTCCTCGTATTCTACTTTCTTTCAATCTGCACTCTGCGAGAAATTAAAGCAACATGTACATCTGCTTTACAATTCATATTTTTGTTCTTCAACTATGCCAATGTTCTAACAATTCGAGGAGATTGAAATTTGAATGAAAATGTTTAAAAGGATAAGAATTATCTATTCTTTCCTTTATTCCTCGTATGCTACTTTCTTCCAGTCTGCACTCTGCGAGAAATTAAAGCAACATGTACATCTGCTTTATAATTCATATTTTCGTTCTAACAATTCGAGGAGATTGAAATTTGAATGAAAATGTTTAAAAGGATAAGAATTGTCTAATCTTTCCTTTATTCCTCGTATGCTACTTTCTTCCAGTCTGCACTCTGCGAGAAATTAAAGCAACATGTACATCTGCTTTATAATTCATATTTTCGTTCTAACAATTCGAGGAGATTGAAATTTGAATGAAAATGTTTAAAAGGATAAGAATTGTCTAATCTTTCCTTTATTCCTCGTATGCTACTTTCTTCCAGTCTGCACTCTGCGAGAAATTAAAGCAACATGTACATCTGCTTTATAATTCATATTTTCGTTCTAACAATTCGAGGAGATTGAAATTTGAGTGAAAATGTTTAAAAGGATAAGAATTATCTATTCTTTCCTTTATTCCTCGTATGCTACTTTCTTCCAGTCTCCACTCTGCGAGAAATTAAAGCAACATGTACATCTGCTTTATAATTCATATTTTCGTTCTAACAATTCGAGGAGATTGAAATTTAAGTGAAAATGTTTAAAACGATAGAAACGATCTATTCTCTCCTTTATTCGCCTATTACATTGCTATACTCGTTCGTTTTTCCAATTTATTCTTCTTATCAATTAAATCGATACAGTGGTAATGAAGTGAACACGATGCAGATAGAAACAGCTAAATTTGCAAATTCTTTTATTGCAAATAGATAAACGAAACAAAATTGGCCATCAGTCTTCACAAATCATAAAGCAAAGCACCTAGTCATACTGTTTTTTCACATCTTTTGATCGAATTACATATTATACAAATTGTACTCATTGCGACGAAATGTATTCGAAATACGCGAGAAATTTCGTGTAAACAGATGATAACTACGTTGATTCACTTTCTAAGAAAGTGCAGGAGATTTGTATGAAATCGCCAGCGAAACTTTCCTTTACTCGATGTAAGAAAGATTTTTTACTCCAAGTAAATAAGCGTTTAAAAAATAAATCCAAACTATCATCGATGATCAACCAAAGCCTCAACCCTCAAGCTACAGGCGATTTTTATATCTTGCTACACAAAATGGACAACGAAAATTTTATATTTTATGTACATTTGTCACAAAGAAACTTCTAACGTGCAATAGAAAAAAGAAACGAAAATATCTGGAGAAAAAGGAAATATTTTTATTCGCGAACTTGCAATTTGCAAATAGCCCGTCGAAATGAACAGAACAAGTAGAAAGGAAGGAAGAAATTTCTACGTTGATCGCGACTCCAGGGTTAAATCTCTAACATGCATATACATATATACACATACACGTATGTAACTACCGTAGAAAACAAAATTTTGTCTCTCTTTTACCTTCTTCTTTCTTCATTCTTTTTATCTATCCACTTTAAATCATCTGGCCGATAGGATGCTTACCTTAAGATGCGCGTCAAAGCGTTTTCTTGCAATATACAACAGCAGGAACCAGCCAGCACGATGGTCGTCACGAAACTCGTGCTAACTGAACGTAATTTCGGGCACAATGCTGTATTCGATGTTACCATAATAGCTGGCTAGCCCCCACTCACCCACGTCATAAAAGGGTAAAGGATAGTAATCGCATAAAATTACACGCTTGTACTTCTAATCGAAGAAATTTGAAATGTTCATCGCGGTATCGAACTCCTAACTTACTTGCGCATCCAATTTCTAATCTTCGATGTCGTTTGCTTTTCCAAAATAAAAAGGTTACTTCCTTGGAATGTGTTAATTCGCTCTATGCTAATTCGTAGCATCGTTGTACGGAATTGAACGTTTTCTGTGAACACTGTCTCATATTCTATGTCAGAGGTGACAGTATGATAAAATTGCATTTATCTGAACTCTATTTATCGGAGCAAAATTTCAGTCGACTTTCACCAACTCGATTTACCAAATTTACTTATCCAAAAGATGATAAACTATTCCTTGAATTCCTAATAATTATCGCACAAATCCCAGTTATTTATACTTCTTGTTCTTTGAACAGTTCGGATAAATGCACTTCTACTGTACTAATTACGTGTTTGAATTAGAATATTTGCTGGAATTGTGGAAATTTCACTCGGTAAACGTAACTCGATGGGATCGCCAGTCTCGCGAACGACGTAATTCCAACTTACTGGAATTCTTGCAGATTAAACGAGAAATTTTGTTTTCGTTTTGAAGAAAGTTTTGTTTTGTTTTGAGAAGTTTTGAGAAAACTTGTTGCTCTGACTGAAAAGCAAAGTGGCGTTAAATATACAACAAGATAAAATTATATCTCCGTATAATTTTGTAAAAACAGAAGATACTTTATTTTATTAAAGAAAAGAGAATCTATGAATGTATCATCGCGAACGTAAGTTTGCAACGATATTTTTCTGCAATTTCCTGTACTTTCAAATTGTCAGGATTCGTTGTTAATATAGAAAGATGAATATCATTTTATATCCACGTTGTTTCAATATAATGGCCGGTAAGCAACGCGGCAGACAAATACAGATATTTAATCTCCAACCTCTCGTATTAATTTAATTCTCGGCCCCCTCTTCCACCCACTGGTCCAAACGTTTCTGTTTATAAATTTGGGAAAGCCTGACTTGCACTCGAAATAGTCTAAGAGACCTCCACGGTGGACCAGATGCGTATTGAATTTCAAAGTAGATCAGCAGTAGATTCGCATAAAACTCTTAAATAGCTCGTACTGTATTCTCTGTATCCCTTCGATTATTGTTTATCGGTAAGCTTTTTCCTTTTCGTCTCACCGATCGTTCTGTCGCTATTCTAATAAGCAGATGGCGATTTAAAGGGACGTCGTTTCATGCTGATGTGAAATCGTTCCTCTACGAGGATACGTTACGCATAATATTTCATAGATAGATTCGTTTCAATAAAATGTTGGTAAAATTATGGATAAACATTGTCTTACGTATAAATTGTTGAAAGCGTTAAATTTAGTATCGAATTGCTTTTCTTCTCACGTTACACCAAGCTTTGGCGTTTATTTTATACTCTGATTATATAGCGCATTTCTCTAGCTTCTTCTGGCTGCTTTTTCGTCTTTCAAAAGCAACTCAGAAAGTTTTGCTATACGCAACATCGTTGAGCAAACTCTTTGCAGCGTCACTTCTATTGTGCTACCTTTTGTCTACTCTGAATCACATCATTTTTGTTCTTCTCTGCTATTTATTTTTGTGCAGGATATCTGAATATAGTTCAGGTAACGTTGAGTACATTATCACAGAATAAATGCATATAGAGAACAAAAATAGCATTTATAAATATCATCAGAGTTCTAAGAAGATGTAGTTGCCACCGGCATCTTGATAAAAGTGATTCTTCAAAATATTTTCAAAACCAAAAGGCTTTACCCTTAATAGGATTCAATGAAAAAATAACATTGTATATTTTATTCATATTCCTGGTTAATACACATATAGGAATAAATTGATTTATGAAATGATTTATGGTGTAATACTTTTTACTTTGTTCTCATCAGTTGGTTAAAGATAAGTTTAGTTAAAGGAATAAAATAAAGAAATATTTATTATGTTACACGTCGTATGTTTAGTGCCATTGGTGGAAAATTTGCACACGTACGAGTTAACAGTCATATATTACAAGTCTGGGACGAAGACAACTGTTCCCCTTTACATCAACTCCAAGATAATTAACGAATTTGCCTGAGCAGTAAAGCAACGTGTTCTGACAAACTTCCAAGCGTTTATACTAACGACAGCTATATATTTGTAGACCGTTGTAGTCAATTTGATACGGAAGGTAGCAGAAAATAATTTTCAGAAAAACAGTGAACGATTCATGGAAACGTTTCTAGCTATAAAAAGATTCCCATCTTAAATATAGAAAAGAAAAAAAAATACGGTAGTGAGCGATAAAAAATATGAATAAGATAAGTTGTGTAAAATAAGTTTGAAAATACTGAATACTATTTTCTACTACCAAACAGAACAACGATATATCCAACACATTTCAACAATATTTTCCTTAATTATTCCATTGTGAATTTTGCATTATTCGCAGAATTTTTGAGAAGCTGTTTGAATGATAAATTTGCAAATAGAAAATATCCAGAAATTCCAAGGCATTAGAGAATAAAATTTCAGAGGAACGACGAAGATCTATTTGAAAGCTACATACGTCTTTCATTTAAAGTCTAGCTTTTTACTAAAATAACAAACGCTTAAACTGTTTCCTCGGCAGCAAGTATCATTGTGTCAGAATTGCTTACAATGATCGTATAGTTTGATCGGAAAACACTCTTAGTTGGAATTTATCTTTACAGATGTGGCAATATAGAACACAAATGTAAGAATGGAACAGAGTCCAAAATAAATCAATTAAGATAGATAAATATGATAATTAAACAATTAGATTGTTGCATTGAAGTTTCAATTGATTGTATAAAATAACTATATTTATAATTATAATTTATAAATAAAATAATTATATTTCATATTTTAAAAAGTAGTCCACAAATGGTCCAAAATCTCTTATCTAAAGAATGTTATCATTGCTCGATATATTTATACCTAAAATTGTCTCCAAATTTGTCTAAAATTTTGTTAATAACGTGTAAATAACGCAGCAATGAAAGAAGAATAATATTATAAAAAGAAAGAAGAAAATATCTTCTTCTTGAATTTATAAAGAATTTTGTCTCGCGTTCCTGTTTATTTCTGCTGTCTCGAGGAAGAGAATAGTTCACTGGAAAATATTTCATAGCGATATTTGTCAGAAAAAAATAATTTTATTCGCCTCTAACACGTCATCTAACTAAATCATATATTTTGTTACCTTCAATGAACGATCAGATACTTCTTATTCCATTTTTTTTTTTAATATCTATTATAAATTTCCAACCTGCTAATAAATTTATTATTTTCCAAAAACTAACTGCTATTTTTATTACTGATACTCGTATAAAGCCAATGTAAATTCAGTTAATATAAAAAAAACGTATGTAAATATCTTTCAAAAGTTATCCAACGAATAAAATAAATGTAAAAGTTTCTGTTTTCTTCCTGACTAATGTAAAAGAGCGATTTCTTCATTTAAAGAGATACGTATGATGGAAGATGATCTCGAGATATTTGCCAAGTCAGCTGTCAAGAGGTGCTAAGATGTCTGGCCTCCTTTCTAAAAGCTGTTAAGTACTTACAAAGTTTCAGTAAGCTCGATACGATAACACTTGGTACGTTTCTAGTGAGAACGATACTACTCGATAATGCACTTGGACGGAACGTTAGACACTCCGCATGGAATGAGTATAGGAGTAATGTCAAATTGACAGACACTATTCCAATGAACCCTCGAAGTGAACTGTTTCACTGGAGACTAAACTAAAGTCGACAATATATCCTGCAGTATATCTTGTCTCTATAGTTAGATGCCTGCCGCCCCACCCATCCTTTAGCAAGAAACCACGCATCTCCTTCATAAAAAATTAATGATACATAATGCAACTTTATTGCACAATTGTTCAAGATGGCAGGTTCTACCATTTGGCATAAGTTCTATTCTGTCTTCAATTAACCACTGTTTTTCGTTACAGAAAATAAGTACGTGGTCGAATAGTCTGAAACACTTGAAGAACCTGTGCCATTCAGTATTTTATATATCATATGTTAAAAAACATGTGAAATGCAAACTATAAGATTCCACTGAAGTCAATGATAGGAAGAATAATTGTAACTCGTGCTTGAAGCTAAGCAATTATAATTTGAAATAGTTTTCTCGATCGTCCCTTCAAAAAGGATAATAGAAGGTTCGATCGATTTTGACTGACAACGCGTAAGAATTTTAGCGATCTCAGGGACACGCGTTAGGATACCTTAGGGTACATCTCACACTTGCGATTATCTTATAGATTCGTTTATTTAGATCTATAAATAAAATTCCAAATCGTTCGATGCTTCACAACACTTTCACTACCTAAATCCAGGCGATGAAGCGATGAAACGATAAAACTACGTTTTATACTAGACACAGAGTAAACTTCAAAACATTCTAAAGATAGAATACACAAACATAATCCGTATTCTGTTGTAAGAGCATCGAATAAAATCATGAAATATTCATTCGATTTCTAGCAATGAATTCAAGCTTTGCGGATTATTAAGCTCACATTGTTTATAGAAATTTGCAATTTCATTTAATTGGCTGTTAAAGTTCTTTTATGTTTCTGTTGGATACGCGCACCTGTTGTGCTTCTTCGATAGCAACAACAGAGTCGAGATATCTCACTTTATATCCGAGCAAAACTTAAACGATTACTAATTCATAATTCCTCATGAAAGAAAATCAAACAACGCTTTACACTTTACCGAATCTTTTTGTGTCAAATTGTCCTCATAAGACCGCTCATGCGCATTATTTTTTTTTTTCTAAATGAATCATTTTTTATGGTATATGATGTCAATATTATTATAGCCTTGTAGTAATGTGATTATGTGCATGAACATATTTTATATGCATAAGAGCTTCTAATCTGTAATCGTGTGAAATAAAAATAAGAATGAAATAATGAAAAGTAATCGATTGGAAAACTGATGGAAATAGAAGAAGTAATGACTTACTGTGAACGTGTAAAATCCTTCAGGTATCGGTTGACCACCAAACTTAATGCTGAGGGTGTAATCGCCAGCATCCGCCACAGTATAATAAATGTTCACCGTGCCATCGCCATTATCTTCGATATCAATGTCCACCACCTCACTGAAAGATAGCATACACAATAAAAAAAAAGGATTGTCATACGTGTTAAAATTAAGAGGAAATTTTTTAAATATCAAGACCTTTGTCTTTTTCTTCATTGATTCATACCTATCGTTAAAAATATATCATAAGTTCTAACAAAAGAATTTTTATGCAACCAATTCAGTATACTTGTTCCTATTGTCACTGTAGGAACAGATTAATGATCATGTATGTAAATCAAGAATGACGAAAATAATGGTAAATTGATGAGATAGGATAAAATCATAAAAAAAATTCCTGAAAAATGTTTGTCCCACATGATCGGTCAAATATAACTTTTCTACAATTTTTCACAGATTTCTACCTTAATCTTGTCCTTTTCTCTCTCGTTATCTGTTACATTTCGCTAAAATAACTTGGACGTTCTAGCAGATTTTAAAAATTTCATCATGACCCCGATATTTATTTTTGAATCGTAAATTTATTGATGTTGAGTCTTTTGATACGGCTTACCAACTCCCCGTCTCGTTGGTATGTAAGCTATATTTATAGAGTCGCCAACGTTCCTTCTGATGCCTCGTAAAACGGCAGTAACACATGCAAAAAAGTTTTTCATGAACGAGATTTCCATTGTACACGAGTATTTCATTCTACATTGCGTTGTTCCTATGTCACACTCTATATATATATATATTTTATAATACACTCAAACTAACAGTCAAACTGTACTTGCTCATATTTCTTATCGCTAAAATGTTTATACAAACATCTTGTAACATTGTAGAGAAAATGAAGAAATTAAAACTTGAAGAATTTGCTCCTTGAAGACTATCATGGATGATTCTTTGTTTTAATGATATCGTCTTGTAATTGTCAAGAAATAAAAGCAATACAGAATAAAGATAATCAGAAGAGATTTCCCTATTTATAATACACCGAACTTCCATTGAGATTCATTATATTTAGAATACATATATATGCATATATGTGGAAGAGAATTCTATCATTTTTATATATAATCATGTACACAATGTGCAAAATGAGTTAATTCAAGATAGTGTTCGTGTAAAACGTCAATAATGAAACGCGATATATTAATGTTTCTATTGGCAATTAGAGATGTCAAGACCGGCATTTCTGCTATTACTTTAAATGACACTAGCCACTACTTTGTGCCAAAACGTAAATCGTTTATTTACTAAGGCGATAGCATGTCGGATAAATGCCAATATTTCAAACACAAGGGATTCTTCGAGAGTTTCGTGACTGACTAATATTTACTCGCCGTCAACATCAACCGGATGATTAATGTTCACTTGATAATAAATGCATTTACATGATTTCTATAAACTAAATATTAGCAAAACAAACCAACGATTGTTAGAATTATCGCGTAGAAATGATGGAGTTCTTTCCAACGAATAGAAATACGATAATGCTCATCTAAATTCCAATAGAGTTATTTTTGCCTAAATTCGAACGATTCAGCCTCAACACTCTTCGTTGATCGAACCATTTATTTTGAAAGTAGTGTAAGTCCATCTTCCTTTATTTCCAGATATTCAATTGTTCGCGTTTTCATCTATTGAGAAATCCACGTCTTTCTGTGCTTAAATATACACCGCTTCTAAAATAAATGATTATGCAGTTTAATTTATTAACGAATTTTCGTTCAAATAAATAATTGCAATTAGAATTTGATTGAAACAAAGTGAAAATGTTTAAAAAGATTTAAATTGTGAATTGCTTATAAATAAAAAGTTCACGTGAATGTATGTATTATATAAATTCCTCGTTTTCTGAATTTTTTCAAAACATGGGCTTGCACCATTTCTAAAATAAACGATCCGATTATTCTAAATGGAAATTTGCTTACCTTCCAGAAGTAGATCGTATGCGACAGGTCACTGCACCACGTCCTGCATTTTCGGTATCCACGGTGATACAGTACTCTTCACCCTGAGCCAAAGTACGTTGAATACCCTCTTTGATTTTACATTTCTCAGCTTTGCCGGTGGACACGCTCTGAACGTTTATTGGGCATCCTGGTATTTCTTTGTCGCCGTACTTAACGTTGACCTTGTAACGGCCGCAATCATCGGGCAAATACGTCGCCTTATATTTCCCGTCTCCAAGATCCTGAATTTCGACCTTACGAGGCACCTGATCTGGTCCCTAGACGCAATTTAATATTAAGATTCAAGAAAACTAATTGTCAGTTTAAATGTACTTCAAATTATACAGGTCGTTTTCTTTATTCGAGTGACTAAAATTGTCAAGAAATTGTTTTTATATATTATAAAAATTGCTACAAAGAGGTACGATATTTGGCATAAATAATTTTGTTCTCGACAGAATAACGAAGGATATTTCGATGTGAAGATAATTTTGTTTAACGAAACCTTGTACTTTCTTATTCATAACACGATATATTTTGTTGAAACTACTTCAAGATGCATAGTTCTTCTAACGTCACCATGAAGCTATTGCACGTGGGATTGCATATCTCATTTAAAAAGTTACATTCAATTTACTTGTTCAAATTTGAGTATCCTTATACTCCGTGTTATCACATCAATTTCTTTGTTATTTTTAAGAACCTTTCTTGAAAGATTTAAAGAATAGCTATCATTGATTGTAAAATAAGATAGTTCTAAGATAATAAGGTTTCGTAAGACTGTTAGATAAGATTAATTAACAGGTTATTCACTCCATTTATGGTCCCAATTTTGATTTATAAAAATGTGATTTGACGAAAACTGGAACAAAATGCAAATGTTATTAAAGAAGGCGCGTATGAAAAAGCTTGAACGTATTAAGCGAGTGATATGTAACGTAATATAAACTGTGAATGAAGATATAATCAGAAGCTATGCAAAGTGGAGAGACATGGATAAAACAACAATAAACAACAAAAGCGGTATAACATTGATTTATTACTTACCAATACTTGAACCTCCAGATCACCGTAACCAGCTTCGGAGGTGTCTACTACGAAATCAACGGGAAAAGATGCGGTACAAACAGGTGCCACACCAAGTCCCGTGACAACAACCTTATTTGGCTCTACAGTGGGTAGAACTTTCGGTTTGAAAGGACTTCCTGGAATATCTTCTCCATCGAAAATAACTCCAACTTGCAGATCACTGTCAGGAGATGGTGGTTGATATGTAACTTCGAATAATCCATTTCCACAGTTTTTGATTATTGGTTTCTGAACTCGTCCTTTGTTGGTCTTCAGCGTGACATTCAGTTGTGCTGGATTGCACTTGGAGGTATTCACCATGAACTTCGTCGATATATTTTCTCTTACTACTTCCAAGCCTTCGCCGTAGGCAGTCACGTTGTTCGCTTGCATGTCATCCACGACTTGGATTTGGAAAGGAGACCCAGGAATGTGTTGTTCGGCAAATTTGATGGATATTTCGTAGTCACCCGGCGACGGTGGAAAATACTCCACTGTGCAATAGCCATCGTCGTTTCCTTTGCAAGTCACTTGCGCGTAGTCGTTGCCTTCCATTAATAGAGATAATCCGCCATTTCCAGCATCTAAACATTTACAAATCATTTTATGTTATCTAATTATATAGTTATAAATTAATTCGACTAGTAGTAGATTCGAAAACTAATTTAAATATGACAAATTAATTCAACTAACGAAGCAAGTAAGCAAAAGAGAGAATCATCACAGAGATGAAAGACAATGTAGTTAGGAGATGTTTATCTTTGGTCGATTGAGTTATATAAATTTGAAAAATGTGTAAATCCAACTAATTAAATTCTATTGAAATTCTCTTCTATGTTCCAGAGACGGTGCCATCAAATTACCACAGACAGTCGATCGAGAATCGAGGAACAAATATTTTCAATCAAAATTAACTTTTTTCTGCATGAAGATGACATAAAGAAGCTTCCAAAGCTAATGTATGGACATGTATGTGCAAGTGCATAGCCACAAAAGCGAAATTACTTTGTCACCAACTCGATGCTACTCGTACAGGTAAATCAGTAAAATTTGCTCGTTTTGTCTCTGAAAATTTTACCTTTCGTTTCTACGACGAACGTGTTGTACTTATTCACGAATCCTTTTTTCAAACCTGGTCCGTACGCTTTACATTTGCTAGGATCGCTATGGTATTTCACGTTAACTGTGAAGGGTGAACCAGGAACTGGAATGTTGTCATAACGTATGTCTATAGTATGAGGTCCTTCTTCAAATGGCTTGTAACTGACGCAATAAGTTCCATCCCTTTGTAAAGCAATCACTTTCTCGGTCGTATCTCCACTGGGATTGTTAATTATGCAGGAAAGTTTGTCAGGATCGTTCTTCGCCTTTGGAAGCGCTCGAGCATCCACTGTGAACTCCGTTGGACGATTTACGCATGGACCTGAAATTTGCCAAAAATATATTATTACAATACGTATATTTATTATGTACAATTTAACAGATTAAGAAAAGTTGCAGTTTTTTGAAATTTCATGACAAACATTCGTGAACTATTTACACAAATGTGTAGGATAATCCAATACTTATAGAAATAAAAATGGATAATAGTAATCGGAAATATAGGCTTAAATAGTCAGAAGCTATATTTATAGCTTCGTGTATGTATCTTGAAACATGTGAAAAATATAAAACATAACTTCTAAAAAAAATATTAACAACAAACGTAGCGCACTAAACAATGCACAGGTGTCCGCTGCCTGTAACTTATAAACAATGTAATTTTCTTTCTGTGCTACTAAAAATATTCAAAACTCAAATAATAATCAAATGAATTTGAAAAAAACACTTGTCAAAAATAAGGTAATAAGAACTACGGCAGGAGATGTAAGCTTTTGTGGACAATCCAACGTATGGATAATGTATGGAAGGATCAATTTAAATAAGCGTAATTTGCTATTCGAGAATTAACAAAAATATATGAATAATTACTAGTTAACTGATAACTTTAGCATTGATTTAGAGAAAAAAAAATGACATGAGTAAAAAAACTCCGTAGTATCATACATTCTAATAGAAGATTGACTCAAACTTATTGAATATGCGGACGAAAATTCAAAGGGAAATGGACACGACTGCCACAGACAGAATACGTATGTATAGAATGCTCGGAAGGAGATTTGGATCGAATTCGCAAACATAAAAAATTCCTTTTATACAAAATTCCGGAATTTTTCATAACAAAAAAGGGCCTGACTCGTATGTATTCGACAAAAGTGTATCCGATAGAAATCCTAAGCAATTACATATTCGTTTGCTATATTTTCGATGGAAAAGAATATCCTTGGTATTCATTCATATATGATTTAAATAATAAATTATAATTATAATTTATATAAAATATCTCAATATAATGAATTTCTCTAATAAGCAACAAAAAAAAATTCAAAATACCACAAAGCATGCATACAGTGCACTTTTTTTATGTTCAAACTGTGTAATGTGCATCTCTGTCATAAGTTGCAGCATAAACAAAATCGATGAACAAACAAAAATACCCAAATTACGTTGGATAATAATTTGGATGAAATACATTTCGATGATTCACCTTTATCTTGAATAAAAGACGCACGAATTATTTGCGATTAATAATACTCTTGATTTATTATTATCAATTAAGAAAGACTGTTGTTTGGAAAGATAGTCGCAAATTTTCAAGGAGAGAAAGAAGAAAATTGAGAAAGAAACTACGTTCCTAAAAATGTAGGTAATATCATGTCTAATAACAACAGATTTAATAATAATGAAAAAGCTCGTTTAGAGATATATTCAGAAGCACCAGTAAATTTTCTACTTTAAGTGAATAAAATATCCAGCAGATGAAACGTAAAATTGTCATAGGCTTAAAAGAATTAAAACATCGTTCGGTTTCGACGACATCGATAAACAAATTAACGAGTCATTGTTGCTTTGGTGAAAGAAAATTTCTTCGAAATATACTTCATCCGTCTCACCATCCACCTAATATATATATACCTACGTTATAGCACACTACACACGCAAAAGAAAACACCCGGAACACTCCTGCTGTTAATAAAAGCGGAACCTTGCAAAAGCACGACAAACGATACCGTTTGGTTGAATGCCGGTCCCAGTGACTTTTATCTTCGACACATCGACGTCTTTTACAACGATCGCCTGGAAAGGCGAGCCAGGAATATGCTTCTCGTTGAAGGTAATATTGATACCATAATCGCCAACTTCCGTAGGTAAGTACGCAACGGAACACGTTCCATCGCCATTATCTCGACAATTAATGGCAGCTTCGCAGGGACCTTCGACCGTCACACCGAGATTGCCTTGTCCAGCTCCGCGAGTATCGATCACGAACTCAGCCGGTTTGTTTATTATTCCATGGGTTAAACCTGGCCCAGAAGCTCGAACCTTTTCAGGATCAGAGCCATGCACGCAGGTCAATCGATACGGCTGGTTGGATATTGGCACTCCGCCGAAACTAATCCCCAA
The DNA here is from genome assembly GCF_040668555.2 of Bombus flavifrons. Lineage (NCBI taxonomy): Eukaryota > Metazoa > Arthropoda > Insecta > Hymenoptera > Apidae > Bombus > Bombus flavifrons. The sequence goes on along the minus strand of NC_138455.1, from coordinate 10,425,467 downwards.
CAGATATTCGCCTAGTTCTGTCGGCGTAAAATTCACGAGATAGCCTTCGCGAATTGGTATCACGTGTGCCTTGATACGGTTGCCCGAAGGTGCGGTTATCGTCACCTGAAAGTCCGCTGGCTTGCCTGCGTCCTGAGTTATCACGAGGAACTGCTGCAAGCTGTTCACTGGAGCCGCTGTGACATGGATTTAGTTTCGAATTGTTTAGTTTTCTTCCCATTTTCTGCTCTACCTTTTATCTTTCTTAATTACAAGTTTAAAATCGCATGCACCTTCCAAAGTGACTAGCGATCACGATGAGAGTAGTCAGTGGTGATAAAAACCAATATTCTTGAGGAAGGCCAGATCTCTTTTGCAAAGTCTTGCTCTGTAGTGTGTTTTTTTTTTTTTTGTGAATTCGTGAAGTTATGCTATGCTCTTTTCATACCGTACTTACTTGGAACAGATAATTAGCATGTGATTGATAGAGTTTCTTTTGATTAAGTGGAAATAGACGACCTGCATAGACCGACGTAAACGTTACGATCGCTTACTAACTCGCTTAGATTTCTTATTCGACTCGCTCAGAGATTTTTCCCTAGTCTTTAAGAAATCTTAGATACGAGCATCGAATTCACGATATGAATATTTACAAAACTATAAAGATAGGGCGATGAGTATAGCCGAAAAAGATATGCGTGGCCTATGTCTGATATTCTATCATCCTGCGTTTGTCTGACTCTCAAACTCCTGTAACGCTACTGTAAACAATTCTCTTTCAACCAGAGTGCTTCTCGAATTTATTATTTATAATAATAAATCGAAATCGTACACTGTGTATAGCTCGTAGCGATACATTTTAAAGATTTAGAAACTTTGAGATTTTAGAGATTTTAATAATATTCATAATTATTGAATTACAACGAATTAGACATAGGCATAATAATAGGCATAATAAATAGGTAATTTTATACTTACTTTGAGCAAGACCTTCCACTTTGACCTCGGAGATATCGATATGCGATTCAACGTTCACTTTAATCGGACACTGAGGTGCGTTCAAGCCTCCATAATTCAAATTTACGGAGCAAGTTCCTGGTTCTCGTGCTACGTAAGTGATAGTATGCGTGCCATCCTTGTTGTCCGAAAGTGAAAATGGGATTTCTTTGTTGTCAGAATCTTTTATGTTCACGCGAAGTTCGCCTGGTCCAACTTCGCGACAATCGACGATAAAATGCGTTGGTATGTTCGACTTGACCCCTTTCTCGAGTCCGGGTCCGTATGCTGATAGCATAGCAATGTTTAAGGGTCCTTCTACCTTTACTCGATAAGGTGAGTGTTTCGTAGCTACGCCACCGTAAATAACCTACGAATATTATCATATAATTATTTAATATCAATTTTATTTATATTTTTGTGTTCTAAATATGTATATAATTTATCTTATTCCTAACAGTTATATTGGAAAGTACTTAGAAGTACAGATATATCTAACATTTATCATCGTCTTTATTCCCTGGTATTTGCTATTTCGTAAAATTCCGCCAATTTTTTGAGTTATAATTTAATATCGTAAAATCAAAGCGACGTATGAAATTCTTTATGAATCAGACCAATTCCGAAGAAATTTTTGGCCTTTTTCAAAGAACATTTAGCATCGATAAAGTACTAAAATCAACAAACGCAGTAGAAATAATCCATATATCTTTTTCCCTATTTCAGTTTCATCCATCTATAGATCTCGTACGAAGCATCCTTCTGTATTTTCTATAGTTTCCAAGATATATTTCACCATCTTGTCATTTAAGCATTAAAATATCCTTTTATATATTCATATTATTCTTATCTTATCTCACGGATCAATTCGTCTTACGATTAAGCCATATTTTATAGAATATCGAAACGTTACATCTGTCAAAATTTCCAATGCCTCACCATGATAACGTGATTTGATGCAGACGTAGGAGTATAGTGACATTGCACCGTGCCATCGTGATTATCCTCCAATCGAACGGGTACATCCTTTCCTTGAACATCTTGAACAACGACTTCCAACGGTGCTTGCCCAGCTTTCTTTACGTCCACCGTAAAATTCGTCGGTTTCCCAACAGGAAGAGTCTCCGCTTGAATTCCCGGACCGTACACTTCAACCTGCAAATCATACTTCGTTAAATCACTCGTCGTTCATTCACTCGATTCATCGAAACGATTTCAGGTGTGCACCGAAGAAGCGAACTACAATATTCAAGAGATGTCGGAACAAATAAGAATAGTTAGTAAAATTTTAATTAACCCTCAATTAGCATCGTTGTAATAAAAGAATTAACATAATCTTCGCTTCCTTAATTCCACATATATTCTGTATTTTAATTGACAAGGTTTATCAATGGCGTTCAGCAATATATAGCGTATAAATTGAAATGAAATATTCCACAATTAAGAAACCTCAATCCAATGTAAACTGAATGGCCATATATCCAGCAATACCAATTGCGAGTTAATAATTTAGACACGAACGAACGATCGAACGAGCGTTGCTGGTGACTTTCTATGTCAAAGCAACGTTAAGATCGATTAAAACAAAAAGGGTGCAATACTGTTATATTGGGACACGATCGAAAGCCGAAGGACCACGAATATATGAAGATCAGACCTTGTCAGGATCGAAGTCCCCTTTCGGCAAAATATTTACGATGTAGGGTGATTTCGGAATATCCTCGTTATCGCAACGAATGTGAACCGCGTATTGGCCTGGTGCAGTTGGTAAGTAGGATATGACGCCTGTTCCATCGCCGTTATCGTGACAGAAGATTTTCGCTTCCGAAGGTCCTTCGATCGCGAATCCAAGACCAGCGGTTTCCCTCTGTGTGTCTATAATGAACTTGGCTGTATGATCGACTATACCACCGTGAAGGCCAGGCCCATAAGCTCTGATCGCTGATTCCTTGTAAGGGCCAACGTTCACCTCGAACGGTGACTTGTAAATTTCTTTTCCGCCGTATGTTATCATCACCACGTATCGTCCCTCTTTTATCGGTGTGTAATTGCACTTGTACGTTTTTTGGTCAACTTTAACCATACTGGAAAAAAAATATATATATATAAGTGGTGCTTCGAAGTCCATAAATCGGCCAAAAAAATCAATTATAAAAATCAAAAGAAAAAAAAGTCAATTAAGAGTATTAATTTACGAAGTTTTGCTGCTGCATATTCCTAATTGAACAATCAACTTTATTTCTTACACCATTTGAACCTCGAATTTATCTGTAAAAGTGTAGAAACTTTCGATGCAAATGTACTCAGCTTGAATCTGTACATTGAACTCACGTACAATTTATATTATATTAATTAATATGTCAATTTTTTTCGAATGTCATTTACAGCATAGAGCCTAAAGGTACTTCTATTATTACATAGAATTAAATTATATTTGTGGACGTTCAATATTAGCTGGAATTCACAGTCACTTTAGTTCCAATGCTCGATTCAATAATTATTAATAACCAATCGATTAAGTAGAAATTGATGTACAAATCTGTGTGTGAAATTTGTTTGGCTTTGTTCTACCAAGTTGCTTGGATGATCATGTTTGTTAGATTAAATACATCTTCTGTATATCTTCTTCGTCACGAATTTTAATAAATAATTTTTAATCAAGATTTTATCAAGAGGATAAAATTGCTTACTGAACAGGTTGATTGACTCCTCCGGGACCAATAACTTTAACTCCAAGCACATCTTCACCGGCATCCTTTGTGACAATAACGAAATCCACATCATCATGAACACGAACTCCATTCGGTAATAATCCTCGTCCATAAGCTCTACATTTCTTAGCATCTGTCGTCGAACCTACGTTAACATTACAAGGACTGCCAGATATCTTTTTGCCACCAAAAGACATGTTTATTGTGTGTAAACCAGTTTCGGTAGGGGTATATTCGCACCTCCATACTTCTGGTAGAGTTTGACGTAATTTGAAAGGTACGTTTGATCCCTACAAAACAGAATTCGTAACAGGTAGTTAGAATATGTAATATAAATCGTTTAATTAACAGAAGAATAAACTAATTCATACAATGATAATGCATATTCTTATTTAATAATATACCTGTTCGTCCAAGATTGTAACTACTGGCGCGCCACGTCCAGCAGTCTTCGTGAATATATCAAAGAAAGTAGGTTTGTTGACTGAGACTCCATCCGCCTGTAATCCTGGCCCACTTGCTATAATTTTGCTAGGATCAGCTGCTGGTGTTTCTACATTCACCATGTATGGACTTTTTGGAATTTCTCTTCCGGCATACAGTATTTTTACTTTATGCGGTGATGGTACTTTCGGAGTATATAACACGGAATAGGTCAGATTTTTGTCTCTGTTGAACTTGATATCAACCTTTAAGGAAGAAAAATTATTTAAATTAAATTAAATTAAATTTGATTATCAAGGTAAGATTAATAAATTTAATTGCAATTAAAATACCATTTACTTAGCTTTATAAATTAAAATTGAAATAATATTCATATTTATTTTTTTCAATGATACAACCCATTGGCACGTCTTAACGGAATATTCCGGTCTAAAATACCATTATTTTGGATATTTTTGTAAATCTATTTCCAAAGGAATTATAAAAACTTTCCCTATCAGTCTTTTGCATACAGATCTATCAGCACTTTATTTAATAACACGTAACTCGCGAAATTCTGATTATTCTCACTTGAAAAAATCGATAAATATCCTCCGATCGTGGATATATATGTGTAGCAAAGATCGATAAAAAGAAGCTAAAAGTTTTTTTAGAAAAAAATCCCAAATACCTAAACAAGTAGCATTCTGAATCAGAATAGCTGCTTAAAGCATAATCCTATAAAATCACGGATTGAATTAAAAGCCTATTTTAATTTATAGACCTGTGAGTATTTATTGGAAAGCTGTAGTTGTTAGAAGTATAATTTATACGAATGTACATTTATCCATGTTTCTCGTGTAGCAAAGCTTGTACGTGCCAACGTGTGATTGACTGACTAACAATTGAACTAATCGTGCCAAAATTAGAATCTCCATTCTATTCTTAATATCTTAATTGCTTGTATCTGAAACATTTCGCTGTATAAATTAACCAACTCCTTCTTCCAATTTTACATATAAACATATATTTTAAAAAATTTTTTCATTTCACACGATATATCAGATTTATCACGACTAAGCGTGTTATATTAATTCTATTAGTATAAATCTATTTATTCGTAATGTTATTAGTAACTATGAAATCTAATCCAATGTAAGATTATACTAAATCCTGTACTATTTAAAGTTCAAGTATTTATAGTATAAGTATTTGTATATTAAGTATTTGTATAATATCCTATATTGATTTTGTAGGCATAACCACGTGCCAACCCTCTTTTCAAGGTCGAAAGGCAGCAAAATAGAGTTATCTATGTACTAAATCATGCATAAAAATCGTGTTACATATTTTTATATCAAGGTTGTAATAAAATGAATTTCAATTAATTCGAGTACTGTAACTGTTGCAGAAAAGAAAAGAAACGTAGAAAAGTAAGAATAAACTATTACATCACGTGTATCCTGGCTTGTAATCAATTTATGATTATGATACAAATGTAGCAATTTCCGGGATGGTGGTCAACCACATTATACATGGCAAGTAGATAAATGGGTACGTAACGTAGCAATCGTAGCGCACGGTGCGATTATAAATTATATAATATAAAAATATTTGGAAGTTTAGTTGTAGATTCTTTAAATTTCCCGATGAACTATAATTAAATTGCGAATTTGTTTGGAAACTTGTATTTCTATAAATGCACTTCAAGAAGTAGAATTGAAATACAGATTCGTTTCGTTTATTAAATCGTAACAAACATCCTATTTTAACACGCACTCTGTGCATTTTTACATTTTTAAATTTTTTATAAATGGATTAGTCGAGCCATAGCCATAAATATAAGTGTTTTAGTGATCGAAAAATGTTTATGTTACGAAAAATTGTTCTCACCGGAATTTTAGTTCCATGAAAATCTTCCACAATGACTTCGACATCTCCTTTACCGGCAGAAACTGTTTCTATAGTGAAATTAGTTGGTGCTCCGATGACTACACCACTTGGTTCAATACCAGGACCGTAAGCACGTACTCTGCAGGAAATAAAAAATTTAATTAATACACAAAAGATAAAAAATGAAAATAAAAAATAGTAATATACAGAAAATAAAGGATCACATTGAAAGCTTACGTTCTAAATTAATTCTAAATTAATTTCTTTAAAAGAAAAACTTAGTTTACTATAATTAAAATAAACAAGAAACAACAATAGCTTATATTTAAGCAGACTGAGGAAAAACTAGTTGAGTACAGAATTTGTTATAGTAATTCGAAAGTTTTTACACTTCATTACAATAATAACTGTTCTGTACAAGAAGGATGCAATTTTTCAATTCTCATTGCCTTAGAAAATAGTATGTGTTGCATACCAATAAATTTAGCTAATTGCGAATTTTAATTAACCGAATGATTTAAAGTGGTCTATTAGGGAAAAATAGAAAACGAAGTCGTTACAATCTTTGATTTGAATAGCCAGGAATTAATTGCGCCAAACTATGCATAACTATTATTTTATTATAAAAAAAAATATGAATGACTATGAAAGATGCAAGAAAACACGATATTTACGTAACTTACCGCGGTGGCGGGATACTGCAACCGGAAAATAAAATAGATTTATTAATTATACCACTTTGTGTCATTAAAACATTTACACTCTCTCTATTTATACGTAAGACTAAATATAGAAGAAATAATTTACATTTTTGCTTCTACATTCAGATGCTTACTCTACTGTAATTTATACTTCTTAATTATTTTTCAATTAAATATTTTGACATAAGAAGCTTCTTCGCGCGATACGATATGATAATAGTTGACTGTCATTTCATGAAATCTGGCTTTATCGTATAACAAATGATCGATGAGAGAATTTATTCATCGACTTACCTATTTCGATTGACACGTGGTCGAAGAGGTGCTCCTGGTTTTAGTTTTGCGTTAGGGTATTGACTCAAATATGTCATCATTGACATTTCGTCTATATTTGGATTAACCATTTCCTCTGGCTTGATGAGCTATGTAAAAGAATGACAGAATTAAATAGTAAAGTAGTTAATTTGCTTTTCTGTAATCGTTTCATTCGCTTTCGTGTCATGTCTCTCGTTGCAATTTAATATCGTTACTATATTAATTTATTTAATTTCTAAAACTAATCCCATTGCACAAAATAAAATATTTACAATCGCTTTCTCATCGCTGCAAATAATTTTAAATTAGAACGAGAACGAATAAAACGACAAATGATTTATAAAAATGATCTCATTATTTTATCATGTAGCTCTATAAAACTATTATTTAACAGCGAAAACCCGAAGCTATTAAACGTAAGAAAAAAAAAAGATAACAGCTAATAAAAGTTCAGAAAGAAGGAACAAAAGTTAGAATAAATACAAGTAAATACAATAGATGATGGAGATAGAGAAGCGTAAAAAATTTTCCGATATATATTTTTAAAAATTTTCCTTAAACAACATAACAAGCATTATAGCATTTACCTGAGGTATATTCAGCCAATCATCCGCTAATTGCATTGCTTCCGATGCATTTTGAATTGCGTCATTTTTATTCCACTCATGCCAATCAGGGCAAAGACCAGACGCAACTCCATCTACCAAAGCACCGATAGCACGGCCATCGTTCCAATCAGTAGTGAAATTACCGATTGTCAATTCTGGTATTTTGTTCTTGATCCACTTGATGAGTCTTTGTTTTGGTCCCTCTGTTTGAGAACCCTCTTCTCCATTCCAGAGAGGCATCGATATCGAATAGTGTAAAATTAGGGTCCATATTAAACCCAGGATTAACTTGAGTTTAGAATCGACGATGTCCGTTGAATCTATAAAATCATTTTGAAATACTAGATGCAGTGGAATAATGACGAATGCGATTTAGAAAATTAATTCACAATAGGTGCAGTTCTTTAATTTTACGCCAAGAAAAAGAATAGATAAATGTCCACTATTATTATGATTATTATTGAAAATGACAACATGAGTTCGCGCTCGCCATCCATATGCAGATGCGCTAGTTACAATAAATAGTAACTAGAAGATAGTTCTAGATATAATCGATAGATTTAATCGATAGGTTTAAGATATTCTTTTGTTTTTATCCCTAGTCCATGTAAGAAAGTGCAAGAAAGGTTATTCAGCTCAGAACGGTGTGATAGATTTATCCAAAGAATAAAATAATAGCTATTGTGATCCTACCTCTAAATACAAAAATAACAACAATTATCTTCATAGATTGTAACGTTGGGAATAAAAGTACGTTTTCGACAAATATTTGATTAAAGTTGGATCAATGAGACTGTAAATCATAAAACTAGAAATAATCTTTGAAATACAGACTGTAATTTCATTTTCACTGGGATAGATTTTCATACCATTTATAGATTAATTTGAAATCAAGAAAAGCGAGAAGACAGGTCTGTTAGATAAGAAGAAAGAAATAGTTGTTCTCTATATCAATATTGGCTCAAGAGAGAAACTACCGAGCTCTTATCACGGTCAGGGACGGTAGCTAATACCACTATACACACACGATCAGTGTAAATATAATCTACGATTAATTTAACATATTATTTTTCTGTTTCGAGCTTAGTATGTAATAAAACATTGATTTCTTAATAAAGCATTCACCGATGAAACTATTCAACTTGTAAATAATTTTTTGTAAAAAAATGAGAGAATTCTGTGTTAAAAAATATGTATCTTTATTAGTCGGGAACCTGATAATTAACGAAATATTCTGTCTCGTTCATTAAGACATTTGCTTCTATGTATTTATATGTAAGAGAAATAAACGGTATTCTATTTATTTCGATTTTATTAAATCCATCTCTTCGTCTTCATATTCGAAAATACAAAATTTATGTTTAATTGAAAACCTGCTTTTACGAACATTAAAGAGCATTTTACGAACAGATATAAAATACGTGCAGACATATCCGGCCAGGAATAGCCATACAGTGATACAATGGCTAAAAAATGACGCTTACACATCAAAATGAATCAACGCTAGTTCTGCGAAAGAAAGTAATTGCATTTGATGTAAAGTACAGCTAAAAGAAAAATAGTTATTTGTTATATTCACCATACTTTATATTATCTATTATTCATTTTATTTAAGATCACGTCAGCCATGATACACTGTACTTTATTATAAGATATACCACGTTGATTAGACAACGTCAACTTCAATATTTTTATAAAGAGATTGTGTCACCTGGTATGTCCATAAATATATATATATTATGCGCACGCTATGTCATAATAGCTTGTCAGACGTAATCAATATTCGCGATTACACAGTTCGCAAAATTTTTTTTAATGACGCTCTAATTTTATCTTCGGCGATGAGTCATACGAATTTCTATCGCTTCAAACTTTACAACCTTTAGATTTTGATTGCATTGCCAACGTAGAAAACAACTCGTAAACATATTTATTACAATTTCCAATTGACACCGAATAAATGTATTTTACAAGCAAAAATATGGACGAATCAGAGTTGATATTCTTAGCACGACAGTGCTGCCGTACAAATAACAAAGGAGCAAATGGAAGACTATATATTGTGATAATGACTGGTGCAAAATATTTTAGGCGACTGCATCCTCTTTCTCATATTAGAAATGAGACAACTGTAGAGTACCATTTGAATCAATATCACGGTAATTGCATTCGCTTTAATCAATTTTGGCAACTTTGCGGTAACCTGAGTATCTGACAAATTTATTTTCAGGAAAATACGTTCGCAACCTTGTCGGTTCGATTAAAATTAGATAAGAGTTTTCTACGTCGCCGAATGTGATATACAGCAATTGACGAAAACCATGAACTGTATAACAAAGAAATAATCCGAATTCTTCAAATTTGAATGTAACATTTTGGTATTTGAATGTTCAAAGGACTTGGAATACCTTCTTTCTCTTCATAAATATATCTATTTAAACGTTGACCTAATTAAAATAAATAAGAAAATGATCGTCAAATATAACTGAACAAATTATAAACGTGAGAATTATGCTTCGTACACAATAGTCTTCTGTTTCGAAAGAAACTTCTCTATTCATACTATACACAATAGAGTATCTCGTGTTACGTGGTTGCTATTTACACAGATCCGGTATAATTACGAGTATATTTCGAGAAATTATATCAAATGTAGTTCGTATCTGTGTACAGTGTGTTAGGACTATCTAATAAACTGTAGAACATGAAGAAACGTACTATACACATATGTGTTAGTACACTTAGAATTCGCTTCGATCTCAAATTTCACAACGCAAGAAAACTGATTCCAATTGACATAAATAGTACACGAAGATCATCATAAATAGCATATAAAAAATCGTGGCGACAATTGTGGTTTAATTCAATCCTCATTATTCACTTGTTGGCTCGGTGTTTCATCCAAATTTTCATCCAACTCCCAAGTTCTCCCGTTATTATTTGGTAATTATAAATTAGTTGACATAAGATGTTTATGCGTTTATGGGAAATTTAGATAATGTGCAAAAATTCACATGACGACTGTACACGATAACAAATGTCTGCTTTTATCCTATTTCTTCAGTTGTAGATCATACAAATCTGAACTTCTATAAGCAGCCTAGAATTAAAATCTAATTACTCATTTTTAGCAATTATGTTTGACAGACGTAAGACGAAGTAATAGACGGAGTCAGCGATGCTTGGAAATCGTCTCCTGCACGAGCTCCTAATGCGCGTTCAATCCATGACGTAACCGGTTAGCCACCAATGACGTCATCGTCTAAACTCGCCGCGGAATACGGTCGAGGAAAACGTCATGGGCACTCGAGAAGAAGCGTGATCGACAACTCAATACATATAAACATTGGATTTTTTAAGGAATTTCTACGTTTGTATAGAAGATAAGATAATAATACTAATATCTTGCATGTACGCTAATTCTTTCATACATATACAAATTCATTTCACAAAGAAATTCTAAACTCGCACAAGGAAATACTTTTATGTGATAAAAATATTACTCATTCGATTATTTTTATAAAATTCTTTCAAGTAATTAGAAAGGACAAGTTTCTATTTTCTACTTCATCGCAAAGGGTAGGTGATAAATTTATCTACATCGCAAAGTGCAACAGTTATAGATAAACTATTACTATATATATATATATACGTAGGTAAAACAAAAGAATAAAAAGAAGAAATCCAGCGCAATGAAAAATCGTAAATAAGAAGTTTCATTAACAAAAGATTGTCTTCTTTAATATCATACGATAAAGATAATTATCAGAATGAACAAAATAATTAATTAAAATGATGCCACAGCAGACGCGCTATGACAAATATAAATTTAAACGAATGACTTCAGTACAAACGCGTATTATACATGAAGTTAAGCGGGTAAAACATTCCGTGCCGTGATAACCAGTTGTATTTTAAATTAAGAACGTATTGATAAGTTATAAGACGGAAAAGAATGCCATTATCATTTATCCTCGTGACAGTTATTGTTATGTTTCCACTAAATTAACACATTGTACAATTACAACGAACGAAAAGATTTGTTTTCTGATTTCATTTTTAGTCGATAAATATACACACAAACACAAACAAGACTAAAACATAATTGGTTTAGAATTAAAATGAATTACGTGGACAAGAAGTTTGAAGAGTATTTCTCTCGAAATTTTTTTAATTTTGAGAAAAGACTATCTTATCGGGAGAATGAGTTTGGCATAGGTGTACGCAAACTGAAAGCAAAGATGACGTCCCTTGTACCTGAGCAAATATGACCTTCACCTCATCGTGCGCCTACCTACCTGCCTTCCCGCCTACTTTCCATGTCTCCCTCTCACTCCCTCTTCCCGCTTCCCAAAATCACTTTCAAGAGCAAACTATTTATAGTTTTTAGAATTATTTAGATATATAAAATAATTTACGTACATGAACTAATATACTAATATACTAATATACTAATAAATATGTATGACTTGATACCTACATATATCAAATCCTTTTATATCTTATAAATACTTAGAAGAGATTAGTCCTTGAAAGAAATTAAAGATTCACGACTATCATAAAGAATGGATGAAGCACGTTTTATATAATTGCTAATTCTCAGAAATATTTAGTGGATACAGGTAACAAAACTATCGCTATATTCCTATCCTATAGATTTTGAAATATTTCAATAAAGCATCATCGATTCGAGGATCTTTTACTATTCCGTGTAATTATCTCTATTTTATTTTTATTTTAATTATCATATCTTGTTCTACAAAAAATCTTCCATTGAAAAATTTCAATATTCATGTGAACTTTCCTTTCTCTTATGGAACTAGCCGCCACAACCATGAAACTTCTGTATAAATGCTATTCAAGCCACCCGTTAGAGAAACTAAGCCAAATAGAAGCGCAGCTTCATAAAGCGCGAAAGTGTTTCTTTACTTCCTTGCAATGAGTCATATTACAAGAAACGTAAATTATATTTTTACGTTATCTCTGTTCATTAATAATTTAAAGTATTTCAAAGAAAATATGTGCGTATATTTATCTAACGTGAAATGAACCCCTCCTAACCTAACCCCAACCTAACCCTAATTAGAAATTAATTTACAATTGGTTTTGCTAAACGTTGTTACACCAGAGAAAAAAGGAAAGTGATGACATTTGATAGAGTTAAACAGAACTTGAGATATCCTTTACAATCGTTGATAACAATATGTGTACTATAATAACATTGTCCTCGTTCAAACTTTTATATAAAAAACCATTTTACTTTCTCTTGCAACACAATTCTCTCTGTGTGTCAAAGGCATATACGAAACATGAAACTATTGTATTTCTTAATATTTTACGTCGACTAATATTTTGACGCGCACAAAATTTTGTAATGACCTGAGTAAACCACCGATCACATAAAAATATTTCTTTTCGTGTTATCACTCATCACTTCAGTCACGTAAGGAGACACGTCTTTTCTACGTTATTAATTAATCGCTGGTCACGTACGACTTCTTTTTAAAAATCTAACTGAGTTTCCAGTTACAATAGCTTTTCGAAAGTGAAATTTTTAGATCGAAATACAAGTTGATAGATGCGACGCGAGATGCCTACGTATATCGACGAAGTCTCAACTCGAAAATCAAAACAAAATAAAACAGTTCACACGGTATTTTATGACATAAAATTAGGAAACTGCAACATCGTACGGCCCGGAACGAGGTTCTAAGCCCTTATGCCCTCCAAAATGTCTCAAATTATTTGTTTCGATCCTCGAGATATGTAAACTTGAACTCCTAACCGATTTTACGACCTCACTATACTATACCTACCTACTTACATCTTGTTTAGTATCATGATTGTAATTGTATATTTCTATCAGCACATTTTTACAACGGAAGAATAATATATTATTTAATATGTATAAAATCTATCTCCAATATAGTTCAATATAGTAATATTCAATATTAAAAGTTAAATGTGGGGAATGAATAAAATTTATACTATCATTGAACAAAATAAATTTGTTAAGAGGACAAACGATAATAATTACATCGGCTTAATTACACCGAGATATACATAACAATAATAGTTAAAGTACTGTCAAATATGCTTTACATGTATACTAGTAAGAATCACTGTATATGTATATTTTTACAATGAAAGAAAACTACGAATCACATGTACTCGTTAATTTGATCTATCTCATTTTCTTATTCCTAATTCTTTTTCTTTGCTTTCTTTCCTCTCGGTTCGAAAGGGAAGAAAGAGAAGAGAAGGACTCAAACGAATGATATGAACGGAGAAAAAAGCGGAACAGAGGGAAGCCTAACTGAGGCAACAAAACACGAGTGTCAGCCACTCACCGATATTAACGATTCTTATTCCCTCGTCGTCTAAAAACTTCAACGCCACCGAAACATTTTCCAATTTCTGTGATCTAAAGACAGGCTTCTGACTATGCTTCGGAAGCTTCTTCTGCGCGAGCACCTCGATCAAACTGATGAGTAGAAGACCGTTGGACAAATCACACTCCAAATCATCGATCTGTCTGTTCACCGTTTTCAGCTTCTCGTTCGCCCATCTCGTAAACGTGTTTTGCTGCGTTCGTTTCCACTGGGCATCCTCCAGCAAATCTTGTTCGAACATGTCGTCGTCCTCTTCCTCTGCGTTCTCGCACTTGACTGACTTATCGTTCTCGCACATTTTATCGGCCGGTTCGCTCCTACGGGATGACATTGGTAATGGTGAGAACGATGGTGGGGAGAAAAGTAGAAAACCTTGTGTGTGTGTTCACACGTTGCTGCTCCGTTCACTCTAATCTCCCCTCTCCTCTTAAACCGAGATGAGCTCGCTATACGCTCTACACCGTGTGTCTTACTCACTTTCTCTCATTTTACTGTATCTTCTCTGATGCATGCACATACTACTTACAGCAGCAAAAGTATCGGCATTACCCATAGCCTTACTTTTCAATGAAGCGTTCTTTTTTATCTACATCTCAATTTCATTTTTATAGTATCAAGTTTATATGTAGTTATACGAAAGTAATTCTAAATTGTATAAAATTTAGTGTTAATTAGTATGTATATGGTAGAATAAATGCAATAGCGTATCAATTATATCATATAATAGAGAGAAAGAGAGAGTAGAAATTTGTAAATCTGCGATACGTTTCCTTTTGCACGATAATTCTTTAATCAACCTTTGATACTTCGATCATTCAGTTACTGATTATACGTAAATTAAAAGCCAGATATGTAAATTAAAAGCCAAATCGTAAATTATAGATATTATCATAGCGTTATATAGATAGTACTACGACAAAATAAGTGCAAGATAACAATGTTCGTATTGCCTACACGCAAAATATCTTTATCTTAATCTACAAAATTGTACTTCTTAAAATTCGATTTCTTTTGGTCTCCTTATAAGGAATTCCTTTAGAATTCTGCAAAAAATGACTCGCATCGGAATTATTTTAATGAATATGCAATTTAAATAAATGAATTTAATGAATAATGAATATAAAAGAATTTATTACAAACTACTAGAAAAATTTATGAAGTAATAGAGATATCTACATATTTCTAACATCTGTGTCGAAGGGTCAAAAAATTATTGCCACCGTGTTGTGAGATTCTTGCAACCGTGCAACTTTGGTAAGCAATATTTCTGCTTATTACTTGAAATAACAAAGATATTTGAGATAAATAGAAGTGGTAAATCATTCCATATATCGCACAGGAACACTGTAAAATTTAATCAATACAAATGCTAATTATCCCCATAAAGACACAAAGCCAAATGAAATATTTGTTATAATTTATTATTAGATATTCAACCACGTAATACGAATTACTATCTAATTCCACATCATATCATGTTAGCGAACTAACAATTAAATAGCAATTACACTGTATATAATTTTCCGCTCGGTGCAATTTTAAAGCTTATCCTTGTCAAAGTTACAAAATTAAATAATGAAATTTGACCTACAATGAAATACCTATCATACGTAAAACTCGACCCTGATAGTATAATAAAGATAATAATATATAAGATATATAAGGTATATAAGATATATAAGATATGTGTATTTAACTGTATCTGAATGACCAAAAAGAACTTGAAATTGTGTCGCTAGCGGATAACATCCGATATAGTAAGTATTGCAACACAAAGTCCTTTTGTGGAATAGTCACCTTCTTCTTCCTTTTCGGAAACGATTCCAGTTTTAGCAGCGGACCTTACGTTCCTTTTCAGCCGACTTGCAATCAAGAGTTAGGTCAGTGATTTAACCGCCAAAAAAAAAATGATAATAAATTGATATACATATCCCGTTCAAAATACGAGGTTATAGTGAATGTATTATTTAAAGCAGGAATCGAAATAAATAGCTTCTTCCGTTTTTTTTTTTTTTTTTTTTTTTTTTTTTTAGATTCTGTTGATGTTTCGTTTAAGAAAATATCTGTTCCTGTGGAATCTTTATGGAAAGAAATATTACCCTTAAAAACTTTTTTATAAAGTGTTTTCATGCAACAGATACTTAAGAATCTATGGAGTGAAAGTTTCATGAAAACAAGTTATCTTAGAACGTGTATTAAAAAAGATTTCAAAGATACCAAATCATTAAACACTAATTTTACTTAACAGTGTAACGTCATATCATTCATATGCTTAATGAATAGAAGATATGAAAATCATAGCATGATTAATTCATAGTTTCATAAATATTGGCCAGAAAAGAGAACTTGTCAAGAATAATACTTGGGTAACATTTTTGTTCAACTTAAATACACAGAAATACGTAGCAGTTCTACCATATAATATACAGATAATATTGTACGTATAAATGTCATATATCCTCACTGTTCTTTTCAAACAAGCCTTGAATTGTGAATTATCTACATAAATATTACAAGTAAATAACATATTCGGAATATCGATTTAACTCTAACAATAATCTAATATTATTATAGTACTATTCATTAAATAGTATTTGGCATTCAATAAGATATACAATAAGGACTTTCTTGATATTGCTGAACAAAATATCTGTTCCCACTGGAACTTATAACGTAAGGACGTTCTCCAAAAAAGTTTCACGGTGCATATTTTGAGTAGAACCTATTAAAAGGTTCCGTAACTTTTCCGATCCCTGATTTAAAGACTTATATGTATTTATAATTGCATGACAACATTGATTAATGAATTAATTAATTGGAGTAATCTCTTAGATTGCAGTATATTTTCATCTAGGAGGTCTGCTAGTGGATATACATTTTTTACTATGCGGAGAACTGTTTTTAAACTGAATATCATTTGATTGGAGGTGTCGCAAATTATCAAGAGATAATGAAAAATAATAAATTTTCTCGTTTTCTCGTTCGTGGTCGACTTCAAAATTCCCGATTCTAATGCATATTTCATTGGCTGTATGAGGTGACCGCTCCGACTAGTTTTACCGTGGTAGAAATAATGGCATATAAGTTTCGAAATTTGGCAAGCGAACATCTTCCGAAATACTACTACATATGATATTGCGAGAGATTATTATACCACCCTATCCTGTTGTCGTTATTAAAAGAAATTCAGGAATTAAAATGACGCATATTACATATTTTGTGTTGATATAAAACATATAAATAATTCTTTATAATGGCCGATTTTATTGTATGCATGTATTTGGTATTCGAATTGAATGTTTATCAGCAAGAACAAAACTCTTACTCCTGATCCATATTTAACTCTCGTGATTCAATGTCTAAGTAACTGTGACTCATCACACGTTAGTGACGGACCTGTTTATGTAGCCGCGAAATGACGAATGTATAATTGTTAAGAACAGATCTTCGACAAACAAAATAGTTGCTTGTAACATTTGAAATCTACGAAATATATTAATTGGATCGACAAAATCATTTACTTAATTGTCACGTATGTGATGTTCAAAAAAATGATAAATTTGTTACGAATATTTTGATGGAAACCGCCATATTAAAACGTACATGAACGTACGAATTTGATATTTTACGTACGCTATGTTACCTATGAGAAAAAATTACAGACACGTGAAAATGGAACCTATCTCGTCGATTTCAATGATCTTGAAATATTTTATGAAGGTCAATGTTCTGAGTAATCTTACACAGAACATCCCACGCAACTAGGACAGCTACATCTTTACGAAGACACGTTGTTAAGTTCCTTAAACATGAATGACAGAAAGAATGAAACACCAAAGATTATAAAAAGACACATAACTAGTGTATTAAATAACATAAGGAAAGTATGGGGAAATATTTCAAGTGCTATGGAGAAAATAATTTTGCAAATTCCAAACTCTAACATCTTTTAAATCGATAGTTTAAACGAATTGTGTGTAAAATATAATACATCCAATTGAACTATACTTTCTCTCTCTCTCTCTCTCTCTCTCTTATGTATCATATGTAAAAATACATGCAATTTTATAAACATCCTGCAATTTCGTTTTAGTTCCGTTCAAGGTAGATAAGCTAAATTCAATGACTCATTTACTTAATCGCTAGCAAAGTGAAGCTTGTATTATAAAATAAATTTATAGTATACACTCGCGTACACATAACTTGTAAACGGTATGTAACTTACAAGAACGATTAGGATTTCAAATAATTAAAATATCAATACTATGAGAATAGTGTACTATATGTACATGTATATTGTATACGTGTACGTAATACGAGGTTAGGCATTATTTCAAAGTTTTGTCATTAGGTTCTAGATAATTGTCAAATAGGTAATCTGATCAGTGTAATAGGAAATTAATCAATTCCATGCTAAATTACGATGTGCCTCTTGCAAGTCAGAGCCAAGGTATTTTTAGAGTACGTAGACATACGTGTCTTTTTTCCAAGGTCTAATCTTGTGTGTGTGCAAAAGATAAATTTTATCGTGCGAAATACTGTTCAAGTTAAAAAGCACACAATGTGAGTACATATTTCATCAAAGTTCACTGAATAGAACAGATTAAAATGAATAGAGAAATAACGTGCATAGACAGTGGCTGTAGAAACACAATCACTGTTCTACGATTAGATAAGACAAATTTTACTGACACTAGTTCCGATTAATAAAAATTAGAAATTGATTAATGGTATTTACTTGTACTAGCAATCGTTTAACTAAAATGCTTCTGTAAAGTTTTAGAAAAATGTTGGTAAGTGACGAGTTATTGAAAATTATTGCACAAAAGATTAGTAATAAACCAAGAGGAATAGGAAAAGAAGAAATTATTATAACATATTCGCAAATTATACAGTATTAAATAAAGTTTACCACGACGCTACATAATCTTGCTTCGTAATTTAAATTGAATCAATCGTTAAAAAATTATACTTTCCAATATCTATTATCTTACTATTTGTAACGTCAACGAACTTAAAAACCACTGTACGCATTTGTCGCATGTTAATTCTCAATTGTTTCACTCACGTGGCATGCATATCATTTCATATAATTATTTGAAGCATAAATTGCCATTCATGCAATCACTGATTAACAGCGTTTATTAAAACACATAGATAAGAATCTTATTTGCAATTTCAAAATCATCAGTTTTGATTGAAAGTATCAAATTATGTAGCAAACAAGTAAACACTGGCGTGATAAAGGATGCATCTTCTCCCATAAATGTAAAAAGCTTTTTAATTGTGAGAAAATTTCTTAAAATTATAAAAGAAGAAAATGTATAGAATAAAAGGTAATGACTGTTTTTCTTTTCTAAACGATAAACATTGTTAGAAAAATACTTTACACGCTACCTTATTTACAGGATAAAATGGATCTATTAATAAGGTATATATTCGCACTAGTAATTCCCTTTCAAATATGATTCACACTTTTACACTTTTAATATACATTAAAACACAAGCACAATTTACATTTGAACGATGTAATAAAGAGAAGAAACTCTTTGCACTGTTCGATACGATTTAGAAAGGTTTACTGACGTTTACCGCCACCGAATTTGGAAGAGAGGGAAAATGTACCGAACAAACTCCGAGAATAGCTATCCCCTCGTCTTCAACCCTCCCACTCTGGCTAGCAAACTATATATACACACGCCGATCTGTCTGTTTCTCTCGCTATCCCTTTTCCCAATTCCTATTGTCCATTGAAACTTTACCATTTTATTTAAACCTTCTATTCTTACTACAATGTCCGTCGAACTTTAATTTAGTCTAATGACATCATCAATATTTAATAAATACTTATAGAGTAGTCGTCCTCTTTCTAACAATAAGAACATTCTTCTATCAGATACAACAAATTTTGAAGTAAAGATATAAAAAACTACATATGTTATAATCATAAAAGACATGTTTAATGATTCTTATAAAATTATAAAACAATATAAAATTAGCTTATTTTAAAAGCATCTATATAAATATATTTCATTTATTTATTTATTTATTGAAAATGTATAAAATATGTGCAATTATAAATTAATAATACTTGTTTAAGGGTATTAATAAATAAATTAATAAGACTATTTATTAACGAGAACAGAGAAAACACCTACAACAGAAGGAATACGATGTAATAATGAAGGGAAAGCAATATTTTGGTATTAATAATAATAAAATATTTAATTCAGTAATTGACAAAACAAACCACTCGTTTCTCGGAAACGTAAAAAAATACAAATTAAAAGATTACTTAAATAATTTACAAGCAATAAACTAAAATAAACGATATTATGTTAAAAAAGAAATAAAAAAAAGTAGTCTTTGATGTGTTGATATTATCTAGATATATACTTGAAGCAAAAATTCCCAGTCTTAATAGACAATACACAAGAATGTTACCAAACTTATGTTTTTGCTGAAGAAACTGCTTTTTTTGCAGCCTCATCTAAATCATTTGCTGTAACAATTGATAACTTGCTTTCTGCAAGAAGTTTCTTTGCTTCTGTTACATTAGTACCTATTTTAAAAACATAGTGAACATTATTAAATCATATAACAATAAAAATAAATAAATAGATAAATAGATAATATTCTATAACTTCTGTAACAAAATTACAAAGTAAATAATAAGGAAATAATTACCTTCTAGTCTAACAACTAATGGAATTTTAAGCTTTAAATTATGAGATGCCGCAATAATTCCTTTTGCTATTGTAGCACAATTTACGATACCTCCAAATACATTTACAAGAATAGCTTTTACTTTTGGATCTAGAGATATCAAACAGAACATTTAAAGTTATCTTTTTCGAAAATAT
Organism: Bombus flavifrons; assembly: GCF_040668555.2. NCBI lineage: Eukaryota > Metazoa > Arthropoda > Insecta > Hymenoptera > Apidae > Bombus > Bombus flavifrons. Next base: position 10,404,586 of record NC_138455.1, on the reverse strand, counting down.
GTGAATATAATTCACAGAGATAATATATCTGATAAAATCATTAATTAAATTTCTTAAAGAAATATGATAAAATCATGGAAACACATTACACAAATCACATTCACAAGCTCAAGAAATCTATTCAGGCCATTATGTTACATATATAAAAAATAGGAAAACTTCAATTTTTTTTTTTCGATTTTTCGACTTTCCTACGAGTCTATTATAGTACATACATACCTTCACTAAGAATTCTAAATGCTTGATAAACCTGATCCTCTTTAACACTTCCACCCACATCCAGAAAATTTGCTGGAGATCCACCATTTAATTTAATTATATCCATAGTAGCCATTGCCAAACCAGCACCATTGACTAAATATAATATATAATTTTGAATTTTATGTTAATTAAGATATTCTGTTCAAAATACTTTACATAAATTTTTAATTCATAAAAATTAAACAATGATTATTTCAAAAATTATTCCTTTCTTTTATATATATATATATATATATATAATATATAATATATTAATATATAATATATAGTATAGCAAATATTATTACCATATTATTAAACATACCCAAACATCCTATGTTGCCATCCATACCAATATAATTCAAATTAAAACGTGATGCATCTGCTTCTCTAGGATCTTTTGTACCACTGTCTTCTAAAGCAAATAAATCTTGTTGCCTAAATTCAGCATTATCATCAAATGCTATTTTTGCATCTACTGCTATAACTTGCTTATCTGTAGTTTCAACCAATGGATTAATTTCAACTTGTAAAGCATCAATATCTACAAATAGTTTCCACAAATTTTTTAATTCAAATATTGCTTTCTGTTGTATTTCTGAATCCACAAAACCAAGAAATATGCTAACATCTTTGGCTATCTCATCATCAATGCCATAGTATATGTCAAGAGGTACTGTTTTTATTAATTCTGGATTCTTTTCAGCAACTGTTTCTATATCCATACCACCTGATGGTGAAGCTATTAATACAGGACCATTGTGTTGTCTGTCCATAAGAATACAAATGTATGTTTCACGTGCAATATTTACAGATTCTGCTATCATAATTTTTTGTACCAATATACCATCTTTTGAAGTTTGTTTTGTAATAAGACGATGACCTAACATATTTCTCACAACATCTATGACAGCTTTATGACTATTAAAAAATATGCAATAATAAGTAATACACATACTTTTGTATTATATATTATACTATCTACACTTACTCTTTTGTAAGATGTACACCTCCTTTGAAACCATTATCAAACCATCCTTTCCCACGACCACCAGCTAGTACCTGAGCTTTTATAACATACTCATCCGCACCTATAAAAGTAAATCAAATTGCAATAGCTTCATTTAAAAACAGAAAGTATAAAACATATCCATGTGACTAATAATAATAGACTGTTATAAGATTATTGAACTAATAACGAATTAAATTTTGATAAATTAAAATGCTATAATCAAATCTGTATCAATAATTTATTATACCTTTATACAAATGATAATTAAATGAACAAGTAAATTAGATATATTAGAAATAGGGGAAAATACCAACTTATTTTTTGTAGAGCAGAATTCGCTTTAGTTAGATCATCCACAATAGCAAAATTTTGTACAGAAACTCCACAATCTCTTAGGAGTTCCTTACTCTGATATTCGAGTAGATTCAAGCTTCTCGTTTGTTTAGTATTAAATTTTAAAATTTTATTCAACACTTGACTTGGACATAACTTTCGGTTTGTAAATCGTAACATGTTTAACTTTAAAAATAAAACTTTATAAAATAGCAATGAAAAATGTTCTTTATGAAATCCTTAAGACTATTCACGATTCTCAGTCACCGGCATTAATTCAAGATACAATTTATCTCTACAGAATATGTTTACAACAATTCTTTACAAAATAGGAGTTATCATTTGTATCTTAAGAGTAATCATCGATTTCTAAAATTAAACTATATGGACATTATCTCAAGTATAACTACAATTATCTTTTATAACCTCTATATTAAACTAAATCTGTATGTATTGACAATAAACTGATATCTACAACCAAACTACTTTATCTGTTACTACGTATGTATATATAATATCTATCCAAAATATTTTATAAAAAATGAAATACGTGACATTTAAATAATAAAATATAAACTTTTTATTATTTTAATCCTCGCAATATATGTAATATTTTTAATATTCAGATTAATCAATTCAAATATTAAATTTAAACTAGCTAATTATCTTTTTAATAAACCAAATAAAATAATTCTAACTTTTTTATTTGAATTTTATTTCTATGTCTTTAGAATCATTAGCAATTTATACTTATACTTTTAATTTAAAGATGTACATATATAGTTCTAATTATAGAAAATATTCTCCACAATTTTAATGTTAGTCTAGTTATTAATAAAGGATAAGGATAAACTGATTTTTCTTGTAAAAAACATATATAAGATTTTATTTATTATTAATGTATTAGTATAAAAAGGTATGTATCCTATTTTCACAAATTAAACATTCTTACATCAATAAGTTATAACTACCAAAATTTATTATTTTGTATAATTTTAATTTTCCAAGTTAAGTAGGATTATACAAATAATAAACTTTTTACATAATTGAGTAACAAATTTTTATGCATTATGAGATTTCTTTTAACGAAGATTTTTATTATTGTCTATACAAGAATATAATATTAAAAATATTAATATGATAATTATTATTTACACATTATTTGGATATTTATTCATGGACGGATAAACATGATTTCTTGTATAAAAAAATTCTTAAAAAATCATTTGTTCATAATATCATAAAGTCTAAATAATTTAGAAGAACAATATTAATTTATGTAAAAGTTTGTATGTTATATTTTTATAATAAATTATTTTCAAGAGAAAAGTGACAAACTCTTCTTTTTTGCAAAAATAACATTAATTCATATAGGCACCCTTGTCTACAAAATGGTTCTGCTTAGTACTTAAGTACTTCCAGTACTTATTTTATTTTTCTAATAAAATGTATTTGTACCACTTTTCCATTAAGCTTTCCATTACTTTTATTCTTAAAAGAACAAGTACTTGTTAAAAGTATTGAGATTTCACTTTATATTTCACATTCATATTCATATCAACATTATCATACCAATGTCATAAATATTTTATGAAAATCATCTACTGTCCATTTAATGTAAAACTTACTAAATATTACAATAAACAGTATTTTGTTCAAAGTGAGCTCTTTAACTTTAATGTGTTACGTTATTTGTAAAAGTTTTGGATATGATTAATATTGTCTAGCAATGTTAGATCTGGTTAGAAAATAATTAAATAATAATGGTATCATAATTTGCACAAATATTTCTCAACAAATTAATGATTTGAAAACAGCAAATTATACTGGTCTATTTCTATCTTTTCATAAAAATATTTCATACACACGCGCGCGCATACATACGTTTTTTCTCTCTCTCTCTCTCTCTCTTCTCTCACATTCAATTTCTTACTAACAGTTTAGTAAATCTGTGATATATCAAAAGTATCTTATACTCATACTATATGTATTCATAAATTCTCAATAATAATAACAATGATATACCTAAAGCAGCATCCAAAATTTTATTACCAGCACTGCTTCTGAAAGCAGCTGCGTCGCCCATTTGGAATGTATGAGTTGGACTCGACATTCGTCCATCTCCTCCATTGCTAAATGCAAGTACACGTAAATGGTATGCCTTTCCAGGGCTGAGATTTGTGATATAAGCTTCTAATTTCGAGCCACCTGGTATAATAGTATCATTCGCGGTGCTCATATCTTGGTCTAGCTCCCAAACACGTATTTTATAACCTATTAATGGCTCTTCTTCTAAACTTGGTTGTACATAACGCCAAACAACCCGAACTGTTGAAGGATTTACTCCATATACATTGACAGAAGATGGTGGTTTTTGCGGTGCTTTACGGAAAGTTCTTTCTAAATATCGTTCACTTTCAGGGCCCTCTCCTGCAGAATTATACGCCATGACTTTAACATAATAATAAGTATCAGGTTGCAAACCAACTACAAGAGCCCAAGGTCTTGCACTTCGAGATAAGTAATATACTGCATCTTCCTCTTTATTACTTTCCTTCCAATACTTTATTCTATGGCCTATTAATTTGCCCCGTATCCTTTCACGTGTCTGTTCAATTGGCAACCAACTAACTTTTAAGCTAGTACTATTGTAGCCATGTGCTATAACTTGCTGTGGAGCTACTTGGGGCATATCTTCAGCACTAAATATCGTAACTGCATTAGAAATTGGTCCAAAACCTAATGCATTAGCAGCTTGGACTTTAACTTCGTATTCTGTGTAATAATATTGTTGTTGTATCTGAACAACACTTCTCCCAGCATTACCATAGTCTTTCAAAGATAATGACTGAAACTCGGTTTCGTGATACTTTTGACGCCAGAAAACTTTGTAGTAGATTCCTGGACCATTTTGTTCAGATGATGGTAAAGGATCCCATGTTATTGTAAGATCTCCGATTTTACCTCCTCCACCGCCTATGTTGGATGGAACTTTTGTTGGTTTATCAGACGGTGTACTGTACTGTGGGGAGGGTGATGATGGTAAACTGTATCCTAATTCATTAAAAGCAGATACACAGAATTCATATGTAGTATAAGGATTTAAAACATTCTCCAAATAAGCCTCTTTTCTACCATTATATCTATCTACTTCAACAGCAGTTATATCTGAAATAACATTTACATTATGTACGTTTTTATTGAAAAAATCTATGTGATCAAAAACCATAAATAATTTTATTATACATACTTTCTATGATATTAGACCATGTGTGATTCCAATTTGTTCTTGCGCTTACAGTATACATAGTAATGGGTTTGCCATTAAAAGCACCATCAGTCCAACGTAAAGTTGTAGAAGTTTTTACAATATTTACAACTTGTACACCACCAGGTGGTCCTGGTGGTCCCTCTATTGTAACTGTTGTTTTACTAGAAATTTCGCCTACTGCACTTTTAATTATGCATTGATATTCTCCTGCTTCTGCGAATGTAGCGTTTATTATATTAAGTTCTTCTCCGTCAATATGCAATCTAGGATTATTTATTAAATCCTCGTCTCTGATACGTAAACCATTATGTTTCCAAATATAAGCTACATCTAGCATTTCATCAACTACTTCCCCCATGCAACGCAGTGTTTGATTTTGCATCACTGCAGTTGTAACGTGTTGTGGTAACTTTTCAATAAATTGTGGACCACCTTTGATTTAATAAAAATCGATATCTTAAATACAATTCAGTAAAACTATAGTTGTATCGAATGTTCGTGAAATCATAGAATCGTGAAATCCCGTTATCAGAAAGGAGGATGATTCTTCATGCAAATATAAGTTTAAAACATAAAGTTTTTTATTTGGAGCTCTATTTCCGAAAAAATTGATTTTGAAAATTCGTCAGGTATGTCTGGTTTGATTCAATCTACGTTCGATTTCATGAACACTCGTATATAATGAAGTATATTGTCTTACGTAATACTATTAATCGTCCACGAGTGTCATCGCTTCCATATTGATTTGTTGCAGTGCAAATGTATGTGCCTTCATCATCCCTTGATACTGGGCTAATTATTAGATTACCAGTTTCTAAAATTCTACGTCTACCACCAGAACCAATCACATTTCCATCTTTCTTCCAGACAAATTTTGGTCTAGGTGCAGCTTCAGGATTACAGAATATTGTGACATTACCTTTTTCTGCTGCGTAAGTCTCGGGTTCCATAGGCCGTTTTTTAAAAGATGGTTTTAATGCTAAAATTTCGGAATGATATTTAAAAATAATAATTTTTTAACATGAGTCTTTTTTTAAAAATTACGCACACATTTCATTTCTATCGAAACTATATATCTAAATAACAACTTACATAAAATTCGAAGTTGTGCAGATGAATACTTTGTTTTTAACTGATTTCTTGCACGACATTGATACATAGCTTGATCTCGCTCTGGATCTAAATATTTTATACTTAAGACATTATCTTGTATAGAATATCGATCTCTATCTTGTGAAGGAAGTGTTTCCATATTTAACATTTCACCATTTCTAAACCAACTATAAGAAACATCTGGTATTCCAAATGCTTCACAAGTCCAAGTTAACTCTCCTCTATTATCCATATGTTTATCTACTAATGGAATTGTAAAATTCGGAGCTGCTTGAATAGTTAGTCTTACAGAATTTTCAATTGCTGATCTGTCATTATAAACTCTACAAGTGTACTCTCCTTGATCATCAACATGTACTTTTGGAATTATTAATACTCGATTATAACTAGTTGTGTATGATCCACGTGGCAGTGATGCACCTCTTCTTGTCCAATTGTATGATGGAATTGGGCTGTGTTAAATTAAAAAATGTATTATGTAATAAAATTATATACTATTTCACACAATAATAACAATTTACTAACTTAAATATTCTAAATTACCGGATGATATAGTAAATTTATTTTGAGATACAATTAAACTTACTATCCAAATGCAACACATTCAAGTCTAACTTCCTCTCCTGCAATTGGAGCATCTGGAAATGCCTTTGGAAAATTACCAGAGAACTTTAATTGTTGGAAGGAGGCTGAAAATGAAGAGATTCATCAAAATATAAAATACTGACTGAAAAAATGAAAACAATTAAAGGAATATAATTACAATGTGGGTCAACCCTCAAAGGGAAAAATGGCCCATTACGACCAGTATCAGAGGCAACACTTTGAACATTACAAGAATAATTGCCACGATCAATCATTTCCAATGCAGAAAAATAAAGTGCTCCATCATGAGAAACAAAAACACGTTTATCTTCTTCCACAAAATTGGGGAAATAGTCACGTGCCCAATAATATTTGACTCCTGGAAAATGTTGTGGTGGATCACAATATACAACTTTACCCCAATTTTGTTCTCCACGTTCTTCTGAACGTTTTAAATTAAATTCCAATATATACCCAAATGACAGTTCCACACTTTCAGACATAATTGTACCAAATTTATTGGTTGCTTTACAGTGGTATGAACCTCTGTCTTCTGTCTAAAAACAATAAATTAATGTTGTGTAAATAACATTTTCTTTTAGTATATAATGATTATAATCCAAGATATTATTTACCTGATCAGGTTCATAAATAATTAAAGTGCCACCACTGATTGTATATCTATTATTATTTAGTGGATCTATTTTTGTTGCAATGAGTCTGTCACTCTCATAATCTTCTTTGAACCATTCATATGTTGGTGCAGGATAACCACCTGCTAAGCAACTCAGTGCAACATCATTGTTTATTTTTCTTTTTGACAGATCAAATACTTTATCAGTAGGTTGCTTGATAAAATATGGTCCTCTGGGAATTTCACGAGGATTATCAATTTCAATACCATATTGATAAGTACGATCATCATCTACTAAGTTATGCAAATTAGAAATTGGTGCTTCACAAATGTATAAGAACCTATCTCTACCAGTTACTTTTTCCAGTCCCCATCGTTGTAAATTATTATGATAAGAATACACTAAATAATCCCCTCCAAGTGTATTATCAACTGGTTCAGGTAAAAATGCATTTTCCATATTTAATAATTGAGTATTATCAGCTTCATTTATCCAATTTCCATTTTGATATTTTATACCAGTATACCATTTATGATGTTGTGGATCTTGCCACAATAAATGATATAATATAAATCCATGTTCTTCTAAGGAATTAATTGTAGTAAGATCACTTTGATAAGCTTCACAATTTTTTTTAGCTTCTTGTCTGTCCCTAATAGGACTCTTTATGAAACGGTAACATGATTCTTGAAATTTTATCCAATGTTGTGGACACTGATATTGTTCTCCATATAAGACATTTTGTGCAAATGTATAACTTGTTACAATAAGAATGTATGTTATAATCTCTGATACACAATACATTATTACTTCAATATAATTGAAAGATTATAAATTTATCAATTTAATGGTAATCTGAAAAAAACATTACATATTCTATTATAAATAAAATCATTACATATTCTTTTTAAGATCGAGTGTAATAAGTAATTAAGTGATTAAACATAATGCATCTGTCAATCAAATGACTTTTGTAATATTTGATCTTTTTTATGATAAATACAAATACTATCAAGGAAAATGTGTATTAATTTTTATATTATTAATCATTTTTCACCTCACTTTAATATAATTTATATTAATTATGACAAAAATAATATAAATAATTTAAGAAAGAAATTAGCCGTTTCGATGAAGAACAATGTTGAAAGAACTTAATTACATATAAAAGCATATTATATTTGACCATATAAGCTAGGGAGTGGCACTATAATCTTAAAGTAATTTAATATAATACTTAATGTAGTTTAGACCTTTGCCTTTTAAAACTGTATTACTATTTACTATTTATCATCTTTAATTAGTTTCTATTTATGTATGAAACACTATGAATTGTTATTTAATAATTGTAGAAATTAGCGTCTTTACTGTTGACACAACACATGAATAAATGTAAACCTTAATACAATAAATACATGATGTCAAAATTATGTTTCAGGAAATTACCATAAATTGTAATTTAAAATATAAAATCAAAATAATACAAAATAAAACGATTTATTACACAAACTTTAATATAATAAATATTTTGTTACATGTATATAATTAATTCACACAACACAATAATAGATATCCTATTTTGCTGAGAACGAACCTTTAGTACATACGCTTCGATCCATTACTAATAAGGGTGGGGTCCTTTATCAGAGATGAGCAGGGCTATTGCCGATGCAATGTTAAAAAGGTCAGCCAAAACATGGATACGAGGAATAAGAGTCTCCAGCGGCTAACGGTTGAACTATACGCACATTTGTTCTCTAGTACTCCTTGTAGAAGAAACGTACATATGCACGGTGAGCAGGGAAATATTTCAGTTATTAGCGAAGGAAATTTTTCTAAACAAAGATAACATCAAATTGTCAAAATTGTGTCACTTCCTTTAATCACATTCTCTGTTATATTCTCTTGATAAAACATCCAAATTTTGGCGAGAAATTCCTCCGAGAAACAGAAAATTTTAATTTCTGAAATCCTGGGAATCTGATGTCAGTTCCTCTAATGCTATGTTCTCCTGATAAAAAAAAACTGCTATTTTTATTTTTATATTCCGCTAAGGAATGCCTCCTTATTTTAAAAGATTTAAACGCTTTGTTTATTTATAAAATAAGATTGTATTGTTCATTTCAATTCGCAAGTTTACAAAGCAAAAGCACCGGTGGAGAAATGTGTGTATAGTTCGGCTATTTAACCACTAGAGGCGGTAATTCATAGTGCGTACTTTTGGCTGAGTTTCACCCATGCACACTGGCAATCTCCCTACTCCTCTCTGGTTTCACACTAATTTACACAGCTGCGCCCCATTCTACTTACATGCTACCGAAGAACAGTATTGTTTGTTTATAGACAAGATTCTTTATATTGTCTTGTTCCTGCCTTTACTAACACCAGGGGTCTTTTATGCATTTTATAATCACGTGTTTTCTCTTTTCATATTTAATTAACACACGCTTCATTCAATTATTTAAACCATATTGTCTAACCAAGGTTAATACATTTCAAACTTTTCATTTCGAAGTACAAGACTCGTATAACACGTAACTAATAATATGTTATTGGTTTTCTCAAATACGTGCCAGTAGTTTATTTTACTTGCGAGTAAAGTTTAAAAAATATTATTGTAATGCTTCAAAGAAGATAAATTACACACGGTTTTTTTCTTTTCCATGCGTTTCGTAGTAACATTTTTTTCGATTTAGGGTACACTTTTTCACTGTTTAAGATGTTTTCTTTTATTAGGATAAAAAATTGATTTCATTGATGAAACATTGATGGTATTGGTTTCATTTTAGATAATAATAATAAAGCAAAAAGAAAAAAGAACAATGCAGTGAGAACAGAAATAAAGATATGATTTTTTTTAATACATTTATTTATAGAAATTTGAAACATAGGCAATTAAAAATATTTATTTCTATAAAGTTACTATTTTTGCGTATAGTAAATGGTACCATATATATTGCAGTGTACATATTTAAGTCATACGAATCTACGAAAGGTTTAAAAAGGAAACTCAGGATGATTCCTTACTCCCTTAAAAAATTCAAAACCACAAATTCTACCAGATTCACCAAGATCGAGATTTCTTAATTTCTGCATGTCCTCTGGTTTAAGTTTCCAACCGAATAGTTCTTTATTTTCCTTAATTCTTTGAGGGTTTGTACTTTTAGGGATAACTACGATTTCGTTTTGTACAATGAATCGCAATAAAATTTGTGCAGGTGATTTCTTATACTCTTTTGCTATTTCTAGTACTACATCGTTTTGTAACATATCTGGGATTTTTTCCGTTTTATTTAGTAATTTAACAAGACTGCGCGAACCAAGCGGCGAATAGGCTGTTATAAAGATGTTTTCCTCTTTACAATACTTTACCTGCAAAATATTATTTTATTTTATGTCAAATAATTTCGTAATAAAAAGAGTGTGTTTAAAGAAAAAGGCATCTTACCAGTTCTTTCTGTTGGAAAAAAACATGTAATTCAATTTGCAGCATTGATACTTTTACTTTTGCATTTTTTAAAATTCGTTTGATTTGAGGGATATTAAAATTTGATAGCCCAATTGCTTTAGCTCGTCCGCATTCTACTTGTTTCTCCATTTCAGCCCAAACTTTTACATGATCTGTACTAAGATCAAGTAACATTTGTCCATTTTCATCCTTAGGATGTAAATCTTCCCCAGCTTTCTTAAAAGTGAATGGAACGTGAACCAAATATAGATCTACATATTCTAACTGCAAATCTTTTAAAGATCTTTTTATCCATGTTTCAACATCTTCTGGTCTATTTCCGACACAAGGAAGCTACAAGTGTAAAAAATAATTTTTACTGATCCTTTATATCTCAATATTATTTTTAACAATTTCGTTAATATTTTCTCCATCCAATTATATTACAATAAATATTTTCAAGTAAATACGACGTTGGATATATAGCTGATATTACCTTCGTAACAATGAAAATGTCAGATCGTTTAATTCTTCCAGAATCAAACCATTTTTTAAGAACGTGACCAATTACTTTTTCATTTTCATATACTGGTGCTGTATCGATGTGTCTGTATCCTGCCTCTAAAGCAACGTTTAGTGCGTCCTGTAATTCTTCTTCACTTGCCTAAAACATTATAACATGCTTTTTCAATCATTAGGAAATATAACTTTGTAGGAGAAGTATTTTTTTATTAATTAAATTATATATAGCATTTAAGTGTGATAATACCTAAGATGCAGAAATAACTAATTATCAAGAACCGAATCCCACTTATGAGATAGAAATTCATTAATAATTATTTTCCTTTCCCGCAATAACTGTTTAAATGAAATTATACAATTTGTAAAAAAGATAACTGAAACAATATTGATGTATTTATGTTCAATTTACATTTTAAAATATAGTCAAAAGAACTAAAGGTAGTATATTCTTGTACATAATTGTTATTAAAACTATTGAATATTCAAACTACTTATAAATATGATTTCAAAGGTTTGTATGCTATTACGTTACGGTTGAATGTTTCTGGGCAATCGCTATTTCATATAGTATGTACCACCGCTACGTACATAAAGAGATATGTATATAGTATTCCCTATAAAAAACTAAACGTTACCTTCGTTTTTCAGGGAAACATTACAAATATAAGAAATTGCATATGTACTATTGTATTGATTTTAAGACACTGTAAAACCTTTTTCTCTATCATTTTTTATACATATTTGTAAAAAGACGCTAGTAGTAATACGAATATCCTGTGTATGGGTAGATATTTTATATTGTTTTTAAGTCCTTGTAATAATTTGTTTAATTAAAAGATCGGAATATCATATATATTTGTATCTATTTCCTCGACAGTTTTCAGTCAACGTAAATGTACGGTCAATTTAAATAAAATAGAACGTCGAATCGGTACTTAGACAAATAATTTAAATAATTCATGTATTTTGATGATGTGGTCATTTTGAAAATGGTGTTCGACAAAACTGTATTATGCATGCGCACAACTATCAGTGCTTGTGTTCAATCTAGTGTTTTGTCATACATGTATGATTAAACTAAATATTTCCTGTAAAAGTTATGTTCTTGTATTTTATTTAAATTTTATATAAAAGGTGATCTTTCTTTCTTTCTTTCTAAGACATGAGCTAATCAAGATTATAAGTGTGTAAAAGAAATATGTAACCTGTTACTAGGTATAGTATTATTACGTATTACTTATTCTTTTAACAAAATTAATATAAATATTAGTAGACTATTTTTACAGCTTATTCTAACTATTGCTATAAAAATATTGGAGATTAAGAGAAATAAAGCTTTTAAAATTGAATGTATAAATTAGAGATACCTGTGCTTTAGAATGTGAGGTTAGGAACTATACTAATTATATGTATATATAATTTATGAGCACTTTTATTGAAGTTTCTACAGTGTAATAAGTTGAAATTATGTAGCTATTAATAATAAATATTTAATAAAAACTATATGTTACTGGTCTTAATTTTAAATTAAATCTATGCATATAAACATACTATAACATGTGAGATTATTTAATTGCATGGCGATATATATATTTTTTATTTTAATTAAAGTTGTATGTATAGTTATTTGCATTCTATCTTTCTTAAGGCATTTGTGAATGTAATTTTGATATTCCCTTTTTAATCAAAGATATGTGGGACATCAAAAAGATATAAAATATTCAGTAACCCAAATAATTTTGTCAAGATACATGTGTAAATCAATTCTTCATTCTTTTGTTATATATATTGATATGTCATATTAAAAATTTATGATTGTAAATTTATGATTAGAAATTTTTATTACCATATTAGGATAATGATATATTTTGATCCACATTTTCATAATTAAATAGAAAACATTTGCTATTACTATTATATCATTGAAAAAAATATTACACTTTAAATCAAGTAAGTTGATACATAGATCCATGTTAAATCTTCATTTACACAATTAATTTATATAATACCACAATATACATATACAGTCATGAATACACAATAAAATGTTGTATCTTTGTTATTGTAATGCTTTATACAATAATAACGTGACATAGGTACTATTCGAATTAACAGTTTCCATAATTTTGAAATTAAATCTTCATATATGTAATTTGTAATCAAACTTTTCTCACTCAAAGAATAGTAGGTTTTATAAAATTTCATATTAAATAGAGGAATTATTACATAGGATTGTAAATTAATGCAATTAAATTTACAGACTGTAAAAAAAATATTTCATTAAGAAGAAAATTATATACAACGTTTAAAAATTAATCGTAGCGAATGGTACGAAAGCGTATCTGTACATTTTAATATTTGATACATTAACGTTTGTGTTTGAGTATTTAATGATAGTATTGTATCAAAAATAATTTTCTTTACAAAAACTTTTTATTTTACAACAAGTTTACCTGCCATGTGCCAAAACCGACTATTGGCATTAAGTGTCCATTCGGAAGCAAAATAGTGTCGTTCTCCATTGCTTGTGTACTGTAGCAACTTTGTAGAATAACTGAATAACTGTAATACCGATTCCAGTTTCTTAAAACTAACTTGACTTTCTCTTTAAGCATGTGCTCACAATCGTATACAACCTTGATCAGGCAGGCATACAGTAATTGCGGCATTTTCCATTCTTTATTAGTCAGATAAAACAACCATCAGGAACTTGCAAGGTTAATTGTTTATGTAATCATTCTAAAAATAATTATATTCATAATTTTAGATACATTTTAAACATTGTATGTTATAATTAATTCTGGTAATGATAAAACGATATAAGGCATAAGGCAATTCTTTTCTCTTTTTTCTCTTATTAATCAAAATTATCCAGATTTAAAGTTCATGACAAAAATGATGTAATGTTATGAATTTTAGGTAATGTCTGTTTACTGCAGGTGATCTGGAAATATTACAGAACAAAACATAAATTAAAACGATAAGTGATTTTATAATGTATCGATGTGTAAATTGTGGAGCTGAGGTGGAAGAGCTTTATAGGAGATACTGTCCAAGTGTTCTAAAGCTTTTAAAATGTGTATGTCATATATTATATAAATTTATTTTTTATAGAAATTAAAAATTAGTTTCATTTCTCGAAATAATGTAGTAGCCAATTTTTTATTTTATATCATATTTCACTTATTTACAAATAATTATACGCAGTTTTACAGAATAATGTTCCAAAATAAAATTTACGTAAGAAAATTACAGTTGCATTTATGCTTAGATAACATAAGAATAAATAACGAAGCATTTAAAGTTGCAAACTATCTAAACGTTCGCCAAATTTTGAAAATTATTTTACTGTCAAATATATTATTGATCATGTCCCTTGATAATCGCGGACTCCTTTACGTGGAAGAACAACGCGCATTCTTCAGAGTAGCCATATCAACTGAACCAAGTAAAACCATATGATGTCTGATGACCCGTCTGTATTATGGCAGGAAAGCGGGTACGGATTTCTATCGATATTCGTGGTTAATTGAGTTTCATCATTTCACAGTCAATAAATTAATACAATTTATGCTTACATTTAATTGCATTTATTTTCTCGCTCAGTTTACTTGTGTTCTAAGCAACAAAGACAATTATTCCTATAACAAATATTCTTTATCACTACGTTAGTTTCTATTATTATTCGTATGATTGTACTCTTTATAAGAACTTTTTTTAATTTCGGTTTATGTAGTTTATTCAGACGAAGAGAATTGGATGTACTGCTTCGGCGATTCGACCTCAGACAAAGGTATTAAATGATGAGCAGTTTTTTCGTAATTATATATAGTCATCGGTATGTGATACTTAACGGAACTTCTGCAATCTAAGATTTAAAGTGCATCTACAAGACTCATACAACTCTGGACGTGGCTGGCTAAATCAATTGATTGCTTAATATATTAATTCATAATGTACTGCAAAGAAGTGCAGCGTTAGTTGACCGGTAGCTTGGAGTAATATCTGACCAACTGTCAAAGGAGGTAGAATTCTAGGAAAAGCCGAGTGTTTTTCTTCTCCCTTAAGTGAGAACGAGATAAAGATACCTGACACGAAATATCGAGGTTAAAATAAATATGTTAGGTGCCTCTCTACGGAGTCACTTCCAAGAACTGATAGAGATAGTGGCCATCAGCTAACACGGCAAACTCTCAGTCAGCTAACGCGGCACTACTACATATCATTCCTATGAAGTATGTAAGTATTCATATAACGTGCAATAGGTTTGGAGCGGATACGAAGTGAATGAAACACCCGGGAAAATTATGCTTTGGTGAAGAATTAACGTCAAGTGATAACAAGAACAAAATTTGTTGAACTTTCAGTTACTGCAGTTATAGATAACTTGATAGTTCGTGATGACATCCCCTTCTGGTAATAACACAAGCATAGCAGATCGGCTAGATATCCTAGAAAAATTAGAAGATGGCATGACTGTGAGTAGTATTGCCTGTGAATATGGACTCAGTAACAGAACAATACGACGATACCGGCAGCACTCGAAGGCGATTCGCAACTTTGCGGCGAATCCAAAGTACCGGGAAATGAAGAGGCAACGGATACCTATATATACCGATTTGGAGTCTAAATTGTATCGTTGGTTTCAGCAAAGGAAGTTGTTAGGAGATTGTTTAACAGATAATATTTTAATAAATAAAGCTAAAGAAATAGAAACAGAGTTTCCCAGTACCTCGAATTTTAAAGCAAGTCGGGGTTGGCTCCAGAACTGGAAGAAAAAATATGATATTGGCAAGAATACGACAGATCCGAATGAAATCGCCGCGAATAATTTTATACGTGAATTTTTACAAATACTAGTAAAAGAAGATATAAACGAAGAAGATGTGTATAACATGGACGAGACTAGTTTACTTTGGAAAGCACTTCCGTGGAAGACATTAGTTCATGAGGAAAAATATCTGATCATAAAAGGAGAAAACAGAAAAACAGACATAGTGACTGTGGCATTTTGTGCAAACACTAGTGGTACACACAAATTGCCATTACTATTTGTAAATAAATTCGCAAATCCCCGAGCATTGAAACATTGTAAGGATACATTACCGGTGGTATATAAAAGTCATTGTAATGCCTGGGTTAACGAAGATATTTTTCGAGAATGGTATACTAATCATTTTAAGCAAAGTGTGAAAGAGCGCCAATTACAGGAACAACGTAAAGGAAAAGTAATATTGCTCGTTGACAATTTCAAGGCACACAAACTTGAAAAAAAGGAACTAGATGATGGCCACTTTATGTTAATATTTTTACCACCGAATACTTCCTCGTTGATCCAACCTATGGACCGAGGCGTAATTACTCAATGTAAAAAGATATTTCGGCTTGAACTACTTCGTCGGGTATGTTGTACGTTCAATACTTCGTTTAAAATAATATTTATAATAATGCAATTTTCTCATATACATTTCTTCTTCATAGGTACTCCAGTATAACGACGGACTTACACAGTTTTATGCTGATTACGATATTAAGGATTGCATCGATTACATTAGCGAAGCATGGAATAATGTTACACCACAAAACATTCGCAGTTCCTGGGTGAAAATTCTTAACAGACAGTTTGAATTTAATAATATTAAAACAGAAAATTCTACGGTCACTGATGAACAGAATGCAGAGCAATCTATCGACGTGATGTCTGCTGAAGAAATAACAGAGTGGATTTCCGGATGCGAACAGGCGGAAATCATTCCAGAGGAAACTGCAATTTTGAAACAAATTTGTAAATTTGAATCATCTCCTTCTCTGATAGAAGACGAAGAAATTGATCGTCTATTGTATAATTTAAGGATGCTGAGTAAAATCGAACCAGAAATTGAAGCCGATGCAAAACGAATAATAGATCATTTTAATAAAAAGCAAGAAAGATAATATTGTCCCTGTTATAGTTATTGTTATCATTATTTTTACACCAGCGATGTACCATTTAAATCGTACGTAATACATGGCCTATCGTCAGAAGACTACTTCGATATAACTATTGTTGTTATAAACGTTTAATCATAGCTTACAAATTTCCAAGCTATGTGACATATGATATTATAATATATACATAACACAAAAGTATGTTTTTTGTATTCAAGTATGTGTATCATATTTGTAGATATTTATTAAGCAAATACCAAATAATTTTAGTATTCGTGATAACTTACGTTATTACTTATTCCTGTTGCCATGTTTTCTGCACTTCTATTTTTACACCTTTACATTTGTTTCTATATCTTTTTTGTATTTTGTTATTGATTTCGTAATAAAGTGTTCATAATAAAATTACATATAACATTCTTTTCTTATTATAACTTGACAAATAAACCTCATCAGACATTTGTGTACATGAACTTTTCTTATTGGTTTAATGTTCAAAATCAATACTCCAAGTTTTTCTAAAGTTACTATTTTGGAACTCTATACTGTAAAATAACTTCTATTATAAAAAAGAATTATTTCTTGCTTCTAAATGGTTAATAATTTATTTTTATTCATTTCAGGGAACATGTGATCTCTTGGCAGATAAATATATTGAATACGATCCAGTAATAATCTTGGTTGACTTAATATTGCTTAAAAGACAAGCATACAGGCATTTGCTTCACAATTGTGATATAACGCCGTGTTGGAAACTAGCAATAATTTTGTGGCTTATTGAATCTTTCCGAAATTTTTTTCTATGTAACAATAGCAATCAGTATGTTCAATATTGGAAGATATTTCAACCTAATTTTAATGGACAATGTAGTGTATATCTAATATTATTCAACACTGCTTTTGCTCTTGCTACTTTTGTCTTCACCGTAATTTTCTGTACTAAAGTGAAGTGGTATTTTTACCCAACTAATTCAAACAAATGTAGTGTGATACAGTTAATGAAAGCTTTAATCATTGGTGGATCTGGAAAATTATTAGGACTGTTAGAAATTACATGGGGACATGTTTTTCTAACGCCCCATTACTTACTTATATTGGGATATACTCTTCTTTGCTTACTTACAACCTATTCAGGTAAGAAATTTCATATAGTTTATATTATATTTTATTTATTTGTTACGTATGTATCTTCTAGGATGTAGTGTTAAGTTAAAACACCTTTCGGTGCTAAGCTGATGAATGCTTCACGCGTATAGCGGTTAAACTCATCCTATTACTATAATCGTATAACCATACTTATAATTAGAATAAATTATTTATAGTTATTATTAATATATCTATATGTTATATAATTTCAGTGGCAGCCAACAATAGAAGACTGGAATCTTTAATAATTTTGGGAATAGGCATAGTGGTTTACAATTGCACACCTAATTTTTCCTTCACGACGTTTAAAGTTTTAAAATTAGTATAATTATTTATTTTTAATTGAATTTGATTTTGTAATCCTGTTTGGCATAATATAACATTAAACTAAACTATATAAATATATTTGTAATATACATATATTTAACATTCCTTAAGAGGTATGATACTCCATCCAAGAACTAATCTATCAAAACCACAAGAGAATAAGTTACAGACCCCGCTATCTTCAGCCCAGGCTACAGACGAGACCATTCTCTGGTGACCCTGAAATCAAAATCAAATTTAAAGTATTTTTATTTTTATATTCTAAGTATAAAATACAAATTCTTTTTTTAAATTCACCGTGAAATTTTAAGTCTAAATTATCACAAGATATGCAAAGAAAGATTAAAGTAACGATACTATAGGACATAAGGTAAAATTTTTACTTACCTGTCTGCTAGTTCTAGGCAATCTAGCTAATCGTTGACCGTTAAGATCAAATAATCTAATTTGTCTATTATCATGTGGAATTGCAACGATACTAGTGCTTGATACGGCTAATCGGTTAGCGGCACTGTCACCTCGAATTGTAGCTAAAGGACTTCGTATATTTCGTAATTCCCATACTTTTACACTTCGATCATCCGAGCCGGAAACGATTTTATCTTCACGCGTGAAGACCGCTGATGTCACAGTCCTGTAGTTTAAAAAATGTAGTGTTTAAGAACATTTCATCTTATACCATGATTCATCAGATTTAACAAATTCATCATCAATTATTACTTACTCGGTATGTGCTTGGAAAACGGAAACCGAATGAATGGGCTCCCTAAAATCCCACAGACGAAAGGTACTGTCCTTACTCGAAGTAACGCAAAGTCGTTGCGTATGATGAGTTGATACATGAGAAAGTTCTTGATCGTGTCCACATAATGTGTGAATAATTTCTCCAGTTTCTACATCATAAAGATTTGCAGTTCTATCCCAAGAAGCAGTGACTATCTGCTCTGCATCAGGTAACCAATCTGCAGCCATCACGACACCCGTATGTCCTAATAACTCTCGTATTGGAGTTCTGTAATATTTTACAAAATATAAATATATACTGAAATGTGAATTTCCTATTTAGAACTATGTAAGAACAACTCTTTGTATTGTAATAACTTTCATTCATTAAAGTGTAATTTAGATTAAAAATTTAATTGAATGATAAGGAAATTTAAATTGGCTTTCCATAAGTATTACCTTAGTGTAGGCGGTTCTTCTTGTTCCTCATTTAAAGCAATCACACCACTAAGATTTCTATCAGAACTCAACCCTGAAAGGTCTTCAGATGAATTCTGTCTTTCAGGTAAATCCCAATCTACAGCAGCTTGCCACACATGAGCAGTATTATCTCCACTTGACGTGAGTGCCAACTCTTTGGTAGGATGAAAACGTACAGAGTTAACAGAGCCAGAATGACCTATAAAATAAATGAGAAATATTCTATTTATCAAATAACAAAATTATTATTTTATGTATAATGTGTACTTTATAGAACTTATGATACTATAAATATTACCACCTAATGACAAAATCTGCAATCACTTAGTTGCCAACCCAATACTAATGGAAATATTTTTGTGTAGTTTGCAAATACTAATAAAATATATAAGAATACATAAAACTGTAACTTAAAGAAAAACAAACCAATATACTGCAGTAAACAACGCCCACTGTCCATAGCCCAAACTCTAGCACTGTGATCAGCAGAAGCTGTAGCAATAATTTGACCTGCTCTTCCAACAGAAACTTCCCAAACACCATCCCGATGCCCAAAATATTCTCTTTGCATACTACATGTCATAGTTGGTGTTTTAAAACTGGAAACTATTTTACTAGTTTGTGCTTTTAACTTATTAGAAGTTGTTTTTGTTTTTGGTGCTGAATTCCCTGCCATAGCTGTAAACAACATATATATTTTTAATATTTGAACATAAATTAAAAAAAATGAGATGACTTTCCAATTCTCCCTTGCTCTTAATTATTTACATTCTTACATTTTTGTTTGGAAAGACTTTTTGTATCTGGAAAGTCTGCAACATCTCCAAGAGGTAAGCTCCGTTCTCCAGAACCATAACACTCTCTTTCAAGCCTCTCATTAAGAGTATCTATCTTCTCTTGTACTAAATTGAGATGTTTGGAAACATATATATTAATAAGATTATACTTTTTTTTAGCAACATAAAGTTAATAAGTAAAATTTACTAAAAATTATTTTAATCATCTTATTTGACATTGCTTATTTATATTCTTAAAAGCCTCAACTATAAAGATATTTTTTAAATTATATAAAAAGTAATAGATAAAAGCTTTCTATATTTCATTATAAAAACTAATATTCATAGCATATAACATATAAAAATATCAATATTTTCATACATCCCAAATTTTCTGTGTAAAGAATCTCAAATTCCTTTTCTATTTGTTGAAATAATTCAAAAAGTCGACATCGTAAAGCTGGTGGAAGTATATTATCATCAGGGTCTGTACGAAAAGCTGCATAGTGAAGTGCAGTTGGTTGCAATGGAGTAGATCCACTTTGTGATTGCAATTCTGTATCTGTACTACTTTGTACTCTTGGAATAGAAATCCGTTTGATTTTCCCAGCACTTTTATTTCCACTAGTCATAGATGGTTCTCCAGGCATCTTTGACTCTGAAATATTATACATTTAAAACGATGTACTTATGATATATTATCTTTGTTTATATTATGATTATAAGATTATAATTAATAATTTTAGCTCTGCAAAGCAATATATTTTAAATATTAAAATTTACTTTAAAATGCATAATATAATAAAATCGTAGGAATACATGTAATACTTATAATATAATATAATAATTTTCATTATTACACATACTAACCACTTAATAAGTACTCACTGTGCATATACATATATTATTTTCTTCCTTCTTATATTTATATTTATGTAAACACATATCACTGTATAATATGGTACAACAATTATATTTTTTACATTTATATTTCTTTAAGTACTTTAAATAGCTTCGTTTAGAAATACAATAACAACAACAATGTATTTAACTAAATTACAATTAATACATTGAAATTGCAATATGTATATAACACATCATGTGTACATATATAAACGCACATATTTCAAAGATTTGTGAATTTATTGGAAATAATTAAAATAGGATAAGTACTATCTTATATGTCAATACAATAGTCTTAAAATAATAGATATTTATAACATCCAGATGGTTAACTAGATTTTTCTTACCATGGAATACTACTTCGCGGTTGCAGGGTTCGTCAGTACTTGTTTAAAGATAATCTAAATTACAATGTCTAAACTAAAATATTTGGAAGCTATTACCAAATCTAATAAAAATATGGGAACACAATTTATACATAATACAAAATAAAATTAAATGACAAATTCAGTTGTGAATTGATTTCGAATATACCATACTTACATACGGTATACGGTCAATATATACAGAACAAATCTGAATATAATAAAACCACAATTAAATTAAAAAAGAATTTATTAGAATTAAAAAAATAGAATAAGGAACTGTACATAAATACATAAATATAGCACTACGAGTTCAGCTGTATCAAGTTCAAATTACAGAAAAAACCTTGTATATATAATCACTAATAATACTTTCTACTCGCGTAATACACATATATAGAGCCGTAAAAATGTAAAGTGAATGTAAAATGTAGAAAATTTTTTAAATTGTTACAAAGGTGTACTAAAACAATCTTTTAACTTTTTGTTGGCTTGTTCTTGCAATTGTAACTCTAAACCTTTTATTGTGTATGATCAAAATGAAATCACAGATTTTGAAATAGTAAAAGTACTTTAATTTTGTTTTCGTAAAAAATGTATATTTTTATTACATCGTATAATGTTAAATTTCTTCGAAAAGTTTAATATTTTACATATCTTTGTGTTAATACAGATAAAGTATTTTTGTGTTTTGTTAGCATTCAGAGGATTTGATATTTGTATTCATATGTATGTACATATGTACAATTTGATATTCGTTTATATCGTGAGATTTATTGTATCCTGAGATGTATTAAATACTAATTAAA
This sequence comes from Bombus flavifrons, assembly GCF_040668555.2. Taxonomy (NCBI): domain Eukaryota; kingdom Metazoa; phylum Arthropoda; class Insecta; order Hymenoptera; family Apidae; genus Bombus; species Bombus flavifrons. The sequence continues at coordinate 10,381,970 of NC_138455.1, read as the reverse complement.
ATGATTTGTTCGTATATTTTATTGTAAATAAATGCATTTATATTTTGTAAATCGAATTTTAGTATTTTTCTTTAATATATTCTCTCCTTTCATTTGAGGTTATATATCATTCTTTTATTTGAGGTTATATGTCATTTTTTAATTGATTGCATTAGACTTAGTAATAATATACATTTTGTAATTCTTTTAATATTTTGTTTTATATAATACTCAAATTTGGAATTTACTCATTTTTTTGGAATATCTCAAATAATGTAATTATAAACATAATAAATCTTTGTAAAAAATATGAATTGTATTCTTTAATAATCATATGCTAAGTATTGTAATTTTCTTGTAACTTTTAATACATCTTCTAATAATATAATATTCGTTTCGTTATTATATAAAACTATAAGATTATGTCAAGTATGGATAAAAAGAAAAAACAAGAAACTTTGGAGAAAGAAGAACTTCAGTTGCTCAGCAAGACGGTAAATACTTTACTTATCTACTTTAATTATCTGATTATAAATAAATTATATTTGTTAATAATCTGATAAATAAACTATCAGTCAATTAAGCTATATATATATTTTTCATAGATTAGAATATGGAAATTTTATGATTATGTTGCTTTTTTTATATCACTTCACTACTTTGCATTATGTTTTAATATTTAAGTCATAGTTAATAATGACAAAAAATATACAATTTCTTGTTGAAAGGAACCATTATAATAGTATATGGTATAAATATTTTATTCTAAGTAACATATTTTTGTTAGGAACTGATAGAAAAGATAATAAAATTGGAAGAAGAAAATAAACAACTGAAAGCAGCAAAAAATAAAATAAAAGAAAAATCAAAAAATAAAGATATTCATAAATCACAAAAACCATTTGATTTTTCAAAGTATGTAAATCTATATAACTATAAAAATAAATATTATGATAAAGAAACTATTTATTTCAATATAAACTATTTTAATTTTAGGTGTAATAAGAGACATATTCTTTTAAAATTCTATTATCTTGGATGGAATTATAACGGTTATGTTGTACAAGAAAGCATTGATAATACAATCGAGGAGCATTTGTTTGAAGCATTAATAAAAAGTTGTTGTATAGAGTCACGTGAAACATCAAATTATCATAGATGTGGGAGAACCGACAAAGGTGTCAGTTCATTTTCACAAGTGATTTCCATAGATTTAAGGAGTAAATTAAATCCAGAGGATCAATGTAAATTAGAAGATGAGCTTCCATATTGTAAAATATTAAATAGGCTGCTCCCTTCTAACATAAGATGTATCGCATGGTGCCCAGCATCTAGTAATTTTTCAGCAAGATTTAACTGTAAATTTCGAACCTACAAGTACTTTTTCCCAAGAGGAAATTTAAATATAGATTCAATGGATAAAGCTGTTAAATATACTATAGGAGAGCATGATTTTCGAAATATTTGTAAAATGGATGTGGCCAATGGTGTTACTAATTATCAAAGAAAAGTTATTGATGCAAAAGTATGTCTGTATCGTCGAGATTTTAGAAATATTTCAGGTAATTATTGCGTTTGATCTAATCATATGTAATTAAGTATTATGCCTAGCAATATTATATTTATTTATATATTTATAGTATATTAAGAATGCATTGAATCTAATTGTAAATTTCTTTTAAAATGGCATTACTATTAGTACAAATTTTTGGCATTAAATGTCGGAGTAGTAAGTGTAACAATTGCGATGTTATGTGTTTTTTCTATCTTTTGTACATACATGTTATTTTGTTATAATAGTGATTTTTATTTAAAAGATTTTTTAAAAATTATAAACAAAAATTTGCTCTATTGCGATTTTTTATAATATATTTATTTTTTCGTTAGTGTACTACGTTTGTATATGTATTGTAAAATATTGTATGTTATATGTTTCTTTGTAGGATATGACGTGTGTCAATTGATTATAACAAGTCAAGCATTTTTATGGCATCAAATTCGTTGCTTAATGGGTGTTTTGTTTCTTATTGGTCAAGGAAACGAGAAACCGGAAATTATTTTAGAGCTTCTAGATATTGAAAAATGTCCTAGGAAACCACAATATAATTTAGCTCATGAAATACCATTAAATCTTTGGTATTGTGAGTACGACACGATGGAGTGGTATATCGATAAGGATGAATTAATAAATACAATAAAATTTTTACAAAGAGATTGGACTTTGAACACAGTAAAGTACGTAGTAAAGCACTTTAATAAATTACGTACTTTAGTTTATTAAAGTACATAGATATGATCTTATAAACGTTTTCAGAAAAAATACAAATTACACCTGTTTTACCGCGTGAATTACATACGTCTTATGTACATTCCATTTAGACCAGATATTTTAAAATGTTTTATACAGTATTAATTTTTACTATGTATATCTTATTTTGAATATTATTTATATTTTTTATTTCGATTTTTACAATCTTATATGTGCATATTATGATTCTAAAATCGTCGATATAAACAGAACGAAAGTGATTTCTCGTGTAAAATGATATTCTTCCTCATTAAGAATTAAAAAATTTATCTATTTTTTAACCCGGAAGAGGTTACAGATAATTGCTCTGTCAATTTATATTTTTTTATAAATAAAAATAATGCAATTTCGATTTTAACAGATCAGTTATGATTGAAAATATGTTATCGGATTTGGAAGATACAACGGATTGTAAAGATATGCTTTTTCAAAGTGATTGTCTATTACTTGGTATACAACCTAGAATGTATCAACGTTTAATGAAACGACCTACTTGTGGTTAGTATACAAATCCGTTAATATTCTTTTACCAATTTTTTGGAAGAAGATAATCATATTAAACGTACAATTGATTTTCAGAAAGCTTAGAAAGTAAAATAAAACATTACGAAAGTAAGAAAAAGAAGAAAGAAGACCCAGACAATAGCGACGATAAGTAAATGTATCAGTCCTTTTTTTAACAATAAAAGATTTTAATTTTGTTAATTTATTATACATACTTTATGGCTCATAGTGACCTTCTTATACTTCCAGCCTTGTTCAATCCTTTCTCATCTCTAAACACGCATTGAACACACTAAACACACTAAAAATATATACGAAATACAACCTGCTTGTGATATGCCTTAGGTTGTTCTAATACTGGCAGCACACTTTCATTCAAAGTGGATTAAAATGGCGGCAAAAAATTGTACATCAACTTTTAAGGCGTCACTGTGAAGTAAACGCCTCAATTCCGTGATCAAATTCATATCGACTCATAAAAATAGATTTCGAGAAGCAATATCGTTCCGTATCAATGGCAAAATGAATCAAAGCTGTTATACAAAAGCATTTTGTAGCTTAAAGACCTTAGTATCTTTAATTAGTTTCGTATAATTGCATTTCATCTATATATTATTAAAGTAAAGTTTTAGTTATTGCTCGATTAATTTCTATTTAAAGCTTTTTCTCAAAAGTATTTCTCAATTCATTTATCTGTATGCGGACTTCTATTGATGGAATAAGAAATTTTTAGCTAAAAATGAAAAAAATCTCAGTTCACGGACCCAGACAAATGCAATTTTACTGGAACTATTTTACGTTTAATACATTCCATTAAATCGTACAGATTCGATTCAATATTGTTTATCGTTAATTTACCCCGTAGTAGGAAGAATCTCCTATTTCTTCTTATATTTTATGAAATCAAAAGGATTAGAAACTAATATGCTTTCGATAAAAACCACAAAATCTATTTTACAAAATTGATCGCATCAGTCTGACTGCAGCTGTAGCTTTGTTTTGGTTTCTACTTCGATCCATAGACCCGGAGGAACATGCGCTTTTGCGTCTCCCGGCTTCATACTTGCGCTCTTTAGCATCAGTCTGCCCGAGTTTGCGTTCTGTTGCTTCCTTGCTGCTTGCCTTTAGCATGGCCATGAAAAATAGAACGTGTAAACTAATGAAATATCCCTAATTCGTTTTAAAATGGTTAGACGATTACGAAAATTAATTTGACGAGTGCTAGTTTATATGAGCTGCCGAACATTGTCATCTAGAAAGGTATATCTCTTATTCTGTTTTACTTTGCATGATTATTTGCTTATTTATTTACTAAGTTCAATGTTCTCCGTGGTATATTGTCATTTTTACCGTTTGATATTCATTTTTTTATTTACATAAATCATTCTTCTTAGGATGATACCACATACATTCATTTTCTATTGTTTGAAAATATTTAAGATTTTATACCAATGCACAACTGGATCTTCACTTTAGTTTTTCAAAATTGGACTTGAACAATTTGTAAAAAGAAATTTTTATGTATACATATATGCATAATTGTACTAAATTGATTAGTTTCTTTGTTTATTCAATACAGATGTTGTTAAACAAGCAGGTGGACCGTATATACATAGAGATCCTTTTTATCTTTTGTATGTCGAGTGTCATAAAATGCTATAGCGTACCATGTACGTTCAACACCATGTGTATGTGTTGGATTCAAGACGATGAAGATTTCACGAAGATGGATATCAATTGCATAGGAATACCATTTGCCAGATTTCCAGGTAGGTTTATCATATTTTACAAACTTAATTTTACTGAATCATCACGTTTGAAAGTTATAGAGATGGATAAAGCTACGGGTACGGACTATAACTATAACTATAATTATTTGACGTATAACGAGGCAATAATCGTCAGCTTTGATAGCTTAAAAACTATGAAAGTCCAGAACAAAAGAAAAATTTCTGTAATAAAAATTACATTGCACAGAAGTCATTGTCTTCTTCTTCTTTTAACGAAGAAACTATTTAATATTAATGAAGGAAAGATATTTCTTAGACCTATTTTCATTTCTTAAGGTGCAATGCTATATTTTTTGCTTTATTTTTAAATATTAGCTCTTACGACGAATACAATAATTTATTCACTGAATCATTCAACATTGGATGGTCCTTCGTGCTTTCGTATTTTACACACAAAACCCATATTTAAATTAAAAAAGATATATTTAATAATAGATGTCTCCGTAAGTTACGTGGCTCAGTTGGATGTAGTTGGATCTGGGATCCAGGCGTTGGATAACGACGCGCTCACGAGTTCAGTTGGTGTCGAAGCTTTGGGATTAATGAGCAATCGATTGTCCAACATTGGTGATAAATCCTTTTCGTAAGTTAGTATGACGGAAGATAATGAAATTATATGTTCTCGATGTTTGTATTGTTTTGTTTCATTGGTTAAATGTAATATTTTGTAACAAGATAAGAGAATAATAATTTGTAAGTATCTAATTGTTATATCTTCAAGAGGTGCATGTAATACTTCATTTAAGGGAATATATGTTATTAGAGGTATTGCGGATAGTTTACGTTCACTGGATCTCAGTTACAATGCCTTGGAGGACGTGCCATTTAAGGTTTTTCGCGACCTAAAGAAACTAAACTGGCTCAACATGCACAGGTAAAAATGTAGAGGAAATTCGACAAAGGTTCTAATTAATTCAATAATAGAATCAATCTATCAAATCATAAAACTATATAATTATAACCGAAAAATTGTATTTCTAGCAATCATTTAACATCGCTGGATGGTGACTGGGGACACTCGAAGGATGCACTAACAAACGCCTTCTTTGGAGATAATTCAATCATCGAGATACCAAAAATATTCAACACGTTCGAATCCCTGGCTTGGTTGAATCTCGACAACAATAACATCGAGGAACTATTGGAAGACAGTCTACCTCCCAATATACACACTCTAAGTCTCAATAGCAACCTTTTAAAATCCTTTCCATCCTCCTTGAAATCCTTAAAACATCTCACGTGGTTGTATCTGAGAGGCAACGACTTTAAAAGCCTTGAACTGCCCGATTTTCAAAGTTCAAATTTAGAACTGGTCGACGTCAGCGAAAATTGCATCGAATGGATTGGTACACTAAGCCTGACCAACCGAACCTTGAAGATTAAAGATTTCAATCTAGACAGCAATAAGTTAACATCGTTAACTGCTGGTATTTTTGATGGTCTCGAGACTAAAAGGATTCACTTGTCCTCGAATACGATCAAGAACGTTGACGATGACGCTTTCCGAGGCCTTGAGGATATGCTGGAATATCTGAACCTGGAGAATAACGATCTTTCCAGTGTTCCTGCAGCAGTTAGTCGATTGAAGAAGTTGTCGTACCTGTATCTTGCTAATAACGACATAAGGAACATATCTGGCGATGCATTTTATGAGTTTGCAGAGAATTTGCGGGCGCTTTCGTTGGCTACGAATAGCTTGGATGCTGTACCAGTTGCGGCTGTAACCAGGTGCCTTGTTTCTTTAATTCGTGTGTGCACTTGACTGTTCGATGTTTAGAGTTCATCCTGTTTTGCGATTTGGTAGCAAGAATTGCTCAATATTGGAGAACTGAGAGATCGATATACAGTTGTAAATAATCTTTACGCTATTTAATATCCATATTTAATGGTACGATGTTTTACGAAATAGGTGCCAGAGGTTACTCCATCTTAATCTCGGCTACAACAAAATCTCTCATATTCAGCCGGGTGACTTCGAATGGGCAGAGGATCTTGAAATTCTCTTGCTTAGAAACAATATTTTGACGAAACTGAAAGACGAAACGTTCAAAGGAGCAAGTAAGCTTCAGTTTAGATCTCCTTCTGTCGCAACTATTTGGTTTATTACCATATATTATCATAAAATCATAGGATAAGTTGCCATATATGTGATTAATTAAAATACGATCTTAAATAATTTTGGTCATGAGATTCAATGGTCAGTTCAATTTTACATTTAAATATATTTCCCATTTGTACTTGTTTTATTCTTCTATATAATATTTAGTCATCTTATATAATATTTTACAGCTTGTTTATTTTATGGTAATGCCGTACATAGAAAAAGATGAGTAAGGAGGAAATGCCAATCTCTCGATCACTTTCAGGGAAGCTGAAAGAGCTCAGTTTGTCTTTCAACCACTTAACGGAGCTCGACGACGATTGCTTCGTTGGTATCGAGGAGAGCCTCGACATTCTCGAGTTGAGCTTCGCTTTCGCGACCGACGTGTTCCCTCAACGGGCACTCAGGCCCCTTTCGAATTTACTGTGGCTCGTTTTGGATAACAACAACTTTCAGACAATCGAGGCGACTGCGTTTTATTCCTTCCAGCGATTACGCTACATCAACCTGGAATCGAATCGACTTCACTATCTGCCTGAACGAATATTTCTGTCCAGCGTCCATCCCGAGCTTCGAGATGTGAAGCTCGGTTACAATTTCCTCGAAGCCATTCCAGACTTCAGCTTTCACAATCTGACCGAATTGAGATCGCTGGATCTGACCGGGAATAGAATAAAGATTCTTAATTCCGATTCCATTATGGATTGCCCGGAATTGGTGACGCTATCGTTGGCTTACAATCGAATCACTAAAATGGAGAAAAATGCATTTTACGGTCTGCCTAGCTTGCGTTTCCTTCATTTGGAGTTCAACAAATTGGTGATGCTAGATCTGGACGCGATCGCGGAAATCGGCGGACCAGATTTTGCTCTCAACGTTTCATATAACGCGATTTCGACCATAAATTCTGGAAGCTTCACGAATAATTTGACGAGATTGGATTTGAGTTTCAATAACATCAGTCATTTGCCGGCGGACACGTTTTATGGAACACCGGAGCTGAAAAGTTTGGATCTGCAGAGTAATTTCATCGTTGTTCTTGAATCAGGTAAAATAATATTTTATCGTCATTATCCAGTTCCTTGACTGTAATGAAATATCGTTAATACATCGTTGATTGGTCTTTTTGTCCTTTCTTTGTGATATGATGCATCTTACCAATAAAATTTTCATTAACATTTTATTAACAGCAAATTTTTCTAGGCACCTTTACGCTGAGACACTTGGAAACGCTAAATCTACGAAACAACAAGATAGAAAGCTTACGGAAACAATCTTTCCACGGCTTAGAATTACTGCAACAGTTAGATTTAAGTGGAAATCAGATCACTCAACTATCCACCGAGCAATTCCGTAATCTAAAGAATTTACGAATCCTGAATTTGTCTGGGAATAAAATAAGATCCCTACCAAGAGACGTTTTCGAAGGGACAAAATTGGAGATTCTTGACCTAAGTAAGAATAAATTCACCGTGGTACCATCGCCATCTTTTCTCGAGGTTGGCTATACCTTACGGGATCTTAATTTAGCGGACAATTTTGTGGATCACCTAGACTCGACTGCTTTTCCAACTTCGCAATTGGTTTCTTTAAATTTGGCGCATAACAGGCTAACCATCCTGCCAGACAATTCGTTTGTTTCTTTGGGAAAACTTCTAAGCCTCAATGTATCTCAAAATATTCTTCAAGCGAATTTTAAGGAACTCTTTCATTACTTGCCTGGGTTAAGGCAGTTGTATTTGGCTAATTGCGGTCTTAGAGACATTCCTCTTCTTCCACTGACGAATTTAAACGTCTTAGATCTGTCTTTTAATCATATACACTCGACGTCTGACAAGCAGTTCCAGTATTTGAAGGATTTGAAGATCCTGTGGTTGGTGAATGATTCGTTGACTTCTATGCCCAATGTGAAATTAAGTCTGTTGAGAGAACTTGATGTGTCTGGCAATCCAATAGAGGTGAGTTCTTTGATCGTATTTCTGTTGATTTATACAATATTTTCATTTTCGTTTAAAAGTTTTGAAGAATAGCAAGAGCACTGTCTTTATAACGAAATGAATGTGTTTTATGTGTTTAAAAAATTGTTAAAAAATATTCGCTAATGAAAATAAAAATTTAGGAACTGACGAAAGAGAGCTTCCTGGGTTACCCAAGACTGGAGAAACTGAATCTAAGAAACCTGAATAAAACCAGATCGGTGGACAAAGATTGCCTTCGCGTCTTAAAATATCTGAAACATCTTCGGATTCAAACGTGGCCTGAAGCGGATGGATTTCATCTCCGACATCTGTTAACTGGATTACCATTAAGAACCGTGGAGATTCAAGTAACAGAACATTTGCTGAAACATCAGATACAAAACGCTTTCACAAAGCAGCTCAGAGAATTGACTATTTCGGGAAGTGATCTCGAGGTAATTTCCTCAGAAGCGTTCTCTACTATTGAAGGTGGTGAATTGATATTAAGGATCAGGGATACTCGAGTCCGGAGACTGCAGTCCGATATGTTTCTTTCTTTGACGAAGAGACTCTCCCAATTGACTTTGGACTTGAGGAACAATCATATCAACGAACTTAGTCCTTCGGTTATTTATGGGAATCTTTCGTGGGAGAGCGTTGGTACCAATATGGTTGCTGGTACGTGAAGCAATTAAATTATTTAATATTTACGGCTTAAAAAACGCAAGCTGATATTTGGTTCGCACAGTACGCTCATGTGTATTGTACTCGATACAAACAAATTTTGATTAATAAGTTTCTCTTTCTTGAAAATTATGCGACACATATGTAGTATATGCATATGTATATAATGAAGAAAATGTAATTGAAACATTTATATTTAAAGAAAAAGAAAACACAACTGTGTCGTTGTTTTTCAGGCGGTTTACAGGTATCTGGAAATCCTCTTGAATGCGATTGCGAGATCGCTTGGCTCAGCTTATGGTTACGAAGATGGCTACGAGAGTCTCGTCAAATCCATACAGCTTCTCAATCGGATGCTCGACAGCTGAGAACGATCGCTGGAAGAGCTGTCTGTACCGAAACCACGCCGTCATATTCGTCTGACAAAGTTCTGTTAACTTTAGGGACCCCTCACACTGCCTGTCAAGCCTCTGCTCTTAGCTCTGGTAACTACGAAAGACTAGCTACCACTTGGCTGGCTATAGTGGACATCATTCTCCTAACGATAATCGCGCCTACTGAATCGTTTATTTTATATTAAAACGAAGAGGTTATTATGGTTTTACCATCTCCCACATATTTTATTTCAACATGTACATCATAAGGGAATTAAATATATTTAATTCTTATATTTAAATAAATATAGGAATTAAAATATAGTTTTTTTCATAGTGGTTTTTGAATGATTTAAAATCATTATCTTCAATGATAATTACAGAGGAGAAATTTATGAGTGGCAAAGTGTTAAATTTGTATTTACAAAATATGTAAATATGTTGTGTTAAATAATTTGATTTAATTTAACAGCGTTGATGAGACTTAAATATTAATGTAAGGAAAGTATGCGCACAAATGATGTTACCTTTACTAGTGGTAAGTTTAATACTAGCTGTTTGTTTAACATGTTACTATTTATGTTTGAAAAATAAAGGATTTTTATAGTAAGAGTGTATAGGTGGTTGTTACAAACTGATTTCATAATTTAATTTCAACTGCGAGATAACTAAGTAGAATAACGACTTAAACTAAACTTGTTATTATTGATGGTATCAATATTTCGGTTTTGGATTAGTGGTTATAATTACAATGATTAAGGGTTAAACTTCGTGTTGCTACTTATTTATATCGTTGTTCTTATTGAGTTTGAAATGAAAATAGCAGGGATAAGCTTAAACCAAAGACAAAAGCCATACGAACAACAAATTATCTTCTCTTTATGTAAAGTTCTTCTTATGTAAAGTTACAAAATAAAACGAAATTACTAGTTAATAGTACGTACAATTTACTTTCTTTCGCCGTTACAAGCGAGATATGAATTCTTTTTTCGGAGAATCTCATTTCTTTTTATTTACAAAATGTATCTGTCACAGTAGTTGGACATAGTGCGCGGTTTATACACATGAGAAACGCATAGTTAGACAGAATCAATGGGAGATAGGAGGAGAATTTAAGGGAAAAAAGTAAAAGCTTTAAAGAGAGGGAAGAGGGGAAATTGGAGTAAGGAGAAGGAATAAAAATTCTCGAATAAAAAAAGATTTCTTGATAACAAAACTCCTCGTCGATTAACGATTATCGTGTTTCCGCTTTTTTTTTTTTCGACGAATTACGATCTTTTTTTTTAATTAACGTTACTATACTAATTAACGTCGTGTGAATGTTCTTCGCGTTTTACAGTATAATCGCGAGCCGCAGAAAAATATCCTTAAATAGATATTATCTTTGTTTCTTCCCATTATTTTTTTTTCTTTTCTTTTTACACTGGTGGTGCCTGTGTGTGTTGTACGCATCCGTCAACGTTTTCAGGCCAATCGCAAACATTTTCATTGGGATTAAATACCAGATTTACCGGACAGGGCATGTGATGCTTCCTTTCGCCCTCACACATATAGTACATAGTGCAGTCGTTCTTGTCAGGATGATAAGATATGTGGTTGTCTTCTTCATCACAGCTTACCTCATTCGCTGAAACGATTAACGCAGTAAGTCATTCAGATCAATTTTTCGAGAATTGGTCAGTTGATCAGTTCTATGAAATTAATCGAGCTCTATAAAATTGTGACAAGATAATAAATAATAAACACTTACGATCTTTGGTGGTGTACCTCCCATTCCTCAAATGAGATTCGTAAGGACCATCGTATTCCAATTTCACTTTATAGTCTCGCAGCTCTTTCATCATAGCTTTGATTAATGGATACTTGCCAGCTCCGCAACTTCCTCTGAAGTCATCCATATCCACCGACCAGATCATTATACCTCCAAAGCCTTCTTCTTTGAGCCATTGCATCTAATGTAATAAACACAAATTGTGAGTTAATTATATTAATCACAATACAAATTGACGCGCGTCTCTGATATTTTCGTTGACTTTCAAAAGAAATATTGACGTTAGCGTTTCTCTTACCTTATTTATAAGGCTTCTTTCGTCATCGAATCCAACCCACTGATCTTCTCTGTACGCGAAAGGAACTTGTTGCTCACTATCCCATACTAGCGTAGTGTTCTCTTCACTGAGGAAGGTACAAATCTATACATTCATTTAGTATTTCTGTTAATGCCACGTGTTGGACAAGAGGTTAGTATACGCTGATGTGTAATACCTCGTAAGACGAGAGGAATCCAGCTTCGTTGGTGAAATTGCCAGCTATTCCACCTCCTGAGGCTGGGGCTCCGATGTCGAATTTCTCTTTGTCCACTAATGTGAAGGATCTGCCATAAGTTGGCATACCGATCATTAATTTCTCCTTTGGAGCACCTTGTTTCACCCATTCCCTTGCACTGTAATCCTATAGTTTTTCATATACATATGAGGTATTCTCATCTATTGAAAGATGTACATTTTATGGTGCTGATCATTCACAGTGCCAAGTTATAGGATTTAATTGAGTATTTGAAAGGGTATTTTCTTATAGAATTAGAATATTCGTTAAGAAAGAATATTACTTGTCAATTACATAAAAGAGTGGAACCATACTTAATAAAAATATAGGAGAAAGTAATTTTCAATACGTACCACTGTCAATTTTTTCTGGTAACTGGTAGCACTTTCCAAAGGATACAAAGGACTATTGTGACCGACTTGCCTCTCCCACTGGCCGTGAAAATCGTACGTCATCACGTTAATGAAGTCCAGATACTTAGATATTTCTGGTACATCGTACCTGAAATTAACGAACTAGCTCAAAGGAAGAAGCTAGAAAAATAATTTAGCTGCATTTCGAAGCCATACGGTCGATAGTAGCCACACGTTGTGAGATATTGAAATTTGTTTTTGTTAAAGATAATTCATTAATTATCAAAGAAACTCAATAACTGGAATTTACCCTGCGGCAATAGCCTCAAAACTAGCTGGTACCGCGGCTGATAAGATTAATTTTGGTTGTCCAGAACTATTTGCTTCACCCTCGAATGCCAGTCGAAGTTCCTTCAAAAGATTCACATAGGCTGCTCGGTCGTCACCACCCCTAATGTAATAAATAAAAAGAAGAATATAAAACGAAGGAACGAGGGAACATCGAACGCGAAGAAATCATTTTTCGAAATTTACCGTGGATATTCCCAATCAACGTCTAGGCCATCAAATTTGTATTCTCTGAGAAATTCGATGGCTTCATAAACGAATTGATTCATACGGAAAGTATTACTGGTCAGTTCTTTGAACGGGGTTGATCCGAAAGCCCAACCACCGATCGCCAATAATATCTGAAAAATCATTAAGACGATTGATATATACCATGGTCTGCTTGATACGTATCAAAATACGTGTCAAATGTATCAATATCGATCAATATGTATGAAAAATAGAATCCAACCTTAATGTCAGGATTCTTATTTCGCAGAGCGATCAATCGTTCATACATCTCCGTGTCCTTCTCGCTTTCTTCTGCGAGCAAGTAATTTTTCAAGGTTGCGAACGAATAGACTATATGCGTGCAGAGAGTTGGATCGATATCTTCCGGTACAAATTTTCCAGCTCCAGGTCTTCTGTGCGACCAATTTGTTAGGTAGCACATTGATTGAGCTGCCCTTTCTACGAACAATGATTAAGTTATCTGTAATGCGATAACGCAAACCAAAAAATTCGAGGAGAAAAGTTTACCATTGGTAGGAGGACTAACGACGAGTTGCGTTGTCGGTTTTTGAAGTTTCTTCGCCTTGTTAATAACATCTGAGACCAATATCTTGTAAGGTTCTGGCTTTTTCAAGATGCTTTCAGATACAGTGCTGGCCACGGCGCTCCAATCGACGTCCTTGGCACTTGGACCTCTTGATATTCCGAGCAATTCCTCCCTCATCGCTCCGATTAAGGGGTACTTGACATTTCCACCGCAAACTGTGCCGTTGAAGTCATCCATATCAACCGTCCACACCATGGCACCGCCGTAACCTTTGCTCTTCAGCCAGTCCATTTTGCCTCGAATAGATTTCTCGTCGTCGAAACCCACCCACTGCTCGTTCTGCACCAAGTATGGTACTTTCATCTCGTCGTCCCAGATATAAGCTGCACCGTTTTGTAACATCTCGCAGATCTATAGAAAATAGAAAAAAGGCGAACTTATCGTTTGTACGAAAGAAAAATTGCTCTTCTTTCTTCTTCAAACTCTCATTCAAAAGTTAATCAAACTTCAAAACCATTCAAACGTCTCTATACTGTGACTCATTAAACACATACTTGAATACTTACTCTGGAAAATTTTTGTAAACGCGTAGATATTGTATTAAACTTTTTGAAACGTTTTGTGTAACATATTCATAAAGATGGTATAAGCGTTCAAATACTTTCGCGAGCCACTGTACCTACATTTACATTTTTCCTTAAAACCACCGTTTTAACTATCCCTTTGAATCACACAACCCAGTAATCACCATTCCCACTTATTATTAGAATCAAACAGACAGCTAAATTGCTTATCCTTTAACTACCTTCAACTGGGAATAAAGCGATAATAAATTTCTAACCGCAAGAAACGGGGAAAGCATCTAATCGATCGATTATCTAAGGACCTCGCGAGTCAAAAAAAATTTGATTTAAATTTACGATCCACGCAAGTTTCAGTGAGTAAAATGGCACTTTGGGTGAAGCAAGAGTCACGTTCAGAAGCAAGAGATCGCAGGTACCTCGTAATAGGCAAGAAAGCCGGATTCCTTGGTGTATTCGCCAGCCTTGCCACCGCCACTGGCAGGTGCATGAACACGGAAATTGGAGACGTTCGAGAGAGTGAAAGATCGGCCATAGGTCGGCATGCCGATGATCAGTTTCTCTTTAGGGGCACCCAAACGGACCCACATGGAGGCTGCGTTATCCACACTAAGCTGTTTCTGCCATTCGGAATCTAACGAAGAAGCGTACAAAGGTGCGTTGTGACCCGTCTCTCGCTCCCATTTCCCGTGGAAATCGTATGCCATCAGGTTGATGAAGTCTAGGTAGCTAAGTAGATATAATGATTGTTATCAATCCATTGACAATTGAATTAGCAAAATCGTCAAAACGACGAATTTTATATTTCTTCTTTTTACAATTGAAGACAGCTCCATTTTGCAATCATTTGTGTAACAATATAAAAACGTATAGTCTATAAGTTTTCTTATTTTATTCTATTATCAGATTTCATATATTTATCCTTCTATTGAATGAAGCGTAAAGCTAAGAAATTTTAATTTCGTTACGTCAATTTACCTAGCAACTGCTGGTACATCGTATCCACTTTTCACATTGTCAGGACCAACCGGTACAGCAGCTGTTAAAAGAAGTCTCGGCATTTTCTTCTCCTGAGCTTCAGCTTCGAACGCTTCTCGAAGCTCTGTAGATGTAAATAAATGAAATAGTATAATTAGATAATTTGTGTGAAGTTTTACAATGTGGAAGTAGATTTTGTAAGTGAATTATCTGTGAGCATATAGCACGCGTAATGAGAATCCAATTAGCATTAATTCTGTATTTACCTTTCAACAGAAGAACGTAGTTCTTCTTGTCGTCTCCTCCTTTCGGATATTCCCAATCGATGTCGAGGCCATCGAAATTTCGATCACGCAGATACGAAATGGCACTGTATATAAAGGTTTGCCTTGCGTACCTCGTCGAGGACATGTCTTTGAATTTCTGAGTGCCGAATGACCATCCACCTGATTAAAATTATAAACGATGACACTTTCATAGATCTTCATATACAGAAATTTTAAAAAACACTATTTAATGTTTTGATCAATTTGTTAATAAATAAATAGGTATACATTTTCTTCCTGACATATTTGAATCTATCTATCTTCGAGGAAGATATATTCCCAAAGATACTCACCAATCGCAAGTAAAATTTTCAAAGAGGGACTAGCCTTCTTCAAATTCACGATTCGTTCGTATAGTCCAGTTTTTCCATCTTTCGTTTCGTCGTTCGACTCGAAGCTGGTCAGCTTGTTCTTCTTCAACCAACCAAAGGCGAATATGATGTGCGTACACAAGTCCGGTTGTATGTCTTCGGGTAAAAATTTTCCAATTTTCGTCCGGTATTGAGACCAGTTTGTATAGTAACATACAAGCTGTACAAATTAAAACTACATTACGATCCCTTCGTTGCTTTTCGTCTCTCATTTATTTCCTTGAGAGAGTAAATAACGAGGAAATAACAAGTGGATATTTCTGATATTATTGATATTATTAAGATCAAAACATAAGTTTTTACGTTAAAGAGAATCATTTTTGATTTTTAAAGTCACTTCCTCGTGAAAATGAAATTTCGTATGACAAAAAGGTATGCGTTTCAAAATTATTATAAATTAAATTTTACTGTAAATTGTATCATAAATTACACCATAGTTTGTAATATTTTTTTTCGAAGAATTCGTTTCTTGGAGTACAAGTAACAAAGTTGTTGAAGCGTAAATGTAGGTTTTTTTAATTACTAATTATATGACACTGAGATAGTTAAATAGTTTCAGCGAATTGCATGAATCAGTACAAAATTCTTTATACCATTGTATATATGACAATAATTATCATACCTACCTTGTAGTCCTCCGGTTTACCAGTCTGAATTTCATTCTTCTTGTTCTTATTATTGATACGATTTCGCGTGACCTTGAATCTGTTCACGCTTGCTGAGACTTCCTGATCGCTCGAGATCGATGGGGCGGCGGTTGCCGGTCTGCGAAATCTTTTCCTTGTACCTGCTTCACGCATTATTTTTATACTAACGCGTTGCAAATTGATTTTTCTTTTTGAAATGAAGAAATAGATAGGTAAGATATTAGCACTGCATGTTCAACTCTATTTGTTCTATTTACTTAATATTTATTCTGGAATTATTTATTCTGAAAATATTATAAAAATTACTCAAAAGAATTCATTATTGCAAAAGGCGAAGAATTTTCGAAACATCAATCACGAAGGCAATGAATAATACAATAAAGACGAAAAATAACCAACATAAAATATATACTGATCATTAATACAAAGGTACATACTGTTAAATTTGTCTTAGATTTTCGTACGAACTTTTCTGTGCAAATTTAGTGTAAAAAACATATTTAACATAGATACATACGTTTATGCAAATGCTCTTAGAAGAGAAGTTACGTTTGCCCGAGAAAGTTTTTCGAAATATTAGTACCAGTTTACATAACTTTGATCATTTGAGAATATGTGGGCCATTCTTATATAATGACTCATGTTTGTAATGAAGAAACGAAAATGGAGATTAGCGCCTTTCGCTCATTCTACACAGTGCTTTGCTTCCGCAACCTTGTCTTTTGAAAAATAAAAATGCTTGTAGAAATAATTTAAACCGAATGATGAAATATACGTTACATATGCTTTTACGATGAAATAATGTAAAATTGATGATTCGTTCAATTCGATATCACATATTTATACATTGACCAGAAAAATATTTGTCTATAGTTGAAATATATAGAATAAAAGTTTCACTTTTAGAACGTCCACTTTTGGAACGTTAAAGAATTTGAAAGAAACATTTCTTGAATGAAACTAAATATAAACTCAGAAAATTGTAGATTTTGAGGTATAGTGAGTCGAACGATTGATCGTATGTACTCGGATTTCAAACAAAATTATCTTGACAGGGAAACGAATTAACAAGAATAGGAAGACTGAAATTATCGATCGAATTATTTATCGCGCTTCTCTGGTCAAGTTGAATTAAAAATGTAAAATCTGAACAGGTGCAAAACTGAAGAAAAAGTTGACACATAGCAGACTAAATTACGGCTACTTTTCGAGCACCATCCGTTAATTTATACCGGTAACGCATTCATATCACATAATACATACGTAAGAGGTGGCTTGGCATGTGATTTACTTTTTGAGACGCTATGTTTGCAAAAATAAACTCTGAAAGCGAGTTAAAGTCACAATTATCAAATGATAATTAATTGTTTCCTACGTAAGAAACAATATTTTACCATTTATCGATCCACAGGGATTTATCGATCCAAAAATCACTATACTAACTAAATTGAAAGGAAAATAAGCTATCAGTAAATGAGTGAGTAATTAATAATTATTTATCTCGAACCAATTTCCTGAAAAATTTATTTTCTTCGCTTGTATCGCTCTCTTAGCAAACCGTCGTCGATATGCAGTACCAATTATCCTAATATTTCGAAACGAGGGGAAACGAACTGGTATTACGTTAAGAGAGGAAAATAAGCGAAAGATTCATATCATTGGAAAGTTGGTAAGTGATTACCTTCTGCATTGTCGAGAGTTCCGAGAAGTACGATCAAGCAGACGAGCAGCAGCCAACAACAGGTCGTTCTGCTAGTCGACACCTGAAAAAAAAGTGAACGTGTTACTGATCCGTGGAACCTGTCGCTGCTATTACGCCTAAATGTTTGACCGGGAAACAAACGCGAAATATCGAAATATTTTCATGGATCTCGATCACCAGGAGCCGATTCAGTTCGCCTCGGAGAGGCCATTTTCTTCTTTGTGCTCGTTCGGGTCGATAAACTAACAAAAATGCGGTCACCGTTGAGGAAACGTTCAGATTTATACCGCGTGTTGCTCAAACCTATCAATCACCTAACTTAAACATCGAATTTTTTCTTTTTTTAGAAAAACGTATTAGACAGGTGGAAGTTTAGCTCGTAGATGTTTAATTAGCTTCATGTAGCGAGCAAAGCGTTCGATTGTGGTAAGTTATTGTAGCATTATTATTCAGCAATGTGGACGACTTTCAACGAGTGGAAAATTATTCAATGCTACATGCACGTGTACCATACGGTGGTACATGTACTTAATAGGAGAGAATTCTTAATGCAGAGAATATTATTCACTGATATATTTAATGATGCAGAAATTGTTGAACATGCAATAAATAACACACTTTACGAAGTGATAAAAATGTTGCAGCGTAATTGCTGTTATTTTGAATAATGCAACTATATAATTTACATGTGATTTTAAAGAGAACTTTGTTGAGAAATACAAAGTTAAAAGTTACAGTTTGATTAATCTCCGGAAGAATTGAAAACAATTAATCTTTTACGATTAAGCAGTCTCGTTCAATACGTAATACATATACATAGTTGTTTCGCAGTATTATGCAACTTTTGTTGAATAACCACACTGTAAATAGAGGTCGAATCTTCTATCCCCATAGGATGAATAGTGAATATGTGAAATGAAATGAGAGGCGTAGTGAAAATGTATTTCGTTAAAAATTACAAATATTATGAAGGCAATACGGAGAAATAGCTGGCCGTTTGATTTGTGAAATTTTTCTGGCGAATTATTCTTACATTTGGAGAAAGAAATGCGGGCTTACGATGAGATATTAGTCACGACAAACACCATTACAAAAACCAGAGAAAGTTATTTGCGGTTTCCACGATCAATTACCAAGACTTACTGAATTGAAAATTGAGAATCGTAAACTTCCCTATTTAAGCGAAATGGGGTATAATAGTCTGCGTGGGAAACGAGAAGCTGTTACATTCAAGAAAGATTTTATGGAAAGTTTCGTTTCATTATAAACAATCGTAAAATTGTAATATCGTTTATTTGTTTAAACGTTTCCTGGCGCCGTGAACAATTTCTCCTATCGAGTTTCACAAGCCATTAATAATTATGTTATCCAGACACTGAATGCTTTCTGCAATAAGAAGGCTTTATTTTAGAAATTTCATTTATATTTAGCACGAATAAAGAGCAACTAAAGAATACCGTTAATACGCTATGTATATCATTTTCTAAGGGAATGGAAACAACTTAAGAAATTAATTATCTTTCCAAATTAACATTATAATAATAATAATAATCAAGTACAGTATTAATAATTAATTTTATAAATAACCTATTATAATATTCCAAATGTTAAATCTTAAATAAGATAGTCTGAGTAAATCCCATTAAAAATTTCTACAGAATTTATGCTATTTATTAAAAAGTATGTCTGACCTTTCCCATTTCTAAAAAAATCGATCCTTTCCTGTTTCTTCTTATTCTCGGAACAGGACGCCCACTTGTGAATTTATCGCATATTTTATAAATTTTCAATCCCTTGCTTAATCAACGTATCGCGATAAAAGAATATTGCGACATACGCGTTCTGAAATATCTCGTGAAAGCGTTTCCAATTGTAATACTGCATCTAAGTAGAGTTCTGCTTCACAGAGCGTTCCAGAGTTGTTTCGAGATAAGAGAGGAACTGGTAACTGATTAAAAATCCGATTACATTCTCCGGCGAAGAGAACTTTTTCACAATATTTTCACTCTATTGTCATTTGCGTGGCAATTAGCCGAGTCTTTATTAGGTTTGCAATTATTCCACGTTATACATTTTATGTTCATTATTCGCGTAGCTTAGCTAATTAGCACAATGCGCGTAGATTAAAGAACACAACTAGAAACGGATGCTTTCAAAACCACTTTGTATGTACATTTGCAGACAAGTGCTTTCGTTTCCCTCTTATTTCCACTTCATTCCCGATACAAGGACTAGTTCCATTGCGTAGAAAAATTTATACAGTAATTTCAGTATTCACACGATCCATGTTACTTATGAGGATGACCTGCAACGAAAAAAATTACAGAAAGCAGAAAACGAAGCTATTAAGAAAATATTGCGGTCGGAAGCGGAACAAAAGAAGCGATAGCCAAAATATTAATTACTCTAAATTACATCGAAATACATAGCATAACTTCGGCGTGAAATTTTGTGGTATTTCATTTTATTATAAAATCCTTTTTATAGAATATACGAAGATCTTTATGAGTGACTCTTTAGTCGCGTACATAAGAATTTGCATAATTATCCATAGTCTAGCGACAACAAAATATTTTCTTCGTCTATGTAACACTTTTGAACAGCGCTGTAACATTAATGCGAATATGTATTTTGTTTAGGTCGTAGTAGCGAGTTAATTAGCGAAGAAAAAGAAAAGAAAAGAGAAGAAAAAGGAATCGGTTCGTCAGTGTCGCAGTTGGCTGACCAGCTAAGATCGACCATCCGTGAAAATTTCACTGGCGTTACAGATTTTCGAAAGCCAAGAGCCAACGTCGTATCGCTAACTGTCGCGAGGTAACGTTCGATCGTCGATTCTCCACGATCAGAGAAATCGATTCTCAAGATCGCCTATTAAGGGGAGAACGTAATTATTTCGTCGATTATACAGTTTGCCGATATCGGCCGCAGTACGCGCCATTCTCCCTTTTTCTTTTGTCTTCTTCGCCGCCGCTATTTTCTTCTCTTCCCTCATCGTGTTACATAAATCCTGTTATTTTACGAAATTTCGTAACTTTATCGTGGAACATATTGAAACACAGCACACATTAAAGATTATCTTAACTCGTAGCCGTCCCTACTTTTTCTTTTTTTTAAGAGACTTTGTGAACACACAATATACATAAGTGATTATTATTTATTTTTAACATTTCATTATTTATCAAAGAAATATATTATCTATTTCAGTACTATTCATCAACGCCCATATTTTATTTGAAATTCCAATAAATTCAAGGAAAAAGTGCAATTTCTTTATTCTTTATCTCTTGCTTGCATCGACTTTTGGCATTTTTATATCTTACTCTTCTCTTCTGTATATATCTTAACCTTTCAACACCTTTCGTTTAATTAAAAATAAATTTCACGTTTTAGTACGAACACGAATAACGTTTAAGTGATACGAACATCGCTCGTTGTACGATATTTTTCTCTTATATTTACTCACAGATCGTTAACAACATTATGTGAGTACAGTTGATATGTGACACCCCGTATATGATGGAAAAGCAAGGCACAAAACATTTCTGTACAATCTAAAGTGAAATCAGAGCGCACATGTTCAGATGCCGAATAAGTTGCCAATAAAGATTCAAAAGTAAATCCATTAAATTTTCGGTTAATCAAATTTTAACAGTAGAAACGGCGCGACGCTCAGCCATAATGTAATAAGTGTGTCATATTTCTCGATACTGTTCGAACGTGACCGAGCACAAGTGAAACGACACGGAAATGAGCGAACAGCCCAGCGAATGTAATTAGCGAGGCGGGAAGGAAAGGGACGAGAGCCATAAAAAGCGATTTTTCTCTTCGATCAATTCGTTTGTCGATGCGTGAAAAATTGCAGTAGCCGCGTAAAGCCGCGTTCGTGAAGTCTCATTCTACTGTAGCCTCACATTCTACAGTAGCGTTACATTCTACTTACGCCTGAAGAATAAACACTCTTTATTATAGAGTTTATTGTATAGATATTTTTTATTACATGTTATATTAGATTTTACATTATTAGGAAACGTTATTCTTCCTATAAATTTTACAAATCATTAATTATAATTTTGTGTAAAGAAGAAGATTTGAAATATCGTATTTAATATTTTCTAACAATTTCACATCAAATGACAAATTCAATTAAATTCATTTGATCTAATCGGAGTTAATAATTGACACAAAAATTAATGTAAAAATTTTAGCTCCGTCAATACGAATAATTTGAAATTTCTTTATCAGGATGCCTGTTATCTACTTCACTCGAAGTATTACTATATTTTACTATATTTTATATGTCTAGTAGTATGTTTACTCGTATTTCAGACACACAGCCTGTTGCAAAGGAGATTATTCATATATCCATTACATATACATTCTATATAAATATTATTTACTATATAAATTTCTACTTTTCTTTGTTCTTATTGGTCAAGTCACTTGACTTTGAATAAGTTGAAATTTCCAACTAGCAGTTTCATATTAGTGAAATGGTTTCAAGATCCTTGAACTGGATATGGGGCACTTGCTGTCGAACGATTTGACTAATCTAAACGAGCCTTAAAGTTACTATACCTGGAAGTTAGAACCGACCAAAGCTAGTGGTCTAATGGGAAGAAAAAAAGTTTTCTTGTCGGGAGAAAAGTAGCATAAAGTACCGTGAGAGACCGCGTTTAACTTTCTTCTTCGCCATATTCCCCATTCTCAGTCGCGTTTACCCTTTTCACCTCCTTTCTCGCTCCCGTTTCGTTTCATTACGTTTCATGGAAACGCCGCCAACGATTAGCCGCGGAACCGCGATGCGAAAAATAGCTACGTTGTCCAGTTTAACACTGTAATCACATATCTAGATGAATTATAGGTGAAGTTTTGTTTTTCTCTTTCTTTTGTTCGTTATTTCTTTATTTTAATGAAATGACGGATACAATTTTTAACGGAAAAAGTTATTGAAAATTGTTAAATAATTTTGCCAAGGTTTATCAGAATAATAGAATAAATACCACGTGGAAGTGATCTATGTAAACCGAAGACACGAAGAGATCTCCACGATTTGAAAAACACTGGCGCGTCATATTATTATAAATTCTTCGATTTCGAATAATAAAAATGATTAAAAATTGAAATATCACTTTAATGCAACGTTTAAATTCCGTACAATCACAGGCAATTATTTTATATAATATTTTAACTATTGTAATTTAGTGGTTCAAATTTTACAGATACAGCAATATAAAAGGATTTATTTAATTATAAAATTCAGTAGAAACACAAAAAATTGTAAGGACGCCACTTAACTTGCATCGCACCGCGTTATGACTCGATGAAATATTTCTTCCGAGATGAAGAGATGCAACGTGTATCGTAAATGATCACTTGGATAATGGAATGTCGAGACAAGAACGTGTTCGAATAATAGGCAAATAATCGAATAACGAGATTTCAGATTATAGGCTGTGCTTTATTGAAAGTAAAGTTCTCACCTCTATTAACATTGTTTCCGTGGATTGGTCAGGGAAGCTTTATGTTCCTTATTTGTGCACAAGAGGACACAGCTTATTTTAATGTCATCGTCAAATTATTACACGGTACATATAAAGCAATTTGTGAAATTGATGCGGTGCTTCGATCCACGTTCGAACGGTTCTCAACCCATAGAAACGTAAACTAAAATCATCGCGTCCAGTTCTTCGCTTGGAGTATAGCGTTCACCCCATCGAATCATGTTTGCGCGATATTTGTCAAGTTTTGTAATTTTTATTTATTTAATTTTCAATTAATAGATCGTTTAATATAACGTTTAATAAATAAACGATAGCACAATTTATTCTATAACGTCTTCCTTTCCCTTTAATTCCAATTCAAATATCTTCATAAGTGTTTCTTGTAACTGTGAATGTTCAAGCATATCGAACCAAAATTATGAGTCCACCTCAGTATGGCTATTTCTTCTTGTCCTGGCACATCATTCGTTTCATTAATTAACAAACTGTTGTCGTTGCTACGCTTTTGTAGCCAATATATTCCATTTAAACACGTATCTTCGTAACAAGTATCCTCATAAATGCTTGCCTTGTGCGACACATATTTAATTTAACGAACACGATCATCCAAGCAATTTCGTAGGTTTGTTCCTTTACGATCTTCGAATTAATTAAAGTTTTATGAAAGCTCGGCAACAATCATTCCTATTGGACATCGAATCGTTTAGATTGAAACCTAATATAACGTTCGTCTGAAACGAATGAACTTAATTGTATGACATATTATCTATTAGTTTTCTTCATTTAACTGTTACGAGAGCTCAGCCACTAGTTTTATTTCGCTAACGTTGAATGTAGCTAATCTTTTCTTTCTCTTCTCTTCTCTTCTCTTCTATTGGCTTGGCAACTAAGTGATTGCGGACTTTGTCATTAGGTAGTATTGACAAAATCCGCAGTCACTTAGTTTCTAACCTAACAATTACTACGCAGGCGTACTTCGCTTGCAGCAGGAATAGATAAAAATGTGATAAATAGAAGTTGATGCATTTATTTAAGAATTTAAATACAATACAAGTTTATGTTTCTATGAACGTAACTAAAGAATTCATGTACATCTTTGCAATTTATTATGCGTGCATTGTTATTCATAAATACATGAAGATACAGAGTTATTGTAATACTCTTAGTGTTTTCAGATAAAGTAGAGTTATTTGGCAAACTTATTCAGACAAAGTAACTTTGAATGGCTTAGGTAAAAATAGTAGCCATGTCTGGGAAATTTATTAGGTTGGCAATACCATCTAGTGACAAAATCCCTAGTGGCAATCACTTAGTTGCCCAATAGAAGATAGAAATTAAATGGATATTTTCTTTCTGTGAGAGTTATTTATTTATTTTATTACAAACAAGTTGACTCATCTTTTATATGTAAGCGAAATGTCACAATTTAGACAATTAATGTTAATTTAATAATTCTCTAAATATCTAAATCGTTTTGAAGAACTTTGTAGTTTAAAAGAAGAGAACTGTTTTAGTTTAAAAGAAGATACAGAGTCGCTGAAGAAATGCTGCTAGTCTATTGGTTTGTTAACTTTGACAAATTGTTGATAACACCTGGTGTACTCTACATTGTACTTTATTCGAGTATATCTGTGCTTAGTAAAATTATTTCGTCCAATTAAAATTTATTCAGGCGAAGCATGTTTATTGCTGTATTGCTATGACATTTTTATTCAACAGACCCTTGTCATTCAATAAAAATTTATCCAGATGAAGGATAGTGTTCAGGTGAATTAATTCCATTTTTTAATTCCATTCAGGAAGATACAGATTTACATAAATATTCATAGTTCACTGATTTATCGTGAAAATTTTCGAAGACACCTCATGGCGTGCGACATTGTATAATAAGGTCGCTTATTCGTGAAAGCTTTTAACACCACGAAGGTCGATGTTCTCCGTAATTAATGCGACCGGCATACATACGGCAACTTGATCTTGCAACATGTTACAAATGAATCATCATTTCGTGTACATACGGCTCGTCCAACGATTTATATAACGATTTCTGTATCTCGTTTATCAACGTGGTAAATTAATTGTTATACTATATTAAACTGGGAAATGTTAATTTGCGAAATGCTTGTAAACTTTCATAGAGGCAATTCGAGGTTCGAATAGTGTAAGAAAGAAAGCTGAGGGTTCAATTAGGAAGATTGCAACAGCAAAAGATCGTAAATTAATCCTCCTAATTGGCTTTTTTTCGAAATCAAAATTCGCGCCATTTGTGGATCACGAAACACTAGCGCCGTGTAGCGGCGAAAAGGTGCAACTAATTTCCATATCTGTCCTTGTCGCACAGTAGTGCGCTCCTTGTTTACGATCGATGCTGCCATCTATTGAATTTGGCTGGAACTGCGAAAAAGTAACAGGAGTATAGAACGTGCGAGGAGGTATCTCAACTCCTGTTAGACAAGGAGCGCACTATTGTGCGAAAAGGACAGACATACGTGACGTCACAGACAAGGAAAACTATATTGTGCGACAAGGACAGAAGTACTTATTCCTCTAATTTCATGATTATTCGTTAATTACACTTTTAATTAGTTATCAACAATTATCGTTGCAAGTGTCACGGCTGCCGCGGCACGGGCCTGCGATTTTTCATAAATATCAATCTTTTGCGGTATTAATTCGCTCCCTAAGGGATTTTAGAAGCTTCCTTAGATCCTACGCTAAGTTCTTCGTGCATAAAAGTTCGTAAGTTAATTACGCGTGGCGAGAATTATGCGAAAATTCACGGCGTCGCCCCTGGGTGACGAGGATACGCCGTGGATAATTATTAAAAACTGAATAATTAGGTACAAATTCCGGCCGAAAGCGGTGCCAGAATATTGTGTCAGGGATCCCCTGTGTATTCTACGATTCCAAAAGTACGGGAATTTGTTCCAGAAACGGAGCAATTAATGAAAATTCAATGAATTAGAAAGAGACGTATGTCTGCCCTTGTCGCGCACTAGCACGCTCTTTGTCTAACAGGAGTTGAGTTACCTCCTCGCACATTCTATGATCCTGTTACTTTCTTGTAGTTTGAACCGTTTCCGATAGATGGCAGGTGTGGTCGTAGACAAAGAGCGGACCATTGTGCGACAAGAACAGACATATGTCCCCCTCTAGAGCCAATCGAATACATTATATAGATTGTGGAATTGTATGCATGAAAGATAAATACAAAGATGAGAAAGTTCATAAAATGCGCATAATATATGAATATATATGCGTGGTATATGAAACATTCAAAGTACTATGCTTTCCATAATTTTTGGTAGGTAAAACAATTTTTCCCCAAGATTCTATCTTTTTAATTACATTTTTCAAAGTACGTGCTTGCATAGAAATCCATATTTATGAGCCTTGTATTTTTATATTTCTCAGAATTGCATAAAAATTCACTGAATCTAGTAACAACATTGTCATTGGTAAATAATTCGTGAATTCTGCCGCCGGCCAATTAACAACTTTTTTCCGGTGTCTTCCTACTTTCACCGAAATTTGAATTTCGAGCACGATCGACGATTTTTACATGGGACTTTTAAAACAGGCCTGCGAATTTTATTAACCGGTACAATTAACGCTTAACCTGGAATCAGGTGAAAGCAACCAGCGAGCCTTCTATTATTCTTCGGTTCGTTGTAGATCATGCTCGACGCCTTTGGCTCGTTCAACGTTCTCAACCGAGAAGAAATTCTCTCACGTTGATTTATGTAAAATGTAGGAACAAGCATCTGTCCCATATATTTCATCTATTTGCTTCCTTTCTGTCATTTCGTTCTTTCCCCTGCTACTTTCCTATCTTTTCCTTACTGTTACCATTCCTTCCTCCAATTGACTCCATTTCCTGATTCTCAATTAATCGTAACACTAGGAACAAGTCGAATTCCTTTCTTCAAGCGTGTACCTCTCTTGCTATTTCATTTCGAAGCATGTACATTGCAACTTAAGAGTTTGTTATCGATTGTAATTAGCCTGTGAATTCTACAGAGATTTATATTTTTATGAAATTATTACCAATGCAAAATAATATTCGAGCAAAACGAATACCTATTTAAGTAGGTTTAAATTTAAATGTAAAACTCACTATAAAATTTAAACCTATTTAAATAAATGTTCATTTTACTTAAATATTGTCTTGCTTTAATATTAGGTTGGCAACTAAGTGATTGGGGATTTTGTCATTAGGTGGTATTGCATTGGAATTTATTTAGATGGAGGAGATACATTAGCTTTTATTAGGTTGGCAACTACGTGATTGCGGATTTTGCAATACCACCTAATGACAAAATCCGCAATCACTTAGTTGCCAACCTAATAAAAGCTAATGTATCTCCTCCATCTAAATAAATTCCAATGCAATACCAACCTAATGCAAGCTAATGTATCCTTCATCTAAATAAATTCCAATTGGATAAAATAATGACGACGCGTGTACATTGCAACTTAAGAGTTTGCTATCGATTGTAATTAGCCTGTGGATTCTACAGAGATTTATATTTTCATGAAATTATTACCAATGCAAAATAATATTCAAAGGAAACAAATAGGCATTTAAGTGGGCTTAAATTTAAATATAAACCTATTTAAATACATATCCATTTTATTTAAATATCATCTTGCTTTAATACAAGCTAATATATCCTCCCTCTAAATAAATTCCAATTAGATGAAATAATTGTGCTTAGAATTTACTAATTTATTATTTACTATTTAAATGAAAAATTGTACAGTTTCAACCCAAGAACCTAACCTCAACCTAAGAATCACAATGTTGCTTGTTCTGAACCAACGAATTTTGTCTTGGCACAATTTGACAAAAAATGACAAAGATATCAAGAGAAACGAAAACTCGTACGAAAAATCTCGTACATATACATTTTTTCCCACATCAAGATATCCAAGTTCTCTTCTCAAACGATCAAACGTAACAAACGATCTCAAACTTTTGAGCGATATTTACGAATGTACATCCGACAAAAGACGAATGTTCATTTTTATTTTTGCTGAAAGCAATGAACTCTTTTAATGGCCTGTGTATGCGTTCTTTTATTCGCTTTCACTTTCCTCGATTGACGAGAGAAGACACGATTAATTTTTTCTTTTGTAAGAAAGCGAAGCCTAGGTAGACCGCGTGTGATCTTTGAGTCGAAGGACATCGAGAGACGTAAAGTTTTGGGTTGTCGTTTTAACTTGATATTAAATTACTTCATACGTGATATAATATTCTGAACGCTGTTCACTAATTATATCATATCACACGAGTTTCGTAATTGCGAAATATGAAGGAACTCCAGCAGATTTGACATTGACTGCCTTAAGACACGATTTAACGTCCAAACTTCCTAATTACGTTCCAGTTATAAAACAACTTATACAATTATGTCAGTTACGTAACTGTTTCCATTGTTTCACCTGACGTATTCTAACAAACAAAATAACATGTAATATAAATCACATAGCGTAATGTATCGAAATATTTGAATATAACAGGTTTCCTATGACCCGCACTTTCTAATGAGCCATTTTTTTTATCAAGCTCTACGCTTCATTTTTATTAGCCTCATTTGAATCAGCCTGTAAATAACGCGGTCATTGGTTTTCGTGTTACTAGATGAAAATAAACAATTACCTTTTGGCGATCAATCAGTGATGAATCTTCACGTACCTTTTTATAATTCACTATCTATTTCTATAAAGTTTCCTTAGGAAATTTTCTATTCCAATTTTTTGAAACTCCGATAGTAACAACTCTCATTGTTTTCAACTTAATTTCTAGAAAAATCGCGTTTCGTATAATACGATGCAATACCACAGAATGATACGAAGTTTAATATACTTAGACTTGATTAGTCGATACTTTCTCTGGCCATTCTAGTTCGTAATATCTGTGAATCACGTAGCGTAATGTGACAAAGGAAAAATGAAGTATTTTGAAGCAGGTGGTCCAACGAGTGTCCTACAGTTCGTTTCAAAGTTTCCTTCGTTCCTATTTCGTGGTGTCCCATCCCGCCTCGTTCCATTTCATACGGTTCCCGCATAATTCATCGTGGCTCGCCTTCCGACGTTCGACAAACACGGTTTTCGAAAAAAGAAGTTCAATCTCCATGCGCCTCGTGGCCTGCCTTTCTTACGTATATAACGATAAAGAAGGCAATGACCGACTTTCGTGGCCTCGCTTCAATACGAGCACTTACGAAGAAAAAGTACGCGCAAGAAACGCGAAATCACGCGCGTATTTCTCGATTCTTCATTTCCAGACCCCCTGTGCCGACCAATTTGTACACGCGAAAGTTCAATCTCTGTTGAGATTATCCGAGTTGCTTGAGTTCGAGGCGGTTCAATTCGCCAACTTCACTTCAAGTTCACACTCGAGTCAAATTGTTCAACTGTACAGTAGAACTCTAATTATTTTGTCGTCAGACACATAGTTGAGTCGATTGGAATTTATAGAATAGGAGCTCACTAATTTTCATCATCGTCTATTATTTTCCCTTCGTGTAATAAGAACCCAAACGTTCGGATAAGTAAATTCTGCTAGCAACAGTTCAGTTCATCGGTTATTAACTAAAAGTTCGTTCGAATAAATAGATATAATAATTTGTGTGACTTCATTGATCCATTGAGGATCGACCAAGCAGTGAAATAATACGTGTTGATGTATAGAAAAATATAAGTAAAATAAATCATCATTTTCGGTCAACGTATAACAATTTTTTGGAATAATAGGGACATCGCACAAGTTCATTATCAATAGGAAAATAGGAAATTTGACAAACTTAGTAGGAAAACGTTTGCCTCTTGCGTCATACGCAACATTCAAATTAATAATAATTTAGTTTTGCAGCTATGCGCAGACCTAACTTGTGTTGAAAGAGTCGTTTGAAGCGATGCGTAACGAAAGAAAATGGGGACGCTTCGTAGTGAAAGAGTTGGTGATGTTTTCTCGATATCTAACGTAATCATAAACCGATATGTTGCTCTATTCTATAAAAAATACGTTTTAATAAAGCAACCAGCATTCCTAACGCACATAATCCAAATACGTTACTACGCTAGAAGTTATACAATTACATTCAGACGAAACTTCGATTCGCAAATTTTTCATCTTGCTCCTGCCGAATCCTGTCTTCGGCTCGTCTCGAATCTTCGACGTTGCAATTAATAACAGCCCGGTCGTATTGTTTCTAGCATTTACCATTTCTAGATATAGTGGCCGTGTATAATAGCGCGATAATCCCGCGAAAGGTAAATTCGCATATAAATACATGCATACAGGCATATACGTAAATACAATGCACACCAAGTCACCGGTGAAACTTACATAAGGTGCAAGTTGCCGGACCTGTTGTCAGGTTGAAGCGAGCGTATTTTAACCTGAAAACTTCGCCGGCTTGCTAGGAGCAAAAACTTCAGATCCGAGCTCCGTTCAGGCTGGTTCATTCGTTGTGATCGCGCGAGTATTTCTTCTGACCGGAGCAACGTACCACCACTTATCGATTCGTATCGTTTTCAAGCCACGCACGTTTGCGGACCGTTTTCACTCGACTTCCGCCGGAGGGGCCCGCTCGGCCACCGCTTATGAAACTTTCAGCAGTTTCCTGCCGCTACGGGAAATCTATCGAATTTCTTCCATTTCCTTTCTTCCTTTTATCTACATCATGACATACCATGCAATACCGATGCCTTGCTTTTATGGCGATGGAGACTTTCGGCCAACTGTTGCTTTGGTTCTCACACGAGAATTTTCCCATTTTTATACCGTGAACTCTTGTTAAAAGAATCTGAAGATGTCTTCTATTTTTGCTTTCATGACAGTGGCAGATTTTTGAGAACTGTCGGTTTGATTCTTCTGCGAAAACCTAATTTTTTACACATACATGTCAGCTCAAAATTCCTGGAGCATCTTTTATTTTTAATGAAATTACACTATTTGATGTAGATTATAAACTTACAATTTTATACATTTTATCTGATCGGTATTTTATTCATGGTAGTTAATATTATCATCTTTTATTAGTATCCGTCAAACGATACTCTCACTGCATTTAATCTGTTCGGATTAATTGAAAGATCGTATTCTTCTCTATTAGAAGAAATATAATTTTGTTAAAATAAGGATGGAAATACACTCGACTAATTACGATTATAGAGTAGAGATTTATATTTTTGTGGGCACGTTTTTCGACTTCATCTAATATTAACAAACTTGTTAATTTGAAACTCAATGCACAAGCATTTACAGTGAATGGTGAAAAATAGTTAGCGCTTTTAGGCATGCCACTTTACGCACTACTGTGTGGCTCAGATACCATGCTACATTCCTTTCACCAAAGTATGCAACTTTCAATGTCTGCGACTCGTAGAGAATGCATTCGCGAATCTGTATTGGTAGAAAATGTTGCTATTGTTTGGTCAGTTGCTTCAGATATATCGTCCATACATATTTAGCTAATTATTTGATTAATTATTTGAAGCTTGAGACAGAAAACATTATTCGTAACAAATATCTAAAAAAAATAATCAACTACAAAATTAAAAATTTCTATTATAAAATTTTTAGATGAAGTTTATCAAATTACTTTCGAATTAATTAAGTAGATTAGAATTTAATCGAAATCAGAGGACCTTAAGATAAATTAAAATTAATTAGTCTTAGAGGATAGAAAAACTGTTTGATTTAAGATTAGTGTGGTCCAAATAAACATTTATGAATTTATAGATCGTAATTAAGAGCTAATTTAGAATGGATTCATAAGTGTAATTAATTGTGATCATTCTGGAGAAAACTTTCAAAGTCAAGAATCGCGAAATTTTATATCGAGCTATGTCTACGATATTTTATTCGTACTGTTCATTTATATATATTTGAATCCGTAGACACATTAATTATTTTAGCAATTTACTGTTCGATACGTATGACATATAAGTTAAAGGTAACAAGTCACGAATGATAAATTTCAAATTTTTAAAAATTTTATGCCAATAGAAATCAATTTGTACGTGACTAAAATTTAGATGTAACACGATATACTCTAGAATTTATGAATGATTTATCTAAATGTTCAGTCAGTTATAAATAGCTCATTAAAAGCAGTTCTATGACTTTTTACAGCGGTAAGATCAGATTTGCAAATAGGGTTAATACAATGGTAGATTGTAAAATATTCCCAGAAATTCTGTTCCACGTATCAAACCCTTCTAACGTCGGCATCTTTGATGCTTGCTTTGATTATTCGTTACATATCATTGACATAATCCCATTCCATTCGATTGTTTTAGTCATAGAGATCTATTTCCATAAAAAGATGAGCGTATTTAAGAATGATATGCGTAATTGGATCAATAATTATAGAATGAATTTAAGTCGATTTATCCATATTTATTCCATCATTCTAATATCATTAAATTCTCGCAAAAATGATGTGAAAATGATATCGTACTATGATAAAAAAGAATTTTTTCAAAATTGCATGAGTGGAAATTTAAAGAATGAATTTTTAGCCACACAAGGTAGACCAAACGATTCTAGTTTTCACGGCCGGCTGATTTTTACCAAGAATAGAAACTACGCTCGAAATCCTAAGAGATGTAGCGTTTACTTTTTAGAAAACGTCAACTGAGCAAACGTGCGCGTGCATTGCATCGTGCATGTGTGTTTATCGCGCTGGTAGAGGAACAAACACGGTGAGGACGGGATGGTATCGCGTGCTTCGATAGAAATTCCACCGGATTCCAACTGCTTTCTACCGAATTTTTTCCTGGTCACTTCTGCACGCATTTTTCCGCGTACGAACGAATTGCTAGATGAACGCGTTCTTTCTTGTCGATCCAATGTAAAGACTCAAGAACTTGAAGCATGTGCGTAGGATAACAGAAATAGGATAACACTCGTCAATTGGAAAGATACAACTAGATATTCAGGTCTTGCTGCATCAATATAAACTTAAAAATTTGGAAACGATTTTCGAAAAAACGAAACGTTCCGTATGATTTTGTTGAAAAATTGAAGTTATTCCTTATGGTTGGAATGGCGATAATAGCATGATAGTCGAAACTGTCATTTATTTTTGGAAGTATTTTACAAATTTATTGAGCAACTTTTGTAACAACTTTTGTTATTTGTTGTGTGTATTTATTATTATTATTAGTTATCTGTATATGTAATTATTGGATTACAATTAGGTGTATATGTGTTATATTAGGGTAAATCTTTTGGAAAATTGACAAACAATTTTGACGTTGCAATATATTGTAGAGTTCCTTTATCTATTACTAACCCTGTATCGCGCGATAATTTATTATTCATTTGCAATCATCATAAATTTGAAAGAGATCCAAATTTCTTATGTGTCAAAGGAAACACAAATAGAGACACGGCCCAACCACATATATTACGCTTCTTACAACTACAAATCACATATTAAGCTTCTTACAGCTACAAATCTTTCTTTATGGGGATGACTCACAACGTTTGAATCGCCAATTCAAGCCTCAATGCAGTCTCGCGATTAATAAATCATGCACATTCTTTGACTACTTTCGTTATTTTATCTTTATTAATCTTTGTTAAATAGCATGTTGAACACAGGTATTTTCAACACCAATTTGTATAAATTAACTGTAAAAATTGTGAACGTTTATTGCAGCTGTGTATCAGGAATTATTTGAACGATCGCTTGCCAAAAGCATGGCTAACGTGAAATTCATAAAGAATGTAGTATATCTTACGTGGATTGCATAATCGACTATTTTTTAGACTCGTACGATTCTTCTCGAATGCCTGATCGACCGCAGACCGATAAAAATCGGCCTTCGGTTTCCTTAACACCATGTACGCATGTACAGGTAAACTCCGTTTATATCTTACATTACACCGTCTTGCAAATCATAAAACTGTTAATTAGATAACAAACAGATTCAGGAATTATACATCAAATTAGTATTGTTCTTTCACCCAGAATTACACCGTTTAATTTTGGTATTTGAATTGTAAATACAATCTGCGAGACAATCTTAAGAATCATGAATTATGAATTTCTTTTGGCTAGCTTCATCATTTCATCATCATTAATCTCCGTGAATTATCTTTTTTTTTTCGAATATTAAGATCTTCGTAGAATTGATATTCGTAAACGTTAATATATTAACTAGGATTAACTAAATTGCCAATATTTGGGATTTAATAATTCATATATACACAAAAATCAAAGATTATCGGTAGATTATCTTGTTGATTTTAAATGACGTGGTATGTTTTTAAAAATTATGTATCTATATCTTTAAACCACTTCATGTATAAATGGACGAATTTATTAAGCAATTACAGCTGAGAAAAATAAATCAATTAACGTGTAAGTAAAATAATATACATAGACTACTGGCTATAATCGGCTAATTCGAAATTAATAATTCTTAACTCCTTGTACAAAATGTTTCTTTTTAGCTTTTCAAAAGAAGATGTCTGATACGCCCACTATTTATTTTATGATCATGATCTATATACAATACAATCATTTAAATTTAGTGATACTATAGGTACACATACTTCAAGCATTCATAATTTTGGTCCAGTACTGAACAGAGTACAAAATAAAGTCTATTTAATGTATATTCCAAAGATTATTTGTCATAAATTATTTGTCAATCAACGAATATATTTTATATTCAGGGTATGATTCTTACGTTTCATCATACGTAGAAAACATTATTTGAATGATTATAAGCTGTAGCTAAGGTTGATCAATGTTTCAAGATTTTACTCATGTGTGATATTTAAGAAATTATAAAGTGAAGCGGTTACATAAAATTACATTATGCAATGCGATTAGAAATTGCTCCAGTTAAATATCTTATTAGATAACAAAATTATATGGTGTAATAAAAAAAATAAAATTTAAAATAATCTTGAAACTGCACCCAATTTAACAAAATTCTAAAACCGATTAAACTTTATTCAGATATACTAGAATTGATAATTAATTTGCTTCCTACATACATATTTCAATCGTTATGAACTTTCTACTGATCGACTGAAATTTTTTAGGACAGCTATCTATGTTTGATTCTAAATGTTATAATGAAAACGTTGTCACTTAATTAATCAGCGAAAACCTGCAAATGGCGAATTCAGAGAGGCCAAAATTCCTGAGCGTGCTGACCTGTCGCGAACCGGGTTGTCGCAGGTTTCACCAATCGGTGTCATTGGATGTAGAAAGAACATTTCTCTTTTCCTTTACCGTTACACGACTAGTCACGATTAGCGATTGCCAGGGACGACCATTAATAATTCAGCGCAATACGTTGCATCCGAGGATGACTACGAACGCTCTTTGTGTGGGTTGTTTGCGTCAAATTTTTCGTCTATACAAAAAACAAAATATATTCCGCAGAATGGAAATGTTTTGAACGATTTGCAAAATAATAAAAT
This sequence comes from Bombus flavifrons, assembly GCF_040668555.2. Taxonomy (NCBI): domain Eukaryota; kingdom Metazoa; phylum Arthropoda; class Insecta; order Hymenoptera; family Apidae; genus Bombus; species Bombus flavifrons. The sequence goes on along the minus strand of NC_138455.1, from coordinate 10,345,923 downwards.
TTATCATGCGTTAATACCCTGTCTTGTTGCACGTTCTCCAACATTCAACATTCAACGTAATAAACTGAACAGAAATATTGATCTACAGTGGGGTCCTTTAGATGGAAACATAGATACACACTACCAGGTGAATATTCAATATGATAAATAATAAAATTTCAATAATAAAATTTCTTTTGGAACAAAACCTTGTATAACAATCATTTCGTAAATCATGAAGAATAGATATAACTTCAAAACTTTATGCGTATGATATGTTAACACAGATATAAAATGTCACCAAGCAAAAAAATTCCATAACTGGAAACATTAAAAGAACGAGGAAGAAGAGTGATCAAAATGATTACGCCTAGGGGATTCTAATGTAGCGTTAATGCAATGGAAAGGCAGCAATTTTCTTATTTACATACCCGTTACATCGCTGGCAAATGAAGGGACTCGTTAGCTAAGCATTATGAACAAGCCGAATTTGCATTGCTTCACAGTGCAACAAAGCATTCGTGTGAAAACGGGCTGGCAAACGTTATAACAAAAAAAAAAAAAAAAAAAGAAAAGAAGAGAAAAGAACACGAGCGAGAGAGAAACGAAACGTTGGCAATTCAATTCTTTCGAAGGAGGATACCGTGTCAGTTTCCTTCTCTTCGTTTCGTAGACTTCGTAAATCAAGATCGAGAGTTCACTCAGCCGATCGACGTTTTCACCATAGTCCGGTGATTAATATCGCGTCTAGTCCGCACGTTTTAACGTCGAATTAAACCGCGCACGATCGTCGTTACAGGTGTTCACGAGCCATCTTCTTCGTGATTGCAAAAGGTTCTCGCCTCCTATACAAGAAAATGAAGTTTATGATCCGTGCTAGGTAAATGTCAATGAAAGAGAAACAGTTTGAAATAGTGAGTCGAAGGTGAAATCACCACAGTGGGATTTAAATGATGGACAAAAACACAACAGGTGTCTTCTTTGATTATCGTTTAATTTATAAACTTTCTTTTGTGAATATATTATAAGTATTGGATTGAACGGAAAGTTTTTGCATATTTTGTGGAATTAGCACTCGTGATTTTAGAAATACATTACGAGCAGAAAACAAGCGGTTGAGTGCATGTGAATTTTATAATTCAGGAAAGATATTGAAGAACTAAATTGTAAATATTCATTCGAGGTAGCACCATATCGTAGCGATCTGCTAAATTTAGAAACAGGTATTTCAGTCTTAAAAATCAAGAACTATCTAAAATGCTACGATGATATTGAAGTCAAAGATCAACGACTGTATGAGATTTAGCAGAGAATTAGTAAGAAAAGATGGCATATTATTTATTAAAGAGACAATCAGGTGTATTAAAGTATATGACTTCCTTAGTTGCTTAAAAATCCATTTCCTGGTTAATCCAGTACTTTGAAAATTCTGATGGTGGACAACATATCATGAAAATAATACGTATTAAGTTCCTTTAACAATATCTGTCAACGAACGTTATACGTAGAATTGTCATAACATTAATATTAATAAAATTAATTACTTGGAATTATAAATATCTTTTTATATCATATGAAAGTGAACGTGGAGACAAATTCAACCATGTTCGATACAGTATACGTATAATAGTCTGCAAGGTCAAAAAGGAACATTCTTTTATTACACTAACATCTTTATCTAACATTGATTTTCATAATTAAAATCATAATACGGAATCGCAGACTGGAACTGTCTATTAAGACGTATACATACGTTTTATCTGTTGACAAATATAATCAATATGCCTACACAGTTATCTTCGTAACATGATAATTTTGAAAAAACGTTTGTTAACCATTAAGAACACCTCTTCGTGACACAAATCTCTATTTCTACCTGTCTTCTCGATCGTGTGCCGTACTTTTTAACGCCCACCTTTCTCGAATCGCGATAGTCAGTTACGCGGTCCCGTTTCCTTTCGATCTCGCTTCGAATTTGTTCGATTATCAAAGTGCAGAATCGACACACGAGGTCGTCGCTCGACGAAAGTGAGAGGGCTCGAGTAACCCGGAAGGACAAAAACGAGTTCTTGATACTTGTTACGACGAAGGTCCACGGGAATCGCGTAGGCAGACAACTGTCACTGTTCCGCCGATTTACGAGATACATCCAGATATCGGTGAACTTTCCTCCTTCATTCACATTTCTGCCAGCTTCATTAACCTTGGCGCAAAACAATCCACGCGAAATGCTCTGCAAAACCTTGGCGATTATCCCGGAATAATTAAATTGTCCTTTTGACTGGATTATTCGCCTAGTCGAAAACGGCAATAAGTCTTGTGGTATTTTTATGACGTCGTTTAAATGGTAATTTCCGAAATATTAATCAGATAAGGAAAATTCTCCTTAATACGTGAATAAAAAATTGAACAGGATTCCATGTAACTTTTGTTTTATAGCAACCTAAATATTTTAATTGATTTTAATTAAGTGTGATTAAATATTTTACAGATTGCTTTATTCCGGACATAAAATACTATATATAGCCAGAAGGTTGTATATTTGTGCATCTGCATTTTATAAATTTTTTGCTTTCTGTTTTATCACTGTATTATTGTAATTTAATATTGCACTATTATACCGTCATCACCATATAGTCATTAAGTTTGCTCTTTTACTTCTAATTAATAAACTGAAACTTCGCCTAATATAAAACTTGGTAAAAACAAAGTTTGTCAAAATTTACGATTGGCAAACTCTTTTACTATTTTTCACACTGTACGCATATATAATCAAAATCACACGACATTACACGCAATTACACACATACAATCAATATTATATTATCCTATTATTTAAGTAGAATAAATAGAACCATTAATAGTTATTCTCTGTGCTTGAATATGAGAGTTACGCGTACTTTCAAACGATCCATATGTATCATGATATCAAACACTTGCTACAAATCTTCAAACAGAGACCACTAGATTTAATGTCCAAAAAATCATTCTGCCATAGTTTGGTCCGGTCATTGATGCAAGAAGAAGAACAAGAGAAAGAAAAATGAATAACACAACTGCGTCGAGATCTCGATGTCTGTTTTAATCCTTTCCGAATCGATCTCTTTTCAGACCGGTTCCACGGTGGTCTTGCATGAATCCGCGCATGATGTAATATCGTTCGAATGAAAAATAAAACGAGTTTGAAAACGGAGCCGATTCGATCAGAGAAAAAGGATGGAGGGAAAGATTCTGCAAAAACATGAGCAATTTTTTCAGAAATCGCCTGCGAAACACCGTGAGCCTAATAGCCAATCACGATTCTTTTATTACTGATAAATGTGAATAAATTTATAAAAACTTGATTAAAAAGTCGATCCTCGTTCTAACAAGATAAAGTAAGAAGAACTTGGAATTCAACCTAATCTCTTGGTTTTGACAAACGTGAATCAATTTACAAAAATTGCTTTAGAAACTTACACGTTAAAGTCTGATAGAGTAAAATAAAATCTTCGTTAAAATTTACTATACTGTAGAAAATTAATATCAATAGTATTATATAATTTACCAAAATAATTCTGTCAAACCATCCACGAATTTTCTACATACGATACGACGTAGACCTGACGATTAATCACGATTTTGTTACTTTGGTGAATGCAAATAAACTTACAAAAATTGATCGGATATCGACTGAATAATTTTTCTCAACAAAGTAAGTAATAATATAAAACTGTCTTGAAAAACAACCATGTTATACAACATTGGTATCAGCGATACCAATTTACCAATTCTATTAAACTCTCTTTCTCCTTTTTCTCTACTCCCAAATAAACACGATAACAAACAGATTCGGAGTTCGCACGTTTCCACTTACCATGATTCGTCCAGTTTTTCCAGCCACGCGTGACGCTCCGAACGTGGAAAGTAGCACCAATATCGACGAGACACGAAGAAGGGGATGAGTAAAAACAAGACAAGGCGCGGTCGAACGAAACTATACACGAGAAGAGCGTGTGTGAAATGCGGCAAAACTCAGTCCGTGAACGGGAGCGAATGATAGAAAAAGGAAAAACGTAATCGATACGAGAATCAGTGATCGAGGATCCACCGCCACATGATCGAGGAACTGTCACTGACAACAGTTCAGAAAGCACTGACCGTAGTGAACGAGTGCCTCCTGTCATTCTCTCCCTCCTCCCTTTCTTTCTCACTCTCTTGCTGTCTGTTTCTAGTCAGCTCGTTCCAACTCTCTTTTTCTTTCCCAACGGAGGAAGGAAGAACCCCCTTCCTCGAGGAATACTCACAATCACGATCAGGCTGTTTCGATAGTGGCTGCCCCCACAACCCTTCCTTTCCATCGTTTTTGCACACACGCGTTTTCAGCCCGGTATTCAAAAGCCACACGAAAATTTTCGCAACAGGGGCAGACGATATCGTAGACGAACATTGTCCTCGGTAGCCGCGGCGACAATTAAAGCCACCTTTCATTTTGTGTACAGTAAGTGACTATGCGTGCTCTAAGTATACACACATATATCTACACACATGTATATACCTATAAACACACACAGTATAATGTGCGGAACGGTTTAGATTAGATATTGAAAGGAAATGTTTAACCCTATGCGATTGGCAGATTTTTCTGGTGGTACCGACTACTCGAAATGAGAGATATTTACATTGTGAAAACAAATTTTGAATACCGCGATATCCAACTTCAAAGGGTTAATATTCCATGAATGACTTAACTTGCGACTAATTGTGGTTTATCAGATTCTAGCAACTGTTATTTTTGCGATAGATCGGGAAAATATCTACCGTCATACGTATCAGTGTTTATCATAATAATTATTCGGTTGATATTAGATATAGATCAGTGTTGGATTGACAGGTAATTCTCGTTTATATTGGCAACGCATTGACGCTGACAACAGGGCTCAATCGGTTGCTCGGTAAATGGGAACGCGAGAGTGAAACGGCGATCCAGCGATCCACATCGGCCGACTAGAACAGCGTTTCCCAACCTATGCTACGTGAACCTTCCCTACGCTATTCAATCGAACACCACAAACGTAACTTATCCGTTCAAAGTCCTTTCCTTTTCCGACTTCCTTTTCGGGCATGAAAACGAGAGGCTGTCGTTCATATAATAATTTACTTGGAAGTTTGCCTAATTCGATTTTAGAATCGTTTCCTCCTCACATAAGAAAATTCGAAGTTACGTGATGGAATTGTGCGATATATTATGAAACGACGTTTACTAATTTCGTATTTTATTAATTAATACTTTTGATAACTTTCATTTAATAACTATCTGCATAAAGCTTCTAAACGACTTTGTTTCTTTATAGCAGTTTCAAACAATTGGAGTATCGAATTTTCTCTTCCCAAGTGACGAAATTAAAAAAAGTTGTTGCCAAAAAGATAAGAAAAGACTCCACCTGTTCGTTTGCTTATTATACTTTGAAACAAATCATTTCGATTAATTGAGTGTTCACTTGAATGCTTTCACTTTCTTCATTTACAAATGAAAACGGTTGCAATTAAGTCTCTGAAGGATAGGAATGTCTCTATTTCTAATATAGCGATTGATCTATCATGAAACTATTCGTAAATCAGATTCAACTGCGCAAATCAGATTCTTGCTTCTAGTAAGAAGTGGACCGTAGAATTTGCGAACCGGTTTTCTTGATTGTGGAAATATATACGAATGAATGACTCCTATAACTTTGAACTTTCTAGGACATGGATAAAGTTTAGGAAACCACCTAAAGATCTCTATCAACTTTTACCATCCCATGATTTTCACCTCTGTCAAAACTTCTCTTGCATATGGTTTGATTTACAACATAAATTATATCGTCACACGATTATATATGTATAATTTTGCATGGTATCGTGCTTGAATGAAATATTATGACACTGTACGTCACATATCTTCATTACTATAAATTTCGAGTAAAATCAACATTTTTTTCAAATAAAGATAAATATTCATACGATTAATGATTCCAAAAATAGACTGATAAATGAACTATACAATTTTTATAACTTTGGTTAACAACATCTCTCCGACTATTGTATTAGTAAACTATAATTATGTGGCTTTTAATCTTTGCAATCAGAAAATGCTTCATTAGTAAGAAATGGGTCGTAGAATTTGCGAACCAGTGTTCTTGGTTGTAGAAATATAGACGGAAGACTCGTATAATTTCGAACTTTCTAGGACATGGATAAAGTAAATTTGGGAAACCATCTAAAGATTTCTATTAATCGTTACCATCCCATAATTTTCACCTTTGCCAAACTACTTAATTGCACTAAGGGAAAAGATACGACACGTGTTAAGAATAGAATCGTACAAAAACGAACTTTAGTTTTTATCAGATTTAGAAAGAAAGGCGCGATTTAACTCAATCTCGATCAACTCATTGTCAAACTTCACGTTAAACGTTACTTTTTAATTCAACATTCCTCCGTGATGCAATACTCCGTAATCTGAAAAGACGCGTTGTTGCAACCAAGAAATATATACTTCCAGCATACCGAATGCAGGAACGCGCAGAGCGCAAACTTTTGCAGAGCGCATTCGTATAAAATCAGCAAACAGGCGATCAAGAAATAGCGACAGTTACAACAGAATTTCACTCGGTTCCACATTATCTTTATGTTAAATCTTGGAAAGGATACGCTACATATGCACACGCGACGCAGGCACATGCACATACGTCGTTTCTGTCAAATATTCTCATTATTGTAAGAAGAAACAGCTGGCGTACAAAATGCGAAAGAAATTGTTACCCGCTGTCATTCTCACTATTCAATTGACTGTTTTGAAAAGAGGTCTCGTATTTAGGACGAATTTTCACTGTCCTCGTCTTTTTCTTCAAATTCTTTTGTCGCCTCATTCGCTGAAACACGTTGAAAGCTTATATGGGAATATCCTTAATCAAAAGAAAACATAATACACCGTGTCCTCCACGAAAAGGAGCGGCTGCAACGAGAAGGTGATTGTTCAACCTAGATGTCATTTTTACCTGTCGCGTAAATGAAAAAGTACCTTTAATTAACCGGGCGTCTGAAGGTTTCCATATCGTTACTTCATCGATATACATATTAGACATTTATATCTATTTATATACTTAGTAGAAAATAACAATAAATACGAATATTTGAATTATTATGACATTGTTTGATATCTAAATATAATTACGTAGTTATATGTCGTGATGTAAGTTTGTCATTTCATAGGTAAATTAATTTCCAAAACTCAATTGCAACGTAAAAATAGACTTTTCTAGTGTTTCTTATTATAGTTAAGTTTAATATTTATACGTAAATTAACTGAAAGCGTTAAAAAATTGTGATTTCGATATCTGTTCTATAACAGAAATGTTATTTGTTACTGTAGAAGCTTTATAAAATAATATATCTGTAATATTCGAGATATGTTTTATCCGAATGACAATCGTTTAAATGTTCCATAATAATATCAAATAACATCCTTATATCGCAATGTGCATAATGAGAAAATATAGAAAGTCAGGCTCTTGAATTTATGCTTAACAGTTGATTGCCATGAAAATATTCTAACACGCGTTGCAAAATGGCATTACGGTGGAAATAGTATCAATCATCGATGTTAATCAATGATACAATAAGGTATACGATAAGCTTGCTTGGTACAATTCTATAGAAACTGACTGGGTAAAATCAAATTTTATCGCCATTGTCCTATGTTATTTATCAGACAATAAAAAATTAATTCGGTAAATGAATGCATTATTTTAAATATTATTCTGTATTATGATAATGAAGATATGCATATTTAGTAATTCATTTTCTTTTCTTACAAGGAAGTCATTACATGTTCCTTTTTGTTAGAAAGCATTGTAAGTAATCTTTTTGACATTTATAATTGACTGATACCCGGACTTTGTTATAACTTTTGAAAAATACTAGTTAATAAGGAACCTACACAAGATTGATGACATATACATACAATTAAGGAGATTCAAATCTAGAGATGGAGGCCGTTTAATTGGACTTTCCTACCACATTAACCTTTCACGAGAAATTTCCTTTAAATACGACCAAATTTACTATAAAGATGGAACATCGTTGCATATAAACTAGATGGACTATCACTAATTAAGGCAAAATATTCTAAGCATAGCGGTAAAATAACCGGTCCCATGAGTTAATTACACAGAATTTCTGGATGTTTAATCCTCAGCCAGGTGCATAAGTTTGATAAATATTTGGTAATAGATCATATACTAGAAACGTCTCAAAAAGCGTTAATTAAAGTTTGAAGATAAGATAATCGTTTGTTTTAATTATTTAAACCATTAAAACCGAGAAGTATTGTATGCGTATGTGTTTCATTCAAATGAGAGATAGAGTATTAGATCTGAAATTCGTTTCTCATTTGTAGAGATTTTAGTGAAGTTTCATGAATAATTCTTTAATTTTATGAATAAAAATGTATATTTTCATTACATTTATTTTTTCTTATGAATCCTACATATAATATGATGTAAAACGAACAATTTGACTTATTTTGAAGAATTTGAATGATTTTAAATTACGTCTCAACAAATACACCTACAAACTGGAATATCCGATATACTTTTATCATCTTTTACAATTTTCTAATAATTTAACATATTAATATAGCGATTTAATACACTTTGATGATATCAAGTGATTAATGATTCAACATTCAAAACAAATATCTTCTTCCTCAATTATCTATTAGCAGTTCATTAACAAAAATTAACGAAGAAATATTTTCAGGCTTAAATTACGTATCACAATGTTCCTTCTTCATATTCCAAGATAAGAAACTATGGTACCAATTAAAAAAGTACGTACACCGATAACAAACGAATCATAAAATATTTTATATTCGTTATCACTTATATTTCAATAGATATTAACCTTCGAACACATTTGCTAACAATAAATCTTTCTTTCCTCGTGCAAACGGATGGGCCACGTGATTTTTTCGTAACGTCTCCTACAAGTACAAACACGTAGAGAAATAATTATCGTGCATTCTCTAGGAAGAAATCTCCATCGGTTTTATTAATCACCCACATCGTCTAGAACGTTTCATGGAAGACGATATCGAAATAAAATACCGTGACCAAAGCATATCCTCGATAATTATTAATTGTTGGAAAGCCAAGCAGCTATCCATAAGGCTTCTCGCATGTAGTAAAAAGTGAAAGTAATTTTTCATTATGTTCCCCTTTTCATCCTTCACACGCGTTTTATTCGATGACACAACGATATAATTCGACATTGTACCCCAACAAAAATACAATCTCCTTTCTCGTTTTCTGCTTTTTTTCTTCATTCTCTTCTTCTCATCCATCATTTTTACAAATACGTAGCTACATTGTCGCAAACACATTTCTGAAATGCAACACCTCCTCCAAAAGGAATCTCGGCCTCGTTCGCCAGACGTTTCAGGGCTGAAGATAAGTTTTCCTGCGCGAGCGAGCTTAAGAGGTTTGCTTGGTAATCGACAGTGGAAACGGTTGTTGAACAATGAACGCCAGAATCGATACAGAATATCGTGGGCGAAGAATCACGGGCCACGTCAATGGCCGTTCAGCAGAATCGCATCTCCACGGTGTATTCTTCGGCAGTTTCTTGTGGTTTTGAACAACCCTCGAGAGAATTCGAGTTAGGCGTTTACGATACTTTATTTTTGTTTTATCTGTCTGTGGTACATACAGGATGGTCCCTGCAATGAAAATTGCTTTAATAACATTATAAATTCCGTTTACAAATTACAAAGGAAATTGGTACGAATTAATACTGTACACTGCACCGTGAAACGTGTTATTTTTAAGTTTTCTTTCTTATGATCTGTTTTAAGGTATAGACTTTATAATTATCCGTGTGTTTTGTTGTTAAGCATACATTTTGGCAGTCTTAGCTATGCAAAATTGTCATTTGTGGTACAATTAAATTGAAGGAAAAAGCAGTGGATTGTTTAAAGAAACAGTTATTCGATGATATACTTCATTCTTTTTAGGGAATTGAATTTAGAAATTACGGAGTATATCCGCAATCTTGTCTGATGTATTTATAAATATCGGTGTTGGTCTAATTTATTGGTGGAGAAGTTTCGAACTTTTTAAGCTTATCGCTGTTGTTTTCTCTTGTTTTCTAAAATTAGTGACGATTGAGATTAATTAAAATAGAACATCATATAAAAATGATTTTTAGATTAATGTACATACGATGTTAATGAAATATGTATTAGGAATAAGAGTCTGTGAAATTATTTGTTTAAATACGCAAGATATTTCATTCGCCATAAATTCTTGAATATCTGCTAAAAATATGGAAAAATGTTTAACAATGAAATCACGCGGGTTAGATGATGAAACACGTACAATAATATCAAAATTATCATTTTATGAAAATTGTTAAATGAGCAGATATCTTATTCCTTCGAGTCGTATAATTTTGCTTCAGAGACTTTTCACATCTTCATAAATGTCAAAAATATTCAAGATATTCACGAACAATGAAATACCTTGCATTTACCTAACGCTATACTTATTTGAAGCAACGACCGATCTACCACAGTGATTAAAATAAACACGAGTTTAATCAAATAACCAACGAATACGATTAAACTTTACGATGACCATTTCGGAAACATTGAATTAACTAACTTAATTAAAAGGTAGAAAACACTACCGTTCTTTTGCAAAACAAAAACGTTTCTATAAATTCTGAAGAAACGCTAGATTACGAAAGCACGCGACAGAAACTAATGCCCGATGTAAAGGAACAGGACGAAACAGCATACAATAATCTCCATTAAACGATGTGAATATATTATATTTTCGTAAGAAATTCGCAGAAATATGCATAGCGTATTAATCGTACGACATATGGTATAACGTGTGTACATATAATGACGTTAGATTACATTGTGTACTTAAGATAAATAATCCTTACACGATATAATGAACGATTCAAAAGAGTTTTCCGTGGTACTAGATTCGAATTGCACATGATGTGTATTACGACGCGTAACACGTGTCCGAGTCGAAACGGATTGGATCGAATCGAAACGAATTGAGTCGAATTGGAACTGATATTATTCAGAACTCATCCAAAACTCGGAACTCGAAACGACGACGAAGCGGAAGCGCGTACTCGTAGCGGAGCCCGTTTCAGAAGATCCGTTCGTTTCGCGCCGTTTCGCCCGCTCTCTCGTCTAGTCCTCTTAGATCGATTAAATTTTCACCGTGTCCGTACCTTTTCGTTCGTAGCCTTGCTTTTCTAAAATCCTCGGATAGATTAGATCGAGCTCACTCAGAGGGAATCCATTTATTCCGAGAGAAAGGGAGCGGCCCTTCGAAAAGAAGGAAACGAAGGATGAAGAGGCTGAAGAGGAGAGAGAGAGAGAGAAATAGAGAGCGATAGACGCACGAGGTGAAAGTTTAACCAATTAATATCGATACACGATACTTTTCGCGTCTCGGTTCGCCGTCGTGCGAATCGATCGAAACTTAGCCAGATCAAGGACCACGTCCTCAGAATAGCTCGAGTAGTCAATTCGAGAGCCGCGGAGATTAGAGAGACAAAGAAAGCCGGGCTGAAACGTGCCACTCGTTCGTTTGCATGCCAAACGGGAAAGTTACCGCGAACAGGTAACCGCGAGGAATTAGATTGTTGAATAATTTGCTCCGGCTACTTTGATTTCGCTTCGCGCCAGTCGTGCTCCTCCTTCCGAGACTTTGCTGCTTTCCTGGCACCTTCCTCTTCCAGGATTTCATCCAAATCGCTCCGCCAACGCCTAATTTCTCTTTCTCCTCTTGTCCTTCTTCTTTTGCTCATCGTAATTCCTTCCCATTCGTCATACGTCTTTCTTATCCTTTCTTTAACTCCTTTCTCTTCTTACTTTCTGTCTTTTTTTTAACGTTTTTCTTCTTTTACGTGTATGTATTCCTCGTCTTTCTGTTTTTTTTATTTTTTTATTTTAGTTTGTCTGCTTCGTTCTTTTGGTTTTATTATTCGTTTCGCTGGTTTAACTTGAAACGCGGCTAAAACGTTTTCCGCTTCTCCTGCTCGCTTCGGATGGTATTCGCTCAGATGCTTCCTCGCCTCTTCTCCTTCTCCTTCTCCCCTGCGGTTCTACGTCCTGATTACATGATTATGCATTTGCCTCTCTCGGCCCAGGGATTGTTCTTCTTGTCGGGCGCGTGTATCAGTGGGTCAGTCTTCTCGTTCTCTTCCACATACTCCCTCATCCTGGAAGCAAGCAGATCGTCTACTAGATCAAGTTTTCTTTTGATTCACTTGTGTTCGTTCGGTTATATTTTCGACTATCGCTGAAGGTGGAATCTCTTACGAGAACGTTGAATGGTTCTAGGAATCGAAAAAACGAAATATTTATTAATGATTGAATATACAAAATTAAAAACGCAAGAGCGTGAAATAATGAAGAAATATCAACAATTTGCAACCTTTAATGAAATGGTTTCGAATAAAAAGGCAAATTATGTTGAACTAAGCTAAAACACAGTTCAATACAGAAATTCTTGCGAAGAAGTAAGAAATTAAAAAGAATCGATTGGGAAAAGCTGCAGACAATTGTTTATACTAAAAGGTGTTACGATATATTATGCATTTAATGATGATATTTCTAACATTTTATGATTGTCGATTTAACTATCAATTACTTGTTAATTACGTACACGTTCAGTGACCAATGATATTCCCATATCACCATTACATAATTCTTACATTATCATTATGCAACAGTTACATTATCAATGCATATTGGTTACGACTCTACCTATTGATTGTATATCAATTTTAATAAATTTCGTTACGAATTATATCCTGAAAAATGACTAGTTTTGTAATTTCAATTTTAAAAGAAATTTCAATCAAAAGATTACATAAAACATTAATTCGAATATCTCATTCGAAATATATTTGATCTAATAAGTATTTTAAATATGACCGATATTTTCAGGAAAGAACGAAATCCAAATGAATTTCCAGGTGCCTGAGGAGACAAGTTGACGAGATATAATACAGGATCGTTGTAAACGTAACAAGGTTGCAAGCGATGCAAGGAAAAGTGCAGCGAGGAACGAATAGTTGGTCGTTTCGCCGAGAAGGCTCGGTGAAAGGGACTCGCGGCCAGTCTGGCCGATTTTGCGTTCAAGGAGAATTCTGTGTTCCGAAGGTTCGCGACTGCTCAATCGCGATCGACCAATTTTTCCGATTTTCTCGCTATATACCTCTAGATAAAGCAACTTCAACAAAATCTAATTCATTCTTACAACTATACTTTATGACGTCGGTCTAATCAATTCGCCTTAAAATAAAAAGAATCAGAGAAACATTAAGGCTTTGCAAAAAGTTAAAAAGTATTGTAGTAGGTAGGTATCTAGAACTTGTAGTGTAAAACAATCTAAACTTATTCTTATAGGTGTGTTATAAATATTGGTTTAGAAATTATTTATTGCAAATTATTTTTTAAATTTGTCTTTATTGAGAATTTATCCATCGCAACGATATCTTAAAAATTTTTCTTAACTTTCTGATAATGCCTTTTGCAATAATTTCAGATTTCTTGATTAAAATGAATTTATAACACTTTCTATTGCGCTCTGTTGTTTGCACTGATCTCCAGATATCCAACGTTATCTTGAATCTATCTGATCGCAAAGAATAAGTTGAAAGGATACGGCACGAATTCTTCAGCTATGTCGTTGAATAAAGCAGGTCGTCCTATGTCTAGATGCAATCGCAACTATAATTCCAGCACGATTTTTTCAAGTTGATGAGCTACAGGGGGAAAGATTTGAATTATGTATCTGGTATCGAGAAACAGTAGGGATTATGTAATGGTAATGGAACTATTTTAGTTGAACAGGCAGGACATTGTACAGGATTTATTCAGAATTATGAAAAAATTAATCTTAGTACTAGGTACCATTCTTTTAAAAAAATATCCAAAAGTATCGCACGTGTTCTAAAACACAGCAATGGTCAATAATATAATTAATTAACGGTAGTAAATAATTTTTGTACACATAGTAGTTTCTACTTTAATTTACTTAACTCTGTGGTATGCTTATTATTATTTTTAGTATTATATGTGGTATGCTGTGTATATTAAAACATTCAAGCAAAGCTGTTAATGAATCGGTTGTATTAGTCGGTAGTATCAGTAAATCAGTAATAGTTATAATAATAAGAATCTCCTGTTCCAGTTAACCCGCAGCTTAGCGGAAAATGCGAGAAAATTATAAGCTTTCACTTATCGCTCTTTATTAGAAACGAATGTGGGTTAATGACCTGTTACTACTTACACAAGTAACTTTTCAATGCTTGTTTTAGAAAACTGTTTTATGTTAAAATGTTATAATCGTATTATTCAAGATTATTAAAAAATTGTCCAATTATATTAATTTTGTCAATTGCTTCCTAAGATAGGTGAATGAGATGAATGAATTATTATTATTTTCTATTTATTAAGATCTAAATATCTTACCAAGCACGTCATTCTATTACACTTAAAGGACCCCCGTTCATTATGATAGAAAATAATTTCTACAACTTTCACAACATAGTTTCTAGACTTCCACATGTATCCAAACCCTATAATATAAACTATATTATCAACTTCAATGTATCAAGTTTGGAGACATTAAATTCTATGTAAAAGCTCGTTTAACTCTCAGGCAGCAAAGACTGGGTCAATACTGACTCACGTAGATATTTCATGTTTATTAGGTACTTTCTATATTACATTTACGTATTCTGTTCTATTAAACTGTTAGGTTGAGTAATACATTCATTCACGTTTACTTAAAAGAACGTCGAACGTTATTCGTATAAAATCTACCTAATTAAAGAGTAACTTTTTCATTCTATTTCTTTATTTTATACCTCTTATGAAAAAAAATTCAAATACGCTCCTTTTCACATTCTTTAAGTAGTTTTTATATTTTTTAAAAATAGACTAGTATTAATAATTTATTTAATTTTCAGCCTCATAGCCTAGGAAATGTGAACTTTGTTTACATAGTCTTCTACTCAACACACATACCCGTACAATTATTCACTCGTCTTCCTCATCCTTCCATAACTCCATTCATAACATTTATCTACCTAACTCTATTCAGATGACTCTATTTCGAACGCTTACTCCTTACTCTAGCCTCTGCTATTCGCTTTAGAACTATCCTAATCCCTCCATTTATCCTCAACTTCATTGCATCTACTTTTCTTTTCTCCCGCCCTCGTCCTTTTCCTTCCTCATTCCTACAATACTGCTCCTTTCCACCATTCCACCACGCGTTACTCCCTTCTATCGTATAGAACTTTTTCCACGCTTAAATTTACTGTTTGCACACCTGTATAGTTCTCTGCTAAGTATTTTATCGTTATATATATTCCTTCTGTATATCCTACACAGCGTGTCCTGCTCCTTTCTCCAATACCTATTTCCTTCTTCCACATTTTCACATCTTGCTCTTACCATAAGGTTCTAGCTTCCCCTTGTACCAACCTCCATAAAGTGAGATGCTCACCACCGTATAAATACCTGTACAATATATGATACCTAGAGTTTCTTATTTTACTGTACTGCGACTGTTTTTGGTTCAGTATCTCTCAGCAAAAAAGGAAGAATAAATGCTTGTTTACAATGCATCTTACAATAGCAAATAGCAAATTAGAATTCGAAATAATTAGAGTGTTAATTTCTTTTTGAAGTTTATTATTTTCTCAATCAATCAGAACTTCATTATATCGACAAAAGTGGTGGGTGTTAAATCCAGGCCATTAGTGTTTATAGTTGACTACATTGTCCACGTAAATTGCCTATAGTAAGTCACTGTATGAAATTTTAATAGCAACTATGATATACAATATAAGTATTCCTACTAGATAAAGCTAATACACGATACAAAACCAACTTTTCCTATGTACCACAAGAGCAAAGTTTCACAAGTATAATGCTTCGCGAAAGTATCCGGAATGTTTGCCATAGAAAAGTTTTACGAACACAGTCAGCTTTCTATATTGTACATTAACTTTTTACTAAATACATGTTAATAGTAAGTACCTTGTAATTTCTACATCAATTTTCAGATTCGTTTCAAATTTCACAAATAATCACACGTCACACAGTCGTATCACAGTCGTATCTCGCTACAGTATAAATGAAATTTGTGAAGACGTTTAATGTAATACACATAATACAGTGGCTACAAAAAGTACGCCACTCTGTTTATTATAGGAATTATATACTGATTAATTACCTCCAAATATATTAAATTTCTATAAAAATTTCGTAGGACCTCATGAAAAATCATTTTATTAGAAACTAAGGATACTTGTAAAGACTTTTTGTATATACCGTGAGTACGTAAAAATTTGCTATGGTAAGCGTTCGAATAGTTTTATGAGTCGCTGTATACAATATACGTTGTATGTAGTTGGCACGGAAAATACTGTTCCTTCCAAGGAATTTCAAAGCGCGCGAAGGGAAAAAGCGCACCACGTTTGAAAGAGGAGAATGTCCGGCGTTAAGTGCAAGACGGTGAGCGAGAGATTAGCTCGATCGGTAAGAGAGGAAGAAAAAATGGGAGGTACCTTTCACTCGGGCACTCTCCGAGCAGCAGACCGCGGAAACTTTTTGCTTTCGCGTACGATTCCCCTCGAAAACCGCAACGAGCAACGTCGTTGCTCGAATGCGGTTCCGCGTTCGTTCCGCAACGCTGTGCAACTTCCCATATGTTATCGAACACTGAACGTGTGTCTCATTAGGTGCGCGTCGCCATTACAGCCTCTAGACCTCAGAGGAATATTGGGCTAATTGTGTGTGTCCACTCAAACGAACCAAGATCGATATATAAGCAAGATTATCCTTATTTACTTATTTGTCGATTTGCTTGAGATCTTTTTAATTAAAATAGCTGTCTATGTTATTGTACTAGAGTGTAACATATCCGATTGGTGATGTAATATGGTTTTTTCGATCCTTTACCGACTGTACAATCATTAATGTTACATACATCGTAGAAGTTACACGTCAGCAGCCGTTTAGGTAAAAATTTATTGTCATTAAAAAGAATCATTGGCAAATTTTAAACATATAAAGAAATAAAGAATATTTTCTACTAGCTGCTGCTACTGGCAAGGCAAAGATATAACGCAAGATTGTGGGTATTGTGCAATAGGTGGTAGACTACGGATTTTGATATATTTATGGGAAATTTGAGGATGCAAAGGTACACAGAATACACATAATACGGATATTGTATAGAACACGCTGCGCTTAAGCTCCGTTCTTCGTAACTGTGCCCATAAAGATGTAAATTTGCATAAATATCTGCTAGTAGTAAATATAAAAGCAGAATGAATTTATAATACAGTCCAGTATGTATCCATTCAGTTGTAACATACACGTAAAACGTCCTCTCTCTTTAATAAAATTTTTCCAATCCGAGGTAGTCTCCTTCAACTAACATAATATAAGAATCAGAAGATCAACAAAGATGGATCTACATATCACATTTTCTCCTATGGTTTTCGCATCTTCTAACATCTTCGTTCATGACGTGGGACTATCCGAAAATTACGCCTTTCTATCATATTAAGGAAGATAGTTAACATATAAAACTCCTACAACTTTGATACAATTAATTCGTTTGTATGAACCAGCTGGTATGTAAGTACGTACAGTGCGAGCGTCTAAAAGTGATCAGTCTACGAATATGCGATTAACAGATACTCCACGTCCAAGGAGATCCTGTCCCAACGTGTAATATGGGAACGTCGGTGTAATTTAACCTTGACTGTCGATTACTAGCAGCATGTTGCGGCACACCGCGCCACGCCACACCGATTACGTCGTCATCTACACTATCTATACGTCTCGCGTTTCTCGATTCGTCTAGGAAGCGGCTTCTATGATCACTTTGTCCGAACGATTTTTATACGACACCACGACGATTGTTTCGTTCGAGTCGGTTCAACATGACTCGATCAATACTGCGTCGTTCGATTTGTTTTTTTAACCACCGTCTGAGTTGCTACTTTATTGCAATATAATATCTCAAGCATCATGAACAACCCAGAGGTTACAATAAAAACCAATACATGGAAGAAGCAAATAAATAGAAAAACTGTATTTTTTTTTTTTTTTAAGCAAATGTAAATTATATGAACAGCTTTTGTTCTCGAGTATAGAAGAAGTAAATATACGGTTCTTCTAAATATAAGCAATCGAGAATTTCTTACATATTTACAAAGAATTCGGTAATTGTGAGAAGAGTAAGTGAGAAGAGACTTTATTTTTCCAAGAAAAATCAATGTAACGGTGTTTCATCAGAAAATCGTAAAATAAATAGATTTGATACCTTGTCTTTTAAATAATTACGAAATTGTTAATTACCTCTTTATGACGATATTGTTTTATTTTTTAGAGCTAATTGCATTTGTTTTGAAAACTTATAAATCTTTATAATTTGGAATGGATAACTATACATGCAAGACAGCACTAATAGGTACTAATTCAGCGTCGAGATAAAGAAACACGATAGTTCGAGAAGTAACTAATTAAGAAAAGTCTTAGGATCAAATGACAGTATGTAATCTATGAACGAAGGATTCTAGACGTTTGATATTAAACTATAAAGTATTAATCTGTTACAAGAATGAATTTCCAAAATGAAGAGAGTTGATTAAGGATCAAGTACTCATAGCAGCTGAAGGATTCTGAATTCATTACACTAGAATTACTAATATTGATTTGACCTAATATCCTAGTATAATGTAAAATAATATTAAAAATAGTATTCGTCGATAATCGCCTACCTTTTTTGTGCAAATTTGGAATTCTAAGATTAATTAGCGCAGAAAATGACAAATCAACGCATGGAATAATATTCAAAATTCCTTTCTTATCTCAGCTTAATTTTATACAGATAACATTTTCCATTCTAAAATTATAAATTCGTCAAAATACAAATATTCTTTCCACACAAGCACTATAACTTATTTATCCAATTTACTTTCCATTTTTCATTAGATATATATTACTAACTTTCAACCTGTTGATCGTTAAATCAATTTTCCTGACACCTAACGACTCGACAGATACGCCCAAGTAATCTGACAAAAGCAAGTTGACGAACAAACAAAAAAAATTATAAAATAATTAGGAAGAGCATTCATATTCTCGGTAGTTTCAATGATAATGTCGATACGAAAGATTCCAAGCTTTTGTGTTTACTATTGCAAGGTTTTCTGCTGCAAAAGTCTTCGTAATCGTTTTCTTGACCATTCAAGTTCTTTTGATTAATTATCAAAGTCAGTAAAATACCAACAAAATTGTCCGTCTCGTCCAGCTTCTAAAGTTTTTCGAGGACTTTGGAATACGCCATATGAATTTTAAGAAGGAAACAGTTTTTACATGCAAACAAGCATGAATTCGAATAAACGAATAAGAATGTGAAAGAAGCTCGATAAAAAGATTCGAAGTATTTAAAACAATTTGTTATAAATGATATATAGATACTATGACATATTAAAATAATAGTAAATTGAACAAATATGATTAAAACGATTACAATGCCATGTTAATAATTTCTTGTGATAACTATGGTAATTTTTCCTAAATAGTATGAATAATCATTATTTTCCTTTTGTACTATGAATACCTTTTTTAAATATTGGAGACAAACGAGAAAAAGAATTGAAAGAAAGAGGATCTCGAATCAATTACAAAGCTACTAGGAATATATATATTGTAAAACCTATTGTATTGTATATAATTAGTAGATTTTCGAATGTCTGAACTGAATTTTACAAGATCAGAAAATAAAAATGATTTGCTCCCCACAATCTTCATCACACTGTTTATGTATTACACGATGTATGTATGTATTATGAATACCTTCGTAGCTAAAAATAACTTCGAAAGAAATGTTAAATATAACACAAAATCACTTGGGTCATTTGAATGGAACATTGTTTACCGGATGCTGTTCTAGATTAATCAGTCTTAAATTTAAATTAAAAATAATTTCAGTCATACAGTTTCCTTAAATATCGTGTCACGTCATTATATATCATATGTTTACTAATTTACTAAGTTACTAAATAATACTGTGATAGAGCCATTTGAAGTACAACTAATCTTCCAAAGAATATCATAAAATACATATCAAATGCAAATAGGAATGTGGTTTTGACTATTGAAACTTCTCCATTAATATTGTGTGCAATTTTTAGAAAATCCTCATACGATTCACTTTTCCCAGTGTAAAATGTTTCTGTATCTTTTAGTACATTATTTATTTAAAAAGTTCGGTATGTTTACTAAATTGTAGCCTGCATAATGGTACAAAGATGTTACTCTGCGCGTCTTGTATAAAAATGTTGTCTAAATCCTGAATCCTTTTTAACTTCATCTATGCAACCTATCAAAAAATAATGAATCATTTCACAGGATATTCTTTCTATGATACCCATAAGATAAAGAAAATACAAGATGAACTATTCAGCCTAGAAAATGCGGCATAATAAGTAAACAAGGAATAATCAAATACATAAAAAATTCGTTGAAAGGATGGAACAGTCCATCGGGCAAATTGAACAAAAAAATTCAATCTATTACTCGAGCAACGATAAAACAAGAAATGAGGTGAAACAGGACAGCTACTTATACTGACCAATAAATTTTTACGATAACAAAGATAGATAGGAAACAACATCATGCGTTAATCGGTGTATCAAACGAAACAAGAAGCAAAATGAAAAGACGCAAATGAAATTTCAAGAATAATTGACGAATATAGGATGAGATAGATGGGGTTGTTGGACGCGTAACACGAAACTTTCCGTGGACCATCCTCGTCGTATCATTGTCTACTAAATAAGGTGAAACAATAGAACCGTAAAAAGGAAGCGGAAATAAGAAAAAATTGGAGAAACAACCGACGAAGGTGGGGCGAAAAAGAGGGGTTAATGGACTTACGCGACAATACTCTTCGAAAGGGGCCACCGTTCCATATCAGCTTGGTACTTCATGTTCTCGATCTGCTTCTTCAATGCGTCCTTGTCCATGTTAGCTAGTACACTGGGATCCATGGTTATAGCCGCGCCTCCCTTTTGCCAGATAAGAACCGAATAGCGCTTGCGCCTCTACGAAAAATCAATAGAACCGACTATGTATGGGGACTCCTGTTATTGGAACACCAAACCTACGTCACACACTGGCAACAGGAAATTCGATTCTGCGAGGAAAAGTGCACGAACTTTTCCCTCGTTGCGACCTCCGCGAGATGACAATGGATCTTATTCTGTTCCTCGTACACACGTGATATTCGAGCCGTGCGTGATACGGATCGAAGCGTTATATAGTTATTTAGTCATTATTTCACTAATCGTTACCTTATAGATCATTATACCGAAGACACTTGATACTTTGATGCCGTAGGATTCAAGGACATGATCTTGGATTTCTTGCAACTGCGTAAACAAATGGTTTGCCATAGGTTTGGGTAATTGGTACAACGTCGCTTATAAAAGAGAAGATGGTTTTTTTTCATATAGATTTGTGTTTTTATGTATCTTGCTCTAGGTAAAGGGATGCTATCACTACAGTTGGGGAATTATAAATTATTCAATAATAATTACTTTTTACTGAGTACTTACAGAATGTCCCATAAAGAGTGGTACAATAAATAGCAGGGCGATATCTAAAAACGAATAAAATGTGTAGAATAAAGAATAAAAAATTGAACTATTAAATCTTCGCGAATGATGATCTTTCAATTACTAATACCTACAAGAACCTAAAAAAATAATAATTATTTTTTTCTCAATACTTGTTTTTCCATTCGTTGATGAGCTGTTTTTAAGTACTTTCAATCAAGAACCCTTTGACGCTTCCAACGGAAGCAACGAAGCTTGAATCTTAACGAGGAACACATGGAACAAGCACAATGCGCGTACCCATAATAAATTTCTAATGCTCTCTTCTCTTTTTACGGTTTGCACACTTATTCTTCTCTACCGGTAATGACCATTAGGCAGAGAAAAACCATAAATGAATTAAATTTGAACGTTCGAACGATAAAGTGAAAATACTCCTGAAAATATTTATTGCTTTAAGCAAAAATTAATTCCGATATTTCTTTACCTTCAAAAATATTAATACGAACTATAACACCGTCAGATTTGAAAAATAAACACTGAATGGAACAGTCTGTTCATGAAAAAGTTGATTCGTTGCTTTACTTACGCACCGATCAAAATTACTGTATCATGTATCGTAATTATCGAATTCATGGATACATTCCACATAAAATAACTACTATGGCTTCGTTCTTCGACGTTTCATAATTTGCCCTTTCAAGTTTAAATTGTCTATGTTACCTTAAGTCTTATATTATCCTAAATGTTAAAATACTCTATTTCCCTTTTCATATACTATGTACAAAGTATCCGAAAAGGTCGGGACAAAACTCATACTATATGTTAATGAGGTCAAGTAGATAAAAAAAGTTCATATAAACTTACATCCGAAAATGCTTTATTGAAGAGTTATAAGCGTTCAAAAATTTGTATTAATTATTTTAACAGTTACAGTAAATGAAGAATCAAAATGTCCTACTTCTGCAGAAATGCAGAATCCCAATCGTCGAACTAATAATTGTTGAACTTTTTCGAATATTCCTGCTGTTGTAGAAATATGGAATACTAAATGCATTCGATGCGTGCTAATTGCGATTCTGTATAACGAGTCTTAAGAGTAACCTCCTGAAAATCTTTGAACACTTATAACTCTTCGATAAAGCATTTTCAGGTATAAGTTTATATGAATCTTTCTGTTTTGTCCCAATCTTTTCAGTCATCTTGTATGTAACAGCTACTTTTAGTAAAAACCATTATTTCATGGTACTTGGAAGAATTGCATCTGTAATATTCTTTTTCGAAAGAGAAACAAAATCATTAAATAAATTCATTGTTTTATTCTAAATAATGTTAGACGCAAATGTACGAACACTACAATGTACGCTTAGAGGATAATTCCATTTGTGTTTCTGTTGATTGTACGAACTGTACTGACTATGTACTTTATTTGTCATAAAATCTTCCAAGAAATTACTTTCACAATGTCAAGCCAGAACATGCTCGCAAACAGGCTTGAAATAATTAAAAGACATTTAAGTCCATCGTATGCATGTTCACGTAACATTGTACAAGTAGAAGTAACAAAATTTCCTAATTATATTTAAATGAATTTACTTGGAAGAGAAACTAACTCAAAATATACGAAATTTAATTAATTGCGAACAAAATTAAGTTATCAAACTGCTATTAATTAAAAATAAAATCGCAATAATGTCACCTTTAATAGAAATTTAGGCGATCATATATGCTAGAGCTATCTCATTTTGGCACAACTTCTTGAAGTTTTAAAAATAAAACAAAGTACTACATTGATTCTAGAATTTACGATATTTCGAGTTTCAGTATCTTATTAGTTACTAAAACTACATATATCTAAAATGTTAGCTATTACCCTAACACGTCTTCATATTTTTACGGAAAAATTATTCACAAATAATATATACGTGTATTAACTACAACCCACTCCTAAATTAGAAAGATCGAATTAAACAATATTCATGAATGGATGATTATATTTCATATTATAAAAAGTTACCACAATTAAAAATAAAGATTTCTACTGCTCAAGGCTACTCCTCCTCGCACGCCAAAAATAATCTCCATTTTAGCGATCCTATCATACGAGTTGATTTTTGTCACATCTATACTATAAATATCGGTGCGAGTGTCTCTATTGCTATTTATTTCCTCCCATATTTTAAGTTACGATAATAATCATAGTTTACATTTCATTCTACTTTTCTATTTACTGTGAAATACCCTGCATATAATTTCTAATTACTATCAAATAAACAGTAACCATATTTACGACCTATTTTTTCATGGAGAATCAGTTTTCTACTGGCATTGTACTTATTTGGTAATCTATATTACCACACATATGCATTATGCATGCATATGTACGCACGTATACGAATTACGACATGTAGCAAACAAAATTTCAAAATCGATTCTCTCCAGTAAAAAGTCTGATACAACAAACAAATTTCGCACGTGTTTCTTTATACTTCATAGAAATCTTTTATACTATAGAATTTATATCTTTTTAAATAAATTCAAACTATACATATAGAGTATGCTCCAAAATATGGTAGTACTATCGAGCAGAGATAATAAATCAGAAATAAAAAACACAATTTTTAAAAACAACTAAGGTTTCGTTTTCGAGAAAATTAATTTTGAAAATGTATCGAGTAGAGTATATGTCTAGATAATGACTTGATGAACCATTTAGATTGATGAAACATTTTGTCTTATTCAATATTTTTGTTAGCTTACGTTGATAAGATAATAGATTGTAAAGAAAGAATGTAAACCAAGATTCATCACGTCATTACTTATGAGTTAAACGCACGTATAGTTGTTACATTTTCAAAATCTCCAAGTCAGTCTCCTTGAAAACGAAGCTTTATATACAAAAATCTTATTCTTCTTATGCTTTTTATTCTTTTCTATGGAGAATCACATCCTGCTTTTCGTGGGACATCCTGTATAAATTACACAGTAATTCATTTAAAATATGTTGTATGCACCATATCCAATTTTAAGTGCAGGAAACAAACATTCAATGTTCCTCCAACATAAACGCTCGTACAATTTACAACTTTCCCCAGAATCGTGATTTTCATCTTTATAATACGATATTACACATTTTATCTAGTTTGACATATTATTTGATTAGTGATCAGTGATCAAACATGTTATTTCCAACGAATGAAGTCTTTATCAGGCGTAAAAATTACAGACGTTTGCGGTCTACGACTAATATAACGTATCCACGGAGAAAAACTTCGCAGCTCGAGAGAACAAAATCTGCTATAACCATTTGCCTCGACGTTCACTTCAGTCTCGAGAAATGTCTCTTAAAATGCAAGGCACGTATGTATAGCCAACCTACGCTAAAACTAAGACCAATGGTATCTGAAAAATCAGCACTGCAAAATGCAGTGGAAATTTTTCGTACACCATTTTGAAATAGCTTGGCGCACCAGCACCAACGTAATTGATACAGATAGATGCAAATATGAACAAATGCCGAGCGAAAATTCGGCGAAATAATTATTATCGGCGTATCTAGATTCGTTGTTTCGAAATCGTCCGCTCGCAGAATCGAATCGGTGTTTTCTCTTGACGATATTTTCGAGAGGTATTCTCGATACTGGCACTTACCCAGTAAACAGAATTTCGGTGACGAGAAGAAGTCACGTGCCACAGGAAGTCCGTCCGATAGTCGTGGTCGAATATTAGAGAGTAGCACTCACCTTGCCGGAGGTCGGAGAAGTTCTGAGATGCGCTGACTCTTGGCAGGTTTCTCGATTCGCTTACGGAAGCCTCAACAAAACTCGCCAATCTAATTTGCTGGTAATTTACGTGCCGATATTTTCAATCATTGTTGTCATAAGAATATTCCTCGATGAATGTTCCGTCCGCTTATAATCCGTAATGAATAAACTGACCGTGTTAACCTTCCTGCCGACCTGGATGGATCTTGATTCCGTTACAGGCCTCCTATGGTACCGATGAAAGTAAGCTTTCTGTGAAAAAGAAATAATGTTCATTGTTTCTAAAAGTACAATATATCGTTGTTATATATGGATATTCATAAGGATATAATATCGATAGTGGGAAATATTGTAATTTCTGATTAAGGTAGGTTTGATGGTATAAAATAAAGCTTTAAAAAAAAACAAAACAGAATTTAATGTATTAAAAGAATGTGAGTCGATATGAAATTATATTTTTGGTAACATTGAAGATTTAGAGGAAATTTAATTTAAATTTTGATTTCTGTTTTAAGTAAATATATATTTTATAGGATAAAACGAAAGGGTAAGACAATAGTATGTATGTAATTGTCATTGTTTATTGATGATATTAATTCAATTAGAGAGCAGTAAGTTTCGCGAAGTCCCGTTTTAAATGTATGAAAGTTCATACCCTGGGGATCTCTAATCTGTTGCTTACATACTATATGTATATGCAGATCGTTATGTACGTAATGGTACATAAGGATTATGATGTTTTCGTTGTTATCAGTGAATTTATTGTGGCTCTTTTCACAATGCTGCGAGAACAATAAAGAAATGGCATAATTTATATATTAAAAACACGTTCTTGAAACAAAATTTGTCTATAAAATTGGTGGGTAAAATTTAATACGGAAATTGAAAGATCACATTTTTGAAAGATTTCCGAAAATTGATAATATCTTGTTGTACTCTTTGATTTTGTTCATAATGATATAATTGGACAATAGTTAGTAATAGTTAATAATGAGCAACAGGGATTTAACAACTTAGAACAGTATATAACAATCTTCAAACGAGTCTACATAAAATCAAAAAAACAATATTATTTCATTTTGAACACTTTACAAAAATTAACAGCATAGATTCTCATTTGTATTGCAATTAGTCCTAGGATTAACATATTTGCTACCTACTGTTAATCATTGTTGCATAGTGCAAGCTTCTTATTATATTTGCTAACAAGATTGGCAAAATCTACTTGTAAGGTATACTAGATTAAAATGTTGAGTCATATTGTTTACTTAATTTTTTCCATTTAATGTTTCCTAATAAAAAAAAATATACAATTGGATTTGTAAAATATTAAATAATATATATGTCAAAATTTGATATTAGAAATATACACATTGATTTTAGGCAAAATTTTGATTATTAATTGAAATGAATTAATCAAAGCAGGCAATACTACATCATTATACAACATTACAATTTCAATACACAATAAATTAAAGTTAATATGAACAATGAATTAAAAATTCTGATATTATTATAATTGAATCCTCAGTTCATTGAATTTCTCAGGAATTATTTACGATATCGTATATTTTAAAGTATTTACATTTTAACAAGCAGATCACTCGAGATTTAAATGAATACATTTGTTGACTTCTAACTAAATTTCACGGATAGACGAAAACCGATTAATACTAAAGGGAGAATTTCATTGGTGAATTACAGGGATTGATTTATTGACTGATGGTCGAGATTTATTACATAAAATTTGTATTGGTAGCTCAACATTGTAAGCAATGAAAAGAATAATCTATTTATTTCATTATTACACTTGAACAAATGATAATAGATATATAACTAATTTATAATTAATATTTATTGTAATTAATTTAATTACATGTGGACCAAAGATTCCCTATTTCTTTAGGCACAGTATCATTTATATCCGAAATAAAGTATGTATATTACATTTACATACATTTACAAGAATTAAAATCAATCTAACAGATATTAATTTTTTTCTAATTATGGGACCATTAAACAGGTTAAAGAAACGGCAGTTATGTATATGTTGTTGTATCGTCAAATTCGTTTAATTATTAACTTCATTTTCTGATATCTTTATTTTCTTTAGTCAAAGAATGATAATAAGATAGATACTAATATACTTACGTTTATCACAAGGAAAACTTTTAAATACCAGTTTACGATGTTTAATCAGTAAAATTCAAATTTCACGATTTGACATATTGCGCCATATGCGTATTCTACTGAGCAGGAAATTTAAATCCTATAAATGAATCAAATATTTTACAATATTCAATAAAATGTAATAAAACAAATAGATATAAGGAAAAAAATTGAAATAAAAATAAAAAAGATTAATAGTAAAAATTCATATATGTATTCTATTTCTGTATGCATACTTTTTGTTAACATTTGCAAAAAAGTCAAGCGAAAATTGTATGATAAAAAAACAACATATAGCAAATAAATGATAAATCATATTATCAATTAATTAATAATTCCAACATTCTTTATTGGAAGAAAATTTACTTTTTTAAATAAAAATATAACAATGTTGATGTAATAATGTAATTATGATAATCTCACCTGTAAATTAATTTTAGATAATTATATAGAAATTTGTAAGTTTATTATTAACAATTTTTTATCTTTTTATTAATCTTTGTAAAAAAAATTATGTTTATCTTAAATCAGCAGTCGATTCTATTCGAAATATTTTAACACTCTATATATTTAGCGAAGGTACTGCTATTCATGCCTGAAACTTAAAGTTCTAAGTAGAAGCGAATATCAATAATTTATTACACCTTCATGTACGTATTTAATAGTACGTATTTAGTTAAAGTAACATATTAATGATTAAAATTCAAAACTAGTTAAATTTAATAGACAACATTATACTTTCTAACCTGTATAACCTTAATTTATTCTTCTTTACGTAGGATACATTCTGAAAAGAAATAATCAAATGTCTTTCAAAATGAATAAATACTTGGATCTTGCAAAAACAGGTACCAGTTATGCCAAACATATGAATCGTTTAAGTAATCGAATATTTGGTGAAGTAACAAGAACGACTAATAAAAAATCGATGAAAGTAGTGACATTATTTAGTGAAAAACCAATACATAAGCGACCAGAAATTGTTAATTATTATCCACGACACGTTGAAACTGATTTATTAATGAAACATCTTAGGAATTATGGATTATACAGAGATGAACATGAAGATTTTAAGGAAGAGTATGAACGTTTAAGAGAACTTCGTGGCAAAAAGAAATGGATTCCTCCACCTTTTAGGAAGCAATAAGTTATTTGATTTGTTTAAATTCAGTGTATTAAATCAAACTGTATTTGTATAAAATGTATTTTATATAACACATGTGCTTACTTAAATACCAAATGTTATGTATAAATAATAATGTAAAGATACCAAAATATAAAATGAAAAAATAAGTATAATTTTTTAGAGTATGCAACAATAATATTAGAATAAGAAGCAGCTTCAAAATTAAGTGGTAATAACAATTCAAAATCATCTATTTCTATTTGATCCTTATTTTGTTGTACTGTAACTTTATCAAATTGTTGAATGTTGCACAATAATGATTTATTCATAGCACCATTCAAATTTCCTACAATTTGATTCTTATTTTGAGAACTTCCAATTTCTTTATATTTATAAATATTACTACTTGGTTCTTTTGCTACATCTAGATAAGACATTTTATAGTAGCCATCGGAGGAAGATGCATTTTTATTGTTAAAATTATTGGAAATAGATGGATATAACTTATTCCAAAAATAAGATTTGTTCATACTTTCTATAGGTACCTCTTGATACTTTATTGCTGTCCCAGTTTTATTATGTAAATGTATTTTTGTATTACCTGGCCAATAACTTATTCGTGAACCTAATTGTAAAAGATCTGAATGATTCCATAAACTATCATGTACATTAATGTTTTCTTTAAATGTACACTGCTTTTCATTTAATTTGGTGTTATTTTCCCATTCTTCTGTGTCCTTCCTATTAAAAACTAAATCATCCATCCATGCCCTAATTGCAAAAATTATACATTATAATTCAGTTTCAAGTACATATGTCAAATTTTTATTTCTCTAATTTAAAATTTTATGAAAATTGTTGGTAAATTTATTTTTGAACTTATACCTGAATACACCGACATCGATATATGTTGGAAGATCTCCACATTCTAAAGAAAAATTTGTCCAAGATGCAATTCCAACTAAAGCTATCTCATGTTTTTGATTCTCACATATAACTGGAGAACCAGGATTACCAGCACAGGCTCTCATTTCATCCTTAAACTCAACCATTGTACAAAATACATTTGTGTAAGTTGTATTTGTTTTTATCATATACGTACACATTTTCCAGGAATTAAGAATTACTTCATAATATAGAACTGGCTTAGCTAGAACTTTTGAAGATGGTGCAACATAACTTTGCCATCCAAATATCAAACATAGTTTGTAATCATCATCATATTTGACAGGCACAACCTTAGGTAGGATTATTTTATTATGGCACATGTCAAATGGCTTAGTAAGTTTTAAAAGAGCTATGTTATGATCTCGATCAGGAAGAACAGAATAAGCTTCATATGTGGGATATATATATGTAGCTTTTACAGGTAATGTCTGTTTAGAGTCAGTTCCATTTAGTCCAGTTGCAAATAAAGTAATGGACTGTATTAATAAAATTAAAATATGACTATATATATATCCTTTTCTTAGTGTCAGATAGAAAAAATATCATACATTTCTCTTGTCTTGCACACATTGCGCTGCGGTTAAAACCCAATCTGGTGATAGAAGTACTCCACCACATGGTGCTACTGTTTGAAACTGTATCAACCAGGGAAACTGACCATCTTGAGCTCTTTTACCTTTTAATAGTATACCTTTATATTCTTTCAAATTTATAAAGATCAGAAAAAATGAAATGTAAAATGACATATTCATTGAAATGAAATAATAAATATAATATGTATTTGAAATATATCTTATTTTTATGTAGCTATCTTCAAGTTAATACTATAATAACTTAAATGTCCATGATTTTTAATGAATGTAAAATTGTTTATTTAATTAAAAGGTAAGTATATTAACATAATAATTATGGCAATCATAGGGCACTATTTATATTATTTATGGATCAGATATAAAAAGATGATATTAAAATTTTTAATAGAAAAAGCTGACTTCAGAAAATATTATTACATAATATTATTCTACTTATATTTTCTAAGTCACTTTATCTTTTTTATATGTTGCCATTAATTTTTCTATTATGAATTAAAAGTGTTTCACTCATGAATTATAGTAATAACAATAACAATAATAATGATGATAATAATTTTTTGGAATAGTTTATAGTTCTTCTTTCAC
The DNA here is from genome assembly GCF_040668555.2 of Bombus flavifrons. NCBI lineage: Eukaryota > Metazoa > Arthropoda > Insecta > Hymenoptera > Apidae > Bombus > Bombus flavifrons. The sequence goes on along the minus strand of NC_138455.1, from coordinate 10,315,051 downwards.
ATCATTTTCTTTGTTTTCAACTTTTGCAACTTGCATCTTCTTTTTCTTTTTCTTTTTAACTTCACCACTAGTATCACCTTTTTCTTTCAGACAAGAATCATCATCATTCTTTAATACTCTTTCTGAACACAAATACCTAAATAGGATGAAAATCATATTACATAATGGAATTAAACTCAATAAATAAAACCTGAATGTAAAACATAACTAATAATAATAAATTAGTACCTAGTTAATGGAACTTTTCCTTGATAGTTATGATACCAGTCTTCAATGTCAGACTCATGATTTTCAATTAAATCTTCACATTGTGATTTTAAAGTAGTAATTTCAACAGATGGTTTATCCCATAATTCATATGGGATTCCTAGATCAACTTTGACACCTTTATGCCTATGTAAATATAATATAATTATTTCTAATGGCACTTTAAGTTCGAACTTCTTGTTTTTAAATTATAGCTTACGCAAGTCCATGAAGTGTTTTAAATGTTTGACTCATTCCCTTGGCAAATCGTGTACTATCTGTACGTTCCTTGTGAATATTATATTCCAATATACGTTCACACAGATTTTCCATACTTTCTACTAAACGTAATTCTCTAAACATAATAAAACCAATGTAAACTAGAATTTACGAACACATAGAATATTGCGTTTTTAAAAATATATTTCATATTTACGATTTTTTGTATTCCTTTTTCCTCTTGGGTGAAACATCATCAACAGAATATCCAATTTCAAGTACATCGTGCGTTTTACCGGTTTCATCTAATTTAGCTTCTAATTCGATAGCCACAACTTTGCAAACTATAACAAAACAGTGATATGTATTGCTTTCTGTGTACATTTAAAAAAAATTATCAATGTACACTGCACGTATGTATATATGTAGTTACCTTCGCATTTATTTGCATATTTAACACCTTGTTCCTCTTCCGGACCACCAATTACAAGATACGAAAATAATAAATGTGTCAAAAATATTTGCGTTAGAATGTACATTATAACAATTATAAGTTCACAAAACTATGGTAATCATTTAGAGGAACTGTGATTATGGAATGATTCGAATTATTCATTCACATCTATGGTACTTCTAGCTCACATTTACTCATATCTGTATTTCCTTTTAACATTATATCAAATATATCTACAATTTTTATATGACATACATGAAAGGATCGGGAATAATGATTGCATTTATGATTATGGAAGCTTGGACATCGTAAACATTTTAAGATTATTATTCAGTAGTTTCTTAAGGGCTTTTTCACATGAGTTGGTGCCCATGGAGCACTGAGCCATTCTATAAGATAAAAAATTAAAGATGTCTAAGTATGGCAAAGATAACTTTTATTAAAAAAACAAGTGGCTCAAAATGTTTATTATTTAAAATATATAAAAATATTGATTTGAAAAATTTCTCTTTCTTTTTTGACGTCTCTACTCTTACAGAGATCTTTGATATCTTTGAGATTTTCTTCCTAAATCTTCGTTCAATCATAAATCAAGTTTTATCCCATCAATCAAAAATTTTCTTACTTTCTATAAATATCCACTACCCAGATCTATTATCTGAATGATACAAATTTTCAAATAATGTTGTTTATCAAGTTCTAACTTCCTCCTAGCTATATTAGCCGCATCAAATACTTGAACAATATATAGATATGTTTTGTGTTATGGATGTATGGAGTATTCTAAATTTTCTAATCTACATATCTATAATCATTAAACATAACGCCAACAAAGCCAAGTTCAACTTATATATGTTTGAGAGCAGTACCAACAGTATACATTTCTATATTACCAGATATTACATTTCGTCAAAAGAAAACAGTTTTGTTAGTAGTTAATTTCCGGCAACGAGTGTTTAATAAAATGGCGGTGAAAACAAACTAATGTTTTGTTGAATGTATACAAAAATTTCATTGATACGGAAAATTTAATTAATTTATTTGTAATATTATATATCATACATTAATAACAATAAAGAAATTGTGTCGAATATTCTCAGTATATCGTAAAACAGCAAAACAGAATTTTTCATTGACTAAATTGATTTAATTTTGTGAATTTTGTATATTTATAACTTATAAATTCTTAGTAACTTATTATTTATACAATATTTGTAATATTTATACGATGACTGCAAAAATATATCAACCAGATCAAGAATTAGAGACGAAGGTTAAAAAAGGTTAGGATTCTGTATACTTCTATCACCGAATACATTTAGATTACCATTAATCTCATTTTTTAATATTTCAGCAACTGAACGCATATCTGAAAATATGCATATAGTTGCAAATGAACCATCGCTTGCATTTTATAGACTTCAGGAACATGTAAGGAAGGCATTGCCTCCTATGGTGGATAAACGAGTAGAGGTGCTTACACTTCAACAGCAACTTTTAGGCAGGTGTTATGATGTAGAGTATGCTGTAAGCGCTATTAAGACAATGCATGGTGCTGGGAAGAGTTTTGAGAACACTTTAGAATTTATCAAGAACGCTATATTTTTCAAACAACAATTAAAGTATGAAGAACAGCGTAGGCACAAGAAAGATGGAAATAGAGATTCTGTATACAAAAGACTATCTGCACACATTCCTACCTTAGATCATTTACCGGATGAAATATCTGATGTTGTAAGAGAAACTGCTAACAGGGTAGAGTCTATGATGAGTCATGCCAGATATTCTAACGAGGTTCAAAAAACAAATTGAACTTCACAACTGACAATTTAATGTATTAAAATATAATATTGTCAAGAGATATATATGTGGATATTGTAAATAATAATTGATTTTAACTATAGATGAATAACTTGTTTATAGTTAAAAGGTTATGTAAAAAAATGTATAATGAAAGTGAAATAAATTATTGTCCTTATGTTCTGAGGAGCTTAATATTTTAATGTTTCTTTCTATATTCACAGCCTAGTTCAATGTTACTAAAGTTGTTCGAGGCTTATGAAAATATATATACAAAAATAGACATAAGGAAATATAATAAATTTCAACGATATTTACATACTTATATTTACATAGTCTCGCTCTTTTCGAAAACTTCTGACGGAAACGCTTATTGAAATGACTTTCCTCTTCGCACTATTCTATTATTCGTTGACTCTACGCGGGAAAATAATTCTGCGCACTCAGATGCGCAGTACCGTTGTGACTTTCTGGCACTTTTCCATGTAGCAGCTACTACAAATCTTTTTGATTGGTCATGATTCTTGAAAATTAAATAAAGTTGAATAAATTAAAAATCAAAGGAAGTTAAATAAATAATATTTTTCTTTAACCAGCAATGAATATGTAAGAAATATTAGAGATTCAATACAATGTATAAATTTGTTTTTCTTTTTACAATAAAACTTAAATATAATTTAAATATCGACTGAAAGTATCGATAATTATCGATCAGTATCGAAGTATGTAATCTGGTTTGAAAGCTATTTAGAGACCGCCAAGTTCAGTAGATTCCTTACCGTTAAATACACGTGAAGAAATTATACTTGACTTTGTAGAACCCTTAAAAATGTTTTTCTCGGTACTCTTTGTTTTATTTTGTGTAACATCTGATGCCTTAGTACACAGATTAAATGTTCCCAGAGTTTTATTACCAGTATTTAATGATTTTGCTGTAAATTTTACACTTGAAGTTACTGATGGTGCTTGTTATAAATGGTAACTACTATTTCTTTTACAACCTAGTTTTATTAATTTGTTATTTATTTAGTTGCAATTTTTAGTATTAAAACTTAAATCTTTTCAATTTTTCATTCATATGTTTAATATTTTATTATTTGTTCAAGAGTAATTTTTTTCATGGATTTTTCACTCTCCCTCTCTCTCTATCTCTCTCTGATTGTACTATGATTTTCGATAAACCTTGTTATGGTTTTATATTTAAAATTAAAAATACATTTATCAATAGGTCAACATCACGATTAGATATTATTCAACTAATTCCTATAAATGAAAATGTTGAGAGGACTTGTTCTTCTGCTATATTGATTCAAACAATAACGAGAGAGTCCAACAGAAATACTGCAATAGTATTAGCCGAAGATGTTAATAATGGGCAATTTTTAAGATGTGATGTTATAGTAGATGTGATATTTTCTCTAAATCTTGTGACAACTACCAGAGAATTATATATAGAGGAAGCACCAGAAGCATTTGAAGTTAGAGCATACGATGAACAAGGTAAAGATATTTGATAAAACCTTATATACTACATTATATAAAAGATCATTTATATTTGTCAATATTTAAGGTTTCCAGCATTGTATTAATAATATATATTGAGCATCTACAGGGTCTTTTACATACAATACTGATTGTCTTAACATTCCTTTAAAGTTATTATTTTGAAGTTTGTAAGCTTTTAAAACATACATAAATTTTGATTATAATATGATATGCTTTTATAGGAAATGAATTTACTACTCTTGCTGGTGTCGAATTTCTTTGGAGCATAGACAATGCTGATAAACATATGTCAGATTCTAAAGCACCAAATGATATTTTAAGATTTATGACTTACCAAGAATCACATTATGAAACTCCACCAACAATTGCCGCATTAGATGTAATTGGTAAAAAAGGACATATCGTACTGCTAGAAGGAATAAAAACTGGCACAGCAAAGGTATCAATGTATTCTATACAGACGTAAATATTATTGCACTTTCAAGCGAAATATTTAATTATAAATAAAATATATAAAGAGAAGAAAATATTTTTGATTGCAGGTTTCTGTGAAATTAACTTATCCAGAATATAAACATGTTCCACCAATAGAAGTTGAATTAATTGTAATAGCCAATCTAATTATCATTCCATCAGACACAACAGTTATGGCATATGATAGTTTTAAATATAAAATAATGCAAGTAAGTATCACTATTATTACGCATGACATATTTTGCATATTAATGTTGATTGAATTATTAATATATTTATAGGCTCGTCAAGGTCGTTTGGAAGAAATAACTTTACCATCTAGCCAATACTACTTAGAAGCAGAAAATCCTAATATATTAGAAATTGATAACGATCGTGATTTTGCATATGCTAAATCTCTAGGACGTACCAAAATATTCTTACATGATAAAAATGTACGTGATGAATATCCCGTTATTTTACCATCTGCTACAGTTAATGTAAATGATGTAGCGTATGTAATGCTTGCTGTTTTACCCAATAGAAATTGGGGTTTAGTACTTGGTCATACTCACGAAATTGTTGTTGAATTATATGATAATAAAGATCATAAATTTCACATTGGAGAAGGTGTTGAAGTATCAGTGAAATTAGATGAACACTACTTTGAACCAAAGATGATAACACAAAATGGTACTTATATTGTTGGTGTGCCTATCACATGTGGAACAATGACTGTTGAAGCTACCCTCAATGGTATAATTGATAAACATGGTAGGAAAGTGTTTATTGCTTCACGTCCTACTACAAGAGCTGAGCTTTTGATTCATACTCCAGTTACTATACAACCTAAGGTATTGGCAGTTCCATGGGATTCTAAGGCTAAATCAAGGTTGTCATTTATATTACTATTATTATGTGTAATACATCATTCTTTTTCGTTAATAATAATATTTTTATTAAATTTAATTTATGAAATTTTATTTTATTATTATAGGTATGACACTGTACTAAACGCAAGTGGAGGAGATGGATCATATGTATGGTCAAGCAAACATCCTTCTATAGCAACAATTTCTCAAAATGGAGGAATGAGAATTTTAACAGCAGGCATAACAGAAATAAATGTTGCTATGACGAGAAATCAGTATAATAAAGACACAACAAAAGTGTATGTATTACCTCCTTCCAAAGTAAAAGTAATTGAATATAACATGGAAGCTGCTGTAGGAGAACAGATTTATCTTCACATTGCATTATATGGAAGATTAATTAATGGAACAGACTCCAAAGAAATTCCTTTCAATGATTGTAGAGATATTAATTTTGAGACATACATTCCAGACGGTAATTTTATACAAAACAATAGTAATGTCATAGAACCTGTAGGAATTGCATGTGCCGTTATAGCAGTTACTAGCGTGGATATCGGAACATCCGAAGTAACTGTAGTATACAACGGTAATGGTCAATATTTGACTGACAACGTTACTGTGTCGGCCTATGAACCTTTAATAGCATTACATCCAAGTAGCAAGGAAACTTTATTAACAGTGGGTTCATCGAGGAAAATAGTTTTTAAAGGTGGACCCCATCCATGGTCTAACAAGCCTCAAAGTTATTCGCGAAAAATTCAAATATCTGAGGAAAAAATTGTTGATGTAACAGAACATGTAGATTCTTCAGATGGATTACACGATATATTCGTTATTGAAGTAATGTGTCGTGCCCTTGGAGAGGTGGATGTAACATATAAAATTTCAAATGTTCCTCTACTGCCAAACTGTAAAAGTACATATGCATTTGAAACAGTAAAAGTGATTTGTGGTAAACCTAGACATATTTATCTTCAACCTGAATTTAAGGATAAGAATTGTCCTATCAGCAATCTTAATATAGAAAGGATAATGGCACACAGTGATAAAAATTTGAAGCTTATTACAATAATAAAAGATGAAGAAGGTAGAACATTCGATAATATTACGAGTTTACGAATTGAATGGAATTTAAAACCCTCGACTGTAGGTTCTGTAGAAATGCCTTCTAGTTCTATAGAGCAAACAATCACGGATATGAATGTTATTTTACCAAAAAGTTACTATCAAAATGTCATTTTTAAAAAACATTTTGGCACTCTTATATTAACAGCTACAGTTACGGGTTATCAAAAATATATATTGAGTAAATTAAAAATAATTCCCGAATGGCCGCCATTCGCAATTGAGACTGAAAGAAAAATCTATGAAACGCCTCTTATAGAAACTTCTATAGAAGTAGTTTTAGTCAATGATACCTCTGTTATGCCTGATAAATTAATGGTATTAAATGATCCTACTGCAAAATATTACTTGCAAGTGAACCAGGGTTCTGGATATTACGAATTTGTATTAAGTTCAGATGATATTGCAGAAGTTCGATATATAGAGTCAACAAAAGCAATTAGTCTCACTCCAAAAAAATCTGGAGTGCTTCATTTATCATTGATAGATCTTTGTTTACCTTCAAAACCAGCTGAAGTTGTGATTGAAATACAACAACTTGCCATAATAGAGATAGAAACAGTGAATAAAATCGAAAAGGGAAAGTGCATAGTAGCTGCATTGAAACTTTATGACACGAATGGCCATGCTATAAAATTGCCTTCTTTGAATGCTTTAGAATTTAGAGCAGAAATTGATAACGAATACATAGAAGTTAAACAGTTACCTGCTAGTGAACATGGCAATCCTCCTTATAATCAATTGTTGTATATGGTATATGGAATGGCAGAAGGTGAATCTCAATTAATTTTCGTCAATAAAGGGGCCGAAAAAGAGATACAGAGTGAATCAGCAACTATCCAAGTCTTTGTTCCTTTAAGAGTTTTTCCAAAAAATCTAACAATACTAGTAGGAACTGTTTATCAAGTACAAACAACAGGAGGTCCATCAAATGCAGAAATTGAGTTCTCTACACAGGATAATGATATTCTGAATGTTGGCTATAATGGTATATTTGAAGGAAAATCAGTTGGACAAACAAAAATTATTGTTAGGGCCATTGGTCTTAATGCTAAAGGCAATAAAGTTATTTATTCTGAGGATCATGCTGATATACATGTATTGTATCTTGAAGGAGTTAAAATTGTTGTGCCAACAAGTAGAGTAAAAGTGGGTGCAATGTTTCCACTTTGGGCATTTGGTATCCCAGAACATTTAACTCCTCTTATTATAGGTTCTATGCAATTACCACTAACTTTTATGTGGTCATCTAGTGATTCTAATTTAATAACATTGCATAATATGTATGAAGGTACTGGAATTAACATTAGATACCAAAATGAGGTATCTTTGAGAGCCAAAGCAATTAGTCCTGGATTAGCAACTATTTATTTAAATGTTACAATGCCATCTAATATGTTAGCCGGTTTTAAAGGCGATGTAACATATACTACATTTATAAAAGTTGAAATTTTTGAGGAATTGCGTTTAATGCATTTGGGACTACCTTTGGATGCACCAGTGATACTAATGTCCCCAAATTCTGTCTTAAAATTAGAAACAAATCGTGACAAACATGGTTCAACTATTTACAAAGTATTGTCTACTGTACATGGAAATGATTCAGTGGATTTACAGGCTTTAACAGTTGCATCTAAAACCGTCACTATTGATAAAAATGGCATCATAAAAGCTGGTGAAAGTATTGGAAAAATAGTTATTTCTATTACAAATACTGAAGCCTATAATTTGAAACAATCAATAACTGTTATTGTTGAAGTAAGATTTATATTATATTATTAAGATGTGAATTTGATTGGGAGTTTAAAAAATTTATATCTCAATTATTTTATTTATAGGTCAAGCCTATTCATTATATGATGTTGTCTTTAAAATCAATTTTACGAATTCGGAGTGGAGAAGAATTAAATATGTTACCCAAGGGTATGGAATTGGATTATATTCTTGAATATTATGATAATATTGGAACAAAGTTTCATGCTGCTGAAGTTGATGCTAAAACTATATTAAATCGGGTTGATCTCGCATCATTTACTAAAGGTTCCAAAAATGTAGTTACTGCAAAATTTATTGAAAATGGAGACCTTGTTGTAAAAGCATACAATGAAAGATATCCTAATGCAATGTTTGATTATGTACATATGATGATTGGTGATATAGTTTTCCCCACAAAGGTAATTTACGTGTTTATTTTATGTTAAATAAGAAATTTTCATATATGAATCATTTAAATCATTTAAATTTATAATGTATTATAGACTACACTAACAGTGGGCGATATAGTATGCTTTTCAATGCCACTTTTATCTTCTGACGGTGATCCAGGTTATTGGCAATCTTCTGCTCCTGAAATATTAACTGTAGATCCTATTACAGGAATAGGTCGAGCAAAAAATATCGGTTATGCAGTAGTAAAACATAGTCTTGCAACTCACATGCAAGGTGAAATAGAAGTTCACATCCAACCTATTGCAAAGGTACTACATTCAGTGAATCATTTGGAATTATTAATCATTAATATTTTTTCGAAAATTGTACATGGTATTGTTTTGTACATCAGGTATCAATTGTCCCACTAAGAGGTCGAAATATTACTGGAACTGAAACTTTTAGTGTTCCTGTTGTACTTAAAAGCAAAGATGAACAAGTCAAAGAAAACAATATCCTATCTAGAGGCTTAGGTGGTTGTAGAACATTTAGTTTATTTACTTTAAATTCATTTCCCTATACCTGTAATATACAATTTGTTTCATCAACTTCATCTATCGGAATAAAAGACCTGTTTCTTGTCAAACCACGATTTGATATTGCAACTGGTATGTTTAATTTGATCTTCTGCTGCATATAACAAAATTTAATATTATTTAACTTTACATAGAAATTGTTTATTGTAGGATTTTATTATTGTGATGTAATCCCAATGGGTTCTCCAAACATAATTTCTAGTACATTAGAAAGTCGTATTCAAATAAGTGCACAAAGTAAAGACATTGAGGCTGTGCCTTTAGAAGTTACGTATCTTCCTCCTGTCTATGTTGATGCCAAAGAAATTATTTTTATTAATACCCATTCTCAAACCATTCCAACAGCAACACTTGAAATATATGGGTTACAATCTGTATTAAATCATCTTACTGTAAGTTTATTATTCTATGGAAGTTGAAGTAAATTTTAAAATACGATTCATTTCATTTGTAATAAACTTCTATAGATTGATGTACCAGATGGAATGACTGTAAGTGCTCGACAGTATATTTCAAAATCTACAATGCAATACAAACTGCGTTTGATGCATAATCAGGAAGAAATCCAAGGTCAAAAAGTTGTTATTGTAAATGACATTACAAAGCAAAATATATCCGTGAGTAGATAAAAAAACACTTATCAAACATCGTAATTTATTGTAAATAATAATTTAATTTTGTTTCTGTAGCTTTTTGTACGTGTAACAAAATATGAAAATTTCATACCATTATCTGGAATCCACTGGGTAGATTATATGTACTTCCATCGTTATACATTCGGAACATTCGCTGTTGTCGTAATTACTTTCTTTTACAGTGAGTCTCTTAATATTTCATATTGGTTTTAGCTTATCGTATAAATATTTTCTTACAATATTATCTTTATATTTTGTTTTACAGTATGGAAGAATAAAATAGCAAATGTTGATTTAAACATAAAGAATAGATCAGTTTTTGGTATGTATTTTATTTTAACATAATTTCTATTCATATTTATAATAAATAACTAACCGCAATTCATCTTTTATAGCTGATAAATGTCCACCACAATTAAAAAAAGTTAGTACTCCATGCTCATCTCCGTTAAATAGTACAACTATGTCAACTCCAAGGAGTCCAGTTACACCAACAAGATTTACATTTTCTGCGTTTGATCCTGTATATGGTGATCCTCGTGGTCCTTATTCGGCAAGTAAACGAAATAGGTCCTTGAATATGACACAATAAAAATGAATAGTTTCAATTTAAAGATACGTTGTACAGTGTACTTATACTAATTAGATTTGTTTCTATACAAACTATTTCAAAATAGTGCCTTATTGTCACAACTTATCATATTTTATTTATATTTAAAAACTAATTATTTTTTATGTTGTTTATGATCATGATATGGTTTTGTGTATTACTATTAGATGTGTGTATGTGTATAGAACAGTGTACATTTTGTAATTTACTATTAAATAACTACGTATGTAGGCCAATGTACATACTGTAATATATAATTTGAAATATATTATTATATGTATATGTAGGATTTTTTAAGTAATTTAACTCTGATCTAATGGCATTTATGTGACGCCATCCATGATATAAAGAAGGAACATAAGCTTTGAATGTAACGGATAAATGGCAGCACTCGTCTGTTCTTAGATAAGGAGCACATTTCTGTGCAACAAGGATAGATAGAGAAATTATTAGTTCCACTTTTCACCACTGCGTGGTGAATAGTATTTCTATATCCACAAATAGATGAAATATTTTATTTCGAAAAAAACTAATTAAATCGGTTAATTTGTAAACTTTTATGATTGATTCTCCCAAATTAGGCTCTCAGCTTTCTTCCAATATTCCATTTAATCTACGAAATACATAAAATTTATTTTCTAATTTTGACATCGTCACTCAGTATCACTCCTTATCTCATCATGACGATACCTCCTTTAATATTCTATGTTCCTGTTAACATTCCTCAATTTTCAGCCAAAAATTATATTCTTGATAGATAATGATCTCAATCTAATTACTAATTTTTATTGCTTTGGTTAATTTTTGATGTGATAGCTCCTTGAAATTATTAATAAAACATAATTTACGCATATTATACGATAATCTAATACATATTATTATTTTATTATGATGTAGGATACAATCATAATTAAATACTATTTAAACTTATTAAAAAATTATCATGATGGACTATTTCTTTTCCACCTTCATATCATTCAAATATGAGAATGTTAGGAAAAATGTTTTTTCCTAAAATTGAGTTTATGTTAGTTGATAAAAGGGTTGATTACAGCAAAATGAATTTTTCTTCTTCTATCTTAACGATATATTTTCTTTGTTAAAGGATTCGAACAGATCTTTAGTATATACAGAAGTATTCATATACAAATAAAGCATATAAAATTAGAAAATAAAGTATGTGTAGACTGAATATTGAACTAAAATTTTATATATTCATGTATGGCTCCAATTACAGTAATTATGCAAGATAACTTTCTTAGTTTAAATAATATTGCACAGTATTCTACGTTAGTGATAAAAAGAAATTGAAAATTGCATGTAATGTTACTTACAGTAAAATGTTCATAATTTTTTTAATTTTCTCCTGTTTTCTCCTCCATTCTTTTGTTTAAAAACTGAAAAGATTATTTCATAAAGTGTTTTGTACTATACTTTTTCATATTTACTCCAAAGATATACATACATATGTATAATGATATTCTAATCAGTTTCTTATATTGCATATAAACAACATGTAACATGATCCATTAATCAGACTATTTTCTCTAAAACCATCAAAGATATCACATATCTCCAATTTTTGCACTGATTATGTTTCAAAATATTTATTTAGTTCACATTTATTTAATTTTATACATTCTAATATTTTTCTTATCTTTTATTAAAAATTTTAATGAAAAAGAATGTAATTGTATTAGATAACTCACAAATACATTAATATATAAGAAAATAGTAGAACATTTTATGGTTCTACTTTTGTAATACAAAAGTAAAGTATAAAAATGCTGTTACAGAAGTGTGTTTAATATAATAAAATAGTTCTCGTTTTGGTAAATTATCTCTGGAATCGTGTCCATGTGTTAGAAAGTATTTTGAAAGAAATAATACTTGATATTCTCAATGGTTTTAGAAAGACAGTTTGTAGTACACTTTACTTGTTCCCGTTGTAACTAAACTTTAAGAAAACTCTTTGTTTATACATGATTACTCTATAGTTGCCTAAATGACAAGTATTTAAAACAAAATTAATGGTTCAAGATTAGAATATAAAATATGGTGGAAAATTGGCTATTCACTGTAGAAGATAGGAGGTAACATTTGGTATAATTGAGAAAGAGATCATTAGCATAAAAACAAATTAAAAATACAAACTGAAATTTGTTTATTATACAAGATTTAAAAAAGAAATTCATCTTTCAGAATTATTAAGTACACTAAAAACTTATCATTTCTATAAACTTATATTACAGATATATGAAATCTTATATAAAACAAAAATTTAATCTGTACTTTTGAAATGTATGTTTTATTTGTAAAAAAACATCTAATTTTTAGCATTTCCATAAATTACTCCGTATTATGTGTAAAACTTTTTCATTTTGATTATCTGCTCCACGTAATAGAATTCACCAGTAGGCAGAAAATAAAACATTTTTAATATATTTTCCAAGGAATATAATGAAATCTTTGTATATATGTATATATAAAAAATAATAAAATAATTTTACTTCAAAGATTCCATTGTCTCATTAGAGAATAGCAATTGGTTATAATAAAATTTATTGATGTAAAAAGAAATGTAAATGTCACTCTGTAAAAATGTTTCTCACAGGAGTTTAAAATTGAATGAATTTTGATTTAAGCAACTAAAATACTAACATTTTTAGCAACATCTTATAATGAAACTACAGTTTTAACTATTCGTAAATTAAATCTGTAATTTTGAACACTTATTTGAACTTTGTTTAGTGATTACAATAATTTGTACCATTTTAAATCTGTAATTGGATTATTCCAACTCAATGTAATTGTTTCATTTATATAGATATACTATATAGATTTCATAAATTTGTTGTGTTTGTAAAGAAATAGAAACGTTTTTGCGTTTCATGTCTAATTAAAACTGATTGTTCCATTGAAGAAAGTCATTACGATACAATATCGAGAATCTGTACAGTTTCTAATAGTGATATTTTGTAACAAGTTGTTTAAAGATAGTTACATCATATCGTCAGCATATTCTTATACTAGACATGTGCTTTGTTTTCTTCAACAATCTCATAGATGTAACACAACTAGCAAGTTCATAAACTTTTTAATTTTGTAATTAATCGACAGAAATTTTCACAGCTTTGTTATAACTTTCTATTTAAATAATTACAAAACAATATTTTGTTATGTTAGTAAAATATTGCTCACAATCAGTCAAATTTACTGACTCTTATTAGATTATTATCACAAACGTTACATTATGAAATTGTTGGATAATGATCCCTATTACCATTTTGTACAATAAGAGTACTCCTTTATCGCTTCAAACAAAACGTAAATTTATCAAGCTTTGTTTTCTGTAGAAATATTAAAAGGATTAAGAAACGTAAATCCAATGATTGTAATATTTAGTACATGATGAAATCATGTTATAACTTATGCATGTTTTATACATTATCTTAAAACAAAAATATTCTTAGAGCCTGAAACATTCGTTTCATTTATTAATTTTACATAAACTTTTGGTTTCACTTCAGTCTTATTGATAAAAATACGATACATGTAGAAAGTATACTATCGAGACAGAAACAATTTGTTTGATTAACTCTTTATTTTTGTTTTTCTTTTTTTTATCAGTGACTGCACAAGCAGTCCTCCATAACGAAGTTTTGATGTCAATATATACTTTAAAAATCTGTTTTTTTTTTAATCACTGAAAACATGGAAGCTGCAAGCATTCCATTGAAGTGAATATTGTGTTCGAGAATATGTTTCAAAGAGATTTTGCCTTTCTGTTCTTTTGTATTTTAAATATTCACAATAAACACAGCTGCTGTGTGTATATATATATAAAAGAAAAAGAAAAGGAAAATAGAACAGAAATTACAAGAGTATTGTACTTAAATCTAGAACAGTTGGAATTGGTATTTTGTAATACATAACAGAATGTATAAATAACATAAGAGAAATATTTTACAAAGTCTTATATAAAAAACATGATTAAATTGCGACAATATAAACATTATCAAGGAATAAATTTTTTACATCAGAAAAATATACATCCGTACTTAGTACAAAGTAATTGTCTCGTGAAAATGAACTGTAAGCTACACAAAGCTAATGAAAGAACATAGAATAGTTCCTAACAAAAATGACTTCATTTCTAGAAAGGCAAAGTCTTATAAAACGTACGTATTACTTATATAATGCTCATCGATCGGCGGTAGCGTTTTCTAGTATTAGTTATAACAACAGGAACCGACACAGGGGCGGGAGGAGTTACGGGTGTAACAGGAGTCATCGGTGTAAGAGGAGTTAAAGGAGTTTCAGCCATTTGGGCTGAAGAGGGGGGCCTGAGCTACCAAATGTAGTTTTCGGTTTGAGGGGCTCGCATTACTCCCACACCTCCACCGAGTCTTCTGTAATTCATACAACCACATAGTTTCCATTGATTTTGTTCTGAATCGTACACTTCGATTGTTTTTAAATAGGCAGTTCCATCAAATCCACCCACTGCATATAGTAAACCATTCACTACTGCTAAACCCACCTGAAAATATAATAAGTGAATGAATTCTTTTGTTAGTAAGAAACGTATGATTTTTAAATTTATCTGCATCCAATATTATGAAATTTAAGTGAAGTATTTTTAGTGAAACAGGTTTTTACAAGAAATCAGGCTAATGACTGTTTTAAACAATAAATAGTAAAAGTTAAGGCAACTTACTCCGCTTCTTCTTGATGTCATAGCGACTATTGGACTCCAAGAATTTGTGTGAGGGTTATACCGTTCTGCACTTGAGAGTTCCATGCAGTCATCTCGTCCTCCAACGGCATAAATTAGATTATTAAATACCGCACAGCCTAGATGCTTACGTCTTGTAGACATAGGTGATACTTGAGACCATTTGTTTTGTCTCGGATCATATCTTTCTACTGTATTCAAAGGCGACTGGCCATCGGATCCGCCGATGGCATATAAATAACCGCCTAGCACAGCAACAGCTACTCCAAGCCTTCTAGTGGTCATTGGTGATACTTTGGACCATTTATTTTCTTTAGGATCATACCTGTATATAATAAATCCTTTGTTTCGTTTTGAATCCTTTTAAAATTATATTAATTTGTATATTTCATATTGATACATGAAAGTAGATAAAATGAGTAAAAGCTTACAAATAATGTTCTATCATATCATACAGTTATCATGTCATGTTATTTCTCACTTTGTTATTGTGTTTTATAAAGTAAAGAATGGAAGAGATAGTGTTCTAACAATAAAACGTGAATAACATGCACGATAAGTAGGCAAAGTTTATTTATACTTGTGATGTATAATTAGTGAAGAGACTCTGAATGAATAAAATTTGATTTTAACTATATGGCAATAAAATATTTATAAATAGGGCAATTTACCTCTCAACATGATTTAAACATTGGACGCCATCCTGCCCACCTACCGCGTAAAGAAAACCATCCAATACCGCAACACCTACGCTAGTTCGACACGATGTGGTAGGTGCAACATCACAGGACCATTGATTCGTTTGTGGATCATATCGTTCGATGCTATTTAAATAGCTTTGTCCGTCGTGACCACCTACTGCGTACAACAAATCGTTCAGTACAGCTACTCCGACACCGCATCTTCGTTTACTCATTGGCGCCACCATTTTCCAATCCGCAGTGTTAGGATCAAATCTTTCCACGCTAGCGATTGCATCGCCGGAACACCAACCTCCGACAGCGAATAGAACTTCACCGCGTCTGGTTGGTTTTCTAGGTCGTGTTCTAGGTCCTTGCATCAGCGGCCTTTCTTGAGGAAGCAGCAAGTAATTTTTCGCTTCGTCTACCAAGTCTCTGCATGCGTCATCGGACCGAACTAAAAGGTCAGAACCTACGGTTCCAACTAAAAATTTCGGGCTAAGGAGGGGTAGTCGTACATGTTGAAGAACTTGCGCCAAATGTTGCCTTCTCTCAGTGACATTATATTTGACCCAGTTCATAACTGCACTAAATACCTGTTCTTCTGTTCGAACATTTAACTCGTCCGAAGAAATAATATCTACTAATTGGCCAACAGGCAATAAAAGAAATTCTTCGCTTTCCATTACCTAGTTAGGAACAAAAATGTAAACAAATATTATAAATCTAGTTATTAGATACATCTTGGAGAATGAAGAATACATACTTCTTGAAAATTGTGCTGTGTAAACTTGTCCGCGATTCGTAAAAGTTCACGACAAGAATGAGTATCAGCAAACGCTCGTATACCTAGACAATTAGACGGATCTAACTGGCGTTTGAGAAACTCGCAACATATATCTTGAATCTCTGCTAGCTGGAGAAGGCACGCTGCTGGAAGGAGAGTTTGAACGTTCGCTTCCTCGACGATGATGTGAGAAGTGTAACAGAAGTCTATCAATAGTTCCATCGCCATTTCATCTATGTCACGTATCGTGACTTCAGTTTGTCGAGATTCCGCCAGCTCCCCAGTAAACATCGCTCTACAAACAATACAGTTTTCACTATTTAGTTAATTTAAATTTTGAAAGTTCCAATGTTTAATTACGATTATAGTATCTTACCGGAAGTACGGACTACACGCCGATAAAATAACACGGTGAGCGAATATCTTTCTAGAGCCGACATTGAGAACAACATCGCACAATTCTCGATGACGACGAAGAACATTGAGTTCGGTGAGTGTAGCACGAGGATGCTTCTCTGAAGTGTGACTGAGGCGGGCTGGAGAAGGTGCGCGTTCTACGACCATTTCACCCATCCTCTGTGAGGATGGGGCGCCCGCGGTCGCTCTCCCCGAGGCGCCCCTAGACCCCCCTAGCTGGAGGCGCAGCGGGGGTGACGCCCAACCCCACACCGAGTCTATCTGCAACACCATTCACCAACCACCACGGCTCTCGAACGTGCCCGCACCAGGCCCTCTGATCTTCTCAAATCCCTAAAATCAAAACATTCGTTTCTTATCTGTTTGAACGATTTAACTGATCTTTAGTATCCAAATAATTTGACATAAGTTTACATAATTACATTTGATACATTGAAGAATTTTAGGAGCTATCGTGTGCTAAAATTCTATTTTCCTATGTAAACCAAAGATCGAAGAAGTGTTTGTAAATTAGTCATTATGGCTTCTCAACTACGATCATGCTACAAACAAGTTTCTTTTATAGTTATATGTAATAACTGTTTCCATATAAATTTGATGGAATTTAATAAACTCAAATTTTACTTTTGAATTATATAACAAGTCGAAAAAACTTAGAATGAATAGAAAAATTAATACAGTTGTGTGGCGACTTAATGATTCATTGATACAAATATTCTACCTAAAAAGAAAACAACTGAAAAGAAGACTCTTATATTGTAAAAAGATACGTATATAGATATAAGATCAATTAATAAAGATTCCAAATCGATACAGATTATTTGTAGATAATGCAATGCTCTTATAGTAATCATAGTAATTGCATGACTGTTTGTAAATAACAACATAACCCCAGTAATAACATATAGTAACAACTAATAATGAAATTAATGTTTAAAATAATATCCACAAATATTAAAAGTCACTTTATGAGAAAGAAACATAAATTTTTCAAAATCATAGTACGATTAACTTATCTTTAACTTAACAGCAAATTATACATACATTTAAGTTTTGTGATATATATAATAAGATCTCTTTGTTAAACTTTCTTGTTTTCTTTGTGTTAAGTACACGAGTAAACACATAGTTCTTTTATCTAATCTCTTTATCTGTCTAAACTTTGAATGGAACTATGTTACTCAGTATTATAGATAAAAGATTTAGTCACCAAAATAAACGATTCTGTATATGCATAACATAAAGTTGGAAATTTTGCTTGAAATATATAAAAAATAATCATTATATACGAAACGTGTTCTAAAAATAATCAAATCTTCAATAGAATTTTAACTTTCAAAATAACATGGAAATACTGACATAGATCTAATACAACACATTCTAACATAAAATATATCTTTTTAATTTATACACTGAGACACTACTGCCATTATGAAAAATGAGATTTTCGTTGAGATTAAATTAACTGAATTTTCCTACGTCGGAAATAAATCATTGTTAATACAGTTTTACAATACAATTTACAAAGAATCGAAAATGTAGCAAAAGTATTAATTACGCGAATATATTTTTGCATATTGAATAAATGATACGAGTTTTATGTGATATTTTCACCTTTTATACATTTATCTTAACGACGGATCGTGTAAAAGTGTTTTCAAGGAATTGGACAGCTCGTAGGCGTGAGAAAGTGATAGTAGAAACATCGTTGACACTCACTGTATGATGGATACGAAGATTTTTGACGTACGATTAAGAAACTCGATCGAATTTCTGTATGGTTTGGGTAGTTTCCCAGCTAATAAGCGATAAACAAAAATTTGATCACCGTTCCAGCTTCGTTTTTTCACGATACTGTTAAAACAATAGCATGATGTTAGATGTCGAATCAGCGTCGCGCTTCAGAACCGATACACTAGTTAAAAATCCGATTCACCAAATTTCCGTGGATGATATCACAAGGGTACATTCATTTTGATATCTTTGCTTGTGATGCATAATGCACCAAATAGCGATTCCTTCGTTTCTGAACCGAATCCCCAGGGTTACGCTCGCGTTGTGCCAATTGTGTCACTCTACCTTTGCTTTCCGTCCAAGACCAACAGATAGAAGCACTGTATTGTTAGAACTGTCCGAATCGTTGTAACCGTGTCTGCGCTTTCTCTTTTCAGCAACAGATGGCACAACTATAGTTATATTTATTTAAACTTCTTTCCCGCGTATAGCTCTCAAGCAAAATTTAATAATAATGAAAAAAGATTTCGTGAAAAAAAATGTTTATTTCCTGTCGAAAAATTCAACATCTTAAGAAATTAAGTTAAATTAAGAAGTTAATTAACCCATAACATATTCAATAAGATCGCGCGATTAAATCACTACCAAGCTTCTAGTTCTAGATTTTAAAATCACTTACCTGTTGAGTTCCTGTAAAAATCTCAAGGTTCAGAAACAACACGAAATTACAGACTCAACAGTACCAAAAAATAAAAAGGCCAAGTCGATAACATTAATAGAGGATGTTTCAGTTATCGAAGACATTTAAGTTAAAAAAAATGAAATGTCGATTGTTTCGTTGAGACGAAGCAAAAGCAAAATGATCGTCACAGATTAATAAATCGAAATTTTTATTTCTGTCATATTGAAATCGAGTATTAACAATTAATGACGACGTATAGCCACAAATCCATCTTTGTCTCGTAACGTAGTCAAACTTGTTTCCCGAGACATCCTGTATGTCATTAAACATATAGTTAAGAGATTACACAGCGAACAAGGTCCACGATGTTCTCTTCGAATCTCGAAACGCGCAATCACTGTTTTCGTGTTCGCATCTGGTAAACAATGTTCGAACACCGTATCTTGGCTGCGAATCGTGAAAGCTGGCCGTGTTTCGCGGGCATCGTATCGGTTGTATCAAGCCGCTGCTTAATAAAATAGCACGGCGATCGATGCGCTTGGAGGGAAAGCGGAAAGAGACGGTCGCGTGTCTATGGATATTCCGCTTCCGAGAACATCGGCTCTCATTCTCTGCCGCAAGATTATTCAATCATCACGAACGGGACAAATGGGGCCGTATATACCGCCGTTACACCGTGTGGATCACCTTATTAAGATTACAAGGGCTGGTTGCCTGTGAGTCGGCTAAAATCTAGGTCAACCGTAATAAGACGTAACCGATTTTTATTGGCACCTGCCATCCGAACTCACGACGATCCGCTTAATCGTTTTATCGTATCGCGCGCCTGCTATTTCTGCAGCTTGCACACAGTCACGCTGCGTTCACGGAAGTTCTGCCTGTTTTATTGCGCCAGACGAGTTGTTCCCGTTTCAGGGAAAACCGTATTGCCAGTTTAATTATTCGAATTATCGATGAAAGGATATATCGAACAGATTTCTGCTTGTGATTTAATTCTCGGGTTGATACCGTTCGAACACCGCGTTACGCGTTGCGCATGTATTTCAAAAGTGAGCAAATATTTGGAAGCTCATGAAAGAATTATTTACTAAACATTTGAATTATTAGGAAAGAAGTCGACATCAGAAGGATAGATAAAAATATTTGAGTATTTGATAGGTTGATAATAACCGAAATATCGTATAATAAATATATTAGTTACAATGAAAGATTCTACTTGCTCAAGGTTTACTTGCTTAACTGTGGAACAGGTGTCGCTTGAATATACGTAATTATAATTTCCATCGTGGCAGTTGCTACGTTTCTTTAAGATACTTTCGATCAGTTGATAAAAGGAGATATAAATTAAAATTTTACCGGTTTTCTGCACGTAATATATTTCTAATTATCGAATATCATGCTTTTTACGTCAACAATTTGTATTTCTCCTTTTTCCAAAGAAGTTGCAATTAATTGTTTTTAACTGGAATTTTGTACATTGTTTGAACGATGTTTAAAAAAATATAAGAATATATAATATAATGTTGAGTTTTTATTAAGACCAACTTAAAGAAAAAGACGCGTTTCAAGCGAAGAAATAAGCTCCGCGCTAGATGTCTGACACAAGATACACTCGTACTACTGTGAATTCATAGTCCTTTACCGATGATTGCTACAGCCATTTCACGAACTCTTCGTTAAATTCCTCTCAACGTATTAGATATTTTATTACTTTCAAGGAAATATCTTCAAACATTCATTTAGACAAATTGTTTGATCTTTAGTATTATATTTTTTCCCTAGGGCGAGTATAGCAACTTCAGAAGACCCATTCTTCTGATTAGTTTATCATGCTGACAAAGTCTAGAAATAGATACAACTTAGAAAATAAACTTTCGTTGTAACCACGCAATTTGTAACCATCTATTCCCACCCCGAATTCCTTTTATACTTTTCTAGTAAAGTTTCAAACGATCTATAGTCGATTTACGCAAGACTTTACTCCTATTTATATCTATACTATACACTGTACCGATGTTGAGCGTGTATCAACGCATCTACATAGCATTCTTTAATGAAAGTTTAAGCATTTGAACAATTTCGATAGAACTGAGGTAAATACGATCTATCGTTCGCGTTCCTTACCGCAGAATACGCGTTGATAAACGTAAATTCAGCCAGCGTTCGATATTTGCCTTCAACTCTGTAACGAAGCTTTTATAGTCAGACTTTATACAACATTTTTCTCTTATTTCCGCCTGAAGATTATACCCGTACGGAGAAAGTAGGAAACACGTCGTGTTTTCGTAAAAATGGTAAACGTTTTTTCTATGCTGGCGTTCGAGTACTTCCGGCAATCACTGTATGTTACACGATTCAAGCTGACATCCATCGTCAGTCGTACGTTTCGTTCGTAATGAAATCGCAGCAATCACTGCGCTCGGTGTGCATGAACGAACAACTAGGCTGCGCTACGATACTGTTGCTACACGCGCACACGCGAGTTTTATCGCGGTTTATCAGTCGGCGCGACCGAGTCAGGCCGGTTTTTGCATCGGCAACGATCTTTATCGGCGCGGACCGAGTAAGTCGTCAGTGTAATTTTAAATTCGCGATGCGTCGATGCGTCATTAAAGTGGTTTAAGAGGTATCGTCGGTGTTACCGCGGTTTTTCGACTTAAACGCACTGCCTGGAGGCGCGTTTAACTCCGATTACAGAAACTCGAACCGATTGCAGCTTTTCGGAACCCGACCCGGACTAATGTCCCTCCGTTCCCCGTTTTTTCCCTTCTTTTTCTTTCGTTTTCTTCTTCTCCCGAGACACGGATTTTAATATTACTCCGTTAATACGTCATCTGCGTTAATGCCACTCGATTAACATTGATTTTTTCCCAGGACGTGTCTTCGGGTGACAAGCACAAAATTTATGACACGGACTACATATATACGTGTAATTGAAATATACTTACTTCACAGACTCGTAATAAAGGTGATACAATTTGGGAACCGTCTTTTTTAAGTTATCATTATTTCGCGATTCTTTAAGGTGTTTTTGTTTTTTCATTATTTTTATTACTTACTCGTCTTGTTGTCGAATTCAATTAACGAAATAACGTGCTATTATGTTCAAGAGCAACTGTTTGCATTTTTTTAAGAAGAAATTTCCCCGAGTTTCGTATTGTCGCTACAAATTGATTACGTATCTATCGAAATATGATCTTCAGTTTATTCAGGGGAAGCATAAACGAGTAGCAAAAGATTACTCATATCAATAAACGCTAGTCTTAATATCTTAACCAAAAAGATGAAATTATTCTACTTAATAAAGATAATCCTTTGCTATACCGACGAGCAACTTTTTAGCTTCCTTAAAATTTGTTTCCAGCTAAATATAAATAGACTAGATTTCTATGCATTTATGGAATGTGTGAAATGCATAGAATGCAGGTAATATAGAAAAATAAGCACGAAGTGCGCAAAGTAGGTAAGCTACCTGTTACAAATGTATAATATTTATTAAACGAAGCTTTCTACCTAGATTCTACTCTGTCAGTTGTTCTTCGTTTATACGGTCTATCTATTAAATAGATCAAATTGTTTCACCTAATAAAATACGTTCCTCCGTTGTATCGTCAAGCAACGGATAATAAATATTATCCACGTTCGTTCTTTCGATTGTAACGTTGGTTCGAGCTCGTTTGTCAGGTGTAGACTCGACTTTATATAGGCGGCATCACGGACCCCGTTCAATCGATCCGGGTAGCACGTGCTCGACCATAAGCGGGCGCAAATGAGCGGGCATAAAGATAAATGTCACGCGGGAACCAAGTTGTCGTGCTCTCTCTTCCTCTCTCTTCCTCTTTCTTTCACTGTTCTCGTTCCTTTCTCCCTGTTCCGGAGCAACGAATTCGCGTTCTCTTCGTTCGCTGTCGTTGCTCCTCGAACCGAGACACGTAAATAACAAGGGACAGCTGGAGACGCAAGTACACGCGCCTGCATAAGAGCGTACTTACGCGCGCTGATACACGATCATTGAAACATTTCGAGCTCAGTTTTGAGGTTATTTGTCGAAGTTTCGTGCGTAAGGTGCCCGAAGGATTATTTATTCGGTCTGTATTTAAAAAGCGGATGAAAGCATCCTACGAACGAGAGAAAAATTCGCTGCGACATCGATGCAGACAAATGATTATACGCGTAGGTAAGTAACAGCTTATGGTAGGATTATTTGAGCTAGCTATGCTTCGATGTCTTAAAATTCAACCTCGAACATTGTACGCAACGTATGTACGAAATAATCAAACTTATGTATGTTATGAGACAGTGTTAGTTTTTAATAAAAGAACTGAGAAGGAAGGAGAAAATATGGGGTGCTTGAGGTTCAGCAGAAAGGAAACATTAAAAATGAGAAAACGACGCATCGTTTGTTTAGTTGAACGAACATCTTATCTTTCGACAAGTACACGATATATTTTAATATTTATCGCGACGCTAACAGCGAGACAAAAATTGTTGGTAATCGAATTTTACGAATTACCAGGTAAACCGTTTAACTCGGTTCAAATATCCTATTCATATTCAGATAATCATAAATTAATACGCGTCACGACGAATGCTCGCGAATAAGTTTCTGTTTCTATGCATTTGTTTCATAGACGTTTAATAGGCTGCGCTATAATGAACGATTGTTAGCAATTTTTTGAAACACCCTGTATACGCCTATAACAGGACGAGCCTGCGTTAAACCGGATCGAGTGAGGCGTGCGAATTATTTATTATCATACACTTGGCCCAGTTCAAGGCACACTCGTGCTGCTGCCTGCACATCGGGGTTGTGTCGCCAATTTCTGAGTTCCTCCGTATCTCTATATCGTGTGCCGTGCGTGAGTATAAGTTTCGTACAGGCCGCATCGGCGATCGAATCGATAAAGGATGCTTTTCTGACGATGATCGAATGGGATTTGCTGTACGAAGAAATTGCATTTTCGTCGTTTGGTCGCGACATTAATCTCGTGTAAGCATAATCATACGAGATCTTATTCTTTCATCGACTTCATTATTGTTAAGCGATCGCTTTTCTTTTAAACGCAAGCCACTACGTTGAATTTAAGCAACGATATCTCCTTCACGATTAATTATTCTTCAAATGACTATTCATTACTCCTTTCATAAAAGATGATCGATAAGATCATCGAATGGTTAACGAAAAAATTAGTCTCCGCTTTAATTAAAAAATTAGTCTTGCGCTTTGATCGAATTTCGAGGGCAGAACTCGTGTGTAGGTCTTTATAAAAATAGATAAGAATTTGATAAAGTATTTCAGAACTAGACAGAGGATGTTTATTATGAAAATATATACTTTTATGAAAAATAAACAGAGATTTGCTTCAACTATTGGATATTATAGAAAGTTCTATATTTTGGTTATTTTTCATATGTTTTTGTATTTTGCTGTATTCTGTGAATGTTTGTGGTTTTAATAGTCCTTGTAAATGCATAAATATCTATAGCTTATTTATAACGAACGATGAGCGCAAGGACAAAATATGATAAGTTACATTTTTTTCTGAATTATTTATTTTCGCATTCATCTCGTAGCATATTTCTAATCTAATTTATGAGGAATAATCTTTATCTAAAGTAGCAACACGAATTCTATCAAAGTACTTAAGAACCGTATTTTATCATTTAAAATATAACGCAAAATGAATTTAACAGTCATGCTACGTTTCTATTTGAACGTTTCTTTCCAACTCGTTTAATCTTGCGTTGAAATCCTATTTGTGGATACGCTACAAAATTTTCCATTTATTTTTATATGTGTTATCGATATCTTAATAATATTATCGATAAGTTACCGATACCTTATCGCTAATCTTTAGTAGCATCTTCGTAGTAGAGTTTTAAGCGTGTAGCATCGAGCCAGTAATACCATTTCCAATGAAAGAACAGAGAACTAATGATACAGAAATTATATCAACAAATATATTAACAAGAACTGTTAACGCTAGTGATTTCAAGATACAAGTTTTACGGCAGAGTTTTACCATCGATGATCAAATATGCCTAAAATTCGTGCGAAAAGAAGTGCCATTTGGCTGCATTTTTCCATAGTATACCAAAACGATGGATTAAATGCAATCGTCAGGTGCAACAAGTGTAATCTCATAGTGCCTTATTGTAAAAACACGACGAATCTGTGGTCGCACTTCCGCACACACCACAAAGACGTTCTCGAGATAAACTCGTCTAGTTGTAAGAAAGAAGCGGGACAAGCTCATACAACTGCATCCAGTTCGTCAGAGACCAAATACAGAGATCAGATACAGAATACAGATACAGAATACAGATACAGAAGATCGTCTTCGAATTTCACAGAAGCAGGCGAGATAACTCGATCTTTGGTACAAATGATAGCAGAAGACGTGCTTCCGTTTTCAATAATCAACGGCAAAGGATTCATAAATTTCGTGAGAACGTTGAACGAAAAATACAAAATACCAAAGAGAAGTATTTTGATCTCGAAATACTTGCCAGACTCGTACGCGCGCAAATGCATGGAGATCAAGGAAAGTTTGTCGAAAGCGAAGTGTGTTAACGTTGCGATTAGTTCGCAGGAAAATACGAAGCGCAGTGGCTTGATTCTCGCGACAAGCGTCCATTTCTGTGTCGATAGAGTCCAACACCACAAGTTATTGAGGATCTCGTTTCAATCAAAGGACGACAAGTTTCCCATATTACGCGAGCTCGATGAAATTGGTAAACTCTGGCAATTCTGTTCGAAAATAAACGTCGTCACTTACAACGACACGTATTGTACTATGACGTACGCCACGCATAACACTTGTTTTGGTCATACGTTGAACCGTATAGTACAGATTGCGATGAAAAACACGAAAGTTGTATTTGACGTGATAAATAAGTGCCGAGACGTTGTTCGCGATTTTAAAATTAACGAAGCTGTTGCGGCTTCGCAACGATTTCCTGCAAATTCTTCGAAAATCTTGAACTTATGGGGGGATGCGGCCGATTCTTGGATCTCCGCGTATTTAATGCTAAACCACATGTGCGAATTAAACCCTGTTTTATCGAAAGCTTTCGCAGAAAAGGATACACTATCTAAATGGGAAGCAACTTTTGAGACATCGCCAAAGATATACGAAAGGCCTGACAGAGACGTACCATCCGTGTCGGAAGTTGAATGGAATATAATTTCGGAGATAATCAAAGTTTTGCGGCCGTTGCACGAAGCGACAAAAGAATTGTTCTCTGATCTTCACGTGACAATTTCGAAAATAATACCTATCGTTCATGGTATAGAGGCTGCTTTAAAAGATATGGATGATTTGTCAACCGATGGCACGTTGTTCCGTGACAATTTGTTGAGATGTTTCTGTGCACGATTTAAGGACGTCGAAGAGTCGGTTGGCTACGCCATCGCCACGTTTTTGGATCCTAGATACAAGGACGTTGCGTTTCATTCCGAGAAATGTATCGAAAATGTGAAGAATATATTGACGAAATCAAACGTTTCCGACGATGAAAACACTAATTCTGATAAATCTACGATTGATAGTCCGGAAACGAACGATGGAAATGTAGAAACAAATATTTTATGGGCGGCGTTTGATAAAAGGGTTGAGGAATTGGGCGTTAAACCTGACAACTGTGTTATTAATTGTCCATCAAGGCACGAGTTGGAAAGGTAATATACAAATGTAGAAATTAAATTGTGTAGCTTTTTACAATTTAGTAGTATAATACACTTTTGTAACCTTTTTTGTTTGTTTTTCTAGATACATAAATTTGAAAATAATTAACAGAAAAGACGATCCGATCGCATGGTGGAGTACTACAGGACACGTGATGTTTCCAAACCTTTCAAAAATTGCAGCCGATTACTTGTGCGCACCTGCATACTCTGTATCTAACAATCCCTTATTTTCAAAACTGCAGAAAATGTTATTTGATCGAAGAGTACGATTGTCAGACGAACGTACTAACATGCTCGCTGTAGTAGGTTTGAACTAAAATAAATAGAATAGCGATACAAATTTGCTTTTTCTTACGATTTCTTCCTCGTATTGCCGATGGTATCATCGAAATGCTATTATCGAAAGGTTGAATGATAAGCTCGTACTTTTTGATAACTTATCGATATTTAAGTAACAATTTGCGATATATCTATCACGTGTGTGCGAAAGACTTTTTTCATACATAATATATGATTTCTTGTTCTAAAAGAAACGTTGTACGTTAAAATATTCGAGAGTTTAAAAGAGTTTACCGCATAAATTTAGGAAATTAAAAGAGCTAATTAGAAGAGGAAATTAATAATACTCAAAAATTTGAATAAATTTAAGTAATTTGTTTTATGTATGTTATCAAGTAGAATTTTTAAGTGTGTAGCCCAGGGATGAAGTTAGCTGTCAGGACAACAGGTGAAGTATAGGATACACTTTGTTGGTCGCCGATAAATCAGCGAAGATGAGACGAGTCTAGCTGCCGGACTGTACGTTGCACCTGTTTTATTTTTCACTTTTCAAACTGCCTACCTGCTCCTATTAATCTTCCTTTTGAGAATACCATTAAACGCGAGATGATGGATCTTGAGTAATGAAAACGGCACTCAACGTTATGAATTAATTAGCTTGTAATTGATGTACTTTGTTGATCATTCTAAATATATAAATAAAATAAATAAGCACTACTGACTAACTAACTACTGAAAGGTATCCAATCAACCAGTAAAAGTAAACGAAAACGGTCATGTTGCAAAGATTCAACAGTGACGATATCGATGTCAGAACAATTTGGAGATGCAATTTATTCGGCTGCGGGCGGCAAATGAACGCAATTCTCTCTTTGATTTTTAAAATTCACCCGTATGGGACCACAAAACGGAAAAGTATACACGAAAGAAGACGAACTGTACAGGTGGCAATGAAAAACGGTCAGCTGCACGTTCCAAGACACCGACAACTGGCTCTCGTACAGGTATAAAATCGGCTGTACTCAAAGTTGCGCAGGAATGATCGTGCTACCCGCATATTCTCTGGTTGTCTTACAATCCCTGCTGCTTCATATGTATACTCGCGTCGTTAACTTTAACCACAATTTCCCATCATTTCTGACGCCTCAACGCCTTGATGACAATCCTTTTTTCATCAGCTTTTTGCACTTTTTGTACAAGTCTCTGGTTTTTCCTATGTATCGTAACATTCGAGAGAGAACTGAGCTTTCTTAGCCTGTGAAAAAATTGTTTCTCTGTTAGTTACCAATGACAGAATCATACTTTCTTAGATGAGCTTGTGAAGAGTTCATTTATCTTAAATCGAAAACGAGTATATATTCGTTTAATTATTGAATCTATAACTTTTAGTGGTTTCAAATTTTATATACCTTCTTTAAGAAACATGTACATAATTTAGTCTGAATATAGTACGTAAGAATGAATAATTCAGTTAGGCTGATTTCGCGCATTTATCGTTGATGCGTGCATACAATATGAGCTGGACGATATTCATTGTCGAAAGTTATAAAGGCATCGGTCGAAAGTGACGTTGATGTACGGTGTTTCCGTAATGCTGAGCACCTGTATACATGCAGTTGCGTCATTATTGTAGAAAGCCTCAATTATTTTAGATAAAGAAAGAAAAATGCGACTTTTAATTATCTTGATGTTTGGTTTTCCACCCGACGTTCGATTTGATGAGCTTTTGCACGAGAACATGCGCATATAGAACCGTTGATATGTATTTTCTACGACAGATTTATAGTCAAGATATAAACCAAAAAAATATTTATCGTGATTAAACGATAAAAAAACTGTTCACTACAGAAAAGTGGAAAGAATAGGTTCTATTTCGTATAACGTTAAAAATTGATTGCTTTGCATAGCTCTCTCGAATTTCCGATTATGTTGATCCATAAAATACAACATTTCTGTAAAGGTTTTCTAAAATGAACAAGGAATCTAAACACTGATCAACGATTTTATAATCATCTGATTATCATAAAATTTATTTCCCATTCTAAAACAGGCGGAAGATTATAAACAATGAGAGAAACTATTTTAACTATCGTGATTGCTAATTAGAGATTAATAAGGATTATCAATATAGCGATAGGACAGGTTGCAGTGGAGGAAAATATGATCTGAAAAGACAGAGGGGAGGATGAGGTAGTTCTATTGTCTAGTAGACGATTTTACTTTTGCGTCGTTAAATGTCTGTACGGAACGAAACACGCGTGTAACGATATCGATCGATTCGATTAAAAGTCACGTGGACTAGTCGATTGCGATGCAAGCAGCGCGGTAATGCGCATTTAATGACAAAAGTGAAGGGGAACATCGTCCCTGGGGAAAATTTTTGCTTTGACGGTGCCGGAGCGTCGCTTGTCCCTCGATATCCGTGTAAATCCATTTCGGGATCATCACGCGACATTGGCGTTAAAGCCGAACCGAGTTCAGTTGTTTCGCGTATTGTACTTTTATTTTTGATTTTTTCATTTTGTTTGTGCCTTGCTTATACTTTGTTACAATGTGTTTTTAGTTTAAGGAACCTTGATGTTCGATGAAACAATTGTTTCTTTTGATTTTTGCAATTTTATCAATTTAAACTGGCAAGGAGAAAAGATAAAATAATCGAATTCGATAAAATATTGTCATCAATTTGAATGAGAATATTTATCATGATTTTTAATGAAAAACGACCATTCTTAATGGGATTGTAGTTCGATAAAGCGATTTGAATGATTGCACCCCTTCTTGTTAGTTTGCGTGTTACATATTTAGCTGAATTCCTTTGTATCTCGAATTATATCATTATTGTATTTTATATATGTATTTTATATTGCTATTCTGGTTCTACATACTTTTAGCAAGATGGTAATATATATGTTAATTACGTATGTAGAATTCCAAGGTAAAAGCACGCATAATGGATGGAAGCGATTTAGTGAAAACTTTAGTCGTTGGCCGATTCTACGAACTCACTATGTCGCTTTCATCTACTATATAATAAAATTAAAATAGATTTGGAAATATTTGGTTCGTTTCAATAAAAAACATTAATTCGAAAAATACAATGAATAATATATTGTAAACAAACATTCCCAAAATTCCTCTATAAATAATCAATTTTATCTTTCGATATCCACGTATATATATGTCAATACCTTAAGAAAATAAAAGATTATGTTCTTTTAGTCTGAATAAATTCATTTCTAGAAATCTTAATCTCAATCTTCTATCGAACAATAACCAAATTCAGAATCTTAATTCGGTAATTTTGAAATTTGCCGCATTCCATCCATTTTGAGGGTGCACGATCAGTCAGAGGGTAAGGCGTGTAGTTGCTAGTCACGTTTTTTCGATATTGGCACGTACCGTGTGTCTTCACCTGCACGACATATGGTGACGGTGCAGAACGATGATCCATGTCGATGATGCCTATATATCGAGGGATGCCAGTTGGATTGAACTGCCGGTTAATTTGGTGCTCATCCCTGCGACCCACTGGTTTTCGAGGGTCGAGAGCCGAGCTCTACTTCCGTTACTTGACCCTTCCCAAGGGGGTCACGCACCGTCGATTCCATTCTCTCTCTCCTTCTTTCTCTCTCGCAGCTTTCTCTACTTCCACTCTTCCTTTCACTTCTCCTTTCCATTCTTCCTTTCTTTTTTCCAGTTTGTAACTACTTTTTCCTTTTCTTCCTATTTCATTGCGTTTCTTTACGTATCGTTTAGTATTACCAGGATTAGGTTTGTACTCTTTTCCTTTAAACTCTTTAAACTCTTTCTCTTCTATAATAATCTTTCTGCTTCGTTTATCATCTTCTATCTATCTTTCTTATTTTTTCTCTTTATCGTGTTTCCACATTTTCCTTTATTCTTTCATTGTCATTTACGTTCCTCCTCTGCTTTTACCTTCTCCTCGCTTACCTTCCTAATCTCATTTCAAGAAGATATTTAACCTTGAAAAGGAGCATATTATATCAGAAACTATATAAAGACGTAATTTGTACATACATATATCTTTATTTTCGGCTCCACAACCCTGAAAATTTGCTTAATCTAATGACTATACTTATACATATGCGTATAATTTTACTTATTCTACTTGGACTAATTTCTTCACTCTTGCTCTCTCTCTTATTATCCTTTCACCTGTCCCCTTGCATAGACTTTCTTTTTTCTCTCTTCCTCCTTCTTTCTTTTCTCCACTTCCCTCAACCATTTTATTACCTCTTCTCTTTCCCTCCCATTCACTCTGAAGTTCCCCCTTCCCAGTTCTTTGCATTCTCTAACACTCTAACCATATGCTCCAACGTGCTCTATCCTTCATGGCAAATCTCGCACTTCCTTTCTTCCCAGTGCCCATAGCCAAAACCTATTCCATCTTTTTATATTACCACATCTCGCCCTTGCTGTGAGCTGTTGATTATTTCCATCCCCAGTTCTTTCCAAATATCTCGCCCGTATATTTGCCCTTATTTGCTTGTACCTCACATTATACTTTGCACCTCTTATCTTGTTATATTGGACTTGTATTTGCTTCTCTCTTCCCTTAGCTTTTTCGTTTGTCTCTTGACCTCCGCTTCTAAGCTGTTCGACTCCAAATTGGCTCACTCTGTTTCTTCGTGAATACCCTTCTCGCTCGGTCTTCTCTCCTTTTCTCTTCTCTCTTCTTCCTTTACTTTCTCCTCGAACTTCATTGCCCTCTGTCCTGCCTCAATTCTTATCCTGTCTTTCTGCGTCTCTTTCAATACCATGTAGTCCAGTGTATATCTATCCAGACTTAATACTGACTTTATATATCTTATATTCCACCCTTCCCTTTTTCCACCCACACATTCGCCAAACATGTACATTCTTAACTTAAAATCATTCTTAAATTTTTATTTTCTTTATATTCTTTTTCCCTTATGTTCCCTTCCAAAATTCTACCTCTTTAAAATAATATCGTAGACATGTGAACCGTTTTATTGTTTCCAATTCTTCCCTCTTCCATTCCCATCCTAACTTCCGCTCCCTTCCTCATCCCTTACTGCAGATCAATAAAAACATAATTTATTAATGACTAAATTAAATGCGCATATTTATGATTTTTTAATAAATTATTGTGTAACTATCGAGGTCAGGCATTGCATACAAATATCGATCGAGATATTTCCGATTGATATCAACGGGACTCGGGGGCAGGAAAGTGAACTATCACTCACGAGGTATATTCGAGCATTTGGTCATTGTATGGACAAGACTCATTAATAAAAGAAACAACGTTTCAGAAGTTTATGTTTTGCGACGATACGAATTGCAATGTCTCTTCTTACGGCACATGGTACCGAAAACTGGCCCGGCATACATAACTTTAAAAACGAAGCACCGAGATAGTACCACCTGCCTCTCTCGCCCATTTTAATTTGTCACCACGTTCTCGCCACCGACGACGGTAGTTGAGACTTTCTCTGTCTTCTGGCCTGGCACCATGAAATCCGAACACCGAGACACCGCACCGAGAATTCTCTTCCTTTTTCGCCTGGAGAACCACGGAGAGGAACGCGCGTTATGCGCCAGAAAACCGGCTGTATGGGAGTGCACTTACGTCTCGCTGCTTCTTCTTCTTCCTTTGCTCATCGTGCTCGCAAAAAAGCTCATTCTCGACGACGACACTGGTTCGGCTACTACGTTCGGTTATTCGCGAGGAAATTTGGTTGAAACACAATAGAACAGAGATCACTCCGTGTTGAATAAGCATTCAGTGACTTTTTTGGACGATTTGTAAGAACCAGTAATGAGAATTTTACCAAAAGATACAAATTAATGATGAATTCGTAATACGTAGTGGCTCTTTGTTGAGCCATGGTACTATAAATCTAAACTACCTGTTAAAGGATATTGCAATAATGTATTTTGTTACATACTGTACTAGTAAGCCTCGATATTTAATGGAATCGTCCTTAACACGTATTTACGTGTTTAGGATGGCTACTCAGGCTATGTACTAATTTTCTACTAAATATCTTACAACTTTTATATTCGTGATCAGATTTTTAAGATCAGGTTTTCAGTTCTACCAATATAATCGTGACAGTGGCAATGAAATTTAAAATACATCGAGGTTCTCTGTGGTAAGTGTCGGAATACTTTCGTGAAGCACATTACGTTTAAATAGTAGAGTGACGATCATGCAGTTGAAAGTGGAAAGGATAACGTTTTTCGGATTCGAAAAATCGCAGGAGCCAGCTGACGGTTGGACGGTAGCGTGGCGGATAGATCGAGCTGGATTACCGATTAACAATTAACTTAGACCCTGCAGGAGTCCGACGTCTGGCCGTGTGCCCTCTCTTGCTCGTTTCTCTCTGGCCAGCGGCCCCTTCACCGATTTCCGCTCGTCGGAAACGTCATGTGGCGCATTAATTGGATCGCCACGAAATAAAGGAAGATTCATGTTCGACGTCGTTGCTCGGAAGTCTGCGAACAGCTCTCTATTGAGATATACATTTACCCAAAACCAATGTTGTTTATAGCTAGTGTTGTACTACTCTACTAATAGTACTATTTAATTGTATCGTATTTAGAGTATTCAATTCTATCGATTTAGACAGAGAAGAAGACCACTGAATGATACGTTTTGTATGATACACGTATTCATAAAAATTGTCTGTATTGTTCACAAATACTGAAGTTACGTTCCATTTGCGATGCAAAGATAGAATGCAAGAACATTGAAGAAGATTGTTAGTGCGGTTCGTAGGTTAACAAGTTATCAAGAAAGTGAGTCACACTCCCTTTAAGAGGGAGTGTGGTTCTCTGCATTCCTACGAGCGAATTAATCGCAAAGTTAATTATAGCGTCTGCGAAACTCGATTACGATCTTACGATAAGGTTTTTGCCGTAAAGGAACAAAGAGTTTTGCTAATTTCTCGCCAACAATCTGTCTACGGGCGCGTGCCATGTGGCAAACAGAATTTCACACTTTGATCAGACACGCCCGATTTTCCGAGATCCTAATTGGATGAATCTACAAAGAGGAGCCCCATCAGCGTTGCTCGATTGCCTAACGGTTGTATGCGTAACATGTATGCGTATGAATTGTCTTCCCTGAAACGTTCGGACAAGACCAAGATCTTTCTCGCTTACCTGGTCGTCATTCACGAAAGCTTGCGAATTAGTAGGAAATATTATTCGAAAATATTATCGATGTAAATAAATATCCCGCGTCTTCTTCCATAGCATGTTTATGTGAGCTTCCATAGTTGTTAATATATTATTTATACACCTATTGTATATATATTTGGATATTATTACTACTTCTTTTGTTGCTACGAACAGAGAAAATTTCCACTGGATTTGTGTTCGCCCTTCGTTAGAGTCTATCGCTCGGGTAAAGGTTGGATTTGCTAAACAGTTTGATAAACTGCAACAGCTTTTGCAAGAACTTGTAAATCTTCGTTTTGTGTAATAAGCAGACTGCGGATGTTTATGCAGTTCCTCCTGCGTTTCGTTTAATTTTTTAGAGAAAAAATCGTAGACTAGAAAATATTTTTTTTAATTAATTCCTTTTCCAACGAATATCACTGGTTATATAATTTTTAATTATCCACAGCAATGATAACAACATGTTACGATACGTATAAATTGAGATGGATGGTATACAAGTTGCAAGTTTTCTAGGTTCTTAATTAAATGGCGCAAATATTTGTCATAAAAATGAATCAAGCTAAGTAACGCGTGAGTATCTGCTTTTTCGAAAGTTCCCATGCATATAACCCACAGCAAATACAGAGTGGCAATATAAAACGTTCTGAGATCACGTGACAGACTATATGGGGATAGATATATGGTTTTAGAACCAATATACGGGACAGATGCTTTGTCATCAGTGATTGCATTTACGTGTGTTCTTTTACCTACCTTCTTTTTACTCGTTCGTTTTATAAAACGGCAAATGCTACAAGATGTTTATATCAAATTATTTTTGCTTCCAAAATATTTTCACAATTATAGAATATATAATAGAATTTTGTGTGTTTCTTAAACGTGTATTACTACAAAGTACTAATTATAGTATAATTAAAGTAATAATTACTGAATAACGTTATCTGTGTTTAAATCGTTTCTTTAAATAATTACTTAAGAAAGCGATACTCGAGTAATTTGATTTTTAAATAATCCTATTAATCCGTTTCTTCACAACGTGCAGTTAAATGATTATGAAACTGAGCTTTTTATCATTCGTTGCATTTATCGAGATATTCTTCAAGTTTTAGTGGAATATAAGACTCCCAATATAATCAAAATGAAACGCTGCAAATGACATCGCGGCGTATCAACGAAACATAATCAGGGTATCGAATAAAGCTTAGGAACGCAATCAAAACGCCCTTGAGCGAAAATATATCATCGTTGAAACTTGCAACCATTCGAGCTTGTGATACCAGAAGGGTGGTAATCCTAACAAAATGCCACGCCCGATTGAGAATCAAATTTTATTTCACTGATCGGGAGCATGAAACGAGGCCGGCACGCAAAAGTACATATATAAGTTTGTTCCTCGAGGATGGCTTTTACCTTTCTTGCTCCTCTTTCATTTTTTCGTTACCTGGCCACGTGGCGACGCGTGCTAGCCTCGGGGGACAGTTGCAGTCGCCCTCGGCTGATCGTTCCCTCCGTCTGTCGCGTAGAACGCTTCGCGATAATGTAACTAGATTGCGGATGTTTATATGCAGTTTCATATTTTTATAAATGCAATCGAAGAAATGGGATCTAAAAGTAGAGATTCGTTTCGCCCGCTAAATAAGTGTGAAACGAGAGAAATGTAAACGAGCACTTTGCCTCGGGTATTTCGTGTATTTCTGTATATCGTGTTTTAACGTCAGGACTACCCTTGGATGCGTTACGCGTAGTAACTAACTCGCAATTAAAAAACTCGCTAAGAAATTTTCAAGTGTAAAAAAATATACGGAACGTACGTCTCGTTTCGCACACTTTGCTCAGTTTTAACTTTTCGTCAAAATGAAATTTTTGGAACGTTCCATATGGAATATCGATAAACATTTTATCATCCTCCAGAAGTGGTTTTTAGAAATCTCGTCAAAGTACAAAAATTAGACGAATAACGAGTTCAAGGTTGTATCATCGAAGAAGAGGATCATAAATTCGAAAACGTCGTCTCAAGCATTTCGCCCTGTCCGTCATTTTCTCTCCCTCGCAATAAAAGAAAACCCGGTGCTTTTCATTTTGTGAATTACCGGTTCTGTCAAAACAAGATACATCTGGAAGACGAATAATTTTCGAAACGGTGCATCGCTCATTTGTACGAAACTGGCTGCAGTTATCACGTCATTGATCTGCCATGTATATGTATATATATATATATATATACTTTATATATGAATATTCATCGAAGTGTTCACAGTAGCATGATTAATAGAAGTTGACGTGGTTCCAGAGAAAGCCTTATCCTTTGTTGAGAAAGCCATCTCGTCGAATTAACTTGTAAAAGAGAAACCTACCTATCTTTGCGTGACCATTTGTCCAATCGAAAGATACAGTGGGAGTTCATTTATACGAACTCCATTCATTGCAACGAAGATTTATTCGATGTCTGATTTATCCGACTTTACTTTATTATGTGGACTGCTGTCGAGCGTTATGTCAATTATATATAAACATGTACAATTTTACTCACATTAATGATCGAACGAACGAGCACGATGTTGGAGGGAGTTGGAAAAATCGTATCATTTTAGACACATTTTATTTTCTAGTACAAGAAACTATAATCTTCCTTTAATTAATATCACTCGTAATCAGTATTATCGATATCTTTTTTAGGTTAAATGATCATATCGATAGTTCGATGTAGAATTAATCAAATACGTTGAATTTCGAAATAGCTCTTTCGTAAAAGACATCGAAGAAACGTGATCTATTATGTTTTTAATGCGTAATTCTTCGCACTAAATTTCTTTCGATAAATTCGAGTAAACGGTAGTGGACCGTAAAGCACGTTAGAAATTCCGCGATAAAAATGTTTCTCGAGGAGAGAGCCGGTGAAGAGGGTGCGAGATAAAACTGAGAGGGGCATGTACGGTGCAGGGTACGTGGCACACGGCACACGGCTTACGGAAATCATGATGAAACGGTGTGATTGAGAAAACCGGTAGAACATTACATATGCGAGGTATGTCTGCATCGGAACGGCTGTAGGTAGACCGATGCAACAGAGAGAGAGCATATGGTGTCCCCACGAAGTCTGAGCGTGTACCGGGTACCGTCTTCGGCGTGCAGCGAAACGGTGCAACAGATGGTGCGGGAGCCGCATGGCTCGTGCTCTGCTCCTCCTTCTTCTTCGTCCTTCTCCCTCGTCCTCTCCTCCTACCTCATCCTTACATTTACTTTCTTCTTCTGCATTATACACGAAGCGAGCTTCTTTGCAATTTCTCTCTCTCACTTCTTCTGCTTCTTTCTCTTGTCCTGTATTTCGCGTACTCTTTTCTTCCTTTGCTTTTTATACGTCCTCCTCTATCCCTTGCGTCCCTCTGCCTCTTATTTTTCTTCTCTCTCGCTCGTTCTGCTTTTGCTTCTTGTTCCTCGTGTTTTACTTCTTCGCGACTTGCTCTGATTCTTCGTTACATCGCTTTCCTCTTTCGTGTTCGCGTTACTTTGTTTCTTTCCATCTTCCCCTCTTGTTTTGCTCCCTTCGTTCCGCTCGATTTACTGTCCCTTTCTTTTAGTTCCAACTTGGCCTCCACGTTTTCGATCTCTCTGTCTCCTTAGGCTTTGGCTTTATGTCACTGTTCCAAGTCGCGCATCCTCGTCAACGTTTCTCTATTCGTTCATTTGTATTTATTCTCTGCATTGTCTGTTCAGTTTCGTAAGAATCGTTTAGTTTATCCAGTTTTATAGAAAAATCAAGATTACACAGCTTGGTACAAAATATGAAGGAAATATCGAAGCGGACGAATATAGCGACACCGAAAGCAGGATTTTTTAACAGATCGGTAGACAAAGTTTTAAAATAATTGCAAGGAGGAAATTTTAATAAGTCTACTACTACAAAGTAGAAATTTAATTTGTTATTGAATTTAAGTACGATTATTTAAAAGAAGAAAAAGAAGAGATAAGAGAAACTTGATTTATTTAATGGCCACTTAATAAGGTAATATGAATATACTGCGAAAATTATAAGAAAGTTGGTTTTATGTAATTCCGATAAAACGATCGATCTTTAACAGCGATCGATATCTCACACAGACAACTAGATATGTTCGCATTATATATTGTCCGGTCATAATAAAGAGGTAAAACGATACCTTGTAGCATTAAATTCGTTCGCGAGGTAATAAAAATTTATCTTGTAGCAGGTGGTCTAAAACATTTTCACAATGCCGTATATACGTATAGACGCAGGTTATTTCGAAGTCGTTTGTCTCAATCCTTGCAGGCACGCTTTCACCAAGATCGAATTTCTTATCTTTTTTAAGTGACCCCATCGAAAAAATTAAACGATCTCGTCATTTTTCATATGGCTATTTTCACAATTATTCTACCCTACGGCCTTTTAAACATAATAATAGCGTGTTTGCCAAAGAGACACCACTTACCCGTGTAATAAGTATTTTTTTAACGACAGTTACGTGATAATTTTCAGTAACTAGATAAACATCGATTCGATTAATTCGCTTAAACGCAGCTGCGAACGATGCTCCAATTTTTATGTTTCAACGTCATTCTTCTTTCCAACAAGCAGCAAAGATTTTTTATGTTTTGGGAAAAAGTGTATCATCACGGCGAAAAATCAACGATTCTTTTGTACTTTTCTTAAACTTAAGAAACTTTCTCTATCTTTCTGAAACTGTCGATGGGCACAGTACGTTCGTTAGATCATTTCTCAGGGTATTCAAGTAAATAAGATATTCATACGATTAACTATTCAACCCTACTTTATCGCAAACACGAAAACATGCTTAGCGGCTATTCGAATAAGCGTTTAGGCTCCATCAGCTCTTGCATTCGTGACATCCATTCGTTTTGAATAATCAGCTTGAAAAACGGATATCGAAGGAAGACTACGAGTCTGTTAACAACGGAAGAATACAGGTGTATAGCTGAAGGAGAAGGAATTGGGGTTGCCTTTTGTTGCACGTGCGTGAGAAAAGTCACCCTCGACTTTCAGAAACTCGTCAAGAAATTTAAAAATAACTTGGGTTGACACTTGTTGCGTCTAGGTATGCGGGAACTCCTCAAGTATTTTCAGTTTAATTTTTGCTGCGACACAACACGTGCATTCCGCGGTGTAGTACACGGTTTCTTTTTACCATTTGTCGGTTGCTTCCAAACGATCGTGTTTAGCACGTGTCTTCCGTTTGAGCTGCTACTACTTAACGTAGAGTAGATCTTACCATAGAATTGTTCAATATTATAATATACTGGCAACTAAGTGATTGCGTATATTGTCATTAGGTGGTAATGACAAAATCCGCAATCACTTAATTGCCAGCCCAATGTTAGACGCGATAGAATTCAGCGTAGAAAAGAATATTGAAACGAGAGTAAATCGTTATGCGATAATGTAGACGTCTCGTCGGAATGTCGTTGCGTGAGATTACGCGTTATTTGATCATTACGATATATTAAGAAATTAACGGATCGACAATTTATAGTAATTCTGAATCAATTAAGTAATCGTATAATAATCCATCGGTACTTTAAATTAAACCACCACATAGTATTTCCACGATATGAAATTCCAGTTGTTTTTAACACTTATACGGGTAATAATAAAGTTCTGTCGTGGCCATCGTGGCTATAGATCGGTTCACACGGTCGATCAGTTCGATGTCGCACGGTTCGAGCAAAGTAAAGCGAGATAGTATAGGAGCACACCTGCGAAACGTATACTTGCATCTAATTAAATAGATGGTTGTCTGAGCGTATTTTTTATGGGCTCTCGGTACTCGACAGAACGCTATGCATATTCAGGTTGTCCAATGAAGCAGACGATGGTACAGATAATACCTCGTGGATTCCATTTCCGTTTTACACGACCCACGTTTCCTTCCTTTCTGTCGTTCGATGTTGTCTCTGCATACGATAGGTAGAACTCGCGATCAACTCGATTTTAACAGCAGTAAATTGCGTCGGTCTCAAGGATACGAGCTTTGTTTAACCGCTTCATAATTTTTAATCGCTATACTCGATCGAAATATATGGAAGATAACTCACGGCGTTGCCTTCGATTCGAGGCTAGATGTTGCAGGATAATGTGTCGTCATAAATGGTAGGGTTGTTACGTGAAAACTATATTTTAGCCTGTTAAACAATGTCGTTCGTTGATCGAGAATTTTTACAACCACGAAATGTGAAAGCATAACAACGATACAAAACCACATAAACGAGAATAAACGTTAATAAAATTTCTAAAAATGTTTTATAATACGCATAACATGTTTATAATAATTTTTCTATATTAAATGTTCCGATACTTTTACGAACCATCGTATACGATTATTCTATAAAATCATTAGTTGGCTATGCCTGTTACAGATGATCGTAAGGTCAAGGGGCTTGAGCAAAATAAAAAAAAAAAAAAGAAATAGTGTGCCAAAAAATAACAAATGCAAAGTTTTATGCGTATCGGAAACTCATTGGAGTGTGCTATCTTGGACAAATCGAACGTCGTATAATATATGGTTCTGGTAGTGAGCAATTCGCTGTAGCTCTCGTAACGAACGTCTGCTATCGACGAGGTTTATTGGAGCGTGACGCGAAACAGGTCCCTCTGTCTCTGCTCGCGGAAACTTTGGAAATATCAACAGGTGCCCTGCCACGCGGATCGCTCTCTCGCACAGGTAATCGCGTACGCCACAATTACTCACTCTCTCGCTCCATTTCGGCATGCGTCCGTGAAACAGCGTCCGCTTCTCCTGTGATTACGAAACGAAACGTTTCCGGGTCAGATAAGCTCCCTTTTATTCGAAGCTGTAGCGTACGGCTGATGTATAAGCAGATTCGAAAGTCCTTTTGGAAAATTTATAAGCGTTACTTTACACCTCCGGGCTAAGAGGAAAGTCTTTTTCGAGATAAGTATTCTTGAAGCGTCACGCCGTCGCTTTTGGCGTGTTTGGAAAGAGTTTACATTCTATGGAGTATCGTGACGATGATTGGAGGACAATTTTGTTTCTGTGGAAGTTGCAACGATGACAGTAATGCGGACAGGAAAATTTAAAATTGATAATTTCGTGTAAGAATGTCTTGAAACTTGGTAAGTTTCGTATACCATATAGTAATATTTATCATCTTGGTAACGGTAATTTATTCTCAAGTATATACGGTACATTATTTTTACTACGTATAATTTTGTCTTATAAAATTAGTATTTTTACATGGTTTTATGAATAAGTCGACATAAATATACTTTGTATATTTTTCGTTCATTTCTTCAAATATTTATCCAAACAATTTCCTGTATTCCATCAATGAGATATGACATAGTATAGTTCCATACACGATTCAACAGCGTTTATCGAACATCATGAACAATATACTGCATGATGTTCGCAGTCTTAAACGAAAATCCATTTTCGCGATTTCGTGGCACGATCGGATCCGATCGAAATCGGATTCGCGCGACATCGACCCAGTTATTTAACCGTGTTACCGTCCAGCTGACTGGTTAACGTTTCTTCGTCTTTCGTTCTTGCTTATATCCAATTAACCATTAAACACCTCCCATTTTTCTTTGCTTGTTCCCCTTTACGCCACAACTTTATCGCTTTGGAACGATCAGCTCGAGTTTCGATTTGTTTGCACGTTCCGATGCTTATAAACTTATGGTTTCTGTTTTCTTCACAGTTATCAATTAATCGTGCTTCATTACAATCCTGAAATCGATGTTAATTCGGTAGAAAGTCTTGGATCGCGGAAAGGTTTTGTTCCTTTCGTTTCTTTTTCTTTTCTTCCTCGGAAGAATTATCGATTGGTCGTTATGAACTTTTTGACTGAAGAATACGTTACTCGTATCGCGGTTGTAAGGTGTAAACGAAGATACTTTATCATCTGATGCTTTTTCCAGTGTTTGATTAATGATTTGCAAGGATATTTTCGTGACAGGAATGCGGTAAGCCTTGGGCCCGTAGGGATATTTTGGATGAGATATATTTCAGCGGCGTACATCGATTAATTTTCCCCGCAATGTCTGTCGATTCATCCAACGTTTACTCTACTTTCGTTGTTTTACATCAAAATTTTACTTCGCGTTTGTTTTCATTCAACGTTTAGGAAAAGCTGCAGCCAACCCCCAGTAGATCAGAATTGTTTTTTCGTTACTACGATCTAGCGAAGAATTTTATATTTCAATGGGAAATTAGATTAATACGGAGAAAAATATGGAGACGCATTATCTTGCCAGAAGCAATATTATCTCGTAACATAACTGTGACAATAATTTGTACATTTATCCTAATCCTGTTACAAGATAATACTTAATTGGTAGAAAATCTCAACATTTTTAAACGACTTTATCTACCTTTAGTTGTTCCTTTCTAGTTAATAACACATCTTACACACCATTCTCTGTTTTATATTCATCAGAGATGTCGATGACTCGAAGAGAAGCTCAGCGTGTACCAGAGATGGTACACGCGAAACAGAACCGCATTAACAGCTTAAGAAATTCCCAAATACGAGGAATATCGCACCGAACGAGAAGCCATAAAAGCATAAAGTTAAACGAAGTAAAGATTGTCGCTGTTGTTGAAGGGGGGACGCGTTGTACCAAACGGAAGGGGGGAAAAAAAGGCACGGCGTGCCACCGTAAGCCCGTAAATGGCGTACAGCTGCGAATACGCGGCGACGAGTGCGTATCGAAGAGAAAAGAAACGGGGCCCGCGAAAGAATCATCCGGATCAGATATTTCAGTTTCTCGATTGGGCTGGCTCCGCTCGTTTTTGGACTTACCTCGCCGCCGACTCGACCAAAACCGGCACGAGATGGCTACGAGAGACCGCGCTGATTCCTGGAAGCTTATGGTCTTCCATCGACGACCAATCATTGCGCGGTTGCGCGTCTTAGCCAGCAATAACACGCGTAAAAGAACAGAACGTGCACTGTTACTCGTAATAACGATTTCTTTTCGCGTTAGTCGCCGTCAAACGCTCGAGTATGTATGACGAACGAGTGTTTTATTAGGTCGTTTGGAAACATTGAAAACTCCAAGGATTCGATACCTTTGATACTCTTGACGATGGTTGTTCCTATCGTTCTAATTCTAAAGTTAATGCTAATCTTCAATCCTAAAGTCGTTCCTCTCTACAGTGGCTATTGCAACTGCAAGCTATTCCAACGCCTATCGTAGCAAACTGTTATGTATGCATGACGTGCATAAAATTTCGTTAACGTCGCTATCATTATACTGGTCAAAGTTGGAACTAATCAGAGTTTCATTTGTTACAGACATATAAGAGAATTTTATATGAGATTATTAATAACGAATATTTGCTTGTTCAACTTGCATTTAATATTTCCACTAAATATGTTATAGTTTCTATGGTTCTCGTTAGAG
This sequence comes from Bombus flavifrons, assembly GCF_040668555.2. Taxonomy (NCBI): domain Eukaryota; kingdom Metazoa; phylum Arthropoda; class Insecta; order Hymenoptera; family Apidae; genus Bombus; species Bombus flavifrons. Next base: position 10,270,798 of record NC_138455.1, on the reverse strand, counting down.
TGTATGTTTGCAAAATGTTTTGTATAACACGCATACAATATAATTGATAAAATGTATAAAAGATAATAAGCGTTGAAATGCTTCCGTATAGAGCTATGTATATGTTTCTGAATCTTGATTTTCGACTGTGATGTTAATAACGCTCGTCATTCATAAATTCTCCCACATTTAGAACATCTAACTCTTACGCTATTAAACTAATTATTTGCGTAAATACAACGCTATTGTTATACATTATAATACAACGTTAATATTCCTCTCGCAGCTAAAATACGCAAATAGTTAAAGCACGTGGATTAGACAATTAAAATCAAAGAGGCTGGCATCTCGATCGGTTGCAACTTTCTTACAGAGACGCTTTTATACCTTTTTAAGCCGTTCCTCCGGTGGTTTTTTAAAGGAGATCGATTGTGTTGTTACGCGAGGCAGGTTTCGTTCACGATGCACGCGAGTTGGTCGCTGCGAGCTGGCGTTTTCTCTTTGATCGCGGTGTCTGCCTCGTTGTTTCAACAATTTCCAGGCATTATTCGCATAAATTGTCGGTTTAAAGCTTCGATGCGGCAATTGAAACGCAAATGCCAGCTTCGGGCTCGGTTTCTCCTTCGGTATGGCATCGATCGTGTGCCCTTTATGATGAAAAGACCGTACGAACAATGTTTCATAATGATGCCGATAATGAACAAAGGAATCGTGATGAACTCGATGCTGCTGCCTTTCCAAATCGAGACAAGGGTAATTTGTAAAGGAAGAAACGTTGCAAGATTTGTTAATGATTCTGTTATGTAATTCCATTTTCGGCTCGACTATTAATGTAAAAATAGTGCGCGAGTATTTTATTTTCCTTTCGTCTGTCGTTATCAGGCTATGGGTTTCTATGGAAATTCACGTTTTTCTTTCATTTTTCTCACGTTCCTAACTCAAATTCACGTTAATAACGATTTGTTTCGCTCGTTGAATATTAGAACGAATTATATAAATGAATATTTGAGATTTTTTATACGTTTCTACGTATTACATATATATTCCTCACCTATACTTTTATACATTTTCAAATTTCCTACGAGATAATTCAATCGAACAAATACTTTGATTTTGGAAAATTATAAATATATATTACGTTACTGCTTCGTACAGTTTAAGAATGGAATTTGAATAAGGAATGGAAAGGACAAGGATATCCCTTGTCCCCAAACGCAGACGTTAATGCGAAACGCGTATAAACGTACAAGCACGTATAAACTATTTCAAGTTAATATATAATATTGGACAGTAGCTTTGGTGAAATCGTATTTTAAAGTGAAATTGTCACTTTTAATGTATATTCACACGCTGTTTCACTTTTTAATATTTCCTACACGCATAATACGTTTATATAATAAATAACACGTGCTTCTCGGTTGCAACTGACCGATATACATATATTCTGGTAATTGCGAAGACACGTATACAAAGTTTCAGATAATTGCAGCGATAATCGAGGAAATAGGAGGTGGCACGTGGACACGGAGGAACAGCCTCACCCTGTCGGCATTTATCCACCATTTCCAGATACGGGGAGTTCCTCTCTCAACAGCTGCACACGCCGCTTTGTGAAAGTGTCGACGTTTTTCATGGCATTGAGAGGAGAAATCGTAATCGGGATCAGTTACTCCTTTCTACTTTGTAACGACCTCCAGATAAGTACAAGATCAATAATTTGAGCACATTAGTCCGAGCCGTCTTATTGATCGTTCGTTGATAAGCGGGAAGAAGGGTTTACGTCAAAATGTGCGACTGCACACAGAGAACGATAATTCACGAGCCCGGAAAGATCATAGTAATTGAAGAAATTGCTTTAATTATATATTCGCACGGTCATTTAATGTACCCTTTATCCTGGTCGTGTCTTATACCGCGAGTTTCAAAGAATCTGCAGGTAAGAAGATTTTAAGGGTTGTTGAGAATTAGACATTTTTTTGGAGAGGAACTTTTCATTGCAATTGTATTTTTATCAATTAATACTCTTTGATTTATCAAATGTGAAAGCTTTTCAATTGTCGTGGGTACGACTCTTCTTATCATCTTGTACTTATTTTGAAGATTTTCCATTTTATTTTTTTCTATTATTTTAATCAAACATTTCCTTATACATCTTCTTTATGAGAATATTCTTCATTTCTCCGCTGAAGAAGACAATCGATATCGTCGATATTTCTTTATTTATCAACATGATCATACGTAAGAGATCCTCTAAACTAGGCGATCAATGTACATATGTATACGATATTGACGATACAATATTGAAAACCTTAATTACAGGGTGTCCTGCATCATCGAGGAACCGTTTCGGCGGTGGATTCTGCACATGAAAGCAATAAAAAAAGTTCATACGAACATATGCCCTGTTTGACCTTGTTTCCGAATTATAACGGGTTGGAACAATTCTATCGAAAGGTGCAAGTAGGTGCACCTTTTTGCAAATTTGCAAACAGAATCCGATATTCCACGTTGGACCTTGTATTCTAAACGCTTCCAGTCAATGATGAAATGTCTCTAATCTCGCGTCCCTACGCAAGCAGATTATTTTGATCTCGCGACGATACGCAGATGCGGTTTATTAAATAAGAAATTCGCTATAACTCGAAAACAAGGTCAAACAGGGTATGTGTCTGTACGAAGTATTTTTTTTATTATTTCCATCCACAGAATCCACCGTCAAAGTGATTGCTCGATGTTGCGGGACACCCTGTACTGGCAATGACATTGGTCGTCTGAACTCTCCTTTAATTTGTACTTTCCGCGGAGTATCGATATACATACTCAAAGTGAAAGAAAGATGTACAGTTATCGCGGATATAGTTCTCTTCCATATTAGTTTAGTGTGTCATTGGAAGGAAATTACTTAAGCATTCTCGTTTCCCATAAAGAAGATTCGAGTTTTATTGCCGACACGATATATAACTCGATTCTGCGGGAATATTTAATCGAGCAACGCTTTAGCAGCAGCCTCGTTTAAATGCAGTTTCGTTCGTTAACTCAATTATCAGCCAATCTCTCGTGACTCTCCCTGAATTTCTCGTTCAATTTCCTTTTTCGTGTTCCTGCAAACTTTTCAGATATTCTGCTCCAGTGACTTGACAATTTAAACATCCTGCAACCATCAAACATTTTTGCTCGATCAATCATCTTTTTTCTTTCGTCCTTTTTTATCCAAACATGTGCCTCTCCAACAGATATACATACGTACATACTCGCAGAAGAAGACAAGACAAATGAACAATTTTTTAACAGAATAAGACTTTTCTTTTGGTTCTAATTGATTGTTTGCAGTTGCATCAACCATTACACTAAGCTACCTCCCAGTGAAATCGTAGCTCGAATGTTATCATTTCATCTCTAACTTTCGTTCTTCCTTCTAGCTTCACCCTGAAGAAATATGGAATTCTTTCTTTTTTCTATTATTTAATTTATACTTGACAATTTGTCCAGCTGGACATTTGGTAAATTTAAACCTGGAATGTCGACGAAACGTATAGACTAGCGATAACACGACTGAAAGCCGAGCAATCACAGATATGCCGTCTAATGGCCATGAAAGTTGATACTTAAAGTCGCAAAAGCTGGAAATAATGGATTGCCGTGCCGAAAGAACATCAAAACGAACGAAGATGGATTTCGAACGTTGAGAACGGAAAATTACAAAGGTAATCGAATTACGAAAATATTTTTACCGTTCGAGGAAGAAAAAATTACTGAAATTGCGATTCGATACGATTTACAATTCGGATACGTTTTCCACGTAATAAGAGCGGGAGAAATTTTGCCGAGCAATTTTTGAAATCTCCTCCAGGTAGCCGTTACCAGAGTCGTTTTTGGCATCGTAATAGGACCGCTGCTCTGTAATCAGACTCAGTTGATCCTACGCTTGTTATTGTCAGGTGCGGATATATTTTCGTGAATATTATGCGGTCAGCTAGTTATACTTTTTACCCGAAGCGAGCCGCGGGCCTTGTGTACTTAGCCAGTTTTTTTTCTGCCGTACGGTCAAGAAAATACCACAGAGAAGATTACCATGAAAAGTATACGTGCCAGGTTAGTTACCATTTAATTAACGCGACTTCTTTCCGATTGCCTTTGCATCGTTCCCTTGTATCATTATCATTCGTGCACTTGTACCTTTACTTGAATTATTATCTGGTTATTATAATTAGCATGTCGTCTTGCGTTAATCGTACTCAGATTTGTATTATAACGTGTCGATCGACTGACACGAATATATTTGCATATATGTATAAAAGATACAGATGTTATCATAAATTTGTACATTAAGCTTTTGCTTCCGTGCATTTTCATATTTATTGGCATCGCGTCCACTGTCACATTTTTTATCGCTTTTCTTTCACTTGTACCGTAGATTTTGATTATGTCGTTTAATTGGTTTTTTGATTTATGTTATCTCGAATCAATTATGCACGATAAAACACGATGACCTTGACGACAAAAATTGTCTTTTAAAAGTTGATACGTGGTAACCAAATAGGCGTACGTAGCTGACAGAAACTACGAAACATCCGGAAATCTCTTTACATTCAGATTGCAAGTCGGACAAGTGGAATTAAGTGTTTTACTATTATTCGATGCTAGACGAAGAGCAGACAAATGATCGTCTGCGGTGATCACGAATAATATCACGATAAAATTACTACAAGTGGATAAATACGAGAACAAAATTCGTAGAGGGCGGAGTCTCATCCCATGAAAGCCTTTCAAGGCTAATAATATATTCAGAAAATTGCGCTCCACTAAACGATAACGAAAGTTTCGATATCTCCACCCGAGTTTCTAAAAAACGCCACATACGGTTAACGATGTTGCTGTTCTTCACAATAATCATTATCAAAAAGGTTTGTGCATGCTCGCATATACATCGCCGGTATGAAAAATTTGATAAGTCTGTTCGTTGTTTATAGCCGTTTCGTTAAATAAAAGTCGAGGAAGATTCAGCGGTGTCTGGCCGTAACTGTACTTGATTACCATGGACCAGAAAATTCCACGGATAATTTCTCGAGCGTCTTTAAAGTCCCGTCCGAAAATCATCGTCGTCACGTGAATGGCAATCACCGATCGGTAATCAGCCACGCGAATGGCCACTCTCGCGGTCGAAATCCCAACTGGAGCGCGATTCGAGGTGCATCATAAATATCTGCCCCACCCACGGATATTCTCTGTCTCCAGCTTCTTCGGTCAGCGATAGTCGTTGAATGCGCTCACCACTTTTTCCCTATCTTGTTCGTTTCCTTGCCTTCGTTCTTTTTTTTCTAAATTTCAGTTTTTCCTTTTATTTTCTTTTCTCTTTTACGTTCTTATGTTTATCTTATCGTCAAATCCCTTCGATAGAGTTATCTCATGGTAGAACATATAGCTTAGCCTAAATAAATCTTGTCATTTTTTTCTTAACGGATGGAACTCAATTTTATTTTTAATATTTTGTATCTTCATTTTTATTTTATTTAATCGATTTTATTTATTTAATCGATCGACTAATTTTTAATACTTACGAGACGTTTTAGAAATTGATCTTTCCTTTCAAGTACGTATATCGTTTACGATTTACGTTTGTAAATTTTCTAATTTTTAAAAGTAGCTATATTCTTACCTTTTAGAGTCAGGTTTTAAAAGGTGTCGCAACGAATTAATTTGTCGATGATTTAAATACGTAGTGGCGGATGGCGAAAATATCGAATTTCAGTTTTCAGCGTTAACTTGTATGCAAATTGGTCTGATACGAATGATAAAGATAAGGTAAAACATTTTAAGTAGTACGATTTTGGTGACTTTCTCTTATAATGTGATGTAACAGGAGATTGGTAAAATGCAATTAACGAAAAATATAAGATTTAAATCTTTTATGGTATTATAAAATGACGAGAAGCACCGATACTGCAAATTGAATATAAGAAAATACAAATGACGACAAATTAAAAAAACACATACGAGTGAAATACAGTGTGATTCCAATGTAATTTCCATCAAACTGTATATTCTCTAAACGATACGAACTTCCAACAAAAATATTAAAAAACCTCGAATCACATCACATTGTAGCGATTGATTAATTAAAAGTGTATAGATAGGATATAATTTGATTTCGGTGTAATTTAACATTTCCAACTTTCATTATGGAACTTTCATGTAACTTTAATATGTTTGCCACAAGAAAGTGATACTTTCGATAAATGACAATCGTATATTACGACGATGGAACGATAACGTATTAAAGGATAATAATTCATTTTGATAATTTTCTCCTCGGACCAAGATTGGAATTGATGTCAATGAAACAAACGCAATAATAAGAACTCGTTATAAGTGCGCGACTTATAATTCCAGATGAGTATCACCGATTTTAATAAAGGCTGAAATGAAAACGTACTTTAATGATTTCGAGATGTAGCAATTACCGATTTATCTGATTAATTCTCGTTCTTCCCATAATTCCTTCGCTAATCAATTAGCCGAATATCACAAGGACGATTAATCACAACCCAATCCTGGCACTAATTGACGTTGGCCGTTAACAATTACGAAATCCACGAGGTTGTAGGTGGTCTTTAAGGAACGCAGAAATTCCAGATGATTACCGTGTTAATGACTATCAATTTTGCGATAATTGGATTAGAGATGAATCGCGTTAACGTAATTTGCCACTTGAAAAATTCGCTGCAAGTTCCACAGTAGCGATTTCATATCTCGTTTCAAAGAAACAGACAGACAATTATTCGTTGTAGTTCGTCGATACGAAATTAATTCACTGATGGCTTCTGAGGGTGAAAACTCGCATTAATTTAAGGCTTACAGGCTTCTCTAATTCTATGGAACGTAGAACTATTATTAATTTATTTACGAGTTATATCACAAACGAAGTGAACGAGAAAGTATCTATTAAACCTAAAATATGGAATTGAAATAACCAAGATAACGACTTTCTAATGATCTATATTTGAAGATAGACTGTTTGACTTGTGGTTGATGAACGTCTATGATCGATCGATATATACCGTTTAGATAAATGGCGAAATTAAAACTAACAAACAAAAGAAACTAACCCTTTGTACGAACAATTTGTTCGTATCTCCTCTGATGTATGAAGTATCTCTGATCAGTCTCAATTAATTCACACACGCTGTATATATTTCTCTAGAAATAAAATCCAAGTATAAATATTCGATAAGAAAATTCATTTGTATGTTATCTATAAAACAAATTGTTACAAACTCGCGCGATCTTATAGCCGTCACTTGATCGTTCAACTTCTCCGAAAGCGGAAGCCCCGAAGATGTGGGTCACTTGTGGCCCGATAATGGAGGGAATTAACCCGGTAATCACCGCGTTCGACTGTTCTCCACCCACAGTGAAGAGGACCCGCCGCTTGCCGCTGCTGCCGGCTGATTTTCACTCTCTAGCGAATTTTCGAAGCTGCCAATTATTACCGACCTGGAACCACCGCGACTAACGGGCCTGCATTTCGTGTCCTTTCTTGGATATATAAGAACGTTTCATTTTTACTCTCTTCTACCAAGCTGTTACACGTCAGATGGCTGAGCTTTTCGCAAAGCTGACAACGTTTACGATCCTTACGAAAATGTTATAATTGATATATGCAGGGTGATTCGTAATTCATGGTACGAATGGGGTCAGCAAGTGACTGACGGCTGGAAACAAGACGAAGACAGGAATAAGAAAATTGCCAAGCTCGATTTTATCAAAGACGAAGCCTCCATCGCAATTTTGTTATTCTCTTAATTATACTACGAATCACGGACCACCTTGTAGATCTGATTAAAGTATCCAATATTGTCGTTCTTTATAACGACAGATTTCAAACACGTATAATCGCGAATAGTTGCGATTAGACGATAGACAGTGAATATGTAATAGCAAAATAAGGGTAAAACGAGGTGGTGATTTCTAGCGATCGTTTAGGTTCGTCTTTTTTATCCATCATGCACGACGAAATCAAATTTCTTTCTCGTTAGTTGTGTTTATTGCTATTTGTTCGAAAAATACCATAATGATTCCACAAATCAGGTTCTTCTTTTGATCAAATTTTTGGCAACTATGTAATTGCGAATTTTGTTATTAGATGGTATCGACAAAATCCCAGTGCTTAGAATATTCGATCTATTGGCTTGGCAATTAAGTGATTGCGAATTTTGTCGATACCACCTAATGACAAAATCCGCGATCACATAGTTGGCAACCCAATAGATCGAATATTGTAAGCTTCTTGTACGACAGCAGCGAGCTTCCGCTGATACTTATGGAAAGAGACGCACGTATCGAACAAATAATTGCAACTCGAATTTCCTGCGGTATTGAAATCTTCTCGTGTATACTTATCACGATAGACACCATGAAACCGTAGTGAATTCCGCTTATCGTGAGAAAGTAACGAGAAAGAAGGATTCACGAGCGGAACCAGATGGAAGGCAGAAGACAATGCGAGTGGAAAAGGGGATGACGGGAGAAAAAGAGGAACGGTCGTAATTACCGTAAGAATTATTCGCGCGATGCCATTGTGAGAATTGCTACCGAAACGGCAGCTGCCTTCGTGTATTGTCGAATGTCTTCGGTATTACAATTCTTACGTTCATTCCACTGCGTGTGTCTGAATATACGCCTACGTCCACACGAATCGATGCATAGTCGGCATGGATCGTTCGAGGACAAAGATACACGCATTGAATCGAAAGCGGAGAACAGTTTGATGCATGGGAACTGCGGCTGCGATTATTTCTTCGTTTTTTATGTCACCATGCGTGACGTAATAAAAGAAAGTTCTTCGCTGTAGCATCTTTACTACAATTAGTTTATTTACAATAAATGGATTAAATAGACGTTGATTAAACAGGAAACGATGGTTGTTTAACGTCAACTAATCACAATAACGTATTCTAATTAAGACAACTAGATGGTTAATTGGCAAGTCTCGTCACCACGGATCCAACGCTCTCTCTTACGCGGACCACACTCTCTCGACAACGCAATTCGCACTCTCTGACTTCTCAACTCATAATCTCTGGCTTCTCAACCAACACCGACTATTAAATCGTCTTTGTCCCTTAGCATCCCTTTGTCTTTCGTCTTAGCCCCACCACGCACGTGTTCCTCAACCGCTCGTGGCCAAGGTCACGCAGACCTTTTCCGCGAAACTGTTCGATCGAAGGACCGACGATACATTGTTGGGCCTGTCGGCACTTCGACTTTCTCGTGACATTGTTTATAGTTCGCCTGATATCTCTTAGGCCTCTCGCGTCCACGATACTACATTACTAAACGGGAATTTTGGGCGGCTCTTCGTTGCGTGTTTCCGAGCTTCAAGCGTTAGAAATGCATGGACAAACCGAGTACTTGAGATTAGGGGATGAAGGAAGAATAGACGATTAACCAAAGTTGTTCTTTACATGTGTGTGCAGGTTTGAGACACGTGAATGAATCGACTGCGTGAGATTAGGGTGTGGAAGAGTTGGAATATATGAGTTTAGGACGGATGTGAATGAACGTGTTCTGAGAATGTTTGCATAGTTGGCTGGAAATAGGTGAAACGGATGGTAAAGTAAAGAAAGAAAGGTTGTACGACAAATTGAATTTTTCTATTACAAATATCGTATATACCGTAGATAAGATACAATATTTTCAATCCGCAGTATTTAATCGATTTAATCGTTTGCAAGGAAAATTGAATAGTCTGTAAGAATTTGACAAGATCGATTTTGAGAAAAGAGCAACTGAAATAATATTTTATTTTTTGGCAGTGGATGTTTATAGATTTATGAGAAATTTGAAGGCGCAGGAATATACAAAATGTTCTTTTTATATTCATGAAAACATGAATATTTTCATGAACATTTGCAATCTACATATTTCCAAAGAACGATGTTTGCTCAAGGTTTGAACTATCGTTTGAAATAATACAAAGTCTAATGCGATGCAAATACAACTCTGATATTATAATTAACGCGTTCGTTAGCATCCGGTTTAACGTTCCTCGCGCGTAAATTCTAGGACATCGTAATCCGATCTGAATTCTCGTATTAATTTTTAGTGGAAAGATAGAAGACCCTAATCGGTAAATCCTTTGTCACTTCCCAACGAAACATCTGTCATGCGTGTTTGAAAAGAACAGAAACGTTTCTGCCTGCCGGACATAATGAACAGTTTGGTCTGGCTACCATATTCTTTTTCACTATACAATCGTTTTTTATCTTCAAAAAGAAAACGCTTAAACATGGTTCTGTGGCATAGTAGCGCGTTTAACGGAAACATTTATTATATTTCACGTTATTCTTTATACGGTAAATATGTCACGTGAACTCACTGAAGTCGTTCAAATCTTTCGACGATAGGGAATAATAAAAATTAAGTAAGTCTCACATTACGTACATAACAATAGATAAAATTATTATCAAATACCTGATACGTAATTAAAGGGTTAAATATACCGAGCAAAGAGAAAATTATTCGACTATCTGAGAAGATTGATTCCCATCGAAGATTCTACGGTACCGGAGATCCTCTTTTGAAATATAATTATTTTGAAATAATATTGTTTAATAATATTTGAAACAGTATAAAAAATGTAACTTTCCAAATCTTCATTTGCTTGTTAATGTTTTTTAATTTTGCAATAAATCTTCCTCGATAATCTTAATTTGCACGCTTAAAACTAAGTAACCTAAGTGACGACAAGGGAAAAAGTTCGATTCCTTGTAAGATAAATGGAGAAAACACGACAAACACATAAACGACGAAGAGGAAGAAAAAGATGATTGCCGGACTGTTTTGGAGGCAATAAGATGAAAGAAAAACGTGAAGGAATACGGCATGTCGTTTTCTCCATAGAAGTCAGAATCAATTGGAAGAAAGTCGTTGACGTATTAATTAGAGCAAACGAGGGGCATCGAACTTACGGAAAGTTTTAGCGAGCTAATTGCTGCCGTGGCTGATCGGTTCGCTACAAATTAAGTTAACGCGTGATACAGCGCAGCGGCCTCCGCCAGAAGAGTCGATGAATTTCGCGACGGTCAAACAACAACGCGGTTTCCTGCCAACGTTTTTTGCACAGAATTACCAAAGGGGAAGACGAATCGTAATTACGAAAATCAGCCATGACGGAGCAGCTGCCGCCTCGTTCGATTAATTGTCGTGCAACATCCCCGAGGCTCTTCAAGACCAGCCACGGTTCCGTACCTGACATTTGATCCTTTCTGAGCAGCCGTGTAACGATGCCCGTTCACTTGTTCGCTGGTTCGCTCGTTTATTCCTTCGCTCGTCCGATCGACGTCTATGTTTTTATGAAACTTTGCTCGTCATTCATAAGAGAAATCGGTTTTGCAGCGTGCATTAGTTCCGTACGAACGCTTATTTGTATATCATACTCGTCACCGATGTTGGGTATAGTGATTCATAATTTTACAAACGTTTGTCGTAAACAAATTTTCTAAATATATTGTACGTGTCGTAGGAAACTTTATGAAATTTTGAGAAATGAAAATAGAGGTAGCATGTAGAAATTATGGGACGTTTCTTGAAATAAACGCGTATATCTATCCCATTATAGCGTTAATGAAATTTAAAAGGAACTACTTTTACTAACAAGAAATCACACCGGCGTCATAAATTTCATTCATTTGGCGAACTCCTCGTTTTAACCACTTTCTACGTGCAATCTATATTAAGGAATTATCTTCCTCCGATACATCGGTTTTAATTAATTATCAGTTTCTCAAACACGATCATAAAAATGATGTTTTCGATAAGAATCTGTAATTGCATTATATGTACATATTTACCCATTCGAGACTTTTCTTCCTTAAATGCATGTACAGAGTGTCCCATTTTTATAATATATAATTTAATGATTTTTTATAATTTATAAGTAGTTCCGTTTAAACTAACAAATAAACTCGAAATCTCCAAGGCGCGATAAGATTTGTAACCATCGCGAGGTGTCCCCTCGAAACAAATAAGTTTTATTTGAAACACTTTTCCGAATAATGTATATCATAATTTGGCGGATATTTGTGTTGATCGATTAAAATGGGACACCCTGTACATGCACTCCAATTACATATCGCGGAAATGAATTCTCCTCAAATTTTGTCGATTCATAATTGAGCAAAAACTAGCGAAACTTCAACTTGAAAGGTTCACGAGCTTTAATTAATTAGTATTATTAATGCTGGTTTAGCATAAATAAGACACAGAAAGATGGAAAAGAGGTCATTTCAGGCGAAAGGGAAAAGTTATTTATTTTATTACAACCTCATCCTGATTCTGTCGCGCCAATTAAAACCGATAAATTGTATTTAACCCAACGATAAATCCGGCAACAATTATCTGGACCGAACAATTTATACGACAATTTTAACGAGATAAGAATACGATGATTACAGTGAATATTCGATATTTTAGTGTCGTTCAATATCTTTGGTGAAAGTGTAAGTAGTGACAAATGTTCCTTTGAAGCAACATACAGTATCTGTAAGATTATAATTATTAGCTAGCAACGGAATGGAAATTATAGGTATAAAATGTTGTTTAATTCGTCCGAGTCTGTTCGATGTGAAATTAAGCTTCATATTGAAAGCAACGTTTGTAGATTATTTTAAGCTATAGCGTACCTATTAAGCGTGAAATTTCAGTTATTTATTGTTGACGTATTCGATATACTTTTTTGTACGAGATATAATGTCTTCTACAATCTTTATTAATTTCCAGAGCATGATTGTAGGTGTTAAATCATATTTAAATTATAAAATTTTCTCGCATAAATGCATAAATCATTTGTATCTTATCTGGTATAAATTTTGGCTAATTATGGTTGAAGGAAAATTATGCCATGTCTTACACTTTTCACAAAGTTATGAAATAACAGATTAATTTCTAATGACGCAAATTGCGTATTAGATTTATACCTCGCCCCTTTTCTTAACATCTTGTAGAATACATAATGAGAACTCTATGCAATATAAATTCTATTTATTATAATTATTTTCAATTACTTCATAAATTCTTTCTATTACCAGTATTTGTCCATTTTTCACTGGCTATCTCAATTCTCACATTCATAAGTGAATTCTTAAATAAATGTCTCTACTTCTATAGTACCATAAACATAACCTTCGAAAGCATTTCCTCTTATGAAATCGTAAGATATTTGGTTTAACCTTACCTGGCATCTCCAAGCGGTACGTAAAATCAACTGCGTACTGGACACATTTTTGATTATTCGTTGCGTAAAACACGAAGAACACGGTGGTCCTTTAGTACTCCCGTAATAAGTTCATTTACATAATTAACCGGCTGTTGTATCGACGAGTGGTGAAAATAAAGAAGTAGATGCGTTAATTATCGAAACTCGAGTTTCCACCTGCACATGCACGCGCGAAATGGCAAGTGATTCAAAGAAATCCCGTTATGTCGTGACAAATTATTAGCCCGGTTGTAACACGCGCCGTTCGTTCTATAAATTATTTTATTCGCAATAAACGAGATGACTGAGTCATGATTATCGGCCGTTTTCAGCCATCGAATTGCGTATCCGTCTCTTCACGTGCCGTTTTTACCCTCTTTATCTTGCTCCTTATCTCCGCCATGCTCTCTCTCTCTTCCACTTTCTTCGACTTGTTCTGTTCCGCGCGAAGCCTTTTACTCCGGTATATTTCACCTGCTCGAAATTTATCACGAACCAGCAACTGATTTCCGGTTCTCTCGTTCTTCCTTTTCACCGAAAGTGTAAAACACGGAAATACTTCGAAGCACAACCTCGAGTGATTCAGATTCTTCATACTCACAAATGTACACTGCTGTGCTGTCTTCACCGATGGAAATGCTCCCATTGGTGGAAAATGATTCATTTTTGAAATTGTGGATACACACCAACTACTTTGTTACAGTACACTATACTACTCTTATATCATGTTGCAAATCTTCGATAAATTTCAATCTACGATACATTTTCAAACTGCAAAGGTCAAATCACAGATCACTGTTTTCTTCGTTGACATACTAATACTAATACAGATGAGATGTTGAATATACACAGCATTTGATGGAGCTTTACGTCACGTGTTCTGAAATACCGATTGTACAAAACGTCAGAGATTTTGTTATGCCATCTATGATCTAGGGTGGTGAATATAAGAATTACACAGCGTTCAATCCAACCAGTAGTGTAAGTGAAGGTTAAGAGAGTACATAAAAAGATTGTTTTTTGTTGCATCCAAAATTCAGCCACATTTGAAAATCATTGAATTTCAAAAAGTAGGTAAGTTTACAGTAGCTTTTGCTTAAGATTACCATTTCAATCAATCATTTATTTATTTGATTTGTGTCAAATTCCAAATTAAATATTCCTTTTTCATTTTCGTTATTTTTTCTCCAATCCTGTATTTGATTGTTAGAGATATCGATAGCTTGCGTTCTTTACTTCTATTGTGACAGGCTTTGTAATGGAATGTATTAATATAATTTTCGTTGGTTTTGGTGTTACTTTCTTTTGTATTTAATTTGATTCGATTTGATGGTGTCGATTAATGACGCCACTAACATGGAAGGATTAAGTCGTCGATTCAAAGCATGGACGCCATGATGATTAATGGTCAATCTGATTTTTTACGAAGATTTGGTAATGTATCACTTATTGTAACGAAAGCTGTCACATTTTTGTGTTGTCTTTTCATTGAATCATTAATAATATTTGATATACATACAGTTATTTATTTCGTGATACACAATTTATTTGATTACGTAATTTCATGTACTTCTTGGTCAAAACATCGAAGACAACGTTCTTCGCATTTAATCGTAACATAATTGGATAATAAATAAATTCATATTCTTTTGAGAATGCTAATTGAAAATTAAAAAATGATTATACAAATGCCCTTTGATATATCAACGTTTCTTATTTCAAATAAATTAAAGGAATAATTTTATTGTCTACATTTGGATTACGTTGTACTGTGTTTCCCACGCATTTTCTCTATAGCAGCGTCATCTCCTGACCTTTTTTAAATAACTTTTATTATTTCTATGAGAAAGTCGCCATTACATGTTCAGCTTCCGGCGTGTAATATTATCGTTCTCTTCGAATCTCATCTTTTAATATCTCAAACTATTTAAACAATCGACTCTGTGTTTTTAAAAATAAATTATAATATTTCACGTTTTAACGTGTTAAAGGTTGTTCACGATCTCCATTCTTTCCTACTCTCCGCAGAAGATCTAGCGATGTTTCAGAAATCGAGAATGTAAGTATCTCTGAATGTTGTGCTTCACACTGTTTCCAAAAATGAGTTATAATAAATATCCCACGCTTTCTTTCAGATTTTCTCCAGCCTTCACTTTTTCCATGGCGTTCGATGATTTTTATTTGATGACGGACTTCACGATGATATTTTCTGGATCGCAACAACATCGAAGACGACGTTCCTCGCATCTAATCGTGAGTCGCATGCTTTTCTATTCCTCCGGTCACTCAATCGTATCTTAGGATCTAAGATTCGAATCGGCCTGGGTGACTGGTTGTATTCCGTTCAATTTTTCACGAGCATGGTAGCCGCGGGTATATTTTATAGCCGTAAGCAGTGACATTTTCTTGACTATTGTCATATTTATAAGCGTTTTTGCGTGTCCAATCAGTTTCGGGAAATATAATTTAAAAAATCGATGGTGAAACTGACACGAGTAGAATGCAGCATGCGAACATATCTCTGGCTTTGCTCATCGATTTTTTAAATTCGTATGGGCGCGAATGGATCTGGGAACGAACCACGACGATAAACGAAACTATCGTGACAGAAAACCGTCGAATTTCGACGATTTAACGCACGTTGATTTGACACGTTCCTGGACGGGACACGCGTGGCTACGCTCGACGAGCATTCTCGAATCACCTTTCCCCGTAGCGAGAGTATCGAAGCGGCAAATTGACGGGTAACCAGCCGAGAAAACCGACGAGTCGACTTTCGGCGCGTGCCGGCCTCTGCTCGCGGTATCCGGTTGCGTACTTGCGCACCACACACGCCGACACCCGCCTCAGCGGCCGCGTGGGTGCGCTCGCGTGGTCATCATACTGCACGGTGCAGCCATACAAGGTAGAAATGCAGCAACCTTGTCGATTGAGTTACCAACGACTCGTGTATATTAATTACACGTGTGTCAGGTTGGTAACGTTGATGTTATCGATGCCGGTTTAATTATACGATTATTTTCTGCACGTCGGTTGCATTTTACGAATGATCTGCACTGTTTGAAAATTGAAGTAGAACCTACAATCTTCGGTTGTCGAGTTCAGAACAAATTTTTCACGTTTCTTGTTCCCTTTTTAGTAAAATTGGGAAATACGAACAAAGTACGTAATAACAAGCTGATTGATTGTTTCAATGGTAAACAGAGATGCTTCAATCCCGTGGCTATTATTTCGAATTAGTATTGATTCAATATTTTATTATACTTTTGGAAAAATCGAAAGGTCCGAACAAACTTGGTATATAGCAACAAGTTTATTAGTTGCTAAACTGCTGTACACCCCCGTTTAGAACTATTAAGGTTATTATAACAAAATGAAATAGATGTTGAAAGATACATGTTATTGGATAATACAAAAGCAAGGAAACGACGAGTATGCCATGTATCTCGTGTTAATCGTCGAAAGCTGCAATAGACGTTTCGTTCTTGATGTTCTTGTTGCTGTTGGCATCTGATTTCCGGTGTTCACGATACTTGCATTGTTCTGGCCCAGCCGGAGGGTAGCCCCTTTGCAAAATTAACGTTCCACCACTATTTACGCGACTACTGGCCGATTCTTATCTGAATCGAATCTTCTCTCCTTCTTGTGCCTTTCTCGAAATCGATTAATTGCTCGCTCGACAACGAAGGTCGGCCGAGATTGGTGATTCGGGGACGACGAACTCGAGTTCGTCTGCCGACTGAGTTCCCACGTGTCTATTCTCGATATACTGGGTGTCGAAAAACGTACGATCAAAGGTGTGTAGTATTAATGTAAGCAATACAGAGAACTTTAATATTTGTGTTCTAAACGATCCTCTACGTAATTATCGTTTTATAAATATTTATAAAATATCTTTTAGAGAGATAACTCGATAGTCGAGAGAACTTCAATGTTTGTGTTCTCAGAGATAATGATATTTGAAGTCGGTAAAAAATCAAATAGTTATATCGAGTATTATAATCTAAATCTTTTACCTATACATATATTTTTATATGATTTTCATACATAATACTTTTATGTATTATGTACATTGTAGGAATTTGTGTATCTCTTTTATTTCCTATAACGTTCATAGCCTACTTATTATTTTAAACACAAATTGTCGAAGAAATCGAGTATACTTTTTTCAAATAAAATAAAACACCGTTCTATAAACCACTCAAATAAACCACATTTCGATCAGTTGAAGATATGTAGAACGATATCGCCCCAAACGTTTTCTCCTAAATGTTCAAGGCCAATTTAATACCAATCTTTCTAAACACTCTATGTACATGTATAGGTCGTTGAACGAGACACCTCGCACGAAACAGGGCCATGGCATTGCGCATCGAATACACAAAATTCGAGCAGACCCGGTGTCACAGCCGTTTCCAGCTCGTATCGTTACTCAGGACGGATTACACGGGCGTAAAGATTTCCGGGCGTAAAAAATGAGGAAGCGAGGCGGCCAGAAGCGGCGACGTTACGAGGCGAATCGTGCGCTGATACGCACCTGTCCCGTACCGGAGCCAATCACAGCGTCCTAACGAACGAAGAAGCCCTTTTTGCGGCCAGAACCTTTTTCTCTTTCTCTGCCCCTTTTCACCCTGCTTTCTTTCTCGTTCTTCGACCGTTCTTCTCAATCGTGCCGCCAGCAAATTACCAGCGAGTTGGCGCGGAATTCGCAAGAATCGAACGGCCCTGGCAATCGCACGCTTCTAATTAACGAAACTGCGTCCTTTCTCTGCTTTTGTCCAACTCGTGTGTTACATATTCGCTGATTAAAGCCGCAATCTATCGGGTAGCTAAGCTAAGTTATGCTATGTTAAATGTGCAAGTATTAGCTTCAATATACGGAACCGTCTCGACTAAAGGCTAAGCTAAGCCATTAACATGATTTTTAGTTGACTTCTGATGCTTTCCTGAAATTACTGTTTATTTAAATATGGAGATATCTTCTTAATACAGCAGCCTTTCTTCAATTTTGTTACTTCTTTTGTATTTTTAACTGAGTTGCAATGATAATCCTGATTTGTACATTAGAATCAGTTTGTTCGTCTACGGATGTGAGAAAGTTATCAATAGACTACAGATTTTTATACAAATTTACATCTTTATGAATGCAGATAAAGCAGAATCTAAATAGAGATTCGTTTCACCTGGTAAAAATTATATTTTGCTTTAGCTTTCGCTCCTTTATATTTCAAAATAAAATTACAGTAAAAATTCACAGTCTAGTTTCGACGGATACAATTAAAATTTGTGCAGTTGTAACATCCGACAAAATCGACGTCCGCTTACGACTGTCGTTTTAGCGCATTTTGAGCTCTTGGTTTTACGTGGCGCGTTTGAGGAAGGACGGCTGAAAATCTGGTTCCTGCGAGACAACGTACTGTTTATCGACGTCCGTTACCATCCGCAGACTAGGAAACGATAATGGCCACCGCTTAAACGTCAGGCACCCTGATTTTGCGGAAATGAGTGCGATTAATACGCACGTGGAATGCAAAGTCTTGTATCTCGGGAGATTTTGTTCTCTCTCTTTTTTTTTTTTTTTGATGGAATTATTCAAATTGCGCTTTTAAAATGTATCGCGCTTGCGTTCTTCACTCCTCAAGCTTAAAATGTGTTTGATTCTTCGACGGATTCTCATGAGGTTTTGAAAGAATTTTTGAGTGAATCGTGGACAGCGCTGGATGAATAATTTGTGAAGTTAGTTAGCTAGATATTTTTGAAATTTAGAAATTTTACAGAATCATCGTCGATTATTTTAAGGGGGTTTTAAAATGTATCGCACTTGTGTTCTTCACTTCTCAAGCTTAAAATGTGTTTGATTCTTCGACGGATTCTCATGAGGTTTTGAAAGAATTTTTGAGTAAATCGTGGACAGCGCTGGATGAATAATTTGTGAAGTTAGCTAGATATTTTTGAAATTTAGAAATTTTGCAGAATCATTGTCGATTATTTTAAGGGGGTTTTCCAAAACTTACATAAATCGTTTGAACTTTTTTTAAAGTTTGATCGACGTAACAGATAAACAGAGCGATAAAAGTGAATTCTTAAGACTACGAAAAGATAATAAACAATTCCTTAGCTTCCAAGAAGTAATCGAAAGCGTCACGTCTGCTACAATGTTACTATATAATGACGTTACGTATTTGTTGCTATTCTTGATCTACAATAACGTTATTTTACAGGGTTATTGTCAGTGAAATTCAAAACGTAGTGATATGGAAATTTCGAGGAAACAGGGTACGTCAAAACAGGTGCTGATATGCAATTGTTATAAAAACACGTGCATTGGAGAATCTTCATTATTTCCATTTCTATTATTTGAATCTTTGAGCATTCAGATGTAATGTTATCCTAATTCTTTATTTGTTAAATGTTTTGCACCTGCAGTTGCAGCCTTTCGTAATAACGATAGATAATGTTATTGTAGAATTGTAGTCAATATGATAATCATACGATAGATATGGTCGCTATCATTTGGTGGCTGTCAAATGTCAAACAATTCTGAATTTCCAAGTGAATTGAATCGAGTGGAATGAATTTCGTCAAATTCCGAAGTTCGAAAGATCGAAAGTTTGAAAAGTCAAAATTTCAAAGTTCAAGAAATACAAAATTCGAAGATCCGAAAATTTAAAAAACGAAAATTTACAAGTTTGAAAAATCGAAGATACGTGCTACCAAAATTATAGGAATTTAAAAATTAGTCTTAAAACAAATTACAGTAAGTACCATATTATATTAGACATCTACTTTCTTCTTTGTATATCCGCACACACACGCACATATATATGTCGAGTTATCATTGGGATTAGGGGCGTTTAACGAATCTTCGTTTGGATTAGCTATTGTTGTTATACCATATAGATGATAGTTAATGCTACAAATATAATCATTACAGAATTTGACAATTAACCGTGGCCGACTAGATATTCCAGATGCTAATGACAATAATCTTAGATTCAATAACGAATACACGGTCAACGGAATAGCAAATGCGCTTACTTATCCAAAATCCAAGTGTAACTGATCTTATTTGTCCACAGTCCAAGTGTAACTGTACTTACTTGTCCATAGTCCAAGTGAAACTCCTCCTGTACGTTTCTATGTACCTCTTTGTACCCCTTGGGTCAACTATATTTTTAAGGAGAGCTATACAACTACGTCATACCTTTGTTAGATAAAAACGTCCATCCCGTGACCGTGGCTACGTTTAGCAACCAGGTGTATCATTTCGAGCCTAAGCATATTGTCAAACCTCGGGCAAACATACTCGGATTAAATCATAAACAACTACCAAGTTTTATTATTGAAGTACAGCTATAATAAAAAGTCTAGACTAAATATTGGGGATCCTTCCAAAAATTCCAAAGGAAAGGCTCCGATTTTCTTTCATCTCCGACATATACATATATATGTCAGGTTACCATTAGAGTTAGGGGCGTATAACGAATCTTCACGTGAATTGGCCATAGTTGTTACGTACTATCGATGCTATTTATCGATACAAATGTGATTATTATAGAGTTAACAAGTAATAAACGGCGATTGGATAATCGAGATGTCGATGACGATGAATTTAGGTTCGATAACGAATCCACGGTCAACGGGATGACGAATGCGATATGATACACAATTCTGATGTGACTCAACGTATTTGTCCACTGTACCAGTAGAACTTATCTGAAAGAACTAAACCGCAGTCAAAGTGAAACTGCCCTTAAATACTCCTTTCCGTACCTTTCGGGTTAATCTTTGTTTTTAAGGAGAGCTATATAATTACTCCATACCTGTTACGTCGGGCGACACTCTACCTAGACCAGGTCACACCCCGCGGGCAAGATGGGAACCAGATGACCGCTCATCCTTACTAAGTACCCTTAATAGTCTTAAGGACTCATAAATCTCAGGAATTTGCTAGCTAAGGTCCTTCGGACCGAACAAACATCTCTTTACTGAATCGTTTTCAAAGCTTATTGTTTACTACGAGAAGACACAAAAAGTTAGTTTTTCTCACGTATAACACTTCACACTAGCAATTTTCTATCGAGGGCGGCTAAGACCCTTCCTAATCCACCGACCTTCTTTTATCAGATATTTAAATCAATCACTTACTTAACTTGCACATACGCATCGGTGTAATTATCTTCTTTACAGAGTTGTTGGAATAAACATTAATTTATACCTGTTAATTCAGTGTAAGCTCAAGTTGAACCATCCCTATTATCGTAACAGAAATCAGGGGATCGATCAGTTCGTGGCGTCGATTATCTAATCGTAAGGGGAATTTGCGACTCCCGTTGACGTGTTTTCTCGCGATCGCGTCTCTCCGCGATTGGTCGAAGAAACAATACCTTTGTTAGGTACACGTCCCTTCCGTGACCGTGGCTACGTTCAGCGACCCGCTATGTCTCTTCGAGCCTAAGCCCATAAATCTCGAGCACTCATACTCGGATTAGAACATGAACAACTATTTCTCAGTTTTATTATTTCAGTACAGCTATAATAAAAAGTCTGGACTAAAGTATTGCGGACCTTGCCAACCATTCCAAAAGAAAGGCCCCGATGTCCTTTCATCTCCGACATATACAGGGTCATTGGTAACTGGCGGTACAAGCGGAAAGGGGGTGATTCTACGCGAAAAAAAGTCGAAAATATAGAATAAAATTAAAAAAAATTTTTTTTTTTTAATTTTTCCATCGAGACAACGATCTACAGTGAGATCGGTTATAACGTACCGCACGCGTACCGAGCGAAAGTTCAAAGTCGATTTTCTCGAAAACAAAGCCTCGAACGAAAAATTTTTATTCTATATTTTCGACTTCTTTTTTCGCGTAAATAGTTACCTAAATTATATAAGCAAAACGGGAGGATGAGGTGGAAGGACAGAAGAATACTGGCAAGATTATGATGTGGAAACAAGACAAAGCAAGGGAATACTGGAAAGAAGAGGGGGAAAAAAGATGCAGACAATGCAGAAGGAAAGAAGAAGACCTAAGACATGTAATAGAAGAATGTGAAATAACGGGAGGACCAAAGGACATAGGAAAGACGCTAAACGAGATTGGAGAAGGTTTAGGAGAACTGAAAGCAATAATAGAGAAGAGAAGGGCAAACGACAAGAAGGAGGCACAGCAAAGAGGCTAAAGACCAAAATTGCAATAGTCTTTTTGTCATTAGTTTCTAATTTATAGTTCCTAATGTTTAGTTTCTAGTGGTAGAATAAGCAAGGTAGTGCAATAAAATAGAGTGGAAAAGAGGGGAGGTAGACATATAAGAAGAGAATTAGATGTAAGAAATGTAAAACCCGAAAGACTAAACAAAACTAAATAATAAAAATAAATAATAAAAATAATAAAAATAACTTCGATACAGCTTAACATTTAGCGAACACTGTTATCTCTGTTCGTCTCACGTGCAAAACACATTGCAGACGTAATTGGAAAAACTTAATGGGACATTCTACTGTTATCAATCGCACACACCAAGAAACATACGTACGGAAGAAACAGTTGCATAAGAAAGCAAGATACGCGGAGAAGAAACGACGTTTCTAACAGCTGTTTAGTATATCGCGAAGCAGGCTCGATCGATTTGGCTGAAACGAAGAAGCCAGTTTCGCGAATAAAGCGTGAGCATGGCGCACAGGGTAGCAGAGATTTTACGATAGCAATTATGAGGTTGGAAGAGTTTAAGTGGCTATAAGTCTGCCGGTAATTGAAAGGACCGTTTTTTTCATCGAGAACTGACGCGGTTCGCAGATTGCCTCTAACCAGCGCCGCGATCTCCGTTAATTTCCGGCAAGATGGAGTTTTTCTGCGAAGCCGGCGAACAAATCGACGCGCCCGCTGTATTGTAAATCAGCGTAAACGATCGTGATCGTCCAGCGCGTTTTCGAACAGACTCATGGGCCAATTTGTCGAATGTGATATACGTGAACCGAGCGCTTCGTTTCTTATCGGTTTTTTCAGTTTGTAGCTTGAGTAACGAGTTTGTTCGAGTTGCATTAAAAGCCCGTTAACGCTATGTAGAAATATCGAAGAACAACTTTGTTCTCTCTCTTTAAATGGAATGCAACTCTTATAAAATTGTATTTTTCATAACAAGGCTCGATGTAAAACGTGCAATGGAAATATGTTAACGATTTGAAAAACAACATTATTCTTAATTGGTATAACGTACAAATTGCTTGAATATGCGAGTTAAATGATTCATTTCATACAATATATCTGTACGTTGAAAACGAAACGAAGGTTTCCCAGAAGCACTAAATATTTCAAGGAATAATCAGCACTGATTCGAAACGCAGAAGCAGTTAAAATTTTTCTACCAGTTCAATCACAAATCGTTCAACACATAATTATACCTGTACTTAATCACGAATAATACCATACCATATATCCGGACTATCATTAGTACTATTATCGACCTCAGAGGAAGACAAACCCACAGAAACCGCAGAAAAAGAGAATGAGAAGAGTATGGAATGAAATTGGTGTAGAGCAAAAGATATTCATCTTGTGGTGTTATTAACAGGGGAAACAGTATCCACAACAGTAACCTTGTCGTTCTCTTGGTTCATATTTCCATAGATATTCGAGAGTTTTATTTCGTTTGATCTTCTAATTGCTTTGAACAGCGTATAAGACAAATACTGGAGAATGAATCATAGAGGAAGGAAGGAAAAGGAAGATGGAAGAGTGAATGGAATCGATAGAAGAGAGAAAAGGAGAGATAAACTGGACAGGAAAAGGAAGAAGGTATCTTACTGTTCCCCTCGTACGTATTTCAATAGATATTTGATAAATGCCTTTTTATATATGATCCTTTGATTGTTTTCAGTGGTGTGTAAGGCAGATGCTCAGAAATCATAGAAAAAGAAAAGGACAAGAGCGAAGATGAATGAAAAGGAAAGAAGAGGAAATTCAGAAGAAAAAGAGCGAAGGTTACTGCGCCGATGCATGCAAATTTTACACGAGCGTCGATTTAAGCAGGCGCGGCGCGCCAGTCTGTATAATAGCGAGTAAACACGGCGTGTTTAATACGCATCGCGGATGGATGGAACGCGTATGGCTGCGCGGTAATTAGAAACGAGGCGAACGCTTGGTAGGCGTAGGCGATAGCGATCGCACACGAGCCAACAACCAAAGAAGAAGAACGCGGTCCGTGCGTGAATATTCAAGCTCCGCTATGCTTCGCAGGATAGCGGTCACCTGCCGCACAGGTGCCCCCTACTCCTTCGCTACCTCGTAATTCAACCTTCAGGCCGATCCTTACCAGCAGTCACTTCCAGGTGTTGAACAGAGAGCGTTACCCGATTTCCGTTTTATCTCCGCTCTGCCCCTCACCCTTATCTCTGTCGCTTTATCTAGCGTCCCCCGTGCGGCTCCCTTTTCACGTTTTTCCATCTTACTTTTCCCCTATTTTAAAATGTACACCGGTACCGCCTACTATTAGTCCTGCGACGTTACACGGCGTAACGATTAATTTATGAAACGAGCCTCGATCGGAAAATACTGTTGTAATTTCGTATTTACATCTTTGATCGGATATCTTATTCGAGATTAAGGTACGCGCTTATCTTCGTGATAGAGTGAAATAACGAGAAGAAAGCGAATATGTAATTGAATATGTTGAGATAGTAGGTATGAGATAAATAAGTAAATGCGGCGAGGTGCAAATATATTTTTGTAGTTTCATTTTTACATAGCTTGGTTATGTAAATGGTATGCTTGTTTCATATATTGGTGGTACATTGTTGGTTGAGAATTTCGAATCACTCTTCAAATATATACAGATATATATACAAATATATACTGCTAATATGTACAGACACGACGATAGTGATCTTTATTCTGATAGAGTTCGACAGAATTTTCTCAAGGTAATAGTATTCCAAGTTGGCTCTTCTTTAAACTCTTCGCTGTAATACATACCAAGGAATTCCTTCGTTTCACAAATTACTTTCTAAATTGTAAACTACGAACACGTCACTGTAAATATGCCCAAGCTATATTTTATTACGTACTTTCAACCAGCAGAAACAGCATAATCATCGCAGATTTCATCTTTTTTGTCTATAAAAGGTAACTATAAAATCAGTCAAGTGACAGATGGCCGAGGAAATTAATTAAAGTCTATCTAAACGATTAGCTCTATGATTTTGTTTCTCGATAGCGTTGTACGGCAGTTTCTCGTTATTTTACCACTTGAGTCTTAACGAGCAAAGATACAGATTCTCTTTTAAGCACCGGATAGTTGTAAAAATCAGAAGAGTAACATGAATATACGAAAAGAAAAATGATACGAGATGGCAAACATTGGGAGCAAATTCTCGAGGAGCAACGAAAACACGTTCCAACCGAAGAAATGCGAACGTGCAGGAACCAGCGAATTCCTTTGACGCACCGACACCATACGGGAAACATCTGTTGGTGCACAGGGTTGGTGTACGTTTTCGCAGAATATTCCGTTCACTGAGAGGACAATGTCACATTTGCTACATTTTCTGCGGTTCGCCCCGGCAATCTCGACTCGATCTCGATAGCTGTGTATCTTTCTTACGCTCCTTGTGATCTTGGTTTATGTGGTTCGAATCATTTCTGCGTTCTCTTTTTTACGGTAGCGTGACGATAGTCTTTCGGCTAATAACAGCCTCAATATACATACATATTATATAAACATACATATTTGCTTCTAGCAGAGGAAAGATATTTTTCATATTTGTTTACAAGAGATTAGGAAATTATAATTTTTAACACTTTGATGAGCTTGTAATATTTGCTAGTTGAAATAACTTACAAAAGAGCTTAATTTGTTGATTAATAAATCTTCGATTTACATATTAATTAATGGAATAGCAAATTCTATATTCGAACGTCATTCGGTACGAAGTGATAAAGATTTTTCAAAATTGTTCAGTTATCAGTCAATTGGTTATTTTTGCTTCTTCTTCTCGAAATTCCTATTTGTAGGAAATTCATTAATCCTGCCGTGAAGACAGAAGGAAGGAAAAAGAGCCGATTAAGAAGACAAACGAAGGAAAGCTGTATAACGAAATACGTTGCAACGTATTCTCAAGATGATCTGGTCGAATTACTCTTTCTTTATGGTATTAACAGGCTGCAAGTGCGGGGGATTCATAATCCTCTTTTACCACTCTTGCTCTTCAACAGCCGGTGATCCTTCACGACTGCAGCCAGGATATACTCGGCTGGACAAAAAATTAGCACACGGCTTACGTAAGCCTCGTTTGTTTAATATAAATCGTTCGCTAATATCATAGTTTCCTTTATTATTAATTTACACACACACTTGTACTTCTACTTTGAGGCGTTGATTCGAATAATAACGAGAGTAAGAAGTAAAAAGTCGATTGAAAGTGTAATTGACAGAAAATTGGTTCTTCTGAAACATTGTGAAAATGTTATAGGCAAATCTAATAGACGCGGTAAGTCTGAGATATATTAGAAAATAAGAAAAATGCAATTGTACGCGATACGTATAATAAGAATTGCCTGTGTTAAATGTTCAAACAATTTCCTAAACGTATGTATCACTCGTCTATCAAAACAACGATGTAAACGAAGAATATATATAGATC
Organism: Bombus flavifrons; assembly: GCF_040668555.2. Classification (NCBI taxonomy): domain Eukaryota; kingdom Metazoa; phylum Arthropoda; class Insecta; order Hymenoptera; family Apidae; genus Bombus; species Bombus flavifrons. The sequence goes on along the minus strand of NC_138455.1, from coordinate 10,243,928 downwards.
TATTGAGACAGCTGCTAGAAGAATCATAAAACGTAGGATTAAATTCTGCGTCATAGAAGGACACATGTAACGACAGAAGAAACCGTGTAATCAAGCAAGCAACCAAACAATGCACCGTTTTCTAAAACAAAAAAGGTTCGCGTCGTTTGCCGGCAAATAGCTCTTGTTCCTATCGAAGCCATTCCTCGAGGCAATGCGAAAGAAGATATCGTGCGTACGCGACTCGATTTCATATCGCACGACAAATTGTCATTGTCCGCGCATACGGTCGGTGTTTCTGATGCAAATGGCTTGGTTATTAATGTTGCGAAGAAGGCAAGGCGAGACACGCGGATGCAAGTGCGACACGCGAGGCCCGCTGCAGTTTCCTTTGGCCGGGCCACGTGCCACGCTGCGAGTTACGAAACCGTGGCCTGAGAGACAACTATATTACACCGTATTCTTACGTAACTGTAGCGTGGGACGCGTTTCTCAAGTCCGTTTCGTGGTTGATGTCGTTTTTATTTAAGTTCTAAGCTATATACAGTAGGGAACAAAAATAGGATATAATTTTATTCGAAACACTTTCTCGGATAACGTATAGTTTAGAAGAGATTTTGCGATAGATCGTTTGTACTTGACAAAGTACTTATTAACCCCTTCCCGTGCCATTTAGTTCGACGAAACTCGGGCCCAAGCGGTAGACATCGACGCGCGCTAAACAGACCAGACTGATGCTCGTAAACAGGAACTAACGTTCAGTGACGATCGTAACGGGCAAAAAAGCAGTCCGCGAGCTCGGCTTGTTATGTTTACGTTTGGCCCAAGTATCTGGTCGCGAGTCAGACTCGCGATATTTATGTTTGGCTCAAGTATTTGGTCGCGAGTTAGTCTCGCGATATTTATGTTTGGCCCAAAATCTTCATCGCGAGTCTGACTCGATAAAGTACGGGAAGGGGTTAATATGTACGAAGATGACAAGAGCAGACGATGATTACAGTTTCATCTAGCTTTTGTAGAAGATCGTCTTTAAGTGGTTTTTGAGATTTTGTGCAATTATAGCGATGATGTTACTTGAGTCGCCTGAGCCTCGATCTTGAAATTCAACGTTGAACTTGGCGCAGAGTAATCGAATTCTTTGTATGCCGTGAGGCGCAAGAAAGAGACATAAAGTACGCAGAAAATGATATACGAAGATAAAAATATGTGATGGGAAAGAAAACGGAGTGCATGTAGTTGAAATAAGTTTGACCAAAATATAATAGAAAGATGAATGTAATATAATACAAGTACATAAAACGGGTTTTGAGATTTTGTGCAATTATAGCGATGATGTTACTTGAGTCTCCTGAGCCTCGATCTTGAAATTCAACGTTGAACTTGGCGCAGAGTAATCGAATTCTTTGTATGCCGTGAGGCGCAAGAAAGAGACATAAAGTACGCAGAAAATGATATACGAAGATAAAAATATGTGATGGGAAAGAAAACGGAGTGCATGTAGTTGGAGTAAGTTTGACCAAAATATAATAGAAAGATGAATATAATATAATAGAAGTACGTAAAATGGTCAGCACTAGAGTGTCGCATTGCGAGAGAGTTACCTGTGTATATTACAATTTGAAAGCGCTAAAAAGAATAAAAGGGGCACGGCATGCAGAGGTTACTATTATCATACAATATCGATATTAATATTTGAATCATACACCTATAGGTTTCTCATTACACGCATAACCAATACTTACGTTAATGACTCGTTCCATCTTCTTGTCCTAGCCTGCCAAGCGCAGCCTTTTTTTTCTTAAATAAAATTAGAAAACCAAAAGCGAGCGATCTTCACCACTGTACTTATCATGGTGTCCCGCGTGATCGCGATCCCTGAACCGGTCACAATTAAAATTAACGATGGGGCGCCGCCGGAATTACGGAAAGCGTAATAGATTTTGATAACAAGCTTGCACCCGACCGTTCCCGCAGATTTATACGTCCCGAGGCGAACGATTGTCGGCGAAGATCGACCGTGATCCTTAATAATCGTCGATAATCGGCCGCGTAAGACGATAATTAGGTATAGAATAACCGTGGCTAAGTATACGCTCCGGCTACGCATCTCCCTCGTTTTTCCTCTACACACTGTCGCTTCAGCGGTATATCTTTGTCTGCGTGACGCGTTTGGGGATGAAACGTGAAAAAGAGAGATACCCGGCGACGGTGGCCAGCCGTTTAATTAGTTGGCTTAACGACGCGAAAGTACAGAGGGCCGCTGGTTCTGGCCATGGTTTCGAACCGCTTAAATCAAGAGAACTTATCAGGCCACCGCCGCGTTTACCGGCCAAGCATTTAGTTTAAATTAGCCGCGGCTCGCTCGCGCCTCGGGGATAAATCGACGAAATCATACACCTTGGCACATTCAATTACCGGACCAGTCGTCCCCCCTCATTTTTCCTCTTTCTTCAGCCACTTCATAACCGCCTCTTCGCGTTCCCCTTCTTGCGATACGCGTGGCTTTGACTAACCGATCCAACCTTCCGAAACGCTCTTCCGACCATCGTGATCGACGTTTTCCTTCACAGTGAACTTTCTTTCGTCTCGTCACGCTGGCTTTGGGTAGTTTGAGTAACTTTGGTGGTTTTGTTGGGACCGGTGTTCGGTGCGAGCACTTGATAGGTCTGTTGTCACGATAGGTATTGCTGGTATCATGAGATTCCCAGCTTGGTTTTGTAGTTGGTGATTATTATTTTTATTCGCGAAATGTTGTTTAGCGAAAAATATTTCAAGCATCTTACGTATTCTGAGGAGTACACTGTTGGCTATAGGATTTAGGATTTTCACTGCTTCTATTTTTCAGTGATTTTATTATACACGTGTGTGGTCTGTTACTTTATTCGTGTTAAATGTATCTTGTAATATTGCGTATCTGAAGAAGGTAACTTTTCTTGGAATTTTCCAATAAACGTAACGAATAAGTTTCTTGGTACTTTTGACGACGAGTAAATATCTTCAAAATATAAATATCGTTCACAATACGTGTTCCATTGGAAATGTTCACAATCTCACGTAAACCAAGCGATCGTTTGTTCCAATCCAATGACGTTTGCCGAGAACTTGAGGAATAACAAAGAAAAATGGATAATTGGAAACCAGCTGCGTCCTTTTCATAGCACATATTTCTCTATCACATGAGCAGACATGCGGGAGCTAATAAAGACGTCCATTGAACAGGAAATAAAAACTTGTAGAATATCAACCGAAATCCTTAAATAAAAACGAAATCGATGATAGGGGTTGATAGGAATCGTAATAGACTATTCTACAAACTAATAAGTAAACAAATTCACATATCCACATTTCTGCCTCGATTAAGCAGCTGTAACATACAATGAAAACAAATAACGAGAAATATACTAACGTAATGGTGCATAAGCTAGTGTATATTGCGGTCGAGTGAGAGTGCGAATGAGAAATCTATGTAAATCGGTCTCGTTCTGTAGCCGATAAGCAGAAGTTAGTGAAACTTACACACACAGAATGATTCGTCTCTGGCAAAACATGATTTCGATTATCGTAAAATTCATATAAGAGTTTACAAATAAATAACAAATATCTCATCTACATAATATTCATCCCGTACAATTAATAATAGTTACCGTACAATAGTATTAATAATAGTTACCAAACAGTAATAGCTACCGTACAATTCATTCGTTTTACTTGATTTTTTACAATTCGAACAAATTATCAAAATATTTTTATAATGTAAGAAAGTATACGGAAAGTATAAGCAGCATACATATAGATCATCCCTAAATTTTTAACTCATTCATCGATATTCCACATGTTCCATAGTCACACGTTGAATCTGTCGATTCGACCAAAATATAATCTAACTCGGGATTTCATGAAACTAATTCGATGAAACTCATCGCTACTGTAGCTATACATATACAAAGTTTCTTCGACCTATAAAATCAGGGGAGAAAATGATTAAAACGAAACCCGTTTGATACGAGAAAACACGGTCGTTCGTAAAAAAGTGGACGAATTACTGGCAAGAATCTGGTAACAAAAAGAAAAAAGACAGGAAGAAGGAAAAACGTGTTCGTGAATTTTATAACGGTGAAGCTTAAACGTGCTTAAGTTTTGATGAACGTCCGAGCGAGTCTGCAACCTACGTATCTTGCAGCTATCTGATCCTTTACGGTCCTGCACAGAGATTTAAAGGGGCGGGTCGGTTCTGGCCGCTCGTTCAGGAAGCATCCCGAGGAACAGCTGATCTTTTCGTAAATGCTGGCCTCTCCGCATTCCTTTATTAAGAACCTGTGCTCTGTTCGCCTCTGGACGCGTCTCGATTCGAACAAGCCCTCCACCATGTGCCACGTGTTTCGATTTAGAGGAATATTCAACGTGTCGTTTCTATTACATTTTCTCTCTATCGTAATTTCTTTCTGTGGAAGAGTTGACTAATAAATTGAGAAATTACAATTTCTTAGTATGTTGGATATTAACATACTACATATGGATATAACGTATTAACTAGCATTAGATGTTAGTATCAGTTCGAAGAAAATCTTTCAAAATTATAATTTGTGAGTTGATATACGTATACAACATAGGGTAATATTAAGTATAATTTAAGGAAACTAGTTAAAGTATTTCAATTTATATCACCGACAGAATAAAAATGCGATGGATGGGATGGGAAAAGCGTTACGAAAGATCTAGAGGAGGGAGAAGTATCAAAACAGTGAACCTGCATTAATCGTTCAAAACTGCTTAAGCGCTAGTTGTGAAAGTTTATTATCGATGACTGAATCGCAGAGAAATGACTATCGATCGAAATCGATCATGCTTCTCTTGGCATTTGCTTTTCAGATAATTAAAGGCAGAGAGAACAGTGGCAAAGGGTTTCGATGCAATTCAAAGAGTGAAATTACACACTCGTTATCCGTTTACAATTGAACGTTCAAGGGTATATAATCGTCTGGGTGTAAAAATAGGAGGCGCTTCAGGGTTAAACGAAGGGTGTAAGAAAACGGCTTGTGCTTCTTCTCCATCGGTCGTTGGATCGGTTCAAGGGATCCGCAGGCTATGAATGAAGTCGTAAAAGTCCCTTGCTCGTTTTCGTGAATGAAGTCGTGCAAAATTACAGACACGGACCTGCTACTGACTGTGTGTTTCACTACTACTAGCGTGCGAGTGAAACGATCCTTAATTTGTCAGATGACAATGAGCAGCTTTCTCTTCAATTAGGTAGCTACGTGTATGTGTATGCATATATTAGACAGATACGTACAGAATGTCTCGGTAACTGTGTTACAACCGACGATAGGCTGATTTTATATGAAAAACAAGTGGGAAGGATACAAGAAAATTTGTTCATACGACGCTTCGTTTTCGAGAAAAACGAGTTTGAAAATTCGCCAAGTATAGCTCGACTTGGCTAAGCAGCGACTACGTACGAGTAGGAACAATCAACACGAGATTATTACAAGTTTGAAAATAAGTAAAAGACGTGAAATAATATGAGGTGGTATAGTGTTGTCCGTGATACTTGTAGATGCTGGCTGTAGATATCGCTGATGGGGGGTACTGCTATTTTTCTTCCAATTTAGATGCGTGGAAGAAAAATCGGATTCCAGTCGCCGGGATTTGAAGAACCCGGGTCCCGAACGTTCGTAACCTAAGGCGCTGACCACTGCGCTGCCGTCGTCCGACTCTACTTAGTGTCGAGTGGTGGTATTTGCTGTTGAGTGCCGCCACAAAATTTGAACTAAAATTTGAACGTATTTAATTACGAACCGGTGGGGAGCAACGCTTTGGCAGATCTTCTGATCGAACAAGGATCTTTCCGTCAACGTTTCAAGATCACGTACCAATTATTACGATATAGAGGATATATTGGGCTGGCAACTAAGATTGCGGATTTTGTCATTAGGTGGTATTGACACAGCCACTTAGTTGTCAACCCAATATTATACACGAATAGTACATTGTACGTTATATGTAACATGTTATTACTTATGTAGCGTATTGGGTTAATCTAAAAGATGGTTAAGAATAATATATGGATCCTTTATAACCAACGATTCCAAACAAGGTAATAACGCTAATGATTCCAACAAACCCCAGCGATCAATTGCAATTTCAAATTTATCTGATGTTCTGTAAGTGTCCTAATACTCACGAACAGAAATATCGTATATATGATAATAATATCGATAAAAATGACATTAAAGTACGATGAGGTTCTTTCCTTGAAGCATACGAATGGCATATAAGACACGAGCACGATTGGCTCTGACTGTCACGGAGACATATGCATCTAGGTCGCTGTGTGCGCACATCGAACAGATCCCAATCTGTTGGCCCTGAAACGGCAAAGGAAAACCTCTCATTAGAGATCGAGACAGCGAGTGGTAGCGTCTCATTAACGAACCCTCGATCGAAACGGCACGGATATCTGCTCTCGTGCCTGGAAAAGAAGCTGAATGGTCAGGTGCAACTTAAAAGCACATGCGCACAGTTGCTTATACGTAATCTGTTTTCGTCTTCGTCTTACTGGCCATACACGATCCGATCGGTTTTTTCCTTCGCCGTTGTTTTCTTTCCGCGGCTTCTTCTTATCGCCAACGTATCTTCCGGGGAAAGCCTTCGATCGTTGATTGCTTTCGACCTCTTGCGACCAACCAGTCGCTCCAGCCGACAATTGCAACGTGTGAACCCTTCGCTTCAATCGTTCGTCCATCATTTCGTGTCTTCTTTGTGTTTTATCATTTTGTTGCATGTGATTTGATTCGCCAGAGTTTGATCAAGATTTTGTATTGGTCGTTAAATTTGATTGGTTATGTACGAGCGATGGGGAGATGATTGGGTTCCAGCATTATGAAGAGGATTTTTGCGTGTAGCATGTGGCATGGGGCTCTTCATGCAGCTGCGATGTACTTATTAGGAAGTGCTGGGAAATATTGGCTGGTTCGAGACTTTGCTTTGATAAAAATGAAAGGGACGATGAATACGAATACACGAACCGAACGAAACGAATCGAAAGTAAATGTTATGGTGATCGAAACGACAGAATTTATCAAACAATAAGTATGTTACATTCCTTATACTATATCTGTAAATAGGTCTGTATTACATATACACGTATATAGTTACATAATACGTAAGTACGTAACGTTGTATTTCCCATTGGAAAATTTGTTTAAGGCACCTATTTAGGGCACAGATTTAAGCTGTTGGAAAGTAGCATCGATCAACGATATAAGTAAAAGAAGTAGAGAAAAGTGACGAGATTACGGATATTTTGTTAAATTTACTTTACCATTTTGAAAACTCACGAAGCTTGGTAATTCACTGCAGCGTATGCGTCTCGTGATAAATTTCTATCGACTTTGGTATAATAACTGCCAAATGGCAACAGCTTTTTCTTTTTTTTTTTTTAATTGATTACGGTGATAAGCATAATGCGCGGTTTTGATCAAGTTCCCCTACCATTTTTTTCTTATTTTCGCTTGTTTGACCGGGCAAGTAAGAAAGATTGCGTACGTCGAAATAATTACACATTTGGGCAAAGAGCGATACAAAGTAGCGCGATCGAAAATTATGGAAATTGGACGACGCGTCACAAACGAGCATAGCCAATGAACGACAAACCACGCCAGCTATCATTTGCCATTTCGCGCGATTATACTTGAAAACGCGGAACACCGTTTTACGGACGTCTACTTAAGTGATTTCACTTCCAATTAACCGGCTATCGGCATCTACATTGATTTCACCGCACCGACCGCTGCCACAATGATTGACGCAATCGCGATAAACCCGCATCGCTCTGAACCTTTCGAATTCCCGCGCAAATTCTCCTTGATCGACTGCGCCGGCGCACAACAAACTCATCTGTCGCGTTGTCTGCGGTCCGCGTTGTTGTCGATCGAGACAGTGAATTAATTGCTTGGCTGTCTTCCTGACAGATTTGAATGATATTCGTCCGAAACGAGAAACGTAAAGTCAAAGATGGATCTTGAGTAAGAGCGATGGCTACGTTTAACGGATAACGTGATTCAAGTCCTCTCGTTCGATGACGTTCCAAGTAAATACTTTCTTTCAAGATGTCAGATAAAGGTAAATTTTAAATGGCCTGGCAATTTGGTATATGTATAATTGCCACTGTTGAAAAAAGATTATGGCCTTAAAGCGAGATTTCTTTTAATGCAACATTTGAAAATGTTTTGATGCGACGAAGCGATATACCGAATACGTTTAATCTTGCAAAATGTATTGCGTTACGTTCGTCTTGCTTTCTGGACGATGATCTGTACTTTTGTAGATCGTAGATTGACTTATCGAATTGATAAATTTAGTACTGCGGCAGGAATAAAAATCGCGAGAGATTGAAAGTTGTTGGTAAAACTATATATCTTTGGTACATACTTTCCAATTGAGTTTTAAAGCTTCGAAGATCGCGGTTGCATACGATGAAAAGAGAACGATGTAAAAACGATAAAATAGAAAATATAAAAAATGAAAAATTAAGACGACTTTAAAGAAACTCTCTGGCTCTTGGAAATCTTCCCATACCTAAAATTCCTTTCATGAGAAAAACATCCTGTCGAGTTAGGTACTACGATACTAACAGAATTAGCAGCTCATAAATAGCAATGTATTAGGTTGTTCGGAAAGTTTCTTTCGTTTTATAAGGAAATAATAGACGCACGATGTTTTTTGTTTTGTATCAGTTTATTGAATTATACACGAACATAATAATAGAAATATAACGAAATGGATGATTCAATAAAATAATATAAAAGAGAAATTGTTGTTCGTCTATTATCATCTTATGAAACAAAAGAAACTTTTCGCACTACCTAATGGTAAGACGACTTGCGAGCAAACTGTGCGCTACCAAACATACATGGAATAATTCAGGCACCAGAAGTACTGAGGCAAGTTAATTCGTGGTATAAAGGAGAATATCGTTCGCGTAAAACATTATAATATTTCTAGGAAACACGATATACAGCAATGCGTATATTGTGCTCTCTAGTGTAAGTCAATAAAATAATATAAAAGAGAAATTGTTGTTCATCTATTATCGTCTTATGAAACGAGAGAAACTTTTCGGACAACCTAGTACTATAATTATTTGGAAAACAGGAAAGCAAGCTCGATCGACAAATGGAAATAGCAGCACCGTTATAAACGAGCGTGCAAACACGCAAGGCGCAATTTTCGCGCGATTTATAACGAAAATTATACACACTCTAACAATCGTTGGCGAAAATAATGACGAATCAGTGGTGTTTCACAAGAGAACAGCCAAAAATGAAAGACAATGTGGTTACATAAACGAAAGAAAACGCGTCAGGCGAAGAAAAGCCACACCGGCTTTCGACGATCGACGGTCTCATTATCCGCCCGAATTCAACAACCATCATGTCCAATTAAGACATACGAAACGTGGCCATAATGGCGCTTCTTTTAAGGAAAATACAGGCCAATTCGCACGTATGAAAAACTGGTCCTTATTATATTATAACCGGTAGTTCGTGTACCACCGCGAAAGGTTAACGATTCCTGCGCGTGGCGACATCAAATACCCGCGAAATATCAAATGTACAAATGTCGTTGCGAACGAAGTTGAAGAAATCTACAATTGCAGTATTCTGAAGATACTCTGCTAAATTGGTCGTGCTATTTCTATTATCGTATCATTGGAAGAATAGAAAAATAGGAGTATGAAATAGTTCCGATAGTAAAGTAAAAGTATTAGGTTGTCCTAAAGTTTCTTTCGCTTCATAAGGTGATGATAGATGAACAATAATTTCTGTTTTATATTATTTTATTGAATTATATTTCTATTATTGTGTTCCTGCATAATTCAATAAACTAATATAAAACAAAAACAGTGTGCGTCTATTATAAAACGAAAGAAACATTCGGACGACCTAATATAATCGGGCAAAATTCTGAATCGAATAAACTACGCTGGAAGTTTTCATTGTGGTAGTACAACGCAGCATTACATTGCGCGAAATAATTTGATAAATGTTATTCAAAAGTTAATTGAAAGCTGCAATTTTTGGTCCATCGTCAAACTTGAACCTGTCTATTCATCATCGCATCTCTGAACCTTTTAATTCACCAGCAAACTTCCACTTCTTAATTCGTCAGCTGACTTGGACTTCTCAAACTCGAATTTCTCGATTCATCGTCAAACGTCGATTTCTTAATTCACCGTCAGACTTCCGTTTCTTAATTCACCATCTGACTTGGACTTTTCAAAATTCAACTTCTCAGTTGCTCGTCAAACGTAAGCTTGTCAATTCATCCTCAAACTTCGGTCTTAACTGCATTTCAATTTGCGAAGGTAGAGACACGTTTGAGCAGGAATTTTCTAAAAAGTGTATAATTCATCTGTTAACTGGCATAGTCGGCTTTCATTCTGCACCTTTGCTTCCTTATATGGTGAATATTCAGTATGTTGTTCCGTGACTGAAATTCGTTTGGATCGAAGCTCCAGTCTTGCGATTGCTTTCAATTAAAACGGAATGGGCCACGTCCCTGTCGAGCGCACGTGCACGCTCACCTGATTAACCGCTGGAAATCATCGAAGCGGATCTTACGGCGAGTGTCGGTATAGTTGGCAAAATCAACGCGGATGCCCGACTTTGCACGCACAGCTGATGATCTTTTGCTGTGTGTCCGTTTTTTTTCCAAGCAATTACGAAGTATACCGAGCGTCCCGCGAAATATCATAACGGAGGTTAATGGTGATTTATGGTAGAGACGAGGGTATCATAATGAGACAGAGCGAGACAGAAAAGACAAGATTAATGGGAAACGTTTCTTGGAAATGATTATTTTCAAAATTTGTCGAAATTACGTACGTTTCACGCGTTTTACCTGTGCTTTCTAATAACTAGCTATTTTATTTTAAATTACCGTTTCTATCAATAATAATTTTTATAATTTATCGAATTAAAGTTCGTTTTATAATTCAGACCACTACAATACCAGAAAATAAATGACAATGAAATTCAGCCAGAGAAATCAATTAAAGTGGTATACGGATATTTAACTTTAATTGATATTAACTGTTGGTTAATTGATGAATAAATAGTTTAATTTGACTCGTACTTGATTCCTATCTTATATCCTTTGCAAAATTACCATCGTTGATTTTTCTCGACTACGTAAAATCGTTCGCCAAATAAAAGATAACTAACTCTCCCATATGGCGGAAGGAACAAAACTTGTTTTCAAAATTTGTCGAAATTACGTACGTTTCGCGCGTGCTTTCTAATAACTAGCTATTTTATTTTAAATTACCGTTCCTATCAATAATAATTTTTATAATTTATCGAATTAAAGTTCGTTTTATAATTCGCTACAATACCAGAAAATAAATGACAATGAAATTCAGCCAGAGAAATCAATTAAAGTGGAATACGGATATTTAACTTTGATATTAACTGTTGGTTAACTGTTGAAGAAATAGTTTAATTTGACTCGTACCTGATTCCTATCTTATATCCTTTGCCTTTATATCCTTTCGCCAAATAAAACACAACTAATTCTCCCGTATGGCGGAACAAACAAAACAATACGTTCATTAATAACGTTGAAAATGACTTTTGATTGGTTTAATCGCCGTTCAGTGGTTGACAATTTCCGATATAGGCTGTGGGTAATCGTTCGCAGTGGAATCGGCAGATTCGACCGTTATACGAAGGCGTACGATGCTTCTACTTCCACATATTAAAGCGGAGGCACACACAGGCAGGAGACAAAACACCCATGTGTTTTCGGATTGCTCTGCTTGCCAGATGACACCGACCAACCATTCTCGATTCAACGTCGGCACACTGCCCTCGACGTTTACACGCGCACACGAGCGCACGCGTGCGACATACGGGCCCTGGAAAAAGGCCCACCGTCTCCGCAAACCTCCTCCTTATCCTCCACTCTGGCGTGTGCCCATCGCGTGCCTTTCAAATCACCCTTCCCTGTCATCCTCCTCTTCCGGGATTTTCCCATTTTTTGCCTCTAGCTTTTTTCCATTAATTTAATAGTTTGATAAATTACGGCGGGTCCTGCAGTATTTCAATTTAACGAGCAGATACGATGGAGCAGATAGGAGGCTACGTATCAATCTTTGACTACAGTAATTGTTTTATCCGATACAAAGAACAATATCGAGTATTGAGAAAAGTTTAAAATATAATTTATTATAAAAATAGAATATTAGAAAAAATATAAAAAGTGTACTGTTTGTATCTGATACTATGCAAGAAATCACGAGATTTTAAATTCTTGAGTCGCTTTATTACACTGTCAAAGGGTTAAGATTTCAAAAGGACGTTAAAAAGTTCTGTCCGATAAAGCACAAGCGATCGTTTAACAAAATTAATGCGTAAATTTAATTCCTTTCTTGCAGTGAATAATTTAGTCTTGAAAAGAAAGAACGAACGAAGCATTATTCAGTCAGAGTTTTATATCGGTCAGTTCGTACCAAGATCGCCTTAAAGAATATTTATGTTAACGTTGATTAAGAACAGGTGTAAATGTTTGGCCGAGTCCCACGATTTTACGAGCTGACACAAATCATCCTCCGCGTTGAACGCTCCGCTCGCTCTACCCTGACGTTTCAAGCCGCGATAATAAAGAGAAAAGAGAGAGAGAGAGAGGAAGAAGTCAGATGGAATAAAAGGTAAAACGATCCTCCAGCTCGCTATAAAGCGTCTAATGAATAATTTCGAAAGCGAGAAGACGATCCCCGGATAGACCGGCGTGGTGACTTCACTTGCATCGACCTAACGTGGCTCGCGACAATAAAGATGATGGTTGAAAGTCTAGAATCTAGAGTTTGACACATAAGTTACGCTTATTGACGGTATTTTTTGTCATTTTAGATTGGAACGACGTGTGTTTATTTTTAATGTACAATGTAAAAAGTACTCTGAAATTATACGATTAAATTTATCCATTTGTCTGAATAGAAATAAAAAAAAAGATGTCATGTAAGTATAGTTCTTTAAGAGTTCGATTATATTCCGACTGATTAATTAAAATTTACGCGGCGAAGCGTAACGTGTACAAATGTAACGAATTTGCTCGTGGAAAGCTTGTCTCGATCAATGGGACTAATGCAAAGTCAGCGATCATTTTGATTAGACAGAATCTCTTTTCGAAAATAATGCACAACTATAATCATTTCTGAGTGTGCAAGTACCTTTCGTTTTTAAAGTATAAGTCAATAATAAGGCAAATCTTACAAATCTTCTCATAGAACCCTTTAAAGTTTGTCCCATTATCGTCGCGTTATGTCGACTATACATTTTCGAAACTTCCAAGTTCTTGTTTATTAACAACGACTTCTACGAATTTAAAAAATTCCTCTAACCATATGCCGATACCACCACTCATCCTCTTTTCCTCAAAATTCTCCAGTAATCTTCGAATAGCCGCGAAATTTTGTAAGCAGATACGTAATAATCCGGAATCGTATCAGCGGAATCCCCTGAAAACACAAAGTTGCACGCCACTTTGATCGTCTTAGCCGTGGTCGGTTAAAGTTTCGGGAGTTGTGCGTGTGATGAGGGCGCAACAGTGTTTTACGGTTGGTTCCCTTTGTGAATCGTGGTGCTTCATTTAATCACCCTGCAGGGGATGAACGTGCACCACACACGCTCACCGGCCCCTCGCCTCGCGCCGATGAACTAGGTGTCCGTGCCGTGACACTGGCTCGAACCAGCTGCTGTCGTCGAGCTAAGTGCTTTCCACTCGAAATACCACGATTTCCAGTCCACTTCCACACTCTGGTCAAATTCTTAGACGGTAGATTCTATGGACTGCTCAGGCTCGTTGTAACGATCGTTATTAGTAGACTTCGAATCATAGAATGTCAGATATATCAATCGTCATTTATGTCGAGTAGGATTTATGAGAATTGCTACTTTTACGTGGTTATTTTATTGGTAAATACGTGGCACGGTTATGTTCGATTATCATCTATTAGACTTTTATCAGAGTTACATAACGAGTTCCTGATTTTTCATTCACTTTAAATACCAAACGTAGCGTGATACGATTGAAACATTGAAAATTGCTGGAAGATCAAGCTCATTAGAAGAGTTAATGCTCATAGATTGTTTAACCCAGCGATAGTATAATACTCAAATACAGCATGACCTACGTCCAATGATCCGCTGGTGTGTTACTTCGTTTCCTCTTATTAATATCTGCTCATTGAAAAAACAAGTGTCTTGACTTTTTAAACGATAATGGATTTTACTATTTAGAAGTGAGATTGATAATAGCGAAAAGCGACGTATGCTCTGACCTATCGTCGATTTAAAATTAAACGACTTTATACAAATAACTTGTATCAAAATCCCACGCCTCGTGATTTAATTTGTAGAGGATGGTTGGTCGTATGGTTTCAATGACGAGGTATAAGTTTAAACGATAAGATATAATAAATAGATACAGAAAATGTTCGCTAAGACGCTCGGTACTAACTGATTCGCTAGAACAGTGTATAGATCGCTGTTAACATCGCTCAAGACTGAGACTGAAAAACTATATTATAATATTGATTCACACGACTCACTGACTTCCGCGAAACATGGTCGTCTATTTATACTGGTCGAAAGATTACCGGAAAATTCAAAATCGTTTTCGTTTGACGGTTGCACGTAGCGGCGACATTGTTTTGCCCGCAGTTTATTTATTATCACATTATGTGTATCCTAACGATATTGATACTCCGAGGCAAAACAACATGATCCGAATTGTCCTCTAGCTCATTCGCTGCTACAAATTAAGGGAGTTCTAAAACAGCGCTCTCTTGTGATAATTTTTTTAGAAGGAAAAGAAAGAAACGAAGTTATTGAATTTCGAGGTATGCTTTTGTATATATTTAACGAATACGAAAAAATTCTCTTTAAAGCAAAAAAAAAAAAATTATAACAGATTTCTAAGCCTATTTCATGGGCGTCTTATCGCTGTAGTCTTCAATCGACGGGAAAGATCCACCTCGTAATTCTTGACGGAAGCAAAACACCAAAAAAGGATTAAATTATTATACAGGGTGGTTGATAAATAAGATAATAAATATTATAAAAATTTTCTTTTCTATTTTTTTTTTTTTTTTTTTTTTTTTTTTTAGTTTTTCCATCGAGACAACGATCTGCAGTGAGATCCGTTATAACGTACCGCACGCGTACCGAGCGAAAATTCAAAGTCGATTTTCTCGAAAACAAAGCCTCAAACGAAAAATTTGTATTCTATATTTTCGACTTCTTTTTTCGCGTAGAATCACCCCCTTTCCGCTTGTACCACCAGTTACCAATCACCCTGTATATTTTTCTCCTGGATGAACTAAACAACGGCAGAGAAAAGGTTTATTCTAATTCAGGACACCCCTTTAAACGCGGTTCTACGATATCGTTACTATGACGAATATTTTGTTCGAAAGAATCGAAATACGAATGGCAAGCGTATTTAGCAAGAAACTGATACCAGTTTTAAAGGACATTGTCATAGTCATATCCCTAGAAACTACCGATTTGACCATCGACTAACGAAAAATTCGCGGTTAGGGTGGAGAAGTTAGGGTTGAAAAGTGGCGTCGCTAACCGGTAGGCGTCGGTGAATCGATGCGTTGGCGTCCACGGTACATCTACACGAGGTATGTGAACGCGCGGGTGTATAGCGCGTGTGGTTGCACGGTCGCCACGGTGCAGCTGCCCGGTGTCTGGTGTCCGTCCGCGGCGCGCGTGGAGGGACGCGTGCCTCGTATCTTCCTCGCCACGGCGAGCGTAGTGACGTCAACGCGCACACGCGCGCCGTATGTACATAGGTACTACATACGTAAACACGGCGGACGAGCAACACGCGCACAGCCTCCTGAATAATGCATGGCGCGTCTCTCGAGGCTGCGCGAGGCAAGGATTTTCGGATGCTTCCTGCGCCCGGTAACTATCCGGCCCTCGAACCTTGAAAAATGCTGGCCTCGGCCAAGCAGTCTCGAGATGTTCCTTTTTGCCCATACAGACCCGACACCCCGTTACAGTGACGAATCATCGTCGATGAATCTCTCGCCCCTTCCCCTTCTCTTGCTCTGCCGCATTCTTTCCATCCATCGTTACTTCCTCGTCCTTTTTTCGAGAGATCGTATCGAGATTTCGCCATTTTTGACGACTCACTTTATTCCACACTCCACGCACCCTATCCTCTGAACAGTCGTAAAATTGACGAAGGTCGATAAAAAGAGTTTCATCGGCTCGTGTCCGATGGTTTATCAATCGGACGTTTGGTTACTTAGGCCTTAAGTGATTAATGAGAGGTCTACTTGCGAGATATTTTCAGCGTGGAAACAGCACTGGCGCGTGTTTCTGCTTTACGTTTTGTGATTTTGATGGTACATTTGTCTTATTCTTTGTCTCGCTCTTTTTTTTTATTCCGTTATTAAATCCTTATTCTTGCCTCATTAGTCAGTCAATGTTAAAGTGCATCAAGCTGCACAAGGTAAACGTCTCTTTGATCGATTTTGAAAATGTATTGGAGAAAAAGAAGTAGAAATACGTATAAGGACAATATAAAATGATCTTGATGAAGCGTAATATGTAATAAACGTTTGCTTCGATAGATTACGAATAAATGTCTATTAGTTTCGTAATTTGTAGTAGCTTTTTTCGTTAATACATTTAACTAATTTTACATAGGGACAATCTTAACTTTTTACAAAATTGATTACGTTTCGCATAACAATTAATATTTCTTTAGGAATGCAGTTTGTTAACGTTAAGTATACTTGCAATTCCGGACAATACTGTGGTAATTGCTGCTTTTCTGAATACTTTGGTACCGAGAAACAGAATTATACGCAGTCCTCTCGTAATAAATTCAAACGTTTCTTATTATACACACTCGCAGTACAATCAAAAGGAAACCACTTGCTTCGCAAATAGCCATATCTCAGCCACCAGGATCACCAGGAAGGAAGGTTCACGACGAAGGAAAACCAATAAACACACAGAAAAGCTTCATAGCTCCATAGTGCCATCGACAACGCGGCAAACCTTCTGCACATCTTCTTCTCCGATCCTTTACGTTTTCACCATTGCACGATCAGCAACGACAAACATTTATCATTGAGAGGCAGAAATTCAAGATCGATTGGAAGATCATTTGTGAGATAAAGATCGCGAATAATACCAACGAGGAAACACAGGAATGGCAGACGAGGGAAAGAAATTGAAAATTTCGGCTGGAGAAAAACGAAACGAAGGAAGATGAGTACGGATAAAGAGAAGCGGAGGATGAGAATACAGAGAGAAAAGGGGGATACAGCGTGAAAGAGAGTAGGGAAAGGTGGGACGAGGAGAGTCGATGGAGGGGATGGCAGAGAGAGAAAGAGAGAGGGAAAGAAAGACGCGTGCTTTCTGTGAGAAATGTGGCGCGTGCCGGCGCGTGCCCTGTAGTCACGTGCTGTCTGTCATTGGCGTAGCTCACGCCATTTTCTTCCATCGTCGAGGAAGATGTGCTCAGGTGTAGCCGTACTTCTTCGTTCTTATCGAGTTTCCCTTCGAAACTTGATCGATTCGTCAACTACTTAAATTAGATTTTGTTCTTCTTGCTTTCTTCTTTGCAACGTGGATTAAGCACACGTTGTGAATATATATTAGTATAATATTACTAACAATTTTAGTTTCCTTTAGTGCCACGTAAGTTGCGTCTGATATTCTTTTCTGGCCAACGCATGTAATGGGAGAAGTGTTGCTCGATCGAAACCAACGATCGATAAGAAAATCTTATTGGACGAAATACGTTGTTTTTACTGCCGATGTATAATCTTTCCTTTGATGGTATCCTATAAATTACGCGTGTATAGTACAAACGAAGTTTAACTTATATCTTGCAAACGTACAACAACGCAGATTAAATCTTAAAGAGAACCTGAGACGAAGTAAAACGATTGATAATAGAAATTGCAAGTTACATGTATTTTTTGTATCTATTGTTCCAAACGTATTAGCTATATCTATGTATAATCAAATACCCTTTATGTATAATTACGATACTTCGTATCATTTAATTTAGTAAACGTACTACGTGTAAACTTAATTCGATCGATACTCGAATATGTACTAAGAACTTATAAAATTCTCTAAAGCAAATCAAGCGTAGGAACGTAAAAAGAAGACAGTAAAAAAACGAAACGATCGTAACTCGTATGTAAATACGATCGACGATATGATCCTGATGGCGTCGCTTAACATCAGCCAGATAGGCTCGTAACAGCAATAACGGTTCGTCGGAATGGACGATTTCGGATTTGATAGAGTCCCTGGAACGCGAGCCCCGACATCTGGCGCTCGAATCAAAATCCGGTAATCGCGAAGGAACGGAAAGGCAGGTGATACGCCAATGGAGGATCCGCTCAGCGAACAAGGGAAAGGGAAGCATCGGGTGCTAGCCGGCTCCTCCGCGTCGGGTGCACGTTCCGCTCGGTGCATCCTCGCCTTGTATCCTTCGTGCACGCGCCTTCTTCACCCTCCGTGACTTCTGCATTCTTGATAGATTCTTACCGACTAATTCACCGGAATCCTATCGCCTGCTCGATCGAAACAAGCCACAATATCGGCAACATCATTGCTCTTGCACCTTTCTTATCTGTGGTCTTTTTTTTTTCTTGAATTAGGCTAGCTTCTGAGATTAGTTAATTGCGTATTGATTTAACTGTTAATTGGTTTATGAGGTTACGCGATGGGCAGATGTCATGAATATTATTAGTTACACAATTTCGTTGGAAAGTAACACGTGTCGTTGTTGCTTGAGGGCAAACTGTCGTTAACTCGTGTAGAAGAGTCTAGTTGTAATCTATTAGGTTGTCCCAAACGTTCCTTTCGCTTTATGAGGAAGTAGTAGATGCACAACATCTTCTGTTTATATGTTCTTTTATTGAATTACGTTTGATCCATTTTATTCTATTACTACAAAATGGAAAATACATAAATCCATAAAATGGTATAAAATAGAAAATATCGTGCATCTATTATTTCACTTATGAAACGAAAGAAACTTTTCGGACAACCTAACGTAAGCTTAGATCGAAATCTTGTCCGAGTCATCCTAGGACCATAAGCGTTTGTAACGCAAGAGGGAATTTTTGGTAAACCGAAATACCAGAGATAAATCAGGTTTCCTGCTTTTTTTGAGTTTCACGTTGTACTTGGTTTGAGCGCGTTTAGATATTTTGTAAAAAAAGGCGATCTTGTCGTTAGCAATGAATTTTACCTGGCCCTCACCTTTCATAAATACAGCTACATGTGCACATTTTTTCCAGCGATATAATTATACGAAAGAAATCGATACAATTTTTTAAAAAGTAAAACACACGAAGTTTGCAACGTGGTCGAAACTGGGCAAGAAAAAATATGACGCGGTATTTGTATGCGTGACCAGTCAAAATTGCAGAATTACGTGTGACAAGTGTAGGAACGAGTGGTTGTAAGTCTCGAATGATTTCCATGTAACACCACAGGGAAACGGGAAGCGATCGTTGCACGCGAACCACCATGTCAGCCCCAATCTGTCCATCCGCCAATAATTACGTTCGCTCATTAATTGCCTTTCGAACACCTACTTTTTCTACCATTCACTGTTCGGTTCGGACCCGGAACGGAAGCGTTATTGGATTTGAGACGGTTCCGTTCCCTTCGAAACCGATGAATTTTTATGCCTTTTCTCTGTCGTGTTATACACGCAGATCAAAATGTAAGTTTCATAAACGTGCGCAGCCCATAAATAAGAAACGACATTTTATTTATAGCGTACTTTATATGCTCATTTCTACATCGTGGTTATCTTTTATCATCGTATCGATACATTTATCGTGATATATAATTTTAAATAAATAATTTTAAAAATACGTACATACACGCAGATAGAGGACGCAGTTTGATGGTTTATTTTTCGATGCTGCTTGATCTTTTACAAGCTGAGTTTCAAGCAGGGAAGTACACTACCGATTGGAATTTTAAATAAACAATTTAAAAATGCGTACCTACACGCAGATAGAGGACACAATTTGATGCTATTTGATCTTTTACAAGCTGAGTTTTAAGCAGGGAAGTACACTACCGATTGGAATTTTAAATAAACAATTTAAAAATGCGTACATACACGCAGATAGAGGACACAATTTGATGCTATTTGATCTTTTACAAGCTGTGTTTTAAGCAAAGATGTGCACTACCAATTGTTCTTGAATGCTTTCCACTGTTTTCATGTTTTAACTCTTTCGTTCGTTCGCGCGTGCTTTGTAATGTAAAATACTTTATAACGTAAAATACAAAAAATTTGTCAGTATTTCACAACGATCGCATCGATTGAGCGTCCTAATACTTGCGGTAGCCAGTGTATAATTATTGACTAATACTTATCCAGAAAGGATATTCCATTAAACTTTGTGAAATTCTGAAGACAACTGTCACACGATCCCTGTAAATAATATTCTGTGCTACTACTAATGAAATCGTCTTGTCTTTATCATCGATAGAAACGACCATATTTAACAATTAAGCGAATGATAAAACTTGAGGATCGTGGTTGACGTTGCGGGCGCAAGCTGTTCCATGATAATTGCTGGTACTCGTTAATTATTCCTTTTACTGCTGCACCTCACCCCTCAAGCTGCGCCCGCTATTAGGTATTCTCCCTTGCACCTGCATTTTAAGCACCGTTTCGTAACGATCCACGGGATCTCGACGGGAGATTAAAAAGCTTTCGCCCAGGACAAATCTCGATGGTGTACCGTTCGAAATAACGATTGATTAATAACTATTGCCTGAAACGAAACAGCTTGTACGTTCTCATTCTTCGCGATGTTTTTCTTTTTTTGTCCTTTCGTATCCTCGACGTCGTCGTCGTGCTGTTAAATGTAATATACGCGGCTCGATCGACATGCTTCCACGTATATTTTTCCTTCGTTTATACGCGAGTAAAATATTGCTTGGGAATCTGTTGAAATTTTTATTCCCAAAATATCGCTTCTCCTCAATATTCTGGAATTTTTCTTTTTCCTAAGCCGGTGCTGCGCTTTTGCTATCGCGTTCTTTTCAAATAATTATCCGATATGCTTTCTCTTAAAAAATGATTCAACGTTTAGCATTCGCTTTCATTACATTTAAATTCGACAACGTTTCTATCTTAAACGAATTCATTTTCTTCCGTTCGATTTAAAAAATCACGTACGTAAAACCTTACGTTATATTCGAAAGAAAGGAACAACAATTTTATATCGATAAAGTCAAGTTAACGTTAAAGAGACCAATTAACTGACAAATTTAGATTTACGTGTATCGTTTATACGAACCTCTCGTTACGGATGAAGTTTATTTCGAAGAAATACGACTTCAATGGCATATAAAAACCGAAGATCATACCAGTAACTACATTATACTCGAAAGATATATTATACCTTTGAAAGATGCATCCTTTCGGTCTCAGGCTGGAGTGAGTCGTTCGACGAGAAAGATTTCACGCATCCTCTCCAAATGGCAGGAAGGTTTGCGGTCGGATCGTGGGACATCCATTCATACGTTTTCGCGTGTAAGCACGCAACGTGCCAAAACTGTCAAGCTGCAGGTTGGAAGAATCAGCGCGACAGGAATATGTACCTCGTTCCTTTCGAGAAACCCTGTTTTCTCTTCCTTCGTCTTTGCTTCGTATGACTCCAATGTATCAAAAACTAACACCGTTTTATTATTCAGCTAGCTACTTTGTCTTTTTAGATTCGTAATATCTGAACGACCGAGAATAACGAAATTAATGGAACGCTTGTGGCCACTTACGAATTTACGTCATTCGTGGTCTATTTTACGAATAGATCGCGCGTGTTATGCAAAATATTTTGAAATTTCATTGACGCTGTTACGAGATCCGACTGTGTTTTTGTTTACGTTGATTGGCTTCCAATCGTACCAACGCACAACTGGCGGACAAAAGAAAGCTTAAGGGAGAAGCGACAGCTTAATTTTAGAAAATAGAATTCTACTTGACAATAGCAGGTACCGTAACCGATACGATGGAAAATGATTAATAGACGTACACAGAGTATACCAAATTGAAACTTATTTTCGCTCGTTACTGTAAGTATGACGAGACTGCGAACGTCTGTGCGTTTCTGTTTGCATTTATGCAAAATTAAAAAACCCAGAAACCAATAGATAATACACGAAAGTGTATAAAATATCCAAAGTAGACTCCTACTTGTTATAATATTTCTTATATACGATAACTTTTACAGTCGAACTAATATAAAATTGCGTAATGTTTCGCAGTATAATCATGACAGTCTTGCCTGCTCGCGGTGCTGATGAAATTTCCAAATATTCCATACAACACATACGATAAAGATGTACAAATTTCCTGTAATTTTCAATATATTCGCGTAAGTTACATATACATACGAGCGTATATGAAACAATGGACTAAGAAGCAACAATTGGAATACGCACGATCGATCGTACTTCCGTTGATGAGCGTGATTCGGTGGGTTCTTCGAAACGTTGAACGTTCGAGGCTCCTTTGATCGTTCGTCCGGATGCGGTGGTCTCGTTGTAGAAGCACACGTTCCTCCGGCAAGCCGGCCGGGCGCACGCGCGCACCTTGGAGACATCGCAGGTGCAGTTACCTGCTGGTCGAGTTCTTTCTTCGTTCCTCCTACGGTAGCCAATTATGCAAGTTTCACTTATCCGAAGTTGCCAGGTAGCTCGTTATCGCGGGACGCAAGACCACGAGTGGGTTAAGGACATCGGGACCTGCTTTCAATACATTCTTCGCCACGCACTCCTCGCCACGAAAGCACTCCGTTTCCGATAATACACCGTGGCCAGGTTCTTTCCTTCTCTTTTCCATCTGTCAGCATTGTACTCTCGGTTCGAAATTTTTCTTTTGTCTACCTTTTGTCTCCTTCTATTTCGACGCCGTAGGAATCGCCTCGTTTTGTCGTGAAAGTGTGCTACCCTAAAGTTGCGTTTTAATGGGTCATCGGGATCTTGGAATATTCATGGCCTGGTGCAGGACTGTGAAAGAATCAGGTTGTAAGGATATGGAAATAGGGGATGTTTAAGGCCTTTGCTGCCGATGAATTATGGCTGATCCTCCTTGTTTTCACTCCCTTGGATTAGCCGTTAAAATTATTGTAGGGAAAAACGAGCCAATTCTTCGCTCGTTTTGCCATGAAATTGCTATAATAACTTTTCTTCCTTAGGGTATATGCACGTGTAAGAGATACAATTCGCGTGGAGTAAATTGGAAATCAATTGATTTAGCTTGACTACCTGATTATCGAGGCTTTCGAGATGACCTGGTTGATAGGTTGAAACGTCCTGTTTAACGTCTTTTCGTATTTCAAGATAGTGGCTCACGACGCGATAAAAGTTTATTCGGCTCGCTAATTCTCTTCGTTATTTATGATCTTTCGTCCATATAGGTTACAGTTAGAGTTCAAGTTCGGACAAGCGAATTCGATCGATCGATTACCTACGATCTATTGGAATACAATTTTGTATTTCAATAAATATGTCGCGGTAAGTGGAGTTCCATAATTTGTAAAAACTGTTTGTAATTTAGAGAATTTGGGTAGAAGAATATTTTTAATCGTCGGATATTATCTTTGCTTCTTGATTTTCTGCTTGAAAAAAGATATTATTATACGGACAAAAACAGTTTACATATGTAATAGTAGATGTACATTATACATTTCCGAAGATTGCGATCGATATTTTGTGACAAGCGAGAAAGTAGTTTAATTGCCTGGAAGCAAGTATTCGTCGTGACTGACAAGGTAGGAATTAATGATTCCGAACTGGTGGTCAAGTGTAATTCACACGAAATTAAACTGACCGCGTGAGTTTTTCAATTCTTGGCCATTTTTGGAGAAAGAGTTACCTGCGGCAAACGAGTATTTTGGTATATTCGCGAAATGACAGTTTGTAACGTGCTGTTATTTAAAAAATTAATAAAAGTTTTAACGCCAAGTAAAATATACCGTTTTATAGAAAATTCCATTCTTCCATTTTATCTTTCGCATCATTTTCCTACCGGTTCCATACTTTCGTTTCTATATCATCGAGTGTCCATATCAAAGATATTTACACATGAAATATATAATTAGTACTAATAACATTAATTACATTAGTCTCGTGGGCAATTTATTGCTTACGTCGAATTATTTATTACCGGTCGAAGGTAATTTAAATATAAAATAGTCGATATACAGGATTTCAGTTTTTAATCCATTCTTACGTTAGTCGTTACCTAGAAAATTATTGAATAATTTAATTTCAATCTTGCGATTAATTAATTTTTATCGATTCAATTTCAAAAACCATTTAAATGCATTAAAAAGTTGGTGAACTTGTGAATACTTACATATAGTGGTAGTAGTGGACAGTATCTTATCGCACCGTCCTTGCGTCTCAATATTCCTGAACACGATATCTATAGGAATACTTTAAATATAATACCTAACATCTCGTAATATTTAAAAGCATCGAATGTTTCTATCAAAAATTATCTTTACCATTACGTTTTCGAATCAAAGTGATTGTCACATGTACCGCTGTTCCTTGGAAACCCTTAATTTAAAAAAAAAAAGAAAAGTAAAGGGTCTGACTTCCGGAAGTGAATAATTTTCGTTTCTGAGAACGCGGCAGATCGCAGCAATAGCGTGGTCCTGACCTACATCGACTGGAAGTCGATTGTAGTGCCACGACGACGACAACAACGAGGCGTTCGATTCCACTTTCGGATACGTTCTCTCGATAACATTTACCGTTGCGGTGTCGATGGAAGACGTCAAGGTCACGGATTGGTGGCTACCTAATCCAAATTCGACTAGAACGTCACGCGCGATTATCGAAGGTGGACCCGGTTCTAGGAAGGCGGCCCAATAGAACGTGTTCGGTCGGCGCAGACGCACTGGTGGCTCTCCTTCTTCGCGCGACCCGCGCCGAATCAAATCTACGCCGCGGCACTAGTATGCGCGCGCATCGCTCTCGCTCCGCCGTCTCGGCTGCCTATTGGTCTCACAGAATCGTCCCGGTCTCGCTGCTCTCTCACAGATGCGTAAGATCAACTAATCCGTACACAGACAATTTTCTCTCCTATCCCGCTCTTACTATACGCCATTTTCTATATATTCGTGCGTTCATGTTGTTCTATTTGCAATTACTTAGGGTTAATCGAGATTTGAAATTTCGCGCGTAATTCCGAGGTTCCGATCTATGTGTTCTGATTCATCGGTCTGTCGCTTCTACGTTTAGCAGCTGTTTAGTATCCATTTAGTATCTACGTATGACTATATAATTATATTTATAAATATTCAAATTATAATTATGATATAATTTGAATATTTGAGTTGAGGTTAGGATCGGATTTTTTCTTTTGTAAACTGAGGAGGATATTGCGTTTTTCGGTTGGGTTATCGCGATTTGTATTTGGAAAGATAGGGTTAGATGTACGTGGATAGAGATTTAAGATAAATTAAATTTAGCCACCGTGGTTGCTAAGAAACGTAGAAATCAACTGATTTTCGCGAGAAAAAATTGTAGTCTGCGTATGATAATTCTTTAGTAAAAGTAAGATGGAAAATCAATGAATTTCGAAGTTACGTTCCATTGTGTAGGTTATGTAAGTACCCGGCGAGCGTATTTGATATTTAAAGAAATACGTACTAACTTAATGGTTAAAATTATAATAAATAGTCCATGAATATTTTTAGTCCATATCCGAATGTTTCTATCTAAAATCAATAGGCGATGGGAAAAAGGTTCTTTCGACTTTCAGCGCTCATTTTCAAACAATCTCAACCAAGATTAGGTATACGATTCGATGCGAACACTGTCTAACCTTTTAATGTTCTCGTTCGAAATTAGCAAGATATTCGTCATTTTTACGAACACATATGCATATGCATCGATATTGAGATGTAAAAATAATCCAATAGAAACAACGTAGATGTATTTCAACGACCAAGCAACCTTGCCCAAAACGATTTCCGATTTTAAATATACTCGTTTTTAACGCGAGAAATCAATACGACACTGCCAACGTCCCGAGATTGGAGAATTCGATGCAACGGTTAACGTCTGTGGAAGCGGCTTCCGAAGCGCGCTCGCGTGCATCCGTTCGCCGGGAAGAGGAAGGAAGATTCTCTGCTGTCCGACTATCCTTGCCAAAGAGGGGATGAAGCAACGCTCACCCCACCAGCGCGCTACTTCCCGTGGGTTAAAGTTAGCCGCATGCGAACTCGGTAGGCGTGGCCTCCAGGTAGCGGAGAAGCGCAGGTGAGAAGAGAGAAAAGCCGAGCAGGTAAGCAGCCGAGCCACGGGCAGACTGCGACGCGCGCTCCACGCGAGACCGTGCGTGTACCCTCGTCGGTCAGACCGGGGTCAGTCAGGGTCCTGCTGTTAGCCAGGACGCTCCGAGAGCATCTTCCGGAAGACCAATCAACGGACAGCTGTCGGGCTACCTGTGCAACTCTTCTTTGCTCTACGGATCACCCGATTCCGTCTATTTGCTCGTTTCATCGACCGCCTCTGACGGTTGGAAGAAAATTATTCCGTTACTAACTGCGTACAACCGCATACAACGTTACTTTGTGATAGAAAAATCATCTGGCTTGAAAGAGTGTTGAAAATACGTTTCTTAGAGAAGTGTTACTCGTCTTGCATCTGTAATAATCGATTCCAAGCATCGAACTGAACCGCCTTGGACGCGCGAACCGGGTACGAGACCGCGACCTTGGCGAACCACGTGGAGGATCGCCGGAGAGCAGCCCAGTGAATGGAAAAACTGTACGTGCGTCGGGACTGTCTGTGGGGTTGATACCGATTGTGTACGTCGTTTGTGCGTTCCTGGATCTAGTGCCAATAAAAAGAGACTACGATTCGCTGCTCGCCTCCATGAACAGTCGCAAGACTTAGGGGACTAATCGATCGACCAATTGGACGCAATGTGCGGTGAGTTTCTTCCGCATCTCTTCGCTTTCCTCTCGTTGTTCTTTTCTTTCGCTATGATTCGCGCGAATGGAATCGATCGATTGGCGCCGATTGGCGCCAAGCGTCTTGGTAACAGAGAGACAAGTTTCACAGGGAGATGATACGCTGCTTGAGAAAATGAATCTCGCCTCCGGTTAAATTTACCATGAATATACTATCGACCTTGTGTTATTTTTGACGTATTCCAATGGAAATTTATGGCAAAATTATGATATTAAATATAGTTCGGCGATTATCTCGATGATGTTAGCTGATTTAATATATGACACTTGGAGATATGGAAGTTGTTTTCGTGATATTAAATTTATTTTCGTAATTCTGCTGGGAAATTTCCTCGTAGAAATATCGTAGCGATAAAATATCGATAAAATTATGCGATTTTTTTTCGATGTAAGTGCATATACAAGCTGTTACTTTTTTGTATTTTATCCGGTCGAAAGAGAAGATATCGGTTTTTCGATGATGTCGATTTACCAAGGAGGATTAGGTATTTCGTTAAGCCGAGAGCGGATGACGGTATCGGTTTAATCAGATTACTTCTTCTTCTTCTTGTACTTCTTGTAGTTTTGTTAATCTCGCAGAAAGTATACGGATTCTTGGGTTATTAGTTTTTGGCGATGAAAAAATACCTTTCGTATTTAGTTTGTCAGGTTTAGTTTTTAACTGTTTCTGTAATCTAGAAAAGTTTACAATTATCGCTTCTTGCAAATTGAAATTTATGAATAGCTATTTCGAAATTTCAAAACTATTCTCTTATTTGATGGAGATTCTAAAGGAATCTTAACTTAAAACCGATACAATCGCAAACTATTCGCTACTTCTAATTATAACGTTGCAAATTAATTGTTGTATTGCATTGCATTGTTGTATCGCGTGAAGATTATGTACGTTTTTAATAGAATGAATAAAAGGAAAAAGAATTAAACGAACGATTTAAAAAATTAATTATAGCGAGATATCAATTTTAAAATGAAAAATGTTCCTTATCACGAAACTTGTAGGAGATACTCAAATTTTCAAGGTTATTCGAAATATTCGTATTATCGCGACCTTGTATATCTGCCGCATAAAAAGATATATTAAAAGTGTGCATACACTCGGAACATACACAGGAACCAGAATGTTATTAGCGCACACGAATGGCAGCAGCAAATATTTGTACGTATTGCCAATGACGTTAAAACAGATCGAAGTAATCGCAAATCCTGTTTCAGAATGTCATAATTCAAATTCACATTCACTCCTTATCTCTTCGATACATTCGCTTTTCACGAATTTCAGGGTCTTTCGTATTTAGTATGACATATATTAAAATTTAGTATAATATCGTTACGGAAAGTATTTATAGCATTTAGAAACCATAAGATTATTTCGATGGAAAGTTTTGCGAGAAATAGCGTTATAATTTGGTGGGAAAAAGATATAAAATTCTAAAAGAAAATAGACGTCGCTGTAAAATTTGTAATATTAGGTTGTCCAAAAAGTGTCTTTCTTTTACAGACCCATCTTTTACAACGGTGCATCTTTATACAAACACGAAACCTAGTCTATCAAACGTTGCGATCTTTATCTTGATAGAACAAAATGAATCATACGTGATTCGATAAAATAATATAAAACGAAAAATATTGTGCGTCCATTATTTCCTTATAAAACGAAAGAAACGGACGACCTTATATATATATATATAGAAGTGATGGAATTTCGATGGAAAATCTTGCAACAAATAATATCACAGTGTATTGGAAAAACAGACTTGGTCATAAAAAAGAAATTATAGTATTTAGAAATTATAAGTGTTCGATCGAAAATGTCACGAGAGAATAGTACGATGACTCATTAGAAAAATAGATTTCGTCGTACGTTTACTTTTCCTTCGAATAAATTCGGCTTCATTTTGTTGAAAGAAAAAGATCAAGTGTTTGCATAATCTCTTTAGTAACAGAGTACATATGTGTCAGATTTTTACCGGACAACTGTTCCTATCAATGACTAAGATTCTTTTAGTTTCGTGGTCCCAGAAGCGTCTTCGTTAAAAGAAAGAGACGGAAACGCTGACGTTCGTTGATGCGTACACTTGTTTATACATATTTTAACGAAGCGAAGAATCGGTGACCAGATGGATCGATCCTCACCTACGATCACGTTCAAGATTTCCAATGAAACGTCTTTTCGGCTACCTTTTTCGTAATTAGGTGGCAGACGATGAATCGATCGAAACGTCTGCCATTCGTGAACGTTGATTTCGAAATGTGAAAAAGCTGGAATATAAATCACAATGCGTATTGAGCAAATCATATTGATAAATCGTATAGAATAAATCAAATTTGAGAAAATTGTAAAATCGAATCTCGTTACCAACGTTTTTTCTCTTTTGCTGACCACCAGAACGCTGAAGATACATCCTTTTGTTTCGTTGAGAATTCCAGTCTCGAACGACCTGTTTAGCCAAATTATTTAGCCAAAAGTCGAAACTATAATTTTTTTTTTTCCTTTTTTTTCGTATAACAATATGCAAGCAATTTTAAAGCTGACTTGTAAGTAGGTAATGGTCGGTGATTGACATCGAACTCGGACATTATCGTTCGTTATCTATGCAAAACAGGAACCACTCATACAGTCGTGTTTGCAAATCGCATTACAGATTTATTCAAACAACGAGGCGCGATTATTAACTACGTCTGTGTATATGTACGAACATTATCTATTACCTGAAAACCTTCGACTTTAACGATTCACGTTTTCTTCCATTGTTGCGTGCTCGTGTCTCCTTATGCCTTTCGGAGAAGCTTGCCGTGCAAGAAAGTTATTCGGTTTCGTTTTACCTTAAAATGTTAATCTTATTATTAATATTAATGCAACTTCGTTATTTTTCTGACCGATACATTTGTTTATGAAATTAACTCTGTTATCTGTTGTTTGACTCATTCTCTTATTGCGTTCTCCTTGGATTACGAGTCGAGCGTTGAAAGTAATCGAAATTGATTTGCCATAAAGGGCTTATTGTAATCACGTAATTAAATTGCGCGAGAAATTTGTCTAGGTAGTACGCGATAATGGAGAATTCTTTGAGTCTATCGAAGGAGAATTTAGCTGATTGTTAGACGTAAGCTGATAATAACAACAACGGTAATAAATGGAAAGGCAATTGTTTTAAAAGACATGAAATATTTTACGAGGCTATATAATTTTCTTTCACGTTCTTACGAATATCTAAGGTCAGGTATATTACTATAATATAAACAGATTAATATTGCGAAGGATAGAGAAAAATTACAGGATTAACAGAGACGACTAAACAGCATTAGTTAGAAAATCGTAAATGCCGATAAAAATGTACACTCTGTATATATTGGTAAAAACTATTTATAAGACATCTAACCGTGGTGCAATTTGTTTTTACTTTGTTTTCGATTTTTAAGCTTTTAAAAGGATAGATGATGGATAGATGAGATCTTATTGATTGCTAGCTTATCAGAGTTGGCCGCGAATAAAGTTCGTCGGACAATCACGTCCGTTTCAGCGTACGATCAGATTAGGAACACTGTCTCTTGGATGGACACGCGCACGCATGTTCTACGATGTATAATTCATAGTTCTCGTTCAGGGGAGGAGCATGTTTGTGATTTTCCCTATAAATCTGATAGCCGTGGCTACCTATGACTCGCGAGAATAACGCATTAACTCGGCTCCCATCTAAATGTAATAGAAATCCATTTTAAAACAGGACACGCGCAATTTTCTCTATATCCTGCCGTTTGAATTCGATAAAAACAGAATCCTTCTAACAATTGCACACCATTTCCATATTCTTTCGATCGAGTATACGATTTCATAGATACAATGCGTTAATAGCGCGATTTTAGACACTCGTTCGAAATAATCAAACGTTCTTCTCGTCTTCGGCTTTCGTTAAAATATTTAAAAGATACTACCGATCGATTATTTTTGAAGATTTTTCAAACTTTTATTCTACGGGAAAATATCGAACAATTGGCAGAATTTCGTTGCAGTTCTCAAGCAGACTAATGATTTTACGGCGACTCTCTTTGGTACCAGACGAATATTTATTACTCGATCGTTCCTATGAAAAACGTATTTATCGCCTGTAGGGGGCCAATACTCCATTTGTATTAAACAATTGTTGTAATGCCACGATAACGTTAAACGATAAGTAAATCGTAAATGTTTATTCAAATTTGTCCGATACTTAGAATTTAGAAGTTGGAAGCCAGGTGGGCGATTGTCTTATCTATTACGTATCACAAAGAGTACCATATTTTGAACATTTCGTATATTTTTCCGTATTACGTACATTCTGTCGATTCGTGCGTCTTCAAATTTTCCACGATCGCATAAAAGTCCTCAGTCTAGCGACAGCGGGAGCGTGTAAAAGATGTATAAAAATGTATGTTTTCACGGTTTGCTCGTTAGAAGCGGTGCCGCGTACTTGGTACATGAAACCGGAACTTCACTACAGCGCCATTGGAGTTCCGGCGGGCGCTCTGTCACCCCCGGCCACACTCTCACCGCCTAGCAGCCCTAGCGTCACGCTGCCGCCTTCGCCGTGGAGTCCTGGCGCGGCAGGAAGTAGCTTGAACACCGCTGCGACATCCTCCAATCCTTCTTCGGTTTCCTCCACGAGCCTCGGCCAACCGGCACCGGACCGTTTCAGCGCTTTCACCCTCGTCTCCACCTGCAATCCCGACGCCAGACTTCAGAATATACCACTGACCACCACAACCACGGCACGAGGTAACACAATCGCCAGTATCGTCAATACTCTGCGGGTATTTATGCAAATTCACACGATATTGCATGGTTTATTCGTTTATCAAGTATTACGTACGATTACCGTAATATGTTGCTGAGCTATAATATCGTACTATCGTGTGACTATTCCATTGCTTGTTTCAGCGTTTGAAATTCCTTTCAGATATGTCTACTATTAGTATTAGATTTATTATAGTATCATAGATTAATATCGAAATAGTATGAATATATGGTAGTGTTACGTTGTACGTATTAGAGATAGGAAGATGTTGGAACGCGATTTGATTTTAATATTTAGCTTCAAGATGTTTGTGATCCGAATAGATCAATCGATCATTGACTGGTACGTTCGTGGCGCGTCATCTTCGAGCAATTAGGCAAATGCTCGTTATATCGTGTTTGTTAGAAATTCTTATTTTTATAGTTATGAAATTCTGTTATCGTTCGATGTATTCGCTGATTGTTATCTTCGTACAACCGTAACAAGGTTTTATAGCATATGTCTGACCAGAATCAGTTGTGACTACTTGATACGTCAGACTGAGAAACAGAGCATGCTACTTCACAAATATAGGATCGTATTCGTGTCAGTGCAGTCAGCCAAATTTAGAACTAAATCATTTAACTTGCTGTTCTTGGTTAATACGTGTACACTTGGAAAATTGTATCGTGCCTAGTGAGTATTTAAATACTCCAGCTAGTAATTGTATAATTTATTTTACATATATCTGCAAAGAGGTCACCAAAATTGTCTCATTTTATGTTACTTCGTAAATAATAGAAGCTTAATCTGTATGAACGTTCGGTGAGTCAAATTTAGAAGCAAACGTCAGCCCATTTAAGCTCTCCTATTTGATCTTCTATTCTCGGTTGAAATATTTATATCGGTTATAGCTCGCCTCATTATATCGAATAGTCGTATCTGAATCGTTAACGAATATCCAATGTTGTCCATCTAAAAATAAACGTGCTTTTTTACTTTATCCAGAAATAATGACGGAGTTTCCTAGGAAAAAGAAAAAGGAAATATGAAGCAAAACGGACACAGGCATAAGAGAATAAATTGAGTCGGAAAGTTCACTGCGATAATAATTTTCTAACGCTTTTTTAAATAACTTTAGATCCAATCATATTTTCCTATCATCCGAAATTTGTTCACGTTTGAGGGAGATACGAAACAATTGTTCTTATATATTCTTAAGTTTTATCTTAAAGCATTAAAAATAGTTTTCAAATATTTTTAGAAAACTTAAGAATGTTAAAAATCTCTTTGATTCGTCGAAATAGAAAGATCGAAATCAAAATTCGAAGACTAGATGGGATTAACATTAGCTTTGAATCGGACAACATTTTATATTCTATATTTACAAAATAAATAAAAATTTCATAATAATTCGACTGTTTAAGAAAAAAATATACCTTTTTAGAAAATACGTGTTACACGTTTAGCATAAACCTTGTTCGAAAACTTGCCGAATTAATTCCTGGCTAGTGGAAAGATGATAGAGCCGAGGATTACCAGGTTTTTCGTGCTAGATAGAAATTTTCTGGCTTCCAGAGATGCGTTGTGGTCTGATGTATGGTGGTTATGGGTCGACCGGGGCTGCATGGTGGGCTGCTCAACACCAGTTGAGTCTCTTGCTGCCCCATTCTCTGTTGCCACCCTCGAGGATTTCTAACCAGCAAACTACACCGGTTGCAAATTGCTCACCTATTCACCCGGAACCCCTGAACACGTCCAGAGCTGGCTCGCCACGAAGATGCACCCCGGAGAAGGCGAAGTTCGGTGAGAATTTTAATTAAGAGGGCAGTTCGTGGAAAATTATACGAGGTGACTGTAACGATCAATTTCGATGGAGGTTCTATGGTAGCGTGAGAATAAATGGGATGAGAGAAACATGTCATAGTTTCAGAATATTATACTACATTATAGTTTGAAAGAACGTTAATATTATTATCACTGTGGAAATATTAATATCTTTTTCTACGAGAAATCACGTTAGATTTATCTTCGTTGCTGTTTAAAGTCGAACGAATCTTTCGGAGAAATAAATTGTCGAACGATCGAACATTTATTTAAATACACACGGGACGTCCACGAAAACCAACAAAATTGCCACGATGCTTACAGAACGCGATAAACATTGTCCTTAATTTGCAATTGTATATTTCCTGTCTACTCTATAATATCGTTTTTGTCAGTCAGTTGTAACGTC
The DNA here is from genome assembly GCF_040668555.2 of Bombus flavifrons. Taxonomy (NCBI): domain Eukaryota; kingdom Metazoa; phylum Arthropoda; class Insecta; order Hymenoptera; family Apidae; genus Bombus; species Bombus flavifrons. The sequence continues at coordinate 10,209,886 of NC_138455.1, read as the reverse complement.
AACAGTAGGTTGTTTCAATTTCCAGAATTATCCCGCGTACTTTTAACGGCACTTGGTGGTACGCACGTGTTTGCCCACTGCTGCGATTAACTTTCATTTTCCAAAGTTAGAACTGTGAAATTACATTTGAAATCCTACTCGTCACGGTGTTGAGTTTAACAAGTAACAATCGCGTCGGGATTTCCATACGAACCAATAATTTTGCTATTTACGTGACAAGAAGAGATTCGACTGCGAGCATTAAATCGCTTGTCCTAAAATAAATCGTTTTTGGTGTACGTCGGCAAGCTTTATCAAATTTATTCTTATTAATTCAATTTCACCACTCGCGATTTTTAAATCGACTGCAAGAATAAAAAAAAGCTTAAGTTTCCTTTAAACATGTCACGAAATAAATCACTTTCCGAATACGTCAATCAGATTTGCTGCGTTTTATCTTAAAATTCCATCGAGGTCCTCCTTGAGATTCCCATGAGGTTTCTCGACGCGACCAGTCGGCGAAAAAGGCGTAGAAATACGCGAAGAGCTTAAAAAAGGGGACAACTGACCGACAATTTTGTCGTAAGCACAGTAAGTAGGTAATATCGATCCTGTTCTGCGAGCGGTTGGCAAACGGTCGGTTATCACCACCAACGTTTACGTTTATCGTCATCGATAACAAAGAGAGAACCTGTTATTAAACTAATTATCACGAATCCCTTTCGGTACTGTATAACGTTCCGATAATTGTCGGTGATTATGCCACGTAAACGTTTCTGCGCAGTCTGGTGAACGATAACGAATTAGGTTCGTATTCGTCGTTTGTGTACCTACGACGATAGAGTACTTTCGTGATATATGCGGGTGACAAGCGTTAGCTTAGAATCCTCGTCAAACAAATTGAAGAATATCTTACGACTTGTCTGTGATTCGAACAAAATGAAATATAATATTCTTTGACTATTTTGTTGTATTGGGCTGAAAAGTGATTGGTTCTATTATTTCCTAGATTTAGAAGCTTCAGATTATATGTTTCATAATTTTCGTATATGGAGATTTATATTTCTATTTTAAACTTGGCGAAAACTTACCGAAAATTTGTAATTACGATGATATTGTAATTATAATATAGTTATAACGATTGATTGAATTATAATATAATTGTAATGATTAATCGAATCATAATTGAACAATTATAGTGATATTATTGGAAGCAAGAGTTTCTTTAAATTATTTGAAAGAAATGTCTATCCAAGAATCGACTCTGCTAGAGTTATTATACAAAATAAAACATTTTTGTAACATAATTTTCAGAGGAGGAGGCGCCGTTAAACTTAAGTACCAAACCTAATGACGTTTCGTCCACCATGAACCGAAAGAGTGAAATTTGGTCACCAGGAACAGTCTGCGAGAGGGAAGCGAAAGAAACCAGGATACTATCATCCAGGAGTCCATCGTCCACGCCTGTAATCACTCGACAAATCCATCACTCACCGTTGACACCGCCCTCCTCTTCGGAAAGGACATTCCAAGTGAGTTTTCTATGTCAAAACGTCTTTCTTTTTTTAAATCTTGAAGAAGAGAAATTCGAGGAAATATACATATATGGGAAGAAATATAGTTCATTGTTTTACAAATTTTGTTTTCCTAACAGATATCTAGCTCTAAATTAACGAGTCAGGTATTTTTCATCTAAAATAATTAACCAATGAGAAAATGAAATAAGAAAGAAGCAGATCCAAATCTTTTTGTAAATTATTATCAGATTCTAGTTGTTTCTTCGATTCAGATGTCTTATACTTTCAATCGGAATATTAATTCCAAGTTAAAACGATGTTAAATTAAAATTAATTGAACGATTGAAAGATTATTCGGAACGGTACCTTTGCCCGAAAGAAATCAATAGAGAAAATGGAAAAAGGACAATATCACCTGATGGAGCTAACTCGAATCGTCGTCAAACAGTAAGGTGGTGAAATGTTTTCAGAGAACACGACGAGTATCGCTCTAGGAAATCTCTACACGACCACCGTGTTCTCTTCTTGAACACTCGGTTGATCGTCAAAAACAAATATTCGCATTTTTGTGTATTCCTTTACGAGCTTCGTAAATAGGCTTTCTCCGAGGTTCGATACTCTCCAGCTCGTAAACAAAATCACGGTCAAGCAGACATCTACTCGAATAGCGTCAATTTTTCCAAGATTTTATCTAGATTTATCCGTTTTTTCATTCCTTTTCGCGTTATTCCATTCTTTCTCTTTTGCTTCCTTTTTTCTTTTTCTTTCATTTTTCTTTCTGCAAGGTGTTTTAATATTAAATGTTCAATTATGTTAGTATTCATATTTTGCGAATGTACAAAATTTCCCAGAGTTACGTTAGATGGATGATTTTTTTAAATATCAAGATACTTTTATAACGTTTTCACTTGGAAGAAACAATTTTTCTACAAGTCGAAGAACGCGTGTCCGGCAAAGTGTATAATTGAAATACGTAAGAAATAATTGGATATATTTTATTGCATATAGATAACTTTTCCATTTTTCACTTGAAACGACGTTTTTAAAATAAACTGCGAGGACAACATTGTTGACAGTCCTTTTCTGCTTGAATTTATATCTCTATCAATATTGTCACTCCCTGCGTTGCTTACGTGTATATTCGCTTGTATAATAATCTTGTCACGCATCTCTGTAAGTAGTCATTTTTCTTCTGGTAGATTCTGTTGCTTTTGTTCTAGCTGAAATGAAAATGTGTTTTATCGCGCCAGAACCTTTGAAGCATCATTCCGGTTGCATAATCGTATTTGCAACATTTAGAATGACGAGGAATAAGAAATGAAAAAGTATAGTTACGAATTTCTCTTCCCTTTACCATCGAAATGATCATAAATTTATCGCAAGAATATTATAAATCAGTTTTCATGTCTCATTTATCTTTTCCATCGAATCGATCGATAAATCAATGAAATTATATATGCATGTTGTGCTATTCTAGTATATATTATACTTACTATATTATACTTTATATAACGATTAAGCAATAATAGCTTTTTATTTTACATCTTCTATAACTGTAATTCGCTATATTATTAACAATTTCTATTCTCAATTTTTCTCGTCGAATCTATCAATTCGTTCAGACGCAATATTTTTACCATTATGCTCCTATTATCTTCGTTATAAATATTACCGGAATTTTCTACAACGATAACACTTTTTTCAAAATAGTAGTTGGAAAATTAATACCAAAGGTATTAGATTATACGCGAGCGATTTCCTTTCATTTTGAACGATATTTGATACACTACACAGGACCACAAAATATCCACAAAAATATCAAATCTCTGTTTAGCTTTCGCTTTTGTAGTGCGACTGATTGCGAGTGGAACAGAGCTCGACGAATTTACATTTCGTTTTATTTACATCGTCGACAGCTACACAGTAAAACCGTTTTTAGTGGCCATATTCCAATTTCGAGCAGCGCCTTATATAATAACCGGAGCGCGAATTCTCACGCATCTGTGAGAAATTTGGAAATTTCACAGAATGCAACGTAACAGGGAAAATTACGTAAAATAGCGAAAGTACGCTGCTTTCTATCCTACTTGATAGACAAAAGGATTTTCTACCGAACTTCCACTTCCCAATAATGTACTGTAGAATCTTTACTACAATTCATTTATTTACAATAAATGGATTAAACAGACGTTGGTTAAACAGAAAACGATGGTTGTTTAACGTGAACTAATCACAATAACGTATTCTAATTAAGACAACTAGATGGTTAATTGGCAAGTCTCGTCACCACGGATCCAACGCTCTCTCTCACGCGGAACACACTCTCTCGACAACGCAATTCGCACTCTCTGACTTCTCAACTCACAATCTCTGGCTTCTCAACTAACACCGACTATTAATTCGTCTTTGTCCCTTAGCATCCCTTTGTCTTTCGTCTTAGCCCCACCACGCGCGTGTTCCTCAACCGCTCGTAGCCAGGGTCACGCAGACCTTTTCCGCGAAACTGTTCGATCGAAGGACCAACGATACATTGTTGGGCCTGTCGGCACTTAGGCCTCTCGTCCACGATACTACAGTACTTTGAAAAATATGAATTCGCGTGAAAGTCCACGGTAGATCATGTTGATGTTTATGCAGGAAATGTGTACATATTCTCCTGAATACCTCGTTTCGTGTTTTACTGGAGTCGTGGAAGGGAGAGCGAATCCAAGTGTGGAGCGTGCGGTTTCCGTGTCGTGGAACCCTGTCGAATTTCCGACGAAAAGAAAACGATGCGGTTTGGGAAAAATTTTGACGGCGAGCTCGGTTTCGCGACGCGGCGCTGTCAGGGCGGGCCTTTTTTCGCTGAGAATCAGGATCGTATGACGCGCGTGTGCCCCAGATATCCTAATATGTCCGGTGGCTGTTACGTGTCGCGCGTAAAACTGCGGCCAAGCGAGTTTCTACTTCCATTCAATCAGCCGTAATTTCACCGCCGCCTTTTGTCGAGTTCCGACATTCGTCAAACGCTTGACCCGCTTCTTCGCCACGTCATGTCACGGTGCACTTTAGGGCACTTGCGCCACCGTTCAGCCTACCATTGCGTGACTCCCATGGATTTCACCTGGAACGTATGCAAATACGAAAATCGAAGGGATGATACGCGCAGCCAGAATTCACCGGCTGATCGACTCACCGATGAAGGGGACAGTGTTTTTACAATAAGCTTGCCAAGCTTTCAAAGTTCTAGTCGTAGCTCCAGCTGTGAATCATAGGATTCTCTGACTTCGAATCCTGATCTGTAAGAACTAGGATCCTTCCTTCTCGTATGTTCGATACTTCGAGCACTTGGACCGTTCAAACTGTTCATACGTTCGCTTAAAATTCATCGGACACTTTCTGTCTTTCATAAAACTTTGACATTTCGTGTGCAATCCAGTTCGTAGGAATTGGGATCTCCTGTTTGTAATTCACTCAGGCTATTAGAGAAGCCATTAATCAGTGAGGATTTTATGTTCGTGCGAGGTAATGGTGCGGAAAATTGTCGTTGATTTCCTATCCCCTAAGAATTTTCTAGTTTCTCTTCGATCTTGTTGCAAGATGTTTCGCGCAAACGATCATTTTCTTCTATACCACTATCTTGTACCGTATCCGTTTCTACTGTATTCATAACGCGAAGGCAACGTTTCGAGAATGTTAAGAAATAATGTTACACGTATACGTAAGTATACAACGCAATCAGTCGGGGATGAATAAAAACGAATGAACGGAACCAGCGGTTAACCATTTTTCTCAATCTTTGTAAGCGGCACATTTTGACCTGAATTTAATACCTCGCTTACAAACATCCCGCGATATTTCGACTGCAGTCATTCGACGTGTTATACCGTTATGTACGAGAAGGCAGATTCCGTATATTGTTCGAAGATATCGTTGGAAATTGTACAGCAACAGCCCAGACCATGATACTTATTACAAGAGTTTGGTACTTTATTTTTCTGGCATTAAAAGTTATGTCTTAACTGCTTAATTCGGTACGAAGGCACAAAAATTGTACGACGTTAAATTTTATACGCCCGATAACACTGGATCTTATCAGATATTTTATTTAATTTAATGTTATTTAAAACTGAATGATAGAAGAGGCGAACATGAACATAAAAATTCCGTATATGAAGATACGGTGGGACAAGCGAGATAACAATCTTGCTTTTTAACGAGCGAAATTTCTATCGAATATCTGCAAGAAAAATTGCTAAATACTAACTTGAAATTTGATTTCGATGCCTAAGATATTTATTTCGATAGAAAACGAGGATTAAAATAACAAAGAATATTTTATAAAATACAAGTCGTTGCGAAAGAAAAAATACACGCGACTATTTGAAGCTGCTATACTAGGGGAAAAAATATCGTCGCTGATCCATCTTCTTATTCAAGATGATTAATGGACACTTTGCATGTGTTTTAATCTTTGAAAAAATTTATTTGAAAGCTACAAGCTATTTTAATAGATAGAAGCTTTAACAGATACTGTAATAGATGCAATGGTAACGATTAAATACTAACGCAATACGTAGAAAGTAGAAAGATACGATAATAAATAAACAAAATAATGTTTTTAATCGTTTCATCCAGCTTTTTTAGTAAATCGCGTATGTAAAGTATTTGGCAAAGCGTAAAGAAAGAGAGAAACAAATTCTCGTAATTCTTTTGTCATCGAGACTAATGAAAAACCTGCTGTATTTTAAACAGAAGAAGAATGAGTTCTCGTGACGTCGTTGAACGTCATGCTCGAGGTCGTTTTGATCGCGCATTAAGCGTTCCAGAAAGAAAATGAGATCAAAGAAGACACGGGACGTTTTTTTGCCACGGTCGATACTTGTTCGGGGAAACCTCGAAACGGACGATTTATAAGCTCTTCGGAAGCCATTACACGTTCTACGGTCTCCCAGAGGGGCACGCGAACGAGTTTCGGTGAACTTCTTCGGTGTCGTCCAAATGCAGCAAGCGGCGCATCGTAAGCTGCATTCTGCTGCCACTTGATCACAAGAAAGCATTCGAAATTCTCCGAGAGCGTTCGGTTTCATAAAACGAGCAGTGAAATTGGGATGCATGTGAAATTATGTAAAATGGATATCGTGGAAGATTAATTATTTCAAGTAACTCCATTTCTGCCGATAAACGTATAGCGATAGATCAAGTATACCGATAGGAGAAAAGAAAACGAAGAAAATTTGCCATCGTGTGTCGCAATCGAAATTATAATCTGAAATTGAAGGGTTGAAAGAAAATTACGTTTCACAAATGGACAAGTGTTTCCGCAACTTCTTAAATATCCAAACGACGTAAGGGCATGTGAAAAGAATTGAACGAGCTGAAACATCGCGACAAGTTAATATCGTAATATCGTTCCTTATTATTGATCGGTGAGGGATGTGAATCATGCGTAGTCGTAGCTCTCTACCGGTACCGGTGCACGCTCGTAATAATATCCCGCTGTAGCGGTTTCGTACGCGATTCCACGCATGTACCTACGCGTGTATCGTGAAAAGAGACACGCCTAGGTCGACAGCATTGTCAGGACTGGCGCCCATGTGACAATAAGCCCGAGGAGAAAAACCGAGGCTCCGTGAACACAGGTGCGCCTGCCGGCTCGACGTCGTCCGCCTTCTTCCTTCCACATTTTTCATCATCTATACCGATTTCGATTTCTCCAGGTCGAATCGTTCGTTTATCTTCATCGTTCAACAGTAATCAATTACATATTTTCCTTTCTCCTTTGTTTCTACTGTAATTCCTTCAGACTACGTTTCAGTTATACCAATTACCAGCGAATATTATTTCGTTGATTTTTCATTTGGTTGAACGATAATTTGGGAGGTAGAAAGAAAAAGTCGTGAAATAATTTCACTGAGAAAATGAACTTCTTGTAAATTGATTTATTAGGGTGGCAACTAAGTGACATTTTGTCATTAGGTGGTATTGACAAAATCCGCAATCACTTAATTGCCAATTCAATACTAGGAATTTTATGAAACTTCAGTATCGTGGATCTAAAAGCACAGAGATCAGAGTAAATTTTACATCAATTTGAGACGTGTTTTACAATGAAACGTTTTAAAATATTCAACGAATATGATACTATGCAAAGTGTATTTTTATGATGAGAAACTTGAAACAAACGCATGGAGAATATGATGAAGAATATGATACCTAGTCAATAGTTATTAGACTTGGTTCAACTTTCTAAGATACCCTTTTATTCTGTTACAGTGTAAACAATGTGGAAAAGCCTTCAAACGTTCGAGCACTCTCAGCACTCATCTTTTAATACACTCTGACACCAGACCGTATCCCTGTCAATATTGCGGCAAGAGGTTTCATCAGAAATCAGACATGAAGAAGCACACTTACATTCATACCGGTGAGTCTCGTAATTAAATTATTACCTAAGCTATTGAAGTGTACAATGACCATAGGGGAAAATATGGTGAATCAGATTTACCGTAAAGTAATTTTATATTTCAATACACTGTTGATATTCAATACACTGTAGCATCAAAAGAGCCTTTTTATTCTATCTATTTTTAACTATAACCGATCTTAACTATAACTTCACTAACTGGACGTTATAAAACGAAAGAGTCGACTTATTTACGACTTAAATATTTTAATTATTATAAAATGGGATCGTTTAAGAACAAAAGTATAATTGTTAAGACAAACAATACTTTAATATCTACTAGAAGGAGAGGAAATATTTTTTAAATTACAAAGCAGCTGGAAATACACGTGTTTAGGTTTAAAATGAAATAGAGTGATAATTTTGATAAACTGTTACTCCGTAAAATAAAAAGTAGAGAATGTGATCGTAATCTCTCCATGAAGTCTGTCTATGATTCTTGCTCTGTAGTCTTCAAATAAATTATGGAATTTTTCCAGCAGTATCGTTGCCAATCGATGAAACAGTTGCCGTCAACGACATGAAAAAACATATTTCAGAGAAAGTTCTTCTCGCGTTGGCGCGTCTGCAAGCGCAACTAGTTTTGTAATTGAAGAAACTCTGACGTTTGTTTTTCAATTATTCACGCGACTCGTGCCGCTTCTAATATGTTCGCTCGCTTCCATTATTCAGCTGACCATCGTTACGATCGTCGAAAACTGCAAATATACGTTGCAACATGTCGGAGACATGGCAACTAGAGTTCGCAACTTTGTCAAGCTCACCACTGTCTCGTCACTTGTTACCTCGTGAAATTCCCATTGGAACGAAACTCCTCAACTTTTTTCAACTTTTCTGCCCCTCGTTAGTTTCACTAAATTCATATCGCGATGATACCTTTGTCCCCGATACTATAAATTTTCATTCTTTTTTTTCATACAATTCGTCTCGTCACGTTTTTCACGTCGAAACGACACCTTTCGTGAAATTGTTCACGTTGAATCGATTTTCCTAGATTTTTTACCATTTTTCCTGTTGATTTATTCTAGGCGAATGGGATCAATGACTTAAAACGATGTCGATATAACACAAATTCCTCTCGTCAACGCTACGTTTTTCACATCGAAACGACACCTTTCGTGAAATTGTTCACGTTGAATCGATTTTCCTCAATTTTTTACCATTTTTCCTGTTGATTTATTCGAGACGAACCGGATCAACGACTTGAAACGATAGCGATATTTAACGTGAACCGAGTTCTAATTTCGATCCGATATTTTCAATATACTTTTCAAACAATATGTTTCGTGTTTCAACGCTTTATTACAAATTAATAGAGCCTCGAAGAATACCAAACAATATAACAAACTATTTAAATTGTCAAAGGAGACCACGAACTAATTGCAAATTTTCGAAAACCGACGTTTCACATACACCGAACTAATATTAATCGACCATCGTCCATTCGATTTCCGTCGAACAGGTAACGTAGCTGTCGTCGACGAAACGAAATTACGCTTATCACGTCGGATACGTGGCATGCACGTTCGCTGGGTGTAACGATACCGAAAAAGCCGGTGTCGTGGCTCGTCCTATAGACCGCGCCTTTTTGATCGACGCGACGCGTGCATGTTAATGCGCACTATATGTATATGCACGTGTAATAGAACGCATCCTCGGCCAACCACGATGATACATAACGTCCTCGTCCCTCTTTTACGCTCTAATATACATACTGTTTACGCGTGCACCTATGCACGGGCCTATCGCCGACGCTTCCTGAGTGTCATATGCCTGTGAATCACGCATGGTCATCGTATACTTTGCTATTGCGAATTGATCACGATAGAAGTTACGGTTTGTTTGAAAGTAGAATGAAAGAGGATCGTTAGGTATAGAAAATTATGCAATTCTTACATATTTCTTTGATATTAAGTTGCAGTTGAATTTTATTAATGATAGAACTTTAACCCTGTCAATGTTAATTGAAACGACGATGTGGTGAAATAAGTGTGCCAAGTAGTTGCAATGAAACACGTGAAGGAACATATCGACAAATAATCGACGTATATTTTAAAATGGAAATTATATGGATATCCCATCGTGACATGTCATGCAAAGCATAGATATACTGTTCCCTCGTGAATTGAAACGGTTATCTCTGGAAATATTTTTTAAACCTTTCAGGAAGGACAAAATAAACTTGGACAGTTAATTCAGCGCACACTTGGTACGACGTTAATCTTAAAAAATTCATCGTTTCGATGGTAAAAAGCTTTTCAAATGACGAATAGTACGAGTCCGATGATACGATGTCGTTTAAAAAACACGATGACTTGGATTTCTTTTATCGAGAAAGAAACTGTCGTAATAAAAGTTTAAGAAACAAACATTTCAAAGTTTCGTATCGAGATAAACGTTTTTATATTAAATGTGAAAATAATTAAATGTAAAAACTTCTGAAAGATTTGAAAAGGATCTATAAGAATATAAATAAATAATAATTATATAAGACGTATACGAATTAAAAATAACAGATATTAAACAAAAGATTTTTTCCTTAGACGTTTCACGATTATTTCTCGAATTATCATGTTAATGTATTAGGAAATAAGATACATAAATGTGTCTATAATATTCGTCACGAGCAGACCTTAATGGACTTTAGAACCGACCCTGAACACATTTGTTATTTGTCTAATACAATACTCGAATCATATTCATGAAGATGTACCAACACATTCTCAAGAAATCACTAATACAATAATGCATTAAGCATACACCTCTGTTATAGCCCTTCGTGATATATCGACAATTATTTATACATAATTAATCGAAGAAGATAAATTGCGAATGGAACGATTATCTGGACGTTTCGTTGCTCGACTATTTTATGAAATTTGTATAAAATATGCAACTGTTCGAAGTAGGAAATTCATCGTTCATAAGAAAGATAAATGATAAATCAAACGATAGTATTCGTGTGTTCAGATATTAAAGAATATAGTGGAAAGCTTTTCACTTCGATTTTCAACGTATGTTGTTCGTGTTACAATGCTCGTAATTTTCGCTTAATCGAATTCATCGTTTCAAACGCACAATAAAGAAAATTATACCAAGCAGCGCGTACAGTGGCTCTAAAAGCTACTTGCACGTACCTTATTTTCCATCGAAGTGTCTTTTTATCTCAAAACGATAATAACTGATATGGAATTTGATATATTTGGACCAAATTAACTGCTATTTAGATATTGTATCAAATTTTGTCATTAGATGGTATTGACAAAATCCGCAATCACTTAGTTACCAACCCAGTATCTAAGAAAAGAGAGGAAAAAGTCAAAAGAGATAATATCACGGGAAAGACGTGGAAATTTGGAAAATTGGGATAGTTATTGGAAAGAGGAAGGTGTAACCTCAGATCAGGATAGATCGGGATGAATCATGGGATAAATTCGGGAACCTAGAGCATTTAACGAGACAGGGCAGAGGAAAACGTAAAAGATGTCAGGGTTGGAAGACGTAGTGAGCGAAAGGCAGGATAGAAAGATCGTAGAATAGCTCGAGGAGGTGCAAAACAAAGGAGTAAAAGTGAAGAGAAAGATATGGGATAAGCGGACTAAAGAAAGTTTTAGCGAGGGAAGAAGGTTGAAACAAGTAGGATAATTAGTCGGTAGAGTAAGTCGAATGGGAGGGAAAGAGAGAGAGTGAATGATACAAAGTGCACGGATAAGATAGCTTTGTAAATATAGATATTTGTAAAAAAAAAAACCTGCAATTCTCGGCTGCGAGGCCGAATAAAACGTATTCAATATTTTTTGTAGCCACTGTATAAATATCACGATGCCTATGTCTATTCCTGACGAAACGATATTACGTAGTAATGTAGATTGAAAGATGCATAAATAAAAGGAAACAGCCAATTTAATCTAAGAAGAAATCTTGATCGGTCGCGAGGGGAACATTTTAGGGACGATTTAATCGCGTTTTCCGATTCGAACGACCGGAAGGAGATATACGAATGATGGGAAACGTGCTGCTTGTCACGGATCGGGGAGTTTCCGGTTAGCCACGTGGCCGACCACGAGGATCGTCGTGTCCCTTTTTAATTAGCATCGGGCGTCGTAAGGGTTCGACGTGTACCTCCAGACACCTTTTATCCATTCGCGTAAACGATTCTGCCCTCGTTTCACGGAACAACTACTGATACAAATTTAATCGCCCCTCGTCGCGATTTCTTCCTATTGATTCATCGTTAAGAAAACAACGGAGAATTTACGATGGTTGCTTTACCGTTTTAACGTTCCGAGTGGTTCAGGCGGACATTGAATTTGTTGGCGAATAGACTGCGAACGTCCATGTGATTTTACACTTTTATGCATATTAATCGAAGATGTGGAATCCTGACTGTTAAACTTTCTAACGAGTACTTTGTTATGGAGTTTACGTAACACGCGTTCTACACATTTTTGCAATCATTCGTGTACCGTGTACGTTGCTTTGTCGGAATATTTCGAGAAAATTTCTTTGATAACGATTTTATAGAAAGCTGAGTTTTGCATTGTGAGATATCAAGCGAATAGAATTTATGGATAGAAACGAGCAATTCGTGTTTCCTCGTTACCATTTCCCTATTCAAATAAATAAATGGCACATTAAGTAAACGTAAGTATAAATTCTAGTTGATTTGTTTAACTACCGTAATTATCATTCGAATAGCATTTTAGAATATCAGTGGGAAAACCAGATTACACGCAAAATTATGAAATATCGAGTAGGTTTCTGTAAATAGGTACATAGAATATTGATAGCACAATTTTTCCTTTTAGTTAATTTGATTTTAATTGGAGTACTTAGAACTAGGAATATGAAACGTCAAATAGTGTTAGGTAAAATTCATTTTATTATAATATTTACAGAAGTTATTTAATGTATATTCGATATTTTATGAACCAACACTGGGTATTATTGTTAGTTTTCCTTTTAACTGCGTTTAAAAACAACTATATGTGTTTATTTTCACACATATAACATTACTCTACTATATACTCGAACATAATGGCGATAATCTATAAGGTAGCACATAATACATTTACGGTTTTAATTATCGCTAGTTTTATCAATGACAATTTATGTTATCCAGTTCTCGGTTGTAGCAGCATATATACACACAAAATACATACTACATACGCAGTGTATCGTGAGTTGATCTATACTTCAAAACGTGCAAAATTTGACTAACTTGTCATAATTTTAATTTATCAACAAAATCTTCAAAGTAATTTGCTTGACTAGTACGAGACTGGATTTTTCCCGGCATTATTTATCGTATTGTTTGGTTATAACAAAGAAGATGTTACGATCAGAGCTTCTTATAAACTAAAAAACCGATCATTTCTCAAGATACACGTAACCTGTGAGAAGTAGAAATCTTCGATTGCTACGAAGGACTGCCTACGATACGATACAATAATTTATCGCTTATAAAGAAACGACGAGAACTAACAGAATAAACGTTATTTAACAATGACATTTTCAGATTTAAAAAATACCTCCACTCGTTGTACAAACATACCGTTTGATCGATACATTCGAAAGCGTTATAAAATTTCTTTGCTCTGTCTCTGTGTTTGCACATGAAATTAAAAGTAACTCTTTATTCCAATTCATTATACTTTGGAATATTCCTATCTCCAATTTCCTAGCTGGAAACAAAACTCGTCTGTCATTGGAAAATGCCACATAATTAACGGGTGGGTGAAATATGTACAGAGTTATTGCGTAATGTATAACACCGAGACATGTGCACATCACACTTGCAATGTTTTCTTTACGTCCTTCTTCCCCTTTTTCTTTTCCTACGAATCGCTGAATTATTTCAGTAAGTAATTTCAAAATTGTGGGTCCCATAGAACGACAAGAGAATTTGAAACAGACTGTGTAAGCTTGGCAATTTCAAATAAATCTCTGTTTAGGTTTCGTTTCGTAACTGCCTTCGCAAAAATATGAACTCGCTGTCTACTTATCATTAATTTATTCATACCGTATACATTACATACCGTGTACATTAATTTCTATATTTTAATAATAATAATACGTGATCAAAGTGTTGGGACTTAGTAGCGTACGTACGACAGACTTTTCAACGTGTATTGGCTTCTCGTAGCGTTCCGATAAAAGCAACCTTGACGGATAATTGCGCTTAATTGCTGGGGAATTATAAGAACACCGCGTGGACGAACGAGCATCGAATTCTAATGGATCGGCGGAAAGTAAAGCGATTTAAACGTCAGATAACAGCCGACCAAGCTACGGTTTCTTTCTGAATATTATTTAGCTTTTTCGTTTTTGCGATTTAACTTGTTGATTAGTCACTAAAGAGACGGACACCTAATGTTATGTTTCGTTACACGTGTAGCACGTTATCGTTATGTGTCACGTTTGAACTAGTATCAGTATTTAATTGTTGCTATTAATAACGTTCGGTATAATGCGACGAAAATTGTAAATGGAAGTCGCGAAGTACTGGCTGATTATACAAAAGAAATTGTAGAAACTAGATCGTTTATCATAAAGAATGATATGTGATTAATGACTCCACTTATCTATATGTTTTAATGTATGCCACAATGTAGGAATAAAATATAGGATATAAGTTATGTTCAAATACGCGAAATCTACAATAAGCACATTGCAAATTAATGCCATTTCCATGTACACAATGCTTCTTTTACATTCCATATTCATATTTAGTATTCTACATTGTGTTATTTTATTTTTTATAATAATTAATAGCATCAATTAGACGATAACGTTTACCTGGTAATTTGTACATCTGTGCAAGTAAATTTATCGAGTTTTATAAAATAAATATGTCACTGACTAAACTGATTTTATATAAAATATACTTCTGAGTCTAAAGAAGAGATTTGAAATTTTCTGAAGCCAAAACACGTTCCATTTCCATGTACACAATGCTTCTTTTACTTTCCATATTCATATTTAGTATTCTATATTGTGTTATTTTATTTTTTATAATAATTAATAGCATCAAATTAGACGATAACGTTTACCTGGTAATTTGTACATCTGTGCAAGTAAATTTATCGAGTTTTATAAAATAAATATGTCACTAACTAAACTGATTTTATATAAAATATACTTCTGAGTCTAAAGAAGAGATTTGAAATTTTCTGAAGCCAAAACACGTTCCATTTCCATGTACACAATGCTTCTTTTACTTTCCATATTCATATTTAGTATTCTATATTGTGTTATTTTATTTTTTATAATAATTAATAGCATCAAATTAGACGATAACGATTACCTGGTAATTTGTACAATGTGTTTGTACATCTTTGCAAGTAAATTAATCGAGTTTTATAAAATAAATATGTCACTAACTAAACTGATTTTATATAAAATATACTTCTGAGTCTAAAGAAGAGATTTGAAATTTTCTGAAGTCAAAACACGTTCCATCCAGATTATATTCCATCTCTACTTCGTTGCCAATTTTCTACAGAGCCACCTAGTATATTTGCATAAACATCTCCGGTCTAATCGTTACAACCGTTCGAACAACCAAACTTTTATATCATGGAGAATATTAACTAACCGGTTTAAAATTCATACGCTTCTCGATGTCTGTTTTTCGTTTTTGCTATCGTTGAGGAGAAAGATATATAATCTCATACAATTCACCGGCATGATATAAGACTAGGGTAAAGGATATTCGACGACTACCGGAGGGCATAAATGAATCGTGAGGAAAGATTCGTTGAACTCGAAGAACAAATTGTACTCTAAAATACGGCAGCACTGTAATAATCCTTTGGGTAATAAGTAGAAACCCGGGCTGAACAGTGGTTACACGCAGTTTGTAAATTGTTTGCCGGACTTTTCTATAGCAAAACTTCCCCGTATAAATAATTCCTGTGGGAGATACGACACGCCTCGTCGTCACAGTATCCACCCTGTTCTTACCTCTTCGCGACAACACGTTTGAAATTTTATTTCACATTTAATTCTCAACAAAATACAACAAATACAAAACATTCTCAGCATCGTTTCTCCTATGATCGTTGTAATAATCTCATTTGCGTTATACCTGAGCAATTTTAAGTAATATCATCATATACGTTTTACGAGAAAACAAAGTTAAATTTTGTTTAAATCTTTCTATTCGATCCGTCGATCATACGAAGAAATTGGCGAGATTATTTGGATAATAAAAATAATATCCACTTTTTGCCAATAGAAATTGATGATTAAACGGATAGAATTAAAAGGTAGAATTGGAATAGTAGAAATAGTAGAAGGAAAAGTAGAATTTAGAAAACATTAAAAGAATAGAATTATTCTCAATGATACTCGAGTTATAAAGTACAAAATACACGCAGAATTACGATACATTACGCGTCATACGTTGTTGCATCTCTTTCTGATTGTTGTGGAATTTAAACAGAAAATAGGGAAAGGAAGAACAAGAAAACGTCTGGATAGAGAAATAATATAGCTATAGTTCTTTCGAATAGACAATAGGTGAGCAAGTTTCCCCTCAAACCAGCGATATAAGCAATTGAAAATAAATATAAGAAAGACATAGAACAGGAAGCAGCGATCTAAGGGAGGTTATCGCTAAAGTTTTACATACATGCGATGGTCTTTCTTCGTTGATACACGCACATCATGGTAAATTGCATACCCTAACATGTACTTTCATTGAAATTGTCCTCTTGCCTGGCAATAGCCGATGAAACATCACTTTATATCGAAATGAGTATATCGAGGAATTTTATTGTCGTGTTCGCATTAAAAAGTTTCGATTGCAGATTCTTGCACTGTCCACTCCACTAATCTATCACATCGAGTTATCGTTATTAGACGATAGTTTACTGCTTTCTTTTCTCTATCGCTTACTAAAGCAATATTTCAATTAAGGCTAAAACGTTCAATTTCGTGTTCGTATGAAAATTAGATTTCCTACTTTCCATTTCGCTTTATTTTATTATATATTCGTCGTATAATAATAATAATAATGAAAAGCCATATCAGTCGACTGTATCTTGTAATAATTTCTTAATTTTAGTATCAGAATACGTAAGCAATATACAACGTAGATACTCGTACGAATCATTGACTCTGAAGAAACTTTGAAGCGAGGGACGAATAACATTCCGAATCAGACGATTTCCGATACATGAAAATCCACTGTTGGTCGGCGACGTTGGTCCCAGATAATCCATGCGACGCCATTACATGAAGTTCATTAAGCGGTCGCTGCATAATTAAACTGGCGGGCTGCTACCAAAACACACGCACGTGTCGACACACACGCGAAAAGGCCGAGTATCCAGTGCTATCATTAAAATCGGCCACGAAGTAAACGTTTCAGACGGTAAATATTTAAGTCGACCGCTAAGGGCTCGGTAATGAGAGTCGAGATGGATCGATACATGGCCACGTACGCGTACAAGAGGACGAATACGCGCGTTCATCGGTTGCTGACACACTTGATAAATATTACCCATCGGCTGAAATTGCTTTCAAATTTCCTCCTTCTTTTGATACACCTTTACGCGATTGTACTGGCTTGGCAACTAAGCGATCGCGGATTTTGTCATTAGGTGATATTGACAAAATCCGCAATCACTTGGTTGCCAAATTAATGATTCTATGGCGAGTAATTCTAACGACCGGTCGCTTCCTTTTTAACGTATTTTCGCTGCGGTGATCATGCACGCGCGATCATTCACCCTCGATGATGAGATTTTCTAAAAGGCAAAAGGTGCAGGTCCTGTGTAAATTTGGGAGATCGTCGTCTTTCAGTTGAACTTTCAGCAGTTGGAAACGATTACGATATCGATTTCGCTTCTTAAGTTATGATTCTGTGAAACTTTTAGTTTAGATAGTTGTTATTTTTGTATTATAATTCTATATTCGCCCTAAAGGGAAGAAAAGGTTGTAGAATTTTACAATTGAAATACGATTATGTTATATATTTTGCTAACAATAGTTCATTTCTTTTTATTGTACAACTGTTTACTGGCAATGATTTTCGATATTACGTTACATTGGAATGCTAAGTTTTACAAAAATATTGATGAGCAATCGTATGTTGTAGAAATTTCTACAGCTTGATAATTTTTTATTGAATGTTCAACGTACGGTAATTGCGTTTATTATGTCATTAGAAAAGCAAGGTAATAAGAACCACTTGAATTACCACTTAATCAGTGGGATTTCGTGGCTTTTTCTACGATTACTCGATAAATTCCGATACTGTGCGTATCATGACGCGGAAACATTTGGACAAACAGAAGGATCACGATTTTTGCCGGCTGTGTTTTCGAATGTTTTTTCGGCTCTGATCGCCAGTTGCAACGTCGAGTTTATCAAGCCCGCATACAATTTCACGAGTACACGTCACATTTTTGGCGTTATCTGTCGCGCAAACACAGACAGGAATCACGAAAGGAAAAAATAAAAGAACGTAACGCGGTGTACAGAGATCGCAGAGTCCGTTCAAGTTCAAGTATAATTAATTAACATCACAGCAGAAACGCAAACACGATAGAAATAGACTCTAACGATTGAACGGTGAAATTTTAAGAATCGAACTTATTGTAGGCGAAATATACACACGTATTAAGATTCGAACGGAATTTAAAGTGCACAGGTAATTTTTTCAAAGTTGCATTTGAATAACGAATATTTAATGTTATCTATTGCCCTCAAGATAAACTTGAAAACAGCTTTTGTATATTTTTTGAAGGACGCGAATTTTTATTGCTTTAAAATTACTCTGAAAGAAGCTTTTCTATATATTTTAAGATATCGCAACAATTTGTTACTTTTCCTAGCGATCTGTTTCATTCACCGTCGTATAACAATCGATACGTTAATTATCTTTTATATTTTATTATATTTTATTCGCCAATCACCTTGACTGAAACAAAGAATGGCCTCTTTAATTTTGACTCATAAAATAAGCTTAATTTCAATAAAAATGATAAATTAGTTGAAAGAAGTGGTTATTTCAGGTCGTTACTTTTTATTTTCATTGCAAACAAAATTTCTCCAAGTATGATCTTGATTAATCAGTTTATTTTAAATCCATCCAGCCGGTCGACTAAAGCAAACAAAATCAAACAAAAGATTCACAATTGATCGGAATTTCCTTTATCGCTTTTATTTTTAAATCATTTCATTTCAAATCAAACTTTTCTTTGTCTGGCTGCGTTGTCAGCGTGCTAAATGAATTCGTAAGAAGATGAATTTGACATTTTTTTTTTACCCAAGCCATAGTCTAGGAAGAAACTACTTGCAGGGTAATGAAAAATTTATTACTCCGTGACGCTTTCACTTGGGAAACTACAAGATGAAAATCGTTTGCCCGCCGTACACCGTCGAAAGAGCTTTTGAAAAGACATTACACTTCCGCTGCAATATGTTGTTCCTCTGATATGCAAAGTGGAACTCTTTAGCTGGCCATACAGAACGTTTCTGTGATCGAAATACATATAAGCACGCGACTGATTCTGTGTCATTAGGTGTTTCCTCCTCTTCATGGGGAATTTCTCCTGTTAGATTCTTACACACGTTATAGTAAACGCGTAAAATCCAATGAATGCTAATAACTAGATTCCGTATATTTATACGAATGCATATTTCCAAGAAAATAATTAGAAAAATGGTACCTGGATAGAAAATTAGTTTACTTATTAAATATTATAATGGATATTTTTATATACATACTTACAGTGGTGTACAAAACAAATTTTAAATAATACGAAGAAACAGCATAATTTTAGAAAATATGATTGTGATTGACAGATGAGAAAGAACAAGCAGCAGATATAATGCACCAAAATAAACAACTCGTTACCAACATAGTTTTCTTTTGTTCGCCATTGTAAATGTAATAGAACATGCTTTACTAATCAAAATATCTCATTTCCTAAAAAATAGAAACTTTGTAAGTAATACGAAGAAACAGCATAATTTTAGAAAATAAGATTGTGATTGACAGATGAGAAGGGGCAAGCAACAGATATAATGCACCAAAATAAACAACTTGTTACCAACATAGTTTTCTTTTGTTCGCCATTGTAAGTGTAATAGAATATACTTTACTAGTCAAAATATTTCATTTCCTAAAAAATAGAAACTTTGTAAGTAATACGAAGAAACAGCATAATTTTAGAAAATAAGATTGTGATTGACAGATGAGAAGGGGCAAGCAACAGATATAATGCTCCAAAATAAACAACTTGTTACCAACATAGTTTTCTTTTGTTCGCCATTGTAAATGTAATAGAACATGCTTTACTAGTCAAAATATCTCATTTCCTAAAAAATAGAAACTTTGTAAGTAATACGAAGAAACAGCATAATTTTAGAAAATAAGATTGTGATTGACAGATGAGAAAGAACAAGCAGCAGATATAATGCACCAAAATAAACAACTTGTTACCAACATAGTTTTCTTTTGTTCGCCATTGTAAATGTAATAGAACATGCTTTACTAATCAAAATATCTCATTTCCTAAAAAATAGAAATTTTGTAAGAAAACTCAAACTTTCACCAATCAGATAATTTTATTGCACGGAACATTTAATGTTCGAGTTACTTCACGCTATGTGCTATCTTTAACGGTACCGTAGAATCCTGTTCGACTTATTGGAAAGCATCGTTAATAATTCCTTTGTGTAATATCGTCACCTTCGTCTATCAATCTATTTAGAATTGTGTCTAAAAAATCGTACGCTGACGTAGCTATGTTCGCCATGTTTAATTTACGGGAAAATCATTTCGATAATAACGTAGCACCACTCGATGAGGATACTCGTGTAGACAACCATCTTTCATTAGTTATAAAAGGGTTAGGTAGATCGAAAGCCGAGCGAACAATTACGATAATGGTATTTTTCCTCGCGTCGTCCTAAGCGGTGACACAAACGAACCAACGCTTGTGATAACAAGGCGTCATCATCGTCGCGTTCCGCCATTGTTCGTATTTATAGCGGACCCGATAAGTCCGATGATATATCGATGCAAATCGATTCGCAAGCAATATATGTACGCTGACTGAGAAACGAAGGAAAACGAAAGGGAAGCCGTGACCATTGCTGGTGACATTTTTATCGCTCTACAAGAGAGTGTTATCGGTCGCCTCTTTCATTCTCTTCCGATACACTCACGCTTTTTTATTGATTGCAAGTTGGTACTTCATTCTCTTCTTTATACCTCTCTAATTACTTTTGTATTCATCTATTTTTATTCTTTATGGTACGAATGGTAATAAGTATAGGAGCGATAAGAAGTTTCGTTTAGATCGGTTGTCATATTTTCCTTCCAATTTTCACTCCTTTCCAATTGCTTCTAATTTTTCATCAACAAGATTCAAATTCAAGAATGAAGCATCGAACATCACGAATCGAGTAATTTACCACTCGGTCTGAATCGAAGCATTGGAGTCTCTTCATGGGTAGATTGCTCATCCTGGAACATAAAGGATACAAGGACCTAAATCGTGAATATTAGTTCTAATTGCTGATTCAAAAAGGAAACAGATAATCATCTTGTATTTCCTTCGTTTCCATCTCTTTCCCACTTGACTTATACTTGTTCCTTTTTCTATTCAATTTATTCTTTCTTTTCTCCATTACACATTGCTATTTCTCACCTCTCTCTCGCTCTCTTTCTCTCTTTTGCTTTTACTATCCGTTCTCCTTTCACTGCCATACTTTTTTTTCATCTTCCCTATTCCTTTCCACCTTCTTCTCCCTCTTTTTCTCTTTCCCTTTTTTCTCTTCTTTTCTGCTGTATCTCCCAGCAATCTTCTCTTCTCACGCTGCTGTTCCGTTCACTGTTTCCCCTCTCCAAATCATTATTATACACAGCAACGATC
This sequence comes from Bombus flavifrons, assembly GCF_040668555.2. Taxonomy (NCBI): domain Eukaryota; kingdom Metazoa; phylum Arthropoda; class Insecta; order Hymenoptera; family Apidae; genus Bombus; species Bombus flavifrons. The sequence continues at coordinate 10,188,050 of NC_138455.1, read as the reverse complement.
TTTATACATACTTAATAATCTTCTCGTCTCTTCTTACACCCCGTGCACAATTTCTCTGCAAATAATTATTGTACATATTAGCCTATAGTCGATCGAGAAAATGTCACATGTTGGCCGTGGATAATCGGAAAAACGAGCAATCCACGAACCTAACCGCGATGAGAATTCCCTCTTTTTTTCCCCTCCACACCGCGAGTTTTTGCACCCTCAGAGATAAATGTCGCACGATCACGGTGACGTCGGCCAGGACGAAAATTAATTTCTTCTCGATAGAATCTTAACGACGATGGGACCCCCGCGGTACGCAACTTACGTATGAGCCGTTTTATCGGCATTTTACAATCGGTTCCAGTGTTTGCCTGGAATTTTTCGAGATAGAGAAAGAGAGGTTAACCGGGGCTGTTTGCACGATTTATCGAGACGATCATCGTTAGACGACCGCTCGAGGTCTCCTCCGAACGAGTTTTTCCTCTTATCGGTAGCCCGATCCGCATAAAAGATCGTTCTTAAAACCAGGTTGATAATGGTTCTCGAGCAAATATTTAAGTTTCCTGGAATTTTCTTCTACACGGTTCATCAGCGGAACTTGGCGGACGTTCGCGCTTAATAGCCATCCTCTGTTTGCTCGGAACGTCGTGCGCACTGAATTACACCCTGATATCCGCTCGGACATATTTAAAAACAGGTATTTAAAAAGCAGTTAGAGTGGTACACTATGAATATTTAGAGGCAACCGTATTCAACATGTAACGCGATGTCGCGCCGCTTGAAATTTATTCTTTGCTCGCAATCTTTATAGCTCGTGGACTGAGTTATAAGCAGTATTCGATTTTCACTCTTTTACTCGCCTTTTCTCTTTATAGGAATTTTTATTATTGATATTCTAGTTGAGACATACACCGACAGTAGGAAGACGAAAGATAACAGAACCTACCAACCGACTTACAGCACACAAAATAGAATACAATTGAAACGTTGTTGCGTGTTATTCACTGTCCACGACACAATCTCACGTATCAAATTTGCTGCTTGGATCTAGGCAGCCAGTTGTAAATATGTCGTAAAATAGGAAAAAAAGAGATATTCTAGTTAATATCTTTGTAGGATGGTAGCGTTGAATCGGTGAACTAATAAACTCTGTTTTCTAGTAGTTCATCGGGTTTGTTTTGTAAAATGTATTGTATTCAAAAATTCTTTTTTTTAATTCGCAAGAACAGTTTAAAGGTTTGAAAGGTTGAATCGCCTGAAAGAAAAAGAAGCGCAATGGAAGACACTTTTCTCGACGTTGACGTAAACAGATTGCTCCAACTGTCGGCGACAAACAGATCGCCACGATTTATAGGTTGATTCAGGTGTGCTCAGCTTCACCTTGACTCATTATTCCAAATCGCGTTCGACTTCTTTCCTCGCTCGTTAATCGAATTTGCAACCTGCTTCACGATTATTTGTCACGATGAGTAACTGTTAACGCGTGAGATACTTTGTTGCCAGAAATACGATGTTTGCAGTTTATGTTCAAATGCCTTTATATATATAACATAGTATAAATGAAAAATCGTTAGGTTTAGCAAATTTCATCTGACAGAGGATTTATTAATCCTGTGGCATAATTTGCATCATTTTAGCCTCCTGCCTCTGTTGCTATTTATCGCGCAACAGTGAACTATTATCAACTATTCCACACGATGTAACTATAAATCAAAATTTTCCTTAAAACAATTAACCCTTTGTAGTATGACTCGACATCAGCTTTTATCTCAGGAGCTCGTTTGTCGCTCGAAAGATTCTTGGAAATTGTTTCAAGATATATCATACACTTAAAAATTACAAAGTACAACAATAGTGTGAATAAAACTGGTATTTAAGTGAATTTCTTTCTTCCTTTATTTATTTAAATTGTTATTTTTTAGTTAAAGTAAAAGCGTTGGGAGCTGCTGGTAACGAAATTGAAAATTCCCAGTGCAAAGGGTTAAAGATCCTCTTGCTCGTTGAAGCAACACGTAGCAAGGTTGAAAAGGAACAAATATAAATGTTGAAGTTTAACTATCGCGAATTATAAGCACAGAGAAAATTATAACATATGATAGGGAAAAACATTTTGATTTATTCAATTCTTTGTCTATGAAAATATCTACGGTAACCAACAAATATACTAAAAAAAGCTGGGTAAAATCGTCAGAAATGATAAATAATTGTTTAAAGAACAATGTGAAAGTGTTACGAGACAGAGGAGACAGTAAGCTCGTAATTGACTAACTGTAAAAAGAAAATGAGTAAAAATAGCGAGTTTCAAAGTTTCTCAAATTTCTAACGTGAAACCATCCGTAAATCGCTGTTGCAGGTGAGAAGCCACATAAATGCGTGGTGTGTGGCAAGGCGTTCTCCCAGAGTAGCAATCTGATCACGCACATGCGCAAGCACACGGGCTACAAACCGTTCCAGTGTGGTCTCTGCGACAAGGCGTTCCAGAGGAAGGTGGATCTGCGAAGACATCGAGAAGGACAGCATCCAGCCGCGCCGGCGCTCGATTATCGCTCGCTCCAACTACCCTCGCAGCCCGCCAACGTCAAACACTCTCCACCTCTACAACCTGCCCCCGGTTATCACATGATACCTGTCCCCGGTAATAGTTGAGATTCTTTCACGATCTTGTCACGAACACCGTCTGCCTGTCATTTCCTTCTTCTTGCTCTTTGTCCCCGCGTGAATGCCGAAGAGGCACAGTTGAAGAGAGAGAAGAGGATCGTTGGAAAGCGATTGTGGTGAATTTGAAATAAATTTGCAGATAAGTACTATACATAGCAAAATGAGAGATAAGGAAGAGATGGATATGCGGATGCAAAGTGAAAGATAATGGATGGATAGGATGATATAGTATATGTGTAGGGTGTTGAGAGGTTTGTTGAAGATAAAAAGATAAGAAAAAGAGCGTGTGTTATTAGTATCAAATAGATATGAAATCTATTGTTGTTTCGGTAACTGCGGTAGATTTGAAATTCAAGTATTCTTTAGGGATGTTGCTATAGCTACACTTAGTAAAGCTACACTTTGTTCAGATTTTAACAATCCTCGGAGAAATTCCTTGAAGAAGAAAAATTCCAATCGAAAGAAATATTATAACGTTAGAAATCGTCCCCAAAAATGAACTACTCTTAATTACAATTGCTACGTCACAAATGAAAGAATCATATTTTAACAAATTTCATAATTTCCAGTACAACCGTATAATTTCTGTACAACGATCGTACGTTGTACAGAAGAGAACTATCGTTTTTCCAAACGACTCGAATCACATGTTTCCACATCTTTGGGACATTACATTCTTTCTCAACACCCTCTATTCACGCTCGTATACAAAACACGGAAATATTAAAAGATCACAAGAACAAACGAGGAAGAATGCTCGTTTATACGATGCACGGTAGTTCGATAGAGATTGAAAGCGGACAAAAGTACGACCATCGTGATCGAAGAATCACACATTCCACGAACAATCGCTTATATTTTGAACGCAACAAATTTGCATTTTCTATCGTCAAAGGAAGATTCGAACTGCGTAACGAACGTATTAGATATAGGCAGACACCTGTTCCAAGTGGCTGGCTCTGTTAATAACCGGTACTTGTATACCTGCGAGCTGTTCAACAATGAAAAAACGCCTTAGGGGAGGCACGCTTTTGCATATTTCTCGAGCTAAACTAGCGGTCCTCGGCGAGTGTTACGAGATCGACCACTGTTTTGAGGTAGGGAACCTTCAGCCGTCCATTATTGCTGTACTTTTGGTATGTAACGTACATGTATATATATAAATATACATCTTATATAGATATATATATTGACAAAAATTATATGTTATATATGTATGTATGTATAATTATATATATATAATTATATATATGTATATATATACACGCATTCAAGCAAGCAGATACGTGTGTATACATATGTACACGTATATACGTGCGTGTAACGTACAAAAATACGTATTTAGGAAAAATTAAAGAAATTATAGAAGACTATGGAATTGTTTAGTTTAAAAAAAAAAAGTATTGATTTTCGATATTACGTATGAAAAAAAAGAGGACGCTATCGTGTGTTTGCATGTGTGTACACATGTATCGGCGCGTATAAATCCGTATAATACTATATCCGAGCCAGCGTTACCAATTGCACGTGCAGGGTTTTCAAATACTTAGTTGTATGCTCATTTACATTTAGAAGCGATTTTGCTAATCACTTAATCGCTCGAGTGGCAATGTGTCGAGTGAAGTATAATTCCGTAGATCTTCGTATTTCATATGAAAATATAAAAACCATTTGTTAGTGTTGTAAGAAAAATGTATAAACAATCTTGTAACATATCTGATCTTTAGAAAACCTCGTTTTTCCTTTAAAGATTATTAAAATGAATTTAAAATGAATTCGTTCGACGATCAAATCTGTAGGACGAAAAATAATTGAATTTGAATCTTGTAAAATTTGTTATGCTATCGTCATCTCTAAAAGAGACGACAATAACGAAGATACAGTATAAAGTGTAGTTAATTGTAATTAAATTGCCACTCGAGAGATTGGAAAGTAAGAAGTTCTTTCGAAGTGTGTTTTTATATAATAATTAAATATCGATCGAGTATCGATTAAATGTACAGTCGTGCCGCAATAATCACCATGCTGCCCGGTATTTTTCATATTTTTTACTATTTCTACCTCCTGCAATCAGACTCACGAGTGGACAGAAGGTCTATTTCAAAGGAACGTGTCTTATTTAAATTAGTCGTTTTTATTAATAACGCTATTTCATCGTACTTTTTAGTTTAGGAATTTTTGATCGCAAATACGAAGATGAATTATTATAAAAAATAAGCAGATTTTTCTTAATAAAGCAATGTAATTGCTTGGCAATTATTCGCGCGATATTTTTAAATATGTACGAAATTTATATCTAGAATTGTAAAAAATGTGTATGGATAATATTAATTTTATGTTTAGGTAGAAATCTTATTTTTTATTAGCTTGTAAAATTGCTTTTTCGAAAAGTATAGAAATTATAAAAAGAATTGTATTTTCCAAAACCAAAGAAATGTTTATTCATCTTGTGCAATTAATATTAGTTTTATTTAGATTCTCATAGAGAAATTAAATGACAAAATCTCATGTGCTTCTTATTTGCGATAAAAATTTCTGCTTAAATACCGAAACTCCACCGGTGTCATCGAAAGCAAAAAATAGATTTTTGTTCGAGGAAATGAACAAAAAGACGCGCACTTTTAAACTCACGTTAAATTCAATCTAGTTGAAAAGAAAATCCCATGGATCGGAAACTTGTATCTTTTTATCAGCAATTTCTCGAGCTTAGAACCACTCGTTGAAGAAATTATTAGTTAAGCGCTGTTCTTCGATACGTTCCGCCCTTCAAATTGAACTAATTGCACAAAAGTAATTGCGAAAGGAGAAAATTCGGGGACGATGTATTGTAAATAATTTTATGTTCTCGTCGAATTAGGAGAGAAACGAGGCAGAAAGGAAAAAAAGGACTAAACGATTTCACTAGAAATTCGATGTCTGGCAAAGAATCATAGCGGCTAGAGGACCAAAGATATATTATAAGTCGGACCTAGTCGAATGGTATTGTTCGGGTCGAGATGAAAATTCAGTGAAAATGTAAAAAATCGCCAGGCCCGAAAATTCACCAAAGACTTTGGTCCTTTTTTGCGTACGTACGAATTGTATTATATCTACTATTAAGATTAATCGATCGTCCAATTGAGAGCGCAAACTTATGAAAGCGAGATATCACCGTAAGAACCTGATATTTTTTCAATGTCTCTAATTACAATCGTCGAAATAATTGTTAAACCGTGCGATCGCGTCTTATGGTTATGACCGTAATTATCGAATTTTAATACGTCGACGAACAAAGAGTTGTATTCGATCGAATAATCAATCTTAACCCTGGAACTATTGTAATTAATTCGTTTTCACGACCACGTGGATCTTTAAGATCTGCCTTCTTGGAAAATATCATAGCCACTGATTTTCCACGATTTTTCAACGAAGTGATCGTAATAATTCTGTAAATTTCTTTGCAACGTTTGATTATGACAAAATGATGATCTAAGGGTTAACGATTAGTGAAATTTAGATAAGGAGGAAAGACCGATAGATCGATAAGTAGATTTAATCGTATGAGAGCGTGAGAGGCGTGCGATTGTCGAGCGTATTCGCGAGGGACTTGTATTAATCGGTAAAACCAAAAAATATGTTCATAATTGGTATAAAAATGGTATCAATTGAATAAATTGTTTTTCTTACAAAATACATTTATATACATTTTTTTGCTTTGTGATATAGAAAAGACAACTTTCGTTTGATTAGAAATCAACGTTATGATCGCTACGTAGTAAAATATTAGAACGTAGGAATTTGCGTGAATTTGCACGAATAAGAGTCGTCGATATTTAACAAGCGAATAGCAAAATTCTCTGCCTTGTCAATTTTAATTACTCCGCGGTATAATTTATTACCATAAATGACGATTAACATAATCAAACCGTGGCATTACTGTACCGATCTTCCTATACTTCTTCAACGAAGAAATAGCAGAGAAGAAAAGTGACTGATTGTAAATTTAGCAGAATTTCTGAAATTATCATAAGTAGATATTAACACAGTGAAACTGCAACGTTTCTACGCTAATTATTATTTCACAGTTTTTAAAAACCGAAAACGCCTGATTGTCAATGAAAAGTGACTCATCGTCGATGAATAAGTAACTGAACAAGTGAAAAGTTGGAAATGCTTTTAAACCTACTCTATCTTGAAAGTAATTAAAACGAGGAATAAAATTTATCACGCGAAGCACATTTCCTAAATGAAAAATGACCGCATAAATAAATAATCGCGTTTTATTTGGAAGAGTCGCAGCTAACACTTCTTCACGAGAGGTCCTCGAAAGGTATCATCAATAATTTCTTCCATTCTCGCTGCTGGTCACGTGAGGTGAATAATCGTGTAAGAGTGTAGGTTCCATGGCGTTTCGCTTATCTTTGTTATAACAGTTAACGTAGTTCACTGCGACACGTCGCAATATAAATAACGAGTCGGTAAACAATAGCGTTTTTCTACAGCCATTCGCGTCACGCTATGCGGATGGCGAGCTTCATGCTTCTACGATACAATGACAATTCGCGTTGTTTCATAATCTTAATATTTTTATTAGGTGATCCCGTAACTTGTGGTCTGTAAATATATAACGTGGTTTTTATAAGAAATTTTTTATAACAAAAGCCAGACGGAATAGCGTAAAAGGGAATGAGAAGGTAAGTAAGAAAGGAGAGACGAGCAAAGTAAAATAAAATTAGAGAAAGAGATGGTGTAAAATTTGTCGAATAACACAGTGGTAAAAATAATTATAAAAGTAACATAATCAGGATTCGATAAATAAAATGTAAAGAATTATAGCGTATTACTTACTATAATAGAATCCTTGTTATAGTCATGACTCTAACGTTTAATTAAGAAGAAGAAAAGGTGTCCATTAAAGAAGAAGAAGGAGTCACGTTAAAAAAAGAAAATTCCTTTTTGTTGAAGTAACTACTTCAAGAAAAACTCTACATCTTTATTTATATATATCCGTGACCTGGAAACCTGGAGACCTGGAGACCTACGCAGAAAATAGAATTTAGTGAAACAAAAATATTCTAAACAAGGAGAGGAGCATATTATTGTGCCCTTGAATATACATTATGTTTTGGATTACAAGGTCTAGGAACAAAGCAACTAGTAAATAGATTTCTATTTATGTTCCTTGTAGCTTTTAGCTGAAGCTGTAAGGTTAACTTTTTTGATAATGTCCTTTTGCTATAAATATATGAACATGCTCCCTATCGATTCTATTGTATAGTAACATTAAGAGAGTAAGGATCTGGAACAGCATAATCTTATACATTATATTTATACTTATACCTTTATTTATTTCAATATATTTTTCTATTACAAATTCTTCCACTCGTTCTTCTATCAGTCAACCTCAACACTTTTGTTCACCATCAACGACAGATTGAAATGGACACCGTGAACAATAATACAACGAAGAGAAACTGTGTCGATCTATGAACGAATAAACACAGAAAAAAATACACACATTACGAATAAGCGTTTCTCGAGTGGAATAATTTTCGTTCGTGTTATTTCGTATAAGTTGAACAACGTTAAAAATATATTTTTGAAAACACAACACGATTAAAATAACATATTTTCGAGTATCTCGTGTGGAATTAACCTCATGTGGATCTAACCTCAAAATGTTTGAAATAGAACGGTTGAAAGACGATGGTTCGAAATTGAAACGTTTCTGGTGGAAACTTTAGAAGCCTGCGAGCGAAGCAGGTGAGAAAAAGGTAGGTAAAAAAAGAAGCACGAAGCCAGGATCGACGATGTAATAGATTATCGACGATTATCCTTCGCCTTAGGGGCGTATTATCAACGGCGGATGCTTCCTTGCAAGGATATGCGATGAAAGCGCGATAGAAAAAAAGATAAATTACCCCAGATATCGTGTTCTTCCTTTATCTTAGCCGACGTTGGTCCACAGATTCTTGTCAAAACGTTTTATCTATCTGACACGGCAAACAATCACCTACCAAAACGTTTCAATAAAATCTGCAAATCGAACGAGCAATCTTTTGAACTATAAATCGACCGAAGAGTAAGAACTGACTCAACGAATTTAACTCGTTAACGTTCAGAAAGTAATTGTCAGCTCAACTGGAAAATTTCTGGCGATCGACGTCTCGTAAGTTATCATTTGGCACAAAATTCGACTTCAAAATCGTGGGACCAAAAACGGCCGAAAAATCACTCGCTATTTATTCCAACTAAATTATCAGATAAAACACAATGGACAAGTAATTGAAATACGTCAATGTACGCGAGGAGTTGGGAGGAAAAGTTTACGCGATACGCTTACGAACAAGTGATCCTTAATTGTTGAGTGTATGTTGATCCAGATCCTCACTCTTACAATGTTACAATACAATAGAAGAAGCTATGATAGGGAGAACGTTCATACATTTCTAGCAAAGGACATTAGCAAGAAGTTAGCCTTGGTGTGTAGCTCTAGCTGAAGGCTACAAGAAACAGCAATAGAAATCTACTTATAGCTCTTTTGTTTCTAGACCTTGTAACCCAATACATAATTCATATTTAAGGGCACAATAATATGCACCTCTCTTTATTTTGAATTTTTTTCGCTACATTCTATTCTCTTCGAAACAGGTCATGGATATACAAAAGGAAGGTATAGAGTTTTTCTTGTAGTAACTATTTCAACATTAATATTTAGAAAATTTGTGTTTTTCTTCGTATTGATTATTAATTAATTATTACTCGAAATTACGATTAATTGTAATTAATTAGAGAAGTTTCGGAATTCAATTAAGCGTACAGAGTTTAGAAAGAGCCATAAAACGTTCTTCCTATAGTTTCTACTACTGTTTTTCATTCTCGCACATATGTTAAAACAAGTGCAACCGTAAAAATCAGTTCTGCCTGTGAATTCCATTCTATTCTCCGTTCGTTTCTCCTGCGTTCGCCTAAGCAACAGGAGCATCCACCAGTCCAGTGCTACAGATTGCTTCCGTTGCAATGAACGTACGCGAAATTAAATATTCATACGCTTGGAATTTCGCTACGACTGGCTAACAAGATTTACGATTCGACATGGTCATGTTCGCCCGAACTATGCGTATCGCGCCACTAAATTAACGACCAGAAGTTTCTTTATCATCGTAGACGTATTAACATAAAGGTCACGTGTTCGTTTCGTACGCACGAGCAAGTTGCGAGAATACGCGGCTACGCTTTTCCAATTATTTTCCTGTTCGTCGATCCACGTCACGACCCACGTCAGCTGCAATCTCTCGACTTTCTTGCGAATCTACGCTTGTACGTAGAACGAACGAGCGAGAAGCTTGCCAAATACCGTCAAATATTTTACTCTGCTATAGTCTCTATAACGTTTGTTTCGTACGACAAGATTTTATTCTATATCTTCGACTTATTTTCTTCACGTAGGATCATTTTCTATCCAGTTGTACTACGTTTATCTCCACCCACTATAAATACGTTCAATGGTACAATATAAATTTCCCAGATGTTTGTGAAGAAATAATGACTTGCTATTCTAATGAAATATCGTATAAGTCCGTGTGATACGATTGTTTAACTTGTCGCTACTGGTAGTAGCCGGCAATTAACCTTCAAAGGTAGCTGCAGCATTAAATAAAATAATTTAGAAAAGAGAGAAATAATTATTACCACGTTACGTACCTGGTTCACGTTTGATTGAATAAATCGCCGATATAAATTAATAGAAGCAACAAAATATGAAATAGATCGTAATCGGGCGTGAGTATAGGTTAGGTTATGCATCGGGTAGGCGAAGCGATAAACACGCTCCTGAGACTGCAGTCATCTAGCGAGAGCACGACTTTTCGCTGAAAATCGAGAAACGTTAACAAGAACGTAGAACGTACAAGCAGGTACCAGCGACTGTTAGTGCGACAAGGAGCGCCGTATTGCGCGACAAGGACAGATATACTTCTCTCTCCAATACTGCGGAACGTTCATCGATCGCAGCCTTTTTTGCGAAAGATTTAGATGATTTTGGGTCCGTGGAACAAAGACTGGACACCAAACAAATTTTCTAGATGGTTTTCAATGTTAATTTCTATTCAATCGATGGGTAATTAACGATTATTGCATCGAATATCGAGAATAAGGCGATTATGATGATGCCCTGTTAATGCTGAACGTCTGCAAGAATAATTTCATTCAAATGTAATAATACAGGTTTCATCAGGCTCTATGCTTTAAATTACATCCGAAAAAGTCGTGAATTAGTTAATATAACATAAATTGTACGTGAGTTCGTTGCACAGATTCTCGTTCAGTACATTTGCATAGGAAGGTTCGTAAATTATTCCTCTTAATTCGCCTCTTTTCTTTTCACTTTTGTAATTCACTTGTTTGCCCGATTTATAAACCTTGAAACACTAGCGTCACGTAGCAGTGAAAAGGTACAACCAATTTCAATATCTGTCCATTGTAGCACAATGGTGTGTTCCTTGTCTACCGGACTGCTGCTATCTATCGGATCTTCGAAGTATCGAACTTTTACGCACGAAGAACTTAGCGTAGGATCTAAGGAAGCTTCCACAATTCCTCAGAGAGCGAATTAATGCCGCAAAAGGTTGATATTTATGGAAAATCGCAGATTCGTATCGCGGTAGCCGCGACACTTGCTACGATAATTGTTGATAACTAATTAATTAAAGGGAAATTCCGGTCGAAATTGGTGTGTGAATCTTGCCAGAGATTCTACCTTTGTCGTGCGATCCTTAAAGTTCATGAATTTTACCAGGGAAAAGTGTAATTAACGAATAATCGTGAAATTAGAGGAAGAAGTACGTCTGTCCTTGTCGCACAATATAGCTTTCCTTGTCTGTGACGTTACGTATATCTGTCCTTTTCGCACAGTAGTGCGCTCTTTGTCTAACAGGAGTTGAGATACCTCCTCGCACATTCCATACTCCTGTTACTTTCTCGCAGTTCCAGCCGGATCCGATAGATGGTAACATGGATCGTAGACAAAGAACGCACCACTGTGCGACAATGGACAGATATGGAAATTAGTTGCACCTTTTCGCAGCTACGTGGCGATAGTGTTTCGAGATCTATAAATCGATCAAATTTTTATTTCGAAAAAAGGTAATTAATAGAATTAATTTGTGGATTTGTGTACTGCGCATCCCTCTAATTGGGGTCTCAACTTTCTTCTTAATGTAAGAAAAGGGTCCAATATTGTATGAAAAGGACAAATACAACTCTCGTTTCATAGAATGTATAGATAGGCATGGCGCTAGCCAGGATAATTGTGATTTATTCCTCTTACGATTAGTTTACTATTAATTCATGCGTTTGAATAACATTCGTGTGTTTTCACTACAGATCGACGAAAATAACCTAATATTGATAAATGAAAGTGTACATATCACAACCAGGTTATGTAGAGAAATATGTTTAAGCGATCGATGCCTGTATTATTTAATGACAATTAATTAATTGATTCAGATAATCTTCATTAAGACATCGATAAGGTATGGAAATATCTCTCTGGATGTTATTGTAAAAAGAAATAGCTAATCGATCCATGTAGAATAATATTCTCATTTGATTTACGTTTACATTATTTAATAACACCTAATTTTAATTGATTTAGATAAGCTTTGGTAAGATTTCGATAAGCTATGTCTTTCTCTGGACTTTGTTGTGAAAAGAAATATTTAATTGATTCGTATAAAGGAATATTCTCAGTTAATTTAAATATACTTTGTGTCATAACAATTAATTAATTAATCGATATAAGCTCTATTAAGTCTTCAATAAGGTATGGTGATATTCCAATTGATTTAAATCTATTTTATTCAGTATTACACTTGACTAATTGATTTAAATAAGCTTCATTGATACTTCAATAAGGCATGGAACTATTTCTTCAGATGTTCTCGTGAAAAGAAATACTTAATCACGCCATGTAAAGGCATAAGACCCATAGAAGCATAAAGGCACGATGAACCGAGAGCGTGGAGTAGAAGTCGGAGATTAACGACGCGAAGGAAAAGCCGTGTTTCCAAATGACTGCGTTGCAACGGGGATTTACTACATTTGCTGCATCTATAATTATAGGTAATAAAGTCAGAGACGTGGAAACCAGAGCAGCATCGGACTGTTGCACGAAAATGTTCGTTATCGAGGTGGCTGCAAAAATTGCTTCCAGAAACTCGTGGCTGCGCCTCTTTCTGAGTATAAACCTACCGATTTCTCGCACCATTTTAATACCAACGCTTCCTAATAGGAGAGCTCGCGTTATTATCGAAAGTCAAACTTTCTCGAGCGTCTTTACTTGTTTCGTTGAATAGAAACTACATAACAGGGAATTCCTAATTGAATTAAAAATTAAAATTTTCCGTGTCATCAATTAGCGTAAAATGAAAGTCTGTGGCTCTTCCATCTGATCCTGATTATTGCTTCTTCTTATCTTTGCTAAATATAGTTTATGCTCGTGCAAACTAATGCAATTAGCTTCACTGTTTGAATGACTCACTTCTTGAGGATGACATATAAATAATAACAACCTCTAGGGTGAATTGAAGAAATGGTGTTCGTGAAAAATCAGAATTTAATTGTATTATTTATAAAATTCTTCTGACAGTACGGAATATATGGATTATTTATAAGCCACGGTTTCGAACGAGATAACAATCAAAAGATAATAATCTATTAGTTATAACCGCTATTAGTATAACCATTGTTAGACATAAATATCCAACGATCTGCTTTCCAAATTTATCTCGCTGTCACAAAGATCTCAATGGAGGAATAAAAATTATTGTAAAATACGAAAAGAGAGGAGAATTCAAAACATCAAAATTTCCGATTATATCCATTCATTGGTCTCCAATGGCGTAGCTTATGATTATTCGAGCGGTGCTAGAAAATGTCACGAACATATGGGGAACGATTATTTAGAAGAAACGACACGATGAAAGAAGTCAGCTTATTTTTTATTCACCATCCCCACAGGGACAATTCTCTGTCGATATTTATCGAGCATGTTTCTTACGACGTAGAAAAAGTCACGATTAAAATTATTGTTCTTAGAAAAGGAATTCCCTGGCGGGGAAGCAGATAAATGTTTTTGCAAGGGTCTCCACGGGAACCCGCGCGACCGTGTAAAATTTTTATTTTAATCGTTTGTTTGTAGATAATTCCAACATCGAAGAACACCGTCATCGCGTGGCTTTTATTTATTAATTATTTATTAATAATTCCACCGGGAGCATCTTGTCTAATTGACGCGACAATTATTCATACCGGTTGAATTGTGTGAAATTATGAAATTATGAAATTATGAAATTATGCGAAACATGATCATTTTTACGTAATTATTAAGAACTTTTTATTTGTAATAGTTTGGGAAAGTACGATGTATATAGGATGATTTGTTAAATGTTTTGAACTCTAGTACATATGATCTTTGCATATTTTCCGATCTAATCACGTTTTCCTTTCTTTTAAAAGGTTTCCTAATTTTGAGACGAATCTACATTTAATATATAGTTAATTACAGCTTTTTTATATTATTTTTTTCGCAGGTAGAAAATTTCTTAACGGAAAAATTGAGTTGGACTAAAGATAGACCAAGATTTCGTATTATTATTTAATTTAAAAATATCCAAGAGCAAAAAATATAGAAAGGTAATAATATATTATATTCAATATTAATCTCATGTCATCTTTTTCTTTTATCATAATTGTTTCCTCTGAGGTCAATCCATCCGCAAGGGTTTGTGATGAAAGCGTGTCGCGCTCGTGCAAACGATTAATTCTATTCCCAGTGGTATGAAACTTGCGGTGAGCTCCATTATTACAGCAAACATAGTATTTTCCACGGTGGAAAATCCCTTAGGAGGTATTTTTCACGGAACTATGTAGGTACCAGAAACATTAATAATTCAGAGAAAGCCATCGTCGACTGCAACATTTTTAACTAGGCTTTTAAAACACTACTTATATCTCAATATTTTTCACGTTCATATTTTTCTATAAAAATTTGATAAAATTTGTCCCAGAAATTGTATAATTCTATCCTTACAGATAATTCAATAAATTCAATAATTAGATCTATTTAAATTGCATCGAGACTGCGAATAGAAATCTTGTATGCAAATTACTATGAGTAGGTGGTCTTCTCATTTCGTATTCGATCATTCGAAGAATGACAAACAAATCATTAGTGAAATATTCGATATCGTCAGCCTAGCGATGTTTCAGTGAATCGACCAAATTTCACTTTTCAGAGAGCCTTAATTTCCATAAAAGGAAATTCTGAAGTTTGACATCGATTTCAAGGTGCATTTCTCAAAGATGGGGCTTCGGAAACCCTTGAATATATCTGTCTAATGAAATGTAACAGAAATCTACACAATATTAGGGTGAAAATCATGAGGCTAACGTGGTTGTTTTGTTATGCTAATATAACGTGGCTTGACATCGTGTTTCAATTGATTTTTCTTCGCGGGTAACGTACAATAGTATAAATAGTTTCTCCAATGTGGAATTATCTTCTATTTTCTTGAATTTCGAATAAGGAGATTTATGAAATTTACTCAAGTCTTTAAGATGCTGAAGTTACTTAAAGGAATTCGTTGCGATACCGTGATGGAGATAATTATTAAAACAGAATTGTAATGGACACAAGGAATGGGTGTAAAAATTAAAGAGACGTGAAAAACAATTCTCTAAAATGTTTTGAAAAGAGCACACGTATTTTTTATCCTCGTTTAATTTACAATCTATTACAAAATAAAAATAAACAATGTCAAACAGTATTGGTACACTTACAGCAAACGAACGAAATGTACAGAGATAAAATGAAATGACGTAGAATAACTCCATTCGACGTTGCAGCATTTGAATAAGGATTCGGGACAAAAATTCGCTGGCATCGTTTGGATAATTAAATATCTTGAATATTTTTTTCTTTGTCGAAGCACACAAACACTATTAACCAAAATTAACAAACAAGAATAATGAAAGAGTGAGCTAATTTTCAAGCGATTAGATTTTAATGCACAAACCATTTTTAGTAATCCTCTATCGATATTTTGAGAAACCATTGTTTACATTTACATTTATATTACTTACTTACAGACTGAGGATATTATCGAATAATAAGATCAATATCAGACAATGATTATTTTGATTTGTATCCACTGCATGCCATTGTGTGCAACGTAGCAAATTGGAAAAGCATTTTACTAGAAAATTCGTGGAAAGCATCGAGCTAGGATTGAAAATCAATGCGCTGGTTTATTGCTCACTCCAATTTCGGTGCGTCTTCTTCAAGGAATCCAATGATCTTTGTAATAACCACGGAGTCTGTTCTCGCGAAATTCGTGGTTTTCCCTGTCTTGACCATACTAGGACTATGCTCGAACTTATCTTGGTACCATAACCGAGGTTTATGCGCCTCCGTTACCTCGCCAGTTCCCGTATTCGTGATACTCGCTCGCTGGCTGCGCTTCATAACAGAGACGATGCGTTTTACTATTATTGGTTCTATTTTTTGCTTTTCCTCTCTTCTTTTTTAAACTATCCAGTTCCAAGAACAACTAAAAAATAATCTCGCTATCGTTAACATATCAATATTCGTTACAGCAATACTTATGTACAATTTGATCTCGATGTAATCTGTATGTGGATATTTTTTGGAAATTAATTTAGACAGTTTTTAAAATCGTTGGAACCATGTATAGAGTAGATAAAGAAAGATGAGAAAATGAATACAGCGTTTTTCAACTTTTACCTAAAATATTGAAATATGTAAGCGTATCTTCGTGTTCTTTCCTTGTATTATCTTTGCAATCACAGTCAAAATTCTATGTATGTATATGTATATTGATTTAGAAGAGTTATAAATAATATTAATTCCTCTAGGATTCGAGTAACAAATTTATTTACAAGCTATCAAACTGTTTGAAGCAATCTCTGATGACTGTGATTCAGTTAACACAAAGTAAATAAATAAATTAAAATACACTTTAAAAATGGAAATAATACTTGCTGCTTTGTTGAATATGTTCTCAATAAAACGAACAAATGAGATTCGTCGTTCACTAAACAAAAAAGTGTAGTCTTACACTATATATTTCTCACGAAGGAATTTCTCAGCAGTGTATCAATAGCTATCCCATAGACACGTTAATGCGAGAAACACTTAAATCGAATGCTCTACCGAGAAGCTGATTACTTTACGAGGAAGTTTTCATGGAATACACACGCATTTACAATTTCCTTATAGCGAAAACGGCTAACTAGTTGATATTTCTTTTTACCAATAATCGAATATTCATCTCGGGGAAAGCGAATACGAAATCTTAATTATAAGTAATCATTCCAAGATGGATGTCCAATCGCGACGGTGACATTTTACATTCGTTAAGTTACATTTTAACCACAGGAGTGCCATTTGTTGCATTAACGTCTCATTAACCGGTGAAAGTTCGCCGCTACACATTTTTTTCGTCTTTCCGAAAGCGATGCCACCTGCTGTTTCGTCCCTAGGACCAGCAACTTCATTATTCTAAGCTTTCTTTTTCTTATAAAATCATTTCCTTTTCCCGACTTTTCATTGTAGATCGTTTCATACGCTTTAACAATCGCAAAGTGATATTTAGTAATATTTTATTTGGTAATTAACTTAGCGATACTATAGTAAACAATATACAAAATTTCTTTTCACTATTTTGTGTTTTGAAGAAACCTTCCAAAACTAAATTATTCAATAATACAAACGTTTACTTTAATCTTTCTTTCCCATGATATTAAACGAGTACCACGTTTCAATTATTTATAATTCTTTAAGAGAAATAATTGTAATTAATCTAAATAGATGAAATTTTTTAATCTCCTTAAGAGAGTTAACATTATATACGTATAGCATATGTCTCAAATCGACACAGTTCCTAATCTCATTTTATATGCATTCTTTTTATTTTGTAAATATAGATCATCTTATATTAGGTGAAGTAAAAAGTTCTGAGCGCTTTTTCGCTTTATTTCGACGATGAAATTAACATAGTCAAGATTATTCGATTTAGATTAAATATGCGCCGTTTTGTTCGATTACTTTTGTCCATTTTGAAGGCAATTTCATAATTCCGCGGTTGAAGAAGTCCTCGTCCCTATTGGTAAAAAACTTGACCAGCTCATTTTCACAAGCCTCTCTTGAGGCCAGTTTTGTACCATCAAGAAAATTTTGCAAAAACTTAAAAAGGTGATAATCGCTTGGTGCCAGGTCTGGACTGTACGGCGGATGCGATAGAACCTCCCAGCCAAGCTCTCGGAGCTTCTGACGCGTCGTTAAAGATGTGTGCGGCCTGGCGTTGTCTTGATGGAACACAACACCTTTCCTATTGGCCAATTCTGGCCGCTTCTGGTCGATCGCCTGCTTCAGTCTGGTCAGTTGTTGACAATAGAGGTCCGAATTAAGTGTTTGCCCCGATGGGAGCAGCTCATAATGGATGATTCCCTTCCAATCCCACCAAACACACAATAAAACCTTCTTGGCCGTTAATCCACGCTTGGCGATCGTTTGGGCCGGCCCACCGCGATTGGACCACGATCTTTTTCGGCTGTTGTTCTCGTATGTGACCCATTTTTCATCGCCAATCACCATCCGCTTCAAAAATGGGTCGATTTCGTTACGTCTCAACAAAGAATCGCAGGCATCAATTCGGTCCAAAAGGTTCTTTTGCGTCAATTCATGTGGCACCCATACGTCGAGCTTCTTCTTGAGACCAGCCTTATGCAAATGGTTCCAAACGGTTTTCTGGCTAATCTTCAGTTCCTGGGCAATGGAATAAGTGCTCACATGCCGGTCCGACTCGACGATTTCCATGATTTTATCCACATTTTCGACGATTGGCCTACCAGAGCGTGCCTCATCTTCGACGTCCATATTACCAGAACGGAATCGTTGGAACCACCGCTTTGCTGTTGCATTCGATACTGTACTGGGTCCATAAACAGCACAAATTTTTTTGGCCGCCTGCTCCGCCTTTTCACCTTGGTCGTAGTGGTACTGAAGAATGTATCGAATTTTCTCTTTTTTTATCTCCATTTTCGAACGCTGTAACACACAACTGGCTTCACCGAACACAAAACTGACAAAGAACCTTTTTGATGCGTAATATCACCTTGAAATCGGTGTATACTATGACTCGATGCGATGTGCACATCGTGAGATATGGCTCACTAAAGACATCTAGCGAAAAACGCTCAGAACTTTTTACTTAACCTAATATATACCCAACATATTGAAGCTATTACAGTTTTCGATTTTCAGTCGCTCGAATTTCTTTCAAATTCTTGTAGACCCTTTTCAGGAATACGAGAAAGATTGTTTTGTGTCTGGCGGAGGGTTCACTTTCACGGCTATTCAACGCATAACGTCCGTTTTGGTTCGTCGAAAATTCTTAAATGCGCATAAATTGCCAGAACATAGAAGCACAATGGTATCATTAGGGTATCGTTGACTTTTATTCCGTTAATTTATTCTGACAAGCGTGAACGTTCCATGTGGCTGCTGTTTAGAGTTTAGATCCTGAATAGTCTCGTTTACGTTAAGTTATACCTCCTACAACCATACAACATTTGATTATTGTTTACCACGTGATAAATCACCGTATATTACGAGTATTTTGTATTGTTATATGTTTTAGAGATTTTGGGGTAGATCCTTTGGTTTAATTTACTTTGTATTTTCTTATACGTATGCCTTTTAAATTTTCCTTTCTTTACTCGTTAATAAAATACAATTGAAGTATTAAGATAAGAGAATTATTTAACATAGACTACAAAGTTCATATTTCATTGATTCTTATAAAAAAAATTTCTGAAATGTTACTAGGACCTAATAACAAATTATTAAATTATGATGATTACATACTGTGTGATAAATTAATTATAGATCCTAATAAAAAAAAATGTCTAAAATGTTACTAGGCTCTAATAACAAATTATTAAATTATGATGATTACATACTGTGTAATTGATTAACTGTAAATAGGTATGAAATCTTTGTTTCTGAAACCGCTTCGAAGTAAAGTGATTATAATATATGTACGTTAAATATTAATTTCATAGCTTTTAATTATTATGTGTTATTGACTACATATACCTATATATAAATACATATTATGCTAGGTATAAAACACTAAGTATGAAATCTGTATGAGAAGCAATGTTCGTGTTCATCGCGATTTGCGTTAGCCTAATAGCACGCAATCATTATAGAACAGAGGTATCGTGAACTAAATTCGCGTTTCCTCCTATCTTTTTGATTTTTAATCAAATGTATCATAACATCAAGAGTCGCACCGTTATTTACCCTGCCTAGTACACTATTCTTGCGTGATGCTTTCTGGTACCAAACCAAACAAATGAGAATTTACGCCAAGTAAAAAGGTTTCGAAATCAGAGTGTTCATATGTAAAATTAATAGTAAGAAAAATATTTTGCCTATTCTGAAATCAATCTTCGTTTTTCCAATATTATGGAAGTCAGTCAAACTTTGCTGTTGTTTCAATTCTTGTATGATGTACAAATTAATGATAACAGCAAGATGAGGAAGGAGAAAAATATTTTTAAATTGAAAAAACACACCATTGTACAAAAATATATTTCAATTTTGTTATTTTAATATTTACAGAAGTACAAATGAATATTGTACACGAAATTAACTATATATATATATAGTTGGTTGGTTTTATATATATATATATGTATATATATATATATATATACTTTTTACTTAAAACTCTATACTCAGATTTCCCATTAAAGACGATAAATCATACATATTTGTGTCACTTAGTAACTTCCGCATAGATATCTGTTCGTTTAAAGTTGTTACAGAATTTTTAAATATATGTTTCCATTCAATATCGTCAATTTCATTTAAAGAACATATTATAACTTCATTTACTTCATCTTGTACAGAATAGCATGCCATAGACTGAAAAACAGACTTTAGGTCGCTCTTCACTTTCTGTTTGATATTTCCATCTCGACTAACTAAATTTAAGATAAAAAATCCATCATTCATTAAACATTCTGCAACTGATTTTATAATAGGCATCTCTAGAAACTGTTTAGGTGGACAACTCATTCCAACTGTATTATCTTTACTGTCTACATCAAAAAGTATAGCTTTGTATCTTTTGCCATTCGATGTACTGTCTTTGATAATTTGAATACCATCCGCAATTTCAACCTTCATTCTATTGTCAAGAATGAGACCAAAATAGTCAGTGGCGACTTTTAACATCTTCTCATCGATTTCAACTGCTGTAATTCGTAACTGCAGAATTACAAATATATATATTATTAAATATTTGTAACATGTGATAAAAAAAATTAAATTCAAACATGTAGTATACATATACCTTAGGAAAACAATTATATAAAAATGTGCACAATCCACCTCCACCTAAACCTATGATCATTATCTCGTCACATTCTTTAGAATTTATTGCAGCACTAACACCAATGCTCATATATACATGATGATCACATGCTAAAAATCCTGAATCAACAACTTTTTTCATTTTACCTCGTCTAGATTTAGCTAAAAAGAATTATTTATAAATTAAAAACATTGTGTGGTAAGATGATTCTGATGAAACAATAAGAAGTAAAATTGTATACCTTGTTTAAGACGAGCTTCACTCTGAACAACATATGGATTATTTAGAAAAATTAATCTCCTAAATTCACTACCATCTCTTTCAATCTCTTCAACAACGAAAGGACCACTCAAATTGCTCTTTCCTTCAAAACATATTGTTCTGACCCCAACATCTGAACCCAGTGATAAAAATGGAATATCATTTTTTCCAGACAAGCCTTCTGGTGCTAGATTCAAAATACAATCTTCGATTTCACTTTTTACAGCTTCCCAATTTTCAAATTTGTGTTCCCTGCATAATGTGACAATAGCAAGTCTATCACGCTGGGAGCTCTTAAGAACCTGTTGTCTACCTTCTTTTGTACTAAATAGCCAATCTGTTTCCCTAACAGAACAAAGAATTTAAGCTTTGTCTCAATTTCATCTTTGGAATCATTAAATATGTACTTGTACTAGACATAAACTCACTTTCCTTGTGGTACTATAAAAGCTGCATAGCTTTTTGTACCATGTACCTTGGGCTGATCTAAAACGTAGATTGTATAACGTGGATGTTTGTTATCAGGAGAATGTAAATTTAGTGAGATTTCTCCAATATCAGCCACACTACGCTTTTGAAGACTATTAAATATAAATGCAGATTGTTGTGCTGAAAGTATAGCTGATATCATTTCATCTACTGATGATAATCGTCTTGGTGCACCATCAACTAGTACTACTTCTAGAACCTATTGTAATTGTACAATATTTATTTTAGAAAGAAATTGTTAAAATGGACATCAGTGAAATATTGTCAATTACATTATAAGAATCTGATAATTTAAGTATAAATTTAATATTATTAAAAATAGGCAACTTACTTTTTAATAATAACATAAAACTTACAGTCTGTGATAAATTTGTAATCTTTGTTGCAATTACTGCAAAAACTGGGATTGAACTTCCATCTTCAAGGCGTGTTTTTTCTTCTGCTTCATGACAACGTACTATACGAAACATGAACCCAACATTTGGAAAATAAGATAAAAGTTGCCTTAAAATATATTCCTGTAATAATGAGATGCATATGTATCTGCCGCCATTGCGTAGAATTCTTGTAATTTCCTAAAAATTGTTATATAGTAAGATATATTATTACTTTACTAAGACATATTAAAAAGTATAGTGCATATATACACTGTAAATAAAACATAGTGTAAACATGATTTACTCATTACTTAACATATATGGTGTACCTTAAAATATTTGTTGACATTAGATACTGTCCCTTCTTTAGTATCTGGCATAAGAGCATCTAAAGTACCTTTATCCAAAACAACGCTAAATGTATTATCAGCATATGCCATTTGTGTAGCATCCATGTGTTCATAAACTAATTGTGGTCTCATAGTTGCATTAATATCACGCATTTGTTTAATAACAATATGTGATATATCAATATTAGTAATATTTCTGCAATTAAGAATAAAATTAAAAATAATATTACTAAAGATTAACCAACATTACCTCTTATAAAAAAAGCAGTTGTACAAAAAATGACAATCTTAAACAAAATGATTTTGCTTTAAATTTATGAATATAAGGTCAACATGATTAAAGATCTCATACCTGTACCCAGCATCATACAAACACATGCTAACAGTAGAATTGCCACAACCGACAATTAAAATATTGTCTTTCACCTTGATGTACTTTAAAAATATACCACATAATTCTGGATATTCTCCATACCTAAATAAAAAGGAAGAATCATATATATGTAAAGCAAATGTGTGTTTAACACTAAATTGTGAACATACTATTAATAAGTAAGACATACCATTCAAAGTTTCTTTTACCACGTTTCTTGAAAAACGTGTTCCAATATTCAACTTGGCTAAATTCTTCATGCGTTTTTGGTAATATATTCATACTTTCTATGTTTTAATTAAATTTACAAATTGGACAACATACAAACAAAATACAGTTAAGTACTCTTTTAAATTAATCCGAGAACAACAATCGTCAACCACAAATCCTAGAAAATATTACATAGTAAAGGTTGTTAAATCATAAATGTATTACATTTAATATATTTCGTTTCGTATCATGTTTTCAATTACAAATTATGTTTATATTTACATTAAATAATGTTATCGTTTCATATCATTGTAATGATATAATTATTGAATATTACACACTGTATATAGGTTATTTACAGATATATACATAAATAAATGTATAATTATAACGTATAATTATATATTTCTATTTTCAAAAATTAATAAGATATTTGTAATACATTAATTTTTAAATATAAGAATTATTTCATTTAAATTATATAATGGCATTTCTATGTAAAAATGTCATTAAAGGCAGACTTACATTGAGGTTAGATTTGCGACGATTATATACGATTTACCGCAGATACTTTCTGCTCTATTGCATGTTAAAATAACGTATAAGAATACATTGAATGACATATAGATATAATTAGTCTTTTATAAAAAATGAAGATGGATTTTGTATAAATGAAGAACGTTTAAACATATTATTTCATTCTATGATAATTTATTGATAGGGATTCAAATTTGAGTAGATCCGTAAATATAAACAAAGATAAGTAGAGAGATTGTCACAGTAGTCACGGACCTGGTTCTCATATATATACTCCTCTGATTAATTGCATTCAGACAAATTCAAATTAAAAATTTTTTTTCAATATATAGGAATATAGGTTGGGGAAAAAGAAGGATATGGAGGAAAAAAGGCAAAAAGAAATGTCTCGTCCATCCAAGAGTGCTGGATTAGAACCAGGTTCTGTCAGAGCCAAGACCTGGTAGAACACATCAGTAAAGCTACTTTTTTAAATACAATTGAAGTTACTATCAGCTTAATAAATGTTTATTATGAGAATTGTATTTATTTTATGATAATAAAAAGCGGGCAAAACTTGTAACATGTCAATTTATTACAAACAAAGTCAATACATTAGTATGTACAACTACTCTGACACATTTAATATATATGTACATTATGTATAAATAATATGCACACACATTCATGACTCACATTCATATATATCATCCTAAAGCTCCTTCTTTTGTTTGAATATGTAAATGTAAACAATGCTCTCATTTCTAAATGATTGATAAAAATAAAATACAAAGAAAATATGTATTACATTACATTTTAATTAAAGGATACATGCACAGCCTAAAACAAGAAGCAATTCAATGTATTCTATCACCATGGAAAATATTATATTTGCTATGTAATACCTGGTAATGTCCACTGGAACTAAATCCCCTTTAGAACTTTAAGTTATAAAGCTTTGGTCTAAATTCTCCATGTAAATATTTAGTTTCAGCTTTTACATAAAAAGAACACCTCTTACAACGAACTGCATATTTTTTTTTAGTTGTAATAGATCTGATGTAATATAAAACTTGTAATGTATGCAACATTACTTAATATCTAGCAACATTTCCTACATGTTTAGAATAGATCATATTTTAATAGTAAAGAATTAAAAGTTAAAATGAAAATTCTCATTTTATCAAAAAATATTACAAGATATATACTATTGTAATTTAATATAAAAAAGGTTGAATACTTTTAAATTAAAAAAACTTAATAAAATGTAGTCAATATAATTAATACAATTTATCTGCCTCATTATCCTGATATTGAGTTACCTGTAAGAATATTTTCAGCTGTAGTGATTTATGTGAATTTTTACAAGAGAAAATATTAAATACTGAATTACTTCAATAAGAATAGTAATTGAATCTTATTTGAATTGATATATTTATTATGAGAACTTTTGCTTTCTTTTTCAACAAATTAATCCTTAACTGTAAAACGTTAAAAACTAACCAGTTCTAATATATCTGAGTAATTGATAAATAATTTCTAAAGGGGACTGAAAGTTATCCTATAATTGTAAAGAGGACTTCTTATAACTGTATGTTTATATTAAAGAATGATATCTACATGGAAAATGAATGCTTCATTGAAGCATTGAAAATGATGGTCTTCTTTCATATATAATAAAAAATCTGAGTAAGCATGATATGCTCAGCAGTCACTCTCAACACTATCAACTATCATAATAATCAGTATTGCACTTAGTTAGAATTAGTGATAATGAGTTTGAGAAGCTTGAGAAATAGTCCTCCTGTGGTGCTTAAACTGGTGACGGGAGACATGGCCCCAGAAGTCTGTACTTCTTATTCAATTAAGAAAAGCTATTTTTTAGTAGTAGAAAATTTTGATGAATGATAAATAAAAAGAATATTTTTTTATCAAATTCCAAAATTAAATGAATAGTAGAGTAACATCATAAATAAAATAGATATTTAGAAAAAACCTTAAACAAATGATATAATAAATGAAGAATAAGATGATAAAGAAATGTCAATGAAATTTGTCAATGTCATCAAAATATAAAAATGAATAAATTAAAAACAAATCTCTCATTTTTAACGAAATTAAGAATAAGTATTTGAGATGAAATAAAATATTTGGAAGTATTCCAAAATAAAATGACTAGTATGCTGGAAAGAACTGTTCAAAAACCTAGTTAAGATTAAATTTAGAATTAAAATTGGAATACTTGAAGATTTGTGAAATAACTGATAATAAAATTATTTGTAAAGTTGGGAATAGCAAATTACATATCAATCAACAACATAATAACGCATATGAAAATATTGAGTCAATTATAACAAAATATAGGAAAAAGCTAAAATAGTCATAAATGTTTCCAAAATTTCTCAGTTTTATCCCGTCACCAATGCTTTACTTTACTCTGCAACGAGTTCTATTTTTCAATGTTTTATGAATGTTATATTCAACGAAATACAAATCCCTTTAACATGCAAATATTGTATTCAAAAAGATGTTTGAATATAAATATTTTGAACCGATCAAATGCTCTGGCAGTTAAACGCTTTATTCTTAATATTTATGTCATTTATCTTAAACCTTAAATTATCAAATCATTTAATAATATAATCCATGGTGAAAGAATTATAAAATTTTATAACTTCTGTCAGAGTAAATATAATAAAATTCTTTGAATATTCTCTTAACTAAATAAAAATTGATATTTGTTAAGTTAAGTATTGTCATTTTAGCAATAAATTATATCTCATAATAATTTTACTCCTAAAGTTGTGAAAACAATTATAAATCTAATAATTTCATTGCTTAAGTAGGCATAACATCCAAATTAGCAGACTCTGTGCTATATGCAATTTTTTAAACACAAGAGAAACACAAGAGTATTTGGTTTAACATTGGTATTTGTCAAAAAGTATCATCTATGATATGAAAGAATAGTTGTAACCCAAAGAAGCCGTTGCCAAATCCAACGTGGTATTCTGCAAGGTCCAAGACTAGCCATTGCACTAGCTATATGACGTAGCCAGTCACGAATACCCCGTGGTGCATGGCCCCCATTGACATAGAGGACATATGTAAAACCATCTTTACATTTGCCATGAATTACATAATAATATGGTAAAAAACTATGTAATCGAAAGTGACATCTTTGATAAAACAATATAGCTGGTGCATTGCTGGATAATACATGCAGGAAGACTGCTTTTACGGAAGAGCGTTCTGGAGCAGTGACATGTGCTAATAATTGTTCCAATAATAATGATGCAATCCCATTTCTTCTATATGCACGACGGACACCTAAGCTAAGAATGTAACCCACTAAGCAATCATTTCCTAAGCTTGAACACAAAATACCACGATCTTCTGTGTTCAACTTAGCATAAGGCTTTATTTCTGCAACAATGAGTCCAATTATTACTCCACCATATACAGCTGCAAGTGCATAAAACCGTGAGGAACTTGTTATATCTTCATACCACGAATAAGGATAATCTATGACAAAATAAATTAATGCTTTAATATAAGTGACTTTTGATATTTTCTTTCATACAAGATGAATAATTTATAAAATTAACATATAATAACATGCATAGTTATATTAAATTTTTCATAATTTTTTGTTATTTCATAAAATAATTTATAACATATTTATTAATTAATCCTTTATGGCCTTATTCTAGTTTAAAGATATATGTGTATGTATAATATAATTTTTAACATTTTTAATTTATTTATAAATTATTATCATGCTTTAAAATACATATGTACTTTTTCTCTTTGACAAGTATATTGTTTTGTATTTTATTAAAAAGTGAATAAAATATGATAAAACATTTAAATTAATAAAGTATTATGTTTTCAAATAATAAAAAATATACATTATGAATAGATGTAATAAGTTCTATTATTATTGTTCTATATTTAATTTTTAATTAATGTTAGCTGCTAATTATTATCATACTTGTATATAAATAAAACTAATAAGGCTTGTTACTAAATAAAAATTGAACTAAAAGCAAATAGTTGCTTATCAAATTGATAAGTATTGATAAGATACAGTGGTAAAAGATAATAAAGATAAATATTATTAATTATATAAACTATTACTATTATATACAAGTTTTATATTCAGTTCCATATGAGTTTATGAATAAATAACATAAAATATGCAAACAGACTCATATCTTATAATTCAAATAAAA
Source organism: Bombus flavifrons (assembly GCF_040668555.2). NCBI lineage: Eukaryota > Metazoa > Arthropoda > Insecta > Hymenoptera > Apidae > Bombus > Bombus flavifrons. The sequence goes on along the minus strand of NC_138455.1, from coordinate 10,160,147 downwards.
GAAACTATTTGAAAAATTGTTTGATGTCATCATTATACATATAATAGTAATAATAGAATATGATATTATATATGTTACAAATACTTGCCAAAATCGTATATGGTAAAACAAATTAAACAAAAGCAAATTAAGCAAATAATTTCAGAATAAATTTGTTTAGAAGCAAAATATAACAAAAAGAGTATGTTTCTATAAATCCAAATTTATAAACAAAAGACTAGATAAAGCACCATTTAACATTTCTTTTATTTAATATTTATAATGTCTAATAAATTTATAACACTAATAAACTACAATTGCATTAAAAATAAATATTTTTAACCACATTAGATACATATATTATAAGTTAAAAATAATATACTTTATTATTGGTATTACTTCCTTATTTAAAATAATTTGACATGATACTTATACTATAATAATTTAATGGATTTAATGAATAAACTAAAAATATAATGCAAAGCATTAAATCAAACACACTTTATGCCAAAAGACTTATTCAACTAACATACAAAAGCCAAATAATGAATGATTAAGGCCTCATTATCCTAAATACGAACCTCACTTACATCTGAACATAAAGATTATTACTTTTGAAAAAATAGATAATTAAGAAAACTATGAAATTCTCCTTTCTTAATGCCAGAATTAATGCCAAATCAATCTCTTTTTAAAGAGTAATCCTTGAAACATTTACATATTTGGTATAATACTTTCTTGGAACTGGAATGTTATGACAATTGAGTCAGCAGCCACGGATCAAAAATAATACAAAAATATTGTATTAACTAAGTTCAAGGAAACTAAACATAAAACCAGAAAGGATTAATTACATGTGAGAAACAAGTGTAAATTACTCTTTATATGAGGTGTTTATAAGATTTAATTTTAAAACTGATGGGAAACTTCGTACCAATGGGGAACCAATCTTGACAAAGTGCCCGTACTTCCTCCAAATCATCTGGACACAGGAAACGTAACTGGACATCACCCAGAACACACAAAGGTACAGTTGCCGGTATTACGGAAGTCCTTTGCTCATTAGATAAATTTCTTGTGGTATTTTCATCCGTGTATTTATGCTTGTTTTCTTGAGATATTTTGAAGTCACTTTTCTCGATTTCCGGTAAAATGAGATATCGATTAAAAGATACGGCCATCACGCCACAACTTTTCTACCATTTCATTAGTCATTTCTTGTACAATGTCAAGCATGTCACGTTGGATGTAACCGTTTGCTAGTAAACATATTGAAATCTGCCGACATTTTGTTTCCCTCTCTATAGCTCCCTATTGTCATCTCTTTTCTGCTCACTCGTTTACCTCTTTCTTTTCTCTCGAACCATCTGTCTTTTTCACCTTTGATTTCTAAGATTTGAACACAATCATAATATGATTCTTCAAATTTTTTGTGAAAGGAAATTTTGTTTTATAAAAAGATAATTTTTTGTTACAACAATAACTGTTCTAAATATCAATTTAACGAATAATTTTATCGTCGTTTGAAACTTCAAGAAAAATGATTATTGTAATGTATACGTATAGATATGTATACGTATAAAAAACCTTTAGAAAATTCAAATTTTGTATCTTTATTAATTCATATTCAAAAACAAATGTAACGTTGTTTACCAGATTTAAATGATCCTTTTGTAATCATATAATAATGCTTGATACGAATATAATTATTAATTAAATAAATTTTATAATAATGTATATATATATATATGTATACGTAATGATGTGTATTACAGTATCAGTTTTTGTTATAATTTTCACTCTTTTAAATTAATATAATACAAATTTTATAAAATACTCCTGGTATTTCTTATACTAATTTAGTCGTAGAAGGGTGCAAAATCTTCAGAAGGGAGCGGTTCGTGGATCAGGATTCGAATTTGCAAGTATGTAACGCTATTGACTATCTCCCGCCTTTTTTAATAAGAGTTTTTTATGAGAAGAGTTGTTTTAGCTTTATCAGTCATGCAACAGTATCAAATTATTGTAAAATTACACAATTACACAAATTACTATACAGAAAATTACGAACTCATAGTAAAATTGTACAATTATTACAAATTTACAAATTGAATTGAATAAAACAATATCATTTTGCATAGCATCCTCAAATCTTTTCCAATTCTCATTAGTTTAAGAAATAGGTTATAAAAAGTGACGAAAAAGTTCGAAAAAATTGATAAATATTGGTAAGTATTAAGAGAATAAGGTAGCATTTCAAAACCATTCGAAATTCTTAGAAATGATTTCCTGAAAATCATTTTCCGGGAAAATTCAAGAGCAACAAATTTTCGAACACGCCAACTTAGCAATCTTTTATCAGGAGAACACATAATATATAGGAGGTAGCACTTTTTTGGAAATTCTTGGAAATGACACCATATTTCAATTGAAATTCTCGAGTTCTTGAAGAAAATTTTTATTAGAATCTCAATTTTGTAACGGGAGAACAGGATAGCCTAGGAGGTGACACAAGAAATTTACAAGACCTATTTCAGAATTTTGAACCGATTTTGCGATTTTGTATCGGGAAAACAGAGAGGTGGCAGCATTTCAATAATTGTTGGAATTTAGCATCACTTCTCGAAACTTTTCCACTTCATTTTTTAATTTTTTTGAATTTCTGTGGGATTAGATAGGGGAAAGGATAAATAACAAGATTGTAAAACTCATTCAAAATACATTTTGTATAATTATCTTACAATAAATAATCTTATTTCTTATTGTACTATATAATCATTTCCAAAAAGATGTTGTCGCTGGTTACTCTTGGTTGCTACTGATGCTAACTGCTTGTGGTATTGTGATTGTTGTTTCTGCCCCAAAATGATTTTTCTATAATCAATACAAATACATAAATGTATACTGAAATACTTAGATGTATAATTTTGGAGCTATGTCAATGATTCTATTTCTCTGAAGAGATTATAAATATATCTAAATTAAATTAGTTATTTCAACTAGATAATCTTTTACAGGAAATAGAATATTTATTAACTATGGTGGCAATACTGGCAATACTGTGATGCTGATAACTAAATGTAGCTTATCATGAAGTTACCTTTGTAATGCAGTATAGATTTTTATGTATATATATTTGTTAATTTATAGCAATAAATAATATCACTTGAAAGAACGTTACCTCGCATAATTTCTTTTTGAAACTTTTATGCTTACATTTCCTCACTTAATTAAGAATTTAGAGTGGAATGAAGTTGAACGTGTGTTAACAATGTAAACGAATATTTATATTGAAGTACTATATTGAACATACATTTTACACTTTGTTATTGTCTTTTTGGTAATTTATGACTGCCTAAATTATCCGTATACATTTGTATATTACATATAAGTATAAATATAAAAGATATAATGCAGTGGATGTAATATTATATATAATATCGAACGTATGAGTGAAACATGTTCCTCGTGTCTTATGAAAATTACCCATTAAATTGGGTTATGAAAGTTATAAAACTCAACAAAATTCAAAGGATTCAGTTGACATAAATTAAAATAAGAAAGATGGTTATACCAAAAAATCATTCAATAAGTCGGTCCTCTAGTTGTTTACGAAAATATCGAATACTGTTTGTATTTGGTATTACTGTACTATGTGTACAAATTTATTTAGCTCATATATTCTTCGGTTTGGAAATCCGAAATCGAAAATTTAGCCGGCTGTCTTCAGGGGAAGTAAGTTTTAATATGATTTTTACTATATATAATATAAATATTATTTTTTGGTCGCATTATTAACATTATAATACCAATTATATATATATTTCTTTGCATATAGGACTCATCTCAACCTACAGAAGATGAAGGTTTACCAAAAGGTTTACGTCAATTGAAACTTCCACCTGACAAAATTAGTAATTCAAATAAAATTCTACAATTTCAACGAAACCGTACTACTAGAGTAAAACTAGATCGTAAATCATTAAATTTTACACCACCTTGTGAATTTACTGGCAGAGAAGCAGTGAGTGCTGTAACACGTGCACAAAGTCAAGTATGCAAACAACGCATTGTCAATGTGACGTGCCTTAACCAACAAGGATTATTATACCCAGAAAGAATACAGTCTCTGTGCCCTCATTCTCCAGGATTTATAGATAAACCAGTCAGTTTAGGATGTTTTAAAGATGATAAAACATTAAGAATACTTTCTGGTTATTACCATGTTTTTAAAGGGAACAATTCTCCAGAACGCTGTGCTTTTTTGTGTCTTCAGTCAGGATATTTGTATGCTGGTACTGAGTATTCGTAAGTTTTTCAAATATTTAAGAAATTAAATGAAAAATTATATCAAGTATCAGTTACTATTCTGAATTGACTACATCAAGATTTAAAATGTATGGTATTTAATTTTAGTGTTGAATGCTTTTGTGGAATGGAAAATCCATCTCAACTAAAACGATTACCAGATTCTAGTTGTAATATGAAATGTTCTGGTAATCCAAAATATTCTTGTGGTGGATATCTAACAATTAATGTGTTTTGGACTGGAATTCAGAGTAAGGAAGTAAAGAATTGATATATTTATAGCATATATATTCATTATTGCTTGTAACAATGTAGATTTTTAATAAATCTCATCTTTTGTTTCATAGAATTTAAAGCACAAGAAGCTCGAAATACAAGTATAGATGGCGAAAATGAAAAGCCAGTTCGAATAGCATATTTATTAACAGTAAATGGCAGAGCCAGTCGACAAGTAAAACGACTTATCAATATTCTTTATCATCCTTCCCATTTATTTTATATTCATGTCGATGCGGTAATTATATAAGTTTTTTGGTTTTAAGATATTTGAGACAACATTATCAACCGGTAACGCACTATACACGCATGCGTGCACCATCGGTGGATCATGTCGTTGTGAACATGTTAATATGATAGAAGAACATGTTGTAATCCGTGTACTTCCTATTTTCAGCGACAAGACTATCTTTATCGAGAAATGTTAGAAGTGGAAAAATCTTGCAAAATTAATAATATTAAGGTGGCAAGAGGAGAAAATTTAAGACATGCAAGCATTTGGGGAGGTGCAAGTCTTTTAACGACTCTTTTAAAATCTGCACAACAGATGCTTGCACATCATCACCATTGGGATTTTCTTGTAAATCTGTCAGAATCTGATTTTCCTATAAAAAGCAATGCGCAATTAACTCAATTTCTTAGCTTGAATAAAGGTATGAATTTTGTAAAATCTCATGGAAGGGAAGTCCAACGATTTATCACCAAACAAGGTTTGGATAAGACTTTTGTAGAATGTGACACTCGTATGTGGAGAATAGGCGATCGCAAATTACCAGATGGTAAATGTTCTTTCTTTCGTTATATTTGATAATATTTGTAATATTCTCAACTTATTACAAAAAATGTTTTTATAGGTATTCAAATAGATGGTGGTAGTGACTGGGTAGCCTTAAGCAGAGAATTTGTAGAGTATGTTGCTAATCCAAATCCGGATAAATTAGTGACTGATCTCTTAAAAGTATTTAAATATACTTTATTACCCGCTGAATCCTTTTTTCATACAGTTCTACGTAATTCAAAATTTTGCAATACTTACATCGATAATAATTTACATGTTACTAATTGGAAAAGAAAGTTAGGCTGTAAATGTCAGTATAAAGCTGTGGTGGATTGGTGTGGTTGTAGTCCAAATGATTTCAAACTTGAAGACTTTAGCAGAATTCGCAATACAATAGATCGCAATTTGTTTTTCGCACGAAAGTTTGAATCTATTATTGACCAAAGAATCATAGACAGGGTAGAAGAATGGTTATACCCTGAGAATTTAAATAAATCTGTGAATGCGAAAGGTTACGACGCGTACTGGCAAAGTTTATACCATGCAGCAGATTTAAGTCCTTTGAGTGATGATGCACAATTGACTGTTTCAAATTCCTTAGCAAGATTAATTTTTCGTAAACTGAATATAGATTACAAACATATCCGTCTTTTGGAAACAACTGCCTATTTTAAACAAAATCAGTTTGTTGGAATATTAATTCGTGCTGAAGCTACATTACAACAACAAACTGTTCAACAAGAATATTTGGGACAAATAGAAGCTTTGATCTACCTAAGACAGAATTTTTCTACTAGTAGAGAATGGTTGGGAAAGATACAAAGTTTATCTGTTAATACTGATTATGATCAAAAAGAAAAGACATTTAGAAATTTGATGGGAAGTATAGGACCATATTCATATCCAGTTTTATCATACGAATTTGATACTACACTGACCATACCACAAAATCTGTCAATACTATGGGTGGATCCTTATGGCCGATTAGCAGAAGTTAATTATATACAGCTTGAAGAAACGACATTAGTAAATATAAGAAATTTTTAGTTATTGTTTTATATTTAATATACTATAGATAACTAACGGTTTGGTTATTTTCAGACAGGGTATGTTAAACCACAATTCAATGAACATCTAGTTGTGGGTACTTGGCATCTATTCTTAGTTGCTGATTCCTTATTAGTGACAAAGATGAATTTTTTGGTGACTCCTTTAGGATATTGGAAAAATAAAAAGATTGATGCAGAGAGAGCTAAAGAAATAAATAATGCATCTGCCAACAGTTATCATATTACCGAAGAAATGAATAAAAAGTGGTCACATTTATTAAATTCTGTAAATTTTTACGAACGAACTACACATACGACAGATAATGAAATTAAAATTAATTCTAACTTGGATCAATGGATAGACAAGCTAGTACAGGAACATTATGAAATTGATAAAATCTGTAATGCTAATAATGCTAAATTAAAGTTACAAAAGTGTATTAATACTTACTGGAGCTCATTGAGTCCAGATTCAAAGGCTGATATCAATAACCTATGTTAAAACTATGAATTAGTTTACTAAATATGTGCCATTCTCAATATTTTTAAAGTTTAACTTATTAAATACGTGTAAAGGTTAATAATCTTTTTAGATATTTTTATATCAAATACATGCTATACATATTCATATGGTCTATTTTAAAAGTATTTTACATCCTGAAATTAAAAAAATGTTAAGCTAATATAAGAAAATTTTTGTCATTCTTTGGATATCCAAAGTTCAGTAATCTGATTATTTCACTATAGTAAAATGCCTCTTTTCCTATTATATATTTCTATAAAGTTTTGTTAATTTATATTCACATAATAATGTATATATATATTGTGTATAGATTTTCCTTAATTCTCATTTCTGGTAAATTTATATGAAATACAGAAAATTCAAGTTTGTTTTCACACAGAGATATAGAATATTTAGAATTTTTGTTGAAAAAGTAATTAATCTTTATTTGCCATATGATTTTCATTTTACAAATTAATGAATTATGTTTTATATGCTGTAAGTAGAAATTATAATTTCTCAATATACATATTTATACCAAATTTGAATTACATTCCTACAAAATATTGCTACATGTGCCTTCAATTTTGTTAATTCATAGAAGGTTGAAATTTCAATAATAATTGTGCTTGTATATTGCGAAGTGATTTACATTACGATTTTAAAGGATGCCCCCTGTTTTTAAACAAAAAATAAGCTAAAAACATTAGTTTAATTATTGTTGTGTACTCTTCTCTAAAAAGATCAATTTATGAGTATGTTTTATTTTACATGATATTATTACATGTGTATTATGCAATTTATCTGTGCATATGTATGTTCACCATTGATCTGTTAATCTTTTTAAAATATATAAATGATGGTTAACTAAACAAAAATATTTATGCCACTATCATTTATAAATGTAAATATTTATAAAAATCAAAAAGACGAACTGATTTAAGAATTGTCTTATTACTTAAATTAGTGCGAAATCAAAATAATACAATGTCCTACAGTTAACTATATGATATGACATGACGAGAATTGCACTAATGTATTAAATAATGGTTAATTAGCTAAAATTGGCTACAAAAGATACTTTATTTCCAAACGGAAGTTTTTAAATTGAATAAAATTAGTAAACTTTTCTTCTTAAATATTTTTAAACATCCTGACACCCAATAATTTTATAATAATACTTGATCAATTTTTTATTGCTTCATTATGTTAATGTTTATTTATAAAAATACTTTATTTATAAATAAATAATTTTATATATAATATTGTTATTCACGTTAAGTAAGACTAATAATAGAAAAAGTTATTTAAAATTACGTTATTGCTTTTCCTATTAATACATTTACGTACGTTCAGAATTATATTTATATTAAATTTTGTAAACATAAAATAAAGTTATATAGCTTACAATGTATGCATGTGTTAGTAGATAATACTTTTTGTATTTATCCACTTAGTAAAAACTCATTAAAAGATATACAAATATTAATTTTAAATTTACCGCTAAAGGAACGTTCAAGCCATCGATTATTGTGAATCTATACATTGTGCATGTGCTCTCTACGATGCGTAAAGTAAATGTGTATATGGTATCAGATGATATTATGTGTAATACAATATAATTAGAAACATATTGGAATATTACATTTAAGATGTGACCAGTCGATATAATACAAAAATTATAAGTCTTATAAAAATAACTGCCATTAAAATATTTTATATACAATAATACACTAATACCGTAGCAAGCAAAAATAAATAATTAAGAATTGAAAATTCAAAAAATTCATCAACTCTTAAAAATCGCTATAAATTCAATCTCCTCGTATTTTGTATTTGTGGGTTTTATATGTTTAGTTGTTTTTAATAAATTATAAATTCAGATATGATATAACATACCGAATAAGACTAATAAACTGAATACAAAGAAGTTAGTTTCTGTGATTGCAGTGTTTAATGTTCATAACATAATGTATTAACAATTGTTTAAATAACAAAAGTGTGCCTTATTTGAAATTAGAAAATTTTATAAATACTATGTCATACAAGTATAATATCTCTTTAATACTTCTACATGAAAAGAAAATAGTATAAATATTAATGGGATTAAGAAGCATTATATGCCAAATGATAATTATAAATAGTATTACTAAATAGTATAATTACCTCTTTGTACAGAATATTTATTAAATATATTTAATTTGACATAATAGCATTGTCAATTCAAAATGGAACTAAATAACAAGATTTAACATAACCACAAGTAATGTTATATAAATAAAACCATGAAAATGTATAGACTAATGCATCATCAAAGATATGTTTTTCAAAATCAAAAACTTTTACCTCTCACATATACCTGTATGCGATTCCAAATACAAGAAGGGAAAAAGATAGAAAAACATAAAATATTTAACATCAAAAGTTATTGGTTTGATAAATATATAAATTATATTAAAAATTATGAACAAGTACTGGAAAAGAATTTTCCAAAGACGATGCATGTATATCGTATATTTAGTATTGGTACCAAAGATTTTATTCAAGATGTAAAAAAATTTCTTCTGGTAATGAAAAAGCAAAATATTGATGGAGATGATAATTTAATTGCAGATGAACTAAGGTTGAACTATACAATGCGTAAAGATTTAATAAAGATATTTCCTGTTTTATTAATATCTGCTATTCCTTTTACAAATTATATCATCTTTCCATTAGCATATTATTTTCCAAGATATCTTTTAACTTCTCATTATTGGACGTTACAACAAAAACTGGATTTTATGCTACTGGATCATAAGAAAAGATTAAAACATAACAGACCATTGTTTAGGTGCATGCAAGCAGAGCTTAACAATGTTAAAAATGAAACACTGAAATTAAAATGGAGTGGTATTATTGCATGTCTTGGTAGTGGTACACACCCTAATGTGAAAGATATTATTGCCTGTTCTGAATTATTTGCGGGTCCACCATATTCATTAAATAGTCTTAAAAGAAAACATACAGTATGTTAACTTTAATATTTAATTTAAATTAATATTGTTTTTATATATTATTCAATTATATTTTAGTAAATTAATTTCACATCTATAACAATTTTTTGAGAGTAAAATCTTTTATAAATATTAATATAATGCTGAATTACATTTTAGAGAGAATTACTTGGTATATATAATATATCTACTTGGACACCTTTTAAAAGAAAAAAATTAACAGAACGGGCTATGTTAATAAAACGAATGGATCAAGCAATACAAAAAGAAGGTGGACCTACTACAATGTCGAATGATGCAATACGTTGGGTGTGCATAAAATAATATTCCAATATCTTTGATATTTTTTATACTATTTATTCAATGATTTCTTTACATATTATACTATATTTATTACATATATTCAAATTATAAAATATTTTAGGCACTTTCATTTAGGGGTGTAAGTCCTGCAACTATGTCCTTAGAAAGTATGAGAAATTGGCTAGAACAATGGTTCATAATATCAAATACAGTCAATGAAAACACAGTTTCATTGTTGTTACATAGCCCAATACTACTGGCATACAATCATCCTACTAACTGGATCCTTTTGTACACTTAAAACAACATTATCAAATATTTATTCTTTTTATTGTAAAAAAATGTATAAGAATTGTAATAATATAAAGTTTAAATATTTGTGTTTGAATTGTTTGTATAGCATATATGTAAATAAATAAATTGTACATTATGCACTGTACAAATATATCTATGTCAGAAGAATACAAAAATGTACATTTTCTATAGTATTATATAAATATTTTATCGTATTTTCAGAAAATTTTCTTTTTTATATAGCTAGCAATAGCTCTCTCTTTTATTTTTTTTTAAAGAGAATTGTTATTTTAGGAAAACAAAGCAAGAATAACATGTACATAAAATAAAATGACTATAACTTGTACATAGATGACATACTTTCATTTTACGTATACATTACAAAATATAATTGCCATTTTTTGTGTATAGCTGAATATAATATAATACAAATGTAATTCTTTTATTAGCTACAAGTATAAATTTTTTCAGTTGTTGAAGATAAATTATTTTGTCAAATCACACAAACATGATACGTCATTTGAAATAAATGATTACTAAAACCATAAAAAGTATCGAGAGAATTTTACCAATAATTACATTCTTTTGCATTAATCAATAGGTATATAAGCAGGTAGAACACCAATTGGAGAACGTTTCAATACTTTTGGATCAGAAACGGTTTCTAATTCATCACTATTTTCATTTATTTCCGAATTTGTATTATTATTAGACATTTCAATTAATGTATTAGAACGAACTACAGAGTCTATATTTTTCATAAGATTAATTTTTCTCATAATGTTTTCTTTTTTTTTATCAAGAGATTTATTTAAAGCAGGTGCTTGTTCATAATATCTAAGTCTGTTTTCAGCAGATAAAGTATCTTTTGTAACAGTTGTTACTGTTTGACTGCAATGCATATTGTATTTTCTTTTTAAATGGTTTTGATTCTTAGAAGATGATTGTGTTTTATGTGGGTAAGGACAAAACTCACCTTTACTGCATTTCTCTGTTTTCTCAAACTCTGGACATAGATTTTCATGGCGCTGCTTACACTGTAAAAGAAGTAACTTCCAGCTCTTTGAAAAATATTGTCTTGTATGTGTTATTAATATATTAATTATATACTTAAACATTTCCTCACTAATAAAACTAATTGTCAAGATATCAATATTTCATTTAAAAATTAATCAATAAATGAATAATTATTTATAAACTATAAACATATAAATTATTATTAAATATAGAAAAAAATAAGTGTAGAAAAGATAAATTATAATATGTTAAAAAGATATCTAAGATTCTTCTAAATACTTAAAATTTGCATTAAAATTTAATTCAGATTTAATAAATTTATATCAGTATATTTTACTGATAGGTACTTATGAAAATTACTGTAAAAATATTTATATAACACTTTATTTATATAAGTAATAAAAATTGTCTAATCTTTTATTAATCCTTTGGAGACAAATTTTCTATAATACTAGTACATATGAGTACACATAAGTACAAAAAAGAAGGTTATAAAGATTTAATAGAAGAGAGTAAATATTTTAGTTCAAAAAATAAAAAATATCGCACTTACCTCACTACCTTTGACACAATATCCTTGCAAGAAATCTATACAAATTGGAGTACTGGAAGAAACTTTGATGTGACGATAAGGGCAAGCATCCCGGGTACAGCAACCTTCCAAGAAGTATTTACAAGTTGGCATTTTTTCTGGACCTACATCATGAGATAATGGACATTTATCCAACAAACAATTTCCTTGAAGAAATCTAAAAAGATATTTTCTCTATTAAACAATGTGCTTTTTTATATATCATATAGATACAAAATGTTACTTTACTTTTTACAAAGAGAAATTTGTTTCTTGTCATGACGCTTTACACAAATCCCTTTTTCATGATTTGAACAATATCCAAATTTTTGAAATATTAAACATGGTTGGTTATTTTTTTGCATTTTGTTGCGTAATATTTGTATACTCTTCTGTTTGACTTTATTGCTACAAAGAGAAAAGATTAACAAAATGACTATATGGCTTCTAATAGTATTATATTATATAATGATGTAGTAAAAATGAATTTAATATGAAAAAGATCAAAAAATATAATATGTATAGAATTATAAACAAAGCAATAAGGAAATATGAATTTAAATGTTAAGAGAGATATAATTAATGAAATAAGACTATGAAGTTAAAGATAACCAATACCTTATATTATTTTTATAATTTATTTTTTGTGACATATTAGATGGGGATTTAATTGCATTTGTTGAATTCAATATTTTTTTACTTGAACTACTTGAAGTTTCTTTCATAGATTTTACTCTACATAATTTTTTCCCATTGGTAGCTACTATAAATTTGTCAACTTTAAGATTTATTGCCCGTTTTTCTGAAATTGAAATGTAGACAATATAAAAATCTGTTCTATATTCGTTTCTACAATTTTATGTAATATAGTATTATCACTTACTTTTTATTCCATAACTTTTACGTACTAAATGATTCTTGGAACATTTATAAACAATTCCTCCAATCGTAATTAGTTCCATTTTATTATTTCTGTAAAATTTTTTTCTGTAAAATTATAGAAGCTATCTAAAGTTTAAAAAAATGTTATATCTTTTATACTCACATTTTAGATACATATACAGTCTTTTTTTGACCAAGGCTTGCATGTTCTCTTGCATTTGTAGTTTTTGATGCTGTTCGATCTATTCTATATTTATTTATTTTAGGTTTTATAACTGGTGATTTCACTAAGTTAATATCTTCATTAATTGACTGTTGCAAAACATTTGTTATCTTTGTTTTCATAACTTTTTGAGGTGTAGGTTTCACATTTTTTACTATTGAATTTGAGGTTCTTTTGATCTTACATGGTTCTACTTGAGAAGTACTAAAGGATTTTCTTGACCCTCGCCTTACACGCAAAAGTTTTCTTTGTGATAAAACTACAATACTAGAATTGTTCACTTTCTTTTGATTCTGAATAACCTTTGGAGAATTTGTATTCTTAACAAGTTTTAATCTTGAACAAACAGGATGGATAATATTTTGTATTACTTTTTCTTTATGTTCTGCCGGTTTAAATTGTACAGAGGAAGACAACTTTTTGATTAATTTTGGATTAACATGTACTGATTTCTGTATAGAATTTGTACTTGTTATATTTACAGAATTACTCTGCACGTCTTCATTGGAATTAATATTTTTCATCATTGTTGGATTAACATGTACTAAAGATCTCTTATGTAATTTTGGATTAACATATATTGCAGAATTTTGGCGATTGAAGTTTGGATTAATATATACATTAGTACTTGTTGATACATTGCATGACATGCTACTAGATGTTCTGGGCAATTGTTGGGACATATGAAGTAAATTTATTTCAGATTTTGCAGAATTCAAAGGTTGGTTTATAATAGGTTTATCCACACAGCACAATTTATCTGATGATTTCTTCTTATGATTTTCTATTAAATCTAAAAATAATACATCATAAACATATAAATACAAAATAGCTCGACATGTGTGTGTGCACAGCTGTGTAGATTCAGAATATTGTTGAATTATAATATATATTATTGAATTATATTAATATATTATAGAAGTTATAGATCATAAATTATAATTTACACATACGTATTTATTATTAGAATCACAATGATATAAATGTTGAGATTAATGAAGAAGTATTATAAAAATTGAAAATATAGATACGTTAATTTGTGGCATATGAGTTAAAGCATTTTAAATATTTCAATATTTGTTGTTAGCGAAAAGTTCATAATTTGTTGTTTCTTATTATTGTTTTGTTTTGTTTCCATATTTCGCCCTAATATTTATACAAGTATGGTTAATGAAATGACATAATTAATAGCATGATTTTATCTTTTGTTAAATTTATTTTAAATATGATAAAAAGTTTACTTGCTACTATAGTTAGAACTGTACAAAATCGTAAACTTACGTGTTAAATAGTGTATTTCCTTGATTAAATTTTCATCCATATTTAGTAGCATAAAATGTTATTTTTTATTACTCAATAAATGAAGAGAAAGAGATTAAAGATAACAACTTCGCAGCATAAGAGATTATTCTATAAATCAGTATATGTATTTCACAAATTACAATACGTTGATGTTCCTTATGCCATAAAAATAAACTATTTAAAGATAGATGTCGTTTTCTGAAAATTACAAGCACTAGCGCTATATGTGCACGATAAGTGAACTATTTTCTATTATGGTTAAATAGCGGGATATTTTAACTTATAATTTTTGATTTTGTGACTATAATTATTACATCAAGAATGTAAACAATGTTTAATGGCCACAGATTTTTAATGTTTGCAATTTAAAAAAATAAAAATATGTGATTTTATAAAGGTTGGATATAATATTAATGTAACTATCAAGAAAAAATTCAAGTTAACAAATATTAAATTCTGTAAATTATCTGAAAGTTGCATTTCATGTTCATTTTTATTACTTCTGATTTACAAAAACAGTAGGTACGTTTAATAACCAGAGAGGAAGTTTCTTCTATTTTCATTCGATCACAGATTATTTAGCAACGTTACTATAATTTCTTGTTTTCTTTCATAAATAATGTTAAGCGATGGGGAGTGAAGATCATCCCGGTCTATAGTCAATCAGTCATCGCGTACTTGACAGTAGCTTTGTTTACCTAATGGATATAGGGTACTCATAGCCTAATTTACATACGTGTTTATATTCAACGTGAACCCGAACCTGTTGTTTTAATTTTTAATATTATTCAGTGAACGTGTAATAAATTTAGATAATTTCTATTTAAATAATTCGCGCTTTTTCATAAATGTTTCTCTTAACTTACACGCAAACGCAGGAGATATTGATCTGTGTCCATGAATATACTGGGTCGCATATAAAAGGTCTGTAACTTACCACTAAACTTATATATATCCACTTGTGGTACTCAAAGAGATACCTTTTTTATGAAGAAAAACCGAAAGATTATTTTACGTATATGGAGGTTAGTAGTATGACGCGCTTAATTGTATTTGTCTTTGCTCTTTATACAGAAAGAATTTCATTGTATATTTTCGTCTAATTTGTACGAACGTTTTCTTCATTCACTTTAATAAATTGCTAGTAACTCATTTTACATTTTAATTGATATCTTTTTTAATCATACAAATCTTGTATTATAAATCTTGTGATGGGTAATCTCATGAATATTAATAAGAATTTATGATAACTAATGTTTGTTAACATAAAGGGAGCTATATATATGTATGTATGTATCCCTGTATGTTTTTTATTTTGAACTTATTTCATTAATTATTATATATTACGTTTGTTATCAAATGTACTTAATAAATTTGAATAAAAATTATTTACTACGTTTTAAATGTTCCTTTACATATTCAATAATTTTTGAAAACAATAAATAAGTAAGCAGTGGCAATTCATAGAATTAAATATAGAAAATCGTATTTATATAAACATCTGACACCAAGAAAAAATTTGTTTTACGAAATAATTTTTAATAATCTGCTATAAATTGTAGTAATTTGAAGATATTAGAACATTGTAATTTTTTAAACTGCATAATTGTATACTTTCATATAAATTTTATTTGTAAATTTTATAACAAAACAAAACCAAATATTAAATCTCATGTTACTTACAAATCACTAATATTTGTAATTAATACGTGTAATATACAGTTTTACTTAATCTCTATTAAAATGAAACATATACTTATACGTACGTATACGTTTACGAAAGCACGGCACAACGCACAACAATATTTCATCATGCAAGTTTGTTCCTAATTCGTTTTTGAAACGTTTTATATTTGTGTTATGCACGAAATGGAAATGAAAAGGGTTATTTCAAATTTATTGCAAACTAGAAGATTTCATATTGGTTAAAAATTTATATTTATTATCGTCACTTACAATTATAATTCGAAATTTTTAATAATTTAGTATCTATTATTTTTGAAAATACATTAAAAAATATATCATGTGCCATCACAAAAACTAGTATTTTAAAATATTGGAATCAAAATTTTTACATTTAAATTCATGAATACAGAAATTATTATGACAAAATTATAAACCAATATTCACCTTCATATTTTCAAAGTAGATCAAACCAGATCAAGTTTATGCTGATAACTTAAATTAACATAATACCCAAATATAAAATGTGACAAAACAAACATTGTTAACTTAAGTATATTCAATAGAATTATTTTCATTCTTAAAAATGGCTATATCAAAATACATTGATTTATGTCACTTTGTTAATATCAAATTTAGATGAAATAAATCCAAGACATTTTAATTGAGCATTCGTAGAATGCAGTATCTTTGATAGAACGGGTAATTATTAATGACAGAAACCCGATGATCCCATTCACGCCAAAAATTAATTTAAAAATAGAGGAATGAGAAAAGAAAAGGACAGAAGCGCGCAGCATCAATAACGCGCAGGCTTCGTTCTTCCAGCATCAACGGGGACAATCTCCATATCAGTAATTCAGTACCGAACATTTTGCACGGTGCAAGGTGGAAGGTGGAAGTCAGCGGGTTGCAACGTGCTGCAGGATTGTTACGCATATACTGTATTTACTTTCGTTCTTCGTTTTCCCTCGTTTCTTCCGCTGTTGTGTTTCTTTTGTTTTACATATATGTCAGTGTGTGCATCTGTATGTATCACGTTGCCCAAAGGACTACACAACAGCGTTTATCGTAGCTTCGTAGGGGATAAACTTTAACACGATCTTCTGTTGTTTGCCTTCTTAATTCAACAGAAGCATCAGGATATCGATCTCCTTCTCCGATGGCAGATCACGATAACATTTACGACGACGAGGTAATTAAATCGATTTACTTGCGTTTCCTGTGAAGTTTTCGGTTTTCCTTTCATCCACTTTGTTTTAAGAGGACGTGGAAATTATGAAGCTCCTTGATGTTGGTAAACTTTGCGTGTAAATGCTTTGCTAGAATGAGATATACTATTATAATTATATGACATAAAAAGTGTTTGAAGGATGGAAGTTTGTCCTCATGTTGGATGGTTTTCTTAAACATTAATCATTTCTTTAAAATGGTAATACTTATATATGAAGCTTTTTGAGAGATATACGTTTTTTATAATGCACGTTCTTTCTTCTTTAATGTTAATAAATGTGTCTCGAACATTTAGATAAAAAATTTTAATAGAAGAATACTTTTTATGCCTTACGCGAAGAGATATGTTTTACTAGCGCTATATTGAAAATTAGAGCAAGAATCTATTGATCGTAATTTTGAAATTTTGTTTTTATAAAAACTGTAACTTAAGTATGTCGGTTTTTTATTATAAATGTATTCGTACTGCTATATTTTTTAATAATACTGTATGCATCTAACATTTTATTTGAAGAAATTATTCCTTCTTGACGACTTTGTATAGAAGTGATATATAGAGTAAGGTGAATATAAATTGCTAACATATTCATTTGTAACAAGAGAGAAATTGTTATATTTAAGATCTTTAATTATAACAAATTACTGTCAGATATTTATTATATATTATCTACATATTAGTATTAGTTATATATTAGTGTCTCGAGATTAAGTGAGAGTCGTGACGGAAATATATAATAATTGTAATCAAAGAAATTGAATGTTCTATTTCCTTTTAAAAGCTGTATATTGAGAAAAATATCATAATACGTGTTAAAAAAAATAATTTTTTGGAACATAAATGAATAAATTATTATTTTTAGCTACTAGTATTATTTTTATCCAACAGTTTTTGAGCTCTTTCATTCCATTTATATCTAAAAATGAATTACTATTTTTATACTGCTATTAGATACCGCGATGGATACACAAGTAGGGATTACTGTATGTTTCTTATGAATCGTAATACGATTTTTGTAATGATCGATATATTTTTTACAACTAGATAAAAAGATTTTAATCAAATATGTAATTTTTATTATTTCATCCAATCCTCTTTATTCAACTTTTGTTTTATTATCAATACTATTTTAACTCTCTCTCTCTCTCTCTCTCTCTCTCTTTCTCTGTCTTTTTTGTTTTTTAAAAATATTTTTTCTAAATTGTATGTTTAGGAACTTGCTTTCGAAATAAAAATTATTATTTAATGCAATTTAATATCAATTACGTATATTTTTAATAAGCTTGATAATTTTATTAAATATAATTGCTTCATAGCATGACGCTGGCAACACAATGAACAATACATTAATATATGAAATTCTATAGTTTTGTTTTTATATAAAAATGAGAATTTAAAAACAGTCACTCTTAAGTTCCAAAATCAATAATTACCTTCTCCATAAATGTCTGTAAAAAGTTAACATTGACCTACTGATACACATAATCTAAAATTAATTACATTAATCAATTAATTAATTATACAATTACTCTCTTCCTTAGTTACATACATACATATATTATATAGCAATTTATTACTATTGCAAAGATATTTATATATAACTTATATTTTAATAAATTTGTTATATTACAATTTGTCATGTATCGCAGAAATTTATTTACTTTGCTTGCTATAAAATCGCTATTTTTTTCGTAATTTTCTAAATCGAATGGAACAATGTAATACTTTTATCTTTGATATTTTTTAAGGATTTTTTATTATCTTATATTTTAAATAAATTAGTTAATAAATTTTTCTATGTACATAGTATTATACAATTATTTGGCATTGGCGTTAGTGAGTACCTTTGTGATAGGAGCTTGTATCAGCGAATCCAAATCAAAGGAATTGGCGTGGCATTTTGATAGCTCTTCTTGTGATCGTTGCGGTCCTGACTTTAATTGTGACATCGGTTGCCTTATTAACACCGCCAGATGAGGGTCCCAGGGTACGAGGTGCTAGAATAAGACTTTCTGAGGTAAACATTTGTACTTTTGACTCTAATATTCTAGCTTTAAAATTATTTCTTTATCGTCATCTTAAAAGTATCAATTTTAATTGAAAGCATCAATTCTCTGTAAACATAGAACAAAAGATTTATCTTCTTTATCCTCTATTAATATTATTAATGCGATACTATTAAGAGTTCTTCAATTTTATTCATTCTTTCTTATTAATAAGTCTCTTTATTGCTATTTCATATGCTGTTTCTTAATATTCATGAATATTCTTTAAACAAGCATAAAATATTCTCTAGCACCTTGTTCTACATCCATAATACTACAAATCATTAGATTTTTGACGATGTTTAACATTTGATATGAAGATTAAGCAACAATTTGTTTCAAAAACCTCTTCAATTAGTAGACGTAATCCATCACCATTTATTTCATACTTACATTTGAATTTAATTTCAAAATTTAACAATCGGAAAGAAAAAGCTTTGACTTCAGATTTAAATGGCTTCGTTTGTATTTTGAAAATATTCTTTCAATAAAATACTTCTTAGATCAATGATTAAATAAAAAATTTGACTCTTTAGCAAATTTAATTCGATTCGATTTTTTAGCAAATTCAAACGAATACTCTCCTAATTATTGTATTAATAAAAAGAGTGTTATGTAATAATTAATAATAAATAAATAGTTAAAAATTATGTTAATATAAAATAAATATTTTGTAGGTACTCTCTGGAGAATTAACACCTCTCTTCTTCAATGGATCATGGGTAAGCGGGCAGCACATTTGCTATCGAGATGTATGGGGTGGAATTTCGCTATTACACGTTTCCCCAAAAAACATCACTTCCCGCAGTTTAATGTCCAATGAGACTTTTGTAAGTTTAAGTTACTTAAATATTTCAATTAATTTTATGTGTTTTTAATTTGATAAGATAATGTAATATAAAACAAAGTATTAAACTCAACAGGTACGTATATAATTTTTCTATATATAGACGAAGAAATTGTGTTTGTTAGAAAATATTTGTATATTTACACTTAGGCTTTCTAGCAAAACAGAACATTAAGAGGTATTTTGCATACAGAGGAGACTGAATCCCGCCAAGTTCTCATTGTCACCGGATCGTAATTATTTACTCCTTGCGTACAATGTGAAGAAACTGTTCCGATACTCGTATTTAGCACAATATAAAATTTATGACGTAAATACAGGGTTAGTAAATATGACTTAGATGATAATTTTAATTTATAATAATCAAGAATCTTGCGAAAATACAATAAAGTTCCAGTTGTATATATTCTTGTAAATTCTTCAATTATTAAATAAACGTAAATTTTATTCAAACTCAATTCGATATATTATGTAATATATAGTGCTAAAATTTCGACTTTAATATACTCTTTACTGCAGAAATAAAAATTAATTCATGTCTAAATATCTACACAAATATAAAAATCATTTTGTCAATTGAAAATTACTTAAAGAATTGGGATTTTATTGGAACTTTTAATTAGTAATGTTTATTAATTAACATTAGACATTAGTCACTTTATTGTTACAGAGAAATTATACCATTGACTCCACATCCTGAGAAGGATATCCACCCTTACCTTTTGTTGGCACAATGGACTCCACGTGATCATGGTTTAGTTATGGTTCAGGATTATGATATTTATTATATAACAAGCCCTAAGAGTAATACAGGATATCGTGTTACTGATACAGCAGTTCCTGGTATTTTGTCAAATGGATTGCCTGACTGGCTATATGAAGGTAATTTAATTTACATTTTTGAGGAGAATGTTTGATAAATCATTTTATACGCATAAATATTTATACATATGTTTGTAGAAGAGATTTTACATCGTGCAGAAGCAATTTGGATGTCATCAGATGGCCATATGATGCTGTATGCCTCCTTCAATGATTCACTTGTTGACGAAATGCATATATCTTGGTTTGGGGAAGGATACAAAGCTTTGTATCCTCATATACGATCTTTGCGTTATCCTAAGGTAATTTTATTTTCATTTATTGTTTTGAATTAATTATTATAATTTTGTTTTCCCATGATATCAATTTACCGCAAAGTAAAATATTCTAATATGATTGAAATATTTCATACATGATTGTATAGCCAGGAACACCAAATCCTATGGTACGACTCTATGTAGCAGACTTGGCAGATCCAAAGAACATTCATACGAAGGTAGTGAAACCGCCACCTATCATCGAGCATGTGTGAGTTTACTTACAAAGTTTGGAGTATGGAGTGCTTGAACAAATTTTCTCTTATTAATTTTTCCTCATTAGGTGTAATTATTCGTCTTAACAAAAAAAAAAAAAAAAAAGAATGAACAAAATTCAAAATGTCTTGAATAGAGATTTGAATAGAGATTGTTGTTTTTTACAAGAAACATTTAGATGTTTCTGTGGTGACACTCCCAAGGTACTTCAAAAAAGGAAGCATATTCTTTCGGCAAGATACTTTAAGATATACATGAGGAGTAGTTTCTTGGTTTAAAATGAGCTGGCTTTTAAGAATACTTTTTAGTTTAAAATAAACTTGAGTAGGAAAATCTCTGCTTTATTTCTTAAAGTAAAATGTTTTTGATCTAATATTTGTGTAGCAAATTTCACGATTTCTACGACAAACAAATGTTTTTTGTACCATTTTGTAAAATATTAGCATTGATGCGTTTTCTTTTAGTTAAACTAAAAAGCATTAAAAATATTATGCATTTAATTTTAAAATAATTTTAAATAATAATAATAAACGAGCGTTAACAGAATTTACATCATTTTGTACCAAGACATGATTCATAAAATTTTGTTGAACATGTAAACATTTTTAAATTATTATTTTATTCATATACTTTTATTCATATATGGATTTTTTACACATTTATCATATAGTATTTATATACATTTGTAAGTGTTTTTGTGTGTGCCTATTATAATTAATAATTTAAATATTTGGAAAGTTCTTGAAGAATTAATTTTCATAGAGTTAATCTTAGAAATCATCTCATTTTAATCCCGCTAATGTGATATATGTAGAAAATATTTTGAGTTTTAGCACATAAATGATTATTTAATTGAGCTTAGCAATTTTAGTTCACGAATTATTTTAGTGTGCATTATAGACATTTTTTTTTCATTTGCTTTCATTTCTTTCTGCTATCTTGGAAAATATAACATAGCTTCCTTTTTATAATTAAAAGAATATAAACAACAGGGAAATTTAGGTCATTAAAGAAACAATTCATATGTGTTTTATTATCATTAAAATAGTTAAGTTTTACTATTTTGCATAGATATAATCAGCTAATGGTAGTAATATATTAAGTTGCATTCTTATAGATTTAATTGCTATTAAATATCATGCAAATTGCTTTAATCAAACAGTCAGTAAATTAAATTAATTATGAAATATTATTATACACAATATTAGCTATAGATATTATCAATATTTATATCCATTAACAGAGAACATTACTTTACAACGGCTTCTTGGATTTCTTCAACGGAAGTCTGCATAACATGGTTGACCCGTGCACAAAATCTTTCTGTTGTGACTATTTGCAAGAGCCCATCGTGGCATTGTCAGGTACATTGCAGTTATTCCAGTTATTGTCATTTTATTTATCAAATAATTATTTCATTTATAAATCTACTTCTATCATTTCATGTAGGAAATTCAAAAGATAGCAGCTGAAGGTCGTGGTTGGGTAGATACTCCTCCAGAGTCACCTATTTTTTCAGCAAATGGCAGTAGTTACATTGCTATAAGCCCAATAAAAGATGGTCCAACTGGTTATTTCAAACATATTGTTTGGGTAAATGTTGCCCAAAAATTAGTCGTTCCACTTACTCATGGAAAATTTGAAGTTACACAAATAGTAGCATGGGATCAGCCTAATAATACCATGTAAGTAACAAATTCTATTGTTTATTAAACGTTGATTGATCATTACTATATCCAAACAATATTTTTCTTTGAATCTAATTTACTTCCTCTATATAGATACTTTATAGGTATTCCACCTATGAGACCAGGACAAAGGCATCTTTATTATGTGAGTTCATTGTTACCACACGTGGGTTCGTCTCTACATCCTGCTGTTTGTGTTACTTGTACAGCAACATCAGAAGGAAATCGAAATAAACATAGAACAGCTTCATCTGGTCATCATAGTGCTTGGTCTGACAATAATTACATACATGATCATTATGAAACACAAACAGAAAGTATACAAGATAAATATGTTGGACAGCCAAAGGAAAATGTTACAAAGAAACAGAAAGCGAAAGCATACATTACGCCAGGTAAGTATACACGTATATGCGCCTTTTAAGGAAGAATTAATGATTGACTTATATAATTACAATATTATAATATTTCTTTTATTTTCAGAATTTACCGATCAACCTTGTCAATATCACAATGCTATTTTCCCACTAGTTGGAACTGATTATTTTGTTTTGGAATGTTATGGGCCTGGTATACCCACTGTTACTTTATATAAAACTAATTTTCCTATGCCACGTCTTATCTATGTCTTACAGAATAATACATTATTACGTGTAAGTTGTAATAATTTTTATACTTTTATACTTGAAGTATAAAATAGCGAAAACACATATAAAATTAAAGATTTGTTTTAGGAACGAGTTGCTAAACTTGCACTCCCACAAATAAAAACATTTCCTGTTCAAATAAGTGGTGGATATAATGCACAAGTAAAATTGCATTTACCACCTGGACTAAGAGAAGATGAAATCACCAGATATCCATTAATTGTACAAGTGTAAGCATATTCTTCAATATTAAACTCTAACATTATTTTAGGAAGAAAGCATATGAGATCAGAAATATTTTTTTTTTAGGTATGGTGCACCAGGTTCGCAGCTAGTGACAGAAACGTTTAAAATTGATTGGAATACTTATTTGGCTAGTAGAAAAAATATGATTGTTGCACAAATTGATGGGAGAGGTAGCGGAGGCCAAGGCTATAAGTTTCTTCACGAAGTGTATTATAGACTCGGCTCTGTAGAAGTTGCTGATCAACTTGAAGTGACTGAGTAAGAAAAACTTTTTCAGAAAAAACGTTAGATTACTCAATGCTAGTATAAATAAAATTAATATTTTATCAAGTTATTCAAAATTTTTAGGTATTTGCGGGATTCATTGCATTTCGTGGATAAGCAACGAGTGGCTGTTTGGGGTTGGAGTTATGGAGGTTTCGTAGCTGCCCTTGCGTTGGCGCATCCTGGACAAGATGTCTTTGAATGTGGTATAAGTGTAGCACCTATTGTTTCATGGAAACTTCATGGTACACTATTTGAGTTCAATATTTTTGAATTCTTATTATTTTCTTAAATTTATATTAAATTATTCGTATTAATTAAGAAACTTAATTTTTATATTTAAACAGATTCAGCATATGCTGAAAGATACATGGGTTTACCAGATGTTATAGCAAATTATAAAGGATACGCCGAGTCAGATGTGTATGAGAAAGTGGAAAATTTACGAAATAAAATGTTTTATTTAGTGCATGGCACTGCAGATGATAACGTCCAATTTCAACAATCCATGGCACTTACGCATTACCTTGCAAAAAAAGACATACTTTTCCGACAACAGGTAGACATTTTTAGATGTTAACAAACGCATACGACCATTCTACGCGATGAATACATAACTTTAGATCATCCTGTTTTTTACAATATTAATTGTTTGTTTCCAGGTGTATCCAGACGTGGGTCATACATTAGCAGGAGTGAAAGGTCACCTCTACTTATCAATGGCTCAATTTTTGGATGATTGTTTCCAGAAACAAGTACCTACTGATACAAAACCTGGTCTCATCAGTGGTGGAGCTTGTCTGTAGTTGTAAATAATATGATCTAAAAATGATCTACTTGTGAAGGAAGTCTATACACAAAAATTACACCTAAATATCTCCAAATTGTGTTCCGTTTATTGATACCTTTAGGAGAAAAATATTTTCGCATTATTTTGTATATCAACTAAATATTATAAGAAAATGGTGTAAATACATAAAATTATGTTTGTTGTATTTTAAATTGGAGATCAAATCTAAATGAATGAAAGTGATAAATTCTAACATTATTAAACAGATATTAATACATTACATGTAAATATAATTTTGTTTTAAAAATGTTATAATATTTTTGTTGTGAACTTAAATAGGACTATTTGGTGTTTTCTTTATGTATGTATATCATGTAATTAGATTAATTTAAAATATTAAAAAGTTTCGTTACAGTTTTTCGATTTTATTTTACAATTATTAGTTAAAAACAATTTTTCATTGAAGATTGTGATTACCACGACTTGTGCTTTAAATAATTATAGTTTTTTTTATTTATGAGGTTCATAAAATTTTCACTTTGATTATTTAGTAATATGATGCTTTTATAATACAAGCAATAAATACAAAACTTATATTAAATATTAGCATGAGCAAAAAGAATGAAATATGAGCCAACGGTAAGTGAAAAGAAGAAAATACAAAGGCATACATTATTCATTGTAACTAAACTTTGATTAATTTTACGAGTACTAACGACTTTTATTCATTTAGATATTGATTGTTCTTCTGCTATGACGAAATCTAAAAAGATAAAGATTATTTTAAACATCACATAATTTTATCAAAGGTATGCATAGGTCATTTGCTGTAATTGCGAAACAAATATTGGAACGAGGTAAAAAGGCAATTACTTCTCCTCATTGAGTTGAACGATATGAAATTGTCAGGAACGATGAAAATTCATGAACCGGCAAGCACTCGATGTAAGGGTAACTTTTTCCTTCTTTCATTTAGATTCTTGTAGTTAATAACACGCGTGTACAAGAAATGCGAAACAACGCGTTTATTCCTCAATGCATATTTCTTAAATTTCCTATATCATAAGAAATGAACGTTTCACTCAAAGTTCATGTGATTTCTCTTACATATATAGATCTATCTTAACACGATCTATTCACTACAATAATAATCAACGTAACACTTTGTAAACAGTATTAATTAACTTCGAGGAACAATAAAGAAATTTTATAAAAATAACATTCAATTAATTGTTCTAAATAAGATATAAAAGTTAACGAAAATGGATCTTATGGCGTGATAACAATACGTACTTACATACTAATTTTACCTGAATGTAATGAGCAATTGAAAATGTTACTAACAATAAGATTAAAGTGTAATTGTGCGTCAAACTGTATTGTGCGCAAACTTTGCGTACGTGTTTCTTTAAACAGCGATATAAATAGGGAGAGATGTTTAGACGAGTGATTTTCATTTCTATCTCGTACAATAGTATAACAAAATACGTATAGATTTCTCGATGGATTTTCTAAATTATCGAGGGGGCCGTTATCGATTGGTCAGTAGTCGGAAATGGATTTGACAATCTTCTTGTTCGAACACCTGCCAAGATGTAGCAGCATGTGGTTTTTAAGATTAGTTGGTTTACTGAAACCACGGCTACAAATATGGCACCTGAATGGCCATAGTCCATTATGCACGTACATATGACTCTTAAGATCTCCCGGTGTTGGGAACGACTTGGAGCATTGTGAACACTTGTGTGGCTTCTCCTGAAACATAAACGTAAGAGCACCCTTCACTGCGAATTTATACTACGAATAAATTGAAACAAATCACTGTTTTGCGAAACAATGTAATTTCAACTTGTAAAACTTTTAGTTTCGTTCATAAGATAAAATTGTAAGTTTTACAGTAAGTTCAAAACGACATTACTTGTTGTGCTATGTACTATTACTCGTCGTTTTCAAGCGTTTGCTGGTTAATATTTATATTTAAGTTTTCTTCAAGGAAAATACTGTGAAATACGTACACTTCGATTATGAGAATCTTCGATGAGGAATATCTTAAAGAAAGTTCGATAAATATTATTGTAACCCGCATATTTTTTCTCTTTTTATTGAATACTAGCACAAAAAATAGAACATTTCTTCTATAGTACAAACTACTACCTAAATAAAGATAAGATTCTAAACTTATTTTTATTTCACCAACTCGCAAAAATATAATAAAAATCTATGAAATGTTATACCGATTTACGATGAAATGATATTATAATAGATAGAAAGAAATATAAAAGAACGGCATTGATTGCGAAGAAATTTATACAGAAATAAATGCTGTTCGTTATTGTATAAATTGGAGTTAAAGCTGTTAACTTTGAACGAATAAAGGAACTCACAACACGAATTGCTTTGCATTTGATTAAAAATCCAATTAATTTTTACCAACACGATAAATATTTAAAAGAATTAATGGGACTTGTTGTGGTCGCTAATCGAACACTTCTATCATTTTCTTTCCTAAATAAGTATTTTAATATTTAAAATCTCTTATTTCCCATCCAAGCTCACGTACTTTTTCATATACTGTTATTTTCTATATTATGGTCTTATATTTTTTTATATTTTTATACTGTCATACAAGAATCAATACAACCAAGAGATACATTTCTAAATTCACAAAAAAATTCTTCCATTAAAAATAAAAAAAGGATAGAATTTGCAAGCGTTGAAATACAAGAAAAGCAATCCGCAGATCATACTTTTCTTACGTTTATCGCAACGTCATAAGGGACAAACGAGGCTGAAAGATATCTACGGGATCACATGCTCGACAGCAGCAACTATATTTTGCCGAATATCCTATATATTCTAATAAACGGAATTCTAAAAGATGGAAATCAGTAAACTGATTTTTCCCCATACGCAAAACTACCATCGAGTGTGAAAGACAAAGTCCAAAGACACGCGTCGTATTTGTTATCCCAGTTCGATCGACTTGCCGAACGACAATAAAAGAACGCGTGGTCTTGCGAAAACACGATGAAAAGGTGGCAAGGGTAAGTGGGATGAGCGGCGGAGCACGTGAAAGAGGAAGGGAATGGAAGTCAGTAGAAACGAAGGAGAAAGATGGCAGGGGAGATAGTACACCGGCGAAGGTAGACGAGAGATAGAGGCGGAAAGCGATGTTAACATAAGATCGAAGAGAGAACCAGAAGAGTCTGCCTCCGGGTATATTCTCCGTCTCCCTAATTGGATTGCATTCCAAGCAGTAGCGAGTAATGGACCAATTACAGTAGCTGATGGCAAGAGCAACCTATATGGCTCCCGAGATATCATTACTTCGCTGGATTAGAGAAACTCATACGGGGGTTTCCGCTCTGATAAATAAAAACTCCGACCGATCTTTTACCACTCGCGCCTCGCGTTACCGCTTCGCGTACCGGTTTCCTTGCGTTTTCCCGATCACAACCAGCTTTACACCGACTGGGATAACTACGGCTAAAATGAAGATAAACTCCCTGAAGGGACTCGGTCTGCACCGATTCTCAAAGGGATCCATCTACCTTTTCTTCTTCTCTTTCATATACTTTAACTTAATTGTGTTTTCAAATGTGTGTGTGTGTTTTTTTTTTTTTTTTAGATATTTGTCACTTTGTGATAGTATCGCTCATAAATATCTGGACGCCTTAAGTAACCAGTTACCTGGCCGATTTAAGTAACGACGAGCTAGTGACAAATTGATGGATTTTGGATTTTAGCTTCCGCGATGATCGACGGGTGTCACGCTATTGGGTCTTCAGCATCGATCGTGTTACACACTTTCGTGTAAACGTTACAGCTGTAGCCTGAAAAAGTGAGTTATAACGTTGACGAAACATTAGCGCATAACACGATCGATCCTGACGAGTCAAAAGGATAGATTAATGATTTATTGTTCTCTTACGTATTGTACCCCGATCATCGTTAAAACTCCGGATGAGGAACTCTTCGAACAATATCATTGGTAAAATAGACGTTATAATTTCATTAAGGAATGAAATGTTGTTTCGCAAGGTATTTTCTATAATTATGTGATATCATTGGTTCATGGATAAAAATTAAAGACCACATTTTACATCGAACTACGATGCTACACGTTGCTAAGTTTTGACGAGTACTCCGAGTAACTAGCGAAAGAGTATCGATAGGCTATGCTCGCAATATAAGAATATTTATCTTTTTCAGTGAGAGCAGCTTGTTGGAAACTTACCTTGATGTGAGTCATACGATGATAGTAGAGGTTGGAAGAGGCCGTAAACTTCTTACCGCAAACGAGACACTGATGAGGTTTTTCACCACTGTGGATTCGCTTGTGCGTATTCAACGAGCTCGACGTTGAGAAACCCTTGTTGCACACCATACAAACATGCGGTTTCTCTCCTTCAATTTAACAACAAAATCAAATTACTTGGCCGATGTTCAACCGTCGAAAGGCTTACGTTTTTAGACACAATAGTCTGTTAGCCCTTTCGATCGAGTTACGTTAAAATATTCTTTTTTTACATAGAAATAAAAATTTCCTCACTGTCATTAGAAGTTGTAATGTAATTGTAATGTAATGTAATCGTAAATTATACCACTACTGGTCTTTAAATTTACTGCACAGTTATCGTTAATTATTCAACAAATTCTTCTCCTCGTTCTAAATCCCATTGCTTCGCGTTATTTGTTTTTCGTGCAAATAATACAACGTTCATATAGCGTTAATATCGAGTAAAATTAGAATTGTTTGCTTGAAAGGCGATCGATATTTCACTCACCTGTATGCGTTCTCATGTGACGTTTTAAAAGGGAAGGTCGGTCAAAGGATTTCCCGCAGACTTCGCACGGCAACAGAACCCTTTCTCCTCTCTTAATCGTCGTTAAAATACTGCAATCTAAATGATCCCCTGTCAAGGATAACGTCGACGACGAGGATTCTTCAGACGTAGACTCGTATTCGTCTACCTCGTAGTACGGATGTGAAATTGTCGATGACGAATGATGAGAAAGCAACGCCATGGATAAGTCTAATGGGGATTCTTAAACGAAACATCTGGTTATTAAACGCTATCTTTGAGATCTTGTTAAACGAGAGACTTAAAAGAAAAGAGACGTAGATAAAAATCTTCGATTCGAGAAAATTACAAAGTTAAATTCCAACAGAGAAAGTTATTAAACTTTTCATTTGTCAACATTCTTTTTGCTTCCAAGCGCTAAAACGCATTCCGATACGTATTTACAAAGGTTTGGAAATTTATAACAAAATCCGCTAGATAAATACAAATTTTATATATCGTTCTCTGTACTCGTGTCACTTTTGGAAAAACAAGCGATTCCGCTACTTTTCCATCAAGTCTCTCGTGTATTTATACGAGCAAAAGATTCCTACTGATTGCAAGAAACATCCTGCATCTGTATAACTATGTATCATTTTAAACAATAATGTTGTAAAAAGCCTAACTAAAACAACGTTCCTTTTCTTTCAATTCCTAAAATCGCTATCCCGAATGAATATTTTTAAAAAGTGGTATTTACGCTAAAGTAAACGTTTGAAGATATTTGTACCCCACATTTGGGTTTGATACTTAGAAGCTTTAATCGTTATGCGAATATTCCGTCGATACGTAACATAACATATAAGCCACATCAATTTTTGCACGCGTCTGCGTACCATGATACTTCATAACGTTCTAATTCCATCGAAATACAACGTTTTCTTCTCCTCTTTGGAGATACTTGCGCAATAACGAGCGTGCCTCTACTCGTCTTTACGCGAAACTTCACCCTGTCTTTGGCCTTGGTGCAATTGTACCTTATCCGATATAATAATATCCATTTTCTCGGTTTCTTTCAAGGCCAAGGATCTCCTAGCAAATATCCGTGGTCGCGACTCCAACCATCCCCCTCATGGTCACCCGTTTATCCGGCGGTTCTCCTCTTCGGTCGGCGAGCCCTCCTCTTCGGAATTGAAGGTTCGCTGGCATTGTACTGTCCTTTATATCCCCCGGTAAGCACGGGGGTCTGCGCATTTGAATCATGAGCGAACGAACGAGCACCTTGTGATCCAGCCGACAAAAATACCGGCGCATATTTGCATTTCAGATTTGTTAGCCGACTTTCTTTACCTTCTTTTTCGATTGACCCGCGATTGCGCCGATTAACGCGATTGCACCCGCTCAAGATTTCGATCACCGAACACAGCCCCACCGCTCTGCCTCTTTCGCTCGCTGGACTTTCAGAGCGATTCTTCTCGAACGCATCAACTTACGTATAAAACGAATTCGCGTGTATCGCGTTCTGATAAATTCTTCAAAGGAGCAAGGAGAATGGTCCGTAGCGTCTATGAAACGTTCTCGTGCAAAGTTTCAGAGTTTCTATCTTTCTTTTTGTAGATTTTTATAAGCTTTTTTTAGTTGTCTTTGTTAAGTGACTCTTTCGTAAGCTTCGCGTGCTTTTGACCTTTCACAAAGGTATTTTATAGTCTTGGTTTTGTTTTGCTTTAGTAATATTACGTATATCAGAGTATAGAGAGATGGAAGATGATTTGAAATGCGTTTGGGAAACGTATAAACAATGTAAATTGACGTATTTGAGAGGTTGTCTCCGTGTCGATTCTTTGTATTATTTCAAGCTAAAAGTCTTCAGAGACTCACCATCTAAAATGGAGTCAATGGTGCATCTGTACAGAGCAGACCTCGAACACATGTCGTGCGATATAAAGACGAAATCTTGTTCTGCCGTAGGAAGAAACCAAGCCACTAATTCTGTATCCGGTTGGACATCTTTTATTACTTCAAAGATTGGATCCCCTGAATTGCATAAACGAACAGAAAGAATAAAACGAACGTTAATAATTCGCATTGATGGAAAATGAGAAGGTAGTTAATTAATAAAGGAGTGTTAATTGGATTTTATCCAAGTAAACGTATTATCCACTAAATTGTAATAACGACAAGAAATATTAAACTTTCTACGTATAAACTATACGCAATGTAGTTATTTGTATTAGCAAAAATTTCCATGAAATTAACTGTTTTCAATTTCATTCCTTGAGTTCTGACGTACAGATAATTATTCGCGGATAATTTAGTTACTTATGCACATACAGAATCGTACAGATAGATCGATGTGACTAATCTAGATTACATAATATGTCACATGTGCGTAACACTGATCTCAAATTTAGATATTCAAAGTAGTGTTAGTTTATTGAGATGATGAGAAAAGGAGAACCAAGAAAAGAAAATCAGCTGATGAAAATATCGAACGTTATTCGTTACTGTATGTCGCAGGATAGTTCGTTAAGCAGATATTTATAAATTGAAATGCAGGAAACATAATATTAATTTTGAGTGGCAGAAAACTTAGCGACATCAATAATTTGCATGGAAAATTTATCACGACTGACGTGCACGTACGCTATCATTTGCTGCATCATGTTGATTCTCATGATTTACTTAATCTTTTTTCTTCTTCTTTCGACGCATACATTAACTTACCTTTCACTTTGGTACCGATTAAGTTTACTTGTTCGTCGTAAGACTGAACTATACGGAGGAATCTTATCCAATTGCACTGGCGCTTGTTAAGGCTGTAATTCGAAAAGAAGACTTCATCGTAGCAGCCGTATTCGCGTCTGATCTGAAACAAATCGCAGTTATGAGAAACTTGGGTTAAAAAAACCGCATGGGTTGCATTAACTGTAATTGCTATCTGTAATACGTACTTAGCACAGCGTGATCTTCTTACGTTTAAAAAGAAAAAAAGAAAATCGAGTTAAGGTAACGAGTTTCTCCTTTTTAACTTAAGTAGCTTTTCTTGATAGAGAGAAAATCATTTTTCGGTATGAAGAGGAATGAATTAAGAAATAGAAAATATTCAATTAATGGATATACTACTTTTGAAAAAGCAATTTGTAATTATGAAGCTACCATTTGAAATCAAATGTATTTAAATTTAATAGAAAATAAAAATATAAATTATAAAAATTATAAAAGGATTATGTCCCGTAATTAAAAATGTTAATTTCCTTGTTTCAACATATATATTCAGATTTATACCTTAATAACTTGTAGAAATATTTATTATTAAGTAAACATAATGCAAATTAATTTCATGTCTGAATGAATAATAACGATCAGGCGAGTTTCAGGATCTACGATATTACTGTACCTGTAATATTTCGTAATATTAGCTAGTTGGATGGATAAAAGTTAATAACTATTTAACATTATTCATATTTATTAATACTCAATTACGTATTTTGATATTTATCGTGGCTGCTTATAGTTAGTCTCTTCGTTTTCTATTATTTAAAATCGATCAGCACGTCGCATTATCATTAAGCTACAGAAATTCTACCGATATACCGTATTAAAACTACTGAGAAAATTGTATATAAATGTTGATTGAGCAATTAAAAAACACTTTAATGTTATTTTAACTACTATGTTTATATTTTCAATACCGTATGCAAATAAGTTATTCTGATGTCTTGTAATTTAAATATAATCGAACACCGATGTAACATATTCGCATTACGTATAATAAATCCTAATTCTAAGACGTTTCAGACTTACATGCTTCAACTCTTTAAAGCAATTTAGTTACTTTCGTTTATAATCGATACTTAAACTCCCATTTAAATGGAAATTTTAATTCGTAGCTTAATTTATTCGATAAAGGAAGGAGTTTCAAATTTGAAGTTACGACCTGTACTGTTTCTCGTGTTTCTCCGAACGAATTAATTTTGAAATTCATACGAGGGTGCAATTCGTGGAATCCTTATCTTAGATATCTAATAACCAGAAGGCAAGTCCGTGATTAAGAAAATTATAAAGTGAAATCGAATTAAAATGACGATACGACGACTAATACTCGATAGACTAACTTATACTTAAAACTTTTTGTATTTCTTCTACACTATATTTATGAAATATATTTGAGTTTCTATAAGACATACTTATGCTTGACGAAACCAGAATCTATTCGTTATTAAATGTTATAGCGCAAGCCTTTAGTTCCACTTGGATCTCATAAGCGAAAGATCTCAGATGGCGATCTCTTTACACAATAAGACGTAGAAAGAAGCGGTCGTTTAGAATTATTATTCACATACCTCTAGCCATTATACCCTATTATCTTACGTTCACACTCTTCCATAAGTTTAACGCACGAAAATGTTTTTGCGACTATTCTAACTCGATACCTGTATAATATCGGAACCATCTCCAACTGTAAGCTGTGTTCCATCGATATTCTAAACAACTTACGATGCTGAAGAAATACTCAAACTTTTAATCAAATTTTTGGCTTGCACGCGAAAACCAGCATTACCTCGCTCCTTACAGTCTGAGTCACACCCGACATTTTATCTCGGCTGATTTACATTCAATATCACGTTTCATCATTTATCCGTCGATATATTTCTATTGACGCTAGAATCATCAATTTGCGGAATGTGAATACAGTATAGTCCCTAGAATTAACATAGCTGTGTTATAATTTCTATAGCGTTTAAATATAATTCCAAGTGTTGAAATATAATCCTTGTTGTTTAAATTGTACGCCGAATTACAATTAAAGCGATACTTTCAGCTTTTCTCCCGATAAGAGTCAACTAATTCTATTTCTTATCTTCTATTGTATTCTTTGATTCTATTAAAATTGCTTGCATATCGTTGATAATTACAAAGAGAAACGTTTGAGAGGTCAGACAAAACTGTGGTGCAAAGAGTAAGGTTTTTGTCGTCGATGGAAAGAAACGAGCTCGATACAGGACCGAAATAGATTAACGGCTAAGATCAATCGCAAGAATCCGAACAACGAAAGTTGGAAAAATCTTACGACGAAACACGTTACTTACATCGTTGTCATCGAGAAGGGAGTAAAGGTCAATCTTGTCGAATCGAATGGAGCCCTGAAAGGGGTAGATCAACGTCCCTGCCGGAATAAGCACGTTCGACCATACGGATATCCTGACGTCCGTAACTAAACCGCCTGAATCATTCTTGAAGAGGCCCTTGTAGTTCGATCGATCATTCGCTAGTGCCAAGGAAAATTCTTTGGGTATGAGAACGCAGGTTTCCATAACAAAGGGCCCGCAAAGGGTAGCTTGGGGAAAATCACAGCTACCGTTGTCTCCACTGTTGTAAACACTTTTTCCCACACAACGACAAGATCCTCGATTCTTTCTTTTTTATCGAACGTTCGTTACCAGACGATCGTGCAAAATGATCAAACGTCGATGTCCTTTTCTCGTTTTCTTTTGACAGTCTCCGCCAGAAATGTGGTTTTCGGCAAGAGAAATGGTAACTCGAGATCGATGGAAGAGGGTGGCGAAAGCAACGTTCTGAATTCGAGGGGAACGATGTTAATTATTTTCGTCAAAAGCCACCACGACGTTGAAACGCACTCGAATCGTTTTTTTTTTTAATACAAGTACAGAGAGACACTGTGTGTGGAGCGCACTCGAAACTGTCCCGTGTTCCCCGGTCGTACGTCGTTTTCGTGTCCGCTCCCGACTTAGATCTAAATGAGGAACACGATCGATCGATATACCCTGCGGGCGGGGGGATCGAGCAATTTAAAAAATTAGAGCAAATCGAGCAAGTGCGGCGTGCGACGATCGCAAAGTGAAATTTCAGTTGCGAGCGTGAGGGTCGTTCGTCCTCCAAGGTGCAAGGGCCTCGGCTGACTGGATAGGATTAACCGACTGATCTTGACCTTGCGACGGGTTACCAGCATTTGCTACCGAATGGGTAGCCCTTCCCCTTCCTTACCTCTTTTCCCACTCACATGGCCACAGTACATGGCCCGCTGCAGACTTTTTCAGTGGCGTAGCCCTCTGCTAGTATCTTTTGACGCCGTACTTCGCCCTCTCTTGCCGATCTTCTCTTGACCGTTCAACGATTGCCACCTCTTCTTTCATTTTCGTACGACTTCTTCGTTCGACTACTTATCTCCAACGACTTCACCGTCTTCGTATCTCGCGTAATGTTGCTCTCTGTTAGCGTTTCACATAAGGAAGAAGTATAGGACGAAGACTCGTTAGAGATAAGAGTAGCCAAACGGTATACACGCCAATGGATCTCTTTGCCCCACTATGTTCATCCTGTGGCGAGTGCACTTGGTGTATAGAACGAGTATCGGCTGCTTCACCATTACAAGGAAGCCGGCTCGTCGTCCTCGTCGTCGTCATCGTCGTCTTCTTCACCCTTCTACCGTCGCTGCAGCACCGTAAAGAGAGAACCCACGTGGGCGATTGGGCACCTGTCGCTCCCTGTGCCCTTTCCTTCTCCTTCGCGCGTTCTGCTCGCTCGTGTCCATCCTCTTTTAGTTCCCTACCATCTTCCCGCTTCCACGCCCTACCATATCCTTTTATCCGCCGCTCTCCTGCTCCTCGCCATTTCTTCCACCTAACAGCCTTCTGGACTCTCTTATTTCTTTCTTTCGTCGCGTTTCCTCGGGCCTGCACCTTGGCGATCTTCTGCCAACCAGCCGAGGCTGCCTCCCTGATTCCACGCCGTTCCCTCTCGCTTCAACCAGCTTCTTCCTCTGCCTCCTGTGTCCAACTTCTTTCCTTCTTCCTCGTTCATCCTCTTCTTCCACTTTGCCTCGTCGTCGCTCGCCGCCACTCTGATCTCTTTCTCTCGCCCTTCTTCTCGTTCGCCGCCGTTCGCTCTACCCGTCACCTGAAAACCTCTCCTTTTATTCGTTCGTTACGACCAAACGTTGGAACACCGAGGAATATAGTTACGAAATCGATCGGAGACCGATCCCTACGCTTTTACCTCGCGATTACTCGCTCCTTTCGCTGATTAGAAGTTCGTCTTCTCACGTGTTCCATCGTACAGAAGAGTTGACGAGTTTCCAATGTTTCCAGTTCCTCGGTTTTTATTTTGGAATCGATCCACGTAATGGTAAACGAGAATATTTGTTTCAGGCGATATTTGGAAAATGTACTCGAAGAAATGGTAGACTGGAATTTTCGTAAACGCAGTAGTGTCTTGTGGGATAATTTTATATCATATCCTTTATCCATACTGTTATTATTATACTATGTTATATATTATACTGTATTAACGTGTACCGATTGTAAATTACCAACATTTGTATTAAATATGATTATAATAATTTGTACTAATTGTACAATAAATATTTTATATTAAACATCTTAAAAAAGCGATGGTTTATCGTGTAGTTTAATCATTGGTTGCCGCTTGATGTTTGGGAGTTCCTTGATCTTCGGTAGTCGTTTGGTCTTCAGTAGCTTCATCTTCAATAGTCGCTTGGTCGTCGGTAGTTATTTGATCGTCAGTGATCGCTAGATCTTCGGTAGTCATTTCGTCCGTCAGTGGTTCATATTGTGTGCCTTTTGGACTTCTGGGTATATTTCTCAGGTCAAATATGTGTTTCGCAGTTTCTCGAATTCTAATTGCAAGATATATTTGTTCATTTAAGTTTTTAACCATCAAATTATGGCTTGAAAAATATAACACAATTGTACATTAAGAAAAACAATACATTGGATAGTGAAAATAATTACTGCACATACGTTATGTAATAATAAGATCCTACGATTATAGCTGCGACTAAAATCAGAAAAAGAACCAATACGAAAACACCGACGTAATCTTCATTTGGCAGCCAACCAAAAAAGAAACGCGTTGCCTGATCTTCCATCAAATGCGTACGCCAATTTGGTGGTCCTAGAACTTAAAAATGAACTTTAAAATAAGTGAATTCAGCTAATATAAAGTAAATATCGTAAAATCAAAATATCTTTATTCAAAAAACTATATCAAATTTAAAACTGGATCCGCTATTACATCTACTACAAAGGTAGTTCGCTGTATTATCATAAGTGGATAAATTTTATAGAAATATTGTGTTTTGACAAAACATTCAGATAGGAAAGCTTTAAAGTCTACGAGAAATATTGAACGCGAGTAAACAACCGTGTGAAATTCACTTAGGGAAAATTTTCAAATAATAACATCCCTAGAAGATCTTGAATGTAATGTTACCTACAGTGTTACCGGTTTTTCCGGTTCCCACAAGTTTCTACCAAGACTCGTTCAGTAAACTGTGTATATATCAAAAAAGTAGATGATTTTACATAAAATAATATTTTCTATTCTATATTCTATTCTAAATTCATTTGGAATTTTCTATGTTCTTTCCATTTTGTATTTGTTACAGATATTAATTACAGATGAACATCGAACTTTAATTATTTTTCTGTATCGTTACAGTATAAGATCTATTTTACATTTGTCAAGATTTATATCGGAAGAATTTATCATGTCTGAGGTAATTGATGGTAATTATCTTATCATGGGAACAGGGAACATTTATTATACTACGATTTATTAGTCACTTACTACTGTCCGAATACCCTCTCATTAAAATGTTATTCTTTTAGTAAAGAATGTTTCCTTGGAGATAGTGTATCAGTGATGCACATTATATTCTCGTTATAATAATATTCTCTGATGAAAGATCAAAGCACAACGTAAATTATAATACATACATATACCTATTACCAATTAAGAATACAAGTTATGCAAAATACAAGTGCTAACTTTATACTTTTTATACAAAATATTCAGAAATATTTGCTGCACAGCTTATGTTTGATACCAGTAGAATGATTTAGACATAGTAGAATAAAAATAACAATTACCTCTGATATATATCATATTTGTTATCCATACAAAATTTAAGTCATTTTGCTTCACGACACATTGCCACATCCCGTTATACGTTTTATTAACTTTTGTAATGTGTTCAACATCGGCTGCCATTGGAAGCGTGATGCCATAATTCTTCCACGTTTTATTGCGTACTAACCAAGACACTTCAAGCTCCGAATAAATGTGCCCTAGGATTGCACAATGGCATTGTATGGTTGTGTCTAGAGTTTCCCTTATTTGCAAAGTTTCCTCTGCTGGAATCACTGCCAAGGTGACCACTTTGATAATCGAATACGTTCCATCGATTCGACGTAGTGTCATCGCATAAACGCCAGAATCATTTAGAACCGCTTCCATTATCTCTAAATAAATAATTGTTAATTGTCTCTGAACGAGAGATTCTCGGTGACAGCGTAATTTCAATAAAAACCATGAGAAATTATATTTTACCAATATTGTAATCTTTTAACTCCAATCTTTCGGGCTCTATCTCCACAAAGACACCATTTAAGGACCATTGCAATTCGGAACGAGGAGATTCCTTAGTAATTAATTGCACGATATCCGAGTCGGATTTAATTGTGATAGAACGATGTTCTTTGGCAGTAAGAGCCGTGTGGTTCATTCTAATTCTTCGATTTATCAATTTTATTGTATCTGCGAGCAAAATAGTTTACGTATCATTTTTACAGAGATGATATCAAGTTTCATTTTGATACTTTTATATCTAATCTTAATACGATTGTTAGACTGAGGATATTCATGCACGTATGGAAATTGAAGAAAGTAGAAGGTCTTGATTATATTTTTATATAATTTCTAATTTTACAAAATTTTCATTTTTAATTTTAATATACGTATATGCGATAATTTCTTCTGACAAATCGAAGATAAATTTATTCGCAACTGGTTCCAATAAATGACAATATGTATACTGTGTGGAAATTCATAGTCCTCGAATGGAATTAGAATTTTTAAAGTCACCTTCGGTTATATCGCCACAAAGAATTTCGTTGCAACGTCCAGTCATTATACTCGGACCTACACACGGTTCTCCTCTGATGTTAGGTGTTGGCGAGTCGCAACGTCGTTTTCGAATTCCTGTACCACCATTGCAGCTCACGCTGCATGCCCATGGTCCCCATTCGGACCAACCTCCATCAACTG
Organism: Bombus flavifrons; assembly: GCF_040668555.2. NCBI lineage: Eukaryota > Metazoa > Arthropoda > Insecta > Hymenoptera > Apidae > Bombus > Bombus flavifrons. The sequence goes on along the minus strand of NC_138455.1, from coordinate 10,119,998 downwards.
GTGGTCCTTCTATATCTTTCAAGGAAGAAATTTACTTTTATTAATAATGTTTTACAAAAACTAAATCTCTTCCTAAATCTTCGTAAATATTTAATAACAGAATACAAGCGCATGTGTTTCTACCCGTTGGAACGCAATTGACAGACCAAGTAACCCAGCTGTTGGCATCGACGCCGACAGAAAAGAAGTAGAATATGAGAAGACTGGTATGCTGATAATGAAACACATTTGTGGCGTTGGAGTAGATGTTCATCGTATTTGCAGACCATCTGCGAATTTTAAAAAGTAAATGTCACTCAACAAAATTTTCTGAATCGTTGATCCTACTGCGGATCATAAAGATATCTATCTTTAGTGCATAATATCGAATTATATTTGCCAAGTAAAAATTTATATTATTTTTTACCTTATTGTAATATTAGTCCATGAATTCGTTGTGAATAAAGGTACACGCGATTTTTGTTTGTGGAAAACCGTCACTGTAGGGTACGTAGTTTTTGCGAATAATATCCAACGATCTGGGTCATTAAGCTTCAGCATAAAATATCTATTAAAATAGTATATATCAGAAAATTACGTTTACTGGAAGCTCTAGTGTTTATTAAAATGAGTATATCACAAGAATTTAACATCGCTGAGTAACGATAGATCTTTGTGTGTAACTTACAGAAAGTCGAGAGTACAATTTTGGGATAGTAATGCAGCCTGCTGCATGAAAACTGAATATTCATCTGCAAGAGATGTTCGGGTTTTTAAGAACTTTTGAGGAAAGAATTTAAAAAAAAAGAAGAATGTATAATATGTAAGATTGCCAATGTAACAATAATTTGATTAATATATTACAGTATTATATATATTACCGAAATTATACATGCGAAATTTAGAGATTGAGAAACTGAAAACAAGTGAGAAAATTTATTACATTTACCCTGGAGTCTCGGGCATCAGGTAGAAAGGGAAATGAACTGCACCTTCCCCTCGAAGATGAAGAGTCACTTGTTGAGGAAGCAATATTTCTTCGTCAATCCATGTTGATAACGATAGGATTCTGGTGTATTTATCAGTTCTCGTGTTTTCTATATGACAATCTATTTGTATGAAGAATCATTTATATTCATTTTAACTTGATACTTGTATCTAGATTAAAATATGAAAGGATATTCATGTAAAACATTAAACATTTCTATGTACCGATATTAAACATTCACCCCTATATTTCTCGAGAACATTACTAACATTAATAGTGATTAATAGACTGCAGATTTTCGTGGACTTATGCGAAATTATAATATTTAGTTCGTTTCTTTAATTGTGAACGTACTTGATCCACGATCGAACGCGAAGCCAACAGCTTTTGACTGTTCGCTGCCATAATAATAATACATTGGTAGAAAAGCATTGGGAGGATCGGGATGAGTCCATTCAAACAATGGTGTAGGATCGTCTTCGTAATAAAGCAATAATTGTCCACGTGGTATACGGATGATAAAACTGCTCCATTTTCCTACATAAAGCAAATGTGGCAGAGTTTTCCTTTTGACTAAGGAAATTGCTGTAATTAAACAGACTTCGGTTAAAAAGCGAAATAATTATAACAAGTTGTTCTTAGAAGTATTAGAAGAAGAAGTAGGATGGAAATACACCGAACTTGAAATTACAATGCCGTGCTTTAAAGATATTAATTATACGTTCAATAATAGAACAAATTAATTAAAACTTCCTCTTATCCAGTTTTCCTTTAACCGGTTCCCGCGTTAACCTGTTAGCTGCGAAAGACTAGTTAACTCGTCGGGCTACCAATGTTTTAATGATTTTCAGTTAATAATTTGATTAATCGAAGTTCTTTAGTTCCTTTAAACATACAGACATATTTGTCAACTTCTAAAGGATCTCCTGATTGACAGATAACGGTCAATGATGATGAAAGATAAAAATAAATTATAAATTATTATATTAACATTTGCAAATTTGAAATTGCCGACTCTAAATTCGATCACTGGAAAACAAAAAAGTATTCCGACAGAATATATTCGCTAATTACCTGTAGTTTCCGATTCGTAAAAGAGAAGTACTTTTTCGTTGTTCGACGTTCCTATTTTGAGGATGTAACGCGATTTTAATCCATCATCGGCTAAAAAGACAAACACAACAGAATCTGGATTATCCGGTTCCCAAGCTTTCACAGAAAAGTGTAAACCTTCCGAACGATATTCGGGTAAAACGTATATACGCCTATCTAGGCCATCTCCCACGGCAAGGAACGTGTACTCCTCTGTAAAAACGACGATTAATTATAATTTTCATTGTGATTAATTAGAATTAGATTTTATATTAGTATACTTTAATTGCATCCCAAGAAGAGAATCATTACTTTTTAAATAAATAACAAAAATATTGGAATGTCTTTTACCATCATACTAGAACGCGCTTTGCTATTATTACGTTTTAGCTAATAAACATGGAGGTTCCAAGTCGCTTGACATTTTTTTGATTCGTTTTTTCCTAATGAAAATTCACTGAGGAAACTATTGCATACGGAAGATCTTGAATAAAATATGGAAAATAAAATTTGTGAATAAGATATTGGCTAAAATAATGTCGCAATATTTACCTGGTTTCTCACAATCTCTAACGTTGCATAGATCATGGGGCACCAAAGGATCCTTGGTATAACACCAAGTGCCGGCGATATTACGCGACGGATTTCTGCAATAATTACTGGCATTCTTGGCACTTCCTTCTGGAAAGACGCTATCATTGAAATATTCTCTACCGACTGTCAAACTGGTTTTGGGAACTGCTACATTTGCTCCAATTTTTGCAGATCTGACGCGAGTCGATTTGGTAGTATTTGCTCGTGACGCATTTTGGGCCATCGCTGGTAATTTGGGTCTGATTGGCCATTTGTCACAATCACGTCCTGAACGTGTTTTCGAAAGTGTTCCCATGTAATCGTTCGCCGTACCTGCCATTCGACATTCTGCAAAGGAGAGTTAATCGTCTTTGTTTTGTACTTGTTTTAATGTACGGTAGAACTACGTCGCTGTACTACTCAACTCCACTTATTGCAACGAAATTTTAGGTAACGCCCGATTAACTGAACTTTTGCTAATTGAATTCGCTTGTCTGTGCGTGACCTCCTATTAGGAGCTTTCGTTACACGAACGAGAAACTATGAACGAAAATAAGTAGCGAGGAAAGTTGACGAGCTTCTATATAAACCATTTGTCCTGTCTGACAAATTCAGACGAATGGAGCTTTACTGTATTTAAGTACAAGAATTTTATTTATCGGGACGAAATTTTAATTAACATCTAAATAGAATCATTAATTACCTGACGATCTACATTTTCGAATGGAGCAATATCGTTTTGAAATCGTTACACTCTCCCAAGGGACGTATGCGTAACAATAGGGACCATTGGAGTCGCGAGTGGGATTTCTACATTTATTAAGTGCCTTCAAAGCAGATCCGTCGATAAAATTATTGTCATCTTTGTTCTCTGCTGGGATCTTATATACCAAAATGAAAAATTTCATGTTTACAGTAATTATTACAGTAATTGCAACAATTATTGTTATTCACTGTAATACAGATTTACATATCTACTACGATTGCACGCGTTATGTAAGTATGTACTGTCTGGAAGATCAAGTGTCTGAATCATGTCAAAATCATTTATCTTTTAATTAACATCTTTAGCTTGATATATTAATAAGCTTTTCCTAAATATATTTCTTACTTCTTTCGATATCCATGGAATACATGGAATTTCTTTAATGCTTGTCCATTGTGTACCTTTGAATTGAAAATCTCCTATATCGGACAAACAATTTGGTGGCCAAGCATCTTCTACCGCATCTGATTCTATTTAAACGTAAGTTTCCTATAATCGTCTTTCGTATCGGCGTATAATCATTTATTGAGTATATTTTTTTCGGTATAATTGCAATCTACTATGAAATTTAAATTACGCACATCTGACGATAAATACGCGTAACACGAAGATTTAAATCGAGGAATGTTACCTTCTGGAGAACAAAATAGCGTCCACTGCGCTATTGTCTTTTCGCTTCCAATGCTAAACCACCTCAAACTAGCAAAAAAGATTTCGTTTATGTACAATAATTCGATAGCACCTCTCTGCTTATGTGAATACACACGTAAATGTCCGCCAAAAATGCTACAACGTAAAAGAGAGCAGTAAAGTACTAAAGTAGCGAAATGGACGAATGTAATAATTTGATTGTAATATACGAAATCGTCAACCTGATGCTGAACTCCCTCCATGACCAAAAATCGAGCAAGCCTGAGGTGGAGATCTCTTTTAAATAATGTTTGGACGATTCTTCGAATTCTTGATACGTAAGTGTCGTAACGTCTTTGCTTATTATTACCTATATTATATCGTACGGTAATTTAAAAAACGATCTGACAAGACTCGAATATTAGGATATTTACCGTCACAGAGGGATATTCTATCGATGGAGTTTGATACAAACGTATTTGGATATTTTGGCTCGCACGAACGAAAAGCCGAACATCGATCGTATCGTTATTTTTTTGCATGGCCCAAACTTTTGAAAAATCAATGCCGAAAGTTGTATGCGTCTCGCAGTCTGAAAATTTTAGTATATAGCTATTATTACATATAGTTATATAAAACGATTTAGTATTTACTGTAGTTAAGATTTAGATAATTCTCTGGCCAATATATATGAGGCTTAAATTTTAGAAATGTTAGGCTGCATTTTAGGTTGCATAGGCAACATTTTCTTCGTATTCTACTGACTTCGATTTATCGAAAACGTACGAATGTGACAGAACGCGGTGCTCCACAAAACGTTCGTCCCTCGAACTCCATAATACAGAAATGTTTCTGGGTACAAGCTTGTAATTCCATGTTTTTTCTTATATTCCTGCATCACTAAAGGTTTCATTGCTCCCTCGATACCAGCGGAAATGAAACCACCACCCCATGTTATCCATATTCCCGTCCACTTTGAACCGACCAAAATTTCAGGAGTATTTTCAGCGTTTTCTCCTTCCTGATCGGAGAAAAAAGAAATATATTGTTTCATAATCATTAAATCTTGCACATTGCAAATCTTTAGCTTCTCGTTTAAATCACAAAAATTTCTACTTTTTATTTAAGTCTAAGTACTTTTAATTCGGATACTCTATATGTATATTTTCTTAAATATTATATCGTATTTTATTTTCTTCACTTATAAATTTCCCTGTAAGAAAAGGCATGAATATTCATACTCTATAGATTATACCACGTAATTAGGAATATAGAAAAGTTAAAACATCGTATTGTCACGAACATCATCTGCTGGAAATGTTTGACGGCTGCCAGAATTTCCAAACACCAGTTCAACTCCTGCAGTCCATATATCTGCTATTGTTTCAGCGGAAGCGGGAATCGGTAAAAGACTAAGCAATATACCAGCTTGCCCCTGTACGTATGCATTATTCTGTTAAACTAAGGAATTTTTTTGCCACAAAGAGGAAAAGTAACTAAGATTTAAACCTTAAAATAATTCTCCATCAATATTCCCTATCTATAGAAATTATATATGCGTTGATTTTTTATCTATATTTATTTTATCTTTTATGTTCTATTCTTTTTCCTGAAAGAATATATAAAGACATACAAAGTTTTAATGGTATATATATACATTGGGATAATCGAGCATTGAAAATAAATAAATAAATGTGTATACCTTTTTCTCATCATCTGGATTCCACAATTTAACCCAAAACGAAGTGTTGCCACTGGGTGCGTGTAATTTTGTGAGTATAGCATAATTAGACGAATTCTTCGTAAATGCTATGCAATCTAAGAAATGTAATAACAAAATAATAATAATAAGAAGAAGATCATGTAGATTGGAATCCATGGAATAAATACAAAATCATGTAAAACCTCTATCGTCGCAAAATGGAACATCGCAATACTGCTTCCGAATATATTCGAAACCTTCTTCGACGTAACACCATGGCCCTCCGACGTCACCTGACGGATTTCTGCAGAAATTTTCTGCCTCCCTACGTGATCGATCAGGAAAGTCCTGATCTCTGAACTTTTGACTCTATAAGACAATGTTACATTGTCGAAGACAAACAACAAAAATTTCTTTAAATTCTATTTTCTCAGTATCGCATTAAGGTTTATTTTATTCACCTTCGAACCTTCAAGCTCGTATCGTTTGTGCCATGATCTACATTTACTTGCGGACGTTGCGATTTCTTTAGTCCCTCCATATTCAGCTCCTGGTCCCGATAGTTTGCATTCTACTCGTTTATACATAATTATAATTATTATTGTAAATATTTCTCAAAAGAAACGTGATTTCGAAAGAAAATTGAATTTTACAGCGATTCTATTCCATTCAAACCTACCTTTATCGATAATTATAAACTTTCTCAATTTTCCTAATAAAATATTTTCGATCAAATTATTTATATGATCTTTTACACAATATTCTGTTACTTAATAAAGTTGGCAAATTGCAAATAGCGTGCTTGTCAATTGTAACTCTTATATACGATACTCGATATTTTATTGATTTTACTTATCTCAAATTTTGTAACATTTTAAGTTTCACTTTTATTATATTACCTCCAAAATTACAAAGTGGTACGTCACATTCGTCGTCTATAAGCGAAGGTTCCAAAGTATAACACCATGGCCCTCTATTATCACTCGTTGGGTTTCTGCAGTAATTTTTCGCAATTTTTATCGACCTTTCGGGAAAATCTTCGTCGCTTATATCTTTACTAACCTGACATCAAATATTATGAAAATATATAGGATCTCTAATAAAAGTGCCAAATTTATTATTAATATAAACAGTTTTTACAGTTTAAGTTCATAAGTACGTATTACGTAATTGGTAGATGTCGTATGAAATTTGCCAATTGACTCAGATTCTCGAAGGAATAATCGATAATTAAAAATTTACAAATTTTTTAATTTAAAAAGTTTGCCTACGATCTGAATGATTTATGAAAACACTTACACGCCCTACGTAAAATGGTACTGTAGTAACAACCACAGTAATTAGTAACATTAACGAATATGAAAATTGTTTACATCGATACGATTGATTATCGTAATGAATATAAAAGAAAGAGAAAAATGAAAAAGAAAAAAATAATATAAGTAAATAAAATAGTTTCGAAGGTTTTTAATACTTTCGTAATGATTTTTCTAATTTACCTCAGTTTTCATGAATATTCCAGTATCTATGAATTTTCAATAAAAAAAAAATAAAAGGCTTAGAGAGAAAAATATTTCTTTGAAATTATCATTAATTTCTAATTAATAATTTAGTTTAGATGAAAGCTACCTCGTGTATTGGTTCTTCTGCGTACCAAGATTGGCATCGAATGCCACCGGAAGTTTTGGCTATTGTTCCTCTATATTCCATTCCCTTTTGCGTTAGTTTGCATCTCATTAAATCGGTAAAGATTGCATTACGTACTACAAAGAACAATGAATAAATATTTCCATCTGATAATATTAAGTGTCTTATAATTCTATCTTGTTCGAAAATAATACTGATCTTTATTCGTTTATCGTTCGTTTTTAAGGAGGTATTCGTGATCTATCGTATTTACCTTTTTGACTTGTAGTTAAAACTATCAAAAAGAATATGAATATAAGGTTATAGGTCAGATACAAAACCATACAATGCTGCATGTTATTTTTTATTGACTTCTTTTAAACGTACTAATCCTTATTCGTTATTTATTACTTTATCCTTATCCTTATTATTTATTCTATATCCTACATTTTTAATTAACGCTCACAATGATATTTCTTCTTTTTGTTCAACGAAACGAACACTAAAATAAATACGTGAATATCAATTGCGTTATATTGTTTTATCTGAAATTCGTTCTGAAAACGAACGTAATTCAAAGAAAACGAAATTTGAGTAAGAAAATGAAATGAGTCGAAAATTTATCATAAACATAGCTGTGATACATTTAAAAAATTATATGACTGTGATTATATTCAAAACCTGAAATATTAATTGGAGGAAGGGAAAAGAATTTTACAAGTGGTATAAAAATTTGACAAATTTTAATGGGGGAATTCGTAAAATAAAAAGATTACAGCAGATAACATTATTCGCTAAATATAAAAATTATAAAAAAATTGAAAAATCGAAAAATTAAATGTAAACTATGTCGCTTGGACATGATTCCATTTTGTTAACACTATATTAGCCCTTTTGCTACGGTACCCTTGGAATTAAAAATATTTTAATATAAAAAAGAAAAAAAATGTTATATTAAATGTTATATATATGTTAATGTGGGTTACACACTTAGAATTTTGACAAATGATCGTACTTAAGGTCGTATATGCACGTCCTTCGCAGCGAAAGGGTTAACATTTCGAAGAGCAACTTTCTTGCTCTCGATTTTTAACTTAAATAACTAATTTCTTTAAATATTATTAAGTCCTCTCTTTGATAATTCTTGAAGAGAGCACTAGTTACTTTTTTTAGGAATGAAAAACATAAAATAAATCGCACACAATTGCGTGCTAGTCAACGATTATTATATGGTGATTACACCTCTTAAATCTTTAAATCTACATGCAAATCAATTAGTATCATTATAAATTTGCAAAAATGCATGATTAGATTAAAACCGACATGATGCATAAGCTTGTGATCATTGCCGTGCATTTTTAACGAGTCTAACAAATTTATAACAAATACTTTGGTATGTAAATTATAGAACTATACTAGAAAATAATTAAGCATAACGTGAACAATTTTCTTATTTTTTTTTTTTTTTTTTTTTTTTTTTTTTTTTTTTTTGTTATTACGCTACCTCGCAACGTGTAATATATTGTTAAAAAGAAACAGTTTATCTGTTTCGAAACATCTTTTATATCGTAAAAAATTTTTCGCGGACGTACAGAATCTTTTATAAATTTTCGAAAAAAATTTCGACCCGTGTTCGTAATCTTCGTTTAGTTTTGATTATTATTCTTTTTAACGCGATCATATAATATCTCATGTCAGAAAAGATGCATTTGCTTCGCAAACATGTCAACTTCTTATCGCATTTCGAGCATGTAACATGTTCAAATTTTGACAGCAAACTGTCCATAAAAAGTTCAGCAGTCTAAAAAAATAACAAGAATCAATTTATTTCTTTCTTCTTGTTGTCACAGAAATCTCATTTCCTGGATAATATCATAGCGTTTGTAAATTATCTTGTATGCAAGTTTTGTAGTACTTTTACGTTGTTTAGTATATATACCAGGTATATTTATATATACATATATACATATATACGTATATACATATATATCTGGTATATATCTATTATATTTTCTGTTTACCGAATATAGTTTCAAACATACGTATTATATTGCACTGTGTATACAATATTGGATTCGTAGCAGCATCATTCTGTTGTAGTATAAGAAACTATAACAAAATATTTTCGTTAATCAAATATCTTATAGAAGAAACAAACGTATTCATGAATTTTTTTTAAATGGACGTGTAACGCTGGATTCCCTGCGTTGCTCTCATGCTAGAAGTCATATTAAATAGCGTCTCTTTTGAGAAATACTCAATCGAAAATATTCTGTGTTGTAACTGTCCCTCATTAGTTAAATGTATGTAGTAATTCAGCAGGATGGTACATATTGAAAATCTAACTTAATCTTTGTCTCTTAACACAGCATTGGGATAAACATGCATTACATAAGAATATTTTGCTAATAAAATTGTTCTATACCAGGGACAACATTATTGCCATATACTCTAACGCTAGAGGTTCTTTAATATGAAGAAATTATTTTGTAAAAACTTCTTTTGATAAATCATATTTCGTGTGTAGAAACCTCTTCGACAGTATTAATGTTGAATTGCTGCTTTTCAACATGTTTAGCGTAGAGATTTGTTAAAATAGTCTTTATCCTCCTTAATGTTCCTTCCTTCTTTCCATTTTTTAAGTAGTTCAGTTTTGTGAAGACATTTCTACACAATGCAATTGAGAGATCATGTATCCTTTGAACATAAATTTCTAGAACTAATATTTGATTGATTGCTAACTGTGTAAATTATTACGTTAATATAAGTCGGTTATTTGGTAATATATCACCATCTTACCCAAAAAAAAGGAAGAAAACGGGAGCAAATATAAATAAAATTTGACGTACTACGTATAGGCCAATAAAATTATTCTACTTAAAAATTCATCAACTGTAGTTGTGAATACATCAAAATAGATATTCAAACAAATTCTTCTTTTAAGTCTCTGTATAAGAAAGAAATGAACTAGGAACAAAATTTGACACCTATTAAGTCAGTCTTATTTCAGTCTTACAGAGTGCAAATGTAACTAATACCTTTATGAATTTCATTAACGCCAAACTAAATCAAATATCCTCACATTCATTCAAGACTGACTACTGATACATTGAATTCTTATACGTTGTATAAAATTCATATCTTACAGCAAATGCCGTTTTGTATTAACTTTTTCACAATTGTTGTGATATCAATTAGGATAATTAAGATAATAGTAACGATGTTACTAGTCACGAATGTGATTGCAAAAGAAAAACGTCGATGAGAATGGTAGATGAAATTAATCGTATGCCACCAATAATCATGAATAAAATAATAATGATAATCATTACTAGTCTATAGATACTAGTACAATGATGCTAGTACAAAAAAATGTCTTCGATGTATGATATGTCCGAAATATTACTACGACATTGATTTTTTGTATTTGTTTGATAACTGTGGAATCGTTAAGAGATGATGTATTCTCATTCTTTTTTTATGTAAATACTTCCTTTGTAATTATGTCCATACCATCGACTGTATATATCTAACATTTATCTTAGTGTATTCCATTATTTCACTTAATTATACACTCCGATAAAAACATTTTTTAATCACAAAGATCCTTCATAAATTGCATTTATATATCCTTGCGTAATCAACATGAGACGGTTATCACTAATTTGAACAATTTTCTGAATTTTCAGAGCTGGTCAATTCAGCATACTACACTATCATTATTTAATAATGATTTTTTCTCAAACAAAAAAAAAAAAAACTACGAATGGCGGAAAATTTCGAAAGTAAAGCTAATGCAAGCTATAGAATGAAGTAGAATTTCGATCTTTGTTACGAAATATCTACTATACCAGAGAAAATAGTTATATTTTCATGGGAAATGACAACTATTTTCTTTATATATATATATATATATATATATATACATATATAGTTATTATATCACTTGTATTGTTCTACTCTCAAACTCCCAATCCGTTCTGATAAATATTCCCACCGAGAAAATAGATGGACTTATTAAAAGAATATATGAAATTATTAAAACTCGTTTGTGGGTAAAAATAAATTAAAAACAGCGCTACTGTTTATAAAACAAAAAAATTCAAATTTCCAATGACCAGCATTTTATAACACGAAAAATTTTTGGTTTATAAAAATTGGTATTCTTTAATATTTTGTATTGCGAAAAAATTATTGCCATAACCATACTCATTAATAATTGCAATATTTTTCGTTTTTTGCTATTATTCATGAATTCGCAGACAACGGTAAGTACGTATGATTAACGTAAAAATAATATTCCTCTCCAAACGGAACATCTATAGAGAAACGTTATTTCCACGTTGTGTTTATTCGCCACAGATGAGAACATCCATAGCGATATGATTTTAGAACGAGAAGTTCTGAGTTTTTTCTTTTTTTCTTTGTACTTGTGTATTTGGCACAGACAATCCGAAGTTTCGAAAAGAATCTATACGGATTGTCATAAAATACCTAATTAGTAGGAAAATATGTCTTTAGTAATTTGTCCGACTAAAGCGTTACACGCTTACCTCTAAAATATAGAACAGTTGTTCGCAATCGTCGCGTAATTTTTTTTTTTTTTTCTTTATCCCCCATATATAAAATCTTATTCCTACTACCGCCTTCTTCCCACCATCCCCTCTCCCATTTCTAGAACAGATTGATCGTTTAAATAAGAAGGAGACGATTGTTACCAAAATCTACGATAGCGATTTTACCGCCGGGGCATAAAGATATCCCTGATGGTCTATCCATTTCTTCATCGCCCTTACCGTAACTGCCGAATCGTCTTAATAACATACCAGACGAGTCGAATATCTGTATTCGATGGTTTCTAGAGTCAGCCACGACAATGTTTCCTTGATCATCAATCGCCAGACCTTGTGGTCTCAGGAACTGTTTGTTGCCACCAGCGTTCTTGCACTCGAAAATTTTGGCGTTTACGAAATCAGCATCGATGATCACTAGTCTGTGATTATTGAAATCAGTGGTAACGACCTTGCCTTCGGGATTGAAAGCAACGCCACGCGGTGAATCAAAATGCTTCCACATATTCGGCGAGGTTTCGTAACCGTATTTTCGTAGGAAAGTGCCCTCAGGACTGAATAACTGGACGCGATGATTTCTAGTGTCGGACACGACTATCTGACATTCGGAGTTCACAGCCACATCCCATGGATAATTGAATTGACCACAGCGGCTGCCTTTTTCGCCGAAACATAGAAGAAATAGGCCATCCATCGTAAAAACCTAAAAATTGACGAAAATACGAATTAAACGAATGATTCTTCCTTAACCCTAGCAAATAGCACTAGCAATTTAAATTTATCGATTTTCTATCTATTCCATTAACAAGTGTTTCGATCGCTTATTTTTTATGCTTTCCTATTTGAATTAATCATAACGACTCTTGTCATGAAAAAAAATTTCTGTAATATCGATATAAAAAATAATAAGACTGAATAATACAACAAATGAAATCATTTTAATTATCAGAACTGTTAACAGTACTTCACATGGCTGGTAATTGTGTTATACTTACTTTTGAAAGGTGTCTCATATTTCGCTATAATAATGGCATGTGACAGAATCATTACAGATTTGTTTAGTTGTATTTCTGTAATTAAACGATACGGTACTAAAGACGAGCAAGTGTTCAAATACTTTCAAACTCGCTATTCTCTCACTGCCTATTTTTAATATTATATTTGAGAACAGTTTGAATTACCTGTATACGATGATTATCTTTGTCAGCTACAATTATACGGCGACGTGCATCGACGGCTACGCCAGCCGGACGATCAAAGTGTCCTGGTCCGGTACCATATGCACCAAATCTTCTTAAAAAGGAACCATCTTGTCTATATATTTGAATACGATTGTTTGACCTATCTGCAACGATCAAATGCCCTTCTCTATCACATGTTACGCCCCATGGGCGGCACAAATTATCATCAATATTGCTGGTGTTTCCAATTATTTTTGGAGATTTCATTAACACATCAGGGCTTAGATTTACTACGACGGGCGAACCATTTAAAGCAATTGCTGTTCCTCTAATTGGTGAAATTGATAAAAAGGAGTTTCTATATTCAAAGAACATAGGAGGCTGATTTTCATGGTTTCTCAGTGCTCGTCGATCGCCAATAGGTCCCGGATTATTCACTATAATGTTTCCAAAATTCGCTATAGCGCCTAATACATTTATCTCTGTACAATTGAAAGAGATCCAGTTTTCTTCATGAGATGGAAGAGATCGATAGCGCTGATGGATTTGGAAAATCTGTATTCGATGAAAATCATGCGTTAGTAGAGTTTATGCATCTTAAAGTGACGGAAAGATATAAAATTTATTACTATAACGCTAAAATTCAGGAAGTTAAAGTAATCGATTTCAAATTTGATCTTTATAGCAGATATTTACGAGACGGTGTTATAGTGATTTTTATATTCTTTTATGAGACCTTTAGTATTAACATTATTATGAAAAATTCAATATCGATAAACATCCTATACTAAATATTAATCTTTAATTTTTTCACTAAGGCAGTGACACAATATCTCTAAAAGAATAATGTAAAAGCCATATGAAACAACAAATCAATCAAATCTGTATTAAATTTTAGATAGAACGTATAAAGAAAACTTGTGTATGCAGAGGAAGATAATTTCAGCATGATTCTGTTCGTCTTTTTCATTAGCCTGTAAATTTATGAATATTGGTAATTCTAGAATTAAAATATTCCATGAACGTTATCGTTACGGTTATCGCCGAGAGGAAACATTTGTCGAAATACTATCTAGATTTTGGAAAATGATTCACAAGCGCAGGGTGAGAAAGGTAGAAAAATGTTTTGTGTCATATTCACGATTGAATATCAGAAGATTGATAACATGTGATATCTACCAACTAATATCAGATTTTAAAGAAACCTAAATAACTAGAAGTAACCTAATAACTACGATGTTACAATTGTTAAATATATTTAGTTATAGTACTATTTTTTGATAACCAGCAATGTCGATAAAATGATAGTAGTGAAAAGGTTTTTAGTACTATTAGTTTCACTACGTATAACGAATGTTGGGAGGATTCGTTAGTTATCAAGATATCGAAAAACTAAAAAATATTAGATATTTGATTTCATTAATCAATACCTCAGCCGAAGCCATATCCTTGGTAAGTGTTAGATTCAATGGATTGTTAATATAAGTTCTGCTCTCTAAAATTTCACTAAGTTTATCAGCAGCTCGAGTTAGTCGGATTATTCCATTTCTGATCCCATCGTCTCTTTCCTGTAGAGCAGCATATTTTTGATTTCTGGCTTTCTCGATTCTGTCTAACAGTTCTCTTTCTCTCGCTTCCAAAGCGACACTTATTCTTTTCATGAATATAGTCACATCTGTAGCTGCTTGTCTTGCTTTCTGATCTAATAGTTCTGCCGCTACCTGCAAAAGAAATAAATCAAATTGTAGACACGAACATTTTACGAAAACACTAACCCTCCACCTACATACTCGTTTACTTTCGACCAGTGATTTTAAGTAAATTTTCATTTTCCCCATATTTTTGTTTAAATTTTGCTCTCCTTAAAAGAATCGAAGTAACATGCAGCGGTAGAAACTATCGGAGAGTATACTGGAAACCTGGTTAGAAGAGTATTCGGAAATTTTTATATTGAAAAATTTTTGAAAACAAAATCCTAAAAAAGAACAGCTGCGTGGATTTAGACAACCCAATAAGCAGATGACGTCAAAGATAAGATTGCAAGCGGATGGTTAATAGGAGCATTATTCTGTATATTTAATTTTTCTAAAAACATTGTATCTAATTATATATTTCGACATAGATGTTGATAATGTGTCAATAATTCTTGATTTAAGATATCTATTATAATATGAACTGTTATTACTTCAGTCAATTCTCTGTGCTTAATTTTTCTAAAAGGTACCGACACAATAATATTAAACATTCTCGATGTAAACTATCATTATCATATTTTATTATATCTGCGATAAATGAATTTCTCAAAGGATAACTTACTTGCACATTATCTAATTCCTCCTTGAGGACCGAAATTCCAATCTTAGATTCTTTCAGTACTTGACCCGCTTGAAGGCAAGTTTCTTCAATGACTTCTTTAAAATCAATTGTAACATGGTCGTGATGAAGTTGGAATCCACAGTTAGCGCAAATAGGTATGCAACAAGTCTGACAAAATAATCTTTGACCGTGAGGATGAATATCACAGTAAAATGACCCTTGTAAAGGAGACAAATTTGGATTAACGACTGCAGGGTTCAGTACCTCTAGTGCATCTGGCGGCAGAGCACATTCGGCCCCGTTGTCTACGTCCGAAGGATTCTGTGTACGAGAAAAAAAGATACTATTAGCATATAACATAGTTCTATAGTAGTTCTCAGATGCTATTGAAATTTTTATTTTTTAAAATTTATTTTATTCGTCGATAAGAAACCTATAACGAATAAACTTAAGTTAAAGATTATACATAGAAGTGAACCGTTTAAGGAAGGCTGATATATCGAAATATATTTACCAAACGCGGAAGCCTAGAGCAGCCATCACAAGGTATGTCAGTACAATCCCTGCATCTATTGTTAGCTAGTGGGAATCGAATATTGCGGGAAAACGGTGCACCCAAATTATTGCTGCAGGCTTGTATTAAATTGTTAATCAATCTATCCACGTGAGTCTCTTCTGGAGATGCACTGTAACCGCGTGGGGAGTTCATACTGTTTGGGGACGATGCACTAGTACCCGGTGGACTTGCGCTAGAATTACCGGATCTGTTAAACGACAACCGGAATGCATTGGTCACCTGTAACGAAAGAAAACGTACAAGTGTGATAGGATAAAAATCAAAATCCTTTACTTCATAATTGAACACTAACCATCCGTTAGTACCTCACTAAGGTATCTCAAAAATGTTTCAAATTTATATAGAAATGGATATTAAATGAAACTTATATTAAAAAAATCTTGTTTTTACTTGTTTTGTGTGTGTAATGTGTAAATACAAAATTATTTAAAACTTTGATATTGATCTTGTGTGATTCAACATTGGTAAGTGTGAATAATAAGTTTCTTTACAATAGACACTTTAAGAGACTTCATACCCTAAGAAGTTCTGCATTCGGATCTTCCGGTTCTAGGATATCTTGTGGAATGTTTGGAGTATGAAAGAAGTAATTTAATCTAGAATTAGTATTGTGATCCATGATGCTGTAGGTGTGTTTAATTAAAACGCTTCGAGAAATTCGATATGGAATTGTTGTCTCGTCGTGATAACTTAACCTGGAACAAAAATAATTCAAATAATTTAAATCAAGACTTAAGTAATTATTAACATTATATTACACAAATTTTTGTCAAACGTGAAAGTAACTCCAAAGCTGTACTTTAGCTTACACGTTGTATCAACCACTACATACAACGTAAACATAATGTAAGGTTCTGTATGTATAAAATCCTAAGAAAATGAATATTAATTTCCTTGCTGATTTCTACAGGGATTTTTACTTTTAAACTATATATATATATATATATATATATATATATATATATATATATATATATGTACGCATACATATACAGGATGTCTAAGGTATTCTCAACGAAATTTTGTCAATACATTTTGTAGGTAGAAATTTTATTCGTAACACACGACGTACCCATATATAACATCTTTCCCTTACTTATATCCGTAGAAGAAATTGAAGATCGACTTAGAGAAAACTGGGACACTCAACAAGACATAGGGATACTTCTCGTTGGTCCCTTTAGCAGTTATACCGTATCGATTGTGACTTACGGGTCAAAAAATATTGAATGTATTTACAGTATCATAGTTACAAGCTGAATTAAGATCGATTCATAAGGGTGTCAACGGAAAAGCATTTTGAATCGTACGGATGGCCTCTTGATCTAGTTTCAAAGACGGTACACCCCTGCACAGCTGGTTCAAGGTCATCATATGAGTCCTGCACTAGGAAGAACCGTGATACCCTTTTTAGTTCGGGGATCGAGAAATGGGGTCCCGCTTCCATTGGTGGGACCTCGTAGAAATCAATAACAGTAGGAAATTCGACGTAAGTACACACGTATCGCCGTCTATGTGTTTCTAAATGAATGTTTCAGTCAGCTTCTAATCGGAACTTTCTCCATCCGTTAACGTACTATTCGTGACTCAAATATAGAGACTTCGATTCGAAGGGATAGAATTCGTTACTTCGTTTCATCGTCACCTCTGTTGAAGATGGTATTGAATGAAAATGTATTTCGAATTCATGGTAAATGGTGAAGACACGGAAAATTTTCCAAGTTTCTATTGTTATTTATATGAACTATAGTCAAATCACGGGATTTCTAAAGAAAAAAAAAGACAGAATCCTTACGGAATCGACTTTCAGTTTTCTATGAGGCCACGTGGATTGAAAGTTACTTATTTCCTTATATTATTATTGCATTATTACTATCAGATGACTTATCTATAGCAATTACTAAAAATCTAAATTAATATGAATCTCATCCTAATTCAAAAGTTGCTACTCCAGTTACTCGAGAAGTTAGAAATTACACTATAACTTCGTAACATGATGCGACTACGGTATAAATCACGCTTGCGTCAAGAATAAAATGAAATTAACATCTCAAACAAGCTTCCGACATTAACATTAATGTATGAATATTTGCATTTTTATTTCTAGAAATACTCATGCATCTACTTATAATATATTATAAAATAGCATATTGTAATATATTTAAAGAATGTAAAGGTAAATATTGTTAAAAACAACGTAAACCGAGTCCCATTCTATGATCTCTCGGGGTTGGAATTACGTAACAAATAAAGTATTATTAAGAATAATTTTTTGCTTTTAAATATTAAAAATATTTCTCCTGTAAATTATATTCTGGAAATTATGAATTTTAAACTACATTAAAATTTCCACTTTATTTCTATCGTACATTTATAATAATAAATCAAAAGAATTCCTCAATGAGAATTAGTAGCAGCGTTTAAACAAGAATTTAGTCTTTTAATCTTTCAAGTTTTTCAATTTAACGCATACTTCAAATCGAATATTAATATGAAAGGGAAATGACTCGCGCTGCCTTCATAAATGTAAAATCTCATACGAGTTCAATACTGACAACCGTATGAATGAAACTTCATCGTCTGGCCGATAACACTTAATTAGTTCTCAGTCGTGTGAATTCCGTTCTTATGTAACCACATAACTCATTAATTGACACGTTTATCAAAGAGTATATTAGAAAATGCATTCTGAAATCTGAATAAAATTATATTCATTAATTACAACTCTATAATATTCGTTTAACTATAATTAATGAAATATCAACAACGACAAAACATATTGTACATTATTTCAGAGTGAGTATATCTCTTAATTATATATCAGAAATTTTTCTAATACAAAACGTCAATCACAATTTATTTCTTATATAAAATGACTTATGCGTTATACGTTTAGGAAAAACTGAATTTATTAACTTTTTATCAAAAGTTTAATATAATACCATGCAATTCTATTGCTTTTTATATCGCGTTTAACAAAGGTAATTTGTTTTAAATAATTTGTAAAACGTTTGCTAATATAATATTGGGTTGGCAAAATTCCTAAACAATCATCCTGAACAAAATTATTGAACAATCAAATTTTAATAAAATGCAATATTGCAATATTCGCCTGATCAAATCTGTATGACCCTTATAGTATAAGGATGACCTCCTCTCACCTTAATATGAAAAAACTGTTCTATTTATCGAATAAGAGTATAAAATCGACAAAGAAAATGTTTCAGGCAAACGGAAAATTTCTAATCTAACATTCGACTAAAAGTAGAAATTTGCAACACGAAAACAAAAATATTTCTATAAATATTCTACATTTATAATAATTTCATAAATTAATAAAAACAAATCTACTAATTATTTGTTTAATAATATATTTATAAAAGTTGGTCCACTACGACCGCTAAGAATCAGGGATGGTTTGTCTATGAAGAAATGGCACGTCTGGTTTACGGTAATTTCAAGCGAAAACCCTACACATTGACCTGCAAAACTTTCCCTTTTTCCGTTTTTCCAGCAGCTGGCCTGCAGCAGTTAGGGGGTGCTATCCTTGAAATTACCATGGTGACGAAGGTTAGACTTGCTATTCTTTTCGAGGGTCAAAAAGAAAGAGAAAGTGAAGTATGTGTATCTGTCATTCCCTGGGACCCCCAGTAACGTATAGCAACAGGAAATTCCGGGGAATTGTAAACGCGACTAGTAACAGGTAACTGTCACTATTCTACGAGATATTTGAAAAATTTGTCCGATGTTTCAAATTTAAAATTGTCCCTAGGTAGCAAAAAAAAGAAGATAAGGAAAATAGGAAAAAGAATTATCTAGCCTTTTCCTGTTTGGGTTATTGCATATATATATGGAATGTTTCCTTTATAGGAAAGATGCTCAGAATTGTATTCCAAGGATAATTGTTATCGGAATTTTACACAAAAGTGAAATTCAAAAGCTTTTACTTTTGATGAATTAATGTATGAAAATATATAGAACGGAAATAGGAATTAATGAAATATCGCACCGTAGATTTTGATATCCTAAACAATTCATCCGGAAACAATGCTTTTATTTCATTTCGATCAAAAATAGGATAAGCAAAATATGGAAAACTAATTTGAATTTAAATTGGTTTTAATGTTAAATTGATTTTAAATTGTATTTTTATTAGTTCTCAATATCGATTGTATGAATGTTTTAAAGAAAACTATACTTAGAGTATAGCAAAAAATAGCTATAAATTCATACAATGTTTTGCTACCTAACGAGCAATATTATGTACGTAAAGAAAAAGTAGCTAGATATTTCATGTAAATAGTTATTTAAATATATAATGTAATATATTAAAAGCTAAAATAGAAAAAATATAAGTGGACAAAGTATGAATATAAATCGAAATTTTTATAAGATTTGTTTCTCAGATAAGAGAAAATACACGCGTCTACGCATCTATCGGACATTATTTTTAAAAATTTTTTACAACATACAATCCATATTTACAGTTTGAAAAATTCAGAAAAAGGTTCTTTTAAACATTCAATGTTGATATTTCAAAATGTCTTCTATTCAAATTATACTAAACAAATTCATTTATATATACTTGTACGTATAAATAAAAAAATAAAGAACGATTAAATATAAACTTCACGATACCATCGTATTTTTATTGAAAAATATTTTCAAAGTGACAGAAAGTGCGCGATCATAGACGCATTTGACAAACCGACGAAAATGAACCAACTTTCCGAATTTCGTTTTCATCGTTGAGTAACGTCGTCGTAGATACTTACTTTCCCTCTCGTTCGAATTTCAATGTCGTTCGAGAAGAGCACTTTACGACACAAATACAGAAATGTAAACGAACAACGTTCGACCTGAGTGACAATCAATTTTCAAGCTATCTAATTAACGCCCTACGTCGCTCTATTCGATCACAACATTAATAATACCTTTAAACTGACCGAGAGTCAAGAATCGATGGAATCGTTTTCACTTTCGTTTCATTGCGGGAGCGTACGCTCTCATTTATTCAAAGTTACGTGGAACAGGAGAGTCGTTTGCCTCTCTTTGTCTAACGATTTTCATTCAAATTACAAAAAAAAAAAGCAAAAAGAAAAAAAAACAACAAACGAACTATAAATCTAATATAGAAAATACGTTAAAATGTTAAAAAAGAAAGATAAATACCCTTGTTAAGGAGAGATTGTTCACAGAAGACCAAGATGATGAATGGTTGAAGCAAGAAGTATCAACTGATCCTCCACCGCTGGAAGCTGGCGCGATAATAAGTTTAAAAAGATGGAAAGTAAGACGGGAAGTGTGAGCACGTGGTCGTCGAAGAATGCAACTTTAGGGGATGTGTCGGACCTTTAAGGTCTAATGATCTCCCGAATTCGACAACTCGAGTACTGAATTCTAGTTTGAAACTCGAATCCCTCTAGCACCCTCTGCCCCTCTACTTCTCTTCCCCCGCCCCCCGCTCCAACCCCCGGCCATCCGTTTAGCCAGGCAAGCGAGCTTTTCTCGACCAATCGAGAGAATGCATTTTTACCCCCACATTCGAATTGGTGATTCACACCCCCGCACTATCTTTCCACGTTGGAGCAACAAATACACAATACTCCGTTTTTCTCTCTCTCTCCTTGCTGTTCTATCCCTACCATCCCTTACCATCTATTTTCATCTGATTTAACGTTTACGTTCCTCTACAAGAACCTAAGACTTTTCGTTAAATCGAACCATTTCAGGTTCAGGTATATATATATATATATATATATATATATATATATATATATATACATATATATATATATATATATACATATATACCTGATATATATATATGATATATATATGATATATATATATATATATACATTATATATATATATATATATATATAATGTATATATATATACAGCTCCAACATCACGTATGAATTATTATAAAAATCAATTATTAAGATTTATAAGTTATTTCGTTTGGAAGTGAATTGGAAGAGATCGGCGCCTCGCAGTGTGAATGTGACTACACGGAAGTAGTAGCATGCAACAATATGTATCCATATGCAATGAGGCTTGGGGTCCAGTTGAACGTGTTATTCACCAGGTGCAGAATAAATGAATGACCAAGCAACGAGGAAGAGTGGAAGCCAGTTCCTCAACGTGCATGACTCTAACGCAAGAATGATGTAGAGCTCGTGGTCGTAAACACGAGAGATGAGAGCTTTTCACCGAGGGAAACACGATCACATTGCTCTATACATGGTTGCTGTACGGTGTTATTATGAACGATTGCACCCGTATGTGTACGTACGTGCATTCGATAGATCGTTAGTATTTGATTTCTCTTACGAGGGATAGAAGCTTACCGCTGTGGCGGCATTCCAGGGCGCAGACGGTTTAATCGTAGCCACCTCCTCCAGAGCGTACGTGTGCATGCAGCTACGTAGTCCAGCACCTATATACTCGGCGGAAGAGTTTTCCATGTCAAGGGATGATAGGACGCGTGCGCGAGGAAATCATGAATGGAGCCCACCGCTCAATGCGAGGGGAGTCCAGCTACACAATCACAATCATACATCCACTCTACTTTTATTTATATCCCTCCAACGGCGACCTTCAACCAAGGTAGGTTTGATCAGACAAATCAGGTTCTCCATTCTGCGGAGAAACAGGTGTCATATCCGATTCTTCACGATTTTTATACAACGATTGTTCTCGTCAAATGACGCAAACCGATGATAAATTATGATCCTGAAGTTGGTGCCTTTAGGTCCATGTGGACATTTTATTTGCACAAGGCAATCGATGATCTCTGTTGTGAATCATGCTTGCTAGAGCTATTTGTAATACGTATAATTTTTGGTCCCTCTTGGGGATGGGTTAAATAGGTAAACGATGTGTCAGACATTTACAATTACAGTTCTTTGGTGTATTTCATTAAATTTCTTCTTCCTGATAGAAGTTTATTTTATGAAATTAATTTTTCAGTATCTTATACTCTTGATGAGAATATCGTACCAGTTATTGATAACCGTAGAATAATCTAAAATTAAAATTATGTTATACGAGAAGCCTGTTGAACATTCAAATCGAACGAGTAAATGAATATTGATTTCAATCATGGAAGTATTATAAGTATTTATGTGAAAGATATAAAGAAATAAGGAAAGAGAATAGGGTGGGAGATATAAACCTGAATATTTCTCTTCAGTTTTCACGTCAATTACTAATTTACCTAACCAGAATAATAGTCGAGCTTATAAACATATCAGGTGATTGATATGTTCTCTTCTGAGTCCACGCACGTATTAATATGCAAATAAAACTGGACGTAAGACATGAACGATATGAATGGAAAAATATTTCTATGGAGAGTTGTTGGCACGATCAATTCCCGAATTGCATGTGATTCGCTTTTTAAAAGGTCACCATTAGTAGTAACATTGACGTATGAAGAATTAGCGCAACCTCAGGTTTATGAATGAGTACCTTGGGCGTGAGGATCACGTGGCGGGGCGCTGTGGCGCTTTAACGATCGAGAACATCCTGTCTCCTCCCTTCGTCGAGCTTTATCACACACTCCCCTCTTTTCTCCTTTGATATGACCAGTACAGGATGTATCATTTATAGGATCTGGGTCGTATCGGAGCGATCAGGATTCAGCAAGTACAGATATCCTGCAAACGAAATATCATTTGTTGGAAACATCGTTGTTCAACGGAGAATATCTTGAGACTTAACGCAAAGAATTTTACGAATGAAATATTTGTTTATAAAGCATACTTAATTGTCGAAACATATAGGAAAGGTTGAATTAATATCATCTTTTTTTCTGTAATATCTGAAGTTTAATTTTGGGTGATAGAGAAACTATGATATTATAGGAATGTACGTGTCGACAGTATATGATTTATGATTTCATCGTAATTCACATTTAAGTATTAAGCATTTAATGCCATCTTTTTATATCATTAAATTGTTATACAATCTATCAAAGTAGTTATACGAAGTAATTTACGATTACTTTGAATTACATTTACTATGGACAATCGAAATATTTCTTATGTTTTAAAACGACAGATTGATCAAAACTTTTTAGTGAGTTGTAGGATGCAGGAAGCAATCCGTGGGCGTACCTAAGTGCTTACATAGTTGTGGGTGCACATGTGGGCGGATTTAGCAGGAAAGTATAAAGTCATTGTTTTTGGCAAGATCACGTCTAACGCAAACAGTTAATTCCTTCATACAATAAAAAGATACAAAGCATCTAGACAGACTAATATCTTTCAAAATATACTGTACGTTTCGCTCTACCACATTAGTTTATGTAATTAAATAAATTGTAACTGTCTCAAATTGAATAAGTCTGTATCGAAGTATATTAATTTAAAGGATATTATCATGTCACAGTACTGTTACGCATAAATTATCTTTCATTAACGCTGAATAAGTATATAATAACATTATGCCTGTTTAATGTAGCCATTTCTATAAACTGTTTATGTATTTTGATATGAACAAACAATGCCTGATGTCAGAAGCACGATGTAGCAAACTGACATTTTAATAATAACGTGTACGAATTATGAATGTGATTAGCACAATATTTAATAATTTTGAAATCTGCAGGAAAGTACAAATGTTCAAAGTATATGAAATATTCTAATAATATTAAAAATATAAAAAAATACATTTTTTTCAACCAGATAGCTACATTTATAAACAGCTTATCGACCGAAAAGATTGAAACTTTGAAACGAAAGTTTTCATGTAAAATTCTACGTTATAGAGTAACCTTCCTTTGCCCAAAACTTTGCACCAATGACCACCATGACGAAGTACGGTGGAACGAATTTTTCTCGAAGCGTCAAACTTTCCATCAACAGGCACTGTACTAAACCATGATGTAGCCAACTTTCCAGAAGGAAAGTTGGGAGCTTTTCTTCGCACTGAGGTCCGATATATCTCAAAATTTATTATGAGGGAAATTTGGAAGTTTCGATCGGCCAAGGTTGCTGTAACGTTCGATGTGTCATGAATTTTCGAGGATAGGATAGTTGAAACTTTTCGTGAATGGACCAGTTCGATGAATTGAAACGGCGTGTAGCGCTAGCTATACATAAGTACACGCGTATATATTCTCCACCCACGCTTTATGCGCGGGCGTCGCGACGAAGGCGTCGTAGCAGTTTCGCTCTTGCGATGACCTTGGAAGCACCCACGCGCCAAAAGAGACCACCACGCGGGGGTGGTTCGTTCATCGACGTTCCAGCTACTCTTCTCGATTTTCCTCCCCATTCTCTCCCTTTCTCTCTCTCTCTCTCTCTCTCTCTCTATGTACTTACGTATTTCCTATACGCAATATAGAATGCGCGTGCGCCATTCTAGCGCGTAAACGGAATTCACCTTCATGTTAAAATTCACGGTTCCCATTTACGTAAGTAGCTTATTATGTCCTCTCTCATTGGCGAATTCGTTCGTTCGTCAGTTTAATTTGACGATAACGCTTTCCAGCGTCAAAGTATATATTGCCAACGTTTAACGTATCATGATGGAAGAAATGAAAATTAGTTATGTCTGTGACGCCTTTGTCTCATTATGTAAAGGAACTGCTTGGTACTTCGTGCAAAGAAATTATTTCCTCACCTATAAAATAAAGGAATTGGATTTTAAATTGTTGCAAAATTGAACGTTAGAATTTTTTTTACTTATAGATAAATAGTTATAGCATGTAAAATGTAGAAATACTTATTTGTATATACGTTCCTATATAAGTTATTTAAAAGATGAGGAGTATATGTGCGAATCGTCCCTTATACAGGAATCAATTTACTCAGAAACTGATAATTCTGCTTGAAAAATATACGTTATAACGGAAAAATTTAAAAATTATCGCTGCCTATACACGATACAATTATACATCTATTATATAATTTGTATATATTAACTATACAGTTATAACGTCTTTTTTTCTGGTCAATTTAAAATACAATTGCTACTCTACGATAAAAGATGTTCTAGGAAATACGAAATGCACATCGCTATGGTGAAACGCAGTTTCGGACCTGTACTTTCGGACCTGTACTTTCTGACCTGACAAATCGCCGGTTACCTACTGTCAGCTTAACAATACGCATAAACAGGGTACAGTAAATGGTAATTCGGTAAATGGTGGGGACAGGTATAAAGAGTGTTCGCCAAAGAGTACCCAACTCATCTGTTAAGAAACTTTCCAATTAGTTCTGGCAATCTTCTAGAAGAAATTCTTTCAACCGTCAAAAAATAGATATTGTTCTTTCTTTTTTAAGAATTAAACGTCGAGTTACAAATTGGAAAATTTCGAATCACAACTTGTTTCAATTTTATGTCAAACTTTCTCCTGAAACATTGAGAGCCTTCTTGTTTCACGAAATAAGAATGAGATTGCGACATAAAATTTCGAAGATCGTAGAAACTTAATATTCTATGAAAAATTCTAAACAAAGTGGAGTAAATAATTTTTAAATAAAAATAAAATTGTTTTTCTATATTCCTATATCTTTATGGTTCTTAACGTGTAAGCTAAGAAAAATGCCATTGTACACAAAGTATTTACTGAGGCCTGCGAGTACATCCCATTTAAAAGACTTTTCCAGAATTTCCACGAAAACACTTACCGATTGCAGATGTTTGCTACGGACTATTGTACCTTTAACTATGCATTTACGGCATGGGGCACAAAACGAAGGACAAAGGTCGGAGGCTTTAAAAATTCTTACTTTTGTGGGTGCATAAGAAGGCACAGGATTGCAGTTTCCGTTAAACTTCCGGAGAAAGGTTTCGTTATTATAAAGAATTTAAAAATGTCGCCCTTCTAACAATTGTAACATAAAATATATCAAGTCATACATTATAAACAATATTTATATTAAATATATAACTATACATATATATCGAATTTCAGTTATAAATAAATATTTGAAGTAAAGTTATATTAAGAAGTAAAATTATTTTTATTTAATAAATTATATACTTTTCTTACTAGGTAATATTTTTGCTTGTTAATGTTATATTAGAAGAGTAAGATATATATTTATAACAATAAAAATTAGAATAAATGAAACAAGTATATTCGGAGACTTGTCTTTGTGATTTAACAAACAATTTTTGGTCAAATATAGCCTGCATTTAAATTAACGTTACAAGTAACAATCTACTTGTCAATTCAGCAATGATACCATGAAGTTGTCAAAATTTATGAGTGGCAGAGTGAAATTTTGACCACTTCGACACATCTGCTACAACCTTGGAAACCTCTGTTCCAACAGTATTTCCTTAATCCCTTCCTGTAATTATACCTACTTGGACTGTAAAAGGAATTTTCGCCAAGGACACAAAAGATATACATGGGTCAAATGGTACAAAGTATGCATGGGTCCATTCTGTAGAATTTCTTTAAGAAGACTAAAACGTAGTTGTTGGATTCTTAAGGTCTAAAATCCATTATTTTGGCAGCGCAGTAAATCACTATTACGCGCAGTAAATCACTATTACCAGCAGTAAATCACGACTACATTAACTTTATTTTCTTATATTTATTAAAAATTTTAAAATGTTTATTAAAAAAAATTAAAAATGAGTAAAAAATATACTCCTAAAAAATGCTCCTAATAATTAGTAATAATAAAAATAAAAATATTTTTAAGATACAATATAAAGTATAAGAATACAATATATAAGAATGTAATACAATGTAAGAATGTAAATACAACGTATAAGAATACAATAAAACTGACTAAAAAATCTGTAATAAATTCTTCTGAACATTACGCGAACTGAAAAATGTTATAGTTCAAAATAAAATAATATTATATATATATGAACAGGAGAGAGAATACTTAAACATTTGATTAAATTCACCTTTTAAATTTAAATTTTTAAACATTCTCATAAAATTAGAAAAAGATATTCCGATACAATCATTCGATTAATCACCTATTTATTGTTTCTTCATCATCCTGTTATTTTATTTATCCACGGTTCAACAATAAAATATTTTTTAAATAATCCCTTCTTACTATTTTAAATAATTCCTTTCTTAGTAATGTGCTATTTATAGTTTATGGAGTGCAGCCACACAAATAATTCTAAAAACCCATTTCGTTACCAGTATCTACAATAGCTCAATATGTACTTGTAAAATGTATTTGAATATCCTTGTATTATAAAATTGATAGAATATATAACCTATACTTATCAATATGTCTTTTATCACCTATTAGGATTCTAGATTTTTTAAATCTGCTTGAATTTTATTACTCTAGTCTACAAAGAAAACCTACACGATGTAATCAGGATTTTATAGATTTTTACTCTTTAAGTTATACATCTGAAAAATATAAAAAATATGTTAAGTACATATTCAGTGTGCACTATACATAAGAATTAACGAAACTTGAGTTATCTGCAATATACGGAATAAATTCCATATTTGACGTATCATATAATACAAATGGGAAGCACAATTTTCTATTAAAACTAACTATTACAATATACTAATAATGAAAAATGCAATGCATCTTTTATCTTTCATACATTTTGTGATTGGTACTATAATGTTTTGAAAAAAAATAAGAAACATTCGTATTCAGAGCTAATAATGAGTAGTGTTCAAGCGTTTGAACATATATATATATATATATATATATATATATATATATATATATATATATATATATATGTAGTTTTCATAAAATAAATATAAATAAAATTTAAATATTTATTTCAATAAATAACTTAACTTTTTAATTTAACATTTTTAATGGCGTCGCAGGTGTTATGGTTATAAATGGCTTTAGTTTTCTTCTTGTTTTATTTACTAATGACGTTGACCGCTTTATATTTGATTCTAAAAAAGATTTAATATTAATATACATATAATACATTATTATTAGCTTTTATACTGAGAAATAACTTTGGCGTTAAGAAATTGCTCTTTCGTATTTATTTTGTTATATTTAAAATTCAAATACTTTAAGACTACTTACTAATTGTAGAATACGTATATAATTGCTTTAAATCGGCAACTGGTCTTATGGATTTCGTATCGATTCTAGGTGAAACTTCCAGCGTTTCTTCCTCAATAAAGTAGAAAATAGTTATAATTACATTCTATATAGATATAATATTAGGAGAATAAATATAGCAATAATACAAACCTTGTAAATTTAAGTTCGGTAACGATATACTCCGCCTTTTCCCGAATTTTTTTATTGGGCTATGCTCTTCTTGAAATTCAATTGCATCATAGTATTCTGTACTAGAGTTTGATTCACCTGAGTATAGTAAAAGAAAGCTTTTCTTATTAAAAAGTACTTCATTAATTTTCAATTTTAAAACTGAAATTAAGTTGTATGTTTGTTATATACAATTATATTAAATAATATTTATACTGTATAACATTTTGTTTAGAAGTAATGTGTTTAAAGTAATTTTTGTAACTCATTTTTCTTCTATTAAAAAATTTTACCACTTACGATCCCAACTTTCCATAATTTCAACTTTTCTCTATAATTGCTGGCTGCTTACTAAGAGATGAAATGTAAATCCTATACTATTTCGGAACAAAAAACGTTACATTTGATTTAGATGTTGTGTTTACCAACAAACTTTAAAATACGTGTAAATTTATAGCTAACGATACTCTTCACTAAAAAAGATTCTATTATGGCATAAAACAGGATTTGCTTAAAATTTTAATTTTTAATATACATATGTAAAAGATAATGGAAAAGATACAAGATTCTTTTCGTAGTTAATTTCCATTGAAAAAGTTATAAAATATGAAAAGAATTGTATTTCCGTTTTGTCTTTGCCGCGTATCATAACATCACTGATAGCCATTGGTAGCATTGATGAAGGAGTGAGCCCCTCATTTTCTCTACCGATATATAGTATTTTGAAATATCACGTGGCTTTCTATCGTAATTGTATCTTTGATAATTAATACTTGATACCACGGTCGTATCTTAATACCTAAAGTTTTATTCTGATAATTTATAGAATTTACAGTTAAGTAAAAATAAAATATCCCTATGTGGCATTGTTTATTTTTTCAGTTAAATCGCTTTTCATTTCATATATGGTGTTTAATTCTAGTTTTATGAACGATCAACACATGCTGATGACAGTAGAACATAATATACTGAAATAATTTATTATATATAGGAAATAATTTATTATGCCGTAACAGATACAATATATATAAAAACAATTCTTTTGATTTATTTATTATTTTATAAATTGTAAAAATATTTTACAATTTATAAATATTTTAATGTTTACAAGTTTGAATTATATAAAATATGTACTTTTTTAAAT
This sequence comes from Bombus flavifrons, assembly GCF_040668555.2. Lineage (NCBI taxonomy): Eukaryota > Metazoa > Arthropoda > Insecta > Hymenoptera > Apidae > Bombus > Bombus flavifrons. Next base: position 10,089,649 of record NC_138455.1, on the reverse strand, counting down.
ATAATAAAGTAAAAAGGTAATGTTTTCATTCATTATTCACAATGGAATGTTGTGAAGATACAGAAACAACTACAAAACCTGTTGTAGATACGGTAAATCTTAAAACTTAAAATTAATATTTTCTTGATGAATTTATAAAAACTTTATAGAGTAATTATTAAATTTTTATTAATATAGTACTTTCTATTTTATTGTATATTTTAGCCAGAATCAGTGGCGATTCAAGAATCATCAATTTTCAAAAACACAAAAATGTCACAAGATTTTCCAAAAGAAGAAATTTTAAGAGGGAAAAAAGAAGAAGGTGCTACAGGGAAAATACCAGTAGTAACAGAAAAGATAAGAGAAAATATTACAGGGAAAATACCAGAAGTAACAGAAAAATTAGAGGAAGATATTACAAGGAAAATACCAGAAGTACAAAACAATGAAGGCTTGCTACTTACTAACGAAATTGAAGCTATAAAAAATATAAAAGAAACATACTCAACCAATTGTTTTTATTACAATTGGAATAATTCTCCAAGATTATTATGCGAAGCAACTGCAGAATATCAGACAACTGAATCATATGAAAATTTTACGAAGGGTTGTCAGTGGTCTCCTGATAAAACATGTTTACTAGTACCTTCTGAAGATTTTAGGATTCGAATTTATGAACTCCCTTCAGAATTATATTCTGAAAAAATTCCTTCAAATTTATCATCCACAAAATTTTCAGCAGCTTTAACAGTAAAAGAAGGAGGACTTATATATGATGCTTGTTGGTATCCTTTTATGAATTCATGGGAACCTGCAAGTTGTTGCTTCTTAAGTACAAGTAGAGAAAGTCCTATACATTTATGGGATGCTTTTAATGGTGAATTAAGAGCAACTTATCGAGCTTATAATCAGTTAGTAATATAAATAGTTTACCAATATATTTATATTTTCATTAAGTTTTTATTAAATATTCTATTCCGTTGTTAGAGTTGACGAAGTAGAAGCTGCAATTAGTATTCAATTTATTGATGCTGCTAAAGAAGTATGGGCTGGCTTCAAAAATGCTTTAAGAGTATTTAATGTGGAACATCCAGGTCGCCAAATAAATACCATTCAATTTAAGAGAGATTTTCCAAATGTAATAGGTCTAGTTTCCTGTATTCGAGAAAATCCAATTATGCCAGGATTAGTTGCTTTTGGTACATATTCTAAGAACATTGGTAAGTAAATGATATCGATTATATTTCATTATGAAAATATCACTAATGCTAACAATATAATTCTAATAATTTACTTATATACTTTTGATAGGTTTATATAGAGATGGGCCATTATGTACTTTTAAAACAGGAAGCGGAGTGACTCAAATTGAATTTAGCCCTTGTGGAACAAAATTATTTTCTGTAGTTAGGCGTAGTAATGAATTTTTATGCTGGGATTTACGTAACCCAGGTAATGTTCTGTACTCCCTTGAAGGACGCCAGTCTGATACAAATCAGAGAATTCAGTTTGACATTACATCTAATGGAAACGAAATAGTTTCGGGTATGTTAATAAATAATTATTAAAATATGTTATATTATTGCAAAGATAATTTCTCTTATTATTTTAAATTTTTTAGGTGGTACAAATGGAGATATTAAAATTTGGAAATTACCACAAAGTTCAAATTGCGAAGATCTTAATGCATCACATAAAATAAAATTATCATGTGACTGTATAAATGGTGTAAGCTTGCACAAAAGTTTACCCATCATTGCTATCAGTACAGGACAAAGATTTTGTGATAGCCTACCACAAGGTAGGGACAATAGTGTACGACTATGGTTGTGTTCTTGACTTGATAGTATAATAAACTATTGTAAAAATAGATACAATTACTATTTTATATATATATGGAATTTTGTACAATACCTTTCATGATTTGATATATGTATAACATAGATTTTTAAATAAAATATTTATATGATTGCATTTTATTATTTAACTATACAGAACTAAGTTTATCTACGTAATTTTTAAATAAATTGAGTATTTACTTGTACCAATAAATGACATAAAAGTGAAACTTTTAATGGATATAAAATTTATAATAAAATACATTTATAAATAAAAATGACATTTTTATTTTTTAACTTTTTATAATTGAATAACTCTAAAAGTAAGCTAAATAAATAAATGTTTGTAAATCAATTTCTTATTATTTCTAATAATTTCTAGAAAAAATTGTTTGAAATATTTCAATTTATTTCAAATATTTTATTTACGAATACAAAAGTTCGATTCTAATTACTATAAATTTGGTATTTTCTTTTAATTAGTTTGATGTGTATATTTGGGAGGAAGTACAACAAACGCGTACATGGTAAGTACATACATTGAAGTAGCATATAAAGGAAGTACAAAGCTTTTTAAAAATTATTTCAAGCAAATATAAAAGTTATAAATATAAATAATTGAATGGAACCTGCTAAAATTCATATTTAAATAAAGTCAAATAATATTTTGCTTATAAATGGAAATTGTTAATGTTTTTAAACAGCATTAAACAAATATTCAATTTTATCTTTGTTCTACCTACATAGTCATGGATCTGTACATTACAATTTACAATGTACATTAGTGCGTCACAATCGAGTGAGTCGAGTCAACTTCAGTTTCAGTTTAATATTTGAGCATCACGTGGTAGGGATACATATTTTGGCGGACGGATGATTTTTACTGATACGCATTTTTCGAATTGTGTTACGCAGTTTACAAAGTGCCTCTATAATTTAGATACGTAACAAAATAAAGGATATTTTTGTCTTAATAATTAACATAATTCCTTGATTAGATGTAGCGAAAATCTATTGAAAACGGTATCTGAAGTTTACGTGCACTTTGCAAACTCGCCGGGAATGTGAAACGTTAAACTGTTGTATACCCAATTGTATCTCTTTCCAAAAACAAAACTTGTTTTCGTTGGTTGCATTGTGGTTTCCTGACGCAAAGAAAAAAACGGGGAGAGGGAAAAAAAAGGTAGGAGAAAGGAAAACGTAAACAGAGAAATGAAGAAAGAGCTGAAGTAAAAGGTGTGTGGCAATATGCGCTATGTATTAATGCGTACTAATACTTAATAATTGCTTACTACAACCTGTTTTCTCGGCTGTTTGTAGGAGATAGTCTTTGAAGATATCGAATGTCTATAAAAAAAGATTTCCGAAGGGAATCAGTAAACGATTTCATTTTAATTTCATGTGATATATTAGTAAGAGCGCAGAAGATCTTATTTTAATTTTCGTGGAAAATTCTTCGTAAACACATTTTTGATGAGATGAACGAAATTCCATTGTAATTCTTTGAAAGACGAAGATTTGTAGAATGGCTTCTAACATGCAATCTTTCCCGCGAATGCTGAAAATGCTGCGGGAAAATAGCAATATTAAGGAAAAACGTGAAGCTTTAACCTATATCCGCAGGTACGAATTTCGATATTTTTATCTGTAAATTCATATATATATATATATATTACCTTATTTTATTTATGTCATATCATATTTTAATTATAATAATATTATTAGCTTTTTTATATAAAATATATTGTATTGTAATATGTAGATTTTGTTAAACTTGCTAATAATTATGTTACTTTCAGCAACAGTAAAAAATTAGAATCTACAAAATCTATTAAAGAAGAGCAATATAAGGAATTATGTAAACTGGTTATAGATGCATTTGCAAATGGAAATAATGACATACAGAATGAAGCATATGAAACATTAAATGTAGTTATTCAGGACTTCAAAGATCATACTTTAAATTTATTTGAAGCTATGTGGCAGATAAGTCCAAAAAATAGGTTTGTTTATATAAAATATTTAAATTTTAATAGTTTTTGTTAGTGGTAAACTATAATTTTATTGATTTATGTAAGCATTAATAATTTCAGTAACTTCTTTAAATCATTGCAATTTCAGATTAAAAATTCTTAAGTTATTAGAGGTAGTTGAAGACAATGCTATATCAACATTTGCTTATGACGCATATGCTGTAAATTTCTTTAATAATTGTATGTGTACAATACAAACAAATACAATGCCATGGACGGCATCAAATGCATGTGTAGATAATCTACAAGCATTGATAGATGCAGAAAGTAAGCCACTATCAGATGACCAAAGGGTAGAAGAAGAAACAATTAACTATTGTATAACTTTATTAAGAAGATTGTATAAAGTGGCTGCAACAACATCAGATATTAAAGTTCAAAGAGTATGTAAGCAATATTTGTAATATTACAAAAATATAAAAATACTAAATTGAATGTCTTTACAGTTTCATGCCCTGTTAATGGATAAAGTAATACTGTTAGCTTATATGGGTCATAAAAGACAAAGAGGTCCTGCTTTAAAACTTTTACAACAAGCTTTAGCTACAAATATAGTATCACATGTTCGTACTAAACTAGCACCTGCATGGACTCGTTATATAGCAACATTACAGTCTACATACTGCAAACGTATGTTACTTTTAGTATCTACATGTGAACTAGATTGGGCTACACAATGGAATGTTAGTATTCAGTTTCTTGGTGTGGACCTCCATCGTGGTGCTGGTTTAATAAATAATTTATTAAGTGTTGAAGAAAAAGCATTTAAATCTACAGATACAATTATACGCAGGTATATATAATGCTTATATCAAAAATTATATTTTTCAATAAAAATTAGAAATAATGATGATAATATCTTATGGTACAGGCAAGCATTTCTTTCATGGAAATTACTGGTGGACAATTTTGCTTTAGACCCACAAGAACTTGCTACTGCTAGACGAGTAAAATTGTTATGTATTCCATTGAATGCCAAAAATAGTAAAACTGAATTAATAGCATTAACAAAGTTAGAAGTTTGGTGGCATGTAATTATTAAGCTTTATAAAGACATTCATAAATTTGTTAATCCTGTAATCACACAGTTTTTAAATTTTTGTTTTGGACCTCTTGGAGATACACCATTATTATCTTCGAAGTTTGATGTGGTAGCCTCACCAGGAAAAAGATTTTTTAAAACAAAAGTTGTTGCTGTGGATGCTTTATGTCAACTTCTTGTCACAAAACAAGACAGTTATACTGCTCCAATTTTGGAAGAAAGACTTCCGCATCCTATATCTGATGTTGTCTTTCGAGAATGTTATAAAAGTATAATTCACAGTGTAGGAGAAGCTCTGCTTGTACTGAGCCAACTTACAAATGCAGAAATGAAAAACAGATATCAATTTGGTAAAATACTATGGACAAGCTTGGTCAGTTATGTAAAAATTAAAATTAGATCAGAATCAAAAATTGCAGAAAAGGTTGGTTTAAATATTATTAAAGAAAAAATACATGACTGTTTTAAAATACATTTATATAAAATAATTGCTAAATGATATTTTGCAGGAGATTATGTATAAAGATATGACACGGGTTATTACAGAATTAACAAACTATGCTGGGGATAAACCAATGATTAAAGATTTGATTCTTGACACAATCTTATTTGAAATTGCTGATTTAAGTAGAGATTTTGATTTTCAAGATGATACACTGTCAAAATTGGTATTCAAACTTCTACAAACTTCAATTCTAAATAAAGCTGAAAAGTGAGTATTGATACAAATATATATTAGTACTAATACTAGTGCAACATATGTTATTGTTATAAAAAGATGCACTGAAACATATTATAACTGTCTCTTCAAGGAATCATTATAAAGCATTAAAATGTCTTATTTGGCAATGTATTAAGTCTCAAAAGAAAAACGTGTATTATTTACATGCATTTAATTGTCTGAAAGAAATGCATGAAAAAATATATTTACTACTAAATGCAGAAGATAAAAATGAGTAAGTTATGGGCAATTTAAAATAGTAATTAATATTAATTATAAAGTTAATTTTATCTTACATTTTTATTATTTTTACAATATTTTCCAGATCTGTTATTCTTGAATTATGGTTTATTTTGGCACATGTATTAGGAGAATACATGAGTGATATACAAGAAATTAATGAAGGAAGTACTACAGAACATAACTTTAAAACTGTTGAATCTATTGTAGCATTTCCATTTATGTATATACATTTGGAGGACCACAAACAGGTTAATTTTATTAAATAATTCATAACTTCTAAATTACATACATAAACTTTTATCTTAGTTTGTATGCTATTTATGGTAGGTTCAAGAAGTAGCAAAGGCTTGGAAATGTTTATATAAGCATTTCGAAATGCGAACAGATCTTATAACAACAGTAAAATCAAACGAAGTTTTGTTAAATATTGCAAGTATTATGCAACACTGTTTAACAGAAAATGGAGGGTCTTCTAATCTTATTTTAAACTGTTTAGACGTTTTGCTGAATACTATCAACTATAAGCTTTTATTGGGTATGTTAATGATTTAACAGAAGTTTGGAAAGAAACAACCTTAATGAATGTATAAGATAAATATTTAATTTTCAATCTAACTTTCAGCGAATACAGAAGTTCCATCTATTATGCATCTTATCGTGGATCTTGTCATGTACTTTTTATCCCATAAAAGAATTAAAGAATGTGAACGTGCTCTTAAAGCACTGTCAGCAGTAATTATTACTATCTATGGATATAATGCAGACAAAGTAATATTATATTTGCTCGTTTGTAAACCTGCTATTGAACTCATGCTTCAATCTGAATTAGAAATGCTACATAAAGAGGTATACATATTTTTTAATATTCTTTTATATTTAATTGATATAATATTCATTTAATTGATGAATATTCTACAATATTTAATTGAATATATAGTAAAAACAGAATTAACCTTAAAATATTTAATTTGTAGATAGCAAGTACATGGGAAAGTGTAATTATAATTTTTAAAGGACTTGGTAAACTAATAAATTATAGTCTTCTTTCATCTTACAAAAAAATAATTATTAAAGCATTAAATCATTCAAGTCATGACATACAAGTTCAAACAATGTCTCTCTTCCAATTGAAAAATGCGTTACGTGATAGTCCTAAATTAATATTGGAAGAAATTGAAAAAGAAGTAGGGAAAAATAAGATATTAAGCAAGGCTGAAATTACAAAAATGAAAAATGATCAAATTGAAAAGTCACTAAGCCAAGTAAGTAGTGGTTTCTTAAAAGGAACTAATAGCCAAAAATTAGTTAAGGAATCAGAACCAGTCAAAAATACAGAAAAGAAAGTATCAATTGACACAGATTCACAGGTATATACATATATATATATATATACAGGAATTTATGTAATAATTGTAAATATGTTTCTTCTGTAACTATTATACTTTGCATTTTTTCAATTACAGGATTATGTTTTCATTAAAACAAACTTAAAGTTTGATGTCAATCGATTGACAGAACACCAGAAAGAGTCTTTGAAACGAAGGAAAGAAGATATTGCAGCATTGTATAATGATTTGTCACAATCTTCATCACAAGATACTCAAAATTTACAAGAATGGTTTGATAAAAAAAGTAAAAGTTTAGGAGAAGCAGAGAAAGATCATAACAAAAAAGATAATATTTCAATAAGAAATATGTTGGATGATGATGCAAATAAAGAAAACAAAATTGAAATGAAGGAATTAGAAGCAGTTAGTAAATCAACTGCTGAAAATGATACAAAATCAACAGACAACGTTGAACAAAATATACCATTAGAATCCATACAAAAAGCAAAAGATAATGCTTACAGTAATGAAAATTTGCTTATAGAAGAAGACCAAATGATAACAGTGAAAAATGCTTATGACAATACAGATCAAGAAACTTCAGCAGATTTAGATGCTAATACACAAGAGAAATCTTTAGAAAATAAAGATGACAAAAGTCTATCTCCATCTATGTTAGATAGTAGTAAACGACGCAATCGTTATAATGTTGCTGTAAAGCCTGTTACTCCGTCAAAACTTGAAGAAATTATTTACGATCAACCGGGACAGTCAAACACAAATAAAATTTTGCGAAGCACCTTAAAGACGAAATTAATCCACGACAAGTCTGAAATAATTAATAAACAAAAAGCATCGGAAAATGTAGAAAATAAATTGATCAAAGAAGAAAAAAGAGGTATTAAACGAAAATCAATTTCAGATAGTGAAAGCGAAACAACTAATGTGCGTCAACGAAGGAAAGTTCTTTTAACGGAGACAGCTAGTGATAGCGATAGGTGTAAATCTGTAGAAAATGATAATGCAGTAACGAGTGTAATAGCAATTGATGAAGCGAATTTAAGCCAACGTACTAGGAATGAAATATCTCGTTTACGTATAAATATGGTATTTGACAGCCCCTTATCACGTAGTCGGCGATCCAAATGTTGTGATGATAAAAAGCAACCAGAAGAAAACAAAGGTGCTAATATTGCAAAGAGAGAAGCGAAACATAGAGGCAGATCTAGGAGATCGGATAAATTTGAAGTTAAAAAAGGTGAAGATACAAGAAAGGTCTTACAAAATAAAAAGAGTGGATTAGAAGAACAAAGAAAAGTCGAAGAAAATATAAAAGAAGAAACTGCAGAGACAGAAGTTAATTCAAAAAGTATACCAAATAATGAGTGCGATTTACTTAATACCGAAAGAGCTATTGAAATTAATGGTACTGTTCAAAATATTAAATTTACTGAAGGTAGAAGTTACACTCAAAATGATATGGAAGATGTAGTAGAAGATTCACAAGCATTATCTAAATTAGATAAAAGTAAATTATCAAAAATAAGAATTGAACTTAACAAAATTGAAGATACAAAAGCTATTTCACAGAATAAAAAGAATTCATTAGAAGGAGAAAAAGAAGTAGGGGAAAAGAAACAAGAAGAAAATGTACAGACAGAAATTACTTCAAAAAGTATATCAGATGATAAATGTGATTTACTTTATACAAAAAAATCTACTGAAAATAATGTTAAAGTAGTTAATAATAATAAATCATATAGCGAAACACAAATTTTAAATCAAGATCTTAAGTCCATAGAAGGAAAAAATCAAACTCAAGATGATGCAGAAGATGTAATAGAAAGTTCCCAAGAAACATCAGAATTGTTAAAAAAATGTACTGAAAAACAATGTTTTATTAAAATTAATAAAGTGGACGATATTTCTCCTTTGATGAAATGCTGTGATGCTACAGCTGAGAATGAGGAAGTAGCTAAAATTGTTTCAAATGATTGTGATAACGACAATATCAAAGTTCCTAAAGATAATGTTAAGGAATTTGAAGAAACCAATGAAATCAGTATCAGTGAACCAAAGATTTCAACTCCTATTATTGAAAATAATTTATGTGATAATGAAAAGGATAGTGTATCTGAAGTGCAAAAAGTAAATGATGGATCAGTGTTTAAATCCTTGCTTGAGTTATCATCGCCTAAAAGTAATATCAAACGCCAGACAAAATTAAAAACCTACTCAACACAAGGACGTGCAGCTCATATGTTAGGGTTAGTAACAAAACAAGCAAGAATGGAAGCTGAAGACTATGTAATAAATTTAGATGAAGAACATACAGTTAAAAGAGTAAAATCCAAAGATATGGACAATGATATGTTGCTTGGAAAAAAAGAACAAGCACCTATGTTGAAAGAAGTTGATAAAATAACAGCAACATGTAGCAGCAGACAAGAGAAAATTTTTAATAATATGAGGTCAACAGATTATTGTTCTTCCCCCCCAATAAAATTATTTTCTAATTTGAAAAATGATGGAGAAAAAGTTTTCACAAAAGCTGACAAATCAGTAGATTGCATATCTGCACAAACTGATGCTCAAACTGATAAAATAGGTGAAGAAACCATGCTTCAAGCAGATGAATTGCCAATTCTAGAATGGTCAAGTGCAAATCCACCTTCATTGACTGCATCTCCAAGTGCAAGTATATTGAAACGTCAACGTCAATATATTCCAGAACCTGATCCTGAAGCTGTAACTCCTAGTAAGGTAAGGCTATTTGATAAAATATAAAAATATGATTTTATTTATAATTTTATTTATAATTTACATATTTTTATAATTATATTGATATAATACAAAAAATAAATATTTTTATAAAATAAATATAATAAATATTTTTTAACGTAATTTTAGAATCCATTAAGACATGTTAATTGTGATATATTATATTTTATTATAGCGAAAAAGAGTAAGCTTTGCGGATCCTCCAGTTTCAAAGGAAATGGGATATGAAATTACATCCACTGACTCAATCTATAAAGCTATTAAATTTACTTCACGTGGACTAGTACGCAAGGATTCGCCATTAAGGTTAAAACAAATTAAGCAGAAATTGGTATCAACAGACTCAGATAAGTTGGAAAAAGATGAAGAAACTGATGTGACAAATGCATCCGAAGTTGACATACAATGTGAAAGAGAAAACGAATTATTGACAAAAATAGCTGAAGAATTAGAATATTCAGAGAATGTTACTATAGATACTGATGTGCAAATGTGTAATTCTGTAGAAGATGAGTCAACAAATGTGGTTCCAATGCCAAATAATATTAAAATTAATGATTTAAATGTTGAACTTGAAATTACTCAAGATTCAACGTCTTCCAAACATGTAAAACCGACATTTACAAGCAAAATAGATCAAAGTCAAAAAGATGAAATTTTGGAAGTATCAAAAGATTGTAATGTTAGTTTAGAAAATAATGAATTTGATCATTCAATGACACAGGAAGACATGTTTACCGGAATAGATACTAAACATAATGATTTTGTTGAAGAAAGGACTTCTGATGTTGATACAAGCGCTATACAAAATACATCTATTATGAATAATTCATTAGATCTGCTGAAATTCAATGTTCAGGACAATTCTATAATAAAACATTCATCAGAAAAACATGCGAATTCTGAATGTTTAGACGATACAATAGATGCAGCAAACCTTACTGTATTGAATTCTTCAGCAAACTCAGACGAAATTTTCTGTGGAAAATTAATAAGGACTAGTACACAAGCAACTGAGAATACGCAAGAGAATATCCAAGAACAAGATACTCTACCCGTTACAGATTCAGTATTTGGAAGCTTACCTTCAAGTCAAGACAGTCAGAATACAAGCGAATTTAATGTAGAAACTCCACATCCAGAATTATTAGATTCTATTGAACCTATATATCCCACATTAATACTGTGTAAAGAACCTATAACATCTATCATTGATCATTTGACTAATCCTCTTTGGGTGCAACATTTACTTACGTGTTTTAAACATAGAAATGTTCAAACCATTGGGGATCTCGCCCAATTATCTGAACGTGAAATAAACAGAATTCCAGTAAAGAGTAATTCAAAAGTTGAATTTGTAAAAAATGTATTAAAATGCTTTGAGAAAAAACATGCTGAAAAAGTATCAAATAACAACGAAGTATTATGTTCTGTAAATATTAATGTACCTGCATCTACACGGAAAGTAACGACCGAAGATCAAGCAATAAAAAGCAGCACTGATGAAATACGTAATGAATTAATAAATCATATACCATTAAGCCAGTCAAGCTCTAGTACAGTTTTTAACAATGTTATAATCGATAAGAATACATGTAGTAAGATGTTTAAGGAAACAACAGAATCAGCTTCAAATGAATTGTCAAATATGCTTACAGTTGATGCTTCTAAAACTAATTCTCAAGCAATGTATGAAGTTACACAAACGACTGGATCAGAATCATCAAATGTGACAACTACGTATGTTAATAATAGTATTAAATTATGTATTTATTCTTTTTTCCTTTATGGTGATTGTATAACAAAATTCTGTTTTTATTTAGACAAATTACGAATACGCCAACATCATCTAAGGTTACCATTTCTACATCAGAAAATGATACTGAAAATTCTAGCTCTTGCGCTGGAGATGCAGTGACAACAACACAAGCAACAAAAACTGTTGGAACCTGTACTAGTATTGACTCTATTTATCTATCCAAAGCAGGAGCGAATAAAGCGACAAAATCGGTTGCAGCGCAAATGGCTTTGGAAGACCTTTTGGATGAGATAGATGTTAACTTAGTGCTAGAAAGTGCAGTAAGGAGATGCACTCCAGAAAAACTTCTTCTACAATATAAAGTAAATATTTTGTCTGTATTTTCGTATGACGTTTCATTACAGCTTTAATGCTAATTAAAAATTAAAAGATATTTAGCTGAAAATATACAATTATTTGTTTTTGCAGAACAAAATGAGACATGTATCACAGGTGGAACTGGAAAGTGAAACCATCAGAATGCTTGGCACTGAAAATAGAAAAAATTCTAATGAAGTAATATTGAAGATGGCATGCCGTGCTTGTGGAGTGAATAAAGTTTTGCTTCGGCTTCCTGATATTTTCAGTGCTGACAAACAATTTTTTGTAAAAGTATTGAATACATATAGAAAAAAGATAAAGACCAGTGATTGTTTGGATATTCTCGATTTTAACGAAGTTAAGGATGCTGTTTATGAAAAATGTATATCTTCAGAACTTGCTGAAATGTTGTCCAAAAAATTGAAAGAAGAAGAACAACAGGGGATAAGGAAGCCTATGACAGAATTATCTAGTTTAAACGCTATGTTAAAAAGAATGCCAATGGATGTAATCATTAGCCATACAGTCGCAAATGATGAATTAATACCACCGCGTGTCGTTTTAGATATAGCATTGCAAAATAATAGTCCAGCTGACATAGCGCAAGCTTTGGAATCTCAATCTTCTCCTGTTATGGAGAATATTTTCAGTAAACTTTGGTCTTCCCAGTTTGCAGTCGAATGTATCGAACAATTCTGTGAATCGAAAGAGGATTTATTAAAGATTTTTGAAGCAGTCAGTTCGAAGTTCAGTCGGGAAGATCTTCTCCAAGTATTCTATGAATCTATGAAGGCTAAACTAATGGTAAAACAAGAGAATGACTAAAACAAGTGTTTTTATTTACTGATCGATTCATGATCTTTGTGTATGATATTTATTATTAATATTATTTGTAATTCTCAATGATATGATCCTTGACAACACTGACATGTATTATAGTATCGTTTTCTTCGCAAATTAAATTTTACGGAGAAATCTATCGATAGTATTATGTTATGGCATGACATATATTAACAGCTTTGTACTAAGATATAGAAGGTATTTATTAAGAGAACAATTGTCTCAATGATTTAATATTTTAAAATTCTGGTTGTAATTATATTGAATACCATCAATATCTGACTTAACTAAATATGCTTACTATATTTGTTATGTTCTCATGTATTGTTTATTATGTAAAAAAAAACAACATTTTTCATTATTTAATTTTCAATGCAATTATTTTCACATTTATTTCGTCTATTTCATAAAGTCAATAATGTAATATGCAATAGCTCCAATTATAATTGGACATATTATTTTTATCAATAATTTGTAATTCCAATTTTGAGAATGTAAAAATAGCTACTTTGTATTATGTGACTGCTAGATTACTCATACAGAGAAGTACTTGAGACGAGATTATAAACTGAACCTTTTTGTAAATGTTATGTCATATAAAAGAAAAATATCCTCTGAGCAAGTAAGGATACTCGATAAGAGTTAATGCAATAAAATACTGACTGACAGATTAATAGAATATGTTTCATTTCAAATGATGATCGTGCCACTACTTTGATTTTGGTGCGTTCAAAGAAAAGTATTCTATTTCAGTTAAAGTTAGAAATGAAAATTCAACTTATATAAATCTACTATACAAGCTACACATGCAACGTCTATTAATTTTAAAGTATACAATATTGTAAATATTACGGATGTAGATTAACTGTAATAATAATTGTTGAAAAAATACCAATATAATCAGTTGGCTATGTATTGGTTACTATGTTGTTAATCTGTTTAGAAGTCAAGGATCAAATATGAATATTTAACACCTAGTTCTTACTAAATTGAGATAGAAATTTCAAGTCTTAGTTTTCACAAGATTCCTTGTCTTAATTTAGGAAGAAAGGAAGAAAAAATTTGGAACAAAGTTAGAAAAAAGCTTTTGTTTCAATGTAAAAACTGTGTTCAAACTTTAAAGTATTTTGCACAGACTGGTACTTCAGAGATTATACATTTAAGTACTCTTTTTTGCGTAGAAAGAAAAAAAATATATTTTGTAGGTAGTCTTTTGCGACTGTTTGCATTGAAAATAGAGGAGAAAGAAAGGATAAAAGCATAAAACAATGCATGTGTATTTTTAAACGTGAATTGACCAAAAGACAGATTCAAATAAGTTCATATTTTTTACTGAAAGCTTGTTCATAATTAACAGTAACTTGAGAAGTTTAATTGCTGATATTAAAAATATCTTATATCAATAGATTTCATGAAATCTCTAATTAATATTAATCGTATCTCCACTGATTGTAATAAAAACCAGCTATTTTTATCAAATGCTTTATTATTCTTTAGGATGTATATGAATATGTATAACATCTCAACATTACATGATCTGTGAATGAGAAAGTTGTTATTATTTGACTGCTACCATTCTTATGTTATTATCAATTGCCAGTTATTTTCTCTCGTACGAATAAGTAAATTTATTCGTTAAAATTTTTCTTGTCATGAGATTTATCTGCAATGGATATTGAGTACTAACAATTGATTTGATTTGACATTTTCATGTTGAGATGTTACATAGTTTAGAAGTAATGTTGTACATACGAGATAGGTACCTTGACACACAAGATGCACTTGTACCCGTCATATCGCTACAATAATGATAAAAAAAAGTATACATATAGTAAAAAATATAAAAAAAAAGAACGTTAAATATACAATAATGGATGGTTACGAACATTTACTACCGATTATAAGGAATGATAAGCTTTAAATATTAGAAGTAAGCATTTTTACAACGTTCTTTAGATATAATAACGACATATTTATCGTTATAAGCGCATGTTAATATCAATGTGAGATGTACGAGTGCCTCGAACAAGCAGATAATTATACATTTTCAAAGATTGACATTTTGCAAACGTTCAGGTCTTACTTTACGAAAAACAAGATCTAACGGCAACAATAATAATTTTTCATTAGTGAAAATCTATAGGTAGGGATACATTGATATGTGTTTATGATTAGTCATTTTCTCCGTATGTCTCACAAGTTAGTGTTTTAAGTAAAATATGTTAAAAAAGGCAGCTTGCTCCTTTCTGTGTTACAGTTTGGTATGATTTATCAGCACGAAGGAAAACAAAATTTCTTCAGTTTTATTAATTAGAATTTATGCTTTAGAATTTAATTTTCGGAAACTTATTTTTCTAACGAACGTTCTAGCCATTAATTTTTAAAATAAAATGATTCTAAAAGAGAAAGAAAATAGAAGAAAAAGGAGGAAAGAAAGATTAATCGAAGGTTGCACCAATTTTTTCTTTTTTAGGATTAATAAGCACAAAAGCAATTTTGTTGCACGTATCTTTCCAAAGAAGTCTAGTTTATGTAGTAATTTGTGGCTTTTAAATTCTCAAGAGTTGTTAATTGGAAAACCCCGTATGTGATAAAAGTAACTATTTATTTATTCGTGTGAATATGAAATTTAAATTATTGGCAGATATCGTACTTCTCTTTATCTAATCTGATCGAAAGGAGCTATATACTTCTGCTAATGCATTAATCATATACATATGTGTAAACGATTTCAGTTACAGTTTAAACGGTATATACATAGGTTTTCTTGGGTCTTATACAATATGATACACTTAACAATGATAAATTGTATAATAGATTATACACGTATCCATGTGTGACCTGTAATGATAAATCAATATTTTATACAAATTGATAAGACACAATAAATGAATTTTATAGTCGTCCTGTGTGCATTTTATCTGAAAACCTGCTTCGCAACACTTGCAGACATATCGCGAGTGATTTTGATTTTCTCCATTTCTATTTTTAAAAGCAAAGTGGTCGTGGTCGTTTTCGAAAAATCGTTCAACTACAATTATTATATCGTTCATGCATAAAGATTACAGCGGTAATTTAATCAAAATTCAATTTGTATTTATATTTTATACTTATAAATTATTTAATTTGATCTTTTTTTATTTAATTAATTTTAAACAACGATAGAATTCTCTTTCGCAAAAATGTAGGTTTGCTAGCGTCTTTACTTTTTATTTCATCTTAAAACATCAATTTTGAAACGCGAAAATAATTCTTTCCGTATTAATATCTATCATTTATAACAGCGAGTATCTATTTTTAGCTACGGTGCTCCATAAATACGTTTTCGTGTAAAGCCGTAATCGCGTACGCGTCTTATTTGAGACATTATCCACGCTTATTGGATCGAAATCAGAGAGATACGCGTTCAATTATATTTGAAATTGTATATTCCCAAAGAAACTTGTATCAAAATACGATGCCCGCTCTTCGACGTCAGGGGATGCGCGCCATATTCTGCTTCTTATAGCACGTGTAATCGATACACGAAATCCAAAGAGTTATGTATTTATTATTCACATTCTATTTTTCGTCTAACAAACGTAGAGAAAAAAATGCTATACGTATGATGTACGTGTTATGAAACAAGTCATCGAATTAAATCGTACGTGTATTTGTAAGAAATTGGAGCGTGCAAAAGTGTATAAAATATCCAAAGTAAAATTCTCGTTATAATATTTATCATATGAGGCAAAACTCTATTTAGATTCTATTTTTCTGGACGTGCTCGGTAGGATATAAATTAAAATATAAAAAAAGTATATAAGGACATCTGTTTCTTTCAGCAATGACCGGAAAGAAAGGCTGGTAATTATTAAATTTATATTGTTATCTATATTACCAAAATTATTAAAATTTTCTTTAAGATCAAACAGAAACGTCCTTTCCCATTTATTTCAAAGTACTATAATAATCTTTAGTATGAATAGAAGTTTCGAAGCTATTAACTGACTTACTTTTAATAAAGAAACATAATGAAACTTATGAAACTAATTATCTTTATATTTATGAAGGGAGTATAAGTTTCAGAAATATCTATCCCGAAAAAGCGAAGGACCTAATAAATCTAAATTAAAATATTTACATTTTTGTTTGTTTCGTCCAACACCTGTTTGCAACGCCAAATATTTTGTTAGAACATATCTGTTGCAGTGTCAAATATTATAAATTTATCGATATTTCGTGAACTCAATTTTCAATATTGAACAATAAGTTATCACGATAAATACCATGAAAATGTCGATATTTTTAATATCCTATCGTATCTGTATCAAGCTGTGATCTTTATTATTAAATCATGACTTGGCCAATCGGCTATTAAACGATTAAGGAAAGCGATAAGTAGTTTAATTACTTGGCTTATAATGGCTGTACTCGGAAAAAGAGTAACGTCACGTTAGTGGGAAATGCTTGAGAATTTGTAAAACGAAGAAGCTTGTTTTATAAAAATGTTAATGCGTGTGGCAATCGAATATCGTCGAACAATATCGTTAAAATTATCGTTAAATAAAGAGAAAGAAAAAGGATCGAAGAAAAGTGTAATGTTATATAAAGAGAGAATGGAAAGTATCGTTTTTGATAGAATGATTTAAGGCTTAAGGAGAGAAAGGGTATTTTCTACTGTTTTTAAAACAATATGACACTATATCCGGGCACTGCATCGATCCATACAGTTTTACACAGGTCAACATCGGCGTAGCGCGATTTTTTTTTTGCAATCGCTCATTTTTTTTTTGGTAACACTTTTTTTTTGTCCACATTCTGTGACTTTTCAACGCCTAACGTATTTTCACTCTATCGTTTCTTTCGTATTTATGCAGCGTGATATCTTCGTTTCAACGAGGGATTTATAAAATTGTTAAAATTACTCTCATATAAAAATACATAGAATAAACAATTTAAAAAGTGAAAAAAATAGGTACGATTTATACAGGCCAGTTTGAGGAAAGATATACCGTGACTGTATAAACTGCTATATGCTTTTAGATCAGAGTTTGAGAGGGATATTGCATAAAATTCGTTCGTTTTCAAGTTACTTCTTTGTTTATTATTTTACTAAGAGAATGTTCAGTTCGTGCTCTTTTCTATTAATAGTCATTAAACAACTTGATGTTCACTTGTTTATTCGATATTAATTTTGGCGCATTCTGTATTTATTCGGATATGAAACATAATTAAATAAAATAGTAATCTTCGATAATTACTGCAAATTTTACATTATTACAATTATTCCGTTACGTCAGATTTAGTACACGTTTGATAAATGCGACTGAGTATCGTTATACGATATTAAACTAAATTTCATGTATGTTATATTGCAATAGGATTTAAATTTGACACGGTGTTTAATAGCTGACTTAAACGGTGCATTATAATTAATGGTTGATTATACGCTTTGTACAGAATTCTTTGGATGTATTTTATTAAAAATGTTATTTCATCGTAGTTTGACTTTTTCGATGTTTCAAAAACCGAACATGAACTTTGTAATAAAAAGTAAAAATAAGGATACTTTGAAACAGTATTTTTTAAATGAAAATTATCATCCGCATTTTCACGTCCTTTACGCGTTTCCGCACAGATAGTTGCGTTGCATACAACGAAATTCCGGCGCACGAAGATAAAAACGGACCAAAAAATTTGCATTAAAGATTACGTTTTCATGCCTGTTAATTATACAACCATTTCACCGCGATTCCCTTCCCTTTACCATCTATTCCCCTTTTCCCTTAAAGGAGCATCAGAAGCTAATTTCAGACAGTTTCAAACCCCAAGCGAACTCGAAAATAAAACCGCGAAAAGTTACCGACAGCTTTCGCATTTCCCCTCGGAACAACCTCGGTATACCTATCCTGCACAGTTCCTCAAATAAAGTCACAGAAGGTCTTTGTCCTCGATTCAATTATCAAGTGTCGCTGACAATGCGACTCGCTACAATGTGTCCGCTTCTTCGACGAGGGAATCAATGAGCTATTCATCGGCGGATAAAAAAAAACACGCGAAATAAAAATAAACAGGACTAAAAATAAAAAGAAAGGCGAAAGAGAAGTCAAAAGTGCCAATAAAGTTTCCGCAGGAAGTTTTTCCTCGTTTGAGCAACCGAGTCATCGCGTTTTCCCGTCGACACGCAATAATCCACGGGCATATTAACCGAGTCGTAGTTAAAAAATCACGTCGTGTCTCTTTCTTTTTTCTTCATCTCGATTTAGCTCCCCCTCTTTCTAGTCTCTTCTCTCTCTCTCTCTCTCACTCTCTTTTTTTTATCCGTTTTTCCTTTTCAAAGTGGTCCATCGGAGGAGGACGAGGTGTACACGGTACAGGAGATCTACGCATATTGCGTGATCCACCAACAGAAATTTTCAGCGATGGTGTGTGTACAGCGTGTACCATCCGGTGTAGGTGTGCTCTATGGGGGATGGAACGCCTGCGCGGGGTGAAATGTACCCTATATAAGGAAGCGGCCGCGTACATAGCCGGTATTCAGATTTGGCGAACCGCGTTGGAAGGACACTGTGACAAAGTTTACGAAATGGGTCTGACCGGAAACCACCTTGTCAGCCTCTTGCTCTACATCTTCGTCGTCAACGAGATCCGTCTTCCTTTGGTGAGTTTATGATTTTTCCTCTTTTCACTCCGTGTCATTCGCTCGTTTCGTCGCAAAGTACTTACTTAAGGTACTTAGCGGGCAACTTTTCTTTTTGTACGCGTTTAGCGTCAGGTGGCGAGGAAAGTTGCGAGAAATTGAGAGAAAGACGAAGTTACTGTAAAGTTACTGGGATTTCGTTATGAACGGAATATGTAGAGTCGTTGGTAGCTTCTTTGGTATTCTTGTTCGTTAGTTTGTCCACGATGGGGTTTGTAATCGTTCGAGCGTGGTTTAATCGAACGAAGAACGTAAAGTAATGCAAATGTGTTCAGTTAAAAAATGGCAATAAACGTAACCATGAGTTTGTTGGATTTTAAAGTGGATTTTGTATGTGATATTTTTATGGCTAGCAATTTTCTAATTTTTCAATTTCTTACGGTAACGTATCCTTTCAGATTCAGAAAGGAATACCTTAATCTGATTCCATGCTGCGATTTTTATTTGTGGAGTAAAAAATTTCATTTACGCAAGGTTCATAAAGGGATTTTCATATTTTTCTTGTAAAATTTAATAAAACATATTTTCACAAGTATACCTTTTTTCTTCTATAGGATACAATGACATAGTTTCAACATTCTTGTTGCATTTTGTTACTTTATTAATGTAGTAGTAACACTACGGGAATTAAACGATTTTTAGAATTATTACGATTCAGAAAAAATCAAATTATGTAGAAATATGCTGCGAAAAGAATTTTGTAAAAGTAACATAATCGTTAAGAGCGAATAATATTTATCGAACTATAACGTTAAACGAAAATTTAAAAAATCGCAAACTGTATTTCAAAATATTCAATAGAATTTAATAATTTTTCGAATATCGGACATTAGTAGAAAAGATTCGCTAAAATAACAATTTTTAGTTGTAAAATAAATTATCAATATGTACGTTAATATACATTTATTTAATTTTGTATTAAATTAATTCAGAAGTTTACGTACTTTCAGGAAATTTGTTATTTTTATGCAACAAAATTTTTCCAATGTTTTTGAGTTACATTTTTCATACAAATATATCTTTTATAAAAATTAATAACAAAGAGAAAGAAATAATTATTCAAATGATTCAGAAACGTTGAAATTAACGAGCGTACAGAACACGAGAACTTCTTGATAGAGTACCAGTGCTTATTAAAAATTTTAGATCGCTTGAAATTTGATGATTGGGTAATTAACGCTCTCAAAATGCGATCCCAATTTCGGAACAAAGGGAATATCTTGATCAAATGGATTAGCGTTCGAAATACGGAACTATAGAGATCGAATCGCATGTTCTGGTAATAATTAAATTCCGTAGTTGAAAATTGGTAATCTTATTCCGACTTGTTCCGCGTGAACGATTTCCCTCTTGCCACAGCGATCGATTAAAGAATTTTTCATCTTTAATTGAAATTATATTATATCTAGTTGATTAGATAGTTCACCATTTGGGAAGAAATCGCAGAAACTTGATAGTAGATTCCCCATGATTATGATGGCAAGCGTATACATAGTTAACATGTCAATTGATATACTATAACATTGATACAGGGGTTAAGATGATTGATATCGACTATAATAGATTATTATTACGTTGATAGATTGTGAATCGCAATACAGTTCGCTGATTCACAACTGTTCTAATTGCAGCATATAAATCTAGCAATAATTGCACTTTCAAAATCTATACGATTCCTAAATAATTCTAATACGTTCTTATAATATTAATTTAACACCTAATTAAATTCACGTAATTAAAATCATGCAACATATTTTTCTACGAAAATTGTCCAAACGTCATGGCAAAAATATTATATTGGATTGGCAACAGTAAATGAGTATGGAAATCTTTTAATAAATCGATCGATTCTTTGGTAATAGAATGCTTGATAACCGTACGTCATAATTGGCATTATAAGATTCATTGAATATTCGGAATATCATTTCCTTAAAAAGCTTCATTAATTAGTGCGTTTCTTTGCCGAAGGGTTTAATTCGCAAGTTTTTCTGTGATCCGATCTGAGTAATAAAAGGCACGTTTCAAGGGAGGTAAAACGACGGATAACACGGATAAAGTATAGAGATTCATTTTACTCAAGAAATTACAAGTAATCTTCGATGTTCGAAAAAGGATGTGTCCTAGAAATTTCTTTAATTATTTTAATAAAAAAATTAATTCATTTTAGAAATATAGAAATATACAGATGAAAACACCGAACGATTCAGTTGCATAAACATTTGCTGCTATTTTTCTTATAACTAATTCGATATAAAACGTTAAGTATCATATATCATATACATGTATCATATAAATGTGCAATTTTTTCCGCAAATATTTATGTTGCCTACCTTCTCCTTATGTATGAATCTAACCCTCGTTTCCTTGTGTCAATTTGACGTGTTCTGATAAATGGGAGAAACCAATAATGGTACGTACATATCTTTATCTTATTCATGAACGATACGAACATCTTATTTTTGAACGATACCAACAGTCTTATTCTTCGATATACGGAAATATTATTTCAAATAAAAAATGCGTAAATTAAATACTATCTATTCTTTATTATATTATCTTCTTTGCCATTGCGTTAATTTAACATGAAAGAAGAAATCAATAATTCGTAAATATGAAATCAGTAGTTCGTTGTATCAATAAAATACAATCGTTCAGCAGATATGGAAGTAAAAATCGGTTTTAAAAATCTACTACTTTCTTCGAGATTAAATTATAACAGATCATGCAATATGCTTTTTATTAAAATCTATGTCATCTATACGATGAAAAAGAAGAGACAAATATTAGCTACATGTGTGAAAGAAAACAGATAGAAGCGTGGTACCTATCGTCCGAAAAATCGACGGTTTTTAATCATCGTCAGAATCATTGTGCGATGCTCGGGGGCGTAAATCATGACCATCGATATTTGGATGGTGTACAATAAAGATCACGTAACTAAACCGATCGATCATAATGAATATGAATTATAGCGATTGTGCGATATTTTTATATGATCTTTTACTAAATATCGAGCAGTATACTCGTTGAAGGATGCACGTGTTTTCAATGAAATAATTATTTACGATAGAAAGGAAATTATATAAAGTATTTTTAAACTGTACGTTCCTTCTATCAATCTTTCTACGACGCTACATCGATACTTTGTTAATTTGAGATAATGTATAAGTTCGTGTAGATAGAATTCGAATGAAACTTACAATTTTACATAAAATTAATTAAGATACTATACTCGGACTTTTTCTCCTCTTTGCGTAAGAAGTTACACCGCGACAAGTTCTCAAACACGTATCTAAAACTTTAACATCGTGTTAAGTAAAAAGTTTCATAAATTTGAACAAATCGCTTACGACGAGACTACTGTTCTTCTACGCTTTGGTCGGTTTCCACGAAAACAAAGTTTCGTAGTTAAAAATTGCCATTTTCAACTTACTTTCCCACGAAGAATTCTATCCATTTTCGCATATAAATGATTTCTAATATACCCTGTGTCTAAAATACCTATTTTTATTCACGGAGATAAGAAAAGAAGACTTTTCTAAAGGCGTGATGTAACACGAGTATAATTTCACTGTGATTACCAGATAAAAAGAAATAGCAAAAAGCTATCGATTTCTTACACAATGGTCCATTCGAGAGCGCCATTGTTCTTTACTCTAGGCAATTCCCAACTCCATTCATCGTCAAGTTTTATTTGTCACAAAGTAGCGAAATTTTCCCAAGATCGCGACAACTTTCTCGATGCAGCAAGTTTTTTAATTTCACCGTGCAAATTTGTATAGAACGTCGATACTGTCGCTGATTCGTCTTAAAGTTCTCTAAGGCCATCGGCAAGCATCTTTATTTCTGCATCATCTTGTTTTTCTTGTCCAATTTATCCTTTACCTGTACCTTTTCTCTCAGAGTTGTTTAGTTTCTTCTATCGATTCTTTCATATTAACTGATATCAATAGTATCAAAGAAAAGATCATCCTCTAGAGAACATTATTTTTAACCTTTGTAACAGAGTCTCGTTGTTATTTCAAAATTATTTACCTTCTTGTTATTATTTTCTTATTGTACGCCAAATAATCAATTTAGTAGAAATGTGCTTCCGTGGTAATGTATTATATTCATTGCGCAATTAATAGGAAAAATAGCGTAAATAGGTATCGTTCCAGCTAGTTTTACTATCGTTCTTGCTCGTTTTACGCGTCGAGCAGGGGCAATTGCCAGCAAGGAAACGCGTTATCCTTGCAGGAAATTTAATTAGTTTTCGAGAGTGGTTATTCATTGTCTCTTTTATTCACTGCGACCTGTGGATGACACGCGCCCAACTTCATTTACATTCCGAATATCCTTTGGAAATAAACCGGGACAACGTGTTCACCAGTCATTCGATCATTAGCTGAATCTGGTTTCCATTATATTTTCTACTATTTCATAGTTGCGATCTCATATTTAACAACGTTCTATTGAATCGTATGTCGTGGATTGATTTTAACGAGTAATCTTATTGGTTTCGAGACACGAACGATAGTATAATTCAATGAAAAAATTACTGTATAACGAAACAATAGATCTGTTCGACATTATGGACAAAAAGTTAGTGAGACAAAGTTCTGCTTTTGAGAAGATCGAACTCGATAAAGATGTATGTTTTTCAAAGTTCGTAATCAACAATTAAAATAATATATTTATATAATAATTATATATTTCGTCCAATTTCTTAAATTTGCGAATAGAAATGCTCGTTTACTTTTCTCATAGATTAGTTTTGTCGTAAAGATGTTCGCAATACGAAAGATTAAGCGAAAGAGAATATTCTTTTCTTGAAATTTCTCAAAATTCTGAAACCTCTTCTTGTAGACTTTTCGTGGTATCTACCAGTAAATGCTCAGGTGGTTTAAATACGTAGTTACTACCGACCGACATTTCACGACACACAATTCAGAACATTTCGCATTCGCACGGGAAATGGTAAAGCATACGAAGTTTATCAAAGTGCAAATTCAAGTGTGATCCGCGATGAGGACCTTCTTCAAGACATCGCGCTGGCTTTTATCGACGATCAGTAATTTCCGTCTCGTGAAAGCGCGATGAGAGTCTACAAGAGAGTGGAATACACATTTGAAAACATAGTTGATCAAAGATAATGCTGCCGGTGGCAACTAGCGTAACATCTACTCGAGTACATGAATAACAATTTAATTGTTTAACTTAAACGCATATTTCACAGTTGGTAATGCATGTGCGTAAGAATATTTTCTATAAATTCCATTAACAGCTTTTGTCACTAAGAATGAATAGAAACGAATAAGAATGAAATCCAATATTGTGGAAAAAAGCAGAAGTATACCGATAGATTCGGAATGTATTTTCTAAACGAGGAATATCATATGAATATCGATTGGAAGTCAATAGTGGACATGTTAATTAAAGTTGGCGATCTAGATGAATTTTTATGCGCGCAACTGTCATCAGATACGTTGGATAATAATTGTCTTTTCTAACATCGTTTAAGAGCCAAACAATTCGATCGAAACTAGATCAAAACTTCGGTATAAAAATTTCGCAAACGAATTGCAATTTTATCGGTTAATTAATCATAGTATCGAGTCATCGACTAATAATTGTTCACGTCTACGCTCACATCTAAAATTATTTTCGTATCCCAAAACGATCAATCTTATTTCCAAACGGTTAGTAGTTTCCCACCAAATAATCGCAATTCCTTTTTCCCCGGATCTTTAATTGAAATAACTAAATCATAAATAATGGCAAGCGCGCTACAAGAAGAATAAAAACGAATTCGAATGACCTTTTCATTCGAACATTTGCTTCCACCCACTCGAGGGCTGCTGCCATTAATCTACATCACTTTTAGCCGCTCAAAATCGCGTAGAACAATTTCTTCGAAATTCCATGTCACAGTGATTTCGTCGAGCTTTGCGCATATTAGAGTCGGTATTCCGCGTATCGGACGATTTACGATTTCCGGTGAGCGGAAATATTTTCCACGAAGCAACCCTCGCGATGTACCGGAGTGCCGAAAATGGTTCAACTGAGCAGATTCTCGTTGACCTCGACTGTCGTGTTCCGGGAATCAAACGATAACGAAAAGGTCACATCTCTTTCGCCGGATTATGTGCGAAACTGGCTCGTCGTGCTTTTCGTCCGTGGGGTTTTCGCACGAACGAGCAACCATTGAAGGTGCGGACCTGTCCTTGCTACATCGTCATCCATGATCCATCCCTTCCTTTCAGCTGATCCTTTTTTTCCCCTTTGCAAACGTCACTGTCGGTTTACATGCGATAAGCGGAGAAATGTGATTCGCGTGGAAACCTTGATGAAACCCTGTTGAGTGAAACATAACGAATGATATTTCCATCTTTAACCACTGCGATTTTGAACATGTTTGGGAACGAAGATGGACTAGGATCGGAGCTCGTTAGCGGGGGAATTGGCAAATTGCCTTGCGGAAATGGATTATTCGCATCGAACGTTCTTTATTCGTTGTCTTGTTTGCAATTTGTCGATCGGCAAGATTTGGAAAATTGCTTTTAGACAATTCACTTTCATGTATTTTTCTAATTCGTCGTTTACAGCCGCATCAATCACTATAATAGGTTATAGATTATCAATAATCGCTATTACTATCAGGTAGAATTATAAACCGAGCTTTGTAATATTTGCAAGAGATCGGTACGTTTTAAAAATTTCAGCAACTGTAGTGTCCGATCGAAATCTTTCAAGTTAGCTCTTATGAAATTAAAGTATGTGTCCAGCGTTAGAAAATTTAACATATTTCTCATAAGAAACGTGAGCGGGATAATTAACTTTTCTTCCGATAATTGTCAACCAAAAAAAGTTATGAAATTATTTTTAGAAAATTGACTATCGCACAGAGTTTTAAAATTCAATACCTGTAATCGTAAAAACGATGAAAAACGCTACTGTAACTGTGTGTAATTCGATTTTAATTAAATACACGCAAGCTAGAAATTAATTAGAGAACAAAGATTAATTTCTGCGAGGAAAGAAATACGAATGCCAATCTTCTGTAGTATTTGCATGGGACGTTATCAGACTACAGTTTAAAATATTTGTCGAAGCATAGAAATTTGGCTGATAGGTCTTTAATTATACGTGCACATATGTTACTGTGAGGAACGTTATTCAAACGATTTTGTCGATATTTTCTCGGTTAGTCTGTGAGGTTGGTGCAAGTGACAAGAATAAATCACGATACAGAGCAATACGATTCACATCAGGTGACAACACGCGGCGTTCCTATAGTCATGATTAATATATTTTATTTATAACATTTTGTTCCTATCATTTGTTATATTCTAAATGAAAAGAAGGGAAGTTATACAGAACCTCTATTTTGGAAAATATTGTATAATATATAATATGGTTAATAGTTAAACAGATGATAGACAATAAATAATATGTAATAGGAAAATAAGGGTAAAATAAGATTGTGTCTGTGAACGAATGGATGTGCGTATAGATGAGTAAGTGAGAATGCAAGGCGATACAGAAGATAATTATGAATCGAGTTCTTTTTATTCCGCTAGGCTAAAAATAAACTCTACTGCTGCTACTATTATGTAAAACTTAAGTAAATATTCCTCTCGACTATTAAATGTTACAACGAGTGCCATACTTTGGATATTTTATATATTTTTCTACATCAATCTGTGTATTTTTGCAATTCTGATTGTTCCAAAAAGAAACATCCACAATTTAGAAATTATATTTTAATTTGAAAACAAATAAAATTAAGTTACACAGCATAGAACTAAAAATCTGTAAGGATCTTTTTCTTACACTTCTATGCATTTCATATATTCATTTTTATAAATAAATCTTCTATGTCACGGAAAATTCTCGCGTAATTTAATAAAGAATAACATGAAAGGAATAAGGAATAACATGAAAGAAATCCTCTTTCTTTACATATCATTGACACGATCTTATTTTACCCATGTCGAGCATAATCTCATTCGCAATATTACAGAGTCGATAGGCGGGTTGCAGGTTTACAGGAGTATTAAATCGATTTGCGATAGGCGTATTCTTCGAACGATTTCTTCTGCGAGACCACGTGATAAGTTGCGATACGAAATGCTCGCAAGTCGGTAAAATAGAGAGACAGTTACACACGTAGAATATATGCAATTGCGCGTAAAAAAGAGAAGACGCGCGCGGAGAATGCGAAATGTTTGCGTAGTTTCTTCTACGAAGGAAGGAACTATGTCTCTCGAGTGGCTGTTATCGAAACTCGTTCCGGTAAATTGGAAAACGCTTTGTCACTTGTCGCTTCAGTTGTCCAAACGATTTCCTGTTCCTCTGTCGGTAAATTCTAATCGGACAAGTTTCATACCGCGAAATCCATACCGACTTCAGAACCAATTTAAAATTTTACGAGTGGATCAACTTGCGATACAACTTCTTTGGAGATTTAAAAATGCTTTATTGTTTTTATTTCTGTGCTTTTTGTATTTACGATTTCTGAGATTTTAAGGGGTAAGCAATGAGAGATTCTCAATACAGACATGGCAATACTTATATAAATAAATTAATAATGATACTTTCTGATAATTAATATTCCCACGTAATAAGGTAAAAGTAACTTTTCGTCTCTCTACATTCTTACTTATATTTGTAATCCGCCTATTACCTAGATAATAAATAGTAATAAGCTTTTTGTCTCTCGTAGTATGAAGAAAATTGATAAAAAGTCATTTAAACAGAACCGTTTAAAAATAGCTACTGGAATCCACACATAATTTATTTTTTTTTTTAATTATTATTAATTTGATGGATTTATTTTCGTTACGACATATAAAAATAAAGCAGATAAGAGAAATTCAGTTTAATTCTTCTTTCCCAAGGAAAATAAATATATCTCGATCAATGGAATTGGCTGTTTCCTTTGACAGGGATGATTTTCGCTTGGTTAATTTTGCCGGGCTTTCTCTGAGATCGTTCTTGATTTATGTAACGGAACGAGAAACCCGGTGACTGAAATAACTCAGGGGCAAGCCACGAAATTACAGAAACTTTAAAAGTTTATCCTGTTGAAACGAGATTCAAAAGTAAGGAGTCATCGTCTTTGGGGTTTAGACATTCAAAGAACGCGCTTTAGAATTTCGCTCTTTGACGAATTGACATTCTTGTCATTTCTAAATACACGAAATATTAGGGCTGTATAGATTCTTGTTGACTGTGAGGAGATGAATACGAGGCTTGTAATAAATTTTGCGAAACTCTTTGTGACCAAGATATGGAATTTTATTTTTAAAATATTATTTTTAAAATCTTTAATAACTCATATTTCATAAAAATATAATAGTATAAATATTCGCGGAGAAATATCTGATTATTATAACGAATACTCAAAATTGCGTGGTCTGTTATCAACAAGAGTTGAATAATGAACACGACGCGACATAATCTGTTGAACAATAATGAAGCTACTTCGTGGAATTGGACTAAATTGCAAAGACAATAGCTTAAAGCAAATTTACAAAGTATACAGTTGCGCTTAAGTTATTATACGGTGGTTTAATTAGGTAATTCGTTGAAATATTCGTTTAACTTTTAAATGCCAGTCGAGCGTCGCTTTAGGAATGCAATTTAATCTACGCGACCAAGGGCAACGTTGTTAAACGTGTACGAAGAAAAGGGGTGAGACGAGGGTAGATTTAATGAGACACGCTCTTGATTATCGGCGACAATACCTACTGCAAGCTAACGTCAACAGTGGTTTCCCTTTAATATTGTCAAAATGACGTGCATATGATACGCATGATACGTAATTTTTAAGTAAACGAAAATATATTAGAATTTAGAATTTGCTTCTCAAGTTAAAACGTTTCTACTCTGGTACTCTAGGATTTATGTGAATCTGCTACCTCACTCTTAAGTTTGAAATTCATGTTTACCGATGAGAATTGATTTTGAAACACGGCAAATTCGATACTGTGTTTCGGTTAATCAGATAGGTACGTAAAATGTGGCATAGAGAGGAGATCAACATTTCAATAGCATTGCATAGTGTATCAGATGCATAGAATATTCGTTTGATATGCAGCGAATTCACTGATATGCATTATGCATAACTTGATTAGGTTTCGTAAGATATTGACGAGTTTTTTAATTATTTATATTAGTCGTGTAAAAATGCACAGCTAATAACGTGAAATATGCTTGTTACAAATGACGGAAAGAGAATAGTCGTACTGAATTATTAAAATACATCTACTATAATAAAATGATCACATGTTCGTTATTCGACGTTACGAGCCATCAAGAAATTCAAGTAGGTAATTTTGTGGATTTAGATCTGGAAAATTAATGGTAAGCTGTACTAGAAGTATGCGTTCAGTATTTTAAGGAACAACAATGATTTGTTAGCAATTCAAGACTGATAGTCTTTCATTGAAATGTAAGTCAAGTGAGAGATCAGAAAATACAATCAAGAACAATGCTGCGTGAAAGACTATTGAAAATAATCCATGGCAAACAGTAGCAAGATAATACTTGAAAGAAAATTAAGCTTTCCGAGAATTGATCGTCACTTAAAAAATAAAGGAAATTGACAGATGAATTCCATTTGAATTACACGGTAGAAATTTTCCATTTTTACTTTTTATTTTATTTTCTTAATGCGTATTTTAATTGCAATATGTTTGCTTTTGAAATGATATCTAAATCAATGAACAGAAGTACTTGCGATAATTTTATTCTGATAAACAAATAAACGAGCAATTAAAATAGAACGAAGGTAGAATAGTTGTTTTTCCTTTTGTTTAATCCGCGGATAACATTTCAATTTTTATTCAATAATAATTGGAATAAATCTGAATGTAAACTATTAACTTTAAATATTAATATGAGAATATACAATATGTTATGTGTTTTACTATTAAAAAAGATATAGTAAGAATGTTATGTAACTAATTTCGAATAGATTTTGCTATGAATTATCATCTTGTCGTCGATTTCTCATACTTTTAGTGTGATAAATACTTTTGCTTCATTGTGGGTTGGCGTATAATGAAGTTCGTGTAATATCGAGCAACTCGGCTGCACGAAATTGCTGTTTAGTTTCACGATACGCAGTTAACGTCCTCGACATTTGTCCCAACTTCATAAAATGTCTGCACCTGCCAGAAGGCGTGAAGTTACGTGTGTTTATTTCACTATTTCCCTCACAATTAAATATAATTAAATATAGTACACAAATACCATCTTTCGTTATTATATTTCTCAAGTACTTTCTCGACAAATGGATATTAGTACTACCACTACAGCAATAGGATAAATGCAACAAATTTGCAGAAAGTTGGCAGAAAGTTGGCAGAAAGTTTGCAGAAGTAAACCAAAACGAATTTAACAAGGATATTATATCGACTAAACTGACAGAAATTTATTTTATTTTAATATTGAAGGTAGATATATTATGTCACCTTAATGTTTTGCACATTCTTCGTGTATTAAGTTTTAAATGTATTAAATAACAAACGTATTTACATCGTTCACGATTATGAGGTTGGATTGGGGTTACTGAGTTTTGTTAAGCTAGTTTGCTCAATAGAATATGTCAAATTAGAGAACATGCTCGTGCTTATCGTACCTGACTTGGCAGGTTCTGAGGAAACCTTACTATTAATTAAATGGATCTTGATCGGATGA
Organism: Bombus flavifrons; assembly: GCF_040668555.2. Taxonomy (NCBI): domain Eukaryota; kingdom Metazoa; phylum Arthropoda; class Insecta; order Hymenoptera; family Apidae; genus Bombus; species Bombus flavifrons. The sequence continues at coordinate 10,058,352 of NC_138455.1, read as the reverse complement.
AATACGAACATCTAAATGAATTATCAAATAATATTTCTCTTTGTCTGAAATTTTCCTTTAATATTTATCATTTTTATTCGCATGAAAATCTAGAATGCAGAAAAAAAGTTTAGAATGAAGAAGAAGTGAAATATGTCTTCTAAGAACTGGCCTCACACTGAACTGAACTTCATCACACTGGCCTTAGTATAGGGGAATGTATTATGGTGAAGTCCACTGTATTTCATCTACTAACTACTCATTTATTTTCTACTTTACATTACCTTATCTAAATATTATTCTGATAAGAAGCGATGCCTTCTAATTTAACTTAAAAATAGCCTAACTACAAATGTAACTTCATTCAAAAACATCCTATTTAATTGTAGATTTAATTTTACTTAAAGATATCTGCTAATGTATCTCACCTAATTGTAAATCTAATTTAAGCTTCCTGTCAAAAAGATGGAAACGTTGAAAAAATTAACGACAAATATATTTATTAAAAAACTGTTTAAGACTCAATGCAAATATCAGATGCAATAATAAAATATTTTATTCAAAGCTAAATATTAATGTAAATAAAATAACAAGAGCAATGTTCGAATCTTGTTTCTTTGATTCCGAAATTTGCTTATCGCGAAGTTCCTTGCACAGTATATTAATTTTCATTTTAAGTTTATTGTGGTAAACATATCTTCAATCCGAGATACTCAAATTAATATAAAATATCAATCGTCAATCTCATCTTAAATTCTACAATTTTTTTAATTTCTATGTAATACTACCAGTCACTCGTGTCGAATCGAATCTTTCATCCTACGACATGATTGACTGACAGGAGGAACAGAAATGCATGCGACTTACGATTAGACATGAAGTTCGTTGTTATCGATGGTGTGATATACGAAAAGTCATTTGAAAAGCGGTTATCAAGTAAAAACCGTCGAGTCCCATGGTGGAAGTAGAGATTGTGAAAAATCTTTAACAAAACACGAATATCATAAATTGTTATTAAAGGCAGTGTTAATTATTTGGAATATACGAAATAATGAGAGAAGTTAATCTTTTTAGAATTGAAGTACAACATGCAAGTTACTTACATTCTTGGCTTTTGAAGCACTCATTTAATTACAGATTAGATCCTCTCCAGAGAACGGGAAAAAGTGGAAGTTGTAAAAAAACCTTTGAGAAAATGTAAAATATTACAAATTGTTCTTAAAAACAGTGTCGATTGTGTTGCTTATCAAAAGTGATCCCGGTACAATAGCGACCTCTTTATGAGAATAATAAAAGTTACATATTTAAAAAAGTCAGGAGATGACGCTACTATAGAAAATTCGTGCAGGAAATGTACATAGCAAGATATAAGTTGGAAGCCCATGGTCCTTTTTTCCTAATCTGTAAATTGAGCTCAATTTAGAATGTAAGTTATTTCAATTTCTTGCGAATATAACGAAATCTAGTGTATCTAGTTTAAGCTCAGACATTTGTTAAGCAAATCTACTCTGTTGAACTGTTTAGAATTTCGTGTGAAAGTATGGATTAAAACAACAAAATGACTGCTTTAATTTATTTGGGATAAACAAATAATTTAATATACTCGTAATAGCAAATTAATTTCTATAATCTTTTATAATTTCATCTTAGTATTCTTAACAAGCTATAGATTATCCATTATTCAGCTATGACATATCAATTATACGTTATAAGGTTATGTATCATGGAATGAATAATTGTATTAATAACTAAATATTACCAGTAATCCGGAGAGCAATATGAACACGAGAAGACTGCTTCCGCCAAATTAAACGTTAATTATCACAGCCTCTATATTTGAATTCCTGTTTCTTTCATGCCGATCTCTTTATTAACCAATAATCTGTGCGAAAGAAAACAAATGTACAATACAAAAACCAATTATATTAAAACGAAACAATATACGAGTACAAAATCTGTCTCAAAAGTAAATAGTACGAGCTATTGATAACTATAATAGTCAAATGTACAATCGAAGAATAAAAAAACAAAAAAGAACTTGAAAGTATATTTAATTTTGATACAATAATGTTCAATAAATTAATAAATGAATGCGTATTAATAAAACAAACCTAATAGTAGCATATAAACGTAGAAGAATAGCATTGGAAATGTATTACGCAGTTAATGATCTCAAGTGTCGATCGATACATCTTGACGCCACGATTTTCGACAATCGAATGATGCCCGCGCTGTGGTTTCGTCTAACATTCGTATTGGGGTGGGGATGTTTAGCTTCGCGGGAAGTCGAACGTATTCGAACCGATGAATTCTTGGAAGATGCTAGAACATATCATATAGCATACAAATTAGTAAATTCCTCAGATACAATGCGTGAGAATATATTCTGACTCACGAAAATATTTAAAAACTTACCATAGAAAACTGTACATATATATTATGATATATATACATTATATATATATTATATTACATACATATTTGAAACTTTTCGGAATTTTAGCTAACCATTTATTTTAAATTTTCCACAAAATATCATTTATGTGATTAATCTCTCATAAATAACAAAATAGCATCGTGCATGATGAAATCTGCGTTCAAATGATATGTTCTTTAATTAGTAACAAACCAAATTAATTTTTGATGACACGACGAACCTGTTTAATTACGACGCATCTGTCCACTATTTCACACATCACGCGCGCGCCGATTAATTAATTTCCTCGTTTCGACTATGAATTAGAATTGAAAAATTCTCGTTGATTCTTTAGCCTTGTTTTCCTGTAGCGTTCCATCAAATATTAAATGTCAGACTATGACACTTGCCAAGTTCACGAACGTGTGTCAACTGTTTAATTTATTTCTTCGTTAATTAATTACATGGAGAATATTCGTCTCGAAAGTTTTATGCTATTCCAACGAAATATAATTTCTACAATTTTCGTCTCGCTTGTGCGACGTTATTTTATCGCAATAAATTCAAATTCAAGTTTTCGTGTTTCCATCTTATTCCAATATTCCACCTCATATTAATTTGCTTGCGTATTTGAATAGTGGTCCTTAAAACTATATAATTAAATTTAGTCTGTGTGGGTGTAGAATACAAATTGTATTCACATTCAAGCTATGACGATTGGAAGGTAAAAACGAAATAATTTCAGAGTAGGAGGAGCGACGATACTTTAGCAAATGTTCTGTTATAATAGTTTATGATATCTTTATTTTGTTGCAGTAAAACACATTCTGCTTTCTTCTCAAACAATATTTATCTTCTTTTGCACGCTTGAAAAAGAAACATATAAAGGCAGAATTTTTTCTTCTAAGGACTGAGCTTTCTCTTGTTGGAAGCATCACTTATTCATATTTTTTCCGTTAAAAAATCCAAGTTTTCCTCTCATCGAATAAACGGTCGCAAACTTTTCTAGTTGCATAAAATACGAGGTTTACTCGGGCAATCTTTATGCATATTATGGATATCCGTTATCCAGTTAGAAATTATTTAGTTTCCCAAGATAGATCGTTCATGCGATACCAAGCGTAAAATAAGCTTTCAGTAACACGTTATGCATGTTATTATGCGGTTTTATAATGAACTGATTTTTCCAATTTTGTATGTGCGATTAAACTAATCTTCCTGAATAATATACCAGAATTTGTTTACAACAATTGCTTTATTTGTTAGAGACTGATACGCGTAAGTTTATTTCGAATTCCGTTCCTCGTTGCAATTGTCGAAATGGTTGCCTGCTTCTAATCAAACCAATGGCCAGAGTTCAAAACTGACTCTCGAATCGAATGGATTGATAAATTCTTTGACTTTATGAAAGCTATTCGATTGATAAATTCCAAAAACCATAGTACAGTCTATGGAATATCTGAAACACCAGGCTTTGGTGGAAATAAATTGAATACACAGTTTATTCAAGGATGATTAATCACAGTTGTGCAACTAATCAATTCATTATTTAAAATAGAAATACGGAAATGTTATTCCATACGCTATAAAGAAGAAGAATTATTTTCACCTATACAATGATCTTAGAATTTAATCTTTACTTTCTTTTGATGATTAAGAAGGTATACGATATTCCTAACAATTTACAATACCTGCAAAATCGATACATATTAGCGTCGATATTGAAGCTACAACTACTTATAACCGATATAAACGAAGGGGAGGTAATAATGGAATAATCGTGAACGGGATTTTCTTATTATACTTCACGTAGTAGTATCAATCTTGCCTGTTATAAGGTTCCCTATCGAGAAAATTGATTTTAAAGAATTATCGACGATACATAGGCGCACAATATAAATCTTTAATGCTGAAAGATAAAATAGCTTTTTAAGTTTCCAATTAAAACAGTTATTTCCTGGCTCGAGACAGGTCCAAGTATAAACATGTTGGAGAACAACGAACATATTCTTACCAAGACACAATAGATAGAACAAATTATTGCTCTAGTGTTATTTGATAAGCATAGTTTAATTAAACTATCCTTTTCGACACTTTAACATTTATATCAAAGTTGATTTCTATCGCGAGAAGACATTGAATTTCCACTTCCACTTAATTTCCATTGGGAAGGTATTTAAACAGTTATCTTCCCAACAAATCCATCGAGCTCAACAAACGCTGTTTTAAATTTACAGGTGACATGCCAGGATGAAGATAACACCCAATGCATGCCAAAAGCAGCCTTCTTGGCTCTGTTGCGTCATCCGGAAGTCAGCTCGAATTTAGCCGCCTATTCTAGAACAGCGAGAATAACTCAGGATGCAAAAAGTCGTAACGACATGGCGCATCTGAGAGCTTTAACCGAGGAGGCTGACGACACGGAGATCTGCGTACCTGGTCGCGTTTATTTGCAACTATTGAAGGATCCGGTCATGCGTGGCGATCTCAGTATAATTCTCAATGGAAGAACACAGAAGTTACCGGATCTCCTAGGACGTTTGCTCGACGATAGCGACGAGATGGATGCGAGGGAGTTCCTGCTTGAATCTCAGAAAAGAAGCCTCGCAACGTTGGCCAAAAACGATGATCTACCGATTAGTATCCAGGATCGTATTGCTGAAAACGAAGATGACGAAGAAAAGAGGGCTGCAATTTCCAGGTACAATCGTATTTAGTACGTATGTATTTAGCATTAGTTTAGTACATCTGCAACGTCTTTTCAGCGAAGTTTCAATTTCGTGGTAAATTTTGTTCTGTCCTTTGTCTTAATATCTGCTATTCCAGCTAGATCATTTCTTAATGCATAAATTATTTTGAACGAAATCGCAAATGAAGAGACTACAATAACTTGGTGTTGTTACATTTCAAGAATATTTAAATCCAGAACTGATAGTAATTCTTGTGAATCTGAAAAAGAATGAAACTAGTTAATCGTTGAGAAAGTACTTTGAAAAATACAACAGAAATTAGAAAATCAGAATAAGGATAAATAATCCCCTAGAAGTTTTGATCAATTGTGTAGCGTTTGTTATTCAAAAACTAAACGGAATGAACCAAAAGTCAGGAATTTTACAATGTACAAAATCGGAGTTAATCTTCACTGAACATTTTTTAAACAGCGAGCAACCAGGACAAAACGACGCAGGAATCTCCCGTGATTATCTCCTCTCTGGTGGTCGTTCAGATTTGCAATCCTTCGCACGAGACTTCCAGATGGAAAAACGAAATGTCGGCGCATTAGCTCGGGATTTCGCGTTACCACCTGGTAGACGTAATATCGCGTCCCTGGTTCGTGACTACGACCAGAGCAAGAGTAACAACCGGGAATCTACTTTGCCTTACAATGGAAAAAGGAACGTCGCTTCCTTGGCGAGAACGTTCACTCTACCTCAAAACGGGAAAAGGAACGTGGCATCCGTAGCCAGAGACTACGGACTCCCTTATGGGAAAAGATACGTCGGTTCCTTGGCCAGAACAGGCGATTTTCCCGCTAGAAACCAGAGAAGCGTCGCTTCTCTGGCGAAAAATTCCGCTTGGCCAGTTTCATTGAAGAGAGGAATATTCTTGCCCGGAAGCGTGATCCTGAGAGCTCTTTCCCGCCATGGTAGATCGATGGTGGACGAAACGAATGCGAGAAACGACCTGTTAGATCTTCAGGAGCTGGAACAAAGTCAGAGAAACGATTACGAGACTGCGGAGGAAAAGTTGAACGATTCCTTGACGAAAATCGATTCGAACATTAGGAGACCCAAGAGACAGATTGGCTTCTCCGACGAGTATCCTCTGCCTGTTATGCAAAATACGAACGGTTTTGATTACGAAGAGATGATGGAGGCGCTCAGTGGACAGTACCCGAACGCAGAGAAGAGGTTCATGGGTGAGTAAAATGTATTTGCTTCTTTGTGGAATAAGTTGGAAGTTTAGGGGGTGAAAATTGTAATTCGATTCGAGTATCCAGGAAACTCTTTGTGGAAAGATGAAATTGTTGATTCTTCGAGCGAAATTTATTATTTTCTTTTTCTTTAAAAGAAAAATGTAGATTATCCGTATTAATATGTTAAGTAATTTAACAATTACTTTAAACAGAGAAAATGATTCGCGTCAACTCGTATTTTCGAAAAATAGCTGAACAAAGTGTTAAGAATAGAAATAGTTTCTCAAACACCAAATAGCAATTTCCTATCTTTTTCCATTAAATAGTCCGTTCCATCCTTACGACAGACTAGATTAATTAACTTTTCAACCGAATAACAGCAATACGACACGCTATGTCCCTCGTAAGCATCCTTGTGCACTCAGAGCCCGATAAAAGTAGACCTCGACCCGTTCGAGCGAGTGTATTTCATGTCGTCGGGAATGGACATGTCAACCACGTAGTTGAACGTGAAAGTCAGAGATCGAGCGTAAATCGAGCGCTATCTGTGAATGTCAGAAACAGGTTCTGCACCGGAGATGCAGCCAGAGGTAGACCAGTTCGGCTACCCGGAAACGTTTCAAGCGAGTAAAAGACACATCGGAGCCCTGGCACGTCTTGGTTGGCTTCCATCTTTGAGGGTCGCGCGATTTTCGCGCTCACTTCGGTATCCGAATGGCAGGTCAGACCATTAGGTTCTCACCTGCTCCGTCGTTCTAGGGCAATTCCGGAAGAGATGGACCTCGTTGTTAAAGAAACATCTCAAACTTACGTATTTTAAAAGATTTACTGGATATTACACCTCCCCGTATAGCGAATAATTTTTTCTAAACTTCATGTATCTTCGTGTAACTACACGATATATTCATACGTAGATGGAGAAAATTTGCAGCTGTACAAAATTTGGGCTTGTGATCCGATTCCTTCCTCGCTATTACGGCGTAAATGGATTGGTTTAACGATAGCTGTATTATCTTATCAAATCGATTTCCTAAGTTGGCTCTGAAATCATCATCTTAGATCGAATAAACGTAGTTAAAGATTCTCTTACGAGCACGATGTAAGCAGCTCCTTTAATAATAGATTCGTACCAATTCCATAATTCTTAGTCTTATCAGACAACGAAATATTGAGCTTTAACAAAATTTTATAGAGATACGATGAATGAAAATCTGCAGACGCGTCCCATTATACAACAAAGCGGAGCTGACGGATAGTTTAACAGATAGTTTGAGAAATACCTGGTTCGTCTCTCCCGATGGTCCATCGTATTTTTTGAATTACTCTATATCTCTCCTATGTCTCTTTGTGTCGTTGTCTTTCTCCGTCTTTCTCTTTGTACTGTCCTCCATTCTCTCCTCGTCATGCTGTCGCGAACGTCTACGGCCGAATAAAAGTGTAGAAAGAATGGAACGAAAGAACGATCGTTGGGAAACAAGTCGTCGAGTCATCGGGAATATTCGAGTATTTCGCAGAGGGAGATTCTGCGGATCGTAGAAAACGCGATGACCATATTACGCCAAACGTTCGCCAATATATACCATCCTCCGCTTCTACTTCTTCTACTTCCACGTGGACCGTTCACGGTAGTTAAGTAGCAACTGCAATGTAGGTGTCTCAATGTGGTGCACTTATCGATGTTATGGAACTGTGTACTCGATGCTACGGCCAATTTACAGCGCTGATGTGGTAGATGTTTTAGATTGGCTGGGATATAACAACATTATTACTCTAGTGCCAACAGTCGATAGTCAATAGGTAGTTCTTTGATCATAGTTTTAGAGCTGCCCTTTGTTAAATTATCGTTGCTATATCTATACAGTATACAGGGTCATCTATCTGAACGAGCGTTTCTAACTTCGATTCGTATTAACCTGTAATTGGTGATTTATAATCGATACATTAATTTCACAGGAAAATGGAAGGATGGATATTATAAAAGCAGAACATACCTTTTTATGTGACTTCGACGAGAATATATTTGATTTACAATGTGTATTTATTTTAGCGCTTTCTCGTTTTCTAAAATCGTAAAGTGTAAGTAACGTTCTGATCTTGTCGATGTTCCTTTTAGTCGAAGAAGAAACGAGTATAGGTACTACAATAGATTACCCTATTCTTTGTCCTTTATTCTGTAGGCAGACAATGTTTTATTACGAATAGAAAATTTATGTTTCTCTTTTTTTTTATTTTTTTTGTTTCGGAAAGTGTGTTAAGGTTATTTCATACGGATGCGTATTTGAGATTTTACTAAAATGTCGAAGTTCTATCGCTAAAACATTGCTCTGTCTTTGCTGTTGAGTAGTTACGTGTTGAATATTAGATATGTGTTTTGCTGCCAAATTTCTTCGCTCATCGAAATTTCGTTTCTATCAACGAACAACTTGAGTGTTTTGTAAGCTTATATCTGTAGAATTTTTTATGCAGAGACTAATTAATAGATGGCACAAGCTGTTATGCAAACATAACGAAGACCTACCATTGTGTTCGTTTTTTCCTTAGATATGGCAGTTACACGAGACGCAGTCGATAAAATGATACGTTTGGACAGGAAGTAATGCCTCATGCGAAACTAAATCAAAAGTGTAAAATAAACTTTCTTGAAAATTTGTTGCGTACATATTACTGTTGTTTAGCATTTAGACAATAGACGCGATAGACATCACATAAGTAGTACCTCTCGATAATACTTATTTGCCACTTTTGATTTATTTTTACGCAAGGAATCACCTCCTACTCGCTTGTACCATTTTTGTGACCGTAGTCTGTATTTAGTGATATCAGTGTTTAAGCGCTGTGTAGCGTAATAACGATGACTCTATGTAGACTATATGTGCTATATAGACTAGTAACTTGCAGTGTAACTAGAGAAAACATAGTTTCGCGATTTGACACGAATTTTGAATCATGTATTTTAGGGAGAATCCCGCAGATGGGCCCCCGTCCGACTACTCCGCCAACTCGTCGACAAGGTCGCTAAGACCTAACTTCAAATCAAGGAAACACTCCGTTCAAGCCCTGCATGGGGATTGTCGACACGGCTTCAAAAGGTTTCTCGTCTTACCGACTACGGATAATTATTTCCATGAAAAACTTCCTTACTCGTTGCGATCCAAATCGTCATAAACAGTCTCTTTTTTACTTATCTATCATACGATAAATATCGATGAATTAGTCATTCTGTTCGTGCTTTTGCTCGTACATCTCTGAAATTGAATAACGATTATAAATACGTAAATACTTTGAGAAACGAGATTTGTTTTCGAAGAACTTTCGATATTTATCTGTAACTGGTATGAGATTATTTGCTAGTAACTTTTCTCTTGATTTTGAGATTATCTGGCACTGGTAAATGTCTTTTCGAATCATCGCGTTTAGCAAGTAAAAGTATATGGGGCGCGTTATTGCTTGTTTTTGACGAACTACTGCATGAAAATCATTTCTAAAGATTCAGGGAAATATGTAGATTTAATTCTCAACTGGTATCGAATCGTAAATGAATTTGCATTAAGTTATTTAATTTTTATGTTCGAGTTTAATTTGTATTCTATGTTACTTTTCATATAAGAGATAGAATACAAGATAGTCTAAAATTAAACAATCTAGCGGAATCTCTTGCGATTACTTACGATCCAAATGTATCGGTTGAGATTAAACGATGGAAGCTCAAATCTGTGGAAACTTGCGGAACTATTATATGCGATGGATGACTGGTACTGTATTTATTATTACGGTATGCTACATTTAAAAGCTTTTTCGTGCTTCAAACGGCTATCAATGTTTAACTAGCTCGAAATATTGACTAAATATTACAATATTGTTAATTTTCACTAGCAACCGAAGATTTTATAAAGTGAATTATTTACGCTTCCTATCGACGTATAGTCTGACACGTACTGTTTTATATATATATACATGTAACGACTTTATATACTGTATTTAATTTAGTGCTTACTAACTTAATACTCTAAGCGTACGTTTAAGGGAAAATAGCAGTCAATACGAGATAAAATTCAGAGCGACGTTCAATTCTTTACGAAACGTTGCTAATAGATTAGCAAACACCAATTATTGCAGTAATTTATATCACATTCGATCATGTAGCTTTATTAGTCTAGTATTTTATAGTCTACAAAGAAATTATGTTTACACAGAACGAATGGCCCCTTCTTGTACGGCAGCACAAATACTTATCATTTGCAGGAATTTTATTTACTTTCCGAGTAATGTTAACGGCGTGCAAGTGTAATTACCAGAAATATTAGAAAATTGTACGTTGCTCTAATAATATTTACCTAATCTCGACTCTTTACTTTTGTACTAATTTCTCATGCTGTTTACGTTAGATTAAACATATCACGTGTACCTTTTAATGTCTCCTGCGACTTCTATTAACGTTAAGAAACTTTCTCAGAAATATTTTTCTCCAAAATTAATGTAATTAGACGATAACAAGCGACAATAACGTTATATTAAGAATAATAATCTTAATGTCTGATCTGATTCGCGAAGCTACCTTACTTATCGTTAGATACATCTGTTTTGCAACGTAAAATATGTCTTAATAATATTTAGGATTCCTTTCAAATTATTTACTAAATTGCTCACAATTCTATCTAAAACTTTTCACATACTGTTTTCTTTTTTAACGAGCAGTTTTACACAACATTAGTTACGTTCAATGCATTTACTTTGAAAATACAGATGTATTCGTATGGTAGTAAGTGAAACGAACAATCAGATAGAATTACTCGATGGTCTGAAGCATTTTCGTATCCGAAAGGATTTCATCGTTCGATTGAGAGATGTTCACCGAGCAAGTTGGAGATTCTTTTAGAAGTTTTCATTCGATATTTCTACAGCCGCGGTTCACGATCGCAAATAGAAGAAAAAATGCAGGAAGCCGTGACGCGATCTTCGACGTATAACAGTAGTCGGTGTAAATCTTATAGCGCTGAGGGCTTGCAGGCTCCATAGTAATAACGCAAAATTCAGCTTTCTTTTTGTTCATGATACATGTTTCAGTACTTATCGATAGATCATTGTGTAATACGTGTATGTTAAATGTAAAAGCGCGGTCTTCGGAAGAATTGTGGTAATTACAAGTCGATCGATATCAACGATTTATCACTAATACGGATAGCGTGTATCGTTGTTCGATCGCCTTCGATTTTATGAGAATGTATCAATGTGTTTGTCTAGACAATAACGAGTAAACGAGATGACAATAAAACGATAATAATAAACGATGAAATAAAGATCTTGTTTGTCGTATCATCAATTGATATCTCTTCCTTTCTTTTCGGTACTTTCCTACGGTCAAATACGTTCATGTAAAATTCATTTATTTTAATTATAGCAGATCGTGTTTTCTTTATTTTAAATATACAGTTGATTCGTATATTTATAGCAGAATCATGTTTCGTATTTATGAGAATACTATTTTACGGCTTTTCCTTTCCTTTAAATCGCCCTGTATTCAAGATATGTCGTAGTACTTTAAAAGTAATCTCCTAAGGGAGATTAACTCGTTTCATGATGTTGCAAGTGTAATAAATGTCTCGGGTGGTATATAATTTTTGCTAAATTATGTGCACCTTATTCTCGTATTGTGTTACTTCCGTATTTAATCATTGTTAAATAATTCCGCTGTATGAATAACGATCTGATCCATTTCTGGAGCATACGTGATTCATGTGGCCTATTTGAATAGGATTTAAGAAGACTAAAGATATCGTAGCGGTAGAATGGTAGAGCTACATTTTCTTTGTAAAATAAATTTGCTTATTTTATGAAAACACCTACTTACGTAGATTTTGTGCAAATGTTTCAGTTGTAATCATGGTTACGAATATGAATGGAAACTTACCTTAATTTTAATCGTTAAGCAACTTTATATTTTGTTCTAAAACTTAAGTTAAAGTTAAGTTAAGTTATCAAAAAAATTTGTATTTCATATGGGGGAAGAATGGCGCAAAATGTAAAGGATGTTTAGAGAAGAAAGGATTCGATAAGAATTATGTTCTTTGCATATCTAGAAAAAACATTCTGTGCGTATGTCTTACGTATAATAATAAAAATATAAAAATATATCGATTTATTTACAAAAATAGACATCTCGAAATTTTTACGAAATTTTTCGATACAAACATTAATTTTTATTCTTCATTTAATTAATAAGCGATTGCATTCCTGTACTGAAAACGTTTCAATGTTTCCTATACCACACTTTTTCTCTAATTTAGGGACGATGTTAAATACAAAATATTAATTTTTTAAATAAAACAACTAATAATTTAATAAATAATTTCTTTCTATATTTTACAGATTATTCTTTGATGCTCATACGACTTATGCAGTTTGTATAGGATTTGCTAACTATATTACAATTAATGTTATATTAATACAGCACTAAAATGCGTATTGTGCCAACATATTGCCACGTCGCTTACTCTTCATTAAGAACTGTTGAAAGCTTTGTCATTCTTTGGAATGTACAGCGATTTAAAACTCTTGCCCAACAGTGTAAATGCCGCATTCTATCTTGCATTATTTACAAAATGTACAATATAACTCGAAGACCACAAGAGACAAACAGGACATACCTAAATCCACCTTTATCCATTTTCTTTATTTTTATTTCTCAGATATCTCGACTGTCTAAAGTAAAGACAAAGCAAACTTGCTAAACTCACAGGGATTATTGACGAAGAAGATGGAGAACCGGAAAGTTCTCCAGAAGGCGAAACCCATAATGCGCAATAAAACGTCGATCGATACCTAACTGACTTTTACTAATGCCCATGCAATCATCGTCCGTTAAAATATGCCGCCCACGCTTCGATGATAGTTCAACTGAGCGTGTTGGGAATAATCGTAGCCCTGGTCATACCACTCCGCCGCCGATGCAGAATTCCCGGTACCAGAAGACGGTGTACCAGCATGACTCGCGTGCGAGGAATGTTGATGACTCGAATGACTCGACGTATATTCACCTTGGAAGTGATTGAACTGTCCCCAGCCGAGTTGCGCCCTGGACCAATCGGTGTTACCTGAAATTGGATCATCGTCGTTGCTCATTATCGTGTCTCAAGTATTAAAATTGCACGGAATGCGAGCAGATTTAAGATTGTACACGTTAGTTCATAATTTATAATTTTTGTTAAACGTATTGCACTTTTTCCAAGAAGGTGGTTCAATTCAAGGTACATGTTATCGCTGTGAGAAAATTTCCAAAGATACTCTACAACCAATCATAAAAAGTGCACGGAGAAAGATGATAATAAAAATTGGAAGTTTTCACAAAAAATTGTATCTAATTCACTGTGATTTTAATTTTCGCACCACGTATTACTCACTATGTACTATCCGTAATCGATTTTTTAAATTCATTACAGCCCCAAGCCGACCAAACCAATTACGATTCAAGTATCGGGCAGCTGAAATTGTCGAGTTCCTGCACGAGTTCTCGCACTCTACTAATCATGTACGTACCTGACTATTATGGATAATGTGAAATTGGTAACATTATAAAAAGTAAAATTGATCAATTTGTCTTTGGTAAATAAAAATAGTAAATAAAAATAATATTGTCAAGAGAAGAACGAAATTTCAATATTTCCATAATATAACACAACTCACCAGGGTTATGAGAGAGGGTCGTAGGTGCCCCGTGAGCCGCAGGAGGCTGAATCGTCGGTACTTGTCCAAGTTGCATCGCGTGTCCCTGTAAAGAACTCAAATGTCCCGAAATCGACACTGCGTGTCCTTGAAGGGCACTACCGATCGTGGAAGGCACTTGGGCCACGGAAGTGGTGGTTGACATCTGTGCATTGGTTCCTGGAACCTGATGAACAGCGGTGCTTGCTTGTTGCAACGTTGTTGGGCTATGGTGCAACGTGGTTGGAACTTGCGTTATTCCAGGTGGTATTTGAGGGACCTGTGGTATTTGCGCAAGCTCGTGGCTCGCATATTGACAGGGAGTCAATGGCAAGTTTGCTACCGAGTGAACTATGCTTCCTGCATGCTTTCGTAGTCGCGCTCTGCGATTGCTGAACCACACCTAGAATTAGAGGTGTGTAAAGTTTGATTCAAATATCGAGTATAGAACTTCATAGTAAATTCATTTTCATAGTCAAATATTTGTAGTCATATGAAAGATTAAATTATGCGAAAAATACAATGGTGCGCCAATATATCTTGTAGCCATTGTATAAATATCGACGTGGTGTTTAAAGTAGCAAGGTATTCTTTCTAATTAACGAATAAAAATCTAATTATATGTGTAATACTTTCTAATAAGTAAAAAAAAAAAGAAAAAAAAAATAGAAATTTTAAAGTGTACGATGAATGTAATAACATCTTCATGTGCTTCTTTAAAAAATGCGAATAAACTCGTTGCTCGACCTAATATAGTTGAATAAACATCCTTCTATTCATTCCTAAAATTGAAATATTTCCATTCAGTACATAATTTAAGATTTTCGTTCAGCTATTGTACAACTCACCCTGTAACAAGGAACTAGCTTTCCATTTGAATCTCTTTCAAAGTGTACTATTTATTTTAACCATACGAGGCATTCTGTGAATATACATGTATATCTTGAATACCTCAGTAATTTTCACGTTCCTCGCACGACTAAACGCAAAAAGGGTAAATTGTCAGGATACTCGACAAAAGGCATGAGACTCACTTGAATTCTTGCTTCCGTGAGACCAGTCCTCTGAGCCAATTCTTCCCTAGCATAAACGTCCGGATACTGAGCACGCTGGAACGCTGTCTCCAGTTGTTCTAGTTGTTCCCCAGTGAATGTCGTCCTGCTTCTCCGTTGCTTTCGCTTTAGAGGAATTCCAGGTTCGCTTTCCGTATCGGATTCATCACCACAACGACCTGTGGATCGTTGAATCATGCTATCATCTTATTTACTCTGCGTTATACGGATTAATTTCGAGCCACGATGCAGCTTTATGATTAGTTAATCACGTTCAACGATGCGCAATTTACATGCTAAATGATATACCTACCTATTCTTAGTTTTTTAAATACAATATATATCAGAATATAATGCTTTTACGAACTTTGAAATTAATTAATTAACTAATTAATTGCGAGAGAATCGATTGATCGATTATCGATCGGATCATTAATACATAGTAAAAGTTACGTACACGTACAATTTTTGAAGCGCGAGATTCAAACACAAGATTTTCATATCGTGTTATCAAGGTAAGAAATACAATAGTTCCTACTATCTACAGTAGTACTTAGAATTGTAAATACTTAATTATTTAATACTTAAATAAATGTAATTATTTAAGAAGAATATTAAAGAAAATATACTTGGATATTAACTAGGAAAAAAACATAACCTTCCAAGATCGAAAGAAGAAATTCTCGTACTCATAGGTTTCTCGAAATCGAATCGAACGATTTCTCCGCGTTCCCTGAAACAGTCTGCAGCTTTCACGCCATTTAATTCCGCTTCACGAAACAAATCCGCAGGTAGGCAAACATCAGGAGAACTAATCCCCATCAAAGGTACGTAAATAGTGTCCTGTCATAACAGACTTCTCTCCTTATTCTTGCATTCATTCTACCAGTTAAAAGAGCACGCGAAACGCGTCAGCGATTGAAGATGAAATCGACCGTGCCAGAGCTCTGATTTCGTTTTACCCAAACGATTCGTTGGACACGTTCGATGGAAGCGAAGAACAGTATTTCAATAACCTCAACCACGAGGAATCGATCCTCGATCCAACAATGGGCCTCGTTTCTGGACGCTCGATTGAACGATAATAGCGGACAATCGATGATACAATAGAGAGTCGACTTAGGAGCAAACT
Organism: Bombus flavifrons; assembly: GCF_040668555.2. Taxonomy (NCBI): domain Eukaryota; kingdom Metazoa; phylum Arthropoda; class Insecta; order Hymenoptera; family Apidae; genus Bombus; species Bombus flavifrons. The sequence goes on along the minus strand of NC_138455.1, from coordinate 10,042,159 downwards.
GTGCTTCGATTGATCGCAATGGTCATCTTTATTGGCTTATTTCGTGATCCGTATATTGTTATATATCCTTGTGCTTTTTACTGCCATTGAGAGAAATGGACGCACGAGCTGTTTGCGTTCTTATATTTGGCCGAATAAATACGAAGGAAGTGTTTAAAGAATACGAAGAGAATATTTAGTTTACAAATCATGAATACAATGAGTAAGAGGATATGAAAATTGGCATTACTAGTTCGAGTATCGAATTGAAAAAGAGAAGACATCTTGAATGTTCTTCCGAGTGTTGTTTGCATTGATGAAAGAAGATTTCTGAAGGAAAGAATTTTTGCGTGACGCACTTTGATCTCCCAGTGTGATTCCTGGAAGAGATTTGGGTAAGGTGAGTTATGGAAATGCAGTTTGATTTATTTATTTCTGACGTATTGGAATTATTAATTGTACGCATGGGCTACTTGGCTCTTATTATTTGTTTTATTTTATTACTTATATTATTACATTTTCCATTATTACAACCACAGTTTAAAAATCACCGATACAACGAGCAAGAGGCATTTAACAATCGGCATATCAAGTGTCGAGAATCAAATCGAGCAAGGAAAGACAATTTGGATGTTTCTGGTTCTGGGTGAGTGCTGAATGCTGCGATCAAACGAGTGCTGCCACCTACTCCTACACCTGCCAAGTTCATGCTGCCTCTTCATTCAATAGATGACAGTACCTGGTTAATCGCAGGTAAGAAACAACAGCGTATGACAAGAATAAATATTAAACTTTGTATCGAGATGAATATTTTTCATCAAAACGGAAAGAATCAGGGAAGAGTCAGAATCAGGACAGAACGGACGGAAATTAGTTTCATTTTTTCATCACCGTCTATCAGAACCTACCCGTAGATAGTGTTTCTACATGCGCAAATTGTAAGTAATCCAATTCAGCGGATTACTTTGTCAACTTTTGCTATTGCATCTTCCTAGCTAGAATCATAATTTTCTTCCTTGTATCGTTCGAATTTCGATATACGTCTGTAGAGGCGTACAAATTTTTACGTATATGTAGGTACTGACTATATCGGTTGAGTCATTTTTTGGAATAATATTTAATTACTTTTTAATAATTGCACGCGAACATACTTAAAACTATAAACAACAATTTCCACAGACAATTTTGAGGATGAATTTCTATTTAATCGATCGGTTATTAACGATTATCACGCTCGCCGCTATTAAACTCGAACTATACGATGAACTTGCGCGCAATTTACATTATGTACCTAATTATGGACTTTTTTCAAATGCAACGTAAAATTTCCAGTTTATAGAAATGTCTATAATCACGCGGAATTAATCTAATTCCGCAAAAGTCGAGTGTTAATAAAAAACCACACAAGTATTTCTTATTGTATGTATATGTGAAGTAAAAATATTCATTTCGATAATATTACATAACGAATTAAGTACAAAGACAGAATATTCAGGCTGTATTGAAATAATTAAATATGAAATAAATATTCTCTGTATGATTTTCCTTATGGAAGTTTCAAGGCGAAGCAATTTTTAAAGAATACGATATGGAAGACAGTATTCTATAAATCTCCATTGAGAATTCTAAAAAATTCTATTAAAATTCCAAAGAAGAATGTTAGAAGCAGAGATTTTTTCTCGTGTAGAAAAAGATAGCAATATTTCGCAAAGAAGAGGGATCAAATTTTGACAAATGTGACGCGGCCTCCAGAAAGTGGAGCCACTTCAAAAGACCGCCGCTGGGAATTCGACAGGCAAATTGCACACTTCTGTCGCAGGCTTGGCCGCTCCCCGGCACAAAGTGAAAACCACAGGAAAAGAGGGTATTGTTCATAGCATGGCAAACGATTCGAGACAGGTTCTACTGTCCAAAAGGCAAAACATGACTCGTCGCCGTTTCTCAAGCAAAAGGATTCCCTTTTTCTCGATGACACAATGTCGGTACCTTTGTGGTTTTCTACGTTTTGTTACCATTTCTAAAGATTTATTGAAATAAAGTGAACGAATAGGATAATATATGTTTTGGAAAAGTATACAAGACGAGTTTCTAGATATTAGGAAAAACATCGTTTATTTATAGAAATGGCCGTATTCAAGGAATAAATTTAGAATTAATTGTTCTTAATTAATTGTTGTTTCTATCAGGAATAATAAAGAGTAAAAAATTAGGCAGGATATCTTAGTAACTATAATTACGTATAATTGTGAGATATAAACAACAATTTCAGAAACGCATCCAATAACATTGTAAACCAATAAGAAGCTAAAAAAAGCAAGAAAAGTCTAAACAATCTCCGATCCTCGAGTTTGACAATTTCGTTTCGCCTCGGGTTATTAGAAAAATTTCAGGATCGTCCTTATAAGGCGATCCTAATCGTCGTTAAATATCCAATGAGTGTATGAAACGTACGCGTCTCGATGATCGTGGTAGGTTTAATGTGCCGTCATGGTGAAATATCGAAGAACATTTTTTGGTCTGTCCGAGTTGGTCCGCGGTGTCCCACTACGAGGTGACAGGAATTTAAACCGGGTGTCCGTCGGCTTTATTGTAAATGCAACTTGTCTCCGAAGCATTCTTCCATTCTTCCGTTTGTCATAGAAGAAATGCGTACGGACCGGCAAAGGTGCCGCCAAAGGGATCACCGAGTCTCCTCTGTCGTTCGTGTCCAACGCGGGAAATTTTACTCTTGCGACCGGTAGCCTTCGGATCGAATGGAGAAACGCAACTTTCCAAGCTTCTTCTTCTCGCGTTGTTAGTTAAAAGCGGACTTTGGAACTCGCTGTGTTCTTTCATACTACGTGGCTGTGATTCCATTTAAATTAATTTCATTTCGAGCAACGCCACTTTCGCAGCTTTCTTCTTTTTGCTTCGTTAAACAAAAGCGGAGCTTTTTAAGAAGCTTTTTCGTACTTCGTTTATATAACTTAATTTAATTTAATTTACTTCAATTTCGAGGATCATCACTTTCAAATATTCCCCTTGTTATACGCGTAGCTGGTTAAAACCGGAGATTGGAACTTCAATAATAGTAAAAATTAATGTAACTTCGAGCGACGGTATTTTTCAAGCTTCCTCTTGTTTAGCTAATTGAAAGTACGTGGAAAGAGATCGTGGAATTTAAGAGACCCCCTTGTACCCTGTTCATATAGTTTAATTTAATTCAGTTTCATTTCGAATATTCATCATGTTATACGTATAGTTAATCGAACGAGGTGGAGATTGGGACGTGCCAAGCTCCCGCGCTATGTTCGTATAATTTAACCTGATTTAATTTCGTATAATTGAGTTTCGGGGAACACCACTTTCTCGGATTCTTTTTTATATTACGTATAATTAGTCGAAAGCAGAGATTGGAATTTATCGAGTTTCCTCCACGGAGGAACCGCACTTTTCCATTTGAATTCCATTTTCGTTGCATTTCCTTTGTGCTTTTCATGGCATTTAATTCGTTGCATGGCAGACGACGAGTCAGTTTCGAAGCTTGTTCAGCTGGATAATTGGCGAGAAGCGAGGATTGGAATTTATAAAGATAATTACAGCGAGTTTATTAACAACGTTCGCGTATGAGGCCGACGTGGAGTCAAATTCTATACAAAGTATACGCGTGTCGCGTTACTTTCATTCTATTTAACACTTTGATTGCCACGCTGAAATCACATGTTTCGCTGAGGATGCCACGGGAGTATTTTTATTATTCAAAGCATATAATGGCAAAATAATAATAAATTGACGATGTAGGACAACATTCTTCCCCAATGGACCGTTTATCTTATTGGTGGTCACGGGTGACCACCGTGGCGCCTTGATAACAGTCGATAGCGACATATTATAACAAGGCTTCGTTTATTTCAACAAACCATTCGCATTGGTTATTTCGTCGTAGGCAAAACGTGCAGAATATATCGTTGAAACGTGTAGAAGATACTGGTAAACGGTATTTGCTCGTTCTATATATAATAGCAAGGTATGTGCACACTTCTAACTTCAATTATACGATTACAAAGCAGCATTTACGATTATTTTCTAAGCTGTGTTTATAATAATATTCGTAGATTAGCCCTCAAAGATATGGATGCAGACACAGTGCACCGTTAGATGCAAGATTTGTTCTCATCTTTTTTATCGATGTTCCAATAAAAATGTTTAATCGTTCAATGGGGCACTTTTTATTTCAAAGTATCTTCTATTTATCGGTTATATTCAAAATACCCTAACTGTCAATTTTTATTCGATTTTTACAATTGTAAGAAGTTCAAGCTCTCCGGTCACCAATGACCATCGTGGAGAAATCGTGGCGGGTCATGTATGACCAACGTGGCAGTCAAAGTGTTGAGTGACAGATCTAAAGAACTATCTAAGTGTAGAGGATGGTTGGTTGTGTGGTTTAAATGTCGAGATTGTCAAATATATTTAAAAATAATTAATAAATACAGAGAAAGTTCGCTAAGACGCTCGGTACTAACTGGTTCTCTAAAGACTGTGTATTGATCGCTATTAAAATCCCTCGAGACTGAGACTGAAAAACTGGTCACCTTACGATCGCGTTCGTTTATTTACATTGGTCGGGGAAGTACCGGAAAGCTTCCATTCGTTTTTGTTTGACGGTTACACGTAGCGGCAACATTGTTTTGCCCGGAGTTGGTTTGTTATTACATTATGTATATCCTAACACTGTTGGTACTCCGAGGCAAAACAACAGCGTGGCTCGAATTGTCCTCTAGCTCATGTGCCGCTACTTCAGAAAGACAATTTTGAAAATATCTTTTAGAACGAGCGTTTCGTTGTTCTACCCGATAAGATCGAAGGCACGTGATGAGGGAAACAGTCGTCACGCCTTTGGGTATCGATCGCTAACTATGAGCAAAGTTAGAATTTAATGGAGTATTGCATTAGATACTAAGCTTTGTGCCCTCTGCGGGATGAAGCAGGTTTCTACAAAAGAGGGTAAAACATTGTCAAAGTATTTTCTAAGAGCGTTTAGTGGGATGGAAACCTAATTATAAGAAGCTTAATGTATATTATATTATAAATAGTTACAAGTAACGTAATGGATTTATTAGCGGTAATAACTTTGATTGATACATCTTCCAGCGTTCTACTTATGACGATATTTATTATCTATTTCAAACTTGTATTATCTTAAATCGTTCAATGGGGCACTTTTTATTTCAAAGTATCTTCTATTTATCGATTATATTCAAAATGCCCTAATTGTCAATTTTCATTCGATTTTTACAATTGTAAGAAGTTCAAGCTCTCCGGTCACTAATGACCACCGTGGAGAAACCGTGGCGGGTCATATATGACCAACGTGGCAGTCAAAGTGTTTTGTGAAAAATCAATAGAGCTCATGCCGAAGATTGAACAGGAACGTCAAAGTGCGAACGATTTTACTTTACACCGGAGCCATAGAGAAGAAGCGTACGTAGGTGACGAGTTATCTAGCCATTTACAACTGTTCCATGCGGTCGTGCACAGATATCGAGATTCGTTATACGGCGCAACAGTCTCTCGTTCATATGTAAACGTACAGGACTTTGCTCAGCAGGGATGCTGACCAGCACATTTCAGGATGACGTTGCTTCGAAAGAGATATTTGCTCTCGACTTCGCGGCCCTCTCTAATTGATTACACGCATCTTTTCACGCGTTCTATTCAGCCAATCGCCTCTCTTTTCATCTCGGTTGAGGGCCGATATTGATTGTGCCTATCAACGAGTAAACCCGACCGACAGCCGGAGATCGTCCCGTGTGAAGCGAGTAATTCACTGGTCAGGCATTTGTCGTGCGTCAACCAACGTCGTATATCAGCTTCTGATCATGTGCCGTGGATATCGATGAACGTCTTGTCTGTGTATTCTCGTCGTGAGAGCAAGCTCGAATAGAACGATCGAAGAATCGCCGATTTTAAGCGAAATTTCTCTTGGCAGCTTTGAAGGAAAAACAATATCAACAATAAGAATACCCAGCGAAAATTTTGCAAGTGGTAAATTTCATGGCAGTTGTTCGTCCGCTCAAAACCACATCCTTCTGCTACTCTCTTCGAATCCGCTCACGAGCGGAGACCTTAAAATTTGTCGAATTTTTGTATTAATTCGTTAGAAGACTATTTTGTATTAATTCAATGGAACGGTAATGCCATTCTCATCTTCGCGATTCGATCGCTGCTTGCAATTTTTCGAAATTTACGAGTGCTCGTTTAGAGCTTCGCAAGCAGCTTGTACAAGTTCGTACAACGAACGGATTGGTCGTTGAAAATCATGGAAAATCACGGTGGAGGATAAAATTTTGCTGTTCGAAAGGACGACGGAGGTGTCGAATCTGCGCCCTCCCGCAGTAAAAACGAGGCAAACGTATCGCGCCGTAAGCAAACAACGTTGGTTCCTGTTCTGCATCCGTTGTGTCGTAGGGAGAATCGCCGCTTTCCTGCGCCTCCCTTTTGCTTTCCGCGTGTCGAATCGCGGCCTGAATGGTGGAAAAGGTGCCGCACCTTCGTAGGTTATAAATCTAGTCGGGCCCTCCCTGTCCCACCTTTCTCTCTCGCAGCGGTCCTAGGGGGTCTTAGAGCGTGTGTGAGGTCCCCTAAATGGTAACAAATGTCTACAAAATGCCAACAATGAGCCGCGAAGCGGTTGACATCCGAGAGCGCATTTTATTTTCCTGTCAACGCTCCCTCGTGGTGAGACGAGGAAGGAACCATGCGCTTGTCGTGGCAAACTGGTATATGCGTCGTTGTTTAAAATATCGCACGCGAACTCGCTGTCTGATTATTCGAAACAGTTGAATAAATTTCATCTACAGCTACGTTCCGTTAGAATTGATCGTATTTGAACGTATCCTACTATCCAATTTTCCATTTCCCACATATATCTCGTTACTTTTCACGTAACGAAATTTCTTTTCCAGAGAACCTTTCGCGCCTGTGAAAAATAAGGAAAATTCTTCGAGTTCGTTGATTCTTAATTTCCCTTTTCCTCGCATCGTAAAATATCTTTCTTCGAATATATAGCGACGATAAAGTAGCTCTTACGTAAAGAAAAATCAAATTTTGTGGACGTAAAGTGAACCGGATCGAGCCGAAACCATAAAATGGCGTAGAAAGAGCGAACCGCATAGATGACTATAATTTATCTTGTTGTCAGCGTTGGCCGCAAGGGAAGAAAGAGGAGGTCGATGGGACAAGACTGTCAACACGAACGACTATTCTTTCCCCGTGTATCGACCTGACCGAACCACTATAGCGCAGTTCTTCAAGTACGAATCAGGGCACGTAGGTACTCTTGGGAATTGTAAAGAAGTCACCGCCCAAGGATCATTAACCGCGAGCATGGTGGTCTCTGTCCATGGTGGAAATCGCACGGCAGAATTTTAAGCTCGGATCTAAGGCCCGTTTCCGTCTTTTGCCTGGCAAAAAGGAAATCACAGCGAACGTTGACTCGAAACGGTTCCATCTTCCAACGTTTTCCAAGCAGATAGAATTATAAGATCGATCATCGTTCTGGATAGCAGATTGATCTTTCCGAAGAATTTGGAGGCGACGAAATGCGCATTTCAAATTTCTATTTTAATTTTGAACCCGTGCTTCGAGCTTATACTTTGCTTTTACAGGACCGACCATGCGAGTTTGTGCATTTTATTTCAAGTAACTTTAAGCGATTATAATTTTAATTCCTAACATATTCGCTGGCAAAATTTCGAAAATATTCGTCGTGGGTGAAAATTCTTTCGTACCAACTTTACGTTTAATTATCTTACATTTACTTTTATTCGTAGAACGATACGTTTGTTCTCTGAGAAGATCGGTTAATTATTCCTCGATTCGATCGAGCATTCTCCGCTTGGTAAACGTTATTCTGCAGCTGCATTTATAAATCTTGGAAATTGCCGATTCCTAGAAAGCACCTATGTCTCCTAATCGAAGGCAGCGACTCGCATGGTTCATGTACCGCAATGATTTATCGCTATCATTTTGCCTGGTGGTGGTGCAATGCTCGAGCAACGTATATTGTGAAATTTTTAAGATTTCATCGAATCTACGATTCTTCGAGTGTCACACTTCCCAATTCGACGTAATCTCAAACTACTTTTCATCCGACCGCCTCAATCTCGCCCGGTTGCATTAATGTTTTTACCAGGTACCGTTTCACAGATTACAATCAAACGTGAACCATTACATGGATCGGTCGGTGTATTCTCGATCTGAAAAGGATTATATGCTCGCGTGACAAGGACCGCAACAGCTTGCAGCGTAACATATTAGATACACGGCTTGATATCACGCCGGACAGGCTGCTCCTTTTCTTTGACATTGCTCCTTTTTCCATTCTGACACACTCGCCCCTCACCTCTTTTTCATTTGCTCCCATTCTTTTTTAACGTTGATGCTTCATTGCATCGAAACGCAACCGTCTCTCGCCTGTCTTTTTTTCCCCCGATCGTTTTGATAAGGTTCGCTGGGATCAACGTAGAGCGGAATATTGACATTTATTTCATACTTTTAGCGATAATATCGTGTCTCTTATAGGTTTATCGAGCGTTGTTTCCGGACAACACTGTAGCCCGTGTTAAGGCAGCGGTTCAACTCGTTCTTTTATATTATTTCTATCAAATTATGTATTCAGATGTGATTAAAATATGAACTGGAGGTTTACGAGCGGTTTGACGCGATGTCAAACACCAGTGCCAACACACGCGGATATTCTGTAAGAAGTGATAAACAGACGAGCAACAAAATACCTTCCGCTAGTAAGATAATACGCTATGAAATTATGGTAATTACAGCCGGGAATATTAATATTTATCGAACAAATTTACTTCTAACAAGTAGAGATCTACCCTCGTAAAATCCTTCTATCCTTCTAGAAAACTATGGTCGTCGATGTACTCGTAAATAAATGTTTACACAGCGCTAATAACGAGTTAAATAGTCTGTCTTCGAACGTGGGACTCGACGAATTACAAAGCCAACTCGTTCGTTGCTAGCTCGATCTCAAGCGTCTTTGCAACCTAAATAATCCTCCTTCGCCTCGTAACTCGTCACGTTCCGTGGATCCTCAGCCTTGCGTCTTTTTTACGATGACTAAATACGTAAATAGATCGATTAAAATAACCCTATGCTACCTTGCAATCCGTTAAATTTGCTCGATTTTCAACACCTGTACCAGACCCTAATGACACGTTCTATCTCTTTTCGCGTGTCAGTGTACTTAGTTGGATCGGTTAAATCAATGTCTCGAATTCTCAGCGGCGCGTCGATCGTCGATACAATCAATAAACCTGATTGTGAATCACTTAGCGGCGTTGCTCATCGGGTCGGTTGATTCTGATTACGTAGGAGGTCGGAGGTGGTGTAAAGTGTAAAGCATCGGAATGGATATACATATAACATACGTGGAAAGGAATAAGAGAGAGAGAAAGAGAGAAGAGCGAGAGAAGGAGAGGGTGGGCAGGACCCATTAGGCTAATCCCTCGTCGGCGGCCTCGGCCAAAGGAACGGAATAAGAAGGAATGAGAAAGCCACAGGCTACGTGTCATTCCTGCTCGCCTGCCGACACCTATACTCGGCCGACACCTTCGTGGCCGAGCTGTACGAGTATATCCGTTCAGAGGTGCTCCCTATCACGACCGCTCGCTCGTATTCCTTCGCCATCCGCGCTGGAATTCGTCCATTGTCCTTTCTCTGCGTAGCGCGAATCCGCGTACATCCCTGTTTTCCAGCGTTAAAACGCTTACTATGCATAAAAATCGGACGATTCGGATCATCAGTGAAACGACGTATAAAAATTGATCGCGGCTGTACTACCAGTTAGACATTTGAAATCGTCTTTTTTACTTTTTCCATTGTATCTACCTTTGCTATTCGCATTTGTTGGAAATTCCATCAAAGATTCGGAATTGATATTGCAAGTATTACGTAACAGTAATTTTCTTCGTGTGAATATTTAGGATTTGAGTGAAAGCGTTTTCGAAGGTAGCAGAGATGCGAGCTATTTGTATTATACTTTTCTAGATTCGAAGAATCTGTGCGCGTGGTGAGTTTGAACTTACAGTGCAGCGAGTAAGATGTTACATGGGATAGTGATTCTTGGATCGTAATGGTTATGCAATGGGCTGTACATATTTGCACTGTGTGAAGGTATTGGAAGCTAGCAAGCGATCTATACAATTCGCCGCATCCAGGAAGGAGAATGGTACCGTTGACAGAATCTTTAGTCCTATCTATCTGTGATCTTCAAATTTGTACGTTGCAATTCCAGTCTTATTTCAACACTTTTAATGTTTTAGTCGTTGAATTTCCATAGGCACCACCCACGGGTGTGGCAGCTATAATACAAGCAAATTGATAGATTATGGGTTCTAGTGCCTTCCACTGGCTAGTTTAGTATCTATTTCGATATGCTAATTCAAAACACCGCACGATCATTGGTTTCGTTCAAGAAACGTTAAAAGTTGCGAATGTACTATCTCTCGATAGTAAACTATAGCAGTTGTACCACTATATCAGATAATAATTTATTCCTTTCCCAAACAAATTACTCCCTTCCATATATTTCTCCTAATTCACCCACATTACTGTTTCGTATTAAATCAGAAAACGACGCGGACGGAGTCGAAGAATTCCTACGCAACGTTCGATTGACGACAGAAGACTGAGCTACCGAAACGAAAGTTTGTCACACTTTGCGTTAAAAATTTTGCAAATTGATGGACGCTAATTTCTGAATTTTAAAATGTCCGTTTAGGCGATTTAATTTGGGTTTAGCGATCGCTCAACCCCAGCGACGATTAAACGTGATAATTACAAGCGTTCTCGCGGTGCACGAGAAAGAAGTTTGATGGATTAACTTTTAATTAAAAGGTATTAAACATTAACGACGGTCATTTGCAGGGACGATGAATGCTCGAGCACGGTCTATGCCGATGGATATCTGTAATTGAGGGGTTCAGTTTTAAAGCGGTCCGTAACACTTCGTTCACGAAACGCTTCAACAACAGCCCTCGATGGGTTTACACCTGTTCCGCTTCGTATTTTATTAATATTCATTTACCCCTATCTCCAACGTTGCATCTGATTAACATACTTTAACGTTAATCGTAACAGCTTTATTAATATTCGTGTCGTTTAGATACTTGCGGATCAGTTAGCAGTTAAACGTCGGATTATATAGGGTGGTTGGTAACTGGTGGTACAAGCGGAAAGGGGGTGATTCTACGCGAAAAAAGAAGTGGAAAATATAGAATAAAAATTTTTCGTTTGAGGCTTTGTTTTCGAGAAAATCGACTTTGAATTTTCGCTCGGTACGCGCGCACTTTATCACGTCTCGTTATAACGGATCTCACTGTAGATCGTTGTCTCGATGGAAAAATTAAAAAAAAAATTTTTATTCTATATCGACTTCTTTTTTCGTGTAGAATCACCTCCTTTCCGCTTGTACCGCCAGTTACCAACCACCCTGTATTTAAATATTTCTTTACGTTGAGGTGTAGCTTTTATTCGAGTAATTATTCTTTCAGGGCTATATCGAACACCATATCCAATCTGAAATTCGTAAGTAGCTTATTCGTTCTTAGATTATTTAAATTTTTCATTATCTATTAGATGACTGTTTCTAATTATGTAAATTAAACTCGATGTATTTCCATTGAATATCCATTATTATATTTACAATTACACCGTTATTAATCATTTCACGTCTAACTCGTCGTTACATCGGCTGGATCAGATCTATTTTCAATGGAGTAGGCAATTAATGCTCTAATCGATCTTCGTCCACGCAATTTCTTCGACGCTCAATATATTAACGGTACTGCGTCTACAACATTAGCAGCGATTCGCGTAATTTCATTAGTTTCTTTCCATTTACTGCTACGGGCAAGCATTGAATCGCGAAGAAGACGTAGCAACCTTTGTTCCCTCTTTCCAAATAAATTATTATCTGACGCTTGGTTCAAAGAAGCTTCTAACGTGTCGTGTATCTTGAAAATTATGCAGATCCATTTACGTTCATATTCCATGTAGTCCTCGCGACGAATATTCTAGTTAACGTTATTATCAGAAAGAAGACGTTACCCGATACAATTCTCATCTGATATTTTGCAATCGTTGGAGAAAAATAATACGGCGTGGCATCTCCAACTGATTAAAAATAATCATCGTTTTCGTCATTTTCAAAAGACCTTGTTCACAGCTACACAACATCGACAACGAAAAAATTCCATTGTCTTTTCATTTCCAGCCCCTTTTCTTCGTAGCCGTCGAAAGCCAACACGTCGAGAGACTCGCATGAAACTTATTCATCAATAGGCTGCATTGCAAGGTGTCACGGTGCTTACGGGGGTCCGTAAATGAGCACCACTGCCGACGTGTGGCAGGCGGCCCGTTTGATCTCCGCGGGACCCTCGCAGGGCCCTACAGTCCCTTTGCCTCTCGCCTCTTTCCTCGCATTCTCCAAGATCCACGATCGAAGGATCTAGCCGTTCTTCTCCCACCTTCTTCTCCTGGGCCCGTTTCCCTCTCGTTTTCTCTCTAAAAATAAACGCACGTATACGCGCGTCTCTTCCTCCACCGTGTCTTCCCTCTTCGTCTCTTTCCTTGTCCGTTGCTTCTTCTTCGTCTCTCGTCCTCTTTCCGTTTCCTCCCTCGCTCGCGCAGACTATTTTTATTTATGAGAAGCCGTCTCTCTCCACGTTCGATCGTCTCTCTTTCTGCCTCCCTTCTTGACCGCGGCAACGCGCCTGACGGTCCCGACTTTTAAGACTTCGGAACACCTGTACCGCTAATTCCTCCTTGTCTACCTGTATCACTCACGAAAACAAATTCCCGCCTCGTGTCAACGGGCAGTGACTCGATGTCGCCTGAAATCGTGTCTGAGTGCTTGATACTCGTGGAGGAATTTTGTTGCAGCAGATTGGTGGGGAACATTGGCTTTGTAGTATTTTTCACGCTGGATGTTAATCGACGAGGATATACCTTGTTTCTATGCTACATACGAACGGAACGTTTTTGTCCTTGAGTTTCTTTTTCCTGGCTATTCGATCGATCAGATGGGCAAGACGAAATTGACTTGTAAGTAGGATCAGTTTCTTGCATCGATCACGTACAATTTCTGATTTCTTCGTTTGGAGATCTTTCATCCTTTCACGCGCCGTTTCATTATACTCGATTAAATAATTTCTTCGATCTTGCATATTTTTGCAACATTAAATACATTTCGTTTATAGAATATTTTATTGGGATAACTTATCGAATATTCTCTACGAATTTTCTATAAAATACATATACATCTTTAACTCGTACGTTATATGTATTTACAATAATTTGCTCCATTTTATATGGTATATGCCTAAGAGAAAGAAAAGGAAGAAATAAGCGATCTGTCGCGTGATCTGTATATTTTTAAATACGTAAACATCCGCGATGGACCATCGACTCAATCACCGCGTGTCTCTGTAATTTGCTCCATTTTCTGATACATATCCGCGAAGAAGAATAAGAGGGAAGACGGGCAAAAATAATCCTTCAGAACTTGAAGAAGGAAGTCTCGAAAAGGGGAGTGCACGGATCGCGAATGAAATGAGAAAAACGACGAGAAAGACTAAGGAAAGGAGAAGAACAAGACGAAGACGAAGAAGACGAAGAAGACGAAGAAGACGAAGAAGAAGAGGGATAATGCGTGCCCCGTAAGATATTGACACTCCTGTAATCCGTTTGTCGGACGTGTGGGCAACCTGGCTAATCCTGCTCACGCCCACCGAAGATTAAATCCTGAAGGCTTCCCGGCTCATTCGGACTAACTTGGCCTAACCGACGACGTAGGACCGGACTTAAAGTCCTGTACACACGCTCGCGTACGTCAAACTTCGTTCGTAGATACAGCAGAGGTTAAAAGCTCTTGATGCCCTCCGACGATGGATCGGCGGCCGTGTTTTTCTTCTTTCTTTTCGTCTTTCGCCTCGCGATATCGTCTCGCATCGCTACCACGTCCTCTCTTTTTTACGTTTTATCACTCGTCATCATTCTCTGTCTCTAAGTTTCTATCCACGCGTTTTTCTTTCCTCCGGTCAATGAATAATTAACACGCCGATGACGCGCGCCACGTCGTACGACGCTGTATCTTTCTGTATCTTGTGGAATCGCTATGTTTGCGTTTCAGTTATGCGATCGGATCTTGAGACGATTGTTCTGTAGCGAGGTTCGAGTTTGGGGCTAAGATTGTCGTAGAGATTATCTTCGATAGCTTGATTACTTTGGCGAAGTAGATAGAGGAAAATGTCAAGAGAATCTTTACTCTCATAGAAAGAAGACTAAAAAGAAAACACCCTACTGACCTTACTAAAGAAATAAAGTAAACAAACCCGAAGATGGTATCCCACATGTTGTTCAGCAATTAACTTAGACAAATTTACCAAATGTCCAGCTGGACAAATTGTAAAGTACAAATTAAATAATGAAAAAAAGAGAATCTTTAGTTATCTCAGTGAAATGAATATGCAAGAAGAAATATAGTAAACGTCGTAGTTAGCTCTAGTGACAGTTATTGGAAATTTTTGGTAGTTTGATATTCCCAGTTGTCGTTTGTGATACTCACAAACTGTGTGACGAAGAAAATGAGTTTAAAGCGATCGTTCGAATGTCTCTGTTTAATGCAAAAAGTTACACTAAGCTTGAAATAAATTTTATATACTAAATTCTAATCGTGTACTCACCGCCGCCTAGTATACCATCGATGGTGTAGTCCTTTTTCCCATCATCACCGGGTCGTCCACCGCGAAGTAACCTGCTGATGGAGCTGACACTTGGAGGGTCCGAGAAACCTTCCTGCTTGAACGAAATTTGGTCAACGATTAGCAACAGAATAAATATCTTAACGATAAAATACAAAATAAATCTTCCATTCTTAATCGATGTGCCGATAATCGAGATTCTACTGCTGGTAATATTATTTCAAACGAGATCCGTTAATATCTTGTGGAAAATCTGCTTTGTCATTACTTAACCCGATCACAGTTATATATCCTAAATTTAATGTCTCCTTTTCGTTTTATTTTCATTACTAATTCGCGAGAACAATGCAAGCTCGCTGCCGGCGCGCCGTGGGTTGCACTTTGCCTGGCATTTGCGATTTGCAAATGCAGCCTACTGCACTACAATTTCGCGCGATCATTTTCAAAGCAAAATATACATTTTGCGCCGCTGAGATTCAGCGTTATTACACATCGCGTTGTGCACCGTTATGCGCAAGTATTTACTACGCTTGAATTCTTCGATGGTACGGTTGGATAGATCGTGAAATCTTTTTTTACGTACGAGACACAGAAAATTTGCTCGAAAAAGCTGGTAAAATGAACGTTTTAGAAATTGTACGCGCCTTCAGCGTTACGAAATTCAAAATAGATTTACAAATCCATTTCTGAGTAAATTCTCTTTTGCTAGCTTCCTCCGCTTACTCTTAGATACGATTATTTTGGTCGAAAGACTTAAGAAACTCGGAGACTTAAGGAATTGTTAATGCTGCGTTTTTTAACGTAGGGAAAGAGCGTCGCTTTGTTTGTTATATTTTATTTCATAAAAATTCTAAATTGTAAATTATCAAACAATCTTCGTGGGATTAGACGATATAGTAGAAGGCGTTTGGAAATTATTTCCAGCAAGCTATTCAAATATCTGTACTTGGAGGAAATTTAATATTCTCTTTTCTGCAAGCAATACCATAATTACGTTATTCTAAGAATTAGTAATTATCGCATAAATCATTCTGCTGAAGAGCAAGCTTCGACAAATTGAAAATTGAAAATTCGATATATATATTTTAATAATATTTTAAACAAGTAGATATAATTACTTGAACGTCTCATTATATATGATAAATACGTTTCATTATCGTATTTAACAAATTTCCTATACGTTTTATTTTACACCACAACTATTTGAAACACATAAAGTTATCGATCGTCGTAACATTCGACCAACTTTTTAACGTAGAATTAGCTGATTAAAATTTTACGACTAATCCATCAATTACGTATTTCAACTGTATATTTTGCAACGGTGGCATGTAACTAATTATCCGATATAAACCTATGATGTCGCAATCGAATATTTACCAGAAGTTAATCATACCCAAACGGCCTTTTTACGAGCCTCATGAATATAGTCACAAAATCTGTATTTAATTTTGAGACAGATCAATATACCAATAGCGTCGCGTCTACAGGCTGCGGACATATTTTATAGACTATAAACGTCGATAAACGTTTTCCTGGAGTAGAGGCGTGAATCGAGCGAGGCGCAAATTACAGAGCCTTCGATTATAATAGCAACAGTAGTTGGGTATGGCCATAAAAGTGTTCGAGTTTTTAATTCGCAGAACACATTTTTCATTTGCAAAACAAATTGAGTTATTAAAATTATATCAAATACCTTCATCGTCGATATAAAGCAAGAAATGCCTAATTGACACTCCATTTGTTCAAACACTTCGATACGTATTATGAAAGATGACGATGATTTCGCGTAGGAACGAGAAGGAAGATCTTTGATATTCATAGTGAAACGACAGGATACTATGGTATAATATACTATAGGTATATATTCTAAATATTTGATTACAAAATGTCATAGTTCTCGATATTATACAAAATCATCCTTCTTCGATCGACGCATCTTACGATTGCTAAGCCGAAACAGCGTCTGATCTTTAATCTCTCGATGCCTCTATCGCTTCACGAAGCGTAGATCCCGACCTACTACCACGCACAACCTCCGCAACGAAACGCCGATACTCATATACATATTACCTCGCATACCCGGCGGCATCTTGAAAATCTGTGAAAATCTGCAAGCTATATCGCCGCTTATCGATCTTCCTTATCTCATCGACGAAGCCCGAGAGATAATCCGAAATCTTACACGGTTAAAGGGGAGCGCGAGGAAAACCGAGAAATCGATGGTGGTAGAACAAAATAACGGAAGGAGGAAGGAAGAAGGAAGATTCCTGAGGAATATATCGAAATAAAAAAGAGATCAAATAAAATAGAAGAGGCTAGAGCGTCCTAGGTCTGAGGTGAAGGAACCGCATCCCTATACATACAGTCGGAGCAAAGATAAGTGGAACAAGGGTAGTGGAACAAGGTATCGATGAATTTTAAACGAACTACTACTTAGTGTTATGTATTCGAGTTTCGTTTGCTATGTATCTTGCTAGTGCATAGATTATTTAGTAAACGATTGAAATTGACGTTCAGCGTGAAGAAGACGTATTTAACGAAACTTCGTTAATACCTATTCCCGCTACCTGTCCGCTTATTTTTGCCCTCGACTGTATATTCGACGAAGATGAAGAGAAAGGTGGAGGCCTGACGAGAAGAGTAAAAGAGCCGGGTCGGAGTAAAAAGGGATGGAAGGTGAAAAAAGCGAAAAAGAGGGTCGCCGGTGTCGATGGCTATCTTTCGGATCGGCGATCTCAGAAACAATAACGATCCTTGTGCCCGTTGGTGGCGGTCGAGGCTTTAGGTCCGGGGCGATGACAGCGCGAGAGAGACGAACCTCTCTGTCGAAGAACGAGCAGAGAAACGTTGTAAGAAGGTGGATGAAGAAGGATGGATGCCGCCCCAGGTCTTCGGCACCAGGAACGCCTCCTTCCAACATTAAATGCCGTATTAATGCCGGCCACGACCGCCCGCTTCCACGACTCTGCAACGGCGTACGCGTTCACGAAACCGTTTTTCCTCTTTCGGCCTCGTCCTCCGCCTCTCAGCTTTGCCTCCACGCGTAGCCCGTCTCTTCTGCCCTTCTCTGCCTCTCTTTGTCTCGGTCGATCCTGTGCAGGATGCGTATACCAAGCTGCAACCTTCTCTTCCAACATCCAAGGATTTATCTCTCTATCGACGATCGCCCTGGGTTGTACCACGTGGTTCCGCGATGGATCGGTTCTATTGGTTTCGTTGGTTTTGACGAAACGGAATGGAGGGATGGAATTTTTTCCTGGGCATCTCGTGGATTGAGAACCGTATAGCGATCCTTATCTTCGTCGCGGCAGAGATATGCGGGGTTGGTTCTGCCTTTTTTTTTCATGTTACCAGGCGAGTGCTACCGCTACCCGAATATCTCGATCAGTGGTTTCAGCGGTCGGGTCCGGTCCCGTTTCGGCCACCTTTGAATTCTGGGTGTTCGCGAACTGCGACTATGGTTTTCGGGGAACGCAACATGCCATGTATTCATTTTACCTTAGAAGCTTAAGGGATGTTCTTAGAGCGTTGATCGAGCTTCTGCTAATCGAATTTCTGTTACGGTGATTTCGGTAGAAATCGATTGCTGGGGGATACTGATCAGGTAGAAATGTCTCGAACTATTTGTGGAAATAGCCTGTAGCGATGACCAAATGCTAGATCGAACCAGGCGGGGCACGTTATTCCGTTACATTCTCAGAATTTTTGCTATATTTGCGAACAAATTCGTTTGACGATTTAAATCCTCTTGTTTCGAAAGCCACGTTTTTATTCGTGTCGATGATAGACAACAGGAAGTTCTATTAAACCAACGATGGTAGTTTCCACTCAGCGGGATAATTTTTGGCAACGCCTGAACTACGAACATGGAGTTCTGCACTGGGATTAAAATACAGGGGCGTGTGACAGGTATAGCGCAACATCTGGTCACACGATTGCTCGAAGATCACATAACACGAGTATAACTATGAAAATATACATATAATACTCGAAGCGTTCCAAGATTAATATCAATCTAACATCCCTACGAATACGAACGATTGGAAGCCTATACGCCATGGACACGATTCACGCCCTCGTATAATCGCGTTACACGTTCTTTCTTTTTTTTTTTTTTATAACTGTCCTCTCTATCGAACATCCAGCGAGGAAATTATTATCTTCTGCGGAGTTCCAGCCGGAACGTGGCTGTTCGCATGGTGATGCTTACGATTTCTCAAGGTGTCGAGATAAAACGCCGCACACGGAAGAGGCTATTCTTGGAAAAGTCGTTTTGCATACTCGAAAATCGCGGCACGAACGAGGGAGCGTTACGCCAATGAGGTGTGGGTGTAGGCGGCGGGCAGTAACGTATTAAAGGACACGCGAGTCGCCTCGGGGCGCTCACGTACACCCCTGCCCACCTCGTGCACGCCTCGTGCACAAGATTAAAAAGCCCCACTCACTCGCGATCTTTCGAGAGATAGAGGGACCCTGCGGAAACGTCCACCCCCCGATCTAGAGGTCGAACGACGACGCCTTTCAACGTTTTCCACCGTGGAAAACTGGATCCGCGAAATTGCTACTTCGGTACAGAGACGGTACGGTCAGCTGTTACGCGTTCTAGAGTTGTTTCTATCGTTAGACGCAAGCATTTGCATCTTTCGTGGACATATTTGTCCATTGGTTTATCGTCGATTTTAACTGTTATATACTAACACGTTCACTTCTGTATATATATGCGAATCGTGTATGGCAGTGAATGTGTTGAGGACCCATATGTTAACACTTTTATTATTTTTACTACTATTTTTACTATTTTTATTATTCAAAGCATATAATGGCAAAATAATAATAAATTGACGATGTAAGACAACATTCTTCCCCAATCGACCGTTTATCTTATTGGTGGTCACGGGTGACCACCGTGGCGCCTTGATAACAGTCGATAGCGACGTATTATAACAAGGCTTCGTTTATTTCAACAAACCATTCGCATTGGTTGTTTCGTCGTAGGCAAAACGTGCAGAATATATCGTTGAAACGGGTAGAAGATACTGGTAAACGGTATTTGCTCGTTCTATATATAATAGCAAGGTATGTGCACACTTCTAACTTCAATTATACGATTACAAAGCAGCATTTACGATTATTTTCTAAGCTGTGTTTATAATAATATTCGTAGATTACCCCTCAAAGATATGGATGCAGACACAGTGCACCGTTAGATGCAAGATTTGTTCTCATTTTTTTTTTATCGATGTTCCAATAAAAATGTTTAATCGTTCAATGGGGTACTTTTTATTTCAAAGTATCTTCTATTCATCGGTTATATTCAAAATGCCCTAACTGTCAATTTTCATTCGAATTTTACAATTGTAAGAAGTTCAAGCTCTCCGGTCACCAATGACCATCGTGGAGAAATCGTGGCGGGTCATGTATGACCAACGTGGCAGTCAAAGTGTTAAGTGACAGATCTAAAGAACTATCTAAGTGTAGAGGATGGTTGGTTGTGTGGTTTAAATGTCGAGATTGTCAAATATATTTAAAAATAATTAATAAATACAGAGAAAGTTCGCTAAGACGCTCGGTACTAACTGGTTCTCTAAAGACTGTGTATTGATCGCTATTAAAATCCCTCGAGACTGAGACTGAAAAACTGGTCACCTTACGATCGCGTGCGTTTATTTACATTGGTCGGGGAAGTACCGGAAAGCTTCCGTTCGTTTTTGTTTGACGGTTACACGTAGCGGCAACATTGTTTTGCCCGGAGTTGGTTTGTTATTACATTATGTATATCCTAACACTGTTGGTACTCCGAGGCAAAACAACAGCGTGGCTCGAATTGTCCTCTAGCTCATGTGCCGCTACTTCAGAAAGACAATTTTGAAAATATCTTTTAGAACGAGCGTTTCGTTGTTCTACCCGACAAGATCGAAGGCACGTGACGAGGGAAACAGTCGTCACGCCTTTGGGTATCGATCGCTAACTATGATCAAAGTTAGAATTTAATGGAGTATTACATTAGATACTAAGCTTTGTGCCCTCTGCGGGATGAAGCAGGTTTCTACAAAAGAGGGTAAAACATTGTCAAAGTATTTTCTAAGAGCGTTTAGTGGGATGGTAACCTAATTATAAGAAGCTTAATGTATATTATATTATAAATAGTTACAAGTAACGTAATGGATTTATTAGCGGTAATAACTTTGATTAATACATCCTCCAGGGATCTATTTATGACGATATTTATTGTCTATTTTAAACCTGTGTTATCTTAAATCGTATATCCAATAATACAGTACACATAATAAAATATATAAGTAGTTGGAATTTCGTACAATTGTGAAATTCAAATACAACCACCTAATACCTGTAATTTAATTATCTATTTAATTATTTCATTATATAATATCTATTACGTTAACGAAACGTTCTATTCGATTGAAAGAAGATAATACATTACGAATGATTGATAAGAGGTAGAAGTAACCTTTCAAGTCGATCTAATAAAACAAACTGCAAAACCGTTTGTTTCTTACCTTCACCAATTTTTCTCTGATTTCCCACGAGAAGATTGCCGGATTGTCCCTTTTCATTTCTTCTATCCTCGCCTCGATTTCAGGGGTTGCTACCCTCGGCTTGCTACCGCCGATGACGCCCGGTCTAATGGAGCCAGTTTCCTGGTAGCGATTCAAAATTTTCGAAACGCAGCCGTGAGAGACGCGAAGTTGTCGCGATATCACGCAAGGGCGGACTCCAGCCGCTGCCATTTCGACAATTTTCAGGCGAATGTGATTCGGTAGCGGTCGGCCGTTGATGAAGACGCCTCCCAATTGATTCATGCGTCCCTGTCCTGTCGGAAACATTCCATCAGTCTTCGTGTATTCGATTCAACGTGAACGAATGTCTCAATCGGAGATTGAATACAGACATTCGTCAGTTTGCTGCGCAACATCGTATTCTTCATCGTATTTCAGATTTACTTTTGTAGCGTATGTTTATGGAAAATTGATAGAATT
The DNA here is from genome assembly GCF_040668555.2 of Bombus flavifrons. NCBI lineage: Eukaryota > Metazoa > Arthropoda > Insecta > Hymenoptera > Apidae > Bombus > Bombus flavifrons. The sequence goes on along the minus strand of NC_138455.1, from coordinate 10,020,414 downwards.
TATGGGAAATTTAAACACACGCGATGCATCAAAAATACGTAAACTATTCAGAGAGTAGCAAATCGTTATAAAATTTAGATAGAACCAGTCTCTGTGTAGGATTTATTTCTTTACAATCGTGGAAGTACCAATCGAACGAAAACAATTTGTACATTTAACAGTTTTTTGAGAAAAGGCAGTTTTTAAGTTACAGTCTTCCATAAAATTTAACGTACTTGTTGTGTCCAACGTTATATCGACGAAATATCTGCAAGCAGTTCTATTAACTAAACCATACTTTACGAATAATTCAACTTTGATTCATAAAATGTGCTACAGATCCTCGCTCTAAGTTTCCATTCGATTTACATAAAACATTCCAAGTAGTCTAGTAATTAATCGTATCTATGATGAATCGACGTTTCGAAACTCGTCTCGTACTTTTCCGAGCAGACATCGATATCCGATCATGGAACATCATGCTCTTCCAAAAGTTAGAAGCGATTGAAAAGTGGAAAGTGAATCAAACCGTCAAAGATAGACGCGAACGTTCGAGTTGTGTGAAATTCTATTGCCAAGGAGATTAATAGACACGCGAGTTAGTTCGTTTGGATTCTTCGACACAGGTACAGGGATCGTGTCTAGATTTTCTCCAGGGTCAAAGAATATTCAATTACGCGGCTGCTGGATGAAAGACGGTGCAAAACGATCGACGATGAGGATGCAAAGAATTGCGCGAGAAAGTAGCATGATTTCGTAGCGGGGATGGAAAAAATTCAGAGGCGCAATTGCAGTGATTGGGTTTGAAATTAGCGGCTAAATCCGCGTTCAAGGCGCAAACGTGAAATCAGATAACAGGGAATACTGAAAAAAAAAGAAAACGAAACGGGCCTAACAACCGTAAAATTGAAGAAGTTATGCTCACAGAAGGCCATTTTCAGAAGGCTAACGGGGCCCAAATATCCGATATCGTTAGTCCAATTAGCCACCCTTTCGTGCGCGATATTATTTTCATTATCACGCTCGATTATGCTGCTTGTAATTAGCATTGGAGAGCCGGAATAATAGGCGAATCACGTGGATTGCTGTTTATCGGTACGCCCTTTAATTAACTATAAAAACTTGATAAGTGGATTATCGTACGGAAATATTGGTATGTAAATGCGATTTTATGGAATTTTATTTTTGTTTCTTTGAATATGCAAATTTAGGTACACGTTAGGTTGTTTGAGTTAATTAAACGAGAGAGATATTCTTTCATCGTTTTCGAAGAGCGTATTTTTTACCAAAACTCAAAATGGCCTTTGTAAGAAATTTTACAAGATGCGATGTTACAATTCTCAGACAGCTTTGATCGTGATTATTAATAAACTAAAGCATTCAGGTATAACGTTATACGTTTGACAGATAGTTCGAGTTATGCAAACCTGGTTCTCCTCTTGCGGCGGTCTATTTGAAATTTAATCTCTCGTGAGAGATACAAAAATACAAGATACAATACCACTATAAGAAGAGATATCTTAGTTTAATATTTTCTACATATTTTCCCAAAATTAGTAAAAATATTTCTTCTTCTTTCTTGTAACGTCTCTACATATCCGTGAGGAATCATATAAAATTTATTTCCAACGAATACGTAACATTATAATGGAATACACGATATTCTGAAGAAATTATTTAAGGGGACGTAATTTAATATGCACCGGTTTAACAAAAAACAAGAGACAATCTTAGTGAAACAATGGCTGTATAAAGATCAGGGAGAGACAAAAGATGAGGAAGTTGTGGAAAAAGGAAGCAGATAATGGTGCTCTTCTGTGTGTCTCTTATGTCTTATGTCACGGTATGAAAGTTGGCAGCTTGTGCAAGAGATTGCGCAAAAGATGGTTTTCTAATACCCGACGCTGGCGAGTTTATTCTATTCGTATATGTACGAGCGGTGAAAAAGACTGCTGGTAAAATATTGTTGGTACGGAGTCAGTGTTGTTGGGAAATCGGTCAGTTCCTAGAGCAGAGGACTTGCATGTCAATTACGTGAGTGTCGGTGATGTGGTTCATTCGAAGAATAAATGATGTTTCGGTAGTAGCGGTTTTAAATCGTGATGGATGGTTTCGAACGGCGGGAGGCGTGGAATCTTTCAATTAGCTTCAGAATTTAAGTTTTCTTCGTGATTTCAATGGACTCGTAATTTAAATATTCATTTTTATAGTTCAAGTAAAATTGGTAAATATCATCGATGATTAAAACGTAGATAGATAGTTTCTGTTAAAAATGTTCGCTATCTTTGCCACTTGAAATACAAATCGTATTATTCTTTGTATTTACGCGTTGATTTTCTAACTGCTTCTGTAACCAGAAATATTCTCAATTTTATCAACAAATCTTTTCAAACGACAGGCTTGATTTTTCGCGTTCTTTAATCGCGATAAAATATTCTTCGAAATTTAATTAGTGTATTTAATATTTTCGACGTGCGTATTACACAGCGACTATGAGATAAGAATTCTAATGATACGATTAATTAAAATTCTATCTCGTGACGTCTTCCTGTAATGATATAATACAAATGCTAATTAAGAGTTCAGCGAGATCGAATATTGAATATTTATCAAGCAACGAGGGTAAAGCAATCATTGTAGCCACATCAAGTTGCGATCTGTTCGCGTAACTACAACAGGCAGAATGAATTTATCAGAATTACGACTGCATAATGATCCGAAAGTATCTTGTACGTTCTCTGATTGAATAAAAGAAGTTACGCGTGACTAGGCCTACTCTTTATATATATTGTTGCACGTGTCATGCAAATGTCACATAAATTCCTTTCACCTTTTTCACTGTCGAAACAGGTATTCTGATTTTTCCCCGTCTGGATACGTTTATATCAAAGAACGAATATTTTCTCTTGACAAATCTATACGAGAAACGATCAACAACCGTATTTGTATAAATAAAATATTTGCTCGGCAAATTTAACAATATGTATAGTAAAACTTTGGCCATCCAAATTAATTGTGATAATTACTCTTTAATTACTTTTACACAAAAAAAGCAACAAAGAAACTAAAATTGAATTTCCATGGCATAGGAATTTGTGCGTGATTTATAGCATGGAAAAAGAAACAACTTTAAAAACAATTCGTTTAGATTGTGTTTTGTAAGGAGGACATTCCGGTTTTTCTACCTAAATCCTTCCAATTACCTTTATTGCTCTTTTACCATTCAGACGTCTTGATTTAACAGGATCGTAAAAAGTGCTTGTGTCGTTTCGATAGTTTCCTTTGAAACTTTTTTATACTATAGGTAAGTACTTATACGCTGACCAATAAACACTTGTCAAGCAACGAATGATTTTTAAACTCTATAAATTTTTCCGTGTCACGTTGCAAGATCGATAATTTCTTGAATCTTATAGGCATTTATATTATACAGACGAATAGCTGTTTCTTTCAAGATTTTCCTACGCGGAATAATAAAGAATTTATATACGACGCAAATGCTAATCAACGTTCAAATCCTACGAGCAATTTTTTTCTAAGAACATATATTGAGAGAAAGGGTCCACTATGACATTTATCGATGTTTCGACAATTACAGCGTATTCCAATGAGAGTTTACAATTTTTATCGGTCCCTTAGAAAAAGATATACCACGTGACATTTAAACTCCAACTCTATTAGTTACATTCAATTTCGATGTATCATAGCAAAGAAAGAAAAACATAATTTTTTATGAAACATAATATTGCGTCCATTCTTGGGAAAACACTAAAGGACGATTCAAGGTTCTATTTCCTCGAAGATATCAACCACGTGATATTAAAGTTTCACATACACATACGTTAATTTTCAATTCTATTCAACTTCCCTGTTTTGAGAAATAATTCCAAACATTCGTCCAAGAAACACTCGGTGAAAACTCCAGGTATCCATCGGTTCCTGACGAAACAATACCACGTGGAATCCAAACTACGATGTTATTCGTCACATACGTGAAATTCGAATTCCATTCGGCCTCGTGTCGAATACGACCTCTCTTGTGGCAAAAGAAAACCCGAAATCTGCTACGATCCTCAAATCACTCGCTCAAATCACTTTGTCCAATTTTACACGCGAAGCTGCATTGATCAAGTCTATAGATGGGAAAGCAGAAAAAAGTTACGATAATAAAATGATTCTAAACATTCCGGTAAGGAACATTCAATAGAAATTCAAGGTATTTATCAATTTTTGACGAGACGATACCACGTGACATGCAAATTTCAATTTTATTCGTCGCATACGTTAAATTCAATGCCATTCGGTCTCTCGTCAACTACAACCTGTCTTGTTCCACAGAAACAATCTGAAATCTCTTATGATATTTAAGAGACATTTCACTAAAGCTCGCGTTATCTGATACACAAAGCCACATTGATCGACCCACAGATGGAAAGCTAGGTGAAAGTGGCAATGTTGCAAACGTTACATCTCAATTCATCCTAGAATTTTCTATCGTTTCTGTCGTCTTCTTGTAACCAATGAACGGACATAATTTATCTCTTGAGACTTAATCGTCTATTTGAGTAATGTAACCGGGAAGCTGATAAAAAATGAAGTGGATCGATACAAAGAAAGACTTCGGAAGGACTGGCGCAACGGTACCAACCTTGAAACGGGTATCCTCCGAAGATGGGTCTCATTCCGCTGGTAACGTCCATCCTTCCAGCAACGTAGGTATTCCTCGCAGCCCTCCAGGTCTGTCGCACGTCTTGGTTACTCGCGTCACCCACTTGTTTCCGATCTCACGGTGGACCACACGACTGTCCGTTTTCACTAAACGCGAAACTATACGGTTAACAGACAGGCAGAAGCACGCGGCCGGCACCGTTGGCCCGAGGCAAAACGACTGCTTGGACAAAACGACTGCTTGAACGAAAACGGCGGAGGTGGAGAACGACAAGGACAGACGGGGCACATCGGCGTCTCGGGGCGATGGGGGCAGGGCACGCGCGCCAAGATGAAAGGGGGAACGAAGCTGGCAAGCGCCAGACGAGACGCCGACGACTGGGAAGAAAAGAAGGAAAATAAGAATGGAAGGAAAATGGATGGAAAAACTGGCTTGATAGGGTGAATCGTGGTGGTGAAGCACGCCAAGGAAGAAAAGGAACAAGCAGGTAGCACGCGTGGCTCTCGTTGCAAGGGGTACCGCTGCAATAACGTGTCAGTTGGGCCGCTGGTCCCCTCGTGTCCCTCCAACTGGCTCTGCGAGAGCAATGGATGGCTGTCTCTTTCTCTTTTCGCCACGACTGCTCCGGAAAAAGGGGGACTGTAGACTCGTTGGGACTAACGGGGTTCCAGTGGGGTCCCATCCAGATGGTTTACGCCCTGTTACTTGGTTGGCAAACCGCCGCTTTCCAGTGGGCGTTCTTTGAAGCGGAAACGCCTACGGAGCCGCTCTTCGACGTTCACTGGATGTTCACCAGGGGTTTACTTTTTTCTCCTTTTCCAAGCTCCACGGGCAGTTGATAGCATTTTCGTGGTACAGAGGTGGTCCGCTTCTACAGGGAGCGATATTGGTATTCTGAATGGGCATCGCGAACGAAGAGGTGTAGATAAGTAGTAGTTGATGCAATGAAATATGTTGGTGATTTACTTGGGTAGACTTTAGGGTGCGTTTGAATGTGGTTTTAGGGTGCTTGATTATCTGCAGAGAGAGAGAGAGAGAGTGAGAGAGAGAGAGAGAGAGAGAGAGGGAGAGAGGGAGTTTGATAGGATGTAGGCTTGGAGTTACGAGATTGTATTTTAACATTTAACAAGATTTGACATAAATTTCCCCCTCCGTTGTTTGCTTATTACGACTATAGCTACGTACAGTTAATATGTGAATGTTACGATTCATTTCAAAAGTAGATTTTTGTTATTGTGTCATTTTAATTTAATCGTAGCAGCCAAGACTTCGTCTGAAGCTTCTTCCAAATCAATATTCCATTCAGCGGTTATGGCACATATATTCCATCAACGAAATGCCAATGTACGATTATTTGCAGTCGCATGATTCTTCGAATTTTTACATTGAGTACATCACGGAGTTCGTCACTAACAAATTCCTGTAAGGTGAGAGCCGTGCCAAGATTGAAAACGAGCAATTCATCAATGATTAAAGTCTCAAAGTTATCCATATTTTAAGGCAGGAAAGTTCTACTTCTTCAAACGCGATATTCCGATCCACTCGAACGAGTCATTTCTCCGACTTCCCAAATCTCTGTTTGAAATCTCTGTCTAAAAGAACCTCTATTTTTCCAATTGTCCACGGTATTCACAGGAGATGATACCGTAGCATTCGTGTATCTTCGAATAAAAGCCGTAGGTACCGGCGGACGAATTTCAATTTGGACCCCGTTGCGTTCGATTGCGTTCTAAGGAGTTTCGGATGCTCGAAAACAGCGAATATTTACGGCCTCCACTGTCTGGAAGTAAAATCATAATGAACGCATGATGGACTGCTATAAATTTTTATGAAGGTCTTTCCTTGCGAGTACGGTCGCCCTGTCTGTAAATCTTTCCGTACGGTAGCGAAACGGACGGACAGCGGGAGGTCCTGCGCAATGAGCAAATGCACGTAATGTCCTCGTCTTTTAGGGCGGCGTTGTATCAACCGAAGGACATTTTGTACGTAAATGCTCGTGAAACGTCGTAGTTGTCGTCCGACACCGAACTTTCTCGAGATTTACGATGTAGTTAACGCGATGACTCGTCATAATCGTTTTATAGAGATGGATAATACGCAGTCCCTTTGAGAGCGCAAGATGTGTCGCAGGAAGACCCTGAGAAATTTTGCTCGGAATTATTTCATTATCGTGATGTATCCTTACGACTTCTTATCAAAGATACTTCTCGTCAATGTCCGAGATCTGCCTCGTCATCCACGCGATCATTTCAAAACAACCGTTCTGAGTAGCTAGAGAAATATAAAAAATGACCGGTCGGAGGACCGCACACGTTTCGTAAATAGCAACAAGGAGGACCCACGCCAAGGCAGCAATAAAAATGACTGGACAATTTCGTTCCTCAGTTGAAAAGGAGCGTCTCGAACACGAAGAAGCTACAGGGAGGTAGTACAAGAGGCTGTAAGGAAGCTTGTCAGCGGCGACAATAGAGAACGCTGGAAAACGGACTATCGATCCAACGAAATCGGTAGGTTTGCTCCACTCTTTGGTCCCGCGTGACCTTGCAGTCTCTGATCGATGTAAGGACTTTCTCTTGCTAACGCGAATAAGAGGCATAGATCCTTCCGTTCTTCGACTACCGGCACTTGGCCGCAGTTCACGCCAAATTTACCGATTCCTAGACAATACCAGTGCACCCCCGATATTGGAAACATCGGGTCTCGTTTTGTCTACGTAGCGTGGAAACTACGCGGAACTAATAAGAGTTCGCAACACCTCTTTTTCGCATCCGATGGATCGTCTACGGTTTCAGTAATTTCACAATGGACAGCTTTTTCCTCGCGTTAAACGGGACAGGTATCGAAATGGATAGACCAGTTTATCCTGCTGATGGATCTGCGATCCTGATATTATCTGCATTACGGACTGTTTGTTTTTTACTTCAACGATTTGCTGGGTCGATGTTCCGTTGTTGATTTGTCACGTGCGTTCTTGGGAGTAATAGAATTTCGTTTCCCTTGGTGGTGTTGGGATTTAGAACTGGTCGTTGAGTATCGTTTAAGGTGCTGAGTTTCGTTTGTGGATGAGATAAGGTGGAAATTGGTTTTTATTTACACGTAGAGTATACGAGGTTTGTCTATGGACTCGTCGATTTGTCTTGGTTCTCGATGTCTCACGCGATGAGAGTTGGAGTTTTGCTCCTGTTAGCGATATCCAGTGGTTTATTGCTGGTTATCCGACATCGTTTAATCTTCTGCGATTTGTGGGCGATAAAATTTGGCAACTGATCCTGACGATCTTCTGACAAGGGTTGTGACTCGAAGTTGCGCGAAGTCTGTTCCTCTCGCGTGCTTTCTCCTCGCGGAGATACATAAACATAACATATTTCGCTACTATGTAGCGTCATTAATTGCCAGAGTTCGTTTTGCTCTATTTTTCTCTTATACATTAAACGTTATGTGTTATCGTTAGAAGTCGACTAAAGCGTTCGGACATTTACGAGCGATAGGTCAAATCTGATGAAATGGAGAAGCCTGGAAAGTATTTCTGTGGTATGTATGTATGTACATTATAATTCAATAATATGGAACGATTCTATGAAATTATTCATAGAGGATCGTTGGAACTGTGAAATTTGGACGTACGACGAGGACTGTAGCCAAATAATTGGTCAATCAATTCGACAAAACAGGATTGCTATATCGTTTAGGAAAGTGACAATTTTTAAATCTTAATATTATTTTTCAATAAACTGTAACATGAGTCTCTTTCCATTCTGTAAAGTACGAACAAAAAGGTAAAGATTAGAAGAAAAAGTAAGCCTCGTGAACCTTATGAAAAGACTTATTGTGCTTATTATGAAATCTCAAACACAAACAGAAGTCTGTATACTGGGTTATAACGTCTTCAAGGTTGATCATTAGAAAGTAACGTTTTCATTGGAGTTAATGGACTTTGTTAATGATCATTAAATTAAGTTTACACAGAAAAAAATTAATTTCTTGAAAATATCTTACACGATTATCGTACTAAGAAATTTGTCAAACATCATCTATTAAACACACTGAGCACGTATTTCTTAGCTCGCTTATTTATTTGCAATTTTTTTTTTTTTAGTCAATTTACGTGATCGAATTCTGTCTTTTAAATATTGTGGCAATGAAAAGGTATTTGTATTACAATTCTATAAAATTTGAAAACATCGTAGCATTTCTTGCATATTACGATCAACGATATCTAATGTCATTTTTTAAAATCTCTAAAATCTCTGTCTCTTCCTTCGTGCAATGATTGTACCTTTTGCGTGTAATGACTTCCATTAGAAAGAACTTATTACTTTTATACGTAAGCTTCTCGTATCTTGACAAACCGATACATAAATTACTTTATTTACATTTTTCCATGATGTTGCATTTACGCTACATATTATATATTATTACATTATGTTGCGAGAGTGAGAGAATTCGCGGTGGATAACGACCGACCAAGAAGCGAGATGAAATGTTAGAATAGAGCTTGGAGTGCCGCTAAACAAGAAGCATCGTTCTTAAATGATGCGCCGGCCAATTTTTCACGTAATTCCCCCCGCGTTATCCGTGATAATCGTTCGTTGAATCAGCTTTTTTCTCACCATCATCGGTCGGTTTGACTTGGAACACAGTGAAAAGAAAAAAAGAAAGGAAAAAGAAAGACGAAGGAAAAAGAAAACTAAGAAAGGCATCGTGGAAGGGTCGAACCGCTAAGTAGACCCTCTGTAAGGCCGCACGAATTTCTATTAAAAGCGGCAATTAGTCTAAGTCTCGATAAATCTTGATGAGTGATACGCCGACATCAGTCTGCTTGTCAAAGACGCCTGTGGCGAGGGCCACACCGATTTCCAACACACATTGTTTCCATGACCGTGCTCGTTGGACGAAAATAGGAGAACGGAGGGATTTCTTCGCTGTCCTGCGGCACAACGACCACGTGAACTAGCCTCGTTGTTATGTTAAACCAGGTGAGAAACGCGTGATGCGTGTACGGCACCATTAGAATTTTTAATGCGACCGTTTAGCGGCTGCTGGCTTCGAGCCGCCGATCTTCGCAACGAACAACCTTAGAATTATATATATATATATATATATGTATATGTATGTATTCAGCTGCACTTTTCAACGTGTTCTTTATAACACGTTCTCATTCAGATTCGTTAATTTCCAAATTTAATTGGCCATTAAAAAAGAAAGATAAAAATCGGAGATACGTGAAAAATATTCACAAATATTTATAAAATCCTACGAAAAGTTACAAATTATTTTCACCGCTCTAATCGTTTTGGTATCAGCTCCTCGTCTTATAACATCGTATCGTACCTACCCTATATGTGATATGCATCGTATTTTCGATTTAACAAAGACGAACTATGCTTCTAACGAAGGTTGGTTTCAATCGCGATTCTAATTCCAATTGTTTAGATCTGTGGATACGGATAAAACGTAATATTTCAATATTTTACATCCGACACGGTGTTAATAACGGTGACTAGCTAAATGTAATAGATATACTAAAAAATCATATGGTAACGAAGAAAGTGTGTGTCGATATACGCACGAACGTAACTTCGTCGAACCATTACAAGTTCCTGACGACAAGAGCAATAATAAGAGGGTGCAATATTACTCGCGCGTCCCCGGATTTTCGAATAGGCCGTTTCGCCTGCCTCGAGTTATTTAAATAAAACCCTTTGTCGGCCGGCTGGAGTCCATTACCGAAGTACCTTTATAGCCACGCGTGTACGCCGATATGCCGGATTACCGTTTCCTTTTCTAACTCTTTTTACAACCTTTTGCGCCTCTCGCTTTGGTCGCTGCTCGCTCGCGCATACGTCGTTTGCCAATTGAACAGAACTTCGTTGTTGGTAACACTAGAATGATAATTTAACGTCGTCCAACCATGCAAAGCCTATCTTCGTCTCAAATGGGAAAAACTTTAATTAGCAAAATAAATTTTTTAACGTTTTCCTTTTTTTATTTCAAGCTACTAAATAATGTGGGAACGTGAAATGAAATTTATTTAATTCTCACGTAAATGTTTCAGGCCTGTACTTCGTGGATAAGATATCAAGAATTATTTATTCCTATCGATTTTCTCGAAACAGCGATGTAATTAATGTATTCTGTTATAAATTATAACTCGCAATATGGGAATTATTTCTAGATATCGATTCATCCGCGTATTTCACTATCGACCCATTAGCAAAAATAGTTGAACGTATTTGTAAAAAAAATAGTTTGGACGTATTTGGGAAATGACAGTCTGGACAGATTGGTCGCGTAATAATTTGCATTATCCTAATTCCTAATAATAATAAGATAATAAGAAATAATAGAATATTCCGTTTCTCTGTATATGTTCTTCTTGAGATCTGCTATAGAACGTCAAATACGAATTAAGAAAATAAATAACAAAAGATTGATGAGATTTTAACGAGGGGACGATAGTTTCATGGAGAAAGGAACGTACCAACGGAACATAGCACCGAAGCAAAAGTGTCGCGTAAATCTAAAAGATTATTCTATTTTTATACGAGGAATTCGCGAATGTGACGTCACCATTTTTCCGCCTGACATATAACTCATATTTCTATCGTCGAAGGGAAAGGCAATCAAACGTTAATCTTGAAAGACTTGTGGTGTTCGCGGGTGGTTTCGCCCGAACGACCGAAGAATCCATCTTGCAAATAGAGAATGCGCGTGATGCCAAGGGTCGTCACATATCTTATTCCACGCAGTTCCAATACGTATCGAGTATCGCGAATTTACGTTCGGGACATGGCTACCGCGAGAGGAACGAGTCACTTTGAACACCGTTTCGACCTTCACCACCACGGTCGCATGTCTGCTTATATTATTGCAAAAGGTGTCGCGTAAAGCACTCTCGTTTCTACATATTCTCCGATCACAAAGAGTAAGCTATATATGGTCTTCTCGCGTGTATCCATTCATTGACAAATAACGTTAAAATCAAATGTTGAGAATATTTTCCAGCCGTTCAAAGTATTTTCGAAAACTTAGTCGCGGAAGTAGCACATCGTATTTAACGTTTCTGAACTATATTTATCATGCTACGGTTTACTAACTTCACCGTGTTTCGATTTATTATAGCATATCTTTACATTAGGTACGTTTACTTGTGCCAAACAGATAGTTAGAACCAGGAAAATGATCAGACAATAGTAATTTTATATATAATATTAACCTTATATTAATATTAATTTTTATATTAATTTTATAATTAATATTAATATCTATATTGAATAATATTCGAAGAATATCGCGATACGCTAATGTTAGGATAACCAGCGATCGTTGGAAATTGTTTTGAATATTGTCGAGTGGCGATGAAAACACAGAGAGGGAACAAAGGAAAGAAGCGGAGAGAAAAGCGAAGACTCGGGACAAAGGTGAAAAAGGGGAAGCACGGTCTACGTGTGGGGGCTTATTGGCGATGCATAGTCGCGAACTATGCAACGTGAAAATGTTGCAGAAGCAAGCGGTGCTGCGAACATAATTCAGCTCGTTATACGCAACGCAAGGTCCGGTCGAGCGTTATGGCTTGGTGGTGGAGCTTATGGGGCCTTATGGGCCATACGCCCCGCGCACGAGGTCAGGGGGTCCTCTGTTCCAATTTTGTGCCCAATAAGACTAATTCCTTCAAAGGTGCCGGCGCGTCTGGGATACGGCCACCTTGCTAGCGAGAACTTATCGGCTAATTTTATGTAAATTATGTGACGCCACGGATTATAGCTTACGACCGTTTCTCCTCTAAAAACGCCTTTTTGGGAACGGAATCGAGCTGGCATATGCGCGCAAGAGCTTCGTTCTTGAGAATCGTCGACGACTTCTTCGTAAATACTGTGTATGCGCGTGTGTGTGATCTTGAAGGAAACGTCAATCGACGAATTCCTGTAAATTTGCGAATTTCTGTAAATTGTCGAATGATATAAAACATAAAGCAGAAAACGAGAATTAACTTTGTACTGAACAAAACGCATCTGGGATGTTGCATTTTATACGAGTCATAAGTAACAAAATTTGTCGAGTAAAATAACTGTGCAGAGTGGACGAAGAATTTCAAAAGTTAATTAATTCTAATACGTTTCTACGACATCTACTTGTTATTAGCATAACGACTATTTCGACTTTCGAAATTCCACGTTATTCTCAAACAAATAACGAGAAAAGTCTTTCACGACAAGCACGTTGAAAAAATCGAGCAAATAAAAAGGTTCGAGTCTATACTCAAAATCTTATCCCGATCGTTGTCCCGTTCGTTCCAAGGAGCTTCAAAACAGCTGCCTATGAATCTTCCTATTCTCGACGACGCGTACCAGTGAATACCTGTTCGTGGTTACGCGTTTTTCGAAAGACAAGATACCAATAATTTACGAGAGCGCGCGGACAATGCGCGAAGCACAGCAAACAGGGGATTTTGCATAATTTCTGGCTGCGTCCTCGCGTTCGAGAAACATTGAGAAACAGCTCTTTTTTCAAACGACGGCTAAATACCGGGTGGTCGACTTCTGACGGTGTCCCAGTTCCAAAGTTATGCAAAGGACTCATTCATCCGGTCAATAAGGCAATCAGGAAGATATTTCGGCCATTTGGAAGTCTAACGAGGAACGACCACGCTTTTAAGAGACCTACGGTCGAAGACTGAAGATGGAACGCGGTACGATGTTTCCATCGCTATTCACACTGATGACTCCCTCGTTCGGTTTTCAATTAGGGAAGGAGTTCACGCTTTCTCTGGATCATTTGTCTAGGATGATACTAGAAAGATATTATTTCTCTTTTTTTTTTTTTTGGTAAGAAATTGAATCCAATATATTTCTTAAATAAGAAAAACGTCATAGTTCACTGTCAACGCTAAGCTCACAGACTATGTGAAATATGTGAAATACGTAATTATCAATCGTATTATCCTGGAATGTAAGAAATATAACCAGGCAAGAAGGAAATGAAACATCAAAGACAATGCCAGCTTTCTGTAAGATTATTAGAATTTTCTGGACGCAAACGCTTACCTGTAATGTTTTTTAATTCGGTCAATAGTCGCTAATGATCTTGGACGATAACGCGACTCTAAACTTATGAAAAGAAATATATGACATTTTGCGTAAAAATGTTTCGGTCTAAGCGTACGTACCCGATAGATTTTTAAAGTTGTTTTTCTCAAAAACGAAGCAGCACACGTACGTGGATATATATTGAGCATTATTAACTTATTTTCTCGTGAAGAATATTACTAATCTTTGACGAATGTAGTAATATGTAATAGAATGATATTACAATATGTCAAAGGAGTTGTGTAGAACTGCAGAAAAATCTGCGTCTTTAATACCTTCGTATCGTATCACTAATTTATTGCACGATTCATAGGAAGAAAGCTTGTCTCGGAAGAAACTGAAGAAAAGAACGAGTTAATATTCACCTGAAAATAATTTGCAATTTAAGCGATAAGTATGTGACAGCTATTAAGCAAATAACCACGGAATTATTCACTCGCGCGAGGCAAAGTAAAAGGATTTCAAATTACTTGCAAAGATTTACTAACGACGAATGTAAACGTCGGTATGGCGATATGTTTGAGCTGCGGTGAAGCTTTGCATACACTTTGACCACCGTAGTACGCTTCTTATTTTTTCTTCTTACTCAATCTGCGGTTGTTCTTTCTCCCTCAGCGAATGAACTTTGGTACAGTTACGTTGTGGTTGAAAATTACACGGGACTATAATAGAAACGAATCTAATAAAACATGTTGATATTCTTAAAAATTACTACAAATTTCTCTATTCCTTTTTCGTTGATCATCGCTGTATAGATTTATTTTTACCGATCAAATATTAGTTTCAAACTCGATCGAAAATGTAACGAAACCGCCTATTAGTTTTCTCTGTTATCGAGACGTAGGCATTTCTTCTATACATACGCGCAATTCTCCATCAAAGAGAAAGTAGAATTCTCCAGTTTTTCAAGGAAGACAGACAAACTCTTACTATGGTCTGCAACTCGGAAATGAACACGTCATCGGAGGATTGAAAAGGATGTGGAGATACCTACCTTAGGTACCATCTTGCAAATAAACGCCATGAAAGAATTCAGAAGTATAAAAACGGTGATCGATAGCGAGCGAGAAAAGGGAGAAGCAGCGGCATCGTCTGAAGAATCTGTGAGGTGGAAATCGAGGCGGCCGAAGGCAATCGAAAGGGTGTCGTATGCACCGAAACGAAGTAATCCACTAAACGATCGTTGTCGGAGAGGAGGGTGCGTCGAATGGCCGGAGGAAGTCTAATGAAAGGCACGCGCACTCTGACGGTCCGGCGTGAGAATAAAATAATTAGCTGAGCTGCCCTCCGCGCCGTGAACCCTTCCTCATCCTCTTTCTCTCTCGAAACGGCTGGCTGAGAACGCGAAACGAGAGTTGTCGAGGAAGATGGAGCACGATGGAAGCGGCAAGGTGGAAGGGGACGACCGCTCGGGCCAGGTGGGTCGTAAAGCCTTAGAATGATGCTCTAATAAATCCCACTGAAAAATTGCGAGGCCTCAGGCTCGTCGAGAACTTTCTTCTACCATCTTCCTTCGTTTCCTCTCTGCGCCTTCTGCATCCTCCTCTGCCAACATCGTCCTTGTCTTTGTCATAGTTCACTCTCCTCTTGCTCTCGAGCCACGTTGGAGATCCGCTGTTCCCTTGGCTGAGGGCTGAAGCAGACCAGACGAGAGCCTGGCCTCTTTAGCCGTTCTGTTCCGTTCCGTGTTCGTTCGTGACTTTAATGTCTCGAGAAGAAACGCGTTAGAGATGAGTTGTGCGAACTGAGACACGAATGGAGGTCGTCTAGCCTTCGACGCGTTAGCTGGAAACGGGCAACCAGCCTGTCTGGTCCTGGCGAACTCGTGCTCGGTGACTTTGATGCCTCTTAGGGTGGCGTTCTTGGCACGTCTCCGGACGGTGCGTTTATCGGTTCCGAGTTAACATATTTCTCGTCGACCACGTGGAAATACGTCCTTTTATGCTATCGTTTAACCTGGTCTCATAAAAATACTCTCTTTTTCCATTTATATTCGATATTTTGTCCAGCATAGGAATCTCTTTAGCGAATAACTTTAAATCCAAATGCGAGGATTTTATGAGCGTGTTTCTGTATAACATGTGGTTAATATTCTCCTAACACGGAGAAGGAAAGTCTCGTATAATATTTCGATTTAAGACGAAACCTTGCATCGCGTATTCTACTTTTCGCTCGCATCTTACGTTTTTCTAGTCTGTCCAGAAAAATTTGCACCGCTCCATATAACTTCGCAATTTATTTACGAATCATCACAAGCCCTTTTCCCCAACCACGTAAGTGTTCCCAACACCTACACAGCTATACTTAAATCAATGAATCGAATCTCGAACCTACCGTAAGTTTCGCTGAAAGCAATTCGATCAAACGCCAACGCCATCCGCATTACTCACACCGGATTAAATAAATCCCATCGAGTTGACTTTCCCGAAGAGGGAAGAAAAAGGAAACGTTCACCGCGCAGTCTCGTGCCTGCCATATTTTTCCCCGGCGGAAGCGGGGAGGTTCCAGGCAGAGATCCTTTATGTACACGAGCCAAGTCGCGCGTTCTTTGATTGCGGACCGTGGAAAAAGCTAAAAAGGATCCTTCGATGCCGAGGCGAGTCTGCTGTTTCGTCACAGTCCGCTTGCTCCGTGAACGCGGATTGGATTCGGCCCGGTGTAACTTGCCCGCGACTTCCTCCCATTTACACATTATTTGCCGTATCCTCCTGTCCCGCTCTGTCCTCCTATCCTCGTAGCACCTTCGTGCTACCTCCGTGTCGCCAGAGACCACGACTGCATCGTGATTTCTTCAGGTTGACCTTACCAGCTGCTCAAGATGCCCGTTACGAATCCATAGAACCGAGAAAATCGAAGAACGCTCCCGAACCTATCCACCCTCCACTGCCTTCTGGGAGTTCTCCACTCGTTCGAGACGCGAAAGGATGATCGAGGACGGTTTTATCGAACGACACACCACAACACCAAAGTCTCGGCGATGACATAGAAGTCTTGCGAGGATCGTCCACGAGGACTCCGGGGAGTTCGATGCTTTTCTGTACGTGCATCGAGTGGGATCGCGTTTTGGGAGATCCCTTTGGCGGCTGCAATTGATCGCTTTGTGCGTTGCTAGCGATTATGCGATCAACCCGATGTTTTCGAGTACTTCATCGTTGTTTAGGATCAAATATATAAATTTCCATGTCTCGTACGTTTTGTCTTACGACTTTAATCTTAAAATTCCGTCGAAGAAGGATCTTTCCCCTTTTTCATGTTATTCGGATGTTTGAAACACCTGTATATAATCCACCTGCGGTAGAAATAGCTTAGTTTAAGAGGGCTTCCTTGTTTTTTCTACAAACATGCTGAACACGTGGAAAGCATAAATCCATCCTAAAATAACAGCCGAAGAATCAGAGTGTTTTTACCAATAGATATAGATCGTTTCAGTCTACCTGGTAAATGTCAGAAACGTACCAAACAGTAGTATATTCAATTTTATGTGTTCCTCGCTTTAATTATTTGGCCATTGCGTCGAGTGGTGTATCTTTAATTTTCTTTCGTTCCTCTCGCGTCCTCAGAGGCTACCGATTCTTCGTTTATTCCAATAATAAAATAACAGAAGCATGTTTATGCCGATGGAAACCTACATACCGAAGACTAATCTGTTCGAGTAAGTTCGTGATGTACAGTTTAATTTCCACGCGAAGGAACAAATACCAGAGGAAAGTACTGCAACAACTAGCTCTTCGCTTAACTCTGCACACACATTCGCAATGATGGACCTATCTGCAATCTCGAGACAATTTTCTCTAGCATTTATAATTTCACCCATCCTGTGTCGCTTCTTCGTTCGAGAATCCTATTCAAGCAAACTATCATTAACCTATCCATAACGTTTCACGCTGCAAGCCTAACGAAAAATCCTAAAATCGCTTGCTGCCGGTTCAGAGTGCAGCCGTGGAGAAATATTTTGTTGGACTCGGGAAGGGGTATCCGTTTACACGGAAAATCAAGGTGACATCCGAGCGGAGGCGAGAAGACAAGCGAAAAAAGACGTTTGCGGAACAGCGGTAGATTGTACGAGCGACCCGTGGCTACGGCTTAACCACGAAGAAGAGATCACCGTGGTGGCTTGGTCGCTGAGCAGAGGACCCCCCAGTAAGATAATGCGTTCTCTCGCCTCGAGACTTAGCCTCGCCTTAGCCGTTGGATAAGCCGCGAAGCTGACACTAACCCCGTTAACCGTTAGGTCCGTGGCTGCTGACTTTTTAAACCGTTGTTTATTTGCTATCTAAAGCCGTTCTAGAAATCCTCGGTCTCGGCTCTTCGACGCACCGAGGCTGATGATTAACCTCGCGAAAAACCACGGTACTTGGTTCGCTGATTTCACTCGGTTTAATCACAGTTGTAAAAGTTGTAACGCTACAATCGCCTTTAGAAAATGCTATATTGTTCGCGCGATAAGCACAACCGTATCGGTTCAAGTGGAGAAAATAAAGCACTTGGGTGAACAGATGTGACGTAGAAAACTATGTTCGGAAACGTAGATGAGTCGAAGATACGATTATATCGGAAATGGTCGGCTTTCTTCAAATCAAAATTTCATTTCCACGTGCATAAGACACTTAAAACACTTTCCCCGCCACTCCTATAGCCTCATGGAAAGTATCATCTCCGGAAGCTATACTTACTGTCCCATGGAAACACGTAACCGCTACGTAATTACGCGACAATAGATAAATCCTTGCACCGTGAGGAAGCCAATAAACATCATCGGTTGGTGACAAACGGCTCGTTTATCCGGTGGAAAAAGAAACCCGTAAAAACAGGCGAATCAAACCGATTGATTTGCCTGACTAAGTTAACGAAGAACGTCGAATTCCCGTGTCCACGTCTATATCAACGTGGTAACCAAACGAGACTAATCTCGGCGGACCGTCTTAACTAGCTTAACTAAAGCAACAAACGGCCGATGTAACCGTGTCCGCGTTTATCCACAGACCCTTCCACGCATTTTTTCCTCGCGTATTCAGCCATGCAGCCTCTTTTTCTGCCACGCGTATACGTTCGTCTATCTCTTAGCTAGTTCGCGGTACGCCAATCGACCGGCTCCAGCTTTCAGCGAGTTTTGAACGTTTGGGGGTTGAAAAGCGTGGCCGTGACTCGGTCGAATCGCTTGTTCAACCCTCGTACTACCCGTACTGCACGGTTAAATCATATTTTCTACCAGCCGTGTAGATCAAGGTTGAAGCAGGGTGACGAAGAAGATGAACCGACCGGCGTCGAAGGACTTTCACGGTTAAGTTACAGATCGTTATGTTTTCACGGGTTTCTTGCTGCTTTCGCATTGAAACTCGATTCCGAAAGGTTCTGCTGATTTTCTTGGGTAGTTACTGTGAATTTTCTTTTTCCGCACCGTAGAACGAAAGAGAGCAGGCAGAACGAAGCTTCTGTCTGTGTGCATTGGACAGAAGAGAGCGTGATATAACGAGAAGTCTTAGAAAATTAATACATTCTATAAGGAATGGATTCTTATTCGTATTTTAATTATATTGAACGAGCATCATAGACTCACTATATTATGAGAAGATAGTCGAGGGAGTGGCCTGCTTGAAAAGGAAAAATAACGATGGCATTTCCACGTCCATGTCCATAAGGGTAGACATATATACCTAATAGTTGGGAGTTGAATGATAGACAGCAGATATGGTACAAGAAAATAAGATTGTTCGCGTGTGAGTGGATGTATGTATGTGTAGATGACTAAGCGAGAGTACAAGGCGATAGGAAAATAATTGTAAATCGAATTCCCTTTGCAACTGACAGGCTAAAAATAAACTATGCTACTGGTTCGTAAGAAAATGCTAAATTTTATGTAAGAAGGGAGCAGTTAATTTACATTTATAAAACGAAAGATAGAATTTTAAAGGTGAAGGCAAAGTGACGTATAAGTACATAAAGGAAAAAAAAATGATCGAAGCAATAACGTCAAGATCGCAGATAATATTACACAAAGAAGAATGAAGCTTTAGAACGAAGGAGGAATATATTACGTTATAAAGAACCGCATAGTTAAGAAAAAGGACGAACAAATTTACGGAGGAAATTTTTCTTCGAAGATATTATTCAGAAAGAAAAAATGTTGAAAAGGAGGACGAAAAGGAAATATTGCCGCATAAAGAAAGGCAAAGAATACGTTACAGAAGTGTCATTCATGTGTCTATTACATTGATCTGTCAAACTAATGCATACGCAAATTTCGCTAGGTTACAACTCGTAGTTTCTTGAATGCGACCGGTCGAACAGCGTCCTTGACTTGTCACATCTTTTTGGTTTTTAGTATATGTATTACCTATTCATTATTAACACGTTCCATAGCCAAAGAAAAGTAAACGCATTGGCAGAATTTCAAATTCCAGTGGGAAAGTACAATAGAATATCTAACGAGAGAACATACAGTACAGAGATGAAGGCAAAGCTTACTGCTTTTTAAGTAGTTGAAATTGCTCCTCGATCTAGTGCTTTTAATCTTTCGAAAATAGCAACAGATATTAAACGAAACAATCATCATTGGCGACATTAAAAATTCAAATATGATTGTACAATTTCTGCTACTTCAATTTTCAATTTATTCCTTATAAACTTCATTTTAAGAATTGTAATGTATTGCTTACAACTTTTCCAATGAAAATTTGAGAGTCGTATCGTAACGAACGAACGACTAATTTAACAGTAAAAAATAAATACAAGAAAATTTTTAAACGAGTTAACGAAACGTAATAAAGGAACTGACGCAGTAAAAGAATTAATACAAACAGACATAATCGCACGAAGGTATCTATTATAATTTCTGAACAGCATTTTTTCTGCCTCTTAATAGACACATCATTGTTTTTTAAATATCTCCTAACTTATCCTCTAATCTGATTCTCTCAAACCTGTCCAACCACTTTCAAAACGAGGACTCAAAACCAATACGTATTACCTTTGTACGATAGCAACCTCTGTCACGTCAGCACATACAATTTTGACAGGAATCACAGATAATCTCTGTGAATTTCTAGCGAAAAAAGCATAGAGATAGACGCGATAGAGAGATATCCTTCCTCAAAAGGGTTGTAATCCTGAAGGCGCTGGTCCAGCGTGCTTAAGCTTGCCCCGCCCATTCGATGTTTTCACATGTTTCTTCAGGTTTTCTTCCTCGGGTTTCTTTCGTCAGGACGGGGATCTTTCGATTCTTTCGACCTTTCCGCGTCGAAATCTTCACGGCCAGAGGCAAATCCACGAACGCGACAATATTTTCCAAAGGATTTCACATGTTCAATGCGATCGCGCGGAAATCTGACTTAAGTGGATTTGCGCATCCACTGGAAAAAGTTTGCAAAACTTGGCAGGCTGACTTTTAAAAACTCGAAAATGAAGTTGTTTTGAGTACAGCTTTGTGAAAGTTTGGTTATAATGTTTCCAAACTGTTCCCTATTATCCAGCGTTTCCACTTTCTGAAGCAGCGAATTTGAAGTAGAATCTTTTTACAATTTTACAATGTTAAATCACACAAGACGATTAAATGGATAATTACACGTAATACGAAACTCGTTATCGCTATGCAAAACGATTCATTAACGCTGATAACCTGTAATTTGCGATTTGAAAATTTCGTTCGATCGCGCAAGAAGATCAGCGCTTCGCTTTATTATCAATTTGTTATATGTACGTGCAATTGCACGAGCACGAAATCGAGGAAAAAGGAGGACGAAACGGTGGCGTGGATTTCGCAATTTTGTCAAATACACGCGAAGGACAAAGCGACGTATCATAGACGATTGAAAAGCATAGCGTTTTACAAAAATAAAAGCGGTCGTAAAGTTAACAATTTAACGCCAAATTTTAAGGAAATCGTTAATCCCCGGTTAGATCGGTCGGTTTATTTGACTGTGATTTCAGGGCTTAATAAAGAGACTAATAATTCCGTTCGGCAGTCCATTTTGCGAATTCATCGGGCGTATGTAATAAAGTCGGTAAGTGTTAACGGATATTGCTCGATAATGGGAATCGTAGCATCAAAAGAATTCCTTCGGCGAACGTAACCTCACCGTTTAATTAAGTTTCGTGAGCCAGCCAGGATACAGATAAAGCTTTTCATGGCTCACTAAACGCCACTCAGGATATTACGATTTTGTGCGGCACCGCGCCTAAACGTAGCCGCCGCTTGCCGCGAAACCGCGATCCCTTGAAACACCATTTCCTTTTTTCTTCTTCTTTTTCCTTTGTAGTATGCTGCTCGCATAAAAATCGATATTACGTCGATGAAAAGCCATTCGGTGTAAAATCTATCGAATAATTGGCAAATTTCGGACGATTCAAACGAGAATTATGGTATAAATAATTTCTCATATTATTAATATAAATATTAATATCATTGTTCGTGCGATGTTCTTACGACCATCTCTTTTAGTCCTTCCTCTTAAGAAGTAACAGATGGAAGAATTTCATATTAGTGAAAAGTACGGGCGACTACGAGTGGTAGAATAGTTTTAAAATTATTTTTATTTGGTAACTGCGTTGTGCAACTAACGCGACGAGGATGACAAAAATAGATATTTAATTAAACAGAAATAAGCGTAATCAAATGCTAAGATCGTTCATAGAGGCTGGAATTAATCGTCGACGTAATGAATTTTAAAATTGCTTTTCTAGAAGACCATTTATCTATAGATTATCATATTTTTCGTTCGTAGTTTTCGATTATTAACGTAATGGTATTGAATGTATGTTAAATTGAATTGTCGAACGTGTCGTCGAAGAATCGCGAAAGAAGGGACTAGCTTCGTTCCGACAAGCGAGCAAAATGGCCGACGCGTTGTGCGGAAAGACGAGGGGACCGGAAAGTGTTTTGGGCAGAACTAAAAGTTCATAACGCGCGATGACATGCTTACTTATGGCGGCGTTGCCTTTGTGCTTTTCGTCGGTACTACCGCCGGCGGAGAATTTGATTAGGCCAATTATGTGGCGCTGATCGAATCTTCACGTGAAATTAGATTAGCCACGATGGTTATTACGACGGTGGGCAAGCTTTTTATCAAGCTCTTCTACGCATATTGTCAGCAAATGATACAGTATTTATTTCTTTTATCTTCGTTAGCGAAGTAGAAATAGAAATTGGCCGTCAGCTGTCATTATTGAACATCATGAGCGACCAGAATACTCGTGTCATTTCCTTATGCACGATAAATGCAAATCGTAGGGAAGATTTCTCCTTGCTTTACGATCTTTTTAGTTGCTGTACTATACTCAAGTAAGTATTAACTTCCACCGCAAAGTCAATATCTCATTATCGTTTTGTAAATACTCTATGTTCTAATACTTTCTTTACTTCGAATTGCTTCCTCGTTCCTCGTGCTTTCTCTCGCTGAAACTCAACCAAACACGCGATCTTTTTGCCACTTAACGCGTCCCTCGTGTGGCAAAACGTGGATGAAATGAAATGATAAACGGTCAATTGTGCTCCTTGTCGCTAGTTCTGATTCGGAGATTCTTGCGAACGATCTCACCGTTCTTTGTCTCGCGACGAAAAGGACGAAGAGAAGGTACAATACCTCTTCTTCTCTTCTTTGTATTCGCAAATTTTGCTATTCGAAGCTTAGACGCTTACTTTACCACTTTTCCTCAAGAGCAATTCCAAATCGAGGCGAACACGACTGCAGCAAGTTCTATCGCTGGCGATGGCAAACATTGTCAAGCTTCGTCTTATCAACGAACAACAAACTACGGACACGCTGCGGTGCAGCGTTTTCCTCGTGCGTTTCAACGTAGAACGCAGGGACGAGGAAGAAAGGGAAAGAGCACGGGGGAAAACGGATGGAAAGAAAAGGGATTTTTCGGGTGGTGTTGCAGCCTGTAACCAGGGTCCTGATGAATGAACCGAAGCTTCATGCCGGCCCGCACGGCAGCTGGCTACGCCGCGCTGATTAGACGCGCATCACGCCGCGTTTGTGCATCTTTTGCCAGTGGATACGCGCATGTAGGTACCGGCTGCCCTAACCAGGACCCCCGTAGATCAACGTGGTTGTTCTAGCCGCCACTTCATGCCGATCATCAATGATCAGCGCTCGATTTTCCTGAATCAATTCTTCTTTCGCTGTTCACCGTCGGCTCTATTGTCCGGCTCTTTCGTGTTTTCCTCTTTTTCGCTCTGCTTACCGACGATTTTTCAGCATCGGATAGCCTTGCCGAGTCTATTTTTGTTGTTTGGAAGTGCTGCTGTGGGATCTTTGAGGCTTTCAGTTTCGCAGGCTTTCTGCGTCGCTCCTAGGTACAGCAGTTCTGAGTTTTTTCCAGTTTGTTCGAATTATTAATCAGAGATACTGCTGGGAATGTTCTAATTAATGTTCGAAAATAGACCCAACCAAAGACGAAGCTGTGTTTGAGAAAAATATCAGACATATAAAAGACATTCGTCAAAAGGAGTTGTTTTGGACTGTAAAGTGACAAAGCCTCTGCAAGGATACTTCAACGATGCGAATGAACGATTCAATGACGCGATGGGTGAGTTAGCAGGTTGGTGAAAGGCAATTGTAAGTGAAAGAAGAAATAATTACGACATAATCCTGAAGAACAATTTTCAGAAAATCTTCGTACAATTAATATTACAATTTACTGAATTCCAGTGTTCCTCTCAGTGACTTTACGTCTGTAGCTTTACTACTCTTTTCTTTCGTTAAAAATTGTTCGTTCTTTTCGGTAAAGAATTCCTCAAGTATATAATTTCAAGACTTCTACTATATTCATAATTGCCTGAATCATACCTGAACCATAACCATACTCGATATGCATAATCAGAATCTAATCGTAACAATACAATTTCCTCGCAACGAAGAATACGAGCAAACTGTTCCAACCACCCAAAATGTAAGTACAACGCACACGACCCTAATTCTCGCATCCCTTTCGAAAGAAACTCCTGGTCCATGCGAGTCACGAATGATCCTAGGCATCCGATGATCGAACGGTCGACGCGACATCGTTAAGCGTCGTTAAATTCGCAACACCACACGTTCCCATAGCCTCTCCCCCCATGATTCCCCATAATGCAATGCTCGAAAGATTCACTCTCATTCGCGTTGTCCCGGCCACGTTGTAACGGGCAAGCGCGTACCATTGCGAACTATGCATCCCCCACGCGAGATTTGCACGGCTTTCATTGGCTCAGTTAAGTTTGATTAATCTATTCGAGCGTGCCATTGTTCGAAGTATCGCGGCCCACCCTATTGGTCGGCCTGGAGGATCCAGTATGGGTTGCATGGGGAGCCGCATTGCCATTAAGGGGAGCAGCCATGGTGTCCGCGTGAACTGGTTTTGTGTGTTTTTCGCTCTGCCCGTTTTATGCCCGCTTCCACGTCTGCTTAAGCCGACGATGATTTGTGCCCTGCCCCTTTTCCCTCTTCCAAGGGGACACCGCTTCGCGACGCTCGTGCACGATCCTCGTGATACCGCCATCGACATCGAATTAAAGGTACACTGGCTCGTCGAAGTATTTATACGTTTATGTACCAGCTTACGTAGCAGTTGAGATTTTTCCTTTTCTTTTCATTTTTGGAGGAATTTTCCTGCTACGGACGATTCGGCGATTACTGTCGTAAGGCAGATCTTGTTTTTCACGCATGGCGTGGTTCTTTAACGATAACAAGATATGGTTAGAAACAGGGATATTAGAGGCAGATGTCAAAAGTTGGGATAAATTTGTGGAAAGTTAATGGTATCGTCGATACGAATTTTCTCAGGTTATTGTCCGACTAATTTTCCGCTCTACTACTACTTTTCTTTTTGTCCGACTGAAACGATATTCTTATACGGTTAATGCATTTTCGTGCCATATTATTCTTCGAGGTACTTAGGTATCTACCATTATCTACTATTTTAAAAATTAGTGAAACGTTATTTCAAGTCAACAACGTCGTAAATATGTCTCGTGTGTAGTAGCGCTAAGAATGGGCTAGGCGTGGCGATTTATCCGTATACTTGACGTTCTGCTTATGAGTCGAAATTCTGATAGTATCAACGTTTATAAATAGATCGATCGAAGAATGAAATTATAGGAAATCCCAACTTTCCTAAAATAAAAGATTTTATCCCGTGTCGTTAACTTAGTTCCAGTTCTGCTACGAATCAACTTAAATTTCCTATGAAGTTCTCGGTGAAGAAAAATTTGTTAAATATTGCAAGTAATTTATTCTCGATACGACATTCCGTATGCGCATATTTTAATATTATTTACTTGTAAATAGGTGAACTTGCCGTTTATTATACGATAATCAGATTCGATTGGTTTTTAAAACAGCTGAATTATGCAAATGCAGATACGTTTTACTGAAATATAGCAAATATAATTATCTGTAATATGCCTATATTATGTATGTATATTACTCTTTTAATCCACATTATGTGTTTTTTATTCCGCTTTCTTGTACGTGACTCACTTATATCGTATGGTACTGTAACATCGAGTAGTATACCTGAATTTTAAAATCGTACAATAATTGTATTACGTAAATAACATTTTGGAACAAGAATCTTTCCGTATAACATTGTTAATTACACACATAATAATTTATAATCAATGTCCTACTTAAGCATCGATTACAATCCGATCAGCTAATGGCGAGCTTAATTACATGCAATTTCGTAGAGTTTCATTTTATGCATTTAACTTCTTTTCTGTCTACCAAAACGCTGAAGCAAAAATTATTATAAATTCTCTAGAGTAATTAAAATGAATGAATTGCCTTACGAAACTATCGATTTTCAATTCTTCGATTGATTTCAACCGCAGCCATCTCTAAGACGCTATTAAATAAAAATAAGAATTTGCGAAAATTGATAAATTGAATTTATACAATTTTCGTAATATCGTAGAAAGTATTGCGACAAAATGGAAATCATAGAAGGAACGCAATCGCGTACACGGAGGAATGACGATAACGCCGCCCCTAGTTTCCCTTCGTGAGGGTGCGGCTTAAACTTGGGAGGTCGTCACACCTATCAGCTTTGCCGTTACCGATACATCTGTCCTGGTTACTACGACGAAAAACTCGCTGGGGAGAAATAAGTAACGCTTCTTACGAAAATTGCGACCTTTCCGAGAACTCGTGCCGGAAAACTGCTATTGTGAAAAAAGATCAAAGAGGAAATGCAACTTTTCGTTTATTTTCTTCATAATTCTTTTTATCTGTTTAGGTGAAAAGAGGAAAAATAAGTCAACTCGTACGATTATATATCGTATCATGAATATTTCGTATTTAAAACTTGCTACCTAGATACCAAATTATACCGTGTCCAACTATTTCACGAGAATTCATTAATCGAAAGATCAACGTGTCGTTATTAAACGTAGAAAAATGGTTTTATTAAAAAATATGAAGATTTGTCAACATTCTAAAACCCGTACACGCTCACGAATTCGAATTTCAGCTTTCTCAGACCCCACATATCGCTTTTCATCCGGGTCGTGATTCGCCATTGAATGGTCCCCGCCCCATACTCCATCCCCTTTGGGTGTGCCATGGGGTTGCTTAGCCGGCGGTCTCTTTGAATCCCTGCGTTCTCACCCCCATTGGCAATCCTGTTCGACATTCTGTTGGCCAATCTGTTGCTCCAAGATTCTTTGGTATCCTGGTGGCTATAATAAGGTAGGTCAGGGGCGGAGGGGGAATTCTCGTCGGCAAAGGCTCGTTCTAAATCAACCGTGAGAATTCAAAAATGGAAATTTCTGTCCATTTATTTGTATATTCGCTTAAGAGTTGTATTTCTAACGCCTTACTTATAGACGATATAGTACACATTGTTCCAGCAATTCTGTCCAACTTTAAAAATCTCCGTTTGTTCGAAGTAGTAACCAGGCCTTATAGAAACTACAATTTCATACTTTGAACCTGCTAATGACATTAATATAGTCATTTAAAACGATGTACGCTTCTCGCCCAAACATTTTAGGCCTGTTCTCGCACAAGTACTTTAAAGCTGACAGAAAATTGGAAGCCGCGAAACATCCTGTTCTCAGTCCTCATCCTATTGCTCGGCTTCGTTTGGCATCGCGTAGGCGCGGCCATTAAATTACATTAAAACGGTCTGCTCCCGATTCGTGCCGATTCGGTCGGCCAGCCCAGCTCTGATCAACTCTCCGTACCAGAGACACTGGCTTTCGGCAATGGGAGATTTCTCTGTGCAGAAGGCGAACCGACGATCGGACGTTCGGCGACAACGAGCAATCAGCCTGCCGTATATCTGTTGCTGCTGTCGCCACGCATTTGTGGCCCATTGTGCCATCGAAGTAGGTGGTCGGCCTTCCCGCTTTTTCCCTTCTTCGTACAAAAGGTATCGTACCAGAACTATTCCCTCGGTCCTTGTGACTTTCGACCTGGAACGATACGCCTGTGCACATACTAATTTTTATCGATGCTTGCCTTCCTTGCCATGACTTTCCTCGCGTCTCCTTTTTCCTTCCATTGTTTTACCATTGTTTCACGTTTCTGACGTGGGTCGTATCGCGCCGTTTTCCAAGTAATATCCTCACGCTGAAACGTTTGGCGAGTGAATTTTTGCCGACATTGTTCCCTATCGCGTGTTTCTAGTCAATTTTGCTTTTTGACAATTAGGAATACACGATATACCAATGTACCTGATATCGTATGATATCGTAATCGCTCCTATTTAAATGAGTTAGTATATCTAGGTAAACGTTAGCTCTAGTATTGATTTATATCTACCGTTATATTGTTGGAGCTTTCTTAGAAAAATAGACTTCCAGATCCGCGCGTTTCTTTGCTAAATCGTTTTTAATTTACAATCGCATATCTGCACGAGTGAAGTCAGCACAGCCGTCGTTGATCCAAGATAGAGAATAGTCATGCAGTTTGTGATGGTTATTTCTCTGATTGTCTTATGACATGTAACGTAAACATTTGCGAATGTCAGACACATTGTATCTCTTCGATAACATGAAACTTACCATTTTACAAATATAATATATTTCTCACGCAATTAACATCTCACTGTCGATGAAACGAAGAAGGTGAATAAAGAGGATCAACAATTGCATAATCCTTTTAAATGTTCTTTTATTCCGCAACAATGAATTATACATCGGTAATTATATGTAATGAATTACAAGAATATTATGTGCATCGAATAAAATCGTCTTTGTACACAACAACCGCAATTAACTGGCCAATTAAATCATCCAATCGACGAAGCCGTGGTATCGCTTTCGTGACAGATAATTTCACCTACTGCCTTTTGTTACTTTTAATATTCCATTCTTATTAAATACGTGGCTATATAACGTGTATGTACAAATTTGTCTATCAAATTCCTCGACGATCTTCGATCACGTTCTAATTCACTAGGTGAAGAAAGGCAATTACAAGGCATCGAATTACAACGAGGCACTTCGTTCTTTATGAAGACTAATTAATAAACGTTACAAAATATTGGATTTCTAGAAAATTCGCAGTGTTTTAAATTCTCTCGTGCACTTAGCAAAACTGAAAGAATATCGTTTGTTCAAAAATGTATATTTACTCGAATGTCTGTTGAACGATGGAACGTTGAATTCGGACAAATGCTACTTCTACTTGACACAGTAAGTACAATTAATAATTCCTTATGGCGCTGTGTGAATTGAAAATCACGCGTACCAATATATTTATATCTTTAAATCTTATTTTATTCCATTAACACTGTACTATTGTATCGTATATCACTACGGTAAATATCAAACGATCTATTTACAAGGATTATCAGTTCGTAAGTTTCAGATTAAGGTAACAACAGTGTAATTTCCTCTCGCGAACGAGTCAATAAAAAATTAGCTGGAATATTCGAAGAATAATTTTAATTCCAACAGTTGATAAATTTTGCTATCGATCTTCGATTAAATTATTGCAAATCATAGCTAACTAAGAGCATCGCGTTAAATTATTTAGAATAACGTGCCTTTTTCAAAGATTTACCGAGTCTCAAAATGTTGATGGATGGATCTTGTGAAATAACGAAGGATGAACAGTGAATTCAACTGTACAGGATAATGAGTAGTACCTTATCGGTGATAATAATAAGAATTAGCAACAAACTTTATGACTTCTTAGTAACTTGTTCGTCGAGCAACTACGTTGTAATATTTCGCAAACGACAAGTTAAGACACACGGTTGTTAGTACTTTTATATAGCTTGTTATTATATTTAAATATTTAAATGTTTACTATAAAACATCTTTCAGAATGTAATTTTCAGATATAATTTCTTTTAACAACAAAAACAGCAGAGAATTAGGTTTCATCGTTTGTAAGATGGAAATAAACGTTAACGTCAATTATTCGCGTCATTACCGAATAAATATGTGCACTAAAAGATATTCCTTTTCGTGTAACATTTTACAAATCTTCTCTCGAAGGAAACGATAACTTGAAACAGCTAAAACGAATTAAGATATCTTAAGATTCAACAGATACTATATATACATTGCGTGTCTAGAAATAGAAAAAGAAAAATAAAAACAATAGAAGCTTACAGCAACGTTATACTATATACATATTTGCATCGTGGCAGGCGTTAGGATTATAATTTAAGATGTCGAAAGAGAGCATTTCGATTTGCCCCGTGAAACAATGTACAAACGTAATATTTATATCATTCTACGTGTTAAAAGTCGCCTTTGTTAAATTTCTTCGTTTTACCTTCGCTGTAACGTTGTATTATATTCCTCATGACGTTACATATTTTTTACGGTAAATTCGAAAATGAAAGATCTTGGCCAAAGAATAATTTTTTACGATTTTCTAGAATTTAGTGTAATCTTCTCGAAGGGAGTTACACAGGAAAGAGAATTCGGTTACTGGACTCTCGTTTTTCTCTTTTTGCCATTTTAACTGTTTACCACGGTTCAGTGAACTCTGCCACAGACCTGCGACTCGATTCCACCCAGATAAGGGTAGCCGCTCTTCGCCTCGCTGGGGCTGTGGGGTGTTACGTGATGGTTTATCCCTGCCGGGGTTGGCACCCCTGAAGACGCACCCTGGACCATGCACGCGCTCATATTGGACGCTGTAGGGCTGACACTGCCGCTCAGGCTACCTAGATTCAAATTGCTGGTAGTGAGATTAGAGGCCAGATTGCTGCTACCGTAGTGAGAGGCGTTGAACAATCTGCAACGAAAAAAGAAACGGAGCTCTGCAATGGATGTTTTCTCGGGTTTGTTCAAGGATAAGGAGAGGCTGAGTTAATCGTCGTAATTACAGTCTCCGACTTCTGTTACATCAGAGAAGGGAAATTTATGTGCGACTGCGTGAGTGTAGCGCTGCTGAAGTTATTTAGTTGAAAAATCGTTTATGTTAGGTATACGTGTAATCAACTTGTACCCTGGTATTATGTACGTCATATAATAAACTTCTCTGGTGCGATCATCAGCTACTCTCGAAGGAAAAAATAAAGGGAAGTGTAACTAACTACATAGCGATACAAATTTGTTTGATTCCTGACATAATATCGATCTTGGTAATTAAAACGATATGTCGTTGTACGAAAGAAGTTTCTATACGAATAAATGTTCGATTTCAGCGATCGATAGCGAGGAATTTATTATTTCGTTTAAATATCTCTGCAAACCAGAATTGCATTTTGTAAAGCTTTCTCGATGAAGTTTCAATTTTGTAAAGCTTCCTCGATGAAGTTTCAATCGAAGAATCCTAGACGTTACAATTGTTAATCTACTTTCTGCGATTCTGCATCTTGCACAGACATTTCCTGCGTATTTCGAATCGTTATCTCGCACGAACGTATAAACCAATTTTTCCTTTCTCCGATAAGTACCACGTTTTCTACGAGATTAATTAACAAACGTAATAGGACCACCTGTGATTCGATCTTACATCTACGGTTCGAAGGAGAAGCGAACGGAACATGTTGGTTGTCCCAACTATGCGTAGTTTATATTACGGAAGGATTATCCGTACACGTTTAATTTCTCTAAACCTCAAGCATTCCAATTTGCCCTGAAAACGAAGCTCCTTCGCAGCATCTGCTGATTACCTAACACTCTGATCGATACGACGAAAAGAAAGAATCTCTCGTCCAATCTTAGAGAGTCATCGGTGGCGTATTAAAAGAATCACGGCCGATAAAGCGCAGATCTACGTGCATCGTGAGTATCCGCGGATGAGATGATCGCGAGAGATAGGGAACGCAGAAGGCAGCGAAATTCATACGCATGTTGCGCTGAATGTAAAGCAGGTCGACGACGCGGCGTTCCTGGCGAGCGCAGGCGCGACCGTATCAAAGTATTAAAACTGCGGGGCAGTTTCGCCTGCGCATAACCTCCCGATGAAATTCTCTTTTCGTTTCTCGCGAGTCTCAAAGTAACCGCCGGCCAACTTCTCCCTCGTTTCGCCGTGCAATCAAAGCTCGCTGCTCGTTTGCAAACCGATACCGGGGCAAGGCAGCGAGCTTCACGCTCGCACACGTACGAGTACGAATCGTTTAGGGCGTGTCGAGGCTGCCAACAACCGATTTCAAAACGGAGTAGCGGCCCTTTTGACCGTTTCGGCACAGCAGCACGGTTAAGGACCCTAAAGCGTGCCGATGCTGGAACCATTTAATTCCTCTCTCTCCTTTCTTCTTCCTTTATCCGCGCGCCTTTTTCCTTCGTCGTATTCTCGCCCTCCCTTTCTCGTCCTCTCTCGTCCTTGCACCTTAATTCCTTCTAGGAAACGGTACAGCGGAAGCTGCACGATTTATCGACCGTCCCCGCGTGCTCTACGAATCTATTTCCCTCTAGCCAACCAACGCTACAAATCATATTCAGCTCTATGGAATTGTTAATGAATTCCAGCGAACTTTAGCTGCAACGAATAATTTATAATCGACGCTCGCTGAAATTAAGGCAGAGGCGTGCGGCTGGAGAATTCGTTCGGCAAAAGGCGTTTACAGATGGGCTGGTTTGAAATTTTTGCACGTTCCGTGAAACATCCTGACATTTCCTTCACACGAGGATTCTTTATCGCGGAGATATCTTACCGGTGCTTGATTAAACCAACTTCGAATATCTTTATCCGAGCGTAGGTTCCTGTCGTTCGATCGCAGATAGCGAGGAAAGTCGATGGAGTCGCTCTAACAAGAACAGCGAATTCCACTTACTTTACGCTGTATGTTTCAAGTATAATCTTGTTACGTAGAACTGCAGTCTTCTTATAATTAGATCACTGGCGTGTAGCAAGATAATAAATATCTAGGAAAAATTAATTTTCACCTATTTATATCAAAAATCGAAAGACTACACGAGTGTAATTATTCTTTGACGTTTCTACACCAGAGACGGAACATGACTAGAGATCTCCAAAGTAATTTGGAATGATTCAGCAACGATATAGGTGCAATATCCAACAAAAGCAAATTTCAAAATATAAAACATGAAATTGGAAATATCTTTGACTGCTCTAACGATCGCATTAGCGTTTAATATAATTTCCTTTGTTTTGGCCGCTGCAAAGCTTCCTATATTTTCAACCATTAATATTCCTCTCGTGCTTCGGCGTCGTTTTGCTCCTCAAACATCCCAATTCCCTGTGAAATTTCATCGGAACGACGCATACGTGCTACTGTCGCATAAAATGCCTGCTATCCTTCTCCGGCAAAGTCAATTAACCAAAGGCAAAACGCTACTTCATTATATTTCCGATGCTTGGCGTTCGTTTTTAATAACAACGGAGAGAACGGCTGGCACGATGATTATCGCCTGTATAAACGCAAATGGATATCCATAAAACGCGTGCACCTTGAAAGCGGTGCGCCGCGAAATTCAAACGACGATGATATTCAGCTGAATCGAATCGCGTGGCGTAATCTTCTGCCCGATGTGATTTCCGCGATCGCGCGGCTACCACGAGGCCGATAAAACGAATGAAAAATGGTCCGCGGTAATGTCTACGGTGTCGGTGGAATTTCGTAGAGGCAGAGCCGAAAATCGTGGCAGTCGAGGTCGAACCGCTTCCGGGGTGAAGCAGAGGCCACGAAGTCCCCCGGTTAAAGCTGGATCATCGGCGAAGATCAAGACCCGCGTTGGATTATTAGCCGGTAGCGTTTCATTACGGGGGCCGAAGAAGCAACATAATTGAGGACCACACAGAAAACGTGTCGGTGGGGTCCCGGCTGCTTCGCCGTGCCGAGCCAACAACTCTCTTTCTCTCCCTCGTCTGCCTTCTTCTCATTCTTCTCTTTTCCTCCTCGGGGAGTCTTTCGTCTCACCTGTTTCATCCACCGCGCGTCGCTTTCTCGTTATTTTCTTTGCTTTTCCCCGCTCGTTCGGCCGATTCTCCTCTTCAGGGATTCCATCGCCCAGAGATTCGTACGGTTCGGAACAGTTCGACGCTCGTCATTTCTTCGTCGTCTGTTTTTAGCTATTCGCGTGGTACGTTACGCTGGTCCACAGTTTCGAATCGTCTTTAATATTCATGACTTTCAAAGCAAATCGGCCAGTAGCGTAGTTCGCTGTTATTTCCTGTCTTTGGTAGCTTCGATGGAGATCAAGCGAATCGTGTACCGTCGCGTTTGCATTTTAAATTTGCAAATAGTAATCACTGTTTATTTAATTCGTTTTAATTTTTTTCATTTGATTTAATTTGTTAAAGTTGGGTGCTACTTTAATACAAAATTGGGAATCGTAATATTTCGTCTTATCAGGCACCTGATTCTCTCATTGAAGTATCTTATCTGATATATTTCCATTTTCCAATATATGGTAAAATATTCCAGTTTAAGAACTGTAATGTTACGCAGATTCTTATGAAACGATGACTACACATTCGAAACCGTATAAAGCGGAAGAAAGATAGGGAGAAGGATAGGGAAATTTGAAAAGCCTATAGAGATGAATCTAAGGATAAGGAAGGAACGATATGTATTTTGTCAACGATTAATCCATCGATGAAATCTAATCTTTTCGCTGTAGAACTACATACCGGTTTCAAACATTTGATTCGATACTTGTTCTCTTGTCGAATAGGTGGCAAATTTTCGACCAATAGATTGCACATGACGTGCACGCACGTATAGTAAAAATGTTGTCGCGGATTTAACCCTTCCTCTTCTTTTTCTCCAGTTTCAAATTCTCAGATTCCGCTTTCAACTTCTCGCTACGCTCTCCGGTTCGCTGTTTCGTTCGTCTTTCTCCTAGGGACTTTCGTCGTTTGCGGTCTGCGCTGCAGCGAATTGGCCTCTGCACTCGGCGTGTAACAGCACGCTGCAGCAGGCGAGCATTTCGCCAACCTGTTATTACGCCACAATGGCTGAATTAATTGTTCGAAACACCCTGTGAGCACAGGCTACCTTCGCTCTTTCTCCTCACCGAGTATCTCCCGCATTTCTTTCCTTTTTTCTACTAAAGCTTTCCCCTCCGTAAGGCTTGCCCGCTTTAAACGCCCGGGATAATGTATCTCTACCCCGACAACGTGCACTTTGCCTCGACAGTGGACCTCGTGGGGGGTCCTTCTCTGACTTTTAAGCTCCACCGAATTAATATTTTTCCCACTTACGATTATGTTCGAAGCGCGCAGAATTACAAATGGAAAACTTTCCCCTGGCAATGGAAACGAGACACAGTTGTCAAAAATAGATCCGTTCGTTTTGCGGAATTCTTACGAGAAGAGAGAAGAGAAGATACGTTTAAAAAGAAGCATCGAAGCTTAACAGGATGGTGGAACTTAAAAAACGAAAGTTCTCTGAGCAAACGATAGTTTAGAAAATGTTTAACGTTAAGATCATCGTTTAACTTTGTATTTCGTGTTTCAGACGGGCAATCAATTCTATCAAATTCTATCGGTTCTAACGCTTATCACGCGCTGGCTCCTACGTTTTATCGTCTTGTTCAATAAAAGTCTTTGATAAATAGTAACTCACCCGTAGTTCTCGGCAGTCGGTCTTGGCCATTGTTGCTGAGCAGCGTAGTAATTCTCGCTATAGTTGTAATGTTGAGGATAACCAGCCGTGGTTGCTGCGGCTGCAGCTACCGATGCTTGGCCGTAGCTCTGATAACTTTCAGCACTGCTACCGTAATGTTGAGTTTGAAACGATTGCAAGCTCATTGTGTTGAAGGCGTTCAACTGTTGACTGTTCAACTGCTTGCGAAGTCTAGCTCGTCTATTACTGAACCATACTTGCACGCGTGCTTCAGTCAAATTTGTTCTGCAACGAAACCGAGAAAGAGATTTTGAGTTGATCGTTTCGTGTAGAAACTACCACGATTCTGTTCGTTTAATCGTAACAATTTGAATCGATGGTTGGATTTTGTATAAACCAATCAGAACACAAAGTAACATTTATATAGAAAGATAAAAATTCCACGTACTTTTGTGCCAACTCTTCTCTGGTATACACGTCGGGATACTGTGTTCGATGGAAAGCTGCTTCAAGTTGCTCCAGTTGTTCACCAGTGAACGTGGTCCTGCTTCTACGTTGCTTCCTCTTCAGGGCGATTCCTGGCTCGCTCTCTGTGTCCGAGTCATCGCCACTGCTGCCTCCTAAAGTCAGAAAGTAAAATAAAAATATTAATTAACAATGCAAGAATAATATCAATCTTTCCTTCGTATCAAACTATATTCTTCTCGTTCGTCGTAACTTAGTTGAACAAATACTTTTAAAACTGCAACTATATCATTGTTGCACCTGAACCGGAGTAAGAAGTCAATTTTCAATGACCATAGTATATTACACAAAACTGTGGTTCCGATCATGTCAGCTAGACACGTAATGTAAGCTCGAACGATACGTAAAGAATCATTCCTCCAATAATTTCGACGAAATCCCTCGCAGGGCTGAATTATTACTCTCAACCTATTTTTCAACCTGCAATCGTGAGAAAAATCTTGTCACCGACCATTGCGATAAACGCTTTTTTATCTTAGAAAAGATCATTCCTGGTATCCGACAGCATAAAGATACTAAAAAACGAATCTCTTATTTTTAAGCAATCAGCGAATGAGGAAATAGAAGGAAAAAGTGGTTTGCGTGTGTTATCACGAACGATCGAAAGATTTCTCTCAATCACGATACGTATACGCAGGCGTGATGAAATTAATTATGAAAAGCGGCGTTTTCTGCTGCTTGGCACGCGAAAGAGGAGGAATTGAAAATTCCAGGGAACGCGGCGGACGAAGCGGCGCTCTTATCGACGAAAGGAATCGATGCTAAAGGTCCAAGAGATCCCGGCGAGATGTTACGGAGCACGCTTCTTAATAGCGGCAAGAAGGTCTCCCAGTCCAGCACGTGCTGCACGTCAGATACCGAAGATAGGAAGCGAGTCGTTCACGCCCACAGTTCACACGCCGGACTCGGCAACCCACCATTAAGACCCTCCTGATTACAGCCGTGCCAGCCGAACCTATACTAAACTAAAACACCGGAGAAATTAGGGTCCGCCGCGAAGAAATTAAGTTCTTTGACATGTCCCGTCCCACCCGAGCTAAACGAAAGCCTGTCCAACGTCCACGAGATACTTCCTTTCGTCTGCTCTCGCGAGGCTCCGTACCGGAAACTCTTTCGTCTCTCCAATCGACGTCGAGTTTTACGACAACGTAATTGCGCGCCTCTTCTAACGTTTCTGCCTTTCGTTCTCTGCAGCCTTTCGTTTAACCCTTTCGAGTATCGCCGGTATTGTTTCTAATCTCTATCTTGCAATTGTTGCGAGACGAACGGTTGTGCCGTCAGCGTGAACACGTTGTAAACGCAAGTTTGATTATATTCAACAATTGCGTAGGGCCAGTGGATTCTTGTCGATTTTGCTGGAATAGCGTGGACGATATATTCGGTTGGCAACTAAGTGACTGCGAGTTTTGTCATTAGGTGGTAATGAGAAAATCCGCAATCACTTAGTTGCCTACCCAATACGTTGAGTTAACAGGTGTCAGATAAAGAGAAATGCAGAGTGGTAGGTGTAAAAAGTTGCACAATTGGATAGGCAGCTATTCCACGAGACAAAATAAGGAAATATAGAGTAAAATTTGTTCGCACGACGCCCCGTTTCCGAGAAAAACGAGTTCCATGATATGACAAGTAGACGTAAAACTGGCTAGTTCCGAACTGAACAAGAGTAATCGACGGGAGCTAAACTACACGTGAAAATAAGTAAAAAGCGTGGAATATGAGGCTTGAAAATGAGGCCTTGAACGAAAAATCTTATTTTACATTTACGACTTATTTTCGCACGAATAATAACACCCTGCCGATTGTTTTCTCGTACCAAGTCTTGGTACTTAGCCAGGTTTAAGTATACTTGGCAAAATTTCAAACTCAATTTTCTCAGAAACGAAACGTCGTACGAAAGAATTTTATTGCATATTTTCGACTTATTTTTTCACACAGAATCACTCTGTTCCCAATTGTATTTATCACCAGCTACGATCCACCCTTTCTAATCGTTACCAATTGTTCTGTAATTACATTCCAAATGCTGAAGCGTACAAGACGCTGTATATCTATTAATGTCAGTTATTCATGACTAATGATACTGCACTTTGTAACAGAGAGATTGGAACTGCTCATTTTTGCCCAATTTCCTTTAGATTATCGTGGCAATACATCGAAAGTATCGCAATCCAGCAACCTACTCTCCGTAAGTGTTTTCTTAAAAAATACCACATACGTTGTTTCTTAATTTTCGAGAAGATTGAATGCATCGCTTAAATAACAAAGAATAGTTATATAACTATTATCGCAGAATTAGAACCTTCTTCGGTCTCTTGTACTGGAAAGAGTTAAGAGGCTCCGCGCATCTACACGGACTAAATAAAATCGATCTTCCAAGGAGAAGAGTTTTTTGACTCTTATAATCGTTTGATTTTAAAAATGTCTATCGAAAGGAAGATCCTCGTTCGAAATATTCCTTAGAAACTTTCCTGTTCCAGTCCCCTAAACTAACGAAGCTATAGTGTTTCAAGTTTGATTATTAGACGCGTACGTTTAAGTTGTGATCGGAGTTTGCGAACCTTTGAAAGCTCACTGAAGAGTTTCTTGACTCTTATAATTGTTCGATTTTAAAAATGTCTATCGAAAGGAAGATCCTCGTTCGAAATATCCCTTAGAAACTTTCCTGTTCCAGTCCCCTAAACTAACGAAGCTATAGTGTTTCAAGTTTGATTATTAGACGCGTACGTTTAAATTGTGATCGGAGTTTGCGAACCTTGGAAGATTAATGTTTAAAAAAATTATACGAAAGAATATTTTGTCTGCATTTCGTTAAAGTGATAGGCGAATTAAATCGTGATCGCAGTTTCGTTCGCGTCCGTGCAAAAGTTTTTTTTGTACATTTTCTTCCCCTTTCGACTCAGACACGGCAATTTATGCGTCGATTCCTGAATTAAGTCGATCGATCGACGGGAACGAACGTCTAAATCAATAGCACCTGCGCGAACGTCAGCTCTCGAATTCATGAAGTTGAACGCCGCGAAGTGTACGGCGGTTTCTTCGAGATTAAAGACCTCGCCGCAGCCGTAAATCCTCGTGACGGTTTGAGCAGAACATCTAACCACTTCTCCAAGCCTTCACGCTTTCCACGGCCAGTCAACGCTCGCTTATACCGTGGTTTGTTTCAACAAATAACGAAAAATATCTTGATCGTTCGTTGTTTGCTTAAACTGCATGATTTTTTCATTCGTTTAACGCAACGACGAACGTTTCTCGCACGAAAATCGAAGCTACACTTTGAATACACTTCTTTGAATAAAATCGTGTAACTCTTTGTACAGTGTCGTGAAGGATATTACTTTTTCAGCTTTAAATTCTTCTCGTGAGAAAAAGATGCTTTTTGGCTTCTTCTCGATGTTTTCTCCCAACGTACAGCGATAAACGTAATAATAAATGAAATAATAAAATAATCTAATAGTCTGACTCGTTACATGTACAACATCAAAGTTGTACATTTAACAAATTTGTAAACATAGAGTAAAAAAGAAATATGAAATAAGCGATCAAATCCATAGCCCGAATTTAAATCAAAGATCTGGAATTAATGTACGTTATCAAGTTTTACTCGCGTTTCGTTAAACGTAACGAAGATTCGTTGAACTCGACGAAACGATATCGTTACACTACAAAGGGCATGATGAATATCGACAGTATAAAGTCAAACAGAGAACCGCAAAGGGTTAATCGTCCAAAACCGTGTAAACAATTACTGTCGGGGGAAGCAGACAGTTATTATCATTATCCCTGACAGTTTCGCTTGACTACCACTTTAGATCAGCGGAACATCTAAATCAATAGAGTCGGACCCTGTTGTTCCTCGAAGAAAACGGCAGGCTTGCTCTGGTGTTGGCGGTTTGTAAGATTAGAGGCAGCCGGATACGGAGCACGAGAGACCACACGCCGCGTGTGTACACGCTCTACCTTTTCCTCTCCGTGTCCTCTCTTTCTCTGCTCTGGCTCTCACCGACCTTCTACCTCTTCTTCTTACCTTAACCTCTTCTTCTGCCCACTGTTTTTTGCCTTCGTGCTGCTTTCTAGCTTTCCGTTTTGTACTAACTGCCCGTTTAATTTTTAACGAGGATGAGAATGCTCAGCCAAGTGCTCGAACGTAAGGGCTACGTGGAATTAAACGGGGTACATATTATTGCTACTTTATAATAGCACTTATAATTTCATATATCAACATAGGAACAGAGAGCAAGTCAGAAATTAGGACCTTGAGTGGGCGTAAAAGTGGGTATAAAAAGATAAAGTTAATTAGTATCGATGTATCGAGGCAGACATTTTTCATTTTTGTAACTTTAATAAAAAAGTTATTCATGGCGCAGTGACTAAATTCGACGTTGTTCGTTTCAGTTAAGGGAAGCTCGTTTATTAGAAGAAAATTAGAAAATTAGCTATGAGAAAATATTTCACTCGTAGAAAATTATTATCGTAATTTTCAGGGCTTCTAATTCTTGCAAATTTACTGCGTTACAAGCATGCGTATAGAAGAGCGTAATCTGATAGAATAATTTTAATTCCTTTCATTTATCACAGCCAGCAGCGTTAAAATCCTAACTTACGTAACGTTACTTCTTATTATTTTTCATTTATATATGTATATCTATTTTTCTTTCTATACAAATCTCCGAAAAACCCACAACCGCGATTGAATGTTTCAAAAGACTTCATTGCCCTTACGTCGCGCGAAAGCAGGAATGAAAAGATCCATAAAGATTTTACATCCAATGGGGAGAGTATTCAAAGAGATTCTTTATCCTTCCTGACATTACGTCGACTGCACGTCAACATGGCGATGGATACGATACTCCAGTCTTTTATTTCAATTTTATATCGTATCATCCGCCACAGCGGTTAATTAATTACATTTTTATGCTTCGTAATATCGATGTAAGCCTATAATGCATGAATAATACATGTAATACATGAATTCTATCATTTATTAAATCATTATTTATTAAAGAAAACCTGTTAAAAATCCAACTTCAAAGTGTTTCATTTCATTTTTTTAATTATCCACTTTTCTCTCGTTCTAACACTACCAATAGCTAAACTCGTTCCAATGAAAAATCGTCGAGTTTCTTATGTCAAAAGCAAGAAGAATAACTGGAATCACGAAGCCATTGCAAAGTTGCTTTTCAAGTAAGCCTATTCAACGCTTTACAACTTTAATTTTTATTGTTTTTAAATAAATTCGCAAGTGTTACCGAAATACGAAGAAAAACGTATATGCACAAACTATCGAGGGAAAAAGTATAGTTATTCCGTACAAAAATAAGAAAAAGGATATTGTAAGCTAAAATACACCCTTCTAACCCTTTCCCCTTAAAAAAAGAAAAAATCTTACTTAAGACTATCATTAGCCGCAACAAACTAATTTTCTCAAACATTTCCCAAGCAACGCCGTTTATATCCGTAGTAAAATGAGAAGAATCGATTCACGTGATTAAGTATACGCAGAGAGATTATTGCCTGAGAAGGAAGTGCAATTGTAGCTCGCTGGTATAGCAGTGCTATTTTCTTCTACGGACGATATGATCGTGGGAATACAAACTTTACTAAATCATGCAACATTTCACTTAGAAAACGCCTTATAACGCATTCCGGATTCTCGAGCCAGCCGGTACAACGTAATTTGACCGAGGACGAAATGAAGATTTGTGCGCGGCGCGGTGCAAACCGATCAACAGGTAGGCCATCCAGCCGTTCTTACATCGGGCTGCAATTCCCCGGCGTACATCTAATCAAAACTAAATCTTCCCGACAAGGTAATAAACTCGACACATCTACGCACCACGGGACGCCTAATATTTCTTCGCGAGCTTCACCGCCACCAATAAATAAAAAAGAAAGGAACTCCCTTTACGTCCGCCGGCCGGACCTATATTCCCGTTAATCTCCTCTTGCCCTCGAAACTATTCAGTCCTTCGAGCGAGCAAAAGTCTCCCGATGAATAGATTTATTTAAAGAAACGTTGCTGATTTTGTGGAAGAGAAGGTCGGTCGAGTTTTACTTTCGCAAGATATTTTTATATCTCCGTCGATATTTTTTGTGAACAATGTTTGTCAAATTCTGCTACTTTTTTTTTAATATTCCTTTTCTATTTTACACTGTACCTTCTTTGCTTCTGACGCGTACATTTATCAAAATTTTATTTGCTTCTACTTGATCTTTAATCGAGCTGTCCTTCCGCCACGTTGTAGCTTTTTCT
This sequence comes from Bombus flavifrons, assembly GCF_040668555.2. Taxonomy (NCBI): domain Eukaryota; kingdom Metazoa; phylum Arthropoda; class Insecta; order Hymenoptera; family Apidae; genus Bombus; species Bombus flavifrons. The sequence continues at coordinate 9,977,981 of NC_138455.1, read as the reverse complement.
AAACAAAATTTGTCAAATTGTGCTCCTTTCTTCGAATATACCTTTTCCCTTTTATATACTTCTTTGGTTGTTTGTGGGCAAAATTTCGTTTGATTATATTTTCTGTATATTCGTGTGGTCTCTTCGTTTCCGAATTGTCAAAAAGTGTTATCGCCGTATCTACTGCAGATTGGAGATGTGTGTATGCAGACAAATACGGTAGAAAGTGGATACAGTATCAGAAAGACACAAGAAGTTTCAATAGTGTACCGACTGCTCGTATACGATCCATTATGGTTGTTTGAATATAGAGATACGTATATTCTCGGGGATAATTGTAATGGCCTTTCGTGCCAATACGAATGATCTATAATTAGTAATATCTTTCAGAGTTATTTTATATGGGATCCGAGTATCTTTTACTGTAGTAATAGATCATGAAAAGAGATGATCGTTATATCGTCAGGATAATACGACTCCTTAATTGAAAAAAATAAACTCTATAAGTCTCTCATCAACGATCTAACAGAAGAAATTTTTAATTATTCCTATACTTCTTAGTACGAGCGTTGTAGATACACGAGGATTGAGCCTGATACGCTAACTATAAACCATAGATTGCTTCTATATATAATTTCAAGAAGAAATAAATTCTGAAAATATAGTAGTAGCGTCGCTATTAAAAAAGGAGCCGAAGGAAATGAAATTTTTCTCGCCATTGAGATAACGTAATTTGTTACAAAGATCGTTGTAATACCACGAACTACAGCTTTTTTCAGCCGGTGCAAAATGTACGCGGTATTTATCGCTACGGTACCTTAACTCAATTAACGCAGCCGTACGCTGTAATTACGTTTATCGGTCGATTACCTCGAGCGTTTCATTTACGCTGGCCTAATTGTTTACGCGATGTTAAAACAGCGACAGTGTTCGCAAATTTACACGCGTCGTATATCTCTATCGATTTCCATGTACAGGTGGTTTTTTCTTTTTTAAATATCGAATTACACGACGATGATCTTAAAGAAAGAAATGGTCTCACCGAGTATTCCGTCAATGGAATGATTTCTTCGAGGATCATCTCCAGGACGAGTCTGATTCGTGGGGCCACGAAGAAGTCTCGAGATACTGGAAACTGACGGCGCTGACGCTTTGTCACAGATACCATCCTGCTGGCAGAACCACGTTGGACCAGTTAGTATACTAATGGAAATTAATCAAACTTTATTTTCTTCCTTTTTACGTCCTCCATCATGTATTCTGAATATTTAACCGAATGTACGATCGTATAATGGCTTTGAATATTCTTCAAGAATTTACTGTGAAATCTTTCAACAGTAGATGATATACGACGAGAGACGTGATATATTAGAAATTGTATAAATAAAGTACATGTCGACTTTCGTTTTATATTTTGAATCACTGTACAGCTAGAATTGTGGTAAAGGGTTTGAAGCTGCGTTGAAACCTCGTACAATCGCAAAATGTTCGATCGGATTCTATTCAAGCAATCTACTTACTACGGCGACTCTTGCGCCGATTCTTAATTACCAGATCAAAACAGGAAATTATAATTAATTATTTTCCCCTCATAAACGAGCAAAATTCCGATTTATTTGAATAGTAGCTTATTTCAATCTACTATCTCCAATAAATAATCGTTAAAGTAATTCATCAGGAAAAGAGGAATGACGTCGTTTAATTAAGATTGACAACCATGACGCGTAATTATAAAACATTGTCTTATAGATCATAAAACATTTTTGCACGGAGTGATCAATAGCGCAAAGACATTATCAACAGACCTTTATCAATTTCTCGCGGATCTCCCATGTGAATATGCCAGGATTCTGTCTCTTCATATCCTCGATTCTCGCCTCGACTTCCGGTGTCGCGACGCGTGGTTTGCTACCGCCGATCACACCTGGCCTTATCGATCCTGTTTCCTGATATCGATTCAAGATCTTCGACACGCAACCATGAGAAACTCTCAATTGTCTGGAGATCACGCATGGTCTTACACCGGCTGCCGCCATTTCCACGATTTTTAAGCGGATGTGATTCGGCAGTGGACGTCCATTGATAAAAACACCTCCGAGTTGATTCACACGACCTTGTCCTGGAAAAAGGAAAGATGCAAATGTGTAATATACTTGCACTGATACTTGGCGTGAGAACTAGCATGGATGGAAGACGCGTTAACCCTGTCACGACTATGAAACCATATATGGCGTTCAAACGAACCGCTTGTTACAAACCGAGGATTTACGTACACATTTGATACTGGTATCGCGTTACTGAATATTTCCTTCGCGTTTCGGTTTAACGTAAAATTTGTTTGAGCACCGAGAATAGAAAGATGTTTATAAAAGCGTACTCTGTGGCAGAAAGTTCATTAGAGATGAAAGGGTTAATATGCAATAAATTAAGTATGCAATGGGAATGAAACACGTTAGTTGATCCTAAATTAGGTTTTTCACGAGCTCAGCACAATTTTAAGAAATTCCTATTGCGCAACACATTTGCAGATACGAAACATCTTGAACCGCTTTTGGACGTTCTAATTTTATAGCGTTGACCTGGTCTCTTGAAAGTCTTTTAATCAACTTGTGTACAGCTTTTTTAAACGCTGTTACTAAACTAAATTCTACGGGATTTTCTTCTGGAACGTGCAATTTTTATCAAGATCGAGCAAATCCAAAGTTCTGTGGATAATAGAAGCATCTATTTCAGTTGAGATTCTAATGTTACTTACGCGACGATGATGACCGTGCGATGTGAAAAAATGTTTAAATCGTGCAACAGTAGCAACCACGATAAAACGTCCAGATAGTCACCCAAGTCATCATCAACGCTGATTTCAATTTCAGTGATCGAAACACGCGTGCAATTTCATGTAAACCGAATATGCACTGCAAAAATACTTCTAAATTAATTTCAAAGCGAGAGTCGGTGCAATACGAAAGCTTAAATCTTCGCTGGTATAAAGTGGACATTTTTCGGTTTTATAAAAGTTGTCCAGAGATTTCGGTGTCACGCGAAATGCCACTCAAACGCTAATTACTTGCAATTAGAAACCACTTTAACGAACCTAATTATAATAACGAAGTGAAACAAAAGGGCAGCAAAATGTAAGCGAAAAAGTAAGTAGGAAGGAGCGGCAACCCTTTGAAAAAGTCTCCGAAGGAGGAACTTCGAAAGAGATGCTATTGTCGGTCCTTTCATTAAGCGCATCGTGAAACTTGACGAAGAAAGAACTGCACGTAAGACAGAAATCCATGACTAAGCAAGAGAAGAGTAACGTGTACCTCATACACTATGTGTATGGTTTTGCATATGCAAATATTATGTCTACAGAATATGATATCAATAAAAGATGCTCTAGATTCATCAAGTTTTATAGAAATTAAATTAATTAATAATTAAATTATCAATTAATTAATATTGATATTAAAACAAGCTACATTTTAATATCTTCAACATGTTAATATTAGGACAAGCGATATTTTTAAAATTATGAAAAGGGCAGAATGATGTGTTCTCTGTGTATTCTTTGCTCATTGTCTTCGTAATATACAAATCAAAGCAGTTCTAAAACAAGCGATAGGTAAATAACCGTTCGCAACGTTGTGCTCGTCTGATATTTTGAAAACGTTCAATATCGTACAATAGTAACACCCAGATATCTCATTTCGAATAACTTACAGATTCAAAATTATCGAACCGAAGATCCTCCATCGATTACCGCACGCAAAGATAAAATTATCAGCGCGTGTAGAAGATTTAGGTTTCTGTAACACTTAATTAATTTCTATCGCGATCCCGTCAATTTGTACATTCGCTGTAAATCTGCATGGAAACAAAAACAAAAAACAATATCGCTGAACTGCAAGAGCGCACGGTGTGCTACCCGCGATATAAACTTTACGACGCGCACAGGTAATTGGATGCGATAAAGAACCATTGTTTCAAACACGTTGCTCGAGGGGGTGTTCTCGCGAGAGAGCTCTCGTAAGTCTTCTCGTATATGACGTCTCATTTCTTAGAGTAATGCTAGACGAAACATTGAACTCTATGCTCTCGCATCCGCTGATACTTTATCGCTATCCACCCCTCCAATTTCAGAAACAAGATTGCGAATGATCAAGTCGACGGTTCGAAATCGCTGGTTTTTGCTCCACGTACATCGACGTACCCTTATTTCGGTTGGTGTAATTCGTAAAAAATAGGTAACACAGCTAGCAAACTAATAAAAATGATTTTTATTCCGCTTCAGATTTTCTGTTTTCGCAATCAACAAGAACACGCAGATATCTTTCACTAAATTAGACTTCGTATTTTATCGAGGCACAAACAGGATTATCTTTTTTATTTTCATAATTTGTTCTGTATCTGAGAATTCTTTACGAGATATTTGACCATACCGAGAGCGTAGATCAATCCGACAAATTAGATCAACAATCGTTAAAAAAGAAATTTTATCTACCACCTAACAAAACACCCACTGCAAGGGTTACGTTACACCGACGCGCAGAAACTGCACGTGTAATCGAAAAGAAACGCAGAAGACCCAATTAATGTCCTAAATAAAGAAATCGCCCGCAATTCGAATGCTGAAGAGATAGGCAATCAGCGGAAGAGAGAGCGAGAGAAAAAGAGATAGTGGAGGCTAACGACTCGCTAAAAATTGATAATCATCGTAGTAATGGGCCTGTCGTTACACGAATCCTTCGTAACACCTGCTACGAAAACTTCTGCTAATTACCACGGCATAACTCAAAAAGATGTACCCCACCATCGTCTCCATCGGCCGTTTTCTGGTGCCGCCAAAGTAGTCCCGTTTCGTCATTCATCAAGTCCGCGAGATTTACATCCCCCTCCCTCCTACTTGGTGGGATCCCGATGGCCCGTAAGGCGCGTAAGGACATATCCACAAGCGCGTGCAACGCACACACCGCACTCTTAGGCGGATCGTCGCGTACGCACGGCCCTCGGACACCTCTCATGACGTCAGTCAGGCCGCGGGGCCCGACGGGATTACAGGCAAGATCAAAAGGCGCCGACCGCCGCCGCCGACTCGATCTCACTCGCTCTTTCTCTTTTCACGGTCTTCGTCTTTGCCCCACGTTCCTCTCAGTACGCGCGAGGAGAGTCGCGCGGGATCCAAAACGGGCTCGGAGCGAAAGGACCTGGTCACGGGGTGGCCACTTCTTCAGGGTCCCCATGGACTTCGTTGGCGCGACAATACGTGAAATTTTCTGCATAACCCGGTCGATGTGTCCTCCATTGCGAAACACGGTTACAAGTTGCGCACTGGCATGGTAAGTGCAACTTTGTTGCGACCGACTACTCGAATAACTCGCGATCGTTGATCCGTTACATACGTGGTGGTTGAGAGGATTTAAAGGAAGCTACTATCTGATACTCGTTACACAGAGGAGGAAATTTCGCTGAACGTAATTCTTGGGAATTTTTTAGTCTCGTCGGAAGTCTTCTCGATCTTCGAATCTGTAATCCCTCGGCCTTTTTTGCAGAGATGTAGTATACTTTTTTCGTGGACGAATTATGCGAGGAAGTTTAAAAAGCTCAGGGATATACGTAGTTGGAACGTAGCCAGAAATTGATGAAGAAGCACGCGGTCTTGTGATTCGAAGGTATCGACCATATGGTGGACACGCATATTCACTGTATGTGGACACGGCAGGACACGTAGAAAATCTTCGTATAATAGTAATAGGGTAGTAAAGGGATGGTAGTAGTAATAAAAGAAGTAGTAACGTCTACAAGTAGTAGAACAACGCGTATACATGCTGGCTAGTGGGAAGGAAGCAAGGTGGATCTTCGTTGATGGTGAGTGGTAATTGGTAGAAATAAGGAAGAGAGGAATATGTCTATGGGTTAATATCGAGGGTCAAAGAGAATTTAAATTGTTGACTCTGTTGGGTTTCAAGAATACTCTTTTTCGGATAATGAAATTGCAATCAGATTAGTTTTGGGATGTTTTCAGCTTAGGATGATTAGATTTGTGAATGTTAATGTGTAATGACCAATTAAGAAACATTCGTGTCAATTAATTTTTATTATAAAATTATAAAATTTATTATAAAAGCAGTACCATATCTTTCAAAGTATGGACGTAAGTTACGTAGTATTACGAAGATGGCAGATGTTAAACGAATGTGATGTGACGTAGGATTATCGTAAACAGGTCGGTCAGTATATCCTCGTTTATCTTTGAACGAACAACTTCTCTATCTTTGTTTCTCAACGTATTTCGATCCTCCGATGGAAACTACTTGCTGAAGCATAATCTAGATCTAGAGCAAGAAACGTGTGACGCTCATTAACATGTTTGAGAAGTTTGTATCTGGTCGCGGAGCTAAGACCACCCTGTAGAAAAGATAAAAGGGGCCGATCTGTTCGGTATGATGGAGAAAATAATTCCCAGCATGAATTATTGATAACAGGTAATTGATTGTGGGCGATCACGCTAATATCCATGATCGTGCCGATATGAAGCGATAGGGGCTTCCCCGATTTGAATTCGCTCGACGCAACTCGCATGATTAAAATTTCCCCTAAGGCTATCGAGTTTCAATGGTGTTGGTATTTGTTAGATATCATTTGACTAGCAGTGGCCATAAAGTATACTTAATTTATCAAATCTCGTGTGCACGAAGTAGACTACGCCTTCTATCATCAATAACGTGAATTTTTCTTTTCGATGTTATTAAACGTTACTTTACTATAGAATTGTAGCTTAGATTGGCAATCCATAAGAAGAATACTATTCCTCCATTACTCTGACATATTTATTGTATCTGCTGAATTCGTTATCCTACATTTCGCACATTTATTTCTCCTCTAATTCGTTCTCCAACAGTATTTTTAGATTGCTCTTATTAGTAACATCTATAACACGAGTAAGGAAAGATTCAATTTCTATTCGATGCAAGTATAACTTCGAACGATCGAAAGCAAAGGGACAAACATTTCAAGGCCGTGTAGAGCGCGACAAAAATGTAGACACATAAGAAACATTGAAAAATAATATGTAACACTCGTCTAGGATAAAGAATCATTGTTACATGTTCTACGTTATTTGCGGCTGTCTATCGCTGTATTGAAAATGTTAGAATTACGTATGAAAATATAACAACGATCGTATATCGTAACATATTCATTATTTTATAAAACAGCTGTCGTATCTATGAAAAGAGTTACTGACCTCTAGAAACCAGAACAAGGAAGTCGATCAACAAACACGAACGTATACAGAACCACGACGATCTAGAAATACAACGATCAAATTAAAATGAAAAGTCCAGCGAAGAATGAAGTAACTAAAATCCACGTGCCAGCTCATCGAACGTACCTCTACAAGGAATAAATCACAGCGAATCAATAAGAACAGCCGGAGCCAGCACTTTAACGAAGCTAACGAACCTAAAATCCATAACGCGGCGCGTTCCGGGCGATTTTTCAGAGCGGCCAAACCCGGCAAAACAAACCGCTCGTTAACCATTCCGAGCTCGGTTGATCAAGAATCAATGACCAATTCCGTTCGTTTCGAATAGCATTCGTAACCGCATGATAAATGACGAATTGCGCAAACAATCGGGACGGGAACGTGTCTCGATCGCTGGTTGCCTGCTCGCCTGGCGGCCCCGATGAAAAGCCAAGGGGAAACGATTTGAGAGCCCAGAAGAAGAGGAGGAAGAGGTGGCCGTGTACCTGAGTGGGAGTATCCGCATGTACCAAGAGGATGCATGTACTTAACGTTCGGTGTGAGTTCCGAGTTGCGAAGGCTTCAATCAACGTGCCGTCGCCCGCGGCCTATCCGATATCAGACATTAGGTACCCACGGCTCTGGCTACGTACTTTAACTCTTTCACGTTCCGACGCCCACGAGCGTGGCCTGCCTCACAGCCGAACTTCTTTCCAGACGTAGCATACGCGTTCACCGAGAAAAGGCGCCGAACGCACGATGTTTAACCCCGAACGCGATGGGTCTGCGTGTATTTCGTGCTTATTCTGGCGAGGGCGATGTATTTTTTCTTATGACCTGTACGAAAGTGGAAACGATCACACGGTTATTCCAACACTCGTGGAAACTTATTCTGGATACAGGTAGCGTTGCAGGGTTCTTCATAAACTGAAAAGTTACAATTAGACAGGCAGATTTTTTAAACATCGTAGGAAATAATATGCAATTTAGTTTTTAAATGTTTGCACGTGTACGGAAATGTTGAAATCTAACGATTGTCGGGTTCGTTTAAAGTTAAATTGAGAATTTTTATGTTCTTTGTTTGCAAATGTTCGTAATACTGAATATTCCTCTGATCTTGGACGAATTTTCTGCAAATAGTGAATTAATTAACTTTAGCATACGAGGGTATTGGAACGAATTTAATAGAATGGAGCTTAATTGATATTTCTACGTCGATACAGGGGCTTGACTTTGTTTGTTCGATGGAGAAGCTTTTCTATTAACTTTTCCTGATAAATTTCAGGTTTAATTACTGTTTAATCGTCGTGTTTAATCCACTCGTTGATTATTTCGCTGTTTGCCCGATATCCCATAGACCATACAAATCCCATCGCATGACAACGTCTACCGAAAATGCTACGAATTTTCTGGAGAAGCAAATAACTTGTGCGATTTCTGTAGCAACGATTTAAATGATAAAGTATATTTTTTACGTAGACGTGGATTTAAAAGATACAATACGATCAGCCTGTGCAAGATCTGGAGAAAGTCTGGTTGAGTTATGTGTTGAAGAATGTGTCAGAGCACGTCGTATAAGGTTTATATGTAAGATAAAGATTTATCGTGTTGTATATTTCATTCTGAGGTTACGCTGAATCGAATGAAAAGTATGTTGTAAAAAAATATAAAGTAACGTGTTCCGGGTATTTTTAATTAAAGATTCGGTTTCTCATCACTCAATAAAATGTAATACGTTGCTTTTACCGTGTCGTCGACCTCGGAATTGAAAATAATAGTTAGATCGCGTTATGCAAATTGATATATACTTTATATATTACGCGCAGTCTGAAAATTTTTGCATTTTCTCTCATAAATGTATAACGATCCACGGATTCCAAACCGAACAATCAAATATACCTGCAATCCTTTTTCTTCTATTTATCATTTAGGGACATTGTATTAATTGTTTAAAAAATCGAGACAACGAAAGTGTATTCTATGAAATACGATTACAACGCACTCGTCGATTAATTCTATGCAACTTGCTCCATAAAAGACATTTTATTACAATTTGTTGTAAAATATGCAACAGTAGACTTCGTTGTAACGATAAGATTAAAATTCTACGTTTCTTTGACGAAAGCGTTCAACATTGTAAGAAACGATGGTCAAACGTAAAAAATTGGCCGTAATCACCTGAGAATGACCCAAATTCAGCCACCAATGCTCATTAAAATAAAAATAAAATAGATACAAGAATTTTCTGTTTATCATAATGATAATTGAGCAACCCTGTATAATGGAGACCGCGAATTAAAGTCGTAAACGCGCGTGCGCTTGTTTCACGCGCGTTTATTCGAAACCTTTCATCGTTTCTGATGGGAATCGGTAATGGTCGAAACTTCGCTGGCCCGAATTAATTCACGCTTTCGCGGGGCCGAATTAAACGGTTTGCGTAACTCGAAGATGAAATGCGTCCGAAGAAGGTCACTCGAGGCGTGGAAGGGAAAAAAAAAGGCAAAAGCGTTTAACGGGCGGGGAATAATTCACTCGAAGCGCATCGTAAAACCATTAACATCGGCTGTAAAAGTTCCATCTGCCCTTTGAGAAGCAGCCTCGAAGAGGAGACCGACGTCGATATATGTCAGTATGCGAAACGTCAACTTTAGCCTCGTTTCGATGCATATCGTTTCTGCAATCTTCATTTGCATCGGATTGCAGGGACAATTGTTCTCCAGACTATGATTCCATTTATTATTAAGTTTGTTCAAACGTTAGAATTCGCGAATTAATTAATTCATATGCGAGTTACTTTCAATCGAAGATGAGGAAGTAACGACAATTTGAGAAGAGAATCGAAATAAGCGTTTACTATGGAAGTTTAAGCTTTGAGAATAATAATTTCAGCAAGGTGATACTTGAAAATGTTGCTGCAGACAATATAGAAAAATGTTAGGTGAACATGAGTGTAATTGAAAAGATTGGAAACATCTACGTATTATCATCATACATTACGTTATCAAACACTATAATTTTATAAACTTTGATATGAAATAAAATTACAAACTCAACGATATTAACGACAGAATAGTTTCACGAAATTGTTCAACGGGTACAAGAATAATTTCAAATTAAATCGAGCAAGTTATAGAGTCTAAAATTTATAAAATATTAAGCCAGATATTACACGAAATCATAATTCATGCATTATGTGATAAAGTGTTTTTGATATCCGTCCCTACCTTTATTATGTTATCACATAAATTAAGTTTTTACGCATCGGACCATCCGAGATACATATGCGCTGAAAATGATGAATGGTGTCGAATATAACGGCAAGCGACGGCTCTCTTTCATCAAATTTTGATACTTCCGATTTTTTAAATACACTCATTCGTATATTTTTTTACGTTACACTCAATAACTTATGTTTTGAAAAAAGTTCAACGTTTCGTCGCTGACAAATTTCACGACGCAATGTTCCATCTTTTTGTATTATACATGCGAACCTTTGTACCGATTCTTTTTCCAATAGGCGTAAGATTAATAATAGACAACTTATGATAAAAAAAAAGATAGCTAATCAGTACAACATACCTATAATAAATATTCTCGACGTGAATAATTACAAATACCTATGTAAAACAGTAAACAAAATAATTTGTACTTAATCTTCGTAAATAATATTTATGAAACATTTTATAAATTTACAAATAGACATTAGAATTTTAAATTTGATATCAAACTCTTCTAAAGTAAACTTTAACCATGAAAAAGCAAGCGTCTTAAGATTAAAGATGCATATACAACATAGGAAATTGGATATATTAATCCTTCTTATATGTTCAATACGTAAAGTTGTAACGTAGAATTGAATAATAAATATCGTAATTTAATTTTAATAAATATATCGTAAATACGACTAGTTTATGTAATTCTAACGAGGAGAATTCCTTCTGTTTTCCTTGACGCCGGACAATCTTCGGTGGCTCGTGTTTAGCGACGGTATCCAATAGAAAACGGCGTCCCATAACGTACACAATACACGAATGCTTCTATCAATTTGCTTCAAATAAATTAATAAATTTATACAAGAAAGGATACTAATATGTCTTTAAAATAACACTTAATAAATAATCATTGTTATTACAGATAATAAATAACGCCACGTTGAGATTTTTTGAGAAGGCCAAGAAATAACGCGTACGCCATTTACATAGAGACAATGGAGACGTGAGAACGATCAATTAATTAATTAATCAATACGAAGAATGAAATACTCGGAACAAAATCTGTTATTTTAAAGCACATTTCTCTCCAGACTATCGTATTGCTCCAACACAAAACCTCTAAACCGTTCTTTAACACTAGAACTACCAGAGCAATTAAAACGACGAACTCATAGTGTTGCATAAAACTGTAATATATTCGCAGTATGTCTGTTTGAACAATTGTTGCTAAAGTAATTTAATCTCCCGCGTTATCTACCTTTCCACGTTCTACTTGCTCCAATTTCTTCGATACAAAATTCTCTACCGTAGTCGACCATGGTGCTAATATTAACCTACACGCGAGATCATCTTATCAAACAAACACACGTACCTTGAAAAGGATATCCAGTGAAATAGGGTGCCATGTTCAGAGTGCTGACTGCCATCTAGCTAATCGTCGTCGTCTTCAGCCGTCTTTGGATCACCAAGCCACCACAAAACGCCAGACGTTATCAATAAACGTAACCGAAATACCGTTTCTCCTTTCTATTCTTTCTCAACTGTCCCTTGCAATCACTTCACACGCAACTTGAACGAAACTTACAATAAAGATACGGCAGGAAAAAAGACGAGCTAGAGAAAAAGGAATTGGAGTAACCTGGTCGCGAAACGATCTGTCTTGTCGAGGATGACCGAAACGGATCTGTTTTGCCGGTTGCGAGTAAAACGATCGTGAGACCTGTTTGCTTCGGGGTCTCGGCTCGAACTGTTCGGCTGCCGATTCGTACGGAGGCTGGCGGCAAAGGAGGCTGAGAATAAAAGAAAGGAAAAGAAAGGCCGATGTAACACCGAGGGCAAAGAAGGCTCCGCCTTCGTTCAGGGGCCCTGTCGAGGTGGGAACGTCTGGGTCCAAGAGCACCTTGATGGCTCTAGTCGAGCGGTGCATTGGTCACCTCGAAGGTGACCTCCTGAAGGTGGAGGTGGTCTCTTCCATGACTCCGCCCGACTTTCTCCTTTCCTTCGCGAGCGCAGGCCTCTTCGGCTTGCTCTGCACGCGTACCTTCACGCTCCTTCGATGTCCGACCGGTGGAGGTAGAATCGGTAGCTAAATGTAATGACGTTTAATCGAAGGCGATCGTTTCTCGATAATGTGCTAAAACACAGGGTTACACGAATCAGCTAAGCTTCTACATCTTGAAACTCCATCTTCGAATGATCAAATTTGGGGTACATTGCGAGACAGCTTTAGACTGTAATGCGATAAGCGGTGAGGAAAGAACGAGGGATTATTGGATAGTTTAGGATCAGCGAGAAAAGATATGAGGAATGAGAATATGATTTGAATAATACTATGGTAGTGTGCAAGAGCTAGTGGAATAAGGAACAAAATATATCTACCTATAGATAACGAGGAACAATTTTCATAGGACGTATGGATACTCCAACTTTATTTCTTATTTTCATTTTCATTTTATTTCTTATTTTCTCCTCTTCTTCCATTCGCTGGATTTTTGTTCGTTTTCGTAGTGATAGCGACCCTGTTTATCAAAATCAGAACGTTGATCGCGAAACTTGGTAACCCTGGTAGAAGCTGCATCGCGTGATTCGATCAATGGGATCGTGTAAAGTTCAGAGGAATCTATTTCGCACACGTCATAGTCGTTGCTGTGCCTGTGATTCGATTCGCGTCGTTAATTAAAACGAATTGTATTTGACGAGTGATCGTGCGTTTAATTGAATCGCGAAACCCTAGGGATCGATGATGCATCTTCGTGTCGCGTCGAACAAACGCGACTCATTTTCCATGCTTTAAGGGAATATTTTCATTTAGAAGGGGCGACAAATTATTTTCTTTCCTTGAATATACAGATTTCGGTTTGATTTGTTTTCCTTTCGGCAAATAGAACAACACGAATCGTGGCAATCATTCGTGCTGCGTTTACTGCAAACATGTAAACCTGTTTTTACGTGCCAAACTTTTAGTAAATCAAATGTTACACGAAATAATCTACAGAAATATTTAAATAGGTAACCTTAGGTACTAAAGCTTTTATATTTATTTTTGTAGGATTTTGTTGCCAAAATGGGGCCGGTTAAAAGGGTTTTGAACTATAGAATTGCTTTCTTCTAAGAAACATAAAATGTTTCCAATCCCATCACGTTCTTCTTTTGTGATCTTCAAACGTAATAGCTTCAATTAATTACATTCGTAGCAGATGTAAAAAGTAACCAAAGATATAAATTCTTTCAGTCTCTTCAAACACATTTTATATGATACAAAGGCTAGTACAAATTTCAAGAGATCACGTGACATATTTTAATACGTCAATGATCAATCTTCTTCATCCTTTCTTCGGGCGTTAGGTATGTCGAGCTGATTCCCCGCTGCGACAAAGGAATCTTCTCTGATTCGCGTGTAATCACCTTTGAGATTAGCCGAAAAACAAGCTGGAATCGTCTGGACGAGCGTTATAATCCAACACAATAGGGCTTACAACCGCGTTAAGACACGAACCCTGTGCATTGCCATTACAGCTTTATTTTCTTCGTGTCCTCGTTAATATTTATTGTCAATAGTGCACTGTTAATCACGACTGTAATCCGAGACGCGTAAACATGGACCAACAAGAAAAATACACGAAAGAATCCTGATAACAACCAAAAACTGCGAAACCGCTGAAGCAAATTACAAAAGTATTTATGAGCTTTTTAATAAATATAACATTTTACAGAACTGATCATGGATCTGGATAATTCAGCTCCGATAGTAATTTATAATAATAAAATAAAATACTTCAAGTATATCAGAAGCAAGTCTGCAAAAGAATTCAATCGTAGATACCAATGATGTAGCACAATTAATTGGAACAACACATAAAAATCAACTAACAGTAAGAATACGTAAAACAAGCTAAACAGCAACCAAAATAAAAACACATCATTTTAACGCATCATCGAACCAAGTATGTAGATACATACACTTTTAACTTATTGTTACCAATCATTTTGACAACCAAGCTCTATATACCAATAGTTTGTAATTACAAAATAAAATACTTCAAGTATATCAGAAGCAAGTCTGCAAAAGAATTTAATCGTAGATACCACGATGTAGCACAATTAATTGAAACAGCACGTAAAAGTCAAGTGACAGTCAGAATACGTAAAACAAGCTAAACAGCAACCAAAATAAAACCACATCATTTTAATGCATCATCGAACCAAGTATGTAGATACATACACTTTTAACTTATTGTTACCAATCATTTTGATAACCAAGCTCAATATACCAGTAGTTTGTAATTACAAAATAAAATACTTCAAGTATATCAGAAGCAAGTCTGCAAAAGAATTCAATCGTAGATACCAATGATGTAGCACAATTAATTGGAACAACACATAAAAATCAACTAACAGTAAGAATACGTAAAATAAGCTAAACAGCAACCAAAATAAAACCACATCATTTTAATGCATCATCGAACCAAGTATGTAGATACATACACTTTTAACTTATTGTTACCAATCATTTTGACAACCAAGCTCTATATACCAGTAGTTTATAATTACAAAATAAAATACTCCAAAGGCTAGAAATAAATCTTTTTTAAAAAAAAAGTTCAATTCTTCGTCAACGCATCGCAATTAATTAAATCACGCGGTAAAAGCCAGCTGCCGATAAAAACACACGAAACAGGCTAAGCAGCAACCAAAAAGAAATCGCTTTAACGCATCATCTTCGATCCACGTACACCTATTATCACGTTATCCGCAGACTATACGTTATACATACACAGTAACAGTATAGCGGAATCACTATTAATTGCATGGTACAGCGTCGGTATACCGGCTGGACGGTTAAACCGTGATCCGCGAGCGTTTTGAATTCATCTTCCGGAGGATTTAATCCTTCGCAGCTATCGCCTGTTTACAGGGAGCGCAGGATCCACCGCAGGGATAGCACGTGTCGTGATTGTAGTTTATGGGGAGCTGATTGCAGGAGCGTGGGACGGTTGCAAGATTGTGGATGGGCTGAGTCGCCAGGTCTCGTCGCCATTCACCAGTGCACTTACGTATCCAGGCATCGTGTCAGTGTTTCGTTTCGTAATCATTAAGATATGCATTATCCCTCTAATGACGAGCAGCCGTGTGCAACAGCGTGTCCGATCGTGGACTCCGCGCTTCGTTCTTCGCTTCTTCGAGAGGGTACATAAATTTCACGTAAAATGCCTGTACACGAGCCTCCTTCAGTCTCGGCTCTGATTAAAGTGAAACCGTGGCTGCATCTGTCCTATAAATTAATTGGTTCGGCATCATCCCTCGCTTTTGCCCTTTTCAATGTATTCCCTGTGTTTCCCCTTTTAATGGATTTGCCGAGGAGAACTGTCGAATGTTCGTATTGCTCCCTTAAATCATATTACGCGTCAATTCCTTTCGTGTTACTAGGTTACGCATCATGATGCAAATACATTTGCAGGCCATAAGTATCGCGACACTTATTCGTTATATTTGTCGGAAAAGTCTAATAAATTTTACGTTATAAAGCGTTGTGAGAATAAAGCAACTGGTTTGTAGTAAAATAATTAGGAAACGATAACAACGCAGAGTGTTCAACGTTTACTAAATATTAGGTCGTCCGAAAAGTTTCTTTTGTTTCATAAGGAAATAATGGATGCACAACATTTTCCGTTTTATATTATTTTGTCGAATCACGTATGATCCATTTTGTTCTATCAAAATAAAGATCACAACGTTCGACAGATTAAGTTTCGTGTTCGTATAAAGATGCATCATTGTAAAAGTCGAGTCTGTAAAAGAAAGACATTTTTCGGACAACCTAATACAATCAGGTTTCCTAATACGTAGATACTAATGGCCGCAGGTGTAAATATATATTTTCATTCAATTTTAAATCAAACTCTACACGTACAAAATAATTTGGAACTTTCGGGAAGCTACGAATAATACTATTATAGGGGATTCTCGGAACAGTCGATATCGAGACAAAAAGACAATTTGGTCGAATGGCAAGCAGTGAGAACGAAACTCTCAGGAGCAAGTTCCATCATCAGCGAACAGAGATCATTCAATTTCGAACGCTTGGTCCCAAGAGTGATTTTCAAAGACAGACTTGAATCTGCGCGTAGATCTAACCTGGCCAGAGGTTTCCAGGTGTCTATAGGTAAAATGATCAATCGGTCTATCGGGAATGATTCACCGGAAGTTCTCAAGAAAATGTCTGGCATCTATATCTTGGAAATTCGTGTAAAATGGGACGACTACAAAGAAACATTTCCAGTGGAATGTCGTTAGTAGACGCGTACATATATAAATATAAAAATTCAATATCTTGTAATTTCGTCTAAACTTTAATTTTATACCGAGTAAGCAGAATAACTGACGAATATGGAGTAAGCTTCCGATGTAAGCTCTATTCTATCGTATTTTCCTTAAACTAGAGAAATTCTCTTTCGATAGAAAACGTAATTAAGTCGTAAACGATTGCAGTAGAAACGTCAGTTGTAAACTTCTATTTCTTCTTCTTTTAATTTATATTTATTTTCCACTCGTAATGCACAAATTCAGCACTTCAAATCCTACGTAGTATCTTTTCCAAAAATATTCGACTAAAACGTTTCAATACGGTGCACACGGTTCTCCGAAAAAGTCCTGCTCCTCGTAAAATTAATCGTCATCGAGATCACGCCCACCAGGTTCTCGCGAGCAAATTGTTCCCAACTATAGTCGCGTCAGTAGGAGGGTAAACTGTCTCCACTGTGTGACACCGAGAGACTTGTCAAAATACGTCAATGCATAAGTAATAGTGCTGGTTCTGTCGCTTTTTGAGCCTCGGTCCCAAGAAACGGGAGACGAGTGAGCCGCGCCCCGGCCCAAGAAAAGGGGTGAATGGATGACAATTAGGTGAATCGTTGTCCTCCGGGAATATTTCCACGAGCAGCAGGCCTCGTCTACCATGTGTCCCTTCAAAGATTCAAAGATTCCAAATATTTCAGTGAAAAACTGAAACTCTCTGGGGATAGCGACAAACCATCGGTAAATCCCATACAATTGAAGCAATGTTACGAGTCAAATTTTACAAACCACAAATTACAAGTTAATCGGTATTAATAAATTCTAACAAAGAACCATCTGCAAGTGAATATCAAGAACTATGCAAATCATTTTACTCGAATTGCGCTGTCAGAAATTGAACGACGTATTGACACTAATATAGATGTATTTTACCGTTATTACACAGCAATGACTCGTAATGCACCGATGAATAGCTACTTTGGATTCATAATATCTGTATACTATTCGTAGTAATTCCACCGAATGGTTTGAAGGATTACGCAGTCTTAACTAGATAAGAAATCGATGCAACGTGCAATAAGTGAAAAAATATTTTCATTCATCCATAAAGACTATTGCCTCTACCTATGATAGAGTGACCTAAGAAAGGTCAGTAAAAACTCATGTGCCTCAAGATCTAACACGTATATTCAATAGATGCAGTCAACGAACCACACGTAACATGACCAAAAAAGCGCTGGCAAACGGTTCTGACAGAGCAAATGATTCAACAAAACTATCAGCCGCGACCGGCTACATCGTTGAAACGGCTCGTTTCGTCATCCTCTTCCCTCTCGCGCAACCTGGCCAGCTAATATCTCAATCGTTAAAGTGGTTTTCGTCGGTGGCTGGGTATCCACCTATGCACCTATATAGCAATAACCTATACTAAAGTATATTACACGAGCGTGGCTCGATAATACGTGGCCATTTTCATTTACCAGTCAGGCAAGCCGCGTATAGGCAGAGGGAACGCGCATTGGCAGCTTCGGAGAGAACTGGTACATCTGTACCACGCGAACAGAGAGAAAAGGAAGAAGATAGAAAGAGAGGCCGGAGTCGTCAGAAAAGCACCGGCCATTACGAGTGTTACAGCGGCGGTTCGCGCGGCGCGTCAAAGAGCGCTCATTAAATGCTGGCAATTAACTGCGGGCCAAGCTCTTGAAGGTTCTCCTCGAGAACGAAGCTAGAGCTTCGTTCTTTTCCTCTTTCTCTCTCGTCGCGTCCGCTCGTGGCTTCTCTCTTATGCACGCGCTTTCCACGTCGAGCCTCGCAGCTGTAAAAGCGACCCACAACTATACGTATACACAAATCGACCCACACAGCTTAATGCAACCCCCTTGCCAACAACAACTATCGACATGCGACCCATCTATCACGTAGTTATTTAACGCTGTGCAACTTGACACGATAGAAGAGAGAATTTTTGATGAATCGTAGAACTTTCGTATTTCGAAAGAATTTTCGTATTTCGGGATAAGTTGATAATGGAATTGTTGGAAATATTAAATATTAAGATATCAGCGTACGGTTCATCTATCATACACGCCAGTGGTGGAAATCTAGCACAGTGTAGCTTATCTTAGGTTCCCGGTGGACTTGCGGTTTAATTTGGTGATCCATCGCGTATGGATGTTAAAATTTAGTCGAGTAAATCTATTTCGTTAGGTTTTTTCATTAGATTTCCACCGGTTCGATAATAATCATGTTGATAGAAGATATGTATGTATAGGAGAAATTGTGATTAGTTAAATTTATCATACAGCTAGTGTGTGATAGTAGTAGTTTTGCAATTGCTGCTAATAATTACTTTAGTAAACGGAAATTCGTTTGCAAAACTGTGCGAAAGATGGTGCACATATTTCCAACTATGTTCGCAAGTTTCGAGCTTAGCCGACGGAAAATGAAATTCGAACGAGAATTTGCATCTATCGAGTAATATGGAATTTGTTAATTTTTATATAAGCATTTCCTGAATCAAAAAGAAAGTGGGAAGAGAGCCGAAGGTCTAATTTGAGGGACGCGATTATAAAAGTTCACAAATTAATCTTTTTAATTAGTTTTTTTTACAAAATAAAAATTTGATCGAAACGTGGACATACTATGACCATCTAGCGGCAGAGAATGAAGTAATTTCCTCATGACGAAATTAAAAGATCAAACTTTCCTTACAAGCCTAATTTTTTAATTATTTACGAATTAAATAGAAACTTTAACTTTGTAATTGATTAATTATATACATGTAATTAATGCAGGTTCCTATGGATATAATGGAGCCATCTGGCAGCGAATCAGTGAACACTAACCAGTAGTAAAAGTATCAGTGGTTCATCATAGATGGCGCGACCAGATTATTTTAGTTGTTTATATTTATTTATGTACATATATATATATAGATAAGCATAATACGAAAAGTATTTATTTTATTATAAAGTACCATTGAATTTTGTAACTATATTTCTCGAAAACGTTGATCAATACATACATATTTATAAAAAAATTACACCATTAATATTGAAATATTTTCATGAGTCACTGTATGTATAATAATATATAATATATACGTACATATGTATATACATATTTGCTTGACGTTCTATCTGCGAAATACGATATGTTCGGAGATAGATACACTTCCAACATTTGTTGATTCAAACGCGGTCGATTTGCCGCCAGTCGAAACATCCCCACCCCAGTACGAAAGTTGCCTGGCGAAACTGCGGGTTGCGGGGCAGTCGATTATGGAAGCTTGTTGCGTGAAGATGTACGAATTGACATTTCTGATACGTATCCTGTCAATTGCGTATTACACATTTGTACTGCTTATCCTGCTGCCATCATATACTACTACGAGGCATCAGGTTTGTTTTATTACATACGTTTATTATTATAACAAAACCAAGTATTCTTTTGGGTTCTTTTTTATTTTTCCTTTGATCGTACGTTGACTGTTACTTATCGATAGTTTGTACTTTCTGCGTCTGAATTAGATTTTATATTCGATCGTTATTTCTTTTTAATGTATTTGATTATACTTTTGTATATTTATATTAAATTATTTGTCTTCTTTTGTACAGGTTGTTGGTTAATGATGTGGTTGGCACGAAAGGAATATAAATTCGAAATATGGACGAAATATGCAACGAAATATAGAACGACATATCGACGAAATATAACATAGACGAAAATATGGCGATTCTCGATTAATTTGATGGCTTCCGGTGATTTGGTAATATTTCATTCATTTTAATGAAAGCAATCACGTTTGTATTGTCTTTTCATTGAATCATTGAAAATATTTAGTGTACAGTTATTTTTTTCGTGATACATATATGATATATATAATGGGATAATTAACAATTTCATACTTTTTTTGAGAGTATGAAGATTTTTAAGATGCAAGACAGGAAAGTTTTAGGATGCAATTAGAAAAGATTATACTAATCGCATTGTTAGATCGAATATATCGAATAATTTCTTTGTTATAAATGAATTATAAGAATTATTTCATTGTTTTAACCTATATATTCCAAAATATATTTGTAAATAATTAAACACAGAAGATTTTCATATTTACAGTAAATATGTTGAATTTTGCTGCATTTCCCGCACAATTTTTTACCGAGGCAATATTGGACTTTCTCAATCTTATGAAAATCAGGTTTTCATTATTTTACATTTTTCAAGTAATCGACACCGTCTTTAAAAACAAATTATAATATTCTACGCTTTGTTACAGGTTTCTTCTAGCCTTCACTTGTTCCATCGAAATCGACGATCCCGAATTGATGATTGCGGCTTAATCACGACTTCCTTCAGGATACAACAATATCGATGATAACGTTCTTCGCATTTAATGGTGAGTCGCATGCATTTTTCTTCCTCTGGTCACTCAATCATGTCGTAGGATGAAAGGTCCGAATCAGCACGGGTGATTGGTTGTATAAGTAGAATTTTTGAGGAGCATAGTGACCCCGGGTATTTATTATACCCGTGAGTAGTAACATTTTGTGGTCTATATTTTATTTATTAATTCAGGATAGGTTTTCTTGCACAACGCATTTTAATGTATTATTTTATAATTATTATATTACTAGACATAATTAATATATATATATATATATATATACATATCATTGAAAATTACACAATATATTCAATACAATTATTTATAAAATTAAATTATATTCAGTATTACTATATATTTATAAAGTCCAAATATTCATATGAATATATATATGAGTATTGAAATAAACGACAAAATGACTTCGTTTAAGTATTTTGTAGTGAAGAAGTCTGATACCCTCAGACTTCGTTAATATGCAAAATTCAATTATGACTAAAGTTATTATAATGCTGATGAAGATTATAAATAATATTTATTTTAATCTTTTACTTAACGATGGTATGGAACAGTTTTATTATTTAAGTATACACAGTATAGTTTCAGTAAAAATATGAAATAGAGAAGTATATGTTTAAGTATAACTTTGTCTGCCCGTTATGACGGATATTACTAATTTCACGTGCAAGAAAACACTTCGCGACAGGCTGATTTCAGAATCAAAACGGGTTTTAAACGTTTCTTTGTGTTTTTAAAAATGTGTTTTGATAAAGATATCGCCTGAGGATATTTCGAGTAATAAAGTTCATTTAGAGTCCATTGTTATTTATTCATATAAATATTATTTGCATTGTATCTTAATTTATGTTTAATAAATATGTACATTTTTCATTAATTTCCTTCATTCTAGCATAATAGTTTAATTTTTCATTAAAATAATGAAGTAAAATACAGGATAGAATTATTAAAATTTGAAGTGAAATTAGATTGCAAAATCGAAGAATATTAGCCTGTTAGATACAAAATATAATAAATAGGCTAATCATATTTTTAGCATAGGATTTCCAGGTTTAACCCCTTCCATGTTCATTGTCGGAATCTCACTCACGTGCCCAGGTGCGTCTTGGGTGGGAGAAAGGCAATGGACATGATGAGTAGTCTATAAGCTTAACAATTTTTTCAGCGACTGACGTTGCGTTAGCGTATCGTGCACGACGTATTTTCTACTGAGTGTGTATGTGGTTAGGCTGTGGAATTGGAATCCAATTATCATTGGAAATAACAGTGTTAGTAAATAGGTATAGTGGATGTTAATATTAATATTACTAATCTCAGTATTAAACTACAATGATAATTACATTGATTAAAATACGATGACCTATTCCACTCAAATTATTTCTTTAGATGACGATAGATATACATGATTATATACAATTATATGTATTTAATTAAAATCTAAATTTAAATATAGTTGAATAATTAAAGTTGAAATATACAGAATATTTTTACGCAATGATCGCTAGCCATCGTCAATCGATTTCAGGAAAATGTACATTAGAGCGTGAAAGTTGTATGCCTAAGCTAACCCCAACCTAACTCCGGTGTCGGAGGCGTCCCGGGACGTCTCTCTAGTGTAGGCTCTTGCGCCCGGGTTATGTGTGAGAACCGTAGTGTGAGTGTGTTGGTGTGTTGTCTGTTTTGCTATTTTTTAAATATAGGGCTAGGTAGGATAGGTAGCATACTTTCCGGTGTGAATATTATAAGTAGGTAGGGCCAGGCAGGTTGACACAGTCTCTGGTCGGGTAGGCGCGATTTTGCTTGTCCAACCTGTTTCAGGAAATTTGATTTGAAAAATCGACGACGAAGCTGGCATCACGAATGGAGCATACCATTTGTCTTGAGCCTTGCCTACTGATTTTTCGAATATCGCGGTCGTGGTCGCGAGTACGGAGTAGGTTCCGAAACGAACGTTTATTGCTCGAGTACGCACATGCGGACAGCGATACACGGGGAATAGCATCCGCGGTTTATCTTTTTATTTCACCTGTTATTTTTTATTTTGCGATTAGAAAGACTCGAGCTAGATTTAAGTTTTAGCGGGCATTACGCCCGAAGAAAGAAGAGGTTATGAGCCGAAGAGGCCCGACAAACTGCCATTCAAGAGGGCAACTACTAATGGCTCTGCATCCTCTGGGTCATCCAGAGCATGGAAAGTCATTCTCGTTACTACTTTGTCACTATGCTCAATTTTAGTATTTATAGTAGTAGTAGTAGTTCTTTTTTTCTTTTTTGACCGATGTATATATCGGTCCATCATCACATTGGGCAAATCGCGGTTTTTCTTATTAGTGTCGCGAGAGATTAATTACGGGTTGAATTAGAGTTGCGAAATAATATCGCGGCTTTTTATTAGTGTCGCGAGAGAATGATTACGGTTTGAATTAGAGTTGCGATAAAATGATAATCGAGGTTGCTTTAGAGTTGCGAATTATGATATCGCCATTTTCTTTTGCAATTTTTATTATGAATCTTCAGAATTTCTGACAGAGTAATACGTATTAGTTTTCCTTGTTTCCTTTACAATTTTTCCTTCATTTAAAATTAGATTTTAAAGTATTAACGTTTGATTAATTTTATAGCATTGCAATTTATACTTGCACAATAAAATATTGTTTCTTCATATATGGATATTAATTTTATTTTTACCTTAAAAATTAGTGTTGCGGCATTCCATCGCGATTGTTTTAATTAATATTCTAGTTAGAATTGCGTCGATGAATGATCGCGTTTTTTATAGTAGTGTTGCGCTTATATTATGCCCAATGCCCAGTCCTATTTCACTGGATTGAAGAAGCACGTTCCTGTTTCTGGATCATGTGACGCAGTTATACCAGCAGCCTCCCAAATGGCTGCATTGGACGTCTCGATATTAGTGTTGCGAATACTGAAATATGAGTGCATAGATTACTATTTATTATTAAAATATCCAACATTTATTTGCGGAAGTTTCCCCTTTATTTTTATTTTTTTATTTTCATTAGTGAATTAATTAATATTGCAACTATTGTATGGAGCACTGTTCGTGTATTTATCTTGAGAATTTTCTATTCTATACATGAATTTAGTAAATTGGTGTTGCGAAGAAGAAAAGGTAGTCCACTCACGGTTTATTGCTCGGGATTATATCGAGTGGATAATGACCATATTTTGCTGGCCCTTCTGGCTTTTGATTTATTCTCCTTTTCAGGGTCTACCGAGAAATCTCTAGATCTCTAATAGGTAGGGCTTATAGGGAAACCTTTAGATTTTTTATAGCTAGGTTTAAGGGAATTTTTATATTCTTGATCGGTAAGATTTCTGAAGCCACTCTGTGCCTTTATTATGTTCGGATATGTATGTATTATGCAGGGCTTACGAAGACACCTTTAGGTTCCTAATTAAATTATTGAAATTAAATTAGATGTTCTATCAGGTAGAGTTTTTCAAATTTGATGGGACAGGAACTAGATGGAACGTTTGTGAGTCAGGTGCGTGGTTCTATAGAGTACCTTTACTGCTAAAAAGCAATGCTTTCTAGAAGCATTAATCCATTCCTAATAAGTACTTTAATATTTAATTAATTTATACATGTATTTAATTATTCATGCATAATTAACAGTAATGTTTAAGTAGATAAGGTAGTGTAAGTAGATAAATAGTATAATTCTTTATGAAACGCATCATTCTCTTTTTTAAAATAATTTTACCAGAGACGAGGAACAGGAATAGACGTGATATTCAGTGCTTGTTCGACTCTCACATTTTGCGGGTCGCACGACCTCTCCATACCATTTTCGTGTCGCATGCGAAGTTATTATTTCAGTTTAATACTGGTTTGAATTAAAACTACAATCTTGTACGAAATTATAAATAGAATATAAAACAGGATATCCAATACTCGTAACGAAATATAATTCTATCTTGCTACAATACTTCAGTAAACATAACACACTATCAAAATAATAAATTGCTGTACTGTAAAGTACTGTAATAAGAATTAAATGAATCTTTTAATTTAAGTTTCCTACTTTCCTATTTTCATCTTTGTATTCTCAAACCAATAATTAATTATATATTACCAAGTATAGGTAATCTTATTCACCATCAGAAACTCGTAATACAATCTTTCGATGAAACCGTTTCGATAATTTATAGATAACGAACAGACGGTGTACCTCGATGTCCTTATGATATCCCACTCTGCCTCACGGTAAATTCTCTTCGTGCCTTGTGGTGCTCTAAACTGGACCAACAGTGTCTCGCGTAGCAGTCAAGTGTAGATCATCCAAAATTCTCTTCGTGGCTTTTGTCCCACGGTGTCTGACGGGGTTCAACGGTTTCCCATGGTGTCCCACGGTATTCCATGCTGCCCCACGGTTTTCCATGGTATCCCACGATGGCCCACGATGGCCCACTGTGATCCACGTTGCAGTCCAGTCTACATCATCCAAAATACTCTTCGTAACTTTTGGTGATTCAAACTGGATTGTATTAGCGTAGTTCTTGGCTTGGTATCGTTTTCCAAAGATTAGTCAACTGATTAATTTTTGGAAAACGATGCCAATTACCAGATCTCACCACGAGGAGGTGACTACGCGCGAAACCCGCCCATGAGTTATTTAACATTACACATCGATCTCGACCTTAAACCTATTGGCAAGGAAGCTGAGTTCAGACTCTACGTGATCATGGGCCTGCGTGAAGAGATGGTTGTTTCGTAGCCTAACTGCGAAACACATATCTCCAACGCATCGCTTACATGAATCTTTACAAATGTAGAACAACATACATGACACAACATCTTCTCTTACACAACGGTTACATCGACCAATACAAATATCGTACAATAATTCGCAACCCTGCTGGCAGCTTTCGGCATCAGAGACACATTTGCCTAACTTGGAAAGAGAGAAAGAAAATGTAGCTACTTACACTGTATATACAATTTCGTGTCTTGCAAAAGCGACATACTAGTCGTTGTACTAAACTGTTTAACATGTTATTTTCGCGACTCTAAACTCTTGAAGGTATTAGAAAGAAACTCTAACATGACCGTAATAAGCTTCTCTGAAAAATGGGAAAACACGAAGAAATCCGAAGAATCAGACGATAAAAGAAAAATCACGGTGCGTCCAAAACGAACGAGATCGCGATCTCTCTAAAGAATTAACAGACCTACGCAACGTAGAACCGTGCATCGGACAACCCTATGGATCAGCGGAAAGTCCTTCGCTCTATTCCTGTTTCGCCGTTCGAAACTTAAGTAAGTCTCGGTCGATGGTGCCGACCGATGATACCAGTGATCCACTGGTGGCGGGGCCGAACAGGATTACGGAGGACGTGAAATTACAGGTCTCTGACCTAGTATCGAAGTATCAATCGGACAGGATTGCAGATCCACAACTGAATTCCCAACAGATTCGAAAGCATCACCGGCGCGACGACAGCTCCCCCGATCCCACCCAAACATCGAGCAGTCACCAGAACAGACGCGTCCTTGGGACGACTTACAAATTGAAAGAGCTATGGAGTACACGTTTGCCTGCATGCACCCGGAATATGCGCGAGAGACCATGCCATGTGATCATGTATTTACATCATTGATTTAAAAGTAAGGAATTGATGGTATTGTTTTAGATTAATTATCAGGATAATTAATTTATTATTTTAATTTTTTTTTTAAATTTCACACTCCAGCAGGATATTGTATAACCATTTATAAACTTTCATAATTAAATTCCAAGTATACAAAACGGAGCACATTCAAACGATCACATAATGGAAATGTAGCGAGTACCCCTTTCAGATAATTACAATCGTCGCGACGCAACGTTATGAATTATAAAGAGCATGAAAAACACTGATATTTTTCGATGTCGGTATTTCAGAACACGCGATACAGAGTCCCATATAATATCACCAATTATTTGTAATAGTGAATGTGTGAAATATCGATACATATACGAATTACCATCTCACAGAGAATTATAATATAAATGTAATTTAGTTTTAGGTTTAACTCAATCTTTACTTTCAGTTTTAAATTTCCGCTTCGGTCGTTCTTAAAGATGTTTTTGTTGTTTGTTTTCCATAACGATCAAAGAACTAATATTTTGCAAATGAATGGCAAAGCAGGATTTGTCCGAATTCTTTTATGCAAAATCAGTAATATTTTGGGAAAGAGGAGGGGTGATGTTACCGTAGAAGTGAAAGTTGCTATTCAGAGTAATTTACCCAGTGAACTCGGTGGTTTTCTTACCATGTTAATATCGTTCTCGACGTAACCGATTTAGCATGACGTAGGTTAAGGACCTTAGCGGTATTTGGTATTACAGTTGACTCGTCTTCATTCTGACTCCTTTAATTAATTTCCACTAGGGGTGTCTGCAATAAATTCATCTATAATAAAACTTGAATAAAATAGAACATTCAATATCTTGTTTGTGATTTTTATATAGATAGTAATGTTTCCATGTTTCTTGTAGCTTTTTAATAAGGAAGATATTTGTTTAAAAGATATACAATAAATACATAATTGTTGATAGATAAAACTTTATAAAATTGTCGATATTTGATATTTCGCGTAAATTGTCGTATATTAAAAGTAGGAAATATTATAAATTTCTGAAGTGAACACTATTATTATAGCCATTATCTACTGAAGATAACATTCAATAGTTCGATAAAATTCCTGCTAGACAAGGCTAGGTATTTATCACTATGTTATGATACAGTAATTACTGTAATATTCGAACAAACGTATTCAAATATTTTTCAGTAATAACTATAATATATCGCCGAAAAGACCGTGTCTTACACATACATATTTATTTCTGTATGCATATATGCTTATCAGCGACAAAACATAATGTAATATAAGTACTTATTAGCAATGCGTTATGGTAATTATATTATATTATTTTCTCCATAAATACTGACTTTCTCAGCATACCTGCTGTTTATTGTCACAATATTAGCATATGTATATGTTTTATACATATGTTATATATTGCAAACAAAAAATAACAGCATTGATAATAGCTGAGATATAAAAAATTGTTCTTGTCAGTATTATGTCACCTTGTCATTTTTTAATATATTACTTTTCTTACTTTTACTAACTGTTGTTCAATTATCTCGAGTAAATTAATATTGTTACATCGTTCGTGTTATGAAATGGATAAAAAGTTTAGTTTGAGAACATGTATTCCTCTAAGTTCAATGCAAGTCAATTTATGCGATATATATGTTTGTAAATGACCGTCACCTTTGTTAGACACATTTCTAAAACTACACGTACAAACGAATAATACTACGTTACTACAAAAATTGCATATCGTGATAAAATTGTAGATCTTTATCGTTATACTAATAAAAATGGAAAATAAAATATGCCGGGTAAGTAGACACCGTGCCACGGACGTACAGTGCAATTTTTCCTGTCATATTCTACTAATATCCATTTCATCGGTTCTAACTTCTTCATTCAAAGAAAACAAATTTTCAGCT
Source organism: Bombus flavifrons (assembly GCF_040668555.2). Taxonomy (NCBI): domain Eukaryota; kingdom Metazoa; phylum Arthropoda; class Insecta; order Hymenoptera; family Apidae; genus Bombus; species Bombus flavifrons. The sequence goes on along the minus strand of NC_138455.1, from coordinate 9,949,336 downwards.
GCTAGTACCGCTTCAATCTCGTGATATGTTTTTCCTCTCGTTTCCGGTAAATATAGGGCCACCATCACAGATGATATGGCGCATGATATCGAAGAGAAAAAGTAAATCTTATCGAACGCTACAATATCTGGAAATACTTGATGCAGTAACGACCCGATAAGAACAATTGCACCATCGAAAATCACAACGATGGCACCAACAAAGCCTTTTAGTTTCGTAGGAAATAAGTCGCATAGGAGAACATTGGGTAATGTACCTAATCCAATTTGAAACATTACTTCATATACAATTAGGTCGGCAACGGGAACAGCAGAGGCGAGGGTATCGCCAGACTCATATTGAACGAACAGAAGATAAGTTGCTAGAATACTCAATGTAAGACACGACCCAAGCGTAGACACAATCAAAAGTTTTCTTCTTCCAAGACATTCCACTGTAAAGGTGGATAAAGTGCCAGATGTAAGGTCGATAGTCAGGACCAAAATCGTCGCTACGTTTGATTCAATACCGATCGTTGTTTTGCTAAACAACACCTCCAGATACCGCATAGTGACGAAGTTTCCGCCAAGTTGTTGTGCCATGATTAAGACAAGCATGATAAGCAGAGCTCTCCTGTTGCTTCCTTGTAGTATTGATCGCAGCTTGTTTAAACAGGTATATTTAGTTCCATCCACGTGTGGCTCAAGTATGGCCGTTGATGCTCGTGAATACACAGTGGGTTGTGTGCGTAAATCGCTTCTGGATCGCGATTGTATTTCGCATATGTGGTCTGAGCTTATTTCGCTTGTGGATGGTCCGTGTACTTCGCTTGTGGATGGTTGGTCTATTTGGCTTGTGGATAATCGGTGTAATTCGCTTGTGGATTGTGAGTGTACTTCGCTTGTGGATGGTCGATGTACTTCGCTTGAGGATGGTTGATGTACTTCGCTTGTGGATGGTCGATGTACTTCGCTTGAGGATGGTTGATGTACTTCGCTTGTGGATGGTCGGTGTACTTCGCTTGTGGATGGTCGGTGTAATTCGCTTGTGGATTGTGAGTGTAATTCGCTTGTGGATGGTCGGTGTACTTCGCTTGTGGATGGTCGATGTACTTCGCTTGTGAATGTTGGGTGTACCTCGCTTGTGGATGGTTGATGTACTTCCCTCGTGGAAGGTGGGTGTACTTCGCTTGTTGATGGTCGGTGTACTTCGCTTGTGGATGGTGTGTGTAATTCGCTCGTGGATGGTGTGTGTAATTCGCTCGTGGTTTGTGAGTGTAATTCGCTTGTGGGTGGTCGGTGTACTTCGCTTGTTGATGGTCGATGTACTTCGCTTGTGGATAGTGGGTGTACCTCGCTTCTGTATGGTTGATGTACTTCGCTTGTGAATGGTCGGTGTACTTCGCTTGTGGATGGTGGGTGTACTTCGCTTGCTGATGGCCGGTGTACTTCGCTTGTGGATGGTGTGTGTAATTCGCTTGTGGATGGTCGGTGTAATTCGCTTGTGGATGGTCGGTGTACATCGCTTGTGGATGGTGGGTGTAATTCGCTTGTGGTTTGTGAGTGTAATTCGCTTGTGGATGGTCGGTGTACTTTGCTTGTGGATGGTCGATGTACTTCGCTTGTGTATGTTCGGTGTACTTCGCTTGTGGATGGCCGATGTACTTCGCTTGTGGATGGTCGGTGTACTTCGCTTGTGGATGGTGTGTGTAATTCGCTTGTGGATGGTCGGTGTAATTCGCTTGTGGATGGTCGGTGTACATCGCTTGTGGATGGTCGGTGTACATCGCTTGTGGATGGTCGGTGTACATCGCTTGTGGATGGTGGGTGTAATTCGCTTGTGGTTTGTGAGTGTAATTCGCTTGTGGTTTGTGAGTGTAATTCGCTTGTGGATGGTCGGTGTACTTTGCTTGTGGATGGTCGATGTACTTCGCTTGTGTATGTTCGGTGTACTTCGCTTGTGGATGGTCGGTGTACTTCGCTTGTGGATGGCCGGTGTACTTCGCTTGTGGATGGTCGATGTACTTCGCTTGTGGATGGTCGGTGTACTTCGCTTGTGGATGGTCGGTGTAATTCGCTTGTGGATTGTGAGTGTAATTCGCGCGAGATTTGGACCGGTAATCCGGACGAGTCGCGCGAGTATTCTACGCGTAATTCGCCCGTGAGTTGTATGCTTACTTCGCATTTGAATTTTGATTGTACTGAGGATGTTGATTGTGAGGGTGAATCGCTACTGGATGGTAAGTGTAAATCGGACGTGGCTTCTGTGCCTACTACTTCCCGTGTGGGGTCTGAGTGTGTTTCGCGTATGGATTGTGAGGGTAAGTTGCTTCTGTGCGGTGGGAGTAAATCGCTACTTGATGGTGAGGGGAAATTGAAACTGTACGGTGGGGGTAAATCGCTTCTTGATGCTGAAGGCAAATTGATACTGTACGGTTGGGCCTCATCATACGGTGGGGGCGCATCGATGCGGTACGGTGGGGGCGCATTGCTTCTGTACGGTGGGTGTAAATCGCTTCCTGATTCTGAGGATAAATCACTTCTGAATTGTTGGTGTAATCCGTATCTGGCTTCTGCGCGTAGAGCACGTAGCTCGATTTTCACTCTTTCAGGATCTTCGATGCCTTTGTAATATGCTATCGACTTGCGTGCTTGCGCCTTTTGACCTTTTGCCACCAAGAAATACGGAGTTTCGCGTAAGAACATGAGCGGCAAGATGGATATACCTGATATTACTATAAGAGCCAGCAGGTGTGACGTATACGTCAGCGAGTGTTCTAGAGCGTAGGTTAATAGTGACCCGGTATATACGTTCGCTGCGATTAAAACACTTATGGATCCTCTGTATTCGATGTCGGCGACTTCTGACACGAACATAGGATTTATCGTGCGGGCAATACCTACGCCTATACCGAGGATCCCCCGAGCAAGGTATAGCGTTTGCACAGAAGTTGCGGTGTACATTTCTAACCAGCCGAAGGTGAACATTGCGCTGCATAGAAGGAGGCAGTATTTACGACCGATGCGATCGGCCAACTTCGCAGCCACAAGTGCACCGATCATTGAACTAAGTACTGTCAAAGAGACGCTCCATGAATATTCATCGCGTGTTAACGTTAGTGGCACGTCGCCGTTTCCAGATGTTAGACGGAGAAATGAAATGTTTGTCCATCCGTTGATTGTGCCGACTATGACCATGGTTAGCGTTGCTGGAATGAGAAACAGATAATGCTATATATAGCATATGTTAATTTTTTTTCTATTTATTTATTTAAATTTTACGATTTGTCCAGTAGGACATTTGGTAAAATGTTATATCTTGGTGTTGTAATAATATAGCATGTGGGTGGTTACCCCCAGCGGGGTACCATCTTCGTGTTTGTAGGTTGTGTCCTTTGTGAGATCTGTTGGGTGTTTCCTTTTTAGTCTTCCTTCTATGTTTGATGTGTTGATCGTTTCCGCTGCTAGCCGATTCGGGTTCGTTGCTACTCTCTCTGTACCTTCTTGCGTATCTGCTAATCTCCTCCTTGACCGTTGGTATTCCGAGGTCTTTCCGTATATCTTTGTTTCTGACGTACCATGGTGCGTTTACTATTGTTCTGAGGATTTTAGCTTGGATTGTCTCTATTTTGTTTATATGGCTCATTGCTGCTGTTCCCCATAGTGGTATTCCGTACGTCCAGACTGGTTTTATAATTGTTTTGTATATTTTTAATTTGTTTTCTATGCTTAGTTTTGATTTTCGACTTGTTAACCATTGCATTTGTTTCCTTGCTGTCTGTATTTTGTATATTATTGATTTAATATGTTGTTTCTATGTAAATCGTGTATCTAGGTGGAGTCCTAGGTATTTGACTTGCCTTGTTTGTGTTATTTGCGTGCCGTTTAGTATAATGTTTGGTGGTATCTGTTTTCGCAGTGTGAATGTAATGTGGTTGCATTTATCGGGGTTTGCTTTAATTTGTTTATCTTGAAGCCACTTTTCTATTTTTATGATATGTTCTTGTAGTAATGTGACTGCTGTTACAGGGTTCGTGTGCCTAACTAGTACAGTTGTGTCATCCGCAAATGTCAATATTTTGCTATTGGTAGTTGTTGGTATGTTGGCCGTGTATAATGTTGTATAGCATTGGTCCTAGGACGCTTCCTTGCGGAACCCCTGCCTTGATATATTTAACTTCAGAGCATGTATCTTTAATTTTTACTATAAAGGTTCTGCTGCTTAAGTACGATTTTAATAAATGGTATATTTGTTCCGGGAATTGTTTCCTAATTGTTTGTAGAAGGCTATCGTGGTTTATTTTATCGAATGCCTTCTCTATGTCTATAAAGAGTGCTGTACAGTATTCTTTGCTTTCTAGTGCTGTTATTACTTCGTTAGTGAGTCTGTGCATTTGCTCTATCGTAGAGTGTTTGTTTCTGAATCCAAATTGGTGATCTGGTATCAGTTTTTCCTTATCTATTATTTGTTTTAAGCGGGTGTAAATTATTTTTTCTAGTATTTTGGATAGTACAGGAAGTAGTGAAATTGGTCTGTATGATGCTGTTTGGTGTGGGTCTTTGCCTGGCTTAGGTAGCATTTTGATCTGTGCTAGTTTCCATAGTTTAGGATAGTATTGGATTCTTAATATTGCATCGTAAATTATTGTGATTAGTCGTACCGCTTTTGGATGTAGGTTGTTTAGTATTTTACCATTGATTAGGTCGATTCCTGGTGCTTTATTGTTTTTTGTTTTTTCGATTATGTTTCTAATTTCTTGTGCTGTTGTTTTAGGTATGATGTAGTGTTCGTCAGTTGAGGTACTAGTGGTTACTGCATCCTCGTCGGTATGACAATTGAGGTTGCTGTTATTGATATTATGGGGTGTGAATGTGTTGCTTAGGTGGTTGGCAAATTCTTCTGCTTGTTCTTCATTGGTCCTTGCCCATGTGTTATCTGCTTTTCTGATTGCTGGGACTAGTTTTATTGGCTTCTTTATTTTTTTTATTGTTTTCCATAGGGAGTAGTTGGTGTTCTCGTGAGCGGATAGTGACTCTATGAATTTTGTGAACTTGTTGTTGTTGTGTTCTTTTATTTTGTTTTTTATTTCTTTTGCAAGTTTGTTCAGGCGTTTTTTGTTTTCTTTTCTTTTGTTTTTTCTTTTTTTGTTTTTCTATGTTTTTGCCATTTTGCTTTCGCTTTTCTTTTTTCTCTGATTTTTTCGAGGATGTCTGGCGGAATGATTTTTGTTTGTCTATTTGTTGACTCAGGTATGGTGGTTGCCCATGCTGCTTCCTGAATAGTTTCTGTAAGTGTTGTTACTGCTTGTTCGATATGTTCAGGTGTTTTCAATGGGATGTTGCAGTTGATTTTGCTCTCAATTATTTCTTTAAATGTTTGCCAATTGGTTGTTTTATTGCATAGTGTCTCTGAATTGTTTTGAAGTTTTGGTTCTTTTCTATATGTAATTATTATGGGTGTATGGTCGGAGCTAAGCTCGAGGCTGGGTGCTATATTTAGTTTATTTGCGTTTAGTCCCTTTGTAACTGCAAAATCAAGTAGGTTAGGTGTCTTGCTCAGGTCTGTCGGCCAGTATGTCGGTCTTCCTGTGGATAATATATTGAGGTTATTGTTTCTAATGTATTTTTCCAAGGTTCTACCTCGAGGTGTAGTGATTCTTGATCCCCATATTGTGTGCTTTGCATTGTAGTCTCCCGCTGCGATAAACTTATCACCTAATTGTTGAAAGTACTCTTCCCACTTTTGAGGTGTAATTTTGTTTCTCGGCGGTATGTATACTGCTGACAACTGAAAATGGTTGCTGCTAGTTTGTACTGTAACGGTGGTTGCTTGTATATGTTCCTTACTGACTTGGCTGTGTAGGTGATGTTTAATGTCGCTTTTTATTATTACTGCGGTCCCTCCGTGTGCTTTTCCTGAGGGATGCTTGGTGTCATAAATGGTGTGGTACGGAATCTTTAAATAACTTTTTGTAGTGAAGTGCGTTTCTGATACGAGTAGTATATCTATGTTATTATTGTGCAGGTATGTTTTAGTTTCTAGGGCCCTTTGTTGTAGGCCGTTAGAGTTCCAGAGTTCAGTTTGTGAGTAGTTGTAGCATAAGTGTTATTTGTTCCGTTTGCTGTCTGAGGGTTGCGTTTTGTTCGATTATCATTTTTGTAAGTATATCAGTATTTTTAATTGATTGTTTTAGTAGTTCTTTGATTTCTGTAGTGTCTTCGGTGTTGTTGCTTTGACTCTGATTGTTAATGGGCGTTTCTTGTCTGATATTTTGTGTTACTTGCGCGTAACTTCGGTTTGCTTGGATGTCTGTGTTTCTGATTGTAGATTTTATTTCATTTTGAGTTTTCAATGTTGCTTTATTTTCCGTTGTATTTTGTTGTTGTTGGTAGTTATCAACTGATCTATTGCGAAGTGGTGGAAACAGTTTACGTTGTAGTTGTTTCCTGGTTTCACATCCTTTATAGCTGGCTGGGTGGTTTCCGTTACAATTGTAACATCTAACTTCCTCAATTTTTCCTGTGTATGGGCAGTGTGTTGTTAAATGGTTTTTTGCACATTTAACACATACCAGGCTTCTATTGCAATAGTTTTTTGTGTGTCCGTATTGTTGGCACCGCATGCATTGAGGTATTTCTTTTTTGTAGCGTGGTGATTCCACTGTTACTATTGTGTTTAGGACTTTTTTGACTTCATATATTGCTTTATTGTTAGTTCCCGGTTCTAGTTCAATTAGGAATAATGATAGTGGTTGTTTGGTGTCATACCTGGTCATATTATTGATTGTTCTTGTTTTGTGTCCTATTTTTTTTTTAGTTCCTCACTTAATCTTTCTATGTTGGTTTTTGGATGTAGTCTTCTTATCACTGCTTTGTATCTCCTTTCTGATTTGAGCTGGTACGTGTGGTATATAGCATTTTTCTCCTTAAGTTCGTTTATTACTTTTCTATAGCTTTCTGGGGAGTTTGTTTGGATTTTTACCTGTTCCAGTTTTACTTGTTTCATTGTGTAATTTTCCTTTCCAGTTATGTTGTTTAATCTATCAATAAGCGGGTCTATTATTTGCGCCTCAACAAATATTGGTGGTGGTTTTGTAATGTGTGTTGGTTGAGTTGTGATTTTGCTTGTTGGGTCATCGTCTATTTCTTCCGTTAGCGAGCTGAAGGAGTTTCTTAATGGTAATCCTTGCAGCCATCGCTACTTTTCTGATTCTATATTACCTATAATTTTTCTTTTTTTATTATAGGTCGCCACCTTCCAGCTTCCATCCTGTTGTGTTGTTTCTTTGTTCGTTTCCATTTCCACTTCAGTTGTATCTGAGCAATCCTGATCTTGATTTATTTGTTGACTTGGTTTTGTTGTGTCTGTTGTTTTGTTTATATAATATTGTTCGTCTTTATTAATTATCATTATTGGTGTAACTTTCATTTTGTTTTTCTTTATAGTATTATTAATGGAAAACACAGGTTTCCAACTTTTAGCTATGGGCGTAGCCGTTCGTGTATTTATTTTAGTCACTTGCCGCACTTCCATAACGCACTGTACTACCGTTGCTTCACGTCCTCTCAGCTCGGCTGCTCGGGCAGAACTGCATATGTTAATTGTAGAGCGGTTGTTTTATAATTACATTGCCTATATTTACGCAAATTTATATCTTTAATATATACTACTAATATATTTATAATTAATACATACCGCAGGCTATAAGTAAATGGACTCTTCGCGATGTTAGCACGAATGCTTTCCACTAGTTTTATTTCTTAGCTATTTTATTATTAGTCTGTTAATCCATTCGCATTATACGTGCATTAAGTAAAATACTACATGAAGTCAAATTTATTAGAGACTTGCGATATGTATAGGTATATTAATGTGTAATAATGTACATTTTTTTGCTTTCAGATTTCTCATAAATATATAAAATAAATAAAATAAATATATAAAAGTCCGCACTTGGTTTATGATATAATATAGCATCAGTGCGATGAATATCTGAATCGAAATGTTAAATTTATCGTAATGTAGGATGGAATAGAAATGCAACTTTAAACGATGGTACGCAAGTCAATAGAAGTGAGAAATAATTCAGGAACATCGCTATGAAACATCAATTCGAGGATGCAAAGGTAATTGCATTCTGCGTAATAAAATTACAGATAAATACCTGACGTAATATCAAGAGTGAAAACTAACCTAAAGTACCAGGTAACCATTTCCTCGCGCGTGCGACGATGCTATTAGTAAATTCACTTCCCAGTGATAAACGGTCAGGACCAAAACCTCCGCCCTCAGGCAATCTGCTGGGAGCCTGGAAAACAGATACCTTTGTTAAGAATAGAAATCATAATTCTATTCTAATTAGATAGTCTAATCAAACTTTTGAGCGAATATAAATTCCAAACCACGGAAAAGTTATTAAGAAGTATTTAAATATTAACATTTTTTCAAGGTACTTTGTTACGTCGGGCGGCCCTCTACCTAGACCAAGCCATACACCGCGGGCCAGACGGACACCAGATGTCCGCTCATCCTTACGGCGTACCCTTAATAGTCTAAAGGACCCGTCATAAATCCCAGCAACTTGCTAGCTAAGGTCCTTCAGACCGAATAAATGTCTTTGTTTTTTTATCACTTTTTAATGAGCAAACCCCGATAAATGCAACCACATTACATTCACACTGCGAAAACAGATACCACCAAACATTACACTAAACGGCACGCAAATAACACAAACAAGGCAAGTCAAATACCTAGGACTCCACCTAGATATACGATTTACATAGAAACAACATATTAAATCAATAATATACAAAATACAGACAGCAAGGAGACAAATGCAATGGTTAACAAGTCGAAAATCCAAACTAAGCATAGAAAACAAATTAAAAATATACAAAACAATTATAAAACCAGTCTGGACGTACGGAATACCACTATGGGGAACAGCAGCAATGAGCCATATAAACAAAATAGAGACAATCCAAGCTAAAATCCTCAGAACAATAGTAAACGCACCATGGTACGTCAGAAACAAAGATATACGGAAAGACCTCGGAATACCAACGGTCAAGGAGGAGATTAGCAGATACGCAAGAAGGTACAGAGAAAGAGTAGCAACGCACCCGAATCGGCTAGCAGCGGAAACGATCAACACATCAAACATAGAAAGAAGACTAAAAAGGAAACACCCAACAGATCTCACAAAGGACACAACCTAACAAACACGAAGATGGTACCCCGCTGGAGGTAACCACCCACATGCTATATTATTACAACACCAAGATATAACATTTTACCAAATGTCCTACTGGACAAATTGTAAAATTCAAATAAATAAATAGAAAAAAAAAAACTTTTTAACGACTATTGTCTACTATGGCTTGACAAGGGAAAGTTAGTTTTTCTCAGGTACGATGCTTCCCACCAGCAACTTTCTATCGAAGGCGGCTAAGGCCCTTCCTAGTCCACCAACCTTCTGTTGTCCAATCAAAAGCAATGTATACTGCCCTCACTTTCCTGACCAAAAATGTCATGAACAAATCCGATGGTCCTGTGTGCTAGACACACCCATCGCTTTCCTCCGACACAGCATCGTCACCCAACTTTACTTCTCCTGCGACATCAGGAGGGTCAAATCAACTACTTGTCCTACACCGCTAGGAAAGTCAACTACTTCTCCTGCGACATCAGAAGGGTCAAGTCAACTTACTTCTTCTACATACTATAACGTCTAAATCTAACGTCTAATAAATATCCTCTAATGCTAAGTCCACTAACGTATTAAATTCAACTATAAGAGCCTTGCTCTATTGTGCATATCTATCTTATCTTCGTGCAACAAGTTATTATCTACGATTTATACCTACTCGATAGTGTAACTTAAGTGTTGGAAATATATAGTTTATAATTCTGTGAATCACAGTGTTATACTAACTGAATCACCCCTATTATCTTAACCGAAATCAGGGGATCGTCAAGTCGTGGTGTCGTTTACTATAATCGTAACGGGAATTTACGACTCCCGTTAACGTCTCTCGTCGCGATTGCGTCTCCCGCGATTGGTCGAAAATATATAATTGAAAAATTTTCTTTCTCCTATCTTAATAGAAATACAATTTATGATATTTCTATCAACAACATTAAAATATGCTTGATGTTATTTGATGTTATTATAGATAGAAGACGTACTTGAGTTTTCCACTGACGTTTGCTAAAAGTTATTTGTGCTTTTGAAAACCTTCTAAAAGCATTTCCTTTGATTGTCCTCCAAATCAATGATCATTTGAACGGTTTTTATATATTTCTTAAATATTTTTTGTAATTAATGAAATACATTAACATGTCGTATAGATAACACCAAAGAACCGTTTGTACCTTCAAATATGATTCGATATTTATAAGACGTAACAGTTTTAAGCTTTGAACTTTATGTTTTGGTGGGTCGTGACAGTTTAAATCAGGCTGAAAGATTCAAAATTTTAAATGATCACGTTCGATCAAGATACAAGGTTCGAGATTTAAGATTATTGCGACTTTTAAATATGGAATCATATTCGAAGGTTCAGATAGTTCTTTGCTATTATCGACACGATATGTTAATACATTTCATTATGTGCCAAAACTTTAAATCGAGACGTAGGAATCAAAACTTTAATTGCTATGGATTCGTATCTCTATTTGGAAATAAAAGAATAATAGTTAAATTCGCTGAAAATAGGTATCTCAAGCAGACGGTTTTTTTATATCCTCCTTGAATTAGAATTTAGGATTTGTTACTCTGCGATATTTAATTTCTAGCTGTTTGTTTCAAAAATATTTATCATATAATCATATTAAATGCTTACCGTCCTACGATGGGTCATGCTGCCAGAAATAAGTACTTTCACGAAAGAATATAAGCACGATAGATTTTCAATAATTCAATTTGTAGAATTCAGTTCAATTATAATTATTTAAAATATGCACGAAAGGTCTTGGGTAGTTATCAATCTCAAAAAAAGAACAACTGTAAGAAATCTTTACACTGATTCTCGCGATTAATGGATATCGTATTGATTTGTACTATTTACACGACTGCCACAACCATACTGGGTACTTCTCAGGATACTTCCCCTTTACATTCAGTCGACATTATTTCAATACATAAACACTTCTAGTTATCCTTGTTACATGTTTAACTGTAACGAATTATTTTTAAATATTCTGACATAGGAACAATAATATTTTTGTACTGGCTATATCTAGGAAATATCCTAATTATAATGTTAGAACAATCGAATACCAACTATTATATGATACATATTTCCTATAATATAAAAATTAAAATAAGCAAAAATAATTGCACAGCTTCGACTACTAGTTATTTTTGTTCCATGTTGCTACATCGGCAACGTTCATAATCCATCCAGCGATCATAATCCAGCATTTGAATTATCTTTAATTTCTTGGAGCATAGCTGTCTTTATCGCGGCAATTATTTTTCTGCTTGCTTTCCCTCTATTTCGACGTTTCTCACTGCAACTGTCGTATTTCCTGCGGTCTCTCACGCGTCGAAACAGTTCTTCGTCTGAAATTTCCTCAGTAGGGAAACGCTTCGCCCCAATCATATTCCCTCCTTGCATCTGCATCTCCGTACACTTGGTACACTTGCATCGTATCTATAATTTCTGTGAATGTGTACAGTATTGCTCGATTGCAGGTGCACTTGTCCCAATTATATCGAATAAGATTGCGTGCAGGCTCACGACGCAAAGAATCATCGGACTCTTGTATTCATTAGCTTTGAGCTATTGACTGTGCAACTAAGTGATTTTGTCATTCGGTGGTTTTGGGTGCATACATTATTTTTTATTATTAAATTATCCAACTTTTACTTGCGGAAGTTTTCTCTTTATTTTCATTTTTGTGTTTTCATTAGCGAGTACCCTTTTCAGATAATTACAATCGTCGCGGCGCAATGTTATAAATTGTAGGGAGCATGAAAAAGACTGATATTTTTCGATGTCGGTATTTCAGAACACGCGACATAGAGTCCCATATACTGTCACGTCTCCGTCAAATTTCCGCTTCGGTCGTTCTAAAAGCTCTTTATGTTGTTAGTTTTCCATAACGATCAAAGAACTAATATTTTGCAAATGAATGGCAAAACAGGATTTGTCCGAATTCTTTTATGCAAAATCAGTAATATTTTGGGAAAGAGGAGGGGTGATGTTACCGTAGAAGTGAAAGTTGCTATTCAGAGTAATTTACCCAGTGAACTCGGTGGTTTTCTTACCATGTTAATATCGTTCTCGACGTAACCGATTTAGCATGACGTAGGTTTAGGACCTTAGCGGTATTTGGTATTATAGTTGTCTTGTCTTCATTCGGACTCATTTAATTAATTTCCACTAGGGGTGTCTGTAATAAATTCATCTATAACAAAACTGAAATAAAATTGAACATTCAATATCTTGTTTATTATTTTTATATAGATAGTAATGTTTCCATGTTTCTTGTAGCTTTTTAATAAGGAATATATTTGTTTAAAAGATATACAATAAATACATAATTGTTGATAGACAAAACTTTATAAAATTGCCGATATTTAATTTTTCGCGTAAATTATTGTATATTAATAGTAGGAAATATTATAAATTTCTGAAGTAAGCACTATCATTATAGCCATTATGTACTGAAAATAACATTCAACAGTTCGATAGAATTCCTGCTAGACTAGGCTAGATATTTATCACTGTGTTATGATACAGTAATTACTGTAATATTCGAACAAACGTATTCAAATATTTTTCAGTAATAACTTTAATATAACGCCGAAAAGACCGTGTCTTACACATACATATTTATTTCTGTATGCATATATGCTTATCAGCGACAAAACATAATGTAATATAAGTACTTATTAGCAATGCGTTATGGTAATTATATTATATTATTTTCTCCATAAATACTGACTTTCTCAGCATACCTGCCGTTTATTGTGACAATATTAGCATATGTATGTGTTTTATACATATGTTATATATTGCAAACAAAAAATAACAGCATTGATAATAGCTGAGATATAAAAATTTGTTCTTGTCAGTATTATGTCACCTTGTCATTTTTTAATATATTACTTTTCTTACTTTTACTAACTGTTGTTCAATTATCTCGAGTAAATTAATATTGTTACATCGTTCGTGTTATGAAATGGATAAAAAGTTTAGTTTGAGAACATGTATTCCTCTAAGTTCAATGCAAGTAAATTTATACGATGCAAATGCTTGTAAATGACCATGACCTTTGTTAAACACATTTCTAAAATTACACGTACAAACGAACAAAACTACGTTACTACAAAAATTGCATATCGTGATAAAATTGAAGATCTTCATCGTTATACTAATAAAAATGAGAAATAAAATATTCCGAGTAAGTAGGCACCGTGCCACGGACGTACGGTGCAATTTTTCCTGTCATATTCTACTAATATCCATTTCATCGGTTCTAACATCTTCATTCAAAGAAATCAAATTTTCACCTGCTAGTAGCGCTTCAATCTCGTGATATGTTTTTCCTTTCGTTTCCGGTACCCATATGAACACCATCAGAAACGCCAAACTGCATGATGTCGCAAAGATAAAGAAAATCGCATGCCATTCTAAATTATCGGTAATCACTTCATTCACTTTCGACGCGATGAAACCAATTGCACCATCGAAAATCACAAAGATGGCACCAACAAAGCCTTTTAGTTTCGTAGGAAATAAGTCGCATAGGAGAACATTGGGTAACGTACCTAATCCAATTTGAAACATTACTTGATATATAATTAGGACGAAAACAGGAATAGTAGAGTCGAGGGAAACGTCAGAATTATATTGAACTAACAAAAGATAAGTTGCTAGAATAGTCAATGTAAAACACGACCCAAGCGTAGACACAATCAAAAGTTTTCTTCTTCCAAGACATTCCACTGTTAAGGTGGATAAAGTGCCAGATATAAGGTCGACAGCCAGGACCAAAATCGTCGCTACGTTTGATTCAATACCGATCGTTGTTTTGCTAAACACCTCCAGATACCGCATAGTGATGAAGTTTCCGCTAAGGTGTTGTGCCATGATTAAGACAAGCATGATAAGCAGAGCTCTCCTGTTGCTTCCTTGTAGTATTGATCGCAGCTTGTTTAAACAGGTATATGTAGTTCCATCCATGTATGGCTCAGATATACCCGTTGATGCTCGCGAATCCACATTGGGTTGTGTGCGCAAATCGCTTCTAGATCGCGATTGTGTTTCACGTATGTGGTCTGGGTTTATTTCGCTTGTGGATGGTCGGTGTACTTCGCTTGCGGATGGTCGGTGTAATTCGCTTGTGGATGGTCGGTGTACTTCGCTTGATGATGGTGGGTGTATTTCGCTTGTGGATGGTGGGTGTACTTCGCTTGCGGATGGTCGGTGTAATTCGCTGGTGGATGGTCGGTGTACTTCGCTTGATGATGGTGGGTGTATTTCGCTTGTGGATGGTCGATGTACTTCGCTTGTGGATGGTCGGTGTACTCCGCTTGTGGATGGTTGATGTACTTCGCTTGCGGATGGTCGGTGTGATTCGCTTGTGGATTGTGAGTGTAATTCGCGCGCGGTTTTTAGTGGTAATCCGGACGAGTCGCGCGAGTATTCTACGCGTAATTCGCCCGTGGGTTGTGTGTTTACTTCGCATTTGAATTTTGAGTATACTGAGGATATGGATTCTGAAGGCGAATCGCTACTGGATGGTAAGTGTAAATCGGACGTGACTTCTGTGCCTACTACTTCCTGTGTGGGGTCTGAGTGTGTTTCGCGTATGGATTGTGAGGGTAAATTGCTTCTGTACGGTGGGGGTAAGTCGGTACTTGATGGTGAGGAGAAATTGATACTGTACGGTGGGGGTAAATCGCTACTTGATGGTGGGGGCAAATTGATACTGTACGGTTGGGGTAAAACGCTACTGTACGGTGGGGGTAAAACGCTACTGTACGGTGGGGGTAAATCGCTACTTGATGGTGGGGGCAAATTGATGCTGTACGGTGGGGGCACATTGCTTCTGTACGGTGGGTGTAAATCGCTTCCTGATTGTGAGGATAAATCACTTCTGGATTGTTGGTGTAATCCGTATCTGACTTCTTCGCGTAGAGCACGTAGCTCGATTTTCACTCTTTCAGGATCTTCGATGCCTTTGTAATATGCTATCGACTTGCGTGCTTCCGCCTTTTGACCTTTTGCCACCAAGAAATACGGAGTTTCGCGTAAGCACATGAGCGGCAAGATGGATATACCTGATATTACTATAAGAGCCAGCAGGTGTGACGTGTACGTCAGCGAGTGTTCTAGAGCGTAGGTTAGTAGTGACTCTATATATACGTTCGCTGCGATTAAAACACTTACGAATCCTCTGTATTCGATGTCGGTGACTTCTGACACGAACATGGGATTTATCGTGCGGGCAATACCTACGCCTATACCGAGGACACCCCGAGCAAAGTATAGGTTTTGCACAGAAGTTGCGCTGTACATTTCGAACCAGCCGAAGATGAACACTGTACTACATAGAAGGAGGCAGTATTTACGACCGATGCGATCGGCCAACTTCGCAGCCACAAGTGAACCGATCATTGAACTAAGTACTGTCAAAGATACGCTCCATGAATATTCGTCGCTTGTTACCGTTGGCGGCACGTCGCCGTTTCCCGATGTTAGACGGAGAACTGAAGTGTTTTTCCATCCGTAGACTGTACCGACCAAGCACATGGTTAGCGTTGCTGGAATGAGAAACAGATAATGCTATATATAGCATATGTTAATTGTAGTGCGGTTGTTTTATAGTTACACTGCCTATATTTACGCAAATTTATATTTTTAATATATACTACTAATATATTTATAATTAATACATACCGCAGGCTATAAGTAAATAGACTCTTCGCGATGTTAGCACGAATGCTTTCCACTAGTTTTATTTCTTAGCTATTTTATTATTAGTCTGTTAATCCATTCCCATTATACGTGCATTAAGTAAAATACTACATGAAGTCAAATTTATTAGAGACTTGCGATATGTATAGGTATATTAATGTGTAATAATGTACATTTTTTTGCTTTCAGATTTCTCATAAATATATAAAATAAATAAAATAAATATATAAAAGTCCGCACTTGGTTTATGATATAATATAGCATCAGTGCGATGAATATCTGAATCGAAATGTTAAATTTATCGTAATGTAGGATGGAATAGAAATGCAACTTTAAACGATGGTACGCAAGTCAATAGAAGTGAGAAATAATTCAGGAACATCGCTATGAAACATCAATTCGAGGATGCAAAGGTAATTGCATTCTGCGTAATAAAATTACAGATGAATACCTGACGTAATATCAAGAGTGAAAACTAACATAAAGCACCAGGTAACCATTTCCTCGCGCGTGCGACGTTGCTATTAGTAATTTCACTTTCCAGTGATAAACGATCAGGACGAAAACCTCCGCCCTCAGGCAATCTGCTGGGAGCCTGGAAAACAGATACCTTTGTTAAGAATAGAAATCATAATTATATTCTAATTAGATAGTCTAATCAAACTTTTGAGCGAATATAAATTCCAAACCACGGAAAAGATATTAAGACGTATTTAAATATTAACATTTTTTCAAGGTAATTGAAAAATTTCCTTTCTCCTATCATAATAGAAATACAATTTATGATATTTCTATCAACAACATTAAAATATGCTTGATGTTATTTGATGTTATTATAGATAGAAGACGTACTTGAGTTTTCCACTGACGTTTGCTAAAAGTTATTTGTGCTTTTGAAAACCTTCTAAAAGCATTTCCTTTGATTGTCCTCCAAATCAATGATCATTTGAACGGTTTTTATATATTTCTTAAATATTTTTTGTAATTAATGAAATACATTAACATGTCGTATAGATAACACCAAAGAACCCTTTGTACCTTCAAATATGATTCGATATTTATAAGACGTAACAGTTTTAAGCTTTGAACTTTATGTTTTGGTGGGTCGTGACAGTTTAAATCAGGCTGAAAGATTCAAAAGTTTAAATGATCACGATCGACTATGACAGAAGGACCAAGACATAAGATTATTGTAACTTCTAAATATCGAATCATATTCGATGGTTCAAAAGGATCTTTGGTATTATCGACACGATATGTTAATACATTTCATTATGTGCCAAAACTTTAAATCGAGACGTAGGGATCGTATCTCTATTTGGAAATAACAAATAATTGTTAAATTCGCTGAAAATAGGTATCTCATACAGACACTTTTTTTATATTATCGTTGAAATAGAATTTAGGGTTTGTTACTCTCCGATATTTAATTTCTATCCGTTTATTTAAAAAATATTTATCATATTATCATACTAAATGCTTACCGTCCTACGCTGGGACATGTTGTCAGAAATAAGTACTTTCTCGCAATTATATAATCACGATAGATTTTCAGTAATTCAATTTGTAGAAACCAGTTTACACATAATTATTTAAAAACTGCACGAAAGATCATTGGGAATTATCTATCGCAAAAGAAGAACAACTGTAAGAAATCTTTATACTAATTCTCGCGATTTACGGATTTCGTATTGATTTGTTCGATTTACACGACAGACACAACCATACTGGGTACTTCTGGGGTTACTTCCTCTTCACATACAGTCGACATTATTTCAATACATAAACATTTCTGATTCTCCTTGTTATATGTTTAAATGTAACGAATTAATTTTAAATATTCCGACGTAGGAACAATAATATTTTTGTACTTATTATATCTAGGAAATATCCTAATTATAATGTTAGAACAATCGAATGCCAACTATTATATGATACATATTTCCTATAATATAAAAATTAAAAGGAGCAAAAATGATTGCACAGCTTCGACTACTAGTTATTTTTGTTCCATGTTGCTACATCGGCAACGTTCATAATCCATCCAGCGATCATAATCCAGCATTTGAATTATCTTTAATTTCTTGGAGCATAGCTTCCTTTATCGCGGCAATTCTTTTTCTCTTTACTTTCGCTCTATTTCGACGTTTCCCACTAAAACTGTCGTATTTTCTACGATCTCTCACGCGTCGAAACACTTTTTCGTTTGAAATTTCCTCAGTAGAGAAAACGCTTCGCCCAAATGGTTTTCCCTCCTTGCATCTGCATCTCCGTACACTCGGTACACTTGCATCGTATCTATAATTTCTGTGAATGTGTACAGTATTGCTCGATTGCTGGTGCACTTGTCCCAATTATATCGAATAAGATTGCGTGCAGGCTCACGACGCAAAGAATCATCGGACTCTTGTATTCATTAGCTTTGAGCTATTGACTGTGCAACTAAGTGATTTTGTCATTCGGTGGTTTTGGGTGCATACATTATTTTTTATTATTAGATTATCCAACTTTTACTTGCGGAAGTTTTCTCTTTATTTTCATTTTTGTGTTTTCATTAGCGAGTACCCTTTTCAGATAATTACAATCGTCGCGGCGCAATGTTATGAATTGTAGGGAGCATAAAAAAGACTGATATTTTTCGATGTCGGTATTTCAGAACACGCGACACAGAGTCCCATATTATGTCACGTCTTCGTCAAATTTCCGCTTCGGTCGTTCTAAAAGCTCTTTATGTTTGTTTTCCATAACGATCAAAGAACTAATCTTTTGCAAATGAATGGCAAAACAGGATTTGTCCGAATTTTTTAATGCAAAATCAGTAATATTTTGGGAAAGAGGAGGAGTGATGTTACCGTAGAAGTGAAAGTTGCTATTCAGGGTAATTTACCCAGTGAACTCGGTGGTTTTCTTACCATTTTAATATCGTTCTCGACGTAACCGATTTAGCATGACGTAGGTTTAGGACCTTAGCGGTATTTGGTATTACAGTTGACTCGACTTTATTCGGGCTCCTTTAATTAATTTCCACTAGGCTTGTCTGTAATAAATTCATCTATAATAAAACTTGAATAAAATAGAATATTCAATATCTTGTTTGTGATTTTTATATAGATAGTAATGTTTCCATGTTTCTTGTAGCTTTTTAATAAGGAAGATATTTGTTTAAAAGATATACAATAAATACATAATTGTTGATAGACAAAACTTTATAAAATTGTCGATATTTGTTATTTCGCGTAAATTGTCGTATATTAAAAGTAGGAAATATTATAAATTTCTGAAGTGAACACTATTATTATAGCCATTATTTACTGAAAATAACATTCAACAGATCGATAGAATTCCTGCTAGACTAGGCTAGATATTTATCACTGTGTTATGATACAGTAATTACTGTAATATTCGAACAAACGTATTCAAATATTTTTCAGTAATAACTATAATATAACGCCGAAAAGACTGTGTCTTACACATACATATTTATTTCTATATGCATATATGCTTATCAGCGACAAAACACAATGTAATATAAGTACTTATTAGCAATGCGTTATGTTAATTATATTATATTATTTTCTCCATAAATACTGACTTTCTCAGCGTACCTGCTGTTTATTGTGACAATATTAGCATATGTATATGTTTTATACATATGTTATATATTGCAAACTAAAAATAACAGCATTGATAACAGCTGAGATATAAAAAATTGTTCTTGTCAGTATTATGTCACCTTGTCATTTTTTAATATATTACTTTTCTTACTTTTGCTAACTTTTGTTCAATTATCTCGAGTTAATTGGTATTGTTACATTGTTCGTGTTATGAAATGGATAAAAAATTTAGATTGAGAACATGTATTCCTCTAAGTTCAATGCAAGTCAATTTATGCGATATATACGTATATAAAACTACGTTACTACAAATATTGCATATCGTGATAAAATTGAAGATTTTCATCGTTATACTAATAAAAATGAGAAATAAAATATTCCGAGTAAGTAGGCACCGTGCCACGGACGTACGGTGCAGTTTCTCTTGTCATATTCTACGAATATCCATTTCATCGGTTCTAACTTCTTCATTCAAAGAATTCAAATTTTCACCAACTAGAAGCGCTTCAATCTCGCAATATGTTTTTCCTCTCGTTTCCGGTACCCATATGAACACCATCAGAAACGCCAAACTGCATGATATCGCAAAGATAAAGAAAATCCAATGCCATTCTACATTATCGGCAATGACTTTATTCAGTTTCGACGCGGTAAAACCAATTATAACATCGAAAATCACAACGATAGCAGCAACAAAGCCTTTCAGTTCCGTAGGAAATAACTCACATAGGAGAACATTGGGTAACATTCCTAAACCAACTTGGAACAATACTTGATACCAACTTAAGAAGCAAACGGGAAGAATAGAGATGGTGGAGTTGTCAGACTTATGTAGATCTAAGAAAAGATAACCTGCTACAAGAAAGAATGAAATACATGACCCAACCGTAGACAGAAACAAAAGTGTTCTTCTTCTAAAATATTCCACTATTAACGCGATTGTATAGCCAGATACATGGCGGGCAACCTGGACCAAAATCATCGCTTCGCGTAGATCGATATAGGCCGCTTTTCTGTCAATCAATTCTTCCAGGTACTGCGTAGCGGTGAAGTTTCCGCTGAGTTGTTGTGCCATGATCAAGCCAAACATGATAAACAGAGCTTTCCTGTTGCTTCGTTGTAGTATTGCTCGCAGCTTGTTTAAACAGGTATATTTAGTCTCACCAATGTATGTCTCAGTTATGTCCGTTGATGCTCGCGAATCCACACTGCATTGTCTGCATAAATCGCTTCTGGATCGTGAGTCTAATTCGCTTTCCGTTTGTGGGAGTATTTGGCTTGTGGATGGTCGGTGTATTTCGCTTGTGAATGGTTGGTGTATTTCGCTTGTGGATGGTGGGTGTACTTCGCTTGTGGATGGTCGGTGTACTTCGCTTGTGGATGGTCGATGTACGTCGCTTGTGGATAGTGGGTGTATTTCGCTTGTGTATGGTCGGTGTACTCCGCTTGTGGATGGTGGGTCTATTTCGCTTGCGGATGGTCGCTGTGTTTGGCTTGCGGATGGTTTGTCATATTGTCTTGTAGATGGTCGATGTACTTCGCTTGTGGATGGTGGGTGTACTTCGCTTGTGGACGGTCGGTGTACTTCGCTTGTGGATGGCCGATGTACTTCGCTTGTGGGTGGAGGATGTATTTCGCTTGTGGATGGTGGGTGTACTTCGCTTGTGGATGGTCGGTATACTTCGCTTATGGATGGTGGGTGTATTTCGCTTGTGGATGGTCGGTGTATTTCGCTTGTGGATGGTTGGTGTATTTTGCTTGTGGATGGTCGGTGTATTTCGCTGGTTGATGGTCGGTGTATTTCGCTTGTGGATGGTCGGTGTATTTCGCTTGTGGATGGTCGGTGTATTTCGCTTGTTGATGGTGGGTGTACTTCGCATGTGGATGTTCGGTATACTTCGCTTATGGATGGTCGGTGTATTTCGCTTATGGATGGTGGGTGTATTTCGCTTATGGATGGTAGGTGTACTTCGCTTGTGGATGGTCGGTATACTTCGCTTATGGATGGTCGGTGTATTTCGCTTGTGGATGGTCGGTGTACGTCGCTTGTGGATAGTGGGTGTACTTCGCTTATGGATGGTAGGTGTACTTCGCTTGTGGATGGTCGGTATACTTCGCTTATGGATGGTCGGTGTATTTCGCTTATGGATGGTGGGTGTATTTCGCTTGTGGATGGTCGGTGTATTTCGCTTGTGGATGGTGGGTGTACTTCGCTTGTGGATGGTCGGTGTACTTCGCTTGTGGATGGTCGGTGTACGTCGCTTGTGGATAGTGGGTGTACTTCGCTTATGGATGGTAGGTGTACTTTGCTTGTGGATGGTCGGTATACTTCGCTTATGGATGGTCGGTGTACTTTGCTTGTGGATGGTCGGTGTAATTCGCTTGCGGATGGTCGGTGTAATTCGCTTGTGGATTGTGAGTGTAATTCGCGCGGGGATTGTAGGCGTAATTCATCTGTGGGTTGGTGGTGTACTTGGCATATGACTTCTGAGTGTATTACGGATATGGATTCTGAGGATGAATCGCTACTGGAATTTAAGGATAAATCGGACATGTGTTCTGTGTCTACTACTTCCCAAAAGGAGTCTGAGTGTGCTTCGCGTTTTGATTGTGAGGGTAAATCGCTTCTGGATTGTGATGGTAAATCGTTCCCGGATTGTTGGTGTAATTCGTCTCCGAATTGTTGGTGTAATTCGTCTCCGAATTGTTGGTGTAATTCGTGTCTGACTTTATCGCGTAGAGCACGTAGTTCGATTTTCACTTTGTGAGGATCTTTGATGCCTTTGTAATATGCTATCGACTTGCGTGCATGCTTCTTTTGACCTTTTAGCACCAAGATATACGGAGTTTCGGGGAAGCGCGAGATCGACAAGATGGATGTAACGGATATTATTACAAGAATCACCAGCTGTGACTTGTACGTCAGCCAAATTGCTAGAGCGTAGGTTAGTAGTGTCCCGGAATTTACGTTCGCTGCGATTAGAACACCTACAGATGCTCTGTATTTGATGTCGGCGACTTCCGACACGAACATGGGATTTATCGTGTGGGCAATACCAACGCCTATACCGAGAATCAGCCCAGCAAAGTATAGCAGTGGCACGTCGTGTGATATTGTGACGTAGATGATGAACCAGCCTAGGCTGAACATTGTGCTGCATACAAGGAGGCAGAATTTACGACCGCTGTGATCGGCCAACTGGGCAGCCAGAAGTGAACCGATCATTGAACCAAGTACTGTCAAAAAAACGATCCATGAATATTCGTCCTGTGTTAACGTTAGTGGTACGTCGTCGCTTCCACTTGTTAGATGGAAAAGTGAAGTCTTTGTCCATCCGTGGACTGTACCGACCAAGCCCATGGTTATCGTTGCTGGAATGAGAAACAGATAATGCTGTATATAGCATATGTTAATTGTAGTGCGGTTGTTTTATAATTACACTGTTTATATTTACGCAAATTTGTATTTTTAATATATACTACTAATTGTTAGGTAGATGATACATTTACACTGAAGATGTGAATGAGTGTGTAAGCGTGAGTAAGGTCTCAGGTGAGACAAAAGGCGATTGGTAGCTGTTAGGAGAATCTAGAATATTATGTTGACAACAAGCGTGCGTGTAAGAAGGTTATCGACGTCTTCAGAATGTAATATATATGTATAGCTGTTGTATGTGAATAAAGTAAATTATTTATTTTCCGAATCCTCTGTATAGCATAATATGGTAGCAGAGCGTGGTTACTAATTTTGCAAGCTATTTAGTGCGTGGGTTTTAGTCTTGCGAGTTAGTTTGAGTGAGTTAGTAAGGGATGAAACGTTCAAAGGATATAAAATAAAAGAAAAAATACTTCGAGCACGTAGGAACGCTTGAGTAAAAAATAGAAAATCAATTAAAATGGAGAGATCGGAAATTATGATACCGATATTTGATGGTGAGGATTACGGGATGTGGAAGAAGAGAATAACAATGTTTCTGAGGTATAAAGAATGTGATATTGTTATAACTAGAGTGAAGACCGAAACAGACAATCCAGACTGGGACAAAAAGGATCTGAAGGCGATAAATATAATTTATAGTGCTATCTCAAATAGACAATTAGAATATATTAGAGAAGAAAAAAGAACGTATGAAATAATGAAAAAGTTCGACGAAATGTACTTGAGAGAGTCGACAGCACTACAGATCGTGTGCAAAAGGAGATTGGAGAGGATAGGTCTCGATAAATACAGTGATTCAGCATCGTTCTTCAGCGATTTTGAAAAACTAATAAACGAATTAAAAAGTGCAAGAGCACAAGTGAGTGAGAGGGAAAAGCTGAATTACATATTAAATACGTTACTCCAAGCTACATAGCTACATAGCGGATATAATAGATGCAGTGAAAGAAGGGAATCAAACGGTAGCATACGTGAGGAATAAAATAGAAATGGCGGAAAAGAAAGATACATCAAATCGAGGAGAAATGAAAACTAATGTCTTTGCTGCAAAAAAGGAAGGATGCTTCAAATGTAGAAGAGTGGGACATTTTGCAAGAGAGTGTCAAAATGGCGTCCAAGCGTGAAGCAGTAACAGTTATCGGCGTGAGTCAACACGGGGTTACAGCAGAGGAAGAGGAAACAAAGGCAATACGAGCAGGGGACGTGGAAACTTCCATCGTCAATCAGCAGCCGGCACGAGCGAGTATGGCAATTCAGGAGCAGGCACATGGATGGCAATGGCACACGCAGCACACAGCAGCGAGATGAACGAGATAAGTTATAACGAAATAATGTGGCTATTAGATAGCAGTTGTACCGATTACATAATTAACGATGTAAATTATTTTGATAAATCTATCGACCTTAAAGAACCGGTAAATATATATTTGGGCGATAATAGATAGATAATAGATCGATAAAGGAAACAAAAGTAGGAAATGTTATAAGCTATTTTGAAGCATTTGGAAAGCGAAATAAAATAAATATGAATAAAGTTTTTTATGCGAAAGAAATGTCCGCAAACTTGATTAGTTTAGGCAAGTTAACGAATAATAATAACATGGTTATTCCAAAAGGAAATATTGCAAAAATAATAGATGAGAACAATAAACTTTCAGCTGTAGTGGTCAAAGAAAATGGAACATATAAAATGAAAAGTATATTGAAAGGGAAGGAGCACTTAATAAACAGTGCCGAACGTAGTGGTATGAGTAAAAAGGAAAGATGGTATGGGATGCTAGGACACGTAAATTTTAAATAATTAAATATTTTGAGTAAAGAGCAGCTAGTGACAGGTATACCGAATAAATTTGAAAAGGAATTGTTGAAATGTAAAGTGTGTATAGAAAGTAAAATGCATAATTTACCTTTCAAAAATAATCGGACTAAGGCTAGGGAGATAATGGAAATTATTCATACGGACGTGTGCGGTCCCTTTAAGACTACCGGATTAAATGGAGAGAAATATTTTATTTCATTTATCGATGATCATAGTAAAATAGCTAGGATCTATTGTATAAAATCAAAAGATGACGTCTTTGATTCTCTCGTACAGTTTGTAAATGAAGTTGAGAACTTAACGAGCAAGAGATTAAAAATATTGAGATGCGATAATGGAAGAGAATACTTAAACAATCGAATTTATAAATTTGCTAAAGACAAAGGTATCGTAATAAATAATTGTCCAACTTACGTACATGAATTAAACGGAACAGCGAAAAGATATAATAGAACAGTGATGGACATGGCGCGTTGCTTGTTAACGGAAGCGGAAGTACATAAAAAGTATTGGCCGGAAATAGTATGTACAGCGGCATACTTGAAAAATCGAATACTAGCAAACACTGTAGAGAGAAAGACACCTTTTGAAATATTCTTCGGGAGAAAACCAAGTGTTGAAAATTTATATCTATATGGAAGTAAAGTTTTTGTAAGAAGGCCAGAACAAAAAAGAGTTTCTAAATGGGATAAAAAGCCAGATATGGGAATTCTGTTAGGATATAGTGAAGTAGGATACAGAGTCCTATTAGGTGGAAAAATAACAGTAGCTAGACATGTAGAGGTCATAGAAACAGACACAAAATGTATCGGTTTTGAGGGGAATTCATTCGATGGAGATAGCGATGATAGTAAAGATAATTATTTATTGGACATCACGAATAAGGAAGAGTTAGAAAGTAGAGAAGATGAAAATGATAGTAGTTCTGAAAGCTTACAGATCCCTAGGAGATCTACACGTAATAAGAGAACTCCAATAAGATATCCAGAAAAGGAAAACAGTAGTGAGATTCACGCAAATTATTGTAGAGTAGATATCCCTTGTACATTTGAGGAGGCGATTTGTTGTGAAAATAGTGAAGATTGGAAACAGGTTATGGATAAAGAAATAGAATGTCTCTATAAGAATAAAACATGGAAATTGGTAAAAAGGGTAAAAGGCAAAGAAGTATTAGATGTGAAATGGCTTTACACGAGAAAATCAGATGACAGATATAAGGCTAGATTAGTGGTAAGAGGATTTCAACGAAGAAACGTAGTCGATGACATATATTCTCCAGTAGCGAGTAATCAAACTCTTAAGATATTGCAATCATATTGTTGCCAAAATGGATTAATCATTGGGCAAATGGATGTAGAAACTGCCTTTTTAAATGGTGAAGTAAGTTCGGAGGTATATGTAAATCAACCAAAGGGATATGCAGACGGAACGAATAGAGTTTGTAAATTATCGAGAGCGCTTTATGGGTTAAAAAGAAAGTCCGAGGGATTGGTATGAGTGTTTTGATAGGTATGTGACGAGATTAGGTTTTAAGAAGAATAACTAAGAATTGTGCCTATATACTCATGGAGAGGGAGAAAATGTTGTTTATTTGCTAATATATGTAGACGATTTGTTAATCTGTAGTAAAAACAAAAAAGGGATACGAAATATAAAGAAGTTATTAACTGATAAATTTAAAATGAAAGATTTAGGTGAAGTAAAAGAATATCTTGGAATAAATATAGTGTATGATTATATCAAAAATGAAATGACACTAAGCCAAACAAATACATTCAATCATCATTAATTAGCAAAGAAATATAAATTACAAGACAACAAATTGTACTGTACACCTATGGAGACAAATTTAAAAATTGAAAAAGCTGAGATAAATAGAAAGGACATTGGATACAAGAATTTAATTGGTGCATTGCTGTATATTAGTACAAATACCAGACCCGATATAAGTTATAGTGTAAATTATCTAAGTAGATTTCAAGATTGTTGTAGCGAGACACGTTTTAAATATGCTTTGCGAATATTGAAATATTTGTACCGGACTAGGGATTTAAGGTTACAATATAAAAGGAATGAAAAATGTGAAACGATAGATTGTTATGTGGACGCTGATTGTAATTGTACTGATTGTACTTCTGGATATGTAATTAAATTGTATGGAAATGTAATCGGTTGAAAGTCTAAAAAACAAAGGTGTGTGACAAAAGCCTCGACATATGTAGCCCTATCGGAAGCAGTGAGTGAATTAGAGAAATTATGAATGTAAATCTAAACGATAACCCTGTAAAAATTTGTGAGGATAACTCTGGAGTGATAAGTATAGCAAAGTACGGAAATTTCACAAAAAATTCTAAACACATTGAAGTTCATTACCACTACGTTCACGAATGCTTAAGGGAAAATAAGATAAATATAATTAAAGTAAGTACAGACGAAAATACTGCGGATATTTTTACGAAAGCACTGTGTAGGCAGAAATTCGAAATTCGAATGTAAATAAAGCAATAAGTGTTAAATTTTCTGTTAGTTAATTCGACAAGCATGTAAATACAATTAAGTGTACAGTATAAATGTAAGGAGGCGTGTTAGGTAGATGATACATTACAGTGTACATGTCAATGTGTGTGTAAGCGTCAGAGGAAGTCCAGGTCTCAGTTGAGACAAAAGACGATTGGTAGCTGTTAGAAGAATCTAGAATATTATGTTGACAACAAGCGTGCGTGTAAGAACGTTATCGAGATCTTCAGAGTGTAATATATGTAGTATCGCACATTTTAAACTGCAGATGGCGCTGCTGGGTACGGCCGCTTTTCGTCTAATTTCTGTATCGTGGAAGAAAAATCGGACTCCGGTCGCCGGGATTCGAACCCGGGTCCCGAACGTTCGCAACCTAAGGCGCTAACCACTGCGCTACCGTCGTCCGACTCTAGTTAGTGTCGAGTGGTGGTATTCATTATCGAGCACCATCACAGGTCCTCCCTCCACGATACTACATTCGGCCATACCTGACAATCACATCTGCCCTCAGATGTGCTCGTCAGCGCCAACTTCACTCGCTGAACTTCTCTGGCGAGTCTTCTAGGGTCTTTTGAGCGTTGACACTGTGCGCGCTCAAGGCTCGTCTTCATCAATGGAGGGAGTAACACCTCAACTCCGCCCCGTCTTGATTGAGATCGCGATCTCCTGGACCGTTGACGTCTAAACGGTCTCCCATCAGCCAATCTCATCGTCGTCGTCGTCTTCTCGCGCACCGTGTTTTTCCCGCTCTACATCCCACTTCTGACACCAATTTGTAGTATCGCACATTTTAAACTGCAGATGGCGCTGCTGGGTACGGCCGCTTTTCGTCTAATTTCTGTATCGTGGAAGAAAAATCGGACTCCGGTCGCCGGGATTCGAACCCGGGTCCCGAACGTTCGCAACCTAAGGCGCTAACCACTGCGCTACCGTCGTCCGACTCTAGTTAGTGTCGAGTGGTGGTATTCATTATCGAGCACCATCACAGGTCCTCCCTCCACGATACTACATATATATGTATAGCTGTTGTGTGTGAATAAAGTAAATTATTTATTTTTCCGAATCCTCTCTATACCTTGACACTAATATATTTATAATTAATACATACCGCAGGCTATAAGTAAATGGACTCTTCGCGATGTTAGCACGAATGCTCTCCACTAGTTTTATTTCTTAGCTATTTTATTATTAATCTGTTAATCCATTCGCATTATATGTGCATTAAGTAAAGTACTGCATGAAGTCAAATTTATTAGAGACTTGCGATAAGTATAGGTGTATTAATGTGTAATAATGTACATTTTTTGCTTTCAGATTTCTCATAAATATATAAAATAAATAAAATAAATATATAAAAGTCCGCACTTGATTTATGATATAATATAGCATCAGTGCGATGAATATCTGAATCGAAATGTTAAATTTATCGTAATGTAGGATGGAATAGAAATACAACTTTAAACGATGGTACGCAAGTCAATAGAAGTGAGAAATAATTCAGGAACATCACTATGAAACATCAATTCGAGGAGGGAAAGGAAATTGCATTCTGCGTATTAAAATTACAGATAAATATCTGACGTAATATCAAGAGTGAAAACTAACCGGAAACACATGCTAACCATTGCCGCGTGTGTGCGACGACGCCATTAGTAACTTCACCTTCTAGTGATAAACGGTCAGGACCTAAATCTCCGCTCTCAGGCAATCTGCTGGGAGCCTGGAAAACAGATACCTTTGTTAAGAATAGAAATCATAATTCTATTCTAATTAGATAGTCTAATCAAGCTTTTGAACAAATATAAATTCCAAGCCACGGAAAAGATATTAAGAAGTATTTAAATATTAACATTTTTTCAAGGTAATTGAACAATTTTCTATCTCCTATCTTAATAGAAATACAATTTATGATATTTCTATCAACAGCATTAAAATATGCTTGATGTTACTTGATATTATTATAGATAGAAGACGTCCTTTAGTTTTTCACTGACGTTTGCTAAAGATTATTTGTGCTTTTGACATATTTCTTCTAAAATCATTTCCGTTGAGCGTCCTCCAAATCAATGATCATTTGAACGGTTTTTATATGTTTCTTAAATATATTTACTAAATAATGAAATATACTAACATGTCGTATCGATAATACCGAAGAACCGTTTGAACCTTCGAATATGATTCGATATTTACAAGACGTAACAGTTTTAAGCTTTGAACTTTATGTTTTGGTGGGTCGTGACAGTTTAAATCAGGCTGAAAGATTCAAAAGTTTAAATGATCACGATCGATTATGACAGAAGGAACAAGACATAAGATTATTGTAACTTCTAAATATCGAATCATATTCGATGGTTCAGAAGGGTCTTTGGTATTATCGACACGATATGTTAATACATTTCATTATGTGCCAAAACTTTAAATCGAGACGTAGGGATCGTATCTCTATTTGGAAATAACAAATAATTGTTAAATTCGCTGAAAATAGGTATCTCATACAGACACTTTTTTTATATTATCGTTGAAATAGAATTTAGGATTTGTTACTCTGCGATATTTAATTTCTATCCGTTTATTTAAAAGATATTTATCATATTATCATACTAAATGCTTACCGTCCTACGCTGGGACATGTTGTCAGAAATAAGTACTTTCTCGCAATTATATAATCACGATAGATTTTCAGTAATTCAATTTGTAGAAACCAGTTTACACATAATTATTTAAAAACTGCACGAAAGATCATTGGGAATTATCTATCGCAAAAGAAGAACAACTGTAAGAAATCTTTATACTAATTCTCGCGATTTACGGATTTCGTATTGATTTGTTCGATTTACACGACAGACACAACCATACTGGGTACTTCTGGGGTTACTTCCTCTTTACATACAGTCGACATTATTTCAATACATAAACATTTCTGATTCTCCTTGTTATATGTTTAAATGTAACGAATTAATTTTAAATATTCCGACGTAGGAACAATAATATTTTTGTACTTATTATATCTAGGAAATATCCTAATTATAATGTTAGAACAATCGAATGCCAACTATTACTATTACATATTTCCTATAATATAAAAATTAAAAGGAGCAAAAATGATTGCACAGCTTCGACTATTAGTTATTTTTGTTCCATGTTCCTACATCGTCTACGTTGCGATAATAATGCAGCATTTGGATCATCTTTAATTTCTTGGAGCATAGCTTCCTTTATCGCGGCAATTCTTTTTCTCTTTACTTTCGCTCTATTTCGACGTTTCCCACTAAAACTGTCGTATTTTCTACGATCTCTCACGCGTCGAAACACTTTTTCGTTTGAAATTTCCTCAGTAGAGAAAACGCTTCGCCCAAATGGTTTTCCCTCCTTGCATCTGCATCTCCGTAC
The DNA here is from genome assembly GCF_040668555.2 of Bombus flavifrons. NCBI lineage: Eukaryota > Metazoa > Arthropoda > Insecta > Hymenoptera > Apidae > Bombus > Bombus flavifrons. The sequence continues at coordinate 9,918,646 of NC_138455.1, read as the reverse complement.
ACTCGGTACACTTGCATCGTATCTATAATTTCTGTGAATGTGTACAGTATTGCTCGATTGCAGGTGCACTTGTCCCAATTATATCGAATAAGATTGCGTGCAGGCTCACGACGCAAAGAATCATCGGACTCTTGTATTCATTAGCTTTGAGCTATTGACTGTGCAACTAAGTGATTTTGTCATTCGGTGGTTTTGGGTGCATACATTATTTTTTATTATTAAATTATCCAACTTTTACTTGCGGAAGTTTTCTCTTTATTTTCATTTTTGTGTTTTCATTAGCGAGTACCCTTTTCAGATAATTACAATCGTCGCGGCGCAATGTTATGAATTGTAGGGAGCATGAAAAAGACTGATATTTTTCGATGTCGGTATTTCAGAACACGCGACACAGAGTCCCATATAATGTCACGTCTCCGTCAAATTTCCGCTTCGGTCGATCTAAAAGCTCTTTATGTTTGTTTTCCATAACGATCAAAGAACTAATATTTTGCAAATGAATGCAAAACAGGATGTGTCCAAATTTTTTTATGCAAAATCAGTAATATTTTGGGAAAGAGGAGGGGTGATGTTACCGTAGAAGTGAAAGTTGCTATTCAGAGTAATTTACCCAGTGAACTCGGTGGTTTTCTTACCATTTTAATATCGTTCTCGACGTAACCGATTTAGCATGACGTAGGTTTAGGACCTTAGCGGTATTTGGTATTACAGTTGACTCGTCTTCATTCTGACTCCTTTAATTAATTTCCACTAGGGGTGTCTGCAATAAATTCATCTATAATAAAACTTGAATAAAATATAACATTCAATATCTTGTTTGTGATTTTTATATAGATAGTAATGTTTTCATGTTTCTTGTAGCTTTTTAATAAGGAAGATATTTGTTTAAAAGATATACAATAAATACATAATTGTTGATAGACAAAACTTTATAAAATTGTCGATATTTGTTATTTCGCGTAAATTGTCGTATATTAAAAGTAGGAAATATTATAAATTTCTGAAGTGAACACTATTATTATAGCCATTATTTACTGAAAATAACATTCAACAGATCGATAGAATTCCTGCTAGACTAGGCTAGATATTTATCACTGTGTTATGATACAGTAATTACTGTAATATTCGAACAAACGTATTCAAATATTTTTCAGTAATAACTATAATATAACGCCGAAAAGACTGTGTCTTACACATACATATTTATTTCTATATGCATATATGCTTATCAGCGACAAAACACAATGTAATATAAGTACTTATTAGCAATGCGTTATGTTAATTATATTATATTATTTTCTCCATAAATACTGACTTTCTCAGCGTACCTGCTGTTTATTGTGACAATATTAGCATATGTATATGTTTTATACATATGTTATATATTGCAAACTAAAAATAACAGCATTGATAACAGCTGAGATATAAAAAATTGTTCTTGTCAGTATTATGTCACCTTGTCATTTTTTAATATATTACTTTTCTAACTTTTGCAAGCTGTTGTTCAATTATCTCGAGTTAAATGATATTGTTACATTGTTCGTGTTATGAAATGGATAAAAAGTTTAGCTTGAGAACATGTATTCCTCTAAGTTCAATGCAAGTCAATTTATGCGATATATATGTTTGTAAATGACCATGACCTTTGTTAAACACATTTCTAAAATTACACGTACAAACGAATAAATCTACGTTACTACAAAAATTGCATATCGTGATAAAATTGAAGATTTTCATCGTTATACTAATAAAAATGAGAAATAAAATATTCCGAGTAAGTAGGCACCGTGCCACGGACGTACGGTGCAGTTTCTCTTGTCATATACTACGAATATCCATTTCATCGGTACTATCTTCTTCATCCGAAAAATTCAAATTTTCACCAACTAGAAGCGCTTCAATCTCGCGATATGTTTTTCCTTTTGTTTCCGGTAGAAATGTGTACACCAAAAAACATGCCACGGCGCATAATATCCCGGTGAGATAGTAAATGTTAATGAGCTCTAAAAAATCTGGAAATACTTGAAGCAGTAACGACCCGATAAGGACAATTGCACCATCGAAAATCACAACGATGGCACCAACAAAGCCTTTTAGTTTCGTAGGAAATAAGTCGCATAGGAGAGTATTATGTAACGTTCCTAAACCAACTTGAAACAATACTTGACACACAATTAATTCAACTATGAACAAAAAACTGATGTCATGCTTAACGTTAATTTTACTTGCCGAAATATGAATTGTTAAAAGTGTCAATATAATAGACGACCCAAGCATAGACAGAATCAAAAGTTTTCTTCTTCCATAACTATCCACTAACATCGCGCTTGTATAGGCAGAAGAAACGCGGACAAGTTCGACCAAAACCATCGCCATATACATATCGAAATAGGATATTTCTTTGCTAATCAAAATTTGCAGGTGCCCCGTAGCGGTGACGTTTCCGCTAAGTTGTTGTGCCAAGATCAAGCCAAGCAGGATGAACAGAGCTCTCCTGTTGCTTCCTTGTAGTATTCCTCGCAGCATGTTTAAACAGGTATATCTGGTTCCATCCATGTATGACTCAGGTATGCCTGTTGATGCTCGTGAATCCACATTGGGTTGCATGCGTAAATCGCTTCTGGATCGCGATTGTATTTCGCATATGTGGTCTGGGTTTATTTCGCTTGTGGATGGTCGCTGTATTTGGCTTGCGGATGGTGGGTGTACTTCGCTTGTGGAAGGTGTGTGTACTTCGCTTGTGGATGGTCGATGTACATCGCTTGCGGATGGTCGATGTAATTCGCTTGTGGATGGTCGGTGTACTTCGCTTGCGGATGGTCGATGTAATTCGCTTGTGGATTGTGAGTGTAATTCGCTTGTGGATTGTGAGTGTAATTCGCTTGTGGAAGGTGTGTGTACTTCGCTTGTGGATGGTCGATGTACATCGCTTGCGGATGGTCGATGTAATTCGCTTGTGGATTGTGAGTGTAATTCGCTTGTAGATGGTCGATGTATTTCGCTTGCGGATGGTCGGTGCAATTCGCTTGTGGATTGTGAGTGTAATTCGCTTGTGGCTGGTCGGTGTACATCGCTTGCGGATGGTCGATGTAATTCGCTTGTGGATTGTGAGTGTAATTCGCTTGTAGATGGTCGATGTATTTCGCTTGCGGACGGTCGGTGCAATTCGCTTGTGGATTGTGAGTGTAATTCGCTTGTGGATGGTCGGTGTACTTCGCTTGTGGATGGTCGGTGTAATTCGCTTGTGGATTGTGAGTGTAATTCGGCTATAGATGGTCGATGTATTTCGCTTGCGGATGGTCGGTGCAATTCGCTTGTGGATTGTGAGTGTAATTCGCTTGTGGATGGTCGGTGTACTTCGCTTGCGGATGGTCGATGTAATTCGCTTGTGGATTGTGAGTGTAATTCGCTTGTGGATGGTGGGTGTACTTCGCTTGTGGATGGTCGCTGTATTTGGCTTGCGGATGGTTGGTCTATTTGTCTTGTAGATGGTCGATGTACTTCGCTTGCGGATGGTCGGTGTAATTCGCTTGTGGATTGTGAGTGTAATTCGCTTGTGGATGGTCGGTATACTGCGCTTGCGGATGGTCGTTGTAATTCGCTTGTGGATTGTGAGTGTAATTCTCTTGTGGATGGTGAGTGTACTTTGCTTGCGGATGGTTGATGTAATTCGCTTGTGGATTGTGAGTGTAATTCGTTTGTAGATGGTCGATGTATTTCGCTTGCGGATGGTCGGTGCAATTCGCTTGTGGATTGTGAGTGTAATTCGCTTGTGGATGGTCGGTGTACTTCGCTTGTGGATGGTCGGTGTAATTCGCTTGCGGATGGTCGATGTAATTCGCTTGTGGATTGTGAGTGTAATTCGCTTGTGGATGGTGGGTGTACTTTGCTTGTGGATGGTCGGTGTACTTCGCTTGTGGATGGTCGATGTACATCGCTTGCGGATGGTCGATGTAATTCGCTTGTGGATGGTCGGTGTACTTCGCTTGCGGATGGTCGATGTAATTCGCTTGTAGATTGTGAGTGTAATTCGCTTGTGGATTGTGAGTGTAATTCGCTTGTGGATGGTCGGTGTACTTCGCTTGTGGATGGTCGATGTACATCGCTTGCGGATGGTCGATGTAATTCTCTTGCGGATTGTGAGTGTAATTCGCTTTTAGATGGTCGATGTATTTCGCTTGCGGATGGTCGGTGCAATTCGCTTGTGGATTGTGAGTGTAATTCGCTTGTGGATGGTCGGTGTACTTCGCTTGTGGATGGTCGGTGTAATTCGCTTGTGGATTGTGAGTGTAATTCGCTTGTGGATGGTCGGTGTACTACGCTTCTGGATGGTCGCTGTATTTGGCTTGCGGATGGTTGGTCTATTTGTCTTGTAGATGGTCGATGTACTTCGCTTGCGGATGGTCGGTGTAATTCGCTTGTGGATTGTGAGTGTAATTCGCTTGTGGATGGTCGTTGCAATTCGCTTGTGGATTGTGAGTGTAATTCGCTTGTGGATGGTGGGTGTACTTTGCTTGCAGATGGTTGGTCTATTTGTCTTGTAGATGGTCGATGTACTTCGCTTGCGGATGGTCGGTGTAATTCGCTTGTAGATTTTGAGTGTAATTCGCTTATAGATGGTCGATGTATTTCGCTTGCGGATGGTCGGTGTAATTCGCTTGTGGATTGTGAGTGTAATTCGCTTGTGGATGGTCGGTGTACTTCGCTTGCGGAAGGTCGATGTAATTCGCTTGTGGATTGTGAGTGTAATTCGCTTGTAGATGGTCGATGTATTTCGCTTGCGGATGGTCGGTGCAATTCGCTTGTGGATTGTGAGTGTAATTCGCTTGTGGATGGTCGGTGTACTTCGCTTGTGGATGGTCGGTGTAATTCGCTTGTGGATTGTGAGTGTAATTCGCTTGTGGATGGTCGGTGTACTACGCTTCTGGATGGTCGCTGTATTTGGCTTGCGGATGGTTGGTCTATTTGTCTTGTAGATGGTCGATGTACTTCGCTTGCGGATGGTCGGTGTAATTCGCTTGTGGATTGTGAGTGTAATTCGCTTGTGGATGGTCGTTGCAATTCGCTTGTGGATTGTGAGTGTAATTCGCTTGTGGATGGTGGGTGTACTTTGCTTGCAGATGGTTGGTCTATTTGTCTTGTAGATAGTCGATGTACTTCGCTTGCGGATGGTCGGTGTAATTCGCTTGTGGATTGTGAGTGTAATTCGCTTGTAGATGGTCGATGTATTTCGCTTGCGGATGGTCGGTGCAATTCGCTTGTGGATTGTGAGTGTAATTCGCTTGTGGATGGTCGGTGTACTTCGCTTGTGGATGGTCGGTGTAATTCGCTTGTGGATTGTGAGTGTAATTCGCTTGTGGATCGTCGGTGTACTACGCTTGTGGATGGTCGCTGTATTTGGCTTGCGGATGGTTGGTCTATTTGTCTTGTAGATGGTCGATGTACTTCGCTTGCGGATGGTCGGAATAATTCGCTTGTGGATTGTGAGTGTAATTCGCTTGTGGATGGTCGGTGTACTTCGCTTGCGGAAGGTCGATGTAATTCGCTTGTGGATTGTGAGTGTAATTCGCTTGTGGATGGTGGGTGTACCTTGCTTGCGGATGGTTGGTCTATTTGTCTTGTAGATGGTCGATGTACTTCGCTTGCGGATGGTCGGTGTAATTCGCTTGTGGATTGTGAGTGTAATTCGCTTGTGGTTGGTCGGTGTACTTCGCTTGCGGATGGTCGCTGTAATTCGCTTGTGGATTGTGAGTGTAATTCGCTTGTGGATGGTGGGTGTACTTCGCTTGTGGATGGTGGGTGTACTTCGCTTGTGGATGGTCGGTGTACTTCGCTTGTGGATGGTCGCTGTATTTGGCTTGCGGATGGTTGGTCTATTTGTCTCGTAGATGGTCGATGTACTTCGCTTGCGGATGGTAGGTGCAATTCGCTTGTAGATTGTGAGTGTAATTCGCTTATAGATGGTCGATGTATTTCGCTTGCGGATGGTCGGTGCAATTCGCTTGTGGATTGTGAGTGTAATTCGCTTGTGGATGGTCGGTGTACTTCGCTTGTGGATGGTCCGTGTAATTCGCTTGTGGATTGTGAGTGTAATTCGCTTGTGGATGGTCGCTGTATTTGGCTTGCGGATGGTTGGTCTATTTGTCTTGTAGATGGTCGATGTTCTTCGCTTGCGGATGGTCGGTGTAATTCGCTTGTGGATTGTGAGTGTAATTCGCTTGTGGATGGTCGATGTAATTCGCTTGTGGATTGTGAGTGTAATTCGCTTGTGGATGGTGGGTGTACTTCGCTTGTTGATGGTGGGTGTACTTCGCTTGTGGATGGTCGGTGTACTTCGCTTGTGGATGGTCGCTGTATTTGGCTTGCGGATGGTTGGTCTATTTGTCTCGTAGATGGTCGATGTACTTCGCTTGCGGATGGTCGGTGCAATTCGCTTGTGGATTGTGAGTGTAATTCGCTTGTGGATGGTCGGTGTATTTCGCTTGCGGATGGTCGGTGTAAGTCGCTTGTGGATTGTGTGTGTAATTTGGGCGAGATTTGGGGTGGTAATCCGCGCGAGTCGCGCGAGTATTCTACGCGTAATTCGCCCTTGGGTTGTGTTTGTACTTCACATTTGAATTGTGAGTGTACTGAGGATACGGATTCTAATGGTGAATCGCTACTGGGTGGTAAGTGTAAATCCGTCGTGTCTTCTGTGCCTATTACTTCCCGTGTGGGGTCTGAGTGTGTTTCACGCATGGATTGTGGGGGGAAATTGCAAGTGTACGGTGGGGGTAAATCGCTACTTGATGGTGGGAGCAAATTGATACTGTACGGTGGGGGCTCATTCATGCTGTACGGCGGGGGCGCTGCGATGCTGTACGGCGGCGGCGCATTGCTTCTGTACGGTGGGTGTAAATCGCTTCCTGATTCTGAGGATAAATCTCTTCTGGATTGTTGGTGTAATCCGTATCTGGCTTCTGCGCGTAGAGCACGTAGCTCGATTTTCACTCTTTCAGGATCTTCGATGCCTTTGTAATATGCTATCGACTTGCGTGCTTGCGCCTTTTGACCTTTTGCCACCAAGAAATACGGAGTTTCGCGTAAGCACATGAGCGGCAAGATGGATATACCTGATATTACCATAAGTGCCAGCAGATGTGACCTGTTCGTCAGCGAGTCTCCTAGAACGTAGGTTAATAGTGACCCGGTATATACGTTCATTGTGATTAAAACACTTACAAATCCTCTGTATTCGATGTCGGTGACTTCTGACACGAACATGGGATTTATCGTGCGGGCAATACCAATACCTATACCGAGGATGCCCCGAGCAACGTATAGCTTTTGCACAGAAGTTGCGCTGTACATTTCGTACCAGCCTAAGCTGAACACTGTACTGCATAGAAGGAGGCAATATTTACGACCGATGCGATCGGCCAACTTTGCAGCCACAAGTGAACCGATCATTGAACTAAGTACTGTCAATGAAACGCTCCATGAATATTCGTCGCGTGTTAACGTGAGCGGCACGTCGCCATTTTCCGATGTTAGACGGAGAACTGAAGTGTTTGTCCATCCGTAGACTGTACCGACCAAGCACATGGTTATCGTTGCTGGAATTAAAACAGATAACGCTATATATCGCATATGTTAATTGTTGCGCGGTTGTTTTATAATTACACTGCCTATATTTACGCAGATTTATATTTTTAATATATACTACTAATATATTTATAATTAGTACATACAGCAGGCTATAAGTAAATGGACTCTTCGCGATGTTAGCATGAATGCTTTCCACTAGTTTTATTTCTTAGCTATTTTATTATTAGTCTGTTAATCCATTCGCATTATACGTGCATTAAGTAAAATACTACATGAAGTCAAATTTATTAGAGTCTTACGATATGTATAGGTATATAAATGTGTAATAATTTACATTTTTTTGCTTTCAGATTTCTCATAAATATATAAATGTCCGCACTTGGTTTATGATATAATAAAGTATCAGTGCGATGAATATCTGAATCGAAATGTAAATTTATCGTAATATAGGATGGAACAGAAATGCAACTTTAAACGATGGTGCGCAAGTCAATAGAAGTGAGAAATAATTCAGGAACATCACTATAAAACATCAATTCGAGGAGGGAAAGGTAATTACATTCTGCGTATTAAAATTACAGATAAATACATGACGTAATATCAAGAGTGAAAACTAACCTAAAGTACCAGGTAACCATTTCCTCGCGCGTGCGTCGTTGCTATTAATAATTTCATTTTCCAGTGATAAACGGTCAGGACCAAAACCTCCGCCCTCAGGCAATCTGCTGGGAGCCTGGAGAACAGATACCTTTGTTAAGAATAGGAATCATAATTCTGTTCTAATTAGATAGTCTAATCAAACTTTTGAGCGAATATAAATTCCAAACCACGGAAAAGATATTAAGACGTATTTAAATATTAACATTTTTTCAAGGTAATTGAAAAATTTCCTTTCTCCTATCTTAATAGAAATACAGTTTATGTTATTGCTATCAAGAGCATTAAAATATGCTTGATGTTATTTGATGTTATTATAGATAGAAGACGTACTTGAGTTTTTCACTAACGTTTCCTAAAGGTTATTTATGCTTTTGGCATCTCTCTTATAAAATCGTTTCCTTTGAGTGCCCTCCAAATCAATGATCATTTGAACGGGTTTTATATGTTTCTTAAATATATTTACTAAATAATGAAATATACTAACATGTCGTATCGATAATACCGAAGAACCGTTTGAGTCTTCAAATATGATCCGATATTTATAAGACGTGACAGTTTTAAGCTTCGAACTTTATGTTTTGGTGGGTCGTGGCAGTTTAAATCAGGCTGAAAGATTCAAAAGTTTAAATGGTAACGATCGGTCAAGACACAAGGTCAAAGATTTAAGATTATTGTGACTTTTAAATATGGAATCATATTCGAAGGTTCAGACGGTTCTTTGGTATTATCGATGCGATATGTTAATACATTTCATTATGTGCCAAAACTTTAAATCGAGACGTAGGAATCAAAACTTTAATTGCAATGGATTCGTATGTCTATTTGGAAATAACACATAATTGTTAAATTCGCTGAAAATAGGTATCTCATGCAGACACTTTTTTTACGTTATCGTTGAAATAGAATTTAGGATATGTTACTCTGCGATATTTGATTTCTATCCGTTTATTTCAAAAATATTTATCATATTATCATACTATATGCTTACCGTCCTACGCTGGGACATGTTTTCAGAAATAAGTACTTTCTCGCAATTATATAATCACGATAGATTTTCAGTAATTCAATTTGTAGAATTTAGTTCACACGTAAATGTTTAAAAATTGCACGAAAAATCATGGATAGTTATCTATCGCTGAAAAAGAACAACTGTAAGAAATCTTTATACTAATTCTCGCGATTTACAGATTTCGTATTGATTTGTTCGATTTACACGACTGCCACAACCATACTGGGTACTTCTGGGGTTACTTCCTCTTTACATACAGTCGACATTATTTCAACACATAAACACTTCTGATTCTCCTTGTTATATATTGAAATGTAACGAACTAATTTTAAATATTCCGACATAGGAACAATAATATTTTTGTACTTATTGTATCTAGGAAATATCCTAATTATAATGTTAGAACAATCGAATGCCAACTATTATATGATACATATTTCCTATAATATATAAATTAAAAGGAGCAAAAATGATTGCACAGCTTCGACTATTAGTTATTTTTGTTCCATTTGCAACATCGTCTACGTTGCGATAATAATTCAGCATTTGAATTATCTTTAATTTCTTGGAGCATAGCTCCAAGCTTAGCATAGCTTCCTTTATTGCGGCAATTATTTTTCTCCTTGCTTTCCCTCTATTTCGACGTTTCTCACTGAAACTGTCGTATTTTCTGCGATCTCTCACGCGTCGAAGCACTTCTTCGTCTGAAATTTCCTCAGTAGGAAAACGCTTCGCCCCAATCATATTCCCTCCTTGCATCTGCATCTCCGTACACTTGGTACACTTACATCGTATCTATAATTTCTGTGAATGTGTACAGTATTGCTCGATTCCTGGTGCACTTGTCCCAATTATATCGAATAAGATTCCGTGCAGGCTCACGACTCAAAGAATCATCGGACTCTTGTATACATTGGCTTTGAGCTATTGACTTTGCAACTAAGTGATTGCGGATATTGTCATTCGGTGGTTTTGGGTGCATACATTATTTTTTATCATTAAATTATTCAACTTTTACTTGCGGAAGTTTTCTCTTTATTTTCATTCTTCATTTTCATTAGCGAGTACCCTTTTCAGATAATTACAAACGTCGCGACGCAACGTTATGAATTGTAGGGAGCATGAAAATGACTGATATTTTTTGACGTCGGAATTTCAGAACACGCGACACGGAGTCCCATATAATGTCACGTCTAGTCGCGTTTTTATAATAGTGAATGTGTGAAATATCGATACATATACGAATTACCATCTCACAGAGAATTCTAATATAAATGTAATTTAGTTTTAGATTTAACTCGATCTTTACTTTCAGTTTTAAATTTCAGCTTCGGTCGTTCTAAAAGATCTTTATGTTGTTTGTTTCCATAACGATCAAAGAACAAATATTTTGCAAAAATAAATGGCAAGAAAGAATTTGACCGAATTCTTTTATACAAAAAGAGTAATATTTTGGGAAAGAGGAAGGGTGATGTTACCGTGGAAGAGAGAGTTGCTATTCAGAGTATTTTACCCAGTGAACTCAGTGGTTTTCTTACCATTTTAATATCGTTCTCGACGTAACCGATTTAGCATGACGTAGGTTTAGGACCTTAGCGGTATTTGGTATTAAAGTTGACTCGTCTTCATTCTGACTCCTTTAATTAATTTCCACTAGGGGTGTCTGCAATAAATTCATCTATAATAAAACTTGAATAAAATAGAACATTCAATATCTTGTTTGTGATTTTTATATAGATAGTAATGTTTCCATGTTTCTTGTAGCTTTTTAATAAGGAAGATATTTGTTTAAAAGATATACAATAAATACATAATTGTTGATAGACAAAACTTTATAAAATTGTCGATATTTGTTATTTCGCGTAAATTGTCGTATATTAAAAGTAGGAAATATTATAAATTTCTGAAGTGAACACTATTATTATAGCCATTATTTACTGAAAATAACATTCAACAGTTCGATAGAATTCCTGCTAGACTAGGCTAGATATTTATCACTGTGTTATGATACAGTAATTACTGTAATATTCGAACAAACGTGTTCAAATATTTTTCAGTAATAACTGTAATATAACGCCGAAAAGACCGTGTCTTACACATATATAATTGTATATGTATATACATATGCTTATCGGCGACAACCACAATATAATATAAGTACTTATTATCAATGTGTTATGTTAATTATATTATATTATTTTCACCATACATACTGACTTTTTCAGCATACCTGCTGTTTATTGTGACAATATTAGCATATGTATATGTTTTATACATATGTTATATATTGAAAACAAAAAATAACAGCATAGATAATAGCTGAGATATAAAAAATTGTACTTGTCAGTATTATGTCACCTTGCCATTTTTTAATATATTACTTTTCTTACTTTTGCTAACTTTTGTTCAATTATCTCGAGTTCATTGGTATTGTTACATTGTTCGTGTTATGAAATGGATAAAAAGTTTAGTTTGAGAACATGTATTCCTCTAAGTTCAATGCAAGTCAATTTATACGATGCAAATGCTTGTAAATGACCATGGCCTTTGTTAAACACATTTCTAAAATTACACGTACGAACGAATAAAACTACGTTACTACAAAAATTGCATATCGTGATAAAATTGAAGATCCCCATCGTTATACTAATAAAAATGAGAAATAAAATATTCCGAGTAAGTAGGCACCGTGCCAAGGACGTACGGTGCAATTTTTCCTGTCATATTCTACTAATATCCATTTAATCGATTCTAACTTCTTCATTCAAAGAATTCAAATTTTCACCAACTAGAAGCGCTTCAATCTCGCGATATGTTTTTCCTTTCGTTTCCGGTACAAATTTTATCACCAACCAAGATGCTATGAATAATAATATCCCGGAGAGAAGGTAAATCATCTCGAACACTAGAATATCTGGAAATGTTTGATGCAGTAACGACCCGATAAGGCCAATTGCACCATCGAAAATCACAACGATGGCACCAACAAAGCCTTTTAGTTTCGTAGGAAATAAGTCGCATAGGAGAGTATTGGGTAACGTTCCTAAACCAATTTGAAAGAATCCTTGACACAAAATTAAAATCAACACGAAAATAGCAAAAACGATGAAACTGTCAATCCTATGTTTAGTTACCCAAAGACAAATTGCTAAAGCCACCCTTATACCAGATGACACATATATAGACGTAATCAAAAGTCTTCTTCTTCCATACCGTTTCGCTAATGACACGCTTAAATAGCCAGAAAAAACGCGGACAAGCTCGGCCAAAATCATCGCCTTGTATAGATCGATAGAGGTTATTTTGCTGTTAATCACTTTTTGCAGGTGGTGCATAGCGGTGAAGTTTCCGCTAAATTGTTGTGCCACGATCAAGCCAAGCATAATAAACAGAGCTTTCCTGTTGCTTCGTTGTAGTATTGCTCGCAGCTTGTTTAAACAGGTATATCTGGTTCCATCCATGTATGACTCAGGTATGCCTGTTGATGCTCGTGAATCCACATTCGGTTGTGTGCGTAAATCGCTTCTGGGTCGCAATTGTATTTCGCATATGTTGTCTGGGTTTATTTCGCTTGTGGATAGTCGGTGTATTTCGCTGGTTGATGGTCGGTGTATCTCGCTTGTGGATGGACGGTGTATTTCGCTCGTGGATGGTCGGTGTATTTCGCTTGTGGATGTTCGGTGTATTTCGCTTGCGGATGGTCGGAGTATTTCGCTTGCGGATGGACGGTGTATTTCGCTTGTGGATGGTCGGTGTATTTCGCTTGTGGATGGTTGGTGTATTTTGCTTGTGGATGGTCGGTGTACTTCACTTGTGTATTGTGAGTGTTGTTCGCTTGTGGATGGTCGGTGTATTTCGCGTGTGGGTGGCCGGTGTACTTCGCTTGCGGATGGTCGGAGTATTTCGCTTGCGGATGGACGGTGTATTTCGCTTGTGGATGGTCGGTGTACTTCGCTTGTGGATGGTGGGTGTACTGCGCTTGTGGGTGGTGGGTGTTCTTCGCTTGTGGATTGTCTGTGTACTTCGCTTGCGGATGGTTGGTCTATTTGGCTTGTGTATGGTTGATCTATTTGGCTTGCGAATGGTCGGTGTACTTCGCTTGTGGATGGTCTGTGTACTTCGCTTGTGGATGGTGGGTGTACTTCGCTTGTGGATGGTCGGTGTATTCCGCTTATGGATGGTGGGTGTATTTCGCTTATGGATGGTAGGTGTACTTCGCTTGTGGATGGTCGCTGTATTTGGATTGTGGATGGCAGGTGTACTTCTCTTGTGGATGGTGGGTGTTCTTCGCTTGTGGATTGTGAGTGTAATTCGCGCGAGATTTGGAGTGGTAATTCGGGCGAGTCGCGCGAGTATTCTACGCGTAATTCGCCCGTGGGTTGTGTGTTTACTTCGCATTTGAATTTTGAGTGTACTGAGGATATGGATTCTGAGGGTGATTCGCTACTGGTTGGTAAGTGCAAATCGGACGTGGCTTCTGTGCCTACTACTTCCAATGCGGGGTCTGAGTGTTCTTCGCATATGGATTGTAAGGGTAAATTGCTTGTGTACGGTGGGGGTGAATCGTTACTTAATGATAAGTTAGGCAAGTTGGTCCTGCGCAGTGGGGTCTCATCGATGCTGTACGGTGGGGGCGCTCCGATACTGTACGGTGGGGGCTCATCGAAGCTGCACGGTGGGGGCGGATCGATACTGTACGGTGGGGGCTCATCGATACTGTTCGGTGGGGGCTCAAAGATGCTGCACGGTTCGGGCTCAAAGATGCTGCTCCTTGGGGGCTCATCGATGCTGCACGGTTCGGGCTCAAAGATGCTGCTCCTTGGGGGCTCATCGATGCTGCACGGTGGGGGCGCATCGATACTGTTCGGTGGGGGCTCATTCCTTCCGTACGGTGGGTGTAAATCGCTTCCTGATTGTGAGGATAAATCACTTCTGGATTGTTGGTGTAATCCGTATCTGGCTTCTGCGCGTAGAGCATGTAGCTCGATTTTCACTCTTTCAGGATCTTTGATGCCTTTGTAATATGCTATCGACTTGCGTGCTTGCGCCTTTTGACCTTTTGCCACCAAGAAATACGGAGTTTCGCGTAAGCACATAAGCGGCAAGATGGATATACTGGAAATTACTATAAGGGCCACCAGGTGTGACGTGTACGTCAGCGAGTGTTCTAGAGCGTAGGTTAGTAGTGACCCAGTATATACGTTCGCTGCGATTAAAACACTTATGGATCCTCTGTATTTGATGCCGGTGACTTCTGACACGAACATGGGATTTATCGTGTGGGCAATACCAACGCCTATACCGAGAATCATCCCAGCAAGGTATAGCAGTGGCACGTCGTGTAATGTTGCGACGTAGATGATGAACCAGCCTATGGTGAACATTGTGCTGCATACAAGGAGGCAGAATTTACGACCGCTGCGATCGGCCAACTGGGCAGCCAGAAGTGAACCGATCATTGAACCAAGTACTGTCAAAAAAACGACCCATGAATGTTCGTCCTGTGTTAACGTTAGCGGTACGTCGTCGCTTCCACTTGTTAGATGGAGAAGTGAAGTCTTTGTCCATCCGTGGACTGTACCGACCAAGCCCATGGTTATCGTTGCTGGAATGAGAAACAGATAATGCTGTATATAGCATATGTTAATTGTAGTGCGGTTGTTTTATAATTACACTGCCTATATTTAGGCAAATTTGTATTTTTAATGTATATTACTAATATGTTTATAATTAATACATACCGCAGACTATAAGTAAATGGACTCTTCGCGATGTTAGCACGAATGCTTTCCACTAGTTTTATTTCTTGGTTATTTTATTATTAGTCTGTTAATCCATTCGCATTATACGTGCATTAAGTAAAATACTACATGAAGTCAAATTTATTAGAGACTTGCGATATGTATAGGTATATTAATGTGTAATAATGTACATTTTTCTGCTTTCAGATTTCTCATAAATATATAAAATAAATAAAATAAATATATAAAAGTCCGCACTTGGTTTATGATATAATAAAGCATCAGTGCGATGAATATCTGAATCGAAATGTAAATTTATCGTAATATAGGATGGAATAGAAATGCAACTGTAAACGATGGTACGCAAGTCAATAAAAGTGAGAAATATTTCAGGAACATCACTATGAAACATCAATTCGAGGAGGCAAAGGTAATTGCATTCTGCGTATTAAAATTACAGATAAATACATGACGTAATATCAAGAGTGAAAACTAACCGGAAATACATGCTAGCCATTGCTGCCGGTATTTTGAGTTCCACAACCTACGAGCTGTTTCTTGTAGTGATAAAGCTGCCCGATCCAAACCACTGCTCTCAGGCAATATCCTGGGAACCTGGAAAACAGATACTTTTATTAAGAATAGAAATCATAATTCTATTCTAATTAGATAGACTAATCAAACTTTTGAGCGAATATAAATTCCAAACCGCGGAAAAGATATTAATAAGAATTTTAATATTAACATTTTTTGAAGGTAATTGAAAAATTTTCTTTCTCCTATCTTAATAGAAACACAATTTATGATATTTCTATCAACAGCATTAAAATATGCTTGATGTTATTTGATGTTATTATAGATAGAAGATGTATTTGAGTTTTTCCACTGACGTTTCCTAAAGGTTATTTATGCTTTTGGCATCTCTCTTCTAAAATCATTTCCTTTGAGTGCCCTCCAATTCAATGATCATTTGAACGGTTTTTATATGTTTCTTAAATATATTTACTAAATAATGAAATATACTAACATGTCGTATTGATAATACCGAAGAACCGTTTGAACCTTCGAATATGATTCGATATTTATAAGACGTAACAGTTTTAAGCTTCGAACTTCATGTTTTGGTGGGTCGTGGCAGTTTAAATCAGGCTGAAAGATTCAAAAGTTTAAATGGTAACGATCGGTCAAGACACAAGGTCAAAGATTTAAAATTATTGCGACTTTTAAATATGGAATCATATTCGAAGGTTCAGACGGTTCTTTGGTATTATCGATGCGATATGTTAATACATTTCATTATGTGCCAAAACATTAAATCGAGACGTAGAGATCGTATCTATATTTGGAAATAACAAATAATTGTTAAATTCGCTGAAAATAGGTATCTCATACAGACACTTTTTTTATGTTATAGTTGAAATAGAATTTAGGATTTGTTACTCTGCGATATTTAATTTCTATCCGTTTATTTCAATATTTCAATATTTCAATATTTATCATATTATCATACTATATGCTTACCGTCCTACGCTGGGACATGTTGCCAGAAATAAGTACTTTCTAGCAATTATATAATCACGATAGATTTTCAGTAACTCAATTTGTAGAATTTAGTACACACGTAAATGTGTAAAACTGCACGAAAAATCGTGGATAGTTATCTATCGCTAAAAAAGAACAACTGTAAGAAATTTTTATACTAATTCTCGCGATTTACGGATTTCGTATTGATTTGTTCGATTTACACGACTGTCACAACCATACTGGGTACTTCTGGGGTTACTTCCTCTTTACATACAGTCGACATTATTTCAACACATAAACACGTCTGATTCTCCTGGTTATATATTTAAATGTAACGAACTAATTTTAAATATTCCGACATAGGAACAATAATATTTTTGTACTTATTATATCTAGGAAACATCCTAATTGTAATATTAGAACAGTCGAATGCCAACTATTATATGATACATATTTCCTATAATATAAAAATTAAAATGAGCAGAAATAATTGCACAGCTTCGACTATTAGTTATTTTTGTTCCATGTTGCTACATCGGTAACGTTCATAATCCATCCAGCGATCATAATCCAGCATTTGAATTATCTTTAATTTCGTGGAGCAATAGCTTCCTTTGTCGCAGCAATTCTTTTTCTCTTTACTTTCGCTCTATTTCGACGTTTCCCACTGAAACTGTCGTATTTTCTACGATATCTCACGCGTCGAAACACTTTTTCGTTTGAAATTTCCTCAGTAGAGAAACGCTTCGCCCAAATCATTTTCCCTCCTTGCATCTGCATCTCCGTACACTCGGTACACTTACATCGTATCTATAATTTCTGTGAATGTTTACAGTATTGCTCGATTCCTGGTGCACTTGTCCCAATTATATCGAATAAGATTGCGTTCAGGCTCACGACTCAAAGAATCATCGGACTCTTGTATACATTGGCTTTGAGCTATTGACTTTGCAACTAAGTGATTGCGGATATTGTCATTCGGTGGTTTTGGGTGCATACATTATTTTTTATCATTAAATTATTCAACTTTTACTTGCGGAAGTTTTCTCTTTATTTTCATTCTTCATTTTCATTAGCGAGTACCCTTTTCAGATAATTACAATCGTCGCGGCGCAATGTTATGAATTGTAGGGAGCATGAAAAAGACTGATATTTTTCGATGTCGGTATTTCAGAACACGCGACACAGAGTCCCATATAATGTCACGTCTCCGTCAAATTTCCGCTTCGGTCGTTCTAAAAGCTCTTTATGTTGATTGTTTTCCATAACGATCAAAGAACTAATATTTTGCAAATGAATGGCAAAACAGGATTTGTCCTAATTTTTTAATACAAAATCAGTAATATTTTGGGAAAGAGGAGGAGTGATGTTACCGTAGAAGTGAAAGTTGCTATTCAGAGTAATTTACCCAGTGAACTCGGTGGTTTTCTTAACATTTTAATGTTGTTCTCGACGTAACCGATTTAGCATGACGTAGGTTTAGGACCTTAGCAGTATTTGGTATTACAGTTGACTCGTCTTTATTTGGACTCATTTAATTAATTTCCACTAGGGGTGTCTGTAATAAATTCGTCTATAATAAAACTTAAATAAAATGGAACATTCAATATCTTGTTTGTGATTTTTATATGGGTAGTAATGTTTCCATGTTTCTTGTAGCTTTTTAATAAGGAATATATTTGTTTAAAAGATATACTATAAATACATAATTGTTGATAGACAAAACTTTATAAAATTGTCGATATTTAATTTTTCTCGTAAATTATTGTATATTAAAAGTAGGAAATATTATAAATTTCTGAAGTGAACACTATTATTATAGCCATTATTTACTGAAGATAACATTCAACAGTTCGATAGAATTCCTGCTAGACAAGGCTAGATATTTATCACTGTGTTAAGATACAGTAATTACTGTAATATTCGAACAAACGTATTCAAATATTTTTCAGTAATAACTATAATATAACGCCGAAAAGGCTATGTCTTACACATATATAATTGTATATGTATATACATATGCTTATCAGCGACAAAACACAATATAATATAAGTACTTATTAGCAATGCGTTATGTTAATTATATTATATTATTTTTTCCATAAATACTGACTTTCTCAGCATACCTACTGCTTATTGCGACAATATTAGCATATGTATATGTTTTATACATATGTTATATATTGGAAACAAAAGATAACAGCATAGATAACAGTTGAGATATTAAAAATTGTTCTGGTCGGTATTATGTCACCTTGTCATTCTTTAATATATTACTTTTTTACTTTCGCAAACTGTTGTTCAATTATCTCGAGTTAATTGATATTGTTCGTGTTATGAAATGGATAAAAAGTTTAGTTTGAGATCAATGCAAATCAATTTATACGATACATATGTTTGTAAACGACCGTCACCTTTGTTAGACACATTTCTAAAATTACAGGTAGAAACGTATACAACTCCGTTACTACAGAAATTGCATATTGTGATAAAATTGTAGATCTTTATCTTTATACTAATAAAAATGAGAAATAAATTATTCCGAGTATGTAGGCACCGTGCCACGGATGTACGGTGCAATTTTTCCTGTCATATTCTATGAGTTTCCATTTCATCGGTTCTAACTTCTTCATTCAAAGAATTCAAATTTTCACCAACTAGAAGCGCTTCAATCTCGCGATATGTTTTTCCTTTTGTTTCCGGTATCCATATGTACACTATCAAAAATGCCAAAAAGCTTGATGCCGTGAAGATCATGTAATTCGCATACGATCCTATATTATTGGTAATCACTTGATACAGTTTCGACACCGTAATACCAATTATACCATCGAAAATCACAACAATGGCACCAACAAAGCCTCTTAGTTCTGCAGGAAATAACTCGCATCGGAGAACATTGGGTAACGTACCTAAGCCAATTTGAAACATTACTTGTTGCATAACTAAGGTGGATATGGGAATAGAGGTGATTGAAACGTTATACCCATGTTCAACTAAGAGAAGATAATTTGCTAAAACAATCAATGGACAACACGTTCCAAGCGTAGACATAATCAAAAGTGTTTTTCTTCCAAGATATTCCACTGTTGCGATGGTGAAACTGCCAGATAGAACGCTGACAATGTGGATCGTAATCGTCGCTTTGTATGGATTGAGAGCGATCGCTGTTTTGCTAAACAACACTTTCAGATACTGCGTAGTGATGTAGTTTCCGCTAAGGTGTTGTGCCATGACCAAGACAAGCATGATAAACAGAGCTTTCCTGTTGCTTCGTTGTAGCATTGCTCGCAGCTTGGTTGACCAGTTATATTTAGTGAAATCTATGTGTGTCTCATCTATGTTAGCCCGTTCGTGTAAATCCTCAGTGAATCGTGATAGTGTTTCATATGTGTGGTCTGTGTGTATTTCGCTTGAGGATGGTCGGAGCATTTGGCTTGTGGATGGTTGGTGTATTTCGCTTGTGGATGTTTGGTATACTTCGCTTGTGGATGGTCGGTATATTTCGCTTGTGATTCCTGGGTGTATTTTGCTTGTGGATGGTCGGTGTATTTGGCTTGTGGATTGTCGGTGCATTTCGCTTGTGGGTTCTGGCTGTATTTCGCTCGTGGATGGTTGGTGCACTTCGCTTGTGGATGGTCGATGTACTTCGCTTGTGGATGATCGGTGTACTTCGCTTGTGGATGGTCGGTGTACTTCGCTTGTGGATGGTCGGTGTATTTCGTTAGTGGTTTCTGGGCGTATTTCGCTTGTTGCTTGTGGGTGTATTTCACTTGTTGCTTGTGGGTGTATTTCGCTTGTTGCTTGCGGGTGTATTTCGCTTGTGGGTGGTTGGTGTATTTCGCTTATGGATGGTCGGTGTATTTTGAATATGTGGTCTGGGTGTATTTGGCTTGTGGAGGGCCGGTGTATTTGGCTTGTGGATGGTCGGTGTAAGTCGCTTCTGGATTGTGAGTGTAATTCGCGCGAGGTTTGGAGTGATAATCCGGGCGAGTTTTGCGAGTATACTACGCGTAATTCGCCCGTGGGTTGTGTTTGTACTTTGCATATGAATTTTGAGTGTACTGGGGATATGTATCGTGAGTTTGAATCGCTACTGGATGGTAAGTGTAAATCGGACGTGGCTTCATTGTCTACTTCCCGCATGGGCTTTGAGTGTGCTTCGCATTTGGATTGTGAGGGTAAATTCCTTCTGTACTGTGCGAGTAATTCCCTTCTGTACCGTGCGAGTAAATCGCTTCTTGTTTGTGAGGGTAAATCGCTTGTGGATTGTGAGGGTAAATCGCTTGTGGATTGTGAGGGTAAATCGCTTCTGGTTTGTGCGTATAGAGGATGTAGTTCGAATCCCATTGTGTGAGGATCTGCGACGCCTTTGTAAAATGCTATCGACTTGCGTGCTTGCTGCTTTCGACCTTTTGCTAACAAGAAATACGGAGTTTCGGGGAAACACGTGTTCGTGAAGAGGGATATAAAAGATATTATTACAAGAACCGTGAGGAGTGTCTTGTCCGTCAGAAAAAGTCCTAGGATGCAGGTTAACAATGACCCGTTTAATGCGTTCACCGCAATTATAGTACCTATGGCGCCTCTGAGGTTTCTGTTGGCGACTTCTGACACGTACATGGGATTTATCGTGTGGGCAATACCTACGCCTATACCGAGAATCAACCGAGCAAGGTATAGCATTGGCACGGAATTTGCTTCGTAGATGATGAACCAGCCTACAGTGAACATTGTGCTGCATATAAGGAGGCATTGTTTACGACCGCTGCGATCGGCCAACTCAGCAGCCACAAGTGCACCGATCATTGAACCAACTATTGTCAAAGAAACGATCCATGAATATTCGTCGTGTGTTAACGTTAGCGGCACACTGCCGGTCACGGCTATTAGATAATGAAGAGAAATCGTTGTCCATCCGTTGATTGTTCCGACTACGACCATGGTTAGCATTGCTGGAATGAGAAACAGGTAATGCTATATATAGCATATGTTAATTGCGGTTGTTTTATAATTACACTGCGTATATTTACGCAAATTTATATCTTTAATATATACTGTTAATATATTTATAATTAATACATACCGCAGGCTATAAGTAATTGGACTCTTTGCGATGTTAAGTGAAATGCTTCCACTAGTTTTATTTCTTAACTATTTTATTAATAATCTGTTAATCCATTCGCATTATATGTGCATTAAGTAAAATACTACATGAAGTAAAATTTGTTAGAGTCTTGCGATAAGTATAGGTGTATTAGTGTGTAATAATGTACATTTCTTCGCTTTCAGATTTCTCATAAATATATAAAAGTGTGCACTCGATTTATGATATAATAAAGAATCAGTGCGATGAATATCAAAATCGAAATGTTAAATTTATCGTAATGTAGGATGGAATAGAAATGCAAGTTTAAGCGGTGGTACGAAAGTGAGAAATAATTCACGAACACCACTATGAAACATCAATTGGGGGAAGGAAAGGGAATTGCATTCTGCGTATTAAAATTACGAATAAATACCTGACGTAATATCAAGAGTGAAAACTAACCGAAATAACATGCTAGGCATTGCCGCCATCGTGATTCGCAGAGACAACAAGAAGCTTTCCTTGGCAGTGATAAACCGTCAGGATCTAAACCATCGCCCTGATTCAATCTCCTGTGAATCTGGAAAACAGATACCTTTGTTAAGAATAGAAATTATAATTCTTTTCTAATTAGGTAGTCTAATTAAACTTTTAAGCGAACATAAATTCCATACCACGGAACAGATATTAACACTACGTTTACGGGCGTTTTTTATATATCTGTCGGGTTCACATTATGATTAGGGTTAGGGGCGTGTAACGAATATTCATTTGGATTAGACATTGTTGTTATGCAATAGAGAAGATATTTACTCGTACAAATATGATTATTACCGAATTTGACAGTTAACCGTGATAATTAGATACTCGAGATGCTAATGACAGTGATCCCAGGTTCAATAATGAATTCGCGGTCAACGAGATATCAAAATGCGCTTTCTTCCAAAGTCCAAGTTATACTCAACTAGCTTGTCTACGGTACAAGTATTACTAAACTAACTCTTTGTTAAAACGTAGAATATTCACCGAGTGTAAAGATGCTATGTAACTCGCTAATGAGACCTCACGAGAGAATGACTTTCCGTCACGATGATGCTGCAGAGGAAAACTATGATGGGGTGTGCCTAAGAACACGAGATCATCGGATTTGTCGACGAAAACCTTCGTTCGGAAAGTGAGGGAAATGGACGTTCCTATTAATTGGTTAATTTCTATGTTGGTGGTTGAAGAAGGATGCTAATCGCCCTTGAGATAAAGTTGCTAGCGGGAAGCGTTGTTCGTGAAAAAAGCAGATTTCCCGTATATTCCCGTAGTAGGTGATAGATTTAGGGACTGTTATAGGATAAAAACTGTTTGTCCGATTGAAGGACCTTAGTTAACTAAATCCTAAGATTTATAGCGGGTCCTCCGGCTAGCTGAACATGTACTGTGGAGATGCATCGACATCCGGTAATCATCTTGCCCGAAGAATAGGGTCTGTGTGTGGCGAGCCACGGGACAGAAACTGTTGAAATGTTTACTGTCGCGTGCCGCTACAATTATTTCTTTTTAACACTAGGTTTACGGGCGTTTCTTATATACCTATTTCTACGAGGATTCGTCAAATTGACGGGTAAACGAAAATATTTATTTTCTTTAAAAAATCGATTTATTCAAATTAAGTCTGAATTGAACAATATTAGGCTTCACGTTTAAATAGATTATTAGTAAATAGAAAGTCTTTTTTTTTATACTATCACGGAAATGATAACAATAACATTAACGCTATAGGGTAATCATATTTATTGAGCACATTTTTTTACAAATATACTGAATTTTGTTTGTGCATTTTCCGCGTACGATCTTTCTGCAATATATACAACAATTATTGCTTCTATTTTTTTTTGCAGTAGTCCACTTGGCAACTTTTTCGCACTTTGGACGTTGAAAGTGACAGAAATGAAGCGTCTGATCTTTGACAAAATATGAACTCCTTTCTGGATATTTTCCATCCGGTGCACTCTTTACACAATATCCACGCGTTTATCGCTGTCAAATCTAAAATATTGAAAAAAATACTTGAAAGGGCCATCGGAAACTCCCTGCTTTCACACTATATTTGCGTGCCATCTGGTCAACGACGTCCACACCAAACTTTGTTTTATTATAAAAAGCAATGGTTTCTGGAACACGTTTATGATTGTCTTCTATTTGTATACCTGTATGTTTGGTCCTTAGAAGGAGGACTTTTACGTTAGGCTTACTTTTATACACAGTAAGAGTACAGTTTTCTGATTTATATAAATTTGACGAAAACAAAGTCATCTTGTCCTTTTTTCCCCTGAACATAGAGTTTCATCTTTCCCTATATGAGGGAAACCATTCGAAATATATTCTGTTTGGACGTCAACTGCAAACCAAAACGTAATGTCAAATTTATAAGGCTTATTCGGCATATATTGCGTAAACTTGCATTGGGCTTTCGTTGGAAATAATTGGTCATCTATTGAGACATTTTCATATGGCTTGTAACAAGCCTGGCTATTACTTGTAAATCTGTTCTATATTTCGGATATTAGTGCAAATTTATCTGTTTGTAATCTTTCGGAGGCTTTCAATGATCTCGCTTCACATGCACCCTGGGCATATAGAATTCTTAGAAAACTACGCGACTCAGCAACTGTGATTGTCCGTCTTTTTTCAAAACTCGATGAGTCTCGGTTTCAGTGCAATCTTTTATGTGTTCCATTATGTGTCTGTCAATTATCAATTCGAAAGAACTAGTTACAGAACCTGACATAATATTTCTCTTAGCATAACCAGTAGGTCCTGCGATATCCTTGAATATCATACGAACGGGCATCCTACCCCTAGATCTGCCTGCTTTCAGTTTTATCCACTGTGTCCTGTCAATTTCAATTTCAATTTCTCCCATTACATTTTGAGATGCTTGGAATACTCGTCCTTTCATCCTCGAAGTTAGAACTAGAAAAAATACGTATCTTTTTCATGTTACGGCACACTTTCAAGAAGTTTTCCTCTCCACTATCCGAAGGTCCTTGTATCTCTCCATTTTCAGTGTATTCAGAACTTTCATTGTCAGCTTCGCTTTGGCCTAATTCATATTAATCTCCTTCGGAGGTGTCCTCAGAACGATCTTCATTGATGTTGACAATTATGTTCAATATCTTATTATATCTCTTGGATTTACTCATAATTGCTAGAAAAGGAGGATTGATCAAAAAAAGAAAATACTGTGGTCGAATTCAATTATCCTATTGTAAATACTTATAATAAGCGGAGAAAATAATGGGAAATGGCTATAATAACTGAAACCTTTTCACAGTATTTGAAAACCGGTTTGTTTATGAAATCAGCTAGCCCGTCAATTTGACGGGATTTAGAGATAGGTATACTACATACAGATTTAAAAAATTAGAAAGCCAAGGAAAAAATAATTGTGTGTATAAATTCTGTAGATGAAATGATTAATATCCGATGCAAAATGGTTAAAATTTTTTAGATATTTCATTTCGAAGTTTGAAATCCGTCAACTTGACGGACCTCGTAATCCTAGTAGTAATAAGTATTTAAATATTAATATTTTTTCAAAGGAATTGAAAAATTTTCTTTTTCCTATCTTAATAGAAATACAATTTATGGTATTTCTATCAACAGCATTAAAATATGCTTGATGTTATTTGATATTATTATAGATAGAAAACGTACTTGAGTTTTTCACTGACGTCTGCTAAAGGTTATTTATGCTTTTGACAACTTTCTTCTAAAATCATTTCCTTTGAGTGTCCTCCAAACCAGTGGTAATTTGAAAGGTTTTTATATGTTTCTTAAATATCTTTTCTAAATAATGAAATATATTAACATGTCGTATAGATAATCCCGAATAACCATTTGAACCTTCGAATATGATTATTCGAATGATACAATATGATATAATCGATATTTATAAGACGCAACAGTTTTAAGCTTTGAACTTTATGTTTTGTTGGGTCGTGACAGTTTAAATCAGGCTGAAAGATTCAAAATTTTAAATGATAACGATCGGTCAAGACACAAGGTCAAAGATTTAAGATTGTTGTGACTTTTAAATATGGAATCATATTCGAAGGTTCAGACGGTTCTTTGGTATTATCGACACGATATTACATTTCATTTATACATACATTGTATACATTTCATTACGAACCAAAACTTTAAATCGAGACGTAGGAATCAAAACTTTAATTGCTATGGATTCGTATCTCTATTTGGAAATAAAAGAATAATAGTTAAATTCGCTGAAAATAGGTATCTAAAACAGACGCCTTTTTTTATATCCTCCTTGAATTAGCATTTAGGATTTGTTACTCTGCGATATTTAATTTCTAGCCGTTTATTTCAAAAATATTTATCATATTATCATATTAAATGCTTACCGTCATGTTGCCAGACATAAGTACTTTCATGCAATTATATAATCACGATGGATTTTCAATAATTGAATTTGTAGAATCCAGTTTACACATAATTATTTAAAAACTGCACGAAAAATCATGGATAGTTATCTATCGCAAAAAAAGAACAACTGTAAGAAATCTTTATACTGATTCTCGCGATTAACGGATATCGTATTGATTTGTACCATTTACACGACTGCCACAATCATACTGGGTACTTCTGGGGCTACTTCCCCTTTACATACAGTCGACATTATTTCAACACATAAACACTTCTAATTCTCCTTATTATATATTTAAATGTAACGAATTAATTTTAAATATTCCCACGTAGTAACAATAATATTTTTGTACTTATTATATCTAGGAAACATACTAATTGTAATATTAGAACAGTCGAATGCCAACTATTATATGATACATATTTCCTATAATATAAAAATTAAAATGAGCAGAAATAATTGCACAGCTTCGACTATTAGTTATTTTTGTTCCATGTTGCTACATCGGTAACGTTCATAATCCATCCAGCGATCATAATCCAGCATTTGAATTATCTTTAATTTCTTGGAGCATAGCTTCCTTTATCGCGGCAATTCTTTTCCTCTTTACTTTCGCTCTATTTCGACGTTTCCCACTGAAACTGTCGTATTTTCTACGGTCTCTCACGCGTCGAAACACTTTTTCGTTTGAAATTTCCTCAGTAGAGAAACGCTTCGCCCAAATCATTTTCCCTCCTTGCATCTGCATCTGCGTACACTTGGTACACTTACATCGCATCTATAATTTCTGTGAATGTGTACAGTATTGCTCGATTTCTGGTGGACTTGTCCCAATTATATCGAATAAGATTGCGTTCAGGCTCACGACTCAAAGAATCATCAGACTCTTGTATACATTGGCTTTGAGCTATTGAGTTTGCAACTAAGTGATTGCGGATATTGTCATTCGGTGGTTTTGGGTGCATACATTATTTTTTATTATTAAAATATCCAACTTTTACTTGCGGAAGTATCCTGTTTATTTTTATTTTTTTATTTTCATTAGCGAGTACCCTTTTCAGATAATTACAAACGTCGCGACGCAACGTTATGAATTGTAGGGAGCATGAAAAAGACTGATATTTTTTGACGTCGGAATTTCAGAACACGCGACACGGAGTCCCATATAATGTCACGTCTAGTCGCGTTTTTATAATAGTGAATGTGTGAAATATCGATACATATACGAATTTCCATCTCACAGAGGATTCTAATATAAATGTAATTAAGTTTTAGGTTTAACTCGATCTTTACTTTCAGTTTTAAATTTCAGCTTCGGTCGTTCTAAAAGATCTTTATGTTGTTTGTTTCCATAACGATCAAAGAACAAATATTTTGCAAAAATAAATGGCAAGAAAGAATTTGACCGAATTCTTTTATACAAAAAGAGTAATATTTTGGGAAAGAGGAAGGGTGATGTTACCGTGGAAGAGAGAGTTGCTATTCAGAGTATTTTACCCAGTGAACTCAGTGGTTTTCTTACCATTTTAATATCGTTCTCGACGTAACCGATTTAGCATGACGTAGGTTTAGGACCTTAGCGGTATTTGGTATTACAGTTGACTCGTCTTCATTCGGACTCCTTTAATTAATTTCCACTAGGGGTGTCTGTAATAAATTCGTCTATAATAAAACTTGAATAAAATAGAACATTCAATATCTTGTTTGTGATTTTTATATAGATAGTAATGTTTCCATGTTTCTTGTAGCTTTTTAATAAGGATGATATTTGTTTAAAAGATATACAATAAATACATAATTGTTGATAGACAAAACTTTATAAAATTGTCGATATTTGATTTTTCGCGTAAATTGTCGTATATTAAAAGTAGGAAATATTATAAATTTCTGAAGTGAACACTATTATTATAGCCATTATTTACTGAAGATAACATTCAACAGTTCGATAGAATTCCTGCTAGACTAGGCTAGATATTTATCACTGTGTTACGGTACAGTAATTACTGTAATATTCGAACAAACGTATTCAAATATTTTTCAGTAATAACTATAATATAACGCCGAAAAGACCGTGTCTTACACATATATAATTGTATATGTATATACATATGCTTATCAGCGACAACCATAATATAATATAAGTACTTATTATCAATGTGTTATGTTAATTATATTATATTATTTTCACCATACATACTGACTTTTTCAGCATACCTGCTGTTTATTGTGACAATATTAGCATATGTATATGTTTTATACATATGTTATATATTGAAAACAAAAAATAACAGCATAGATAATAGCTGAGATGTAAAAAATTGTCCTTGTCAGTATTATGTCACCTTGTCATTTTTTAATATATTACTTTTCTAACTTTTGCAAGCTGTTGTTCAATTATCTCGAGTTAAATGATATTGTTACATTGTTCGTGTTATGAAATGGATAAAAAGTTTAGCTTGAGAACATGTATTCCTCTAAGTTCAATGCAAGTCAATTTATGCGATATATATGTTTGTAAATGACCATCACCTTTGTTAGACACATTTCTGAAATTACACGTACAAACGAATAAAACTACGTTACTACAAATATTGCATATCGTGATAATACTGTAGATCTTTATTGTTATACTAATAAAAATGAGAAATAAAATATTCCGAGTAAGTAGACACCGTGCCACGGACGTACGGTGAAATTTTTTCTGTCATATTCTAGTAGTATCCATTTCATCAGTTCTAACTTCTTCATTCAAAGAATTCAAATTTTCACCAACTAGAAGCGCTTCAATCTCGCGATATGTTTTTCCTTTTGTTTCCGGTACAAATTTTAACACCAAATAAGATGCTATGGATAATGATATTCCAGAGAGAAGGTAAATCGTCTCGAACACTAGAATATCTGGAAATGCTTGACGCAGTAATGGCCCGATAAGACCAATTGCACCATCGAAAATCACAACGATGGCACCAACAAAGCCTTTTAGTTTTGTAGGAAATAAGTCGCATAGGAAAGTATTGGGTAACGTGCCTAAACCAATTTGAAACAATGCTTTATACAAAATTAATTGGAGTGCGAATAATAAAATGATGGTGTCATAGCCAGTCTTACGTTTAGTTAACAGAAGATGAATTGTTAAAGTCATCAATGTAACAGACGACCCAAGCATAGACAGAAGCAAAAGTTTTTTTCTTCCATACAAGTTCGCTAATGCCGCTGGTATATAGCCAGAACAGTGGCGGATAATTTCGAACATAATCATCATGATATATATATCGGAAGCGGCTGTTTCTTTGATAATCAATTTTTGCAGGTGCAGCGCAGCGATGAAGTTTCCGCTAAGTTGTTGTGCCATGATCAAGCCAAGCATGATGAACAGAGCTCTCCTGTTGCTTCCTTGTAGTATTGCTCGCAGCTTGTTTAAGCAGGTATATCTAGTTCCATCCATGAGTGGTTCAAGTATGGCCGTTAATGTTCGTGAAACCACATTGGGTTGTGTGCGTAAATCGCTTCTGGATCGCGATTGTATTTCGCACATGTGGTCTGGATTTATTTCTCTTCTGGATGGTCGGTGTATTTGGCTTGTGGATGGTGGGTGTACTTCGCTTGTGGGAGGTGTGTGTACTTCGCTTGCGGATGGTCGGTGTGCTCCGCTTGTGGATGGTGGGTGTACTTCGCTTGTGGAAGGTGTGTGTACTTCGCTTGCGGATGGTCGGTGTGCTCCGCTTGTGGATGGTGGGTGTACTTCGCTTGTGGATTGTGAGTGTAATTCGCGCGAAATTGGGAGTGGTAATGCGGACGAGTCGCGCGAGTATTCTACGCGTAATTCGCCCGTGGGTTGTTTGTTTACTTCGCATTTGAATTCTGATTGTACTGAGGATATTGATTCTGAGGGTGAATCGCTGGATGGTAAGTGCAAATCGGACGTGGCTTCTGTGCCTACTACTTCCCGTGCGGGGTCTGAGTGTGCTTCGCGTATGGATTGTGAGGGTAAATTGCTTCTGTACGGTGGGGGTAAATCGTCACTTAATGATAAGGGCAAGGTGATCCTGCACAGTGGGGGCTCTTCGATGCTGTACGGTGGGGGCTCATCGATGCTGCGCGGTGGGGGCTCATCGATGCTGCGCGGTGGGGGTAAATCGTCACTTAATGATAAGGGCAAGGTGATCCTGCACAGTGGGGGCTCTTCGATGCTGTACGGTGGGGGCTCATCGATGCTGCGCGGTGGGGGCTCATCGATGCTGCGCGGTGGGGGTAAATCGTCACTTAATGATAAGGGCAAGGTGATCCTGCACAGTGGGGGCTCTTCGATGCTGTACGGTGGGGGCTCATCGATGCTGCGCGGTGGGGGCTCATCGATGCTGCGCGGTGGGGGCGCATCGATACTGTACGGTGGGGGCTCATTGCTTCCGTGCGGTGGGTGTAAATCGCTTCCTGATTGTGAGGATAAATCACTTCTGGATTGTTGGTGTAATCCGTATCTGGCTTCTGCGCGTAGAGCACCTAGCTCGATTTTCACTCTTTCAGGATCTTTGATGCCTTTGTAATATGCTATCGACTTGCGTGCTTGCGCCTTTTGACCTTTTGCCACCAAGAAATACGGAGTTTCGCGTAAGCACATGAGCGGCAAGATGGATATACCTGATATTACTATAAGAGCCAGCAGGTGTGACGTGTACGTCAGCGAGTGTTCTAGGGCGTAGGTTAGTAGTGACCCTATATATACGTCCGCTGAGATTAAAACACTTACTAATCCTCTGTATTCGATGTCGGTGACTTCTGACACGAACATGGGATTTATCGTGCGGGCAATACCTACGCCTATACCGAGGACACCCCGAGCAAAGTATAGGTTTTGCACAGAAGTTGCGCGATACATTTCGAACCAGCCAAAGGTGAATACTGTACTGCATAGAATGAGGCAGTATTTACGACCGATGCGATCGGCCAACTTCGCAGCCACAAGTGCACCGATCATTGAATTAAGTACTGTCAAAGAAACGCTCCATGAATATTCGTCGCGTGTTAACGTTAGCGGCTCCTCGCCGTACCCATATGTTCGACGAAGAAATGAAATGTTTGTCCATCCGTAGACTGTACCGACCAAGCACATGGTTATCGTTGCTGGAATTAAAACAGATAACGCTATATATAGCATATGTTCATTGTAGCGCGGTTGTTTTACAATTACACTGCCTATATTTACGCAGATTTATATTTTTAATATATACTACTAATATATTTATAATTAATACATACTGCAGGCTATAAGTAAATGGTCTCTTCGCGATGTTAGCACGAATGCTTTCCACTAGTTTTATTTCTTAGCTATTTTATTATTAGTCTGTTAATCCATTCGCATTATACGTGCGTTAAGTAAAATACTACATGAAGTCAAATTTATTAGAGACTTGCGATATGTATAGGTATATTAATGTGTAATAATGTACATTTTTTTGCTTTCAGATTTCTCATAAATATATAAAATAAATAAAATAAATATATAAAAGTCCGCACTTGGTTTATGATATAATATAGCATCAGTGCGATGAATATCTGAATCGAAATGTTTAATTTTTCGTAATGTAGGATGCAATAGAAATACAACTTTAAACGGTGGTACGCAAGTCAATAGAAGTGAGAAATAATTCAGGAACATCACTATGAAACATCAATTCGAGGGGAGAAAGGAAATTGCATTCTGCGTATTAAAATTGCAGATAAATACCTGACGTAATATCAAGAGTGAAAACTAACCTAAAGCACCAGGTACCCATTTCCGCGCGCGTGCGAAGGTGCTGTTAATAATTTCACTTTCCAGTAATAAACGGACAGAACGAAAACCTCCGCCCTCAGGCAATCTGCTGGGAGCCTGGAAAACAGATACCTTTGTTAAGAATAGAAATCATAATTCTGTTCTAATTAGATAGTGTAATCAAACTTTTGAGCGAATATAAATTCCAAACGACGGAAAAGATATTAAGACGTATTTAAATATTAACATTTTTTCAAGGTCATTGAAAAATTTTCTTTCTCCTACCTTAATAGAAATGCAATTTATGATATTGCTATCAACAGCATTAAAATATGCTTGATGTTATTTGATGTTATTATAGATAGAAGACGTACTTGAGTTATTTATGCTTTTGACATCTTTCTACTAAAATCGTTTCCTTTGAGTGTCCTCCAAATCAATGATAATTAGAAAGGTTTTTATATGTTTCTTAAATATCTTTTCTAAATAATGAAATGTATTAACATGTCGTATAGATAATACCGAAGAACCGTTTGAACCTTCGAATATGATTCGATATTTAGAAGACGTAACAGTTTTAAGCTTTGAACTTTATGTTTTGGTGGGCCGTGGCAGTTTAATTCAGGCTGAAAGATTCAAAATTTTAAATGATAATGATCGGTCAGGACACAAGGTCAAAGATTTAAGATTGTTGTGTCTTTTAAATATGGAATCATATTCAAAGGTTCAGACGGTTCTTTGGTATTATCGATACGGTATGTTAATACATTTCATTATGTGCCAAAACTTTAAATCGAGACGTAGGAATCAAAACTTTAATTGCAATGGATTCGTATCTCTATGTGGAAATAACAAATAATTGTTCAATTCGCTGAAAATAGGTATCTCATACAGACACTTTTTTGATATTATCGTTGAAATAGAGTTTAGGATTTGTTACTCTGCGATATTTAATTTCTATCCGTTTATTTCAAAAATATTTATCATATTATCATACTAAATGCTTACCGTCCTACGCTGGAACATGTTGCCAGAAATAAGTACTTCCTCGCAATTATATAATCACGATGTATTTTCAATATTTGAATTTGTAGAATCCAGTTTACACATAATTATTTAAAAACTGCATATCAAATCGTGGATAGTTATCTACGGCTGAAAATGAACAACTGTAAGATACCTTTATACTAATTCTCGCGATTTACGGATTTCGCATTGATTTGTTCGATTTACACGATTGCCACAACCATACTGGGTACTTCTGGGGTTGCTTTCTCTTTACATACAGTCGACATTATTTCAACATATAAACATTTCTTATTCTCCGTGTTATATGTTAAAATGTAACGAACTAATTTTAAATATTCCGACGTAGGAACAATAATATTTTTGTACTTATTGTATCTAGGAAATATCCTAATTATAATATTAGAACAGTCGAATGCCAACTATTATATGATACATATTTCCTATAATATAAAAATTAAAAGGAGCAAAAATAATTGCCCAGCCTCGACTATTAGTTATTTTTGTTCCATTTGCAACATCGTTTACATTGCGATAATAATTCAGCATTTGAATTATCTTTAATTTCTTGGAGCATAGCTTCCTTTATCGCTGCAATTCTTTTTCTCTTTACTTTCACTCTATTTCGACGTTTCCCACTGAAACTGTCGTATTTTCTACGGTCTCTCACGCGTCGAAACACTTTTTCGTTTGAAATTTCCTCAGTAGAGAAACGCTTCGCCCAAATCATTTTCCCTCCTTGCATCTGCATCTGCGTACACTCGGTATACTTGCATCGTATCTATAATTTCTGTGAATGTGTACAGTATTGCTCGATTCCTGGTGCACTTGTCCCAATTATATCGAATAAGATTACGTTCAGGCTCACGATTCAAAGAATCATCGGACTCTTGTATACATTGGCTTTGAGCTATTGATTTTGCAACTACGTGATTGCGGATATTGTCATTCGGTGGTTTTGGGTGCATACATTATTTTTATCATTAAATTATTCAACTTTTACTTGCGGAAGTTTTCTCTTTATTTTCATTTTTTTATTTTCATTAGCGAGTACCCTTTTCAGATATTAACAATCGTCGCTTCGCAATGTTATGAATTGTAGGGAGCATGAAAACGACTGATATTTTTCGATGTCGGTATTTCAGAACACGCGACACAGAGTCCCATATTATGTCACGTCTTCGTCAAATTTCCGCTTCGGGCGTTCTAAAAGCTCTTTATGTTGTTTGTTTTCCATAACGATCAAAGAACTAATATTTTGCAAATGAATGGCAAAGCGGGATTTGTCCGAATTTTTTAATGCAAAATCAGTAATATTTTGGGAAAGAGGAGGAGTGATGTTACCGTAGAAGTGAAAGTTGCTATTCAGAGTAATTTACCCAGTGAACTCGGTGGTTTTCTTACCATGTTAATATCGTTCTCGACGTAACCAATTTAGCATGACGTAGGTTTAGGACCTTAGCGGTATTTGGTACTACAGTTGACTTGTCTTCATATGGACTCCTTTAATTAATTTCCACCAGGGGTGTCTGTAATAATTTCGTCTATAACAAAACTTAAATAAAATAGAACATTCAATATCTTGTTTGTGATTTTTATATAGATAGTAATGTTTCCATGTTTCTTGTAGCTTTTTAATAAGGAATATATTTGTTTAAAAGGTATACAATAAATACATAATTGTTGATAGACAAAACTTTATAAAATTGTCGATATTTAATTTTTCGCGTAAATTGTCGTATATTAAAAGTGGGAAATATTATAAATTTCTGAAGTGAACACTATTATTATAGCCATTATTTACTGAAAATAACATTCAACAGTTCGATAGAATTCCTGCTAGACAAGGCTAGGTATTTATCACTATGTTATGATACAGTAATTACTGTAATATTCGAACAAACGTATTCAAATATTTTTCAGTAATAACTATAATATAACGCCGAAAAGACCGTGTCTTACACATATATAACTGTATATGTATATACATATGCTTATCAGCGACAACCACAATATAATATAAGTACTTATTATCAATGTGTTATGTTAATTATATTATATTATTTTCACCATACGTACTGACTTTTTCAGCATACCTGCTGTTTATTGTGACAATATTAGCATATGCATATGTTTTATACATATGTTATATATTGAAAACAAAAAATAACAGTATAGATAATAGCTGTGATATAAAAAATTGTCCTTGTCAGTATTATGTCACCTTGTCATTTTTTAATATATTTCTTTTCTTACTTTTGCTAACTTTTGTTCAATTATCTCGAGTTAATTGGTGTTGTTGCATTGTTCGTGTTACGAAATGGATAAAAAATTTAGATTGAGAACATGTATTCCTCTAAGTTCAATGCAAGTCAATTTATGCGATATATATGTTTGTAAATGACCATCACCTTTGTTAGACACATTTCTAAAATTACACGTACAAACGAATAAAACTACGTTACTACAAATATTGCATATCGTGATAAAATTGAAGATTTTCATCGTTATACTAATAAAAATGAGAAATAAAATATTCCGAGTAAGTAGGCACCGTGCCACGGACGTACAGTGCAATTTTTCCTGTCATATGCTACTAACTTCCATTTCATCGGCACTATTTTCTTCATTCGAAGAAATCGAAGATTCACTAACTAGAAGCTCTTGAATCTCGTGATATGTTTTTCCTTTTGTTTCGGGTACAAATAGAACCACCATCACAGTTGCCGTGCCGCATGATATCGCAGAGAGAAGGTTGATCGTCTCGAACACTGCAATACCTTCAAATACTTGATGCAGTAACGACCCGATAAGACCAATTGCACCATCGAAAATCACAACGATGGCTCCAACAATGCCTTTTAGTTTCGTAGGAAATAAGTCGCATAGGAAAGTATTGGGTAACGTTCCTAAACCAATTTGAAAGAATGCTTGACACAAAATTAAGCCGACTCCGAGCAAATAAAGGATCTTGTCATAGCCAACATTATTTTTATTTCTCGGAAGCGGAATTGTTAAAATCAGCAATATACAAGACGACCCAAGCATAGACAGAATCAAAAGTTTTCTTCTTCCATACCATCCCACTAATATCGCTGTTATATAGCCAGAAAAAAAGCGGACAAAGTCGACCAAAATCATCGCGATATATATATCGAAAGAGGTTATTTCTCTGCTAATCAATTTTTGCAGGTGCTGCGCAGTGGTGAAGTTTCCGCTAAGTTGTTGTGCCATGATCAAGCCAAGCATGATGAACAGAGCTCTCCTGTTGCTTCCTTGTAGTATTGCTCGCAGCTTGTTTAAGCAGGTATATCTAGTTCCATCCATGTATGACTCAGGTATGCTCGTTGATGCTCGCGAATCCACATTCGATTGTGTGCGTAAATCGCTTCTGGATCGCGATTGTATTTCGCACATGTAGTCTGGGTTTATTTCGCTTGTGGATGGTCGGTGTATTTGGCTTGCGGATGGTTGGCCTATTTGGCTTGTGGATGGTGGGTGTACTTCGCTTGTGGCAGGTGGGTGTACTTCGCTTGTGGATGGTCGGTGTACTTCGCTTGCGGAGGGTTGGTGTAATTCGCTTGCGGATGGTGGGTGTATTTCGCTTGTGGATGGTGGGTGTATTCCACTTGTGGATGGTCGCTGTATTTGGCTTGCGGATGGTCGGTGAACCTCGCTTGTGGATGGTCGCTGTATTTGGCTTGCGGATGGTTGGTCTACTTGTCTTGTGGATGGTCGGTGTAATTCGCTTGTGGATTGTGAGTGTACTTCGCTTGTGGATGGTCGGTGTATTTGGCTTGCGGATGGTTGGTCTACTTGTCTTGTGGATGGCGCATGTACTTTGCTTGCGGATGGTTGGTGTAATTCGCTTGTGGATTGTGAGTGTACTTCGCTTGTGGATGGTGGGTGTACTTCGCTTGTGGATTGTGAGTGTAATTCGCGCGAGATTTGGAGTGGTAATCCGGGCGAGTCTGGCGAGTATTCTACGCGTAATTCGCCCGTGAGTTGTATGTTTACTTTGCATTTGAATTTTGAATGTACTGAGGATATGGATTCTGAGGGTGAATCGCTACTGGATGGTAAGTGTAAATCGGACGTGCCTTCTGTGCCTACTACTTCCCGTGTGGGGTCTGAGTGTGTTTCGCGTATGGATTGTGAGGGTAAATTGCTTCTGTACGGTGGGGGTAAATCGCTACTTGATGGTGAGGGCAAATTGCAACTGTACGGTAGGAGTAAATCGGTACTTAATGGTGAGGGGAAAGTGCAACTGTACGGTGGGGGTAAATCGCTACTTAATGGTGAGGCGATAGTGCAACTGTACGGTGGGGGTAAATCGCTACTTAATGGTGAGGCTATAGTGCAACTGTACGGTGGGGGTAAATCGCTACTTGATGGTGGGGGCAAATTGATGCTGTACGGCACATTGCTTCTGTATGGTGGGTGTAAATCGCTTCCTGATTGTGAGGATAAATCACTTCTGGATTGTTGGTGTAATCCGTATCTGGCTTCTGCGCGTAGAGCACGTAGCTCGATTTTCACTCTTTCAGGATCTTCGATGCCTTTGTAATATGCTATCGACTTGCGTGCTTGCGCCGTTTGACCTTTTGCCACCAAGAAATACGGAGTTTCGCGTAAGCACAGGAGCGGCAAGATGGATATAATGGAAATTACTATAAGAGCCAGCAGGTGTGACGTGTACGTCAGCGAGTGTTCTAGAACGTAGGTTAGTATTGACCCTATATATACGTTCGCTGGGATTAAAACACTTATGGAGCCTCTGTGTTCGATGTCGGTGACTTCTGACACGAACATGGGATTTATCGTGCGGGCAATACCTACGCCTATACCGAGGACACCCTGAGCAAAGTATAGCGTTTGCACAGAAATTGCGCAGTACATTTCGAACCAGCCTAAGATGAACACTGTACTGCATAGAAGGAGGCAGTATTTACGACCGATGCGATCGGCCAAATGGGCAGCCACAAGTGAACCAATCATTGAACTAAGTACTGTCAAAGAAACGCTCCATGAATATTCATCGCGTGTTAACGTTAGCGGCACGTCTCCGTTTCCCGATGTTAGACGGAAAACTGAAGTGTTTGTCCATCCGTAGACTGTACCGACCAAGCACATGGTTATCGTTGCTGGAATTAAAACAGATAACGCTATATATAGCATATGTTAATTGTAGCGCGGTTGTTTTATAATTACACTGCCTATATTTACGCAGATTTATATTTTTAATATATACTACTAATATATTTATAATTAATACATACCGCAGGCTATAAGTAAATGGTCTCTTCGCGATGTTAGCACGAATGCTTTCCACTAGTTTTATTTCTTAGCTATTTTATTATTAGTCTGTTAATCCATTCGCATTATACGTGCATTAAGTAAAATACTACATGAAGTCAAATTTATTAGAGACTTGCGATATGTATAGGTATATTAATGTGTAATAATGTACATTTTTTTGCTTTCAGATTTCTCATAAATATATAAAATAAATAAAATAAATATATAAAAGTCCGCACTTGGTTTATGATATAATATAGCATCAGTGCGATGAATATCTGAATCGAAATGTTAAATTTATCGTAATGTAGGATGGAATAGAAATGCAACTTTAAACGATGGTACGCATGTCAATAGAAGTGAGAAATAATTCAGGAACATCGCTATGAAACATCAATTCGAGGATGCAAAGGTAATTGCATTCTGCGTAATAAAATTACAGATAAATACCTGACGTAATATCAAGAGTGAAAACTAACCTAAAGCACCAGGTAACCATTTCCTCGCGCGTGCGACGTTGCTATTAGTAATTTCACTTTCCAGTGATAAACGGTCAGGACCAAAACCTCCGCCCTCAGGCAATCTGCTGGGAGCCTGGAAAACAGATACCTTTGTTAAGAATAGAAATCATAATTCTATTCTAATTAGATAGTCTAATCGAACTTTTGAGCGAATATAAATTCCAAACCACGGAAAAGATATTAAGAAGTATTTAAATATTAACATTTTTTCAAGGTAATTGAAAAATTTTCTTTCTCCTACCTCAATAGAAATATCAGGTCTGTAAGTACGAAACCGGAATTTGCCTATAGATTGCCCTAGCTGATAATATAGTTATCACTAAATTGCGCATTGATGCCAAAATTCTTTGTTGACATCTCAGAAACATTTTCGACTCAGAACAATACAAGTTTCATACAACAGCATAGTTTGTAATAGCGTTAAACATGTCAAATCTTGTGCCTGGAAACTACGATTTGTTGACGGCATTGGTTTTCTGTTACCATTTGAAGAAAACTGCTGCAGAATCGCGTCGAATGCTTGTCGAAGCTTATGGTGAGCATGCTCTTGGTAAATCGCAGTGCTTTGAGTGGTTTAAAAAATTCAGAAGTGATAATTTTGACGTGTGGAACGAAGAACGTGGAAGGTCACCAAAAAAGACCACCGAGCTGTTAAAACCTGGCGAAACCGTTAATACTGAGCGCTACCGGCAACAAATGATCGATTTGATTCGATCATTCGAATGAAAAAAGGCAACACAAAGTAATTTTGCTTCATGATAATGCACCATCACATACAGCAAAACCGGTCAAGGAAACGATTGAAGCGTTCAGTTGGGAAATACTTTCGCACGCGGCTTACTCACTAGACTTGGCTCCGTCCGATTACTATTTATTTGCATCGATGGGACACGCACTTTTTGACCAGCACTTCACTTCGTACGAAAATGTACTTGACGTACTTGAGTTATTAATGCTTTTGACATCTTTCTTCTAAAAGCATATCCTTTGATTGTCCTCCAAATCACTGATCATTTGAACGGTTTTTATATATTTCTTAAATATTTTTTGTAATTAATGAAATATATTAACATGTCGTATAGATAATACCAAAGAACCGTTTGAATTTTCAAATATGATTCGATATTTATAAGACGTAACAGTTTTAAGCTTTGAACTTTATGTTTTGGTGGGTCGTGACAGTTTAAATCAGGCTGATAAATTCAAAATTTTAAATAATCACGTTCGATCAAGATACAAGGTTCAAGATTTAAGATTATTGCGACTTTTAAATATGGAATCATATTCGAAGGTCCAGATAGTTCTTTGGTATTATCGACACGATATGTTAATACATTTCATTATGTGCCAAAACTTTAAATCGAGACGTAGGAATCAAATCTTTAATTGCTATGGATTTGTATCTCTATTTGGAAATAAAATAATAATAGTTAAATTCGCTGAAAATAGGTATCTCAAGCAGACGGTTTTTTTATACCCTCCTTGAATTAGAATTTAGGATTTGTTACTCTGCGATATTTAATTTCTAGCTGTTTGTTTCAAAAATACTTATCATATAATCATATTAAATGCTTACCGTCCTACGATGGGACATGATGCCAGAAATAAGTACTTTCACGAAACAATATATGCACGATAGATTTTCAATAATTCAATTTGTAGAATTCAGTTCACTCATAATTATTTAAAAAATGCACGAAATGTCTTGGGTAGTTATCTATCGCAAAAAAAGAACAACTGTAAGAAATCTTTACACTGATTCTCGCGATTAACGGATATCGTATTGATTTGTACCATTTACACGACTGCCACAACCATACTGGGTACTTCTGAGGATACTTCCCCTTTACATTCAGTCGACATTATTTCAATACATAAACACTTCTTAGTTCTCCTTGTTACATGTTTAAATGTAACGAATTATTTTTAAATATTCTGACATAGGAACAATAATATTTTTGTACTTAGTATATCTAGGAAATATCCTAATTATAATGTTAGAACAATCGAATGCCAACTATTATATGATACATATTTCCTATAATATAAAAATTAAAAGGAGCAAAAATGATTGCACAGCTTCGACTACTACTTATTTTTGTTCCATGTTGCTACATCGGCAACGTTCATAATCCATCCAGCGATCATAATCCAGCATTTGAATTATCTTTAATTTCTTGGAGCATAGCTTCCTTTATCGCGGCAATTCTTTTTCTCTTTACTTTCGCTCTATTTCGACGTTTCCCACTGAAACTGTCGTATTTCCTGCGATCTCTCACGCGTCGAAACACTTCTTCGTCTGAAATTTCCTCAGTAGGGAAATGCTTCGCCCTAATCATATTCCCTTCTTGCATCTGCATCTCCGTACACTTGGTACACTTACATCGTATCTATAATTTCTGTGAATGTGTACAACATTGCTCGATTCCTGGTGCACTTGTCCCAATTATATCGAATAAGATTGCGTTCTGGCTCACGACGTAAAGAATCATCGGGCTCTCGTATACATCGGCTTTGAGCTATTGGGTTTGCAATTAAGTGATTGCGGATTTTGTCATTAGGTGGTTTTGAGTGCATAGATTATTTTTTATTATTAAAATATCCAACTTTTACTTGCGAAAGTATCCTGTTTATTTTTATTTTTTTATTTTCATTAGTGAATTAATTAGTATTGCAACTATTGCATGAAGCATTGTTCGTGTATTTATCTTGAGAATTTTCTATTCTATACATGAATTTAGTAAATTAATGTTGCGAAAAAGAAAAGGTAGTCCACTCACGGTTTATTGCTCGGGATTATATCGAGCGGATAATGACCTTATTTTGCTGGCCCTTATGGCTACTGATTTATTCTTCTTTTCAGGGTGCAACATGAAACCTCTAGATCTCTAATAGGTAGGGTTTATAAAGAATCCTTTAGATTTTTTATAGTTAGGTATAAGGGAATCTTTATATTCTTGATCGGTAAGATTTATAAAGCCACTCTGCGCCTTTATTATGTTCGGATATGTATGTATTATGCAGGGCTTATGAACACACGTTTGGGTTTCTCATTAAAGTATTGAAATTAAATTAGATGTTCTATCAGGTAAAGTTTTTCAAATTTGATGGGACAGGAACTAGATGGAACGTTTGTGAATCAGGTGCGTGGTTATATAGAGTATCTTTAATGCTAAAAAGCAATGCTTCCTAGAAGCACTAATCCGTTCCTAATAAGTACTTTAATATTTAATTAATTTATACATGCATTTAATTATACATGCATAATTAGCAGTAATGTTTAAGTAGATAAATAGTATAATTCTTTATGAGACGCATCATTCTCTTTTTTAAAATAATTTTACCACAGACGAAGAACAGGAATAGACGTGATATTCAGTGCTTGTTCGACTCTCACATTTTGCGGGTCGCGTGACCTCTCCATACCATTTTCTTGTCGCATGCGAAGTTAATATTTCAGTTTAATACTTGTTTGAATTAAAACTACAATCTTGTACGAAATTATAAATAAAATATAAAACTGGATATCCAATACTTGCAACGAAATATAATTCTATCTTGCTACAATACTTCAGTAAACACAACACACTATCAAAATAATAAATTGCTGTACTGTAAAGTACTGTAATAAGAATTGAATGAATCGTTTAATCAGTTTTAAATAAAATTGCAATTTCATATATCTGAAACAAAAATGTGAATTTTTAAATCTTTCCTATTTTCATCTTAGTATTCTCAAACCAATTATTAACTATATATTACCAAGTATAGGTAATCTTATTCACCATCAAAAACTCGTAATACAATCTTTCGATGAAAGCGTTTCGATAATTCATAGATAAAGAACAGACGATGTACCTCTATGTGCCACAGTGTACCTCGATGTCCCAGGACATCCCACGATGTTATTATGATATCCCACTCTGCCCCACGGTAAATTCTCTTCGTGGTTTTTGTCCCACGGAGTCTCACGGGGTACAACGGTTTCCCATGGTGCCTCACGGTATTCCATGCTTCCCCACGGCTTCCCATGGTATCCCACGGTTGCCCACGATGGCCCACGTCCAGTCTAGATCATCCAAAATACTGTTCGTGACTTTTGGTGATCCAAACTGCATTGTATTAGCGTAGGTCTTGGCTTGGTATCGTTTTCCAAAGATTAGTCAACTGATTAATTTTTGGAAAACAATGCCAATTACCAGGTCTCACCGATTACATTACACATCGATCTCGACATTCAACCTATTGGCAAGAATGCCGAGTTCTGACTCCGCTTTACCATGGGCCTGCCGGGCCGGGACAACTGAACAGAATTATGAATGCACGGCCCCAACTGAACGAGCGACGTCCACACCCGCGCCCCCCGAACAAAATTACGGAGGACGTGAAATTGCAGGTCCCTGTCCGAGCACCCAAGTACCAATCGGACAGGACTGCAGATCCGCGACTGAATCCTCAATAGATTCGTAAGCATCACCGACGCTACAACTCCCGTGACGTGATGCAAACGTCGAGCAGTCATCGAGCAGTCACCAAAGCAGAGGCGTCCTTGCGGCGACTTACAAATTGAAAGAGCTGTCCAGTGCACGTTTACCTGTATGCACCCGGAATACGCGCGAGCGAATATGCCATGCGATCATATTTTTAAATCATTAATTTAAAAGTTAGGAATTGATGTTATTGTTTTAGATTAAATATCAGGAGAATAGATTTATTATTTTAATTTTTTAGATTTTTCAATTTTACAATCCATCAGAATTTTATATAACCATTTATAAAGTTTCATAACTTAATTCCAAGTATATAAAACGGAGCACACTCAAACGACCACATAATGGAAATGTAGCGAGTATCTTTTGAGATAATTTCAATCACGACGCATTGTAGTGAATTGTAGAGAGCGTGAAAAACATTGATATTTTTCGATATCGGTATTACAGAACACGCGACACAGAGTCCCATATAATGTCAGGTCTAGTCGCGTTTTTATAATAGCGACTGTGTGAAATATCGATACATATACGAATTACCAT
This sequence comes from Bombus flavifrons, assembly GCF_040668555.2. Taxonomy (NCBI): domain Eukaryota; kingdom Metazoa; phylum Arthropoda; class Insecta; order Hymenoptera; family Apidae; genus Bombus; species Bombus flavifrons. The sequence continues at coordinate 9,874,968 of NC_138455.1, read as the reverse complement.
CTCACAGAGAATTATAATATAAATGTAATTTAGTTTTAGGTTTAACTCGATCTTTACGTTCAGTTTTAAATTTCCGCTTCGGTCGTTCTAAAAGCTCTTTATGTTGTTTGTTTCCATAACGATCAAAGAACTAATATTTTGCAAATGAATGGCAAAAAAGGATTTGTCCGAATTCTTTTATGCAAAATCAGTAATATTTTAGGAAAGAGGAGGGGCGATGGTATCGTGGAAGAGAAGGTCGATATTCAGCGTAATTTACCCAGTGAACTCGGTTGTTTTCTTACTATGTTAATATCGTTTTCGACGTTATTGACTTAGCGTGGCGTAGGGTTAAGACCTTAGTAGTATTTGATATTACAGTTGACTCGTTTTCACTTGGACTCCTTTAATTAATTTCCACTACGTGTGTCTGTAAGAAATCCGTCTACATTAAAACTTAAATAAAATAGAACATTTAAAATCTTGTTTGTGACCTTATATATAGATGGTAATTCCATGTTTGTTGTAGCTTTTTAATAAGATAATTGTTTAAAAGATATACAATAAATATATAATTATTGATAGTCATAACATTATTAAATTATCGATATTTAACTTTTCGCCATTTAATAATTATCGTATATTAAAAGTAGGAAATATTATAAATTTCTGAAGTGAACACTATTATTATAGCCATAATTTACCAAAAATAACGTTCGACAGTTCGATAGAATTCCTGCTAGACAAAGCTAGGTATTTATCACTGTGTTATGATACAGTAATTACTGTAATATTCGAACAAACGTTTCAAATATTTTTCAGTAATAACTATAATATAACGCCGAAAAGACCGTGTCTTACACATATATATTTATATATGTATACACATATGCTTATCAGTGACAAACACAATGTAATATAAGTACTCAGCAATGTGTTATGTTAATTATATTACATTATTTTTAGCATAAATACTGACTTTTTCAGCATACATGCTATTTATTGTAACAATATTAACATATATATATGTGATATACATGTTATATATTGCAAAAAAATAACAGCACAGATAACAACTGAGGTATAAAAAATTGTTCTTGTCAGTATTATGTCACCTTGTCATTTTTTAATATATTGCTTTTCTTACTTTTACTAACTGTTGTTCAATTATCTCGAGTAAATTAATATTGTTACATCGTTCGTGTTATGAAATGGATAAAAAGTTTAGTTTGAGAACATGTATTTCTCTAAGTTCAATGCAAGTCAATTTATGCGATATATATGTTTGTAAATGACCGTCAACTTTGTTAGACACATTTCTAAAACTACACGTACAAACGAATAATACTAAGTTACTACAAAAATTGCATATGGTGGTAAAATTGTAGATCTTTATACTAATAAAAATGAGAAATAAAATATTCTGAGTAAGTAGACACCGTGCCACGAACGTACGGTGCAATTTTTTCCGTCATATTCTATGAATTTCCATTTCATCGGTTCTAACTTCTTCATTCAAAGAATTCAAATTTGCACCAACTAGAAGCGCTTCAATCTCGTGATATGTTTTTCCTTTCGTTTCCGGTACCCATATGAACGCCATAAAAAATGCCAAACAGCATGATGTCGCGAAGATATAGTAATTCGCATACGATCCTACATTATCGGTAATCACTTGATACAGTTTCGGCACGGTAAAACCAATTATACCATCGAAAATCACAATGATGGCACGAACAAAGCCTTTTAGTTCCGCAGGAAATAACTCGCATAGGAGGACATTGGGTAACGTACCTAAACCAATGTGAAACATTACTTGATATATAATTAGGTCGATAACGGGAAGAGGTGAGACGAGGGAAACGTCAGACTTATATTGAACTAACAAAAGATAAGTTGCTACAATAGTCAATGTAAAACATGTCCCAAGCGTAGACAGAATCAAAAGTGTTTTTCTTCCAAGAGATTTCACTGTTAAGGTGGATAAAGTGCCAGATATAAGGCCGACAGCCAGGACCAAAATCGTCACTGCGGTTGCTCCGATACTGATCGTTGTTTTGCCAAACAGCACTAACAGATACTGCATAGTGATGAAGTTTCCGCTAAGGTGTTGTGCCATGATCAAGCCAAGCATGATAAACAACGCTTTCCTGTTGCTTCGTTGTAGCGTTGCTCGCAGCTTGGTTGACAAGTTATATTTAGTTAAATCTATGTGTGTCTCATCTATGTCAGCCAATTCGCGTAAATCCTCATTGGATTGTGTGCATGAATCGCTTGTTGATCGTGATAGTATTCCGCATGTGGGGTGTGGGAGTATGTCAAATGTGGGGTCTGGGAGTATTTCGCTTGAGGATGATCGGTGTATTTCGCTTGTGGATGATCGGTGTATTTCGCTTGTGGATGATCGGTGTATTTCGCTTGTGGATGATCGGTGTATTTCGCTTGTGGATGGCTGATTTAATTCACTTGTGGATGGCTGATTTAATTCGCTTGTGGATGGCTGATTTAATTCGCTTGTGGATGGCTGATTTAATTCGCTTGTGGATGGCTGGTTTAATTCGCTTGTGGATGGCTGGTTTAATTCGCTTGTGGATGGCTGGTTTAATTCGCTTGTGGATGATCGGGGTATTTCGCTTGTGAATGATCGGGGTATTTCGCTTGTGGATGATCGGTGTATTTCGCTTGTGGATGATCGGTGTATTTCGCTTGTGGATGATCGGTATATTTCGCTTGTGGATGGCTGATTTAATTCGCTTGTGGATGGCTGATTTAATTCGCTTGTGGATGGCTGATTTAATTCGCTTGTGGATGGCTGGTTTAATTCGCTTGTGGATGGCTGGTTTAATTCGCTTGTGGATGGCTGGTTTAATTCGCTTGTGGATGGCTGGTTTAATTCGCTTGTGGATGGCTGGTTTAATTCGCTTGTGGATGGCTGGTTTAATTCGCTTGTGGATTTCTGCTTTAATTCGCTTGTGGATGGCTGGTTTAATTCGCTTGTGGATGGCTGGTTTAATTCGCTTGTGGATTGTGGGTGTAATTCGTGCGTGGTTTGTGCGTGTTGAGCATGTCGTTCCATGTTCAGTTTGTGCATATTTATCAAGCTTTGGTAATGTTCTGACGACTTCCGTGCTTGCATCGTTTGACCTGTTGCCACCGAGAAATACGGAGTTTCGGGAAAACACGTGTTCGACAAGAAGGATATAAAGGATATTATTGCAAGAATCTGCAGCAGTGACTCGTACATCAGCCAGAGTCCTAGGACGCAGGTTAGCAGTAACCCGATAGATACGTTCACTACGCTTCTGATGTTGATGTCGGCGACTTCTGGCACGTACATGGGATTTATTGTGTGCGCAATACCAACTCCTATACCGAGAATCCCCCGAGCCAAGTATAGCATTGTCACAGAAGTTGTGGCGTAGATGATGTACCAGCCTAAGGTGAACATTGTGTTACATAAGACGAGGCAGCTTTTACGACCGCTGCGGCTGGCCAACTGTCCAGCCATAAGTGAACCGATCATTGAACCAAGTACTGTAAAAGAAACGATCCATGAAGATTCGCTGTGTGTTAACGTTAGCGGCACGCCGCCGGTCCCGCATATTAGATATAGAAGAGAAATCGTTGTCCATCCGTTAACTGAACCGGCTATGACCATGGTTAGCGTTGCTGAAATGAGAAACATGTAATGCTGTATATAACATATGTTAATTGTAGTGCGACTGTTTTATAAGTACAGTGCGTATATTTAGGAAAATTTATATTTTTCATATATACTCATAATATATTTATAATTAATACATACCGCAGGCTATAAGTAATTGGACCCCTCGCGATGTTAGCTCGAATACTTTCCACTAGTTTTATTTCTTAACTATTTTATTATTAATCTGTTAATCCATTCTCATTATTTGTGCATTAAGCAAAGTACTACATGAGGTAAAATACTACATGAAGTAAAATTTGTTAGACTTGCGATAAGTATAGGTGTATTAATGTGTAATAATGTACATTATTTCGCTTTCAGGTTTCTCATAAACATATAAAAGTCCGCACTCGATTTATGATATAATAAAGAACCAGTGCAATGAATATTTGAATCGAAATGTTAAATTTATCGTAATGTAGGATGGAATAGAAATGCAACATTATACGATGGTACGCAAGTCAGTAGAAGTGAGAAATAATTCAGGAACATCACTATGAAACATCAATTCGAGGAGGCAAAGGTAATTGCATTCTGCGTATTAAAATTACAGATAAATACCTAATGTAGATGGTAGACATTGCCATATTCGTTGTTTGAAGAGACTACGAGCTTTCCTATTCGATGATAAACCGGCACGATCGGAACCACCGTCCCGAAGCAATCCCCTGGGAACCTGGAAAACATATACCTTTGTTAAGAATAGAAATCATAATTCTATTCTAATTAGATAGTCAAATCAAACTATTGAGCGAATATAAATTCCAAACCACGGAAAAGATATTAAGAAGTATTTAAATATTAATATTTTTACAAGGGAATTAAAAAATTTTCCTTCTCCTGTCTTAACAGAAATATGATTTATGGTATTTCTACCAACAGCATTAAAATATGCTTGATGTTATTTGATGTTATTATAGATAGAAGACGTACTCGAGTTTTTCACTGACGTTTCCTAAAGGTTATTTATGCTTTTGACATCTTTCTTTTAAAATCATTTCCTTTGAATGTCCTCCAAATCCATGATAATTTGAAAGGTTTTTGTATGTTTCTTAAATATCTTTACTAAATAATGAAATATACTAACATGTCGTATCAATAATACCGAAGAATCGTTTGAACCTTCGAATATGATTCGATATTTATAAGACGTAACAGTTTTAAGCTTTGAACTTTATGTTTTGGTGGGTCGTGACAGTTTAAATCAGGGTGAAATATTCAAAATTTTAAATGATCACGATCGGTCAAGGCACAAGGTCAAAGATTTAAGATTACTGTGATTTTTAAATATCGAATCATATTCGAAGGTTCAGACGGTTCTTTGGTATTATCGATACGATATGTTAATGCATTTCATTATGTGCCAAAACTTTAAATCGACACGTAGGAATCAAAACTTTGAAATTTTGGCAATACTTGCAAGTTCTATAAATCATAATGAACCTTCGATTCAATTGTAGATTCGAAATTAATAGTAATTGCTATGGATTCGTACCTCTATTTTCTTTTCTTATCTTTTTTATATTCTCGTTGAATTAGAATTTAGGATTTGTTACTCTGCGATATTTAATTTCTAGCTGTTTGTTTCAAAAATATTTATCATATAATCATATTAAATGCTTACCGTCCTACGATGGGACATGCTGCCAGAAATGAGTACTTTCACGCAATTATATAATCACGATAGATTTTCAATAAATCAAGTTGTAGAATCCAGTTCACACATAATTATTTAAAAACTGCACGAAAGATCATTGGTAATTATCTATAGCAAAGCAAGAACAACTGTAAGAAATCTTTACACTGGGTCTCGTAATTAACGGATTTCGTTTTGATTTGTACCATTTCCACTACTGCCACAACTATACTGGGTACTTCTGGAGCTGCTTCCCCTTTACATTCAGTCGACATTATTTCAATACATAAACACTTCTAATATTCCTTGTTACATGTTTAAATATAACGAATCAATTTTCGATATTCTAACATAGGAACAAAATATTTTTGTACATATTATATCTAGGAAATATCCTAATTATAATGTTAGAACAGTCGAATGCCAACTATTATATGATACATATTTCCTATAATATAAAAATTAAAATGAGCAAAAATAATTGCACAGCTTCGACTATTAGTTATTTTTGTTTCATGTTACTACATCGGCTACGTTGCGATCATGATCCAGCATTTGAATTATCTTTAATTTCTTGAAGCATAGCTTCCTTTATGGCGGCAATTCTTTTTCTCTTTGCTTTCCCTCTATTTCGACGTTTCCCACATAAACTGTCGCGATGTCCAATGTTGTCCAATGGTGTCCAACGATGTCCAATGATATCCAACGATGTCCCACGATGCCCCACTGTGCAGTCCAGTCTAGATCATCCAAAATCTTCTTAGTGGCTTTTGGTGATCCAAAGAGGACTGTAGCGTAGTTCTTGGTTTGGTATTAGATTAATCAACTGACTAATTTTTGGAAATCGATGCCAATTACCAGATCTCACCACGAGGAGGTGACTACGCACGAGAACCGTCCATGGGTTATTTAACATTACACATCGATCTCGACATTCGACCTATTGACAGAATGTCGAGTTCTGACTCTACTTGACCGTGGCCCTGCGTAAAGAAATAGTTGTTTCGTAGCCTAACTCCGAAACACATATCTCTATCGCAGCGCTTACATGAATTTTTACAAACGTAGAAAAGCATACATAACGCAACATCTATCTCCTACACGACGACTACATCGATCAGTGCAAATATCGTACAATAATTCGCATCCCTACTGGTAGCATTCGGCATCAAAGGTACATTTCTCTAACTTTGAACGAGAGAAAGAAAATGTAGCTACCGACACTGTGTATATACAATTTTGTGTCTTGCAAGGGAGGCATACGAGTCGTTGCACTAAACTGTTTAACATGTTATTTTCGCGACTCTAAACTCTTGAAGGTATTAGAAAGAAACTCTAACATGACCGCAATAAGCTTCCCTGAAAAATGGGAAAACACGGAGAAATCCGAAGAATCGGACGGTAATATAAAAATCAGGGTGCGCCCGGAACGAACGAGATCGCGATCTCTCGAAAGAACAATCAAACCTACGCGACGTACCCCCGTGTACCGGACAACCCTAAGGATCAGCGGAATGCCCTTCACTCGGTTCCTGTTTCTCCGTTCGAAACTTACTTGAGTCGCGGTCGATGGTGCTGACCGATGATGCCAGTGATCTACTGGTGATGCAGCCGTGGATCCAGCACACGGGCCGGCAACATAACACACTCCAACTGAACAAATGGAACCCGTGGAGAGACCGCTAAACCGGATTACGAATGCAAGGCCCCAACTGAACAGTGGGGTTCAACCTCGCGGGGCCGAATAGGATTACGGAGGACGTGAAATTACAGATCTCTGACCTAGTACCGAAGTATCAATCGGGCAGGACTGCAGATCCACGACTGAATCCTCAGCAGATTCGCGAACATCACCGGCGCGACAACTCCTGTGATCCGATGTAAACGTCGAGCAGTCATCGAGCAGTCACCAAAGCAGAGGTGTCCTTGCGGCGACTTACAAATTGAAAGAGCTGTCCAGTGCACGTTTACCTGTATGCACCCGGAATACGCGCGAGCGAATATGCCATGCGATCATATTTTTAAATCATTAATTTAAAAGTTAGGAATTGATGTTGTTGTTTTAGATTAATTATCAGGAGAATAGATTTATTATTTTAATTTTTTAGATTTTCAATTTTACAATCCATCAGAATATTATATAACCATTTATAAAGTTTCATAACTTAATTCCAAGTATACAAAACGGAGCACACTCAAACGACCACATAATGGACATGTGGCGAGAACACTTCTCAGATGATTGCAATCGTCGCGACGCAACGTTATGAATTGTAAGGAGCGTGGAAACACTGATATATTTTGATATCGGTATTACAGAACACGCGACACAGAGTCCCATATAATGTCACGTCTATTACGGTTTTTACAATAATGAGTGTGTGAAAAATCGATACATATACGAATTAGCATCTCACAGAGAATTGTAATACAAATGAAATTTAGTTTCTGGTTTAACTAAATCTTTACTTTCAGGTTTAAATTTCTGCTTCGGTCGTTCTAAAAGCTCTTTATGTTGTTTGTTTCCATAACGATCAAAGAACTAATGTTTTGCAAATAAATGGCAAGAAAGAATTTGTCCGAATTCTTTTATACAAAAATTGTAATATTTTTAAAAGAGGCGGGCGATGGAACCGTGGAAGAGAAGGTCCCTATTTAGAGTACTTTACCCAGTGAACTCGGTGGTTTTCTTACCATTTTAATATCGTTCTCGACGTTACCGATTTAGCATGACGTAGGTTTGGGACCTTAGCAGTATTTGGTATTACAGTTGACTCGTTTTCATTCGGACTCCTGTAATTAATTTCCACTAGGAGTGTCTGTAAGAAATTCGTCTACAATAAAACTTAAATAAAATAGAACATTTAAAATCTTGTTTGTGACTTTATATATAGATGCTAATTCCATGTTTCTTGTAGCTTTTTAATAAGATAATTGTTTAAAAGATATACAATAAATACATAATTGTTGATAGGCAGAATTTTATAAAATTATCGATATTTAATTTTTCGCGTAAATTATCGTATATTAAAAGTAGGAAATTAAAAGTGAACACTATTATTATAGCCATAATTTACCCAAGATAACATTCATCAGTTCCATAAACTTTCTGCTAAACAAGGCTAGACATTCATCGCTGTGTTATGATACAGTAATTACTATAATATTCGAACTAACATATTCAAATATTTTTCAGTAATAACTATAATATAACGCCGAAAAGACCATGTCTTACACATATATAATTGTATATGTATATACATATGCTTATCAGCGACACACACAATGTAATATAAGTACTTATTATCAATGCATTATGTTACTTATATTACATTATTTTTAGCATAAATACTGACTTTCTCAGCATTCTTGCCGTTTATTGTAACAATATTAACATATATATATGTGATATACATATATGTGATATACATATGTTATATATTGCAAACAAAAAATAACAGCATTGATAACAGCTGAGTTATAAAAAATTGTTCTTATCAGTATTATGTCACCTTGTCATTCATTAATATATTACTTTTCTAACTTTTGCAAGCTGTTGTTCAATTATCTCGAGTTAAATGATATTGCTACATTGTTCGTGTTATGAAATGGATAAAAAGTTTAGTTTGAGAGCATGTATTCCTCTAAGTTCAATGCAAATCAATTTATACGATGCAAATGCTTGTAAATGACCATGACCTTTGTTAAACACATTTCTAAAATTACACGTACAAACGAATAAAACTACGTTACTACAAAAATTGCATATCGTGATAAAATTGAAGATTTTCATCGTTATACTAATAAAAATGAGAAATAAAATATTCGGAGTAAGTAGACACCGTGCCACGGACGTACGGTGCAGTTTCTCTTGTCATATTCTACAAATATCCATTTCTTCGATTCTAACTTCTTCATTCAAAGGATTCAAATTTTTACCAACTAGAAGCGCTTCAATCTCGTGATATGTTTTTCCTTTTGTTTCCGGTATCCATAGGACCACCACGATAACTGCCAAGAAGCATGATATCGCGAAGATAAAATAAATCGCATACAATCCTACATTATCGGTAATCACCTGATACAGTTTCGACACGGTAAAACCAATTATACCATCGAAAATTACAATGATGGCACCAATGAAACCTTTTAGTTCCGTAGGAAATAATTCGCATAGGAGAACATTGGATAACGTACCTAAACCAATTTCAAACACTACTTGATATATAATTAAGTCGATAACTGGAACAATAGAGAAGTTGGAAACGTCAATCTTATATTCAACTAACGAAAGATAAGTTGCTAAAATACTCAATGTTAAACACGATCCACCCGTAGAAATAATCAAAAGAGTTCTTCTTCCAAAGAATTCCACTGTTAAGAGTGTTAAACTACCAGATACCAGGCTGAAAAGCTGGACCAAAACCGACGCTTCCTGTGGATCGATAACGATCGTTGTTTTGCTGAACAACACTTCCAAATACTGCGTAGTGATGAAGTTCCCGCTAAGTTGTTGTGCCATGATCAATCCAAGCATGATAAACAGAGCTTTCCTGTTGCTTCGATGTAGTATTACTTGCAGCTTGGTTATACAGGTATATTTATTTCCATCCATGTATATCACATCTATGTCCGTCGATCCTCGTGAATCCACATTGGGTTGTATGCGTAAATCGCTTCTGGATCGCGATTGTATTTCGGATATGTGGTCTGGGTTTATTTCGTTTGTGGATGGATGGTTTATTTCGCTTGTGGATGGTCGGTGTATTTGGCTTGTGGATGGTAGGTGTAATTCACGCGAGGATTGTAAGCGTAATTCATCTGTGGGTTGCTGGTGTACTTCGCATATGACTTCTGAGTGTATTACGGATGCGGATTGTGAGGGTGAAGTGCTACTGGATGGTAAGTTTAAATCGGACATGGGTTCTGTGTCTACTACTTCCCAAAAGGAGTCTGAGTGTACTTCGCGTCTTGATTGTGAGGGTAAATCGCTTCTGGATTGTGAAGGTAATTCGCTACTGGACTGTGGGGTTAAATGGCGTCTTGATTGTGAGGGTAAATCGCTTCTGGATTGTGAAGGTAATTCGCTACTGGACTGTGGGGTTAAATGGCGTCTTGATTGTGAGGGTAAATCGCTTCTGGATTGTGAAGGTAATTCGCTACTGGACTGTGGGGTTAAATGGCGTCTTGATTGTGAGGGTAAATCGCTTCTGGATTGTGAAGGTAATTCGCTACTGGACTGTGGGGTTAAATCGCGTCTTGATTGTGAGGGTAAATCGCTTCTGGATTGTGAAGGTAATTCGCTACTGGACTGTGGGGTTAAATCGCGTCTTGATTGTGAGGGTAAATCGCTTCTGGATTGTGAAGGTAAATCGCTACTGGACTGTGGGGTTAAATCGCGTCTTGATTGTGAGGGTGAATCGCTTCTGGATTGTGAAGGTAAATCGCTACTGGACTGTGGGGGTAAATCGCTCCTGGATTGTTTTTGTAATTCGTATCTGGATTTTGGGTGTAATTCGTATCTGGTTTGTGCGCGTAGAGCACGTAGTTCGATTTTCACTCTTTCAGGATCTACGATGCCTTTGTAATAGGCTATCGACTTGCATGCTTGCTTCTTTTGACCTTTTGCGACCAAAAAATACGGAGTTTCGGGGAAGCACATGTTCGACAAGATGGATATAAAGGATACTATTATAAGAACCACCAGGAGTGGCTTGTACTGTAGCCAGATTCCTAGGGCGCAGGTTATTAGTGACCCGGTATATACGTTCACTGCGATTAGAGTACCTAGGGTTCCTCTGATGTTCATTTCGGCGACTTCTGACACGTACATGGGATTTATCGTGCGGGCAATACCAACGCCTATACCGAGAATCACCCGAGCAAGGTATAGCACTGGCACGGAAGTTGCTTCGTAGATGATGAACCAGCCTACGGTGTACATTGTGCTGCATACAAGGAGGCAGTATTTACGACCGCCTAGATCGGCCAACGGGGCAGCCACAAGTGAACCGATCATTGAACCTAGTATCGTCAAAGAAACTATCCACGAAGATTCATCCAGCGTTAACGTCATCGGCACGCCGCCGGTTCCGGATATTAGATAAGGAAGAGAAATCGTTGTCCATCCGTTGATTGTGCCGACTATGACCATGGTTAGCGTTGCTGGAATGAGATACAGGTAATGCTATATGTAGCATATGCTAATTGTAGTGCGGCTGTTTTATAAAAACACTTCGTATATTTACGCAAATTTATATTTTTAATATATACTAATACTAATAACATATTTATAATTAATACATACCGCAGGCTATAAGCAATTGGACTCTTCGCGATGTTAGCTCGAATGCTTTCCACTAGATTTATTTCTTAACTATTTCATTATTATTCTGTTAATCCATTCGCATTATATGTGCATTAAGTAAAGTACTACATGAGGTAAAATACTACATGTAGTAAAATTTGTTAGAGACTTGCGATAAGTGTAGGTGTATTAATGTCTAACAATGTACATTATTTCGCTTTCAGGTTTCTCGTAAACATATAAAAGTCCGCACTCAATTTATGATATAATAAAGAATCAGTACGATGAATATCAGAACCAAAATGTTAAATTTATTATAATGTAGGATGGAATAGAAATGCAACTTTAAACGATGGTACGTAAGTCATTAGAATTGAGAAAAAATTCAGGAACACTACTGTGAAACATCAATTCGAGGGGGAAAAGGAAGTTGCATTCTGCGTATTAAAATTGAAGATAAGTACCTGACGTAATATCAAGAGTGAAAACTAACCGGAAAAACATGCCAGCCATTGCCGGGATAGTGCGACGAAGGAACTAGAACATTCCCATAGTGAAAATAAACCGACAAGATCTAATCCTCCGCCCTCACGCTCTCTCCTGGAAACCTGGAAAACAGATACCTTTGTTAAGAATGGAAATCATAGTTCTTTTCGAATTAGATAGTCTAATCGAACATTTTAGCGAATACAAATTCCAAACCACGGAAAAGATATTAAGAAGTATTTAAATATTAATATTTTTACAAGGGAATTAAAAAATTTTCTTTCTCCTATCTTAAATACGATTCATGGTATTTCTATCAACAGCATTAAAATATGTTTCATGTTATTTCATGTTATTATAGATAGAAGACGTACTTGAGTTTTTCACTGACGTTCCCTAAAGGTTATTTATGCTTTTGACATCTTTCTTTTAAAATCATTTCCTTTCAGTGTCCTCCAAATCCATGATAATTTGAAAGGTTTTTATATGTTTCTTAAATATCTTTTCTAAATAATGAAATGTATTAACATGTCATATAGATAATACCGAAGAACCGTTTGAACCTTCGAATATGATTCGATATTTATAAGACGTAACAGTTTTAAGCTTTGAACTTTATGTTTTGGTGGGTTGTGACAGTTTAAATCAGGCTGAAAGATTCAAAATTTTAAATGATCACGATCGATTATGACAGAAGGTCCAAGACATAAGATTATTGTAACTTTTAAATATCGAATCATATTCGAAGGTTCAGATAGTTCTTTGGTATTATCGACACGATATGTTAATACATTTCATTATGTGCCGAAACATTAAATCGATACGTAGGAATCAAAATTTTGAAGATTTGGTAATACTTGCTAGTTCTATAAATCTTAATGAACCTTCGATTCAATTGTAGATTCGAAATTAATAGTAATTGCTATTGATTCGTACCTCTATTTGGAAATAAAAAATAATAGTTAAATTCGCTGAAAATAGGTATCTCAAACAGATGCTTTTTCTATATTCTCGTTGAATTAGAATTTAGGATTTGTTACTCTGCGATATTTAATTTCCAGCCGTTTATTTCAAAAATATTTATCATATAATCATATTAAATGCTTACCGTCCTACGCTGGAACATGTTGCCAGAAATAAGTACTTTCTCGCAATTATATAATCACGATGTATTTTCAATATTTGAATTTGTAGAATCCAGTTTACACATAATTATTTAAAAACTGCACATCAAATCGTGGATAGTTATCTATGGCTGAAAATGAACAACTGTAAGATACCTTTATACTAATTCTCGCGATTTACGGATTTCGCATTGATTTGTTCGATTTACACGACTGCCACAACCATACTGGGTACTTCTGGGGTTGCTTTCTCTTTACATACAGTCGACATTATTTCAACATATAAACATTTCTTATTCTCCGTGTTATATGTTAAAATGTAACGAACTAATTTTAAATATTCCGACGTAGGAACAATAATATTTTTGTACATATTATATCTAGGAAATATCCTAATTATAATGTTAGAACAGTCGAATGCCAACTACTCTATGATACATATTTCCTATAATATAAAAATTAAAATGAGCAAAAATAATCGCACAGCTTCGACTATTAGTTATTTTTGTTCCATGTTGCTACATCGTCAACGTTGCGATCATAATCCAGCATTTGAATTATCTTTAATTTCCTGGAGCATAGCTTCCTTTATCGCGGCAATTCCTTTTCTCTTTGTTTTTCCTCTATTTCGACGTTTCCTACTGAAATTGTCGTACTTTCTACGATCTCTCACGCGTCGAAACATTTTTTCGTTTGTAAATTTCTGCGAATGTGTATAGTATTGCTCGATTCCTGGTGCACTTGCCCCAATTATATCGAATAAGATTGCGTTCAGGGTCACGACGCAAAGAATCATCTTGCTCTTATGTACATGGGCTAGAACTGTTGGGTTGGCAACTAAGTGATTGCGGATTTTGTCAATACCATCTAATGACGAAATTCGCAATCACTTAGTTACCAACCCAATATTATTTGGCTGCGATAACAGTCGTTCGTTTGCCTCTTGCGTTTCTCGGAAATCAGGGCAGTAAATAGTAATTTTCATTGAATTCAGTTTGAGAGTTAGTGTTGCGATATTATTCCATCGCGATTTCGAAGTATTTTTCCTTTTAGCGTTGAGATAATGAATGATTGCGTTTTGTTAGGTAGAGTTGCGTTTACAAAATTGCCCAAAATCCTTCGACTGCATTTGTTGAAGACTGTTCCTGGATCACTCGATACAACTACAAGAGCTGTAGAAATGTGATCGTTCATCAGCCACCTCTTAAATGGTTGCCCTGGAATATGCCAGGCTTCCACTACATTGAGCAAATCACGATTTTCGTTATTAGTGTCGCGAGAGAATGATTACGGTTTGAATTAAAGTTGCGAATTATGATATCATGATTTTCTTTTGCAATTTTTATTATGAATTTTCACAATTTCTGACAGAGTAATACGTTTTAGAGATTTCCATGTTTCCTTAACAATTTTTCCTTCATTTAGAATTAGATTTTAAAGTATTAACGTTTGATTAACTTTATAGCATTGCAATTTATACTAGCACAGTAAAATATTGTTTCTGCATATATGGATATTAATGTTATTTTTGTCTCAAAAATTAGTGTTGCGGTATTCTATCGCGATTGTTTTAATTAGTTTTCTAGTTAGAGTTGCGTCGGTGAATGGTCGCGTTTTTTATAGTATAGTTTAGTTTAGTATAGTATAGTTTTCCATGGTATCCCGCGGTTTACCAGGATGAGCCACGGTGTTCTACGTTGCAGTCCAGTCTAGATCATCCAAAATTCTCTTCGTGACTTTTGGTTATCCAAACTGGACTGTATATGGCGTAGTTCTTGGCTTGGCATCATTTCCAAAGATTAATCCCTCGATTAATTTTTGGAAAACGGTACCAATTACCAGATCTCACCACGAGGAGGTGACTACGCACGAGATCCGCCCATGAGTTCTTTATCATTGCACCTCAATCCGGACATTCAACCTGTGGTGGATCGGTATCAACAGGACGCCGACAGGTCGAGGCATCAACGCGGCGCAACACCTCCCGGGCGATCCGCGAGTACCAACCGTCAACACCAGAGGGCTACGACGACGACGAGTCTGTCCAACTCGCTAGTGGTCGAAATACGGTATCATGATACAAATACCGCACCTAGCGAGACTCCCTCTACGTCCAAGGCAGGGACTACCGGGCATAGCCTTACTGACGAGTCCACCGGTAGTCCCGGGACGAAACGCAAAAACTCTCTTTTCATCTGGCAGCGACAACACTTCCGCCAAAAACCTGACAAAAGTGTCGAGTTCTAACTTTACTTAACCATGGACTTGCCGGGGAGGGACCACTGAACAGAATTATGAATGCACTGCCCCAACTGAACGAGTGACGTCCACTCCCGCGCCAGTCGAACAGAATTACGGCGGATGTGAAATTGCAGGCCCCTGTCCGAACAGTATTGTAGATCCACGACTGAATCCCCAACAGATTCGAAAGCATAACTGGCACGTCGACAACTCCCGCGATTCCGTGCAAACATCGAGCAGTCACCAGAACAGACGTGTCCTTGAGGTGACTCTTACAAATTGAAAGAGCTATGTCGTGCACGTTGACCTGCATGCACCTGGAATAGGCGCGAGCAACCCTGCCATGATGTGATCATATATTTAAATCATTGATTTAAAAGTTAGGAATTGATGGTATTGTTTTAGATTAATTATCAGGATAATTAATTTATTATTTTAATTTTTTAGATTTTTAAATTTTACTATACATCAGAATATTATACAACCATTTATAAATATTCATAACTTAATTCTAATTATATAAAACGGAGCACATTCAAACGATCACATAATGGAAATGTAGTGAGTACCCTTGTCGGATAATTACAATCGTCGCGACACAACGTTATGAATTTTAAAGAGCGTGAAAAACGCTGATATTTTTCGATATCAGTATTTCAGAACACGCGATACAGAGTCCCATATAATATCACGTCTAGACCAATTATTTGTAATAGTGAATGTGTGAAATATCGATACATATACGAATTACCATCTCACAAAAAATTATAATATAAATGAAATTTAGTTTTTGGTTTAACTAAATCTTTACTTTCAGGTTTAAATGTCCGCTTCTGTCATTTTTAAAGCTCTTTTTGTTTGTTTCCCATAACGATCGAAGAGCTAATATTTTTCAAATGAATGGGAATAAAGAATTTGTCCGAATACTTTTATACAAAATGAGTAATATTTTGGGAAAGAGGAGGGGTCATGTTACCGTGGAACAGAAAGTTGCTCTTCAGAGTACTTTACCCAGTGATCTCGGTGGTTTTCGTGCCATTTTATTATCGTTCTCGACGTTACAGATTTAGCATGGCGCAGGGTTAAGACCTTAGCAGTATTTGGTATTACAGCTGACTAGTCTTCTATCGGACTCCTTTAAATAATTTCCACTAGGGGTGTCTGTACTAAAGTAGTCTGCAATAATACTTAAATAAAATAGAACATTCAAAATCTTGTTTGTGCTTATATATATATAGTAACTCTAAGTTTCTTGAACCTTTTTAATGAGGAAGATATTTGTTTAAAAGATATACAATAAATACATAATTGTTAATAGGCAAAACTTTATAAAATTATCGATATTTAATTTTTCGATACTTAATAGTTATCGTATATTAAACGTAGGAAATATAAATTTCTGAACTGAACACTATTATTATAGCCATAATATACCGAAAATAACGTTCGACAGTTCGATAGAATTCCTGCTAGACAAAGCTAGGTATTTATCACTGTGTTATGATACAGTAATTACTGTAATATTCGAACAAACGTTCCAAATATTTTTCAGTAATAACTATAATATAACGCCAAAAAGACCGTGTCTTACACATATATATTTATATATGTGTACAGATATGCTTATCAGTGACAAACACAATGTAATATAAGTACTCAGCAATGTGTTATGTTAATTATATTACATTATTTTTAGCATAAATACTGACTTTTTCAGCATACATGCTATTTATTGTAACAATATTAACATATATATATGTGATATACATATATGTGATATACATATGTTACATATTGCAAACAAAAAATAACAGCATTGATAACAGCTGAGATATAAAAAATTGTTCTTATCAGTATTATGTCACCTTGTCATTCTTTAATATATTACTTTTCTAACTTTTGCAAGCTGTTGTTCAATTATCTCGAGTTAAATGATATTGTTACATTGTTCGTGTTATGAAATGGATAAAAAGTTTAGTTTGAGAACATGTATTCCTCTAAGTTCAATGCAAGTCAATTTATGCGATATATATGTTTGTAAATGACCGTCACCTTTGTTAGACACATTTCTAAAACTACACGTACAAACGAATAATACTACGTTACTACAAAAATTGCATATCGTGATAAAATTGTAGATCTTTATCGTTATACTAATAAAAATGGGAAATAAAATATGCCGGGTAAGTAGACACCGTGCCACGGACGTACAGTGCAATTTCTCCTGTCATATTCTACTACTATCCATTTCATCGGTTCTAACTTCTTCAGTCAAAGAATTCAAATTTGCACCAACTAGAAGCGCTTCAATCTCGTGATATGTTTTTCCTTTCGTTTCCGGTACCCATATGAACACCATAAAAAATGCCAAACAGCATGATGTCGCGAAGATAAAGTAAATCGCACACAATCCTACATTATCGGTAGTCACTTGATACAGTTTCGACACGGTAAAACCAATTATACCATCGAAAATTACAATGATGGCACCAACGAAACCTTTTAGTTTTGTAGGAAATAACTCGCATAGGAGAACATTGGGTAATGTACCTAAACCAATGTGAAACACTACTTGATATATCATTAAATCGATAACTGGAAGAATAGAGACGTTGGAAACGTCAAACTTAAGTTGATCTAACAAAAGATAAATTGCTAGAATAGTCAATGTAAAACACGATCCAAGCGTAGACAGAATCAAAAGTTTTCTTCTTCCATGAAATTCCACTTGTAAATGGGACAAAGAGCCAGATACACAGTCGACACCCAGAACCAAAATCGTTGCTTCGTGTGGTTGGAGGCGAATCGTTGTTTTGCTAAACAACACATGCAGATACTGCATAGTGATGAAGTTTCCGCTAAGTTGTTGTGCCATGATCAAGCCAAGCATGATAAACAAAGCTTTTCTGTTGGTTTGTCGTAGTAATTCTAGCAGCTTGGTTGACCAGGTATATTTAATGGGTATATTTACATGGTGTAATTCTCTTCTTGTTAGTGGGTGTATTTCGCTTGTGGGATCTGGGTGTATTTCGCTTGTGGGCTCTGGGTGTATTTCGCTTGTGGCCTCTGGGTGTATTTCGCTTGTGGATGGTTGGTGTAATTCGCTTGTGGATTGTGAATGTAATTCGCGCGAGGGTTGTAGGGGTAATTGACCTGTGGGTTGCGGTAATACTTCGGATGTGACTTCTGAGTGTAGTGCAGATATGGATTGTAAGGTTAAATCCCTTGTGGATTGTGAGGGTAACTCGCTTCTGGATTGTTGGTGTAATTCGTATCTGGTCTGTGCGCGTGAAGCAGGTAGTTCTATTTCCTCTCCGCGAGTATTTTCGATGCCTGTGCTATATCCCATCGATTGCCGTGCTTGCCTTATTTGATCTGTTGTCACCGAGAAATATCGAGTTGCGGTGAAACACCTGACCGACAAGAAGCATATAAAGGATAGTATTACAAGAACCAGTAGCAGTGACTTGTATATCATCCAGAGTCCTAGGGTGTAGATCACCACTGACCCGATAGATGTGTTCGCTGCGATTAGAAAACCTAGGATGCCTATGATTTTGGTGTCGACGATTTCTGACAGGTACATGGGATTTACGGTATTGCCGATACCAATGGCTATACCGAGAATCACCCGAGCAAGGTATAGTATTGGCGCGGAAGCTGCGTCGTAGGTGATGAACCAGCCTAAGGTGAACATTGTGTTGCATAATACAAGGCAGATATTAGAACCGCTGCGGGCGACCAACTGTGCAGCCACAAGTGAACCGATCATTGAACCAAGTACTGTCAAAGAAACCATCCATGAAGATTCGTCGTGTGTTATCGTCAGCGGCACGCCGCCGGTCCCGGTTATTAGATAATAAAGAGAAATCGTTGTCCATCCGTTGACTGAACCGACCATGATCATGGTTACCATTGCTGGAATGAGAGACAGGTAATGCTATATATAGCATATGTTAATTGTATTGCGGTCGTTTTATAATTATACTGCATATATTTATGCAAATTTGCACTTTCAATATATACTATTAATATATTTATAATTAATACATACCGCAGGCTATAAGTAATTGAACTCTTCGCGATGTTAGCTGGAATGCTTTCCACTAGTATCACTTCTTAACTATTTTATTATTATTCTGTTAATCCATTCGCATTAAATGTGCATTAGGTAAAATACTACATGAAGTAAAATACTACATGAAGTAAAATACTACATGTAGTAAAATTTGTTAGAGACTTGCGATAAGTCTAGGTATATTAATGTGTAATAATGTACATATCTTCGCTTTCAGATTTCTCATTAATATATAAAAGTCTGCACTCGATTTATAATATAATAAAGAATCAGTACGATGAATATCAGAACCAAAATGTTAAATTTATTATAATGTAGGATGGAATAGAAATGCAACTTTAAACGATGGTACGTAAGTCATTAGAATTGAGAAAAAATTCAGGAACACCACTATGAAACATCAGTTCGAGGGGGCAAAGGAAATTGCATTCTGCCTATTAAAATTACAGATAAATACATGACGTAATATCAAGAATGAAAACTAACCGGTAATAGATATTAGGCATCGCCTGCATTTTGAGTTGAAGACCATAAGAGGTTCACTTTCCGGTGATGAACGGATAGGATCGAAACCACCATCCAGAGACGATCTGGGAACCTGGAAAACAGATACCTTTGTTAAGAATAGAAATCATAATTCCATTCTAATTAGATAGTCTAAGCAAACTTTTGAGCGAATATAACTTCCAAACTGCGGAAAACATATTAATAAGTATTTAAATATTAATATTTTTCCAAAGGAATCAAAAAATTTTCTTTCTCCTATCTTAATAGAAATACGACTTATGGTATTTCTATCAACAGCATTAAAATATGCTTGATGTTATTTGATGTTATTATAGATAGAAAACGTACTTGAGTTTTTCACTGACGTTTGCTAAATGTTATTTGTGCTTTCGAGAACCTTCTTCTAAAAGCATTTCCTTTGATTGTTCTCCAAATCAATGATCATTTGAACGGTTTTTATATATTTCTTAAATATCTTTTGTAATTAATAAAATATATTAACATGTCGTATAGATAATACCAAAGAACCGTTTGAACCTTCAAATATGATTCGATATTTATAAGAACAGTTTTAAGCTTTGAACTTTATGTTTTGGTGGGTCGTGACAGTTTAAATCAGGCTGAAAGATTCAAAATTTTAAATAATCACGTTCGATCAAGATACAAGGTTCAAGATTTAAGATTATTGCGACTTTTAGATATGGAATCATATTCGAAGGTTCAGATAGTTCTTTGGTATTATCGACACGATATGTTAATACATTTCATTATGTGCCAAAACTTTAAATCGAGACGTAGGAATCAAAACTTTAATTGCTATGGATCCGTATCTCTATTTGGAAATAAAAGAATAATAGTTAAATTCGCTGAAAATAGGTATCTCAAACAGATGCTTTTTCTATATTCTCGTTGAATTAGAATTTAGGATTTGTTACTCTGCGATATTTAATTTCCAGCCGTTTATTTCAAAAATATTTATCATATAATCATATTAAATGCTTACCGTCCTACGATGGGACATGCTGCCAGAAATAAGTACTTTCACGAAATAATATATGCACGATAGATTTTCAATAATTCAATTTGTAGAATTCAGTTCACTCA
Organism: Bombus flavifrons; assembly: GCF_040668555.2. Classification (NCBI taxonomy): domain Eukaryota; kingdom Metazoa; phylum Arthropoda; class Insecta; order Hymenoptera; family Apidae; genus Bombus; species Bombus flavifrons. The sequence goes on along the minus strand of NC_138455.1, from coordinate 9,853,800 downwards.
TAATTATTCAAAAAAATGCACGAAAAGTCTTGGGTAGTTATCTATCGCAAAAAAAGAACAACTGTAAGAAATCTTTACACTGATTCTCGCGATTAACGGATATCGTATTGATTTGTACCATTTACACGACTGCCACAACCATACTGGGTACTTCTGAGGATACTTCCCCTTTACATTCAGTCGACATTATTTCAATACATAAACACTTCTTAGTTCTCCTTGTTACATGTTTAAATGTAACGAATTATTTTTAAATATTCTGACATAGGAACAATAATATTTTTGTACTTAGTATATCTAGGAAATATCCTAATTATAATGTTAGAACAATCGAATGCCAACTATTATATGATACATATTTCCTATAATATAAAAATTAAAAGGAGCAAAAATGATTGCACAGCTTCGACTACTACTTATTTTTGTTCCATGTTGCTACATCGGCAACGTTCATAATCCATCCAGCGATCATAATCCAGCATTTGAATTATCTTTAATTTCTTGGAGCATAGCTGTCTTTATCGCGGCAATTATTTTTCTCTTTGCTTTCCCTCTATTTCGACGTTTCCCACTGAAACTGTCGTATTTCCTGCGATCTCTCACGCGTCGAAACACTTCTTCGTCTGAAATTTCCTCAGTAGGGAAATGCTTCGCCCCAATCATATTCCCTTCTTGCATCTGCATCTCCGTACACTTGGTACACTTACATCGTATCTATAATTTCTGTGAATGTGTACAACATTGCTCGATTCCTGGTGCACTTGTCCCAATTATATCGAATAAGATTGCGTTCTGGCTCACGACGTAAAGAATCATCGGGCTCTCGTATACATCGGCTTTGAGCTATTGGGTTTGCAATTAAGTGATTGCGGATTTTGTCATTAGGTGGTTTTGAGTGCATAGATTATTTTTTATTATTAAAATATCCAACTTTTACTTGCGGAAATATCCTATTTATTTTTATTTTTTTATTTTCATTAGTGAATTAATTAGTATTGCAACTATTGCATGAAGCACTGTTCGTGTATTTATCTTGAGAATTTTCTATTCTATACATGAATTTAGTAAATTAATGTTGCGAAAAAGAAAAGGTAGTCCACTCACGGTTTATTGCTCGGGATTATATCGAGCGGATAATGACCTTATTTTGCTGGCCCTTATGGCTACTGATTTATTCTTCTTTTCAGGGTGCACCGTGAAACCTCTAGATCTCTAATAGGTAGGGTTTATAAAGAAACCTTTAGATTTTTTATAGTTAGGTTTAAGGGAATCTTTATATTCTTGATCGGTAAGATTTATAAAGCCACTCTGTGCCTTTATTATGTTCGGATATGTATGTATTATGCAGGGCTTATGAAAACACGTTTAGGTTTCTAATTAATGTATTGAAATTAAATTAGATGTTCTATCAGGTAGAGTTTTCCAAATTTGATGGGACAGGAACTAGATGGAACGTTTGTGAGTCAGGTGCGTGGTTATATAGAGTATCTTTGCTGCTAAAAAGCAATGCTTCCTAGAAGCACTAATCCGTTCCTAATAAGTACTTGAATATTTAATTAATTTATACATGCATTTAATTATACATGCATAATTAGCAGTAATGTTTAAGTAGATAAATAGTATAATTCTTTATGAGACGCATCATTCTCTTTTTTATTATAATTTTACCACAGACGAGGAACAGGAATAGACGTGATATTCAGTGCTTGTTTGACTCTCACATTTTGCGGGTCGCGTGACCTCTCCATACCATTTTCTTGTCGCATGCGAAGTTAATATTTCAGTTTAATACTTGTTTGAATTAAAACTACAATCTTGTACGAAATTATAAATAAAATATAAAACTGGATATCCAATACTTTCAACGAAATATAATTCTATCTTGCTACAATACTGCAGTAAACATAACACACTATCAAAATAATAAATTGCTGTACTGTAAAGTACTGTAATAAGAATTGAATGAATCGTTTAATCAGTTCTAAGTAAAATTGCAATTTCATATATCTGAAACAAAAATGTGAATTTTTAAATCTTTCCTATTTTCATCTTTGTATTCTCAAACCAATTATTAACTATATATTACCAAGTATAGGTAATCTTATTCACCATTAGAAACTCGTAATACATCTATCGATGAAACCGTTTCGATAATTTATCGATAACGATCAGACGGCGTACCTCGATGTCCCACGACATCCCACGACATCCCACGACATCCCACGACATCCCACGACATCCCACGACATCCCACGACATCCCAAGATGTCACACGACATCCCAAAATGTCCCGCGACGTCCCAAGATGACCCACGACATCCCAAGATGTCCCACGACATCCCAAGATGTCCCACGATATCCCAATCTGTCCCATAGTAAATTCTCCTCGTTGCATTTCGTGTACCCAACTGTACCAACGGTTTCCAACGTTGCAGTCCAGTCTATATCATCCTATATTCTCTTCATGGCATTCGGTGATTTAAATCGGACCAACGGTGTTCCACGGTGAACCATGTTGCTGTCCAATCTAGATCATCCAAAATTCTCTTCGTGACTTCTAGTGATAAAAACTGGATTGCATTAGCGTAGTTCTTGGCGTGGTATCGTTTTCCAAAGATTAGTCAACTGATTAATTTTTGGAAAACGATGCCAATTACCAGATCTCACCACAAGTTGGGGACTACGCACGAGATCCGCCCATGAGTTCTTTATCACTGCACATCGATCTCGACATTCGACCTATTGACAAGAATGTCGAGTTCTCACTTTACTTAACCATGGGCCTGCCGGGGAGGGACCACTAAACAGAATTAGGAATGCACGGCCACAACTGAACGAGTGGCGTTCACCCCCGCGCCACTCGAACAGAATTACGGAGAACGTGAAATTGCAGGTCCCTGTCCGAGAACCCAAGTACCAATCAGACAGAACTGCAGATCCACGACTGAAACCCCAACAGATTCGCAAGCATCACCGGCGCGACGACAACTCCCGTGATCCCGCGCAAACATCGAGCAGTAACCAGAACAGACGTGTCCTTGGGGCGACTTACTAATAGAAAGTGCAGTGCACGTTGACCTGCATGCACCCGGAATATGCGTGAGCGACCATGTCATGTGATCGTATATTTAAATCGTTGATTTAAAAGTTTGGAATTGATGGTATTGTTTTAGATTAATTATCAGGATAATAAATTTATTATTTTAATTTTTTAGATTTTTAAATTTTACATTCAAACGATCACATAATTGAAATGTAGCGAGTACCCTTTTCAGATAATTGTAATCGTCGCGACGCAGCGTGATGACTTGTACAGAGCACGAAAGACACCGATATTTTTCGATATCGGTATTTCAGAACACGCGACACAGTGGCCCCGTATAATGTCACGTCTAGTCGCTTTTTTAAAATAGTGAATATGTGAAATATCTATACATATACGAATTACCATCTCACAAAAAATTATAATATAAATGAAATTTAGTTTTTGGTTTAACTAAATCTTTACTTTCAGGTTTAAATTTCCGCTTCTGTCGTTTTTAAAGCTCTTTTTGTTGTTGTTTTCCATAACGATCAAAGAACTAATATTTTGCAAATAAATAGGAAAAAAGAATTTGTCCGAATTTTTTCATACAAAATTTGTAATATTTTATGAAAGAGGGGGGCGATGGAACCGTGGAAGAGAAGGTCCCTATTCAGAGTACTTCACCCAGTGAACTCGGTGGTTTTCTTACCATTTTAATATCGTTCTCGAAGTTACCGATTTAGCATGACGTAGGTTTAGGACCTTAGCAGTATTTGGTATTACAGTTGACTCGTTTTCGTTCGGACTCCTTTAATTAATTTCCGCCAGTGTCTATATTAAATTTGTCTGCAATAAAACTTAAATAAAATAGAACATTCAAAATCTTGTTTGTGATTTTATATATAGATAGTAACTCCATGTTTCTTGTAGCTTTTTAATAAGATAACTGTTTAAAAGATATACAATAAATATATAATTATTGATAGTCATAACATTATTAAATTATCGATATTTAACTTTTCGCCATTTAATAATTATCGTATATTAAAAGTAGGAAATATTATAAATTTCTGAAGTGAACACTATTATTATAGCCATAATTTACTGAAAATAACATTCAGCAGATCAATAGAATTTCTGCTAGATAAGGCTAGGTATTTATCACTGTGTTATGATACAGTGATTACTGTAATATTCGAACAAACGTATTCAAATATTTTTCAGTAATAACTATAATATAACGCCGAAAAAAGCGTGTCTTACACATATATATATATATATATGGAATCACATATGCTTATCAGCGACAAACACATTGTAATATAAGTACTTATTAGCAATGTGTTATGTTAATTATATTACATTATTTTTAGCGTAAATACTGACTTGTTCAGCATACTTGCTGTTTATTGTAACAATATTAACATATGTATATGTGATATACATATGTTATATATTGCAAAAAACAAAAAATAACAGCATAGCTAACAGCTGAGATATACAGAATTGTTCTTATCAGTGTTATGTCATCGTGTCAGTCTTTAATATATTACTTTTCTAACTTTTGCAAGCTGTTGTTCAGTTATCTCGAGTTAAATGATATTGTTACATTGTTCGTGTTATGAAATGGATAAAAAGTTTAGTTTGAGAACATGTATTCCTCTAAGTTCAATGCAAGTCAATTTATGCGATATATATGTTTGTAAATGACCATCACCTTTGTTAGACACATTTCTAAAACTACACGTACAAACGAATAATACTACGTTACTACAAAAATTGCATATCGTGATAAAATTGTAGATCTTTATCGTTATACTAATAAAAATGGGAAATAAAATATGCCGAGTAAGTAGACACCGTGCCACGTATGTACAGTGCAATTTCTCCTGTCATATTCTACGAATAGCCATTTCATTGGTTCTAACTTGTTCATTCAAAGAATTCAAATTTTCACCTGCTAGTAGCGCTACAATCTCGTGATATGTTTTTCCTTTTGTTTCCGGTACCCATATGTACACCATCACAAATGCCAAACTGCATGATGTCGCGAAGATAAAATAAATCGCAGACGATCCTACACTATCGGTAATCACTTGATACAGTTTCGACACGGTAAAACCAATTATACCATCGAAAATTACAATAATGGCACCAACGAAACCTTTTAGTTCCATAGGAAATAACTCGCATAGGAGAACATTGGGTAACGTACCTAATCCAATTTGAAACATTACTTGATATATAATTAGGTCGATAACGGGAATAGCAGAGACGATGGAAACGTCAATTTTATGTTGATCTAACAAAAGATAAGTTGCTAGAATAATCAATGTAAAACACGACCCAAGCGTAGACAGAATCAAAAGTTTTCTTCTTCCAAGAGATTCCACTGTTAAGGTGGATAAAGTGCCAGATATAAGGCCGACAGCCAGGACCAAAATCGTCGCTACGTTTGTATCAATACCGATCGTAGTTTTGCTAAACAACACCTCCAGATACTGCATAGTGATGAAGTTTCCACCAAGTTGTTGTGCCATGATCAAGCCAAGCATGATAAACAGAGCTTTCCTGTTGTTTCGTTGTAGTATTACTCGCAGCTTGGTAAACCAGGTTTGTTTAGTTATATCTACGTATGGCTCACTGGGCCAAATCGTAGTGCTTGTATCCACAGTAGATTCTGTGCATGATTCGCAACTGCATGGTGAGGGGAAATTGATACTGGATTGTGAGGGGAATTCGCTAGTGGATGGCTGCTGTATGTCGCTTGTGGATGGCTGCTGTACTTCGCTTGCGGATGGCCGGTGTACTTCGCTTGTGGATGGCCGGTGTACTTCGCTTGTGGATGGCCGGTGTGCTTCGCTTGTGGATGGCCGGTGTGCTTCGCTTGTGGATGGCCGGTGTGCTTCGCTTGTGGATGGCCGGTGTGCTTCGCTTGTGGATGGCCGGTGTGCTTCGCTTGTGGATGGCCGGTGTGCTTCGCTTGTGGATGGCCGGTGTGCTTCGCTTGTGGATGGCCGGTGTGCTTCGCTTGTGGATGGCCGGTGTGCTTCGCTTGTGGATGGCCGGTGTGCTTCGCTTGTGGATGGCCGGTGTGCTTCGCTTGTGGATGGCCGGTGTGCTTCGCTTGTGGATGGCCGGTGTGCTTCGCTTGTGGATGGCCGGTGTGCTTCGCTTGTGGATGGCCGGTGTACTTCGCTTGTGGATGGCCGGTGTGCTTCGCTTGTGGATGGTTGGTGTGCTTCGCTTGTGGATGGTCGGTGTGCTTCGCTTGTGGATGGTCGGTGTATTTCGCTTGTGGATGGTCGGTGTATTTCGCTTGTGGATGGCTGGTGTATTTCACTTGTGGATGACTGGTGTATTTCACTTGTGGATGACTGGTGTATTTCGCTTATGGATGGCTGGTGTATTTCGCTTGTGGATGGCTGGTGTATTTCGCTTGTGGGTTCTGAATGTGTTTCGTTTGTGGGTTCTGGATGTGTTTCGCTTGTAGGTTCTGGCTGTATTTCGCTTGTGGATTCTGATTGTATTTCGCTTGTGGGTTCTGATTGTATTTCGCTTGTGGATCCTGCTTGTATTTCGCTTGGTGGGTGTACTTCGCTTCTGGATGGTAGGTGTAATTCGTTTGTGGGTTGTGGGCGAAACATGCGCGGGGGTTTTCGGGGTGATTCGCGCAAGCGTTGTATGCGTAATTCATTTGTGGTTTGCGGTTGTACATCGCATATGGCTTCTGAGTATATTACGGATATGGATTGTGATTGTGAATCGCTACTGGATGTTAAGTGTAAATCGGACTTGGGTTCTGTGTCTACTACTTCCTGTTGGGAGTCTGTGTGTAATTCGCGTATGGATGTTGAGGAAAAACCTCCGGATTGTGAGCTGAAATAGTTTCCGGATGATAAGGTGGAATCGCTTGTGAAGGCACCGCTTCTCGATTGAGGGGGGAAATTGCTTCTGGATTCTGGGGGTAAATCGCTTTTGGCTTGTGGTTGTAATTTGCATCTGGTTTGTGGTCGTAGAGCACGTAGTGCGATTTTCATTTCGTTAGAATCTACGATGCCTTTGTAATATGTTATCGACTGGCATGCTTGCTTCTTTCGACGTTTTGCCACCAAGAAATACGGTGTTTCGGGAAAACACGTGTTCAACAAGAAGGATATAGAAGATATTATTACAAGAACTACCACAAGTGAATGGTACGTCAGCCAGTGTCCTAGGATGCAGGTAAGCAGTGACCCGGTAAATACGTTCACTGCGATTAGAGTACCTAGGGCGCCTCTGATGTTGATGTCGGCGATTTCTGACACGTACATGGGATTTATCGTGTAGGCAATACCAACGCCTATACCGAGAATCACCCGAGCAAGGTATAGATTTAGCACGGAAGGTGCGGTGTAGACATTGAGCCAGCCTAAGGTGAAAATTGCGCAGCATAAAAGGAGGCAGTATTTACGACCGATGAGATCGGCCAACTTGGCACCCACAAGTGAACCGAACATTGAACCAAGTACTGTCAATGAAACGATCCATGAAGATTCGTCGTGTGTTAACGTTAGCGGCACACCGCCGGTCCCAGATGTTAGATGGAGAAGTGAAGTCGTTGTCCATCCATAGACTGTACCGACTATGACCATGGTTAGCGTTGCTGGAATGAGAAACAAGTAATGCTATATATAGCATATGTTAATTGTAGTGCGGTTTTTTTATAATTACATTGCATATATTTATGCAAATTCATATTCTTAATATATACTATTAATATATTTATAATTAATACATACCGCAGGCTATAAGTAATTTGACTCTTCGCGATGTTAGCTGGAATGCTTTCCACTAGTTTTATTTCTTAACTATTTTATTATTAATCTATTAATCCATCCGCATTATTTGTGCATTAAGTAAAGTACTACATGAAGTAAAATACTACATGTAGTAAAATTTGTTAGAGACTTGCGATAAGTCTAGGTATATTAATGTGTAATAATGTACATATTTTCGCTTTCAGATTTCTCATTAATATATAAAAGTTCGCACCCGATTTATGATATAATAAAGAATCAGTGCAATGAATATCTGAATCGAAATGTTAAATTTATCGTAATGTAGGATGGAATAGAAATGCAACATTATACGATGGTACGCAAGTCAATAGAAGTGAGAAATAATTCAGGGACATCATTATGAAACATCAATTCGAGGAGGCAAAGGTAATTGCATTCTGCGTATTAAAATTACAGATAAATACATGACGTAATATCAAGAGTGAAAACTAACCGCAAGTACATGCCAACCATTGCTGCTGGTATTTTGAGTTGCACAACCTACGAGCTGTTTCTTGTAGTGATAAACCGACACGATCCAAACCACTGCCCCCAGGCAATATCCTGGGAACCTGGAAAACAGATACCTTTATTAAGAATAGAAATCATAATTATATTCTAATTAGATAGTCTAATCATACTTTTGAGCGAATATAAATACCAAACCGCGGAAAAGATATTAATAAGAATTTTAATATTAATATCTTTTCAAAGGAATTAAAAAATATTCTTTCTCCTATCTTAATAGAAATTCAATTTATGGTATTTCTATGAACAGCATTAAAATATGCTTGATGTTATTTGATGTTATTATAGATAGAAAATGTACTTGAGTTCTTCACTGACGCTTGCTAAAGGTTATGTGCTTTTGAATATTATAATATAATATTTAAATATTGTGCTTTTGAAAACCTTCTTCTAAAAGCATTTCCTTTGATTGTCCTCCAAATCAATGATCATTTGAACGGTTTTTATATGTTTCTTAAATATCTTTTGTAATTAATAAAATATATTAACATGTCGTATAGATAATACCGAAGAACCGTTTGAACTTTCGAGTATGATTCGATATTTATAAGACATAACAGTTTTAGGCTTTGAACTTTATGTTTTGTTTGGTCGTAACCGTTTAAATCAGGCTGAAAGATTCAAAATTTTAAATTGTCACGATCGGTTATGACACAAGGTCCAAGACTTAAGATTATTGTGACTTTTAAATATCGAATCATATTCGAAGGTCCAGATAGTTCTTTGGTATTATCGACACGATATGTTAATACATTTCATTATGTGCCAAAACTTTAAATCGAGACGTAGGAATCAAAATTTTGAAGTTTTGGTAATACTTGCAAGTTTTATAAATCTTGATGAACCTTCAATACAATTGTAGATTCGAAATTAATACTAATTGCTATGTATTCGTATCTCTATTTGGAAATAGAAGAATGATAGTTAAATTCGCTGAAAATAGGTATCTCATACAGACGCTTTTTGTTATATCCTCTTTGAATTAGAATTTAGGATTTGTTACTCCGCGATATTTAACTTCTAGCTGTTTATTTCAAAAATATTTATCATGTAATCATATTAAATGCTTACCATCCTACGCTGGAACATGCTACCAGAAATAAGTACTTGCTCACAATAATATAATTACGATATATTTTCAATATTTCAATTTGTAGAATCCAGTTTACACATAATTATTTAAAAACTGCACGAAAGATCATTGGGAATTATCTATCGCAAAAGATGAACAACACTAAGAAATCTTTACACTGAATCTCGCGATTTACGGATTTCGTATTGATTTGTAGGATTTACACGATTGCCACAACCATACTGGGTACTTCTGAGGATACTTCCCCTTTACATTAAGTCGACATTATATATACATAAACACTTCTAACTCTCCTTGTTACAAGTTTAAATGTAACGAATTAATTTTCAAATATTCTGACATAGGAACAATAATATTTTTGTACTTATTATATCTAGGAAATATCCTAATTGTAATGTTAGAACAGTCGAATGCCAACTATTATATGATACATATTTCTTATAATATAAAAATTAAAATGAGCAATAATAATTGCACAGCTTCGATTATTATTTATTTTTGTTCCATTTGCTACATCGGCTACGTTGCGATCATAATCCAGCATTTGATTTATCTTTAATTTCTTGAAGTATAGCCTCTTTTATCGCGGCAATTCTTTTTCTCTTTGCTTTCCCTCTATTTCGACGTTTCCTACTGAAACTGTCGTATTTTCTACGATCTCTCACGCGTCGAAACATTTTTTCGTTTGTAACTTTCTCTGTAGGGAAACGCTTAGCAGAAATCATTTTCCCTCCTTGCATCTGCATCATCGTACACTGAGTACACTTACGTCGTATCTATAATTTCTGCGAATGTGTACAGTATTGCTCGATTCCTGGTGCACTTGCGCCAATTATATCGAATAAGATTGCGTTCAGGCTCACGACGCAAAGAATCATCGGACTCTTGTATACATTGGCTATGAGATATTGGATTTGCAACTAAGTGATTGCGGATTTTGTTATTAGGTGGTGTTGACAAAATCCGCAATCACTTAGTTGCCAACCCAATATTATCCGGCTGCGATAACAGTCGTTCGTTTGCCTCTTGCTTTCCTCGGAAATCAAAGCGGAAAGTGTTAAATGCAACTAAAATAGAAAACTGATTCATGGAATCAACTGATTCACTCACGTACTTACACATGTACGCGTGTAATTCAAATTCAATCAGACGTGAGCACTTCTGACATCGTTTCGATTGCAAGTGTTTAAAAATTGCGTTTTTATTACTTGGATGATAATCGCGGTGCGTGTACGCAATTTTTATGGACGTAACTTTTGTGGGCGTCATTTTTACGGACATAGCTTTTATGGATACGCGTAGTACGCGCGAACTTATTCGTATATGTTAAAATCGTTTAAGTATCAGCCATATTTAGATATCTTACTAATATAACTGTAGCAAAACACCAGTTATTTAAAAACTGATAATTTTTTTCTCGTTTAATTCAGATTTGTGCAAAAAGTTACATTGTGGGTCTCCAGTCATGCATACTTTGGGAAGAGTTTTTTTTCTTTTCTTTTCAATTATTATATTCCGACAGAATCAAAGCATCGATAAATTTAAATGAACGAGAACGTACCCGTAATTCATTTCACGCCGCATTTAAATCGTCTACGTTCTGTTTGCCTAATGAAATTTCATCTTAGTATCGAATGTATTACACTCGGTTACATTATATCAAAGCAGGTCGGTCTATTACTGGGATGATGAAAATACGCAATAACAGTTCTGATACGATCAATCGTTCGAATAACAACCTGTTGTATATACATCACAAAACGAATCACTGGCGAAATAACAAATGAATTTAAAAAAGAAAAAAGAAAGAAACAATTACGCGATATGATGCACTATGCATCGTAATACTTGGTTGTACATAATAATGCACGTTTATACATAGGAACACACGATTATACTTAGTAATACACAATTATACATAGGGATGCATAATAAATTATACAACAGATGCATAAGTTGGCGACCGGTAACATTTTACATGCTCGCCGTGTGCAGCATGTAAACGCATACACGCACGCGCTTTGTATTCGCGCGTAGCCTCGTACTCGATAACATAACCTAATCAAACTGCAAAATAATGATTTCACATGAAAAAGCAATAGCCAACGACCAAACAGAAACGTATATTCATTTATACTCACAAATAAATCCGTAGTTCCTGTCATGACACTTTTAATCTCTCACAAAAGATACCATAATGTACCGAGTCGTTTTCACGATGTAGGTACATAATTAATGTTGACCGACTCGTTTCACTCATCTTCACTCATTTCACTTGTCCTACAATCGCACATGCTTCCGTGGCAGTCGTTCATAAATCGTAATAAACACGCGAATGATAGCGATATGCATTCTCTCCACTAACTCTGTTTTCTTTGCTTTTCCACTTTTACTTGACTTGCCAATGTTACGTTACCATTCGTTCTCCCACTACGAATCACGTTTATAAATACCTCAGTCACCGAAGTTGTCTCTCGTTAACTCAGACGATGTGTTCGCCGGATGAAAAGGGTGTAAACTTTCTGCGACCACGAAGTTTCGGTACTTGGTGTTACGTTGGGAAATGTGTTGCGGTCATTTCTAATTGCCCGGTGCTTATCTAGCGACTGCTATTAATTGCTACTTCGTATCGCTGATACATGTAACGAACGGGGAGATATCCCAGTAATAAGTTTAGACATACTCCTGATGATATTACGTTTGAATGTTTCAAAGCACAATGTTTAATCCTTAATTGATAACGAAACGAGGATACTAGGGATACGAGAGAAATTTCAATTAGAAACGGTATTTTAGAGAGAGGAGTTTTATTTTTGTATTATGTGTATTTGACATTCTCTTACCGATGAACGAGCGTCTTGAAAAACATATAATACTCTACCATTTAGGAAAATAACTATAATTGTAATGCGGTTGGAAATTTGTGCATAGTGTCATTGGTTAATGATAATAATCCCAACCAGCTGACTCGGTTAGCCAGGACTGTCGATGAGTTTGTCAAACCACTGTCACGATATGACGATCGCTTTACTTTGCCAATATAAACATACGTATACCTATATAACCTACGAACAAAATGCAACTTAGATACTATGCGAAGATTACAGGAGCTCTTAATCGAGCCATCAGTTCTTATAATATCGTTATCGTGTTATTATTTTACATTTAGGCAACCAAAAAGCCTCTTCTTCTCGATTCCTTCATCGTTCAGCAATGTATCGATGTATACGTATAGCATTTTTTTTTTTTTTTTTTGTATCGTGTAGTTTGAAGTAAAGAAAGGTTCTCTTTCATCTCGGTCGTACAATATTTTCCTTCTATCGTATTTTTCGCATAAAATAACGAGTCGTGTCCGTACTATATAATAATAATAATAATAAATACTAATAATAATAGTAATAAAAATACTAATAATATCTTTCGCAGTCTTATATTTACGTTCACGATGTATTGTGAGCGCATTGTCGAAACAATCGTAAAATATACGAAATCGTTTGTTTGTAAATAAAAAGTTTGAAGAGGTGTTAGATACGTGGACTTTTAAATAGATTAGATTAAAATAAGATACACACGAAGAGTATGTACTTACTTGCATAATAGAAAACACTTGAAAACAATGTTGCTTTTACTATTCTCTTGATTTACTGCTATCACTGTCACCAATAATTTTAGCTAGTTAACAATTTGTTTTTATTTAGTTAACAATTCCAGTTAACAATGTGTTTTGTCAAATTACTATTTCACGTGACATCTTACGATCATATCGTACATATCAGAGTTTGATACGTTATTTATTATCATGTATTATCGTTAACGTCACCTTTATTACAGTCTTCTTTTATATTACATTATACGTAATTACGTGTTTTATAAGTCGAAAGTTAATTTTCACTTTCACGTATGAATTACCGATGTTACAATTAAAGAACATGCTATTTTCTCGAATGATATAACCTTATCTTTTGCGCGGTTTAATTCTGATAAGTAAAGCTATTTTTACCAACCATTGTTTCTAAAGGCAGAATATCTAGTCCAACTTGTAGTTTTAAGTTGTAGAGGCATACAGTTATAAGACGAGTGAATAATATTTTTGAAGACAGCAGGCTTTCCACTTTTTAACGTATGATTTAATTTTCTTAATATACGTATCACAGCTATTCCACGGTTGATCTTCTGTTTACACAAAGTAGATTAATATTATATTAATTTACATTTAAAAATGAAATACGTAACTAAATTTATAATATCAAATTGTAGAAAATATAATATCTGAACTATTTTATGCATTTCCACTATGTTATTAGCAAACATAGTCGCAATTCTGCAAATAAATTTACGTACTGATACTTTGCACGATGTTGTTCATCGATTATCTAATTATGGAACAAAATCTTCTTTATCTGTTATCGGTATCATCATCCGTCACCGATAATATTATTTCTTTATCAACAGAGCGATGAAAATTGGAAAGAAATCTTTTATTTACGTATGTAAATACGTGCATACTTTCAAATCTAATCCATACACTTCTTTTTTACTAAATGTATTTAAATAATTTTATCGATTTTTCCCATCGAATATACTAACACGTGCGAAAATAGGAATAGGTTCAATAAAGCTTTCAATATTATAATATGTAGAATTTCAAAAATTAAATAGCAAATGTTGAATTTAAATATCGTGCTGTTTTACAACGAAATAAGATTTAAAGATAAAGATAGCATCGAAAGGATCGATTGTAAAATCTATGTTTATTGAACATTTTTCGCTCTTCTCGACGAATGCTACAAAACCCAATAATTCCAATTTTAGATTCAATTTCTCTAACACTTCGTACAATTCTAAATCCATTTGAAAATCCATTCTAAATTCAGCCCAGTAAAATAACCACATTGATAACACCAGTTTTAAATTTTCCAACACTGCGTACCACGAGACTCGATTTTTTCGTCCGAGGAAAACAAATTCGTACGTTTTAAGTTTAAGGTGTTCGCGAAACTTGCGTTTCCCGCTGACGACTGTAACTATTTATTCTACTGTTCGTAATCAGCTTTATTGGAGCGAGAACAAGCGCTCGTGCCCAATTGGCCTTAATCGGATTATCGTTAATTGCAGAGCCGGTACACATTAAAGCCTGACAGTCTAACTCTAATCACACGTTCAGCAAACATTGCTAAACGATTCAGATTACATCTCAATTGGTACAGCTAAATGCAAATTGACTGTCTGCTATGCGTTTTCTATTCGTATCAAAATTTCGAATCACAACTCTGCGATTGTTCGGTAAAAAATTCTGATTTGAATTTACGGACTATGTATAATAGTTAGCTCATACGCCTTGGCACAAATTGGAGATTGTGACAGTGTCTGTAATGTCTGACGCGTTGAATGACTCCACGGCAGCAGTTAAGGGTTAAGAAAACATTTTCTATACGAGGTAAACGCTGAAGTTATTCTTTCATTTTATACGTTGAATTTTACGCCGCGGCAGTAGGTAGTTTGAATAATTTCATTTGATTGTTTTATAATTTTGGTGAACTATAGTTGATGAACACCGCTCGTATCGTATATTGTTCTTAAAGTATGACAATATATGGAATAGAAGTAAGAAGTTTCTCGAATACGATTTGGTACGAAATTTCAGACAAAATTTCATACAATGGCAATTTATCAATTATTTTTGTAAAACATTTACTTACAGTGAATTCATTCCGCTTCGTTTTAACCAGTCTCTGCATTTATACTATTCGATGAAGCACAGAACGGTTTAGTTCAGGTAAGAATTGTTGTTAATTAGTCTACCTACTCGTAGTATACCTGCCTGGAAAGTATAGCGTGGTCGTAAAGTCTATCGGTAACTGAAATTTACAAGCTTCGACACGTGTACACAATTTGTGCCATTTTTGAGATCGTAAAGATTTTAATTACCAATTATAAAGATTTAATTTACCAAGGTGCAAGTAAAAGCTTTTGACGTTTTAAAATAGTTGCAAGTAAATTAATGTGCAATTTTTCTTTACGAAGTGACGAAAGTACAATGATCGATAATTTTCTATTGAAAGTTTCGCGATCTTTTGATTTTGCAAGCTAGTATATGTTTCGTTTAATAATACCTTTCATTTTCACTGTATATGACACACATTAGCAGAGTGTCAGATTCGAGAATGTAATATAACTATTTTTTAATGACAGATGATACAGGTAATTAAAATCAACGAAACTTGTCTACATGTTTTTAAATACTTCTTTTTTTTTGCCTTTTATTTTTGCATCTTACACGTTACATTTGGTGTTTTATAATATAAAAGTACAACTAAAATAGTAAAAAGTAAAAAGTAAAGTTAGTCATCGATCGTTCATCGACATTAATTTTCGTTCGAAAGTAATTTTCGCCAAACCTTCAAATCCTTTCTCGGTAGACGAAACAAACATAATAGTTTTTAATTTCTTCTATTATAAAATTATTCTATTGATTCAAACAACCTGTGCAAATTACAATTTGTTTGCATACTTTTATTATAAATGACTCGGTTAAAAGAAAAGAGCTGTTGTTTGAAGAAATTACCAACAACGAGAGAAGAAATACTATTTTACTTGCTTCGCAATACCAAATAGAAGGAAGAGCTAAATAGTAAAAAATAAACAGTTCAACCTTTAAACAATTGCCATTCCACGTTTCCGTCGGTATAATCAACACAACGGTACAATTACTATCCATAAACACTCACGATTATGTAAAAGCTAAGTTATTGCTTGTGCTTCCGAATCTAGACCTAGGTACGACCGTGTCGGAAAATCGAATTGTTACTTCAGTTACCGCCATGTTTCCGGTGAGGAACTGAGCTAAATTTTCAACGCCTGGACGTGGTTGACGATCGAATGGATATCCCATGGCACGTGCATCAGGATACTTCTTGTCTCTCAATCCGCAGTAACTCACAGCTTCCTTGCAATTACTTGGCTCATCTTGTTGGACCTGCGCGATTATAGCAACACAAACGATTATAGTTACGATTAATTTTATTTTCGTTATTTATAATTCTAATGCCACAGTCCTGTTTGCGCGATAATTTATTCAACTGTGAATTCTTCTGCAAACTTATATCTCTGTAGATACGCACTCAAGGAGAATAAAGGATAGAATGGAACATAGAATTATGCAACTACAAGGCGCTTGAAAATTTCAGTAGAATTTTACGAATCGCGATTAGATCGTAGATTTCTACGCGTCTCTATGGAATTTGAAGGTGGGAAAATGCACGGAATGCGCGTAATGTGCGCATCTACGTGGAATATCGAAAGTACCATACTCGTAATAATATTTAATGGGGGAAACAATTTTCTGTTTACTTAGACGTTTCATTTTTTCAATTATCTTTATAAAATAACGACAAGCAGTACTCACAGCGTCATCCTTATAATCGGACACCATAACGAACAGTTCCATGGGGAAACCTTCCTTGCTGCCTTTTGGTACAAGCATGTGATGCGGCCACCCGCATCCACAGAAATTAAACTGCTGCAAAGAACTACCTCCTCCTGGCCTTTCACTCAAATTGCGGAACGTTCGTTCGAATGGTATGGTCACAGCTGATTCCGTTGACTTGCGTTCAATTACATTCTGTCCAGGACGAACTGCGATCAAATGTACGAAGAAATGTTATTGTAACATTTCAACGATAGATTGGAAAATTACGTTATGCGTAGACTGAGCTAACGAACCGTATCTCGATTATAAGATTATGACAAATTGGAATAAAGATCAGCAGAATATTTTCAAAAACCTGTATCTGATATCGAGGAAACTGAGGCAAAATTTGAAGGTATTGGAACGATTGGAAGCAGATAAAATGAGAATAAAAGTAAAGTTGAGGATATACAGCAACGTACGTATAGTAGTGAATTTGTCCATTTCGATCATGAAATTCTTCTGCTGCCTGAAGGTGAACGGTAGGCCACGCTCATCCTCCTTTGGACCTATGAAGATGCGAACAGTGCCGTTTAGTACTCCCTTGTTGCGATTATTAACAACAATCTTGTACGTGAAGTCAGCGTGATTCAAGTGAGTGAATCTAGCGAGCACGGCGCCACGCGGAGTGAAATCGAGTCCACGCGACAAATCTACATCGCTCTTGGTCCAAAATGTGTTGAGAACGTTCTGTTGTCGATCGGTCATCACTTTGACATCCGCTATTTCCACACCTGGGAAGTCCAACTGTAAAGAAGGAAAAATATATTGGATGTATCGTTGCGAGCATAAGTTGGCCTTCGTTCGAACAAAAAGAAGCAGTAAGTCATGGTTTTTAATTATACGATGAATATGAGTATTATTTCATACCTGTTGCACAGTATATTGAGGCAATGTGTTTTTATGTTCCTGGAAAACATCGTCGACGAAGGCGTGCCATCTGTAAAACACGGGGTCCCTCATAGCGGTAGCCGAATCACCCATAACGCCGAAAGTCTCCTAAGAAGAGAAGAGAAGAGAAAATAGCAATGCAAATCTTTATTTACCCTCTCAAAGAACGAAGAAAAAAGAAATGAAGATGAACCACGGAAGATTGTCTATATGATACGCACAATACAAAAATTATTGCGCTTCGTCTTATTCCTGCGATAAGTTTTCTGCTGACCGTGAAACACTCGCATCGATTCCTTCTCTACAAGGTAGAGCTAGCTCGCATAATTTTAATCAACGCGATAGAAATATTGCAAATATTATGAAACTCGAGCTATGATTTTATTTAACGAGTCGCTAATAACCAATTATAATGGTTGAGAAAGGAATTATTGGCCTAAACGTGCTTACCAAATACCGATGATCCGGATCATGGATGTAAGAAATGGCGACATGACCAAAGTTATGAAGATCGCCGTAAAGGTTCTGATTTGGAGACAGAACGCTAGCCTCCATGATGTTTCCAAGCACGTTGATCCCGTCTTTCTCGGTCAATGGAATTCTTTCGCCCCTCGCATTAATTACAGATCCCGTGTGAATCGCCTCGTAGATACGATCGCGCCATCTTTCCAGATCCTGGATGTCGAAGTCTAGTTCATCAACCTGTCGATTAATGTCACGAAGTATAGCACCGCTGTGCCGAGCTGGCCACGTTCGACTTGCAACCAAAGAATCTAATTTCGGGAAATAAGCTTCCGGAATGGGTTCGTGCCAATTAAGCAGTCGCTTCACTCGTCCAAGCCGATTGCACAGGCGTTCGCAATTGTATCTGAAAAAATGTTATGTTTATTATCTATCAACGACGAATTTAACTCTTCTACGTTCTCTCGGTAATTTCTGGTCTAATTAATTTTTTTCTGACGTTAAAAAATTCCTTCAGTTTGAACTAAATATGAAGCAAGTTTTATTGGCAAATCGGTGTTACGATTTTGCGTTAGGCTTCTCTTTGAAACGCTGCGAATTGTCGTTCGCTGAGATAAGAGCGAGATTGACGCACGAAATTTGGCGGACCATAGCAACTTTGCTGGTACAGTGGCTCATGGAGATGACGGAAAATCTGAGTAATGTCCTTTTCATATTTGATTGCACACGGATATAAAAATATACAGGGTGGTTGGTAACTGGTGGTACAAGCGGAAAGGGAGTGATTCTACGCGAAAAAAGAAGTGGAAAATATAGAATAAAAATTTTTCGTTTGAGGCTTTGTTTTCGAGAAAATCGACTTTGAATTTTCGCTCGGTACGCGTACACTTTACCACGTCTCGTTATAACGCATCTCACTGTAGATCGTTGTCTCGATGGGAAAAATTAGAAAAAAAAAAAAATTTTATTCTATATTTTCGACTTCTTTTTTCGCGTAGAATCGCCCCCTTTCCGCTTGTACCACCAGTTTTCAACCACCCTGTATATCTATTATAATATACAAAAGGAAATAGAGACGAAAGAGAACGAAAGACGATGCGATGAAACGCGAAGTTCTTTTTTACTAACGTTGTTTGCAGCAATTTAGTGAAAACAAAATAGAGCGTGGACAAAAATGATTCAGTGTAACCATGTAAAATGCGAAAATACACTCGTGCATGGAAAATTAATCAGGTTAAATTAAATTCAATATCGTGGTTCATATCGGGTAGTGTCATTATTGACAAAATCCGCGATCGCTTAGTTGCCAACCCAATACGTACAGTAAGTACATTTTCTCATTGGAAATGTTTTTATCTTAAGTAACAATGTTCGCAGCTTCGATACACTAAGTTTTTACCTTCCCAACGATAAATCATTTTATGAGAATGCATGAAAATACAATCGCATCGGTTACATCATTACAATTGTTAGATATAATTGGAGGATGTAACGCTACGTCAGTATGAACGGAAGTGTTATAGGCTGTAATTACGAATAAGAACATTGAGTTAACAATAAAAAGTTGCTACTTTTAGATTTTTTAAATGCGAGAAATAAAACACGCTATCCTTTGTAATTCTTTTGTAAAGAGCTAATGTTGCTTGTTGATCTTCCACACTACACGTAGGTGCACACGTAACTTCTAAATTGTATAATCTCGTTAGAAAGCAACACTTTAAACGACACGGTCAAAATTAACGAGAAACTTGAAAAGTAGTAGCAAAATCAAACATTAAATGATCCTTTTGTCTAAACATAACACTGATACTAATATTTGTAAACTCGTAGCCTAGAAATGAAAAAATACATTTAACTTTTTATTTAGTGTATATTTCTAAATACACTTATGTGAGATTTAATAAACCTCGATTCAGACTTCACAGGTTTTATGTAAAGAAAAAAGAATGCATTTACCTCGCCATGATTTGTTCGTGCATGTAGTAAAACAGTTCTCCGCGTCGATCCTTGTTGACAATGCGCATATCACCTTCAAACGGGTATACCAAGTGCCAGTGCCAATGATGAAGATTGATTCCAATATCTTCTCTCCAATAAGCGACGCGATGTTCATCATCCAGATCCGATGCTGTGTAATCTCTTGGAATTTCGATTGGAACCTACGCGTGAGAAAAACACTTAGTTAGAGTAATAAAATAAAAAAAGTAAATAATATTGGATTTATTTACTGTTACGGAAACTCTCAGAAAAGTCAGGAAAGAGTGAAAAATGAGGATGATTTTACTTTGACGTCCAAACAGTTATTTGCAATTGCTCGTTAAAATCATGTCAGTTATCGAATGTAATCATTTGACGAATCTGCAAATTACAAAATGCTTTCACGTACCCTGGCACCTTCGGGTACCAAATTAGCTTCCTCTTTAGCCCTGCTAAATATCGAACTGTCCATGTACTTGTCCGGAAATACTTCGGTCAATGGAGGTACTGGGAGATCCTTCGTGTCAGGACGATGAAGTATCGCGACTGATAACGCGTAAATGAACATGTTTGGATTTACACGATCTCGACAATAAACCGCAACCGACAGAAAGTCGTCGTACGTCCGCATACCTGCGACATAAGATGTAAAACTAGGAACAAATATCGACAATATTAGCAACTAATTTTCATTAGCTAACATTTTCTCTGATAATGAATTTCGAACGTAAATTTCGAATTGTAAATTTTGAATGGGAATTTTGCAGTTTAATTAACAATGGAAATTAGACGAGTGTCAATTATATTGAATGAACTACGTTTCTTTATAATATTTTCTCTTTTTGGGCTGTACGCACCGATTTGCGAATTTTTCGCGGATAGTTGTCATCTTTCCAAAAGTTATAATTGCATTTTAGCGAATAAACAGTTTCGCAATGGATAGATCGCACTTTAAATTTCGTTGTAAAGAAGAATTATTAGTATAATTAACGAAATACACGACTCTTGAATTTTATTTGAAAAATTATACGCAAGAAAATAAGAAACTATAGAAATGAAGAAACAGTGGCATACCCATGAAAATGTCAATTAACCGGGTAGCTATTCTTCGATGCGCTGGAATAAACAGCGAAAATGGCTGGTGACGTC
Organism: Bombus flavifrons; assembly: GCF_040668555.2. NCBI lineage: Eukaryota > Metazoa > Arthropoda > Insecta > Hymenoptera > Apidae > Bombus > Bombus flavifrons. Next base: position 9,832,387 of record NC_138455.1, on the reverse strand, counting down.
CAAGTTGCATCGGGATAGTAAGATCGGGAAGAGTAATCTGCTTCACTTGAAGTTTCGAATCTGTATCCTCGCCGAACCGATTGAACACTTGGGTAGCAACAGGTTGATACCTGTCCGGCTGTGTAGATGATTGGAAACGTATAAAATCGTGAAAAGTAAATTCTACGAGTTATTTATAATTTAAGCTATCTGAGGCGATATTTTTCGAAATGTACGTATCAAGGAAAGATAATAGGAAATGTCATTCAAATCAAATTTTTTCGTTATAAGAATAGAAATGTAACCATTGGTGGATTTTGATGGTATTTTACCTCGTTATTCTAGTCTATAAAATTCATATGTATGATCATTGTGACATCGTTGTCACGAGATTTATTTGAGACACAGGAACAAACTAATAATCGGATATTTGCCAATCACGCGAATAAGATATTATCATTTATTGTTTGGATAATTTAAAAATAACGGATAATCCGATGAAAAGTAGTACTTACCAAATAAGCGGCTGGAATATCAAAGGCGACTTTGTCTTCGCCTTTAGGTACGTAAACTGGTTCGGAAGGTCGGTCAAATAGATACAAAATACCGGATTTATCAGTCGACATTTTGACTAGTAATTGTAGGATTGAATAATGGTGAGAAAAACGAAACAAACGCAACTGATGGCAATTTTACGCGCCGCGCGTTAATCAATATACGTTTTCTATGAATTTGTCGTGTGACAAGTATTTAACGAAATGGTCAAACACGTGGAAAACTTGGATTATTATGGACGATCGAATAGAGAAAAAGTAGAGGGAAAATGTCACGACTCGAACGACTGACGCCTCTGTGCTAGAAACTGTTGATGATTGCAGTCACTTGTAGCTTTATATAGAAGCTCGAGAGGATACGATGGTTTCGTTAAAAACCGCAAGATTTCCCACACAGATCTGTACTGTTCAGTGATAGATATTAATACGCTGTTGCTCTTGACCATAGAAATCCTGTTTTTCCTGTTTTTGAAGGAAATGGACTGCGATTAGTCTTAGACGTTTACAACTAGATTACGAATATTTCTTTTATATTTCGTTGCAATCATATTTCAAATATATATTATACGAACGCGATAACAAATTAATATAGTATCGTAGATGCAAATAGCAACGATACGATGCGTTTGATTTGAGTCTTGTTGAAGCAAAAATGGTAGATAGTTGCGATGATAGTTTGTTACGAAATTTATTTCATCGAATAAAAGACACTTTCAATGTTGCAAGAAAGACTTTCATCAAACGTTGAACTATAATTTAATATTCTCAGACCTGTGGAATTTCTTAACGATAAAAGCACACAATTGGATCGAAGTGAATCGAAAAGCGCTATAGGATTATATAAATATATATTTCTGATATCTTTTATTCACAGGATGATTTTGTTTTATTTTATTGCCTCTATCATTTCGTGCAGGAAGACCATTTTTTATGGACATTTTATTGATGTAAATAGCAACGATACGATGCGTTTGATTTGAGTCTTGTTGAAGCAAAAATGGTAGATAGTTGCGATGATAGTTTGTTACGAAATTTATTTCATCGAATAAAAGACACTTTCAATGTTGCAAGAAAGACTTTCATCAAACGTTGAACTATAATTTAATATTCTCAGACCTGTGGAATTTCTTAACGATAAAAGCACACAATTGGATCGAAGTGAATCGAAAAGCGCTATAGGATTATATAAATATATATTTCTGATATCTTTTATTCACAGGATGATTTTGTTTTATTTTATTGCCTCTATCATTTCGTGCAGGAAGACCACTTTTTATGGACATTTTATTGTTACATAATAACATAGATACTATTATAGTTATTACCTAAGAGTAGGAATATTTAACATGTGATATATAAATTACATTAAAGCCAAGTAACAAAAAGATTTATCACAATTGTACGTTAAAATTTCTGTTTAAAGGTGCACGTCAGCCTTGAAACATGTTCTTGCGAAATATTAATTAGTCGTTACTCGTAATTGAAAGACAAGAGTATCTAATAGCAGATAATTAATGAATATAATATTAAAAGACCTATCTATAAATGGAAACATAAATATATTACCTATTTCTTAAATACAATGATATTATTATAACGGTAATTATTTTTTGATAAATCTGTGTACTTCGTAAATATTTCTACCTTGAACTTTCTTAAACATTAAAAGAGTCATTATAATTATATGTTATTTATCACAATGTGCATACGTACGTGTTTTAAACACGTTATATCTGTCAGATCGAAAAGGTATAAAATAAAAATTAGAAATTTTTTATCGTTCACGAATTAATAAAAATAGTAATGCTTACAAATATTTGTAGATTATGTTTTAAAAAATATGAAGAGTAATATTGAAGAGTATGCAATTAATTATTTTCCTTATTTAGGATACATTTTTTCTAATGTCCTTGTAAATGTTTCTTGTAAAAGATAGTCTTGAATAATAGGAAAATTAATTTATCTGTTTATAAATCACTATCGTGTGCATTGCAAATTATATTCTAAACAATGAGATCGACTATTCGTAACGATACAATGTTTCGCGTCCATAAATACGATAAAAACTGAAGTAAATATATTTTTAATATATTAATATCAGAAATAAATTATACAAACTAATATTAATTTATCAGTGTAATAAAAGATTCGTGACATACTAGTAAACAACGTAACAGTACAGATAATGTAGTAAAGATGAATAAGAAGTAATATTAAAGTATGTCTCGAGCAAACAAGATTCAACATAGAACAATTAATATATTTACTCGCTAAAAAGCTAAATTACCTTGTTAAACTACCTCATAACATTGATAACACAAGAAATACCTTAGTCTCTAAATAAATTCTTAAACGCGTTAAATAGTTACAAAATATATACATATCTCTTGTAAATTTTCATTTTGGCTCTGCTTGGAGTATGTTGTTGATATTCACTATAGTTTTGTATATGTATAACTGTATCACTCATAATCTCAAAACATCGAAAGTAATGAAATTCGTATAAAATTGATCGGTCGGAATAAAATAACGTAAAATTGTTTACGATTTTCAATCAACTTCTTAATTATTAACGCCAACCACATACTGAAACAAAGCCAAGTCATTTCCCGGTTTTCCAACAACCTAAACAGCAAGTTGTTAATTAAGTAAAACTGTACTAATACTAGTGTAAATATAAACTTAACAAACATCTTTTAAAGCTATATTAATGACGCACCCTGGAACTTTATATTTACATAACATTAATATAAATTAAGAGAACTGTTAACGTATAGTTTTATTAAAACTACCAAGGCCGCCACATAGGATCAGCTTCGTCAACGCGTTCCACGTCAATTTCTTCGTCATCTTCGACCTTCACTTCCGTTTTAACTCTCTTCGCCGCTCGTTCTTCCGTGAAGTCTTTCGCGTGAGAATAGCATCTCGTATTCAATTTTTCCTTATTTTCCAAGGTCACCGTGGTGTCGCATTCAGGTGAAATATTCAAGGCGATTCTTTCGTGTATCACTCCACGACACGCCATTGCGATTTGATTGGAAGACGTTACTTGGACGTTCTCTCTAGCGGAATTTGTAATCAAAGGTGCCAGTATATCAGCAGTGAGATCCAGACTTGCCAAAGTTTGGGTTAACATGCTCGTTTTCAGCTGTTGCAAACATTAAAAGTAACGTGATAAATTAGTTTACAAAACTGCAAAGACTATAAGTGATTTTCGATTTTTCGTTTACAAAATTGACGAAATTATGAAAGAACGTGGCAAGATATTTTTCTCGAACAAAATATACGAGATCAACGACGAAGAATGAAATGCGATCTATCGGATTGGCAATTAAGTTAGCTTAGTTGCCAATTCAATACAAACAAACGACATGTATTTTTAAAATATAATTGAAAATAATTTCAATTTTAGAAAATTAAATTGATAGCACATCTTTTTATGTTCCTGTTGATACGGTTGAACGGAACTGTATATACGTCTGTGACACTTAGATGGTGTAAGATTTTCGACATCGGAAAAGTAGAATATGTCGACGAAATTTGACGCGAAAAAGAAGCGAAATAAACGTGTTACAGCTGACACGATTTTTCGGAATAATCTTAATCACAGGGAAATTACATAGAGTGACAAGTTACAAAGCTGGCCGATCGTGCAATTTCATCCGATCGGCAGGCAAAGTAACACGCACACGTGGAAAAAAAATTGAAACAGGACACGCGATGGTGTCAATCTCGGTGAAAAGAACGATGAATTATCCGGTGATGTTCACGGGTCTGGCCACTTTCGCCTTATTGTCTTCCGATCATCGATGATGAGATAATTACCGTCGAATTCGTTTGCCGGCTCTTTTGAAGGCCAGCTGCGAGGTGTCTCGCTAACCTTTCCGCGCCTTCACCTGGAACCGCAGAGAGAAATCTGTACGCCTCAGCTGCGCAATGCCCGAAACCGGACAGCCATCGGCTTTCGGCCGATGCCTCTTCGTTCTTCGTAATCGTGCCCGACAATCCAGAAGATCGCGAGCCCTGTAGCCTTTGTAAATGGCGCACCGTCAGCTCCAGAATGTCCGCTTTCTCCAACTTGCTGATGTCCTCCCCCTCCGTCTGCAATTAATAAATCCTTTCAGGTTCCGTTTGAGCCGTATACCGGCCGAGCTAAGCTCATGAACGTTCTTTTGATTATGAAGAAATACGATACAGTGGATACAGTCCACTTAGTGGGACGAAATTTTAATTAGCGTCTGGTTGAATGAACTTTAGGATCGTCTTTGGAGGTAATTCACCAATTAACGATATTAATAAATTGACAAGTTAAGAGTTCACATATAATAGGATAATGTACGTGTAATATCCTTCTCGTTTCGATATTTTACAATTTCATTCGACTGGATAAAAATCGAGGGAATATCGCAACACGAATATTGAATATTATAGGATCGTCCAGTTGAATTGCGAATTGTGTTTCTCCGCTCGCCTTTCGCTATAATTTACCGATTAATGGCGTTAATTTTTGGTAAATTGGCAAGTTAAGAGTTCACATATAATAGGATAATGTACGTGTAATATCCTTCTCGTTTCGATATTTTACAATTTCATTCGACTGGATAAAGATCAAGGGAATATTGCAACACGGTAGGATCGTCCAGTTGAATTGCGAATTGTGTTTTTCGGCTCGCCTTTCGCTATAATTTACCGATTAATGGCGTTAATTTTTGGTAAATTGGCAAGTTAAGAGTTCACATATAATAGGATAATGTACGTGTAATATCCTTCTCGTTTCGATATTTTACAATTTCATTCGACTGGATAAAAATCGAGGGAATATCGCAACACGAATATTGAATATTATAGGATCGTCCAGTTGAATTGCGAATTGTGTTTCTCCGCTCGCCTTCCGCTATAATTTACCGATTAATGGCGTTAATTTTTGGTAAATTGGCAAGTTAAGAATTCACATATAATAGGATAATGTACGTGTAATGTCCTTCTCGTTTCGATATTTTACAATTTCATTCGACTGGATGAAAATCGAGGGAATATCGCAACACGAATATTGAATATTATAGGATCGTCCAGTTGAATTGCGAATTGTGTTTTTCGGCTCGCCTTTCGCTATAATTTACCGATTAATGGCGTTAAGTTTTGGTAAATTGACAAGTTAAGAGTCGATAAGTTAATACTTTTTATTTTACCGCTGTGCAAATTTATTCGACTTTTGCCAAGTTGGGTAATATAGAAGTAGGTGCAATACAGTGGAATTGCGTTTATTGGAACGAAATTTTAATTGACATCCTATTAAACGAATTTTACGATCATTTTCGGTAATAATTTATCAATTAATAATATAATATACGATATTAAATTGACCAGTCTGCGGAATTTCATCTGGCTTTCTCTGCGCAATTACGAAACTGATTAAATTAAAGAAACGATCAGTTTTACAGTATCCGAAATAGAAATCGTTTCGAGTATATTCAATGAAACGGTTGATGCTCGGAATAAATCTCGATCGGAGTAATAAACATTTGAAAGTTAGTACAAGATTTCAGGTATCCGTAAGATATAATTATGCAGGTAGCAGGAAGAATTTTGCTTGAAATTTATTAACGATATGTGAAGTGAATTAACAAGGTAGAGGAAACGGTACCGTGAACACAGTGAATGAAAATCGAAGCAGCAATTTTTGCTTTCTCATTTATTATCCGATATACCTGTTCTTTCCATGATGAATCTTCCATTTGCCGTTCGAACCATCATCATCCATCATCGTCCGAAGAAGATTACCAAAAGTGCTGATATTATTACAGAGAAGATCCTTAAACGTTCCGATTGTGGGACCACGTTGATTTCGAAGAACGAACGCTTTATATCAACAGTGTCTCGTGGAAGCTAAACGAAGCGATTATCTTCCAAGAGATTTAATGACAACGTTTACGATCGACAAGAAAGTTCCCACGAGGTAGATTTTAAATCATCGAATTACCTTCTCACCGATGAATAATTTTCCATAGAAAAAGATAAAAAGAGAATTTTACTCGAAGAGTAAAGAAAAACGTAACGAGAAAAGAAATTGTTCGTTCGATTCAATTATATGCGATAATACGACCAAACGCTTGTTTCTCTTCCTTCCACTGTCATTCGATACGCATCGAGAACTTGAAAGAATTTTCATTCAACTCTATCCCGGTTTGTTTAGTGGTATTTTCTAAATTATTCTAGTTCCACAGCCTTTTCCCAGACTTTTGCCGCTCCAAAGAGTCTTTGATAGACTGGCGAAGATATAATCCATTATCAGAAACGGCCAGCTATCTCACGATCGAATGTAAAAAGCCACGTGTATTTGTTTAACGCGATCATTCCGACAGAAGAACCGAGACGAATTTGAATTTCAATGGCGTAACGTAGGCGTCTGAGCGTGGAGAGTTCACGCTTCGTGATTCGGTGGAACGATGAAGGAATCTGATTGCCCTGGCGATATCATCTTTAAATAATATCAACTACGACAAACCGATAAGCTTCTGAACTTTCGTGTCAGCGATGCAGATGAAATTGTAACCGGCTCGTGTTAATCGACAAATAAACTTTGGAAATACGTTCGAAATAAATCAGATCTTGGTGATCGTATGTTTAAGAAAGAGCTCTAATTACGCGAACAGGTTCTGTGAAATGAATTTACTTGGAAAGCAAGAGGAAAACTGTGAGAAATTCTTTTTGAAAATGCTGCGATTATATACGTATACGGAGAATTAAGTGATTTCTTCTGCAGCTAAATGATTATATTAAGATTACAAAATCACAAAGGCTCGCGAGGCAGAAATATGCGATTGTTTTATAAAAAGAAGTTTCGCAAAAAATTCCCCTCTTTAAAGAATATCGTGTAATGGTAAAGATGGGAATCCGTGTGAAAGTTACTGGATGCTTGTACAGATGGCGGAAGACTACGACAGTACCTACACTGCCGCTGCATTTGAAATTATTCACCGTAGGTAGACAATCTTAATTCATTCGACGAATTTCCATATTTATATTTCTATAATTTACGAGCGTCTTCTTTCATTTTCAACTTCCATATTTCTTTATGCGAATTTCGTTACTATATCGTTTCGATTTATTTTTCTTTTCTTTTTCCCTTCAAGCTTGATATTCTTCCTCTATACCAAGGTTTATTTAATTCTACCTATTTATTTAATTCTTCTTCGGTTTTCAATGGCTTCAAATTATCAGCCTTACGGCCGTACATAATCTTCGCTGAACGAAACGCCACTACGCTTGAACGTTCATATCGCTTCGTTATAAAAGGACCATAATAGCCTTGCAATTAACTATTTTTCGTCTAAAATGAAAAATGCTAAAATTAATTGGACGAAAGTTTTATAAGGTACTGCTGAATTCAAAAAGTAACTGTCTCGCATAGAAACTGCGTGGATGTATCCCCACCGTATAATTAGCTATCATTAAATCGCTAAACCTTGGCGTGATCTCGATATTTGCTATTCCATGAGCGATTCTGTTGGAACCAGCGTAAAATGCCGAGTAATTTTCATCCGCGATAAAAATGTAATCAACTTGGCAAATGTAGAGGAATGTTGTGTTTTCGTACGATTCCGATAACAGCTTGATACGATTACAAAATTGCAATCTGTAGGTTTGCGCGGGTTTTTAAGCAAACTTGTTGCACCGGTATTACCACTTCGTAAAACGACGTTTTATTTTTCTATAAATTTACCGTCGCAATTCTAACGTCGCGTCGATTCCACACGAAAATCGGATAAACCGAAGCGAAGAGGACTCTCGGTGTATCTTAGACAAAATTGTCGTGCGCCAACTGTCATAAGGACGTTAAATTTGTAGCTGTTCATTTCAGAGAGATGGATCGTCGGCATCTGAAAAGCAAATTTTTCAGGAAATCGATTTGAAGCGGAGAGAAGAAAGAAAAATATAGCGGAAAAAATGCTTTTCTTCCGTTTGCGAGACTTTGTAATGAAATATTGTTTGCGTATATCATTTACTATTAGAGAAGGATTAGAGCAATTTTTAAATCGCAACATTGTCCTTCGCGCGTGTGTGTAACACGACGATGAAAGGTAAATTTCTTCAGAACGTTTGAAAGTAGAGCTTGAAATAGGAAACTATTATAAATAAACTTCTCTTCTTTTATAATTTATATAATAATTTTCACCTATCGAGAATCTAATAAAATATCGTTTATCGTTTATAATTAAAATATTTTCTTCACATGCTTCTTATCGATGGGAAACAAATTCTTCCTCAGCTCTCGTTTATTCATTTACTCGTCAAAATACGAATTCGCAGAAAACTCCACGCTCTACATACGACAGATTTCCTCTGACCATCTTAAAAAGGGGACAACAAACTGAAGAATCTCTATTGAATTCAGCAATTTCACGGTAATATATAGAGACAAAGAGAGAGAGAGAGAGAGAGAGGGAGGGAGAAAGAGAGCACACTCTATGACTATTCATAGGAAAGAAAAAAAAAAGGTGATTAATCATTTCACACGGCGCTTATCTAGGAAACAGGTTAATACAATGGCATCTCTCCATCTTCATCGACGATAGTCAGCTCTGCGAGTTCCGCTATCTGCTACAAGACATCGCAATTACGCCACGTATTAAATGTAATGAACACAGTCGAAGCGTTAACTACTGGTTTCATAATTACGGGTAAGTCGCGTGTTTACTTGACACCGCGAGGCGAACGAGCGAGCGAGCAAGCGAGCGAGCAGTTCCCACGGTCTAGGAATATTTAAGCACCAAATCGATTGCACGCGTAGTTGCGGCTTGAGAATGCATTTCCTGCTGCGAGCGACTCGTGAAATTACAGAGGGGAAACGTGGTATCGCGAGCACGGCCAGTAAGTCGAGCAAGAAACCGTGGCTTCCTTCCAAAGGTTTCTCCCGCTACGATGATGAGGAAAAAAGCATAGCACGTGCTCGTTGGACCAATGTACTGCGTTCAGAGCCGATCAGATGCCTGTCCAATGGTTTTACTGATATTTACATCACACTTCTGCCATTGCTTCTGCAAATCACCAGGCTTTCTCGTGATATCGTGCAATGTTCACGTAAACCACGTTCATAGGTTGTAAGTTATTTTAGAAGGAAGATTTTTAGCCAACGTAAGAAGTCAATGGAATTCATAGACTTTTTCCAAAATCGTAGAAACTTGTTGATCGTAATTCCGTACGAGTCTACGTGAGTTTCTCCTGAAGATATTTTTTCTTTTTTTTTTTTTTTGAGAAAACTCGAATCATGCTGTCGATGAAATTTTATAGATTATCATTCAGTGGCACCTATGTTAGGTTTTCTTACGCGATATAGACAATTTGGTAGCAAAACAGATGAAATTTTACGAGTTACAAATTATAAGATCGTTTGTTTATGGAAGTTTTGTTATCGTTGTGTGATGTGTTGTTAAAAAGAGTTTGGATAAGAGAAATACCAGTCTTTAAAGTTCCAGTATTTTGTGAAAAATGGGAGAGTTCTTCTTGGAAGCTCTGGCAGAATTGTTTATAACGAAACAGTTTTTCAACTGAATATTTCTACGTAAATTTCATTCGTAAATACGGTAATAAAATAAAAGTAAATGTAGGAAAATCACAGATACGTACCTCTAAAGTATCTATCATAAGGTTTTTCAACTCGTCCAGGCATTTGTTTATTCGTGCACGTCGTTTTCTTTCCAACAGAGGTTTCGTTATCTGATTTAAATAAAAGAACGATATTAATTAAACTTTAACAGCGAGGAAAGTTTAGATAGCCATTTTTAAAGCATTTTTAAAGCAAGCGTGTGAAAGGCACTATAATAACATTAAATAAATTATTAAACATCTTTTACGAATAAAATCTCTAATTGTTCTACGAAGCAGAAGACGTAGAAATTTTTGTCGTGGTATTAGAGCGGCGTAAAACAAAAATTGTTCTCGCCCTTCCATTTTTATTTATCTTACTCACTTTTTTGTATCGATAGGTCTTGGAAACCGGATGAGGGTATTCGCATGACATCATTGCACGAGCTGCTCTATCTCTTTAGACTTGACAAACACAAGTACTTCGCACCTGATTGGCAAAGAAATTTATGTATCTTGAAATATAAATATTTAATGAACGCGTAGCAAATAATGAAAGTCCAAGAAACAAACACAATCTTGGCGATACTTATACTTTTTAACTTTCCTTAAATGGCAACTTCTAGATATCTTATTTTTCCAATTAATACAAACTTAAACGTTTTCATGGCAAAATTAATATTGCCTTTTATCGAAATAGAAATAAGAATTACGTAAAATTGTCGTCGCAACACGTTGATTATAAATCGCAGATTTATAATTCTAATATCGATAAATATTTTCTAATAAAATTGACAATTTGTAACAGACACCTTGCCACGTAATTGGTCGCTTTAGTGATCGAAAGTTGCCACTCTGTCTCACAGTAACTACACTTATTTTCAGGTCCAAACTTAGCAATCGAAATTCTTTAAATCCTATTTAAAAAAAGAGAAGAAAAAACAAAAACAAAAGCAAAAATGAGAAAATGAAAAAATATTACAGTACACATAATAATCACTCGGTGCGAATAATATTGACACTTTCCTTCTTATCTTTAACAAGACAATTGGCTTACCTTTTATTTATAATACACTTCCAATATCATAAATCCAGCGAAGCAAGAAACGTCGTCGACAACAGCGGTACACGCCTAAGTCTAATTAAACTGTTCGAACCATCGAAGCCTTGTCGATATTTTGCACGCACGTGAACGTCAGAAACGCGACACTGAATCGTGATAAATAGAGAGTGAAATTCACTGACACTAGAAGCGAACGCACCGCGTGCAGTCTCTAGAGAAACTGACTCTCCGCTGCCATTCAAGCAGCCGCTACCCTCACCAACTTGGAACCCTCTGCAGAAGCTACTTCTCAGCCAGAAGGTCGCTCTAAATGCTTTGATTGTGTTGCACCTACACCTTGACGCACGATGGGCGTCCCGACGCTCTTGGAACTTGTTTGGATCTCGATTCGATCATCGGCGTGGATGTTGCGCGCCTTTAACCAAGCATTGCGCAGAAGAAAGAGACTGTAGATCAGTTAGGGTTATTTCGATCCGTAAACCAATTAAGAAAATTGTCATTACGCGTGTAGCGGCACATGAGTCAACGAAAGATTCGAATCGGCAGAGACTCGCGTTGTTGTGCCTTGGAATACCAACGTTGTTTTGGTTCGTTTCGTTCGAAGGTAAACAAACTCCGGGCAAAACGTTATCGTCGTTGTTTGTAATCTTCAACTGGACTTACATTTGAACTTTTTGTAGTACCACCGACCGATATAAATAAACGAACATACTGTCTAGGACAATGATTATAGCGAGTCATAGAATCGAATAGCGAGCGTATAGTTGAAGAGTAGCATTGAGCGATGATAAAGTGACTTTAATATAAATAACTGACAATTACGAATTCCTCGCTCGTCTGTTTAATAAACAAAGCAACACGTATAACAAATCACCTCGTATAGTTGACAGAAGATCGACGAAAGTTCTCTTCGACGAGTCTAATTATTCGCAAGCTCTTGATCTTTTAAGGGAGACACGCGCTTTACCGTGTTTTAAATAAAATAGTACAGGAGATTATGTCGCAGAAATTACCTTTATATCGTATAGTAAAATCTGGGCCGCAGAATACTGGCAGATAAAATAGTTTGCGCCTAAGAGGAACATGGAGAAAGGAAATTGTGCTATTTCTAGTATAATTAATAACTAGTTAGGGTAACGAATCTTCATCAACGCTATAATTATAATTATTTCCTCGAGTTGCGAGATCGCGAAGGAAATGAAAATTACAATTTCTTCGGAACACGCGTCTATTAATAAAGAAATGTTAAATATAGAAAAGGTTAGCTGACGAGGCAGGAAAGTAAGGATGAACTAATGTAATCACTAAAGTGAACGAGATTAACGTTACATCGGCTGTAAGAGAAAAGTAAAGTCAATGAGTAGAACAGATTAAATTATCGATATCTAAATGATCAGGATCAAGCGTATAGAGATAGTTTTTATTTAACAAGAGAAAGATATCTCAGCCGAAACAACGCCATTAATGTTAATGAACAGCCGAAAGCTGGCATCCCTACATGGGCTAATAAGAAATGTTCAACACATTGTAAGCTGCAGTTAAAGCTACTGAACGTGTCCACGGATCGTTTCGAACACGTCTCGCACACTTCCATTAAATGAAAATGAGACACCTTTTTATATTCTCTGTTTGAGAAACTTTATTTTATTTAGCAATTACTGCAAAATAAACTGCTGCCGAATGTAATCAACGTGCTCTGAATCGTTCTTTAAGGATTCCTCTTTAAGATTCGCATTGCGATTCCAAATACGAGCGTAACACAATTTTTGTCATTAATTAACGCCTTCCAAACTACTTCGTTACATACATAAGAGATACATAAAGTGAGTGAGAAAATATATAATAATTCACAATGTCTCAGCTGCTTGATATAAATTTTTACGAGTGACATAACGTTCCAGTTTTTCTTTCATCGTGATTCCGCCGTTTTTAAGTCGTTGACGTTTCGTGACATTCGAACGAGGTTGTTACGAGCGAGTTAATTATGTAACGTGTAAATGGTAATTGTATTACGATGTTTAAGATAGATAGAAGAATGCTTAAAAGTGGTTTTGTAAACAAATTGGCATTGCTATAGGAAACCTCAGTTATTCGTTGAAATTTCATAAGAAGAGAAGAGAAGAGGTAAAACGAAGATCGATATAAACAGCTGTGATACTTCGACGGAACTCGTAAAAAACCTGCATGAAGCTTCTCAGAAGCATGGTTGGTTTATCGAATTTTTATAGATTTTAGAGCCGGCTTCCTGAAGGTTTGATAAAGCACCAGACGAATCCCCCATTAACATTATCTCTTGTCAACTCGACCAAATATCTGTAGCCGCGTGAATTACGCAGATATAGCTGTCCACTCGTTGCTTTCGACACGGAACGTTCGAGCGATTCGCCCTAAACGAGAGAGTGGAAGGAAGATAAAGTTTGTTCGCGCGTTGACGACTTGTCAGAATTTTATGGAAATGCCAGCTTTTCGAAATGTTTGATTATTTTTTGGCAATCCACTTTGATAATCGCTTTAATAAGTGATTAATAATATGATATATTTATCAGACTAGTGAGTTCCTTTTAGTAACCTTTTTTTGTTTTTCTTTAATAATTTTCCTAATTTTGTTTCCGTTAAAAGCTGAGTATCAGAAATACGTACGTATTTTTATTTGCTTTTTTAACACATACGAATACGTTTTCATATAATTTTCTTAGATTTGAATTTTTGTAAAAAGAACAGTTCGTTGATTATATAAGACTGTTTCAAGTGAAATTAATTTTCGCAATAGCAGGCTTTTTATTGGCCAAGCATAATTTGACGATTTCTTGCACTCGATAATCGCCTGGATAAATCCTTCTTTTCCCCTTTTCCTCGCGGCTAGTTCGTTAAGAAAAGGCCGGTTAATTAAAACACGAATTGGAAATGTAAATAAACAGGTGCGCTAATATCGAAACGATCTGAAAGAATAAGTTAAAAGGGCCTTTTCTTTTTAAACGCCGCCCCTTTCCCCACATCTTAGATTATACTTGAAAAAAGGTAATCAATGTAAATATCGGCACATTCGCTTCACGAAATCATTTTCGCTCGTTGCATTATGCATGCGAATAAGTATTCACGAACGAGAAAGGTTTCGTGTCAACAAAAGTAATTTAAGACGAACGGATTCATCGTTATAGGGGTGAAAGCACCGCAATTAGCATTTGCAACAATTTCCAGGATTTAACGAGTCGAATGGAAAGAAATGTGCACACGGATGTTATTGAGAAGCCGACGGAAGACGATGGAAATGTATGTTGGTAAAAATACGATTCTATACGAGATATTTCTTCCATATGTTTTGCTTTTTAAATGTACTAATTAATTTTTAAAGAAAGATATTCAGGTGTATGTTGTAAAGAACGGGAAACGTTCTTTTGCTAAATATTTAACGAATAATAAGACGATATTTCAATCAAAACATTTGTTCAATAGAATTGTTACAATTTCTTCGTTTACCAAAATAAGAAAATTGTCTAGACGTTATACATGAACCATCCTATAGTCTACAGCCTTTCTTAAGTGTTGCAAATTCATGTTCGATTTCCAGGTAGCTGCCGTGACACATTTTATTCAAATTTATTCTCGTATAAGAAAATTACACGAAGGTCCTGTATATTAACGATGCTTTGATGCTTTTAATCTAAAGCATCTTAACATTAAATGACAAAGTATACAGAATTCTCTATGTATAATCTCTTTTCTCAACAATATAAAAACCAGTTCTACCTTATCATTTCTTAAGATATTGAACGTTAATTACTTGTATGGATAATGAAATAAAAGATAGAGTCGATGAGATTAGCACGTGAGATCTGTAAGTGTGGATAGATTTCGCTAAAGCGATATTTTATACGCGTCAAACTAACGCGTAACAGTTTCGCCAGATTTCCTATCAATCGAAACAACAGGGCCGATCTTCTGGCTGCTCTCACAGTTCTCGTGTGACTTTCCGACGTACATGGCGGAATACCAGGAAGGAAAACAATAATTAATGATGTCACCGGGGCATCAAAAGCCCCGTGCGGTATCGTGGGCGCAGTTATCGCCAGCGTTTATCGTTTGTGCCACCACGCAGACCGTTATCACCGAGCGGAAAGTACGGGCTCGCGGTCGAAGCGTGCGAATGTTTGCGATCCGTGTCCGATCTTTGATGCCATGGTGCCGTCAATGGAGCTGGCAGAGGAACAGAGAGACTGAGAGTGTCAGTCATTCTTATAAAAGACGTTACGTGTTCATATTGACAGGCGCGCGTTTGCTGACGAACCGGCGAATCGGCGAATACAAAGGGAGCTTGTCTCTTACATTCCCTATGTGTCTTATGTATCTCAATTTAAGTGCAAACTTGGCTGTTGTTTAAATAAGATATTTTAGAAACGATGTTTTAGAAAAGATGCTTATTCATTGAAACGAAACATAGTTGTTCCCCAAGGTATTTGCACATATCTTTTTTCGATTTTGGAGCAAACTTGAGTATTATCTGAATAAGATACATTAAAAATGATTATTTAAATAATGCACAGTGACTCGCTAAAGTAATTGGACATTTAGCGTAGAAAACTATTAAATTTATATCGTATGTTTTATTACTATATTTTATTGTTTTATTATTTATATTCTAGTTTATTATTAGACACAATGGCCATGATTATATCGGTCAAATTTTAAATCACTCTGAAAATGCATTGCAATTTAGTAATGTTACTCGTAATTTATTCGTAAGTGATTTTTACAAGTTTTTATGTATTTTTAAGAATTTATGTATGTGTCGCATAAGAACGCAATTTTCTTTGCCAACTTACAGTTTATGACAGTTCGATATGAATAGTGAGTGATTGCAGACGGAGAGGATAAGATCGAGTGTCTACGACAGAATATCAGTTGCAATTAAAATATGATTCTAGGAATGCACGTGAAGATTGAAATGTTTGATACCACATGGAAGTATACATATATACATATGCGTGTATGTACATAGATGAACATTGTACAAAATCTATCTTACAAAGCATCTTTTTATTAAATTCGAGCATAGGGCTTTCTTGGAAAACATTTACAGAAAAATATGTTTGATTTTTCACCACTCCCTGGGTAAACGTCTATACATTTTCGTGATAATCTTCTCTAATCTAGTCGAGTAGCAAAACGCTCTGAAAATTGTGAATTAAAAATTTGTTAAATTCTCAAGCTTTCAGACTTTTTAGAAAATCAAATACTCCAATTTTTCTAAATTCGAATCTTTTCGAATACGACTCAGATTCAAATTCATCGTCAGATGAATACTCATTAGATATTCAGCGGACATTAAAGTTCAATGCAAAATGAGTAATCATCAATTTTCACTTATCGATTAGTCTATCTGTAGTTAATATTCACTAAAAAGTTCGGATCACCTCGTTTTACTTATCATTGATATATCGACATGAACGTTAAATGTCTGTCCACTAATTTGCACGATTGCGTGTCCCTTGAGAGGAATTTTAATTCCAACGGAAATTACACCGTCAATTTTGTTCCCCGCGGTGACAAGAGTTATGTGCAAACCTTTGCGTTTCGTAATCGCTCGCAAGGCGTCAACGTTATTGCTGAAGGAGGCACGTGTGCAAATAAATGTTACGAATGTGCGTCGCATTAATTCAATTAACTCGACGCTTTCCTTTCTCGTCTCATTTCGGTAAAAAGCAAACACGCGGCAAGATTAAGTCATAAATTTGCGTTTTACATAGGAACAGTCGAAATCTTCTCATTTGTCATTTTATTCTCTATCGTGATAATTGTTTCCATCATTGTTTTCCATGTAATCGCGTACAATACGAGTAGCTAATTACGAGGGAATAAAATGACACGTTTTAAATTAACAATTAGCAATCGGTACGCTTTTCGTCAAGATTGACTTAATAGTAAAATATGGTTCTACTTCGTATCACGAGGTTGCAGATATCTCGTCATAGGGCGATTTAACGTCGAACGCAAGAAGCACATTGCGCGTTTGAAGCTTGCGAAACTCTCAAAATTTACTAATGTTTTCTTTTTATGTTTCTTACAATTAATTCTTTATTGGGAATTACAAGTAAATTTTATATTAAATATTAGCTAAGTTAGTTGAATTGGTTAAATTTTAGTTGTTAGGGTCAAATTAGGGTTGAATAAAAAAAATAAAGAAATAAAGATATTTCGTCATAGGGAGATTTAACGTCGAACGCAAGAAGCACATTACGCGTTTGAAGCTTGCGAAACTCTCAAAATTTACTAATGTTTTCTTTTTATGTTTCTTACAATTAATTCTTTATTGGGAATTACAAGTAAATTTTATATTAAATATTAGCTAAGTTAGTTGAATTGGTTAAATTTTAGTTGTTAGGATCAGATTAGGGTTGAATAAAAAAAATAAAGAAATAAAGAAGATTTATGTACCGTTGAGTTTTATCGAAAATCTGAGCTCGTCCATTCAATTTAACGATCTCTGTTTCGTGAAAAAAGTTTTGCTGAAATTTGAATAAAAATACCAATGCTCCAAGAATTTATAAACTAGGATGTATATCCTTTCTTATCGAAAAAATGATATTTTATTTTTCATCGTTTATATCGTTGATCGTTTCAACCGGTCAATTCTCTTGGCAAGATTTCCTGTATGAGATGAACGAAACTCGACGCTGCCGTTGGTTGCTCGAGCTGGTCCTTTGCAACCTTTCGAAAGTTTACTCCCCGAGTACGGATGGGTGCAAAAATTGGTGCTCGTTTCCTTTCTCCCCGATCCAACTCTCGAACGATTTTACGAGCGAAGTCTCGCGTGCACGTAAAAAGTGGCAGTCGGGTTTCCTCTTTTCTTCTCTTTCCTTCTCTTCCCTCTTCTTTGCTTCTTTTTTTTTAATGTTTTATTACAACTGATTGCGGGGCCAAGACCTCGTACGAGACTTTATAATACGCGAATCCGGATGCCCTTTCCACCTCGGGGGGATACGCGTGGTAGGTAAATCATTTTGAAACATGTGAATGGCAGGAATTGCTGTCTGGTATAAGCACGAATGGACGTTCCGGTAAATAATTGTAAAATGGCTTACTGTTGCCCGACTGGTGAAAGTGTTCGCGTGAAAAGGGCTCAATGAGTCTGACGTTTGCATTGGAAACATAATACGTTGAAGAAATGCAGCGATACTTTGGCGTAAGATGAGAAAACGTTGGCAATATGCATTCTCTTCGCTTCCGTTCGATTATCTTTCTCAGTCTTCGATTTATTACTACGAGACTTTGAAATTGTAGAGGATGGTTGGTCGAGTGGTTTGAATGACGAGATGTTGGAACCGTCAAATATATTTTTAAATAATTAATAAATACAGAGCTCGTACTAACTGATTCGCTAAAGACTGTGTATTGATCGCTAATAAAGTCTCGAGACTGAGACTGCAGCTGACTGCAGAGACTGCGAGCTGAGACTGAGACTGTTTTACCCGGAGTTTATTTATTGTTGCATTATGTATGTCCTAACGATGTTGATACTCCGAGACAAAAGAACAATATGATTCGAATTGTCCTCTAGCTCATGTACAAAATGAATAAAATGGTCTGGCTTTAGCTCGGATCAGTAGCTACTGTTTCTTTGCTTTAGTCTACAAACAGATCTATCAAAATTTCAATTGCCTCGAGTTCAACGTGCCTTTGATCTTCGCGAAAGATCAAATTTTTCCTCCAAAATTCCTCCAAAGAATCAAGCTATTTCGATATTCCTTTCTTTTTCCTATTCATGCTGCTAATATGAAAATATAGAAACACGTAGGAAATTGTGAATCGAACCGTCAATATACTAAACAAGGAACCAACCACTTTTCGCTTAAAAATTGTTCACGATAGAACTTAACGAAATACAAGGTGAATTACTTATTTTAACTCGAATAAGCTCACCTTACGTTATGAATATTTCTACGCTCGAGCGTGTCTCGTGTCTTTGCATACATATTTTATACACAGGTCCCCAACTGGCAACCAGGCTAATGAAAAAAAAAACTGTTAAATTCCGCGGAAAGAATTCCCCTTGGAGGTAGCCAGAACGGTTCCGCGACATCGCAGCCCGGTAGCAATTAATCGCAAGTCTGGGTTGGCGTCGTGCCAGAAGGAGCAACATCAATCATTCCAGCGAGAAGGAGAGGAGTATGAACAAAGAGACGAAAGGACGTGAGGTGAGAAGGAGAGCGGTGGAGACGAGGTCGCGTGTGCCCAGGAACGAGGGAGAGAGAGTAGGCACTATACAGGGTGTCACAATATGTGTGTGGGGTATGTTTTATAGAACCAACCCTAGTCATCAAAACGATGAAAAAGGTTCGTGTACAAAATGGTCATTTGACGCTTATTTTACGAATTGCAATCAATTTGATCTTACGCTAGAAGAGTATTAGCATCGATGAATCAGTCGAAGAATCTTCTTCTCTTCATCTTCCCTACATTCCATGTGTGTCACTCTGTAGTCCACAAACTAAACCAAATGACACAGAGTTCTTTAAAACTCTTCCTCGTTTATTTCCCATCGACCACGAGTAACAATAAACAAATACGAAGTTGCAAATATTCGAAGGTGATTGTACATACTTTGACTCGTATCTATCTCCATTCATTTTAGCGTGGAACAGGCATATGGAAGGTTTAAACTGTTTCAACTAGCAAATGTTCAGAAGCTGCTCGTATTTCTGAACCATTTGTTACAGAACTGCTGCTGTTGATACATTTGTCAGTGCATCCAACAATTTCGTTTCACCATTGTCATTTCCAGATCTTTCATGTTTCGTTGTTCGCCATGCACCTTAACGCGTTTGCGATAGGAAAAATGTTGAATTGGAATTGTTCCACGACATACGTAGAATATGAACAATTCTTTTTCTACGTCTAATTATTTATAATATATATTTACAGGTGGCTCGAATAATCCGCCACATATTCTATGACACTGTGTATAGTCCAGTAAGAAAAAAACGCGGTTTGCTCGCGGCTCGAGCCCTGGACGTGTGCGAGTCGCGTGTGGGGCTCGCGCCTGTCGTTGTCTCTGTCGTGAGCACGGGTCTTGAACGGTTGCCCTGTGGCCGGGGCCCGACCTGTCGTTGTCTTTCCTCCCGTTGTTGGCCTCGCGTGCTGCTCTGCTCCTCTCTTTCTCTCTTTGTCTGTCGGACCCCGTGCCGGTCGATGGGTCCGTCTGGGACATGAGGCCTTGCCTCGTTCTCACGGTAGCCTCCGACAGGGGCCCTCTTACCCCCTCCCTCTCTCTTCCGAACGACGACGATGTTCTTCTCTCGCGATTGACCGAGTGAGCCAACCGATTCCTCCTTCTTTTCTTTCTCTTTTTCGATCGCTCGCGTGTGAGGAAGCGCGTGCGTACCGTGGCAAGCACGCGTCCTCCTAGGCTCCGATTTAGTGCGCCGCGATACATTGCTTTTCTATCGTAGCCAACATTCCGGCTAGTGGGATGCGTAAGATTTATTGTCTTTTGGGTGAGCAAGGTTCGGGTTCATGCCAGGTATGGTTTTAAATTTGACCGGGTTTCGGTAGGTTTTGAGAATGGTTGATGATTTGTTGAGCGATGTTTCGGGGACATTGAACCTAAATTGTCGGTGCGTATGTACTGTGCGAGGGTTGGTAGTAGTTTCACTGTGAAAAAAGGATATCTAATTTCCGACGTATGGTAGATAGAGTTTTGTAAAATTGAAATATAAAAAATAACAAGATTGAATCGTAGTTCTGGTCTTGTTGATGTAACAAGCCGATTATTAACATTCGAGCAATTGAAACCTTGCAGAAATGAAATGAACGCTGATTTGAAATAAAGCGGTGCTCATTAATTGTGTGGCTCGTTTCGAAATCAACTGCTGTATATTTTGATTACACACTGAAAAATTGTAGTTAGGCGAGCTTATTCGAAATAAAATGTTCTCTTTCTCTCATCGTCTTATTACGGTTTTCGAACCGAGTGAAATTTCTTAACAAGTAGGTGTATCAGCCTCATAAGGGTTATAACTGATGTTACTTCCGTTACTCTTTAACAGATGTGTGATCTGTATTGTACTACTTTCGTAATTACTCGTATCCTATATGGTTTTCACGCGGCTGCCGGCTATAAATTCCCTACAGTTTGGTTATTGATGGTTGAAATTCCACGCTTGCTCAGCGCTTTTATACATGTGTATCTGATTATTACATATCTACTGGGTGACCAGAAAATATATTTCACTAATTGACGAAGAGCAATTGACCGTAAGGCAGATATTGGTGCGATTAGCTGAAGTTTAGTCTATAAAAATAAATAAAAGTGCGGTAGTCGTTCTTAATGCGATAAAAATGCAACAACTTTCTACCGAATAATTTTTCACAGAACCGAAAGAACGTAACAGTACATCATAAGTATATTATAAGGAGATCGACCTAAATTTCAAAAGAGACAGAAATAAATTATTGTTATTACCATACGTACTTTATTTTCAAACAGAACTTATATTTTACTTTTCACCGATTTAATATTAACGATACTGCAAGTTCTCATAAAAATTTATCTTTAAAATCATGATACCCGGCCAACTGTTAACTTACGTATAGCATGTGGTTGTTTAACTACGGCCCAGCAAGAAGTTCCTCAGACAAACATTACGTGTATGCGACTCTCTGGGTTACCAGATCGCGTCTGTTCGTTACCAGACAACGTACTTGTATATAAAAATACAAGCAATAAATTTCCGTGTAACTACGCAGTATAAACGTGTCCTGTGAAACACGACGAAATAAAGATACGCAGGGAAAGCGACCATAATGTTTTTAACGAAGCTTCAATCCGACCTGCAGAACCAGAGAATACCTACTTTCGGTAGATTCGTACGAACAAATTATATTCAGCCGGCGTCTTATGGCTTAATTATGGGCTCGTTTGTAGGTAAGTGCTTCGATCGAATGTTGGCAGATATACTGCGCTCAGTTTACCTGGTGAAATGCTGTTTGGTGCTACGTTTAAACGTCCATCGACGATTTACAATGGATCACACATTGGCAACTGTAACGGGAACTGTACTTTCTTCCGTGCTCGCTCTTCTACTGGTGACATTTTTACGATTACGAGAATATTGTTGCGAGGATATAAACAAGTCCTTAACCAAGAGGTGAAACGGAAAAAGAAAGATTGTGTGTATTTAAAGAGATTCTTCTTTCGAAGCTCTCGACGATAATGAATAAAATGGCGAAATTTGGGATTGATGTAGCATATTTTTTAAGAAGTTGGAAATTTATGTGAAGTTTTCAAAAGAGGATTTATTTATGTCTTAATTAATTTTAGTTACTTTCATCGTGATATTTTTATAATTCTATACGAGAATATCGTTGCAACGTGAAAGGAAGAAGAAAAATTGAACATTGTAAGGGATTTGTCGCCCGAAACTTTCGAAAATGTTGAATTAAATGGCGAATGAAATTCGTTAAAAAAAATACGTAGAAGGCCTAGCGAAATTCTTTTCGTATAAATTGTTTTTCGATCATTTTTTAGCTTGATATTCATTTTAACTCTTATTTGGCTCAGCTTTCTGTTAATTATTAGCCAAAATTATTATAAATATTCCGTACCCTTAAATTTTAGGATAAAAGTATAGAGACATGAGTAACATGTTCAAAAGTATCATGACTCATGATCCACCTTTCTTTGCCTAGCATGTAATTATGTTTTTGTCTATGGACTTATATGCTTATACCTGTCATTATGTCCTACCTGCTTTTTTCAGTTTTTATTTCACTCTTCCGGCCTTTATCCGCTTCTCGTTTTCAAAACGTCAAAGGAAGTCATTACTGGATGGGACAAAATTGTCCACGATGTAATGGACGACTCCGTTTGGGCAAGGTCTTTTCAGTAAATGCGACACGATCATCTTACAAGCAGGACAATCTTCTGACAATTTTCTCTTTGCACATACCATACAGCACTGTAAAAAGTTTCGTATAAACATCTATTATAATTTTATAACTGTAATTCTTAAATAATCGTATAAAATACGATACAAGCAAACGATAAAACAAAACGATTTATGATTCAGAGAAAATATATTAAACAATGTAAAAAACAACCATAGTTGATATAGTAAAACAATTTCTTAACAAAACGTAAACATATACACGAAATAAAATATAGCAATTTTCATCATACGAGCATCATTTATTCTACTATACCACAAGCAATAATTTATACCAATGACACTGATCAAAAGTATTCGCTATATGATTGTCGTCAATTTCAAATAAACGGAAGGATAAACGTTTAGTTTGAATATTTTATTCCTTGCGAAAAATAACACGTGCTTTTTGACCATACTTCTTTACAAGAGGCCGTTGTTCGCAGTGTCATTGCGCCGGTTAACTATGCATTATCCTGTAAACGGCAGCGAATTCGAGGATACTTAAGCGATCGTGAATTGGAAGCACTTCCGCGAACAACCATCCCAAATTGCTACGCAATGAGTAGCGAACAGGAAAGGAGTACATATTCTCACGCAAGGTTTCAATTTCCGGTCCGGCAAGTCGCGAAAAGGACGACCTGGTCACGGACCGAGCGAGGCCTGCAATTCAATGCCGTATTCCTTTTCAGCTTCGATGAATGAAGGAATTTCGCTCCACGTTGGTCATTCATTGCTTCGGCAGGAACCAGAAGGTACCGTAAACCCCGAAGATATCGGCAAATATAGGTCCGTCAATTTTTCGCCAGATTTCTACGTTTCGTGCGGAACGTTCGATGACAGATTGAAGATGACACGTAAAAACTGTGGAAGGAATTTTTGACAGACTTGTACACTTTTTAAGCAACATTTGCCAGTAGAATAACGGAAAGTGGGTTAATATAATTGTTTATATTTAGACGCATAGAAAAGTAGACGACGAAGCTCGTCAAGTACGAGTTCATGGAATTTTAACGATATTTTGACAACTTTCAAGGACGAAAAATAGACGATACGTAAAAATAGAAAGCAAATTAGGTAATTAATAGGAAACAAATTTAAATGCAAATGTAACCCCGGATTACTAGAAATTGGGAAATTTTTTATGCTTTTTGCACAAAGTGCCAATATTATCACGTAGTGAGGATCGAAATAAATGGTCTACTTAAACGTACCGTTACGATACAAAAAACTGCATCAAAGTGTCGAGGACCAATAAACACGTTGCTTAACTAACCCAAAGTAAATTTCTTAAAAAACAGTTGAAGACAAATTGCAATTTCAGTCCTACCTCGAAATGATATCTCATATTCGTGCATGATTGATTTAAGGAAACAGTAATCAATGGAAAAAGTTGGAATAATTGATCCACGTTTCACCCGAAGCTCGCACTCTTATTTCCAAGAGAGAGGGAGGGAGGGAGCTGTTAACAAAAAAAAAAAGAAAGAAAAGAAAGAAGCATATATACTGTTATTCCCTCTTCCTCGTGTCGTAAATAATTACAGCTGTCAGTTACGTACATCAAAAGAAGATTTAACCGTTCCAACTAACAGCACGTCGTTATTGCAGACATGCGAAGAGACATTTAATGTTGCTTCCCTTCCGCGTTTGACTTCTTTCTGTTTACCGAACCCCTCGTGAATGAACGACGAATAAAATTATCATGAATCAGGAGGGGTGGTTCGACGATGAATTGGTTACGGGGATGAAATGGGCCGGGGTCACTAGCTGCATAGGGATTTCATGAATGAAACACGGGTGTATACGCACTAGAACCAGGAAGAAACGAGAACGAAACGGATATAAGCCATGTGCTCCTGGCCAAATCCAATTTCAATGTTGAATCATAAATATGCATGAACGTTTATCGA
The DNA here is from genome assembly GCF_040668555.2 of Bombus flavifrons. NCBI lineage: Eukaryota > Metazoa > Arthropoda > Insecta > Hymenoptera > Apidae > Bombus > Bombus flavifrons. The sequence continues at coordinate 9,807,375 of NC_138455.1, read as the reverse complement.
CTACGAATCCTCCTGAACGTGCCCACGTATTCACCTGGATCGTGGGAATTCCGAAACGGAAAGTCGGTTACAGGTGGCCACTCGTATTCGTTCTTTTCGAAAATCACGCCTCTACAAACCTATTGTTACGGAGCGGATCAATTTGTCAGAGCCATACAGGCAACAGATTTATGGGGAACTCCTTCTTTTGAAAATTAGCTATTTAGGGAGGGTTTATTTAAGGGTTAATTTTCTTCGAAACGTTATTTCTTACTTGCAAATTCCATTGCTAAAATGTAGTAACTCGGTTGATATTTAGTAAGTGAAGTAGTTGATGAGCGTATAAGAAGAATATGATGAGTCCATTTTTGTTTCATTTGATTTTCTAACTTATACGTTGGTAATTAAAAGGAAATGTTTTATTTAATATGATAATGCTAATATGATACAGAAGGGAATAACATTATACAGGATGGTTGGTAACTGGTGGTACAAGCGGAAAGGGGGTGATTCTACGCGAAGAAAGAAGTCGAAAATATAGAATAAAAATTTAAAAAAATTTTTTTTTTTAATTTTTCCATCGAGACTACGATCTACAGTGAGATCCGTTATAACGAGACGTTATAAAGTGCACGCGTACCGAGCGAAAATTTAAAGTCGATTTTCTCGAAAACAAAGCCTCAAACGAAAAATTTTTATTCTATATTTTCCACTTCTTTTTTCGCGTAGAATCACCCCCTTTCCGCTTGTACCACCAGTTACCAACCACCCTGTATATTCAAAGACATAAGCCTTCTGAAAATTGGTAATAAATTCACGACGTCTCGCAAGGAACTATTAATTAATACATTACCTTATATGTAACGAACGAAGGTTATTGATATATTTTGAGTGCCGAATGCCGCTGGTTTATAAGCAGCGAGAAACATGATTTATCATAAACTTCATCTGCGTTCTATCCAGACATCGTGTTTTAATATCATGTTCAGGATCGTACGAATTTGCATAAAAATCCGCGGTATAGTCCATAACCCAAACATCGAATAATATACGAGTGGAATTCGCTAATTAGTTGGATTTCAATGATCCTAATTAACCAGGGAAATGATCGTGTCTGGTGAATCGGAAACCGTGGACTTATGAAACCAACGATAAAGAGCGAACGAATGGGTCGAAGGAAAGGAAAGAAGCCCGCACGAAGGAAAAGAGAAAGAGAAAGAAAAAAGCGGAGTAATTTCAGTGATTACCGGTCACGGCTAATTTCGTGACTTTCTCTCATGATCGTTACGCTTCTTAACAAAGATCTATTGCTCGATGACGACGTCCACCGATTACAAGCAACCAGTACCAGCGGGGGCACGAAAATAAATTTCGACGTCGGACCTGTTCTTCCGTCTTTTTTCATAATGCTCCCTGAATGATCTCCTGGCATCGCGAGGAGCCTCCATGATTTCCGTCAAAGTACCGAGAGCACGAATGAGCAGGTGCGCGTCACTAAAGGATCATACATCAACTTCTGCGATACGCCATGCATCCGGTACACATTCGAGGTTACGCTCGTAACGTTGGTTCGCGCGAGTCGCTTCTTCTCGTTGCCCCCTGGCTTCTTCCTTTCTTCTTCCTCATCTTCTTCATCTTCCTCATCTTCTTCATCTTCTTCTCCTTTCTCTTTTTCTACTTTTTCATTTTCTTCTTCTTCTTCTTCTTCTGCTGCCACTGCCGCTGTCGCTCCTCCTCCTCCTCCTCCTACTTCTTCTTCTTCTTCAACTTCTTCTTCTTCTTCGCCATGCACGCGAGTGTAAACGCGATGATTGAAGCATGGGAGGTAATTGCTTTTTTTATTGTTCCGATTGACATCTCGTACAGATAACAGATTGAAATATCGATTGGCGAATATTAGTTACTGGTTTTATTGTAATCTCGATATTGATGGCTTAATATAATAGTGATGTATACTATTGGCTATAAATACTGGGATAGTCGTTATATTTACCGCAAAACCTTGGTATCTTACGTTATTATGAGTCACGTACGATACGAATGGCTTGATGGATTTATGACGATAATCAAATAAGATAGATGATTAAATAGATAATTAAAAAGTAAATGCAATCAAACGCTGATCGATTTCACGTAGTGTCAAAAATTTGCACACTTATGGTGTAGCTGGAAGTTTTGTCAGAGAATTGATTTGTAATAGAAAGTTTCTAATAGGAAATTATTCATAGCTGGTCTATCTACTCAGGACAATTTGTTTCCATTGCTATGGACGTAATAGTTGTTGGATTTTCAGAGCGGAATATATATTTGTAAATGTAAAATGTTATGATTAAACACATTGTTGACGGTATATCGTAAAATAAATTTCACCCCGATTTCTGCATATTTTTGGGAGATGCATCAAATCGAATAAAATGAAAAACGTCGATTCAACTGTCTCGTCAAGAATGCGTTAATAGAAGAGTCAAATTAGGTTTTGAATTATGTTCTTGCTGAATGGAATAACTGTAAAGGAAAAGTGTAGCCTTCATTTAACGTGAAAGTTTCCTAATTTTTCAATTTTATAACAATTTAAAGGTATAATTATTGAAAATATGTAAATAATCGTGCTTTCAGTGTAAAACGTGTGTATTATTAAAAGTTCGGGATTAAAGACTTCAGTTTTTAATTGCAAATTTTTCGATGCGTGCCATAACGAGCATGTTACACGCATGTCATTATCTTTAATTGTACATTTTATGCGGTTCATCGGTGCGCTGGTAATTATAAGAAGATCACTCCTCTCGTACCATTTTACAAGCATTGGTCCATTGGTTCTTGTGTTTTTGTACGCGATGCACGTACAAAAGATGTTGCATGCGAATATGCTGTGTCGACATGCAGGCATAAATCATACGAATCAATGCACATTAATACAATGAATCACTCTTTGCCCGTTACTTAAGTAAAATGTGTACACGTGGAGAAAATGATAGCCCATTCAACATTTTTATTTCTCCACATATACGCAAGAAAATATATATTTTGCATACTTTATATATTGTACATCCTATTATGAGTAGACATTACCGGACGCTCAGTTTGGTAGAATGTGGTTTATGAAAGTCACGAAAGAAATGCGAGATAAGAAGATAGCTTCGACAATTTTACGAATATCGAACAAATTCTTCCGTGCTAATTCCTCTTTTAAATTATATCGTTAAAAGAATCTACTCTCACGCGCGAACAAGGAAAGAATCAACTGTTCAACGGATCTAGACCGGAATATCACCGTTGCTCCTTAGACAATTTAGACGAACTACGAACGAGTGAAAAGATGACAACGAACGAATGAAAAGATGACAACGAACGATCGTTTATCGAATACCGCGCTTATTCGACCAATTTCGAAAAAATCCAAAGAACCGACACTCGTCTTGTAATAAGTTCGGCACAAAAGAAGAATCGTCAGAAGAAACATACAGATATCGCTAACTCGAAAAGCGATAGTAACATTCAGCGAGGAAAACTTGGAAATCCGATCAACTTGCAACGCGTACTGAAGAAACGTCCTATACTGAACGTTATAACTGAAGAAACGTTCTATACTGAACGTTATAACTGAAGAAAACGTTCGTTCTTTCCGAAGTAACATCGGCGACAAAGTGTAACGTGTCTTCCACAAAAACCTGGCGAAGAAGCGAACACGGTACCAATCTCTAGCCATTTCCCTGTTGCAAGCGCGGTCGATACAATCAGCAAGGAGTAGAACGTGGCTAATTAACGTGCTGCGTGTATGAAACCGTCCGAGCGGAGCAGCATTAGCAACACGTAGTACAAGAGAACTTGTACGGAGGAGGACAGCTCCCATTTTCCCGGTGTCGGTCGATGAGGAAGCCGATTGGAGCGTGGGCGTCGTCGAGGCGACTGGAGCTCGAAGAGGAGCCGCGCCGGGGCGTCGGGACGGAGGCACGGAGCTGTTAAGGACGCCCTGGTGACCGCGGGAGCGGAACACCGAGAGCTTCCTGAAACGCTTCACCGCGGACGGCCGCTTCGTTCCCACGAGGCCAACTCTGATCTCTGCCTCCCGCTATTATACACACGCGTCAACAGACTCTCAGCGCGGTAGATGGATGTTGATACGGTCGCGTGCGGAGGGACGAGAATATACGCGCGGATAAATGCAGCGTTATGGAGTTGTTACGTCTGAACTTTGCCAGTTAAGAGATGGCCTGTGTCAAGGTTTTTGAAGTTCTTTTTAGCCCAGACTCGGTTCGAGAAATGGCTAATTTTTGTTTAAAAATGGCTATTTGTTGTTGAGATCTAATCGATAAGTATAAGGTGAAATTAATTTGACGCGTGAGCCTCCCAGAGGTCAACTTGATTCATTCTGCTTTCTAACAATTTCTTTATTTCATTAAATGAGTATGCGATTAATGTTCGATTTTTAAAGAACAAATCGCTTCCGTGAGTCGATTTATTACGACGCAAGATGACGTAAGTGATAGCAAGGTAAATTGAAAAAATTGCGTTTGCAACGTCATTACCGTTTTCTGCTTTTCAATTCACGCGGTTGATCGATGCGTCCTCTGGATGTGCCTTGTGATATGCCGAGGAAAATTAGGAATATGTAGCAATTTTCATAGTGTTCCTATTAATCTAAAAGAATCTTCTCTCTTGCAACTTGCAATTTAGAAACGAAACGACCCAAAGTCGAGGAACTTCTCGTGTAACGAAGCGATTTCCCGAGGTGCGACGCTTACAGACGATTACAGAAATCAATTTTTGCAAAGAAATAATACTAATCTTCTTGTAAAAAAAAAAAGTAGTAGAAACGTAAAGCCGTAAACGTAAAGAAACGTAAGTAGAAAAGACGCGAATGGAGAATTCGGAAGCGGATCGATCGAGTACAAACGTTTCTCTTATTATCGTCGCTGCCTCGAGCAATTTCGTCAAGAAAATCATTTTTAAATACGTATACGCGATGTTGACGAGTTGTTGCTGATTTACGAGTCGCTGGAAGCGTAGTCGACACATGGCTCGTGTAACAGATATTCTGCTGATCTATTCGTCGAGAAGTCTGGAGACGTTTGACCGGATCGTGGTAATGAACTGATGATGACTGGGTTCCGTATGTCGGGTGCAGGAAAAGGAGGATCGATTTGACGACGAGATGAAAGTCTTTAACATGTATCGGAGACGCTCCAGTAACCGAGGACGTTGAGAAATGAAGTTTTCTGCGTGGGAGTGATATACTGTGACATGGGCGTATGTTGAGAAATTGTGAATAATATATGCGCGTCGCGTTATTTATGAAAAACGGATGCAACAGAGATGTTGCACTTACTCTTTCGGATAATATACACCTATAGAGTTGATAGTTGGAATAATCGATTAACCAATTTCTATCCCTGTAATCGTACTTTTATTATAATCTTAATTGAGTGATATCTAGATAGACAGATAGATAAGTACTTTATTAATTTTTTGCCCGTCGGCTACGAAATGAGATCGTCTTACAAAATATTAGTTATATAAATGTATATGTATATAAGCTATACGAAATAACGTAGATAATAATTTGGGTAATTTGTTATATCCTCCATAATTTGCATAACTGGTTACACAATTTCTACTCTATAACTGGATTTTTCAAGGCTAGATTTCACAAATAGATAGAATTCTTTAAATATATTCATATCTAAAAATACTAATATTTATAATATTTGCATTTACATTATACCGAATAATTATTCACGGTATGATTTACGTACGTATTTCACTCTATGGAATAATAAAAAGATTATGATAATATACCTGAGAAAATTAATCTCGGCGGTCAGAAAAAACGTTTATAGCATTATAGGTACTTAGTATAATTTATTGCACCGACTTCCAAGTAATTAACGAATTACAGAACCTTCTTCCTAGTTATTTGAAATTAGTAATAGTAGCAGAATACACCGTGTAATAAAAGTGCACGGTGGATGACTAATTGCGGATCGAAAGTGGTAATTTATAGCATAAGTAATAACTCGATCGTAAAATGTGGTTAGATAGCATAAAGGAATACGTGTTGCTAATTACGAATGTAGCTTACGTGCAAGAATATGCTTCACACTCGTAGGAAATTATTTACTGTCGACAGTAAACACGTGGGCAAGCAACTTTGTAGCATCACTCGGTGCAACTTATAGTCGCAGCTTAAAATATCCGAGCTTCAGATTATTTTTTATTTTTCAATCTACTAGCTCGATGCACTTGGACAACGTGTTCGATGGTGTTTCACGAATTCCAGAAATATTCCAGTTACGATTTATCTGCTACTTATTTGGATGGGTTCGAGAGATTGATAAATCTAAGAAATAAATCGAATTTATAATAAAACGTACCCTTGGCTGGCTACTGAACAGCGCTATTTAACTTGTTGGTAATTATGCAATTTTCCATTTGCGATCAAGATCAAATTTTTTTTTTTTTTATTAAATTTGCAATGTATACTACCCTCGCTATGACAGGAACAAATATATAATACAAAATATGTTATTATCAAATACGAATTATATCAATTTATTATGTCATTGCAGTATCAGATGCGATATAAATTGACTTAAATCGAATAAAATTAAATAATCTAATTCAAGCCTAATGTAAAGCGTTGTAACAACGTATGACACAACGTTGAGTATATATAGTGTGTTAAAAAACAGAGGAATACTATTGAAAACGTGAATGTTAGATTTAGTATATTTAATGGCAACTATGTTATCCTACTCTATATTATAAATAACGATAAATAATTGTTCTAAATAAAACGAGGCTAGGGTTTTCAAAGAGACCGTCTAAACGGCTGTATCTCGAGCGAGAAACGAGAAAACGAGACATGTACGAGCTGCAGAAACGCCACGTGGATTACACGGCAAACCCGTTTTGCTTCTCGCGTGAAGCGTGGCTGACACGTGGTAATACGTGCCGGCATTCCAGATATCTTCTTTTGATTACGCCACCGTGTGGGCCCTCGCTTTGCAAACGCATTTTAAGTAGATACTTACTTAGTTACGTTATTATGTGCTCAAATTTGACATTCTATTCGCTTGGTATAATAATTTTTAAATACACCTACGCTTACTTTATATTGACAATTTACATTTATATTAATGTACGAGTACGTGTTTGCGTAGTAAGAATTTCGTATCCGCGTAATGAATTTTGTTTGACGTATACAGGCAATTAATTAGGGTTAAGAGAGTTAAATTGTATTCTTTTAAATGGCAACGCATTTCTTTTCACAGTTACTTTAGTAGCGATCCAATGTATTTAATTTAGTTGTTGGGATTTGTGTAACAGTAAGACATTTATAAAAATATTTTTACGTTTCGTTTTATGTTTTCTAATGGTGTAATTATTACACCATAAATAACGAATAATTCCTCTTTTATTGCCTCGCTCACTATTTAGTTTGATATAAACTTTATATTAAATATAAAATTATATTTATAACAGTTTAGGTTTTCTTGCAACCGTGGGATATTTCTCATTCGTTATTAAATATATGAATAATATATGAATATGAAAATTACAATTTATTCCGCGGAAAATAACATCACGATATTTTATCCGTATCGTGAAATTATTCAGAGTTATGCATTTTAATGTTACAACGTACTTCTTCATCTCATCTATCGTATGCAATATGAAAAAAGAACAAAATATATATATATATATATTAAGTAAAACATATGTTTTCACGTAAATAGTGAGAACTATCCCAGTTGTTGATGAATATCAACTTACACGGATCCACGTCTTTCATTAGCCTTGAACATTGCAGAAAAGTCTTCGAACAATTTAATACAAGATAAAAGGAATTTATGTTAAAGCCACAGAAACGTACACTAATTAAAACGTATGTGTTTCATTAATTTTTCATATCGTGCATATATGTTCAGTAATCCGATAGTACACAATAAAAAGCATAAAACGCTTACGATATAAAAAATACAAAAACCTAAATACCAGTTAAAATATACGTTCGATCTTAAACAATGATAAAATATCGTTCGTGCCTAATGAGTGAAGATACTTAACTGTCACTGACCACGCGTTTCGTTACTTGAAAATCAGCTGTTTCCATGCGTAACGCTATCCCACGTTCGAACTACGTATTCTCGTGCAATTCCAACAAGCAGTCGGTTGCGCGTACAACCTTCTTCAATTTTGTAGCTTGCGGTCCGTAAACGGCTAATGGACACATCTGTTTACTCGTTGGACGTAGGCTAACGGATGTATAGCAAGTCGGTAGCGAGCGTGGCGGTCGCGTGGATAACAAGTGGGACGAATCTGAAATCCGCCTGCTGGCTTCGTGAATCGAATTTCTGATCCAGGTCTCGGCGGATTCCCACGATCCGGTAACGAGCCACTTGACTCTGAGCTGACTGAGGCGTGATCTGCGTGCCCACAGTCGCGTGGCCCTTTCATTTCTGGAAAATCCAGGTGTTCGAATTCGGCCAAAACCTCTCCCTTCCACACCGATTTTTCCCATGACGATGGAATCGCGATGCTGACGGCGCAACCGTTGCGCTCCATTATGCTACGGGATTCATTGTTGGCGTATTTCTTTGGAGATTCCATTCTCGTTCTTCGATATCGGGGGATACGAGGACTTATTATGTGCTTCTTTGACCGTCCCTTGCTTCTCATGCGAGTTACGCGCCTGTGCTACTCGGCGTACGAGGATTGTTGCGATGAAAATGTACATACAGCGTTTCGTAGAAGCAGAAGAAGTAGCTTCGACTAGACTGCTACCATCGGAGTGGTCAAAGTAATCGATTCGTAAGTTTTCGTGGAAATTTTCTGGCTACGACGACGACGAATTTTTCAGCATTTTTTAGTCATTAGGAGTTCTGGTATCCAGATGATTAATCGTGGATAGAAAAAGATTTTGTAAGAGAAAGTTGAAGAGTCTGAGGCGGAGCATGTACCGATATTAAGTTTGTCTAACGTTATTGTGCATCTGAGAAGAGCAACTGCTGCTTGTTTTAAATTATCCTATGTTACACTTCTCTGCTATTAATTCACTTTTACTACTTAATGCACTTTTTTAATCTTTTAGGAATTGTTCTTTATGGATCAAAGTATCAAAGCACTTGTACGTCAGGGCTGTTATTACAATTTAGAATTGATATCATTAAGTTCAGAGAAACTCGTATCCTCAGAGAAATTAATATCTCGAGATAAATTATTCGAGAAAAGTAGTCTGTAAGAATACACACGCCAGTCTTATGCGAAACACTCGATAGAGGACGCGTAATGGAGAAACAGTGTAAAGATAGAGGCTTGAGTTTTTGAACTGATGTTACATACAGTTTGAAGTCCATGATAAAAATCGTTATTCACAATGTTTACGTACATTTATGAAGTAATAGACGAGTATAATAAACGTCAAAGGATATAAAATTAATATGGCAAAATAAGCGCGATAAATGGTAATGGAAAAGACATTCTCGAATATTTCGAGAACGATCAGCTGAGACATTTGTCTGGTGAAAAATTGGTCTCGGTGATACGTTCTAGAAATTCTTTACGAATTCTTAAATAAGCAATATGTTACGATACTTGGTAATAATACCAGGAACGAATTAAATTGCGAAACAGGTGAACAAACGTATATATTATACCGCTATTAAAAGTATGAAATCTGTAGAGTAGCATGTTGCAGGATAATTTAAAGCGGGTTTATAAATCGAAATCGACCTTTTCATTAAGATAGCGCAGAAGGTAAACCGCGCGTGGCTCTCTGTAATTTAAAAAGTAGTTCGAAATGTAAGATAAATTGCACGCTAGCGAAGGAAATTACGAGGAAGGGAGCCAGCCATCCCTAAAATAAAAGTTCCACGTGTCACTGAAAGGCTGCTTGTCCCTTTGATTTCGAATATAATTTTCGTAAACATAAATTCACCGTGAAATCAGTGTCTTCGCGTATTAATGACGGTTCGCGACTACTGGAGCAGTTGTATATGCAAAATTAATGGGTCTTGACGAACAGAACATCGACCGGCGGATGATAATAATTTCTCTGCCCATTTCCTTGATCATATCGAAATCGTCGATCAGCCGAACTCGTGTTACGAAAAAAAGAAAGGAACAGAAAGTACAGACGAAGAAACGGATGAAAGATATTGCTATATGGTAAGTTTGTACAAGATAAAAATACAGTAAATTCTCCAGATTTAAGGACCATGTACGAAATCTATTAAGAGTCAGATCGCAATTAACGACTAGCTGATTTTAATTCATATGGAATTAAAGGTTCCCATTTATAATATAACAGATGCTACGTCTAAATTTATGGTTTGAAATATTACTCAGTTGTATACTTATTACTTAGACAGGAGTCGGTGTATAATGAGAATAATTTTATTTTATTGGAAGGTATCGGTAAGACAAAGAGAAAAGTTAATTTTGTTATATCTTAAATGAACACAACAACTATTATATCGTAGATAATTTCGTAGACCATTTCAAAACTGAAAATCTCTGTCACAGGTAATTTTTTGTCGTATATATCATCCGTATATTCTTATGCAAATTTTCACTTTTATAAATACGCGTAAAGAAACAGAATCTAAATGGAAATACGTTCCACCTGTTGAAGCTAACGCCGTGTACTTTCAACCTATTTCATGCACACTGTTACACGTCATATGCGTTCTGTACATTTTTCCACATCCATATTTCCCACAAATGTATACGTATGCACGGTGCAACAATGAAAATTGAAAACTAAAAAAAAGAAAAGGTATTTGCTCTCGGGTTTCCCCTGTGCTAGGCAACGGTGTACGGTTAGGGTGGCAGAGTAGAGTCGAATCTGGCCGTTACAACTGGAGGAGCGTGGGAAGGCAGAAGTCGCGAATCCTTGTAAGGAACCGTTGTACTTCCTGAAGGAGGTCCTGCACCTGACGTCCTTCTCGCCCGTGAGAAAGATTCCGGCTCGATGCACCAATGCCTCTCCTTTCCTCCCCAACGTGCCGCTCTAACGGCCACGCGAGCAGCACGCTTTCAGCACGTTTCGTCGACGTGGGAAGGATCTCGTGCCTCTGCCATCCGACCTTCTCCCCTATTTTCTTCCTCTTTTTTTTCATGTATATATAGATATTTCTCCTGTGTATAGCCGCCGCTCATTCTTCTTTATTCCTCTCTCTTTCTCGCTCTCTTTCTCTGTTCGACGTCGAATCTCAACCGAATCGAGGCTACTTAAAGAGGGTGGGGAGTCGTTGTCATTGGCCTCTTGGGAAACTTTATCACAGGTTCGCTTTTTTCTTCCGTTTTTTTTCCTTTCTCTTTTTTACCTTACTCGAGAAGGAGAAAGGAAAGATTGTTTCGAGACGTTTCGGGGACGTGTGGAACGGTTCGATTGGGGGTTAAAACGAAGCGATGGCGTTGCTAGGATTCGGAGTCTGTTTCGGTGGTTTTTTTTGGGGGGGGGGGAGGGCCGGCGGGGTGGGCAGAGTGAGAATTTGAAGCATTTAGAAGGAGTTGGTGATCGCTTTGGAATGTTTAAGTGCTGTGAGGGAGTGTCGATTATATGGAACTTTAGGTCGGTTCTATCGTCTATTTTGGGAAATCTTCCGAATGATTAGGTAAATTCGTACTTCAAGAAATATAAATAGTGAAATGGAACGTAGATAGGAATTTGCGTTTTTGGAATTTTGCATATTGTGTCCCTCTGTGTCTTGAAATTATCGAACGTACCTTAATTGAACGTACTAAATATTAGTCCTAATCGAGTTAGAATTCTAGTTTTTCTAGAATATCCTTAGCATTTAATATTTAGTGTTCGAAAATTAGTGGTGTTTTGATATTCTAAAATTCAAATTCTGATATGCCTCTATAAAGAACAAGCAATTTTTGCTTGGCCTTGGGTTAATCAGTGTCATTATACTTTTAATATTTACCAAGAGCAAATATTATTATTGCATTATCTTTTTCTTTCTTTTTTTCTCCGTGAAATGTTTGTTTAGTCTGCTTGAAAAGATAACATGGCCGTCGCATCCCAATATTAAATCTTTTTAATAACTGAAAAAGCGGGTCAACGACGTCATAGGAGGAAAAAAGCGCGTAGAATAAACCGACGCGAGCTTGGTCGAAATGTTCCTCCGAATGTTAATTGTTGTCTGGTGGGAATGCTCCCCCACGATGGAGCTCCACGATTCTTCGGCAAAAACGTGTCTGCGAATAGCCGAAATGTACAGACGAAATAAAACCTCTCCGACGATTGACACAAGCTCCTTTCTAACTTCATCTTTGGTATCTGTTAATCGACGATTTTAGGAGCAATCAAATTTTTCTTGCTTCACTTTTTATAACCAAAATTGTGCAATATAATTACAAGCAATTAAAAACGAACGTGTTTGTTTCTTCCTTTCAACGTCCGCCATGGCAAATTTGCTTTTTTAACCATTCTACGTACCGTGACAACCCTACAAGATTCCATAAAGCTCTGTAAACATGAAAAGGGCATTAAACGCATCCCTGCAACCGCACCCTGTCCATGTGCGCACGCTATCGCACACAGAAACGTGAAAGTTAGAAGATTCCTACGGTTTTTCGGTTCCCACGAGCGGGGTGCGTCAGGTGGCTAGCGTGGGGTGCGTGCATCCTCCTTCCTTCTTTAGCCCTGGAAATAGATGTAAACCTCATCATGAACCCCCTGGCGCCGACCCGCCACTATTTTCAACACGCTGCTTGCACGTGTGTACGTACGTACACAAGCATAACGTCGAGATTCTACGCGATGATTCACAGAGATTACCTTCGTCGATCAGCCACGTTGTTGGGGGTGAGGAATTCTTCTGTTGCAAGAGAACGCCTCCAACACTAAATTCTCATCAACCGCAACGTGATTTAAGAAGGTGCACGGATTAAATGAAAAATCGTGTTACGAGTATAATGTAGCTTAAGGTGGATGTGGAGGGGAGAGAATGAATCGATTCTATAGGATGAATTTGTCCAGAGTGAATTATTACCTTGAAACCAGTATTCAGATGGTCAATACATTACAGCAATTAAATTTCCGTGAATTGTGATCTTACGTAGATTTATGCTTCTATCTTCAATAGAAATGCTAATTTATCTGTTGATGTGATTTATGAGCAGAGTTTAGAAATTAGGTCGGACTGTAGCCTTCTTCTACAAAGATATAGACAAAAAAAAAAACGATAGTAAAAAATGCTGTAGTATTTCAATATGTGTCTTGTACAGTCCTATCCGCATCAGGATTTTTGTTTTTTTATCGGTGTATGTTATTTTACAGCGTTAATCCGCAGGAACCTTCTTGACGTGAAATAATTTTTCTTACGGCGACTGTACGAAAGTATTTCGGTATACGATCCCAATATATGAGAACATTTTACGTTCCACTCAGGCGAATCAGAGAAAAAGAAATAACGTACAATGGAAATTCTATTCGCGCATCTGTCAGGATTTCCAGCGCACGATTACACGAGAACGAGCATAAAACTGCAGAGCTTTAATAGGAGTTGATGGAGCATCCGGTTTATCGTCGATTTCCAGGGAGCACGCGTGCCGTATGCACGCGCCGCTCTTCACCAGAGAGGTTGTGCCGCATACATGGGAATATGGTGCGTGACAATATTCACCGTCCCGCCCGAGAAAACGAGAGACGGTTTATGAGCGAGTACGCCGCGTGAAAGTATGTGGGAAGTCCATTGCGATTCGAACCAACGTCCGGTTTCTTTGGAACACTCTTGGCTCCCGGCTGTGTATAGCGTATAGCGTATAATATTACGCAGGAGTAACGTTCACGAAAGATGATGTAAAAAGCTTGCGAATCTCTACTTGGCCTGTTAATCCGATCTCTTCGAACTAGTCAAATTTTCCAAATAATTAGAAAATGAAAAAGTAATGGAGACGAAATATTTTCGGTTTGATTGATTTTAGTAATGGAAGAATGATATGATTTATTTTGAACAGAAACGAAGCGAGATTTCGATGGAATATCACGGTACAATTTTGTTTACGGAACCTGAGTTTTAATATTTTGGCTCATCGGTTAGAAAACGAAGTTCGATGTATAGTAAGATTTCAATAATCTTTTCATACTTTTTGTGGTGTCTTTACATGATCTTTTAACAGGACATATATGATACTTCTAAATAAAAATATAAACTAGCAACAATGATACTACAAGAATATTTAATTTGAAGAAAGAAAGATTCAACAGAATGTTGGAATAAATGAAACATGTAAAAAATGACGTAATTCTGATAAAAGGTAAAATACATAGAAATCTTGCGCTAAAAGGAGGAGAGAACAAAAGAGAATATGCGCAAAGAAATGAAAAAGGGTAGGGGTGCAAAGTAACGCGAAGGATGTGTGAGGGGCGGGAAGTAAGCAAGAAACGGGAGAACAAAGGAGAAAAACAAGAAGGGGAAATAAGAAGGCAAAAAGTCAGAAGATAGATTATTGTAATGCTGAAACAATGGCCCACTCTGTATGTAAAAGAACGTAGCCTCTGTTATAAGGGAGAGCGTGCCGTGTCGCACGAGCGCGGCGTGCACGCGCGAATCTCGTGTACACACGAGTGCAAAAGTTAGTGCTTAGGTTTCACCTTGCAGTCGTATCACGCAGTCTTTTCTCAAAACAGTAGATTTAATATTAACTTGATTTATGACAACTCATTTTTACAAGAAAATAATTGAACCTATTATTATACGACAGAAGAAAAAGGCAACGAACAATCATTTTTTAGACGCGTTGCTTAAGGAGAACAGTTGCAAAACTGCAACCAAATTACTGATTTAAAATACATATCGAAAATCAATAAGTCATACTCACATACAAATACAACTTCCTTGAAACTCAATCTCACGCCATCACCAGGAAACTCAGAGTCACCAATCACCATCCCAATTACCTGAAAATGACCTTGGCGATTTAATCCTATCTTCCTCGAACGTCTCCAGAGTCACCCAAGAAACGACGATGACTCTCTTCGACGTCTTCATCAGCTATTTCAACGCGTCGTTTCAAACCACATTGTCATTTAAACGTCGCGTTCAGTGATGGGATCAAGCATATTGCAAGGCATCGTGTTTCAAAGTTCAACCACTACGTTCGCGAGATTTCATTCATTCAAATATCGAAATAGGAGACGATTCTATGAAACAGGAGCATCATTACGAGAAATTCGAAACTAACTTGGATGATACGTCTGTTTACCTTCACTTACGTTACTCTATAAAATAAAGTATACCTTCTCGTCAATGGCAATCGAATCCCTCAAACTGAATGAGATTCTACGTATCGAACTTTTCATCCCATCGCTACTCGCAACCTGCTCCGACCGACCACCTATCCACGCAATTTCTACAAGAACGAGCCGGCCGTGAAAACGGCCAGGATGACGGCGCGATCGCCGGGTCCACGACACCTCAAACAGTACAGTACTTACTTACATATATAATACGCTTAGATGGTGCGGGATGGCGGCACGTTCGAGCGCGAAATCCATGGCGCGCAACGAATTCGAAATCGTCGGCCGTGGCGGCGGCGTGCGGAAGCGTGGGAACGGACGCTGTTAAGCCTTCTCAAAACAAAACACGAGCTAACTACGTGCCGGGAGAAGGGGGCACGCGACGCACCTGACTACCGTCGGCACCGTAGCCCCCTCCACTTCGTAGTCGACCCGCCACCGCATCGCCGCGACCGCGACCCCGGCTACGGCTGCGGCTGCAGCCGCAACCGCACGCGGTACACGTGCCCCTGCCCCCTCTCCGCGGACAGAGACCAGCCGCGCGCCTACACCCAACCCATTGCCCGGCCGAACGGTTTATTAAGTCGTTACCCGGCCTCCAGTACGCCCCCGCAAGCCGCCGAATTCCGCTCCTTCTTTTTCTTTTCTTTGATCGTTCCTCTTCACATCGTTTTATTTCGTCGGATTTCTTTAGAGGTCGTAGTTGCGCTGGTTGGTGGCTTTTGGCGAATTGTTTCAGCGTTTTGTTGTACAGGTAGAAGAGAAGATATTAGGCACGCGGTATATTATGTTTGGTTGGAGGTCGTAAGCTGCCGATCTCTTTTTTTCCTCTTCCTTTCCTTTCCTTTTTTTCCTTTTTTTTTCCTCGTTTCTCTTTGGATCGTGTTATCTCTTCGGATTTCTTTAGATGCTATCGCGTAGGTTTTTGAGAATTGCTTCATACCTGACTGATTCTAAGATTAATATATGATAATGTGAACGACGGGTGTTGATGAATTTATGGACAATTTAAAAATGCCATGTAGTGAATGTTTATGTAAATTTGATATCCTTAGGTAACGTTCGTAATAATATAAAATTGTATGAATTTTCGTAGTCTATAAAATTAAACTGAACTAAAATCGACAGATACATCGGTGAACCGTGTATCTAAATTTAGTACGCTCTTAGTACGATTCTTGATAAATGATATGAACTAATCGATAAATATTATCACGGATTAAAATTTATCATGAATTTACCGTGTTATCAAATACATTAAAATAGTATATGGAATACATGAAAGCTCCAGCACGGTGAACTATACGCGCAGAACAAGCGATTCTCTAACATATATCTTTATCTGACATCACTTGTAGGACATGGAATAAATCTTGCAGAGTAAATTAATGTCTTAGGTTTATACGTGTGCCACGTAAAATTATGTAATTGTGTACTCTTGTAGATATCAAGATAAATCTGCTGTTTCACAGATTAATTGCTTCGACGCTCGATTCTGTACATCTAAAAAATTCTGACATGGATGAATAATAGAATACATAGATTGAAAGTGGCAAACCTTCGACTGTGTATCGATTTCACAGGAGTCGTTGGAAATCAATATACTCGTTACACACCTCGTTGAAAATCAATATACTTGTCATACGATCTATCTTTGCCTGAAATATCGTGGTACCGACGCTACGCGATGATTGGAAAAATCACTGAGAAATGCATGAAGATACGCCGATCTACAGCTGACTCCAACACGTATACACGTAAGCCATAGCTAAATGATTCCCATGTAGCGATTAACTACCGTATTGGTCAACAGTTGTACCGAAGGTTGTTCCAAAAATTTACGACGAACGTTTCCAATAAGAATTCTACTTAATATATTGGAATTACATGATCCGATCTTGTAGTTATCGTATTCCTTGTGCCGACTAACGAATAGTCTTTCAAAGTTATCGTAATATCAAGAAATTTTGACGAACGCTTTTTAAGTCGTTGTATCATAAATAGGATAGCTATGAATATTTTAAAATGAAAGCAAAAATAACACGGATATAAAAGATGCGATAAATTTGAGACGATGACTGAGAGAATCAAAGTTCAAAATATAATATGACACAAAAATTCTATCAACCAGTTAATTTTACTATTTTAACCAGTAATTATAATACGAGCAAGAAGGAAAAGACGATTACTATCAGACAGAATTGGCCACTCTGTAATAATCAACGAGCTTCTGACAAAGAGATGGAATTGTTACGAATTTTATTACAAGGAGATATATAAGGATCATTCACTGTACGAATTGGAGGTTTCAAACTAAAATTTGAAAACGTTAGATCACATTGTATCACAGATGCTGTAAACTTAAAGCACACCGATCTCTGACACAACGAAATCTGAATTTTTCAGCATGAAAGAAAGTCATAAAATCGGGCAATATCTTAATATTACAGGATATATTAAACACACATCAACATCACAACCAATGACAAAATCTAAATTCTTAGACACAAAAGAAACTCGTTACTTATACTTTTTTAATTAATAATGGTATATAGATGCTACAAGACGCGATACTGCATAAATCATCGCGTTAATTGCAGAAGTTTCCGATTTCCTATCTTGAAATTTCCTTTAAATCACCAACTATGACGTGAAATTTTTATAACGTCATTTTGCAGCACCTGTTAATAACTTATTTTGACCACGTTACATGTCTACCAAAATTTCATATCACCGTATAATACCATCTTCCTTAATCAGTGCTTGTGATCTCCATTCGTTAAAAGTACTTCGGCATATCAAGAGAGAAAAAAGGATTAACTTCCCTCTTTGGGAACCATAAATATTCTGCGCGTGCAGGCGACTGTGTTAAAAAAAAGTGTGTCGTTTGCAGTAGAAACTACGGTACGACACTTTCCCCGACCGCTTCAACCAGATAAACTTGTTAATTAATCGAAATCGCGTTAATTTAACTGATGTTGATAACGAAGTTCGAACGATCGAGATGTGTTACGATCGACAAGAAGTAGACCAATACAATGCAAATATTGTACGTGTTTATGACCAAACAGCAAGATCCTAGTCTGATATAACGTTGTATAAGTCCGTGAAGTACATTTGTATGCAACTGACTACAGAGTCGCCAATACGAATAAAATAACCATCGAAGGTGGACGCGGTTCTAAATAAATAAATAAAAAAAAAAAGAAAAGAAAGTAGATTATCGCTGTTACATCGTGCGTAAGTGGTCGTACACCTTGCAGAATCAGCCTCGAGCTATTATTTACGGTATTGGGCTTAAATAGTTGCGGCAAGTGACACGTGAAAGCTGATTTGCGTACAATTACAGGGCCTTATGTATACGACGAGGTTGCAGTGTGTATTACTATTATAAATGGTAGCGCGTAAATGATACACGAAGAAGAAATATTACCTGTAAAACGACAATTCAGCTTTGCAGTTAATATTTCTTCTTCGTGTATCATTTATACGTCACCGTTTATAATACTGTACGTAACCTACATAGAGTATCGACGATAGTTATCGTTAATTGCGATCTTTCTTTCGTATTAACGTCACTAGACGAGCAGCGCTGTCAGTATTTCATCAATTCGTGAAAAATCGAGTACATTGCAATTATCGTTGATAAAGATACATACGGTCATGAAAGCATCGTACGCATAAGCGAGGGGAAGGTGATTTTCATCGTGCAAAAATGGGTCACGGGTATAGGATAAAATTGTTTCATTTAGCCTTCGAAGAGTCTGCATCTCAGTTTAAAGTTTATGGCTTGGTTTTCGTGGAAAATCAATTTCGAAGATCTACTGGCTGGTACACGTGTGATTAAGTTTGAAGCATGAGTAAGCAATAAATATTCTAACAAGGGCTTGTATAAAGCTAACGAGTGGCCGTTTCATTCTGTTGAATTATCTAAATATGTACTCTGCTTTGCTATTATCGTCCAGTCACGTGTAATTTCCATAACGAATTACTCTGGACAGTGCTTTTTCCAGGAAATTATCTCTCATTAGACCCTTTCGTGGGGTCAATTTGAACAAGTGACAAAGCGTGATCGTTAATGGATCCACAGAACGTCTTTCAGCGATTAAACATAATGATAAAGTGACGTTCGTTCGATTTTAATCGCGATAATGAAAACTCTCTGCTGCGTCGGGACTGTTTTGATTAACATGTGCGACGAATACAGCAAAAGACAAAGATATAATTTAAACGGAATAAAAATAAAACAGTAGAATATAATTTCTCGAGATATGTATAATTTTATGTGCTAGACTAGGTTAGCTGCGTAGTAGTGATACTTGTATGTGAATATCAGTGTGTGGAAATGTGTGTGTGCGCAGCGTCTCGAAAACGAAGGAACGTAAACTGTTCAGTCGGTTAACGTGGAAGAAAGTGCTGAGACGCGTGCAAGTGTGTATCGATGAATATCTTTGAAATCGTTTATCAAATAAATATATAACAACTCTAATATAAATTCCAAGTGTAAATTTAGTGTTCCTATGCCATTATTTCGGCTATTAAGATCCAAAAATCTCAACAGAATTATATATTTTTCTTAAGTTTATTCTACATACAAAGAAAATGAATTACCAATGAAAGTTGAATTTCTTCCTTTCACTGATTAAAATTTCGACATTCGTATAGAAAAAGAAAAAAAAGAAATAAGATATTCGGTTCTCCATTCTCGGTCATGAAATCATCGTGTAATTATAAAAAGATAGTTCAAATTTTCAGCGATCTCGAATCGAAGCGAAGATGGGGTCCTTAGCCTTACACGCGATGTTTGTAGTAGTTGCGTAATACACACGTACGGCTCGCATGAATGAATGCATTCATAAAGGCGAACCGACGCGGCGCGCACGTTACACATACAGTGCAATCTCAATAAGAAAATATGTCTATTATGTTGTTACAATAACGATATCAATTCATTGACTGTCGTGGCACTGTGCGAAGCCCATTGTCTTCAAACGACTGTGTACTGGCTGGCCGTATTTGACAGGCCACGCTCTACGCCCGTTCTCTTTTCTTTTCCTTCGTAAACGAAATTCGTTCTCCCATATCAAAATATACCATGTACATATGTATGTACATTGTCCTGTGCACAGGCTGTGAAGCCTGTAATGTAACAAATAAGTAGCGATGGATGCGAATGTTTCACAAGTTGATTCAGCTATTGACCTATTTTTTCAATTCTTTGTACTAGAATGGCTATAAAATATATTGGCGTATCATCGTGTCTATTATAGGCATTTACATACCAATTAATTAAATTAGATTCGAGTGTTAAATTAAATTTCGTATAATTTAGCGGTATCTTCGCGTAGCTGCAAAAATTTGATACTATGAAAACGAAATGTATAGAACTCGATAAAGGAAGGTTTCGTTTGAGTTTTCGTAGTCGCTGTAGATAGAGAAGTCCATCAATTGGAACGAAATTTTAATCGATGTCTGATAAACTGGGTTCCTGCTGATTGGACTCGTTTGTCCTGCTTGCAAAGGAATATTATTAAGAATATTACAGAGAGCTGTAAATGCGAAGATGCGAAGATCTTCTGAGAAGAAAAAGTGAATATGTCGATTTCATCTGCAAGAGAGCAACGTGAACGTAATCGGCGAATGATCTCTGTAATCAATGTCGAAGTATGAATAAATGAAAGCTGTACCAAGGACTGGATACAATGACTTTGAGAGATAATTGATTTCGTCGGCCGATCGTGGATCGTACTTCCTCCGGACAAAACTGATATACGATGTTTTAACTGACGAAGCACAGGCTGGTAATTGAATTTAAAGGGCGGAAGCGAAGAAATCTGGTCCCCTTTCGTATTAACCTAATCAAGTTCAGTTGCCGGTATCGTCGGCCGTCGCGGTCACAATAGAGACATTAAATTGTTAGTACGGATTTATTAAACCCGACGCTGTTACAGCCGTGAAACTATTTAACTCTTCGAAGGTCTGTTTCGTTCCAATTACCCGCCAACGACTATAGCTACCTACCCCATATCTTTGCTGCCAATCTTCCGCCGACGTTGATACCTTAATTTCTCCAGAACGAGCAATTAGTTTACAGCGGATTATTTTTATAGCCTTTTAAGATCGTTTTTTTTTTATCGATGAAAGTTTCTTCACGCTCTACTATATCTTTAATTTTTCATGAATCTCCCTTTTTTTTACTCTCTCTATATATTTTTATCTTTTACTGTTACGCGATGTATTTTTTTGATTTTTGTTGTTGATGTAATTTAAGGAAATATTGAATACCGTTGGCTCAAAAAAGAAAATTAATTCATCTTACAAAGTACAATTATTATTCTTTGTCATAGTTTCAAGATACACACTAAATTAATAATATTATACAGTGTCGCTAGAAAGTGAATCACTTGTTGATTATATATTTACATAAAATTATATATATTTAGCGTGTCGTTTCATTGAAACAACTATTCATTTATGTGTATAATAAATTTTAATATTTTACAATTCTTCAGTCGATTACACCGAATCAAGAAAATACTGCATACTTTACAACTATATTATATTCTGCAATATTAACATTTGTGTAGCGATACGTTTCTTGTTATCAAATTTTATTGTTAAAATAGTTTCGACTAAAAAAAAAAAATAGCAATTTGTAAATGATTTCCTGTCGATCAAACTGAAAGGCAAATAAATTAATTTCTTGACAGCTTTTTAATTATTTGTATATATCTTTTGTTTCTAGACAC
Organism: Bombus flavifrons; assembly: GCF_040668555.2. Classification (NCBI taxonomy): domain Eukaryota; kingdom Metazoa; phylum Arthropoda; class Insecta; order Hymenoptera; family Apidae; genus Bombus; species Bombus flavifrons. Next base: position 9,785,394 of record NC_138455.1, on the reverse strand, counting down.
GATAAGTTACAACTTGTGTAAATTTGTTAAAATGTCGAAAAAATTGTTGCATACCAATGTTCCACTTCGTCAATTATTTACAAAATAATGTAAAATTCATGATAAACCCATAAAGCATTCCATTGTGTTTATGGTTGCAAAATACTACAATGTCGTTTCCCTTTTTGTTATAATATCAACGTCATTCAAATTATTCATTCATCGCCAATACGTTGTTCGATCATCGATTAATTTACTTCACTTGCAGAAATTGCGCTTGGTAATAAATTGCTTAAATCTGATTCTGGAAATACTTGTTAATTTTAATCCGCGAGGAGAACGAACTAGCTTCACGTTACTCGGAAAACCACCAAGTGCAACATTCCTTTGAATGCTTTTCCTCGAACAAAATTTCAGAATAACGCTGCCATTTCGCTTACCAAATAATCACAAGACAGTACCTTCACGACAAATGATATTTTTTCCTACAAAGTTTCCTCAGTCTCTCGATGCCTCTAAATCGATTATGCGTATACTCGTTCTCCCAGGCATCCAATAACAAATTATAATATCTAACTGCTTCGAAGAAAGGGAAGTATTTGTACGTCTCACACGTAGGAAAGATTCTCTCGAAACCACCAGTCTGCACGATCTCATCCTCGTGTCTTATCAAAACTCTGACGTCATCCGGCGTAAGATGTTTCAAGATCGATTTCAAATAATATTTCCTAGTAGCCTTGTTTATAAAATTATACTGCTTCTTTCTAACCTGTCGTGTCAGCACATTCGAGTACAACTGTCGATTGTAACAGATAGCGTTTTTCCTGTAAATCAGCCTAAGAAGCCTCAATTCCTTGCAATTCAACAGGTCAGGTACGTGAAAACCGACTAGGTTCAAGTAATCCTCAGCTAATTGTCCTTTGACCAACTTACACAATGGTGTATCAGGTTCCATGGAAGGAAAATCGTTGACTTCGAGCAGCCAAGGTCGATACTGTCTATCCAATAAAACGTCGAAACCAAAAAGCTGATAGAAATTATAAGCCGTCATCGAGGTTCTCTTCCAGGCTCTGTGTAAAGATGGTTCCGCGGAAATTACGGTCTTAATAGCGATGTCCTTGATCTTGGTCCAGATTTGAAGAATGTCCACGTCGTCCATCGCCGCCAGATACTTCCATAGACAGTTCAACGACCACATGTTACCCTTACACTTGTTTGGATCGTCGTTAGGTTTGAAATTCGGATTAACCTTGTTCACGCTGGTGTTCGTTAGGTGCATGAACCTATCCGACAGCGTGTCCACGCGATTAACATACTTGATGGTAGCTAGTCTAACCAAACCTTCGTTATAAACGTAGATCCTAAGGGGATCGATGCTGGTCAGCAATACGTACAATCTCATATCAAATTTAATACCATCGATCAGTTTGGGCGAAGAGATGTATCTTTGGACCACGTAAGATCGATAAGTAGGAATCTCATAGAAATTGGAAACTATTTTTATTCCGCTGCCTGCGCAAGAATCCGGAGGCTTCACGATCCAAACTCCGCCATTCTTCTCCATCAGCTTCCTCAAATTAGCTCTCTCGTTAGGTAGAACAAAGGTCATTGGCATGTAATAAAAATTGTTGGCGCCAAACTTCTTCCTCATCCTACGAAAGTTTCTGCAGAGTAGTATTTTGTCGCCTAACTCGTCGCAGTTGGGGAAATGATTCACTTTGGAGAAGTTCTTCGTGCGCCTTAGTTTTGTGTAAGCGGAAGTGCTGCACCAAGTGCCGCACCAGTTGTCTGTAGACCTGTTGGTCGTCTTGAAGCCGGAGTTACGAACCACGGCGGCCAGGATTTTTGGCGTGTTTCTCTTTGTCTTCCACCAAAGCAGGTGTCTGGTGATCTGATCAGGGAGTTTGCCGGTGTCGTTCGAATGAAAGATAATGAATGGCGGCACATGGGCGAACAAGCTCCAGCGCATCGATAGCAACAAGTTTTTGTCGCCAGAACCGACTGGATCGACGATTGTTCGACGAAACGGTCTGGCCATCATCAGGCGTTCGGTGATGTCCACGTAAGAATACATTTCGTCGTCCTCGAGATTGTAAGTGGATGATAATTTACCGGAACAGGTACTCGTACTGGAGTCTCGCTGCGATCGAATTGTCATTGCTCCTTTCTCGCCTCGACTGCCTCGCGATTTTTCTGTTTCTGGTTGTGGTGGTCCCGTTAGAATCGAGTTGAGTTGGAAGCCGGATTGGTGTCACTGGGAATTTAAAGTGTTTGACCGAAAGTGAGAAAGTTAGAGGTTAGTGATGGGTGAAACGAGTGAAGTTTGTGGGATTTATCTTTTTGGATTATCGTGTGTTTTGAAGTTGGCACATCGTTCGTGAGATCGATAGCTGGTGGTTTGAAGTGACGTTGAATGGCGTGAGATGGGCGAAATTTATTCGCGTTAATTTTCGATTTCTGTAATTTTTATTCGAATTATTTGCTTCATTACAAGTATAAGTAGGTAACAAAGTATATTTTTTGGCTTCGTTTATTTGTATATATATTTTAAAGGAAATATACGGCGAAAGTATAGTTAAGGGAGCGATCTAGAGAATTAGGACATGCTATCTCGATATCAATCTGCATATTTTTTATTTTACTATGGAGGAATTAAAAAAAGAATTACAATGATGCGAAAGAACGACGACAGCTGGAAATAATTGACAATTTAATTCGTTTATTTCATGTACTTCATACATATAGTTCACAAAAATAGAGAATTTGGACAACAGATTCTAATAAGCTTCTTGCTTTTAACTATTACAATTTTGTTTATTGACACGTTTTGTTCTACTGTAACACTGATAACAAGTTCACCTAAATGAACAATGACATCTGTCAGTACAATTTCCAAATAACATAACTCAACGATAATAGCCATCTTTTTATCGAATTGAAAATTAAATACTCCAACCTAACTGTCACTTTTGCTTCATAAACAAGTTTAATAAAAACTGAACATGTTAAGACATATTTTTATCAACATACTTTTCGAAAACGGCCCGTCGTTGCTATAGAACGTTGATGCATTAACGCAGTTTACTTATAAATGTTATTATTTCACGAAGAGATCCAATAAGAACCGAACGTGTCAATAAACATCGTATTAACGAGTTATCAATACACTTCTGTATCTGAATCTGCAAATAAAAAGTATCACAAAAGTACATTAAACAAGAATTTGACAAATTTGTGTATTTTTCCAATTATGTCGACATAAATCCAAAAACCTGATCCTGGAGATCCTGCAAAGAAATAACCAAACAATTCGCTGAAACATTTTCATCGTTGTAAAATGATTTATTAAGCCAAACAATGTCGTACATCAAAAAAAAAAAATTGCACAACCGTGAAATAGGCACATGACGTGAACATTTCGTAACATATCGTCCCTAGATCGGTCATTCGCGTACAACAAGATGGCGACACAGTATACATGTATATAGATATATATGTATATATAAAAAAGAAAGAGAGAGGGCTCCGGCATTTTTCCATTTTCTTTTCCTCCCTTTTTTTGCTTTAGTGGTTCATCGCGACGGTTTCGTCAACGCGGTCGCGATGAGAACAGCATCGGTTTAGGCCCGTGGAGTAAACATAGTCACCTAATAGACAGTTGCCTGCTCCAAATGATATTTCTGCTGGCAGAGTTTCTGCAATCTCATTATCCCTTCCGACCTATTTTCCGCGTATTTTGTCTCCCACGCATCGAACAGCAGGTTATAGTACCTTGGAACGTCAAAGTACTGCAGGTACTTGTAGCTAGTAGCCGTTGGAAAAATTTTTTCAAACGTATTCAACTGCGTTAGCTCGTCCTCGTATACGATCAACTGCCTGGCATCATCCGGAGTCAAAGTTTTGATTATAGGTTCCAAATATTCCTCTCGATTCCTCAGATTCGAATAAGCGGACTGTTTAACACGTTCATCGTAACTCAACGTGGTTTTATATAGCCTGTAATCTTGGCACACTGTGTCTAACTGATATTTCTCTGCTAGTTTCTTGACCTCTTTAGTCGGTAAAGAGTTTGGTAGTTGATAGCCAACTATGTTGAACACAGCCTGGATCAATGGTCCTTTGATAGCGCTGTCTAACCCCGTGGAAGACTTCAACGAGGGCGAGATGTTCACTTCTAGCAACCAAGGCTTCAAGTTCTCGTCCAAAAGAATATCAAATCCAAATAGCTCGTAGCAACAGTACCGAGACGATGTGTTAAGCCTCGTCAGAGGGGTGATATTCGATTCACCAGCTATCATCGTCTTCACCACGATGTCCTTCATACTGTCCCATAACACGGAAACGTTTACATGTTTCTGCTCTAGATAAGACCAAAGCGCCTTAAGTGCCCACTTGTCAGTGTACGTGGAGTTGGTTTTGTTGATACTGTAATTGGTCAGATGCATGAAGCGGTCGTTGAGGTAGCTTATGTCGTCGTTGTATTTGACGGAGGCGAACCGGACCAGCCCGTCCGGATAGATGTAAATCTTCAATGGGTTGAAGCTCGTGACCAGAACGTAGAGACGCAGATCGAACTTCATCCCGCCGATGAGCTTTGGTCTGGACAAGTAGTGTTGCACGATTACCGCGCGCTTCCTCGGTATCTGCGACCAGCGGTGCACCACTTTTATTCCCGTGCCTCTGGCGGACGCCGGTGGTTTCACGATCCATTTCTCCTTGCTGCCCAGTTTCTTCCACACTTGGCGAAAACAGCCGAGATCACGCGGCAACACGTAGGTTCTTGGAACGAAATCGAACTCTTTCGCCTCGTGTTTCAGCATCATCCTGCTCAGATTCACCCACAGGCAATCCTTTCGGCCGATCTGGAAGGTGCCTGGGAAGTGGTTGATCTTCTGCGACTCTTTCAGTGTCTTGAAGCACGACGACTTCATGTGCTTGCCCCAAGTTCCACACCACTCCTGGCATATTTTCATCAGATGAAAACCTGAGTTGGTCAAGGTATGACGTACAATTAGTGGTGTGATCGTGCTGAGATGCCACTTCAGGTATTTGGTTACTTCGTAGGGCATTATTGGTCCCATGCAGTCGAACGACTGGAACACGATGTATGGCGCCACATTGGAGAATAAGCTTTTCCTGAGTGGTGTCTTGCCACTCTTGTCGCCATTGTTCATGAACAACTGGTCTACAGGTAGAACCAGTTGGTCGATGTCGATGTACGAAGGAATTTCCTCGTCTTCGTCCTCGTTCTGACTCTCGGGGTCACCGTCATCGATACTGTATTCGACGTTCGCGATCTCGTGATGGTGATTGTAGGCGATTACGTCCATCCTGGACAATCTGTAACATCTATGGTGAAACATGTTTGGCTTTAGTTCGATCGGTACGGGATTGGCATTACGCGAATAGTTCGCGCAAAGATGAATCGGATTAACGATCATTCCCTCACTTTTGTTGTCTCGCGTCATTTTTGCGGTATATCCAACCTATTAAACGTCGACCGTTTATGGTGTCTCGCGATATATCGACCATACGTCACCGCGAAGGTCGACAACTTCCGGTTAGGTTTTTAATTACAGGTTTCACGAACGAATATGCTATATCAAATATAGTTTCACGAATGCGTTTCAACTTTTGTGGATACCTTTTCCAAATTTACGTGTATTCCAAGAAACATTTTGAAATTATGTTGGCAATGCTACGAGACTCCACGTGTCGTGATTTCAAACTATATGGAAATTGCAAATACGTATATATTTCATATAGATCATAAAATATTTAAACGATCGATTATCCATTATATTAACAAACTTAACAACGCTTATTATACGTTTAGGATGATTAATACTAATTTCTTACTAAATACACGTATGTTTGCGATAAATATCTTGTCATTTCTAGATACATTTTCGGATTGGTTTCAGACTCAAACAATGTTAATCACGACCTTCCTGCTTCGCAGTACTAATGAAATTTGAAGATGTTTCGCACGCACGCGATATTACGTTTAAAAAGCTTCTTTCTCGATTTTCGACCGGCGGAGACTTTCTCGCAGATAATAAAAAATTAAGAAAAGAAAAAATAAAGGTGAAAGAACTTTATTTAAGGCAAGCAAACGGCAGGCACGGTACAGGCTTAATGAGACAGATAATGAGGACGGAATTCATCATAATACCGTGGCAAACGACACGGCGACGTAATAACTTTCGCGGAACGACACGGCTCGTGTTCGCTCGTCGGTACTCGAAAAATCGTGCTCGATTTTCACACGATAGAACATACGATACAAAGTCGAATGCAAACCAGCGGTTTAATAAATGATCGGCTTTCGTGCACATTGAAGGGACATCGTTATGATTCTCCTTAAAGGATGGCAGCTCGTAAAAACTGTTATCGATGCGTTGGCCGCGTTTATACGCTATCGCTTAATGAGCTATATCCAGACGAGAAAGTTTATCATTCGCGTGAATCTCACGTCGCAATTGCTTATAACTTTTTAAATATCGTTGAGACTTTCACGTACGCGTTATCAGTCCGTTTAACCAATTTTCCCACAACATGCCCACCTACCTATTTAAATTATGTAAACGGCAGCTGTCAGCATTCTGCGGACGGACTTGAGCGGCTACCTGAAACAAACACCAACGTTTCTAGTTATCGTTCGAGCGACAAAATACATTCGGTGTTATCGAACGTCGATAATAAGGGATAATAAGGGTGAAGTGATATATGACGATATTTGGCTACTTTCGTGGTTATTTTCGAGGCTTGTTGATGCAGGTAACTTGTTCTCGCGTGTCGTTGCTACGGCCACGTTAACATTATCGATCAGAGAGTAGTGCATACGACATAATAAAGTAATGCTCGATGCCGTATATGTGTGTGACCATTACGAAGCTATGTACTGCATATGGACAAGAGCATCGACTCGCTCTTCGAAATGGACTTGAATTTTTCTGAGAAGTGGACTTGAATTTTTCTGAGAAGTTGGAAGGATTAATTCACTAGATGACGTGGCAAAAAAATGTTGGAACAATTGTTGATTTGCAATTAAACGTACGTTGCTCTGTATAAGCTTTCGAAGAGACAAGGATAATTCCATCGATGACATAGGTATACAAATATCCCTCATAATTTTTAATATACAATGTATTATTAGACATGAAAGCGTTGACAAGATACGAGGATAAGACGTTGCAACAACTCAATCAATCGCTACATTTTCTCTTTCGGTGAGCGTTACACCATATTCAGAAAAATTGCAGAAAAATCGCCAACCATCAACTGGTTTATAATCGAATTATCTGCGAGTGAAATCGATCGATTTCAAGTTCCGCATCGAAGACGAACGACGCGCGAACCGGTCAATTAAAACAACTCTTGAGGCTTAATGCAGCCACGATAGGATCGGGACATGCTCCCTCTGCACTCAGCGTTCGGCCCTCGTTATCGATCGATCGGAAACGGAGCCCATAATAAGAGCAAGATGGAAAAAGAAGAAAGAAAAATCAGGGCAGGGAAACGAGAAGGGAAAACGAGGTACATTAGAGCAAAGTGGGGTTATTTGAGCCAGTGGAATATTCGAGTCGACCTAAGTAGCTTGCTCTGTAATTTGCCAAATTCGGTTACGAGGGAATTTTTAAGCGATCTATATTTCTTCTTGCTGTTTCTTATTAAAAGGCGCGATGTAGAGTGAAATAAGTAATACGCATTATGTTTATTCGACCAGTCGCGGGGAGACGCGATCGCGAGCAAGCGCGTCAACGGGAGTTGTAAATTCTCGTTACGATTAGACAATCGACGCCACGAACAGATCGATCCCCTATTTCGATTAGGATAATTGAGGTGGTTTTATCGGTATAACACTTGATTAACAGTTCAAGATATTATATAGGGTGGTTGGTAACTGATGGTACATGCGGAAAGGGGGTGATTCTACGTGAAAAAAGAAGTCGAAAATATAGAATAAAAAATTAAAAAAATAACGTCAATCGAGACAACGATCTACAGTGAGAACCGTTATAACGAGACGTGATAAAGTGCACGCGTACCGAGCGAAAATTCAAAGTCGATTTTCTCGAAAACAAAGCTTCAAACGAAAAATTTTTATTCTACATTTTCGACTTCTTTTTTCGCGTAGAATCACCCCCTTTCCGCTTGTAACACCAGTTACCAACCACCCTGTATATGTCGAGTTATCGTTGGGGTTAGAGGGGCGTGTAACGAATCTTTATTTGGATTAGCCATTGTTATTATACAATATAGATGATATTTAATAACTATTACAGAATTTGACAGGTAACCGTGGCGATTAGATACTCGAGATGCTAATGACAATGATCTTAGGTTCAATAACGAATATACGATCAACGGGATAGCAAATGCGCTTTCTTCCAAAATCTAAGTCGAAAAGAACTTACTTGTCCACAATTCAAGTGTAACTAAACTTGTCCACGATTGAAGTGTAACTAAATTTACTTGTGCATGGTACAACTAGAACTCAACTTATGAGTCTCAGTTCGAGTGGAACTGCACTTATATACTCTTCTCTGTAGCGGTCTGTATCCCTCGGGTCAACAATTGTTTTAAGGAGAGCTATAATAAGAAGTCTAGGCTAAAGTATCGAGGATCTTCCCAAAAATTCCAAAAGAAAGGCCCTCATGTTCTTTCATTTCCGACAATTTTATATAGAAGCTAGTTACGCTGGTGCGTAGATATGAACGAAGTGGATGAATAATTGACGCGTGAAAAGCCTGTAAGAGATGTTCTAAAGTTGCACAATCAGTGCAGAGATGTTGACTGATCTGTAGTCGTGATCGAGTGAAATCCGGTGTTGCAAAATGTTGTTGCAAAAGAAAACTCTTGCTCGGTGGAGATTGTCCAACCAGTGGTCGCTTGCGGGTGAAATCCAGGGAAACATGGGAACACCTACGTTTCCCGAAATTTCACCAGGTAGAGCAATAATCATAAGGAACCTCTTGATTCGAGTATGTTTTGTACTACTTAACGGCCTTAACGGTAAATCAAAAGGTCTCCTTTTATGACAGTTCCTTAGGATTATTGCGGCCTAACTCTAATTGTGTTGACGTAGCCAGTGACCGCCTCGACCGAGGGATTAATTCCGGGCTACGCAAGGATTTACCCGACGAAACACATTGAAAGCTTCGCGATTACACTTCTATAACTATCCGTCAAAAAGTAACCAGATTAACATTAGCAATCTCTGCTGTAATTACTATAATTCGACAGCGTGCTTTATTTCCCTAGCTACATATCTAGTGATTTATTTTATTAGCTTTCGTACAATATTTCCTCCCTGGCTTAAACGACTCCACCATAAGCTTATTCGAAAAATTGTCTCCGTCTTAATGTCTTTTCTCGCTGGACTCGAAGCAAACATATTTTACCATTCTTTCGCTATTGTATCAAAGACTAATGGTATCTCGTAATATCGTAGGAAAGTAAACGCCATTATTTCTGTTAAGAATTATCAACTACAGAGCAATCGGCCAGGTCAAACCCATCGGTCGATTCTTCGAACGACTTGACGCTGAAGGAGGAGGAGGTTTAACGTATTTCACCCCCACGCTATGACGATCTGTTGACGAACTTTAAGCATTTCACTCGCACGATACGACGATCTGTTGATGAACTTTAAGTACTTCACCTGCACTGTACGGCGATCTGTGGATGAACTTCGAGTATTTCAACTGCACTGTACGACGATCTGCTGATGAACTGTCCTAGCACCGTTGCCGATTCTTCCTACCAGCCGTTAGCTCTCGACCATCCATCGTGCCTTCCCGGGTTTTCCAGGGTCTTTCCTTGATCTTTGAATCATTAGGTTTACAGCTCGGGAAGGACAGGTAATTCGGAATTTTCCAATGAAGGGAATAAGCTTGTCCGAGCCATAAAACAGATGGCGACTGAAAACCCCGAACAACTCGCGTAATAGCATGCATCGATCAAATGGGCAAACCGGGCGAAACGTTGGAATTCGCGTGGAAAAGCGCGATAAGAGAAAACAGAAGACAGAAACGAAAATTCCGAGAACGTAGAGGCAGCGTGAAGACTCGGCCGATGGCTATTAACGGATAAAGCTGCGATGAAATTCGGTGCGATTGCAATTATACGCCTCGATCTTTTTTTTCCCCTTCATCGATGAAAAAACATCTGCGCGTCTTCGCGTTATTACAGTTTTTAATCGCTCGCCATGAATCGAACCTGGCGATCTCGATCCATTTGGCACATCTGTAATTTATCGCGTGGTTATGGATCGCGCGTTGAAAGTGAATCCGGAACTCGACGCGTGTGATTGGAACGGGGCGCGCTGGGTGTCGAATTGGCGGGAAAAGTGATTTGAATTGCTCGTAAAACGTATGTTTGGTATACAAAAACGTAACTGATTATTAAAAGCCAGCTGTGTATGTGTTCTTTAATTTTGACTCGCAAACGCATGAGTTTTTTTAAATATGTCAGGAAACGCGTCTGATCTCTTTCCTCCATTGAATCGCTAAAGGGATTAGTTCACGGTTTATGCGAATGTAATCATAAATCATAGATGAAATAGAAAATTCTCGGTTGTAAATGTTTAATCTCGTGGCTTATTTATTCACAGATTGAATTTTGTACCGTCCTGTACAGTCTGTCGGATAGATAGGTTCATACTTTCGTAAATAATTATGTAAGTAAAATTTTGGATTACGTTAAGAAAGTTTTCTTATCTGATTCTGCTTGAAACCATCAGGAGCACGATATTTCACAGTCCTTTTAATAAGATTCTTAACTTGTTTAACACGACTGCAACCTAAACAACAAATATTTTAATCAAAACAATATCCAATCGTCGATAGTAACGATACTATATCGAATATACAGATAACAAACGAGGAACAAATTCATAGGAAAATTAAATTTAAACAAATAATAATTTAATCTGCAATCCGATTGCTTTCAAAAAAGTTGCCCGTCAAATACTTTCCAAAGACCGTTGCAAAAGCTGTGAACAAACCCTGCTGCAAAGATGCGAGGATTTATCTGGTTCATCAAAGATACAACGAAGCTCCGAATATGTCTCAAATGGCTATCATTAATAACACGAAGAACGTTCGAGATTAACCTTCTCGCGCGTAATCTTTCTCGTTCATCTACACTCATCTACACGGATCAGCAGCAGCAGCAGCAGCATTAACAAGGATTTGTAACGATGCTGGAAAACGCGAACAAGTCTCACTGTCTCGTTCTGTCTGCAGTCGAAAATTTCTTTCTCGTCGACGAGCTCCTTTTTTGGCGAAGGAATCGCCGTCCTTTCGATGATCTCGTAAATTACAGGATCGCAAATTATAGGACACCCTGTATAGTAAGTTGCGAAACGATCCGCGCGAAATGCTCGAGAGAAGAGACGATTGATGGGTCCGCGTGTCGTGAAAGTAGCGAATCAGTGATCCGTCGAAATTAGGTTATCACCGGAATCGCGCTGCTTTTTTTCTTTTCTTTCTTTTTTTTCTTTTTCTTTCTTTCTTGCTTTTAATAATCGCCCGAATTGATTCAACATGGATCGAGAACACGGGTAAGAAAGATACGTTATACATAATATATGGTAGCGGTCAAACACTATCTGAACACTTCCTTGTTTTTAACGAGATACAATTTTAATTGCACGCGAGAACGCCTCAGTTTTATTATTCGTACGTCGTACGTGTAAGTAGCAGAGTTATTACGACACGGTATTCATTTTTGACAAGTAAAATACAGTGTTTGTGTATTGTTCGTAGAAAGTACATTCGTGAAAAAGTGATCATGTAAATGATATACGTCATTAGTGAAAAGTTCGAGATCAATGTGTGTTTAATGGATTATAGGAATTTAAGAAATAATCAGGTTGGAATTTTGTCATCTTGGAAGACTCTCTTATCAACGATCTATTGAAATTTACAACAGGAGCAGGAGATTCAAAATGGGTAGAAATGGGGAAGATTCAACGTTTTTTGACTGATAGCGTATGCCACCTTATTTGATCAGTTGTTTTCATCATGTTATCATATATCAGTTGTTTTCATCATCTTATCATAGATCAGTTGTTTTCATCATCTTATCATAGATCAGTTGTTTTTATCATCTTATCATAGATCAGTTGTTTTGGTACAATCATGTTAGTTTCTTCGAACAAGCAATTAATTTTTTTTCGAATTATTTTGATATTTCATATTTCTTAAAATAATCCCGATGTCCCGGATACATAAATTCAGACAAATGTTAAAAGGATTGGAAAATTGGAATTTTTATTCAGATATGATCAGGTATTATCGTTTCTTGAAAAATCAGCTTCTTTTTTCAATCTTAATCAGATTCCTGTGTCTGGAATCGAAATCGTCGAACGACAGGTGTTGTTCGGCATTTTACCAATGTCGATGCTTCCCATGGAAGTGACATAATTTCTGTTCCCCAAACCTGTGCTCTCTTTTTGAAGCACACTCCTTTTTTGGTGGGCGACACCATGCTCTTGTATTTTTCCATCGAAATTATAAATTAAAACGAAGCTATCGACCGGCTTTCCGATGAAACTCACAGCGATTGATGGAGACAATTTAAATTTCAAGCGATAAATTATTCCATTAAATTTCGGTTAGTCCTTGAATCTTCTTTCTTTGCACATAACGTCCATAGTTTTTATATATTTCTGTTTGCCAGGTTTCTTATTAACGAAGTCAGTTTCTCACGAAAGTACGTACATGAAATGTCATTTTGCCGGATAAAAATGTAACTGCGTACAATTTCCTCAAAATAACACATATTCGATTATCGAGGTTACTTCTCGTGCGATTCAGCGCATTTTTCTAACGACTAATTCTTTCGATCATCAGTTTTAGAATTCCAAATTTCTTGCAACGGAAATTTTATAGTTTCCTTGCCTACAATTTTTTTTCCAAATAATTTTTACATTGAAAGTTACTCAGATGAAATGGAGCAAAATCGTATTCTTTGCTAGCTGTTATTGTTAAATAACAGAGGAACTGCGACTTTAACGAAATAACCAAACGTACCACTGATTATTATTTTATTTTTATTTATATTATATTTTACCACTGATTACCATACAAGATATTTTCTATTTATCAACAGTATGTTTTCATACCATTCTGTCTCTTCTTTTAGGCAGAAATTAATGAATATAAATGAAACAGGCAGTGAACATTGACGTAATGAAATGATAATGAGATTGAGGAGTTTAAAGGACCAAGGATAAAGGATCGATGAAACGAAAGAACAAAGAAGAACGATTAAGATTGAAACAATGTGTTTATTTATTCCTGCACGATGTGCGATCGGTTTTAACAAAAACACCGTGTGGACATCGTTACGTCTAAAGAAAATCTTGTCTCTTAAACATAACAAATTAAAATCTATAATAATAATAATCCTTCTACTTTACGAGAATATAGTTTATATGTCAGGTACAAAATCGAACCCTATCACAGACGTGTCACTTAAAGCTTCGTCACCTATTTACAATACAGTGAGATGAGAGAAAAAGAAGAAATAGAGAGAAAAAGAGCTTCTCGAAAACGGTGCCGGATATGATATTCGATTACTTAACAAAGCAACATTAATATTACGAATATTAATTGGAAACGCCCTCGATCAACATAAACGAGGCGTAACAATTTTCGATATATGGAAGACAAATGATTCGTCGTTTTTCCTCCCATTCGCTGTGCCGCCTCTGCTCCACAATCGGCAGAGTTTCTTCACCAGGAAGGAACAAATCAAATCGAATTGTTAATTCAGAATCTTCGATGATCTGCATCTTTATTGATGAAATTTGGTGCTCCTTGATTTTTCCATCACCACGGCCTCCAAACAGCGTTAGAAGATTCCGTGGATTCGCCCGAAGAACTCACCACGCTGACAGGACTTTGTGGCGGCGTGTAAACGTTTTGTGGCACGTTGATCATCACGCTGGCAGCTGGACTGACAGCGGGTGTCGTTTTACTGACAGCGGTCACCGTGGTGGTGGCGGTGTTCGTCGACGCTGGTCCTTCGAGTCGCCGCAGACATCCGCCAAGGTGTCTCATTAACTGTGCACCGGCGGCTGGATGAACGGCTGCTGCCACAGGAGTCGACAGGAACGACGACACTTCCTGCGCGCACTGGGTGAATCCTTCTCTGAATCTGTCCGCGTAGCTGTTCTCCGGTGTCAGAGTCAGCCTTCTGGCAGCCCTGAGCGTGTGAAGGTGACGAACAGTGAGCTCAAGTATGTCAGCCTTCTCCAGCTTCGCCACGTTCTCGCCCTCGGCTTGCAGAGCGGTCACCATGAGATCCTTTAGCTCATCGAGACAACGATTGATCCTGGCCCGCCTCTTCCTCTCCAGCATCGGCTTCATCACCTTTCTGTACTGATAAGTCCTCGACACTGGCTCTTCGTACTCCATACCGCCAACCGGTGTGTAGCTGGTATGCGGTGTCATGGTTCTCAGAACGATAAGAGTCTCTTCCTCACTTGCCACTTGTCACAAACCAGCCCACCCTTCAGAAACAATTCGACAGGAACGCGAAACGTTCCAATTGATAGATTGACAGAAATATACAGTTCGATAAGAGTAACTCGATGACGCACACGAAATATGCGTTACAAGATACTATGTATGACTGGTGCGTGTGTGTGTGTATGCGTTCTCTCGGAGTGCCGAGAATAGCGTACACTGCCGTGTTCACAACGGTTCTGAATCCCTGGTGGGGACCGACCGGTTACTTATACCCTTCACCGATCTCTCCCACCAACTGTCCCATCGTGGTGCCCCTTCCGTGCAATCTGTGGGCTCTTGACGGGGAGAAGGGTGTCGGCCACGGGGAGAAGGGTGTCGGCCACGGGGACAGAGGGAACGGAAAGGGGGAGAGACGCACGAGTGAACCCTGCAGCCCGTACACAGCCAGCCAGCAGCCGGAGCGTATCGTGGGAAGCTCGCGGGCCGAACAGTTCCCACAGATCGGGGGCCTGTTGGGCCCGGCACAGGTTCCCTCCACGCGTCTCCCGGCGCTCTGTGTGCGCGTCTATGTATTTCAGTGAGTGTACACGTGTGTCGCGGTATATCCGTGCGTGTGTTTGAGTGTGCACGGTCGAGTGGCGCAGGGGGGCCCCTTCGTTGGTGCCAGAGAGCGCGCGGGAGAGGACCTTTTCGTGCACACCTGCACGTATTCTGGCTCGGGGTGAGGAGAATGGGCATCTCTTCGATGTGCTGCCGCTCTGTCGTTGCTTCTGCTTCTCTCCTACTACTCTTACCCCTGGCCCCCGCGTCGATACGGGGCGCAGGGCAGTCAAGACCAGGGGAAAAAAGAAGCGGCGAGCACACGCCATGACGCGCGACCAGCACGAGGACGACCCGCGCGATACGCTCCAATCTTCCCGCTCTTTCTCCCGCAGCCTCTCTTTCTCTCGCTCTTCTCTTCCGCTACTGCTCGCCTCGTCTTCTACTTCTTCTTCTTGCTTTTTCTTGCTTTTTCTGGCCGCTTCTCTTGTTCGTCGCTTTTGTTCGAGCCTCTGTGCTCCTCGTCGCCGCCGAGAACGATATTGTTGGTGATGCTATCGCGCGAGCGCGAATACGCTCGCGGATGCGATTTTGGATAGAATTTCAGCCCACGTGGGAGAAGCGTTTAACATTTGATCCGTATTAATTGATAGAGGATAAGCTGCTTAAGAAAGCTGTTTCAAATTTGAACGAATTTTTACATTCTTTTTGGAAGTAATCCATCTATGCGTTAACATATTTCTAGTAGATTAATGTATAACAGTAACAAATTTGTTTTGCACATGAAAAGCCGTAAACGCACGAAGTTATCGATAGAGATTTGTCGAAAGAGATGAGTTTGATCTTGGCGAAATTTTTTTAGATGATATTCCAGAGATTGGAAAGTAACAAAAGATGATGAACATTTTGTAAGATTTGTTATTGGCTGTGCTATTTCTTCGCGGTAAACGAGCATATGAATAAAATCGTAAATTCGTCTCTTTTCACTCAATTATCTCTTAGTTTTATTCAAAACATTTATAGTCGTTGAAAAATACCGCGATAATGAATATTCGCGAAGCACAACGCAATCAAGCATTCAGCATTTTAAATTTTCAACTAGCCGGTTTATTTTTAAGATCGTCGTTCATGAATAAAATATCCTGAATTTCATATGGCCGTGAAGAAACTCGCGAAACACTTTCCCTCTCCATCTGCTGATTTTGATAGTGCTCTGTTTTCTCGTGTCATGTAAGAGTCATACACCTGTATGTATCGGTGGAAATACACGTCACAGGCCATTACACGTTTCCATCTCTTCGTTCTATTTTTCTTTAAACACTTGTTAATCAACGTCAGACTGTTATCATGGGAAATGCGTTGATTGATTGATTATTCATTACACGAAACGAACATCGACGAGCCTTAACTTTTGCTTCAAACACGATCGATAAGGGACGATGTCCTCTTAATAAATAGTCGGTGATATCCAGAAATACGTAACTCGAACGAAAAGAAGAAAAATGTGGGCAATATTTTTGCGACTTTCACGAAAACGCTTTCGCCGGAGGTTAATTAAAAATTGTCATATCTTCGGTGTGTATCGCTCAACGAATAATCCATTTCCTTTGGCAGCCACTCGATGTGGTAATTAACTCGTCAAATAGCTTGGCTCGCAAGAAATATTCCGTCGCAACGCGTGAAATATTCGTCTTTTTTTAATTTACACGTTCGTGCAACGTTGGCTCGCGGTAATCGTTCGCCTCTTTCGGAACACCGGTATAATGTCCTTCGCCGCTGTTTATGGCTACGTGTATTATGCGAATGGTCGCTAAAGATACGTTATTATTGTTATTATTATGAAGATTCTTTGATTAAATAAGAAGTTTTTAATGAATATCGTGGATGAATATTATTTTGACTAAATTGTTATTGTTGGATGAAGTCTGTGACGGAAGCGACGTCCTTGGGTTACTTGGACAAGCAGATTTTCAATTTCGGAGAAAAATTACACGGCTTTCTTAGATTTTACTGCCTGATAATTAAACATAAACTAAATATTGTTATATAATTATCGACGTTGCAAAGTAGGATAAAGGAACGACTGATTCATATCGCAATGTAAATTGTACGCTGTTCTTCGATGCCCATTTTTCTGTTTCTGATAATTAATGCTTAAAACGCAACAAAGACTAGCAAAAGTTAAATGTTTGCTAGAAACTTGAACGTTTCTGGTTTTGTTTCGCCTTATTTTTCCTTCAGAGCTGCGATATAAATTAGTCGCGAAGTTTATTAAATATCATAAGTTCATTTGAATCCCTAAGACACGATATCATGTTAATAACATGCCTTCTCAAAACAATTTCGACTATGCGCACCGTAGGAAAAGGGTTAACGACCAGCCTTCCAAAGGTTACGATCCAACCCGTACAAAAAACATAGCCAGACGTTTCACGCACGAAGCTCAAGAGCCACTGACTCCTCAAGTTATAATGTAAATTCCATTCACGTCTAAGAGAATATTTCGAATAAAATTAATTCTTAAAAATCAATGTTCAATAATAATATTGTCATTTGTAGCTGTGAAACTAACTGTCTGTCGGTTCACCAACAATCTTTTCCTTCGGGTTCCTTCATTTCTGTACTGTTTCTTAAACAATTTCCAAAACTGATAAAAATAGCGTTACGTTCCTACTGGTATGCGAGGTATTCCAGAGTTTAACATTCAAACTACTCTTTGAATATTCATGCAAACACACATTTCTATAGAACGAACAAAATGCCATCTATTTGTCTCTCATACCACGATATCTCGCGGCTTTTGTATCGTTAAACGTCTCATAAACGCGTACAAAATCGAGGCCCAACTATAAATTTGTACACTTTGACCAAGTTCAAACATCGTTGCTGGAAATCCATCAAAGTATCCGTATACTCGCGAACGATACCATTCTCCGTTTAATTCAATCCAATATAATGTACAGTAAAACACTACGATTACAACATGGAAAGAAAAGTTGACAGACTCGGTTGTGTAATTTCATACTATTGGGCTGGCAACTAAGTGACTGCGGATTTTACCATTAGGTGGTATTGACAAAATCCGCAATCACTTAGTTGCCAACCCAATATAATGTACAGTAAAACACTACGATTACAACATGGAAAGAAAAGTTGACAGACTCGTTTGTATAATTTCATACTATTGGGCTGGCAACTAAGTGATTGTGGATTTTGTCATTAGGTGATATTCACAAATCCGCAATCATTTAATTGCCAACCGAACATAATGTACAGTGAAACACTATGATTACAACATGAAAAGAAAAGTTGATAGACTCGGTTGTGTAATTTCATACTATTGGGCTGGCAACTAAGTGACTGCGATTTTGTCAATACTACCAAATGACAAAATCCGCAATCACTTAGTTACCAACCGAATAATTTCACGGAACGTGTCCCTATTTTTCGTATCTTACGACGACTCTCTTTGATTCTCTTCTGTTTCTCTGTACTTCAAAAAAAAAGTTCTACCCATTAATCTCGACGATTAAATGATTAAACGATCTTCGCGATACGTCATTGCCATTCCCATCTAATCTAGCGATCTGCGGATCTTACGACGCTGGGAAAGCAGCGTCTCGTGAGACGCGGTGTAGTAGTACGTGGCACTTGTCGGCATGCCAGGCGCTCGACATCGAATTTTCGATAAGGAACGAGTTCTCTGGGACGGTAGTTTTTGCGACGCGGAGAAGCTAAGCGGACGACAGCCTGGTCGCTTTGACCGGTTTATCGGAATCCGGGCGACGCGTTGTCGCGGTGCATCGCCGCGGCTAGAGCCACGACACTTGTTGATTCACTGGAATACCACCGACGCGGAGCACGTGTACGCGCGTGTCGCCACCACTCCTGGCACTCGCCGCTTCCGACCGCGCCGCTGAATCACGACTTGGCGGAGCCGAGAGCCGATCGAGCACCTCACCGCGCTGGACCAGTTTCTATTCTACTCGATGTGGAACAATTGAAATAGTCGCGTGATCGCTACGCGTCCTCTTTCGTGCTGGTCGAGCTTCGTTACCAGCTGAGTAAAATATTTGGCACGAGGTACACTAGCTCGCGAAATTATTTCGATATTCATCACAGCGAAGCTTTATGTTCGTATCGTACACTCGAGACGAAATATTTTCCGAATTTCATCGATGTCGTAATGAGATACGATCGACTCGGTTGCATTGGTCAAGTTTGATGATCCGAAAATGCGTGCAGAAGTTGTAAGTTATTTAATGAAAGATTAGTAGAGAACAGGAGTACGTATAGCGCAGGGTGTCCTTTGTTTCTTTGTTAGAGAAATTCCTAAAAAATTAATAGTTTTGTAATTATAGCTAGGCGAATTTAACAAAAGTATCGTAGAAAATTTGGACGTTGAAGTACGTACGTTGTACGTTGAGCTAAATATCTCGTAACTGGCGCGCATTTTCAGATTTACTTGTATATAGATGAATGTGCAATAGAATTTGCGTATTCGAGTTCATCAGTGCATAAGAAATACATATTTATTTAAGCGCTGTTCCATTAGTTATGCTCATAAATATTTTAAATATGAATATTTAGATACGAGCATACGTAAATATCCTCATGTTTTTGTCACAGTAAAAGGCAACATTAATTCTGTCAGCGTCAAATTTATGCATTTGTAACTACGCATAACGCATTTATAAACAATCATATTTTTATGAATAATCTTCACGTGACATGCATTCTGTGATATTTCTGCTCTTCAAATTCTCCATAAATTCGCGAGCAGTAACAATCTGTAATAATACCGATAATAATGAACAAAACAGAATTCTACCCTCCATCCAACACGAATTTCCTACGAGTGACAAGCTCGCGTTAAACGTCCCTTAGGAAACAACCCTAGAGAAACAACACCAAGTGTATTGCACGATAATCCAAGTTCTCCGCTTGCACCACCGATGATCCACAGAAGACCGGTTCACTTTCTTGGGACACGTTTGACCGGCATTAGAAAAGGATTCGCCGTGGTTGTGGTATGAGTAACCGGTTTCCAGGTTGCCAGGATCGTGCAGCTCGGCAGCCGATTTTTCGAATTAAGCGTGCGATCTTAATGACCAGCAGCAGCCCGTCCCTGGCGCAGGCCGCTTGGACAGGTTTCGCTTGCGGGACTTAACGAGGTGTTTAGCCCTTTTGGAAACCGATAGGCCAAACACGGGTCCGAGTGGGCCGGCCGAGTATTTACGAGGCTTTACCTCTAAACTGCGAAAGCCGATCTCGTGGAGCCATGGATCGGCCGCAACGATCGTGTCCGTTTGTCGTTCGTTAAAGAATTTCGCTGCTGTTTTTTCCTACACCTGGACGAGATGGACTTTTAAACCGGCGATCGGCTTCGTTTTACGAGTCGTTGTACGACAGTATATCGTTTTCAAGAGAAACGTCTCTGTTGCAAAACGAGATTGCTGATAGAGTTTGTTTCGAAAATATGAAACAGTCGAAATTCATCCTTTGGCGCTCGTATTTTTCATTCTCTTTCTCTTCGCGTGGATTCTGGTTTCAACGTCGAACGATATACTATATGTGCGTTAAATTGAAAAATTAGAATGAGAGGTTCGACATGATTTGATGAACGTACGCAGCGATAGACGAAAGAAAGTTGACGAAGTAAGATACGTCAAAAGACAAAATACTTTCACAAAATGTATTTATACTTAACGAATGCAACGGACAAATATAGCATAAACGTATTAATTTTTCCCTACAATTTCATTCGACATGACTGTGTTCTACTTCAAAGTTCGAGATCGAAGATAAGACATTTTTAATCTGTATAAGCGTCGTTATCGCTTCTACGATAATACCGCGAAAGAAAATTTTGACAAAGTAACACGAGGCGTAGAATTATCGTTGCTACAGAGAGAGTCGCAACATGTATAGCGAAATATCGATCTTTCGATTCCTCCAACTAGGAATGGCAATATCTGCTTGGAAATAGCAAGGTCGACACTTTCAGCGGAATTATTTCTCAGTTACATAATAACCTGCGTTTTACCTTCGTATCTCACATTTTTCAGCAACTCGTAGTTTACATATACGTGTACTTAATACACGCATACTACACAAACACAAAATACATAGACACCTAAACAAATTCACCTATCCTCCAAACGAAATTATAAATAAACTTAAAAAATTCTCTTCGATGATGTTAAACGTACACGATCAATAGCTTCGTCGGGCGAGTTAAATATTAAAAAAATCATCGAAATATTACTCAGAAGTATATTACCTTTCGTATCTCTTCCACGACGAATGCCAGTCAGGAAATTAAAAGATAGACGATTTATCACTGTATCGTAGAATAGTGTTCTATAAATATGGAAATACACATATCACAGGTATCGTACGCGTTCTGAGCACCAAGAGGAGCAACCAAAGATAAAGAAACACTGTCTCAGCTCTCCTATCTTGCACTCTATTATCTATGACACGCGAGTGTTCGATACAATTGTGCCGGTGCCGCCACAATATATTTTCGCGTTCGTTTTGGCATTGTGCCGGACTTACGCTCGGTTACGCTGAAATAATTTCGTCAACTGCGTACTGATGTGTCATCTACTTATTATTAATGCGCCCGCATCAATGGCCCACTCGATCATCGTTGCAAATTTAATTTTAAAATCTTTTTCTATTCGTCGATTACGAGCGCGTACTTGCTACGTTCTTATTAATCGAGGGTCGATGATTCATTTTGCTTTTTATAAATAAAACATCGATGCCTGTAACGATGCCTTGGCTCGCGCAATGTCTGATATTTTGTTGATCGCGGCGTTGATATGCTAATGTTAATAAAACGTCGTGATACGTAATTCGTCTATCGTTTCCTGAAAAATATTTTTCCTGGAAAGTAATTCGAGGAAGCGTAATTGAAAGTGAGATCGAAAGAGCGTTAATTTTTAGGCAACGGGAGTATCGGAGTACTTTACGGCTTGAATTCTCGGTTATCGACTGACTAATCGTCTTTGCATGAATTTAAATCTGAAAATAGAAACGTAAGACTGCGAGCTGAATCACGCGATGAAATTTATCAAAACGACGGCTTTCTTCGAATCGCGTTTCGTGATTCTTATAATCGAACCAGTTTAAGATCGATTTTATTTTAACGTTTTACGGACGACTACGATATCTCAATGTTGCGCTTGCTTAATGTTTCACTGGTTCCAAGAAGATGATACATCGATAACGAGGAGAAATATCTTTACAGAGAACGAAGAAGAATCGAATATAATGTTCAGAAGGAAACTTCGATTGCCTACCTGCCATAAGCTTCTACGAGGAATAAAATCTTTAAAAGATCCAATATATTGCGCAACAAACGTTCACAGAGTATAAAGTAACAAAAGATCGATGAATTAATGGTGAAAAATGTCTAAAAAAAAAAAAGAAAAGAAAGAACGTCATCGTTAATCACACACGTACAGGCGATGTAACATTAATATTAAAACGAAGATAGAAAAACTAACAGAAATCTCTAATTGCTCGGTATAAATCAAAGTCTGCATAAATTAACGCTTCTAGACAACAGCGTCTATAATATGAAACTCGTTTCAAAGAAACTAAAATGTACGTATATTTGCGACTAATTTCTTCGTGGTGAAGAAACGGCTTTGGCTTGCACTGACACATCAATAAAACTAGAATGTAAGATGTATGGAAAGGTATATAAATTATAAAAAAGACGAAGAAGAAGAAGACGATAAGTTACATTTTCTATTTTTCATAAGGAAATAGTATATCTAAAATTTAGTATATCGATCGGCGATCAAAGTTGTCCATTTGTTTGACACGAAAACCGAACGCATACTTCTCCATCCATTTTTCCATCGTCGTAATATTAAAATATCGAAGATATTAAAATCTTTCATTAACACAAAGCATAACTATAAAACCAAATCGTTTGACTATATCTTGGAGCCTAACAGGTTCTCTCCACGTTTAGCCATTAGGATAAAAATATTCTTTATTTATCCATTAAAGGCCCATCTCAAGCCTGGAATTATCGCGATGCTATATATCGGGTGAACTTTTTCGAATACAGCGGGCGTTAACAGGTTAATCGTAAAGCGGCATTAAAATCGAAGAAACCAATAGAATGATACTTGTGGTTTCCTACGATCTTTAAAGAATATTAATAAAATTCCCAGGATGGCGCGATCGTAAATTCGTAAAAATTTCTACGAAAAATTACGTAATATTCTTTATTTATCCATTAAAAGCCCATTTCAAGTATGGAATTATCGCGATGCTATATATCGGGTGAACTTTTTCGAATACAGCGGGCGTTAACGGGTTAATCGTAAAGCGGCACTAAAATCGAAGAAACCAATAGAATGATACTTGTGGTTTCCTACGATCTTTAAAGAATATTAATAAAATTCCCAGGATAGCGCGATCGTAAATTCGTAAAAATTTCTACGAAAAATTACGAATCGCTCGTTTGTTTCACTCCAATAATTTTAGTATCAAAAATAAAGTGTACATTCGCTTCCTTTCCTTGAAAACCGGGAAGGATCTTACAATAAAACCGCGCAGATACATCAATTTGCAGTTAAACGCGGTATCGCGAAACAGGTGCACGCGTCGTCATTAATTTCATCGTGACAGAACGATCCCGGTCTAAGAGATCTCCACTGAAAGGGTTTTAAACGTTCGGATCGCGATGAAACGCGATTCTTTTTCCAGGTCGACTGATATAATGCTGCCGACGCGACGTCGAAAACGAGGCATTACCATGAGTGCGTAGCAGCAGAGAGACCGGTAGGATAATTACACTGATTGGTCGTCCGAGCCGGATGTGGTGGCTGGTCGCGCGCGCGCGCGCGTCCACGCGACCGTGTGCCTGTTAAGCTGAACAAAACGAGCGTTATCCGCGATGGCACGCCGGTATCATCGAGACACACTGGCTTGCGTTATTATTAATCGTATTAACGACCCTGCAGTGATGTGATACTATGCTAACGGCCGATCGGATTCAAACCTCTTCTTCGCCAGGCACTTTTATTCTTCCCTTCTTTCCACGAGCTATTTTAATTTAGATCTTTCGAATGATCGACTCGTTTCCCTTTTATTTTACACCGGTATAGCTTCTCGAAATTATATCGCCAGAAGCTATATACGTACAGAATAAACGCTCGGGGGATAGGTTGGAATATTAAAAATTGACGAGTAGGTGAATTATACAGGATGGTTGGTAACTGGTGGTACAAGCGGAAAGGGGGTGATTCTACGCGAAAAAAGAAGTCGAAAATATAGAATAGAAATTTTTCGTTTGAGGCTTTGCTTTCGAGAAAATCGACTTTGAATTTTCGCTCGGTACGCGCGCGGTACGATATAACGGATCTCACTGTAGATCGTTGTCCCGATGGAAAAATTAAAAAAGAAAAAGAAAAAAAGAAAATTAAAAAAAATTTGTATTCTATATTTTCGACTTCTTTTTTCGCGTAGAATCACCCCGCTTCCGCTTGTACCGCTACTTACCAACCACCCTATATAGTAATATCGTACGAGACGATAGTTGGTACAATGTTAATATCGTCTTTTAACGAGATATGCCAATTTAGATGTTTCGAAGGATCGATTCGTTTCTCCTGCATTTTCCAAGAATATAGTTTTCTAAAATTAGGAAGAACTTTGTTGAAATATTAAAAATTAATCAATTTGTACATTATTTAATCCTCTACTTTGTAATATCGTATATGCGTGAATGGTACTTGTTAATATCGTTTTTCGAAGAGATGTTTTAATTCAGATTTTTTAAAAAATTGTTGGTTGCTCTCCTTCTCATCTTCTATTTCAAGTAGAAGTACAGTAGAGGGATTTTTCTGAAGTCGTAAAATTTATGTGATGTGATAGATATATCCTTTAAGTAAGGATAAGACTCTTACGTAACTAGTAAATCCAAATCCCCTTAGTCTGGCGTATTACGTATATATAACAAATAGGCTTAAATCTTTCTAGTATAAGCATTAAGTATTTTAAATATTTGTGTTTAAGTATTTAACATTGCAGCGTACATATAGCTAAAAATACGTATCGTCACGTTTCCGTTGACATTCTTATCGTATGTTAAATTCCATTCGAATGATCGGCCAATAAAATGTTTAACGATCGATCATTCAAAATTGTTGCTTCGTCTGCCAATAAATAAATACTGCACAATTCATTTGTCTAAACCGTTGGTATATTTCCCTTGCAGAAGGTGTACAAAGACTGTCCTAAGTAACCATACAAAAATGAAATATCCTTTAAACTTCGAAAACCATAACAGTAGCTCGAACCTTTCTCCGAGTACTCGAAAATATCCAAAAATATTCAGAAATGGTATATGCAGGTTGCAGAAACGCAAGATGCGTGACTAACTGCGTGGACAAAAAGAGACAAAGAATAAAAAAAAAAAAAAAAGAAAAAAGACCAGCACGATAGAAAGAGAGCGCGGGAGAGGAGCCTAAGTAAGTGAGTTACCTGAAAGGGGCAATCAATATCGTCCAACGAAGCCAGTGCACGTACGAGGAGGCATCGAACGCCGGAACAGCATGTTTACCGAAAAAGCAGCAGAGCGTCTTCGATCCGCTCGGCTCTCCCTCTTCTGGTCTAACGTTCGGTGTTACTATATACCGAGACAATCAAGCCGGGACACGGTATCACGGCAGAGAAGGTGGAAGAAGAAGAGTAGTCAGCGACCCGGCGCACCACCATCGGCAGCAGTTCAGCGACGCTAATTCGGAACGTGCTGGTATACGAAACGGTTCCGCACTGTTCCTCGTCTCCCTCTTCTTCATTCTCGCACCGAAAGCGCTTGTAGATCGTTCGTTCTCGCTTTAAATCGCGCGTCGTTCGACTCGCCCATCCTCGTCGAATGGCGAACCCCCGACGCAAGGTTCACGATTCTCTCTCTCTCTCTCTTCCTTTCTTTCTCTTCTTCTTTCACCGCAGAATGGGTAGCCGCCTCGCCTCCGAAATTCCTCGCTTGTACACTCTTGGCTCGTGCTACGAGAAACGTGGGAAGATTCTCAGGCCTGAGGAAGCCCTGAACGTCCCCACCACGTGCAAGGAACACGCGTTCGCAACCGTCTGCGTGGCCTTTGTGCATGCGCACACCATTGTACCAGTGTACGTTACGTGTATACGTATGCTGATACGCTGGCCAAATACACATACACGCGAATGCTCTTTATGTGGGAACACAGAGAGAGGAGTCTCGTATCTTTCTTGCACTTGGATGGTCGCATTGTGCACCGAGCCGTGAGTCCTCTTTGTAAGAGAAGAGGAGCCAACCTGGCCCGGTAATGTAACCTTAGCGTGGCCCCATTGCCGCTTGTTGTGCACATAATACGAGGCTATTGTACCGAGCACGGGCCATATTGTTGCCCACATCTCGGTCGGCACCCTGCCCAACACACCGACCGACGATCCCCTTTCCTTATTTTCTTCCTTGCTTCGCTCGCTACTTTTTTTTTCCTTGTATTCTTTTTGCTTTCTTCCTCCTTATGATTCCCCTTTATACGGCAGATTCTCCGGACTGACATCGCGCTGGATCCTTCATAATCCGAATCTATGTGAACGACGAAGCGGAAGGTGTAGAAGGGTAGAGTTCCTTCAGAGTGACTCTCGAGTTGTTGCCTTTGATATATAGTGTTTCGAAGATGGTTAATTTCTTCCGATCTTGGGAGATTGGTTTGGTGCTACGAATAGACGGCGTTGCTAGTAAGATTGCGTTTGGACGAGCCGTGGTATGGTAATCGGTAATTGTGTGTAAATCTTTTTGTGGGAAGCGAGCAAAGGTTAAAAGGGTTAAAGGGACGCTTGGATGGTTGCGAGTGGGAAACAGCGCCTCGCAGATTAATCGATTAATTTCTTTTGTTCTTGGTTCGTGTCGCGAATAGGTGACGTTGTTAACGCGATAAGTAGTGGTATAATACTTGGTGATTAGTATGCTATTTTTCATTAAAGCGTCTAGCGATTAACGTATTGACGTATCGATAGTAAATTCTTTAGCGAGAATTATACCCATTGTAGTTACGTGAGTAATAATTACGTAGAATGTTTATTAATAATTGCGCGTAATTATGAAATTTTCTAGAATCGTTTTATCACTTGACGACTACCTTATCTCGAAACTGAATTATAAACTACAAAAATGATAATTGTTAAACATGCGATATTAATACATGCGGTGATACTTAAATAGCAAACATAGTAGAATGCATGCACGTTAGACGATGTATACGTAAATATTCTCACGGTTGAAAATGTTCTTTTGTAAACATTCTCTAAGCTATCAGAATTTTCCAGGAAGTCGTTCGACTTCTGTTCGTGCATGCTTCTAACATCACCCCACCGAATTCGCGACGCGTGTCTGTGACGCTGTGTGCTATTCTACTGTCGAAAATCTCGACGTTAATACGCGTTACCTTGCTCGAGATGCGTCGTATTTACTAACTGCGTATTATTTACATCTCAGTTTTCTAATTCTCCATTCACACGTTTCTACACCACTTTTGATAGCTTCGTTGGATTAAAACGTATTTATCTAAGCGTCTATTAAACATCGCTATAATTAAATTTAATATCTTGTCGAGGCTTCTGCGTACCTTTTTCCTCGCATATTTGAAAGTAAGCTCATTTTACAACACAATTTATTACACATTTTTATATCAAAATATATAACAAAAGTTCATATCTAAATTTAATTAGTTTAATTTAAATAGCTTATTTAAAGTCATTTCTGTTGTTCGTGTATTTCAATAAATAATTGGTTCTAATTATTACAAATTGCTGATTTATCATACCATTTATTTATTTTATATAGTTAGTCTTTTTTTCTTTATAAAATATTAGCCGATAGTGTGGTTTAGTAATAATTTAATAGTTTATTTAAAGTCATTTCTGTTGTATTTCAATAAATAATTGGTTCTAATTATTGCAAATTGCTGATTTATCATACCGTTTACTTATTTTATATAGCTAGTCTTTTTCTTTATAAAACATTAGCCGATCGCGTGGTTTCCTTCGAGAGAATAAGAATTGACGATCCATTCGTTAACTAATGCAAATGTTAACAAAGGCAGACGTGTTGCAACATGTATATTCCCTTTTTATTGGAACAATGGCATATCTGATAAATAATTCACAATATTTGTCACGTAACACGTAGCATTTGCATTTGCGTCGTTCGCGTTCGTTTAATTAAGTTTAATTCGACTTAATCTCGCTTCATTTCATTTAATCAAACTATTGTTCTAATCCTGTCGGCATTCGGTACACGTATATTAGATCAAGTTTCTCCGTTAACGATTCAGAGAAGTTTCGGTCGACGTGCACTTTTTGCAGCGGAGAATTCGTTCGCTAAAAGTGCAGAGCGTGCTGTGAACGCCTATAGGCGTCACGGTAAATGGGTCACTCGGGCTATGCTTGGATGGAAGCGTGCGATTGTTATCGACTAGCTGAACGTCGAAAGGGTTAGGTCGAACGATACAGTGGGTTAAGTGGATTCGTTACGGTTGCTTTAGATTTTTCACGGTTCATTGCGAATGTCAACTTTGGTCGTGTCAACGCGATACAGCACGGAAAAGCGTATTCCTCGATGCAATTGCAATTATTCAACGGTGTCACGGATTTATTTTATAATATTTTGCAAACAGTCGAAACGAAATAATTTTATTTTACAGAATAAGATCTATTATCCGCCAGAGGAGATAAAAAGAATAATTTTGAAAAAGAAAAGTTCTCAATGAATTTTGAGCAACAATTTTTGTATAAATTTATTTTCTTCATCAACGTAAGCTTCGATTGCAAAAATAATATTTGTCCGAGTGCGTGCTTATTGCTAATAAACTACATTTTTATAAGCTTGCAAATAATTTTTTTTACTTTTCCTGGAAAACGTGTTTGAGCCGTGTACACCACTTTTGAAACGCTTCTGCGATATTTCATCCATTTTTATCACTTTTCCATTTAATAAGCAACTGTTATATGCACAAACGTAAATGGTCAACCAAAGTAATCTTGAAAACCTCGTGATTTTCTCAGATGAGTCGAGTCGTTAAAAAGTTACATAAATTAGTCTGTCCGATATTGCAGCGAAGAACTGGTGGTAATTATGAACGGATTAAACCATGACGACACAGAAACATTCAGAAACGTTTCATTATACCGGTCGTTTACAAACTAGCAGACAAATATTTATGCGTCCGGATTTAATCCGTTGCCTTCGAACTTGTTACGAGATTTGTAGGAAACAGCTTGCACTGGAACCTTGACGGATAAATCGGGAAAATCTGGTTATTTCGGAAAAAATATAAAGATAAAGGTACACTGTTTATTGTGGTATGCGGGTACTAATACGATTCCTGCATAGTAATTACTTTTACGTTCAGACAGACTCACGTCGAGTTCTCACTTTTACGAATCTTGTTATGAATTTCGATAGCTTTTTCATTCGAAGAATATATTTTGTTTCAAATTTCATAATATAGATATCTTTCTATTATATGTACAATCTTTTTCAAATACAGTAGAATAAGTATTATAAGTAGAATAACAGAAATATAGAATAAGAAATAATTGCAAATTTAGTAGTACAGTTCTTGTAAATAATTTGCAAGAAAATAAATTCAAAGGAAATACGCCTGACGTGCATGATGTTCAAAAACGTACATATACAACATGCAAAATAAAATAATTCTTATCAGACTGTGGATTTTATGCAAATTCACATCTTTGAACGTATAATTAAAACAGTAAATTTTCGATAGGAAATTCTTTTACCTATCAAGCACTATAGATAATACTATACTTTTTTTTTTATACAAGTTGCGTGTATTCCGTGCAATGGTACACTTTCCTACAATTTTCTACAAACGCAACAACCTCGTAGTCTAATTATTATAGCATTTAAGAGACGAAACAAAGTACTGTTCAAACTTCATTATACCTCTGCTCACAAAAATATGAATTTTTGCGTAAACGTTGTCCGTGTCTGGTAATAAAAAAATGCGAAACTTTGCCAAGACAATTGCGGATATTCGATCATTTGGTCTATGAAGTAATTAAATTACGACAGCGATAAAACCGCGAAGAAACACGTGCACGATTGCACGAGTCATGAAGCGATCGTTTTCGTGAGCATCTTCCGATACTCTACTTTTTTCTCCTCTTCGTCTGTCCGTTTTTTCCACCGACTTCATTACCGTATTGGATTAATGACCGGGAAGATGGCCAGCATCGATGTTTCCGACTCGTTTGCGCGCTGAATAATCGGGCATTAAGTCGAACGGATTCTCTTCCTACTCATCAAGGGCCACGGAGGCGGTCTTTTAATCGACTTGGCGTTAACGCCACGATCGCGTAGCAAACACCTGTGAAAGCAAAAAGAACCGATGCTGTTACTTCTTCACGCCGTTAATGGATGTTTATTTTCAGAACGCGATACCTTTCGGTTCGAATGAGAGCGGCTTCGTGAGTCGAGGATTATTCGGTTCACGTCCGTCATCCTCGATATGGATAAATGTTAATTCGAACGTGCAAGTCCGTGGAAAGGATCAAATGGTGAGATCTCTCGCCGCGAGTATTTAAATTACCGATGATGCAAGCGATCACCGTTGAATCGCTTTGACGAAGGCTAAAGGGTTTAGTCTTTGAAGAATTTTTAAAGTTCGTGTCAGTGGATTACGCGTGTCGTGTAATATAGTTACGCTACACTGCCGTGGATAATTATAAACTCGATCCTATTTTTAAATTTGTCGAAGAAACGATGAAACAATCCTTGGACCAATATAATTACAACGTGGAAAGAAAAGTTGACAGACTCGTTTGTATAATTTCATACTATTGGGCTGGCAACTAAGTGATTGCGGATTTTTCAATACTACCTAATGACAAAATCCGCAATCATTTAGTTACTAACCGAATATAATGTACAGTGAAACACTATGATTACAACATGAAAAGAAAAGTTGACAGACTCGTTTGTATAATTTCATACTATTGAGCTGGCAACTAAGTGATTGTGGATTTTGTCATTAGGTGGTATTCACAAATCCGCAATCATTTAATTGCCAACCGAATATAATGTACAGTGAAACACTATGGTTACAACATGAAAAGAAAAGTTGACAGACTCGTTTGTATAATTTCATATTACTGGGCTGGCAACTAAGTGACTGCGGATTTTGTCATTAGGTGGAATTCACAAATCCGCAATCATTTAATTGCCAACCGAATATAATGTACAGTAAAACACTACGATTACAACATGGAAAGAAAAGTTGACAGACTCGGTTGTATAATTTCATACTATTGGGCTGGCAACTAAGTGATTGCGGATTTTTCAATACCACCTAATGACAAAATCCGCAATCACTTAGTTGCTAACCGAATATAATGTACAGTAAAACACTACGATTACAACATGGAAAGAAAAGTTGACAGACTCGTTTGTATAATTTCATACTATTGGGCTGGCAACTATGTGATTGCGGATTTTGTCATTGGGTGGCATTGACAAATCCGCAATCATTTAATTGCCAGCCCAATATAATGTACAGTAAAACACTACGATTACAACATGGAAAGAAAAGTTGACAGACTCGTTTGTATAATTTCATACTATTGAGCTGGCAACTAAGTGATTGTGGATTTTGTCATTAGGTGGTATTCACAAATCCGCAATCATTTAATTGCCAACCGAATATAATGTACAGTGAAACACTATGGTTACAACATGAAAAGAAAAGTTGACAGACTCGTTTGTATAATTTCATATTACTGGGCTGGCAACTAAGTGACTGCGGATTTTGTCATTAGGTGGAATTCACAAATCCGCAATCATTTAATTGCCAACCGAATATAATGTACAGTAAAACACTACGATTACAACATGGAAAGAAAAGTTGACAGACTCGGTTGTATAATTTCATACTATTGGGCTGGCAACTAAGTGATTGCGGATTTTTCAATACCACCTAATGACAAAATCCGCAATCACTTAGTTGCTAACCGAATATAATGTACAGTAAAACACTACGATTACAACATGGAAAGAAAAGTTGACAGACTCGTTTGTATAATTTCATACTATTGGGCTGGCAACTATGTGATTGCGGATTTTGTCATTGGGTGGCATTGACAAATCCGCAATCATTTAATTGCCAGCCCAATATAATGTACAGTAAAACTGAAGCACAAAAATTGTCTCTTTTTGAAAAGAAAATGTAATTTTCTCTTGTTTCTTCTGTATTTTCGGCTGTCAGGAGACATAAACTCGAGCTTAACTTTGTAACGCTTTTATTCAACGTTTAATGAATTTTCCTTTATTTTTGTTTGCTATGTTTTGATTGAATCTGTTATGTACACTATCCGCTAGCTTATTTAGTGTTTCGTTCTGAACATTCGCAGGTTTTAGTCTGTTTTTAAATTCTATTGTATTTCCTATAGGTGGCTTTCCCTGGTCGTAAAATCTTCTCGCTGGAATTCCCCACGGGTTGTCGATGGCGTTCAGATTAAGACACGATGCTGACCATGTTAAATAATTCCATTACGAAAAAACGTGAAACCAGTTTTTTTTACAGTGGCAGTCATATGAATAGCAGCATTGTGTTGTTAAAAAGTTGTCTTTTTGTCTGCCGTTTCAGTGATGAAAGGCAATAATTTACCATGTCACGTGTCCTGATATCTTGTAGCGTTCAATTCACCCTTTGCAAAAATAATTTCACTCCAGTCACGATCATCGTTTTCTTGGAAATATCGAAGAAATAACGCAGCAAATGTGTTTGATCGTTTAATTGTACACAACGCTAAATAGCTACGTTTAATATGGCAAGGAAACTTGTCCACCATATTAACTCTCAATTGAATTTCTAACTCTCGATTGATGTCATTGGGTCACTAATGTTTGTAATATTTTAGAATTTTATCATTTGCTTTGATAATGCGTCGGAAAATTGTATGCGCAACGTGTATTGGAGACACAAACATGTTATATAATGAGACACGTGTGTGATACTTTGCTATCGTTAAGGTATTTCAGCGTAGACTTGATTTATTTGTACGATCAGACAATGATAAACTATGCGTGTCACATATGCGACACTGCGTTCTTACGAACACTATGGCGCGTCAGACGTGTATGAAAAAGAATCTTGCTACACACTGAAACGATAATACTAATAATTAACATTCTTTCAATAAAAAGTCTACAAAGGACGTTGAATCGGTGGATGGAAATTATTGGAATTTAAAGAAGCTTCTTTAAAATTCGATCTTAATTGGAATTAAATTCAAGGAGGAAAGATAAATAACATAAAAAGGATACGAAAAATTAAAAGATTCTCTTTTTTTTTTGTCTTCGACAGTGAAGCTTCGTAAACGGAGAAACAGACGAAAGATAGAGAATGTCCTCCTTTCTTTTTTCAATTTCAATCATGAAATTTCCAAAGAATTACATTTCCTTTTTAATTTTAATCGCAAAATTTACAAAGAATAACGTTGCTTGCGCATAAAAGTTGAAATATCCCGGAACGACGGGTCCACGATTCCTTTGAAGTCGTCCGCAATCGGACACAACGAGCAGATTTTTCATTCGTAGAACCGGTCGACTTCCGTGGCACGATGGCTGTCAGACGGTGCCTCGATTTAATTATCAGAAGCTGGCCGATTTCCACGTCGTCAAAAATCACTTGTTCGATGCCAGACCTCGATGCTTATAGTGACTTTCACCTGAGTCTCAGATTGAGTGGTAAGACTGTCTCGAACGCTTACGCAACGACGCGTGCAAGGGAACACGCGGCTGGGACATAGTCGCACGAGACCAATTAATCACCAGACGAAAAGAGAGCGAAGGAACCTCCTTTTAAATCGTCGTAACACGCGCGCGATCTGCCAACGGCAATCTGTCGCGGTTACGTAAAATTTACGCGCATGCTGAAGCTTGCATCAACTCGTGTAGCGGGTGGAATTCCTGCTTTTTGCTAATTCACGCCAACTCTTTTATCAAAGTTCGAAGAATCGTTTAGAATCTGTTGGAAATTCATTTTTCTACGTTTAATCCTCTCACGAGTCATATCGATCGCAGCTTCTGTGTGATTGCTTTTTGAAAACTTACTATAATTAGCATTGCACGTCTTACGAAAAAGTCTCGTTCTCGTAAATGAATTTATCACGAGAAGATAGAAAAAATAGTTGCAAGTGACAAGGGAAATTTGTAAAGATGATGTCTTCAACGATCATTCGTTTACGTATTTTAATTGATTTAGTTGATTTATCTTGTGACTGCTGAGCGAATCGTTTATTGGGTTGGCAGCTAAGTGATTGCGGATTTTGTCATTACCGCCTAATTAAAATCCGCAATCACTTAGTTGCCAACCCAATATTTTCAGTCGTTTCTTGACTGATCGATTTAATTCACAAAACGAGCAGTTTACGCACATTGATACATTTTGTATAAGGAATTAAATAATCCATCTTATTGACATCTTGACAAAATGACAGATATTGAGTTACTAAACTTCAACAGTAAAAGAATAAAAGTTGGCAGCTTTTAGGTGCCTCGACACGTTTCAGAAACCAATGGGACGACATTTTTCTGTCACAGCCCGCAAGATCAACCGTATGAAAGAAAACTCGGACAATAGCGAAAGATCTGTAAGATTCGTGCGAGAGGATCGGTTTGGAAATGGGACGAAACCGTTCTCCATTCAATCGGAATTTAACAGTCCGCAAAGGACGAGACACGCGAAAGAAAGAACAGCGGGTATCACGCGAGGCCCTTCGCTTCGATAAACATCGAAATGACCGCGTGACCTGTTTAGCTCGACTCAATTATGCGCCCCGTGGCCCAGCTACGGGGATTACACCTGCTCTCTGCCAGGATGTCTCGGCGACAGGGTGGCAGAACGAATCGCCGAACGACTTATCGAATCATCGCGGCCGACCAACGGCGAAAAATTATCAGAAAAAAAAAGAAGTAAAAAGAAAAAGACGAGAAAGAGGGGAGGGGAAGAAAAGAGAGAAAAAAATGGAAAGGAGAGAAAGAGAAGAAAAGAGGAACAGATGGGGAAGAGAAAATGGCAAGTAA
The DNA here is from genome assembly GCF_040668555.2 of Bombus flavifrons. Classification (NCBI taxonomy): domain Eukaryota; kingdom Metazoa; phylum Arthropoda; class Insecta; order Hymenoptera; family Apidae; genus Bombus; species Bombus flavifrons. The sequence goes on along the minus strand of NC_138455.1, from coordinate 9,750,264 downwards.
AGAGAAAAAATGGAAAAGAAAAGGAAGAACAAATGTGGAAGAAAAAGACAGAGAAAAAGAGAGAGAGAGGGCTCCGCGGAGGGCTGCAATTTTCGCGGTTCACATTTTTCTCCATCACCGGCGCCCGCGTACCGTTATATTCGCGGTAATCGCGTCTCATCGTTCCCTCGGTCCGGTTCCTCCTCTTCGGGCCACCTGCTTCGCGTATACACCGTACGACTCGAATTAACGTCGATGTTGACTGAAAGGTTACTCGTACAACGGTCCCCTGCCGGGGCTGCGTGTTTCTACCTTTAATTTTAACTCTTTCGCCATGTACGACAACGTGGCGTGGTGTGGTGTGGTGTTCGATGCTGCCTCCTCGACGGTTCCACGCGAACCACCATTGGCTTTTGACGATGGCCACTGCGAAATCGCGCCAGGGATCGACGATCTTTTGTAGAAGTGGAATGCTTCTAGTTACTGGAAGGAGGATTTTTATGCATTTCGCAAGGAAACTGAAAGGTACGAACAAAATGCACGGAATTCACATGCAGATTATCATAGGACGAGCACTACTTCTTACTATTTTCTTGACTTTTTGATTTTAGTGTCAGCCTTAACAAGTGGTATTTTAACATAAAATAGAGAAAAGTAAAAGGAATCTGTTGGGTCTATTAGAAATGTAATTAAAGCAAAGAATATTTGAGTAGTTTTCAATATATGTTCATTTTTGAAGTTAGAAGGAATATAGGAGAAATACGTGAGATTCAGAATCAAATGAAAAGATGTTTTCGATAATATAGGTATGATAAGGATGTTGATAACAATATAAATACTGAACTTTATAATTGTTTCTCTATAAAAGATGGAAGATGTGATTTATCGTGTTTTCGTGTGGAATCTTCGCATAGTGCGATGTAATTAACGATAGTGAATGTAGAAGGTGAGAATTATTAAAAAATCGAGCGATCGTGATCTGCCACGAGTTGCAGCCTTTCTTTGCACGACGAATTAGCATTGAAATTACGTGTATCTGCTACAAATCCCACGCGTCAACACATTACGTGGTGCGTAAAATGCTAAGAAAACTAGCTTTCATCGTATTTAACAAAAATAAATCGAAGATCGCAACAAAGAATTAGTATTCAAATTATCTATCCTCCTAATTATCTGTATCACTGGTATATAACGTTCATAAAATTAGCATAACAAAATTCCGTAAATAACACGGTAAAAAATGGTACAAGCTGCTATCGTAGCCAGCTGGAAAGCAAATTACCGCAGCGGCTAGCGTAACCAATTAACTTCATTTATCTTCCTATCATCTCTATCATTTTTCAAATCATTTTTCCAATCTCATCCCTCGAAGCTTATCGATCCATCGAACGATTAATTAATTGCAAATTGATCACGATGAGAAATTCCAGCTGGAATCAGTTGGATCGTGAATAATACCACCGACTGGCCAGATTATGCGGAACAAGTTGTCCTTGGGGCTCTTTATAGATAAAAAGAAGCTCATAAAACGCTGCACGCTGTCGGCTGATGATTTTTGAAATATCCTCTTTTTCCCTTTTTCTTTTTAATTTCATTCGCTGGCTGATCGGTGAATCTAAACGAGCAGCGGACTAATTAACAACTGCTACCGGTTGAACGTTGGCCCGATGAAGCACTTGAGCCGCAGGCGCGATCGTTCTCCACTGACGAACGATATTTCTCGTTCCTCGAACACGCGGCGCCACATCTTTTGTAAAAAAAAAAAAAAAAAAAAAAAAAAGAACACGCCGCCGCTTTCCGCTTCCAATTGCCCCTTCGACTCCTCCTCTTTCGTCCATTAGCGTTTCGAGTCTTAATTATCCCGACGTTTTCTTCCTTAGTTTCCCCATTAAAAGAATATCCACGCGGTCAGGCGCAGACTTTAGGGCGGTTCTGAATTATAACACCGGGTACAAGGGTAAGAGGTTAATTTGTTGAGGGATGTCTTTTCTCCGATGAGCGATACGGGGCTTGAGTCGAGTTTACGTATCTTTGACGAGATCCAAGCGATTTGTAATTTGATGATGTAGACAGAGAACGATGACACGGTTTCGAGGAGTAGAAATAACGCGTACGTTATCGCTCGTAAACGCAACGATACTTTGGTCGATTTTGCAGGAAAAGTATGCAAAAATTAACCATGGATTGGTAATTAGAAGCAACAATTGCTATTTTTTTTTTAAATCACCGAGATATAAATCTAAATTATGTATGTCGGAGATGAAAGAATATCGGGATTTCCCGTCTGGAATGTTGGGAAAAACCCCAATACCCTAGTCTTTTACCCAGACTTTTACTATAGCTACACTTAAGTAACAAAAATAAGAAATAGTTTTAATGTTCCAATCTGACTTTATGACGATGGCTTCAGGCTCGAAGTGACATAGCCGGTCACTAGACGTAGCCACGGTCACGGGAGGGCCGTGTACCTGACAGAGGTATGGAATGATATGGCTCTCCTTAAAAACAAAGATTGACCCGAGAAGTGAGGACAGGAATATATAAGGGCAGTTTCATTTGGATTACAGGTAAGTTAGTCGTAGGACAAATTGTTGATTGAGTTATCGAGAGAGTTATCAGAATTGTGTATTACGTTGTCATTCGTCATCCCGTGGACCGTGGATTCATTATCCAACCTGAGTTCGTTGTCATCAACATCTCGACCATCCTATCGCCTCTTATAGCCTCTTGTAGTGCCCACATTTGTACCAATAAACATCAGCTACATCCGCGATGGTAAATTTGAGTAAAGGTTCATCGAACGCCCGAAATTCCAACCTTAATCCGACATATATATCAAAAACTATTGCAATAATAAATATCATTGTTAATATCAACATTGAAAGCCTTTCTATCAGTTTAGAAGATACTTTTTAGCCTGTCTTCCGGTTGAAGAATTGCAAAATCTGGCCACGAAGAGTTTGTCACGTTAAATTAATGATAAAAAAGGAGTAGCTGAGCAATAGCTTAACTTGACTGTGCTTTTATCATTTTCTAGGCTTTTATTCACGAAAATGATTGAGTATAATATTACAATGAAGTAGCGAAGTTAAAATAGTTGTTCAAATCACGGCCAAACTGTACACAACACTCAAGACTAGTCTCGTGGTCGAATGCTTGCAGTTTTTATATGTTGTGTTTGTTGGTGTTGAGGGGCAAGGGGAGGATCCTGATTGCCCTACGTAATGGGGAAAGTGTAATGTTGGGCCATGTGCAAAGGTCAAGTCAAAACCTAATGGTTCGCTGTCAGGTAGCATGGAATAGCGTGGATTTGGATATTGTTGTCACAAGTTCGTCGAGTAACAAAATAGATCTATTCAACCGTAGTAGAGCAAAAACACTAACTCAAGGAATTGAAAACATCTGTAATTCATAAAATAAAAATACGTTACAAATATTCGTATTATATTCTCAGTTACAAATATTCGTATTATATTCTCAGTTACAAATATTCGTATTATATTCTCAGTTATAAACATTACGAATACTAAACGCTTCAAGTTAAACTAGTTCGTCGAGTAACAAAATAGATCTATTCAACCGTAGTAGAGCAAAAACACTAACTCAAGGAATTGAAAACATCTGTAATTCATAAAATAAAAATACGTTATAAATATTCGTATTATATTTTCAGTTACAAATATTCGTATTATATTCTCAGTATAAACATTACGAATACTAAACGCTTCAAGCTAAACTAGTTCGTCGAGTAACAAAATAGATCTATTCCACCGTAGTAGAGCAAAAACATTAACTCAAGGAATTGAAAACATTTGTAATTCATAAAATAAAAATACGTTACAAATATTCGTATTATATTCTCAGTTACAAATATTCGTATTATATTCTCAGTTACAAACATTACGAATACTAAACGCTTTAAGTTAAACCAAATAAAAAACCCTATCCCTCAACGATGCAAAAAAACGAAGGGAAACAGAATGTTCTTTCTCCGCGATTGTCTCAATCACGTGAAACCCTGTGCGACAGCTTGAATAGAAGTAAAGGGGCGAATCTTGTAACCCGTAGCGAATGATTTAACGCCCTCACCCTGGTGTAAGCCGGGTGCGTCGCCGAAATTAGGCTCGAAAATCATGACACGTCCCCTCGACGATTGCTCGTTTGCACGGAGGGTTGTTCGTCCTCATTCCGACGCACAGGTGGTGTGTCTCCGTTTCGTGGGAACCGGTCGATCGGAGTCTTCCCGTGTTGAAACGGCCAGAACTGACGAAGGGCCTCGCAGGCCTTCCATTTCCCCTCCTTCACGACTATCCACCCCGTGGCGAGGGGCCAGAAAAGCCTCACAAGTGTGTCGTATAGCCGCCCTGAATCGGGCCCATTCTTCTCTTCGCTCGTTTGCCTTCGTCGGGGTCTCCTTTTGATCGAGATGGACGCGGGGGCATGTGCGTTGGTTAGAGGGATGGAAAAAGCTGCGTGCTGTGCGTGTGCTGCTCGTGTGCTACGCTTGTGCCACGGTTCACGCACGCATGCCACGACTTGGGCGGTTGTGCGGTGTCTATGGCTGATTCGGCTGACTCCAGAGATTCGAAAGACGAAATAAATATAATTTTCGGTTTCTTAGATTTTATTCTACAGATATATGCGGCTGTATTACGAAGAATCGACAATTCCAATGGAAAGTTGCGAAGATACTGCTTGTCAGATTTTACAGTCCAATGTATTTGTAACTTTGGAACTGATCGGTGTGGTACGAATAGATTATTTATTATTTATTGACTTTTGTAAATCTTTGCGAAACATGAAATATTTTGAAAAATTGCAACGGCCATCCCAAGCGATGCACCGACGAAGAGGGCGACATGTTGGTGGAAGAACCGAGGAACCTTATAGTTGTACCTTATAATAAAAAGCAACGACGAGAAATCGTTGAAAAAAATGAAAAAATATTGCCTGATTGCAAGGCGATATTTACAAACGACGGGCTACTTACATCCTGTTAGACCGCGATATTCGACGCGTCTCAAACGAACCAGCACCATTTGCCACGCTCTAAAATAACGTCTCTCACAAAGCAGCTGACAAGCTTGCAAAATAACACACCATTAGCTGTACGTGTATATATGTACGTATCAACGAAAAATCGTTAACATTCTTACGAGCTGGAATACAGTCGTTAAGAACTTCCGTAAACTGGCTACTTTGCCGCTTATACGAAGGAGGAGCTGCACGATATTCATCGACAGCGCCAGCCTGGCCGAATTTGTTATCTGAATCGAGCGTTCTCGCTTCTGGAACTAATGGAGCACCGATAAAAGGAAGCTGCAAGCGATATCGAACGATCTGCGTAAGGAACGGCGGCGGTATTTATCGATCGTAACGCGAAATTCCAAATATTTGGCGCATCCAGCCACCTTGGGTTTCCTCGCTTCATTTTTGTCCCGTGGGTTTCACCCGTAATTCCAAGTGAACGGAAACCAGTAACCGAAAGAGTAGCGTTGGGAATGATACTTCTCGCCAAAATCACTCACAGTAGCTACGAAAAGCATTTCTACATGCTCTTAGCTTTCGATAAAGCGCTCATCGATCCAGCGTCGTTTTATCCTCGTAGAATTCAATTTCTGTAGCCATACGAATCGATAACGATCTGTCAAACGACGTGGAATTGTAAATGTTGCAGTGAATTCATATAATTGTGAACATACATACACGTGCAATACATTTTGTAGCCTCTGTACGCTAATGGACTAACTTACTTTTGTCGTTGAGTGTAACTTTTTACGCTCAAGTTACAACTAGACTGCAGACATTTATAATACAAATTCAGACTTTCACGAGTATACGGTGGCGAGTGGAAAGAAGTTTCAAATTGACGATAGCCATCTATTCTGCGCTACGTATTGTACGTGTATTTGTTCATTGCTCTTGTTGAACGTAGATGCATTTTGCAAAATTACGGTGTCTTACTTTTTGCTTTATAAACATTCTTTCATTGGTCATAGTAATTAAAAGAAAATTATTTTTCCTGATACGATACAGAGAGTAATATATTTGGAATATTTTACTGTAATTAAAAAAAAAAAAAAAAAAAGGAATCCTAGAAAGATTATCTTACCTACTAAAGGATATTTCCTATATTTTCTTCATATCACACGTTTTTGCACCTTCAAACTTTCTATAAATGTATAAATGGGTAAAAAATGTGCAAAAATAAATGGTACAATGTAAATGGAAAATAAGAGGAGGGTCGAAGCGTAAAAATTGGTGGATCGTGACAGGGTTAAGTATCAAATTGTTCGATTGTCATCGATACGTATCGCATCAGTCCCATCACTACCGACCACTTATACAATTTCGACGTTGCCCAGGCCCACATCCCACTGAAAATATAACATTTCCGAAGGAAATTTGCATACACTGTAGCCTCGGAGCGACAAACGTCCATTCGATAAACTTTTCGTTTTAATAAACCGTGCAATTGCCCTCGAGGCTGACTCATGTTCGATGTCTTTTAGTCTTATACGGTACAAAAAATGGATACACAGTTGGAAAATGATCGGTTTGCACGGTGGTTTTCGTTATTAATATTGTTCCGCGCTGTTGGATAAATTAGCGGTACTATATTGCCGTTGATTAATAGTTATTACTGTTATCGATGGAATCGATTTCTTTTTTCTCATCCTCCATCGATTTCGGATCGTCCATTTGTCCTGAATTCGTGTCGGCATGCGTATATTATAGTAATTTGCGAAAGAATCCAAAAGTACATAGTATTATTCTTAACCTCGTAACGTTTTTGTTTCGGAGTTATCAGGTAGAAAAAAAAAAAAAAAGAGGAGGTGAACAATGTTTTTTTTCTGTTGGGCGAAATTGAACTTGTTTATGTAAATAATAATTACCTTGTCGGCATTGTTTAATATGGTAGATAGATTTTTGGAGAAATTCTACGAAGAAACATCAATATTAAACGATTATTGATTTTAGACATTAAAATTCCATGTAGATAGTAAATAAATCTGGTTGTTTTAGGTAAATCTTTAATTTTGCAATAGCAAATTTGAAAAAGGAAATAATTATCTCTCTCTCAACAGAACAAAATGGATCGTACGTAGTTCGACAAAATAATATAAAACAAAAAACCTTGTGCGTCTATTATTTCCTCATAAAACGAAAGAATCTTTTCGGACAACCTGATAATTCACACACACAGACACTGACTCACGAAAATGCTTTGACACTGGTAGACACCATTTATGAATATGTGTGTCACGTGTGTCATACAAAACATGATGATATTGGTCTAGATTAAAACAGATCTGAATGTTACAGGATATTTAGTACAATTACATATTTCGTAGAGACCAGGAAATGTAAATACAAATGAGATTAATCCATTAATTAATCAGCTACAATTTTCGTTCAGCTGTTCGTTTTTATATTTCCAATAAATATGCTGTAATTTCTATATAAATTTTCAGGTTGACTTCAAATTTGATCAATAAAATCAGGACAGTCGCGATAATGAAATTCCTCGATGTTCGAATATAACACATACAATATAGACGTAATAATTTTCTATGATAAATGTTGGGATACTTTTATGAGTCATATACGCATGCTACGAAAATGACACAACTCGAAAACATGATTTTTCCACAAACTGCAAAGAACAGTTATTAAACGTAATAACACGTTACTTTGTTAATCACATTTATCAACACGAGGCGCACGTAACTCTCATAAAACAGCACCAGGTGTCATTTTTTACTATCAATTTATGATTGCAAAGAACTTTAAAGTGATAACTTGAGAAGCACGTTTTTCAAGTCGTCTCACTTTTTCAAAGAAGATGCGACGCGTTATAATAATCCGGACAAACATAAATCGCCGTCATTAAATCGAACCAAGAATATTCTCTTGTCCCTTGGCGAAAAATTACTTGAAAATAATTTGCTATTTCTCTATTTCCGATCTGGTCGATTCAATTCTACACCTATTTGCATATTTTCTACTTTACATATAAATATTTCGTCAGGTCTTTTTTCCCACGGACTACTTGTATCAATTTATCAGCCGTAATTACCAAAATAGATTGAAATTTAATTAATAATTATACAAGATAAAACGAAGGTTATAATTGACATGCAATCACGCATCTTTCAATTTGCTCGATATTCACTGTCGTATCGTGAATCACCGTTGTTACAGATAATTTAAAGGGAAGGCCTGTTGCTTCGATGTGTACACGGCTGTTCTTTTTTTTTTTTTTTTTTCTCGAGCAAGACAAACTGTAAAAGAAGATAATTTTTAAGTTTCGAGACTTATTACATAGCAATAAGTGATTATTATATCGTTATTAACCGTCATAAAAATTTGGGAGGTACATGGCCCGATTATTCTTAAGATATTGTTCTGGCCTCCTGGCCTATAACTGAAATTAAAAGCAATAATAAACATTTGGTTTTATGAATACAAGCTGTTAAACGAAGGTTTTGCGACTAATTTTCTATGGTTAATATTGTAACTCTTTCAGATAATATCCTTGGGCTTGCGCAGAAACGATTTTATAAGTACAACGTTTCACAGAAATTTCGTTAACTCTCGACTATTTCGCAAATACGTATTATTCGAATTTTTGTTAACGCGTAATTTTCTTTGTGTTTCTTACGAGCACGCGCAATTTTCTTCGCGTTCCTTTTCGCTTTTCTCCCATTGCGCTGCATTGCAAATAGGAAAATAAATGGAACTATCTTATGGATCGTTAGAATTTATCCAAACGATAGCTCGCTCTTCGTTGTCTTTCAAATCGCTTGAAAATTTAATAGAATTATAATGGAAAATCGGTGGACTGATTTTTAGAAAAATTTATCTGCAAAGTTTCTATGTCAAAACGTAAGTACACGAATTCAGGGAATTTGTCAATTGCCGACTATACAATATTAATAAATAAATTGATAATAATATTAATAATAAAAGAATATATTTTATATCTCGAGACAGAGGAAGGAAAGACAAGAATATATAAAAAAAGAAGTAGCACTCGGTGTAAAATCGAAAGATTAGATCTTTCTATATATAGTCGAAAGAAAGATATATTTGCATCATACTTTGTAACAATTCAAATATATGCAAATATATGCACAGGCTTCGCATAAGTGGGGAATTATGTGTTTTCTGAACGATTAGAGATAGAAAATAATACTAGAAAGAAAACTTAAACGCGGTGAAAAATTTGACTAAAAATATCGATATTTCCGTGTAAGAATACTGCGAGTACGTACTGAGCAATATTGCACAGTGAATAATTGGCAATCATTCAGCGTTTGTAATAACAAAGTTCCACGACGCCTGAAGCTATAATTCAAGCGGTTAAAAGAATCGATAAAATCAAGGAAAAAATTAATATGCGAGCCTCGTAAAATTTTCATCGTAATACAGCACGTTAGAACACGGAACCTGATTCCGGGTATGAACCGGGCAAAGATTTATGCAGCATGATTAAACAGATGGCCGATGAATAAGCTCTCTCTTACGAACAGAAGGTTTATCAACGATTTCATTTCTCAGCGTTATATAAAAGCTTCCACTTGTAAACACATATCGCTCGTTTTTCAATGCTTTAATATTCCACCTGCTCGATCGTCGCTTATTTCAGATGGATCAAAACAACGGCAAACCAACCATCTTTTTTAACTTTCGCCTACCTTTTAACTTTTAGATGTGTCGAATGGCTGTACGACAATGATATTCTATTGGGTTGGCAACTAAGTGATTGCGGATTTTGTCAATACCTCCAATGACAAAATCCGCAGTCACTTAGTTGCCAGCCCAGTAGAATTCAATCCAAAATATTGATATTTACATATTTTTACCAGCCACTGTATATATATTGGGTTGGCAATTCAATAGAATTCAACCCAAAATCCAAAATATTGATAGTTACATATTTTTACCAGCCATGGTATATATATTGGGTTGGCAACTCAATAGAATTCAACCCAAAATCCAAAATATTGATATTCAAATATTTTCATCAGCCACTGTATATATATTGGGTTGGCAACTCAATAGAATTTAACCCAAAATCCAAAATATTGATATTTACATATCTTTACCAGCCACGGTATACATATTGGGTTGGCAACTCAATAGAATTCAACCCAAAATCCAAAATATTGATATTCAAATATTTTCATCAGCCACTGTATATATATTGGGTTGGCAACTCAATAGAATTCAACCCAAAATCCAAAATATTAATATTCAAATATTTTTACCAGCCACGGCATATATATTCATAAAGAATATAACCTAACAAACACGAAGATGGTACCCCGCTGGGGGTAGCCACCCACATGATAATGAAACAGCTAAAAAATTCTACCAAATGTCCAAATTGGTCAAATCGTGAATGTGAAATATTAAATAATAAAAAAAAAAAGAACGGTATATATATTGGGTTGGCAATTAATTGATTGCGGATTTTGTCATTAGGTGGTACTGAGAAAATCCGCAATAACTTATTTGCTAATCCAATATATATACAGTGGCTGATGAAAATATTTGAATATTTGTACATCTTCTGGTGAATATATCGTGTGCGTTATGCGAAACATTTGGAAATTTCACGATAGCTGTAACGAGGCACGACTGCCACAATTGTACAAACCAAACCGTTCGAAACCAAATGGAAAATGTAGATAAAAATTCAAAATATTATATTGGTGTACACGTTGAAGGAAATCTCGAAGTATATGTATACGAGATGACTATTCGTATGGACATGAAAATTTCCTATAAGCGTTGAAATACTTGTTTCACTCTGTGTATACATCTGCAAGTTTTCTTAAATTTCTATTGAAAAGATACAACGAAACCGCCTTGTCCCTAGGAAATTCTTTGGCAAAAACACCAAAGACACTTTACCACACGATTATTGTGTCTGTATTAATTCCATTCTAAATCATTTCAATCTGACACTAATCGCAGTGAGTATCGCTTTATCCTTACTGGAAAATCTTCGTCGTGTGAAAGATGAAAATTTCAAGATACGCAAACTACGTTCAACAATTACAATCTTATGTACGTACAAATCTTACACATATAGCAAACTACCATGCTAACCGAGTAATACGAGCAAGCTCGAAACAACAGAGAAGTTCAGTTTGCAAACATACGTTGCAAGAGCAAACACCGAGAGTATGCAATTTCACAAGCAATAACTTTAATACGATTAACCTTCTCGTGTTTAATGTTCTCTACACAATTACGTGCTACAGACTCTGTCAGTTTAAAAAATTTCATTTGTTAAGAAGCCATCGTTGGGAACTGTTCACTTCAGCGTAGTCTCTTAAGAAGGACGGTTATTTAATTATGCATCAGCCTCGTACAAACCCACGTATCTGTACGATACACGAAATTGCTCTTTCTCTGTCCTGAAAAAATTCGTTGCTGAAAGGGCTAAAGGAAGCTTATCGGCGCCAGATATCAAAGCGACCGCACACACAGAATTCAAGCCACCGAATCCAAAGCGAGTAATCCCGTCGGCAAGGGTGGCGGTCGAGTGAACCGTGCACGGACCAAGAATTTCATAAGGCGTCCCTCAGAAGAGTGGAAGGATTAGAATATACGCTGTCTCGAGTCAGATGAAAAGAAAAACCGGACAGCCGACGGTGTGTATACGGTTTGGATTCCAAGCGTACGCGCACGCATCGCCGAGAATCCGGTTGGTCACGCATCCTGTCCACGCCACGGTGGTTTCCTTTTGTCAGGTAAATTGACGATGCGAGCCGCGACACGTCCTCCAACGGCCTCGAGAAAACAACACATGCCTTCACACCGCGGGTTCCCATAGCCTCACCACGGTGGCATTGTCCACGAGGCACGAGCTCTGCCTCGCCTTTCCTTGCCTTTTCTCCTTCGATCGACGTTCGCGGTGCCGTTCCCTTCCGCTTTCGACTCCTTCCATCTTCTTCTTTTCCTAATTCTCCTTCCTCGTCTTCTTCTTCTCGTCTCTCGTTTATCCACGTTACACGCGGCCACAGCTCTTCTTTTTCTTCCTTTTCATTCTGACGACTTTGGCTCTGATGTTCGATGGTGTTGGTGCGTTAGGTTCGTGCACGGCTGGTGCACGTACCACGAGCCACTACGGACCCAGCTATCGATGTTCCGTGAATTACAAGTGGAGTCTCGTTGCTTTCAATGCGTTTAATGATTTATCGATTTTCGGCAGGGGGAGGAGAGCAGGAGGAGGCACGTTTTCGTAGAACTGAAGTTTTCGATTCGGTTCGAGGAGGTGGAAAGGCAGCTGGGAATTTTCGCTGGAATTTAAGGGATCACAAAATTCTCACTTCCATCTTGATCTTATTGCGGTAAAGAGAATTAGTATTTTTGTAAGGAAATGTTTCACTCGAACTGAAACGAGAAATCATGCGTGTAGCAACGATACAGTGCAATGGTGAATCCAAGTATCAGAAAGGAACAGTCATTCGTAAATCGTAAGAGTTAGTTGTACATTAATATTTCGTTTACGGTCTTGCACAGAAATTATCCGACACGGTGTAGATGCAGGTGAAAAAGTAAGTCGAAAATGTAGATCAACGATACGTACTTGCGCGTATTTCTTATCTGCATCTTACTTTATGTAACATTTCCAAGCGTTTCGTCGACATTTAGTATGTTTTTTCGTTCGAATAAGAAACATATCGTGTAGCATTTTCTTAAAACCGTGGCCTTAACAGCGATGAAAAATCTGATAGTCAGAGACTATGTGTGCAAGCGCTTATACATATGAAATTCGTTGCATTTCCAGTTTATGCATTCGAATAAATAACACGAATGCAAAGTATTCTTTCTTTTTTCCATTGATTGACGTCAACGGATATTTCTTTATATCATTTTACCAAGTTATATTTAGTGAAATTCATCGAGATGTAGAGCTCAGATTTGCGTCGTAGTTTGCGGTCGGCTAATTTTACGAGCCGCAGTGCATCATATGCCTGACGAAGTAGCTTCGTGTAATTATTACTATACACGCAGTATAATCATTACTATACGTCGTTGAACAATTACAGCTTAGTGGATTTCGAGAATCGAAACGTCGATTTAAACGATGCAATGTTTGCGATTGTCTGGCACTTCTGAGAAAAATCAAAGAATAAGATTTGTAATTTTCTGAAAGACAAACAGAGTCTATCGATTTGGAAAGTACGCGAAACATTCGAAATGTTGCGGAGTCAAATATTTATAATCGTTCGTTAAACGAAAAATAAATAAATAACAAATAAATCATCTGACTGTTGGGTTAAAAAATTGTATCAAACTTCTTCCATATCGGGTACTCTAACGCTATAAAAGCTATTATTATATGTATTATTTATGTATATTATACATCATGTTATATTGCATTATAATTAATTATTACGTTATATTATATTAGCTAGAAGCATTCGATGAGAAAAAAATAATAATGTGAATTAGGTTGAGAAATTTAATCATACTTCTTTCGCATTGAGTATTCTGCGATCTTGGTTTTAGTTTTCCGTTTGTGAATATTAGTTTCGCGCCATGTACAATGTTCGTGCTACGAAGATTCCAAGAATATCGGAGTTACAGTCGATTATGGATGAAGAAAATTATGAATTGGGAAATCCAAGATTTGCTCGACGAGACGCAAAACTATGCTCTGGAAAAAATTGTTAGTGCTGTTTACCATCGGGAATTATAGCATGATAAATTCTTTGATCGAAAGAAGGTTTGGAAAAAAATTGAGCTTACATGAAAATGCAGTAATTGATCTACATTGTGTAGACATATAATTTATATGAAACAAATGTCTAAGTGATAGATGGAAAATGACACGCAAGATGGACAATTTATCATTACGAATATAATAACGATGCTGCTTCTATAAATAAATATATTTTTGTTAAGTAAATCGAACTTAATCCGATCTTGAAGAAAGTAAATATAACGTGGACATCGAACTCCTAAAATTACAAAACTGCTTCGTAAACACTTTGCACTCAGCGATGCCAATTTTTTTTTTTTTTTTTTATCGCTGATTAATTTTTAAAAACAGACTCTACGTAATTTTCCTTTCGTGAATGGACTCGTTCGCGACCTATGGACTGGCAAAAATTTCAGTACGCGTCCTTGACGCGTGTGCAAATCTCTTCAATGTCCAGGAAGGAAGGAATGAGTCACCGTGTTTGAAAAAACGTCAAAGAGGAAAGTATAGATCGCGTCGTCGAACTTACCGCTCGTAAACAGGAAGCCGCTGATTGTCCAGCCACAGGAAGAACACGTGCAATACTACGTGGAAACATCGCGGATAAATGAAAAATCGAAAACTCTTTCACTTGTTCGCGGTGTATAACGATGGATAATTTCTGAAATTTCTAACAATAAATATCCAGTTATCATATACCTTTACCTCGAGAAGATGCGATAAAGTAGCAGTCAACGCATGCGAAGTATACTTTCTTTCGCATGAATTTAATTCCATTGTTCCAAAGTATGTAAAAGATTCGTTAAAAAATATTTTATTATCATTTGGAGATTTACGAGTGGGAAAATTTTCGGTAGAAATTGTGTTTGTAGATTACGTTACACAGCTCGTATAATGTGTCTAGTAATAATCATTATATAAGTTATATAAATAGATAAAAAAATGTGTTAATACATTTCTAACATACGAAAAATTATGTTTATTCATCGGCACAATCTCGTAGATAACTGTTACGACGAGTAAAGGCAACAAACTGGTATTTCTCTTACGTACGTCGTTTCATAAGTAGAATAGTCTGTTGTGGTACAGACCACTCGCGGTTCGTACCGTGTTACGTTTCTAACTCGTTTTAACCATCAGAAAACGAACGCTTACGTTTCATCTTCGATTCAAATATAGTTACTTTGTTAGAAATAACAGAGTTTCAAGTTTTTATTAATCGATTAATTGGAAGTAAAATTTGCCCATTGTTGGAACGAAAGCAGGTGATACTTTAATATCAAAAATGGATGCGAGTGTTCCGAGAAAAAAGGAAACGAATAAAATATTCATCGTTGGAGCAGGATAAGAGGAACGTGCGAACAAGTTGGAGTAAGTAAACCAGTTGGAAATTTGCATTAATAAAATTACTCGAAAAGAAGCAAGAGGCTCGAAACAAGGTAATGTACTGCTTAAAATTTCGTTTGTCAAATATTTTCTTTAAACGATACTCGGCGTCGTGTTTCTATTTGCTCCGGTTTATTCGCAGAAGCTGAAGTTGAAAGACGGGATGCCTTCATCAAGCCGCGACGTTTCTTGCCGGACGCGGAAAACGCGTTTATGCACGGTGAACGTTCGTTCCCACAGACACGTATTCGAAGTGTTTGGCTTTCGATTTAACGGCCGGGCAAAAAATCACCGGCTAATCGCGCCGTTCTCTAAGATCCACGACACGCCCACGGCTTCTCTTTTTCCGTCAGCTTCTCTCGATCGAATTTTTTCCCTTGTCTCCGCGATCGAACAAGACAGAACCCTTCTCTGCCTCTTCGTCTTCGTTCGAGATCCATGGCGGTGCAGTTTTTGCGTGTTGACCTTTGCGATCGTATAAATATTAATACAACGACGAATCGGTCGTAAAACGACCAACGAGTTTTTTTCAATAGCCACAGCAATGAATATTTGTAGACTATGATCTCTGGAAGGTAATTTGATACACAGCTAACGCGTATAATTTATTATTATCTTTTGCATAGGAAGAGTCATGCTTGTTGTTTTTTATACGAAGATCGCATATGCTAAGCACATGCTTTTGTCGATTTTATGAATTTGATGTCACTTTGTGTTTATCAATGCTTCTGACACGAAACGTACACAGGCTGGAAAAAACGTGCAACTATTTGTATACACGTTTTACGGTCGTCTTATGGAGAGGAGATGCAAGAGTGAGGCGATTCGTTGCAATCGAAGGAAATAATAGTTCGATCGGGATCGTTGTTTTTCTAAATTTACAGTGTTGTTATTTCTATACTCGGAAGTAGGATCAGAATAGTTATTATTTTATCGAATGGATAAATCTATCACACCGTTCTGAGCCAAAAAAAAAACCTTTATTGCACGCGATTACAAAAACTAGGGATAAGAACAAAAAAGCATCTTACGCCTATCGATTAAATCTATCGATTGTAACTAGGATCATCCTCTAGTTACTGTTTCTTATAACTAACGCATTTTCTTCATTATAACTTGTCATTTTCAATATACAGTTTATGTAATAGCTAGTAAATTTACAGTTTATGTAATAATTAGTGTTTAATCAACTACATTGAATTAATAGGAGAATCAGTGTGGTTGTACACTGTACACACACAGTACGTACCCTTATTTTCTAACGAAACTATCTTTCTTTCAATAGAGTTTTATATTTCATTCGCGTAGAATCAAATTTTTGCAATCGTACCAAAGTACCATTAAATGACGTTAAAATTATTATAATTGGGTCTAATTAATTAGTACGTGCAATTGAAACAATAAATGCGATTGCGTATAGATTGTTTTTGCAGCCAGCGTAATTTGTAAATTTACAGTTTATGTAATAGCTAGTAAATTTACAGTTAATGTAATAATTAGTTTTTAATCAATTAGATTGAATTAATAGGAGAATCAGTGTGCCTGTACATTGTACACACAGTACGTACCCTTATTTTCTAACGAAACTATCTTTCTTTCAATAGAGTTTTATATTTCATTCGCGTAGAATCAAATTTTTGTAATCGTACCAAAGTACGTATAAAGTATTAAATGACGTTAAAATTATTATAATCGGGTCTAATTAATTAGTACGTGTAATTGAAACAATAAATGCGATTGCGTATAAATTGCTCTGGAGCCAGCGTAATTTGTAAATTTACAGTTTATGTAATAGCTAGTAAATTTACAGTTAATGTAATAATTAGTTTTTAATCAATTAGATTGAATTAATAGGAGAATCAGTGTGCCTGTACATTGTACACACAGTACGTATCCTTATTTTCTAACGAAACTATCTTTCTTTCAATAGTGTTTTATATTTCATTCGCGTAGAATCAAATTTTTGTAATCGTACCAAAGTACGTATAAAGTATTAAATGACGTTAAAATTATTATAATCGGGTCTAATTAATTAGTACGTGCAATTGAAACAATAAATGCGACTGCGTATAGATTGTTCTTGCAGCCAGCGTATATTACCAATAAAATAACAAAATTGAGAGAACAATCATGAACAGTGGAAACGAACACGTTCGCGGTTCAAGCGTTAAAACTCCTTCGTGTTCCTACAAATTTCGACTATTTCGATTTCTCCAGAACACGTCTGTAACACGATCGAGAAACGATGTTCACGTTGTAAGGTCGACGCGAACGCCTACTTTTGCAAGTGCTTGCCTGGCCCGGAATTGTTCTCACGAATTTCTGGGACTCGCCCGGAGAATATCAATGAGCCAAAGGACCACACGATGCGCATACCTATAGCCTGGCGCATTTTTGTACACTCGTAGCGTTCGCGTTTCGAGGAATCGTCGATGGGACCATCGCGGCTCCTAACCCTTTCATGTGTGGCTTTTCGAGTTTAAAGAAACGTGTTCCACCTTGTCGACCGTTGGAACAGCGAACCGTTCGAGGAAGAACCGTAGCTGAAGAAAGTGATACAGATTTGAATAATGCATTCTGTTGCAGATGTATTTTTTTTTCAATTTTGAGGAAGAAAGTGTGTCTAGACGGGTCCATGTGAATCGTCGTTTTCTCGAATGACATTCCAATTGTTTAATTATCGCGTGCTATAGAAATGACTACGATTTATTGAAAGTACTTTCCATTATTTTTGTCCATCGCAGAACTACGAGAAAAGATAGTTGAAGTATAAATTAAGCAGTTTCCTAACTGATATAACGCGAGTACCAAAAGAAGGACAGAAGCTTGCAAATGCTCTTACGAGCTCGCGTTTGTGAACAAACACGAAGAAAATTCTTCTTTAAGAAGAAGAAGCGATCGAAAGAAATTATCAGACGAAGAGCTAGGGCTCGCAATAATATATAAACGGCCTTTATTTTTATTAAATCTTTATTTTTATTAAATCTTCACATATTGGTTATGAACGTTAAATTGTAAGAAAATTTTTATTCCACGAAAGTTTCTCATTTACTGAAGACGAAAAATGTGACATACGCTCTTTTCTCTATGATCTTCGTATAATATCGATTTTAGTATCGTAGAATAGTAATTTTGTTCCTGTGCTTATCTTACGACTCTTCGAACTATTTTCTAGTTTTTGATGTTTCTTCTATCTACAACTGAAGTACACGATATTTTCTTATTATCTGTTTGTTACATCGAAACGTAATGACACTCCATAATACGCAACAAGTTCGACTATTCTGTGCAAAATTCAACTTTAAATTCGAAGATATCGAAAGTTTGTCAATTGAAATAATCCCACCTTGTCGTAGCCAAGTGTCAAATTTATCTTCTCGTGTCGTTTCTGGCTGACGAGCATATCGGAAGAAACACTAACTGTTCCACCTTTTTCCCTTTTTTCCCCCTTGAAAGAGTCATTTGATTGCCCTTTCTCCGCATCGATTACGATTTCGGTGCCACCAATTTGCAGTTGCGATTTTCATTGCACACCTATAATTATCGTCACTATTACCATACACTCGGATCAGGCATCGTGATCCTTTTCAATTATTGTAATTGTGCCAGGACACAAGCCTATACTGTCAATTACACGGAATTAATAATAATAGGGCGATTAACGCAGCTCCGATACGCCCCGAAATGTCGAAGCAAAGTAGCGTTCTCGATACGTGGCGGATAATTATGCGAGTGAAAGCTGAAGAACGGCTGTTTCTTTCGCGATGAACAGCTGTTGATGTAAACAAATTGTGCGTGATCCGTAGTTTGTGACGTCCATGTCGCTGTCAATCGTTTGCCAGTCTACTCTCAGCTATGGAATACGACTGGATTAGCGATGGGTTCGACTACTTTTCAATTAGAAATTCGAACGTTAGTCGAGTAGATTCGAAGCCTTTGAAAGTGTCTCGAGAGAAAGAAGGGAAGCGATAGTTTCGAGTGTAGATTGGAACTTAAACACGACAGATTTGTACCTGCGTAAAACTAATCCGAAAAATAGAAAAAGTTCTCTAGAGAAGAATACTCTGCTTTGAACATTTTATTTATTTATGCATATTATGCGCATTTTCTGCAGCTTCAAATTTCTCGTAAGTGTATAAAAATGCATCAGTCTGCATGGCCTATTTACGGTTATGAATTCATATTCGAATCGCGCGAAGAAAATTCACGCGTGTAACACGTGCGATATGTATTAATTATGCAATTAATTGATTGCGGATTTTGTCATTAGGTGGTTGTTAAAGTATAGAGAGGATTCGGAAATACAAATAGTTTACTTTATTTCACGCATAACAGCTATACATATACAGGGTGGTTGGTAACTGGTGGTTGGTAACTGGTGGTTGGTACAAGCGGAAAGGTGGTGATTCTACGCGAAAAAAGAAGTGGAAAATATAGAATAAAAATTTTTCTTTTGAGGCTTTGTTTTCGAGAAAATCCACTTTGAATTTTAGCTCGGTACGCGTGCGGTACGTTATAACGGATCTCACTGTAGATCGTTGTCTCGATGGAAAAATAAAAAAAAAAAATTAAAAACAAATTAAAAAATTAAAAAAAAGACAACGATCTACAGTGAAATCCGTTATAACGAGACGTGTTAAAGTGTACGCGTACCGAGCGAAGATTCAAAGTCGATTTTCTCGAAAACAAAGCCTCAAACGAAAAATATTTATTCTATATTTTCGACTTCTTTTTTCGCGTAGAATCACCCCCTTTCCGCTTGTACCACCAGTTACCAACCACCCTGTATATTACACTCTGAAGACCTCGATAACCTTCTTGCACGCACGCTTCTTGTCAACTGACTCTACCAGATTCTTCTAACAGCTTTCAATCGTCTTTTGTCTCAACTGAGACCTGGACGTCCTCTGATGCTTACACGCACATTCGCATGTACAGTGTAAATGTATCATCTACCTAACGGTGGTATTGACAAAATCCGCAATCACTTAGTTGCCAATCCAGTAAATACGTATTTTCTTGATCCCATCGCTAGCCCTGACACGAAACGTGCGTGTTGGAGCGAACGATACGCTGGAAGAGCGCCGAGAAAATTAATTAAAAAATATTAATATTGAATTTTTGCTGAACCGTAGCGACGAGAAAGAGTTCGATGGATAAATTACACAGGAAGCGGACGATTTCTTCGTGGATATCGAGAAATTCACCAACTGGTGTGAACATATTTCAACCTGAGTGTACGATTGATGTACGTGTGCAACCTTGCTATTGGCTGAAATCGAACGGTGTTTTTAATGGGAACGGTCGTACTCT
The DNA here is from genome assembly GCF_040668555.2 of Bombus flavifrons. NCBI lineage: Eukaryota > Metazoa > Arthropoda > Insecta > Hymenoptera > Apidae > Bombus > Bombus flavifrons. The sequence continues at coordinate 9,729,860 of NC_138455.1, read as the reverse complement.
CGGTACTTTAAACGATCATCTTGATACAGCGGGAACTATGGTTACGGATAATCATTGATCATCATGAACGACAAGGAAGCTTGAATTTCACACGATTTACATCGCGCCAGAATCTCACGGTGATTACAGTCGATGAACATATCTCATACTGATGGATTTTTAGGAAATTCGAACGACTCTTTGTCAAAAAAAAAAAAAAATAAAAAAAATAAAAAAAATAAAAAATAACAAAAATACAGGTAAAAGCCCATTTTTCTCTTTGATTCTTTCGTACATCTTTCGATTTGATTGAATTTCGCTCAAGTTTTCTATTATTACTTGTCAATGATTCCCGTGTCACACGCATTTCAATTTCAATTATTTTCTAATAAAACGAATCGTTAATATAATTACTATAAACACAAGATTAGATTTTATACAGATCACGTTACACACGAAAAGTTTTCCTAAGCTTCGTAAAAGTCGTTACATCTTATCATCGGAGGGTTAGGTTTACGCTAGTTTGAAAGGCTGTTTGTTAAAACGATCTGAACGCAATAAGTGGCTTTTAATCGTGAGGTAAATGGTGAATTATTAAAGTGGTCGCATGACCGGTCAGAGCCCCACGAGGAAGTCCCCATCCAGCTGATAGCAATTTCTACTCACGTGCTACGTGATTAGAATCACGAGGTCCGTCTAACATGACGTATGCCGTCGACGATCAGTGTTGCGTGACACGTGACACACACAGTCATTCTGAAAATCACGGCCTCCAACGACCTTCTGCACTACTTTTCAACAGGCGTCGCCATACTCTTCGTTATGCGATGTTCACAACACCCGTTTCACGTGAGTTGTCGTACGTACGTGCAAATCCGAGTCTGCGGTTTTCCAGAGATTCGAAAAACCACCTGTGGATTTTTTCTGCAGATTTTTAACAAGATTTTTTATTTCCAAGTTAATTTATGCGATTTAGGTTTTCAGAAGAATTTTACAAGGTTGCCGAGGCTATCCGACTCGTGATTTAAATTCGAGATGGAGAATTCTGCATTTCCAGAAAGATTGTTGGCTTCTCTAACCCTTTGGAATTCCACGTTATTTCTCACGTTAACACGAAGTTTATGAAAAATTCATTATTTTTTCAACATACTTGGAAATATTCGACTTTTAAGAAAAACTTTCCACTTTCTACAGATCATTCCGGCTTTCTCACAGTTATTATTCGTTACGAGTTTTAAGAAACGCTTTCCATTTTTAGAAATTGTATCGTACAATTGTATCGAACCTTCCTGATACGATACAACTTAAGACGCGCTGCTATAATTTTTGATTTGCGCGATAGATTTCCACATAAACGAATTCTCAATCGACGCTTTGTAAAAGCACTGAGTTGGTAAAAAAATGTTCGAGTTGCTGAAATTCCGCAAAATGGGCATTTTTATTCTTCCTACTTTGAAGGCTGGTTTCAACATTCTCAAGATAAAATATCATTCTAACAGATGTAGCATAGCGAAGAATAATATCCTTGTTGTCTTAAACTGCGCTTATAATCGGTGCTCGTTAATCACAAACACGCGCCACACGCTAACAGAACCAATTTGAGAATTTGTGATGAGAACTTGCGATGAGGAAATGCGGTGTAACAGAAATAGCTCGACGACGAAACGAAAGAAAACGATTGGAAGGAAGAAACTAGAGAGATTATTTTCTTTGCAATTAAAATTTACGCCGTCACGTATTGTTTCTTGTAATTATCACAGCATGTTTGGCAACGCCATAAAAACAATCCACGTTTCTCGTGGCCGATAATTAGCCATGGAACCGGTTCTATTCTTCGAATCGAGTATTATAATCGATCTACTGGCAATCCTCCTCGGACGATTAATTAAAGCTTTACAAATCGACGTTCGTTCGATGGTTATGAAAACTCGTGATTGCCTTCTTTAAGGAGTTCGTTCGTTCCTGCTGCTCTTTGCCAGTTAACTCCGTTTCTATCCTCCAGTTTTTACACTTCAAACTTCTTTCCATTCTTCCATCTTATTTTCATATATCGATCTTATCTTTGTTTTAATAAATAGAAAGATTCTTCGCGTTTCAACCGTTTGAGTGACAGGGGTCTTAATATTTGTTATTTTTATGAAATACGCCTATATTCTTATATACGCGTACCGTTAGTTTGTAAATATTTCTAGTTTTCTTCAATCAAAATTATTGAGAAGATAACAATGAAATACAAAATACCGTCAGTCGTTCGTAGCATTGAAATGTACTGGCACTTTTCAGCACAAAATCTAAACAGCACGGTAGAGCTGCTTGCGACTCAAACGGTTAATATTGCCTTGGCAACTAAGTGATTGCGGATTTTGTCGATACCACCTAACGACAAAATCCGCAGTCACTTAGTTGCCAATCCAATAACATTTCCAGATTAAAACAGCATTCTGAATTATCCATCCGAGTGTCGTAATTATACAGGGTGGTTGGTAACTGGTGGTACAAGCGGAAAGGGGGTGATTCTACGCGAAAAAAGAAGTCGAAAATATAGAATAAAATTTTTTTAAAAATTTTTTAAAATTTTTCCATCGAGACAACGATCTACGGTGAGATCCGTTATAACGTACCGCAGGCGTACCGAGCGAAAATTCAAAGTCGATTTTCTCGAAAACAAAGCCTCAAACGAAAAAATTTTATTCTATATTTTCCCCTTCTTTTTTCGCGTAGAATCATCCCCTTTCCGCTTGTACCACCAGTTACCAACCACCCTGTATACCAGCAGCAATATTTCTGAAAAATGACGAAAAATGAAGAACGCGTATTCGCTGGAACCACGCAATTTATCAAAATGCCTGGCGTCTGGAACCGTAAAGCTGAAGGCAATGGTTGGTCGAGCCTCGCTCACGAGCAAAAGGGGCTACTCTCGTTTCTGTGTATCGTTCTTTCATTTTACAAGCGAGATAAAAACGAAAAGGGAAATTATATTACTAAATTGGCGCATATCGAACGTTTCTTCGAAGTTGAAAACGATTTGCCCGAATCTTCCATTAAATTTTATCCTATCTGCGACCATTATCAGCCATATTCGGGAAGAAAAGGTAATTTGCTGTAATAAGCGTGTATGGAATATTAATAAGACGTATAATAGAAATATTAGCAGCTCGTTATCAGGCTGTTATCGTTATGGTACCGATATTGGCGTGTATTTTTAGTTTAATTTACGGAAGACTGCATGAAAAATGTTACATCCGAGAGAAATGGCACAGAAACTGTAGCGTGCGTATAAATGGGAATGACTTGATTTTCATAAATCGCGTAAAACACGTGCCATTTATCAGATCTGGGGGTCATTCGAATAAAATATTTGAAGAATGAATTGGTAAAAATGGTACGTCGTCTTATTTGACTGGATGGTACTTTGAGATAATTACGCGCTTGTTTGTTCCAACAAGCAAATTTTCGCCAAAGGAATTTAGTATGTAGCCTAAATTAAATATTAAAGCATAAACATATCTTTCCTCTATAATAACTTTCAAATTTTCCTTTCATTGAATTTTCTATTGGGCTGCCCGAAAAATGTCTTTCTTTCGCAAACGTGTCTTTTACAACAATGCACCTTCATACAAACGTGAAACCAACAAGTTAAATGTTTATCACAACAGAACAAAATGGACCGTACGTAATTCGACAAAATAATGTAAAACAAAAAATTATTTCCTCATAAAACGAAAGAAACTTTTCGAACAATTAAATACATTAAGTTCGATTTAAAATATGCGCTATATCCATTTATATTCTCGTCATTTTGTATTAGTTATGATCACAATTTTCAGTTTAGCGATTTTGATCGCCTTAGATGTTGAGGCGATTCTAAACGCATAAATAAAAGAAAATATTCGTTATAATATAATAAGATTCGAGATAACGATTCAAGGCTTTAGAAACATTTTACCGGCGATTATACTGACAATTTCTCTTCGAATCTTCTCTTTTCGCACGCTAACCCAAGCACACAAAATCGCCTAAGGTGCAGGTATCCGGACGACATTGGCCTAAAGGCAACTACCAGGAACAGCGTTGCTCTAGCGTTTACATGAAAATGGACGCACACGAAGCAACGCAAAAATGCAGCGACGAGCAATTACCTAGCGTTAATTTTTCTACCATACAATTTTCTCGCTATGCCAACCATCCGTGTCGTGTTCTTAGCTGTCCCGTGAAATCGATGATTATCGGTAGCGCGTTGGCGATTAGAGGAACTTTGCAATTAGTTTACGAGGATTTGATGGGTGGTCTTGGGATTCCTCACTCGTGCTGTAATTCTCGCGATTCTTTCGATAACTTTATTTTCCAAACGCGTTTCCGCAAATTTCATTTCACGCTAGACGCTTAACGACTTCTGATGAAACTCTAATTCTACTTCCGTTTGATACGTTCGCTGTTATCGATGCTATTCGATTATTCACGATAACACGTTGATAACATTTTCAAAATTTAAACGATCCACTACTTTTGTCTCTTATCTGGCGCAACTGTTGTATTTTCAATCTCAACAAAATAAGTCAGGCAAATTAAAGCACACAGCATGTTAGACAGTTCGTCGAAACAAATATTATTATTTAGAGAAAAGTTAATAATCGATCGACCAGTGAATACGTACGATCAATGATAATCAACCTGGTCGTTTCTTCGATTGAAATACAACAAAAGGAAGATATAGATCTCTGCACGCTATGTTGTCTGCAATCTCGGAAAAAATACCGTACCAGTAGCCACAAAGACGTATCTTTGTCAAACGAGAACGAGCTGTTATTATTACTAACACTTTGACTACCGCGTTAGTCTTTGGTGAGCGGAGCGTTTGAACTTCTCTCAATTGTAAAAATTGTATGAAAATTGACAGTTAGGGCATTTTCAATATAACCGATAAATAGAAGATACTTTGGAATAAAAAGTACCCCATTGAACGATTAAACATTTTTATTAGAACATCAATAAAAAAAAAAAAAATGAGAATTGTTAGGTAGATGATACATTTACACTGTACATGTGAATGTGTGTGTAAGCGTCAGAGGATGTTCAGGTCTTAGTTGAGACAAAAGACTGTTAGAAGCTTCTAGAATAGTCTGACAAGAAGCGTGTGTGTAAGAAGGTTATCGAGGTCTTCCGAGTGTAATATATATGTATCGATGTTGTGTGCAAATAAAGCAATTAATTTATTATACCTTAACAAGAACAAATCTTGCATCTAACGGTGCACTGTGTGGAACTCGACGAAGCAGCTCCTGAGATAAAAACTGACGTCGAGTCGCACTCGACGTAGAAGTGCAAAGGTTAATATACAATTTTCGCGTTGACGAAATCTTACTTTCGAAATTCTTCGATATCTTTCAGCTACTTGGTTGTGTAATAAACGAAAACTGTGTACAGAATGTGACGCAAGTTTCTCGTCATTGATCAGCTTAAATACCTCGGAAATATCCATCGACGTTAGAACCATGTGATAAATTTAATTTGAAGGAACAGACGATGATTTCCACTATACTATATACTATAGAAAAATTCGATAACTGTAAACGTTTGAAAAATGAAACTAAAATTTATTTGTTTTAATACAAATATCCGTACGTTAACACATTAATTGTTGGTTGTTGGTGACCGGAGCGCTTGAACTTCTTACAGTTGTAAAAATTGTATGAAAATTGACAGTTAGGGCATTTTCAATATAACCGATAAATAGAAGACACTTTGAAATAAAAAGCACCCCATTGAACGATTAAACATTTTTATTAGAACATCGATAAAAAAAAAAATGAGAACTAATCTTGCATCTAACGGTGCACTGTGTCTGCATCCATATCTTTGAGGAGTAATCTACGAATATTATTATAAACACAGCTTGGAAAATAATCGTAAATGCTGCTTTATAATCGTATAATTGAAGTTAGAAGTGTGCACATACCTTGCTATTATATAGAGAACGAGCAAATACCGTTTACCAATATCTTCTACACGTTTCAACGATATATTCTGCACGTTTTGCATACGACGAAACAACCAATGCTAATGGTTTGTTGAAATAAACGAAGGCTTGTTATAATACGTCGCTATCAACTGTTACCAAGGCGCCACGATGGTCACCCGTGACCACCAACAAGATAAACGGTCGATCGAGGAAGAATGTCGTCTTACATCGTCAATTTATTATTATTTCGCCATTATATGCTTGAAATAATAAAAATACTGCCGTGGCGTTCTCAGCGAAACACGTGATTTCCGCGTGGCAGTCAAAGTGTTTTAAACTGATATTCATAATAAAGCACATGGATACGCATATTTATTGGCCGATGAAGTTATCAACTTAAAGTTTTCCATCGATCGATACTCTCTTGCATCATCGATCATTTAGAAAAATCCTGGTAATTGCAAATTACCAATCGGTGATCTAATTGCACGTCTGGTCGTGACATCGAGGATCTCCACCCTGTCGAACAAGCTGCGAATCCTTTTTGCTCGATATTCCGTGTCTGCTGTACGCGTTTACGATGGAAAAAGAAGAAACAACGGAGTATTACAGGCGAAAGCCTGTCTTATTCACAAAAGATCCACTATGCTGGCGATCGATGGAGAAATTGATCGCTGGCACGATCGATCGTAAGGGTAAAATCAATTCGTGCCGATGAAATGGATAAAGAGCAAATAAAATGTCACTTAAGGCGAGAAAGATGGAAGGTGGAATCATGGCCACCGTTGAAAATGCACGGTCATCCGTGCCGCATTAATTTGCGGCTACGTTAGCGCTAAAAAGTATCTGGCTACGTGGTTAATGCAGATAGCGCACGGCATCTTGAAAACGTCCGGTTTATGTTCGTTTTACGTTCGCTTTAAGTGTGAACGTTTTATGGCTTGATCTGGCCGTTTTTATAAATCCTGCCACAGGATACCTGGATCACGTTGTAGTCTTGTTATAAGCGATTTAAATAATTATTTTTATAATACGATTACTCGTCCCGATAACGTGAATTATGCGAATATCATCGGCGTAGTTCGACGGACTTGTCGTATGACAGCAAACTGAACGTCGAATATACGAATTCTCGAGATTATTTCTTCTTGGCCTTTAGGCTCTTCCTTTCTTCCTCGGATCTCGACTTTTTCCTCGGACGGAGAACGTTTTATTTTCTTCTTGAATTCCTCACGCTGTTTCTTCTTTCTAGATTCTCCAACGTGTTTCTTGAAATTTTTCTTTTCTCCAAATTTCTCTCTCTCCTGACTCTTGAGATTTTCTGCGTGAAAATTCAACACAACGAAAGGCAAAATTATCTCTTCCATTTTGATCCAAGTTGTCTGTTTATTTTTAAGCCCAACAGTAAATTCTATGTAACATCGACTTGTATAAAAATGGTGAAACTATCCGAAATGCGATGGCAGCTGCATAAATGCTCTTGTCATTCGACAAGAGGATCTTCTCGAGAGAAGAAGTGATGGTTGTTCGTATGATAAAGAGAAAGGAACGAAATGAATCTGCGACGCGGTACAAAGTAACCTGATTCAATGTAAGAAAGAGTCGTTGCACTTACTTCCCGGATATGATACACGCTATGCTGTACGATCTATGAACGCAGAACCGCATGAAAGATCGATAGAGAAAATGAAATATCATAACGAAGGATGAAGAAAATTATTATTGATCGTGCTGTGCAACCAGTTGCTCCGGTTTCTTTTATCCTCTTCGTTATTCGTACGATAAAGAGGAAGAAAAGAAATCAATGTTCGATGGGATGCAAAACTAACCCGATTAAACGTAAGAAAGAATCATCGCAGATCACACAGATTTGCTTCTCAAACGAAACTTGTAATAATTTTTAATACACGAACATTATCACGATTAAACAATAAACAATAATAATCCATAATTTTACACTCGATTTTCCGTACGGACCACACATGTTATTAATATTTCTAATAATTAAATGGCGAATACATTTGTCCTAGATAAAATTCTTAACTATTTTTCCAAAAAGGTAAAATAAACAAATGTTTCTCTATAATAATTTACAAAATAAAATTATTCTATGCAGTTGAAGAAATACTTGCACCTAAACGAGTTAATTAATTTTTCATTCAACATACATGTAACGCTAGCGACCACCCACCGATCGAGCTATTAAATTTAGCATTAATTAACCATCGCAACAAGTACCCGCGTTAAGATATTAATTGGGGGAATTAATCTCTTGGAGTAATCGTACCACGATCGTCTTTCGAAACGGCTACCGGATGCATATTCATGTCAACCGAGATATTGCGCCAGCCAGATCGCAAAAAACATACCACGAATATTCGGATCAGTCTCGGGTGCGCTCCCATTGACGTCGCAACCTTGATCTCCCCTCGATCTCGATCGAAAGGGCAAACCGATTGTTCTCGCTGGATCTCTCGTCCAGTGACGAGTACGTGCGTGCACCGTGCACCTGCTGTGCATTTTTCGATAGGACACTGTTACATCTAAGGAAGGTCGTTTTAGGAAATTAGGTCTTGTTTAATGTACAGGTTTTCCAATTTTTCAACTCGCTTCGATCGTCCAATATCGATATTCTCAAGCACTCAAACTGCTGTTCAATCTTCTAACGTGCGTATCTTCGAACTTTGTTATTTCCAAGCTTCTCTCGATCTTTTGACGTCCATATTTTGGAATTTTCAAATTGCGAAACTTCTTTCGCAGATCTTCTAATATTCATATTTTCGTTAAATTTATAACTGAAATCTGAATATAAAATATTACGTATGAAGTATTCAGGCGGAGGAGATACTTTTGCAGCAGAGTGTACGTGATAATTTATGCGAATTTATGCGCGTGTTTTTCGTGTCTCACGCCGATAATCGACGACTCTGTGTCCAAGCGAAGTACGTATGCGCGATTTCTTTGATTTTCGATGTTAATATTTGATGAAAGAATCACAACTTCTTATTTTCTGATTAAATGTTTTCAATTATTACGACGTCGCGATGAAAGCCAGGTTTTATGGATGTCGTAGTGTTATTATTTGTAGCGTTTGTTTCGTAGCGCGTATGTAACGTACACTATTAACGAAACTATGAAAACAGACAAAATGATGAAAATCAAATAAACTACAAATTTCCAACATCTCATTTCTCCACAACTCAAAAATAAATAAACATCCAATCTGCAAGTAGCCAACGCGACGAATATCTAAGGTGCACAGAAGATTCGGAACAGAGATAGAAAAACGCATAAAACGTGAGATTTAAAAAATATTGTAAATAAAATTGTACATTTCTTTCGTTCACCTAGCTCTATGTAAATTCTTACATTATCCGACTGATCAATTTCTCAATTTTCGTCGATATAAGAAATTACACGAAGTTAGACGAACGAAAGGAATGGCAAACGAAAGTAAAATTTTACATTGAATTTCGAACCGGCCATTTGCCGGGTCTGGCGAGGTCAGTGTTAAGCTACTACAACGCTACTCGATAAGAATTGGAAAACAAGACGACGAACGAGTGATCTAACTTGCAAACGATTCGATTTTCATGCGCATACGACGTTCGCCAATCCTCTGGCGATTTTTCGCGAGACTATCAGGTTGTCCGGAAAGTGTCTTTCTTTTACGGACACGTCATTTACAACGATTCATCTTTATACAAAGACGAAACCGAGCAAGCAAGGTGCAATAGATAGGCATAAGCAGTACATAATAATAGAAGTACTAGAGTAAGAGAAATATATGAGATGTAAGGGCATTATAAGAGATGTAAATCGGAAGTCGTCCAAAGCCGAAAGGCATGGACTGTATAAATAAATAAAAAAAAAAAAAAAAATACAAAGACGAAACCTAATCTATCAAACGTTGCGATTTTTATCTTGATAGAACAAAATGGACCGTAAGTAATAAAACAGAAAATGTACGTCCATTATTTCCTTATAAAACGAAAGAAACTTTCCGGACGACCTAATATACCAAGCTTTCGTCATATCATCGAACAATGATCGTTTCGATTTTTCCCGAGCGCATGCCGCGGTGTGCGGTGGCGCAAAAACGGCACCGCGCGGCGGCGGTCGCGTCTACCGCGCGGTGCACGCGCGATGACGGTGTCATTGGCGATTAACGTGCGCGCCGCCAGAGAAGAAGCGCGCGGCGTGCCGTAGTGCGTGCGGCTGTGCGTGTGCCGTGGTCGCGCGCGACCTCTGCACACTGCGCTATCTCTGCACAGCTCGATCATCGACACGATCGAATCGCTGCGGCGAGTACACGCGGCAGCAAATCGGCACCGAACCACGCTGCTGCCGACCCGCGTCAGATCCTCCTTGAAGAGGGGGCTACGCGATGACGTCACGTCCGGCGCGAGGGCAACGAGTGTGGGAACCGGCGGCAGGTGCGCTCGAGAGTCAGTCAGAGAGTATGGAGGGCCTGGTTCGCCGCGGGTTCGAGGGGAAGAGGGAACGAAATGGCCGGGGAAGACACGGCAGAGGAACGAACCTAACCGGCCCGATCAAGGAGGGAAAGAAGCCGAGCCAACCGGCCAAACAGAGCAGGGAAATGAATGGCCAAAGAAATGGAAAAATTGGAGGCGAGCAACAGCGGCCTCTAACCGCGGACGCGACGCCAGCCAGCAGCAGCCTGATAAAAAGGGACCGAATGGAATGGTGCTAAAAATCATCGGTATCCCTGCTGGCCACAGGAAGCGAGATAGCCGTGGATAAAGGAAAGGGGAAAACCTGTGGGAAACGGATGTGCCTCGCGAACGAGAAAATATGCGGAGATTAGAAGAAGCAGAGTCGAGTTGGCGAGGGGCAACCTGGACAAAGATAAATAGGCTGTGAGTGATAAGTGGGTGGATGAGGTACATAAAGGGAGATTGAGAAACCTCGTGGATGGCGTTCCAAAAGAATTTTTTCAGCTTTAGGCTGATTCTAATCACTCGGGGTTGGTGTTTGTTTCGACAGATCGGGACGTAATATTTGTTTTTACTGTTTGAGAATACTCGTCGTAGATGGTCGTGCCTCTTGCATCCACTCGACTCGAAACGCACGCTGTATTTCGATAGATATTGTTAAAATGTAGTCTTTAAAACGTTTGCTTTCAATATACTATGTATGTATTTAAAGTAGCGTTAGTTGGCCAGGTTTTTGGATTTACCGTGTTTTTCTTCTTGGGAATAAATTTGAAAGCTTGGTAGTAAGACAGCTGTTAAATTTCTTTCAGAAGGTACGTTTTTCAAATTGTGTTTTCTCAGCTGCGCTAATAAATACAAGTCGGCGAATTGAAAAAAAATCCAATGATTCATTGGCTACGTATGATTTGCATATAAATCAGCACGTGTGCCTGCACTGAACATATTCAGAGCAATCTTGCGTGCAATCTCCTTCGTGCGCATAGTATAACATTACGTCGTTCCAAAAAATCTACATTTCCCTCTCCCCTTCTTTGATGCAACTGCAAGAACACACCTCTATGTCTATGAATATTAATAACAGTAGATTAATAATAGTAGTAATCGATTTCTATACAGTGTCAAGATTCTACTTCATAAAAATAAATCGTTTACTTTCCTGAATATATTCGTCCTAGAAAGAACGTAAATAATAATAAATTCCAAATTGAATTGCAGAAAACAAACTACGTTGATATGAAAAGAAGATAATATGAAAATCATTTCGTCACTCATCCTGAAGATCCACAATCTGTCATTGTAAACAAATAATCGTCGCATTTAACGACCTACCACTATCAATGGACCAACATAAGGTCGTTAAAATTTTCTCTTATTAAAACCTTCTTCTTCAAATATTAAGAGAAAATTCTCTCTCGAAACGATCAACGCGTAAAAGAATAAAGCGCGTAATATGAAAATTAAAGCTCAGAGCACGTACTCTGAACAGCGAAAATACAGTGCATTTTACGATGTACCGATATTAATGGGTCAATCTAAAGTTACTAAAATTTGCTAAAGAAGAGATTGGTTGCTGGAAAGTACGAAGAAATAGAATAAGAATTACAGCAGCAACAGCGTAGTCGTTTGTTCCGAACACAGAGAGTTAATGTGGTTTAACTACAATGAGCGACTGTATTACAAAGCCGGTAGTCGGATAAAATGAGTTCGATGAAAAGAGGGTTATTAATGCATTGATCACCAGGTGCATGGTAAGCGATGAAGCGAAGTCGAAACGACTTTACCATAAGTGATACATCACGAAATGATGTTGCTGCTCTTTGTGTACCGTGATGCATCATTCACGAGCAAAACGCGTGATGAAGTAGGCTCGGTAAGGTAAACTGGTTGCACGTTCTACATGGCTGTGTATTCGCTTGTGTGGTCTGGAATACTTGAATATGAGTTCACGGTGAATGACGGTAGGAAACGAAAGAAATTAAACGAGATCCTTGAGGCTTTCGCGAGTTTCTTGCGAGTCGGTACAGATCGAGAAGGACGTTGACTTAACGCGTAGGCTTGTCAAACGATACGTAAGATCGAAGAGAGGTAAGAGATACACGATGCTTGTTACTTGGTAGCCAACTTCGTAATTTCATCGCATAAATCTCGAATTTCATAAAAGTTCAGCATTGCGTTTCGAGAGAAGAAAAGAGAAACGATAACGATATCTGCAGAACATCGCGTTAACGATTATGATATCCGCCATACGTAGTGTACGTATCTATACATTTTATGGAGACAAATTAAAAATAGTATATGGTATGGTATATATTGGTATATATTGGTATATATTGTTTATATCACGTAGATATTATTTATCGCGCTTTATCTCCTATCCTTATCAGACGTGGTAAGATATTTGGCGAATAAATGTTACTTCTTCCATCTGTTTTTTCTACTCCAGTTCGACTACTATTTCGACAGGAAACTAGGAAATTCCTCGTATTAAAACACGCGCGAGGATGCAAGTTCGATACGAATCGCGAGCAAAGTTTCCCGCGCCTGGACGCGCGCGCGTATCACGCGTGCCACCTGTAACACGCGCGTACGAGGCGTGTGCGTGCGTGTGCACGGCGCGCGGCCTCCGCTTTTTGCTCTTTCTTCTTGTCCCTTCTGCCACGATGTTCGAAGGACGGAGGGTGAGGGGCAGTAGGACAGGGGAAATTTCATCCTACCGATACTCGTCACCCTTGATTCTTCTTTTTTCTCTCTTTTTTCAATCCTTTTTTCTTCCAAGCTTCGGCCGTGTCCTTTCGTATCTCCTCATTTCTCTCCCCTTCTTGGATTTTTCGCCCTTTTTGTTTCTCTTAAGAGCTGCTTTCTGCGGTGGTCGAGGTAATGGACATTTTTCTCTCCGAAGGCTCTTTCATCGATTCTCGTAGCAATTGCTCTTTGGGATTTTATCCCGATTCTCCAACACGTGTTCGTATATTTTCTTCGATCGAGATTTCTTAATATCGTTGGAGAAAACGGTTTAATTAATTTATTAAAAACACTCTCGGCTAATATACAACGATAGCGAACCACGCTGCTGCATTTTATATTATCGTGTTATATTACGGTGATAATAGAGTATCGGAGAGGAAGCAAAGGGTAATCGGATATTGCGGAGAAAAGTAAAAAAACAAGAGGAAGGAAGAATATGAAATAACGAGGCGGAGGCTTAATTAAGAAATGCCGAAAATGCCCCGCTGCTTTATATTTATTGTTTTATTGCTACTCATTTCTAAAACATAACCCGCGGCTACCTGTCTAAAGAAAAGAACACCCGTTTAATTCCCTTCTTTCTCTTTTTGTGAATTATGGAGTGTAGATGGAAATGTGGATGGTGATTTTTATGGCGGTGCAGGATACGTGAGCGGTGGTTGGAATAATTACGATGCAGTTTGGTTACGTATCAAGGGGCTTACGGCGGGGTTCTAATTTTTATGCCGCGGAAACAACCCGATGATGATACGGCTAACGCTAAAACCTCAAACAAGAGGCTGGCAATTATCTATTCCTTTTATTCGTTTTTTTTTTTTCCTTCAAAGTTTTGAAACCGCTCGTTTCGGTGACACTATAATTTATTTCGCTATACTTCAGTGTTGTTATATATTACGTTTCAGTGCTATGTATTATGCTGCATGTTCCTTATGTAAAATATTCTTCCTTTCACGTTACTATCCTATTCGTACTTTCCTATAATCCTACGAATAAAGAGAATTTCACGCACGAGAAAGGGAACTTTTATGAGACGAAATAATCGAAATTGATGAACCATTCGATCAATCGTTCCAGAGACAATTTTCTATGGTAATTCGGATGAAATATTTCACGATAAACGTCGAATTTACAGAGGAGATTAAACAATGAGAAGAATAATTTAAAGAAGAGATAACACAAAATGACAGGGTACAAGAGTAATATTAATACGCTGAGAATAAACATGCTTATAAAATACCACTTTCTCGATATAAAAATTCACCTGCAACGACAACATATTCTCAGAGAATTACATTGCGCCAGCGAGTTTCTCGTTACGTAAATTATGGAATCACGTTAAAGAAGATAAGTTATCTGCTCTTAACGAACGCTGAAATAGCGTTTTTCAGAAACACGTGGATCTTTGTCAAAGGAAATAGAGGAAAAAGGGGGAATCAATTTAAACCGCTTAATATTGCCTACCAAAGAGAGCGTATCTCTTCCGAAACCCTTTTCTCAGGACCCAAAATGAAGAAGACATTGGAGGCGCTAATTTATGGCGACTGGGCCGACGCGCCTAACTAAAAACCTCGCTTACATCCTCATTTGAATGCGTAAATCGGCCTGTTCCACGCATTCCGGCCATCTTTTTGGCCAATTAACGAATCTGAAAATCTCGACGGCTTCCGATTACTTTTCTAGACAGCGTAACCTAGTTCCAAAATGATCTAAGCACTGACTGGCATCGACTAAGCAGCCTGTAGCGTTGCAAGGGAGGAACGCGAGACGAAGAGGAGAGAAAGGGAAAAATAGAAAGAGAGGGGAAGGAAGAAGGAGGAGATGAGAAGAATGGAACGAGGAAGGGGTGAAAAAATGGGAATGCAATGTGGCTCATTAACGCTCGTAAAGGCGTTCGTGATGGCGCCGATCGCCAACAACGGCACACTTGCGCCCTCAGGCCTGTAATCACGGAACTTATAATAATCTAGTATCCTCGTTCCTGCTGGCCGACTGTAACGACTCGAAATTACAAGCGATATCAATTTTATAGTTATAACACGAGCCGTAATCAGACCTGGTGCTGTCCCAAACGTCCGACTCGTCGTTCACGGAATAATCGCGACTCTTGCCAAGGTTTCATCATTGGTAAAATTCAGCATCGTTCTCCTTTGGCAAAGTAGAATCGTCGTTTTCTAGTCAGACTCGCGTCTAGTTCTTCTGTACACTTCGGCTCAGATACGTCGGTTTATCTGTTATTTCCGATTGTTGAGGTGATTAGATGTCGTTAACAGAGCAACGCATGGATAAATCGTAAAGTTGAAAATATATTTTAATACAGAAGTGTAAGCACAAGTAGGAATATAATTTAAGCTGGTCCCGATCCGCACGCTAACAGCGTTACCCTATAACTGAAAACCCCCAAGCCATCGTCGCCTGTCTACTGTCTATGGTCTGCCTTCGTCTATCGTCTATACGCTGTCGATGGCTTCGGTGCTTGAGGAAACTAAAAAGATGTAGAGTTTTCTTAGAAGTGGTGACCACTGATGGAACTATTGGGTTGGCAACTGAGTGATTGCGGATTTTGTCATTAGATGGTACTGACAAAGCCCGCAATCACTTAGATGCCAATTACGAATTTTAATTACACTTCATACGAAGGCCACAGGAAAACTATATGACGCGTCGTCTGTTGCTGATTTCCTCACTTTATGCCACTTTGGAGGCTGACAAGATGTTCGTATAAGACACGTAGCAATGACGATAATAACAAACAGCGATAAGTAGCATTATTTTGGAAGAATAATAACTCGTGTTACCATGGTGAACCATGGACACCAAATAGTATTTGGAGGAAGAGTCAACGAGCAAATACTTCGTAAATTATATCGATATTTGAAAAGTATCTATTGGGCAATAGAACTCTGACTGTCTGGTTGAAGCGTTTACGATTCCTTGGTGAAACAGGCAATCCGTTTATCTGTTTTGTGTAAGAGGAGAATTGGATAACAGCGGAATGAATAGTTAAATGGAGAATTGTTGTAAGTATTTATTGGCTTAGGACACCTGCTGATGACGTAGAGAAACATGATAAGTGACCGAGATATTCGATAAGACGATTAATTGGACTAGAATTCCGTACTCTTGCAAGGATAATGATTCAGGTATAAGAAGAGAGATAGTTTCGAAACTATTTGGAGAAAGATTAGATAGAAAAGCTTCGATGCTAGTAGAAATTTCAATTTGACTATTCAAATTATTTAATCGTAGAAAAGGAATGTAATTGGAGACGAGTAGGATTTAGTCTTTTAATTTACCAATTTACGATACTGTGAAAATATTAATAATAATTTTCAACGTCATTTGTATGTATTGTAAAAAGTCGATGGTCGATACGAATGACCGTAACTGGAGAACAGAATATTAGATCGATCAGCGAAGTTAACTGAAACGGTAATCCTTTGTTTCAAATCCGACGTACGTCGCTGCGTTAAGATCGCAGATTTTACGTAAGTGTCTCTCATACTCGAAATTAATTTTTCTCAAAATTTGAGACTAGCCTTTCGAAGCTAATTTCGAGCTCTACCCAACGACTACCTCGAAAGAAATTTTCTAATTAAAAGAGGAGAAGATCCGAGTTAGCCTGTTTGTTCCTCGACGATAAATTTCCATCAATCTACGAAAGACAAGACAGAACCAGGAAGGGAAACCCTGAAGAAATGCAGCAGACAGCTATCGAAGAGACATCTCCTCGAAGACCGGCGAATAACACGAACATCATCGTGCATCGATAATTGAACGCGGCTATACTTGAAGAAGACCGTGCGTCAGTTAGCGATGAGGTCTGCGCAAACTGCCTCCAATTATGTCCTTTACTGTCGATACGTTGCCAACATAAATTCCTTGCCGGCCCTAAAAAGGAGAGGACGAACCGAGCAATCACTGCCTCGTCGCTTCGAAACGGCCCACTTCCCCGAAGCTAATTGTTCCTTGAAATATATCGTTTAATTTGTATTTATTATAAGGTTCCCGTGGTGCAGGGTTGGCTGGCGAGCAAATAGCAAGGAAGATACACTGTCGAAGGAATACGAGAATATAAGAGACGCGATAATTAATATAAATAGCGATGGGCGCAAGCAACTGGTAGTAGCGCAAGCAGCCAACTTGAACATTGGATTCCAGAAGTCTGTGTTATTTGAAAAGAAAGAATTGGTTACTTTCAAGAAGATTCGATCTTCAACGCAACAGACTCGGGCCCTGTACGAGTACTTTGAGAAATGAAATCGCTTAGTTGCCAATGCGATAGTTTAGCGTCGACGTGCTGGAAAGCAGATTTGCGAAAGTTGCGAGGTTGGAAAACAGCTTGTGAAGATTGTGAATACTTCGCTAAGATACGATGAACGAACTTACGGAGCTAATGAATGTAACGAACAGATATACAGGGTGGTTGGTAACTGGTGGTACAAGCGGAAAGGGGGTGATTCTACGCGAAAAAAGAAGTGGAAAATATAGAATAACAATTTTTCGTTTGAGGCTTTGTTTTCGAGAAAATCCACTTTGAATTTTAGCTCGGTACGCGTGCGGTACGTTATAACGGATCTCACTGTAGATCGTTGTCTCGATGGAAAAATTAAAAAAAAAATTAAAAACAAATTAAAAAATTAAAAAAAAGACAACGATCTACAGTGAGATCCGTTATAACGAGACGTGTTAAAATGCACGCGTACCGACCTAAAATTCAAAGTCGATTTTCTCGAAAACAAAGCCTCAAACGAAAAATTTTTATTCTATATTTTCAACTTCTTTTTTCGCGTAGAATCACCCCCTTTCCGCTTGTACCACCAGTTACCAACCACCCTGTATATTGATTTGGTAACTAAGTGATTGCAGATTTTGTCAATGCCACCTAATGACATTGTATTCGAATCTAACGAAGCAAATCTTGGTCGTTGGTCTTGATTCGGATTTGTAAGTATTTGTATCGAACTTAATCCCATCGCTACATGTAAAAAAGAGAGAGAGAGAGAGAAATGTAAGGGTAAAACGGATGGAGCGGATAATTAGAAAATGAAACTGAGCTCTGCACGAATTGAGAACTCGTTCTGGGCTCCCATTATGTTTGTTAAGCTCCTGGAAGCCGACTCGCGTGCAATTTTTTGCGCCTGCTCTTGAAAAGTCGATTAACCCGGCACGGCGCCCGACATTCTAATGAAAAAACAAATCCTGCTCGCTTACTGTCCAATGATATATATATATATATTTTGCAGATTTTTCATCCTCCTTCTTCTGTCTCTTTTTTCCGCTGGTATTTTAGTTTTTTGAGAGATTAAACCTAACTCAATTCTTGATGTAACTTGCGTGCAAAATCTATTTGCACACTGCACGAGTTTATCATAGTTTAACACGGTCTGTTTCTCATCAATTTATATAGCAATGATATACCAATATATAATTTCCATACAACATTTATTTGTACGTTATACAACTCTCTAATCGTATTCGCATGTTGTTTAGCTTTACCCGTGTACTTTATTACGAAAGTCCTTTTTTTAACTGCCGCTACGATTAGTAATTAACGCCTCGTATTAAAACATAATTCGATACGCAAGTGCTTAATGTAATGCAACCAGACAATTTCAAACGTCATTAGATATTCCAACATTTACATTTATTCGCGTGCGTTAAATTTAAACCACGATTAATTCGAACCATTTATTTCCGAATAATAATCAGACTGGCGTGATAATTACGAACTAAATCAAATTCAACTCACCGTAAGATATTCGCCGCAGCGTGCGTGCTTCTCCGCGTCGCCCTAAAAATACGCTGTTTCTATTTCCATTGAAATCCCCCACCGTGCCAACAGAATCTCCTCTTGCAACACGCAACGCGTTCTGTTCTCCGAATCGGGCGTCGCGACGCCCGCGCTTTTTCGGTGGCCGCGCACGAGTAGGCGCCGGCGCCGTCGACCACAGCTGCCTTTCTGCGAGCCTGATAACGGGGGCTGCTCGCAAGCAACCGCCTGGGTGCTTCGTCTTACCGAAAGCTCTCTGAAATCGTCTCGCTTTCCTCCCTTTTTTCCTTACCAACGAAAAGGAATCGCCACCGAGAACCTCGTCGAGGAAATATCTTGACGAACGACCCTGCCACCCCCAGCAGGGGGTGGACAATCGTTCGGATGCTCGCTTTCCTGTCGAAACAACCAATACGCGTTCGTGGATGCGTGACCACGCTTCTATACACTGCGGGGACGATTGCAACCTGTATCGTTCGTCCGTCCTTCTTCCACCCTCGTTTCGTGAATATGCATAGAGCTGTGGTGGTTCGTTGTTCCTTTGTGTCGACCGTGGCTTTCGTTACGTTTTGTTATTGGCAGCCAGGACCGATATAACTGCCACGTGTTCTCCTGATAGGGCGGCGTGACACGCCCAGATCGACACCCTGTTTTCGATACTGTGAATGATATCGCTGATTGGAAATAAGACCATCGATGGCGATTATTCGCTAACAAGCTACAATTTAATATATTCTGTGTTTTGCATTTATGTTTGGCACGACTAATTTTATATTAAAGGTCGTAAGAAACGCGGCTGTTAATTTAGAATAATTTTAAAGCAATGCTTGTACGATAATTATATTGTAAAAGTAGGAATGATAAATCCGTGGGAAATTTCTTTTAAGGAATTTCATTTTCTGGGTGTGTGTATCTCGTTCGCGGGAAGCGGTTATTTTCCCTTAGATTCTGATTTCCCGAATTTCCTTTGTGGGTTGTGTGTGAGCAATTTCCAGAGTAGTTTTCCTGCGTTTAATTTCAAAAATGGAATTATCGATATAGACTTATAGATGGAAAATAGGATACGTGGCATGGGATAGAGGGTGAGGAATATAAAGAAGGAATCTAGTCGTATAGGTTAGGTAATGTAGAATGTGGAATGTCAGTATTGAATTGTGTGTGTTAAATGTAAATTAAATATGTTAAATATTGTGTGGGTAGAGAACACAAGATTTGGGAAATTAAACAAGGAACGCTAATGTAAAATATCATGGCAGAAATTCATGAAGCTTATTGAGTAAAATAATGATCAGCTAAAGTGAAAATAATTTGCGCCTGCATTATATAGTAACCTTCGTATAAGATATTTTTTACTACACTGATAGCAATCATTTACTCATTGTATAATTACCTACTTGCGTAATTATGCTTTTCCGTGCTACTTGCTTTTTAAACTTCCTTTCATCTACCTGACCTACATCAGACATATGCGTTGAGTGATTATATCGAGGAGCTTCGATTAATTATAATTATTTGTCTCCTAAATAAAAAAAAAAAATGTGATTTATGGAAGGTTAGCAGCTATTACGAGGATCTGAACGTCCTTAAACGTTATAAATATAACGTTACAAACGTTATCACGATTTTAATTTCAAGCTGCACACGGCGTTAAGTGTCTCAAAATTAATAATTTTCAATTTTCTTCAACCTGATAATTGTAACTTATGGATCGATATTCTTAGTTCTTCTTGGACCACCTCGAAACCATAACATCTTGACAATTAACGTATTTCTATTGTTTCCATCTCAACGTAGCAATTAAGAATTAAATTGCGATTGTTAGGTGAGTTTCGGATGAAAATCGATTTGAAAACGTTAGCGTTGGTTCGATTATCTGGGAATATGTAATTTCTTGCTGAAGTTTATAACGTAACAGATAATTGACGTAAAATGATGATAAATGACGTGAAAGACTCATAAGTTTTTAATAAACATATGTAAAGTACGTAGTTGTTAATTTGATGTATCTAATTGATATTAATAGCATAGTTATTTAAAATATAATAATTATAGTAAACCTAGTAATATACATTTTTATTAAACACATAAATACGATGTTTAATTCTAATATCGCACTAGATATACATTACAACTACTGTAATAAATAATTAAAAATAAATTAGTTACGTTATACGCATAAGCGAGCGATAGAAGAAGCCGACCGAAGTACTGTGTCTGTCCATGACGTTCTTGTACTACTTCCCTCTTTATCCTTTGTTCCGACAGAAAGGCAGGATCTCATAAGGCTTCTTTGAACGATAAAGCAATTTTTCTGCTGTCTACTTTCTAAGCATTCCCTTTATATGTTTCATACGATCCTGGTAAAAAATTCTTACGTGCGACGCCAATGGCAAAAATGTTGGCTTCGATTGGAAATGCTGCGCAAGTCCGCTACAATTTATCTGCCAATGATGTTACTTCGACAAAGGGAGCGCATTAAAAATTGATCGCTGTTCGTGCAGAATGTTCGTGAATATATTTGTTAGAATATTTTTATTGATTAATTTTTAGATTAATAGATTTAATAGATTATTTTTATTGAAAATCTAGTTGTGCTTTGAGGTAAACCGTTATATAAAATAGTACTGACAAATATACAACGAGCGAGAGAAAATTCTTGAAAAATAATCGAAACACGAACAGACGATCTGTGTTGGCAGATTTTATTTGAGATATGCGTAAGAAATGAGAAAATATGATACGATATATCATACCTAAGATTTTTAACTAACACTACACGAATCGAAAATTCATCGACCAGCTCCCGAAATAAGCAGAAAATCGCAAAATAAAATCTTCAAAATGAAAAATCCTAAGAACCAAGGAGGCTGTCGAAATACGTGAATACGTTTGCAAAATAAAATCGTTGAAATGAAAAATCCAGAGAACCGAGGAAAAAACCAGAAGCTAAGGGGCTCAAATATTCTCGTGCACGTTCCTGAAGAAGGGTTGCAGCGTCGGGATGCCGACATCGCATGATGGGCGCCTGGTGCGGCGCCAGCTCGTCTCTCGACCTGCGTGATCGTGGTCGCACAGGTGTGCTCGCACCCTTCGCCCCGAACAACGCGATATCCTAAGCTGAAAGACGTTACGTCGGTCAGTAGACGATCGAAACATCATGTCGACGTTTGCAAAGGGTCGACGTGTCGATGATCCCGATGAGAACTGCCCACCTGTCGCTCACCGCTTGTCGCGGCTCGGTCACAACGAGTTTCGCGAACCGGCTAACAGAAACGCGACGAAGCTCGAGAACTCGGCGCCGCGACGCTGGCCGACGCCGACGTGGTGGACGACGTCTTGTGGCGCCAGTCCTCGGGCGTCGCGACGCTATGCCAGGAGACCAGACTCCGATGCGAGTTAGTTGGCTCTTCTCCAATGCGTCTGGGTTTAGGTGGAGAAGTTGCTGATGTGATACTGATTATTAATCATTGACTTACAGCTTTGAAGATGAAACTAAGCTCTCTGGTTATGATGTGATTATTAATATCTGTGATTTGTAACTATAGTTCGTATAAATATGTAGCTATAATTAAAGACGATGTTAAATCGAGGTCAGTGAAGTGAGATTGATTATTAATCATCGACTTAGGGCTTTGGATATGAAGCTAAGTTCTTTGGTTATGATGTTATTAATAATCGGATTATTGATCTGCGATTTGTAATTACAGGTCGTATAGATATGTAGTTATAATTAAAGACGATCGTAATTCGAGATTGCTGAAGTGAAATTGATTATCAATCACTGGCTTACGGCTCTGCAGGTGAAACTACCCTCTTTGGTTATGACGTTATTGATAGTAGGATTATTGATTTGTGATTTGTAATTATAGGTCGTATAGATATGTAGTTATAATTAAAGACGATCGTAAATCAAGGTTGGTGAAGTGAGATTCTTTATTAATCATCGACTTACGGCTTTGGATATGAAGCTAAGTTCTTTGGTTGTGATATTATTTAACAGCTGGATTATAGATCTGTGATTTTTCATTATTGTTCGTACAGATATGTGATTATAATTAAAGATGACCGTGAATTGATATTGGTAATTAATCCATAAATTATAATGTAGGATATGTAACTGATCTCTTCAGATGTGTAATTAAAACAGTTGAATGTGTAATTAAAGAGTTTCTTATATAGATAACGATAATTAAAAGTGACGATGAACTAAGATTGAATGTACGCTGGCGAGTTGCGATTTACTTTTGAAATCAACTTTATTAATAGAACCTTCCATGTATAACTTATACGTAAATATACTTTGTCTAGATAATTATAACAAAGAAGATGATTGGTAACGGACCCCTGAGATACAGTTTTAGATGTGATATCAACTCGTTTAGTAACGGCGATATTAATAGCAGTATACTAACATGTAACTAAATATAGATTTTATGTTCAGATAATTTTAATTAAAGTAGTATGATAAAAATAGATAAATGCATAGATCTAATTCTTTTCTTATAAAACAGAGTAAGTGTGTTCTATGAGTAAAATTACAAGTCCATTCATATATGTTAGTATATTAAAATGTAATTATTTAATACTTAAATATAACAAATAATTTTATTATTATATTTTAATAAAATTGCATTTTGTAATTTTTAATAGAAGGAGACGAAAGAAGAAACGTTACTGCAATAAATAATTCAAAAAAGAAGAAATTGGTTAACCTAAAGATGCAATTGAATAATAGAAACTTAAACGTCGCAGAAGATCCAAGTAGAAGCAGCCACTTCATACACAGCCATCGGTCTTCGAACTACTGATCGATGTCTGGCAAGAAACCAACCTCCGAAAGCTTCTTTCCACTAACGTTCAAAGTCAACAGTGCAGATTCAACTGTGGAAATGAGTATCAAGTAATCTCATAGAAAAGTATAAAACGCAAGAAACGATATATTCTGCCGTAAATTTATTAAAATTGAATTCCACTTCCAAGCACTTCATACATAAAGCAACCAACAGCTCATTAATCGAACGCGTACCTGATAAAACCTATTTTCAGACGAACTTCGATAAACCCCGGGAGCAAAAAATCCGCTCGCATCGCGTTTCGAAATACCGCGCAGCATCCGCGATAAACCAGGCCGCAATCGCAACAAAGTCAGATCAATATTTCCCAAAAGAGACACGACCGCCCACCCACACAGAACACCGCAACACACCGATTCCCTAGCAGAGCCCTATATGCAGCGGAACACTGGAAAAAATTGGCAAAACAAAAAACGCTCGATCGATACTGTTCGAACAGCGACACAGCCAGGCCGACGGATTCTTGGGGCTGCACGCGACTTATATCGCGAACAATAAAAGGAACTTAAGCATCGTACGACGAGAACTCGGACGATTCCCCTAGGATATACCCTAGGATGCTAGTCAGAAGCTGTGGAAGAAGCACGTTACGGAGAAAGCGCCCCTGAGAAAGCTCAGCGGCGCCCTAGGCTCGCGACGCTTTATCCGGCGACTATAAACGCGTCGGATGAAAACGTCAGTCTCGACAACGTCTGACGAAGCTGCCCGTCAAACGGAAGACGTCGTCTGACGTACCATCGGAACAGGGGAACACGTTGAACGTGGAGGCTGGCGTAGCTTTGTCTAGGCGATAGCTTTTCATCGAGCTTTCCGCGTTCCAGGAAGCTTTCCGCGTTGTGGACGAGGGCCGAGAAGCAGATAAACGTTGTCAGAGGCCGCGCTGCGACGTCCTCCACGGCCAGGAGAACAACAGTCGACGAAAGGATTCTTGGCGTCTCCTACAGAGCGTCACGACGAGCGTCGTTACGGCGAGGAATTGGAGCAGGAGAACAAAGCGCAGAGAGAGGTTGTCGGCGTCGCGACGCTGCTCGGGGTTAATTTTAGATATAGCGCGGGTGGGAAGCACCCTGGGCGACGCGAGGAACGCCCACGGCCGATGAGTTTGCGCGCTGAGACTCGTGGAGAGTCGATGGAATCGAGTGGGGTGAAGTTGCGATAGACAATTTGGATTGGTTGAGACTCGAGGGTGTGAAAGTTGTGTTAGCGTTTGTGTGAGATGATTAGAGTTGTGTGGTATATTTATATGTATATGTATAGCGAGATAATGTTGGTCGTTAACGTAGTAGGGTACAAATGGAAAATATTGTGTGGTTTTGTTGGAGTAAAGAAAAGTTTTAAAAAACGAGGAAATAAGTCAAATAATATGCCATGGTATCATAAAATATGTTAGGCTATCGAAAACGCATCTATTGATAGTCGCTACTTTTGAAGCTTCTGTTTGCTTCTGTTCAATACCTTTATCGTAAGTTTATGTCGAGTAGCTTATACATATAAATTAATTATTTCCCTGCTTACTTGTTACTTGCTACTCGCTAGATTATATTGGAAACTGTGTCATATAATCGATAAAGTACGTAATTAAAACAAGTGTTTTTCACAATACGTAACTCGTCTATTATATGTCTAAAGATCATATTACCATGCTAAATATATGCGTTTCTGCTGCTTTGAGGCTGTATACGTAACAACACATTCCCCTTCGCAACAAATTATACTAGACACTAGACGGAAAACGAAGCATTGGGAAAATCTTGCTAATACAAATTTCCCTATCCAGCAGTAACAATTCGAATAACCTCCACGGTTACATGAAACTCGAATCATAAACCTTTATTCCAATACATCTTAAACTCTTCAACGACTTTTCCTCTTTCTCCCGGGAAACCTATAAAAGACAATAATATTTCGCCTGAATCTACAAATAGGCAAATGCAATCTCCACGCTTGCAAATTCGCTGAAAAACGTCGATCGATACGAAGGGGATTTATTCGAAAACTTGGACCAATTTCTTTTTTTTTTTTTTTTACGGACAGTCGCGTTTCCTTCGAAAGTGTCGCAGTTTTCGTTGACTCGCCGCTTCTCCGTGTTACCCATCCCAAAAGTTAGGAGAGCTTTCCACCTTCGTTGTTTTACCAGGGTTGTATGAAGATACGCGGCTGACCTAAGGGAAGAACGTCTCCGAGAACTTAACGAGCTTTCGTAGCTTTTAGTCGGCAAGCGTCGCGACGCCATAGCAGGGTAACATGGTCGAAGGTGGACTAAGCGTCGACGAGAATATCGATTCGTTCTCCGTGGTTTTCTGCAGAACGCAAATGTTGCCTGGTGTTTCAGATAACGTCGAATTTTATCCAAAACTCTTGATAAAATTCATACTAAATCTAGGTACGTCGTATAAAAGTGAATATCGAGGAATGTAATTAGGGAAAAATAAAAAATATGGTGCGAAGGGACGAAAGATATCGAGAAACGATATCTAACGAAGAATAAGCCAAATATCATTGTAATATTATTACTTCAGGATACAGAAATGTACGAGTGTGAACATTTCTGTTGATAGAATAATATATTTCATAATAAAATAGTTCAAATGAGTAGATTAAGTGAAAGAAAATTGTAAATAAATGTTCCTTAATGATTTACAGAATTTCGCGGTTTAGTCACTATTTGGTACTTTGATATTCTCATTGCGAATGTTTGAGCAGTTATTTGTCCATAACTAGGCAAATGAACAGGTACATTTCGCTTTAAAAACATCCGATCTGTGACTTACATTTGGGGTGACAGGGAAACAGCAGGGGTGAGAAACATACCTCGAGCTTTTCCTAGAAGCAAGTGTTACACGTGTAACTGACTGTTAGTAAATGGAATTATTGGATTACCTGGAAAATTCGCAGCTTTCTAACAGCCTGTCGATCTTATCATGTTGCGTATATTGTATTGGCTTGACAACTGTAGAGAATTATTTTTTAACGCCAATCGACAAAAAAAGATATTATTTTCCGATAAGAAAGAAAGAGTTTACATTTTGTCAATAAATGTTATTGACAAAATCCGCAATCACTTAGTTGCCAACCCAATATATTTGACGTCAACTGTAGAAAATTATTTTTTAATGCCAATCGACAAAAAAGGATATTATTTTTTAATAAGAAAGAAAGAGCTTACATTTTGTCAATAGATGGTATTGACAAAAACCGCAATCACTTAGCTGCCAACCCAATATATTTGACGTGAACTGTAGAGAATTATTTTTTAACGCCAATCGACAAAAAGAGATATTATTTTCCGATAAGAAACAAAAACTTTACATTTCGAAGAAAAATGGGCAAAATGTGTAAATATTCAATTATTCGTATTTCAGTAGAAAAAATTGCTGCGCTTACAATGAGTAATTTATGTATTAATATGTAACTATAGCATACAATCTTGCTGGGAATTTTTCAAATAATCCAACAACATCCACGATATTTCTGTTACGAGAGATGCACAGAATTATTTAATTGAATTGTGATAGACGTGCATAAAAGAGGCACGCGTGTTATGTAAAACGTTTGAACGCGTAATCGGGTATACGTGAACGAACCGCGGCCTTGAGAGCTTTTCAATCGCAATTCCATAGCTCGCTCACGCCTGACAAAAGGTGGCGGCGCGCGCTGCGACCGGAAATTACCTCAGTCGGAAGTTTACTCCCGCGTGTGACGCGCGTTTACGACATTGCGCCGCTCTTCTTGTAATCTTTTGTGTAATCCCTTTTGATGGTCGCTCGACGCGCCCGATAATAGCGTGCAGCGCGGTAACACTCCCGTTTTTGCGCGATCTTACCATTCATTCGACATCCTGCATTTATCAACCGCGATAATTAGCCGTAAAATTGGCCCAAGAAAGGATTACTCGCGCGCGAGAACTCGTGTTTATGGAATTAGTCGAACAAGATTTCGAAAGCTGAAGATCGAGAATATTTACGATATCGAGAAATTTCGAGCTTTTACGTTTCGGTAACGTAGATGCTTCTGCTATCAACAACGCCCTGTTACTCTTCGAACATTTTCAGAAAGTGCAGATCAAAATTGTTCGAGTTGTCGTATCTCTGAAATTAAACTTTGGAACGTTGCTGAAATTTTCAAAAAATGAAAGCAAAGATCAATTGAAATTTCTGCGAATTATCGCATCCTTCAAATCAAACGAGCTATTCTTATCTAAGGATAATAATTCCTGAAATTTTAAGCATATAATTAGAAGGATTCCAGTCTTTAGAATCCAAGGAGGAACGTATCTGCTTGCAGAAAATTAATATAATGTCTAAAGATTTTATATTTCTACATATTCATACAGGTTAATACGTGATCGACTGGTAGACGTTTGTTTGCTACGATGTTCCGCGAAAGGCAGACTAAATCGATATCGCGGGTCTGCACGGACCGTCTCATTCTACTTCGTCTTGAGCGGAGCCAATTCCCTTGAGAAATTCATACGCGATTGGTAACATTATACCGAAGAAAATTGGACTATTTGTATTTCCGAATTCTGCTAAACATTATTTCTTTATGTATTTCGATGCATTAGGTCGTCCGGAAAGTTTCTTTCGTTTTATGAGGAAATAATAGACGCACAACATGTTTCGTTTCGTATTATTTTATCGAATTACGTATAATCCATTTTCTTCTATCGAACTGAAGATCACAACGTTCGACAGATTAGATTTCATGTTTGTTTAAAAATGCGTCGTTGTAAAAGACGTGTCTGTAAAAGAAAGACACTTAATATTACTTTAACAGGGAAATACAATTTTCTTTGTACAATCACTGTAAGATACTACGAAAGTTAAATTCATTTTGCTACCAAGGGAATCCTATGATTGTTGTTTTTTCATTTCTTTTATTTCCTCGATATAACAAATATTTTGATGTTTTGATATCGTCTGATTCATCTTTGAATATTTTCTTCGCCGATTTCGTGGATTCTCGCACGGTATTAAATAAATAAACCCAAATACACGTTTTCATTAAAACGGCCCGTTAAAGAAAATTACGAGTGGCAGAATTTATACGTCGATTAACGTACACCCAATCGTATCTCTTGGAACCAACATAACGATAAATCCAATATGCTACGCGTGTACGTTTCACAAATTTCAGGCCATTAATACATAAATTTTAAAAATTCAATCTACCATTTTCATCAGCCACATGTACGCGATAATTAAACCACCAGGTAATTAGACCACGAGGTAATTAAGCACACGCGAACTTTAAATAATACCGCTGCAAAATCGTCGTAATTTACTTACAGATTGGTTTAATTAAATTGAAGCATCCTGTGCCAACAATCGATCAGAAACCATATATCGTGTGGTTCTTTCAGGTGCGATTTAACGACCGTACATTCTTAATTGAATTAACATTTAATCAATATCATGTATCAAACGTTAATAACACCGACTTACTGTATTCATCGTACGTTTCAATAAAATATACTATAGCCGTGAAGCAATTATAAACGTCAGGGATTTACGCGTCAAAAGACCTTCCAGCGAAGAATGAAACCTGTTCCTGAATTACGACCGCCAACGTGTCGCATTTAGCATATTTTTACCCTTTTTCTCATTTTTCCCATTTGGAAAGTTTCGCGGTGCCTGCAGGTATAGAAAGGCAAACGTGCTTCGAATCGGAATAGCTTTTGAAACGAGAACGATAAGGCTGCGTCCTCACTGAGGCAACGACGAACAGATTTCGTTGCTGTTCCATTGAACAGGCTGCTATACTCGACGGTTTCCCCATATTTCTCCGCGTTTTTATCGCCAGTAAAAAGACATCGTTGCTTTTACCATTGCTGTTTACTCTGAAAGTGATACAAATCGAAGAATAGCTTTTGTTATAGATAAACTTTTTTGTTGTTTGCTAGGTGATT
Source organism: Bombus flavifrons (assembly GCF_040668555.2). Taxonomy (NCBI): domain Eukaryota; kingdom Metazoa; phylum Arthropoda; class Insecta; order Hymenoptera; family Apidae; genus Bombus; species Bombus flavifrons. The sequence continues at coordinate 9,700,189 of NC_138455.1, read as the reverse complement.
CGTATCATAAGCGATGATCACTGTCTCGAGAAAAGTATCTTTGTCAATTTTTGTGAATTTAAGCGATGCAGTTAGTCACTTTCTTACTATGGGAAAGTAGTTTGTAAACAGGTAGAAAATGAAGAAAATGAAATAATTTGTATTATATTATATTTTTTATCGTAGATAATAAGATATCGTTTATTATCAATTATTCTCTTGTATCTTATTATTCTTTGTTTCCTATCTTTACAGACTGCTTAGCTTAGGTTCACATAGCTAATCAAGTTTCTATACACGTTTACGCTTAGTATTACATTTATTTAGCATACATACGCAGTAGTAGACACTTGCGTAATAGAACATTTATTTACAGAGAATTTATTTACTAGGTTATTACGTACTTGTTGCATTTATTAGAGACATTATGAAACAGTGTAACACTTGTATCAGCTCTTATAATTTATGGTTTAGATTTGCAGCTACTTTGTGTTACATGTACTTGTACCTGATAAACAAATGTGTGAAATGAGATGAAATGTAGTTTCTACGAATATCCATCAAATTTGATCTATTATTAGGTCGTCCGAAAAGTTTCTTTCGTTTCATAAGACGATAATAAATGAACAACAATTTCTATTTTATATTATTTTATCGAATTAGGTATCATCTATTTCGTTATATTTCTATTATTATTCAATTCGATAAACTGATATAAAACAAAAAACTTATAAAACGAAAGAAACTTTTCGGACAACCTAATATTTTCTTATCTATCTTTCTCCATCAAATATATAACATTCTTTCCATTGAAACTAATCAGATTTTTCCTCGCTAATCAATACATTTAACGTCCAACCAAGAGCAAAGTTATAACCAAATACATCGATTGTCAAAAACGTTGCGAACTTTCCCGACTATTCGGTATCTATCGTACAGCATTTCAGACATACAGCAACAGCAATCAATGGAACATCCTCGTTTTGTTGCTTCAGTGAGAACGCAGTCTAAGCACGAAGAAACTGACGCACGATTACCACGAGATGTGCGTATCCTTGGAATTTTCAGCGCGAGGCTAATTAGTTGTTGTGTAAATCATTTTAACGCGCATTAATTTCTCCACTTACACGTATTTAATGGATAGCTACGATACAAGTGGAAGTGCGCGTTGCCTGTTTTATATGCAGCCAAAGTGCGAGCAATTTTCGTCGCGCGCCATAACTCGCTGATAGCAGATATCATCTAAATATCTTTTTGTCTTTCGCAGATCGAGAAAATTCTGTGATATACAGGGTGGTTGGTAACTGGTGGTACAAGCGGAAAGGGGGTGATTCTACGCGAAAAAGGAAATCGAAAATATAGAATAACAATTTTTTTTTTTTAATTTTTCTATCGAGACAACGATCTACAGTAAGATCCGTTATAACGAGACGCGATAAGTGCAGGCGTACCGAGCTAAAATTCAAAGTCGATTTTCTCGAAAACAAAGGCTCAAACGAAAAATTTTTATTCTATATTTTCCACTTCTTTTTTCGCGTAGAATCGCCCCCTTTCCGCTTGTACCACCAGTTACCAAAGACCCTGTATATCTGGCAGTTTTAAACGTGTTTCCGGAGCTATACGATCATCGACGAGAAAATTGCTGATCCGACGATAGCCACATCGAGCAAGAAGAAAAATTTCAATGACACTGCTCGAGATAGCGCGTTTCTTCATCCCAAAATATGTGGAGATGTCGAACTCTTTCGATCTTACGAACGTCTACACGCTTTAAGCAAAATTTATATTTCCAAGTTACGCGTACACATGACAATGCTGTGTATCATTGAAAGAAAATTTATGAAAAATTTAGTGTTTTAGAAATTCATCGATTAGGGTATCGATTATTCCATCTGGTCAGCATAAATCGATAGTTTTCTACTTCTTTTCGAACTGGGTTAATTTCTACGCAAAATCTATTCGATTTTCGCAATGTACGTGTATAATATTCATAATATTAAAATGTTAATTACTCACTTTTTTCAACAGCAGTCGTGACGGCTGAATATTCTCCTGTAACAAAGAAATAACAAAAGAGTTAATAACAAAGTAACGAGAGAACTTTTATACTCGAAACTACCGCACACATGACAACTCGTCTTTTCTTATTTTAACTGTAAACGACTGTTCTCCTCAATCGATTCGAGAAATTAATTTCGTAATTGTAAATATATCAAAAGTATTTTTATCCTGCAAATTTAACTCCCGATTGAAAAATAACATTCCAAATATTCTGTGATCCGTCCCCTTCAAACTACAATTCAGCAATTCACAGTCATTGTAAAATATCGTTTATTACTTCCGTGTCTCAGGAAGTCCACGTGTATCCACGTGTAACATCTTTTACTTGAAATTATGCATACGATAACGAAGTCCTGCGAGTTACATTGTGCATATAATTTAGAATTAGAATTAGAGGAAATAAGAAGAAAAATGTAATGTAGGACAAAGATCCATTATCGAGTTAATTCAGAGACAATATAAACTGATTAAACAAAGCGCTATGAAAATGTCTTCTGTTCTTTGATGTGCTGTTAGTTTCAGCTTTAAAATAAATCGCGTCGATTTACATTACACGCGACTGAAAACGCCGTGAATGGAGCTTTTTAACGAGGCCATTAAACGTGACACGAAAGACGAACGAAACGCGACCAGATAAATATCACCGGTTACCAACTTCCTGTTCGTTAATAGCCCAAAACGTTTATGTGTCGGTATAAAAGACGACTGAGGATACAATAAACGAGCCGCGGGAGTAATTATGCTTAGTCTTAAATCTTTCTGTTATCGATACGAAATTAACGAGTTCGGCATTATCGCACGATCATTAAAAACGCGTTCGACATAAGCACCGTTTCCTCTCAAGCGCCGCCATAAATTCTGCTAAACGGCTACCGGGGATTATGTTTACGTGTTGACGTTTATGCTGTAATTTTGCAAAAAGAAAGAGCTCATCGAACCACGTCACTGTCTCTCTTACGATAAACCGTGTTATCTTTATTTTTACGAAGGCGTTACAACGATTTCATACACGTACTATAACATGTTTCGCGTATATTTTTGATACACGAAACGGTTTGGTAATGTGGATTAAACGCGTACAAATTCTGTCGCAAATAAAGATAAGAAAGAGCCGTTTCGCTTGCCAATTTAATTATTTAATTAGGAGGCTACGTGAAATATTTGGAAATTTCATTAGCATTATAACGGGCCACGAGTGTCGCGATTATATCGACAAAATATTTATCGTGGACGGATGTTTATTAAAAAAGCGCCACGTCGATATCAATTAAGACTTGTCAGCTATTTCGAAACGCGTCGTATCTCTTCTCTTCTTCAAATTCCGTATTTAAATGTTTCCTTCGAGTAATCGAGTGGCGTGAAAGTGAGAGGATGGACAAAATTCGGTTTATCATACTTCTCGCGTGTCATCTTTATACGTTGCATGGATAACGAGGATATAAAAATTCGTGCAAATCAGCAACAGTTTCTGACACTAGCTTATCGAATGTAAACCAATACCAGAGATTAATGTTCTCCGCTTTAGTCGGTAATGATTCACCCAGTACATTCCAGCGACCTAAAAAAAAAATATTCCTCGAAACACGATCATCCTTTCAGACTTCCAATCTCATCCGTGCACCTGCAAATACTCAACCGGTTAACCCTGTACAACAAGCAACCCTGCGCTTCCCTACAACTACATTACAGCAAGAGCAGAAAAACATTGGCAGAGAAGCGCGCAACTTCTGTTGGCGGTGTCTCCTATAGAGCGCGCAGCGCAAGTCCCTAAATTCACCAACACTTTCGTTTAATATCCTTACATACTTATTCGATGCTGTCTCCTTTTTTGCATATCCTACGGAAAGAAAGAGAGAACGATGCTCGTACGTACGTCGCCAGTGGCCGAGGACCAAACGATTATTTTTCTCGTTTTATTCGTGCGAATTCAGCTCGCGGCGGGCGAGAGTGGCTGCGCCCATAAATTTTTGGAAAAAGAAAAAAATTGCAGCGGACCATGGAGGCTGTGTAACACGCGCCTCGGGAATTATTGCACAGCTTGAAACTTGTTGCTGCTAATTTTTTCGTCTGCTGCCCACCTTCCACAGTGTTCTTTCCGTCATATCTCGCGGCCGTTCAGCTCTCTTCTCATTCCCGTTTCTTCTTCTTGTTGTCGGCTGCTGCTGGCGGAATAGCCAACGCGTATCCCGGTTGTTCCCTCGCCAGCGTGAGAGACGTTGTTGGATCAATCGGCCGTAGGCGATTTTCATATTCCTCTGTCGAAAAACGCGGCCGAAATTTATCTTTGTATCGCGTGTTTTATGTATTGTACTTCGATTGATATTTATATTCGTAAGGCGACTTGCAACGCGATACAGACAAAAACCGAAGACGGCTGACGAAACAGAATATACGTGGTGTGTCAGAATTAACAGGACTGCAAGTTCCGTGGGAACGTTTGTACGTCGTTTAACGAAAATCGTACACTGTTCTCTTCGAGATACAAGTTCCCTTGAGAATGTACACCCTATACACCGCCAAAGGCAGTGCTTCCATTCTTGGAAACAGTGTTGGAATTTATTGCTGAATTTAAATTGCTCGGTTACAATCTTCCGAACGTTGTCCAGAGTTCCAAAATGATAACCTTTGAAGTGGTTTTTGGCTTTTCAGAAAAGAAAACAGTCGTACGAATTTAGAGACTGTGCAACTACGACGATACGTTCGCTGATGAAAAACTCATTGGCAGAGGACGCGGTGTGTAAGGCGTTCCATTTCCGTAACTCACACACACTTTTCCAAAATTCGCTCGTCGAAAACGCGATGATATTGGATTGGTAACTAAGTGATTGCGGATGTTGTCATAAGGTGGTATTGAGAAAATCCGCAATCACTTAGTTGCCAACCCAATAAATCAATTTTCATTTCCATAGACGTGGATACATTTTCCAAAAATATTGCAAAATCGTAAGATTTATTTTTGCCAGCGATGCGTTAACGAAATAAGTGAAACGTGATTTCTGATTCGCTGGCAGAGAAAGCGACTTTAGCGAGTGTTTCGATTTCTTTGATTTTTGCAACAGGCAGCCTAATCGAACGAGGATCAACTGGAAAGAGGAGGATGTGCTGGCAAAAGGCGGCGTGTTCTTCCGCGGCGAAAGTGTGAAATTGTTTTCGGTAATCAAAGGCCAAGCACGATTTTTACCTTCGAGGTCTGCTCGAAGGTCTTCCTGTTCCATTCGGACAGGAAATGAAAGGATGATTTTCGGGTAGCGCCAGATTTATCCTGCTTATTTCCAGTTGAATACAGTGTTTTAGGTTGAGGCTGTGTTCGGAAATTGCACCACGTTCGATGCTGGAATTGTCGGTTAGAAATCACTGCCTCGTACTCTTATTTGGGAACCAGATTTTTTTTTTTTTTTTTTTTTGAGAAAAGAGCAAATAAAATTTGTTAAACTTTCAGTAACACGAGGTTTCGATATTCATCGAACAAACTGATATTTTGCGATATACGGTAATTAAAGAATATTATTGTTATAATATGTGCATTATATAAAATAATACAATTTTTTGTATCGCCAGTAAACCTTTTGTCAGCCATCGATTTCTTTTATATCTTTTAGAATCGTGAAATACAATTACTGTTACGTGCCTTGGCAGCTTCCTGCAGAATTTTTATTTCTTACATCGTTGTATTCTTTCAACGAACATTCTTAACGTTTTAAATTCTCCAATGAAGCCAGATGAAATTCACCAAGTGCTAAAAACCAATCCGATCGTCCCGTTGATAGCGTTCCTAAGAATGCTAATTATAGCGGTCGGCAAAGTGTTAAAGCGTGTAGCCTTTGCTTCGTACGCGGTACAACACCGTCTAATTGGACGTTCTAATTATGCACATAAGTAAAATAGGATGGGACGATGAATAGAGTGCACGATACTTGTGGAGGATACGTGAGAAAAAGGTTTCCGCGCTCTTGAATACAACTGCGAGTAATTAATTACGAGCGAGGTGCCATATATTTTGAAAAATTTACACGCTACGCGTAAGTTTTGTAGCAGAAAATTTAAATGGCAGAATACAGTGACACACGAAAGTATTTTCAGATGGAAAATATCGCAAGCCATTGTAACATAAAGTGTAATTACTCGAGTCGATAAACAAATTACTCGAATCGAGTAAAAATTCGAAAATAAATTTTTAAATGAAAGAAAGATATTACAGAGCTGTCGAATTGCAGGTAATCTTTGATATAAAAGAAAACGTATAATGTGTGTTCGTGTTTGATAAAACACGATCAAAACGCAATAGTACGATATCTTGTGTCATTGTTTTTATGGCGAGTGAAAAAAAATTAAAATTGGAATGTACATCAGGTCCAAGAAATAAAAATTAAAGAGTATCGTTTCAGAGAGAGAGCGGCATCTCCTCGGGTCGAATCTTACCCATAATTACTTACCCTACGTGGCGTAAATAAGGCTTCTGCAGATGTGCAGACTCTTCAAGAATACGGAAATCAGGTCCATAAGAAATTTTATTGCATGAAGATTGACATACGCTTAGAATGTGAAAAGTAGAATTGAATAAAATTATAGAAGAAAGATAGAAAGTATTTTATTGCATGATTTATGCATCTTTTTTTTTACTTCAATAGCCGCACAATGACTCGGCAAACGAACGCTTATTACAAAAATCGGAATTTTTCGAACATATTTGGATATTTACCATAAAAATCTTAAATGACAATCCTTCGAGTTTAACGTACGAAATGTTCGATTTTTCTAACGACAAACGCATCGCAAGAAGCAAATAGTATCATTCGTGAGAGTATTTGTTAACGGAGCAAAGTATTGAGAAATTTGATCGAAAGCTATGTACGTAAAATGAATTACTTTGTGAAACGTAACGAGTAATCTTATTCGTGCGAGCGTCGTTTTTCTCGCTCAGCTTTCAGATTATATTTAATTGTGTGTAGCTCGTAAATTGAACACGAAATTTATGTTTCAATTTCACTGGAAGGCAAAGTGAAAGGAGCGGAATGAAATTTGATATGAATATTAATTACAACGTGATAAAGAGTTTTGTGTTTTCCACTTATAGTTTCCCTTTCCACTTGAAACGTATTTTAATCCTTTGTCAACGTTAAATATATATTTTAATTCTAACTCTTCTATCAGGTCGTCCGAAAAGTTTCTTTCGTTTCATAAGACGATAATAGATGAACAATAATTTCTGTTTTATATTATTTTATCGAATTAGGTATCTATTTCTATTATTATGTTCGTGCATAATTCAATAAATTAATATAAAACAAGGAACATTGTGCGTTTATTATAAAACGAAAGAAACTTTCCGGACAACCTAATATTTAGAATTCTTCCGCAAATAAATCGTAACACAATTATCGTAACAACGTATCCAATAAAGTTACCTGCAAATGTAACGTTATCGTGAAATATTTAGTATAATTCAATTACGTTTGTTTGGAATATCGGCGGACTTATCGGTGAATATCACACACGCGTATGTAAAATCAGTTACTTTCCTTTTATTTATTCAACGTGCTTACTCTCAGCTGTCTCATAATAGGACCATAATTATAGCTGTTATGTGCCATTAGCGGTGGAGACTCGCGTGCAACTTTACGCAAGAATTTGCGTAGCACCAGCAATGCGCTTAACGCAAAGAAGCGAGCAAATACTAACATAATATTTCAGCCAGACGGATAATCATCAAATAAAAACAATATCCTTAAAGCAATAAAAATTGTTAAAACGCGCGAAAACACTCGCCGAACGTAAGAATACGTGAAATAATTCTCAATGCTTGTTTTTCTCAACGTTCAAAACTTTGCTCGGCCATATAATATTAATAAAAATGACAATGTTAGATCAACATGATTTAGCATGGTGCGAGTATTTGTATCCAAAGGAATTTTAACTAACATTTAATAGCAAAGCCACGCTGCGTAAAAGAAGATAGAGGAAGGAACGAGCGAACGCTATTTATTATCGTCTACGTATTTATTTAAAGGATGGCACAAGTCATAAGCTGTCTATCTGCTCGAAGTCTTTTCTACGTCACTTTATACGATACGTGTAATTATCGAGCATTAATCACGAACAACCGACTCAATCGCAAAGGACCATTAATTTCGCATTATAATGTTACGAGGATCTTCGAAAATGGTACGTGAACTTGTTGTTTATTATATTCGTCGCTATCAGCAAACTCGAATCTCCACACGCACGTTCGATTTTCATCCAACTACATTTCTTACAATTTTCATCATTTTTTTTTATCTAATGACGTTCTTATCTGTTTGTCCAACGATCGTTGACAGTTTGTTACCAAAATAGGAGACCCTAGTTTTCCAATCAAAATACATACGATTATCGAAGAATGTTCACATATCGGTGTTGTCATAATCCAAATTGTACCGTGTCATAGATAAGAAAAAATTCGTTACAAACCGCGATGCGAAGATGGAGCGGTGGAATTCATCGGGCGCTACACGTTCCATATACAAAGAGCAAGAGGCGGTAAGGGCCGCGTACCGATTGACCGGAATAAAATATCGACGCGTCGAAAGTCCGAAGACGGGTACGACGGTCCCCTTTTCGACGGTATATACGAGGTAATTACGGTGAAAATAACGACGGTCGCGTTACCGGGGCACCGCGAGTCGAGAGCGTAGACACGAAAATAATGACGACCAGGATAATGATGATGAACGCACGGAAAGAGAAAGGCTGTGCGAAACGAGGCACAGAGGCGAGGCCAAAGCCCCGGCCAAACAGTTTCAAAGTCAAACAAATGGAAAGAAAAGTAAGTACGACACGGGGATAGAAAGAAGGGGCACCCAAGGTGCCGCGTGTGGGGTACCGCTTTGTGGTGGTGGTGGGAGAACGTGCATCAACGTGTAGAGAAAAAGGGGGATAAAGAGAAGACCAAAGGGGGGCCCTGAAAGGACCCAAGTGGCCGACCAATAGCGTCTAAGCAACTATCACGAAGGTGTGGTGGAAGCTCTGGGCCTGATCCACTCTTCTTTCGTCTCGACCAATCGCGATCTGGCGGCAGTAAGGCCCGTTTCCGTCAGGCTCCAATTGCTCCGCGTCTTTTACGAGCAATCACAATAGTTTACTGGCCCCGCGGAAATAAAACTGCTATTCCGTGCCAAGACACTCTGCTCTTTATGTGTACACCTTCTCTTCCTCTCCCCCCTCCCCTCTTTTTCTTTTCTTTTTTTTTTTTTTTTTTTAACTCTTCTCCTAACTTCAGAGCTCAGGAGTTTCAACAACAGGAGATCGTCTGACGTTTAGGATATTTGTTGAGATAATTTCGGTCAGTACGTTATTGTTGTTCCGTTGCTATGGAAGGTTATAAAATCGTGCAGACAGTATGTGCCTGCCGTAGCAATTGTTCGTGCTCGCATGTCATTTATAAATCACTTTCAAGGGATACTAAATTAGGTACCCGTATGTTGCAAAGTGCAGGAGTTGTATAGTATAGGTCCTTCTAAGGTACACACGCGCGTGCACGTGTCTTCTTTTATATACGTTCAAAACCTGTGCTATTCTTTGGTAAGTCAACGACAAAAACAACGAACGTTTAGCCAGTTGGGAGGATTAAGGTCGATGGCGATGGTCCTTGCGACTTCGCGAGCCTGGCATCGATGTATTACGAAACGTACTATTAGAAATGAAAACTAGAGAAACTGGGTGCAAAAGAGTTTATGCTTTTTCACCGCCTATCTGAGAGAAAATTTCTGAAAGATAACGACTATAAGATCTGATAAGATTATTTTTTAAATAAAGTAACTGTCACTCGCGATTCTCAAACGAACACCTGTCTTAAGGCAAGATAGGGTATAAGTAATGGCTCATAGAAATCCACAATCTAATTACAAAAGCGGTGTGAGTCGATCTTTTGCATATTTGATTTAGCAGAGCATATTGCCGAAAGCCTACTCTTCGTTCTGTGTCGCGTAAGTACATTTAATTAGTTTCTCGGTAGCCTTGATTAAGCGAGAATCGTCCGCTCGACTCCTTACAGAATTTTTAATTTATCTCTCGTATCGTGCAATAATCAACTTTTCTGACTTACACCATCTTTGCATAAAACGGCTCGTATCGGGTTGGCAACTAAGTGATTGCGGATTTTGTAATTACCACCTAATGAGAAAATCCGCAATCACTTAGTTGCCAAGCCAATATATCGAAGACCAATGGCGTCTCTCGATTGACTGTGAATTCCGATTATTCCGCGCAAATTTCGACATTAAATTCGCAAACGTGAAAGTTTAGGATTACTCGAATAACCCTGACGTGCAAATGGACATACGCCTAAGGATAGAGGCAAAGGGCTGTTCTTGTCGTATCGCGTGAAAACATCGCACAGCTCGCGGGCAGATGCCAGAAGAGCATCTTGGTTAGTCGTTCTGCACGGATCGGCTTTGTGAAACGACGTTTCACTTTTAGCCTCAACGTGTTTACCTCGATAATCGTGATGAACCGTCCAAGTGAACAGTGTATACATTGTTACAAGTCGCGCGCCGGTATGTAATTTCCTCGCAGCCGTACCGATTATCGGGTTCTGTCTTCGACGACTCGAGACACAGCTACTTACGCATGAACGAGGTAACCTTGGGACCGGATCTGCCCCGGTATTGAAGACAGTTTTAATCCTTGTCTCGTGAAAACGTCCACGTTCCTTTGAGACGCTTTTTACGAAGGGAATGAAGAATGGAGGAGAGATCGAGCTGGTATCGCATTCGCGAGACTGTTTCGACGTTTTGTCGGATGTGATGATGCTGTAAGGTAGCTTTGAGCTCTGCAGATAAATTACCTATAAGTGAAAATGGCAAAAGAATGTCACAATAGAAATTTATTTTGATGGATAAGACGGTTCCATAGCGTGTTTCAGTTTAGTTTTGCAGATAATTCGCAAGTGAAAATGGCAAAGGAATGTCACAGTAGAATTTTATTTTGTTGGACGACGATTCTATAGTGTGTTTTAATTTAGTTTTGCAGATAAATTGAGAGGGTTTAATTTGCAAGTGAAAATGGCAAAGGAATGTCACAGTAGAATTTTATTTTGTTGGATGAGACGGTTCTACAGTGTGTTTTAATTTAGTTTTGCAGATAAATTGCGAGGGTTTAATTTGCAAGTGAAAATGGCGGAAGAATGTCACAGTAGAATTTTAATTTGTTGGATGAGACGGTCCTATAGCGTGTTTTAGTTTAGTTTTGCAGATAATTCGCAAGTGAAAATGGCAAAGGAATGTCACAGTAGAATTTTATTTTGTTGGACGACGATTCTATAGTGTGATTTAATTTAGTTTTGCAGATAAATTGCGAGGGTTTAATTTGCAAGTGAAAATGGCAAAGGAATGCCACAGTAGAATTTTATTTTGTTGGATGAGACGGTTCTATAGCGCGTTCTAGAAGTTTCGCGGAATAAGAAATAAGAACAGAACGTCAAAGTGGGATTACATTTCGTTGGAGGTTTTGTGAAACACGAGGGCTCTAGTTGCGTAAGAAGGAACCGTCTCACTATACTTTTAGGATATTAGAATCGGCGAGTTTAGAGACGAAGCGTGAGTTTCGTGCAACTTGAAAGTTGATATACATCGTCCTGCTCTTATGTGATATTAAATACATACAATATCAAATATACAAGCTTACGATATAGCGTAGAATTTTGTATCGGAAGTTAGGGATGAAAAAGGATCAGCTCCGGTTCCTTTTCGCCGGAAATCTCTTCGGGTTAATGGTTTTAAGAATTCGATGGAATATTCTTTAGTTTGTACTATCGAAGCGCCATTTTTACTGGAAAATATGTCTCTTATGTTTAATAAATATCCTATGAAACAGTTTATTAGAAACGTAACTACAACATATTTCTGAAATCCAGCGATTATACATAGATACGATTTTATATAAAGAGGATAAAAATGGTTAGGATATCAAGTAAAGCAAAATATTGTTCTTGTGAATAATTGTATAAAATAGTCAAGTTTAAAACTCAAGTTACATATGTACATGATGCTTATTTTAGGAAAATGGAACATTTCTCAAATATATCTCTATTGTTCTTGTGAGTAAATACGCCTAACTGTATAAAATAGTCAAGCTTAAAACTCAAGTTACATGTGTACATGATGCTTGTTTTAGGAAAATGGAACATTTCTCAAATATATCTCTATTGTTCTTGTGAGTAAATACGCCTAACTGTATAAAATAATCAAGCTTAAAACTCAAGTTACATATGTACATGATGCTTGTTTTAGGAAAATGGAGCATTTCTCAAATATATCTCTAACCTCGATAAATTTCAACCAATCGAATAGATCTGCGAATTTCCAACTGAATTAAAAATAATTCCAATTTCTTCCAGCGAACATTCCCTTAGACGCCAAAAAGCACGCAAAGTCGACCAAAACCCTCGACAGACCTTTCAAGAATTTCGTAAAAAAAAAAAAAAGAAAAAGAACAAAATCTCCGTATGAGAGGATTTTCATCCTCCTTTTTTTCCCCTCGCGTATCGGCAATTTTAGGGCGGAGATGAAAATGCGTCAGCGTCTGGAAACCAGGCAGCCTCCCGTCTTTCTTCCTCGGTCTAAAAAGGCTCCTAATTTTCCTGCACAGAGAGGGGGCCTGTTTGTCCAGAAACTCCTCGTCTCCCCTTCTTTTACACTCCCATCCCTCCATTCAGCGATTCACATTATGCACTTTACGCAGGTTTGTGCACCTGTGCAATGTTCCCCATCTCCCCCAAAAAACACACAATGCCACTTGTCCCGGCGTGCAACCCTCGCGTGGGGTTGACGAACAACAATAGCGGTGATGCGGGATTCCTCCACTACCCTGACACCGATTTCGACGCGTTCCTGGCGGGAACACTCTACCCCTCGGGGTGGACAATGGAATTCTTAAATAGAACGCTCGTACACGATTCTTTCGACTGCTCGTAGGAGGGTAATGAGGGTGGATGCGTGTCCGATCGGATCTATAGTGAAACACCTATGGAATTTTCGCTGGTTCGTTGCAGGAAATTCGATTTCTCCCACCGAGGTATTGTATTTAATTTTCTGAGGGTGAGTAATGGTGTTCATGTTGGAGATTTAGGTAGCTGCAGGTGTTTGTCGATGAAAGTATTTGCATTCGGAGATTCGTGGGTTGGATCGTTTAAACGTAACGTGTTTGTTTATACGTTTTCAGCCAGATATTGCGTTTGCTTTAGAGCTGGAAGAAATTAAATGAACGTAAAAGATTATCTAACTAGATACGATAAAGAAGAGAGAACATTGGATGAGACTGAACCAGAAGACGAATAATTTGATTCCATTCCATTAATATCTGTGTGTGTCTAATTTGTTGTCTTTATAATTCAGTGAAATATCTTCGCACGTTTTGTAGAATTTTTCTATAGAGTTTCGATGGAAAGATTGCAGCTGTGAAGAAGAATAGTAAAATCAGTGATAAAGATCGATATCTATACCGACAATGTCAATTCTGTACAGAGAGTTTACTTGTCCAGGTTGATGAAAGATTTTCTCATAGGTAGAAAACTAAATTTCCAACCTACGCAGCAACTAACAAGATTATCAAGAACATCGGAAGAATAACTGAAAGTAAAGTGAAAGAGGCTGAAAATTCTTAATCGCGACAAGCTTGTATTAACAGTCGTGTACCTGTCACAGTATTTAACATGTAAGAAAGAAAACTGATCGGTGTTGCGTTGTTGGAAGATGGATACAGGTAATCCATAAGGAATCTGGTCGAATATCAGTGCATTGGTGCCTACGTCAAACAAAACGACCGTTCGACCACGACCAGACGTCGCCGGAGTATTGGATTTCTTCGACGAAAGAACCCGTCAGAATTCCTAACCAGAACGACATCCTCGACTCGAGGTGTCCGTTTTCTCGTTCCACTTTATCCATTTTACTCGCTGCGTCCTTTTATTTCACTCACGATGTTCGCGTGTTCCCTGCGATTCTCTTTCTTTTCTTTTGCCCGTGTAACGTGTCTTACAAAAACACGTCAACCTGAATAATACGCATAATACGAAACCGGAAAGCGTAATTGTAACAATTTCTGTCGAGAATAATTCGATCGTTCTTTCAGGGTCGATTGTCTCTGTCGTGATTCTTCATTTTGTCGGTTCACGGTGTGACTTTGGAACGTGGCAAATTAGATCGCCTGACAAATACGAATTCTGAAAAGAAAATTATATTCTCACTACGCTGTATACCAAACTATCGTCCGAAATCGGAATTTCCGTAAGAAAATTCTTCATCCATTAACGTCATTTCGCCATTGATCTCGTGGCAAATAAAACCACGTCTATGCAAATCTCTGAGAAACAAAATTGCAACCATCTCTCCTTACACTCCAATTTAACCTCGTCGAGCAAAATATCCCCTCTACCGAGCCTAACCATCCTTGAACCCTAAAGTGTGAGGACCTTGACCTTGCAATTTGTATATTCTTCTATTATTTGTATATTCTTGTATTATTCTATATTTGTATATTCAATCTTGTTGTGGTGTTATCAAGCGAAAAAGATGACGAGATTGAAAGAAAACTGTAAAACCAAACAGAGAAAGAAGTTGGATCGACTAAATACTTTCCCGCGTTAAAGAGAACGCAACTGGCCCGAAGATGGGCGAAAGAACGCGGTAGGGTTGCTTCGTCAAATTCACATTCCCTCGCAGACAAATCCCATGATCACGTACCGCCGGGATATTATGGTGGCCTGTGCAAAGGGTAGGGGGAAACGGCACCTCGTTCGAAATTCGTGGCTTGCGTACAGGGTTGTATATCTCGCGGCCGTACGAAAATATCTAAAAATAAATAAGCGTGCCCTCGTAGAAGGGGCCCGTGGTGCACACGTGTGCCGCCGTTGACGAGAGAGGGTCGTACACTGTAAGAACAAGAAGAAACAGAAGAAAGGAGAGGAATAGAGTAAAATCAAGGTGGAAAAAAAAAGACAAGGAAATAAGTAGAGAGTAAGATGAAGAGAGAGAGAGAGAGAAAGGTTGGGGGAAGGAGGAGTTGAAGAAGAGAGAAAGAGAGGCGGCCAAGGGGTGTCGAGGGGTAGCGGGAAACACGAACAGAGGAAAGATGAGGCGAACGTGAGTCCCGGCGTGGGAATAAGCGGCAGGTGCGCGACGGCGCTACCGGGGAGCCACTTGTGGGGGCAAAGTCCCCCCGTCGATGGGCCCCCTCCGTGCCCACGGAAAGCCAGGGCGCTGAGACACGCCGGGGCCCCACCTCGGGCCCCCTTCCTAAAGTAATCAAAAAGTATTGCACGTGTAAAATCGATCCGTAAGCTACGGGGCCCCGTAAGGAGACCGCGAGGTCCACTTCTTCCAACGTACATCCACTCGAAACGCTTATACCGGTATGTATGTATGTATGTATGTATGTATGTATTCTCTTTGGTTTTGTTCTGTGCGCGAAGAAATCGAATTTCTTCTTAGCGCTTCTTCCTCTTGGACTTCAGGGCCTTCGGTTCTCGAGCTTCACGCACTTTTGTCTGCCGCGTTTTCTTCGAACGCTTGCTGCTTTTTCATCGAACGGGGTGAGAGTTTTTTCGAAGGGGGTACAGGCGAGGAGAATGATTATTTTGGAGGCGAAACCTTGGTCGCTATACCGCAGCTTGTGTTTTAAGCGAGTTTACGGAGACGTGGTTTTACGGGTTCATGGAACGGAGAACATTTTTTTGACCAGATTCGCAAGGATAGCGTATGAGAGGTTGAACAGGAGGTTCGTTAAATTGAACAGTAGAGAAAAATGAGGATACGAATACTGATTCATACGTATGGTATAAGACCTTCCATTATCTGCGCCGTGTTCTTGTGATAAATGAACTTGCGCAAGTGATTTTTCTCTTGAGAATGGAACATTAATGGTGTACCTGTACAATGAAACCGAGAAATTCAGAAAAAGTGCATCAGCTTGGCTTCTTAGAGACTCGTGTAGGCCTTGATTACTTAAAGGCGATTAAAAGTTTGAATCATCAAGCACGTGATTTCGTGAAAACAAGAAGATTATTAAAGCAAGGAAATTAAAAAAATTAAAATTATGGAAAACGGGACTATCGACGCATAAGAATTTCATTGGGCCTTAAATGAAAAATTAGTTGGACAAATTATCATAAGAACAAACGATGTTCCTATCCCATACGTCTCGTACGAAATGACGTGTCATTGTATTTTTGCTACTAACCGGTTGCCAAAATAAAGTTATCAAAACACATTGGTGAAACGTGGTTATTAAGCCACCCGGTTCTGAATTCAAACGAAAATGATTTGCAAAACAGAATGTTTGCTCTGCCATACCAAGACGGCTACAACAGAAAAGAATGAAATTTTTTTTTCTTATGGGAAGAAGAAAAATATTTTGATGTATGGGCTGCTTGTGTGTAAAACTTTCCAATTCAGCTCCCTGCTTTCGACTTCGTTCCTTGTTCTTTCTTTCTTTTCATATGGCGAACGTGTCGTTCAAAGAAATTTCATTGTACGCTGGCTGAGTCGATTGTGAGAAAAGAATGTACGTTAACCAATTAGAATCCCGATTACGTAAGCACTTTTCTAATTAAATCCAACATGTAATCAACGAGTTTATCGAATGGTGAAATTAATCACAGAGATTGTCGAAATCTGGGAAATATTTCAATTACCTTACTCTTTCTTATATATCACAGTCCACTAGAATTATGTAAATTTCTTGAAAAATACATTTTTTCCATAATTTATAAACTTAAAGCGGAAAACAATTGTTGTTCCACTTACGTGCAATGAATATAAATTAAAACTCAAATAAAACGAGTTAAAACATTAGAACCTTCGATGATGAAACTTTCTCGCAACAAGAATATACTAAATGCTCTTACTAAATAAAAATAACGAATTCTTCTTCGAAGATCAAAGTTATGGAAGCTTTCCATGACAAAAGACTTTTCTGTATGAAAAACATGCCGACAAAAGTGAAACTCGCGGTAGCTTTGAAATTAAGTAATAAATTAATATGCTACGTTAATAATAAAACATAATAATAATAATAAAGCCAGCGATGAAAATGATATCACCATAATATCGCGCGATAAACCAGCCAGTTATTTCCTTATTCCATGCATCTCTAGGTTTTAATCGGAACCAATAAAAAATAACGCGATACGATAAAACGACGTGCTTTAAACACTTCTTAAAGGCCTAATAATCGCGAACTGAAAAAGTTATTAGGAAATGACAGGTTTCCTGTGAACCAGTTCGTGGATGAGAGATGGGGAGTGTGGCGGTCGACAACCCTAATAGCTTCTGGCGAATTACGAACGTGTCAGTTTTTTCGGAGACACTGGCTGAATTGGATGGTTTCTCAAAGGTGCGATGACTTGTGGGAAAAACAACACCTGAGATGGCATTCGTGGCGGTTTCTCAATCGATTACGAGACTCGCACTCTCGTAAGGGTGAACGCACGAACCATGAAATGCGTGATTGTTTCGCAAAGTTAATGGTGATGATACTCGGTAGCCGATCAAATTTTCAAGATAATAACCGACGAAAAAATATACCGCCGCAGCATAAAATCCTCGTCGATTAATTTTATCGAACGAGTGACAAGAAAAAAAGAAAAAAGAAAAAGAAAAATACGCATTGAAACAATCGTGATCTTGCAATTTATAATAGTCACCACCGGATTTCGGCATCTTGCGGTTGATTTAGCTGAAAAATCACGTTTGCCATTCGTATCTTCGCGAGCTTTCAAAGAATTACGATCTAAATTAGCCCCAGTCGTAGTTAATTTGAATTCTAAATTTTTCTCGATTAATTCAGCTGGTTTATTTCTATGTTTTTAACTCAAAAATTATATTCAGATGTTAGAGTTGATCGTGTTAAGAATTTGTCTATCGAATTTATTCATCGAGTTTGTCCACGCCGTGTCCAAAGTGCTTGTTCTTTTCGCTCTCACATTTTTTTATGGTAATCGTACGGTATCACCGCAATATGTTTCTTTCCAGGAATTTTGCGTGAAAATTATCCAAGACACTCTTGAAACTCTTCGTTAACGTACCGTATTACCATAACGTGTACTCGTTGCTTATTTATATAACGCATACTTCATTGTTACATGTACCGTTTATTGTGATTAAAAAATATATATACAAAGTTATGTCTTATCGTATAAGCCATAATTTGATTATTTTACCTAATTCTTATAACTTCATTTATTCGCCGTACGATTCAGACGGGTAATAACGATCGAACGAAATTACGGTCGAACCGACTCCCTACGATTCAAGACAAGTCAATTCATCTCATAAGACACGGAAAACGACGATGAAACGGATGGAAATTACCGTGGCGTGGATTTACCAGGCCGATGTCCTGTTACTTGATAATTGCTTAATGACTCGACGCACGCAATTAACCCCTGCAACTTCGACGATACGAATTCCACCGAAGGCTGAAGACACCTGAAATGCGATGATGGGGAAAAAATGCATGGCGAGGCGAGCATGTCGCGATGGAAACAAGAAAATCTTTAAGAGGCACCTGCGATTCTTCAATAAACGGCTCGTTTGCAACTGAAAGACCCGCGTCTCGCAGTTTGTCGCGAGATATGCTTTTAAAACGGGACTGTAAACGATCGAGTCACTTATTCCATCACACAAGCTTTCAGATTAGCGCTGCGTAAAGTCGATGTCTGTGAAGTTTTGTTGTGCAACCTAAACCCTCAGCCTATATCATTGTGTTATAAATAACCAGAGTGGCCTGTTCGTTTAAAAGCTTTCATTTTATTTTGTGGATGAAACGATGAAAATTATAAGTAGTCACTATCCCGTTAAATAGAAATTATAGAAAGTTGAATATTCCAAAATTGAGTTTCTTAAGAAATTCCGATTGATATCGTACGTGGTTGCAATCTTCGAAACTTTGCAGTAGTTCGACTTTAAAGATTGAATTTTAGGGCCGATATCGTACGATGTTGGAAGCTTTAAGCTTGAAACTTTAAGCTTCGACTAAAGAAACAAACAATCGCACCGTGGTGTGTTTTACTCATCTTCTAACAAGCATACGCACGTTTCTTCTATTTTCTTTCTGATATTGAATTAATATCAATATTTGAAAATGATTACTTAAGTACCGACAGAAAATAAGGCTCTTAGAAAAGATTTCATGAAACAGTGAATGATACGAAAGTCGAATCGAGCAACAAAGGTCTCAGTAAAACTACAATATAAATAACATAAACAACACATGTTATACATAATGTACATAAATAACAACCAGTTGAAAAGGACTAATTTCATGGAAATTAGAGTCGCTTTGAAAAATTGTCCAATTAAAAATTCTAAAAAAATTCCTTGTATGTAACAAGATGCCATACAAACTTGTATCATCGTCCACTGAAAGTCAAACTGAAAAATGTCAAAAAATGATTAAGCTGAGAAAAGATCGTTGATACGAAAGTAGACATCGAGCAACAAAGGTCTCAGTAAAACTACAATATAAATAACATAAACAACACATGTTATACATAATGTACATAAATAACAACCAGTTGAAAAGGACTAATTTCATGCAAATTAGAGTCGCTTTGAAAAATTGTCCAATTAAAAATTCTAAAAAAATTCCTTATATGTAACAAGATGCCATACAAACTTGTATCATCGTCCACTAAAAGTCAAACTGAAAAATGTTAAAAAATGATTAAGCTGAGAAAAGATCGTTGATACGAAAGTAGACATCGAGCAACAAAGGTCTCAGTAAAACTACAATATAAATAACATAAACAACACATGTTATACATAATGTACATAAATAACAACCAGTTGAAAAGGACTAATTTCATGCAAATTAGAGTCGCTTTGAAAAATTGTCCAATTAAAAATTCTAAAAAAATTCCTTATATGTAACAAGATGCCATACAAACTTGTATCATCGTCCACTAAAAGTCAAACTGAAAAATGTTAAAAAATGATTAAGCTGAGAAAGGATCGTTGACACAAACAGCAGCGATGTCATGAGATTTTCATGGGATTTTCATGGGCGGTTTCGATGATCACAGGTGTGGGTAGTGATCGTTTTAACGCAATGCGGGCGTGAATTACATTGATTTCTTTCGCTGTGAAACCGCCGTGGGGATATAGGGAAGGACGAAAGGGGGGGGGGGGAGAGGTCAAGGACACCGAGGGCTAGAGGAGGCCTTTTAAAAAAGGGCATCAGGTGCAGGACGCGTTCTCCGCGCTCAAGGTGTAGTTTAATTGTTGGCGTAAATTTTTCAGCCAAGGACGTATACGTACGTTTCCAGGCTGACCGACCAAGGTCGTCGCTTCGAGACCACCGATCGACGCTGTCCGCGGTGCTTCACGCTCGATTCCATTGAAAATTGACCATTGTTCGCTTATTGTTTCTTATGTTTCTTAATACGAGAGCCAGTTCGTTGATAATAGCAATAGTAGTAGTAATAGTAGTAGTAGTAGTAGTAGTAGTAGTAGTAGTAGTAGGTGTAGTTAATTAACACTTGACGAGTATTTGGCGAGAAAATATACAGGGTGTTGGTGCTGTTAGTTGGCAGAATATTTTTTCTAAACGATAAGAAAACAAGGATAAGGAAATAGATGAAAGGTAAATGGTTCGGAGTAAACTACATATTAGGGATGATATTCTTTCCATAAGTGGAAAAATGTTTGTACATTTTGCAGTTTTTCCAATGAAAACTTCCCTTTTTCTACATACAGCAAGCCCTATTCTTTTACTGTTTAGTAAAAAATTCATGGGAACTAATAACACGAACAATCTGCACTGCAGCATATGATTTGTATAGCAAGGGTGGTATAGTCTGATCGATATCTTGGAAAGTTCGCATATCGTATTTATATATATTTTTATAGTATAAGATCTAATCTGTTCTCTTGTATTTATATTTCATTTATCTAAAATAAAAAATGTAGAAATTGGAAATTGTTTGTCAGCCTTAAATAATGGAAGAATACAAACGTGATTTTCATATGGATCTTTATGTAGGATGATAAAATATTTCCGAAATTTATGCGTGTAATATTAATTAGAAAAGTATCGAAATATAAAAGTGATTGTTCTATTACGTAACTAGTACGTGTAGCATACATAGATGCTACTTAAACTGATTTATCATTCCAGGATACCGTGACGCTCATCAACTGGCAAGAAATCCCCGGAACACAAACATTAACAACATTTTAATTACTCGATAATCACTTACGCAACGCAAACTCTAAACCTTAAATTATAGAACGACCAGAAAATTTCCCTGCTGTAATTAACCTGTAGAACATTTGTTGGAAACCAAATAGAAAGAAAACGATTACTACCTGTCTAAAAAGTAAACGTGTCAAAAGAAAAAATTGATAGCGTTCTCGTAAAAACGAAAGGACGAGAAAAAACGTGTGCGAGTAAATATTTCCGAAAACTATTATTACATTAAGTAGCTTTTAATCGTGGCAATTAAAGACAGAAACTCGGCCAAAGTCGTAACCAGGATTTTCAGATCGTCGTAACTCTCGTAAGCCACCCTGCGTTCCTCGATTAATCATAACACGAGGGCTGTAATTAAAATTTCAAAGATGAACGCGGGAGAAGACGATTTTGATCGGCACGACCATGTTCACGAAGGTAATTAAAAGACGATGATTAAGGTTAAAGCCGAGGCTAGCGACCGTCAGGAATTTATTATTCGAACATCCGGTACTGGGCTTGGATTTACGCTCTTCCTTTTCTCCATCTACGTGATATCAAAATCAGCATAAATAGAAACGAATGGTTATAGAAAATCGGGAAATTAAAATGACGAAATAATAATATAATAAGAATAATATTCGATGATTTGAGCATTTTTTCCACGAAACTGTTATGGTTTCTCTTTTAAAATTATTTAGTTAAATTGTAAAAAAAAAAAAAAAGTGAAGAAATTGTGCTTAGGTTACCAGGTGTTTTAAAAAGATGCGAAGCAACTTAAAAAGCTTTTCATTGCCAGATTTCCACTTCGCGCTTAGATATATCTGCGTATCCACGAAAAACGGACCTCCTCTTATCGCAATGGTAGAAAGTGTCCTCTCGACGTCGTACGCACCCTGAATCTACGTTTCGTACGTGAATTTACTTAACAGTAGATAAGTTGGGACTACACGCGGTAGATAAAAAAGGGAAAAGAAGAAGCGTTGAGCTTCAAGTACGAGTCTGGAGGGCGTGTGCATGGTAAACATTGACGAACGTTTACAGGAATTTCACATGACGCACAGTGATTCTTATAATATTTGTACATCAGACGAGGAAAATGTTATTTTATACTCGTACTTTATTTTTTCACGTAAAGTCTTCTCACGAATACAATTTCCACTCTGTGTATATTATGTAAAACTATTACTTTGTAAAATTAACGTAATTTTCTTGTTGTTTAAATATTTGTACGATTTTAAATTTCCAAACAGCGTACCGTACGAATATTAAAAAAACAGTCGGTGCGTACGAGAGAATATCGTTGCTGGATGGAGAACCGCTTGCAGCCGATCGTGACTCGGCTAAAATATTGAACATTACCAACCGTGTTACGTTATCGCGGCATTGTCGAAATTGATTTCGATGTTACGCCGTTCAATAGAAATTTATTCGCGATCACTGACAGCCCGCTGGTAAAAAGGAAGATAAAGAAGCTTCACAGGGAGAATCGCGCAGGAAGATCGCGAGAAGTTTAATACACAAATCGATAAGCAAAACCAAAGTAATTCTCTTCTTGCAAGCTATACCGAGATGTTTCTTAAACTTGTATCGATTATTGGCGAAGTTGGAAGACGAGAAAAGCAGATACCGAGTGATGTCAGAAAGTTCTATGTAATCGATGATCCGGCGAATTGGTTAACCCTTTTAGGGTCAAATGTTTCTTTAGACCGTGAAAATTTTTTTATTAAATTTAACGATCGCGAAAATGTTTTACACGAATGTGCACTTGAATTTAACTACCTTGCAGCCTAACCTGTTTCCTCAAAAAGAAATTCTTATACGGTTTGTTAAAAAAAAAAATGTTTTATTTGCTGAAAAATTGTAACATCTCGAAAGTGGATAAAAAAATAAAGATAAAATAACGCGATATGCTTAAAACTCTGTTCTCACATCGACCTTCGCTCGTTCGTAATATAATTTTACGTTATTCAATTAGTCGAAACTTCAGAAATCAGGCGGATACTCTTTCTCCCTCTCTCTCTCTCTCTCTCTTCTCTTTCGAATTATACGATAATTGACGTTTTATTAGGCCAGAAATAACACGAGCTGGGATGTGACCCGTTTATTCGAGGCGCGGGATGTGGACATATCTCGAGCGGCGTTTATCGCGGTACAAAATCGCAGATCGATTACCGGCATGAGGCTGTACCCGCCGTATCTTGCATTCTTAATGCAAATGACCCACAATATTCACGCTGTGAAAAACAGCCTGACATTGATACTCCGCGTGTACCGCATGGAAGGGAGATCGAAAGCGACAACGACCAGAGGACCAGCTTATATATTAAGTTAATTAACGAGACCCCTTTTTCGCGCATCTATCTGTATTCTGAAGCACACGGCGCCTTCAGGTTTCTCAACAGATGAAAGCTATATCGAATACCAAGCTTTTCTTCTGTACGTCAGACAAAAGTAACTTAACGACCACGAATTTAAATTTTTAGCTTGTGAGTTTCGTGAAATTGAATTTACAATTCATAGATCGCGAATTCATATTTTAAAGAAATTCAAATTATTACAGAAATCAAATATTATAGAGATCACTATACTTTCGATACCTACACATTTTTCCATATCGCCTGCATTTTATGCAGTTCAAACGAACGAACATTCGCAATCTGGTAATCACTGACAATTGCGCGATTTCAGTTTTCGCAAGCAAAGCGCGCCGTAAAATGGAAAACCAGGCAAAACGGACCTTCCTCGTTTCTTCTTCCACTTCGCCTGATATAACCCACGCGATCTCTCCATGCGAGCGTCTTTAAATTTCCCGTAGATGGCGAAAAATTGGCGATCTGCTAATGAAACTAGTGAAAAGAGCGTGACTGGCGAAGAGAGAGGACATTAGAGAAGAAGGAAATCTGTGTGGCGGTACGGACGAGTCAATTCCGCCGCCCCTGGCCGACTCGATGCTTGTCAGAGAGCGAAAGGAGCCAAGGGTGGCCGAGGACGTCCGAGGAAGGAGTGGTGGCTGGGGGGCAAAGCGATCTCGTGGGAAAAAGGAGCAGGTGTGACTCGAGCGAGACTCCGTGCGGAGCGACGCGAGTCTCGGAGCCGTGACGCGCACACACGCACCCGTACGCACGCGTACGACCGTGTTGGACGAAGCGTGTGGATGAAGCGTGTGGAACACGTGGTCACGGCCGCGGTGGGCGTGCGTGAACGAAGCCTCCTGTAAGTAGACGAGCAGCTACGCTCGCCTCAAACATCGTCCAACAAAACGAGATTGCGACACGCAGCTAGAAATATACGTATACGTACACTGGCTCTGGAAAATATTTCAACATTTATCGTAGAAAAGTTCCATGTTCGTATATGAAATACGGTAGAGCTGCTCTTATCCGGACACATATTGTCCCAATATCCCAACATCCGAACGTTTTATTATTCGAACGCACTATCAACCGAGCGCAATATTTTTCAGTAGCGGATGCTTTTCTTCGTTTCAAATACGCGCGTGTATATTTTATTGCTGTTTAAATTGTAGGATCTTTACTAGAATTAGTTTGTTTATAATAAATGGATCAAACATATGTTGGTTAAACAGGAAACGACGGTTGTCTAACGTGAACTAATCACAATAACGTATTATAATTAAGACAACTAGATAATTAATTTGCAACTCTCGACAATGCTAGCAACGCTATCTCGACAACGCAATTCGCACTCTCTGACTTCTCAACTCACAATGACTGTTAACTCGTTTATCGTCCTTTAGCAAACCATTGTCTTTTGTCTTAGTCTCATATCTTTTGCCTTAGTCCCACCACGCACATGCTCAGCAACCGCTTGTTTATAATTCGCCCAACACCCCCCAGGTACCTCGTCCACGATACTACAATATATTCGGTTGGCAAATAGGTGATTGCGGATTTTGTCATTAGGTGGTATTGACAAAATCCGCAATCACTTAATTGCCAACACAATACAACGTATCTTCTCCCTTACTCGATTCAGTGAACTCTGATTACAAGTATTAGGCTTCCAAGTAAGTTCGGGTTTTCTGAGAGTTAAGTTCAAGACAACGATGAACGTCAGCGTGGAAGTTTTATGAAATTGCAATAGGAAATTTAATACAAAATGTAAGGAATTATGTATAGAAGAATATGAGGAAATTGATGAATTATTTTCATCTAGTAATGCGTTAAAGTTACTCTGAAACGTATGTGTATACCTGCTATAATTCCTATTGTTTCCAGAATTCTTCCAAACTTTGTCGATATACAATCAGATGTAGTTGGAAGTTCAAGACAACGATGAACGTCTGCGTGGAAGTTTTATGAAATTGCAACAGGAAATTTAATACAAAATGGCAAGGAATTATGTATAGAAGAATATGAGGAAACTGATGAATTATTTTCATCTGGTAATGCGTACAAGTTACTCTGAAACGTATGTGTATACTTGCTATAATTCCTATTGTTCCCAGAACTTTTTCAAACTTTGTCGATATACAATCAGATGTAGTTGGAAGTTCGAGACAACGATGAACGTCTGAGTGGAAGTTTTATGAAATTGCAATAGGAAATTTAATACAAAATGGTAAGGGATTATGTATAGAAGAATATGAGGAAATTGATGAATTACTTTCATCTGGTAATGCGTACAAGTTACTCTGAAACGTATGTGTATACTTGCTATAATTCCTATTGTTTCAAACTTCGTCGATATACAATCAGATGTAGTTGCGGATTTTGTCATTAGATGGTGATGACAAAATCCGTAATCACTTAGTTGCCAACCCAATATTTACTACAGTGCTGATAAAATTTCAAAATGTGCCAAAATAATTGTTAATTAAATGGTACCATTATAACGAATGAGCGAAGCGTATATTTGCACTAAAAATTATACAACTTCTATATACGTTTTCACGTGCTTTCCAATTCTATTCGAACAATCGTTTTCTTTGACGTATTCAGATTACTCGTCACGTTTCCTATGAAACAAGTATCTAGATACTTGCGAATAGGAGTGTACTTGCATGTACAAGAGCGTGTCTACGCGTGTGGTTATTATTTGCAAATGAGTCAGCCGAGCTAGATAAGAATTTCACGAGAAAGGAATGACGCCAGCAACGGGTTATTATCGGTCATCATCGTTCACTGATCGATGCATCACCGTGACGCGATGTCACGCGGACTCTCTAATTACCTTGGCCGCTGCGATTTCCATTAATTGTTAATGACTAATTTAGCGACCGACTGGTTTCACGCGTATCGTAACGAGATAGAATGAACAATGTATGTCGGTTCTCGTCCTGTTGCAGATTGAGAATTTTCAGCGAGCATTTTTCAGAAAATAAACGATACAAAAATCTAGGAAATTCATAAAATACGGAAAATAGAATACGGTAAGAGAAGTGAAAGAGGACGTGATTTATTCGATATTAATAATTAGATATTTTAGGTCCTTTGTATGAATCTACTTGTATTATCGATTAATAACTTGTGATTCTGAGCAATCTCGTTTAAAACTGGTAGGAGTATTGGCGCTGGCCTATGTATCCAGGTTGTTTACGTGTATCAAGCTGAATAATGAATGGCCGCAGTGCACGTGAAATTCTTAAGCGCTGGAGATTTATCAAAGTAAGGCTATCGCTTCGCAATCGATTGCGTCCAAATAAAAAATTCAATTAAAATCCTTAATTTAACCCTGAATCACACATACACTTTTTTCTCCAATGATATAAGATATTATCAGATTTTATTAATTAAAATACACCAACAGTTATCAACATACAATACTATTACACATAGCCCTATCGCTCTTTTCTCTTATCCTATCTAAATTCGATCTATCGATATACCTAAACCAATTTTTATTCTCTTACTCTCGAAGCTTGCGAATTTATGTGCGCCGTGCATATTAAAAAGCTTTGCTATCTAATCGTTTCCAAAGAACGAAAATATATATATATCGGTGCTAATTACAAAATAGTTTAATAGCAATTATTCGATGTTCCGGTAATACCCTGTGCATACCATTACCCTGTGCAATTAGAATTTTTCCAATCTGCCATCAACGAGTTTCAGCGATAGCGAAAAAACAAATATAATTGTACAGAATTAAGGCGAAATAATCTAAGTAACTGTGTACAGAATAGATGATCCGCGATTAACCGTAATTACGCGTGGCCGCGAGACCGTTTCGATGTAATTATCCGTTTGAATAACTATAGTTGCTAGCAATAAATTTCGCGGCCAATTCGAATGTATCAGGAGTACGATCGACAATATGACACGTACGGATCGAAGCTGGAAGAAACGCGTAGAAATTACACGTTCTCGTAAAGAATAAACGATCGATCGGTTTCCAGCCAGCATTGCGCAAAGCAATTATAAAACTGCTTAAATCGCGTTGCTGTACGGTGAACCATGCCGATTAATGGCCATTGATCGTCATCCTGCGCGTTTTATTGCTTTGCCAGAAATACGTAGCAACATTGTGGCGAGCAAGTGATTCATTAATCAAGCCCAATCTCAATTATGTACCGTACGGTATCCATACTTTCATGATTCCCAGGTGTAATTTCGCGAAATACGACAGAAAGGCGCGAGCGATTCAGAGACGCGCGTTGTATACTTGAAAATTGCCAACATGTAAGATTGATACGTATTCGTGCGGTTTATGACAATCGACTTGCTGCCGGAATCGAGTAAAAAATTTACTCGGTCGCAAAGTTTCCATATTAAAAGTAATAAACGTTCGATAGAAAATAATAAACGTTTCATATTTTATTTCATTTTTGCTATAAAAGATAAGCAAGGGTTCCTTGTTGCCGATAGCGTATCCGATATTTTATTGCAACGATAAAAGTTCCTTTGTATGTTAAAAGTTTGTGGTTAAAAATTGCACGTGTTTTAAATTCGAATCATTTAAACAGCGGTCCATTGATTATTAATATCGTTCGATTAATTATAAGAGACAACGTATATGAGTTAGAGTAATTGGATATTTAATTAGTACGAGGAATTTGATAAAAAGTATACTCTGTTCCTTTGTAATTGCAAATATACGTAAACATTCGTTCGTTTTATTAAAAAAATAAGAACAAAGGCGAGGAGAAGAGAAATTTGAAATAAAAGCAGAGAATTGCAGATGAAAATGACGTAAATCGATTCGAGACAAGCATAACGTTTTAACTGGCATGAAGATAAAATTTATAATATTAAAAGGCTGTATGCTACCGGGAACATTCTACGTATCAAATTCTTATGGACGTTAATAATAACCGAGTTTCGATACTACGTAGCAATTAACTCGATATTTTGTGTTAATTAAAGATTCGTCCCATTGTACATAATTACAAGTTATTCGAGCATGCGATTAAACTTCGTTTCTTTTTCTCTACCTTGCCTTCTGCATCTTTTAAGCGCGCGGAAATTCTCCACTACAAACATTATCCGAACGTGTTATCGCAGGTGAGTAATGAAGGTCCGCACGAATTCGACTAACTTCAATTTAGCTCGGATATGAGCGTAGATAATAACGTATAACTAAAAATGGAAATTTTCAAGTAAGCAGAATGATTAATTGAAACATATAATAGATGCTTGCTATATATAGATATATCGCTATCGACATTAATTGCTATAATATCGTAACATTTAGCCTGATTTGAGAAAATCAAATTACCAAGGCAATGATTAATCGATCGGAATTTTCCATTCTAAAAATTCGTGAAAGCTATTCCTAACAGCTAGAAAAATAGAACATTAGTTAGGAATTGTATTCAGTAGAATAATAACATTCGTTAAAAATTGTGTGGTTATTAGTGTGAAATTCAAGAAACGAAGATACGTCAGATCTGCTGAATGAGAAGACCATAAAGCAACGATTCTGTTCTTGTTATTCGAATTAGGAAAAATCGTGTGTACACCAAAATCTAATTACTTGAAGATCGGCTCGTTCCTTAGTTTGTTGATTCCTGTCGAACAGTGTTTGCTACAACACCTCGACTATGAAAAATTTCAGTTCGAAGTGTAAAATGCAATGAAAAGTTCGATAGAAAGTGGTGGATTTTCGGACTTGAAGAGTGGGAACGACGGGTCAGGTTGAGCTCTTTAGGCGTGCGAAAGTCGTAACGTATCAAGAACCTCGGTAGAAGGCAGCGGCGTCCAAAAAAGTGAACCTGACCGCAGTAGAAGTTTCCGATCAGGTCCAGGTCCAGGTCAAGTTAAATAAAGCCAAGCCAAACCAAGTGAAACCAGGTCGAGCTAAGGTAAGGCAAGCTAGGCCAAGCTAAGAGAACAATCAAGTACGTTATATTGGATTGGCAACTAAGTGATTGCGGATTTTGTCATTGGGTGGTATTGACAAAATCCACAATCACTTAGTTGCCAACACGATACCGGTAGTTAACACGAAGCTATTTCTACCAAAACCAGTGAAAATGACTTGTCTTTAAAAAATACTTAATAATAGAATATTTGTATATTTATTGATTTATTACTTTCT
Source organism: Bombus flavifrons (assembly GCF_040668555.2). Classification (NCBI taxonomy): domain Eukaryota; kingdom Metazoa; phylum Arthropoda; class Insecta; order Hymenoptera; family Apidae; genus Bombus; species Bombus flavifrons. Next base: position 9,670,444 of record NC_138455.1, on the reverse strand, counting down.
CACATAAGCAATTCCATGTTTTGTAGTACGTTTTTGGTATTGTTAATTCATCTGGCTCCGTGATCCCTAAACGAGGGTTGACAAATTTAGAAAATTGTAGAACCAGTCGTTTTCACTGCTGTGGTATTTCTAGCGTTAGCGTCTAGCGATCTAGCGATCGATCCGGAATTTTCCTGATAACTGATATCGTCATATCGAACGATACGCAGTAGAAATTTGAAAAACGTGTGGCAAGTTGTAGAGAACGAGGAACCTGGTTAATTGGGCTTCGATAAACAGATTGCAGGAGCCTTTTACACTTTGACAAGTACCAGTGATTTTCACTGGTGCTGGTATAAGTAGCCTTGATGCAGAATTATTTTCAGTTTGAATACATAAAAAACAAAATAAAATTCATTATATTATTCTTTTAGTTATCTCTGCGAAAGTCATTACATTGAATTAAAAATTACATTAAAATAAAATTGTAAAACCAGTCAATTTGACTGTCGTGGTAGTTCTAGTGTTAACAACTGTCCGACGAGAAGCATGCGACGCTAGCACATGTATAAATCGAATTAATTGACTGGTGAACCAGCTGCGTCCGACCGACGACCGATGAATAATCCTGGCTGCAAACAAATTAGCAATAAGGGCGACACTCGCACGAACAACAGCGGACCATGCTGTTTAAAAAATCACCGGCAAATTGCGCTTTCACACTGTTACAGCTGATGCGTCCCGTCACGAACTACAGGTGCCTACAAAAGGTATTGGCATATATCTTTATCTTTCAATATGTAATAATAATAATGATAGTAATAATATGTAAAATACGTAAATGTAAAAGAAATGTAATATGTAAAATATGTAATAATAATTTTTCAATCAGGCGTTTCTTTAACAGGTTATATTGGGTTGTGTAATAAGTTCACTCGCTGTGTACTAGTGCGTGCATTTTGTAGAATGTTAAATAAATTTCTGGAAGAACGTCAAAATGCAGGTATTTAAATTTTTCTATAATAAGATATACAACAGTTTCTAGAAAGAAACCAGTTGTTTAATTATTTATATAAATTTTCCATGAAAGTAAGGATAGGGCATAACGTCCAGGGCAAAGGTCAGGGCCATTTTTCACAGAAATGAACGGTTCTTATGAACATTTTTGGCCAACGAATCTTTCAATTGTTGAAATCCGTGTAAAACCGTGATTATACAGAGTGGCAGAACAAGTACAGAACCAATGCTAACGCTCCTAATGCTAAGTTTCCTGTGTAATAATACATGAATAAAGAATAACCCAAACCTAACCCAATTCATCCAATACATGCTGACCGAGCCATACGGTAGGCGAAGGGTGGCAAATTTTCAAAAAGATATGATCAAAAACCACGAGGATGTCACGGATCGACAGATGGAACGAAACTTTTCACGTCGTATTTCCGTGAGAAACGAACCTCGTTTTCCTCTTGAGAAACCTTGAAAATCCCTGGAAGATGTGATTCTATTTTCCAGTCCGGACACTGTACTAAGATCAAAATCAAAGTAGCAGTTAAGGTGGTTTTTTAAGGGAAGGTGAATGACCTTATTACTTGAGCTAATATACATTACATTCTCATGGCGCCAAATTTTTGTAGTCGTACGAGTCGAATACCACTAAATGATACGAAATTTAATATACTTGAACTTAATTAATTAATATGTAAACGCTATACTAAATGCAATCCTGCGCCAATAATTTTTGTAGTAATACAAGTATGTTATTAAATGATACGAAATTTCATATACTTGGACCTTGTTAATTAGTATGTAAATGCTATAATAAATGCAATGGTGTGCCAATGCATTTAGTGAGCACACCGTGTACGTATCGTACAGCTAACGTCTTATGTAACATCGGTAGAACGGAACGGGTGTTCAAGAGATCGTCGCGAAGATTTGATAAAGAAAATTGGTCGCGAACGAATATACTGGAAGATTTCGATGCTCGATGCAAAGATAATGTCGCCATCTAGCCGTCTGCGCATAAAGGAAATGTTAATTAAACTGGTCTCTGGTAGAAAATCTTTACGATTCAATTAAATCAGACGCAATGCTGATCGTAGATAAATTCAGATGGCAAAATCGAGCCAGGTGTGCTCTTATTTATACCCTAGTTCGTGGTTACGACAGTGAAGGATTAACCCCTTGGTGCAAGAATTCTTCTTCGTGGATCGCTATATTTGAATAATAAAGAAATTAGAATTTTTCGTTAGAATTAACAATTTTAACATAGACGACTTAATTTGTCGTCGATCGAACGTATGAAAAATGTGTGGGAAGAGTGAGAAAATAAATAAATCTGGCACTGTCCTGCACCGATGAGACGGTAAGAATCGAGTCAGACGTATTGCCTTGGATTTCTTAAATCGTCACGGAATTCACGGACGATGGAATGAAGGAAGGGTTGCTGCGAGAACGAGTAGAAAAAGTAGGAGGAGGAGCAGACGGAGGAAGGGTGATATCGTTTGAACGACTTAATAGTACGTTCGAACGTTCTCTCGCGGCTATTTATAGCGAGGCAACAGGTTAACGCCTACGTTTCAGGAATACACGTTTAATCGGGCAAAGGCGTTTACGCGCGATACCCGGCCCGATTATGTCCGCCAGGCAGAGGAAGAGCATTTTTTGTATCTCGTACAAATTATGCCTCGTTGCTGTAATCACAGTTCGCCTAGAGCTTCGAGCGAGCACACGCTTCTCTAACGCGATATCTGCCGCTTCGAATGTGAAACTGGTCACGCCGTATTTCGTGCGGAAATCGATTCCAATTCTCCGAGATTACAAGCTGCGTGGAGTTGAGCTCGATGATTGATTCGTCGAGTAAGATTGTATTTATACGAGACTAGAGAATTATTTAATATTAGGTCGTCCGAAAAGTTTCTTTCGTCTTAAAAGGAAATAATGGAAGCACATTTCGATCCATTTTGTTTTATCTACTGTTTGATATATTAGGTTTCATGTTTGTACGAAGATGCGTCGTTGTAAAAGACGTGTCTGTAGAAGAAAGACACTTTTCGGACAACCTAATATAATACAATTAAACTTGCCATCGCAAGCGGCTGAGGAAACGCGTCCAACGTAGTATTTTTCTGGAGTATATTTTTTCACGCAACGTACGTTTATTATACGCGATGATCGTCTGAGTCTTTTTATCGAGCGTGGCATTGGAATTAAATCGAAATTAATTCTAAATTAATTAGCGAACGTGTTGAGAAGACGTGTAGTAGTAGGTGTAGGCAAGATTTGGAATACATTTGTAAGTATAATTATAAAGCGAACAGAAAATCAAAATTTGTTCGAACTTAACGAGTAATTTAAGAAATCTATACAGCAAAATAAAAAATCTATATCCCAATGGTAGAACACGAACTTCGATCTTCCCCCGTTAACTCTGCCACCAGACAATCCACATTCCCAAGAATCACTCAATGACAATACCATCAAAGGCTGCGATAAATTTTCATCATCCAGCCAATTAACCATCCCAATATTACGGCAATTTGTAATACTAATTAGACTGACAGATAAAACGAAAGTAACACAGGAATACCATAGTGACCGTTAAGGTGATATTTCGTGCTAATTGACGGTAAGCACTTTCATCGGTCAAAATATTATTGGCCATAAAATGCTTGGAAACAAATAACAAGATGGTTCGAGTACGAAATCGAGAAAGCAAATGCGTATAATGTACGTGACGTATTCTGATAAAAAGAGGTGAACGCGCGAAAACGATTCTTCCAGTTACATAAACGCGTCTGAGGTTCTATTTGTCGCGTCTGATTACTTAATTATTACGCGTCTAATTGTCTATTTTCATTATTATCACTTGTCATTAAATTAACATTATTATCACAATAATTATTCGAAGAAATTGGGGAAGCATATTGTCGCGAAAAGCGTAAAAATAATTTGCCTATGAAAAGACGTGAAAGATGTAAAAATCGATCTTCTTCGCAGCTTAACGTATAACGCAAAATTAGAAAAATCGTGGTGGAATGGAAAACACTCGGTTTTCGTCGTGTATTATGAAGTCAATAATTATTCTAAGAAATCGGGGAAGCATATTATCGCGAAAAGCGTAAAAATAATTTGCCTATGAAAAGGCGTGAAAGATGTAAAAGTCGATCTTCTTCGCAGCTTAACGTATAACGCAAAATTAGAAAAATCGTGGTGGCATGGAAAGCACAGGTATATAAAACGCGTTAACGACGGATAATCGTGCACGCCAGGTGCTGATTTACATCGAAAACAACACCGGTAGATTTCGTGACGGTTGTTCGTAAACGCACGTTGCAAAATATTTGTCGCATCTGTCGTCGCTTGTTCGGCATTGTCGCAAGTATTGCGGTAAATATCCATATATTATAGTAATCTACTCGAACGTAAGTGCATTTAACACCTAAATTACCAACAGTTAATTACAAAGTATAGAATTTATACGAAAGCAATGAAAATGAAAGGTACGTGAAAATAAAAAATATACGAGGCAGGGAAAAATCGAATTTTTCCTATGAAGAAAAGATCTATAGCTTTATAGTACCCGAAATGGGGATTTAACCGTTTCCACGTAAACGAAGCAGTAAAATATTTTTAGCTTCGAACAGTTTTCGCGCGATTTCGCTATTTCCTTTCAAGTTGTTGCGGAGAAGTCGTATATGAAAGGCAAACAAAATTGAAAACCCGCCAGGTAGCGTAATAAAAGTAGCGACACGGCTGAATAACTGTAAATTGCACGTTGGAGATTCATCGACGTTTCTCGAGATCGCGAGAGCCCATCGGTGAGCGAGTTTAAGTGCTTACATATACTACCGCGCAAAAGTTTCACATCGTTTTCGCGATAAGCGAAAAGAATTGGAATTTTCTAATGAAAATGTACGTACGAACGAGCGTCGCAACCGCATAATGGAAATTACAATTCGATTATCAGTTTACATCTATCTAAAATTCTTAAATACGTCCCGATGACTTTATTCTTGAAACGGTTCCTTTAACCTTCTATCTTCGTATTGGCAAAAATTGCGAAAGTAATGAAAAATAAATTATCCGACGAAAGGAAATACTACGAGGCTCGCCATGTACTAAAATAATTTCTAATTGGAAAATTCTATAATCAGCTCGAAAGTAAACGATCATGATCCAAAGTGAATAAATCTCTAACAAACTTGTCAAAAATAAGAAACCTACAATTCTATTACGTTTTAATTCATTTTTTTTTTTTTTCATAAATAACAAACATCAACAGTGACTTCAAACTTTTGACTAGTAATATACAACAACGTTAAAGCAGCGACGACACGCGGATTGCCGCGGAACGTTCTAACAGCATAAATATCATAGTTTTTTCGCTGATGGGCGAAGGGAGATTAAGTCGATTAAATGGAGGCAAGGGAGAGAAAAGAGCGGCAAGGCAAGCACACGTGGTGGTGTGCATCGAAGCCGGAGAGGAGCTCGTTCTACCGGTCCTTGGCAAACGATCTTTTTCTCTGCACGATCGACCGACACGCGGATATCGGGCCGTGGTATCGAGCTGTCACTTGTTAGACGTCTCCCCTCCTGACGAATCGCGTGTTCCTGCCAAAGCCACGCCACGAGAATAACGTCGCTTCTCATGAGTTGCGATGCCCGTTGAATACTCGCTGAACGTGTCCTCTTCTCTATCTCGACCGTACCACTTCTGTGGAATACGTAGTAGTTAGCGATGGGATCAAGTCTTGTACAAGTATGGAATTGTAAATCAAAATGAAATTATAAAATTTCCTTTCTACCGTCTATGAAATATTAAATTTCCTAGTTATTTTGTAGAACGTTCTGAAATCTTGTGGACAATTTTATCGAAACGATAGTGTTTCTGTGAGCTGTATTCTAATTAAAAAATTAGAAGAATTTATTGTCTATGATTCCATAGAAGTTTCGTAAAGATTATTTGAGAAATTCAATAGTTTGTTATTCTCGTTAAAACAATAGGAATTCTCTTCTTCGTTTACGATTCTGTAGAATTTTCCTAAATTTGATGGAAAGGTTCGACGATTTGTATAATTCGCGTTAAGATTTTTGGAATTTTACGATTCTATAAAATTATTCTGTATTTGTTAGAAGAATTCAATAAAACAGTAGCATCTCTGTAACTCTCATAATTAGATTATGAGTATTTCTATTAGTATTACAAGTCAATCTTCAAAATTTGTGTTTCGAAACCAGCCTCTGAGGATGCAACAGCTGAACGGACGAATTATTATAGTTCGTGGATGGTATTTGCTTATAGAGAAGAGAAACTTAGTTCCATCGCTACAATAGTAGTAGTAAGACCCGATCTCCTCGGGAGTAATGACTTTGCTCTCTCGCCGCTCAATGCTTATCGATCCAATGTACATACAACGCGTCTGATATAACGTGTCTGATACAAGCACCATCCCGCTGGCTTACCAGTGATACGTTGGTCGTTTAAGGCCGACGTTGACGCTTCCTTTTCGATTTCGTCTATCGAACACTGCACATTGTGTCTACGAACGCTATATTGGCTTGGCAACTAAGTGATTGCGGATTTTGCCAATACCAGCTAATGACAAAATCCGCAATCACTTAGTTGCCGACCCGATATAAATCGAAATGAACTGCGTTACGTGACGCATGAAGACGAATCGAAGCTTTTGAGAACCGAATTCAGACAAGCATATAGTCCGAATTCCCGCGTATGGGGTTGTCCGAAAAGTTTCTTTCGTTTTATGAGGGAATAACAGACGCACGATGTTTTTCGTTTTATATTAGTTTATTGAATTATGCAGGTACGTAATAATAGAAATAGAACGAAATGGACGATAATTCAATGAAATAGTATGAAACAGAAATTGTTGTTCGTCTATTATCATCTTATACAACGAAAGTAACCTTTTGGACATCCTAATATTTTTGACGTGATTGAAAAGATTGAAACGATCGCTGGGAAGTTCGTTCCGATTTACATTTCCATTCGATATACGTTTATTGGATCGTATAGGTGCCATTTTCTTCCACGATCTTTCTTCGTCTTTCGCGCAGCTTGAATATTCCATCGTTGCAGAACCTCTCGTGCTTTTCAGCAAAAACCTACTCCATATGATTTTCTATATCGACGAAATTCCTTAAAAATCCGAACGAACTTTCCGAGCAATCAACATCATATCTAATATATTGATATTGGTTTCGTGTTATTCAAGTATGTAATATAAAAGCATATATTATAACATACATTGTCGATTTTACTGTCTTATTCAACAGTAGTTAACATTTTTATAGGACGTCGCATAAAGTATGTAAGACGCGAATTCGCGTCTCAAGTTGGCAAAGTGTTAACGGTATCGAGAATTTTATTCTTTTAATAAAAAATGTAAAATATTCTCTCCCTCTCTCTCTCTTATCTTTTATTTATAAAGAAAGTAACATTTCAAAAAACTCAGTTGTTATCACCGACTAATATAGATGAAATATAAATTTATTTCAAAGATCAAATATTCTCCGTGTAAGAAGAGAAAAATATAAATCTGCGTAGCGTAAAATATTGAAAATAATGAGATTTAATTAACTCTCTATAATAACGATTATATACTCATTCCAAGACATGATCGTAAATAATCACTGATTTATTACTTAGATCGTGCAATCTTGATACTTATATAATGACTTTTAATAAAGAATCTTTCATTCAACGAAATTAAATTGCACTTTATTGAAAAAAGAAACCTTGGACGGAGAGAGAAACATTTTGAAAACACTCCAAGTACGCTTTCCCACGATAAGACGCGGATATTAATAGTAGCGAGTGGAGTCGGTTGCGAGTCGACGATAAAATTCAAGTTTCGACGCTGCTTTAAAGAATAAATACGTGGTATGCGGTACGCGTGTGATTGAACGGCGGCAACGGTCCCCCAAGGAAGGCGGACAGGTTACACCGAACGTTTGGTTCGAATAAAAACGCGCGCCATCGCGAAACTGTGTCACACGTTCGCAACTCGTTTATTGCGCCGATTCATTGCACGAAAACTTCGTCGTGTCTTAATTACAGCCGTACCGCGCACAATAAACGGCATTAATTTCTTTTTTTCCTTTTTTTTTTTTTTTTTTTTTAGCCATATCTTTTGCCGAAATGATCCACGAGGTCCGTTGCCTCGCTCTCGCCTCTTCGTGCTCTTTTTCCATTTTTTTAAAAATCCACTTAAATCCACTATCGTTGACCTCAATGAAGTGTCAGAATCCCAGAAAGAAATTCCAGAAATTAGGGGAAAGTTGCAAAAACTGCAGGTACATATTGCATCAAGTATTTCATGCCATTTTTTCTTCTTTAATTCGTTGATAATTTGTACATATGCTAATTACGCGAACCGAGGTTTTACACGGGACGCACACTTTCAAATTGTTTCATGTACAGCACGAGAAACATGGAACATTTCGAACCTATTGGAAACTAAGTGATTGCGCATTTTGTCAATACCACGTAATGACAAAATCCGCAATCACTTAGTTGCCAAATCATATACGTCGTTTCGATATTTCTGTTTCTCTTAAAAATCAGACCTATCGTATTCATATGCGATTCAATTATATCTATAACATATATAGTCATACTGTATATAGACATACTTTCGTGAGCCAGTGTATGTCTTAATACTCTCAATAATTATTTATTTCAGCAGCTCTGCCTTATCAGCATTGCCAGATAATTTACGGTCTCTTGACTCGAAATTACTGTACGATACAGCACATCGTGCCGGCACAATTTTCCGCTGGCTGCGTTTGTTGGCAGTTTCAACGACGCTGACCGCGAGTACGCAGCTTCCTCTTGCCTGACAGCATCTACGAGCCTCGGTCTCGACCGTTATGAGGCCCAATTTTTTTTCGATCGGATCGCTGCTGGTTTGGTGCGTCGCGGTGCGTGCTAGCCACGAGGCCTGAGAAGGAGAGTCGACGAAAGAGAGGAGGAGGGTGCGCACGGGGACCTACGGGGTTTACGGGCCCAAAAACGACGCACACGTTTCTCGCACACGACCACCACGCTTCGTGCACGCTTACGATCCTCAGCCCGCCCGGCCCCGGGACCCCAGGGTGAAACTCGAGAAAACATGCATGCCGATCCGGACAAATGTCTCCAATTGTCCACCACGGAATTGCTTTCGTCCTCTATAGCAGGAGAAAAGCTTGAAAGAAACTAGTGTGTACAGGGTTTTACTTTTGAGAGTAGTTTGTGTGATATTTTTTTCAACGTGTAGAGGAAACTTGTTTCTTTCTCCTAATTGGTTTTACGAATTTTATAATATCCGGACTTTCTTATGAAATTAAGTGTAAATAAAAATTGGAGTCAGAGTAGGTATTTACTTTTATTGAAATATAATTAGGAAAATCTCCTGGTGGGGATGACAAATTTTGAGAGTAGTTTGTATGATATTTTTTTCAACGTGTAGAGGAAACTTGTTTCTTTCTCCTAATTGGTTTTACGAATTTTATAATATCCGTACTTTCTTATGAAATTAAGTGTAAATAAAAATTGGAGTCAGAGTAGGTATTTACTTTTATTGAAATATAATTAGGATTTCTGTGACTTTGATTGTTGATTCTACGAAATTGAACCTTCTCTGTCACTCTAGGTTATAATAAATTATTATCATAGAAAAGAAAACATACGCGTGTAACATAAAGTAACATAAATTGGATATCAAGATCAAATTCGATTTAGTGCGATTTTTTAATACAATTTAGCTGAACGATATCCATACGATAGAACTTCAAATAATGTAAATTAGAAATTATGAAATTTTGTAGTGAAACAGGACGAAGCGTAACGCGTATAATCTTGCGATATAAATATGAAATTTACATTTTCTGCAACTGTAGCACGAAATAAAAAGTTACCTACAATTAACTACAATTTTCCCTCCCACACACGAACAAAATTCTCGTCTGATCGTTGATACACGAGCAAACACCGGCTCATTACGAAAGTGTCTCGGAGACCATACTCAAGCTGCGTAAAAACGCCTCTTCGATTAAGAAACAATCCAAGTTAACAAGTTAACTGACCAAAAAATCCTCTGCTATCTACCACAAGGAATTTGCAAAAAGGAGCATCATACATCTATAATTACCATCGTCACCAAAACTGCGAAGACGGTATTCTCTCGATCACCTAATCAATATTACCGACTGGCAATCGACAAACCCTCGGCGTCATTCATCCCGCATACTCATCAGGACGCGAAACGACGTTTTACGATCACAGTAGCACAATCTGTTGCACCGTGGAGCGGGATAACGCGCTGTGCATTAGCATAACGTCAAAACAAGCCGATACTTTCTCCGGTCTCCGCCCCTCGTGCCTATATAGCGAGGCGTGATTACCTCGCGAAGGGTTGCAAAGGGTGAGGCGGAGGAGGAGGAGGAGAAGGAGAAGGAGGAGAAGGAGGAGGAGGAGAAGGCGAGCGAAGAGGCAGAAGGAAAAGGAGGACGAGGAAAGAGGGTTGGCAGTCGCCTCGAGAGAGCAGCACGAGGACAGGTGGCGACGAGAAACCAGGGAACCTCGGAGCCACCGAGTTCTCACGCGCGAAACCTCCAGCTGCCACCAAGAGATATACAGACGCTGTTGGGGCCGATGGCAGGCAAGCGAGCGAGCCGATCAACACACCCTCGAAAAACGCACCCGCGCGTTACCCTGTGCTGGTGCGTGGCTGTGTGCGCGTGCACGCGCTTCCACGTGTACCCTAAGCGATCGCCTAGATACCGAAATGCTTACACTGCCGTCAGAAATTGTCAGCAGATTTGTCCACAGCTGACGCGCTTTAATTGGGAAATTACGATAGATATTTTTTAATTGGAAAATTACGATAGAGATTTTATACTTGGCAATTATTATGCCCGAATATTACGGTAGAATTTTAATTAGCACAGATTAGCGGATTATTGATAATAATGGCAGATTTGGGGAAGGTTTTACGCGAGAAACGAGAACAGAAACTGGAAGGAATTGTTAAACTTCTTGAAAGATAGTACAAAAGCAAATGATCTCGTTTAGTTATTCGATTACCAGAAGAGAGTGATAGGAAGTGATGGTTAGTTCGAATAGTGAAGGTTCTATTGAAACACTGTACTATTCCACCGCGTTATTATACCGATTGATACGAAGTATTCGCTTTATAGCCAATATTAGCATATTGCATTACGGCGGACGTAAACGCGTTCGTCATCGGAATTTCCAATTTTCTGCCGGATGACGTCTGGATAGCCGGATACGTGTAATAAGGAAATCGATTACCGCCGATATTTCGTGCCTCATCGACTGCGTCAATCCGTAATAGATAGCGCAATGGTATGAACAGACCAATGAGAGACCACGACCAATTAAAATTCCTCATAAACAAGTAAAATTACAATTATAATCGATAAAGGACCAAAACTATGCCAATGATAAATTCACAGCTGAAATACGAAATTTCTTTCAATTGTTTCTACTCAAAACTACAGAGCATAAAGTTACAGCAGATTGTATTGGGTTGACAACAATATTTTTTGATTCTGTAAAGCGTCAGAATGCATCCAGATGCATTCGTACACATGCACTGAAATAAACGCGTAGGTGCGTTGGACTATTAAAGGGGGGAAAGAAAGAGAGGAAATATCGGACAGGGGAAGGCCGACAGATGCGTGCGGTTGGTCAGGAATCTAAATATCGCGAGTGGAGAAGACCTTGTACACCCCTTTGCCATCCCTCGCGTCCCATTCATCTTGAAACTGATTCAACCATTAGTGGAATCCTTTGCTGCACGACTTCTCTACCTTACATTTACATGTCTCGCTATTCCAAGTCCATAAAATACGGAGGTTGTGCTTCGCGATGTGCGCATACTTTCCGAGCGATTCACTCGCGAACTTCGTCCCATTCATCTCGAGCTGATTGCCCATTAGAGGGAGCAGCTACTTTCAAGAATTTCGCGACGTCCAACACAAGTGCCTTCGTATTTCATGCTTTAAATAGTCGAAAATCCGACAGTAAGACGTCCTTAAACGGATATTATACTCGAGAGCAAATTAGCCACGCTTACGAGACCTTGACACGAAGTTATATCTCCTTAAACGCGTATTAACGGGATTTTTATTCTCCCCTTGGCGAGATTAAAAATAATTAATTAGCCAACATTGTGAAAGCTTGTAAAACACGTTGTAAGAAGCGTGGATTTAATGAAATACTTTATCGCGTGATTTTAGTCAATCGATGACAAAGTAAGAGTGTGAAGTATACCAATGTGGCGCATGGAAATGGAAAGTTCGGTGGGTGGAGCTGGTAATTTGATAAGTATATGACACGAAAAGAGTTCTTTGGAAAAAAAAGATAATCCAACAGATGTGCGTGAGACGTAGTTCCATTTTAAGCGAAGAGAAATCCGTGAATGAAATTTTGTAATAACTTTATACCACGCAGACAAATCGTGATAATAAACAATGAAAGATCTGAGAAGTTCTAAACATACTGAAACGAACAAGCAATGCGATTTTGAACTTTGGTTATAGTTTGAAAATTAGAATTCCCAGGTTAAGTAAACAGGTTGAGATACTATGTAATTTCAGTCTATAAAACCTAATTACGAATTAACATAATTCAACACAATTTTTGTATCTTTATTATTCAGCAAGATCAACAAAATTATCAACAGCCTCCATACAACACCCCAAACAAGTCCGACTAAAGTATCAACCCACGTACATAAGATTCAACATTATAAACTCGGAGCTCGCTAACAAGGATCATATCACATGGCCGTATCTACGATACATGACCAGATTCTCCGTTATAATTAGCATCAAAAGTTTTTGTATTGATTACCAATATACGCCAAAATCCATTTTAAAAAATATCTTATCTCCCCATTAAATTTAAACCACTAATGAAAAAAACCAGACTGAGACATTATTCCAACAAATGAAATGAAATTAAGTTGCAGGGAATTTTTCTCGTGGAATGATAAAATCATTCCGGTGTACTTTCCTTTTTCTGTTTTCTTCTTTTTTAATCAATCGTCAAACGAAATGAAAGGTTGGAAATATCGGTATAATTCGAGGGCGACGAGTGGCTGTTAACTGAAAATGGTTCTCGGAAGGTTCAGGTATTAAAATAACTTGGAAACGGATTCGCGTATGGATGGTGGAGATCGACGAGGCGTTAATGATCGATAGATCGAAACGGCCCAGTTAAACGATCGGATTATCCGCGCTATCGGCCCATCTTATAACTTATTCCGTAGATACGAGATCTGATCGGAGCGTGGTAATAGCTTCTGGTTACCGGGTGTAACCCGAAGCTCTCAATTTAGTTAGAAACGATCGACACAGACAAAAGGACTATCTCGGACATCCTTGAGTGTATAGGAGCGTTAGCCGGACATTTTCTCGCGCCAGCCGCATTTAATACGAGCAACCCTCCGGGCCCTCCTATTTGCGTGGAATGTAAATCACGTTCACGGAGATTTTCACTTCTTATCGATCGTTTTCTACGTGGTTGCAGCCATTTTCATCCTCTCGTTTCTCCCTTTGCAGATGCGTCACGTACGACTGTTCATTTAATGCAGATGAGCGCGACGTTCGAATTTCTCGCGCTCTTTCAACGGTTAAATCATCTCTAACGCTCTGATATAATCTTTCTTAAAGGCGTAAAGATTGTGCGGTGGTAAATATATAAACCCTATAAGAAAAGCAAGCGAGTAAATAATAGTATTATTACTAATAAATAAATAATAAATAGACCACATTAGTTGTAATCATGTACAATAATAATAATACTTGTATAATAATGAATAATTATACTATTATTTTAAATGAATTGTACATATTTTTAATCGTATTATTAATAATTCTAGTGTTGTAGTAATATAATATTTTTAATTTTGAAAAATCATATTATTAAGCTAAATGCATAAACGTTTGCAGTTAAACAGTCTAATTTTAATAAAGTGTAAACGTATAAGAAAGAATGTGTCTAACATCTAATTTTGAAATGTTTTCAAAACATGAAATTTAGAAGCCCTGTCCTATTTGCTGTATTTTTATCTTCAAATCCCTACTATACGTTCTAGAGGAATCTCGAAGTTCCGTGGTTCCAATAAACTGTGTAAGTTTCATTATTCAACTGCTGTAACCTAAACAAATTTCAAGGAAACAATAAACCTGTCCTACTCACAAATTCAATATCGTTGAAAACTATATAAAAACTGATTATCTGTATATAGCTTCATCAATAACCAAAATTATTACAGAAGAAAGATATACAGTGCACGTGAAATTACTGGACGTATCGCAATGAAAGCAAATACATAAACCGCAACAGAAATCGCGTTCCGTTTTCCATTCTCGATCTAAGGTTAAGTTCGCAGTATTACGGCCTTCTGTGCAACAAGTTATCCTTCTATCCCCACCATTTCGTCAAATCGACACGTTTCTCTCTCCCTCCCGTGGAAGATCTTTTTCCTTCACAGTTTGATGCACGGACGTGCCCCATGTAACGACTACATCTATCCGTCTCGTTTCGTTCTTTAGAATATTCCAGTTCTTTCACTCACCTTCAACACACGACGTTCTCCGTCCTTTGTTGCTTCTCGATGCCGAGGCAACTTCCTTCCTCCTCCTGTGCAATCTCACCACGTGCTTCTCTCGCACTCGTTTCTCTGATCGGAGTACAGGCATGTGCCGCGCATGCGCCAAGTGCTACCGTGCGCAGCTCGTGCTGCGCGTACGCCAGGAACGAGCACCCTCTCCTTTCTCTCTTGCTCCCTCTATGTTGACGCTACTTCCTCTACCGGCTTCTTGGCTTTCGGCATACTTTCCATCCTCCTTCCGCTTTCCTTGTTCCTTTTATCGTGTCTGCATCTTTTTCTATAGTACCGTGCGCAGCTCGTGCTGCGCGTGCGCCACCAAGTACCCATATTCTCCTCCTTTTTCTTCGTTCTCTGTCACAGAAATATTCCATCTTGCTCCTACGAATTCTTACCACGCTTCTCCAACGATCTCTATCCTTTTCTTCGTTCGCTGTCCTTATTCATCCGATTTCTTTCTACGTAACAATTTCTTCTCTGTCTGTTATACGGCGAGCAGCTCGTGCAGAGCGTATGCCACGATAAAACACCTACTTTCCGTCTTCTTTTAGGCCATTGTCCCTCTTTGTCGATGATCGCCCGAGTCGTTCTATCTTCCTGCACGGGTTCCGTAATGCTTCTTTTCTTTCTTTCTTTTTTCTCTCCATCGATTTACTTTCCTCTGCTAACTAAGCCCGGCTTCTTCTCATTGCCGGGTTTTTGTTTTTCTGGCGTACCGTGCGCAGCTCGTGCTGCGCGTACGCCACGGCCGTCCTTTCTTTTCTCTTTTGCTCTCGTTCGTCACCTCGCTAATCGTTCACCCTCCTCTATCTTTTTACCTTTCTCAGTTCTCCTGCGTTTCTTGTTCTGTTTTCCTTGGCCGTTCTTTTACTCTTTTAAGCTGTCTTCGTTACAATCCACCTATGCCTTCGATGCTAATTCCCAATGTCAAACTTATTTGTTTGTCTTTCTTCTAGGACGTTTTGCTGTTTTCTTTATTTCTATTTGTTTTTTTGTGGATTGACTATTTTCGCAAAGCTTGCAATGATTGTAGAAGACGAGAGTTTAATAATTTCGTATGAACAGGATGAACACTGATAACTGACACGCGTTTCGCTAGCACGACAAATTTTTACTAACTTAAATTCGCGCATGCGCAAAGCGACGCATTATTGCTAACCAAAGAATATCGCATTTAGAGGAATATTTGAAAATATAATTTCTCTAATATTTGTTTTTTTTTTTTATTAATTGTGTTTGTGTATTTTTTAAATTTTATCTGGTATTTGTTTAAATAAAATTATGCTAGAAATCAAAAATACAAAATATTTTCTATGAATCTTACGCACGTTTATGTACGTACGAATATATTTTATACAATTTTATAAGTATTCCATGACTGTTTTCTAGGAGCTTTGTCCTTATTTTCTACTTACATACCTTTCTCTATAAATTTTTAACTTCAGTTCGTTCAAATTGAAACAGTATAAACACGTTATTTAAATAAGGCCAAGTCAAGCGTGATAATGGTAATTTTCAGATTTCGTGACACAAATCACAATGGAAAATTGGTAATTCCAAAATTAACATAACAAGATAAACGACAAAATATGATAATTTTATCAGGAAGTTAGTCCTCTCTAGTTTATGATAATTCCACCCCTGCAAAACAAAATAATACTATACAACAATGAGCGCCGGACTAATAACAAAATTCTCACATAAAAATTCCCATTTGCATCACGTGATATGTAAATTACATAACCGGCGGTTACTCGCCTCTTCGACAAGGGTGGACGACACAAACAACAACGAAGGGGTGGAAGGTACCTGCCCTTCTGCGCAGCCGGACCCACGCACGTACCTGTGCGAAAGGACGTTGTCTCCACCCTCTGCCCTCCTCGACACGAAGAACGCGCATGCGCAGCCCTTCTATATAAGAGGAACACTCCTCATCCTAGCTCACACTCAATCACACCTACTCAAAACGTGCACATCTCTAGAGATAAAGGCGAATCATATCCAGAAAGATTCGTGTGCACGTGTTCATCTCATTTCATTTCCGCCTCGCTTTACATTCTTCTTTTATCTCTCTCACTCACAGAGAAGAGGATTGCCTTCTTACCGTACTCATACATACATACATATATACATACACATCTATATACATATATCTATATATCTATATACAATCAGAGTCAACACACACGAAGATCTACGTTGACGTACACGACCAGGCCACAGTTGAGACACCGCAAAGATCGTCGATCAAGAACACCGAGAGTTAGCAGTCTGGTTCTGAAACGTCAGGAATCGCGACCGGTTTTTC
Source organism: Bombus flavifrons (assembly GCF_040668555.2). Classification (NCBI taxonomy): domain Eukaryota; kingdom Metazoa; phylum Arthropoda; class Insecta; order Hymenoptera; family Apidae; genus Bombus; species Bombus flavifrons. The sequence goes on along the minus strand of NC_138455.1, from coordinate 9,653,509 downwards.
TGCTGTGTCGGCGCCACCATGAAGAGGCAAATTTCGAGAGTAACCAACAGTTCGATGACTGATCGACGTATTGACAGTGGGCTGCTCGCCAGACGCGCCATCAAGAACGCTCTGTCGGCCGTTCGAGGATTATACGGCAGGGTTCGTCGAGAGGTCATTCGAGGAAACGAGCAGATTGGCTGGCAGAATTGCGTTAACGAGATCGATCTGACAGCGTTCAGGACGCGGCTGGACGACGAGGAGCTGCGCAACCTGAGGAACGAGAACCTGGAGAACGAGCTGAAGGAACTGGCGATGAAAATGTATAACTGTTAAGAGCCACTTCGGGTCCCGTTAGGAAGAAGACGACTTGACGGAAGAATTTCAAGAAGATTGTAAGATGGCGATGCAGATCGAGGATCGATAGATATCTACCATTAGTAAGGTCTTTCATTATATTTCGCGAATTTAAGTTGCACTTTCATTTCATTTATATTTCGATGTCTTTCACTAGAAGTTAAGATTATAGATTTGCTTGACTTAACTCCTGGTTACCAGCTTTAATCGATATGTGTATTAGCTTTAACGATCGTTAAGAGAAGAATTAATGTTTTAGTAAGTAACGTAAAGTTAGGAGGATTTTGCAATAATAGCTGTAAGGATGTTTCAAGTTGGAAAATATTATTAGACTGAGTCAAACTGTGATAGTAAAGTTACATATAAAGATAGATAATCGTAGATGTAACCTCTCGATTTTATTCGAGCACACAGGCCGCCCAGTGCATATTCCCTATAATCTCATAAATTGTGATACGTTACGCAGAAGGTTTTATATTGCATTCGTAAACATCTGATCTGTGATAAATCGTAGAGACTATGCTTCGAAGAAACTGTGATATTAGCGATCGATCGAGATAACTGCGATAGTTTGTAAGCTAAACGAAAGAACTGTGATATGGAAAGTGGTTTAAAGGAAATCGTGGAATTGTTACAGCAACTTGTAACAACGTGATCTCACTGCCCTCATTGTCTTCCAGAAAATAGCAATATTAGTTCGTAGAAAGATAATTCTTTTATATAGAAAACTATAACAACCGAAACTGTGATAATTATTCGTAGAGTTAAAATTATGATAATTTTTGTAAGTTAGGATAGAATTAATGGAATTGTAGCTCGAGCGATATCTTGTGATATTTGTATTTATCCAAGCAGAATCGATCGAGATCTGCCCATCGATCGGTAAAATTGAAATTCGTGTGTCGAAATTGTTCTTTTTCTTTTTTTTTTTTTTTTTTTGTATTCGAGAAATTTTGTATTTGTATGTTTTGTATTTCTGCCTTTTGTGTCTCTTTTTTTCTCGGTTTGCGCACCTTTATTCGTAATTTTTAGGCTTACTCATACTATTTTATGTAACCATTACTAACTAATCATTAATTATGTCCTGTGTTGCGTTTTCGTATTTCATTCTTTGGTTCGATGTTCGAGTGTATGTTTCAATTCATTTTACTTTTTATTCAACGTATAATGTATTGTAACTGTATTCAATAAATAAACTGTGTGAAAAACTATTTTTTCCTATTGCAATTCACTCTTTACTCCTTTGTGCTATTTAATTCGAAATATCTTTCGATTTGTAAGTTCGAATCATTGAGCAATGATAGAAATGAAGTTCAATGTTTTTAACATGTAAGGGACAACATAACGAAAGGATACTGTATCGAAAAGCAATTATTTTATCTTTCGTATATTTGTCTTTCGTAAGAATCTGAGAATAAAATGAACAAATGTTATAAATTCTATATTCGTAGTTTCGAATTCACAAATTCTTGTACAAGTGAAAATAAAAAAGATTGAATCTAAAAAATACGTGTTTAAAGAATATTTTATTGTACGTAATTCAGACAGAACGAATATTTTCAATCATTGTAAATAGGCATTGCTTTATCATCCAACAATTTACATTTCCTACGTTTAAGCGCAAATTACGTATTCCACTGAAACATATCGTAAACCAGACCTAACAAAATTATAACTCTCGCTATAAAATCTAAATTACAAAATACAAATTATATAATAAATTAGTACACAGAATTTGTTCTACGTGTTCTTAAGACATAAATCAAAGACGTCTAATGTGGTCACTTAATTACGCTTTCTGGTATTTTGCATTATATGCAAATTTTTTTTAAGTACCACGCACCATCTATTATTAGCCCTTTTAACTTCCCCAAAGTGCATGGTTTGGCCCTCCAACGCTAGATGGCGATCATCCAAAGGGCTATCGTGTCCCTAGATCCATCGTGCCCTTCGTACAAACGACCGCTATGCGGTAACCATAACACGTTTTCCTTTTTATTGTTATTTACTTTGTACCTTACAATTTGTCCAGCTGGCCATGACAACACGTTCAAAGGAAACTTGCACAATAAATTCCTTAATTTCTACCGAAAAAAGAAGGCTTTACTGAAAAATGATCGCATTACCATTGGATAATGTTACGGCCCTATGTTACGGTACTTGGAAAAATAAGAGTCGTCAAACACCGAGCAATAGCGCATAAATATCGAACACTGAACGAAATTTTGATAAGTGAAAGCATTTATAAATATTCCATTGGGTATATTCCTTTTACGCATGTAATATTTAAAAAAAAAAAAAAAAAAACACATTTACGCGTCCCATCTAGATAATAAAACAAGCTGACAAACCCGAAGAAAGTTAAATTAAAGAATCGAAGAAACGTAAAGTACCAGGTGGCTGCATCGACATAAACTTCAACTGTCTATACTTAATCGCCGTTGCAGGATCTCTCTGAAATATCTCCAAACTTTCAATCAGAACAAAAAAAGATGACGTTGCCAGGCAGAAAGTAATACGCTGATTATCATATTAATCTGATCAAAATGTAGTTCAAAGTGTGGCTGGAAAGTATCAGCGATCAGGCGAAAAGAAAGAAAGGGAAAGAAAGTGAAAAGCGGTTTTACATGCGAATGGTCGGGCATTTTGGTCACACGTTCACGACGAGCACATAAAATTAATACAGCGAGCGCTGTCATTAATAAAGGTGTTCGCGATTCATCGGTCGACATTCGAGCGCAGACCACAAAAGGGGGCCCAAGGTATTGCGGTATTAAATGACAAGACACGCAATCGCGGCACAGAACGCTCGAAAAAGGAGAACAGGGGCAGTGAAAAAAAGCGAAAAAAAAAGAAGAAGAAGAAGAAGAAAAAGACAGACGGCGAAGAAGAGAGAGACGAAGGGATGAAAAAGAGGAATAATATAAGCGTTCCATTCGGTCCGTTTCTAGAAGGATCGAAAAAAATAGCTGCCACGGTTCAGATTACGAGCATTAACTGTCATTATACGGGTAGCCAACTACCTGAAGGCTTTCATTATGTTGCTGCTGATTCAATACAATTTTCCATTTAGATTATCGCGATGATCTTTCGCGGATCTAACCTGTTGCGCGGCCCTCGGGAAGCGCAACGTGATATCATCGGATCACGATCGACCCTAAAGAATTCTGTCTTTCTCTGTTCATCTAGCAGCATGAGGATCTTGCCACCGCATAAAAGAATTCCATTGGTCTACAGGGGCCTAATCTAGCCTCAAAAGTGGCGTAGTGTTGGGTTACGTTTTCGAAACTTTTGAAAATATTGTCAAATATTTGATGCCGCTGTAGAATTCGGGCCCTTTCCCAACAGGGCTCGGTGGTACGCGCCGGTTGCTAGCGTTCCAAGGATTAGATATCCGATCCTGCGTTTCCAATAGTTCTTTCATGCAACAAACGAAGATTCCAGACAAAATACGGTTTTTCAGGGAATAATTTCCACCTGGACCCCCTTTTACGATTGGATTGATATTATTAAAGAAATTTTACAAGCCATACGAGTTACCAATACTCTCATAGGAAGAAGATTAAAAAGGAAACACTCCAGTGATCTCACTAAAGAGATAAAATAGTCAAACTCGAAGATGGTATCCCTCTGGGGGTAGTCATCCGCGTGTTATTCAGCAATTAAGTTGGAAAAATTTACCAAATGCCCAGCTAGACAAATTGTAAAGTAGAAATTAAATAATAAAAAAAAAAGAAAAAACAAGTTACCAATGCTAAGAAAAATTCCTCTGCATGGCAGGTACGAGTTGAACAATTATTGAACAGGAAACACCCAACAGATCTCATAAAGGATATAACCTAACAAACACGAAGATGGTACCCCGCTGGGGGTAGCCACCCATATGATAGTCATACAGCCAAAAAATCCTACCAAATGTCCAAATCGGACAAATTGTGAATGTAAACAACTAAATAAAAAAAAAAAATTATTGAACAAGCATACGATTGAAAACTGGAGGAAAATTACTGTTTTGTAAATTACAATCTTTCTTCTCGGTAAAAGAAGAAAAATTTTTTTTATTATTTAATTTGTACTTTACAATTCGGCAAATCTGTCTAGTTTTATTGCTAAGTAACGTGTGAATGGCTCGAGTTTGCGTAGAAGAAAAATTTGACGCTATGAAAATGAGACGTAGAACCTGTTAAAAACACGTTTGATAAAAAGACAAAATTTTGTACGATACACGTTGCATCTTCTTGAAATTCTGTTCTGTATATAATTACAAATGCTTTTACGTTTTCGAAACATAAATCATGCGGCAATCAAGCGAACAGCCTGGAAAGAAAGGACAACACGATGACGTGTTTTAGGATAAAATACTCTGGCTCCTAGTGACATTCGTGTCATTTTCGCGATGCCAGATGAATACATTTGAACGTCCCTTTAGTCAGTCACGACGCATCGAAGTTTCTAAAAAGCCTGCTATTGTCGAGGAACCCAGCATTTATGGAGCGATTTTCGAGTTATTCCGACTTATTCGTTTCAAAAGGTGGTCTAGGCTGCGGATCTCCATTGTAACGTCCTTCGAACAGTGGCGTATGCCCTCCGTATAACCAAATTTTAGCTTCATCCGACAGAGAATTATTGGATAAACAGATAAAAAATATCGCGAGTGATAGAAAGAAACGTAATAGATAAAATCAAAAGCGAGGAATAATTTTTGTCTAATAACGCTGCTCGTTGTTGTTACAAAACATAATACGAATAAAGTACAAATTGAGAGACATTGGACAACTCGAAGGTGGTAACCCGCTGGGGGTAGCCATCCACGTGTTATTTAGCAATTAAACTAGAAAAATTTACCAAATGTTCAGCTGGACAAATTGTAAAGTACAAATTAAATAATAAAAAAAATAAAATTGGACAGGAAAAAAGTATCGTAAAAGGAACATACAGTAACATCATATAAAACAGTATATATGCAGAAAAATAAAACTCGATACATTCTATCGATAAATATGGTTCAAGCTGTTGGAGAAACAATTTGTTAAAAATTTGGCTTTTAAAAATTTGTTAATTCGAAAGACTGCTTCGATTTAGAAGAAACTGTGAAAATTCGCTACGCCAATGGGATCCAGGTGGAATCAGGGACCAGGATAAACTGACTCGGGTCTCAACAAGCCATTTTCGGCAACAATATCATCGGCAAGACAAATTTCTTAAAAATGTACCTTTCTGACTCTTAAAAGGGACAATTATTGTATTATTTGACGCCGTTTAAGCCCGGCAAAACGAACTTAAAGACTTTCCATTGATTCGATCACGCGAGGCAACGTCCACCCGAATGCACGTGTTGTATTATTTCAAAGGATGAACGTTTAACGGGGCGAAAGTTTCGCGTCGAGATGTTATTCTTGCTCGGGGCCACGGAAATATTTTCGAAATAAAAGGATCGAACCACGGCGGCCAGGTGTCCCGTATGGCTTATTGGCTCTGATAATAGATATATTAAGTCACTACAGAACGTCAAACTTCGCCTTCCTTTATGCGAGGAAGCCAGCTGAAAGGGAAGGAAAGTCGGCAAGGAGGCGGAACCTCGCTGAAAATTTCACTTCTGACTCGAATAAATAATCCCTTCGAAGGGTGGACTCGTCCAGGAGGGTCGATCCGTTGAGAATACGCGTCACTTGTTTCCGTCACCGTTTCGATAAAGTCCATTTCCCATCTTTGATTGCGCTATTCAGTCTTCTTCCATTTACGCTTTCTTACGGATTTATTTTTATTGTATAGCAGAACCTCAACTATACGAAGATCGATCGACGGATCGATAGCCTCGTAGAAGATTTCGCCACTGTCATACGTAGGAAATATTTTAAGAGATAAAAATTGCAACCGAAAGGAACTGTCTTTTTTCTTTTTTTTTTTTTCTTTTTTACAAGTATAATAGAAGTACAACCGGTTGGTTCGAACGATCACGTTTCATACACCTTAAAAATAAGAGGTGTAGAATGTAAGATTTTTGAGCGGGAACGTATAATATCATGTCATTATAGAAACGAGTACTTCCGATCAGAAAAAGGAGAAGAATCGAACATTGCTTCTTTAAGAAAATAGCTGTCATCCCAAGATCGATCACCAAACGCAGGATTTTTATGCGTTGATGAAAAAGTACGATCAGAATTTACATAATATGCAAAAATATACAAAAGGAAGAAAATACGGTACTGGGTACAATGTTTAATAAGCGAAGCAGCTGTCTATCTAGGTCGCGCGTTTTTCATGAAACTCGTGAAGATATGCATTTGCATAAAGAACAGGAATCTATTTGTCGCTTATTAGCAAGTCGCGAAATATCCAAATTCAGTAATAACATAAGAATTAACGATCACCAAAATCCACTAGTTACACAATAACTTGACTAAAACGCAGGCTAAAAAGACATTACCCTTTAGATTTAAGCATTAGATTCAACTAGAATCAAACATACGATAAACACTTATTATTCAAGTTATGGTACCACGCCAGAATAATTTACTCCCTGTCTGGACCTACGGAATCCAACTATGGGGAACAGCAAGTAATTCCAACATTGAAATACTTCAATGCTTCCAATCGAAAACGCTAAGATCCATTATAAATGCACCCTGGTATGTCACCAACGAACTAATACATCGCGACCTCAAGATACCAAGAGTCAAAGAGGAAATAGCAAAATATAGCGACAGATATAGCAAAAGAGTCAACAAACACTAAAGAGAAACCCCCTAATCACTGGACTACTTAATACGTCGGACCAGATCCGCAGGCTGAAGAGACACTAGCTGCTAGACCTAAACGCTAGATTCAATTAGTTATGTAAATTAAGTAATATTTACTTATTTATAATACTTTATATTTATACTATTATATGTAACCATTATATTATTATATATTATTATATATAATACTTATATTTATATTTATACTATTTTATGTAACCATTACTAACAAATCATTAATTATGTCCTGTGTTGCGTTTTCGTGTTTCATTCTTTGGTTCGATGTTCGAGTGTATGTTTCAATTCATTTTGCTTTTTATTCAACATATAATGTATTGTAACTGTATTCAATAAATAAATTGTGCGAAAAACTATTTTTTCCTATTGCAATTCACTCTTTACTCCTTTGTGCTATTTAATTCGAAATATCTTTCGATTTGTAAGTTCGAATCATTGAACAATGATAGAAGTTCAATGTTTTCAACATGTAAGAGACAACATAACGAAAGAATACTGTATCGAAAAGTAATTATTTTAGAATAACGATATTTATCTTTCGTAAGAATCTGAGAATAAAATGGACAAATGTTATAAATGCTATACTCGTAGTTTCGAATTCACAAATTCTTGTACAAATTCTTGTATTTATAATACTTACTTATAAATTATACTTATCTATAATAGGTATTAACTTATTATAAAGAATTAGCCATGTCACTGCGCCACGCCAGAAAAAATTACTGAAAATTCTCAATGCGAGAATTGATTGTAAATTCTCCCAAATAAAAAAAAAAAGAAAGAAAGAAAGAAAACTTATTAGCAAGAACCGTAACTCTTGGAACGTGCCAAAACCAATAAACGTGCGGAAAGGAGCGACGACGCTAGAGCACCGTTTTCGCCGAACTTGCCGAGCGTTCGACGATATACGAAGGCACTTAACGTCGGAAGATGCTGTCAATCGAAGGAAACGTTGCGTCCTATCAAAGAGATCCCTCGCCACTTAGGTATCGATTTTTCTTGCATTCCGTGACAATCGCGGCGAGCATAGGCGAGCCCTTTTCCTTACACTCACCTTCCCACGTATCCCGGACAATTCATAGAGAAAAAGGTGGAGAGGAAGAAAAAAATAGAAAAGAAAGAAAAAAAAAAAAAATTGAGAAGAATCGGCCCCTCGTGCTGAAACGGGCTTCTCTCGCTTTTTGAGGCGAGCCGTGGAGTCTCTGATCCTTTTGTGAACACGTGCACGAGGAATCGTAAATCTAACTAAAGAAAAACCCCCCATAGAAAATGAAGAAGAGAGAGAACGAGACCAGTCGGGATACTTAGGGCACACCCATATATACGGAGGGCTCGTGAAAACCTATACTAAGTGGATAATGGGCCATAGGCGTAACCTTGCTACCGTAAAATTTCTTGCCAGACCTTTAACAACGTTTCCAGAATTTTACTGCATCGGAAACGATGGAATGTACGACTATGAAGAGGATACAGGGACCAAGGACCACTAAACTCACGAGTCTAAGGGCCTATTGTTAGTCACTGGCTATTGTATAAAGCGGCTGAATGATAGAAATATTTGTAACTTCGCGCACCAAGGTCTTGGAGAGGCTCGAGTGCACTTTAGAGGCTGAAGCAATATGCCGGTTATCTTCATGGACACCCGAGTGCCGTTTCGAGTACTACTTCGAGAGCAAGATTCTGTTGGCTCTCTACGGATGGTAGCGGTGATGGTACTTTGGCTTGGCGGGCGCTAGGATATTTGTTTCTAGCGACCAATGATTTAATAAAACGTGCCGAGAAACCTGGAAATTTCTGTTGTTCTGTTCAGAGTTTGATTATTATTTCTTTTATTATTGTTTAATTTGTACTTCACAATTTGTCCAGCTGGACATTTGTTAAATTTTTCTAATTTAATTGTTAAATAACATGTGCATAGCTACCTTCAGCGGGACACCATCTTCAAGTTTGACAATTTTATTTCTTTAGTTTCTTTCTTTTTTTTATTATTTAATTTATACTTTACAATTTGTCCACGATAAATTGCTCTAACTTAATTATTAAATAACATGTGAATGGCTAGCCCCAGTGAAATACCATCTTCGAGTTTGACTATTTTATTTCTCTAGTATTCTTGTTTTTTTATTATTATTTAATTTATACTTTACAATTTGGTCACGATAAATTGTTCTAACTTAATTGTTAAAAAACATGTGGATGGCTACCCCCAGTGAGATACCATCTTCGAGTTTGACTATTTGATTTCTCTAGTATTTTTGTTTTTTTATTATTATTTAATTTATACTTTACAATTTGTCCACGATAAATTGTTCTAACTTAATTGTTAAATAATACGTGGATGGCTACCCCCAGTGGGATACCATCTCCGAGTTTGACTATTTTATTTCTTTACTGAGGTCAGTGGGGTGTTTTCTTTTTCTTAATCTTCTTTCTATGAGAGTAGTTTTATTATGCCGATTTATCTTCAACCCTTTACATATTTTTACCTTACATTTTTATCTTTTTATCCCATAAGATCGAAATTAATTCACAAGACTTTTTTTTTTATTTAATTGTTTACATTCACAATTTGTCCGATTTGGACATTTGGTAGAATTTTTCAAAACTTTGAACACGTTGAAAGATTTCTCGAATATCCTCCAATTGTACACTTCTTATCGTTGAAATTTTTTAATTTATTTTTTAATTTTTTAATTTTTTTATTTATCGGTCTACGTTGTGATGGAATATTATGCAATAATAGCAGAACAATTTTATATTGTCCTAATTTTTGTTCCAATATTTTCATTTCGAACAAGTACCTATGGCTCATATGGTATACGTATGTGGTATCTGTGTAGAACGTGTACGTTCGTAATGCAAGTAGTTAGGGGAAAAATGAATGATAAAATGGAGCGAAATTGCAGCTTTCCTGCCTTATAAAAATTCAAATAATGAACATTGCATAATCGAGCGACGAGTTGGAGGAAATTGCAGATTGTAGCCGATGGGTACGCCCCTATAATAAATCCTAAAAGTGATTGGAAGTGCACTGCACTCTGTTGCAGAAATTACAATACAAGCGGCTACAAATCATGCCGCGGTTATTCATAAAACGCGCATTAATGATCCGCGTTGACAGGTACTACTTACAAAAATAACGCAGGAAGAATTGTAATAAAGATGGATTCATCAATCATTGTTTTATAAGATACGATCCATTCTTAAATCGTCTTTATTAGGCGTCCTTCATCCTCTGTACATTTTTCATTCGCATCAAGGTAAACTATACAAAGCACGTATCATTTTAGAGCGTTTCTTTAGGAGCGGGACAAAAGGTTAATAAATTGCATCGGCTACCGTAGGAAACTTGATAAATTGCACGCAAACTAAATTGTTTATTTCTATTTTATACAATGGATCGTCTGTGGAATATCTTTGCATGGATTGTAGATGCAGGAATGAAAAACAAAGAAAATTAACGAATAAAATACAATGATCTTTAATTGAAATTCTGAACCAAATCCGCCCTATTCACTAAACTTTGTAATGCGTTTATTTGTTTATTAATTCTAGTTTTTCGAAGATTAATTCCAGCTTTGACGTGTAAAGAAAAGAAGACTAAACATCCCACTGACCTCACTAAAGAAATAAAATAGACAAACTCGATGATGGTATCCCGCTGGGCATCCACGTGTTATTTAGCAATTTTTTTTTTTTTTTTATTTAGATGTAATTTACAATCAATTCTCATTGAGAATTATAAATAAATTATTTTGCCGTGGTACTATAACGTGAATAATAAGTGATTATCGTATGTTTGATTCTAGCTGAATCTAATGATTTAGCAATTAAGCTAGAAAAATTTGCCGAATGTCCAGCTGGACAAATTGTAAAATACAAATTAAATAATAAGAAAGAAAAGGCGTGTAAAGAAATTTTGTAAGCTGAAAGCTATCGAACAGGGAAGAAGGTTCGAAAAAAGACAAGCAGGGACATGGACCATCAGCCACCTAACACTGTCATTAATTACGGTAACCTTGGAAGGGCCAACCCTCCTAAGCTTCCAACACGATGACTGTTAAACGCGTATCAGAAGGCAACAACGAAAAACTGGCTGGTAACACGATCTTTCGTTCAAACTCTTCGTCCAAATGTTTTCGACGACTGTTCTAAGTATACAGTCGGACCTATACGACATACTTCGAGTGTTAGTTCACCACCTTGCGACAGACATTTGGTGAAACCTGCATAGAAAAACACGTATGCTAATAATACACGGGGTATCTCATAATAAATGCTACTGAGGGTGACTTTCCATTCTTGATACATGTTTGTTTGCTTTAATACTTTGACTCTTTCAGAAACTTGCTCTCTATTTTCTAATCATAGAACTACATTTACCAAATATCCAGCTGGACAAATTGTAAAATACAAATTAAATAATAAACGTTGTCACAGGGGTGGAAAATCCACAGGATAGAAATAATACAAAAAAAATACAAAGAAATGAAGTGAAGCAGTGAAATGGAAGTGGGCCAAAGAAATTACCGCGCAAATTCCAATTATTTTCTTGCCCGAAAGCAAATATTTAAGGAAAGAGAGAAAACTGGCGAAAAGGTTGGTTTGCAGCGCAAGAGTGGAACGAAAAAGGAAAACGAGAGCAGTTTCGGGTCGTTAGGGGGTCGAAGAGGCGCAAGTGTCTGGCGTAGTATATTTGTGGAGGGCGAGGAGAAAGGGGCAGAGCAAGGGAGAAACCGAAGCAGTTTCAACTTTCAACCACGTGTGTCTCGCATTACGGACGTGAAGCACTTTTTTTCCTCCACCACGTCGAAATTTTGCGCACATGCCTGAACACTGGCGTGTCGAGAGTGCGCCTTGCCCTCAGGCCAATTATCGTTGGCCTCGAGTGACCACTTCCGGTCCTCTTTCATCGTAGCTTCTCTCACCTAACCGTCCGACTACTCGTCTCGTTGGAACACGATCGCCTGACTCCCGCCAATCTTTTCCCCACTGATATTTCGTGCTTCCTGTTTACCAGAAACCATACGAAACGTTCCCTCGAAAATATTGGAATTTGCTTGTCTCAGATGGTATCCCGCTATGGGTAGCCATCCACGTGTTATTTTTTCTTTTTATTATTTAATTTGTACTTTACAATTTGTCCAGCTGGACATTTGGTAAATTGTTTAACTTAATTATTAAGTAACATGCGGATGGCTACCCCCAGCCAGTTACTATCTTCGAGTTTCACTATTTTATAGGGTGTTTTCTTTTTAGTCTTCTTTCTATGGGAGTTTTGCTCGCTTCAGCAGCCAGCTGGACGTGTTATTTGGCAATAGAGTTAGAAAAATTCTGCAAATACACAGCTGGACAAATTGTAAAGTAGAAATTAATAAATAAGAAAAAGAGATTTACTTCTATCTATAATAAGTATTAACTTATTATAAATATTTAGCCATGTCACTGCGCCACGCCAGAAAAAGTTACTGAAAATTCTCAATGCGAGAATTGATTGTAAATTTTAATAAATAAAATAAAACGAAAATACTTCTCTTTTCCATCCATGGTGTTGACTTTGTGTCGTAACGTTCTTTGCTATTTTTTAATTTATTCTTCTTCACAGTCGTTGTTTCGTGCTTCAATGGAAAAGTGAGATTATTTAAGGACGCTGTTAGAACGTTAGAGTATGAAAACAATGAAAGATCGTGCGAGATATTAGAATGCTATTGTCGTACGTCGCAGTATCTACGAGTTTTTCTACTGAATCCTTGTAATTTCCAGTAGTACGTGCCTACTGAAAACTACTTGCTTTTTGATGTTCAGTCTTATTCTTTCAATTCCTATTTTCTTCCACTTTACATTTTATTCCATTGAACCTCTCCCTAAGCAAACCCAGTTGTCTATATTTGTTGTATTTTAGCAGTTCTATGGTTGTATATATTTCGCAAACTTTCCTCGATATTTCATACTTAGACAAATGTAGGTTCGAGTTGCTGGGCGATCGAGACGCGAATAAAAGAGAATTATAACAATTATGGCACGTAACAATGATTCGCTCAATACAACAACAGCTGTCGCCAATACGTCGATTCTCTGTCAATTCTCAACAATGAAGCCTAAGATTTTGATTGCTCTGGTCTTTCAAAAAATCTGGAAAATTTCAAAGATACTACAATCAATGTCTGCGTGAAATAATTAATTAACTTTCATTACCTTGTTCTCTAAATTTTATAAACATTATATAGGCATCTAGTCAATTTTTATACTAAAATGTTTTCCATTAAAAGGTTTCACATTTTCTAAGTATTCTTAATACTAGAACTACCACACCAACCAAACTGGCTGGTTTTACAATTTTATTTTAAAATTCCTGCTTCATGTTATATTTTTTCCACAATGATGTAATAACTTTAAAAAGAATAATATAATGGATTTTATTTTCTTTTTTCTGCATTCAAACTGAAAATAATTTTGCATCAAGGCTACTTATACCAATACCAGTGAAAATCACTGGTACTTGTCAAAGTGTAAAAGGCTCCTGCAATCTGTTTATCGAAGCCCAATTAACCAGTTTCCTCGTTCTCTACAACTTGCCACACGTTTTTCAAATTTCTACTGCGTATCGTTCGATATGACGATATCAGTTATCAGGAAAATTCCGGATCGATCGCTAGATCGCTAGACGCTAACGCTAGAAATACCACAGCAGTGAAAACGACTGGTTCTACAATTTTCTAAATTTGTCAACCCTCGTTTAGGGATCATCGACCCAGATGAATTAACAATACCAAAAACGTACTACAAAACATGGAATTGCTTATGTGAGAAAGTAATAAATCAATAAATATACAAATATTCTATTATTAAGTATTTTTTAAAGACCAGTGATTTTCACTGTTTTTGATAGAAATAGCTTCGTGTTAACTATCGGTAGTTCTAGTGTTAATGCCAAAGTAACTTGCCAGATTTTTATCGATATTTTATCGAATTACTATACTTTTGATACACGAGATGTATGAGAAGTCTGGCAATGGAGAATTTCCGGACGAGTAAAAGCAAACAGCGAGAAAATAAGAAAGAGAACCTTGGCATAACCCCGATCCGATCAAATGAAACATACCGATGAAACAAGATCCACGTTCTTTTTTATTACGATGAAGATTTCGTGCTTCCTTGTTACCAGCCGTGTGAAATTATTGTAAAAAAAAAAAGCTATAGTCATTAGCTGACGGAACTAATTGCGTTTTATCGAGGTTACCCGACTGGTATCATTATTGCATTAAACTTTGTTTCATGCTACGCTGTTTCACGCCGTGAAACGCTACTCGATATTGTGTTTCGTTGTAATTGCGTCTTAAAACGGCCAATATTATACGCTAACTCGATACCATTACAGCAAGCTCGTACTGACCGTGATAAAAAGTTAATCAGCCGGCAAACTATATATCTCAGTTGATACTCGATTAACTCGTTAAGAAATTCTTATTACGCTCAAAAGTTAATGCGAGATGTCGCCTATTTACGTGTCATTTCGAATTTTGGAGATTAAGATGAAAAGGTGGCGGAGTTTTTTAATAAACAGGTGGCTCCAACACACCTTGAACTTTTCATAACATTTTACATTAACATTAACATTAACAACGAAAGGTTTTCAAAGTATACGTTTGACAGCTTCGAGAAAATAACAAGCAGAATAGTTTGATCAAAAACTGGGAAAAAATTATTTTTCACTTATCGACGAATCTTCCGTTAAAACGAAAATCCCGAAAATCTGAAAGTAAAGTAACAAAATACGATCTTCCTTGTCACTGGTTCTTGTTAGAACTATAGTACGTGCGTATACTTCTTTACTCAGACAGTGTCCCAAATTCAGGAAAAAAAAAAGAAGATCCATAGATCGAGAACGGAACATGCTAGCGCCTATTAATAGACAATCTCTTGCAGCCACGTTCACGATGAAAAAACGTTAGGAAAAAACGCCGGGGATGGAGAAAAAAGTGACTGATCACGTGCAGCCACAAACACGTGACGTTATGGGAAAAGGCGAGATACGAGGAAAAAATTGTGGAAAAAAGGAACCGAGCTCGACTGTACGGCGGTGGCCTAACTATCGCTGTAACCGAAATCCAAAGATTAAATCATCCCTCTCTTTCAACTGACCTCCACTCGGCGATACACCTGAGATTCGAACACAGGAATTAGCTTTTTCTATTGTCTTCGCAGGGAATTACTCAGATTTATGAACATCTGGTTTCGCAAAAGTTGCAAGAAAACGTGAAAAGGTAAAGAAATATTTTAGGAAACTACAATTTTTAATAAATTTAATTAAAATCGTTACAGAAACAAAGGAGTTAAAATTCCATCAGGACATCGACTAGTACTTTATATATAAAAATGAATAAACAAATTTTCTCACTGGTTGTATCGAAAGAACGAAATATAGACCCCCACTCGGCGATACACCTGAGATTCAAACGCAGGAAATAGCTTTTTCTATTGTCTTCGCAGATTTATGAACATCTGGTTTCGCAAAAGTTGCAAGAAAGCGTGAAAAGGTAAAGAAATATTTCATGAAACTACAATTTTTAATAAATTTAATTAAAATCGTTACAGAAACAGAGGAGTTAAAATTCCATCAGGACATCGACTAGTACTTTATATATGAAAATGAATAAACAAATTTTCTCACTGGTTGTATCAAATGAACGAAACGTAGAAAATATTCCTTTCGAAGTAACAAACAAGAAAAAAGAAAATTCCACGCTGAGAAAAATATTGCTCGATAGCGATAGTAACTTTTAATTGAAAGTGAAACACACGTTTTAATAAAAAGTTGCGGCCGCAACGTGGCGGATCGTGGAAACGCAGAGACAAGGATTCGATGTGATAAATTGCGAGTTGAGTTTCACGAGGTTACGATGTGAGGTTTCGTCTGATTAATAACCCCTGTAACGTGATATTTACCTGCCTATCGCAATTTGAGAACGGAAAGGTTTCTTCCAATTTAAGTTTTTAACGATGAAACTGGATATTCTAGATGAATTTACGGGCGGGCCGATTGCGTTCGAATTTCAAACCGCGTTGCATACTCGCGACAACCATTTAAACCTGGAAAAATCGCAACTACCCCTTTTGAATCAGCCTCGATTCGATTTTCAACCTGATTGAATATTCCATCGTGATACTATACACGTTTCTGTTTTTTTTTTCTCTTTTCTTATTATTTAATTTGTACTTTACAATTTGTCCAGCTGGACATTTGGTAAATTACTATACACGTGATTTTCCCTAAACGTCTTTGAAAGCTGTGTCTTCTACTTTGCAAACCGCTGACCAATGTTCATCGTGCTATGTTTTGTGTTAAATTATTCCAAATGTCCTGTTTTTGATTTAATCGAATTTTAACATACCTTCTCGCTATCTCTGTCTTCCTAAAGTAGAATTCTCTCTTGTAACTACCTGTAACTTTACTTATAATTTTTTTTTTTATTTATTAAAATTTACAATCAATTCTCGCATTGAGAATTTTCAGTAATTTTTTCTGGCGTGGCACAGTGACATGGCTAATTATTTATAATAAGTTAATACTTATTATAGATAAGTATAATTTACTTATAATTCTCAATGAGAATTGATTGTAAACTACTTCCAAATAAAAAGAAAAGAAAAACTACCTGTAACCGTTCCATGTTTGCTCAACATCATCTTCCAGGTTTACCGAATGTCCAGCTGGGCAAATTGTAAAATACAAGTTAAACAATAAAAAGAGCAAAACACCTTGCAGGGTGTTCCCATGAGTCATTTGTCGAGTCCTCCTTCGCCAGGACAATGGAAATTCGGTCGTATTCGCGGAGAAACGTGAAACCGGATGCTGAGATTACAGATTTGCGCGAGATGGTGAGGACATCTCGAACGTCATTGAGTTCTTTCTCAAAAAAACACTGGCACTTATACTGTGCAACGTTCGCTCTGCGACCACGTTCTAACGTCCAAATGATTGTTCTTTTTACGGTGGCGAAAAAACGAAGAAAGCGAACGGACAGAAAGAAAGACACACAGGATGTGTGAGGAGGTTGGTGCCAAAATTCAAGGTCGTGCAGTGCTCGTCCAAAGAAGCAGAAGGATCTTAGAACCTCGTTAAAACGAGTGCAAATATCATTTATGCGTTTATGGGAAATTTGAGGTTGCCACAACGTATATTGTTGAGGTTGACTGATAGTGGAACGAGTGGATGAATTTGTAATACATTTTTTTTTTTATTTAATTGTTTACATTCACAATTTGTCCAGTTTGGACATTTGGTAAGATTAATTTGTAATAAATGAAAAGTATATTGAAATAAGTATAGGTATAAGTATAAGTACTGGTATAGTGTACCTGTACTGATCCTCACTGTTTCAGTGTTATAATACAACAGAAAATATGATAGGGAGCATATTCATATATTTATGGCAAAGGACATTACCAAAAGGTTAACTTTGATGTGTAGCTATAGCTGAAGGCTACAAGAAACAGCAATACAAATCTACTTATAGCTCTTTTGTTTTCTAGACCTTTAAATTTTGTTTTGCATTGCAAGGTCTAGAAAACAAACCTTTAAATTTTGTTTTGGGTTGCAAGTTCTAGAAAACAAACCTTTAAATTTTGTTTTGGGTTGCAAGGTCTAGAAAACAAACCTTTAAATTTTGTTTTGGGTTCCAAGGTCTAGAAAACAAACCTTTAAATTTTGTTTTGGGTTGCAAGGTCTAGAAAACAAACCTTTAAATTTTGTTTTGGGTTGCAAGTTCTAGAAAACAAACCTTTAAATTTTGTTTTGGGTTGCAAGGTCTAGAAAACAAACCTTTAAATTTTGTTTTGGGTTCCAAGGTCTAGAAAACAAACCTTTAAATTTTGTTTTGGGTTGCAAGGTCTAGAAAACAAAGCTTTAAATTTTGTTTTGGGTTGCAAGGTCTAGAAAACAAACCTTTAAATTTTGTTTTGGGTTCCAAGGTCTAGAAAACAAACCTTTAAGTTTTGTTTTGGGTTGCAAGGTCTAGAAAACAAACCTTTAAATTTTGTTTTGGGTTGCAAGGTCTAGAAAACAAACCTTTAAGTTTTGTTTTGGGTTGCAAGGTCTAGAAAACAAACCTTTAAATTTTGTTTTGGGTTGCAAGGTCTAGAAAACAAAGCTTTAAATTTTGTTTTGGGTTGCAAGGTCTAGAAAACAAACCTTTAAATTTTGTTTTGGGTTGCAAGGTCTAGAAAACAAACCTTTAAGTTTTGTTTTGGGTTGCAAGGTCTAGAAAACAAACCTTTAAATTTTGTTTTGGGTTGCAAGGTCTAGAAAACAAAGCTTTAAATTTTGTTTTGGGTTGCAAGGTCTAGAAAACAAACCTTTAAATTTTGTTTTGGGTTGCAAGGTCTAGAAAACAAACCTTTAAGTTTTGTTTTGGGTTGCAAGGTCTAGAAAACAAACCTTTAAATTTTGTTTTGGGTTGCAAGGTCTAGAAAACAAACCTTTAAGTTTTGTTTTGGGTTGCAAGGTCTAGAAAACAAACCTTTAAATTTTGTTTTGGGTTGCAAGGTCTAGAAAACAAACCTTTAAGTTTTGTTTTGGGTTGCAAGGTCTAGAAAACAAACCTTTAAATTTTGTTTTGGGTTGCAAGGTCTAGAAAACAAAGCTTTAAATTTTGTTTTGGGTTGCAAGGTCTAGAAAACAAACCTTTAAATTTTGTTTTGGGTTGCAAGGTCTAGAAAACAAACCTTTAAGTTTTGTTTTGGGTTGCAAGGTCTAGAAAACAAACCTTTAAATTTTGTTTTGGGTTGCAAGGTCTAGAAAACAAAGCTTTAAATTTTGTTTTGGGTTGCAAGGTCTAGAAAACAAACCTTTAAATTTTGTTTTGGGTTGCAAGGTCTAGAAAACAAACCTTTAAGTTTTGTTTTGGGTTGCAAGGTCTAGAAAACAAACCTTTAAATTTTGTTTTGGGTTGCAAGGTCTAGAAAACAAACCTTTAAGTTTTGTTTTGGGTTGCAAGGTCTAGAAAACAAACCTTTAAATTTTGTTTTGGGTTGCAAGGTCTAGAAAACAAAGCTTTAAATTTTGTTTTGGGTTGCAAGGTCTAAAAAACAAACCTTTAAATTTTGTTTTGGGTTGCAAGGTCTAGAAAACAAACCTTTAAATTTTGTTTTGGATTGCAAGGTCTAGAAAAGCAAAAGAGCTATAAGTAGATTTCTATTGCTGTTTTTTGTAGCCTTCAGCTACATTCAAGAGCACAGTAATATTTACCTGTCCTTATTTTCAATTTTTTCACTAAATTCTATTCTCACCGTAACAGCAGTCTCCACGTCACAGATATACAAAAGAAAAGGTTTTGTTTTATTGTTATTTAATTTGTACTTTACAATTTGTCCAGCTGGATATTTGGTACATTTTTCTAACTTAATTGTTAAATAACATGCAGATGACTACCCCCAGAGGGATACCATCTTCGAGAAAAGAAAAGGTGTAGAGTTTCTCTTAAAGTAATTAAAGTAATTAACATATATAATACGCGTAACATGCAAACATTCGCTGCGAAACTCAATAGATGAGGCAAATCTCTGGTTAGCATTCGTTTTAATAGTCGCGCTTTACGAGAAACTCAAAGAATGCAAAAATGTACGGAATGCGCGTAATACGTAAAGATGCACAAAATATCCACAGTATATTGCACGTTACAATATTTATCGGCCCAAATAAACTCTCCTCTTGAGTTCTATTTCTTTGATCGCGAACCTGAGAATATAAACTCGCAGAAAAATCCGCGCTCTGTCGAGATACTTTAGATTGTCTCAGCGAGTGCGGCATCTAACATTGTTCTTTTTTTTTTTTATTATTATTATTTAATTTGTACTTTACAATTTGTCCAGTTGGACATTTGGTAAATGCTTCTAACATTTGACACCAACTTTTTGAAACACCGTGTAGAGGAACAGAGGTAGGTAACAAAAGGAAGATAAACGAAAAAAATTATAGTAATCCGAGTGGTGGGTCGAGAATGGTCGCCTCTGCTTAGGATTGCGCTATCTTTTTCCTGAAGCCGCTTCCGTTGTGCGCGACAGGGTCGCAGGTGTGACCGCGTGTAATATTACCGGAATGAAAAAGGGATCCAAGAGCCGGTGGATAGGTGTAACGGCGGTAGCAGGGCTAATGCGTGAATCTACGGTGTTTTTAGGGCAGATTAGAAAGAAGAGGACTCGGGGTTGCCGCAACAGGTGGACCACCTTCGCCCTTTCCGCTCGATGCTTTGATTCCAGCTTTTTTATCGAGTGATTCTAAGGCCCCGCTGGGCGCTAATGGATTTGTTGCGAGTCCAGATGCTTTTCTGCTGGATTTAAGTGAAATAAGTCGCATTAGCTGTGAACGATGGACGAAATTTTGATTTGAAGGCAAACATTAATACGACCGCGTCGAACAAAATTTCCTTTCAAATTGTCAAACTCGAGGATGGGGGAATATCTCGCTGGGGGTAGCCATCCACATGTTATTTAGCAATTAAATTGGACAAATTGTGAAGTACAATAATAATAAAAAAAACTAAAGAAATAAAGTAGTCAAAATCGAAGATGGTATCCAGCTGGACAAATTGTAAAGTACAAATTAAATAATAAACAAAAATTTGTCCTTCGATTGGCATAGCTTGTCAGCAAATCTCCAGATTTAATCCTCAATTGATCCTTAACAATTGGCGTTAACTTTACGCCATCATTTTGTTGTTTAATAAGCTCTAACTCTTTAATAATTTCAAAATCGGAAATCAACTACAGTATAATAGCAACAATATTGTTTATCCACTCATTCGTAAGAGCCAATTTCACGCTAATGGCGTATCTGAAAAGAACGATACTAACCAATTTTACTTTACATATCCTTCCCTCTAATACTCCGATCTATTCAATTTCGTTTCACTCATTTCCTTATCGATTTCTCAATCACTTTCCAATACACGCACGAAATCATTGCACAAAGCATCTTTTCTCCGAATCAAGTCTCCTACTATGACCTAGAAAACCTTACATAAACACATACACACACACACACACACACACACACACGCGCGCGCGCAAGGAAATAAGAAAAGAGCTCGTTTAACTCGCCATTTGTCCCCACAGCTCTTTATCCATCGGCAGTTAAATGGATTTCCAGCTGTACACATGTTCGCGAACGAAATAGTTGTCAGTGATTCTCATAAGCGTGCACAATGACTTCGTCCTCGACGACGATGGAACGAACGAAACCGAGAAAGACGGTTTCCCTTCGACTTGAAAGAGAGAAAAGAAGAAGAGGAAACGACGACGCCCCTGTGTTTGCTTGTGTTTGCTCGATCTGGCGGAAAATCCATTGAGCCTATGGGCCAACAGTGCTGCATGCTCCCCATTGTGGCAGGCCACGGTGGTTGTTATGGTTACCCGTAGCATTCTGACCCGTCTTGTCTACTTCTGTTTACCCACGTTCCGGGGGTGTAAACGGGGCACGAGGAGGACACAGTCAAATCTCTTTCATTTTTTCAGCCCCTCGACGACCTCTGACGTCTCTTTGTCGTCTACTGGAATTTACGTCCCAAGCTGGATTTCTTCTCTGGAATCGGCCATTCATCCGCTTGCCGCGTTAAACATCGATTAGCAGGATCCAGATAAATTACCCTCGGGGCTACTTGCACTACGCTGCCTCCACCTCCTTTGGGGATTTAACAGCTGCACGTAATTAAGGAGAGATCCAGTAACCACTTGTTGTTGATGAATCGAATTTCTCCATAGTTTACCAGGGTTTCTCTTTTGGCATTCCTATGGGGTGGTTGGTGGAGGCACATGTCGGTCGACTTTAAAGTGTTTACCAACGATCAGATTATGAATTTTCAGGCATTTGCGGCGGATTTCAAGATGCGGAAGCTCAGAGGATTTCAAATATTCAAAGTAGAGATTGTGCGTGTTCAAATTGGATGCAATTAAAGGGATGAAATCTACGCAGGGGCTTGTTTCATCTGCTGAATATTACGCGTACGCGTATTTTGGGTTTCTCTGCGAAATTTTCTGTGAAACGACTGAATCTTTTGTACAAATTTTTTTTATTATTATTTAATTTGTACTGTGCAATTTGTCCAGCTGGACATTCGATAAATTTTTCTAACTTTATTGTTAAGTAACATGTGGATGGCTACCCCCAACGGGATACCATCTTCGAGTTTGACTATTTTATTCTTTTAGTGAAGTCAGTGAGGCGTTTTCTTTTTTGCACAAATCGAAGGAGAAGCTACGCAAGTGTCAGCCTAATGATTCTTGAATAAATCGTTTCGTTAAATCTTTCTACCTACTGCAAACTAGTAAAAAAGGAAAAAGAGAAAAATCGAAATATATCGTTATAGTAGAAGATACGAAGAAGAAGATAGAAGAAATGTATGAAAAAAAGAAGAAATTATAGAAGACAATAATATGCTATTAAATTTACAAGGCAAAAAACGAATTAAATTGCAGAACGTAAAACAGATAAAGAAAAGAAGGAAGAAACGGTACCTATAAACCTCGAAAGCCGAAACGAAGCGAAGGAACTTCGTATGCAACTTCCATGTATCCTGTTCCTTAACGTCGAAAAAGGAAAAAAAAAGCGACTCATTAGTTTCACTCATTGAACCGTTAAGGACGACTTTCTGTTATTTACAAAATGGCAGTAAATCTCGTTATTCGATAATTAAATCAAGTTCGCCTGAATGGCTTTTCGTAACGCGAGCTGCAGCTGCTCGAAAACTGTTATGCTTCCTTTAAAACCAATTAGTCGAGTGTCGCCATATTCCACTGACGTTCATATTTCCCCACGGCGATCGTTGTTGAAATGCCTCCTTAGAAGCCGGACATTTCAGGATTCCAGATAACGACTTAATGACTGACTGACAGTAGATGGATGACTTTATTTCCATAGTAGGAAAATATTGGTACGGACATTTGTTACATTTGAACACTAGCTAAGGGGATGTCCTGAATTAGAATGTTCCAAGACTAAACAAAGGCAGAGAGAAGGTTTATTTAAATAATTGTTATAACACCTTAGAGTTTATTTAAAAAAAAAAACACACTTCTTTTAAACCCACCAAAATTGTTAATTTCACATTTTCTTCTGCCGTTGTTTAGTTCACCCAGAAGAAAAATATATAATAATTTAATCCTTTTTTGGTTTTCTGTTTCAGTCAAGAATTACGAGGTGGATCTTTCCCGTCGATTGAAGACTGCAGCGACAAGACGCCCATGAAATAGGCTCAGAAATCTGTTATAATTTTTCTTTTTGCTTTAAAAAAATCTTTTTGTATTCGTTAAATATATATAAAACCATACATCAAAATTCAATGACTTCGTTTCTTTCTTTCCCTTCTAAAAAAAATCTGAAAAAACGCTGTTTTAGAACATTTTAATTCAGGACACCCCCTAAATAGAGACATCAATGATCAATTTTATGGTATGGTTATGGGTACATATACAGATATCGGGCAAACTATAAACAATGTCGCGAGAAAGCCGAAGTGCCGACAGGCCCAACAATGTATCAACAATGTATCAATATCCTTCGATCGTACAGTTTGGCGGAAAAGGCCTGCGTGAACCTGGCCACGAGCGGTTGCGGAACACGTGCGTGGTTGGGCTAAGATGAAAGACAAAGGGATGTTAAAGGACAAAGAGGAATTAATGGTCAGTGTTAGTTGAAAAGTCAGAGATTGCGAGTTGAGAAGTCAAAGAGTGCGAATTGCGTTGTCGAGAGAGCGTGGTCCGCGTGAGAGAGAGCGTTGGATCCGTGGTGATGAGACTTGCAAATTAACTATCTAATTGTCTCAATTATAATACGTTATCGCGATTAGTTCACGTTAAACAACCACGTTTAATCCATTCATTGTAAAGAATCTAATTGTAGTAAAGATTCTACAATACTTACGTTGGTCTAACGCTTATACTTTATGGCTTTTTGCTGTCACAAATCAACGAGGCGAGCTTTGTACTCCGAGCAAACCTTACAATTCTTACGCTCGTCGATCGCATTAATTGTCTCTATAAGAAACAATCGGTGTAATGTAATTTATCATAGAAATTTTCTAGAAATTCCACACTTCCAAGAATCTTTGTGTAAAGCATGTGGATAGACAGATCGGTCGATCTTCTCGTAGCTTTTCGAATCAAACGAGATCCATAGATGACGACAAAATCAATAACTTGGGAAACACGAAGCCAGTAAATTTGACGACAAACATCTACATCGTATTGGTTTTAATCTCAAAGGAAAAAGACGCGACGAAAAAAGGACTTTCCTGACTTGGACGTCATAAATCGTGCGAGCTAAAAAGTGGCAAGCTGTCACAATCAGGTCAGACGATCCATTTCCCTTGTGCAAAGGTTACGACGTCAAACCCCGTGAATCTAAGTCGACAGCAACCCTCATGTACAAATGATACGAGTGATCGGTCCCACCTAGGAGCAACCTACAAACAGGCTGACATGCCAGTTTATAGGGAAGATCGGAGAAAAAGGTGAATTGACAATGAAATCGAGACCTGAACAGAGTGCTGCAACCGAGTCATCTGCCCTTACCATGAGAACACGCACGCAAAGAATACAAGCTTTGGATTGGTCACTTTCGATCTGAGGATGAGAACCTGAATGGTCCAGATCGTGCTTCAAGCCATCTATTTGGACCTACTTGTTCCATTCTTCGGCTGTTTGCGGAATGGCGCGCCTCGAGGTGGTCAGTTTCACAGAGATGTCCACGGGGATGAAAATATTTGCCGATGAGCATTGTTCGGCGCGCTGCCAGCTTACGTTAGAAAGATGAATGCGTATGGTAGAAGAAGGATCATACCTGTCGCGTGTTTGAAGGTCGACCAATTTCAACGTGCTATTTAAATTTTAGGATCAATGACAGCCAACAATCAGACATTTTTGTCCTGGATATTCCTATTCCGAACTTGCTATAAATCTCTGCTATTGATTTCCATGTACTAAATTTATGTGTGGTAACTTCCATAGTATAGTAGAAATTTAAATTCATAGAAAGAGAATTAATCGAATATTCCGATGATTTGTGACAAATCTCTTGTATGTCGTTCGCGTACTCCTTCGAACCTAACTCAAATTTCATGAATACAATTACGATAATCGTGTCTGGTCTGGTTTCTCTGAATATTATGCCGCAAATGCGTTCGAAGATTCTTACGAAAAGCGAGACTCAAGATATATCTGCGAAACATCTCGAATCTCTCAGCGTAAAACTGCCAATCGTGTCTTTCAGCCGTGACATAATCGAAGAGGATGGCTCAGATACCAGGTTAGGATACTGCTAACGAGCTACTGGAGGACCGCCTGCCTTCTCCCCAGGTGTCCAACCATAGGTTGACCACCTCGACACAAAGATGTGCCCGTAGACGAAAATATTTAACAACAATCGTCATTGT
Source organism: Bombus flavifrons (assembly GCF_040668555.2). NCBI lineage: Eukaryota > Metazoa > Arthropoda > Insecta > Hymenoptera > Apidae > Bombus > Bombus flavifrons. The sequence continues at coordinate 9,627,990 of NC_138455.1, read as the reverse complement.
CCTGCGAGTGTCACTGGGATTTTCCAGGAAAAATTACGTACAACAAGGTGAACGACGTGCAAAAAGCTTACCAACGTCACGCTGTTCTCTTGACCAAAGTTTGCCCAATACGTTCTTTTCTCCGCCGCCTCGATTCTTCACTCAGGAACTTGCTATTTTATTATTTAGAACGTGTCTGACGCTGTTTACGATTCTATTGTGTATCTGTCGCGAGAGCAATTGCTTCTGCAAGCAGCTGCCGTCAGTTCCTCGCCACCAGGAGTTTCCTAAATAGTCTCGTTCGCGTTTTTGTAACGGTATGCGATCTTTGGAACCTTTGTGTTGTGCGGAAATTCCGCGGCCAAACTCGACGTCTCGAAACACCACGTTGCAAGACTGCGAGCCACATCGCGCGATTCCACATTTTTATCGATTTGATTGAACAAACGGATCTCAAAGAGAGACTCGTTCCACTAAATATCACAACGAGTGGATATCTTTTATATTTCCGTGTGTTATACGTATCCTGTGCAATTGTACTTTCAAATTTCCCGCGAGTGTAAATAATTATCAATTTTGATTTAATTGAAGAATTTTAATTGAGAATTCAAGAAAGGAAAGGAGAAAAATTGTTACGGTTGGCAACTAAGTGGTTGTGGATTTTATCGATACCACCTAATGACAAAATCCGCAACCACTTAGTTGCCTCTACCAAATGTCCAAATCGGACAAATTGTGAATGTAAACAACTAAATAAAAAAAAAAAACTTAGTTGCCAAGCTAATAGAAGATCACCACGAGGGAGAAGCATTTTGTGAATTTACCAAACAGATAAGCGTTACGATCTTCGGACGTTTCGTTTGCCGCAACTACAGTTGGCAAGAGAACGCGTCCACTGCAGAGAACGTAATCAGAATTTCACGCGTCTCTTTATACTTTTCAAGATGAAATACGCTACTTTTATGCGTCTGGTCTGCATCAAAATTGCCGACACGTAATGCGATTGCACTATGCGTATCTAGTACTTTGTTGGCCGTGAAAAATGTTTAGAAGCAGAAGGTTGCGTTAAGTACATCGTTCCCTATCGAGAAACGGCAGAGCGAAGGAATTAAGGATCGTGTTATGTAAATGGCAAGGAGTAGGTATGGAGATCGAGTGTCGCATAATCAAGGAGAAAATGATTGCTCGAGGTATATAAAGAAAGAGCAAGATCGAAAGGAATTTAAAAGACTATGGCAGAAGTGGTACCGAGAGGAAGATGCTCGTGTTCAGCTTGCCAAGATAATTCCTTTCGACCAGTTCCATGCGAAGTGGGAGTATATTTTTGAGACTGTAATTAGTAATTAAGCGGTTGAAATGATAAACGACGTAAGTATAGAAAAGAACAAAGCTGGCCAGTAATTGCAGCGACCAGTGCCTATGTACTTAGCAGAGGCAAATTTCATGCTGGCAAGTTTGCAATTAATTTCTTGCTTTATGATTTTTCTAATAACTATTAAGAAGATAGCGGTTATTTTTCTAGCAACTAACTGTTCACAGTCGCTACGCTAAATCAGATAGAAAATACGATCTGTAATTGATTAGCAATTTTCGGTCAGAAAAATCGAAACTAACGTAGAGTTGAAACGAAAATTCTATTACGAATGAAATGTGCCGTTATCTATATTCCATAAAAGACGTCAGCGAAGCAACAATTGACAAGAACAAAATATTTTCTAACTGGCAAAACAGAGATTTCTTCGATTCTTGCACATTGTATCCGTACAATTTTGCATACTTGAATTTTCCACAGACGCGTAAACATCCGTAGTATAACTTCGATATTCTCTGACACCGATAGCAATCTCAGCTAACGTCAAACAACGCCAAACTTCTTCAAACCTCGTCAACCACTGGAATCTGATAACAAAAGGCCACGAAATGGATACCCATATAATACAAAAATCAAGTATAGATATTCTGGAGCGTAATTGAGCCGCGGCAAACCCTCTCAAACAACCTGAAAGCACAAGCCAAGAGAAGATCTAAAGACGCCGAACAAGATGAAAATGGCGTTAACTGCAAATCCCCGTTTTTTCCGCCCTGTAATCTCGAAACGACCATGACAAGAAAGCAGAAGCAGGGTGTCTCATCAGCAGATTACTAACAGACCGGCGGCGGTGTCACTTTCGACGCCCCTAGGCTCGATCATCCGCGATAATTCTCATCGAGCCTCTCTCGTGGTTCTCCAGAGTATCGAAGCTTGGCCCTTTTCACCAATGAAAACAGGCCGGCCCCTTAACAACGACCTTTCTCTTGCCACACCTCGATCTGCCCATTCGATAACGCATAATGCATAATTACCGGCGATGTCAGCAAGCTCGGTATCTACTTACAAATTCGAATCAAATCCAATGTTCAAGGTATACCTTGCAGCGTTCCAACGTTATCCGTAACGTATAACGTCGATTCGTGGTATTTGAAAAGTATTCCATCTTCGCCAGTTGATTTCGAACTTTGGAATAAGCACTTGCAACCTACGAATCTATACTTTATCGAGTTACTAAATCACCCACTCGCAAGTACTAATCGAATCGTGAGAGTCGGTGATTTAGTCGGGTGGCGAGTAATTTAGTAACTTGCTATGTTCGAGCGTTAAGATACGGCGGAGTAATTCGGTAAAACGTAATTTAGTAATTTACGCTAAAATTTAGTCGGTTTAATAAAACGATTTAGCCCAGAAGATAGATCCATCTCGTCAGAATCTTATTGAAAGGCTGGATTGAAAGGTAAGAAACAACATCCACAGGAAGTTTCTTCTTGTTGTTTTAACGAGAAAGCAGCTTGAAGAAACACGAAAGAAAGATCGAACGACGACCAAGTTTTTCGAGGAACACGAAGAAACACGGAGCAGCAACTTTTTTAACGATCAAGAGACGACGAGGAAACATTAAAAAGCATTCAACAGGAACCAGCAACTTTGCCAAAAAACGCGGAGGAACATGGAGCAACTTGGGATTTTCGTGGAGAAAAAGTTTCTCGCTTGAGCGAGGATGCAGCTTTGTAAAAGTGGCATCGTAAAAGAATCGTCGAAGCAAAAGGGATAAGGAGGCCAAGGGTGTCAAGTAGGAGAATACTGGCCGAATAAAGATACGCTTAAAATGGAGCTTGCCCTCGGTTGCACACGCTCTACGACTTCGATTATTTGCATAGCCCGCCGCGGGCATTTTGACGCGACGATGCCGAAAAAAGGCGTCTCTTCGATCGTGGATAATGTCAACGGGGAGTGGCTCTTCGTTGGCAAAAAGTGATGCAACGTTAAAGCGTGCAGGGTTCGGGAATTTCAGATCGGAGATTGCTTTCCTTCGGTTTCACCGACTTTGAATTTTTTCCACAATTTGGGCAGACAGAATTTTTTATTTTCCATCGTCTACTTTCGACTTTCCTTTTTAATACAGCATTCGTTAATTTTGTAATATTTTTCCACAGTCTATTAGGTTGTCCGGAAAGTGTCTTTCCTTCGCAAACGTGTTTTTTTGCAACAATGCACCTTCGTACAAACGTGAAACCAAGTCTGTGAAATGTCGCGGTGTTCATCTCGACAGAACAAAATTCGACAAAATAATATAAAACAAATGACGAAAGAAACTTTTGACGAAAGAAACCTTGTTCTTCTCTCGTCTTTTCTTTGTCTTTTTTTCAATGAATAATCAATCGTCGATATCTGAAAACCTTCGAATACTACAATTTCGTATAGTTAAATTCAAAGAAATTGTTACTTAAATTAACCTTCTATATCCTGTATCATCGTCCTATATTTTTCGTACAATGATCGTTGTCTACGTTATCGAAATGTGATTCGTCGTATAAAAAAAATATTCCCTAAAATGATTCTCTATCGATAAAATACCACATCAGCCCTCCAATTTAAAACTCATATAAATTCCTAGAAGGCATCCAGTCGTCAAGGGACCCATTCTCCGGCGCTGTTCAGCGTCTAAGATTTTTTCCTTGGAGAAATTTGAAAGGTGACAGAAGTCTACGCGTTGGAAGCGATTGCTTTGGTGGAGGAGGAGCAACGTCGGTCAAGTATCATTATAAGGCGTCTGCGTGCACGCAATAAAGCCGCGGCCCTTTCTGAGTTGGAAAACAGGCCGCCCTTCACCTCCCAAGGTGATCTCGCCCATAAAAAGTGTTGGGGCGTTAAAATCTCCTTGCCAGGAAGGACCTCGATGTCTCACTCGGCCGAAGATAGTGAAAGCAGATTCTCTGCTCCGCTTTACCAGAGGTCCACTTATATTTAGATAGAAAGTGTTGTGCGTCGAATCAAGAGACGCGTGAACGCGCCACTTTAACCTGGACAACGTCACGCTGTTGCTTTTTGTCCCTCTAAAACGTATTTCACCCTTGACGAAACGTAAGAGGAGCATTGAAGTATTCGACCAGCGGAGGAACGTTAACGAAACACGTTGCCATGTGATCTCGTCGAGGATTTTAGATAGCGCGCCGTCGACGTGCTCTTTGATAGAAGCAAACCAGCAAACCAGCTCGTCTGGTTCGTAACTGTGTACGTACTCGAGTATAGCTTGATTGAACGTATGGATTTAATTTTGTGTCTGCTTCTTTTTCTACGTTCTGTTGCATACATTTAAAATACAACGCTCTGATACGTCTACGGGTAACTAAATACGATAAATCAGAAAGAAGACTAAAAAGGAAACACCCAACAGATCTCATAAAGGATATAACCTAACAAATACGAAGATGCTACCCCGCTGGGGGTAGTCACCCATATGATAATCAAACAGCCAAAAAATTCTACTAAATGTCCAAATTGGACAAATTGTGAATGTAAACAACTAAATAAAAAAAAAATACGATAAATAGAATATAGGTATTTTTTTTATTATTTAATTTGCACTTTACAATTTGTCCGGCTGGACATTCGCTAAATTTTTCTAGCTTGATTGCTAAATAACACGTGGATGGCTATCCCCAGCGGGATACCATCTTCGAGTTATAGAATATTAGATGTAACTGAAATATTGAATAAAGCGTCGTTATCGAGTGTGGCCTTGGAAAATGAAATTTTGATCGAACATATTCGTACGAAGAAAGTTATAAAAAATATCTCACTTTACTTTTATTAATATTCAGACCCGATGAAGCATTCGAACGCTCGCAGACACGTTTCGCCAATGTATCGGATTATTTGTGCGACAAATATCTCGCAATCTGTATACGAATTTTCCGATCGATTTGAAACGTTGCGGATACGACGACGACAACAGGAGTGTCTCATCCAAGTTAATGAAATTTCAGTACGCTTTATACATAACGCTTTTCTACGATAGGCGTTCAAACGATGTTTCGTGAGCAGATATGCCACCCACATAGATGATGAAATTAGGAAATCATGACAGGAATAGAGCAAAGTCACGTCATTTAACGGCCCGGACGGCTAATTGGTAGCGGTTATGGACCTGCTCCAGGACCATCGTCGACCTCTGAAAGCTCGAAAAACTACTTCCGGCCGGTGGTTGATGCCTGTCCTGGAACCGGTCAAATTAGTTTCGTACGGTAACCTCGTCCTTTCCGCGTTGCGCACAGAAGAGAAAGGAGACGCGAAGAAGGAGAAAGAAAAAAAAAGACACGGAGCCCGTAAATTGGGACCGCTGCGCGATTTCTATGGGGTCCCCACGGACTCGTGGGCGGAGAAATGCCCCTGGCAACCAAGAAAAAAGATCGCACGCGGGATCACAGCTAACTAAGTCCGACGAGAGGGTGCAGGTGTTCGATCCTCTCCTTTGACCCTCCTATATCTCTCGATATTGCTTGTTTCTGGTGAAAGCACTTTATAAATACCGCGGATGATTCGTTCATCGCGCAGACAACGTCTAAAAAATTTACAAATTTGCGTATCTTTTTTTCAAATTGTCGTATAGATGGTCGATCTTCATTGTCTTCTTACTCGAAGATAGTATCCCGCTGAGGATAGCCATTCACGTGTTATTTAGCAATTAATTTGGACGAATTGTAAAGTACAAATTAAATAATAAAAAAGAAAAGAAACTGTCTTTTTTGCAGGGGACGAACTATTTCTATACACATGGTCATTAATTTACTTAATGTAATGATCATTTAATATAGCTATATATATATAGGGTGGTCGGTAACTGGTGGTACAAGCGGAAAGGGGGTGATTCTACGCGAAAAAAGAAGTCGAAAATATAGAATAAAAATTTTTCGTTTGAGGCTTTGTTTTCGAGAAAATCGACTTTGAATCTTCGCTCGGTACGCGTGCACTTTAACACGTCTCGTTATAACGGATCTCACTGTAGATCGTTGTCTTTTTTTTAATTTTTTAATTTGTTTTTTAATTCTTTTTTCTTTTTAAATTTTTCCACCGAGACAACGATCTGCAGTGAGATCCGTTATAACGAGACGTGATAAGTGCAGGCGTACCGAGCTAAAATTCAAAATCGATTTTCTCGAAAACAAAGCCTCAAACGAAAAATTTTTATTCTATATTTTCGACTTCTTTTTTCGCGTAGAATCACCCCCTTTCCGCTTGTACCACCAGTTACCGACAACCCTGTATATATATCGATAGTCCGGTTACTTTTCAAACAAAATATCTGCTTTATTCATTGCATTCTTCGTACAATTCTACGAATGTTTTTAGTACAATTGCACAGTAAGGAGGACTAATTTACATCGAATTCACAGTAAGAAACGAATGTCCGTTATGGTCCTGGTAGCACCTTGCTATAATTCAAAAACTGACGTAAATTATTCCAACGATTTACGACGTTTACCATCATATTCAGCTTAGAACGTAATTTTTCATCGTCAATTTATTATTCGATGTAGAATATTATCCCGTTCGATCGATATATCGCATTCGGTGTACAATATAATTTTTCCTCCAACATACAATTTATTATCTAAACTCTAGCACTACTACCACTAAATCTTCATTATTCCTCCAGCTTCTACGTCTCCATTGCGCTTCAGAATCGAATAAATCACAAGCGAACTATAGGAATTTACATACACCGCCAGCGTATTTTGTAATTCAAAGCGCGAGGATCATAAGTGAGCCACTCTAAGTCGTCTTAAGAATGCCCTATACGAAAATCTTCATAGAGATGCAGGCGACCATTTGATCCAGAGCTGTGGCACGTTTTGCCAAATACCAAAGAACCGTGTAAGAACTCGAGCATAAAAGATCGGTCATGCGTGGGATGCTTCTTAACCCCCTTAAAGACGATCTCTTACTCCTGGATTTCGATCTACGATACGAGCTGGCTAGATCAAGGGCCGATTATAGCCAGTTTGAAACGGGACTGAACCGGCCGACAGAATGGCTATTTGGGAAACACGAATTCCACCTCGGCGATCTTCACGCGCCACCGGAGATATTTAACGATACGATTTCTAAGCGCTGTCTACGCAGCTCTTGCGAGAAGGTGTGGACTTTGACGCATGGATAAACGCGTGACACAAGATGCGTCATGGCTGGGAAAAAAAATAACATCGACGAATTTGCACAATGGTTGGCACGAGCATTAAATTCGGCAACGAGGTTACCGAGTTCCTTTGAACGAGCTTTTCCTCTAACTGCATGCTTAGGCTGATTCGATAATCCATCAATTTATACATCGAATGGATTTAAAAGAGCTTTCGTCCCTTCTAAAATGGGATGTTAAGAAGAATGAAAGGTGAAAGGAAATTGCTAAGTAACAATGTGACACAGATTTCAAATATATTTCATATTTTCCGAATTATTTATATGTATTATATATATTATTTATATTTTCCAAAATGTTAGATTGGCCGAAAACTTTCTTTCGTTTTATAAGGAAACAATGGACGCGCAACATTTTTCGTTTTATATTATTTTATCGAATTACGTATGATCCGTTTTGTTCCATCAGGATAAAGATTACGTTTGACAAATTAGGTTTCATGTTTGTACGAAGATGCGTTGTTGTAAATGACGTGTCTGTAAAAGAAAGACACTTTTCGGACAACCTAATAGATTCCTTAACAAATTAATATTATTCGTATATTTTATCATTTGGATAAATTTATTCTTTGTCGATTATTAATACCTGATAGTACATCTGATTTGATTCGTTTGCTTTCTAAGAAGTTCATATTTTTTTTTTATTATTTAATTTGTACTTTGCAATCTGTCCAGCTGCACATTTGGTAAATTTTTCTAACTGAATTGCTGAATAACACGTGGATGCCTACTCCCATCGGGATACCATCGTCGAGTTTGACTATTTTATTTCTTTGGTGAAATCAACGGTGTGTTTTCTCTTTAATCTTCTTTCTAAAAATCCATATCACAGTAGAAGCTAATAGAACGTGAAACGATCACAAACGACAGCGACTTGAGAAACATAATTCGCGTTTAAAAATAAATTCAATCAGCCTGAATCGTTTCTATCAGGTTGTCCGGAAAGTGTCTTTCTTTCGTGTTTCTTACAACAGTGCACTTTCGTACAAACGTGGAACCAAATCTGTGAAATGTCGCGGTGTTTATTTCGACAGAATAAAATAGTATATAATATAGAACTATAGTAATGTAATATATATAGTATATAGCCTATATACAGTAATAATATAGAACAAAATAACATAAAACAAAAAACATTGTGCGTCTATTATTTCCTCATAAAATGAAAGAAACTTTTCGGACAACCTAATAAAATTGCTCTTCTCAGATGAATGTTGTCCTCTTCCTCGGTAATCCATACGGTATACACAAGGTAAAATGATAAATTTCAGCCCCAACGGGGACACGATATAACCGTAACGATGTAACAAGGCTCGATTCGTCTTGGTACTTGCCGATCGTCCTCGAACGAGCGTGCACTAGAGATCGAATAAGGAAATTAAGTAGACACGGTTCTAGATCGAAATAATTCTCTACGGCGTAGTAGACACGGTGTCGCAGCAAAATTTTCGCGGCTATTTTCCGCGGTGTATAAGTGTACGAGAAGCTACTAGGGCAGCTGCTTCTCTTGATTTTTCACGGTATCCTTTATATATACAGGGTGTCTCAAATTTTTTCCCTATGAAACGGGGCTTTAATTATCGCCTTATAGATTGTTTACTAAAACGTTATTTTTACTACAACCTTTTAGCCTCGTTGCATTACTTGCATCCTTTTCAACGAGATCCTATTCACCTCTTACGAACCAATTTTTTTGAGTTTCAAAGATATACGAAAAAATTGATGATAACGCGTTGCGATTTATCCTTCCAACTTTCTCAGATGTTAAAATTCAATGGAAACAGCAGGACCAGGAAAACGTCTATGAAAATGCTAACGACGCTGTATTGAAAATTTCTTCTTATTTTCGAAAAGCTGAGCAAGAATACCGAGACACCCTGTATAAGCTCGGTTCCAAGGATTTATCTCCCCGTGAATTCCATTGTCCGCGGAATCAAGGTGTTCGTGAACGACCGAATAAAAACTGCGGTGGAAAAAATCTGCGACGTCGAAAGGACGATCGCGTCACGCCGATTTCCGCGGGACACGAGCAACACGGCGGCCATCAACCACGCCGATTCACCGACCAAGAGAACGGTTTCAAAGCTGTAGAGAAGCCACCAGCCCTTGTGTGTAGCGCGACTTCTCCAATGGGACCACCCGTTCCGCTGCGTTATACACACCAGTCCGTTTCCTTGGACGTTTCTCCTTTTGAAATCGGCCGATACGCCGATTTCGAGCCTCGTTCCCTTTCTTTTCTTCGTCGCTCTCTACTTGTACACGACAGCCAAGTTTCTCTCCCTTTATATCTCACCGCCTTCGTCTTCTTTTCTCTGACTATCTTTGGCTTCTTACGTCGCCATTTAGACGAGGCGGCGCACCACTTTTGTCGCTGCCAACCTCCCTTTCGAGATCAACGCCGCCCTAATATTCCGTGACGACAGATCACTCGCTGCTTTCCACATTGTCCAGTCCTTCCTTTTCTCGGCCTTCCTTTTGTCGCTGTTAAACGTTATTTATCGCGACGCCTTTTTCTCCTGCTACTGTCGTACCGATCGTACGATTGACGATCGCAAGTGGCGTGGACGAGCAAATGCATTTCATCGCAAATGTAGCTATACAGATTTACTCGAACGTGGTATTCTGCTGGGGTAGCCATCCACGTGTTATTGGGTTGGTAATCACTTAGTTGCCAACCTAATATTTAGCAATTAAGCTAGAAAAATTTACCGAATGCTCAGCTGGACAAATTGTAAAGTACAAATTTAATAATAATAATGAAAAAAAGCTAAAGAAATAAAGTAGTCAAAATCGAAGATGGTATCCCATTGGGGGTAGCCATCCACATGTTATTTAGCAATTAAATTGGACAAATTGTAAAGTACAAATTAAATAATAAAAACAAAAATTAAAGAAATAAAATAGTCAAACTCGAGGATGGTATCCCGTTGGGAGTAGCCATCCACATTTTATTTAGCAATTAAGTTAGAAAAATTTACCAAATGGCCAGCTGGACAAATTGTGAGGTACAAATTAAATAATAATAAAAAAAAGCTAAAGAAATAAAGTAGTCAAAATTGAAGATGGTATCCCGTTGAGGGTAGCCATCCACGTGTTATTTAGCAATTAAATTGGACAAATTGTAAAGTACAAATTAAATAATAAAAAAAAAAATTAAAGAAATAAAATAGTCAAACTCGAGAATGGTATCCCGTTGGGGGTAGCCATCCACATTTTATTCAGCAATTAAGTTAGAAAAATTTACCGAATGGCCAGCTGGACAAATTGTAAATTACAAATTAAATCATAAAAAAAAAAACAAAAAGACTAAACAAAATACTTCTCTATAATAAGTATTAACTTATTATAAATAATTAACCATGTCACTGCGCCACGCCAGAAAAAATTACTGAAAATTCTCAATGCGAGAATTGATTGTAAATTTTAATAAATAAATAAAAAAAAAATTTAATAATAAAATATAAAATAAATAGAAAATATTCCGCTTCTTCGGCCAGAGTCAATGTGTGTAGGTTTTTGCTGTACGTGAAAAATTCCTGGCGATTTCAATGAAATAACACGCTGTTACTTTGCATCGGAATAAATTTGTCGACTCAAGTATCGCATCGTTGATGTAATTTTGTCATCGAAATAGAATCTTCTAAATTGTACAAAGAGTTTCACGAAGATTTTGCAAGTTCGCGTATTATCCTTCAATCTCGTGGCTGATATTGCAAGAGAAAATGTAGAACAGTTCGTTTGAAGTGCGTGAAATCAAAATCTTTCGTTCGAAAGGCATTCTGCCCTATATATAGAGTGTTAAAATAAAAACTAACAATAAGAACTACGTTCTAACTGTCTTTTTTTTTTTCAAGGAAATCTCTATTAAAATCGAAAACCATGAATCCAATTTCGTGGCATTGTAACTCATCATCATCCAGGTCATCTATCATTTGGGGTGGCACGGGAGATCGTGAAATCTAACCTATTCCTAGGCCAGCTAACTTTTGTCTTTTTTTCCTCCCTACGTATACCTTGGAGCCCAGGGAACCCTAACTCGCCATTAGAACACGTGCATCTACCAAAGTAACAAGTGCCCCATCGACGCTACAAACGCTGAAGAGGAACACAAAAAAGGAACATGGTCCATCATAAAAGGTTTCTAGCTTCGAACAAGCCTAATGATTATCGTAGATTTAAGAGAGTCGGTGCCACTGTTCCTCTTATCTCGCGCGGAAACGTTTCTTCCACTTAAATTAGAAGTTTTCTACATTAGAAGTATCATTATACGAATCGTAAAAAAACATTTCTAGCATGTTACCGCGGGAAGATCCATAGATAATTGGGAACCAGAATGCTTACTCTTGTTTCTGATTATCCGTGTTTTTTACTCTTTCTCCAACGCCATTATATTTTTTCTAACAGACATTTGTTCCTTTCGTGATCGATTTAAAATATGTAACAAAAACGCTCGATCTTGCGTGCACGCTAATTCGTCGCCCCTTTTTACTCTTTTTACATCACCGTGTTCTTTAAGTAAAATTCCTAGTTTTCAATCGCATTCATAGAACCACCAGAGTGCGAAATAGCGTCGTAAGCCTCCATGTAAATTTCAACAAATAACATCTTAACGCTTTGACTGCCACGTTGGTCATATTTAACCCTCCGCAATTGTAAAAATTGTATGAAAATTGACAGTAAGGGCATTTTGAATATAACCGATAAATAGAAGATACTTTGAAATAAGAAGTACCCCATTGAACGATTAAACATTTTTATTAGAACGTCGATAAAAAAAATGAGAACAAATCTTGCATCTAACGGTGCACTGTGTCTGCATCCATATCTTTGAGGGGTAATCTACGAATATTATTATAAACACAGCTTAGAAAATAATCGTAAATGCTGCTTTGTAATCGTATAATTGAAGTTAGAAGTGTGCACATACCTTGCTATTATATATAGAACGAGCAAATACCGTTTACCAGTATCTTCTACATGTTTCAACGATATATCCTGCACGATTTGCCTACGACGAAACAACCAATGCGAATGGTTTGTTGAAATAAACGAAGGCTTGTTATAATACGTCGCTATCAACCGTTACCAAGGCGCCACGGTGGTCACCGGTGACCACCAATAAGATAAACGATCGATCGGGGAAGAATGTTGTCTTACATCGACGATTTATTATTATTTTGCCATTATATGCTTCGAATAGTAAAAATACTCCCGTGACGTCCTCAGCGAAACACGTGGTTTCCGCGTGGCAGTCAAAGTGTTAATAAACAATTACACTGTTACTTTTCTGCTCTTGCGATTTATCAAATATACAACTTTAACTTTCCGCTTACGCTGCCTTTCACGCGAATATATCCGAAGCGTTAGAAATCCCCAAAGTCCAAAAGCACACAGGATTATTTCCGAAAATGACAAGATCTCGCGCAAGCGTGCAAAATTCGTGTAAATATTTGGTCGAGAAATTCTCAACGAGCGTTCCACTCTCTTTTATGCGGCGTTCGTTGATCAATATGTACAAATTACGCGGTCGAGGGCACTCGATCATCCACTTCCGTTTCACGATCCTTCGAACGAGCCTTTTTCTGCTCGCCGTGAATAAGCAATTTCAGCTTGCACAATAGCTTGAACGTCATCGAGGCCTGCGTAATTCTGTTTCCGCCGTTTATCCAACGAGATTATTCTTTCCTTTCTTTTCTTCTTTTTTTTATTCCGCTCAGACTGTGCGTAGGAAGTAAAGGAATTTCCGCTCGAAGGAAAACTCGCAGTCGGCTCGTTTAATTCAGCCTGCAGGTACGTAACGCTGTTCCACTGCTTCCACGATCCACTATCTCCGGGAAAATCGGTTTTCGGATAATCGCGTATTATGAAACGTTAATGGACGCGGAATACCGCTCGTTGCGTTGAAAAGAAGCGGAATCGACAAGGAAATTCGTTAGAGGAACCCTTGCGGCGGAAGAAAAAGAAGCGGAAGAAGCGAAGCGACTCGCAGAGAACAGCATTGTACGTCGTCGGCGCGTCATCTCATTTTGTGACGACAATTTTTAAGAACTTCATGCGTTCGTGCAATAGCAAGAATATTTCCGCGCCTTTTGACTGTTTGTTCTTTTTCTTGTTACGGTTGAATCGTATTAACGCGTTAAAATAGAACGTTATTGAGTTTCTTGGCAAGTTCGTTGCAATTTTAGGGAATTTGGTCGACGTAAAAGATCACGTTTAAAAATTTCTCGCCGAAAAATCTGACAGCTTCTGGAAGGACGGAATATTGCAGTTGCGTAAAAGATGGATAAAGGTTGGAAATGTAACTCGGGACGAACTTTCCGAGCGACCTAATATTATTAGGTCCTTCCTTCAAATAGAAGTTGAACTTATCTCAACGTATCTTCTGTTCTTCTCGTCTACGGTACAGCTTTGCTTGAAAGCTAAAAAGCACGAGAAATTTCAAATATCTCAACGAACGAATCTATCCACATTTAGGTCGATGTATGAGAGACGAAAACGTACCGCGTAAAATATTCGAACTGAAAGGAAGAGAAAGTTTTAAAAGGTTTAAAAGTTTTAAAGGTTCAAAAACCATTTCAAATTTCATCTCCAAAGACCGATTGAAGACGTGTACCAATTGTACGCTGTGTAGCTGCGCCCAGTATTTTTTATTATTTAATTTGTACTTTACAATTTGTCCAGCTGGATATTTGGTAAAACGCCCAGTTAACAAAAATATGTGGAGGAGTATCTGGTAGAAAACACAAGAGCGCATCTCTGCGAGCATCAGAGCGTCTATCTCTCGCTTGGATCTACGACAGGGCCTTCACTTTCCTGCTGTACTCTATCACGGTGCCCCGTCTGGCCCAGTCTGACCAGCTCTCTGAGTCACCCTTGCACGTGTTCGATTTCAGCCCCTCTGAACGTTGCTTATCCCGCTGGTCAAGGAACCTCCGAGATCCTTGGCGAGCGAGCTCTTTTTCTTGGCAGACCGCTCCGCCCACAGGACCCTTCCAGCTCGAGAAAAGGATCAGAGGGGCCAGAAAGACCCATCAAACAGTTTCTTCTGGCGCTTACATTGTCCGCTTCTATCCATCGAAAAGCGAAAAAAAAAAGATCTAACGGAAACTACGTTCATCTTGCGAAAAGTCATTGTGACTCGATGGACCTATCTGAAAGTTTCGCTTGTAGAATCGACAATGGCCATGGCCGGCTGCAGGCTTTCGTATTATCACAGAGAAGCGTAAATGCTCCAAGGATGCACGTAGGCGGTGGAAATTTCAAATAAACCAAGTTAAGGAAGAATCGAACTGTGGGACGTGTCGGGCGTTCTGTGGGCCCGACACTTCTTCGATGGTTTATATTATACGCGATAAATGGCGCGGTAGAATCGATTCGGTTTGGAAACACGGTGAGAGTTTGCTGCGATGCACGCGATACAAGGAACAGACGCTCTTTGGAATTGATAGTGGCTTTTGTATGCTACTGGCCAAACAAATTTGCACTTTAGTATCGATTTTGTAATTTCCCATATTTCTATATTGTGATTTTTGTTAGGTAGAACTGTATACATCTTTGTTGAATCTATTGGTAGGCAGACTAGCGACAGAGTTGCGTGTATGGTAGGAAATTTGAGCAAGTTTTTTTTTTTTATTTTATTCGGTAGACTATTTACGATGGATTCTCGTTGAGAATTACAGGTAAATTCTTTTGGCGTGATACTGTAACGTGGATTACAATAGTTTATAGTATGTTTGATTCTAGTTGAATCTAATGCTTCGATCTAAAGGGTATTGTCCTTTTTGGTCTACGGATCTGATCAGTCGTGTCAAGTAGTTGGGTAACTAATGGGTTTTGGCGGTTGTTAACTCTTATATTATATCTGTTTCTGAACTTGTATATTTCTTCTTTGACTGATTCGAGCAAGTGGCAAGAGAACTGCGTTACGATAAAAAGTAGAGAAAGCGCTGTTATCACGGATTAGATGTCTATTTACACGCCTGAGTAAATCTTAAGTTGTACGTTTATGGTTTAAAACCAACTTGGATTTAAGATAATTGATCGTATCTGAAAACTACAATGTATATATATATAGATATATGTTTCCATTATTTCCATTTTGATAACAAATTCTAAATCAAATAGAACACGCGATATCAGCGCAGCGCACAGAGATAAAATTGGAGAAAATTCTACCAGACAGTATATCTTATTTACATCTTGGAAAATGAACTTTCGTATGAATTCGTTGATAATATATACTGACCACTGCGTTATTGTGGTGAATGTTAAGCGTGTTATTTCAGATGATGAAATAAGTCGGTACTTGATATAGTCAAATGTATTTAAAATTATTCTACGTACCGAATACAGAGTTAATCGTCCTTTGCTCGACGCTACTGATCGTCCTTTGCTCGATGCTACTAATCGTCCTTAGCTCGATGCTACTAATCGTCCTTTGCTCGATGCTATTAATCGTCCTTTGCTCGATGCTACTAATCGTCCTTTGCTCGATGCCACTAATCGTCCTTTGCTCGATGCTACTAATCGTCCTTTACTCGATGCTACTAATCGTCCTTTGCTCGATGCTATTAATCGTCCTTTGCTCGATGCCACTAATCGTCCTTTGCTCGATGCTACTAATCGTCCTTAGCTCGACGCTACTGATCGTCGTTCGCTCAATGCCACTCGATATACGGATACTAGGTAATGCTTAGTGAATACTCGATACTAACTATTCAACTACTTGACTGTATCAAGTACCGACTTATATCATCATTTGAAATAACACGTTTAACATCCACCACATTATTCTATATCATACACTTTGAGAAATATAAAACATCATCGATGCATCGAACATGCAAATTTTCTAGATTCAAATGCACAAATAAAGGCAAGATAAGAAATCAAGACAAGAAAGGAACAAATCCGCGTTCACAGTGAGGTACGTATTAGGTTGTCCGAAAAGTTTCTTTCGTTTTATAAAGAAATAATAGACGCACAATGTTTTTTGTTTTATATCAGTTTATTGAATTATGCACGAACGTAATAATAGAAATGGATCACACCTAATTCAATAAAATAATATAAAACAGAAATTGTTGTTCATCCGTTATCATCTTATGAAAGGAAAGAAACTTTCCGGACAACCTAATATTTTTTTTTCATTTATTTATTTAAATTTTACAATTTGTCCAGTAGGACATTTGGTAAAATATTATAGCTTAGTGATAACCTAATATAATTAACAAAATTCTGGGCGTCGAGATCAACCACTCGCGTCGAGACCCGCAAAAAAAGGAGACTTGGAAACCTCCCCCAAAAACGCGACCCTAAAATCCGGCGAGAAAAAAAAATTCGTAACAGCCGGCCAGCGGATCGTATTTCACCCTGGAAACGCGCGTTCCACCCTCGCGACCGGCCACGAGAGGTCGAAAAATGGAATAGCCACTCTGAAAGAAAAAAAGAAAAAAAAAAACGTATGGACCGAAAAGGGTCGATCGCGAGTCGCCTTTCTTTCCGCCAGAGACGAAATCGAATAGACAGGATACCGCGATGACACGGTTCACGTTAATCCAACGATAGAAATCTCTAAGCCGCTACCGGTCATCCAGCAAAATGGCGGCCAGGATGCACCGGTCGTCCAACACGGGAAATGTATAATTTATAACGATAATCCTTTAAGAATGGATCCGTGCCCTGGAGGCAGATTCACGGTTCTGCGACCTTCAATGCAACACCCACCCTCCTTCACAATCACTTTTCTCCGTTTCCTATTCGTCCCTTTCACAATCCTCCCCTTGAACCTCTTTTTTTTTCTTCACGGGGTTCACCAATGAATCTCGGATCGCTGGATCCGTCGGCAGTTCCGCCCGTGTGTTTACATAGGTGCAAGACTCGCGAGACTGTTTATTTAGGAGCATAATGGGGAAGCTGATAAATGGAAACGGATCTCCGCTTGCACGACCGAGTCTTTCTCTCTGTCAGCCTTTCTGCTCCATGTTTCGTCATCTAACGATCCATCGTGAACGTTTCGAGGACGTCGGGAAAAGATTTCGGGGGAACTCGTTGGACGCGTTTGCCCAAACTCTCGATCCCGTGTGCAGACCGATGTTTGGTATTAGGATTCTTAGGCTCGTTTTCACCACCAACTTTATGTTGACTTCCGAGTTTATCGTATCTCGAACATTTTTGATGCGGCCAATGAAATTTGGATAGAATAGCGATTGTTAGAGTTGTTGATATTAAGATGGAGTTTGTATTTGCCGTTTACAGGATTCTGTTTGGTCATTCGATTATGTGGTCGTTATGCTGTTAAAGGAGAGGTTTGATCGCTTCATAAGTGCGTCGTGAAAGGAACAAATGTGGAGAACAGACAACGAACAAGCATAATACGTACTAACCCTAAGGAAGGTTAAGACTATCAAACTCGGAATACCAAAACCATGAAATAATATCCAATAGCGTCAATAGTGTCTGTTAGAAAATACATGTGTGTACATCTGAATTTCACTCCTGTTTGAGATAATTGAGAGTAATTGCGGATTTTGTCATTTGGTGGTAATCATTTATGTTAAGTGGTCACCGCTTCTAAGAAAACTCTACATCTGGTCTTTTCAGTTTTCTCAAGCACTGAAGCCATCGACAGCGTATAGACAAAAGACTGTGACGAAGACAGACCATAAACAGTAGACAGGCGACGTTGGCTTCGGGGTTTTCAGTTATTGGGTAACACAGCTGGCAACAAATTGTATTCTTACTTATAATTACACTTCTATTTAAATATATTTTCTGCCTTACAATTTATCCACGAGTTTTCTCTGTTTACACATCGAATAACCTCAACAATTTAGTTGCCAATCCAATATAAGAGAATACAGTGGTGTACGTTAATACTTCGAGTTATTCTGTTACATATAAATTTGTATTTAATAAAACTTTATCGGTATCATCGATTATTAAACGACGTAACCGTCACAGATAAACCGACTATCGTCCCTGAAAGGTAGGCCACCAGTCAGAACCTGACAGACATCATCAATCGTAACGCGAGGACTCTTGGCCGTCTCACACGTTGCATTGAAAATTCGCCATTCATTTGGTACGTGTCTCTGCATCGAGCGAGCGAGTTAGAATTCGCTCCCTTCGAAACCTTTTCTTTTCCAAGAAATTCCCACACCTACGTCACACTTTGCGTTGAATCGGTGCGGCAGGACCCTTGCATCCGGCAGGATCCTTTCCTCCAGTCGTAGAATATCTTGGGATAACAGCCGACTACATAGACGGGTGATCTATGTCCAGCCTTGGAAGAATTTCAACACGCTGTATCTTATTCTCACCTAAATCGTGCCGTTTCGAACGTTACAAGCTGGAAGCTACATTGCAAGAAAGCAGATCAATTGGAGATGCTATCTTCAGACGCATTGGCTTCACGTAATCCACCGCGAAAAATCGCCTTTTCCCAATCGGTTAGGGAAACGTGACTGAATTGTCATGCAGCTTCTTAAGAGACGATATATCTTAGATTCGTAAAGCGATTCTTTTTTCCTTCTTTTGTTCCTTTACTTGAGGAACGTAGAAACATACGTTAAACACAACTGGAGTATTTATAATTAAATAATTGAAATTCGGAAATATGAATTTCCATTTTAGATAATTATTCGCTGTCTCCTATTATTTTATAGCAACAAGTAACACCCAGTGGCATGGAACGTAGGAAAATTCGAAAAGGAGCAAACGCTTTTACTTGATGAATGACCATCCACGTGTTATTTAGCAATAAAGTTAGAAAAATTTACCAAACGTCCAGCTGCACAAATTCTAAGGTGCAAATTAAATAAAAAAAAAAAAAACTTTTACTTGTCACCGTTGATAATCGATAAAATCAAAAATAGTACGTACATCGAATCTTATCTAACATTCTATTTCCTATAGGCGAACTCGATAAGAGCTGAGACGCAGATAGCTGCGTGCAAGTTCTAACGTGTTTCTGCTCCACGCTGTATAAATGCGTGTGAATGCGGAAGATTGTGTAAAGGAAAAAAGCCCCGTCTCGAAATGACCTGCTTTTCTTCGTGCAGGTTCGAACCTGCAATCGGCGTACAATTCACTTTTTAACTGCCCCTGCTGGCAGAGAAACGTGTTCGAACTTGCTCCGTTCCGGAATATAAAAACGAATGTTTAAGTTCTCAGATGGTTCACCCACTAACCCACTTGCCAATTCGCATTAACCCTTTGCCAGGTGTGCAATTTAGGGTGAGTTACGCGACCAATACGATTCGAATGGTTTTTTTATGACGGAAAAAAAGAAGGAATCATCGTGCAATTACGATCGACCTATTAGCACGCATATATTTTACGTTCTAATTAACGAGCTCCCTCTTAACGAGTTCCCTACGTGCAATCTTTCATTCTTCGTACGTATTTACACGTTCCACTGGAAATTTTATCGACAAATTTGATATATCCTGTTAATTTTAAAGAGATTCAAATTAATTAGGTGCGTGGTATTTTATCAGATCTCTATCGATTAATCTTTAAAAAACCAACGATACGTCAAGAAATTTACCAGGCAACCAGGTAAACGGTTATCTGTAGTTCATAAAATAACTTTGCTTGATCTTATCTATTTAACAAATCCATTCGTTCTGGTGGAATTTTTATGGAAAGCAACGTTACCTTAAGAACTTCTGTGGAAAATGTTCTCATGGAGCACTTTTATCTTATAAGAAAATTTATATGACAAAATAAAATATACTCACGTAACATACACGTATAGTAAATGTACATAATAAAATGTACATATAATTATAAATAAAAGTACCAAATTACTGGATAGTAGCTTTACTTAACGATATAATCGATATCCTTATTTAATAAAAGTTATGAAAATTATAACATAAATAATTTTCTCTATTCAGTAACGTATTCGATATTTGTTACGATAATCGAGAACTTTTTTAGAAAGAAAAACTTGTATCTTCATATTTAGCAAAATTCATTCGAATTAAAACTTTTGTTCCCGAGAATTTTTCTTTATCCGTTCTCATCGGAACTTGTAACATTTTTTTCTTTTTATTATTATTATTTAATTTGTACTTTACAATTTGTCCACCTGGACATTCTTATAAGGTGAGAACGTTTTCTAAAAAAGTTCCACGGCCCATGTTTTAAATAGAACCCGTTAAAAAGTTCCATAACTCTTTCGATTCTTCGTGTTTATAGCTCTGCGATATCAGTTTTCCCCGAATCAGATGGAAAGTTTTTCTATGTGATTTGTATAATGGTCTTCCGTATAGTATCTATTATTCTAGCAAAAAAGGAAGAGACACGCTCCAAAGGAAGCAGAGGTGGTCTTTTCAAGAAAAGAGAGATCTCTTGTACAAACTGGAGCAAGTTCGAACACGTCTGGCTATTTTGTTGCTTCGGGAAGGTAGTTTTCGCGCTGAATTGCGTAAAGTCGAGACATTCAAAGGAAACAACTTGAAGCGAGTGTATTCTTCCTGGTGCAGGTTCGAACCTGCAACGACGGCCCCGTTTTTTCGATGCACGTGCGCCAGAACGCAGCAGCGTGATCCTACGACTTCCTCGAAGGCTCCTTCACGTCCTTACAAGTTTTTTCTTCCATGCGGATTTTTCAAATGAAATTCATCAAAGCATATCGTGATATCGATCTAATCGAATACAGAGACGACTAGAGGCTGGAATTACTTTTAGAAATCGAACAGATACGAATCGAAGAACAGGTAAAAAAGTGAAAAGATTTTTGATCGGTGTCGATATAGTCACGTGACAAAATCAGAAGAGATGTTTTTCTAATTAGGTATAATATTAAAATTAGGCATAATTAAAAAAATCTTCGAAATAAAAAATCTACAAACTTCAAAGGTCAATACGACTATAAGCAATAATTCTTATGTCATAGTCACGAAGATGATGGTACAAAAGCGATAAAACTCGAGAGACGTCAAATAAATCACCTCGTTTATATTCTCGACGTGATAGAAAAAAAATGATAAAACCATATTTCACAACCAAACCTAATATTACGTTGCCCGTACCGTTAACAAGATTAACCTGCTCGAACCGATCTGCTAACCCAAATCTTTAACCCTTTTACCTGAACCAAGATCGAAAGGGTTAACGGAAACCAGCCAGCGACACAAAGGGAAAGGGTTCACCTGTGAAAGGGTTACGACGCTACAAAAGAATCACCGTTCTAGGCACAAGAACAACGCGACAAGTGCATCAGATAGACAAGTCGAAAAGAGGAATAATGAAAGAAAGAAAGAAAGAATATTGCAATCAGGCTGATGAAATATTCCAATCGCAGCCGTATGACACGTTTAGTCAAACAGTCGCGTAATCGCACCTGGTCTTTTTCACAAAACGAAGGAGGAAAGGCTGCACATGTCGGCAGCAGCTGCGAAAAGCGTATTTTCTTCGCGCCAACGAACCACGTGGTTACGTGGCTTTATCGCGTCTTTCTGGATGACAGAAAAGAGGAAGAAATCCAAGAAGAAAGCGCAACCCTTGAACCAGACTGAAATCCACGACTCTTGGTAGTTTTCTTTTGCAGTTTTCCACCACTTGCCATACAGGTAATCTCGTGACAGAGAAAGACGCTGCTACAAGCGTTCTTCTTGCTTCGTCCAGTGAAACCGTTTGTCGGCGAGCTAAGAAATCTTCTTTCAACCAGTCGATTCGTCGTACCCCGATCGAAACACGATTTCCCCCTTCACGATTGCGCCCAATAGAGGGGCCCACATGTACACCTAGCTATGCACGTGTGCCCTTTGTGTCAGCTTTGACCCTTTTTACCTGGAGTCTTGGTCCACGAAACGGTACGCGGGGGAGGAAGCTGGTTCGAAAGGGAAACACGAACAAAACGTCGCGCTTACCCCGTACGGTGGCCCATTCAATGGCGTGTAAGATATGCATCTACGAGGTTGAATAGCTCGGAAAATAACGAAATTCCATCGGAGATTTTCGTGATTTTGAATAATATTACATCCCCCTGTTTCTCTGTGCCGCTGCCAGAGTTTCAAAGGGATAGAAAGGGTCCGTTTGGGCAAGCACTATGGCCGGTTCTCGTTATTGTGCCTGGGGAAATTCTCTGGACAGGTCCAGGGGACAAAGAGTTCTACGTTGGACAGCCACAGTTCGGTAGAAGAGGAAGGATTTGGATATGAAAAGTGACACGAAGAAAAACTGAGGATGACTAGAGCAACCGTTCCATCTTGATCGATCAAGAACGTTTGTTCGCAGTTTTCCTATCGAGTTTCAGCGTGGTCGCCAATTTTTGTTTTATCTTTGTGTCGTTCTCGGACGACGAGTAGCATTGTACGATTATATCTACGATGGAGTCAGGCAGATCGAATAATTAGAAGTTTGAATGGTCGTGAGAAACACGAAGAATAATTTCTTTCGTGCTATTGCGATAACGTGATCAACTTCGTATCGTATGTCGATGCAATCGTAAATTAAGTTCGTTAAATTGTACGAAGCTTGTCCGGCTCGTAGATTGTAAAAAGTGTAGACGTTTGAAAGAAGATTATGTCACTCACCCGATAATGCACGTGCTCGAGGAAAGTCGAACGTTCTCACCGCCTGCCACTATCCAATCTATAACAAACTTTGAAGAAGCATTGTGTCATAAAACTAGGCCATTCGTAAAGTAAAAATTAATATCGTTAATAATATCGCTTAAGTAAAATAATAGTAATAATAAAAATTGTTAATAACAACAATAACCGGAAGAACCAAGAGTTTCTTAAAAAACACTCGTAGCATAAAATAAAAATCGTAAAAATCGAAACTCTGATTCGAGCATCTGATCAAGACACGGTTTTAAACTAGGCCATTCGTAAAGTAAAAATTAATATCGTTAATAATATCGCTTAAGTAAAATAATAATAATAAAAAAAATTGTTAATAACAACAATAGCCGGAAGAACCAAGAGTTTCTTAAAAACATAAAATAAAAATCGTAAAAATCGAAACTCTGATTCGAGCGTCTGATCAAGACACGGTTTTGCGATCGGAAAGATCAATGGCGGACAGAATCGAGGCGTTGAAGTCTCCATCCGTCTAATCGCAGTCGGATTGCGCAAGGAACCGCCTTAATGACCGAGACTTGTACCAAAAGAGCGGCACCCTTAAAAAAATATTTAATAAGCAGGAAAAAAGCGTAATATGGTCGAGCTACTATAAATTCACCCCGTTACAGCGGCCAAGTCAAGGGGAGAGAGATAAAATTCCAATTACGAAGATCTCTATCTGAGAAGGCCGTAGCCTACCTGCCGAAAACGATTACCAGCGTCGTAGAAGCGAGAAACAAAAAAGAAATACGGTAGTCCGTATTACGGGTTATTTTTCGCCCGGAGCAAAACGGGGGACCATTTTTTGCCTACCCTTTCGGTCTCCGGTTTTCTTTCATTGGTTTTTTCGTGCTCCCCTTTCTGATACAATATTACGACGAATTTTTTGATCGATACGACGTGTACCACTTGTGGTGCTGCGTTTCCCTTCTCTTCTTCTTCTTCTTCTTCTTCTTCTTTTTCTTCTTCTCCTTTTCCATTCCAGTTTATCCATTTGCCGAACTGTCGTATATTTGGTCACGAAAATATATCAAGTGTTACGTGCGTATTTTCTGAAAAATTGCACGTCGTGTTCAGGAATTTGTGGTACGATCGAAGTAACAAAGATCCGATAGCTGGAAACTAGACGGAGACGAAGAAGAATAGCAAGATTACGTTAGAGCGTGGACGTTTCTGAGGATTTAAAATTTGGAAATTTGCATATGCGAGTTTCTCCGGGAGGAGAGCTTGGACGACAAAATTTGTATCTCAGATTCTCAATTTATTCTCGCACGTAACCGATTATACGAAATCAGTGAGAACATTTTACACGAGTATAATTATTACGTCGACGAGTAAAATTACTATGTCGGGTTAATTGGATCGCTTTCTTATTCACTGGATCGAACACGAGCGCAAGATATTTTTGAAATCGACCACGCAAAAACTATACGTCTCTACTTGCTTCGAATGAATCAGTCATTTTGGCGCTGCAACTGCGAGTAAATATTATTCGCATGGAATTCGATAACAGAGTTTGTTTCCCGATAAAATTCTGTGGATACAAATGTGGCGTTTCATACTTCGATTCTTTAGTGAATCATATCTAAGGCAAATTATGTACGGAAAGTGGAACGTGTGAAGAATTTAAGTCGTTTGGTCCGAACGCAGCGGAATCTTCGTCTTTTGAATAAATAACAATAAAATGTCTAGCGAGGAATTCCTGAAAGTTAACATTTTATTTAATCTCCGAAAGCCAGAGCTTTCAAGCGTACGTTGTAAAAAGTTGAACGTTATTTGAAGGGAGAGATAAATATTTAGCTAAACTTAATTTACACAAACCATAAATTATAGCGTTCTGGGATATACGCGAAGAAATTAATATTCGCCGACTTGTAATTAAATTTTTGCGCCATAATAATCCCGATTGAAAAATATACCAGTTTCCTTTTTAATATAATAAAACCGTATTACGTCTACTAATAATACGAGTAGTTACGCATTTTTACAAATAAGTGTATCATTAAGCGCTGCATTGTTGGTGGTATATAATAATCAAAAGTAGTTCGTTCGTAAGAGATCATTACGACTTTCATGATTGGAGCCTTACTGCTCCAGCTCTGAAGAAAAGAAAAAAAAGAGAAAAAACAAATTTGATTTTTACCACGCGGTAATAGTACAGAAATACAAAGTCATCGAAATTTAATGAACCCATTAAGATTCCACCTGACCTTACCCTCGAGATTATTACTTAGTCGATCATCGAAATGATTCGACTGGTAACGCACCTTTCGCCTAAGAGCGATGTTGCGCTTTGAAAATTCTAACACAAATATTAAACACTCACCATGTTTAAATGTAAATATTGGATATAAGACATTTTCATTGAAACGATTTCACTTTCTTCCTTTTACGTTTCAATCGCTCAATTTTCTTCGTCGAACTTCACTTAGTAAGAAAAAACGTAGATTTTTAATCATTTCAGTTGGAATGGAGCGGAGAAATTCGAGTAAGCACGTACTTAACAATTTTCCAATCAAATTTATCACAATAGACAGATATGACGAGGTCACAACGACCTGGGTCAATTTGACCCGGCCTCATCATTCATCGTTCCTCTTACTTCTTTCATCGTACTCTTACTATCAGAACTTGCAATGCACCGTAATGATTATTCCAATAAATATAGCAACAAGTATAAATAATAATCGCTAGCGACTGTTCGCGATAAACGACACTGTCAAAAACCAGTAAAACGATGTATTCATTTGGAAAACACCTACGTATTCGAGCATTAAGCAAACTAGAAGAAATCGAACTACAAAACCAAAGAACAAGAACTCGTTTCACTGGAGAAACAACGAGTCATGCACATTCGTGCACCAAATAAACCGGTGCAACCGAAAATACAAATTCAACGAAAAGGAAAATCAGATCTAATGGTAGACCGGTACATGGACTACTATTTTAATCCGAAGCAGCGTGTCGAGCGGCCAAGGGGAGCCCAGTGTTCGTTCTTTACACCGTAAAACAAACACGTAAACAGGGAGCGTCATGTAAGCAGGTAACCAAATCCGTGGAGGGAAACCTGGTATCTCGATCATGAAATCAGTACGATTACACGGTGGAGCGCGAGAAGGACAACGGCCGGTTGAGTCGAGGGGCGGAACGAGAGAGAAGGAGACGAAGGTGAGAAGGAGAGGTCGAGCCAAGGGGAGAGAAGGATGGCCTTCTGGATGCACCTGCCGGTGACGTCAGAAAGGGGACTTCTTGTTTGGAGCTGCACAGCCCCGGGGGTCACTACTACTGTTTCAGTCCAGCCACTTCTCCGAGCTTCTTCGTCGTCTTCTTCGTCTTCGCTTCCCTCTCTTCTCTCCCTTTACACGACGAGCCCAGGCTACACGAAAGACCGCGAGAACACCACTCATCTGCCCTTTGCTTGGCCATTATTTATATGCTAATGAAAAAGCCGTGAAAAGGCGCGATATCGGCCTACCTCCGCCCCAAGACGGATATCGAGATGAGGTTGAAACTCTGATTCGACCGGTTGCGCTCACCGGTGATGTAACTCACCGAGCTACCGTCATAACTAGGACTGCGGGTGTTTATGCAAATTCCCAGTTTTATGGGGTTACCGGACGTAAGGGATCGAAGAACGGTTCTGGATTTGTAATTACGTTTTCGATCGAACGCAGCATGGGTGACAGGTTAGACGCTGGATGTTTATGCAAATTCGTATTTTTTCTCAATACAGCTAAACGATATGGAATGGAAACTTGTTACGCATGCGAAATATTAAACATTGTCGCGAGTATTTTACTTCGGATATTTTATACGAACTTTTGTACCTCTGAATTATATTCTTCGTGAGTTGTAATGGCAAAAGAGCTGTAAGTCGCAAAGTATTTCATATTCGACGCGATAAATGAAACTTCCAGTAGTACAGATACTATGTAACGAATTATATCGATATTAACCCTTTGCACTCGGAATTTTATTCCAATTTCGTTACCAGCAGCTCCCAACGCTTCTAAGTGTTTCATTTGAAATTTACTTTAAGCAAAAAATTTAGACAATTTAAATAAATAAAGGAAAATAGAAATTCACTGAAATACCAGTTTTATTCACACTATTGTCGTATTTTGTCATTTTCAAGAGTATGATATACCTCGAGACAATTTCCAGGATGCAGTCCTGCTTTTCTAGGATATTGATTTTTTCTAGGATCTATTGATTTGCATATGAAAGAACGTCGAGTGGGACTGGACAAAGGAGCTGCTGAGATAAAAATTGAGTTACACTCGACGTAGGAGCGCAAAGGGTCAACGCAAAAAGATGTGATGTTCGCCAATTATCATGTCAGATATATAAACCGCTGATGTTTATGCATTTCCACAATTCTACGAATGCAACTTGTCTCATCTGCTCACAAATTTGCTTAATTCTGCTCGTTCTAATGTTACGCTTCTGCCATACAAGTGAAAGATTCTTCTTCCTACGGAAAAAAGAAAACTAAATCTTAATGGTTGGTCATTTTTTTCGTAACAATCCTCTGCGATATCTGGTTGCGCGGATCGAGGCGTGAAGGATGATCTTTTTGAAGAAGGAAACGACAGCTCCAGACGAATATAGTTCCGTTCTAGGGTTTAGCCGGGCCATGAGATATTAGATTATGCAAATGTCCATGGTAGAACGCTATACCGATCAGATAAAACGTTTGGTCCGACCAACGTTTCTTGACATTGCTGGTGGCATTAGGCGAGAGAAGTGACACGATCTTGATTAAAACGCCATTCGTTGAATACCGATTGTATCTATTCGCGGACGTTTTCGCGGACATTTGAAATAATAAGCTTGAAATCACTCGGTTCTGCATGCATCGACGCCGCGTGTCGAGATAATGGCTTAAGGCGAAACGCAGGAATAGATTAGTTTGCGTACGTTCTCTCAGGTTGCGTTTCTTTGATTGCTCTGTCGCTTCGGGTGAAGGCGGTGGTTCTTCTTTAGTAGCGAATACAATTTTTGTAACGAGCTTGTCAGCGTAAGATCGTTGTAAATAATGCGAGAAGCCACGAAATAGTTGGATAATCTCAATAGAAATTTAGATGAACAAAAATCGTAGATGAGGAGATCCTTCGAGTTCTGTCTACTTGAAACTGTCATTTCACGGCTGTTTTTTAACGCAGCTTTAAACGTAACTTAAAAGGTAAAGATCATCGACCGAGGAACATAAAAGTTGCAACATATCAAGTGGAAAAGTTTTAGAGTTTTCTATACCAATTCTTCTTATCTTTCATTTTCTGAAACCTAACGCAAATGTCATACAAGTTTTATTTATACGGTTTTTATAATATCCATAGAGTACATCATAGTTAAAAATATCATTTTTATGTAGCAAGCTATGGACGAATAATGCAAACTTCCCAGAAACTATTAATAAAACCTGTCATCGTTGACCTTCCAACGTTCAATATTAAAGACAAACCTCTTAAATAATTCATCGTGTTTTAATAAATCATCGAATATTTAATTCAAAGATCAAAAAGAAAACTGTTGGTTGAGTCAACTCGCATTGCCATTAATCGTTAAAATTCAGTTTATCGGAAACCAGTTCGAGTATGCTTTTCCGTGGCACGTTTGCACGGATCTACAGTCAGCCATGAAAGTCTATATTTCGTATATCTGACTTATCAAAGAAACTGAAAATTCACTTGCTCGCACAATTACTTGTACTTACGTATCGATTCAATTATTATCAAACTGAAACGTTTAACTTAGAAAAGTCTTGCAGCAGAAATTGCAAATTTCAATCAAACAATTTTTATTTCTAAAATTTAGAAGAAACGATAAAAATTCCAAACATCAAGAAGACAGCAACACGTTATTGACGCTTATGCCAGCTATTATGTTTGTGTAGACATAATAGGCGTATGTAATTTTTCTAACACAGTATTTTATATTCTTTTTATTTCTTTCTTCCTAATTAAATTCGAAGTGAATAAATCGTAACGCAATTTACATCTCACCATTGAAAACACTCCACTGACCTCCCTAAAGAATTAAAATAGTCAAACTCGAAGATGGTATCCCGCTGGGGGTAGCCATCCACGTGTTATTTACCAATTAAATTAGAAAAATTTACCAAATGTCCAGCTGGACAAATTGCAAAATACAAAATAAATAATAAAAAAAAGAAAGAAACTAAAGAAATAAAATAGTCAAACTCGAAGATGGTATCCCGCTGGGGGTAGCTATGCACATGTTATTTAACAATTAAGTTAGAAAAATTTACCAAATGTCCAGCTGGACAAATTGCAAAATACAAATTAAATAATAAAAAATAGAAAGAAACTAAAGAAATAAAATAGTCAAACTCGAAGATGGTATCCCGCTGGGGGTAGCTATGCACATGTTATTTAACAATTAAATTGGAAAAATTTACCAAATGTCCAGCTGGACAAATTGCAAAATACAAATTAAATAATAAAAAATAGAAAGAAACTAAAGAAATAAAATAGTCAAACTCGAAGATGGTATCCCGCTGGGGGTAGCTATGCACATGTTATTTAACAATTAAATTGGAAAAATTTACCAAATGTCCAGCTGGACAAATTGCAAAATACAAATTAAATAATAAAAAATAGAAAGAAACTAAAGAAATAAAATAGTCAAACTTGAAGATGGTGTCCCGCTGAAGGTAGCTATGCACATGTTATTTAACAATTAAATTGGACAAATTGCAAAGTACAAATTAAATAATAAAAAAAAAAGAAAGAAACCAAAGAAATAAAATAGTCAAACTCGAAGATGGTATCCCGCTGGGGGTAGCCATGCACATGTTATTTAACAATTAAATTAAAAAAATTTAACAAATGTCCAGCTGGAAAAATTGCAAAGTACAAATTAAATAATAAAAAAAAAACATCTCACCTGCGAAATTCTTGAAGCTACACGTTCCTACCATAATATTTTATACTTAAGGGCTGCATTTAGACTCTTGGGGTTGAGTGTACGTACACATAGGTACGTGTATGAGCAATTAAATTGGCGATTCTAAATCAGAGTGAAAGGGGCGGCCTCGAATTGATTAGGATTCGACGACCGTATTAGGAACCGGTTATAAGGCCCATCCGAAGGAATAACGAGGACGAAGGCTGGATTTTTCAAGGACCGCGAAACACGACTCGGACAGACGGATGCTGGTTGACGTGCGGCATTTCAAATTCTTCCTAACGAAACATTCTGGCGAGTGTCGCGTATATCTGTGAAGGTATCGACCGGTTTTCTCATCTCGCGCGCAACAGACCGCGGGAAATTAGCCGTTTCCTCGATCTTTTTTCATTTAAACGCCACGCAGAATTTGAAAATTCGAGAAAATGTGTTACGGCCATTAACAGACGTCGGTTCGATTGAAAAAGCTATAAAAGATGTTGGTGAGATAAGGCTTGGCGAAGCGAACAATTTTTCAGGATTAAGTGTGACATTCGATTATCGGTTTAACGTAACGTGGAACGTATATCCGACGCGCGATTAGAATGTTAGTTGGGAATTAGTAGAGCGTAATTCCACAGTTTGTTCGGTATTTATGCGTCCTATACAGTCTACTTGTAAAATATTTCCATATATTGGGATGGTCTTAAATTATCTGGTATTACGTTATCGAGGTAGTCTGATTAAAAATTCTGTTTGAAATTAGGAGGGTAGGAACCAGAGTGAGTTTTTATTTTAAATGTGTTTTTGTGATATCTGGGAAACGACGTATCATTTTAAAGGAAATACAGAAAATTGTAAATACTTATACTTTTTTACAGAAAATAATAATTTTTTCCAATTCGTTGACGAATTAAGACGACCCAAGTAATTTTTCTAGTGTTGAAATGTTTTTGTAGGTACGAGATCAAAATTTGTAGACCCTGCACGTGACTCTTAGACATCGCTAATATTTTCTGTTGCTATTAAAAACACAACGTAATGCTCGTTAAATTGGATTACGTATTCACGCGATGATAATTCGGATGACAGAAGACTATTAGTCTTATTGATTATATCCTTGATATCTTGGTATTAATATGTTGATATATTATATTTGATCAATCATAAAACACCTTTATAGGAACATAACACACGTGAAATGTATCTTTACGTATCTTTATCGTTCGGGGAATTGTATACGACCAAATACCGAAGATAACACTGAAAACTTCGCTTTATGCAAATCACGGATTGAAACGAAGAGCGAAACACCTTGAAATTATACAGAATACGATACACTTCGGCCACAGTTGTACTAATAAAATACAATCAACATATATCTAGAAAGTACGCTTCTTCTGAGTCGTTCAAAAAATTATGTACGACGCAATACTGAAATTGAATAACTGCGTTTCATGCAAATGAGAAACTTAAGCGAAGAATAAAACAGTTTGAAATTACACGAAATGAAAAATCATGTTCAGATAACAATTTCGTCTCGATTTCTAAATATAAATCTCGGTCGTACGAACAATTTTATACGGCCAGATACTGCAGCTAATAATAATAATAATAAATAACATGCAAGCAGACAATTTACATCAACAACAAATCACCTTGAAATTATACAAATCGTAAAACACGGTCAGATGAAAATTGTACCGCGATATACGAATCTTAGTCGTTCGAAGAATCATTTACGACCAAATAATGAAAATAAATGACTTGGTTTCGTGCGGTCGACGATGACCACACGAACTACGAAACACCTTGAAATTACACAGAATGAAAGAGGACTTACTCAGGACTATGATTGTAATTGTTTTCTCATCGAGCCTCGAAGCAAAATCTCCTCTCGTGTACGAACTTACCGAGAGATGTCTGGTCGCGCAAACAAGAGAAAAAACAAAACAAAAAAGAAAAAACAAACTGACTGCGAAGAACATAGCTCGAGAAGAGCAAAAGCACGGCTGTCTTCATGAAAGTAAAATCATTTCCTGCCGCCAGGTACGTGCTCTCTCTCCCTCTCTCTCTCTCTCTCTGCAGGTTTGACGAGCTCGCTCGCTTCACCTGCCTCGGAATGTAGCTGCAGAGCGCAAAGTGAAAACAAATACCCCTGATGTACCTGTCCTCGACGAGGGCAGCAGACGGTACCCCACGAAGCGGTGCATCGTGGTGGGCCCTACGGGATTTGCCACGTCCTTCGGGAACCCTCGTTCCAACCTGGACAGGTTCCTTAGGGAGAACGTTGTGCTCGTGCGGTTCTTCGCTTGTCAGATTTTCCAAATATCCAAAGACGATATTTTTACTATTTTCCATTAGACACTAGCTATTACTGGCAAGTAAGTGATCGCGGATTTTGTCATTAAGTGTTGTTGACAAAATCCGCGAACACTTAGTTGCCAAGCCAATAGTAGAATTACAGCGAGGGGGTGGTTTATTCGTAGAAATAATTTAGTCAATTAACTAAATTAACTGAATTAACTAAATTAGTTTATTAACTAAATAATAATTTAGTTAATAAATTTAGATAATATTTCTGAATATTCAATTGTTGGAAATATTATATTGTTATATTTATATTTAGAAGCGCGAGGGAGAATGTTAGTAAGCGCTTAGTAAGCGCGTTAAATGGAATGCAACGATGGATGGAATTTCATGCCGTGTGAATGCTGTTGTAACAGGTTCACTGTTACAGTTGTCATCGGCGACTCCTGTCATTTTTTACAGTGATTAGAATGAGATAAATTTTCGACAATGTAAATAACTCGGGTAGTATTGTTAGAAGAAACTACGTAAATACAAAATAATATTTTGCAGAAATGAATATTTATTTCATGGCGAAATATATAAAATTCTATGTGTTAATATCATTGCACTGTAATATCACAAGTTTCCAGATTCCGAAGGTATCGAACGACGTTATTGCTGTTTCAATAAACACTAGCCATTAGAACTCGTGTCATTTCAAGCAATACAATAAAACAAAGAAAAAAAAAGTTAATAATTCTACGACAAAAATCACTTTGGAAATAAATAAATTTCACAACGGAGAAAAGAGAAAGAAATAATTTCATGCTTCGCGAACAAATAGACGAAGAAAGAATTATTTAAAAAATTATTTCCCAACAGAAAGAAACGAAACGTTTAGCTCCCTAAAAAAAATCGTTCGCGTCAACAGGTTGTCGAAACAGGTAGTTCGTGACGTTCGTAAAGGTGAACAGGTAGTTTGAAAAAAGCTGCTTGTCGAAAAACTTGTTAATTCGACAGATCCATAGGGGAGGCGGTGAACTAGGTAAGAAAAAGAGAAGCAAAAAGAATCTGAGGTTGGAGGAAAAAAACGTACTTTTTATTCCAGTCTCATAACACACGCCTGGTGTATACGAGGGTGTACGATTCGCTGCAGGGATGCGGACAAGGGGAACGCGGCTCTCATCTGGTCGAGGAAAAAAAGCAAATCTCAAGGCGTAGTTAACGACTCTGAGGGGTGCCATGCTATCTCACTACGTCTAGACGCTCGATGCTCGACCCTAAATCTCTCGAGCACGCTGGGGTAATGGAGGAAGCCGACCAACATTATTGCCGCGCGTTAATTACTATAACTTACAGCCCCCCGCGCCAACTTGTTGATTTAAACGTCGCCGAGTAAACGCGATTCAACTCCTTTCCTATCGAATGTTTCATCTAATTGGACGAATTAATCGTTGCGCGGACGGGCATAAATATCGCGCGCGAAAATAGAACGCGAGAGAGTTTGATTATCTTTAAAAGATGCAAGCAGCGACGTTCAAACTCCTATATTTTATATTCTTTTAATTCGGTTCCTATGGAAAATCGATAATAGCGAGGAAGAGACGCAGCGGTGTATTTTGAGAAAAATTTCGAACATTTTAACGGAATGTCAATTTTTAGCGACAGGTTATGCATCTTCATTGGAGTCGTATTATGCTTAAATTGCAAGATATACGATAAAGTCGATGATAGTTTGGGAAGATGCGGAACGAATACGTTGTTGGAGAGTAAGGATTTTAAAGAACGTATTGATTAAACGTGTCTTTCTGTGCGAAAGTTATTTGTTATAATGAGAATTCAATCGACAACGAACATGTTAAAAGAATTTTAAAGAGCAACAACGTTCTTTCTGATT
Organism: Bombus flavifrons; assembly: GCF_040668555.2. NCBI lineage: Eukaryota > Metazoa > Arthropoda > Insecta > Hymenoptera > Apidae > Bombus > Bombus flavifrons. Next base: position 9,593,822 of record NC_138455.1, on the reverse strand, counting down.
AATAATTAAATGCCTTCCGGAGAAGGAATTGGAGATTTCTACCGGAAATTCGGCGCTGTAATGCGCCATGTGAATTTTATTTATTCGTCAAGAAGCACGAGATATCTCCACCGACACGATAACGGCTTGAAAATAAGCGGAAAGTTGAAAGCGATGAAGTAGGAAGGAGATAATAATTCGACAGAGGAATGCATATGTGATGTACTCGATTTCGTCTTTTAAGACCAGTGTATCCAGTGCGGCGAAGAAAGTTAATGCTGGAATCTTTCAAGAAGCTTTAATCGTGATACGACTGTTAACGAGAGAAACGAGCTCTTCCTACCTCGAGAAAAAATGAGATTAAAAAGGCGTATCGTCTCTACAGGTAATCCCAGCGTGACGTAACATCATTAAGATAGGTGTAACAAAACCTTATGGTACCATTAACGAAATTAATAGCAACATCAAGAATCTTGAGTGCAAAAATCTTCCAACGAGATCGACACACACTCTACGAACCAAAGAATTTCTTTGTAAAAAAAATAATACCGAAAAGGTATGTACATTTCGAATCAATTGAAATTCCAGCAGAAGGTTCCACTTAAGCCTCGGTCCACGGGTAAACAATCATCGAAATCGTTTGCATCAGTTAGGTCCCTTTCTGCTAGAAACCTCAAAGAGAACCGCGCGGTTGAATTCGCATAGAGCTCGCGTAACAAATGAGAAAATTAGTTTTTATAATTATGAAGAACGTAGCGTTTGTAACTGTGCTGTGTGTATTCTAATTTACGGAGATAGTCGACGTAGTCTCTACGCGACTGATACGAGCTGCTCCTTTGACGAAGAGGTTAATTTCGCGGAATAAAAAGTAGAGAAAACTGAGGAAAATTTTGATAGAATTTCGAAAAGCGGAGTTAACTTTGGCCTGTGAACAATTCATATACGATAATAATAAGACGATATAGCAAGGCGAGAAACAGCGAGCTACGAAAAGCAGTGTGTATCTTACCCTTGTGTCATCCCGCTAGCCAGCTTCTCATCTCTCAATACTTACTCTGGTTTCGAACGTTGAAGAGACCTGTCGCGAACAGGTTCGAACTGGTCCTCCCCCGAAAACGGGCGAAATATCCACCCTTTTGATCGTGTATGAGTAAAAGGGCCGAAAAGGACCCCGGCGGCTCCTGCTCTTCTCGGGATGGAAACCGGAGGAGCAGAGCGAAAAGGAAAGGAAGGATCCACCTAGGACGAAGGTCTAGCGGGGGTGATCGCGGGGGTAGGTGAAGAGGCTATGCACAGGTCGGGGTGGTAGGTTGGATTAGTGTCGGAGGGTGTCAGAGGAGGGAGAAGAAACGGCAGATGGTCGGCGTGGACCCTGACGTGGGAAGCTCCGAATTCTCCAAGTTCCCACAGCCAGAGTGCACCTGCCCTCCCCACTCTGTCACCCCGTGCTGCTCGACGGGGCCTATATAAGGTCCGGGGTTGCTCGTCTAAGGCATCATTCGCTCACTAGCGTTTCGTTCCAAAGCAACTGAGAAAAGCACGTATACAGCCAACAGCATACGTATATCTGTCTTGGATTTTCTCTCGAAGTAGCTTCGTAAAGAACACGCTTTTTCGAGAATTCCAAGTTCGAGTCGAAGTACAGTTTGCGCGCCGATCCGCACGGTTCATTCCGAGTCTCGAGAGTGCACGCACGGACGTACGGACGCGCTCCTCTTTAAAACCGGTTCAGTGTTGAGAATCAGCAAAGGACGAGAAGCAAGATGGCCGCCGCCACAATGAGCCACGTGTTCGACTACGAGAACGAGCTCAACGATAACCTCTACAACCTGAAGATGTCGGGCAAGAGCACGGCCACCAACGGCAAACGGGTCAGAAGCGTGTTGAAACCCATTTTGAGATTGTTGAAGAAGAAGACGAACAGAGGGAAATACGCCAAAGACCAGAAGGCCGTGCCACAAGTGGAGATCTTCACCGAGGAGGTGGACAATCAGAATAATGCCAACGAAGCATTGGAGAGGCGACTGTTGGCGGAACTTCAAGACGCCGAGGAAGGAGCTGCCATCACTGTCTGCTTGGACGGACAGATGACAGTCGTACCGGTTGTACCTGGTCAGTGCTACGTGCCCGTTCATTTCGCGCACACCCACGCTGGCGACTTTTATTGGACGACCCTGAGCATGGCCGACAGTGACCTGTGCTACAAGGAACGCGCCTTCTCTCAACATCAAACACCTGAGATGCAGGTCGCGTGAAAAACCACATCATCGGCGTACGATCAAGTTCATCTACCTCGTGCTAGAATGCACATCACCCTCGGAAATCGATCTTCCAAGTCGATGTTGAGGATTCCTGGAGACCTTGGAAAACCACCTGCGAGGATGCTCCGTCGTAACGTCCAAGTGACACGAAGATTCGACGAGAAATAATGAAAACTTGCCGGGGATCAAAACGGACGAAGATGATGTCTACAAGATGGAGCTGGGGAGAATATTTGACCTTGAGGGGCTGCCTCTCGTGCTGCCAGACTGCCTTTAGATAAGATAACATCGAAACTGTGATAAATAGATTTAGTTTTTTAACTGATCTCTAAGAATGAAATTGTGAAGTTTCATGACACTTTTTGGCTCGATGATCAGTCGGAGAGAAAAATATTCTATTTTTTTTCCTTTTTGTACTTCTTTTTTATTCATTGAATAATGCGATAGAAAGTTTATCGCAATTGTGATATTCGTACCTACTAGATTAGTTATTGTATACGTTGTGATATTGGCTTTAATAGTCGTTCAGACGAAACTTCCTACTGTCTTCCAGTTTATTAAGAGTATAAATAAATTTACTTCTAAGATGAAATCATCCGATTCGTTATTCATTCCCTTCCTTTAATTATTAAGTTCTTAGCGATAAGTCTTGACCTTAGAATTTGATATATCTAGAGAATATTCAAATTTTTCTGATCGAATCAAGTTTCTCAACTCTTTTCTGACTAAATTAAATTTAAATGGCGCGATGCTATTAAAAATACGAAAGACTCCTTCGACCAATCCCGTAAAAAGATACTTCGAGAAACGTTTCCCCTTTTAGACGAAATTCATTCGTTTCAACGATTCACCTGTGATCTTTGAAATTGGTCAGCCCTTCATAACCGGCTGTATTTTCGAACAAAGGTTTGGAGATTGGAAAGGGTCCATTCATACCTGAAACTGGTTTAAGAAAGCCTCGGGGGTCTTTTCAGCCCTTCGTTCTGCCGAGGAAAGATTCGACAAACCTTTAAGAATTTCGGATTCATCATTGGGAGGAAAAAATTCGACAGGAAATGGTATAGAATTCTGTAGAGTTTTTGGACAAAATTTTTCCTTGCCGAAGTTGGTGGAAGTTTTAGGGTTTAGTTTAAAGTTAGGGGTTTAGAAGTTAGGGGTTAGTAATAAATAGACGATTTCCTAGAAACCTCCACCGCAATCAGAAAAACTTGTCATCGGAGATTACACGTATTAGTTAGAGCAACGAAATTGAGGGTTCTAAGAGATTCGTACAATCAGATTTCTTCTTTAAGCTAATTAAAGAATCCTTTTATCTTGTACGCTCCTGTTCAATTATCCTTTTTCACACAATTAATCAATGTACACACCTGTGGATCCGCTGAATGAAGTAGAACAGGTTTCTTACGTAATCAAGAAATTCGACATTTTCACGACTCTCGTCTCGATGAATAAAAATTTCTCTAAATATTAAATCCATCACGATTATTTCATCTATTTCTGCTTTCTATTTTACTGATATTATTAACGCTTATTTAACAAAATTACGTACGTAACATCTCCAGAACTGAATGGTTCCTCTTAGACTATGAGAAAACTTATTTTTTAAACGATTTTGGGAAGGATACGTAATACGCTAAAGTCGAAGACTATATTTTTATAATATTGCACACCAGCTAACGTTATTTCAAACGAATTATTATCTTACACAGCGAACAAATTATTTTAAAAGGCACGACAAAAATTGTTCACATATGGACCAACTTTACCAAATGTCCAGCTGGACAAATTGTAAAGTACAAATTAAATAATAAAAAAAATATATGGACTAACGTCAGATTATTTTTATGCAACTTAATTAAAAAAAAAAAAAAAATATCGAATCTGCCGAGACATAGAATATACAAAATAGATATTATACGAGCTATTAAACGAAAACTCGTTTGTTGAAAATACGCACACGTGTTGCCCATATGTGACAAGCACATGCCCACCAAGGTGCATGGGGTGCATGAATTCACATCATTTTCCGTGACGAGTTGGGGGTAACCGACCCCCGAAAACTAACAAAAGATTGCGGCATGCTTGATGCTCGTGCATCAGACGGTAATACAATAATAGCAGGGGTGCATAATTCGCCGATAGGGTTAATCCAATTTTATGTTTATTTAACGGTCAGCAGACCGCGAGTGACCGAACGAGGGATCGAAAGCGCAAATGTTACGTTAAAGAGTAGAACAGCGCAACTTATCGGTGAATCTCAATTAACACATAGTCATATCGTATTTGGAAGAAAAAAAAAAGAACTTTTTAGTTGCTAACTTTTTATTTTCAAGTGCTCGTTGGATATAATACAATCAAAGAAATACATGGACGATAATGGTTTTAAAGCCGCACTAATTAATCGCGTAAATGGAAGTAAGTAAATATAAAAATTGCCATCTTGTGTTATCTTATAAACGTAACGTCAAATGGAACTCAGCAATGGAAATTTGAATACTTCGAAATTACGAAGAAAATAAACGACACACGTTGGAAAATTGAAAAAATGGTTAGGTAGATCCCTAGATCGAACCCTGAAGAGTAGGCAACCCTTCGTATCATTCTGCATTAGGACCAGCCCTAACTTTACACTGCCGAAACCATAGGTTATAGACTTTTTATTTTCGCAATTTACTAAAAACGTGCAGGTGTCTGTGGCAAAATTCGTATCGACTCTTATTAAGATAGAAACATTACTTTATATGGTTATACGTTTTCATCGTATCACTTTAATTATAGCAATCCTAAAATAAAGAAAGGAACTTGAATTATATCGATTTAATTTACTTTATATCACATGCATGCTACATCGAGGAGAAATGCATTTCGAATTTAATACGGCAGAAACCGGTGAGAGTCGAAAATGAAAGATAAACGGTCTTAAAGGCAATTATGTCACTGGCATCAAGCAAAACTGGACACACCACATTTCCGTTATACTGTAAATACCAAGCATACAGTATGTTTCATCAACGATAAAACGCCATCAACGAGAACAATTTTTCAATCGCTCGTCTATAATGCCAATGATTTATACGTACGATATTATTATACACCGCTGATCAGCCAATTTCTCCTTCGCTGCGTTTCTTACCAAGCATTTTTACCCAAATCGATTTCGAAACCACGAGTCCGCAAATTTCTGCTCTAATCCAATTTTCAGACGACAAGTAGATGCATATGCGTGATATTATTTCTCCGAACGTTCCTTTTACACACCGCAAGCTAACCGATTTCTCGATCCACCGCGTTATTTCACCACGTTTTTCATTTTTATTTTTTCTTTTATCCTATCAATTTCAAAGCCACAAGTCGGCAAATTTCTGGCCCAATCCCCTCAAATATTTCTCATAAAATTTTTTCCTCGTTCGAGTGGGTCCAACCAGTAATGAAAGAACCTGTACACACTTAAAGAGGATAAACAGGACAGACACGCGAAATGTATCAATTATACAGACTCCTTTTCGTCGATCGGCTTAATCGACGGCGTTTCCATCGGCGAAATTAATTCATTACGCTCGCATCGCCGATCCGTAGCTACCCGAGGCGGTCCTCTTCTTTCGTCTTGTTCTTCTTTCTTCTTCGGATACCGGACCTTCGATCGAAGGCAGTGCAATCGATCGGAAAGTATCGACAGTGTCGCAACAAAACCTTTTTCTCCCGAGTAATTGCCATGATTACGGAGTACAGGGCGCGAAATTAGTTGTTCGCCGCAGATCGCAACGTCGGGATATTAAAAGAAAAGAAAAAAAGAACAAATGGGGAAAAAATGCTCTCTCGCGTAAGTCGGTCGCGCGTGAAATTTCGAATATTCTTGAAAATTGATTGTTTTGCCATTCTTTCTTTTTTGGCGGCATTTTTGTGCTGCATAAGGCAGCTGTCACGCGCGTATGTCGATATATCGAACATATTTGTCGCGACGGAAAATTATATATTCGATTCAAAATTATCAATGCAAGGCGAAACGACCCTTAACGATCCGCTACTGACCCGGTTATTGATTCTCTGAAAAAAACCTTCGGCACGAATTTCTTCCTGTTTCCATTATAATTAGGTAGGCACGTACAGTTTCTTTCAAAGTATTCCAACACTTTTAGAAACTTTTAATGAACGTATTACGCGTATTAAACGGAACGTTTCATTAAAATAATTTAAATTTCACTAGCACCGCAATGAGCCACGATTGTCGCGATTATATTGGTACGATTTGAAACAAATATCTTACGTTTTTTATTAGTCTTCTCGCGTACTTGTCGTTGTTTTTCGAGTATAAATCTGGCTTCAGAGTTTGCGAAAATAAACTTCTCTGAGAGTGGAGTAGAGAATTTTCTGTCCGATTTATCGAACACTTTTTCAACTGACTTTACGTTTGAGAATTGTTGGAGACAACGTGTAATTCTTCACTTATAATTAATCCTCATTGAACTGTCTTAAAGTCTCAGATTCTTTTGCAAATTCTTAGATGCAAATTTTTCCTTCCTTTTTTCCTTTGAATGTAAAATCCCGCGAGCCGCCTTCTCGATTAACCTTCTCCTTGGTAATTGCACCAATTATCACAACTTGTACGAAATACTAAGACCATAAAGTGTCCCATATCATCGTAACGTACGAATTTTACTCTACAATGATATTTTCCCGTGAATGGATAAATAAATTTCAAAAATTTAATAAATTTCACACGCCTGTATTTGATTGAACGAATATTCGCACTTGCATTAACACTTTCTCCACGACCTGCGCTAACCGTGACCGCCACTTTGCACGTTATTTCCCATCGAGCAACGCTATTAATAAATAATGTTGTTACCTCAAAAATGGATGTTTTGCCCGGCACGGAAACGAGGAGGTACGAATTATAAAAATTGAACTTTCCTTTCTCTCCCGCATGCAAATCGTTCTCCTTGTCGTATAGAGTACGAGGCTAAAATTGTCGGTCCTTTAATGAAACAGTACGGAAACTGTTACAGAGTGAAACCGTGTGGATTGCATGGCTCAAGAGATGGAATACCGTGATCGGATAATATCTGCTGTAATTCGGATCAATCGTTCGAAGGTGTTTCCCCCCTGCCGCTGCCGAACATGCATCAAATGGTCAGACATAAAAGAAATCGAAATTAAAAGGTAGTTACGAAATAACGAAATTGGATTATTACGAATTGATTATACTCTGTGTCTCTGCACCATGTCATATGCCGTTGCAGTAATTCGTGTCTTTTTTCAACGTGTCTACACCTGTCTCATAAATTCTCGAAATCGATGTCCATCGTCACACCGATGTATATATATTAGAATCGTTCAAGATTGCGTTCTGCAATGATATTTATCATCGATGCTTGTACGTGTGCGTATGATTTTTAAATAATAACGTAACTAGACGTAATGGTTAATCATCGATTATTATGAACGCAGTTTGGTCTACTAGATCGAACGATTTTTATACGTATTTTATATGAATTAGTATTAAGCATAATTTCGTATAGGCAATAGGGCTGATATCTTCGCTGGTATCTCTGGAATACCGGCATCTCACCTTCTGACGAAGAATACAGGTAGCGATGAAAGAGCAAAGGGATGAAAGATAAATTAACACCTTGGCATCTTAGCGATTAATTTATATTTCGTTATTAGAGATCGATCGTGTTTCTCAATTTCCTTTAGAAAAAGTAAAAAATATTGAAAATTGTCGGTGATCCTAAATCGATAATCGAAGGTTGCGCTAACGTACCCAACACACGCAACCCCATTGAATCAGCAGATTGCCTAGTGCAACATATCGTGGATTCCACTAGGACGACGAAAACAATTCTTTTTCGCATAATTTCATCGATATCGTACTTTGAGGATATCTAATAAAATATCGCTTATGTGTATTCTCCCTGTGAGGAAGAGGGATAAAACAATTTTTGTGAATCGCAACATTCTTCTTGTTAAATAGTGCAATTTTATCAAACACATACAACAATTCCACTGTAGTAAAATATTTCAAAATCAACTTTCATAAACATCGTAAACTCGACAATTTCTTAGATACGTCATTCTTCCAGCAAACCATAGTTACAATAACATTGACCAACATCGTCAAATCGTCGGATAGTTCGCCGCTAACACGCTATCTTATGTAAATGTTCTAATGCATACATAATTAAAAAGTATACGATAAAACAGTTTCTCTACATCGCGGCGATCTTCTTATTAAAACAGCGACGATAGTTGATTTTCAGAATGGAATTCCACAGCTATACATTAAAATCGTCAATTCCTGGAACATACCACCGTTGCGTGAAACCGACAAACGACAGCAACGATCATCGTCAAACGTCGAATCATCGAATCAACCGGGTCCCGTCCCATAAACCTCGCAACACCGCGTCTCCGACAACTACGAAGGAAACAAATTAACGCGACACGTAACAAGAAACGGATTCTTTCGATCCTTTCTCGGGATACTTTCTCAGCGAGCGTTTCTCCGGGCGATTTACGAGCGAGGGAAAAGCACGTGTCGCGGATATCGGCGTGGTTTCGATCGGCTGGTTCTTAGCTCCGTGCCGCGTGGAACGGTAATCGGGCTGTGTGTGTCCCTGTCCGCGTCCGCTTTCGCGCCAGTCGACGCTCGTCGCGGCGCTCGTGCCAGAACGGTCGCGGGTAACCGCTCATTCCCACGGCCCCGAGAGAGCGCCGTATAAATACCAGCGTACACGTGCTCGCACGGTGTAAGCGCCTGTGTACGCCACGCGTGTCACGTGTGCCCGTTTGTATAGCCTCTCTTCTCTCTCGCCGTGTCAGGTATAACACACCTTCTGAGCTGAGACGGCGCGCGTGCGTTTCTACCGGTTGCCCCCGTAACTGGTTTCCTGATGACGTTCATCTATCGAGACGCTATTACGATCGTTGAAAGGCCACCACTACCAACGACACACTGTTTATTTCATGAAGCGAAAGCACCGATAGACGGTCGATACGAGCGATCGGAAGGAGAACTATTTTATGGCTGAGGATTTTCCTGCATTTTTATACCTTTATGGATATAACCAGAGAATTCGTAGGTTACATAGAAATTCCTTCTCTAAGTATTGGCGAAAGTATTATACAGGGTGGTCGGTAACTGGTCATACAAGCAGAAAGGGGCTGATTGTACGCGAAAAAAGAAGTCGAAAATATAGAATAAAAATTTTTCGTTTGAGGCTTTGTTTTCGAGAAAATCGACTTTGAATTTTCGCTACGCGTGCGGTACGTTATAACGGATTTCACTGTAGATCGTTGTCTCGATGTAAAAATTAAAAAAAAATTTTTATTCTATATTTTCGACTTCTTTTTTCGCGTAGAATCACCCCTTTCCGCTTGTACCACCAGTTACCAACCACCCTGTATATGTATATATTGTAGTATCGTAAATTATTATGATTAGTTTATTAACGATAAATGGATTAAACACGGATGTTAATTAAACAGAAAACAATGGTTATTAAACATGAACTAATTGCAACAAACGTGTAATAATAAAAACAACTAGATAATTAATTAACAATCCTCGTCGACGCAAATTCAACTCTCTCTTAACAACGCCAACAACACTATCTCGACAACGCAATCCGCACTCTCCGACTTCTCAACTCACACTGAAGTTAATTCGTTTATTGTCCCCTAGCAACCCCTTGTCTTTTGTCTTAACCTCGCTACGCATATGCTCAGCAACCGCTTGTTTATAATTCACAACTCAGCAACCGCTTGTTTACAATCCGCACGACAGCCCCCAGGCCCCTTGTTCACGAAACTACAATACGTATATATGTAGCTTGGATATGTCAGACGTTTTTGTTCATTATATGCGAACATTTCTCAGAAATGGATAAATATGGATTGTCTATTTGGGGAATTAATTGCAGGAACGTGGCGAAGCGTTTTATTTATGGAGCTTGGGATTTTTCAGAATATTTATCGTTTGTGATTTGATTGGTTATTAAGTTATCAGCCTTTCACCGGTTTCGTGGAAAATTTTCACACGCCAGAATGTATAAAAATCATGTAATACACGTATAAAAATATGTCGCATAGATATCCGATTATTGATTATTACAAATAGCGGAATATGATTTGCATGATCGAGCGAATGCAAATTTGTGTGTTGGTGTAATTACAATGGCTGAAAAGCAAAAACAAAATGATTTAAGAGCTAGTCGGCTAGACTTTGTGTCGTAATCGTGCGTATTAATTTTATTCCAATGTGAAAAAAACATTTTGCTTTTATCTGCAGAGATATCCCGACAAGTTAACGTTATTGCTTTATCTCTGTAGGTGTTAGAAAATAAATTTATCGTTATAGGTGTTAGAATATAGGCTAGAAAATGAAACAGCCTTAGAACAAAGTCTCAACTAAGACCGTGACCAACTTCCTTCCAAAGGAAATTCCGGCAAGAAGTCCATGACGAAGTGAACGTAGCAAAGATCATCATCGACATCGACTACTTACTTACAAAATCGTCACTTTCGAAACACACCGTTTACCTTCACCTTTTACTTTTCAGATTGACATCCACCCTGGCTACGCAACGCAAAATGAACAAAGACCTCAGAAAGCAGTGTCCGGTTCAGGTGCAAGTCTCACTCTGCTCGTGACTCACGATTCTTATCGCGAATACGTCGCAGCAACGTATTTACCTCGTCTTCAGTTCCACTGTATTTCATTCATGAAATTAAGTTCAATATGTTCTCACGAATTTAATCGGAAACTAATTTCATTTCGCGGCATTCGATCAAGTAACGGAATCGAGTTCGATGTACATGCGTATTGTATATTGTGTATTACGTATAACGTATACTTATAAAAAAATAATTTATGAATTGAACTTCAGAGTTCATATATTATTCATAGAATCGTTCGGCTTCGTATCTGTCTGCGACTGCCAGCACTAAATCGTCCAATGAATCGTACGTCAGAATTAGTGGCGACATAAAATGTAAATACTACATTGAGATTAATCGTATGCAGTAACTGTTACATTCTAATCATCTCGTGAAACACTTGGCATTACCAATAGCCAGGCTCTTTGTTCAAGAGAATGACACTTTTGCATATTCTATGCGTTTCAACGTCTCTAAATTTTCCGTAGACGCATAAAAATCGGATCATGCCAATGAAACGAGATGGAAATCCAAACTGTTCTGAGAAACGAACTATCTACGATTAACGCTTCAAAGCATAGTTGCTTTCTATCCAACTACAGGCTCATTAGTATTCGAAAAGTATCAGTTAGGTTCTAATCGGCTCGTAAAATACTTGTTCCCATCGCTAGCCATATTCATCCTTTAGGAAAGTGGCAAGAAATCACAGCTACCGAGGATCGGAAGCGGCAAACTGGCAAAAGACATAGAGAGAAGCCGGTACGGTCCGGCACGGCTAGAAACGAGCTAGGCACGTGACGCGAGCACCGATTAGTCTCACAGCGCGCCAGGCAATGTGGAATAAAAGTGATACCAGCCACGAGCGGCCAACCTTTTTGCGCCTGTTCCAGCCTAGATTTATATGGCAGCTTTCTTGTCGCGCGGCCAAGACTCCATGGAATTCTAGTCGACTACCACAACGCGCTCCTACCGTTTTTCGTACGAACCCGCTAGTTTCGCGCGATTAACTGCGCACCGTTGCGATACGTTCGTTGATTGGAATCGAGTCGATAGGCACGGCCTCGTAATTGGCCCGCTCGGATCGCAGACAGTCGTTTGCGGCCACCGATCGATACGTACGCCGCGACGCTGTTGATTAACGCGCTTTTGCACCTTGCGAGAAGAATTCCAACTGCTGATCAAACCTTTGATCTTGCTCATATTATTGGGTTGGCAACTAAGTGGTTGCGGATTTTGTCAATGCTACCTAATGACACTAGGATATAGATTTTGTCATTAGGTAGCATTGACAAAATCCGCAACCACTTAGTTGCCAACCCAATATTAGGGAAAGTCGAGGAGCAAAGTTGTTATGTTTGTGACACGATAAAATTCCATATAATAAATCCATGTAATAGGAGTCCATCGAAAAATTAAGCTGATTAATAAAAACTTGATTCAAATAAGATTGATTTGTTAGATCGATTTACGATTACGTCTAAACCGATTCTCTCAGTACAGTAGAACTGCATCGAGTCTATTAACTCAAGTCTATCGACTGTTTGAATCGAGTCGATTCATACGGTAAAACTCTATCAGAATTTCAATTTCGTTTCGTGATTTATTAATATTCAACAACATGCAACGTGTGGATAAAATCTGGAAAAAACGAAGGAGAGGACTGTACACGAAATCGGAAGGGAAATACGAGAGAGACGGTTCATCTGATCGATCATACAGGTGAATTTATTTCTCGCCCGTGCACACATAATTAATTCAGGGTATTTCGTGGGGATTTAACAGCGGAGAAAAACTCGGCATCGCGACGGGAGGCTCTGAAAGGGACGGCTATTATATTTCCTCACGAGATAAGATCCAGGATCTTTCTTTCGGGATTCGTGAACCGTAGTAATTTACGCCACGTTCCGCGTTAAATATTCCAGCAGAGAAACGTCCACTTAAAAGAAGTAAGAAACGTTTTCAGTCACGAAGCACCACTTTGCCTGCCATAATTCTATTCAGTAAAACACCAACGTGTTGCCTTTTCATTTCATGAATGAAGAAGCGAACAATCGAGCGTACACGTGTGCGCGTGGAGCCCTGAATCGATCGTTTGTTTCATGATTGACAAATCGATGGAAATAAATGCGAAAATAAATCAATGAAATATTTAAAAACGTCCGCAGAAGGAATCGATGTAATATCATTTTATACCGAGCCTGAAATCTTCAAAGTGGAAGATCGGTCGAATCTACTTCTTTGCTCGGTCAGACACGAATGTTATTAGCGTAAGATATAATTTTATTCGTCGGTGAAATTTCATTTTCTCTGCGCTGAGAATTAATACGATATATCGAAGAAAACGTATTCTCAGAATTAATAATAAGGAAAGGAAGATTAATAAAGATTTTTTGGTAATGAGAACGAATATACCAACGTTTGGTCATCGTTTTACCGTGTTCGTCCATCTTTACGGATTCAAGCTACGATATTTTATATTATACGAAACGTAGAGGACGAAGAATATCACGGTAATTACTGGTTTTTCAACCCATGTGCCTTAACAGTTTTGTACTCGTTACTCCTTCGAATTGCAGGGTCAAATGTTACACGCTACGCTTATAAAACTCAAGGCAATCTTCGTACGTCGATAAAAATGCAACGTGATAAAAATCTATACGTACAATTATTACATTGTACATTGCGCTTGATGGTTGTTCGTATAACGAGCCGTTTACAAATAATTTCAAGCGACGGAATTAGTTCGCTCGCTTTGTAAATTTTATTACAAAAATACATCACGTTCATAGAATACCTGCTGCTTTGGGTTGGAAATTAGTTGGAAGATCACATTTTTCTCGAACATCGCTTTTCATCTTATTTTCAGGTGTAAAAAAATAATTTATATCTCGAGCTATGTATATTCCATCGCTACATACGGCGTGCCTTTAACGAATTCAAATCACGAGAAAAAGAGAATTATTTTCAAGTGACGTCCGTCGACAAGTAGCAAACATGTAGCTTGTCATGTTGTATTTTTCGAAAGGCCGTAAGAAAATCACTTCTATAGACTCTGGAGAGAAAGCTTGAAAGAAGCGAGTTCATTCCTCGCGAAAAGAACAGACAGCTGACATGGTGAAGGAATCAAATAAACCAGTCACGTGTTAAAATCACATTCTTAATAAAAGGACGAACGCTCCTAATTAAATCTACAATTCCAAACATCCTTGTCCCCTCCTCGCTAGCATCGTATTCCTAAACTATTCAACCATGACAGAACTGTATAACAGAAATTATCTGCCATAACGAAATTTATTGAAATTTATTTAAATAATATTAAGTAGTTAACGTGAAAAACGAAACCAAAGATGACACGAATCAGTTGATCCTCTGATCATTGCCATTAGCAAACTTTGTTTCTGTTGTGCGAGGGTATCTGTTAATTCTGACAACTAATACCTTATAACTCGTCGAATTTTGAAAAATCACATTGGTCCGACTGTGAGAAAGGAGCCTGGTATCAAACGTAAAAAACACATACTTCCGTCTTTTTATAGAAAACAAATATTAGTAATTGCTGCGCTTATGGTAACACCGAAGATATACAGCGCTGTATTTGACGGCCTGTTGCTACATTGTCGAAGAGATAAGCATTTTATACTCCTCTCAGACGGTACTATAAGCCATGAAAATCTTATAGCTGCATACTTTTAACGTCCCATTAACCAGCAATAACCATTTACCCTGCGATGTAGCAAGTGCAGCCCTGCAAGGCTGTTTTCCATAAAAAATGTAAAATATGCAGCTTAACTTACGATACGAAAGAAGGTAAAACGTTTATTGGATGCGTCTTTGATGCGTGTAAAACGGTATTACCATTGACCTTCGATTATCTCGCTGTTAGTTATCTCTAGCAATGTGTTAACTGTAAAAACCACTGGCCGTACGAGCACGTTGTAAAAATAATCAACCCCTGGAGGAAGGTAATGGCGCCTCCACCTGATCCCTTTCTGCTCGGCCAGACACCGTAATAGCGCGGTAGCCGGCCATAAAACGGCCGAAAACTCGTAAGGAGCCCCGGGATCTTAAGCAGACGGAACGAAGAAAACGGGAACGGTAACGCGTAGTGACAGCTGAATAAATTGCGCGTTGCGAAATCTCAAATCGTTCCGGATATTCCACGAAATTATACTCCGCGAAACGAAACGCGGCTCCGGCTGATTTTCACGAGCTGGTAACTTGGATGCTAAGGCGCTGTAATTCCACCGAAACCATTTCAAACAATTTTTACGCCTTCCCTTTATTTTCTCTTTCCTACTTTTTTCTTCTTCCTTTTTATTTTACTCCCTGTATATTACGTACTGAGTTTCTACATTACGTGTATAGTTCTACGTAAATTATGTGAGATTCTGCGAGACGATGTAACACCCGAAATGTAGATAATCGAAACTCTGGTAACACAGTAGGTTAAAGTTTCTATAACGTTGCATTAAATCAATTTAATATTTAAACGAAGAAAATGTGGATACGATGTAACAGATACACGCACGATACAGTGGATAGTATCAGGTTAATTTAAAATAAGAAACGTCTGTACCATCCCCGGGGAAACAATAAAAATCTACTACTTTTATCTTGTCTCGTTTCCTAATTTATACGACGTTAACGTGACCCATGATTGCTGGTATGTTTGATATTCGTGCCCCTTGCGTACGCTCTCACGCAACGCTGCATTTCTAGAAGAGGGACACGGAGAATTTTTATCGGCGAAGAAAGATAGGAGACAAATATTGATTTAAATATGTACTTATCTTCCAGGTTTATCTGCGGCCCTCGTCGGGAAGATTTAAAAAACCTAGCCTAAAAAAAGATTCGAGACGTAGAACATGGAACACGTATGAAATTAATTTTCTAAATTACCTGGGGAAACAGCATGAAAATTCTTGTATTCTGATAGTTTTCAGTCCTTTCACAATTATTCGTATCTATACAAATGTGTCGAGCATCGACATAAAAGAAATTAAAGAATTAAAAGAAACGAAGACATCGATGATACATATATCACGTCCACGCATATAACTCGTTAACTTTCCCTTTGAGAACCACAACTACGCCCTCGTATACTCGGCAATGGAAAAAATTAAACGGAACTAATAGAAACATATTACCCAAAGGTAAACTTTTTAGAAACTTTTTTACCATCCGATGTAATAATGAAGTAATTTCAGTATGAAGCACGATCCAAGTAACAATAGGCTATTAGAAGATAATTTATCGGAACGAAGAGTGAAAGTACCATTGCTCTGATCCATTCTGACAATTGAATTATTTTACGTACGATCCTGCTTGGTCGATGCT
Organism: Bombus flavifrons; assembly: GCF_040668555.2. Taxonomy (NCBI): domain Eukaryota; kingdom Metazoa; phylum Arthropoda; class Insecta; order Hymenoptera; family Apidae; genus Bombus; species Bombus flavifrons. Next base: position 9,577,587 of record NC_138455.1, on the reverse strand, counting down.
GCATATAAACTATAACGAAAGGTTACGACAATACCATAGCAATGAAATTGCAATTTCACCGAGAATTAAAAATGATAAGTACAGTGTTCTACCTCGATTTAATAGCACAGACTTGAATCGTCATCTCGACCATATAATGTTCATTCGCAGTGCTGTATACGGTTCAATTACTGGCTTACTATTTTCCTGATAACGCAATAATAAATAAACGTGAAATACGATACGTAAACATGATCTTATTAGCCAAACGTTACTTGAAACGTTATTCGCTAGAATTAGGAAAAGACTGGTCGCAATATCTCGTTCGTAACCGAACTTTAACAAAAGATAAAGAAAAATACTATAAACTAGGTCATCTGGCGAATAATCCTAATTTCTTCTATAAATACCTCTTCTAGGTGCGAATAAACAAACATCCATCGGTAATTATTTCCCTTTATTTTCTCCCATCTCGTTCCACCCTTCTATCGAACTTTCCACCCCTTTGCTCAAACCTCTGTCTTACTCAGTTCAATTCCATTTTTCCTTTCAAGCTAAATGCGTTCGATGTCCATGACCCGTTTACTTAACACTTTACCGACCGATAGCCGATTAATGGGTTGTTGTAGCCGACGCTTACCGACCGATAGCCTATTAATCGGCTTCTTGTCGCCGACAATTTTTTTTATTATTTGAGCAGTAATTTGTTATCTAATACCAAGATACCTTGCTCGGTTGCGTCAGTTGCGTTGCTCCGTAAGCTGCCACAGTTTTGTACCAATTTCGTTCGCGACGAACGAAAATAATGGTATTGGAGAGTCTAAACCGAAATAGAGCCGGCGCCTGTTTAACCGCTAGCGGTCGGTGAAGTGTTAAAAAACGTATAGCATACACGTTGAACTGTTAAAAAGTATTCGTGAAAGAAGGATGTGGATACGCGTATCGATGTCGTCATCGAACGAGTCCCTCCTCCTCGGCTACGCGGTGAATGCGTTAGCCTGTGAAAAAAACATATTACTCGGCAAACGATCTCGCGTACTCTTGCCTATCTGAACCTTCTCTCTGAGATTGCCAAACCCTAAACGATAGAAGGCAACGAGAGGGCCATCAAGCCGCGAGAAGCAAGAAGAGGAGCGATCCGGAACGTATCATGAGAAGCTTGTGCGTAAAAAAGAGCGGCGGTGGTCGGGGTAGAACGAAATCCTCTCGATTCAAGGATATTCCACATACGCTTGGTTCCCTAATCCGTGCGTGGAGTGATCAGGGAAGACAGCGACAGGAAAGACAGTGGCGAATCTTAGCACGCCTCGGCCACGTGGACGGGCCGGTCACGGCGGACGAAACTTTCTCGACTGCAGCTCCCGGCCACGGGCTTCTCCAGGGCCGTTCTCGTGGGAACCCGAGACAGATGCGTCGCGCGTGAGAATCTCGGGCAGATGCGGACTTACGCACCTTCTCTCTCAAGTGCGCCACGCACTGTCTCGTATTTATAAGAAGGTCGTGTAGGTGTACGTGTACGACATGCCGGCTCGAGTATTATACGCTCCACCGTAACCCGCTTACACCCTAGCTTCTTCCATCTCTATTACTCTTCCTATCCTCGTCATCGACCACCTACTATGGTTATGTGTATGCGTATCTGTATGTGTATGTCTCCTTAGCCAACGATTCTGCTTGGGTGCTGCGCAAATCCTGTCTTTCGCTCGTCTTCGCGTACACCGTACTCGATAGGTAGATACTTTGACAGAGCAAATTATCGAAAATCTTTGATCCGATCTTGGCCTTTCACAAGCACATGCTGTTGCCAGACAGCGATGAATACGCGCTGCCATCGGTGAGTATTAGGTTGTCCGAAATGTTTCTTTCGTTTTATAAGGAAATAACAGACGCGCAATGTTTTTTGTTTTATATCGGTTTATTGAATTGTGCACGAATATAATAATAGGTATAGAACGAGATGGACCACACCTAATTCAATAAAATAATATAAAACAAAAATTGTTGTTCATCTATTATCATCTTATGAAACGAAAGAAACTTTTCAAAGAAAGAAAGAGACTTTCAAGTTAAAACAAATATGTAAAATAGACTTGTGAAATGAAACTTTTGTATAAAATGCAAGTAAATCGAATTTGCGAATGTATCGTGTCGTGTATAGGACAAAACTTGCGCGGCAACCTAATATCTGCCCCAGCGGACTTTCTAGGTTCCCCTTGGCGCGTTCTGCTCGCGATTGTAATCTAGGTGCTCGGTCGAGGCGTGTGCACGGAACGTGTACGGAACGTGGCCCTTTTCTTTGTGTTGCCTTTTCTTTGGCCGCCAACGGAGCAGTTTCCTCGGCCGACGACCATCATTAGCGCGCTCACTGTCGCTATGGTCATCGGTGACTCGCGTTATTAAATTTTTTAAAGCGATCGAAAGGAGATAAATTTTCAACAACGCGAATAATTGAAATAACTTGGCCAGATAAAATATCTGCAAATACGACGTAACGTTTTAAATGAAAATTAAACAAAAATTAAAATATATAAGTGAAATATATAGAAATATGTAAATATATCGCATAAAGATAATTGAAAGTGTAAAACACAGAGTCTCTAGATTAATTACATTGATATTAGACGAAGCTGGAACAACGAGTATTAGGTCTGGTATTAGGTAAAAGTTTCTTTCACAACATTTCCCATTTTATATTATTTCATCGAATTACATTTTGTTTTATCAAAATAAAGATCACAACGTTCGACAGATTAGGTTTCATGTTTGTATAAAGACGTTGCAAAAGACGTGTCCGTAAAAGAAAGACACTTTTCGGACAACCTAATAGCTAGAACACAAGCAAACATGCAACGATCGATCGATTTTATTATTTCACACTTCACAATTTCTGAATCTCTCGGCAACTCGAAAACTTGACGAATAGCAAAACTAACTACGTTTTACTGAAAGGACCATTTATGGAGTAGCGAACAGCTAGCGTGACACGCAGGAAACAATTTGGACCGTTCGTTATGTGCCATTTTAATCAAACGACCGTATCTTCGGTAATAAAATGTCTGGCTAGTTCGCTTAACCGGCTGGAAAGGAAGACTTTATCGTCAAACTGTATAAAGCGAGCATGTTGAGGGAAAAGAACATTGCGCCAAGCGGTTTATCATCCACTAACGATCTCTGGTTTTCAGAAGTCAAAGGAACACCGATAGTTATCGCGACAGAAGGGACCATCGAAGAAACGAAAAAAGCTGGCAAATTCGAACATGCATAGGAAATAGGTGAAATTACAGGGAACGAAGGAACAGCAGCACTTCGTGACAACGTGAAACCTTTGACAGGCCGGTTACGCAGTTGTTCTTTTTACAGTTAATGAGAACTGAAAGCGTGGTGGATAAAACGTCACGCAACTATCAATCAAAGCGGGATTTATATCGCGACGAAATTAATAACCGAGAACTGGAAACTATCGTTGGTGGGTCGAAATCGTGAAACAATCTCTGCAACTTACACGCGAGATGTCGTACAGGGGTGAATTTTAATTACAGACGCTGATGCATGAATTTTTACCCCTTTGATACTGATTTATTTTACAGAAATTTTCCATTTAAATCTGACAGGATTTTCTCTGCTTTCTGAATCTTTATATCGTACCTTGATCTCGCTCGATGTGAAACTGAGGCGAGAAATGGCGAGTATCGTTGCAAGTAAATCGCGTGTAAAGTAATTTAAACCTCTCAGCTACGAATATGTTTTAGACTTTGAGAAAAGTTTACTTCGATCGATTATTAATAAATTTCCTAGCATCTATCCATCGAATATGCAAAATGGACTACGATTTCGAGTTACTTTCTTAGTTGGTTAATAATTCCTGAAATACAATGTTCCTTACGCGGCTAATAGGAATATTTCAACGTAGATAGCTCGTTGCTTGCAAAGATACAAAGTCACATACCGATAACCTGAAACAATTTAAAGAAAATAGTTCAAGAACTAAAACTAGTTGAAATTAAACACCAAATGCGTGGACCTGAAACAGCGTGATCGAGCATATTCGTACTTTAAGAGACACGTTCGATCAGATATCGGCCGACACAAATTTATTATCCAACGAAGCCGAAGAAAATTGAAAAACGTAGCAGCCTGCACCGGAAGGTTTAAAATTGAACATTTTGTTTTTGAATGATACGAATCGATCATGTATTCGCACGTTTTCTCTGGTTTAATATGCTCCAGGGATCAGATAACGTTCAGATAATGTAAAACGTAACGATTTTATCTGCTGGACCTCCCATGCAGATACGGTAGCTGCGATGTAAAATTGTGTGACAGGCGACGATTTATTGCATCAAGATAATTACCGAGATGCTTCGAAAACGTCTTCGTCGAGCGGCTTTTTGGTAGCGTCGATCGAGAAAAGAAAAACCCTGGAGCAATGTCTACCTCGTTTACAGTCGCTAACGAATAATTACGCGATAAATACTTCTTGCATGTTTCGATGTCATCGTTTATCGACGTTTCCGATGCATTCCACTGTCCGATTATTCACCGCCCAACGAAAGAGAAACTGATCGAGTTTACGAGTACCTTCGAGCCTGACCTGCTTTCTTTGACAACGTCGTTAGGATAAACTTCCTGCAGTTTTATTGTCTGACCAGCGGTCCTGTAATTTCTCCAATTTGTCTATTTCAGAGCCACTTTCATTTCAACGAATCAGAAGACTCGCAAAGATGCGACAAGATTTTTATAAATGAAACTGAAATACATTTCGTTGCAGCGAAATTGCTCAAATAGCCGGTCACTTTTCTTAGAAATTCTTAGGTAACGTTTTCTAATCTTCCAGGAAATTCATAAACTTGTTTAATTGCCTTTATAGCATTCTATCTGAAATTTGATTGACATACTATTTAAGTAGGTTTTATATAGTTGTCCTATAAAATGGAGAATAAAATAAAGGAAACGGTCGACAGCCAATAATTAAATCCTAGGAAAGACACAACCCAAATTAAAATGCAAATCCACGTCAGCAGTTTGAGAAAGTATAAACTGGTCTTCATTTTCCTATTTCAGCGAATACGATCTCTTTTCAGGGAAGAGAAGACAAATCGTCTCAAACTTATCGCATTCACACGCTCGTAACGTAAAAAGTACATAACGTAACAATAAAAATCGAAAGATTTTTGGTTCCACTAGAAAATTCAACGTTGAAAATTCACTCTGTTGTACATAGTAGGAACATTAAATTAGCCTGAATCAGCCTAAATTCCCGCGTATTTCTCGCGCGACTGAAAAGATTCAAAAGTTCGCTCGGAAAGTTCTTTCCCATTTTTACGTCCATTGAATCACATAGGTGGCATTTTTATATTAGGTTGTCCGCAAAGTTTCTTTCCATTCATAAATAGATGAACAACAATTTCTGTTTTATATTGTTTTATTGAATTAGGTATCATCCATTTCGTTCTATTTCCATTACTATGTTCCTGCATAATTCAATAAACTAATTTAGGATCTTTACTACAATTAGTTTATTTACAACAAATGGATTAAACAGATGTTGATTAAACAGGAAACGATGGTTGTTTAACGTGAACTAATCACGATAACGTATTATAATTAAGACAACTAGATAATTAACTTGCAACTCTCGTCACCACGGACTAACTCTCTCGACAACGCTATCTCGATAACGCAATTCGCACTCTGTGGTTTCTCAATTCGCAACAACTTAGCCTCTAGTCTTAGCCTCGTATCTGTTGTTTTAGCCCCACCACGCACATGTACCTCAACCGCTTGTTTATAACTCGCCCGACACCCCCCAGAACCCTCGTTCACGACGCTACACTAACATAAAACAAAAAACATTGTGCGTCTATTATTTCCTTACAAAGAAACTTTTCGGACAACCTAATAGAACACCGCACGAAGTACGTGAGAATTGGCGTCTCCCGTCGGCGAAGCGTTAATCTAAAATAAACAGAACGACGATGGTAGGAAAAAGAAGACAAGGTGGAAAGACAAAAAGTCTTGTACAGTTGTTACAAAACTAGCGATCGGTATATTTCCACGAACGTCGTAAGTACTCCCACAGACTTCCTTAACGAGAAAGAAAACGGCGCGCTACGAGGCTGGTGATTTGTTGCGTCGAAGAACGATTTCCAAGTCAATGGTTACTTCCGTCGTGGTAGCCGGAGGCAGCAGTGAACGGCGCGACCACTTAATCCGAAAAGTTGTCGGAGCTAATGTTACTAGTCAGTCAGGTGCTGTGTACGAGAAGCAGAAGTATCCAACGATGGTAAAAGCAAGGCGATTCTCGTCGAAAAAAGCCCCATCGTTCTTGGATGTTCTCTCGCGTTCGTCGAGCCGGAGATAACACAGTGAATGGACACCGGATAACCCCTTCTTCCTCCAGCATCTTACACAGATGAGTAACGAAAGGCCACGAGTATCGAGTGAAACGTAAAAAGTGTATCCTGCTTAATGACCGTACATCCTTCTGCTTCTATAGCTTGGCCATCTCTCGTAATATCGGGACCTCGTGCAGCCAATTACTTCGCGTGAAAGGAAACAAGCGCAACGCTCGATAAGTGTTAGTCTCGACCGATCTCGCCCCGATCCTCCATCCGCTGCTCTAGTTTAATAGGAACACACTTACAAAACATCGATTCGAGGATAATGAAAAGTTGGCCGCCGCGATCGTCCAGTTCCAGCAGGCAGGAGATGCAACGAGAAACGAACGTCGGGCGAGATTTTCGTTTTGTCAGGCACGGCGAAGAAATTCGATGAGAAACGATCGCGTGGGATTGTGTTTTATGGCTGAGAAGATTGAACCGTTTATTGAGTTGTAACGTAAGAGATGTTTGCTTCTTTCGGTTGGAATAGATGGTTCTGTTGCTTCAACGTCTTAAGAATCGAATATAGTGGAATACTAAGAGAAACTTGGTAGAAATGCTTGTAATTCTTTCTATTCGCGGAGCAAAAATACGACTGGATAGGAGAATTGGCAAGGATGGAAAATTTCTTCTCTGATAAAGAAACTATCTGCTTCGTTTTAACGCGCCAAGCGTACGACTTGCTCTTAAAAATGCTTCCATTCTAAAATGAAACGCGTATATCTATAAAAAAGATAAAAATCTTTACTATCCTTTTAGGATCCAATCTAACGACTGGACAGAATTAGGATAGAGTCATAAAAATACCTTTGCTAATAGAGACATTATCTGTTTCCTCCTGACAAGTCAAGGATACGATCGCCTCGTAAAAATGCTTCTATTCTAAAATGAAAGAACTACGTCAAGGAAATTAGAATCGATACGATCGAATAGGAGAATTAAGATCAGCTCGAAGGAAATCTTCTCTAAATTCTCTCAGACGAAGAAACTACAGATCGATTTCTTTTGAACGCGTGAAAGAAATCTTCAAAACTTTACAATGTACGTGTACAACGTCGATTCACGATCTTCGCGATCTTGGCACGAACGCATCGAAAAAGTAAAAGTAAAAAATCACGTGGACGCGCAAATGGTATAACAGCGTGCTTGGATATAATGTAATCCATTTTCAATAAAATGTAACGATAGGAGTTCTTGCGAGGTAGTACAGGAAATTGACTATCATTTTCAAGAGTCTTTACGATATCGGAAAGTAGAGAGAAACATCTAACGATTCGCATTACGCGCACGATATATCGTTTGTATAGTACATGGGAAAATAATAATAAACGAGGGATGGCGATTTCGCTTCGTAGAAACGATTTCAATGGTAGGATGATGGAGGTCAATTTTCTGGCGGCAGATCAAAATTCCTCTGCTTCTGATTCGAGTGTTACGCGTCGTTCAGAGGCGCCCATGCGTTCGTGCAATAAGAAGTGCTCGCGCTATTATATTTAGCGAAGGAAAAACGACAAGTGAGAGAAAATGTGGCATTTGGAATCGCGCCAGCGTTACGTGTATCTCGAGTAACGAGAACGAATGGCCCGCGAGAACACGCCAAGATAATCAGAACATGGAGAAGATTTGCGAACTGTTAGATCGAGATTCAAGATCAAATGCCAACGCCCTATTTAACGCTCTAAAAATAACGCCGACGGTAGTCTGTATGGTAACAGAATAATAATTATGCTAAAGAACAGGAAGAATATTACGTATGAGATTCTTTATCTAATTACACTTCGTACGTAATTTTAAGACTCGATCGATTCTGGACTTTTACTTGTTTCGAATAAAATATATATTTTGCGATAGCAACGCTTCTTCTAAATTCTAATTAATCCCCTGTACGATCCTAATATTCAATTTGACACGTTGATTGTCACAGTGTTCGTCGATTCGATCGACGCTTCTAAATACTTATAAACGATTAATAAAACGTACATCATCGACTAAAAAGTTTTAAACAACGAAATAACACGGTAAACGGGAAATATTCTATTGGACAATCGGTAGCTTCCATTGTAATATAATAATTTCAAAAATGAAATACCATAATCCACATATAGCATATAGATCGCATATAGAAGCATATAGATCGCACGTGGCACTGAACGCGACAGAACAGAACAAGTCCCTGCGAACAATGCACGAAAATCAGCACGCTCGCAACTAGCGCGCAAACGAGCAGCTGTCCGAAATAAAGAGCATCGATAAGCCACCGGTGTAATCGGTGAAACGAGTCTCGAGTCGACACGCGGCCACCACGAGCTACAGGGGAGCGGAACACGAGGGCAAACCACCCCGCGCATCACCTTGATTCCCTATGCAGCCACGTGGTTAAGAAATCCCTGAATGCACCAGGTCACGGAATCCCATATAAGGAAGGAGAACGTAAGAAGAAAGAAATAAAAAAAAAGGAAGAAAGAAGGAAGAAAAGGAAAGGAGGGTGGCCGGCCACCCCTAACTCGTGCAGCACACGAGCGGACCGATGCACATGCTCGATATTCCCATGGATTCCTTGCCTTATGGCGGCCGACGTGCCGCGGACAGCATAGGTCCGGTCTTCCCCCTTTCTTTTTTCCCCTCGGTTACTCTTCTCTTTCCAAACACCACGAGATTTCCCCCTCGTGTGCGGACCACGAGCACGGCGTGTGTAGGCACGCACATGTCCCGAATTCCCACAGTCTCGAGGCATCGGCGTCACCTTGTGGGAGAGCCTCGAGAAAAGACGAAGGATGCGCCGTAAACGCGCCCTTCCCCTTCCTCGTCTTCCCCCTCCCCCTATACGTGCCACCCCATACTCCGCCACGCCGGCTTTTACGCTTTTACACACAGCGAGGAGAACGAAGGACGGCCACGTGCACTCACGTGCACGCGCGTCCTTTTGCCGCGCTTTTTCCAACGGCAGGCTCGCCTTTCAAAACAGCCACCGTACTCGCTCTTCGCTAAGTGCTTTTTTGTTTACGCACCACGTGGTTCGATGCTGCCAACGTACACCACGGGTCATCGCGGGACGTCAGGTGTGGCAATGGGACGTATCTTGGAGAAATTGACGAAATAATGTGGAATCTTTGTATCGCGGAACTACCTTTGCTGGGACGAAGTTTCCCTTGATGTTTCGTTATCGTGAACTTCTGCGAATTGAATATGAGCGAGAGCTCGTGTTACGAGAATGAAAAATAAATAATAGGTAGCGGAGAAGATTAATCAATTATTATCGTATGAACTTCTCAATGGAAAAACTTAGAATTCTTTTACCCAGTTATCGTGTACGTTAGGCGAAATGATTTTGAAACGCTAGTTCGTATTGGCAAAGTTTGTAACAAACCGGGAAAGTTGTACATTGAAGCTACGAAATATTCGCCTAACGTTATATTTCATACTTGTTATCGATGTGTAAGTTGATATTAACTTTCCTTCGTAACAACGTCAGAATGCAGTATAAAGCAATTATGAAATTCGTATCGGTTAAATAAGTTGATTAACGATACCCGATTTTTTAAATTGTTCATGCAGAAAACAAGACTCAATTTGTAAACTAATGTTACCCTTCCTTTGTAACAACGTAAAGAATAAGCGATATAAAACTTGATGGTGAAATTGTTATCGGTTAAATAAGTTGATTAATCATATTTTTCAAATTGTTCGTGCACAAAACGAGATATAATTTGCAGACTTTTTGTGAACGTCCCTTCGTCCGTTCCATTGTCCACTTGTTTGCTATTATATCCAATAATAAGGAAAGAAATCGACGCGATACAAGTTAGGTGATCAATGATTGTCGAACATGCGTTCGTTCTTATATCATAACTTTGCGTCATACACTGATGTCTCTCGTGTAAAGCAGTAAATTGTAGTAATGAGAACAGAATGCAATTTCCTGGTTGAACGTACCGTGTTTTATTTTTGGAAAGCACATTAATTGCTGTAACCACTTATCGAACTCCATACACGAAGATAAGGGCTACGATCTAAGAAATTACGAAGCCAACGAAAAGAAAGTTACTTTTCAGAAGCGTTTCATCGGCGTGCAATTAAAACGGGCAATTTTTCTTTGCCACCGATACGAAATACAATTTAATCGTTATCGTTATTTGATTAATTCGTTCCTTATAAATCTAAATCGACATGTATCGAATTTTGTCCAATTTACACAAATATTCCATTTATGTTACGGATTGAAGAGATACAGAGAGACGAAGAGAGTTAAATATAAATTCGACTTGACAATTAATATAATGAATTTTCTTACGTCTATACGAGTGTACCACTTGACATTTAGATCGAAAAGATAAGAAAATATGGAGAATTGAACGTGCTTGTGTAATGCCCAATTAATATTCAAGGGAAACATTCGATGCGATTGATACAGCGTTCCCGGAAAACAGTCGAGAAAATTATTGCAACTTAAACGTACCATTATCGATTTAATCTACGTACGTGACACTACTGGTCCACTCGCATTTCCTTTATATTCTTCGATATCGTCGAAAGCGACCAGTTAATCAAATATCAACACGTTCGACATTATAGTTTCATACAACCTGTTTTTAACATCGCTGAATGGTTACAGATCGTATTGCTCGATAATATTACTCGCCCTGGATATTATTTCTTAACTCATGGAAGTCAGCAATGAAACGACAGAATGATCCGATGTATGAATAATATCTCAAGGTCTGTTAAAAGACTTGACATTCTTACTTATTGATACTTACGAAACGCTATGGCAGACGATATTCACGTTAAAACCACGTCATTGTTTTCTACTAAAAAAAAAAAAAGTATATGTTATTGTAATTTTGTAATGGATAATTTGCTCAAATTCTAAAAACTTTCGAATAAAATATAATTTTGTGTTTTTTTCGTAGAGCTTAATTTACTGATCTGTAAATAACGTGGTTTAATTACAATAGCGAATGATAACTTCTCATAAAAAAAGATATTTGAAGATATACATATATCGATCCGCAAATTACATATGAAAATATCGCAAATCAAATGAAATGACATAAAAGAGAAAATAGAGTTTCACTTCCTATCGTAATTTCTTTTCTTCTCTTTTTTTTTTTCTTTTTGATGTACCAGCGATAATCTGAATGAATAATCTTTCATCGCGATGCAATATTTTACCACCAATTTTTTGAAGTAACATATTTTCAGATCGATTTCTCCTTATTTACATTTAATAAGTTTTACCATGGAACGTATTTAAATTATGGAAATTACTTAAATTGCATTCTACTCCAGAAAAATTGATTTACGTCGATGCATTATAAAAATCTACGCTTACACAAAATTTGTATATATATATTACTAAATTATTATTAGACTGCGGATGTTTGCTTGTACACGAGAAATTACGGATACGGAAATGCACAGAGTGCACATAAAATGCAGAAATGCATAAAGCGTCAAACAAACTTCTGCTTAAGTTCCATTTATTTAATAGCGTTTATAAAAATATTAATTTACATAAATATCCGCAGTCCAATTATTAATATTTACATAAAGGAATGTTGTTTCAAATTTACTTTATAAAATAAATTTACTTTATACCAAAAAAGAAACGCACAACGCCAACGTGTTAGCAACTTTACTCAAAATTCGTAATCCATCTTGAACATGAGAAATTCATCAAAAGTAGCGGGTGTTGCAAGATTCTTCCAAACTGGCAACAAATACGAACATCGAAACATCATCGAAACGAGTCGATCTCTATATTAATTAGCAGGCGAACACCAGACGTTCAGGAAAAACCGTGAACGTGTACCAATATCGCAAGAGCGACTATGTACAACCTTAGTAAATATGCACGTCATTCATTTAAACGCCACGTCCGAGCGAAGCCTACAACTTCTCTATCCACTTGCATGTCTCCTTCGCTGTCGTGTCGTTTCTCTTAATCGTCGACCACTCCTTGCATCTTCTCGCCCACTTGAACAAGAGGAAGACAGGAAGATACTTGAATAAGGAAGACAGAGACAGAGATTGTCGGCGAAGGAGGAAAAGGAGGATAGAAGAAAGTAAACGAGAGCCAATCTTAGCCACTCACTTAATGGCTAAACTTACTTCATTCTTAGGACAGATTCATGTTTAAAAAAGCAATTTTTAGAACTAGTCCGGAGTAGAAATACTAAAATGTAGCCTTTATATTTTATTTATTCATTTACTTATAAATTTTACGATATTTTATTTATGATATTAACCAGGCAATCTCGTGAACATAGTAATTTCTTTTTGGATCTCAGGCTTCCAGGATGGTGACACGTCGTGACATCGGTTTTTCACGAATAATTGCGTTTGAACTTCGCGTCAACGTTTCGTAGACGCTGCAGTCTACTTGCTCGGGGGCAGATCCGGGTTTCTGGTTGCGAGTGCAACAGCCACGTGATTATTCCCGAAAATTCAATATCGCGACGATAATTTCTTCATTTAAAAATTCCACGCGTTGTTTTGCTTGTATTAAAGATAAATTGTATGGAAAGTGGACGTACCGAGTCTAAAGTCGATCTAATTGAATTTAATCGCTTTTATTAACTTTCAATTCCACAATTACAGAAGCATGTGGTTAAGAAACGATTCGATTAACGGGTTAAAATTGCTGCTGTGTTTTGCATTTGATACCGGAAAAGAGAAAGACGGGTCGACCGGCGAGCACGCTCGAGTGAGAGAGAAAAAATGTCTGTCGACGAAGGAGAGCAAGAAGGATAGTGGGAAAGTAAACGAGAGCCAATCTTAGCCACCCACTTAATGGCGATTCCTGGCTGCACGAGCCCACGCGTGTGCACCGACACGTGTTCACGCGTGGCCGAGTACACGCCCGCAGCATACTCCTGTTGCGACGATGCAACAGGTTTCGATGAACTTCTCGCGGCCCAATTTCCCGTGAGTCTGGTTCCGATTAGTCGACAAACTAACCGGAAGATATGCTTTTTTTTTAATTGTAATATCTATAGCACGATTAAAATTCTCAAAATTTTAATTTATTTTAATTGAAATTTCACCTCGCCACCTAACATTTTTCTTATGCGATTATAATCGCCAGAATTAACTTTTTACACGCTTACGCTGCAAGTTTTCTCTTTCATTTTCCATTGAACATTCCTTCGAACGTTACACGAACTCGAGCGACTTGAATTCAAATATGTAACTTGAATTAATCTGAACGTGGCTATACTATCGGTGAATTGAGCAACGTCCACGCCACTTAGGATTTGCCAATACGATCATTTTGATCGATGATCGTCCATTTAATTTCGGTACGTTCAACCCTCGCGAATTTATTTCATTTCGCATTTTATTATACAACGACCGGACGAGATTAGAGATTCAAGCGAGCAACGTTCTACCAATGACCAGCGATTAAGGTTATCGAATTGGTATTCGGTAGTTGCCGCGATTAATGATCGTAATTATTGTGATTGCTTGGCCAGGTGTAATTTCGTTTTTCATGGGGTAATAACGTAACGAGGAGGAACAAGTTGCGAGGTGTTTGTCTTTTTGTTGACGAAACTTTTATGTTTATGATATTATTAGCGAAATTTTTGCAATTTAAAAGTCACTGGTTACAGTATCGATAAGTAACCTTGTATGATAGTAACCATATCTGTAAGTACGATGGTTATTCGTCAATTGACTATTGATAATGGATATTATTATTGTAGTATTAATTGCTCTAACATGTCAGTTGTAATTATTATTGATATTAGTGAATTGACAAGTGACAAATTATTGCACGACTAATGTTGGCAATTTTATAATTTTTAAATAGTTTTGTAATTTGTAATTTGTAGGATCAACTGCTTTGTAAGTAACTAAGCGGCATGGGAAACAAGTTCCTATAATAAATCACGCAACAAATTGTTAATAAACTACTATCGTTCTTAATTGATGCACAGGAACATGTCAATTTCTCCGACGACAGAATACAAGACGCGAAATACTTCGTCATCCATCTGCAATTAAGATATGAAATATACATTGTCACGTATAGCAACGTCGCCAAAACTTTAATTATCCACGTGATCCAGGAAAAATCAAAACAGCTTCCTATACAGCTCGAAGCTGATAAAATCTTAAACTCGAGACAACCTACTTTTACGTACGAAACTGGCCAGACATCGAGCTGGCGATTCGCTAAAAAAACTCGCCCAATTAACCACAAATAACTCACAGTTGCGATCAGAAGGAAATTTAACGCAGAAACTTGCACGAGTATTAATAACTCTGCACTAGAAGCCTACCTTTTACCATGTTAGCGACGATCGTCTATTTCGGGATACTATTCTCTTAAAATAGAACTACGTTTGCTAAAAAAATACGAGGAAATTATAAGACGATACTTTCTGACCTTCCTTTCGTCCGCCGCTGTAAACGAGGTCAAACACTCTAAAACAAGTCCCATAAATTCCAACACAATCATCCAATAATCCACTAATCCAGGCGGATGGAAATTGGAATTAAGTGACGAGGGGTAGCAACTTTCCCCCAGGTCTCGCGTTAACATATCGACGACAGAGAATCCTTAGGTGGAACGAAGGTAGCTGGTGTCGGAAGGGGAAAGAGAAAGAAAAAGAGAAGAAAGAAGGGAGGGAATCCAGGGCACATTCGTGTGTAATACGGCAGATGAGAGGCTGCAGGAGTCCGTGGGAAACATCCTCGGTGGTTCCTTCCTTAGGAAGGCGTGTAGGAATCCTTAGTGGTCGTGTGCACGTACACGCGAACGCCGTGGAGGAGTTTCAGGGCAGGCCATCTGCCCGAGTCTCTCACGATTCCAGGCCAGCTGCCGATATCTTCGCATAAGCGTGCATCGTGAAAGAGCCTCCAGGCGCTAAATGCGCGCCTTGCACACTTATTCGCGACTAGGTGTGTTAAACTGCCTCTCTCGCGAACTGACGTGGACCCTGGCCTTCTCCTGATCGTTCCTCCCGTGTCGATTTTTCGTCATGTTGATGAGACCCAACGTCTCTTCACCCCACTTATGGCTTTCAGGCTTATTCGAGATTAATGAGCGACGAGGGTTGACGATCCGGTCTCGTGTCGACCACGTGCAACGTACCCGGCTCCTCCGCAATGCATTACGGCATCTTACACCTGTATTATAGTTCCCTACGTGCGCGACGCTCGCGTGAGAGCGATTCTGGCTGTTTAATGGAACGATAATGATCGCGATCGAAATCCTGCAGACCTCGAGGAAATCGCGAGAGGTATCGAGGCTTGCGTCATTATTCAGATCATTGATTAAGTAAGAGGAGATCGCTGAGGCCGGGTAAAGTAATCGTTTTTACGAGCAGAGTTGTGTACACAAGGGCGATGACATAATTAGGGAAATGGGATTTTTCGGCAGACGAAGAGAAACAATTTTCGATTTTAGAAATATTTCTAAATTGTATGTTGTAATTAAAAGATTACAAGAAGAGATACGAATTTTGTTCCAAGTTCGAAGAAGAGATTGTAGAACTAACGCATTAAAAAATAAAAAATGAAATTTTATCGAATCGTGAAACCGATACATTTTTCTTGGTATTTATTTCTTAGAACTTAAAACTTCCAAATTCTGATTGCAATAAAAACCAAACGAAAGAAATTTACGAAACGCATTTCCATATTTCATATATTTATACGCAGTGACATATGGCATACACATGCTAATACGTGTACCGAAATTGGAAGAGTAACAAGTCGATGATTCCAGAGATTTGCACATGCACGTGTACCGATAAAATATTATCCCCCTTTTCACCAGGACCCTAACGATCATTCCACCCTTCAGTGACAATAAATTGCCCCTCCAATCTACAACTTCACAAGGGGTTGTTGTAAATAGATCCCTGACGAGTGCAGACGGCTACCTGTTGAATGAGCCGTGGGTGTACCGTTCCTGCCACTCGTGCATTTCTATTTTGGCTTTAATTCCTCTACCTGCACGTACCCTTTGGAATGCGACAGAGACTTCTTCGCACCACCGAATCATCAGACGAACGCAATTACACGAAATTTCCATAGTTTCGGCGGAAGAATAGCGAAGGACGTCGAAAAATTTTGTTATACGACGAAGGATGGAAGTAATCTTTTTTGTAGGAGGAAAAATACAATTGCAGTAATTAAAATTTGTAGAGGCAGGCATTTACACTCCTACTATTCAAAACTTTAGTATTCTTAGTCTACTACTTTATGCTTCTAGTTTACTGTACTCGTATAACTTTCTTTACAATTTTTTTTTTTCTTTACTTAGTTGTTTACATTCATAATTTGTCCGATTTGGACATTTGGTAGAATTTTCCTTTACAATGGAAACAGCATTTCGTGAATCTTTTGCTACAAACTTTTCTCTTTTTCAATTTCAAAGCTAGCAATAACCGACCTAAGATTTTGAAATAAAGAAAGTTCTTATACCAAATTCTATTTAAATGTACTTTGTTACACATTGCAATAAAAATTTATTTGTAGCGTTTCAAACTACATACAAGAGGCGTATTTTCAAATTCAATATCGTAATAAAAGAAATAGAAAAGAAATACGACTTTTGTGTCCTGAATGTGACGACGAATAGAATTTGCAAATTTCAATAAAAATTGATAATTTCTATGATATGCATATTTGATGTTTCGCGATTCACCGATTGGTGGTAATACATTCCGTTGAAATTGTGGCTTTCTTGTTCGACCTACATGCGGCTTCTTAGCACGAGCCCCCCATAAACGTAACAGGATCCCATACGGGTGTTCCTCGGTCCGTTTCTTGCGTGGCTACGTTCCCACACTTTCTGTCCCATTGAAACGTACCAGAAGAATTCACCCCTATACATACCACGAGGGTGGCAGCTAGAAAGCTCGGAACCCATAGAAATTAAAAGCACCCTCCCTTCGGGAAGTCTTTTAGTGGAAGCGTGCAATGCACGAGCTGGACACGAAATTCAATGAACGAACCGTTTCCGCGTTTTCTAAACTTGACCCCGATACAACGAAAATTCCGTCCCTTCTTTTCTCTGTCTCTCTTTTCAGGGGTTGAAGGCTTCGTGTTACGAATCAAAGAAGAAAGTATTAACAGACGCGAGAATAAAATACGTTTGAACCCCGTTCGCCAGTATCAAAACACGTAATGACTTTATACAAGATGCGATAATTAGTCAAAATTGTCAAAAAAAAAAAATCAATCAAAGAATCACGAAAAAATTCTTCAACGTCGACACTACGGAATATTATTTCTAATATAGCGAAGAACTGTTACAAAAATAAGGATTCTCTCCGAGGAAATTCGAAATTGAAGCCTCGTTGATGACTCTATTTGCCTCAAGTTTAGATACGACTGAAGACGAATATTTTACTGTAAGTAACTGCTCGTTGGATCGAAAAATGTATTCACATTTATGGCTTCATTTTTTATCGGATTAATGCCATTCGTTCTTGATATACAAGACTCCACGATGGTACAACGTATCTGCCGATGAAGATGTTTCGTGTGACTCTACTAGGCGAAACGAAACGGTATTTCTTTCCTGTATCTCGACTGGAAGAACTCTTGGCAATGCTAGATAATCATTTTTGTGGTAACGGGATATGTTTCTAACAGGTATCTAAAATATTCTGACGAAGATAATTTATGTACAAAGATTGGGAATCGAGGATAAGAAATGTTCGAAATCGTTGCCTCTTCATTTGAAAGTTTTTTCTCGCTAAAATGTAAAAATATTAGTAAAACAGCTTAAAATAATTATCTTCTATCGCACGAAAGAAGATCATATTTCGTGTATAACGATTATAAATTTTAATTTGTATTATTATACGTTTATCTAAAATACGTAAAATGTATAGCACGTGTGTATGCATAAAATATCTCTACCTACGTCCTATTTTTTAAATCATATTCGCAAAACTATGAATTGTCGTAAATATCCGCAATGGTGATGAAAGTTCGAATAATCGAAGTTTTTTTTTTATTATGTAACTTGTACTTTACAATTTGTCCAGCTGGACATTTGGTAAATTATCCCAACTTGATTGCTAAATAACACGTGGATGGCTAACCCCAGCGGGATACCATCTTCGAGTTTGACTATTTTATTTCTTTAGTCTCTTTTATTATTATCTAATTTGTACTTACAATTTGTCCAGCTGAATATTTGGTCAATTTTCCCAACTTAATTGCTAAATAACACGCGGATGGCTAACCCCAGCAGGATACCGAATAATGAAAGTTGTACCGTATTTTTAAAAAGCCGATCGCATGATTATTTTAGAGGCTTGAAAGAAGAATTTCCACGCGTTCAGCGGAAACGCGTATTCGTTAATCGTATCCTTTTGTAACAGGATCACGGTGAATAAGGACGGAAGCAGTTGAACGACCGTAAAACGCACATTTCCCTACCCGTTAATCAGCCTGAAAACAGTAATATAGACAGGGAACCGGTGTCAAAGAGGGGCATTCGCCACGTATAAGTGCTTCGAAAGCATCCTAATTAGGCAATGAAAGGACGCTTTGTGATCCTCGAAAGGGACTATCTAAAAGGCACCGATAACACATGCGTCAGAGTTTCGAAGCGAGACGAAGCGACCGGAGTTTCTTCCTTCCGAACGTTTCACACGAGGCGAACGAAGAATTATGAATGTATCTTTGTGCCGAGCCGCTCGTGAAATCACGTCTAAGCCACCATGTGGAGCACGTCGTGCGCTATCACGACAAAAGACAGACTATTAATAACGTCGTTGTACCGAGAAGCTGACGTATAATCGTCCTTTTATGCAACTTTCCACCGTATTATCCTTTTCAACCTACGAATACTTTGAAAAATCCCTCTCGTTATTACGTAGAAACCGTTGACGAATTTCTATTGCAAATTGTCGTTAGACCGCGGATTTTCTTTTTCCAATTTATGTAATATTTAACGTGTCCAATTTCCTATCACTGTCGGTGTCAAGCGGATAGATTTCCAAAAATTGAGTAATCAAGAAACAAAGGACACTTCACCGATGTAGATTGCCAGAAACTATGTAACTATTTTAATTCTTCGAATATTACTTCACTTAACGAGTACAAGAGGAGCTTTTTAATTAGTAACGAGATCGAAATCCTATGGATGACAAATGAAAAATCTATGAAAAATTTCTTTGTCCACCGATTCGCTATTGAGGAAACATTTCACCGAGTAAATCGATCTTTATCGATCAGAACTCATCGAAAACTACAGTATCGTCAGTACCAGACACGAGTGAGTACGCTGATACACTGATAATGAATGTATCGCGACAGTGTTCGGTGAGGCCAACAAGCGGAACGCGTCGCATACCGCAAAGCAAGTTCTCGATTGCACGAAGAATAATTATTGCTGGTGTAAACGAAGTAATTAATCATACGTACCACGTGACTCTGTAATCGGTCACACGTAAACTCCGATCATGAGATTCTGATGACAGACTATACATCATACTCTGCTATTTACGAGGTTATACTTGGGCAAAATCGTGGCAATTTTGATTAATATTCGTAATATATTTTAATTAGGATCGTCGACACTTTAAAGTCTACTCTATGTTGAATTATTATTCGTCATTTAAATATGCTCGTATCTAAATTGAACCGAATGTTTTATGCCACCTATTTTCATTTGGACTAGCTTTAAATGCATTTGGTATTTTATATCAGATAGATTATAACAAAACAGCGTAGATAATTTGCAATTGGAACGCTTAAAGGGTATATCGATCGATTCTATAAATTGAGGAACAGAGAACAAATGATATTTGAGAATTGGAAAATAGTGAAAATTGTTAAAAATGTTATTCAAGTATCGTACATATCCATCGCCACATAGATCGATCTTTCTATCAAATACAAATAGGTACGTGTTTACAAGCTACTTTTTACAAAAGTCGTCGTAAACTAGTTTCGAACTCTGCTTCTGTACACGAGTATGTTTTGCACATATATTTAACAAGCTGCTAATCAGTTTTAATACTTAATTAAATCTGCTTGTACTTGTTTCGTCGTACGAGATTACATAAGCAGATAATTATAATTACAAGCTACTTTCATGACAAACTTCCTTCCATTTCCAAATTAAGCAGATTTCATGAGTTAAAAAGTGTAAAATCCAGGTCAAGGTTGAGCTACATTCGAAATTGAAACATTCGAGAAATACGTACGGAAGAGTAGCGGACGTTTTAATAAACTACAACCAAGATAAAAAACTTTCTTTTACTTTGCACGACATCGATCAATTATTTGCTACACAGTTAGGTAAAAGGTAATTAATGCGTATACCGGATAAGAGATCTGCTACAGGTGCAAGTTCTGACCGGATGCGACCAAACGAATGTGAAATCGACGAAAACAAACGCGAACGATTTAAAGAACAATGTATTGAGTTGGCAACTAATTGATTGCGGATTTTGTCATTAGGTGGTAACAACAAAATCCGCAATCACTTAGTTGCCAACCCAATACAAAACTCGGAAAATCACGTAGTGATAAATAATCGTTTCCCACTACAAATTCCGCAATTTCTAAATTTATGGAGAAATAAAGTTTTCAAAAGTAAATTAACGAAAGACACGTTATTGTATTTCGCGATTCACGAATCTTGTCATATTTCAGCATTAATCGCATGCTTAATTGCTAATTATTTATTCGTATCTCGGTCGTCTCTCCAGTTTTATTCTGCCTACGTTCTTTATCACAACAAACGATATTTTCCTCTCATTATGCTCAATTACCTGGCCATAAATGAATTTTGTAAGTAATTAGCAATAATTAATCCGATTCGTTTAAACACGGGCATGAGAAATATGATTACAACTTTCACGAAAATAATGTGCACCGTTTCGTCTTCGATATTCACGCGGCAACTACGATGTTTATTATTCGAAATAAATTACCGAAACAAAAGATGTATATTTTCAGCGGGCCTAATTAGTCCAAATTTACCATAACTTGGTACATCGTTTCATTTTTAAAAATTGCGGTTGGCCACTCCTTAGACGAAAGAAGAAACAGCAGAAACGTAACGGGCAGGAAAATTTGTTGGCTCTTTACGATAATTTAGTTAGACGTCTCTGCTGTCTCCTCCTCTAACCAAAGATGCCTCTTCAATGTCATATTATTTTCTAATAAACTACGTAAAATACCAATAATAATTCCTGAGTATCGTCTTGGAAATGTAAAAACTCCTGTTACAAAACATTGTAGCAGATCGATAGGAATACGAGACGCACAAATAGAAAAAGTGGTCTTGAAGAGAATCAAGTTTATCGAAACGTGGGAACATCCTTAGAAATCCGCATTAGTATGGAAACGAAGTATGGTTAATCCAACCACTACTTTTCTTCCATTATTGCGCGTGCCAATCAATCCTGATTGGTCTGAAACTATTGCAAAACGAATAATCTCTTGATAGAGATAAAAAGAGCAAGAGACAAAGAAAAAGAAAAATTCAACAGGCCTGAGAGAACGAACTATGTTCCCGCCTGAAGGAAGTAGAAATCGCACGTGTAACAAGTACGCGAATGTGAAAGCGGAATGGCGGGCAGAAAAGGATCGAATCGGAGCATCTTAACAATTTATACGTCTCGTACGAATCGGACGCTTATGGCGGGATTGTGCCGTGTAGAATGGAGCCAGCGGCACGGCTCTTGATAAGAATCGTAAGTAGAATATACAGAGCTGCGTGGTGGCTTTAATTTCGGTAGAAAATTGGCCGAGTTATCCGAGCAACATCAATAAGATATGCATTCGTTTCATTCAATTATCGCCTCCGCTTCGATAATCGGCACTTTCTTCCTGTCAGGTGGCCAGTTTATAAATCCCCTTAGAGAGGTTTTTCCTTGAAGACAGAACTCGATTTCGAGAATACGAAACGAGGATTCGATGTTCGATCACGCGTGTTTTCTTTCTCGCACTGGAAATCGCTTGTTTACGATTCTGTCCCCCATCCTCTCCGTATCCGCTCGTTTAAACGCGAATCGGTGTTTTCACGAAAACTAATTAAAGAACTCGCGACGAAGCGAAAATTCCATTTAACCCTGACACGCTTGTGATCGAGGCCGATGCTACGAACGAGTCGTTAATGCCCTTAACCGCTGCCATTAATTAAAGGATTACGCGAATAAAACTGGTGGAAAGCTTGTTGAAAGCATTTTTCGACCTCTTTATTGCCTTATTTTATCGTTATCGAACGGTTAACCAGCCGATAGAATGGAGATACGGTTTTGCGTAAACTTTCTGATGAAATTGTTTTGTTAACGGCAACTGTTTGCTAACGGTAGTTTGTACCTAATTGTCTTCTGTTATATTGCATTTCGCGTGTTTAGTGTTTTCCAATAGATGCGTGTAGTAGTGTGACACATATGATCTTTTCTTAGAGAATCTACGAAAAGTTGAGAAAAACTAGGCTGTGGTTTACAAATCGTATGTGATTATGTTGGGTCGAATTAAATTGTCACGTTCGCAGCTGGAAATAAAACGTACATACTTTCGGATAGATATCGGATTTTTTAAATAAAATACCAAATAGAATACAGTATCTTGTTTTTATAAGTATTACCTTTTTTCTTTTTTAGTTCCATGTTCCAACTCTTCCATTTTCCATTTTCTTATTTTTCAGAAACAATTTTAATGAATTATAGATAACAGATACTATCTGTCGAGGGAAAGTCTAGTAACCATAGTAAACATGATGATATCTCGTATTTTTCATAACTTTCATAGTATTTGGAAAGCATCAATCGTAATGTGAAATTCAATTGTATGACTCAGATTATTTATTTGCTATTTCCAAACGATATTTTCAAACGATAATGTGTAAAAACGAACCATACGCATGTGTACAAGATACAAAACGTGCGGTTGCCAGATTCTCACGCATACAAGAAAAGAAATATTTAACAAAGCAGAATTTCCCTCTAAAAAGATCAAATACACATATGTCGAAATATAATACAATTTAGTTAGTCGGAAATGTATACTTTTACGAATAGAACCGAATAATTAAAATTTCAATAGAGATTTGTTTTACCAATTAAAAATTACAAACAGTATTCTATGCATTTTTACATCTTTCAATTTCTTATAAATTGCGTAAGCATCCGCAGTCCAGTGACGATAAAAGCGGAACATATCGTAGGATGTAGAACGCGCGTGGAGAAAATTTAATAGAATTGCAGATTATGCCGAACGATATGTAAACGGATTGATAAATAATTCTAATAATAGACGGTGCGTTTGAATATGATTCAACGATCTCACGCGCAATCGTAATACGTCGTGTTCATGGAATATACACGCGGAGAGCAATTGCATATAGAATTAATGTTTATCATCAGGCGAGTAATTTTCTACCAATTTATACGAACATTACAGACGGCAGGAACAACTTTATCGTTCGGAAGAATAAATACACGCGTTAACCTCTCGTGAGCTCGTCGACACAAAAATTATCGAGCACGAGACGTTATGTCGTAAAGGAAAATCGAAATGACCTAACGATCTTAATTAACTGACAAATCAACTCAACTTTAGGCAAATTACTTACAAGCCAGGACAGTGCGAACGATTTCCAATGAACTTAAATTCAACTCTCGTTTCTCGAGTCCGTTCAGCTACTGGCATCAACCCAGACACGTGACACACACGCAGCATCATAATTGTTGGCCATTCATGTCGTACAAGGTGATTTCATGCAAACGAAAACCCGGTGAACATGCTAGAATTGGAAAACACGGACTGTTTCAGAATCGTATTTCGATACAAACTGTAATTACTTGAGGAAGAAAGTGCGTTAACGAATATTTACTATATTGCTAGACATATAGAATCGATCAATCTCTAATTTTCTATTTACATACGTGCATATTCGCGTAAACAAACGGATGAAATTTGCACGTTTTATTATACGAAATGTAATTTAGAATTTTAAGTAAACTTGTTTTATTTCCATATTAAGATTATTTAAAAGCCTCGTACTGTATTTAAATAACTTGTGCTATAAATAATAAGCTTGTGCTAATTTACGATGTTACATGCATATTAACGAAATGATTAATTCTATTAATAAATATTATTACGATGAAAACTGTACGTGTTGTTACCATCGCTTCAACAAACGATATTACAAAGAAATTTTATACTTGAGCAGAAATTGTTTAATCAGCGTTTACCAATTAACATTCGTCATAGTCGAATTTAAACTATTGGAAGAAAGATCGAACAACTGTCTTCCTTCTTCTAAAACCGAGCCTTTTTCCATCGTCTGCTAAATATGCTATTGTAAGTCTCAAAAGTTGAGTTCGTGCACACGTGCACAAACAACATATGTTATTTACGACTGTTATTGCTCTCTCTGCTTGTTTTACATTCGTAACAGCTATCAATAAATTATGTACAGACATTTAACGAGCCGACAATTATGTATCTGCCGAGTCTTCTCACGCGAAAAGTTGTACGTTACTTTCTCAGATGCACATTAATACCAACATACTGATGCGGTGCCAAATTAGGAAAGCAAACCCGATAAACGCAACGTGGTTCAAAATGATAATTACGAACGAACTGTTGCTCTCGAAGAAACGCAACATACTTTTAGGGAGTAAAAGTTTCATCAAGTGCAGTCGTGTAGAAATCAAACACAACGCGTAGGTCTAAAATCAAAAGTTATTCTCGTAATTGCCATTGTAATTATCATTTTTATACTAAACCTTTCTGCCGCTCAACTGGAGCTAATATTTCTTAAAATTCCGTGTAAAAGTCTCTCGCGAATACTCGAGGAAAATCGATTACCAGAAACAGAAGATAGTAAAATTGTCGTTGAAGCATAGCTGGCGTCTGTGTATGTCTTTCTACGTCTGAAACGAAACAGACAGAATTGTTATAACCGTAAAAATTTAGCTATGACAATCGCATTGGCTGCTATACCAAAATAGCGACAACATCGATGCGTACGATATGAAACGGGCAGAAAATAGAAGAATCGAGCGTCTCTCGCAGAAAGTATTTCACGAGACGAGATTTCTTGTAGTAAAATCCGCGAAGACAAAGGAGCAGCGCGAAGAAGAGTCGGGAGAGAGAGAAAGAGAGAGAGAGAGAGAGAGAGAGAGAGAGAGAGAGAGAGAGATCGTGTTTCGATATTCCCGCGAGTCTGACTCACCTCGTGCCAGCACGTGTTCTACCTGCCCGCCTTCGGAGGACCTCTTGGTTCTCCATATCCTCCTCCCCCCAGCCCTTCACACACGTGCTCGCGCGTGCGCGCACTATACACCGTCATACACTAAATGGACCGCCATAACCACTTATACTCGTCTCTCCCTCGTATTTACCAGTACAGAGAAACTCGCAACACGTAACCCTCCGTCCCTTTCACCCTTCGTCCCTTTCGTTTTCTCTCCAAGATCATGTCATCTTTACTTGTCATATTTCACTTATTTATTATCTACTTGTTATTCATTTCGTTTACCTGCTTGTTACGTGGCGCGTTCATTAACGCGCCAAGTTTACGGATTTCAGAAGCCACAGCTCATTGGAGCGTTGAAGTTGAAAGTTGGCATCAACATCTCACTTATGGACTACATCATAGCGAGGTGTTATAAAGCCGACTGGACTCAACAGTAACGACTCGAATAACGCTACCTTATGCTATTTGGTATCGTAAAATATTAGGATCATAAAATCTAAGAATGCTGTTGGACAACTGTTGTAACAATGCCGCAGATCGGGCTATTACCAAGGAACGAGCAACCAAATTTATTGACCGAACTAACGGAGATTTTAACGGTGCTGTTCCGATCATTTTAGGTCCGATTGTATATTTTCCTAAGGTTAAAACCTACCTTAAATCAATGCCAAATATGAGAAAAATACTATGCATGGCTAACCGCTATTTCTCAAATCAGCTTCGCGTTAAACGTCTCTCCGAAGAGGAGTAAATCTTTCACGTTCGCCAAAACGAGAACGAGGTGGAAATATAAAAATTCGAGAATCACGGCAGAATTCACCGTGCAATCTTCGTCCCTGTCCCCTCTTTACCACCCCTTTCCTCTTCTCTTTCTTCTTCTTCCGTCAACCGGAGGAACTCTCCCTCGTGGTAATCCTGTTTCTCTCTGACCCTGTTTTTCTTCGTCCCTCTCTCCAGCTCCCCCTTTCCTCCCTCGTATACCGCGCTGTCCTTCGAGCTGCTCGTTCCTACACGAGGTTCGTCCTCGTCTATCTCATCGGTATTCGAGAGGTTCTCTCGGAGCTCGTGGGAAAATGAGGCAGGTGGTAGTTAGATCTCTGAGTCCAGAAACGAGAGATGTGCCTCTCCGCCCGGCAGCGCCATTCATTCGTACGCGTACGTTGTACGTGTGTACACGGTACACGCTTATGTGTACATATCTACGGACGCATACAGCTGGGGACAAAGATAAGTGGACAGGTAGTGGAAATAGTTGTATCAACGAGCTTTCGTTAAATACGACTTGTTTGTACGAAAATGAAAGTATATTAATTTCAATTAGCGGGAAGGAATTTCACCAGCACTCTAACGAGACACGGCTATCGTGATTGCATCGATGAAATTTCAAACGTATCTGAAAATATACATAGACGTTGCAACATACTTATCGCAGGCATACACTTCTCAAGGATCACCGAACCGTCCGAGTCTTGTAACTTCCATATACGTTTTTTAATTATGACTCGTTTTTATTCCATTTCTATTAGGTTGTCCGAAAAGTAGCTTTCTTTCGCAAACATGTTTTTGACAACAGTGCACCTTCACACAAACGTGAAAGCAAGTCTGTGAAATGTGGCCGTGTTTATCTCGACAGAAGAAAATGGATCGTACGTAATTCGACAAAATAATATCAAGCAAAATGATCTTGCGCATCTATCGTTCCCACCACCAAAACTCATTAGTTAATTACTTGACACGACGAATCAGATCCGCAGACTAAAAAGACAATACCCTTCAGATTTAAGCATTAGATTCAACTAGAATCAAACATACTATGAACTCTTACAATCCAAGTTACAGTACCACGCCAAAATAATTTACTTATAATTCTCAATGAGAATTGATTGTAAAAAGTCTACCAAATAAAACAAAAATCTATCGTTCCCTTATAAAACGAAAGAATCTTCTCGAACAAACGAATACTTCGTTATGAACTAATTCTCCGGTACCTGCGCTCTTATTTTTCTTCCCGACTGTATTCGGTTAGCAACTAAGTGATTGTAAATTTTATCAATACCACCTAACGACAAAATTCACAATCATTTAATTGCCAACCCAATATATCAGCGTATATTATATATGAGGACGTTTGAACAGGCAGAAATAATGTTGTAAGAAGCGAACCCTATCGATGAGAGGACGGTACATATTTTTGTGCGATGGACAGAGCCAGTAGCAATTAACCGGTGCTCCTTAACGAGAGCTTCCGGCTCGATTAACAAGAAATCATGAGAGTTTCGGCGACGCCTTTTTAAGTGGCTGTCGCGCTTGTCGCGTCGTTAATAAGTCGACAAAGTACTGTCTCGTGATACCAAGCGGAGGAAGGGCTGTAGGGGGATGTATACGTGTAACTGGAAACCTGAGAAATTGGGTTTCGTTCGATGAGTCAGACCGTATTTACGGTTAATCAATTTCAGATGCGAGGGACTCTTAATTGCCATATTTATTCGCAGTTATAATCGCAGCTACGTAACGCATAAAATGTTCCCAACGTTGCTGCGAGGAATTAAATTCTCCGTATAACCACGTCTTTATCGAGAGAGTTGTTGCGATCGAATACTAAACTGTGAACGAAGAAAATTGTGCAATAACGAAAGGAAATTTCATCTAATTAGCTGTTTTTTACTTTATCGACGAGTTTATTCAGCTGGAGAAAGGATATGTCTTTAATCGGAGCGTATACGTTCAAATCTAACGTCTCTTCTTGGTCAGCTTTCAAAAATTCGATAAAATTCTCACGATTATTCGCTAAATGAGACGAATTTCAAATTTTGTTTAAATTCCACATGG
This sequence comes from Bombus flavifrons, assembly GCF_040668555.2. Taxonomy (NCBI): domain Eukaryota; kingdom Metazoa; phylum Arthropoda; class Insecta; order Hymenoptera; family Apidae; genus Bombus; species Bombus flavifrons. The sequence continues at coordinate 9,549,198 of NC_138455.1, read as the reverse complement.
TAGTTTAGATTTAATTTTAAGCTGAGAAGATTAATTTTAAGAAGAGCAAGATTACGAGCAACGTGCTCGGTTAAAAACAATAAATTTCAAACGATTATCGTTGATAACGAAACGATGGCGAATATCTTAATAAGAAATTCAGGGGTGAGATTTCACCTTTCGTAATTTGTGTAAAATTATGATTCTTATTTTCCTCCGCATCTCTCATTTTTAAACCAAGTGGGCATGTTTGTACATTGATCTCGATTGAAAAATGCGTTATTGTCACTATGGAAGAAATTATACGTAAGGAATTTATAATGGCTGCTGTTGGACTACATTCGGAACACGGTCTGCAAGCAATCGAAGTCACGAGAGAACGATAAATGCCGTCGCAAATTACGAAGAAATTAAATGGACGAAACGCACATGTAACGCAGCGTGAAACGCGACATGTGCATACGAATTTCGTTCGGTCATCGTCGACGACTTCCTTAAAGGGTCTCTCGTCTCAATTTCGAAAGAAATTATGAGAACCGTGAGTCAGCTCTGCTGGAATTTCAGGATAAGGAACGGCCGCGTCTATCAAATATACCTGCGGACATATCCGGCGTAGGTGGTCCTCGGTTACATTTCTCAAAGCTGCGTCACGGTCAACGTTAAACGGCAAAATCCATCCTAATCTCCTTGCCACGTCGAATAACCAAAAAGGATTCCTCAGATTTCCTATCCTGATTCTTCCTTTTTAATGGCTACGTAGCTACGTATTCAGAATATTTTTACACAAGAGATCTACAGAGCTACACGAAACACGTAACGGTAATGGCATAAACTAGTAAAGGATATATCCCACTGACGCACACGGTGCGTCCGTATAAATGGTTACTAGACGCAATTGTTGCGATTTTGGCTTCAAAGATCGAGTCACAAAGCGACTAAAAATTGTTATTATCCAAACTAAAGATATCTTCTACGAAAGAGATATACGCGGGTATAGTACGAGTGAAAAGATACGCAATATCAAACGTGAATAAATTCTTGACAATTTGAACTAGCCAAATGACAACAATTTAGACTGATTTTGCGAGTCTTGCTTGTTTGTATTCGACACTATCACAGAATTGGATTACTCTATACCTGTTTGATGAATAAAAATAATAAATAACCGTTACTAAAATGAAATGAAATTAATACTTCTCTTACATTTTCAATACTAAACAGATTATGTATTAGACGAGCGAAACTGTGGAGTACTTAACAGTGATATACTAGTGTTCCCGAAATAATAAACCTAAAATGAAAGATTCAGATTTATAGACTTACAGCGTTAAACGGTACATTTGCAGGTAGAAAGTAGCCGAGAAGCGATTTTCTTGGAGTAATTTAGTCTGGTCGAAAAGGAACTGCCTGGAGATCGTTTCCTTTTATTCCTACACTACCAGCAATTTATACCGGTCATTGTTTGCCCGTGGGTGGAAAGAAGAAAGACGAAGATGAGAGAAGACCTTTAATTTCCAGTGTCTCAGGCCCGTGCTCGACACAATGCGCCCTGTTCCTTTTCAGCTTCGGTGTCCTCCCCCTTGAGCGCAGACCAGCGGCTGCGTGCTATACGCGTGGGAAAATCGAGCACGTGCGCAATCTTCAACATAAGACCCCACAATGGACGCCTTTGGGGCCCTATCGGAGCCACTTCGTGCCCCTTCTTTCAAGACGTTAGCTAGCAGTTCTCTCCCTCTATCGATTTTAACTCCTAACGTGACACCAACTCGTTTGCAATGGCCATCCAAATGTTCCACTTTATGGATTAAATATATTTATTTATTTGTCGGTATTATTTATTTGTGTGAATTTGATCGTAAAATTCGTATATATAAGTCATTGTATAATAGTTGTATTTCACAATTTATCTTTCGTATAATTTTCGAATTTTTTGTACACATTTTAGCGTAGAATTTTTCACGCACATCTTCTGTATTCGTCCACCTTCGACATCATCTTCTGCGTGGTTTGTCAATTTTTTGCACGGGATCTTTCTGTGTTTCGAAATATTTAATTTAAAGATTCTCCGCGAAGAATCGATACTCATCGCTTGAAATCGATATTCTCGACATAAAATTTCTCTGACACGGCGAGAAACGTTGATCAGATGCTTGCAAATCAGCTTGAATGGATGAAACGCGTAACGATACGACACGCAAAAATTCTCAACAACCGAGCATCGGATGTCTGATATGATCAATAAGCAATTCTACCTCGCTATTATGCGATGACTCGACGCACGTGCTGAAGTCCTCAAACAACTCGTTAAAATCACATTCAGTCCGCACACTCTCGCACAATGGTAATTCGATTCATGTTTTTCATGTTATTTTACGTTTGATATTTTCTTATGAAATATCCCTGAAATTGAGAGCGCGCACATTTGCCCGTCATTCATCTGACAAAAACAAAATAATAATTCTACTTAGTACCTGTCCGAGCCTAGCAATTTATTATTTAAACATGAAACTCTCTTTCTATTCCTATTAAATTCACAACAAAGTATATATCATTTATAAAAAAAAAAACACCGCAGACGACCAAATTTTCCAAAAAATAGAATGGAATTTTGCTGTTCAAGGATGTCGAGTTCCAAGTAAACAAGGGGTATCCTGTTGCGCGATTAGTATTATTTTGATGGGGGAAAAAAATGAAGAGGTGGAAGGTCGGAGGAAGCTAGGCGATTCAGGTTTTACCGGAAGATCCTGCGGAAGCGGAGCGAGGTCGCCGTGCGTACACGGAAGTGATGACGTGTGTCGGGAGCGGGTATTGCGAGCACGTGCCATGAGGTAGCATTCAATTAAAAAAGAGGAAGGGCAGAAAAGGCCATTTAAATAGGGCGAAGTGCACACGGTGTGTGCACAAGCCGCCAGGTGAACTCGACATTCCGTGAGAATGCTCTCACTTCTCCTCCTTTTTTTCTCCTCTTGTTGTTCTTCGTGGTTACTCGGAGCGAACAGTAGGTCAGAAGGTCCGGCGTGTTTGCGTCAGGAGATGCTAACGGCACAGCATGCAAATTTTACCTCTTCTAAACACGAACAGCCCGGCAAACGAGCATGTTTCGCTCAAAAGAATTTCGACAATCCCTTTCATCCAGTGATCCTGACAAACGAATTTTAATCATTGTTTCACCCTACGGCAAAAATATCGATTCGTTTCTCTTCAAGACAAATGAATTCACGTTTTGAACGCAAAAAAGAGAACTCTGGTTTTTGTGGAACAAAGTAACCCCTCGAAGTTTACGTCCTTATGACTCTTCGAGCTGTAAAGGTAATATACAAACCTACGACCCTAACAATATGCGGTGGACCTTTACGTACACCCATTAACTTTCATCTGCAAACTTACAGTCCTCTTGGGACTCGGGTCTTATTGAACGTCGGGTTAATACACGGCGATACAATGAGAAACAGTAACGAAACGACCAGATCACGTGATAACTTGGTAATCCCAGGTAAATTCTCCAACACTTGGGTACAGGGTACTTAATACCATGACAGTAGAATAGGGTACCTATAATAAAAGTAATCCACAATAATAGTAAAGACGTTGCAGATGTATTTTCTTTGCTCGTGCAAATACAGAAGACCCGAAGAAACTTCGAACAAATGCTTAATTAGTCTCCGAAATATACGACTATGGATTTTCCTCAGCTTCGTCAAAAACATGAGATTCCATAAATATCAGCCATCTGTTACTTACTTACGTACACAAAAGCCGCTATAATTTCCTATTAAGCTCCAACTTTCACCGATTTAAATAATAAATAATACTTTGACGATCAACGACATCGAATTAGGTAACAGCGAACCACGAGGGGAGGGAAAAAAACTATCATAAGGAACAGTAACAAGTATACAATTGTTATCCGTGGGGGTAGCCCCTATGAAAACCCCTCAGATATTAGCTAACCGGAAATCGACGCGTGCGAACCGATGTCACAGGGGTTGATATTCGAGATAGAAAAGAAGGGGATCACGATTTCGTTGGCACGAGCCAAGCGACTGGCGACATATGTTCACCAACAGCTGATGTACTTGCTAATAAGTCTCTCTCTCTCTCTCTCTCTCTCTTACACGTCGTAGGAATAAATGATAACCGCGAGCATACACGGAACATGGGAAATTTCATGGCTGTGAGAAAACTTGTTAACGCCGCACGTGTTCCGTGATCCGAAACGATACGTTTTACTTCGAAAGTTTTACTCTGTACGCGTGACAATGATATATAAAGTAAAAGAATATCCTGCTCTTTATCATAAATCGACCGAGCAAATTTATTATCATTTATTCGACTAACTCAATTTTTGCAAACGTAAATATAATATAAATTAAATCGCTAATCCTAAATGTATCCATCTATAAATCAGGGTTAGTACTGCACTTCTAGAAAAATACTAGTTAAAAATGGACCTTTTCTAATACCTTTTCTATTCTATTTTTCTAGACTTTTCCCATTCACTTCGTATTTCTGCATTTTCTGCGTTTCTCTGTTTCTTTGCTTTCTAAATTAAAAAAGGAAAGAACACCATCGTTCTCGATAAAAAGAAAGTAAGTTGAAAATGGACAATTTTGTCTGTAGTTGGACGAAAGTATCGCACGAAATACGCCAAATATGGAAATATTGGAAACGTCGCGGTCACTTTCTATTAGCAAAACGTAATCTAGTCATCGTATGTATTCTTACGAGGATAAATTAAACATACGGACATAAAAGATAGGTTACATCGTGAGTATATTGATTGCACTTGCGTACTCTGTTACGCTTAATATGTATATATGCAGTTGGATGACTGACGTAAGTCCTACACGAGTTCAGCACGTGCGGTCATCGTCTAGAAGCTATTGTATAATGCGCGTAATCCTCCACGTGGATTAATCGAGACGTTGAATTAACTTTGTATTATTCGCCGACGCAGTTGGAACTTCTCTACCCACCCGGATCGAGCAAAAACAACGAACAATGAACTATGAACGGCACGTGAGAGGAAGCTGACTTGAAATCGAGTCGGCACGTGGCCGTATTAAGTATGTTTCACCGATTGGCATCGTTTTAATGGACTGTTGTCGTTGATCGCGATAATCCACGTGGGACAGATATCATTAACAATAGTTAATCCTACGATCCTACGATCGATAGCCGGACGTATTTTATTTTTTCATTCTTTTTTTTAATAAATGTTCCAACAGATTTCACGTTAATTAGAAAATTCACTTTCAAGCGTATGAAAAACATAAGAGAAACGACATTTCGTTATTCGGTTGGACAGCGAAAAGCGAGCATTATGTAAATCCAAAAATTCGTTTCCAGACATACAGACGCGATAAGGCTACATTTTACAAAGTATAATCGTCCTCGATTAGCAGCAGAGACATTAAAAACAATCGTCGATTAGAAAACGTACTTCGACGGTTCGCTAATCTCTGGCGAAATTATTTTGCATCGATGAAAAACAGGAAAAACGAAAGGTGCCGAATACGTTGAAATATAAAATGAACGGGGAAGAGCCTATTACTTAGTTCTTTCACTTTTATCCTCGCGATTAATTTCAAAACGAAACGAGAAAGTGAAAAGAGTGGCAAATGATCGCGCATGCTTCAGGTCGCAACGACTGCACTTGCGATAACGGTAGCCCCGTTTTGGAATGCGAGAAATGCGCCGCATTCATTCGTTTCGATTCGTCGGTGTCGTCTCGATTTCGTGCGACTGTCGTTTCTCGAACGTTGATCGAAACAATCCACTAGGCTTCAATAGGCGGCTACCGCTTTTCGGCGCTCGATCGCATGATCTTTTGCTCTGCTTCATTACACCGGCAATACGATCGCTATGAAACAGCCCTAAGACTTCAATCAACATTTTTCATTATCACTTTTTGCGCTCTCAGGGAAACCAATCAACGTATACTGTTACACGTGGAGATTTCATTTACCGGGTGGTTAAATTATGAATCGCAATCTTACAAACGAGATGGGTAACTTTATACAGATCGGAGGTAGTAGGGACACATCGAGTAATGATAATTTGTTTCGATCAATTTAACCGGTGCATTCGTCTTCGCTAGTTGTCGAGTCGACTTATTTAAATCGATGAATTTTTCTCGCGGATAATTAGACGATAGAAATATACAGGTGTAATTTATGCGAGTTAAAAATCGCTTCAAATTTTGAAAGATTATTTATCAACAAGCAACTCTTGCGATTAGTATTACAACAGACAAGACACGCTATCAGTATGATTTCATTACCATTAATTACCAGCTATGAATTATTTATTGTAATTCTTTACGACGACTGGAAAAAGCTTCGTCATCTTTTATCTGTCCTGTCGTTTACGACGAAAATTAATGAAACATCGTATCTCATTATATGCGCTTCGTATAAATGAAAATATGCTCCATAGAAAATTTGACGAGCCAACGAATCCGTTCTTCGCCAGCTACACTCCAATTACGAAGAATCCTCGATATCGTCGATTCGAACTACGCCAAGTGAGAATTGCGTGGCAGAGTATGGCGAAACACACGCGAAATATAAACTGTCCGTTTAAATGGAAATTCAAACGCAACTGACCATTGCTTACATACTTATATACGTAGAACCGCAAAACGTTAACCGTTGCCCGGAGCACCAGCAGCTAATTGGAATCCGCGGATGCGAGCGACAAGGGAATGAAGAAGGTAAAAGGCTGCTGGACATCCGCGGAACAAAGAATAAGAGAAAGAAGAGACCGAGGAGTTTCGCGTTATCTCGGCATCGCGTAAGTTCTACGGAGGTGCCGGCGTCGTTAGGGACACGTGCAATTGGCTGGCTGAAGGGAGTAGCGAAGAAAGAAAAAAAAGAAAAAAGAGAGGAAGCCGAGGAAGGTATGGACACGAAGACCAAGAAGAAGACGAAGAAGAAGACGAAGAAGAAGACGAAGGATGCCTCGTAAAATCGCAGTAGCAAGAAGAAGGTGGTCGGACGAGGGAGAACCGAGACAGGAGAAGAAGGATGGAAGTAACGTGCGTAATTATTCGGTGCGAACGATGTTTAAGTGCCCCACTGGCGGAGAAATAAGCGTGGTAGTTGGCAGAAAGAGCCGAGGCGAGGAGGGAAAAGATGGGAGAAAGAGGCGAAAAAGAGAATAATTGAAGGAATGGCCACGCAAACCGAGAAGGATAGAGAAAGATTGGAGGGGGGTACGAAGTGTATAATTCAGCAAAAGCCTGGACGAAATTAGTATCTGGAAGTGCTTGCAGCAAGCGGCAGGATGTACACGTGAGGCACGCCGAGTTATTCATTCCGGACGATGACTATCCAAAGCGAAGGACGATTTTACGATCGTCTTCGCGAAATTAAACCTCGGCCCGAACAAATCCACCCGAGGGCTACTTTCGACCAATTTTCGACGGCGATCAATTGGCCAAACTGAAAATCTGTAATCTTTTCGTTCGTGCGCGGCTTTAAATCGAGCGGTATACATAGGTAGATACGTTGACGCATGAAAATCACTTCTCCGAGCGTGGCGTCGCGTGTAATTGCACCGCCGACAGAGAAATTCTCGAGATCGATAAACGAAAGATTGTTCCGAGAATCGAAGAATGGCACGCACATTCGTAACTCGTTTGTATAATTTTCAAATAATCTTACGGAAAGGGATTCGGACTTTGCAACTGTGATCATTCGGTGAAATACTGAAACTAACGATATACACAGCCTTAGGCTTATGGTCGATAGCGGGCAATTAAAAAATGCTGCGTAAGTAGAAAATCGTTACACTGCAGAAATTAGATCATTTTGTCCACATCATATCATTTATATAAACGCGGAAAAACATTTGTCGTTGAAAATTGCCTGTAGTCTCGATCGATCAATGGAATATTCGCTTAGACAGATGAATTTCTCACGCTTTTCTATTATCCGCCAATTCAATTTGTTCCGACGTGATAGGATATCACGAGATTTATTCGTGTACTGAGAACAAAACTGATCGCTCTTCTTCTCTTTCATGTCAAGCGTTTAATATCAAGAAACGATAATGACTTTGTAAGCATATCGTTAAAAACACATTTTCAGTGGTTGCGGTTCCTGCAAACGAAAAACGGAAAAAAACAACCAGAGTACCGTTCCTTTGCAAGTGTTCTTCGAATAATGATTGCACGAGGAAAAATACGGTTACGGTTTCCTAAATAAGTGAATATAAATTAAACATGACATCGTAAGCTTCTTTCAGCAACGAAGAAACCGTAATATAAGAGTACCGTCCAACATAAATTATTCGACCCTTACGATTCTCTTAGACAAATTCAAAATTAAATCATCAGCCATCTGAAACCATATTTCCAACAAGAATCGTACAATGACGAACAAGATGCGTTAAATTCTCGTCGATCGAAGAAACTAGAAGGTAAATGTGCGTATCGTTAAAACTACACGTTCGACCGCTTCCAGAGACAAAAGGAACCTAAATAATCATGGTACCTGTAAAAGTACGCCTGGAACAACGATCAGACGTTAGGGTATACGTCTTAAGGAAGGCCTAGACGACCGCTTCCGGAGACAAAAAGAACCTAAATAATCATGGTACCTGTAAAAGTACGCCTGGAACAAGGATCAGACGTTAAGGTATACGTCTTAAAGAAGGCCTATACGACCGCGCTAATTGTCGCATTCGGTAATACGGTCGGCGGCCAACGAAGACTCTGTGCTGCGCCCACGCGACACTCGTAATAAACGATTCATCACATCCTTTTCATAACGCTGAGTTTTATCGCGCAACGTTTGTGTCCGCATCCGCGGCGTGTCTCTCACGCGACACCGGAGTTAATACGCAGCAGAAAATGATTGATCAATTGGCGGAGAGGAAACGATGAGCGCGAGCGCGACCGGCTACTGTGCTATGATTTCGCGGTGACTTGGTAGCATAGACGCACGTACCGTGATTCAGTAACGTGTAACTAGTGGGATTGCGATCGGGAGGACGCCGGACTTGTGCCCAGCACGCTCCTCCAGGCTGCTCCTCTTCGACGAGGATAAAACTATCGACCGGTGAGAAGGTACGACGAGGATGAGATTGCGATAAGAAGACGTAGCACGAGTTGTATACCCTCCTCGGGGCACTAGAATGGAAAAAGGAGGAAGACTAGGTAGAACGAGAAGGGGTCTCGCTCTCTTTCTCTTTTTCTCTTCAGCTGTATAGTTTACTCTTGCGGGAGAGACGAAGAGGACGTGGATACTGGGTCCTTCCGTATGAGCGCACGTTCGTGAAACAGCAAGCCGAAAGGAGTTAGGAGAGAAAGAGAAGAGAATGTTAAGCCGTGCATACCGTGGCACGACTACCCGAGGAGTATCAGAAGAGGTAGGAAATACGGGCTCGAACGGTAGGTGCAACGAGGACAAAGAAACGGTGACGATGGCTTGGTGTGGGCGCGTGTCTGGCAGCTGCCGCTTACAGGTGGTGTGCTTGCTTGGGAACCAACCTCTACGGACCGTTCCCACGGAAGGCCTGTCCCCCACTAGGGACCCTGACAGCAGCCCCTCGCCCCACCCTGCCGATGGGTCCTTGACTATATAAGCTACAGCCTCGCCCGACCAGCCACCACAGTCACTGTGATCGTTCACGAAGTTCGAACGGGAGACGCGTCGGAGATACCAGTTTTTCGATACCTTTCCCGTAGAATCGACCGAATAATCAGTTACTGAAAAACTCGTTGTGTGACATCAGAGATAATAATTAGTTGGACAAAAAGTGTGATATCGCGATAAGCGAATCGTAATCAGTGCGACGTTAGTTAATCGGTGTGTGAAGCAACCCCCCGACGAAAGGATTAATCATGCAGATGCACGAGCAGATTATGATGGTTGATGGACAGGAGCAACCGATCTCCAGGACTTATCAATACAGAAAGGTAAGCGTCCTTAGGTTTTCGTCCAACGCCTGTTCTATCTACTCAAATAGTTTTCTATTCTATTGGAATATCATTGGAACTAGAATACAGTTAAACTAGAGTCGAGTAACTGCAAGCCAAACGACTAATTCTTCCAATTCGAATGAAAAAATTCGCCTTTTCAAACGACCGTCTATAATGGTTCGTTCCTTTTAATTTACAGGTGATGAAACCTATGCTGGAACGCAAACGCCGAGCACGAATCAATCGGTGCTTGGACGAGCTGAAGGACCTGATGGTCACAGCGTTGGCCGGCGACGGCGAGAACGTGGCCAAGTTAGAAAAAGCCGACATTCTGGAATTGACTGTACGTCATCTTCACAAGCTCCAAAGACAACAGCGTCTTTCGGCGAATCCGGTGATCGACGCGGATCGATTCAGAGCTGGGTATACGCATTGTGCCAACGAGGTTAGCCGCTGCCTGGCCGCCACTCCGGGCGTCGACGTTGCCTTGGGGACCAAATTGATGACCCACTTGGGTCACAAGCTGAATTCCATGGACAAAACTGGCCCCCTAACGATACACGTGGCCGCGCCGCAATCTTCGCCGTCTTCGAGCAGCGAGCTCAGCTCCGACGAATACTCGATGCCCCTCACTCCGGCTTCCAGCCAACCGTCTCCAGTTAGAATCGACATCGAAGGCATCTCGCAGAATCATCAAGGTCTTCTGCAGGTTGCCAAACCCAACGAGCCGATCTGGAGACCGTGGTAAACAAGAGGACGAACGATCTCAACGGGCAAAGCCATCGTAGACTCGGTTAACCGAGTTCTCGATGGAAAGCAATCGGACCCTCGCTCACGGAGAAACGAAATTACCGTGGCTGAATCTTAAGAGGAGTCCATTATGCGAAGAACCATTATCGGTATTGCAATTTTGTCTGTGATTTGAGCGAATAATTCGCGCGCCTTCGAAGCAAGTCGTGACGGAGTGGAAATCTTTTCTTCTAAAATTAACGACGGAGAAATATCATTTCCCGTAATATGTGCAAATACAGATTCCTGAAGGAACGAGGATCGAGGAGACGAAGACGAAGAAAAGAAATAGACTTAAGACTTTCTATTTGCTCAAGACACTTTGGAGTGAGACGAGAGGGAGGATTATCGAAATATCTTCCTTTTTGTAATATCGTCTTACGGATAAATTTTGTATGTTTACTAATTGAAACGTAATGACGTGCCCGCGTTAGCGGCTAGAGCTTTAATTTACTTGAAAGTTAGAATTTTCTATTGTTTATTTCATACTTTTATCGAGAATATTTTTATTTTGTCCATTTTGGCGCGAGAACAGTCGTGCAACTCGACATGTCGATTATATATGTGTTTCCTCGCGTCGATTACGTCACAATTTCGCGTATACATCGACTTGAGAAAGATTCATTCTCGCGCTAAAAACGTTGTTATGTGTGTGTTAACTCAGCCTGCTGTATTCATTTTTGTGTTTGACAAGCATTTGGAGATTTTGATTCTCATCGATAATTATTACATATCAACACAAGAAAATAGCTGAGTAGAGAATCTTGTGATAGAGAAACGTGTACCTGTGATATTTACTCTAGATGTAAGAAAATTCTAGATCTTTAATAAATATATATTTCATTGAAAAGTTTCATACTTATTAATTCTTCCTATCCTCCCTCACCAATTAATTATTCTTCTCCTGTAATTAAACTCTTACGCGCAACTTTGCATCTTTAGATGTAGCACTTTTTTCGATCGAACAAAACAATTAATTATTGATTGTTAACTTTAATTAATATATCGTCTGCTGTTAATGCGGAAGCCACTGCATAAATTTTAATATTATTCAATATTATAGAGAAAACAATTTTTGGTTAATATACATACATTAATATACTATTGCGATTCAGTCATGCGAATGAATTAAACATTACGATAAATAGAACTAAAAACAATGAAGAATTGAGAAACTTCATAGTGTACTCACTCTAACAGCCCTCTTTGATGTCAAAGTAAAACATTACTTTCCCGCCACTCGCCTTCACCTGAAATCACGTAGTTCCTTGAGATTATAAATATAGCAAATTCTTTGTGATATAATGTTGACAACAATATATTACAATACGCGTATATTGCTAAAAATATTATTTCTATACTAATATACTCTTAACTAATATTCTTAAATTTAAATAGCAATCCCAGTTTAAACGAATTGGAATTGCAAAGGTGATTCTCAACAGTTTGAGAACCGTTAATAATTATCATATACATATTACGATATTTTGGATAAGTTAATATTACTTCAAAATTGCGTAATGTGATATGTACTCCAATCATATATTATCTATCATTATCATAATCTATAATTATCTCATATAAATCTTTCGCAATCCACTTTATTATTTATATAAGACATTAACATACGATATTTTTCAAAAAATGAACTGTATATTTGACCATTTTTTAACACAATGCTTTTACATATATAAACAGAATTAATAATAATAATAAGTCCACCACAGAATTAACATTAATGAAAAATATACGAAATAAATTGCGTATTTTCGCACGAGAAAGCAACTTCCTTCAAATACAGATATAGAATATATATAGCAAATAGTTATCATTGAACAACAAAAGAAGAACAGTCAGAACACTCTGTTTAATCAAATGTAACAATGTCACACTGCTCCGATACGCACGATCGACACATAAATCACAATCGATACGAACAAATCGTACCTCCACCTGGTTCCAGTTCTATGTTAACAATTTCCGATGAATATATTCACTAAACATTTAATGTTAATCACGAACTAAAATACAGCACTAAAATCTAATGTTTTTCAATCTACCATATTATCCGTATTGAAACACACTTTACGTGTTATAGTGTGTTACTTAATGATGCTTCGAAATGTACATGTGTGTAAAGGGTTAGGTTAGTGAAGGAAGGAAAGTACGATGCATTTCAAGCGGTACTTTAACCGAAAATATCTATATTCTTAACCACTATCGTTTTACCACAAGCGTTCGTACGTCATTTATTATTACTGTCTGTTATTAATAAATATTATTCTCTATTAAGATTATTTACCGATCTGCAATTTATTGGAGTATCATTGTCCACACATGTGCGAGCATCGAGTAAATGAGGAGATATTTCCAGGGTATATTCATATTCCGAGGAACTTGGAGGCACGATTCGGAGCACGAGACAGATACAACAATGGATAAAAGGCAGGTAAGCACAAGAAAACGGTAAACACTCTTAAAACACGATTATACTCACTTTTCCGAGAAGGAGACCGCCACTCAGCTGTAGCACGTGTTGTCATTACAAGTGCACGACCACGCTCCGCGGCCATCTTGCGGCAGTTCCTTCAAACTCTTGAGACACAAAATGTTTGAACATTAGTCAAATAAAATCTGATTATTTGAATTGAAATTTAATTGATTATTAAATTTGTGAAAAATATAAAGAAAATTAATGAATACGTAGAGAAGCGAAGAAAATGGTGTTTAGTATTTTATGCAGTATATAATGGATGATTATGGTTTCTGTATCGTTTCCACTATTACCGATGCACAAATGACATCAATCGATTTATAACGGGATTTGTATGTATGTATTTCAAGTGAGATATTATGTAAAATAATTTCGTCGAAATATAGATGATTGCAAAGTTTTTGAATGTCTTTTTTATGCAAAATACAAAATACGTAAAATATACTAACAATAATCTAATAAAAAATTAGACTATTATTTCATTATTAATTAATTATTTATTAATTAACAAATAGCTATAACGAAAATGTGCATGATATCCTGAAATAAACAATTAATCCATACATTGTATAAGAATGTTCAGCAAATTTTACTTCGATTTTATTGAAAAATGAATATTCCCGTGAATAATATTATTAACAATATTATATTAAATTTACGCCTATACATTGGAAATTGCAAGATTTGTAAAAAAGTATAGGAAATATACTATGATAATCAATAATAATCAAATTAAAAAAAGCCAAAACGAATCTTAGTGACAATGAGTAAAATGAGAAATTTCGAGACCCGTTTTAAACGCAAAATAAACGCATACCCATGATATTGTTCTTTTTCTTGTTTTTATGTAAATCGATATATCAAATTATACACAATAATAGTTTGAGTAATCAATGAATATGAATAAACGTCTTAATTTTTTTCACAGAAATACACGTGATATGTCATAAACGTAAAGTGCTCACTACTCTGAACTATACTAACCGCTTTACTTCGAGAATCGCAAGCAGAATGCATATCGATAAGTACATATATCGTTCCTACTTTGGCGCCAATTGAACGTTTCCGTTACATATTTGAAATGCAACAATAAAAACATACTCAGAAGAAACATGACTATCGTTATTTATATAATTGTTACATATAATGTAAATACATTTTTAATAATTGATATAATTTTATTTACTCTTCCAATCATAGAGATAGTGAGTTTAAATGATGTTAGGTTTAAATGATCGAACGGAAAAACTAACTTTAAGAGATATATTAGAAGCTAATCATCAAGAACAAATGTTAATCCACCTTATATCTAATTTGTAATATTAGATATAATTAAGAATAATTAATAAATGCGAGAAAGTAATGTTTGTATATAAACACGATATGCATAACCTAGTAAATGAAGTTTAAAAAACATATAAACAAATATGTATATTTATGTACTTGTATATCATAATCTACTTACTTCGATGTCAATAGCAGCAAATGATTATATTAATAACAAGTATTGTTAATTATTTTCTCAATGTTCCCAATAATTTGCTTTATAAACACGAAAAGTTCATTGACACAAATCATCAACAAGCGACATAACTACATGTGCATATACATATTCATATGCATTTTCGAAAGCTAGAGTGCGTTGCAGTTCTTAGTTTATGGCATACTACATTACCGACGTAACAATCGATATAACAGTTTTAAATTACAAAGCCAATTTGAAACATAAATTTTGATACATATATATGTACGTTTAAGTTTAAGTAAAATCACTCTACTGTAAAAGGAGTATTATCTTCTAATTCCTAATAGATATAATAAAACACAAATCTATAGGCTATTGGATTACTATTTTTCATTATTTTAAGCAAATAATAATGAAATGTTAAACTTTTGAACATAAAGATCTGTAAAAATGTAATTCTTGTATATCAAATATTTTACTAGCAAGGAAATACAATTATATCTATTGAATTTATTATTGTTCTCATGCTTATTATATAATTTCAATGTGATCAAATGTTCCACTTTATTAACTTGAAACATTCAAATATTTTCCACCCAAAATTGTATCTATAACGAAAGATATTATGAGACTTTTATTAACTTTATCTATCCATAAATCCTATCGATTGGTTCTAATTTAGTTTCCAAGACAACGATTGCGCCGTTTAAAGTTATCCGCAATATCAGTGAAGAAAGAAACCGCGCAACTTACGTCAATCTCATTCATTTGTCGTTTTATTTATATTACTATGCAATAATACAAACATTATATTGAAGAAATCACAATTATGGTTCAAAATCAAATAGTTCAAGCTGCTACACCTACTGTGTGTTATCGGAATAAAATGAAACCAATGAAAAGTGTTAAGGTATGTGATTTTCCTGTTATCAGTCTATTTTTTCTTCTTAGTTTTTCGTTCAACTAAACAGCACAATTTAATTCTTCGAGTAACAAGATAATTTACTCACACTGTTAGATATCAAAAAGTACTGTAGAGACAATAACTCCAAAAAGTTCGCCAAATTCAATTCATCAACCTACTTTATTCGCGGAGAAACAGGAAACAAAAGATGTAAAATTAAATGAAATCGAAAAGGAGGAACAGAAGGAAGAAGAAAAAATAACATCTACTAAAGAGGTATCTTTTCCATTAGATATTTATTCTAGAGTAATTTATATATTATTTTTGTCAAATAAATTATTTCTTTTAATATAATCGGTCGAGTATCAAATTATTCGATATCATAAGATATCATTTATAAAGAATGGCTTCAAGATTTTATAAAGATAGTTTCCTGTCGTAACAGAGTATCAAGAGTAGAAGAAGAGAAGAACGTTTAGCTAAAGAAAAGCGAGAAGAGGAAGAAAGAGAAAGATTCGTAAAAGAAGCTGCTGAAAAGAAGGCAGCAGAGAGAGAAGAAATAATAAAACAAGCAAAAAGGTTTATTCTTTACAGGAAACCAATGTGTAGACGAATTAATCAAGGTCTTCTCGTTTCTGAGGTATTTAGAGAATACAAAATGTAGCACAAAAATTTCAATTTTAATCCAGTTGCCTTTTTATTCTTATTTTCTCGTCAGAGAAATATATCACACCACTGGCAATAGATTTGGAATTGTTAATTATGATTTCATTAGTGTTATAGAGAATTGGATGCTCAACTAAAATTTCGGGAAACTCTTAAAAACGCAGATAAAGAGGAAGAAATAGCCTACGTGAATTCAATGAAAGAGGATTTAGCAAAGTACGAAGAGGAAATGAAACATAAAACAGAAAAGCAGTTGGAGAGAAGAAAGCATTATGCCTTCGAATTAAAGAAACAGTAAAATTTTACGAGATTTTACATACGTGGTAGAAAACATTTTCTTTATTTGAATAACTTAATTTCCCGATGTCGTTAGAATCGAAGAAACTAAGAATGCCGAAGCAGCGAGGGAGAGAGAGGTATTCGAAGCTGGTAAACAAGATCAAATAAATATGGAAAAATACTTGCAAGATATTAAAGAATTTGAAGCTCAACAAGTCAGTCTTTAATAATTAATATGTAATATTCCTTATATGTTTATGTTTAATAATTAATAGCTAAAAAAAGACTTATATTTATATATATTTATAATCTAACAGGATATTTCTTTGGTAATTATTTTTCGTAATGTATATGCGATATAAATGTGTTCGTAGTTGCAAAACAAGAAACAAAAATTAAAGCAATTTTTTAAAGACGCGATAGAGGAAAAGAAACAATTCGATCTGGAGCTTAAACGCGAAGACGAATTCGAAGATCGTGCGAACGAAATTTATCGGAATGCTAAAACGCGAATACAAAAGCTTCACAAAGCAGTGAAACACAAGGAAGAGGAAGAAAGAGAGCAGAAGTCTCAACTAATAGGTGATTGCATTTCAATTTCATTCCAATTTACACGTATATTTTATTATTTATACGATTAAACGATTGATTATTTTAACAGCTGAGAAGTACGGCGTGGTTTTGAAGTCGATAAGAAGAAAGGTAGATATGGAGGAACAACTATTGAAAAAAGCTCAGGAGGAGCAAGAGGAACGATATCAAGAAAAACAAAAAGTACGGAAACAGCGTGAGGATCAAATGCGACAGGAAGTGCAACGTTTCCGACTGGAGGTGTTGGCTACGAAGTCGAAGCAACTTCAAGAGGAAAGAGATTTGAAAACGTGGGAGACGATTCAAAGATTTAAGAGGGCCGAGTCTGACGAAAAATACAGAGACGAGGAACGAAAGAAAAATTGGGATAAAAAGATGGAATACGGGAACGAAATAAAGAAGTATATCGTAAGTGTGAGAAGATGTTAATTATTTTATCGATCCAGGAACCTTCTTTTATGAATTAACTTCTGTTGCACCTCCATCCCGCGTGCTCTTGTCCTAATAATTCCTGACTATTGGATTTGACGTTAGTTTTTTCTTTTTTTTTTTTTTTTTTTTTTTAAGTGGAGGAAATCTTCATAGACACCTTAACGGTAGACCAGTGCGAATTAATCGTCGGGCCACTGATGACACCAAGCACCTTTTAACCGAGCACTCCCAGAAAGTACACCCCCACAACACACGCCAAGGGCCGCTTGCCTGTAGTATATTACAATTTTAAGAGAAATTTTGGTTTTTCCGTCCCTCTTTTTGAGAAATATTCTATGACGAGGATTCGAACTCGCGACGCATCGTCTTCAGTTCTGAACCTTAACGAGCGTAACTGGCTGTCCCGCCGATTATTTTATCGATCCAGTAACTTCACTTTCTAGACAAATGATTTTTTGTCGACGATCTATTTTTCGCAAGCTCCTTCAGATCACTGTAGAACTCCGTTTACTTGAACCTGGAGTTCACTGATTTTCTCCGCTATCTATGATTTTTTATTGACAGGTTTCATTAATTTGAACGATGCTTGATACATTTTTAGAATGAAAAAATAGCGGAGAGAATAAAGGAGAAAATAGCGGAGGAAAAAGCTGCAGACGTGACAAAAATTATTGAGAAAGAGAATCAAAAGGTTCTTGACTATGCGGAGGAAGTTATAAATGAATCTAAAGGCGTGAGGCCGCTTTATCCAATTCTTAAGGTTGTGCAGGTATGTAAAATTATTTCTTAATAACTAGTACGAAATGTTTAAATTTCAAATTGACTGTGATATTTTTACTGATAGGACTGTAAACGAGAGATGGGTTTAATACAACCCGAAAATAGAGAAGAAACAATCGTTGAGAAACCTGGAAGAAAACAAAGGGTCCGCAAATGCCAAAAATTTGTCGCCGAAGATAAGATCCGTTATTTGTAATGACAAAAAATAGAAAAAATGTTAATTGTCACTGTTTTACCAATATAACAAGAATTCTAATACTTAATTTTGCTTCTGTTCAAACTCTTTGAAATCGCTGTAGAATTGTTGGTGTGAAAATTTAAACTTTCCCTTTCGAAATTTCATATCTAATTATTCGTTTATTTTGTATATAATTAGGAAATATAATCATGATGAATTTTAATGTTAAGATCGAGTTTGTGGTATATTTATTTAATAAATGCCCATCAAATCAGATACTTTTCTTACGCCCTGTACAGTTCGTCTTTTAACTTTTAACTGTTGGAATCGAATGTCATATTGTTATAGTGACGCTGGCCCACGTTTGCGATAAATTATCGTATATGTTACTCTAACGTTAAATGTTAGGTTAATGCGTTATAAATATATTTTCACAACTTTTACAAGTTTTTCGACGATCTTCAAGAATTCTGACAACATATTTTTGAGAAATACAAGACGAAAATCGAAAGGACGTTGAAAATGTCTGATAAAGAGCCACAAGAAAAGAAGAAAGAGCCTTTACCCCCAGTATTTACTTTCATAAATGCTGGCGTTTCGGGGTATGTTAGTATAATTTCAAATATTCAATTCCTCTTTATCGACATTTTATCTAATTTCTTACGTCACAAACTTAGTTCATAAGTATATGATGCATAGAAAAAATATGAATAAATTTTCTGATTAATATTTGTTATTTTCTTATCTGATAATCGTGTATTAAAAGTTATTTTATATAATAGTCTTATGTAATCTTATTACGGCTATTACGAAAATTTGCTAGAATGGCGGCGACATGTGTAGTTCATCCTATGGATGTAATAAAGAATCGAATTCAGGTACAAAAGGAGAAAACTTCTGTCGGTAAGGTCGTCGCCTCCATATACAAAAATGAGGGAATTTTGAAATTTTATTCCGGACTTAGCGCTGGTCTTGTACGACAAGCGACTTATACCACTGTAAGACTTGGTATATACAATCAATTACATGAATATTGGAAGTGAGTGCAAAATAATTTATTTGCGACCGGGTAACTATGTCTTCTTTCTATTTTTACATGTCTTTAATTATGAGCAATATTCTCAGAGAGAAGTACGTGGGCAAACCAAATTTTGGTGTAATGTCACTGATGGCAGCTACAGCAGGAGCTATTGGAGCCTTTGTTGGTACACCAGCAGAAGTCGCCCTCGTAAGAATGACGGCCGATGGCAGATTACCGAAAGGTTATTATCATCGTTTCATTCTATAGTTGCGTGATATACGATATTATTTTTTTAACAATTTTTCCCCTTTCATTCTTCCTTATATCATTAATATTCCCATTAATTGGGAAAAGAGTTTTCCTTTTATCGATCTTAATGTAGTACATATGCAATTTCCTGCAGAGCAACGAAGGAATTACAAAAACGTATTCAACGCGTTTACAAGAATTTCTCGAGAAGAAGGAGTCACCACTCTTTGGAGAGGCAGCGTAGCAACGATGGGACGAGCGGTAGTTGTCAATATATCACAACTTGCAACTTACAGTCAAGCAAAATTTTTAATATCCACGAAATGTACTTATCTGCTTCAAATATTATCTATATCAGAAGAATTTATATCGATAGAAGTATCAAACACGTTTTATTCCACAGTGAATATACCGGAGGGTGTTGGTCTGCATTTCTCTGCGTCAATGTTATCTGGATTCCTTACTACCTTCAATTCTATGCCATTTGATATAACTAAAACAAGGTAAAATAATTAGATATTGATCTTTTCATATTCACTATATTAATTTTCTTAATAGCGTTCCTAGCAGAAATTTTAAAAATCTCGAGAACAATCTTAATGCAAGCGTTCCTATTTCGATTATAATAAAGTAGTTCCAAAGAAAGTAACAATTTTCAAGTTGAAAGGAATTTTTGTGACTGTAAATTTTCAGACTGCAAAACTTGAAAGGTGTGGAAAAGCCACCTGGCATGATCACAATGTTATTGTCGATAGCGAAAACCGAAGGCATAAAGGCACTTTGGAAAGGTTTCTGGCCTACATATTGTAGAGTAGGGCCACACACAGTACTAACGTTTATCATTAATGAACAAATTGCAAAAATGTATAGACGATACGCAACATAGATATATAGCAAGTACAGAAAATATTTTAATGTCTGCTTTCTTATATATGTGTATACATATTATATTGCGTACTGTATTGTACCGCATTGTATTGTATACGAGCATTAATTGTATATGAACCTTTTATTGTATACGAATATTCAAGTGGCATGTACGACAAGATTGATATATTTATGAATAAACAATTATATTCATTTAGTTACTTATTTACAATTCTCTAGTAATAAGACAAACTTTTCAAAATAACGCTAGAGTGTATTTTCTACACTAACATTTTAAGTCTATTCTAAGTAAATATTAGTCTGCATATTGCTAGGAAAGAATTCAATTTGCATGAATATATCGTTTTTTCTCTGCATTGTAAATGATAACGTAATCAAGTATTTATTACAAAAAAGTGACGGATATATAAAATAAAATCGTGTAAGATTTTATTATTATTGTTGTTGTTTGCAAGAAACTTTTATAAAAATATCACTCAATGGATGGTAGAAAGAGTATACGATATATTTGTCTTAACTTATCAAGTGTCACCATGGTAATTACAGCATTGGGAGCTGCTCTGCTGTAGTATGGTAGAAATCCACGCCACATTGATGTTATTCCTTCGGTTCTTACTATGGTAGAGATCGCAGCGATGATCCCGGGTGGTTTCGACGGTAAGGTCCAGGTTTGTATTCTTTGAGAAATAATTGTGGATAAAAATATATTAATTTAGTAATATTCTGGCAATTACCTAGTTTTAGCTACATCCACAGGTACTGATAACACAGACATCACGAATCCAGATATCATCGCTGAACACAATGACAATAATATGCCTTCTTCGAATAAACCTATTGTTCATATCATATATGATTAAAGTAGTTGTTAATATAGCTGCAATCTATTCGCTTCATAATCATATATGAAATGAAAATTACAGGGGAAAAGCACGATGAAATCTTTATAGTGGAATAGTTTTAGAATTGTTGGTTGATAACTATTTTAGCACTGTCGATCTTAAAAATCAAAAAGATACAATTATTACATTATTCTAATATTATAACGGGGAATATTTTGAAAATCCTGAAGTATATAAAAACACAACCAAATTAAAATATAATTTTGGTACCATGGACTTGATTGTCAACATGTTGAATTTTAAAACTACTTCTGTATAAAAGCTATGAAATTTAATTTATGTTCTTCCCTGTAGTCTTCATGCTTTTTCACTGCTTGGTCCTTAATGGGTTGATTATTAAAGTTCCTGTATACACCTGTGTCTTTCCACATTATTTTCACTCTACTATAGGTGCCTAACTGCGCTCCATTCACAATCATTGCTCTGGTCATAGTTGGTAGAGCTCCTCTCCATAATCCCTGAACACCCTCTGTTTTCCAAATGTCCGACAGCCCGTGGAAAACGTGTCTGTAATTCCGCCGCTTCTCTGAAAATTTATCCTTTGATTTATATGTCTTTCCAACGTTTTACTACATTAAGGAGATTTTTCTGCAATTGAACATTGTACGTTTATTTATATCATTTCTTTGCCAAGGTAGAATTTTTATAGAAAATTTGTAAAAGACAGTGTTAAATATTAATAATTAACAGATATGAAGAAAATATTGAAAATATTGAAAACGCAAAAATAAAAGTTAGTTGTTTATGACGCGGCAATTTTAATCCTTGTGGGAAAAATAGCATATCCGTCGTTCGCTTTTTGACTTGACTTAGATAATCTATCAAAATGTACGTGATTTTGTAGTAAAATATTCCAAATTATTACATCAAATATTTGTTGTGCTTCTGTCAAAGTTAACAATTCAATTGATAACTTCATGAAATGTAATATTTATATCTAGTTAGAATATATTTTATGCAAAATGGCGTGTAATACTTAAATTAACTAATATAATAATAAAAGATAGTTAAAATTTATGCTCACCAGGTGGTAATTGCGCATCACCTACCATACGAACATAAATTAAATCGGCCGGCGTTCCAACTAACGCACCACAAATACCAGAGAACATTCCAATGGTGACCATTGTAGGATAATTTAAACGACCAACGTATGATCTGAACACACGTTATTAACTTCTGCTCATACTATTTCAATGTTAAGTCAAATTGACGCTAACATTTAGGTAAAGTTCTTGATAGATACATACTGTTTAATTAAATTTAGAAGAAAGTATTCTTACGAGATCAAATCATAGAGTGTATTATATACACCAAGTCTTGCCGTAGTGTATGTTAATTGTCGAAGTATAGCCGGAGTCCAACCGACATAGAATCCACGTACTCCATGTTCTTGGTAAGTTCTGCTTATCGTATCTCTCAAAGAACTTCTTAAAATTTGCATTCGTATTTTAGTTGCATCCAAAGGATGTGTACATGTTTGGCCAATGCATCTGCATAATCACGTAGTTGTCGTAGAAACATTGTCTTTCACATAATATTACGTAAAGATAAGATAAGAGATAATTTTTAAACACGACGAGCAATTTCTGAGATTTTCTCTAAATTTCTTCAAATTTAAATAAATTCCTAGGTTAATTCCTGGTTTCAAAAGTTTATGAAATACATGCAAAATGAAATTAATTTTCAATCAGAATGTTTATGTTTGAAATAAAATAAATTTGCAAAATTAATTAGGTTCAGATTTTGGAAATTTTTAAATAGAAAAGAAATATATACTGATATTTTACCCTGACACTCCACCAATAATGAAGTTGACATAAGGAGGTATCGTTTGATCTTGTTTAACTAAGAATAACATTGAATCATAGTCCAATAGTGAACTCACGAAGTTAGAGAAAATAATGCATTAAACTGCATTAAAACTTAACACGTAATATTTAATTCTACATTGATATATTTAATTTCTATATTATAGCTTCTGAATGTGGCAACATTTCAAAACTGAAAACCAATACTTTCGCATTTCACTCGCGTTAAGCACGATGCAATTAATGAGAATTTAAATATAACAATGCGATCGATAAGATGACAATTATCTACCATCTACGAATTATTTAGCAGATATAAATGCAAGTTTGATTTTAGAAACATGCAGATATATAATAGAAAATTATAAAATATCGCGTTAGAAAGTTATTGTATTATATATTACCGGTACGAAGGATAATAAAATTGACGGACAACTACATGTGATGATTTAAGAATGTGACAAACATTTGTCAGTAGCCAAATTCCTATAGTCAAGAGAGAGTTTTAAAAAGAAATCAATGAGGGTTGGTAAATTCGTTTCTGACTTCGTCTTCGATTTCTTCAGAATTCGATGCAATTTCGTCAGATTTTTATGTATCATTGTTAACGTAGCGGTCATAGAAGGACTAACAGCAACCATCTTGCCGAAATTTCGAATTTCACCATCGTGTAATATTATACTAGATCCTTGACGTCTTTTTCTATCATATGCAATCTGCAAATAAAATAAATCGCAATTGGCAGAAGTTACCTCGACAATGATCCAGCTTGTACGATTTTCTAAGAGTTTCATATTTTATAATATGAAATATTACATAAATTTTACTCGAATAAATTATATTAATAGATACGAATAGTGTTTCACTTTCAGAAGATAATGAGCAAACATACGTCACATTCTTCGAATAGATTTTTAAGGGTTGGCCATCGATAAGCTGGAAATTTACTGTGATGCAATTGAGTAATTGCGATCGCGTATCTTTCTGCAGTGTTATTCCATTGAGGTGGCTTTTCCATATATAAGAAAGGTGATTTCTTTTTCTCCACATCTGGGTCTATTGAAGTATCGATCGTAAATTCATCATCCCGATCACTGTTTATGCATATGAAAGGATAATTTTTAACAATTTCATTTTTAATTATAATCTCTTTCGAAAGAATATTTTACAATTAAAAATACATCATACATATACGTATCACTAAATTTAACAAGCTATTCACTTACTTATAGCGTCCTCCGATCGCGAATTCCATCCAATCGATGTAATTTTGGCAGTACGAGTAATAAGGGAATACGTTCAATAATAATACCATTAGAATCTCCTCTTGCTTGCGCAAATAACAATAGCAATCGAGGGCTAAGTAACCAAAATATCCCTTATCTTGCATACCTCTAGCGAATTTATTCACCGTCGGTTTTATCTTGTCGATATCCAAAGAAGTTTGAGGTAACATGTAAATAGTCGTCGAATGTGTGGCTTCTGTCATTGAGATACGAAATTTACAAATTACAAATAGATTTTTAATAAAGCAGCGCATAAAAATGAGAAATTGCGGCATTAAGTTGGAAAATTTAATTAGCATCCCTTCGTTACCCAAAATAGCTTTAATAGCTTTAATAGCCAAAATAGCTTTTAGTACAGTTTTATAAACACTTATATAACCAAATGATGAAATAAAAAGTTTTGATATATTTTCCTAAAGTTTGAAGTCAAATATAATACCTAAATTTATCTTATCCGCAGTCCCCAACCACTTCGGTTTCTTTTTAGTCGCTTTTCCAGGAACAAACAAAGAAACCATAATCGTCTTAGGATTCTTTTCCGGCGGAACAGCCTGCAGCAAACACCCAAATTTCTGCATATGAGCGTAGAACATCTCCCAAGTACTATACATCTTCGACAACCGAATCACATTTGGTATGATTTTCGGTACGTGTTCCCTCATTTTCTGAAGAAATTCAGCCCTCAAACTTGGCTGCTCCATCCAATAATCGCCGTGTTTCTCTCGTTCCCGTCTCAACATCGGCATAAATGGCACGCTAATATGATTAATTAGAAAAATTCCACTCTGTTTACTAGCCGTACCGTAATTCAACTTGATCAACCACATACTAATTTCAGTATGAAGCACCATTAACTCGGACAACGACGAACAGAGTGTTTCATAATCCGTTATGTTACTTTTATACGGTAGCTGCGAAAGGCCAAAGCTGTTGATCATTTCAGACATGTTAGAAGCGTTTAGAAATTTTCGTTGCATTTCCATATCGGGACTCAGTAGAGGAACATTGAGAGTACCTGCCAATCTCATGTCGCACTCGTCGACAATATAAGGCAAGAAATAAGCCGATTTGCCAGCGATTTTCTTCTCAATCTCGTTTAGAGATTCTTGAGAACAGTGGAGGATCCTGGAGACGTTTAAAGGGAGATTCTTAAAACAATCTGCTTGTGAGAGAGCGATGAAAGTAATTCGTTTTGCAACGTCTTCGTCGGGTGATATCGACTCGATGAAATCGCTGTACATCGTTAATAGATCTTCAGTAGGCTTCACGGGGAGAATATAGATCACTTCAGCGTTTGGATTGCGTACGAAACAAATTCGTAGGATCGTAATGTTCTGGTAAATAGTGAACATCTTGGGATTGAATACTTGACGTAAGTGTTTAGGATGTCCGATGGATGGTAAATGTAAGACTACATGAGGCTGCCTGGTTATAGAGTCGAATTCGTTGCTTAATTTTAGAGTAAGGTCTCGAGTAGTTTGCAAGGAGACCAGCATTTTCCTGAGGTAACGACGGTGCATTTCTTTTTTTGCTTTTAACGAGATCCAAAAGAACCACATGAGACTCGCGGCTATGTAAAGACACTCTGAGAGCCATTTCTTTCTGCGTAACTATGTAAAATAGGTTTCTATATGAATATCTCGTTTATAATTATTTTAGAAATAGATTCCTTTCAATAACAATTTCCCTCGTAATAAAAATTTCCCTTCTACGCATTTTGAATATTATCCTATTAGAGACATGATTGATCAAGTTATAACTTTATTCCTTGTCTCGAGACGTTTATGATAATAAACGCAGAGGGCTACTTTATGAAAAATAAAAGAGATTAGCTTATACGATCATGATCCTCAGCGCTTCATATATAAATTTATTATTAGTAAAAAAATAATATTTACCCAATAACCACGCCAAAAAGCTTGTATCACTGTCGCAGCAACGTGCTTCCCGTCTATCGCCATGAACTGATTTTTCCAGCTCTTCAACCAAATAGAATCTTTCTCGTGTTTCAACAAAGTTATTAAATCCGTTCTCGATAGTACGAAACTTGCAAAGTTCGTAATCTTCGAAAAAAAATCAAAAGTGGCACGTGGATTTAAACGTAATATCGGTACCAAACGTTTCGTTAGAATTTTCTCAATTTGCGGGCAAAGCGCTAAATGCCACAACGATCCGTACAGAACTCCCTGAACGTCTAAAATCTTTAACCAAGTATCGTTAGTCTTGAACTTTCCATCGACGAATGTTAAACTCTTCAACTTTGATAATTCGTCTTCGTAAGAGAACCCCTGCTGAACCTCTCTCTGCTTAAGAAGTTGAAGAAAGTCTGCAGTCTTCAACGATAATCGAATACTTGCCCGTTGTTTGCCATTGACAGTGTCGCGAAGAATATCGTGACCGCTTTTCCTAAAAATATGTTAAACTACATTACGAATTATAAAAACGTGTGTAAGGTATCAATCGGAACTGTTAGATCTATTTGTCCTCATTAACGAAATTAATGAATCAAGATTAAAATATTTCTAATCACTGAAATATCAATATTAACATTGTAAGGTTATAAAATTTACCTACACGTCGATTCGTTTCTTTGGTAAGGAGAACATACGCGTTCGAAGATAAACGATTTCTTGAATAAACTTCAAGTCATATTCGTCGAATTCGGTTAGTGCCATTTCTTTTGGTTTAATTAGGATATCTTGAGTATCATCGAGATCCCATGTAGGTTTATTCTCCCAAGTGCAGAGACAGGATAATTCGTTCTCCTTCGTTTCGTTGAATGCATCACGACACATTTTATAAACTTTCCTCATCTCTTTCGGAGATAAATAAGACGGTGGTTGTGCACGACCTTTTATTGCTGTTAATAAATTAGTGTTCAGACGTATGAGACATTCCTCGCATATTCGTTCAATACTTATGAGTTCCTTGAAAGTATTGTCATAGAACAGTTGTGCAAATTCTAAAGAATCGTCCATCCATTTTTCCGTTCTACTTGCAAAAATGAAAGGCAAATATAATATAATTAAGAAATAATAAAAATATAATAGTATTATACTATTATACTTGTAAATGAAAGTATTATATTTCTATTGAAAAATTAAAACAATATCCGTATTATGAATAAAAGTATTCTAGTGTTTGCGTTTATTTGTTTTTCTTGAATTTATAATTTTATGTCTTTTATATTATTATATGTATACAAGGTGTCTCAGCTAACTTGATCACCTGGGATAACTTCTAAAGTACGCGTTGTATAAACAAATTTTTTATACAAAAGTTGCATGGTTCGGAGAAGTATTTTGCGCTGTGCATTTATATTTTAAATCTAATAGTTAACGAATAATGTCGCTTTATTTTTCGAAAATTTATTTTGTGCAATATCAAGTTAAGGATACAATACCATCAAATATTTCCGTGAAACAACGGTGTTTATATGATTACGTTTATCAATACTATAGATTTTACCTTATCGCAGTCGTCTATTTCTATTCGTTATCATACTGTCGTAGGTTAATAAATGATTGCCAAGTAAACACCGCGTCATACGGAAACCTTTGATGATATTGAATCTCCAACTTGATACAACACGAAATAAATCTTTAACCTTTTGAACGAAAAAGGTTTTCATACAACGCATAGTTTAGAAGTTGTCCGAGTTAGTTATATTCGATCAAGTTAGTCAAGACACCCTGTATAAAAGAAGAATAAAATAGATTAAAAGATAATTAAAAATCACTATTTTACGTTTCGATTTATTTCAGACATCAGATTAAATTCTGTTTAAAATAAAAATTATTCTAATTTAAAATTTTAAAAATTACGAACCAACCTGCTAAGTTTAATGATTTCTTTTCTGCGATCACCAAGAAATTGTTTAATAGGAATAACTTGCTCTTGTATTCCTTTGACAGCAGATTTTATTGAATCTATAAGTTCTGTATATATTTCTTCGGTTTGTAATAATTTATGATGGCGATTCATTTTGGCAATTTTATGGTGAGAATATAAAGTTGGAATGTGGACAAAATTCCACTCTGAAAATAATCATTAAAGAAAACGTAAGTATCGTAATTTATATATGTACAAAATTTATGAAAATTTACTTGTTATTGAAACTGTATCAATTATGACTTTCTGTTCAATCTAATACGTCTACTTTTTAATAGTCTTCTTTATTTTATAGTAATTCCATTTAATGTTAAAATTATATAATAATGTATCGTATTTTTTTGTATCAAAATAAATTGTGTGTATTTAAGTAAGTAAGTACGTCAGGACAAGTAAAATAGATTCAAATAGTCGATTATCGTTGTAATCATGGTTAAGGCTACGTCATATTGATACGTCATCTTAATGATGTGGAACCTGTTTCCATGTGTTATATGCAGTATATATACATACTTTAGTGTTCTTATTTTTTGATTACACTTTTGATTACGATAAAATTAAATGACTTATAAGTCATTATTATTTTAACTAATTGAACGTGATATTTAATGAATAACGAAGATGGCGCTTATTTGAACTAAGATGATTTATCTATATGTATGTTTGTAAAGTACTCGGTTGACATGTAAAGAGGTTATATTTCTCCGTATTACTCATTGCATTCATATTGACTGGAAACGTGTTGCAAAAAATATATTTAATGATAATTTCGACACGGAAAACACGTAGGAGCATAAAGGCGATAATATATGAAGCAAAACCCCATATTTAGAAATTATTATTGAATTTTCCAATTTCTATGACAGTGGATTGTCAAAGTATGTTGTTATACGGTGTTTTCATGTGACTGAAATTGTTCTGTAATTTGTTTTCTTTTATTGGTGTGATCTAATGCTCTCTATGAGTTAGCTTTACTATAGTTATATACAATCTATCAAGAAATATAGTAGATTTAACCTATAATGTGAAATTATCAAAAACAGATTGCTGATATGTTAAAATAAAAATAAAAAATATCTCATAAATAAATATGTTACATTAATCTATTAAATCTATGATTGTAGAGAAAATTAAATATGTGTTTTATTTTTAGCAATTTAAGGCAAGGCAATGGGTACAACACCAAGTCGGTACGATGATCTATCTAAAAATGTTTATTTAGAAAAGTTTTGTGGAAAAAAAAGTATTCTTCCAAATGATCCATTTTGGAACACATTTCTGTCTTACAACATGAAACCACCTGTTACAAGGAATGACCAAATAGAATTAGATTCTCGATTGGACTCCTCATGTCAGCAATTACTCGTTAACAATTTAAGTACTGGCAATTTTGGTAGTCTGATACAAGTTGCTCTTATGCGTGCTAGTAATTTACTGGCATCAATGCAGAATCAAAAGTATGGTATTTTCATTATCGTATTTCATAGCTAGAATTGTAAAAATAATTTATTACTTTATTACCCATGTTATACTTGATTATATTTTATAGAATCATATCAGCATGGCAAACATATAATGCATTGTTTGCATTGAGATGTATATTGAAATATTTAATTGAAACAGTGGGTGAAGAAGAAATGATAAAACATATAGAAGCACCACAGTTACCAGTGCCAACACAATCAAATTCATCTTACAGATTAAAAGATCTTTTTGAAGCATTAATTGATATTGTAACAGATGTACCACTGTGGTGAGTAGATTATATTTCTATATTGCACTATTCCACTAATTTAACATTATGTCCTCATTACTTATATTATATTAAATTATTTATATTAAATTATATTCTGGATACAACATTTTTACAGTGAGTTCACATATGTGGTTCATCTAGAAGCTATAAATTGTTTACTTGTATTACTTTCTGTACAACTGTTTTCACAAACTGCAGCTGAATACAGCTGCATCTACAGAATAGCAATGCATTCACATTCTAGTGAACATGCACCAGCAATGGTGTGTACTTTATTGCATAATTTTGTGCAGCAAGAACATGCTCCTCCTGGTTTACTTACACAACAGCCAGGAGGAAGTATTGTTTTTAGTATAGCTGGTATGTTTAATAATACGATACATTATGTATTAGAACAGAATACTTCTTTTGCCAAAAACAAATATTAATATATTTACATCAAACATTTCAGCTGGATTATGGAATGTAATTACAATGGGCATGGGTAGTAGCTTAAAAAATGTACAAGTTACAAGTAATGGTACTTCTGAAGAAGAAGAACGAAAACGCGACACAGAAACACCTCTTGCTAGTCAATCATTATTACTCCTATTGGTATTAACAAATCACTGTACTGCAACTGAAAACCCTTACAGGAATGCCCTTTTTACATTTGTTGATATGCAAGGCTAGTAATTTAATGAACTTCTACATTAATTTTCAGATATTAAATGATACAAAAAATCTGTCATTGATAAATGTCAATATTCTATTACTAATTGATTCTAACGTAATTATATATATTTTTTAGAAGGCTATACCACAATGCAAGCAAAAGGCGCATTTAGGTTTAATTTAAATAAATTGTATAATGCTATATGTAAGATACCAAATACAGATGAAGTTACATTATTATTATACATGTTGCTACATAGGAATGCAAGTATAAAACAAGACATCATGAGAAGACCAGATATACAGCTATTGGTGAATATAAACTTATTAATTTATTAATTTAAAGGTGTCATAAGCTTGAAATATATTATGGAATTTCTAACTAACATATTTGTATAGGTAATACCAATACTTCAGATATTATATCATGCTCCAAACAATACATCTCATCATATTTATATGTCTCTTATTATCCTTCTAATTTTAAGTGAAGACGAAACATTTAACAAGAGGATACATGAAATAGTAAGTATCTCGAAAAACTATGCAAAAGTATATGAAATCATAAATAATTAATAATAATTATCAATTCTTAGATGCTTAAGGGTGTGAGTTGGTATACAGAAAGATCAATAAGTGAAATATCATTAGGAGGTCTTTTAATTCTTGTTGTCATAAGAACTATACAATATAATATGTTCAAAATGAGGGTAAAGACATGTACAAAAGCAAATATAAATATAACAGAAAATTAATACAAAGTTAAGTAATAATATATTTTTAATATTTTACAGGATAAATATCTTCACACAAATTGTTTAGCAGCTTTAGCAAATATGTCAGCACAGTTCACATCCTTACATCCTTATGTTAGTCAAAGATTGCTAAGTTTGTTTGAAACTCTTGCAAAGAAACATGCTAGATTAGAAGCAAAAATACGCACGCAACCTTCTATTTCTTCTGATAGTACTACTATCACAATTAATGGAACAACAGCAAATACAGATTTGGTAAGATCCTACAGTTATTTGTAATAAATAATTTATGCTAAATAATGTATATATTAAACATACTTCATTTCAGATTCAAGACTTAACAATACTTGAAGAAGTTTTGCGAATGGTACTAGAGATCATAAATAGTTGTTTAACTCATAGACTCGCACATAATCCGAACTTAATATACACTCTTTTGTATAAAAAAGATATTTTTCAACCATTTAGGATGCATTCAGCATTTCAAGACATTGTGCAAAATATAGATTCTGTAAGTTCCAGTATAAGACATAAGAAATATATATTATAATTCTTAAATTAAATAACTGTACTTTATCCGTCAGGTCATAAATTTCTTTTCTTATAAATTGGAACAAAAAGATCAGTCACAACTTGGCGTGACTCAGGTATTAACTACGATCCAGCAAGGTACTAGTGAATGGCCACGTGACCGTTTAAGGGTATGTTTTATCTTTTATCCATTTAAATAATTAATCTAAATCAATAAGTATTGATGGTTATATTTATAAATTTTCTATTATATACGTTGTTTTTACTCAATTGCATTATTTAACTTGTCTATGCATTATATAGAAATTTCCAGAACTAAAGTTTAAGTATGTAGAAGAGGAACAACCAGAAGAGTTCTTTATTCCTTATGTATGGAATGTCGTGTGTCAAGGTGCACTGTTACATTGGAATGCAGAAAATATAAAATTATTTTCACCCCATACTGGTGAACAAACAACGATTATCGTTTGCTGATACTGAGATAAAAACTGCTGTTTGCAGTAAATGCATAATGCAATACAAATGGAGTAAAAAATATTGGAAGTATTATTTCTTCATGAGACACCCATTTGATACGAGAAAAACAATATATATTGTTTATTGTAAAGGTAATCATAGCAGGCGGATAGAGACTAACATAATACATACTCATTTTACGTCTGAAATCAGTTTGTTGGTATTTATCTCTTGCCTTAGTCACTATTTCACTTAGTTATATTAATATTTCATTTTCCAAAATAACAGTGCTGTGTTCGAAATGGACATTAGTTAAATCTAATGAAATTTAATTAAAATAACATGAAACCGTGGAATATTTTTATGTTTTTTTAATGTGCATAAGCCTAATTAATAAGATATGATTTATAAATAATACTAGTTAATTCATTCATCGTGCAGTAATGAAATTGGCTTTAATTTCGTAAAACTATGCATTGTTAAGACTGGTGTTACAATCTATCATTTTACAAAAGCTGCATTACTGCTTGAATCAAATATCATCGATAAATAAAAATATTTAAATATTCAACTGGAGCAGCATAAATTCACACCATGGGTAAGAGTGAAACTTAAATATAAACATTTTATAATATTCACAAAAGAATATAAATAAATATTGGAATTCCCAGATGAATTCACGCTAAAAAGTATTTTCGACATATTAATAAAATTTTCCATAATGAAGATGATAATAATAAGAAAAAATTTTCCATAATGAAGATGATAATAATAAGAGAAAATTTTCTGTAAATTGGTTATTACCTCCGCTTTTAAAAAATTATAAAAAGCATTATTTTTTTCAAATAGCTCCAAATATTACATTATAGAATTATTTCAAAACTAGGATTTTATAGTATTACATAATGTGATTTTTAAGGCATGCAAAAATTTCGTTGTACGCCATTATTTATATAGACGCGAAGAAGTTTATTTACATTTTGTTTATCGTATTTAATTGTGAATATATGATATGTAGTAAAAGCATGGAGCAAGATATTATGTGTTAATTATTTAATGAAAATTAAAAAAAATGGCATAGTGTAACAGCATTTGTATACATATACAATCGACGCTGTTAATGTTGAAAATGATTTTAATTTAATATATATATACATATACTAAAATAAAGAATTCTGATATTTATAAAGAATATGTTTTTATTTTATCAAGTGTTTGATTTAAATGATACAAAATAAAGATGTTTTGTAAATATCAAACTCAATAAATGAATTATAATAACCCAAAGAATATAGCAGAAGTATTCCTCAAATAATTTTTAAATAGTCACGGGTTCATATATCAAATTATATTTAACAAACTAATTTTGATTAATTTTCTTTAATAGGTAAAGATTTTTGATATGTATATAAACTAGATTTTTTAATTTTTGTGTATATAAACCTATTTAAACTAAACGTATGTAATAAAAGACAATTTACTAGATACTATTAAATGAACATTCTTATCTGCTATAAATTAAGAAGGGAAAAATTAATATCAACTATTTTTCAGCCTATAGGACATATTAAAATACATTAAATTCTTCAAGTATTTTATACATAGATTTTAATCGTCGGTTTCAATCATTATTACTTTGCAACATGTATAACTTTACATTGAAAGCTTCGTTCCTTGATTTTGTAAAACAAAATAAAGTCTAATCAAATTTGTAGCATAGTAGTATAAAAATATGTGACAAATAAAATTAATATACTCTATCAAAGCAAATATACAACGTATCTAAATTCCAATACATCCTATCGGCTGTAAAGTTAGTCCCTCCACTTTTCGAATGTACATCTTTATTAAACAAATACAGTTGACGTCTTAATATTATTTATAATATGTCGTTATAGATAGTATTTCATTTTCCTAGCCTGTGCAGCGTGTATATGCGGCCGCGCGTGTGTATTCTGTATGTACTCTGTGTGTGCGTGTGTATGTATGTATGTATGTATGTTGGTGTAAATGTGTATGACGTGTACATACATATGTATGCAGATGTGTATGTTTCTCTGTGTACAATACTATTGCTAATATTTCTCTTGTCGAACGATTCTCAGTTGCAGGATAACAAGGTAATTTGACGTTTCTGTGCGTCGCGTGCAGACGCTCCGAGTAACTCAGTGTGTCACATGTTTAAATTAAGACTTGTGTTACAATCCTTTCTCGCCTTAGCTGTACTTCACGTCACTTAATGACTTTGAAACTGTGCTTAGCGTACATATAGTATCAGTATTAATAATTAAATTCCTTAACGGTACTATATCGTTACTTATCCTTATTAGTTAACACACAATCAATCTGCGACGGGAGGGAATTTAGTCGGTCCGTAACGTGTCATCCCTTACGGCCTAGCTATATAGTCGGTATAGTTGATTATTTAATTCATTACAACGTTACCGTAGGATTGGTATTACTTTGTCTCTTTTTATCCTTCTCTGTATTTTATTGAACGTTGAAGTGTTTCAATTACGTGACAGACACGTACCTATGCACGCAATTTCTGTGGCCTTTTTTCCTTTTTCTTCCATCGAGAGTATACAGTACTTACGTTTGTATACGAATTAGAGGCGAGAGCGTGTGTTATCTGCCGTGCGCCCAAGTGCTCTAACAAATTCGGATCAAGCGTTTCGCTATTCAGGAACACAAAAATTCGCGGGCTTTTTAAAGTGTCACACTTGATTCATACAATCGCGAACAGTATACTCCTGAATTGTTTCACCTTGGACCGATGTTGAATTGAAAATATTCTGCAGACTATTTAGGCGAACGGTACGTGTAAATGTCGAAGAGTATGTATATTTATATACGTAAACATACATACACGGATACATGTGCATATGTATACGTACACTAGCTGCCTACAAAATACAATAGTACATTACAAATTCATACCTTCTTCCCTCTGATTTTTCGTTTTTCTTTTCTCTCTTTTTCCTTTCATCTCTTAAATCATCATTTGCAAACAGCTTAGATATATTTTTATGTATAATATATATTATATAATAGTATCATCTAGTTGGTTTTTGTTTTGCGTAGTTCCATTCTTTTCTTTTCTCTTTTTTCTTCCCTTACTCTCCATAATATAATTAATATAATTAAGTACATCTTTAGAGCAGGCGTGTACACGCCTAGTTAGGTTTGCAATGGTGTCGTTCTCTCTTACGAATCTCTTCGCTAGCAGCCGAGAAAAACGAGTCTTTCTGATATACACATACGTATTACATCTTGCTCCAAATGGCTCGTTAGACCGGGTAACAAAAGAATGCTCCCTTTCTGTACTCCAGTCGTCGACGGATACCCTTGGTCGAAAACGACTTCCGCTACAGAATGCACCGCGATTCGAATTCTCGCGCTCCTAATGCTCCAAAAGCCAGCATTTTTACTCGTTTGTGCAATTGTCAGATTTTTTATACTTATGCCGTGTAAAAGACTCAAGAAAGGGTCTGTGGGGCGCAGTGTTGTGCGATCGAAGAAGGAATCGGTCAATCGAAATTTTTTTCTTTTTCTTATTTTATGATTCACGATAAATCTGATGATATCCGACAAGCGTGTGTGTGTTGGTGTATATAAAGAATGTATAATCCCATATAAAGAGAGGAAGTTCATTCTTTTCTAATAGAATTATTTTTTTCCGAGTATTACACCGTACATAAGTGAAATGCGTTTAGATCGATATCCTTGAGAATAATATAATTGCGTTCCGACAACTACGAACCGAGATTATAAATCAGATGAGAGATTTAAAATTTGGAATAGAGAGAGGCATGGTGGTTCGTCTATTCACGCGGAATTTGCGAGGAAATCCGAAGTGCGCATACACGTGTGTCGCATGTACGCTCTTAAAAGATAAAAAATCAAGTGAAATAAATAGCAGCAGTATTACTTTCTTCTCCGTTTCGCTTCTGTCGATCATTTCTCTTTCTCTTTCTTCTTTTATATCTTCCGCGATCACTTTGAATACTTAATCGACGCGCCATTCTGTTCTTCCTCGATCAGTGTTTTTGAAACGAAACAAACGCGTAAAGATAACACGCGTATCTTTATCCAAGACGTGTCGAAAAATAGACAAACCGTTAAAAATAAAATTAATTCGTTGGAAAATAAAAATGAGAGAAACAAGTCGCGATTATGGCAAGTAACGTGACGATAGCGAGTTGCTATGTAGGAGCTCTTTACGAAAAGTTTTCAAACTTCTGACAAATCTCTTATAAAAATGATATGATATGCTCGTTGGAAAAATAAATTGTTCATATAGTTTCTATGAATATAGATATCCGTACACAAACTTTCAGTACTAAGTATTCGATCGGTCGGTATAATTCTAAATACACAAATACATACACAAGATCCTTTCATTACTTCGTAGCGAGTATCAATGCGCAGTTATTTACGAGATCATTCATCGATAATTAATACCCTGCGGATCATTGCACGTACGTGGCATGCATTCAATGACAAACGAACCGTGCTCGTTCGCTATTACAAATAACAGAATACAGAATACTTCCGTTTAACACTCGATTACGTTCCTCGTTACATGGTTCTCTTTTTCTGATGAACGCGACGGATCGTGCATCAAGGAATGGCCGATATTTTTCTTTGCGTCTGTCCCTTAACACCTATATGCCATTATAACAGTTAATGTTTTAAAATACAACAACAGTAGAGCAGTTTGCTTTCGAGACGTTCTCAAGCGTCAAGATACGTCTAACATGCGAGAGATATACTGATAGGAAATCAGTTCCAGTGTTCGCTATTAAAATATAGAGTAGAATTCAACATACTAGTCGCGTAAAGGCACATAAAAATCAGTTTCCCTATGAAACGAGTAGGATTGCACGATAATCCTTTAAAAAAATAACAAACGATACCCTTGCTGGTCGAATCGCTGCGCATTATTTTCCCCCAAGAATAAATTGCCTCTTCCGTAGAGAACGGCGCTCCTCACCACAGAATAATGAACGGACGCTGTATGTATATGTAAGTACACATGTTTTCTTTTTTTTCTCTCTTCATGCACATACACGTGTACTTCATACAGTCTGTATACGCAATGAAATTGCATACAAATCTATATGCATGCGCACACATGTATACGGATATGATATTATACCGTACTTAATGGTGAAGCACTATCATAAGATGCGCGGCAATGTCCTTACTAAGAGCTAAGAGTTTTCTTTTTTTCTTTTTGTAAATTGATTAGGAAGGAACATTGTGCAAATTATATTAGAGGTTTTTGTTTCCTTTTTTTTTTTTTACTTAAAAATAAAGTGGAAAATTGGGCAAGTATCATACGATGGCTTTAGGCTCAGCCCGATTTTACGTGCTACCGATTAGAAATATATATCTATGTATATATTATTTTTGTATTGTTTGTCCTCATTGATAGCATGCTAATAATAAAATGGGCATTCACGATTTTTAAATACTTAGTTTAGTCGAATATGAAAGACTCGATTGTTATGGAAAAAATATATAGATATATATATATATATATATACTTATGAGATCAAATATCGAGTTAAAAAGTTTAACGCTTAACGCTCCAAACGTGCCTCTCAGGCACCACCGATCATTAATTATGTCGAGAAGAAAAATGAATTATCTTTGTGAGGAAAATATAGATAGTGACGATGACAATTTTGATTTTCGCATCTATAAGCGGATCTTCAGCCGGAAGCGTTTCTTGCAAATTTTTTGGATGTTACACTTGAACGTGAACGCTTCAAAAGCTCAAGATATCAGAACGAGAGTTCAAAAAGTAAACAATTTCATCGAATACTTCGACGAGAAATTCCGAGACTATTTTGTACCCGGAAAAAAAGTTTCTATAGACGAAGCTGTTGTAAAGGTTAGGGGGAGGGTTAGTTTTATAACCTATAATCCACAGAAACCTACTAAATGAGGAATACGGGTATTTGTCCTAGCCGACGCAAAATCCGTATACGTTTATGGCA
This sequence comes from Bombus flavifrons, assembly GCF_040668555.2. NCBI lineage: Eukaryota > Metazoa > Arthropoda > Insecta > Hymenoptera > Apidae > Bombus > Bombus flavifrons. Next base: position 9,510,505 of record NC_138455.1, on the reverse strand, counting down.
TTTTACCAGACTATGGCAAGCTCACATCGCAAGATCTTATCAAACCAGATCTGCCAATATCATCACGAATAGTTTTACATCTGTGTAACAAATTGTTACATTCCGTTCCTAGCTATGCAGGATATCACGTTTACACAGATAGATACTATACAAGTTTAGTCCTGGCAGAGGAATTATTACAAATTAAGTGCCACATAACAGGTACAATACAAAAAAATCGCAAACACATACCACAAGGAATTTCTAATCCGAAATTGATCAATTCAAATACAATTGCAATGCGCCATTCAAATTAGTTACTCCTTGTTTGGAAAGACAAGCGAATTGTCACTATGTTGAGCACGTATCACACCTTTGGGTCAAGAGTCATAACTAGATTTTCACGAAATTGTACTATTGAAGAAGTTTCAAAACCAAATGTGATTGCAGATTATACGAGTAATATAGATGATGTAGATAAAGCCGATCAATATGCATCAACATATTGTTTTCTGAGAAAATCGTTAAAATGGTGGCGGAAATTGTTCTTTTGAGGACTAGAAACAAGCGTAATAAATGCTTATATACCTTACAAGATTTCTCAGGAAAGGAAAGGAGAAAGCGCTTTGTCACATTATAAGTTTGTCAAATTATCAGTAAGTCAGCTCATAAGTAACTTTCGGAATAACAATGTGTATGGCAGGCCTTCCGGAACAGATAAGGAACAACGTTTAGATGAGAAGCTCCATATAATAAATCAGTTGCCGAAAGGGGAAAAGAAAAAGTGTCTTGTTTGTTCACCAAAAGGAAGTAATGCGAATGTTTTAAAAAATTCCACCCATTACTCAATTATAATTAATATAAATATTGTAATCAAAATTATATTACTTCTGAAATGAATAAAGATTGTTTTGAATGACTTTAATATTATTATTTACACGTCATTGTAGCATTTAAAATCTGACACTTAAAAACTTGCAAGTCGAAGTATGATGAGAATAAGTTGGAGTTGCCGGTCGATATTCACAATTAAAAGTCGGAGCGTTAAGGGTTAAGTTAGAAATAAGGAAGAGTAATATGTTCAATTAGATAACAGTCAGATTACGTCATCGGGCTGTCCTGTGTATCAAAGGAAATCATAATTGAATATAATAGCAATATATAATATAGTAATTAGCGTTAGTAAATATTTATAACAAGTAATAGTGGAATAGAATAAAAATAGAATAAAAGGAGGAGAAGATAATTAAGAGTATAAAAAAGTTCCCTCGTCCTACCACTACTGATAATAAAAATAATGATGGTAATAATAAAAATAGCAGTAATAATAATAATATTAATAATAATAATAATTATTAGCAGTAATGAGAGTCAAATATAAATTAATTATTTCCAATATTTACCGAGAATTTCCCAGTAAACTTAAGTATCTTTTACGTGTATCTTTCATCTATCAACATCAACCGTGTTGTAGACAGAAAGAGTTTAACTATTCGATAAAGCGTCCCGCACTCTCTTACAAATTTTGCTGGCTTTTAAGGAGAGTACTAACTAGTTGGTGTGTATTAACATTGTACGATACCAATATGTCTTCATCTATGGGGACGGATATAATACGACGCTTTCGTATTTATACATAGGAATATCAGATTAATTATCGAAAATATTAATATGTTCTTTTAAAAGACGCATTCAAGTTCGAAAAGTTCCAAGTGATAAATATTAGAATAGTTTATAATTTACCAGACCTCGTTTATAGAATCACGTTCATTCTATATGCATTACGAAGCGTCATAAGAAAAGAAATAATAATGATTTTTTGGAAGGGATTAATGACAAACAATATGAGTTAGTACTCCACTTAATCACCATATGAAGAAAGGGGATGGTGAATGCAGAGAAATAGTAGTTTAAACATCACGATGATCCCATTCCAAATCATGAGGTGAATTATGTCGGCGATGTCGGCCATTGCTCAGCTCACAATCATTCTCGCAGTCGGAACTATCTAAATCGTCATCTCTGTACGATCCATCTTCGGAGTCTGAACTTCCGGAGTCATCGACATCGTCGTCTCTCTGGCTCTGGTGATGAGAATCGTGTTCTGTGAGCCTCTCCATTGGATTCACGGTAATAGCCAATGCAGAATCGTCCCAGGCCATTTCAGTTTCGGCAGCCAATTCATCTCCAGCTGATGGTCGTCTCTTCGCGGCTCCCCTGACTCTCGCTGCACCCACCACCGCCATTAAGAGTAAGAAACAGATACAAGCAACAGCGACAATCGTAACTGCGTGATTACCACTTGCACCCCCGATGCTTCTGTTACCTTCGCGAAGCGCGGCTGTTGCATATTCTTCTGGCAAATCTGCGTGATGAGGAGACAATTGCACGTGTCCAGGTGCTGGTTCCAGAATTCTGGCGATTGGTGGATCATCAGGAGTAGAATGGGGAAGAGCGGTAGTTTTTTCTTTCGGATGAATGACAGCGAGAGTTTGCACGTATTCGTTGCTAGCGAATCGACCGCTGAGCTCGGAGCAAGTCAGTTTGAATACACGATCAAGATAGTAAGCTGGCTTGCGATTCGTATACATGATGAGACGTATCAATTGTTGGTAATTATAAGGTGTGTCAGCGCCAGAGAGAACAACACCATCGCGATCTACACGCGCAGTGATAGAACGGAATCTACGCAAAGCATCGCCAGGTAAACCTAAGCTCTCGTGGTCGGGATTAAGACTTGGATAAACACTGACTGCGCATGCATCCAATCTGGCAGCGGAACCGGCAGTGACACGAGTGTCTGGGAACACGCGTACACCTAGACGAAAATCTGCGTATTCCCTAGCCACGTAGCCGGTCCCGTTGACAGTTATACCTGGACGAGGTGGTGGTAGAACAGTGACGTACGATTGTACAGTTGGTACCGGGAGCGGATTGTCTTCACTACCTTCGCAAACGATCGTTGTTTCTAAACGGAAATTACGGCGACCCGGGGTAGGAAATCGTCTGGAGTTGGAATAACCAATACGACGGAGAAGCGTCTCAACGTTAGTGCGATTATCTCCGTCGATTCGTACCTCTGTTAGATCGCAATTGGTGAGCAATTGGGTTCCAGGTTGAAGCAGATCCATCGATGGCACATGAATACCTTCCTGGCAACGACGTAAGCAAGACAACACGTCTGGTTTCTCGTTTCGTCCAACTAGCACGGACAGTCCAGCCAGATAGCCACGGAAATGATGTTTCGTTTTATTATCGGAACCCTGCCAGCATGCACCAACAACGAGAGTTGTGTTAACGCCTTTCGCAGGATGCAACGGCCAATCGTCGATCACTTCCGGATTCTTCTCGTCTGTATGCCATTCCTCTCCATCAACGAATAAGGTCACGTGGGGGAAGTCGACTTGAACAGCGTAATGGTGCCACTTATCATCGCACACTTGAGTAAGTTTCCAACGCCACTCGGCAGGCCGGAAGATATTAGGATCACCCTCTGAGAAATCACGTCTAAGTAGCAAAATCAGTCTGCAGTTTCTAATAAACAGGGCGTAATGATGTCTATTCATCTCTGCAAATCAAACAATGGATCGTTTAATGATACAAGCCTATTTCATCCGATGTATATTTTAAGAACAGTTAACGTAAACTTACTGTGATCATCGGCAGCGCACAAGATGTGTTCTTTAACATGAGGGTCTTGTCTGGGTCGAGGTCGGTGTTTCACCCAAACTCCGACCGTGAATTTTTGTGCCAGGCTATGCTCCAGCACATCGTTAGGTACAATGGCAGCAGAATCAACCCCGTCAAATTCAAAGATTTCATCCGCTTCCCTGCCTTCGTCTCGAGACAAAGATGCCGTCCAGGAAGTCGTAGGCCCAGGAGTTGGCAATAAATCTACGCTATCGCGAGATGCGCCGCATAATTTACGTTGGCTGCGTACACCGTATGTGTCACGGTCACAACCTTTCCCTATATGGTCCGTAGCAAGAGTTAAGGTGGCTCGAACATTACGCAATATACAGGGAGCGTCGCAAAGATCCAGCCTAGCGGAAGGAAGCAACGGTTGAGAACCTACGCCAGCGGCATAGTCAACCCTTTCTGGAATTCCTCTCCAACCGGGGGCGCATACACGATTGACTTTAACGGTAACCATAGCAGGTGCAGATTGTTTCATACCACAGTCATACGCTACCACGCTCAAAATGTAGTTATGGGATCGCTCGTAATCCAATGGCTCGGTATTGCGTATCGCTCCTTCATTGTCGATGATGAATGGTTGGTCAGCTGTCAAAATTTCATACTTGCATACGTCACCGAATTTTGGGGTGCAATCTCTGTCGGATGCTTCCACGCGGACAACTTCTTCGTATAGGCGACCTTCGTCCACGGTGCTGACATAGGCCGGTTGCAGAAACTGTGGTGCATATTCGTTCACGTCCACCACGGTAATATGTACCGTAGCACTAAAATAACAACGTTGTTTTTTTAGATATTTCTTGTTATATGTGATTAGTTACGTAGTTATATGATTAAATATTACATATTAACCATATAACTGTATGATGTTTAATATAATAATACATAATATTACTAACTATATACTAACTATAATTAAAAAGAATGAATCTTGTAATTTATAACTTTATCTTCATCAAAGTATAAAATAGATAAATAGTGTAACAAGGTTTATCTTTCTATAAATTACTTTATCTCAATGCGATCTGTTATTGCGTTATGAAGCTGAATATGTTTTTATGTTCTTACGTTCAAGAAATGAAAGTTTTTTTATTAAACGTCCTAAATTAGGACTCCTGGTATCTCTATTCTTAACACTTTGATCGCCGCTATTACGTAAACGTCATTTCGCTTTACCATCTGTTGTCTGCCCCCGTCACGTCTACGTAACTTCTTTTTTTTTAATTTAATCGGCACTTACGCTCGAGACAAATAATTCCTATATTTGATACTGTTTCTATTGAAGCGAAACGATTTACAAATGCACTGAAAAGGCCGGCAATTTGTGAGTCTAATGATCCAGTGAAAGTGAATAGTCAGGAAATGATTATGATCCCGCTTTTTACAACTGCATGGAACGATCAGAAAATAAATAAATAAATTCGTATAATGCATAAGCGTACAAAATAAATTAAGATGATATGATAAAGATTCAGTAATGATGATGGATTAGATGCGATTTTCTCCAAAAGTGTATCATAATTATACGATAATTCGTATAATTATTCTATTAAACTGAGCGAGAAGTACCGGCGGTTGGCAATAAGATCTACGTCGAAATGTGCGGCCGTCAAAGTGTTAATTAAGGTATAGGCAAACTTCAAACATCATTATACTCTATACTTTAGTGACAACCTCCACGCATTTGTATAGTTGAGAGTAATTAGAACGCAAAATAATCAGTAAACATAATAAAATATACACATCATTTAAAATTCGAGTTCAACATCTACGGACAAAATCGATGTAATCAAATCCAAAGATTAGATAATTATAATTAAGCCTAAAGTATAAATGTATTAGTATGTATAGTCTATTATAAAGAGTAGTCGAATCTCTGTATAAGAACAGTAGCTTCGAAGACTCGTACATATAACGGAAGCTCGCCGTGGAGATAGATGAGAAAATAGAACAACAGGAAACAGTTCCAGTTCAGAAATACTAGAAGGTAGGGCAAACGTATTTAGTATATATTAAATTTATCTCTGTACAAAACTAGACGGAAACTAATGGAGTTCTATGCAAGTTCATTTCCAAAAACATTAAATCATTAAAGCAGATCGTATCGTGATATGAAATGAAACGTCAATATTGGAAGTTACAAAATAACTGGTTATCGTGTAGCAATTTGGAAATTAATAAAAAGTCGATTCATAAAAGTCGCTTCGCATTACATTTAAGGATTTAATCAAACTAAACTATTCGTTATATATATATATCATTGCTCTACCTACATAAAAGATATATAGAACGTATCGCATCGTATCAGTTTGAACAAAAGATAAAACGAATTACACTGATTGCGAAATGTCAAGTTTATTCAATGTAGTTCGTACTTTTCCGATAGCGATCCATTGCAGCCAACAGCTTCGATATCGAACTTGTAGTTACGCCGTTTCTCGCAGTTTAGAACTCTCAGTGCCCTCAGCTCTGCCATTCCTTTCTCTTTCAAAACAATCTCGAAGGGTGCATCGCCATGGTGCTTGTTCGCTATACGGAAGGAGCAGACTTTGGCACCTATAGCTCGTATTTGTGGCGTGACCTCGACCAAAGTTTCGTTTTCCTTCACCAGGCCATGGTATCCACTTTCTGGACTGTCCAAATCCAATCGTGGAGCTGGGGGCAGAGACAAATATGTAGTTCAAACACAGATGCAACTAAACAATAATAGCATAGCTCGATATACAGCTGCTCAAAGTATCTGAAGTATATTTATAAAAACTTGTAATGAATATATTACACCAAATATAAGATGTTGTACCAAACGTATTGAAATTTCACTAGCACCGTAATCAGACCTGACTATCGTGAATTGTATTAGTAAAGTTTAAAACGAGTCTAAAGGTAGACATAGGAACGTAATAGAAACATAATAGGAAAGTAATTAAACAGCAAATTTTCTATCATATTAATAGATTTGAATGGGACCATCTTTAACACTTGTTACGTGTTTTAGAAGGTGATTCATGCTGTATACTAATTTCCTAGTGAATATATTTTCCCAGTAAATATCTTGTAATTTCTATACACGCTTTCAAACTTTACCAATATAATCGTGACAACAGCGTCTCGTTGCGGTGCTAATAGAATCTCAAAATATACAATCGTCGTTTCGAATAAGAACTGTTCTTTAAAAGCTTCTAGAAGAATTAGAACATCTTCCTCTACATCAAACGTAGATATTATGTAAGTGACATATAATTTGGTCATAAATCTTATTCAAAGTACTATAAGCTGCACATGTTGGAAATTTTTGTTCAAAAATAATTTTCTCATTTCTCTGCGCTGCAACAGTTATGTCAAATTAATCTTAGAAAGAATTACACGTTAATGTTCATAATACAGGATTATTAAGCCGTGATAAAATATTAAATGTTAGTTATTCAAGCGTGGCTTCCCTTCTTTTTTCAAATTAAAAATATCACAAGTCGTGGCTTAATTTCGCAATTTAATCCCTGGGAATTGTTTTGTCGACGAGCTTGTCCAAAAGAGAAATAAGGGTTTACAGAAATAGACCGGAAGCTTCGTAGGGTAGAGAACGAGGAATCTCGAAACTCGAACAATGCAAGATGCATTAATTAAAATTTCGCGTTGATTTAAAAAAGAACTGTGCCGATTATTTTAAATCATTGTGCATGCACCATGAAAACTTGAACCTTCGTTATTCCTACCTTATTAGAACCAACAGGCAGAGATTAATAATTTACCGAGCTTACAACAACTAGGCCATTATTCCTCGTGTACTAATTAACGGTAACTAATGTTTGTTTACTTTTTCTTTCATAAACCTCTGATCTGAAATACTCATATTTTATAGTGGTTGTTGATTGTTAAATATAGTAGTTTAAATACTACTTCACGTGAGATCACATGATAAAAAACACGCGATAGATCTATTTTTATCGATTTTCTTACTTTTACGTCACTTGATAGTCGATAAGAAAAAGAAATATATGTTCGTATATATTTTAATATAATCTATAGATTGAAAGTTCTTCGGAAATAAGCGATAAATCCACTGTTTTGTAAAAAATGAACAATGTTGATTTAGCTGTTATGGTAATTTAACTTGTCATTGATATCTTTTAAATATTTGAGAAAGTGACGAAACATATATTCAATTCCAATGTCAAATGTAATGATAATTTTAATGTAGAGTTAATCGGCAACGTATCGAATTTAAAAATTCTTCTTCTACAAGAAATGGGAAATACATCTTATCGTGTTTGTCACTTGTGGCCTTCATTTCTTTTTGTTCTGTCAGAGTGCTGGAGATGATCGGAATATGTAAATGCCTTTTACACAGAGAATTCAAACTACATGTAACCTGAATTCTTTATTTTTAGAGATAGTTTCACCGCGATCGTCCGAAAAACCGAACGAGCTTTGGCGATTTTTCGATTTCGGGCTTTGATGGAATCGCGATATCCATTTGCATGGTAAAAGTCGGGCTCGTGAATTACTAAAAGTCAAATACTGCAAAAATTCCATGCATAATTGTTTCAACCAAAGGATGATACTTTTAAACGAAACGAAAAATTCATTTGATATTCTTTCTTGTATTTCTTTGACAAGTATAATTGTTTGTAATGCTATCTAGATTATTATTATAAAGATCTCGTAGGTTGTAAGTTATTTCCTATAGCTTATAAAAATTAGTTAAAATATCTTTATGAAGTAGTCTACCACTAACATTAAAAGTGAAGAACCGCAGAAAAAACACTTTTATTAATCTCCTTCCAACAACTAACAATGACAAAACAACAACTTTTTTACTCGACAAAAATGTGCTCCGTAATTTTCCTCTTCGAATATTACTTTTCATCGTATTCCCCTTTAAGCAGCTCATCGTATTAACACAAAAGAATAAACAAAGAAACTCAGTTTCCTACGTTAGTATTATCGATTGCACGAACAAGAGCATCTATTTCAATGAAATTGAATGAAAGAATGATGGAATGAATCGCGTCGAGAATACCATTGACAACCGATAAGTTCGATACCGTTTTCACCGTGGAACAACAATTGCTGACCGTTATTCCGCCCCATATCGGTGTTCCACTGCGACGCATCAGTGTTTCACGTTAACACCGATCCGCGAACAACAGATGAGAATTACTATTTCAGGCTAAAAGCAGTGGTTAACGCATTCACCGCCAAAGGTATCTCTCGTGGTTGTTACAATTCCATTCAGAGTTGTTCTCGTAATTCAATGTAAAAGTAGATTACATACAGCGAGGATTATTCAATAACAATTGTTAGGTAGAATTAAATTAAAAACGCGGGACGAAATTCGTTTATAGAAAACTGCGTTTCTCTGGAAATGAAATTTAAGAGTTTGCGAGCACAATTTTTCAGAAATCTCGTAGACTCGTTTAGATTCAATGACGTAGCGGAGGATACCAATAGGACATTTATCAAATTTAGATTTATCAAATTATAATTAATCGATTAACAGATCGTTTAAATCGCTATTTCTTAGGTAGAAATTTCTGCTATAGAAATTTTCTCATATTTCAAGTTCTTATACTTTTCGCTATTCAAGTATTCGAGGGTAACCGAATTTGAGATAATATTTCAACGTAGTCGATGCCAAATTCCGATAATTTTAACTAAGTTTACACGAACAGAATAAAGATAATAAAAATAATTCTAGATCGTTCAAGTTCAATTTCATTAAGTGTTTTTACCTTTGGTGAATTACCTTTGGTGGTAAAAGAAAAAGTTGCATTTTTTTTATTACAATTATCGCGGAGTAATATTGATCCACTAAAATATTTCAGTAACAGTAATCTATTAAGAGCCAACATTCAATTAATGTAACGTTTCATTTGCGATGCTTTTTTTGCAATGAATTTACATTATTGAAATATAATTCAATGTGTTATAGTTAGTTTGTTGTCCATAAACGTGCGATTGGTGGTTAGTCAATGGAAAGGTAAGCATGAATACCTTAAAGAGGGTGATAATTGTACAAAGCAATTTCTGGTATTTAGTAAAAGCAGCTTGTATCAAGGTGGCATCGGACCCTTGATAAAGTTAAGTGCAGTGCCGACGAAATGTCGGAGCACCACTCTAAACAAGTTTTATCTTCAAACTTTTACCGCGCATAGCCAAAGCTAATAGGTCGTGAAATTTCCAAAAAATTTATTTTTAAGTAGACAGTGAACTGAAAAATATTAGGAACCTAATAACAAGCATTAACTGTGGATACTGAATCGCTGAAATATTGAACAAATAAATATTTAGTAGCTTAAACGTGCGCGATACTATTACATAGATTTTCTCAATAGCGTTAAAATCAATTTAATTCTAGGAAGACAGAGGAGTATGTTGGGAAAATTACGATGAAGTCCCGAAAGTGTGGAAAATTGTAGTCAGTATACCATTAAGCTATCGCTTTGTACGGAACTAACAGAAAGTCAAAGTAAAGTTTGTTGGTGAAATATTTCGTAAACATGAGTCTAATATCTTTTGGTTCTCCATCTACTTGCAAAGTTACATCGAAATCGCTAACATTTCACGTGAGTGCCTGGTAAAGTCTTAAATTGAACGAAACTACGTTCACTGCTGCTTTCTAGAAAGTTTGACACTTTGCACCTTGCCGCTGAGACCAGAATTACTCTTTCAGATGCAAATACATAGTCCGCGGATCTAGATAAAATTTATACAATATTTTAATTGATATTCATCCGTTACACTTTTCGAAAGTACCTATTTAATTTTCATTGACCAAACTGCTGAATTTAACATATTCGTTTAACTAACTAACAGAGAAGTATAGTACGGTAGAGTATATTAGAACGATACCACAACGATCGTAATTTATCTCTTTCATAAGAGTTAAAATGCTTAGGCTTTTTATTACTAGATGTCTTTTTTCATTAATAATTTAATACCTCGTACGAGGTTTATCGCATCTATACAGATATCTACTACAATATTCATATAAGCAAAAAGCATATAAATTCTTTCCATAGTGATTTAAATCTCGAGATTGCTGTTTTTTTTTTATAAAATTGTTCGTGATACAACGTGTACAGCGGATAAGATTTAAATAAATTAATGATACTCTTTTTATTATTTTCATATTATTTATATTGTATGACAAGCTTGTTTTAAACCATTAACCTGGAATGGATTTCCCTTAAGTACATGCACGTATTCCATTGTATGCTGTAACGAAGACATGCTACAACAAACCAGATTTCACAACCAATTATATTAATTCTAGCATACTCCAGTGTACTTGCTCGACTAGCATAATGTCTATCGGTTATTCCGATAAAGATCGAAAAAGAAATGCATAAATCTTATTTAATCTACGGTAATATTATTCAAGAAGCTTTCACGATGGCCAAATTTAATATAGTTAAGCTCGCTAAGATCTTCAACGGATTTTCGATCCAATCACGCCCTCCTATACCAACTTTGAAGAAAATGAACTTTTGACGTAAAACCGAAACGAGGGAAACGAGGAAGAACAAGACGTATATTTGGACTGACTTCCTTATATTTTTTATATGTCTAGTAAATAATTTCTTTGTAAGCTTCCAAATAGTTTTTCGCTTTTCCTGAAATTCTCCATCCAGCTGTATCACATCTGAAATATATACGCGATATGTAACAAGAATGCACATAAATAATTCACAATGTCAATCATATTTAAATAGGTTTGGTATAGATACCGTTTCGCAGCATATAACGTCTTATTGCTAAAATTAGGGTCGTTCTGTGTTTCCCGAATATGTGACCATCTCCAATCGATCCGATGGGTATATTTTAAGAGCGCAGTTAAATGCATTCCCAATCAAACGATTCTCCTATCTTTGTTTTAAATCGTACCTCTGAAGTTCAAATTACTCGATTTATACGTATCAATATTTACCAAATTACTATTGCACCTAAATCTAAAGAAAAGGTCTTACAATACTGATCAAGAGAAATAAGAAATGTTTAGTCAACAAAGATCCCAGATTAAATTATCATTAAACATTTCATAATTATTGGATATCTAAATATTAAATGATTGTTAAATACTTGAAAATCAATAGTAGTACTCGTAACAATTACAACAGCTAATATAATTATGTATTATATAATGTATGTAATTTTACATTTACTTAGAATGATACTCAATCTGTGCCAGCTTAATTTCCTCGTCCATAATAAATAATGTGATTAAATTACAACGATTAATAGAAAAAGGATATATACATACATATATCGAACGTGACAATATGGAACAAAACAGAAATGACTGAAAATGTATGTATACACCGATTTATGATTCACATACGTGAATGTAGGTATTGCATTGTATTTAAATGAATGGATAAAGCATCAAAAGCTTTATATAAAAAGGGAAACAAAGTTTCATTTAAGTCTCTCTAAGGAGTTAGTAAGTAAGACACATAATTGGTGTCTAAAACCTGGATAAATATACTTGATTGTCCTTTTTATTTGGAAGATTACATTTTTCTCAAATAAAATCATAAAGGGACTGTTTTAAAGAAACATTACTAGATATACAAAATAATTACATAACTTGCTAGCATTTAGAGACACTTCTCTCAAGAACTTTTGCCACTGAGGCCCTCTTACACCCAACAGTACAGATTACACTGTACTGTGAAAAAAATTGATTTGATATTCCACGTTGATTAAACATTTTTTTATTCCATTTGGTAAATTTTGAAAAGCCAGGAAATTTTGAATTCTTCTTAGTAAATTCTGTAAGCCCTTAAAACTTTAAATTCCCGTTCTTCAAACACTCTATGTATAATTATACGTTATATATTACAGTTAAATACTTATACTATACGTTTTACTATCATACCTATCATACAGCTTCTCTGAAGCAAATTGACTGATAATCGATATCAAAATCATCGTTATCAATTGAACATACATAATATTACAAAGCGCAAAAGAGATGAATCGAACGTCTGTGTCGATTTATCGCCGTGCGCGCTTCAAAAAACGTTTTGATTCAATTCCACGGGGAACGAGACTTTATTGTGCTCGAAATTAAGCAATAATCTTTATAAACGCGAGATGGATAGAATTGTTTTTAATTATCTTTCAATGTAGACAGTCATATTTGCAAATCAAGACACGTCGAACAATTAGCACAAATAAAAAGACGAGCATGAAAACGAAAGGACCGGTCGTGTGTACTGAATACTGTCGCTTTATAGAACACTGTCGCACACAGTTCATTAAATACTTGGCGTTGTTACGCAAGATATTTTACGAAATATCGACGAGAAAATATATTACCAGAATCATTTTATTACAATATGTACATTTTAAAGTCGCACTTTACGTCACGAAAATTATTTAATAACATCATAAAGTTTCTTATCATCATAAAATGGATTAGTTTCGTTTGTAGTGAAACGAAGAGACAACCATTAAGATATATAAAACATAATTTGTAGTATTTTATGAGATTCTGTAAGAAAGAAATACATCGTATGTTATTGAAATTACATCGTGTAAAATGTATCGAATTATATGTTGAAAAATGCAAAACATTGCAGCAACCACTTTCGAGCAATGCAAATCGTAATTTATACAGCATCGAGAATTTTTTCTAAGTTTACATGGAGAGATATATCTAGATGTAATTCCAAGTACTGTTAAGATTCTAATGAAAATTTAACTATAAACACCAAAATTAATTTCTTATCTTTTTTAGATCTAAATAAATATTCGATAATTGACCTTATCCTGTCAAAATATCATTATGCGTTAGAAAGAAGATAATACCAGATTTATATAGAAACCTATGCCTAATAGCGCCGTAAAACGTTACTTCATCCGTCTAACTTTAATCAAGTCCTAGTTTCCGATGCGACTGGGTCCAATCTGATTCATATCTATTTTGTTATCGCAAAGCGTGACTAATGCTGTCATATGTGGAATCGTAACATATAATCCGTATATCTGGCTGAAGTGTTATTCTTTTAGCATCACGACTGATCGTATACAGTTTCATAGACGTATCGCAACACCGATCGGGGCTAGTCAATGAATTCGCCATAACAGTTTCGGTGACTGCAGGTGCTTTCGAAAGAACAATTGCACCTGCGAGCTTACCAGTCCAATCAGCGACACACCGTAAACCGATGCGTGACTCGATGATAGGAATAAAAACAATTCGTTATAAGCAATTTTTTTAAGCAAGAAACGATAATTGAAGAAATAAGATGAATGTAGGGCACGAGAAAAGAGAAATGAAATCACCTCCATGATTGTTGAAGGAGCTCGGTGTCGACTCGAGGGCTGAGATGCTCGCGTGGGAGAGACCGAGGGTCAACCCGAAAAACACAGTGCTAGCCACCAACAGCATTCTCCTTATCTCCTGCCTCCAGGATACTCCGATTATTTATTCTTCGGCCGACAGCACTTGACTTATCACTCGCAAGAAACTCGCTTTTTAAAAGAGCATCGCCGTCTACTACACGACTCGCTTGTGACACCACGCACAATCGCGAAGTCAATATTTGAGCAGAATATCGATTCGCCAGAAAAACTAATGTCGATTCTCGTCGCTAGTTGGCGCGCATGCACAATGTTCTGAGATCAAGTACAAACACCAGACTCCACCACGGAAATTCAAGATTCCAGAGTTTCCTTATGTTTTCAAGCTTTTACATAGTTGTAAATATGAATTTCACTACTATATAATAAAGTTATTGCACTTTTTCTTCTGTTGCGATATGATAAAAGTAAAAGAAGTCAAAAGTATTATAGAGCAGACTAAAGAACTATTTCTGATGTTTCCATCATTTCATTTTTACTTTATTCCCGCAAGAGGCGCTTGGACTTCCGTCATTTTGCATAGAAGTAATGTATTTTACAAAAAATCTTAGTTATATCTTACTATAGTCATGTTACATCTTATACATGTATTATAAAAAATTATACATGTAAAAATGTTGTTGTATTTCTAAATCTTACTCTTGTTGCAATGAGAAGAAATATACTATTTACATGTGCACTTTCAATGCATATTATAATAAATTAAGGATAGTGTTTCTTTTTATTTGAGTTACGACAATAAGATTACATCGTTCTTTATAATTGTAAATGTTGATAACAGTCGCAACATTATTAAATACCCATTTATTATACAATAACTATTCGACTGTTACATAGTAAAAATAACAGTCGAATAGTTATTATATAATAAATGGGTATTTAATAATGTTGCGACTGTTGTTAACATTTACAATTATAAAGAACGATGTAAAACATTAAAATCATTATCAGAATTATAAAGAACGATGTAATAAATGATAAGTTATTTTTACTATGTAACTTATAACTTGTTCCTTTTTTTTAGATTAATAAGTCTTTATAGGGTACATTTCTCAATATCTGATTAGTAATTCTTTTATGTACAGATAATATATGTATAGTTACTAAGCATTAAATTTTTACGATATTGTATAAAATGCAAGATTTTTAAATTTGTTAAATATTGATTGAAACATTAATAGAACTACGTGCATAAAAATTGTGTAAAGGGCATTAAATTTAGTAAAATAATCCATTATTTCTATAATCCAATGTTGATATAATAGCTTTATTATTAAATTTCCTGTTGATAACACTGATGTTAAATATTCTTAGTTTATATTCTCTAGTTATTTGCAACGTAAGTTACATATTCAGAAAATGTGCAATATTTTTTAATACTTTGTATTATATAATACCAGATTGTTCAACTGTTTCGTTACACTGGTAAGAATGGATTAATCAGTTTAGTTAAATCTGAGAGAAGAATAAGTACATAAATAGATTTTATAATATTTTTGCCGATATATAATATTTATATTATATAAAGGATGTTAATTACATAACAAGAAAAATAATTAGTATCTAAAGAATATATACATAATGCATAGTGCCCAAACAAAATTTTAATTTTTAGGTTGGCTAGCTGAGTTGTACAACGGATTTTGTGAATTTTCATTTGGCTGACCTAGTTATGTATATTTGAATACATGATAGAATTTTACCATGGGGATTTTAGGATTGGGATACACGGGGAAGCACCGATGCAAGAATATATAAGACGTGGCACCTACTTCTTCGTATTAGTTAGTACATCGATCATAAGTTTATTGTGTTTTAAAATGTATTTACATATTCTATTGAATTACACATTACCAAAAGTTTTGATGTGTAATTGAATTTTATCTACTTTGTTGCTATAAAATAAAACATTCAAGTTTAATTTTAGCTAATATCGTAAAAAAATCGATAAAATACAAAAATATTTGTGTTATTAAATAATTGATTGATAAGTGAGTATTCATTGTTTTATTGTAATATTTTGTTAATGATTTTAATGTTTTGTCCAATTCGTTTGTCCCAAAATCGAAAAATAATATGTGAAAAGTTAAAAATTTATTGTAATTTAAAAATGTATGTTGCAGGTAAGATCTGTGTAATTTTGTACTTGTAAAAAATTGTACACCTATAATGAATACAATGTCTAGTACGGATCCAGTTTGGGTAAATATCAATTATATACATATACATAATGCTCCCAGTCATTTTCATTAAAAAATATATGTTCCTTAAATATCTTTGTTTGCGCGCAAGAATTATTTATTCCATTTTTTCAATTCTCTGTAGGATGAAATGTTGAGAATTGCTAAGGAACAGCAACAAGAATATTATGAACTTTTGGCAGAATGGACACTGTATGAGGAAGATGAATATAAGTATTTGAGACAAAATATTGGGTTTGCAATTTATGGTCCTGCATCAGAAGATAAAACGGCTGATGTTGTATTATATAATAAGGATAAAATAACTAATAGCTACGATTTAGTTGAAACATTTTATTACTCAAAGAAAGCCAAAAATACTATAGATATTATATATGACAAAATACTTGAATTTGGAGAAGAAAACATAAAAGCAGGGACGGAAGAAAAATCAAACACGAAAGGAGTTTACTATGGAGTAATTTTCAACGTAATGTTCCATCCTAAAAATAATTCAGTTAATGTACCTGCTTTAAAAGAGGAAAATGAAGTAAATGTATATTTAACACCAATATTTAAGATAAAATACTCACAATGTGAAGAGCAACAAATTTGGTATATTGATATAAAAGGTAGGATATATAAAAGTTGGACAGATTACAAGGACAACAATACTTTACCACCATGTACCATGGTTCTTCCAAAGGATGGATTTTATCAACCGGATACAACTTATGAAATTACTGAAAAATATTCAACAGTATGGTTAGAAATTATAGAATCACCTGCATGTAATCCTATAAATACTTTTCTTAATGTAGCAGATACAGCTTCTAGTGTAATAGGTGTAGCTGGAGTTGCTTTAGGAGTTGCATCTTTGTTTACACCTATTGGTCCAGTTGTGCTAGGTAGGTTACATAAAGTTATATAATAACAAAATAAGTAAAATTATAATAATGTTGTTACAATTGCAGGTGCAACAGCATGTTCTGGGGTAACTGGTGCATGGACAATGAGTAGATCAGTAAAAAAATTAGTAGACAGAAGCTCTCATGAAGAAACTATAAATCCACTAATGGATAGAGATGCATTTTCTTCATGGTTAGGTATAACTGGCGGTACAATTAGTATAGCAACCTTAGGTGGATCTTTTGCTATTACTAAGCTTGTTCAGAATGGTAGTAATATAGGCACTGCAACTAGATTTGCATACAATACATTAGTATTAAGTAATTTAGGTATCAATGGTTTTGGTGTAGGATATCAAGCATACTGTATTTATGAAAGATATCAGAAAGATGGCACAGTTCATTTTTCAGATGTAGTATCTCTGACAGCTCATATTTTGTTCCTTGGTAACGCAATTCTAAATACGCAGTTTGCAGCAGATTTAATTGAATCTACACAAGGTAACATTTTAAATAACTATAGAAGCACTTTACGTTCCAAAAATCTTCGTAGAAAATTTAATCGTGCGAAGCGTACTGCTGCTGCAAATAATACAGATAAAATATTTGAAAATGCTGAAGTTATACGTTACATCAATAACAAGCAACAGTTACAACTTGAAAATAATTTGGGTACTATTCCCACTCAAATGCCTACCACATCTTTGCAAAATAACAAACTGATAATTTGTGGTATACATTTACTAGATCCAATGAAATTTGTAGACATATTATTTGCACATGACAAGAAAGAAAATAAATATTCATTTAACAAAGAGAATAGCAATGCTCAAGATAAATTGCCTCAGTTAAAAGATTTGCTATTGTCCTTATTAAAGGATGTATTTTTAAATAATGGGAACAGTATAAAATATGATATTAATCAATTTATTGAAATTTTAAATGATATAAGATACATGAAGAATGCCTCATGTTTTCTTCTTTTAATATTTGAAATATCTCATGCTCTGATAACAAAATCTTCATTTGATTCAAAGTATTTACATAAAGCAGTCCATTTTGTATGGAATTATATAAAAGAAAATTTTAGGTATTTAGATACATCTTCCATTAATGATGAACAAATGCAAAAACTATTGAATAAAATAATAACAGCCTTGTTTGAATACATAGCAGTTACTATAAAAGAGTTATCACCTGCTTTTGCAAAATATATGGAAAAATATGGAATTTTACCTAACAATTTTACCTAATATAATAAAAAATTGACTCATGACTTCTTATTCCTTTAATTTGCTTAAACACACATACAATTAGATCATAATATCTATACATGCGCAGAATTGTGCCTTATAATAGTATATTGTATGACATTAATAAAACAGCCATGTAAATAATTTTGTTAAGAATATTTAACAATATTTAATGATGATAAAAGGGCACTTGTTTTCTATTATAAAAGTAAATAAAAGGTAGTTTCTTGTGGTAATTACTATATTAATATTAATGTATTTTTTTGATACCAGAAAGATGTACATCTTTATAAAAAATAAGAATAAAATAAAAAAGTAAATAGAAATTCTTTGTTTTATCCTATTAAATTATTAAGATAAGGACAACCGTGCTTTAATTTATGAAATTATCCATTAATTACTGAATTACATTTCCTGAAATAAATCCGTATGATAAAAAATGTATCTCTCAAGCAATTCTCATTTACTGTTTAATTGATTAGTTGCTTGTTGCAAAGAATTGAGGCAAAAAGTGATCTTTTGGATTAGATGAACGTGACAGAATAAACGATTATAAGCATTAAAAGAAAGAAACAATAATATATAAGATGGATTTTTATGAAGCTGAAGATGTTTGAAGTATTGAACTTTTATATTACAGAGAGAAGAGAAAAGACGTGGATCTACAAAATGAAAAGAAAATTGTATAAAAATAAAACATAATGTCGTTTATTGATTACAAATGATCGCGTAATACAGAATGCACGATATCAGAGACAGTCGTTTAATTGTAGCACAATTTTAATATAATATTACGGTATGAAATTCCCAGAATTCATAATATACATACCGATTAATGTATTAAAAAATATTTGTCAATATGTACAACGCACATGATTTTTCACATTTTTCAAGAGAAAAATAACGTATTATTTGATCTTTGCGTGACTCGCAAAAGACGACGTACAAACTGGATTGACTATTTCACCCTAAGTTTTCCACATTTTCGTACCACCACATTGGTACAAGTACTCGTCTGTGGTATCACGCACACTTGGACATTCACCTGTTTAAACAATCATCGCAATCGATATATATATATACAATAAAAATACATACATATTCCGTGCACGATATGATTTGAAAACTCTTTGATCGGTCGAAATGGACACAGCATTATCTGTTGCGTCTCTATTTTTTGTTACAATATTGATAGTGATAAATGCAAATATTACGGGAATTCTTAAGTACAAAATTAACAGAGCATACATACAGGGTGTCTTAATAATCATGATACAATCAGCAAGGTACTGATGTATGTAAAAATTAACTGAAAATGTAGAATAAAATTGTTACGTCTTTTTAAATTAAATTAATTAAATTTTTACATTTTTATCTCTAATAAAGTTTCAGTATTATGAACTTCAAATTATATACATTTTACAATATAAATTTTAATACATTATCAGTGTCATGAATACTGAGACACCCTATATATCGATGTACGCATAAAAGAAATCATTCGACTTTCATTAATTGATAGTTCAATCATGGTCTCGATCAATCATTTGGATCGTTAATGATACTTCACCGTAACTACTTATGTCATCTTTTACAAGCTCTACTTTCATATTTCCGTGTGTCAATGTGTTTAGGCAGTTTAGGCTTTTACTACAAATATCTAAGAAAATATCTAAACTTTTCTTCTCTTTTTGTTAATCTGTACTATTATATTAAAAATTTTGTCAGGCAATGTAAGTCCGTTTTTTGTATTTACAACAGGACATTTATAATACGATACTGTTTATTACTTTCGTACTAGTTCTTTTTGTTAATTAAAAACGCTCGCGCTTTATACGATAAAATGCAATTGAACGCAATTGAATTATTAGTTGAGCTGATTTCTCTTTATAAACATATACATATTTCTACAAAAAAACATCAAACGCTTGTATAACGTACCTAATCTTAAAATTCCAAACTGAAAAATTCGAGAAACGGAATCCGCTAGATGTACTTATATATCGCTTCACAGTTTAAATAAAGGTACTACAAATGGAAGACCTTAGATAAACTTATTAAAAATAATAAATGCAAAGATTCTGTGCAATATTTATCTTATATCAATAACATAATATTCTTTCCTCCATAAGATAAAGAGAGCATTTCACTAATAATTTATCTACTTCTCTATAGATAATAAATTTATAAACTGTAAATGTTCATACAGTTAATTAATCGACTATGCATTCATTGGTTAATGTCCTTTATATGGTCCACTTAAGACTCGTCTCAATAAGTAAAATAATAAAAACTGCTTTGCTACATCCTCTATTAAAATGACTATTACAATTCCAATGGACAACATTAATTAAATCATTGTACAGTGTTGACTCAATGTAAAGTAAACGACAATATATAGACTTCTTTTTCCTTTATGCTGACTAAATTTCAAACATGATAGCATGATCATATTTAAAAAACTACGACATTTTTTATTCATACAATTTGTACTTTTCCTAATTGATGAAAAATTGATTACATTGCAAAATATAGAAAGCTTTATTATATTATAAATATCGCTGATTATTAAAAATATGCAAGTAACAGCAGTAAGCTGGCGGGTCTTAGGAATTTATTTTAGGAATTAAATTTACGAGTCTATGGAGCATCCTTACGTTACAATAAAATCGATAATGCAAGCATTATCGTGTCTTTTTTTTTTAATGAGGTATCAATTACGTCAGCAATTCACTATATGAATATCTATGTTTCATCTACAAACCATTTTTTGTACCAGACACATTTACGCATTGACCACAGTGTCAGGAGCATATATGTGCATGCAATTATGACATTGAAGCAAAAATAAAGGTATGTATATTCCCTTAACCCTAAGACACCTATGGGAGGATCAGAAAATGTCCACAAGACTCTAAGCTTTAACTTTTCCTACAACAAATTTTTTCTAAGAGGCCAGTAATCTAATTTCTCTTAAGTGTATTTGTGATATAACTAATTGACCAGTGACAAAATTTACTCTCAAGCTGTATGTAACACTATTATAAATTACATATAAATCTTAAGAGGTAGTTGCATGTGTTTCGATGTCAGTGACAGCTCATGTGTTTATTATTATGTCATGTTATCTGAACTGGTTTATTCGTAGTTTATATAAAGACCATAGAATCGAAATATTATAAAAAATATTATAAAAATGTCATGTGTTACAACAAGATAGTTGCAAAGAACAAAAGGTATTATTGAAAATAGCTAAATTCGATCATTTGCTCAAAGTGTAAATAAGTGTGTCTTTTAATGAATAAAACAGGAAAAACAGGATTCATCGCTCCTTTTTTATGTAGACAGAAAATGACCCGCTTTTGGACTGATTTTACATCTTTTAACACCTTAGGCGTCCTAGGATTAATGTAAGATATCTAGTTATACTTACTGAATAATATAAACTTTTAAGCCTAATATTATTGCTCTCTTACCCATTGTTTAAATACATATTATCATACTCCTCTTGGCAGTTCGCAATTCTATCGAAATATTAATAGTAAAAATGGGGGTATTGTCATTATTACTTGTTAAGAGGCTGACAATTGCAGATGAACGATTGTTAAGCACTGATTTCCCATACCTGATAAATTGGCTCTCTTACATATAGAAGCATTATGTCAAAATTGAAAACAACCAACAGCTTGTCCAAATTAATCTTGCTGCATCAATATTTCCGTGCATTGAATCGACGTTTAAATTTTGAAACGCTTGATGATCTAAGCGTGATGCCTGCTGTCAGTAAAACTCCGAATCTGAACTGTGTTGTGAATCACCACTTCTGCCATTTAAATATACTTCTGATGTTTGTTGAATTGACGGTGAATGTTGTGTAGCTTCCCAATTTTGACCTACGGTAATGATTGACTAATAACTTATGAGAAATCCTGGACTAAAAACTGAGAATTGGGAAGGTTAATATACGCACCATGTGCAGCAAGAATGGTGGCTAAACATCGTGCTACAGCCGGATTCGGAGCACAAGCTAATGCAGGTGTGAGTCCTTCTGCATCGACAGCAACGACACTTGCACCCGATTGCAATAAACGTCGTGTTACCTGTGGAAAATAAATTCCTATGAGTGTTCTTACAATTCTAAAACAATTACTTAAATACAATGAGTCATTTCCTTACCGTTACGAGGCCGTTTCTTGCTGCTAGATGTAATGGTGTTCTTCGCTGCTTATTGGCCATGTTAATAATGCTTTGTTGTTGCTGTGATGTATTTTCACCATTAGCATTAAGTGAATTGATCAAATTTAGTAAGAGTGAAGCAGCAACAGAATGTCGTCTTTGACAAGCTAAGTGAAGAGCTGTGTTTTTGTTACAATCAACAGCACGCACATCAGCCTTCCATTCAAGCAATAACTCTATCAATAGAAATAATTATGAACATGAAGGAGAAACACCAAATAAGTACCAAATATTTACATAATTAAATAAAATATACCAATAGCAGCACATTGACCCGTAATAGCAGCACAAAGTAGTGGCGTTCGACCTGAATAATCTGGAGTTTCGAGCCCAGCTAATTCAGGTCCAACAGAACTTAAAATCAGTTTTGCACATTCTACAGATCCTGAACTAGCTGCAATATGCAAAGGCAACCGACCACCTGGAACATCTCTCGGAGCAGCGACAGTCTTTCCCCCAAATTTATTTATTAATAATTCTAAACAATGTGCTGATCCCTGATAAACTGCACAATGAACAGCCGAAAATGGACTACCTGTTTATAAAACAAAATAATTTAGATTCAAAACCAAGAATACTCGTTTACCTAACATCGAGAAAATACCTACCCTCTAATGAGTCAATTACATTTTGTTCTAACAGATATTCCACACAATTCGAGTTTCCATTGTAACAGGCCCAATGAAGGACTGTACATCCTTGATCATCTTTTAAAGTGGCAGCAGCAGGATTAGCTTTGACAAGAGAAGCCAATGCTTTTACTCTACGAAAAAAATAAATTTTGAGTATATAAAAATACTGGCAAATCTTTTAATTAGATAGGAATTTAAGGAATTTAATTTAATTAGATAGGATTTTAAGGAACCAACCTTCCACATGCGGCGGCTAAATGTAATGGCGTTTTACCATTTGTATCTTGTATCGCTACTTGTGCACCGTGTGATAATAATAGCTCCACTAACTGATGATCACGTTCCTTAACCACTGCTCGAAATAATGGTGTATGCTTGTTTATGTCTAGTAAATTACAATCAGCTTTGTATTTTAAAAGTAACTGGGCGCATTCTGGATTGCTATTTGCCACTGCTAGTGTTAAAGGAGTTCGCTGCTTAATATCGTAACAATTAACTACATTTGAATCTCCTGCATTCTCCAATAGAAGTTCTAGACAATTAACATGACCTGCTGCCGCTGCACAATGTACTGGAGTACGCCTTGTAATAGAATCTTGGACCCATACACAAGCTCCATAAAACACGCATAAAAGTTGAACGCATGTTTGGTGTCCTTTATAGGCAGCTAGATCCAGTGGCGTTTTACCAGTATCTTCTTTAATGTTAGTATTGGGAAATAATGGTAGTAGTAAGCTTAAAATTTCAATATGTCCATGGTATGCCTATAAATGTAAATAATTATATCTTCAGTTACTGAACTATTAATTTCTTTAGACTTACAGCAAGATGTAAGGGTGTTAATGCAGGTAATGGAGGTTCTGACTTTCCTGTAGAATTAGATGATGCTGCTAGATTCCCTTGTGGACAAGCTTCTAATAAAGCTTCTAAAGCTGGCTGATTTCCTCCAGCTACAGCGTAATGAATAGCAGTAAAGCCTCGTTTATCGCACAAACGCGGATCTGCTCTGTGCTTTAATAAATACTGTACGCATCTAAGTAGAGATAATATAAATTAAATTTTTAGAGAAATTCTTGTACAGAGTAAACTACACATAAATAATCTAATACTTACTGAGCACCAGAATCTCTGGGATTTGATGCTGCAGCTAAATGCAAAGGAGTTGTACCGTCTACATCTTGTGCATTAGAATCACTTCCAAATCCAACCAAAGTAAAAACACAAAGATAATGACCTTGACTAGCAGCATGATGAAGTGCTAACCTGCTATAATTATCAGTTAATCGAAAATTAGCTCCATTGGATAACAATAAATCTAAACAGTCAACAGATCCCTTGAATGCTGCTAAATGTAGTGGTGTTCTACCACGAATATCTCTTGAATCTATACGTCGGCTATCAACTTGTAATAGTTTTCTACAGACCTGTAAATGTCATTAAAAAATTAATTTAACAGAAATGTTAGTATATATATATATATATATATATATATATATATATATATATATATATATATATATAATATATACATATATAAACACGTTACCTCGATATGACCTGCCAAGCAACTAAGGTGCAATGCGGTACGCTGTTCAGCATTGCGTGCTGCTGGGGACGCGCCATACTCCAATAAAGTTGTTGTTAAACATTCATGGCCAAACCTACATGAGTTGGGATTCAGATAAATATTGAAAAAAGATTATTGAATAAAATAAAGTTGTTATTGTAATATACCAAGCGGCGACGTGTAAAGCGGTATTTCCATTTTTATCTTTAGTGTCTGGCAATGCTCCAACATCAAGTAAGCTTTTTGATCGAGTAAATCTACCATGGATTGCAGTCATATGTAGAGGTGTACGCCCATCTTCTGACTGAACATTTATTCTCAAACCAGCTTTCAAAAGTACTTCTAAACAGTGAACACCATGAGTGCTAGCAGCAGCAACGTGTAACGGCGTTTGTCCCCGATAATTTACAGCTTCTATTAAAAGAATCATTATCTATCATTAAGAATCATCAATAAAAATTGCAAACAAAATTTTTTTCAACAAATTTTAAGATCATCTCACCAACGTTTGCTGCATTGGCAATTAATTCTGTAACTGCATCAGCATGACCATTTAAACATGCAATATGCAAAGGAGTATTTCCATACACATTTTTTGCTTCAATATCTGCCCCAGACTTAATTAATGTGTGCATGCATTCTACATTGCCAGATGCTGCAGCTGCATGTAACGGAGTATACAAATCTCGATCCTTCACAATATACAAGTAGATATAAATAACATTTTATAACATAAATAACAAGAATGAAAAATGTTAAAAAATTTATATTACTTTAACATCTACATCTGCTCCTTTTGCTATAAGTGCCCTCACTATTCCATCATGACCCATGTATGCTGCAAAATGTAAGGCCCTGCGATCTTGCCTATCAGAAGCATTTATTACACAACCAATTTGAGCCAAATATTCTGTCATTTCCAAATGTCCATTGTAAGCTGCATGATGCAAACTTGTTCTACCACCTCTGTAAATGTTTATAGTGTACATGATTAATTTCTACTCAAATAAATTAATCAGGGAATATTAAAAATACAAACCTGTCTGCTACGTTAATGTTCATTAAATGTGGCACTATCAGCTCAACACATTGAACTGCATTATTTGCTGCTGCTACATGTAAAGGAGTTTGCCAACTACGATCCCTGATATTAACATCTGCCTTGTGGCTTAACAAAACTTCTACTACATTGGGATTCCCTGAGCAACAAGCTCTATACAAAGGAGTTAACCATTTCTTATCTTTAGCATTTACTACAGCTCCATTTAACAAAAGTGCTTCTACAATTGCTGGATCTCCCCTATATGCAGCTGCATGCAAAAGAGATCTTTGTTCCCTATCCTGCCAATTTGGATCTTCCTTTCTTGATAACAATGCTCGAACTTCGTCTACATCTCCAAAAAATATAGCTTGTAACAAAGGAGACTGCAAAGATACCAATATTTTATTCCAAAACATATTTAAATCATATATCTTTTATAATTTTAATCATACTTATAGAATATAATATCAGTACCCTTACATTCTAAAAAATAATACAAATAGGTGAAACTAAAAAGCTTAATAAGAAATAACCAGAAAGTAATTACTATACAAAAATTTTATAATATGCAATGATGCGATAAATTTATACTAACTTAAAGTTCCTAAAGTTCGAGTTACGTGATAATGTGGAGGAATAAAATGCTAACAAAATTATTATATTGCAAAGATTTAGAAACAAATCGGATGTTTGACACATGAGTATAACCTCCAACTTTGCAATTTATCTATTCGAGGACTGTTTAGCAAAATGCATTTATTTAAAGGAATAGAGAAAGACATACCCCATCACGCAATTCCTGTACGTTCATGATTATATATAGTAAATTGTTTCAGTTTATACAAACACGGAAGTATTTATAAAAACATAGTTGTAGAACTGTAAAAAACTGACATAGTAGTGTGAGTCATACTTCACAAGTATCGTTAGAGATGTTACTTCCTTTTTGCAATCGACAATTTATTATAAGCGTATCGTGGAACCAACTGTTCTTCAAATAAACAGCGGTATCATGTATATGAAAAAATTACGAAAATATCCATAATAATTCTATCTTCAAATATAAACAGTTATAGCTATCTTCTCATAGTGCACTCTATCTTTGTTCTGTCAAATTATTAGAAGCTTTGTAAACAGATGGAAATGTGAATGACACACTCGCGCGAAAATTAAATTATTTACCTCAAGTTACACAAAATAATATATGCTTATCTTTCAGCTGTTTCCTGTTGCATTTCACATAACAGATTTCTCTGGTCAAATAATATTATTATAATACCAGTTTTCTACGCTGAAATGGATATGGATATATTTGACCAAACACAATACTGTATAGATAAAACTAAGAAAAAAAATATACATAAATTCGAAGAAGAATCAAATAATGGCATATTAAGCGTAGTACCTTCGAAATTGAAATTTAATTTTGATTTCGGAAATTTTAAAGTTCAAGAGAAAACAGTAGAAATTACGAACTTTTTTGTTAAACCGTGTCCCATTCGATTTTTACCATTGGAAACTCATTATTTCAGGTTTAAAGATATTTATCAGGTGAATAAAAAGGATTGAAATTCTTTCTTTAATTTTTTATGTTTTATATGAAATTAAATTGTATATATTGTATAGAGAACATGGCTCAATCCTGGATCTGTTTTCAAAATGAATATTTTATTTATACCTGATGAAAATAGAGATTATAATGACACTTTAAAAATACTTTATTACAATGATCAAACAACGCAAATAAAAATCTACGCGGAAATGGCGACCAAATTTTCCTTTCCCACTATTGTGAATTTTGGACATGTACCACTTGGTCGAACGTAAGCTACTTCCTCGATCATTGTTTAATATATAGCATGAATCTAATTATTCATTGTTAAAGGGTTTGCTACAAAATACCAATACATTCCCACGCAGAGAAAGATTTTTCTTTCACTATTATACCATTTAACGGAGGATCATGTGTCGACGTTTATCCTCGTTGGGGTGGGGTATACCTATTTACTTATATAACACATAGGATGTCATAGAATAATAATTAAGATTATAAAATTGTGTTATTCATGTTCTAGGTCACATAAAATCAAAGCAGAATCCTGCAATAATTGCGATTATTTATAGGCCTCTTAGATATATAAGTATGAATTTTGAAATTCGAATATTCATATCTGATCTATGCAAAAGTCCACATATTATAAATTTCTATGCCTATACTCGACCAGGTCTTTTACGGTGAGAATACTTACAGACACAATTTCTTATTAAGAAAGGAAAAATAATACAAATAAATATAATTTGAAAACATTACTGAATGATTAGAGAAAAGTTGGAGACCATCGAAGCAAAAATAGAAAATAAAATACAGCAGAAAAATATTAGCACAACTTTTTGTAAAGGAGCAAAACCAATTTCCGTAAAGAAAAATAAACCGAAATATTTAAAAGAATCTACTATGAAATTCACAAGTTCCGAAAAATTTTTATTAAAACAATGTTATTTTCCCCTTTACACATTGCACGCTGTCAACTGTGTTTTAAATTTGAAAATTCGAAAATTATTTAACGAATATGAATTAAAGGGTTAGATTTTATATATATAGGCTTACATGTAAAATATATATAAGAAGTAAATTATTTATTTGTCAGGACCGTTGGGTGTATTTTTATTTCAAACTATGGAGCAAAAAGCGCAAAAACTGAAAGAATTTTTGGTAAAAGTAGAAAATCGCTATCGAGAAAATGAACAAGTGAAATATCATCATAAGCTGAAAGTAAATTATGGAACATCCAATGCTAGTAAAAATCAAATTGTTGAAATTAAAACACAGCAAGAACAAGCTTGGAATGACTATAAAGATTTAATAATGACCTCAGAAAAATGTATCTTCGAACGAAAAAAGACTAAAGAGAGAAGGCAAAGAATTTTAAGGGTTTCTCAAACTGTACACATATATCTTAATTATAAATTATTTACCTTAAAAAAAGAACTCTTTATAATAAACCTTTTTTCTCAGTATCCAAGTACAATCCCAACATCGTCTCGGAAAGAAGAGCCATTTTTTCACTATTACAAAATTCTCCCTTTTCTTCAAGTGGCTCGTAAAATTGTGTTAAAGAATCGATTAATAAAGGCACTTTCAAAATTGCAAAACACAACGCCCGAATTAATTAGCAAATTTGAAGAACCATTTGTAAAAAATTATTCATTTACTTTGAAAGCTTGAGAAACAGAGCGTTATACGATTTATTGCGAGCCTTGACTGAAAGTTTAACATTGTTTTTTAAATTTGTAATTTACTATAAAATGATCATTGCAAATATTTGTTTCAAAGCTACGCGCATCATCATATGATTTATATCTAGGTGGCACTGTTACAAATGCCGCCAAAACTTAGGAAAAAGCATCTGCTCGTGGTTGAGATCTGACAGAGAAAATTTGCAAAAGTTGTGCATAATATTCTTAATGTAACTTAGTATTTTATGTATTAGATCTCAGATTTAAATATAAAAATATGTATTTCAATTTGTGCACACATTTGCATTGAATAATTTATACTTTTTTCAATAACACTGTACACATGGATTTTTGTTTAACTTTCAACTGTAATGGAAAAGTGAATCTTAAT
Organism: Bombus flavifrons; assembly: GCF_040668555.2. NCBI lineage: Eukaryota > Metazoa > Arthropoda > Insecta > Hymenoptera > Apidae > Bombus > Bombus flavifrons. Next base: position 9,481,016 of record NC_138455.1, on the reverse strand, counting down.
GATTGGGAATTAGATAAAAATGGTTTATTCTCACGAGGAGAAGTGGAGAAAGTTTTGTATCCACAAGATGAATGTCTCTCATCAGAAAAAAATATACAACTTTTTAATTACACTGTGCCTTCTACAACAGCACTGTTAGATCTAAAACATTTTAACAAATGCATGAAGTAAGAAGCATTTTTGTATGATTGCACAAATTGTTTTATTTTATTATAAAAATATTTCATTATACTTATTGATATCCCATTTATGTTTCAACAGTATGCAATTAAAAATACTCAGTAGGCATGAGACTCATAATCAAGTTTTAAGTTCGAAGGCAGATGATATAGATTTTTATTATGTAAGATGTATAATATCAGAATTTATTCTATATATTCGAATATATCTAAATAGGTAAGATAATTTATTCTTTAAAGCTATTTTTGTTTGTTTGTTATATATACTAAGAATATAAATCTGTAGTATTAAAGGGAATTATCAATCATTGCAAGTTATAAATGAAAATATTGAAGAAGAATTTAATGAATTATTCGTTATAATAAAACATTTCCTAGAAAGAATACATAATATTCCTGATACAACATTCCATTATGCACCCTCTAAATTAGGCAATCAGGTTTGTAGATAAGAATAATATACACAATATTGTATTTAAATATAATGATATTTAATATCATAATTTTATGCTTCACATATTATAGTGTACACAACCAGAATATCATATGTATCATATGCACATTGAATTAAGGTGGTTCTTTATCTCATTAATGTATACAAAAGATATATATAGCCAGTATTCAATCGAAAACCATTTGGATGAATTTGAAAATGTTCAAGCAATGATTATTAATGATCTAATTTATATTTCATTAAAAATATTTGAGACGGTAAAAGTATACTGTTTTTTTATAAAATATTATGATAAAATATTTGAATATATCTTTTAAATCTGTGTTTTCTTTGCAATACATTCTAGATACCTTTGACACAAATACAACAGAAAACTCCATATAATTGTACTTGTATTCGTGAATTATGGCTTATGCTTCAGATATTTATTGATAGTTTATCAGATAGAATGAAATCAAAGGTATTGTATATATAATTTTTTATGGATATTTTTATATTTATTTGTTTTTATATTGCTTGTTTTTATATTTATAGTCTTTTTGGGAGTATATTAATGAATGCATTAATAGATTATTGAACAGAAATGTATCTAATAACAATAAAGGTTTTCTAACACTTTGCAAAAATTCTGAGCTATTCTGTTTATGGATTGTTCATCATCTTTCACTTTTATATGGATATAATAGTGATGGAATATACTTAGGATCTAAATGTTCAAGGGTAATTATATTTTAATTTTTTTATTTTTCAAATCTCCATGTATTAAACAAAGTTAACTATTTATTTATTTTTTTAAAGATCAGGCCTAACTACGAGCAAGTAGAAAGAATTTTGAAAACATATATTTCTAAAGGTGGAAAAGATGGTGAACGAGATGAAATTGATGAAGAGTTATGCATTATGATACCTTTATTAAATACTATCGTTACTAATTGGTGGCACCCTCAAGTTTCAATTATTTCTCTTCTTTGGGACTGCTTTCATAAAAGATTAGACGAACCATTTTTGTTACAAGTATCTGGCCCTTGGACATTGTCAGTTGAAAAGTATGTAAATACTTTATGTATTTATAATTTTTTTATCACAAATTTAAAGAATTCTTTGTTAGGAAAACTACTATGGATCTTCTTAAACAAGTAAAAGATAGAATTAGTAACACAGAATGTATTAAGGAATCAAGTTATGGAATGTTCTTACGTTTGCTTGGTAAGTCTTGTTTCTATATGAGTTAATTGAATTAATAAATATATTAATTTTATCGTAATTACGTGTTGTAGGATCCTTTTTACGTATAAATTATAATAACAACGATACAAAACATTGGAATCAAATTAAAGGTCGCATTTATTCTAAATTTTCCAAGGGTAAAGTTGAAGAATTTTCAACAACTGGCTTATATAATTTTCTTTCATTATTCTTAACATTAGCTGTTACTGCTGATACTACAAATGTTGTAAGTTTCGAATACAATTATTATCATCCTCTTCCAAAAGTTATGTTCATGAAAATAGACAACAGATTTATAATTAACTTTTTACAGTGTTCAGTAATGTTAGATCTTTTACCGTTATCAAAAGAATATAATAATGAGAATGGTAAAAAACATAATTTAATTTGGAAAGGAAAACTGACTGTTCTTCTTTTATATAATGATCTTAAACTGAACTTGGCAAATATAGCATCTTTATATATAAATACGGTACAGTATAATAACTTGGTCTCAGTAGACTTAGTATTTTATGTTGTTTATTTTAATTGAATTTTTAGGTGAATATTATATGCTGTCGTAAAGATGATACATCTCGTATAATGATGAATAATTTCATTGATGTATTTAGTACGATTTTGTCATCCACCAACATTGGATTAGGAAAATATTTATTATTTAGTGGATGGATAGATCGATATTTATTAGAATGTTCAAATAAAATGGTAGGAACGTTAATGAAAGTGTTAATTAACGTTTTCGAAAGCTGCATTTACCTCACTAAAACTTCTAATACAGGTTCGTTATTTTTTTATCATATAAAAATTGTAATTTGTTATCTGTTTTTTAATTCATTTATATGTAGGTGATGTAGAACAGATGCTAGATGCTTTATGGTGTTATGTTGCAAGTAGAGTTAGACAACTTGTATTTGATCCTGCTCTTACTAATGTACACTTTGAAGATATTTCAAAACTTGCTGTTTTATTTACTTTGGAAGCATTGAAAAATCCAGCAACAGCAAAAAAGTATAAGCATTCAGCTACGACCTTATTTCAGCACTTTGCATCATCAGTAATTGTTAAAGACATAAGGTAATAGAATTGAACATTTATATTATAATCAAAATATATTATATAAAAATCTCATTTCAGAATTACAAGACATTATTTGACATTAATACTTAAACAAGACCAAGCAATTCAAGATTTGAAGAAAGAAATAAAAAATTTTGATACAATAATTATACAAGTTAGTGAATAAGATTATTAAATAATACATTTTTTGAGTAATACAATTTTTGCATTATATTCGAATTTTAGGCATGGATAAAATGTTCCATCATTGGTCATGATACAAACAGAAATGAAATAAAAGTTTTACAAAATTATATATTACAATTAGAAGACATACAAAAGATTTTTGAAACATCTAATGATATTCAAGAATTCCAAAATAACGATGAGTCTATTTTAATGTTTATAATGCATTCAATGAAGAAAAGAAGCACTTTGAAAGTAATATGTTTATACAATTATTCATGTATATATTAGAATGCAATTCGAGATGCTCATTACTAATGTTTTTTAGACTGAACAGGAACGAATTCAGTACGATATAAAATGGAGATTGTATTTCAATCATTTAGAAAAATGGATTCTTTTACCTATTATGGAGGAAACTAAAGATTCAGAATTGGCTTTATGGATATATAGGTGCATTGGAACACTAATTCTCTGTACTTCTATTATGTTATATTCTAAAGTAAGTATATGCAGTTATTCTATGTAATTAATGAATGTGTGTATTATAGTAACTTAAATTGCTTTTTAGAATCAACCAAATAACATATTCAAAACATTACTAAATAAAACTATATTGTCAGTGGAACATAATTTTTTAAAGAATTTGGGAAAGAAGACGTTTTCTATGATACTTTTGGGTATGGAAACCCTTAATGTTAAAAGTGATATATCACTTCAAATATTAATACGAGATCTTTTTGATCAGTACATGCCGTTTTTAATAATACCAACTACTAATGCAAATACTTTTAAAGTATCTGACTCATTACTAAAATGCTTTAAAGATGCAAAGGCAGATTATATACGCTTGATATTTGAGATTTTGATGACGAATTTTTTTAATGTTTCGAATGACAATATGATGCATAAACATTTTTATTTAGTATGTATTATTATTTATATGTATTATTTTATTTTTTATATAATTATAGATCCATTACCATTTATTATGTCTTTAATACAGGTAATGATACTTTTACAAAATCTGCTTAAAGATGAAATAAATTATGCATGTCATATAGTAGAATCCATTATTGTAATTTGTACATCATATATTATTGGATGCTATGTAAAAGTTCATGACCATCATCCACATAAACAACAGACTATTGACTTTATAAATAATATTATTAGAAATAGATATTACAAAGAGAATAATTCTTTACAGTAAGTATTGGTTTCCACTAATTTAATATTTGCTTCTAAACAATAATTTATAGAATTAAAAATTCCAGGGATAAGTTCTATAATATAATATCTAGTTCTGTTAAAAAGTCACTAATAATAAATCAGCATAATACTTTCGAACTTTTACGTTCGATTTTACCAATATCGACTGAAATGGTACAATTTTTATCACCAGAACTTGAATATACTTTAAATGATTTGGAAATCCATCGACGCCCAAATGCGGCATCTTTTAGGTAAGAAAACCATGAAAAATAACTAATTATGCAAACTATACACGAATTTTGATTCACTTTCAGATACTGCTGGAATCAGCTTCGAAATCTTATGAAAAGCAATATGACAAATCATTAATAAGTTTAAAAAATTTATTAATAAATGTCTGAGAGTATCATAATGATACTTTCTTATTATGCTACGAATTGATTAGGTACATGTAAATTACACAAACGAATAATTGCATCTGTATACATAACTCTATGCAATTATACCTTATAAATTATATTTATTTAAAAAATAAGGCATAATTTTAAAATCATATTGGATAGAAAATTATTGTTATATAAAGATATACCGTTATTATTAAACTATACGCAATATCTATGATATAGATGAATAATATAGAGTATACGCAATTAAAAAAGGAAATTATATTTTACGAAGTATGTAGAAAAGAACACAATCACTTTTTTTATTTTCGATGTGAGTGCCTTGAACGATGGTGTTTTATTGATGTAGTAGTTGTACTACCGGGAGGCGATCGTCATCCAATTAATTCAAGGCGAGATACAGCGTTACGTACAGCGTTTCGCAAAGATTGTTCGACATTGCCAGTCAGTAACGATTCAAGTCTTTCAACGTAATTATCAATATTTTGTAATGTTGCACCTTCGTTCGTACCTACTAGTAAAAAATACACAGTAATAGATGTATGGGAAACATATCCTGTAGAGAAGATTATTATACAAATTCAACCTGGTAGAGGTACTGAAGCAAAACAACTTGCTAATTGTGAACGGAGAGAATCCAAATGACGCTGTAAAGCTTGATTAGTCGTGTGTTGTTGGTTTGTTTCAGATTCTAAACGATTTACAGCTGCATACAAACTGTCTACGTGTCGTTGCAGCACCGCATTCTGAGCTTCATAATCTGATGTAGCTTTCCTTAATTGTCTTAACTCAGCTTCACATGCTACACATATAAAAGTTATGTAAATAAAATTTCTATGTACTTATAATACTTCTAAAACATCTATAATGATTTTAAGTTAATTATTTTGTATGTGAAGAGTAAATACCAAAATATTTATCATGTACCTTTATTATGATCCAAAAATTCCTCTGTAAAAATAGGTATATCAAAACCTGTGAAGTCATTATCTTTATCTTGTTGAATATCCTAATAAAAGATTAAATGTTAACATTGATATGGTAAATTGAGACATAGTTGATCATTCAAACAAAAATATCATACATTTTGCTCTGAATTTACATCAGTTCCATTTCTTTCCTTTTTATTTTCTTGTTGTTTTTCTGAAGATTGTTTTTCGCTGAATAATCGGTATGCTTCTGTCTGTTTATAATCACTAAATTCACGATTATATCGTTCCTTATCCTGCTCTGCTGCATCTAAATATTGCTGTTTTTGATCAGCAGGTAGAGTACTCCACTCTGAAGCAAGGAGTTTTGTGATTTCAGCAAATGATAGAGTAGGGTTTTCAGTCCTTACTTTTTCTCGTCGATCATTTAAAAATCTGTTATAATTAAATATATTTTTCATTTTTATTATACATTTTTGAATACTGAAAGAACACTGAAATTGAATACTAAAAGAACTATACCTGAAATAACCAGTTAAAGGTTGCTTAGGGGCAGTGGCATCTCTTGGAATTTTCTTCCTCTTTTTAGCTCTATTAGTTGTATTGGTAGTATTACTTGCAACAGCAGAGGCTGTATTATTTTTTTTAACTCCATTATCACATATTGAATCAGGTGTTTTATCTTCTCCGCTTCCAGGTGATTTGTCTAACAAATAAATTGTTACAATTAAATAATAATATAAAGAAATATTCTTTTATTTTAAATGAATAGATTATCAGTCTAAATATACTTGTATGTTCCTCAGTTTCTCCATTGTAAACGGGTTGTTCTGATCCACCATTACTTTCAGGCACATCATTAATTAGTGCACTTTCACTCATTTTTTAATAATAAATGTTTTCACTTCGTTTTAATATGTTACTTATTTTAAACAAAACACATGACTGATTTTATTAAATTTAAAGTTATAATTTCATTAACATCTGTCAAGTTACATGAAATATACTATTACTTTATAGAAGACATAAATTTAATGATTATGAGATATTATACTTACTATAATTAATATATTCTTAAAGGACGTAACGAAAGAATGTGTGTAATAACAGTTTATTAGGTTAAACGATGCAAATATTAGTATGTTTATAACAATGAAACGTGAAGAAAGCACTATAATAAATTCGGATCCGTATTATTCTGTTGTATATATTTTTTAAGAAGGAATTAATATTTTATGACAAAAACAGAATATTGATGAAAACACATAATCCTAAAACTTGGTTGGCATAAACACTAAAGTCAAATTTTCATGAAAACGATTCGAACGATACCAATTCAAAAGTGTAATTTTACCGCTGAATCAAAACACCAAATTTTTGTTTGGAAACGTGCCTTCAATGAACGAACACATTTACAATTTTTAAGCAATGCCTACCGGTTAGCGCAATGTTTGATAATTATTTGATTTTGTTATAATGTAATACTTACTTTTATACATTGCGTACGATCTAAGAAAATTAATAACGTGGATTAATAATATGGAAGTACATGATAACTCAATTATTCTTCAAACTAGTACCAGGTAAAGTATTGTGTTAACATTTTTAAAGTATATAAAATTTTTTATTTTAGATAATAATGGGAAAATGATTTTTCTAGTAATGTGACAGTGGCAGATTCGGTATGGAAATTCATTAATAGTCCTATAATTGCAATATTTTCTGATTTAAAAAATGCAACTGCCAAACAAATGCTTTGTTCTTTATTGGAGTCAATAATTAAAAGTTCAGCTACTCTGACAACAGTTTTAATTCCACCTTTCAGCAATGGAATGCAAAATGAAACGCTAAAATGTCAATATACTGGTATAACAATTATGACTAATAAATAATAATGAGGATACATTGACAAAACTCAGTGAAGTAACTTACCTTTAATTATAGCATTTACCACCTGGCTGTTTGGTGTTATGTTTCACCTAGTTGGAAATCCTTTAAGTAATGAAGTTCTTAGCAACAGCATAGAGATACAAGCTTGTATGCTTAGAATATTATCTAGACATCATATTACAATGTTTGAAACGATTAGTAATGAATATATAAACATTCTTCAAGGTATGTATTAAAAATGATATCATATATGCAACACCTAATAATATCATTAATTTCAGAAATATCAGAATTTTACAAAATCAGTGGAGAAGAAGATAAAATTGTATTGAACAAATTTCATACAGAAAAAGATATTATAAAAAATTTGGATTTGCAAGCATTTCCTGTTACAATAAAATACTGCGATATACCACAAGTGCAAACATCTATAATTAAAGTAACACATTTTTATTTAATTTTCATTAATGTATTTTATATTGTTATAAAGATTGTTATATTTTTTCAGATTATAGAAAGGACGGGAGTTTCTGTTTGGAATCATAAAATACTCTCTGAAAAAGTATTAAATATAATGATGATATCTGTTCCAAATGTAAAATTTATAGCATTAAATCTTTGTATCAAATTAATGAAATTTTCATTACTTAGTAAACAGGCAAGTATATTGTGTAGTAAGTTAAGATATATATATATATATATATATATATCAATAATTTGGAGTTAAACATTTTAAGGAACATGAAAATTTGATACTCTATGTTATTGAGATTATTAAGTTACTTCCTACGTGGTTAAACTTATATGAAGTATCAGAGAATCAATTGAATAAATTTTTATGGGCATCTATTGAACTTATTCGGTCTTTATCACTATCTTCAAACAGCATTGAACTGTGCTTTCAAATCATTGATTTTACAGTTAATGAAATAAAATGTGAGTTAATTATGTATAAATATTTTTGGTCCTCTCTTTGTAATATGTTATAAATTAAAGATTCATGTTTAGGTCGAGATACTAATCTTAATGCTGTAGAAGAAATACAAAAAGTAGCGTGTAGCAAGATTCAGCAATATTTTATCATAAGACCAAGGATTTGTAGTCTTCCTGAAACAGAAAAATTTATTTCATATTTTGAATATTGTCCGGTTTGTAAAAATTAAAATTATGTGATGGTATATTCAATACATAAACTATTATAGTATTTTAATGCAAAAAAATCATTTCAGGATTTTATTATAATTTTTATTCATTGTGTATTTATTGATATCAAACACACAGTTAGTGCAAATGCTTCAGTGAATAATATTTGTAAATCATGGAATTTATTAAAAAAAGAGTTAATAACTGCAACACAAAAGGAAAGATTTAAAACATCCATGTATATCTTAAAAGCCTCACATATTTTACAATCATGGTTGAAAGAACTACAGTTAACAATAAATTTGTATACACATGAGTTAGATTATGTTTTGAAGGTATTATTAAAAAATCTAAATTCTGGGTTATGTCAGCAAAAAGATATTATTTTCGAATGTCTAATATATATGATAGCACATAATGAATCAGATAAAGATTTAATTCAGAAAATATTAACATTACCATTTATACAAAATATTGAAATTCCTGTGGATATACTCAATAATCATGCAAAAGAAATTGCTAAATCTCTTGATACTGATACAATGTTAAAATGTCTCGAAGCTTTATGTGAACATGGTACTGGAATGGAACGATTAAAGCTATTAAATACATGTATAGTAGGTTACCAAACTGAGATAGCAGCAGGAGCAGTATTGTAAGTAATTTATGTTTGAAATTGTAAAAGTAATGAAATAGATATGTTAACCATGTAAATATTGATAGGAATAGTGTACTACTTTTAAAGAGTGAAGGAGTACAATTGGGAAGTATTTCAAGATATGTTCTTCAACCTGCATTACATTCAAAAGAACAGAAAGTTCATGAAATGCTTGTAATTGCATTGAGTAAAATATGCTGTTATTTGTCAAAATGTGGAAGTTTCAAAAGGTAATTTGTTATTATATAATTTATTCATTAATCAATGAAATGTTTGATAAAATATTTTTGTTCACAGAGGATCTGATAATACAACATGGACATTAAAGTGCAAATATTGTAATGATATATCTGAAAACAATATAAATTCTGATGCTTATATCTTGGAAGAATACGATCATCTTCTTCGTCCATATTTTAGTTTATTATCTTCAAATTTTGTTTCAGTACGTTTGAAAATCTCTGAAAATATTCTTTCTTTTTCAAATCACATTATGTCCTTTAACAATAACAAAGTAGCAAAAATGTGGTTTTTATATATAGAAGATGAAAATCCTGCTATCCGTTTCAATATTACTACAGCAATAAAAAGACTATTACTGAATAAAATAGGCATCGTGTCAAAATTTACTATGACTATTGAAGATGATGTACCTGTTTGTTTAGACGAATTTGTTGGATCACTTATAAATACCATAGTACGAGCGCTTATGAAAGCTTTAACAGATGCAAACCATGCGTTGCATGATACTTTACTTATTACTGCAAGAAATTGTGGATGGTATAGTAAATATTTAAAAATATTTATTTTGTTTAATATATATAATTTCCTAACCATTTTCAATTTTAGTGTTCCATTGTTTATAATTGAAAGGCAAATTTTGAATATATTTTTAATTACTATATTGCATTCAACGTCATCTTCAGCAGCAGTAGCTTTTGCAACTACCGCATATCATGATATTGCTAAATTCTTAAAGGTTTCTCCAAAAGTTTTATACATTAGATATAAAAAAGATTTTCTCAAGGTATATAAATTTTATTAAAATTAGAGGTATAAAATTATATTTTATCAGGCAATAGTATATTTTTCCATTTTAGCTCATAATACAATGTGCAGTTCATAACTTTATACATTATTCTTACAATATGGCTACATCTATACACCGTGTTGCAAAATGTATTGGATACGAAGGATCACGTCAGTTACTATGCAAAGATGGACATTATGCAGTTTGTTTTTTACTTCCTTTTATTATTGATGTGCCGAATGCAAGAACTCTTTTGCATGACATAGCTGAATTAACCAGTATGGATGAGAAACAAATGTTAAAAGAATATTTTCCTGTATGTATATTAATAAGGAAATGTATTTATTTTGCTGTTGTTAATTATCACTTTAATTTAAATATTTGTTTAGTACATTTGCAGTTATGCATTTCTGAATATGCCTCTTGCTACTGCTACGGAATGTTTAAGATTAGTTTCGAAAATTACGCAGACGAATTTATCACTTTTAACAAGACAATCATTTATGGTAATGTAAATAATACACAAATTGGACTACATTATTAATACTCAATTTTAATAACTTCAATAAATGTGATTAATAGGGCATATTTGAAGAACTAATATTAAACTTTCATGAGTCTCCTAAGAAAATAGTTGGATTATTAAAAATTATATCTGATTATGATAGTAATGCAGATAAAAATTACGTTACACATAAAGGAATTGTAAGTTCATATCTTTAATTGTTTCTTTTTACAAGAAAGAGTCAAATATACATGTGTAATATTTACAGGAATCTTATTTGAATTTACGTTTACACGGCATATTAGTTAATTTTGATATAAAGCTTGGATTAAAATCGGACGAACATACACAGCAGTCAGCACTTGCTTCATTAGCTGCACTAATGGAGTATATGGGTGCACAATATTTGACACCGCTGAGGTATAAGATTTTGGCGACACTACGAACTTCGCTAGGATTTAAAAGACCAGGATTTAGACCTCTTGTTTGTGATGCATGGAATGCATTTATTCATAAGTATGTAATAAAAATCATTATGTTCGCAAATAACGAATAATGAATTGTCTATTAATTTTTCAGTATAGCTATTAAAGAACTTGGTCCATTGTTACCAACGATATATGTTTCATTAATATCGTTATTAAATATGTATCGAGAAAAAATAATTACAATGCTAATGTTCCTGCTTATTAAATGTAATGAAGAATGCCCAGAACATATTGCAGAATTGTTTTTTATAGATGATATTGAAGTACCTGTTGAAATTTCAAGCATAATTAAAGCACGAATTTTACAAACTAGGTATATAAAATATATTTTTTTCCAAATATTAAATACTTAAATAGTTTACTGTATTAACGTTTGTATAAATTTTAGGCCTAAAGGATTTGAAGAGAATTTAAAATTATGGCTTAAACGAATTACGCATGAAACGGACGAAGTAATAATCAGAGCTTTGATGTATTTAAAAAAATTTTTAGCTGAAAATCGTAGTCAACTGAATGAAATGATTTTGAGTGAAACAAATATCCATCCATTGATTGTTGATGTGGGTTTGTTACTTAAAATAAAAAATATGTTAATGATATATAGTAACTATTATGATATAAATAACTTTTTAGTTATTATACACATTATTAATCGGATGTCAACATAAAGATGAATCTATCCGTCTATTATATGGCGAATGTTTAGGAGAATTAGGAGCTATTGAACCAAGTCTTCTCCCTCGTAGAATTATTTCTAGAGGTATACTGTACATTAATTTATTATTTATTTAGTTTTTATATTAATTTCTTTTACATTTTAGTTGACAGTAAATTTATTTCTGATATGAATGAAGAATTTGCTTGTGCTATACTTTTTGAGCATGTTCGGGCGTTTCAAATGCAGAAAAGTAGTCAGAGTATGGATTGTTTCTCACTTGCTATTCAAGTAAGTAATACATTATCTTATGGCCTTCTCTATGACAGATACATTTGTATTTTACAAATGTAAATAATTTTAGGAAATTTTAAGAACATATGATATTTCGCCCCAAGGGAAAAACAGCGAACTATGGAATAGTTTACCAGTGACTATGAAACAGATCATTACCCCATTTTTAACTTCACATTACAAGATTGCAACTATTAGTGATGACAAAACGTTTCCTCATCCTATTTATGGGTAAATATTTAATAAAAAAAGGGCTATAATATTGAATTATTATTCATTATATTCAATTAACTTATTTTTCAAACAGTTCTGAAGCTGGTTCCTCTGTAGAAAACTGGGCATATAATTGGTTTTGTAATATGTTTAGTAATATCCACGATGAATCTCTTAATAATGTATTACGTGCATGTAAATTAGCACTCAAGCGTGATATAAAAATATTAACATTTTGTTTACCCCATGTTGTTGGTAAGCATTTTTGTTAATATTATTTTTGCAGTATGAGTCATTAATTATAATCTAAACATACATTATATTTTACTCATCAGCGTATATAATAACAAATAGTACTACACAAGAGCACGCAAAAATACGAGAAGAAATATTAACAATTATCGATGTTAGAAAAAAACCTACACTTGATCCTGAACTATCACGTCATAGACCTCTTAGACATGGACATAGAATAAAAGCAGATGATGCCAGAATTTCCGAAGAAACTAGGCGTACACGTTGTGCACAGGTATGTATATAAAAAATGATATTTTTACTGCTCAATTAATAATCTTTTTTATAATTTTCGAATAGATCATATTTTCAGTATTAGATCATTTGCAAAGATGGCTTTGGGAACAACGATTAGTTCGAAATCACAAGTATGAAGCTTTAAAGAGTGAGTCCCTTATATTTAAATTGTTAACAATAAAATATAATAATTATTAATGAATATATATTTTATTGTTGAATCTAGACTTTTGTGAAACATTAAATGCATTAGTAGTGGCAGAAGGATGTTATCAATTTCAAGAATATCATAGAGCACTAATGTATTTAGAACAACACATGGCTTCTTCTAATAAGGGATTATCAGAAGCATTGGAGGGTGGATTACTTGCTGTAAGTATCAATATAGGGTTAAAAATATTCCGTTTATTAGCTATATCTTCTTTTTTGTGTATATGTAGAAAATATATGCACAACTGGATGAACCAGATGGTATATCTGGCATATTAGCTACACAGGACCATACTCCTACAGTTCAACAACTAGTTTTAGCTCATGAAGTCAATGGGCAACTTCAGGTATAATAAAATTTATTTATTTAAATATCAATATATATTCATATATTCGAAATGTTTATGAAATATATAGGATGCTGCTACCTGTTATGAGAGATTGGCACAGAAAAAAACTTTGAAGCATACATATTTACAAGGAATGATCCAGTGTTATCTTGGTCTCGATCAACCTTTTACAGCAAAACATATCACTGAAGGAGTCTTAAGTAACAGATCAGAGTTAGAGCCGTTAATGATCGAACACGAGCCGTTTTGGAGATTAGCTCATTTCATAAGATTTGATGACACTTCCCAAAAAAATATAAAACATGTACTACTTGAAGATCTTAAGAAAGGTATTAAACCAGATTTATCATCCTTAAAAAAGAATCTGGTATCATTGTTAGAAGATGCGTCACGGCCAGGAGCTTATCAACAAAGCTATTCTTACATTATGAAGTAAGATTAATATTTAAAACTATATCTCATGCTAAAAAACGGTTTATTGTATCTTACTGTTTTACTGAACTAATTATTTTTTACTGTACTTATTATGATGGATAGGTTACATATATTAAATGAATTTGATAAAGCAGTTGCTACTATGCTGACTGATATGGGAAAATTACCAATGATATTCGAAGAATGGGAAAAACGTGGTCAACTTGTCCGCGCTTCACGAGGAGTAGAATTTGTGTTGAGTATGCGTAGAGCTACACTAGATTTGGCACTTCAATTACAGAGAGAAGTTGAAAACAAAGAAAATTCTGTATTAAAACAAGAAATTGGCAAGATTTGGCTTAAGAGTGCGAAGATTGCGAGAAAGTAAGTGCCATTATTTATAACTACATATATAATATTTATCATCTTGCTTTGTTACTCATTTCTTTCAGGAGTGGATTACATCAACAAGCATATATGTATATTTTGTCTGCTAGTGATTCTTGTCCTCCACAACAACTTTATATAGAACAAGCACAATTATATTGGCAAAAGGGCTGTCAAGAAGACGCTTTTATAACCCTAAAGCGTTGTTTCTCCAGTTGTTTTCGTCCAGCTATGCACTACAAAAATTTGCCAGCAGGAGAATCTTTAGAAGAAAGGAAACAGTGTGCAAAGGTTTGTTTATACAAAAGAAGTATAATGTAATATTAAGGACATGCGTCCAATCAACGCACGCATCTATATCTTAAGACGTAATCTTAAACTCTCAATAAAGAAGCATGCTTTTGTGTTTGTGGCGATATGGTGTGATTCGCGTTTAGGACTATGTCTGATGCAACCGCGCGCGTTGTACGCACATAGGAAATCCCACCTTTAGCCAATAATACCAATATTCATTTATTGTATAGGCAAAACTTTTATATGCGAAATATAATGATGAAACAGTTAATGTAGATACCGATGCTAATATTATAAATTACAAAGAAGCTATTGAAGTTTGGAGAGAATGGGAAAAAAGTTTACTGTTTTGTGCACAGTACTATGAGTCTGTTATAGATAGAATGTCTGATGAAGAGAAAGATTCAATGGGACGGTAAGTACAAAACAATACATTATTTCTAATGGGTAAGATAATTAACAATATGTTTAGAGATTTACAAGTGCATACCATGAATTACTATGGGAAGTCACTTCAATATGGTTGCAAGTACATTCATCAATCTATGCCGAGAATGTTGACTATATGGTTGGATTTCGCTTCGCGTGCAACATCACGATCTGACAGTCTTAATGATGGGGAACAAGAAAAATTTCGACGAGACGCATTATTAAAAATGTCAAAAATTATGGGTGAGTATAATAATTCCAACTATTGAATTAAAATAAAACTAAATGATGATTTCTTTCCTATGGTATAGAAGTGTATCATGAAAGACTACCAATATTCATGTGGCTAACTGCATTTAGCCAACTTGTATCACGAATATGTCATCCTTCTCTTGAGGTGCAAAAGACTATCTGTACCATATTAGTAAAACTAATTCATGCTTATCCCCAACATAGTTTATGGATGATGGCATCAGTTATTAATGTAAGTTTTTTATCTATTAATAATTAAAGAAAATTTTAATAGAATATTCTTCACAGTCTTCATATCCTGCACGGCAAAGACGTTGCCAAGAAATTCTTAGTCATCCTAAACTTAAAACGCCAGAAATGACCAAACTTATTACAGATTTTCATAAATTATGGGAGCGATTAATTGAATTATCAAATAAAGCAATACCAGAAGTAAGTTAAAATACTAATTTATATAAACTTTTATACATTTATGATTCTTTAACAGGGTGTTATGAATACTACGGTAAATCTCTTGTCACGGAATCTTCCCCGTTTACTTTCAAGCAAGGAATTTAGTCCAATAATGATACCAACGACCAAATTTAGGCAACTGCATCTGCCGTCTAAGGGCATGTCGTTAGAAAATTATAATGCATTTTCTTCGTATGTATGACATTCTTTTTATACCACTGTATATCATAAAAAGTTTATAACCTTTTGTAAATTTTAGAAATTGGATTCATATATCCGGAATAGAAGATAATGTAGCTGTTATGCCATCTCTTCAAAGACCGCGGCGTATTACATTAAAAGGGTCGGATGGTAAAGATTATCTATTTATGTGTAAGCCAAAAGATGATTTACGAAGAGACTTCAGATTAATGGAATTCAATGATATTGTAAATAAATATCTTCAAAATGATCCAGAATCTCGACAAAGAAGATTGTATATACGGACATATGTAAATACATAATAACTTTAAATGTACTGTTAGAAGCTTAAATTTTAATTACAGAGTTTAAATTAAGTGTAAGTTTAAATTACAGAGCGTTGTACCTCTGAATGAAGAATGCGGTTTAGTAGAATGGGTACCGAATTTAGTTGGGTTTAGACCCATTATTATAAGTTTGTATAAAGAAAGAGGTATTGCAATTTCGAATAGAGAACTTAGAAGCATATTATGCTGTAAGTAGAAATACTATATTGTAAAAAAAAATTGTTGATAAGTACGAAAATTCTTACTTGAACATTGCATTGTAGCGTTAAAAGATCCATTGGAGAAGAAAAAGAAGGTGTTTCTACAACAACTTCTTCCGCGTCATCCATCAGTACTCGGAGATTGGTTTCGTCTTACATTCCCTGATCCATATGGGTGGTGCGTTTCACAATTATTTCTGTAGATAAAGCAAACATATATTATTTAAACGTAAAAAAGTAATAAACATATATGTATAATAGGTATGAAGCACGTACTGCCTATATTAGAACTACAGCAGTAATGTCTATGGTGGGATATATTCTTGGCCTTGGAGATCGTCATGGAGAAAATATATTATTTGATTCTAAATGTGGAGATTGTGTACACGTAGATTTTAATTGTTTATTTAATAGGGTATGTAAGAGATTTATTCATAAATTAAAACCTCAATACAATTTAAATGCTTCACATTTATTCTTTGTTTTAATATCTAGTAAGGCAAAACATGACTAAGTAGTTTATATACAATAATTATTGTAATAATTCAAAAATATTTCAATTATCAGGGAGAATTGTTTGAGTGGCCAGAACGTGTACCATTTCGTTTAACGCATAATATGGTAGATGCTATGGGACCATTAAAAATTGAGGGACCGTTTAGGCGCGCTTGTGAAATAACTATGAGGGTTCTCCGACAACAAAGTAGCACATTATTAAGTGTATTAACACCATTTGTATATGATCCACTTGTAAGCTGGAATAAGAATCATATTAGTGAAGGTGGTGAGAAAACAAATGAAAAAGTAAGCCATAATATAATATATTATAATGCAATAAATTGTTAATATAAATGGAACATAAAATACAAAATTGAAATTTTAGGCTGTGGAACATATAAAAAATATAGAACAACGACTCAAAGGTTTAATTCGATATCATGGAAAAAAATTAGAGAATATTGCTTTAAATCTTAGTGTTGAGGGACAAACTAATCAGTTGATTTTAGAAGCAACTAATGTAGATAATCTTTGTCAAATGTACTTTGGATGGGGCGCATACATGTAAAGAATATTATGATTTATTAAGTATTTAATAATTTAATGTTTATACATCAACTGATTATTAGTAAATTGAAACTATACAAACCAGTTCCTAGACTAAGATTCTGAATTGAAGCTCTGAAGCATCATAAAATATGAAAATGCAGTACTGAGTATCTGTAAATATATGTAAATTGTCAAATAATTGTTATTATCTCGGTAATATTATGCTAACGAAAATTATACATATTTTTTTAGATAAATATGTGATGAAACTTTTACCGCTGTAAAATTTTCCAAATGCATTATGTATAATTTTCCTGCTGTAATATAACTAGGTCTTTGAGAACGCACAATGATCATACACAACTCATCTTTAATAAAAGTTGCTAATTGAGACCATTGTATGGAATATACAGCTGTGCTTATACTGAAACTCTTTTACACTTAAAATTAAGTACATCTATTCTTATACATATGTAATTATATAATATCATCCACCTCTCGTATTAACATGTCTCCAGGAAAACAGAAAAGTAATAATTGAAAAAATGCCACGATTAAATGAGAAGCAAACTTAATCATTTTAGACTGTTCCATTAACGTCTGTAATGCAAAAATATGTATTAAATAACATATAATAAGTTGCTTATGATTTATTACAATTTTTAAATCTATAAATATGCGTACTGCAGAAACCTGAAATCCGACGAAACAAATTAGGAGACTACTGATCATTGCTTGTAAAAAGAGTATTAGATGGAAATTTTTTTCCATATTGTCGCAAAACCTGAATTATATTAAAGTGAATAAGAAATAATAAAATTTTTGGAAGCACATGAAATCTATTTACCAAAGCACTACTTGATGATGTTTGATTACACGTATTATTTGAATTTTGATTTCGTATAAATTTGCATTTATGTGTTTTGAATTAGTCTTTAAACGAGTTATCTGCAATAATTGGATTATTTTAAAATAAATAACATTACAATTATATACATATATATAGTAGAATACAATACATACACGATAGATGTATGAATCGAGTTGTTTCACATTTTTTCTAAGTACCGCAAAATGTCCGCATGTATGAAGTAGAGCAGTTGCAATTAGACCATCAGTTGCAAGCATGACCAAACAACAAATACTTGTTGCCAATATTTGAGATGCATATGCAATCTATATATGTAATTATATTTATAAACTAGTAACTACAATTAAATCATGTCTGTAATGCGAGTGAAATGTAATGGTACCTCATACAAGGGAAATTTATAAAAAGCCACAGGATATGATGCAGCAAATGGAAACTTCACAGTAAAATTATCTGAATCTTCATGCTTTGTAATTAATATTTCGATAATAGGTAAACTAAAGAAAAATAATAAGGCATTACACATAGAAATGAGATATCCTTTGGTAATGGTTTTAGCATATCTGAAAGGATATATATTATTTATATGGAAAATACATTTATAAAACAAATAATTTAGTTTTAAATATTAATAATTATATACAATGCATATTTTTTTAAGTATTCAAAAACGTTAGCTTCAATTATTTTCCAGTAATCTGTTAACATGAATTCAATAAAAAGCTCTAAATTCTTTCTGTTGAACATCCAAATTGCTGATTTTAACATAGCAAGCGAAATTGTTAGTAAAGTTGAGCTACGAACAATAAAAAGAAGAATGTAATAAATATTTTATTTACAAGAAATGTTGATTACTTCATTTTTAGAAATATGCAAACCCTATTTCCATAACAATATTTAAATCATTCCAATTTGTACAAATCATTGTTATTTGTGGTATAATAATAAGCATAATGCAACTAATACATATAACATATCTCACAATACTTATTGGATAAAGTCCAACAAATTTAAGAACTAGTTGATTAATGAAAACATAATCTCTAATATTCATTGTATTTGGCTATCTATTCAGATATTTGATTTATAATAATAAACACATTTTATTTGCACATTTATGTTTCCACATGTTTCCACACAATTTAGATTTTATCCATGTTTAGGACTCATTCTGTCATTACTGGACAACTACTTTTAAATAGTAAAACATTGTAAGTTTAACACGTTTAATTGTTGCCCTAAATTATTAAGAGCATAATGACATATTTGCTTTGTGGAGTACTTTTTGCTAAAACGTATAAAAGGAAGTATATAGCCATACGGGAACAGTCATTTAATGAATATGTCTAGTCTCCTTTGAAGTTATATACTTGGATCATACATTATTTGCACATCTTTACCATAGAATATTAAGCATAATGACAAGGAGGAACTTTAAAAAGAAAGCTATATTTTACTGTAGTATTCTATGAGGGAGAATTGTCCCTAGAATTAAAGTTAATTTCAAGAGGAAACATATGTGAAGGAACAACAGTAATCATGAAGATTTCAAAGACACAGCCTTTTACTGCAAGTTTTTATAAAAATCTTAGTACAATTCTTTATACACCATTTTTTTTAACATTTTATTGCGTCTATGTCGTGCATTAATAATAAATAAAATTTTCATGTTTGACTACATATTTTACAGATTTCTCAGTAAGTAAAACATACTTATTTATGTCTTAGGTCAATATGTAGGACACACTTAAATGAATATTATAAAAAAAATTCAAATCTTTCATGATTGCATATCAGACTTTGTATCGGATGTATCAATTTATAGTTATTTACTTAACACATTTATCAGAAACATATTTGTACAAGTATTGATAATATTATTAGGAAAGGACATATGGAAATAACTTATGTTTCTATTTAAGGACATTTTCGTTCTACTTGGCTTTTGCCGCTTTCCTCATATTCTTGGCTCGATATCCACATTTGTTGGAAAGTTCCAATTGAAGCCAAAATTGATCCACCGATCCAAGCTCCGAATCGTCGTTCAGCACATCCATTTACACTAATTAATTTCAACCTCATACTAGATGGAATTCTCATGGAAAGATCTCGGTTTAAACGTTCCGGAAAACCCTGTATGATATTATATGAATGTTAAAAATTATGAAAAATTGTTGATATGAAATTAACATTTTTTATTAATATATACCTGAATGAATGAATTGCCACCAGTCACAACAACACTACCATAAAGTGCTGGTCTTACATCAACATCACACATGCCTACACTAGTTGTAACAATATGACCTACTCCTAACATAGTATTACCAACCATACCACCACGCATTTGTACCATACTGGGGTCAAAAAGTGCTTCTGGTATACGAAATCTTTCGCTTCCAAAATCCTTGAAATATTATTTTATTGTTTTATTAAATATCTAACTATTCAATTTTCTTGATAATTATATATTACTTAATTTTTACCTGATGATATCCAGCAGGAAATTCATATTGAACTGCAGGAATTGTGGAAACAATTTTTTCATCATATGGAGTTTCTGATACTTGCAACACTGTAGCTTGGAAGTCCTGTATAAGTTTTTTTACCATATAATTATGCCAAGATTTAGTAACTTCAGGTAATCCCTTCTTTTTTACCCATCTTGGTTTTTCATGATCTTTAACAACTTCTTTGCTACCCACCATGTAAGAAGGGGACAAGTCAATGTCATTATCCTGTTATTATTTTGAAAATACAGTTATCCATCTTCTACACTATCATAAAAGAATATTTACAATCATATTTATACCTGAAGAAATTGTCTGCATTGCATACTTATATAATCTCCTCCAAGTGGAGATTTAACTATTGCCTGTGTTAATACAAAACCGTCTTGAACTGGTACAGCAGAAGTGTGTGTTGCACCACTGTCAACTACAATGCCAGTTGCTCTACCATTTGCAAAAGCAGCAAGAACCGCATTTTTGACAAGGAAATAGGCTGGTACATTATACTTCTCAAACATTAGTTCAGTCAGTTTTTCTCTTTTACTGCGTACATTCCATGGAGATTCAGAAAACAGTACTGGATGATATTCTGCATCTGACTGAATTACTTTGGAATAGGTATAATCTAAAACCTATTAAAACACATACTCAGATATATCTATATTCTATACACATGAAAATGAAATTTACTGTAGAATATTATATTTCTATATTACCTTCTCAAAATGATCCCAATCCTCAATCATCCCATCCTTCATGTAACTTACAACTTCCATATTCTTTCTTGGAACATGAAGTATAGTAGTATCAATATAATACTTGGTCCCAGATTGTGTAATATTGTTGTCTGGCTTTTTATCATCAATGTCCATTGGTTCTGTTTTTGTTGCTGTACAATTGCCATCTTCTCCTACACCTATAACTGCTGGAATTTCAGCTTTAGGGGTATCTTCTTGAGCATAACCAACTCTTAAAGAATGATGACCCAAGTCAAATACTAAGGCTCCAATTTCATCTCCTCCATAAAGCATGCCGCCTGACATTTTGTTGATTTTAAAATATCTATGATAAGAATTAGATTGTTTCAGTTGAAAAATTCTCCCTTAATAACATTTAAGTTTATATCGTTAGAAAAAACTAGCCTTAAATGTAGTTTTTTATAAAAATAATATAAATAATAAGTTTACTACAGACAAATTGGAGTGGTAACAAATATAATACTAACAAATTCGTGAATTACAAATAAATTTCTATCTCTTTCTTAACCTTATAACTCACCGTAACTTTCTTACAAAAATAACTCAATGAAATTGCAAAAATACATGCATTTGACGACTACATGAACGTTTATTTACGTATTTCTTTTAAATACAACAGAAACATAACCTCAAATCAGAAAGACGCTTGATACCGCCACCATAAACATGGTCATCTCTAGATACACACAATCGAATTTTATAATCCTTAGATCTCCTCACATGTGTGTTTCGCATAAGAATTAAAATGAAGGTATATTAATAGTTTATTGTAAACAATTGTAAAATCACGCAGCAATATCATTTTTGTAACACAATTATAATACAAAATAAGTGTATACAATATTTTTCGTATTATTTAATATTTCATTTACGTGACAAATAAGAAATTATAAATGAGATGTATAATATGTAATAACGATGAATGTTTTGGAAGAACTAAAATTACATTTAAAAATCATCTCCACAAAGAGACAGACGTATAGATTTTCCATCCCCAGATATAATAAAAAACGTAGCTGGTTTTTAGGATTGTTTAAACCACCTGTTAATTCAGTAAAGTCTCAATGATGCCGCTGTTATCGCGAGATGCTCACGAAATGGCGGCGCTAGTCAGAACGTCGGTAGACTCGAGACAATGAGGAGGTGTGTAGTTGTCTTTTAGCCATGTTCTGCCGTTGGATTCGTGATAGTGTTGTGGAAAAATGAGGTTTGTGGATGCGAGACTCAATCTGTCGTTTGATGCGCGACGGTGAGTCAAAAAAATTGGCATGTATTCGCTCGACAGGACATTATATGCTCGTGCAGCAATCGTGTGAAGAAACTACACTGGGTTTTTGTACGCGTCGGAGTCTGTGACACCCGCTGGCCCAATGGAGCCGCGTATTCTTCCTATCCCGTTGGCTTTGTTGACATTCATCGTATTGGGTAAGTCTAACTTGTTCTTAGTATGAAGGTATGTTAATTTATATTATTTTTACCTGGAATAATGTATTTATCGTGAATTTCATTGAGATATCTTATTATTAGAAATTGATTTAAATCACTGGCACATTCACGCGTATGAAAGGGAAAATGTAGTTGTCCGTGGAGGATAAGGTTGTCACTAGCAGATATATTATGAAAATACTTTTTCATTCATTTCTATAGCTAAAAGTGCAAAGTGATTTTATTATATCTTATCTGATGTTTTATCGATGAGCATGGAAACGGGGAAACATCATTGCGTATCGTTTTACAGTTACCACTGTTTGCATCCCGTCTAATCTAGTAGTAAGCAAATATTTACGAAACTATTCTGCGATTTTCTGTTTGCTAATCTCTTAATATTAGAGATTACGTCTTTGAAAATGCTTGAAACTTATAGCCTAGACTTCAAGCTGCAAGGTACTGATATAATTTTTTAGTCAAACGAGTAACAAAATTACGAATTCCAGATATTAATGTACATTTAGAATCCGATTGTTAAATCTTATAAATCTACCTACGTATACATGCATAGACGCGCATATAGAGAACGTTACAAATTGCAAAACAGAGATCGTTTATGTTTTTGTTATGCGCAACATACTTTCATCAAGTAGAATTATTATGTAAGTAGTTGTTTAATTAAATCATTTATCACTGCGCAAGTTCGAATTAAATAACGAGCCGTTTAAGAGTTGAGACTTTATACGTCGATCAAGACGAACGAATGTATGAACGACATCATCGTGTGCATGTGAACCAGTATTTCTAACGATTAATCCTTATTTTGTAAGTGTTTTAAAAGATAAAGTTGAGAAGCACTGCATTTCGGGTGGCTATTATTGATGTAGAGAAGGATGGTAGTATAAGGGGGTGATTCGGGGTGTATTTCCGATTGCAACGATCTGGATGGAGACACATCCCTTGTCGTAATAACGAGAACTGTATAGGTCCCTTGATAAAAGTAACAATGAATTGGAAGAAATTTAAGCCAGAGCTAGAGATCATTGTTCTACCGCATAGTACACTACAAGCAAAATAAACATACAAAATACAAAATAAAAGTTTCGGACTTCTATATTACAGATTCATTATAGAGGTTACACCGCTGGAAGCATTTGTGTTTAAACACTTCAGCGGAGTATTCCAACAATGCGGCAGGCCTCTCCTTACGATTTTATCGTGATAGGAAATGCATGTGCTAAACATTCAGCGTCGCTATGTTAATCTATCTCAGCAGACCTACCCACGCAAAAAATTAAACATCCTATTCTTTTTACCATCGCACCGTATGATAAAAATATGGCGAGAATTATCCCCCTTATTATTCTTTTTGTTTGCTTTGATCATTACATACGTTCGTCTAGTTAGATATAAAGATCCATTTCCGGCTCGTCATGGTGGAGAAGTATACAAACACTGAAAGGGGTCTTAAAAGGGTGCGTTCCTCAAATAAACCAGTTAACTTTGCCCGAGATACGATTATACTGATGTGCAGTAAACTGCAGAACAATTATGGATCAATGCAAACAGAAGTTGACTAGCCTCGTGAACCCTCGAGTTTCAGTTCGATGAACTGAAACTCTATATTAATTGATCCAATGTGAAAAAAGGATTGGAAATCTTTCCTTGTGTTTTTCCATTTTCTCTTATACAATGTGCGCATATAAGGACTTGTTCGTGATGTATGTCCAGTGTACGAAGATCCACTCTAATGCTGGTAGCCCAAATACGGAATGGATCGTACAACATACAGGCGTTTAAATGTAATCCATGTAAAGTGGTATTTACAAACGTGTGTATTCTGTGACTGATGTCGTAACGACACCTTAATGGTCAGCGCCCACGCGATGTATGTGCGTGCATATTGATATATGGGGTGATTTACCTAAGATATTTTCTTTCATCTTGATAAAGAATTCTTAATTAATTTTAATCATTTACTTCGTTTCGATTATTTGATTTGAAAAGAAATTACACTCGTTCAAACGTGTAATATGGTAGCAATTCTATTACCGCTATACTAAGGCATAGGTATGCATGTGAGTGTGTTATCCTTTCAAGGCAGTACGTTGCTTCCTTGATTCTCATTCTTCTTTGACGTTTCGTGGAACAGCACCTTGAACGGAAGTAACAGTCACGGTACAAAGAAGATACGAGAGAGAAAGATGGAAGAATCCGGTTCGAGGAATAAATGTATCAATCGCAAAAATCAATCTTAGATTCCCGTGGCTTATCCATACGTCTTAACGTCACCCGACAACCCCGACTTTGTAAACGATTAATTGATTTCCCTGTAGGAGGGTCGCAACATCTTTCTCCCCATCGTTTCCGATTCATCAGTATTTATGAGTCACTGTGTAGATTTGTCGTAACGCGATGTATATGTACCTTGCCTTCCTTCACGGTCTGTTCGTCACATGTCGAGTACTTTTACCGCGTTTTTCAACATTCTCCCTCCTTCCCTTGCCAACTTCTACAGACGTACGAACTCGCTCCGCAAATTAATCCGCGCTGTGAAAAAATTCAGGAGATTTATTGACGCGCGGAAATTCATGAGAGGTGACGAATGCGTTCAAGCATTTGTGAATCGAAAAAAAGACAAGAAAAAGAACGAGGTTAAATTATTTCTTACCAGGTAATTAAATTAAAAGATACAGTATGGTTATGGATATAGGGGGAAAGTACCATTCTAAAGTTATTCTACCGCAGTCATAATTGTTCTATGAAACTCAATGAAATGGTTGGTGATGCGAAATGATCCTTACGTCGATGACGTGAACCTTATTTTCAGGAAATTATCCGATACATCTAACTTGTTCGAGATAACATCAAGACTTGTAAGATTGTACGTGATACTCTCGTTTCTCTTCTTTCTCTCTCTTCTTCTGTGTGATTCTTAGTATTTCTTTCTCTCCCGTTATGCTACTAAACAAGATGTATAAACTGATGTCTGATAGAAAATAAGGTGCAGTGGTTGTTCCCGCGACAGATTTACCTCGCGCATGCATTGCAATGGTTTTCCTCTTGATCTATTTCGGTATGCCGTGCGGTAGGTTGTCGCCCGCGCTCATAAATCAAATAGTCAGACGGCGAACGGTTTATTTTCCTTGAGAATGCACCGTCGTGGCGCTATCGGGCGCCAAATTTCGCACGTTCCTTCCTTTCTCTTCTTCCCTTTTTCTTATTCCCTTCGAAGCATCCACTTTTATACTTTCGCAATAGGGATTAATGGGATTAATCTAGAAATACAAAAATATCAAAAGTTCGAAAATCGAAATATTTGAATAATAATTACCTTGTGCAAAATAATTTTAGTATTTTTGTAACCTATGATTTTAAATGAATTGATTGATATATAATATGTTATATTTCATGAAACTTCTCTTTTCAGCATCCACCTTTACACTTTCGCAATAATTAATGTTCAAGTAATATCGTTGAGTTATAGATAACTATAATTTATGGTAAATCATTAAAATTCATAGTATTTCATTTAACTTTGTATTTGACATTTTTCATGATTAGAATAATATAATCAAATTAAATTAAAAATTCCAAAAGTAAATAATCTAACCTATAATTGTTACGGTCCCCAATAACCTAATGATACCACTTATGAATTAATGGGATTAATCTTAAAGCGTAAAAATATCAAAAGTTCAAGAACTATGTTCGAAAACCACAAGCACTGATCCGATCAATTCAACGAAATAATTCATACTACTTCATAGGTTTTTTTGACTACGCGAAGTTTGCTGCATTAGCGTGGTGGTAAATATTGAAATTATCATTAGACACATGATATTGAAAAAGCGACGAATAGAATTTGAACGAAGAAAGAAGCTTAATACGAAAGAGATATAAATTACTTCTGTCGATCGCTGAAGACGTGTTTGTTCCTCCGCGAAGGTTGCACAGGAAGGTGACAGACCACCGTGAGCGTGAAACTGTAACCCAATAACCGACAGTGCTTCTCAATTTTATGGAAGTATCGATTGAACTAGTTATTACTAAAATTGATACGATTACTCATTTTTTAAGTAATTGTATAATGTTGATATTTGTTATGTTACTAAATACGGAATTGATCACTATTAAAAATATTTGACAATTTTGTGTACTATTAACTAGAGATCGTAACCATTATAAGCGAAATTAAAAATGTTATGGTATAAGAATTTATATCCTAGTTTAAATGATTTTGATTATGAATAACCATTATAGATGGTTAAAAACCTTTTCGATATTTCCCATGAAATTCTGAGAATAACTGTTATTTTTAGTCTCTGTTATTATCAGATTCGTTGTTGATAATTTACAGAAATTCTGACATAAAAAATCGCTACTTTCTATTATTAGGACAACCAAAAGAAGTGAAAGATTGCTTTCAAATATCTAGTTTTGTATCACTAACTATTATTGATTTGAATAAATATAAGGAATTCTCCTTTCCTTGGGGTTATTGATACCTGACCATACTTGGAATTATGAAAAAGAAGTAATATTACATTAACGGCGTATTAAGTAAAATTACTTCAATATGCCTACAAGGGTTTTGTAACATTTTCATTCATAGAGCTTCTTAATATTTTTTCAACGGCTTTTCCTTGATAAGAAAGTTCAGAGATGAGTTACCTGTACCGAAAGATCATTGGTCGGAGAAAATTTTCGCAATTATCTGCGTATAATGCGACTCTTTTAAAGAGAAGATCCTTAAGAATTTCTTGAGAAAGCTCTAACGAGCTGGCTAGAATTCTTCGGCCGTGTCGATCTTTAAGGTCTGCTGCGTGAATGTAGATAAAGAAACAAAACCGTTTAATACGAAATATCTCATTGTTAAACAATATTTCAAATAATTGAAACGCCGCAATAAACTGCCAACGAATTTACACGTTCTTAACTTCATAAAGAGATTATTCAGAAATTCTTTTTGTTCGTTGTTATTTGTTCTGTAAAAAGGAATAATCCGTAAGCATATCGATTGCTTGGAATTAAACAATAGGGTCTAGGCATTCACTGGAAATCATTCGCATCGCGTCCCATAAAATGGCTCCTTCAGATTTTTCTTATTTCTTTGTGCTGACAAAGAATTATTCAGAAAAGATGTTGAATCGTCCTGCGTCGTCGTTCTATACGTGGTATCGGGCGATCGCAAAGCCCTACAAAAGAAAGAAAAGAAAGGAAAAAAAAAAGAATTTAGGCACTCGGCTCGGGTGTCTCGTTAAAGGGCTAAAGGGTGCTTGCGTAGGGTTGCCGACCCTTCATCCCCACTCTTCTCTTCAGTTACTTTACAACACACTCGTATCTCTCCTCTTATACATAAACCTCTAATAATTTTTTCAACATGTACCATTATGATACTTATCCACCTACGCACGTATGAGATAACTTACCAAAACACAATTGAGACTTGATGATGTTATGGCTATAATGTTGTCCTTTATCCCTCTGTTAATTGGTAAGATAGATGCTCTTTAAAACTTCGCTTTACAAAATTTTTGTAGCAATTTTTGTAGAAATTTTTTGTAGCGCATTTAGGTAATGTTTAGGAAAGGGATAGAATAAATTTATATCCTTAATTTTATTTGTTAAGAATTATAATTAAAAATAGTATTTTCTTGTAACAGCTAATGCAGGTGGATTGTATTTTACTATCGAGCCACAAGATGTAGTGGTTGAACAGGGAAGTACTGCTAGATTAGATTGTGAAGCAAAAAGTGATTTTGGAAAACCCAGTATACAGTGGAGAACTGACGATGGACAACCGATTAATTTTATTGGAGATAGTTACCGGTAAGGGTATTGAGGTCTAAAACGATATTACTTTGTTCTTAGATGAAGGTTTTCTTTTATCATGCCTTTTTCTTTTTATAGATCTCAATTAGCTAATGGATCTTTGTATATAAATAGTGTTTATGGCAGTAGTCTGGAATTGACTGGAAGCTATCAATGTTTAGCTTCTGTAGATGATGTTGGGGCTATTGTTTCTCGAACTGCCACAATTAAAATTGCAAGTTAGTATTTAGGAACAATATAAGCTTTTCAAGTTATTGTGAATCAAAATCATGTAAAAAATGTTGTTTTAAAGGTTTGCCAGGATTTGAAAGAGAACCTCAAGATACTATGGTTTATCCAGGACAAATTGCATATTTAAGTTGTACACTTCTCACATCCTCCAGTTCATTGACTATACAATGGTTAAAAGATGAACATCCATTGCTGCTTGATGATAGAATGACAATTTTGCCATCAGGTGCATTAGAAATTGATGATGTTAATATACAAGATATTGGATCATACAGGTGTAATGCTAGTAGTTATGGACAATATAGACTCAGTAATAAAGCACAATTAGGATTGTTAACAAGTGATATTGGTTAGTGTAAATCTTTAAACATGATCTCTATAAACTAGCAGATATTAATTTGTTACCTGCTGCTATAGATCAAGAAAGTACTCCACCAGTCTTTATTGCTAAGCCATTACAACAAATGACTATTGAAGAATCAACAGTCACACTTGAGTGTGCTGCCAATGGCTACCCAAAACCAAGTATACTTTGGTTGAAAGATGGTGTTGCCATTGATTTAGCATCTTTTCAATCTAGGTATGCAGTCAAGATGTATATAAGATGGAGAAGTTGAATTTTTAAGCTTCTTCTTTAATTGTTTAGGTACAGTAGAGTTGCTGCTTCCAGTCTTGTGATCAGTAATGTTCAAGAAATAGATGATGGTTCTTATCAATGTCGTGCAGAAAATGAAGTTGAAACATTAGATGCAGCTGCTGATTTAATTGTACAAGGTATTCTAGTTTCACTATCAGTATTTCCACATGTTCATTTTATTCTACACTATTTGATGCTATATCATTGTTTTATTACCTATATAGTTCCACCAAGATTTATTAGAAAGCCAGAAGATAAGGTAGCTAGTGAAAATCAAGATTTAGAATTTGAATGTGAAATTTATGGGAAGCCAGAACCGAAAATTACATGGCTCAAAAATGGAGAACGTATTACCTTAAGCGCATACTGGCAAATTGTGAATGGGTATGTTTACTAACTATCACTGAAAATGGATCAAAATAATTCATAGAGTGTAAGAAATTGAAATAAATATTTCTTTCTTAGTTACAATCTTAGAATTAACGGCCTACTACCGATAGATGCTGGAATCTTCCAGTGCATAGGAACAAATTCTGCTGGAAGTGTACAAGCTGCAGCACGTTTAACAATTAATCAGCCTAGTGAGTTCTGCAATTGAAATTATCTATATTCAATTTCCTATATGTACAATCTAAATAATTTTTTGTAGTAAAATTTATTTTTGCGTTTATTTAATATATTTATTAGTTTATATATTTTTTATTTATTTATTTGAGAGCATAACGTATATTATATTTAATTTCTATTTTTTTTTGTACAAATTTTAATTTAATTATTTTCCATTTGTGTTTCCTCCTTTTTTAACTGTGTTGCATGCTAACATATGTATTCAGAAAAGGCAAATCCCCATAAATCAACTACCCCAAAGACAGTTCCTAAAAAGAAGTTACTATTGCATCGACAATTGTATAATAAAACGTGGCAGCACCCAAGTACCCTTTTAGGTCACACAATGTCTGCATTTACCCCCAATCCACCGCTTTCCATTGGTCCCTCTGATGACCCTGCAGATCTGCCTGGATCTGTTAAATTTCCTAATTCCCTTTACGACCCAAAATCCCATTTTGTAGATGACACAGACAGCTTGGAGTCGATAGAAGGAAGTGTCCCGTCAGCACCAAGGAATTTAAGTCACGTCATTGTCACTGCTAGATTCGTAACTTTACGGTGGCAAGAACCCGAGAATAGAAATGGAGAGATTCTAAATTACTATATTTATTACAAACAAGAAGGTGTTCAAAGGTGACAATTAGTTCCTCGATAAATGCACTTATGGTTCGTGTTTAGTTGCGTCTTCTATACAATAGTAAAATCTTACAGAGAACGAGTTACTCATAGGCAACAAAAATTAGAGGCAGTAATACAGGGTTTACAACCAAGTATGACGTATCAATTTCGAGTGGTCGCCGTGAATGAAAGAGGGATGTCCGGAATGTCCAGCGAAATATTACAAGTTACTACACTTACTGAGGTCTGTCTATAATTTCAAACATATCTAGTAAATTAGATGTATTATTCCATGACTGAAGTATTACAAACTTATTATTGCAATAGGCCAATGTCCCTGGACCTCCATTGAATTTAGAGGGACATGCTACAAGCAGTGTGAGCATTGCGTTATCTTGGGAAAAGCCACAAGTAGTCAATGGAAGAATTTCTAAATACATAATTACATTTGTAGAGGTATATCGTTTTGAATAAAAGATATTAATAATTACATAACATAATGTATTAAATGTTAAATTTTGAATATTTTACTTAAAGGGTGACAATGAGGACATAACGCGTGAAACTACTAGTACGATGCACGAATTAGTAGATCTCGTGCCTTATACAGAATATAGTATTAAAGTTCAGGCTGTAAACGAGAACGGTCCTGGCGTGTTTAGTAGAGATATCGTAGTCCGGACTTATAGTGCACAACCTACTCAACCACCACACAATGTTACAGTGGAACCAGTTAGTCCTACAGTGCGTATTACATTTAGAATTCCATAGATAAAAACATTGAACAATTTTCGAATATGATTGTATAGCTTTTTGCTATTTTTGTTTTTAGAGCATTATAATAAGATGGGAACCGCCACTCGAAGGACAAAATGGAATTGTCACTGGTTATAAAATTCGTTATCGTCGTTACGATCGCGGTTCACAGCCGGTAACTATAACAACTGAAGGAAATCAACGTTCACGAGTACTCACTGGACTTGAAAAACATGTTGTTTATCAAGTTCGTATATGTGCCTTAAACGTTAATGGAACTGGACCTTGGACAGAATGGATGCAGATAGAAACATACGAAACCGAATCTGATGAAAACCGAGTGCCAAATACACCCAGCAACTTAAGAAGTTAGTAAGCTCTTAAAACTTTTTATAGTACTGTGAGCTTTAATTCATATATGTTAAACATATTTTTTGTTTATATATTTACAGCAAAAGTAATGTCTGATTATATACAAGTTTTTTGGAATCCACCGAAAGATCAAAGTATTAAAGTAAAGGGATATAAACTTGGATGGGGAAAGGGAGTCCCTGATGTTGAAGTTCGACTTCTTGATGGAAAAGAACGGTCTTTTACTATAGATCAATTAGGTGAATAGTCAAATTTGTAGTTTCATGAAGTCATAAACGTGTTAGATATGTTATATTATCTTTCTTTTTTATTTAGAACCAATCACTGAGTATGTTATATCACTAAGAGCAACGAATGATGCTGGCGATGGTCAACCAGCATATGCAAACGTGAGAACTACGGAACGTTCTGTATCTGAATTTTCTGTGCCTTTACTACCGCCTGTTGGTCTTAAAGCCGCTGTTCTGTCTGACACTACAGTCGTACTATACTGGACTGATACAACCTTGCCAAAAACTCAAGTACTTAAATGTTTATATTAATAT
Source organism: Bombus flavifrons (assembly GCF_040668555.2). Lineage (NCBI taxonomy): Eukaryota > Metazoa > Arthropoda > Insecta > Hymenoptera > Apidae > Bombus > Bombus flavifrons. The sequence goes on along the minus strand of NC_138455.1, from coordinate 9,448,226 downwards.
ACTATACTAAATTAGGAAACCTTATTAAAAATAAATAATAACATTACAGTTCGTAACGGATAATCGATATTACGTAGCACGTTATACGTCACATCATCATAGCAGCAACCCTCGTTATAAATATCATAATGCAACTGATCTTAATTGCATGATAAATGATTTAAAACCCAATACGATATATGAATTTGCAGTCAAGCTTGTTAAGGTATTTATAATTTATTATTTCGAAGAATATCTAATTATATATAAGGGTATTTAAATAACTTAGTAATTATTTAGGGAAAACGAGAATCGCTATGGAGTATGGTTGTTACGAATCAAACTCAAGAAGCTGCACCTAGTTCCGCGCCCAGGGATTTGATGATTCAGAGTATCGGAGACCGTCCAACTTCAGTTTTAGTGCGTTGGCAACCTCCTAAACAACCAAATGGACCAATTACAGGTACTCATTAATACTTTTAATAGTAGTGTAAAGTGTATAATAATAATGATGCATACATTTGTTTCAGGATATATTACTTTTTATTCGATTGATAATACGAAATGGGATCGTGATTGGTTATTGGAAGCCGTAGTTGGAGATAAAACTGAGTGCATTGTGAAGGGCCTCCAACCAAGTACTACCTACTACTTCAAGATCCAAGCACGGAATTCAAAAGGATATGGTCCTTTTTCTACAACTGTTCCATTCAAGACGCCTCAAAGTAAGCATTTAATTCTTATAAGTGTATATGCACGTACTACACGATTTTTTTAGTTTCGAAAGTTTGTTCAGTGTTCCGTATATAGTGCTATTTATAGTGACTACTATATCTTTATATCTCTTCATATCGTATGTGTTATGTCGGTGTCTTATTACTATATTTTTTTATTTCTATGCTAGGCAGTGGTATGGATGTCTATGATGAATTGCATGATCGAGGTAAGACATTATTCTTCTTTAGTTTTTTGTTTTTAGCATTGCATGTACTTTAAAGTGTAAATTGAGTGATGAAAGGTAATGTAAATACTGCATTGTGATTGCACTATCATCAATATTACTGTCGTTACTGTTACAACTACTAAACTTTGGAATTAATTTATAGATGGACGTGGACTTTCAAATTTATTAATCTACATTATTGTGAGTTGTTCTATTGTTTTTACCACTGGTATAACAGTGGTGGTTGTGGTTATATGTTGCAAGCGCAATCCAGATTCGCCTGATAGGAAGAAAGGGTATGTATTATATATATATTTACAATATATTTTATATAACATTATTTTTACAAAAATTACAACTGTAATGTGTAGATACATGAAAGACACAAATCAAAAAACAAACATTAAACCGCCCGATTTATGGATTCATCATGATCAAATGGAATTGAAAGCTCTTGAGAAATCTTCAATAAATGGAGAGGCATCTACTAGCGGTGTAGCTAGTAATACCTTACCTAGGTCAAATAACCAGGATTATAATCAAGAGAATGTGCATGGAAATTCTAGTTCATTGGATAAACGTACTTACGTACCAAGTTACATGGGTAAGTTTTTGAAGATAATATTTTTCAACAAAACACTTCATCACATCAAACACAATACTTACAAGATTTTATTCATTTCATTGAATTTTTAGCTCTCCATATATTTTATTATGGTTATACAAATAAATTTAATACCATTTCTAACATAATTAGGTAGTTTTAATGATTTTTTATTTGCCATTAGAACCTCGGTTAAGATTTTTTAGAAAGAAAATTCTATTTTGTTTATCATTTTCCTGATTTTTGTATTCGGTTTATGTTTACTCACTCAACATTAGGTAACACTGATGAGAAGTGCTCAACCCTGAGTAGACAACATAGTCGAGGAAGCCATAAACCTAAACTCATTACACTTCCCGTTGACAGTGCATCTTTACATCAACGTAAGTAATAGTAAAATTAAGCGAGGAGATGTAATGTTTTGTGACTATAGTATATAATATTGATTTGTATACAATAATATTAATGAAACATAATCTCTTAAGCTGTATGACAAAGTACTGAACTTGTTGCAGCTATAGCGACGGCCACACCGATTGTAAACACAAGCATGTCACAGCCAACAATTCATACGTCATGCAGTGATACGCCATCCGTGAGACAGAATTATCCTCGAACTGTAGCACAATACAGTTTAAGTCGAGCACACATTACTTTAGAACCAACACCGGAATCGAGTCCAGACTCTTGTAATATTTCAACTTCGTATGAACCAATGCAAAGTCAAGTAAGATTCTTATATAGTTGGTAATAAACACTTAAATAAAGAATCCTATTTCATATAAATTATTTATATTCAAAGCAATTATCATATGGTACAAGTGGTCAGTCCTATAGTGGAAATACTCAATACGCTTCAGGACACTATAGCAATAATAATCAACCATCAAGTGTAGGTGGTGGAGTTGATGGTGGTAGCGGTAGTAAAAGGATGCAGGGACATCCTTTGAAAAGTTTTAGCGTGCCAGCACCTCCACCTCAGTCTGCACCTTCAACACCAGCCCAACAAAAACACGGCGGTGAGCTCCATCGTTTATTGTTTTTATAGCCTATCTCATCTTGCATGTGTATTATGATATTTTTTGTTGTGTTCTTTAGTTTCTCAAGTAACAGTAAGACCTACAATGTCTGGAAGTCCATACAAGAAACCACAAAGTTCTACACAGTTAGCAAAGAATCGATTAGCCTCAGTTTCGAATCCAGTGCACACTTCGGAAGAAGTTGAACGGTTGAAGGTAATCTTTTAATTTTATATCATAGTGTTATAAAGAAAAGATAAAGGAATTTCAACTACTTCTATTACATTCGATTATGAGATAAGATACTGAACTATTTGTTTTTATTTTTTACAGCCTTCTTACAGTACAGAAGAATTAAATCAAGAGATGGCTAATTTAGAAGGCCTTATGAAAGACCTAAATGCCATAACAGCATCTGAATTTGAGTGCTAGAAGAGGTTCCTAAACCTTGTGCCATCTCAATTCAATAGACTGCAATGATACATTCTCAATGTTAGTACCTGAGAAATAGATGTAACAATTATGTTACACGTCGAAACTCTTGACGAAGTTTATACGCAAAAAAAAAAACATAATTGGCAGTGTATAATCGATGACCGATGAACGGCCTCGATATCGAACTTTTCGAACAATCCATTTGAAAACTATAATCCCAGTGATATTGGACTAGAACGAGTTCTTTCCTAGTCAATTTGCTTTTTCCTCTGGTACTAACGTTGCTTTTTACGATAAAATGCAAAGTATACTTGCCAATGTATTCTGACACTGCCACATTCTTGTAGCGAATTTGTATTTTGCAAGAACGTTGAGTAGTATGGTTTGAAAGTGTTGATGAAAGAATTGAACATTTTATTACGGACTTTTAACGGTGTATTTTTGTGCATACGGTGTGTGCAAGTCAATCTAAATGGAAGGAAATGGTAAGTTCGATTCTTATCGATGATCTTTCAACGCGAATAGATTATGTTAAATTAATAATTCAATGAATTCACAGCGAAGAGAAACGGTTTGAATGTTTTTTCAATTTTTATACGTGAGAAAATGATGGGTAATTTTGCGATTATCTTTTATATGCATCATAAAAAAAGTAACGATCTTGCCTAAAAAAGCGAAAACAAAAGAATTCGTATTGCATCCAAAAACTCACGCGCTCTTTGCCATGATTTTGTAACTTATACTCATAAGAGAGAGTACATTTTATATATCAGTAATATCGACTGCCATACTTACGCTTAGGATGGCTAGATCACGTGAGTCTCTTAATCGAACAATTAATGGTTCATTACACATAAGGCGGACAGTAGGAATATATTTTCTATTTTTTTATCCGTCAGAATGTTTTTCATAACATTTTATCAATGTTCGATAATAGGTTTTTTACGGCATGGTACATTCAAGTTAGTTATTTTAGTATTAGTCGATTAAAACACAATAAGTCATCAAGAAGTTTTACTAATTTTATATTATTTATAAAATGTATTAAACGTTGCCTGTAATTTGACGAATTATATTTAACAGGCTGAAATATTTTTCATTTATACAAAATCTCAACGTTTTTGAACACTGTGTAATGGCCTTAAAACATTTTTGTATTAAGTTGACCTATACTCAGTGGCTTTGGCAGCTTAATAAGGAACTTTGTTCCTATTTACGGAAGAACGTACGCGTATACTTTTAAAGCAACAATGTAGTATTACGATCTCATTGAGAAATTATTTTAGGGTTACAAGTAAACATCGAGTATGGGTATTATAATAAGCTGTATAGCATACGAGAATTAAGAATTTGAATATCGCGCGTCTTGTCGTAAGAATCTCATGTATCGATTACACGATACGTTTTCAGCGAGATATCGATAGTATCGATAGTGTTTATATATTTAAAATTTCGATAGTTCGTTTAACTTTTAAATAAGCATTATGTTTCTAACGTCCAGTTAAGGTACGTAAGTCGGTCTAATTAATAGAATTAAATTAAATTTTAGAGTCGTTTTTGCAAACTATTTTTTACCCAATATTTAGAAATTGTTTGTAAGTACTATATGTTATTTCGTTTGAATAGATTTCAACAGCACATCTATTGATGACTTGCAATAGTGCAGGTACTTTGCAAGAAATGAAAACAATCGAATTTCTCTGTCATATTCGAAATGATGACGACGGACAGATTGTCACATAGGATATTAAAGCGGGAGTTCTTTGACCATATCCGTCGAGACACATAGTTAATACATATTTCCTTCCAATGCTAGGAATCTGCTACGTAATAAATTTTTTACAATGTTTTATTGCGATATATACGCAGGTCTCTTTAGTATTAATAAAAGAGAGACCTTGGAAGATGCAGGATAAAAGTAATGATTCTAACTTGAGACATATAAGAAGAAATGCGATCAGGTAATTTCTCATGTAGTATTCCGTACTATACCACCTTTTTAAGCACTTTTGTATTTTCTTAACGTTGAATATAATTGTACAAAAGTCCAACGCGTAAAGGACAATGCACCAAGACTCCCGTTGCGGCAAAGCCTAATATGGAAAATAGTACAAAGCAATATGTGATACTCTATTGTTTGTGATGCAATGCCAGTCGTGAATTATACGAAAGAAATCATCGGCTCGTCCAGAGTATTACATATTACTCGAATATTTGCTGCTAGACGGGAAGTATACCATTCATCTTGAGCAACGCGAAGCGAACTTCTTTTATCGTCGGCTTAGCTCTGATTAGAGAGTTATTAAAACTAGTATTAAGATATATGTATTCGCGACAATGCACGATTTCGATTCATTCTCATCTCCTGTCTCGAATGTTACAGTTTTCTTGGATAGAGAAAATATTACGAACAAAGTGGCTGTACGCTTAATAGAGCAAAAATAATTCTAAATAATTTTCGAATGTTTTTCGTTTATGTCGAAATCGGAGATATTTTATAAATGTTTTAAGATTGGCACAATGGAACTGTGTGAGTACATGTGAGCTATACCGATAAGAAAAGAACCGCTTGTATATTAAATATATATATAAAATTTGTAACTATTGCGTGATTCAAAGGGCGATTTAGCTCTTTGTAATTAAAAAGAAAGGAACGGGCCTATAAAAAGGCCTGCAGAAATATTTTACCACAAAAGTATAGTAGATATATATAAAATATATATTTATCTATGTAAAATTATTATTTATTGATTTTTATGTATACTGAAAATATTGAGGATAAATGAATATTGCAAGATGCTAGAGGCTGGTTGGTTTTAATCATTTCCATTGATATATCGTTGTGATCATTGCTATCATTGTCATTATCACTACATGTCATTTTATTCATTGTCGTTCATTATTCTTCTCTTCGATCAGTGTCTTATGAATTTGTTAGGATTAGTATGAAAGTTCGGCGGTAATCGGAAACTAAAAAAGAAGCTACAGGCCACTGATGTATGTATATAGATAGAACACCGCTACTTTATAAAGTAATTAAGTATTTATATACATATACATATAGCCATTATAAAATATAATTATTATATTTGTACAATACATATAAGGCAGCCATCTCTAATGAAACATTCATAACAAGTGTGTGATAATATTTGTAAAACTTGATATCCAATAAACAATCTTATGTTCTTTACAAATTATCATTTTAGTCTTTTTGTGTGTTAGGCGAAGGAGAAATCGCAGATGTTGAGAAAAGGAGATATAAAGACATATGGGATCCTGCCTTTCTTCCAGTTTCAATATTATCCAATAATTGCTGTGGCAGAATTAAGTACATAAGAGCAAAAGAAGTTCGTTTTCAAAATTCTTACAGAATGGCGCTAATTTACATCAAGAAATTTCAAATATTTCCATACATTGTAGTGACATCTACGACGAGGGTGCTGCCATTTCACTAATGCTTCGTTTAATACGAACAAGCAAGAATAGATAGCGTTACAGTATCAACTAACTGTGCACGTTTAAAAAAAGCAAAGGACAACAATACGCGATCGAGTGCGGTGAAAAATCGGTGAAATGGTGGAGTTGTGTCGTGCGTATATTTAGAACCAGGTAAGCACTTTATTCGTTAATCAATGCTCCGCATCATTCATCGTATGCCAATTGATAATATATGACGCGTCCTAGGTAGAGAATTTTTTTTCACGATCATTTTCGTACACCTTAATCGGTGAGAAACATTTTATAAAATCCACTAGGTGTCTCCGCTGAATTATGCCATCAATTTGTATACATTTCAGAATAAAAATATTGTGGTTATGTATTAAATTGTTTGACAATTTCATGTCGTGCTTCGTTATCGAAGTACCTTGTATGTATCCCTCATTTTGATGTTCTTTCGCGCATCATAACCTCTTTACACATCACACATAATATTATGAATCGTCTTTACGAATGGCACATATCATCGACAGGTATTCAACGCATTATCACACTTATAGTATTTATAATATTAACTTATAATGTATCTTTTGCAAACAATAGAAGAAAAACAATCGAAATTGAGAATGCAATGTATCGTCAGTCATTTGTTTGTTAACTTAGTGACAGATATTAGGTTCTTTGATATTTTCTCATCGATCTTCTAATCATAGAAAAGAGATAAGACTCGATATAAAAATAAATTCAACAAAGCAATATATATTATAAAGGTTTATTAACACTTCTATTCAAATTATTGCTATTAACTATGATATTTAATACAATTTCACGAATATTTCAATTTAAGACCGATAAATGAGGCACTGCTACATTAAAACATACGCCTAATCATGTATTCGTGATACTCGATCATTTTCGCGGGAAGGTAACACGTGGTTTGGCATTCCGTACTTCTCTTAGATGTCAAGCATTTTATTCGTTTTCTTCAACAATATTTCTTATCACTACATTTTTTTTTTAAAAAAAATGCAGACATTCAAAATAATATCTATGAGATTTTCTCTTATACTGAAGGTATATAGATGTTTTTTGATAACTAGAAGATAGTAAATGTCAAGGGAATATAAATTTGACCAAAATAAAATAACATTGTTGAAAATTGTTTTTTTTTCTATTTAAAAGTCAAAATATTCTCTCCTCTGGAATGCCAAAATTCCACGGTGGCTTAATGCCCCCTATCCCCCACCATGATCCGGCCTCTATTGATTGCTCTACCGCACTACTGCCCTACTTTTATGACTTCACTTCACCCCCGCCTCCTCTCACTCTCTCTCTCGCTCTCTCCCTCTCCCTCTCTATCTCTCTCCTTGCTACTCTCTTTCTCTTTAGTTCCATGTTCCCTGGTAGCCTACCTCCAATGTCTATCGTGGAGTCATAGACACACGGGAATTATGGATTCTGTGCTGTTTGTTATCAGTATGCAGAAAAACCCCTCATTTAACTTTCTTCTTCAAAGCTCGTTACCGTTGATTGATAATACTATTACTGCTATATATATTATAGTTTTAATTCATAGTTAACTCGGTTAAAATTTTTTATGTTAAGATTATACTCGTTATAGCAATTCTGAAAAGAGAAAGGTTTTTAATATATATCAAAATAATATCACTATGAGTAACATTGCAATGCACGTATAATACCATACATACACTTACAGAGCCGAAAATGGATTATGATGGACGAATTGCACGATACAAGACCGTAAATTGGAAAATCAGAAATCGGATGATAAATTAATTAAGGTTGCCCATAAATCGACCGATAATATTATGCATCGATGCTATGCGATCCTGTAGATAGTAGTGCATGTGCGTATGGCGATGTTACGCTTACGTGTTACATGTGTATGCACTGTTGCGTGCACAGGATCAAGGTTGCACGTGGTGCAGGTTTATTTTTGAAAAGCCTGTAACACATAGCACGTCCAGAGAAACAAGGCTTTTTTCCGTCGTCTTGCGTGCAGCCTCGGGATATTTATACGGTTTTCTGTTTTCCATCATGCCAAACTGTGTAATGTCTCATGATAATGCGTTAAACAACCACAGATACAGCGTTGTTTTAGGTCGAGTGACTACTAATTAGTCGATTTATTTGCCTATAGGCGGCCACTCAACACGGAGAAAAAGTGATATCTCCTTGTAGAGTTCTCTTTATTGGATTCGAAATCGATGGGGCGATGCGACAAGTAATTATCGTTGAGTAGCACCTCGACGAGAATAATTCTTTTTCTTTTCTTGTAACTTATCGACCAGCTGATAGTTTCAATTCGTTAAATGTTCTTTCTGGTATTGAATGCCTACGTAATGTATATTGCGAATGAGTCAGATCTCTGCTTTCGTTTTTGTTAAATCTAAAATAGCGACCTTTCTTGTCATCTTGGGCAATAAAAATTTTGTAATGACATAGGTCAGCCTGATACAGCGTGACACTTAGTTACGCATTGATCTCGTCCAAGTAGTGACGTCCAAAACTGGTCAGGCAGTAAAGTATACGTTGATACTACTCTAAATCCCATAGACTTCTACGTGCTTAAAATTTATTTTGTTAAATGTTTCAATTAATATTACGTTCACAGCATTCTTTGAATCTGTCTAAACTTTTTTTGATTTCTTTAATATTATTAAAACGTAGTATAAACTACCTCTTGGACGATTAATTTCTGTGAATAACTTTCATCTGATCACCGGTGATCAGTCACTGGTGGTTACTTTCTTCTAAATCATTCCTAGCAATTATTGATACTATTGCGAACGTTTCGTTTTCAGTCGCTTCATGCACTATCACTATTCTGTTATGCTTCTGGATTTCTCTTAGACGATATATTGCTAGAGTATAGTTTTCCATTATGAGATTGAGTTTTAGGAAATTTTCTACGCAATCTTGTCAGAGAGGATTTCAACTTTGAAAGCAAAAAGATTCCAGCAAAAAAGAAGATCTGTATGTGCAAGCCACAAAAGATATAGTAGGGGTATAAAAAAATATACAAGAGTGCAAAGAAAAGAAATTCTCGTAATAAAAGTCGCAAGTGCATTGAAAGGAATTCCTGTGGAAGAAACAACACAACGATCGTTTCAAAAATTTGAGAAATTCCAACAACAAGAAGCGGCTTAAGAATACAAAGAAAGGAAATTTCAATAAAAGAGATGTGCACAAGAGAGCATTAGATAGAAAAAATTTCAGTAATAAAAGAACACTTCAAGAAAAAGAAACACACTGGCAATAGGAACAAGACGATCAAAGAGAAAAGACAAATAGCAATAGGACAGAAACAAAAGAAACCTTGTATCGTAATACACAAAGTTTAGGATATTTACAAACAGAAACGACTATGAAAATCCTAGAATATTCTAGAACACTAAGAAGTGTATACCAGAAATCTAATAACAGCAATCTCAGGTAGAGAGCTGTCGAATTACGAAGTTGTTGTTTGTTACACGATTTATAAGAATTATACACGATAATGTATAGTATCGTATACCCGTATATTGCAAACGAGCATGAGTCGTCCTATTTCATTGGTCACCTAGTAGTTTACGTTCGCGTGTTATAATCGGTATGGAGGATTAAACTTCGATGAAAATCACTTATTGCCAGCTGGCTAACAATAAGTAGCCCCGCGTTGCATTGCATGGGTGTTTATCCAGCAAGGTCATCGCGAAAACGAACAAACGAGATGACTCACGCGGGATTCGCCGAATGCTTTCACCATTGGGCCGAATTGTAGCAGGATCGATCGGTGCCTGGAGTTAAGACGAATTACGAGCAGGGACGAAGGGAGGATCGATGGAGAGGAGGTCCGATTTTCGGGCGGGCTGCACGCGAATCGCTCCTCCTCAACGAATCCACCGGACGACCACAGTCACGCTACTCACGGCAACCTCGGTCTCGCACTCCATCTTATTGTGGCATCACACACGTGCCACTGAAGAAGGTTCTATTAACCTTCTTTCGGGGAATTCCCGGCCTACCAAGCATGGAAGTTCGATCGAAGGTAGCCGCGCTCGAGGTGAAGGTCAAGTTCACCAGTCGGACTCGGCCTATCTCGATGATTCGTAATATCGACGCAAGCTCTTAGAATCTTGTCAAATTATCTATGATCTCTCTCCGTCTTCTCCATCAATACCTCTCTTTTGTCTTGATTGGTTTTTTCTATATATTCCAGAGTTTGACAGCCAAACTTTATCAATATACAAGGTGATTCACACGCAGCTGGAATAAATCGTATCTCTTTCTTGATTGAAGTTAAAATGTTGTAGTAAAAACATAGGAAATGCAAAAAGAAGAATACTTCGGCGTCCGATGTTGCCTCCAATTTCACGCTATTGGATTATTATATGTGAATATCTTTTAAAAAGGAAAGTCTATCAAACGAGTATTAGACTGGTTTATTGAGACAAAATCAAAATGAGTTTCATAGAAAAAAATGTCTAAAAATTGGATTAATATTATTCTCTTTTTATTCTATTTATCTATCTATCATTTTCTATTTATAATATGATATTGAAAAGCATTTTATGTAAACCAAGAGTAGGAGAAATTTTTTCAAATAACATATAATGATAAATTTATTTTTAGAATTATTAATAGCTCTGCCACAGGAACCATAAATAGAAATAGTCAGTGCTCGCTGATAATGGCTCGATAGTAGCTGACAGGACACATAAGAGACTCGTCGAGTAGATAAAAAGTGGTTGCAGTAGCCTTCGAGCAAGGTAGCGTGTCAAAGTTCTATAAGAAACGAGATTGCTCCTCTAAAGATCTAACAGCCATTCCCTTAATGAGCTGTTAGTTTGGTATCCTTCTACACCCACGATGTCCAAGAACTGTATGACGTTTCCACACGACGAACTTTTGTCTTATGTAATATCCATTCACAACTCTTGTCAATACAAAGAGGAGCAATTTTACAAAAGTCATAACAGTTGTTATTCCTTTCTTGGAATTGACGCAACAAAGATGCAACTTTAGAAAGAAAGTTGTGCAAAGTCGTTAATATGCAAGTTTTATGTAAGTTAATGAAATCACGTGAGGTGCGCACGTGTATCCGCAACCGGACGAAGCTCGGAACTATGCCGTTGTTTCGAAGAACATCGTTCCCCGGGTATGAATTCTGAGTCATCCTACAAGCGAACAGGGTCACGTTACATCATTAATCTCTCCCTCGGTAAAAGCAGTCATTTTCACTGGTTGGGATTGCTCGCCGTGACATGACCGTTTTAACGAGGACACAAACACTAAATTGATTTTTCAATTAAGAAAGACAGCTGTGATTTCCAATTTTAATCTTTATTCTGGATGGTCTACTGTCCTAATTTTTCATCCGACTTTCTGGAATCGTTTGAATGTCCTTTATTCGCTTGTATATCCTAGAAGATATCCAATATGGATTGCATGATAGTTGAATTAATTTCTTAAACACCGTAGAAAAATTATTTTTCGTTTGACAAATTTAGAATTCTTGAATACATAACTTCAATAGTCAATTCTTTCAGTTGATACTACCAGTACCTAAAATGGATATTACATCGGCTAAGAGCATTGGTTGACATTTTATAAGATTTTTGTCGTAAAATGCCAGTGCTCTGCTATGTCAGGGTCGATGAAGAAGAGAAAGAGGGTGAGGACGCAGTAAAAAGTTTTGGAAAATGAACAGAAGGCGAATGGCATTGTATGTTTCGAATGTTTTTACGTCATGGTAGCATAATAAATTACAGTTCACTGGATTCGTCATGTTTTATGTTCTATGATTACGTGCATGACTTGTTGGGAGATTAAACTTTCGATCGAGTGTTAGTTGATAGAGTTGTACTTCGTGTAAAATCAAAGGAAATTCCTGGAAAATTTGCAAATGGGAAATTCATTGAGATTAATATAAAATCGTTGAATCATTGATTCCAATAATCCGGATATATCAGTTTTATATATTCTGTCTGTTTCTCTAATGAGAAATATATGATGGCGAAAGGAAATTCCATAAACGTTGGAAAATACGTGGGCAATGACCGGGAATTTGTAGAAGTCTCTTACTCACCCGTGAATATGGTATTCAGCCTTTAGATCGCGAGATACAACGACCGTGTGCCGCACGTGTCTGTTGAATTTTTCATAGGACAATTGGTGTTGTCTTTGTGCATATCGTAGGAATAAATGAAACTTGACCGATTCATGTCCATAGCGTTTCAACCGGTCAGTTTCTCAAGTGATTAGATACTATAGCTGAAGCTTCTTTCACAATTGAAACTCGAAATTTCCTCGAGTCAACTTGAATTAATAAAATTATTTCTTAGTATTGTTCAGTTGCTAATTAATTTTCCATGTAATTTATTTCGATTATATTATTAGTTCTGTTAATTAAATTGTTTCCTTGGTATCTTAGAATTTCAGATGTGAAGCCAGCTTTATTTCAGAGTCGAGTGCACTCGTGATACATCTGCTTTCTTCCACGTGAACCTGCGAACCTTCAGTCGATCTAAGTGCTCTATAACGCCTGAATAATGCAGCATTGGAACGCACAACCTTCGCGATCTCCTATATAAACGTACCGTAAGAATATTATTCTCCCTTAGTAGTTGTTCAAGTAACTGGTTGATGAAACTCATTTTTGTATTGGAACGACCATTTCTTCAACGATTTATTCTTACGAATATAGGTACGTTCTACGCTATCTTTTATCAGCTAGAAACCGTATCACTAAAAAACGGGAAAGAAACAAATACTGTGTTACCGTACATGATGATGATACAGATTGACATAAACTTGAAAGCCGAGGAAAGTGTGAAAATTTGTCGACATAAGGCGTGAACCTGGAGTGGTGGAACAAGTGTATCCAATCTTAAAAGAACGATGTACTTAGATCGTATAGCATGAGGACTATCTCGTTCGTATGGCCAAGGAGTCTCTCTCGATGAAAATCGCTCCGGCGTTAAAACACCCGCGTTATTTTTGGTCCAGAGGCCTACAGAGAGATATAACCTGTCAACCGCTCGAGTTTCTCTCCCTCTCGCTTCCTCTTTCACGTTCTTTCATTGATGCTGGCGTCAGAGACTGTCCTGACGTAGGTCTGGACCACGGCCAAAATTGACTAGTTCTCGTTGGGAACATACGACTTGCTGGCGGCTCTTCGTTAAACACAGTTCACGTTTGCCACACTGTTGTGAAGCTCCGCTGAACGGAATCAACAGGGTGCTTCGTGCACCTCTTCCGTTTCCTCGTTTTTTACATTCTCCTTCGTCGAATTAGTCTGTGTGTTGACAGAAGAAATCTTGCAGTGAATCTTTTTGATTTATAGACTATATAGTGGATCCTTTTATCAACTACAAATTATGAATTTAAATTTAAGGTCTCATCTTCTAAATACAAATTTTCATGAAAACTTACTTTCGTAAATTATTTTCTTTGTCAAAGGAGAGCTCAAATTGTTATCGTGACTTCTTTGCTAAAAGTTTTGCGAGTATTTTGATACAAACCAGTCAAAGGTAAACGTTGAAAGAACGTGAAATGCAACCGTCGACAGAGAAGGAACTGGATACGAACAGTATTGATCCGGCATGAGTCGAAACCGCTTCCCTATAGCTGCTTTCAATTTCAGTGCATTCTTCCCAGTCGTCCATCCGTAAATTTATGTCCTATGACAACTAGAGGCACGTGTTGCTTTCCTAACTTGTCCTGTCTACTATTCTTCGCTATTCTTCGTCAACGAGTATGGAGAAAGGGACCACGTTCATGTATGGTATTTCCAAGCTTTGATTCAGTTAAACCTTTCGAAAGAGCGTCTACTTGAATTTTATAGACTCAAATTTCCTATGTCCTTCTTTTTTAGATCACGCTAGCGGAGTAAAAAAGGCCTTAAACGGACAATCTCGTTTACTCTCCTCGTTCCTCTCTTCTTTCCGTAATTGTATCATAGATACCAACGAGACTGATTAAGCTAAACCCGATAAATTCTAAATTTGGAGGATAGATTAAATTTCAACATCACGAGTTGATCTCCTCTTAGAGATGGATCCGTCGAATTGTAATTCCTCGAAATTCATACTGCTTGTATTAGCGTAGAAAATGGCTTGCAATAAAATTGAACGTCGTATGGTAATTGCTTATCCGGTGGACATTGGTCAGCTCCGAGAAGAGGGGAAAAAAGACGTGAAGAGATCGATGGACGTAGGTGCTAAATGCGCGCCGAGATATATATCTGTCGATACATACGTGGCCAGTGCTTGGGCATGATCGTCGTTGTGAAAATATTTTCATTATAAATAGCGGTCGACTGACACGGAAGCCACTCGTGCTTTCACGAGTCTTTCACGAGTGCCTGGATCCTCTATCGTCTCTTCCTCGAGACGATGAGCGCCCGCTCGTCTACCGTGTTCTTCTCGAGGAGGGTCTATCTTTTCAGTGACCGACCCCCGATGTGATTAGTCTTCGGTATTTTGCTCCATTAACTTGAGAACACTTGCTTCTCCCCTTTTTTCATTGATGCCGAAAATATACTTAATCCTGCTCGTTTCAGTCATTATAACGTCGTTATGGAGAAAGACTGGATTGCGTTGTATCTTTATTAGAGAGATCAATCTTTGGTTCGGGTTTCTTCTTCGCGATTCTCTGGAATCTTCCAATTGTAACGCTAAATGGAACGAGATGGTTAATAGATATATTTGTAGGATTAATATTTTTCTTATTGTTCGATGTATCGGGCAGCAGCTTTTAGGAACCAATCTATAGATATAGTAAAATAAAAATATGTCGAATGTTTCTCTTTCGAGTATCGAATAAATCTTTCTTCGAAGGGAGAATTTGTTTTGCACAGTAAAACTCAGCAAGTATATAATTTGCGTATCTCCCGCGTGCTTTGTCGTTTTCCTGGAGTATCTCGATAATATTCAAGAAATCCAAAGGACATTGATTTTTACCACGAGTAAACAATATTCTCCACAATTCGCAAGATTTTCTATTTCTATTTACCGACGTCAACATCTTTACCCAAGGTTGCTCCAAACAGCATCAATAATTCAGTATGCCGCGTTCAAGCAGCCGAGCTTTCAAGAGAACACGCTCTGACTCGATTGTTGAAAAAGCGAGAGGGAGATAGTTAGAGGAAAATCGTGGCTGTCTTGCTTTCCTTCGACGAGGGAAAAGTGTGAAAACACTTTTACGGGGCAGATGAGCTCGATCTATCTTCGTCGTTTATTCTCTGCCCTATTTGCTAGAATATAGGTCATGGAGTTCAACAACCCTCCGCACCCGGGTCGACCACTGTACGGGTTGACCTAAATAAAATTTATCCGGTGAACCGATTCCCCATAATTTCCTCTCGCTCCGTGCTCCACTTTATCCACTTTTTTTGGCATGTTCTTTACGCGTACCAATATTTCTTTATCGAAAGAAACGAAGGTATATTTAAGAATATCCGTAATGTGTTTTAATTTATGGAAAATTAAGGGTAATTGTCAGCATTCAATCGAAAACCGACGAGCATTTCAGCTATATCAACATAGGAATAATCAATTGCTAATACAGATATGCGCAATTATACTTGGAGTAATATGATGGGAAAATAAGTGTACATGATTACATAAAAAAGTCCATTATTAATTTTTTCAGAAGCTACGTGGTTTTATTAAATATAAAAAAAAGAATGAAACAAGATGTGGTAGTTCCAGTATTAATAAGAAGTTATTTCGTCAAAAATGAAACACTAACAGTGTTTTATTTAAACAGTTTATTTTCGAAACTAAGTCTGATATTTAGCAGTCTTTCATTTATATCCTGCAATAGAGACTCGAATTAGATATAGAAAACTCTTATATCATAGCCTTTAACGCTGAGAATCTTCGTAGAACTTCCAACGATTCTAGGAATTCGCGATGTACCGGAAGTCTATATCGTGGTTCTTGATTTCTGGGTTTTACTGTTCGATTTCGCGTTACTTTGTGAAAAGGCAAACGATTTTACTGAAATAAATAGTGGAATGTATTTTTATTCAATCGCGTGGGATATTATCTCGAATCGAACCAAACACGTTCCGAAAAGTAAGAACAGATTTAAGTTAACATCAAGTATTTTTATATTAATTGATAAAAACAAGACATTTTCGTTTGATACGTGACCTAAGACTTATGCATAGTGCTGTATGCATATGTAAGATTGCCAAAATTACATATCACGTACGTCAATGATTGTTTTAATGTCGTAATAGATGATTGGACGCGTTGGTTCATGGCGTAGGATATACAACTAATAATAATAATACAGGTTCGAGCGTCGCCAACTCTGACTCTTCATTGTCTTTTTAGTTGGCAAACAGTGATTCAGTATTGTAAGTACGTTGGTCGTTAGTGTATTCAGTGGCAGGAAATCAGCGATACAAATTTATTCCGCGTTCGCAAGCACCAGCTGCTTTCGCTTTTCCTCGATACAAATCACGTGAGAAACAGCCGTGGACTTCTCTCTATTCCGGAAGAGCAACGATCGATAATTTTGCATCTGGTTTCGAGGCATCGTGGCCAGAACTCGAATTGGAGATCGGTTTTATCGTGATCGTTCCTAGTACCACATTCGATCAATCCTAGCTCGTTTAGTCTTAATCGCTTTATACACCTTAGTATACCTCTACAGTGTAACGAAACGATAAAGGATTTGAAACGAACAATTTAGAAAATAATTAGCTTTTTATCCTCAAGATTTTCTGCACTTCTGGTATGAGATACGAAAGATACATATAGTGACGTGTATAGATTTCAGAACATTTGTTATAGTGGTTTCGTAATGACGAGTAATTATATTTTTAAAGTGGAAATATTTCCGTATGATGTTAAGAGATGTTCTCTTTATTTATAATTTTCCTTGGTTCATAAATCTTGTAGAAATATTTTCATGGATGGTGTACGAAATTAATTCCAGTCAAAACTAGTCGAAACAAGCGAAGGATTTTCTTCTTGAGGAATTGATCAAAAACGTTCACGGTTCGCGAGTAAAACGCGCATGCCGTGTAATCAAAAGTTTTGAAGATTCTCGTCTCTTTGCTATTAATTTTCATATCTTTTCTGTATCATGAAAAGAAACATATTACGGCCTTCCTCTGTATTGGTTAAAATTTCGTGTCAAAGAAATTTGTCAGAGTCTTGCGATGATTAAAGAGCAACGGACAAAGTATTCATTAGACGAAGAAAGTGGCGAATTGCATGACGGAGGAAATTTGTATCCCTTATTTTTACTCTTGAAGATTGAAAAGGTTTTCTATCAGAAACAAGTTAGATGATACTTTAACAGCTTCCAAGAAATGCAAAATGACACCGGAAGCGTAGCTCGGTGGACACTGAGATGACTGGGATCCGATATTTATAGAAGAAGCGCTCGCTTCAATCGAAGTTCCGGGCTGACTCGTGATTTACTATCCGATGAAAAATCCTTGTTGCCAACGACGCTGGCAAATTTTGACGAAGTTCTACCATATGAATCATCGGCTGTCGCAGCGGTGCACGCGTACGATAGCCGATCTCCGGCATGCTGGAAAATCTGACACGTGTGTATTTACGCGGACCCTAAAACTTCTCTCGAACTTCCAGAGAATAACTTGTTTATGCGGAAGTACCGAAGATTCTTCCGAGTTTTGTGCCTTTCTCTCGAACGATGAAGGAGATCGTTCACGAGAATCCTATGCATATTTTTATTTCAAAAGCCGCTATAAGAAGCTGTTGTAAAAATTGTGCGAAAACTAAAGAAGAGCGAGACGATATTGGGAAAATGTCTGATAATATTTCTCATCAAAGATTTACCAACGCTTCATTCGTAATATCTTTTTAAAGAAATTGCGTTATTGAATTCTGTTGAATTCGCATTGTGATTGCGAAGAGAGTTGCAAGAAATTGCCCCAATGAATATCTTCGACACATTTCAAGAATATCCCATTCGTTGCTTCTTCTATGTAGATCGTATATTTTATAAATTCCCGCATTAACAGCGCTATGACGATTTGTTTTTCTTCTCAAATTGTAGAAATTCTTTTCGTTCCTCTGATTCGTATAATGGACTCCATGTATTATTCTAACAAAACACTAACTTACTTTGTACACGTTTTCTAATAACGTTGCCTCTACGTAACTCTTACATATTGCCGTTTCGTTCTTCCGAAACTTCCAAAATACTGCTTGACGTTTTATAAAATGATGCGATGAATTTCTCCTTGCCTGCGGTACAAATAGAACGCGTTAATTCAATTCCTGTGTCGCAGTTAGTCTCCGAAGAATGGCTATCCATTTGAAAGAATATCGCTGCGTAAACCAATAATATGAACAGTTGCGCAAAACTCGCAAGATATAATCTTTTTGGGAGAACGATAGCCATAACTGATTGCGAGGTAATTACGATCATTGATCTTGCAAAGTAAAACTGCCGAATCGTCAAACTATTTAACCAAAGTTCCAGTATCCCAAATGGGCAATGATATGGATTATAGACGAAGGAGCAATTTTGTGTCGAAAAAGGACAGAAGCAGGAAAGGGGAGGTTCAAAGAGCAGCGAGATATCCTTATTCGAATGTTTAACACGCGGAGGGTGGCCGATGCGTCTGTCCAGGGAGAGTAGGTCGTTTCCATGGCAACAAGGGGTGCATCGGACTGGCACGTATTGCTAAACTGAACGTACCCCCCTGGCGGCCTCTAACCTCCCCCATATATCCCGTCCTCCTGCAGAATATCCTACCGTACTCCGGCTGCCTCCTCGTGGCTGGGTCATCCCTCCCGCAGGAATTAGGTTACTTCCTGGAATTGGGTTTTACGAGCGGTTCCTCGTGCGCGCGAAAATTTTTCTTCCTTTAACAATGATCGTACACTCTCTCTTATCCAAGGCCATATTTCGGACGCTTTAAGCTTTCCGGTACTTTGCATTCTGGAATGGAAATCGCGTTTTCTGATTAACGTTCTAACGATTACGTAAGAACGATCACACGTGCGCGTACATACAGTAGCTCGCGAAAGTATTCGAACGTTTGTAGAAATTTTTTATAAATATATTGCACGCGTTTCGTTCAAATTGTTGCCAGCACTCGTGAGTATCATAAATCGTGACTACATGGGTATGTACATTTCGATCTTCAGATGCTTCAGTGGTTAGAGAGATAGTTGGTCAGGCGACGCGTCCGATGTAACCATAGTCTTGTACGAATTATCTGGAAACCACATTGGACAGTTTCATAAGTTGAAAAATACAAGAAAGTGATGATACTATTTTTTAAACAGAATTCTGTACCGACATACCGTTATGCAAAGTTAGTGACTACTATTATTAAATCATTTCTCTTAGAGAATCAACCATGTACTTATGTAATGAAATTACGGAATTAATGAAAGATGGAGATTATTAGTTTGGCTTTAGAGTTTCGTTCATATTGGAACCAACGACTGTATTACAGCCGAAATTCGAATGATCGATTAATTAGCATTCGTGCTGGTCCAATAATTTGCGCATAGAGGCGCGATTAATTCTGTTCCACTGATAATAGTCGACCTACTTTCGTTTCACATTTTTTACCCCCGTTAAATATTCAACGAACGAACCCTGCTTGTTCCTTCGATAGTTAATTTGTGCAAACTGATCCTCTTCCTCTTTTCTGACGTTTCCAAGTATCGTTTTCAGATCGATCAACGCATACATTTTTGAGGGTGCAACGGGAAAGAGATCGGTAAACCAAACGCACCTTCTGGCCTTTTTAGCCCTCCTCTGTCGTCATCTCACGGAATAAACTGGCATCGACGTCCTTTGGTCTGATTCAGGATGCGTCATCGGGAGGAATAGCCTAGGCTGTCGCGTGCCGGAAGCCATCAAATAGCCTGAAAGTAGCTCGAGAGTATGTTTTAACCTTCGTTCCAACGTAACCCTGTGAAACTAAGGAACGTACATTACCATCCATAAGTATTTGAACAGCTGGTACAATTCGATTAAAACGTTCATATCCTTGTCATATTTTCAATTTTTTTTTTAATAGAACAACATTTTTCTAGCGTTTGATTCTTTGCTTCTTGCATCGAGCCTCAATGATCTGCTAAATTGGAACTGAGAAGAAAAATATACGTATCCACATCACTCAAGTTCTATGTCTATTTGAATAACGAACGCATGAAATTTATATAAACTTTTAAAAACTAGTGGATAGTTGATCTCAGTTGGCCCAAGATCCCAATTTAAAATCACTTAACTCAGGTGACTCTGCAGGATCAGTTTTCATTCATCTTCAATTATTGCTTCATTCTTCCTATTAATAAGTACTGTTTTTATCAACGTCTGCTAATTGCCGGTATATTTGTAGGTTGCCTGAGATAACGTACGAGACCAAAATTAATTAATCAGAGAATTTCATTCGAAGTACGTTTTACATATTTGCAATACATTGAGAGTGTACCAAGGAGTACTGAAATACTTATGGACGGTATTGTACCTTCTTTTCCCTTTTTGTTTCTTTACTTTCGTTTAACCGATACCGGAGACCCAGTTCTTTCTTCAAAGGAGGACACCCTGTATTATTCCAGGGGATACAGAGGTGCATGACCTAGTTACGCTTGGGCGTGTTATATGGGTCATAGACACCATTCGCAGCAAGTCATACGTGCACACGTACCCACACAGGGACACGTATTATAGTCTAGAAAATTATGATAGTTTCCACGGAAACGTGATCCTGCGAATATGGGGTAGTAAAAGTTTTATAACTCACCTACTATATCTTGCAATTATCAGGCATGAATTTACTTCTGAAAATGGAAATACGGCTTTTAGATGAACAACCGAAGTCGATCGATGTTTTTCTCTATAAATTGTTTCTCCGATTTTTCTCTATTTTTAATTGCCATTTTAATTATCCAGTAGTATATATAGGTAGCATCGAAGAAGCATCCTCGAGATCATTTTAGAAAAGAAAATTCCACGAGTACAGATAGCTCTTTAAAGTGTCCTTTTTCACCGAGGAGCTTTTCAGCGGATCAGAGCTAAAAGGCACGAACGGAAAAATACAGGAAGAGGGAAGCAGTTGAGGTCTGCAATGAAATTGGCTATCTGGGCTCTATCAGTAAGCTCGCGTGTGTATTGCAAAGGCAATTTGTAACTTTCTAGTACTTTCTACCATCGTGTGATCGGTGCATATCCAGGAACGATTAACAGTAACCGCATCGATCATTTCTATCGAAATCAACGTTCTATAGTTTAAAAGGTAAATGTTTGCAAGTTGCATAAAATGCATCCGGAAACAGTATGTGAAAACCTTCTGTGAATGGTTGAGGAAAACAAGGAAATGTCCAACTTTCATAGGAAGTTTTCGTTTCTCTGATCCTGCTATTTCAGAAGTCTCTAGATCAAATAGAAGCAGTATAGAAATTAATTTTCCAAATTTAATTTCCCAGATTCTCTCACGAAGCTGTTGTCTCTGTACGTGTTACTCTCTCACTACCAAGATCATGTTCCTGTACTATTTTAAAGCTTCGAGCTGACACGAAATACTTCCAAAATATAGGCTGGAAGATCTTAGGGTACCAGGATTCTCTTGCGTAATTGGAATATTGCCCTTAATAGAATTTTACAAGTTATAAGTTACGAATCATTAACGCTAATAAATTTGCTTGCGTATCAGCACCAAATTTGGTAGCGAGGCGAATGAAACTCTACAAGTGAATTTTACGAACTTCGATTTCTAGTATTTTAGGAACTGATTTTTATTCGGCGACAGATATTAAAATTATAAAATACAAGCCTGTATAACTTATAAACTATGGCTGGTCAATTCGATAACGTTATTAGTTGGCAAATTATTGTGCGAAATGGTTCAGAAATCATAATATCATCGTAAAATGTACAGCGTAGGATAATTAAAATCACCGTAAAACAGTGATTCACTCGACACCCGGTACACTCGAAATACGCGCACGCGTGCACTTGCCCGGCGCACGGACTCTCTTCGTTCTCTCTTCCTCTGCTCTGCCCAAGACTATTCCTTCTCGCTCTTCATTCTCATGTCCCCTTCCTTCCCATCTTCGTCGGGAATTTTTCAATTCTCCCCTTGTATTCGTTTTTTTTTTTCTACCCTTTCCATCCCCTTCCGAGCTCTAGCGTTCTCTGGATGGCTGAATCGTTCTCTCTACCTCTCTTACTCTGTCCCTCCCCCTGACAGAGTCCGTCTCGCGCGCTCTCGATATCGCTCTCCTCGTCGAGTCCGCGATTCGAGGGACCGCGCCGCGTTTCTCTCTCAGTCTCTCGCGCAAAGCGGTTTCGTGGCGACGTACCGTTGCACACGATAGATTGTGGCTGGTCCGGGTCTCCTCTACGTGTGTTCCTGTGTGTAGTCTATCTTTCTTTTCCCTCTTGTCAACCCTCTTTTCATTCTTTCGACTCAACTGGATAGCGACAGTTTCTCAGGCCCTTCCATCACGACCCCCTTTGCTTTTCTTTCCACGTTTGTACCCTCTTCCTGCTGGAAGATGACCGTGCTGGTGGCTCAGTTCGCGGGGGACCATGGATCACCGTAAGAAAGAGACGCGGTGGTTGTCTGTCGCGACTGGTGCTCGAGATAGCGGCGAAGAAGGGATCACAGGCCGACAGAGAAAGAGTGTATTGCTATTTTCGAGACGCCGTGGAGCCCGGCCAACGTGTGCGTCCGGTTTACGGTACGAAAAAAACGAGAGGGAATCGCGGGTGGAAGGTCGTCGCGAGGCACGATCTACGATGGATCTTGTGCACGGAAATCGAGCGGTCTTATTCGTTGGTCGGTCTCGAGATATTTGTTTACGAGTGTCCTGATCGTTTTGCATTTCTATGTCGAGAATTAATTCCGCAACTGTAGGATATTCTTAATCCTAGTTCGCATAGTGGTAGTTTTAACGTGTCGAGGGTACAGGTTGAGAGAAGAGCACGATGAAAGCTAAACGCTCGAGAGAATCGTTCGATGATCTATTCAGATTACGCAAGTGATCGAGTTGATCGATCTTGGACGTCCAGTCGATCATTAACCCGCATTAACCCTTGCTACTTAATTTGGTTTGGAAAACTTCATTTGGCACCGTGAGCCACCACTGCGCCCAGTCGAGAAAAAAGCCAGTGATATCGGGTCGATTTTATGTTTACGCGTCTGGGTATTTTTGGAAAAAGTTTCTACGTATCGTTTCGTTGCTCTTATCGAGAATATCGGGAACTGACCTATCTGAATTCTTATCACGTCGACCGTCGGCCACCTTAAGAAACACAAGTTTATTCGAATAATTCCACCGTTCTTCGATGAATCTAAAGTTTAATCCTTATGTTTCCAATTAATTTTTTTTAGAGCTTTACGAGTGTAACCACGAAGCTTTGAAAAAGAGAAATTAAGAATCGTGAAAGGTGAAAGGGTTTCGGTGTACAAGGCGAAGAATAGATTTCGACGACGATGATCGATAAGCTGATAGTGAATCGTGCTTGGTTTATCTTGGATTCAAGACTGTGAATAATGTTGAGTTTGGTCAAGAGAGAAGAGAAAAAGAGAGGATGTCTCGAACGAAGACGTAGCCGTGTTTTCGAGTCACTTTGTCGCGATGATTCCTACTCTTTGTCAATTAATCGTCATGGAGATTGGCCTCTGGAGGTTGGTTGTGGTTTTACTACCAAAAAAGAAAGATCGCTGATTCATCCCTTTACTGACATCGTTTTTTTTCTTTTACCATCCAGAGATAGACGATTTATAAATCGAAGTGCAGGTTGCACGAAATCAAAGAACATAGTTGTTGTCAGTGAGCAACGATATTTGTGAACGTACGCGCGTTTAATAGTAATCGTATGTACTCCAGCGAACATACGCTTTTAGCACATAGAACCTCCAGAATACGATGTTTCTAATTGTTAGTCCGTACTTGCGCATGCTAATTTTGCTTTACACTGTTTCCCAAACAAGAGATAGTTCGTGTATCTACGAAAGTTAGTTCGTTAATCTTTGGGAGGCATTGTTCTAATAAAAATATTCTCTAATTCAAAGTGATTGAGTTTTGTCACGTGTAACACCGCTTGTATGCACAAAAGTGTGATAAATAACTTGTGAGCAAGATTTGATTAACATACTAAACTGAAAATCACTCGTAAATCCATAAAAATACTTATTAATTATTTCTTCTCATTTTGTCCTCGATTATAACGGGGATCCCAATTTTTTTAAATAAGTCATTACCTTTGTGTTGTATCTGCTTACAGAGTGTACGATGTTGGAAGGTGGACGTGCAGTGACTTGGCTCCTTGTATCAGCCCTACGAGCTGCACGTCACCCGAAAGATTCATGTACTAACCCAGTTGCACCTGTTTGAACCCACCAGTTGCAGAGTCCTGCACCGTAACCCCATGACGCATTTAACACATGGCCCGCCTGGAGAGTAAGTGTTATTTAGGCTCACGATTTTTCTGCTCCTCATTGCTTTTCCTCCTAAATCCTGATTTACTCGACAACAGAGCACGCGCGCGTGGCTGACAAATCTTTCCAAGAAATTTGTCTGCTTGCCGTTTTCTCTCGGTGAACGAGTGTACTTTAATATAATACATAGAGGTCTACAAAACGGCACTGGACGAAGCAACTTTGGATAAGATACACGACTTAGCCGATGCTAAATGAAACGTTTAATCTATCTACAGGGATTAGGTGTCTTTTTGATAAACAAGGTCGAAGGAACGTAGCCAGAACTACGTTTTGGTTGTTTCAGTACCAAGTATAGTGGTGCATAAAGGCAGCAGGTCGCATAGCCGACCTGAGAGTCCCACGGTGGTGGTGCGAGGAGGAATGCCCTCACTGCCATCCTCTAGGCAAGGCTTCGTCATAAGTGGCTCCAATACATCATATCAGAACAGCTCGGAGTCGGATATGATAGACGGGAATGCCAATCCGAATGTCGGCTCTTCTCCTACACAGAATTCTCTTCACCGCAGCTCGCCCTCTTGTCCTCCTGACAAATCAGACTCAGAGAACAAGAACTTTCGTACCAGGGTACGTGTCTGATATGTTTGAAGATCCCACTATGAAAATATCCCAGTTTTTAGTTTCCATTTCCTGAAGTATATGTGTTAAAACAAGCGTAAAATCCTTTTTAGACGAATACGAAAGTTAAGTTGCTGGTCAGGAGCCATGCTATGAGAGAGTCGACGTCTCCCCCAAGGGAGCCACACAACGGTTCGTCGTCTCCACATAGCCCTCAGTCGGTGGACGGTGAAAAGAAGTTCGTGGGCAACCTGTCTCCAAATTCCACTAACGTGAAGCTTAATAACAACGAGTCAATGTTCAACAGTAATCTTTGCCCGAATCAATCCCCCAAGCAAATGCGTAATACAGCCACTTCACCTACCTGTCGAGCTCCGTCACGAAATGGTAATATTCATTCATTTACGAATGAGCTTTTAACAGAACTTCATCGTTACTACAGCAAAGACAGACAGAGTTTATCTTGATCGTAGGCCAATCTAGTCCCTCCCAAATTCACTCACCAAAGAATAATACCTCTCCAACGAACGGCAATAAGTCGGAGAATCAACGTTCCAAGATGACAGGCTCGCACGTGATTCAAAAATGCAATAATTGCGTAAAGAACAATCAAAATGACCGACCCGGCTTGCTTCAGACGCCTGTGTCTCCGTCGAAGGCTGGGCAGGCGTTGCAACACTCGCCAAAGAGTACCAATCTGGCTCAAAACGCGCAAAACAATCAGCAGAAGATGGAACAACGTAGACCAAATACGTTGAATATTTGCAACAACCAGTGTTCGACGCAGTGCGGCAATACCTTGTCCGTCAGCAGACCTAGCTCGCGACACAAGCTGAGGCATCAGAATTCCTCTCAGGGTAGCTTTGACAGCGCGTCTCCTTGCCTTTCACGAGGTGCGTGTGTTCCAATTTTTAATATAATGTAACTATTAGAGTGCGGATGTTTATGCAAATTGATATTTATATGAACACAACTAGAGAAATGGTGCCTATGTAGAAAAGATTTGTTACACGTACTAAATGTTATAATTTCTTGTATACTGGGTGCACTCTGTATATTTGCATTTTGAAAAATTCGCAGTCTAATCGCCATATAGAAACTTAAATTAAGAAAGCAAAGTTAATCCCTTATTGCAGCTGTCCTGCTATTATTATTTCAAGTATTTATTTGATCTTGAGGCGAAACAATCTTTCTTTTCTTCATAGATAGTAGTACTGAATTGTATACGGACAGTACTGGAATAGATCTGGAGCATTTCATCGCGGAAACTATAAATCGTAACCAGAAGGATCGCACGGTGCTATTAAAAATCGAGAAAGATCTGATAGAATTCGCAAAAGACAAGCAGAAAGTCTGTCACAAGTTTCCAAACATGTCTTCTTATAACAGAATGCTAGTGCATCGCGTGGCAGCCTACTTTGGCATGGAACATAACGTAGATCAGTCTGGTTCCAGCGTGATAGTTACCAGAACGAAAAACATGCGAATTCCAAATACTCGTTTTAAGGAACACATCAGAGACGATCTGATTCTGTCTGAAGAACCACGAAGAAGTATTCTGAAGAGAGATTCTAGCTCGTTCGAAGACAATTTCCATTTTAAGTCACCTGACAGATTATCTGGCGATTATTGCCGACAGAGTAAGAGTTTCGAGGAAAGGGAGGAGGAGTATGAACGTGCCAGACGAAGAATATTTAAAGATAGCAGTGGAGAAAGTAGCGAAGTTACTTCCTGGCCTTACTGGTCTTCTTCAGAAAGTTCTGACGCTTCTGCGAGATATCGTTTGTTACATCCTTCGGATCATACGATGAGGTAAATACTGTAATAATAGTTTTTATTGTGTGTTGTACTTATCTAATGTAACAAGAAGGCTATGTTGCGTATGTAATAGGCAAACGAAGCTCTTGAAAGGGGAATCTTTCGATGGAAGAGAATCTTGTCGAGGTTCCGTATTGAGGCCATCTGTTTCCAAGTCCTTTAGTTTCGGTGGTTACACCAGGGGAATGCTTTCTAGAGGGGACAGTGTTACATCCACTCATAGTGCTGGGGCCCGCCTTATGAAGCAAGGTTCGTGCTCAGTTCTTTACGAATATACCCTTTTGTAAATCCTTCCCTACACGCATAAGTTTTATGGCGTGAAATATGTCTATAAATTAGAGATTAAATCTGTTGCAGACTCAGGTGCTAGTATGTGTTCACGACTAAGTCCTTCGAGTAGCGGCTATAAATCGCAAAGCCAACGCAGCGATGCCACGATATCGCCGTCTCCTTCGCCATCCCCTGTGGCAACCATGACCTGCAGTCATACCCAAGTATCTAGTCAGGATCTCGCTTCTCCGGAATCGAATAATCAAACGGTGATGTGGGCGGTTACCAGTATATCCAGTGTACCGCCAGGTAGCATAATCATAAATCCGCAAACGAATCAGCCGTATACCAATCCAGATGGTTCGATTTACCGCTTCGACCCAGAGAACCCACCAAAATTTTATACTGCTGCATTGCCGCACGAAAACGAAAGGAATAACATGTCGCCCAGCAAGACTATAGAAGTATCCGAGCCACCCAAAATAACACAAAATAACACAAAGAACGAAAATAAAAAGAGATCGCAGACTAACAAGCAACACAACGGTGGTAACACAACAGCAGTGACTCATGTGACGAACTCGGCGACATCACCGAGTTTGCCGTTCACGCCGCCACCTCAACAGAATCCAGGATCATTGCAACAACCGCAACAACAACAACAACAACAACAACAACAACAACAACAACAACAACAACAGCCGCAGCAGCAACAAACTCTAGTCAAATCATCGTCGACAGTGCAAACTTGCAATCACAACCAAGCAGCTCAACCATACACGACCTACGTACCTACCTCAGAACCGTATAATCAGGGTGTCTATCCACCCTCTGTAGGGCAACAGACTGTGATGATGGCTCCTCATCCGAGTCAAAATCAGGCGAACGTTCAAAACAATGGTCAGGGTGATGTATTTAATCAGAATTCGGTTTACGCGAATTATGCAGTACCTGTGCAACAAGGACCAGTGTCGCAGACAACGGAGATAACTGAATTGTCCGGATATTTTATGGGTATGAGTATTTACGATCAACGCGTGACTGGTGATAACCATTCTACGCCGCCGCACTCTTACCCACAACCGCAACCATCTACAAATCAAGCAGTTCAAAATGTGCAGACGATGCCGCAGAATTACTGGCAACCACCACCTAATTCTGTACCGGTATTTAATTTTACGGCTTTATTATATTTTCTAATATAACTTTATATTAATTCCTTGCTTTTGTTTTCTTTTTCTGTAGGCACAACAGACGATGTACTTCGTACCTCCGCCTGGTGCAGCACTTTCAGTCAGTCAGGGTCCAGGTGATAGACAGCCGTTGCATCAACAACAGAGATTTACGACAAATTATTCTTTCAATGCACAAACTATGACTCCTCCGAGCCAATCAAATTGTAAGTGAACTTCTTCAAGATTCTTCTTAATTACGATATGATAATTATTTAATATGTTATTTCTATCTTAGCTAATTACGTGGGTAGTTATCCAGTCCCTTACAATTCAATGCCCGCTGTAACACCAGCACCAGGGGATTACACGTATCAACCATCAGTTCATATGGTACCTACGTATTATCCTCCAGGTCAAACGACGATTCAACCACCACCTGTCATGTACAGAGTGCCGACACCACCAAATACTCCGACTTCTAATCAGGTAGCTATTATTACATGTAATTTTAATATATTGTCAGTTAGCTTAAGATCAATCTATAAGTCCTATAATCGATGAATTTACAGATGCCTGGAATGCCACTGATGTACGTCAACTCTGGTAGCTATCCGCCACCAACGATGGTATCCAATGGAACATTTGGCCATCAAGTCGGACATAATGGCACATCACCTGCACCTCCTGGAACTTATATGACTCCCGCGCTGGTTCCCAATCTCGTTTTTAGGCAAAATGTTCCTGTGGGTTTTTTGAGATAGTTATATCGAACGAAATCAGAAAAATTTAATGATGAAGATTGTTCGATTGACATCTTAGGTTGTTGCTGGTGTACGAGCTTCAACGCCAGGTAACTCTCAGAGAACTAGCAGGTCGCCTACTCCAGCACACGAGCTGTTCGGAAGTGGGAGCGGGGACAGAAGCGCACAACCCCAACCACGCTACCCACTGCCAATGTATCAGGGTGTCCATATTGTACAAGGTATAATGCATTCGTTTTATGCATTTCTATTACATTATAATCGAGCATTTTTCATTACTTTATTGATTACTTATTATTATAGGAGATATGAGATTGATGCATCCCGCAGTACCAGCCAATCCACGGTTGCAGTATGCACCAGTACCATCACCACCTGTTGTTCAAGGTTGTCCACGACCGTACCGACCGCCTTCTTATTCATCGAATACCTCAGGCGCTGGTACACCAACCTCGTTTGATGGAAGAAATCAGAAAATTCGTAAACAGAGGTAATTTATCAATCTTTATTATTTTATATCGAGTTAATTAATTATTCATAGAGAATGTCGCTGTTCTGGTGTTCTGTAAATGTAGGAAGAAGTAGTATACTAATTTTATTATTGTATTATTCTAACATTATCAAAGTATCGAAAGTGTGTTAAAATGAAAAAGGAAGCGGTAACATAAATTACTCGTTAGGTCCAAAGTAGCATCGTTGCCACCAACAGGCGCGCGGCCCAATCTTTATCAGACTCCTTCCATGCCGTCGCTCTCGTCTAATGTTCCGAAAGATATCAGAGAAGGTAAGAACCGATATTATTCATTAATTAGTTAGATGTTCGCTCGGTACGTTGCTTGAAAGTTCTGTTATTTTCTACTTTTGTTTCGCTTATGAAGAATGAAATGTGACACAATTTTTGACACGTTCTTGTATCTCCTTAAAAGCGAAACCTGTGGAAGACAATATGATATAAGGTACAGAACTTCAGTATAAAATACTACAAAAAGAACACACGGTATCTACATTGTAACGTAGGTGCTTTTTCACATGCGTTGATTTCGCTTTGTCGATATTTGTTGTTCGTGTGAAAAGTGTGCCTGGAAAATACTTCCTATTTTAGTGTATCCTGTTGACGCGCAAGTCACTGAAGATTATTCCATTATATATGAACCTTTTTCAAGGTTAAAAAAAATAGGAAGCATCAATTTTCAGAGCATATATGACTGTAGCACTGTACGCTTACACACTCACGCGCACAGGTTTCTGTAGGAATATTTACTTTTTGCTCATCTATTTACGCAAACATATTGCGTTTGTTGCACAACGAGTTTCTAAGTTTTGTTTCATTTCTTTTTTCTTAAATCACTCTCGGACTATATAGATAGATTTAAACAAACATATCGTGGTAAATTTTTGATTCAGAAGCGACATGTTTTTAAAATTTCTTCTTTATATTTGTTTTATATTAGCTACAGTTATACGATACATTTGCAATTCATCGTACGATTTCTATTTTCTCTATACATGGAACTATGCTTTAGATCAGCTGATATATGTATATGTATATGATATATTAATGACACTCGTTTAACGCAATCCTGATTTGCACAACAACAATTCACTGGCATTGTATCACGAGAATCGATAATGGAAGCCTGCGCTGCTCTCAGAAATAATCTTTTAATTTCAGGGACCGTGAAGGTGACAATCACCCGCCGAAACCAACTGGTACAATATTAAGTACCCGGGCCAATTTTGGAAGAGGATCAGTGCTGAACGTAAAGAAAAAGACAATTATATCGTTACAGGCTAATTGAGAAGAACCGAATGAGCAGCTCGTGGTTTACCGCTATGCATACATGATTCTTATTATTAATATTAATAATACTTTTAATTAAATATCTAAGAGAAAAGAAATATAAAAAGCACACACTACTAGAATATAAAAATTCACGTATTACAAAAATCGAAAAAGGAACAAACAAGATTGAAAATCACCCCTAAGATAAAAATGAAAATGTTATACATCTCTTTTGATAAAATGCGGTGACCGATGAAACTAACATAAAATAAAGAAGAAGGAAAAGGAAGACACATTGAAATTCGTTCATACCGATCATATAATAAAAATCTGAATTATCAGAATATTCAAAGGAGAGAAATGAAGCAGAGGAAAATGTACTGAGTGCATAAAGGAAGGATAATCTGTGCGTTGTTCTTTGGCGTAGGGCAAGATAGACCCAGTGGTACACACCGAACAGAGTTACTGAACAGAATTTTAACTATTACAATTATTATATATTATATATACAGTATATTATATTATATCTGGAGATATTTTAATCGCGGTTTTACAGATACTATATGAATGTGAGATTTACTTTTAAGAGAAGGTACTTTTAAAATGAACACAGATATATACGCATGGATTGCCTGGCCCGGTCTACGGATCATTCTCGACCGGCTAGGAAATCCTCATTATAAATAACGATAAAACTAATGTACGAGTATTATATAATACACGTTACTGAGTACGTTTACAGTAGCAACCGCAAAACGCTGTCCAGCCAGAATCTCTGGATCGGCTCTACGTTCTTTCAGGAATGATCATTGCTCATTGATTCTTCTGTGTACTGCCACCAAAGAGTTGCGTTAATCTTAAAAAAAAGACAAAAAGGAGAAAGTAAAAAAAAAAAGAAGGGGAAAGAAGTAGGAAGAACAGAACAGAACAAAAATATTGCTGCCAGTTGTGACTCGCGGATAGGAATGAAATTATTTGCTACCTCAATTTTATATCGAAAAGATTTTTCACGTTATCGGCCTTTTATGGAGTTGTGAATTCTTCCAAGAAAGCTTTCAATTCTTTTCATTCGAAGACGAGAGTAACCATAATTTCATCGAATATTTAATGATACTTGCAACGTGATTTATTGTATATAAGTATTGCGTAAACGAAATGTTTCATCAGGGAGATAAATGCAATTTATATTCGGAAGGTTCCCTCTGGCATAATAATCATCTCCCTGACATCTTGCATTCTAAGATTCGCTAACGCTTCTGATCTCTGACAATTACTTTAGTACAAGTTAATGTATCACTGGAGGAGAAAATGTAAACGTATTCAGTACATGGATCTATATACCTAGTTCGACACAAGTAGATAAGTAGCGCGAAACCATCACAGCTTAATGTCACGAAAGAAAACCTGTCTCATATACGTCTTTAAAAGAAAGCCATTCTTTCTCTTTTTCCGTTGATCGTCCGTAAATAGGGAATTGATGTAACGTTTTAGCCGATACGAGACGCGCACGTTTAACGACAATTCTGTATTATTTTGTAAGGTTTCCTCACGAGGGGAATGAACATGAAAACGCGACAGACGCTCCATACAGTAACTATGATTCGTCTTCCAAGCTTCACAGCACGCTTCTGAATCCTATAGATATCCGAACTACGTAATTAGATATACTTTTCACGCCCGATTCTACGAAGAAGTAATATGTAATTAGTTTGGCAGCGGTGATGGTGACGCGTGATCGTCGTAATTAATAATGTCTCCGTCTGTGAAAAAAATTCATTTGCGGACCAACGTAGACGATCTTCATATTGCAACATTCATTTTTAGTTAATAGATCTACTATCAATAACAATGCTAAATCTAAGTTCAATATTTCAAATATCATTTCTATTAAGTTTTTAGTAAGACGTGTACGTTGCTCCGCATGAGAAATACCAAGTGGAATCCATCCAGAAGCTTCGCTTACGGTGATTGTACTTCAGGACGTAGGTGAAGGGTGTGCCTATCTTTTTATGAGATTTAATTGAAAAAAATGCGCGCACCGCGACCTTTTATCTACCCTATGCCAAGCGACGCGAAAGAGAGGCACTACTTTCTTCATAAGAAAGCGTGATAAATTTATCTAAAGATCTCTAGATTTAAAAAGAACCGAAAGAAAAAAAAAGGTAAAAAAGAGGGAGAAAGTGAGAGTGGAAACGAGAGAGACCTGAGCAGAATAAATATTAGACGGATTAAAACTATTCAAATGTTTCAATTATAAAGAGATGGGCGCACAACAAAGTAGTGTTTAACCGTACCTAAAGTCGTCGTAGTGATTAATGAAGATAATTGTACCTATAACAAAAAAACAACAAAAAAAAAAGAAAAACAGTTCACGAATCTCTCTAAAACATAATTAACAAAAGAAGGAAAGGAAAAATGTGAAACAGGATTATAATATCGATTATGGAGAGAAACCGCTTGCAAGTGACGTTCACCATTTTATTCCCCACATTGAAATTCATTATTTTCAAATGTTATTCAGTCTACGTAATTTTATGATATTTTTATAATCAATTACGAGAACAAGATGCGAGAATACGATTAAAGGAAAAGAAGTACATAATGTGTATAATAATATAATTTATGGTCGAGCGTTATTTGCAGGCAGTCGCGCTTACGTCGTGCAACCGGAGCAGCTGAACCAAAGTCATGATTGTAATTGCATAGTCACATTTATTTATTTTTCATTTCGCTCGCATGCGCTTTTATCAGAATACTCGATGCATCTGCTGTTGCATCACACTCGTGATTCGTTCCGCTTAACACGTTCTGCAGGAACGTTTTCTTTCGGTGCGTTCTTATTTTATAATAAATTGCTTTATTTAATATACACATGTGTTATACGCTGTGGAAGAAAGAGTCGAGAGTCTAGAGATGTGATCAGCAGGTGTATCGAGCACTGTTCACAAGTGATTTCGTAAGTTCGCCTGGGCTATTGTAGAAATGCAAGAGGAAAGAAACAGAGGGACGAAGAAGGAACGAGAGAATCGACGAAATCATTCGTTTACCGGATGATGGGCTCAAGGGATATTAAAAACTATGTACGATCGACGAAGAGAACGGGTGATAAAGTCATTGTAACCTCACGTTCGTTTCCTACTATTTTTGTATGCAACATAAAAAAAGGAGATTGACGATAGCGAGAGAATTAAGAAAAAGAATAAAATGAAGAATTCTTGTGTGAGAGAGTGGGAGAGGATGAACGATGAAGGGTGAAGAGAATATGAAACAAAAAACAAACAAATTGAAAATGAGAATGAGTACGAAAGAATGAGCATATGAAGTTTTTCGAAGCTTTTTCGTTTGGAGATCCTCGCATCTTCCTGATCACCTTCCGTTGATTGCGTCGCCACGTCGAACACTCATTAGCCTTTAAGTGTAACCGGGTGCCTGAAAATTGATTAATTTTTGCGCCACGATTAGCTGATCCCAATAAAATACCGGCACGCGGCTGAAGCTTTTCCGCCATGTGAGGAGTGTAATTGAACTCTTTCAATTGTTATCCGTGCTCCACGAGAAGCGATAGGAACTTTCTATTTTTGAGAAGAGAAGAGTGAATTAATTGATTATTTTTGCGGCTAAAACGCCACACAAGTTAGCTTTTCAGTTTGTAATCTCGTAAAGAAGTTCTGGCAACTTCATCCTGCTGCTTCTTGTGCGTCGCATCCACAAATAGCGCGTTAGATTGGAGATCGGCGACCCTTTGATTTGAGTTTCTCTTATCGTTCTTTATCGTTTCCTTCATTGAACACTGTGCGGGACGCAGAATAAAAAGCAGACGACGATTCGTTCGTTGCCGATCTTTTTAGATGCTAGTTGGCGTGAACTCGACGTCTCACATCAAAAAAGAAAAATCGTTATCTTGCAAGATCGTTTTTCACGATTAGTGAGTATGGAATGCGATGTCCCATGGTGAATACATCTGAAATGTCGATTGATCTTGACTGCGAATATAAATGCAACAAACAAGGTTCAGACGAGCTACACTTGCGTATTTGTATTCTTTCCAGATCACACCTGATTGTTTCTTTTACGTTTGACATATCACGTGGAACAAGAGTAAACGATGGCTGTGCCTTTATGCTTAATATTATAATTTAGAGTTTTCATTTGGACTGAGATTTCTGTGCAGGATATCTTCAGATCGTTTCTTGTCCTGTGAAAAGGTTGAATGTTAATATTTATGTATTAAGAAATAAGAAGATGATTCAAATGTATTCACTGATAACATTGGGCTAAACACTGTGTCAAGATGATGTTAACTCTTTGAGTCTCAGAGAGAGTAAACTTTCTTTGAAATGTTTGGCCCTTTTTTGTATGAAAAATTCTATTAAATTTGCATTAATTTTGTGGAAAAAGAGTTTCCATATTTTGTATATAATTTTAAAGAAATGTATGTGTAAAAGACATATGTAAGATATATACATAGGCTGATCCTCAAAGAGTTACATAGGGAAAAGATGATTGAGGGAAAGCGTGAGTGAGTGTGTGTGGGAAGAAAAGAGGAATAACAAAAGAAAACCTACGACGAATCGAAGAATTCGTATGCATATGCATCACGAAGGTGACCGAGAAGGTGAATGAAATTAGGAATCGTATGGTGGAAACAAAAGAGCTATACTACCAACCCAAAGATGCACAACATCATAGAGAGCCGGACAATTTGATAGAACTCATGTCAGTCTAATTATATTTCTTGTTATATTATATACATATATATATCATATTTTCCAAAAACGAATTATATATAATTCAATAAAAAAGAAGACACTCTCGTTTGATACTTTGCGAGATTTTTTAATCATTCCTAACATTTAATATTCGTTTTATTTCCGTTACCTGTTAAGTCATACAAAAAATTTTATCATTTTATTAAATAAATTTGACTTTTTTCAATGGTTTTTGACGACTACCAATAAGTAGTTTCCCGAGTTCTTTTTTGGTATACTTTTCATTATTTTTAGCAATAAATTTCTTCAAGTAGATTATATTTGAGTTCCCTGAAGTCTTTATTCAATTTCTCGTAATTGAAATAGTTTTATAAAAGTTTGAATAAAATATTACATCAGGTGAATGACATTTTATATTTTTGTTAAGGTTACGGCAGTAAGGATTCAATAAGCGTCATATGCTGTTTTTCAATAAGTCAATTAATATTATCGTCACAAGTAATTGTCCTGTTAATGGTACATATATTTCAAACAATTTTTTAATGAATTATAAAATTTTGTACAAAAATAAATTTGGAGAAAGAACAGTATCGGGGTACTAATAGAACAAAATACGTAGCTGAGTTATCTGCGTCCTGTGGTAGCTATGTGAACTAAAATTTGAAATTACACCATTTCGCGCGGTGTCATACTGGAAGGTGGAAGCAACTGCAGACCTCGTCAAAAATTTAATATACAACGACGTGTTATTGCTTCAAGATGGTGAGAATCTGAATTTGTATCAATTGTTATCAACACTTAACATATATATTAATATAATAACAGTTATTAACATATTGCGGACAGATCACGAAAATTCTTATGTTTGTTCTAATGTTTGAGGCTGATCACAAAAATTCTCGTGTTTTTATCGTTGTCGTTTAAAAAGAAACTATCTAATTATACTCTGGATACAGCTAGTATTAAAATGACTGAAATGGTTCGCAGTATATTAATTTACAGTGATTCGTCATATTTCCATGTAAACAGAGAGACATGGAAATTTTTAGGAAAATTCGAATAGCATCCGGATGCTGATAGAATGTGATACGTTCCTGAAGCAATCGCACTCTGATGGTGAATTTTGAAACTAAGATTTGAAATTACATCATTTCCCGCGACGTCATATTGGGAATAGGAGGCAACTGCCGGCAGCTCGTTGTAAATGTGAAAAATTTAACATACAACATCAGAATATTGCTTCTAAATGGTAAGAATCTTCATTTTGTTTTAAATTCGGTATTCCTAATTGCATCATTATACGTGATACAATCATGAATTGTATCATAAATAATATGAGCCGATTGACTGCGATCGCGGTTATATGGTTGATATAGTTAAAAAATTTATCGGATAGTTTCATTGATTTCTGTACAAGTATAGATTTTTATTTCGTCATTGTTTCAGTGAAGTATCATGTTTAAGAATTGAAGAAGTTATCGTTATATTTCTTGAGGTTTAGTTTACAATATAGTAAATTCTACATTTACATCTGTGTTAGGGTATGTGTTTTACAATTGCAAAGTATCATCGCCTGTATATTGCTCATAATTTCATGGTAAAATTAAATTTTACTTCCACCTATGACTAATGTCGTAATTTTCTTCTATGAGTCGCTAAAAAACTGACAGGATAAATTGTATTAGTGAAATCGGAATGTTTCCCCGTGGTATTAATTAACTACGTTCGTTTATGGTTACAAGATTTATTACGTTTTCGTTATTTACACAAGTTCGTTGTAAGTTTTGGACAAGGGTCCAGAGAAACATTGCAGGACCTAGTGAAGAATCGCGTATCCTTACAAAAAGAACTCTATACAGGCAGTTTTTATCCCCAATGTCGCTATGAACCAATGCCACGAATACGACGAAACGATAACGCTCGTTTGTTATACCATTCGTCGAGTGCTTTCGATCCACGACGTTCTTTAACGCTACCGATCGCTCGAAATTATTGCACTTTGTTACACATTTGTAAAACATCGCGACAAAGAATTTTCGATTATTTTTTCATAAAAGTTAGTTATCTTACAAGTAAGAACGTCGTATCTCCTAGATTTTATACAGCTTAGATAGTTCACAGTATTTTTGGATGAATTTTTGTTGGATGTCATGCTACATCTTCGTGCTATTCTAGACAAGGCTAGCTATACTTTAATCTTTTAGCTATACTTTTACATGATAGTAAATTTTCACTTTCCATCGTTTAACATAATTTTACGATAAAAATTCTTATTGTACGATGTTCCTGACCAAACTGAAGTTTATGAGCGATCGTAGGTGTACAGAGACAATCGTCGGAACAAGCGGTTCCATGTAAACCGAATCAACATTTTTATACTTTTTTTTCTTAATTTCTTGCGTATAGCTTATAGGTTACGAGTGTTACGTTTGCGTGTCCAATCTTTTTTTTCTTTCCCTCTGTTCTCTTTAAATGTAAATTTTACGATCTGTACCCACCACCACGTTGGACCCATTTACGCGACCGCGTAACTCTTTTTTTTCCTCACAAATTAAAAACTAAGAAGAAAAGAACGCTCCACGCGACTAATAAAACGGCAACTAATACCCTCACTTCTTTTTCGATTCTTTTTCTTCCACAAAAAGTCACTAGATTCTCTACGACGAGATACGCTTGTCCATCAATTAGCTTTTGGTCGTAAAAGAATCGAAGAAACGACGAAGCAATTATACAGGGTACTTCCGATTTGAACGTAAATTACGTCATTCGTTAACAGATATTTTATCCTTATTTATTGTCTAGGTAACAGTCGGAAGTATCCCGTAAAAGAGGGCATCGTTATCGGAGCAGCACCTCGATTCAATGGAAACTAGTTTACGTTTAAGCGTTATAATGGATTATGCACTCGTTTATTGCCACACTCATGCGAATGTCCCGTGGTCATGGACACGAGGAGACGTTCCACTGGTTTATACGCTACCATTCAAAAGTATCTGGACATTTACTTGTATTTGATAAGATTCATTATAAAATTACGATAAATAAATTTTATATTCGGTTGATGCGCATGAAATGTTTTTCCAAATAGCTGTAGCTGTGCATATTTTCTTTACATAATTAATAAACATCATATTATTTAATCAGAGTAATTCATATCTGTGAAAGAAGTTTACCAAATATTGGAACAATTAATACTTCAATATCGATAGTATATAAATAATCTTAAACATCGCAAATGAAAATGGAAAAATATTGTAATAATTTCCAGTGCCTTCTCTAATTATTACTTTGCTATTAGCCAGTTTGTGCAATTCGTTGCAATTCTTATATTGTTACTGCAAATCGACAAAAGTATCCAGATATTTGTGAACGATAGCGTATCTCCTTCTCCTAACACCTTTTTAATCTTTGGTGTGTACAAGACGATGTAGCGTGATTCTTTTCTCCTCGTTCTCGCGGCAACGGGACTTAATCTCACGAAACACCGTAGCACATAGTCGGAAGCACGTAATAACCGATGCATCCCATACA
Source organism: Bombus flavifrons (assembly GCF_040668555.2). Taxonomy (NCBI): domain Eukaryota; kingdom Metazoa; phylum Arthropoda; class Insecta; order Hymenoptera; family Apidae; genus Bombus; species Bombus flavifrons. The sequence goes on along the minus strand of NC_138455.1, from coordinate 9,408,734 downwards.
AGTTTACCGAGTTGCCTGTTCGAAGCAGCCTCGATTCGTTCGAATGCACAGAAACTTGTCTGTAATCGATTAGCCAGCAGCTGGTTAAGTGCTCGTGATTTGTTTATTGCTTGTCACGAGGAAATTATATTCATTAAGATCATAGTCGAAGATTCTGTAAAGGAAGCAAACTGGTAACTAGAGTGTGGATTGTTATGCATTTATGAGGAGCTTGAAAGTGAAAAAATGGGTGAACTATTTGTCCATACTTGATAAGTCCATATAAACGAAGTTCTAATTGTATTTATCAAGAAGTAAGATAAATGGATTATTCCTTGACTTGATACGTTTTACATGAAAGTAATAACACTTAATCCATAATATTTAGCAAATGAAAGTTTTCTTCTTAGCTTTCATTTCTCTAGCGAAAGATAAATTTGCATAAAAATCCACAGTCTATTGGTAACTGATAGAACAAACTTAGAATTTGAAAATTTAAGTAACCGAGTTTCAGGAGTCAGGGATTATCCCTTCGCCACAAAATTTGGGAAAAAGAAGAAGGAATAAAAAGACCGTGACTATAAATATTGAGAAAGAATTGTCATAGATGCGGATAAGAAATATGCAATACTTGGCTAGGAAATCGGGATAGGAGGAAAAGAAGGACGGTAGTTAAAAATCACTGGGGCGTTTGATTCGCTTAAGAAGTATCTCTGGCGACTTTATCTTAAACGCTAGAGTGAGTCGTTCTGCGCTGATGATTAAGTTAAATTGCCAGGATAATGGAGACAGAGAGAATATTCATATGGTGCGCCTTCTGTTTTTAGTGCGGCTGCTAGGTTAGCTAGGACAGCGTATACCGGACTAGTATACAATATGTATATAATATAATATAATATAATATAATATAATATAATATAATATAATATAATATAATAATAAAAATAATAATAATATAACGTATATATTAAAGTTAATCCTAAGGATTTCGTGTCGATTCGTCTCAAGTTGTCTCTGGCTAGGCTAGGATTTCTCTAAAACTGCTCAGGTTCTAACACGTGCTTCTTATGAACAATTTTATAATTGGGGGAATTTCGAAAGGGCAGTTGTTGGGACGCGTTATCAAACGGATGGCAAGAAACGTATCTGAATAAAATACGCAGAAATTTCTTGATTCAGAAGGTACACCGCCCTAACAGTTTGAACAAATCGAACCTTATTATACTTCTCTTGAAGGTTTTAGGTAGTTTCCAAATTCCTTTCCGAAATTCACAAACGAAGTTAGAGAGGAAATTATGAAGAAAAAGTTTGGAGTTTTCATTATGTATCATAATTATCCAAAGAAGATTCTTAGAGTTAATCTATTTTTGGACATTTTTAAGGTGGTGCACCCTCTCTTAATCGAGCACATTCGACCACGTGTTCGGACCTATAGGGTTCTGAGCTATTTCTTCAAAGAAGCAACAATAGCATCGGCAGTTGAGCAAAATCTCGTTTAATCCATCTAAATTCTCTACACCTCGATGCACCGAGGCTAACGTAGAACCGATATAATTGGAAAAATTTCCATCTCGACATTAGTATCGATTGGCCGCTCGCTTCACTACCATATAGCTAAAGTTTTTCATTCTTTTAGTCGAATCACCTCGTTTGTTCGAGGATATCGAGGTTCGGATGAACTTAGCTGCTGTGACTATATGCGGTGTTCGTGTAAGGTCCGCTGTAGATGGACGAGCCCGTCGTCGAGATGCTCTTGTGTCGTCTCTTGGCCAGCAGTGCTAGAATGGCCGCGACTACCACCAGCATGAGGATCAGACCCGCGATCGCGATGCCGATGGCGAAGCTCCTCTGCGAAATGCAGATGTTGTCGGGATCGTCGATAGTCTGCAAATTATATAAGCCGAGTTCCTCAGGATCAGAAAATGGATAAATTTTAGTCTTCTTCGATTCGAAACTTCTTCTAAATTTTCTACAAACTAACATTTGTACTACTACACGTTTCATTGAATCTATCGCGTTTTGATTTCAATTTTTTAGCAGATTCCTCTGAATATCCTGTCTAATGTATTAAAAATTGCTTCACTGTGTTTTCCTTGATAATTTATATTTTCGTCTCACACGTCTTACGAACGAAAGCTACGAAGTTACGTATGTTTCTGAATTTTACCAGGAAATGGAAACGGACAGGAATATCAATGCGACTAACCCTTTCTCTGAAGACGTCGTCGGTAAAGTCTGACTTGGAGCCAACGTCCGAGGCTTCGTTCACGTATAGTCCGCTATAAACTTCGATGGTAGCTGGCGTTCCTCCGTCCAGGCCTTCGACACCTTTCACTGTGTTGTCGTCGGCAGTGTCCCTGCGACGTCTGGATACCAAATTACACGCCGGTGGCTGCAACAGTGGAATATTGATGATTTCTTTTGGATTTTCTCCAAATGATTCTTCGTAGGATCTTCTTTCTACCCAACTTGTTACAATTACATAGTTCTTCCCAATCTTTCTAAACGATCTTTCAACAACTACGAGGAAGAGAATTTCTATGAAGAAGAAAGGTAGAATTTTGATTACCGTGTTGCTGCATCCTCCACCGTGTTTTACACATAGTCTGACGTTGCATTGGTAGTAGACACTGGCTGTGTAGGGGAATTTATGCGCCTGGAAGTTCACCCTTGCCTCCGTCTTATCTTCGTTATACGTGAATTGTCCCATGATCTCACCGTCGACTGGGCAACTGTAATAGCAACACAGTTTTTGTATATAGATGTGCTAAATGTGAAAATACTTTTAATTACAATAATTGATAATTATATATACTTAGTTTGTTAAGTATGGCGGATTTGATCGTTTAAACTGAGAACATTTAAAGTCTTAAAAGGGAGAGAACATTGTGCCGAGAAGAACGAATGAAATTGGAAAGTGTTTTCTGGTAATAAACCTCAGAAAAACAGGTCTTGCATCAGAACTTTGAAATTATATGAATAATTTGCTATCAGAAATTTCTAACATATACTTTTCTTTCCTTATATAATCTTTGCAGAGGCTGTTCTTTCGAGATCGATCAATATGAAAATAGAAGGCGAATACTAGGAATATTCTGCAATTGCACGAACAAATCAAGAGGGAAAGTGTGCGTGCAACCTGTTGGTTGGATCAGCTGATTTGCTTATGAAAAGAAGTCAGTGAACCGGCCCGCTTTATACCCTGAATTCCGACCCTTGAATAATTCATACGATGCTCTGACGCGAACAATTTATTTGTACCGGTCGAAGAATTATTCTTACGTCCGCTAACCTGTCTATTATTAAACGTCTCCGCGGATGGAATAAATATGAAAAACGAAGTAAAATGGAAGAGAGAATTTTTGTTTGGTTTGATTCATCGATGGGTAAATGTGAATCGTTGGGCAAAGATATATTAGTCACCGTTTCTTTTCAATGTTCAGCATCCAAAGGAAGTTGATTTAGTTCGTCATTTTATAACAAAGGACCACAGTTATCGAAGACTGAAGTGCATACTCATAAGAATCTATATATTCGATCTTTCTGATGAATTAAACATCCGAAGGATGAAACCCATGCGGTTTAATCATTCTCACAAGAACCTGTCTACCTAAATTATATATAATTGTTTCACGTTGTTGTATTTCGTCAGAACGTTAGTTCTTCAAAAAAGGCATCTCTTGTAAACCTTATACATTTCGAATCATCGAAACATATGTATATCGTATACTCTTAAATATTATATTTATCATTTACATTTGCCAAAGATATGCAAGACAAAATTACCCCTCGTCATTTATGAGTCTCTGCTCTCCCCATCCTAAGCCGTCGCGCACCAGGCAGTCGGAGATCTTCAGCCCGAACATTTCCTGTTTGTCGATGCTAATGACCAAGGTCAAAGGGTCCCCGATCTTCACGTTTTCCGCCACTTGATGCCTCGTTGGATCTCCGTTGAAGATCTTCATCGTGCATCCTGGCATAGGAGCTGTTGCCTGTCGAGAGACGTAAAACGCAATTTATTATTCATCTGCGGAACGTTTCCCGATCTTTCACGATTGCTCGATACTTTTTTGCTTGGTGAAGAGAAAAAGCTTCTTCTGACTCGTCTTTCGCTAAATTAGAAAATAGGCTCATCCTGAATGCCGTAATCATGTTTGACGTTGATGTAACTCGGGTTTAGGGCTTGTAGCAATAATTGAATGAACATGTCTCATTGATCGTAGGATTTCAAAGGAAAATGGCATCGTTACCTGAAGCGGTAGAGACTGCAGCATGGCCACGTGGGTTTGATCGTTCGTTACTACTTTGTCTCGTGTTTGGTATCGGCATCTCACGTGAAAACCTCTGCCCTGGTTCGTGATCAACTTCAGGTGCGGCTGCACCACTATAGTGTTGAAGTACTCGATACCACCGTCGTCCTATAACAAAGTTTCGACAATTTTTTTTTATTATTCAGCTTTATGAATACCATCATCCTTAAATTATAGAATATGATTCCAAATTTGGTAGTCTTTAATTTTACCAAGAGTGCAATTTTTCTCATCAAACTAGCTTAGTCTACCTCTGCTCCTAGCCTTAATTACTTTCCAAAATCACTGTCCAACCACTCCAAATCGAATATCGTTCCAAATTTGGTCGCTAGATTGTAGATAATTATATAAATTCATGTTTTTATGAATATTATTAAAAAAAGGAAACCTAATTAGAGATTTTATATATTTTATATGTTTCTGCTTATTATACGTATTCTATATGCATTCTTGCATCTCCAGATTTTTCATAAATACGTAAAACCATTTACGATCTATTTATCAGTGGTAAATTTCAACGTTTTCTAATCTTTCAAACTGACTTGATCCACTTTTGATCCTAGCTTAAACTACTTGTCAGAACCACTTTGAACCAAAGCGCCTCCTTTATGGCAACAAACACATGAAGTAAATCAAGTAAAATTATAGCGATGTTTATCTGTGTCCCCGTTTCTACCATTTCTACGCTGTACCATTATACTACGATCGTCTGGTTAGTTGTTCAAACAAGCTTGGCAAAAACGCGGTGCGTATAGGCGGCTTTCGGTGCCGGCTGTTGCAATTCTCTCGTTTACGAGCGTTTCGGTGACGCTGATCACGTTCCCCACGACTTTCAGTCCTGTGAGCAATCCGTCTGTCCTTGCACCCTGCTAGCAAAAACCGGACCATTCTCGCTCCTCGCCTTCTCTCTTCGCTGATTCCTTCGTCTCGTTCGTTTATATCGCCGAGAAAGGAGCGACTCCGTCATTTCTTCCTTCGGCCACGTCCACTTTGCTTTGCCAGGCCAGCTCGTTTCCCTTTCGTGCACCGCCGACCAAGTGAAATTGATTATTTATTAGTTTTCTCGATACTCTCTCGGTTGATTCACGTTTCATTCAAAGGCTCTCGCTGAAGCATATTTGAAGATTCACACTCGCTGACGAAAGTACTCGAGCAGTTCTTACGGTAGGAAGGGTCTTATCAGGACAGTTATTATATTAGTTTCAAAATTGGAACAATTTAAACCATTTTATCGACTGTGTCCATCACTTTCTTTAAATTTTACACAGACTTTTGCCTGGAGTATGGATGTAAGTCTCCATTGACGAAGTTGCCAGTTTCTGACATCGTATCGATCCATAAAACATGGGATTATTTTTAAGTGAATTTTTTAAACTTCAGGCTCCTTCGTTCCTCTTTTGTTTGATCCTTGGGCTACAGGAGGCCGCTAAGCAAACATGTAATCGCTACAACGCCCACAGATAATTGTCCCTGTTCTCGAAGAACGATCATCATGGTCGTTTGATTACACTTATTGTTCGTCGTTGTAGCAGGAAGCTTTGATTGCGAATTACTCTCATTAGTGGCGATTATCGTTTGCATTAATGGTAATGATCCGGCAGCCAGTATGCATGAATGCGCCAAAAGGAGTTAATCGACGTGCAAAATTAAATGGCTACTAGTAGTGACGGATTATAAAGGATACAGGAAAGGTTTGGAATAAAAGGAACAGCCTACACAGTCTTACGAAAGTATTTGAACACTCGCAGCCACCTTTCATAAACATATTAATTGTATTATATATATATTTTTTGAAATTTCATTAGCATTGTTGTAAGATTCGACTGTTATGATTACGTTGGTACAATTTAAAACAAGTCTTCAAATATATATAAAAATTGCACGATACCAGTTTACGTATATTTAAAACATTTACGATGGCTATTCATGCTTTGCGTTAACTTTTTACTAAATATATGTTTGAAGTAAATTTTGTTTCGTAACTTGTATATGCTTGTTTGGATTGGTTTCAAATTTGATCGATAGAATCACGATGATGTTTTATGTTAAAATCTTTTACATAATAGACATAAAATATTCACAAAAATGTTCTGTGCCAAGTGTCTAAATACTTTCGTGTTCCGCTGTACATATAAAATATTTATGAAATATTTTTACTTTACCAGTCTCGTTGCTTCTCAGACTCATCTTGGAACATTAACAAGGAGAATTTATTACGAGGTTATTACGAAGATTTGATCGTGGAAGAAAATATTCTGGAAGAATGACGTATATTGTGGTTTACACCGCCGAGGAGATACCTCGTGCTTCCGAGCCGCGTTGTAAATCAAGAACCACGACCTTGACAGGATCTTCCAAGCAACTCGGAGTCGTGATTGTCGTTGTCGACGCGGTATCATTATCGTCATTAACGTATTAACACACCTCGAATTAATTGTCCTCTTCTCGTCCTATCTTCTCCTTGTTGGATTATTAAACCGTTAACAAAGTGTAATAAAAATGTGCGGATATCACGACAACAGAACGGATTAAGTTAGTTGAAAAAAAAGAGAATGATCATATCTTGTGGAGAGTATTAAACTTAATCGAGGGATCCAATTAATTCTCATAATCATAGGTAACGAATATCTATGATAACATCTGGACTATATTTTATAAAATGTGCCAGTTTCCATAAACCTGAATTGGTAATCGGAGAATATCTTGAATTCCTAAGGCAGTCGATTAAAATGTTAATGGATTTTAATAATGGAAGAATACTTTCTATTTATTGAAAGGAAAATGAGTATTTAATGGTATAGTTGTATACGAATATCGTGTATTTATTTTATACGATAAGTTAATGATGGAATCATCAGGAAACATTCCTTTCCAAACATTCCTCAAGATCAGTTTCTAGATCATTTCCCTTGCCTCGAACGCAGAAACAAAGCGAAAGAAACAGGGAACACAAGATTCCTTTCAAAGATCGATTTCTAGATTCATTAACGTAGATTTCGAAGATACAGTATCAGAAACGAAAAAATACGCTAATCTTTTCAAATCACATGCAAACAAATATTTTCAAAGATTCCTAAAGATCAGTTCCAAATCATCCAACCTACTTTGAACCAGAAAGCAAAGCGATCGAAACATAAAACACAAGAATCCTTTCAGAGATCAATTTCTGGATCCTGTAACTCGCATGGAACCGAAAATAGAGTGGCAGAAACAGAAAATACGGAAATTCTTTCAAAGACCAGTTGCCAAATCACCTAACTTGCGTTTTACGCTGAAAACCGAAGCAACAAAGGCTCGATATGCACGAATCCTTTCGACGACATCAAAAAACACACTTGGACTGGCATATCCGCCTTTCCCCGCGAAGTTGAGCACTTTCTGTGCCACGGAGAGAGGCGAACGTGTACGGTGCGGAGGCTGGGCGAAAATTCTCAAGGTACACCGTGTATATCGAGCAGGCAACGACCTTCGACGAAGCTCGGCGTCCGACCTCAGCAAGGATACTCGCAATCTGCAGTGCATCGGCCCGAGCCTCGTCAGATCGCTGACTTTACGTTTCACACCTACCTAGCAACGAAGGGGTATTGCATTTATGGCCAGGACAGAACCGATCCTGGACCCCTTCGTGTACTCTATTTACAGTCATGACCATGATTTCTTCGCGGTATTCATGTACACCACACCCTAAAGCCAGCCTCACCGTGTGTTGTCACACGATCCTTAGTTGGATCTAACTCAGTCGGATGAAAGTAAAAAGACTCGGATAGATCGTTTTTTAGTATTGTATTTCTTCTCCTGGCGGAGACCACCCTGGTGAACGCGATGCATTTTTACAATTTCGTATTCCCTCACGTACATTTTTCTATGATTCACCTCAACCGCGATCTTCTGCTCGTATTATCCGCATGGGAAATTCCTGATGCTCGGTTACCTTTAATTCAGTTTTTTTCGCCTGTGTTTCTTTTTTACGGCTTGTAGATGCGGTTTCTGAGATGTAAATAGACTCTTCGAAGTCTCAGTTCATTGGTTCTTGGCAAGTATAATTATATAATCGATTATAATTATGGAAGTACATATACCTTTTATATTTATTATATATACATATACAGCGGAAAATTTTGAAGATCAACGCAGTCGTTCGATGGTGTAACACCATGTAAACTTAGATACCTATTATCATAAATTGTGAGGCTTATTATCGAAGGTCAATGCTTATGCAACGTATCCATAGTCGAGTAGTTACATCTACGTGCTTATTGCGTGAATGAGCTCATAACGATCTTCAATTAATCCCGATCCTCGTTACGTAACTGCTTACCGCTATTGATCTTCGTCTCTATTAGTAGTTTTATCGAAGATTTCTTCCTTCATAAATTTCTTTTATAGTTATCCTTGCCTGAAGGCTATTCAAAAATTCCTTGAGTCTTAAAATTCAATCTCGAAGTTTGAATAATAAAACTTGTCGTATATTGTGAGGTACCATTAGTCTTTAACGAAAGAATGGGGAAATATTCCATAATAATTTATGCATAAATGAAGAGATCCATCAAAGGAAGATATCAAAAGGAGAAAATCATTCGAATAATCCTGTGATGAAGCGGATAAAATAAGCAACAAAATAAGCCGCAGAAATGAAGTAATATACACACGCTATTGAAGAGTACGAATTTATATTCTCGTAGAAAAAGCAATGGTCATCGAGTTATTGACGCAAGTACACGATATATTATTATTTCACTGTATATCACGTCACTGACAACGAGTCAAATAGTCTGTTTCCATATGCAGATCGCTTAAAAATTGTTCATAATCGAATTTAACGTATTACTTAACTCAGGCAAATTACTTAACTCGACTCAAATATTCTTCTGATTCAAACAACCCTACTTTGTTCTATGTGCGTAAGAAATTACCGATTCTTTCGTGAATAGTCAAACAGATGCAGGTACAGAGATAATATTTACTCTGAACGTAAAGCGTGAAGAGTTAAGAGTAGAATACGGGCATTCTCTCACGAAAGGATCACGGAAGAGCCATCAATTAGTGGCCGACGAAAGAAGTCTGTCGAAAGAACTTAACATATATGACTCGGTGTGGCCTTTAGTCTGCTCACAATTCGTTTCAGGCGGTTGGCGAACATCCTGGAGGAGGATGTTGAAGTTTTCGAGGTCGCCGATGTGAGGAGCCCACCTACACGAACGAGTCTCCTGCTAGGATAGAGGAATCGCACGTTTATACACGAGCACGTACGAGCAAGAAGAGAAGGGTCTGCTTGCGTGTGCATGCCTTTATACCGCGAAGATAGGGACGGAAGAAGAATACTGGAGGGCTGGAGATGGATGAAAACGAAAAGGAAAAGGAACGAAACAAAGGAGAAGCCGAGAGGATCTTTGGAACGAACGTGGTCACGGACTGCCGATGCCTTTGCACAAACACCCATGATGGACGTGTAACGTGTGCTGTACACGAGAATTGATGCTAATAGTCGGGGTTAGAGATTATTTTGCACGAGTCTCGTGCTATTATTTCGGCATCGTTTTACTTATTCCGCAATCTCCACGATATCCGATACTTTGATTGGCGACAGGTTGAAAGGAATTTTGCTACTCGTGGAAGGGTCAGAGAATTCATTATCATCTTAGAGAAACTTCAACTATAATGTGGTTATTTCTTTTACACTTTATGGACTCCAATGGTAACTATTTCATGGTAATAGGAAATGAGATTAGATTTGCCCTCATTTTCGCATCGTTTTACGTATTGCTGAATCTCAAAGACATTCGGTATTTTGATAGGTGACAGGTTGTAAATGGAATTATTGAAATTTTGCTACTCATCGAAAAGCCAGGAATAATTTGTTAATTTTATTTTTAGAGAAATTTCAACTATTGGCTTGTTGAATCTCGAGAAGATTCAATACTTTGATGAATGACAAACAGGTTCAAGAGGAATTCTGCTATTCATGGGAAGCTTCGTTCGAAACCGCTACGAGATTTCCTCGCTTCAGGGAAACTCGCGTTATGGATAACTCATCGTCTAGATTTTCCGTACCTCGGTAACATCAAAGTTAACTATTTTACGGCAACAGGAAGCCTAGTTAGATCCATCTTCTTTGCTGGCAACACCCACTTTGACCATCGTAAAACACGCAGAGCCGTGGTATCGCGAATCCAAACGCACGGATCGACCCAAAGTCGGAATTTATTATAAAGTACCGTTGCACCGATCATACATCGTTCCGCTTCTAGCATAGAAGATGAAGCATTGTTCTCTCGTTACGTGCTCTAACGGTTCAAAAATTCTTCAAAACTATCCTCCTAGTATACCGTTGGTTTATCGCGAGACAAGGCCTCGGCCAAGTGACGAGGCAACAGGAATGACAAGAGCTGAGTTCCATCGTCGCGATGCTGGATGAGAAGTTATCAGACCGCAAGGCATCCACGGCATTCCCTTCTTGCACCGTCACGTATATCTATCGGATATTGCATCGATTTCCTCGATGATCTTTCTGTTCACTCAACTACAATCCCTTTTCTTCATGTAAGTCCATAAGTTCCCTACAATTTGCCCTGACGGACACTCGGGAAATTGTGTTTTAGTTAAGGATAACGCGAGAAAGGATGCTGCTACTTTCATTGTGTTAGCATAACCACTTACAGAATTTCACTTTTTTAACTGGAATATATATTAATAAATTGTTCCTGAGTGTCCAAATTATTACTAGATAGATATATTTGTAAGCGATCACGTATTGGCTCGTGAAAGTATCTGAATATTTTTAATAACATATAGAACAACGATATAAAGAAAATAAAAATATATACAATATATAAAAAATAATATTTTCAGATTGGTTTCATGTTTTACCAATATAGCCATGGGAGTCGGGCTCATTATAGTGCTACTGAAATTTCAAAATGTTTTATATTATCTATAATGCGCATTCGTCAAAGATTTTTGGTTCTAATTCGATGGTCTAAGATCATCCCATCTGGAAAGAAACAATCAAGAAACGAATTTTTCGACGGAATTATTTGCATTTAGAAATCCAATCGTATGTTGATTGGAATTTTAAATGATAATTTCCATAGAAAACGTGACGATCGGGGAGAAAGATTAATGGAATTGTTGTTAACTGCACGAAGTCAAAGTTTAAGCGAATCATTAAACGTCTATTTCCGCGTGATCGACCACCCAACGCGAGAATCTGAAACCGAGCATGCTAAAAGACGTTTTGCGTGTGAAACCGCGGAGGTGTTTCGAAGACACGCATATCTGATATTCTCAGATTGCTTCCTGGGTTATTATCCTTTAAGAAATCATAGAATCAGTATGATTTAGTTCATTCATATGCAGGCTCGATAAAATGCTGCTTGGTATTTTAAATTTGCAGCAACGAACACGTTTCTCGTACGGGAAGTTGCTCAGATGTTAAATTATCGTAATATCAATCTTTGTGATAGACTGATATACCCATACACTGATATTAATTATTATTATAATTTTAAGACACTGTCTATCACAAGTATAATAAAATAACTCAACGTTTTTTAATTCTTTTATGGCGTAATTAACATGGAACGTAAGGAACAAAATATGAAACCGTATTGGGAAATAATTTAATCTTCTTTTACGGAGGATTTTGAGTCATCTTTTTGAGTCATCAATATGAAATTTTTCAAACAAATGGCATTCGTCCCAGCTATTAGAAGATAGAACGCTACTTTCTTCCAACCTTCTATTTTTTTCAAACTAATTTTATGTCTGTATAAACTCGCTCGTCAGTCTCGAGGCTATTCGTCCAGGAAATTTCAAAATTTTTAAAAGGTTCCGATCTTCTCAGGCTTTGTGGCTAATAACAGGTTTCGCTATATAATTTGAAAGAAGTATAACGCAAGGAATTTTTGATCACGTGAAACCTTGTAACCGAGGATTATCATTATTATCTTGTCTGTCATGGTTGGTACAATCCCGATAAGAAAATTCGTTATCGGAGCTATGGGAAGGCATAGCATGTTTATTACACCGAGAGGTTCAGGATGCGTATACCTCTTGGCCCCTGGCACGAAAGGGCCGCCGGTAGCCAGGGGTTTTATGCAAACGAACTATCAGCTGATTCATCACCACCGCCTCTTAATTATTACTATTAACGTTCCTATGACTTTCTCACCTGCGGTAGTTTCAATACCTTCCTAGCAATATTTATCGCGTACTATACCTGCAATTAGAATAATTTTATAGCAGCCAGGTTGATAGGTGCTGTACCGAGAGAAAATACAAAGAGGAAGGTTGCAAGTATTCATGGTCGTGAAGATTACAGTAAAAAAGATAAAATTTATGTAAGAAGCCAGTGGCGGTTTGAAGATTAACAATTGGCCTTTTCCCCTTTAATCTATGCGCTGTACTATGTTGCAACCGATGCATATTAATGACGCGTATAAAACACGAATGTTCTTCCACGGTTTCCGTTATCCATTTGATTCTCTGCCAAGTTGGCAAATTTCTTTCGCTGGGATTAAAGGAACTCGCCGAGTAAAGCGGCTACTTTATAAATATTAGAACATACTCGTAAGAAAAAGGTAATGAGTATTCTTAAATTATCAGGGAAGAAGTTTGACCAATCAACAAACAAAATGACGATTAAAAGCATATGATAAAAAATGGGGGAAACTGCTTATTACGTCGGGCGACACTCTACCTAGACCAGGCCACACACCGCGGGCAAGTTGGGAACTAGATGTCCGCTCATCCTTACTGCGTACCCTCAATAGTCTTAAGGACCCATCATAAATCTCAGGAATTTCCTAGCTAAGGTCCTTCAGACCGAACAAACATCTCTTTACTGAATCGTTTCTAGAGCTTATTGTTACTACGAGAAAATTAGTTTTCTCGCGTATGATGCTTCCCACTAGCAACTGTCTTTCGGGGGCGGTTAGCACCCTTCCTCACCAACCACCCTAAAAAATTAACCGATTGACAGCGAAGTATTTCCCTCGCTCTCCCAATGAAATCTTGCCCTTGACAAATCAGCTCTTTCTTGTAGATTAGACTCACTCACGACTATCTTCCCTCTGACACAGCATCGTCACTTTACTTCACTTATTCTTCATCGTTAGAATAGTCCACGTGTCATTACCGGGTTTCTATCCTTAAAACGATCACTTACTTAACTTGTACATACGCATCAGTGTAATTATCTTCTTTACAAGGTTGTTGGAATAAACATTAATTTATACCTGTTAATTCAGTGGCGTCGATTATCTAATCGTAAGGGGAATTTACGACTCCCATTGACGTGTTATCTGGAGATCGCTCGAAAAAACACTGCTTGCAAAGATTAAAAAAGAATAATGAGTTCGTAATATTGTAATCGAAATTTTATTCAAAGAAATTTGGAGTACATTAGGTGGAAAACTGCAGTTAAAATTTGAATCTGTACCTGAATTTAATTTACAGAATCATTTCGAGAACTATCAATGTAATAAGAGAATTCTAATAATATAAATTAATATTAATAGATTGGTCGAAACGAGTTATCGATAGACGTGGCGAATGTAAAAACTTTGGTTGTACTTAATTGATGAGATTACTGTAACATTAAATATATAGGGTGATTGGTAACTGGTGATACAAGCGGAAAGGGGGTGATTCTACGCGAAAAAAGAAGTCGAAAATATAGAACACAAATTTTTCGTTTGAGGCTTTGTTTTCGAGAAAATCGACTTTGAATTTTCGGTCGGTACGCGTGCGGTACGTTATAACGGATCTCACTGTAGATCGTTGTCTCGATGGAAAAATTAAAAAAAAAAAATATTATTCTATATTTTCGACTTCCTTTTTCGCGTAGAATCACCCCCTTTCCGCTTGTACCACCAGTTACCAACCACCCTGTATAAGTTTTACATAGCCAAAAATTTCAAATGGGATAATAATTCTTGAATTAATCGTTTTAATCGTTCCTGATGATCATTCATATAAATTTAATTTTTTGCGAGTGTCTGCTTACTTATGAATGGGGATATGCGCTTTTCCAAGGGTGTCAAGAGCTTCGTGTAAAGTCAGCAGCAACACGGCGAGATTGCATGCCAGGAGAATGCACGCGAGCATGCACACGTAAACACCGGAGCGTGATTCTTGTCAGAGATTTATATTCACCCACAACGGCGGATATTAATTCCGTCCCTAACCCACGGGAGATTCTTATTAGCCGGAATTTACGTAACATCCACGAGAAGTTGTTATTTCCGTGGCTCGTTCCTTCGATTAGCCACCAGGAAGCTGTTCAGTATCCTTGGAATGCACGTGGGTGTGACTGATGCACGCGAATTTTAACCCGCGAAGGTTGTGCTTGATTCGACAGATAAAAGCGAAATATTTTTGTACAGATCCTTAACTAAGCACATCGAAGTGCTTGTCGACGGAGAGTATTTGTTACTGAATACATAGTACAGTAGAGAAGTCTTAGACTATCTACGATAGTAATTTCCTAATGGCAATAAATTATAGTTTTAGGAAGTGTTCCTACATGATACTATACGGAAACGAGTTTTTAAATATTTCCTTCAGTAGTTTCCTCCGACCTGCTAATTTTTTAGAAATATTTCAATAAATAATGTGCTGGTTTACAAAATATTACACCTATACATCTATAATACACTCAAAAGATATAATCGTATGATAACCATAGCAAAAATCTGCTCGGATGTATCAGGACACTTGTTCTATATTTGCTTGAAAACTGAGAGACGTCAAGTCACAAATACTTATACCTTTTGTAAATAATTCTTCATTAAAATATTTATGTCGATACATGCCATAACACGTATGGAACGCGCATTAATCACACCACTTTCATCTTGATAACAATCAAGCGGCCTCAACTTTTTTGCGCCTTGTCCGGTGTTGGAAAAGCAATCGCAAGTGGCCAGGATAGATCGATAAAATGGGAATTATCTGGAGATTCATCTGCGGACGTATGCAAATGGTCGAGTAGCGCATCCTCTGTGGGATTCGCCCTGCCCGTGGGCTACTTTGTCTACTTATTACGATATATCTAGCAGGCTGGAGCATTTCTCGGGTTCGACGTCCGGTCAGTTCAGGCTGCGACTGCAGCTGCAGCTGCACCGGCGTCTACGACTCCACCACGTCTTACGCCACGCGCTACGAACTGTAATCCTTGTAAACACGATCTTCGTTGCTCTCCAGCTGACTGGATTCCCTTGACTGTGTTCGTTCAACGCTCACGAACATTTCCTGTTCACTCTTCTCTCTTTGCTAGCTTCCTTGGACTATGCTGATTTTTGATCATTCGAATCAGACAACATCCTCCGATCGTGATCTTTGATTTATTGCTTGAGTAACTACGTCTCTTTCTCGATTAATCGTTAAGTGTCTTGTATGCTCTTTTTTATATTTCTTTTGCGACGAAACCCATCATCTTCTTCGATTTAAGAAGATTTATCGTTAGTGACGTGTAGTGATCATTAAACGCCTTGTCTTTCACTCTTTCATCAACGTCTTTTGCCTTTCATATTGATAAACTCCATATTGAAAAGTACAAAAAATCGATGATGTTCATGAACAGCCGTCATCAATATAATTGATATTTGACAAACATTTTTGTAATCTCTGTGAAACATGTATTTGCACTAAATATCTTCTAACTTCTGCCTACATTTTCAGACCTTTTTCAAACTGTACCAATATAATCGTAATCGTCAGATCTCATCGCAGTGTTAATGTGTTCATTCTAATGAAATTTTGTGTTAGAAAAGGTATCTACAAATATTCGAATACTTTCGTGAGTTTGTGTACATCTCACTCAAAAGATCTCTCAATTTTTTAAACTGATACCAAGTGTCGAATTTGTTCTAGCGTTAATAATTTCTCGAAGAAAGATGAATAGAAGCTGAATAGAAAAAAATGTTTGATCGAGAGGGTTGAGATATGGGAATGCGTCCATCTATCAAGTCAATGGAACTACAGTTGCGGTTCTGTCAGATGGTTACCTGGCATAAATAATTCTGACGCGGTTTACGTTACTTGCCAAACCAATAAAATGTATATAACATACATAAAAACGTACGAAGATGCGTAAAGGATTCGTAATGCGTCGAGTATACTCGTCGAGCATTTGCTAGACGAGAGGAATATCTGTTTAGGAACCAATTTATCATCCATATGGCAAAGTTCATGAAAATACGAAATTTTTGGGCTGACAAATAAGTCAGTGCGAGCCGTTCGAACTAAGGAAATGCGGATTTTGTTAATACCTACTAATCCGCATTCCTTGGTTGCCAAACCAATAAAATGTATGTAAAATACATAAAGACGTACGAAGATACGTAAAGATTCGTTATCGAGTCTGCAGCCGATGATGTCATGCTGCGTATTCATGTTGGACGATGAAGGGAGCCACGTAGGACGCGTGATAAAATTTCTTTTGTCAATATTTGCTATTCATCCCGACCGTGGATCTTTGTTGCATTAGAAACAGTCATTCATAGACGCCATGTGAAAAAGATGGATGTTTACCATGCAGTTTCGAGCGACGAATGCCGTTTACACGACAAGAATTTTTGTATTCCTCAGGCGTATAAATTATACGGTTATTTCGTTTGCAATTCCTTATTTTTGGCTGTATTTTATCGATAATTCCGTCTCTTAACAGATCTCTTACAATTATGGACTTATCGTGGAAAAAATAATTTCTTCCGCGATAAGCATCTCGCAATACTCGTTTCTTTAAACCTGAAATAATGATAAGGCTAAGAGGAATCTTTGCACCGGAAACGGAGTTGATCTCTAGGATGGAAACTGGTGCATCGATATCACGATCCATTTCTTTAGCCCCAATAATTGTAGTTTTCTTTTCTCGTTGCATCCGAGGGAAATTCCGCGTGTTACGAGTAAATGAGGGGCTTAAAGGAAAAATGATAGTACAAGTAACAGAACTTGTAATTTAAATCCTTTCTTATAGATGTGTATACATAGGTAGATAGATATTATAGATAGCCATAAAAGATTGGACATTCAAAACAAAATAATTACATGTCGTTTCTCGTATTTATCTTGAAAAAGAAAAATGACCTCGTACCATTTTTCTACTGAGTAAATCAATCGCTTGATACAGTACAGATTAGATATCGAAGGAAACAATGTGGATTTGAAATGGCGAAAAATTCAATTGGAAGGAAGCTAAACGAAATTAATCGATTACGTCGAGTCGCGTAGCTCGAACGGCAATTTCCAAAAGTGTGTCAATGAAATTCGAAGTGTGTCTGTGGAACGCGTAACAATGCAGAGTAACATAATGCGCTGCGTACGTGACACCTGCAATGACATAAAAGCGTGTTGGAAAACACGGCCAGATCATCCGTGTGGTTCTTTATCGTCTCTTACGTAACGCGTACTAGCCTCTGCCCCTGTGACGCATTCTGTCTCGTTCAATAAAGATTATTTATTTCGCTTGCCTGGCACCTTGGCACCTGATTAACTTGCAAAATATTTTATCATATTGTAGTATCGTGGACAAATGGCCTAAGAAATATCGGGCGAACCATAAACAATATCCCGAGAAAACCTAAGTGCCCTTAGGTGGAGAGGGCCTGGAAATTTCAATGGGCCGGGCGGCCCATCAATGCGTTGTCGGTCCTTCAGTCGAATAGTTAGGCAGACAAAAATTAACGGGCAGTAGTTACTTGGGAGTCGTTACCGGCAGGTCGTTACCTGTAGGGTCGAGTTGTGAAAAGTCGAGTTAGGAGAGTCATGAGTGGAGAGTCGAGTTGTGAGAGTCGTGAGTGGAGAGTCGAGTTGTGAGGAGTCAAGTTATGAGGAGTCGAGTTGTGAGGAGTCAAGTTGTGAAGAGTCGAGTTGTGAGGAATCAAGAGTCGAGTTGTGAGGAATCAAGAGTCGAGTTGTGAGGAATCAAGAGTCGAGTTGTGAGGAATCAAGAGTCGAGTTGTGAGGAATCAAGAGTTGAGTTACAAAGATGTTGTGAGTTGTGAATTATCCATTTAGCCTTCTTAGTTATAGCTCATTACTGTATTTATTTCACGTTAAATAACCACCGTTTCCTGTTTAATCCATTGTAAATAGATCTATCTATCAATAAACGTATCACATAGGACAGAAATCATTGGAAACCTTAATTTCTAATATTTCTGAAAAAATAAAAATTCTATAATATTTGGAAAAAATCAAATTCATGTGTCCAACGGTTCAACTAGACGGTGAAACGTTGTTATAACAAGAAAAACATGGAATGAAAATTGGAAAGTCTCAATTAGTCTGTAGTCAACGATCCAATGAAATTCCTGCCAATTTATTACTGAATTTCACGCGAAGAATTTTTCTTATTTATTGTCGACCGGTAAAGCGAACTTTTTCGGTTGATTCTCAGAAGTAAAAGTATATTTTTCCGCGAGGTGAGTCATTTTCAGAATCTGTGGGCACAAGGTTGTATCCTTGTCACCTGGGCGGCAGAGTATTAATTCTAATCAGTAGGTGAAAGTCGAAATGTTTGCTGGTGTAGGCGAGACAGGCCAAAACAGGTATTCTGTCGTGGGTGGATTTCGCTTAAAAAGCAATCGCGATTCTGACCTCCCTTCGTGGCCTTGGACCTCGCCTTTTCTGAGAAATCGAGTTCTCCCCCTGGCGACTAAAGTATCCTTCGGCCCGGAGGACCAGCTTCTTTCTAACAATTCCTTTTTTTCCCTTTCGTTTCTCCGTATCGAATAGCAGGGTGGAACATTTGAGAGCCTTCTCAAACAACAGTATATTTTAGTATTCAGAAGAAGAGAAATTCACAATATAGTGAAACAAATACGATAAAGAAGACTTATCATGGAATAAAAATCGTCTGATGTTATGGAATTTTGATTATAGACGTTCCTCGCTCCAATGTTTCTGATGACGAAACTGTTGTTTTGTAAGGATATCACAATCATTGGTTTTTTGACACAACTAACTAAAGGCTAAACGTATATTTGCTTTCAGTAAAAAGTTTTGTTATGAAATTTGAAATATGTTGAACAAAAATTTGAGACGTGCGAGTGTCTACGTGTATTATCTGTAAAATCTATAAAAATAGAAGTGTTTGCTATGAAACGGTGAGAAACCAGATTCCCTTGCCCTTGATTTTCTTCTCTCTTCTTTTTTCATACCAATTCCCTTGGTATCTAGCGGAAGCTGTAGTATCCTGATCAAGAGAGGAAATAGTTTCTGATTAGCGTACGTTCGCATGATTTAAGAAGAGTAAAGAAAAAACTATAACTTGAAATCAAGGAACCGGATCCTTGGAATAATTATCCAACCATAGGAAAGTTCTCGGGCTTGTCGGTGAGATTAATCGCGAGTAGAGTTTCCGGGAGATAGATACGATCTTGTACCGCGATCTTCTTCCTTCGGATGCTGTACCTGATCGTACCGAGCATCTTCTTTTTAAGAAGAAAGCACCGTGAGTGTAAAACGCGGAAGGTGAAGGGTAAATACGAGACAGGTTAACGAAGAAAACGAAGAAAACAAGGGCAAGGTGGAGAAGAATTTTCTCTCTTTCTCTGTTGGTAGAAGAGCGAGTTAATGACTTCAGAACGCCGAGAAGTGATTTCAACGTTGTCGCTAGGCCTGCTTTCTTCTCGTTCGTCCAGTCTCCTTCATTTTCTTTCTTTAATATCCTGTCTCGTACGATTCTGTTCCTCTCCACCGTGAACACGCCTCGTTTAATTTGCTCTAGAACGCGTCCAACTGCTTCACTTTTTAACCGAATACTTCATCCGTTTCGCTGCACATGAAAATACTGGAAAATTGAAAGGCACGTAAGAAAAACCTTGTCACTGTTTGTCTTTCTATTTAATGGTGTCTTTAATTCCTCTTGAATATTATCAAATGTTCATTGTGTTGCGTAATTTGTATGCGTGTGTCTGTAATTATATCGTAGAAGAATTAAATCTATTTCCATTCGACGAATACAGCGCGACTCACCAAAGTAATTTGAATACCTATCATAAAATACTTTGGCGAGCGCGTTATATGCATTATACGAAACATTTTTAATTTTTATTAGCGTCATAACGAGACACGACTATCCTGGTTATATTGATAAAATTTGAAAGGAAATTGCAAGACATTTATTGTCTACCATGATATATTCTTCCCGCACCTTCGACAAATCCTATAACCTCATCCTGTTATAAAATCGGTGTCAGCAGATTGTATTTAATCAGACAACCGGAAATCCTTAAAAAATGAACCAATATACAGGTTCGTGTTATTCTTTTCTATTCGTAAATTACTATAGTAGATCATTGAATCCCCTTGATTATAAGCTCCTTCTAACTTGCAACGAAGGGCAGCCGAACGACACGTTGATTAAGATATACCTTGGTGATCGAGTTGGCAGGGATTTACGTTCGATTCTGTCCGACGAAGGACTCGTAAATCTAGATGGAATCCTCCCTCGTGATTATTCAGTGGCTCAATGTCCACAGGAAGTCGATCCATGGTACAACTGGTTACTTTCTATGAACAATCGTATAAAGATTCGCACGATCGAGTTTAGAATATTTCCTATTCAAACATTGAATCGTGTCTTCGAGTTCTTCTATAAATGAAAGCCAAGTTTCATATTTACAGTGTTTCTTTCACCAGTTTTTTGAAACGATAAATTCAAACATCATTTTACAATTTTTTCGACTCGACTTAAAGTCTACTAGAACGAACTTATCACGTTTGTCTTTCCTGATCTTCTATCTACCTTGGCTCTGAAAAAGAAATTTCGAAAACTCACGTGGCAGTCAACGCGTCAAATAAAGATGTCCAGAGCTTAAGAAACTCGCCTAAAGCCTAAAGCAAATGATTCTTGTGCAAAGTCTTGGTCGTTACGGTCGGAAGATAGAACCGCCGATCATTTCAGAGAAATTGGTTGATGCTTAGGGTTATCCAGATAATCGTGGTGCGACGACCTCGGGGTGTTCGGGGTCGTCGATACCTCGGCGCCAGCATTGTCCAGCGGATCAGGCTGTGGCGTCTCGTCGAGAGAGACTCGAAGGAAAGACAGTAGAAGGCTTCCTTGACGCGGAATAAAGATGGCGAGCCTCTTCAGCAAAAGAGGAGACGATGAGAGACCGGTCTCTGGGCGAAGTTGTGCAGTATCCTTGCCAGCGTTCCGAGCGTCCTCAGTCTGAAAAACTGGCCAGCAGATATGGCTGCTCGCCCTCAGTCAGAGGTCAACGAGGTTGGAGGACCTGTACTTTGATTCAATACCATAGTGACTCTTCTCTGTGTTTGTCAGTGGTTCTCACGGGCACGCCTTTTTTTCCATTCACTCGTAATTAATTAATTGTTTCGAAGAATTGCAAAAACTTCTTTCTTCCTATGGGATGCATATATGGATGCGTGTACTATGGAAAGCTGCAAATTTCACTTGTCCTATGGAGGATAGTAATTCTCTTTGGTTTCTTATGAAGATTTTAATCTTGTCTCTGTATAAAAGATTCGACCAGCAGAGGGTGGATCGGTATTGTTTCATTCTTCACAAAACCCACGAACACGAGTTCACCGCAACCTGCAGGAATATTCCATGACAAGCTTCTCAGACCGTAAGCGGACCGCGGTGCATTATTATTCGAAATGCACCGCAACTGGGATAATTTTTACGACAAGGGCCGTGTTTCGATGTCGGTAGTGGACGCGTTAACAAGCAGAGTACCAGTTTAACTCGAAAGGGTTTGAAATTGCGAACAATAGGCCATTTGACGAAGCATTCTGACCGAACGTCCTACCACCACCGGCGACCTGATCCACTCCACTGTGTGGGCAAGAAATATGCAGCTTCTTCTTCGACCCTAGAAGGCTTGCAGCCGCTGCATACGCTTGCCAGAGGTTCTCATCCCACCCCAAAAGGTATTGCATTAACTCATTGTTTCCGCCAGAGAAAGAAAAAATTCCCTAACATGGTGTTTCATCCTCGGAGACCTGTGTTGAACGTGTCACGAACGTTTCGCTCGATCGAAATGATCGATCATGAACGCGAGAAGTCGTTCGTTCGCGATCATTCTTTTTTTCTTCGGTCGATTATTCGCTGTAAAGCGAACTGATAACCGGAGGAGCGTGTCGAGGGCATCGAGAAAATATAACGGGTGACGTAACGGTGTTTCTATTAGGAGGGTAATACGGTGTAACAGAGAAGCTCTGGCCGGCATTAAAATTCCCCTGGTGTTTTTTTGTCGATCCGGCCTGGCCGCCATTATACCACTTAACTGCACGGCGTTGCCAGACGGCTGACCTTGAAGTCAATGGTACCACCGATTCACATGGGAGTCTGATTCCTAATTAACGAATTATGAATAATTTTACGCCTACGTTGTGCTATTCCAAACGGTCGAGGTTGACGTCAGAATTTGTCTTTCGGAGTCTACATACTCGTATTTTAAGGCTCGTATTTTAAGCTTTCCATAATCGCATACCAATTCGCCTGATTATAAGACGATATTTAATGGATTATTTTAGACGGAAGAAATTGTAAGAATTTGTTGATAACACGTTATATAACGGTTGTTACAACTGACGAACAGTTAGATAGAAATACATGGTCCGAGTATCGAGATATTCATCGATAGAAAGTCGGAGTGACGAGAGAGTAGTTGTCGTCTGTGTCAAAGGAAGGAAAGAAGAGGCGAATGGTTCCAAAAGAAGAAGTGAATGTCGACGATTAATTTTTACGTACCGAAGGTGCCTGGCAATTATGCATAATCGTGTGATGACCACCTTGGACCTCGAGGTACGCACAATCTTTCTCACGATAATACCACACAATGCACCAGAAAATCATCCCTTGGACGAAATTCTTTACATTCCTTGCAAACTCTGTAACCTTCACTGCGTACCAAGAAAACAGAAACTCTCTGTGTGTTGGAAAACAGAATTAAGGAAGGTTGGAGAAAGAATGAGAAACTACTGGAATTTTAACGTCAGAAATAGCATTGGAAAACGATCTTCCTTCGCTTGACACGGCGAATTCTTTGCACCTTTTGCAGTTTGAATAATCTACATCGCGAACATCTTGCTTAAGAAAAGATAAAAAGACTTGAAAAATTCTGTAACTTTCGTTAAACAAACAATAGCGTCTCAAGGAGATTTCCATAGTTCACAGTACTGTTCGAGCATTAAATCTCCTCTGATTAAGGACGCTCGTAAAACGGGAAGTCGATTGATAGACAAATTTGCGACGTTCTCGA
Organism: Bombus flavifrons; assembly: GCF_040668555.2. NCBI lineage: Eukaryota > Metazoa > Arthropoda > Insecta > Hymenoptera > Apidae > Bombus > Bombus flavifrons. Next base: position 9,385,210 of record NC_138455.1, on the reverse strand, counting down.
GGTGCTGTACCCCGAAGGCTCAAGATCGACGAAGAAATAGGAGAGGACTGTCGTTTAGCAAGAAAGACTGGTGGTATAAAACTCGCGTGCAATTTATAAGCCGCGGGCTACGGATTTTACGATGTAATTGGGCCTGGAGCAGGGCAATGGTGTATTCCTCTTTGTGTAACCGGTGGTTACATGTAGCTACTAGAAAGATATTATACTCTTCAGCCGTGTTATCTACCGAGCAAGGGCAACATTTGCTCGGTTAATGTTGGTTACAGAAGGATGCGCCGCTTGCCACGTAGAAAACGAATTTATCTTGAACTTTTCCAATAAAAGCAGGCTTCACCGGGTTGTTTTTCATTCGAAATTATCAGTGGCGAAGGAAATAGCTGATCGAGACATGGAACTGATAGTCGAAGAATTTAACGATATCCCTCTTCCTGGAAATGGTAGAATGTTGCAGAAATAAAACTATATTTATTTCTATGAAACATCCATCTTCAACATCGTCTATCCGTTCAATAATCAGCTACCTGTATCGTTTCTTCTACTCGAGATACGCTTATATGTGATTTCCAAAATACCTTTGTACCAATAGAACGAAGAAGATCGTGGTCTAATCATTCGTTAATTTGGACTTTATAATTACCGAGGAAGTGCAGACGCTTGTGATAACATCAACGTTGTCTTTTATTGATATTTACTTTCTTTTATTGAAATCATAATTATCTATGTATAATATATTTTATATACTTAAAAGTGTTTAATATTTATTTAGAAAGCAATTGGCTCAAAAATGATTCAACGAACACAATATAGTCACGTGCAATGCGTGATACGGAACATCGATGAGGCAAAGGATAGCTAAGCGGGAAATGGGTTCCGTTAAACGAATGCAACGTCGACAGGAAAATGAAAAACCATTATCTCGATGTTGCTCAACGATTACCCGAGGAACGTCTGGGAAACTCTGCCTTCTGATTCAGCGAAATCGTCGACGCACCCAGTACAGCAAGCTAACTCGAATCTTTTCATCCTTCCGTGATGCAAAAAATTCTTTCCAAGGAGAGTGATCGCACGCACGAAATGATGAATCTTTTCTATTTTCGCAACTTCGACAACCTTCGTTGCAAACAGAAACTAACAGAAAGGTTGCAGAAGAAACATAGAACTATTTCAATTTTACCCATGCTCTCGCTGCATCTCATAAATCTTCGGTTATTTTCTCCTGCATACTCTTGGCGCTGCATACTTTTCTTTGGTCCCGAACGCATATTTCAATTCACCTTTCATTAGAACGCGGCTGACACCGGGCGAAATTGAGTGCTGATATTAGCAAACGAAACACATCGTATGCCACAGAGCTTTTTTTTTCTCACAACCAACCAGTTCTGCATTTATACGTGTCAATTAAACGGATGAAGAATTGCACGAGAGTCCGTGGCGTTAACCAGCCAATGATTCTCGGAATGCGAATTTCCGGCGATTTAATGGTAACACAGTGGTAACTGTACGCAGTGTACGAGCCCTTATATCGTTGTACACACTCGTTGCGACTATGTATCCGCAAGGCCATCGTCAAGGATGCCGTGTAGCAACAGGCTACTTAGAACTGGATACCGGTGAAGCTACCCATCTTACAATTTACTGCAGCTGTCGAAACCACTTTTGTTGCCCCTGTTAAGCGTCTTGTCGTTTTATCGAATGACGTATAGGTTGTATTTTTGCGAACTCGATCATACGTCCCTAGAGTCTCTTAGAGTTTCATTTGCACACGTTTTTCATTGCGGTGCTACGTTGCAAGGGAGCAAGACTGATAGGCAATTACATTCGGGGTGATGAATGATTAATTCACGGTCGATTTGTCAGCGGCGCGCACGAAAACATTTATTTCACTTGCCGTTTAATGGCTATAGTAATGGAAATAAAGTTTTAAAATTCCGTACAACGTCCTATTGGTAGGAAATTTGAGAATAGTCTCGTGGAAGAGAGATGTTAAAATAAAATTGGACATTTTTAATCAAAAGTTTTCGTTCCTGTCTGATATTAATATTTGTAAAACGGTTCGCTCGACAAGACAAAGTGAATGATGTTTTCTTACATGAACGCGAAATTCTTCGCAATATGTGTCACGATTAGTTTCGTTCAAGTACTACTGTACTTGTGCACGATAAAAAAAATACCATGGAGAACTCGTGAGAAAAAGTTAATCCACGAAGATTTTATAGAAAAAGACGTAAGTGATTTTTCGAATCGTGAGAGATTTTTGACTTTACTAGAGCGTAATGTCAAGCTTTGCTTCCTTTCGCTTTTTTCAAGTATGCGGTTTTTACCGTGCGGTCTGGCTCAGTTTGAGAGCGTGAAGCATGTAATTGCAGTCTATCCCTTGGTGAAATTTCATTCGGAGCAATTTCGTTACGTGACATGGCGTAAAATTACTCGTGCTTCTTCTCAACCATACTTCTGCACCCTTAAGGATGTTAAAATTGGCAAAAAAGTGAAAGATAAAGTAGAGGTTCAAAGAAACCACCTTAATGTAGAGATTCGAAGAAACCACTGCATGTGTAATACGCAGTGGCTGGCAAAAGCACTTGAACGCTTACCATAGAAAACTTTTACGTCTATATTGTATGCGCTGTAAACGTACATTTTGAAATATTATGAACACTGTAATGGCACATGACTGTCATGATCGCATTTGTCAAATTGTAAACCAATCTGAAAATGTACATAGAAATTACAGAATATTTATTGCAGGCATATATTCAGTGAAAAGTTAGTGTTCAGCAGGAAATGTTATTATCGTATTAAACATATGATAAATGTTAAGTATTCTCGTAATAAGTATCTTGCAATTTTTATATATATTTTCAAATTCGTTTCAAACTATACCAATATAATCATGATATTATTATCGAATCTCGCGGCGGTTCTAATGGAATTTCTAAAAGGTATTTACAAGTGTTTGAGTATTTAACGAGTTCGTATACGAAACGAGACACAAAATTCTGATGCGTTGCAGCTGCTCATTTCCTGCAATTTCGCCGCTGCGTATAAGTTCGATCGAAAGTCGTGCAGTGGAGCCAGCGCGAGATGAAAAAATATTTCAGTGAAGACGTTTATGTAACGTCGTCGAAAGTTTAAGACGCACAAGTCCATTTTTGTGCAGGGAAAGCAATCGATTTCGAAAGACAATTGACCGACTTAAATTGTTCCTCCGGTGATTTCGAGATACTCTTCTTCAACGAATATGGATGAGGCGATTAATGTTAGCAAAATGCTAAACGCAACCTCGATGATACCAAACAGAATGGCAAAAGTGAAAATAATCGTTGCATGACAAAGTTTATGTAAATTGATACCAAACCAAGGTAAAGATTCGATGATCGAAGAGAGATCTTTGCAAACGTGAAAGTGATTCACGAGTCTACGCAAAATGCATAAACTTACCAAATTTTGAAAACTTCTCCTCGTTGTCGTCTCAATCGTATCGATTAAACTGACAAAAACATAAATACTCGTCGTATGATAAGATTTATGTAAATTGTTACGAAACCAAAACTCGAGTCGGTAAAGAGAGATCGTGGAAGATTAAACGTGAAAGTGAATATTAAATCAACGCGTATCGGGTGCGTAAATTTATAGAATTTTGGAAATTTCTCCTCAGTTGCATATTTTCTCTTCATCTTGCATACATCCCACGTACATTAGTTAAATACTTTTCACCCCGCGAAAATGAATTTAAGACGTGTGCAGCATTCTAATGATGCGATTGGTGTCGAAACAAGACAAATACAGAGGCAAATACGTGGAATTATACAGAAAAGAATCGATCGGTGTACTTTTACTTTTACGAGCGTAGCGTGGGCAACTGTGGCTGCCCACAAGGTATCGTCCCACTCGCCATAGTCATTTTAAGGATCTCTCTCCTGCTGGACACGTAGCCGAAAGAGAGGATGACCTTTGCGTGTTCATAAAAAGAAACGGACGATGGCGACCTTTTGCTACTTTCCAAACTGTATTCTCTTCTCTAGATCGAATTATGCATGAGAGAACTTTCGAATGGTCAACCCTGCGGAAACGGACTCGCATATTATTTTAAAAAATAATTTTCAGGAAGAATTGCAATTTTAATATCAAAATACGTAGCACACGAGAATTTGTGCGATTCAAAAGAAGATGGTTTCTTACTGCAGCCCTGTAAATATTTCAATTTTTCCGACGAAACCGTAGGATTCGGACGAAAGAGACGGTTGCTGCCCGAACACGTTTCTCAGCAAGTTTTTGGATTACAATGTCAGAAGCAGAATTTTGAAAAAAGACGGAAATTAAAAAAGAATAGAAGTTGTAGTTAAAATATATTACTGTGATAGAATTTTTTTTAGCAAAAAGGATTGTGAGTGGAGAATTGCCCTAAATGGGTTAAAGTGATTTCATTTCTCACGAAAAGAAAGAGACTAGAGTTCATAAACGTGGTATAACAAAAAGTATAACAGATTTTCGATCCGAGAAAATGATAATTTAACGATATTTTAATCGTCTATATAGAATCTTCTGAATTACGGTAAACGTTCTTACAGTGGAACACCGATTTTTCTCGATGAATTCTCTCACGTTGGTTGATTCAGCAAAAGAATAATTTAGTTGCTCTGTTCAGCCGCGAGGCTGTAGAATGTCGTACGTGCCCCGGTAAGATGTATAAATGGAATAGGGAAGCCGGTGCAAATAGAGATATGATGCCATTAATGAGTAACGCAAGCTGGCAACGGTGTTATTTGCATGCTTGTGCGAACATCCGATGCCGGTTTTAGCCTGCCACGGATCGGTTTACGAAACGCTCGCGGTTACATTGACTAGCGCAAGATTCTGGCCGCTCTATTCCTCTTGATTTTACTCAAAATTGGCCAGGCAAATTAGCTTCTCTGATACTTCTCCGTAATTCGACTCCGAGTTGGCAGAAACAAATATTTGAACGGAATAAAACAAGTAACTTTTTCATAGACTATACTTTGGTCATTTGCGAAATTTCACGTAAATAGAAAATGGAATGTTAATCCTCTAACTGTCGTCCATAAGTCACGGGATACTTGGCAACTTTTAAATAGAAACTTGTATAAACCAATAGGCGTTTTTAGAACGTAGTATAGCTGAACTTTTCTTATGATACGTGCGATCAATAAGCGTTAAGTTCATTTTATAATTCCATATCTATTTATGCTTATCCTAAGTGTACCAAACTTCCAGTAACTTACAGAGGGAAATGTACAGGTTGGTTTTACAGGAACGAAGTGTTTGCAAGGTAACGGGACGCGGTATTGAAATGGTACGGAACGAAACAGCGACCTAATATGGCCAAGCTGGGCCAACGAATTCGTTGCTTACGTAATCGCTTCCAAGTAAGATTCTTTCTTTGTGTGTTGGTCCACTCCATTATGTAACGTAATGAAAAAGAAATAATATATTTATCTTCGTGAACTCCATTAAGCACACCTTGATATTAAAAGTATACCTTTGCTGGAAAATCAAAGGTGACTGAAATTCTAGTACTTTTAAATTAGAATCTATATACTATATATCAATAGTAATTTGTAATATTTTCATACTTTGAGAAAATACATATTAACGATAACTTCCTCGGATAAAATCGTGCTGACAATAATGAATTTCTTAAATAATGAAACTCTATAATGCCTGACATTTACAGAGTTACCAATACTTTTATTGCATATCAATATTTAAAAATAAATTTTATCGTGCCATAATGTAAGCTAATAAACGATAAAATCCTCTTGAATCTTTCTACCTATAATTTTGCAACTAAGTAACATTTTATCAAAAAGAAGCAAGTATTCGGGTACTTTTAAGCGGTGGAGTAGGTAGGATATCGATAGTTGGTCGTAATAGTTTGCAAAAGCACCGGCGTATCGTAAAACTGTTTATTTTACGATCCATGAAAGCGAGCGAACGAGGATCACTATCGTCCAGGATGTCGAGAAACTGCCCACAGTCCCTTTAACGCCCACAATGATCACCAGGAATCAGCAGAGAGGTCAAAGACTCTCTGTTTTACCTTCTTCGATGCTCTTGGCGATCGTGCCGTATTTTTCTTACGGGACAAATTGTTCCCTTCGGCATCCTGGCCCTTAAATTATGCAGACCTTCGTGCACCGCACGGACATTACTATTAACCGGAACCTTCGTCCTCTTTAATCAAGCGTACTTGCTTTTAGAATGCTTAGGTACACTATCGTCTGCGAGTATTTCGATTCTTCGAAATTACTGCAATTAAATAAAAGTCGTTCTCTTTGTTGTTCTGAGCTCATTCTACGAGCGAACTCAGAGAGATTCTATACTACGACACTAAAGAAAATAAGGAATAACAAAATTTTACTGGGGGTCTTATATCTTCGAGGAAGTCAAGTTTGAAAAATTGTCAAGTATACGTGAATTCACCTAATTCTCAGCTTGCCATTTGACAAATTATTTAATCACGATTATTGTAAGAGGTAAGAGATTTAGAATAAAAAAGCATCTCTTTTTATTACGACGTAAAGGGAAAATAAAAATATCAACTTTTTAAGGGGGTATTCTGGTCTAGAAATTTGAAAAAAATCGAAAATTTTTTTTTCATATTTCTAAAGTTTAGACATTCAAGAATATGCCCTTAAAAGAATTTTTCAAAATTTCAATTATTTTATGAGTTACAGCTATTTTTGTGACACAGCATCTGCTCCGGTCCGACCGGGACCAATGTGCAATAAACGGTAGACGCTGCCCTAAGTACCTACGTCTCAAAACTTTAAACGCGTTTTTCTCGAAACTACTTTTTTCGAGTTGGCGTGAACGATATCTCAAGTTCTAATGAACAGATTTATTTTAAATTTGGTCTGAATATTCCTTATATACTCCTCTATCATCCGGACCACGCTCAGCTCAAAATCTTTAATATTACTATTTTTTAAACGTTCGGAATTGTCAAAAAAACGTGCGAAATAAGAAATTTTTTTTCAAACGGCCATCATTTTGTGAAAAAATGTTGTATTGACTTTTCCAAATTTCAGACGATAGCGGCATCCATACTAATTAAGAATCCGTTCGCATTTTTTGTTTCGGATGACCAGAAGGGTTGATATCATGCACGCCACGACACCCCATTTTTTTGGCAGCACCCACTTTGCCAGCTCATAACTCTTTAAATATTGAGTTCTTTTTTCAGTGAATTTTTTACGTAATCTCGAAATATCAATAAACAAATGCTAAAAAGAAGGATAGCAAAAATATTTTTCGTTTTGCTTGTACAGAGCTTGAAAAATCGGCCGAAATTCATGCCTCTAGACCAGAATACCCCCTTAATCTAATTGCGTTAGGTGTCCAAGTATTTTTGAACTTCATTGAACTCTTGTTCAGAAATTGTTTATCTAGTAAGACACGATTCGGCCCAATCTCTCTGATTCTTTCGTCAAAAAGGTTTCTCTTAGAGACTGAATTATGCAGAGTGTGGCTTTATAAATCAAAACTAATCAGCAGCTGTCGAGAGTTTTCTTGGCCAAAAATGCGAAAGATCGATCGTGATTACGATCTTCGCCAAGCGCTTTCATCATCAATATGCCAAGTTATATTCGCTCGAGAATCCTCGCAGTTATTATCCGATGATCCATGATGCTGGATACATAGGTTTGACCTTGGCGTAGAATTCTTCTGTGTTTCAATTTTAGTCTTGTTTTATCAAAGTGTATGTATCAATGTTTCTTTTACGTTTTCGTTGAATCGAAGAGATTCATTGAATGACAGAGAAACGGAACTGGATGAAAGGCGACTCGAATGACTCACAAAGCTATTTCAGTCTTTCTCAATTAAAAACATACGATGCCAAACACACAGCAAAATTAAAAGTAAATACATGTTTCGTACTATTATCGTTATATACTCATCATAGAATTCTTCCAAGAACTAGGATTAGTTTTTGCATCATTCTCTGCATAAATAGCGACGGTAAAGTGAAAAGGATTCAAGATGAGTACAGATAAGGAAAGACTAGTTCTGCCATTTGCTACGATCACATCTCGTAAATACATTCGATTAGTACGCTTCAAGTGTTCCGTGAAATGTTAGACCGCACCGAGAAGCGAGAGGTTTTTCACTGTTCGATGAATATTTTATATCCCTCGAATAGCATTGTAGATTCGTATCGTGGTGAACCACAACGCTCGCAAAACCTAAGGAATCAAGCATTTCGCAAATCGATCGAGCACCGGTCAATTTCTTTTCCTCGATTTTGCATGGAACCCATTGTCTCTGGACGGGGCAACGCCCAGGAATGGTGAACACGGAAGAGATAATTGTAGCGTGTCTCTTTCCGCGTTCAACTACATTCTAATTTTCTCATACCAGCTTGCGCTGAATATTTAACAAATTACTTTTAACTGATGAAGCTAAACATACGAAACCAATCAGAAACCAAATGTATGATGTACACGTAGCATACTGGAGAGTGAAATTGTTCAAAATAGTTTGGTCGAGAATATGTTATAAACGTGTTTCTTTTTGATAAAATTTATCTCACATTTTAGTGTATTGTACATTCTTTAAAGACCCCTTTATATAATATCTGACAATGAGGAATTTGCTCTTCTAAGATTTAACTCAGCGTACCCCTTAACTCAGCTGTACTCTACACAATTATTTGCTGCTTTTCTATCGTTTAAAAATTTCTTTGGCTTCAGGAAATTACGATAAAACCCTTACTAATATACACACGTGATTTCTTGCTTCAATTTCATATTTAAGTTTCCCTTGATGCACTAGAAATTCCTTTATTTATCGAGACAAGAATGAGATTGGAATTTAAGAATTCAAAGACTCGAGGACCAAACTAAAGAATTATCGGTTAAAAACCGTGAAAAAAGTCAGAATCAGCGAGTGGGTAGATGTATCTTGCGTCTTATATCTTCTGGTTGGATTGAAAATCGTGATCGGCCAGTTCATTATCAGCAAATGGTGGAAGGAGCCAGTGTTCCGTTAAGGACACCAAGAGCACGCGTTTGCATGCGCACGGTATATCGCTGACATGAGGCGTAACAGCGTTAGTCTGCTGCTGGCATACTACGTATCTCTTGCAACGCTCGTAAGAAGAAGGCCGTAAGTCCGGTCACATAACGGTCCAGTTATGGTATAGCGAGGAAGCGATCTCTCGCCTCGACACACGATTCCCTCGTTACACAAACCAGCCCTCCTCTACCACTCTGTATTTCCCTTCTTCCCTTCTTTTTTCATTTTTCCGCCACTCGCCTTCCACACGCCACGATTCTTCCCAAGTCCACTTCTTCACACGATCGATAATATTGTAAATGTCGCGAAGTATCGACAGCTGATCGTATGTGGATCACGTCGAAGGATTCGAGTTGAATGTTAATAAAAATTTGGATATTTCGCCATTCAAGCGTCAATAACGTTAAGTGGCGGGGATATGGACGATAGTATTGGTCGTACGCGATCGAAGTATAATATTTTTAATTAATAAATGCGGATATTTACAAAGCATTGTGCTCCAACTTTGATACCTTCGCCAGTGAAGAGGTAGCATAGGGTAAACGTTAATTTTTCCTCAACAAGTGAGAAGAAAGTTTAAAAGCTATCGAAATGTATTGCAGTTAATTTCTAAGTAATTGGATATCGCCAAATATTGACAGTACCACAGTTTGCGCGGTCTTTAAGTCGCGGGCAAGTGTTTCAACCGATTCTAAAATAATTGGGAATATCGGATCGATGATATTATCGCGAATCTATATTTACGACATATTGTCAATATTATTGATCGTGTGCGAACCCCTTTAGCTAAAGCTCTTCTCTCGCCTCAAAGCTCCTCTTCTTGTCGGGTAGTCGCGCGTACATTCACGCCACCGCAGTCTTTTTTCACCCGGTGCACAGTGTACGTGGATGTCGAGTCGCATGAGCGATCGTGATCGTTGATCGAGCTTCCTCGTGCTCGAATACCGTAGACATATTCCACTTCTTTTGCTCTGATCTCTTATGTAATCTTCTTTCACGTCCAGAGACTTGCGTCGCGTTCTTTCGCGTATCACGATTAGTCAACTCATCGGAGTTTTTGACTGCGACGAGAAAAGAACATAATTCGATGCACGGAACACTGTAACGATGATTTGACATAGGCTTTCTTGTCGGTTACGGGATACTATGGTGGAGCATTCTTCAATCATTTTGTTTGAATTATTCTCGAGAGATAGCAATTGCTCATTTAACTTACAATCTTCTAACATGGGAAAGTTGTTTCAAAAAGGAAATTAATTGGTCCATTATTCCATTAATTCATTGGTTCAAACATGTTCGTTTTATTTATTCCTCCGAGAAATGATAATCGCTTATTTAACTTACAATCTCGTAACATTGAAAAATCGTTTGAAAAAGGAACGTAATTGGTCCATTATTCCATTCATTCATGAGTTCAAACAGTTTTGTTTTAGTTAGTCCCCTAAGAAATGATAATTGCTTATTTGACTTACAATCTTCTAACATGGAAAAATTGTTTCGAGGAGGAACTTAATTGGTTTAATGATGCTGCGAATTAATTTCTGTATTGATTTTGCCGACTTACCAGCTCGGTGGGCATTGTGTTGCAAGACCTGAGGGGCAGATTGTAGGTTATAGGGGTGCGTTGGCTTCTGTACTCTTGCAAGCAAGAGCTGTTCTTCGACAACCCCCGCGGATACACCAGACCATGGAAATCCGTGTTACCCTCCGTCGAAATGTGGACGATTATCGACTCGCTCGCACACTCGATCTGCACGGTGCTTGCTATCGCAGCGGTTGCTGAAAAATTGCAAAAGCATTGGTATTTCGCTTGTTATTGGTAGATACTTAGACACTACATTTACATAATTCTTGGTCTACTTTTTAACGCGCGCTGTGCCAGTGAAAGGAACGAAAATGGCTTCGAATTAGCCAGAAGTGGAGCGCCGTAACATCGACCCGAATTTGATAATAGAATATGCAAATGTTTGCTTTTGCAATTTCGAAAAGCATGTACCAATAAAATTAAATACTAGTAAAAATAAATGCTAGAAAACTGGTGGTTTTTCAGAAATCGATAGTTCTCTGCAAAGACCGATACTTTGGTTCTTACATATTTCCAACGTGGTTCTTCTCGGTCAATCTTTTAGCTAACTTTCCATAAAGAATTCTCTGCTACGTTTAACTGTAAATCGAGGTTAGGCATGAATGATATAACGGTGCTGTTGGTCGATCAATTACAAACAGTTCGCACTTTTATCATCGGCAACAAGTCGTGTTCAATCGAAGCGTCACATCGTCCGATTAGGATCTCTTCCTACTCGGTCACTGACTGTCTGATACCACGAGTCTGGCACGATAATTTGTTATTGGTAATTCGGTCCACGTTTGTTCGGTCAGCGAGCCGCTAGCTTCGAGTTTAATAACCTCCAGTTCTTATGAATTTTCGACTCGTATTCAGGTTAAAAACAACAGTCACCCATTCCTTGAACGATCGTTATTATAGTGTGACAAAAACTGAACTATATAATCCTTTCCTTTTTCTTATGCATGCACATTATTTACTGTTCTTTTTTAGGCAACGATACTCTCGTAATAATCAACTGCGTATTAATTAGATGGTTTATGTAATTGTTTAACTAGGTATCGATGAATATATCCCCGCTCATAATCATTATATTTATATTCATAATAGGAAGTAAATCTGAGAAGTTAAGATAGGAGGAAGTTATCAAAATTTGCACTGTATTTTTTAAAGATTGACAGTGATTAGTATTTGCTTGATAATCTAGGAGGACCGATATCGCATTTTATATATCATCGTGATATTATTACACATGTAGCAAACAGAGTTCATTCACCGTTTTTTACGGGATTTGCCGTGAAAAGGAGGAAAGCGTACCGTTTCTTTCTTCGCCCAAGGAAATCTCGCGATTTATCAACAACATATTCTATGACCTGCTATCAGACACAGGTCTAAGTGCGTTCACCCTGAAGTAACTCTTTTATACTTAGCTAATTGTTAAACGTACAGCCATGTCAGTTTCGCAAACTATGCAATCATTACCCCATTAATGCGAAAAAGAATTATCATTAGACTATAGATCGTCGTCGAAAATTTACAAATATAAGGATATCCAGAACATATTACGAAATACAAGAACTCATGCATATAATTATCATAAATATAAATTAGAATGAACCACGTTCTTGAATCGTCCAGTAGTCATATGCGTAAAAGATAAGAGCATGAACACATTTTAATTGCTAAACACTTTTAAACCTTTGAAATTTTCCATAGACGTTCACGTTTCCCTGAATTCGTACGCGTGAAAAGCGAAGACATTTTAAAAGCATCGTTATTATAAAACACGGTGACGCTGGTTATTGAAATAACTCGTTTAAAAATAAATTCCCCTCTTTAAACCGAGGGTATCGCGCGATTAATCCGCGAGTGATTAACGGCATCGTCGTTTAGAGAATTACCAGGCGAACGAAATGACAATGATCATCTTTGGTTTAGCATTATCGTCTTGACGATGGGGAAACAATGATGAGAGAGTCGTGAACTTGACTCATCGCCGCATCTTTTTCTTACCCGAAGAGTCAATGAGATGTTGGCTAATTTAATTCTTAATACTCGTTGCATCCGCCAAAGGAAACGTCTCTCTGTGAACAGAGACTTGATCGACGAGCAATAAAAGGATCAAGCTACGACGAGTATCGAAAGGAAACGCGACCGGTAAATGCCAGATAAGGAGACCAATTTTTCCATTAGAGATCGGCGATTTAATGAAATTCTATTAGACTTAATGGCATCAATTTGCTCGAGGAACTCTGAGATTTTCATAAATCCGTTTCCTATACTTCTCTTTTGCAAAGATTCTAGCTTTCGATATCAGTATTATAGGAGCCTAACTGTGTTCGGTGTACTCGCGTACTATTCAAAGTTACGTAAGCGTAAAGATAGCGAGTCCACGCGAGAACTCTATTACAGTAGTAAATAACTAAGTAAGTCAAGGAATTGTGTTGAAGATTTTTCCCTCACACTTTCTACAGGGTGTTTCATGCCACTGGGCCAAGTTATATCTAAGAAATGATAAAAGACAGAACGTAATTATTTTCAATAATAGACGATCCGAGTCATCTTGCACGATTACAGTAATAAATATATAGATACCAGTAAAATTGTACAAGTTACCAATATTAAAAAATAGAATTTACCATAAGAATTCCAGAATTCCATTATTTGTTCACGTTAAATTATCTATTAAATTGTAGAATATATTAAATTTCACTTTTTACTGTCTAAACGTACAAACTAACAAGCACTGAAGACCACCTATGAAAATCAATCAAGTGACAAACGATGAAGCATAAAAATTAGTAGATACACATTCTCTCTTCGCACAAAAATCCTCATTCTTGACACTTGCGTCATTCGCTGTTTCAACTCCTCCGTTCTTCGAAACGTTCAATATCGAATAGTGACTCTCTGGTTTCCTCCTTTCTTTCTTCAAAACGTGTTGAAAAAAGAGCAGCGACGAGAATATTTCTCGGAACAGTGGCTCGAGTCGTGAGCCAGCAATTTAATAAGAATCTCTTCGTTCCTGGAAAGAATCGATGAACCGAGCGTGCAGAATCCTCTCGTTTTTCCATTGTCCTTTGCCTTGGATCCGCCACAGGGGAGCAACGATGAAAAACTAAAAAGAAATCACTTGGAAGCGCGAAGCAAAGATGGTTTTCGGTCGACGACCTCTCGGAATCTCGCGTTTACCGGCTTTTTCGATCGCTGTTTCATACTTCCTTCGACTTTCTGATCACTCTATATACATAGTGACTGTTATTGACTCAGCTAACCGAGTGTTACGAGAGCAACGGTGGATTTTCGCGTGCGACTAATTGGCTCTGTTTGCCGGCGGGAAACGTTTGTATAATCTTCGAAGAGAACGACACCGCGATTGCACGCCTGGGAAAGGGTTGTCAACCTTAAATGTCTCTGCGACCGAGCTAATCACTCCTTCCTTAATCACCGTCCTCCTTGTTTCGTTAATTGAAACGCGTCGGGCAAAGCATCTGGTTTTCACGTTCGATCATTGTTGGATAAGATCATACAGGGTATCTCACGTGTCTGGAACCCTCCCAAATATTACAACGCCTCTTGATCTCGTACAAAGTGTCGTAATTCTAGATTATCAAAGAACCATCCGAACAATCCACCAGAGAAAAATTTACCTCTGTGTTATAGAAACGTATCGTATACAAAGTTCTTTGTTTGAATTTCTTTGTGTAATTATACCATTTTGAGGGAAGATTCCTATATGTATGTTACATGGATGATTATTAAAAGCTGATGTCGAAGCTTCATTTTTTCATACAAGATAAGGATCCAGACTACGCAGTAAAATTTTGCCAATGTAGTCACGATACTCGTATCTCATCGAAATCCTAATAAAATTTCACAATCTTTCCTGTAACACATACAATATACGTATATTCATAAAAATATTGTCTACGAATCTTCAAATACTTTTATCAACCATTGTATATCGAGTGTTGCTAGCCGTGTATCCTTTCACACTGTTTACGAACCTGCTGGATAGTTATCGACTAGCACCAATGGAAAAATCTCATAAAAATTCTCAAACGAACGTCGAAATGTAATTGTGAGGCAGATAACAAAGAGACATGCAAAAATCCTCTTCTCTGAGAGAGAGAGAGAGAGAGAGAGAGAGAGAGTCGTTCGTATGTTAAATCGGAGACACGTGCGCTCTGTGTGTAAGTCACGCCGGAAGTGGAGGGTACTTGACCTTAGGGCCTGCTTTCCTGCACGTACAGCACATCGTAGGTAAATCTCAGGATGAGCGTGCAGAAAAACCGCTCGACCACGTGTTCTCCCTTCGATTTCCCTTTCTTTCTCTTCCTTTCCTTCTCTTTCTCTCGACTTCATTTCCTCTCCGACATCTGAGTCATCCCAGAGGTCTCGCGAGGTGAAACAAAGGCGTGTACGGAGTCGCAATTTGCAAACGACACGCGAATCATGCGGTTTCCGGTACCGAGCTCTTCTCTCGTCTTCTTTCCCTCTTTCGTTGGAATAAAGGTGCGTTGCGTGACAAGGGGACGAGAAACGCGTTCTTCACATACTTTTCTTGGTACTTGAGCCTTTGAAATTTATTTATATGTGCAAGGTGTTTCAAATAGTTGGAGTTTCAAAAACTTCCGAAATACGTAGCACTCGTTGGAGAAATGTCTGAATGAATCGACAAATTACAAATTACAGACTATAGATTATTACAGAGTTTTACAATTTTATCAAGTAGGATAATCAGTCGACTCGTGATTTTCAAAATATTCTTTTACAACTTGATTCGGGTTTCTGTTTCTTCGTTACCAAACTTGTCGTTATTAAGTAGAACGATATATTGGTGTTGATTATGTATTAGTAATTTTGTCAGTTTAATCGTGTCAGGCTGGCCAGGGGGAATAAAGTGAATTCATCGCGGTGACAGGAAGTTGTACAGCCGACGATTGATTACGTTGCCGATATGTTATTCCGCTCATGTTCATCGCGGTGCATTAAAATCTCAAGCACGGAAGTCGCAGAGCTGTTGCATAACTGTGCGTCCCACCGCGTCAGCTTTTGGATATCTCGCTCGGTTAAATATTTTCCAACATTTTGTAATGCGTAATTTCTTTTGAAAAGATTCCCCTCTAATATCACAATTTATCCCAATTGCAATTGCAATTCGCATTTACGTTATTACCTAAATACCTACAAGCACAATACATATTATATAACTGAGATATCTTTATTCCTGTACGGACGACTATGATTCACATAACGTTTTCGCAATCTCGAATTATTAAAAAGTTTCTCATATTTTCTATTTCGAAATATGTATTTCGGGTTGTCCCATTCGCAAAATTATTTCAAATTAGTACGCGTTCTTGCAGTTTCAAATTTCTCATAAATAACAATATAGACGTCTCCAGTTTAATTACCACGAAATGTGCGTGAAAAATTCTTTCAAACTTGAAACTAATCGTTTCTTCGCTGCTCAGTTTCGAATGCGATTTTGAATTTACCAACAAGCATAATTGCGAAGGAAACGGGTTAACGAGCCGAAATTCAGTAAGGCGCGAATCTGCATAATCGGCGAACCGTCTCGTTGCGGTCTCCGGCATTACGAAACCGCGGTATTTTGAACGCCTGCCAAGAAATTAGGAGAGGATGCGCCCAGTAGGCGAGCAATTTGCATATCGCGCGCCGCTGGTCACCTACTAATGGACTTCTTTTTGGGAAAATTTCCAAATGTATCTTCCTTGAAATACCTTATATACAGAAAGTTATACATTTTTTAATATTTCGTATACGTACTACGACTCGAACAATTTTCGAATTCTATTGCTTTTCAAAGATTCCTATCTTCTTTCGAAGAAATGATGTGCCAGTGATGTGTAGCGATAGTTGGCTAAAAATAAAAAGCAGTAGACACATTCTTGAGCAGTTAGCGAGGGAATTCCGTTAGACTCGTAAAAATCGTTTCCATTGGCTTCCTTTTCGCGTTATAACTGTCATATTGCACGCGAGTCGCGTCTGCATCCTCCGCAACGTGATCCCGCTAACAACCGGAAACTCTAGCAACGTTATGTTCACCGATTAACAGACTTTGGTATAGTTGTTCAATTCGATGATCGTAAACTTCGTTCTTCAGCATATTATTCTTTATAATTTAAAAGAATTTGATCGATCTCTTTTCCCCTTTTATCTCTCAGTTATTCGAAACGGATAATCGTTCTTCGATGCTGTTGTCCAGCAACAACTTCTCGAGTCTTGCAACTTTATCGTTGCAGCAATAGAAACGGAGAATATATTTTTCTGAACACACAAAGCGTACAAGTATGCGTGTCGTTCCGCCTGAAGACGTTAAACAATGGTTTGATCATACGTGTTGGCGGGACTGGAAATTGCAAATACCTCTGCTAAAACCGCAAGGGTGGATTTTCATTCTCCAATTTTCATTATCGAACTTCCACATAAATTTCAAATTCTAAGATAAAAATGGAATTTCCATTTTATTATCCTTTATCAAGCCCTTTACTATGGTCTGTTGATAATGAATTCACTATGGAACGTCATTTTACCCTCGTTAATCGTACATATTTCCAACGATACAAGCGGATAATTGCTAATGTTGTCCTTAAGATTGCCAGATTACTCATTTTTATTTAATATTTTATTCAAAACACGCTGTGATTTCAGCTTAAACAATCTCGTTAGAAGGATCTTAGATGGTCATTGTTACAACACCGTGTCAAATTATGCGCATAATGTTGACGTATTACGCATATAGTCTGCAAATAATCTACAGTTGTACTACACAAATAATATTACATTTTAAATACAACTTTCATTTTCTGCACCTTCAGTTTGTTTAAATATTATACGAAATTTCCGAAGATTTGTCGTAAATCTTCCTGTAAATGCACAAACATCTTTGATCTACACGTAATATCGCTTTCAGTGCAATTTCTGTTTCTCTACGTTTTTTACCTAAACGTATGAAATTTCTTAGAAGGAAACAGAAATTCCAAGACGCTATTACCAGCGTGTCATAATTGGTACACGCGGAATGCTATGTTTATTAGGAGCCGGCTCTTCCGGTTAGATCTCACCGTTTTCCGTTAAGTCGCAGCTTCTCCTTTTGCCACGCTCCTCCCTGAAGATAATCGTTGCAATTATTCGTAACTTGGTCGCGTAATATCCGTCCGTGGAGCGGCGTAACAGCTGGAAAGGCAACTTCGCGGAATAATCAAGCACAGTTAATAAATCTCTCGGTCGCTTTCCGCGTAATTAACCTTGCGAATACCATTCGAACGTCGTCTTCGTGCTGTCTCGATACCGTCTCATTTGCGATGCATCTCTCTGCCAATCCCGTATTTCATTATACTTGCGTGTTTTTCCAACCATCGCATCCGCTCGACATTATTTACCAACATCAAACGTTGTTCGATTCATGAATATATTCGTAACGAAGCAACAGAAGCACTTTTTCAGTTCGTTCAAATATCTTTGGTTTTTTCGAGTTCGTTTGTCCTTCGAACGACAACTGCTCGGCATTAGAAGAATATCTAGAATCTTATTAATCTTCTTTCACGTTCATTATCCGCATTTGTTTCATATTATAACACGTATCGTGTCATTTATTTTATATTTTTTGATATATTAATTATACTCTGAACGTCTTATCTTTAAAATTTCCTATAAATAGATAAACATACGGAATCCGGTGATAGCGTGACCGAGATGAGGCCCCATACAAAATATACGGGTGTCCAGGTCGAGTTTATTATTCTACTTGCATAAGCCGCGAACGTGTCCGGTGTTTAAAACGAGAAGAACCAGTCCCTAAAGATATTCGTGAACTTACTCAAATATCTGTAACTGGAATCGAAAAACCTGCCGCAGGATCTGGATCGTCTGGTGTTTGAATTATATTCGTAGCCAGGGATTATTCCTTAGATTAGATTATCCGTTTTCTACGAAGGGGCTACCGAATGGCTGTCTCCAAAGTACTAGTGATCCGAGTAACACTTTTTGTCAAGGATTAGAAAAGCAGAAGAATTAATCTCTCCGATCAGACGATACTTTGATATAATTAGGTGACTTAATTGGACAACCACTTCGTATCGGTTAGTTACATACAACCACTTGGCACAAGTTATTTGCTTAGATTTAAATTGATTTCTCGATGGTCGTAAAGATGCTCATGTTTAATTCATTAGGTCTATGATGGCTCGTAATACTCGTAAGCACTGAACGGTCAAACTCGAGCAAAAACAATTCCTACGCCATGTAATATAAAGAGCATATATATATATATACAGTACACCGTGTTACGAGCAAACGAGAAGCGGAAACGATTTCCACGGAAATTCTAAAGAAATTGGATAGAACAGACTCGCGCGATACAGGATCGCTAGTTCACAGAATAGAGTACACGATTCGAACGATCCTCGACCGAGGGAACCACGATTTCTTAGAAACCATTCCGCCGGTATGCAGTAGTAATCGTGCTGGCCTTGAAGAAAATTGGCAGGTTGTCGTCGAAACCTGCAGCCAAGATCGTCGGTTGCGAAGGCTCTAAACTTCGTGTACACTTGCCGAACCAAGCGTTTTCTTATAGTCGATTCACGACTTTCTTCGCTTCTAAAAATTGAAGCACGATTTTCTTCGCCTATAACCACGCTTCAACTACGTTTTCGCCGAGTTTCCAATTTTTCTGAATCGTAGAACTTCCCTTGTATGAAACAACTACTCTCTTAGGTGGATATTTTATCGCATGAATATTTTCCTGTGTTTTACTTCTGCACGCGTATCTCCGTGTAAGAAGAGACCAACAGTCTAATTTGTTTCGCGAGGGCTGATCGCAAGCGTGGATGCAGCTTTACGATCGCAGAAAGAAACCACTCGTTGCACCAAGGTGCGGAATAGTAACGAAGATTACCGTAACTCCACCGTAAGAGGCTACCACCACGGGCGTAGCCATGGTCATCGCGCTTAGACCAGAACCTGCGAACCGTTATGAATCGTCGTTGTTTTTGCCAGGAACATCCGTCGAAATCCGGACTCTCCCATCATCTTGTCCAATATTTTTTCATTATCGCGAAATCCATTTATAACTACGATAACCGATCAAACCTGTCTTAAACTCGAATTACCGGTATTCTTCCAATTCTTTACGAATATGTCAAATCATCCTTTATTTCTTTTTTCTCGATGTTTTGTAATACGAAGTTTCTTGTTAATTTTCTAACGTTAAGGTCTGCTTTAACGATTAAACAGGAAACATCTTCTCATTTTTATAATATTTACGTTATACCAAAGTGCTCCTTTTTAATCATAAACTTACTCGTACAGCATCGAAGTGTGAAAATCAACAAAAATGTACTTAACGGATTCTTAGAATTCGTAAATCTTAAACGACGAATTTATTTAAAAAAAAAACACTGAATATCTTCAAGCATCGTAGTATTCATTTCGATAACAGAATGTAACAGAACATTGACAATGAAAGATAGAACGAAAATCTGCTCGATAGCAGAATGGTGTCAATGGTGTGTATAATTAACGGTGAGTAGTTCCGAGCATATGTGCAGAAGAAACCGTTAACATTCGCGATTTTAATGGTACAAGATACACGTGGTCAAGATTCTCCTTCTTCTTAGATGGACCTGTTGGTTCTATGTAAAAGCGGTCAACAGGACTCGATAAACTGTCATCGGGTTTTGCGCGGATCCGACAGTCACGTGTTTCAAAGAAGTCTTAATCATCGATGCAGTTATGGGTTATCCAAGTATCGATCGATCTTGCGAAAATCTGAAAACACCGTGGCATAGATCATCGTTCAACGACCGTTAAAGGTGATTCCTGTGGTCATTGCTTCCACGTTAATCGGAGAAACATCGCGGTGTTTGAGTTGGATATTGGTATTAGTTTGGGTATGCTATTTGTACAGAAATACACACACTCAATCGCTAATAATACATCGATTACGAACTTTAACTTTCTTATCATACAAGGTATTAAATCAAAGAATATTTCATCATATGTACCTTCGAACGAAGATGTCCGTTCCTTGTCCAGTTTTCGACCAACTGTTGTAACTGTCCTAAGACTCTTTATTGATTCAACGAAAATTTCGTTTCCATGGAGTCGATCGACTCCAATAGAACCGTAAGATCGTTGGAGGAGTATTATCCTCTAATTAAGGATAAGCAGCAGTTGTTGCCACAACTATACGCAACAACCGTGCAACAACAATAGCCAGCAGGCTGGCAACCGAAGATGAAAAACGTTCGACCCACTTTCGACTCTTTCGAGCAACGTCTCCCCCCTTATCTTTCCAGGATTCTTTTCCACGCACAAAGGCACCGATTGCTCGCGTGCTTCTTCCTCGCAAACGATTCTTATCCCGAACGGTGTATCGATCCATCGTACGGCCCTGGCCGGGCCCTCGTTATCTTCCTTCAACGTTTTAAAAGCGCCTGCTGCTCTTTCCAGTCTGGCTGATTCCCGCAGCCTTGCCTCGGTATGCTTCGTTGCGTCCTCCATTCGAACTTCGTATCCGTCTGGAGAATCCTGCCGCTGTTGTTTTTCTATCTTTTATTTCAGGATTCTCGTGTTTCCTTCGCTTTTTTTCAGTCGAGTTTACCTGCCTTCCCTCGCCGAGGAGTATAAGCATTGCGTTGAAATTGGTTTTTCAACCAGCGAAGAGTCGAGATTTTGCTTGAGATTAGTTTTCGCAACCGAACTGATACGTTGTAAATTGGCATTAAATAGGAAACAGATTAAATAGGAAATGTTCGTATCTCTAAAAGTAACAAAGATATTCAATGTGATGAAAGATATGGATCACTCTGTACGCAGCAGTTGTGTGTATGTTAATAAATAATGTACACTTGCGCTAACTACAAACTGCTTTTACCCTGCAGCACGTACCATATTTTTATTACTATACATAGTATAGTGTAGAGTACGCAAGAATCATCCTCGTACATGCTCCATAGGACTTTGGCTGAGAGAAAATAGTGGGAGACAAGATGTATGAGATAATAGAGGTGTAGGCCTAAACAGGACAGGTGTATAATGATAATAAATTGCAGGGAGAAGAGGAATCAGTCACAGGATTGGCTGGCACAGAGATCAGACCTGGTCTTTCGTTGACCGGGCTAAACTACTCGAACTGATTGAGCTATCTTCGCTGTCGACAGTTTCTTTACCTCGTAACTTTGATACTCCATCGCCTGCAGTGCAGACAGTCTAATAAATCAGGTATCATTGATCTCTTATGTAGACTTTGAAACGAAGTAGTTGAATTGTTTATGTCAGTTGAGCTTCGACATCCTGAAATTTAATTTCCAACTTTGCATAGAATAATCAAACTCGTATATTTTCACGCTAATAGGCGCTAACAGGTACTATTAATCTTTAATATAATATAATAATAAAAAAGGAGGAGAAATATTATGTGTATTTTGTATATAGCATATTTCGCTATTTCCGGATCAAATACTCTGTTTTCAGATACGCGTAACTTAAAGGTTATTCATAAGGAAATTTAGAAAATTACAAGGCCACTTCTTACACGTGTATAGTATCCTGACCCAAATATTCCATTGAATCAAATAACTCTATTTTACCGCAACAGTAGATTCGAATTCCGCTTCTAAAACTTGCGTTTCTTTATTCGTTTAATGATCATGTACTCATTTATAGATTGTATCTTGAGATAATGCGTATATTCAGTTAGAAGACGCAAGGACCAAAATGCCAGTAGGGAAGGAGGTAACATAATTCGCACATTACTCTTCGACGACCTTTGACTCCTCTTGCGGTTCTTCTGATTGTAGCTCGTATCGAAGGAACATTAGTCTCTTCAAAGTAATTTTCAATAATCCGCGTAATAAATAAAATACTAATACTATTTTTCTTTCGATTTTCCATTAAGACATGCCGGTTTACTCACAAAGTGACACTAAACTGAACAAATAAACAAAACTATTTCTATCATAATTTTCAAATATTATTCTAAAATGTCTTATCAAGATTCTTCCATAGGAAAAAGGGGGAAAAAAAAGAGGAAGAGATTCACATTCTGAAAGATGCTTCACTCGAGATGACTTCCTCTGACTCACCAATCCGATTCAAACAAAACGATTGCGATGCAAGATTCGAGGCTCGAGTTAACAAGGAGTTAAATCTCCTTCCCTTGACACGAGATATTCTTGTTTCTTGGTAACAAGCGCGTAATATCTCGAAATCGTCGTTCGTCATCCACATCCTTCATCCACCTGGCCTTCCAATTTCCTCTATAACGAACCACGAGTTCGAATCACCCGACGATCCCAGCCTTAGCA
This sequence comes from Bombus flavifrons, assembly GCF_040668555.2. Taxonomy (NCBI): domain Eukaryota; kingdom Metazoa; phylum Arthropoda; class Insecta; order Hymenoptera; family Apidae; genus Bombus; species Bombus flavifrons. The sequence continues at coordinate 9,362,275 of NC_138455.1, read as the reverse complement.
CCTTCTTAGGTTAATTAACGACGTCATTACTATTTCTAGTCACGGTGAATCGTCGACGGATGCCGTCGATTCCGTCCAATCATCTCGGAGAGAGATCTCAAGGTCCTCTTCCGCGCTTCGGCGGTTTTCGCGCGAAAAAATCCTTTTGTTCGAGGTGAGACTAATGTGCGAATAAATTAGCCACGAGCTGAACAAACACGCGTAACAAACGATACTCAAGGTGTGTTAATTAAAAGTCGTAGAATATTAATGTATTTGCTTTAAAATTGAAAGGTGGCTAAAATACGAAGAATTGGACAAAAAAGGTTGCCTGTAATTTCAAATTCGTAATCTACATCAAATAATGGATGTTTATTAAAGATAAAAGATATCCTAGCAATTTCAAGTGGCAGTGTATGTCATATCGTATTAACTCTTGAGAGATCTTCAAGGACGAAACGGTTTCTTTGTTCTCTTTCTAAAAATACATATTTCGTCGTTACTTTATTCAAAATCTTTATTCTGAAATGATTTTCAAACAGGGAACCAATCGCGAATTTTCATCTACACTATCTTCCAACTTTTGTTTCATTCTCGACGTCGTATTCATCTTCCTGAAGCCATTGACAAAACAAGTCCTTCGTTTTTCTTCTCAAGATACGCGTCTCATCCAAAACCTCTGCCTCCGAAGTAAGAAATCAATTTCTAATTTTCACCAGTATTCCAGCCATTCTCCTTTCGCACAGTTTTATAGACATTCTTGTGGAATTTATCCGCGATGCAACTTCTGTTTTATCGTGTTCGTGTTACACGTCATGGTCGCTCGTTTTCCCGCTGGCACTTTAATTAACTCGTTCGACGTCGTCGTTCCACGATCGGGCCGGGGAATCGAGGAAGCGGTGAAAAAGCCGACGCGCATCCAAAGTTAACGGCCAGGCAACGTGGCCAAGCATGCGTGTACCTTTGCACGCTTCTAACGGACTTAGGCACGGCCAAATTGATTCTTACGCAAACGACGTCCGGATGAAGCAAAGAAAACGGCACGGATGAATTGTCCATGGATCCTAACGCCAGGTGTATACCGTTACCGGTGTTTAAATACGCAAGACGAAAAGAAACGGTATACTTGGACCTCTGATATTTCTGCTAGCTTGCGGTTTTTCTATTCGCCGTATCCGCTGTCTTCTTCGCTCCACCATTGTCAAGGCCCTTTCTTGCCTCGCGCGATCACTGTCCACCTCGACTGTTACAGTTTCTTGCCCGCTGAATACGGCATTTTAATAACTTCCTAGTTGGTCAGCGTTCCATTCTTTGCGTAGGTTGTAAACGACGAGCTTAATAGTCGAGGATGCTCGAGATTAATGGAAGATCGATGTAGAGGCGGTTAATTAGTTTGATGTTACCTGAGATCTAGGTCTAGGTAAAAATTCGATTCTAAGAATCGGACGATCTTACATATATTCGATGCTGTATTCCAATATTTCCAACGATCAGTGTATTTTTTTATGAATGTTCAAATAGCATTTTGCTTATGAGCCACAGTATATTAAGTCTGTTTCGTTCTTCGAAGATTTTGGATTCTGTCGTGTCTATCGTTGTTAAGAAAATTTGTCAACGTATTAAATCCATAATCTCGTCGTTCAACTTTGTATTTGAGCTTTTCTTCAAGCTTTGTATTCAAGCTTTTCAAGATAAGATCGAGATTGGGATATACAAAACTGGATGACAAAAGATGTTCATCACATAGTTCTTCGCGACTATGCAGCAACGATGACGTAATTCGACCCTCGTAGGTGTTCTCTTCCCATCGTTACCTATCATGCAGCGTTATTTGTCCAAGTTGAACAAGGAAGGTCGACCGACAAGTGTAAAGCTATAATATAAGTCACGAGTAAACTCAGTAGAAAACAATGAATCACTTAAGAAGCGATCTTCCGTGCGATCGGCTGCGTGATCGATGGTCTAGCTCGAAAGGATCCACCGGCGCTGATCCACGCACGATCGTTACGATTCATTGCGTCCCTTGTACGGAAGCTTGCATCCTCCTGCGAACTATGGCAGTCGACGCGAATCGATCGCCTTCTTTTTACGAGTAAACCCATTCGAACCGATCTGCTTTTTCACCTCGAGCAGCTTTTTCCTCGCCACTTTAAAATTATTCAACATTTCCACGCTAGGTAAAAATCAGCCAAACGATCGTATAATACGCTCACGGAGATAATGATCGGGAAGAAACTTGGAACTCGTGACTCGTGTAGGCAATGGTTAATGTAGAAGGTGGTTTACGTTTATGAGTTTCTTTTTTTAGATGTAGAATTAAATCGCGCTACAATATGTTGTAGCTCTCTTGTGTCTTGTTTTGTAGTACTTAAAGGGTGGATTTTTAATCCGTAAATATACAAGGTGGTTGGTAACTGGTGGTACAAGCGGTAAGGGGGTGATTCTACGCGAGAAAAGAAGTCGAAAATATAGAATAACAATTTTTCGTTTGAGGCTTTGTTTTCGAGAAAATCGACTTTGAATTTTCGCTCGGTACGCGTGCACTTTATCACGTCTCGTTATAACGGATCTCACTGTAGATTTTAAAAAAAATTAAAAAAAAAAATTAAAAAAATAACGTCAATCGAAACAACGATCTACAGTGAGATCCGTTATAACGAGACGTGATAAAGTGCAGGCGTACCGAGCGAAAATTCAAAGTCGATTTTCTCGAAAACAAAGCCTCAAACGAAAAATTGTTATTCTATATTTTCGACTTCTTTTTTCGCGTAGAATCACCCCCTTTCCGCTTGTACCACCAGTTATCAACCACCCTGTATAATCGGCGAAATTTTATTCCATGGGATCTTCGTTCTGATATTATTCTAATACTATTTGCAATCACAGTAAATGGTAACTTATCTTCTGTTCTCAGTTAATATCAAATAGGATTAAAACGTGTAATTGCATTCATCCGACTTCGTTGTTTTCCAAATAAATAAAGAAGCGTGTACTACATAGATTGAAATTTCAAGTGTAATAACATTGTATAGTAACGCTATCCATCCATCATGGTTTTCCTAGTGGATTACAAATTACGTTATAACTGTCTGAACATGCACTCCTACTACAGTAGTATAGATGGCTTACAAAAGTATCAGGTTGTGCCAAAAGTTGCTTTTGTTTTATAAGAAAATAATAGACGCACGACTAAACGTAAACGTATCGAGACTTATAAATATTTTCTAATTTCTTTACAAATAGAATCACTATAGCCGGGTTTCATAATATACGTATACTCATAATGTGTCTAGAAGCACTTGATTACTTTTGCGAATCTATGTATAGTAATGCATGTTCGTTCAGGAATTCGATTTTAATGGGAGGAAGCTATTACAGTCTACCGCATTGGTTGCATAGAAAACGAGTTCCGATATCATACGATATCAGCGTCGAAGAAAAAACACGCGGGTGAATCTCGTTAGGATAAGTTACGCGAAACGTTCGGAATAAATTCAGGAGCAACGGAACCTCGAGGAAGGAAGCGTCGTTGACCGCTTAATAATCCTGCAATCGTCATTAACCAGAATCATTTATAACTCCCCTCTCGTTTCCTATTTACGACCCACTTGATCATAGGTCGAGCCGCATAATTATAGATTCGCCAAACGTACAGTTACTAGCGTGTATCATTACAAACATTAAGCCAGAAATGCGAATATTTCGTGAACTTACCGCTGACCTTTCGTGCTAAGATCTCCGAAAAATAACGGCGTTCTGGCGCTATTATTTCTTCAAGGCAGATATTACATAATAAGTTGGTTTACATGATAAGTTGGCTCGCATTTACTTAACAGAATATCGAACTTAATTGTTGAAGTGGTCACCACTTCTAAGAAAACTCTACATCTGGTCTTTTTAGTTTTCTCAAGCACTGAAGCCATCGACAGCGTGTAGACAAAAGACTGCGACGAAGTCAGACCATAAACAGTAGACAGGCGACGTTAGCGTCGCGTAAATTTTAAGGGTTGGTTGATGAAATAAAAAAGCTGAGTTTTAACACAACTATTAATTTTGTTTTAATTAAACTTTATTATGAATTCAGCAAGCACAATGTAATACACACTGAATCAACATAAATCACAATTCACTCCAACCACGTTATGTAAGACTTAGTTACAATGATACGTTAAGTACGCGACTGTTATAAGGGTAGAGACCGGTAAAGATATGTTGACTATTCTGAGGATACAGAATAAATAAGTCTTACTGACGATACTGTGTCTGAGGAAGGCTAGGGGTGGGTGTGTCTGAGGACACGGGACTATCGGATTTGTCGATGACAATTTTGGTTAAGGAAGCGAGGGCAGTAGACACCGTCTCCGATTGGATAATAAGACGGTTGGTGGACCAGGAAGGGTCTTAGCCGCCCTCGTGAGAAAGTTGCTAACGGAACATACCAGATGTGAAGAAAACCAACTTTCTATGCTAACACGTGATAGACAATAAACGTAAAAGGGAATCTAAGACAAGAAATACTCGCTTGATCCGAAGGACCTTAACTATGAAAATTCCAAGACCCCTGGTGGGTACTTAAGACTATTGATTGAGGGTACGCGCCAAGGATGTGCAGACACCTGGGTGCCATCCTGTCCGCGGTGTGTGGCCTGGTCTCTGATGTGAATTGACGTTACATTAGCTTCGGGGTTTTCAGTTATTGGGTAACACAGCTAGCGCGCGGATCTGGACCAGCTGAAATTGTATTCTTACTTATAATTACACTTCTATTTAAATATATTTTCTGCCTTACAATTTATCCACGAGCTTTCTCTGTTTACACATCGAATAACTTCAACGTTAATATATCGTTGTTTCCATCTAAATAAAGAATGTCAAATAAAGTCATCGATCGTAATTGTTAGCTTTTAAAGTACGCGTGCGCGTCATCAGGATTTCTATAGAAACCAATCGACAGCTTTACATTTTACATAGTCGGAATGAATATTAATTGAACTGTGTACACGAAGAACGTTCTAATTGCTAGGTCGACTGAGAAATTGGCGAGTACACATCGATAGGAATCGATGTGGCTGATAGAACTGATCGCGTCGTTTAATTTAATAGTGAATACATTACACTCTGGAAAGGACGATCGCAAGAAACATGGATGTAGAATATTCTACAAAAATACCCTGAGTCATTTTAAATCTTCTAATGTTGTACTAACAACTAGTTCATGGCGTCTCGATTGAGAAGTAGAAGATGGTCAACACTGTGGTACCGATTACTTACACGTGCAGAGCTAATGTAAAATAAATTAGAAACCATGACGTTCGATTAATCGATGTGTAATTAGATGGACGAATAACTAATTTAACTTTTTGCCTTGATAAAACTGTAATTGCCTTCGCACTGATCAAGATACGACTCTGTTATCTTTATTGGCATTTATTTCTAGAACGACTCGTTCGTCGATTGACTCGATATTTCAATATATTCCACTTGTGTTCGTAAAAATATGTGAATTTGTATAAATATCCTCGGACTAATCGATTGGAAACTAAAAGGGCAGAAAAGCTTCTTCCGAACTGTTGATTATTCCACTTAAAGTTATTCCGCGTATTCGCTTTTACGAAAGTCGCGATTTTAACTGAGTCGCAATGAACGCGTGCGAATTGAAACGGCCTTGGAGTTTACCTTGGACGGGCGATAGGGGCGAAATGAAAAGTGAACGTACAAAAGGAAATCTCGATACGTTCGTTAATCGAGTAAATCAATGATTCTCAGGTCGTAGTCGAAGAAAACGAAAGATTCAGAGAAGTTTCACGATTCTGAGCGCGAGCATTTTCATGTATAAACGAGAATTAACACGTTCCCTATGTACATTCATCGTCCATTCATCCATAAATTATTCATAAATTCTTTATTTATATTTTTACAGCTTACGAAAATAAAGTTGTGTCACGTATTTCAGAATATTAGCATAGCGTTCATTGAGAGTAGCACAATGGATATTTTACGTTGAGGATAATAGCTCGCAAACGACAGTCGTTTACGACAAGAGACGAAACGTGCCCGCATGCAAAAGCCAATGCGAGGAGGAAAAAACAACTTTCCTCCTAGGCGCGGTTTCTCTTGGAAGAGCAAACAACCGACCGCTGTCCGGATGAACAATGACGTTTGTCGCGCCGAGATTGACGTTTTCCGCTTCGCGAAGAATTGCAAGATAAATCTATAATTTCTTCTTTAGGTCATTCTGTAGTGTAATTAACACTTTCACAGCCGGTACTGATGCGACAAGCTTAACCGAATAGAGTTTTAGTATCGCAACGCTAGCGAGAATCGAATATATCGTTTTAATTATTCGTTCAACTATATTCGTTTAAAATTGAAAAAACATTACGTTTCAAAAGGAAACAACCGATCATCTTCAATTATCGAGAGAGAACATTTCGACCGGAACAAGTGCTTCGATCTGAACGCTGTACATTTATGGATAGAACTCGGGATGATCTCACTTTTTACCGCGTTTCCCCATAAAAGTCAAGGTATTCGAGAAATCCTCGAGCTTGCTTCTGTACCCTCGATGCTCTGCGACGCGGAAACCACACTCTCGATTTAACTGAAACCGAATCGCGCACAATTGGCGTACTTGCATCGCGTCCGCATTTTTCACGCTAACACTGCGTAGTATAGATCGTTTTTGCTTTGCTTCGTTAACAGCCGGAAATTTAACTCGAGGGTACGTTTGAAAAAGTTTCTAACCATCTAACATCGAATATCGTTTAATCGCAAGCGCTGTTTAATAAAGTATATAGAAATCATATTACAATTTATAATGATTTCAGAATCTGACCTGTGCGTGCGTGCTACCCATTAATCATCGCGAGTGATATATCTTCGAATGTATCTCATAATACGAAACGAGATCTAACGAGCATAGTTTGCGAAAGAAATATAAAAATATATGTATAATAATACAATTCTCGGTAGTTTGTGAAATGTCAAAGTAATAATCGCGACCAGTACGTGTTTCGCCGTTCGATATGCGACTCGTTCTCCACAGTTCTCTGGAACGAACGATAAAAAGTAAAAGGCCAGTGGCGAGGGGCACTTTCGATTCGTCAGACGTGGTGGTAAAAAGAGGTTCGACTCATTAATCGTTGGTTCGAAGCAACGTAATCGAAGTCGTTACATAAATCCATTACGGTGGGTTTCTAAGTGCACTAGGTTGAATTTTCCTCTGGTTTTTCCCGTCTTGTCGCGACACCCGAGGAATTCCATTCAATTCGCTAAAACTTTTTAAGATACTCTTTTTACATTGCCTATACTTACGTGATCACACCGCTTGATCACCACTATGAATAATTTTTATATGTGTATATATTATGTCTTATGTGTATTTATATGTGTATATATTGAATAAAAACATATCAAATTTGCCGTGTCAAATTAGATTAAAACGTGCGACTCTGTCGTATCAATTTTCAGTCTTCTTCTCTTTTTTTTATAAATATTTTGTCTAGTCATTCATAAATCACTGTCGCAGACGGGAGAAATTTACGTATTCGAGGAGTAGATTTTGCATAGTCGAGGAACTATGGTGTCATGTAGCGAATGAAAGTAAAATCATCTATTGTACGCTTATTATCAATACAATATTATTGCACGTAAGCGCGTAATCAATTTCTAAGTTTCGATCTTATCATGTCACAGTCTGTCACAAGCTATCTGTGTAATATGAGTCATGGCTGAAGCTAGGTCGTGCAACGTTTTCGTCAGAGATTAATGCAAAATTTGAAGCACGATCCATTGCAAAATACTGAAACGTTGCGAAAGAATCCAGCCATTTTTATGCACAGGCGATCCTCCTATTCTTTTACACAATTGACATCGACATTACAGCTATTCGAATATCGACACAAACTTCGTATTAACTACAGACGCGTGTTGAATATTATAATTTTTGACAGAATAGAAAAATGAAAATTTAAAGATGCCAAGGTGTATAGAATACACAATGTATTCAAGAATATATAAAATATCTAAGATTTAGTATTCATTGTAAGAGTCAGTGAATAAATTTCGAATGATAAAAAAGGTCATAACTTGAATTATGAAAATAGTGAAACTACAGAAAGAACGAAGAATTTAGAAAAGGAGGAGTCGATCGGTTTGGTTCTTGAGAGAAGATTCTTTGCAGGATCTTTTTCCAAATTGACACAATATGGTAGTCGGTGAAATTCTGGCGGAACTCGATGGTAAAAGGTAAAAGGCTGAAAGTGTTTGGCCGTCGTTCGCAAGGACTTTCGATTCGCATCGATGTTGAGGAGGAAATCGTATGGTTGTCTCTGTTTGTAATCGTCTGGTCGTCTCTGTTTGTAATCTTCATCTCGTTTCGTCTCGTTTGTATCTCGTCTCAGCCTCTTTCTCTTCTCTCCGTGATCTTTCTCTGGTCGCCACATGAGAATGTAGGTCACACGACTGCGTTCACCTTCCACCGAAGCAATGTCTTCCGAGGAAGGTCGTTGCTCGTCTGGAAAGCCTCTCTTCTTGACCATTCTTTTCCCTTTCTTTCGATTATTATTCTACCTCAACGATTTCGATCGATAGATTCTTCGAAGCTCGATTAACTTGTATCGCCAAACGGTTACTATCGACGTATCGTGAATTACCAATAGGTAACACGAATTACAAGCCATAGCAGAGTAGAAAAGTTCTGGTTTCTGAATTTTTTGCCCACCCGTAACTCATTTTACGCGTAATCCCATATTTGACAACGTACACGTATATAATTAAATCGTAATTAATTAACGTCGCGCATTTTATGTATCTTACGTCGCTAAGACCAAGATGAAGGAAACATGTATTCTCAAGTTCATTTCCATATCACAACATGTGAAAACATGCCATAAAGATATTTTCAACTTGCCCTTATAGAATCTAACAGTGGCTGCTATGAGTCCATCAGAAATAATTACACGCAATTATAAATTCAAGAAACGACAAAATCGACTTTCAGCGATGATGCAGCGATTGAGCCACTAATCGTTGCTATGATCCTTGACTACACGCGATCATATCGAATGATGGTATGCTTTTTCGAAGCGCAGATTAAAACGTCTCTCTAATTAGTCCGCTTATTCTCCGCCAACGGCTCGCCGGTAATTAGTCGCGAGCGTAATTAATTGAACATCTCGATCAATCAAGACGACGACCGCTCCCTGCCAGACTAATTAGACCTGTTCATAAACCGGTCATTGTTCGTGGAATCATTGTCATCGCCGACTGACGCGTATTGTGCTCTTTAGAAAGTGCGTACGCACGCGTGGAAAGCATCTATTTTTTTTCCTTTTTCTTTTTTATCTGATCGTTTGATTCAACAGGAAACGTTTTCCATGGGAGAGACAATTCACTGGCAGGTGGCCACCGATTCCACCATCAAGTCGACCAGAGGAGGTTCTCGGTTAATTGACCCTCCGTCTAATTAGTTATCGCTGCCACACTGACAATTAGAAAGCGCTACAGACGTGTATATGTACTCACATGTAGGCAGCTGCTCGGGTATTTGGGCCGCTTGTGTGGTGCTGTGCCTCGCTATTGTGATCTGAAAAAAAGAAGAGCGATGCTCGTTAGATTGTCCTTAGAGAATCGTTCGTCCCTATAGATAAGACGAACAAGGGATAGCGTGGGACGGCGATGATTAGACCGAAGATATTTTTGCATTTGTGGGAAATTTCGAAGATACAGAAATATACAGAATGCATAAAGTTGTTCGAAGATTTAAGAAAAGTTGAAAAAGTAGTTCTGTTAGTTCTCTGCTCGTGAAAGAAATGTTTCGTAAAGATCGGAATGCATGAATAAGGTGATGTAAATTCGTGAGGAACGTTGAACATCTTTTTATCGAAGTGTAAGATCTCTTCTTTTGTTTGGCGAACAGTGGTTCTTTTTTTATTTACCAATGGCAATATATCGAAAGGTAGTACCTGTGATAATGTTAAACTCGTTTGGAAAGTTCGTAACATTTCTGACAATCCACCTATCAAATAATGAAAACATTCAGATTCAGGTAAATAATATTTCTAATTAATCATTAGGTGCAACGACTAAGGGAAAGTTCACTGACTGATATAAGAAGCTTTGAGGACACGTACGATCAGTCATAAGAAAGGATCGATAGAGAAGGTTTCAATAATGACATATTCGAGAATCCAGTCCCGGATCAAAGATCGCGTCATCGACTGAAAAATCCTTGCGAAAATGTCAGGCTGAAACCATGATTCGCTCGACTCTCTCCGGTATTGCTCGAAGTGTGTATGAATCATGCGATTTCAGAGGCGCGTGGAAACGCGAGAGTCCGTTTCTCATCGATTAAACTTGATTATTAGCCACAAGGATCCGTGGAAAACGTGCCAATTGAACACATCCGATAATCTGACACACAATGCTTGACGCACATTTTTTCTCATCAATTAACTGTTTTTATTAGTACTGAATTTTAATTTGGAAGGTCTCTGTACTCGCACAGTCCTTGGCCAATCAATTAGAACCACTCGAAACATTGAATTTTACATCGAATTAATTGCAATAACCGGATATTTTGTAAAAAGTTAGTATACAGCGTATACGAATAATTGATCGCTTAAATATCTTTATGATATTTAATTGCGAGATGTATAATAACACTTGCCCCAGATATCTTGTAGTTTCTACGTACATTTTCAATTTGTTTCAAGTCCCGTCAATATAATCACGATGGTTGAGTCTCATTGATTCAAAGTGCTAATATAACTTATATATAATTGCGAGATGTATAATAACACCTGCCTCAGATATCTTGTAGTTTCTACGTACATTTTCAATTTGTTTCAAGTCTCGTTAATATAATCACGATGGTTGAGTCTCATTAATTCAAAGTCCTAATATAACTTGCTAATATAACTTGCTAATATAACTATGTTAATATAACTACTAATATAACTTATATATAATTGCGAGATGTATAATAGTACTTGCCCCAGATATCTTGTAGTTTCTACGTACATTTTCAATTTGTTTCGAGTCTCGTTAATATAATCACGATGGTTGAGTCTCATTAATTCAAAGTGCTAATATAACTTGCTAATATAACTATGCTAATATAAGTGCTAATATAACTTATATATAATTGCGAGATGTATAATAGTACTTGCCCCAGATATCTTGTAGTTTCTACGTACATTTTCAATTTGTTTCAAGTCTCGTCAATATAATCACGATGGTTGAATCTCATTGATTCAAAGTGCTAGTATAACATTTATATAATTGTGAGATGTATAATAGTACTTGCCCCAGATATCTTGTAGTTTCTACGTACATTTTCAATTTGTTTCAAGTCTCGTCAATACAATCACGATGGTTGAGTCTCATTGATTCAAAGTGCTAGTATAACTTCAAAATCATAAACGATCGAATACTTTTGCAAGCAATCTCTAACGTAGCATATATCAGAAAATTTCATTATCAGCGTTCCTCGAGCGTGTCCTTCGAAATAGATTGCATCGTAATCAAAATTGTTTAGCCCGGCAAATGATCGATAAGATGAACAAGAAGCTCGATGTAAATAAGACCTCTAAAGGCGACCATACGTGCACGTATATGGTAAGGCCAATTGGATAATGGAAAGGACGAACATTGTGTTGCAAGTCTGGATCGGTTCTAATTACCCTATCCGATAAAACATGCCAACTCGTAACAGTACTTAAACATTAGGTCTGTATAGTTACGTGCATCATAATTATATTTCATCCTGTCTTATCATTAGACATAGAAAATTAAACAATAATTAACAATCCATGAATAACTCAGTGTTTATGCAATTCATCATCCATAATTCATTCTTTTGAATTTGACGAATGCTTTATGAGGAATAATAGCTTAGAAAAATGTACAGTTTGAGGGAAACTTTAAAGAAAGAGAAGAGGATCACGTAATATCGTTATGTTTAATATCGAACGATGTATGAATTTTAATAATCGACGACTAAAGAGAGGGGGGCGTTTGTTGAAAATTGTTGCAACGATAATTTAGAACCTTGATTCCTTAATAAAAGCCTTTCGAGAGAATTGATCGTTAGGATAAATTGCTCGCAGAGCTGATCATTATAGTAGAGTTGATATAACCGATGACCCAAGATGTTTATGCAATAACGGTGATCAAGACATTGATCATCTTGTTTAGCAATGCTCTCTTTTTGCAACGCAAAGAAACAAATTTATTTATTCTACATTCTGCTTCTTTGCCGTAATCTCCTTTCGATTGACTTCTCTTTAGTTGCGACTGAACAGATTCAAGTATATTTGATGGCTTCTTAAACCCAATTTCTCCAACTGAGTTTTCTTATTCTTCCGAGATTTGAAGGTTGCAGTAATAATAAAAAGAATAAAGAAAGGGAAGAAGGAGAATTGCAAAAACTTGTCCACAGTGAAATAAACGTTCTCCGACGTGATGCGATGACGGTGAACGTAGCAAGGGCACTCGAGACACCTCTTACTCCCTCGACACACTTTTATTTTCCAATCCATGCCGATTTAGGTATCGACATTACGTAGTAGACTCGGGCAACTACTGCTCTATGGATTAGGTGAGCGTGTAATTGTCGGAGTTGATCCAAGTTGCACCGTGTCGATGTAAGCGTTACGTCCAGCTCTTTTTCTTCTTGTATACCCGACGATGGTCTGATGTCTTCGTGGCAGATCCACGTAACCTTGAACTGGTTTTATTCGAGCAGTGATCCACCGATAGTACTATTATATATCTACATTAGAATTCCATATTAGGATATAGAGACGAAACAAATAAAATACAAATTGGTTCTTTGGATGGAAAGTGAGAGTTTGCGATACGTTTCTCACATCGAAAGTTATACCACACGAAAACGACATTAGAGAAATTGTCTAATAAACACCGACATCGGCGTTGTTAAATGTACTTATCGGTGTGTGTCGATGAAAGTGGTTCAGCGAGTCAGCGGCCATTTCGCATGTGCTTAAACAGGCGTCGTAAATTCTAGGAAAGATACCAACGTACACGCGAAATGAAACACGTTTCTTTCATACACGTTTGATCACATCTTCAATTCGTTGCCGATTTCTGCCAATGCTTCTTCTTTCAATATATTACCGCTGGACGATACTATAGACCTCCCTAGAGGTAGTTATAGGTAGCTAGAGATACTATAGACCTAGAGATTTGTTCCCTAATCTGAAGAACTTCGAAACGGGTAAAACTTTGTAAATATTTCCACAAATTCAATTAGAAAATGAAAAACGCAGATTTGTTTGAAAGGCTGTCAACGTGCTTTAGAACGCGATTTACAGCAAATTTCTTCTTCCTTAATTTGTTGATAATTATCCATTGGACAAAATTTAACGAGTAGTATTACCCCGCCAAATTTAAACCTTAATGAAGCGACGTTTCATACGTGTCAATCTAATATGAATATGTAATTGACAGGTAAGGTACTTAATCTTCGAACACGATCTTTTACACCCCGCAATTATGTTCATGTCAACTCGTCTCACGATAGGGTGTGTCAGAGAACGGAACTCGTGTTATGGTGGAGAAGGTTACTCTGCTATGGTTTCTATCGGATAGTAAAACTGCAAGTGCCATATACGGGTACGCGGAGTCGCATGCAGAAGCCTCGTTTATACAACGCCGTCAGTTAAACACTCACGTTCGTGTTTGATCCAATTACACATAATCGCAAGGATACAGCGCGAAATGCAGTTTCGTAAAAAAATCCGCCTCGAGGCTGATGTCGATCGATGGGCGTACAAAGCTCAGATCTATATCCACGTTTATCTTTCAAGGATGAGACTTTGAAATACGATCCATGTAACCTCGCAGTAATACAAAGTATAATAATTGCAACTATAGTCTACCGACATGAACATCTTCCAAAGTACACGTATGACTTTCGTACAAAAATGATGAAAATGCGCAAGTTATTTCAAGGTCGTTCTGGGATTATTTGCATAAATCAGTGTCTCTCAAGCCGTACCTCAACTTGTCTGTACATAAAGATCACCTTTTTATCTTTACGACCATTACGTGTTTAACAAGGCACGGTAAACTCATTAGAAATCATTCTAACTTAATATCTAATTAGTTGCAAAAAATCTTAGTCTAAAAGTAATTACAGCGATCGATGATCCAATTTAGTAGCTCGATGGTTTGAAGAACGGAATTGAATGTTCTCGTAGAATTTGATTCTCCACGGGTATACTTTTCTTTTTTGCGAATTTCGACTGCATCAACGTGCAAGTTTTATTTTCTTCCTGACAAACTTATTTCTTGACACTTGCGGTGTCCTGACGCTACAAGCACTCTTCAATTATTCTTGCGATCATTTCCTACGTATATTTAAAATTCACCGGTACGAAACTTTCAATTATTTTAATTATTCAAATTCCTAAGCCACCGTTGTTATACCTCGACGTACCTCGAGCCAGTGCTAGCTCTCTGCAAGCTGTTTTACGACTCTTGAGGAATCCGGATTGAGAACCCAGAGAACAGAGTCTTATTTTCTGTTTATTCTTGGACTCAAAGTCCTGGGATGTTGGTTTCACGGTAAAAGGAAGATTTCTCCTGTCCTTTGAATAGCAAGCAAATATTCTATATCACGTGAGCGTCGGAAACAATTTTACAGCATAATTGAACACAATTGCTCTCGTCACACGACGTGAAATCTTCCTCTTCGTTCTTATGGTTAAATAATGGTAAATAATCGTTCTTAGATGTGGCCGTTAACTGCGAGATTTTGCAACTAACATTTCCAACGCTGATTTAATGGGAACGTTCGATCCTGTAAGAAACGTGTATCAAGGGACAACAAAATATTATCGTACATTCTAATTGACCCTAAGCAAGCAAGTTATCAAGTGAATCAATGGATAATCGGATCGACGTAGTCGCACATATAGCGTAGGTTGAGATCTCCTTGAAAACGCCTCCCAGCGTACGATCCTGCTGGCATAACGCAAGTTACATTACTCATTCGCTTCTACTCGATCGTTGTATCTCTATAAGTATCTAAATGACGTCATCGTTGCACGCTTTTCGCTGAAATACGTTGCGATCTTTATCGAAAGGACTGGTTTTCCCGCAGACTCCTTTATTTCCAGATAAGGCAGGATCGTATATTTATTTGAACTCATCAGGGGACAAACGATTCATATAAGAGTATAATGTACTGTAATTTTTCGTTCGTACAGTCGTTCACGAAAGTATCGGAACACAGTTACAGGAACTTTGTCGCGGACATGTCAAGCGTGTTATGTAAAACATTTAAAAATTTCATGCAATTTGTAATCCATTGAGAGAACAATGAATAGCGTCACTGTGGTAAGTTTTCAAAAAATCTGAGAAAATTTGTCAACATTTATTGAAGCGTCTCTGCTACCTTATACAATTTCAATGTTTGTAAAAGATCTTTCAGAAGAAAATGCCAATTCTGCTTTGGAAATACGAATGAAAGAATAAAAGGGAGAGTCAATCTATGTTAATAAATTCCTCAACGTGTAAATTGATAATAAGAAATGTAGAATTATATAGATTCTTTGCTTGTTTGAAAGATTCGCGTCAAATTACATAAAGTTGACAAGGCGAAATTATCTGGTATACGTGTACATCGGCTGAAAGGTAAATTTTCCTTAATTGCGTCAATTCTGTCGGTACAATTGCACGAAGTATTTTCGAAACAATCGGGAAGCTACGAAACACGACCAACGAAATCAGATTTAAGATACTAAATGAGCATTGTTGAAGGTGACGTGCGAGTGGCAGAAAAAAAAGCTTGAAAGTGGCCGATGTTGCGTGGGTGTAGCCAGAGATTGCAGGCTCTCCGTGAAATTTCGTATTTCAAAAGGAACACCCACGCTCTCTTCTTTGACACGTCCATCGCTCATCGAGATAATCATTCTAAATTTGGATATTCAAATTTCCTGATTAGATTCACTTAGAAATTTGTTTCGCTTCCAACTGAACGCCCTTGTCCGACGAACGTTACGCAGAACGATAGTATTCGACAAATCAGTGAAAAATCATTTACGCAATCCTCGTTCTAAACTTGGTCGCGTCACTGACGACTTTCTCTCGGTCTAAAACAAACGTGATTTTCTATTGACCGTTCGTGCGATAACGTTCCCTCTAGCATGTGTCCATAAACAGAGAAATCCAATTGCTTTATCCTGCCGATTAGTCCACCGTCCACTAGCATCTTTAGCTTTTGTATTATGTGAAATCACGTGCACTATTATAAAAAATATTATAAGCAAACATAAAAATAAATTCTGTTTTTAATGATAGGAATGGTAAGAATAATTCTATTACGAATAACGTTGACGCGAGTTTTGCATGCGTCTTACTTCAGTAGAAAATACGTATGTTTATTCGTTATGCATTCAGCCAAGCAACGTTCGTTAAATTAGAAACCTACGATACTTGGATTTCCTATGGTAAAGGAATTATTTCGATGAATTTCGATGTGCAACAGAATAATACTTATGGTATAAAATTTTATTATCTATTATCCATCTATATGTTTATTACAGACAAATTTTATGCGGATATTAAATTCAATTAAATTCCCTTTATTCAATTAGTCAGCTTTATAACGCGGTGCAAAATGTATTATTCTTTGTGTTCGCGGTAAAATAGAATTGTAAAATAAATAGGGTCTCCTCCTAGCTGCTTCGAGTAGTACACGAACATAAATTATTTTCTAAACAGTGCCGAAAGTTCACATTCCATCTTCCTCTTTCTTGGTACGTGTGAACTGCTGGCAAGGGAGCGTTTAGAGGCTCACTTCCGGTATCGGTTCTCCTATCGACTTCACAGTGAAACGTCTGTGAAAACGAGCTGCAGGGACCTCTCCGAGATCATGCGCCGATATTTAAAAGAACAGCAAGTAGAAGTGGGCGTGGCTGTTTCTCTAGCGATCGTACCTCTTTCTCTTGCATACACAACATTCGTGCAAATATTTGCATCGCGCTGTTCGAATAACTTTGAATTTTCAGTCTCCGCATGGCGTGATTTTTACGCAGCAACGCGCTCCATAGGTTTCCTCTTCTTCCTTTTCCCTCCATTTTATTGCTTCCTGCTAAACGTGAAACTTTCTTGGCTCTTTTCTTTCACACTGTCCTTTCGGATATTTTAAGATCTGTGCTCTTCGTGTTGTACACATATTTAGTGACGGTATACTTGGCGACTTGTTTGCACTCGCGCTGATCAACCAGTTAGAAATTTCAGTGTATTCTTCTGGAGTGTGCTCGGTGTTCCGTAAACGTTTGCATCTGCTCGAGAGTTTTGCTACTTTTTCGTGCGAACCCGATCCAAAGTTCTTCTTTTCTACACATGCAAATGTTTATCGAGATCTCGCAAGCAGTTGAACATCGTGCGAGTTTACGCATCCACTTGGAAATTCGCATTTCCTGTGTGACGAAGATTTCTTCGCGATCACCTACACGCTTTCTTCTCACAAACTTGCAATTTCTACCAAGATCGAGGTTTTTCTTTACGCGAACGTTCATACGTTCACTTTTCAAATCGGTGACCATTTCCAAGTGGAGAAATAAAACTATACTTGCGCGTCGACGTTATTTCATTTAGTCGTACGTTATCGATCAAAAGTATACAGACACTTGTCCTTGGTCGAATGCAATTCGCAAGATCACAAAAATTTATAAAACCACGAACATTTGCGAAATTTGTAATTCACAAAATTACAAGTCGAGACACTTGCACTGGCTTTGTCCTTCTTTAGAGTAGAATATTATGACACGATAGAATTTATTCTGGGAAGTTAATATGCAATTAAAAAATTGATATCTGTAAGGATCAAACAGTATATAGGATTTCTTGAAATGAATAAAGGAACATTACAGCATAGGTATATGATTTCTTTTTTTTAGCAAGTTTAGTAAGTTTTATACGTCCACTTCCGAGAATCCTGAGGTTCTAATCAGTGTAATTCCCAGATTCCAGGCTATTTGTCGATTATTAAACGTTGCACAGGCCCATAATTGCAACCTTTGAATGAGTTAACGACATCAATTCCACAGTTCTTTGTCAAGAGAACGACGCTTCATTTTGCGAGGATGTTTACTATGATTATCATAAAAAGAGCAAGTATCTACTCAAATTATCTTGTGCAGCCTTCATTTCGCTGAATAGCTCGTGCAACAGGAAAGTTTGTAACGCTTGTTAAACACGTTTCAAACAAAAACTGTATCATTGCAATCAATACGAAATACTAGTGATTCGTTTGAGTAAATTCGTGCTCCATAAAAAGAGGAAAATTTATTGTATCATTGGACTAATGCAACACAGCTTTCACAACCGATAGAAAAGATTATTTTTGCATTGACTAATCACTGAAATCTTACTAATGGTCAGAGCGTGGATATTTTTCCAAGTTCAGATTTTTACAAACAGAACTGAAAAAATGGGATCCGAGTAGAAATCTGTTTCATCGTACTTTTTTTTATACGTTACGTGTATTCCATATCTTTTATTTTACTTTTACACCTTTCAATTTCCCATAGACGCATCGAATCTACAAGTTCTGCGAATAATATCAGTTTAATTATACGTTAAGGTCCCAAGGATAAATTTGCGAATCTCACATCCGATCTTTTCAAATTCTATCCCAATCTCCATCGAACGTAAAGCTGTAAACGAGGTAAAATTATTTAAAGAGACTCGAAGAGCTGGTACATGATAGCGTCGTTTCGCTGGATTGCTGCACTTTAAATTAACTTCGAGGTGCAAAATTGCGGGGCATAAAAAATATTGCAGCCGTCTCGACACAGTTTTCCTGACAGTCGGTTTAGCGGCACGTTGTACCAACAAAGGATTACATAATACCCCACATTCCTGGCCAACATACTACGCTCTCCAGTCATGCTCGTTTTTCGTACGACGTGATACGAGGGAAAGTATCATACACGTACTTGTTGTCTACCATCGAAATTGAAATTGAAATTCAGTGAAAATCGAGAGGCGAAAATTTCAAATTGGGCGGTCCAGCTGTTTCACACGTTGAAGAAACGTATCGAAGTTTGTAATATTTTCGTATTGCATCATTGGTTACACTCGTATATAGGTTTCGTGTAGTTCAAAGAGTATCTTTCATCATTTACATCAATCCTTAATGATAATTAACACTGATAAACAAACTAAAGCTGAAAAGTAAATTTCATTTACTACACGTTGCGACACATGTACACACTTTACTTTTCATATTTTGCAAATTTTTCTATCTATGTTTATCATTGTCCATCTGTATACATCTGTGCTGGATATAAATGCATAAACATCGTGGGTATGTTTAGGAATCTAAAGAATCAAGGTTGTGCAATTGATACGAAATACTTGTTAGGGTAATCTCGAGACTGTCAGAAGACTTTTTCATTTACTTACCAATAAAAATGCCAGTGCGATCCCCCGCCAGTCCATGGCTAAAATAAAAGAGAAAGTCTTATTAATAACTGGGTCGAACTCCCATGAGTACGATCGACCGTGCAAACGTCTCTCGCGCGAGAACACTTGCAACAAAACACGAAAAATCACACGACGACCGGTCTATCTTCTTACTTAATACATCCACTCGATGTTCTTTGTACATCTATCCAGTTAAACGTCTCTGCTCACGACCTAACAAACTTTGATTCGCTAACTGTACACTAAACAGACTACGTAACGAGGTTCTCGATGCCAAAAAAATCGTCCTCCATTCGCACATTACAAAGATCCATGAGATATCGTCGAGACCTTCTCGTCGATGTTCCACGGAATCATAAATCAAGTGACGCGACACGCCTGAAGGTTTGTAAGATTCGCAGACACAAGAAACTCGTCTCCATCTTGCCGCGTGCTGATACGGAGAACATAGAGAGAGAAAAGGGTGGGAAAATGGGAGAAAAATTGGAAGGGTCGAAGGGTTTGATTTTGATACAGGGAAAACGTTTTCGAGCTGGTTAGTAGAGCTGTGTCGAGAAAGCGACGCGGTGTTTCGCGGAGGTGGCCGAACATAACGCAACGTTCACTTTTTCGAGCAACAAGAGAGGCCGGTGCACGGAACAGGAACGACCTCGAACACACTGGACCACCGTGCTTGACCGTAGCCCTTGCACGCGGACGCCATTTTCACTGCACCACGACCCCTTTATGGTTTTCGATTGAACATGACGCGACGTCGCGACGACACGAACCGCGCGATTTTACGAGGCTGGTCGATCGACATCCCGCGAGGTTCTGCCACCTTCTTTCCACCTTTTCTCGTCGCGGCCAGGAAAGTCAGGCTCGTGCCTCGCGATTTGATGCACTTGGGAACCCAGGGCCGTAACATACTCTACCTTTCACTTTCTCTTCGTCACGTGGAAATTCGTTTCTTCCAACCTTTTCGTTGGTCGCGTTTGAAAAATCCGTTACCGACAAACAGAATCGCGAGGAACAGTAACGCGAAAGTA
Organism: Bombus flavifrons; assembly: GCF_040668555.2. Classification (NCBI taxonomy): domain Eukaryota; kingdom Metazoa; phylum Arthropoda; class Insecta; order Hymenoptera; family Apidae; genus Bombus; species Bombus flavifrons. The sequence continues at coordinate 9,341,804 of NC_138455.1, read as the reverse complement.
ATCCGCCACTTGTACACGCTTTTCTACGAAATTTCATTAGCAGCGTAACGAGAACTGACTATCGACGTTAGATCGGTAAAGTTTCAAACAGATGTGAATATTTATACAGAAATTACGGGAGATTGTACTTCCCAGAGATCACAAAGATAATTAAACAGTCCGTTGTATATCGACATGTAATTGTAATTGTAATATTTATTACTATATCGTACTCTTATTGATAGATATACAGGGTGGTTGGTAACTGGTGGTACAAGCGGAAAGGGGATGATTGTACGCGAAAAAAGAAGTCGAAAATATAGAATACAAATTTTTCGTTTGAGGCTTTGTTTTCGAGAAAATCGACTTTGAATTTGCGCTCGGTACGCCTGCACTTTATCACGTCTCGTTATAACGGATCTCACTGTAGATCGTTGTCTCGATTGACGTTATTTTTTTAATTTTTTAAATTTTTATTCTATATTTTCGACTTCTTTTTTCCAACCACCCTGTATATGTCTGCAATTATCTGTATATGTGGATTTTCATTTTCTGATTGCTTTCACATTTTATCGATGTGATATATCGCTAATGAAATTATAAAGTGTTTTATCTAGTACACATAATGGGAATAGATAAGACAAAAGATAGAGAATTTTATTTAATTTTATCGCGAGCATAGCAAAAAGAGTGTACGGCTGTCGAAGCAGATCCCACGTCATGACATACCGGGCGTTGAAGTCACCGGTGACTTGTCTCGCATAAGGCCGATATAGTCACAGTACGTATGCGCTCGCACTGTTACGAAAGCCCAAGATTTACAAGTAAAACAATAGTCATATGAACAGCGCTCTATGCAATAATCCGGAAGACGATTTTTCACAAAAGAGACGAGCTTGAAAACCGCTTGCAGGAATGACGTACGATTGGAAAACTTTCTGCAGAAACGACATATAACTTGGCGTTAAATAAATAGATAGCGAGTTTATTTTCTACGTAATTAAATGATCGAATCGTTGTCAAGTCTCTCTTTAACCTGTCAATCGCATCGTTTGTTAACCAGAATCTCCTATCGATCGTAAGATGAAAAGTCGATGAAGACAAACGAGTGCCATACTAATTCTATTTTAATCTTCGCTGATACAAACATAGTCTATTTGTAACGGAAGTGATACGACACGATAAAAGACTGAAAATAAGTAAAGAAGGAATCCAAATGACTACATGACTCGTCTTTTCCTATCAACGGGTTAAGATCCACTATCATTAGCAATTCAAACGAGGCTAACATTAAACAACTAGTCCTACGTACCCTATTCTTAAAAAGTTCAACCTACCACAACTTTTTAATACTTCTACCTTTTGCTCCAACTTGTACAAATATTTTTAGATCGATAATTCGAGTCAATCGGGTTTTTTCTGCGTATCGGTCGCGGTCGATATAATTAATACGTGTGGGTTATCGAGATGCTGGATGAAAATCGTTCAGTGCGTGAGCGTAGACGATCCTTGGCGCCTGCATATTTGGTCACCAGTGCCACCTACGAGGATGAACAAGCGTCCCGAGCCTTGTACTCGTTTTCGCGTAGTTGCGTTGCATAACGCCGTTTCATTAAACCGACTATGAAGTCCACGTTATACCCATTCAGCCGTTGGCTGTGTGCCCCTCCATTTTCCATGCGTGTCTCCGCAACGTGCTCGGGAAAGGAAACGGTTGCTTCCACGCTGTTCGCACAGCTGTCAGCCGCTCTCGCGTTACACCCCTCTAGCTATCCATTTTTTTCAAATGTACCCACACTCGCTCGGTTATTCCGAAACGATATTAGGCGTCGAACTCGAAATCGCGATTGTACACGAGACTGCGTTTTCAACGAAATACCAGAACCACCGACTACCAGCCGGATGTAGATTTTTGAAACGTTGTGCCTCGTAGGCAACGAACTGCGACGATTAGGATATTTAAGACGCTTGAGAACCAAACTAATTTCAGGCTAGGTTCAGATTGTCCGCTTTTTTCTACGAATTAAATAATATACCTTTCACAGCGTTAGCGTGCACGGTCAGCGTAGTCATTGGCCTTTGATTCCTATGAAAAATTGAACGTACGTGTTCTCGGTGTGTGATACCGGAAATCCAAGAAATCCTGCCGATAAAGAAACGCGTATTTATATTTTAAGTTCTGAATTTTTCACCCTTTCGTAACGCTATTCCACGGGGGGTGAAATAAACTTTGATACGATATGTATCGGGCAGTTAAACGTGGCGAGGATTTTGAAACTTTTTTTTTTGATATGGAAAAATCAAAGTTACGGGAATTGATTTATCGCGAGGGAAATAGGACGAAAGAGATAAATGACAAATAAACGTTCGACGAAATCATTGTGAAACGTGCGTGCTCGCTTTCGACGACCTTGAGAATGGAGAACAACTTAAAACGCGAATCCACAAAGAACGCGTTGTTGGTGACGTAACCAGGGAATTTTAGTCTCGTTATTTTTCTATCGTCCTGACGGTAATTTCAACGAGAACTCGTTCTAGACGGCTTCTGCGCCCTTGAATATCCGCCAACGTGGTCTTCGTAGTCTCTCCACGCAACGAGATATTGCGCCATCTTGGTGTCACCACGATTAAAAACGTAAAACTCGAAGAGACGTTTAACAGGACTTTATCTTTGCATCTCCATGTTATTAGATACATCTGACATAATAAATCCATTAAATGAATCCAGTTAACGAATCGAGTAAACGATGAACCATTTATTTTCACGATTAGTACCGATATATGTACGTTTCCCTATGCTTCCACTCCATTAATCACTTGGACTGATATTTTTATTTTACAACGCTGGAAACTATCCCTCAAGCATTAATTATCAAGATATCGAGAAAACTGCCGATATTGAATAGCACAGAATAAAAGAAGAGCTTACGATACGGCTACATATACAGGGTGGTTGGTAACTGGTGGTACAAGCGGAAAGGGGGTGATTCTACGCGAGAAAAGAAGTCAAAAATATAGAATAAAAATTTTTCGTTTGAGGCTTTGTTTTCGAGAAAATCGACTTTGAATTTGCGCTCGGTACGCCTGCACTTTATCACGTCTCGTTATAACGGATCTCACTGTAGATCGTTGTCTCGAATGACGTTATTTTTTTAATTTTTTAAATTTTTAAATTTTTAAATTTTTAAATTTTTAAATTTTTAAATTTTTAAATTTTTATTCTATATTTTCGACTTCTTTTTTCGCGTAGGATCAACCCTTTCCGCTTGTACCACCAGTTACCAACCACCCTGTATATTAATTTAACTCGCGTGGAACGTTGAATACGTGAATAGATACGTATCGTGAACGTTGAATAGATATTTATTAAAATATCTCACCTGTCGGATCACCGGTCTGTCTCCCAAAATATCCAATTATCAGCGATGTCGCGATATCCAGTCGTTTCTGTCTTCTTGGGAAAAAAAGGGAACGACGACGAATCTTTTTCACTGTTCTTACGAAACAACGAATCGAACGCAGACGAAATCGGAATAAAAGAAACGAAATGTCACGAAGAGCAGGATGGCGGAAATCACTTTTCAAGGAGCACCGAAGTTCGTCGAAATCACCAGTTCGATCTGCCTCGTGGATCCGGCTCGTTCATCATCAACACTTCCGGTAGCACACGAGACTCGTCGGAGAGCGTCGAAAACGCGTTCTCGCCGGCCATAAAGTCCACCTCGCGCACGTCGACATCCCCAAATCGTGACTGATCCCTCGATGACGATTCTTCTCGCTCATTTACGAGACTCCGAGTCTCGACGATTCGTTCTATCTAGTCAGGGGAGAGTCGATCGTTATCGCGCTCCCGTATCGTCAACTTCAACCCTATCTTCGCCAATGATACTCTGATTCGCGTAACTTTTATGCCAAAGCAGAGTTAGATGCCCTCGCGAATATTCTTCGTCGAATGGGATTTTCAAATTGACTGAGTTCTTTAGGCTTTCTGTTCGTTTTATTATCATCGATTGCACGCTGTTGTTCCCCGCGATAGATCGACCTCCCCCGAGAATGTTCCCATACTCTGGCAGAAATTCTTTTCATGTGTTTAAATTATCGGCACTGCACCACACACCTACCGGCGGTTCGTTGCTCTGGAAAGAAGCAGTCGAGCATGAAGAGAGTCGAGCAACAGACAAATCCTCTGCGATCGACGCGAGGCTCGAGACTGCACTGCTCTTCGTCCTCACGGTCCCTGTTACCTCTGTGTTCCCCTCACACAGCTCAAACAGGGAACCGTGCTGAGGTGAGAGAGGGAGAGCCACGAAGAGAAGCAACGAACGCCACTTCAAAGTGAACGAACAGAGACAGAAAGTTTCATTCGTGGTGGGAAAAAAACAACGATAAAATGAATAAGTTTCGAGGAACTCTTGAGTCTTAAAGGAAGGAAATAACACGATTCGATTAAATAATGAAAATGAAGAGGAATATTTGACGCGATGTTGTCCTGTGTGTGTGTGTGTGTGTGGAAGAAAGGATTGAAGAGAGATACGAGGGAATGAACGTTGGCATGACGAAGAAAAAGGACTTGCAATATCTACGGAATATTTGAACGATCGACCGATAGGGCGCGACACCGAAGCGTTTGTCTTTGTCTCTGGATCCCTGAACGATGGATCGCTCTGTGAATTAAAGTTTGGTATTTTTGGACGTTACGTATCAGTTATTCACTTACAATTTTATTTCTAGGGTTTAAACATATTCCATGCTACCTCTATAGTATTTCTTTCTTTTACTCAAACTTGAGGATTTCAAGTCTGGAAGTGTATAAGGTAGAAAATTTGAATGGAACAAGCTTTGACGTTTTTCTCTATTTTTAAAAAGTTTCTTTGAGCTTTGAAAATATACAGGGCCAGAATATTTTTATCATGACGAATATTCGCCAACTATAACTGGCTATAAGGTACTTTCGAAGTAGGGGTAGAAGAAGTTGAAATGAAAGAAAGAAAATGTCCGAGCGTGTAGAGATGAGAAGGATAGACTGTGCTTACATCATCGCCCGGGTTAGATGCTGTACCACTGCTTCTCTCAGGGGTGTAGAGGAATTTTGCAACTTTTCTACATTCAAACTACATGTAACATCGCTCATCGGCGTTCTATACCTAAAACATAATTGTGAATCCTAATCAAATTTATGTAAATCCAATGCTTTTGTAATGCATGTTAACTTTTTAAAGAAATAGCGATATATTTCAATTATTCTAAGAATTATCATTAAGTATACTTCAATCATTGATTTTAATTCGTTTTCTTTTATCTTGGTACTCAAAATAAATTTTTAACTTCTAATTCAATTCAAATTGCATTAAATTTCACATTTGTTAATTATAATAAAACGATGAATACTTATAGTAAGGGTTTGTGAATAGAAACGTATTAATAAAACATAATAGTGAGATAATATTTTGATAATTTGAATAGTTTGAAAATTTCTAGAAAATTTCAGATTACTTTATCGAACCTTTCCCTAAAACATTTCGTGCTGTTTTTACATTTTACAAACACACATTAAAAGATGCAACGATGAATATAGGAATTATATTTTATATGCAATAAAAGAAGAGAATACAGAATAAACTCATCGCCCAATGCAGGTTTAGTAGTGTTTCGAACTTGAAGGCTCTAGAATCCTCTTACCATTTTAACGTCATTTTCAATGTTATCGATTCAGCGTAGACTAAGGAATGACATGTACCTACATATGTACATATCTGTGCTTCCTTCCATACCTATGTCCGATTATTATGCAAACTACACTTGTAGGCATTCTTTCTTTTTTGTTTTATATCCAAATAGTTATATTTTACTGATTTGGCATTAAAAACTATTTGTATGTTATTCGAATTCGAGATTAAAAAATGTGCACGTATTCCGCGAGTGTGACGATTGTAGTTCACGAACGTTTTAACTCGAGTCGTAATGGCAATGCATACCTCTTTCCTGTGGAATGATTTGGATAATTGATATTGTTATATAGAAATTATTCCTTGAAGAGCAATATCGAGCTAAGCGCTACGAACAGTTTGAATGAATTTTGTACTTACAAACTATTATTTTTGTTTTAATGATTTTTTAATGTTTTTAATGGTCGACGCGATGATTGAATCAAACCATGAAAATCATATTACTATTCTTAAACTTTATTTATAAACTTATTTAAAAAAATACAAATACATTCTAATTAAAATTCCATCTTCACGTCTGAAAAATAAAAATTTGCAAATGTACATATAAATATGATTATATATTAAGCATAAAAGAATATTTACCGTTTTGCTGGAGCCTCTGCACTTTTCTTTCATTTTCTAGATTCCATAGAAATTCTTGAAAGATATGTAATGACTTATTAATACTAGTTTTCTTGTAATCTTTTATTCTCTTCGCGTTCAAGTCGTACGTTTCTTGTTCAGTCTTATCTTTCACATCGAATTCGTTTATTTCTTCGATCAACGTTGCAAGCGTTGGAACTTTGTCTAGCTGGAATTTGTCCACTGCATTTACGGTGAATGGGATACAAATTTTGCCAGTTTTTGGGTGAACGCAAAAAGGAGATTTCAAAAGATGGTTCAATCCTTTGCTGACAGCTATATCTAATCTCGGATAAGCATACTGTAGCATTACTTCTTCTATCAAATGACGATATTGATACCATTTTTTATCTCCCTAAAATTACACGTTCGATATCAAATTATTTCTACCTATTCCTGTTAGAGTTTTATAAGTATTATAAAATACCGTGGTCTTCTTGTTCTTAACATATTTCACAAATGAGTCCCATCTGTCCTTGCTGGAACTACATTGCCCAAAAAATGCTTTTAGTTCTTGTCTATCTTCATCATCGGAAATTATCTGCAGAAATTTTTCCATTCCTTCGTCTGTTCCTAATATATTTTGTTCTTCTATACAGAATGGAACAAAAACAGCTTCTATCATTTCCAGTGCACGTCTAATATTATACAAAATTTTATTTTAAATGATGATATAAAAGAAATTGAAGTTGGATGTAATTCATATAATAATAACATACTTGATGGAGTGGTGTATTCTATCACCAGGTAAATTCACTTTCTTCTTCATATATTCACCACCTTCTACAATTTGCAAATACTCTGCTACTGCACCACGTTCTGTTGCAGTCAGGCTACGTGCACTAGGATCGCATACCCAGCAATGGATACCTCTTCTGCCAGAAAATACCCACAATATGTGTTTGTATCCAAAATCCACTGAAATTCGATGCATAGATAACATACACATATTTTTAATAGCCTAATAATTATACTTACATCTCAAAGCACTGTCTAAAATTTTACAAGCCAATGCCATAAACTTCCAGCATTTATAGCAGATATCTGCACCGCTGCAACATGTTCTTACATCATCATAGTCAGTCATATCTATGTCAAAAACCAGTTCTCTTTCAACAGGATGAAAATTTGTTCCCTTGCGTTGATCCTTTGGACTAAGGAGAAAAAGTAAGAGTAAAATAAGAAAAAGTAATTTAATAATGATTAAACATATATTGACTTTGTCATTGATACCTGAGGTTGTATACCGCGCCTATATCAATCTTAATGGGAAGAAGTCTTTTAATCTCATACTCCAACTCCTTTGCACTTTTAAACGATTGGAAACGAAGATAGATATCACCTTGGAGAGTGAATGAGAATTCTCTGTGGGTAAATATATTCACTGTAACGATATAATTATTTCAGTAATGATATGGATTGAAACTAATTCAGATTAACAATAGTAGAAATCAAGAAATTATTGTTAGTACATATCAGAAACATTAACATAATTAGAATACCATTTCCATAGCTGAGCCAACGATAATAATCGTGAAAGGGAAATAATCTTGTATAATAAGTAGGCAAGAGATCAGCCAAGTTCGCTACGTCTTCCATTTTGCTTGACAATTATGTTAAAAACTTGGCGAGTAGAAATTTTCTTAAACTGTCACAGATTTCTTTAAGTTTTGAAACATCTCACTTGATATAGGTTGTGGCGGGAAAAAGTGCCATAAAATAGATACTTTAAAGACCATACTTCCTACATATCGTATTGGACGTGACGCTCTGATGGCCATAAACTATATATGAAATGGCGCGAATTTTTAATCTTTCCTTCTTACCATAAATTTTCAAAAAATTAACGCGAATACTTTATACGAATTATTTTCGAAAAGATTAATTTATAAAGATAGTCTGAAAAGGATTTTTATATTTAAAAACTTTTTGGGGAGGTGGGAAAGAAAATAAAGAAGAATAGTGTTCTGAATGTAACATTTTATTTTCTAATGTCATTACACGTATATTGAATGAAATTTAAAGTGTAATACCTTTAACCCTTTTACATACGTGCAAAAATAGAATCGTTCTATTTTTGAATGAACATTACTGGTAGGAATGTATCGTTGAACTTATCTAAATAAAAATCGTGGTCGGTGCTTCGGTATCGATGTCGATGATTATCATCCTATATGTGTATGCAATTACAATTCTTTGGAAGAACGACAGAATTTTTAAGTTACGTGAAATCTCGCCACATCACGAAGGAAAAAGCCTGAATTTGCCTCTCGAATGTCATCGTTGATTGTTCGACGTGTATACTTGCATTCTTCCAGCAATTTCATCGGAGAGAAAGAGAAAATTAATGTAAGTACGAAGTATGAAACGAATGTTACTCTCGTATATTTATTATGTACAATTCACTGCGTATCTATATTTCATATGCACGTCGCTTCGCGTATAAAATAAAGATGAATAACTTAATTAAGAAACGTGAGGATTTAATCCTTTTCTTTTTTTAACGGGACGAGGAGAATATGCGTAGAGTTTGAAGAAAGAATAAGATATATATTTATATATATATATCGGGATACGATTAAACTTATGATACAGTCTTCTGATCTGGTGTCGATAACACACAGTTTTCGTATTTAAATACGTTCCATTTGCAGTTCGCGTAGCAAGTGCACCTCTGGTTTGCATTTCGTAAACATCTCATATAATATAATATTAAATTAATTATTAACTGCGATACCCCAGCCCTCAAGAAGTGTACGGTGAAGCTTATTCTTCAAATAATCGTATCTATCACGCTTTATAGGATCGAAATATACATGCTACACCCTTTTTATGTGTACTTATATGTATAATATTACAAACAAATTGTTTATCTCAACGAGTTACTTACAATTTATCTACTATATTTCCGTAAATAGCATCTTTTGCGTACAGTAATACGAAGTTATAAATCATATCTTGTGAAGTTAAAGCTACAATATATATCTTTTATAATATATATTTAATAATAATAATAATAATAATATATCTTTTGTGTCGTTTCGTCGATTAATATAATCACTATTTACAAACTTCTCTCTCTTTCTCTCTTACTATCGGCAACATGAATAATAACTGTAAAACTCTTATAATAGATTCTGCTTATAAATAGATAAATCTTAAATATCATTCAATCGATAAAAACTCTTGAAAAATCACCTAAAAACGATGGATGACGGTGTGCAGTTGACTGTAACTGGCGAAATGATGGATGAGAATAAATCCAATTAGTGAAGTTTATGATGATCTTCACACGAGATATCAATGAGTAAAAAGCATAGTTGTATTACAGGTGAGACTTCGATGACTCAACATCAAAGACACGCGAGGACAGGAGGAAAATATAGAAGAATAATTCGAAAAACTACCCTTAAAACGTAAAACTATGGACTCGCGAATTAAATTTTCCTAACCGTGTGACTATTAAAAAATACCGGCTGACTACCCCAGTCATGCTGGTCGATCGGATCCTTATTAACCCATAGAAAATATTCACGCAGGAAAACAATTAAAAAGTATGAAACAAGCTCTCGAATTCTCTATTCTTCTTTACATACATCTCTCATTGGGAGGAGATCACTCTGATCTGTATCGAGCCCTTCACGACTTCTCATTTGCTAGAGTTTGATACGGCTAACTAGAAGGCAATGAATGTACGGTTCAAAATAATTTTGAGGATCCTGCGAGAGTTTCAATAATCATTGGTAATAAATAGAAATGTTCATTCACAGCTTCATTCATCGTTAGCCTCCTATTATTATTAAAGACATAAGAGTTTTTAACGTGTCAGTCGTTCATAAATCCTTTAATTGTTTCGAATAACGCACAAAGAATTTTCGGTGGTCCATTCTTTTCATGGTCTCTGACTCTTTCTTCTAAGATCTCCAGGAAGTACCATATCAAATATAGATCGGATCGCAAAGGGTCACGACAAAAATGATAGAAAAATATAGTGTAGCGAGACTGTCTCTCCTCCTACTGTTCCTGAGGCACCTTTACAAGAACCGTTCTCGTGCCTTCCGAATCAGAGATGTTAATCTTCAGCTCGTTGGTCAACATCTCGAGCTTGTCCACCACCTTGGCGTTCTTCTGCCCACCTGGATTCGGTGGGGGCCAAACGTCGTCCAACGGAGGTTCAATGTACTTCCTGTTCGGTTTTATCGTGACATCCTGTTTTCCGCAGAGCGTCCCTCCGATGTGATCGGAAGACGAGACGCATTTCGGCGGTGGTTCCGTATCCATGCGAGGACGTTTGTAGAGGGGTGGCTGAATCGTCGGGCTGTAATCGTGATCCAGAAGGCCCTCGACCTCCTGCAGCAACTCCTCGCTATATTGCTGCAGTTCCTCGTCCATCAACTGTTTCGTGTACAGTAACGTTCGAGAACGACCTGAAACAAATGTTAGTTCGAATATAAGTATTATAGAAATAGAGCTTTGGGATTAGAAATTTTATAATAACGAATATTATAAAAATAGAGCTGTGAAATTAGATACTGATCGTGTGGAAATAAGGATGATAGATTTTAGTAAAAATATCGTGAAATAGATCGAGTAGAATTTCCAAAATTTCGCGATTCTACGTTTGGCATTTTCTATATACTTGTCTTCAAACTACAAGTATCGTATTTATAAGATTGCCATTATCATTCGCGCAAAGTATCGTAAATAAAAACTTGTGACGCGGTTAACCATGAACATTGCATCCTCAATATGATGATTAGACAACTCGGTCTGTGTCTGGTTTCGTAATCAAAGCGAGCAACTGGTTACGAGTCACTTCACGTAGGAGCGAACGGTCCTAAGGTACTGGTCTCTGAATTTTAACGAAGGTCAATGACATCGTAAGGTTCTCGTTATACTGAGTAAAAAATCAAGAGTTACTACGCCAATGAATCGCGGGCGAAAGTCAGGTAAAGAAGAATTTCGTTTATTCGAACTTTATAATTTATCTGACAGGAAAAAATGACACAATCTCAGGTAACACCCAAGATACAATCGAGATAATGCGATGTGAAGCGAAAACAATAGAGTGAACGGCCGTGTTGGGAAAGTAGTTAAAAGAAGATTACAGTTCAATGAGAAAGATCGGCCAGTTCAGGCATCGAGAAAGGATCCGAGCTTTCCCGTCCTCGTTTAGAAAGTAGCTGAGCAACTTCTCGATTTCCTGCTCTGGTTTCACCATTCCGCAGTTAATATCGATACCATACCAATTGATTTCGAAATCATCGTGTTTGTCACTTTATCAGGATTTATCGTAAATTTCTGATAAAAACTCACTCGTGAGCTGATCAAGATTTTATATACTTCCTTAGATGATAATTTAATAAGTAATAATACAAGTGATTTACGAGGTTGCAAGTTGTAGATTGTAGATTTCTATCGCATAATTTTTACAATTTTAGCAACAAGTCAATAATATTCTAACTTGGGAAGCTTTTACAAAAATCCAAGTGATAATCAAATTTTAAGACTAATAACAGTATTGTAAAATTTTAATCGCGTAAGACAGTGTTGAGCGAAAAAATGTCGAATTGTTCAGAAGAATAAGAACAAGAGTAATTTACGCGTCAACTTGATGACTCGAGATCATCGAACGAACATTTATCAGCTCGATAGCTTCAGTGTGCCGTAGAGCGAAGGATATTGAGTAAATTCGTTTCGTAATCTGAAATACCGCTGATAACAATAATATATCGTCTCGCTATGTTTTCGAGGTGTAACTTCAAGTGTATTCTGCTGTTCTAGCATACGATGATACAGCAACGCGCCCTAAAAATGAAATTATTCAGAGAATTATTCGAATCAAATAATATCGACAAGTAAATGAACGATTTAAAAGAAGAATTAAAAGAGAACACAGTAACATTAAAAAATTGTTTAGATGTTCTTTACGCTTCGAACAGATATCAGAATTACAAACTAGATATTACGTAAAATATATTCACCTAACACGATTCAATTATCTGGGGTTACTTAATCGTATCTCATGATAATGAGTTCTTGCTCATACATGCTTGCCGTTTCGTCTTTCTTCTACGTGTTCGAATTGTCAATAATTAATAGGAATCGGTATTAATATCATTTATGATAAGTACGTTGTTTAAATTAATGTCAGTCGTTTATTAATGCTTGCTCGTCATGATCCTTGCTCGCAACATTGGCCAAGGGCATTGTTAAAACAGACATAAAAAACTTCTTTGGAAAACAAATTTGCAAATCTACTTTCAGATAAATCGAACGAAATGATTTTATTCTCGAAGGAACTTTTCGACGTCATTGAAACAGCGTGATATTGCCACGAGAATATAGAATGTGGAAGAAGAGAAAAGAGAATGAGCTTCTTCTTCGCCGTTTCGTTTTCCACGCCGGTAAGAAGCCAGTCGACCGTACGAGGCCAAGATGCAACAAACCTGATGCAGCACGTGAAAGCAACGCCGAGGAAAAAATCAAATATTTAAGAGGGTTGTGCCTTTCACGATCTCATGGAGTTCAATGTTCTCCAAGCTGGCCCGTGCTATCAAATCCATTCAATCTGTGTGTAACCGCTAATATAACGGTTCGAAAAGGTCGAACAAATATGCTGGTACCATTCACGTTTATTTTTGATATAAAAGCTGGTAGCTCGTGCGCGTAGAAACGATAAAACGCAAGATCCATGAAATTTTCTAATCTATATGATATCCAAGCACTCGATCAGTTATTATTTTGTGAGATCTTGGAATCAAAATAAATATATTGACATGTACGGTAGGTATTAAAAAAAAATAATCACGATTGATTTTTCGTTGAAGATTCTTTCAAAGTATTGGATCGTTCTATTCGAGAGAGCTAAATTTAAGAGAGCGGCTAATTTTATGAATTTTTCTCATGGACGGAGTAAAAGTAATAGAAATCTTGAAAATGTTCCTAAAGTGATTTGAAAGCCCTCAAATCCTTCAAATATCTAAACAAACTTGGTACAAGTAGCTATAACAAAATATCATCGACACGATTAATTACTAGGAATTGCTCAAATATTAGGGTATTTTTTACACAATATTTTCGTTATTAAATATCTGCTCCATTTATTAAAATGTTCAATATACAAGTAAAATAAAGATATAGTATACAAAAATTCATGAAAACGTTCAATAAATTTGTCCATGCAAATCGTTTAATTTGTCCATCGTGCAACAGGGTCAATTCCATAACAAAAACTATTCTTTCAAATTCGTATGAATCATGACACGATGCGACTCTTCGTTAGTCATAGATGAAAGAAATATACGAAACTTACCCGCTAGCGGCGGCATTTTCTCTGGCTGTTCCTGCTCTTGTGCGAGTTCGTTGTTGGAATTGGAGTGTGGCCGTAGATTCGGCACAGCGACGAGAGCCAACGAGAGCAACAAGACCATCAGACAAGTGGCAGGCTGGGCGCTCTTGTTGCCTTTTTGCAACAGAGCCTGCAGCCTCTTTAGTTGCCCGGCCAGGCTCTGATTCTGCGACTGTAGAGCCTTAATGCGTTTCAAAAGCGTCATGTTCTCCTCGGTGCACTGCTTCACACGATCCTCCAATCCGTCCACGTACTCCTTTTTCCTCTTTCGCGAGTCCTGCGCAGAGATCTTGTTGCGAATCTTACGTCTGATCCTCTTGAGCTCGCGCTCCTCGTGCTTCGTCAGCGGATAATGAGTAGGCAGCGTGATTCCTTCTTTTTGGAGCAGACGCTTCTCCTCGGCGTTCAGTTTTAGCCTCGGGTACGGAGAATCCGACTCCGAGATCTCGTCGCTCGAATTGCAACCCTTCTCGCTGCTCGAATCTTCTTGTTTGATGTTCATCTGCAGATCAGGCAGAAAAAGGAAATGTAAACATATGAAAATCACAGGTTCAGGTTGATAAAGTTTTATAGTGATCAGTGATATAGCTATTAAAAGGATATTTTAATATTATAATAAGTAGTATTTTTACAGCTACGAAGAAGATGGACGAATATATGTTTAGATGCAAAATCAAATTGGATAATTTTTATAGTATGAGATTAATCGACGACGTGCTGGCTTTTAAAACTGATTCTCTGTAAAGGATGATAAATGTAATTTATCGTGTTCTTCCCCTGTATTCTTCTCATGTAGTTATCTATAATTACGCAATTGAAGTCTGAGAGTGAAAGTTTATAAAAGTTCTATTCAGATTCTATCAATTATAAGTCGATCAAGGTTTTGTTTTTATTTCTCTCAAGAAAAAAATTTATAACGATCTATAATCTAAAGTTATAATTAGAACGTAGACGAGTTTTATCCACGATTCAAGTTAGATACCTGAACTGGTTTGTTAATGATATTAGCTTGGTTGATCTTGAATCCTTTGAGATTCCTAGCTTGCGAAGCATTGATGATCTTGATAGTTCGTACTTCCTTCATGTCTTTCAGGCTCACCGGCAATAGAATCGATCTTGGATTACCAGAACCCATTGGCGTGACGCGTATCAATTGTCTAATATTCCGTTTCCCATTGCACGTGATATTACGGACGTTTATCGTGTTACTTTCTGCAGATGCGACGTGAATTTGTTGTTGCTTCGGCGCTTTTTCTGAAACGAAGGGTTTTATTTCTCGCTATATTTGTCGTTATTTTCAACGTGACCTTATTTCACTTAGAAAGAGAACGTTATCAGGTATTTTTAGAGCCACTATCTCATCGAGTTTGTCAACTTCAAATACATATTCCGATAACCGCCCAAACATCTGTTCAAATCATGCGCCAGTTTCGAATCTGTTGAACTTTAGCTTTCACAAATGGATGAGCAAGAAGAGAAAATGTGTTTTCATGCTGAGAACGAGAGAAAATCGCGTTTGCGACAGCACAGGCGTAGTAGTACGTATCCAATGTTACAAAATCCTAACAGAGCTCACTGTTTTCGAGATATTTTGATTTAAGAGTTTGCAAACTTCTGCCAGATAGTTGCATGACGTATCAGGTGCTCTGGATCCGTATTCGTACATTCATACAATTTTCTTCCCTTTTTCCATTGCAAACAATTTTCATCTTATCTTGCATTAATCTTAAGGTCGACGATTTATTTTAAATACATGCACGTTCCCTTGATCCATATATATGTCGGAGAAGGTTGGAATTTAGAGTTAGGGGCGTGAAACGAATCTTCGTTTGGATTACACAGTGTCGTTATGCAATAGAGAAGACATTGACTAGTGCAAATGCGATTATTATAGGATTTGACAAGTAACCGTGGTAATTAGATACTCGAGAAACTAATGACAATGATCCTAGGTTCAACAACGAATCCGCGGTCAACGGGATGATGGATGAACATGCTCACAAAATATAACTCGGACTTCTTGTTAAAACGTGGAATATCCACCGAGCGTGCAGACGCTAAATAACTCGCTAATACGACCTCACGAGAGAATGACTTTCCGTCGCGATGATGCTGCAGAGGAAAACTATGATGGGGTGTGTCTAAGGACACGAGATCCTTGGATTCGTCGAGGATAGCCTTCGTTCAGAAGGTGAGGGAAATTGGCGTTGCTGCTAATTGATCAATCTCCATATCGGTGGTTAGAAAAAGATGCTAGCCGCCCTCGAGGGAAAGTTGCTAGTGGGAGACGCCGTTCGTTCCTATCTTCTCCTAGCTTCTCGTAGCTGGGACGAAGATTGTTTGTCTGTCTGAAGGACTTTAGCCAACTAAATCTTAAGATTTATAACGGGCCCTCAGGCTAGCCGAACATGTACTGCGGAGACGCATCGACATCTGGCAATCATCTTACTCGAAGAATAGGGTCTGCGTGTGGCGAGCCACGGGACAGAAACCGTTGGAATGTTTACTGTCGCGTGCCGTCACAAATATTTCTTTTAAGGAGAGCTATAGAATTACTCCATATCTTTGTTAGACAAAGCGTCCATCCCGTGACCGCGGCTACGTTCGGCGACTGGTTGTCGCCTCGAGCCCAAGCTCATTATCACTAATCTCGAACAAATACAATCGGATCGAATGACGACAATTGTTTAATTACGCCTATAATAGAATCTAGATTACGGTGTTAAGGGATTTTCCAAAAGGATGTTCCAAAGGGAAGACTCCGATGTCCTTTCATCTCCGACATATAGAACTCGACATCCACTGACTCATCCATGAGGTAAGCATGTCCAAAATCAGAAATTATGTACCTCCTATGCGCGAACAATACCAGCATTTCTCTTTTATTTATTTATAATTTTTTTCATTAAAAAATGTATTCCTATTGTTCATATAAAACAGATACAGGATTTCTGGTTTTGGTCACGTTTAACTCACGCATGATGAGTCAGTGCACGATGTGTGCTGTTTGTTAATATTATTTTATACAATTATATCATTATGTACCCCATGTAATCGTACTAGTATGGAAGCACAGTGTGTTTTCTCAGGCTGCAAATGTATTATCCTTTAACCAATGTTGAATATATCTCAGACTTAAAAACAATTTCATGTTATTCTTACCTAAATCGAGAACCGGTTGCTCCGTCACAATGGTCGTGTTAGCATCCGCCAAGGTGTTTGTCGGGTTCACTACAGCCACGAGGGTGTGTTCCACGTCCATTTCCTCGGCGACATCCGTGGCAGGTGATCCAATGTTAGAACTAACCACCGACCTAACAGGACTGTCCACGCTGGCCATCGATTGAATAGGGCTGCCCAAAGAATCGAAATCCATGACATCCTGTGGACTACTCATTTCAGAGTTGCTGATCTCCAGTTGATCCTCCTCGATTGGTAGAAGCGGGCTTAGTTGTTGCTCGCAAGAGAGACTCAATGCACTTGAAAGTCCGCTGTCCGACGATGAAGACGGGATCGCGTCCAGATCATTGTCGATCAGATTGAACTGATTATCCTCCAGCTTGAAAATGGAGTCCAGGAAGTCGTCCGGGTTGGTTGGCCATTCTTCCGCCTTGAAAAGCAAACGGAGAACAGAATGGAAATTATTTTGATGCGTTTGACGCGTAAGTTCGAGCTGTAATATAGGCGAGATTGTAAATTAGTTACACAGTTTGTGAGTGCCGAATACTCAGGATGTCTGCTGAAGGCTTTCTATCGATAAAATGCGATTCTCTTTGTTGTAATTATCGCTGCAAGGGAAATACTTTTCGGACTTTATAGATACATGGTTGAATTATTATCCTGGTTTTTTACTATGTGAAATCTTGTAAAATAAGCGAAGCATGTTTTCTTTCTTATTTGAAATACATAGTTCTTATATTCGAAGTATTTAAGAGAGGCAAGACCATACATTGTATCGTGTCTTATGATCCGCAGCTGCGTCATGTGTCGTAGAATGTGTAGTAGAACAAAGTAGCGACTCGTGCTATTTTATTTGTAAGTAGAAGAAGCTGAAAATATTAATGACTGCTTCAAACTGGTGGAACGAGGAAGAGGAATTATGATGCAAAATACACATATACTTTTATTTCAATATACCGCATAAAGTACGATTTTATACATCATATTCATATACATGATATACATCAGATATATTATATATCATATGTTATAAAATATAAGTACGTATAATATGCACAGTATAACTTATTGAGGTCAATCTCCTTCATTTGTTTTTCAATGTCGAAAGTTTATTTGATGTTGCATGCAGAGAACCGAGAATGCATTCAGTTTGTTTTTAATGGTACTTTTACTTTGTTGCATCGCAGCTGCACTCGTCTGTACGCCTATGGCGTTCCATTTAGATCAGATTATTGATCCGATGGATCTGCCCACGATAAAACGATCAGAGGCGGCTCTTAAGCTTGATGTAAGCGAGCCATATACTACAAATTCACTGCAGTTTCGCCATGGTGACGCATTACAATTCAGCAAATTTAACTTTTTAGCTGTGTGACACACATGACTATAGTTCATAGTAATCGAATTCCATAGTGGAATTGCATTCCGTATCGCTGGATTGCACCAGTCTTCGTATTTCAAAGAGTTGAATGACACATTCGTGTGTATTGCAACGTTAATGATTAAACCGCAGAATTTCAACCAAATTCATATTCTTGAGAATATAATCGAAAAAGTAGAACATCAGTAGAAAGCCGCTGTATCTACCAAGTATTATAAAACCATACCTTGAATATTCTACAGGATGGTTGATACAAGCGGAAAGGAGGTGATTCTACACGAAAAAAGAAGTCGAAAATATAGAATAACAATTTTTCGTTTGAGGCTTTGTTTTCGAGAAAATCGACTTTGAATTTTCGCTCGGTACGCCTACACTTTATCACGTCTCGTTATAACGGATTTCACTGTAGATTTTTAAAAAAATTAAAAAAAAAAATTAAAAAAATAACGTCAATCGAGACAACGATCTACAGTGAGATCCGTTATAACGAGACGTGATAAAGTGCACGCGTACCGAGCGAAAATTCAAAGTCGATTTTCTCGAAAACAAAGCCTCAAACGAAAAATTGTTATTCTATATTTTCGACTTCTTTTTTCGCGTAGAATCACCCCCTTTCCGCTTGTACCACCAGTTACCAACCACCCTGTATATATCTTTTCGTATTATGCGCATTCTGTGCAATGTTGCACCTTCAAATTTCCTGCGAATGTGTGAAAATCCGCAGTCTGTCGACGGCGCAGTGCACACGAGTATAGAAACTGCACGATGTGGATCGTGTAAAATCGCAGCAATTCACGTCTCTAATAATCTACATAGAGCCTTATGTTCTCAATAGCGGAATAGATGGTGTCTATTGCATCGTTAGAGGTATAAGATCCGGCATATACCAGCGAAGTGACATCATAGCGATGTCGCATCGCGCGATCCCCGTATACTCGATGTGCATTGCATTAGAAATGTAAATGCACCGAATCGTACAACTCTGTCGTACAAAATCGTATAAAAACGTGGTCCATGTCAGAAATTCTACAGGTGCAATTAACAGTGTTCAATTCCTAGAATGCTATTTGTCATCGATGATGATCGATGGCCGATGTTACTACAGTTTTTAGAATGACTAAGATAAGATTCCATGGGCTAACGAATGTTCAACAACGCGAATAATCTACGTAACACTACCAGGATAAAATACGCAAATACGATATAATATTTCGCAAAAATGAAAAATTTTCGTGCAGTATGTTTCAATCTTCCCAGGCTCCCAGGGCAAAATCTGTAAAATTCGTGTGGTAATCAACGTGTTAAAGAAACGGGAGAAAATTGCTTCGTTCATTAAATATTACAGAGAGACTATGCTTTGGATATTTTGTATATTTTTGCAAACCATGTGCATTTTGTACATTTTAAAATTTCCTCTAAATGTGTAAAAGTTCACAGCCTATCGATGTACTACGGAAAGTATAAAGCTATTGAATCTCGCACAGCGTTACTCATGCGAAATCACGACGTTGTATCGTTCATCTGCGTCGAACCTTAAAGTTCTCGTTCAGCATGGAAATAACAGACTTTGTTAATGCGTGCTCCACTTATTGTTAGATGTCTGGATGAAAGTTAGCTTAATCGGTTTAGCGAAGCTTGAAAAGTGGCCGTTCGCGTGGCGCTTGTCGCGCGAATCAAGCGTTTGGCCAATGCCGGCTAACCTAGTTTTCTAGTAGCATATGAGGAATGGTAAATATAGTCAAGTAGCGTGGAACACTGGTGCGCTTGAATTTTAGAATTCCGCTGGTGAACTTTTAGAATCGTAACTAAAAAGGAAATAGAAAGGGAAACGGGACTTTAGAAAAGGGAAACTTCTCTGATTCTGCGTCGTCGTACACCAACTACATTTTATATGAAAAACTGCTTAACATGTTTTTATTGATAGGATTTTTATTGTCATACAAAATTATTTTCATACAAAATCTACATATTATACAATGTATGTGATACTGGATATATCTTGTGATACATTCTGAAAGAATTTAAAAATAAAGCGTGAGCTAACGCAAAAGGTTCCTCTGTTTATCTGAATTTCCCTGGGACGTCTTCCTGTCTGTTCACATTTAGCAGATCTCGATTTTATATCCCAAATAAAAAAAAAAAAAAAAAAACAAAGATAAAAATTAAACGAAAGCCGAAGAAAATCGAGAAATGTTTTCTTACGTTTATACAAACTACTTCTTATTCACAAATTGGTAAGGTTATTACGTGAACCAATTACGCAAATGTAGAAACACTTGTGCATACCGCAAGTGGCTCCTGTCTCTTTGTTTCCTTCGAAATTAAGGAGCCAGAATTTTTTAGACTATTCACAAGAAGTCCCGTAAGGTAACGGTACTCTTCGTTCGAAGGTCGCTGGCCATGACGAGTAGGTTCCCATTCTCGTTCCGATTCAATGCATAAAGATACTTAGTACTTATTTGTGTCTCTAGCAACGTTATAAATTAGTTCGAAACATAATACGGGCTATTTGCGTAAATACTCGCAGTTAAAGAAGGAATTAACGTTAAATATTCTATAAGTTCATCTGAATTAATTGATCTATCATACGTAATAATCATTGTGTACACAAGGAAATATCGTTTTTATATCGAGTTGTAAAGCAGAAATAGAATGCATAATTAAATATCGAGAAGGTATCAGACATTTCAATATGGCGGCTGCTGCAGCAGCACGTGCATCAGGCTATACCATATGTTACAAAAAGTTTCGTGGTTATGTAATAACGACAAGTACGTACGTTCTCTCATTAATCGATGAAAACAGAAAAAACGTGTTTTATATTTGTAGATCGAGTAACTTTCCAGCTTAGAAAAGCTTCAGAGAAGAAACAAATAAGGAAAGCCAATAATGAATTGTTATCTTGATTCTTTTATATGGTAAATCACTCGATCGCTGATTACATGTGCTTTAATAACCCTTCTAATTGTTACATACTATCTCCATATACGTATTTTAAGTACAATTATCATTAAGTGGAAACGATGAAGAATGATGATCCGGAATTATCTTGCGACAGGTGCGTGTGCATGTTGACACGTGGGTCGCGTACTCCATATGTTAACAGGAATGAACGTGTACAACGCTCGAATAACGGGAGTTATTGGTTAATCGTGTTCGTAACTTACATCAGCTACCGTAAACATTCGTGCCATTATATGAATTGTCGTCCTTTGAGGTTGAACTCTCTGTACGGATCGCTTAGTGGCTAGTTGAGCATAATTGAATGTAATGAAAGCAAAGGATAGTTAGTCCGTAGTCTCGTTAGTTGAACGGCGAATTGAAGACGCGATGAAAGTGGCACAAATCGCGGTGAAGCGTGCATACCATTGCTTTTCGAGCGTGTCCAAGTTTTTCTCCTCTCGCACAACGGTATTCATGGTAAACACATTTTTTGGCATTTCGCCGAAAAAGAGTATGGAAAGATTAAGTTGTCGCTAGACAAATTGTGTTTAAGAAGTTTATTGTTTAATATACTCCCATCTGTTTGTACAACAAAACGTGAACAGTTGCGCGTGCCGGTTTCTCGATATTTTGAATATTCACCGATAGCATTGCGTAAAACATGAGTCGATGTTTGAAAAGGTTTCGCTAGCCTTGGGAATTATTCTACGTATTAGCATTCTCGATAACCAGCCGCGCCAGAGTTCAACTTCCCTAGTTAGTGATTAAACATCTTGGATTTTCCTTCAGAAACTAATCCACGAGATGTATCCATTTCCGTGATTTAAGGTTTTCATTACATAAAGAACTATTTACAGAGTATTTAACTATTATAGAGTGGAATAAACTATTCCAGAAACAGGGAAAGGCGATGTTAATAAGCCAGTCATATAATACAACTTGTCTTTTCTGCCGATGAACGATTATCTCTGTATGATCATTCCGCGAAAAATACTCCGAAGATACAGTTCGTTGAAATCCCTTCGAAGAATTCCTACGATCGTGGTTACGATCGCGTGTAAAAGGAAACTGGTTTCCTTCGAGCGAAAGAAGAACCCGTTTGAAAGCGAGCGGGCTTCTAAGGAAAAAACCTAGCCAAATGATGAAAATGAGATAAAATCATGCATCGGAGACTTACCGCGATGGCGTCGTCGCTGTAGCTCTGATCTATGAAAGGCTCGTCCTTAACGTCGACTTTTAAAAACGCGTCTTCCCGCGGGAAGAGGAAATCCATCAGGGTGGCATCCGTCGACGACATCTCGACAACGCTTGTCGATTACTATACGGCACAAAGATATCGTACACCTTGCGTGTATACGTATGTATGTGTCTGTATGTATTTATTGCACAGAATGCACCGCAACCACTACGTTCCCATGAAAAACACCGTTTGTGCACTGCACCGAGGTTACACTCGAACACGATAAAGTGCACCAGTCGACTAACGGAGTAAAAGAGTCTGTCACTCGTCACAGACAGACGGACGTTTGGCCTCCTCGCCCCACCCTGAGGCTCGTGCTGCAGCCAGAGAGCGAGAGAGACCGGTTTTTCAAAGCTGGTTGCTCTCCTTCACTCAAACATTTGCTTCACTTAGATCACTCACGACGCTCCTTGGAGCATGCCGAGCAATTCGTATGATCTTACGCCAGCTCCTGTACACTTGCACCGCAAGGAATTGTTTATTTTGTTCGAAGATACCGCAGATGCTCGATCCACGGCCGGGTATTGTCAATTGAACTGCCAGCGTGGCATTAAGTGCGTCACGTAAGGCCTATAACTTCACTACTACGCGATTGGTTACGAAGCTTCTCACTGGCGACAGGCGATAGGTGGAGACAAGATCCGCAGTACCGGCGTTCACTCGCGTTTCGAACGTTGAAAATTACACTTTGATGAGAGAAATTTGAAATTTGTTCGAAGATCGTGTTTACAGACCTAAAAATACAGTCTCTTCAGTGTTTAGAATGTTTGTGAATGGAAGTTAAACGAGGAGGAAAATATTTGTCATATTTATTGGTCAACCCCATGAATTTAAAAGTAATGATGTCACAAACACTTTTTATGTTTACCTTAAAATTTATTATTGTCTATATCATCTTCAGGTAAATGAACTTAAGGAAGTAAGACATTTGTTTCTTGAGAACAGGACGTTGATCGTGTACTTATACAATAATGTCAAAAAATTGACAAAAGTGGAAGCAATAATACTGTTGTCTTTGATGTTGCATCAGACTGGTCGATTTAACTATCTGAAAATGCGTGACGCATTTCATGCAGATTGTTAAGTCATCTATTAGAATTAGAGAATGGTCATCGAAAATTACTTTCGCTTATAGTAGACAAAAGAAGTGAAAATAATTGTTTTACTTCTCTTTGTATAGACAGGTGTCTGTAAAAAATATTTTAAGGATTTTCCTGAATAATTATTGAAATCCAAGTTTCAATCTGAAGAATCAAATCTTCTGATCTTATTTCTATTTTATACGTTGTTTGTTATTACTTGGAAGTATCGGGTTTAGAAAGTACAGATAGTGGAATATTTAAAGTAAAAAGCATCTCTTTGCCATAAGCGAATAATGTCTTATCACCAGTTTTAGGTGTTTTTGTTGTAAAAAATATCAGGTATACGTAGAATCACGTCATTATTAGGATTAGGATCTCTGTAAAATATTATATAATAAAAAAGTTACTACTCAGTGTTTAATATCTTTT
Source organism: Bombus flavifrons (assembly GCF_040668555.2). NCBI lineage: Eukaryota > Metazoa > Arthropoda > Insecta > Hymenoptera > Apidae > Bombus > Bombus flavifrons. The sequence goes on along the minus strand of NC_138455.1, from coordinate 9,317,869 downwards.
TAAATATTTCTTATGAAATATACACGTACGTGAATGTAAGCATAATAGAATAGTCCAATTGCTATAAGAAGTCCTATCACGTTTACAAAATTCCATCCTTTCCATGCATAAAATGGATCAAATGCCAGTGCTCTTCTTGTACAAACTCCCATTCTCCCAGAGATTTAAATCCTGACAAATAATACTTGTATGTGTAACCTAATGTTTGTAATTATTGTAAAACATAACTGTGTATTGTAGTTAATGATCTTTACAGATTTGTCAATTTTAAATGAGTCGAAAAGTGAGGGGGGGGATGTTCACGTTAGGGGATATACTCAAACGATAGTATGTCTCATAAGTATTTTTTATTGCAAGAGACGGAAAATTTTATTAAGTGAATTTAATAAGTTGTCTATTGATACTAGATAGTTTGACATTTACAAAAATATATGAAAGTATATAAATATATCGATTATTTTGATGTGAGCTGAATCACGTCTGAGTAATTTCTAACAACTACACAATATGGCGCTGATCATGGACGCCGTACGAGGATCGCAGTCTGAAAATGGATTGAAAATATGTCAGTTGTGGTAGTTTATTAATAAATTAAATTTTTTGAAATGAAGTAAGTAAAATGATTTAGATAGTTACTCTTACTTGAGTAAAAATTACTTTACGTTTTTATGTTTTTGAGGTTATACATTCAGTCATTGAGATAATTTTGTATACATCTATTTTAATGAATGAAAAGTAATTTTTGTGACAACAGAGACAACTAATAACGTTGCAGATGATGTTTAAATAGGAGGAATTATGTGTAACCTCCTAACATCAGCCATGGAGACTAAAGTAACTAGCAAGACTAGTAGTTTGAAAGCTCTGTTGCTACGTGCATGGAGGGAACGTTGGAGTGATTTACAATGGGGTATTAATATCAAAACTGTAAGCAGTCTGTTAATTACTTAAATACTTATTATATATACGTCACAGAAATACTTTGTTTCATCATTTTTAGATTTTACCAAGAGGTGTTAGCGGAGATGTATATAATTTAGCAGACTGTATATTACAGCAGGCACTAGTAGGACTTGGACCAAATCAATTAGTACTTTCGTATTTGAAACATTCTTTAAGTTCTCAGGTATATATCATTTATCAATATTTTGCTATTATCTTTTTAAAATAATATTTACATGTATAAATTTTCAGTTGGTCTCCTACGCGGCTGTGTTACAACGAATAAGTAAATACGATGCCTTTCACAAGCCCCATTGTATCTTAAGCCTTCTAGAATTTTTAGAGTCTATTCAAGTAGGAATAACGTGCCGTGGTAAACCAGAGGAGGACCTTTTGGCTGCTGCAGTATTATCCATAGTACATTGGTTGTTACAGTGTTATTTGCATACTTTAACAAAAATGCCACAAAACAATCCATTGACGCCACAACCAACAGAATTGATGGACAAACCTGCCAGTATATTGAAGCAGATGCTTAGCTCTGATTTCCTTTGTGCTATGATGTATTTAGCCAAGTATGATGACAAAGATTTGTACATAGAGGTTGTAAAGAAGTGTCAAGAGATTGAAGCACTGTTAAAAACTAGTAGTCTCAAGTCTTCTGTTCCTATAGAGGAATCTCTAAAAAAATTGTGCAATTTGGAAGTTGACTGTGTAACACTATCTCCTGAAATGTCACAAATGGAATCTATAACTCATTGCCTGCAACCTTTGTTTGCAGTGCAGGTGTTGCTAAACCCTAGTACAGAGACATCCGTATTCGTTAATCAAATGCTTATGGTCCAAAGACTTAAAAATTATACAAACGCGAGACTGTATTGTGAGATAATTCGTGCGTGTTTAATGTGTCTGCACAATGTTACTAGCACGTTTAAAGAATCGCAATGGGGCGCTTTCACTTTTCTAAAAGTGCCCCTTATTTTGAAGGAATTACACGTGGCGCACACGAATGGAGACGATAAATTGGAATATTCACAAGATATTTTAGACGCCTTCGAATTACTACTCCAATTTACTCCGCTTCTCGACATAGTGGACACTGCATGTTCTTGTAACAGCATAGAGTGTTTGTTAAATGCCCTGCAGAAAGTCAACTTAGTTACAGAAAAGCTAACGAAACAATTAAGTGGCAGAAGGGAAGGCGTTACCGCGACGTTACAGAAATTAGAATCATCCACGTCCACACCCTCCATTCCTAAAGTAATTGTACGTGCTGAGCCAACTTTATCTGGAATCTTGAAAACCCTCAATGCAGATTATACAAAAATTCACGAGGCGCTACTTAGTATGTTATACCAAGTTTTGACTGGAAAGAGCTTCGAATTGATGCTAGCGGTAGCTACCGTCGAAGGAAAATTGAAAACTTTTGTTACCAAATTAATTAAGTTCAATGAATGCAGCAAGCAAATAAGTGAACCTGTTCCACCAAAGACAGCAGCAACTAGAGCGATGTTGTTCGATATATCGTTCCTTATGTTGTGTTCTATAGTGCAAACTTATGGATCTGATGTAAGCTTTGATTGTTATATAATATACATATTATACTTACATATTACGCTACATATTACACACTTTTATTACTCACTTTACCATAAATTAATGAATTATATTTTTCCAGGCTGTTTTAGAGGAAGGAGAAGGAGACTCCTTTTTTGAACAGTGGGTACGTGAGTGTATGCCCGAACGAAACCAACCAAAGTCGCCCCAAAAAATGTTACAAAATATCGACCCTGCAAGGGTGGATGCATTGTTAGCGCAAATCAATTCTCCAGAAACGGATTTGAAATCTAGTAATATAAAGTGGCATATCGCGTGTCAATCGGCTATGGGGGCTGTGAAAGAGCTTCTTTGTGCGTGGGAAAGCGACGTACTTGGAGCTAGTGACGTTAAAAGAGCTCTAGATGGTTTGCGTGCAACTGCCTGTTGTTTACCAGTTTGTGCAGCAGCTTGGCTTTGTGCATATATGAGTATTACTCACCAAGATGCACTCTTGAAACCTCTGAACATGGTACAGCATTTCTTAACTCCGCTTCCTGGAGATGAAATGCAGGAAAATCTTAAGGAGCGGTTAGTACAGATATGAGAAATTTTTACGGTTACTTAAGATTGTTAAAATTAAAGTTTATATTTTAGATCGAGTTTGATGTCACAAATCATTCGTAAAATGCAATATGATGTTCATCCCCCTACACAATCGAAAACGAAGGTGCTTTCAATGTCTCATAGGTATCATCTTAAAGCTTCTTTAATTGCTGTTGGTTTTATTTTTATATTTTCTATTTTATGTTACATCTTTACATGTGCGTTTTTGTTAGTATTATATCAAGGCAACCTATATTGGAGCAATTAGAAACTGTGTGGGGGAATATAAATCAGCGAGGATGGATAAATATCCAGGCGACACAATCTTTGGAATCTTTGTTAAATACTGGTGGCTCCTTATGGTTCGTGACGAATATCGTGAAAGAAGTGTTGAAATATCGTTATCAAGAGGAGTTGGACCAAGCAGTAGATTTAGCGTTCGCCATTTTTCATCTCGACATCGAGAACTGTACCTTAGATCTCATTAACCATATCATTCCACAATATTTATATAACTCTTTACAGTAAGTTTTACTTACCTTAAATTTTCACAACAATTTTTGATAAGTTCGTTTATAGCTCGATAACTCTATTGATTTAAAACAAATCCCTTTCAGGAGCGAAGAACTTGTAGAACCACAATCCTCAGTGTTAGCGAAATTATGCGTGTACTGTATATTTTCTACGTTAGAATACAACAATTCGAATCCTTCTCGTGGGAACAGTAAAAAACGAGTCCGCCGAGACCTAGATGCAGATGAACTGGACGCTCTTGGCGTGCCAGCAAACAAAATTTTAAGATTAAATGAGACAGGAGATTCTAAACCTATATTCGGTTCGCAAAGTCCGCAAGCTCAGGGTTCTACTAATGGTCAAAAATCGGTTGTGTTAAGGGATCCTCTTCTCTCAGCGTTAAATGCTTTGTTCACAATATTCACGTTTCTAGCTGGCAGAGATGGTGAAGTATCTCAGCAGACTCATTTTATACTTCAATTTTTACGTCTGATGGTACAATGTGGAAAAGATAGAACACGTATCGTGTTACAGGGAATGCCACAAACATTGGTGAGTTTTTATACATATATGTTTATTTTTTTATTTTATAGCAGTGGGTGAAAAATGAGATTTTTATTTTTGTTGGTTTGTTTAAGGTACCTTGCCTTTTGAAAGCATTACCCGAATTGTTTACGACTGATATTCTGCTAAGATTTTATGATATTCAAACAGCGGTTGGGAGAAAAGCAACTGCTCGTGACTTATGTATGCTAAGAAATATCAATCTGAAACCTTCAAAATAATCTTAAGATAGTGAGATATCAATTGTATAATTATTTTCAAATACATGAATTTAATAGGAACTTGATTTATATACTTTTCCCCTTTTTAATTGATAGATACTGGGCTGTAAAGAATTTACCACAGAATTGAGAAAAGGTAATTATTTTAGATAATTTATTTCTCTCTTTTTCTTTCTCATTCTTTAGATTTATAAACACTTTTTGATAAGTCACTATAAATTACACTTAAAAGTAGTATGTACAGTAAATGATACAGATGGAACATTCCCGAATTGAGAATTTTTACACGATATAAACATGTGTCATATAAGAAGATAAATTGATTGAAATAACTGCAAAACTGTAATAATCGGATGATTCGGAGCGAATCACGAACATATACTTTACAAATAATTCCTTACATTCCAGCGTAATATTTACACAACTTCGTACAGTATGTCTTGAGACCACAATTATATGGAAACTAATCGATTGAAATTTAAAAAAAAAAGAAAAAAAAAACGAAGAAACTGATACACATGTAGTAGATGTCCAAAGTATAGAGAATATCAATGACTGTAGCTGCTTCTCGCAATAGAAAACTGAATTAGTACAAACAATAATACAAGTTCTGCACAAATTATGAGAATCACCCACATCCATCAATTTCTCTATATTTGTTCGCATTGGAAGCACAAGTAGATCCTAAGAAAACTCGATTACAACCATGGGTGCCAAGACGGATCCATTCTGCATAAATTATCATGACTATTGGCTGCAGCGACCAACGTGCTGACTTTACTATCGGTTCCATCGAAGTTGGCCAAAGAGTTTAGCCTTCCAACGATCGCGTTCACTGCTCGAGTGACCATCGTTATCAGAAGCTCACCTTTCATATCTGTTGGAGCTTGCGATGAATTTTCAGCATCCTCTTGTTTCTTATTATGATCCGCGATTACTTCATCTCGTAAAATTGCACGAAGAATCGTATGCACTTTGAAAGATGGTTGGACTAAGCAACGAGCTGTGGCAATTGCACTCGCAGTCAATGGTCCAGAGACACCTAATTAAAAATGATTCTTCAAATATTCTATAACCTTCATAAGTACAATAAAGTAATATAAATTACACGGACCTGTACTGGTGAGGAATTCTAGAATATTTGGTGTCAATCGAAAGGGAACTGGTCTATTAGCATCTAGCTCGCCAGATGTATCATCAACGTCAAACTTAAAGTAAGCAATATTGATGAGACCAGAATCTTGATGCACGTACATCATATCCGGGTTCAATCTTGTCAGATGTAGCACGTATTCGGCGAAACAAGTCAAAGATAGTTGTAGAGTGAACTGTAAAAATGAAAAAAGAAATGAATCAATTAGTACATGGAACAATCCAATAGTGCTCGCTTAGTATAGCAAAATTAAATTTCAATTGATTGGAACGGGTAATATTACTATTTTTCTGAAGGTCCAGTAGTCGGTTGCGCCAGGAAACGTTTTCACCGCCCAGTCTCTGAGCATTGTCTTGGCAACCATCGTTGTCTGCACTTCTTTCAGTATGTCCCTTAGCACCTGATGACTTGCTTGTGCACCTCTAGCTTGTACCGTGGCCAATCTATCGTAATACCTAGCTATAGGCGCATCATGTTCTATACCTAATTTTGCACAGCCTTGTTTATAAATGTCTAACAAAGAAACGGAAGCAGGATTATCTTCGACCAGTCGCATTTGCGGTGAAACCGCGACCACGCGAGGAACGGTGAAGTGCAAGAACCTCCTTGAGGTTTCTTTTTGTTTAGCCAGGTAGTGATTTAACATTCGCAATAATTGAAGGACACGTTCTTCGCGTCTTGCATCGCCCAATCCAGCATCATTGACAACTAAATAAGGATACAAACGTCCATTATGTCCGCGAATTCGTAATCTTCTAGCCGCTGTATTATGTCGTTGAACAACTTCGACCCTTGGCATGAATCTTGCTATCCTTACGTAATAATGAGAGTGTTTAGGTAAGAGAAATTCGCCTGGTAGTTCTACTTCGGCAGTTTTCAAGCTGAAGTTACTTAGAAATCGACATTTCTCTTCGATTAAGAAGGACCTGTTTGATATTAAGTTGATAGATTTAGATTTTGGAGTAGAGGTGAAATTTATTAGGTTGTGCAATAAATTTATTTGCTATTTTTTACAAGAATGATTTTTCATTTTTCTATAATATTCCACAAAATATGACATTAAAAGAACTTATCACACAACCTAATACAGATTTCTACAAAATGATACTTACTTTGGTAATTGCTTCGTCTTTCCTTCGAGAATCTTGATCCACTTCTTCAGCTTGCTGATCAGGTTATGCAGTAATCTCGCTCCAGGTACAGTGAAGTCGAAGTCGCTTTTGAACTGACCCTTCATCTTCTGGAAAACGGGATCTTGGACGGTAGCCTGAGCTCTGCGTGCCAGAGACTCTGAAGCCGCCGAGCCGAACGTGTTGTTCACATTTTGAGAGGAGGATATATTTTCTGGGATTTGAAAAATCCTTCTTTAACAGATTCTAGAGTTTAGATAGCTATAAAGACCAGCGTCGGAACTCACCAATTCCAATGCCAAAGGTAGAGACCAGTTTCTTCACAAAGTTCAAGGTGTGCGGAGTTATGGTTGCTTCGCTCACAGCCCCACGATTTTCGAATGCTATCGCGTAACACTTGGCCAGACCTTGTCTTAGCTGCCTCAGGACTTCTTCGTACCAAGTTTCTCGGAACCAGACCATCTGAATCATCAAAATTTGGTATTAATCACTTGATTCATATTTCTCATTTGTTTTAACGCTATGACTAGCTAATTTAGAAAGGGTATAATTTATATAACTAACTTGGTCCACGATGCCTTCTAAGCTAGACAAAATAGTAGGATGAATATCTCTCTGCATATGCATTATCTTCGAGCACCTCCACATGGGCGGCGTGGCTCGAATTGGTCCCGTTTCAGGTACTCCTTGTTGCTGCACGTTTCCCGCAGCTCCACGACCTTCCACTCCTTCCTGGCTCTTTCCAGCAGCCAATTCCGCACTCTTATACCTCTCACGTTGTTCAATCTTCAATGTAAGGTACAAAGTTCTAATGGAGAAATACACAGCTTGCGGGAACATTCTCCCAACTTGGCTCAGTAAATTTAGAATCACGTTTCCTTCGTGTCTAACCAAACACATCAGCAACTGAGGTATCCAAGGTAACCACTGAATCGGAGGAACACCTACAGCATATTTCTCTACGGCTTCCATCAGAGAAGATTTATCGTCGTCGTAAGTGAGTAGCCATAGAACCTTCGCCAAATATTTCCTGGACTTGGATTCGTTCTGGTGTCTGCAAGCGTGAAGGAAGCAAGTGATCGCCGAGATTCCAATAGAAATCTGGCGTGCATCACGCGTGAAGATGTGCTCCAAGTAGTCACCCCATAAAGCCCAAGCTTTCACTAATGTATCGTGCAATTGAACTGCAGCTGAGAAGGCTTTGTTCGCATCGTCTGATCTACCTATCTGTGACAACAACATGCCTTTCAAAGCATAGAATTCTGCAGTCATCTCTTTAGTGAAGTAACGCAGATTTGTTGATTCAATGACTTCTAGACCTTCTTGCAGCTCGTTTTTACCACTAACCGAAGCCATCTGTAGATAACATTTCACCTGCTGTCTGATCTTCTGGAAGCAATCGACGATAGGCACGCTGGGTATCGTATAGATCTTCGACAAAGAATCCAAACACACACCACATAGATTATGCTTCCTGGCTATCTTGCCAAAGTGAATGATTGCCTGGACGGAAGCGTGGACACCAAGCATCGAGTGATTGGTCGTTTGGTCTTGTTGCGAATCGTAGTGACTCGAGATGAACGTATAATGATGTTGACGCCAGGTGAAAATGTCCGACCAATGACTCAAGTCATCGGCTATTACGGGTAATCGATTCCGCCATGTTTTCACGATAGCCTTCATATCGTGCAACGACGTGCTTCTTCCGTGTAATAGTCCTTGGTGGATCTGCATCGCTTCTTGAAGCTCCATGATCTGTTGAGCTGCTTGCAGCAATGGTAGATGGACGTGGCTCACGATGTGAGGTAATCGACGCCATTCACGCATGCATAAACCGGATGCTAGTTCTACGTATCGTTCCACTGCGTTTAGGTGCTGATCCTCGCTGTTACATATCGCTAGGAAACCTCGGTACAGATTCACCTTCCAAGCCATCTCTTTCGGACAATTATGTTCCACTTGAGCAAGTGCCTCCTTCATCATAGCCCAATTAGGAATACGCCAAGAACTTTCAAGAATCAAAAAAGGATTCTTCTCCGCCTTTTTACTTCCATAATCCAATAACAGGTCCCATTGGTTCAATTCCTTTGCACATCTTATCCAGTGCTGTTCCCAAAGCATGGCTTCCCTTTGTATTTTAAACGGTGCTGGTGTCGACACATAGTCCTGCTTAAATTTTGTCATCGCTACGTCATAAGCACCCTGTGCTTGCTCAAAAAATCCCTGTTGTTCTAACGCAGTGGCTTGTAAAGTTTCCTTATAATGGGCGTGTTTCTGCCAGAGGCCCGACCACATATCTTCTTCACACAACAAGGAATACATATCAGATAGCGAATCCAGGATCTCAGAATGAGGACTGTTATCAGGTTCGAAGTCGTAGCAGTCTGTCTCTCTCTTAATTTTGAATTGATTATTTCCATTGTCGAACGCCATTTGCTCCAAACTTAGTGTCATCCTGTGCCAGAGATTGTGAGATCTGCCCAGATACTTCATCAAAGCTGGCCGCAAAGGAACTGGTGGATTACAATGAGAAATTGCTTCGACAAACGTGGCTATAGCACTTGGATGACAATCTTTCTGGATGACGTGGGTGCCGCTGCAGATAAATGGTACGATCTCAACTGTCAAGATGCTTTGCTGATGTTCGTCTAAAATACTCCAAATCCTTGGGAAAGTGTCCAGCCAAACACGTTCCGCCAAATTCGTATCCATGTGACAAAGTTGCGCCGTAGCTAATAACAATTGCTCTGTTCTGATCTTCTTGGCGTACTCTATAAATTCACCCTGTTTAGCGATCAACTGCGTCAACGTTGCTTTCCCGGTAGTGATGATTTCCTCTGGGACAGTCGTAGAATCAATGTTAGATAGATCCATATCCAGAATCTCGTCTTTTACATCAGTCGTTTCAGAGATATCCTGAGGTTCTTCTTTTATAGAGCTGTATATTATGAAGTTCTTGTGCTCTTCGCTATCTGCCATGTTTATCACAGAAGTTATACTCGGTAACAAGGTATCCTGATTCGACATTTGAATCTGAGTGGTCGAATTAGCAGTGACAAGAAGCAATTCGATGCATTGTTTGATCCAATAGTGAGGACCAATCGCGTCCCAACTTTGGCTGCAAATGATATACAGAAGTCTATCATGAAGCCGTCTTCTCATCGAGCCATCGAACACTTCGAAAAACTTGGCTCGTATCTGAGGTTGAACGCATCTTAAACCGGATAAAAATGCAGGTTCTAATTTCGACGTTAGTTCAGAAGATTTCAGAGTTTCGTCTCTATAAATATAATTAACCAGCTCTAAGAATTGCCTGTTTAATTCTAGATCATCAGGGAAACGTTTCTCTACATACTGCATCATCTTGACCAGAAGAATTGATTTTTCTCGCAGACTGGGCGCCTGGTTCATGGCGATAGGATTTTTATTCTTCATCCACTCTTCGAGCATCTTCGTGATTGCTTTCATTACTTTTATGTCTTGAGTTTTCTCGATCAAGCCGACTAGAATCGAGCCTATGAACGTTTTCCTCATTTCCACGCCCATCACCACTACACGATTCTTAACGAGGTCCAAGCTTAATATTAACAATTCGCTGCCAACTGGATTAGCATCCGCTTGGGCGGAATGCAGATGATCCTTGGCCATTCTGTGAAGAACTCTCATGAACGGAGTTATCAATCTATCTATGTAACTTGGATTATTCGTGCAAGCTGCCTTGAGCATCATCAAAGTTCCGAACAACGTGCTTGGAGTAGCCGTGGTGTTCTTCTCGTACGTAGCCAAACCATCAACGATAAATTTGCCAACAGTAGTGTACAAAGTGTCTAGTTCCTCGTATTTGGAAGCGACCGTGGAAGAAGTCGGTTCTGCAGGGAAGATGGTCATCAAACGTGATAATAATCCATGAACCAAACGAATGACTTTGGTATTGCTGCTCGCTATACATGCGCCTATGCCCCGTTGTAATGATTTGAAACTTGACAAGATCTGTTCCCTTTTCATGACACCTAGTAAAAACGTGAGGACCTCTAAAGCTGTTGAAATATTACCATAATTGGGCTGAGTGCTATCCACGCTAGCTAAAACCTTATCCAACCAACCTAACATAAGATCACAGGATTGTGGCCAGACGTCGGGCTTTAGCGCCATTTTTAACAGAGCCACACAGCGTCGAGAGAGTTGTTCACCTGGATTGCCATGAATCGTGGTAACGTCGTTCACTTGACAGGCCAGTCGAAGCAAAAAATTCAAGATAGCGTCAGCGTGAGCTCTTTCTATAGGTTTGGTAGAGCCTGGTTCCATTCTAGGTAAAATAACAGGGACAGTTGTACTTCCTGTCGCTGTCTGAGTGGTCATACGTTTGGTTCCAGTCGGATCTTCGCTCATAGGTCGTTTCACAGAGCTCGCCATAGTCTTGTTTCCACCAGGTTCGTTGCTCTCTGCTTCGTCTTTGATTCTATGCAATTCCCATTTTATGATCACTTCTGCTAATTCAACGGCTAATCTCCTATGCTCTATAGTAGCGGTTGGACTAAAGCCTAGCCTCTGAATGGAATTCACTATGTGCTGCACCAAATGATGCCTGACAGGATAGTACACTTTATAGTGTCTGACTACTAATTGGAGAATATGGAATAGTTGTTGCATGGAATGTCCTTCTTCTACGATGATCTTCTTGGTCCAGTGCGTCAGCATCGTGTTACCATCTTCCATTCTGACGGGCATTGCTGGAGTTAGAATCTCTAATGCTTGTCTCACTACGTTTCTTGCATCCAGTGCATGAGCTTTCAAGAGACTGTGAAAAACTTGGAGAACTATCCTCTTATGAATGGCGAACTTTGCTATTATATGGCTTAAAAGTAGGTGACCATGATACCTCGTTGTAGGATCGACACAGTTCTTGCCCAAAAGACACGGCCACGCGAAAGTCATCAACCTTCGCAACTTATTACCTTGTCTCTTATTACTGACATCGTGAATATGTTGAGAAGCTTGTTCGACCAGAAGACAAGAAAACTGGAGTAACGAGATTCGAACGCAGTCCGCTGAACCGAATGGATTGTCCGGGTCGATGATCTTGCTGATGAACACGGAAACTACGTTCTCTGGATTGTCTTGATACGGCATCGGTGCTCCTCCGATTAGTTTCGTGCCTTCGCCTCGTTCGAAACTCACAGCGAAACAAGGAATTACGATCAATTGTAATACATTAGCCTTTAGTTCTTGGGACAAATTGTTCGTAGGGAAATGATCAACGAACCTGAAGAAAGCGCTTCGTTTCCACTCAACTGTATATTCTTGTGCCACTGTATGTTCTAAGAAGTCCCGTAAGAATTGGAAATCAGGAATAAATCTGTCGCAAGTCGCTCTCAATAATTGAAATAGCAAATCGATGTCGTTAGGATGGTGACGAAAATAGTGTAATAAAATTTTTACAATAAGTTTGGGTTCTTTCCAATGGCAATATTCCACGCTCTCGACCTTTTTGTGCAAAGCTTGATATTCGTCGTTGCACCAAATTTGCTTCAATGCACCTACCAATTGACTTTGAGTCGATAACCACTGTTCGTCGAATTTTATTAGGATAGCGATGATTTTTATAGCTTGATGCTGAAGCTCGCTCTTCTCACTGTGACTCAAGTTCGAATTGGTTTGAGAATGTGCAAGCAGCATGGTAATTAACCTGGTCGTGCTACCGTGTAACACATCACGGAATGGTTTTCCATCTTTCTGTTTGATAAGGAATTCCAAATACCTACTCCACTGTTGATCTTTGATATTGTTGTCGTGTAAAAATAAATTGAGTGTCTCTGTTGGATACCGTAGCAAGAATTTCATCAGAGGAATACGAAATGGGCTGGACACTTCGACCATTAAGGATTTTTCCGTCTGCAAGACGAGTCTGCAGAGAATGTCGATAAATATCGGAGTGGCTGCAGGAATTTCGTGAAAGATTCCTATAATGGTGGCTATTTTTTGTTCGTTTTCGCCAGACTTGGATATACCTTTGTGTGCCTGAATTAGATTCTCCAAAAGCTTCTTCAAGTGCTGTAACAGTTGTTCACAAAGAGCAGTGCTGAACGTACTTGGAAACAATTGCGTTAAATACGAAAGTCTTTTAACGCAGTTTAGACTGAGGTTTCTATGATCGCCTAAGGTTAACAGCATAGGTCGCATAATGGCGTGGACGGATTGCATGTCGATCTGGAAACCGGCTATGAACTTTTGCATGCACTCGAAGGCCGCCTCTTGCAGTTCTGCGTTCGGTTTTTCCAAAGCTTTGTACAAAACGCCGAAAATTCTTTCACGACAAGTTACGATGTAATGACAGGCGGCTAGAGCCCTCAGAGCTGATTTTCTAAGTGGTATAAGGTTCGAGACAGATTTATAACAAGGTAGTTTATTCAGATTAGCGTCTTCTGCCTCGCTGAGTGCCAGAAGTTCTTGGAAGAACACGTCATGTTCCGTTAAATCGATCGTAAATAAACGTGGATTCAGCGTGGTACAAAACGTGTTTCCATCTATTAAACCAATCTGTGCGTTAGCTGGTTGATGTCTGAGTAAATGTTTCTTAGGTGGGATCATGTCTGCCAGAACTTCTTTGTGTGGTTCCATTACTTCAGTGACTGTTTTATTCTGTATTTCAGCGAGCAATCGCAGAGAAGACATGGCTTGTTCTCGAACTAAAGTGTGTGGTGAAGTCACCTGTCTCACTAGCTCATGGGTAACCTCGTATAGACTCTTATTTTGTGCCTCGATTAATTCGGTGTTGCCATCTTGAATGCCAGGATTTACGCAGACTCTCAGCATCTTCTCCAAATTTGCCTTCGCCATGTCTATCGCACCGTTCGAGACTTCTTCCGTTAGATCCATCATCACAAACATGAGAGCCTTCAGGAATACAAATAGATGATTCAACACCCACTTGGTCGCCATTCTTTCGAAAAGAAACTTTATAGCGATGCAACCTCCTAATTTTGCGTACCAGGCCCGCTCATAACACAAAGAACACATCTTTTCCGCCAGGTATTCCATTAAAGGTAACTGGCAGGCTCTTTCTTTGGAGCCAAGAATGTTGGTCGCAGTTTCGAGAATTAAAACCAGAGCTAGATGTCCTGATTTGTATAATTCCTTCTCTTCGTGGCCCATGATGACAGCTAGAGCATCGATCAAAACGAGAGGATCTTGACCCTGCATACGAACTTGTCTTCCAGTTAAGCAAAATGGACCAGCTTGCTGCGCTATAGCTACCATAGTGTAGTGTCTGACGATGGATACTACAGTACCTAATACAGAATGTCTTAATTCTTTAATTTCTGCAGCGACAAACAATCCTGTCAGAGCTGTCTGCTGAACGTTTCTCGCGACAGTGTCTGGGCACTGATAGTGCGGTCCTCGTTGATGTGAAATTTTTCCTTCTTTGAAGCTGGGATGCATAAACAGCTTATGTAGAATAGCATTGGTGTCATCGAGTCGTAGTGACGCAGCCAGGTAGCAGCTAATTACCTCCCAACACTGTCTACGATAAAACGAATCCGTGTTGTTAGACTTCAAGGCATTGAACGCGGTCTCGATTACTTTTTCTACTGGGAAATCGATCGGTTTTGTGGGTTCTTGGAAATAGACGACGATAGCTGGCGAATTAGTCTCACGATCGTTGTATTCGAGTTTCTGTGGTTCTATCATCATCTTCCTGTTTCCACCACCAAATTTGCCAAGTACTCGAAAAGCCACGTGAGCTTGGTCAGTAGGATTATGCAGTGTTCTCCAGAGTGCTTGCATCAAGTCAGCTCGTACAGGTTGTATGTGTTCGTATAAGAAATCAGGCTGAAGATTGTCCACGCATAATTCGAGAGTTCTTAGTCCTTGACTGACTAGACAGTAACTTCCGTTCAACGCGGAAACTAGAGGATCCATCAACATCGGTAAATAAGGTAGAAGCGAACTGAGTCTCACAGGGACTGTCAGACACAGTTCAACGAACAAGTCCTTCATATGTTGTCTGTGTAAGCCAGACTGCAATCTGTTTAAACCTTCCAACATATTAGGAAGCAAAGGTAAGAATTCTTGATACAGGAGATCATGAGAACCACCGCCAATAGATCTGAAAAGAGCTCTCAACAAAAGGAAATAGTTGTAAGGTTCTTTCGCTGACATGGCTAATTCTATGGCTCGATTGACGATTTGATTCAGATGCGGCCTCAACATATGTTCGTTCTCAGCAGGGAAAAGCGACACGCTACCAAAAACTAATTTAAAAAGTCTTAAGTATAAATTGCTTCTCTCCACGTTGGATCCCATGTCACCCATTCTTTCTAATAAATACTCGACTAATATCGTTGCGAATGTAGACGATATCGTGGGACTAGACAGGAAGGCACTTCCGATAATCTGTAACGCGCAATTCTTGAAGATCCTCTCGACCATGTAGTCGATCGAAGTCGAGAATATTTCCTGGAATGTTTGTGGATTCATCTGAGTAAAAACGTTTCCAAAAAGCTCTAATACTTCCTTCTCTTCTCTCGTTCGAATCGTTTGAGATTGGGCTGGTCTGCCTTGTTGCGCGACAGTTCCGATGGTTGGAGGACCTATCGTGTAAATATCCAGTGCTGGCAGTGCCCATTTTACCAATTTAATATACACTAACGTCTCTTTCGTCTGAAACTGATTAGACTGGGTCACTTCACCCGTCTTGCTGTTGATACAGTTTGCTGTGATAGCTTTTGCTCCGTGCACCAAACTTTTCACTAAGTTTCTATAATCGGCGACGTTGTAGCTCATAGCTTGAGAAGAAGGAAACCCGAATTTCGACTTTCCAGTCTCCTTCTCCTCGTTCAAATCGGGAACAGCTGGTTTAACGTCCTCTGTCTTGATGTCTACACCAGGAGGTGTCATCTGCTTGGCCTTGTTACGCAAAATTGGTATATAGATCTTCGCTATTGTCTTGAATTTTAATACGAACACTAAGAGAATCCTCATAAGAAGTTCTCTTCCTTGAGTACTGTTCTCAGCATCGGATCTTTGCCTTACTGTGTCTACTAGGTTCATCAACAGCTTGCAAGATACCATCTGGACGGCCGTTGGAAGACTTTGGTCCAATAAATTCTTGCTATAAAGATGTACAGCTCTGGACACGTCACTTAATGGTAACAATAACCTGACATGATGAACCAAGTCCGCAAGGGTCGAGTATGCAAGAGGTCTGAGAGATTCGTGGGTGGTCCAGCCTCGTCCAATAAATATATCTTCGTCGAAAAAACACTCCATATGTGGTATAAATTTGTTCCGAAGATCCGTGGCCAATATGTGTCTCGATGCAATTACTAATTCTTTTCGTAGATGCGCCACTTCCATTGGACACAACGTGAACAAACCTAAGATTCCTTTCACCAATATCGAGCTGTGTTGAGACACTACGTCTTGGTACACTCTGATGACATACGCTAGGAACGACAGTGTTTTGATCTGAGCACCCATGAAATCGACGAAAACTTCCTTGTTGAATCCAGGAGAGGCTCGATGCTGAGGACTCGGTTGCAAAGTTATGGTCGTTATCACGAGAGGGATGAAATCAGATACATCCTGGTGCACGTTCTGTTTGTACAATTGATTCATAAGTACGACTATGATCGGTAATTCTTGAAGCACTTTGAGCGACAATACCGCCTTGGGAATCAGATTGTACTGGAAGAAAAAAATTAATTTTGAGATTAGACCATGATTGTTCATGCAAACTTATACTTTTGTGAATATAATTGAAGAATTTAAGTAGAGATTTGTTTTATCTACTAAATGTTATATCGAGTACTACGTTTTGGATATTTTATATATTTCTCTATGTTATATACATTTTTGTATCTTCAAATTTCGACTGGCGGAGGTTGAATCGTTGTTGTCAAAACTATTTTATTTTATGTGATAAAGAAGAGCTCCCATAAGATTCTAATAGGGCTTCTATGGCTTCCGTGTGATAATTAAATATATTTAATTCTCCAGAATCCCTTGAGCCATGTTCAATCGAGTCGTATTCTTCATCATTAGCAAATTCCTTACACTTTAGGAAAATATGCAAGAATAGTCATTAATATCCATGATTTCTTATCTTAATTCTATGCTAAAGATTTCCTTAAGACACTGAAAGCTTTTTCTCTATTGAAACCAAAGCAAGATCGAGGCACAACAATTTCAAGGATATTAATGTAATTTAGGAAACTAATGCGTAACTAATAAAGGCAAAATATCTGCACGAGCCAGAATGAATCCAGTCTCCGCCGTTCGAGTGTTGAATTTATGAAATCTCCCATAAACGTATTTATACCTGGTATTTACCACAGTCTATTTCGTTTTAATGGATAGTAAAACGCCTGATGGTCACTTACAGTAACGACAGTACCATCCGCAGCCTTTTTTTCGCTTTGTATAGCAGTAATCGTGAAGGTTTCTTTTAAAAGTGCTTCTATATTTATTTCTGACAAATCCTTTACCCTCAAGGGTGGTCGAGGCTCGAATATTTTTGGCAGGTTCTTTGGTAACTCGCTATACACCGATTTCACGAATTGCAAAAAATATTGTATCTATAAAAGAGAAAATTCAAGACTTTGTGAAAATTTCTCTGATAAAATTCTGAT
Source organism: Bombus flavifrons (assembly GCF_040668555.2). Lineage (NCBI taxonomy): Eukaryota > Metazoa > Arthropoda > Insecta > Hymenoptera > Apidae > Bombus > Bombus flavifrons. The sequence continues at coordinate 9,300,573 of NC_138455.1, read as the reverse complement.
AGGAAAACTTTTTATCTTAAAGAAAGGTACTTACTTCCGGATTAAAAGTCGGTTTGTACTGTTTATGCAGTTCGATAATGATCCTCAAACACACTAAAACGTTCTCCTCGTTGTCGGTTTCCAATAACTTCGACATCAAACTCAAAATCTGTTTTACGTACGGGCGTAGATACTCGTTGCTAGGTAATCTGTGTATCATTTCCAAAATCAATTTTCTCACTTGTTGGATGTTGTACTCCGATATAAAATGTGGTTCTCCCTCTTGGAGTATCTTTAAGAAAATTTTGATCATATGCTCGAGAAATGTTTTATATTGCGAGGAGCACATGATCACCTGTAATAATGTAACATGGCCAAGAATAAAAAGACGTTTTTAAACGAGATTTAAAAAAAAGAAGAAAAGAGAGAAGGTATGTAATTTGACTGTATAGGGTCGAATCGATACCTCAAAATTCTCCGACAATTCTTGAGCAGCCTTCAATTTTAACTCGTCCTTTGAGACTGGATCGGCTAACATGGTTACGTACGATTTGTACGTATTCATTTGCGTCACTGGGTCCGGTGGTGCCATTTTGATTGCTCAATGGAAAATTGGATCTGTGCTAACTCTGGTCCATTAGAAAATCTGCAAAAAATTGCAACTTGAACGTTTCATTTTCGTTCAAGGTCACTGTATTTAGTTTCTTCTTAAAGAGATGTTCGTTCAAGATCACTAATTTTAATTTCATAAAAAGAAAAGTCTGCTCCATTAGAAATGTCTGCGCGAAACTGCAAGTCGAACTCTAAATCACTATTCTTAAATTTTTTGAGAGGGAAATATTCGAATATTTGAAAATCACTATTTTCAATTGTTTAACGACCAAGCAAATTAATCGATGGACAATATTCATGGGAATGGTTTTACGTAAAGAATTAGCTTATTCAGAGCCGTAGAACGTAAACTACATAGTTTGCTTGAAATCAATGAGGAACGTTGAACATTTTAAACGGTGCAAACAACCCTTGGCAACCACCTAAGTGCTTTCTGTCGTCCACTTTAATTAAAGTCGTCGAATTAATCGCACGTTCCTCTCTGATTGTTATTTCTCAGGTGTTCAGTGGGAAAAAGCGCACTCAAATTCGTAGAAAGAAACACAACGTGATTTGCTGATTGGTCTACGTGGTTAGGGGGTGAAGTGTACGTAGAAATGTTAGGGGTGAAGGAATATATGTTCACAGCCTATAAATGCCAACGAAATCCTGGGTACGATCTCAGTATCCTTGCAATGTTGCTGGGAACCTGATGAAATTGAAGCACGATGAAAGAAAAGATTTTTGTAAATTGAGAAAGAAGAAAAATATTAAAAAGACAAAAAAATGGACGAAACTATTATTGACTCGATCTTCGCGGGATCCTTGAAGTCCCTACCACCTGTTAGCTCTAAAATCGTCAGAATATTTACCAGTTCCACTTTCACCGGTACGTTGAGATATTTTAATCATAAATCTTCTATTTTCTGTATTTTTTTTTCTTTTTTTTTCTTAATATAAGGAACATTTCGATTCAGATACGGCGATGGAGCGAAACACATTAATGGCGCAGTGTTATCCAAAGCTGAAGGATTATTGCAGAGAAAAGCATGGATTGGAGTTTCAGGTAAATATTAAACAATTATAAGATTCACATATCAAAGGATCAAATACAATAATTTTCAAAGATCGAAAGTATTTTCCTTTTTATATAATATGCTTGAAAGATCCGTGTCTTGTGCACAGTCATAGATATAGCTAAAGGGTGTGAAAATCTGTGTTACATAAATGCAATTTGTCGACCTTGAAGAGGGAATTGATTTCTATCGTACCAGGCACGAATCCTGTCGCGCACAGCCAAAACTTTTCCACGGTCTGATAGCTTCTAAATTTAAATCCAGGAACCTGGTACAAGAGAAAGAAACGAGAATCATTGGAATAATTCGATTGCAGGTGGTTGACATGAGATGGGGTGTAAGGGACGAAGCCACTGACGATCACATGACCACGGAACTCTGCATGAGGGAAATAGAAAATTGTCAGAGACTTTCAATGGGCCCAAACTTCGTGGTAGAATATAATTTACCAGTCTAAATCCTATAAATACAAGCATATGGCGCGAACCATATTTTTCAAATTCTTCCAAGGTGTTCCTGGGACAGAAATACGGCTATCGTCCCATTCCAACGTATGTTCTCAGTTCGGAATTGGAGATGTTAAGGACAGAATTAGACGGTCAAGGGATGGACGTCAGTCTGTTGGATAAATGGTACAAAAAGGACAGCAATGCAGTTCCTCCTACGAGTATCTTGCAACCGATATCGTCTATCTTGAAAAATTTTAATAACAAAGTAATGGAATTTTCTCGTTACCTTCGATCAACGTGGCGAAATGTTAGATCACGCGAATATTTGTATATTTCAGAGGATCCCAAAGCTGCAGCAAGAGGACCAGGCGATTTGGTGGGACACTATGGTAAAAATGCAAAAGCTATTCCGTAAAGGAGCACAGTCTTTGTACAATTCTGAGAAATTTGACAAAAATACCATGCACAATTATTTTATGTCAGGTAGGTTTTTAACATAAACATAGATTACGCTAACTTCTTAATGCTCGAATTCGTGCTAATTAATTCCACAAATAAAAATGCGTAGAAGAATAACAATTATAAACATTATTTCTTTTCTCATCTTTTTTAAATTTCCAACTATTTCTCCTACCTTCGTAAATAAATTTGTGAAAATAAAACTTCTCTTGGAGAAGTTGAACGTTAATAATTATGTATCTAGACACCGGGAATTGATAGGTTTATCAAATGTGGAATTATGCGAGATTAGTTTGGCCTGTGATGTTATCCCTCATAAATTAAAAAAAAAATCTGTCTATTGAGTGGTTAAATAAATTGTTGAATTTGTATTTCCAAACAGTGACTGAAAGGGAAGTGATCAACGGTGTGTTGAACGTGAAAAATACTAAAAACCATTGCCTGGCATACATACGATACATCAACAACATCAACCTACAAAACTTAAGGAAAGCCAATTTATTCTTGGACATCGCTAACAGAAGCTTAGATAACGAGGCTTCCAAGTTGCTGGCTAATTTGAGGGACGAAAGACTTCCGGACAAGATCGAAACTACAAACTTGCAAAGGTATTTATCTCGCAAGGAGGAACATAATTACGTCTTTGAATTCATTTTCCTCGCATTTTCTTTAAAGATACACGGTAGAATGGATTGGTCGAGAAGGTTTGGACCCAGAAACCCATAGCGAGTACCTTCAACACTTTATAACGCATTTCTATCGAAACATAGTGAAGCTTGTGGATCGTGCTATGAGAAAAGAAGACAGTTCAGCACAGGGACAGATCATAACAGAAATTTTGCAACATCTGCACGCCTGTAATAACTCTGTGAAGGTAAATTTACTAGAAAAATTTTCAAGGTAATAATATGATTTAAATAAAAAATTCTTCAGGTATTTTACGGCCGAGAAGATACCTTGGAGAGAATTAAAGAGTACATGTTAGGTGATAGTGATAAGCCTTTGGTATTGTACGGAGAAGGTGGGTGTGGGAAAACGTCTCTGTTAGCAAAGAGCGCAGGATTGACGAGCAGCGCGTGGCTCACTGGCAGAAAACCAATTAACATAATTCGATTCCTTGGAACTACACCAGACAGCAGTGCGCTGACACCCACGCTGATTTCCATTTGTCAACAAGCAAGTAGCTGAATGATCGTACAGTATAATTTCATTCATCTGAACCTGCCGAGGAACAAACTGGTTCTTTCTTGAATTCCTTTACCACCTATAACTTCTTGTTGAGATATCAAAATTTCACGTCTAGATAAATGACTAAAATCTTGTCTTCTTGTCTAAAAACAAAGATTAAAATATCGTTTATAAATGATAAATAGTTTCATAATGAACGAAGTTTTATTGTAATACTTTATATACGATCTAGCGACGAAATAATTGTAATGACGATATTTCCTCGTAGATCTCCTACAACTTCATGTTACCCTTTGATGAAATTCCTGACGATTTGGTGCCACTAACTGCTTACTTTAAGTATCTACTAACTTTAGCTACAACCGAGCAGCCGATTTTACTATTCCTGGACAGCGTGGATCAATTAACCGGAGTACAAGGAAATAAGCTATCTTGGTTGCCTACCAGACTTCCATTGAATTGCAAGGTACCATACTGACTACGTTTATTCATTCGCGTGAAATTAAAAAATATCAAACTGCATAGGATGCAAACGATGGATAAAAATATATAAAAGTACACACTATGATATTTCGGTGGGTGGAGAGAACTTAAGTAGGTTCCACTTTTTGATTGCGCCAATAAAAATATGAATTTGCATAAATACCTGTGGTCTACTGATCACAGATCAATTGGTATTCGACTAACATTATCGAGGACTTTTTAGATGATTCTATCTTGCGCGGCTGAAGAATCAAACCCGGTGATCTCTCGAGATTATCAATTACTACGAAGGATGATAGACACCGAGGAGAACTTCATCGAAGTGGTCGCTCTTGGCGAGGATCTGGCTATGGAAGTGATAAGGTAGCAAGAGAAATTTTGAAAATGTAATATCTCAGCGATATTTCGAATACATTGTAATTTTCACAGGATGTGGATGAAAACAGCTCACAGAGACTTGAACAACTATCAATGGCGTCTCGTGGCGAACGCTATATCCAAGTGCTCCTTACCAATCTTCGTAAAGCTGGTCTTTGCAGAAATTTGCAGATGGAGAAGCTACACTAAACCAGCAGATACTCATTTAACGTGCACAGTGATGGACAGTATTATGATGCTTTTTGAAAGAATAGAGAAACAACATGGAAAAATTCTAGTATTCCATGCGCTAGCTTACATCACTGCTGCAAAGTCAGGTTTATCAGAGTCTGAACTCGAAGATCTGATCTCCTTGGACGACAAGGTGTTAGATGACGTCTATCAGTATCATTTACCACCAGTCAGAAGAATTCCACCTTTGCTCTGGACCAGGATACGAAACGATTTGCCTAATTATTTGAGCGAAAGAGAAGCTGATGGTGTCAGTGTGCTTAATTGGTACCACAGACAATTTAGAGACACCGCCAAGGAAAGATACTTCAAAAATATGAACATGGCCATGTATTTTCATTCCATGATCGCTGATTACTATCTTGGCATTTGGGGTGGTGGACGACCCAAACCGTTTAAATACACTGAAATTCAGAGACACAGGTAGATCGATCTTCTTGAACATATTCTTACAGATATTCTTATCTGGCAAACACTTTGTAAAATATTTCTCTGCACTTTAACGTAAATAAGGTGAATTTATAGGTTTAATTTGGCGGACAAAGAAGGAGTGGCGGATAGAAAAGTACCGGAACAACCTCTGGCATTTTACTCGAAAGATGGGACGATCACTAGATACAACCTAAGAAAGGTATAACGTTGATGTCTCCAATTGCTTTCTACGAAAGGTAATATATTTCCAATTTTAGTTCGGTGAACTACCATTCCATTTGGTCAGATCGCGACGTTTCAACGATCTGTTCGAGAACGTTTTATTCAACTACCAGTGGCTGCATGCCAAACTAAGCTCCTGCCCGCTGCAAGCAGTGCTTTCGGATTTCGAAGATGCCTGTAATTTCATCGACGATCAAAATATCGTCAGGTGAATTGAAAAATCGAAGCAAAATAATTGGATTTTCAGCGATTTTCAATCAAAAGTGTCAATTTCTGCTCCAGGGAACTTATGCTGGTTGCAGATGCGCTCAGACTAGGAGGTGCAATTTTGGGATCTCATCCAGATATGCTCGCACCTCAACTAATAGGTCGATTATTGCCAGAAATTGGTGGGAACGTGAACGTGAAGATGTTGCTTCGAGCGTGTGATAACGACGGCGCCAAGGATTGCGCCCTGCTTCCGGTTTATCATTGTCTACATACTCCTGGAGGACCGTTGAAAGTACATAGACAAACTCGCCCGATTAAACGAAAACGTTCTCCTGATGTCGTAAACCTTTCAGTATTCGCTGGAAGGCCATCAATTCGCCGTGTTTGACTTTTGCCTAACGTCGGATTACCGGTACGTCGTCTCGATATCCAATCGATTCATCACCTGGGATCTGAGCACCAGCGACATGGCGAGGGATGTAAATCCTGGTGTTGAGGGAATTATGCAACACCTAGTTCTCAGTCCTGATAATAGATACGCAGCTGCGTTTACCACTAATAATCAGGTATCCATTTGCCCTTCCTGAAACGAAGTGAAAAAAAAAAGTTGAGAATTAAAAACTGGGAATATAATTGTGCAATTCTTCATTGTCAAAATTTCTTGTATTTCTGATGTTTCTGTATTTCTAGTCCTAGGGCGCATTCTATTCTTAATACAGACTTGATATTTCATGTAAATGTAAATCATGGACTTTTGAAAGGGGATGTACTTTAATCTTTTTAATAGCGACTTATTAATTATGATTTTCTCGGGTACGACAGTATTTAAAACTTGCAATTTATAGCACTATATTTAATTCTCTCGTCGAAGGGCTGTTAGTTGTAAGGAAATCGATTATTTGGTATTTTATTTCTTTCTTTGCACTAAATATCGATGGTACAATAGCGCATGGTTACTTTGTCACAAAATACAAAAGAATTCCAAGTACTTCTCTTTAACAGAGCGTCGTGTTAAATACCCTGACCAGCGAGTTCGTTATTATCGATAATCCGCTTCCAAACGAGGAACCAGTGTGCGGAGTACATCTGATGAATCAGTTCTTCTTCGTCTATGGTAAATTAGGTTGGTGTAGATTCGACTTACGAGGAAATCTACTAGATACTCACACGAATCCGGAGGATTCTAACAAATGGCCAATTTTATGTGAGTGCAATGATAACGTGCCATCTATGAAATAATGGAAACACCTGAAATAATGTATGCTTCTCTAAATAGGCGTCGAACACACGAATCTGGATGATTATAGAATAGTATTCTGGTCTGGAAACATGGAAGACACCAGTATGCTTTTGCATACCTACAGAAAAAATATATCACTGGAACCCTTAAATTTCCATAGGTGAACCATCGATTAAATCATTTTTAATTCTCTTCCAATCAACCTTAATACTCTTCTTTAACGTCTATCCTTCAGCGTTATGGTAATGACCAATAACAAACAAGTTTTATACGCTTGTACAACTAAAGGAGATTATCGAGTCACGAAATACACCAGCGATGAAACGTCCTCTCAATGGGAGAAAGTTTTCGACATGCCCAGAGCTTTCAACGACGATGTGGAATACTTGTTGCAATTGAAATTGGACAGGGAAGAGGAGATGCTCCTAGCCACAAGTGCCAATGGTTTCATCGTGTGGTTCTTAGAAAGTAAAAGCGACGCATACGTCCTGATATTGCCCAACGGAGTTCGAAACATCAGCACGAAGATGATGTGCTCGAATTCGATCATGGTCAGTGGCAACAAGAACTACGCCGTTGCCGGTGTAAGGTGTGTTTTACTATGAATTAAACGACAGTATTAGTAGAAAAGAAAAAAAAGAAACCGTAACAAAAGCTATCATTTTCGTAGAAAAAATTTATACGTGTGGAATCTTGAAACAGCTGAATTGGTGAAGATCCTGGATGCTCATTTCGCGAGGATTATTCGACTGGAAGCGCTGACTATTGGAAATTGGAACAGCGTCGTAACATCGAGCATCGACAGAAGCGTGAAAGTATGGAACATAAATAATATCTTCGAGCAGGTTCATGTAATAGACAGACACGAGTTGCAGATTGATATGATAAGGTATTAACGTTTTATCGCGATCCCAGAATGGATCGATTTCCTTTTTACTTATTGTATTTTCAATTATGTTGAAAGCTTGGCAGAAGAATGTAACTTAGCAGTAACGGTAACAAGAGACTGTGTAGGAATTTGGGATTTGCAAACAGGAAGATTGATCTCGAAATTGGCGGACAGTCCTTTGGGAGCAATTGTCACTCACGCTTGCATAACTCACGATGGAAAGTTGGTATAATTATTAATATTACTTGTTCAGAAATTTCGTGGCGTTTCTGGTAAGGATTTAATGTGTTCGATACTGCGATGCATTTTATGAGATTGGAAAAGGTCGTTCGTAATAAATCTCTGTTAAACGGCAAGACATTTAATTCAGATAAATGCTGCTTTCACGTGGACTGATTAAATGCAATAATCATAGAGGAATGTCTGGAATTCGTTAATAACAAAGACCTCGTTTCTCGATAAGAAAATATTTTTCGATAAGACGATATCACGTGTCTCGAAGAAAACAATTCGCCTCGACAACAATTGTCGATCTCTCACTGATATCTTATTCCACAGTTTTATTAATTACATATACATAGTTCAACTATCTTCATATGTTTTCTAGTTCTTAAACTAAACATTTTCTAATGGTTAACATTTGAAATGATGGAAAACTGATTTGACGCAAACAATGCATAGATTAGAAGTTTCGCCGATACTGATTAAAGAAAGAAAAATGATAGTATTTCATACTATTTACATAGAGAGTACAGACTTTTCTATAGTTTGTATTATTTTAATAGGATATTTCAAATATCGCTACGAATTTTCTGGGCAAATCAATGATACTATACGACTAATCCATGAAACCTGACATGTTCCTTTATTTCAGATATATTATATCGACAGAATCAGGTAATATACTAATATGGAACAGAATTACAGAACAGGTGTTGTTCAAAGAGGAACAGCAGCACGTGAGGCAGCTGACATTGGTCGAAAATTCGTCTAAATTCATAGCCGTTTCGAGGCCGAAAAATCCTGCAGGAGTGGAAAGCATGAAAATCACTGCTACTCTTTTTATGAGAACTATTCCCGGTATAGTGATAATTGATAGAATATTTAGGGATCCTTAAAGGTATTAATAATTGATCGTAATTAATAGATGGAAAGACTACGTTTACATTGGAATATTTAGTCAGAAGTCACACAGGTACATCATTTCGAAATGTTGTGATGACTTCTGACAATTCTTTTCTGATTGCTCCAGCAGCTGATAAAGGCAACAGGGATTGTGTTATCATTTACAATGCAAATACTGGAGCGCTAATAAGTAAAATTCCAATAAAATTACCAGGGTTCAAAGTAAGAATATTATGTAAAAAAAAAAAGAGAAAAAGAAAATAGTATTTCATTTTTGTTATACATAGAATAAGTAATTCTGTATAATTTATAATTTTTTGATAGGATATTTCATGTATCACTCCAATGCCAAATAAACCACACTGGATAGGAATCATTGGATCTGACAAAGGTACCATTTTGGACATAAATAAAAAGAAAATTATCCGTACGATTCCCAAATGGAGTGGAAATATCAGCAGAGATGGGAAATATACTTTATATGCACCCAGCAGGTAATTCTCATTTAAAGCAATTTCAAAAAGAAGTTTTAATGATTTTGATATTTTAGAGGTGGTTTAGAGCTCCTAGAATTGAAAAAAGGAACTACTGTAAAAACATATATTCCAAAAGTTGCAGAGGGTGTTTTCACTGTAATATCCATGTTCAACCGCACTGATGAATATGTTCTTTATTACCATAGTGGAAGAAAAACTATACGTGTATTTAGGTAAATAGATAAAGATTAAATTAAGAAGAAAATATGCAAACCTCCGTCACTTATTTCATTCATAGATCATCAGACTGTGAAATTATAGCAAACTACAGAGTTCAAGCAGAACTGAGTGCTATCGATAGCACTTATGATGGTAAGAGTATAGTCTTAGGAACAGTAGATGGTTGTGTATCTGTTTTAGCTATAGCAGATCCTAAAAAGGAAGAAATAAAGGAGTACATTGCAAACTTACCATCTCGCGATGAAAACGTAAGTAAACAACTGCACACACAAATATTATCACACTAGTAAACAAACGAAACGTGTTTTCAAAGAGATTGTAGAAACTGCACATATGGAAGAATAATTCGTGTTCCCCATTGATTTGATCTTGTACCCTTTTATTGTTAATCTTTTTTTAAATATTAAGATCGAGAATGTTCGATAGAGAATTTATTCCAGTCACTGGTTTGTCAACTTTGGAAATAGGTTAGGATAAACACTTGCCGCATCGAACACTAAGATTATTTAAATATTATTATCGGCCTTTATAAATCCGTAGTGTTGAATAAATAACTCTGATAGAACTTAAAACACTTTGCTATGCTTATTTACAGTTGATTTTATCAAAATTTCGCTTGTTACAATGTCCCGCTCAAAAGCGAAATTAGTCGTAATTTCTGTGTATAGGCCTGGGTATTGTTTTATGAAATTCAAATTTCGATCAATTCCCAATAAAATCGATTAAAATTACCTTATTTCACTTGATTAGGAAAAATATAAAATTACACACGGAACACGCGTATAGTGCAATAAACTTAAAACGTTCACTCAAAACACTCAACCACGATGTTCTCCCTTTCTCTTTCTCGCTTCAAGGAAGATGGCGCATCAAATCTAGTTACTTTTCAATTCCACATATATTTCCAAAAGTATTATTGTGAATTCGATTAGCAGCAGATCTATTTAATAAAAATTATTAGATAAATATGTTGTCTTTTTTAAATTTATTGATATGGTTCTAATATTGAATACAAAAAACATATGAAAATAAAATTAAATATATAGGGAATTAATATCAACAATATTGGTATTATGACAGGTATACAAATCTTTTCGAATTATTAAATTGTATCCTGCAGTTTCTACATCTTTTGAAACAATGAAGAACTTTATTCTTTATATCTTACTTTGATGATGAAAAAAAGTATCTTCTGCTTCTTTAATAAAATACTAATACATAATTTAACGCCATTTCAGTGGAAAAAGAAAACTGAGAAGCAACGAGTAACTATTAAATTTAAAGCCGCTGCTCGTATTGCTCGTGTAACACACGACTTGAGTGCTATTATACGAAATGCAAACATTGCGGAAACGATTCAGGAATTAGACGAAAATGTAGAATAAAGAATATAGAATAGATTATTTTTATAGAAAACTTGTTTAGTACAGATAACATAGCGTAATATAGTACGATAATATGTCTCTTTGGTAGAAATTTCCGATCAAGGAATAATAAATGTAAAACGTTAATAATAGAATTTATATTACATTTATTTGTGTCTTTTTATGTAATTAATTTTTATCATCTTTCTTTCTTTTCTTCTGTCTTTCCGCGTTCAAAAGGTAAAGGGCACGAGACGAGTTCTATATTTTATCATTGCAAATGAAATTACCTGTAAATATATCGTTGCAGGTATAGGTTGCCCTTGCACAAACCAAGCTTGATGTCTTCATTTAAATAACAATTTTATGGCTTGCTTTATGCAAGGGGATATCCATTTTCAGTTTACAATGTCACGTCGCGATCGAATACGTCTCGTGCCGACGCAGGCGCGATGAATTGCAACGAATTGCGACGATCATGTTTTTTTTTCTCTTCGTTTGTTTGTTTACAAATTCCAAGAGATCGACAGTACTATAATGAGCGATTAAAAAGAAATGATATTACAATCAGCGAGTGAACGTAAAATTTGAATCAGTATTGAAGTCGGATGTTTCGCGTATGAAAATTTTCGTTGATCGTTTGTTACTTTTCCACTTGCGGTGTAGTAGTTAAAAATATATTGAACCGTTTCATACGGACTTAAATTATACCACGTCGATCGATTTGTATTTTTAAAAAAGTTGATATTCACATGGCAACCGAATTATGCTACCATCATGTACATCAATAATCTGTAAACAACTATTAAACGTATTTTATAACAATGTTAAACTAAACTAAAACACACCTGCATCAGAGCACATGTAATTCCAGCAGAACCTAAAGTTGTATGGCAGCTTGTTAAATACAATAAACAGCATTCTTCATCAAAGATCATGCTCTTTACTAAAAAGTTTAGGATGGTGTGTTTTATTGATTTTGAAAATGCTGCTCATACGATATTATCAAAACATTTGATACTCGTTTAAAATTTCGATAATCAATTCACATTTGATTCCTGTGAAGTGCGTTTTCATTCAAATAAATTTGAACTTAATCTGTGATGCTGGTTCTCTTGATAGGCTTATGTAGTAGTTTTGCAGTGACTTTTTTTCTTAATTTCTTAGTATCTTGTTATCGTCATTTCCTACTTTTCCTCAAAGACTGGAACTTCTGTGAAAGCATGGTAGCTTTATTTCTGATATAGGGCCTTTTTGAAATTTTATTGCATCGCACCTCCTTTTTGCTTCTGTTGCTGTTGTTGTTGTTCCCGCTGTTGTGCCTGTTGCGACGCTTCCGTATCTTTAATGTGTTTTTCAACCTGTAGGATTAAAAACCATGCAGGTTATAGCAAATTGTCATATTCTACTTTTTTAAATCACTTACCACTTTCTTTACATGTTTATATGCTCCAGATTCTATGTTTCCATGAACATTGTCAACTTTATATGGTGGTCTGATTGTGACATTGTCAAATACAACAATATTTACTCCATTCCACGTAATTTCTGGGATAGTTTTTGATATAGTACTGAAGAGTTTTTGTCCCTCTGGAGATACTCCGGCCTGCAGAGCCATTACCAGTTTTTTCTTCTCTTCAATTTGATTACGTACTCTTCTGTTCAGCTTTTGTAAATTAAGGCTTTGTGGTGGCTCGCTAGTGGTAGGGCTAACTTCCCGCTTTACTTGGACCTCTGATACCAAGGATAAATTTACTATGTGTACATCGTTTAACGTTGGTGATCCGCTGGATGACGGACATTCTGGTAGGCATCAGTTAAGGAATCATTATTACCACAAAATGTGAAAATCAAATATAGTATTAATATATTCCAATCATAAGATCACCTGGCTACAAAATAAATTCTCAGGTTATAAGCATGGTTTTCTAACATTTCCCATAATACTAAAAATATTTTTATTCCTAAATCATGAAGAGAAATGAAAGTGAAAGTTTACGTGTGAAACGTGAAAATACGTTAAACAACATATAAGCGGAGCAATAAAAAGCAACGGAAAATCCAGCATGGTTGATTGAATGACGAAACTAACCTGACTTCGTGTAGTTGGTTAGATGATGATCAAATAATTGACAAGCGGTATTGCACGTTTCCCGTGTGAAAACACGAAACGTATCTCAGTGGTCGTTCGTTAAAATTCACAAAACCTATCATAGATAGCTCGAAAGTTATTTACACTGCGGCAATGTTAAACGAGCGACGGATGAGCGCTGCATACATGTAGTTTACGGGAAGAATGTTACTTTAAGCGAATTTATGAGAAAAGGATACTTAGGATTAGCATTTTAGTTTGTGGATCGAATGCTAACACCTCGCCTTCGATCTCCTCCTTGTAACAGGTTTTACAGGCCACCGTACTCCCGATGCTGAAACAATCGTTGGCGCCGGCCATTTTTCACTACGAACTTAGAACCGCGGACTCCCTATCGCCATCTGTTCTGATTTCAAATGTCCCTCGAAATTTGTATCACTTACACCATTTCCACTCTGGCCACCGATCTGAATTCTTCCAAGGAGAAAATATTCTTATTTCAAAACAAAAGAGACGTGTTGTTAATTTATTGTCAAATAAAAGTTTAGCGCAGTGATAAAAAATGAGGTGAGAAGTTTTACAACAGTAGTTTGCTTTTCTAAGAACACATGATTAAGATCAGAATCCCGCTATTGCATTATAAACCCTTCTTGCCAATGTATTTTGACGAATCTTTCCTTTGAGGTGAATTTTGGGAAGGATATATTAGGGACGGAAGGTAAAAAATGAAGTAGGAGCGAAAGTATTTGTTTTTCGAAATTATATATTCCCAAAACCGTATCAAGTTTGGAGGTAGTTTGATAACATAATAGCATTGTAGGGTTATTTATATTCTTAGCTTAATAATATTATATACAACACTACTAAAATTTTAAAATTATCGTTTCTTTAACTATTTATTTCATAAAATCTTATATCATGTAATAATCAGATACATTTAGTAAAACAGTTGATAATAAACGATTTCGAATTTCATCATTACAATGATAATTGGAATTTAGATGGTCGATCTTCCGATAATTTAAAGAATCATCGCAAAGACAATCGTTATTTTCGAATATTAATGTTCTTTATTTGTTCATTTCTCTTTTGTTAATTTCAGATCACACAAGGCTTGGTTCGAGTGTTACGAAAAGCATCGGCTGTCTTCGTTCGGCGTTCGTAAGCTTTCGCTCTCGTTCGGGGTAAGTCGGGTTGGCGGGTAGTTTCGTGGTCGCACTCGCGTGGTTTCGTCCGGCTTTCAGTTTATAGATACCGCTCTGTGAAGAAGCATCGCGACGTGATTGTCATCGAATTTCGAACTTTCTTTCGTGATTCTTGAACAGTCAGCGACAGGAATTTAATAAGTGACTTCAAGCTGTGACAGCAGACAACGTTGTGCAGTATGTCAAAGCGTCGTTTAGTTATTTTCTCCGCCATTTTACCAAGGTACTTTCTAAAGTAAACGAACCATTTTTGATTATGTTAAATAATCGGATCATTTAATTTAAACATTAACTATTAAAGTTCATATCATAACTTGTTACTGATGATTAGATTGGGGTTAGGTTTTTTACGCATTTGTAGGAAATATGAAGGTGTAGAATTGCACAGATTGTATATAGAAAATATTCAACGTATAGTGCATTCTATAATACTTGATTAGTAAACAAATTTTCTAACGAGAATCTACTTCTCTTAATTACACCCTCAAAAATACGAATTGACAGAAAAACGTCAGTTTATTGATAATTTATTGGTAACCATTATTGGCTGTTTACCATATAGTCTATATAATTTCGCAGTTTTTCAGCTTGAAAGATTTTTACGTAGTATATCTGTTGATTGACTTTTATAGCGTGAAAGCTTTTCTCGACCAGTTTAACGTCAAGATGTCAAGATAAAGCTTTTAATAGCTGTAGAGGGTGTTAACACGTGAAATTTGATATACGCTGTTACTTTCGATTTCTGAAAATTTTCGCGATATAACCGCCAAACCGATTATTTCGCGACTACGTGTTATTAGTGTCTAGCTAGAAATTTGCTGCTTTAATTAATTAGTGGCTCGTACAATATTGGTAGCCCGAGATACTTTTAAGAGTAATTTATAAAGTAAGTATATAATAATTATCTTCAGGATCATTAGATTTCTATCGAATTATCCCCAATTAGAAGTCGTGTGTGTTAAATTTAGTTAATGAAACACCCTGAGTTTTTAACGTCAAACGTATGTTGTATTCTCTTTTTCGAAGATTTCGTTTTATTTTCACACCACTAAACGAGAGAAATTTCATGAAACCGCGTTAGCCATCTGGCGTTCTCAGAAGCTCGAGGTCGACGAGAAAAGATTTTTTTTTTTTCAAGGGTGTAATAATGCTCCGGGCACGGTTCGCGAATAAGAACTTTAGAAAAACAGGGCGGGTTTTGTGCGTATTTGACATTGGAGTTACGCTTGATGGATACACGCTTGTGTATATTATTGTACGAATGTAAATAAAATAGCGTGATGGAGTGGAGTCGAGTAAGTTCCAGATTAAGATGGAAGGAAATAAAACACGAAAACATTGAAACTCTGTACACTTGAGCGATCACCACAGTATAAATTATTATTACATTTCCTTTTCACTTTAAGATAATATCAAAAAGGGAGAGAAGATATGATACATATATTATTTTACTACTACTATATCATATTTCCTTTATGTTCTCTTAAAGTATTATTACTACAGTTTTATTTACTTCATAATCCTTGCGTCAGGATGACCCAGTTTTATAGCATAAAGCTATAATATATCTTAATCGCTTGTTATATGTCATATTGCATCATGTTCTATATTCATCTACTTACAGTTACAGAAGGATCTTCATACACCTTACAATAATGTTATTTTTGTTTAAATAAAGCATATACTATCATGTATAGTAACACATTTATTCCTTAACATGTAAAATAATAATAAAAGAGGCTTTACTCTTCTTGCAGTAAAATTTAGTACAGTTTTATTCTAATAAAAATTGTATGGGATGTACGAAGACTCGTGTGACTGACTGTAGTACGACTTCTATCCTATCATTGTCCAATTAATACTATTTTGTATTTCCTAGGTATCGGTCTTTGATTAATTTTTCGTATCTTGTTATTTTAATATTCTCCTCTATTTTTTTTTTAATCTATAAATGCTTGTTTTCTATACCTGATATGAATATTTCCTCTGTTTACAACAATTCAGAGTTTAATTCTGTATAAACTATGTTTTTCGTTATCTCTTATCAGTCGTACGAGACATTAGAAAATTATAGCTGTCTGCAAGTTTGTGGGGTATCGAAATTAATTCGTCAAATACTAAGAACTTAGTGCACGCTAGATTTGCATTCTGATTATATTTACAAATTGTTGTTTCTCTTTGGGAAACTCGCGATTGTTGTTGGCTTCGGATGAAGCGTGATTGAAATTGTTTCGGAGTTTTGTTTTCTGTACGAACTTCGTAGCTTTGTTGTCTTTGCCAGCTAATCACGTGGAATACCGTAACCACAATGAGAGATTACCAGACGAACCAGATTCATTCGATAAAGTTCCATTGATCGTACTTTCCCAATATTCATCGTGAAAACTGTCCCAATTCCAATCGAGTTTTAAAACTTACCCAATATCGATTAAAATTTTGATCACATTTATTAAATTGCTATTTTATCAAACCACTTTATATTCTATTTATATTAAATCGTGGAAATTTCGTTTCATTTTAATTATATTTGGAAATTATACCAGATTAATTAAATTAGCTGATGCATGGAAAAGAACGTCCGCGAAAGCTTTTATTTCCATGCTAAATTTTTCTATTCTATTGCTTAATCTTCGTGGTTAATCCTCTCAAGAATAAAACATTTTTACTTTTAAACTTTCCGCTTCGCCTAATTAACTTTAAAGTTGCTCGAATGATCCGAGTCTCCGATACGTTATACATAGGCGATGAGACATTTATTACACTAATTGACGGAAAAATTCTTCGTTACCTAGAATTCCAAGCAAGATAATAATGCTTAAGAAGTTAGTAATTTCTTGGTGATTCTTCAGATTTGTTTCACTTCAGTTAATTCCGACGGCGAAGGCACGATGATCTTTGTCTCGTGCATATTTATTTTACGTTTATTATTTTCCCAATATCCAACAACTATCCGTCTTCTCATAATATTCGTCGAAATATAAAATTCACGTCAACTTGTACAGACCCAAAAAGATTAGCAAGAGAGAAAGAAGCAAGTTAAAAGATAAAAAATCCTTATCATAATAGTTTCTCAGCTTTATTGGCATAGAACGAAGTAAAATAGGGTGTGTATTTGATGCTCGTCGCCAATTATCCAACCTCCACTGGGCAATGGTTAACGCGAAAAGTAGATTAAGTTACTCGTAACGTAACAAATCAAGGACACATGACACAATCGTATAATTAATTCCCTGGTGGTCGTCGATGTGCATATCTCGATGGACATTCGATCTACGCGTTTTCGATAATACGCGCTTATCTCATCCCCTGCGATCCTTCCTCGTTTGATTGGGTCTTCCGCAGTACTGAGAATTCGTTTGTGTCTCCCCTCTACGGAAACGTAAACGTGGACAGTACAGAGAATATTGGGAAACGGCCGTGGTTACGTGGAATATGTGATAAATGGGAAAATAATGCATATCGCGAGCTAGGCGTAGCTTCTCTGCAGAGACGTAAATTATTCGCTAGCGTTTTACTCGTAGGACGGCAAATAAATTTCCACGCTTTACCACTCTCGTTTTTCATAAATCTCCGACGTGACTTTGAAATCGGTCTGCTTTATTGCGTGTGCACGGTGTTGATGATGCGCTGCCCGATAGGAATCACGTTATTCGGTAATCGATGCAAATATATCGCTCGAGAGCATCGCTTTATCGTCTGTAGCGTACGACGCTTCCCGTGACGAGTCAAGAGCAATTCCCTCGTCAATCGAGACATGGAAACGAGCTTTTATTTAACGAGTTGCGCGATTCTACTTGAAACTGTTCGAAACAGTTAGACGATTGCGTTCGGGTAACAAAGTACTAGGCTTCTGTGAATGTTCTGTTTCATACCTGATTGAAGTGGACGAGAATCATTTATTGCGAATATCTGTGAAATAACGGAACGCGATATTCCTACGAATATTATTTCTAGTTTGCCATTAAACGTGGTAATGGAAGAGAAATATCCAGATAAAATTGTCAATTAAAAAGTGTCGTTTTTATATAAAATCAGACCAAAAAGCTGTAATTATGTAATTGTATCGTTCTATTTCTTCGTTTCATTTTCGTGTTCATAAAACGTTTTTCAATATGCAAAGCATTTATACGCGCGATCAACCAGATAAGTAATTTATTGTACTTCTGCAACAACGAATTTGCAGTTTGAAGGAATATCGAACGATGAGATGGATTATGAAAATGATTTTATAGCACGCAAATTGGAAATTTCGAAATTTTTGATTAAATTAGGAAAGATCATGCGTGTGTGAGTTAATGGAGAAAGGAAGAATAAATCACCGTATTGAAACTTTGACCTCGATCAACAATACAAAAAGAAGTCGGCAACAGAAAAACTGGAAATGTCATTAATTGTTGTTAAAGGTGTGGAATCGGTCTCATGAAAGATGCAGGAAACTTTTTGTAGATCGTTGAATCTCTCGAATACGTTTTTACCGCGATTACTATTGGCAAACTCGATAGGTATAAAGGTAGATCGCACGTGTCAGAGGCTCGTAAATAGAATCTCGCGTAAGTGTAGGTTGAACACGTGTGGTACCTGGTCCGGCAATCATAAATCAGAAGAACACGTATTTGCTACCATTGTGCGATCGTCTTTTAGCTAAATATCAGAATCAGGCCGAACTGGGAACTTTTCCCTGACTTTTACAATCCGGTAACCGAAATTCTCCGAGGAAACATTTTTCTTGATGAAGTATTTTCGAATTTCCGAATATCTCGTGTCCTCGACGATATTGTCAAACTTCAAAGATTTATATCGAAATAAATATCTCTTTCTTTCTAACTTATTTCTTCCACGTCGTTTCTCTAATTTATTCCGCGTTTTAGTTCGTCATTTATTTTCGGCTTGGAGATCGAGCGTTTCATTTGCAATTTATAATAAGCAAATAATAGCATTTCGAGCAAATTATAAATATGAATTATAAATATGAATATTACAAATGAAGAATACGAAGAAGAAGCATCGTAAAATTTCGACAATAGACAAAAATGAATTTTGACAAATTTTCAATAAGATTTTCGAAACTCTCGTCATTTGTAAGTTTCTCATCTTGATGGAGCATAGAACGATTGCAAAGTTTTAGCCTGTGCAATAGTTTCAATTCCAATAACGTTTTAATCTGTTTATACGAATCCAGTTCACCAAATACACTGTTCCTCTTGAACAAAACTGCTTCTGTAAACAAATTCTCTACTATTCGAGCAAACAGAAGCGAAGAAATCCTATACCATTGATGCATTGATATACCATTCGTACGATACTGCAATGAAAATTGATTCGAAGAGGAACATTAAAAGAATATGCAGACGCAACGAGGGAGTTCAGAAGAACAACCTTCCAATTATTTCGAGCAGTGTATACGCTAGAGATTTTTTCCCTCAAGAATATTATGATTGACTTTATCACGGTTATTTCGCAAAGCACCGTTGCAAATTTACGTGCGTACGGTCCACGGCAAGACTTGGCCCTGCCATGTCCTATAAATACTGGTTTATTGCCAACACATGGCGTAGATGCATAAATTGTGCTTCGTTATGGAAGTTTCAGCCGATGTTGATCATGGAACGGTCAAACGGCCGGACAAATTAAGTTCATCTGAAAACTACTCTCGTACTTCGTTTCTCGAACCGCCTTTGAAGTTGCGCTACACGCGTTAACTCTTACTATTCTGTGCTGTTTAATTAACCCTTTTCCATTAACGTTGATCACCTTCGTTCGCAATCGAATATCGCGCTCTTTGTAAATCAATTCGCCTACAAATCCGCGTTTCGTTCTTTATAATTAGACCGCGGATTTTTTTAGCGTTTATGGGACGTTTGAAGGTATCGAAATTCACAGAACGCAGGGTGGTTGGTAACTGGTGGTACAAGCGGAAAGGGGGTGATTCTATGAGAAAAAATAAGTCGAAAATATAGAATAAAAATTTTTTTTTTAATTTTTCTATCGAGACAACGATCTACAGTGAGATCCGTTATAACGAGACGTGATAAAGTGCAGGCATACCGAGCGAAAATTCAAAATCGATTTTCTCGAAAACAAAGCCTCAAACGACAAATTTTTATTCTATATTTTCGACTTCTTTTTTCGCGTAGAATCACTCCCTTTCCGTTTGTACCACCAGTTACCAACCAGCCTGTATATCGTGTAAAATTATTTAAGACATTTAGAGTATATCGTTTATTACAATATTGAGTAAATGAGATAAATTTTTATTTAGAATCTATATCTTTAGCGATGCCTGTAAAACTATAAAATTACATAAACATCAGCAGTCTACTAATATCATATAATACATCAATATATCAATATAACATCAAGCGGATAGATCATGCATTGAACGCGTTTCTAGTCTAGGAGACTGCTATTGATCCTTTAAGTATATTTTCATAAATCCCATAAATTCCTCGTAATCGCCGTGCTATTTACAATCGTAAAACATATTTCTGCCGAGGTCGCATTTCTTTATTTGTATTCATAAAAACACGGATTTGCATAAATATCTGCAGACTAGTTATAGTGTATCACGAGGCCTGCGAACGAAGGAAAGTTGGTAACGCGGTTTTAATATGGTGCGGATTGCGCAACGCGATTCTCTTATCGGTAACGTAAGCAAATGCTGTTTAGAAATTGTTATAATAATTACGCAACTATCGTCAGATAACGCTCGATAGAAAGTTCGTACGAATTGTTCCATCCGGCGGATCGAGCGTCATTAGCTTCTCTATATCTGTCGATCGATTCGTAATTTGTCACAGGCTGTCGTACACTGAGATCAAACTGGTCGAAAAAGGCGTCATTACGCCAACAGGCTACTCTTGTCATCGAAAATTCGCTTCTAAGCCAAGAAATTCGCACTCGCTTGGCAAGAAGCCCGTCCGCTATCGACACCGACGCGCATCTTCAGGACGAAGAAACCAGCCGTTTTCTCTTTTCATTTTGCATCTATCTTCTAGTGACAGACGGTCTCCGCTTGTGTGTAATATTAAGCGCATGTTCGCGTATTTTAGGTACTGGTGATCTGCTATGATTTGTAAGCAGTTTTTAGACAGTTTAATTTTTTTAGAATTGGGAAAATAAATGTTGGCAGTGGGCTGTACTTTTAGGAGCATTTCTGGAACATTTTATCTCCGGTCTAATTTAAGGTGTAATTGAAGTAAATATTAATAGTACGGGGTGTTAACATTTTTACTCTTAGTAAAATTTTAAGTAACTTAGTCTCGTAGAGAAAGAAAACGAAGAGGCATCTGTGAGTGCAATTTACAGTACAATCTGCTTGAAATTAGTGAGAAAAAATGTTTAATCTAGCGAAATGTTAATTGGCACACGCATGTAGAAAGTTGGAGAGTCTGATTTAGCATTGATTTAGTTAATTGATTTAGTTAATTTAAGTAAATATTCAAAAGATGGAAAAGAGGCGAGATTGAATTAAAACGAACTGATTAACGAATCAATTTAACTTCCGTCAAAAGTAAACGCGTCGTCACGAGACGATTCCATCGTTAAAGTAGTCTCGCAACGTATTCTTAGCGTCTATCTCCGTTTCATTTACTACATCGAACTATTTATGCCATTCGCTATCTTAAATTCGAAACTCTGAATGAAACTGACACGCGTTAAATGAAGGTCAATTAAGTTGAATTCGACTCGAAAATTGTTCGTTTTAGCGACGAGGAAGTTTCAGAGTTAAATCGAAATTCGTGTGAGTTTCACGTGGACCACGATGTGTCGATTAAGCGTTTAAGCGAGAAAATCGTGTAAAACTTCGCACCAACCGAATTGTTACAAAATTATCGCCAATGTCTTTTAAATGGCGTACCAATTTTCAATTAACGTAATCCATGCATATCGAACTACCACAATTATCCTTTCTATTTGATTTACTAATGTAAGACAATTGTTCATTGAAATTACAGTTTCTTTCGCATAATTACCTGTTATTTCCAGTTATATTCTTTGGTAGTAATTATTTTACGATGTGACCAATCATCCATCGATTTTTTTCCATTTATTTACCTCTTATTAACGCGTAAAATTTTTTTACAGAAGTCTCGCGTATATAATTATTTGATAATTGCATAATCAAACTGATTGTTGTTTGATGTCTTGGAAAAATTGTAGAAATTTTTTTTCTTTTACCTTGAACGTAGATTAGTCGTTACACTCGATAGATGCTCACCTGATGCTTCAAAAAATTCTCTATTCGACGTGTCCCTCGCGTTTCTCAATTTTACTAATAATACCGAAACACGTTGAAAGCGAGGTAGTCCTAATTCGATGGCCAGAGTTTGTAGTTGCTATTATGCGAGCTGAATGCCTTTTCTTCACCAGGCTTTATCACCAGGCTAAAATTAGCGCGGTTAACGAGCTTCGTTTTTTGCAACCAGTTCATATAGAAAGGCTCGTCGAACGGAACGCCGGAAATTTGGCGCAAGCTCTGTCTCTCCGTCGCGTGTCATTTTCGTGATTGTTCGTGGCAGAGATTGAACCGTGTCTGACATAAGTCTACGTATATTTTCCCGCTGTTTTGCTCCAACTCGCTGTCACATCCTTTTCGTACAATTTATCGCTTCGAAGTTTCAGCTGTACGAGTTAGTACACGAACCTAACTCGTGCAAAAGATGCGACATTCGTGGTAAATGGAAAGCGAGATGCGAGATGAATGCAGTTTGGTTAGTGCAGGAAATTATGGGCCATTAGTGAAACGAATTATACGAAAAAGGACAGACGGCTGCGATTGTTCTTGGAATCTATTGTTTCTTGAATTCGATTTTTCATTCAGATCTACATTTGGAGACGTTATTTTTAGGCGCCTTTTAGGATAAAAAATGATCGGATAATTATAGACTAAGGAATTCGGAATTTTATATGTCTGTTTATATTTCAAGAAAATGCAGCCTAATATTTATACAGTTGTCTTTATTATGTATTACTTAAACTGTTACATATTTCTCACAATATGCTATCCTGAACGCCTGCCACGAATTATGTTAGTCTATTTATCCGAAACAGGAAAATGAAAAATAATCTTAATCTTAATAATCTTAAAATAATAGCCAGAAGCAAAAATATCATTTTTATCACAAATTTTATCGACTTCTTTGGATAATAAAAGAAAACTATTGCAGACATCGAACATTCATATAATTTTAATACGGCTGATAAATAGATATCCAATTTGATATATAAATACAGTTCGGAAGAGTTGAGAAACCATGGCAGTCGGTCCTTGTAACTTTGCCACTTCACCGAATTCACATGTAGATGTTTAGAAACAAGTGTACAATTTTTCAGGAGAATCCAATTGGTAAAAGATATCAATTTATTGTAGAAAGTAGAATACGACCTGTAGCTTTCAAACGTGTGCATTGTTAATTAAACTTTCTTTTGTCCGATGAAACCCTGAAATTCTACTGTATCTATTACATGTAAGTGCAGGTGCATTTCTCTGGGAATCAATGAAAGTTCAATTAGGAAGGTCGCCGTCGAACTCCATTATTCGAATCGAGATTAAGAAAATCGCTTTCGTGTTCGATCGCAGCATGCACGCTATTTGATCGAATGCAATTACCATTCCTCAAGCACCATTTATTTTTCGGTTTCAGTTTCGTATAGCGAAACCGATGACGAATTTGATGAAATTCCGATACGAGATAAAAATTCAGGATACGATATCATCTAATCACTTGCATATTCTAGCTCGCGTAATTTGTCGAATTTCGCCAGAGAAACGATAGAGAAAATTGACTTCGAGATAGTTTGCGATCCAAAGAACGAAAGTTTGCGAAGGAAAATTTACTCTTCTGTCAGAGGCGACCTTTTTCTTTGCTTTCTGCGATGTTTTCGACGCACTAAACGCTGCATAGTGTATCTAATGCACCGATAATCACATGCGAGGATCGTTCGTGCGATCAACAAGCATCGTATAATCGAGCTTCGGAAATTCATTAACAGAGAGAATGCGGAACGCCCATTGGAATGCATATTCATTCTATCATGTTGTTCATGGTGCACAAGAAAGCAAATGTCGTGTAAACTTTTTCTTCTCACCGAGCATTTGAAACTTCAACGAAGTTATGTTTCAGCTTACACGAGGATATATTGAAAAATTAGACATTAATATTTCGCTAAAATATTTCTTTAACGAGACGTTATTATTCTCGTGCAAAGCTTTGAAGCACCTTCTGCTTCTTAGATGACTCTTTTTCGCACGGTTTTCTGGAAAATGAGAGTACGATAATGATAATTATCGTTTCTAACTATGATTAATTATAGTTTCAACGCTATAAATAAGATATCTATGCGGTTAAAGAAGGCGTTATTTCTTTTGAAAACCTAGCACGTTTTAAACTTTTGAGAGCGATTATATATGCATATAGGAATAATAACTGGACATAAATTTTTTAATCAAATGTATAACGACTACATTAGCGGAAAGAAATGCTCTAATTTCGTTATTTCGTCTTACGAGACCTTTTTGCAATAAGCCTTTTTCCAATAAGCCAATATTTTTATTAGCAAGTTTCTCGTCATTCTGATCTTTCAGAATCGTTAAGCTTGCATCGCCAGATTGCACGATCTATATCTTCATTTTCAAAATTACATTTACATTTTGATTGTCTGTAACATCGACGCGCGTAGGAGAAGCAGCTAAGTTATATTGAATCGGTCAGCTTTAATCTGGTTTATTGCAACGACAAACTCTCTGCCTAGCATTCTCTGCGTGTAGTATGGTATTTTAGAACTTCGTTGTTTCAAACGCTAATTCTAATTTCACCCAATGGACGATACAATCAGGCTGGAATTTACATTTTTCAATCTCTCGTTGTTAATTGAAGCTGTCCCCTCTGCTAAAGATTCTTTATGGAAACTCGTCAATCTTCTTTTATGGTTAGCTCTGCGTTCACTGAGAAAGTAACAAGTTAAACGTCTACTCGATTACAAAATCGTTTAGCGAAACAAACCGCTATTTAAAATTATATGCGTTGCATAATTCGACGATGCAAATGTAGATTCGTTCCGAAATTAATTCAATGCAGCACCGAGCCAAGGAGTCTGATAAGATAACGAACGTTATATTTTAGAGGTAATCGGGGAATTTCACGTTGATTGCCACGCGAATTTTATATATTTTGCCGTGATAGCCGCGCTAGATAGAAATATAATACTTTCACTGAGTAACATTTACCGTATAATATCGTTGTAACATTTCACTGTATAATATTTAATTTTTGCAAAATACTTATATATGCAAAGATACTAAGAAAGAAAATAAATACTTATATACCTATTTGCACATTTTTTTCATAATCTTATCTAAGTCATTGACATTGCTGAAAATTTATGAAATCAATTTACGAAATTCGTTTTACTGGTCATTTTCAAAAATTTACTAAGCGGTGACCATCGCGGCAAAGAACGTGTTAAACGCGAGGACGTTTCCACTCCGTTACGCTAAAAGCGATATTTTGTTACTTTCCATGATGGTCGAAAGTAAGAGAAAAAGCAATTTTATTTTACTAGAGTCTTCTTCCGTGCAATTAACCCGATTTCAAGTACGTCTCACTGTGCTTTCTATTTTAGCGCAGTTGTGATTCGAGTGTTCTTAGTTTTGAAGTTGGTGAATATAAAGTAGATATATATTCACAATTCAACTCGTATATATGAGCGCGTATATATCCAACACGAAACTCCATTCATTTTGGAGTTAATTCAGTCTGCTCGACGTGAGACAGGAAAAATACATTAGCTTAGGACTGGATCGTTGTGGAGGTTGCTATAGCGAGATGTTGAACTACATTGTAGTTTTGTATCTGAGGGTCAAATTCTTTTGTTTCTATTACTTTTCAGTAGAGCGGAAGAACAATTAAACGTGTTCGTACGTTTCTCCGCGCATGCAAGAAAAGTGGAATTATTTTTCTTCGATGGAAAAAACGTGAGAGAGGGGAGGATAAAGGGGCAGGAAGTTAACAATGATTGAAGGAAATAATTTAAAGGGAGGCAGGAAGGTAATGGAAAGGAAAGATAGACAGGAAGAAAGGCTTATGGAAGGAAAAGAGCGGGAGGAAAGGAAAGGCGAAGGTGAAGAAGTCAGAAGGAAAAGAAGAAAGGAAATAGAAGAAAAAATAGTTTATGAGTTCTCAGTCGCAAAGGAACGACAGGACGGTACGATGAAAAGAAAATTTAGAAGAAAGTAAGGGAAGGAAAAACGGAGAAAGGTGTAGAAGAAAAGAAAAGAGAAAAAACCATTAAGCGTCTATTTATTTACCTTTTACTCTTACTGAATTCAGATCTAACACTCGCTCACGTAGTACCTTCGTATGGTCTGCACTTTAATACTTTTTACAAAGTTGTAACCAGTAAAATGCTTGAAAATTTGTCTGCTCGAAAGAGCCGCGAATTGGTCTACATAACTCAATTTCCAGGAAAGCGGGTTTCGGTTATCCCGTTTTTCAAGTATGGAATTCATTATCGACTCAATAGAACAGTTAGAATACTTATGCAGGATTTACTAGAGGCCATTATATAGGATTTAGTACACTCTAGGCGAGCTCTTTTACGAATCGAAGCGTTTGCTTCAATTTAAGAAAACACTTGGTCTTCGTTTTCCATTTGCTTCGCTTTCACGTTGATTTGTTATAGATTCCATCGAACATCTTTTTATTGTTCGTGGTAACCGAGCCACAATTTTCCGGGCGCAGTCGTCTCGAATCGAGGAGAATTAATCGGAGGTAGCGAATTTTATTATATTGGAAGATGGGAGAATTTTATTCATTAGCAGAAAGAATCCCATTACTTCTAGATTTATAACGGCAAACTTTCCCAAGGGAAAATAATTTTTCATGATGAATCGATAGTCGACTAAAGACAGCAGTGAGCTTTCGCTTTAACTTCCAAGCGTTCTCCTATTTCCAGCAATAATTATACTTATCGTACGAGACGAGCTTCTTCTAAGTTCTCCCGCGAAAAGTCATCACCTGCGAGGAATTCACATCGCAGTTTGCTATCGATAGTTGCAGAACTCAAAAAAATGGCAAATTTGCTTTGCAGTCGTTTCGTGACGCTGCAAGTGGAAAGTTCCGCTGCTTTCGTGAATAGTGACATATCTCGTGTTAAGTTAGTTTCGTAATGTCGTTGAAATGACTCGTAAAGATTTCTTCGTAAATTCTAAAAAGCCCCTCATCTAAAATTTACATTTCGTGCCATTATCAATGCCGAGCAGCGATGTGATCTCTCTAGTCTCTCGAGTGTTTGCCTCCGGCCACGCGGTCACGGGGTCAATCGAGCTTTATTTCGGGATGCAGGAATCTTCACCATAAATCTTTTGGCGGTAAATGAAAGGTGGCATACTGCTACGTAAAAAAGTATCCGTTGAATTCACGAGCAATAGTTGATTATTGTTACGAGAGAATGAGCTACACGAATCGTATCTTACATTTTTTATTACCTGTATTTTCCATTCACATTAACCTTGAATCGGTCTCTCCTCGAATCATTGAGATTTCAGATGTGAGGTAGGTTACTTAATTTTACAGTGTATGATTGTATTTTGTATTCTGTATCTCGCGTGTCTTTATCGCGTGAAATCGAAAATACAAATTTGAACGATAACAAAATTGAATAATTCCATCCTCGCATCTTTATGACTATACTGTGGATGCTTATACACTCGTGGGACATTTGACCCCTCAACCTACGATTTACGTTCGAGAATTTTGAGCCGAAAACGTAAACAAGCTATTATATATATTATATTATATATTGCATTTGGCCCGATCATCTACTACGGGCTATGCCTGTAATATTTACGTTTGATCCGATCATCTACTGCGAGCTATGCCCGTAATATTTACGTTTACGATCGTCGTACTACGGGCCCACGTAGTTGTAGGTTAAACGCGCAAAAACGTATACAATATACACAATATACAAACACACGTATGTATAAAACTATTCAAAATGTACAGTACTTGTAACAATATCTAGTAAATCCATTATTTATATTGTATTTCATAAACATTAGTCGTGTTCGTAAGAGTACAAATGATGACTAACTTGTACGACTTAACAACTACCAGTTCAGTATCATAAACACATCGAAATTTCAAAATCCACAAACAATCCCGAAATGGCCTAATCTAAGTTATTAACTGGTTAACGAATGTCTCTGCCTATATTCGTCGTGTCATCCATCTTCAAAATGATCTGGACCATCTTGCCCTGGCAACCCTTCGTCACGTTTCCCTTTGTCAGTTTCCCGATGCGATGCCTCGATAGATCGAGAATCGATGAATTGAAGCTCTCTCCGATGCGTATTAAACCATGAGTGCACTGTGGTTACATGCTCGCACCCATACAGGGGATTAAATCGAACGTGTCGTTGATTGATAAATTGTATTGCACCGGAACCTGTACTAAATTAATCGTTTGTGGTCGTTTGTAATTGTTCATGATCGTTTATGAATGGATTGCGGATTTTTATGTAATTTTAAATTTTTATGAAGGGAGCCGAAGAAATGGATTACCTGTATAGTAAATTTGTTTCGTTTACTAAAAATTATGACCCAACTTGGTACGTTTTATATACTTTCGTACGTTATGTATATGATAGTGGCAGCTACAGTTTTATATTTATATGGACGTTATGTGGATATTTGGGGAATCGAGCGAGCTGCAACGATCGAGAAAATGCAGACACGTTGTTTGAAACATCTACCGAATGTCCCAATGGATACTGCTAATTATCTCTGGTACGTTACGAAACAGGCAGAATAAAGCTGGAAAGTGTAATAATAGAAAGATCACATAAAGATCAGAAACATAAAGATCAAAATATTTGCTGAAAAAATATGTCAAATGGATGAGAATAGATTCCCTTGGAGGTGGCTAACAAAATTGAACGAGCTGGGTGGAAACAAAAATAACCCAAGGAAGTACAACTGGTATACATTAATAAAGGAGAAACTTGCAGGAATAAAGAATGAAGAGATGTTAGAATTAAGTGAACGTGAGGAGATACCTCGTCGAATAAAAAAATATATAGAACAGAGTGGAAGTTAAAATATTCATAGAAGATGGACTAAGATCACTTGCTCCGAGATGTTGTTCAATACATAAGTGTGTTATTGGTCTGACTAGGCCAGAGAAAGAAAAATATTCGATTCGACGATTGCTGAATTACAACTGGCAGGAAGACATAAATTCAATAATGGAAGAAAAGAAAGAAAGAATTAAGATAAGTGACGCGGATGATTCTCAACTATGCAATCTGAGAAGAAAGGAAACATTAAATCATATCGTATCTGTGAGCTCCAGTATCAGCAAGATTATGCGTAAAAAGATTATTGAAAAGGATATCCTGAATTGTGAAATATTAGAAATGTAAAGGAAGTAAGAAATATATTCCACTTTGTGCAAGAGATTATAAAAATAGAAAAATTAATGCTAATCGAATCAGAATAAAAATGAAGTTAGTACAATGAAGTGTGTATGTGGGTATATTGGGCGTGTTTATAGTGGACATGAATAAGCTCCTTTGTAATAGGCTGAAATACGAATGTACTTATACTGTACTATACCATATTATACTTTATTATATTATACTATGTTATATGTAGATTTATAGAAAATTTGATAGCGCAGAAATTCACAGAAAAATATATGAAATATCGAAAGTATAGTATTTCCTACAATACGTGGCAAGTAATATAATTTTCCGTCGAAGCTCTATTTGTACAGTCATATTCTCGGAAATATGAATTTGCGTAAAAATCTGCTGTCTAATTATGTAGTTCATAGACTTTTTTATATACGATTTTATCATAAATGCATAAAAATCCGTGGCCTAATGACAAATTAATTGTTCTGACTTTACAAGAAAACTCCCTCCCTCGTGTATCGATCAAGAAGATATATGTGTTGACTACTTCTTTATTGTCACTCCGTGATGTTGATGTTCGATTTTATAAACAAAAGAAGGGATTTTATGGGCGTCCGCAAGCATTCGTGACGAATGTTAATGGCGATAAGGATGAAATATGATACTCGGCTGTGAAGGCAAATTTAGAGAAATCGCATCGGACTTTGATCTTCCATATCAGAAATTAAATCTTGTACCGTAAATAATAATATACATAAAATAATAAAATAATAAAATAATAATAAAGAAAAGATTATCCCACAGATTATACCGTCGTTAAGTTACCTATCCTCATTTCTTCGTTCTACAGCTACACGATTAGTGCTCAATTGCCAATAAACAACTGGCTTATTTCCATAAGAAGATGGGACAAACAAATTTTGAGGTAAACATATTCTTCTCTACTCTTCGATTTATGAGGTCGATCGATGTTGCTTCTGTGCGATTCGTATCTTTTTATGAAGTAATCGATGAAATTGAAGCGGAGGTTTTTAATTCGTAAAGCTATTCGTTAAATGGCAAAAATTACGGTGCACGTGTAATTTAACGAAATTCTAAATCCTTTAAATTTTCTTTGAATTACGCTGTAAATTTTGTAGACAGCCGCATGGATAAAGAGGGCAAACTTTTTAAAATATCGATAAGATGTTGAAGGAACTGTCTAAATACTCGCCTAGAGGAAGTTTCGCAGCGTCGAAATAAAATTTCCACGGCAGAGACGAATTTCGATTGCCAATCGGATTTAATGAAGCTCGTGAACGAGGTCATGGCTGTGTAACGCGATGCATTTTACGTTTTGACGATTTTAGCGGCTCGCGTTTTAGCGAAAGCTCGAATCGCGCTTTAATATCGTGCTAGAAATCTCGAAAACAAGTTCCCGAGCATCGTTACGCCTGCTTCTTTCCTTTTAAACCGAATCGAGGCTGAGAAAACACAGGATGTTCTGTTCCATATTTTCACCACTTCCGTTCCCTTCTTTCTCGAATCTGTGACACAAGCTTACACCGGATGCAGTAACCAGGAAATTTGCGAAATTATGGTGTGCGAAAGTTCGAAAGTCGGGTCCCCTTTCATACCTACAAATTATCTTCGTAATTCAGAATTTTAATAATAATGCGAAAATGAAAAATTTGACAAAATCGAAATTTTTATAATGGTCAGTAAGTCAGTTCGTTGCTGTTTTTCACGAAATTCTGTTTTACGATTATTTTTACAAGAAATTCATTGTATTATGCTGCTTCAAAAGTTTCTTCCATTTTACAAGGAAACAATAAATGCACAACATTTTTTGTCTTATATTATTTTATTGAATTATGTATGATCCACTTTGTTCCAATAGAACCAATAGAACTTGAAAGAACGACCTTTTCGGACGACCTAATATTTTTTCAAGTCACGAAAACAATTATAACAAAGAGTTAGATTATAATTTAATTAATTATGAAGCTAAAGAAGTAATACTTATAAATAGGCTGCGGGTTTCAATAGATGGAAGAAGTCATCGTTGTGTATATAAAAATGTCTACTTATAAGAATTTGTAGCGGCACATGAGCTAGAGGACGATTCAAATCATGTTGTTTTGCCTCGGAGTATCAATATCGTTAGGAAACACGCAATGTAATAATAAATGAACTCCGGGCAAAACAATGTCGCCGCTACGTGCAACCGTCGAACGAATACGAATTTGAATTTTCCGACTCTCCCCCGGCCAGTATAAATAAACGGACGCAAGGAAGTCAGTTATCTAGCAGTTATCGATCAGTTATCGACGAATATCTACAAGTATCTACTGGTATCTATCGAATATCCATTAGCGATCTAATCAGTGATTACACACTGTGATTAACGAATTCGTTACTACGAGCGTCTTGATGACATTAGCTGTATTTATTAATTTATTTATTATCTCTGTTGAAGTGGTCACCACTTATAAGAAAACTCTACATCTGGTCTTTTTAGTTTCTCAAGCACTGAAGCCATCGACAGCGCGTAGACAAAAGACTGCGACGAAGTCAGACCACAAACAGTAGACAAGCGACGTTGGCTTCGGCGTTTTTTTTTTTCAGTTATTGGGTAACACAGCTAGCGTGCGGATCTGGGCCAGCTCAAATTGTATTCTTACTTATAATTACATTTATATTTAAATATATTTTCTGCCTTACAATTTATCCACTAGTTTTTCTCTACATCTAAGGTTATACATCGAATAACCTCAACAATCTCAAATACCAATTTTCTCATAGCAAATTTCTAACTACCAAACCTCTACAATCCTCTACAAATTTCAATAATACGAGGAGATCTAAATTGTCAAAATTTTGATTTATATCACTATGATTTTCATGTAGTGATTCTGTTGAATGTGTAATCTTGCGTTATATTTTGATTCTCGAAGAATATACGTGGACATTGCTTGCAAGTGGAATCTCACGGTGGAGAATAATGTAGGCAATTTACGTTGGAAATATATACACAATGGCCATTATGTGGACGAAATTGCAGGG
This sequence comes from Bombus flavifrons, assembly GCF_040668555.2. Classification (NCBI taxonomy): domain Eukaryota; kingdom Metazoa; phylum Arthropoda; class Insecta; order Hymenoptera; family Apidae; genus Bombus; species Bombus flavifrons. Next base: position 9,267,781 of record NC_138455.1, on the reverse strand, counting down.
CGGTTTGTGTGTTTAAAGAGATTGCTAATTGTGGTATTCGTAGCTTCTAAACCGAGCTCAGAGCTTTCTGTTGAACCAGTTAAAGACCCTTTCAGCCAACGAGTTATTTGTTTGTGCAGGTTGCTTTAACAGTTAGTTTCTAACTTCGCCGTTAGTTACTCGATCGTCTTACTATTTTTATTTTTCCAAATCTAAAACGATCATATACGTCAACGTTGAGTTACAAGATAACTTAGGATCATATCATGCTACAATTTGATGTACAAAATTTTACTGTCACACAATATTCGGTTTTTTCATTATCCTTTGATCGAGTATTAAGCAGCCAACGATGAAACAAAAATTCTCTATGGAAGCTCGCTATACAGATTAAACATATAAAAAGATATTCATTCTTAGAGATTTTAATGATTTTTCCTACAACATATCGATGAAAGCTACTTGTTACTGTATTATACAATTTGTCCTATTTCTTGTTACACTGTTTGTTGAACTTTTCTACAAGTTCTATATTTTAGTCATCGATAGTTTCAATTTTAAGAAGCAAAGTTCCATATTATAAATCGATTGAACGAAAAAACACCGCGAATGAAATGTCACACGAACGTTGATTCTCGTCTGGAGCTTAATTCAATTCCAAGATTGATTCGATTGTTTTCTTCCTGCAGGGCAAAGATTATGGCAACGTATCAACGCGGCAGTGTCTAAAACCGTTGACGAGGGAAGCATGCGAAGAAAATCGAGCGAAAGAAGATTTCTCGACACGGAAAGGGCGGATTCCCAAGGGATTTCGTTAGATAGAGTACTGTTGCAAATCGTCAGTACAACTGAGCAAAGTGCTTAAAAGCGTGCACGATGGAAAACGTGCTGATGGGCGGTAGACAAGTGGACGCAACCTTTCAAGTGTCGTTGTCAAGAAGTTAATCGCCGTCATGTCGAACCAGACAAATACCACCGATTTTATCGATTACGATCTCAACGAGTCGTTCAGTCACTTCGACTGGGAGGAACTGGCACCCGTTCTCGTCGTCTATTCCCTCACGTTTTTCCTCGGATTAGTCGGTGAGTGAGATGGTACTTTGTCTCGCGGAAAAACCGTCTCGTGGTCTTGTTTCTTTATCCTCTGTTAAGTCGGCTCCAGAAAATCGATTCTTCCCCTTTCTAATAGTCAAATACCATCTTCCGAAGTATCTGGCGAAAAAGAAAACAGGAAAATTGTGAAAAAGATAGCGATATCAAATAAAATATCAAGGAAAGTAGAAATAACAATAAAATGTTTCCAAAATGGATCTAGTGTTTTAGAGTTGCTAGTATTTGAAAGAGTCGTTGAAACATTCGCAACGTTATTATCATTAGTATATAGATACCGGGTTGCGTGGTTTAACTAGAAAAATTGTTGTTCAATGCGACGACACGATGATTAATTTTATCATCGACTTCCTATTTTGTCACTGCTGTCCACGTGACAGTTATTAGATAGAAACGTACGCCGTGTTATATCATTCAAAGAATTTATCTTAATAATTGTGCGTTGCAATTTTGTACAGTGATGTACAAATATATTTACATAAATTTTGTAGACGTTTAAAATTCGCAATTTTTTCCTGCAAAATGTCGCTTTCGCGGGAAAATCGCGGACAAAGAACAGCTAAAAATAGTAAATAGGTATTTCTTAGCTGCTCTAACTCAAGTTTAAGGGATGAAACTTTGACTCGAAGAGCAGGTAAAAATAGTAGATACGTATTTGTATTAAAGTAAAAAAATTAAAATAAAGTAAAATTGTAAAAATTAGTTGACTTCGCCACTGTTTTTCGGTGGAAGCTGCTCAACTTTAGGTGACGTGTTAATTATCTACTTTTGATGAGAAACTGCAGGAACGGTGCAATTAATGATTTTATTTCAGGAAATGTCGTCATCATCGGTTCGACGCTGTGCCCGAGACTTAGACCTTTACCATCCACGCCGACTAATGTCTTCCTGGGTGGCTTGGCAACGGCCGATCTCCTTCTCATACTCTTCTGCATTCCCGTAAAGGTGAGTCCCTTTATCGAATATTCAGTTGACAATTCTAATTCAACAGCTCACAAAACGGTGGAGGAGGATTTTTATAAAACTTAAAAACGTGTAATTTTATCTTATCAAGAATCCTAGCTCAACAAGTAGACGATAGACAGCAGTTTATATAGCAAACAGGATTTTGCTGGTAGCTACGATCTACAGATCGGTCACACGTTACCAAATAATGTTCAATTTTATCGTCTCATGATTTTATCATGTTGTTTTATCAACGACGATTTTGTTATATTTTGAAGAATTTAATTCTATAATAGAATCACAACGTGCAATGTAAACGCGTGATAATCCCTGACCGAATATTGCAACAGATATTCATCGAGGTTCCCCGAAACGTGGAATTGCGGTCGGTAGTTTATTAGTTCGTATTTGAAACGTGCATTAATTCATGGAATTATCAGGCTGTCGTTGCTGATATTTATCATTTAACACACGCGTTACGCGAGTTTCCTTTATGATACATTAATTTTGATATATACATGCATTGTGCAAAGCGTTACATTTGTCATCGAGAAACGTTAACTCCGAGCTTTATTTTATTTCCAAACAAATATTTAAAATTACATTGGATTTCGACGTAGTTTCACTGCGATCGCGTTAAATCGATTTTGTAACCGCTTCATCCCTTGTTGGGACTCGGTATTGTATATGAAGGAGTTTCTTCTGGAAAGATGCGAGTTACGATATGCAACTGGCGGTAAAAGAACAAAAGGCAAAGCCATAATATCGTTGACATCGCTGGCTTCGCAAAAACTTTCTTTACGAGCCGTTCAATTTCTGCGAACTTTCGACGAATGAATTTTCCTTTGGAAAATGCATTTCTCCAGGACAAGGATAACTAAGTTAAGTCGGTTGAACGGTGAACATCTACATGCAAATTGGCGATTGGCACGACGCAATGTAAACCTAACGGCGTTCGATTATTTCGATCATGTAATGCGTTGCGCTGTAAACCGTTTATGCTCGATTGTTTTAATTGTAACGTTCGATTCGTCGAAGCATCGCGAATTCCGTTGCAAACATTCCGATTCGGTTTATCGAATAGCGAGTTTTCGACAGTGCAGCTTTTATCGAGTGTGAATACCAATTATTCTATCTCCTCTTCGAGGTTGATCGCGTCGAGAAGAAAATTACAGGAAACGGGAATAGAGAATACCTCTATGACCATTGCGTTTCTATCTCTTTTATTTCTGACGTTATGATTGTTTGAACGGTACACGGGAATTTGCTGTTCTTTCGTCGAAATCTCCGCTAATATTGGCTAATCCTCGTATCTTTAGAATTTTCGAGTAAACGCTTTTGAAATATCAACGATAGCGACAGATGGTAAAATTTCATATCGAGAAGGTGGAAGAAATCGAGACACGTTGTCTGGCCGAGATGGTGCACGATCACGCTGTCAAGAAAGCGCCGCGACGTTCTGGCCCGAATGAAAATAAAATCGAATTGTGCCAAGTTCTAAAATTACGTATCCGAGAAACAGCCCAATGCCGAACACACGGCAAGGTGGTTCGCTCTTCTTTTACATCGTTCGGTTCAATTACGTTTTGTCTTAAGCGACTTTATTCATCTCTTGCCAACGTGTTTAATTGCACCGGATAGTTCATACGTTTAGGATTTAACCGACTTTAAACAAACTTGGTCAACTGTGACTAGTCGTATCCTTTCTACTGCTTTAGAGAGTACATATTTTTCATTTTTCATGAAGTAAGTCGATAACGAAAGAAATTGTGGTCTGCAAGAGAGATTATTAACAGACTACCGATGTGTATGCATGTTCATATTTTTATAAACGCTAAAGAAATAGAAAATCTAAATGGAGATATATTTCATTTCCCAAATTTTTATAATAATTAGTGCATTCGAATATCTTATGTGTTTTGGAATATTACACACGTGTTTATATTTCAATTTTCCATAACTGCATAAAAATCCGTAGTCTAATTATTAACTATTTTTTAAGATAGAAAATTTCTAATGGCTTTTCATCATTGCAATTTACATAATCTCGGCATAAGCTATTTGATGTCTCGTCTCTTTTAGGTGAATTTTTAACTAACAGGGATCCAAGAATACCAACGTGGATGTAATTGGAACGATCGCTTATAAGGGACATCGTTTGAAGAATTTCCCCTTTGTCGGTTAAATTTCAGCATCAAAAGTACGTAGATTAATCTGTCCCCGCCGCGAGATCTCGAAAGTAATTTTCCAAAGAAACATTTTGCCAGATCTCGTATTCGACCCTTGCTCGTTTTTCACGCACTCTGCTAATTTCCTTCCGCGAGATAAAAATGATCCCTCGACGATACTTCTATTTGCTCGAGAAGGGAATAGGGTTGCCATGGGAAGAGTCGAAGGGGTCACTAGGAAAAGCAGTAGCAGCCCTTTGAAAACCATCTTATTGCTTTATACGTGGCCATGGTTTAACGCGTTAACTACCGCGCGAATTTGATATATTTTGCTGTGGAAGCCGCACATTGAAATATACTACGCCACGGTTATACTACGGATTTTTATGCAAATTCGCAATTTCACGAAAACATTTAAAACAGTATGACCTAGGGAGAATTTTTTTTCTACGTATTAAATATTGCAAAGAGTACTGTACTTTGGATTTTTTATATGTTTTTGCATATCACGCTCCTTCTGTGCATTTTTCTACCTTTATATTTTTCATAATTGCATAAAAATCCACAGTCTAATTGTAACTATTTAATTTTCGAAAAATATTTTCTTCTGACAATGGTACTTGAATCATTCACATTGTCGAACGTTTTTTAATCCACGAAGTTTATGTTATTTTAATTATCCTAAAAAGTTTAATAACGTGGCTCACCGATGATCACGATTGACTGTGGCAGTCAATGTGTTAATTCGGGTGAGTTAGCGAGTTGGATCGCTGACGTTTCGTTGACAGCGTCTTTCGTATGATTTATTTCTCTTCGTCGTTCGTTCCAAGGGGACGTGATTTAATCTATTATCGGCTCAATTCGAGCCTCTTAGTGTCAATGATACCATCTTGGAATAAAGACGATAGACACATATTCTTGCTGGTGTTCCTCGTCTCCTTTGGATGAAGATCGAGTAGCACCGTTCCCTGTTTAGGAAGAATCTGTTCTTTTCTCATCTAGTTGTTTGAAGATAATCGACTAATCTTCTTAGTTCTTCGAAACTATGTAAACATTTTTAATACCATTAAGAACAAAGGGCATATTTAGCACCATGTCATTATTATTTTTCTGTTCCATTATCATCATTTTATTTGTTACAGTTGGAGCGATTGGAAAAGTTTAGTGAAATACTGATCTCTGGTAACATTTTGTATTACAACGTCCGCTGCTTTAAGTAATTCGATGATTTATTTCGATAGTCATTATTCAGCAATCAGGTTTTATAGCAATTACACAGCAAACGAAATTTCATTGCATAGAAATTGTTGAATTTAGTCGGATTGCGATCACTTCGAACACTAAAATGTGCAACAAATGGGTCTCTAAAATACTAAATAGAACTACCCATTCGTTTGTTGACCTCTGGAAACCATAAACTCTTTTGCTTTTCTTATTCGATCGTCAGTTTTGTTTGAGTAGAAAATTAGAATCTCTCTCGTTGATTTATGTGTTCGAAATGAAAGTAATGTTTGTTTGTTGTTGCTGCTGCTCGTGAAATATCCACCGGATGCAAGACGAACCTTTGAAGATGTTAATAGCTGACTCCTTCAATCGTTGTTTATCGCTCGAAATGAAGTCGCGATGTTCTCGGGACCTTATTAAGAAAATATATTAAAAAAGTGGGATGTAAACTGTCCCAAATGGGATTCCTGTATCTTCCTCAAAGTCAATTATTTGACATTTCCGTGAAAAGCGTTTCCTCTCGTTGCGTTACTTTCTAAATATCACGTAAATCACATGTTCGTCCCCGTGTATATCAATAATTTATTCCGCGACGTGGACTTCGGTTTATGGTCATTTTGTATCATCATCAACTTCCTATTATTGTATAATTTATTATCACACGTGATTTTACGATTGCGCATGAATTAATTAAGTTTGCATAATGTTACTGCGTACCACGTTTTTTCCCACTAGTCTACGTACATCTAGAAAGAAATGGATTGTTCATTACAATTCATATCTTTTTTTTCTAAATTACAGTGATCGAACGCGTCAATTGTAAGATTTTATGTTAATAATCTTACAGTTAAACGTCACCTTCGCGATAACGACATGTTCTCGATTTATTGCTCGTTTACAATTAGCGTACGTCATTAACTCTTAACATCGCTATGGAATAAAAACATCGGTTACGAATAAAAATTCCAAGGGTTTCTTTAATTATATTTTTATCGCTATATACGCCGGGTTCGAACAAGCTAAATTTTTCGTAGCACTATTGATATCACTATGTTGGTTTCTCGGGGGCAAACGTGTTTGCACTTTGCAGTCTATTTCTTTAGGGAAAGCCTGAAACTAGTCTACCCCGAAGAAGTAGACTGTAATGTCTACGAAAAACGTTGGTGCAAAATGCAAGTGCAAAGTGCAAAGTGTAAAGTGCAAACAAGGTTGCTCCCAAGAAGCCACCGATATCGTGGCATGTCACTATCGTGAAAATGTAAAATATAATATTCTCTTATAGATTTACGAAACAGTCTGAAAGTTAATTCACCATGAGTGGACTACATTTTCTATGAATTTCACTGCTTATTTGGCTGCTAATCCTTAAGGGGTTAATCGAATCTAATTACCTTCACATTATCCTTGCATTTTTAAGTGAAAAAAAAAAAAAATAGGATTTTACGTCGAAGAAACTAAGCAGGTTACGGTGTGCTCGTTATTAATTCATCGCCCGAAGGTGCGTTTCTTGGTTACGCTGAACCATAGAAAGCAACGCGTTCAATCATTATTATCTATCGCGACATCGTTGGTCGAGTTCGTAGGTCGGTTTTATATTTTACATTAATCTCGTGTTACTGGCCGAGCAGGAAGAAGAAGAAGGAACACAGTTGGTTGCGAAATAAAAGCAACGACGCGGCAGACGACTGATTTATTCGTTATTCGCGGTAGAAAGGGTATCCTTTTCCTCAGTTGGCTCCCATTTCCCTCGTGGAGAAGACATAATGTCCTGAACGTTAGCTGGCAACGAAGGCAAAAGGACATTCGTGCGATAGAATGGCGATCTCTGTAGAAAAATGCTCGTTCCAAGACAAAAGCAGTCTCTAGCAGTTCAACGAAGAGGATTTAACAAGAATCGATATTTATGTATGAATGGAAATGGTTTATATAATATTTTATTTAATATTTTATTCAGTTGTTGGACATTAATTGTTTGAGATAGTTGGATCCACAGAAATTATCAATATTTTATTTAATTTAGCTTTCCATGAAAATTTTTATGACTGGGAATGGTTTGCAACATTTTTCTTAGTCGTTGGAGATTCATCAGAAGTTAAATTTAAGTTAAATTTGGGACTGTCTGAAATATTTCGTATCTGTAGAAACGTTGAATATTTCATCATTATAGTGGTTCAACTTTTATAACAAGCTACAACTTTATTGCTCTAGCATTCGCTCTTCTCAGAATTCTTGATTCTGAAATTTACCGCAGGAGTTTAGGCGTAAGCAATAAGAAGGCGATTTCTGTAGAAAGGTCGAGGAAATTTAAAGTCAAAGAGTTTTCGTCGAATCAGTTTTCGATCCAATAAAACTTTTCGCTATGGCTGTGAACGTTGCATCGCGTTTCGCTTAGCTGTTAGAAATTCGTCGGAAATATTGGAATTTGGAATAATCCGAAATCATTAAATTCACAGAAATGTTAAATCTTTATAATGTTTTAACTTTAATAGCGAGATGAAACTCCGCTTTTATCTTTCTTAGAATCCACGATTCGGAGACTTGCGCGTGGTTAGGCGTAAGTTATACGCGCATGGGTTCATTTGAAACGTAATTTTAGTCGATCCATGAAACTGGTTGTAACCCCGTTTCGAGCAACCACTTTTCATAGATATTATTACGCACGAACGTAGTTCTGGCTCGGGCCAGAAAATTGACTGTAATTTCTGTCAATAGAATTGGATTGCTTTCGTGATACGGTAGTCTAGGCACGATAAAACGTCAAAGAATTTCTTCCTGAGAACATAAACGAACGAAACGTTACCAAACAAATTACAAATTCTTCGCCGAAGATAAATAATTCTGTTCTACTTGAACCAATCCCTCAATGATGCGCTTGTTAGAATAAGCTCATCGATGCGTCATGCAGCTTTTCACCTGCTTGACACAATAGAGCTTGTATATTACGTAGTTGGTGATATTATTCGGAGTGTAGCTGATCTCGAAATTAGCAGGAAAATACAACATAAATTCCAGTGAAAATAGGATTCCTCGCATTTCGATAGGGATATTTTGCCTCGTATGTCGCGTAGGTCACGTATGTTCGATACTACGCGTGAATGCGTCATCTAATTGAATAATATTCCCAGAAGTTAGACGCGTCTCTACCGCCCACGTATCACTGAGAAATCGTATCATATATATTCACGATATCTTTGAGAAGCATAAATTTTATAAAATACGCGTTACATCCGATATCGTGTGTTACGAAGTTATTTATAGCGGATTATCCGGATTTATCTGAGTTTAGATATTTACTAGAGCAAATTACATGGACATAGACCAATTAGAAATAACGTAATGAGAAACGAATGCGGGTTGAGTCGAGAACTATTTTTTGAAACCGAATCGATAAAGATAGGAATTGGCATAAACAAAGCGTACATGAATTTATAAAATTCAATGGTTGCACAAATATTTCTCCCTTGGAAATCGAAGTATCGATATTCAACCGTATTCCAACGACCATAATGGGAATTTTTATTCATCCGCAATGCAATCACGTAGAAATATATGGAGGCGTTGGAAGTTGGAATTCCAATCGGAACCCGACAATTTTTAATCCTACAACGTTATTTATGTTTGTGTTATCTGAGTTACAGACTTTTCAGGTTTTGATTGTTCATGAGTCATCGTAAATGATACAAAAACATTTAAAGGTGTAACAGTATGCTTAAAGAAGTTAAAACTGTCTCTAAAAAGATATTCATGAAACTTGTAAAAATTGCGAATTGGTATAAAAAATAAGGCGAGAAATTTTAGTTATTTTTGTCTATAAAAAAAGCCATTTGTTATAATCGACCGATGTACTGAATTTCATCGGCAGTGATAAACGATGTTATTAAAATTCTGCTCTAGACAAAACCGTCGTCAGCTGTTAGTGATGCCTGTTCATTTTTATGGTACACACTTTATCGACGTTTCGTCTAGTTTAATGGTGACCTGAATATACTAGGAGCAACAGGTACGTGTGCCAGCGATGTCAGTCAATCTGCTAGGTAGTACGTTTTAATCTGATAATCTATTATAAAATAATGGTTTTCCGTTTGCACATTGTTTCGTACTTTTATTCTTAGAAATTTTCGATTACTCATTTAGAATATTTATTAATAATTAATGTTTACAATACATTTGTCAATATGTCTGTGCGTGAAAACATCATTAATAATGATATTAATGCAAAAAAAAAAACGATCGTAAATGTCAGCGATAAATGCGAAAGCAAAATATTCCTAGTTAAATGCTCGTCACCATAATACAAAACAATAAAGTAAATTAAAAATATAGACTACAACGAAGTAGATATAACATAGAAAACTTATTTACATAGCAAAATAATTTTGTAAATACAATAGCATTCCATAGGTAAATAACTTTGTAAATATAGCTTAGAAATTAAATTCCTTTCAGATATTCATGAATGAAACCACGCGTGGCTGTTTATCGAATGAATGGCCGACCATACACAGACCTTTACTACTTACATGCTTCGCATCCTACGCATATTATCGATTTTCAATTTTGTCGTTTGGTCTTTGTACCAAGCTCTGCATCTACCTTTATCTTATTTCAAGAACTACGTGTGCATTCTTCACGTGAAATCGTTCGTACCCTTTTCTTCGGATGATTTCGAAAGGGAAGTCGAATCTCGTGTTTCTCAGCCGTAATTTTCCTGCACAAACTTGGAGTACTTGTCCTTTCTTATTATTACCTGGTATTAGAAGTTTGCGGAACTTCGTGTTGCCGGAAGAAAAGCTCGTACATTAGGAAAGATTTTCTTTCACTCATCGAGTTCCCAAGTAGAATGGGACTCCTGGGGAAAGTTATTCGTGCTCGTATCAAGTTCCAAGGATATTATTGGTCAGTTGTTCCAAATCGAACAAAGATACGTTCGTTCTACTTTCTGTCATTGATCGATCGAAAGTGCACTTCCTGTATTCGGTGATTTTCCTCGAAGATTACTCAAAATTCAATGACTGACCAAAGAAAGCTAAAAAATCTCTGCTTAATGTTTGTATTAGAAATTCTTTGGCAGGTTAGTAATAATCATTTTCAAAAATGATAATTTGTCGCCATCTACTCTTCCAATGAATCTGTAAACTCAGCTCACACATTTTAACATTGAACGCGAACTATACTTTGCGAATTTATGGCCTATTCTATCTATTTACTTTTGCAAGAAACAATTATTCATTGCTCTTTCATTCCAGTTTTATATCTCGAGTTTTATATCTCAAGATAATTTCTATTCGAAATTATCTTGATACATCGAAGGGAAAGACAGCATAACACTTCGTTTCTTTGTAAGGTAATTTGCTTTCCATAGTGTTCACAATTCAAAATAGTTTCAGCTTGTTTAATTTGTTCTTTTCTCATTGACTTTCAATTAGTATTGGTAAGGTATAGATGTTCAATAATTTCGATTAAGTTATCTCATGTCAAACTGTTTAAATATGTTTCGTGCTCCTCATTGCGTGAAACGTAGACCGAGAAACAAAATTCAGAGGACTCAGCTCCTTTTCTTATTCAGTAGCGATTCCAAAAATTTACTTGGCAGTATAATCTCACAAGAGTAAATTTTTAACACGTTCGAGCGGAATTATGGAAAATATTTTTCCTCGTGCAACCGCGTCGTCAATAGGAAATTTTCAAGTTTACGGGAATTGTTCGCGCCTGTGGATAGTATAAAACAGTTTTGTTCGATGAAATGTTTCTGATACTTTCTCTGACGATCGAACCCGGCGGTGTTTCAAAGATTTTCGAATGTAACCGTGTACATTGTCGATGAAATGTGAAAATCGCTTTCCCTGGTTGGATTAAAAAGCTAAATATTGCTCGCGGAACAGAGTTTTCGGTGTCCTCTTGGCAGACGGTGCTGGCATCGTGACAAGCGTTTGAAAATCACGACCCTGCGGAAGTTTTTCGTTCCTCTGTGAAAAATCGCTTGCTACGTTTCGTCAAAAATAAAATCGTTATTTTTGTGGATCGACTTCCCGTTGATACAAACAGCTAAAATGTTTCGCCGTGAGTATTTTTCCGTTCGAAACGAAACGTCTATAGCGAACTATTCTGTAAAAAAAGAAACAGCATGGTTTCTCTTTCATCGATAAACTCGTCATGCAAAATGTATTTTTGTTTTACTTTTTGATTGGACACCATGCTCCCCCGTGTTTCCAGGCAAATAAGAAACAATCGGAATCATCTGAAAGTATAAATTCGATGCTACGAAACAGTCGCTAGAGAACGATATCTAGCGCGCGTTCTTCTTTTTATACGAATCTTTGTCGTCTGAAAAGGAAACGATAAAACGAGTCGGTCGGTAGTTAGGGAAAAGGAGTGACGTTAAAGGTGACGTGAAACGAGGCAATCGTTGTATTGACAGTAGGCAAAAAGGCAATAGACTCGAAACGATCGATAGCGCAGGAAGTAGTAAATGTAGTCGGAAATTTAACGTTTATTTTCGGCGATGCTCTTAACAGCCTGCAGATACGATACGATCGTATATTTTTTACAATCCACGCGAATATATATTTTAAACTGGCGACATTTCTTTTAATGTTTCTTTCGAAGGTTAATACAAATTTAATAGCCGCACGGGGATATATTTCTTTTAAAAAGAAATCACACTTCTTCAACGGAAAAAGTTTAATATATCTGTCGGTGGTTTTAGAGTACTTTCAATTGCCTGTTGGAACCTCAGACCTTTGAGAATTCCCTGATAAAAGATATAAGGAAGTCTGATGGAAACTTCGTTTGCTCTGCAAAAGTGTATGAAGTAGCATTAACCCTGTGAGTTCTCACGAAAATAACCAAACGTGGTCGTTTTTCCTTTCCTTTTTCCTCTTTTAGATCTTTCCTGCGATTCTACAGATAATTAATTAAATAACTTCTTTTCGTTTGGTTCTAGTGTTACGAATGTTTATGCATTTATGGCAAATTGAAAGGTTAAAATTTAATTAAAAATCATTACGGAATAACTGGAAGTTAATATTCGTCGATTATGAAATTATCACGTTAATAAATCAAATCTAAAATCTTCTTTTCGTGATTAATTATGATGAGTTTTAAAACTTTTCTTCCAAGCGCCTGGATCATCATCTGCACCATCACCTGGACCATCACTATTGCCATTTATTTCAGCATTTTCAGCATTTTCTTCTTGTTCTGGTTTCTTAGGTTTTGTACGATGATGTTCAAATCTCATAAGACCTCTTGCATTTGCAGACACAACCAATATATTCTGAGAGTATAAATCCACTCTAAATGGACTAGTATATAAAATAACTTTGTTTTCCCCACTTGTTATAGTTATATGATCTGTAGTTTTTTCAATTAAATTTAATTTAGATACTTGTGGTTGATCCTGAAGAGCATATTCAGGCTCATATCTTTCACGTAATGGATTTTTTCATTGATATGGAGTCTAAATGTATTATCCTTTAATGCAGTTAATTGCAATATATAAAGAACTCTTGTAATGCTCCTATATATGTTTTGTTCGTGATTAATTATAATTAGTAAATAATTGATAGTTGATATTCGTCAACTATTAAATCACTTATATTGATGAATCAAATCGTAGATCATCAAAATTTTATTCGGGTAATTACCAGGTATGTAAATATGAAACCGGAATTTTTGTATAGAAAATACACGTTTATTGTATGAAAATGATTAAAAATATTTTATTCGAAGTATTGCCCATCGCTAGCTATACATTTTTCCCACCTGTCTGGCAATTGGTGGATGCCACGCCAAAAAAACTGTCGCTCTTTTAAGGCAAACCAGTCATCGAGCCATTTTCGTACATTTTCGTGAGAAGTGAAGTGCTGATCAGAAAGTGCGTGTCCCATCGATGCAAATAAATAGTAATCGGACGGAGCCAAGTCTGGTGAGTAAGCCGCGTGCGAAAGTATTTCCCAACTGAACGCTTCAATCGTTTCCTTGACCGGTTTTGCTGTATGCGATGGCGCATTCTCATGAAGCAAAATTACTTTGTGTTGCCCTTTTTGATATTCTGGTCGTTTTTCACGCAAAGCTTGATTCAAATCGATCATTTGTTGTCGGTAGCGCTCAGTATTAACGGTTTCGCCAGGTTTTAACAGCTCATAATAGATCACACCCTTCTTTTCGGTGGTCTTCCACGTTCTTCGTTCCTCACGTCATAATTGCCACTTCTGAATTTTTTAAATCACTCAAAGCACTGTGATTTACCAAGAGCATGCTCACCGTAAGCTTCGACAAGCATTCGATGCGATTCTGCAGCAGTTTTCTTCAAGTGGTAACAGAAAATCAATGCTGTCCGCAAATCGTAGTTTCCAGGCACAAAATTTGACATGTTCAACGCTATTACAAACTATGCTGTTGTATGAAACTTGTATTGTTCTGAGTCGAAAATGTTTGTGAGATGTCAACAAAGACTTTTGGCATCAATGACGCAGTTTACTGATAACTACATTATCAGCTAGGGCCATCTATAGGCAAATTCCGGTTTCATACTTACAGACCTGATACCTCCGACTGTTAAATACAATTATTAAAATAATTGTATTTTAACATTTATCAATTGCATTAAATTACTATGTTTCGTAACCAGGTTTGAAATCTTCTTTGACCGACTTTCTTGATCACATCGTTACATATATCTTGAAACGAATGTTTCTCATGAAAGACAGTCGCCTTTGCAAAGGATGTTTCTTATTTGCTTCCTGTCTCTGTATTCATTTGCTATTCACTGATCGTCACTTACAAATACGCGGCAATTTATCGTATGTATCATCGTTCCGTGAGAAATCGATGCTAGAAGGCAAGTCGCTCTGAACTTGTCGTTTTGTGGATTCGTTGTTCGCAAGCGGAGAAACGACACGGATGTTCGTCCTACTTTCCACTCGATCATTATGGCAATTCGCGACGAGAACTCCCCTTGGTTTGTCCTCTTTAACTCTCTCTCTCTCTCTCTCTCTCTCTCTCTCTCTCTCTCTCTCATTCTCTTTCGCGAAGAAGTCGCAACTTTCAGTACCTTTGAAAAATTAACTTCTTTGTTATCTCAAAATATCTCATTTATAAAGACTTTATGCGCTTTCTAGATATAAAAGAATGTAGGAGAAACACAGAAGGCGCAACCTTTAAATACATTATTTCCTAATGTAATATAAAACTTTTTGAAAGTTTCAATTTATGTGCCGCGAGATGATGAAAACGTAATTTTAAAAATTCATTTCAGCTTTCTTCGTGTTTTTAAATGGAAACGGAACGTACGATCCGTTTTTCATAAATATTCAACATTAAACGTTGTATTTGACGTTAACATAAAATTACATTTTATATAATATAACCTTTATTTTAATTTCTCTGGTAAAAATTTCATATTTTATGTAATTATAGGATTTCACTCTGCGAAGTCGTAACTCTTCCGTGCGTCCAAATGGAACAGGCGGTTCTTATTTAAATATCATTGTAAGATTTATTAAAAGGCCAGAGAGGAAGTATCTTCGTGAATTATATTAAATAGATGTTTCACGAATAGAGGATTGATTTTCGGCGAAAGTAATTAAACCATAGAGGGAATTGCGGACACATTTCGTCTGAACTACATCGTGTTATACTACTTGCGCGATGCACACGTATACGCTGGAAATTTCCAAACATCGCGCAGTACAAGCCAGGAGTATTCGTGGTAAATCGCTTTGAGGATTCATTAAGGAGAAACCTTGTCGTATTTGCCCGGTTATTCTCTTGTTCCTCCAAGTATTTTTCCGAGTGGTCGAACTTGCGTATGGATGTGACATTTTGCCACCAGTTTATGGTTTAATCTCGCCAGTTCTTAACATACTTTAACTCCTATATCCTGAGTTTTAATGTACTTTTAAATCTTGCTTCGAATATTTCGCATTTTATAATCTCAAACTTCACGTATTTTAAAGTTTTACGCCACCGTTTAACTCTTTTGCGAAAGAATTTTCGGACTTATTTTTATTCGAATTTACCAACGTGATACTAAGACATTCGGAAGTTAAATCGATTAAATCTATTTCTTAAGAAATTCTCAAGTTTAGTCCTGGGACATACGATTAATGGTCAATTTATTTTCAATGTATGATTAGCGTTTATCCCGTCTATAATTATGAAAGTTAACAATTCCTGTATTAGACCGATAAAAAATGGAAAAATCTTCTCCTCTTCGAGAAACAAAACTCTTGACGCGAAAGAGTTTCAATGTGAAAACTTTAGAGTCGTCGATCGATGGTAACAGAAATTTCCAGATTGAAAAGGGGGTTAACGCTGAAAATTTCTATAAATTTCAATACATAACGATCTATAATATTTAAACGAACATTATAAACTACCTAATCTTGCGTTATAATCTCTTCGCGATCTTTTAACAAATCAGCTAATACTAATAAATATTTTATAATTCGACGCGTACAATCTAAGACTCATAAAAAGGAAAAATGAAATTATTCCGAAAGAACTCTGAATTAAAATCATTTCTATGTTTCTATCCGACTATCCGTATTAATGTTGTGAATAAATGTTTCCCATTAGAAGTTTCCCCTGGGAAATCTGTCGGTTAATTACTATTTCATCCTTGCAAGCTTATCAGTATCGTGCTGGTAATACAATATCTTGCATCAGAATTCATTAATTTCTCACGTTAATTAACCTGTGGGTTTAGAATCGATTATCTGTTAAAGAGTCGAGTAAATATTAGTCACGGTAGATGCGTCGAATTCTAACTCGGTTAATCTTGGTGTGTATTAAAGCTTGTGGTTTAATGCATCGGTTATGACTATGTATAATGTGTACTTAGATCGAACCTGTGCCTTGTTTATGTTCTACGAGCGCAGGTAACAACGCGGAATTTACCTCGTAGATTGCTCTTTAAACGCGAAAATATCCTCGCGATCGTAATTGAATAAATTTTTTCTCATACGTTCGAATGAGAAAAGATCAGTTGGCCGTTGAAAAATTGAAAATAAGAGACGGTTCAAGCTCGAATCGTTTCCACTGTTCGAGTTTTGCTCCTTAGAGAATCGAACGTCGCCTCGAAACTTTCGCCTTGGTCGTTAGAACTTCGAACAAAGGAGATTTGACATAGAAATCGAACTTCGAGATTTTCCAATTTATAACATTGGGCCGATCAACTGTTTTTATATAATATTTATATTAATTAATTTTAATAATAATATTTTAATAATAATAATAATATTAATTAATTTGTATTAATTTTAATAATAATATTAATTAATTTATATTAATTCGTTTAATTTTAATAATAATTTTATATAATATTTTAATAGACGAACGAAATTTTAGCAGCTGTTTTTCTTTGGATTTGAAAGTGGTCAATAGAATTTGGAGAACGATAGAACTCGAATTATCAGAAAACTAGTAACGAAATTGTTGAGGTTATTCGATGTATAATCAGAGAAAACTAGTGGATAAATTGTAAGGCAGAAAATATATTTAAATATAAGTGTAATTATAAGTAAGAATACAATTTGAGCTGGTCCAGATCCGCACGCTAGCTGTGTTACCCAATAACTGAAAACCCCGAAGCCAACGTCGCTTGTCTTCTGTTTATGGTCTGACTTCGTCGCAGTCTTTTGTCTACGCGCTGTCGATGGCTTCAGTGCTTGAGAAACTAAAAAGACCAGATGTAGAGTTTTCTTATAAGTGGTGACCACTTAAACAGAAATGATCGATTATCGGAAAATCGATTGAATAGAAACGTTGAGAATGGTAATGGAATAGAAGTTGAGAGATATTTTTATTCAAAATTTTGCATAATCCCTGCATTTGTTTTAAAGGGAAGAAACGTTGTCCGTGTAATAAGAGGTGTGAAATTGTTAGATCGAACTGGATTATCAAATGCAATTTTAACGAACATCTCCTGTCACGCTTACGAACTTCATCGGAAGCAACGAAAATGTTAGTGTTTTACTCTCGTCGTACAGACAACCTACTGTATGTGTTCATACGTGGATTCAAATCAAACTGTGCTATATGTAGACTTAGATCAAACTGTGCGATATGTACATTGAGATCAAACTATGCAATACATATGTAAATTCAAATTAAATTGCAAGCTGTGAATGCGTGCACGCGTTCGATACTATCTAATTGAATATTTTCTTTCTCTCGTACAAAGCTTATAGGTAGTACACAGAGGAGAGCAAAAGAGAGTTTATGAAATAAGAAGAAATACCACGGTTTTATAAAATGGATTTATATTTAAATAAGAGAAACGAATAAATATCATTTATACCGCAGGAGACTGTTACCAAGGTGGTAAAAAATAGAAAATAAAATTCATACCACTGCTTATGCTTCATAATTCGTTGCCACGTGAAATATTTCGGTCGAGAGAGAAAAATATCGAAAGAGAATATTTTCTCTCGTGGTCGTGTTTTTACTTTCACGCGAATGGTGCTGCACTCGAGCCACGAGATTCAACGTTTACGAATCATTGGACAATTGTTCTGCTACGAAGACGCAGATACATTCCACTCTACACGCATGCGTATGTTGCAGTTTGTTAGCGTGGCATTGTTATACAACACTATGTACATGACATATATGTGCCTGCGGGTTACACGTATTACCATGCTGCCTTTATCAAACTGAAGTCTACTTGTTTTAGCGTGCAATATTTTTGGGGATAAATACGATGCCAAAGGAATTGCAAATAATTTTTTAGCCGCTCGCGAAAGTATTCGAATACTCGTAGAGAACTTTTATCGATATGTTTTATCGCGTACTGTACGAAACATTTGGAAATTGGGACGCACGCGAGCAACACATATACAGAGTCAAAAGTGAATATACGTCTTGAAGGCACGAAATTGATTCGGAAGTATATACGTTAAGCGTTCGTGTATCGAAAGGTCGTGGAAGAAAAATTGCGATTGTAAAATCTTGAACAGAGATCCTATATTAAGGACATTATGCAGCTTTTACGCGACACTAAGAAAAAAGTGGATTTTTGACGTAAAGAAAATTATTTCTCAATTTTATCGACATTTCTGTCGAGTGCTTTTATATAAGTATTTGATTCTTCACTAGTTAGTGGCAGAAGCTTTACGACGAGGACATGCAGTCTTTTACGGGATATTCTTTCCACTTTGGCGAGGGGAAGCAAGGGGAAAGTAAGACATTACGTTGGTGCAACAAAAGGGTAGTTCGATATGAGCCAGATGATTCTGATATATGGGTGCTTTCACGGGGTTGAAAAGCGAGACGTTGCAATCTTCAGCCTTGACAAAGCTTCGGGAAATTCAAACGATCCGCCAAACTTTGTATACGAAGATAAGCACAAATATGATAAGTACATTTTTGTTGACTCGCTGATCTGAAGATCGAGATTGGCTCACTTTGTGACTAATTAGGAGAATTTTTATATGATTAAAAATTAGAATTCAATTTAAATATGTATCGTTAGAAATTGAGATGAATCCTTGAAGATTAGGTCCAAGGATGTGAGTCTTTTTAAAAATAGCTGATAGATCGGCCAAGTTTTATGGGAAGGGAACAATTTTTAATTCAAGCAGATTTTAATATCTTCGATGCTGCAATATCACGATGAGAAATATTTTGAAAATTTTCAAGAGCGATAAAAAAACACGCGTTTAACTTCAAAACTAAATTTCAATACAGACAATTTTGATAATATGCAAAATGTTACGTCGGGCGACACTCTACCTAGACCACACTGCGAGCAAGATGAGAACCAGATGTCCGTTCATCCTTACTGCGTACACTGAATAGTCTTAAGGATCCATCGTGAATCACAGGAATTTGCTAGCTAAGGTCCTTCAGACCGAGCAAATATCCTTTTTTAAATCAATTACAAAAGAATGTCTACTACGGCTTGACAAGGGAAAGTTAGTTTTTCTCACGTACGACGGCGCCTAAGACCCTTCCTAGTCCACCAACCTTCGTTTATCCAATCAGAAACAATGTATACTGCCCTCACTTTCCTGACCAAAAATGTCATGAACAAATCCGACGGTCCCATGCGCTAGACACACCCATCGCTAGCTTTCCTCCGACACAGCATCCGCACGGTAAATTACTTATTCTACAACTACAACGTTAGGATAGTCAACGTGTCAGTTCTTCTCCCCTATTGCTACGTCAACTATAGCAAAAACTCTACGAGCCTTGCTCTATCACCAACGAATATTGTGCCAGTGTATCGCATCTCTGTACGCTAAATCATTGTTGACGATATATATCGTAAGCAACGGTGTAAGTTAAGTGTTAAAAATATAAATTTTATAACCCTGTTAATCGCAGTGTCATACCCTCTCAACCACCCCTATTATCTTAACGGAAATCAGGGGATCGATCAACTCGTGGTGTCGATTATTATAATCGTAACGGGAATTTACAACTCCCGTTGACGCGTTTCCTCGCGATTGGACGAAAATACACAAAATGTGACTCGTTACGTTCTTCTCCAACGATCTTCACGTGAGAAGCATCGTCACGAGCGAAAGAGATTATCTGTCTTGTCAGTGGTGCAATATTTATGGTATTTCTATTTATCTTTATAGGAGACGATTTTAAGAAAAACAGCAGAGAATTTGGTCTTTTGTTGTGAGAGAATCCTCATGGTTTTCAAGACTCGGATACCTTATACGATTCGATAGCAGTTTTGGATTCCGGGATCAGGTTATAAAGTTTGATTGCAAATGGTTACCCTCCAGAGGATTCCCCGGGGATCTTTAAACTCGGTGACAGTCGTTGTGCCCAATAAAATGATAACAGTGGCGGATATTATACGAGACAGTAGACATTGCGAAGGGCGTCGACGAAATAATATTGAAATGAGAAAATGTAAATTTGGTGACAGGAAAATATATTTATCTCTGTCGAGTATTAAATGTTAGATTCTTGGGAAATTTAATGACTATTAATTTTAATAAAATCCGTCTCGTTCGAGCACATCTGACAGATCAGCGATTATTATAAAATAATTTATAAAATTACTCATTTTCTCTCTTCTGTGACTTTTCGTTATTAAATACTTTTTTCTCAAACTGAATGTTACGAAGTTCCAATTGCTGCAAAATTTTTGCATCCAATTTTTCAACAACGTGGAAAGCATTGGATGTGACACGTTGCGTCACGTCGTTCTTATATTTTTAGTGGCGATCTAAGTTTCTTAGAGCATTCTATGGGGCGAAACCCATGGGATATCTGGTGAAAAAGTCCGCGGATGCTTCGATAAGAGTCCATTCGTATTCCGTCGAAAGGAAAATGGTGAATACGACGACCCGTGACCCTCTGGAGAGAGTGAGTGTTCGATATTGCTGTTTTTTTTTTGCCAGGAATAGATCGCTAGGAGGTAGTAGATGGAGAAATTACACGGTGACCGTTCGCTGGAATTGGATTTTGCTAATCTTATCGCGCTGTCTTTGCAAATTTCAAACACCAGACAATTCACATGGGAGTTCACTTAACGACGAGTTTTTTCGAACATTTTACCAAATTTTCCAAAATTCCCAACTTTTTCATTAAATTCGCGATTCTTCATTAATTTTTCAATTTTTCCATTAATCTCTCGAAACTACTGATTTTTGTACACTTCTGCTTCTTGACAGCAACGTTAAAATTATTTTTCCTAGAAAGTTTTAAACTTGATACAAAACAAAAAAAAAAAAAAAAACACGCATTGTAAACACAGCAGATTAAGGAAACTTTATATTCATAAAGAAAATTACGAAACTGGAAGCGTAGGTCGATAGGTTATGCGCAGCGAGGCAAAAATTCACGAATGCTTTTCATGGGACGTACTCCAACCTTTCGTGGGTGCATTCCATCAGAAAGTTTCGAAACGTGAAACGGAGATCGATGTCAAAAGGGTAACCGGAGTACCAAGAATAGAGACACCAGAAATTCTCGAGGGCGCCGATGAGATATTCTATCCTCGTTTGCACTCCAGCTTGCAACTAATCGATTCCAGAAAGTGGATTGGCATGGTGCAAGAATATTTTGTTAGTCCAACATAGCCAGGCCGTAGACATACGCGTTACTAAAATACACTGCCGACCAAAAACATTAAAAGATTTGATAATATTTCATACAAGTTGAATCCGTTTCAGCCTTCTTATTTTTTAGTTATTTTATGATAAATCTCTCGTTTTATCCTAATAATATAAAATACCGAAGGCGTGAGAATTATTAGAGCTTTTTAACGAAGACAAGTAGATCTTCCAATATTTGTATTTGACAGTGTATAGAGTTCTTTTAAAGATACTTAATCTTTTCTTTCTTTTTAGAACAGCTCTCGAGATGACGATCGTGTGACGTGAAAAAAGGGTTTTGTTAAAAGAGGATGGGCAAAAATAACGTACATGCTCAGGTCTTTGTCCGAGGATCGAGGAAATGAGCATGTACAGAAGAAGGAACTACAGTTTCGTGGAATTTTTATTAAATCCCGAGAATCTCGATGGCCCAGTCTTTTTCCGTGTGGCATCTTAAAATTAGAAGAGACGAATGTCTTTGTTACATCAGAGATTTATTCTTGCCACGGTGATTTCTATTTTACAGGGAATCTTAACATCGGATTAGCCGCGCGACGAATGGTTATCGCGCGAGAATTTGTCTTCGGAACGTTATTGTCACATATAGATATGTTGAATAAAATTCGTATCTCTTCTAAACCGACAAACGACTAATCGTTCGGGTATCGCTTTAATTTGTCGCTTTCTATAAGACGAACGTTTCGTTTATACGAAAAAAAATGTATTTTCAGTGTTGCAACGCAGGTTTTGTTGAAAAATGCCTGACAAATAACTCTATGAAAGGTCATACAAATGTAAAAAGTTGCCAACGTGACGATTTATAATTACAAATTTGATATACCCATTCAACAGAGGCATTTTGGTTTGCTTCAGGGATTGTTTGATTACAACCGTGAAATTTGTACGAAAAAGGAAATCCGTCACTCCAATCTCGTAATACAAGTTGTGTTGTTTGTTTGACAAATAGAAGCATAAAAGTTCGTAAAAATATTCGGTCGCAGCACGACGCTTCATGGTTAAAAATTTGATTTACAGCGATTTAACAGAGCTATTTTTCTTTCCTTCAAAGATTGCATTTTGAAATTTATCGCAAATTTTAGTTAAACGTCTCGTGGCGACTGTAAATTTGATACAGCCATTTAACAGGGTCATTCTTCTTTTCTCATAGAGATTGCACTTTGAAATTTGTCGTAACTTTTAGTTAAACGTCTCACGGTGACTCCAAACGTAAAAGTAAAATACGCGCGTCAAGGAGAAGAAATATCGTTTACGTCATAAAAAGCATTGGGATTCTTTCGTCGACGTACGACGATGTCTAATAACATGTCGTCTTGGGTTTTCGTAAATCAGATTTCATCATTCTCTTGAGAACACACGATGACAGACGTGATTGTGAAACAAATATTAAATTCCACGGTTCTTTTCATGTAGACGTTCGAGAAGAAATATGAAAAGTTATTCTTTCTGATTTCCAATACTCTCTTATTTTATTTCCAATTTAATTTCGAGTTGTTTCCGATGAAATTTCTTATTTTCACTTGCAATTGTAATTTTTTCCTTTCCATCTGATATAAATGAAGTTAGAAGAGGGAAGTTGTCGCAAACTTATCGACCGTACACGAGTTCGAAAATATCGAAAGAAGCACGTAAACTTGTCAATTGTGCGATCAAATTTATTTGAAAAGAACTTGGTCTATACATTTTTGCATGCACATATACACATATACATCCTTATTTCCTCTGAAAATATTACTAGTTTAAGCTGATTCTTGTAAGCTATGGCGAATGGAGGCACGTGCACAAGTGCATCCGTGATATGCATAGTATTGAGATTTAGACAAGTTGCTCTTGAAGTTTCTTTAGTCAAAGTACCGTGCAAATTGTTCCTTTATAATCGTTTTTATCTGTTGCCTGTACGTGTGAAATGTGTTCTAATTTATGAGGATCAGTGTCTCGTATGAAAGAAACTTAAAAGAAACTTAAAAGAAAGTGTTGATTTTTAACTAACAGTAAAAGTAAAATTTTTCTTAATGAAATGAACTGAAATGAAATGTAAAACATTTAATTAATGCAAAGCAGATATTTGAGTTTATAACGTAGTAGCGAATAAACAGGAAAATGTTTATTCGTATATTCAACTAATTATATCATATATATTTTATTTCCATTTTTCTTGTATAACGCCGAGATTTAAAAATATATTTCTACTCTGAAGCATTATAAATAGAAACTGACTTTCAAATTTTTATTTCGAGTAATATAATTTAATGTTTATTTTACACGTATTAAAATGTTCATTTGCAACAAGATATGGAATTGTCTCGAAGTTGATTCGCATAAATCGTAGAACAATTGAATCGTTGTTCTCGACGATTCTTGAATAATATAGCGCGCAAGTAGCATCGTATGTAAGTTGATGGAAAGCGTCAAGTGCAGAGAGCGTCAGTTTTCAGAAGAATTTTTTACTCTTCTGATCGACGTGTGGTCACTGCGTCGTCTGTTATCTCGTTCGATATAAATGTCAGCTGAGAAGCATTATCGAACATCTGATTTATGACAGAGCTTAGCCACTGCCGATCGGTCTTCTGGCGTCCGTGATTTTTCACATGTAACGTTATCACGATGAGAGTT
Source organism: Bombus flavifrons (assembly GCF_040668555.2). Classification (NCBI taxonomy): domain Eukaryota; kingdom Metazoa; phylum Arthropoda; class Insecta; order Hymenoptera; family Apidae; genus Bombus; species Bombus flavifrons. The sequence goes on along the minus strand of NC_138455.1, from coordinate 9,243,657 downwards.
TCACGATGTATAGCAGCAACGATGATACAGAGTATAGAGAGATACTAAATTAAAGCATCGAGTAGCAGCATTGATTAATACAGTCATATCTAGAGTTATCGGTACATAGTATTTTATTACTCGCAACAAAGGGTAAACCAAGACTCTAAACAGTATCTTATAATTGAAATTTTTAATTTAACGAGGGATCGATTTAATTAATATTTAGATTTATTCATTAATTTATAGTGGCACTCGACAACAAATACCGCCACTCGACATTAACTTCTACCGGACGACGGTAGCGCGGTGGTTAGCGCATTAGGTTACGAACGTTCGGGACCCGGGTTCGAATCCCGGCGCCTGTGTTCTATTTTTCTTCCACGCATCTAAATTAGAAGAAAAATAACAGTACCCCAACAAGCGACATCTACAGCCAGCATATCTATACAATCATCAGGGACACAACTACACCTCAAATGGTATTAGTTATCTTGCTTGCATGTATTACGCTATTGAGTCAACTGCGAGTAAAAGTTTTCAATCGCTGTTTAAATTGAACAATTTGAGAGTTAGCTTCAAGGAGAAGTTTCTCACAACTGATCTCAATTTCGTTATGAACATTATTAGTAGTTACAAATTTACAAGAAACAAGTTAAAAGCGATTCTGTTACACAAATAGCTTAACCATTATAGCGTATGATATATTGTATATTCATATATCCAATTTTACGCATTAACCGAGGTTTGCTTTACAATCCATTCGTTCTGACGCTATTATAAACTTCTCCATATCTTCTTCAATGGATTATAAATACAACGACGAGTATTCCGAACGTGTAGAAACACAGTTAAATTATCACAGGTGCGGATTTATTCATGTGTGGTTGGTTCGTATTTTTCGATGGTAGTCTGCCGGGATTAAAATTATTTCCTCTCGGTTAATAGTTATCCTGTGGACAGAGTGTAATTTGCTGTCCCTTTAATTACCCACTGAACATGATCGCTTTACTGTTTCTCCTGAAACGCTTACCTTCACCGAATGTAATTTCTATGGAAACTAATTAACGCAGAAATTTGCAACGAACCGTTTGCCTTCTTTCACACGGCGATACGTACGCCACGCGTGTTTGATGGATACCGATTTTACATTGTGTTCGTTGTAAACTCGACGTGCGAACGCTTTCCATCGTGAACAATATAACATCGATGTACAGCATGCACATACCAGCGATATAGGTACTGCCGTATGAAAGGGGCCTTATTACAAACACAAATTTGCTTTCTGAGCGACGATCGTGAGCGAATTACAATTAGTTGATTCGATAGAATTTAATAGAATTCTCAAAGGAGCGAGTAGTTTCATCAAACACAAAATTCCATTTAAGGCTGGATGCACACGAGCGACATTTTACCGCCCGAACCCGCTGCTACCATATGTCTTTCTTTGTTTTCCTATCAAGAACAACAAAGATAGACATATGGCCGCAGCGGGTTCGCGCGGTAAAACGTCGCCCGTGTGCATTCAACCTTAGAGTGCAAACATTGCTGGGAAATTACGTCGTTGTGAACTGCATTAAGATATTTTAAGAACGTTTGAAGGGTTTTCTTAGTGTAACCACAGACGAGTTAATCAATAGCGTAAGGCTACCCTCAGACTATCAAATATATATCGTCAATATATCAAGTTTCTCAACTAAAAGGATCAATATGTATTGTCGATGCGATGTTATCAATATTTATTGACAAACCATATTTTCGTTGAGAACTGAGGTGTGTGTAGTTGTTGGCCGTGATACTTGTAGCTGCTGGCTGAAGATGTAGACGTCGCTATAAGCTACTGCTGCTTTCTTCTCATTTAGGTGCCATGGAAGAAAAATCGGACTACGGGCGTCGGGATTCGAACCCGGGTTCCCGAAGAATGTTCGTAACCTAAGGCGCTACTAACCACTGCGCTACCGTCGTCCGGTAGAAGTTAGTGTCGAGTGGCGGTATTTGTTGTCGAGTGCCACCACAGAACCTTGTAATATTGGTAATATATTGATTGTCCGAGGGTAGCCTAACGATGTTCTCAGTGAAAGTAGAGCTTGATTGCATCAGTCACAAGCGGTGTAAATGGGGACGCAGCGGTTTTTCGAATTTGTCGTCGCAAAAACTGTTTTCCCTTATCCGATACCTGTGTACAAAATTTAACGATACAAAAAGCGTACCTTTCTAGGACCAAACCCGTTTTGGGCTCCATATTATAGAGATATATTTCTTTTTATCAATTATCGATAATGGAATCATAGTTTCTCTGATGTTTCTGCTAGGAAAACGTGGTATGTACACTGTGGACAAAACTTGAACCATAACTAGAAGAACAAATATTCATGATGTAATTCGACATTTCTGTTAACAAATACCGTGTAAATTTCCTAATTTTGCCTGTAATTTCGTACTAAGAGTTTTACGAATTAAGTGTCCTGTAATTTTTAAATTCCTGCTGAAAATTCGTCGATATACTGAGCGAATTCGGAGACATTTTATGCTGAGTGTAGATATTATTTTATAATATATAACTGTTCTATATATACTGGTGTAAAATATACGCATTTTGATATCAAGATAAATATACAGAGTACTCTTCAAATTCGATAATATGTACGCAAACTTTTGCAACTGACTGTATATTTATCGTGTATTTAGTTAATAATTTGTTTGTTACGGTACAATCTAGCGTATACGTAACATCGAGCGTGGCAGGATTAATTACGCATTTTCATGTTATTATCTCTTGTTTGTTATCGTTGTCAAATGGATGATGGATAAAGGGGAAATGTAATATAACGAGTGAAAGAACATATATTGCCTTCAACATGTTTTTCTCGAAAAATCGGAACTGGCTTTTAAATCCTTCCAATTTTCATCTCTAATTTATCCTATTCATCTTTGTAACGATTACAACGCGACAGAAACGGTATATTTTAATATTTTGATTTCCGATTAAATACATGAGTTATTGTGACAGAATTCATAATGACGAATTGTAAAATGACAGCGTATGAACGACACTTGTCGTGATAAATTTCGGTGACGAAGTCGATAAAGCGAAAGAAGATGTATTTATCACACTCGAATTAACAATTGGCGTTCGTTTATCTTCCTTCGAACAGGTATACAGTTTACTATACGTATTTCGCTGGAAATTGGATAGATGCACATAAATTGTAGAACGAAACTTCAAGCTTCTTAACTTGTTGACCCACTTGGTAGTCACCGGTGATTCAGGTTACGATTTTCATTAGTACGAAAAATTTTTCACGCGATTGATGTAGATGACGTTGCCAAAAAGAAGTGCGCAAATACGATAGAATATTTTTTTCCAAAAATTAATTATTAATTTCAATCTACCGTCGTCAGGACAAAATACATAAAACTGGCGTGGCAGGAAATTACATCGACGTTGTTTCGTTCCGCTATTTCATGAAATTGCAGCAGCTTCTAGTGTTTGCGAGTTGTCAATATTTTGCGTTAACATCGTAGAAATACGTTTCATTAATTGAATTCTCAGAAGAGGTCCCGTAAGATTTTCTTTACTATTGTTTTAAAAATAGAAAGGGATTTTTCTCCCTCTGGCGGTAGCGAAGTTTGCATAATTCAGGCATGACACTTCAGAGAAGATAAAGTGACGAAGTTGAATCTGAAGTACAATTCGTGGCGGAAGAATGTCGCGTATCACGGGGAAATAGCGGAAAAATTTCCATGGCATTCGTGGTAATCTCGCGGGGATCCAAAAATTTGTGTTTGCAGTTTAGAGCGCGACGTTTCGAAGGGAAAGCGACAATTTCACGGGCAACAAACCAAGGCAATTTGCAATTTGCAGAGTGCCCTGGCGTCGGTGAGCTCATTCTCCATAAGAAATTCGTCACTTCGTTAAAGGGAATTGCCAGAGTGAAACTCCGATGTTATCGCGTCGGATTTTCCCGAGCGGAACCTGACGCCAGTCTCCTCGAAATTCTCACGAACATTTTCGCCGCTCGATTGCACACCACAATACTCACTTCTGGGCATTTATCTGGTAAAGCTTTAGTTGCCTGGATATCTAGCAGTCTTTATTGCTAACTTTATCAACGATTTTCGATCTCGCGAGGACATTAAACGACAATAGGGGTAAAAATGAAATTTATGGAAAAGTATAAAAACGACAATAAGTTTAGAGCATATATAGGACTGTTACATAAATTTGTGTTTTTATCTTTTTCTACGATCGCAGAAAACGGAGATAATTATAAGTTATAACCTAACAGAATTAAAACTTTTTTATTGAATATTTTAAAGAAGGCTTAAATTTAAGGGGGCAAATATAAAATTGGTGATAATTTTCGGATACATCGGGTTGTAACAAAAATTTGCCCTGTTTTTATTTTTATCTGCAAACTATATATGCTATATATGTTACTACAATCTAGAATTAGATCTTGCTTCGGGTATTTTAAGAATTTTAGATATCACCCTTTGAGTCCCCGTTCACATATATCTTATCTAAACGTCAGGCAATAATAAATTTTTTGTTTTAAGTATAATCGTTTCCTGGGTAAATAAATAGTTATTAAAACACACACACACACACACACGTACACACGAATTACGTGAGCGTTACGAGAGAGTGTCATTAAAGTATCAAAATATTCTTGAATTTCTGTCGTCTAAAAAATTGACAAATATTTCACAGCGTGTCATTGGCTTGTCAACGAGCTAAAAGCTCTATATTTTGGCTAGATACGTAGTGTCAAAATGATTCAGCTACTTTGGAACTTTCCTCTGATCCTATAGCTTCGTAATTCGTGGTCGATGCGATCGGACTCTCGGGGGAGTTTATAAGTTCGCGAAAGAAGAACCGCGAATAACACGAAGCTGAAGAGAAATTATTATTAGTTGAGAGTTGTTTACGAACAGAGGATCCGTTTTTAGCCACTTCCTGCTGCTTTGTCATGCCCGTGTCAGCATAACGCCTACGTAACTTCGTTCAGCTAGCTTTAAAAAAGTTGCACGACAAACTTGAAGTTGCTCGTCAACTTTGCTACCACATTTCGTGTTCGAGTTATCATATGGCGTGCGCTACTTTCCCCTTTTCCCTCGTTTCACTTCGCTTTTAGGTCGTGACTTACACCAGATGCCCATTCAGATAGGAGCAGCATTTTCCGATAAATGAAACGCCCGAAGACTACAATGCATACACTCGTAAAATTTACGTATGTATATATGTAGATATATATAGACGAAAGCAGGATTGGAATATAAAAGTTCGATGATCGTAACAGAGTTAATCAATCGTTACAAACGATTCGTGTGTTTCACGAACAAGCCACAAGGAGAGCGTTCAAACAATTAATTATCACCTAACGCGATAGCAGTTGGTAACAAAGTTTGCATTTTGCGATATAATAGAACGTAGAATTCATTTAATGGATTAATAAATAATAGGTGGTGGTCAGTGTTCTGCTTGTTTCATTATGCTTTTCGCTCGTCTACTTCGTTTGCAAGTGAGTTTTCGCTCAATTTTACAATTTCATTCCCCTTAATCAAGCATGGAAACCATAAAAATCTTTTCCCTCGATCTCAGTTCTGTTCGTTTTCACGATGTACACGGGAAGCGTACAGGGTGACGAGGTTTCAAGAATTTTCTTCTATTTCGATATGTTTGATTCGTAGAATAAATTCAGGACGAATCGTGGCCATAAGTTTCCCACTAAACCGAGCTTTTATCACTTTCACGTTCATTTTACTTTACAGCCACAGGTTTTCTATAATGCACCGATAAATCACTTACAGCGTACGATACAACAACAAACTGATGCAATTTTCATTTCGTGACGGGAATCTCGAGTTTCAGCCGGTAACAGCTTTGCAAGATTGCACCGACTGATCGATGGTCTCGCATTACCTTTATTTATTCACCTGGACGTCCGTATTGTACGTCGATTCTTCCGCCTGGAACCTGCTTACACGAACGAATGCCCCACGCAGGGAGGATTGCGCAACAGCCAACAGGATAGCTCGTCCGTTTAAAGGATACAAAAGGCATAGCATACCATCGCGAATATATCGATCTCTAGCTCTTGTGAGTTAGCCAACCCGTGTACGTTTAATGACGGAGGTAACAACGCGATGAAATAATGACGTGGAATAATGAGCGTGAGGTTAACTTAATTGAGTATTAGAATAATTTACAATGCAGATGTGTACCGGTGGCCATAAGTATTATTGATACTTCACTCGTTACATTTATTGGAAAATTCTAATTATATCTATTTGGTGCCTAATATTATAAGGCAGATACGAAGCGGATAAAATAACAGATTTATAGTAAAATGATTAAATAGAAAACGAAAAGCATCCACTTTGTACTAAATAGATATATTTTATATCCTAATATTTATAACCGGCAGTGTATCATTTTGCATTCTTTTGTAACTGATCAATCGTTTATCGGTCTTATTCAGTGTTTATTGAATGAAATTAATTAAAAACTGGCTGACAATTGCTAGTTGACATGCAATTCTCATTGCATTATATTCACGCATCTTTGATAAAATGTTATTAACATTGTTAATGGTATAAATTGATTACTCGCTTCGTTATTTCTCTGCATTCTTAATTAAAGTATTCTTAATTAACGGATAAGGTCACTCAATTTTTGTTTTATTTATATAATGGTGCGTATTAACCTTGAGCGAAGGTTGCGAAAGAAACAGTCGACAAAGGCAAGAAACTAGATCTATCAAGAAAAGCCACCAGTTGAGTGTATTCGATCTTGAAAGGGGATTGGCTTGCGTTCAGAACGTACTAAAGTGAAAAAGGCGAAGAAAACGATTTTTCATACGATATAACGTGGGATGTTGACGAATCATTGTGTCGAGAGTCTTTAGAGTGTCGTACGTAAAGAAAGAGTCGACAGAATCGTTTAATCCTCTAATCGTGTTAAAGGTATTGGATTAATTTATAGCAGTCACCATACATTTGCTCATTTGTCATTATAATGAACTATGATTTACCGTCTACAAAATTTCCATACTGTGTATAATCATCTCTCGTACAATATTTCATACTTCCTGTTGATAGTGACATGACACGTGTTGGAAACTGAATCCAAATATTTAGTGGATGAAATTAACGAGCGTTCTTAATGCGTTAGCAGCTTGATTGGTAGCGGATTAAGCAATTATCAGGTGGCATTAATTTAGTGAGTGTAGAAACAGTTGCGTCTCGGTTCGTTCTTAAACGAATCGCGACTCTAACATTCTAATTAAAGTCGTTATTGATTGTTGCTCGACTATGCAGGGCACAATATAAATTAAATGTCAGTCGTTGCAACTGTCCTGGGAATGATCGCAAATATTTCGTCGTCAGACACGGAATTTCATAGTGAAATTACTTTATTGGATTGAACTGGCTGCTTGTGAAATCGACACGGTGCATCAGTTGGATGTTCGTACCGCTGCCGAAGCGCAATTTATAACGAGATGGAAAATATTTTCGATACATGAAAGCTTATTTATTGCACTGTTGTATTTAAAATATTAGTCCAGATGTGCACGGTTTGTTTTGTAGTACTGTTCGAACTAATTTTGTTGTCTCTTAAATTTGAAGGCTAAATTCGATTGTTAATTTCTCTGGTGAAATAAAAATAGGGTAGAATATGAGAGTATTATTAGAAGAAATAATAATAATACGAAATTTAATATATTTGCAGCTGATTAACTGACACGTAAATAGAACCGCATTTATTTGAACGAAGTTTTAATCAATCCTCGATTAAGTGAGTTTAAGTGTTTGTGGAATTCACTTATATGAACGCGAACTTCATATAAATGGAGTTCTACCGTACAATGGTATGCCGATAATTTTTGTAAATACTGTTTGTACTTTTTATGATACCTATCACAAGAACTCAGTTATTCTTTTAACGTACTAACTGTCCGCCATTCCATAACAATTTTACTAATCCCGCCACTTGCTCGTAATAAACCAGAATTGCCGCAACAAATATTCGCGACGAAGCGTTTCTCATTACGCGTTTCTTTTTTCAATTTCATTGAAGCCAAAGCTTTTAACGTGCCCGTTTCTCTTATATGCGTTCGTATGGTCGTCCTGCGTGTCGTTTAAAGTCGCGTTTCATTGAAAATTCTCTCACGCTCAAACATATCGAAGCAGGTTCGATTTCAATCAGAGATGTATTCGTAGAGAGCATTGAAACGGGTTGTACGCGCGTTCAAAAGCGCAGGAATAATTTCGTTATTCGACGCGCAACTGCGCCGGTATGTTTCCTGCAACTCGCTCCGTTATACGCACCTCGATAAAGTCCAAAATCTTATTAAACATTTAGTACGTTGCGCAATGGTGAAAGTTGCGAAGTCTCCGCCATAGCTTTGTAGTTCGATACGCCATCGTTCGACGCCGGAGACGGAATTGAAAATTCGAGGAGATCGGAAATCACGAATGAAATTCCTATACTAAAACTTCGTTTCCATCGAGCTTCTGCTGGACTTCGGTCTACACTTAATTCGATCTAAAGCAGCTCCTGTTTAGTCGAGCACATTAGAAATTTAATACAAGAATGCTTCTCGAAGAAGATTTCGACAGACTGGCTAAGCGACTTGTTGTTAGTCCGAGTGGGAAACCATCTCACTTTTCTTTGATTCAGTTACATCGAGAACAGGGCCACGTACGGAATAGAATGATCTTGCGTTCTTGTACTTCTTTCTTTCCTTTCGCATACTCTTGAATAACTTTTGCATTTTCTATTTAAATCGGTTTGTCGGGAGTATAGATTTTTCGATTTCCAAAGCTCGAAGATTTCGAAGCTTGAATCTCTATATCTTTATACCCCGCGATCAGAAGCTGAGGTTTTTTTGGATTCTTCAGATTCTATAGCGCTGCGGATCATATAAATTTCTGAATCTAGTTAGCATAGATTTTCTGACCCCTAAATTCCAGTAGATTCGAGACTTGAATCTTCGAATCTTTAAATTGTGCGTAATCACGAGCCACGACTTTTACATTTTTTAAATTGTACAGCATCTGGATGATTTACTTCCGAAATTATGCAAATAAGGTACCTTGAGGTACCATGGAACCTTGCGAGAGAAATCTGGAGCAGAGTCTTTTACGATATTGTCGTAGAATGGTAATAATAATGGAATCCTTTGGGTTAAATGAATATTAATAGAAATCCGTACTATTGACGAAATCACTTGGTAATCATGAGTAGTCATAAAGTAAAATTAATAATAATAATAATAATAGTAATGAGAATTCCTATTTTATCACTCTTGTAATCCTTCTCGACTAAGATTATTTATCTCAGATGAGAAAAATACTCTTTTGCATATTTTATCCTATTCCTTAGATTTGGAAGAATAGAAAGATTTAAAAATGGTTAAAAAATTTTGTTTAATATTCTGGGGTAAACAATTTTAAATGATCATAGATATACATTTAGAAACCATCGGTATTTTTAAACCATAAAATTGAAACCTTAAACGATACATAGAAAGTGAAGTTTATTTAATGATTCCGGATGGAATCCTATAACCGAAACGCTTTCGCTGACTCTGTTAAAACACTCTCTCTACTCGACCAATACATTCGACCGTGTGAATAAAAGAGAGTTGTCGAAAGCAGATGTCGGGATCCGTTTCAGTATGAAACTGAAAGAGAATTGAGAAAAAGATCGAGTTTACTTGCGGATCGTTTCGATCGAGGAATTCGCAGAAACAAGAGAGTCAGCTATGATTGCTGGATGAAAAATTGCACAAGCATTTCTACAGCGCGTAGTGACGCTAATTGTAATTAATGCAGTTAATGTAAAGTTTAGTAGATCGCGGTAATTGAACGCAGCTGGTCTGTAATACGATTACTCGCGACAAGAAAATTGCTGGTTGATCCCAGGATGATCCCGGATGGACAGAGATTAGATTCGATAAAAAAAAGACACTTCTAATGGGAACGAGTTTAATCAAAACCATGTGCTCCATGACCGAGTATAATTTAATCAGGTTTTTAAAAATACGTAATTTTGCAAAGAGATGCAATTACTGCACGAATGCTTCATAATTAAATCATGCGGAATATCAGAGGCACGAAGCAACTCGTGTCTCGTGACTCGGTCAGGTGCAATTCAACATGGAGCTTTTTCAACACAGGACAGTCAGTTCTTTTATCTCCGGTCGTTATGTAGCATTTAATTATTCCTTCGAAATAGTTGCTGCAACTGTGCCGGAAATTTTCAACCGTGCTTTTAACCACCGCCTCCTATTCTACGCCAAAAATACCTTGTTATCTGTTCGAGTTGATTGCTCTCATTGAAACTTCGTTCTCAATTCCCCTTTCTTCGCAAATGACTTAAAGGTATCTCCTTTCCTTTCGTTTCCCTCCTTCGAAGTAACTTAGCGACTTTTCCGACAGCCACCCATCCATCCACCGACAGCCAGCCATCGACGAACGATCAGAACCGATCGATCCAATCATTTCGTTCGACTTGTTAAAATTTAGACGAGCTTCTTTCGATCCGTGTAAGGAGGTCTTAGATAATAAGTTGGTTAATTCAACTCGTGAATTCCGGTTGATGTTGGTTGGATCATTTTACAACTTGGCACTAAGCGGCAGCTCAACTGGAGCAATTGAGATCAGCTTCTTCTTGCGTTTTCTTATCTCCGTCGCGATTCGCCAGTTCTCTGGTTGGGCTTTTCATAGTCGAGTGAAGCAAAAACGAGATTCACGTGTTTCAGCGCTGAGGACTACCGACGACTGAAGTGTGAAATTTCTAGTAAATTAGTTAAAACGAAAGTTACGTCGAAGAATACGTAATTAACTGAGGCAATGGAGATCAGCTTCTTATCTTTGCCTCGATTCGCCGGCTCACTAATTAGAATTTTCGCAGTTGAGCTAAGTAAAAGCGAGACTCGTCTATTTAGCGCTGAAATTACCGATGATTGAAACGTGGAATTTGCAGTAAAAGTTAAAGTGAAAATTACATGGAAAAATGCATAGTTCAAGAAAAGGACGAACTTTTAACCACGTACTTTACAAAAACGTCATCCGAGTCGTCAAAGATCTTTGTTGTTCTTAATCCATAAAATTTCGATGACGATTCTATTCTAGAAGTTTTAACTAAATTACTGACACGTTCGTGTTCTAAGTTTATTTTTTTCCAGCTCGAGGATTGACATATTAGTAGCATGAAAAATGCAAAAGGATCAAGTTAATGCAAAAGATTAAGGAACATTCATTTCTTCGAAATTTTCGTCTTCCAAGAATGTGAGAACATTAGTTCTAGAGATTCAAGAAGAGAATATCAATGATTGTTTAGAGTATAACTTTGAATACTGATAAACGTATATTTATGCTTTGAAGATTAAAAATAAAAGCCTCGATTTTTAACAACGTTTCTTCTCTTCGATAAATAATTGGTAAAAATCGAGTCTATGTAACGGCCAATTACTGTTAAAATGATCGTTTGAATAAAAAATTGCTTAATATGTATATATGTCAACGAAAAGAAAATTGTTTGTTTTCTAATTAGCGAAAGAAACACAATGGCATAGTTCGAACAATTACCGCTCGTTATTCACCACGATAGTACATTTCTAGTTCATCGTAGTCCATCATAATTATTCAAGGACAATTTTCATTTTCGAACACTGTTTTCGTAATTGCGAGACTGGCGAACGTCTCTAAATGACCACTCCACCGTCACGCATTTTGGTTCTAAAACGAGGAATTTCCTTCTGGCGACGTGCGTTTCACGCTCATTAACGGCTTCAAAGAGCGTGCTTCAATAAAGTCTATCTTCTTTGAGTAAAAGAAGAAAACCCTGTGAAAGGGGTTGATTAAACACGTTTTTGCGAAGAACAGCGACTACGTCTCGTTCCGACGAACGAAAATGTTTCCCTCGAGTTCTTTTATTTCACCCTGGACCCTTTTTCATCCGTTTCAATACACACGCTCATTGTTCTGCATGATTTTTGTTCTTGCGCCGGTATTGTTTTCCGACCTCTCTTCAGAAACTTTAAATTGCGTCTGAAAGGAAAAATCAAGACAGTTGTCGCGTAAATTTCTCTGTATTTTACGCTTAAATCTTTTTTACAGATTTATCTTTTGTGATTCCCCTTTATTTTACGCTTAAATGTTTTTCACAGATTTATTCTTTCGTTATTTCTCTGTACATTACGATCTAAGTTTTACGCTCAAACACTTTTACAAATTCATTTTTTAGTCTTTCTATATTTCATGCTTCAATTTCTTTTTTTTTTTTTTTTTGCGGATTCATCTCCTTGCGATAAATCCGTATAAAATTTCAATGTTACGTTTTCATTTGAATATATTTCCGTATTTCCTGAGAGGTTCAACCGCGTTCGTAGTTTACTTGTGTAATAAAAAGGAAAATATGGTTCCGAGGGGTGTTGGAACGATTCAACCTGACAAGACGCGAATGGATTTGTTGCAGGTGGCCAAGCTGTTCTCCTACACGTGGACGATGGGCCTGTTTCTATGCAAGTCGGTGCATTATATGCAGAGCGTCTCGGCTATTTGCTCGGTCGTCACGTTAACCGCAATGTCGATAGAAAGGTAAACCTGACGTTATTACCTTCCCTGGCTCCGTTGTATTTTCCTCCTATTTTCTGCACGTCTTCTTAAACCGTGTCGCGTGTTGAAATAAAAATTGAAAAATGGTTAGCGATGTCTTTCCTCTAATTATTAATTTGGAATATTAATTTACCACTATATTGAATTAACGGTATTAGACAAGCAAATGCAAATAATACCGCAATCTCGAAGATAAATTTGAATAATAATGGTTAATTTAATTCTCAACCCTCCTAATCTCGTCGTTTGATTTAGGTTAATTGCAGTAGTGTATTTTATAGTGTATAGTGATTATTAGAGTATAGATGTTCATGCATATTCATGTTTCTGTGAATACAATTAAAGCAGAGACTTGGTTCGCTGTGCGTTATAACTATTTTATATAGTTTTGCATTCTATGCATTTTTGTAACTTTAAATTCCTTATAAGCGCGTGAACGTTCGCGATCTAATTTTTAGAATCGATAGATTATCGCGTCAGAACGAAGCAAAATAATTATCGCGAAAATTTCGTCTAAATATAATAGAATATAGACGTATACATTTTTCAATAAAACCACGCAACTTCCTGTTCTACTTTCAAATGTTCAGGCGCCAAAAAATTCACGGCGCTTTAATCTTAAAGGGAACCGACTGTTCAGAGATTAAAAGTTGGGAAATTATTCAACGCAGCTCCGTCGTCGTGCGCTCGAGAAGCGTAGTTTCGTTTAATTGATGCACTTAAACGAGCTCTCTTAAATTCAATTTATTTAGGAACAGCTGTAGCTTCCCGTGGATAGTACGTTTTCTGTCTATGAAACACGAAAAAATTCGTTTCACGAGGGACCAGCCAAATTCGTTCCATCTCACGGTGTAATTTTATCGCGAGACCGTATTGACCTTCGTGTCCTCGCATTCTGAGAATTCTTCTCTCTTGCGATTAACGATACGCGTGAATTATATTAAATTTCGCGAACCAGCCTGTACTTTGTGATTGATAGATTCAACGTGGATAATGATCGATAATGATTACAACGGAGATAGGAGGAGAAAGTTTGACGAGTGGGAAAGGTCGACACAAAAGTGATAAAGCATCCTAGATTATGAAAAAAATGCATAGGTGGGTTCCTTTATTGGATGTTGCGCGAGATAAATCGATCGGAAACTCATATTTTTCCGACCTTCCCTTCCCTTATCGTTCCTTCTTTGTACCTATGTAATATGTTCCAGGAGAAAATAAAGATAAACAAATATGAACCTGTCCGATGTAAAACTGGTCAACTTCACTTTTTTACAACTGTCTTAATGTCATAACGTATTAAGCTACAAGATTAATCTTTGGTTTTTAAGAAACTGTAAAGACCTTCTTACTTTTTTCAAGTATATTTTTCGTAAGAAGATAACACAAGCGAAAAGAAATTTCAAGAAAAAGTTACGAAATGCAATGCTTGTTAAGTTCTTAGCTTTCTCTACTTTTTCATTTATGGAAGTGGCCAATGTATCGTGGATGTCAATCGTTTCAAGAGATTGTCATTTAAATGCTCTATTTAGAAATTAAATTAAATGTATCCGTCGAGTCTTTGTATCACTATCTTTGTATCTTGTATGTTACTCGTTTATCATAACTCGTCAGTAAAAATACTGTAAAATGGGAAAAAACGTCGCCAAAAGTAAGATAATAAAATTATTCTGCACTCAGCTTCCTTCTGGGAGAATAATACACGTTCATGTTATTTCACTTTGACGATCGAACCTCGCGACAGATGTTAATAGCAATTCCAACACGTCGCCCTGGATTAGCTCCAACTAAAATATTAAATAATCGCCGGGTTTTCCTCCGAGAACGCAATAAATGCTTAAAATAACTCATTAACATTTCGCAGCACGATTTACATTAAAATAATCTCCGAGCATAAGCTCTGTATCTTATGTTTGGAAACACGATTTCCACAATTATTAACACGCTCTCATTATCGTTCAATTTACATATGTATATACGTTGGATTTTAATCGGTATAGAAGTCATCTTAAAATTCTCTCCCTTATCCTTTTCCATCCGATTTCTCGATGCGGAAGAATACAGGATTTCGACGAGTGATCCGGAAATTCGCAGGGAATTTGCTTCGCCCTTTTCTTTCAACACCCTTCGAAGACAGTTAGCAGGCGAGTAGTCATAAATTCTCCCTTTCATTTCAGATCGGATTGCGGCCCACTAGGGATTGCGATTCTTTTTCCCTTTTCTTCTCTTTCTTCGCGAAAAAGTTACCCGCGTGTCTTATTAAACTTTTATCAAGCTTCGTAACAGCGAAATCATCCGTCGTCCGACGACTAGAAAACGTAGGATTAAATGCAAGCCGTGAGAGCTTTTTCCTGGTTTTACATAGTTTGTGTGAAAAATAACAGGATTGCGAATCCATTAATTCCAATACAATCAAATACAATCGTATTGGTGAAAATGGCGATGCAATTTATTTTTCTTCAAGTATATTCCTTCGATTTGTACGCGACGTTAGGAATAAAAAATAATTAAGGAATAAGAATTTTATAGAGTGGAAGGAACGGTGTTTGTTCATAGTCAGAGACGAAGGTAGATTTAATTAGCCGCAACACGTTTTACTGCTAATACATTTTTTAAGATAAATCAGTCACGTAACCGCTAGAAATGGTTAATCGATAAATTAACAGGTTCTTCAAGGTGTATTTGTAAAGTTACCTTGAATACATACATATTCGCCCTCGGTAGCTTGTCTACGTGTTTTAAACTGAAAGAAACGATCTTACACGATAGAAGTAGTAAAGGTTAGATAGTGGATTTAATTACTTTTATTACGTTTCACTGTTATAGCTCTGTCAAGATAAATCACTTACAAGGCTAGAAAAGACGAACCATTAAACGAGTACGTTTCTGCAGTTAAAGATATTTTTGAAGTCTTGAATGTTTTGTTACAAATATTCTTCTATCGAAATAGATGACTGTAATCGATACGATAAAAAATATATAGTAGGAAAATCATCTATAAAAGTGTGTACTAACTTGAAGATATATGTAAATTACATATAAACGTCACCTCGAAAGGACAGAAAAAATTGATAGATAACATTTACACGTTGTGTACGATCTCTCGACGGAAGCTGTTTCATCTCGCAGCTCACGTTCCCTTTCCATAAAGGACCCAATAAGATAGACCTATACACGTAATCCAACAGCTTTCTCCCAACGCGCAGTCATGCTTAAAATTTATTTCATTCTAGGGGAAATTGAATCGCCTTATCGTCGCCTGTCTTTCTTCCACACCGTTGAGCCTATCGACGGTTGCTTCTTATTGTTTATCTCGCCCTTTGTATGGAAAGGAAACAGATAAAACCTAGGAATCGTCCATATTTCTGAAGGTAATATAAGGGATGCTGAGGAACTCCGTAGATGGTCATGACAGATGCTGTTAGGCGATAACGTTGTATAGGGTTGTCGATGACTTTTGTCCTCGAGGTTGGATATTTTTCTCGTCGAACGTGTTAGAACGTACGATTTTTTGATTTGCACGATGTTTATCGTAGACTACATAATTTGTAGTTCTTCGGGTTCTCGTCGTGTTTCCGATTCTAATCTTTTCTCGTTTCACTCTGAAAAATGATTTTATTTTTATATTATAAGGACATAGATAGGCATCTGTCCTGTTTGGAATATTAAACTGGTAATCATCGAAATCGAATGGCAGGAATTTTTTATGGTAATCCATATTGGAAACCAGACGCGCAGATATTGATTTTTCTTTGGATTATTTGGACTTGTAAATGTAACACTCACTGGTGTTGGATTCGCTGACGATGTATATTAAAACCGAATTCGCCTCTAATCATCTTTATACTAGTCATCATATTTATTTTCAACAAGTAACATCATCGTGGGAGTGAGCATTCGCGTCATGTTTTTACGCCAGCTTTAAACAACCCCCGTCATTCTCCGTTAGAACACCATGGAAAATGGAAAACTGTTTAATCCCGTATTAGGATAAGCTTTTCGTGTCGTCTGCTGTGAAATAAAAGTTTCGTTTCGCGAGAAATTTCCATCAACTTTGGCAGAAGTTTAATTTTCCAACTTCTCTAATTTTTAGGTAACAGAAAATATTAATTTATTACTCTCTCGCAAATAAAACAACTCTATACTTTCATTTTATTCGCAAATCTTTTTACCTTTTATACTTGTCGATCGATACAGTGTCCCTTTTGATGAGAAAGTTTGATTGCATGTTAAACAGCATAGTAAATAATTATGAATCACCCTTTGATCTTTCAAAGAAATTGCCAATATCTAATCTACAGTGTATTGCGTGATGAAACTGATAAGATTATTTCTAGTGCTAATATGTAGCTAGTTCAATGATGTACATTATCAGGTACCTTTCTATTTAATATATTTTGCGTTGGCTATGTAAAAAGCCCATTTAATTTCTAATTATGGAGTAATACATATATATGTATAGCCTCTGATATAAAAATTCCATTATTCATAAAATTCTCCGAATTCCAAAATTAATAAAGTGCATCAAACGTATTTTTATCTGACTAGCATGAAATATATTAAATATACTCTTCATTTCGTATAAAACCTATAACATAAAAGAGCCACATATATAGACTAGTTGTCCATGGTGTCCATGTCACAATTTCATCTCTCCTTATCGTATAAAATCATAATACTTTATACAATTAATTCATTATTTATATAAAATTTCCTATTCAAAACAGCTTCTTAAATACAGTACTACCTTGCGTCGTGATTGAGAATTTCATTTTATTGTATTATTATGATTGACGCTATTCGCATCATCTTGTGAAAACTTCACGGAGCTTCCATCTATCTGTCCATTTCATGCCAAAGTAGATTTCTTGGTATATGTGAATAAAGTACAGAATCTGCCCTGTATATTCCTCCTCCAGCCCTGACCAGATTCGGTCTCGAGTTTTCATAAAGTTTCAATGAAATATTGTACATTGGTACAGCTGTTTGTTTCGTAACGAAACAGGCTAAAATTTATATTCGGTACGTAACTATCACGTCACTGTTCCGCCCACTAAAGTGACGTTATTCTGCACAACGCGCTGCTGGTATCGAGCGACGGAAGAAAGCGTAGCTTCTGCAAGCGTGATTCTGTTTAATTCGTTTGCACCGAACGTCGTGGGCAAGAGAATTGATTGATAGAGAGGCTAGAAATATAGAACCACTTTGTATTCGTAGCTGCGCCATGTGGAAGAGAGGCGAACGATCGTCGCGAAGCTTTTCATTTAATTGCATAGGCGTCGAGCGAAGAAAATGAGAAGAAGGCAGGAAATGGAAAAAACGAAGATAAACGCGGAACAGTGTCAAGAAATAACCGTAACCATAAAAGAAAGCATTCGTCGTGATTTCTCGCGTGGTTCTATCGACTCCTCTTCTTATACGTAGTCACTTTCCTCATTTTCTTTTTGGTGCCTGGTTCCTATAAAATCCACGGGATTGAAGATTATAGCGGGCCTCTCGGCAGATCGTCCAGTCGACAATAATCGTCTGTCGCTTCATGAAAATGCGCTTGACAAATATCTCGAATTCCAGTCACCAACATAGTGCATCAGTAAGCAAATTACTGTGGTACGAGTGGTAGCCTTTGGTACAAAGAAAGAAATATACAATAATATAAATGAATAAATAATTGTCATTGGTAGGGATAACACTGCGTTTCTAACATTTTTCTCAAGTTCTTTCTCACAAAGAGTGTAATCGATGGACGAGTATATTAGCATGTTTGCAAACGCGATTAATACAGTTACTAGGAGCGTAACTGGTTCTGTATAACGATGCGTGGGAAATTGGGAAACTCTCGTAAGTCCCGGATGAAGTAGCAAGCTTTACAAATTGAAGAACCTCTGGGCAGCTAATGTAATGCTTTACCATTTTATATACGAATATGGCATCAGCTGTGAATCTACGTTGCTCCAAGGGATAATAGGTATTACAAGGAATTAATCCGAGCGGCGTTAGCAACTGGTCGTAGTTATGGCAAGAGATGAGAATGAAATTTCCAATTTTGTGGGAAAGAGAACCTACGGATCTACGTTGAATCCTCTCAATGAAGATAACATGCGTCACGTGGACATTCTTATAATGAGACCAAGAGCTCGCCAAGCCAACAATGTAATATGCTTATAATGCTCCGCAAACGATAAGATGGGTGCGAGTATAAGTCCAAGATCCTTCAGGATAATGATCTCGTCAAGAATACATATGTAATTTAATTAGGATTTCATCAAGCGGCACTTTCGAGAATTTTCGATATTTTCTACATTCTTTCGGTATATGTGTAGACTTGATAAATATTACGAACGTGTAATAGCGAAATACAGAAATATTTGAATATTTTTAACAGCAATTTATGTTATATTTATGGGTCAATTTATGTACCACTGTTTACCTCAATATCAATCTATGAAAATTACGCATTTTAAAATATTAATTTGAAGAATTCGAATGATATGATATCAATCCTGGAATATTTTCAAATAATTTCGTCGTTCTGATTTTGTCCATGTAACTTCATGGGTTTATCTACTGTGCAATCTCGCGTAGCCACTGTTGTTTTATCACACGCTGGTGTGTTTATAGGACATTGCCAAATTAATTAAAAATTTTGCCTGTGTTACAGATATTACGCTATAGTTCATCCAATGCGGGCGCAGTACACTTGTACAATAAGTCAGGCACGTAAAATAGTAATTACAACTTGGGTGGTGTCATTCCTTCTCGGTATTCCTATGATCTTCACACAGGTGAGAATTATTTTTCTTTAAAAAGAGTATGGTTTAATTAACATTGTTGCTCGTGGTCTCTTGCGATCAGCTCACCGTTTTATATTAGAGATTTTTAATTCAATGGCGAAATCCTTTATATAAGTTTTTTAAGTAGTATAACTAAGTACTGCAGTACAAACATTCCGCAGTACAAACATTCCGCATACAGCTTCGTTCCGAACGCATTAAGCTACTTTTTAACTGCATAAGAACTACCGTTCTTTGCAAATAAGTACATTGAAACAAGTTGTAGGACTCGTAATTACACTGTGACCGTTTCTGCCTTTATGACGAATTTAAAAAATGCAGATCTATGTAGAGCTTATATAGGATACAGGAACATATTAAATTAGGATCGAAGAAGGTTCGTTATAAAAATTAATAAGAGAATTAATTTTCATTTTAGATTCCAGATCAGATAGATATTCTGTTAAATAACTCTATGAGAATATGGAATTACATAAACGTTTGCAGGTTTATTATAATTAATATTTACAATAGAAACGTCCACTAAATTATCTCGACGAATTTGTCCTTCGACATGGCACTTGCAACAAATTTAATCGCAAGTATCGTGATCAACTTACTTGTGAGATTTCAGTCAACTTTCTTTCTAAATTTTGATCACGTATCGTGCCTCGACTAAAATCTATCTAAAGCCAGAAAATCGAGAAAATGGAAAGCTCAATCTTCTTGCAAAATCCAGCGTCAGTTATCAGTCCCTTTTATCCAAGCTCTTTCACGCAGTTCATCAAAGTAAAAAACTAGACAGAAATCGCAAACAGCGATTTTTTGCAATTTCGATCTCCGATACTCCATTTACAGAAATTGCTGGCTCGTGCAAATATGTATGACATAGCATGATTGCAGCATGATCGCAGCCCGGGGAAACGTTACTCACAAAATCGACTCTGATGTTTGTTTCATGTTCGTTTCAAGTTTCAAGGCGAGAAACATCCGTGCATCGGAGCGTTAAAGGGCTAATTTTTTTTTAGAAATTCAAAACATCGATAAGGGAAATGGAAAATCGCGGGAAATCGCGTGTTCTGTCAGCTTCAGTCAAGAGATGCTTCGTGCTATCTCTTGCACCCGAGTTATTGCTAACATTCTAAGAAACGGTCTCACTACTGATTCCTTTGATCCGGAATTTCTCGATGATTCTTGTCACTGCATTTCATATTTTGCATTGTCAAAATTTAACATATATATATATATATATATATATATATATATATATATATATATATATATAGTAATTTTACAAGTTACAGACTGTCTGATTATATATATCTGATATAAGATTATAAGATGTTAAAAAAGAACGTCGAGCTCCACCGACCAGTGTATTAAAAAATATTATGTGTATAATATTATGTATATAACATCGTGTATACGAATACGCTAGACATGCTATACTATATAATGAAATTTTTGTGTTTCCCTATGAAAAGGCTGTTATGGGTAACAAAAGAACGAAAGAGTTAATGGAACACGAGATAACGCATGGGGGCATGTGTTTAGTAAAAATAAATGGGGCGAGTGTGACGATAAAATGGCATACGATACGACCGTGAAGAATTGTATCGTCGTTTCTAAACCTATTTCGAATAGTTTAATAAAATGTCTTTATGCGATGCCATAAAGCAGTGGAATGAGGAATACGTTCACGAGTATGTACATAGCTTGTGATTGCTAGACCGAGTCCATGGAGCGACTACCTGTTCGATAAAGTGTTCCTTTCTGTGAAGGGAATCTGTGGTATTCAGGTTTATGGTTTGACATACAATTTGGGATATAGGATAAAGGAATATTTGAAATTAATATGCTATGAATTTCAGTAATTTTTGTAGTGAAAATTGTTTACCATATTATGACGATAAAGTATAATATTTATTCACTGCTGATTAAATATAAATTCATTTTGTAAAATTACGATGTCTTTTCATACTTTTCATTTTATAAACTTTCTTTTACCTGCTTCGTTTTCTTCAAGATCTTTTAAACCTTTATTGGATGAACATGCATTGAAAATTTATCAAGTTAAATTAGAAAATTACAAATATGTTACTTGTTTAATTTGTAATTGGTAAATAATTGAACTAATGTTACTGATATTTACAAACACATGCTTCATACGAAAATAATATGTAGCCGTGCGACGCATACCAGGCTAACGATCTTTCTGCAAAAATAATGTAAATACCGCCTCGGGGCGAGGGTCGGATTAACCAGCGTCTGTCTATCGACAACTGTTTCTCGACAGTCGACACTGCGACGCAGTACGTGACACACGACGTACGACGCTGCTCTAATCGAACGACGGATATAATCGCAAGTCTAGGTAATAATTGTAGTAATAATTATTCGTATTAGTGCACACGAAATAAATTATATTCATATAACGTGGAAGCATAAAAGATATAACCTAACAAACAGGAAGATGGTACCCCACTGGGGGTAGCCACCCACATGATAATCAAACAGTTAAAAAATTCTACCAAATGTCCAAATTGGACAAATTGTGAATGTGAAATATTAAATAAAAAAAAAAAAATATAACGTAGAAGAATGTTCGTCGATGATAGTTCGCAGTTCGTAATTCACAATTCGTAGTTCGTAGTTTGTAATTCGTTAAGGAAATCATATTGAAACCTTCGATAATTGTTCGTTACGCTATCCACGAACATTTTATAAAGATAAAATCACAGTAGAACTCAGTTTATCGAAATGAGGTTTTAGTTAATCCCCGATTGACTGAATTTTTGCTGCTTGATTTCGCTTATCTAAACGCGATTTCCTATTACCTGAACTGAAGTATACCAGGTAATGGGGAAAATGGGTAATCCCCTATTATGTGAACTCCGGTTACTATGTAAACTGTTTGTCCCCCGACAAGTTCAGATAAGACTAAAACTCGATGTAAAATTCTGTTTCAGACGCACAAAGAGGTTGGACTGAGGGTAATTGCTTACTGGTGCGTACGCGATTCAGAATTTGGACTTTTATGGCGTGCACACGAGGTTTATATGTTGGTCCTGGTTCTGGTGTTACCCCTGACCGTAATGGGCTATTGTTACACGGCTATTTGTTGGGAGATTTGGCGAGTTATGAAACGTCGATATCACCTGACATCTCGTCGCACGTGAGTTTCTAACGAAATTTCCCATTTATTCGATAAAAAAATCATAATATTTTTGTTCCATCGAATGGTCCAATTGCATGTCACTTTATAATAGCATAACACTATAGTCGTGTATTTCGGTATTCAGACGTTTTATTAGCATTGATGAAAAAAGGAAAAAAAAAGGAAAGAACGACAGAACAACGCGATAGATTTTAATAAAATTCATCCCTTCTTATGAAATATAGTTTTCAAGATTTGCATTTCTATGGATCCGTTTCCGCCAAAGATGACCGATTAGGATTCACGTAATATTCGCTGACAGTACGATCCGTTATCGATGCTGACTTTTATTACATATTCCATAATGGAACGCATCGAAAATTGAAATCTCCGATTGATTCCTGACTTTGTAATGCTAATCCGTGCTGTTCTATTATATATTCACTGTCACTTTCAGATTCAGCGATTCATGATCGAAATAAGTTTTCCTTTCTCGGGTTCATATTTAGCTTTATAAATTAGTAACGTTTTACGATTCATCCAGTATGTAATTCTTCGCTAGGTTTATTCCGGAACTTAGAGAGTCTTTATCTTTATTCTCTCTTTATTATACATTAGAATTTTTTAACAAATATGTCCAGACTACTTTTCTCGTATTTATTTTTCATTCGTTTTCCATCAGATTTATTTGCTTGCATTAAAATCCACAGTCAGCTTTTTTTGATTTATTCGTATTTAGCTTCGTATTTTGATTTATTTCATTTAAAAATCAGCTACGTAGAAACGTGTATAATCAGAAACGTAAAATAAAATTGTAAATATTTATCTACATTTTTATATAGTGAAATATTTGTACAATTATTCAAAAATATGGTGGAATAGATTGATTAATGATCATGTGACCTTGAAATTTTATACTTGTCATTTTTTATCAGTTCTTTTCTATGAACATAGATGAATATTTAATATAAAACAAACGTGAACACGAGTACGAATGAAAATGATAATTTTGTATAAATTTATTGAAAAATTGATCGACTCTGTAATAGCTTTCTCCATTCTATTTTTCATCTGCATACTGCTTTATGCATTTCGTGTATCAATTTATCTGTTGAATGCCTAAAAGCAGCTGTAAGTTTCTATACACGTCAGTGCCAGTTGTCACATATTTTCTCCGCGGTAGAAAAGCAAATACACTTTGCAGAGTAACATTGTGAAAGTTTTCTGATTCCGAAATATCGACGCACCACTGTTACGCCTTGGGAAACAACATTGAAAAAGAATTTCGCTCTTTCATTATATAATACATTGCTTATTGGAACAGTTTTTAATAGGAAGATACTACGAATCACTTACAATCTCGTATTTTGATTTTTAAAAAATCAAAAAAAGGAAACACCCAGTAGATCTCATAAAGGATATAATCTAACAAACACGAAGATGGTACCCCGCTGGGGGTAGCCACCCACATGATAATCAAACAGCTAAAAAATTCTACCAAATGCCCAAATTGGACAAATTGTGAATGTGAAATATTAAATAAAAAAAAAAAGAAAAAATGTCAATGAGAGGTATGAATACCTCTGAATTTTTCTATTGTTTCAGCGTTTAAATATACTCCGGTTAAAATATTATTTTCTTGAAATAATTTTTAAATGATTTATTTACAATGCAGAGTTGTAAAAACGATGAAATGTTTGACAAAATTTATTCCACAGATAATTTGCATGGTAATTTCTCTTCGTTCTATATCCTCGAGACAAAAATTCTGCATCGAATAACGTTTATCTTTTTTCAAGCCCCAAAGAAAGGAGTCATTGTTAAGTGCAGCATATTTCTATTAATATGTCTATCACAATGGAATATAAAATCCTGATTATATGCAGCAGAGATATTCGAAAGCAGACCGTAATGAAGCGATTTAATTATCATGTAGAAAGTTTCGATGTAATTAAAAATTTTATAAAAAGAGCTAAATGTAATAATGATTCAGAAAATGTTAGAGCATTTTCAATTATGTCGGTCAGAGAATTCTTATGAAAATAACTTCACTTTTAAATAAAAGACCCAAACAAACGCAAAAGAAATTGAAAAAATTTCTTTGGAAAGTTTCCACTTTTGAAAATTCAGCTGCAGTGCAAAGTAACCCTATTGTTTCGTTCCACAAAATTGTCAGCTCGGTCCAACGTTTAACCTATTGAGAAGATGCATTGCCAGTCCTAGTTTTCGATCGCAATTTATGACACGGTATCCTTTTATGGATCGAAACGCTGTGAATTCGTCGTTGTTCATCGTTCTTTATCCTTCGAGCTCATTAGAAACACGTGGAAACAAAACGTTCGCGTGAACACCAAAAAATAATTTTGTTTTACGTTTTTGACAGCGCAATTTGTATTATCGAAAACAGTGTTATTACAAATCTAGTAAGTTTCATTATAAAACATAATATGAATTTACGTTCAAATAAGTGGACTCAGCCTGCAGGATTTCATTTTAATCGCACGCTGCACAACTAAAATTTCGTCGAAATAAACGGAGTTCGTATAAAAGGAGAATTCTATTTCAATTGAGGGCTGCGTAAAATGTCATTCCGACGAATAGAGTTTAGATAAATAGAAATAATTCGTATAAATGGAATTCTACTTCAATAAATTACCAACTGTTCATTGGCCTGTCAACCTGTTTATTATATCTGGAATTTGCAATTCTGTAAGGGAAAAAGTACATCAGAAAATAAGTAATTCCTCTTTGTATCTTCTCCTCTTTCACACTGCAATTTCTTTCGTTTCAACGACTTCTGCGATACTGTTAATCGTTCGCTTAACGTTAAAGTCATTAACTGAATGCTTCCACTATAATTCGCGATATCCTCTTTAAAGTTACCTTGAATGAGTATTGTGTCTGCAGTACAGCGATTACTGCAGATACGACACGATTCGATTTGCCGTCTGGTATCTTAGTGTCTATCGGAGAATTACGTTTATACGTGTCGGTTTATCGGTCTCGTGATTCGACGTTAGAGCCACGCTTGAATGGTATGGTAATTCTGAGTTGCGGAACGGTCGTAGAGACACGCACGATCTGCGTTTCCCTGGTTACGAAGCACCTTTGTGTCGCCAGGAAGATCGTGGTTAAAGGAATTGCACTAGCAAAAGAGTGAAATAAAATAGTTTGCAAGTAAAAGATGCCTGGGACGTGTGAAAGGGAGAAATTTAGCAAAGGAAGATGTTTTCCGCTGGAGAAGATGCTTTCTGCGAGGAACAATTTATAGAAGTGGAATATATCGCACTTTCTACTGTAATCACCAACTTCTTTTGTTCTTTCTTTTTTCCTTTCCCGAATGTTGCAGACTGAATCCGACAAACGTCGATGTGGAATCCATACCAATGACACAGAGGCACAGCGTAAGAAATAGTCGCCGTACCCAGAGAGAGGATGGCCAGACCGAAGAGGAATCTCGAACGATAAGACAGGTAGGATTTGTAATTGAACATCAGATTTATGGAAACGTTTGTCGTCGAATATCGTATCCAATCTATGTGTTGCGTACTATCGACTAAAGAGCAACCGGTCAGATCAAACCGATCGGTCGATATCGCGTACCTCGAATGAATTAACGTTCAAGGTGGAGGAGATGAAATAACTCGAGTGTTAGAGGTAGACTAGACGGCACTTTATTTTTATTCGTTGTATCACTTAACCGCACTAAGTTGGGACTTTGTCGTCCTGTGTTTGTAGTCTTCGTTGCTTGTAGTTGAATAAGTTGGGACTATGTCGTCCTGTGTATGTAGTCTTCGTTGCTTGTAGTTGAATTAAGTTGGGACTATGTCGTCCTGTGTATGTAGTCTTCGTTGCTTGTAGTTGAACGAAGTTGGGACTATGTCGTTCTGTGTATGTAGTCTTCGTTGCTTGTAGTTGAATTAAGTTGAGACTATGTCGTCCTGTGTATGTAGTCTTCGTTGCTTGTAGTTGAATCAAGTTGAGACCATGTCGTCCTGTGTATGTAGTCTTCGTTGCTTGTAGTTGAACGAAGTTGGGACTATGTCGTTCTGTGTATCTAGTCTTCGTTGCTTGTAGTTGAATTAAGTTGAGACTATGTCGTCCTGTGTATGTAATCTTCGTTGCTTGTAGTTGAATTAAGTTGGGACTATGTCGTCCTGTGTATTTAGTCTTCGTTGCTTCTAGTTGAACGAAGTTGGGACTATGTCGTCCTGTGTATGTAGTCTTCGTTGCTTGTAGTTGAATTAAGTTGAGACTATGTCGTCCTGTGTATGTAGTCTTCGTTGCTTGTAGTTGAATCAAGTTGAGACCATGTCGTCCTGTGTATGTAGTCTTCGTTGCTTGTAGTTGAACGAAGTTGGGACTATGTCGTTCTGTGTATGTAGTCTTCGTTGCTTGTAGTTGAATTAAGTTGAGACTATGTCGTCCTGTGTATGTAGTCTTCGTTGCTTGTAGTTGAATTAAGTTGGGACTATGTCGTCCTGTGTATGTAGTCTTCGTTGCTTGTAGTTGAATTAAGTTGGGACTATGTCGTCCTATGTCTGTATTCTCCGATGGTTGAAGCTGAACTCCTCGTCCCTGATTCTCTCCTCCCGCAGTTGGCTTTCTTCTCCCCACCTTCTGGCTGGTCCTTTCCTGGGTTTTTTTCTGGTCTCGAGTCACTTCCTTTACTGCCCTGAGAGGACCGGTAATTCGGAATTTCCTAATGAGAGAAATGGGCCTGTCCGTGCCATGAACGGACGGCCAACTAAAATTCCGAACACTATGTGTATATTTATCCGCTTGAAGCATCCACTCGTAAAGATCTTCACTCGACTAGAGAACTTGATAAGATTATTCCGAAGAATGAAGATAGGAATTTATAGAATATTAAGTAAACGTTCATCAAATTCTTCTGAAAAAGTATTCTTCCGTTGAAAGATTCATGCGAAACAAGAGTCAGAATATTTCTTTAGGATGTCGGAAATATCGAATATGTACCTTATGTAACCATCTGTTCCTTGTGACTTTAGGTTAAAAAGGATGATATCGAGAAAACTCGAGGAGAGTTTTAAAATAAGATTTTTACGAAATTTCGAGAATCTATTTAAGTAATTTATTTAATGTTCTTGAATCGAAAGTAATCGAACCATAAGATTTATGGAGTCGCGACGCGAAATTAAACTATCATTCAAGAAGTTTGTCTCGCTCATAAAAGTCCGATATTCTCCATTCGTTTCATAAAAGACAATTTGCATATGCAAACCGCTGACACTCTGATTCAAATGGTAATTATTATGCATCTCAAGCAGCGCTTTCGGGCCAAATCGGAATGGAATAAACGTTCCGTTCATGCTAACGACGTCGCATTTCGCTTGGTTTCTCGAAATTCGATAATTTCTTTTATCGAATTATTAAGTTTAGTAAGCGTTTAGTAAGAAAATAATCCACGTTCTCCTGCGGTATCAAATTAACATTATTAGCGAAGCCCCTCCCATAACAGTAATTTCGGTAGTAAAAGAAATTAAACTTTACAAATTATCAGTCACTCGATCATTCTGTGTGATATAAAATTTCGATTTGTCAATTCATCAATATTACTGTAGTAGATTTTTGTGCAAGAGATCCCTGCTAACAGGTTGCCACAAAAAGGATTACAATACCAGGATTTTTCTTAGTCGCAGCTCGCTACTCGCTAGATCTACTTAATTTCGAATGCACGAAAGGAGAGAACAGAAAAGTGTGCAAACGGAGAATTCGATTAAATTTATGAGAACGTGATTCTCTCTGTCCCCGATCGACTTCGATTAATTCACACTAAGTTTGTAAGATTTTGATCACCAGATTGGAAGATGGTTAAAAACAATTGGCAAGAAGCCGTATCGATTGTTGAAGTTACCTCGACGGAGAAATAAAATTCATCCAAAGTAGGTAACCCGCGTTTGTCTTAAGTGACGGCTAAAAGGGTCTGAATGTAGGACGAACTGGTAACTTTTGGAAGAGCGAGTTCGCTTCGAATCGTGACTCGATCGAACAGGAAGAAAAAGGAGAGAAAGGATAAAACAGTAATTACCCAAAAGTTATTACTTTCCTGGTTCTACAAACAGTGCAGATCGATATGTTTATTCCTCAACTCTTTCATTTTCAGATATTCTCAGAGAAAGTCTGTATGTTGTAAACATTCAAGAGTATGATAAAATGTGTATTTAATCTGGAAATTAAACGAAATGGTAATTTTAATGTAGAATTGACTGACAGTGTATCAACTTCGTCATTGGAGCGCGGATATTTCTGTAAATTTATATTCACTTTTGAACATTGTTGAGATATGTGTAATTTTCTATGCCGCACTGGGTTAAATGCGTAGTAGAGATGCTTGTATGTGAGTGTCGGTGTGTGGAGGTATGTGTGTGCACGGCGTCCCGAAAAACAGATGACTGTAAACTAGTCAGTCGGTTAAGAGTCGGTTAAGAGTCGGGTATGGAAGAAAGTGCTGAGGCGCGTGCAAGTATGTATCGATGAATATATAAGGAATCGTCCATGAAATAAATATATTACTATTTTAATATGAATCGTTAGTGTAAATTTAGTGTTTCTTTAACATTATCTCGGCTGCAAAGATCTACAATTCTCAACAAACATAATTTAAACGTAGATTTGTCTTACCCATTAAATACTTCGCATTTTTGAACTTCCAAATTTTCCATATCAAGATCAGTAGTCTATTTATCATATTTTTCAGCTTGTAGCCTTTCGTATTATTTGAGTTACTGTATTGTCAAAAGACTGAAACAGAAGCAGCCTGTCGCATCCAAATAACAAAATTATGTTGATAGGTGGTGAAAATGTTGGTCGCCGTGGTGGTGCTGTTTGTCATTTGCTGGGGCCCGATTCTCGTGGACAACATGCTCACCTCCTACGGATATTTGCCACGCATAAAAGTTGGCACATACAAACACCTCAACACAGCTTTTCAGCTGATGGCTTATTTTAATAGGTATGTGGACAAGACTATACACTTTACTAGACATCGGTACGTTGCTCTTTTGCATTCATTAAATTAGCCTGTTAAAGAAAACAGCTTACCGACCCTTCTACTCGTTGCACTCGAGTAACTTCTTAACCTGCTTTGTTTAATTTCGTCGTTGAGTCAATACAGATGATTAGAGACGCGTGTAGAAGTGTTTGCGTTTCCTCGTCTATTTTCACAGACGAAGGTGGATTAAACCCTTGAATGACTAAGCGGCAGTTCGCTGGCAAGAAGTTTCGAGAGCGATTAAATGCATTTCCTACGATTCTTTCATTTTACCTTTTAAGAAACATATAAATTGTTACGAGTCGAGTAACTTTGAATACGATAAAGTTTGTTTGCTTCCGCTTCTTTCGGTTATTCTCGAACCAATTATATTTTTCTATCCTTCACGAATTTTAAAGGAAATATTAAAAAGGACCAATGGTACGTATGGTTCCTGGTTTTAATTTTATGTTGGATATCTTCCTAAAACTTTATGAATCTCCGTCATTTGGTAAAATGGGAAGAAGATTAAAATATATGTCGGAGAAGGTTGGAATTTAGAATTAGGGGCGTGAAACGAATCTTCGTTTGGATTACACAGTGTCGTTATGCAATAGAGAAGACATTGACTAGTGCAAATACGATTATTATAGGATTTGACAAGTAACCGTGGTAATTAGATACTCGAGAAACTAATGACAATGATCCTAGGTTCAACAACGAATCCGCGGTCAACGGGATGATGGAAGAACATGCTCACAAAATATAACTCGGACTCCTTGTTAAAACGTGGAATATCCACCGAGCGTACAGACGCTAAGTAACTCGCTAATACGACCTCACGAGAGAATGACTTTCCGTCGCGATGATGCTGCAGAGGAAAACAATGATGGGGTGTGTCTAAGGACACGAGATCCTTGGATTCGTCGAGGATAGCCTTCGTTTAGAAGGTGAGGGAAATTGGCGTTGCTGCTAATTGGTCAATCTCCATATCGGTGGTTAGAAAAAGATGCTAGCCGCCCTCGAGGGAAAGTTGCTAGTGGGAGACGCCGTTCGTTCCTATCTTCTCCTAGCTTCTCGTAGCTGGGACGAAGATTGTTTGTCTGTCTGAAGGACTTTAGCCAACTAAATCTTAAGATTTATAACAGGCCCTCAGGCTAGCCGAACATGTACTGCGGAGACGCATCGACATCTGGCAATCATCTTACTCGAAGAATAGGGTCTGTGTGTGGCGAGCCACGAGACAGAAACCGTTGGAATGTTTACTGTCGTGTGTCGTCACAAATATTTCTTTTAAGGAGAGCTATAGAATTACTCCATACCTTTGTTAGACAAAGCGCCCATCCCGTGACTGCGGCTACGTTCGGCGACTGCTTGTCGCCTCGAGCCCAAGCTCATTATCTCAAATCTCGAACAAATACAATCGGATCGAATGACGACAATTGTTTAATTACGCCTATAATAGAATCTAGATTACAGTGTTAAGGGATTTTCCCGAAGTTCCAAAGGGAAGGCTCCGATGTCCTTTCATCTCCGACATATATAAAAATTGAAAGAATTGAATAGCAAGATTAAATATTTGAAGAAGATGAAATGGTATTATATTTCTTTCACTCTAGGAATTACGAAGACAAAGACAGGTATACCGTCGCTAAACAGTTTGGAATCGCTTCTAACATTCACAGCTTATGAATGGAAAGCAATTAAGAAATAATGTATGTAGTTCTCTATGTTTTATCCTTATTAGGGTATTATATTTGCAAGTAACTATTTTTCACTGCCCTTTTGTTTCATTTGTATGTCTCCAATGATTATCACGTTTCGCCCCTGTAATTCTCTAGTAATTGAAAATATATTATTCCATTGATCTGTCGAACAAGTTATCATTTAATCACATAATTTCTATAATTGAAAAACTGACAATTAATAGCAAAGACAGATTTCAACAACAACGATTTTAGTCAGATTACTTTTAAATCCCCAACGTACATTCGCATTTTTCATTCAAATTTCCATGCTCGTTTTTCATCAAACAAGCGATGTCAAGCTTTTCAGCTGCATTAATGCTGATTTAATTACGAAAAGTACCGTTCGATTGCTATTCAATATCACATGTTGCTCCAAGAATTATTGCGAGAGCAATGAATAATAAAAAAAATTTAACTAATATCCTTCTTTGTCAATTTTCGTTTCTGAGTGGCAATGTGTCCCGTTTAGTTAATCGTCATAGACCAGATGCAATCGTTGTTCTTGACGTAATAACTCTTTGTTAACATAATAATTCACGTGTGTAACGATCCATGCCGCGAGAAAATTACCTCTCCTGTTACATTAACACCAAGTAACGATCTGTAATCTCCTGACACACTTCTTCGTCACTTGCCATCGTTACTACGAAAAAAAAACGCTTTAAACGCTAAGTAATATTAGCGATGACAAATTACACTTTTTAAGTTATTCGATCGAACGAATCTCTATTTTGTGAATTTCGACGCAGAAGCATTTTTCTCTAATTAAACTCTTCGTTGTTCGTCTATCGTTATTTATTTATTTATTTGCTTAAAAATTGTTAATAATCGCAGCAATTTATTATGAGGACCTCGCTAAAGTGAAAATCAGATTTCCATCGAAACGGATGATGGGACGAATAAAAAAATATGAAATATAGGAAAATGTAAGTAATGAAAGAATATGTCATAAAAATAAAACTGGATTTTGAAATAAATTCCATTTTATCAGAATATTGCTTAACGCGATTATAATTTAATTTCATTTCATTTAAATTTTGAGAGCTAACGCATCCATAAAACATAATCCTTTCACGCGCAGTCAAACTGTTTGACCTCACGCGCCCTAATCTACTTATATATTCTCTAAATCCTATTGAAACTTTGCACGCATAAATGTTCGCTCGATTTTTTCACCATCCACACAGATTTTTATTCTCGTTAAATTGTCGACTTATTGTATATTCATTTATCGTATTAATCTGTTAAATGAGTTTGACCATAAAACTTGTATAACTATAAAATTACAAGTAAATAGTAAAGACAGATTTCAACAATAATTCCAGATCAATTTTACATGTCTAAACACATAACGAAACTATTAGCCAAACATCATGGACTTAACTCGTATTTCCCGGTTAATAGGATAAAGTTCATCCACTTTCCAGCTACTGTATTATGCTACAATAGTTGCCGGATATTTCATTCAAAGCACATTGTGTTTCAGTTGTATAAATCCGATCGTATACGGATTTATGTCAAAACACTTCAGAGAGAGTTTCCTATCGGCGGCCTGCGGCGGCTGGTGGATCTGTTGGTGCAGAAGAGGATACAGAGCACCTGTAAGACGGCATCCAAGCCTCAGCCAGACCAGGACGACCAGTATCAGGTACGCAGGTCCGATGCAAATCTACGCGACGCACACACATTCCGGCGCTCTTTTCTGCTCTTCTTTCTTCGGCTCTTTTACGTGACGTGGAAGAAGCGACAGGTTTGCTCGAAAAAAAAACACTGTTTAAACATCACTGTTAAATTTCAGATTGTTTTGGATTAATATGTATCATACTCTGAAGCGGTAGATCTTTCGAAAACTATAACTATCTACGCTTAATCGCGTGATTCCAGGCTCGAAAGACGTTTACCCTGGTCGCCAGGCTGTGATTCTGTTCCGCGAATGGTCTGTACTTTTCTACCCAAATGTTTCGCTTGATCGATACGCCGATTAGAAAAGATTACTCCAGAAAGAGCGAGTCCTTTTCTTGTAATTAACGAGGCAAGTCCGGCAACTCGAACATTCAAAGATATTTCAAACTTTTTTTAGATCTCAGACTTGTGGTTCTTAGAGTTGCGAAAGTGTTTTTAGTAGGACGTTGCGTTTTGTTCCAACGCTTCGTGAATATTCCAAGACAGTTTCAGGTTTACCTTGAGCAAGTGAACTGAAACGACGTACTATTAAAAATACTATCGAAATCTGAAGAATCACAAATATGTCATATGTGAAACTGTAGAAACGTACAGCGGCTGTGAAAAGTACCTGCGTGCTATTGTCTTTACTGATTAATTAGGCCCAGGTACGTGCATTAAAATTGAAATAGTATAAAAAATGTGATACTATGAAAATACAACGTAGGTATAAGAACCTGATGAGAAAAAGGCTTCAGGAAAACAAGACAAATATTTTTGGTAGTATTAACGACACTAGCAACAAAGCCATTTTTGTCCCAGCGAATGATACGAAAGGGAAGCTCAGATTTTTTATTTTGCCAATGTAATAACGATAATACGAGCTTGAAATTTCCGAAAGTTTCGTATAACCCATGAAATATATTGTTAGAATTTAATCTCGAAATTAAGATTAATAATCTGTGCAAGACACAATGTTCACGTTGAAATAATATTATGTAATATTTATTAAACAAAAATTACAGCAAATATAAGTGAGTGTTATGGAATGTTGACAGTCGGCTAGTAGTTATTCTCAGACTGACTGACTTAGTGACCCATGGCCCCTGAAAAGATTTTGAACCCCACTCTCTATGCAGTAATGAGTGTGACTTGTGTAGATGCCTGTGTGACGGCACGTGCCACGGAACCTTCCAGTGGTTTCGCGATACAAAGCGCTACGCTGTGAAGGACTACGACGTGCCCAATGTGCCATCCATATCCTTACGCCTCTTCCGCCGAATTCTCGGAAGAGCATGCACGCGCCAGCCCCAGTGGTACATCTAACGAACGCACGCTAGTGGGGATATCGCTGGGCAACGAAGGGAAGAATCCGTTCGATCAATCACCTCATCTGTATGCGATTAATATCGTTGTGTTGCAACATGTATAAATATAATGAAATTCATAAGGTTTGTCGTAAGTGTTGGGATATTTACGCCAGCCACTGCACATTTCTGCAAAGTTACAAATAGCTTTGAATCTTCAAATTGCCGAAGTTTCCCTTTCAAAATTCAATAATTCGACCTAATCATTTTTATTCACTTGGGAAGCTTGGTTACCTATCGTGCTTTCATACTGCTTTCGATAAGCTTGTAAAATTGAATATACGAGTGGCCAACTGGTCGTGAATTTTGGCGAAACACCGAACAGTCGTGGTTTGCGCGAACCGTAAAATAATTTTACGCGTGTTCGACCCCGAACCGAAGATTTACGAATTCGGGAAATTAGAAGGACGCCCAAAAGTGAATTGGTTTCCGAGGGAATTGCTTGTACATGATTGAACAAAATCGTCGTTCCGGTTTTTCGCATGTCGTAACGCGATCGGACATTCTCCACGTTCCGGCCATTAAGCACGATAAACACGTCCTTGGTGCTTAACATCACTTTGATTTTTCTTATTCGTTAAACAACTAGTTCAGACGGTTCACAAAACGTTGAAAATTAAAATTTATTATTTCATCAGGCATGTTAATCATGGAATAGAATTTTTTGTAAAAGGGCAAGAAGTTTTTTCTCAGGTAAAATTAATAAATAATTTTCCCCTTTGATGAATGATACAGAGAAAGAATTCGATTTTTATTTTCACTTTTGGCGTTTCCTCTTTCTTATGAAATTGATAATTAATTTCCTCTCTTATGAGGAACGAGGGAAAAATTTACGTTCAACCCACAAGGTATGCTTTCTCCTAATGAAACTAATAGACAATGACTCCTTTTAATAAACAGCAAGAGAATTACAGATTCAAAGGGTATTTCCCTTTGATAAAAAGTACAGAAGAATTAAATTCAATCTTCTCTCTTAAAGCTTTCCTGTTTTATTTGTTAACTAACAAGCAGTAAAAAAAAAAAAAAACGAAGAAACAGCTACATTCGATCTTTACGTTTCCCTCGAACATATTCTTTTTTTTCTTATGGAACTAACAAATAATGATTTCTTGTGGTAAAAAGAAATGAAGAAATTACAGATTTAACCGTGATTAACGATCAATGCGCCATTTTTAGTGGATTCCTGAGGCAAAATTCCATTACGCGCTATTCGTGCAAGAAAATATCAATCTGTTTTAAACGCGTGATTCAGGTGGACACGAAACTCGTTCGGGGATTCAAAGTATCGAAACTCGACCGACAACCACCCCGTAGTCCGGCCGTGATACGTCCATGATAAACAACTTGGCAAACATCGTTGTCCACGAGCATCCGAAATATCGTATAATCACGATGAAACTCTGGCTAGAAGCACGATTCCCTCTAGGTAAATCGAACAGTTCAATGAACGACGTTTTCGCGATGTTTAAATGCATCTCGCTGATTATTAGACGCTTTAATTAAGAATCGAAGGCAGAGGGTTGAAAAGGGATGGAAGAATTTCGTCGGTTCTGTCTTCTCTATTTAATAATCCGAATCTTTTGTTTTCAATGTTATGTTGGAAAAAAATTTGAAAAAATTACGTGTTACATTATTACGATAAACAAATGTTGTATATGAACGAATAAAATTTATAATTCAATATAAATTTAATAGAATTCAATATGAATATAAAATTTTATTGTATCAAACATGAATTTCTTATTGGATAAGATCTTTTTGGATTTTATTATAATTACGTAAAGTAGATTTAATAAAAGTCAGATCTAAAATTTTATTTTACATACGTAAAGTTTTATTTTTGCTTAATTTTTATAAGTTTGATCAATGACAATGTAATCACGTACGAGAATTTGAAACAAAATTTCTAGCAGAAGGTCTGAAGAATCTATCGATCGACGATGTTTACATTAGTCTCTCATGAACCGACGTTGTTCCCACTTCTCCAGCAATTCTGATTCATCGACGTTCTCATCAACTAAATTATCTCACGTTCTTTTCTATGCTTTCTTCTCTTTAATTCATTTCTCAAATTTTGGTTGCAGCATGCGAGCTTGTTTTCAGCTGATCGTTGCTAAACTCGGTCTCATTTTGTCCCTTTTAAAGCAAAACTAACATAGCCTTTGTGATCTCCGCATCGCCGTCTAACTTAATGCAGTTGATTTTCATAGTTTAGTTGAAATTCATAATTTAATTCATGCACAGTATCTAAATAACAGTTAACTAAGTTTTTATCCTAGTCGTATAACAAATTCCGAGGATCATGCAAAAGAAAAATTTGGATCAATCTTTCCATTACAAGAATCCATAATCCATTTTCGATACACATACATTTTAATTCCACGAAAATTTCCTCGAATCGTTCAAGATTCCAAAAGTAAAGCTAAAAGAATTCACAATCCATGCTTGATAATCCATCGATTGTATTAGCTCCATCGAAAGTCCCAAGGATGAAACAAGATTCCAAAGAAAAAATCTCGATCAAGTCCCATTCGATACTTTTCCATTGGAAGAACCCATAATCCTTTGACGGTAAATCTTAACAAGAAGCATAGCAGATTTTTCGGAGCTCGGTGGATCGAACAATCACGAGAGACTTCGAAATTCCGCGAGCAACGGATTTTCTCTCTAATACTCGTCTCTCTGCGTCCCATTTGCTTTCAGATGGACTTGATTATTTCGCCGTGCCCGGCCCACGTCGAGGCAGTTCTTCCACAGGTAAAACCAACCAAAGAAGCACCACAGAACAGGCCACGAAGAAATCCAGAAGAAGTAAAGTGTTTTCCAATAGTTCCTAACCGAGGAAGACGTTGCTATTCACGTTTATTATTTTCAAAGACTCATGTGCGAATTTCAAAACCATATTCGGCGATTTTTTCGCGATTATTTCGCATTGCTCAAGTGTACAGATGCTGAGAATTGCTATGAGAGAGTTTAGATAGGAATTCGTCGCGCGTGATATTCGTTTTGAAAAAGTTATTCAACGAAATGGTCGAGGCTTTCGCGTTGGATTTTTACCAGAATCTTTCTTTGAGAAATGGCCGATATATTTCCTTAGATGCAAAGGTTGCTCGTATCAGAGATTCCGTAAATTCTATTGGCAAGCCTCGTTCACGAAAGCCTCGAAATTGGATATTGATTAATTCCCGTTTGCTTGTTTCTTCGGTCGAGAGGTTTAATTGAAAGTTTTATACAGGTAGATTGGCAAGTTTTTCGTTGCAAAGTGGACAGATGTTTGCAAAAATCGCATAAACATCATCATTCGTATCTGTTTACATGTATTATTGACTAATTGGATGTATAGAATTTTTCAGTCGTTTATGAATTGTGTCAGAGAAGATTATCTGTTTCAACTGTTTTTAGACGAACATTTCTGGTTTGGGATTGTCACAGTGAAGCGGTAGAAGTGGTGTAGTGAAGCTTGTTAAACTTCTAATATCCCAAGTAAATTCGCAAATTGATCAAAAGAACATCCTCTCACGACGAACACTAGTTTTTAAATTATCGTGACTACGAATGAAACAGATGGGAACTAAACACGTTCGTGATGTTTGCAGGGTAAATTCTTTCTAGAAAATCGTTCATCAAGACGATGTAATTTGATTTGTCTACTACATAGTTGTACATATATAAGCATATATGTTGTAAGTATACAAATAATCTATATCGTCACAGAGGCTTCGAATTTTCTCAGCAATCGCATAAAATTCTATAAAGAATATACTATACGGAGTAATTTAAAAAAAATATACAGATGCGCTGTAAAAAATCTTCACACAGTCCCGGTGTTACATCGATAATTGTAGATTCAACTTAAGTGTATTAGCTATCGACTGAAAATCTTCACTGATTTTCAACCAATGGGAAAAAGAATCGCTAATTAACCGTAAAGTACTGTACGTGAATTCTCTACGTAATTTAATCGCGGTTGATCTATAGAATATATTTTAGCAAATTGTATCATAATGTAGAAATTGAAATTTTCGCCTTTTTAATTTCTCGTCGTTCTAGATCCTAGCTAATGGATACGAAGATTCCTACAGTACAATTTTCATCATACGTTCAGGCATAACATCATTCCACAAGTAATGTAATTTTGATCCGCTGAAACATGGGAACATCTCGGTTTTGATACTTCATTCGCGAATAATATCCTCAATCGTTTTCAGTGACGTTTTAATTCGTCTTCTGGAAAACTGAAATAATCTCCATGTAAAATATTCAATTACGTTACATATAACCGAATTAAAGTTAATCCTCTTTTGCATTTGCACGCTTTAAAGTATTTTTGGAATAAATGAATTTATCTTTTGTCACGATGAAACAAATTTCCCCTTTTAAATCACCGATCTTCCAAATTCTCTGAGTAATCTAATGTTGTTTCTGCCGCATGCGACTAAACGTTATCGCGATAAAACAAACTTCCATTTTCATATTCTTTGCAATCTTCTCCAACAACTGTGTTTAAATTAAAACAGCACATTTGCCTTGTAACTTCACCGCATAAATTAAAGAACGACATTACTTACGGAATGATCCGACAAATGTTCATCTCGTGGAGAAGAAACCGTAATTTTCAAAATTATGCTTCAGTGTGTTAGAAGAGAGCTTTCGAAATTATTCGACGGTCGTTGTTAAACCATAAGGAATTTTAGGAAACTTTGCATTCCATCTTGTCGGCATTAGGAACTCACGAAAACTTCATGCGTTCAAGGCATTCATTGTTACGTAGACTATAAAAAGCTTCGTTGTAGTTTGATCTCTGAATGTGAAGACTCAATTAATTAGCTAATTAACGACGATGAACTGTGGCGAAGCTTAATGACACCCCTATTGATCGACAACCTTCCGTTCGAATTAATTATAGATTCGCTTGGATCTGTGCGATCAGAATGTAATTGAAAAGAATGTGTCTGTGTATATGCATATATATGCGCGTGTTAGTCATTGTTGGAGCGAAAAGCGTGTCGTGTACATGGAAATAACGGGTGGTATAATTCATACGCGACTCTATGTCATCGTGGTGTTATATTTTATCCATGGAGAGCTTGACAAAATTGTCTTGCAGAGTCATGCACCGGACTACTGGATCAGATAGGAAGCGTGATTGTATGTAAATGATTTTTCTTTGTGTTTAATTTTATAGAAGAGCGTCCATAAAATTGTATCGATTTTTTACGCCTGCGTTTGCATGTAAATATTCGAATAAACTGTGCAAAATATATCTAACACGGGGTTTCATTGCGAATTATTGTGCCCAAGTGTTGTGCACTGCCAATAAAAATAATATTTTTAAATTTTCGATAATCCTTTGAACTGTGAATTATTCTTGTTCCAACTGTAAAATGTAGGATTAAAGCGAAGGAATGAGAGTTGGAGAAGTAGAAGAGTTTGGCAACTTTCAAAAGGTTTGGGGGATCGGACAGACAGGACGAGTTACGAATGGATACGTAGGGAACGAAGAAAAGTAAAAAGTGGGAGCGAGAAATAAAAAATTGGAAGGAGCCAGTGGGAATGGAAGAGAAGAAACGGAAAATTAGAGAAGCTGGGAAAGTAGGAAATGGGGAATCAGCAGTGCGAAGAGAATGGAAGTAATAGTAGATGTGAAACGAGGGAAAAAGTAGGAAAATGGACGCGCAAAGTGGAACATACAGACAATTGCAAACACTTGAAAAACGTGACAAGTTAAGAAAGCTGAGGGGACAACGAAGACTCATAAAATCATGGAACTTCAAAGAACTGAAAAAAGGTAATATCTTAGGAAATTCAACAACACTGAGAAACTTACTTCTTACAGAGTGTATGAATTATTCTTTAAGGTGTCCCTTAAGGCATTCTTGAATTTTTTTAATGTCTATGAAAGAATGACCAGAATGCAATTTATATGACTTCTGAATTTTTCATTTCCTCTCAAGCAACGATATTCAGAATATTCTGCACATGTTCGTGAATATTTGAAGGGTAATCGAAGGTGATCATGCGTTTGCACATATGAAAAACGAGCAATCGATAATCGAGTAGGGAACCGCGTAGAATAATGCACCGATAAATTCTCCGAGTAATTTCTACGAGAATACGGGCGATTAATGCGCGAGCTCCTGGGATCTCCGAACTATTCGATTCAAAGCTCGCGTCTGTTGAAATAAAAATGAGCAACTTTCTAGCTCATCGAACATACTATTATGAAATCGAGCAATATGTAGCTTCCCAGCGTAAGTTTCACTATCGCCACGTGGCAATAGTTCGTTTCTTTCTGTTTGTCCGCATTTTTCTTCGCGTTGGCCTTTTTCTTCGCTCTTGGCGTTGCTTTCGCGCTTTCTTTCGCATCTGAATCCTTTCCCTCGCTAATAGGTTGAAATCGTACACCGAATTCCACCTGTAACGCGACAGACAAATTCTTGAATCATTCTTGAAGCATGGACTCTTTGTAATTAGAAACATCGAACTGATCGATTTATTTAATTTTAATTGGACGTTAAAAGCAGAAGACTTTAAGAAATGTAGAAATCTTTGAAGATACGCAAGCGAATTGATCCCTTCAATTTGGAATTATGTCGTCGTTGTTCTTTTTCCGCGGTTATAATAATTAGTATTCTTGCGATATTCTTGCAATCGTTAATGACATTCTACGATCTATCTCGATGTTATATCGTAGAACGTATCAAATAAATGATGTTTTGAAAAGATTAACAATATCTTCGAGACCGCAACAATGTGAATGAGAATAAAAATGAGCAAACGATGAAACTTTTTGTTTGTATAATAAAGTAAATAAAGTAAATAAACGATTCCTACGAATTCCATCACTATTCTATAACATCTCAGTGGATTTGAAGGAAGATAAAACTGCGCGCTCCATCCACGAGATATACGGTACGTATTTTCCGTATTTGATTACAGAGACACAGAGAATCTTGGAAATGCAGAAACAATTATTTTCTAAATTTATCATTCTTTGTTCTTCGTGAAAGGATTAAACGTTTAAAAGGTAGATACGAAACTTTGATTGATTGATGCTTTAAAAGTCAAATCTGTCGCTCATGAAAAATGCTGCCAAGTCGAAGTCATTTCTATGTAAATTTTCAATAAAACAAGCGCACATAGAACATGGGCAGGAGAAAAAGTTTTATATAGAAAGCATAAAAGAGAGATTTCCAATTGAAATCGTATGAGATTTTTATCATACCGTCTTCCTTTCGGGGACCAGTAACTGCATGTTCTCGTCGACATTCCAAAAGGAGAAACTGCTACGATCCTCGGATCGTTTGAGGTTTCCACCGAATATCGCCAATTCCTCGTTCGGTAACAGATTGTCGTCAAACTCCGCCTTCGCCGATTTTCCACTCTCAGCTTTTCCTTTCCTCCTCTTTATGGAGGATCTTTGCGGAGATTTATCTGGTGGGCGTGGGATATCGCCTTCGAGCACATCCATCAACGAAAGTCGAAAAATCAATGGACACGATCCGGTATTTTGTATCTACAATATTTTCGAACATAAAATGACACGGGATACCAATTAATCGATTCGATGCAATTCGACAGCTTGTTGTGATTAAACATTAAGCAGCCGGCGGGAATTTGAGAAATATTTATATAAATTCATATTATTAACATAAATATATATTTATAATTTGCGTGACGATGGATAATTTACGCGAATCGCGAAACATTCGAGAAACGAAGCTCTCTGAAAATCGGATAGCACGCGCGCAAAATTCCAATTGATAAATTGTGATTTACATATCGTAAATACAGTATGCGATATACAGTGAATGAAAAATATAATTGTAACATTATTCAAGAGAAAAAAATGAAAAATTCTATAAAGAAATATACAGGGTGGTTGGTAACTGGCGGTACAAGCGGAAAGGGGGTGATTCTAGGCGAAAAAAGAAGTCGAAAATATAGAATAAAAATTTTTCGTTTGAGGCTTTGTTTTCGAGAAAATCGACTTTGAATTTTCGCTCGGTGCGCGTGCACCTTATCACGTCTCGTTATAACGGATCTCGCTGTAGATCGTTGTCTCGATGGAAAAATTTAAAAGAAAAAAAAAAAGAAGAAAAAAAAGAGAAATTTTTATTCTATATTTTCGACTTCTTTTTACGCGTAGAATCACCCCCTTTCCGCTTGTACCACCAGTTACCAACCACCCTGTATATTATGCTGCTGAGCAACGATTTAATTCGACGAAGTTGAGGATTTTGGTAAATTGCTTTGGCCATTAGTGGTTTATTAAATTTTTAGAAATATCATCCCATCGAGCTACGTGTCTAAATTATGCCAAACTATTGTGAACGACGGAGTGAAGAGACGGAAGTGGTGGAA
The DNA here is from genome assembly GCF_040668555.2 of Bombus flavifrons. NCBI lineage: Eukaryota > Metazoa > Arthropoda > Insecta > Hymenoptera > Apidae > Bombus > Bombus flavifrons. The sequence goes on along the minus strand of NC_138455.1, from coordinate 9,200,989 downwards.
CAGCGAGAAAAATGACGAGAAAAAGGAAGAAGAGAGCGTTACGTTTCGGTGTGTACGAAAAAGATAAGAAACATAAAGATAAATAGAACAAGATAAAAGAATTTAGTCGTCCCTGGTTACCGTAATTTAATCTGTACACGTTAGATGATTAGCTTGATGGGACAGGTCATTATGAAACTTGTCTGGTGATTTACAATAATAGAATTCGCGTGAAAATTTATGCTATGCATACCAACGAAAGGTAAATGAAAATGTCTTGATTTAGTCATTTTAGTTGAAGAGTTTCCACAAGATAAGAGATTTGGATTTTCGTCAAGAAACTGTGCAAATTGGTAATATTATATTTATACTTCAGAAAGGAAGCATCTGATGAAACAGGTGGTAGATATTACGGTGAAACAATACGAGGCTTAATGTCTTGTCTGAAGGAAACTCTTCATTGAAAAGTTCGCCATTGTACAGGTATAATACACGGTGTTATAACAATCCTTCAACGTTAATAAAATGACACGAAGTTTAATGTACACGGTTTGTCTTGCTTTGGAGTACTTTTCACTGGAAAGTTCACCATTCGAAAATTATACAATTTCTCAACGTTGGTAAAACAACACGAAGCTTAATCGTACACCAGTTGTAACACAAGCTTGGAAATCTATTCGGCCAAAAGTTCACCATTTTACAACTGCACAATTTCTCAACGTTAATGAAACGAGACGAAGCTTAATGATATTTCATTTGTTAAAGAGTTCTGTATTTAAAAGTTCCTCATTGTGTAATAAAAATCTCTTCAACATCCATCACATAGACATAATCTAAAATTCCTTTGATCACAATTATGCGCGAGGCTTTTCTTTTTTCATTGCAAAAAATTAGAAAATAATTTATTCATCGAATTTATCAGGCCAGTTCATTATAATACATTTGTTTTTCAAAATCCATAGCATACATGGAAATCATTTAAATTCCTTGTATCGCAAGCGCGCATGAAACCTTTTTTTATTCCTCGCCATATATTTTTCTAGAAAATTTATTCATCGAACTGATCAAGTAGATTTACTGTGTGACACGAATTTTTCAAGATTCATCGTATAGAAATAATCCACTTTTCGCGATTGTAATTACGCACCAGACTTTTTCTCACCCGTTATCAAATATTTCTCTGAAAAACTTGTTTATCGAATTCGCGGAACTTCGATTTGGCATTTTCCATCCACGACACAGCGTCGTTTGTCAAAGATTCTTGCGATCCAATTTTCTATACTTCACCTACGCCGTACAATTTTAACTTCACCATCCTTTGAAGAGTACGTGGCAATGGTTAAAAGGCAACTTTGTTTGCAAGTATCTGACATGAGTCGTGTATCCGCAACAGGAAATTGTTTCGCTAGAATCTGGGGCGAGTTCGTGGCTTCAAAGCACTTATTGCAAGTCATCCAAGCTAATCCAAAAGGATTCAAAGTGCCGAGATCATATAGACATTAACGAGTTCGATCTGCGTGGAACGTGTTGGCTCGAATTTCAAACAGGAACAATTAAATTCTCCGCCTGGTTTGTTTAAAGGAATAAAACGTAGGGTTAAATAGGTAGATACGGTGGAAACAGTTTAGCAATTGCCAGTATTCGAGGATCATGCCAATTTATTTGCAGTCGTTCGTTTCTGTGTAATCCTTGATTTCCAGACCTGAGAATAGGTATTACAGAGATAAGGAAGAATTAATTACTGTCGGCGTGTTAAGCTCTTGAAGGGAGAATTCATCGACGACAGAAGATAATTATTCTATATTCTTCAGAGAAAGATAACGTGATACAAACAATTATTAGAACGAAGTATTTCATACTCTCGAAGATTACCATTCAGAAAATTAAAAGAAATCATCAAGCAGAAGCTATAATTTAAGATATATTGAAATACTTTCAACGATACTTCGTTTCATTCAGAAAATTAAATAGTCGCCATTTGGGGAAAGAACATGAAAAAGTATGTTTCAATAAAGAAAATTCCTCCTCTTTAATTCTTTGGAATAGTAGCTGTCAAAGGAAGAAAAAAATTGACGAGGTGGACGTCGAGGGTAATTGAGGAGGGTGGGATTTTTGTCGTTTATTCAGAGAGGGTGTGAAACTCGTCGAACGATCACGGAACTCGTTTTCTCGTTTCCTACATTCCAGCAACGTTTTCCTCATACTCGTACAATGTAATATTAGAGATGACAACGAAATTACATTTCTCGTCGCGTCCGTATCAAAATAACAGATAATCCTTTGACCACGATAGAGCCATTGGAAGTCGTCACGAAAGGCGCGGATAAAGTTATCGCCATTTGTTGTCCTTTCGAATCCGATACTCGCCTCCAGTCGACGATTTCCTGATTTAGAATAGCATTTTTCTAACCAGACAATGGTACACCATTAGGAGAACAATATTGTAAGCCGTGAGCTGCTTTCTTATATGTTTCGTGTATCTTGCAGAAGAATGGAATTGAATCGATGGCACTGTACGATGGACGGATTTCGAAAGAAACGTAACGTCCAACGATACCGAGAATTATTTTTAAAATGGAAATTGGATTTTTAATTACAGTCTGAATATTCGTGGAAAATTAGCTTTACTTAAATTATTGAAATATGAAGATTCCTGGGAAGTTAGGGAAAATGAACAAATACTCGAGAGAAAAAAATCGTCGGAATAATCTACGAATTTACGAAGCTAGTTTTTTAAGAATGATATTTTACGTAATATGAAAAATTATTTATAAAATATGCAATCTATATTTTCAAGTATTTTATCGAATTTAATTAAAACACTGTGATCTAAACACACGAAAAGTGTATAACATAGAGATACGAATATTTAAAAGAAATATTGGTCATATAGATATTTCTCTTAATTATCCACGAATTTACTGAGCGAAGTTTCAAAAACGTTCGTAATTCCCTCCGGCTCATCCGGTAACATCCGGCTCACATGGCATAAGCCGGAAGAGAACAAAATCGTTTAGTGTTGTTGACACGGTCGTCGATTAGTTTCGTGTAGATTGAATAAATTTGCAAACGTTATACATATGCCGTATATGTATATCCAGCGAGGATACAATGGATCATAGAGAGAGCACGGATCATTTGGGAGTTACGTGAAACTTCATTGTTTAGTATCTTGTATGAAAATGGTAATCGATAAAATACGGACGAAAGATAATGGATCGCAATTAATTCGTCGCGTGGTGGCATTACCAGGAGTAATTAGAAGCCTCTGATGCGTCGCTTCTCCAATTAATCTTGAAACAACAGGCTCATACGTTTTCACGATCCAATTACAATTACATTTGTGGTGATTGCTCTTTCTGCATTAAACTGCACCATCCTTTATTTAGTTATTTGTTCGTTGAGAATCAAATTATCCAGTTAATTAATTGCTCGTAATCGGTGTTTGAATGGAAAATACAGGCCGCATAAATTAAAATACATCATTCTTGTTGACAATGAGGACTCAATAAATGTTAAGTGCTGGATTATTATTCCTTTATCAAGTTTCTGACCAAATTTATTCTCTGGTTTCTGTACTTTTTCTTTTCTAACAGGGAAACTTTGGAAATTGATCGAGCAACTATTTTATCACGCAAAGGTATACGGGGAGAGCTTCGCTAATTATCCGCTGTTGATAATTAACAGCGTAAGTTAACGAAGATATCGTTATACATCGTATACGTATTTTGTGCAGTGTTAAAAGTTTATAGAGTCAAGAATGCAAAAATATTTACAATGGTTGTTTCAAACTTACAGACATCCTTAGTTCTATGGGTTTCTCGTCGGTAAGTTCGAAACGAGCAACCCGAAATCGAGGCTTCAAGACATAAGATGGCACCACTCCTCGTCCCGTAAGCTTCACGCTCCATCTGGTCCTCGTTCTGGAACTGGAAACTTCGAAATATTCTTGATTCTAGCAGAAATGAATTCGTTTCATTATTTGTTTCTAATGTGGACTGCAGATTCGTAAATTTACAAACATTTTATATCGATGGTAACGTAATCCAATTTCTGTTGAAAAACATGAGAGATTCTAGAATTCATCGATCGACAGATATCGTATGAAGTTAGTTCCAATCGCAGAAGGAATTCAAAATTTGTGTTTTTACTTTACTAACCTTTTTAACCTCGATAAAAGCCTTTGTTCATGATTGCAATATGTAATTAAAGAAATATTTCCTAGGTGAGGACAATCAATAAGCAAGAAGATAAGATATCAGAAAAGGATAGTTATCGCTAGACGTGGATTTTTGTCCACTTGTTGGAAATTTTCTACATAATATATAAAATATATAAAACTGTACAGAGTACGGTACTCATTATAATATTCATTATAACATACGAAACACAGTTTATAGCATTATAGTATAGCGCTCATTATAATACGTAAGACAAATCTTTTTAATTATAAAGAAAGTTTAGTTACAAAAATGTTAGCGATGAAAATACGTATTGCATAAGTATTCGCAGTCGTATTGTAATCGCACACGATTAATGTTAAAAATTTGGAAATTGGCAGTTGAGGAAGATCGATTAAAAGAAATCACGATGTCTTGTGGAACCAAAACGCAGTCGTTTAAAATTTGTCGATGTGCGTGCAAATGGCGATGCCAATGCCTAATTCCACGCATGAAGAAGCCTGGTGCGCCATTCGGCACCGGATCAAAACGCGGCGCACACATTGGATTACACCCAAAATTCTACACAAACGATCCAGTGTCATCAATAGCAGTGGGATCGTACGATCCTTTGATTGCTAAAAGCAAATCCACTGGCATCAGGTATATTTTCATTAAATGCTATTGACAATTAACTCTTTGTACGTTTTTATAAAAATGCCATTAAACCACTTTAGATTTCTTTACGACAATTCACGTCTTTAAGATGAAAGTTTATGCACAAAATTTTAAGTAACAAAGCTTCGGACCATAAAGGTTCAGATATATGGGTTTAACCACTCGTGACAGCTTTTCTCGTTTCTATACCATCAGATTATAGTACAGTTTTACGTAATTTTCTCGTTCAGATTGCTAAAAATTGTACTTGGTACGATGAAAAATGAGAAAATTAAAAATTACGGAGATGTAAGAAAATTATCGCTACGTATCTGATGTACTAAAATTCCTGTATGAAATACCCTGGTTGCCCAAGAATCGTGAACGTTTTGGTCATCTGTACAAGAGTTAAATCTTTTCTTATTATATCGCGATTAATATAGAGAAAATTTGTTTCAAAATGAAAACTAGCTGGAAGAAGGAGTTGGAGTCTGAAGAATTTTCGAGGACAATGGGAGGAAGAGTAGAAAAATATGCGACACAGAGATACCTGATGAAGACAGGACGTGGTCCAGGAACCCACGAAATACCCCAGTGGCCTGATATCATCCTGAACGAAGCTTGCAAGGCTGTTAAAAGAGACGTTGGATTTGGAACTGTTCCCCTTTTCCAACCTGCTTGGCCATCGACTACTCCTGGGCCAGGCGAATGATTCGAAATTATTTCTGTATAGATATAAGTTGCTTGATAAATCTTACTAACTCTCTTGATTGTTTGTTTCAGGGTATACAAGGAAGTGTCCTTATTACTACGTGGACAAAAGAAGACGCGAGGGACAGTCTTGCGTGCCAACTTTTGAATACGATGGTTTGCGGCCTAGATTCCGTACTCTAATGAAACCTTGGTCACTGCCATGCAATTTGTTCGTAATTTTCAATTTTACTATCTATCAAGAAGATATGAACATGAAAATTTGGAACTGACGAATTATTTGTCTTTTTAGGTACGACGTGAGACATCCAAAATCTCTTGAAACTTACCTGGAGAAGGTTACTGGAAAAAAAGGACCCTACGATTTGTTCACAGGTTATTCAAGATCGGTGTTACGCGTTTCAAATATTCTACATCAATCGATTTGTTTTCAGGACCAAGGGATGAAAGCACGATCAAGGGCTATTTTGCAACTGTGAAATTGGAGGATCGTGGAGATTGGCCTAGATCGTTGCCAGCAGAAATGGATAAATTGTTGCATAAATCGTATTATTTTAAGGGGCGTTGGACCACCTGTCCAAGGTATTATTATCAAAATTTACATTTATGCAATGTGAGGTATTTATTCCGCAAAAATATTAAGAAGAGGAAAGGAGTTAAATTTCTATTCCCCTGAAATGAATATTCTAATTTTTATAACAATCAAAAAATAAACGGCTATCTTTCGATAGATTTCCTAAGGTGTCAGGTACCAGAGCGATGTTGAAAGATCTAGCGTTATGTTACAAAGATCCAAAGGAACCAGGTCCTGGTCATTACGACCCAAAATCACCAAGGAAACCAAAAAACACGAAGAATTATCCTTTCGATATAAACGTTGAATTTATCAGGCCTGGTCCATCTTGGGAAATTCCTGGCCCAGGAAGGTACAAAGTCAAAGATACGCGAACTATAGAAGGAAACGGATGGACATTTCTCTTCAAAAGCAAGGCGCCACGGACAGATTTTATTAGAATCCCTACCTACAATGCTTTTTAATTTTTCCTCCCAATTATTAAACAAGGGATTAAATTCAATTTAAAGATAGCTCACTTCATCTTCGTGATTTTCTTCCGGCTGGTACGTAACTGGAAGCTTCAAGATGGAGCCAGTTTCGATCGTCCTTCCAGGAGGCACGAAAAACGGTCCAAATGGATCTAATAAACTCACGTCTACCTTCACGTTTCTAATTGAAACGAGTACCAATGAAATCATTTTCTTAAATATTTTCATATATATCTTATAAAATTTATAAAATTATTATTCTTCTAATATTTAACATTCGAATTTTTAATATTAAATATTGTTTAAAAGAGAAGAATGAAAAATTCTTATTTTAGAAATCGTTCGTTTTTTATTTATGTTGGTACTTACTGATTGGAAATATTTTTCACGAAGAGAAATTTTCTGGAAGATGTACCAATCGCTGTTGGTCCAAAGGCAATTTCACGATCCTCGTTCAAGACCAAGATTTCCGGTCTACTAATGGGGCAAATTAATTTCACAAAAAGTAATTCATCGCGTTTCGTTCCATCCTTCATTTCTAAATCGATCGTGCATGTCACGAAAATCGTGGAAATACAACGTTCGAAAGTTTCCAATAAGCTGATTTCGCCAGTTACTTTATCAACTTCAGGAATCTTCTTCTCCTCCACTTCTTTCTTCCTCTTTTTTCTTCTTGCTTTTAGAAGAGTATAATTATTTTTTTCGTTGTGAATTTTTCTATTTTATATTTATTACTGTAGTATCGTGGAAATTAAAATATAAATTTTTTCCCGATTACTTACAATTTATTAATAATGAATTGAATATACAGGTATTAATTGAACAGAAAACGATGTTTGTTTAACTGAAACTAAATGCGACACTCGTATCTATCTCAAATAACTTTACAGTTATTTGTCAACTCTCGTCACAACGAATCTAACACACACACACACACTCTCTCTTTCTCTCTCTCTCTCTCTCACTGGCAACTCTAACAACTCTACAACACTGACAACTCGATCAACTCTAACGACTCTACTCTTCGACGACTCGATTAGCTCTCTCCACTCTACTCTTCGATGTCTCGATCAATTCTGACTCTCGCAACACACTCACTTTTCGACTCGCATACTCTGACCTCTTGTTCATCGCTCCTTCAACCTGAAACCGTCCTTCTGCTCTAGCGTTCTTTATTGTTTTTCTCGTATCTCTGCCCACTCATGTTTTGTAAGAACTAGGTGACTTTAGTCACATATGCGCTCATCAATGTAAACTAACCACAGAAGGACGATGACACAGTTTTTTTCTATTTTCAACCGATCTCTATTTTACGATACTACATTACTATCTTAGTTATACTTTTGAAATGTTGGAAATTATTGAATTTTCTTATAAATATCGTAGAAGTCATATTTTTTAATTTTTTGACATGGAAATTGCATCCGAAATTGACTGGTCGTTTTAGCGTTAATAAAAATACCTTCTTTTGCCGATTTGTCGATTTTTTCAGTCTTCGTCTCCTGCTCATCGACGTTCATATTCAATCTAAGACCATTTTCGAAAATCATATTTTTCGGTAACCTTGGCTTGAACATGAAATTTACAGCAATAAACTCATTGCTCTGTAAAACACCAGACTGTGGCATAATCTTGAGTCTATCGGAGGAACTCTTAAATTGGTAACGAGCTGTGAACTCTTTACGTTGATTTTTTATAATTCCGCAGGTGCAATGAGGATAGGAAGCCACGTTGAAGCCCCTCAGATGCACCGAAGCCTAATTTCGTTTATTATAAGAAATTGATTGGTTAAGGTATTTTATTTTATTTATTTATTTATTAAACACTTGTTTATCTACTTTACCATTGAGAACGAACCACAAGGGGTCGGAGGAAATTCGATAATTTGCTCGCTCAGCTCGCAAAATGTGTCTATAATGTACACATAAATTTCTATCGAGTTCTTCTCCTTTCTTTTATCCAAATGATGGGACTTTTCTATCGTAGCATCCGTGACTTTTTTCTTGTCTAATATTCGTTCATAAAAATTACGATTTCTTACGACTAGACTGCGAATTTGTATGCAAATTCATTTTTTTTTATGAATATAATTAAAAAACTGAAGCGTAAGTAGAGAATTGTTTTGCCTGCTATCACTATAAATATTACAATCAGTATTATACTTTAGATACTCTATATATTTTTGTATTGTATGAAACCAAAGATCTTTTTAATTCTATTTCTAAGCTTGATTTTTTATTTTTGGTATCTGTGCATTCTTGAACCTTCGAATTTCCAATAAATGCGTACAAATCCGCAGTTTACTTCTATCAATTTTTATAAATTGATCTGAGCATTGTAGAATAATCTTTTACCATCTGGATCTTTTTCGTTCATCACAGAATCATTGCTTAATTGATTTTCCAGATTATCTTCGTCCCGATCAGTCATTCGACGTATTACTTTGGGAGTTTTAAGGTTCATAGGCACTGGTGGTGGGAGTCCACGATTCCGTGGAACTGTCGATTGCCTGTTTATTTCATTTTTCAGTTTATTCAATATTGTTTGTCCTTTACACCCAGCGAGCTCTGCCAAAGTAACTACCTGCACTTGAAAGCTGGTAAAAGAGGTCATTCGTTGATCTTTGTGAATGTAACAACAAAATGAATCTACGTTTTCTGAAAGAACTGCTAAACCTTCGTTCACCGGTCAATCCATTTTCTCCAATCTCATTCCCAGGAATGTCTGTTAAGCATGCAGAGTAAATCAGATGAAGTTTGATAGTTTCTCCAGGAAGAATGACACCAAAACCATGGTTTGGATGTACTTCCATAGATGGAGGTAAATCGATAAAGGCGTATTCTTGAATTAATAAAGATTCGTTCGTTAGTGTTAATTCTGTGTAGACAGATTCGTGTGTGTGGACATATCCCAGCTCGATATACGGTGGTTCTGCAAAATGAATAATACAAAAGAAACCTAAGATCTTTTTCATTTAGTTTCAGGCTCTTATTGCTAATATTTTATTTTTATTTTAAACTGTTTTCCCATCGACTTTAGTTTCACTAATTTCAAGCTCTATTTCGCTATTTTTGATTCGGTCAATGCATTTTAAGATTTATTTATCTATTTGAATATCCTTTGGCATTTCATTCTTTTCTTTCTTAGCCTTTTAAATTAATGACTGACCTAATATTAGACCACGACACGTAGTTAAACTAGCAAGAGCTTTCAGTATCAATGGAGGTGGTTTCTTCGGCCCTTGAGACATAATTTGTACTTGAATGGGGAATTCTAACATGCTGGACGTTGGATCGTAGAATCTAAAAATACAGAACGAATGTGTGAGTGACATATTAATTAAAATAAATTTCAATTAATTTCTATTATAATTTAGATTTATTGTATTTATTGTACCGTGTAGAGATATCAACGATACTGGATTTAGGTATGAATCTCACATTAACTTTCGAGGACGATTCAGATTGTACGATCGTTGACTTTGGATAAACTGACACTTGATTTCCCAAACTTTTTGGTGTCTTCGTTAAAACTTCCACACTGATACGTCCTAAAATACCAATCGTACTCTGATACTTTAATTAATATCGTAGTTACTTTTGATTATAAAAAGGTTACCATTATTAACGATAGTAAAAGATTGCTGACAAATGTCAGAATCGATCATCGCGATGCCTAGATCGACACACGGTGGATCTAAGTGGATCTGATAACCAACCACTTCTGTCCAAATTGGAACACTCTACTTGAAAAACGAGACAATTTTTGTATTTTCTAGCCTTTAACTATTCGTATAATTTGCAGTGTGAGTTATGAACCAATTTTCCAAGTGTCCTATTTTCAGTGAAAAAACAAATTTCCAACACTTCGTGGTGAAGACCTATGTATCTCGGTCGAAAAGTGATTTTTAAACGACACTTGAATTTTGGAGGTACTTCGATTTGATACATTTTTCGAGATTTCTGATTAACCCAGACGTCTTTGTTGTCATCCACATTCTCTACGCTTGTTTGTTCAGTCTCTTCTTTGTCTAAAAACACGTATACGTAATGTATCAGAGATGTTGCTGATCTGTGTTAAATATTCTAAACGGTTAGACTGACCGAAGCACGAAATGGATGATTTTACGCTTTGTATATCGGCCTGGTCAAAATGCCATAAGAAAGAATGGTCACGATCGTTTCTTTCTTCAATTACAATGGAAAAGGATTTACTACCATCGTTGGAAATAATAAGAGATCTCTCGTTGAATTTTGCGTTGTCGTATCTCCAAATCGGAGCTGAAGGGAACCTATTAATATAAATCGTGGATGTTCATGCATTCTTGGGAAATTTAAAATTTTTTAAATCTACAAAATGCGGACAAAATGTATAAAATATCTAAAGTGGAGCACTTGTAATATTTCGTGAGTGTGGTGAAATTTACAATTTATTTTTTCAAGCGTGTTCATAATGATGCAAAATTGTATAAATATCTGCAGTCTATTCGTCGTACTTTCGTCGTTGAATTTTGAGTCGTTAAATATAAAATACAAATTAGAACTGCATTAATTGAATGTGCACTCAAATCCTGGCTTTCATTTGCATTTCTACCTGACTTCCTTAGGTTCCAAAACAGGTGTAGCACTTCGTGGAGCGCAACGAACTGGAATACGAAATTCATGAAAAGTTTCGGGATAATCTGGACTCAGAGTAAGGAATGAGATTTCTGCTGTCACTTCTTCTTCGTAAAATGGTGAAAATTTTACGTTGACCATCACGTCCAGGCCAGGTTTGACCCTTGCAGCGTCTATAATGTCGATCTAAGTTCGAAATATTTATCGAATACATTCTTTCTGATTTCAGTTATAAAATTCATAAATTAATCATTCGGGAACCTCGATGACTGCAGGCTCCCACACTTCTGTATACACTTTATGGAATCGCAGATACGCCCATTTTGCTGCTTTGTTTCTGACTATCACTTTTCGAGAATACTTCTTATTCGCTTCGAAGTCCTGATTAAATATACCGCGTGTTAATTAATTTAGAATAAAAATTCAAGAAGTAAATCAATTGAGAATAAGTTCAGAATTAAGAGCAAACATTAATTAAATTAGTATTGAAATTTCTAAGGGAACTGAGTTAGAATATTTACATCAAAAGTGACGATGCTTGGAATTGCAAAGAAGCAAGTATCTTGCTCGAATACTTGTTCTATCGATGATTTGGATTCTTTTACTAGGAATTTTTCGAAATTTTCTTCATCTTCCAAAGTACGTCCCTCTTTTTTAGCTTCAGCATCTTCTTTATCTTTTTCAAGTTTCAATTCTAAATCTTCGACCTTGCGATCCTTTTCATTATCTTCCGGAACAGTTTTCTCCGCAATTAGAGATTCCTCCCCTTGAATCTCCTCGAAAAAGATTTCTGATGAACTTCCTTCGCTAATCTCTTTCAATTTCGTTTTCTTTACACACACGTCTTTTGGCTTCTTCCACAAACGAATACCATTGTTCATCTCTTGAGCGATCTTCGTGATGATTTTTATCAATCTTTCTTGACGAAGCCTTAGTTGTTTCTTTCTCTCTCGTTCATGCTTCATTATCTATCGTATTTGATTAAAAACAATTTTTATATTGCACGTAGGAAGTTGTAGAAAATCCTGGGAAAAAGATTTCTCAACAAAGAAGAACTAACTTTGTCGAAAATTATAGAATCAGATGACAATGCTTCGTCGATTTTATATTTCCATCTTATTCTGCGAAAAGAAGTGAAATTTTACTGAGTATCTTTTAATAATTATATCACGAACGATCGTAGAATACTTTAAAATATTTTCCAAATGGATATTTTTCCGAATAATTGCTCTTTCCTTCAAATGACAAGTACGATGCCATTCTTGACGCGATAAGGAAACCTAAAATACATCGAGATTAAAATGTAATTCTTTGCCATTGTTTAGAAGACGCTTTACTTTTAGTTTAATCAAAGCTGCACAAAAGATCCAATTTTTATGTCGTTTCAAATATTCCTGCCATTTTTTATTTTCTTTCTTCTGTCGAAGTATCTTCAATTTCGACCACTTTGTAAATTTGTAATCTTTTCTCGATTTTTCCACTAAATGTGTTTCATCTTCTCTGGCTTCCTATTTTGAGTAAATTCAAAAAATTGCGATATTTTACAAAAAGATATTTCCGAACCGTCTAACCTTTTCCTCTTTATGTTCATCCTCTTGTTGCAATGCTAGTTCCTCTTTTTTACGAATCCTTCTACGTTCTTTCAAAGATAACAATCCTAACAGCAGGATAAAAGTAAAGGTATAATTCTATATTTTCAAAGGCAGCAAATCGTAAAATTTACCTTTCCAAGTTTCTTCATTTTCTCTTTCGAGCCTTGCTCTAGTTTTCTCGTCGAATAAACATCCGCAACGCACCAGAAATCCTGGCTTATTCGACAAACTTTCACACTTTCTTCCTTGCATAATTGTTATCCTTACGATACGAGAAAATCTTGTCAAAATATCGAGCCGTCAAAACGAAGAAATAAAAGACTGAAAAGAAATCAGTCGAACATTGTCATACAATGCTTCCCACATATTTTCCTATATCACAATTTTCCTATTTCTTAAAAAACAAATTCCATCAATTTCTTCCCAAGGGTTCTAACTCTTTCAGCTTCTCGACGACTTATAACTAATTAAATTAATATAAACGAATCTTTCCTCGTAAAACTGATTTTAGATTTAATATCTTCTCTACAAAACATCCAAAAATATATCTTCTTTCTATTATTTTATTTTATTATTAATTCTATTATTAATAATTAGGAAGAAACAAAGTTTTCCTATATCCTACAAAATATTCAGTCTTGCTAAATTAATATCACAGTTGTTACAATTTATAATTCTTCTCCAGCCTTTGTTAACTCGAGACTTAATTATCATCGATTGTAACGTAACTCTACACTGAAAATCTCAACCTGTTTTCACCCGTATCAACCGTTTAACAAACAGAAATCACTTCTTCGAACACTGAAACCGTCGACTTCGCGTAACCAATGATCAAGCGTGATCCAAAGTCCCGCAAGATCATAACGATTCATCCTCTAAATTAGCCTGCACGGTACACTTCGTGTTATCCGTAGCTTTTTTTCGATCGGTTCCGCGAGATCGCGGCGAGATCTCGTGCCATATGGAATCGTAACAGAAACTCTCGGGATAATGATGCACCGGATGATTACACACAGGCTGTGCACCGAATGCATAATTCATACGTATGCCACGAACTTTGAACCGGCGCCTCTACGGAGTTCACCCCGTGGCCCATAAGCAAGGGGCGTTGTAATCACGCGTTTTCTTTTTCCTTCTTTCGTTTTTTCAAGCCTTCTTCAGGTAGGTTCGACCTCTTTCGTCGTTTTCCTTGCCACACACGTCACACGATGTCTGTCATAAGTGCGGACGTTTATGCATTTATGGGAATTTTAATGGCATGGAAACGTACGAACTGCAAAAATGTACGCAGTATTTACAGTGAAGTATTTGTTAGAATTAGACTGCGGATTCTCATGCAGTTGTGGAAAATTTAAAGATTTAATATACAAGCGAATACAAAAACGATGTAACATCGAAAATGGAGTATGATATTTAGTAGGTGAGATGAATCTCTGTTTAGGTTCCATTCTTTTTAATTATATTGGTAAAAATATAAAATTGCACTAATATATTAGATATTTTCAGATTCGTTTGCGAAATTATTTTTTCATTTCTGATCTCCTTCGATCAGCTCATGTTCTCGAATTCTATCTTCGAACATGCATGTGGCTATGAAAGAGAATTCTAAAGATTCGCCTGATATTTTTATCGTACTTATTTCGTCTATCTCGACTTTACAATTTTATGAAATAGAAAGAAAATGATGCATCTGTAATATTATGATAAACCATCGGTCAGTACTTGATCATTTAAACAGAGAACAAGCTATCTAATAAAAAAACAGATCAGTAGCGAAACCATTAAAAGTCAATTCGAATTAAGTTTGGGAACGTTCCCCGTACAAATAGCTGTAAATCTAAATGTGCCTGTTTAGAGATGCTTCCAATGAATATTCAAATAGTAGACCGGAAGTGGCACCTCTCGCGCGAGATGCGTAAAAAAAAAAAAGGTAGCAGCTTCTCTAGCAGCCATATGTCGGATAATTTTGTAGATTGATGGAGAATTTCACGGAGCAACTGACACCCGTATAGATGTTCCCATAGGCGGAGGCTGTGTTATGCGGTTGTCATGCGAAGCGTGTATATACGTTCATTTGTCTGGGGAAATTAATCGACATCCAATTGCCCGCCTAATAACTTTCTAATTTACGAGCAACGATCGCAATCGTCAGGTAAAATAGTCGCCTCTCGACACCTCGTTTTTCCCTATTTTATCAGGGATAAATGGTTTCTTCTGTATGGTGCTTCTATTGTGTTTTCAGCTACGAAAACGATAGAAAGCGAATCTTAAAAGGGAGACACGTAAGAAAAAGAAAAGTTGGCGTTCTTGGATCGAATGTTTTGTTCGCTTGTTCTTTGGCATACATAGTTCAGTATAAATAATAAAAATAAATAATGTATTCGTAAAAAGATGGTCAACAACGTGTATAATTTATAGTCGTTTTGATCGCGGGAATGATGAAAACTAGATCTTAAAAACGATTCAGGCTCACGTTATGAAAAGAAAGATCAACGCGTCAATTTGATTGAGTGTTTTATTCGTCTGGAATATTCGTAAAAATATTTCTATTCCAAAGAAGTCTGTACTTGTCTTTCTACACAGACGATGGAGAATGGACCTTGAGGACAATATACACAAAAAAATCAATGTCTTATCGATTAACTACACGATACTATATACATAAAAAAAAAAATAAAATAAAGAATAGAGAGATGAAAAAATCATGGAACGATAGAACTATAGAAATTTGAATGCCTCGACGAGAAAGTCTTTTACTGTCGAAACTACATATCTGTGACCTATAGAAAGATAATCAAGAAAATTTCACCTCAGAGAAATCTCTGTAGGGGGTGGTCTCGACGACCTTGAGAGAGAAGTGCGCGGCACGGCACGCGCCCCTTGTCAAACAGTCCCAAACATTTTGAAAACATCTCAATCGGATCGCGAAAGTGGACCACGGGTGGGCGAGTCTCTTTGTCGAGGTTATTTGTCAAATGCCTTAAGGGGGTGGCGATCTCTCTTTCCATCTCGGAAAGAGGGTCGCGTGGCCAAACAGAAGTCGGTCGCCTCCAATGGAACCCTGTAAATCATTCTCGCACTGTAGGAGGAGGAGTGCGAACACGTTCCATTCTGCAGAGACTAAGAAAACTGTGAATATCGGTGAAAATTCTTCTCTTTCTATGGTACAGTAGCTCGTGCCAGTTTAGTTTCTCTTTGAACGTTTGTCCTTCAAATTTGCCCCAAAGACCCAGTGGCCCTAAATTTTTAGAAACTGTGCCAAATACCTTTCCACTTTTACGGTTAGCTAAAGCTCACAATGGAGGTGCCCCACGACGAGCTGCCTGAAAATGAATTCACGTTAGGCTGCGATCGCTACCAGTGTTCGCACGGGTTACAAACACATAAATTCTTCCTTGCCTATCTCGTTTTCTCACGCCCACTGATCGTGACCTGAATTTTTCAAGGACGCTGGAGGACCATACGGCTGGTTTCCGTGGGCGTCAAGTTGGCACCGGGACTCCATTTCTTTCACATTTGAAACGTTTCAGAAGTTCAGATGCTAGAGGCGAGGTTGAAGAGCTTTGCTCTTGATATTTCATTCGATTGATCCAAGTCTCATTTATAATACGATATCGACTCGCATATTTTGACGGAGATCGTTTCACAATCGGTTTGCGAATATCATATATTTTCTCTCGTACGGTTTTCATTTTCCCTATTAGAGCGTTTCATGCGCTCACTGGGATTACAAATGGCAGCGAATTAATTTTCACCGAAACAATTGAAAGAAGACAGACAATCGTGATATTTATAGTGAGATTTGCAAAGAAGCTTTAATGGAGATTAGCTTTCAATTAGTTTGTTGCGAATATGATACTTAGATACGTACATACGATACGACAGAAAAACCTAAGTATATATTTCTCCCATAGGTTTTTCGTTGTTCTTATTACAGCGTTTTTACGTACTTAGACTAGGAATGGCATGGAATTAATTCTCAGCAAAATAATTGCAGGAAGACAGGAATTGTGGGATTCGAAACGCTCGTCCAGGTACGTCAACAGTTTTAAAACGAAACGCAAACTTTCTCCGGCACGTTGGGAGTAAAAATCCATTCGGTTACCGAACGGAAGCGGCGGTCACGCAACAGCCATCGTATTATCGATGCACACGTGCCTTTTGTGAAAAAATTCCGCCGCGTAGATGGTGGCCAGCAGTGGCACGAGGCCGCAAAACCGCCACAAGGGGAGGTGTGATGCGTTACAGCTGGTTAAACAGCTGTACAGGAGAAAGATAGCCGTGAACGCCGCGACAAATTTCAATACCGAGCCTCCAGAAAACCGCGCACCAAATCGGACCAGTCTTCCTTCTTCTTGTTTCCTACTTTTTTCCCTCTTTTCACTCCGATGATGATCTTCTTTCGTGTTTATTTTCGGTGGAAGCGGCAACGTATTGCTTTGACAGATTCTGACTAGTTCAGATTGATATATCGAATTTCACTGATAAATCGGAATGGACAAATTTGTTAGCTTATTTGATAATCGTTAAAATTGATAAAAGTATTAGGCCTGAAGTAAAGTAAATCCTACTAAAAGTATCATAAAATATTTATATTAAGGTTCATAAAGGTATTTGAGATTTTGGTCGATAATAGCAAATTACGAAAATGATTACTTGAGATTTTATTAGACTGGTGGTAGAAGACTTGAAAGGGTATTTCTATTTCGAACAATTTTTGGGATAAAAGATTAGTACGTAGAGAAAATTATAGATCAAGTGACTTGAGATGTTTCACATATGTTCAGGCATGTTTCAATGAAATACGTCATAAGTTTTATGTAATTATCTTTATTTTTGTAATACGATACAAAAAGATTCTGTTTACATGAATTTGTCAGTGGACAAGCAGTTCACTTTGATTTCTCACTCGTATAATATTCTGATAAGTAGATTCAGTCGGCAGGAGTTTATTTAATCAAACACTAATTACAATTTCTCATTCGAATAAATAAATTTTGTATAAACAGCTATTTTAGAGTAGAATAGTAACGGATTAATTACAATATGATTTAATTAATTTTATTTCCTGATTCTTCAGTCCTGGACCTTTCTTGCAAAAAGAAATTAAAACCCTTCAGATAATCTCAAAGATGCTTTTACAACAGTATAGAAGATTTTAATGTCCCGGTAACCCACATTGGTCTGCAGAAATTTTCAAGGACTAATTGGCCTCAAGGTAGGGTAAAAGTCACCCTCTGAGTGTTAAGGTTCATTGAACGGAACAATGAAGCGGAGAGTAGGTCAGCAGGGGCACTGCAAGGTCTCGTAAATTTTATTGGCACGCGGGATCTATTGGTCTTCATAAAAATTGGCCTTACGGTAGCTGTATCTTATAGCCAACAGAAAAGTCGGATTTTCAGGTTTTATTGCCGGTTAAGATGGACAAAGAATCGATTTCTAACCACTACGACATTACTCTATTGTTATACGTACAAGACGTTTATCTCGAGATAAATCAATTTCTGGCACGATTTTTACTATGCGATTTTTTATCGTTGATTTTGAAAAAGAACAAAATTGTGATCAATTTCGCTACTTGTTGAGTTCACAATTCAGTTTCTCGGGTATATACGTACGAACACGAAATATGAAATATTCGAGGAAAATATAGTTTTATTTCTGTTTATCGTCTTTGTCTCTCTTCAATCAAGTTGGAATACGAAAAGTCCTAAGTTCACTAATAATTAAGATGGTGATTAAAAATACGAATAGATGACTGTAGAGTTCATGGATTCGATCTATTCGGCTAGTTACAAACGGATACCGTGAAAGCTGCCGTGTCATGCTTCAAAGAAAAACGAGAGATTTTTAGAGGATGCCGAAACACCGGTAGCTACTGTTAGGTTTTTTTTTACTATAATTAGTATCATCAAGAACACCGCAATATTCATTGCCTGGCTCGATACGTGATCGACATTTATGGATATCCTTAAACGATTTTACTACATGCATGGCGTAACAAGTTTTAAAATTGGAATGAAAATTGGATCCTTTTCATTTCATAATTTTAATAATACCACTCATTATTCGTAAATAGATTATTTCTTATATAACAAATCTTACTTTTGGTATTAATTTTTGTCGAATTTTATAATTGGAAATCTGCAGACGTTGATGTTAAAATGAATTCTGTTATGTAAAATTCTCAGATATCGTTAGACGTTTAAGTAAATTTTAAAAGTTAAAAATTTCATGTAATTTTTCAAGAAAACTTTGTAACGTACGATTTTCAACAAGGACCATCCCATAAAGCACATTTTTGAAAGCTCATGTTCGTTTTAAAACCGTTGTCCTCGAAGTCAAAAAGACGACGACTGACAATAGACATTTCACGGGACTTAGCTATAAAATTTGCCATAAATACGATCGTAAAGTCCCATTGCACGTCCTTCGGGACACGTCTTGGGTCCATCCTCTTGTTCTCACAGCTTTTAACTTCTCTTGCTTTGCTTTTTCTCAATTCCTCTCTCGCTTTATCATCCGTCCCTTCCCTGTCATCTGCAAGCAAATTGACTTCTTCGATAAGTTTCCAGCCACGCGTGTGTAATATTTTAAGTATCCACTTGAATTGAATTTTATCCCATCGCAAATGTTTTCAATCTCCTTAATCACTGAAAAATTCAATCAAATCGATTTTGTTTATAAAAATGGGAAATAGATAAAAGTCTGACAGTGGATGGATGCTTCCTTTAAACGTAGAATTTCCAATCAAGCGTCTATAACATTCGAAATATCCACTCGAATTGGACTTTATAACATTTCAAAAATTATTAGCAACTCGATTATTAAAAATTTTATGGAAATATTTTTATTTGCAAATGAGAGAAAATAGATAAAAATTTATAGAATTTTCATGTATATTAAGAACTTTAAATATCCATTCAAAACTAAAAATTTTATTCTATTTTATGTATTTTTAACGCTCCTTAAATTTCCCCTTCTAATTGTTAACTAAATTACTGAACAATCCAACTAAATTTTGTTTATAAAAAAAGAGAGGGAAAATGTTTGACAGTAGAAGCGTGCTTGAAAGTTCACGCAGCTAGTCTTTTTTTATCTTTGGTGCAATAAATCAAAAAATGCAAGAAATCTTGACCTCGAAGAAGAGAGAAGAAGAGAGTCCCTTGACGATGAAAGAGCGAAATTGTGGAATCCACGACAGATTTCCTCTGGTCGGACGACGGCCACACGCCGGCCACCATCGGGTACCCCCATAAACTCATCAACTCGTGAAAGTTGATTTTCGCGCACATTTCTTGAACTACGACCTCGTAAATTATAACACGTGATAATGTACACGCCAAGAAAATTTCACGAAAGGACGGTGACATCTTTTTTTCTCTTTGTCTCGCCACACGCTCTCTCCTAACAGAAGTTTTCCTTCGCTTCTTTGCCTTCCTTCCCCTCCCTTTTCCGGCTTTTAAACCGTCGTAGGAGCTTTCCTTTTTCTTCGTATCGATATCTGTTAATTTTTGATACAGATTTGTGGGATGCTACGATTACGTTCATTTTGTTGTTTCCTCCGTTTTCTTCTTTGGACTGTGAGATTTTGAAGGTAAATTTCGGGGATATTTTAGAGTACATTTAGCATATGTACATGTACGAAATTCTAAATGAAATTCTGAAAAGAATTTACATTGCAATTGACAAATTCTTTGAAAAAATGAAGAGAAAGGAAATAAAGGTGAGATAGGTAATTAAAGAATCAGAGAATTTTTTTATGTCAAAAGATATTTATCAAAGTTGATGAAAATTTCATTGACAAATTAAATTAAAAGTTAATAGAAGTGGATTAGTTTTAATTACAGCGGCTGTAGCCTTTCTAAATATAAATATGATACAGCAATATCTTAAAGACAGAATTATATTATATTCTGAATTATTTAATTCAAAAGATACAGAAAGAACAATTATCGCATTACATCCCCCTAAGCAGATAGAAAAGTTGAGAATACAGTTTTGAAAGATGAAAGTTTCAAGGAACACGAACTGATAGCCAGCCGGAAATGCTGCTGTGTTTGAAGTAACTTTTGATTTATCGATTCGATAAAGATGCCGTAACCACACGGAAATTTTCGAGATTTATCGCATCGTACACAGTAATCGGTAACTCTTTACCCTATGAGATTCGTGTCAACCGTGGCCCTTTTCCCCTTCCAGTTCCTCGCTTTCTGTAATAGTTTCGAAGGGACCACCCTTTGTATGAAATGAGGAAGTCGTATTTCGTCCCTTTGAGCGCGCCGTGATCGTACGTCGCGTTTGATCTCGACTTCAATGACGTCTGAGCACGACGCGTACTATTTGCTTACCGTGGAAAATCAGCGTTGTGGAAACTGTGATCGTTTTTTGGAGTTTTCTGCTGTGCTATAAACGGATCAAGATCGTGGAATGATAATTTGCCGTGGAAGGTGATGTATTTTATTCGACACAATTTTAGAAATAGTTGGTAACTTGTTTTTACTTGTTGTTGGTAAAAGGGAATGAAATTTTAATAGTTCAATTAATTGACACTTTTTTACCGTATTAAATTAAATGTTAATCTTTGACTAAAGAAGAGCCTTTTCGATTAGACTTTCTTTAATATTGAGCCGCGTCCGGCTATGATTCGATTATTTCACGTAGAAGCGTTAAAAGAATAGGGGAATGTATTGGTAACATTCCTGATATATTCCGATGTTTCGAAAAGAAAGGATGTGATATTAACAACGAGATTTGATTTTGTAAATTTCATTATTGATTATAGCTTTGTTATTTTACTACTTTGGAGATATCCACAATTTTAGGTAATTTAATTTTCACGACTTTTTCAGAGTTCTACAATTCTACGTCTATCATTACACAGTATAATTTTCATAACTTTCGTAAATATATAATTCTTTTTCATAGTCTTCGTAAATTTATAATTCTCCTAGTTTCTCCAGTTACGAAGCATAAATATGGGGCCAAAATTTAAACAATAATGCTAGAAATATATTTCTTAATAACGAAGAAACCCATGCATAATTCCATCACAGTGATACGTAATAGTGTTAACGTAATAAATCAGAAACGACTCAAGTAGATACAGTCTTCAATGGTCAGGCGTCCCACGATTAAATGAAATATTAAATCCTCATTTCTGTCTCTATGAAAAATAAATAAATGAAACAATAGAATAACGCAACAATGAGCCACTAAACGCACCGATTGTCCCTTACACGAACATAAATTTCCACGGTGAATAGTATCCTCGTTAAAAGAAACTCTTAAATCACGGCGCTCTCATTAGTAGGCTTTTCGACGACTTTTTAAACATTTTCGTGGCAAATTTTCAAAGAGAAACGAGGGACGAGTGACTTCCCAGGAAAGCCGATAGTCTCAACAAAAGGTGCACTTCCAAGGATCCGAAACACCCACGTCGTACACTGCCCCCGATGGTGGGGTTCGTTTGGCCGGCCTCCGTAACGCCCACACTTGCTCGCAATCGTGTTCCAGGACTCATGGTGGGGCTCGCCATCGATTCCAGAGGTGGGGAATAAATGTCAGTGTATGACTTCACGATAACTCTTATCCGTGGTTTATTTTAGCCGCGAGAAATCGGTGAATCGATTCTGGCAAAGAAGCGACACCATTTCTTTTCCACCTTCAACTCGTTCATTGTCACGGTGGTCATCGGTGACCCACGTTACACAATTTTTTAGGATGATTGAAATAAGATAAATTTCATGGAAAGAGATTTTTAATAACAAAAAGCAGTATTTTACAAAAATCCAATGTTAGTGCATATTTCAATTTATCGCGGCTTTCACGACGAAATATAGAACATTTATGTGGCAGTCAACGTTAACTCTGCTACGTTCCTTCGGTCATTTTCGACGCAATCGTATTTCCTCATAAAAAGACAGCTCGAGCTTGAGCGAAATATAGGAGAATCGTTTTCGGTATTTGTGATTTCCCGGTTCAACGTTTTGTTAAATATCTTCTTAGGCATTAGAAATCTCTTTTGTTTGCTAAAACGAAGTAGAAGTATAAAAATTCTAGGATTGCAGCAAGGTTAACCCTTCGAACATTTTTATCGTTATACAGATCGTAAAGAATGAATAGTTGTTACAGCGTAGGATGACGACAAAAGCCAACCGAGGCTGCAATGGTGTTCATGAGAAATTTCGAGATTAATCAAGTTCGACACAGTTCGTTGGTATCTCCTTAATCATGGAATGTTCAGAGGTTTCGTTCGACGATCGGAGCAAGTTCGACTTTTCACGGTTCGGTTGAGTTCGCACTTCAAAGAATTTTCAGTTTGTCATCGTTGTTGTCCGATGTCGATTCTCTGGCTGATCGACGTTGCTTTCGCTTTGAATTGAATGTAGGTTAATTTTACGCTTCACGAAATTCAACCTCATTTTCTATTCGGATATCGGTGGAGTAAAAGCAACGCGAAGCTCGGTTTTACGACTATAGAAAGTGTATCTCCGAATCGCAACATGCTTGATATTGTTTGATTTTGTATCATCAAAATTCTGTATCATTTTGTACTGACGCTTTATAACTTACATTGTTACTTTATTTCTAGTAGAAAAATTCCTAATAACATCCCAATCCGAGTCACAATCGTATACATCGGTGGTTAAGGAATTAATCATTAGTCTTTTTCTTCCAAATTTTGTTTGTAGTTGATTTCTAATGGTCATTTGAAGATCAAAGTCAATGGGATGAAATTTGTAGAAAGCTCCATTCATGATCCCCGAATTAGGCTTCTAATCCGATTCTTCGTAACTGATTCGTAGTTTGGGTGAATTTGGTAGAATTGTAACCAAGAACCAATCTATTACTAATTTATTAACACAAAATTAATGAATGAAACATAATTTCGAGCCTAGTTCTAAATATTCCCTAGGAATTCTAATCTTCGCCTAATTTCTAAACGATCCTAGACCTCGTTAACATCGATGAAACTATTTCTAAAATCTTCTCCACTCGACCAAAGTCGGAACGACCACTTTCGCAAGCCTGGCGCCATCACGTTACCCTTCTTCCTTACAAGCTCTAGAATGTTACAACGGGCCAGCAAGCGTGCCATCTTAAAAAGCAGTAAAATCGGCAAGCGCTTCTTAATGAAGGGGAATAATCGTAAATCGGTCCTTGGATCCGCCAATAAACGCATAAACTGGTGTCGTAAACACGCGAACACTTAACCATGTTTTACCTTTTTGCTTCTGTTCAGAAAAAATATGATATCGCATAAATATCCACAGTCTGCTTATGAGCATTATTTGTATTATGAGCATTGTTATTATGTTGCATTATCACATAAAATATTAAATAAAGCATAATTTAAAATATATTAGACGAAGCGAACTTCGTAGAGTCTTCTGCTGAGTGTAGATGTCTCAATACTTACGGAAAATATTTTTAACCTTGGCATGCCATATAGTAAGTACATATAAATCTTTCGCTTTCTTTTTGGGTCTGACGGAAATCAAGTGACCGAAAATTTATGATAGTTCGCCCGCACGTGCCGGCCAAGGCCTCGAAAGGACATGCGATCACGATTCAAAAGTTCACGCGTACATCGTAAAATGTTTTATACAGGTAATAGTTATATGACTGGAGAACAGAAACTGGGACAGATTATTAGCCTACAGCCCTGATTTTTAAATTATGGCTAATTATTGCAGACAACGGTTCTATCGGTTCAGAATTGCCGCGTTATTGCTTCTTTCTTATTTCTTGCAGGGTTATTCATAGCTAATCTTTCTTCGAAGGATTGTATAACCTCGGAAGTAAGGATTCAGATGTATAAATTTCAAGATGAAATGCGTGTGATAAATAAGTTTGACAGGACATTTATTATCTTAATCTACAGCTACGGGCATAGCCCGTAGTAGATGATCGGACCAAACGTAAATATTACGTGCGTAGCCTTTAGTACGATGATCGGGTCAAATATAATATACAGGGTGGTTGGTAACTGGTAGTACAAGCGGAAAGGGGGTAGATTCTACGCGAAAAAAGAAGTCCAAAAAATAGAATAAAAATTTCTTTTTTTAATTTTTTTAAAAATCTACAGTGAGATCCGTTATAACGAGACGTGACAAAGTGCACGCGTACCGAGCGAAAATTCAAAGTCGATTTTCTCGAAAACAAAGCCTCAGACGAAAAATTGTTATTCTATATTTTCGACTTCTTTTTTCGCGTAGAATCACTTCCTTTCCGCTTGTACCACCAGTTACCAACCACCCTGTATAATAGCTTGTTTACGTTTTCGGTCCAAAATTCTCGAACGTAAATTATAGGTTAGGGGGTTATTTGTCACATAGTCAGATATACTTATCGCTTACACCGGTTCCCGGGCCCCTCTCGATCGCAGCCGTGACGGTCATCGTGGAGGTTTTAGTCGGTTGGAGTCCGGCACTACCACGCCGCTTTTCCCCAGAAGCGACCTGGTGTCCGCGCGGATTTCCTCCACGTTAAACAAAAAAAAAAAAAAAAAAAAAAAGTCAGATATACTGACCATTTGTGTTATGAACTAATATGACGATGTTAAAGCTGTTTGTAGTACTCATAAACGATTGTAGAAATTGTGAAATCGATTGCATGCTTGTCCATTCTTTTGAGTACGGACGTACGCAATTTTTTGAATACAGCAGAATCTTGATAATCCGGCACTCGTATGATTTCGATAATCGGGGAAGATAATTTGTGAAGATACAATCCTGTTTAATATAGAAATACAATTTAAATTACTATTTTTAAAATAAATATGTAATTTACTTTTCTTAATTTCGTTCCTTTGTCTGATTGTTATCGATCGAGTAAACTCGTTTCTCTTTAACTGTTGAGGATGTAAAGTACAAGTACGTGAAGAAGAAAATGTAAATTTAATTATTTTCTAGTAATTAATAAATGTAATTACTCATTTACGTGGTTTACTTAAACAACTAAATGTTCCGTTACAAAAAATTAAGTGACAAGCCAGAAAATCATAAATCTTCTCTTAATTTATGTCGCAAACGAAGTAAACAATTTTCAAAAGCATCGAAAAGAAAGAAAGTCAAGACGCAGGAATAACTGGAAGTCATGAAACTATTATCCATCGGCGAAGGGAATTTTGAAAAAAGAGTTGACTTCATTGGGCGGGCGTGGTGAGGGACAAATTTGACAGTTTTACAGTAGACCAGCTTGTAAAATAGTATAGGTCAAACATAGTTTTAACAAGAAGAATAAAGAGAATTCCGTTGCGACCAAAGTTTGTTGCAATATGTCATTTATATTACTATCCTCATGGGATTAGTTAATAGACCTCATAGGGTGCGGTCATATGACAAGCACCAGGGATTATGGGATTAACCACGAATAACAGACAACCCCTGGTGTTCAACCGAGACTATATTAGCGTAGGGGGACTAAGCGGAATGTTGGCACTTAGGTCTGCGTATTGGCTAAACTTTCAACATAATATGATCAATGTTGCCTACAGATTTGTCCAATGTTTACACAAGTATTTAGTAACAACACTGTTTAGAGTGTAAATCGTCTTTCCGGGGTAGATCATATTGTGGTATTTGAATGGGAATTCAGGACGATGTTGTACTGTGGGTGACATGCACATATTATACAGTACTCCTGAAACTTCATATTACATTATTCGGCGAGATCAAAACCTGTTTGCTACATTTTTGTTAATGTTTTCCCTTTTCCCTGGCTCAGACGAAATATCTTTTCCGTGAGTGTCATGCAGAAATCATAAATCATTTATCCTCCCTTCCGTTTTGCCAGATATCGCGCTGACGCGTAGGAAAGAACAGGTTTCTTATGCGATTTAACAAATTTTCTTACAACGAGTGTGGTTAGAAATCCATTCTTCGACCAAGCCACGATTCCGATTGTATTTTTTTTTCTATTTATTTATTTAAATTTTACAATTTGTCCAGTAGGACATTTGGTAAAATGTTATATCTTGGTGTTGTAATAATATAACATGTGGGTGGTTACCCCCAGCAGGGTACCATCTTCGTGTTTGTAAGGTTATGTCCTTTGTGAGATCTGTTCGGTGTTTCCTTTTTAGTCTTCTTTCTAAGTTTGATGTGTTGATCGTTTCCGTTGCCAGCCGGTTCGGATGCGTTGCTATTCGTTCTCTGTATCTTCTTGCGTATCTGCTAATCTCCTCCTTGACCGTTGGTATTCCAAGCTCTTTCCGTACATCTTCGTTACTGACGTACCATAGTGCGTTTACTATTGCTCTGAGGATTTTAGCTTGGATTATCTCTATTTTGCTTATATGGCGCATTGCTGCTGTTCCCCATAGTGGTATTCTGTACGTCCAGACTGGTTTTATGATCGTTTGTATATTTCTAATTTGTCTTCTATGCTTAGTTTGGATTTTCGACTTGTTAACCATTGCATTTGTCTGCTTGCTGTCTGTATTTTGTATAGTATTGATTTAATATGTTGTTTCCATGCAAATCGTGTATCTAGGTGGAGTCCTAGATACTTATTATACGTATTGTAGGTATCCTAGATATTTGACTTGCCTTGTTTGTGTTATTTGCGTGCCGTTAAGTATGTTTGGTGGTATCTGTTTTCGCAGTGTGAATGTACCAAGTATGTAAATATGAAACCGGAATTTTTGTATAGAAAATACACGTTTATTGTATGAAAATAATTAAAAATATTTTATTCGAAGTATTGCCCATCGCTAGCTATACATTTTTCCCACCTGTCTGGCAATTGGTGGATGCCACGCCAAAAAAACTGTCGCTCTTTTAAGGCAAACCAGTCATCGAGCCATTTTCGTACATTTTCGTGAGAAGTGAAGTGCTGGTCAGAAAGTGCGTGTTCCATCGATGCAAATAAATAGTAATCGGATGGAGCCAAGTCTGGTGAGTAAGCCGCGTGCGAAAATATTTCCCAACTGAACGCTTCAATCGTTTGCTTGACCGGTTTTGCTGTATGCGATGGTGCATTATCATGAAGCAAAATTACTTTGTGTTGCCCTTTTTGATATTCTGGTCGTTTTTCACGCAAAGCTTGATTCAAATCGATCATTTGTTGTCGGTAGCGCTCAGTATTAACGGTTTCGCCAGGTTTTAACAGCTCATAATAGATCACACCCTTCTTTTCGGTGGTCTTCCACGTTCTTCGTTCCTCACGTCAAAATTGCCACTTCTGAATTTTTGAAACCACTCAAAGCACTGTGATTTACCAAGAGCATGCGCACCGTAAGCTTCGACAAGCATTCGATGCGATTCTGCAGCAGTTTTCTTCAAATGGTAATAGAAAATCAATGCTGTCCGCAAATCGTAGTTTCCAGGCACAAAATTTGACATGTTCAACGCTATTACAAACTATGCTGTTGTATGAAACTTGTATTGTTCTGAGTCGAAAATGTTTGTGAGATGTCAACAAAGACTTTTGGCATCAATGACGCAGTTTACTGATAACTACATTATCAGCTAGGGCCACCTATAGGCAAATTGCGGTTTCATATTTACATACCTGGTAACGTGGTTGCATTTATCGGGGTTTTCTTTAATTTGTTTATCTTGAAGCCACTTTTCTATTTTTGTGATATGTTCTTGTAGTAATGTGACTGCTGTTACAGGGTTAGTGTGCCTGACTAGTACAGCTGTGTCATCCGCAAATGTCAATATTTTGCTATTGGTAGTTGTTGGTATGTTGGCCGTGTATAGTGTGTATAGCATTGGTTCTAGGACGCTTCCTTGCGGAACCTCTACCTTGATATCTTCAACTTCGGAGTATGTATCTTTAATTGTTACTATAAAGGTTCTGCTGCTTAGGTATGAATTTAATAAATGATATATTTGTTCCGGGAATTGTTTCCTGATTGTTTGTAGAAGGCATTCGTGCCGATTGTATTTGGCTAAAAAAATAAAGGACATACAGCGTAGCGGTTTGTAACAGAATCTTAACAATACCTTGTTGACGAAGAACAATCAAAATTACAAGATGGTTTGAACCACTTTTTTCAAATTGCTTTTTAAGGAAAGAAAGAAAGTAATCTTCAAGTAGGAAATAAAAATTACACGCGTCTTTATTCAAACTCAAACAGTTCAAACGGTTTTCCGCTTTTCTCGGAAAGCTTGTTTGAGTTACGTCATCTTTGAAATACGTGTGAGATATTTGCTTCGTCACCTAATTCTGCATGATAGCTCGCTCGAAAAGGTGACAGAAAACGAAAGGTGACCGGAGGCGAGAGACCGACGCGCGACGTCGAGAATACACTTTGACGGGAGCATAAGCGGGTGCAATTAGGATGGTAGGAAGTTTCCACGGCGAGATAGGCGAGGCGAACGCGCGTTACCACGGATACATTCCCCGTGGAAAGCGTATCTCATTAATTGCCACTAATAATAGGTGAGGATCGCGACGACGCCGACACGTGCTTTTGCTTATTTATAGTCACGGGAATCGGTCTTTACACCCGATGGCATCCGTGAAAATGGCGGAACGCATCCGTACAAGACCGAAAACCAGCGAATTGAGACATTTCTCCTGGATCTAGCCTTGACTGATGCATACGCGCTTCGTTTCATCCTTTTACCTCCTCTTCGTTGGGTGGAGAGAATATTTTGCTGCACCTCTCAAAGAAATTATTAACAACGCTACTGGAGTATCTAAATCAGCGATGAACGACTGAAGCAATATTTATTTCACTCTCTTGAAAGATTATTATATTATTCCAGATATTGATTAAAATATACGTCAATAGTGTATTCTTCTAAATTGACACAAAACATATCAACAACATCGAATGTATAAAAGAAGTACCTAGAAGTCTTAGAAGAAGCTGTTCCATAAAATAACCTTGTCAGGGATGAGTTTATTAAGAACATAGTACTTTTTATCTCTCTAAGTAAATGTACATTCACTCACACTGATAATTATCGATAACCTGAAGATAAGAGACCTACACCATAACAGAGCAACTCCATGAACCTTAACAGGTACAAATGTCAATTTTGTCATTGCGTTACCTAAAAAATTATGCTACAACGATAATGAAGAACGAAATCCTTTTAATCATAACCCTATAACTACAATACGTTCTAATTAATACAATTATACGGAATATATATGCTATATATTTTAGAGTAGCATTGATGAATCTTAATACCAGGTGGCAGAAAAATGTTCGAAAATCATAAAACCATAAAACGTACAGACGGTACCGGTCTCAAGTAGACAGAAAGAGGGAAGAGTGTGAGAAGCTAATGTCGGCAAAGGAAACAAAAAGAACGCACAAAGCACGAAGATGCGTTTTCATCGGGGGACGAAAGCAAAAGCGTCGAGAAGCGGCGGGAAGCAGGCAAGAAAGCGTGGCCGGCGCGGAGGACTCGCGCGTCCGCCCCTCCCGCGGACACGATTCGAAAAAATTTCCTTAGAGCTTCCTATGGCGACGATGCTCATCAATCTTACCGCGATTTCGTCCCCGAGACCGGACACCGAGGCACGAAATCCAATTTTCTTCGGCGGAGGAACAGCGAGAGTATCAGCGGGGCACCGATCGCGCGCGGACCAATTGGCTCCTAATTTAAGGATGGCCTCGAACAAAAAAGCCAACGTAATTTCGTGGCTGGTCCAGCCGAACGACGAGCCGCGACCAACGAAATGCAGGAGTGGCCCGCTGTTGATAAATTAATTTGCACCGGAAACGCCTGACAAGGAAATGACGCCATCACGCGCTACCGGCTCGGACCAACCGCTTCCCTCGCCTTTGTTCTCTCACTGTCAACGATCGATTCCATTCTTTTTCATGTTATACCGATTTTGTAAACCGTGGTCCTCGATATTTTTTGAAGAATCGAAGCAAGATTGGATTTTTAGTATCATTATATCGTGTAGGTATTGTAGGCTGAACTCTTCGAGAAGAAATTTATTGACTTGCATCTTCGGAGATTGGATTACACTGTTCGCGTTCATTGGCTCCTTGATTTGTAATAGTATTATTAGTAATAATATTATGTTTGTAATAATATTATGATATGAAATATAGTTGTGATTCAACAGAAGCAAATTGTATTTACAACAAAGTTCAACTTCGATTTCCACTTTGGCTTCAATTCTTCAGACTGAAGATTCTTAAATAGTTTCAGAAGCATTCCTGAATGAAATAAAATGCCAACCTACATATAAGCATAACGTAACATAAAACAAATTCATGTAAAATTTCTACTATAACTCAGAGACTTCGTACATCTACTTTGAAAAATTCCAGAAATTCTAGAAGATTCGATTCTGTTCGAGGACATAATAGTTACAACTTGACCGAGAAAAAGTGAAACTTCTATACGATTCTGCGTACATCGTTATAAATAATATACATATTTACTGAAATAAAACCAACTATCGAAAGAAGCCTTCGAAGTCTCTTCAAAAATTCCACGGAATTATATTACTCTCGTATAATGTTCGATACGAATCAAACGAGCCTTCAAGCGAACAGAAATAGCATTACCATCGATTCTCAGGAGCTGCTTGGAGATTTCAATTCCTCCCCTAGTCTGTTCGTTTCTTCGTAACTTCGTGACGCAATTCAAGGTTGGAAGGCGTTGGAACGGATTCTAATATGCAACAAGGAGGATCGTGATACAGAGGGGGGGGGGCAAAAAAGGGGAGAAACATTGGAAAGAAAGAGACGAAGAGTGGAGAAGAATGGAGAGAGAGGGTCGATCGTACGAGAGAGAAAGGAGACGATCTCATTTCGAAACGTGAATGAGCCGGCGGCTACCTCAAACGAGAGCTCTCCGGCCTCCTTATGCTTTTTCTTCTTTTTCCGCCACTCTCCACGCCACCTCTTTTTCTCTCCGTCTTTCTCGGCCTTTTTTTCCATTCCTCCCCGGTAGATTCGAGTTTTTCCCGGCTACAACAATGGCCGTCCGCCGCGATCTCGCCTGGCTACCTGTTACACGGCAGAAGATCAGGATGATGCACCACCTATCTAGATAATGACTAATCAACCCACCTCGGGAACGAGCCGACCGGTCTTCATTGTTTTCTCGATCGACCATCAGCGTTGATACTCCAGCAGGATGCGTTTGTGACAATTTAACCGCTTCGAGGATCATTCTATCAGGGCTAGAAAAATTACTTCTAATTTTGTACAAACTGCTCCTATTGAACATTTATTCTCAAGTGATCATCGAGATAAATAATATTGGAAATTTTATCGAAGCACGTAAGAGGAATAATTGTAGCTTCATTTTCGGAGTTGCTGCCAGTAACTGACTCCAGATTGATGGCTGTTACGACTTTAATTAAACGTTAAAGAGCGCGATTATCTTCATTCGGAACAATGTAAGAAATTTTATTTGATATTTACATTTTAGTTTTTTAGATATATCGTAAATTTTGAGACATTTTAAAGTAAAACCGGCGACAATCGCGGTATAAAATTTATATGTAAGAAACCTAAATGCAAGACGCAAGAAAGAATACAATATAATACTTCCTTCCACGTATTTCACGAGGAATCATTCAGAATCATCGAAAAAACGTACCGTTGTAAATCTACAAAATTCCAGTGAAAAATCACAAAACAAAATTGCTCATTTTTATCATTCTAGAAATTCCAGAATTAACGATACAGTTCAACTCGAAACCTTTTAGATTCGTCACACGCGGGAATAGAATTCCTTTGGATACCGCAATTGTTTGTATTTCCTGCGAGCCCCGTGACTGATGTATCGTGAACGAAGGAAGAAGTTTTCGCTGAATTTCACGTGGCAAACCGGCGATCCGTCGAAACGCAAAAAGAGAAGAGAGAACATTCTCAGAACAATGTATTGAAACGGTGATTACCGGTTCTATTCCACGGAGGACGATTTAATCGAAGTTAAAAGAAAAACCGAAGAAAAAGACTAGAACGGCAAATACGATAACGTTACCTTGGTAACGGGTTCACGTCATCGTGGCGCTGGTTAATTAAAAGCATCGCTCGTCGAGATCAGGATCATTTGTTTAGCGATCGTGCACGGAGAGTTATCTGGCTGTTACGATCGTTCCGTGTCGGATCGCAATCAGCTACCGGATTTAACATACGAAGAAATCACGGTGAGGGGAAGAGAAGGAAGACGAATTTGGCAATGAATGGCCCGTTCGGTTAACAAGGACCTGATACATAGAAATTAAAAGAAAGATCCAAGATTTATTCGAAATTCCGTCTAATAATTATCGCTATTTAGTAAATTGTGGTGTTACAAGGTCGAGCTATATAATGGAAGATTAATGGTTGTTGGAATCCAGTAGAAATAAAGTCGACTATGAAGACACTCACAAGGAAGAAACTTGAAGACGTGATTAATAGAGTTCGAAAAATTAATATAAAACCATTGCACAACTATGTTCTCCGTTATGTTACTTGCAACAACTAGGTTAACTTCTTCTGAAGAAATTGAAGATGCTTGTAGTGTCCGTATGTTGCTACTGTAAAAATATAAACGTGGTACGTTTTAACACATTTATACGAAATCTTTTACTTTATACACTTAGCATCTGCAACGAAGAAGTCTACAAAAGTTGCCTGATAATTACGTGAAGCAAGTCTCTAATTAAATAAAGTTTAAGTTCCATAAAAATCCGCACTTTCGATCATCCCCTATTCAACTACGTACATTCGTTTGAAGGAATCAAAGAGCCAGTTGAAAAAAATCTTTTCTCCGCGTAAAACAATCAACACCTCTGCACGAAAAGGACAAGAAAAAGGCAGAAAAAAGCGAAGGAAAGTTTGAAACGCAGGGGAAGAGAATCTTTCAGAGGCGTGTGAGACGAATCCTCATAACCTTCGATGACTGTGCTAGAGCGGAAGCGCGGAACATCCAAAGACTATCCTCCAGTTGCCAGATTTTCGCGGTTGGATCACAGTCGGTG
Organism: Bombus flavifrons; assembly: GCF_040668555.2. Classification (NCBI taxonomy): domain Eukaryota; kingdom Metazoa; phylum Arthropoda; class Insecta; order Hymenoptera; family Apidae; genus Bombus; species Bombus flavifrons. The sequence goes on along the minus strand of NC_138455.1, from coordinate 9,167,320 downwards.
ATCGTCAAACTTAGACTTAATTACCACAAGCCCATTATCGCATACAATGAGGCTCGGAGGGTCCTGCAACACCTCTTCTCTCGCCTTTTCCGATCCTCCACCGCCGCTTCTTCTTCTCCTCTTTTTCAGAGAGACGGAGGGTGAGATGTTTTTGTTTTTACCTAATTTGCCCTGAGACGGTCTTCCCAGTGCAGCAGTGGCGTGTAGGAAAGAAGATGGGCGGGAGACGCTGTCGCCTCAGCCGCCATTTCTCGGCCCTACCAGGATACCCATCCGCGGTAACTTGTCCAGTCATCGACGCTTGATCGAGCCGACGCCGATACTTCTCCTCCTTTCTGCTCCTCTTCTTATACTTATTTTTATCCTATTCTTCGTCGACCATACTCTTGTTCTACTCCTCGTTTCCACTGTGTCCTAACGGTATAGCTAGAAATCGTACGATAGGCTGCTTCGAGAAAAAGTAGATTGACCTATGAGAATAATTGACCAATAATGGCTTTATGGTGCTTTTAAGTTTCAGACTACAGTATAAGATTTGGTGTAGCTGGGCAAGAGTATGACGACGCATCTACTTATTCGATGACGAATCTTGGCAATGGCCGGTTATCTTTGCAGATATTAATCAAATTTTTACTCCTACATGTCACCCTGAAATTTTCTAACGTTAATATCTCCGTGTGATATGTGGTGGTTACAAAAGCTATTTTGCATACCTTGATTGGTATCATTGGATCGTAAATGATCCATAGTTTGTACTTATTTAACGCGATCGAAATTATCTACGAGGTAGTTCGAAGTTTATGCTTCTATTTTCCTGATATACGTTTGAAGCTACATATGTTGACTGACCATATTCATAATTCGAATATTAATCATCGATTAGTATCGTCGAACTACGTGGCTGATCCATCACAGACTTTCAATGGCCTTTATCACGTAAAACACAGAATATTCGAGTTAAAATGAAAGACCTGAGAAACAACAGAACTCGAATCTGCCTCAAACTACTATGATCATCTGTGATACCAGGGTAATTATACGTATAATAATACTTGGAAGTTTGGAAGATTCAATGAGAATCGAAGGGTTCCTAGGATCTTTGTAAAATAGGAATTCAAGGTCCTGGCGGCTTGGTATTGCGATCAACCGGCGAGAAAAAACGAGTTGAGTACCGCTAGACCGGTAGCCCGAAAGTTTAATTAATGATGCCGAAGTCGGGGTTCATTCATGGAGCGAAGAATTCCGAGAGCGCTCGCGTCCAAAGCAAAAAGGAACAAAGTCTGTGGAGGCCGGCGAAACGAGCAACGAGAGGTTCGAATAAAAATTGGGGCGCATTGTGGGCCCCTGCCTTTTTTTAAGGCGGCGACCCGCTGTGCCCCCGGGGAAAATTTCATATTCTTTCGACGGTGTTGTTGTCTCCTTTTTTACTCCTATTTTATTTCTTCCTTCTTTTTTTCTTCGCTCCTCGCTGTTCGTGGACGAGCTAATTCCAGAAGCTTGATTAGTTTTACCGTACAACGAGGCTTCGCGCTCAACGCCCGCCGAGAGCCGCTCTCATTTTCGTGCATAATGCCGAACGAGAACTCGTGAGCTTGATTGACACGTGCAATCGACGCGCGCGAGATACGAGTATCGATTAACTTTGTTGGCTCGTTGCCTGATGGGACCTTTTTCACTCGATTCTTCCTCTGTTCCTGTTTTTTTGAGAGACAGTAATCCTTTCGGTAAGGTGTGACGTCTGTTGGAAAAGACACTTTTTAGTTTGAATCTTTTAATGGCGATGTATTAGATTGAAACTTGTAGATTAAATTCATGTGGATAAAAGTAGTGGCGTAATATCTACTTTGGAGAAATTGCTCGTCATAAAGTTCAGCGAGTTTGAGATGAAAATTATCAATTATTCGTAATTCGACGTTACGACGTAATATTAAGTGTAATGCCTTTTTTTGAAACAGGCGCTTCTTAATTTCAGTTTTTGAAGGTGTTGTATATTGAGAATTCAGAAGAAAGTACCGTGTAAATGTGCGGTAGTAATTCCGGAAATTTTCATTTAATTTTACTGCCAGTATTTACTGAAAAGAAATTGATTAATTGAACTTTCATCCATTGAATCCACTTACCTGAACGTGAGTTCCTATTATGTGAACGAAAAACGATTATTGCCAAGAATGGGTAAACTGCAATTATATGTGAACTATTTGTCCCCCACAAGTTCAGGTAAATGGACTTCCACCGTACAACCTCTCTCTCTCTAAAGAATCTTTTATTAAAGTGTTCTTTCTAATTCCATCGTGTTCGATCGACGCATACCAGGATCGCGATTTTGCCGTGTGGCGGGAATGGCAAAAACACGAGGAACGTGGATGACACGCGAGAACGTGTCGCGCATTCCGTGGAAATAAGAGATAAGGAAATAAGACGGTTTTCATCTCGGCGCGCTCGGCGAACGGGCAAACACGTGTGTAATACGCGTTTCCTTTTTTCCTTCCGTTATTCCACTTTCATCCGTCGCGATGGAGCAACAGAAGCCTTCCCAGTGTAAACAGACGAGGAAGCGAGACATTAGAGTGGAATGAATGCCCCGGGGCGTACAAAATCAGTAATCTCGCCTCCGGACGCCCAAGCTAACCTGTGTGCACGTTCGTTCGCCTTAATGCTTCTGCTGCAACACCGGTGCACCGCGCAAAAACGCCAGCAATATCGCTGTAACTGCCCGACCAACGGATCCTACGAAATCTTCGTAGTCGGGGGAAACGTCTCGTCTCTTCTTCCTCAGTGTGTCCTGATTCCGGAAAATCTTCCAGTCCCGTCGAGTAGAACACGAACACGATGATTGTATTAAGTTTCTCCGCGCGGTGCTTGAAATCAGATACATGACTCGCGAAAATTATACATAATCGTTGGTGTGTGGTTTCCACGCGCAGGTATTGCCAAGTTCCCAACATGTCTGCGACGCGTATATTTGGTTATTTTTAACTATTTTACTTTTTGCTTCTTTCTTTCCTTATATATTCATTCTGCACAGTTCTTATCGGTAGAATTTTAATTTGGAAGGCTGCGGATTAATGGGAGGATTCGCCTGATGCGGAAAACTATTGCTTCCTTTGGAAGGATTCCGTAACGTGAGCTTTCAAGCACTTCATAATCATATTACGGTTGAATTTGTTCCTTTCTGCTAATTTCCGACTAATTTCTAAGTTTTTAAAATTTTGATATAGAAGAATATTACTTCCTGTGGAAGATTCATGTGTTCCTTGATCTTTCAACATCCTATAGTCATTTTATCGCTTTGGAAAGCCGTTGCTAATTATCGATATAGAAGTCAGAAAGTTTATGAATCGTTAAATCGAGAATCGAAGCGTCCTATATCGCGTACCGCGTAAGCCACGAAGAGTTAACTTTACTTCAAGTTCGTTTCTGAGCTGCACATGGAACTGTGTACGCGCGTCGGAAAGAATGTAAAACGTGACAGGAAGAAGGGGAACAGGGACAGGTAAGAAAAAAAAGAGGAGGAAAAGGCAAAGAGAGCCGGACACAGGTGGGTGTCGGCTTCGTTTGTAAGGCGAGAGCTGCGAAACCTAGCTCGCCCTTCTCCGCTTCTTCCAGCCTCCACCCCCGCAAGTAAGAGCGATTCGAAACGTCTCCTATGAAATCGAGATCACAAGGTGATAGAATTTCTTGTTTATACAAGCTGCGTTCGTAGGGGACGTGGCTTGTTCCTCTCAGGACTCTCAGACGAGAATATTCCTCTGCGTCGAGGCTTCTGAAAATCTTCCTTCATATCTACTCTGTTAAATCGTTAATTAGGTATTCATAGCAAATTTAAGAGTAGTTGCGTTACTCGGAGAAGTCTGTAATTCTTTCTATATGAATTTTTATTTTCGTAGATCTAGGCGGGATCTAGGGGTTGTTCATTAAGCTGCTAATAGAGTAGAAAGTTTGACTGATATGGTGGCCATCGGTTGATGACCAGTGGTGCCATGAGGGTCAATCAGACCGATGATATTGGAATTAATCGAAACGTTTAAATGAAATAGTTAGAGTCGTAAAACTCCTAATATTTTTAATGAGACAGTGATGATGTAACGAGAGAACTATCGAAAAATTTTATTTTTTAATAATTCACGATACATTTAATGTTTTACACTATTGTCAAAAAGTTTAGGAATTTTCACTTCCTTCTTCGTATCTATACGACTTCTTTTCAATTCTTAATTCCTAAGAAACATGGAATAATTTCAAGCTTTTGATTGCTAGTGTATTATGTTACGACATATCGTAATAAAGCAACAGCATGCCGATGCTATAGATAAGACATATGGAATTCATATAATCGCCAACATATTAAGGAATCAATGACTAGCAAGATCTGATCAAAAGTCGCAACCAGTTTCCGCCGCCCGAGAGCTCGGACGTAAAATGCCGTCGGCGCGGATACGAGACTCGTGGATCACTTCCACCTTGGTCATTTCCAGTCACGTCGTTCGCCAGAACTATTCTTGTATACGCCATCGCTTGCTGAACTTAATCATCGAGACTCGTTCGCATTTACTTCACAGTCGCCATCATTATACGATTTCATCAGAAGATCCAGTAAAAAAAGAAAATAAGATAAAAAGTTAAGACACCCTGTTACCTCCAAGGATATAACGCCACGTGATATGAAATGAATCGATAAATCGTCGGAGGGCGGTGCTGTGGAAAATAGATAACGCGATTAACTTTGACGCGATATTTATCCGAGAAATAGCGAGAGACGCGTTTCATCAAGCTTTTTCCTCGTTCGAGTCGAGAGTGTGACTCGTGCTATGCAGAATTATCGGTTTCTTCGCGTTTCAAGGACTCCGAGGATTCCTCGACAGCGCGTTGCACAGGCGCGCTCGCTGCGAACTCAATGGGCTGTATCGGTATGCATCGAGGAGCGAGATGACGTTAGCGTTGGAATGTTTGCACGTGGTTCGCATTCTTCGTTAAAAGATCGAGCGCGCTTCTAGCGATCAAGGAAATTTAGCTGTGAAACGCGAGAAAAATTCGACGTTCTTTGGGATAAAGAATTTCTGTCACGCGTATAATGTATCGTATTATTTTCAGACCGTGCGACTGGAAATTTGTGAACCGTGAAAAATGAAACACAGTAGAACTATGTTTTATATGAACTTGTCGTGGGACAAGTAGTCTATGCAGTAGCGCACGTTCAAATAAGTATAAGAGATAGTATAGTTACTCCCAGAAAATGGACAAAGTGGAGCTGGTTGGTAACGGATATCGACACGATTCCCACGAACTGTGCAACGTAGTAAAAAAGCCGTCTAATCGACAAGGTTCGAGGACAATTCCTCTGGTCGATCTTATGAAACACGGTGTACATGGCCGTCGATTTACAGTTTCTAGTTAGAATCATTGTCTGGCACGGGCAATCAACCCGAGGATGGTTACAATGCTGGATAGTCGGAACATCTAGTCGTTTTTTCGTCACGGTCAACCGAAGTCCGGACGTCGCGTCGCGTCGTCGATCGTGAACTCCTCATTGACTTTCTTTGATCTTATTTTCGTGCACTACTTCGAGGAAAAACGTGGAACAAACTAGAACGCAATACGAATGCACAACGCTTCGATTATAAACGTTAGTTGAATAAAGTTAGGTTTTTATATTTATCGGGATCAAATGAAAATGGTATTGTTTGTATTTTTTATTTTTTTATTACTTTGGACAGTTGTAATAAGTTCTTGGTAATCTGTCAAAATTCATGCTGCAATAAAATCGTTCAATAATTTAATTTATCGTTACGTTCAATGCTGTGATTGAGTATTCTAAAATGTTAAAAATATAAAAAATGTTTGTTGTATGGAATCAAATGACAAATGATTTTGGAAGTCTATAATTTAACTTAGTCATCCAAAATGACGATGAAAAGTTTCAATAAAAAATGAAGATAATATTTATGTAATATACGTTAGTGATATTTTTTATTGAGGATATTTGAGGTATTCTATTTTGATGATCAATTTTCCTAAAATTGAAAACATCATGGTACATCGTCATATTATATTACGTATGAAGTTCCAAGTATACTTTGAGGGAAAGTTGATTACATGTTGCACGAAGCCAGCATAGGAGCAACAAGTTTCCCGAATTAAGGCTGATCAGTTGAAATCAGACGCCCACGTGACTACGTCATATTCGTGACAACGTAGAATTTTCAATTGCAGGATACGCCCGGCTGTACGAACCGCGGCTAATTTCAATAAATCGAGCATGGACGAGCCAGGCCCACGAGGGTGTCGAACGAGCAACCATGCTACAAAAATTAATCATCGCCACGTTAATTGGCGCGCATGATTAAGCTCCCGGGCGGCGACAGCCTGATTTTCCTTGTCTCCTACCTCGTCTTCTCTCTCCGCCTTGGATCCTGTCTCTTTCGTGTCATCCTCTCGTATTTTTATTAACATTTTGCATCAAAAACTCCATTAATCTTAAAATTAACCTATTAAGACAAGAGACTACAAAGAAACACCATAATACTAAATTTTACAAAACATATCTCTCTCCTATAATTAATTACATACATCGTGGTCCTAAATAAGAAAAGATTGGGAATTAGGGAGAGTAATGGAGAATAATTGAGAGATTACGTTAAATTACGTTAAAGAATAAGATTCTTCGTTAGTTGGATCTAAAAATCTTGTCTATTCTCGCGTCTGTAATTTCGAAACGGAGGAAGCTATTCGAACGCATCTTGCGATACGTAAATGGCGATTATAGTTCAACGTTTAAAACTAATCGAAGGAAATGATGGTTCGAGGAAGAAATGTTCATTTGCAATTCTATCCACGTCTAGCCTCGATATTAATGCCAGAACGTTCGACGTTGAAGCCAGAAGGCTCATTAATCTCGAAACTCGCGGGAATCGTCGGGCAAAAGCGCGCAAAGCATCGCGGCGGATCGAAGTTCCGCACGAAAGTGAATCAAGAAGCCGATCCGAAATTGCAGCCGGAGGATGCACATGCAGCGTGTGTAGCGTGTGTGGTCCCCCAATTCATCACGTGGCTCGCTCTTCTCGTCGCAACGGTCTGATGTGAAGTATGGCCGAGCCGGGAAATGATCCCTTAAATTGGTCCGACACTGCGGTGGGTCAGTTACAAGCCATTTGCATCGCGAAATTTCGCGGCACGCTCCTCTGTCATATAGTCGATAATATTAAATGGAAAAGGAAGTGGCGAAGAAAAATTAGTATCAAATTTCGCTCTCAGCAAGTGGATTTAACGCTAGAAAAATTAACTGGCTCACCTTTGCATTATGAAATCGATAAAATTGATTATTTTGGCTAAAAAGTATAATTATTTTCGAGTTCTTGATTTTTTAAACTGTTTGACTGTTTTCTTCTCGTAATTTATTAAAAATAATTGCAGGTAGTTGCTTTTAAGGTACATAAAGAGTATACTTGACGTTTTATCAAATTTTGCTACACGATATTCTATGATATAGTTAACGGTAATTGAAGAGAAAGGAAGTGGTAGTGAAGAAAAATTGGTATCAAATTCCTCTCTTGAACTTAATTGTTTCGCGAATACGAATCGATAGGTTTTTATCAATGTCGAGGCGTTTATACAGAATTTACAGAAAATTACATCCTGTTATAAAAACACACGAGGAAACTAGAAATATTAAAAGAAAAAAGGACGATAGATAATAATAGAAGAGAAAGTTAAATATTTAAAGAAAATCGATTTGCCCAGGAAGAAAGTAATAGCACACAGTGGAAAGGAAAATAGAGGCCCCAAACGTTTTGTTACGTAATCGATAGTTGTTAAACAGTATTCATGCAGATATGAAAAATTCCAGTGTTCTTGCTACTTTCGGTCAGTTTCGATCTCGGTTCATTTCGTTGCACTTTAAAATAATTTAATAGTCTATTTCGCATCCATAGTAAATTCAATTTCTCCCCTGTTAGTTTTCTCTTTCAACAAAATAGTAAAGTTCACGGATCGAAACTGAACAGATTGCTAAAGTTACTCAGTTTAAAATTCCTAATTGTTTCACAAGTGGCGGGGAAACAAAAAGAAGCATTGAAATCTACCTATTAACGGAACGAGAGAAAAGGAAAAGGAATTCTGTTACATCAGTCGCAGGTGAATTTCAACGAACGGTTAAACGATGATCTATAGAAGGAAACACGTTCAAAGATGGTCGTTGAGGAAGGAGGACGATGGTTTGTTGGAGGAGGGGTAGTCAGGGTCGCGGGCTTTCTCACACGAAAATCCAATTTTACAAAAATATCGGCCTGGTAATGAGAAATAGCCGCTGAGTCACTCTGGTCGCCGGTAAAAACTTGAAGAAGCCGGCTCGTTCTTGGCTCGTACACGGCACCGCACCGTCCCACGCCCCTGGCCAATGAGAAAAATCAACCCCTCTCTGTGCTCGCCTCTCCCTATGGCCCCCTTTCACGTTCGCTCGTCACTTCCACCTTCGATCATTCTCTCTGCGCGGGGGAAACAACGTTTCTTGCCAATTCGCGACTCGATTCGGCATCTTGGAACGTCCAGAGATTCTTCAAGCATGTATCAAATACCGCAATTATATTCAGTTACTAGTACAGTAGTACTTGTGATCGAGAGACTGAGAAAATGCGTCAAGTTCTTGATCCTTGCGATGTTTAACTGAAATCAAACAGGGGTGCGAAATACGATAGGATGGATTTGAAATTTCGAAAGATGGAATTGTTTGGAAGAACATGGAAAATAATAAAGTTACGACGGAGGTTTGATTTTGAAGAAAATCGAGTTCGAACGATTATTCTCAATAGACCGCGGACTTTTATGCAATTGTGATGATACGCAGATTTGAAGATAGAAAAATGTATGCGCATGATATGCAAAAATATATGAAAAATATTCAAAGTATAGTAGTTCATAATGCTTAATAGATAAATCAATAATATTTAATCGGTAAACGTATCTATGAAAATATGATTTATCTAATTGGCTTAATCTCACTTTAGATGCGAAATTAAGTTGAAAATGTAGGACAAAGTTTCTTCGTTTAGGGCTTCGTTCTTTTACATGAAATTGGGATGATGTGTGATTTTCGAGAGATTTTAAGAGGACGTTTTGTACGTAGAGAGACAGAGAGAGAGAGAGAGACTGAAGGCTTCCTGGCCGAATTATCTCAAATCGCAGCTGTGGAGCAAAGTAAGTGACAACGTGCGGTACATAATTCAAATTAGACACAGCTCGCAATTATCTAGGGGATTCTGCTGTCTTTGTTCGCACGAACCAAGCTACGAGGTAGTGGCGTAAAACATTCAAATTTCGAAATTGAACGTTGAAGAAAAACGAGAACTGTGACGAAGAAACGTCCAACTCGGACGCTAAACAGAATTATTAATTGTTTTTGTAACGAAGCAAGAATAAAACGAGGTTTCTTTCTCCTTGTCGAGCAAAAAGTAAAACCTTCATTGAACTACATTGTATATCATACGCAGCCTGAAGACGTTGTTTTTCCATTAGCCAGTGTTCACGGAAGCTCGGTTAACCTCGCTAACAATACTTGCAAAATTTTAAGATCTTAAACATGCGATACACATATAGTGGTGCCAGTTGACAATTAATTATCGTATTTTGTTCATATACTGTACGTACAGTATGTTCCAGTTTTTTCCTGCCATAAGCTGTCAGTACATTTCATAGATCAACATAAGAAAAAAGTAAACATGTGATTGGAAGCATTGCTAAAGAGTTGTAACAAAAAACGATATACAAAATGAGCGGCAACGAAGGTGTGTCACTATGGTATAAAGTACGAATAGATCAGGAATATTTACATCTAGTAGTAGTCAGAAAATATCACAATAATTCTACAATTTCAACTACAACTACATTTCAGAATATTCACCATTCCTGTTAATATAAGTTTGGCTGCGGTGGAGAATTAATTTTATTACCCTTTGAAGTTCTCGTTTATCACTCGTTGTCGGTGAACTTGCAGAAGCATTATGATACCTCCTGACTACAAATACTTACAGATAATATAAATAAATAAAATAATAAATGCTTACTCCGTAATCGTATTTGTAGCGTATTTGTATCGTATTTGTACCGTAGTGATGCAACTTCGCTACCATCCATTTCACATATCGTCTTTTCGTTCTAACTCTCTAACAATGCTTTCAATGACATACGTTCATGTCACATTCATTTCTTATCCTGATCTATAGGATGCATTTGACAACGTTTGGCCAGAGAAAGCTGAAACACCCTGTATGTTACGTATATGTGTTATGTATGTATTGGAAAGTTCGAAAGATCGATTTGACAACTAATCCATTTTTCAAATAAAAGAAAAATTATTTCTCCGTGAGTTTGTAAAGCGTTGCATCATAAATCCTCACTTTCCAAATATTTTATTACGCCGGAAAGACCATACATTTAAGAATTATATGAACGAAAGGAGTTCACATACTCACTTCATCTTCCAGCCACCTATCCAATTCCCAATTTTCGAATTATCTCGATCCCTGCGATCCATCTTATCTTCGTCGTATTGCTTCAATTTGAACCAGACTACCCTTCAATTACCCTGCAACGAGTCGCTAAACAAGTAGCTGTTTAACCGATCCAAAGTAACATGAATAACAGGCAATAACGAGCAGTCTCTGTCGAGAGATAAAAAAAAATACGCGACGTTCGATGATCGCAGCCGATGACAGTCGATGGTGTGTAAGAAAATAAGATGGATTTCTGGCTTAAGAGGCAGGCAGCGTTATAATTCCGTGGCCGTCGGCGGATCCTTTAACGCGTTCACGAACGGTGCACGCGTGTATATACGACACGATACGAGGAATGAACGAACGAACGCGTCCCTCATTTGCTGCATGTCGGCCGGCTCGGATGCATTTATCATACGGCCGCCTGCCTCGAAGCACACACCAGTTCCTCCTCTTCCATCCAGAGGCGAAAAACGGCCGCCCGTTTCACCTGGTCGGTCTCGTGCGTGTTTGCGTACACGCAACGTGCCGCGAGGAAAACACGAGCGTCCGTCGCTCTCGACTTCCACGTGTGGACTCGAACGGACAATGGCGGCCGTCACGGTGAAACGCACGCGGGGCTACCGTCTTACGCCTTCTACCACGAGCAAACAACCAGCCCAGCTTCGGATATGACGGTTGTATTCGGTCGGATTATTCGTTTGCGAGGTCAGCTTGACGGCAGTGGAAATGGATGAGATTGGACGTGATGGTGATTGGAGAAGATTGGAATTTGGACTGTTCAGTGGGCGAAGGAAGAGTTTTTGATTAGGTAGTTTGGGGAGGAATGCATGTGATCGCTTTCCGTAGAGTTTCTTCTTCCTGAATAAGAAAACGAAGAAATGGGAATTAGGTAACGAGGCTGACTGGTCAAAGCTAGTTAAAGCTTGTCTTTCAACGCTACAAATTTGGTAACTTGAAAACATTGATTCTTATAACGTTTAAAAGTTTATAACGTCGAAAAGTTTAAAGAGTAAATTTTGAAACAGATCGTCCAAACATAGATTAACTCTACGTATAGTTTAAATTTGGATATTCCCAAATCCGAAATTTGAAATTTTGAAGATTACCTGATTATATGTTAAAAGCTCAAATTCTGGTAACCGTAAAGTACGATGCCCCGAACTTCAATCGAAATCAAAGGAGAGCAACAAAATTCTCGGTTGCTTCGACACAGAATCGGTTGAGACGATTCCAAAAAACAGAAGCCGCGTCGTTTAGCCGGCAGGAAGGAATAAAAAAAAAAAAGAACAGGAACGGAGGCCTTCATCGTCTGGCTGGACAATGTGCGTACAAAATTACATCTCCCATCTTTATCCTTTTCTCTGTTCGTCTCTTTCTTCGCTTCGGTTTTCTTGATCTTATTAAGGCCCGATAGATCTGGACGGGGCAGACTAGCCGGGCCTGAAAAGAATTCCTCGATCTCGTTATTGAATGAAGTCGTGGCTACCGTGGTAACCCGCGGTGAGACCCGACATGATGAACGGCATTCCGCGATGGGAGGCGTCATTGTGATCCGGATGTCATATGTTAGCGTCCCAGTGTTTCACATTCCCGATCGTAATGGCTGCTGGCTCCTCGACTCCTCGCAGTTACATTCTTTGTTTCGCATTCGTTCGATGGAATATTTTCAAATTGAACTTTCGATGTAAAGCTAATTACTTTTGGATAGAAATCAGGTGTCTTTTATACTCAGCTTTTGCAATTGAGGTAGTTTCTTTCTGATGTACGGGAGTTTTAAGTTTCTTTACGCTTTGGAATAGTTTCTTGTGAATGATCAGATAAGATTCTTGTGAGTTGTTACGCTGAAACGCGCATTATTGCGCGCCCGCAATCGTAGCGACGAGTGCGCCTCTCTTGCCAAATTATTAAAAGGATGTATAAACGGAAGACAGATATGTGCGTTCCGCGGATTAGGAAAGATGATCTTTCCTCGTGCGAAATGTACTGTGTAATACATGTTAATATTGCATGATCATGATTCTATCGTTTCTCTCAACCGTAGAATAAGATCTTCTGGTATTTCATACGATAAGATAAATTCCAAATTTTTATTTTGTTGCTAAAAGGAATTTTATGTTTTCTTCGTATTTTATATACGATAATGTAAAACAAATTTTTCGATTTTTACATGTCGAATATCGTTGAAGGAAAGACTTTGGATGTAAAATTAATTATATGTTAGGGCAGGAACCAGGTGTTTTCTACGCTCAATTCTTTTTCTTTTGCATTTGTGAAATTTGAAGATTTTAGGTTTCTTGGACTTTATACACACACGTGTATATATGTATATGTATATGCAGATTTCAAATTTTGATATAAATTTGTAATTCGTATAAACTGTCTAAAATACCTGTATCTTCTTTCTGTATTAATCAGAAATCGAAGTATCATAAAAAAAAAAAAGGATTTCTTCAATTGTCTTTCATTGAAAATGTACGATTAAATCGCGGTGCTTTTGAGGAGACCAGCAGCGAACGACACTATTCATCGACTATTTTTGAATACTTACGGCTTCGACGATGCCTGGAAAAAAGTCGTTTGCATATTTTTTCACTTAGGCGACTTCATCAACGCCGGTCGTTAAGCGGTGCAATTTTATCGCCTAGCAGGAGACGCATGCAAGGCGACACACGAGAAGACACGTCGCGTACAAGAAATCACAGTGTTTGAATTAATCGACCATATCGTGCCACAGTTTGTCGTTCTATTTTCTCAATGAGAAAAATCAATATGTACCTGTTCTAGAAGCGATCTAAGAGCTTCAGAATGTTGAAGCTTAACTATTCCGAATTATAATCCCAAAATAATTTTAGCAGAATATAATAAAGAAATAACATTTTGATTTATTTAATTCTCTATCAAAATCGTTTATTCTGTTGGTTCAAAATAATACTCGAAGCGTATCATGACAACTAAAAAGTGTATCTGATAAAGGCTATCCCAGGCCATTCCAAACTATCAAAAGTAACAGAACAGTATAAAAGTAATTCTCTAAAAACACACACACACAACACATACACATTAATCTTCCCAGAAGATAAACTCATCAAAAGTATCAGCATTTCCATCGATCTATCGTCGACAGAAATTTCCTTTAATCGCCTCTTACGTCACCTGTAAAGATCCCAATACTTCATCAACTGCCTACATATTCCTTCGACTAATGACCGTATCCTCGTGCTCGATGACCGCGTCGATGTGTTGCTGGCGATTAGCGAGATCGATCGTGGCTGTAATTTCGCGACCGGTGACGTAACACACGATTACTCAACGTCCGAGTCAGCGAGTGTCCAGCGGGAATGTGGATCAAAGTCACCACGCCAGCAGGTGGTCCGTGAACTTCCTCGACGCGGTTCCACGCGGCTCGAGTCGCGTCGTCGATGGAATTTCGAGTCAGCGAGACAGGAAAAAAAAACATATGGACGCGTTGACAGACCGCCGAGCGACTTGGATGGAAACGCGACTATTCTGGAGGGAACAGAAGGAAAAAGGCGTGACTAAAGGGGGTTAAGATTAGAATAAGGGTGGAGGAACTCGGAGAGTTCCCTCTCTCAGAAGCGTTGAACGAAATGTTCCATTGAGTGTTAGCTTTCGTGTCGGGAATCTTTGTTTGGGGATCTTTTTATGATAAAAAATGTGTAGGATTTGGAATGTTAGAGATAGTAATCGCTATTTGGAAAATTAATGTTGTCGTGAAATTTATAAGATCGGAGTTGGAGATATTTTCAGAATACAACGGTCACAGTTGATCATTTCACGGTGTTTCCAAGTTCATACAAATCGGACCATTAGAGTTTCGAATCTCGCAACATTCGTGAACTTCATAGAGTTAGACATTTTCTGGCAATGCGATTAGGAATTGTATTATATAGGGATCGGTGCGTTAGATTTCCGAGATTTTAAAATTGATAGAAATCGATTTCAAATATTGGAATGAATTCTACGTTGGATTTCTGAATCATGGACTTTACAAGATCAAGAAACCAGTATTATTTGCAAACCTCCGATTAAACGTAATCCTCCACAACCCAATTCTCTCTTATTTAATGATTATTAAATTGACAAGTGCAACGTCAGATTCTCCACTCTGTATTCCTAACAAAGAAACGTATAAAGTACCACACTCCATAAAGCTAGAATAATACAGCTCATTAAACAAGGTTTACGCAATAATTCTTCTAGATTTCCATCAATTTACGTAATCATTCCACATCTGCCATTCGACGAAATCAGCAAACATCTTCGATTAGAAAATTCTGTGCATTCCACTCATTGTCAGCAGTATATAATTAAAGTGGATATCCATAAACAAATTTATATTTTTAAGAACGTAATTAAAAAAATATAGACTCGATATAAAATCGTTTTATTATCTATATCATTATTATACATACTTTGGGTATGAATTTCCTATATTTTTTCATATTATGCGCATTTTGTGTAATTTTGCACTTTCAAATCCCTATATTAATGCATGAAAATTCGTAGTCTGGATACAACGCTCATTCGTTGGAATAAACTCTTGTTTTTCTTATTGCTCACTCTGGGGTGATATCTAATTAAACGAGCGTCTCGGGGTGCACGGTTTGACGCGATTCACTGTTTTCTCCGGCGGGCAAGAAACGTTTCATTGCGGCAACCGTGGATACGCGTTACGACGGTACGTCACAAAGTATCCGCTGCTCCGACAAAAACGATAATTGCTACGTTATCCGCTATAATAATGTTTAATCGTCAGAGAAGGCCTGCCCGTGGCCATTTCCGTCCCGGACTTTACGCGATATTAATTTTCGATTAACCTGTTCTGCAACGTTCACCGGTGAATCCGTCACGTGTATGATTCTTCGACATCGTTCCTCGACGACGCGAGCCGTTTATCAAACCGTCCTCGTTGAGAAATTAACGTCTTACGTACTGTTGAATTTCTTGATTCCTGAGAACTTATCAGAATAGTTAACATATTCTAGAGAGAACAAGTTATAGCGCAGGTTTCCTTCGTTTAACTTCGAGTCACTTGCGGAGGAATTTATTAGGCACCATGAATTGTCGAAGAATAAGATGTTTCCAATTTTGTAAGACTCTTTTTGTGTATCGTATTAACTGATACTTAATATTGGAACTATGGTCTTCCAAAGAAAATTTGTTCATATATATTTTGCGATTACGTTACATTCTATTTCAAATCGTTACAGTTTCCATATTATAGAATCCCTGTTAGAAAAAGAAACTGCTTTTACGAGTTTTGTAAATGAAAACTAAAAACCGGAAGGAATTGAGATACGATACGAAGAAAGATAATAAATAATAGGAAATTTCGAAATTCACGAATATTTGAAAAAATTAATTACCACTTGAAGAAAAACCCGTATCGGAGCCGTTTATCACACCTACAACACGGTTGCAAAAACTTGTGGCTAAAAACTAGCAGTCACTTAGCAACTCTTTATCGAAAGGATCTTTCTCACGGTTCAGTCGAAACGATAATTCTCGACCGGATGAATTTCATGGAAAATAGATCGATAGATTGATCCGTGGCAACGCCTACGATCTGAACCAGCGAAGAAGCCGATTCACGCAGCCTCGATGTTTCGCTTAACGATCGTTTGGACGAGCCTCGATAACGATGGAAAGAAAAATGGCGGAGATGGTGAGCGAATTTTCTTCATCGAAGCCGGAAGACAATTCCGACCCTTCCAGTAAAATTGCTTCTTCCTTTCATGGTGTTCGTCCTATTCTCGATCGGGGTCGATTATCCTCGTACAGAGAGCGGCGTGTAACGGGAGTGACGTGGTAATTGCTGATTAACGAGCGTCGATAACGAGTATCGAAGCTGTATACAGGAACTGAACAAATCTCGCAACGTTAATAACGTTTGACAGAGTGTGAGGTGGTTTTCTTTTTGGAAATAGGATTCTTTTGTTAATAGAGATGAGTGGAGCTTCAGGCTGTTGGTACATTATTTGTGCAGTCACTATTCTTGATTGGTAGAAAAGGGAATAACATTGCGTGTGATATATTTATGGTTAGCTAATGTTAATCTATGTAGATATGTTTATGATCCTTTCAGACGGATAATTACGAGATAATATTTCCATTTATTCTGTGCAATAAATACACAACGAACAACGTTTGTATAGTGTTTGTATTTATTTATTTATGCTTAATGTGATTTTCTTTCTCAGACAGTTGAGATAATAATCTAATGATAAGTAGTAGCACGAAAATTGAATCGTTAGTTATCGGTAATTTAAATTAAAGAATAGCTTCTTTAGAAAAAAAAAAGAGATACAGAAGCCTAAAACGTTAAGCGATTCCAACGGCTATGTGATTTCTCTTTTGAAACGAGATCTGAAAGGGTTTGCAAAGTATAAAAATGGTTCGAACAACTTATGGTAGCTGCCACGTTTCAAGAGTCAAGCACGAGAGCAAAAAATTAAAATCGTAAATTTCCAGAAGATACAGAGGTCAAAATGGAATGGCAAAAAAAAGACAAGAAGATCAGGTACCATGATTTTTTTTTTCTTCGTTATGTTTCAGTCGCGTTGTGGCTATTTTCCTTCTGTCAGATTTTTCCATTCGACTTGAAAAGGGCTAGCCCCTTTTTTCAGAGGCCGAACATCGACCAGTTCATCGACAACAATGAGAATTATGAGCGATGATGACAAATATTTATGAGTTTACTATCTTATGACTTACGATGCAATTTTACTACCTACGCAACGTTCCATTTCAAGGAAACAAAGTCCTGACGGGGTGCCTGTCACGTGCTCGAAACCAGAGCATCTTCTGACCCTTGAAGAACGTCTTTCTTTTCTCAGAAATCAGAAAATTCAATTTTCCGTTTCTCCTTATTTGTCGAATTATTTTTCGCGCCGAAAATTTCAGTCAAGAGTTATTTATTTATTTCTGAAAATTTTCTGATAATGTCTGTTCTTCGTTTGAAAAAAATGTTGCTTTTCTCAGAAATTAGAAAATTTTAATTTCTCCGTTTTTCTGAATTTATTGAAATATTATTTCGTGTTGAAAATTTCGGTCGAAAGTAAACCATCGGGGAGCTATCTTTCTTTCTTTAAATGAAATTCAAGAAAGTGTATAATTCGCAAGAAAATTATTTACAAATATTCACATGAATTATTGATTAAATAGAAAGACAGCTTGCTATCGTGTGTTTGCATATTAGTGTTCGATTTGCATATTCGTCTGGTAAGGCAGGTACAAGAGAAAGGAAATACACGAGTGAAAAAAGAAGCTGGTGAATAAGAAATTCATCGTAGAAATTGTAATTAGTACGATCAATGATTATAGGTTTACAGAAACCGAAAGAAACGCCAGATTTTTCGGGCTATATAGCAAACAGTGTGAGAAGATTTCACCGAATCGATGGTGCGAAGAGAATCCGGCAAATCGATGCATTTCGAAACTTCTATTGGAGATCAATAACGACCAGATTCACTTGTTATTTATTACATCAACATCGAATAACTTGAAAAGAAATAAAATCCAGAGAATATTTTTGTAATTATTTTATTTTCTATAATCTTGATCCAAAAGGTACAAATTTTATTCTACTTTTATTCTTTCCTTTCCTTAGTAGTCAAATTACAAATTATTCGCGTACAATAGTACATTTTTATAAAATATATGGATGATAACTTGTTCCTCTTTTATACAAACCTTATCTCGTAATCGTCATTAGCTCTAGCCTCAAATTTCGAAGGTGCTTCCCGAAATCGTCGATTTCTACTATGTAAAATACCTTTCGATATTTCAAAATAGAAACATTTCAACGTATCTTTCTGATTTCGTTAAAATTAAATACTTTCTAAAATACTTTTGAAATACTTTCTAAACTACTTTCTAAAATACTTTTAAATACTTTTAAAATACTTTTCAAAATACTTTTAGAATTAAATACTAATTAAATACTTTTTTGATTTCTAAAAAAATAAATACCAAAATTATACCTACCAATTTTTGATGTTTCATAGAAATTTTACAAATTTAGAACGATGCATTTTTACAAAATATACGTGCTTCTATATTTGATTCGTCTGGTAGTAAAATTTCATACTCTTCTCGTAGCTCTAGTGTTAAATCTCGGAGAAATTCCACGAAATCGATCTATTTCCATCGAATAACGTCCGGAAGGTCCAATTTTAACGAGGAATATTTACGTCCTAACTCTTCCGTGCCGCTAGTTTTCAACTAGGTTTCGCAAGCGGGCTGGCCACGAGGAATTTCATAAATCGCCGGCCGGTTCTCTCGATTGTCGTCGAGGTCGAGTTGCTCGTAATAACGCGGTAATAATGCGTTAAAACCTGCGCTGGATCTCGAAGCTGGATGATCAGAGTCTGACTCCCGGAGTCGTATATCAGGAATGATGACTTTACGGCCATCCTCGTGTAGCTATTATGCCTTCCTTCGTCCTTCTTCATGGCAAAATATTTGCGCACAATGGCCGATTCGAGCTGCGTCAGATTTACGATTGCACCTGGAAGTCGAGTCGACCTGCAGGACGTTTATGAAGTGCCTTCCTTCCTTCCTTCCTTCCTTCCTTCCTTCCTTCCTTCCTTCCTTCCTTCCTTCCTTCCTTCCTTCTTTTTTTCCGGATAGTATTTCAATATTCTGCGAGCTGGATCTCTGCAAGTCCACTGGCATAGAAATGTTATGGATATTGACGAGTGATTACAAATAAAAGAATGAAAAATTAACGAGCAAATAGGTTGGATTTAGAGCACGAGTGTTGTGATGGAATATTACAACATTTGAGAATTTGTGACAGGTATTCAATTTCAAATTAAATATTCGATTTTGTATGTAACTATAATAGAAGAAGTACAGTGTGATGGATATCAAACGTGTTGATTTGTTTAATGACGAGACGAGTGAGTACTTGTGATAGTCAGATATATTAAAAATTGCTCTAAGTACAGAATACAAACTTAGTATATTACGTCATAATCGTCGCTTTCTCAATGCTACTCGCTATAATGATACTGATTAATAATCGTCATAGAGGGCATGTTCGTCTATTTATACTGACCGATGGGTACCGGAAAGTTTGAATTCGACTCCGGTTGACGGTTGCACGTAACGGCGATATTTTTTATCCGGAGTTTGTTTAATTTTATATCTCGTACATCGAAACGGCGTTGATACTCAGAGGCAAAACAATAATATGAGTCACTCTCGATTCAAATCGTCCTATGACTACAATAGAAAATTATGGGATGGTTATAGAAAAATAATAGACAATATTATATATTGTAGAATTTATATTATTTATATTATTTATATTATAGAAATATTTATATATTTATTTATTTATATTTATTATATTATATTTATTTATATATATTTATTATACTATACAAGAATCATGGAAGAAGTGTAAAATTTACAGAGAATCAAATATTCGACGGTTCGTAAAGGAAGCGTCTAATTAAGACACAAAGGTCACATTTATGATATGTGCAATATAAATATAATATGAATCCCGCGTCATAAAATAACAGGTAATAGGGTTTTCTCAAATAGGTCTGTCTGAAATTAGAAAATTTGTCGAACCCAGTATCATAGAGGAGATATTTAAAAGATATTGAAAAAGGATAATTTCTAGTCAATAGAACTTTATCAACTCCTTAGAGTATCCTAAACAGATTACAATTTAATTATGCAAATTGGATATCTTTTGAAATATTTCCGAAATATTTTTGGTACACCATTGCGCGATAAAAAGAGATTTGTATAATTTTCTAGTCCATGAACACGGCAGTCCTTGAGGAGAAGTGGCCAAAAGTTAGGCTTTAACGCGGTCTAGACTCGCCTTCTGCCTCAAACTTTCAGGAGCTTTTCCAGCTCGGACTCGGTGGAAGTTTTCTGGTTTATAGGATATCCCGCTGGCCACCCGTCAACATCCCTGACGGGGTTGCTTTTAGCTTATCGTGACGGGAACTGGAAGATGCAAAAAATTGAAGGGCTGCTGCTGTGATGTTGGCATGACTCCTGTCGCTAATTGTCGCGCATTTAAAGAAACGACTTTTTCATCCTCTACTCCTTTTTTGAAATGGTAAACTGTTTTCACTTATCGATCAGCTTGTTTGCTTTTGTTGTCGAATTTGTCTTATCGAAGAAAGAAGTTATTGGAAAAGTCATTTTGATATGACTGATCGACTGTTTTCAAATTTTTGATTGATAAAAAACACAGTCTCCTAGTTTACGAATAATAATTACCTATAAAAATTCATATTATTTTAAGTGAAATGATTGATACAAGAATCTCAAATCTTCGGAGTAGTCAACCTTTGAATTTTTATAACTTCGACAAAGATATGTAGAGGTTAATGTGTAGAGGATGGTTGGTCGGTGAGGTTTAATGGATGAGATTGCTCGTTGTTGAAACCGTCGAATATACAGGGTGGTTGATAACTGGTGGTACAAACGGAAAGGGGGTGATTCGGGCGAAGGGGTGTACCGAGCGAAAATTCAAAGTCGATTTTCTCGAAAATAAAGCCTCAAACGAAAAATTTTTATTCCATATTTTCGACTTCTTTTTTCGCGTAGAATCACCCCCTTTCCGCTTGTACCACCAGTTACCAACCACTCTGTATAACATTTAACAAATTATTACGTCTTACTATTTTAATGAACGGATAATTTATTATTTTAATAAAAAAAATGTTTAACATTCAACGATAAAGAATTGAACGAGATAAAACAAATGTATAACGATGGTGTTAGTTGTTACGTTCTATTTAGTTGCCGACGAGAAGGTAGCGTTAACTGACGTTTAATGCAATTGGCAATAAGTTCCACTTTCGGCCAACCTGCTATGTGCGGGAATACTGGCACGGGAGAGGATTAAAGTTGTTCGAAAGTAAATTAACAGTATGTAATGATTTATTCAAATCTTACTCGATTTCGATATTGACAATTGACTGACAGACTGACGGATATAAAATTCTTCGGTTGATAAAATGGTAATTCTTCGGTTGACAAAATGATAACTAACTCTTCGAATGGTAATTATTCGATTGACGAACGGTACAGGAACGTGACATTAGTATTAAAATATTAATGTGCAGTAATCTATATGTAATATCCAATGGAATGCATAAAAGTATAAAATCTTAGAAAACAACTTAGAATGTTTTACACAAGCGGAATCGACTGTCGACAGAATCTTGACAATACGGTCTAGAGAACCCCTCCGGTTCTGCTGTTGCGAATCTGTCAACATCCTCGTCAAAATCGCATTGAAATCCATTCTTGTGGACCGACAAAGAATCCTCGACAGTCGGGTTATTTGCTGGCAAAAAATCAACTCCCTTTGGAAGGTGCTGCGTGGTCCTCCGTGTCGAGATCGATCTTATTGTGTTCCGTGAAAAATTTCGATAGCGGCCAGAGTAGCTTGGTCAAAGGAAGCAGCCACCTTTGCCTGGCCAATTCTTCCTTCGATTATCTTTCGGACATCAGGCTATAACTCTATATCACTCCTTTAATTACGTCTCCTCCTTCTTTTTTTTAAATCAACTTATAGGATTTGCCTAAAATTTTCACTTCTTGCTTGATAAAAAATATCACTTTTTTCAAATTTTATTGAATTACAAATGGTAAAGTTAGTTTATATTTTCTAACACAAGAGATATTAACTGTATCTGTTTTTAAATTTAGCGAATCTTAACTTCAAACGATAGTTAAAGTTCTGATGTACTAGTGGATTAGGATTTGTAGTTAGCCAACCGCGCGCGCCACAGCGAGCTATACGTTTCCATCGCGCTCGAACAAACCAACCTATACGCTGTCCACCGCGCAATTTTCCAAGTATCCAAGACTAATATTCACTACTTAAAAAACAAAGAAGCCTAAAAATTATTTAAGTAGTTAATTATATTTTGCGGTAATGATTTTATTTAACGATTTCACATATTGTTTATACAAAACTTCAAATTAAAAGTATAAAAAAATGTAGGTAAAACTAAAAACTTTTATTAAATTTAATTAAATGTAGATAAAATTAAGGATGATTAAAGATAAATAACACGACTTGAACGTGAAATTAAATATTCATAATGGATTTTAATATTTTTTTACAGTATGGTATCGTTCGATTATAATTTTATTTAGTCATAACTGATAGTGTAACCTTTTAATTAATTTTAACACCACTAAATTGGTGTATTTTATTATAGACTGCACTTTATTTCAGGTAAACAATAACTGATAATAACAACAACAACAACAACAAAAAGGAAAACGCATTGCTAAAGTAAAAAAGTGAGATCTTCCCGTTCGGTTACGCAGCGATGTTTTTTACAGAGAGAAAATTTCCCTATTCAGTTAGCTAAGTGTTAAGAATTCCGTTAGAGTCCTGAAAACTTCATACCTTTCATTGTTCATTCATTCATACATTCATATTTTTACCTACATTTACAATCTATATATTGTATTTATCTGTATATATAATCTATGGTTACCCTTAAATACTCACGTCATAGTTTAGTTGTAATTATAAGAACTATACATTATATCTAGTACATTCAATGAAACTTTTCCTCCACTTTTTCTCGTCTCAAGTATTTTATTACATTCCTTAACTAGCTCTATATATTACATCCCCAATTCTCCATTAAAACTCAGGTCTTTACTTTACACCTCTACCTTCTTTCTTCACATAATTTAGAATTCTACAAGAGCCTCAAACACATTAACTCTCCTAGTCCTCTTCTCGTTCTTTTTGGCCCTCCATCTCCTCTATTCATTTTACAATAGCTCGACTGCAAACAGTCGCCAACATTAGTCGGAATCGAGTCACTCAAACAATAAAAGCCTCGAAAACCACGAACACTAAGAGCTCGAAAACCGCAATTTCTTAGATCATCATAGAACCGATTCCACGGAAGTACCTCGGAAACCCAAGATGATTTACGGTCTCCGGCATCGAACCGCATCTTCATGTGGATCCATTATGCCGCCTTGCCAGATATTTACGATCCCCTATTTACACATCGAGCCCTTTGCGACAAATGGCGGCGCTGTGGAAGAGAGGCGCGAGGAAAGAGCGAAGGAGAAAAGGAAGAGGAAGAGGAAAAGCAACGAGAATGCACGAAGAGGAAGGGATTCGATGCTCGAAGGGGGTGGATTATTTACGGCGTAACGGTGTTCCGGGGCTGTTGAGTTCGTTGTCAGGTGGGCGGATCGCAGGTCTCAAGCAATTTGCATTTATTTGCGGGTTCCTGACTACGCCCCCTTTTCATGGCGAGCCATGAGATCAGATACGTATCTCTCGCACCGCTGTTTCACACTTACGTCAGCCGAACCTCCTGTTTTTTGCTCACGATATTATGTCAGGATCGGTTACACACTGGTGCCAGAGGTTTTTTCGGACGATGCTATACGCGATGATAACGAGCGATAAGGAATTTGACAATGAGAAAGAAGGTGTGACAGGTGTCCAGCATGGGATGATCTAGGACAGAGATTTGGACTGGGAGGATTAGAGAGACTTTTTATTTGGACTCCCTAAGTCCTGTGTTTTCGCTGGTGGCCTAAGGTTAAGGGGAGTCGATCAGAGCCAGAAACCAGATTCATCAACTCTAGTTTTTATTGATTTCATAATTTTATTTCACAACCACGAATTCGCGAACCACTTTCATATGTTCATTTATAGAAATACGAATGACTTTAATAATAAAGAAAGCACATATAACATACAATAATAAAGAAGCATCTGTTATTTTCAGTAGTTAGCTTGAGAAGCTGCTCAACCTGCAGAAGTTCCTCAAGGTCCTCAAGTTCCAAAAGTTGCTCAACCTCCAAAACACTTAAAACAAGGGCAAATGGTCGTGAACGATCTCTGGTCTTTCGCCCCTGTTCAATCCTCCCTCTAATCTCCATACCTCATTTGAAAATTTGGTAAACAAGGGAAGGCGTTCAAAAAGACGCCTCTTGTCACCGCTGACAGCCCGAAAACAAACACGCAAAAGTGGCCCAGAGGCATCCCCGTAAATCAATTACATCTTCATCCATCCCCCGTTGAATTCTGCTCTCTTCACGCTCCGGCCATCAACGATATTCCGACGATACCGTGACGATCTCGTCGCAACCTTGGATGAGCATCTTCAGCGTTCCTCTCGGTGCGGTAATCCTCGAACAGCTACCAACTGGCTGCAACGCACTGGACAAGGGCTGTTGAGAGGAGAGTTTCTCTCTCTTCTTTCTCTTTCTCCTGCATCCCCGATGGAGGATGGTCCGCGATGAGTAGCATGAAGACATTAGGGAGTTTGTTTTGTCCTCGCCGCGGGATACCGTCGAACAGGCAACTCCGTTAAAAGTAACGCCATATTACTTTGGCCAGGACGCCACACCGGGTGGTCCTCCGCTAGTTTTCTTCCGCTTTTCCACCCCCTCACAATACGCTCGGTGTGCCTTCTGTTTGGTCATTCTCGTGCTCCGGAACGTACGGTGTGCACAAACACCAACGATAATAAACATTGATGGGACATCAGCGACCGAACAAGACTCTCCTCTCCTCTTCTCCCCTAGAACAATGAACTCTTTTTTCTGGATTTTCCCTGAAAGTCTACTGTGTCCATGTTAGACATTTTTCACGGAACGAATCGACGCTACGCTTTGGAATAATTGAAGGAAACGTTAACCATCATTTGACTTAAAGATGGATCTCTTTAGGGTGAGTTCAAGATGTTTAGGTTGGATCTGTAAGAATTTGAATTTAGTCTAAGTACAATACAATACTTTTGACCAGCAGAAGGCGTATATTTCACCATTTAAAAGCTTTATTTCTTTTATTTTATAATGCATTATTGATTCCTTTTGTTTGAAACCATTACTTGAGACTAAGGGATAACATAAAAATATTTAGATTAGTGTTAGGGTTAGGGTTAGGGGTTAGGATTAAGTTCTCTGAGGACTTAGTTTAATTTAAAGGTGTAGGGTTAATCTGAGGGTTTAGTTTAATTGAAATGCGAAGTTATAAATTACGGAGTGCGATATCTTTGATTATATACAAAATTATTGTTTTATCGTAAAATATTAAGAACCATCGGTTGAGATAAGGAGATGGAAAATGATTGAAGATATTTGGCTCAACATTTTGAAGATTTTGATTTAGTTCAATCACCAAGTAAAAGTATCAATCGAAACAGGTAATGTCTTTTATAGTAAAGAAATGACATTTCTTTCATTTAATCGTTATGATCGTTATGAATCTTCGATTTAATCGTCTGACGGTGAAAAGAGAAAAAAGGGGAAAGACTTTTTGATTCAATTAAACTTCTTACCGTGAACATCGGGTGTCACGTCCTGTTTCGAGCGGAGCATCGTCATTTCCTCGCCGGTTGCAAAAAAAATGGTGGGCCTAAAAAGCGAAAGTTGGTAGCCGTTGATCTTTGATCATGCGTTAACACTCGACACCCCCGGTTAGAGAACGACTTAAAGCGAATCGCGTTATTTGCGCTCGTCGCTTGCTTAACTTGTTCGCGGTCGACTGGGTTGCTCAGCTCTCGCGACGACTTCGGAAATTTTTCCTTCTAATCTCTCATCCGTGAATTCGCACACAGCCAGGAACAGGAAATTTATAGAGATTTCTTCGTTTATTAGACTTGCTACTCATTTTCGCTATAGAATTCCAAATTTTGGTCTATGAAAATATGTACTTTTTCGGTATTTAAAAATTCTTCTTGATACGAGAAATCTAATCTACTCTACTAGAACTCATTCTACGATTTGGTCCAATAAAAATCGATCTAGTCTACAAATCCAGTGTTTGTAACCCTTATTCCGCGCAAAACCAAACATACCTTCCGTATGTTCCATACGTTCCGTACCAAAACATACCTGAAGAAAGATGGCCTTCACAAAAGTTCGTTATTGGTTCCCATGGAAATTTCAATCCTTTATAAATTTGTGGTGGATCGTGTGGAGAGGGATTAACAAAATGGAAGCGCGAGATTGCTGTTGCAACCCGTCGAATATATTTGCAACAAATTAAATAAATTAAATAAATATAAATACTGTCGAGAGACGCTCGTACAACGTATTCGCAAAGACAGTGTATGATCGCTTGCGGATAATTCGATAACTCGTATAACTCGTGAAACTCGTATAATACCCGTTAAGAATTGTTAATACCTGATCGACAACTGACTGTATGCGACTGTATGAGAGTCGAAAAATTCAAATTCTTTGTTCGACGGTTGCATGTAGCGGCGACATTGTCTTGCCCTGAGTTTATTTATCGTTACTTTTCATGCATCAAGGAAGTGTCAATATCCCGAGGCAAAATAACAACACGAGTCCAACGCATCATCCTCTGACCCCTGTGCCGCTACAAATTGAAATGGGAACCTTCTAATTCCTATGTTGACTATGTCGAATTAGAATCTACAGGTTTCCCTTTATTCTAAGAAACATCCCCTTTACCTGTAACAATGTAAGTACAAACACTTTACAAAACCACCCTCGAACATTCTCCAAACTTTCGTCGTGGAATCCATCGATTTCCACAAACCACTCCATACTACTGGCTGACCAATTATTTTCATTCTCATTTTCCACTAATTACCGCTCAGTGATTTCGTATAAAAGTTCACACATTCGCCTCTATCTCAAGGAATTTCCATCCCCAAAATGTCGCATCCCTTGAAACCCACCCTCGCACCAATCATCCTGCTATGAAATGCACAGAAACTCCGTCCACCCTCTCGCATCAACCAAACATTGTCCAAACCTCCGTCATTTCATCGAATCTGCCCCCACCACGAGATATCTGAAAAAGGAGCAGCGATCTGAAAGACAGCATGGTCTCCACAGTCCTTCCCCGTTGATTTTCGCTGTTACGTTACTGGGCGTGCCTTCAGGGGCGCGACCAGTAAAGCCTGTGAAAGCATGGATTGGTCGACGATTGCTGAGAAACAGATATGAAAGCAGCTCGTGCACGTTTTGCTCGGTGTCGAGCTGAGACCAGCCGACTGGTGGCCACGAAGTTTCCCCACTATCGTCTACCTTCAAGAAGACCTGAATGGGAGTGGCCAAGCGTTAGTTATCCCAGTGGCGAGTGGTCGAGAAGACTAGTCAGGATCAGAGAACCGATCTGTCCAGGTCTAGCCTAACCGTAGAAGAACTATAGTGGTGTCTGATTGATCCTGATCGACGGTGAGGATACGTACGAACTCGGATTTTTAGTGATAGTTCGTCAGCTTCAGCAAAACTGGAGCTTCAGTGGGATACACTGTGTTCGTTCGATTGTCGTGTGATACAGTTTTTAATTTTTGTGAATGCTGCTGCGCAGCCAGGAACAGTGGAGCGAGAACTTTTGTTGGGTTTCATGAGAGGACTGGAGGCGCGACCGCGCTGAGATGACGGTGACAACAAACTTTTCAATGATGCGACCTTGTTTTACTGGATACCCTTTTCAAGGTAAGAGGTTCATCAACAGTTTCCCCTGAAGTTTGGATAAGATAAATTTTAGCGCGCACAACGGTATTAATAAATTTGGAGGTAGTTGTTGAAACGAAAAATTCCTTTAATACTCGGAAAAAGAACCGGATCATCTCGCCTCTCGAATCATCGAAGATTATTATTTTCTTTAACAAGTATCATTGTTTGTGAATTTTTTATTTTCAAAAGAAGATAAGCGGTTTTCTCAAAATTATTTCTCGTTTATTCCCCTTGAGGTATCGTAAAAGAAATGAGAATTAAGGATGCTAGCGAAGCATACTTTGATTGGAGTTAATTATAAAAATTTAGTAAAATGAATAGATAACTTAAAAAGATGATCGAGTGAAGATATTAAAAACATTTCTAAGAGATTCGTGCAGCTGTTGAGATATACGAAGTCGTCCCAAAGTTAGATTAGTATTATGCAATCGAGATGCATTGTAGATAACAATCTTACCATTCACAAAAAAAGATCTTCCGGACTCGGATGCCCTGTGAGACTTTGAACGAGCATTGATATATAACTTTACCTGACTCAAGAAAACCGGAACAGTACCATTAATGACCGCCATAAATAATGAAATATATCTTTTGACGGGTTTGCCGTCGCTCAGAAATACTTCTTGTCGTTTTACGATTTTGCGCGCCTTCGACCATTTTTTTCTTTCGCTAAAAGAAATCTTCGTGAGCCTGAGTATTCTTTGAACATTACTCGTACATTTAAGGCTTTAGCTTTACACTTTGAAGATGAACTTACTACCATAATTATTCGGAATGAGAACAAAAAGAATTGTTCGAAGATCACAATTAATAATTCGTTCAGTATTTAATTGAAGTTCATAGCTTCTGTATATTTTATTGTATTCTATTTCTTACTAAAAGTGAAATTATTTTTAAAAGCTGACTTTTATTTTGCTTGAATGTCGGTTACAAACTTGTACGTGTCCGTGATTCGAGTTTATGTCAGTTACCTATGAGGTAATTAGAAAGTCGTTCGGGATTTATCAGAAGATTTCTTCCCCTGGCTGCTCGTGCCGAGAAATCGAAAATGGACCGTGTAATTGTCAAACTTGTCCGGCATTGTTGGCCTTCGTGCTCAGAAAATTGTCGATGCGGAGGACTTCACGAGCTGCTCTCCTCGAAACTTTCAAAAATAAACTTTCCGTCTCTCGTTTATAGCTTCGTAAATTTTCATACTTTTCCACGCGGTCGACTTCCCATTTGACCATCCTGGCGCCCAATCTCGAATCTCACGAGAGTCTCGAATTAACTGTAATTAATCAAAGAAGAGAAACGTAATCTGTAATAAAATAGAAATCGATATACGGAATTCTATGTAACTAACTATAACTGGACTGCTGGTGTTTACGCAATTTGATGCTTTCATGAATATAATTAAAATAAGGAAATCTAAGCGGAGATTCCTTTCACATTTTTCTATTAAATATTATAGTGTATACTATACTTTGGATATTTCGTATCCTCTGCAAATTACGACGTATTCTGTGTATTTTTGCTTCTTAAATTTTCTACAAATGCATAAACTATCCGTCCAAAGCAATCAAACGCGTCGAGAAAGAAAAGTATTATACAATATGTACCATCAGGATGCAAATGAAGAGGTTGTTTGTGAATTTCGCATTCTTGTTTGTCATTTGCTTGGACAGTAGCCGATCATTTGTCACTGTCTGGTATTACGCACGGTGTTTAATTGCATGCAACGATTAGTCACCGAATCGTACTCCCGCGGCTTGTATGCAAAATGGAAGCGTTTAGCGGGCGCGTAACGTGTAATTAAACATTCCTGGGAGATTAATAATGTTGCGGATGCGTTTTCGCAATTACGCGTACGTCCCATCGGTAATCGTTTATTATTTTATAGAATGTTGAAACGCGCGGGCAGCCGTGAGAAGTAAAAGCCGGTGTTCCCTGGCAATTTATATTTCTCGGAAATCCTGCTTCCTTTATTGAAAATTAATTGCAAGAACGATTTCAATGGCAATAGAGTTACGAGTGAATTGATAAATCAACTCGTCAATTTCCCATAAACGCATCAAATTCCAATTTGGCTAGCTTCCTTCGTCATTCATAATTTTCTTCTTATTTTCAACTAAAGTGTTGAATTGTTCGAAAAATTCTCTGAAAGGAATACAGTCAATTGTTTCAATTGAAATTTCTATATATTATTCATTCGATATAGCATTCATCGTTACTTATAATTGTTTTCCAGCTATCTGTAAATTCATTTTTCAATTTACAATTTTTCTTAGTAAAATGTTGTATTGAACATTTTTCTTACTAATAAATTCTATAAAGTTCTAAAGAAACTACCGATCTACCTAAAAAAGTCTATGGGAAATAACCTAAATTGCAAATTTCTTTTCACGAGACTCACGTGAGATATACTGCATTACAAAACAGTTTGTGGATCATTTTTCAATATCAATTATTCTTCGAGAAATATTAGACTGACATTTTTTAAAGGCTCTGTTTCCATATTTAGAATATAAGTACATTTTAACTAGACAGGATTTGTGGCCATAGAGATTTTCGATCAATCAAATACAGCAAGATTGAAACGGAACAACTGTTGGAATGTTTAGAGGAGTCGTTAGCGAGATTTGTGGAATATCAGACTTGGAATTGCAAGTTGTGATCGGGGAAATTTAAGAGAGAACTCGGAGAATTTCGTTGCACTAAAAACTCCGTTTTACTTGAAATAGAAAAGTGGAGAAAATTTCCTGGACATTATTCTACATTCTTTAAGTACAATCAAGATCAAACGTTAAATTGAGTCTGACGTCGTCTGTTTCAACACGTCATAAAATTAATCTCTTATTATCGAGCAGCAGCATAAATGAACGTAATAGAAATTCAACTAAAGAAGGATTTAACAAAATTCACTGAATAACAATGGCTTCGATTGGTCTAACTATTAGCAAACACCAGCTTTCTCGACTCTTCCCAAATCGCAAGAATTAAAGAAGAAAAAAGTTGCGATGCATTCGTAAAACGAATTCCCTCATTAGTAAGCAAGAACGTATATTTTTCAGAATAATTTCTTTGGCCATTGAATTTTATAAAAAAAGAGAGAACAATCCAAATAATAAGATGTAATAAAAGAACTTAAATAATAATTGAAATTCATCTATAAAACAATTTAACAAAATCCACCTATGAAAAATCGATTTAATCAGCCTAAGAATTAAGAACACTAGTTTTTTTCATCCCCATCGTTTTTCGGTTGTCGAGTACGCTCGATGCATAACTCGACTTATGCAACCGATTCTGCGCAATCAAAACCGTCGTTTCGCCTTTTTTCCGGTTGCTTGGCGCATTTTTCTTCGTTGGTTCGTTACGTGAACGTCGATTCTTTGGTTCAGTTCCTCTTCTTCCCCCGCCAAAGTAACCCGATCTCCCCTAACACCGTGGGAAATTTCTAATCAACAATATTAGAAACATTGTTTAACAATTAACTTTTTCCGCGGGTTTTCCGCTTGGAAGGATCAGGTATGCGATTTCTCGCCATCCCCTCGAAAAACTCACGAATTTCTAACGCGCTAGAAAAAATTGAAAGCGAAGAAAATCGGGAGTTTCGTTACCCGTAAAGGACCGCTTCCTTTTACAGGTGACCCTCATCTATCGCTCTGTGCGCTTTTCCTTTCATTCTATTGTTCCGATATTTTGTTCATAATTATGGTAATAATTCGTTTGAAACTTAATTCACTTTATTGGATGTTTTCAAAGTTTCACCTTATTTCAAAAATTTACCAGAAACGTAATTGTCTTCAAATATATAAAAATCAAGTTTCGTCAGAAGTTCCTAACAGAATATTTTACTGTTGAACCGTATCTTCCGACTCTTCTTTGGTATTTTAATGTAAAAAAATCCTACAACGTTTTCCCTCAGCTTTATTAATATTTAACAATATTTTTGCTTTAGTAGTATTTCGAAATTTATATAAAGATGAATCAGTATCTTTAGTGTAATGTTTCGAATAGTCTTTGTAAAAAAAAGCATTCTTCAGAGCCTTTTTTAAAACAAAATTTGCTCAATAAAACGCAGAAAAGGGAAATTAATTTTTGCAGAGGTTCGCAGTAAAATATTACCTTACGAAACATTAACTGGTATCATCAATTTTACATTCATTAAGCAGAGTCAGAATTAAGAGTAAAAGTCGTTAAAGTCGCAGACGTACGTTGATTCCTTAGAATCCTTCACGATTTATCAGAAATGTTTCCCATAATACATATGTAGATATTACAAGAAGTTTCCATTGAAAAGGATAAAAATCGTGTGGTTGCTAATGTGGTCAACAGCACAAAAAAATGTAATTACGATCGAAGTGTCTACTCGAGCGTGTGAAGATTTTTTCCAATGTCAGCTCCCTGCTGTAGCTAGATAGATAGATAATTACCAAGTGAGTGGATCTGGGAATATTAAACGAACGACAATAATAATGATAATTCGTTTTTCTTCATGTCTCGCATCGACGATCTTCCATCGTCGACCACCTCGTTTTTCCTCTCGTTACTGTGTCACAAAAGTGAGTCACACATGTATGGTGTATTTCTTAACACTTTGATCTAAGTGACCAGAATATTCAATCCAATTCAGTGAGAACTCTACTTATTCAAATATAGCGCAAGATTCGCTGACTGATGTAAGTAGATCTAGATTTCACGGTCAGACAACTGTTTGGAATTACTTCCTCAATTGCATCTACATAGAATCAACTCCTAATTTTATTATCAATTTGAAAATAGTACTAAGAATATCAATGAGAACATTTTCTATTTTGATAAAATTTTTACCGAAGAGTTCCCTAACATTTTAAATTGATTTTTTATTTAAATTTTCGCCTTCTATTGAAACACTTAATGATTCCAAACTTTTTGTCAATAACGTACGTCTGTAGAAAAGATTTAAACTTTTTCTCCGAAAATTAGTTGCAAATTTACCAATTTAAATATTGTCCTATTGATACACTTGCAAATATCACAGAGTATACCATTAATATACAAATAATTAAATAATTGCTTATATTTCAACTTTTATCCAATTTGTGCTTTAACTTATTAATAAGACTGTCTCAAGTGATCGAAGGCAACTGTCAGAGAAATGAAGCGCGTTAGAGAGTACGCGTCAGAAAGTCGCGACGAAAAGAAATCGCAATGCAAGCAGTTGTTTCCGATCCCGATCGCGCGACATAGATTACGGTGAACTGGACAAATTACACGCTATCAGTGTTGTGCGTCGTAAACCCTTTAGATTCATTGGCCTTATCGTTATTTATGTGACTGCTCGCGCCAGTCTATTGCAACTCCTTCTTCGTCGGTTTCCTCTCTTTTCTCCATCGCGTCTCCCCTTTCGTCCTGTTTCCCCTCCCGATGGAACACACAGGAAATACGTGGAGGTGAAGGCGGAACGATAGATCCGAGTTTCTCTTTATTCTGCATCGAGTAACTGTTCTCTCGGCTGGTTCACGTGAGCAAGAACAACACAAAAGAATTCCGCGATTTCGCAATCGACCTTCGATCCGCGAATCCTTTCTGCCTCGGGAGACAATGTTGGTAATCTTAAATGATAAGAGAGGGAATACAGTTCTTTTGTTAGAAATGTCTATGCTCGACGTGTGATAGAATTTGAAATGAACGGAACCAAGATGAAAAAAAGTCGAGATAATATGAAATCTTGGAAGGAAACTAATTAGACACTTGAAACATTGATAAATCGAGGATGAAGAAATAAAATTTTAATAGAATAATGTCTTATTTTGTTTTAATGTTTTATATTATATATTTAATTTATGATATTTTATGTATAACTTTGCGTTTTACACTTTACATAGACGTGTAAAAATTTACAGTCTATTGATGAGATTTTTCTAATTTATTTAATGCAGCTAACTTTTCTTAGAATTGCATTTGATAGATTAGGAATGTAGTGTGAAATGAAACGATAGTTTAGTATAGATTTCTTAAAGTTTTTTTTAATTCCATGCGTTCTTCTTCGCAGATTTGGGATCGATACCAGGTCAAGGACGCGTTAACCAACTTGGTGGTGTTTTCATAAATGGAAGACCATTGCCAAATCATATTCGACTAAAAATCGTGGAAATGGCTGCGGCTGGGGTCAGACCCTGTGTGATTTCGAGGTGGAAACCTCAATAATCTTCTCAATTCGAAATTTGTAGACTAAAATCTCGTCCTACTTCCTTTTTTAAATCCCTCTTAGGAGTTTAAATAGATATCTTTTCTTGAGACTTTTACTCTACTCTATTTTTTAAAAAATATTACATCTGTTCTAACTTATCGTGACTTTCTTGAGATATTTAACCTTGCCACTTGTCGAAGAAGTATTTCAAGAAAGTTCTAATAACATTTCATTTGTAACTAATGTGGGATTTTCACGATCGGGTTATCAAACTTTTCAGAATAACTGCAAAGAAGTGAACTGCAATGTTGACGAAAAGCCGATTAACGAAGCAACGTATAACAAGATTGATAACCCGATTATGATGAATTCAAAAATTAATTTATCGCTTGTTTGTTCAAATAGACAGCTAAGGGTATCTCATGGGTGTGTTTCGAAAATTTTGAACCGCTACCAAGAAACTGGAAGCATTAGGCCTGGCGTGATCGGCGGCAGCAAGCCTAGAGTTGCCACGCCAGAAGTAGAGAATAGAATCGAAGAGTACAAACGAGATAATCCGGGAATATTCTCGTGGGAGATACGCGATAGATTGATAAAAGAAGGAATTTGCGACCGGACTAGCGCTCCAAGCGTCTCAGCGATCTCAAGACTACTCCGGGGTCGCGACCCCGAGGATGAAACTAAACTTGGCGACCGCGATGGTAAGTATCAATTAAGCTTTCTTCTGTATAAAAAGAAAAAATTGATGTTCTGATGAAAACACTTGAATTAAAAATTAATTTAGAATTCTGATACTAATTCTTAGTTCAAAATTGCGCTCTTCTTTAATTCAAATATAATTATAAAATAAACGATGAATATCATTATATGCAATTTTTTAACAAATAATTAGCACTGTGGCCCAATATGTATCTGAAATTATATGGTTAATATTTTGATCGAAAGATTAGAAATAATTATCTTCCTTGAAAATTAGTACTGAAAGATATCGAAGTATTTTTTAATGAATTCAGAAAACAATGTACGAGAAAGAATTGTTAATCCCGAAATATTATTAGTAGAATTAATTGTTCATGCTACGGTTGTTCGACAAGTTTTTATAATTTCACCACATTCCAATCTTGAACTGGATAATTTCTTTGATAATCACTGACAAGGAAAATTGCATATTAAACATGGTGTATTCCTTTCCAATCGCTTTGGCAAAAACTCCTTTGATCGAGAGCACACCGGACACTCGGTGTCTCTTCCCAGCCAGTCTGACCAAGATTGATGATCCAGGTGAATCAGTGAATTAGCCTCTCGCAAATATTCCCGTAACAGCGCCACCGTGCAAAATTAGATTATAACAACACCGACTCATAATTTGGTCCTCGGGGCCCTCGTTATGCGAGGTCCCTCGAAATTGAATCGACCGGGCCCTTTTTGCATTCCCTAATTTTCTTCGCGAATAACAGGGACATTATTCTTCGTATTTATCCAAGATACCCTGGAAACACCCTCGAATTTTATAATACTTCCAATCGGTGTCATTTAGTCACTTTGGCAGAATATTTCTTTCCAAACTACACATTTTTCTTATTTTGACATTTATCTCCAGTGTTTTATATTTACTTAGATATTTATAATTTCTATTTAAATATAAAAATAATACAAGCTTAAATTTGATAAAATTGAAACTGTCGTGTATAATCGAAATTGCCTATTTTTACCTCGAAGGGTGAAATCTGTTATCTTTAGTTTCTCCTGTAGATTATTTGAAATTCATTCACATTTAATCAAAAATTCGTTTCTATATAGGATACATTGAAACTATCGTAACCTCGAATCTTGCAAAATTTCAATAATTTCGAAGCATAAATATTGCCTATTTCCTAGTTTGAAGGGTGAAATTTAATCGATTTCAATATTAATTCAGCTCGTTCGAGTTTTATCTTGAAAACTGGTGGTATCTCGAGGAACGCCCAGTAGCAGAGGCAATTTGTCGACAAAGTGGAACACGGTGTTAGCCGAGGCAACTCGCGTGGGTAGAATTTTATCGTTGGTGTATCGGCTTATAACATTTCCATGGCAGATTTTGCGATCGCGCACGAAAAATTCGCCGTTTCGAAGGTGGGACGGGAGGAGCAAAAGAAACAAGAAAGAAGAAACGTGTCCACGATAAAAGCGACCATTAAGGTAACAGCTTCCTGCGCAACGTAATATTCCAACTGAGGGAAAATTACCACGCAGGCAATTACCGAAGGGGATCAAAAGTGGAGCTTAGCGAGTAGTTCGCAGTTAATTCGCACTCGACGCTGAAACTTTCCTCTCGAGGCTCTTTAATCATCAGCGGAAGATTTGAAAAAAAAGAATTTCTTGGAGGTCGTGTAGTGCCGTTTTCCTTCATTTTATGTTTCATCTCGATCGCAAGTACACCTGATTTTGTGAAATAAAGTTATAAAAATTATCCCGCGAAGAACTGGTTTGTCTTTCAGTTAGGATTTACGTTCTAGATTCTAAGAATCTTCAAGTGGGATATTCCCATTTGCAGGCATCGCGACGCCAGCGTCACTTTAGGTGCCATTTGAAATATGAAATTATTATATACTCATGAATTAAGAAGTGTAAAGTTGTTTACGTATCTTTGGTCATATTTCAGGAAGAGTAGATTTTATGCAATTATTTTGTATTATTATTTAGGTTATTGCTTGTTTTAGGAAATGTTCCATTCTTACTCGCTACCACAATTGACGTTGTGTTACTTATTCAAAGCTGAAAAATTGTAAAAATTCTTGATCTATCCCGTAGTCTGTACACACAAATCTCAACATACGTCTTTAATGTTTCTACTAGAATAATACGAAAGAAAGATATATTTTAAGATGATAGCGTCTACAAAAATCACGAAAGAAAGCTATTAAGATAATCCTAGTATGAGATAAACATCTGTTTTATATGTATATAAAATTTGAAAGAAATTTATTGGTTCGCTCATTATTGGGAAAATGACAGTCAATCATATCATTGTGCCTTTGAATACTAGCGATTTTTTTAGTTTACAAGGTCTAAAGGCAAATGAAATCGGAACAGATTGTTACTGCTGTTTCTTGTAATCTTCAGCCTGAGTTACATAAGAAGGTTAACTTCTTGTGGTAACGTCCGTCGATATAAATGTATGAACGTGTTCCCTAGGAGATTATTGTTATCCTTTCTTCGATCGGCATAATAGCATTGAGCAAGCGACGATTATAAGTGGCGTACAGTGTCTCTTGTACTTATACTAATTTTAATACAACTCATTATTACAAATTCATCCACTCGTTACATTATTAAATATACACACACGTTATAATCACCTCACTTTATACATAATACGATTGCAACTTACGTTCAGCTATTTGCAAAATGGTGCAATCAAAAAGAGTATTTAATATTATAATTCCCAAGTTAGACGGCAGAATAAGATGATCAAAACAAGAAATTATGATCCTGACTTAATATCCTGACCTAATATAATGACCTAATATCTAAAGCTCTTACTGTCGCGATCCACTTATGATAAGTTCCAAAAATTCACAAGCTTGTACACGCCAAAATAAAATTATCAAAGCGACAAATTACAATCCACGCTTCCTTCCATAGAATTTCCCTATTCCTTTACATGTACAGATACATTACTCGAACATTTAACTCTCTGGATGAAAAAGGAAAAAAAGAAAACGTTAAAAAGAAGATGTTAACGAAACACTTCCGCGATCACGCGAGAATTTATCTTTCTTTTACCTACGTGGAAGATTTAAAGAGAAAGGAAAGAATAATAAAGAAATAGACAGAAAAGAAAGTGGAAACAGCGCAAAACGCGATATAATCGCCGCGAGCGAGTAGGATCGCGAAGTGGAACACACGATACATAGTCGAAAGAAAGATGGATCGCAGCATCGGCACGCCCCATCAGCTGGCCGCGTTAGACCACCAAGGATTCGTGGTCCGGTTCTTCCTTGCAACGGTGAATGAATAAATTAAATGGTCGCGCCATTAATCAGGCCCGCGTTTCTCGATCTTTGAAATTACCGGTTAACGTTCGCCGACGCGAACAGTCGGTAGCTCTGACGCGGCTCTGTAATTTTCTCACCGCCCTACACATGCCCACGTGCACGTCCGAAACGTTCGATAGCTCGATACTGGGATCTGATGCACGAAACCATTGGATAAATTCCCTCGATTCTTGAAATATTCATCCTTTCTTTCGCTTTGGTTACTCAACTATGTTGTCAGCGATGATTTAGACAAGATACAGATATTCGAATATTAGCAATTACTATTTGGTGCCATAACTGGTAGTAGGGTAAATGGTCTGTAAAAGCTTAGAAGTTTTTATACGTGGATAATAAAAAGGATTTGAGGTACGAAAAACTTGATTTTCACTTTTTCAGGTTCTTTATTATAGACGATGGTATGCTCTGTTTGCAATGAGATCAACTCAATTTGGGATAATAGAATAATCGAAATAATATTGGGATAATCGAAATATTTTAAAAAAATGAGACAATCGAGTGATTTCTGTTTTGGAAGAGGTGGAAGAAGTGTCTTCTATGGGAGATGGGGGGCATAAAATTCTTCTTTTTTTAAGTACCGAATTTTTAAATTCCTCTTTGTTAACCGCATAGTATGCACCAAGCTTCCACAAGTTCAAACAAGTTGGAACAAATTGGAACCAATTGGATGTATTTTGTACAACCCTTAAATACATAAGGATAAAATGTAACAATCATCGTCAAAAATTTCTCACGACTTCGCAGGGTAGTTTCGAGTCCGAGCGACAAGACAAATGAAAGTTTTACAGCCGACGGTGGTCCATCGGTGGGGTCATTCGGAAATGCTTGCCGGCAAAGATGAAAGAGCAAAACGAGAAGAAACTGCTCGTAGATTTGTAAGTCGATCAGCTCGAGATGGTCGGTTGCCCTTTCAAAACAAAAAGAGGAGGGCAAAAACAACGTGTTACCACGGAGGGGGTGAGAAACCTAAAAAGGCGCCGACCATTGAACGTCTCGTACTTGTCAAACTACTGTGAAAATACAGTTTCTTGGTTTTCTTTTTAATCTACCGGCAGGAACGAGCTTTAACACGTTGCCGTTGACGATAAAAACAATAAAAATCGAACTTTAAACACGTTGATTTTTATTAATCGAGCTCAACATATAAGAATCGATATCGAGGATAGTGATTTCTCTGAGTATGAAGGAAGTGAACCAGAGGAAAGAGAAATTGAAAATTGTAGTGATAGCAGTAATAGTAACATTAGTGACAAAGAAAATAAGTCCTCATTAAGTAAGTCAGAGAACATTTTAAATGTACGCGAAAGAAGACGTGCTCGGCAGTTTTCAAGTTCTGAAAGTGAAACTGAAAATGTACAAGCTAGTCCAAATGAAATTGCCATAAACGAAACCAAGTGGGAAAGGATTCAAGAAGGATCAGCTTCTGAGAGATTACTGTTGCACAATATATTCAAAGACACATCCGGCTCACAGGATATGCAAAATAAGTATCATGAAAGATAAAGTAATTAGTGCATTTTCCTTACTAATTGACAGCCATATGTTGCAATGTATAATATCTTGCACCGAATCAGAAGCCTCTCGAGTTTTGGATAAAAAATGAACCCTTAAAGAAACAAAATTGAAGGCATTCCTTGGAATATTGTACGGGGAGCATACGAAGCGAAAAATTTGAAACTTTCATATTTGTGGAATACAAAATGGGGACCAAGCTTCTTTCCCAACACAATGAGTCGGGATGAGTTTGTCGAAATATTGAAATTTATTCGATTTGATAAAAAAGATGATAGAAGTTAACGTTTGAAAAATGACAAATTTGCACCAATATCAACCGCATGGGATAAGTTTATTGAAAACAGCCAGAATTGCTATAAACCTGGTGCAAACATTACAATAGACGAGCTACTTTTCCCAACCAAAGCCAGATGTAGATTTACGCAATATTTACCGAATAAACCCGACAAATTCGAAATTAAATTTTGACTGGGATCTGATGTTCAAACAAAGTATATTGCAAATGGATTTCCTTATTTAGGAAAAAGAGAAAAGGGCCTAAAATTAATTTTAAATCAATTTAAAATTAATTTTAGGCCCTTTTCGCTCTTTCCTAAATAAGGAAATCCATTTGCAACATCGAATTTTATAATAAAACAAAATTTGGTAAGAAATGTGATGAATGATAAATTTTGTACCTAATAATGTAAGTTATATTTATATTTCATTTATTCTATTACGCTTATTACGATTCTTATTCTATTATATTTCTTATATTTGCTAATGAAAATTTATTATAACACTCTTGTTACCAAAGGTTTTAGTATTGAATATTCTTCGTTATCGTACTTATTGTTATTGTTAAAGTTGTTATTATATAGTTTTTATGATCTCAGAACATGGAGTTCCTTTTATAAGATAATAATAGATCAATAAATATAAAAATATTCTACTATTACGTATTTTTTAAAGACTAGTCATTTTGTCTGGCTTTGGTAGAGATAGCTACGTTTCAAAAGCCGATAGTTCTAATGTTAATATCATCCATCAATCCGATTTATATACATTTTCCAAACATTTCTTTCCTTCAATGGATATTTTTATATTTCCATGTAGACGAATTTTCTCTTTTCATATATAATTTAAATTTCCTAATATTTACGTATATAAATGCAATCTTTTTAGGATTCAGTAAATTCCAAACTTTCATACGCTAAAATTTGGTAT
The DNA here is from genome assembly GCF_040668555.2 of Bombus flavifrons. NCBI lineage: Eukaryota > Metazoa > Arthropoda > Insecta > Hymenoptera > Apidae > Bombus > Bombus flavifrons. The sequence continues at coordinate 9,126,422 of NC_138455.1, read as the reverse complement.
TAGAGTATTTTTTAAGTTCGATTAAAATAGAATTTTTTCCGAGTTTGTGTTGTTCTTTTCTTTCATAAAGTTGCACTATGTATTTCGTAAAAGAGAAAAAATAACACGTGTCGTGTACTGGTCGACGTCTTTTGGTCCACGTAGCAAGATCGTGCCGAACAGCAAACTAGCAATCTCTCAACCCCCTTGGGGTTAATGCAGGGTTCGAAAGTTTGGTAATTACTAGCCGCTCGTGGCCGCTTAGTTCCATGAAATATGTAATTTCTGTCGTGATTTTGCAAATTTGCAACGTCCGATTTCTACTTTTAAATGAAACTGCTTGCTCAATGAGCGTCTTTTTCAAAGAACTCGACGAGAAGAACTATAAGAATTTTCTGTCCGAAGATTGTTTTGCTTCTTTGTATTACTTACTCCCTTTATTTTCTTGTATCTTCATGATTCTGAAAACATTTTCTATCGCTGTTCTCAAAATAAAAAGTATTCTCTTCTTTCTTTTCGCAGTGTTCTACGTTTAACCATAGAATTAATAAAAATAAAAAATCATCAGCTAATATCAAAGTCAGAAAGTCTACAAAAATATACTTATCATGTACTTTATGGCACCAATTGTAGCACCCAACAGATGTTTCTAATCTAAAATCTCATAATCTCAACAAATTCTCAAAAATTCCAAAAACCTCAATAATCATCCTGTAACAGTTCTTTATATCAAACTAGATATGTAGTCGTTCCATTTTACAAAGATATCAGTAAAACTAAAAGAATTACAAAACGAGAAGAAAAGGAAAAGAGGCGAACAGAGGGCGGAGTGGCATGGACTACTCGAAAATTCAAAAAGTCCCCAAACTCTGCCTAGAGCCGAATCTTTTCATCTTTCAAAAATATGATCGATAAAACTAAAAACTAAAAAATGAAAAGAACAAAGAGAAGAGAGGTGAACAGAGTGTAGAGTGACACGGAAGCCCGCGAAACAGGAGAAACGAGACGACGCAACGCAGGAAAGGAAAGGGGAAGAAGCGGTCCGTCCGGGAATAGAGTCCGTGTCGAATGGGCATGAACGCGGGGCGTCTCGGCGTCAGGCGTCGTCGGCCGATTAGTCGCGGCCTGTGTAAAGCCAGTCGACGATTTCAAGACGTTTCGCCGGCCCGTTCGCCGGAAGAAACAACCTCGTTCCTTTTTACAAGCGTGTCATCCGTCTCTGCTTTCGCGGCCCCGCGATGATGAATCTACGATAATCTAAAAATGCGACCGTCCGACCGAGCACCCGAGGACCTTCGTTTCTTTAACCAACCACAAGAATGCTGGAGATTTAACGAACGACAAAAGAAAAGAGAGAAAAATGGACATTATCATGAAGGGAATGGTAAAAAACAATAAAAGGTAGTACAAAAAGTTTTATATTTCAATCTTTTAAAATCCAATGGTAACTGTTTGGATCAGAGCTGAATAAATATTATTTCAGGAAATAACAACAGGAAATGGTAAGTAGTTCTTTATATTAAATCATACGTGTATGTTTAAAAATAAAATGTTTTTGAAATTTCGAACAGGAAATGGTAAGTAGCTTTTTATATTAAATCATACGTGTATTAAATTAAATAAATATAAATATAAATACTGTCAAAAGACGTTCGTTCAATGTATTTGCGACGATAGTGTATGTGATAGTGATATGTGTATGTTCGCTCGCAGATAACTATTATAGATACCGGACAATAGCTCGGACAATCTCGAAGATGTTGATCGCTAATTCGTGGATACTCGGTTCGTCTGTTTATTTATACTGGTCGGGGGGTTGTTTTATTATTATTTTTATTATAGTTTTATTATTATTATTAGTTTATTTATTATTACATTACATGTATCCTAACGATCTTGTTACTCCGAGGCAAAACAACGACATGATTTGAATTGTCCTTTACTCATGCGCCGCTACAAAAATTTTATCAACAATAAGAACTAATCGTTTTGCGGAAACACTTCTTATTGCTAAAACTTCCCGGACGAAACTGTCAATGTAAATTTTCGTTAGACGACCTGTTTCGTAGCATTTGCGGTATATGTTGAGAGAATGGAAATGTTCGGAGCTGATTGATTCGTAGAGTGAAGCGGTAAAATAATTCTGTTGGAAAGACACAACCAGCGGTAGAAAGATTCATTTTGTAGTAATCTGTTGCGGAACAATTTATTTCGTAAAAAATTAGTCGTGTTAAAGTGAAAGCAAATGTCAAGTAATGAAATGAACATTGAACAATAATAATACAAAACAATGTATTTAATCACTGTGTTTTTCCTAAATTAATATACATTAATGAACAAATAAATGAATCTGAATGATCGATGAAAAGTTAAATAATAATCTCACTGTATTAATGAATAAATAATTGACATGAAAAGTGTGAAAATTTATTAACATCAAATGGGACGCATTAAGTCGTAGGAAGGTTCAATCATTTGGTTTATTCGAAGTTAGTATTCGTATCCTTGTTATCAGTCTTCGTTCGACGATCGAAGGGAAAGGATCTCGGAACGTGTTTTTCTACTGTCATCAGTCATCAGTCATCACTCGTCACTTTTCTTGCCGTTGCTCGGTGTCCTTGTAGTAAATCATATTTCTTGTACTCGCTCGTGCTCGCGGTCTATTTAATTCTCCGATAATGGTAATTCCAGGTTCGAAACATCTTTCTTTACACATTCTATTAACACTTTTGTCGTATTGCTCGAATGCGTGTTAACTAAATGCGTAAATTATTCTGTACGAAGAGATCGCCAATAATTATATTTCCCACAATTTTTTCAAATATAAATGTCAAATACATGTTTATCGTATTACTTTACATATTCTGAATTATTTTACATGAAAATATCATCAGTTAGCGACTACAATCATTTTTTAAGTACGGATAACAATCTTCTGTTCTTTTAAATGAATAAGTGAATTGCACATGTTATATATACCATGTACCTAATAATATTCTGAAATGCAGATAACATTATTTTCTTTTATCTCGAATAAATAAATAAGTAAATGGAATATACACGTTAGTATACACTGCAAGTTACAGCAAGAACAAAATGAAAGAGTATTTCAATCGTGAAGTAAAAAAGAATAAAATAGAGTAATATAACGGCAAACAAGTCGATCGTGAAATCGAGTGTGAAACAAGCAGCAGAATGGGAATGGAGTGCGGTTCCTTTTGAACTCTTGCTCGGCAAAACAAACCATAAACCAGGACGTGCATTCACCTGCAGAGACGTGGCTGAGCAGGTGACACGTGCACGCGGAATTAATAATTATTAGACGCGACCCTTACTTTATTCTCATACTTGCACACTCAATTTCATAAAGTGTGTAATTTTCGTATATGTAGTTTGTTACCATTTGCATTTTCATAGTCTCTCACACGAATTACTACTGAAATTTATCGGTTGGTAACGATAAAAAATGTAATACGTATCTCTAAGCTATAAAATTAGATATTGAAACCCACAATCTCGAGCAGCTCAAACGCTTTATTTCATTTGTGGCGATTTAAAAATCCGGGATTGGATTTCTTTGTCACGATACAACTATCATTTATGTAATATTCACATTAAAAAACTTTCACAAATAGAATCATTTAAAAGTCCAAAGCTGCATGTTAAGGTCTTCACTAATAGAATAAATTCACCAATGGTACTCTACACTATCAAAGATTGATTTGACATTGTGCCAACAAAAATGAATCACAGAAAATAAAAGATACTAAATTCAAGTCAGGAACTAAAAAATGCCAATTTCAATGGTGGAATAAAAAATTGCTTCGAAACCAATACAAAACATTTTATTATCTAGGTAAAACGAGTTCCGGGTCTGATTGTGAGAGCGAACCAGGAATTCCTCTAAAAAGGAAACAACGTAGGAGCAGGACGACCTTCACAGCTCATCAATTAGACGAATTAGAGCGGGCATTCGAACGAACACAATATCCAGACATTTATACCAGAGAAGAATTAGCTCAAAGGACCAAATTAACTGAAGCCAGAATTCAAGTTTGGTTCAGCAATAGAAGGGCCAGGTTGAGGAAGCAGCTATCTTCAACTTCTGGTGGTTACGTCAGTTCAGTCGCATATCCTGCAGCATCTTATGTTTTACATCCGCCTGCTGCGCCTCATCCACACGCTGCAACTGCTGTTCCACCGGGTCATCCGCATCCTCATTCTCATGGACAAAGTTTACCTGATAGCACATTCTCTTCGAGTCAAGGTAAGACGATTTATTTAATTATTGTTTTCTTTTTTGGGAGGAGGGATGATGTAGAAACGCTGATCAGTCATGTTTAAATCAATTTCGCTCCTTGATGTACAATTAACATTAAAATGATGTTAATATTAAAATATTTTTCTAAACTAAACAGATTGCAATGTAGATCGAAGTATATAAGTACAGCGACACTCTTAACTGTTCCAATTTCCGCTATTCGTTTCGTAAAGGTTCTAACTTGTTAATGTTTAACGGTAACTTGATTAGGTTTGCAAAGTGGGAACATAGTAGTAAATATATACTAGTAATCTATTTTGCAAAGGATAAAAAAGCGGTAAGTGCTTTATAAGGGACCTAATGATATGCAACTTATGTAATATACACTGTACAGCCGGGTTCATTAGGAATCTAATGACGCGCAGATATAGTTTACTACAAAAACACTACTCGAGTTCAGAAAAGTTCGGATAGTGTAATTAACAGAATTTAAGTCAAGAATATACTATAAATTCATATTTATGGTATGTAAATGTATAATATATACAGAATTTATATTTTCTTTGAAATCTTGTTCTTGTTCTTGTTCTGGTTCTTCAAACCAGAAACACGAACACACTTTAATTTAGATTTCAGATATAATCGCGCCCTAATCAAGAAACCAACGAAGTCTCCAGCCACATAAAATCTTTTTCTTTCTCCAGTTCCAGAGCTTTATTCTTCTCACCATAGCACTATGTCTCATCAATTAACTTCGGATTCAACTCGTCTGTCCTCATCTGTCGGATCCACACCGGCTTACGGTCTTCCAGCATCGGTAACTTATCCCAGCTCGCTGTTACCAGCAACATCGTCAACCAGCAGCACTCACATGAGCCATCAAATGTCTCCAGTAGCTGCAGCTTCCTCTTCAACGTACCAACAGGCCAGTGGTCATCAACTTCCACCAACACCGAACTCGTTGGTCACCATGATGGGTCCAAATTCTGGAAACTCAAATCCAGCGTCCGAACAATTAGCTTCGGCGGATCTACCGATTAGCTCGGTGTCTCCTGTTCAACACCAACAACAACAGCAAGCGAGTCAGGGAAACTCTTCGCCAACGTGGAATCTTCCGATTTCTAGCGGAGGAAGAGTTGGACTTCCGAGTCCACCAACGAGTTTGCAGCAGTCTCATGCTCATGCTGCACATCCTCATCAAGCTTTCGCTAGTCATTATAGCGCTCAAGGTTTTCAACAACCACCCAGACCTGCTCCTCATCAACCGTTTTATAGTTGGTATTGAGGAGATTAGGAATTTTGAGGATTTAAAGGATGAAAATAAAGAATTAAGAGTGCAATCGAAAGTGCCTCATTAACACGTTGACTGCCACAACACCCATATTCGTGTGTCAGCAAAGTTTCTGGTCAGATTACGTAATCCATATTCGGCTGTCGCTTATTTGAATACTTGCGAAGGATCGTCGTAGGTATTTGAAAAGATATTCCATAATAATAAATTGTTGATAATTAATTGTAATAATAGTTGAATTGTTATAAAATAAAAATACAAAGGTGGTGGCACTCGACAACAAATACCACCACTCGACACTAACTCCTACCGGACGGTAGCGCAGTGGTTAGCGCCTTAGGTTACGAACGTTTTCGGGACCCGGGTTCGAATCCCGGCGCCCGTAGTCCTATTTTTCTTCCATGCATGTGAATTAGAAGAAAAATAGCAGTACCCCAGCAGCAGCGACATCTTCAGCCAGCAGCTACAATTATCACGTACAACACTTTACACCTCACGAAAATGATTTATTAAAATAATTATTTAGAATGTAAAACTTTAAAGCATTCTATACATAGTTGAGGTTGGTCGGGACAATTTGGACAATAAGTTGTTGTTTTCTTAAAAATTCTTTTGTGCCTTTGTTCGGTCCATTCGACGTCTTTTATTTGCATAACATAGTTTGCATGCGCGTCTAATGCTTCTTCCGGAATCATTTTTCCGAACGGCGATATTATTCTGACTCCGTCGAAGACAAGGATTTTTTACATCTTTCCTAGAAAGAATTGAATGCCAAGTTTTCTGTATCATTTGATTGATAAAGGATATAACCTAACAAACACGAAGATGGTACCCCGCTGGGGGTAGCCACCCACATGATAATCAAACAGCTAAAAAATTCTACCAAATGTCCTAATTGGACAATAATGTGAAATATTAAATAAAAAAAAAGAAAAATTTGATTCCTTTTCTAATTGTGGTGGCATAAGAAACCATTTGGTCGGAATAATCTTGAGCGATTGAGCACCTAGCAGAGAACGCTTGGTACTGATGTACGCGTGGCCTGACGGTGCTAAACACGCGTGGCAGTTAAACATTTGGATAAACAAATGCGTATGCATAAACGAATACTAAATATTCTCTCTTCTTTCTCTTGTTATGTAATTGTTGGTTGTAATAGGAAAACTGCAATGAAAGAGGTAAATTTCCGTTACGATTAGATAATCGACGCCACGAACTGATCGACCCCCTTATTTCTGTTAGGATAATAGGGGGTGGTTAAAATTGAGTTTATACTGAATTAACAGGTATAAATTACAACTATTTATAATTTCTACAAGTTTATGTTACTTATTGTGGAATAATCGAATAATATTCCGCAATAGTGAAATAAATATTTGTAGAATAAATTCTAAAATAACCAAATGGTAATTTGCAAAATTTGTTTGCAGAATTTGATCCGTTTTATTGCTAAATTTGTTACAGCTATGCAAGAAAATTTACTAATATTAATGGCTTGCAATTTGTGAGTTGTGAAGCTTCAGTAATAATATTAGTTCAATCGTACAAAGGACTCAAAGCTTACATTATAAGAATATCAAAAACAGTGATTAAAAATTAATAGCTATAAAAATACTGCGACGAGAAAATTAAAAAGCGTGTAGGAGAAAATTCAATTATTGTTTCTGCCATCATCATACCGACTAAGTGTTACATCTAAGAGCTTAAAAAAATTATCTCTGGTTGTGTACAAATTAACATGATGATAAATTCCTTCGACAAAATTCCTTACGCATGAATAAATCCAGTGATTGTACACTAAATTCACGGGTCCGATACACCTGGCACAATATTCGAACAAGTTCATATAATTTAAAAGCTTCCCCATTGATTTGACATCGTTGAGTCGTGTTCCTTCACATATTAAATTCACGACGAAACTATGTATAAATATATTGCGATCATTAGAGGCATTTATGAAAAAAATCGTGAATGTTTCTTTTCTTGTAATAATTGTAAAGTTTGTCTATTTTTTGTAGATTATAAAGTAACCAAGAATAGTTAATTAATTAAACATTGTAAATATTCGCTTCTTTTATTGTCGGTTTTTGGGTTCACACTTTAAAAATCGATTATTTGATCGTAATTCGTATACGATCAAAAAGTATATTTAATAATATAAATAATTGGTAGTTCCTAACTTGGAAATATGAAACTAAATTTTTAATCGAAAAATGTCTTTCCTCGTTGAACAAATGAAGCACAATGAATTGATTGTATTAATGAAAAACCGAATGTGAAACGTTTAAATAAAAATGAACGTTAAATAAAAACGTTTAAATAAATGAAAATCGAAAAGAATTAAAAATAGCGTTGTAAAAAGTGAAGACAATTTCATTTGAATTTTCACGAAGTATTGTTGTGAAGTATTATTAAATCGTATGTACGTCGTATTAAACATGTATGATATCGTATCTTGAGGAGTAAGATTACTAAATAAAGTTTCGAAAAAAATATACAAACACCACGATGATAAATATCATTCAAATTACTATTAAGAAATATAATTGCTCAATAATAAATAGTTTATGTAGGTTAAATATGAAGGAAGATTTCAGTATGTACCGCATACATGCAAACATACAATTAAGTGCGGCAAATCAATTAATTAAGCTAAAGATTGGTCTTAGACATAATGTATTTTATTTATTAATACTTTACATAGATGGTTTTCATCGAATATTATATACAATAATATAAACATGTCTGAGAAGCAATGTACAGTCTTCAAGTCTTCTGCTTTTTCGCACTTGATGCTCCATCTTGCTCATCTGACTGGAATATTGTTTGTGGTTGAGTTTTCTTATACGCTGGGGCAATCCAGTATGGATTCTCTTCTGCTACTTTTGCATATTTCAAAATAGCCTCTCGAGGATCTTGGTCATCTTCTATTCTCTTACTAAGTCCCAAATTGCGAATTACATAAGAGCTAAGCGTTCCACCAGAAGATGCAACTCTGCCACCCTGCCCAGAAGTAATCGGTAAATCTGGTCTTCTTGATTTAACAGGATCCAAACGATCTTTTTCCATTTGTTTACGAACAGATTTAGGCCTGTCCTGCCTGAACAATGGAAGTGCATGTGGTGTAATAATCTGTTGGGTTGACATTACTTCAATGTGTTTTTGTTTCAAATGCGTTTTTACAACGCACAATTTAGCTCCCCTTAAGCTCTTCTTAGAATCATAATATACTTTAACTATTCCATTTCCACAACCAACAAATATTTGATTTAGTTTTGGATGCCATAATGTTTTAATAACATGCGAGTTTGTTACGTTTATTTCATTAATTAGATCAAAGGTCTTTGTATCATAAAATAGTATTCTACCAGTATTTTGATTCCTATTCAATGATTCTCCTGTAATGAGAATTGAATCATCTGGATTAAACATACAATCAGTTGTATCATATCTGGAATATAAATTGTTTGCTTGAAAGACAGGTGTTTTAAATGCTCTCAAATCCCAAAGCTTCAACGTATCGTCGCAACTTCTGGTTGCAAGCATTTGTCCAAGATAAGAGAAACTTAAGCTTGATATCTCACTACCTTGTGCATGTGCATTCCTCTGAATCAGCGATGGATTCACAAAATTTTTTCTATGATCCCACATCTGTATAGAACCATCTATACAACCACAGGCAACTACAGTACCCTCTCTGCTATAGCCACATGTAGTTGGTATTGTTTTAACTCCATTTTGTGCTCTACACTTTATTAAATGTTTATGAGCACGTGGCCTATATAAAATCCATATTCTACAAGTACTATCTTGTGAACAAGTAAGGTATTCTTCCTTTGTAAATGGATGCCAACAACCACTGTTTAATCCTGCTGTATGACCTTTTGTACGTGCCATGTCTGATATATATTGATCACCTTTCACAGTTTCGCACTTTTCAAAACCATCTCTGTCCAAAACTTTCGCTTGTGCAGAACCTGATATGACTAATATAACATCACCAGTCATTGAATATTGTAGACATTTAATCGGATGATTTTCGCAAGGTTGTAGCGTTCTGAAACTTCTCATAGATGAATCCATACCAGCGAAATCCCAGAAACAAACATCATAATCGATAGAACCTGAAGCTAACCTTGCTCCAGAAGGATCTGCTGCAATAGCTGTTACTGCTTTTGTTCCGTGAGTCATTGTAACTTCATGACTACACGGAACTTTGTCTTTCAACTTTAATTCTTCTTCAGTATCAGATTCATTGTCATCTTCATCGCTCTCATCATCATCATCATCTTTATCTTTTACTTTTGTAGATTGTTCTGACAATGTTGAATTCTCAAGCCCATGAGGTATTGGAGGACCAATAAAATCATCCTCTTCATCCTTGCTATCATTAGTATTTCCATTATCAGCAGCATCGCTACTTTTAGCTTCCTCTAATAATTGTGTTTTAGTCTCTTTATCTATAGCTTTTGTTTTCTCAGACATTGCTTTGTTAGTATTAATAGTTTTTGTAATATGCTCCAACATTTCTTGTACATCAAAGGACTTGGCCTTTTTACCAAAACCAGTTATGCCCATAACCTCTTTCAAATTTTGGGATTCTTCTTCATCTTCTGGTTTGATTTCATTCATTTTTGTTATATTAGTTTCTAATGATTTTTTACCAAACGTACCAAATCCAGAACTTACAGATTCTGTATTTTTCGTTTGTTCCCGAGATAAATCTTTACTGATCTTTCCAAATGTTATAACCTTTTTCGTGTTCATGATTTTATTATATTCACAAAATTTATTCTTCTTCGATAAAATCAATTTTTTTATTTAAAATTTTACTTCAGACATTCCATAACTGGAGGTTATGATGTCTTATAATTTGACACTTGATTAATTTAGAAGGAATCTTAATAGAATTGATACAAGGAGAAAGCTTAAACTTCAAATAAGAACATACGACCACAAAAGTTCATAATTTCATTCTTGAAACACGTATTTTTTGGAATTCAATATTTAATCGATTTTCAGGCACGCAAATGGAAACAGAAACAGAAACACAATGAAGACACAAGTAATGTTTGACGGACAAATTGTGTACTGCCATCTATGAGGAAAAGGCGGAACCGCAACTTGGAGTATTCATGGATAGATGGTAGTACATACTTTTTCGAAAGCCAAAAATCGAAGCCCTTGCTCTGAAACTTGTGTCGGACAAATCACGTTCTGCCATCTATTGGGGAAATGAGGAGTGGTTATGGAAAGTAAAGGTAACAAGATATCCTTCTAGAATAACTATAATTAAGTAAATTATTAGAATATTAAGTAATATTTATGTAAAAGAAGGACAATACTGTAATTTCAACAGAAATCAGTATTATCACTCAACCAATATGCATTTCGTGTAAAATTATAATTTTTATTCGACAGTTAATCAAAGATTTAAGTTTCACATTTATATTATCTAACAATAAGTTCTTTGCTTCTCCAGTATTGTAAGCTTGCCTGAGATAGGGAGTTTACCCCCGGTCATGGCGGACGGCGAGGCTGGTCTTGCTCCGTAAAGAGGGCCGACCGACGACTTCGCCGTCGGCGTACCGGCCGATATGCCTGCTAGACGAGGCCGGCAAACTCCTCGAGAAGGTGGTTGCCATCCGCTTGGAGCGACACATGGCGGGACAGGTGCCAGGTTGGCACGAAAGCCAGTACGGCTTCCGGAAGGGACGCTCGAAAAGAAAGTATTGTAAGCTTGCAAATACACTCGCTACCAAATTACATGTTTGTTATACAATTTCCTTTCTATAAACTGTGCAATCAAACAGTAAGTCCACTTTCAAATAAACATCCTATCTTCGTGAAACTTTGGAAACAACATAGTTTCCGGCCCAATTGTTTTCCTTCCTTTTTCCTCCGTTTGAATCGATATCACAATAAATTGACAATAATCCATCGATGGAAACGAAGAAAAAAGAAAAATTGATGAATTATTATGAATGTTTGAATTAATAGTGAACGATGTGAAAGAGGAAACTCCTTGGATCGTTTTAAAAAACTACTCACGTAATCTTTTAATATATTCTAGCCGTATACAAATGTAAGCAACTATACACGTATAAATTTCATTTGTTTGATCTTCTCCGCACATTACCTAATTTCATTCTCTTGAAACCGATAGAACAGTAATTCTATACACACAGAATGAAGTAAATAAATTGTTGCAATAAATTATTTTCTTCGAAATCATTGCAAATATCGATTTGCTTTATTAAACAAATTAAATAAGACAGCAGTGATAATTCTTTCAGAATGAAATACATTGTTTTAGGACTGTGACGAGGACGAAAAGGGAATTATACTATGCCATATTGATATACTATATTAATTTGTCTTATATTGTCATTGGAAAATATAGCAAGTATAGTATATATATTAAAATAGAGTAAATTACATTATTCACGTTATATTTTAGCCATATTAATATTCATATTTATTTAAATTAATTGATTCTTTGTTATTCGAACAACCCTTACATCAAACTGAATAATATTCGTTTATAGTATTCCGTTTCTTCAGTTTTCATAGTTAAACAGTTAAACAAATGCCTTTTCCACAGAGCATGGAAAAATAAAGGGAATAATCACATCTTGTATTAAAAAGAATTTTGTTAAATGTTTGAAACAATGTGAAGATATTTCAATATAATTCGTTTATAGTATTCTGTTTCTTCAGTTTTCATAGTTAAACAGTTAAACAAATGCCTTTTTCACAGAGCATGGAAAAATAAAGGGAATAATCACATCTTGTATTAAAAAGAATTTTGTTAAATGTTTGAAACAATGTGAAGATATTTCAATATAATATTAACAAAACGTATCTGCAGTAATTCCTTAGAAACTGGCTTGCAACACTTTATTTGACTCACCTTATACGTATGAATTTGTCTTTTCTTTCAATATCGTCCTCTTGTCAATTTATAATATGTAATAACGAATATATATCGCATTTTTCAGCATCTACCTGTTCTTTGGTTGTGTAAACTTCTTCTTCAATGTCTACTTTTGTTCCTTGAACTGTCATCTCTTGCATTCATATCGTTTTCGCCTCGAAAATCGAAGAAACTTTCATCGAGGGTGGTTTTCACCCCCTGGTGCAGTAAGAATGAGGTAAAATCGTAGGATAACACGTGGCAGGTGGGTAGTGAGGCACAAAAGTACGTGTCAGCATAGTGAAAATACGCAATAAACATATTTTTACGCGATATACGAAAACTCACACATGCACACACAACGAGGAATTCGTCGCTTCCGGAACAGTGGCCATCCCCACCACTTCCTGCTCGCACCACCTATCACCCTTTTCGTATAATTTCTTTCGATACCTTTCTGACATATTTTATTAGATATTATTCACCAAATTATATCATTTTCATATCTTTTCCTATCGAACGATTGAACAGTGTATCTGAATCGACGATCAATAACTAAAAAAATAAAATAAAGTAGTTAATTTTATTAATTAGAAAGTGGAAATGATTAAGAAGCAAAATCTAGAATTATGAGGTTAAATAAAAACGGGTAAAAAGTAGTTGAGTTTTGGATTAGGTTTTTTTTTTTAGATCAAGGCGTATTTGTTTCAGATATTATTAAAAATCGTTTGTCATACAGAAAATTGGAGTAGATAATTCGAACGAATTTCTTCTAATCTAATTTCTCTTTCACTCCTCGATCAATATTATTGGATCACTAACTAATTGCAATAGTTTGGATTATTGAATTTTTACGCGACAAAAATCTCTAATCATCTTTATTTTATAGGACGCAAGATACAAATTAAAATTGTAGCTATTGATAAAGTAAACAGAGGCAAGTTGAGCAAGGTCATGGCATAAAAGGAAGTCAGTAGGGCGCTGAGGACAAGAATGCATGAAATTTACGAAGAAACGTAAAGTAAGAGTGAAAGTAATGGGAAAATGTCAGAAAAATTGTAGAAAGCAAGGTGTTTCAGGCAAGACGGATACGATGGATTTAAAGAGAGAAAATGTTTAGAGGGCAAGTAATAAGAAGAAAATAGGTCACTGTCCTAAGTAGATGACGTAGTACTGTTAGCAAAGGACCAGCATGAGAAACGATGAAGAGGAAGAAAAGTTACTTGAAAGGAAAAGGACTAATGTTAAACGCAGAAAGATCGAGAATATTAATATTCAAGAAGGAAAGAGGCCAAAACACGAGAGGAAAATGGAAATGGGAGCGATGAAGTGATGGAAGAAGTGATAAACTAACAACTTAGGATACATTCTTAAAAAAAAAAAAAAAAAAAATGGCTGTAGACACGAGGATTAAAAAAAGGCCACTAAAAAATGTCGTGAAATTTACTTTCTATGTTTTGTACTCGAAATATACAAAATTTCCTATTTTATTTTTACTCGATTTATCGTACTTCTTCGCCTTCATCCCATGTGAAAAATGTTTTGAGATATCTTCGTCCAATAATCTTTCGGACGACGAAAATTAATTATAGAAAAACAATGAAACCAAAGGAGACTAAATCGAAAAGAGCAAAAGAACGTGAGAATATTTTCTTTCAGAAGTAGAATGAAATAGACAAGACACTTTGTTGAATGCGAACATTTTTATTGAGCTACGCTGTAAAAAATTCGAGGCGATATTTTCTTTCAAGCGATTGCTCTCCATAATTCTCCATATATTTTTGTATTCATGAAATCTTTGTCGATGAGGGGTAAGAATAAAGACACTCGTGTAATTTTATTTTAATCGGAGGGTGCTCGGTGAAGAGCAGGAATTGATTTACGGGGGTGGTACAAAAATCTTGTGTCTTCTCTCTCACACGTTTCTTTCTCACTCTCATACACTCTTTTTCGTTTTTTCCCCACTTTCATCATATTTCATTCGCACTTAACTTTCTCTCTATCTCACTCACACGCGCTTTCTCACCTTTCCACACGAACAAATCCTTTTTCTCTCTTTGTCACGTGTTTACAAATCAGTGCGCTCACTGTTATAATCGATACGATCCAAGATTATGTCATATATATGTATATATGTATATATATACAGAACAATCTTAAGTTGCATAATCTGGGAAAAAACGCGAGTAAATTCATCTACCGCGGATGTAGGATTTCGTTTCGTCCCTCTCTCACTCTCACGCTTATTTTCTTCTCCTTCTTTTTCTTTTTCTTCAAATTTCATTCCTCTTGCTCTTAACTTTATCTCTCGTTTAAGATTCTCTTATCCACTTTACAAACGAATGACGCATTCGCGACGAGTGTTCCTCGAATTATCTTCTCGAGATCATTTTCGTCAATTTATCTTTTAATTGTCGCAATAAAACTGCAAATTACTCGGGAGGTTCTAGAGAATCTTTTTCGGTACTATCACATTTGATGTTCCATCGAGAACACTTATCACTAAATTATTGCGAACCTGGCACGGATAGTTTAACGAATTATTGCCAATTTCTGACGTCGTAGTCTTACATTCTCCAATTATTTAATAGTCACGAATATTTCTTTGTAATTTTTCTGTTACAGAAAAGTATAAGGAATCCATATAAACGTAACATTTTGATATTTAGGAATGCGTAATGTTTTTTCAGAAATGGAATCGAAGAATAATATTAAATCGCGTGACCTGCGTTAAGAGTGAAATTTCATTTTACGCGACAAATTAAGAGAATTTTTCGTGAATTCAGCTACATGTTCCTAAATATCGTCCTTTGAATCTTTAAAGTATATAAATTACGTCGATTTCCGTATTTAAGTGTACAAATGAATCATAAAAATCGTATGTTGCACACGAAATTAAAATTAAATTTCACATTTATCTATTAAATACTTTCAACAACCTTTACAATCGCTCTCGAGTCTCCAAAATTATTTAAAAATCCTCTCGATAAATAGAATCAACCCTCGAGTAACCTACCTCTAAAATTTCCCTCGAGAAGATTAAATCAATTGAATTAATCAATTCGTTTTCGAATCGAGAAACACTCTTGACGGAATCTCGTTACACAGCCTGACGTCGTGACAAACTGGAACTCGGTCCTGGCACGAAATCTACCTCGAACAACGACCCTCTGAACGTTTCGACTCTTTTATCCCTCCCCCAATTTATTTTCTCTCTCCCTGTCTCGGTACGGCCGCGGTAGAATTCAAAAGCGAGAGGCAGCTTCGATAAAAAACGAACATACTTTTATAATACGCACGTATGGAATTATAATTATCGATGATTTTCTGTGTACGTGTCCTTATGTGTATAATATGCGTGTGTTGGTTTCATAAGATTCGATGCAGGCATACGTAGTTTGTTTTGCGATCTTGTAAAACTTGTTATCTGTCGCGTAAGTGTGTGTTGTAGCGTTTTTTTTTTATTAGAAACTAGAAATTAGAAGTACTAGAAGTTAGGAGAAAAATCCGACTATGCAATACTATAGAGATACGACTAACAGCAAATTATTATCGAATTGTTATTACTCTTCTTTTTGGAGTATTATGAAAAATTAGAAGATAAATGTGGTTACAACGAAGTAGTATAATATTTTATAGTCAAAGGGAGAGTCAAAGTGTTAACAAATAAATAAATAACTTCTGGGGATGATAACCAGGATCTTTAAGTGAATTATATGTAATAAAATTCACGATATGATATATAATAAAATACACGTATGTTTCTCCATATAATGCAGTGTACTGCGACACAAAATTCATTCGTCTGCATCGAGTCTTACTCAGCTGCATTTAATGGTCGTCACGGAAATGTTCAATGTTTTCAATCGAGAAACTCGAAGACGTTCGTGCGACGACTGCCGGTCCAAAAATTCTTATCCTTCGATAAAAATCGTTCTCAGTCTGAAGGAAACAGGTTTGACGAAGGACGAAGTGACGATAAGTTCAAACGTCTATGAAGGGAATTACGATGGTCTCAAAGAGAAACGAACGCGACGTCGTCCGAATTTTAATCTCGGATCAACATCCTGGAATTTGTTTAATCCTATGGTGGATTTTAAGGAATTTGAAGAATTTCAATTCGAATTGAAATTTGGGGAAGTTTCAAGTCAAGCTTGGATAGGTTTGATAATTCCTCGTAAAATTTCTAACGCAAACTTTCGTGCCTTTTTTATTAATTTATTTCGACTTTGGAAGCTTCTTCTCAAAAGGCTCGAATTAAAAAGTACAAAGCAAAAACTTGCGTTGGAAATTTGCCAGAAGAAAGATGAAACACTGTTGCAAGTATCGTCCCTATTCTCCTTCTTTTGCTTCTCTCGGTTTTGATATTCTTGCGGTCAGAAAAAAAAGAGCGGATCTCTATTGGGAATCATCGCGTTTTGCATCATTGAGTCGATCGTTTTCTAAACAAATACAACCGTATTTTTCCAAATATCACGACTTACTCTCGTTATCCTAAAATGTAGAAAACGAGTTTGAGTTGCTGGCGAAGTTACGTGTTGACATCTTGTAATCAGAAAAACGAATGATTTTTCTCACCGTTGTATCATTATAATTAAAAAATTTCTTCGAAAGATATACAGCACGAGTCTCTTATATATTTCATCGTCGAAATATTTTAATTATTGCTATTCACTCGTGATATTTCTAAAAAATCTTCGCAAAAATTCGATGTTCGAAAGGGTATGGAGTGAATTCTGGCGATTTGAACGAAATCTTCGCGGAATATTCTTTAAGATGATGCAATGGACGTTTCTTATTCCTTTTTTTTTTTTTTTTTTTGTATCCGACTCTTTCAGCGACATCAATTTCGTCGACGATCGCATCTTTTATAAACGGCTGGTAAAGAAAAATCGGATCTAAGAAACATAAGAGAATTTTTACTGTTTTCTCTTCATTCTTGGACAGATACATTGATCAACGATTTGAAAATGAACAGGCATTTTTTTCTTGTAGACACTTTCGACGTTTGACAGGCTGGTTTTCCTTAGAAATAAAATTCTACTTATCGTTGTGCATTCATCGTTCAACACACTTGGATAAATTTTTGTTAAGCGTCGTTCTTCGTCCATCACTCGATCGAATGAAATCGTTTAAAATTAAACAGAAAAATTCCCATCTAGTGTGACAAAATAGCAAAAATTCGGTGATACTTGAAAAATAATCAATGATCGTTCTTAGAATTGAAAACATTCAATTATATCCATACTTTTTCAAAAAATAGGATTTTTATAATAAATCTGTGTATATTAATTCGTATAAACATGTTGATTAGAAAAGAAACGAACGAGAACTGTTGTTTTTTCCTCCTGAAGTGATCACTGTTGCCCTCTTTCTGGACCATTTGTCGAACATCTGTTGCTTCTCTCTCTCTTTTTTTTTTGCATTTTCTTTTTAAAGAACAATAAATCCGTATCGTTTCGCCGTGTACCTAAGTGCGAAAATCCACGTGTGCTGCGTGTACTACTGGTAGTAATAATAATCAAAGATAATCGCTATTTGTAATTAAAAAGCTGCTTCTCATTAGCGCTGCGTCGCTGCTCCTCTCGTTACAAAGTAACTACGAGTCATTTAATCGTTACATCGAATGTATCGGTATCATTTACAGCCTAAAATACTGAGCAAAGAACGAATAGATCTGTGATCGATGATCCTCGATCGAGCCTCCCCTTTCCCATAATCGCATTCGGAATTTACCTCTCGCAATCCATTCTTTCTTTCACATTCATTCCTTACAATTTTAATATATGCGTACTTTCTTTTGAAAATTTTGATTTTCAAATTTAGTTACTTTCATTTAATTTCAATGGCGTTTCCTTTTGTTCCTCGATAATTAATTCAAATATTGCTTTGAATTAAATTCAATATTTAATATATTCACTCGAAGTGATATGTAATTTCGATCATCTATGTTTCGGTTTTTTTTTTTTTTTTTAAGATCGATGCTTTATTCTGACTGGAAAAATATAATTTGTTACTCATTTTTTTCGTCAGACTGTTAAATAATTCGAGATCAGTTTCCAGTTATTGTCAACGGTCATACCAATCGATAATCGAACCATAACACCTTCGTTAACAACATAACATCGAAGAAAATCGTGATCAGAGTTCGATCAGCGTGGAAAACGATTTATACGGGGATGATCGGGGATCATCGATCATCGCTTTTCACCCTTATCACTGCGTGATAAATCGCCGGAGGGGGTGAAAAAAGTAAACTCGGGAGGTCGAGAACGAAAAGAGAGGAAGAGAAACCAACGTACGCTTACGAGCATTAATTAATTCGAGATATCTTGTAAAAAATTTTTTACAACGTGTATACGCATAGACATAGACGCACGCATAATTGCTCAGTGTATATACGTACACACGCACGTGTATGTATAACATGTAGGTATATATATATATATAATTTATATACCGTTATTGCGCAGGCAATTGTTCATTCATTAGACTTTTTTGTCATTTTCTTTTCTCTCTTTTTTCTTTTTAGTCGTTTTACCATTTTTATACCCATCGGTATATTTTACTATATTTTCCTCGCCTCTTCCCCCGTCGCGCTTGCGTTTTCATCCCTACGTTTATGGCAATAATATCAATAATATAATTATAATATAATAATAATATAACAATAATAATAATAACCGTAATAATAATCATAATAATAATAGTAAGAATATTAGTCATTATCTAAATTCTCTCCGTATTAATTTTTCCGTTTTCTTTTTCACTTGCCTCGTGTGTATTTTTTCCCTCTAATCGTTTTATTTATTTATTTATTAATTTATTTTTTTTTTGGTTGTCTGTATAAAGGACATTGCAGTTTTACTTCGTAGGTGGCACTCAGAATTGTATTTTAATTATTTAATTATCTTTTGTATTTCTTTTATTACTCTCGAAATATCTAATTGTTCGTCATGGGTCGTCCAGCCATTTTATAATTCGCCCCCGACAATGCCCTTGCTTTTATTTAACTTAAACACGTATATCTCCCGAAGATCGCAACACTATGTTTCCCTTTTTTATTTAACGCAATTTTTATCATCCTCCGCTGCTTTCTTCTAATTTCCTCGTATAATCTTATTTTTTAAACGTCGCTTATAAGCAATAAAAAAAGAAGGTGCTCTCAGTCGATATTAATCTTAATTTTGAACTTAGCTACGTGTATTTATCGTAACGCGAAGGACTCCGAAAATTTAAGAAACTTTCTCTCTCTCTCTCCACGAGCTGCACATTGTAATTTCTCCTTTAATTATTTTTGTGTATCTTTAAACATTATTTTTCGTCTTACTTTATGAACATCGATCTTCTGCCTGTTATCTTGTACTTTCATTTTATTTCTTTTAATTCTTCTTTAATTCCCCTCGCTGTTCGTTTCTTTTATTCTTCCTCACGATGTTATCGAGTAACGAAAGAGAACTTTCCACGTGCAAAACAAAGAAGCATCGTTTCAAGAGGGGAATACATAGTAATTTGTGTATTTGTGTATGTGTGTAGATGAGAATGTGTATATCGATTAATACGATTAAAAAATTGCTCAAAGGAAATGTAGCGTTAATACGGGGTAGAAACCTCGAAGGTAAGTTCGCGTTCCAACGGTAGGATTAGATGTGTCGATACCATGGAATAATTGCGTCTGTGTAATATGTACCTGTGTATGTGTACTTGTGTTTTTGTGTATGTACGTGTATAGCTTTCTGAAACGCCGCTCGTGCTTTTCATTCTCACTCTTTCCTCTCGTCTTCTCGCTCTTTCAAACTTAAAAACTTCTTGTACCACGACGATATTGCTGTGCGCTTGCCAATCGATTTTCTCTTAATCATTCCATACTCGAAAATTTATCGACAATGTTGTGGTAACCCGGCCAAACTAGTTGGAGAAAATATTTAGAGAATATAAATAAGTCGCTTTTCAACGAAAATTTTGTAAAAATTGTGTCTGAATAGGTGTCGTTCTCTTAATAGGTGATATTAATCAGAAAAGAAACGAGCAAAAATATCTTTTTTCCTTAAAGTGAATGTACATATACATATAAATGATCAAGTGTAATAATAGATATAGTGCTTTGCTTATAATACTGAAGTCACTAATCATTCATAATAATGCCTCGCGATTAGTAACGCAGTGTATAATAAAAAGCTTGGAAGAAACCGAAAATGCTACATTACGTGAAGATTCTACTTAAAATATTAAACACATAGATTTAATACAAGTAGAAAAATAAGTGATCGAACGAACGAAGAAACTCTTAGGCTTGTGCATATGAAGTACTGCCTTTTTAATTGAAATAGTTTAATAGAAAAAATGTGTTGAAAATAATTTCCATGTGCTTTGTTCAGTATACTTTTTCAACGATTAACGTTTCATTAAAAATCTTGTTATAAATCTGAAAATAGATGTATTTCTAAATGAAAACTCACATGAAAGAATAACACGAACATTCTGATCATTTATGCTGACCAATAACGAGGTTACGACTTTTTATTACAAATCTTCTTAACACTAAATACACTTAATCTATATCAAATATCTTCTTCTTTAATATATTTGATAATTGACATTAAAACAAAATATATTTCCACAAGTCCGTCAAAGTCAAACTTAGACGAAACAAAGTTTCATATGCATCAACCTAACAGAGTGTTATTGTTATTCACCAACACTCGTCAAAAATCGAGTTTGACGAATCACAAATAGCCAAGCTCAACGACACAGTATCCAAAGTGATCTAGTTACTCCATAAATGAAGTACATGAAACCAACTCCAATTAACGAATCAAAGCCAAAAGGAATCTCCAGGAGAAAATCGATCGGCGGACGCGTATTCTATCCTGGCGCCACATTTTCTAGATCCTCCAAAAGGGAACGGAAGGAGTCCACAGCCATCCGAATGAATCATTAGAATCATTATGTTGTCGATTGCTCAACAACGCGTCGCGTTTCAGTCGTAAGCGAGCTGCAATTACTTCAAAAAGGAAGGGGAAACCTTGGCCTTAACTACCGTGATCCTGGTCGAGTTCGTCCAACGATTCTAATCTCGCGATCGGCGCCTCGTTTATCGTGAATTCCCAGGAGATGTCTTCGCTCGTTTGCCTCGAGGACTCTTGTCGTTGTCCCGAAGCTTGACCTATGCCATCCTCTCGAGTAAGTTGCCTGCCATCTGAACGTTGACTACTTGCTAGATCGGTGGAACCACGATGGTTCGTTGATTCTTTTCGAGACTCGCTGCTTCGAGGACGTTGAGAGCTTCCTCGATCCGATACAGACACCACGCAGCTCCACGGATCGTCCCCTTCCGGTTCTGAACGCTTGTTGAACGAACTGTACCTGACGAATTAATTGCAAGATTAAGGCGAGAGAATATTAAAGAAGGAGTAGTGTATGGAATTTAGAATTGAATTAGAGAATTGTGTAGAATATTCGATATTAAACATTCTTAATACCTTGTATTTAATACCTTGTAATCGACAGAAAAATGTAATTTTTGTTGACTTACCCACTCCTGAACTCTCCTCTCCTAAATGCAGCAGGTTGACTATGCCACCCGTGCGGCAGATGTGCCTGTTGTGTGGGTGGTGGCACGGCTAGATCGACGGGTTGGCTCTGTGACCTTGTGGGTGCTGTTCTCAACGCTGTCTGCAGGGCCGTCGCCAGGGCGGAACTATCCGACGTGACTGTCAATCGTGACGTACCCGAGGACGTTGACGCTGGCTCCTTCGTTGGAGGTCTACTGCAGATGGAAATTAAGGAAAGAATTAATTCGTTTTAATCGAGATCTACTAGCGGCCGCTGGCGTCCGCTATGAGTAGCAGCGAAATATACTTGAAGCACGTGATTTATGTACAAAGGGATTCGGTTAGGCCTCTAATTCCTCTAAGTGTCCCGAACAGTGTCGCAAGTCTGCCTGATTGGGACTCCTATACAAAAATTCGCGATTAATCTGACATCGACATTATTTAATTTATATTTCTACGGAACGTGGTCTGTATCGACCGGCTCCATCTCCTTGTTCCTTGGTACGCTAGTGTTCAAAAGGAGCACGAGTCTTGAATTCAGTGCTAAAAGGTATACGGTAGAATCTCGATAGTTCTGGGAAGAAACGAGTGAATCAGATTTGGATTCCTTTGCTTTTTTATTGCGAAGACACCTTACAACGAATGGCTCGAAGATACTGATCGCGTTTCCAGGATTATAGTTTATTTTTCTCAAGACACGGTTGAATTTAACCTGTTAACTGGGAACACCTTGAGACTATCGAGACTGTACTGCGCTTTTCTAAATGGAAACTAGCAAAACATACGTATGCTTGTGCACTAATGAAAACATATGCCCTACGTAGTGGCGATTCATACTCGCGGGAATCAGCTACATATTGAATCTCTTACCTCTGTCCATCGTGATGGGATATTTTTAAATTGCTATGAAGGCAAGTTTTGTTAAGATGTGCAAAGAATGGTAGTGTCGTGTGGATTACTATAATATAGACGAATTGAAAACTAGAATTTTTTCCGTGGAAAATTTTAGACATCTTTACATAAAACAGCAAACATTCGTGTTTGATATTAAAATTTAATATTTTAGAAAATATTTTGAGACAAATTTGAGAATATCTTTCTATCTTAACAGTAATAAAGTCTTTTTGGAATTAATATCAAATTTTTCGATCTCCTAAGTGTGTATCTTGTTACAAAAATTTATACACATTTGCAAAAGCTACCAATATTAATGTTTGATATTGAAGATCAATATATGGACCAATTTGGTAATATCTATTGACAAAATATTTAGGTGTATAATTTATGATTTTTTAAAATGTGTATTTTAGTACTAACTGTAAGCATTAATTAAATGTTTGTTCTATCGTGTGGAGAGAAAAGTACAATGGAAAGCTCTATCTAAAACGATGATCTTGGAAATTGTCCTTCAAACAAATTGACAATGGTGTCGTGATTAATTTGATGTCGTTAACGAGCAAACGAATCGAGGAAACATGGCTTGACATACCCCGCGTGTTCACCTTCAAGCTTCGAAAACGTGCTACGTCGCAGAATAAATAAAAATCCTCTACGCACGCGTCGTATGAAAGAATGCTCGATCGATATTCTAATTAAGGGAATAGAAAACAAAAAGATAGGCTCAGCAAGTTAAACAAAGAAATCGATCAGAAATATGTAACCTAACGAAAGATCTAGGCACTAATGATCGAGAAAAAGAAAGACCATTCTAAGTAGTATTTCAAAATGATTCTTGATTTAAATGTCGATGTCAATTATTCATTCTATTTGATACAATATATAAAAAAACAAATAAAAAAAGTAAAAAATGATCGAAATTACAAGGGCAAAGATTAGTTACAAGATAAGGAGAGTGGAAATGAGATTATTTAAAGTCACAACGTGATAAGTTTCAACTAGCAACAATTTTCGTAAATGCAGAAAACTAGCAGTGTTACTTTTATGCAAATTTTTATCTTTGTCTTGATGTTTTGCATTAATATAATTATGATACTCCTGCCTCGGTTCTACTTGCGCGACACTGCTCGCAAAAAAAGGGTTTCAAAGAAGAGTATGAGAGAGTATGGTCACCTTCGGAACTTGTCCAACCTTTCCAAAATAAAAGACGTCGAAATCAAATGCAACTGATCCAGGGATTTCGAAAGAAAGCTTTCCAAGAATAAAAATATCGATTACTTCCTAGGAAAAACAGAATCAGTTTCTACTTGAAAAAAAGAAGAAAGAGAGAAGATAGAAAGAGAGAGATAGATAGATAGATAGAGAGAGAGAGAGAGAGAGAATAATGGTTTAAAGAGAGAACAATTTATCTATGGTCCTGATAATCGATGCCGCGACTTCGAACGTTTCCAACCACGTCGATTTGAATTCAAAGAAAGATAGAAAAGAGAAAGAGAAGACACATGTTACATCTGCTGTGACGAACAGTAAACCAATACGGTAACATGTGAAAAAGATGGCGACTCCTTGAAATTTTAAGATAAAAATAAGGTATGTTTTAAGATATCAAATATTCACAAAGACATTGACAAAGAATAAAGAACCTAAACTTCAAGCATTTTCTAAATATAGTAATATACCGATAAAGTTTGGAGGAACTCTGCATATGTAGTATAAATTCTCTAACTTTAATAATTAGACAGCAATCTTTTTACCATGTTACTGTGCGAACGATAGGATTTCTAATTTATCGAATTGAATCGCGAACACTCACCTAAACAAACTGTGAGACGTGCTAGGCTGAAGCTTTCCATTTCCATTGTTCGACGGTGGACCTGTCGGCGGTTGCGGTTCACTGGCCGATCGTTGGACTAATGCTGGAGCTCTACTACTTTTCGACAGCCCGGCCGAGGTGGTTCCAGGCATCATCTCGATGCTGGAACTTTCCCTCGATGAATTGAGCGTCTGTTGTAGCAGATTCAAAATCAATCTGATGTCCTCACCCATAGAATGCTCCAGTGAGGTCACTTGTCGCGATAGTTGGTCTATTCTCGCGTTTATCTCTTCTACAGGCCGGCCTGGTCCACTTTGAAAGTCACCTAGAATTAGAAATAATCGGATAAAAAAATCTGTTCAACTGGAACTTGAGAAATTTTCATCTCAAAATAGTTTTAATTGATGTTAGGCGTGTACCTATTAATTCGGTACCTTTTTTTAATTCAATTTTTAATTCAAATATTTGTCTGTCTTACGTTTCGAAGAATTTTGTAAAAGTGTCATCTGCATTTATATGTAAAAAGTTCGTATATATTGGTGCGATGTAAATGTCTCGATGATAAATTTAATATTTCGAGATTCATAGATAAAATTTCAATGTAGTTTAAGGGGCACCTTTTTATGCGACCTCTTCAATATCTATTTTTCATTTCTCAGCAATTTTCGGAAAAGTCTCCTCACGTACATGACAAACACATATGATTCACGAGCAAAGGTGGCAACATTCGATCGTGATACAATACACAAACGACGGGGAATGAAACATGGAAACACAATTCCACGCACCATGAGATTGTGGATGTTGCGGTGGCGATGGCGTGGTATAATGACTGGATGTCGTCGAGGTTGGATGCACAGCGTTTTGGCTGAGGCAGCTTTCACCGGCGGCTGAGCTTCTCCGTGTTGGTTTCGTCAACGGCGTGGTCACTGGATAAACCCAGGCACAGAAGTATCAGTACCACGATCCGGGAAGTCAGACACGAACCTTCCTAATCTCTAAAAGTGCCTCTTATCTCCAAAGAAAAGAAGGGAACCAGAAGGAGGAGACAGATAGGCAGAGAGCCACAGAAGAAGAGAGAAAGAAAAAAACTGAGAAAGAGCGAGAGAAAAAAAGAGGTCGACAACTCTTGTATAAATTATGTTATTTTCCAGGGACTTAATTGCAATTGTGTCCCAGTTTCTTCAGCATTGGTTCATCGCCAGCTGATTATTGCGAGATAAACATTGTGTGTCTGTTCCGTTGCGACGATTTAGAAAAACTTGGCCAGTCTACTCCGCCAAATGGATACTTACTCTGCTTGGCAAGGTAATCGTGACTCGTCAGTGGTTGAAGATGGATCTTGTGCTGACGTAGGTCCGGTATGCTGCGCTTGAGATGGGTTAGCATGCCTGAACAACCAGGTTTCAAGGTGTTAACGAACTCGGGAATCAAATGCAAACGCAAAGCTTATAAACGCTGCACGCTTAACCCAAACGCCTCTGATTTGTTTAGCTCGAGATGTGATGAGACGAGCTCGATTGATCATAAAAATAAACTAAAATGTTTTAAATAAAAATATTGTAGAATACGACTTTTAAGATTTTAGAATTTTCTGAAATAGAAATGTTCTAGAATATAATTTTAGAATGTTTAAAGTAAAAATACCTTAGAAAATAATTTTAGAACAATTTGAAGGCAAAATATTTTACAAAATTTTCCCTCGTCAAGCTCATCTCTTATATCGAAGAAAAGGATAATTCTCTTTTATTTTAATCTAGATTTCACATCGTATTCTATTTACCTTAAATATTAATCATAAAAGAAATATCGTTTCGTGAAACGAAGGAAAAAAGATAATACTGGCGATCTTGAAACCTTAAAAATCTATATTTTGAGTACTTTCATTCCAAGAGAATTCTCTAAAATATATACAAAAATGTTGTATGGTTACAAAATTGTTATGTATATACATGATATGAATATCTACAAAATTATAATTTCAGAGACTTCAAGATCACATTACAGATCATACTACGTCGATCAAAGCGATTGGGCTAAGGGGATGTTTTAGCGGACAGAAAAGGAGGGAAAGGTAGAAAGAAAGGAGGAAATATGTCGGTCGAGTAAAGCTCATGATAAAATGATCTATGCTACAGAGACGAGATCTTAGAAAAAAAAGTGTCTATGGTGGAATGAAGATCTTTATGAGACACGAACTAGTAGCAATTGAATCAAGATGAATCTGATTGAAACTGTAATTTGGCGATCGTGAAGTGGAAAGGGGGACAGATTTGTAATTTTCAAGAAAGTTTCTATTTTTCATTAGCAAGATTTTATCTAATACAAAGTGAAATTGATGTACGAAAAATTTGCTACTTTAATATTTTATAACTAGACTGCGAATACTTACGACGAGAATATACAAGGATGTGTACTTACAAATGTAAAGATATATAAAATATCAAAAGTACTACGTTTTATTTAAGTTTCGATACTGCATTTTGCATAAACATTCGCAGTCTATAACAATTCAGCATCCACAAGGTTTCTTTAAAACTTTCATATTTACAGATTAATTTCATAGAATTTCTAATAAAAGAATGAATTTACTAACGATAAATGAGCGGAAAAGATCTTGAAAATACTAATAAGCTCTTTCAGCAGAATTTTCTTTCTCTCAATACAGTTACTATTCGTGATTAAAGCAAGTGAACAAAGTGGGTGAAAATTGCACAATTTCCAATCAAGTGTTAGTAAAAAGGAAAAATTCACATCCCACCGCTTCCACTCCAGGACTACTGTATAGTTGGAGGCAACTGCGATTACTGCACTCTGCTATATAAGATTCGGAATTACCTTTCCACAATAACGTTGTTAACCGGTCCGGCAAAATCGGTTCTCTTCGGAGATTCTAAGCGGTCCAAACTCGTGTAACGAGTAATAAGTATATAAGATAAATAAAGGAATAAAGGGGCAAGCTGAGCTTCTCAATAAATATATACAACGTTCCGAGAAGTATCTATATCTCTCAAAATATACTTTTTAAATGATAAGCGATAATCGATGTGGCAGGTGTTTGCGAAGCAATGATTCAAAAGTACTTTCCTGAATCATAAGGATCTTCCAACGACCACATGTATAGCAAACGTTCGAAACCGAGTAAATCGTAACAGAAGTCCTTACTCGAATATGTATTAAGAATATTCTATTTATCGTGCAGAGAACAACATTCCTCAGACAGTAAGTAGAGGCAAACAAGAGAAAGAGAGAGTTACAGAGAAAGAGTATTACTCCACTCCGATGGGGAAAAATGGAGTAAAAGAGAATCGATCGACCGAATACACGCGATTTTTCTCACCGGTTATGGAGTTCAATGTGGAGCTTCTTTGCTTTGGCTCGTCGAACTCTAGGTTCAATGGTGTCACGTCTTGGCCGGCTTTGTCGGTACTGAACTCCAGAATTCCATGACCACTCCCTTTGTCGCTGTTTTTGATAGCAACGAAGAAATATATGAGTCTGAGTGAGAGAAAGCATTTATTTGTTTGTGTGGTTTTGACTGAAAAATACTTACTAGTCTTCCTGATCACCCTGTAAAGAGTCTTGTCGACCAGTAGGGATAAGATTGGTGCCAGGACCACCGGGTCCTCGACGGTATCTTGGTGGACGGAAAGCGAATCTCCTAGCGTCGACATCGACGTCCGTTGGAGTACTGACGGGAAACCTTGCTGATATTGGATCGACACCAGCCTGTTCCTCCTGTAAATTAACACGAAATTTCATTAACTCTTCCAAGCATGAAGTAAATACAAAATTCTATTCTTGTATTTTACGTATTATTAACGAATAAGGAAGAATAGAATATTAGCGATTACAAACGCTGAGTTGGCGTTTGACACTGACCAGCGCACACGTGTACAGTTTGCGTTAGGTCAGGGAAAAGCTGCGACAAAGACGGACATAATAAAAGATTAAAAATTAATCTTCCATTTAAATTACAGTATCTCAGGATAGATAAGGGATATCGAGTTAAACTAAAAAGCATTTTAAAAGGGAAGCTTCCCTTATCCATTACCAATTATGAATAAAAGGATATGTAAATAATACGTACATCTCTCAGATTAAAAGTGATCTCGAGATTCTGGCTAAAGTGATTGGAGAACTCCGGATAAAGAGCCAAAACGTCGAGTAAATCGTCCCTGTGTATCTTGTGCAGGTCACAGTACGTCAACGCACGCACGTTACAAGACGCTTTGCCGACGGTCGGATATATGCAAGGATTCTCCCCGAATATGTCGTCCTTGGCCAGGATTGCCATCACAACGTCGCCCTTCAATATCTCTATGCTGCCGCGCGATATGAAGTACAGGGACGTTAACACGTCTCCTCGATGAACTAACGTATCACCGGGTGGTGCGTGTGTCGTTTTAAATTTTAATGATAACGCCCTAATTAAAAAAAAAGAAGAAAATATTAATCAATTAATTTTTTCATTTCGTTAAACATCTAGCTATATGTATACCCTTGGTGAAAAAATATTAATACATCAATTAAGACATTAATAGTGTTTTAAAAGATATCTAGCTTATGTACCTTAAACAACCAGGACTGGCACCCTCGAAGGCTCTACAGTTGTTTAAAAGATTTCTATTCAAATGAAGACAGATGTCCGCCTGAAGGCACTCGGGGAATCCTTTTAGAACGCTGTTCATGTCGATTCCGTTCGTGTACGTCCAAGCATGTTGAAAGTACTCTTCCAACCGTTGACGAAGCGGATTAGGGATCTGATGGAACTTGATGAACTCTCGAACTCGAAGCATTTGCGTATGGTATCTTGCTGTACCGCTGTAAAGCCTCTGAATGATCGCTGAGACGTTACCGAAGATACTGGCATACATCAAAGCTGGAACAAAGTATAGCCGAGTTAATTCGTCGTACATAC
This sequence comes from Bombus flavifrons, assembly GCF_040668555.2. Taxonomy (NCBI): domain Eukaryota; kingdom Metazoa; phylum Arthropoda; class Insecta; order Hymenoptera; family Apidae; genus Bombus; species Bombus flavifrons. The sequence continues at coordinate 9,096,790 of NC_138455.1, read as the reverse complement.
ATTAGTCACTAATTGAAACGATTACATCATTCTGATCGATACTTACATCCGATTAGCATAACGATTATAGTAAATATCTTCTCGGCATCCGTGTTTGGAGCCACGTTTCCAAAGCCCACTGATGTCAAACTACTAAAGGTGAAATATAGTGCTGTGATATAGCGGCTCTAAAAATGGACAGAGGTAAGAGCTTTAGTCGAAACGATTGATGAGGAACTATTTTCGATTCTAGAATAATAAACGAGCGTTCGGGTCGTTTCGCGTGACATTAGATTAGCCACGAAACGACGTTAAAAAGTTACAGTTTGATGAGTTTATTCACCCTTATACTCGGCCCTCCGGTGTTGTTGTGAAAATAAAACTGATGCGTGTCGTTGGCCAGAATATCGAGCCAACCGACTTTGCTCTTCAGCGTTGGTCTCTCCGCGTTTCCTATGGCGTACCTTCAACAAAACGATTCTATCTTTTATCATTTTGTTTCCATTTGTATCTATTACAAATTTAGAAATAATATTTCCTTCGCTATAAAATTAATTTCTTTCACAAATTTTTTTCTTCGACTCTTAAAGGAAAAGAAAAACGTGATACGTACGTCAATCTTCTGACTTTAATATCATTTTATGAATAAAAAAAGTATTTTGATATGACATAAATAATAAAATGACATTTCACTATATCCAGAAAAAATTGTAAAAGGTATAAAAAAAAATAATTGATTGATGAAAGCTAAAAAATGCGACATATCGTGTTCTTCTTTTGTAGTCTTCAGACATAATAATACATCTAAACACGTTTTTAAATTTGTGACATATTATCAAATAGAAACGCTATGCATTTAAGGATTAATATCTCAAATTTTTTAACAGGAAACTCACCATATACACGCCATCCAATGGGCACTAAGAGCGAAGGTGCCCATCAAAAGGAGTAAAACCGCAGCTCCATATTCGCTATACCTGTCGATTTTCCTGGCTACTCTGACGAGTCGCAGAAGACGAGCAGTCTTCAATAGTCCTATCAAGGTGGTCGTCTGTAAAGAACACGTCACACTTTGTCGATCTCACGCTCGGCCGTACGACACTCTTGGTTCTGTGCTCGAGATTTCCGTCGAAGCTAAAGTGAACTGACTTTGGCCATCAGTCGAACATCAACCACGAAGAATACCAATTTTATGATAATTTCATTACGGACGTTTCAATAGGATTGCGTTTGGAATTTCACCCAATTCTTTCAAACGTGATTACGTTTAATGCTGGATATTAAATTTTTATTTTTATTCTATAGCACTTTTGAAGAACGAATTCGTATCGCTACAAGCAATGGAATCATGTGAATAAATTAATTTTGTGCTTAGACTGAGAAAAACACTGAAAAATACAGCACATAACTAGAAATCTGTTTCACTCTTTTTAAGTATTATACGTAACCAACCTGTGGATGTTTACATAATTTATTTCTACGAATGTAAAGAAATTGAACTTCTTGTTTCGCCTATGTAGCTACTAATTATCACGACAAGTATTTTATTTTGGCCTTTTTGTATATTTTTGTATATTATGTTTTACAGCCTTAAATTTATAACGATTGTTTTAACTCAAATATTTTCTATAATTTTGCCCATTATGTATATTTTATACATTCTTGTATACATAAATTTTCTATGTATCATAAATATAAAAACATTCGCAGTCTACTTGCATATTTCATATTTTAGATACACTATCTTGGTTGAATGCAGTGACCCGATAAAAAATGTAACGCTAGATAGAAACGTAATAAATAATTGATCTGGCCTGGATATACAGACGTTCTAGACTAACAATAAGCATTCCACGTAATCAGGTTTTTATCGAACGGTCTTCCCTTGGTTGCAACAACGCCAAAGTCAGTTTGACAGTCTGAGTTATGGGTTTAACCGTAGTTCTTACGAGGAATCTCTAGTACGCCGACTGTCGTCCTCGAGTTCGATCGATCGAGACGTCGGTCACTTTTAGGTCAGTCAGAAGCTTTGCAATACTTAATATCCTCTTTTCATTTTTCAGGAATATTTAATCTTCATAAGAAAAAAAAGAGTAAAATAAAGAAAAAAAAAAGTTTTCTTCGTTTCAATGTAATCTTTCATTTAGACAAAAAGAAATTGGAACCTGCATTTTTATATATGTCAAAGAGGCGAGGAAAAAGGAAATTGCAGAAATTTCAACTGACTTTCGAGTAGATAGTCTCGTCCATTGCATTCCCAAGGCAATTTCAACAGAAATGGTTACCCTCAACTTTGTAAACTTTTACTATTGAAGTAGCTACGTTCAATTGAATTTACCACTTTATGTGTAAATTTCTTATGATAGAGACAAAAAGAAACAAAAATGGTAGGCATAGTACTTACTAATTGTAATATCCACTCGAAACACATCGTGACTAATACAAGGAGCGAAGGAATACGTTTTATAAGGATGTTATCGATGTTATAGCGAAGAGTGTAACTGAAGCAATAATTACAGTTTCGTATAAATCACTAATATGCCATTAACCGCTTCGCTACCACAGATGAGATATTCCGTATGTTGTTTTTATTAAGACGGAAGTTGTAATTACAGAAAAACAGACTCGTGGGATATTTCGTGGCATCGTATGAACAACATTGTATGGCGAGATATCTCGTCCATGGTTGCGAAGCGGACCAAAAGTTAGGAGATATGTACAAAATGAACATAGGAGAAGTATCTTGCATGATTACAGCTAATCTATCAAAGTTTTCAGAGCTGACAAACTTCTTCATTTATTCCATTTGGATTATTCTTTGTATTTTGAGTAAATATACCTTGGGGATTCGATACTTTGAAAGTTCAGTGATTTATAGATCTGTTGATCTGGGAATTTGGTACATTGGAAACTCAGTAATTAATGGATTTGCTAATTTGGGAATTCGATTATTTATGGACGACACTGTGATTAATTAACGATTCATAGATTTATCATAACACCCTTTGCAATTTGGGGAGTAATTTAATAATTTGCGGATTCGATACGGTGGGAATTTGGTAATTTATAGATTTGTTCATTTGAAAATTTGATAATTTAAATACACCATAATATTGATAATTAACAATTTGCGAAGTTAATGTAGCACTTTCCGATGCATTGAAATTAGATTATTTAATTTGGAAATACGATGATCTAGAACTTTATTATTAAAAGATTGTGAATATCAGTAAATATATTTTATTACATATAGAAAACATTCATAATTTCGAAAAAATTATTCAAATTGTCTGTAACAGTACAAAATTTCCCACTTATCGGTATTTCCTGTATTATTTATTATTAATGACGATAAAAGATGATTTATACGAAACCTGTGATTATTGTTTTACTTTTTCTCTCCTCTCTTATACTCGTCAGTCAATACAAATGTATGTACCAAACATTTCGATCGATCGAGATCGACATCGCGAATCATTGATCATTTTCCACGATCAAGATTCAACATCGCCAACAGTCAGTCGTAAGGATCGTTATAAGTAGTATTATGCATTCACAACCATATATCGTTACAAACATTCTGCTCAACACAGACTCAGTAAATACTCATGCTTTCTCTTCGATGGAATTTCTTACCTGTCGTTGGTTCGAGATTCGATTAGCCGCATCGAAGAAAAAAGATCGTTCGATCGAACGATGATTCGTTAACGATTCTATCATGCAAAAGTCGACTACACTCCAACCAAAACTGAACCATTCGTCTAAATAACTTTGCTAACGAGTAATCTCGAACTTGGTACTTGGTTGCACGGGTTGCTCGGCGATAGTTACGCTATTTCAATCAATGTAGTAATAAACAAATTAATTCGCATTCTGGAGCAATTATACAGGGTATCTTGAATTTTTTTAGTTCAACTTTTTATTATATGCATTATCGGTGCCAAACTGTATGAGCATAATCTACAGGTGAAAACAAAATGACGTTTTCTTTTTGCTGCAAGTATTGTGTTACAAAGTTAGAAGCAAATATCGATCGTAGCCTGAAATATGTACACGTATAGCAATGTATTCTGTATTATAGAATAATAGGAAGGTTGATTATATTTATTTTCTATATATTGCATAGCCGTGATTGATTTAAAATTAACAATTAAAGCTTAAATTGTCATATCAGACTTCATGCAGCAGCCAGCATATAAACGTAAATATTTTGACAATAAGTACAAGTATTTTCAATAATTTGCAAGTATTTTACAAATACAAATATTACGATATAAATATCTTAAACAATAGAATCAGTATACTTCGATTACATAAAACGTCATAGTACAATCAATAGACTCGTATTACACAAACTATGCTTTACAAATATTTGTCTCCCCAAAAATTCAGGTAAATAGACTTCCACTATATACCACCTATCTCTTTAAAATTTTCACCTGTAAATTATATTCAAACAATTTAGCCAAAAAGACAATACATAGAAATCATTCTGTACATCCTTCGAACCATTTCCTCATTTTTTCCTTTCTTTTATAAGCGACCGAAAAATCGTCATGCTCGTGCCACAATCACACTAGAGTTTTGGTCGAACGGAAACAGAATGATGGATGGCAACGCGATATTTTTAAAACGTTATTATCTCTGGTTTTGCTTGGATGGCCACGGTGCTTTGAAGACTCGGTCGCGATTTATAGCCTGGGACGAGCTAAGCGATATATCGGCCAGAGATGAGAAAGTTGGCCGTCTTTTATCCGGCCTCGGGATTACCAAGAATATCCGAGGACGTTTGATAGCAACGATTGATAATACGAGAAATGTTATTACGATGTACACGCGAACCGGTGCATCAAAGGAAGCATCGTGGAAGCTTCGAATACACAACGTGTTCCATCTTATTGCCTAACGCGATCTTATCTCACTTCTGAAACGACTTCAACGTCGTGGATGCTTGCTGACTTCCAGATAAACTATTGTCGAATAATTAGTACCTTGAATTGTTGGAATAACGTTGGGTAATCAAATATCTGAATGATCGATAGTATGTTTGCAGTCGTTAAAGGATAGACGGCTAATGGCTTGGATAATGTATGGAGGTTTATGATTATAGTAAGATATGATTGTTTGAGTCATCTAAACAATTGACAATTTCTGAATAGAATGTGGTATTTCTAAAAACTTTTATATTTAAAAGTTTAGTTATTCAATAATTTCTAGTTTCGGTATTTTAAAAATTCATAGATCTGTTAACTTGAGAATTCAGTAATTTAACACTTCAGCAATCCTTTGTTAATTTGAGGATTCGATAATCTATCATAATTCGTATAATTTGAGTATTATAGAATTTCTAACTTTAATTTAGTAGTTATTGGAAGTGCAACAGATTTATTAATATGGGAATTCGTTAAAGTTAATATACGATATCATGATTAATAGTCAATTCATAGATTTAATTCCCTCTAGACTTCAATATTACAAGCTTCCACGAAACTTTACGATATGATCCACATGTGGGTCGCTCAGAAATCATATTGATTAAATGCATAAGAGAATGACCATTATTATGTACACTATTTTCTCAAATTTTCTTTCAAATTTCTAATTATTTATGCTATCTTTTTGTAATAAATAAATTTATAAAAATAAGATTTCTTTATCGAGAAGTTGAATGTTAATTAAACCTGGATGATGTGAAGAAATTGATATTTTAATAAAAAATGTACTTAACAATTTAACAAAAATTTGACTATTGAAAGACTGATACTTCGATCAGTGTATGGTATTGGATGAAATAAATTTAAATACAAGAACCTTCGAATAAACGGTGATCAACCAAGAGCCAGCAGCCAAAGAGAAAGGAAAGATTTCTACATCTTGCCGTGTAAATATCTCCTAGCAACCCGCTGATCGTTATACAAGGCATATTATACGTAAGTAGAAAGAAGACGAAGCGTTCAAGCGATAGAAAACACACATGATCATTTATCGTGTACAAAAAATATCCAGATGTACAATTATAATAAAACATGATACAACAAGGAATATGAGTTCTCGTCTTTTTTGTATTAAAAGCGTAAAATAGAAAATAGATTTGTTAAGAACATCGAATGAGGAAATTACTTTAAATGGTAATAATACGTATACACACAAAAATTATCATATTAGGCCGGGCTTGTACGACTTTCTTTATGTAGCTTGCAACAGAAGCGCAATTAATAAAGATGGTAGAGAAAAGCTCGACAACGTAAAAATAGAAGATCAACAAAGAGAATTGATTAATGGATAATCCAGAGAGAAAAAACGCCAAAAGCTTACATACGATCGTTACAAAATCCCGCTGAAAAATCTTTCGGTTTCGGGGTGTGTTCTTTGTGTTACTGTGTGATCCTCTGCGTCTTTCGCGTGTTTCTATGCGTTTGTGTATGTATTATATATCATTTTATTCATGTATATGTGCGTGTATTCCGTATACGTGTGATTTTTTTCCTTAGAAACTGTCTATCTTTAATTTGTTACTTTGTATTTCTTTTTAGACTATGCTACGTGGTCTAGGGGTAAATCACGATTCTCAGTTACGATTTGATCAGAAGACGAGCATGTATTTGGTTATATTTTGGTATCCTAGAAGAATTGAACAATTATTCAGCACATCACAAAAGTGTTCGAACACTTGCAGAAACCTTATGAATGTATTATAATTAATATTACATATAATGAGACAGGATTATCATAATCATACTGGTAAAATTTGAAACAAACCTGGAAATGTATATAGAAGTTAGAAAATATTTGCAAGTGTATATTCTGTAGAGACCATAAAAGTACTTAGACAGTCAATTATTCGTTAGATAAATAAACTTCAATATTTAGTGGCACCATATTTAACATTTATTGTACGCTTAACATAGCTATTTTTTATTAATATATATTTGCAATAAACATTTTATAACTTCTATATACATTTCCAGATTGATTTCAAGTTTCACCAATATAATCGTGATACCCGTACCTCGTTATAGTGGTAACAGAATTTCAAAATCCTTTGTATAGATATAAAAATTTACTATCGTATGGTAGAGCGTCATATACTTTTGTGAACCATTGTATGTACATCATTATACGGTTATACGTAAAAGTACTGTCAAGAGTACTCTGAACCATGTGTATCGTGTGGCCGTTTATTGATATCAGTGAATTTTGGAACAATCGATTTGACTGCGAGAGATCGATTTTCTTTGGGATTATTCTTTACGAGCTATCATTTCTATTTCGACACTGTTTCTTTTACATCGTTACATTAGGGGATGGTCGAAACACTTGTAAGTAAGCACGGATAATTCTGCAACCCCGAAGCACAAATTTAATTAAAAGGTGCAATCACAGAATAATAGTTAAAACAATTCATTATAGTACTTAATATAATACTTGATAATCTACATGATACATGACAATGATAGATCAAATAGTTCGGAGAAAAAGATTGAACAGATAATATTGAATATGACGTCCATAATTAAACGCTTCAAGTTTCACATTTTCAATATTTTCGATATGATGAGATATTTGATATTTTAACTAAATATTTGTTTACCCTATAGTTTTACTACAGTTTTTATCGATATTGTGCATTACTGTAAACATTTTATCCGCGAACGCAGAGTATTTTAATTACTATGAAATTAACAATTGAGGTTTTCCGCAACTGCACCTTGTATCCTTAAAAAAAAAAAAAAAAAAAAAAAATAAAGAAAGAGACAGAGAAAGAGAGAGAACAGAAAAACAGAGAAGCTGAAATGCAACAGATATAAACGAGATAAAACGTACAAACGTTCCCTGCAGGTTATTAGAAACGTTCGAAAATAACGAGGCTCTTTTAGCAAGCTCTCCTGATTCCTTTTGTTAGCCAGCCATTTCTCTAATCTCATTTCATCTTTGATCAGGCTTGAATAGCTCCGATATATAGTATCATCTAATTCGTGCCACAATATGTATACAGCACAATTGAGGCAGATCACGATCGATGAATGGATGTTCGAATTATTTCGATTAAATCGACCATCGATATTTTTGGTAAAAAAAAAGAGGAAAAACAGGGGAAAAACTCGTTGGTCCACTAACTACAGAAAACACTCTCTAACTATTTGCATTATTCTCAACAAGTATTGATACCCAGATAAAGTTTCTACGATACTATGTGAAAAAAGGGGAAAGTGAGAAAAGGAATAATAACGACGAAAGATCGAGAGAAAAATTGGATGAAGTGAAAAAAATGAAAAATCGATCGTTTTACGTTGTAACGTAGGATCAATATTTGTTAGGAATAATTCATCTAAAACTATCAACTACCTAATCAGGATATATTATGTGTATATATATATAATATGGGAGTGTAATATATATATATATATACAATACAATAATTTTATGAAACATTGATTATGAAAATATCTTTCATCTTTTTTTGCGCTTCATTCATACTTCGTACTATTGGTAAAAAAATATATATTTTACAGAAATGTTTGTATACTCGTAAGGATATGCTAAGCTCAAAAAGAAAAAAGGTAACAAAAACAAGTATCTCTGAAAGCTACGGTTTTATACTTTGATGCAAATCGATTCTCCTACCAAGAGTTCGTACGTGAATACATAATTATCACTGATCATTATCGTTATCCTTATTATTATTGTTATTATTATTATTATTTACAGTATCGCTTTTTCATTGCAAAATACTTTACTGTGAACATGCAGACGCTCCCTCAAGGTTCATCGTCGAGAAATTTTTCACGCCGCAGAGGACGGGAGCAAGTCGATCGACATTTCTCGTTTTCTTTCTACGATTATACCGAGGCAAACGAATGCTTCCAAAAATCTGGAAACAAGATTTCATCACCGATTACTCTCTCTCTCTCTCTCTCTCTCTCTGTCTAACATGACTAACTTAAACTATGGAAAAAATGAATTTAACTCTTTTTCCTTCCTTTTATCTTCTTTTTAACTTTCTTTAATGTCGATCGACTTCGCTCTAACTTCCTTGATAAATCGTGGGGTTGCAGTTGGTCGAATTTTCTTCTTGTATGGTTCTTGTGTGTAAATTGATTGTGATTCATGTACATGTATATGTGTGTGTTCGTGTGTGTATGTACGTGTACAAGATGGACACACACGTGTACGCGTTAAGATCGTGGAAGTCGATGGCGGAACATCGAGAACAAAATGGGTTTGATTGTATAGAAAAAAATTTTGTGCAAGAAAAAATATCAGACGTGTTTCTTATTTGCGTTTGGTGAATCTTTAATCATTAGTGTGTAAAAAAAACGTGTGTAAATCGAAACCTGCGTTTGTATTAAAGAAAACAACAAAAGAGAAAAGGGAAAAGAAACGTCAGCCTGTGAGTAATTTTTCTGTGTGTATGTGTGTCAACTAACCTCGTCCTTGTCCAAGCCGAGCTACGGAAACGTTAAACTGAGGTTAAAATTCGTTCGTTTATGATTTCGTGATTTAATTTGTTGTATTTTATTCTTTTTTTTCTGTTAAAAAAACAGAGTAGGAAAGTAACAGAAAAAAGGAACTACATTTTTTCATTTGATCTTTCCTTCTATTTTTTCGGAAAAGAATTACTGAGACAATGGGAATTAATTTAATCGATACATTCGTAAAAAAATTCACATTTTCTCTCTTCGAAGATCTTGGAAAAAGAAAAATTGTTCGACGTATTTTATTCGACTTTTGCCGAGACATAAAACTCTCGCTACTTTCTCCTAGATTTATTTCAACTTACGCAAAGTGCTCGTGAAATAAACTCTCCTGCACGCGCAATTAAAATTACACTGCCCTACATTTGCTCCTCCACCAAGAAACACAGGGAAGAAAGGGGTCATATAGATTACTCGCAGGTGCATCATTATTTTCTACATTTCTCTTTTTTTTAACGTACTCGATTTTGCGTTTTGAATCGTTTCCTCTTTTTCTTTCTAACGAGCACCATGGGAAACAAAATGAAAAAAGAAAGATTATCTTGCGTATAGGCATATGCTAATATCCTGTCACGGAGGAGAGGCAAAGAAAAGACACGAGAAATCATGAGGAAACCAGAACAGAACGGTTCGAACGTAAAACGATAAAAAATTGAATTGAGAAAAACTGAAACGGTGGAAAATAAAAGAAAATAATAAGACACGGGACAAAGAATACAGAAGAGAAATCTTGACAAGGAACTGACAATAAAAATCTAACATTTCGACAATCAGAGCAGAAATCTTCACAGCGAGAGAACTAAACTTACTTACACATGTATAGATCAAGTGTGTATGCATACGTGTGTGTACAGGTACAAACTCAATTAAATGCTATTATTACAAATTTATCTTTTTCTTTCTTATATTTTTCTTATATTACAAAAAAAGGAAAAAAGTATTTCCATGTTGAAACGCGAATGCCAATTTGTATCTTTCTTTCAAAGTTCAAATGAATTCGAATTTGATTGAGACATATATTTTTCTGTTCGAGCAAACTTTCTTTCTTTTTTTTTCTTTTTTATTTTCTCGATTCTTTCTCGATATTGTTTGATCTATATAACGTACGTGTACCATATGTGAAACTTGTGTGGAGTCGTTCCAGACAACGAGAATCCGTTAAAGTTCCTTCTCGTTTGCCGGTACGTACATTGTGTGCACATTTAATATACGTCGAATCGACTAACTTTCGACAAAGAAAAAAGAGAAATCATTCAACACCGAGAAACGTCGAAAAAAGGGAAAACGAACTAAGCACCAATCCGGTAAGACACACCTATGGGCACTTAACTTGGGCTCGGCATGTCATCCTAATCATATTTACGAGCTAACATCGACATTCTAGAAACTTCAGCCGAAAACCTGATCTTAACGTCAAATCACTTTTGTTTAAAATTTAACATTCTTGTTTGGAAAATTTTATTTCAATCGACGTTTCACATTTTGAGAACGCTCCAACGTCAAACAATATCCGAATGAATCATTTTCTGAGTTTTTCTGTGAATCTTATTACCATTCTTTCTTTTTAATTCTGCTACCACATAATTATCGTCAAACGTTTCATCAAAATTTGTCTTAGGTAACTGGGAAATTCTCTGAAACAGAAGTGCAATTACTTCGATATAATTGGAATTTTTTAAATCACGAGGTTAATGAAATTTCTTAGGGGGGATGGTCGATTGATAGGAAGTGATTTGACGATGATCAGATTCAGCCTGGAAAGAAGATTCTCAGAAAACGTGGAGCGTGCGACGAAACTTACCTCGTCAGTGTGAGAGCCAACGAGAAAAAGGTCGAAGGGTATGGCGGCCACTAGGTCGATGATGAACCAACCCTTCAGGTAATGGACGGCTATCTTTGCAGGATGGGACACCACTTCATCGTTGCTATTCACGAAAGTCGTGCGAAAATTTATGATGATGTCCACTATGAAAGTGACGTCGACTGAAACATCAAACATTTTGTCAAGAATAATAATTCGATTTAAGAAACAATAGTAAATATTCTATCGCTTAATTTCGAGTCGGTAAAAAAATTCTACGAAAGTAAATGGACAAGAAACAAAGCAAAAGTTGAAAGATATAGAACTTCGTATTATTTTGCTCAAATTTTCGATGATAATTTTTCACAAAATCTAGTTCAAGGATCAACGTTTTTTTTCCATATTTCTATTAATATAGTAAAATATGCTAGAACGAATGTGTGTTACAACGAGGAATTTTTATTCATAAAATTTAAATGCTATAATAATCGCGGTTTATTAATTTACACTCATTAAATGAAATTTAGTATATAAATCAACTAGAAAAGATTTGATATTATTTTCATTATGCTAACGTTATTCGCTGCTAATCCGTGGATCTGAAGCGAGTTATTATTCCTAAACGCGTATATACACAGCAAATGCTGTAACAAAGTTCTACAATCGACCACATTCGTTGTAATAAATTCTACCATACTGTTCAAAAGTTACTACTCTCGCAGTGTTTCTATCTTTGAGATTATTAGGAAAACATCTACGTATTCCGTAAACTCTGACCTTTTCTGAGTGTAACACAAACGCTATGAACTTTCTGGGCGCGCAGTGAAATAGGACTCTATTGGTCAGACAACGTGAATTCCGGCTTGTGTTAAGCCATGGCTACAATGGATACGTATTCGAACGAACTGGCATTCTGACGAGTGAAACATCTAAAGACTGCAATGCATACACTCATAAAAAATCTATATATATATTTGATTAACTTTGGCATATGGAGTTCGTCAGAATGTCAATTCGTATCTAGTACACATTCATTGTAACCGTAGCCTTACTTGTGCAATATCGATCATTGATTCCGTGTCTCACCTATGAAGTCTATGATGACGATGGGATCGTCACTGTACTTTTTGTTCTTCCTGCTGTTGTAATCCGGATCCGACAGGACGAAGGCGGCGACGTACGGTGTAAATATAGCGGTATACAATACGAGCAGCAATATCACCCAGTCCCAGACCGCTTTGAAGGGTGAATAGTGTAATATGGTCCACTTGCCGATCCTAGGTGACTGTAATTTGTACTCTGGGAGGATATCGTTTCCAAGGGACAGCACCTGGAGCACATATTAACATATTGGGGAAGAATATATTCATCATTCGTTCCTCTTTTTCTTCACTTTCTTCTTAATGAAAAGAAACGGTCAATTTTCGTAGATCTGAGTTTTTCACCTCCTAATTTTCACTTGAAAAGTTATTCCTATGTTTCTTGTTGTTTTCTTAATTAAATAACTCATATGAATATTAAACAATAGAGGAGATTTAATTTCTAGAAATTATTGAATTAAGAAGACAAGAATAATTCAAGATGTAGGAGAAGAAATAGAAAATAATTCTTCTCTGGAATAAGAAAAACGAAAAGTCGATACATTTTTATTTCTGTTCGATCCTCTTTCCTCGATCGTTCGATTATTTTTATTATTATAAGTCAAAAGGAAGTGCGGAGATTATTATTATTAGTTTTTAACATCGGTTCTTCTTAATTTACGATGTTTCGGCAGACTTTGCGCGAATTTGTTTTTGAAATAAAAATATCTTCGCCGAAAAACAGATTGGAAAAAGAAGAACGGGCGTCGATCGTTGGTTTATCAAACAATTGATAAAAATTCGATGGAGAAGGACATGGCAATGTTATTGCTATGTTTATAGGAATTGAGAAAAACAAAATGTCCCGTGTTTGTTTCAATACCGCGTTATTTTCCATGCTGAATGGCCGAGCGAACAATATCAGAAACACCTTTGTCTCGTTCTATATTTTCAACTTTCCTTCCTTTCTGTCGAATAGCAATACGGTCAGAAACGCGAAAAATAAACCACCCACGCTCGCTCTTTTCTATCACTTTGCGCCGTATCATTTTCCATTTATTCAACAGAGTGGAAAGGAAGATTTGTTTCTACCCCGCAGTCCGACTCATTTAAGCGTCGCCGCGTTTTAACCTCGTTTCTCGACACGAAATCCATTAACAGAGAGCGTTCACGTACGAAAAATTTCAAATGCTTCGCTCGTTAGTAACGCGTTTCTCGAAAAAATGGTCAGAAAAAACGTAGAAATTCTATCGTATTAATTGATCTTTTCGTATGGACCACGATTCGAAGTGGTGACAATTAATCCCATCGTTTATCGTGAGAGTTGAGCTCAAATCCCGACGAAATCTGATTCAGCCAGCAGAGTAATCGCTTAAATAAAACCGAACGATTGAAAGAGTGGAAAATTTACGGCGAAGACGAAACGAAGGGGAAAGTTTCTGATCGCCGAAAAAGAAAAAGAAAAGAGATGAATGAGAAGAACTGTGATATGGAACACGCGGAGAACAGCTAACCTGCCTGGCACAGTAGCGTTTCGAGTTGCTAATTGGACTCTCTGCCATTTAAGCCGGCCTTTGTGGAGGTTCTACAACGAAACCACGGCCACCGATCGACCATAAGTAAACACTTGGCACACACTATGCTTTCCACTGACACACACCTGGCACACGTGCCCTTACACCAGCGACCGGCGGAACTTATTACGCGAACCACAGGTAAATAAATTCACTCATCGATGATCCACATTTCCTCCTATTGCTTCTGCGTGCGTGTCTTTACATAAGAAACAAATATCCAGCCTCTTTATTCCGCGCTATAGAACAAAAAAAAGATTTATATATGGGAAATCCTTTCTGGATTGGTTCGTGTGCTTCCTGTTCTTCAGTATAGGTATCACGCCCTCGAGATCCTCGTCACCATCACGTTTTATCGAGCGCTTCCACGAGTTGAGCCGAGTCGGAAAAGCGGCGGTAAAACGACTGTCGATCCCAGTGAAAGCTCGACGACTCGAGGAACCGGGGATATCGATCCACTGGACGGAACGTTGCCCCAAATACCGGAATATCAGTTGTTTACAACGCGGAGAGGAAGAACCGGAAGAGTCCTAGTCGAGTGCTAGCCTCACACTGATGCAATGCGGACCGCGAAGGGTGGCGGCGTTCGATTGGCGAAGGGGAGGACGACGAAGAGAGCAAGAGAGAGTAAGAGAGAGAGAGAGAGAGAGTGAGAAGTAAATGTGAGCGTGTACACAAGTATGAGTGCACGTTGTATGTGCATGTACGTACAGAGAGAGTACCCTTGTACGTGTATGTAGAGGAGGCGTATTGGTTAGGGCAACCCCGTCGTCACACCCTACGCCGGCCACGTTTCGAAGTATCCAACCTTAGCAGGGTTAGCCTTATTACCTTAATAGCGGCTGTCTTCACGACCTCAGCTAGGCCAATAACAAGTCTTCCGCAGGCATACCGTGCACCTTTCTAATCGGAACTAATCACCAAGCTGCTGATGATCAACCGTTGCCTCGCTTTCCTCTCCGGCTCGTTTCCCGCTCGTCTAATGGCGCTGATGGCGCTCCGCTCCGTTCCATTTATTTTTCCATGCTGCCGGGCGCAACCGTTTATTCCGCCACGTTTGTTTGTACTTCCTTGTCGACTATTCGCCACACGCCACCGTAGCCCCTCTGTTTACCTGGCCGATCAGGGATCTGTTGCTCGAACACCACGTGAATCTCTGCTCTGCTGCTTCTCGAGATGACGTTTTCAGTAGATGATATTGTTAATAAACGTCCGCGTATTTTATTCTTCCTTTCCATTTCCACGATTCTTGAAACTTTAAGAAACTTTCAAGAATTTGCACGATACGCAGTTCATTTCCAACACCACTGGATAGATTTGGAACGTCGACGTTTCTAATTGGAAACAGTTGTCGGAGATTCGCGATACAGACTGCCGTAACGATTAACGAGCACAGAATTTAACGAGTATTCGATATTTTCTGTATTAATCGCTGCAGTAATTCCTTTCGAAGGCCACCGATAAAAAAAGTCGATGCTTTAATTAGAAAAAGACCTAGAAGATTCACATACCGTTTGATTAATACCAAGAATCGGTTAATACTCAAAGATCGTAAAACTAACGAGTTTTAATGAAATTTTATAATCGAAAACGTTTCAATTAGGAAACATTCTGGGGGATCCACGCCTTGTCGGATTAATACTTAAGACTGATATACCGGCTAAAGATCGAGTCCGAGATTACAAATTTAACAAGTTCCAAAGGGATTGCATAACTTTAAAATATAATTTTATAACCTGATCTAATAATTTCTCTAAAATACAAATATTGATCTCTTTCAAGATAATCGACCTCTTAATTCGAACAAATTCTAAAAGATCCACGTATCGTCCGATTAATACGTCAAACTGTTGTATCGATTAACGGTGGTGTCCAGAATTATAAATAAACGATCGTTCCCAGCAGAAGCCCGACGCAAAACGTTCCAAGCCGATAACCGACCGCGGTCTGTCTGAAAGTTGTCTGGATTTAGTTGGAGACCTAAATATCTCTATGTCGCGGACAGGACATTTCATTGATTTCTTATTACGAGTCGCGAGGTCTGTCTAGAGTCGGCCAAGTATGGCGCGAAGGGATGAAAAACGAGGAGAGGAGGTACAGAGAGAAGCGGAAAGTCGTCGTTCGTCACGGACGACCAGGGAAAATGTAAATCCGGATGGATTATCTTTTATTCATGCTACCTGCTCTAGCCAGGTGAACCGGCCTATGTGTTTCTTTAGAACCTGTGTGTAATTCTACACGCGCGATGCCTGGGTGCGAGGTCGTGACCCGACAGCCTCGTTTCAATGACCCTTCGTCATTAGGTCGTTCAAGAATGTTCGTTATTTCTAACGAGGCACAAATTAATGCGTGGACAAGCTTCTGGCTAGGAAATAACGAGGAAACGCCCATGGACTTCGTCCAAGGAGCGAATTTTCTTGCAATCAGCTTTTCTTAGAGAATGTATGGAGTTACATCTCGAAATTGCACCTGTTTTTCGGGACGTGCATCTCGAAGATAGTATCGAGAGCTATAAATATTGGATGGTGTTGCCTGAGATACGATGTGGGCTACCGTAAATTGAAGCGATGAGTCCCTTATAGTCGTGGTCAAAAGAAAGTTTCAAATTGAAATTTGCATATGACTACTTGTAACTTTGTATTAGATACTTTTCATCGTGTTAGTAACGATGTTTATTCATTGTCCTTATAGAATAGAATTTCGTTTTCTAAAATTATAGTAAAATTACGATAAAACATCCCTCTGAACCTTGTTATTTCGTCCGTCCCTGAATTTTTATGCTTGTGAATTTTAGGCGTTTTGAAATGTTATATAAAAATTCTAGGTTAAAATTGTATTTAGGTTTTTTGGAGCTTTGACAGGAAAAAGACTGTCTCATTTATAAGCAGGACTAAAAGTATTAATTCTCTACCCTATTCTCTACCCTAACTGAAATCTTAACCAAAGTTTCATACCCTTATATTTATCGATCTATTATCTATTATTCTGCCGAATCAATTTCTCCGTTTATTACACCTGTAAATTGGCTTAGCATCGTTTCGTTGATTCGTCCAAACATTCGAAATGTGTCTATTTCAATTCGTGACTGATTTTATGACTCAGATATATCGTGGCTCGGACTATCGGAAGAATGTCCAGCGCCTATCGGGGATTTTCTCAGCGAAGAATTAGGCGATACAAAAGAATAAGAACCATTAGAATCAGACCTTGTTCCACGACCGTTTCTCATATTGGTCGCGCGTCCACTCGTTATCTTAAAAGCAACCATCTCGTTGATTTCTCGATGGAGAAAAAGCGTCTGAGAAAGGACGAATCCCGCGAGTGTTCGTTAAGATTTCTTCGAGCTGGTACAATCAATTAGGTCAGAAACTAACGTGCCAAAGTTTCGATGATCAAGGCTCGCGACCAATTTAGAAGATTATTATACTTCGCTGGAATCGAACTTGGCTTCGAATCGATGGATCCTTAGTTCATTACTATATTTAGGCATGGTTTGCTGCCCTACTTCGATACACGAAGGGCCGAATATCTAGGTAACACGAAAGTGAACAACTAATTCAGGGAACCAAATATATTTTCCCTTTTATTGCCTTGAAATTCTGCAAAAATAATCGAAGGTTTTCTTCATCGCTAGTAATAAATTTTCGTCTTGAAAACTTATTTGCACGAGGGGTTGAATATTTATGTAGCACGAAAATTACAGATTAAATCAATCTTTATAACTATATCTTTGGAATTCGGTAAAAATAATGGGAGATTTTCTTGGTACTAAGTGTCCCAAAAATTTCAAGAACGTCACTTTGCTTTCAGAGAGGCCACATATTTCCGAATGCAATCAGTGAAATTCCACGCGAAGCAGACAGCTCGACATACAGCTTCGTAATTAGAGCATATGGTGCACCAGATGCTGCCTGATACACGGAGAAGTCCAACAAGTTCTCTTACCAAGAATCTGTATACAGCAGATGAATCCCAGCATTCAAATCGACTCAGATTACGTCACGACTCTCTCATATATAAATTTAATTAGTAATTAGAGCGCAATTGGCATCTTGGCGAATATACACTGCCGATCATAAGTATTAGGACGCTTACTGACATTTAGTATAAATTGACTGCCACCCACTGTTTTTATTTCCTAGCTATTTCATTACAAATCAGTTATTTTATTCACGACGTATGTAAAATATTAAAGTGGTAAACATTCAAATGTTAAAATAGTAAGCTCCAAATATTAAAATATTAAAATAGTAGACATATATAAAACAGTAAATAGTGAACTCACATACGTAAAATAGTTCAATATTAAATATAGTAAAATTTGTTAGAATTGTCTAATAAATATGATAATATATATTCGAATATTTATAGCCTGCATTATGCATATCGAGAAAATCCGAATTAATTAGAGTTACGGGAGATAACTTGAAAGTATTGAACGTGAGCAACGGAGATGAAGAAGAGCACGTTACGTGGCGTTGGTTAGGTCACGCTGTGACCTGGAATCACCGAAAGCTAACTGCCGAATATAATAGTTGCATAGTAGCATCTAACGAACAGGCCAAAGGAAAAAGTTCAAACAGTTTCGCATAGCAGCTCACACAACGGTAATTAAATTCCACTGCCATGTCTAACAGGATTCTCAGCTACCGACAGAACTTTCTTGGAATTTATAGTTGTAAGGTGTATGCTACTGAGAGTTCATCTTACTTCGCTTCCAGGAAGGTTAACTGAAAATATTAGATTGATCAGGAAGTTCTGTCGCTTGTGTTCTTTGAAAGGAAAGAGAGCAATTGTTTTAAGCGAAATTTACATTAATTGATCTTAGTCGTGACTGTCTTTTAAATGTTTGATAATTCATTTATTTCGTCGCATTTTTATTCTTGAAATATTCCTTCAGTGACTCTACAACCTAATGTAAACTATACAACATCTTTTCTCTGTCAAAAGTTATCAATAAATTGAAAAAGAATTGTGTAAGGGTTGCAACCAATCTATTTTTCAATCCTAGCAAAGGATCTGTTGGAAATTCTGTTATCTAAGATGTATTTTATTATAAAGCAATTTATTTACCAAATTTCCAATGACAGAATATTTTTGCAGCAATATTACACTTTTATGTCAAACACTTTCAATTTGATGAAACTTCCAAGTAATGTGAATATAAAAAAAAAATTTGGTGAAAATTTCTCAATGAACTTTAGAGAAAATGGATTTTAAAGTTTTTTTTATCATAAATATTGTGTTTTATAACGTCATTCTAGTTTATGAAATAATTCGCTATATTATTCGTCGTTGGTATTTCGGATCTTATTTAGTCCTCGCTCGATGTTGTGAGAACGGAATGTCGCGAGAGCTGCTAATATGTGATCAGCCGACAAATTCCTGTACAACTTCATTCCTAGAAGTAATGCGGAAATGACCTGTTTTCCGCTAATAAATACAGAGACTATCCCCTTTCAGCACACTCTCCAAAATTGTAAAGCGTTCGCTACACCAGGAATTCAACCTGAACATTCTTTGCGAATAACTATACCAGAAACAATCGCATCTGTCAATTGATCAATTTATCAATTGATGAAAATCCGAAGCTAAAATTAAAAACCAACTTCTCCCTTACTTTCCATAATTCTCCGAACTAACAATTCCAAAAATCTACAAAAGTTGATCTGTTCAGTTGTTGTTACTAGTACTCGAAAAAGAGGTATAGATAACAAAATAAGATAGCAAAATAATAACAATTAACAATGGATCCGATGTGGTTAATAAAAGTTTCTAAAATTCTGCTCAAATCGAATTAAAAATACAGATAAGAGTTGTAACTATGGAAAATCAGACGATACTAATCATGAAGCCATAATTTAACAAAGTATTAAGGAATATCAAGAAATATCCTTAATAAAAGTTCCTAAGAAAGATATGTCTTTTATTCTTATTTTGTTTCCAGCTTATCCACGGTTAAGTAAAGAAAAATCCAAGAAAGAAAAGAAATAATAACATAGTGATAAAACATCTCTGGAAAAAGGGATACGAAGGTTCATCAAGCCTTTATCGACACGTGGTCGAGTTACTTGGAAATCAGGTCGCGTCAACGACAGAGCACAGCTTGCGTTCTCGTATTGGGATATAATGCCACCTCTGTGGAAAGGAAACTGCTGTCAGAGTGTGAAAGTTAAAATCCCTTCGCTTGCCAGTGGGCACGTTTGTTCACGTTGTAAATAACAGGTCTGTTTAATGAAAGCTCCACCACTAAGAATGGCGGCTGTGGTCGATTTAACGCACCCTGTATTTCGGCTTGAATACACAAATGCTTGTGCATCTATCTCGAAATATGGTATCCCATATTAGTGGTTGTATGAATGCACGTGTACATATGGTGGTCTGATTTACGTCTATGACAATGTAACAAGTCTTGTTACGACAATCGAACAGCAAATTTTGCAATATCAGAAAGTACTGTGTTTCAGGTTGGCCCGTCTTAAAATTCATAAATCTTAACTTTTAAAATTTTTTGAATTTTGATAAAAATAATTCACAAGAAAGACAGAAGAGGGAATTTTTTAAATGTTATAAGGCGGAAATATGTTATATATTTGCAAATTTATTTTCGAGGAAGAGAGGGATTTGTTAAATTTAAAGAAGAGAGCATTTGTTAAACTTTCAAAGAGAAAATTTGTAAAATTTCCGAGGAAGAAGAAATTTGTTCAATTATTATAGAAACGCAATATTGTTACTTACGAATTAGATTAGAATTAATACGACAAGAATTGGAAACGAACGTCGATTACACATTAATGGTTGTGCAAATGCATGCAGACGTACGACACGTTGATTTACATCTACGACAATATAACGTGCCGTGTCACGAGAATTGAGAGCGAAATTCTATAACGTCATAAATCACTACTTTCGAAGGTAATCCATTTTAAAATGAATCTCGGTGACTGGTGAACTCTTTTCGCATTTTAACGTAAAAATGCAGGAAGAAGAGGTAATTCGTAAGATTTTAGAAAAAAGTACAACACCTTTATTTAAAAATTCAGAATGAAAAAGAATGAAAAAGTTAGAGTACAATTAATACGAAGAATACTAATGAAAATTGATTACATAATCGGTTACGTACTAATGATACGAAATCGTAAAATCCTCTGGAATTTTTATCAAAAGAATCGAGGAGGAAACACGAAATAGAGGAAGAAAGTGGGACGTGTTAAATCAAAGAAATACGAGACGGTTACTTAACGAACTAGCCTAGGATTAGTATCACGAGTAATAACGAAAATTGGATACGAACGTCGAACACGGTCGACAGGGTCGATCCGAACTTCTGCTTCTTGCCTTTCGCGAAGTACGAGCGCATCATGGTTGCCGAGAATTTCATAAAAAATTCCACAGTCATTCTCAGTTGGCGCTCTCACAGTTCGCGTTTCACCGCGGCGCCAGCCAACTCAAGCACTCGGCGTATTTCAAACTCGAAAGTGAAAATAAGCAAGAAACCACCTGTTCCACACTCTTCCACTCTTACGCTCTTCACGGGCACCTTCTCTCTTCTTTCACTTTTCAACAACTGTCACACATAGTCATTAACAAACCGTACGAGAAACCAAAACTAACACGTTCAATTAACAACATAGTTTTCAGAAATAATCATCCTCTTTGGTACCATCACTTCCGGTGTCTGCTTGGTATCTGGTTAGTGTCTGGCCCGAGGTGTGCGGCTCACCGATCGACCTTCCCCACCGATTCGTTTCCAACCGAGATCGGTTCATCGATACAACAAGATCGCCTGGCTTATCTCCATAGTACTTGTAAAGTCGAATCCAATTAGGCCGAAACCCTATCGCGATGTACGACGAGGGATCTTCTTGTTCGACTGAAGTTGACAAGCCGCGTCATTCATCGTTAAAAAGGTCCGCAGGGAGATGGTGGCGAATACCTCGGTTTAGGTTAGGTAGACGAGAACCTCTTAAATCGCCGGATCCATATCGAACGTTGCTGAATCTTCGGGACAAAAGACTCGAAAGTCCCAATGGAGCCAACACCGGGAAGACTTTGATGGAAGTTCAATGGAATCTCGATTCGATTGTGACTGGTGATAGACACGATCCTTTTTCGAACCTAGGAAATTGTAGAAGATCGATAGGAGGGTGAAAGAAAGGGAAGCTTGAAATTCGCTCGACAAAAGAATCTGTCGGGTATTCTACTAGAAAGGAGGCAGGAAGTTGATGAAATTGAGTCTGTGTTCGGAAACGTGGCCAATTCGAAGCACGCTTGTAAGTTTTCGAAGAAAGTTGCAAGTTCTCTAGTGGCGGTTGACGAGATACTTGACTGTAGACGAGAATCAGTTGCTCCTGCTATTCAGTGAAACTTCCTGGAATTATTCGCACGGTTTGATAATTTGATTCTCCTTATTGTTGGTCTAGAAACTAAACGCGACCAGTGTTCTGACATTTTCTTTGCGAAACTCTTTTCCTGAAAACGTTGTCCTTTGAACGAAGACTTGTGGAATCACCCGCGAAAATTCGCTAAAACTTTTTCCCGCGAACTTTGACTCTTCAACGAAGACTTTTGGGACCACACGCGCAAATTTGGTAATTTGATTCTCCTTGATCGACGAATAGTGAACGCAATCAGGGTTCGTGCTTCGCTTCTTCTGACTCAAAAACTGCGTTTGAAAGGTTTGACTTTGACGAAGCTTCTCCACGAGGTCTATCGACAAATAGTAAACGCGCGATTTCTGCGTTTTCTTCGGGTAGTTTTCCTTGTGAAATTTGTCCCGCGAGAACTTTAACTTTCGAGGAACTTCTCCGTGTGAAGTTTTTCAACCAGATCCATGGACAAATGGTAAACATATAACCAATCACACGATTCTTGCATTTTCAGCAGGAAGACGTTGACTTTCTTGAACTTCGTTGGACGAAATCTTCGCGAAGTAAAGATTTGATGGAAATTTTGGAACGAAACGAAGAAACAGCAACGCGGAGAACAAGAAGAGGAAACGATCGAGGAGAATTCCAGCGCGAAGATCTAATTTCGGCGGAGCTTGGAATCGACGGCCGCAGCCGTACGCTCGCGTACGCGCGTCAAAACTAAAGAGGCGAGAAGGCCCGTTTTCGAGCGTCGCGGAACCGAACGAACCGACGAGATGCTTTTAGAAAACATCTGCCTTGATCGCTTAAACCGAAACTAAATGTCACGACGGGGTGGGGTGCGCCACGGTTTTATTGTCCGACAATACGACGCCAGTTATTGCTGCCACGACAGATTATTTTATATCGTTTCACGATTTTCAAGGGAAATGTTGTTTTTTGATTTTGATCGTGGAACGACGCCGCGGATTTTATATGTTTTCGTGTACGTTTCCTCTTTGATCGTTGGATGTATAACGGATCTGATGTTTGAAGATAATTATCTTTTGCCTGGATATTTCCACCATGAAATGATGATAATAATAGTGTCTTTAATGGAGAAATAAATAGATGTTTGCGGATAATAGATTTTTTATGGAGCAGGCGGGGTGGCGGTGATTGATATATTCAGTTTGTAGATGGATTAATTTGAAAAGATAAAAATTTGTCTCTTAAATTTGTGTAATGTATAATATAAAACAATATACATATACACAAGCTTCTCTATTAATAATTTCACCATTATTTTGGTCCTTAATAAATTAATAATTTATAACTACTAATTAAGAGGTGTTAATTAGATACAGCAATTTAAAACTATGTTATGAGACAGGGTTATAAATTTTCTATTTAATATGTATGATAATACGCATAATTATTATGCGTATTAACTAGAAATTTCATAATTCTGTCTCATAATATGTATACTTATTAACCAGGAAGTTTATAATCCTGTCCCATCGTACGTATTATAATACATACACTTATACGTATTAACTGGAAAGTTTATAGTCCTGTCTTATAACATTAATTCGTTTTTGAATGACATTTCTAGATACACGAAGTTCAAAGAAAGGGCGAAAAAATACAAAGAAAAGAAAAGAAGGTTAGAACGATGGCATTTAAATGCGAAGTTACAAAGTTGGAAACTTCTTCTTTGTTCTCTCGTGTGACATAAGTCATGATGGACGTAAATTCGATATTCTCGCCGACAATCGTAGAAAGTATTTGCCCCAAAAAGCAAGGAGGAAAATGTGAAATGTCAGTTGGAACATAAGTCATCCAACTTAAATTCTTCCAGTTCGATGCAGAGCGTTAACGTAGCGACTGCCGGTGGACATTTCGCACCGTTTTTATGTTTCACGTGTGACAAACACAATTTAACCCAGTTGCTACAGCGCTATATTGCTATTGCGTGACAGCGATGACTCGCATTTAAATCGCGCTTAATTGCTATGCTTGGCTTGCCACCCCCTTTATTACGTAATCGATATTGCCTTTCAAATGTAAAATCTTAATCTACATCACGCTAATATTCCAATCACGATAATCATAACAGGACACAATAACTGCGGCTATTTTGCATTTTACGATCGCATAAATTCCATACTAAATAGATAACCGTGCAAAGATTTCAGATCACTACATATTGCATAAAAATCAAGATTGAAAGAAAATAAAGAACGTCTGCTGCCATAGAAAATTTATTTTCATCAAAAAACTACCAAGATGAAAGAAATTACTGCAGATATCGATAATAGTAATCCTTCTTATCTTGTAACATGGAATTGTACTCGTAATAAGAATTACGATCATAATTTCATAGAGATACATTGTATTCCTAACGGAGTTTGATTTCTTACTGGAATTTCAATTTTCCCTGAACTGGAGATTAGTATAAACAAATTCTATACATATAATGTTGCAATATTCTATGGCTAAGAAAGTTATAAATTACAAGAAATGAAATTTATTTAAGGAGCTACTAAAAATGTAAGGCAAATGATTAATTTCAAACTGAAGCATCTGATATTGCTGCAGCTAAAAAATGATTTAAAATTTTTATTTGGTAAAGTAAGGTATTGAAGGAATATTGCTCGATAAAAACCGTAAGAAACGAGGTTAATTTCGAGTAAATAAATAAAATTCGCACAACATTCGATATACTCACAAATTCCATTCTTGCTATAAAATATTTATCGATCGTCGATAAAATTCAAGATGGACTTTGCCTGGCTCTAAGAGCACTTTGGAATTACGTAATCTGATAAATATTGTAGAATCGACGAACAACGAGGAAAATTATCGGAGACTAGTTTCCACCCGTTGATGGAAGGCAGAGCACGTAAAAATAAAACGCTGAGAACGTATTCAGAAACTGGGCACAGCAGGAAATCGAAGATGCGATAAAGATCAGCAGAACAGGAAATCGAAGATGCGATAAGGATCAGCACTTGCAAAATTGATTGGCCATGTTGATCGGCCATGGAACACGATATCGGAAGAGTAAGAGACGCTAGCTGTTAATTTAACACGCTCACATCCGGCCCGGATTGTAATGAGCGCATCGTAAAAATCAGAAATAGAACGGATTCTACAAAAACCGGTTAAATCATTCGGAGCTTAAATCGTACTGACATCAGTGACAGAAGGAAATCATCTTCCGTTCGACGATATTATTAGAATATTTCACAGCAAGTTTACTCTTTAAACGAAGACTTAAAAAAATAAATAGGGTTTTCGAAAAGTATCTCTGCGATTTTATCAGTGATTAACAAATTTGATGTCTTTTTAGAGGAACTCTCTAATGTATATTAAGAATCAAAAGTATCTGGATGTTTGTTTTAACAAAATGTATTTTTATTACAGAATTGCGAATGAATCGAACTTTAATAATCTCAGTCATTGTGACTATGATAGCTGTGTGTAATAGGATATTGTGATACGATTGGATTGACTTTCAAGAGGTAATTTGTGTTGATAAATTGACATCTGTAATCGTCGAACTTCATGGGATTATTTTGTTATTCTACAAATTCTTAATTTTCAAGATTCTTTAATTTACGAACCACGTTGTAAGTTAGATTAAGAAGGTTCTTTTAAACTAATAGAAAGATTTCTAACGTTAATAGAAGCAGTAATATTTGAGCAGTAGATCTAAATGCAGTAAATATGCATACTAAAAAGTAAAATGTATTATGTCTTTTAATATATAATTTAAATATATGATCTGATGATCCCACAACAAAGATTAGTAATTAATTATTAATTATTCGTTATTAATTTATACACTTGAGTCAGATTCAGATATTACCTATTACTACGAATCGACCAGTGTCTTGATATTTATGAATATAATGTACTTGGAGTACTTTTCAGAAATTCCATATAAATTCACGTTGCGTGAGAAATATACTATAGTTGCGGGTCATTAGCCAATTCTTTAATATACCATATTAATAACTAATCTATCGATCATGAACTATCAAAAGGTCATAACGGGCGTATTCCATTGACATTTTATGACCACGCTGAACAATCTATTTCCGACTTATCTTAGCGGTAAATGGAATAAACAATATTCCCGTCGATGGAAGGAAATTTCTTTCGCGAAACACGATGTCCCTTATCGAAACATCAATCTGAATCTTTAATCCACTTAATTGAAATAATCTATTGTGTTATCTTAACGACACACGCACGACAACTTGGTCGTGAAACAATTAGCCTAATGAAGAATAGTCAGAGCAATGGAAACATTATCTTATCAGAATGCAAACGTGTATATATAAGCGATTATATGTGATTGTTAATTAATTATTAACGATTAACGACTAACGAAATTAACGATTTTTTCTTGGTGACTTTTTTACGAGTTGCGTTCGTTTCTCAAGGCTCATCGAATAAGCCACGACCTGGCCTAAAAAATCTTCTGCGTCGCGCGTGCGTCACGTCGTTAATCATACGACTAAGCTCACAGGAGGTCGGTGTGACGCGTTTGTACAAGTTCCCGTAAAAATTATTACCATTTCCTTCATCTCCGTACCAATAAATCATCCATTGTTTGAAATTTGTTCCACTGAAATTTCATTGAAGTTTCGAAATCCTCCATTCATCACGTTAGTCTGTCGTCAAAATATTCTACAAACTATACAAACACCTAGGAAAATCTTTATCTCGATAAAATGTTTTTTTTTTATGTTAAGAAATTGATCATGTTGTTCGTCAACTCACAAAGTCATGGTCTTTATGCTAGAAAGTCGAGAGAGAGAAAGAGAGAGAGAGAGAGATGTCATAAAACACAATTACTGGCGAATAACTGGTGAAACAGTTACATATTCATAGACAATAATTCGTAGATATGGCCTCACTGTGCGTACACACCATCTTCAGATGAAAGACAGAAACGTCCCGTGTGTAACATAAATGTAATTTCGGTTTTCCAGAAACACGTTGGATATGCCATCACCCTCTAGGATCGTTAACCTAAAAACGTGGCGTCGAGTTCACGGAATTCACTTGGATACCTTCGTCGTGTAAAGCTTCGAAAATGCTGAACAATTCACGCATGATATCTCACAAACGTTTTAAAAACTCTTTCACATATGAAACTTAAATTAGCGTGTGAATTTTTCTGAAGTGGATTTCGGAACATTACGATCTTCTGTAGTTTCAGTAATTTTTACGAGATATAGGAGACCACAAGGGAAAAATCCGATAAACTTTTAAATTAATCGAGCTTCCAGAATGCAAATTGATCAATTTCACTTTTTCGCTTTTAATTTTTCAGAAAAAATATGCAACTGTACAGTTTTCTAAAATACAGATAAAAGCATCGCGTATAATAATTTTCCAAATACCTTTCGTTTTAATCTCATGCAAAAAAATATTGTATTCTAATTATCAATAATATCAACACCTAATCACTAGTCCAGTAATTCCAGTAATATCTCAGCTTTCCAGGCCAGAATTTCGTAGCACTGGTAGTTTCAGAGAAATTTCAAATCGTCCGCTTTCAGAAGTGGCGTTTAATCGAATTTCAGTAGGTTGGCCCGGTACCGGTTAACCAAATTGAAAACGACAAGAGAAAGAGAAGAAAGGAAGAAAACGATCGACGGGGAAAAGTCGCGGGCGACACTCAAGGAAACGACCTCGTTATTTCTAGGTAAGCAGGTAAGCGTGAGGCCGAATTAATTAAAAAAACGGAACACCCTTGAGGCAGCGGCTTGAAGGAGCTGCTTAATTGTATCCGTGACTGCGGATCGGATTTTGCAGCATTCATTTTCAAAGCGGAGGAAAACAAGCCGGTCGCTGCGCCTCCGTTTTGTCTTCGATCGGATGTCATAATGGCTTTCAGACATATTAATTCGCGCGTTCGTTGCGAGTCACGCGACCCGCGGGATAGAAAAGAGCGTATCGGATAAATTAATTTCAACCATCTCGCCGCCTCTCAGCACGCGTCCCTGCCTTTGACGTTCAATTAAATTGCCACCCACTCTGCCCCCTCTCTAGAGTGCGATTATTGTCATTTCTGCATGGATCGGAGATCTGCTTTCTCTTGATAATTTCACGAGAAATTGTCAGAAAAGGAGGGAAATTCTGGTGTATAGATATCTCTTTTTATCTTTTGTTCCAGAATACGGTGAATTGGACAAACCATGGCGCGAATAAATGTCTGTGAATATGCTCTTATTCTAGTCTCTTGCTTTTTTATAAAAGTTTGAATAGTAGAAGGATCCAAACGCATTAAAGAAATTTTAGCATAGGAAACTGTAGATAGGCTGTGGATAATTTCTATTTTTATAGATTTCCTTCCCAGAAAAGTGGAGCTAGGATAAAAGTATATTTTACTTTCTATATGTTTTAATATTTATTTTACTTTCCATGTTTAGCATTGAAATATATATACCAATGTACTAATATGAAACACGTCATATCACATAATATGATGATTGCCAAATCGACACATGTGAAACAGAAGATTGAGACAATATCATATCACGTAATACGATATAATTTTCAAATTGACATATGTGAGACAAAAGACAAAACAGTCTGTTATATCGCATACTAGTATGACACGATTTCCAGATCGACGCGTGTGAAACAAAAGGCTTAAACAATGTCTAACGACAAGAATCTTCAAACAAGACTATTAAACACAAGTTTCTATGTATATGTATATAATATACTAACAAGTATATTGAATATGAGACACTATATGATATAAGAAAGAATTTCTATTCCCTCGATTTGACAACCCCAACGCGCATTGCGTAGAGTCGCGTGGTACCAAAAATAAAAAAATGAAAGATTTTCCCGGATCGACGGTGAGAAGGTTCCAACGTTTTCGAGTAGGTTAGTATTGCAGCAGAATGCATGCACAAGTTCTGAAAATAGCCGGACGATACGACCATTGCTACGCAGCCGATGGAAACGCGTGTTTATCCTCTTCGCCATAACCGACGTGCCGAATGAAGTCGTCAATGGTGTTTCCTGAGAAAACAACGCGCGTGCAACGAACTATTGAACCAAGACTGTGTTTTATTATCGAGGCCAATTAATAGAGTACGATGGCACTTTTACAGCATCGTGACGTATCGTCCCATTTGTTTCAACTCAATAATTAATAAATACTGAAAGCTTTCTCTGTCATCGCCAATACCAAAGTAACGTGTCTCAAGTTACGCTGGACCTTTGACGGAATGACTCAAGCCTAAAAGGAAAGACAATTCCTTTCTGCCAATTAAAACATTTTTTAAAACTTTTCTGCCATTTGGCTGCATAAACATAATTCACAGACTTTACAGATTTTGACCAGAGTTTCACAATTAATTTTAATTGCAAATTTTACAACGAAACTTTAAATCACGAAATTATCAAATCGACGAGTAATTATATTATATTATAATTCCTGCAGACAGTTCCTGTTAATATCTACTGTTTGTCTTGAATCCATATTATACGAATTGACAATTCGAATTTCAAAACGGATTGGAAGTTGATCAATTGTCTGCGTAATAATCGAGCTCTGATCAACTCTGTAATTAATATATCTTGATCTATCGCGTATGCAATACATAATTGCGTTCTTTATACCTAATTATAGCTTTATTCTGATATCAAAACGAAAATCGAATTTGTAATGATCGAACAATCCAAAGTGAAGACGACCAACTTTTCCAAGACTGTTTTAAGCTGCATAAGAGTAAGTGTAAGCAACTTTGAGAGGATTAGACACGTTGAATAGAAGAGGGCTTCGGCGAATTGAACTACCGGCTGACAATCGTCCATAAAGTTCACAAGCGACAACCTGGAAACGCTTGATTAATTCGATGAAGACTTTAGCCGAGATTATCCGGGTCATAGTGGCATTTTGAATATATACGTCGAGTAATTATTATTCAGATAATCATTAACTTTGTAAATTTACATTAAAACAACAGTTTTAATCAATGTATGATGAAGATATCTTTTACAAAAGAAATGAATAGGATATAATCGTATTACTTGTTCATGTGGGTAGATACGAGTGGATTGAAGGCGCTTTGCTGTGTTCGGTGAATACATTCTTGAATGAATGTCTTCTACCAACAAATTCCGACACTGTATGTGTACGTGTGCCTTTGAAGTACCAGAAAGACTGAAACAGGTTTTAACCACTGATACAAAATCTTCTCGCTGAATGATACTTAGCCTAGCAATACCTAGAATGGTATTCAGCCATAGTAGTATTCTTAGAACGAAAGAACTTTACGTATGTAAGAGCTAATCCCTGATGATGGCCTCTTTTGAAACAAGCAGCAAATCCTAGAGTATACGTATCGTACAGAACATTCATTTCGCGCAATGCGGTTTTCAGTAGCGATCGGCGATAAAGCGGGAAATCTCATCTGAATGATTGATGTTGAATCGTGGTTCTCGATCTTCATACAACTTCTCCATCAAAAATATAAAACGTTCTGAAGCTCCGTTATTCCCGATATTTATCTTATCACACATGAAATAACTAAAAACAACTAGAATGAATAAACTCGAAATAACAAACTTCAGCGACCCATTATTAATCTATCATACATCGAATGACGATTGTAGCATTCGGAATGTATCGTTTCGTAAATCACAAAGCTTCAAAGCTTCTAGCAATCGGAATAATCCCAACGATAACTACCCTAGTAAAGTAGAGCCTTTCTTTTTGCGAAGAGAGGCATAAAGAGAATCAGGAAACAAAGATGAAGAGTAATTTTCGAGGACGTTGGTATTATAAAGAGTTTTCCTGGCCACGTGCTCTCTATTGTGCGAGCTACTTAAAAGAAGGCAAAGAGAAGTGTGGCTTAATTAATGCGGTAAACATCTTAATCAACTACTAAGAATACCTCTGCCGTGAGAGCACCCTTCAGTGGCTTGGTTTGCGGCCCTCCGTTCTCCAGTAAGAGACTCTTCGTACTACCACCCTTGACCCTGACGCTGCTCCATCTCTGTCGCGGCACATCGGTCACCCTTTCGCTTCTTTCCCCTTCCTTCAATGATCCACCTTTGACACGCAGCGCGCCAAGCACCGCGGGCGTCACCGGGACTTCCAGTTGCCCCAAGAGATGCTCCGACATCGCTCGAGGGGACTTGATGCAAGTCATCGTCGTCGGGGCGAGCGTGTTTGCCGAGGATACCGACTTCACCAAGAGATCCTTGCCCTCCTTCGTCCACGATGTGATCTTCCTACCGAGGGATAAAGTGGTAGGCGCGGAGGCCGGCTTAATGGACGATAAACCGTGGTTCTCCTTCTCCACTGAAAGCTCGTCGCTTACGTGGATATCCTCCGCTGGTGATTTCACAGTCGACGAACTGGACGAGGTATTTTCTCGTAGACCCAATAAACGGTCACCAGCTACGAAATGCTCCCTCGTAGAAGAAGCAACTACGATCCTCCTTCTCGCGCCAAACTTCGTCAATCTGTTTCTACAGACTGTCAAAGGAGTTCTCACTCCCTCTATCAACGCGTCTCTCTCTTCAGACGACAGCTCGCTCTCCTCTTGAAAGTCTGACGATGTACTGTTGCTGATTCGACTGGCGAAACGTCCTCCCGAAGTTCCAGCCTCCTTTCTAGCTAGTTCCAACGAAATGTTCTCAATTGGACGTCGAGACAGAGCCTGCAAATCGCGCTCGTAGGACGAGGAACTGGTCGAAGTTGTTCCAGCTTCCGTGAATACCCTCGCTGTGCCGTTGGTGGACGTTGATTTTGCCAGGAAGCCCCACTTTCGTCGAGCTTCCTGATTGACACGAGCCTTCTCGATCTCTGTCCACGACGACGACTGGTCGTCCGTAGGTTTTGCAGCCCGCGGTGAACACTCGGACAAATTTCTAGCGTCGCCGAGGGCGTTCGATTCTTCTTTGATAGATCGAGCACCCTCGTCAGAGACGCTAGACTCCGCGACACTCGAGTCTTGCTGTTTGGCTGACACGGACCTCAGCGGAATCTGCTTCCTCCTTATCACCACCGGTGGCGGCAGACGATTGGTCGGCCGACCAGCCGCCTCCAATTGACCTTTCACCGATCTCAGTGCTATCTGCTCTTCCCTCGAGGACAATCCCGGAGGCTGGGACTTCGACAGTTTTTCCTTGAACAGCTGAATTTTGGCGAAGTGTACGGTGACCTATTTCAACACTGGGGCTCTTGGCTCCTTTGCTATCAGCTGATCGTTTGCTTGCTTTTTTTTTTGTTTTCTCTATAGCTCTCCCTTTTTTATCTATCGTCGTTGATCGTATAACGGATCACGGATTTCTTTGGCTCCTCTCTGGGAGCAAATACAAAAGGTGTGTTTCTTCTAATATAGGCTAATACTTCGACGTTTTGAAAGACAGTTGGGTACACACAATATACTGACACATAGTTTCCTTTTTGCTTCTGCTTGAATGCTTCTGTACGGTGGCTACTTTTACCTCTGATAAAATTCGATCAATCTTCTGTTCTTCTTCTCTCTTCTAATTGATACACGTATATTTCTATTTTCTATGCGATACGTTTAACAAAGGAACCACGTTAATCAACGAACACGTGGATCCTCCGATTCTTTGTGCTTCAAATTCGTGCGCGTTAATGTCGTGCGTATCAATCCGAAGTGTGCGCGTTTCACACGGTGACCGATTTTTTTTTACTTTTTTTGTATTTTTACTTTACTATATATATATAATATATATATATATATATATATATATACGTCGGCTTGTACGATTGTAAGCGATCAACGAAGAAGTACGCTGATCTACTGGTAATATTAATTGGTTTATTACTTACGACGGGCCTCTCAGCCATATACAAGTTACAGTCGCACGGTAAAAATCGTATCTGTTCCTGGCATCGTCGTCTCGGGCCCCGCTGATCATTGGACAGGTCGACGAGTCATTTATTGTTTCGTTCGTTCGTTTTTTTTGTTTTGTTTTTCTTAAAACGTCGGTATATAAAATGTAAAAGGGTCGTTGACTTAAACTTAACTCTTAATCCGCTCCTTCTTGCGTACTCTCTTTCTCTCTTCTCTGATGTTCGAACTTGAAGATTCGAGAGATACGTGGTTTAGCGATAATTAATAATTAGCAATTAGTAATACATAATGGATGGAACACGACGACAGTCTCAGTTGGGAAAAAGTGACTTTCTCAAGTGTCAGTCTCGAACACGATATTTTTTTGTATTTTTTATATATTTTTTTTTATTAATTTCTGCCTTACGCTATCCTTCTCTTTCTCTTCGGTTCTCTTGCAGCATTCAACCTCCTTCCCCTCGTCCGTCTCTTTCTCTACTCCTATCACCGTCCTTCTCCCCACTCCTCTCCGTTTTCAGCTTGCTCTCGTCTTTCAGGGAAATATTGCGCAGTGCGCAAGGACGATACCGTTAAAAGAATAAAAAGGCTGAAAAAAAACAACGAAGCTTCTTCTTCTTCTTCTTCTTTCTCTTCCTCCTCTTCCTACTCTTTCCTGACTTCGCTATTTTTCTCGACACTTCCTCTTGCCCTTTGTCGAACGACAAAACCCAGACAAGCAGACTCTCTCCGATCAAGTGGATCCCCGAAACGGAGGATCGTGGAAACAAAACGCAGGTACTCGTATCGAAGACGCGAGCTTTCAAAGTCTATAGCAGCGTGATGTTCGTCGACGCAGCACGCGAAACACGGGCTCACTACGAACGTAGAAGCCTTCGATAGATTTGGCACAAGCTAATACTGAGGAATCTTCCACGGATGCGCGAGATTCCATCGTTACGAGAGGTTAACATACCACGTTAGTGTCAAAAAATCTTTCTCGATGAGGGAAAAATCAGTCACCCGGTGTCCTTGTTTCCGGACCGTTCCACGCTCTGGTCCAAGGCTAACGAATATCACGGAACCACTGACGACGATCGATTTACCTCGCAAAACTTGATGAAGCTCTCTTTCCGTCACCCCACCTGTCAACCGTGATCGAAAATGTTCGTCGTACTCCCCAAGATCACTAATTCACACGATCGAGCTTGGAGTCGTTCTCTGTCCCGTCATCCGTAGAATAATCGAACCCACCGATCTCACAACACACTCGAACAAGCACCGATCGTATCATACATCATCGCCATGGTCAACTTGTCTCGTTCGTGCATCCTTTGACCCCGTGTCACTCGCATTTCCCCCCCGCTTCACCAAAGAGACGTCGAACCACGAGGATCACCGGACGACGCGTCTTGGTCGTTAACTCCACGCGAATTGACTAGTTGCTCGGACAAGGCCAAGCCCCGCGCTAATCTCGCATGTTGCTCTGCTGTCGACTGTCTGACTGGACGGACGACGCGGGAACGTTGCCTACGAGCGAGTCCATATTCGCGAGCGTGTATCGTCACCGATAAACAAGAGGAGCGTAAACGCCAAGATAATCAGTCGGCCAGCAGTATCTTTAAAGAGTCTCGTTGTTTCACAGCCTCGTAACATAGAAGAGTAAAGTCTTCTATATATCATTCGCTCCTTTCTTTTTCCTAATACGCACGATTATCCATAAACAAGGGATTAGATACTTTCAACGAACGTCGAGATGATCTCGGGCGCAGCTGCACGCAGCAGGGTATCTCATCTTGCCT
Organism: Bombus flavifrons; assembly: GCF_040668555.2. Lineage (NCBI taxonomy): Eukaryota > Metazoa > Arthropoda > Insecta > Hymenoptera > Apidae > Bombus > Bombus flavifrons. Next base: position 9,061,878 of record NC_138455.1, on the reverse strand, counting down.
AGCAGGCTCTCATCGACAGCCAGGAGAACTAAAAGCCAGGAACCGGGTTAAGGGAGGTTGGAGGACGTGCTGCAGCGGGTGCGTCCACGGCTCCAGGTCGTTTGGACTCCTTCTGTGGCCGACATTCCGACTGTCCGTTCTCCCGTGCACACGCGTCACCAAACCTGAGACTCCGGATACGTTCGATCGAAACTCCACGAACTCGTTACACCATGCACACGAATGACGAATCTTCTTCTATATTAACTCTTTTCTTTCTCTCTTGTACATTGTATATCAACTTTGTCTATTCGCTATCACTTCCTGTTTCTGTTCCTTCCGTTTGTCGTGGTCGTTCCTTGCTCTCGTTCTCGTTCTCGTCGTCTGCCTACCCCTGCTGCAGCGTGTGTCTAATGGTGCGCTGCTCTCTCCTGTCCCGGAGGCGAGACCGTGGAAACGTCGTCAGCGTCGTTTTCTGATGCGCGCCGTGCCGCCACCGCCGCCGAGCCACCGACGACGACCCACCACCTGTGCTTACGCTTATTGATTCGTGGCAGTGCCGCGAGCGTTTCGCCGCGTATGCGCCTGTGCGCCCCGACCGAGATTCTGCGCGACCGACACCGTACGCCTGCCATTCCACTGCACATTGTGCAGTCACGCGCTTCGTCTTTCTCTACTTTTTCCCTCGCATCGCTTCGTTTCGTTTCGTACACGCACTCCAAGCATAGGTTTCTTCGAAGAATATTCCGACTCTGCCCTATATTTCTTTCGGACAATTCTCTCTTCGATGATCGGCCTTTGATATGATAATTTACCATGACACTTTGACAGCGTAATTTACTAACTCTTCCTCGTTGACGAGTTTTTCCAATAGTTGCTCCGGAGAGGAGCGAATAATCGGGAATTAACGAAGCCAATGTTTCATAGTTATGTCTTTCTTTTTACTATTACTATAGGTTTGCTCTTTTTACGAGACACTTGCTTTGCCCGCTGTGTTACTCATTCTGGGGTATTCCTTTAGCTCACTCTTCTTTTTCGTGATCGACCTTCGATACGATGATTCAAGCTACTTCGGTAAGTATCCTTGTCGTTGTTCTTTAGAAGTAGGCAGTCGTGAGTGAGTAGGAGTTGATAAGTATAAAGGCTTTGAAATCGTGTCTCGCCTTTCATCTTTTAATGTTTTGCTTCATTGGTTCCCTCTTTTTATGAGACACTTGCTTCGCCCACTTTTCCACTCGGTCTGGCCTACATTTACTTTAAAACGTCTCCAGGTTTCGGAGAGACGTAGTTGGCAGACTCTTTGTATTTGGACCGAGACGTTGCAGAGCGGAGAACTTGAAGATTCTTCTTGACTTTCTCCTTCCTGAATACGTTAAGTTATCTCGGTTACGACATCGATACGTTCGTTTATTGAGCCATAAATTTTTTTACTGGAATGTAGCAACCTTAATGCGCAAGTTTCAAAGTCGTAAAACAGGCCAATATGATGTTAATACGAGCAGCTCCATTTTTTAATCTGGTTGATGCGAGTGAAACATCGGAGAACGAGTCCAACGAGAATCGAACTTTCTGATCGTTTCGTCGAGACTCGATTGCGGATTCTTCAGCGTGCCCGGCTTTTTTTTTCTTTTTTCCCCTTAAGGGATGGCTTTTCCTTCGACCGGGAGTTTCATTCGAACGCAGCCTGGCCTAGATTTGTTTCCTTCCTCTGGTTTCGTCTTTTTTATTCTCCTAGAGAGATCACAGCGATATGCATTTTGAAACTTCGTATCGTCGCAGTTTGAAATTCGTGCAGCTTTTATTGGACGAGGACTTTTGTCTTGGTTGAAAAATATAGCGAGACGGTGTGTTGATTCAAGACGTTGCTTGAGGCTGTGCAGATTCTGTGACGTTTTGTGTTCCAAACTTCTCTATATCCTTCCCAGTATTACGAGATTTTTCGCTTGGATAAAAGTTTCTGCTTCCTTTACACCGTTGATCGTTCGTTCGCGTAAGAAGATTTGGAAATTTTAATTTATAGATGTGTCATTTTATCGCGATCGACCGTTTTAATAGCTACAATTTCCCTTTTCTTTGTTTCGCTCTCCTTTTTTGCTTTATCCTCTGATTAACGATCCGTTCTGGCTATGGACATTTAAGTAAGCTCCTTATACCATCAAACTTTTTCAGGAACTGGTAAAAATGTGTTCATTAGTTGCATCGGATCACGTCTTCGTTTATCCACTGTCGTCGTAAAAAGATAGTGGAAACTTTAGGAAGAAACGTTGCGACGAAGGTCTTTTATCAAACGAATTACTCACTTACTTCCAGTCTCCTTTTCACGTTTTTGTACTGTTAACGAAATGATCAAGATAAAAGAGACAAACCACTTTTTTGCAATAACCTATCCAGAAATCTTAAAGAAATATTTCCATACGACTAACAATTTTAAGTAGTGCGTGACTTAAACATCTTCAGAGATTTAATCAAATTTTCTCACCTATGCTCGATAATCGGAAAACCAACAATTTAGGTAATTTTTAGAATTCCTGCGTTCTTTCTGTCATAAAATATTTAATAAACATCTTCAGTTTCCAATAAATAATTTGGCCGATAATCTTGGAACTAGAATCATTTCCAAACGATGTCCACCCATAAATCTTGCGAGTTCTACTTTCTAGGTTCTCCAGTTAATGACTCAATATTGCTCCTATTATTCTCGACAATCGCTCTCGTTGTCCGACTTTCGTACAATCGGCGTGTATCCTGGACGCAGCGTCGAATTTACGTGCCAACTTGCATTTACGTTTTCCTCTTTTTAGTCAAATCAACATCCTCCTATCCTGATATTCAACTTCTATCCAACTTCCACGATCATCTGATTATTTTTCTTGCCTTCTTCCTTTTCCTCTTATTCCTCTTCGCTGTCGCATTCGAGAAAATTGCATCGATATTCCACATCGTTATATCGCTTTCGAATTTTTTAATTTCGTTTCATCACGTACATATTTTCTTCCTTCATCTTCTGTGAGAAGAATTTTCTGTAAATCGATAATAGGTAACAAGTCAAAGTACACTTTACACGCTGTTCTCCATCTTGTGTTTACTAGTGATCACTCGATGTTTGTCCACTAACACAATCATGACCCAATTCTCTCCACCTTCCACCTAGTTTAACCGTTGCAAGTATCTTGTAAACGCGACTATCTTCATAGAAATTAGACTAACCGAACGATTACCTATTTTCTGTCTCATAATCGGAGTGATTAATCCGATTCAGTTGTAGAGCACGAGATAGAGAGTAATTGCACGAATCCCGCGGTTCTCTGGGATTAAAATCTGCCGTGAATGGCTGCTGCAGCTATTTCTACTGCATTTGTGCCGGTTACTCGAATGGAAATTCCCTAGCTTAATTAAATTTTCCTTTCAATTAACAAGGTGAATTACTCGATCGCTCCGAGTAATTCATAGCATACTGTGAAATCTTCTTTCTACTCGTCCTGCCAGCTTAATTCGCTGGTAATACTTTGACAGCTGCGGGAAATACGCGCGAAACTTTTTTCACTTAGAAACACTCGTTCTATTTGATGGGTAGTTTTATCTTGTACAAACAAGAAAAGATTGTTCCGACGAACAGTGCGAAGTTTGCTGTAGCGCGTGAGATAGAATTTTGATGTCGGAACTTTTCCTCCTCTTCTGAGTCGGTATATACAATATTACAGATGTTTGCTTGCGACGTATGAAAACTTCTTTCCATTTTTGCTTTTCATTAGAAAGAATTTATTAATCCGTGTACTGAAATTTGGGATTGATTAACTTGGAATGAGCAAACTTTTGTCATTGCAATATGACATTTCTCAATCCATTTTTGAAAAGTATTGTTCTGAATTTTGTATATAGAATTTTTTAGGTGCATTTTATGTTTCACTTTTGAAGCTAGAGAGAAATGTATGAAATTAATGACGAATAGTAGTACAGTTATGAATGTTTAACAGCCATAATATGGAACGTCAAGGCCTACGCAGAGGCCTATCACGGTAGTGCTCACCGACGGAATATTGAAATAATAATGGAAACAGTCAATTGTTCGTAGAACTTCCCGAACAGGCAACTTGTTGGAACGATTATCCTAATTATTACTGAACAATTCATATAACTGGTGATACAAGCGATTTTCTGCGTGAAAAAATAATTTCAAAGCAGAGAATAAAATTGTTTCGTACGATACTTTCCTCTCAAGGAAATTCACTTTAATCAGTCAAGGGATATTGGTACATATGCGTGCGTTTAATTTTTATTTTATTCATCCTATTGATCCCGATAGAAACCAAGATGCAATGACATTGTACGATAGCTTCTTCAGGTATGCCAAGATACGACAAAATAATTCGAGATACAAACTTTAAACAGATACAACGTAGAAAACTAAAAGGTACCTTTACCCTTCTCTGACTCCAATAAAATCCGTGAAGAAATTAAGTAAATATTTCATATATTTTACGTATTACGTATTACGATTTACTGCAAGAGGATAAATGCAAATACAAGAATTGCACGAAGCTTCTCTGTTCGCTTTACAAGGCTTCTTCTCTTAAGAAACGATCTTTCAATGTTCAGCAAGAATACTGGCTTCTTCTTTTATGAAGACGAATGAAAAGGAACCGAGTACTTCCATTAACCTGATATTTCCACGAAATCCTGAAAGAGTAACGACACATCTCATCCCTTGAACAAATCAAAACGAAGCAACGAAATTTTTTCCGCCAAATCTTGTACAGTACGAACTGGTTGAGTGCAGCCAGTTGTGTATTTCCATTGCAAATTGTGCGCTCCCAATTAAATTAAATCAACGCAACGGTGCTTGCCCTATCAATGGTCCTGTCGACGTCGTTGAAACGCATAAATCACGCGATCTGGGTCGACCAGCCGTGGCTGACCTTGCCAGGGTGGCTGTGAATCCAGAAACATCGATAAACGCTAACCCAATTCAGGTACAATGCGAACGTACGAGTTATTATTTCTACCCCTTTCCTGTCAGCTATCGTTCGGGAGCTATACTCACAGAGTGGCTTACGAAAATATTTGCACACTTGCCATAGAAACCTTTCATGTACAGTCGATCACAAAAGTCTATATACAGTCCTTAGATATAAAATATTGTAATAAAAAACGGCGGCAGGTTATGGCAGCCTGTCTTTGCCGTTTTGGGGGCCTCGCTATTCAATAAAAATATATTTTATTCTACGACTATAACGAGCAATTCACTCGTGTACCTTAAGAAAAGTAAAGAAAAGGTTACCTTTTAAAAATGCGCTTGTTACAACATAATTTTTATTTCATATTTACGTAAATTTATTTCATTTTAATGTCCTCCTCATTTTGGTATAAAGGGGCTCCTGTACTTATTTTCTTCGCTGAATGTGTTAGTTATAGACCTGAGAAGTTTTAATCCGACATTGGTAAAAATAAAAGTATTCGTAAAAATATCAGTTTTACGAATCTTGTTAAGGCACGTATCGTCACAACGTAACACAATTTATTCACTTTTATCGTTATTAAGAAGGAAGAAGTAAATGACAATAGCAGTGCCTTGAACTCGTCTCTAGGTGCGCCATAAATCTTTGCCTGCTGCATGTGACAAGACATAGCGCTCGTACGATCTGGCGAAGCAAAAAAGGATCTCAAATTTACGGCGACAAGAGAACAAGAAGGAGAGACTTACAAGTCCCTTCGCGTCATCTTCACGCTGAATATTCAATAGCAAGTTTGATACGGAATTAACGAGCTTCTTCTCGAGGTGCAACGGCGTTTGACACGAAATTGGATGCATCAAGAGATTTCAGAATATTACTAGACACCAACGCTGTTAAAATATGTATTAGATATGCATATCTGTTCTAATATACAGTTTACTCGCGTAACTTCTTTCATTGGATTACGAAAGTAAGGATTAGATTCGGATTAGGTTACAGTATGAGCTAGAGCGAATTAGAATAAACAATTTGGGAATTTATATCATACTTATAATCAGTGTATATATTTGTCTGAGTAAATGTACTCTCCGAAACTGGAGAAATACGACAGTACTTGAAATTGCTCGTTAAAGAAGCCTAGTCATAAAATCCAGAAACAATATTTTCGCGAGACACCCCGAAAAAAATGATTCGTCAGTTAAATCAGTAAATTCCAACAGAAAATTCACAAAGCCTAATAATGGAACAGACGCGCAGTATCTCTAAATTTAAATCTAAGCATTCTAATTCAACGATAAAGGGATTGTGGTCATAAATCGCAAAGAACAATATCGTCGCGACCCCCAATCAAAAGAGCCGAAAATTATTCCTTAATAAAATCTGTAATTATCAATGGAAAATTCGCAGATTCTCGCTATGGAGTGGCTCACCTGTTCAGCACGGGGCTTAATCTTCTCCTCCTGCTCCTTGGTGAGGTCCTCGACGAGATCGTGGAGGAGCCTGATGTCTTGGGGGCTGGGGGAGTCGACCCTGCCAGCCCCCACGCTCATCGCACTGTGAGGCGCCAGTTCACAAGAGTCAGCAGCCTCGCCCTCGGTACCCCTCTCGCTATCGTCCCCCCACCGATCTTTATGGGACCACTCCTGGTCACTGTCAGTCACCCTTTCGTCGTCATCGCTCATTTAGAGCATTCAGGCGGCTTTCAGATAAATCAGACTCTTGCCCCCAGTTTCTTTCACTTCTTATATAAACAACAAAGTGAAAACTCGCAGAATCTTTATATCTGCTTTTGAATAAATCAATGGAACTGTTTATTATTAGTCGACATTTCCTAGGAATATTAAGAACTTCGTCCAAAGTACTGTATTTCCATATATCTTTCAAACTCTTATTTCTTTGTGTAAATCGTATAGAATTATACTTTTGGTTATTTTTCCTTAAACGATTTTTATCCTTAAACGAACTAATTAATTGTGAAACACTAGAATATTATTTGAACACTAAGTTCTTCGTGCTTCTCGACGATTTCGATATTTAGCTCTTGATCAAACCATTGATATATTAGAATACTGTGAACATTAACTCGACTGAATAAAACTCCCTCGATAATTGACTGATTCTTCTTGTTCTGTCGCTATACGTCTTATCGCGTGGATAATTTCTTGACAAGTTTAAACGATATCCCCTGGTAATTCCGTGACACGAACTACTTCCGCGGAACATTCGCACGATTCTCGATGATCCGGTTCAGTCCGATAACAATCGTGCGCTGCGAGGTTTTTTGGGCTTCGGTTATTGTCGAGTTGAGCAGTGATCGTGCGGAACACTTGAGGAGAACCTGGCTTACTGCAGGGTATTTATTGCCAGGGCGAAACACTCTCGTCGATATCGAACCACGAGGCTGTTCTTAAAACTAAACACTTACGGGAGCCATTAAGCTGTTTACGAATCGAGAATCTTTTTACATGAGGAACGATTCTTCTAATGATTAATATCCCTTGGTTGGAAATAATGGAAATCTTTCAAGCAATGTATCATTCGTTTTATACCGAACAATTCCTTAAACAATTATCTTCTCTATAAATGTCAAAAGCTTCTTTCAGATAAGAGGAACTATCAAACATAAGTTATTGTTCTGCCAATATTAAATTACGATTCCTACGTGATCAATTTTTCTTCCTTAAATATCAAATCGATGTGTCCAATTCTTCTTCCTTGCCACTTTTTGCTAGGAAATCCCTCAGCCGTAGCTTATTACTCTTTTTATTTTGAACGGTCCTTTGAACAATCAACTTTTCTTTGTTAAAAGTTCCTCTGCAACGAGGAAATTCTTCCAACGAGGGAAATGTAATTTATTGTTCGTTCTAAGCTAAACAGTTCTTTCAACAATCAAGTTTTCTACGTTAAATATCAATATTTTCCAGTAAAGAAATCTCCCAAACATGATTTATTGTGCGTTCTATACTGAATAATCCTCCCGAGGATCAGTTCTTCTTTATCAAATACAAAATAAATTTTTCTTTAATAAGGAAATCTTTCAAACGTACCTTATTAAATTGATATGGAATTCTTTCTCTACTCTGCTTCGAGCGAAGAGATTCTTCAAACTAGTTATCCCTCGTTACTTATCATTCGTTCTACACTGAACAATGTTAGGTATCCAATCAGTATTGAGTCCCTCATCTATCCCAGTAAAAAACTTCCTTAAACATGTTTGAACATTTGTCATACACGACACAGTCCTTTTAGTAATCGAATCGAACCAAATGCTTGTTCTGTTTCATTTCCAATGAAGGGATTCCTTCGAACTTACGCTGCGTATTAAAGGCAAATCCTTCCTTCGTTCCACAGCAAGCAAGAACAAGTCAAACATGACTCATCGCCCATTACATGCTAAATAATGCAATTGTAAACTTTCCGTTAAATATCGAAATAAATCAAATTCCTGGTATATTGCATTTCCAATAAGGGAATTCCTCGCGGTTCGAGCAAACGTACGTCACGCAACAGAGTATTCAGCTGATAATCGAACCGATGGTATGGAAAGGGGATTGGAACGCGTGTCCACGTATCGAATTTCCCGCGGTGAGTATGCGGAAGACGCATCGTGTATTAAGACAGCTGCCTGACCGCGAAAAAGTCCAGAAACACTATATAGGTTAACATCGACCAACGCTTAATTATTCGAGCTACTATAATTATTATTTTTCATGATTTACATAATTCAATAATTATATACAATTCACAGAGACAGAATTATATAGTAAGTAAAATAATTAAATGATATGCATTTAAAAAATTGTCCTTTTTTGACTATATTTCTCTACGCGAAATTTGTCAGGAAATTTTGGAAAACTTTTTATCGTGAAATTTAAAGATAATATTCTCCTGCACAAAAACCATGATATGTGAAATGATTAACTTTAAATAATGCCATTTACGAAAGAAGAAACACCCGCCGTTAAATAATATTTTTATTTCTATTATATAAACGCGTTAAAAACAAATAATTTTTATAAGTAGTTAATATTATAATCAAGAATTCTTAAGGATTTAAAAATTTAAAGAGAAACAGAAATTAGTTAATAAAAAATGAATTATGATCCAAGTTATGACCATTTTTCAATCAGACAGCCTTTTTTAAACAGTGTCCGACGCCTGGCGTCGAAGTTTCGCGGACGACATTGCGTTTCGGTGGTGACAACGCGCGCGTCACTGCACGCGTTCTTGGTGCACGCGGTCACCCTCGAATACGCTCGATTCTGCGCGGCTCTCGCCACATGAAAGTGGGATTTAAGCTGAGAAATAATGTAACACTTAGTACCAGTCTTCTACTCAGATATAAGTGTGTGTGTGTGTGTATGTGTGTATGTGTTAGAGCGAGTGGGTGGGCGCCTGGTAGTCAACTGCAGTCGCACGTAAAGCGAAGGTATAGCTAGGTGGTTACGATTGCGACGCAAGGACGCCTGTCATTGATCACTTCGTGGCTATGACCTTCGTTGGTTACCTCGTGAAACCGGGGAAATTATTTCATGTGGAGACAAGAAACGCGGGAACACTCTTTAGTAGTTTAAATCATCGTATAGCCCGGCCCATATAACGAAGTCATTTATTAATCTATACTGGCATTGATTAATGTCTTGGGATACAGAACATTTGTATTATATTTTTGAGATTATGCAGTATGAGAAAAATGACGAGTTGTGATTAAGAGTTTTCTTTATGAGTAAAATTTGCAAGTAGGGCAACTGAAACTATCAGTCACTGTAATATTTCAATGCATTGGAAAATGAAAGGAAGAAATTAGAAATGTTTCGTTTATAACAATAAAAACCATGAATATATTAATTAGTATTTACAAGTAGAATTAAGAACCAGAGGAATTGGAAATTTTAGTTACTATTATATCTCAATAGAATGAAGAGGAGAAAAATTATAAGTACTACAAATAAAATGTTTATTTCAATGTACTGTATGAAATGTTTTAGATGTTTTATTTCACTGCCACGATGCAAGACAAGATTGTAGAAGTTCTAGTATTTCAAAATTGAAAAGAATTTACTTCATCTCACGACTGATTTTACTTCGTGGCTCGGATTATAGAAGATTGATAATGTGTCTGAAAGGAAGAATCTGAGCGCATACACGTATCGACAGGGTTGAGAATCCTTTTAAGATTTTCCTTTAGGGGTGAAGATCGATAGACGATCAATGAATCGAACTGTCCATTTTGTAGTGTTTCATTGAGAATTTCATTATTAATGAATGTACCTATACTTGTTTAGTTGTAGAAGGTTGTTTATGAATGTTCATTGAATGAATAATAGAAAGGTTGATTAATGTACTTATTTGATTAATCGATGGGTGGTATTGGTTGGTGAATTATTTTTCTAACAGAAAAGTTGATTTACCTTTAGTGGTTTAATTAACTAAGAAAAAATTCAGGAGTTGGTCATGCAAAAGGAAAGAATAATTTTTAATCAAATTGCGATTAACTTAATGATTAACATTTTAGAAGCTATAAAATTAAAAATGATTAGTGTTGAGGGAATTCTGTGAGAATGTGTATTAGTAGAAATTGACGAAGATGTTCATTCCTCTGCGTGTCGTTGTTAGAAACATCGGCATTGAAGTTGATAAACTAAGAATTAGCGACATATAATAAATGTTCTAAAAAAATAAATGTTTTAAATGACTATGGCCGACTTCGATCGAGTCGTTTCACAAGAGATGCAGCGTTTTATTGATTTTTCGAAAACTTGCGCTAACCTTATGCAATTTCGTACTGCCCGTAATAACTCAGTCTGTCTAAGAACATATCATTCTACTACGTGCCCTGTTACATCTTTAAGAGTTACGTCAAAAGCAGAATCTTAGAAGACAATTCACTTCCAGAACCTCGTAAACCAGCAAACAAATTTCCACATAAAAATATGATATACTCAAAACAGAAAATATTGAAGAATATATGGATCAATGATACACATGTTCATAATATATTAAAACGTATATACACCAAATGAAACAGAGAAGAAACTTCCACATAAAAATGTAATGCAACCAAGACAAAAGTATTACAAAATATTATAAAACTCAATAGCAAGTACACGTATTTACAACTAGGGGTTGCAATCCCGCGTTATTTTCAATCCCGTAGGAGTACGGATTTGGTTGTTAGACATTTTATATTATACATTTAAGGAGACGATATTTAATAAGGAAACAAATTTTATTTACTCGATTACGGCAAATTGCATGCCCTGTACGTAACAAAGTTGTTGATAGCAAAGCATCAGTCTAGCAAATTTTCCCATCATATTTCCTCTATCAGTAGTTGTATCAATAATTTCATCTTCAATATCTAGATTAAAGCTCTTCAGACATCCTTCAACTACGTTGGTGCAATGCTCTGTCGTGCGTGAACTACGGATTCCATCTAAATCAAGGTTAAAGTGTCCTTCTTTATAATGCACATCTATGTTTCAGTATATCTGATTCCATTCGAGATGCTCCTTCGTCGAATGTTAATGAAAACATTTGGTTTTCTCCTCGAAGTTTTGTCAATTTATTTTTCATATTAGTCTGTACAGGATCTGAGAATGTAATAATTCTCGATCTTATTGTATTAGAAGAAGTTTGAAGCATAAAACCATTTTTCAGAAACAAATATTTTAAGTTCGTAGATTTACAAAGAACATCGAAAGTGAAACCATCTTTAGCAATCATTCGAGATATCATTTTTTCCATGGAATTTTCTTTAACGAAGGAATTGTCAATTGTTTTGGCTTTTCTCTTTTGCTATTACATTCTCGTAATTGTCAAGGATCTGCGGCTGGGATGCTGTTTTCGGTACATTGCAAGAATCCCTTCTCGGTGATGACGCTTGCGAGTGTGACTTTAAATCTATACAATGACTACTTTTCAAATATATCACAAATCCTCTTTCCTCGATCGGTAACTTAATTTTAAAACCATAGAACACTTCAAGCATTTGACACTTTCAGTAGCATCACTTTTCACGAAATAAGCCCAAAGAGGTTTATTAGTATTCTCTTTCTCATCGTCACACATGGATTCTTTACTGGATGACATATTTTGTTCGCATTAATAATATCGATTGATATTAATATCAATCAACACGTAATATGATAACATATATGTTAGAAATTAATAAATTACAATTTAAGAGGCTCGCCCTCTGACGCTTCTGCAGTCAATCGCGGTCCTCTTACCAGAAGATTCGTCATCTTCCTCATTCTTCTACCAGCCAGATCCTTCCACAGCATCCTTATCACTCTACACGAGCCATGGAGCACCATGACGTCGTATCATCGGATACACGTGCGTTCCTGCGAACTCCGAACTTCGATACTATAATATTCGCGCCTATTAGAATTCACCGCCCACGATTAAACATCCACGACTCTTAGAATTCGTCGTTAAACATGTGAATATCGATAGCCGAATGGCTCTTGAAAGATCTTGACACGTGTGGTTGCGACGCACACTATGCTGCAAACCTTGCGGAATGCTGCGGTTCCTATCTAACGTTATGCGGCTCCAAAAAATGACGCGGGATCCTGTCTTACGGGATTGCAAACCCTTTTCACAACCTATACATACGAACAAAACCCAATAATTGTTAAATGCTACTTAAAAGTATCGTATACCACTTAAGAAGATTATTCCCAAAATAATTAAATAATAAACAAATAACCAATCATCGAACAGAGTTCGGAAAGCGTATCGTCTTCGAAAAACTCTTTCCAATTCGGTACAGGCGCGAGCTCAGTCTGACCACTGACTGACAGCGTCTACTTCGTGTCACTGTCGGCGATGAACTATCAAAGTCGACTCCTTGCTAACCGATCCAGGTGCAGTTCCTTATATAAGAGACTTCGTCCCACTATTCGACCATCTGAATGCGACAGTTGTGGGGCGGGATAGGACACAAAAGAAACGTGGAAACGTTCTTCCGGCTTCTCCACCCCTCGTTGCATCTGGTTTTGGTTACCAAGGTGTCTCCTTTCCGGCATATATTTTGGCTGGTGGCCCGCGTATCCGATGGAGACCATCGATTTTATTCGCGAAAGGAAAGTGGACCTTCCGTGGACGCATTTGGCACGGTATACCGTGTCTCCTCGTGTATTTAAAGAGCTTCCCTTCTGGAATAACCAACGAACGCGACAGCCTACTAAGCAATCTCGTTAGCACCGTATCAGTCGAGATCTAATTCGACTCCTCCTTCCCTTCCGTGTCCCAGATTTCCGTCTTCCGCTTAACGTGGGCGCGGCCATTTTAAATTCTGTCCACGGGGATGCAAATTGGAATTTAGATGGGACACCCTCCTCGAATTTTAATCGATGGTTTCTTTGATCAAGGGTGTCAGGCAACTGGACGGTGAGATTTGAAATTAAAAGTCTCGCTGTTGTATCGTAGCTAAATGAAAAATTTGAAGTAGTTTGGGTTATTCGTATTTGAAAGCTAGAACGTGAATTTTTATATTGGGTGAACATCGACCACTCTGATTGTTTATTTTAGCTACTAAGTTTGAAGAGGTTAATGGAATTCTTGATATTTGATGAATAACGTGACCGCGTCGATAATACGTTATCGCGTACGGTCACTGACAACTTTATCCGCGGTTATTGATTGCCAATGCCTGCCGTAGAACGTAATTTGGAACACGGTTCTTCGTTTTCGTTATTCCGACTCTGGATAGCTAGGTAAACCTTCTTTCAAAGGGCAAGGTAATAGAAAATTACCGCCATTTTGTCAGCACCGTTCTCGATTCAACGCGATTCGTTACGCGTTCGTAACGCGCGTCGCGAACGCTCGAAACACGTGGGAATACGAGTATGTCACGGAACGCAATCATCAATGTTCAAAATCTCCTAACTACCGAACAACCTAAAAGTCGAAAACCATCGAATCTACAAAACTACTTCTACAATTATCGTAATTACATATTATCGTAATTCTAAATTCCATACTTCTTCCATTTTCAAATTTCATCTCGACCAAACGAGAGAACCTAACCATCTATCAAAATTATAAAATTAATGCATGGTTAATTATATAACAATTATCTAAACGTCGTGCCTCTAAAAGTTACTCTTTCGCTAAAACCTTTTGAAAATCTTCAAAGGAAGCACGCATCGTTCAAGGAGGGTGTCTTCCCCCAAATTTCCCCGTGACAAAATCTCGATCTTCTTATGTGATAAAACCGAGCTTTCCAATGATCCAAGAAACATAGAGTGCACATTCACAACACGATCATCACGTAGCTTCACATTCGCGCGCGGTCATAGTTGTTCGTATCCTTCGCCCTGTAGGTGACTGTCTCCCATCCCCGGTTTCTTTTTCGTTGAAATCGATCGATGATCGCGACAAGCCGCGACCTATCTCTACCTGACATCCAATCGACCGTGTTCCGAACGGAGAGCGATCGCCGGTACCCGACAAACGAACGCTCTTCACGTCCTGATGATGTGGTTTCGAGGGGTTGACAACGAACAAGCACGTAATGACGCGACGCGGCGTTTCCTTTCGAGTGTCATCGATCAATGCGATCAAAGCGGGATAACGATTCCCGGTCAGCACTCGATAAACTTCTGCGTGACTTCACCTCCTGTTTTTCCTCGACCCTCCCCTCGATGTACCAACCCTCTTTCTCCCTTGCTCGATGAAAGGCGCGCCACTTGGTGCTCGAACCGCGATGAACCCTCTCGTGATGGAAACACGCGTTCACGCGCCACCCGGCCTTTTTCAGTCTTATTCACCGTTTACATGTGCTCTGTGATCCTTCAGGGGCGATGTGGACGGAGTGGCGAACGGTGTAACCTGCCGGGCAGGACGGGGGATACTGCGCCACTGACAATAGCGCCTTCTATCGGCGAGCCTCTGCCAGCCACCCCCTTTCTACCTTGCCCCTCTTTCCACACCATCCTTATCTCGAGCTCTCTCTCTCTCTCTTTCTTTCTTTCTCTCTGTCTGTCTCTGTTCGATCAAGAAGGTTCGTGTTCTCTATTTCGCTTTGCTAGTCGTCGACTTGTCTGTCCTTTGCCCTCGTATCGTATAGGATGGGGATTCTCAATGTGAGATACGGCCAAATTTTGGGGGCTACACCGTGAGAAATTAAAAGTTGTATTTTAGAAGATTTGGTAAATTGTTGTTGTCTTGTTCGAATTGTATTCTTGTTTTAATGTAATACGTGTAATTTATGAATATAAAATTTAGTACAATAGCGAACAGAAGAAAGTTCAAAGTTGCTAAGTATAATTTATTTGCGTATGCGCACATATTAGTAACTTTCGTGTTAGATATTTTTCATCGTGATGCCAATATGATGATGGTATATTTATTCAGTACTCTTGTCAAATACAATACTATTTTATACGATTGCGATATTTTCTATGTTACTTATATTCAAACTGTTTTTTGTCTGCTAGTGTATAAGTATACGTGTTTCGTTGCGGTTGTTACACCATAGCTATAGGTTCATCTATCTACACAAGGGGGTACGTGGAGTATAAAAGGTTGAGAACCACTATCGTAAGGTATATTTCGGTTTCTGTCTTCGTTTCTCACTTTCTCTCTCTTTCTCTCTCCCTCTCTCTTTCTCTCTTTCTATGTACTGGTACCATGATGTTCCTCTTCGCGATTCCCTGGTTTTGTTTCTTTATCGCTTTTTGCCTTTTTTCTATCTTCTTCCTTTTTGCTGCAGTTTTATTTTATCGAGATTCTCTGCGTCATTCTAGTGAAAATATTTTATACTTTTTTCCCCTTCTTTATCGGGAATTTGTTCCCAGGCTTTTTGGAAGCAGTTTTGTTATATTACGTGCTGGTTTCAGCGCAGAATTTGTTCCGTTCAGTTGCTCGATAGTTTTAGAGGGATTCCTTCTGTCTAATTAACACTAGCCTCATTCTACTACCTTATTGTTGATTCAAAACAAGCTTACTGTTCTTCCTCCGCTAATTTACGGGCTACTTTCTTGTTAGTCATGTTTTTTATCCGTCTTTTCATTCTCGTGGAAGTATTTAATATTATGTGTTGTTTTTAACGAGATTATCTTTGTTCCGAGAGGGTGTGATTACGTGGCAATACCTCTGGGTTGTTAATTAATCTACCTTTTGAATTTCGTGATGAATTATTTACGGTTCAGAGATAACACATACTCTTTAAGGTTGGCTTCTCATGAAGGAACATGATTATCCCATTATATGCTTCAATTATTCAAAATAGCTGAGTTCTAGAACTTTTCTCGTGAAATATTTAGATTTAAATTTCCTTTTACACGAATTAAAAAGCAATTTCCAGGGATAACGTTACAAGAAAATCCTTATAACAAACCTTATCAGAAATATTCCTAGACGAACAATCGACAAAATATAGTTCATTAGCGACAGCATAATATTCTACACCTTACTGGAAGAAAATCTCCTATAAATTCAACTGGTCAAATGACCTGGTATACGACCATAAATATCATCATCAGAATAATAAAAATATCTTGAATTTTATACAGACCACTGCTTCACTCCTTTCAGAATAGATATTCAGAAAATGCTTGATTTTTTATTTTAAAAATTTGTATTTTTTAACGAAGAAAATTTACCGAGTATTCAAATGACTTGATAAAAGACTATAAATATTAACAACATAATAATAATAATAATAATAGTAATAATAAACACGATGCTTATTTTCAACCTTCCAATTACAAAAAGTTCGATTTAAATCGCGGAACAAAATGATTAGTTTCCTAAACTGTCAATTTCTCGATCAGGAACGAATGATTTGCGCGAACAATGAAATATTTCTACGGTTATTAAGGGATTCCCAAGATCGGATATCTTTGTAAGCAGCAACAATAGGCGTGTCTTTAATTCACCGTAATAATTTCCGCGACATCATCGTAACGCTGTTCGAGACTGGAGAAAACAGGCGCAGTATCGGTTATCGATATTGGCGGCTTCGAGTTCGCCCGATGTAAATAGCTTTGGCTACGATGATGAGCTTGGTCGATTGAACGTCGGGACGAGGAAAAACCACTGCCAGTCCAAATGCAATTCGGGCTGGTTGCTACGTCTGCACATAGAACATTCCTGATAGGATGAAGCACTTACGAACCAAGGTACACCGTGTATCGGCCACTGCTATCACAAATTGCTACTACAAAAAAATTAACCGAATGAATAAAAAGTCACTTACACAAACTTGTAGATATTTCTGCAATTTTGTAGGTATTTTTGAAACGTTGAAGTACAGTTTGAAAATGTTTGTATTGGAAAAAAGGAGGGTATATAACTTTTAATATGAAGCTTGTTACCATGCAGCTGAGTTATCGAGGATCGTAGTTTCAACAGATTCATACTGAGAAAAAGAAGAATAGAGTTTTATAAGTAAAATTTGTCACCATATAGCAGGTTGTTAACAGAAATTGTTTCAGCGGATTTGTATTCGTGAATTCTTTGGAAAAGGAGCGTCACCCTGACGTGAACACGATTTTAATTTTTGGAAGAAAGAGAATAGAGAATCATATATGGTGTATTTTATTTTACTTGAGTTTTATTTTTCTAATTGGAAGGGTAGAATAATTGTGTTTGTTCCGAATTTGATAGATATATGTAGAAAATTTGTCATCTTTAGTACTAAGTCATTCCTGCGACTTTAAAAAAATGAAGCTTCGAGTAACCATATATATATATGTATAAGTAATTGTTCTACTTGGGTGTATAACGTTGAACATTTTTCAAATTACCCACTATTCCTCCAGAGCCTTATGATCTTTTATCAGTGATAAATTGTCCTTTTTAAGCCGCATCGCGCCGTCATATCGCGTTAAGCAGTAAAAGTACCGTAACTGCGGTCATATGTATCGATTACGAACAACTGTCTGGTAGTCGTGTATGCACTTTCAGAAACTCGGTTAAAAGGAAACTAGCGAAACTTTATCTTAACACGTGTCTGACACTTATGCGATAAAAAAAAGTATTCTTCAACACGAAATTATCTAAATTTTGGCATATATCAAAGTACAAAGTACTCTCTCAAATTCCTCAAAAATGAAGAAAGCATCGAAGAGAGAATATATCGTTAATGTTTATTTCAACTTGATGTTAACCACGTCATCCACGCGTGTCTATCCATTACACCATAGAAAAGTATTCAACACAAAATTATCTAAAATTTTACATACATCGTCCCTTACAAATTTTTCGAACTTAGGAGATCTATGGAAGAAAATTATTTCGTAAAGCTTTATCTAGAAATTTTCAGAGAATATTTCATAATTTAACAAATTTGACACGCGTGTCGAGCTAACTGCATTTGCCACGAGTTGAAGAGCTCAGAACATTTGACCCTCTACAGGTCGATAAGCATGTTGACGAAGGTATCGTCGCTATTTCAAACAAGGAAATTGTTTAAAGGCCGACGTCCCTTAAGCGAGACCGATCAAGTGGCTTCTCTATCCATCCATCCTCGACCGACGAGGAAAGCAATGACGAGAGTGTGCAAAGTATAAGTCGACACTTGATCGCCGATGAGAACTCCGATCTTTGTTCCCCGAGTGTGAGTCAACTCGTCGACTGTTCTCGTCATCCGAGAGAGTTATAAATTATTCGGCAACCAGTCGTGTAATGTGGTATCGATTTCTAGGACTGTACTTGTCACCTGATTTCGCTAACAGTGTTTACAGAGAGTTCAGAATTTTAATTAGTAGGCGTTGGATGCCAAAATATTTCCCTCCCTTTTATAAAATATACCTACTCTTTGGTATTTAAATAATAAAATATAATTACAAAATTTCTATTACTTTACACATATATCCATTTTTACTTAATACTTTCGTGTTTCTAGCTTGTTTGTGGTGTGAATTTTCCCAGAAACAATTGGACACCTAGAGCTTCTTTTAAATTAGATTTGTTACCACATGGTAGATTGCAAAGGAAATTACGAGAAATTTTGTTTATTGCAAAAATTTTCTTCCGCGAACTATCGAAGGAAAAAAGTGTTACGGTGGCATAAAATCGGCATCATTTTGTGGAAATCCAGCGCGGGGGATTCCCGCCCCCAAGACTGCGGCGTAGACCGATTGGCGCCAGCCAGGGCTGTGTTACCACGGGGTGTCATGGTAAACGCTGCATTACTCTGTCACATGATTGGCAACAACGCTAAGAATTTCGTTCGAAACAACTACGTGCTTCTTTCGAGACCTAGAAACTATAAATAGTAATACTAGGTCAGCATTTTTCTCAAGAAATGCTCCTGCTATAAATTTTCTCAAATAACACATAACTCATATACACCAAAAAATATTAATATTTATATTTCAAAAAATAAATTCCTTCCATCAACAAAATTTATTCCACATCATAGACAAAAGAGTGACTAAATAAACGACGCTACAAGTTCTTCCACATGACTAACGAAGCAATGCAGAACGCGTCAAGAATTCCAAATGACCTAGATCGAAATTCGTCTTTTTCTTTTGTGAACGAAATTTCTTGGCAAATATAATCTACGTATTATTCTTTCTCCATTATATATCATCGTCCTCAAATAAAATGTCCCCAAAGTTGAAGAGCTTCTCCATCTTCTGTTCATTTGAAGAGCAAACGGATCAATGCTTTAGTTTCCTATGAAGTCAGTAGAATAAACCGATTTATGTCAGGCAGAGAGCATGACTTGTCTTAAAACATGTTTTAATACCACTGACGTGGATATTTTAAAAAAAAGACAGGTTCACCGACAGTAGGACGGTAAAAATAAGACAGTAGCTTAGAGATCTCCTATTTTCAGTGAAATAAGATGAAATATGTCGGGCAAATATGCGGTCGCCTGGGAAATAGACGGTGCATGTCGATCAAACGAGGCCACAGTAGAATAGGACAGTGGCTCACAAACAAATATCTATCGAATAACACCAGAATGGTCTTTCGAATGTTTTCTCTGTTAATCAAGTCTCTTTACAGCTTATTAAGTAATTTCTAACACAAATGAAACCTCCAGGATGGTTCTGTATATAAAATTCACGCCTCAAATACTCGGAAACTTCACTTCGATCTTATTAAAAGCTAAATTCACTTTCGCCGTCTATAGTCGAAGTCCATAACGTGCTCCGAGAAAACTGGGACCTTTACTCCGTCTGAAACGGTGCGTCAAAAAGAAATTTACTAGCTTCGTTCTTTGCAAGGAAACTTTTCATTCTGAGTAAAACGAAACGAGCCTCCCTTTGACGAATTAAAAGTTTCGCCAGCAAACAATGGACGTACCTATCTCCTAGTGTCTGTTCCGAATGAAAAAGTCCTGGACAAAGGACATGGAAGAAAGAAACGACCAAGAAAATTCCGCTTGTCCCTGAGATCAGAACATATCCTGAGAAAAACTTTGATGACGTGACTCTATTTGAAGTCGAAAGCATCACGCGAGAATGTTCCCTTCTCGCCAAAGTTCCAAGGCGAGGATTGCGGTTCGCATATAAATTCGCAGTACCTTCAAGCTGACTTTTATCCAACTTTCCTATAAGCCGTCATATCGTATGTGGCTTTATCGGTTTCCAACTCGTGCGACCAGCTGATGATCAAGAGACATAGAAAACCCACAGGAATTTGCGGCGAAACGTGGCTTACCTGGGCTACCTTTTCCCCCATGTTCGACGTGTGCATGGCTCCTTGGAAGTATTTCGCAGATCCATTGTCCTGCAAGGAAAACTGGAACACGAAATATGGGGGTTGAGATTGAAAATTGTATTTTCCAAAAAAACTATATTTGTATTTACTTCAAAAATGTTATTGGTTTTTAACTCTTGAAGACTATCGCGAGTGAAATTTCACTCTATGTGAATTTAGCCTTAATATTATCCATCTGTGATAACATTATTATCACAGATAATATTTCCTACGTTTCACAGAGGAAAGGTTTTAAAATTCAGTACATTGTCAATCGATCTGAAATTGTTTTTTGGAATTATCACAGTTGCCTTTTTTTTTTTTGTTTTAAAGTTGAACATGGCCTTCAAAAGTTAATTGAAAAATTAAGAGAGTGATCAAATGATTTACTCACTTTGTGTTTGATGGAATCGGGTCCTATCTGGCTGAGGGATGGTGATTTCCGGTCTTTGGTCCGCCATTTTTGCAAGTCACTTTCGGACGCAACACCAGGAAAGATTTTCGAATGTTTAGTTGCTAGAAACACAAATTCACGCGTCAGACGTTGCAACTCATTTCGGTCTACTTCATATTCATTATCCTATTATATCGTTACAAAACTATACGTGTGAAATACAGGCTCGATTAAATCAAAACTATCCAACGTGTCTCGTAAACTTATTGATAACGTGACAAATCTGGCGTACTAACGTATATTCGCGCGATTAATTTGCCAAACTTCGGTGCACAATACACTTTCTTCTGTTTTATAAAAGCTTTCGAGGCGCAGGAAATAAAGTAAAAGAAAAAATAATAGAAAAATCGATCGATTTGAACGTCAATGAAACGAACTATACACAGAGGGAGAGAGAGCTAGAGAGAGAGAGAGAGAGAGAGAGAAGGAGAGCGAGATCTGAAGGAAAGAAATATGGCGTGAATTGAACTCGCTGATCGATGCACGATGTTTCGTCTGAGCAAGTCTGTTACAAACACCAATTACAACCACACGCACTAAATCTAATTGTAAAATATAAAAATACGTGATGTACGGATGCACACAGAGATAATTTCGAAAATCGACGACTATTTTACAAAAATAACGATTCCAACAAATGGTTCAATACAAGATGTGGACTAAAAGAAGAAAATGATGGCCAATGTAGAGTTCACAGTGGCTCATCATAGTATTCGTTTTATACGAAATATTTCCAAGTTTCATTTGTACTGTAATGAGACTCGATTATCGTGATTATATCGGTAAATTTTGAAACAAATCTGAGGATGTACATGAAAACTGTTAGATATACAGTGCAAGTATATAAATTCGTAGGAATCATGGAACTATTTAAACAATCAGTTATTCATAAATATTAATATACCTCAATATTCAGAAGGAGCATCTTTAATTCTAATATGATTCCAATATGATTCCAATATGATTCGTACCAATATGATTAACGATAGTCGTGTCCCGTTGTAATGCTAGTGAAATTTCAAACTGTTTTATATAACAGTCGATACATGCATTAAAGTCTACTGTGATAATTATTCGACTGCTTCGATGAGCCACCGTATGTACTGTGTAGGTAGGAAAAGAAAAAAGAAAAGATGAAAAAACCAACCAACGATAGAACCGAGCCTATATCTCGATCTAAAAGCGTTAAGACAGTGTGTTCGTTAACGGGTTAGTCAATTCGCACTAGAAGCTGCATACCTGTGAAAAAAAGATCGTTTAAATGTTTGTAAAAGACCGTGTAATTATTTTTAAAGATGGCAATGCGATAATTGCTACGCTCAAATATTATGTATATTTATTTATAACATTTGTATATATATGTAATATAGATATACACAGAAGACAAGGAAAGTATGGGTATCGTATTCTGTTGATGATTTTTACAATGAATATCGTGGTGATTTGTTGTTTATTTTCGGATATGCTCTCCTAGACCGTTTCCATAAATATCTAGAGAAACTCTCCCCGGAAAGAGATTAAACGATTATTTTGTAGTGAATGAGAAGAAACGAGAAGGGATATGAAGCCGTGTGTAGAGAAAATAATTCAGCCAATTGTCTTGCTCCATCGCGAACAAGTAAGCGTTAAACTAACAAAGTTAGTCTCCCATGCTTCGGTCAGCCTTGCGTACTCGATAGATTCTCCCGACAGTCCCGTTCTCGACACAGGGATTTATCTGGACCAACAGTATTTCCAGGTTCACCCTCGACCGCCGACGACGACGCCTCGCCACTTTTCATATTCGTACGGTTTCGGTGGAGCTCGTAACGAAAGACTTACGCGTCTCCATGGAACCACGCGCGTGATCCTCCGCGAGAATGATTACTTTCACGTTAGAGAGAAGCTTGTTCCAGACAAGGGTGGACTACATTCCAGGACGCGGGAGTACAAAATGGCTGACCGAGCGATGCTACGGTGCTCGTCTTGTAAATTGTAACGGCAGAAAGATACGAAAGAAAAAGAAAGACGCAGAGAGACAGGAGAGGATGAAAGAAGCAGGACGAAGGATAGGAAGGTGACGCGTTTGTTAGAGAAAGAGAGAGCTTCGCGGGTATACGAGACATATATATATAACAGAGAGAATGTAAACGAGTAATTGAATGGTATATAGATGGTGGAGGCAGTATAAAAAATAGGCCTATGAAAGCTCAATCGGACAACGGTTACGTTATCTCTGGAAAAAGCTCATGACCAAAAAAAGAAAAAGCCGCAAGCGCTTGGTAAGTTGTAAAAGGGGTGCAAACTCGTCCGGCGCTCGGTCGGTTAAAAAGAAAAAACCAAAGGGGTAGCAGACAGGCTGCACCATCCTGTTTTACCTTCCGTGAGATTATCGACTGTCGCTGGCCGTCGTTCGAGGGTGACGTGTTCGCTCCCTCGGCCCGCTACTAAAATACGTTCACTGTGGTTTGACTTTTGGATTTTACAGTTTTCCTATTTTGTTTCGTAATCGAGGGTTTTACTTATAGTTTCGATGGCCTGATCCGGAAAAGGAGGGCCACACGCGAGGAAATTTGGAGAAAAAACGGGAAATGATCGACGACAAACGCGCGGCTCTTCCTCCGATCTTCACTCCGGGGGTAGTAACAGGGGGTTGCACTCGGTCAACAGGCGCCAACTCGCGTCGTTTTACCGAGGCACTACTCGGCCGCCGCGGATCTTTCGACTTCCGAGCTTTTCTCGATCGTTGACAGATAGCGAAGTGGCATCAATCCAACCTTTCTTTCATTTTTTATTACAATTTAAGGGTGATTTAAAGCGAACTATGTAAATAATAAAGAATTTATTGATAATATTGGCTAAATTTTAAGATATCTCGTTATAATATTGACTTACGGTCGCATAAGTATTTGTCCATTTACCACGCTCGAGTTTTTCAACATATTATGATGTCTCGATCAATTTGTTGTTCTTGTATAACAATTACTAATTCATAGAAACGTTATCTTCTTCTATATCGATAAAGAGTAACTTCTGTGCTTTTGATTTTAATTTTATGAACATATAATGGCTTCAAAAATGATATTCGTGCATCAAAAATATTAAATTTTGTATCCTTTAGTAGCGCTTTCATATGACTACACAAATTTGACATTATAAGAATGAAACATAGAGAGGAGTGAAAAAAAAGCATCATTGGTAAATAAAATTCTATACAAATACTTTTTGTAGTCATTACATGTATATGCTGTGTGTTCATCAATTTACCTGTATGTTAATGTAGTGTTAATTGGATGAATACTTATGGCCTACTTATGTCATAAAGTTTGAAATTTCACATTTAATATTATTTTGTCCAGACATAATCAATTATGAAGCACGGATAATGTAGGGACTATAAATTCTTGTAAGGAAGCATCGTGACGAACGGGAGCGATAATTCCGTCACGTGAAAGCTTCGGCTCGCAAACGGAGAGACACGCGCGGCCACTATCTGTCAACATTCGCGACACGAAACATCGCATGCGGCAGTATTATGTTCTACATCGTTAATTGCAATTTCGCCGCAATAGCTACGCGTACATCCGCATTCGAGGCGTTTAAACCATAGACAGGCTCGGTTGAAACTTTGATCTGTTGCCAAAGCGAAAAGACGAGCCGAAATAATGGACAGTAGCTCACGAAGGTATCGGAACACTTTTATCACAAAAAATTTTCATGTTCATGTTATATGTGTTACATGAGACATTTGGAAATTTTATTAGCTCCGTAATGAGATAAGACTATCATGATCGTATTGATAATATTTGAAACCAATCCGAAAACGTTCATAGAAATTACAAGATACTTATTGGAAAGATGATTATTATTGTATTATCGCGCAATTTAATAAAAAAATAAGTATACAGCGTACGTGGTCATTTTAAATATATAATAAGTGTTAAGCATGAATATTGCATATCCCATTGAATATTGAGGCCTCTCAATAAATATTTTTGCGGGATTTTTGTATTTATGAGAAATAACAAAATTTTTAAATACACAGAACGAATACATAAAACGTACATAATCCGAGAAAATATGTACGATATTCGAGGTACAATATTTTTAATAATATCTAGTGGGTAAAATAAATATTAGCTGCGTTCTATTTCTTTAATATTATTCATAGAAATATGAATTGACATAAATATCCGTAGTATACCTATTAACATAATCGATAATTAATCGTTTAAATATTTTCATAATCTCTGCGAGATATATACTCGCAGGAAATAACTCGTAACTTCTATACTTATTTCAAAATTCACCAATACGATTATGATAGTTACAATAAATCTTACAATGCAGAACGTAAATATTCTGCATTTACACTTACGTGCATCCATGGGAACTTAGCCCTGTCTATGATCGTCATGTATATTAATAAAGGTGACATATACGTATACAAGAATGTTTCATATAAAACACGTATAATATATTCATAAAAGAATTCTGTGAGTGTTCGAATATTTTCATGAATAACTGTACGCTCTCGACGATTCGTCGAGACTTTCGTCGCACGATCTACTCGTTCCATATTACAACGAGCGTCGAGATCGTGGTTAGAAAGCAAAATCGGTGTCGCTTCTCTTCCGTTCGCAGAACGATAGGGTAACACTATGGAGCGAATGCAACACCTAGAGAAATATTCTGATCGGCTGTCGAGAAAAGGAAGCCGCCGTTCCACAGAAAAAGCTCGAGCTGATACGTCAAGAGGCAACCCACGAAATACCGAGAAAAAAAAGATACGAAAAACAGAAGGAGCGAACGAGCAACCGGAGGAAATCGGACGTGTGATTACTTACAAACGCTGCAGGTGAGGCTGCGACACGGCGCCCTCGTCGTTTCCGGTTTCACCGCCCTCCTCGAGATCGCGTCCAAACTGGCTGCGTGCGACACGCTTCGAGAAGGTCCCTCGGCGCCTCCAGCCGACGAAAAGTTCGCCCCCTCCCAAATTCCAGATTTTTGGGACACCTGAAAATACCAATAACAGTCCGTACAAAATTGTATATTTAATGTTCTAAGTCTGTAACTTTTGAGTTAATGAAGCAAATTGTATTCGTTAAGTGCCTTCATAGTGGAAATAATTAATTAGTAATTTAAAGACATTTAAGGACATAATTCCGTTATTACGTTAAATGCTGTGATATTTCAAGTTTGACTTTATCTGTGCCAGAAACCAAAATTGAGTTTTAAGATGTCGGAATTTGGCTCGAACGACTTAACTGATAATTAATTAAGTGACTCAAGTAACCCTATCTTGCTACACTATTGCATATGATGTAGCGTATTCTTGCAAGAGCTGAAAATACGAATAACGTTGTATTACAAGTCTGAATCTTGTGCAGCTACTACCGAGTCCAAGCTATGTACCCTTGACTCGGACTTCCGTTTCACGTGACAGCCGGCTGGAATATCGTTAGCATCGCGTACACTCCTGCGACACGATCGATACCGGACGTGTTTTGAAGCGGGTGCACGCGATCAGGCTGAATTTACTCAGGGTTCGGCGAGGGGCTGGGGCTGAGGGCACTTCGGGGTTGAGGGCATGGTTTAAGGCTAAGGCTCATTCACGATGGCGGAAGATATTGAGGGAAGCGATGCCGGAACATTGTTATAAATGATGCGGATTCTTTCAATCTGTACACGAAACAAAATGCAGCGATCTCTGCCTGTGATGGATATAAACATGAATATCATAATATTTTTCTAGGAATTCCTTCGTCATGAAGTTTTTGCAGTTTATCACCGAGAAAACTGTTTGACATAGGATTCTAGTTTGGAATTATGAAACGTATAAATGTCGATCGACTTAAAATAAAGTTAACGAAGATCGGAGAAGAAGATGGTGTAACAATAACGAAATGTAAAAGTAATACATAGGGAATGTTGTTGATGAAATCAGAGATTGGATTTTTATCCACGTACGAAACAATATATCTTGTGTTTTATCAGAAATGGATATGCATATTATATCATTTTCCTAGAAAATTCATTATTACGGAGTTCTTCTACTTCACCACAAAAGAAACTATTACTTTAAGCGTTATTTTACTTGGGAATTTGCTTTTTGCATAAAACTCAATCGACGTAATAACGATCGAGAAAAAGGATCGTTTAAGGGTTACGATACTACGTACAACTTAGTCTTAAATTACAAAATACAAATAACCGCGATCAGTGTAAGCTGGCGTTAACAAAAATTGAAGGAGAAAACGATGCAAGGGTAATGAAGTACAAAAGTAATGTAGTGGAAGTTGGAAAGCTCAGGGACTAAATTACAATTCATAAATGAAACAAAATATCGCAGGTTTTACCATCAAGCGTTTAGATTTAACTATGCACGTAACATGATTTTCCTAGAGATTTCTTTCCCAGCAATTTCCCCGCCGTTCTTCTACTGTGTGTCATCAAAAACTGTAGTATACTTTTAAATTATGAAATTCATGAATATTTGGAACAAAGTGTTAAGAAAAATTGGAATATTTAAATTAAGGGGATGATTTAAGGATGATGGGATGTAAAAATAATGTGGAAGAAGTGTCGTTGACGAGTCTCTAAAATTCGAGGATGCTCGTGGGAATGGACAATATTCCCGATATGTTCCGGTGATTCAGTTAACTCGGTTCGATGGCGCGACCAACGTCCATTACCTCCGACCATCCGGGGGATGCTTGTGAAATTGAAATGGATGGAAGGAGTAGGCGCGATGGGTGATTTCGTCCCTGATGCTTCGAATGACACTACACGCGCACCAATTGTATGACTTACAAGAGTGGGGGAAGGGGTGGCGTGAATGGCCTGGCAGCAATTTCGATGAAACTTTATAGACTTGAAGAACAGCCAAAAATAGTAGATACGTATCATTTTTTATTTGCGGCAACTCAAATTCAAGGGATGAAATAACCGTCCAAAGTTCGGACCCTTAAGAGCTAACTCGGGAACAGTTACAGATAGAGAAAAAGTTCTGTTAATGTTGTAGAGACTCCTTCGCTCAGACATCTTCAGCTGGACCCCTTCAATCAGACTGAGGATAAGGATTTAGGTGAAAGTTCAGATGGAGGTTTGGCTGAAGGTTTAGACGGAGAGTTAGATGGAGGTTTAGATTTAGATGGAGGTTTAGGCGAATGTTAGGCCGATATGATTTTTTTTTATACATTTTTAAAAATTATTTGTTCACTCCATTTTCTTCTAACGTGTTAAAAAGCATTTAATTTTCGTTAAGAACATTATTTTCCATATGTAACCGTTTGTGAGCTAGCTTTAAGGGCACGAACTCTGAAGGGTGATTTCACTCTTTAAACGTGAATTATCGCAGCTAAAAGAGATATGGATCTGCTACTACTACTACTGGCTGTTCTTCAAACCTACAAAGCTTCATCCAAAGGAGCCGGACCTTCCGTTCGCGACCTTCTTGGCAAGGTATGCGCTTATTAGGCCGACCTTTGCATGGTGCTATACCTTGCATTTCGTGTTGCATGAGGCGGCAAGCGGTTCGTTTTTACACGTGCCTTGGAATCTGTCGTGTTTTTGACTTCGTTTCCTAGATATTGTTATTCTCTCATTCCAGCAATATCTTATTTTTATATATATATTAGTGTACATATATGCATGAAACTTGGTTACTGTCGTAAATAGAAAAAAAGCAATGACTTTGAAAATTTCAAATAAGAAATTCTACGTTTCTTTTTTGGTTTTTGCGGGTATTCCTAAGGATTTTTTTTTACTTACATCGCTGACCCCTTCGGGACTGGCAATCGGCGCGGTTGTGCTGGGCTGTGCAACGTTTGCGGTTGCTGCAGACGTTGCACCACCATTGTTGCTCCCAGTTGGTGGGGGTGGAAGAGCAGGCGGGGGTGTGCCAGTCCTCCCGGGACCCCAAGATTCCATCATTGTAGGTGAACCACATGTTAGTGGGCTGCGAAATATAGAGGATAGTTCCATTAGATGAATAGCGCACGTTGAACTCGATCGACCATTAAGAGATACTAAAAATATTTTTTCCAAAAAGAATATTTCCTGTCGCTTCAACCGATGCAACAGTTATCAAAGACATACAGTTGTTTACGAGAGCATTTGTACATCTATCGTAGAAGACATTATACATAACATTTTGATACTTTATTGGTACTGTGATCAGAAACCACTATCATGATTATACTGGAAAGCAATCTGAGAATGTGTCTAGAACGATGCCAGAGAAATTTCAAAATATTTCATACGATAAGAGTATAAGTGTCGAAACACTTTCGTGGACTACCGTAGGAGAAAGGAAATTTTATTTCCACGAACAAAGTAAACAAAATTCTTTTGATACTTTGAAATAAAATAATTTAGGTATCCGTCCGAGCTATATCTTCCAAAGTAGATACAAGTGATATCACCCAGCGAATTCTTCGCACGTAGTTTTCAAAGTTCGATTTTCATCAAAGAAAGGAGAAGTGGGGTAGTCCGAAGAGTCCCTCGAAATTGCTAGCCTTCGAATACCAAACTATCAAGTTACAAAACGATTCTCGTTTTATACCCATGGATTACTCTTGTAAAAAGAGAGGAATATGATCGAAATAGTCGAGCAGCTTTCTTATCCATGGTTATAAATACCGACGTCATCCTATGCATTTTCTACACCTACATATTTCCGAGAAGTTCCATTAAAAGGAAACGCGATTCTGGAATCGTCTATAGAGCCAGAACAAAATGCATCCCACGTATTCCTCGGCGCCCAAACATTCTTTTTTTTTGGAAGCCACGATCGTTACTTTGCTTGCTAATATCATCCGTAATGCGCCTTTCCTAACAATAAACGGAATGCAGTTGCTGGCAACTAATTGAGTGCGGGTATCAAGCTGGCAACTAAGTCGTTGCGGGTCTCAAGCTGGCAACTAAGTCGTTGCGGGTCTCAAGCTGGCAACTAAGTCGATGCGGGCAACTAAGTCGTTGGATAATCCATTAATTCTTCATTTAGACAGCAATTTCGCCTGGGACTCGACGCTTAAGTAATTTTCTAATCCTTCCAATTGTTGTACAATACAACTTCGTTTTAGAATTTCTAAAAACTTGCATTATCAACTCGAAACTCAATTATTTACCACAATCATCCACTCAATTCGATGAAATCAAGTTTAAAGAAATTTTATCGCTAAATCTTAATTTTCATCTTACGCGAGAAAGATATTTAATTCAACTCAAGGAACATTCAGAGCTGAAATATTCTGCTTTACTTCGTAGAAAATCGTACAAACGAGGAATGACGTTTTTTAGTCGGCTCGTAAAACCGTTGGAAGTAAAGGGAGAGAGGATGGAACAGTGACATAGACCGCAACTATCCATTCGTTCGTCATTTCCAGTATACTTTAAATATTAAATAGAACTTGCAGCGCGCCCGTAAAAAGGATTACTCGTGGCCTCTGTGCCCTCTGAAGAAAGGGAGAACCACATACCTCTGTGGGCAGATGTGTGTTTCCATGCCGTATCAAGATTTTTCTACTCGAATTGCGAAGAAGATTAATTCGTTGATTCTACCTTTGTTACATTTTTCCTGCTAATGACAAACTAGGGTCACAGGATTATATAGGAAATATTCCAAGATGACTAAATAATACATAGAAATACATCTACATAGAAATTGGATTCATCTACCAAATATTGTATCAGACCCTCTACTTTGGATACTTTATATATCTTTGCATACTATATGCATGTTGTAAATTTTTATAACATTAAATTTCAGAAAAATGTATAAGCATTCGCTATATATGTATTGATATGTATTATATCATTATTTCTACCATTCTATTGTCATGTTATTAATTTTATTATTCCATTCTAGTATTATTGTACTAATATTTCAGTATTATTCTATAAGCTGTTTCCTTCAAGATATTTTAAACTGTCTACAAAATATACCGACTGAACATTCAAAGTATTAAAGGAATTAGAATTTCCAGAAGCAGATAAGAATATCGAAACTTCCACAGTAGGATCGTCACAGCTACCAAAACTTTCCTTCGTTTGCAACGCGATAAGGACTCGAAAATTTCCGGGCAAGGACCATCTCTCCATGGAAGTGTCCAACACCTGCAACTTGCTCAACTATCCACAAACTGGGGAAACTTACGCCTACTAGTATATTTTACGCGTTGCATGAGCTGACACGGCAGTTGGAGGTTAACAAAACAAAGTGCAGTCCGTTTACGTTATAGTTCTCACATGCACAAGGGTAACGGAGTTTCCCATTGTGTATCGCGTTGCGGTTCGTCAGTTTTCGTATCGATTGGCAACGTCTGACCTAACACTGACACACTTCACTCGCCAAGTCTGACCTCTGTTCCGTATCGACCATTGCCATAATCTTAGGATTTCTACAATTTATCGCGGAACACTTTCACCACCGGTCATTTTCGGAATTGGAGGAGGCACACACGTCACCCTTGGTGGCCATCGACTTCGATTATCGAAGTAAGACCTCGTTCTTCTTAAGGAACCGAGCTACGTAACGTTCAATCGTATCCGAACATTTTCTTAGTTTCGACAGGATGCATTTTAATTTCGATTTTACGCATAAGTCGGACAACAACGATTTCTTCGAATGATTACTTCACGATCATCAGAATTACGTCAAACAAAGTATTACAACGCTGTTAAATCGAGTTTTAAAAGGCAATACGCAGTAATAATGTTGACGCTTGTAACTTTTTAATCTGGTAGAGCTACAGTTTTATTGACAAGCTCTATATCTTCAAAATTCTTTAAATTTCTGAATTATAAATTAAATTAAGGTTGCAAATTATCCTTGCATTTAGTTTTGGAATTAGATACGCGCTTTCGTCATCCTGTTGAACACTCAAATAACATTAGCAACCCCAACTATGCAGATTGATACGAATTAAGTTAAATTAACACAACAATCGAGCTAATATTATTCATTTTTTACGAATCGTGAAAGATCGATCGCTTACTTTTTTGTAAGACTTTAATCAAGAAGCAAATCTATATTCTTTAACCTTCTCACATTAGAATACATCTACTGAGCAATAAAGAAGCCAGAAAATAAGAGAACTTCATTTATCATATTTTTTCAATGTTATCTTTGTTTGGTTGCATCGTTGACGTCTCAAGGAATGAAATTTCGTAGCAACCTTGATACACTACTGCTGGTAACTCTTTCCAATTTACGTCTGACTATCAAAGTCAAAACTTTCGAAAACAGTGCAGAATAAGCAGCACGTTTTTTAAGCGCGCAAAGTCGAAATGGATGGCGGCATTTACCAGCGAAACGTCAGCGGAACGTCTCCGATAATTGGCCATGAGAAACAGACGGTAGCTGGAGGAAACAGCGTAGCCGCGTTAACCCGGAAATCATGAAAGACTGTGTTTAATTTGTCGGAAATTCCGGGTGTATGTGTAACGTGTATCGACCAGGCTGGTCCGATGTCTGGAAAAATTTCCTGCTAGCAATTGCAAGCCTCCATTCGGAGAGAAGAGATACGGATAGTGGCCTGTATCGGCGTCGTTAGAGCGGGGACAAGTTCAGGGTAGTTTCGTTTGGAACATTTCCAACCATTTCGAACGCGTAATGAGAATTTCCCTCGCGCCACTCGGAACTGTCTTTCGTTCTCTTTTCCCTTTTCCCGCTACGAAACGTCCATCCGCCTGCATATATCAAGAGAGGAAAACAAATCAACCTCCTTTTCCTGGGTAACAGACCAGCGCCACACCGTCTCGCCACCGCCATTTTTTGTTTATCGAGGGTTGGAAAGAGGATACGTGTAATTCCGTTTAATGAAATAGCTGTTCGCCGTGTCACGACCATCTACCCACGTGTTAACGCAAGTGAAAAATTCTGAAGAGAACCTAGATGTACTTTGTCAAACGTTTGTTAGGCGTTTTAGCTGCAAAAGCGTAGATCTGGGTATTTTGTGAATTACTTGGCAGGAAGGCAATTTCTTTCTTGGCAATTTCTACTTTGCGAAAATTGCTTAATTCCGTTTAAAGAATCCGGATGCCCTCGCAAAGAGTTCGTCGAATTTATTGACTTAATCGTTCACTTTCGGTATTTGTCTTGACAAAAAGCGCTTTTGTATAAGTTATTTAATCATGTTCTAAAAATGTGGATGCTCTTCACTAAAGTAGAATGAATTTTTGGATATTTTGAGAATTACTTGAGAGAAAGAGTTTGTTAAATTATTTTACAGAGCCGTTACTCTGTGAAAATTGATCATTTTTGATGGATTTTTATTAATCCACGAAGAGTCAGATTCCCGTGAAGTTAAATTTGATATAGAACTTTTTGAACAAATTTATATGATAGAAGCTCATTTTTTCGAAGCTGCAGCTGTGAAAGAAAATTTCACAAATTTGTGCAATATGTCTTTCACGTCGTTACTTCTGCTTCTAGGTTGTATAACTCTACGAAATTTCAGGAAATTGAAGTATTTTTTGTATTACAATAAACTATCCTCTTTTGAATCGCGAAAATCTTTTTTATACATCTCCCTGACTGGTGTAATGATTTTCTACGAGGTATCCATTATTCTAATAATATCTTTTACCTTGACAAAACAATATATACAGCTATTTTGTTTGCACACGTTACATATTATTTCATTGGTCGAGTCTCAATGAATCAATAAATCAATAAATTTCGATAATCAGTATATTGTATGTACATTGTACATAATCTTTATGAAATTCGAAAAACGGATAAAAGGAAATTTCTTTGGACAGAAAGAATGGTAGCAACGTTCCTTTCATTTCATATTCTTTTGATCCTTTCAAAGTTCTCAATACCCTTGCTTTATGCAAAGGACTGAATTTCCTCGCCACGTCGGAGCCGCGATCGAAATCGCGTTAAAAACACGGTGAATTTTGTCGACGTTTACTGCGACCAGGCAACCCTGACATCGATTCCTCGGTCGCCGTGTTGACAGAGTGATTTCGTAATACAAATAGATCCACATAATGGACTACCGCTTTTTTTTCTTCGCCTCTCCCCTTTCAACCCCGAGTCGTAGCTGGCCGCGCTCTCTTTTCATCGGCGCAACTTTACCTTGCGGCGTTTGCACGCTATTGTTGGGTGGGTTCAAGGAATTTACATGTCTAAAATGTGGTAAATTGCTGTCGTGTACATATTTGCATGGGTCCCTGCTTCAATATGATTCATTATAGTGCGTTGCACGTGCATCTCCGTTTGACAAACTCTGTACCGTTAATTCGCCGTTAATTCACTGTTAATTCGAGGAAATCACGATTGAGGATCATCGTCCATACCGTGAGATCGATACGCGTTTACGCTATTGAGCAACGTGTTTACACTATTACATTTACGTAATAACATTTGTGTTATTGACGCACATGATGCGTCCATTTAATTATTTAAGTGACGTATAAAATGACACAGAAGAATAAAGAAAACATTTTTAAGATAAAAACATTTTCTGCGATAAACGGTGTAACTTCAATAACGATTTGCTGTGTTTTATTTAATAATCCGATTTCCAGTATCCACAATGATTCTTATCAATACTCGAACATCTGTGTCCGGATAAATCTCGAGTTTTCAAGAAAATCAAAGAGACATTTTGCTCGAAGGTTAAACATTGCTCTGTTATATAATTTCCTTTCTTTTCCCCTCTGTTCTTTAATCGTATTTCGTGGATCACTGCAGTGTGCGTTGAATATTCGTTTTAATCAGCCGCAGCCAATTTGCAGGGAAGAATGGCTAATGAATTACAAGTTTTTCACGTCTCTTCATGCCGCACCCTATCCATCCTATTTTAGCACGCTAATACGTTGAAAGAGCTCCCAAGGGCCAACGCAAAATCACATTTGCATGTGCGTCGTTCAAACGCGATTCGCGTTTTCGCACCTATTCCCTGCAAGGAGTCGCAAATTCTTTATGAATTCAAAACTACGAACCTCGACACTAATTCAACAGTGTTTTGAATAATTAATGATTCAATTGTTCTCGCGTTCTCTAATGGATTTTATTATGCGGTGCTGTTTCTCTCTCCCACTTTTCTTTCTTTTTTCTTTCTTTAATTCGAAAAACGTGAGATAGGAAAGTCACAGAGCTCGACCTCCTACTTTTACACCTCCTGCTTTACTGCTGCTTAAAATTTCGTTGATTTTTTCAATTCGTATTTCGAGACTTTCCACTTGTGTACGCGACGAATCGTGTTCAGTCGATAAAATTGCTTTGACCCAGCAAATACTCTTTCGCAATTTCTTATTAATCGCAGACCGAATAGAACGCTTTTGCTGTTTAGAAATCGACGAGTGCGTGCGAACACGCGAAGGCCTCTCTGAAAACAACCATAATGCGGCTCGATAGGAAACTAGCACGTTCCGTTTAGCAGCAAATTATTGTCGTTCTTGTTCTCGAATTTTAGGATAACTCGTAATTGAAATATCACGCATCGTCGTCAAGTTACACTTGCGCGTCTGTTATCCGGAGACCTTGTGCGTATGATACGCTGATATCCGCTGTGATTCGATACAATACAGTAATTGGTACAACACTAATTTTTCAATTATCTGCGTAAATAATCGTCTGAATTAGTCTTTGTACTGTAAAATGGCCTGCATAGCTTTCTCGAAAAATGTTGTATAAATGTAATTTGGAGAAATTCTTACATCGAATAAGACAATTCTATTATGGGCTATTATGGCGAGCAACTTCAGCAACGAAGGAATCTTCTAAGACAGAATTACAACAATAGGAGAAGCGCAAACACCTGGCAAGGGAATCTCTGAGGATCAGCGATATTATAAAAGTGCAAATATGTAGAAATAATATGTAATATGTAGAAAAATCTCGATCGTAGAAAGGATATACAAAGAATGTAGATTCCAGCAATAAGCAGAATTCATAAGAGAAGGGAAGCAGTAAAAATTTGTAACATTTAATATTTTAAAGCTGCTAGCAGCGTATTTATCCAAAATATGAAAAAGTCGAAATCGTACCAGCGATTAAATATTCGTACGTGTGTAAAGCCATTTTTATGAAGTGTCTAAATATTTTTATGTAAGAACAGCGTAAAGTATACGAACAGTAGGTACAATATCTAACAGTAAAGACTGAGTCACAGCTAGAGTATAATTTATACGGTCGTGACAGTGATTTCACATGCTTATTTTCCGAGAATTCTATCAATTCGCTCGTTTTAACGGTCCAAGTACATAAACTTTGGACGTTCGAACGATTTTACTGCATCTCGCTGCCACTGGGTCTTCCACAACAATAAAATAAATTAAACGCGAGATATGCTTGGTCCTCAGCCATTTAAACTCGCCAGCAAGTGGCTTCCATCTTGAACTATAGCGGTTATTAATGTTTAGTGATACGAATGATCTTGTCTCGCCAAAAACATTACTTACAACTAGGTACAACATTTCTCATAGCCGTAACTTCGCAATGAATAGCTTCAGCCCGCCATTCGATGATTAAATGCCGTTATACTTCACTGTTTACCTAATTCCAATTTAGCCATCCTCGCGTCGATTCGTTATACCCGAAACTCGAAAATGATCCCACCAAAAAGCTTCGCTTAAGCGTCTCCAATTACGAAAACCATCGTAACTTTCCGAAACGAGCGAGGTAAGACCTAGATTTCTTCGAATCCCCCCTCTCCTCCGAATCTTCTGGAATTCACGGGAAACGAGCATGGAACAATGTCGCCGACTTGAAACAAGAAACTCCTCTCAACTTCGAGCCTTTCTCCGGGTTTAAAAGTCAACTTTGGCACGGATATACTTTGAATTATCGGTTCTCTCCATTTGAGACTCGTAGCTTTCGTTAGGCTAAATTACTTTTCCTATTGAAAAGGCAACGCTTCGTTTCGCTGAAATTGTTTCCAGTAGCATTATCTATTGGAATTATTTCATCGTCCTGAGTGTTGGATTTTAACTGTTTATAAATTAACAATTTCGTATTGCTGACATTGTTTAGACACATCGGCAAATTCCACTTCTAAAAGTGCGTCAAAAGTTTATTTATTTATTCCTTAGGAAGATCGTCAAAAATCGGGATGAAAAGGAATCGAATGTACGATTAACGATCAATTAGAATTAATTACTCTCGGAGCAAACTGCGTACAATTAGTGTCGAAAAGATAATGCTCTCAATGACGATTCCCTTAAACATCTTTATCATCAGAATGATTGCTAGAATTATTATATAATAATCGATTATTATTTTGATCAAAGCACGATCTTTCTTTAAAGTAAAAAGCTTACGAACACTTATAACTATCAGTGAAAATAAATTTTGCCAATTAATTTTGCCGATTAATGGGTCGGAATTACCTGACTGATCTTTCCAGTATTGAAATCAACTCCCCTATCCGACATTATTTTTAAGAAGAAACATCGCCTATTGCGGGAAGTATTTTAAAATACGTATTAATCTCATAGCGTTGCGCTCCATTTCCGGTCCAGGTATATCCCTTGAGGCCACCATGTAAGTTAGATATGCTTTGACGTTGCCACGAGTTTAATGCAGCTTTCGACTCGTATTATGGTCACGCACGCTCCTTATTGCGAGATAAAATCTTCAGGCTCAAACCAACGCCTTCATTCATCTCCTTCGCGCCTTCTTTTTTCATTCTTATTCAAGCAGGTTCATTCACAGCCTCTATTTATTCACGCGATGCCTCTATCTCTTCACGATCGTTGAAAGATCCGGCGCATAGAACCGCGCTCTTCAAACAGACCTCGAGGAGCATTTTCTGCTCGAATTGAACGTGAACGGATTTTCATTTCTTTACAGGAAAACTGTTTCGATGGCACAGAAATTTAATTGCTTGATATATCTATGTTCGAACGAAGATAAATACGAGCCTTTCAGCAGTCAAGCTAACCAACTTTGTTTTTTATTAGTTCCTTAATTTTAATAGACAAGTACGCGATTAATATTTAATTCTCGGGAGGCAAATATAGTACTTATCTCTTCGTAAGTTCACCCGTTACAAGATGATAACACTAGCGATAATAAATACTCTGACGTACTAAATCAAAATTTGAACACGGCGAGAGAGAAGTTAAAACGCGTTTCTATTCCCTCTGTGAATAGTCTTGTCGCAGTCACCTGATCGTTTCTCAGTCCCCCACACCGCGACGCAACGTTCACCGACCTCCCACGTTCTACCGCCCCCAAATTTAACCTCCCTCCAACGTTAATATCAACCTCTCTCCAACGTTTACCTTCCCCTAATTTTTACTTCCACGTTTATCTGCCAACGTTTACCCGTCAACCTTAACTTCCCCCGAATATTTGCCTCTTCAAACATCTTCTCTTGCGCGAAGGAAGTTCTCTTAGACGACTCATATCCATGAGTGAAGAATGTCAGGATAAAAACCATTCGCAAACGTTAACCTCCCCCCGATATTAATCTTAACTTAACATTTTCCAATGTTGACACTCTATCAATGTTAACACTTGCCGCTTTGATTTCTCTCGGCGTTAACATCCCCCAATGTGTTTACCTTTGCCAAGTTAAGGGCGGGAGAAGGTAAACGTTGAGAACGCGGCCTCCGAATTTTCATTTCTGTCCCGAATCTTCGTTCAAATGCCGCACTGTGCGACGCGACGTTGCGTGTTCAACGGGGCTCACCTTGAAGCGCGCAGTAAAACCGGGACATTTCTCTTTGTCACTGTAAAGTTGCAGCTGTAATCAAGCTCTTACCGTTAATCAGTAGCTAGCTACTACTAAACTTTCTTTTCTTTGGAACCTCCCCCCCCCTCCCCAGACTAACAGAACAGCACACCGCAGACTTTGTACACTGGATGATTAACTTGGAGCAATTGTTGCTTCATTGGTGGATCGCTTCGGTGTTTAATCGTCACAAGAGCGTAAGGTAGAGAATTTTTAAATATTTTATATATTTCAGCTTTCAAGAATCTTATTTTCTCACGGTGTCCGTTGCTTCGAGTCTTGCAGATTTATTTTGTAGCTATTTGTATCTCTCAGTGTACGTAGCGACCAACCAACGTAGGAAATCTTGGCAATTAGTAAAGCTGAATCGAGATCGACTCGCGTGATTCCACCATAATCCCGATTTCATGACGTACCTCTATTCCCTGCGGGGAACAGACCTTCTAATTGCCCAGCTATTAACCATTTGCATCAAAGGTCTACCAAGTTCCACCATATCACCTAAATCACAACCTCCGAGAAAACCACCACATTTTCGTCCTCAAAAAATTATTCTTCTTCCCACTTTCAAAAAAGTAAACGAAGAAAAAGATTTTAAAAATCCAGATATAGCAGATGTCAATCTGCAAATGCTTGCATCGTTGGCAGATACCCGTCATAAACACGCCGACCAGCCTCGAAATTCTCGACAATCGGTCCCGCTCGAGATTGTCGGCCCACAATTTCTTTTTTCTTTTCTTTTCCAACAGATTCTTATCGCTGTTGCGAAATTGCCATCGCGTGTCCCCTTGGCTGCCATCGAATCTTTTTTCCACGGTTCGTCGGAATTTTCAAGGTACCCGTCATCGTCGCCGCGCAACTTTCTGATCGTTTTCCGCTCGGTGGTTGCGTGTCGAAACAGTACACCTGGTTTTACCTTGAAGAGAAGAACACCACAGCGTGCACGCTGTCTCCGTTAGTTGCTGTCTGACTCCAAGGTCGAAGCTGCGATCGTATTATTCTCTGTCGTTCGTCGTGCCTCGCGGTTCCGGGGATTGTTTATGTCGCACCAACCCTCTTGCGTGTTAAGCTTCCGACTACCAGTGTCATCCTTTCGCTAAGTCTTACATAGACATTGCAAGACAATGCATCATTCCAGCGTGACCTAGTCTAATATTTAAATATTATAGTTTATACGTAGGATTTTTATATATTCGTAGGAAATTGAAAGATAAAAATGTACAAAATACAATACGATCACTTAAATTACGCTTTAATTACGAATTGTTTGCTCGTAATAGCATCCACGCCACTTGAAAATTCATCCGTGAATTTGTCAATGTATTTTATAAACGTAATGATTTTCGCAAACCACAAATTGTCGTGAAATAAAATCATTGCGTGGAAAATGATGTTAATGGCTCTAGGTTAAAGCTATTCATTTTAATTGAGCTGAATCGAATTCGCATTGTACTTACAACGTTGTTTGTGCTCGCAAATCCAACCTAATTAAAAATTATTTAGGCAATAAATCATAATGTTTCCCCTGGAAATATTACACGTTGCGCCATATAGATTGTTCAACTAATTGAGAACACGGAGTTGGAAAAAGTGGTTAATTTCAAGCAACTGGTAAGCTATAAAAATTTGCACGAACAACGAGAAGATTTCCTTAATCCGTAAAGTGGAAAAACAAAAATCTTATTCAAAGATTTTTCAGCGAATTAGGTTAATGAATATCGATCTGATGGTAACTCTGGAGGAAGTTGGTTTCTCCAAGCAATTAAAGTATTAAAATCACCCGAATCGATAGCGTGCAACGCATTTCCTGTTTCTGGTGACATTCTTTCCGCGATAGTTCCCCGGAAATATAAGTCTCATCTGTCTTGGCGATTCGTACTGGACGAGAAACTGCGACCGTGCCAGCTGTCTTTTATCGGAAATACCGTCGAAAACATATTTTTCTTTCACTTGCCCTAGAAGCGGCCAGTGATAAACGTAACTCTGCTTTACAGCGCTGTGAAATACGCGTGTAACTTTTCCTGCAAGACAGCCAATTCTCGCCCGGTTTCTCGTTTGATTATTTAAGTACAATAGCTCACGGAATTATTCGAATACTTCTAGATAACTTAATAACAAGATACTTCATGCAAATATTGTATTTATTGATTATAGTATACTTGTTGATTGTACTAATAAACCCTCGAGATTTCTGGTTAAACCACCCTTAACACATATTTTATTCTTAAAATGGCTATTTAGTGGTGACCATGTTGTGTACTAATTCTTTGCCAAATATACGTTACTAGTAAATATCTCATAATTTCTATATACATGTCTCATTATCGAGCTGATAATATTTCAAGACATTTCAATCCTCGTTAAAGATATTTAACGAGGAAAATATTCCAAAGCAATACTTTACTGTAAGATAAAATATCCTAAAATGAACGCAATTTTTCCAAGGATATAGTATCGAAAATTTAATCAATTTGATCAACAACATTACTCTATGGCAGTATCGAGCAAACGTGCAAATCGTATTAAATTTCCGTAGAATAAAAGTCACGAAACTTGCCGGGGAAACTTGTCACGAAAATGTTCGACTTTCGAAGGTATTTATCAAGCTAAATTCATCGATAGCAGATTTATCCTCTTGATACTGAAATCCGAGTGCTGCGCTTCGTAAGCAAAATTTGCATTGACGAACGAGGCAGCGAAAGGCACGAGGAAAGTTTAAGAAGCGTTCGGTGATAAAATCGATGGAGAAAGATAACTGTTAAAAGATCGGCCGAGAGATTGCTGGCGCGGTAGCAATTGTAGTGCTACAATTGCCAAGACCGGAATTGCTTCTAGCTAAGGATGTTCGATCGTTCGTCGATTACGAAAGATAAGGAAGCAAGCCACAAAAGAAGGATATAAAGAGAAACGGCGATGGTAAGTTGATCTTGATTCCTTGAAAAGAAACGTCCTGTTTCTTCTACACGGGCAAATGGCAATTTCTTCGATCAAGAAGTTAATGTTACTTATACAAATCGACGACGTTTGCTTCGCTTGGTTCTACGTGACAATTTGAAAGATATAATACTTAATAGACGCGGTGATAGACATGCAACTGTTATAACAAGTATTTGCACATACTTTCACTTTCCAATGGAACATTTTTTATCAAGCTTTCTAGATCTCATTTGCATAGTATCAAAGTTTCTGTAGCTGTATGAAAATGTTACGAAATTTCCTTGGATGTAATTAATTAGCATGTAAACGCTATAATAGATACGATAGTGTATAAATATTTTTTGCACACAACGTAGTACAGTAAAACTCCATTTATCCAACACGGTCGGGGAACAAGACGTGTCGGATAACTGGATCAGTCGGATAATAGGAGTTCACTAGTATCTCCCTTCCTTCGTTGTTTATTTATTCGTATAATGGGAGTTAATTTTCATATAACTGAATGTTGCTAAGCTGAAATTTGTAAACACTAAGGCCAAAACATTAATTCGTATAAGCGTCACATGGCCTGCAATCAGATAGTAGGATTTCAGAAACATATTCGCTAAATCGGGCATTACGATGACACTGGACCGAATAAACGTCCCAGTTCGGATAAGCGAAGTTTTACCGTATATGTACTTTCTACCGCCAGCGTTTTATTTCTTATGTTGATTGTCGGACGAATTCCTAATTGATTAATTATTTATAGAATATTCATCGGCAATTTGACGAGTACCAATTAAGAGACCAACGCTACGGAATTGTCAAAGTAGTAATATCAAATTATATAATATTGTAGTATTATAGCAATGAATTAATAAGTAACAAATACTTGGAAAACATTTTTATATCGACTCGTCCTTATTCACAGAAGTTCTATCATTTCATAAATGTCACGCGGAAATATGTCATCATGACAAAGATTTACGAGGTTCGAAAGAGAATCGTGATATTTACGATTTGTCACGAATCGCGTCCATCGACGAAAAGGAAGGATGAGAGGTTGCATAGACGGCGTTCACGTTGAAAGAAATACGCGTCACGATTCGTGAGCCATTCGTGCGGCAGAGATATCGATAAGGGTTGTTTACGAAACCCTTAATCAATTCAGTGGTACCACACGGAACTACTGTTTACTCGGGCGGATGCCAATATTTGATCTCATGTCTGCTTTCGATCATCCCAGATTACTATGTTTTCCCCCTCGCTGCCAAACGAGATCCTATACATCGAGAAGTGTCTACCTCGATGGTGGCACCTTGCACGAATCTTTCGAACGAAGTCCATTTTTTTTAGTATCATCACCTAACCAGTTAACTGTGTTTGACGTGTATACTCGCCGTTGCTTTTATTTAAATATTTACGCACACT
Organism: Bombus flavifrons; assembly: GCF_040668555.2. Taxonomy (NCBI): domain Eukaryota; kingdom Metazoa; phylum Arthropoda; class Insecta; order Hymenoptera; family Apidae; genus Bombus; species Bombus flavifrons. The sequence continues at coordinate 9,018,793 of NC_138455.1, read as the reverse complement.
ACGATCTAACCCCATGAGAGATTTATAAAATTAAATTCCCCAATTAACTGGTTAAATGAGTCATTCAAATATTCAGTATATTAATCCTGTCACGGACTGAAAAAGTTGTTTTAGCGAGAGAAATAGAAGAACCGAGCTCGCAGTAAATAAGTAAAATTTAAAAATTAATAGTATCTATATTATTAAATGGAATGTAAATATTCCTTTATGAAAGACTGAAACTAAAGATTAACAATAAGCGTTCTGATGGTGAAATTCTAATAGCGAAATTCCAATAGCTTGTAAAAGCCTTAGGGAAATTTGTATTCTCTTGCTTTCCCTTCCTTGCCCTCTTTTCTTTTCTATACTGCTCCCATCATTGTTCCTTTCTTTTATTTTATGCTTTTTCCTTTATTTTGCCCTTTCCTCTTCTCTTCCTATATCTTCTTCTCTATCCTCTTAACTTTTCATCCCTCGTGCTATTCCGTTTTCTTCTTTCATCTATTTCGTCTCTCTTTTCCCTCTTTCGTCATTCTGTTCCCTTCTCTTTCTTCTTTTCCCATCCTGTACCATTTTTGCCCATTCGATTTTCATGTTAGATACTCTCCATAACCATATGTGTCGTATGAAAAATTTAATCAACCCAGAAGGGTACGTGGAACATTCGAATATTAAAACAGAATCGCACTCGACCCAAAATTCGCTCGCAAATATCAAGCACCACGAGCTACGAAATTCTAATCAACGTTCGAGCGAAACCATGGAAAGCTATCGTCGCCACGGAACATATCTGACACGTTTGAAAATTCAATTCAGCGAAACGCTACATAAAACGATTGAGATTTCTATTGCTCGGTTCTTTGCCGGCTTGTCCGACGATCGATTATCGGAATAGAGAACACGGGGCGGCATCGGTTAACGAGATATCGAAACGGCCATTCGGTGTTCACAAAGGTCCAACCGAATGCCAGCTTCATTGTCGGATACGCTGTGGTACCGGCGAGAACAATACATTGTATCATTAACGAGCCGAGTGCACTTAGTTAGGTCAGCTTCGTCAGTTTCTTAATTGGCTTCTGCACAACACCCGCAGTACGACAAATCAGCTCGCGCAACTCCAACTACCGGACAAGCCCAGCAGCAACTTCTGAATCAAGACATTTTCTGGACCAATTATGTACGATGCAAGTGAAATTCCACGCGAGATTCTTTTTTCGACAAGGAAATTTCGCGAAATTTCATACAAGACGGTGATTACGTTGCGTGATAATCAATCCCTGCAGCTTTTTATTGCAGGTTAATTTTCTGATCGTGATTTTATTCATTACGCGAAGAAATTGTGACCGAAGAGAGCTCGATTTTCATATAATTTTGTTACTATTTTCTTTGCTTACTTCCAATTTGATACTATCGTGAAAGATATATTGATATATCATGTAACATACATATAAAATATGGAGAAAGATATTCGTGTTTCGCAAATCTGCTCAATTTCATATGGATCGATCGCAATGAAAGACACAATTGCTTGTATAGATAGATTGGCAATAAATCTATGAAAGATAATTTGACAAATTCTAATTAAACATTACGATTGCTGATGTTTGTAAAACGGGCCAACCTTTTCCAGAAATTAAGAAACCCGTATAATTTCAATTGACTAACAACCTCACTGATAGCCCATTATTGCATTTGACGCGACTATAACAATCAATTAAAAAATGTAAAATAAAATGGAATGAAACCTTCGATATTTCAATAGTAAGAAATAAATTCTTCGCGCTTTTCGTGTCTTCCAAGTTCCATTTCTTTGCCATTAATATTCCCCCTAAGCTGTACCGCATATCATAAATTAAATGAAAGCAGTACGATAAACTTATTTGCTTTCCTATCTTGGTCCGCGATTCAACGTGCGGAAGTTCGATGAAATATTAAACGAAAGTTGGAAAACTCACCAGTTCTCAGAGGCGTCCTCGTCGAGGATGGTCCCGTCAGCAAGTCGATGAGGTAAGTTGGTCGTGGTTCTCGGTCGATTCCTGACCCTTGGTGGACCAACGACACCGGTCCTGGAGAGGCCAGCACGAAAGGACGCCCTTGCCCTGTCGACTGCTCGAGTCAACGTCATTGAATCTTATTAGTGATTGTTAGTAGAAACTGCTAGCTATGCATCGAAGAAAATATATATTGCGAAAAATCACGTATTACCATATCGTTTCGATGAAAAATTTCCATCAAACCGTTAGTAGTTTGTTATCGTTAAATTGCAGACGTTTATGCATTCATGGGAAATTTAATTTTTAAGACGCACAAATACACGCTACGTCCGTATACAATCCGAGAAATATTGCAATTTATATTTTTTTTAAATTACGTAGATAACATCTATCATCAATTTTTAATCACTTTTACAACTACTAACTATTTCGGGAGCGTCAAAGATATATCGTTATAAATAATAATGTCGAAGGAATATACTTGAAATAAAATTAATGATTTTTACAAGTACGATCAGTATTTGAATTAATACGTAACAGATTGCGTAATGTACAGAAATGTATAAAATATTCAGAATGAAGCACTCGTCGTATTAGTTAGGGAAACAAATTTCTATTTAAAATTTGCATAGACCTTTACAATTTACTTAGAATTTTCTTGTATTTCATTAAGTTCATGATTATTTTACAAACCGGTGAGCATAATACTGACATAATAATGAAGATAATACTACCGGAACAATATTATCAGAGAAAGTTTTCCAACGTTGTTCTATACGTGCTACTTTCCGCAATATATTTTTCTCATCGAACTCGGGTGTTTGAGTGAGTTACGCGTAAACGAAGTTAGTCACCGGTTGGATTAAACAAACTTTCGCTGGAGTGAGAGGAAATAGGATCATGAATCGCGTTGCACGGACACCTGAGAGCACTGAGGGCACGGACAATGACTCTGCTTGGAAAATTAACGCTTTGAATACGCTGAACGCTATGAGAAAAATTGTGTTTTTAGGAGAAAAATCCGAGAAAAGTAATAATTGGAAAAAGCGAGCGACAAATTTAGAAAATAGAATAAAACATACGAATTCATACAAGTGGCGTGGTGGTACAGTTTCTCAAGACTTAGCAAATATTTTCAAGGCAGATAATTCGATGGAAAAAGATTAATTTGACTTGCAATAAAATTTCTTGTACCTTATAATATAATCGAACACAATTTTTCACTAAGCTCGAAAACTTATCTGAATAAATGTTAACACCTAATCAATATTCACTTGCAGTTCAATAATCATCAATTATTACGAGTTATGCTGAACTGTATAGAAATTATATGGAAGGACCAGATGGTACGAAACTGTCGATTTATCGTTATATGCACGATTGGATCGTTGGCACACGAATTCTACGAGCCTCTGTATGATCATCGTAAAGCTTTTTGATTTTGGGCCAAGCGCGAGTCGTTGAACTTCACGTACCGAAATACAATAACTGCTTTACATTCGATCACATGAACGAAAAGGTACTAGCAAAATTCAAAAGAAAATATCGAAGAATTCTATTGAAAAAGGTATTGCGAATTTTCAGATTCTTCTCCAGGCCATATATATTGTATTTGTAAAACTATGAAAAAAGATAGTGACTGTAACAAACCGTAAAATGAATCCCTTTGTGCGTTTCAAAAGCAAAATAGTGAACATTTTTCATCTTGATAGAATACAACAATGCAATAAAGTATAAAATTCTAGTAAAAAGAAAAGATCAATAATACATATTCCCGGTCGAAAGTTTTAAGACAATTTAAATTGGCACTTTATGCGACAAAGAAACTAAGTTACGTATAAAGCGCCAATATATTACGAGAATTGCAAAAAGGTACAGGTGTGATCTAAAATTCATAACTTAAATCATACGTTGAAGTTTTGTTAAAAATAAAAAGTGTACTTACTGCTTTGAAACAAAATATAGCGAAGGAAGTGAGTTATAACAGTTTATGTGAGTTTGTCACAAATTGGCCGTTGGACAGCCGCTACCTTTCCTCGCAGTTCAACGATATAAATGATTTAGGAAACGCAAGAATCCGTTTAAAATCCTACACGAAGATAAAAGAATCATCGCTCTTGTCGAGGACGAAGATTAAAAAAGAGAGAGCATGGAAACGGAAGGTGTTTGCGATTGGAAGCGATGGGTGCAATTTTCTCCGATGCTCAGGGCCATCGATCGTTATTAAACAGCGACAAAGGCATCCCTCTTTCTCACACGATGTCCCTCGAAATAACAGCTCGTTAGAAAAAGAAACCCGAAGATTGATTGGGTCGTTTCACATAATTGTCCTTCTTATAAAGCGTATAACAACGATCAGCCTTGTGTCTTTAGATGTTACATGCGTTGGATAAAAAATGAAATGCATCCTTCATCCTATTACCAAGGGAGTAAAAGAAATTCTTGGAATCGTTAAAAAGAAATGAAAGGAAAAAGAAAGACGAAAGAGGTCGTGTAATAGGAAACGAGTCGATGAAAAATCGACAGAAAATTAATCGGTTGGCAAGAAATAAATACGATAGCAGTTTCTATCGACGTTAAAGCTTGCGCTCGCAGTACGATCAGATTTAATTAAAAATTGTTTGGCAATGATTACAATTTTCGATTCTCGTTGAAACTTCAAGTAAAATATCACGGAAATACATAGAGTGGCTCGCGGCGATATTCCAACATTTACCATGGAGAACTTTCCTATGCTTTTACTTTATTGTATGCATGTTCATATAAAAAACATTTTGAAATTTCATTATGTATACTCGCACTGAATATTTTGTAGCTTCTATGTTGATTTTCAAATTTGCTTCGTACTTTACCAACATAACCATGACAGTCGGGTTTCATTACGGTACAGTGAAAGTTTCAAATGCTTTGCATAACACGCACAAAGTACTGATAAAGAGTTTCTATAGATATTTGTGACATTTATCACAGAAACCTGCTATGTATGTATTGTACGTTTCACATGAAACATTTTTGAAGTTTCATTAATATTGTAACGAGACACGATTGTTACGATAATTAATATAAATTTGAAACCAATTGAAAAACCTCTATAACAGTTGCAAGGTATCTATTGCAAATATATATCTAGTATAAAATTAATACACGTCATAAATAGCGATTTTAAACGTGCAATATTTGTTAAAAATGGTTTCATCGTGGTATATCGATATAATGGAAATGTTTCACTGGGCGAAATTCTTCAATATTTTACACAGTACATACGATATATTCATAAAAGTTTTCGACAAGTGTTCAAGTACTTTCATGAGTTATATGTATTATAAAAGTGGAATAAACGTGGCTCGATCGTCCACAGACAGCTACACGTCCATTTTAATAATCAATTTCATTCCCAGGGTTGTATCCATCAGCTGATTCGCCCGTGGGGGTTGAGGGTGGATTTATCAACCCGCAGGTGGGGTGTCTATAGCTTCCTATACGGGAGTATAATATTTATTACCGGGTCAGGGTTAACTGTTAGGCGCGCCACACACGTCCAGCGACTGTTCTGCGGCGTCATCCTAAAAATAGTTTCGCGAACACTTCCAGATATAAAACGTGACCACGCGTCTCTTCCTCTTCGCGTGTCCCTCTCCTATACCCTAGTGTACACGCGCGTGTGCACGGAATTGCACTGAAATTGCTCGAAGAATCGGTAATGCCATTTGGACACACAGGTTTACTCTACTTGTTACAAGCGTTCTTCTGCTAAAAAATTAAAAAAGAAATTATCGTTGATGACGGATATGGGAAAAGGAAAATTGAAATACAAGTTGATGAAAGGTAGTGCAAGATTGATAAGAAATATTCATTTCCAAAGGTTGTGGATCAATCTAGTGCAGTTGTAAGCTTTTCAGGTTACTGCTGAACTTATTTAGAGTTTGGATATTCGGTCAGAAAAGACTACTCTGGCTGTTGTATTTGAGGCATTCAGGGAGGAAACATGGTGTAAGTGAACGGATCTTTAAATTGAGGGAATTGTGGCTACAGTTATATTCTGATAAGAAAATCTATATGTTCCTGAACATATTTATAGGTACTCATAAAGATTTTGAAGTCTATAACAAATCCCTAAATAAATAAAAATAAAGAACGCTAGATAAATAAGAAAACTGCAGATTAAATAGACTATTCTAATAAAGAAGTATTGCTACACGTATCGATGAAGAGACTTGCAAAATCCGTAAGAAAATTTTATAGATAAATATTATTGTACATCGTTCCCCATATTTGTCTTGTTTGTTTGGTAAACACCGTACTTTTACCATTTTTCTTCACCGAGTTCCTCGATTTTCATATGAAAGAAACTATCGTTAATACGAACGAGAACAGGAAAAAGGAAATTGAAATACAAATGAAGGAAAAAGTGGTCCAAGGTTGATAAGAAAAATTCGCAAAACTCGTAGCGTCTCGTTTAATCGGAAGCTTTCCTATTCGGAATTTACCGCTTAAAACTTAAACCTTGGGATGGTCAGAGACGATAACAAAAGTCGAGGCAGAGAAGGAGAGCCAGCGGATCAATTACGATTCGGCGGACTATTCGAAGGGGCCTCTCGATCGAAAACTTCAAACTTTTCTCATAAGATGATCCTGCCCTGTCTGTGAGAAAAAGTAAAGTGGGTAAAGAAATAAAGAAATAAAGAAATCCAGCAGTAAAGAAATAAAGAGATTAAGAAAATCGACTGAGATTGGCGGTTGCCCTTCGTACGTTTCGTGCGATCGAAACGTGACACGCGGAAGGACGTGTGAAAGAACAATTCGCGAGTGGCGCAGGGTATCGTTGCACGATTCATTATGCGGGCAAATCTGACCTCGATCTCCGATTGTAATAATCTTCGTCGGGTGGTAGAATGTGTGCTACATGGCCCAGTTGCCAACGGGCCGGCCCTGAATGTCGACGACGCTGTCTTATACCGATCGGTGCAGCAGAAAATAATGATCCTCCAGCTTAAAAGCCGCAGGAAACTATATGTGAACATAGCACGAAACGTTTTGGCAAGACACCGTGTCAAGCGTCCAACGTGCGTTTCCTCTTTTCTCTGTGGCTTCGTTGCCTTCTGTCAGTGATTTTAATGGCCACTGAACGATTCCAAGGAATTGCGTTCGCCTCTTGTGCACCCTCTTGCACGATTGAATCGATTCTAAGATTCTTAGTGAAATTATATATCACGGGTAGACCACAGATTTTTATGCATTTGCGTAGAATTAAAAGCACAAGAATACGTAGAATGTACGTAATATGTAGAAATACACAAAATACCCAAAATATTAGAGCTATGAACAAAAATTGTCCAATGAATTAGATAGAAAAATTCGTGACTCGAATCCAAAATTAATAATGTGAGTGGCGAAATTGGTTATCATCTAATAGTGTAATGTAATTTTATATAATGTGATTTTAGATTGACATTGAAAGTATTAAATCGCTTCTGATATTACTAATACGGAACATGCAAATTGTTAGGTGGACAGTATTACATAGAAGCGTTGGGCGGTTTCAGGTAGTTACAGCAACAAGCACTTGTCTCGTGTTTCTGGAATTCGAACAATCGAGCGTTGAATACGCAAGCTAAAATGACACTTCCACGGGACACATATGACGCCTTGATTTAGTAATGATTGCGCTCTAGCTGCTTTACGCGTTGCAATTTGCGCGACAATTAGCTACGTAAAAAGCCTTTGAAAGCTAAGTATGTAATTGCTGTTACTTGGTTTTGAATGCAGTTTTAAAGATAAGAATGTTTAATTAGTTCTAATTTCGTAAGTAGTGAACTTATTTTTTAATTCTTCGTCCCATATTTTTCACGATCTTTTCATCACGTGATGTATCATATAATGTAAATGCTTCATCCTGTTTTATTTAGATTTTATAATAATGATGATTAAATATCGAATGTAAAGTGTATATTATCGGTTAATTCCGTATTTAATTATATATTTTAAAAATTAGTAATTCTCATCGATAAGTACTAATTTAATAATAAATAGAATTAAAAGTATAAAATATCGACGCAAGATTGCTGAACGTTAAACCTTCCTCCTACAAAGATAATTATTTTAATTAATTTCACTGTATTTAATTAAGTGAAGGATGCACTAGAGGTTCCATTCGAGAAGCGCACTTTTTTCCCGGAAAAAATTGGCAAGCTAAGACACTTGTATTTCTCCGGCATTCAACCACCTGTGCTTTTAATCATCCAAAGAAGAGAGGAAGATGCACGTAAAGTTGATCTCCATAATTCCATCATCAAAGTATTCGCTTGCGAAACAAGACTTAAATAAACAATCTAATTTTACGCGTTACTTTACGCAAATACACAAATCCAGGATGTGACTAAAATTTCAACAAAGTTAGCAAATAAACCGAATAATTTTTCAAGAATAATACGAGTGAGGAAGCTATCTTATTACGAACACTATGAGTACATTTTCGTAGATTCTAAAATCATTCTAGGACTGCTTACAGGGCGTAGATTCTATTGGTAAATGACCCAGGACGTAGGTCCTTTTCTTAAATTAATTCAAGATACAAGAACCACCCTTAAATCGTTAGAAACTCGAGGACTCTACTTTTAGATTAATTTAAAATTATAGACTGTCTTTGGATCGTCTATAGAATGATAAATCACAATCTTAACTCAAGGCATAAAATCAAGATTCTAAACTATTCAAAATCCTCGAATCATCCTTACCATGAAAAATGGTACCGTCGAGGAATCTACTTTTATCCTAATCCAAAATTGTAAAGCTATCTTTGAATAAATCACACTCTTAAGTCCTCTTCCAGGCGTAAAATCAATCCTAAATTATTCAAGATCCTGAAATCACCTTTGAGCTACCATGAAGTCGAATCTTCTTAATCTTGGCTTAATCAAAAGTTGTGTAACAATGTTTGGATCGTGTAAACTATTATGGAATGATAAGTTCCAATCTCAGGACGTTGTTAAGGTGTAGAAACAACTCCTAAACTTTTCGAGATTCTTCAACTACTTTTGAATGTTTCGTGAAGTGACGAGATAGCGAAACCTCGAATACAGACGAAAAATAAATACAGTACTTGTACCAGTGAACTAATATTGTTACTAACATTTTATAAGTGACAAACTAGAAATTCCTATCTTTGTATGTGGACACAAAGTAACAGACTGCTTCGTTTGATGCTTGTGAAACGACGTAACCGATGATCGTGTGAAATTAACGTTTCAATCGAGTAAAGGGAAACAAGGGGAAGCGCGAGACTTGCTCTGCGAAATTTAATTAGTCGTTGCAAAGAAAAAGAATTCGGCGCGTTGAATTCTGACGGACAATGAAGCGACTCGGTGGTAATTTTTACAAGCACCTTTCATACATCAGTCTGTGGCAAGGAAGGTCACAGTGCGCTCCAAGTACGCTCCTACGGACACACCCCGTGTTAACACTTAACTACGTGACCTAGTGTCCTCGACGTTGCACAACGAAGGCAATGCGAGAAAAAGAGAATGTCTGTGGAATTAAATAGGACAAACAGAGGCGTGGGTGTGACATTTTTAGCGCGATCGAACGTATTTTTATCTGTTCAACGCATTGCGTTTTCTATTAGTTTGTTCCGTATGAAATGTTCGTTTGAAGGACTCAGATTTTTCATTGGATTATATGAAAAAGACTACTATTGATTTCGAGTGTCATTAACGTGAAATTGAATGTCAATTAAAGCTCTTTTATTTCACGTGTTTTTTGTTTGAAATAGGGCTGGATGGTTTTCAATATTGTTTTGTAACGGTGCAATAAATTCGTAAGAAATTCGAGTCAGTTTCTACAACTAATTTAAAGGCAAACATAATTTTAATGACAATACTTTGATTATCTAGAATATAGTTTCGATAATAATATTTATATTAATACACGGCTCGTGGCTCTTTTTCTCCTCTGAAATCGTTCATTCGAAACGTGCTAATTAAAAAATACAATAGCAGCTAAGTAAGCTAAGTATGATAATTGAATCGGCGCAGTGTATGCGTCACTGGTAGCTAACGTGTAATTAAACGTACTCTGAAGAAAACCAGAATCGTGTTTCGTTTAACCGAAGGAAACGAACATTTCATATGCTATAACCTAATGCATTGCAAATTAGCACTAGAACTAACAGCAATGCTATAAAATTAACAGTGTTACTAATAGTACTAAAAGCAAGTAAAACAAAAGATAAAAATCATCTAAATTCACAAAAATGCGTTATTCTAAATTTAAAGAATTATTACGAAAAATTATTGGTATCGTTTAGTTTGATCACTCTGATACTTCTAATGTTAAACGGATATATTTCCAAGCACGATTTAAACCACCTGATACAGTACCAAACTTCATAATGAGTTATTTAAGCGTTAATTTGCCAACTATTCCATAACAGGGTACGAAAAAAATATACAGCGGTAAATGCAACAACGTGAATACAAATTGGACATGAAATTTATGGAGGTTTCCGTGAAGCAAGTGATTCAAAGTGGAAAATGAGAAACGGCGAAGGGAGAGAAGGGCAAAAGAGAGAGAGGGGGCGGGGAGAAAAAAAATTGGAACTTACAGCGTGTGACGAGCCTGTTGTTGGTCTGGCTTGGGGGCGGAATTGCAGGCTGCGGAGGTGGCTGCGAGCTCAAATCCTCGAAATTTATAATTTGCAAGCAGATGTCGTCCACCTCGCTCCTTATTAGCGCTATCACCTCGCTGCACAGAAATTTGGTGCCTGTGACAAACAAAGATTAATCCGATTAGCTCGCGCCCACGTAATACGTCTATCTTTGAAACAAACGATCTTTCAAGTTTTCTCGTTCCTATGTACAAAAACTCGTTACCAGATTGCGTATTTTTATGCAATAGTATATTTGCATTACCACAATTAAACAAATAGGATCTGTACGTGTAAAAATTTATTTTACTCGTTAAAACCTACAGCAAATACTTCAGCTTGTATATCTTTTATATTTTTGCATATTATGTACAATTTTGTACATGTTTGCACCTTTAAATCTCCCATAAACTCATAAAGATCCGTAATCTACCCATTGCTATAAACTTTCGCTGTAATAACAAAAGAGATCAGTAGTAAATGAAATGTTGAATTATTGAGGAACTAAAACAACAATTGCCCTATATTCTGTGATACCACAATTCTCGTTTTAATACCTAGCATGCATCTTGCGACGATAGTCCATTAGAAGCAGAAACATTGCGGGATAACTGCTGGAACAACAAATATTGATTTCCAGCAACAATTTTTTGAAATGCTTCTTTATCGGTCACGTTAAATGGGAACATGGGTGTCTGGCGCGATAAATATCCACGTTTGACGTTTCGGCGAACGTCTATTAGAATCCAAGTCCGTTAAACGTCTCGTGTGTTGTTTGAAGTTAGTCATAGGATCCCACGAAGCAACCAGCGGGCAATAAAAGCTTGTATCTTCGAATAAATCGCGTCTGGATTCTATCCAAATACAGTGGCTCACAAAAGTATTCCTACACTTACCATAGGGACTTTTGTATGCACACGTATATACAAATTTTTATTATGCGATGATCATGTTGGAAACACGTGAACTCAATATGAAAATATATGTACAAAGAAGTTGCAAGATATTACCGCATACCCTATATTTAGTAAAAAATTTAGTGCGAATACATAGTCGCTTTAAACGTATAATGATAATTATTAAAGATGGTTCTAACGAATGCTAAGACTTACTAATATCGTAGATGATTGGCTGTTTTGAAATTGGTAGATTATTTAAATGTTTTAAATATTTTCGGACAGGAAAAGATGTCAATACTGAGAATCAAACTATAGAATCAATAAAGGAATGCATATTTTATGCGCATAATGAGACACGACTGTCCTGTCCTGATTGTATTGGCCAAATTGAAACCAATGTAAAGGTGCACATACGTAGAAGTTACGAGAACACTGTATTATGAAAAATAGCTATAAACTGATCATTATGATTAAATATTTTCGCGATCTCTGTGAAATATACATATGTTTGTACTTGTATCTTGTAACTTCTGTGTACGTTTTTAGGATAATTAAAAATTTACGTATAATCACGAGAGTTGTCATTGCAACATGTAAATGTCGTTATAATACTAATGAGATCTGAAAATGTTTCATATAATACACGTGATATATTCATAAAAGATATGGACTGCAGGAATAGTGCACGAAGTGCAGGAATACTTTTGCGGGCCACTGTATTTCTCCCAACCAACGTTACAGCTTAACATAGTCGTAATTCGAAAATTCTTTTGCAGAAGCCACGTAACATTGTAAAAGTGGGGTAACGCGATTGCACCACTTTGTTAATGTTCCATTCGGATTCGTGACGACTCGAGGAATTATCGCGCCACGTGTCACGTGCGGATAGCATAACTTGGAGAAGCAGCACTGTGCAAAGAGACTTCTGAATCAACGTGAAACACGGCGAATGTTGGACGAGTGTTCTTTCAGGGACATGAATGAAACTTGTAATGGAATACTTGGCTACAGTGATCGTCAGTAACTAGAAACGAATGCTGGGAATGAAGTACATGATGATAAAGGCAATACATGTAACTAATATCTCGAAACAAAAAGAAATTTCTTTTCGTCTGTTAGTCCAGAAATTTGTTGGAGAGACATTTGCTCACAAATATTCGAACATTTGTAGAATTTGTGAATATATTATGAAATCTGAACCTATTACAAAATTTTAGTGGAACTGTAACGAGGATGACACTAGTAGTAATAATAATTGTAATAACCAGAGAAACGATAAAGAGAAAAATAATTTAAGATAAACAAAAGACAGGTAGGCTGCGGATTTTTATGCGTTTATATGAAATTTGGAAATGCAAGAAAGCACAGAATGCATATGACATATAAAAATATTTGCAAAATATCCAAAGTAGGACACTTGTTATAATTTTTGATACATCAAATGAATCCCCATCTCGGATGAATCTACTTTCGTAGTCGTGTCCATAAAGATACAAATTTGCATAGAAATCCACAGTCCAGTTATAAATTACAATAATATTTCATAAATTATTGAATAAAAACGTATGTTGATTAAACAGAGTTAACAGTAGCGTGGGTATGAGCGGTGAAAGGATGACGATGAAAGTATTACGCAGTTAATAAGCGCTACGCGGAGTGATACATCTTAACGCCACGATTTTCGACAACGGAATAACCTCCCACGCGTTTGATTCGCGTCGCAAACTATTATAATTTGATGGGGTGGGGATGCAAACGTGCACAAATAGGACTCGGCTGATTTCCTGGAAAACCAAATTGTCCTTCGCGAATGTTTTAAGCAATAAGGATATCGTATATCATATACATTTCACAGTGGTTCACGAAAATATTCGCACGTTTGTAGAAACACTTTACGAATATCTTATGTACCTTATACGAAATATTTCGAAATTTCATTAATACCGTATATGAAATTCGATTATCATGATTGTAGTGGTGCTTGAAATTAATCTGGAAATGTACAGAGAAGATGCAAGGTATTTAGTGCAAGTATACATATATTTCGCAAAGTATTTTATCTATCAATATAAATAGGATCATTTTTAAAACTCTCAACTATGTTTAAGATAACTATTGACCGTATTATAGTACACTAATTTCTTATTAAATACATACTGTGCGTATCTTGTAGCCTCTATGCATGTACATTTTCAGATTAATAGACCAAATCGTATTATCATGACAGTCGTGTCTTGTTATAACGCTAATGAAACTTTCAGGCGTTTTGTATAACACACGTAACATGCATTCACAAAAATTACAAGTATTTAAATTCCATGTCAAACGATATCAAGTATTCCATGAGTCACTGTACCTCACAAAACCAAAATCCAAATCCAAAAACGCAATCCGTACGAGATTTCCAACCTAAGCACCAAGCTATCGGTTGAAACGCGAATCACAGTCGGTTTCAAATCACGAGAACGAGTATCCTATATCGAACGAGTGTAAAAAGCTTCTTCGCGGCATTTGTGGCCAGCGTCAAGGTCACGGAAGCCCGTAACCACGAGAACACGATTAACTACGACTACGACGAGCGACTTGGTGGCTTTTGTCGCGAGCTCTGCGAGCGCAACTAATTAGGCAGCGTGTGTTTACGAGTCAAGGTACGTTGGACTCGGTCCAAAAGGGCTCGACAAAAGGAAAGTGTGTCCCGTGTGTCGACCAGAAGAGCGTGGCCAGGCATTCGGATTGCCGATTCGGACAGGCCTGCTTGCGCAATCGGCCGGTGTGCCGAGATGGAAAACACACACCCTGGCACGCCGTGAGCGTAATCGGTCGGATAAGCGTGCCAAGAGTGCCACAGGCCACCTGGATCCTCGTCGTTGAACGTCATCGATGTGGAACGTCAACGATGATGAGTCTAGTACCGTGAGGATTCGCCATTGCGAAATCGTGATCGGCCACTTGCTCGAGAACGACATGAATTATGGATGGAGCTTCAACTTGTTTGATTCTAGACGCTTCTTCGACCATCGATGAAAAACTAAATAGAGAAAGATCGTTCGAAATAGAGCTGATACTTTTTTAAATGGGTAAAAATGAAGTTTAAGGATTGGTTGGATATTTCGATATTCTGTGGATGAAGCGTCTCTTCGATCTTTATGAATATATCGAACCAACCTTTATGAATATATCAGTATACTAATGGGTGAATAAAGGCATATTTCTTCAAGCGAATAGGGAAGCAAGTAAGGAGAATGTTTAAGAGTTGGCTGGATTCTTAGAAATTGTGAATGCCGCGTCTCTTCGGCTATTGATGGGTGAATGGAAATAGACTTTTTTACGTTTAAAAGGGTGAAAGTAGAATATTCAAAATCTAAGGAATGATTGGATTTAAAAAAAAAAAAATTATGGATACGGCGTCTTTTCCACCACCGACGAATGAATAGAGAAAGATTATTTTAAGTAGGATAGGTTGAGAGTAGAATGTTTAAGAGTTGGTTGCGCTTTTAGGCAGTTTTTAGATGGTTCCAAAGGGCGAAGAAATAATGGTTTGGCTGTGCAGCAGGCGGGGAAGTATTACATAATCCCTTGTGAGGCGGTGACTGGAAGACTCGATAACCGGTTGCAATGTTGGAACAGTATCAATGGAACTGTTTGATCTTTTCATTAAATCTTTCGTAGGGGTACACCTATGTACTCGGAACTTGTAGCACTGCTTTAAGACGTCTATTTATATTTTATCAATTATGGTCATGGCCTTTACGAAACATACGACGATACATTTTTTAATTTCTTTCAAATTTTAGCAAAATAAACGTGATAATCGTCTGCCACTTAACGTTAATGAAATTTTAATAAGTTTCGTACAAACTAGAAATTATATATCCACAATTTCAAACTCAAAAAATTATATATATGCAATGATTTTCTACATTAAATACTCAAATATCGTCATGTGTCACTGTATGTATTCCAGCCGATTACACGGCTAGTCCAGCAGGATAACACATTCAGGATGTTTAACGAGAGAGAAAATAGAATACGTTTAATGACAGGTGGAAGATGATAAAATTCAGCGATCAATTAGAGAGACATTCTCGGTTCGGCCAAACCGCTCCTCGTGTCTAGATAGCGACTAATATGTGCAATACGTGTGGTTTCTTCGGCAACGTCACAGCAAGCTGTCCTATCGATCCATTGCTGGCTTTCTTTCTCTGTTACACTTTTCCTCTCGCTTCCCCTTTGTCCCTGTGGAATTACGCACGCAGACGGGTCACGCACAGCTGGCTTGTCAGATCCAACTGAAATGCGAGCATGCGAGGAAGAAACACTGTGTAAAACAGCCCTCGGCGGGCCAGGTTGCGCCTTTCACATTTTCTCGCTCCATTTTTCATGCTGCCTGCGTTACTGACTGCCGCCTGTTAAACTTTCACGTCGTCAGAAATTCACCCTGAAAAGGAACAACCCTCCAAATCTCCTGACACTTTGCTCTCTTTTTTGTAGCTTAATTAAGCACGTTTGAATGAAGAGCGAGAGATAATGTGTGGAAGTTGAATCAATGCAACCTTTTTGGAAGAATTTCACTAAAGCGACTTAAATGTTGTTTTGTTAAGGTGAAAGAGATGTACTAAAATAATAAATGCTTCATAGGAGTTCGTTATATGTATTAGATGCAAAAAATATTCCATCACTTGGAGAAAACATAATAGTTCACGATGGTGTTGGAAATTATTCCATTCTCAAATTATTTTATTAATTCTATTTAATTTCGCAATTAATTATGCAAATTGAAATTGGAATACTGAATAGTTGAAGCGGATCGTATAAATACAGAAATTTCTATTAATTATTTAGGCCCTGCACAGAACACATAACAATTCCGAACTAATGATTGAACATAACAATTGATTCGGTGATTAAGATTCAAATCCCCTAATTAACTAGATTTTCGTATTTGATTGAAACACAGAATTTGGAGATTTTTATCTTCCATTAAGTTCTCAATGCAATCACAAACGGAAAAGTCGTTGTTCATTCAACCCAAAATACAAATAAATAACTATCAACTGATTGAAGAATACACCTCGTTAAGCTATAAACAGACGAAGGGACGAACTTCTTTATGACAACTTTAATTATAATGAATGAAGTACGCTTACACGAGGTGACGAGGTGACGAGGATACTTGCTTTGTTCCGTGTTCATTACTTTTTGCTTGCTCAAGTTCCAGGTCGCTTCAAAGCAGGAACAAAAAAAGAAGGAAACAACTCACTGAATGTTAAACAAATTCTACTATTAAATTCAACATCATCCGTAGAAGCTCTCACAAAAAGAAAGAAGGAAGCAATATAAGAAACCGAAAAAGACAGTAAGGAACCATAAGAGTAGCTCTGTTTGTTCGCCTTCTTGATTCCAGAAATTGAACCTGAAAAGAAGTCGAAGGGGGAACAAGTAACCAGTGAAAATTCCAGTGGTACTCCGACTTAATTGAAACGTCAGCCTGTGTAAACAAGAGAGAGTGAGAGAATGAGAGAGAGAGGAGAGAGAGAGAGAGAGATGGTTGGGAGAAAAGGCTTCGTTTGACGGCGTGAAACGTTCGTTTTCACGGCTTACCGTGAAACGAACGCTCCTCCTCGTCACTTCCCTCCGCGTCGAGTCCGCGCATAGGAAGTCGCGGAATAAATGGCGGTGTGCCAACGATTTTTCTTCATGAAAATTCAAGATGCGGTTTAAAGGATCACGTGCCATTAGGCGACCAATGCTAAGAACACTTGCTTTGTTTCGGTCGAGTAGTCCGGGGGTCTCGTTAGGTCCTCGTGGTTCCACGGCTTTTAAACCAGCGACGAGACGGAGAAGGACGCTGTGGATGAGTCGAGACCTGTTTCTACGAAAGCAGAAGTAAAAAGAAGTGGCAAAAAAATAGAGAGAAAGGCAAAGATAGGGCTGAGAAATGAGAAAGGGATGCGCAAGCAACAAGGGTGAACGCACGCTGCATTCATTCAGCGCAACGTCCTTGTCGAGAGAATGAGGCAAAGCATAGGAGAGACACAGACGATGCTCTTTCAGCGGAGCCTGCATCGTCTTCCCTTGGAAAAAAGTACCAATAATCCCTCCGCTGGATAAAACACTTGGTCGATCGATTTTTTTAAAAGCTCCTGGCTTTCGATAAACCCTCGGTTTTATAGAAATGGTTATTACGGGGAGACACTGGAAGGCCTTTAAATTTCTATTTTACCTTGGAATGACTGGGAGAAATATTAACACTGAATCTACCGGTCTGTAATACGTATTTAAATGTTCTATATATGTATATGTGAGTCAATTCAAATGATATGAATGAAAATAAATTTGTCTATATAACCTTATCTAGAATTAGGTAAAAATCAATATTAACTTTGACAGAAATCAACTGTATGTTTTAAGTGACTGTTGAAAAAGAAAATCTGAAATCCGTCATTCTCACGGGCTCGCTAGTTCTACCGTAGAATTTTAAAGTGACGAAGCTAGTAATAAATTCGCATATCGAGGCTTTATGATGAACAGTAGCGTAACGGTGGCTGAGTGTGTAACTGTTTTGTGATGACTGCGCCCCAAAGAGTGAAAGAGTCCGATGGTTCGTGTCTATTTCAAGACCAGCGGACATTAATAAACTCGTATTGATACTTCTAATGTTCTCACGATACACACGTTTAGAATACTATGGCGCTTCATCAAAAGAGGCACATGAAAAATAAAGTTACTGCGTAGAAAATTCTAATTTAAACACTACTTGTCAACTTTGTCAACTGTACGACAACACGAGATAAAAAAATAAAAGGTACAAGAGATGGAATTTTGTTCGTGGACATCGAGGAGGAAGATAAGCCGACATCACGGATCACGAATCTTCTTGCTGCGCGATTTGTTCGACAAAATCGCGATACTCGACGGAATCTCGAAGGTCGTTCCGTCTTTATACATATTTTTAGACCACGCGACAACAGCAGAAGCTGCTGTCCACGTTACAGGAGGAAAAAAACGAATCCGACGAACCGAAAGAAATTCTTCGATCCTCGGGACGACGAGAAAGTATACGTTTGAAATTGGAACGTGTAAATTAACTTGAACATTTTGTAACAACATAGAACAAAACATAATTTGGTTGGAAGATGAGGCAAATTTGTGGGGACTTGGATGGAAAGAAAAAATGAAACAGCCATCGATAATACATGGCGCGAGGTAGTGAAGAAATAGCCAAATGAATTTCTAAAATTGCTTCAACGTACTACCGTGCGGCCACTATAAATAAGCATCCCCTTCGGGGTGCGCCCAGCGTCCAGAAATACATCCAGTCCACTCTAATTCGGCTAATTTACACATGGCCCTTCCTGATCCAACTACTGCATGCTTGCACGATGACCTTGTGCACCATCCACCAAATTGACAATTGACGATATCGTATAGTAATATTTCCACTTGATCATGACAATTTATGGAAAATGTTCAGGATCATCGCTTGCTTGAATTTTGGATATGTCGTTCGGAGTGTTGAAGTACGATATATCGTTAGTGTGAAAAAGTATGATATATCGTTATACGCACTTGTAGACCGTGTTTAAAAGTATACAGAATATATATGATATACAAAACTATATAAAATATCCACAGTAAATTAGTTGGTCTAGTGCCTAATAGGAAAAATAAATCTCTTATTCAGATTCGATCTTTTTCCATTCACAAAAATATCAATTTGTATAAATAGCCGCGGTCTAACGATAATATACACATAAATTCTTCGGATATCTCCTATGTTTAATGAAAATTTGATATCTCGAGTAGAGTGCGAATTTTGAACTGCGCACAACTGTTTCTCTAATTTAAATGCTTCAATTAATTCTAGCACTGTTAGTCACACCATTCACTCCGATAGCATTACCGACAAGTCTAATGCCAACCATTGGTAACCCCTTCAACATGATGTAACCATTAAAAACTGAACTTGTAATTATTTATAATTGAATCTGTAACTACCTGTATTTATGCCCATTTAAATAGTACAATTTCAAAAAATGCTCCATATTTCCACGATTCCCTCGTTGACTGGGTCCAAGGTTCTTCCAAGACCACTCCTCATCTAAAACCGTGATAGGCACCAAATTGATAAGATCGATAAGAAAAATATCCATTTATCGAACTACCTACTAAATACTCCAGGCTCTGGCTATCAATTAAAACGATTGATGTATGTAATAACGTAAGAGCGAAACACACCAGTTTATGAAATTATCGCACGATGAGGTCCTGGATGTCTAGTAAAACGATTGGTGGATAGTGAGGAGGTCATGATACCGCAGTGGAACGAATAGCCGAGTGGTTAATGGGTTAACGGCTCCCTCCAATTGGTCGATGACGCTGTGCCCTCGTGACGTCACCGAGTGCAATGCCCCTGTGACGTGGCAACGTGTGCTGCAGGCCAAGCAATGCACAGAAATAGCATGCGCTTTCTCTCTCTCCTTCTTCCTCGTTTATTCCTCTGTTTCCTTCTTCTACCCTCTTGGTGAGGTCCGCTCCCTTTCCGAAGTGTGCTTTCGGGCTTACGAATCGCGAAACCCCGTCGTCCGATATACTTGCCAAAAACGGCCACGTGACCAGCCCAGGAAAATGTCAAACGTCCACAAAGGAGCAACGGGAAGGGAGACGTTCACCTGGTTTACTCCGGATGACCCTAATCGCACGCGACTATAATCCGACGGAGTTGATCGGCAAGCATGAAAGACGAACAAGAATCAGCTATTTTCGCGATGTCAAGGTACAATCGGGAACGTATCTCCATCAAGGAGCAGGTCCACCAAGGTTTCTTAAATAAGGCATTGCTGATCTTGAAGGATTACGTGATCTAGTTTCGATGAAGATGCTTTATTCTTGGTTATAATGGTATTTCTTATTTCAAATGAAAGAAGGCAGAGAAAATGTGGATTTTTTTTCGTGAAATAGAAGCACACCAACAAAAGATAAATTATAGAAAAATTAGTAAGATTATCTTACGAAAGGAAGATTACTAAGGATCTTTTTCATGAAATAGGGCCAGCTTAACGAACGATAAATTATAGGAAAATTACTAAATCTGGTGTAAAATTCGATTTTAAGAGAAAGGAACGAAGTTGTATATTCGAAGGTCTGTAGGATCTAATTCCGATGAATGTTGACGAATGAAAGAAAGAAGAGTAAATGTTGACTGTTTCCATGAAACAGAAAAATCTGGACGGAAACTTATTTATAACAAGACTGTTAAGCACCCAATCCTTGAAACACTTAGTCTACTTTAAAATTCAAGTTTATGCGAGAAACAAGAATCGAAGTAAAATTACGCGCCTCTGGGAAGTCAAGGTTGGTTACAAAATATATCAGATTCGAAGTAAAACATTCAAGGTCCTTGAAACGCGAAACATACAATCTCGAAGGGCTATCGCGTCTATCTATCGTGAAAGGTGGACGTTTGCCCGCCGATGTTTCTTATCTTCACGATTCTTCCTATCCCTTTGAATAACAGAGATTGGATTGTATCGAACGAACTGCCGTGAATTCGACCTTTCCCTTCCACGAAAGAAACCACCCTTTTGTTGCGAGAAGAACCTGACCTTTCCGTTTCTCGTTCTCTTCGAGCAGAATCTTCTTTAACCAGATAAAACTTTTTTCTGGTTAAACATCTAACCTCACCACCATCTTCAGAAATCTTTCTAAATCTCGTCGAAATCGAAAAGTTGTTCGATTCGTCTTTTCCGTAAATATTCCGCGACTGTCAGATCTTTTATCGTATAAATTGTTTCCTTCCGTCGCGTCGTCGTGTTCAGCAGTTTCGAACGCGTTTCACCGGAACGTGACAATTGGCCAGGCTTCTTCGCATTATGAAATATCGTGGAAACGCTCCCCAAATAAATAACTTTAGGGGTGGTTTGACGTCACTCCCGTTGTAAAAAATTCTGGGACTAACGCCATCACCAGAGATATGCTTATGAATATATGGAATAGTATTTTATTGTTAGACCGTGAATATTTATGTGATTATGGGAAAGTTAAAAGTGTAAAATGTATATAATATGAGAAATAAAAATATATAAAGAAATATATAAAATGTATAAAATATCCAAAGCAAAAAATTAGTTATAATGCTTAGCAAGTGAAATAAGTCTCTGTTTAAGTAGACATCTACGCGTACAAAAGTGTAAATTTACATAACATGTATTTATTTATAAGTCGAAGATAATTCTAAAATATAAAACATACCAGAACAAAAATAAGACCTCAGGACGATGCGATATAATGCAAGAGGACTCAAACCAAACAATATCAATAAAACTTAAACAATATCATTAAGTTAACTCATTATCAAGTACTTTTTTTATACGTAATATATCGTAACACTCACACATCCTCTTGTCCTCTATCTCCTAGTCGTTTTCACTGAGTTCAAGAAAACTACGCGGACATTCCCAGTACACATTCAGTCACGTCCACCAGTAGTTTGAGTGGTTGTGCAGTATTGTGCACTCTTCTCTCAACCGTAGTCAAAAACACACAACTCTTCTATATATTCCTAGCACTGCGGATTCAGTTACTTACAATACGCAATCGCACAATATTCCCATTCCCGTGTCATTATAAAAATAATGTAATTTTTCAGCGGTTGAAACCCAATCATTGATAAGAAACAATTATACAAAATTCATATTCTCAGGTTGTTCGAAAAATGAAGTAATTTTCTAGCATTCGAAACTCAGTCATTCGTAACGAACTACTATTAAAAGTAAAATAATCTAGCATTTGAGACTCAATCACCAGCAATAAAAACTAGCACAAAATCTTAATATCCGCGTTTTAGTAACAACAAAATAATCCAGTAACTACACGAATAAACAAGTTCGCAATTTTTTGAAAGTAAATATTCACTTTGAAATATTTTATACGATCGACGTGATTAACTTCGTTTATAGAATTACTAAGTCGTGCGATCATCGCTATTTCACACTTTCGTGTTCACAGAAGCAAGAAAAAAAAACGAGCATCACACTATAGGAAGCGAACGACAATCGAGTTACCCGGTCAGCCGAAAATTCATAAAACTTCTGGTAATCATAGGTGCTTCAGGTTCTCGCGATGAAAATCTACCCTCGTTCCCACAGGCTAATAGCGTTCTTAATGAGGGAACTTCGGTGCCTTGGTGCCAGAACAAGAGGGAGGGAGCGAGGAATCACGGGAGCAAGTAAAATTAACCTACAATTTCATGGGGATCCATTCTCGCTGTTCTTCCGGGCTCTCCACGTCGCAACTCATTGCTTTCTCTAACCACTTCACGCGTATATCGTTCCAATGAAATCGGAGTTTCCACGTGCAAGACAAATAAAAGACAGAGTTTCGTTTCTCGTACTATTCTGATACTAATTCCTTCGACCAATAATATTTCCACGATTCTTCAATCGTTTCCTTTATAATCATTCACGTATATTAATTTAATAATGAATTGCTAGATAATAATCCACACTTGCACTCTTCATATATAAAAAATTTCACTTCAGCTAAATGATATTTTCTTTTATTATTATGATATTCAATTGTTATTATTATACTTGATAGCATGTGACAGTTTGAACGTTTTAGACTTGGTAGAGTTACGAGACAGTGACATAGGTTCTCGAAAGTATATCGGAACGTTATTCACAGAATGAGAACACGCTCGGAGAGCACGATTTGAAAGAAACGTAAGAGAATCACGAACGATCGAGCACGAAGCTAATGTCCGCGCGCTGTCGTTACAGAGACTGCAAGCCCGTACCTTAGGTGGCCTCTTAGCGCCGCGGTTCCCCAGCGAAGCTTTCGAAATTCGGAGGACAGACTACGCCGACGGGACAGTCCAGTTCTGAGACGAGGCTTAACGCTTTGGCAAAGCCAACACGCTCGGAGTGTCACTGTCCTGAGTACGACGTCACGAATTTACTGTTGCATCACGTGTGTTTAGGTAACAAAGCAGAAGAATGTTGAACGAGAGTTCGAATAAAATTTTGTCCATAGGTAACATTCTTATTACATAACAGTATTAAAAATTATAGTAGACTCATCACACGCGATATATAATTTAATAATTATTCATTGTAAATTATACAAATAATTATACGTGCCATAAATTATACAAATTCCATCGACTACGTATTATGATGGTTTTATACTAATGTACTTGTGATTGGTAATTTGAACAAGATCGTAGGTCAAAGTCACCTCGCAACGAAAAGCGTTCATAATCTTAAAAAATATTTTTGAAATAACTCCAACTCTTTAAAGATTCTTCTTCTGGTTGTCCAAGCATATTTGCATAATTTAATAGTACTCTCGTATCACTATAAAAATTTGATGCTACGAGGATGGAATGCATAAAACCTAATAAAAAAAATAGGGATGTGTGCCAATACCTTTCGTAGCTACAGTGAAATAAAAATACCGATAGGAAAAACGCTGAGACGAAACGAAGGCGAAACGTTCCGAAAGGAGGGTGAAAAGGAGAGAAAAGGAGAAGCGTCGGTGATGACGTCACGTTCCGACGCCGTGTGGGCCAATGGTGCAGGGAAGGGGGAGGTTGAACGCCTTTCTGTGATGTCATTGACTACGCTGTATACCTGGTGGGGACACACGAAAAGGGGGTACGAACGATGGAAGGAGGAGGGTGGGCGTTTCAGGAACAAGAGAAGGGGTGGAACACAAGCACTGCTATTCTTAGCCGCTTCAAACACCGTCCTCACGCTCTGCACGGTTGCGTAACAACGCGAGAGAGCACTCTCGAGGAGGTTCTCGCGAAATAGCCACATCTGCTGATGGGGGCCGATCAACAACGATATCGATACTCATCCAGTCGATGATTTCTTCGGAGAGAAACCACCGGCTAACAGTCTCGTGGCAATGTTTGTTGATGTTCGATCGAAAGAAGATTAAAGCTCTTTTTAATCTGAATTGTTTTCCTCGAGAATGCCAGAATGGCGAAGAAAAACATCCTAATGGAAAGCAAAAAGATAAAAATGTCACAGGCGAGAATTTTAGTAATAAGAGATAATTCGAAGATAATGAAGAAGTAAAATGAACATATTAGGAACAGATATTGAATAAAGAAAAAAGGAATTCTATTTTATGAAAATGACACAGGCATGTCAGAAAAGAATTTTAGTGGTAAAAACTAATGTCAAGGAAGAATTCTATTGTTGTAAAACGATTCAAAATCTCCAAGAAAATATTTCCATGATGAATTTGAATTTCAATCGGAACAAAGATCTTCTTAGAATTACGTAAAAGGTGTCCTTGAAGATCCTGAAATTTCGTCAATCTAAGAATCACAACATACCAGAAATCTTAGAATGGCTTTGAATTTCACGTAAGGTGAAGTTTAAATTTACAAACTTGTCGATATGAAAATGCGACACGATATATCGTGGACGGCTACTATATGCATTAGCGTGAGTGTAAAGTTTCCCTAGGCTGACCTTGAGTGTCCTGGCTCTACAACCTTGACGGATTCCGAGAGTATGGAAAATTAATCGATCATACGCCGACTTTGAAACTACTCTCACCGCATGGGCTGCACGCGGGTGATTATACCTATGTTTGATTAAAGGATCCTTGATAGCTTCCTTAGCTGGTCTGGTGGAACGTGCGAGATCTTGGTCACCTAGAATTCGGTCTATAGGCTTCATCGCCCCTCAAACGCTTCTCCAATAAATTGATGAAATTTCGCCCTATATTTGTGTATGAATTCTCCATCTTAAAATTCAAGGAGAATTCATTCGTTACATTTGAATTCTTTACTTATAAAATTCCTTCCTTCTTCAAGCGCTTTGCTAAAATATTATATTATTTATTTACATCGTATTATATACATATCTGTATTTGAATTATCTACTTCGAAAATTCGAAAACAAGAAAAATAGGAACACAAAATATCATATTAATTCAATACTATTTCTACTACGTGAAATTCCACTGTGGAGATATCTTTGGATTATTAATAGGACGATAGAACGTGTGACCCAATCTTAGATCATCTCTAACCCTTTCCGTCTGTAGGTTTAGTTAACTTACTCTGCGTTTACAACTTCCATTTCAAATTATTAACTCGCTAAGCGTTTATAACGCGTATTATTAGTCTAAAGCCTTACAAGATTCAGTACGATGTCGTATCCCATCGTATGAAACCATCTAAAATTCCATACTCTGAAATATCTTTTTGAACAACTTTTTAATCTTTTCTGAAGCTCTAGCAATCTTGCAACCTTTTCTAGGATCTAAGAAATAATTATTTTTTTCTTTTTTTTTTCTATACGAATTATTATGTTACTGGAACCTTCTCAAAGATAAATCCCATAATAAAACTATATTTCCAAGGGTGGAAATTGTTCCGAGTCTCAGCCTCATAATAGTATATAATGTTCCCTCGAATAGCGTTGCTCGAGAGAAGCCTACAGAATAGCAGATTATTCCTCGCCATTGGTCTGAGATGAACAATGTCCATGGGAGTAGTTGGAACCGGAAGAGACTCCGCAGAAACGTCCACAATAGTCAGATAGTCCGGAACAAATATAGACAAAGTGACAACCATTGCACGTGCTGTATTACCCCGGACTTCCTTTATATCGAAGGAAATAATAATATCTAGACATAAATATAATTTTTAAATTGTAACTTTAAATTTTTCTAGCGAAAGTGTAATTTTTATTAAATTCCTGATTCTTGAATTATTATTAATACTGAATTCTTGAAAGTACCTGCAAATTGCCAAGTTTCTTAGCAATCTCGTAATACATTGAAATATCTCGATAAAGAAATTAACAGTAAACTAAGAAGAGAAGTGCTTGGAAACTCAGTTGTATTTCCGTGAAATTCGCTTTAGCCTTTGTTTAGTTTCTAATGGCATAAAACGCCATATGCAGTGCAAGAAGTTAGCGTCAATCGGTGTTGTTACTTGAAGCTTTAATTTAAGACTTCCCCGTGTCATGAAACCGCGTAATAAAGGTTTGGCATTTCAGCCCCCGATCTCGATGGCCATTAATTTCCGCCACATCAATGAAAAGGAAACAGCCAAGGAACATCTTTAATCGGATCGAATGGAACTTCCTGGTCCCGTAACCCTTGACCTTTTCATTCACGCCACCAGAATACAGCCTTCCAGCCCCATAAAAAAGGCCACGGCGTCAATATAAATCATCTTTCATCGTTTTTATTGCTTGTTATGAAGCACGTTTACTGCTATTAGCATTACGTTGCAAAGAAAGATAAATATGTATGTAGTAACGGTATTAATAATTGAAAGTAATTTAAAATAACTTTTTAAAATTGCGAATGTCAATAAAATATTCATCGATTCACTGTTGTTGCGTGTTGTATAAGTAAGATCGTATCATTGCATCGAACAGAATGTATTAACGAATCAATATACATGTAAAGATATTTCGCAGAACAATTTACAGATAGATATAGACACAGATATAGTTGAAAATCTATTGTTTCCTCGAGAAATGACTATATTCTAACACGATCGAGAGTCTAAATACACAGCGGAAAGTACAGAGAATTGGCTCGGAACAGACAAATTCTCTCTACCAAAATGGCACGCGCAGAGTATTAATCTCAATCCCATTGAGAAATCTGTAGAGGGTTTCTAAAACAATAGGTAAGAGACTCTTATGAGTCTCCACCGACATCGATTCTTCAATTACGAAAGAGAATTAAAAAGCAACAGGATGGAACTCATTCCAACTATTGTCAAAATCTGGTGCAAAGTATGCCTAAACGTATTAAAAAATCTCATTGTTAAAAACAATTGCGCTAAATTGAATCAACGAATGTTTCTTGTTAAAGATAAATGAAAAAGACATTCGCAATATTAAGAAATTTGTTAAGTCATCTTCGACGATACTTGATATATTAAGGAATTATTCGTGTCAGCTTTATTTGTACAAAATATTTCTGTTGCTTCTGTTTGTTGTAATAAAACAATATATACAAAGATTACAGTAATTAGCTGAAGTATGTTCTTCGCTGCAACACAGTCAGAGAGATCTACATCTTTCTACATCACCATCGTTCACCTCATTACAGAGTCAAAGAGCGGCGGTCAATATAATCTTCCGATGAGGTTGTGCAAACGAACGATTGATTTTCATAACCCGCGATCGATATTTCTGACGATCTTTCATCGAGCGAAATAAGAGAGAACAATGGGTGTTCGTTTCATGAAACGTGGAAATCCATAACGTGTAACTTGCAGATTCAGTGGAAACATGACGTACTATAATAGACCATCCAGAGGCGGCTGCAGGTGGTCGGAGTAGACTACTTTCAGCCTTTCAGCTCTTTCAGGCTAGCACCTTTCTTTCGTTTCCCTTTGTGCCACGTCGTACGTAGGCTACGTGTGTATCCTATTTTCGCGTTGCTTTCTCGTTGTTGTATCGCAAAAATTCGAGACCTTTCACGTGCCACTTCTTTGCCAGGTATCGTAGAACGGTAGCTGGGATATATCATAAAATATCGATGAGAAAGCACGGAATCAGGTCTATTTTCCTAAATTAGAAATTTTACCTTACATACTTATGCAGATCTAATGACATTCTAAAAATTTGGATACAAGAGACGTGGATATTTAAATAAAAGGAGAAGAACATTTTTTTTCAAAATTAGATTCTTGGTATGGACTGAGTGATATTTCGAAATTTTAATAAAATAACAGAATCACCCCTATGTCTTAAATTTGACAATCTCGCACAACTTTCTGCAAAGCAACCGGTATATAAAAAATAAGAGGAATAGTTCTTTTTTTATGAGATTTATAATATAAATTTAGAAATGTGTTTCACGTACAAGTTTGCTTTGGAAAGGATGATAAATCGCCATTTGAAAAATACCGTTGAAAGAAGCAGAGTCCACTTTACTAAATTGGAAAATTTTCTATGACACGACGGTTGCATAAATCTTGTCACATTGCAAGATGGAAAACAAGGAACATGGATATTTCTAATTTGAAAAAAGCAATTTTTTTTAAATGAGAATGATGCGGTTAGGTTCATAGCATACGAAAGTTGGAATCTCAAGTCCGAGGGGACCGAACCATGAGCATTCGGATGGCCTAACAGACTTCGTGCCACGACTATGATAAATTATACAGTAGTGACTATTGATCTCGCCGCGCCTAAGGTCAGACACTACGGCAAAATCGAGTTCCAGCCAACCATCCAGCCGCGAATAAATTCAATTTTCCCGCTCTAAATAACGGAACGGTTCTTACAACCTGCGAAAAGACCGGTGCTACGATTCCTGTCCACAAAATCACAATCATCAGCCAAATATGTAAATTACTTCTTGTCGATAAAGCCGTCTAGTAAAATCATTGAAAGTTTCGTTCAAAGGAATGAGAGGCTGTCACTTAAAAACTATTGGAAATAGTCTTGTCACCAAATTATTTAAAGCTTAATTTTTTTTTAAGAACGTAGATGTATGTGCAAGATTCTGAAAAAGTGGTATAGTTCCTCCGCACAAAGATATCAAAGCAAACTTATCTCTTGTATTTTTCTAAAATAATTTTTTGTAGATATTCGGTAAGGAAGTAAATTATTTCAAAATTTCAAATTAATTATTTTAGTTACCAAACATAACGCATGAAAAAATTCCAAGTCCCCTGTAATCGATGAAAAAAAGGAAACTTCAATTGACAAGTGTCCTTAATCATTATTTAGACGACGTAAATCGGTAGCATTTCGTGTTCGATCAGCACACATACAGTCCGAAATACATTCTAGTACAAGGAATTATTGAACTGATAAAGTTCGCTAAAGAAATGGGTTATAAAACGTGGTATAGCATAGCGGTAATGATTGTTACGAAGTGAGTCAGTAGGGGAGGCGGTTAATAGCACTGACAACAAGAAGTTTCCAGGATTGACGCAAAGTACTTTAAAGGGAACTTTACAGCTGCTCAGCGCGAAGTTAAAGCACGCAGAACCTATCATTGAATTAATATTTCAATACCACCAACTTTTGTGAGTCAGTATATAATTTCGAAAAATAATTTCCATCGACTATAATATTTTAGCATCTTCTAAAAAGTAACTTTGAAATTCTAAGAAATACAAGAGATTAATTATACCTGAAATGAAACAGGTTAGATGTTGGATACAATGAACATATGAACTTCTCTTAGGAACTATAGCTCGCGAATTTATAAAGCTAGTTGTGCTCTCCGTTCTTCGTCAGATTTTTCACGATAGGTCAGCGCAAGTATCGATTCGTATTTCAGGTAACGAAGAATCGAGAAAATGCTAGAACGTTTCTAATAGAACACTTGGCAAAAGTACAGATCCAAGAAACAATGTCCGTAGGAAGTTAATAGGGTTTGCCAAGACGGGACTAGTCGACACACCGGATAGGAATTCAGGATGTCCGGTATCCCGTTTTCTACGAAGCTTCAACTTGAGGAAATATTGCCAGTTTGCACCTTAAGTTCCTGGCTCGCACTCCACGAAATCTTATAACGTTCATTCTCGTGTTCGAGGAAGAATCCGTTACTCGTTTCCTCATTTCCTCGTATCATCGTAACATCAGTATTTATAACCACTGTAACTAATAATTGCTCTACTCTTCGTCAACTATCCGAATAAAGACGTTTAATTCCACTTGTTTAACTTTCTTAATTATTAATTCAGAAAACATATACCAAGGTGAATTTCCATTCCTGACAGAGTTAAATATTGCTCAGATCGTGAAAGCTTAAATAAAAATTATTCTTTGCATTGGAATGCTCTAAAATCTGTAACGTCGAATAAATTCCAAGGCCAGTGATCAAATTATTCGCATGAATTATTTACCTTGCTGAGCTGATAAATAAAAAATGGCTTTGGTAAATAGAACGAAAAGCATTCATCCCTAGAACGAGGTCTCGTAGTGACATCAAAGGAACTACTAAATCAGAAAGCTTTCGATTCTTTTGAGAAATGAATAAAAATTACGACAAAGTCGATATCGAGGACTGTATTATACATTCCATCGATGGAACGATGATATGCTAGAAGGTATCAAGTTCCACGGTATAATTAATTATGAACAAATTGACGAGTGGGATGACTCACCGTCTTTCCTGTAGTAAAGGATCTCGAAATGTTTTTCGACGCCGGCGGCGAGGGCGTCGCGGAGGGCTGCGACCGCATGGGGCGACGTCATTGGCCCATGAAGGAAGTCGCAGATCGCTGGCCTCTGCATCACTTCCGCCCTCGAAAACCCCGTCAGCCGGCAGAAACCGTCCGAGCAATATATTATGTGACATAGTCCCTGTTGAGCGTTGGCCACTAAAAAACTTCGATCTGCAAAGAACAAGAGAAAGACATTAATTAACAGATGCTACGAATTAATCGATGTCTGTCTGAATTCACTGGTAGCCGCCCATGAATGATTCGCTTACAGGTCAAGTTAACCGACTCTATGAATTATAACGTATATAAAAATAGCAATTGACAGCATCCAGTGAGAATATTATTCTTTTCTAATTTAGCTTATAATATTAATTAAATAATCTTCCGAGAGGCTGAAATATAAATCATCAATTTTGATGCAGTATTAATTAATTAGATTCAAGTATATTAGACTTCGTATCATTTAGTATTATTTTCATATACCTAAGAAAATTTGATACTATAAAAATGAAACGTGTAGAGTCTGATAAAAAGAGCGCTTCCTCGAAAAATAAAGATATGTACCGATAATTTCTATAGCCACTGTGTATTCATAGAGAAATATGATAAATAAATTACCCTTTAATTATATAGACTTTACACAGAGACAGTAACATTTGATGTACTTCTTTTTTTGTAAACATGAACCCATTTATTCCTCAATCTAATACGTTAATGGTATTAACATCATTACAAATATAATATATGGAAACAGAAGACGAAAATATATTAATTTTGGAGTGGAATGAATACACGTGGCATCAAGATAGTTTCTTAGAAACGCGCACCACGCTTTTGTGTCGAAAATATCGAATATTTGTTAAGACATGATAGTGGGAGGAATACATAGCACTTTAAAATAAATTCAAGATTGTTGGAATGGGAAAACAACAAGAGAGCCTCGGTCACAGTGAAGTTTCATCGGCTCATTAGAGTGCGTGGTTGGCATGTCTTCCGAGTATGTCCGAAATTAACTTTTCTTGTTAAGAACTGAGAGAAGAGATAGACAGGCTAACGGGAACGAATGATTCTGAATATATGTACATGTATTTATAGGTCGCCGATTCTTCAAAATTAAGAGGCACAGTAGGAGGGAATCGCGTAGGAGAACGTCGGAAAATTCAGCGATTTTCGTTGAAAGGAAACCATAAACATGTAAGAACGGAACGGAGTAAGTTATTATCATGGGTGCTTTCGAAATGCGTCGCGATTTTACGTTTTAATCGTAGGGAGCTTAGTAAAAGTCTTGTAGAAAGAAAAATATCCTTTTCGAAGACATAGGTTCTTTATATTATTCTTCTTCTATTTGATCGATGAACACGTTAATTGCCACTAGAATTACATATGTATATGTTAGTATACAAATATACTACACGATAGCATTTAATTTTTACGAAATACTATATTGTATTTCCGCACTTTTCCTCCGACGATGTTATTTAAGTCATTCACATAGTTGATAGCTTTTTTAATCCTTGAAATTTATCTTATTTCGATCATTCTAAAAAAATTTGGTAAAAAATCAAAATTTCGTAATCGATTCATTGTGTAGTTCAGGAACTTCTAGAATCATAAAATTAAAAATGAATTAAAGTAAGAGGATTATTGAATGCTTCTCGTAGCATTTTACTGTACCTACTACTGTGTTACCTACAATTTCTGATAACCTCGCGTAATTTTGCCGCGTTATTTCATTATTTAATCCTCTATGGCTTAATAAAGAGACAGCAGTTCGAATAGAATTTGCAAAGCAGGACAAGAAAAGAGCAATAGGAGTATACAGATCGATACGACGTGCAATGTGCAGTCGGTTTTTTGTTCACGAAGTAACGTCCGCGCTTTATTCCCCGTCGACGTCCCTGATTGTTTCGCATCCCTTAACATTCCGTCGATCCAAAGTATTTACAAGCGGTGTACGTTATTCGAAACAATCGAAGTACAGGCTTTGGCGATCGCGCACGATATCCGTGCATGGAAACGGAAACAAATTTGACGAGAACCATTAAAGAAATAAATTTACCAAATGTTTTCAACCCTTGAATGTTCAACGAACTGGAGACTCGCGCAAAGAGAGAGGAAGAGACTGCCGCTCTATCGAGCGGTATTACCTTTCAAGCTTATTTTCCTAAAAATAAGTATCGATTCATAGTACATCTCGGTAAACTATAGTGATTCCCATGACTCCAATGAACATTAAAATCTTCGTGTAAAAATTGAAAAACAATTTCATCTCTTTAGAGTTAAATATTAGACGATACGATCAACTGGATGTTTAAAAATTTAACGTTGATAAAAATATTTTAATCGCTCGTTATTATTTTTGTCAACGATTGTAATAGATTCTTGAACATTTTTTGTGAACGATATGTATATACTTTTTGATAAATCGTATTGCAGACGAAAGATGTGAAAGCGAGCGTGAGAGGCCGCAAGTGCCAGATTTAGCATTGCACGTGCAAATTTACTCGAGAAGAGCCCCTTTGAGGTATACTCGAAAAACGTCCAAAAAGTGTGGCTGAGTTAGGAACGAGGCGAATTAACCGAGGCTTACGACATCCGCAGCAGACAAACTTAATGGTTGGTACGAAAATATTTTATGGTGTACACTCTAAGACTGATGCCGGATTTAGGACGAAGGTCGCAATGGGTACATGCAGCTTCGCAATTTCGCAACTTCAGAATTCCTGTCTGTGTGTGTTCTTTTGATCTGTACTCCGTTTGTTCTATTATAGCTGGTTATTAAATCGAAGACGCCAAGGAAGATGTTCACGCTTAACCGTTGCAGCGGAATGAGATGAAAGTTAATTCGCCGAAGTTTTGAGGTACGTTAATAAAAAATGAAAACTCGAACTTGTAATTTATAATAATAGAAGATGTCGACTATATTAACATTTATTTGAGAAAGCAAATTGATCAATATCAGATTTTGTCAATTTCTCAATTTTATTGCTTAAGTACTAAATTCTGAGAAAGCAACAGCTTGCTTCTATGAATTCGGGTTAGATATTTTTTATATGAAACTTTCGTTCTTCTCTTTAATAGATCGATTCCTCGGAACATTCTGTCCAACAATGCGTACAGGTGCAATGTCAACAAAATCAATAATTCGTGACATATTGCAGATTTTTATACGAAGCATCTCACTTTTTAATTTAAATTATCTCACGAATTGTTGATCTCTTTAAATATCGTAATACGTGAATACTTTTTGACGCAGAATGTTCCAAAGAATCTAAACGCGCAGAAAGAAATACATAATACAGTTCCATTTTAAAAAACGATTTTGACCTTGGCAATAACACGTCCTCTACAAATCCTACAAAAGAACTAATCTCGCCAACTTTCATTTGAAACATCGTTTCTTCAAACTATTACGCGTCCCACCCTATGTATTATATATCCTGATAAACAACAATGATTCGCGTAATCCCAATAAACACAAATAAATTTGTCTTATAAGGATGAAAAAGGAGACAGAAAATTCCACAGCGAAAATAAGGGGGACGGAGTTGAATTTAGGGTGTAGCAACCCCTCACGGTACAATGGCGGTTCCTAACGATGGTCGAAATTCCCCGTGGTGGGGTAGATTCGAGGGCGCGTGAATTCGAAGGCGACGATTTTCAAGTGCGTCGCAAGAGTACCAGACGTCGTACCAGAATCCAAGAGAAATGTCAGCCTCGAGAACGGTCGAATTGCACCGCGTGCCACGGCTACCATCGGTTCACCCTCGTCTCGTCCCCGTTCGATGCTTAAGCATTCTGCGAAGGACAGTCGCGTTTAATGAAGGAAAATTGAAAATGCGCAGGAACGCGCGGCCCGCGGCATTGTTGACCAACGCCAGGGGGAACGTGCTGGATGAAATTATCACGAATATTACGTGACCATCGACAGCCTGTTTAAACATCGACGGGCGAAATCATCGGTTCCGGATGCAACGCGGCGCACGTGATCCGACGTCGGCTTATGAATCGAATCGCGTTGACGCACGTGCAATGGATAAATGCCGTGTTATTTAGGAGCAAATGGCTCGTAGAATCGGACAGGCGGATCAAAAGGTAGAGAAAACTTGTGAAATCGATAGATACAAGTTGGAGCAAACGACGGGTATGTTTGAATGTTTCGGACAGAGGGATAAAATGTCACGAGAAATTGAGTGGAAGAATCGAAGGAGAATATTTCGGCTAGGATAAACATTTCTTGTGATAATGCTATTTTAGGCATTAAACGGTTGGAGAGCGACGTATGGTATATTTTCTATTGCAGTTACTTGTTTAATAGTGGAGAATTTAAAGTAAGAAATTAAATGGACTATCAAAGGGCTACCAAAAATGAGAAAGATCTTTGTAATATCGCTTTCACTAGTATCAATGACCCGAATATCGAAAATATGAAAAATTTGCCATATTTACAAGTGTTATTTTATTTGTTTAACGTGTAGCTCGGAATTTAAAGCGAGCGCGTACGGTTTAAAGAGAACATGTATGATATAAAACGCGCGTTAAATTTTGCAGTTTCCCACAGCGAAACAACCGCGTATTTTGTAACACGAGGCAAGATTAAAACTCTGGATCCATGGTGTCAAAGAAATGATTTAACCTATCCCGTTAACATGTAAATTCATCCGTTTCATTTTCATTTTCTCGTACAGCCTCCGCTACTATCGTTCCTCAGGTATTAATTTCGTAGCACGATAATTCGACTAAAGTGCTAGCAATTATGAAAACTCGCGTAAGAATTGACTACCTAAGAGAGCAGCGAATAAAAGCTGTTTTACTATTACTTGTTAATTAATAGCGCGGCTTAAAGCGTCCTTCGTCTGTCATTAAATATTTGTCACAAATGATGCTGATTCGATGTATAAACGTGACAATGTTTATAAATGTCTTTGCATTCGATTATCCGACTTCCAATTCATTTATCGTATCAGAAAATCTCGTTAATTTCCGCACGAGATAATTTCATCGAAATGTTTAACAAACATATTCGTAGAAATAATTAGAACGTTAACACAACAATATTTGCAGTTTTCTTTTACTAGAGAATCAATATCGTTTCGTTCTGTGATTCTGATTGATCGATAGTAATTACTGGCTAATAGTGAGCGGTGTTGGAAGTGGCAGCTTCGCGTACAGTAGTTTAACCATGATTAATACTCCTTTTCACTATACCGTCCGCAATCAGACTAGCAACAAAGCATAGCTCGACCACAAAGATTAATCGTCGATCATTTTTTGGTGCTTTTATATTTGTTAGGAAATCAAGGCAAAAATCAATCAATGGCAATCGCGAGAGAGAATTTTTTTCCATTTTTGACGTTGCACGATCATCGTAACAATCAGTATTCTGGTCTTCTATCTGGTCTATCTATCTCCTGTCTAATATTCCGATGCAATGATCGAGCTTTGCAATTTTTTAATTCTAAACGTTTAAAAGTTTCGAATTTTGCAAGTTTGAAACTTTGGAATTTTCAAATTTCCAAACTTTGAAACTTTAGAGCTTTTGAACTTTTGGATCTTAGGAGAACTCTAGAAGTCTAGAATTTTTAGATCTTTAAGTTTTCAAATCCTTCAGTAGCCGAAGATTCTCAAATTTCAGAACTGTACGATATCAAAATAGTCAAATTCCACAAATTGTATTCATTAATACTCGGTTTGTGGAAATAGTAGCGAGGATTCGCGATCATTTTCCGTGGGTTTGCACTTCCGGTGACTCCCAGGGCTATCCGGGAATGTATCACGACACGATCAAAGGAATTTTCAAACGGAATCGTTTTAGAAGGCTGTACAATCTAACGGCGCGATTAGGCGGCGTGAAACCCTACGAGGAAACAAGTACGAATCGTGGATAGACTAGGGACAAACGAGACGCGTGGGTTCTTTTTACGAATCTCATTCGCTGTGGCGAGTTTATCGGCCGAACTAGAAATAGATTTTGCCGAGTTCGCATCTGAGACAGGCTCGCAGGGCTGGGCCCTTTGCCAAGGATGTC
The DNA here is from genome assembly GCF_040668555.2 of Bombus flavifrons. NCBI lineage: Eukaryota > Metazoa > Arthropoda > Insecta > Hymenoptera > Apidae > Bombus > Bombus flavifrons. The sequence goes on along the minus strand of NC_138455.1, from coordinate 8,982,075 downwards.
ACTTAGCCGCGAGAACTACTTTGCTATCCGTTTGTTCCAAAATACTGACCGCCCCGGCTCTCTTATCTTTTCGAGTCGCTAAACTGATCACGGCCCTCAATTTCTTCTGTTCCATGAGCATAGATATACATCCGTTTTCAAGAACCGAGGACAAATGCTTGCGATCGTTTGTAAGATAAAGTTCGTAGAGTAAGCGATAAGTGAAAGTGTTAATCGGGAGTATCTGAAAATGGTATAGTTACGGGGTATTCCACAATTTACAAGTAAAAAGGACGAACCTAAATTGGAGAAGATTTAGAAGGGATACTTATCGATGAGCTTGTAGAATATTTCTGACGAATCGATTCTTAAGTCTTTCGCTGTAATGTAAACTAGAAAACTTAAATCTGAAAAAAGTGTTAAACGAATACTTTTGGATTAAAGACTATTTGTTTTACGAAGAGAAAGTAACAGTGGAAAATTATGAATTTTTATGAAAGGGCGCAATTATCGTGAATGTTGAAAGTATGCCAAAATCGAACGTGAAACATCGATTCGAAATCGTTCATCTGCGATTTACATCTAAAAAGAATTAATGTTAATGTAAAAAAGTCTCAAAAGAATATCATCGTGCAGATATCTTAAAATTTCCTTTCGATCTTCCCTATTGAAGTTATAGCGCGAAACATAAATGCGATTTTCTCAAAAGAATGTTCTTAAGGAACGCTATGTTAATTTCTAGCGAAATTTCTATAAAATCGGAGAGCAGAAACTGGCACCGTGTACCAATTCTATCGTAACAAACGACATTTCACGTTTACATAGCCACTCGGTCGGTTATAAATATACGGAATTGGAACTTACTGCGAGTTTTGTTTCCGCCACGACAATACGAGGATTTAGAGTTGCGGTAAACGCCATATGACGCATGTTAAATTATCCAATCTGACAACTATAAATCAATGTTTCGTATTTATGGATAGAAAAGCAGCGTTATTCTTATCTCCATGGGGTCGCCTTTAATGTCCCTCCACGATACACGTAGTTACATTATTTATTATTAAATCGATTATTATTTATCGCCCTTTTAAACGCGTTACTTCCTTTTAACGAATTAATACGTTTCAATCGAGATATGTTGCTTGAAGTGTCGCAACAATTTATCGTTGAATGTTCTTTTTATGTAGTCTAACATGTACGTAGTGATCCATGAAAATATTTGAATATTTATCACCGATACTCTTTTATGAATCTTATTAAAAAAAATTTACTACTTCATATCTCGTGAACAAATAAGTTGTTTACGAAAAAGAAGCATAACGTGCAATTTCTCTATGAAACATTTTTTTCCTTTATAAAACACATACCTTACGAGGTGAACAAGTTATGTGAATCATTCTGTACAATTGTAATATCCATAACTCACCACAGTACACAATACAAAATGTAATGAATTGCTATGCATTTTAGAATTCCTTTTAAATTTGACCAATATACAACCACTATACTTTATATCACAGGAAACTCGTAACAAAATTCCAGAATATCTCATACAAACCACACAAAGCATTCAGAAAGGGCGAAGGTTAAGTAATCCATTGCGGCACTTTCACGAATCGCTATGCATCAGCGAAAGTCGGCGAAGAACTGGAGAAAACAGGCAGCTTTCTTCGGTAGCGATACGTAACAAGCTAACAAAGCAAACTTCCAAGAGATTCCACGATCGCCCCCGTTGATCGTCTGTTAATTCGTGGCTGCATTCAACAGAACGGATTACAGTTTGCATATGGTCGATCCACGGCATCGATACACTCCGCGATGATTCTCGATTTATCTCACTGAACCGTCCTTGAACGATAAAGCCGAGTCGGCCGATTCGTCTTATAGCCGAAAACCCGAAAATACGATGTAGTCACGCTAGCCCACAAGCAAATGTTGTGACAAGCTGGAGCGACCTTGTCGTCGCGTTAAAGTTAAATCCGCTCACGCGGTTCGATTTAAACATCCTATATATAAACATAGAACTGGCCCGTGATCCGTCTGTGACCCAGGTCGAGCAGGTTTTCTCTTCGACCACAACAGAGCGCGGAGGATAAGAAAGAGGAAAGCGAAAAAAGGCGGAAGAACGCCACCAACCTGTCGATATTGTGCTAGAACCAGGGAAGTTGAATTACAACGTCGTTGGAGCAAGGTTGACGTGTTTGTAGTTCCAGGCTAATTTTCAGAGTGTGTATATTTCAACCTGATCCCTCTGAGATTTTTATTTAAAGCTTTCTTCGCGTTTCCCAACCTGGTTTCGATCTTTCGGTGCTCAAAAGTGTTTTAATGAAAATTAAAATTGCAAAATAAGGTCGAAGCGTGTGAGAATGACGAAAGTTTGGAAACGAACCCTTGTAACGTTAATTTACTAATTAATAATGTTAGTAGGCTGTACGTAAACATTTATGCAGACTGTTTACAGACGCATCAACCACTGTTTTCGTTTATTAATGACTCGTCGTCGGTAGAGCTTACAGGTTGAATTTTGTAATTGTAACAATTCTAAAGTCTGATTAAAATGTATATTAATACCGGTAATTATTAACGTTAGTTCAATTATGTAAAACGTCCTTGCTCCCAATTCGTTATAAATCTTTTCGTTACGTTGAATTTACATTAAGCTTTATGATTTTATAACGTTTCGCCAAAATGTTACAAATGCTACAAGCTGGTAACTTGTCAAATTTCACCAATAATTTTATCTCACTCGTATGAAACGACTGTCTCCTTAACTTGTTGTAAATCTTTTCAAGCTGAAATATGTCTCAATGGTTTTTGCGGCGAGAAACAAGGTGGAAGGAAGCTTGTAAGAGCGATGGGGCCTTAAATATACGATTGCCTACAGAACAAATTTCGCTCGACCAAGCGGAAAATCTGCGTCGATATTTTGTTTACGTTAGCCAGGGAGCGCGTAACGCATGGGTATACGCCGCTTGGAAATCAGGAAAGTGGAACGAGTCATTGAATTATGAGATTGGAATCGTCGTCGAGGAAGTGAATGGGGATTTGGTAACTTTCCTCCCGCGCTGCTTTCTTCTTAGCTCTCGTGGCCCTCCTGGCGACGTTAGTCATCGTTTCTGCACGGTTTCTTTAAACCGATGTCCACCGGGGATTCCGGTGAAGTATGCAGCAGGCCTTTCGTGCCAAGAACGCACTTGCGCCTCGTGTCGCCGAAGAAAATAGAAGTTCGGCGAAAGAACGACAATCTAAGATTTTGCGGCTCGTAACTCAACGCATTGGAATATTTCGAGGGACTGCGTCATGGTGGATGAAACCGACAATCTGCTCTCGAAACCATCAATCTTATTAGGGGCATAAGATGAAGAGATATACCAAGTCCAAAAATGGTCGCGTTTGATTCCTTAAGGGGTAGGTTATCAAAATTTATCTATTCAATGTTATCGTGTAGGTATACAAATATCGATTATAAGATTAACGCGAAGAAAAGACAGATTGCATGTACACATGAAAACTAAGGAAACGAAATAAGAAATTCTTATATTGGAATGTGCAAGGAAATACTATAAAAAGAAGGAATATCTACGTTTGATAAGCAACAACACAGTGCTACGTTGCATGTTTTTCAAGTATCAAGAATCAACGTTGGGCTAGTACAACGTTTCATTTGCAATCTCTTTCTCGGATAATTTAAATCGCGAACTCTCGTGTGCGTTTCCTAACATCGTAGTTATTAAAAAGAATTTCGAATAATTCTTTTTCTAAACTATAGAAATTTTGCAATTTGTTGCAAGCTTCTATAAAGTATCTATTATTCTGAAACAATTTTTATCCCTCGATAAAACAATATCTAAATCACTATACCTACGTTTAACGATAATATTGCATTCACCAATTTTTGCGAGTTATTTCGCTGCTCGCAGTAATCGTTTAAAAGTTTAACCAGCGTGGCTGATGAATATTTCGAGTCGGAAGGAAAATTAGATTGGTATCTCGTTTCTAGGATAACACGCGGATTATACACGGAAGATAGATTTCCATACCTTGAAAATCGGATTAGATTTTGGTGGAAATTATTGAATTCTCAGGCTCCTCGATACTGGGGCGTAATCGAATAAAGGTCTCTGGGAAATTTCAAGCTCGATCATGGTTTATTTTCATCGCATGGATTCGCGCTATCGAATTCGAAGGTATTATTCTTCGATGGCAAATTCTCGCATTAAGAAAAGCAATCATATCGGTCGATTGTTGAATGATATCCTGTATGAAATCACGGTCTACGTTTAATTTTGGTTAAAACGACGCAATTAAACTGCTATTTGAACGCGACGTTGCAGATACACCGACGAGTGAGTCGTGAAAATGAAGGGAGATATCTTCAAAGAACCCGCGAATCGACTGCACAGCATCGAGCAAATGAAAAACAATAAACCGCACAGCTGGACGCTCAAAGAACTCCCTAGGGGCGAAAATTGCGCGTCGCTTGCACTAGCCGTGGTAATTATTTCCATAAGCGTTCTAGAAAGGCTTGCACTGAAAATACAACACACCGACTGACTAAACTGACATCTCCTTCTTCTTCTTCTTCCTTTTAGCTTCTTTAAATCGGAAGAATAATATGAAAGCTGTCTTAAAATCTTCATAAGCCTAAGAAAAGCAGGAGATATCTTAAGAAAATCTTTCTAAAGCTACGAAAGGATCAGCGGAATTTAACGTAGATAGAATTCAGGAAATTGTTAAGATAGTTACCGTAAGCGTGCTAAAAAGACTTGTACAAGAAGTTACGAAACAATAATTGGTTATAGCTATACCTGTTTCTTCTTTCTCTTTTCTAAATTACAGGGATGATATGGAAGATGTTTTAAGAAGATTTTCATAAAACTGTAAAATCATTGGGTAAACCGTTAAAATTATTTTCACAGACATTGGAGAATCGCTTGAACTGAAAATTGCAAGACACGTCGATTGGTCAAACCAAGCTCTTCTCTTTGTTTTCGTAATCGAAAGGATAATACGAAAGGCGTTTTAAGACAAAGCTCACAAGGCTATTAATAGAATGCGCCATTGAGCAAGTGTTAACGATCTGTCGCGAAAAAGTAACCCAGACGACGCGAATATTCCAAGAGCTATAAACAATTTTCCGAGTAACGTAGGAATGTCCGAAACGATCCCCTTCCAGCGAAATATCACACGTATTTATAACACTAATTTGAATGGTGCCTAGGCCAGTACTCAATTTCGAAAGATATTTCAGCGACACATGTGGTCTACGTTAAATCACAGATGCCACGCGTCGTAGACGCGTGTTTTGCGCGCGACACGAACGAATTAAGATTTCCGCGAAAATTCCGGGACCATTCGATTCGTGTTCGATTCATGTACGATTCGATCAACATCGACGATGAAAAATAACCTCTTCAGATACATGGCATCGCATCAATTTCTAGGAATCGTCTCGCGAACGAATCGGAACGTGTTACAGATCGAAAATTCGCGAATCGTGTCGACGAGAAGAAACATCGCAATGCTAATGATCTCTGCTTCCCTTCCCACGAAACATCCTGAGAAACAAATAATCCATCCATCACGTAGTAATACGTCATTATTTGGTTCTCATGAAGAGCCGAGAACTCGTCCAAGAATCTCATATGTTTTAACGCTTTCCATAGATAACTTTTATGTGTATATTCTACGTGTCGTATAAAACATTTTGAAATTTCATTGCCACTTTAACGAGACACGATTATTACGATCATATTGGCAATATTTGGGACCAGTCGGAAGAACTTAGTACGCAAATGGGTTAACTGGGAACAATGTTCGAGTTTATTTTCACTTATTTCACGAGTATCGCGTCGCCTTGCAATTGCAAATGGAATTGTTCGTGGCGTTCGAATCGTGTGTCGAGGTATTCGTTCCCAAGCAAATGACAATCAACTCAACTCAAAAAAGTATCGACGTTGAGACGATGACTTTTCTATTAGGAAAACTACGCTAGGCAATCCTTATGCGCATACATATATAATTCACGCGATTGGAAATAGCTTTCGTGCGTATTTTGAGTTCATGTTTGTGAATGATTAATACACTCGTGCCACCTAATATGATATTACTATAATATAGCCAATTGTTATATATTATGCATCATATATCATTATTTATTATTATACATTATTCTATATATTATCTATTAATGAATTATCTATCATTAAAGAATCGAGAGATGCAATAACAGTTATTCGATTTCTTTATGACATTTCATGTTCCATTTCCAATCTATTTGAAACATGTACACATGCTCTGCGCTAATTATGAAAACCATATTAAATTATAGCTCTGTACTACCAAGTATGAAAATTATTTATCTAAATATCAATACAATAATTAGTATGAATTTACGAGACAATATTTTCGACATTTAACTAAAATTGATGAAATTTTCTTGAACATTTATTGAGCCCGCTTTCCGATTCACCTTCGTTTTATTTTCGACGATGGCTTCTTACGTTCTGATTACGGGATCCTCCGTGATGTCGTGAAACTTCCGGTTTGCCGCTCTAACTCTCTAAGAAAGAATTTTAAGTGATCCGTCTTATGAAAATATTTACTCGGAAACCACGGGCTTAATTAGCCCCAAGATGTACTAGAGCGTGCTTTTGTTTGCATAGGCGACTGAGTAAGGGTATGCATTTCGTTAAAAGTTAACGAGACCCAGCCAAAAAGGATCGACCGTGAGGGTATACGAAAAATGCAAAGGTTGCTACTTTGTTCCTTAATTATTTTTAGGTCCTTCTTCTTTATACTTTCCACATTTTTTTAAGTATTACGAAAACATTCTTCTTGCTGCGCGAAACGACTCTGATAATTGGGAAATAAGTAAAGAAAATACACTTTAAAAATTCAACGATCAAATATGCTTGGAAGATGGAAAATATTAAAATTGATTCACTTAGATGTTCCCGAATTTTGTCATGCCTCTTTCTCACATTGCGATTTCATCAGGATCGTGATTAATTAATTAACTTTAAAGGTTGCTTTTAGCCCCTATAAACTTTATATTTAGCGAAAGAAGGAATGGTTTCGTTATTGGTATCGTTTAAACTGTACTTCCACAATTTCAAGTGTTTCTCAATTTTCAAGTTGTCTAAATTCCATTGTCAAACACCTGTATTAATCTCTGCCTAATGATTTCCGTATCTATCAATAGCAGAGTACGCGTGGAAACGCAGCCAATCGAATCTAAGCACAATCGTCTCTGCTCCAAATTAGATTTCACCCCTCATACATAATCTAGCCCAACCTGACGCCCCTACGTTCCTTCATCCACGCCCTAACGCTTGAGAATCGGATCGTTCTAAAACTCGAAGGTATTCTTGCGACGAAATTAAAAGTGCATACGGTTGCAACGGTAAATTGAAGCTAAGTAACGAATCGTGTATTCGGCTGGTGCATTTCACACAAGAATTTTCACACAAGAAGCGTTACACGAACACGGTTGCCGACAACGGACGCGACATATTCGCTGATAAGGTGCTCGATGACGTGAAATTATTCATAATCGTGGCCCCGACAGCAAATCGTGAATAATGCATTCGACGCAATGGTAATTATAGCAATCGGTTGGATTGGCAACCGACTTGATGAACCCGTACATTAACGTCCATAGCATCCGCGATGCCTCCCCTTCGTCCATCGCGGTGAAAAAAAGCCGAGGGCTCGTGGAGAACCGCGGAGAATTTTAAATATCCATCCTGGCAACAGCCCAAAGTTTCTGCACGAATTTATCGCGCGGCAGCACACGTATTCTCGTTATTATGTACAGGTATGGCGCTCGTAAACGGCAGGAAAGAACAGCGAAAAAATAAAAAGAAGAGGAAAGAAACACGGAAACGCGTGCATTCTGTTGTTGACTGGCCGGAATTGCCGCTATCTTCTTCATGAAGGTTCGAATTGTTTGTCGTGAAAGACTAAAACGCCGATTCAAGACGACTCCAATGTTTAAATTGTGTTTATAGGAAGAGGAAGGAAAGCAAATTTGATATTCAGAAGCGTAGGTGTTTATTAATACGAATGTTAGTCGACTAGGAAATGGGTGGCTGTCTTCGAGACTAATTATTACAGCAGCAAAAATACGAAGTTCTTTTTTAAGATTCCAAATTTCTTGGGTACTGTTTTATTAACAAATTCTTGAAACTTTTCTTTCATTCTCTTTTGAGTCCAAACGAAAACAGTATTTGTTCGATAGTTTCATTATATAATAGATGTTTGTAACAAAAACGCTACAAACTTTTCGAGCAACCTCGTATTTAACTTCAAATGTCAAATAATAAGACTAGTTTGGTAAGATACGATTGATTGATAACACATTCTTCGTCTGTAATCTCCGTATTAATTTAAACATTTGCCAGAACGAACGTAAAATCGATTTCAAAGAAAAGGAAATAGGAGAACTACTTTCGTCCGCAAGGTTATTTCATCACGCGACTAAGCGCTGAAATTCACCAAAAATTTAGTTTGAAAGTTCGAGTCGACGTTTGGCGCCAAAGTGGTAAGAATTTCGAGGAAATCTGACTCAGCTTGTCGACATTAACTGGCGTTTCCCTCTCGCGATTAACGGAGTCGAAAAGCGGATTATCACGAGGAAAAGCCAACAAGCGTACAAATTCATAAATTCCAATGGAATCGGTGATTCATCGAGCAGGCGACGTACCATGGTCGAATAGATTCAGACCTTGAAAAGCTCTCTGACCTACTTTTCCCTTCGCTCCTCCCTAAAAATTCAGAGAGAGAGAAAGAAAAAAACACGTTTTTATGTCACATAGCCTGGACAGTTCTTTTTAAGATCATAGATCATATCTAGTCAGGATTGAAGGGGTTGTTGCAACAAGGTTGTGCGTTCACTTTACTGTTGTTTTATAGGCTATTCAGTATCTCATACTCGTATAATTTTCTTTCTCTTCTTCTTTTTTTTTTACTAATAAATCTCTTTTGTTGATAAATAAATAAACAAGGAGAAACTCTACTTTTCAATGATTTCAGTAAACCAAGAGAACACTAACCGATACAAAATCATATTACTATTTAGAAATGTGCAATAAATATGTAGTCAAACTTTTATAGTAATAAACTTCTTCTCCTTCGAATATGAAACTTCCAACCTTTCTTTCAACAAATACAATATGAGTTTAATAGCTATACCTTTGATTTCTATATAACTTCGTCAACTATATGTATATACTTTGTTTCTTATATATCTACCTTACGTGTTATTTCCACTTCTAGCTATTTTATGTTTGCTACTTTATGTCTTTCCAACCATAAAGTGACATTACAATAAAGAAGCCAAGAAAAATGTGATTATCGCTTCCAATGATCTTTATGTGCTTATTTCATTAGGCAATTTAGGCTCGTTGCTTAAGACAGCTTCAATAAACACGGTTCATAAAATTCATACTCTGTTTCCGTATAAATAAAATGATATTTGTGGTTGCGATACATATAAAGCTCCCTCCCCTTTTCCGTTTTTCTCGTGACAATTTTGTCAACCGTCGGATCGTCATTATAGGGTAAAGAAAATAAAATGATCTCAAGATAAGGATGAAATTTATAAGCAACAACGACGATATCGGCTTTCCGCCCTAAAGTACAATTTAAGCCCAGCCACAGCCCTAATTGTCGGCTTTTAATAGTTTCATACACGAAAACGAACCGTGCCAGGTTCCTGGTGTCACATTTTCGACCTAGTCGTACACGCGTGTACAGAATCCAGGGTGTGCTTGACGAACAGCCTGACCTTGACATGAATAAACCACTGAACATGATTGATGACACGATTATTCGTAATAGTAATTTACCGAATTAAGTATATCTGTGAATATCGGTATGTCATTTGTTGACAATGAACGTGTTCTTAATGGGATCTCGTGATCGTTTAAACTTTCTGCTTTCCGTGAAACCATGAAGTTTTATTGTCGAACGATATATTATCTTAAACTTACACGGGGGTTAGATGGAAATTCCTATTACGGAGTGAAATATTTGCTGACAAAAATTAGAGGCTTAGAAGAAGAATGATAAAGGAGAACAAACGATAAAACCTTTAATTTAGGAAAACAGTGACTAGATTTACAAAAGAATTTACATTTTGTTAAATGATACGTGGTTCGTTTCTTTGCATGACTATCTGTCATGTGACTCTACTTTTTCAGAAAACTATTCCTTTAGCAACAAGCTAAAGTTTGTTCAAGTAGTGATTAAACCGTTAATATAATATTTATACGACTATTCAATTTTTTACTATTGCAAAAATTGAGTAAAAATAAGAAGAGATAATTATATATATATTCTACTATATTCCACGAATAAAACGAATTAAACTGAATATTGTAACTAGCATATCTCGTTCAAAAACGAAACTTTCCTAACAAATCAATTTTAGTATGTTGAATTAGAAACATTTATCCTAAACTTATTTAAATATTTAGCTAAAATTCATGACAAGTGATTCTCCCCTAATCTCGTCATATATAATGCAGAATATATCCATCATCAAAGGAACTTTGAATTTTTCCAACAACCTAATATTTTTAGGAATAGGAGATATTAACGCGTGGAGAAGAAAAATCCGTAGGTGGATCGTTATTGGTCTAAAGAAGTCCTGTGCGTTATAGATGCTTCATCGATCGCGCAGTCATCGTGGTTAGGAATTATTTAACGTTTTCAAGGGCTATTACTCTACGATCTGTCGGTGTTTGCGTGTAAGATATATATTGCCCTCCGTTGTCGTATTCGATTACGATACAAGAAGACAGTTGAAGAGTATCGAAAAGATGGCTTGTTGGTGAATAAGGAGCGCGGAGATAGGGTGAAAGAAGGAAAAATGAGCGAAACGCGGTTGGATGTACATGCTATAGAGAGGACGTCAGATTAGAAGCCAAGGCTTGACGAGCAGCAATGCCACCGGGACAAAAGCCCACCCTGAAGGGGCTGGCATACATATTTTTTATTATATAAATTGGCGTTACAGAGGTTTCCCAAGAATTTATCGCGTTAATGCCTATTACCGCCCGCCCTTCCGTACGACAGCCGCTGCTTTTGTTAACAAGCGATGATACGCGACCTCATCGACTTACTTTGCTATCCAAATTCTTATCAAATCTCCTCGGTAAAGATACGGAACGAATGTGATATAAAAAAGACAATGGTAGAAAGAGATAAAAATGATGGATGTTTAGGTAGATAAATTCATATTTTGTAAAATAGAATTAAAGTATCTAAGCAGAGATTTATTTCACTTACTGAACGTTATAACGCGTATTATACTTTCAATATTTCCTATATAGCGATTCTAAAAAGTATTTGCACGTATCCCAATTTTCTAATAAAACGTAGGTGAAACTTTCTTACAGTTTTATATGTTTCCATAAAAATATGAGTTTGCATAAATATCTCCAATGTAGCGAAGAGATACAAATTAAGCGTATTGAATTTTTTCAAAATTGAATAAATGGATTTTTATCTATTTCGCATTTTTTGACAGAAGGAAGAAAATATTTTGCTGAAAGCCGCATCGTTCGGCGCAAGCCTTCCAGATCCTTTGGGCAAAGGATTAAAGACTCTTTCGAGCACTTAATCCGCACAAGCTCAGCTATGAAAGCACGTTTAGTGTTCGGTCGTATATCAACGACCGATCGTGAAGAAAATTACTTATACCTTCCACGTTACTGACACGAAATTCGACGGTATGTTTTAAAGGAAAACAACTAGAAGATAATTCATTTTATATGCGTGTTAGGAAGACTAAAAGATATTAAACAATAAAACAGGCAGTGACTGATCATAAAGTGTAATCAGTATAAAATTATCAGCATTAAAGTACGATCAAGATAATTGTGTATATCATCTGTGCTACTAAAATGGGATTTATTAATATTAACTCCATATTGCATTCTAAATAAAATTTAATAGAATTTTTCAAGGAGAAAACGAACAGACGAACAATTTACTTTGTACTAAATTTTAAGAAGCTATTATCTTATGATAAGGCGAAGTTTATAAAGATCTCTGGATAAAATTCTGGAATTCTAATAAAGACTTCTGAGGCAGCTAATCTTTCAGCAAGGTTAGTACGAGTAAACAACGAGAAGACGAAAGAAAATACGCGCTCTAGTTCGTTTTACCGCGATCAATCGCACGTCTGAAAAACCTGTCGGTTTCCTCTAGTTTTGCCTTCCCTTGCAAGGACTTTAGGCATACCTCGAGTGATATTGCCAGTGACATGCATTGTCCTAGTGTGAAACAGAACTATCCCTTTCTTCCATTTAACCGACTCCATCCCCTATTCTATCCCTTTCCATAAAACCTCGCCTTCCGCCGAGATGTTTTAAATAATATTGAAAACGGAGTTCTGGCTCGATGCCTACTCGTTCCATATCAGGTGGAGCAGTTCTAAAAACTTCGATTATATCTAGCCAGCTAGAACGACAACCCTCGAGCTGTTAACTTTATTTTAATCTTCCGCGAGAAGGGAAGTTGCGCGCCTCTTAAAAAACTTTCATTAAACTTTATACGACCACGAATATTACGAAGGAGAAGCGTACTTATTCAAGGCAAATGTTGGAAATTGATCTTTATTTTTTTATCACGCTCGTTATTCCAACATTCTCGTTTTAGTTTCTTTCTTTTTTCTTTTTTTCTCTCTCGATCTGATCGATACGACGAATGATAATGAAAACGGATGGCAAACCGTGAAATTGGTTATCTAATTTTAATGAAAATTTTCCACTGTGCAATTGCTCGCTATCGACGTCTAACCGAGATATAAATGGCACGTGATAAATTATTCGAGGCTTATGATTTTGTATAATTGCGCCCCTGCTAAAATTCGCGATAAAGAATAAGCGATTGTATTTTCAACGTCAACGAAGACAGAACTACAGATATCTCAATTAAAATGAATGAAATTGCTTTAAAAATAATAAAAAAATAATACTGCTTTGGAATATAATATAAAATTAATCACGAGTCGAAATAGCGTTTCTAATTCATCGAAATATGTCGATCGACGAACGTAAATATTTTCCAATCTTTCATGTCGAATTGCAGAAATTATTACAGGAAATATAAATTACTTCAGAAGAATTCATTGACATTGATTGATTCGAATGTTTTCGTCTCGTATGATGTTACCCAGGCTCACCGTGAGTATCGAACTTCCTGATGATAGTTTCGATGATCGTTGTCCTGGGCGCCACGTGACCTCGTCTAACAGGCATCGCAGGAATATTCCCAGGTACCTGGGCCGACGAGACGTTTGGCGTTCGATCGAAGGCTCGTTAAGCCTGCTTTTAATAATTAACGTGTAACACTACAGCACTGAAAAAACACTCGCAGCATGCGTACAAGCACGGTAGAAAAAAGCACAGCACGAGTTGAGCATAATGATCGTCGATGACAAAGAGAAGCACCAGCTAATATCGGCGATGTTCGTCACAATTCGTTCCCAGTGTGTAAACCCTGTTTTGTTTCCCCTAAAGAACGACTAGAGAAGAGAATGAGAAGAAAACGAAGGAGAAGATTCGTTGCTAGTCGGACGACGAATTGATGTTCTTTTCTTTTTTTTTTTTTTTTTTTTTTTTTGTTTCTAGAGTCCTTTACGTAGATACAAAAAATGAGAGGAGATAGTGAACGAAGAAAAGTGGCCACAAAGTATAATGTCAGTTGCACTTAACGGTGACGTGTGTGCCTTTGCCTTTTACTTCGAGGAACACCCCTCTATTACGCTAAATTACTTTTGCGTCTTCCGCGGGAGTATCGTTGTTTCTTGGTGTTGTTGTTGTACAAAATTCGCATACGAAGCTGCGTGGACAGAGTCGATACGTTCGCCTTACGAGAAGGCTGGATGTCTTTGTTTGACTTCCTTTTTGGACCCAATACTCGTCTACCTAGATGTATCTAAAGATCGAAACAGGCTGTAGCAAGTGACATATGGTTCATCCTCTCAGTTGATCCAAGGACACAAGAGAAGGTCGAGCCTAAATGTCGTCTCGACGTGCGTGACACGAGGTTCCGCTGTATATACCTCTGATGTCTGCCCTGGCTCAAGACGTACAATCCACGCGAGAGAACATCTATTTATAGTTGATATAGCACGCGCCACACGAATGGTGTTCCCACGAATTCCAGAACAGGGCACCAGAAATCTGGAAAACGTCGTATTAATGATCTAAGACGATTTCGTTCTGCGTTTGTGCACGAGAATTCCCTCTTTTTCTTCACCGATGATCCACGTTTTCCCTTGGTTCCCCGAATCGCGCTAATTTTCCCTAATTAATTTTCTTTTCTAAACTTTTCTTCGTTTCTCCTTTGTTGTTTCGTTTAGCTAATTTAGAATTGCTTTCTAAGACAGCCAAAGGACAACGTGTCGCGAGTACCTCGACACTCGGTTGTCTTTGAAGAAATCGGAAAACTGTCTGAACAACGTCGACCCGTACGATCGCACCTTCTCGGCGGCAGATTCTCCGTTGAAAATTCGGAGAAGCTTCGACCTCGTCGGCTCGAAGTCAAACTTCTCTACATCCGGAGGAATGAACAGTAGACGTCTCGAAGAAGCGCATTGTGCGGACATTTCCACAAAGTGTTGTTGAGTGAGTATCTCGGGAAATGTTCTCTGGGTGTGCTGTGCGTCTCCACGACGATAGACGTCGATCCCACGAGTTCAGTGGTAGAACGCCATTGACGAATGCTCGAATTCCACGAACGCTGACACCTGTTCCACGATGGTTGCGGAAACGCGAAGCGGGTGAAACGAAAGAATCGCGGATATCATGGCTGTACGTGTATATGTAAGTCTAGGAGAGAAGCGAAAGGAGCGAGGATTAATCGTAAAGAGAAGGGGAAACGAACCGTCGAGATGACAACGAGAAAGGCACGTGGTGGATTTGTAGTTGCGTTTAATACGAAAATGCCAAAGCGCGGGTCTCGACTTTGATTCACTATGATCGTTGCTCGCGATTACACGTTGCAACGTAGTACACTCCCCTAAATCGAATAACTTGGTTCGTGGGGGTCAGGCGGTTGTGCATTTCAGCTCGAACTCAGGGACAGTTATTTTTATACTTCTTCTTCATTCTCCGCAACAACAAACAGGCGGATCGTACGAGTGCCTCTTACGATTTCTCCCGATATTTCTCGAAATACTCATCGGCTCTTGTAACCTGTTGGCGACGGCCACTGACACTACCCACCGAAACCACTATTTGTTTCATCGATTCTCTCTAATGTACTCCTTTTGTTCGTACAAGGCAACTCGCATATTTTCGATAATTTACACAGAACGTATAAAATCCAACGAATATACAAAACGAATGTCTGTGTTCGAACAACTACATTCTTCTCCTGGCCACCACGCCTTGCAGGTCCAAAATCGAAGCTCCTGCGTCACTGTGCTCTCAGCGTACTCCGGTGTATTCTAACTAAAGGAACGTTCCAAACGAGAGTAACTTCCCTTCGACAACCGGCACCGTATCCACGGGCTTGTATCGCTAAACACTGTTGCTTTCCCGCGTGCTCCCACCTTTTGAGTCGGTGCGTCTACCGGCGAAGAGGCATCTCGAGGCCGCGTGCCGAGCAAAACGCCGGAAGGAGAACGAAACAAGAGCAAAAGCTTCCCTCACGGAAGGATTTTCCGTAGTTTCGTTAGTCGCCGTCGTTCGGTCGGAACTGAAAACACGAGGAGGCACGACGGGCCGACGTCTCTCTCGGCGACGGCGACGACGACGACGACGAAGACGACGCCGGCGACGATGGTACGTTAGGGGGGTCGTACGCGGCGCCTGCGTCGTCGGGCTGTCCCCACCAACGTCACTCACCACCCGATTACACCGCCCTATCATATCCCCTCGCCGAGCTAGTGATAATATTGATAAGGTCCTGCGTCTCTTTCTCCACCGTATTGTCCTCGTTCTGTTGGAATCCGGTCAGATGTACACTCAGGAAGGGATGTCACTGGATAATGTGGATTCTTCCGAAAGAACGGGTCAAATTGTTTCTTTGATTATTGCACTAGTTACGTAGCACTTGTGAAACTTATGAACGTTATTATTAAATGAAAACAGAGTTCTACTTCTATCTATACATTCATAAATCCCTAAGTTTTGTCTTTGGATTGTTTCATTTAAAAATTGAGAAAAGCAATTAAGAAAAGTACGGTTTTTGTGTGTATAGTAGTTTCTCTAAGAGATTCTGTATGTTAAACCCTAGTAATTACGCCCAAATATCACGCTGAAGAAAAAGATTATACGAGAACACTCGTAATACTTACAGGAGCACCATTTTTATATTTATATTATATTATATATTATATTGTACGCGATTTTTCTAAGCCATCTTGCATACTAAATCTTAATAATTACTCTTAAATAATATACTAAAAGAAGGATTATAAAATTACGAAAGCAATATTTTTATGTTTGTAATAATGTTTTTGAAACAATCTGTATCTTAAATCCTAACAATTATTCCCATATATTGAGCTAACGAAAAATTTTATTTGTATTCGTATATATTATATCGTGTAGTATTTCAATAACCATTTGTATACATAGTTTTTAGATTCAGTAATAATCTCTCATTTAAACATTTCTAGATATACGTTTGTCGTGACCATTTTATTGTCCATTTTATGTACATATCTTAGTTCGTGCGCTTTGCCGGTCGATATAACTACACACATTGTCTCTTTCTGTTTAACCATCAGCAAGCTTTGATGCAGCTCACATTCAAACAGGAGGTTAATTATAGATCGTTCTGAACCATCGCGTTGTAACAAACTAATACACAGTTGTAATTTAAATATCTCAACGAGAAACACTTACCCTTTTCATATCATGGTGACAACTCTGGATAATTTAACGGTGAGTGGACAGCAACGTGTAGAATGTTGAGATAACAAGCTTCTGGGCAAAGATCTCATCGTCAATGTCCATTCCACCAAACCAGCTTCTTCTTTTTTATCCTGGCACAGACAGTTGTTAACATTTATATTAAGAATCGGACTCATAATCAGTTTTATCTTTCGACTAACGCTATTTAAGATTACTCGATGAATATCGATATCATCTATCGATAGTATTATTTTAGTGTCGATTAGTTTGACATCTTTCGTTTAAAGGCAGCATCGTGAAGAAATCAAAGATTATCACAGGGTAAAACCAGGAAACTGTTACAAATTACAGTTAGAAAAACAAATATTAATTGTAATACTGATGATGCATGTAGTGAAATGACGCCTTGAATACATGAAATTCAATAAATACAAATACAAAATCAAAGAAAAGATACGTACGAACTTGGAAATCCAACTGCCGATATAATTGTTACACTGTTTTATCGACATAATTCTTACTATCCTAGTGAACAGATATTCGAAATTATATATATACGTATGCATATACTTGCATAAACTATAGTCAATCTCTGTATCTCCTGTATATGTACATACGTAGTTCTAACATAAAACAAGCTTCATCCGAAATTAAAATCGAAAAGATATTCGAAGCGAATAAATATTCAAAGCATGTATCAACACGTACTTATATGAACCACAATCAATGTCTGTACTTCATTTAGTTCTAATATAACAAAGCTGCATATGAAGTTCAAATCGAAAAATGCTACTTGTTAGATGAATTACGCACGACTAATTATACACATAAATCACATTGCTGGTAGACTACATACTAGAATACGTGTTACATATCATAATATATATAAATACTACATAACAAAACCATTCATTTTCTACTGTCACTTACAAAATGATTATTTATTCAAATCAAAGTTCTAATAATTCCATCGCAAAATCAAATGACTGAATCAAACTACGTTTGTCGTTTCTAAATCTAAGGGACGCCATAACTCACCTAATCGAACGTCTCCCTCCAATAATCTCTCCATCCAAATTTTCATACCAATCACTATACCAATCTAAAAAAACACACTACTCATAACATGATAATTTTCCACAACTTCTATCTGTCAAATAAATTGATCCAAACTCTTTTTCCTTACAATTTCCTTTAATTTATGTGACTTCGTGTCGATGGCGCCAAACATACTCTATCGTCGTATCCCGCGTTCGAAAATGGCGGTGCGCGGAGACGGCCGAAGAGGTCGCTCATGACGTTCGGGTATTTTCGCGAACCGGCGACTTCGAGGTATACGGGGTCTACGAGAGTCGAAGCACGGAGCCCCGCCCTGCCGCCCGCCAGAGCCCTGAAGCAGCAGTAGCAGGAACAGCAGCTCCGCTCGCTTCGTACAGTTTTTATTCATGAAAATAACTCTCTGAACGTCGTATCATTCGCCTAGTCATAATATATCGCGGTACACGCTGTGCCCTGTTCCGTTCTTCGAGTTCAAGCAGTGACGGTTAACCTTAAAACGTAGTGGCGGTCGCGGTTGTGTCGCGAGACAGTAAATCGTAGTGAAACACAGACTCGTCTCGGTCGTTGAGGCTTCATCGCCTTAAGAGTGCGTTCGCTCTGTTTCTCGACGTGGTTCGAGACAGAGAGGTGTGAAAAGGAAAGTGCATAGTCATCGATGTGAGAAGCCGAAGCTAGGAAGAAGGCCCGCCGCAGCAGGAGTGAGAGAGCGAGAGGAGCTGTTCGTGGATACGAGAGGCCGATATATCGAGCCGGGAATTTAGGCAACCGTAGGCTCCGTTAGGGAGCTCCAGGTATAATAACGAACATTCTTTTTCGTAATAGTTTGTAATTTTACAATTTCTATGCAGCGATAATGGCATCCTAACGATGCAGCCCTGATTGTGGCCCTTCGACTCGATCGGAATAGCCAACATGGCGACCGCCTAGGCTACACTGTCAAATTTTCCTGTTCCGTCATCGCGGTTATTTTAACATCCACTACGTTCCTCTCGTCTGCTCGGTCGTCTGATATCTCGATGTTAGTGGGAATATCATTGGCTGACTGGCGAGGAATTTCGGTAAATCCTGATTTAACGACTTCTCGACATCTGAGTCAATGCCGGCTCCCGCTGTAATGAGATTCTTCCTGCTTAAGTCGAAGCTTTTTCCTCGTTCGAGAATTTTCAACGGCGTAGAAGTATAACGGGAACGAAAGCTTGAACATCGAGCAGCCTACGATTACGCAAGCTAAATTACTGCTGTAAGAACTTTTGCTTGACTAACGATATCTGAGATTACCACAAATTTACATAGGGGATCAATAATCATTAATTCACACAGTACAAGCGTCAGTATTTCGTTATCTATTAATGCATGTGTCGTATTTGTTATGAAACTAGCTTTTACATTTAAACTATTGTATTACCATAGAATATTTCTTTATTTTATGAATTTTTTGTTATAAAAACATGATAATTACTCGTGAACTGTTCGTGTATTTTTATCGGTAATTTGAATTGGTATTGGAAATAATGAAATAATTATCTACTATTCAGTGTAGGAAATATTGGTAAGATGGCGCGAAATTTAGTCAATGTGAAACGCCATTGTTGACACTTATTTAACTACGAAGCAGGCGTATTTGCGTTATCTTTTGATACAACAATAGCAGTAAACCGAATATTGCGTAACATTTGAGCACGAGTTTTTCACGAAAACAAACATAATTTACTTTAGTGTATATCTAGAACGCGTTACTTTTGCAAAAACGTGAATCCACGAGGTAAAAATAACACGACGCCGTCTTTATTCGTCGACTACACGTGTTCTCCAAAAATATGACACTTTCATCATCCAGTGCGTTTTCTAATTATTGCTCGAGGTTGAACATTAGACGTCCGGATGATTCTTGTGAATTTATATTTAGTTTCAAACGTTGCAATTATTACATTTACAATTTACGTACATCGTGAACAATAACCGCTATACAACCAGTGATAATGAAATTACAGGCACCTGTTTTTAATTCGAGACTAACCTTGAAGCATGTCGCGTTTCTAAGAATCGTGAAAGCGATATTTACGTTAGCAGTCGTTTTCAAGGTGATCGATCTTAAAAGCGACTCGAACGAACAGAATCACACGCAATATATCTTTGTTATCGTCGCGTTCCTCATTCTCTTCTTTAACGTTTCTTTTTTCCTTTTTTATTATTTTTCTTACCATACTTTTCAGAGAGAGATTACGTTATTTCCACTCGAGCAATGAGTCACGTAAGAGAAACGAACGACAAAGGAAATGCAATCCGCTGGACGCATCGAAGACCTTGAATTATTGTCCAATAATTTCGTGCTACCCTTTTGCTATAACGCCCCGTATGGAAACGGAGCGATACCAGGCCAGGAATTTCGAACGCGTGAATTCCTCGCGACGTTCTTCTAATTGCTTCTGTTTCTAAAGCGAGGCGATAATTCGTTTGGTGTCTTTCTGTCGACTGGTATCAGTTTATCGGTCGAATTAACGTTGTCTGTCTCTTTGAACAAAGAACAGAGTCTAATTGCCTGAGTAATTTCTCGAGCGAGAACAAGAGAAATGAGGGAGCGACAGAAGACTCGAAGGGAAACTGTTGATTTTCCCTGCACAAGCTTTGGATTGAACCTAGCGTTGACTCATATATTAACGAAGTAAGAGAAAGAAAAAAAAAGGAGACGCGCAAGCCAGAGCAAAGACGGAGACTGCGTCGCGATTGGCCGACCAATTGCTGCACCAGAGCTATCTTAATCGTCTTTAATTGGTTCGAAATATAAAGTCGTCGCGGGTCTCGAAGACAAGTGGTGTCTTCGGTTCAATTGACAGCGTTCCAGTTGCGAGATACGACGTCGATCATATCTTTTATCGGTCTCTTGCACTCTCTATCAGGAAGAAATTATGTACGTTCAAGTGATTCACCAAGCCGGTAGATAACCACGGAAATCGTAGAAATGTAAACATTTACGATCGACGTCGATTACTGTATCACGATCAATAAGCTTACGCGTGACGTTTCGTTCCAAGGAAACGTGTCTGACAAATTTAATCGTTGTAATTTTCCGAAGGATTTTATTTTCATTTTACGCACGAAGTTAATGCACGGCAAACAATCTAAAACGCGGGGAAAATAACGCTTATCGTAACGTGCGCGTCAGCCAAAATCCTTAGCGAGATAATACAGCAAATACATATTATTGATACTGCGTGTATCTTTTTCAATAGTTACTAATTCTTTCGCTCATCTATCCAAATATCTTACGTGTTTTTTTTTATTAACGGAAATGAATGTAAAGGTTAATAATACTATATAGATGTAGCATATGTTATTCGCTTGAAAACAATTTCGGTGACGCTGTTGGAATAGGAAGGAAAGAGGGAGAGGGATAGGAAAGGAAGGGAGAGTGCGTTTCATCCAGGATCTGCTAATGGACTCGTCAGTAATGCTACCTAGCAGGTCTGTGGCTTGCTTGTTGGTTAGCAGTACAGTTGGTGGAAGAGACACAGCGAGGTCATAAAATCGGCGAGACGTTAAAGTTGATATAATGGGAGAAAAAGAACTCGAGATTTTCGTTTATAATAGGCATACTTGTTAATTCATAATCTATTGTTTCTTTGTACGCAGCGCATTTAAAAAAAGACTGTATAACATACAATATGGAAAACAGGTTCTAGAAATAAGTTGATGAGGGAAAAATTGCAGTCATCTATCTCTTAAAGAATGTTTTTTACTTATGTATCTGCTCCGTTACATTTTAAAAGTAAGTGAGATAGAACATTGATTAGGTCTGTTTCAACTAATAAATATTAGTTTATCAATGCGGTAGAGATAAGAACATTACACTTTACACTGTAATCCACTGTTTCGCTTAATATCCAGAAATGTTACATATCAGTGTTTAAGCCACTTTTGCTCCTTGAAGTTTAACGTGTTTTTACGTATAAGATTTAATGTTTTAATTCATTCCGTTTGACGTTTTAACTCACGACTTCTCTATATCGCTTGCATCAATTATCCTTCAAAGAGAATTTTATATAGCGTAACAGTATTTCTTTGACAGCAAGTGTAGAAAAGTTGTCACAAAATTTCTTTCATTATTCTATTACATAAAACAATATCCATTTGTAAATATTACAAACCAAGTGGAGATATCTAGTTCATGAGTGTAGAAGGGTTAAAGATAAATGACATAGAATAAGTTATAATGTTGACAGAAAAATTCTATTATATATCTCTTTCATATGAAACCGCATTCAGTCACAAATATTGAAAAACAGGCACGTAAGATATCTCGTTCATAGAGGCAAAGGGGTTAATGACGATCACGTTTCACAGGACGGTTAGTAGGTCGCCGAGTACTTAGTCAATGCGAAAGTAATGCCAATGACGTACACTACCAGCAAATTCCCTTCTTTCCTGGCACCCTCCAACCCCCTCCGACCTGTGTTCGTTGCGGGGTCACGTCCTGTTACGCGTTCCCCTCGTCCGCCATGAATTGTTCCTTCTTCTGTTCGCTCAGTGTACGAGGGTCAGTGGAAAACGAGCAGAGGGAGGGTTGCTGATTTTAAAAGCTCCGGCTAGAGGTTGTTAGTTCTAGGAATTCGACGATCATTAAATTTCTCTGAAGAACTTTCTTTTCGAGAGTGTCTGTAACAGATCATTAACGTGGTCACATTGCCGTAAATTAGTCAGAGGGTTCGTGAAAGGTGAGATTAGGGTTTGAATAAGATTTGAATAGATTTTTTTCAGGATAGATGAGTTTTAAGTGATAATAACCAGATTAGGGTGGACAAGCAAACGTAGCTGTCTTTACAACAGTCCAGTTTCCTTTGAACCGGTCCACAAGCCTTCTGGATTCTTGGATAATCCAAACATTCAAATGCCCGCTTTACTCTCCCTTCTTCTTCTGACGTCACTGTGATTCGTAAAAATAGCGAAACGATCTGTTTGCGGCTTAATTTCTTAACACGTATTTATATACATTTCTGTGATACCGTTTGCATCGTCGAAAGTTCTGTATTTCATTTCAGCACAAAAGAAGTACCTTCGTTTTTTTTTTTTTTTTTTAATGTTATCAGTTTATCAAGACTTCGATCCAATATTGACCCAGAATTATTGTAATTTTAAGTGTATGTATAAATCAACCATTAAATCCCCAAGAGTAATATGTATACAACTTCTTCAAAAACAAGTCAATTAATACTAGATAAGAGATAATTATTTCTTTTTTTTCTTTTATAATGTATGCATGTAAATAACCATTGCGTGTTAAGTTTAATTATTCATAAAAGTATTCGATACAAACATGGATATTATGACTTATATTTCTGAAATATTATTAGTTAGATTGTAGTTCAGTAATTTATAAACTACTAAATCCTCAAGTAATATATAATTCAACTTCATCAGAAATGAATCGGTTTCTATAAGAAAAACAGATAATTGACGCTCTTTATATTTTTTAGGGTCATGTCTGTATTGAAAGAAAACTGAAGATACACACATATACCAGTACCCCTGAGAAAGTCAAACACTTACAAGCTCTACAACAAATTGACGAAAAATTTAATTAAACCAGAGTAAAGATCAAGATTAGAAGCGAGTGAAAAATCCTGACTCGAGGAATCCCATATTCAGGTTACTTTTCTGACGTCACGGAACGCCTTCTGACGTCATTCACCTGCCGTAGCTTGTCCGCAACGTATCTTCCGTCCCATTTCATCTCATTCGAGTTTCGTCGGCCTTCTATGCTCTGCTCTCTTCTCTACAATGCTAATGTTTAGTCGTCTCTATAGCCTGTAAGTTACGAGAAATATACGAATTTAGGATAGCTGGTTGTTCCGTGGTCGAGTTTCAGCCGCAGGGATTCTCGATCCACTCGATCTCTTACAGACTTTCTCGCTACACACAGAGAGATCTACGCACACATATAAATTTGGGACGATGTTTTCCCTAAGAGAAGGCATCGATCGAACCACGTAACCCCCCCATCAGGTATCCCTTCTTCGTCTTTGTGGGGTTGGGTGTACTGGGGACGAACGACTGCTGCTTTCAAGGGTGATTTCTTTTATTAAAGTCAATCCACGTTTTACACTTCTCATGCGACGGTGGGATCGACAAAGTTGGGAAAACAGCATGTGTGCATAGAAGTGATTCTTGTAGTCTAGATTTAGATATATTAAAGTAGTTCTGAGCTGTTCGTAAACCGTAGATAATCGAACGCTTCTTCCATTCTTTCCTGTATAATAATTGGTGATAATAGCGAGGATACTACTTCCTTGCTAGTCGAGTTTTACTAAACGCATGTTCGTAACAATGGCTCGTTGAATGCTCTTAAACAATGGCCGATGGGTAAGAATCGAATGTTTTAATAATTATGTTCGATTATAGTACGCGTCTGTTGGAAGTTTTTAAGGGGAAAAGCTAGGCGAAAGAAAACGAACAAGTGTTTCTCTTTGCGATACCGTTTGCAGATTGATTGATAGATCGATCGGCTTGCGTCACGGTTTATTTTAAACCAACGTGTTCTTTATGCACGTACTATTCTGAGATGCCGTGCCAAAAATTGAGGACTCGCGTGAAAAGTAATTCTCTGTTCACTTCTCGCGTTTAGGTAGTATACACTACGCGGCAGAAATCGGTGTGATTTTGTTGGAACGAATTATTCTTGTAATAGGTAGGTTCGTGAGAGCTCGAAGGGATTCGCGGCCTTTTGTTTTTCTGATCTCGTTGGTGAATTGATAAGAAGTTTATTAACGTGACTAAAAGCCAGCCACTTCTGCCTGGCTGCAAGCTGATCCTCCCCGGTTCTACGCGGTCGAAAAGTAGGTCGTGCTGATGTGAATTACAGTCATCAGCTGTAATACCACAATATCATTCCGTAGACACAGCCAGTTCCGCGGTAACGAAGCCTCTTTATCTAAGAATAGTTTGTAATTAATATCCTTAGTATCTGTTTCATCGTAACATTTCACACGTAACTGTACCATTCCTTGCAATTTCTCAATTACGCAACAGAAAGACTTTCTTTTAATACTTTCCTTCACGAAGAGAATACTCTTTCTCTTGATGCAGTAAATATCGCATAGGATTTAATATACAACGAAAAATTCTTACATACGTAAAATATTATTAAATGTTGTGGTAGGAAACATATCTATAATGGTGTATGCTAGAATGAATGCTATAACGATCAGTTTCTATCAATAAATTCAAGATGCTGCAACAAGAATAGATACTGCAACAATATTGGTTTGCTCTTTTTATGAGTGATTCTTTTGATTATTTATTCTTTTCATCTTATTTGATTATTTATGTCTTTTATTAGGAAAAGTTTCATGTTCATGGGTTAACATGTATCGAGAATGGATAAAAATTAAATGAATTAATTTGGTGTTATATAAGTTATATTTATCTTTAAACCGTATGTCTGCAATGAATTTTTCCAAATGACATAAATTCGTTCTCTTTTTATCGTTATTTGCAAATGAAGAAAACGGGACGAATAAATATGTTAGAATTTAATATTTTAATATTTGCAACGTAATATAAACGAAATAGTAAATCTAATTACATGCGATATGTTATACTACACTGTACTTTGTATGTTCGTCAGAATCGGCAGTTCTACAAAGGATGCCCGTTTTTTGTGTGGCTGCAAAACAGAGTCGACCCTCTGCTGTACGCCGCAGTACCGGGAAGGGCCTAATTTATGGCACCCTCAAGTATTTGTCGCTTTCACTTGCCGAGCCTCATGGTAACAGAAAACCATTCGAAACTCTCCATGCTTCTACAACCTTCTCCAAAATACTTAACAATTTATATAGGGTGTTTCTTTCTCTTGAGGTCGCAAAAAGAGGAGCCACCATTGACCTAATCACTGTATGTGTGCAGTGTGCATATATGAGAACTGAAAGTCAAAATGTAAAGTAAAAATAATTTCAAATTAGTCACTAGATTGGGAATATTTATACAAATTCCCATTTTTATAAAGGCAAGTAAAAGAATAGAATCTAAGCAGAGATTTGTTTTACTTACCAAATAGTATAATAGGTAATTAGATTTTGTATATTTTATGTACATTCTGTGCGTTTGTATACTTCTAAATTTCTCATAAATGTATAAAAATCCGCAGTCTATCGATCACACATACACGGCGCAGACAATATGTATCATCTTTGATGTCGCAACAAATGTTCGATCAACGACTTCTTCTTTCGAGGCCTCTAGCGAGAGAATCATCCTGTATTTCACTCTCGCAGGAATAAGTGAGAACAACAAATGTATTATATGAAACAAACATTTCGTCTATGTGGAAATTTGCTGGCAGAAATGATTTTGGACGTAGAAGCACGACGAATAAGCAAACACAGAACGGTTATGCTAGAAACAAAGCGTGTACGAGCACTCGTTGGAACGAACTCTTGGCAGGTGCAATTCCAACAAGCGTTCCAACGGCGATCGTCGACACACGTTGCACACCCGCCTTAGACCTTTCGTGGCTTCTCTCATTCTTTCTCGCCGTTTTCTAAAGACCGTTGGGCCGTGCCAGGGACTTCGTTCGAAGTACACACTTGGTGTGAGGTACTTGGCAGCCACGCTGTTGTATACAGCCGGAGACGAAAGCAGATGGGGAGAGAAAAGAGGGAGAGTTAGAGAGAGAAAAGGAGAGATCGTATTGGACGTTGACCCGCGTGGTTCAACTGTTGCTCCCATTCGCGCATCCGGGAACGCGTGTAGGAAGGCCTGGGGATCCCGATGATAGAAGAGTCTTCTGTTAGATAGGTCTACCAGCCCTCCCCTCCATCCAGTTGAATGCCTGGAGAATGACAAAGCCAGACGATTCGCGCGAATACTATAGATAGAGTATAGAGGAAAATGTTAGCTGCCTCCTCTTCCTTGATAAGGCAGATTAAGCAGAATGTAGGTCGAACATCGATGGACTTGAGATTTTTCTACACTTACTTAATCGAGACGCATTCTGGGTTATTAATTATACATTCTCACGATATTTGTTCTAGTTGCATGGAGATTATTAAAATGGCTCTCGTATAGCTATGTGCATATAGCGCAGTTGCAACGTTGTAATTGCATAGACGTGTTCTGGTTTCACATAAGTTATTTAGACGTTGTTGTATGTTTTGTAGATAGTAGTCGACGCGTAATATCAGCCTCTTGAAGATTAATGGAATTTTGTAGCACTTGCCGTGCATCGCCGATGACGCTTCGAATTCAAGACAACACATCAAATTGCCTGCTATCTAATTTTTAACTCTCTATATACGACGGAGCTTCCCTGACAAATCTTCGAAGATCTCTCTACTCTAAATTATTTTCTAATTCTCAACAATTCTGTAATACCAGCATCATAGAGGAATCAAAATAAATAAGAAATTTCTTTACGATTTCTTACGATTCAGCGAATCCTCTGATAGCAGACTTATATGACTTCCTGAATATGTATATACTGGCGAACGCGTATTTCTTAAAATAGTTCCAGGGTTACCTGGAAGACCAAGATGACCAAATATTTAGCAACGTCGATTCTGTATATATTTCCCAAGAAAATCAGTTCGCCAATCTCACCCTGTTTGAATCGATTATACCAAGTCGAGGATCGTGTTGAACAGCGATTAACACGATCCTCCGAGCATGCTATACCGCCAACGGCAACCTGTCACACGGTCGACAATGGCGTCATGGCGACGCCGGTAGTCAGCCGGTACGCGGGCGCCGTGGCGCCAGCGTCGCTTATCCCTTCCCTCTGCTCGTTTCATCCGCCCAGGCGGTCTTCTCTCGAAACCACGTCCTCCCTGGGTGTGGTTCGAAACAGTGTCGAAGATTGTGTCCAGTTTACATCGTATCTTAACTCCTTCAGCTTTTATTCGTTAGAGTCTCGAGTATCGTTTCATTTCTTCTCTCTGAAACCATTCGGCAAGACACACCAGCGTTCGCGTGTGTACTCTTTACCTAGCGTACATAACGAAGAGGGAGAGGTTGAAGGGAGAGAAGGAGAGGGTGAAAGCTTACGAGAGAAAGAGACAGACTACAGTGGGGCGAGCCACGGCTGTTCATCGATTCGTCGCTACCACGGTTCTGTGAACGTGGCATGAAAAGAGAACCAGCACTACCAATGCGCGCATTTGACCGGTTCTCGTGCGTGTGCGTGCGTGTGCCCGGTTCTCACTAGGAAAAGTGCTTTTTCTTCCGGTTTTCACTCGGACGCTGGGCTCCTAACAGTTCCTGGCGTTCCGTCGACGGCGCAATCTGGCGGTAGACCACGGGTTCAGAGAGACCACCCTTTGCCCTCTGCACGAATCTTCCACGCAGAGAGGTTATGTTTGCTCGAGATTCATGACGCTCTGACAGGAGTGGAAGGTGGACGGAGCGGGTAAGTCGTGGCCCTTCTGCGTTTCTTTCCTCAAATTTCGCATATATTATAGAAATTTGGTGAATATTTAAAAGTTGAAAGTAGATTTATTCGAAGGAATTGGTTATAATAGGAAATTTTAATGGAATCGTTTCTTCGATTTATCAGAATATGGTATTATATTCTGAAAAGTTTGTTAGAGGGTGAAATGATTTCTTATTTCTTCTTATAAGACTCGGTTTTTTTTTAATTTCTTTCTTTCTTTTTCGAAAGACGTGTAGTATTATATTCCGTTTCGTACTGTTTGATCATGCGCCGAACGATTCCATCAGTTCCGGAAAATGAGAACACCTTGCGTTGGATCGACAACCCTCGGGTTCCCCGGGTTGTGAGACCTTTTGGAGGTGAAGGACGCTCGTTGCCACGAAATTTCAATGTAGCTTAAAATATTAAGTTACTGGCGAGACTGGGGGTGAGACTGAATGAACAGTGTTGTATAGTATAAGTTGATGAAAAATTGGAGAAAATATGTTTAGAGTATTAAGGGTGGTCTCATCGTGGGAGAAGTTTGAATTATTAAACAGATTTACCAGAAGTTCGTAGGTTACTTTACTTCGAACGTAATCGGTTCGTTAGCTATAAATAGCACGCTAAAACACTGTTCTCGCATACACTTTACACGAACTATATTTTTATTTTTTTTTTTTTTTTTCTAGTTAAAAAAGATGTGGGAATTTCTATCGAAGTTAGAAAAATAAGAGTTGATTCTCGCTGATATTGAGAACACTATACTTTTTCATCCAACAATGGAAGATTAATGACGCTCCATTAATGCACAAACAAAGAAACATGTTGACCGTGACACGAATCTGCCAACGAATGTGGCAGGTTGGCTAAAAATAGAATAATAAAAATATAATAACCATTATACTATATCATAACCTTTCTGGTGGTGAAAAGTAAAAATTAATAGAATCTGTTTATAGAAATGTATTCTCATGTTAGGATATATTCCATCTTCTATTTCTCATATACTTAAAGTATATCTTGTATTCAACTATGATTATATTATATCCTGTCATTTAAAACTAAATTTTGTAAGATTTTTTATCCATCTAATTCTGCAAAAAATGAACCATTCCATATGTTGAACAATTCATTTTGAAACTACCATTATGTGGACTACCTCTTCGTGTAATAAACATGATGCAATATATTCAATTCATTAAATTTATAAAAATCCCTACTGTCAAGTTATTGAATCTAAAAGGAAGAAATAACTTGGGAGAGAGTTATTACTAATAATTTGTGTGATTCTGATTTCAGGGGTGGCAACGATCTCGCTAGGAGGAGTCGAAGCTGGCGCGTGGGGCGGGAGAGTCAGCGGTGGTCTGGCTCTGGTTCTGGTGGTAGCGGCGGAAACGGAAGCCGCGACAGCAACAGATCAGAGAGAAGGCCTGGAAAAGGCTGGTGCAGCCCCCTCAAGGAGAAAATTCGATCGTCTTCTAGTTCTTCTTTCTACCCTTCCCGTTCTTGGTGGTGGTATACTTGATATTCATCGGTCATCAAAAGAAACGTCGGCGGCGTGACACTGGGCCCCAACCACCTTCGAGCGAGAAGGCGCACGAAATAGGATTAATCCGTTCCTAAAGAATCATATTTTAGGAATCACATTCGTCGGAGGTGTTCCGCCTCCTCCTCGAGAAACACCCTTTTCCACCCTTAACGGGTAATCACGTTTATCGCATCATTAGACAGGCATCATGAGTGAAGTTGAAACCCTTCGTCAGGAGGCTGACAAGCTGAAAAATGCCATTCGAGTAAGTCCATTTGTTATTCTGTATTTCATTGAACATCGACAATTAGCTTCATTCACGTGTAATGTAAAGTCGTGTAAAAAGATTTCTTCTAGGTAATTGTGGAAAGTGAAGTCAATTTCTGGAACAAAAGGGAATGTTAATTGTCTAAGTAATTCACCAGTAATTACAGCTTTCAACGTGGGTGAATTACTTGTTACTTTGTAGAATAGTAGTAGGTATTCTGTAAAATGAAGTACTTAGAGAGAACAATTGTAGATTTAGGTAGCTGCTATGAAATGATTATAACGAATGTAACTCGTATTGCTGGCCACAGCTGGTTTCGTTTGATGATGTTAACTAAGCGCACGTACTTGGTATGGAATTTCATATCTCCACCGTTTCCTGTCAATGAATTATCTGAAAACCGTAAGAGATAGTGACTTAGCGATAGTATTGGGCGGTAGTCTTCGTTTAACTGGAATACTTAACGTTTTACACAATTATGGATCCTCCGTTGATTTACCAATAATCTAGTTAGATTACTATTGGATAGTTCGTAGTTGAAATTCATGTAGCACTTTGTGCGTTCTCCTTGTTTGCCGGCAATCTTTAAAACATCGAGGACAAAGCAACAGTTCTACATGCAACAGCGGTGTATTGTCTTAACAGAAAAAAAGTCTAGGGCGTCTCTCGGCTCGAAGTGCACTTGGCATTAAACAATCGGCCCCTATTCTGCCGTAACGAGCCAGTAATTTTTTAGGTTTTGTTGTACTTGACCCTAGGAGATTGAAACAAAATCACAATTGTTTATTAAAACAATACTACCCTTCCGTGTCTTGTTCCTTTTCTTTATACAATTTATTTAGCTCCATATCTGCATTTTTGGAGTAAAAACAATTATTAATGTTTGCCAATTTTTCAGAATCAATATTGAATATCATCGTAAAGTATAAAAACACTATTAGAAGATAGTTATCTCAAAATAAACCACAGGAAATCTAAACTCCCCATTCATATCACTAATTTACATTCAGAATTTCATCCCCAATCTAACTTTAAAAATCTGTTCTTAAAGATAAATAATTTTCCAGTGCTTCGAGTGATCGATCGTCCTAGATCACGGTGTAAGAATCGGCTTGAGTTAAAAGTTGTTGCCGTTTGAAAAATACTCGTCGATGCCAATCGGTGGATTCTCCACTTGTATGGTGGTGGAAACGTGAAACTCATTGTCAGAGGTGGTAGTAGTGTAGCGTGTGGTGGTGGTAGGGCGCGGCATAACCGTCGCTTCACTCTGATCAATACGCCACCGTTCCTTCTCTCTCTTACTCGATCTGCCTTTCTCTCTTTTCCTCTTACCCGCTTACTCACGTTCTATCTTGTTCCTTCTCGCCACCTGTTTCTCTCTTTCACCCTTCTCCGGTGCGTGCGTGAAATTACACGCATCGCCAGGCGAGCGCCCGTAATAAATAGACTGTACGTTCTTAAATACCCTCGTAACAGTATTTCAATAATTTATACACATCGCGACTACCCTCTCACTATTCGTCGACCCTTAATTGAACAGTCGAGAGTAATTCGATGTGAGCTTCGTGTACCGAGAACGCTGCATATAGTCATTTTCTTATGTCAGCGCGAAACAATGTTAATTAGGATGCTTAAACCGAGCTGTGAATACGGTCTAGTCTTCCGTCGTTAAATGCATTGTCGTCTTTTCACTCGTTTGGAAAGATCAGTTTCAAGAGTTTAGAACTCTAAAATTTATTTAAGAGTTAGCGATTTTGTTTATGGAATATATGTAATTTATAGAACGCCATAAATTAGTCTTTTGGCGCATCCGATTGTGACATCTGATCTTTCAATACAGTCAAAACGAAATATTTTCACGTGAAATTTTTAATTCATGTTCATTACAAACTGCGTTTTAAATATAAACTTTATTTCACTAAGTTGTATGCAAAATAATAGCTATATTAAGTTTCATGTGTTATTTATATTTGTTTTTCAGGATGCTAGGAAAGCAGCATGCGATACGACGTTGGTTCAGGCCACGTCGGGCATGGAGCCTATCGGCCGGATACAGATGCGCACAAGACGCACACTTCGCGGTCACTTAGCCAAGATTTATGCGATGCACTGGGGAAGTGATTCGAGGTATAATTCTGTATGAACAACGATTTTCAATCAATTTTTCTGGTAATTAAATATGAAAGAGAAACTATAGTCGTTCCATTTGATTGACAGAAACTTAGTATCAGCGTCGCAGGATGGAAAACTAATCGTGTGGGATAGCTACACCACGAACAAAGTTCACGCGATCCCTTTACGCTCTTCGTGGGTAATGACCTGTGCGTACGCACCATCAGGTAGTTTCGTGGCCTGCGGTGGGCTGGATAACATTTGTTCCATCTATAGTCTTAAAACTAGGGAAGGCAATGTAAGAGTTAGCAGAGAACTCCCAGGTCACACTGGGTATTTGTCCTGTTGTCGATTTTATGACGACAGTCAAATTGTCACTAGTTCTGGTGATATGACTTGGTAAGGAACATTTATTTTTATTTTCTATGATATTCCATTGATCTGTTCCTAACTTGCATCACCTGCATAACAATATACTACCACACGTGAATTAAAATGTGTTACTTTCTTCTATTTAGGAAGATATCCTGAGAACGAAATCATAAAGAGAATTGTGAACGTGCAATAAAAATATATCCTATCCTATCCATCCCCTCCCTTCTAGTTTTTGGTTTCTTCCTTCTGAATGGTAATTATATAACCTAGAAAAATGTTTCGACTGCGTCGCAATGTTATGTTATTTTTAAATTAGTGCCCTGTGGGACATAGAAACTGGTCAACAGTGTACCTCCTTTATTGGTCACACGGGCGATGTAATGTCCTTATCCTTGGCTCCAGACACGCGCACATTCGTATCTGGTGCGTGTGATGCCAGTGCAAAATTGTGGGACATTCGCGAAGGATCTTGTAAGCAAACTTTCCCGGGTCATGAGAGCGACATAAATGCTGTTACGGTAAGAGCTTAATCTGCTAAATTTTCTAGCCAATTTTATCTTATCTTATTTATCTTACTTGTAGTGTTGTGAAACTGCTGGAAGTTTCTATTAGAAAAACTAGTTTTGTTATAAAGGAAAATTTTAAAAGATCTATGGTTCTTAATGTGAATTATTTTATTGTATTCAGTTCTTCCCGAATGGATACGCCTTCGCGACGGGTTCTGATGACGCCACGTGCAGACTTTTCGACATTAGGGCAGATCAAGAACTGGCGATGTATAGTCACGACAATATTATCTGTGGTATCACCAGTGTAGCGTTTAGCAAGAGCGGTAGATTATTACTGGCCGGTTACGACGATTTCAACTGCAATGTTTGGGATTCTATGAAAGCGGAACGAGCTGGTATGTACTCATTATAGATTGTCAAGATTGCCTTCAGAAGAGAAGAGAAATTTTATATTAAGCCCTTCTCTTTAATTTAATTCTTTTTTAGTTGTTCCTATTTTGATTGCCGAAATGGCACTAATTAGAATTATTTTATATCATGTGGCGCAAACTCACTATAAATTTAGTAATTTTATAATATCAAATTATTCGACCAAAATCCTATTCTCTTTCAAATGCAGATCATAAATCATTGTTGTAATTATATGTTACATAAAAGAATCGAATCTATAGAAGTGGGATGTTTTGAGACATTCTATTTTTATTTTACAGGAATTCTCGCTGGTCATGATAATCGCGTCTCTTGCCTTGGTGTTACGGAAGATGGTATGGCCGTCGGGACGGGTTCATGGGACTCGTTTTTGCGTATTTGGAACTAACTTGGGGTTCATCCCAAGACGTTTCTCAACAGAACCAACTGCAAATCAGCATACAGTATAAGCATTAAATATCACCACTTGGTCACCGAAGTCGGCGTGTCTGTGTCCTCAACGGAGGAGAATTACTCCCCAAGTTCACCGGAGTTGACGTTGATTAGAAAGTTTGGACATCCGCTAGACAACAGCAGTAGAAAGACCCACGGCAATAGCGGCAGTAGCGGCAGCGAATTTAAGAACGTTTTGGGTTGTGGTGGTAAAAAGGACTACCGGAGACGCGTCGTCGATTTAACCTGGCGACGTGGCAAGGTCGGGGATAAAATCACTCGTGAATATCAGCGCTTCTAGTATATGAGTATACCGTTTATTCGATATACTTTAACGTACGAATGATGATGATGATGATGATGATGATGATGATAATTGAGAAAGAAGCGTGGCGAAAGGAAGAACGACAGAACGGAGAGGAGCACCAAGGCTGACAGCCATATCTCTCCGATGTCGTGCGCGTTACTTCCTTTTTCTCCTCCCCTTTCTCAAGGACTACTTGACGAACCTTCGAAGAGAACGTGCTGTTGATTATATATCTTGATAGCGTCTCCTCGAAGATCTTCCCAAATTCAAAGGTTGAAACAAGAATCGATTTCCGAGACAACATCCCTCGTCCAGAGGTCTACGTTGTTGGAAGCGTTTTATTATGAATAAGAAAAAAAGAAAAAAAAAGTGGTTCTGAGCGTTCACTGCCGATGAAGCGCCGACATGGCTGCTCCGGCGGTTGATTTTACATTTCTTTTCGACACGCACGAAGCAAGTCGTACCAGGCGAGAACACGATGTGAAAAGAACGGAAAAAGAAGTATGGTCGCTCGTGCACGACACAATAGCAAACATGATCATCAAAACTATATATACATATATATATTATATATATACGTATGTCGACGAGCAACCAAGATTACGATAATCTCGCATATTGCATTCAACCTACACGCACACCGTACGCACGTGTATTAATACGTACATAGAAAACTACATACATACATTTGCACACAAAACGCGAAGTACCGCAAACAAAAGGCATCTGCTATTAAGTACATAGTGGGTCATCCACGAGCCTTGACATATAAGTCACTATCTCTGATCATGTTTTCTCTCTTTCTTCCGTTTTCTCCTCTTTCTTTTTACGTTTCAAATTTCAATTCTCCTTTGTCGTGGATTTCCTATCCTTAAAAGGGATGGCTAGTTAAAGAAAATGGGAAAAAAATGATTCACGAAGATTGCATCGTTTCTTGTGACTATAATCGCCGAGTTTGCATTAATATCTGTAATTTTTATAGATTTATCCTTATTTATTTTGTATAGACCTTATATGGAGACCATCTTATATACGTTCTTGTGTCTTTTTCTTTTTTCACTTTTTGTTTGAAAAACTGAGTGAATGTTCGAGTTACGGAGATTGTTAGAGAGTGAACGAGTTCAGAAGTAAGAATGAGTGAAAGGTCTCGAAGGCGCGGCCCGTTGCGAATCAAAACAAGAATCTGCATAAAAATCTGATTAAAAATTCTACGGTAATTCCTATGTTGTTTCTTCAGCTTACCTTTCATCGAAATCTGGTTCGTCGCGTATGAAAGGGTATGCTGCTGAACGAAAAAACGATCGACAACGCGAGATAATAAAATGAACAAAATAAAATGTACTTTGCCTCGCCGCGGATTTAATGCACGCTCGCGAGGGACCAGCATGAAGTATGAAGAGAAAGAATATTTAAATGTAACGTGTAATCGTTTAGTTTATAGCCTATCCTCTGTTTCTCCAGTTAGAAAACAGCGAGACCGAGAAGAGTTCCTTCTAACTCTCATCAAAGCAGAACCCTACACCTTTCTCTATTATGTCGGTCCAGAACCGAAGAATCCTCGAAAGTGCAAGGAAAACACGTATTCTCCGACGAAACAGTCGTCCTAGAAGTTCCTTTGAAATAGGACCCAAAGAATCACGGATCGAAGCTACGGACCGCAAAACCAAACTCTCTCTCACCCTCGCCGTCCTTTTCGTTTTTTCTCTTCTTCGGTTTCTTCTGAGAAGATTTTTATCGTTTCCATCAACCACTTTGTACGATTGTGTTTTTAATTATTATTCTTCGACTTTCTTCCCTCCATCGTCTCCTCCCTCTCTCATCTCCTATCTTTTTTTTTTAATCGCTGTCACCTGTTGTGTTCCTTCCATTGTCATCTATTCTCTATCCTGTTTTTGTCGAAGAAACTAGATGTTTAAACTGTGTATGCATTTAAAGTAATAATATTAATGATAATGTTTAATATTAATATTAATAATGATTGTAATTTATAATTATTAATATTTAATATATAAGTATCTAAGAAGATAACGATGAATCTACTTGTTCAGTACCGCAGGATTACGGTCCAATCGCTTTCCGGTGACCACGCTGTCACATCCATTTCTTTTTAATCGGATTCATTATTTTCATGTAATGTTGTTTTTTTTCCTATATTTTATTGCATTCTTATTTGCATTTAATATTCTGGTGATCAGCAAGGACGTTATACAACATGTACGACTTATTGCGATCTTAGTGGTTTAATGTAAATTGCTTTGAATATATTTTAACCACTGTTGGTTCCTGTTGAGATCACCAACTGTTAAAGGAAAATGACTGAGTGAGTCAGTAAGGGAAGCGTGGCTTCCGGAACGCGAAAACCAGCAATTGTTTTCCTAACAGAACAAGTATGTAATCTGATTTAAAAAAAAAAGAAAAAAAAAACTGTTAAAGGAACTATCAAGAAGTCTTTAAGGAGTTTCTAAAGACGTTATTCTATCATTGCGTTACAAGCAGATAAACGAGAAATACTTTTCCTGAACGATAACATTTATAATCGGTTTTTTGATATCACTCTTTTCGACTAATCGCGCTTATGTCACACGCCTCCATATCTTCTAGCGACCAATTAGGCAAGAAATAACAAGATATAATATAAAAAATCTTTTCTCCGCGCCAATACGAAATGAAGGCCTTCTTCCTTCGATTTTTACGATAGTTTTGACATTTGAAATTTCAAAACAAAAACAGATATTTTCTTCTTCTGAAAAGAACAGAGACCTGAGTTGTCTGCGTAGAGCATTGCAACGGTGTTCAAAATGAAGGAAGAAGGGTACTTAAATATTTAAAAAGAAAAAGGGTTATAAAACGAAAAAAAAAAAGAATAATGGAAACACAAGATCTGTGCTTTTTGTATTTCGTAATTCCGTGGCCTCTCGGAGAAGGCTTCTCGTTTTTGTATTTCGAAGCCTCGAGCCACTGAAGCAATATGGTTTCTTATTCTTTGTACGAATACAAAAAATATATATATATATAATATATATTATATTATATATATATTATACTATATATATATATAATATATATATATACTATCGACGAGTAGTCATACAAAATTAACGATTTATTAAGTCTCTAGTCATAGTAACGACAAACGCAAGAATAAACCAATTAGAAAAAGGAAAAAACATGAAAGAAAACGCAGAGGTTTGTGTAAGTGGAGGAGTTTGTTATTCATTTCGTTCTTTTCTTTACTATTCCCGTTGGTAGGTCTCCTTGTCCGTGGACAAGGATGCGAGTGCTGGTTTTGAATCGTTTAGTTAATCGAATGCATAGGGGAACCGTGATAATATATCGGATCGATTGTGACATCAGGAACAACAGCATGAGAAAGCAAGTGAAGGAATAGATTTTTTTTTTTCTGAAGTCATAATAAGGTGAATAAAAGTACTTGGAAAAAATGAAACGTGGCGTTTTGGTTATTTTTTTACCGCTCGTTTTCTTTTTCTTCGCCATCATCCCGACCTCTCGTAAATAATTTTTCTCATTCAACGTTTCTCGCCTATTTTCTTTTCTTTTAATTTCTCGTTCGTTCGATCGATGAGAGTCTCCGAATACTTTTGGGTCCTATTTCAACGTGAAAAAGCGGCGAAACACACGATGAGAAACGAAGGAAAAGGAAGAGGTGGAAAAACTAGTGGAACTCATTTTAATAAATCCTTTTACGATGGACGATAAGAAGCCATTAGCAATACTGCCTCTTTCGAATTACGAGCGAATATAAAGTACGATATATATAAATATAATATATAGTGCGTGTATATTATGTACAAAAGAACACTTAAATAACGCGTGATACGCTGTTTTAAGTGAACGAGACGCCAGGACATAGCCAAAGAATGCGGAAAGAAAAGTGGCGGCAGCTGATGGAAAACGGAAGTGAGTTTGCCAAGAGGTGAATGGAAAAAACCGGAAATATATTCAAAAAGGAAGGTATATACATTCATCCAGAAAGTTACAAAAAGATAACTAAGAGGAAGGATGTCTTCGTTGTTAAATGATAGATAGTTACAAGGATTTCTCTCAACACTTTTTATATAACGATAATAACAACAATAAAATAATAATAAATTATTATCGACGGCTAGACTAGCGCTCATTTGAGTAATCATCCTTCGTGAACGACGTTTTCACGAGGCACGAAGTCGGCGTTTCCCGCGTTTTTATCGTCTTTAAGAACGTAAGGGAAAATAGACCTTGTTCTTCGCCCAAGAAAGAAAAAACGACTAAGGTAGATTTTTCGTGGACTCGACAGAGAGATCCTTGTTCTTGTAACGCGTTTCGAGCCTCGTGGGTGCCCCTGTCAATCGTCATCGTCATCAATACGATACGTCATAAGAAAGAATCGTTTTCATAGATGTAAGAAGAAGGAGAGGCGAATGAAGAGATTACGGAAGAACCTTCGCTGCACGAAGAGGATTTTCATAGAAAAAATCTGTGTGTATTTGAGGATGGATGCAACTCAAAAGATCCATGGATCAGAATGTGACAAGGATCGGTATCAGGTGAAAAGTTCGTGGGTGGAAGATGGCTGTCCTTGAAACGGTTCTTTGAAAGTCGAACATTCCGGAGGCATTCGCGCTATCCATTAAGTAGCTAATCAAGTTTAGAAGAAAACAAAAAAAATAAAAAACGTGCGACGTAGTGTGTTTATTCAGAAACTGCAGTTAAGGAATATTGCCTGATGAATGTTTCTCGTACACGTAGCTATCGCCATAGCTGTATCTGTATACCGCCTCGAAGTTTTTTCAATATAGAGAAAAGAGAATTGTGCGTAGAAATCCAAAGAGACATCACAATCGCGAATCGACCAAAAACCGCATTCGACATCGAGAGCGAACCTGGCGTGATTTCTATGCGAGACTGAAGTCATCAAAGACTCCTGTTAAGATTCCTCTTTTGCGTTCTTTTTTCGTTCTTCTCCTCCCATGCCGCGTGTACACGCAAAACGTAGCGTAACATCTCTATAATCCATCAAGTATACAAAATGCATACCGCTGGCATATACACACCTACACACTAAATATACACATGTACACATATGTTCACGTTGCATTCTATTCATTCGATGATCTGTACATAGTGTGTTCGAGAAATCGATCGCGAAATTTCTCAAGGAACGTGCACCAGCGAGAAACACCACTCCCACGATGAACGATCGATTGTTATAATTCATTGTAGCGCGTCGCAAAAGTGATTCCCCGACCGTCGCAGAGGGGAAAAAGCTTTGGAATTTTCGCCTTGAATTAGTTATGAGATAATTAGCGTGCTCGTTGAGCGAAGATTCGTTTCATTCTTTTTCCCTCTGGACACGGTCGGACGAAATGGGATCGTCGTCAAATTTAATATCAAACTCCGAATCGATTTTTTCTATTACTTCATCCGAGAGTCTCGCTCCGCGAGATTCTCTCCTGAGCCACGCGAGATGAAGAATATTAAATTTGAAGACGAGACGGATGAAAAAAGAAAAAAAGAAATAAAAACCATCGGCGGGCCAAGAAACAAGCATTACGCATCCTATTAGTCAGATCCATTTCTATTGATACTGTTGCGAATAGTCTTACATTGTTTATCTTAAGATTTTAACACTGTTTACAAGATAACGTTTTTCATAATAATTGTTCTCGTATCTCTTTTGTAGACATTCTACGACGAGTACACTTTGTATGACAATTTCGTTCGAGACCCTCGCGGGAGAACAAGCGACTACGCATTTTCACTTCGGTTTCCGATGCGAGATTTTACCATGGGCTCACGAATATACGAGAATTACGAAAGAACAGGGCCAAAGAAATAGCTGAAACACACACAGATAGAAAGCACAAGAAAAATTCGATCACTTCGAATTTACTTTCTTAATTTATTACAAGCTTTAGACACTCGCATATATATATATATATATATATATATATATATATATATATATATTATATATATATACATATATATTTCGTACATATGTAAATGTATGACGATTTTTACTATTTTATTTTTCTTTTATTTTTTCCATGTACAAATTGGTTGCTTCGCACAATGAGGAGATGCCATCAGTTTTATCGGGATTCTTCAGATTTCTCTTCCTCTTGACAATATTTTACAAGCTTCGTATGAAATTTGTCTTGGAGACGGATTTTCTTTACCGATTCTCCGTAACATTTGAGACAAATGTCCTTTCGAGAATCTGACGATTTTTATCTACTTCGGCACGTCGCGAGTCGTACACGTAGCACGGCGTAAGTTTCCTTTTTCTGCTATAGCCGATCGAATTTGCAATCACGCCGATCCATTCTGTCAAATGTTATTATATTGCTGATAACAATTGAAACGTTTGCAACGAAAGGAAGGCAGTTGCAGAAAGAAAAGTAAAACAAGTTAGGTCTGTTTGAGTAAAAGTAAATAATTTGTCTTGTAGCTTGCTAAATTCCGTTACAAATCATTTTTAAGCGATTTTTGTTGGTTTATTCGGAATTACAGGAAAGTAAAACTGCCTTCTCATACGATTCGCTATCATCGTCATGAACAAATATTGTGCCCACCAGTAGCGTTAGCCTGATTAAAAAATTTCTTTTCGCGCTACTTTGAAATCTTTCGTCAAATATTATCGTCGAATTTCTTAATGGTTTAATCTTCAGTACAAAATATCTTAAATCATCGTTTGATTTACGATTACAAATATACTTAGCGTTTTGTGATCAATCACGATGCAACGGTTCGTCTTACATATCTTCGCGGAGCATTTATATTTTGATAACGTTATTTCTGGAACATTTCGTTGAACGTTTCGCATGCAGTGACGCGAAGACACCAACGCACGATGACAATCCTCTTTAAAGAGAAAACAAAAGTAACGATTGTAGTGTAAAGACGAGTAGCATTCACGAGAGTCGCAAGGAAGATCGTTACACTTGGAACAGTGTACAAACCGTTTAAATTATAGTAGGTGGAAGCGATATACTGTGGTTATGAAATTAGCCAATTTACAATTCTCTTCTATTCATTTTAAATCAGTCGAAACGAAAGGATAAATTGTTCCTTAATAGGATTTCAAACGTGTCGTACTTGGTTTCTTATCGCGTTAAGGTACAAAGATATTATAACACAACATACGAAAAATGAAAGTTGTATTGCTGTCATGCTTACGAGACGTATCTTAAACAGCTTGGAAAGAACAACTATTATAACGCGTTTTTAATTTATCTCACTCATCGTTGTATTACAAACGATGGTACAAATTAATCTCAAATATTACTATATCGTATCTATCTACTATATATTTACATTATGGAAAACGGAGTGACACGCGAAGAAGACTCGTCTGAATTTAGGGATCAAGAGTACGCGAAGAATCAACGGGTTCGACGTTATTTTTCTCGGACTAGAATACAAAGAAGACTGATAAGCGTTCGAACGAGAGGAGTTCGAAATTTGTTCGCCAGCTGTTCCTTTATCGAAACTCGATTAGAAAACTCGTAGCAAAAGCTACCCTTTTTGAAGTTTCGTATGTAATGATACATTTTAATGGTTACAACATTGTAGAAATAGTATCATGAAAAATGAAACTGAACAAATTAAAATTGGTTCTAGAGAACAACCGTACTAATTGTACACGAGGAAAGTTCAAATTAATTTCATAAATTTAATAGTTGTAAAAATAACTTCTATTGTTGTCCCACAAATTCATGTTTTAAACAAACACGATTCCTCTGAAATAAATATGGATACATTTACGACAAATTTTATTTAACAATTTTATTGAAGAAAATTCAGATGTGTCGAACAGAAATTCAAATGCTAGAATTTATTGAAAAAGAATGTACGCAGACGAGGGTGATTTTTGTTACGAGTTCTTCGTTTCTTCACGACGCGATTGCAAATTCGTCGTATCTGTCGTGTTCTCGGCGGACTACGCGATGAGTCCGTCGCAATTTACGTTTTCATTCGATCGCGCTGTTCGATTTTAAATATATCCAGCATAGAGAAAGGAAAAAACAAAAGTGGATCGCCCATTTTCTCTCACGAAGTCGCCGTTATCAAGCTTCTGAATCGCAAAAACGAGGATAGAAAAATTCTCAAGGGAAGAGAAAGGGAGTTCAGAGCGGCGAGCTTCTCGAAAACTTTTTTCAATAATAACCCGAGGAAACTCTTTAATACTAAACAAAAAAAAACAAGTATAGACGTTAAGGTACTCTCTTTCTGTAACGTAACGTAAGCCGTAAACGTGTAAGGGCTGTCATGCATTAAAATAATGAATTAAACTGCGACAGGAATAACAGCAACCTACACTATAACAATACGATAGTAAGCAAAAGTAAACCCAAAGAGACGTATACACGACGTGGCCAGGAAGAGTCGTTCGATGATCCCAAAAGAGAAATAAAATAAAATTTGATCTGTATCTTTATGATCTCTATTTAATCGATATTCGTCGATACTCAAATAGATCTGTTTTTTTTTCTCAAGTAAAATCTCTGTTTCAGGTCTCTGGTCGTCGAAAACCACTTCCTCGGCACTCGGTATAGTTCAGAAAAATAACTTACAATTAGGGAGCAACCGAATGCGTGCGTGTGTGAAAGCGAAAAAAGAAAACACGGTACGAAGAGATTTTACGAATTACGTATGAGAACGTTTGATTTCGTCTGGTCGCGTGAGAAAATGATCGATACGAGAGTGGTAGAATGAGTGGGAGAGTTTGAGACGGGGAAAATGGACATTTATAAATCTATTATTGTAATAATTATAGAAACAGTGGAGCATAATGTATCTGTACGTTTCTTTACTTCCTGCGGTGAGTCAGAACAGTAAGGTAGTTCTTAATTGTAAGAGCACGCGAAATAAAAAATACGTCGTATAGCATATATTACGAGGTAAAGCGAACGGAAAGGGAAATGGTCGAACAGAAATAAACGAGATACAAAATGCTAACAGTGGGGATGTGAAAGCGGATAAATGTGTCTGAGAATAGTCATACAAGGGAAAAGGCAAAATGGAAAAAAATGAAACAAGAGGAACAAGAGGAAGGTTCGACGCGATTTTGCGACGGAAGGAAAAAATTTTCATTCCGATATCATCCTATATAAACGTATAAAAAAAGTATCACGAGCTTTTTGCCAAGCTTTGCGAGGGCGCCAGGATGTTCGTTTGAAATTCGGGTGCCCTCGAGAACGACGAGAACATAAGAACGTCGGAGACTATTGTTTCGTTTGCAAGCAGCCGATTGTCACATAATTACAGATTAATTATTCTTACTATTAATTATGGTTCACCAGATCACCGCCATCATCGTTATTATTATTATATAATTGATGTGAGTGTGGACAAAAAAAAATAAAGTGTACGTAGTAGAAGGTCCGTCTAACTTTGCTATCCATCGTTTAGATTATTCTTCTCGTGAAATGTTTACCATATTTTCTTTTTTCTTTTTAGAGATGGATCGAAATCTGATTTTTAGACTCGTGGCTTTTTTTCGATGCACGAATAGTTGGAACGTAATAATTCGTTTACTTGAATACAAAGTAACAGAAATACAGTCGTACAACTTAACTTACAGAGTCTACGATTTTTTTTTCTTCTTTCATGGTATATGAAAAGTCAATTATTTTTAGATTTTCTTTTTTCTAAATACTAACATTTTCTCAAAGCTTTGTGTGTTTCAGTTTCGATCTTCCTTCAGTTTTCCTGAACCATCTGCATTTCCAAACTTTTCCTCGCTCTACCAACGTTTTCTCTCCTTGTATCAAGAATTTCACTACCCTGACTCCTGTTATTATCAACCGACGATAATCTTGCAGCTTCTTCTATTTTTACGACAGTATTCTTCGAAATATCTGAAACTGTTTCGGTGATTGAACCTGATTCAGATTTGTCATCGATACTCTTCGTGGGATCAACGTCCTTATGCTTATTTTCCTCCAAATCCTCTGCTAACAGGTTCATGAAAAATCTCCTACTATGATCAAGATCCTAAAAATAACATTATCTCGTTAATATAGAAATGCAAATTGTTGTAACAAAGTGAAAAGAAATCAACGAAGGTAAGAATATAAAATTGAAACTAGTTTTCATTACTAACCTTGTTCTGATTACTGACAGGGGAAGACTGTTCTAGCAAAGATTTTCCTTTCGCCATTGCTTCTCTGGAAGTCTTCATCAACTTCTCGGCCGACCTTTTTGCTCTTTTTCTCTGCTCCTCGGTTTTTGGAGCACTTATGCTCTTTAATATCTTATCCTTAAACGCTGCGTCCATTCCAAGATCTTCGAGATGAACAGATAGTTCTTCAAGTTTTTCTAATTCGTCTACGTTTGTTGAATTTCCTGAAATCTCCTCGATCAACGGTTTTGTTTGTTCTTCTTTCGATTGTTTGGTCTCCCTTGACGATAGAAGGTCGTCTGTCTGTTCGTTGCCAATTGCTCTGCTATTTTTTACGAAATCTGGCTCGATTAGAAGCTTTCTTTTA
Organism: Bombus flavifrons; assembly: GCF_040668555.2. NCBI lineage: Eukaryota > Metazoa > Arthropoda > Insecta > Hymenoptera > Apidae > Bombus > Bombus flavifrons. The sequence continues at coordinate 8,937,302 of NC_138455.1, read as the reverse complement.
TTGTTCATCTGATCCAAATGATTACAAAATTCTTGGTAGAGATCAGTACATATATTTGACGAATGCTTCTCGGTGCTATGAGATTGGTTTAGAAGCTGGGTAATCGATTCCATTTCTGAAATAAAATCGTTTCTGAAATGTAGGGAGTTTTGAGATTTTTTAATATTTTACTTTATAATTTAATATAACTATAACTATATTATAATAACTTTAATTTTTGTTTGCTTTGTAATATCGACTAAAATTGACACGGCGCACGACATAAAAAGTTAAATAACGTGGAAATTATAAGACAGAGGATTAACGTTTACCTGATCGTCGATCAGTACACGAATCCGATTTTTTCCTACTTGCTCGATCATCTTCGAAATTTTGAACACTCGAAATGCTTTTCGGCTTCACGTGAGATTGTTCACGCGAAGAAATCATTTTCTCCTCCGAATTAACCGAATTTTTCCCACAACGAAAATCAGGGTTTAAGTTCGCAGTTGTAAAACTTAAGAAATCCTCTTGACTACTCTGTATCTTCCAATTTCCCTCTGAATTTCTATTTGTTATCAAGCTTTCTATGCACTGGTTGATCAGAGGCGATTCCTTTTGTACAAACTTCTTTGCCTCTTTCATGAAATGCCGTCTACACTTTTCAAACACTTCACCAGTCGTTCTTCCATCGTTCCTGTCTTTTTCAATATCCACTTCTTCGATTAGATGAGATTTTTTGCTGACTACATCCAAATATTCGCAATCTCGCGATCTTTTATGCGATTTAGACGATTGACTAGACTTTTCAACGCTCGAAGATATTATAGTACCGTTGAACGTGGTATCTAGCTGTTGCATTTTGTTTTGCGCTCCAGTAACGTTTGAATTATCAGAAACACATTCAGAATTATTTTCTTTTGCGATATTTGTTCGTGTATCTTCTTCCTCGTTAATTTCTTCATAATTGTTAATTACAGTTTTCACAGATTCACTCTCTGATTCTTCGTCGTCATCGAGCAATGTGGCATTCACAGGATCTGCACCCGTAATTTCTATAGCAACAGATTTGTTTTGAAAATTCTCTTGATCTGAAAGAATTATATCAGTACAACTGGATGACCGTGCTGTTTCCTCGACAGCTTCCTCTGCTTCTTCTAAAGTCAGCAATTCGTGAGAGCTAATGGACTTTGATATTTTTTCACGCTTGTTGCTCGAATCTCTATACTCCATCTCGTTGAACAGAGAATTGAACAAACCCGAGGAACGATCTTCGTTGCCTTCTTTCTTGGCAGATTCGCATAACATAGAAGCATCTTCATTTCTAGGATAAGATTTTACATTGCTCAATAGAATCGTAGGACACGTTTTTAGATTTAATAAATCGTAGACACTTTGCGAAGACGAAACTTCCTTATTTTCTTTAGTTTCTTCTTTATTTGAAGCTTCTGAGATTTTTTCTGCCACGTCCTCGATAATTTCGATCTTTTTAACATTCTTCGATCTTTTACTTTCTTCTTCTCTACTCTTCAAAATCTCCTTAACTTTTAACTTTCTCTCCTTCGTGTTCCACCATTTAAAATCTTTTGCTTTATTCGACGAATCCTTTCCTTTTTCTTCATTATCTTTATCAGATTTGATTCCAGCGTTAATTTCCTCTTTCTCACCCCACAGTCTTTTTACTTCGCCATTTTTGAAAACGATCTTATTGTCTTCAATAAATTTATCCACATCAGCGCAGAACTCTTTCATGTCTTCTCTGATGCTACTCAGTTGACTGGTTAAAGGATGTGGTTCATCTTTTCTACGATAATTGTCCAGGATATCTTTACACAGAGGTTTATCCTTCATGTCATTTACGATATTCTCTTCTTTCTTGTTTCTGCCATTCGACCAGTCCAAAATATTACAACAAACCGACGAATCCTTAAATGATTTTTCTTCAGCTAAAATGAGAATAGGACGTTAGCAATTATCTACTGTTAGTCACAAAGATTATGTTGCAGAATAACTTACTGATTAATAATATTAGTAAATCGGTAATTAACAAATTGTAGGTTATAGATTCATCTTTTACAATTTTACATTGAATAGAACCATTGAACGATTCGTAAAATTTCATTTGTTTTGTTACTACGTTCTGTAACTTGTTGCGATTACATAAGGAAATATGTTTGTATTGGTAATTTGTAAACTTCGGATGTTTCTGTATTTATGGGAAATTAAGAAGCGCAAGAATGCATAGAATGTACGTAATACACAAAAACACAAAGCATATAGGTATGAATTTGCGGTTTATCCATTGTTTACCAATTTCGAGCATGTCAAGCTGGATTTGTAAAAACTTATGACGATTTGTGACTCGTAAAATTTCACTGATATTATACTATCGAAAGGGCCCAAGCAAAGAGAGCATCCTCGAAACGTTTTGTGACTTTCAACCAAGTGTTTCTTGTCGCGGTAATCGTATTCGGAATTGGTGTGTAATTTACTATCGTCGTTCTTCCCCTGCTTACAGCACGGTGGAGTAATTTCGGTCTCGTTGGTCGTCTCCGGGACAAGTTTCTCGTAATGGGCCAGTTCTCTTCCAACAGAATAACCACCTGGTAGATCGTCGCTACATCGTTGATCGTCCAAAATTTTCGTCCCGAACCTTTTCCGTTCTGCGTCTCCTGCCACGTATTCTTTCGTTTCTTCAATCTCTTCTACTAACTGTTTCGGCTCCTTACGTGTCGTGACCTTCAGAAAAATATACAATCCAAGAATATAAAAAATTGTCAATGAACGTAGAATGTTAGAAGACAGAAGTTTACTATTATTAATATGCAATATAATATATACGTACCTGTGTTTTCCAGGGTAACAAAATTTCCTTGCCAAGATCGCCGGAGGCTGTTCTTCCTTCCTCCGCCATTGGCCTCCTTCCGTCACTTTTCTCGATTCCTTTTTGCCCAGTTCCATCATCCTCCACCTCGGCGTTCTCCACCTCTTCGTCCGATGACGAGGACGCGGACGAGCTGTTGGAGGATGAGGTACCATCCGACTTTTTCTTCTTCTCCAAGTTGAGCTTGAACGTTGATCAAGCCGGCGTAAGGGGTTTTGCGTGGTGAATGATCAAATAGTGGATGGGACCGATATTATTCGAAGCACGAATTCTGTATCAGACCTTGACAAAACTAGTTCTTACCAGTTCGTCGCTCGTGCAGACAAGCGTGGTCGTGGCTACTTCTTCGTCCTCCTTCGTCTTCTTCTTATCCTCCGCCTCCTTTTCGGACGTCCCGACCGGTTTGTACAGCTTCCTTTTGTTTATCAGGGCTTTCGAGGGCGGGCGCAGATCCACAAGTAAACAGACATTCAATGGATAACAGATTAGATAAGTTTGCAACTACGCTAGATCACAGTTTATACGATCTTGTCGAGCGACATGTAATTGGGCCACTTGTTTGTCAAATCAGTTAACAGAAAAGAAAAATAGAGAAAATTAATGAAATTATATTACAAGCGTCGATCAAGTGCTTGACCGTTTTGCACAATTAAACTAATTTTACAAGTCATCGGTTATAGGCGAACCCCTTAGAAGCTAAATCGATCATCTGCGTCTTTTTGTTGATTTTGTATTTTCATTACATAAATACATGATTAAAATTTACGATGGTTATGTTACTTTTATAGTAGTGGAAAGTTTTTCTATTGTATCTTGAAAGTATGTAGTTTTGTTAGTAAAGTCCAAGTATGTATTATATTTAAACGTCGTTAGCTTCAAAAGAAAGATCGCGAAGATGATGGCTGAGTGTTCAAGGTTCGGAAAGCGTCTTTCGTGCAGAAATGAAAAAGTTCGAAAAAATCGAGAGCGACCGTTTCGTTCAGGAGCCAAACAAGTCCTATACATCATCTACCTTTCGATTTTTACTCACCTTGCACGCTATCATTGATTTTCTTCTGCTCCGCCTCGATCCAGCGTTTCCTCTCAGCTGCTTCTTCTTCGGGTCCTCCTCGCATCCTGTCTTCGTAACAGTTTCGTTAGCTTGTTACACTACATCGACTCTATATTTTCATTCCTCCGTAGAAAGTATTATAGTACGAGTAATTGTATCATTTCTAAATTTAAAGCTCTGATCGATTTAAAAGAAAAATATCATTATCAAGTACGATTGTTCAAATTAATCGTCACTTACCAAGCTTCTGCACAGGCACGATCTCTTGGGAATACAGGTCTGTCATCAAGATACTTGAGGTTTCTACACTTCAAGATCATGGTCTTACGATACAATCTGATCTTCTTTAGAATTGGGTTGCCCATCAAAGATACCACGCGCAATTCTTTCATATCTCCTAGGATCTGAGTAAAGAAATTAGCAATTTATTTTCTTAGATCTATATTCCACAATATTTCTAAATTTTACATAGCAAGTTTATATCTTATTTCTCCAAGTAGTTAAATTCTTAAAATTTATACATACAAGAAATTTCGCAAAATCTATACAAGAAAGCCTTCCAATTTATTTCCTTCAGATCTATATTTCTACAATCTATGTAAAAAGAAATTCGCAATTAATGTTCCCAGACACCAATTTTCCTGAAACTTACATATATTACAAAATTTGACATTTGTTTTCCCATGTCCCCATAATTTAAGTGTAAAATTGTACTATTCATTCTCACAAATCTAAACAAACTCGAAATTCATGTTCTCGACAAAAATTCTTCAACCCATTATTCATAAATCTCACGCGAAACGTAACCAGTCATAAAATTCCATGTGTTTGCTGTTCGTTTACTCAATCTGCTCTAGGTGTCTCCAATATATAGAAAAAAGAAGGAAGAAAAAAAATTACTCGAGATCGTTTGTGTTACAAAACGCGCGACCACTTTCGTAAAACATTAAATTACATCACTGGCGTCCCATGAACACCTGAAGCAGCCGTCGAAGTGACGCCAGAGCCACACGATTGAGGAAACATAACGGACTCACATTAACGACTTCGTCGGTGTCTATCCTGTTGTGAGAAATATCCAGTACCGAGAGGCTATCCAGCAATCGGAGGTGCTCAATGTCATTGGTATCTTGTAAGTAGTTGTGCGACAGGTTTAGAGTATTCAGGAACTTGAGGCTATCTGAAAGCAGAGGCACGTCAAGGTCAAGGTCATCAAGGATACCAGCGTCGACTCGAATCACCGAGATTCTCGATCCTCCGTATAGTGTTGTGCGAGAGGTTCAAAGTGTCTAGCTTCGTCAACCATTCGAGATTCTCGATTTTATTGATCAAATTGTTATGGAGATAAAGACACTTCAACTCGCTCTGATTCTCCAGGTTCGCGATCTCACGGATACCGTTGTTCTCCAGCCATAGACATCTTAGGCCTGTGTATTTCTCCAGATTCTCGATGAATGAGAAACCTGAAAGAAACCTTCCTGATGTAAAAGAAACATTATAATTTTTAAAGATATTTAAAACTTTATTTAGATTTCTCAAGAATTTTGTAAGATATTTCTTCTTTTATATATAGGGATATATTTCTTTGTTATCGAGATTTTATTAATTTTGATACACGCATGATGTGATAAAAATAATTTTAATAATTTTAGTACGAGAAGCACGCGATAAAGCTCCTTTTTACTGCACATTTATAGTAATGTTTGTATATAAAGTGGAAACGTAAAATTCAACATTTTTTCACGTCGGAATTTTTAATTATTTGTATAAGATTAACCTTTGTAATGAAGATAAAGTACGTCATTCAGATGAGGGGTTTGGTACAGTTTATTCGTTTTGCAGTGCTTCTTCAAAAACTCCTCTGTCATCCTGCGATCAATTACCATTTACTTCACCAAACATCAAATTACCATATCGCAAAATCATAGATATAAGTACATTTACAAATTGCATTGCTCTTGCAACTGTACCTGACACCGTGTTTCTTGGGGTCGAAATCGTAAACTTTTCCTTTTATGTACGTTCTCTCCGGTTGTTTGTAGAATTGCCAAAAAATCGAGTCTTCTGTGTCTTCGATAATATCTTGGACAATTCCTCTGATCGCCGTTTCTGACGTTGATTTTGTATCACCAGTAGTTTCTTTCGAAGTTCCTGATTTATCGACAGCATCGTCAGTTTCAATTTTCTCTTCGGTAATATTTTCAACATTTTCTACACTTTTCTCTTCAACAATATTTTCCAGATTCTGTACAATTTTATCTTCAATAATTTTTTTAATAGTCTCTTCTTCCATAGTATCTTCAAGCTTTTGTTCGACTTTTTCTTTAGAAATATTTTTAAAATTTCCCACAAGCTTTTCTTCAACAATATCTTCTAAAGTTTCTTCAATTTTTCCCTCGATATTTCCTACGTTTTCTTCAATTTTAGACGTACCTTCGTCTTCAGTAGATTCTCCAGCTCCTTCTTTTGGAATACCTTGAAGACACTCATCTAAAAATTCTACACACTGTTCCGCCACATTTTTCACGTCATTTTGGCTATCTATGAATTTAAAACTTTTAGCTACTTGATCTTCTTCGATCAAAGGAATCTCGATACCGTCGTTCGGATTTTTGTTAGGTTGGCTATTAAGACTTTCAATATTCTTTGCTCTCACGAAAAGGTTTCCAATCTCATTAAATTCCATCGCTAACTCCTTGAAGATCTCGTTTCTCCTATTTTCTACCTCCGCTTTCCCTTCAACTTCGTCTTGTATAAATTCTTCTGGGTCTCTTGGAATAACTTGCAGACATTCTTGCAACGATTCTGCACGACGTTTCTCCTCGTCTTTCATATCCTTTTGAGTATTCTTCATCTTAAAACTTTCAGCTACTTGATCTTTCGTCAAAGGCATCTCTATGCCATCCTCTTCCTTCGATTCGTCTAGACTTTCGTCAGATTCGCTATTATACTGTTCGATAGATTTCGTTTCTGCAACAAGCTTCTCGATCTCGTTAAATTCAACAGTCAGATCCTTCAAAGCCTCGTTTTTCCTATTTTCTATCTTTGCTTTCCCCTCGGCGATCTTTCTCAACTTTTCCTGAACTTCCTCCTCGGATTTTGGACAATCTGCTTCCGTGATCTCTGCCAATTTTTCTAAATATTCTTCCGGAGAACCCAATTCTACGAACTTCATTCCCTGTCCTTGACTTGAACGTACATCTTCCGTAAAATTTGTTACCAAATCTTCTACCGATTTTGATTCTTTCGTAGATTGATCTTCTACTTCATTCGTTGTCGCTTTTTTATCATTTTCGGTAGATTCTCCGACAATTTCTTCCAAAAGCAATGGCTCTTTATTTTCTTTATTCGAAAATATGGAAATTGGTTGTTCCAAAGTTGCTTCAAATTTAGGTTCTTTCATACTATCTCTAAATTTAAAATAAGCAGAAATATTCACATTAGGCGAAGAATAAACCAAATTTCTTTCGTCTTCATCATCCCAGTCGCTTAAAAAATGTGAACTGTCTGACATCTTGGTCGCTTCTTCGGTCAGTTCTTCGTTACTGATATGAACAAAATCATGTTTCTGATTTTCCATACGTTTTTCACACTCCTCCATTTCTATATTTACTTCCTTAGTTCGATCATCGATCGTTTGATTTTCTGAATCACAGTCGATATTATTTCCATTTTTATCGTTTTTGCTTGCAATATCTTGATGAGTCTCCTTGCAGATATTTCGTTCGCGATTTATCTCGATCAAAGAAATTTTATCAGAGACAACAGTGGGATGGTTATTATCTGTCATTTGGTCAAGTCTGTCAAGCTTCTTTTCACAAACTTCTTCAAACGATCGCTGGCGATAAGACCTGGTGCAACAACTATCGTTTTCGTCCAGAGTGATAGATTCACCTTCTTCAGCATCGTCAAAAGTCAAAGTGTCATCCATATCGCTATCACTGTCTTTTTCAGCTTTCGTCGAATTGTAATAAGACAGATTTTCACAGGTTACGTCGAAGATCGCGTTACAATCGAAATACGACAACCAATTGGAGTCGTCCTCGTTATCGACTTCCGGTATAGAGTCGAGGGTTGATTTATTCGCTTGGTCGTCTGATGTGCTTTCGTTTTTCAACGATTCTAAAGTAATTTTTGTGAGAACGTCGGATGACGAGGTGGATAGAACTTCGAAGTCCACCGATGAATCTTCTGGTATCTTTGAAAAAAAATTGGTAATTTGATTTTCTGAAGTATGAAACAACGCGATATTCTTACAATTAAATTGGAAGATAAACTGCTTTTAGTTTTATATGACTAACTGAGAATCGTAGTGGTGCAGGTAAAAATTTAGATAATATTAATGAATCGTGCTGCTCATTTGCTAAACGTGTCATTCATTTAGGTTCGTAATTAATCGCTACGCAACCACGGACGAGATACAGTGACTCACGAAAAATTTGGACACTCCTGGAAACTTTTTATGTGTATATTATATAAAACATTTTGAAAACTCGTTAGCGCTGTAACGAGACGCTATGTTTTCTAACTTCTATATACATCTTCAAATTGGTTTCAAACTTTAATAATATAATCACGATAGTCGTACTTCGTTACAGTGCCAACAAAATTTCAAAATGTTTCGTACAATACGCATAATGTATGCATACCATTTTTATACATTTTATATATTTTTCCAAGCCACTGTATTTCGCGGTATAATATTTGAGAGTTAACCTCTCCTTTTATCACGCCAACTTGTCACTTTCTCCTGTGCGTTGAATTAAAGTAATATTACCAAAGAAGTGATTACGAGAATAGATTCTAACCGATTTTTTCATTTCTGTTTCAGACAAATTGGTACTACTTGCTACAGCGTCGAGCCTGGTTTCAACCGATAGTTTCTTCTCCAAAGTGACTTGAAAATCGCACGCTTCCTGCATTTTGCCACGTCCTTGTGAACTTAGTACTCACGATACAGAAGCAAAGATCCGACGTAAGTACTTAGTTTCTTAAACGAAAGTTTTCACGTAAGTATATTTCAACATGACTCCTCGAACATGCAAAAGACTCTCCTCAACAGTATTCGTTGCCTAGGTGTCGTTTGATCGATATTTGTTGCGACGTTCTACGCAATTCAGATTGTTTCATTCTAATTGAATGTCTCTTTATCGATACAGTAATCTGTACCTCTACTTTCGTTCACTTCCTTCGTCAACTTTCATAGTCCGATAAATTAATTAAATTAATTTATTTTCTTCTATTCGGATAAGGGAGTCCTACTGCACTACACTGGACTGGTTTTCTTCAATGTGTCACTAAACGTCATCGTCGAAGCCTCAGAAGCTCATGCTTGCAGAAAATATTCTAATTAAATATCGCGTATTACCTTCAAATCATTCGTTGCAAAATAGGAATGAAAGGACGAATAGTCACATGCTACTTTGTTATAATACTGGTGAACGTATCAATTAACAAACCAAAACAAAAGATTGTAGGATTGCAAAGGGCCATGGTTTATCCATATTGTTTATAGGGTATCTCGATCTCCTATCTATTCCTCGCATATCTCGCTTTGCTTTTGTTGCGTCTAGATGCCCCCCTCGATGGCACTTGTTTTTCCACTCGGTTGCAAGCCGGCGATGATGCTCGAGAATGAATGCTATCAACATAATTCAACGGAAAAGGCTGAACGTCGATTCGCAGGCGTCGCGACGAATCGGGATCGATGGAAACGGGAAATCGGCTCGGCCGCGAGGCTTTCAGCAAGTCGACCCGCATCCTCTTTTTTCCCTCAAGGCGATTCCCGGTCGTCTACTTACCAAGACACGTCTTTCTACGCAGCTAGCCTAAGTTCGAGTGGTCGGCGCGTCGCCTCTTTCCATCCTGTTCATAGGGATTTCGCTTTTTACTCGATCGACAGACTCGTCATTTGTAGCAATTTCTCTTCTTCTCGGGATTCGAGCACTTCCTTGTAAGTGTAACACACCCTCGATCGCTTCTCTATCCATTTCAAATGGATACATTCTGATTCATAAGTAGACTACGGATTTTTACGCGACGATGGTAAATTTGAAGATGTGTAAATGTATAGAATACATGCAATATGCAACAAGACGTATTTAGATTCCATTCTTTTTTTTTCATCTATTCATAAGTTACTACATAATTGTTAATTTTAATCATAACGTTTATGGAAGTTTGTAATAAGTTTCTTGAAGCGTGTTATGTAATTTAGTTATGTTTATGATAAGAATGTTTAGGTAAGTATCAATTTTATTACTGTTTAACTGCTTCGGTTATTTATTCTTATTTTAAATATCTTATGGATAGATATCGTCTGATTCAGCAGCTTTCAGAATGAGGGTTAAAAAACCTACTTTACCTAAGTATCTTAAAAACTAGTGAACACATAGGAAGATTGTTAAATACATACAGAAGTTTTCGTTTATTTCTTTCTATGGAGTATACCATTACACGAGTGAAATCACAAAAATCCTCTGATTTTTATTTTGAATTTTCTTGCTTGCACCAGATTTTCTCATCAGAGATTCGTCACTCCCTTTTATTTATTCGTTTGAAATATTCCTTGGCAATTTTATGTTACATCGAATCACAAACATAAATTTGTTTTTCAAGAGTTTACCGAATTACTATATACAATTTAAAAAAAAAGAAATTTTATTCCGTGGGATAAGAGGAAAATATTTAATTGAATAATCGATTACTTCCCTGGATATTTTCCAAGAGAGGTAAGGCAGCAGAGTTCTGTGTGTCATCGTATACATACGATGCATACCAGATTTCGTTCTTGCGGCGGCAGGTAGATAACTCGCCACAGGGTCGACGGAAACGGGAAATTGCACCACAGCTCCATATTCGAAGCATCCCTCCTTTTTCTCACAGTCGCGCCGTCCTGCGCAGTTTTCTTCGTAGCCTGCCGTCGCTATCTCGAAACATGTGGAAATTAGATACTCGGCGTTAGATTGTATGCAATCGAACCAGTGACATCTATTCGGCAGCTTTCTGGGCAACAATCGAAGTCCTTATACATTTTGATATCCTTACAATGATAAAAACAACTCCATAAATGGAACGTCGCGTCGTCTCAATCGTCTGGATCATCGTAATAAGTACGAGTTATGTTTAAAAGACGAAGTTGCTATTCTGATTAGGTTTATTGACGTTTTAAATAGAAACAAAATTTCCGTAGTTTTTTCAAACATTTTGTATTATAGCAAAATCGTTCCTTTTTCTTTATTGTTACAAGCTCGTTTATTCCTTTACGATATCTTCTGAAGAAAGAAAGCTTTATTTTCGAGAACACGACAGTAGCGAGTGTTATAGTATTCTAAATATATTTTTTACAAAGACCAATTTTTTCAAAGGTCATTAGGAACATGTCGATTACTATACTATATACAATATATAAAATTTGCCATTTTGTCATGTAGAAAAAAAGTAGGACAACTTTTCAAACAATTTACTACCGTTGAATCAACTTTGAATATCGTTATATGATTTTTGAAATTCCACGTATTCGAAAGTGGACAGAACTTTTCTAAATAGTCGAAATACGAATAATCGGAGCCATAAAATTTCGCGTGCTTTATGAAAGAATTGAAAGAATTAAAAATATTCGCGTTGCGTTGAAAAAGTCAACGATTGCTGATTAGGAAACCATATTGCGGTTTCCTGTCCGAAAATACGCATGACTACATTCCGTTTAACCGTTAATGACGGTGCATTTATGATAGATAGCGTTTCTGCTACGTTTTCACATCTGCTGACACAAAAAGTTGAGAAGATTACAAGGGAGTTACACGTGTACTTGACGTCGCGTAATAGGACACTTTTGCTTCTACCGATAGCAGTGCCACTTTCATATCAAGTTTTCGATGAATCGATATTGCGCTATCTATCGTCGACTATAATTTAAAAAATCGAATAGTACTTGCATAGTGATCTTGGAAGAAAAATGACACGTTCGATTGACTTCTCAAGTTGATGTGACTTCATTTGTATTTTAACAGATGGCATTCAACATCCGTGTCGCTGATTATAATTCAAACTTGATAAAGTCATGTTCTATAGTTGAATCTGGATTATTATTAGAAGACCGATTAATAGAACGATCGATCAATGAATTTTTAAGAATGATTGCTTGTAAGAAAAGCTTAAGTAGAAAAGGTGCTTCGATTCTTCAGTAAGTAAGTAAAATACACATTATACGTAATGTTCTAATATTTTGCAGTTGACACAGCGTTACGATAGCAAATAGATAAGACTCGTTTTACTCTCTCGAAAGGAATTTTTCGTATACAGTGTCGATAGTGACGACTATATGTTAACCTAGACTGATTTACCGCAATTTGAAAAAATAGGTCAAATGTAATTTTTAAAACAGAATATTTAACACCATTTATCATATAATCGTATATCCAACAATCTCAGTGACGTAAAAAGAATTGAAACAATTTACCGATCTTTTCAGGAATTATTTCAAGACGTATCGTTCCATTAGTCTCGAAAGGACTAACTAGCTATCAAAGAATCGTAAGATAAGCGGTTAAGCAGACACCAGAAGTATCATGGATGAAATGGTAACATATTTCGAGCGTGGACAAAGATTTTCGTTCCGGTAAAGCGATTCAATGACTGGAAAATAATTTTTAGTCACGTCCATTAGCTTTCATGAGCCGGCGCGTGACCATGACCTCGACGATCAAGCGTCTAGCACTTCTAAACCGAGTTCACCTAGCTTTCAATCACTTTTTTCCGATGCTGTATCGGTTCTGGCGCAACGTCTATGTTTTAGTAACAACCAGGGAACTCTTCATATCCATAGAAGTCGGAAAAACCAATTCTATATTGCTTTCTTTTCCTTAGAAATAATTTCTTCGAGATTGACACTCTTCCGACGATTGTTCGGCCTTCGTCGAAAGATGATTAGCGAGCGGAATAACGGCGAAAGATTCGAACCGGCTGTTGAATTATTGAAGCATCCAAAGAGGGAGAAAGAGAACTAAGAGGATTAAAAGCCTAGAGACATATTAGAATTTCAAGAGGCGAGCCGATAAAAATATTCAATCGTGGTTAAATTTACTTTTCGATGGGTATCGTTGCGACCTTGATTTTGAAGAAATCTCGTTGACGATCCCATCCCATCTTCCGGCGATTTCCTCTCGTCTGATGATCGAGGATTAATTCAAAATGTGGCGACGAATATTGTCGAATTTCGTTAAAAATTTTAAAGCAGAAGAATCTTATCGTTTAATCAAATTAATCTTTTGTTAAACGTATAACGCTTTCCTGGTCCTTAATTCGTATTTGAAATACTTGGTAACGTCCACTGTCAAACAAGAAATTACAAGTTATAGTAAAATTATATCGGTTAATATTTCGTAAAAATTCGCTAATTTCACAAGTGATTCATATAAACGTACCTGTTCAGGTCCAGTAACTGTACCAACAGTGATACCACGTACGTCTTATTCTTTGCCTTTGATCTATTTTGTTACTATTCTTGTTTTACTTTTGTTCCATCCAATTTTAGAAGTCCACAACATCGCATCCTTAAGGATCTATGAAACTGTAAAAATTAACATATTTGTTAATTTATTAAGATATTTGGGTTTCAGTATGCATGTTTATCAGTACATTGTACTTGAAAAAGATTTTCATTTCCAAGACTCCCCTGGGTAAGTGAATTATTATTATTATTATTAATAAAAATATCGTCTAATCATCGTGACAGATAGGAATCTAAAATATTATGAAAAATTACTGATTGGTTATCTTCGTCGTTCTGATGGTTCCATTTTTATTAGATACTGGCCTGGACGTGGAAAAAAACCACATCAGCGATCAGCTGACATCGAAACGGCATTTTAAAAGGCAAGTTGGGCATCCACGCGATCGATGGATCCTTTCTCTATGGTCTCTTTAAATAGACGAATTGCCAATAGTCTAGGAATCGTTCACGACCGATAGCGGATTCAAAGCGTATTCAAATACGATTCCGCCTCCTCCATCCTAGACGCGTGAACCTTAATTCTCAAGGCAGAAGCAGCCGACCACCCACTGCTATTTTGCTTTTCAAAAATGTACACGATGAGCTGAGCGAGACAAAGACAGGTCAGCCATGATGGAGGAAGAAAACGGAAGCCGTCAATTACATAATGCATTCGAATCGTGATCCGTACGAGTTGCTCGATCCGTCTCGATCTCTGGCTGTTGGTACACAAAACGGGGATCTCGGGGAGCGTGATGGGCGATCCTCGAGGTCATGGTCACGTCGTGTCTCGCAGACAAATTTAGTCGCCTCTAAAATACATTAGTCTTAAATCTCTTCCTTGGGAATTTTTTGGAAATTATACAATCTTTCAGAGTTATGCATTGTAAAAAATTTATCAAAGAAATTTAGGGAAAATTATATATTATAATACACAGGTTCGCGGCAGTATTTCACACCTTCTATGAATATATTATGCGAGTTATACCGAGTATTTTGAAATTTCATTATCACTATAAAACGGGACTGCATTGTCGAGGTTACAGAATAGGAAGTATCGGCACACTCATAACATTCATGTACTAATTAATTATGTATATTAATATACACATGGTATTTCATATGATTATAAAAATTTGATGAAAAAATGAGATACATAGAACCCGATAAAAAGAGCATTTTGTTGGGAAATAATTGTTAAATATTATCTGCGGTATTAGTGTAACGAGTACAGTTAATAAGTGTTTATAACCGACAAGTGTAAATGGTGACGACACAAAATATTTATTTCGTGGTAACGAAAATGAATTTTCCATGTAAAATGATTTCTAGTTTTGGTTTTGTAACAGGAAAAAAGTGAAGTAATTCCTCCTGAATGTCTGTTGACGCGCAAGGTGGCACGAGCAAAGGAAGCCGACGCTTCCTTTCGCACCGATCTGATGCAACAAAGTTTTACGATCGTATAACTGAGTAATCGAAAAGCTCGAAGGCATCCACGTGTACCGAAGACAACTATATTGACGATTGGTCACAAGGTGAAGCGAGCATGACGAAAAACACAATTAGCAAGTATAATCAGTCGTCAGCTGACCTATGACAATCTAACCCTGTCATCATTTTAAGGGCATGGTGCAATTTAGTATAAATTATGAAAAACACGTGTTAAATCATAATCAAGCCGAAACGATCAGCAAGTCTAATAAACTATCCGACGACCTATGACAACGTGTCATCTAAGACAAAACTCGTCAACTTTGTAGGCCAAGGAAAATTTCTAACGAAATGTTTCAGTCATCGCCTACCGATTACGCAATGAGATCCATCAATTTATTGATTTTCTACGATTAGTGATGAAAGAAGAGCTTCGTTTCACCTGAAAACTATCGCGTACAAGACACACAAATGATTATTCAAAATTCAAAATTCGATTGAGATGTTGCGCCTTATAATTTACCAATCATCTAAGAGGATCTATATATTTATCGATTTTCTAGGATTAGCGATAAAAGAAGTGCGTCAGATTGTTTGGAAATTATTAAGGGTACAGAAAGATAATTATGCATTCAAAAGTTAATTGAAATTTATTTCGTATCATCGTCGATCTATTTAAGAGAATTCATAATTTCTGTCGATTCTCTAGTGATTAGTGATACGATACTAGAAGCTACAGAGGAGCGTTGTATAGAAATAAAAATTGCGCTGGATGTAGAAAGATAGTTGTATATGCGATGTACCACAGACTGGCCGATCGACTAATCGACAGGATGTCAGGTTGGAGCCACTTCCACTTCCACGCAACATGGAGTAACTTTGTAACGGAATGCGAGTTACGGAAAGAAGTTACTTGGCCATTACGATGCGCAGTAGGAAGAAAAACGGTAGCGATCGAGCGTGATCGGAGAGTCAATCGAAAGGAGGAATCGGTCTTCTTCGTTGTTGCATAATGTTGAGGCACTGGACGAGATACGGAGGAGATAATTTGATGAATGAATTCGATATAAGAAGTGGAGAATAATCGATGATATACAAATTACCTAAACGAAGATATAATTTGTCCGATATATTCTCCAATTGAAAAACAACAAAATTTCAATATTTAATAATGTCAAGATTAATCAGGACATATTATTAGTGTTTAATACGAAGACGAGTGATAATTTATTTACCCCAATGGTGAAAGCAGAAAACATAAAAATTATGATCATTTCTGGCAATATACGTAGCATATATCGATTAACGGGAAATAATAGTTTTGTTGATAGTGTACATTTTTATTAACATTGGTTTAATGCAAGAATAAAACCATTTATTGTAGCTAATTATTAATTACATATTCTGTTTTCAATTCATTGATTTCGTTCTCGAGTAACGATACAAAGATTAATTTATTTCTTTGATTAACTGTAACCAGCCAGACATAGACATTCGACGTAGACAATCTTTACATAATTTTCGCCCAACACAATGTCTCGAATTGATTGTATCGCGAACTATGAATATTTGAAATTCACTTTGTACCGTCGTAAGACTTTATCGAGAGGGAAGGTACACGAGTATAGAAAGAAAAAGTAGCGGGAAAAGTTCTGTACGTGATGCTTTCATGAGAAGCATCAATGTTCCCCTTATCATTGGAAAATTCATAAATAATTGATACGAAACGAAGAGGCGACGATGTTGCAGCGCGTCCCCGAGACTTGCAATTCGTTTATTGTTCTGTGCGTGATGCTTTTATGAGAAGAATCAATGTTCTCCTTATCGTTGGAAAATTCATAAATAATTGATACGAAACGAAGAGGAGACGATGTTGCAGCGCGTCCCCGAGACTTCAACTCGTTTATTGTTCTATGTGTGATGCTTTTGTGAGAAGAATCAATGTTCTCCCTATCGTTGGAAAATTCATAAATAATTGATACGAAACGAAGAGGCGGCGAAGTTGTAGCGCGTCCCCGAGACTTCCGATTCGTTTATTGTTTATAGATTTTCCCTGATTCCACCGCGATATAGGCAACCATAAATTGCATCGGCTACGAGTTTTCCATAAATTTGAATAACATTTTCACTTCCTGCGCTATCGCGTGGACCCCCACCTAGCTTAGTTGACGACAATGCGAGCAACGATAAGACTATCACGGTGACCTCGCCCTTAGAAGGAAGGATTCTGAATTTTATTTGACCGAATCCCGCATATCATTATCGTTCTCGTATCTATTATTCGTTGTCTTTTCCTATCCGTCATTGCTATCTTCTCCGTTTCTTTTTATTCCGATCTGTTCTAAATTGACCAATTGATTTTAATCATTTTGTCATCCACCGATGACAGTTCTTCCGTTTTTACTCTTATTCTTACTTTTTCGTTTTTAGATACGTATTAGGTTGTTGTATAAGATCTAATTAATCAACGACGCACAGTAGGTACTGCACATATCCTTATTTCTCAATAAAACGTATTTTTGCCAGATTCTACATTCCTTTTTAGCACGTGATACCAAATTTTTATCCTCGTGTAAAAGTATTAACAAATGGTGTGAAATTTATGATACTTTGCTCTAGTTAAATAATATATATTGCAACATTTTTTACAAATATTTTTCGTATGTATTACTTTGTTATATCGTCCTTCGTAAATGAATGAAGTATCTTGTATACCCATCACTTGAAACCTTTTGTCCTTTAGAAAATATAATTATTACTTGTGAAAAAATGTTGTAAATATCGAAATAATTAGTATACAATATATTTTAATTACATCCGGATCCATTCTTAGAGTCTCAGAAAACTGAAGGACTTGCTTTATCTATGTGTCTATTAACCTTTTTTGAACCCTATTATACTTTTCCAATAAAGGGACATCCTGGTTAATAGGTTAACACATACAAGTGCAAGGATATGGAATGTTAAACGATGACTTGTAGAAACTGTTCGATGACTAGATGTGTACAATTCCAAGTCCTAATTCGAGGAATGCATTTTTTTTACCTTTGCTACTGTCAGCAAATAACAGGACCGCCGATCGTTTGGTGTCATTTTCCTTCTGCAAATAATCTTCTGTTTCTTCAGGTGTTTGTAACCCCACAATATCGAATGTCACGAATGATTGAAAGCCTGGAATTTTTCATTTTGATCGGCAACTTCGTTCAAATTAAAATCCATCTCCATGGATGAAACAACAATATACGTTAGATCGTCGATTATCCACAATTAAAGTAATTACAATACGCACTTTTTACGTAATTGAATTTTTTGCACAATCGAATAGCTTTGCTTTTACGCAAGGCAAGATAATTTTGTTATTCTTGTTTTCCAATTTTTCTTACCATTCCCTTTTGTATTATTCGATATTCCGATATAATCGATCCTTTAATCGTACAACTTTCCAAAGATTGCAACATCAAAGAAAAAGGATAAAAGACAAAAAGAGTGCATTATTGAATCGACGCATTATTGAATGGATCGTGTTTCGTAATTCGATCGGGGACTTTCCATGGTTCCTGGTAAACGAATTTGGAAAGTTGACGCGTTCCTCGAAATCACGCGGAAACAACCATAAAATTGAGGCACGTCCCGTTTCGCATTCTAATCGAAGTCTTGACGAAATTCTACGGCGCATCGAGTGGGCAGATTTGAAAGTCGATGCCGGAGAAAAATCTGCGAAACACGTGGATCACCTTTTGCCCCTTCTGTTTCAATCTCACCTTTCTCCATCCTCCTCTTCTCAACATTTCGCCATTTCTCTCTCTTCATTGCTACTTGTTGACGTAGCAAGAAATTTCGTTTGCTTCAGAAACTAGCATTTATCGAGATTGAATTTGAATATCATTCGTCAGTCAGTTGAACTCAAAGAATCATCCCTTACATTGTAACGTACATTCTTCCTGCTTCTATGTTTATCACAATGTATGTGATACGTTCATTGTAATTTATCACAGTGTAATTACATCAGTGTAATTAGTCATTCATCGCTACACAAGAACGAGAAATTCTAGAAAATTCATTTATTTACATGGATTTACGTTAATCTGCATAAATGAATTTCCTAGAATTTCTTGTTCTGTTTTTCTTTATTTTTCACACGCCTTCTTTGCAAAATCTGTGTCGTTCAGATTATTCTAGAAAAATAAACATTAATCATTAGTAATTTTTATTAAAAGAAATGACTACCTTCAGATAAAATTTCTTAATTTTAATTTCGTTCGTTTCAAAATCCCTGTTATTTGTTTTAATTATCTCGCAAGAAACGGTCAAGAAAATAGATAATTGTTGTTCAAAAAATCTCTTATTCATTCTTGCTGTCATCTTAAAAGAAAAATAAAAAAGAAAAAAGTAGAAATTAATAATTCTACTCTTATTGAAACGATCTTAATAACAAGCGTACGATTACTTTCACGATGTAGCATATTTAGACATCGACATACACTTTCTGTTTCACTTTGCGAGTTGTCCCGTTTCGCAGCGGATGTTCGAAAAGTTTCTAATGATTAACGTTCGCGTGAAATCGGACAGAAAGCTGACAGTCGGTTCTAGTTTACTTATTTAGGGGTAGACGATTTTAACGGTGCATGTCGCATTTAAATATCAGATGTAAAAGGAAACACGTGAATCACCTTTGCGAGTTCCCCACCACCTGCTTCGGCTGCCCCTTCCCAGGCTTTTCTCCTGCCATTTCTCTTTCTTCACGACCCGTGTGTTTATACAGCGACGCACGTTTCCTCAGTATGGATCACTTACGTGTTCGAATTGCGATTGTTCTCGGTATCTCTGGTTTAAAAAAGCGTCATTCGTATTCAAACAATGTCACGAAGGCTAGAAGGTTCGATTAGAAATTTGATATTATCACGACAAATTTTCGCGTTGATAACGCAATCATATCAATTCTTGCTGAATTTTCGAGAAAATCTGATACGTCGTCAAACTTTTAGCTTATGATCGTTTTATTCGAGCGACTGGCTATGAAATTATTCATTCTCGAGTACACACATTTGTCTTTTATTGTTAAAGAAGTCCGAATTTTTATTTTATTACTGGAATCTAATTTTAAAAGCCGCAAAATTTGAGTTTACGAAGAAGCTTTGGAATTTTAGGAACCGCAAATGTTCCTGAAATTCCACAGGGCGATTAAATAAATTGTCACGATGTAATAATTTAATAAATATAATTAACAGGTAATCAGAAAGATCGTACCTCTGTGCTAACGACAAGAACACGAATGTCTATGGTTGAAGGATTAATTAGGATATTATTTTATTAAATTTATTTTAGAATTACTATTATCTAAATCATAGTCTTACAACAGATAATCGTGTAAAAGTATGTCGCTGATTTTTTAAGAAATCAAACACCAACTATCTTTCTAAATAATGATACTATACGAAAACTTATAAAATTTATAAAAAATGAAATTAGTCACTTTGGCTGCTAAAAGCCTCAGTCGTAGCCGAATAAAAATCTCTTTCTAATACCTTCCTGTAAATGACTTCTCTTCTATAACGCAGGCTTTTTCATAGACATATCAGTTGTCAGTCGGCCAAGACATCATGATTCACAGATCCAGGTCAGCAAAACAAAATCGATCCAGTGATTTGCCGGTAAAGAATTAGCATACGCACGTAACCGATCGTACTTCTCATCTGGGTTCTTCGCCTAAACTTCGGTCCCGTCATTGTCCCGGAATTTCCCGTTATTTTTTATTCCCTTTCCGCGCGATAGCGGAACCCGACGTTTCAGGTAACTCCATGAAATATCACGGTGTTTTATTTCGGTATTTTGCTCTTTTAAACTTTCATGTCCCTCGAAAAATCACAATATCTCCGCACCTTGAAACGCTTTACTAGTTGCAAAAGATTTAGACGATCGTTTCTCGTTATCCACAATTTGTCGATGTTAGGAGTTACGATTTTCCATTTTTCGAAGGAAAATCCGCGTAAATTAGGATCGATATAAGTTAGAAGAAATTTCGTGTTGTATCTTCGTGTGGTTACCTTCAGAACCATGGTCTTGAATATTTCATACTCATATCGATATTAGCTACAATTCGTACGTAGAAGGTTTTGAACATGCCTGTGCGCCGAGTAAGGCCAACAACTTTTTGCGACTCGCCGAAGCTTTCATTTTGTCGAATCAAAGAGCGGGCTCATCAAATTTGAATTTTATTATAGGGTCATTCGTTAGCTCGAACATTCACCACCACGATAGGGCTAAGAACACGTGGTTCCTTTCAAATTCTAAACGAATAAAACTAAAAAATCATCATACTTTTATAGTTCAAAAATTGACGTGTACAACCAAAATGTCTAGGTTTGTTTTTTTACATGCAAATGAGCCTCTTGACCGAAAAGCTGGACTGATCAACTCTGCTTTTTGTAAGATTTTCAATCTCAAATAAATTATTTAGTTTCGTAGTTTTTTTTTTTTTTTTTTAATTGCAGGAAAAAAATTTAGACAAGCGTAGACTCTCCAAGGAAATTCTTAAAATAATTGTAATATTCCGCACTCTATACATTTTTCTTTATTTTTTGCAATTTGTACGGAAACTTGAAGATGCAAAAATGCACACAATACAAAAATATATGAAATTTCCAAAGTGTAGTATCTGTTCTGATATTGGATAAGTAAAATAAATTTCTGTCCAGGTCCCATTTTTCAAATTTTATTCGTAAAAAAACAAATTTGCATAAATATTTTCGCTACAATCGTGGCTTCTGCGCGGCTTGATGATTCTTTTGCAATAGAAAATTGCGATTGTTTTGATCGAGACGCTTGAAGCATACGGAATTGCGCCGAACCAAAACAAAATCAAAATTCAGGAGCTGGCCGGGTTGAGCGATGTCAGTGGAGCAAAAAGAAAGTACCGCTATTCTTAGGCCTGCGTGATCCTTATCAGCAGCTCCTTCTGTATCAGTAATGCCCTTCAACGTTAAATTCCACGATCGCTGAAAACCGTAACTTTTGGAAAATGGGAGCAGCCATGTGCCACGAGGAATGGGAACATAAACAACGCTAGTGAGCTGATGGTGTTAGAGAATGCTCATTCCTCGAGGAACAGAAAACGTTTTAGACACGCCACTGAGATACATCATTTTGCGATGTCCTTTCTTTGTTCCCTTTTTTCTGTGCCAAGTTTCTTCATTTTTGACAAATGACTGGTAATTTTAATAAATTATATTCTTCATGTGTAAAATAGCAAATCAATGAATAATGACGATCTTTATGCTTTTTCTGTGTAATATTATGTTATGAATCTTTAATTTTGCAACAATATGTAAACCATTAATTTCGACCTCAATGTGTACAAATAAACTTGGTTTACGGTTCCTATATTTAATCATATATTTATTCATTGATTTTTCTTTAACCTAGTGTTTTAACAATCGAACGTAACGAAATGATTAAGAAGTTGGATACAATACATTATTCTTCTATCTGCACTATTCTACCTACATTATTCTTCTTTAAACTTTCTCTCGGTGTTTTGAATAATAACTTTTTTATAGTATCTTTTTCTTATTCCATTATTTTATTGCCCAAAAATTTAGAAAATTATTTACAAAATGTAAAGAGATATTTTTTTCGAAATATCTTCTATTTTTCTATTTATTATGCCAACATGAAGATGGAGCGTAAGACGTTAAATTAAATCAAATTTACATATTGTATTAAACGAAAATATAACGTGTTGGTTCCATTATCAATATCCTAAGAAAATTAGGAATACAACACTAATTTTAGTGTCGTTAGCTTCAACCATACTGTGATCAGCCTTCGGTACAACGAGGCCAATTGAATTGTTCGTGAAACTTCGAATATCGTCAAGCAAGATCACGGCGAGCCGTTGGTCATATATTTTGTGAAGTCCGGAGGCCCAGATCCTTAGATCTCCATAGCGTATAAAGCGATTTTTCGACCTGAAAATTCCTATCTGCATAAAACAAACGAGTGATCGCCGATTCAAGTAGACGCAAATGCTGTCCTTTCGGCATAACGCAGTCTCATTACGGAATTGGTGACATAACTTTTCGTCGTCGAGCGATCGTATTCGAACGATAAGAATCCCTCACGCTAGTCTCGAATTTGTCTCATACACGTGAATAATGATCCATGACGATTTTTAAATTTTTAACTAAGAGAAAGATTTTTCATTGCATAAATCTTCTATTTCGCTTCGATGTTGAACTTCGAATTCGAATGAAACGTTCGAAGTAGCTCATAAATGTTCGAAAATTTCTACGTTTCTTACTTTGGAAGAAAGTGCGTTTTATAACATGGCATTCTAATATTCGTCGTATAATTTTTCAAAGTTATATCATCGCCTACGTGTACGAATCTTGATGCCACAGAATGCGAATTCATCTTTCCGAGGCTGTGAAACGTTCAGCACCTGCGAACCCAGTAAACCGTACGACTCAGCGTCATCATCACTGCTATCTCGCGAAATTACGTAGAATAGTTTCAGATTTAACACGTCACTCTTCCTTTCTACGCTGTAGTCCGAAACAAAACATTCTCACAAACGTGTCTTCATTCACTGCCGACCTGCCGATATCTAAACCGACACACAATCCTGGATTTAATTTTCTACCTGCATTAGAATATTTTTTTCTCCTAGGCTCTTCGTCGAATTTAACAGTAGAAATTGCACAAATTTCTGCAAGCATTACGTAACACGGAAGACAAGGGAGAACAGGACGAGAAATTTTAAGAAATTTATTATCGAATAATTTACATAATTCGCTAATTTCCAATTTTGGTAGAAAACCTGAAGTTTCCGAGCAACCGAGATTTCTAAATATGCTACATCAGATTTCTAAATATGGAACTCGATCGCAAGAAATTTACAAATTTTCTTACCAATTAAGAACAACGTAACCGATCAAAGAAACGATGCCTCTAAGATCGGATAATCTGGCCGTGATCCTTCTTCAAAGACGGATTAACCACGATCTACGTTGGACTTGATATCCCAGATTTTAAGATGCAACTTTGAACTAATCAGATGTTTCTTCTATATCTACCGTTTGATATGATGTTACTACTTTCTGTGTATTCTACAATTTTTATAAATAAGAGATATTAAAAAAAGAAGATATCTAACGAGACTCAAACGTAAAAACAAAATAATTAGAAGAACAAGATTGGTCCTACAAAATTTTCAAAATTTCCTTATCGGTGAATAAAATTGATCTACACGATAAAAGGAACGATATTTCTGAAACTATCGTCGCACTAACTTCTTCAAAAATCCGGCGAGTCATGATCCTCGTTGACTCGGACTTGATATTCCAGGTTTTAACATGTAACCCTGAACTAGTCAGGTATTTCTCGTAGATCTAGTGAATCAACGATATGTATGTGCATATTATATATGCCAAACCGCCTCGTGTAGGCACAAAACCGGCCAACACGTTTACACCCATGGCAGATTGGAGCACGTGGTCGAAGCATACACGTGCTGCCGGCTGGCACAACTTCGCGCTGCTTCTAAATTTACCGCTCAACGAGAGACCTAAGCCAGTCATCCCTGGTGTCCTCTTTCACCTGCTTTGTCCGCAGTTTCGCAAAAAATTGCACGCGAGTCACCTGGAGCACGTTTCGAGGCCCTCGAAAGAAGAAATCGTCTGGATGCGATCTGGAACGTATAACGGCGACAGTTGGAAACGAGGTACAGTACGGCGTACAGTGGACAAAAATCGATATAATCGTAGCTGGATTTTCATCTTATTATTCGATGACATCGTCAAGCTGTAAATAAATAATACAAGTGTAAACAATAATTCTCCAAAAAATCGATAGAGCATTAGTAAGAATCGTTCGTACATCAAAATCTGATCACTTGATTAGTTCGCTCGTTATATGTTCTTGTTTGTCAATTCTTGTTAAATGACGTTTGTTAGAACTTAAATATGGAGACATTGAGCAAAGATATGTGTAATTGTAAATTCAACTAAGCCAGGCAGGGTGGGAAATACTAACAATTTGATTTGATAAACAAACTTTTATTTACGACAGATCCCCTGGTATCAAGTTTCAGGAAAAGTGCACGTTATATGCATCTTTTAATCTTTGTCGCGAATCCTCATTCAAACGCCGTACTATGAAACGTGAGAACGTGCAAACGCGCCTGCAAACGCGCGAACGTTGCCTGCGAACGCGGCCCGCGAATTTTGATTTTTGTCCCGAATCCCGTTTGTTGAAGATCCATGAAGGTACTCGTCTCTTCCGAATTGAAATCAATGACGATTAATTTTTGTCCATTTTTGAAATTAATAAGTAGAACGAAAAAGAGAGAAATTGAAGACAGAAGAGGAACATAATAAATATGCAAATTCATATCTTCGTGAATACATTTAAAAGAGTAAAACCGAGGTAGAAGCTTGATCGACCTATTAAACGTTACATCCTTTCACATATAAATTCTTCTTTATTCTTAAATATTTTAAAAATATTAATTGTCGTAATATTAGTAATTTTATTGGTTTTATACATCTTCGAATTATCATCTATTTTGAAAGCTAATATATCTTTCCACATAGTAGGTGGTTTTCCTTTCCAATCAAATCATATTAAGATACTCTCTTTTAGGCAATAGGAATCAGATAATTTGCACGAAGCGATATAAAAATCAATTAAAGACTATTTCCATTTCATCTTTCAATCTTCGTAGGATTCACTGAGTAATATTTAAATACATATATTTTTAGTACTCTTATTTATTCATTTATTTAAATGAGAAAAAATGACGTATCAAATATGCAAATATGCACTTGTACGAGAATTTTACAAGAGAAAGATCGTCGAAGGTTAGTGAGGGAAAACTTTCTCGTTTTTCAGGAAGCGATGAAAAGGACATTAAGTTCCAAAACGACCAATCGGCGTGCATGATGGCGAAGTGAAAGAGAAAGTAACACACACACACATATTATCTTGGCCACATCTTGCAGGCTTTTGCGGTTGCAAGGATCGTGGTTAAAGCGTAACACAGTTAAGCCGTAGATCGATCGGTAAAAAAGAAGGAAAAAACAGGAAAAAATTAGCTAGCTATGTCAGGTTTCTTCGTGTTAAAAGATCACCTGAAAGACTGAGCTTTCTAAGGAAGTAAATTATCGATCGCAATCCAGAAACGAAGGAGAAAGTGTCACGAGGCGTGCTCGATCTAATCCACGCACGTTCCACTTTTTTAAATCGCATCTCGCCCAGTTATTTTGCGGCTATCTCTCCTTACGAACACTGCGACCTACATCAGGAGTTTGCTCGATTTTTGCGAATTTTATTTCCTATCTTTCCTCAATTCAATTCGCTTAATACGCGGTCTTCGACACAATCGTCTTCTTCTATCGTCAAGAAATATTTTTAGATTCGAGAAAAATATAACGGAATCGTTATCGATACGTGTGATTTTCGATTTTAATTTTCCACTAAGATTATTCGTGCAGATTTCCCTTTGGCTCTTCCATGGAAACTTTTATAAAATATTTGAAATATCGTGTCGGATGGGAAAGCAAGAAAGTGTAAGCTTTGATTGAGAAGTCTCGGCGTAACAATCGACTCTCGCATCGTACTTACATGAATCGAAGAAGGATCGAAGCGTCTGGTGTCAATGAGAAAAGTAAACCCTCGACTGTCTGCTGAATAGATCAGCTAATTTAGATCAATCCGACTAAATGCGAGGACTTTTAAATAGAGCGCACCACGCGTTCGAGAATTGCAAGCAAACGGAGTCACCTACTAAACTCTCAGCCCGATTGCAAATCGCATTCAGTAGTCGCACGTGTGTGTATTCCGTTGGTCAGTTGTTACCAGGCTCCGATCAGACGCATGGTAACCAATTCTTACCAATCTTTTTATCGAATGTATCGAGACATTCATCTAGTATCTGTATATAACTTCTTTTTTCTTTATCGTGGCTATGTGTCGCTTTCATCCCCTTAGATTACTATTTTTAATAACTACGTGACTAATCGAAGACCATTTAGGAAGTAAGACGATTTTAAAATTCGGTCGATCGCAGATTATCAAAACTGTCTTTTTATTAAATTTTATTATGACGTCTTTTTGGAAATATTTATAAAAAAAAAATATATAAAAGATGATAGTAGGTCTCTTAAAAAATATTGACATCGAAAGCATTATCATGTTTCTGATATTAAAAATCTTTTCACAGAATTTCATGAATTTCTTGTCTCTCGATAAGAAACTTATATTTTCGAACCAGATAGATCCTTCCTCTCTTTAACTGCAGTTTATTAATGTACACCTGTTAACAATTAAATAACATCAAAATCATTGATGATTAAATAGGAGAATTATAATATGACATAACTAAAAATGAAGACGACCTGTCAGATTTAAATGTATGTTTCTAAACAGTTAAATTGGCGAAGTTTCATGAAATTATTAACACAGTTGATACTTCGATATTGTGATATTTTGAGACGGTTTTCCTGCAAAAAGCAGAAAATGTGACTTGTAATCTTCTTTCTATGATCTTCAAATATAATCCGTGCCACCAGTCAGATATCACAAAGCAAGGTTCCAACCTAATTAAAGAACGAAATTGGTGAATACTACCTCGCCACAAATTATGCGAAATAACACGCCACGAGCTATTAAACCAGGGCTACAAGAAAAGAGCACCGATGTGGCCGTTGCTCGAAGGAACGAGTAGACCCATTACGAACACCGATCTCGCATACCTAGCGAATCGGTTGGCCAACTAAGAAATGCTGCACCATTTTCAGCTCGAAGGATGTCTATCAATTACCCCCGCAAGAATGTATACTCAGCCTGTCGGCTTTAATTACGTGGCCACTAAAGAAAAAAAGAAAGTAGTATATAGACCAAACATAAGAGAATACGTCAAGACACGAACACGGTCAATTTCGACAGAGAAAACCCGACTAGCGAGTAGGACATTTGTTTACTGAATGTGATTAAGAAAAAAAGAGAGAAGAAGAACGTCACATCGCTAATGCGCTCGTGTTTCACTGGCACAGAAAGGGAAAGAGAAAGAACAGGTGATATCACGCTGGTCCAGAGTTAAATTTTAGCTGTTCAAATGAATAAAAAATAAATTACTCAAAAACGCACGACCTGTGTATTTCTTATATCGGTGACCACGATGTAATAATTAACGATCAGTTTCATTTAGTTAAGGAACTACAAGGTAAAAAGACGAAGCATGTATGAAGCTATTCCTTAACTCCTGCTTTTTTATTCGTAATTTATTTCAACTGCGCCATTTTCCACTGATGCTCCATGTAAAAAAAAAAAAAAAATAACGAGGATACATATAAAAGAAATTAAGACGAAACAAAGACGCGAAATAAAGACGCTGGTACAGACGAAGAGTCATCATAGAATCAAGAATTATAAGGACATTAGATTACGTAATAATAGAAATAATAAAACTAACGAATAAAATAAAGATGGAAATGTAAAATTTATATTTAATTCATTGCTTAAAGGCTAAACGTTCAACTCTGGACCAGTATGCGATCGTGACAATTTCGAGTTATCTTGCAATCGGCGCCAGGTCTCGCGCAACCACCGATCCCTTGTGACCACTGCATTTTCCGCAAGCTGAGACTTTCACCTGGTGCACCGCGTTCTCCGGTGACGTGGTGGCTAGGCAGCGCCACTTAGATCGCACGGTTATGTGCGAAACCGAGACCCCGAGACCCAGTTTACCGCGACGACCTGACACGTTCTATTAATCTAATAATATTACTGATCGCCTCTACCGATGGTTATTGATCACGTGCATACTATGTGAATGCTGGAGGATAATAATATCTATGTTGGATTATTTTCAAACTGGTTTAAATGATATTTTAGATAGTTTGGTTGTGGTAATGGCAATCTGGAAATGTTTTATTGATTTGGCGTCGGCGAACATAGATTATTTAATCGATTGGCTTTGTTGGTTATAATTGTTGCGCGTATTATTGATAGTACTTGGTGCGTAAAAGTCTAAGTTTTGAATTATTTGTACAACTGTTTAAAATGACGATACCGTAGATACTCTTGTAGTAAGAATAATTTGTTCTTGATGAATTGAAAATTGGATAGGAACAGTCTTTGTTG
Organism: Bombus flavifrons; assembly: GCF_040668555.2. Taxonomy (NCBI): domain Eukaryota; kingdom Metazoa; phylum Arthropoda; class Insecta; order Hymenoptera; family Apidae; genus Bombus; species Bombus flavifrons. The sequence goes on along the minus strand of NC_138455.1, from coordinate 8,908,322 downwards.
TGGATAGTGTAAATCAATACACAATACAATATAAATTACTGGATTTTAATCTTTGTTGTATATTTTCCTCGATGAACGTGATGCGAAAATTAAATTGATCAATCCAAATTGTCATGGTTCATCCAAGATATAATGATATCAGGGCTCATTCGATCTATTTTCTATTAATATGAAAAGCAAATATCGTTACTTTACATAAAAAGAGATATTCGTTCGAACTTCTCAGTTTCACCTAAAACCTTTACAGGTCTGTAAAACAGCGGATAAAATATTAAGCGCACTAACCAAACTTAAACAGATCGATAGCCAATCATATTACTATTGGCAATGTCCAAATTATGCAAATGCATCGAATACATCTAGAAGCAGGTCAGGTTACACGGCGTATTCATTTAATATGTCGCAAATAGGGCAGCGTTTCCAATGAGTGTATCGTCTATCTAATTTCAAATCTCCTACCAGAATACATCTTGAATCATTCCTAACCACATATATACATATATAAACCTGAAACTGTTCACAAACTACACTTTCGATTTCAGGGTGGGAACCCCAATTTTCAACCCTCGACTTTCTAACCCTGTTACGATTCCCGAATTTCTGTGTTTCGATCTAGCTCTCATTTTACCAAATAAAAGGAATTCGATAATGTTCGAAGAAGAAATTCAACGTAAAATTGAGATCATGCACGGGAATGAAACTTTGGTTAGGCTAAAGGTATTTTGTTAACGGTAAAAAAAATATAATTGGGTAGAAAAATGGCTGAAAGAACGTGGCAGGGGTTAAGCTTAAAATAGGATGAAGTAAGAAACGACAGAATATGCTGACCGGTATCGTGACAGAGCGAGCAATTCGAACGCGACAAAGTGTTGGAGATCGTCGCCTGCTGAATATTCAAACACTGTCTGGCTGGCTAGGTCAAGGGTGTGGGAAGAGGACGAACGAGAATATATCGTGGTGTTGGTTGCCAGCCAGAGGCACGATGGCCAGTCTTTCTACTTAGGGTAGACAAAGAGAAACCAGTCGAGGTGGAAAGAAAAAAAAGGAAAAAAGAAGAAGAAAACACGGTGAAACGGTCACCCTTGAAATCCATCTGATGCACGGGGACCACCTGATGCTCATAATATAGCGATTAAGGCTAATGCAGACGCATAAAAATGCAGCCGACCGAGAGACCGAGTCCCGAGATTGTTACAAAGTAAACACTTGCCCTTCCCAGGGCTGCTCCAGTCATTCCGTATTCAAGGACGCAGATCGATCCTCCCGTTGCGAACCCACCGCGAAACCGGCACAGAAAAGGAAGAGGAATCCCGAGGCGGCTCCTTGATGCAGCTGCTAGGAAGAAACTGCATTCTTCTTCTCAGCCACGGTGTACTACAGATACGTACAGTAGAAAAATGTAACGTTCACCTACCGCGGCAGAAACACTGATGTTTTGATCGTCGCTGTTGTTGTTGTTGTTGTTGGCAGATCATAGTAGGAGGATTGCTGGTTGTTGTACGTTGTGATACTAGGTTAGATGATTTTTTATGTTCATAAAGGCGAAATTTGATGAGGAGAAATTTCGCAATAAGGAGAAAATATGGGTGGGAAAAGGAGAGAATATTAGAGCAGAGGATTTTTTAAATTGAAATTTTAATAATATTGGAATAGAGAATTTTTTTAAGTCGTATGGCTAAAGGAAGTAATTTTCGATAAGGACAAAACATAAGGGAAAAGTGACGAGATTGAGTTAATGACGTCGAAGCATTCCACATAGTAGGAGCGGCATTACACGTACTCTCATGCGTTTTCCCACAAGCTGTCGTCGTTCGACGATGGTAAGAGTTAAACGACACTTGTCATTTCATCTAGCAAAGACGCAAATGCACGTGAACCTGCTCTGACTACGTACTAGTTTTACTTCGACAAAGTACATATGCAAGACAGGATTTTCAATGTGCATGAGTTGATTTTAGATTCGATAAGGTATCAACATAGATTGGAATGGAATCGAGAAACTTTTTCGGTATATTGCGGTATATTTTTCATATAACACATAATACAGTACATAGAAATCTTAATAAAATTCATATAGAATTTCATATTCATATGAAAATATGAAATTTGAGCTTGATATATTTCCTTATCAACGATCATCCATATGGAAGGGGTAAAAGATTATTAAATATCGTTATCATAAATACTGTAATTTCCTTATAAGAACATATTCCAATATACAGAATCATAATCAGTACACAGAAGTTTTATCGTATTTGATATTATAATATCAATCAATAAGATTGTAATATTTGTTTTATCAGCAAACAAAAGGTTGAAAACAGTTCTCAGAATTATCAATTTGTTAATATATTCTGTCATCCTGCAGATACTCTCTATTTTCTTAGTAATCTCGCCAATTTATATTCTAACAACCAAGTACAGTATTTTTCACGTATAATACTAACCAAACATGTTATCAACTCTAGTAAATACATTCGTGTTATGATGCAGAAGCGCTAAATATATCAAACATTAATAAATTATTATTTTCCTAGATGCTTTTCAGCTTTTTCTTGTCATGCAAGTGTTGGCGAAAGAGTATATGGGGTAAGGCCGCTATCACTGAACATGAATTACCCATTCGAAGTTAGCAGCGGCAGGAAAAGCCTGTCAATGGGCTAGCAGAGCTTCTTCATTCGCTTTGAACGGCGCGGCGCCTGCATAATACTTGCCGGGGCACCAACGTGTTCTCCTTTATTATACAAATATATCATCGATGACCGGCTTGGTCCGTAAGAAAAAGGAATAAAATGAAATAAAGCGGATGCCGTTCAGGAACGAGTCTTTATTTCCCTTAATTCAAGCATAGCATCGAAGCTGGACTACACATGAAAACACCAACTATAAACTTTCAATAGACGTAATAACTTATATTTTTATTCATTTGCACTGCCATTTGTGCTGTTCAATAGAGATTAACTCGACTCAAGTTCCTGTTTTCATTTCGATTTTATAAATATCGTTTGTTTCTTAGAAAAGTGACACAATTAGTTGTAAGAAGAGTAAATCTTTCATTTAATTAATCAACTCATTTAATTTGATTAAATCTTTCGGGGGCTTGAAATAGAAAATCATTCGTTATTTAACAATATAAAGAGATTTTTTTACAATTTTGCTAATGTTCTTTGGATTTCGGAGGTCTTTAACAAAATATCGTTTGTGTTTATTATTTATTATTTAAAAAAGGAGGAGGAAAATATTTTCTCTTCTTTCTTTTCAATTATTTGACGCCGCATCAACTACCGGTATGTGTTAGTATTATTAGCGATTCAAGAGCAAGGTTTACAGTTTGGTATATTTTAGGTGGTGTAGTAGGTTTTTGGGTCGATTCATAGACTTCTAAATTGTCTCTCAAAGTAGATCTCGTGAATCAAATTTTTATAAGTATACTTTCACATTATAATTCGTTTCCCCAGATATTCCAAAATTGGTTAATTTTACACTTTTTTTATCAAACCAATGATGTTCTCCAAAGGAAACACCGTCTAAGGCAACAGTAGTCTAATCTGAAGCAATAATAGTTGTCATTCCACCTTCGTCCTTCTGTCTTGTTCAACAAACAAGAATGACGATCACGCTGTGACGTCATTTCACGTAAGAGTAGTCGGTCAAACGTGATCAACATGTTATCCACGACGTAGTCACGTCATAGGCTCTGCGTCGATTTCGAACAGGTAAATCGTGTCAAGATACATGAGAAGCTTTCTAGGGGCGAGGAAAAAGACCACCTTCGAAAGTTTATACGTAATGATATCAACGACGAAATGCATCTGCATTCACCGTGTCCTTTTCAGAAAACATTCCAAGCACTTGGTTTACGCATGAAGAGTTACGTATTTATTACACATTTATTTATTGGAAAGTTATATCGAATTTTACTTTATCAATTGCATTATTACACAGATATAATGTGAAATAACAGATTCACAATTAAGTAAATATAATTAAATAATAATAAAAAGAAGTCAATAATCTACACTCTTGTTTATGAATATGAGGATATTTCAAGAGTTTGCCATCGATGTAATTTCTGAAGAAAATACTCCATTAAATGTACAAATCGTTAAAAGATAGTAATTTCTACTACCTCTATCCTGCAGCGTCTCCAATCACAAATATTAAGATGTATGTGAGGTATAAGACAAACCTAAAAATTATTGAGAATTTACTAAACCAACATTAGGGATCATCTTCGACTCTCGACATTTACATTCATTATTTTCTTGCATTCTCACAAATCGACTAACAGCAATTAACCATTTTTTTTTTTCCTTGACTTGATACTTATGAACGAGGGTGTAGAATAGGCTAAACTGTGTGAATCGAAGCAGTAAGCTATAAAGTACACCTTACCGCGCAGCAGAAAATCTAAAGAGGGAAAGAATGGACCCAGAATGTCATCTGTGTCACGATGCAAATCGAAGGAGCAAAAGTCGACGACATCCAGATACAGAGGATGCCACTGCAGTCGTAAACCCGTATCGTCGGTGGCATAACAGGTTTCGGTGAAATTCGTACCAACACGAACGTTCGTGTCCGGCAAACACGCGCGCTGAACAGAGAGGAAATCCACCCGTGGACGACCTGGAAGCAAATTACGTCAGATCGACCTGGGGTCCAACGAACCCAGACCGTCAGCTTTTACTACTTTCCGTTCCATCCGCGGAAGAAAATATTGATCGTACAATTATCGCAAAACACGTAATGTTTCGACCCCTGAAAAGGGGGTCCTCTGGCTTCCAATGACACGCAGAAAGGACCTTTTCACGAATTTTTCCATTATTATACGTGAGATTCATCAGACATTAATTTTCCCTCGAACATAATAAATATTATATTGGCTTGTGCAAATCTGTAGAATGAAAAGCAGATTTTACATATTGAAATGTCTGAGATTTTAGTCGTAAGGCATGGAACAACTTGTAGCATATCTTTGGAGATTATTGTTAGATTTGTCGGAAACTTTGTTTTGTACAACTTAGGAAATAAAATATCTATAGGTAAGCTGTGTCTGTTTATACATATTCCTATCTTTTTTATTCAATTTAAAAATCTTTATGCATTCTCGCGTATTATGTTTATTCTGTGTACTTTTACGTGTTTAAATTACCCGCAAATGTATAAACATCCACGGTCTATTAATAGTCTCTCGATATGAGATTATCATATGAGATATATTATTCATAAGACATAAATTACACTGTTCTCAGTGATCATTAACGATTTACAAGACCCTAAGCGAACTATAATGGAGTTACCATCGTTTAAAAGTGGATAGACTAGATAATAATGTAAATTCTAGGCCCGTCTTGTATATCTAAAAAAGGAAACAGACCAAAATAACTTGACCCGTGTTAAATAGTTTCAAACGCGATCAAACATGAGATTAACCGAGAGACAGGTCACCAAGTGTTTCTAAATTCCAATTGCATTTTTATTATCAGTCACTGATACGCTGATGAAATCCAATTAAAAGATAAAGGAAGGGGTTTTAGCCTACGTTCTCCATGAATAAATTCTTCAACTTTCGAAAACGTTTCGTTTGACGAATCGAAACGGTACACGGCCATGGACTACCGTTCTATTCTGCGAATCTTTGTTGCACTCGTTGGTCCTTCTGACGTGTCGTTTTCGAAAGTGTCCACGATCTATCTGCTATTTGCCACGAAGACCCAGTTCTTTACCCCTTGGACGTAAATAAGATATATATGTATAAAGAACCGTGTGGAAATCCACGGTATCCGTACCAAGCTTTCTATCTGACTCATCGATTTGGTCATTTCTATATTATAACATTTTGTAACGTGAGAATGATCGGAATACAACCTGTGATTTTGAACAGGGGCTTCTCGGATTGGATGGCGCCAGAATGAGTTGACCCCATTAATGGCATATATTGTGTTAATACGACATACCAATTGCAACTTTGCTTTTTCTTAATTTGTATTATTAGATTATGTGTTTTATCTCTGTATGATCCACGAATTTTTATTAGTAAGGAATCTAAGAATTTTTAATGTTTCAAGAAAATAATTATCGTGCAGTTGGGAAGAAAAATTATGCATATCAATCAGAATTTTTTTACACTTTGTTCGATGTTTGTTCGGATATTATTTAACGTTAAAAAAATATTTTTAGGTCGAAAATGAGTGAAAAAGAGCAGCAGAGTTCACTCGAAGGATTCGTCACTATTTCTTCTTACATGCCCTTGGTCAATACAATTTTTCGAAGTTTGGAACGATCGAAGTATGTATGTACATTGAATTATGATAATTTCTTTCTTTATCTCTGATTTGTATCTCTTCAGCGAGCTTCTGTAGCTTATCTGTTACTCTAACATATTCTTTGCAGCTCAACGAAACGACATCCAAATTACTTTGCTTACAATTATCCACAATTTCCAATGTCATACGATGATAAGTATATCTTCAGTATGCTTTTAATCAACAAATCTTAAGAGACGAGACTTAATTTAGAAATGCGGAGAAGATTTGGAATGAACGACAAACTATAAAAAAAAAGAGAAACCGATATGCAAATGGAGACGGTGCTGGCTAAACAAAATACTGCAATGTTTATCTCCGCGTAAAACTTGAGCAAGGAAGTTTCTGAAGTACTACCTGACCCAGACGATCGGGACTCGTTCATCCCTACCCTTCCTTCCTGGTCGGTCAAGGCCAACATCATCTCCCGCATCTCATTAGTTCTTTTTGCGCTCAGTTTCATTCACTTATCGCGCAAAAACGTATGGGCGTGTACGTTCGTATTAAACGTGCATACCTCCGCCACGGATACAGAAAACGGATAAGAAAGAAAGAGAAAGAATGCAATATTGTTGCAGCCAAGGCCCATCCCCAACCGGACATAATGAATCCTCAAGAAAAGGAAACGAGAAAAGTGGAAGCAAATTTTATCGCCATCGGAGGAATGAATACCAACCTGGTAAACATCGTTAACGCATACATACGCTTATTCCTGTAACCACGGTGTAAGTACACGCTTAACCCTTTCACGCTCGATATACAGGTATATATATGTATATATATCCAACACCGTATCGAATTGTTCATTTATTTAAATTATTTAAGTTCATTTAGTAAACTGTTAATTAATTAAATGACGAAAGCATTTGCTTTCGGTGAAGCAGGCTTTAAATTCCACGGATATGTATCGTATAAGTAGACTACAGATATTTATGCAGATTTGTATTTTTCTTGGAAATTGTCTTACCTATTAAATATTACGGCGAAAACTGTAGCTCGAGTATTAGCTAAGTTCTTATGTATACGACACTCAACGATACTCGATGGTTTATCGAATACTATTATAAGTTATAAATAGACGGCTATAAGTAACTACAAATTTGAATTTTTTATGGACAAAACTAGGAAACTAGAAGACAGATGAAGATTCGTTCGACGTATCATAAAATTGGAAAAATTGTAAGTACGTAATTTTATTTTGGAACGATTTTACAATAATTTTACAAGAAAATGAAACAATCGTTAAATGAAAAGTAGAATCGAATACTCAGTTGCCGGTATAAGGATAAAGAAGAAGAAAATATAATTGCAAGAGCGATCAAAAGTTAACTCGCTACTCGAAGTGGTTCTTTTGGTAACTGCCATGCGTGGTTGTTCTCGCGTTGGTTAATTCTTTTCGTCTCTTTTTTTTTTTTTTTTTTTGTTAGCCCCCACAAGAAGACAATGATTTATTCAACAGCCGAATCAGTTGTCATCGAACAATTCTACGGAGCAAATTGCTGCCGGTTCTCTTCCAACGTTGGCCTATAAATAATCCGGGACGTCGTTGGTTCTGGGTAGTCGTTAATTTGTTTCCTTCGATGCTCGTGCAGGAGCCGGTGAATGTCAAGGCCAGCATTCTCGTTACCATTGGCCGGCGGCCATTACCCCGGAAGCGCTCTCGCGGGTTCGGCTTCGATCGCACATCCGACCAAAAAGGAACACCCTAAACCATTCAGATATCGGAGCTGATAACGTTGAAAACAGTCGATGAGATCCACGATCACGGTTAAATGTTGCGAAAAATTGGTCCAGATGCGATAATATCAAACCTTAATCGCTCGATATATCAACCCTTGATTGGTATTATTAGGTCCACTGATGATCACGATCCCACTTTGAGTCGGACGTGAATTATGTTAATTACAATAATATAACATGTTAATTATAACGATATAATTTGTTAAAACCTATGCTTACTTTCAACCTCCCAAATTTATTAGGAGAAAAAATTAATTTTTCTGTTCATGGAAACTAACTAAAGCGATGATTGCAAAGATTCGTTGCTCGATCTTCGCTGTTGATTAAATCTCGAGGATTCTTCCACGGTTAAACTGTTACAGTGGTTAAACATTCCAGGTGTGGTCGGCTAGAAAGGGAACCCGGCAGTGATTCATCGCACCTGGAAGGAATCTCTGTTACACCATTGACATAATCGGCATTTCGATCCTTGGAGGGTTACGAACCAGGTGAAAATGTTTGCTTTCCACCTCCACTATCATGCGAAAGTATCCTCTTAATACCTGCATTATGAAGATTAAATTAAATTGAGCACAATAATGAAATTGTGAGAATAAACCGGAATTGAATAAAGATATAGAAGTAGTAATGGAAATATAAAGATTTATGACTAATATATATGTCCAGTTACTTGGAGATTATGTACCGATATATCAATTCTACGTACTAAATTGTCAGGAATTTATACACTGATAAAATTCAGATACTGTTACTACAAATCCACTAAAATGTCAGACACTTATGGACTCAAGTGTTTACTATATACATATATTGCCAGCCATATTAGAATGCTTGCTGGTATTTAGCACAAATTAAATATTTTTCATTACTTTTATCGATTAATCATTCAGTCAACCGTAAATCTGTATAATATGAAATATTAAATAAAATAGCATTTGTCGGAATTTTTCAACGCACTAATACTTATGGTCGATAGTGTACATACAGAAGAAAGGCGACCATAACCAGCAAAGTTTCATCGTTGAAAGCGTACACCAATGACGTACACCAGTGCGTATCCTTACAGACGCGATTGCGTGTCCTGTTCTCGCGTGGAAAGCGATATCTCGCGGAAACCTCGTCGTCAAAAAGTTCACGTTCCCGTGGTGTGATCAGAGGTGCTCAAGATCAGGAAGTAGAGAGCGTGTAATTCGTGCGATCGTGGCCCCGGGAGGAATTTATTTCGATCGATTCTTGGAATTCTATTCCACACAACCGTTGCCTCGACGATGTAAGAAAAGAAAAAATAAGAAAAAAGAAGGAGGAGACAAATTTTACTCGATCCACCGACGAATAATTTATGAAGCAGTTTCTTCCATTAAATGGTCGATTTCACGGCATCGATCGAAAGATGTTTCGTATTATCTACCAATTAAGAAGGAAAAATACCTACGTGGCATCGAACATATACATTAATCACCGTTTGTTTTGATCGAATCGGCCGATTCGTAGTTCGTAGTTCGAACACGAGCCATTCGTCCAATGAACTCCGTCAGAGATTTGAACATCGCCAGATTACGAATATGAGCCCAGTTCGGTTTAGTATCGTCTCACGGATTCTTCAGCTACGTCAGTGGAAATATTAACGAGATAGACAGAGGCATTTGTAAGTGCATCATGTCCGACAATCGACGTCATAGGAATGCCTTAACCACTCGTAGCCAGAATTGGGCTAGTTGTGGTTCGTTGAACCTTATTTCGGAGGATACATCTTACATAATGCGTTTTCCTTTCTTTCTTCGTAGAAGAATTTGGACGAAACGAATTTAAGAAACATTCCTTCGATAGATAGAAAAAATTCCACGATCGTTTAATCCAGCATCCTTTATAGATTTAGTTACGCCGTTCACGCTCGATGTTGCCTATAAACAACGTTATAGCAGTAGAAGAATCTTGATAAATCTATTTTAAGAAATACACTTTCAACAATGAAGATGGTAAACTAACCATAGAAAAAAATTTCAGAATTTTACAATCGATGATTCTTTACAAATTTCATTCTTTCACGCACGATGTTGCGTATGCAGGAGTTATTAATTAAACGATAAATGTGCTTGCTTACGCTGGCTTATAACACGGTTTCTTTACTGAAATTTATTTACAATTGTTTTCCTTATGAAATAAGATTCAACGCCTTATAATACAAAGCAAACCTGAGTGGACTAAATTTGGAATTCTCTTCCTTATGACGTAACATTACCTTGTAAGGGTTGAAACTTCTTCCCTTGCAAGATCACTATACAAGTTCTGGATCTTCTCCTATTCTATGAAAGACCACTTGCACTGGTAACGAACGATACGAGAGAGTATTTCATCAGCTAGATCCTTTAAAGTTTTGCTGGGTACTGTCCAGGGGCAAGATTCCATCATCCACGACAGAGAAAACTAAGCGTTGATTCTGCTCGCAGTCACGAATCGTTGCTTAGAATCATCGCTGTGTGAGTCGTTGGAAGAAGTCGATACGTGACTTTGTGGTAGATTATCGTAGGGTCTAGTGTCTAGTACCTGTGCTTACAGGTTTTAGTACGTATCTAGCACTAGCACCACTTACTTAGAAGACCGGATTCCTAGTCAGTGCATTCAGCTGGCAGATACCAGGTTTCTAAACACATTGCTGCCTTAGGAATCCCTCGACAAGGGAAAATAAAAGTCCTTCTCCTTAAGGCAATCGACGTCCGTTCTATCTGAGCGCAATTTCTGATCGGCCATCCTTCGCCTGCTACTCGAGATTAATCTTCGCTTTAACATATTATAGTCTGGGAAATTTTATGCCAGAGAAATTCATTAATTTCCACCGCAGGAAATTTAGTCGTCGATGAAAAATTCCAAAATAGTTCGATTACCATTTGGAAAAAACTTATAGGAAATAGGTCATTTTGTACGTTTTCGTGTCTTTCTTGTTGGATGTTTGTCGTAAAGTTGCAAAAGAGCGTTACGAGTCCGATCATCAACGTATTCCGGTATCTAGAAACTGATGAATTCAAGCATCAATGTATTCTTCTATTGAAAAATTCAATTATCAATGTATTCTTGTACATAGAAACTAATAAATTGAATTATAAATATATTCTTCTGTTTATGAAGCAAATAAAACTAATATCTTCGCTTCAAATTCTTTAGTGTCTTCCTTCGTGTCTCACTGGCAAAAAAAGGTCTTCGATACGAAATAGTCGAAAGAATTCTCCTGTCCGTTAGCTTGCCACAGCAGTCATGAATAAACCAGCCTATTTCCTTTCAGATTCTCCGTTGCGCGAAATCGGAATCACAAAGATCCTTTGAAAGTAAGTCACAGGATCTCACAGTGGAAACGTTCATCCACGCGTATGCCCTGCTTCTTTCTTTTTTTCTCTCTCTTTCTCTCTCTTTTCTTTTTCTTCTTTAGCAGGCCACAGCCAGGTCAGATCGACCAAGTTGAAATTCGAAGTAACCGTTCGCACGTTTGCGGATCTCTGATACGAGTTGATCCTGCGTTTCAGATTCAGCCTCCCGCGTACCAGGATCTTTGGATTTATGTGCATTTATATGTCGTAGGCGTACCAAATCTCCTAGACGCACTCTTACATGCTCGATTTTCTTATTCCTGGGACTGACATGTATTGCATATCGACGATTTCTATCGAGCAAAACCGCATTAGTCGAAAGCGTCCTTCGATTCTGCTAGATGGATATCTAGATATCAGACTGGATAGTCTGATGGCCGAAGAAGAAGGAGATTTCTTCTTGGTCGATCTTTGGACCAAAGTGGGAGGACGAATAGTTCACTGAATATATTATATAACTCGAATTTGCAATCTGCGGGCTCGTCGAATAAATTTTTCTATTTTTGGGATTGAAACTTTTTCCTTCTATAGTTACATTTACTTAGTATCCACGCGTAGATTTAAACGATTCTTGGTCATTTTCTCGAGGAAAAGATTTTCATTTGAAAATCCGCAATTTTTTAGCGGTTGTCGATTAATTTGAACCATTCGGTGTCTAAATAAACTTGTTGAGTAAGTTTTTCTATTTTTCGCCATTAAAATTTCTTATGAGGTACTTGAATAAATATTCGAACGATTCTTATTTATTTCGTCGCGCGAAAGCTTTTCATTTGGAAATATTCCATTTTTCGGCGGATTGTACGATGCTCGACTGTCGTTGGTTTAAGAGAAAAAACGAAATCGCTTTCTTCAAGGAAAAGTGATAGCGCAAAAGCGGAACGCGCCAGCGCTTAATTGAGTTTTCTCCCGAGTAACACTTACCTAATGCATAATTTAATCAGCACGGTGTATATTCGCCGAGGTTTATAGCGCATACAGCCCTGATTATAGCATATCCGCGGCTATGTCGTTAACTTGATCTCGAATAAGGCGTGGTATCTGGGTACCGTGATTTTTCCAGCGGGATGCAGTTCAACTGCAACACGGCTGATTACGCGTCAGATGTAATTGGAATACGGGTTAAGCAGCGAAGGTTTATATCGAGTCAAGAACGAGTTCGAGGCTCGGTTTTTCGCGAAAAAACCCGAACAACAGTTATCGGTTTAACGAGGTCGCTTCCTATCCTCTTGCACTTCTGTTTTTCGGAATCGTTCTAAATTTATCCCGACACAGGGTGTTTTCATCTATTCAACTCGATCGTGGAAATTTCAACGACGGAGATGCATTTGCTAAAATCATCAAGGGAGAGAAAGTGGTCCGATTATTATTCTCCTGAAAAATCGTATTCTCTTATTATCGTTAGTTATGTATGAATTATTCTTTATCGGTATTATTATTCACGATTATTATTATTATTGATATCACGATCTAATAGTAGCAAGGGACGAAGTGGAATAAAAGAAGGCAGTGGAAAATTGAAGAAAAAACGCAAAATGCGGTATGCACATGTTTATTCGCTGAAATGAAGTGAATAATACACTACCAACGATTACAATGGATTATTAAATCACATACATGTAATTACATAGATATAGGTAATACTTGAAACGAAACTTTTGAAGACGTTATAAATCCATTAAAAAATCTACAGTTTTTGTAAATGTCGTTCAACGTTGAATATACTCCATTCGTGTAGCAAAGTTCGTTTAAAATAACAAAATAGTATGAATCAACGCGAAACAGTTACTTACGTCCAATTAATCTTTAAGTTTCTATAAATATCTTATCGAGACTTATTCTTCAGACTTGATGGTCAAAGAAATTAATCTTTAAGTTCGAACGTTAGAACGATCAAAAGTCAGACAAAGTTTCCTGGATCCAACAAACGATGCAGCAATGATTCTTTTTCCCATTTTTATGAAACATTCAGCAGACACGTTTAACGAATTTTTGCAAGTTCGATGCGGCCGGGTCACCCAGTCGCGAGTCATCGTGGCCGCTCGAAATCGAAATCGAAATTATGCCAACCGCATATTTTTCGGATGCAATGCGATCCTGATCGCGGACTAGAACCCCGAAAGTTAGGCAGATGCACCCGGGCCAACGATTTGAAATCCAAATCAGCGTCGCTGCATCAAAATCACCGGTTTGCCTTGTCAGCGAATATATTCGTATCGCTTCCTGCCTTTTTTTTTTTTTTTTTTTGTTTTCGTCGCTGTTTCTTTTGGTCGAACTTTTGGCTGGTCCGTCTCAGTGTCCTTAACGTAAAAATGTCACAGGAGAACTTCCTGCATTGTCGAATTTTCTCCATTTGCCACTTCGTGATCTACTTTGAGATAGTAAGATCTTGTTGCAAAATAATTTTTTATCCCTTCTCTGTTTAGGGTAGAGGAGTAACTAGAAGGGTCTTTTTTCACTTAAAATTAGTTTTATTTTAAAGTTTAATATTTTATATCTTTCTGTCATTTCAGTTCCGCACGATTCTTTCGATCTGTTTATTACATATTATTATACTGAATTGGAAAAATGTAACTGGTGTATCGTCGGCTAAGATTCTTCCACTTTTTCGATTTTGCGTTATTATTACATTGGGTAGATAAGACCTTAACCTTTGAACATTTATCCGTTATTTTACTTTTATACCAATTTTTTGATCCTTTTGTGTTACAGATGAGATGCATCTGATACGCCTCTGATTAATATTTTCACGTCAAAATACTTAAGTATAGTAGCACTTTGATTATATGAACGAAACTGTAATATGAACTACTGAATCCTGATTATATCAAATTATCCGAACATAAACTCGTATTATTTGAATTAAACTCTAATTACACGAACCGTTTGTTCTCCATAAATACAGCTCTACTTCTTTGCTGTTGGTAAGTGTTGTCTACTTCTTTGTGTTGGTCTACGGTAACTACAAATTAAGAAACAAATACGATCCTCGGTTTGTAAGATTGGAAGAAAAGCACGAGAGAGCCTTGGAAGAGTGGAGGGTCCGCGGTGAGTCCGAAAACGATATCCTCGGGCGTCGAAAATCGCTCTTACGACACACCGATGGCTGGCTTATCTTAACAGCAGGCTAAGTGGTTGCTATTTTTACCCGACCTTGATTTTACAAAAAGGGCCACGATTACCTTGGAAACGGGATCATACGCTATCCATCAAAGTTCGTTGTTGAACAGCTTCGTGAACGGACGCGCGAGTACTCGTGGCTGTCGTAGCCAGTTTCGACTTGGAACAGTCGATGTAAGTAGTCTAGCCTGAACTCTATACTCGTGGATCCCCTAAGCGCTTCTTGTAGATCCGCTGGATAGTAAACGGCCGACTAGCTTAGTCCAAGTACACTTGGTCGTGACCTCGGATTGGTCGATAGACGAGCATGGGGTACTGCTTTCTTGTCCTAGGTTCCGGAGGCAGACTTGCCTACCTTGACGCAAATCCACGTGAACTTGTCCCGTGTTGAAGAGCAGCTGGTTTAGAAAACGAGTTATTATGATACAGCTTCTGCCACTCATGCTGTTCAAAAATTAGACTTCGATCTCGTTCAATAAAAAGATTAGATTTCAATCCAATTTCCAACGATCGAAGATCTCGGTAATTTCAGTGAAGATCAAGGGACGTATCTATCAAATGACGATCCTTTTAAAAGAGTAAACAAATTATTTGTCACGCTTTTAAGAAGTTTTTACATTTTTAAATCGTCTTTTAATTCGACGGTGACAAAGATTTTAGATCTTGGATGCTTGAAAATTATTCTATCGAATACAAGTATAGATGTTAGAGGTAAGATTGGTAGAAGAAAAGTACACGAGGATACTTTCGATTTTCGACAGAAGCTGTTCAGAATGGTACCAAACTGACCCAAACTAATTTCCCTTTTATCGAGCGGCCGGAGTAATTGGACGCTCGTCGCGAAAGTTCGTCCCCGGGTGAAATTATACGGCGCGACATTCAAACGAATGAGGCCCCGAAAACCGGTTCCGAGGTACTCGTCGTTGTTTCTGTCGCTCTCTTAGGTAGCCGGCCGGCCGGCTTCGAGATAAATCGACACGGAAGAGTGTCGTAATCGGGGCCGGGGTACCGTGGTACCCCACGTGGTGGGTGACGCAGGTGCAACAGCGCTATACTCTCTTTCTTACCCTTTCTCTTTCTCTCTCACTCTTTACGTCTACTGCTTTGCTCTTCTTCCTTCGCGACTAATTCGTTTCACGATGTATCAAATACGCAGTGCACGCGAAACTAACGTAACAAAGCAAGCTTCGACTGTTGAACTGAGGTATTAACAATCTTCTTCAATCTTGGCATCTTTGAGATTAGGTTAAGGAATTTTAGAATATTTAATTTTATTCTGTATTTTATACTTTACAAAACAGTCGGTAGTCTTCATTCATTAAAATTGAAATTAATAATCTATCGGAAGGCTGCCAATAAAGGATTGGAAATAGACGAAATATTGTAAGTAATTCGTAAAAATATTCCTACGTTTGCCTACATTACATGTAGTTTTTCATTTTTAATTTTGAATTCTTCGTATCCTTAAGAAATTGTTACCCTACTGGTACGTATAAAAATGCATTTTTTTTATAGAACGTACGATTCTTTTATCTTGGTATTAGATTATGATCGTATGTCTCTTCTGTCCATGTATAGTAAATAATTTTTTACGCTTTATTTCTTCTTAATTCCTTCATTTCTCGACAAAGTTCAAAATGAAAGGATACGCGCGAGAAAGAGTCACATGAATCGGCAGGACTTGTTCTGAAAGCTCGACGATGAAGCAGGATAACGCGAAAGCTGGATAACGTGGAGGGGATGATGGGTACGCCAACAGGAAAGATGTATGGACTACTTTTTACCGTTGTCACTTTTTCTTGCTCTCAATTTTATCGATTCCCTCCGAGCTGGACAAGCTCGAGTCTCCGTTACGGACGATGCTAATTTTTGATCTAGAACCAAGTACCTCTGAATCTCGTTTCTTCACATACCGTGCAAACAAAATGATTCAGAAAAAAGATTGTCAAAAATATATTCACGACGATATACATTCTAACGAGTCAAACGGATAAAAGGACGAGGACGAAAAATATGTCGTTTACACCCTTCTTGCAAAAATGAGACAACTCGAAGAACGTGTTCTTCGAGTTATCACTGTGAGAAAATTCTTCAGGGTTCTTTAGATTAATGAATTATAACTGACAGATACGACACTCGATCTCGTTCTATGATCTTACTTCTTTATTTAGAAATTTTACAAAAAGTCGACTCTTCAAAAAAGTTATATTGCAAGGGTGTAATATAAAAATAATGTATCATCGGATTTTTATGCAAATTCATATTTTTATAAATACGAATAAAAAAGCAGATATTCATTTCGTCTATCGAATATTACAACTGTACCTTGGATATCTACGTACCTTTGCATCTTCAAATTTCCCAGAGATGCACAAAAATCGGCAGTCTGATTATTATTATATTCGAAATCAGCTTTTTCCCCTTCTGTCGAAAAAAAATCGTGCGTCGAATTTGGAACACTTTCAATACAAGGGCGAGAAATGATTCATCTGGATGGAAAGGATCGTCTGATTCGAAATGAATTCCAGCTTCGCTATTCTAGGCTGTTCCTCGATCGACATCGATGTAATGATTTCAAGGGAGAAGCGATCACGGACTCGGCAACCTCGATAGATCCTAATGATCGATTTAGCGGCGCAAGCATGATCAGCTCGTTGTTCGGCGCCGTGTTATGCAACGTCCCAATTCCACAAACTGTGAAACGTGGAAGACTTCCTGTATCCCGGTCGCGAGACAGAAAAAACTTTTACCTTCGATCGACATTAGCATGGCTCGCGTACCAACTTAACGATCCATCGATCGCATAAAACCGTGGCGGATGAATCGGTAGCGGTCGGCCAGCTCCATAAATGTATCTGTCGCGAATTTTGCAAGCCAGCATTTCCACCGTTCAAAGTTTCTGTTCCCGTTCGTTCGTTGTGTTATGCATGCGCTCACACGATACCAATTTACTACATATTATTAGACTGATCCAAAAGTTCTGTCGACCGATTTTGCTTCTCAGGTATTTCGAATTTTATTTGAAGAATTTTGGACGAAGGTCAGATAGTCGAAGTATATTTTAATTAAGTCAAGGATCTTCTACGTATAATATAGCGAAGTTAATAACCTAGGAAAAGATGCTATAATACTGCCGAGGAAATAATTTGTCGTTAAGATCGAAAATTTGATCCGAATCACAAGTACTAATCTTTCAAAGTTGTTTCGATTATTTTCGGCTCGATTACATTTCTCTAACGTTAAAAAATTTTATTCGTATCTTCCTCGAATTTCGGGATCCTCTTCGCTTGTTAAAATGAGCGCAATGGTAAAATATAAGAATTTGAGAATCGTAACAGATTTAAAGGTACCGTAAGAAGATCAATAATATTGTTATGCTAGAAATATCCATAGAACCTCGAGAAATTTCTGTCCACCTATTATACGAAGAATTACGTAGGTAAATGGTACACGATGTTACTCTGCTTAATCGAATATTTCTATTTTTAGCAAGAATCAAATGTGACCAGGATGGAATAAAGATCAGTTAAAATATACGGGTATTTATAATAAACAGTTGGACGACTGCTGTATGCACTTATGTATAGGCCTGCCTCTTGACCGTTAGTGCGTAATGCACGACCGCTACATGCAGATCAACGTCACCGGGACGAGCTCTTTCCTGATGCAGAAGAGAAGGGATAAGGAGCAGAGCAAGGAAGTGGGAGACAGGCCGTTACATTTTCAATAATTTCTTACATAACTGCGTAACCCCATAGCCGGAACCAACTTCTATCCAGGACAGTGGAATATTCCTGAGCTTTTTGGCGACTGGCTCTTTCTAGATTCTTCATTGGTCACACGATCGTCCGACGACTACGAATGGTTCTTCAGGGATATGATTTCGCAATATTTGAATTTTGATTTTGTTTTGTAACTATTTTTCTCTACCTACCGGTTACCACGTATTTTTCTACGATTACGTTATTTATTATTACGATATTGTTATTTATTACAATCACTTTATGTTACGCTTTATGAATTTTAAATGTTTTAAATGTCCTTGTTAAATTTAGAATTTGGGAGGCGAATTCTATAATTTTTTCCAAAATTATCTAATCTTTCATTTCTTAAAAGTCAGTTCTTTAGATTTTGGAATTTGTTCTTTTACTTACAAAAAGTTAGTTTCTATCGTAATAATTGTAATGAATAAAATACGGATTCTTACGTAAATTCATACTTTTACAAACACATGCGAAAAAACCTCTAAATAGAAATTTAATGCTCTGAATATTTTATCGAGTATTTTACATTAAAATTCCATTGTGAGATTCTCATTGTCGAATGTCATCTCTTTATACTGCACATTTTTGCATAAACGTCTGCTCATAAAATATGTATATTATGTATATTATTATAAATAATAACAAGTCGAAGAATCTAAATTGAATTCCATTGACTCGACAACTCGAGAATTGAAATCAAAGCATGGTTTTTTTAATTTGGTGTGTATTCTTCGACTCATATCAGACTTCACAATGTATTGAAATGTCGGAAGCTAATTTCTACCGTCTGCGGAACCTTGGTAAAGCCACAGAGGCAACATCGCGATCTAATGCGAAACAGAGGAGTCTGTCGATTTTATTCATCGCTAATCCAAAGCAACCTTGATTTTCGGCACTGCTCGCCTTCGATGTCATACGAATACGAGAATACCAAACAGCCTTTTTATCTCGACGATTTATCTGTGGTAACGTCGACCGTGCCATCATTGTAATCTTCCAAAAATAGAACTTCCCCTTTGATCTAACAGTTTTTATTTCTCTACATGATGCGGAAATTTTTCTACTCCTTTGCCAAAGAAAGAAAAAATCCATTCATTGTCATTCTATTAAGAACATATTCCAACATCATTGTAAAGACAATCTGGTTGTTGATCACGAGTATTTAACGTGTCACTGCGATTCCTGGGTTCTCTTCGAGAAAAGTGTGTCACAGAACCGTGTGGCTGTCTCACTTTCTTCGGATTCACTGTTCTTGATAGAACAATCAAGAAGTTTTCGTCCGTGAAAGTATTGAATTATTGCGAAAATGAATATAGATATTAGGAAAACTTTCCAACTTTAGTTTCCTCTAGCGAAATAGAACTTTGTCACTTATACAGTGGAATGTATTACGTTAAGAATCATTTATCAGATACTCTGCTGTGCATTTGAATTGGAAGTGCAATTTGTAAAATGCTGTAGACATAGATTGAAAAAACAGATATAAGAATAGCATCTTCTAATTGTCTTGAGTAGTATATTAGAAAAATTGTTTAATTTGATCTTCCTCCTTTAAAAAAACCACTCTGTCTTCCAAGGAGTGGAGTTAAAAACCAAAATATTACAAAGAAAGATCTTTTAAATATTAAAGACGTTCTTGTAATTGCTCTAAACGGCATATTAAAGCAGCTTCCTAATTTTATTTTTTCTCTTACTGAAAACGATCCTGTCTTCCAATTAATCAAAAGATTGAGGCCAGAACACGAACCACGAGCATCGTAAAAGTATATACGTAAGCCCGTATATTAAGAATTCCATAATTAACCTGCACATTTTCGCATGTTTCATAAAAATAAAACCTGCTCGTTGGCGATGTAAATCGGATGGTCGGCGGCGGGATGTAAGGATAAAGACAACACATCCGGTATCGTTATATTGTTAAACGAAGCGGAGCCTTGATTTTGGTCGACGCGGGACCTTCGTCGAGTCTGGCCGGTTCCCGATATCCGTCGAACGGATCGCTTCGATCCGTCTCACATCCCCGAGCTCGTCGCCGATTCGCTTTTCGCGGACGCGCCGCGATCTTGAAATTCCGCGAGCCCAAGGCGCTTCGCTTGCTTGCGTGGGATCAAGATCGAGCTCACAAACTCGCGAGAAAACACGTCTAGATTCGCAGAAAACGGCCGGCAATTCCTTTTAATTCAACCACGTGGGCCGATTCTTCTTCCGTTGTACGAAATTTTGTTTTTTTTTTCCTCTCCTTCTTTTTCAATAGGAAAATGTTTGCCTTGTATATCTTCATTTGCTGCATAAATTGTACGTTTCAAAAATTTGATTTCATAAATTGTACGTTAAAAAATTATTTTCTTATTAAATTTGATTTTTATTCTTAAACACCTCAAGGTACAACTTTAATCACTACATCTACGTTGCTTGCCAGAAATTTCGAAGGATCAACGAATCCATGTTTACACTGAGACAGGTTCCTTGCGTGACTCGAGGTATTTTAATATTATAGATGATAGCTGTCGAGTAATCTTATTTTACGTGCAACCAACAAGGACCAGCCATTTCAGTCACCCTGCTGAGCAGTGCATCCTTCTGATACAATCATGGACCACCATCAATAAAAGAAAATATTTCCAACTATACCAAACCACAAATTCTTCCTTCAAAAATTGCTCGTACATCTAATAAACATTCTGAAGCTTTCAAATGGTTTGTTAATCAGTCTAGTACGTGCTAGTAACACGGTTCAAGAAAAATCGTATTTTCCGATGAAAACCAAATAGAATCACGGAATACGCAGGAAGCTTTCACACACCGTCTGAAAAATTACTCGAACATTCAATAACTGTCCTGAAGACTACAGAAACCGTTTTAATCTATCCAATATAAGCTAATAATGCGCAATTGGTGAAAAATTGTGTGATATTCGACAGTATGGAAAGAGGATCGAGTCTGAGAATACAGTCAAAAAGAAGACTCGATCGATTCGAACGCCGATCGAAAGCGAAATGAAAAATTCCATGGGATCAGGGGGTGGAAGAGTGCGAGAATAAAAAAGAAGCTTCGGGTCGCGCAGGAGAGTCGAGAGCTTTCCCGTTATGCGCCTCCTCTCTAAGCCGATTTCGAGCTGCCGGCCACAGGCCGGTACCGCTAGCTTCCCAGAAATCGACGCTCGATAATGCCTCTCGATACGGATGAAGCAATCTCCTCTACTGTCGCACAGCCGCGAGAGGGGAAAAAAAGGCCTCCGACAGAAGGGTGGGGAAACAAGATGCAAGGTGGGGGAAGTCGCACATATAGCTGATACACCACTAGCTCATGTTTTATTCATCGATTCAAACAAATTCGAAGCGTACTCTTCGTCGCGTGCTTCCTCCTCGTCACCGATAACGTGGTTGTCCTTCTCTTATCCGAGCTTTCAGGGCTATACCTTCCCGTTCAGGGATGCCTGGACAATTTGGACGTCGCGAGATCCCTTCTTTCTTCGACAATTTTTTTTATTTCACTCGTTTTAACGAAAGATTTGGAAGATCTTTTTCTGTTTTTTCTCGTTTCATTATTAGGTTGTTTTAGGTGAAATTGTTGGTAGAATTGTTCATCACTTTGCTTTAGGAAGTGTTGAACACTTTGATCGAGTTAGTTGGTTGTTTCGTTTTTTTTTTTTTTTTTAAGAATCTTTAGGCTTGAAAGAATTTTGTATGTGTCTTGATTTTATAATCTTCTTGTACGAAATGAGGAAACGACGTTAAGGGTTTCAAAGAATTATTCGTAAATTTGTTCTAATAGGGGTTGAATTATCAACTTTGTTTTTCTTAACATTTACCTGTGAAAAATGAAGTTTGTCTGATTATTAGGAATATTATTTTTTACACGATTATTAATGGAACTCTTCATTGGTTTGCTTTAGTAAGGATCCAACTGATTTTTAAACTTATTTCTGGAAGAACAAAGATCGAGGTGGAATACAACGAGGTTCCACATCAATCAATTTTCTACTGTTGGTTATTTGTAACATTTTCAGGCCTACAGACTTTAAAACCGTTGCTGATCGTAAGTAGACAAATTCTGAGAACTTGCCGAAAACTGCTCTGCGTTTAAATAGGGTCGAAGTTTATCCTAGAACCTTCTTTTCCTGGTATCATTAAAAAAAATCCTGGTCATACGGTTCCATAAGTTCACGAAAGTTATTTGACAATTCAAAACGTTCCGAAGAAAGTTCTCGAACTGCAAAGTGGATCAGGTAGATCCAACGTCAGAAGTAATTGCGTCTGACTTAAATTCAATTCTACTGAACTGACCTACTATGATCGCCGCGTTCAATGTTGACGCACGGCCGACCATTTTCGCGAATATCTTTTGACGATGATATCTAGAAAATCGGGATAATACGCAATTGTTCCATCGAATAAGCGGTTGTTCGTCATTGACAACCTAATTTTTGCTGAGCGGATTTCCAGAGACAGCTAGACTGTTCAAGGACTGATTAGCTCGAACTTGTGATCGAAACTTTACATTATTGCGATCACCTTCGTCGTATATTCTCTTGATCTCCTTATAGTACACCTTTATTTTTTATTTAATATTTTGCACATATTTTTCAATGATTGTGCATTTATTAATTTGGCATCTATTTAAATTTTAGAGCATATTATAATAAATATAATTTTAAAGTAATATAAAACGTATATGCAAAATTATATTTGACAAAATTATCGGAAATATAAGAATTATCGACTTGGATATCTTTACTCCTAACACTTCATTCGAATACATTGGCACGATGAATGTACAAATGTACACAGTAATTCAATTGATCGATTCAGCTCACTAGCAATTGAATCAAATACCTTCGTT
Organism: Bombus flavifrons; assembly: GCF_040668555.2. Taxonomy (NCBI): domain Eukaryota; kingdom Metazoa; phylum Arthropoda; class Insecta; order Hymenoptera; family Apidae; genus Bombus; species Bombus flavifrons. The sequence continues at coordinate 8,885,195 of NC_138455.1, read as the reverse complement.
CGAAAATAATTTTTCCATCGAAGCATTTTAGTGAAAAATCACGAGTATATTATTTATTAGTGTCGAGTTTCATTTCCACCTCTGCCAGATTGATGACAAATCGAATTTTTCCAAGAGTTTATCGACTCAACGAAGGTGACACGTCGTTCCTTCGATTCTTTTTACTATTTATAGTAACGACCGCACAAATGTTATTTACAATATCGTTGTCAATTCTACTGTCGCAATAGTTGGAAATATCAGTGAAAGGATTCTTTTTCCTCCTTTTTCGTCGATCAGAACCGAACGCGTTCGCCTCCCAGTGCTTGTCGCAGAATTGCGTAACTTTCATTCAACATCCTGTAGGAAGAAATTTCAGATTCAAGAAACGATTGATTTTATTGGAGATAGCGGAAAACGTCCCGCCGATGACGACGACGAAATTTATTTTATGATCGTAAACAACATATCTGTCTTTGCACTTTGCATTCGAGCATAAATCGGAAGCAACATTTTTCTACGTGTTATCACATTTCGATATTTGATCCTTGATATTTAGTTAGGATCCACCGAGCACAACGGTAACGAGACCACGTAGAAACTGCTACACGCTGGTATGAGAGACGATACGAAAGATCCGAGACTCGACAAAGATCGAATAAGATCGTTGTCGAGGAAGATGAAGAAGCACAGGACACGGTCTACCTACAATTTTCCAGTTGCTGAAATTTCGTCGTAAAAGGCGAGCGGCAATGCCCGAAAGGTTTTTCTTCGCTGCAACTCGTTTTGCTCTATCAACCCTGTGGCCCTTAAATGGCCGAGCGAAAAGGCAGCGAACAGCTCAGCGAGGCTAACGAGCTCAGTTTCTCGTCTCCCCCGGCGGAAAAACGAACGATTTTCGGGTACAGCCTGTACGACGATGGCACGAAAGGCCCACTCTGGATCAGCTTGCAGAACCATAGGCAGGGTCCCATATCGATAAACGTCAAGTACATCGAAATAAAAGCGGAATAAAGGGCGTATGTGAGCCTGGTGTGAGATGGGAGTGAGTAGCCGGTCTCACGAGGTGCTCGTTGGACTGGAGGCTCACCACCTTGCTGCCAGAAAACCCGATGGCACCTTAAGGAGAGAAGTCAAGGGCAAGAAGCGTCCCTTCGTTGCCCAGTCTGGCCCAGCTTGGGCCCTACTTGGACCCCACTCCCGGCCGTCGCGTCTCCACCCCCTCCCCCACCGCCTCACTTCGTGTATATATCTCTTGGTTGTAGAAACTCCCTGCCCCTCCAGCCCCCTTCACCTTTCTGGATCTCCCTCCCTTCCCCTCCATACCTTCTATCATCCTTCCGTTCCGCTCCCTCCACCTTTCCAGCCCTTCTTCTTCGGGCTTCTCCCGACGTTCCACACACCTGAACGACCGAGAGTGTCGGAGAGCCGTCGGCTCTCTCGGTGCTTTCTTGAAATTCGTCTCTCTACCAGCAGTAGCAGCACCAGCAGCACCAGCAGCAACACACCGGGTTGTGTGTTATACACTTACGACAGAGTGTACGACAGAGAGACCAACTTCTCCTCCCCCTTTCGTCTCAACACGAATCCATATGTATGGGGTTGAGAGGCGCACCAGGCGACGCAAATGTGCTGACTACATTACGCCGCTATATAAGATAGCCGGCCAACCATCCTATCCCCACAGACCGAGCCAGATCGGCAGACCGTTCACAGACGGACCAACGAACCGATCTACCGATACTTCAGACACGACACATCTTTTTCGTTAACACGGACCACTTCGCGAACTCAGCCGATCACAGGGTTAGATCAGCCAGTTTTCGTCGAGGAAACCTATTCACCGGTATTATTCGATACGTTCGATTTCATCGGGGGAGGTGATCAGATTTTTACACATTTTACGATTTATACTCAGGATACGTCTTAGCCTGACGATATTTCGGCATTTTCAATAATACACGATCGTTGAAAGAGTTTCGTTCGGTACCGCGATAACATCGCACGTGCCACAAAGTTTCCAAGCTTTGAAAAGTCGAAAAGGCTCAGAGAATTTCCTTTTGAAGAGATCCTTCTCGCGATCCAGATACCCTAGGTCGGGGTACCACGGTTCTTCACACGAGACATAACACGAAAACATCGGTGACGATCGTCAGTGAGTGCATCGACGAAGAGAAGCAAGGTCAAAGATGATCCCTTTGACAGCCACCACGTGCTTCCTAATCGCTGTCACCTTCCTGGCACTCGTCCTGATCCTACTGGATCATCTAAGGTCCAAGAAAACGACGAAGAATGTCATCTTGGACGATAATGTCCTGCCGGAACCACCTGGACCCAAACCATGGCCGATTCTGGGCTCCCTTCACATCCTGGGACGCTACGACGTACCCTACAAAGCTTTCGCTGATCTTGTTAGGGACTACGACTGTCAGGTGATCAAGCTCAGGATGGGATCCGTGCCCTGCGTGGTCGTCAATGGTCTGGAGAACATCAGAGAAGTGCTGACCATCAAGGGACACCACTTCGATTCCAGGCCAAATTTCACCAGATACCATCTGCTCTTCGGTGGAAACAAGGAGAACTGTAAGAATATTTCTTTTATCTTATCTTTCCTTTATCTTCTTCGTCTCGATTTTGACACCACGAAGATTCTTCTTGTCGTGAGAAAATTTTGCCAGGATCGAGCATTGTCTTTTTCTTAAAGATTTTTCAGTTTGTTCTTCCTTTATTTCTTATGAATACATTTTTTACATCTCAACGGTTTCACTTCAACGTTGACATCGACAAGAAAATTTTCGTCGTGAGGAAAATTTTACTTTTTTTATAAATCTGTAACATTTTTCTGTTTTTATTTCGATATTGACATAGCGAGGGCTTCTTTCGTCGCGTGAAAATTTCCCGAAATTATACACTGTTTCTTAAAAATCATTTAAAAAGCAGTGCATAACCGAAAATTAAATTTCCACGATCTTGACGAATCGAAATAAATAAGACGTGCCGTTCTGCCAGTTGACAACTCGTTCACCATGCAGGCTACCTCGTTAGTTATTTTTGATTATTCGAAAAACTCGTGTCCAAGTGTTACGTAATCGTTTCTCTGCTTCGTATCGTCTCGTAAACCTTCGAGACCCGTTTTATGTATTTTGCCACCGTGTTTAGGAGGATGTCACGCGTCTTTTGAATGAAATTATGTAGCTATGCGGTTAAACGTTAGGAAAAAATGGATTCGGTACGGGTGGAATCGTGAGTCAGTGTGAAAATTGAATTCGTCGACACCTCGTCACGGCTGCTGAAAACTCGTTCCCCATGCTAACGACCTTGCCGTCGTACGCGACACGTGAGCGGCCGGCCCACACAACCGCAGCCCGTTTATTTTTCGCGTGGCTCGTGCTTTCGTTGCGTCCACGGAATGCCCGAAACTCGTGCTAAGGTCAACGCCGAAGCGGTACCAAGTGCAAGCCGGAAAGGTCACGGTACCACTTTCACGCGTTCCTGGCTCACCTGGCAGCCGACAAACAGGATCAAGGCTGATCCACCGGAGGCGATTCCGATACTCAGCACCATTTTCTTTCTCTCTCTTTCGCTTCCTACGTCTCGTCCTCACCATTATTTTGCGTTTAGATCCAGAAACTAGACTTGTCTTTGATCGATTCGAGTTCACAGGTTTGATTAGTTACATGTCAAGAAGCAATATTATGACAGGAGAAATTCTGTGTCCGATCATAGTGCATTTTTGTGCTTAGATCCAGAAACTACGCTTGTTTTTCATTTCGATTGAAGTACATCAGTTCGATTCATTATTTAGTAAGAATAATTGTATGAAAGGGAAAATTTTGCGTCTAATTATCATGATTCTGTGCTCCAGCAACTAGATTCCATTCTCATAATTTCACACGTCTTGTTAACGTTTTCTCGCAATCAAAGCACCTCTATTTAACGTTGTACATCCACTGCAAATGAAATCAGCCTATATAAATCGTAACGTATAAGATGTGCCATTTTGTTGCATCATTTTCGCAGTACTTTTATCCTTGTAGACATACCATTTTAAAGCTGAAATTTTTCTCTTTCACACATAATTTTCATTTCATTAAGTCTTTCTAGAACTTAGTAGAGTATGAATATGTAAAATTCGAATATTTCGTGTTACTACCTAATAGTATCGAAACATTTTCCATCTTATGTCGTACTAAATTGTGTTCCTCATATTCATATCGTCAAAGGAATCAAAACGAAACAAAATTATCAAGGACTCGTACGACATTATTTTGTAAAAGAACCAAAAATCCTGGGTTTCTCGGGTCTCAGGGAACCAAGTTACCGAGCGGTATGTCCTGGCGAGTTGCGAGAAACCAGGTCACTTCCTGTTCTGGTCTGCCCCGCGACCGCTTCGATTTGAAATCGAGTCGCCTTGCTCGCGCGGCGATGAATCGATTTTCTGCCGACTGCGCTCGATCCCGGCATCCGCCGATGCTTGCATTTCCGCGTACGCGTTCCCCCGTCTCGGAGAAAGAGAGATAGAGGAAGAACGACAACGGAAAGGGAGAGGAGAAAGAGTACGCGTCAACAAAATTTTTCCATTTTTTTCTTTTTTTTCTTTCTTTTTTTTTCGCCAGTCAACGATATTTCGAAACGCGTGTCTTATTTGCGTCATCAAGTGCCGTTGGAAGGTCAAGTTTAATCGTGATCATCTTTATTTTGTCTTGGCGGTGATCAATGAAAATCACCAAATCGCCGATCGACATGCCCGTTATTAATTTGTCCCTGTCAACCGGCTGTTCGAACGGAAATTATTTCGAGACGAGCTTCAGTTCTTTTGAAAGAAGGTTTCAATAAACTACGGAAAAATGAAATATTATTGTTTAAAGGATATTCAAATATCCGAAGTTCTTTTCTTTTGAAATTTCATGCAACGGAAATTCTTCGTTGCGAGATTCTCGTAGTTCAAATTTTTTACTCTGCAAATTTCTAACAGTAAAAATTCCATTCCCGAGATTTCTCATAATAGGAATCTTTTCTTTCGAAATTTCTTGCGATGGAAATATTCCTTACAAAAATTTCTTACAGTAAATGTTTTTCCTCGACGTTTCCTATAAAGTGGTATGTTATCTCTCTGGAAATTTCTCGCAGTAAAAATCTTTTTCTTTGGAAATTACTTTATGGAAATTATATTACAATGTGTAATATAATTTTATAAAAACTTAAAAAACATTTTCTTCTTTTTATTTTCCAGCTCTGGCATTTTGCAACTGGTCCGAGGTGCAGAAGACTCGAAGAGAGATGCTCCGCGCGCACACGTTCCCGCGCGCGTTCTCCACACGCTATAACGAGCTAAACGGGATAATTGGTGATGAACTAAACCTTCTGATCAACCATCTGGACTCCCTCTCCAACACAAACGTGCACGTGAAACCATTGATCCTTCATTCCTGCGCGAACATCTTCATCACTTACCTCTGTTCGAAGAACTTCCACCTAGAACACGATGGTTTCCGGTACATGGTCGAGAATTTCGACAAGGTGTTCTTCGAAGTGAATCAGGGTTACGCAGCCGATTTTCTACCCTTCCTTATGCCTCTTCATCACAGAAATATGACAAGAATGGCGCACTGGAGCCACGAAATCAGAAAATTCGTCATCAACAACATCATTTCTGATAGAGTGAACGCCTGGAATGGCATCGTTCCTGAAAAAGATTATCTAGACTGTCTGATTAATCACGTCAAGAGTGGAACAGAACCCGAGATGTCCTGGAATACAGCGTTGTTCGTCATGGAAGATATAATTGGTGGACACACTGCCATTGGAAATCTCCTCGTCAAGGTTTTAGGATTCCTCGCTACAAGGCCAGATGTTCAAAAGCTAGCTCAAAAAGAGATCGATTCTCTTGGTATCGCTGGAATCTTCGTTGGGCTGGAGAACAGAAGATCCTTGCCTTATGTCGAAGCTATCATCTTGGAGACTATTAGGATAATTGCTAGCCCTATTGTTCCTCACGTGGCTAATCAGGACAGCTCCATTGCTGGTAAGTTTCAGTATTAAATCGCGCATTTTCATGCAATGTCATATTTTTGCGAATGTAAAATAATGATTCTCATAATGGCAAACAAAGAGGATTAGCATCGTTTTAAAACGACATCGTTTTAAATATCCGCGACCCATTTACAACATTTCATTTAATAATTAAAATTGAAAATTTTCCATGTTTTTCTTTCCTTTTATCGATCCTAAACTAATCTGATCTCGTTATTTCTTTCAGGCTACAGAATCAAGAAGGACACCTTCATTTTCCTCAACAACTACGATCTAAACATGTCTACCGATCTGTGGACCGCGCCAGAAGAATTCATGCCCGGCAGATTCGTCCAGAATGGAAGGTTACTGAAGCCAGAACACTTCCTGCCATTCGGTGGAGGTCGACGATCTTGCATGGGCTACAAACTGGTGCAGTATCTGAGCTTCGCCATTTTAGCTACGTTACTGAAGAACTTCACGATATTACCCGTGAAGAACGAGAATTATACGATTCCCATCGGAAACCTGGCCCTGCCTGAGATGACCTTCAAATTTCGATTTGAACGACGGTAGGGCCTCGAAGAAGGCGCGCACGTTGGCCTAGGAGGAAAGGGCTGACACGAAGACTTCGGTTGCTTCGGCGAAGCTTCAATGAGAGAGACTTCAACGATAGGGCAACCATAATGGATCGTTGGTCCACGATCAAGAAGGAGCTTCAGGGAAATTTGGGAGGGATCAGCTGAAGAGAGGCTTCTGATTTGTTTTTTTTCTTTTAGACAAAGCTTTATAAGAAGGTCGGATACTGTTTGACCTTCGTCAGCAACGAGAGCTTTACTGACATTACTAGATGGTTAAGGTAGCAAATTTTTGTTGATCGTCCATTAACGGGGAATAATCCCACTTCCCTCTGAAACGGTTCGAAGACGATCAGCCGCGATATCAGGAGAGAAAACTTGGACTGAAAAAGAAGAGGACTGACCCCACGGGATGCTACGGGAAGAACAGTTGTCGTTTTAACGAACAGCTTAGGTAAACCGAGCCTTACCGGTCATCTTCTTGTTTCTTTCTTATAGAATCGTGCCTTCCTTGTAATTTTAGAACCATGCTTACTTTAGGCAACTTTTGGTCAATTAATTGGACGAATGAGTTCGTGTTGGTTAAGTAAAAGATTTACGCTACAGTTTGATCGTTGTGCGATACTTTATCGTTGAACGTAGCAGCTGATGCTGATCAAATTACGATTATCTGTCTGTTGATCTTTTAATATTTACAAGATACTGAACGTATTAATAGAATTTTACATGTCACGAGCTACAGTTCGCTGTTGTATTAATAGACAAATTGGTATAACAGTAACAAGTTTGTTTTACAAGTAAATTATCTGATTTGTTTATTTGTTAAAAAATTATACGAGAAAAATCTACGATCTACATTTTGTAACTGTTAATTCAATAATACTATTAGTTAGTAAATTATCGTACAAGAGAGTCCAGTCGCCGAATATTCAAGTTCCAGTTGAACGATTGAAAAAGTTTTACTTGATTGATATTACATTTACAGAGTTGATTGACCAAAAGTTAAGTGATGTAAACGAGGCTTAAGAACGTAGTATCTTCATCTTGAAAGATTTCAAGAAGGGATTAAATCTGCTATAAAAAGAAGAAGATTTACGTTCAATTATTACGTTATCGGATGATGGTCCGTAGTAAATCCTAAATATATTTTCCTGGAAATCGATCTATTGATCAATCTACTCACTTTAACATTTCCTTCTTCTTCTTTTATTTCATTCTTTTCGATTACTTCTTTGATGTTAATGTATAAAACGTTACATAAAATGATTAACATCAACATACATAAAATTACGTTGTATAAAATATTAACATCAAGGATAATATTAACTTGAATTTTTAATATCGATCGATTTCATGGGAATACGATGAATCGACGGGTGATCCACGAAGATCCACGGATCAGAAATCACCGAGACTGATTCTTTTGTTTAATCGAACGATCACGTACAAACCATCGTCTGATAACTGCTTGTTCGAAAGACGAGACGCGAGAACGTGAGCGGTAAGCACGGAGAAAACGAGACCATTTTATTTCACGTTAATCGTTTCGATCGCGTGAAATCAGAACGAAAACACCTCGCGCCACTCCAAAAGGATGTGAATTCATCGCGCGAGCTTATCGATCATCCATCGTTTGCGGTATTCCGAATACTCGACCGATATATGCATCAACATTGATCCAATATTGATTCTTTTTTGAATAATCCGCGCATTTGGAATTAGGAGTAACGAACATTTAGGCCCACGAAATTATTTGAACATTTATCATAGAAAACCTTTATGCGTATGTAAAACATTTTGAAATTTTATCAACACTTGTATCAATATTTTGAAAATTCGTCGGCCCTTCAATAAGTCACGACTGTGCTGATTGTATTGGTTTAATTCGAAACTCGTCTGAAAATCAAGAAGCTACAAGAACACTGTGTTATGGAATATAGTAATGGATTGATCTACCAAGTATCTAGCATGCACTAAGTATCTTCTAGCTTCTACGTAGATTTTCAAAGTTGTTCCAAATTTTATCAGTATAATTACTATAGTCGAGCCTCATAACGATATTAATGAAATTTCAAAATGTTCTATATAACACAAATAATATATTAGGAGGTTTCTATGAATATTGGAATACTTTCATGAGCTACTGTATTCCAAAAGTGTTACAACTAAAAGTAATTCGATCTTCTGTTAGATGAATATGAAAACAGTCAAATTTTAAGAGCTAAGAATAGAAAATTATAAAAATAATATTCAGCCATTGTTTTCTACAGTCTATTCTTTTTCTCAACATTATTTGAGTTGTGTCACTTTTGAAATGTTCGAAGTGTTCGAGAACACCTTTAATTGTCGAGGAATTGATAGTCGGTTGGTTCAGAACCGTGGTGAGTTCAGCTTATTTCTGTCTAGTTTTAGCATTATCTTTTGGTATTTCATAAATTTGATATTTCAGAACGAAGACCAAAGTATATAGAATGAAATTTTTGATATAATATTAAGCTATGTGATAGCTGTAACTAGTCACGGTTCTAGTCTCCTGTTTCTTCCAAACAATCGTAGCTTATCAAGGACTAAGCGACGAAATTTCTCCAATGTTGGACCAACGTTCGTGCGGGATAGCGTAAAATCGGTTCTACATATTTCTTTCCTTTTTTCCTTTGTGACCGAAGAAAATATTAACGAGAACATCGCACCGAAGCGTACAACACGTTTAAAGTTTGTTAATTCTCGTTTCTCGACGCAATCCTCGACGCACGTTCCTTTCCTCTTTCCTCTCACCTTCTTCTCATCTTTGATATTTTTCCTTTTCTTCCGCTCCATGTTTCCCTTAGCGCAAATCTGACCAATTATTTGCACCTTACCAATTTATCTTTGTTTCAAAAAAAGAAAAAAGATTCAATGAAGAAAAATATATACTTATTTTTTTAACTAAAAATATATATATTTTTATGGTGCAAAAGTGGTCGCTCGTAAGGGGTGGGAAAATGGTACAGAACGAACGAGTCCCACGTAAGACGAGAGAAATCGATTTCTCTTTCTTCTTTCTCTTTTTTATTGTAATTATCAATTATTACACGACTGAATGATTTTTCTCAAAGAGAAAAGTCGGTTTGCCCGCGAGAACTACGCTCACGTATAATAATTTATTTTTACGCTATTAAGCATTGATTCTTCTTATTATTATTATGTTATTATATTATATTACATTATATTATTATTATAATATTTCTGCTTGCTACTATTATCATCACTATTATCAGCAGTTAGAGTTTTCATCCCCCTTTTTATCATCACATTTCTCCACCCTCCGTATCTCGTACTTCCACGTCCATACGTTATTTTGTGTTTGTTATTTAATTATCGCGATTGTTACGACATTTGTTAATTTATTATTTAAGATTTTAATAATAAAAGCGACAAACAAGACTTCTTTTTTATATTTTTGTCTCCCGTTAAACAAGCCTTCCTTTCAGTAACCTCTTCCTACCTTTCTTGCGAACGAAGAACACATCGTGTTAAAAATTTTACTAGATTTTACGAAATTTTTACCAAAACACTTACGTTAACTGAGGAACGAGCAGTCAAGTGAAACCTAACAACCACGTTACTTGACTTTGACGTCTCTTATCATTCGCATAATCGCTATCAAGTAAGACTTATTGTCACAATTCCGCCCAATATCCATTTGGATACGAAAGTGTAGATAACAGAATGATAACTCTTAGTTCGAAACACTTTGCGGCACCATTAAATAGAGAACGAAAGGATTCGATACGAAATAAATCATAATCACGCTTGCAGTAGACACTGTTATATACCGTTAAAGATATTATTACACTTCTCTTAAGTGTAATTCAATTACAAATCGATGGTTTACATATAATATTTAACATTTATTATTTAATATAATGCATATAACATTTCACATTTATTATTTAATATAATACATATAATATTTAACATTTATTAAAGGTACAAAAATAAGTATATTCTTAAATTACTTTAACAGAAAATAAACATAGATGGCAGGATGACAGGCAGTTGCAACGTGGTTTGATAAATTAATTAACAGTTATAAACTCAATAAGGAAGCTAGATTTGCAAGGGCTGATATTTTTAACGAATAAAAATCTCGATCAATCTTTTCTAACATTCCCAATTTTTATACACAAACTTTTCGCAAACATGAAAAAGATTGTTACGATTTAGACAAAGTTATTTTCACCGTTGCATTGATATTCAGATATATAAATAGAATCCCTCGATATCATTCTTTTCCGCCTTCAAAAAGTCCATCATTTCTTTTTTTTACTAAATAATTCGTATAACCTTCAGGTAACTATACTTTCCTCCAGAAACATATATCATATTTACCATCCACCATCTCCTCTTCCTCCGGCGTGTCAACCACTTCCTTCTTCCTCGAGAACATATCTTCAATCTCCCTCAAAGTCTTTCCCTTAGTCTCAGGTAAGAAAAACGTCACAAATAACGTTCCCAAAAACGACAGCACCGTGAAAAATATGAAAACTCCATGTCTGCCCATAGCGGCCTCCATGTCCGGGTAAGTTTTCACCGTGATGGAGCTGAAGATGTAATTGATACACGTAGTCAATCCTGATAACGCTTCTTTAACCTTCGTTGGAAACACTTCGCCCACCATGGCGAATGGGATCACCAAGAAGCCAAGAGTGCTTCCAAAAATGTACATAAGTATACATATCACAGGTATCAGGCCACCATCGTTTATAGAATATCCTTTATCCTTCAGTAATAAGTACACAGACAATACTCCCATGAAAATTGTCATTGCAGATCCAGAAACTATAGAAGGTTTTCTCCTTCCTAACTTTCCTGACATGCACGACACTAGTAAAGTACCTACTAATCTTGTTAATCCTATCAAAACTGCCCCCAAATTGGGATCTATAGTGACTCCAGCGCTTTGTATAATGTCCACTGCGTAGTAGACGATGATGAAAAGTCCGGAGAATTGCTGGAAGAAGAAATAACCGAGCAGGATTGCAAAAGGTACCATAGCGTTCCTCTTGAGCATATGTTTCATGAAATTTTGTTTCTTTCGCTGAGGACGTGGTTTCAATTCTTCGTAGAGTTGTGGCGGGGGAGCCATGTCTTTTGGGATGCCGCGGAATTTTTTCAACACCTGTAACGCCTCGTCTAGACGACCTCTGTCTCGTAACCAGATCGGGGTTTCTAGGACGACGGCCAAGGTCAATACGGCCGAGACCAGAGGAAACAGGGCGCACATCAGAGCCACCATTCGCCAGTCGTCCTTTGGGAGAGAAAGATCGTGAGTCGAACTGTGATTCCTGATTACTAGAGTATATTACTAGAGTATCTGTATAGAGTATGAATTTTTAATTCCTGATTAATTTCTTAACCATATTAATTCTACGCAGTTCTTAATATCTTTTTACTTGATTCTTTCCAATTTTGAAGCTATAAATATAACTGTTCTAAGATTTTTGAGCAGATGCATATATCACAAAACTTTTTAAAAAAAGAGAATTACATACATAATTTTCTTTACCTTGAAAATATAGCCGAAAATATAAACGACAAGAACACCGATGGCGATGGATACGCTGGTCCATGTGATCATAATTGATCGCCATTTTGGAGAAGAAACCTCCGCGCTATAAACTGTGGCTGGTACCGAGGCCATGCCTGTCGCGATTCCAGAAATGATTCTGCCTACAAGAATTTGTTCGTATGTTCCAGCTAAATAAATGACGAGCCAGCCAACGATGGACACGATAGACGTTATCAACAAGCTCAACTTTCTTCCGCGTCTCATAGTGTAACCAGAAACGATGCAACCAAATGGAATACCTAGTGCTGTTGCTGTCGCTATGGATTATGCAATTGGATTATTAATTTCGGTGAAGAAGATCGCACAGGTTAGCTTAGTTCTTACTTTGGAAATAATTCAATCTATTAAGGACCAACGCTGCGATATTTCAAGCAATTTACAATACATCATCGAATTCTGTATTTTAATACTATGGCTACGAATTTCAAACATTCGTTCAATATATGTATATGTATAGATATATATATATATTTTTTTTTTGTGTACGTCTTCCATCTAAATTCTACAATTTTATGAAATTTGCAAGAATTAAAGCATTCATAATATTGTGAAAAACCGCTCGTTGGTCCCCAATGAATTGATACTTTGCAGTTTGACTAACGTTCGTTATTTTATTCCATCTAATCCTTATTCGATAAACAATATTTTCGAAACTTGTTCATAATTTGTATAAATTTATCCATATATTACCGCAAGAGAATATTCAAAAGAATATTTAATTAATTCGAGAAAAATCAAATGAAATAAAATGTCGAACGTACGTATATAGTTCGACATAGAATCAAAATGATTATTATAATATTAGTTAACCGTGATGGTTGCGCTATACTAGTAAATAATTCCCTAATTGCGTTAAAAATTTTCTTTCATTCGGTTTGTTGAATATTACCGTGTTAAATTAATTAATGGAATTAAATTCATCGAAATTATCGAGGTAGTACTGACCAATCCAATTGGCTTGAACTTTGTCGATTTTCACGTCACTGGTAGGTGACATCAAAGGTGTCAATGCAACTCCGCTATAGCCAAAAGCCATGGAAGGACCCAAAACCGAGGAGTTCGCGCACAGCGACATAATTATCTGCAAACGAATATTTTAGAGATACTTTATATCGCAAAATCTTAATTTATCGATCAATTCGATAGAGTATAAATTAAAAAACAATTTGTTTGCTAAATAATTACAAAATTCAATTTGCATCAGAGTATACTATGTAGAGTGTTGTAAATTACTTCGAATAGATTCTTTATTATTTATTGCCATCATAATCTTTAAAGAGATTACAATCCTATTAATTCTTCTGAAAGATACACGATACATTAATTATAAAATGTCTACGTTATATAAAGATCTGTGTCTTTTTCATGACAAACTTCTATTTTCGTGTTTGAATCCGTAATTATAAATATTATAATTGCTAATGGCTGCATGCAAATGAATAGACACTAAAATGTATAATCGATTATAGACGTACACGTGATCAGTTAATTATTAGCATATTAGGTATTTAAAAGGTTACTGTGATCATAAAGTTGACTCGTCCTTATTGGGAAGTACCTACAATTTAATGTTAATTATTACGTTGGGTTATCAGACAAGTGGAAATTGATGATTAGCCAAGCAGCATATTCTGATGGACGAAATTTAATGAAATTAATGACAGATAAAATATGTGATACCATCTTTGATCAAATTTTCAACTAATAAGAAACTTTCAATAATATGAATTGAGATTATACCTAAAAAATATCAGCGTAAAGACATTAAATTTGACAACAAGATAACGCTAACTTCTTAATCAACAAAATAAAATGTTCACTCAGCAAACAATAAATATTCAACAATTTTGCACTTATGAATATGCAATTTACTATTATCTTAAACGGAAAATTCCCAACTTGTTCCGCATAAGCGAGTCTATAAGAAATAATCAAAATAAAGATAAAAGAATCGAAAATATACATCGTTACAACGTATCTTTTCTAAAGTCAATCCTCAATTAAAGAACGAATATAACAAATGAGCAAAAGAATAAAATTTATTGTAAATGCTAGTAAATCAGGAGGCATTTTTTCTGAAACAATCCTACTATCGCTGAGAAGCCGCTCGTATGTGACCAATATCGAAACCGGTTTGGGATGAAGGTTTACAGAGAAGAAGAGCAAGGAGGAATAATTAAATTAAGCCTTGAAATGTCATCAAAAGGTTTACGTAAAGCTGCGTTAAACGTGATAATATCACGGTATTTCGAGTTACGCAAACCTTTCTAATACGCCACCGTGCCTCCGTCTATGGCTATTACTTTAGCGTACTTGTCTCACTGCATTTACTTATTTTCCAGTTTTGCGACAGTCGAGAATTTTATAGAACTTGCGTGGTTGACAAATCACGGTATCTCGCGTGACTCATCTTTTCCATTATCTTTCCCTAATTTTCTAATTACCGACATTAACGATTCTTCCATGGAAGATACCAATAACTTCTCATCGTACATTTCCAAGAAAATGAACGTTATCAATGCCATGAGAAAGCTATGACATAATTGTAAAACGTGTTAATCGAAAAAACTTCGATAATTTAAGAAGTTGCAGAGTGAAACAAGATGATGAATAATACAAAAAATGGGAATACCTATTAATTTTGAGTTTGGGTTTTGCAATGTATTAGGTTGTAAATTATATAATTCATGCAAAATATTGGGTTTTTACACATATATTTTTGAAATTGTTTTCGAAAGAAATGAAGAAAAGTTAGTTTGCAGAAGAATTCTCCCAGAGGAACTATGATTAATATAAAATATGCATCATTAAGAATACTTCGCTTGCATTAATGCAACATTTTGGAACACTTCTACTTAATTCTGGTTAATAACTTTTTCTTAATAACTTCTACTCTTCTCTCTAATTTAGTTCTAATCTCCAAAAGCTTGTGGAAGATTAAACGAGAGGTTATAAGCATTTATAATAGCGGAAATTAAGCCTCTCATATGAGTTATTACGTAAATAACAGACTAACGTATATAGCTCAGTATTTTTTACGTAAGACCTTCTGTTTATCTCCGTGTTTCTCATCTAGGTTAACAACTCAATCCTAGAAAATCCTAGAAAATCCTAAAAAACCGATCTTAGCAAGTAAAATACGAAGAATCAATAATATTTCATAATCGGTAAAATTTTGTATCCACAATATAATTTTTAAAATTTCTTAAACCACGTTTCTGTTCCAATTAGATAAAGTGCAAATGTTTAAAAAAGTTTGATAGCCTTTAGAATGCAAATTATAATAATACGAATTTAAGTACCAATTGAGAAAATAAGTATTGTTGTTCAGAAGTTGCAAGACCAATTGAATAGAACGATTATTATTGAGCCAATGATACGCTTAACTGTTCATCAACAATGATGTATAGAACGCGGCGCGACAAGAATTAAAATGAATGAATATTAATCCAACATTGATCGATTCAACTCAATAACTTAATTTTATTCATAATTTATTTTTCATAATTAAATTTAATTATTATTTAATTTCCAAGATAACTGTAAGGAACAACTCCGTTAGCCATTGTTGCAATTCACGAATGATTTCTTAAAATGAAATGATTATTCAAGAATTAGCTTGAATTTTAGTTCAGCTTAAAATTCGTAGGTAAGAATTATAGTTTTAACATATTGCAGACTGATTATGGAAATTTCTACATTTCGTTTAATGACGCGTTACACGTTTTCAATATATTTTCAATGTTTATAATAATAATGCAATCCATGCCCAGTCCAAAGCATAATATAATGGCAATAGCCATTTTATGAAAGTTCTGGAATAGATAAAACTTGGCAACTTTTCTTGTAAATAATAACAAATTGCACTTTGTAATCTTTTCAAAAAGCAATGATACAAAATGACAAATTCTTAAAATATGTTTTATTTTTAGCAAAACATCAGCATCTAACATAGATTACGGATTTGAAATTATATTCACGAATTCAATTAATTACAAAGTAATCATCGCTTCATTATTTAATGTTAATTCTATTTACTAGTTGCTTCGAGGCTTGCGGTCGAGAATGTGCTAATCTACAAGTCACACTTATCTCATTTAAAAGTAATTTTGCAACTTTACTCACGAATCGACGTCAATATTCAGTTGTGTCAGAAAATTCTAACAGTATATATGTATAATATATATAAAATATAACGAATCAATTCGATTACATAATGTTTTAACTGCGTCCGATTAGTTCACCTGATAAGTTCGATTTTTCTGAATCCAGTTCTAAGTTTCTAAGCTTCATGAAGTACTTTAAGAGCTCGATTCGATCACAGAAATGTTTAACTACATTGGAGTTCGTGTGATAAATTCGATTTTTGTAAATTCGTTAAACATTGTGAATTACTCTAGGAAAGATTAAGAATCAAGATTGTAAAAGAAGAATGATCAAAAATCAAAATTAAAAATTAATCATTGGTAAATATAAAAATGAATGTAATATCCTATCGTTCTCTATAGTAGTAGCGTGATAGTAAAATACTCGAGAGATAAGAACCTTTCCCTTGAAATGACCTCGTTCGATATCATTTGCGTCAACTTCATAGGACGAACAACGAAAGGATATATCAGTCTCGTTATCATTATTATTACCATTATTTTTCTGCACATGCGCGCGATGTGTGTCAAAGACCTCTTAACTCTGGTAGAAATAAAATACCGAGCAAGACGATTTCTCGATAAAATGTTTTGTTTTGGACGTTGAACATTCGTAATTTATCTCAACGGCTAATGGAAATTTATAATTCGACGTATCGATTTTTTGTTCGATGATAAATTCTAATTGACCAATTTTTCTTGCTTTAACTTCTTATTTTACTTTTCATCGATTCTCAATCTATATTATAATTCTTCTATTCCGTAATATTAGATGATATCAAGCAAACTGATTTGTATATTCTATCTCTAAACTTAATTGCTTTCATGGTTATTTATCACAAGCAAATGCAATAGCAGCGTTTATAGTAGTAATTCAGGAAACGTGGCTCGCTTTTATAAAGTCAGAAAATACGTTCTATCAACATAGATACCATAAATTTTATTCCATCGCATTATTTATTTGAAATGATATAAATTAATTGAAATAAACTAAGTGTAAAAGAAGACATTCTACCTGATACATGACACCTTTCTTCTCCCATCTTTTTTCCTTTTCGGCATCTGGTACGAACTGAAAGGAAAAAATCATTCAGTTTACATCCCTCGATAATCATGGTACATGGTACAAAGTAAACAGAATTTTCATGCGTTATCTACTTTTCTACGATGGCAGATATGGATTTATGTATTAACTTAATGTACTGACTTAAAATTACGATGACTTAATACTCCTGCCTTTGTTTGTGACCTTCAACGTTCTTCTTTGAACGTTTGCAGGTACTAAGCAACTACTAAAAGGCTGTGATAACGTAATGACGTGCACTTACTGGCAGAAGTTAAAAAACATAATGATCACTTTAAAATTACTTTATGTTATCTATCTTCTGAGATTCACTGATCGGATTTGAAAATACCAGAAAGAGATAACAGTCCGTGTATGAACATACAATAATTTTTAATGTTAAATATCTAAAAGCGAAAGTGAAATATGGTGGCGTCAATAGTATGTATGGGGTTGTTAGTCCTGATCCGTTGATAATTACCCTTGATAATTATTGATCAATTATTGATTACACAATAATTCCTTGGTATCGTCTTAGACTTATTTTTCATGTTATGTACAGTTTAATTTATGTTAGAAATATGTATAGTTTTCATTGATAATTATTTTGACAATAATTCTAATTACATAAAGTACTGCTGCAGGGCAAATTAATTAAAGATATCATGCAGAAAGTTATCGTAATGGAGAAAGAGATTCGATAAGGTGGTAAAAAGTTATGATGAAAATATTTTTTAGATAACAAGATTACCTTGGTCTCCAAATGTGTCTCCACGTGCCCGTTCGAATCATTCATTCCGTTTACTATACTCATTTTCAAATATGTCGTAGTAAGTATCCTTTTAAACGTCACTTCGCTCGTGCCCTTTAACTTAGTTTGTGTTTTTTCATCTAATTAATTATTTTAGATCTACATACACGTTCTCCGTTAACTTTATCCTTCGTTAAGGAGAATGTCCTCGCGTCGGACGATTAAAGCATTAGCACATGATTAACATATTATATATCATATCATAATATATCATGATTCGATCATACCTGTGAGATAAACATAAAAAATTGATATGAAATATGAACTTAGTCGCTAGTTGACTAATTAACGATCATTGATCATCGCGATTTCAGATTGATCGGAGCTGATAAAATGATACGGTATTCTGTAAAATAATCACAAAACTCTCGATGATTGAATTCGAATGACGGCATTATTGCAAATATTTTAATATTCGATGTTTTCAATAGCAAATAATTTATCATTTAACTAATTTAAAATCAAATTTTTGTCTGTGTCAAATAATATAATAAATTGTAAATTATGTAGAAGCAGATTTCTTCGATACTAAATGCTTTAGCACCAGCGCGAATAATTTAACTATCAAGAAATATTGCACAAAAATTTTGAAAATTAAGTCAGCAATTAATCTCAAATTTAATTTACCTTAAACCAAAATTCTTCCAAAATATTCGGTTTTTCTTTCTTTAAATTTACAAAGAATTCAATGGACTGTCTTCATCCGAATCACTGAGCTCTTCCCACAAATACGGGTCCCACATTCCTGAGAATAATGTCATAAGCCAGAAATCCCCTAAGTAAACCAGCAAGACCTTTTTCCACAGGATATAGTTAATTCTCCAGCGATTAAAAAAATTCTTATTCTCGACCTCCTCCAGCAGTTGCCATAGATTCATCTCCCCTTCATGTCAAAGGAATACTTCATTAAACTATATAACCAAATTACACACAAAAATTCCCGATCTTCCCCCCCCCCCACGATTGATATAAACAAAAAATCACTATGTCGCAATATTTCCTTACTTTTTTAATCAATGTTCCGACTATTAGATTGCTCTCTACTTATCTAGATATAAATGCACATATATTAAATGCATTCATACTTCGACTCGTGTAATATTATGTGTAAATTATTACTTCACATGTATTTAACCTGCTGCAATCTTCGAATTTTTATACTTCGACTTTGGATTTATCACAACAAATAAGAAGACTCAATATTTGTAAAAAATATTTAACATAAAGTTGAAATGAAGTATCGTGCATATTAAAACAACGTTTCCATATCTTGCTCGAGCTTGAAATATTTCTTACTAGAGAATGAGAAACTTAGAAAACAAATGTTAAATAAAATTTCTTGTTAGAAGAAATCGATTGGATCGATAATGATCGAAAGAACACAGCAGGATTTAAACAAATGTATAATAACATAGTGGTATTGCAAATCGTGTAATCTTTAATATATTGATACACGAGTATTTTAACCACTTAACAGAAGATTTTCGTGTGACAGCAGTAAAATCGAATGATTCTTTTATATTTCCTTAGAAAATTATTAACAAACAAAAGATTATTATTTTACGAGTAAAAAGAGACATTCGTGAACTAAAAAATAAAAATTGCTTTGTTGATCTTCCTTCACTGTTATATCGGATCGTATGCAATCATTGTCATGCTTTACAACGATGTAATCATCGTTTGCATGCAGTGTAGCACTTGATACACTCATCAGAATCAAAAATTACAAAGTTTCTTAAAGTTGCATAACTTGCACTGAGATTATACGTATTTCAAACAAGAAGTATGAAAAATTACACAAACTATACAATTTCGAAGGAAAATGAGCTTTTCTCGATAGATAAATTGAGTTTATATCGATTAAAGGAATATTTGAATAAGAAATAAAATAAAGATCGAAGGTATAAACAACCTTCGTTTTAAATTGATCAGCCAATTATTTCCTAAGTTTTTGTGCAAAGACGCGTTTAAAGTTTTAGTAAAGTTCGAAAACGTATACTTACAAGTAAATGTAATTATAGGTAAATAAACCGACTTATATAAACTATTGCAATCAGATAAACAACGATCCTATATGTGCAGATTATCAGATTAGATTATTGATTATCACGCTGTCTTGTCATCTCAATATTACATTTCATATACATCGCACGCATATTATTGACTTTTACACCCGCTTATCATCAGGCTCTGGCGCGCCTTGCTAAACGAGTTTCAACTTGGTTATTTTTTTCGAATTCGGCTCCACAAATTTATGTGGATAGTTTTGAAGCATTGTGCTTTTGATTTATTTAAAAAACAAAGTCGATTTTCTGGACCAGTCATGCGAGTATCTCTTCTTATCGCACTTGCCCATGACATGGATCGTTCTTGCAATTAATCTGGCTGATATTTTTAGCCATTAAACTTTATGGCTTTAAGCTACATGTTATAAATTGAAGCACCTATACATCAAAATGCATGCATGAAAGTGATAGAATCATCCTCATTAGTGAATTCAGGAAAATCTATGCATTGAGGAATTAAATGTATTTACTGAAGTAATTTGCAGAACGAGAATATCACAAATTTTCAAATTGTAAATTACGATAAATTTTCCATTCATTAATTTCTGTTAACAAAATGAATATTATATAAAATTGTTTAGAATTGACCTTACTTAGTCGCATGAACGATAACAGCTACTGTTGTCAGAGGATATTTCAAACATAAAATAATGTTGCTTTAATAAGAAGCGTTGTCAACAATGACAAAGCTAAGTCAATGGTCGGTGCCAGTAATTGAATATAAATATAAATACAAATATATATATTTACATACGCAAATTACACAGAATTGAATACTGAAGTATCCTCGCACAAAAAACTGTACGAATTACGATACTAATTACATGTCTTTATCTTAGAACGACGATGAGTATATTTTTCAGTTAATCATCGAAAAATAATTTTATTGTATTTTATTATTTTTCCGGCAACAATTTAAATCGACTTAAGTCGATATCACAAGAAAGATTACGAAAGAAACTTTAGCATATCTGGGTTAAATGTACTCGGAATAATCTGCTAAAGATACCAAATTATAAATCAGTCTACATAAACATCTCTACTGTAACCACACAGACTCACTTTCTTCAACAAAACTCATCGCCGAAGCGTCTCCACAGAAAAACAACCTGAAACTAACTCATGAATCGATTCCTTTCACTATGCTTCCATATCCACCAATCATTCGCGTCACAGTTTCGCAGATTTCCCAACCACAGATTTCACAACCACAATTTCTCTTCTCCTTCAATCAATTCTCACATATATATATATGCATCTTTCTTTCGTTTTATCTCACAAAACATCCAACAAAATCTTTTCCTTCCAAACGAATCTTTTTTTCTTTTATATATTTCTCAAATATTTTAAGAGTGTGCCAATGTACCAAGATTGAAGATTCTTTGTTCGAATGGTTCCAGACAGACGTTAAAACGCAGACGATGACCTGGTACAGTTGCAGTCGGGAGGACAGCCACGCGGAGACTCGTTATTCACTGAATGCAAGTCCGGTTTCATCCGCTGGCAGTGGACAGACACGAGTTTCTTCGTTCCCGATCGTCGTGGACCATTCACATCCGCGGCTCAGTGGTGATATTCCGCGTCTGTCGGCACGCGATCACGCTGAAACATATATACTGCCAGCGAATTCCGACAGATAAAGGAACCCATTGCGTAAAATGGTCCGAGCGAACGTAGCTCGTCGCGTGAATCAGCTATCAGCACATACATTGTCCCATCGATGTATCGGAGCTTCGTCGAGCTGTAAATTCCGACAGGGACCCGGATGCTCCATTTTTTTCTTTTCTTTTTCTTTCCCTTGTTATGAATTCTTTGTGTGAATATTATGAGTCGCTCAGAAGTCGTATGGTAACGTACAGTGGTTACGAAATCACGATATAAAGTTCGAAACAAATCTGAAAGTCATATCGTGGCTACAAAAAGTATTCGTACATGGTTGTATTTATTGGGGAATTTATAAATGCTAATTAATTGGATTCAAATACATCAACATTGAAACTACTGCTGTAATACACGTACCTAAATTTTCTGTATAGAAATCAGCATAATTCAAATGGTATTAAGTAACGTAAACAGACCTATTATGGAATCTATAATCTCTCATACGTTTAATATGGAAATATAAAAAATATATAATATAAATATATAGAAACGTATAGAAATATGTAACATGGAAATATGGAAATATGGAAATATGGAACACTACAATATCTCGGCAAGTAACCAACAAAATCAATCGCCAATAGCGTAAAGTATTTTTAAAAGCAAAAGACAAGCATAGTCACGTTTGAATTTTGCTTGAAAATCTGTCGTTGAATGCGACTGACTCTTGTACTTAAGAGCGTATCAAAGTACTGGAGAGACAAGTCAAATAGCGAATATGTATTAATTTCGTTGTGTTTTAACGTTAGTTTCATTGAAAGGAAGTATGTTCGTCTTTCTGGGAAGCTTTTCGAATCAGGTGCGTTCCGTATTAGGTGCAGTTACTCTAATTATATCTCTGTTTAAATGAAAATCAATATTAATTTTGCCGAAAATATTTGTATATGTTCGGTAATTGTAAAAAAAAAAGAGAAAATCCGAAATTTGCCATTTTGTCGCGTTTGGTTGGTTTTAGCGTTTAACTTCGTCCCTTTTAGTAACAATTTCATAGGACTACAGATAGTTGACGCGGTGAAGTAAAATACAGGACCTGCCGGAAACGTTTCATTGGAAAATACGAATTTTCGATAAATACGAAGTATTTATGCAGTCAATTGTCTGTTATATCAATAAGCAGAGCGCCGATGTTAATGCATTTGTGGGAGACTTAATGATATAGAAATGCACAGTGCACATATAATATGCAGAACTGAATAAAATATATAAAGTACAATACTCGTTGCAATATTAAATATTACAACGTTTGTAATAATTAAATATCGTAATATCGAAACGTAGAAATCTATGTAGATTCGTAGGTTATTTTAGCTATGTAAAAATATGAAATTGCATATTTAATACCTATTGTATGCTTAAGACGATCGTTCATGCTACGCAAACAAACTAAATAAATTTTTGCTGTAACTGCCCCTCAACTTCTATATTCATTTTCAGACTTGTTTCAAACTTCACCAAAACAATCGTGATAATCCTGACTTGTCACAGTACCAATGAAACTGCAAAATGTTTTATGTAACACACGCACACACGACATATGCGTAAAATTCTTCTATCGCAATTGTCAAATATTTACATACATATACTACCAAATCCTCCAAAATAACGCTGTGTGATGACGTGAAAAGTAATTCAACCTATAGCAGCTACAAAATGTAACGTTGCATTCCTGATTAATGAAACGCAACGTTGGCCTTTGAGTCGATTAATCAATGAAATTAAGCAACCACTGTATTCAATACTTGAATTTTCTGTCGTCTATGCTGATGGCTAAACAATTTTGTAAGTCTAAGTCGAACATACATGGTATGCGGAAGAACGTTTACGAAAGTCATCGAAGCGGAAGCGATGGCCAGATGTCGATAGATTATTGTGTATTTAATCAAACAGGCCTTGAATCGGTGTCATAAGTCATAGGTCAGGTTGATCGTTGTCGGCAGGTTTTTCATGGATTAGAGACAGACAAACTTGAGATCCTGTTTGATTAAAGCGGATCAAAATGATCATTACTTGTATCATGTCTATTCTTACTTACATCTGTCATAAAAGATTTATATTCAAAAACAATATCTTACGACATCTCCTACTTATATTATGATTCATATAGAAAGTAATTCATATATCTTAAGACGTTTCCTACTTATATTGTGATTCGTATAGGAAATAATTCGTACGATTTGTTTTATCGTAGATGATTTGCATTCTTCAAAATTAGAGGTTTATGTAGAAGATATTTGTTGTAAAATTTATTCGCTAAATTTATTGTCTGCCTAAATTCAACATTAGAATCTTTAACCTTTGATTCCCAGATGCATGGTTTTAAGATGCTTTTAAGTGGAATAAAACAGTTTGAAATTGACTATTTATGGACCATCATAAAATTATACGAAATTCGTATTCGTACTATTTACAGTAGATAACGTTGCTTACTAAATGTAGATTATATTGCTAAATGATAACATTTTGTATTTGAGAGTTAATATAATACTACAATGAGACGAATTCGAATAGGTGTAATCATATTTCTATCTCAACGACAGGCACTATTAATTTTGACAAGAGCTTATGCGTGTTCTTAGAGTTGAAAAAAATAACATGCAATTACGAAAGGAAAAGATCTAGTCTTAAAAATGCACGAATGTCAACGTATCAGCCTTCAGTGAACAGAACGAAGTAAATTAGCGCGAACGCACGAGCTCAATTGAAGTTAATTGCGTCAGCAAATAAATAAACCGAAACACTTCAACGTATAAATTGGATAATTTTCTTCGTGTAGATTAAAGCTTTCCTAGCGAATCGCTTGCTCGATACTTGGGAATTAATTTTCTTCCGTTTCTTAGGAGATTGCATAACGCTATATTTAAAAAATTCCCTTCTTCTTCTTAGACATAAATCTTCTTATAAATTTATTTATAAATTCGTTACGGTCAACGCAAAGATACCCAAAATTTTCTCATTCAAATATACAGGGTGGTTGGTAACTGGTGGTACAAGCGGAAAGGGGGTGATTCTACTCGAAAAAAGAAGTCGAAAATATAGAATAAAAATTTTTTTTTTAATTTTTCCATCGAGACAACGATCTACAGTGAGATCCGTTATAACGTACCGCACGCGTACCGAGCGAAAATTCAAAGTCGATTTTCTCGAAAACAAAGCCTCAAACGAAAAATTTTTATTCTATATTTTCGACTCCTTTTTTCGCGTAGAATCATCCCCTTTCCGCTTGTACCACCAATTACCAACCACCCTGTATAATAGAAAATTAGAATAATAGAAAAATTTAAAAACTACTCCCTTGAATCTTCCAATTTTTATCACAATTATTCTTTTTTTAATTGGGCATTTTCAGTGGAAATATTTGGAATATTGTCAAATCTTGCGACCGAAATTTCCTCACTGACTCGCCAATTTTCTTTTCAGCATCCATTGGACAGCCTGCTGAGAGAGAAGAAGACGTCTCGCGTTACTTAACACGATGACTCTACTCTTCGTGTGGAGGTTCTCCGATTCCGTAACGGAGCGAAAGTAAAGGTAAGCCTTACGTTCGCTATGACGGCCGAGCAATTATCGTTCCACCTGTGCGGTTGGATTTCATCTCCCGAAACACGTTCTCGTTTCAAGGCCAAGGACACAGCTCAAGTAGTAGAGGGAGGTCAGTGTTCGCCAGTGTCGATCTTCCACCGCGTCAGCATGCTCCGCTTTTGACAGGAAATGGAAAAATAAGACGATCCGTTTCTATGTTGCTCGCCAACTTAGCGAATATCGTCCTATGTTTCGCACGTGAACCATTCAGAAAGAAGATCTTCCACGTTTCTACTCGTCTTTCTCCGACTCTTAGTACGTTGACTGTCTTGGTAGTCATCGGTGACTCAAGTTACTAAATTGTTTGTAGTGATTAATATTTAATATTTGATGATATTTGTAGAGAAAGGTGAGCAAATATAACGGAAGATTCTGCGAAGATTAAACCGTACGGTGTAGTATATTTCAATTTATCGCGACTCACGGGGTAAAATGTATAAAATTTGTATGGCAGTCGACGTGTTGAAACAAATCAATCTGGACCTCTTAATTAATAATACAATAATATAACGTTAGTATAATGCAGCATCGAATTTGAAGATAAAATTCGATTATTTTTACTCGATACTCCGTTGCGAATCTTCCCATTACAAATTTCGAGAAAAACGAGTTGCAAAAATCTGAAACAAAAATTTGAGAACATATAATAAAAAAGAAGTTGTGGAATTTTTAAACGGGGAATATAACTTGTGAGCTACCCTGTACGTAATATCCAGTAAAAAAATTACTAATTTTCTCGTGAGTCTACGGAAATACCAATTTAAAAAGATTATCAAAAAATTGGAAACACAGGAGCTGTTAACAAACGCGGGCGATGGATTTCCATTCCGTTTGTTTTTTTTTTTTTTTTTTTTTTACTTTTCTTCCATAGACGTAGAACAAAGCGTAACAGTACACCTGTGCCCTTGGCATTTTTGCAGGCATCGTGTTTTATCGATCTAAGTAGATATAGGTGTTCGTAATGAAATTGTATTTTGAAACTTCGAGCAGATGATTCGTCACGTGTTCTCGGGCTCGTAATCAGACCAGCAGCGTTAGAATTCGAATACGAGAGTCGCGACTAATGTTATGTCTCAAGTAACTTTAGCGTGAAAGATAGTTCATCATTTTCAACATTCTTTCCTAACACGACTTAGATAAATAATGTTTTATATAAAAATGAATTTCTTCTTAGTTATCTCTAAAATTATCTTTAATATTCCTAATAACGAACCTGTTTCTTAGAAATGGTCTACTTCTTGAAAGTTTTCTATCCTCCACATTCCATCTTAATTAATACATTCTATTTCTTCCTTTTCAAATAACTTCTTGCATGGATTTTTATAATTTAAGGATTTTTAAAATGAACCGACTTCTTCCAAGACTCGATTTCCTAGAAATAAAAGTTAACGCTCTCTTTCTTATCCATAAATCTATAAATTTATTTTATCTTCTTTTAACAATCGAATTTCAAAATATTCTGCTATCCGATAGCTCAAGACTATCTTCACTGTGACAATTTAAAAAATCTGTTAGGCATATTTTATTTATATATTTTACCGTCTACTCTATCTTCTCGTTTGTAAGTTTACGGATTCATTTACTCCTTTATTTTATTATGCTGTCACATTTCAAGATATTCCGCTATTTAATAGACAAAATTTCACAGAAACTGTCGTACCTGTAGCATTTTTAAAAATATACACGTTCCCGCTAGTAATTCAAATAAGAATAGGAAATAGAGATGAGTGCCACCTAGCGAGAGAATGATTTTCAACTAAAAATCGAGATTTAGTAACAGTAACGTAGAATGAGCTAACAGGTCGACGAATAGATATCGTGACGTCATAAACCAGAGGGAAAAGATAAGAAAAGATAGGAATAGAGAGACGGTGGGGAAAAAGTATGTTAAGTTAGGTTATGTGCTCCTGATACTTCATAGTAAATTAAATCGTGCGATGAAAATTAATAAATTACACGTTTTCTGATATTGGTTCGTGCACTGACAGAGTAGCATTACAAAGATAAAGCGGTCTTAGAAACACTCGTGTCTAGTTTTCATGGGAAATTTTGTTTCAAATAATTAGTTATTAATTATTTAGTAAGGACGTGTTTCGAAATGATCACGAATTATGCCTATATTTTTTTGTATTAATTTCATATTCGCTTCCTTGTAATTAATATCGTATTTTTGCGTTTGTACGCGTAAAGCGAATCTGTTAGCTACCATCTGGTGTCATTTTTATGAATATTCAATGGGTGGTTTATTTGTTATCCAACTACATTTGTTAACAGTCTATTCTGATATATTTTTAACCTTTTAACGTATTTACAAGCTTACTCCGTACGCTTACAGAGTCATATTTCGATGTATAAACCGTGCAGAACAATATTCTACAGTTATTATAATTATACAGCGCGCGAAGTATTCTTTATTAATTTATATAATTGAAAATCATTTATTACATACGAAATCCAAACAGATTTAGTACTGGAAAATAGTTTACGGCCTAATCGAAAATACGCAATCGTAAAAATTCGCGAATTATATTTGTAGCTTTGCTGGTTTTTACTTTTTGAAGCATTCCACTATTACCACGTAGCGGTGAAACGGTGCAACTAATCGCTATTGCCATCCTTGTCGCACAATATAGCGCTCCTTGTCTACAAATAAAGGAGCTTCTGCCATCGCTCGAAACGGACTGAAAAGACGTCATGTTTCTAGTTCTGGACAATTTCGATAAATGGCGAAATATCTTTAGTCTGTAGATAAGGAAAGCAATAGTGGGCGACGAGGACAGACGTATGTCGCGTGCGCAGCGTTAGATAGAGCGAATAATAATAGCGAAATTATCAATTTTACATAATTCATGTAGTTTCTATATAACTAAAACGTTCCAGTAAACGTTTAATTAAAGTTAATCAGCTGTTTAATCATATAATGGTCGGCCAAGCGATCCCAGACTGACCAACCCTAATCCCTCAATAAGAAGTAACGTGAAGATATGTTGCACACTATCACTCTCTCCTTCAATCACGGTTCGTATTCTCTGTTTTTGTCGCATACTATCTCTCTCTATCGTCATTCGTATCGTCTGTCTTTGTCACGCATTATTTACCTCTCTTTCTATGGGCCCTTCCGAGCAAACAGTTAGACTTTTGTCTTTGGACCAGCCATATGCTGCCATCAATTAAGGAACAAAGGAACTGAAACTTCGAGCATTTACTGATAGATGGTAGCACATGGCTTGTCCGAAGGGAAAATTTGAACTTGTTGCTCTGAAATGTGTCTCGGACAATTCATGCGCTGCCATTTATTAAGGAAGGATAGAACTGAAACTTGGAGTGTTCATGAGTAGATGGCAGTACATGCCGTAAGGGCGATAGAAAGATACAGTGCAAGAAAGACAGACGATATGAACGACAATAGGAAAAGAGGACGATAATGTGCAAGAAAGGCAGACTATATGAAGGGTGATAAAAGTAGACAATGTCCGAGTTTTTCACATTTGCCGTATTCTAACTTGCGAATATGGGAAGGGAAGGGGATTGGAAGTGGACCAAGTTAAAAATAAATTATAAGACATTTAAATTCACTTACTTATTATGTTTTAAAAATTATATAGTAATTAAATATACAATTGAAATCATATTCTATATTTAGCAATATGTACTTATAAACTGTCTGTATTATGTAAAATATAAATATATTAACTAATATATAACTTAACTCTATCTTAATTGATGTATAATTTTTTCCCCTTTTTACAATAAAATGTTTGTATAATCATTTCTTAAAAACTGTTAGAAATTAATAAATATGTTTCGTACATACATTATTCAGAAAATTAATAATTAATAGCATGGGTTACAATATAAATATACTAAACAATCCCAATCATCTTTATGGTTCACGGAATATAATGAACTATAGTTTATTACAACCAATTAGACGTAATTAGAATTAATGTCACTGATGTAGTTTGGATGTGTTGAAGATCCTGCGATTCCCGTCACAGTTTCGTGATATTGTAGTTGAAGCAATCCTATAAAACACAGATAAAATATTAATTTCCTTTGTCTCGAAATATTATAAATAAAATTTAAGGGTACTACAATCATTTTTGAATAATGTTATCTTTAAATAAATTTATTTGGTGCTATAGAAATTACTGTAATTGTCCAGCTAGTATCACCATGTTTTTTATTATTATGTATATTATTTATATTAATTTGCAATTTTCTACATAATATTTTTATTGTCTATTTATTTTCTGTAACTTATCTGTTTATTTTCCATTTCCACAAATCAATTATCTTTCATACTCATCCTAGGAATTTTTGCACGAGAGTAGTGGTATTTTCAATTCGTTTTTGCGTGTTTAGTATTTGCTTGACTTTTGTATTCATCGTTAATTACTGTTTCCAACTAAAGAAATTTTAACAAACTGCAGATAAAGTAATTGAGTCATCAATTTGTATTAACAGTAACATTTATTTGATTAAAAAAAAATGGCAGATGATGATTTTGATGGAGATGAGTACGTAATATTTACTAAACTGGTATCTTATACATATCCACTTGTGTGTATTGTAGTTTTATGACAAAAATTTATTGATATTTTGAAGAATAATTATAGTCGTAAAGCTTTTAGCAGTACAACTACTTTTAGATGAATGATTTCTTGTTAAAAAGATTCCTTTATCATCTTATTACACATAAAGTTAAACATAACCTAAAAGATATTTAATAAATTATTATAACGATCTAGTATAACATTTCTTTTATATAATGTATATTTCAATTTAAGTATATCAAGATCGTTGAATTTTTCCTCATTTACAGGGTAGCAGATGATTTTGATGATGTAGATGATGATGACAACATTGAACTAGAACCTCAAGAAGAAGATGGAGAAAATATAGAATTATTAGCAGCTGGTGAAGCTACTGGTGGAGTGCAAAGGTCCAAAAGAATTACAACAAGATATATGACAAAGTAGGTGATGTTAAACAGAAGCTTTTGATGTTAAGAATAATAAGAATATTTTAAATACGTGCTTTTAGATATGAAAGAGCAAGAGTATTAGGGACAAGAGCATTGCAAATAGCTATGTGTGCTCCTGTGATGGTTGAGTTGGAAGGAGAAACTGATCCATTGCAAATTGCAATGAAAGAACTAAAACAAAGAAAAATCCCAATTATAATTAGACGTTACTTACCTGACAACAGTTATGAGGATTGGGGTATAGACGAATTAATCATAATAGATCACTAAATTCTGCTTAATCTTGTACATACTAAATAAAGATGTAAGGCAATTTAAGAAATATTAAAGCTCATTGTATCTATATTATTTTTAACTTTGTATAACTCATTTTAATAAAAAATATTTAGCAACTATATTATTTGCGTATATATATTTTTGCAGTTATAAAATCCTTTAAAAAGAAAAGAGAAAAAATATGTTTATATTGCAATTGTGTTAGATTTAAACATCAAGCCGACGTTAGAAATATGACAGTTGAGGTTAGGAAGTATTATGTGAAATTTGAATAGAAAAAGAGTCAACTTTTTTCTATTACATAATTTCTTTAAATATTTATTGATAAGATTAAAAA
Source organism: Bombus flavifrons (assembly GCF_040668555.2). NCBI lineage: Eukaryota > Metazoa > Arthropoda > Insecta > Hymenoptera > Apidae > Bombus > Bombus flavifrons. The sequence continues at coordinate 8,854,089 of NC_138455.1, read as the reverse complement.
AATGAACATAATAAAATATGAAAATATATAGATCATTTTATCTTGTACTTTATCTATTGAATACTAGATTAGTAACGATAAGACTCTGAATTGCTGTGGACGTCACTGTGTTCAATGTTTTCTTAATTAATAATCGTAATAATCTATTCATGTAAAACAACTTTGATTGATGAAATATAATATTATGAAGATTTGTTAAATTACGGCAATAATATGACGTGGTAAGTAATATCATTTATAATTATTTATTAATCTAATAGGTCTAATAGGTTAATCTAAATTATTCTATTATAATTATAATATAATATATATATATATATATATATATATATATATATATATATATATATATATATATATATATAATATCTATCATAATTAGTCTAATTAAAGGTCTAATAGGTTACAACACCTCTAAATAATATTACAATGTACACAGGAATCCTTTGAAGAAAAATCATTTGACACAGAGGCCTACACCAGCACCACCTCTATTAACTCATTCAGAAGACAGAGAATTAGATATTGCAGTTCAAAGACTCATTTAGTATGTATATTTATTGTTAGAACACTTGTTGCCATGATGTATTGAAATATATTAAAAAATTTCGTATATTTAAAAATTTCTTATTTGTTTTTCAAGCGTTGAAGATACAATTAGGAAATTGACAAAGGAAATGAAAAAGTATATAGAAGCTGTGCTAAATTTAGATCGAGCAGACCAAAGGTTGACATTAAACCTAACAACTTGTGGTTTAGCACATCTCAGTGATGAATTCAGAAAAGTAGTGGAAAATTACCATTCAGTAACAACACAGGTAAGTTTACAGATTGTTTTTACATGATAAGAAATATCATGAAAATTTTGCTCATTTATTAGATTGGGAAAACAGTGCAAGAAATGGCAGCTCTCTGTCAAAAAACTTTCATAGAACCATTAAAAAAATTACGAGATGAATTCATTCTAATAGCTGCAGCAATTGCCAAGCGTGAGGAACTGGTGGCAACTTGGAAATACTCTTATAATCGTGTCAAAAAATTGCAAGAGAAAAAAGACAGAACTGCTAGTCATATCGCAAAGTTAGAAAAAGAACGCAGAACAGAAGAAGCAGCTGCTAAGGACTTGAAGACTGTACATGCTCAATTACTTGTAGAACTACCAATGTTTTTAGACAAGAGATTGGAATATATTAAACCTAGCATACATGCTGTAATCATGATACAATTAGATTACTATGGGAGTGCAACTCATTTATTTACACACTTAATGCCAGTACCAAACACTTCAGGATCGCCATCCAGCGCTATGGTACCTGAAGACGAATACCAACAAGCAGTCACTAATCAAATGAATAGAATAAGAGCTCTTACAATAGTTAAAGATCATTAAGAATCATAAAAATTTCCTAAACAGATATCTTAACAAAGTTGTGATAATTTAAATACTGAATCTATAAAATTAACATAGGTACGAATGTATTTATCACATGGCAGTATTTACATTCATATTGTAAAAGTATAGATAGATTTATGATGGAACCATTCCTTGATTTCGTTTCCACTGGGCACCAGAACGACGATTGTGATTAGCGCGTTCCGCCTTCTTGGTGTTCTTTTGCTGCCTATTATATAATACAGCTTTCTCTTGTCCTTGACCTTTAGGATTACCTGCACATATGAAAACAACATCATTTTAATACTGGAACTGATAAAAAAAACACTAATAATGCATGCTGTATTTAAGTGTAACTATTAAATTATATTCAGCACTTTATAAAAATTGACAAATATACCTATTACATTCGGTGCACCTCTTCCACTTCGCATTTGCCTTTGTTGTTCTGCTCTAGCGCGTACCTCTTCTGGATTTTGTACAAAGCAGTCTCTCCCATTTTGGTCATTCCTTACATCTTCATCTTCTGACTCCGTTTCAACTTCTTCAGTTTCAACCTTTTGTTTCTCGCGAAGAACCTAAAATTATTGTTCGTTAATTTTTATATAATTATGTTAATAGTGTTAGGGAAGACTATAATTTAACCGAATTATATAAATACAAACTCTAGGTATAGTAAAAGGTCTTAAATCTGCTTCAGTCGAATCATCCTGTGTACCACGTATATCGTTATTATCATAAGTATCATCATACTCGTCATCGTATACATCTTCGACGAGACTGTAACTGTAACAAATTTTGTTTATATTCTTGTTATCTACAAATATATATTTTTATATGTGTTATATGTATTATTCAGAGTAACCTTGAATCCTTACTTTTTAGTTATGTAATCTTTAGGTATATCTATGATTTCTTTAGATTTTTTAACATATATATCATCACCCTTTAAATTATCAAGCATATTAATATCCAGTCTTTCAATACCACTAGCTACATCCTTAACTGAAGTTTCCTAGAAAAATAGTAAGAATATTTACATTGTTTATACTAGATTATGTATCATGATTCAAATAATAAAATGTTCTTACTGTATAGGTTGGTAGTGCACTAGGCATTTGTGATGGCCCTAATTTCATCAATTCTTTTAATTCTGGTGGTAATGAATCTTCTAGTACGGCATGTACCACAGCTGCACTATCATAATTGTAATACTCCAAACTTGTCTGTAAAATAAATGTTGTTAAATGCACGCAATTCTTTCATATTAAAATAATTACCTCAATAAAACCTTCATCTAGATGATTTAAAATATCTTTAACATCAGAAATAAGAACAGCCAATTCAATAGAATTCTTTGCCACAGTTCGTTTCTCATTTGAAGGTTTTATGTTTTCAGATATAGTTGTCTGACTTAAAATACCACTAGGTCCAGCTGCAGCTACAGGTTCCTATGAAAAGGTAATATTATATAAAAGCTTCATCAAAATACAATTTGCAAGCCATTTCTCAAACTTACATTTACTTTATTAGAAAAGCTAGTATCTGGAACATTGGGTCTTCCAATAATTGTATTGACTGATTTCACAATATAATTATATTTTATTGTATCACTGAATAATATTTGTTAAGTATAAAAAGATACCATCATATATTTATCTGTCTATCATTGCAATCATAATAGTACTACATTAACAAAAGGATACGCATCAGGACAAATATTCGATAATATAGTCAAATCTAATTTAACAGGATAAAATTGATCATAATCTGTAATAAATTCTTTTTCAGAAATTGCTAAGGTTAATAAATTAAGATATTCGTCCACCCGTTCCTTTACCTCTGCTTCCTTTATCGTACTTCTAAGCATAATATCATAATCATAGTATGTTATACATTGGATGTATTATACTTTGTAATTTAAATATACATATACACTTACAAATTTTCTTGAATAGCCAATATTGGTTCATATATAATAATACGAAAAAGCTTCAAAATTTCAATCCTTATTACATCCAGACGATGCTTTAATTCTATATATTTCGGCATATTTTCATCATTATATGCTAAGTTCTTTAATATTTTATACATCTCAGGTATTGTGTTTTCATATACTGAAACAAGTCTAATGATAAATGATAAAATAAACTATTCAGAACACTTAGAACAAATAAGGACATAGTTTAATTAGTTTAACTTACTTATTCATAAAATCCACTGTGTGAAATATACTCACTGCTGGAGAATAATTTATTAAAAACACACCAACAGTTGATGATATATCTAGAACATATAATATCATATCTTCCAACTGGAATAATGTAAGCTTTGAGGAATTAGTATCCTGCTTTGACAGTGAAACTGCTTCATTGGTATATGTAGAATCACTACCAAATTTTCTTTCAACATTTTCAAAGGCCTAAACTAACAACACTTATATTTAATTCTGTTTTAATAAAACATTAGTTGTTCTATATATTGTATCTAATACCTCACCTCTATAAGACAAGGAACAGCTCTCTGAAGATCATTATTATACTGCGGTTCTAGTGCAAATAAAGAGTTTAAGATCCTTTCCATTATTTTTGCATTTTCTCGACCATAAAGTTGGCAAAGATCAAAGATGATAGGTACCGTAAATATGTATTTGTCATATAATAAATTTCCAAGAAATGGACGGTTCATATATTCTTCAGGACTTTCTTTATTTGTGACAAGTCGTGCAAAAATTATAAGTACATAGTGACTTAGTGTTTCTAGAAGTTCCACCATTTCTGGGCAATTTGGAAAATTTTCTAAAGCATAGAATGGTGGTGCATCTTGTAGAAAAGATACCAATGTATCTAATACTGAAGTATTAAACACAATATTTGACCAAAATCTAAATAAAAGACACATAAATATATAATATATATAAATGTATGTGTTAAAAGAAAGCTTTCAATAATTTGATTGCAAATTTGATTATAATCTCATAAAAGAATTATTGAACATTTTCAATGATACTATTGTTACTAATTATGCTTACCTATAAAATGGAAGGCTGAGTAACCATTTTAAATCATTGATCATATAATTGACAATTTCTATCCATCGTAGTTTTGCTCCCACAATTTCAGATCCATCATCATTATATATATTAGGAGGTTCATAATGTAAAAAATAGTGGTCACTTGCCCATATTTTACTCTAAAATGATTGCCACATAGAAAGAAACAACTTATTTAACATTTATGATAACACTTTTCTAATTTCATAGATATTAATACATATGAGAATTTGTTAACAAGTTATTATTAAATATGAAAAGTGATTTGAAGATGTATGAAAAACTCATATAATACCAAAGTAGTAAGATTTATTAATCAAAAGCTTGACAAATATCAATTGATATATCCACAAACATATTGCTATTTATGTACGTACCAAAGCATCAACCTTTTGGACAATACCATTGGTTTTAATCGTTAGTTTTAAATTTTCTAGTGGTAGAAAATCGGGATTCTGTTAAATGAATGAAAACATTATGCAAGTTTGTAATAAATCGCATTGTTCTAACGTACTATAACGAATGTCTTCATAACGAGACATTATGTATAATAGGAAATAAATTACCTCAAAAGGTTCCATGTTCTTTCAAAGTATTCTAAATTGTCGCTAAACAACTGCACAAGAAATTAATTGTTGAACAAATTGCGATCCTAACAATGCACGAGCGCTAAGCGCTATAGTCTTTTCGATAACTAACCTATCTTTGTAAGTTGAAAATCGCAGAAAAAAATTGAAGCCGGGGAATCCCAAAGTACAAACTTTGTAGTTTTGTTAAGAAATTGGTAGTGCTGCAAAAAATTCTGATAGTGACAGTTACTCTTGACATCGTTCAAAAGCTCTGTGTCGTAAAGGTTATGTTTTGAACATTCATATAAGTACTTTGTTATCAGACCGCTGTACTATACTTCGTTATTAACGTTTTTATAAATAAAATAGTTTAGAATTTTATATTTCTGTATAATGTCTAAGGATACGAAATTTTTTACGAGACCAAAAGTAAGATTTTGTCAACCGGATACTGGTAAATTGATAACAAAAGAATTAAAAAGCTTGACTGATCAAAATGGTATTAAGGATAAGCCGAAAATCCTAAGTGTCGTAAGACTAGATAAACCTGTTAAATTAGTGAAATCGAATGAAATATCTGGCAATCAGGAAAATAAAAATTCAAAGCTTGTTGATAATGCATCAAACTTCACATTACGTGCTAATGCATCTCCTTGTTCAATTGAAACTTCGTCCTCTTTGGATAAAAACACTATCAAAACAGAAAATCAGAATCCTTTAAATGATGCTAACAACAGTCAGAATATTAAAGCAAATATTAAAGAAGCTAATATTCCCAAAATTGCTATTAAACTTCCAAACAATGACATAACAGTTTCTACAGATTCTTCCATTGCACAAAGTGAAAGTTTAGACAAGACACTTAAATCAAAAAGTTCTGATAAAATTAATGGTTCAAAGAAAGTGTACACTAAAAGTAGAAGAGAAAAAGAAAATAAATCAATAGTTGTTAAAAAAAATATTAAAACTGTAACTACAAAATCCACAGATTTAGACATTTTAAAACATAAGAATCGACTTTCTTCTGCTGGCACTGGTACAAAAAAGTTAAATGTCGCACAGAAGACATCTAGTTCAATTGCAATAAAAAAGAATCTAAATTCAAAACTTCATGATATTATGCCATGTTATAAATACAGTAAAGTTGTAAGAGATATAATTGGTCCTAAAATACAGCCATACATAGGTCCAGGAGTATCACACAGTCAGCCAGATAATTTAGCAATTTTAGAAACAGATGAAAACATTCGTACAAAGCCAATTATTTCTGGAGAAAAATTGGCAAAACCAGAATATAATTCTATTATGTGTACAATTAATAAATTAAATAAAATGAAGAAACAAAAAGTTATAACTAATATTGAACATTTACCAGCTTCATATAAAAATCTTATAAATGGAAAGGTAGTAAAAACGTGATGGCTTACAATTATAAGATCATAAAATATTCTCTTATGTTTTGTGTTTCAGGTTTTTACTGCTTTAGATTTCCCTCTTGATGAAGCAGTTTACAAAGATTTGGTAGACTTATCCATAGATGAAAATCAATTGCCAAGCAGATTAACTCGTAGTAAAGATCCAGAGCCAAGACAAAAAGATGTTGTGCCAATACTCTCTGACTTCTTTACACCTGTATCTACTGAGGAATATTGTACTCCTGTTTCTATAAAACCACGAATTCCAGAAACTGTAGACAGTTGGAATGCCTTCAGAATAAGTGATCAAATAAGTGAATGGAAACACATTTTAAATCATGTATAACTGGACTAGTATTTTTATATTATGCATAACTTATTTGTTAATTGCTATTTGGAAACCACTTTGGTAAATGTATCTTTTTGTAAAATGTAAAGTATTTTTTATAAAACTCATCGAATGAGATTCTTTAACAGACATTTTGTAAAATATATATGTCGAAATTAAAAAAAAATAATAAATGAATATATGTACAATTAATTGTTTAATATACAATTATATATCTTATTTTTCTACGTGAATATATAGTTTTATTTTACAAATTGCATAAAGCACCAAAGATATTATTATGTGATTCATGTATAAAAAGAAAAAACAATATAAAGTTCATGATACACCTAGGCTGAATAATTGTGGGGGATTATACTGGTAAAAGCCAAGCTAGATTCATGTAATGAATTTACAATTTTATATATGACAATAACATTTACGATATTTTTCTTCGCAAGCTGTAATGTTCCTATTTGTCAATAATAACGCATAATTGTCTTTTTTAGTGATTCATGAGTTTAGTGGTTGAAACAGTTGAATATAATAAATATAATTTATCTACCAAAAGGATTCAGGTTCTTATTATAGTCATCATCGTCATTATTCTTAAAGGGATTTGTGTCGTCGTTATCTTTAAAAGGATTAGTAGTGTCATCGTCTTTGTCTTCGGCAAATGGATTTTTCGATTCATCGTAGTCGTCTGCTCCGAATGGATTCGATGGTACAATCGGTGTTTTTGGTGGCACGTACGATTTTTGAACTGGTGATGATTTTGGTGTCGTGCTGTTTAGAATACGAGCTTCCTTTATAGGTACTGGCACAGCTTTCTTCGAATTTCCTCGTGGACTAGATATGTCATTGATTGTACCAGAGATATTCGCTTCTACTGATGAAGAGTACAGATCTGATTTTGGATAAGACCGCAGTCGATCATCCGCTACTGTATTATAATTATCATACGAACGATGAGTTTCAGTTTTTCCTATAATAAAATTTTTGATTTGTATAAAAAATTGTGCTATATCTTGAAGAGTAAATAAATTAATTTTTTTAATCAAATAAAATTTTGTTTACCTAACGTTGTGTTCTTTCCCTCCGATAATCTGATCCTGGCTTCCGCTCCTGGCCCATAATTCAATTTTGATTCATCAAACTTTGCCACTGACGCAGACAACATTTTATCGCTATCTGTGATCACCATTAATTTTTTAAAAACTCCGCGACCAAAATAATCAGCAACTAATGAGAATGGATCCTCTGCTCGATCCAATAAACTATGAAATGTTTCATGAAGATCTTTTGATTGTTCCTGTGCTTTTATGATATCCAACAATTTTTTATTGTCTGGTAAACAAGCTGGACATTCATTTTCGTTCTCTGAGAATCTTTGAAAGCAGCTATTACGAGAATAAGGTCGTACATGTTAAAATACCTCATAAAATATTATTATACATAATATGATATAAAATCTGAACTCACTGTTGATGATATGAATGCTGACACATAAAATGTACTGATGGAAGTTCTAACTGATGGTGACACGCACTACAACGTGATCCTTGGAAGATAATAGTACTATTTTTAATTGAATCTATTTGTTCTCGTATCTTTTTAGTATCTGCTCGATACTTTTCAGATAATTCTATATCTGCTTGTGTTTGTTTATGCTCTGTTCGTAACACACTGTTAAAATAGGTTCTCACATCGCCCAAGGTACAAGAAAGTGAAGTAGAAAGTGCATCAAGAACCATCAATGGTGATAAAAGCCTTTCTTGACCTGTCCAATATAAATTTTATTTAAAAATGTTATGTGTAACTGGAATGATTAAATTAAATTTTAGACATACCTATGTGGGTTAGTATGTCTGCAAGAAGTTTAGTTGGTGCTTCTTTATTTCTTGCAACACTCCATAAAGCTTGGACCCATAAATTCGGATCTTGATGTCCAAATCGTTTGCACGTAGCTAAGATTTGTTCACTGTCTCCTTCGCGTAAATGGAATCGTAATATTTCTTGGTATCTATATATAATATAATATACATTATAAAATAAATTTTTGAAGTATAATATCGATTGTGTATGTTACTTCAACCTACAATTTACTTTCTTCATAAAGAAAGAGTAAACCACGCCTGAAATTATGCTGATGGCATAAGATTAATATTTGATCTTTATCGTAACACGCTTCCGAATTTTGTAAAAGTCGTACAATTTTCTGTTCATATTGTACTTTTGCCACATCATTATCCAAAGCTGACCAAATATGAAGATAATGTTCTACTAAAGTATTGTATACCAAAGTGCTCCACCTATGTATTAAAACATTTAACTTGTAGAATATAAATTGAACTTTCCTTGTTATTTATTTCGGTATACTAACTTGGTATTCATTTTTACTAGGTGCTCTAAGAATTCTACAAGACGTTCTGAATTATTTAAAAACAAGTGAATAAAATCTTCTGGATTAGCTTTATCGATGTGTTGGTCCACAGTACCATCTAACATTTCCTGAATCAAATACGTCATTACAAGTATATGTTTTATTGTACCAATATAAATCTGTTATTTTTTAATTCCTCAATTTTACCTGATCTACAAGTGGTTGATTGGAAGGCCTATAATTGGTACATAAGGCTTTTAAAAATTGCGTTGATTCATCTGGCACATTTTCTATTAGGATAGTACCATATTTCTTCATGTTGGATTCTGCCTAAAAGATTGTCCAAAATTAATGAAATAAATTGAATCTGGATGCACGTCTAAATGCATGTATCAACGTACTTCTTCAAAGTCCAAAGTAGCCATATATTCTAATGCCTTTTTGTACTCGTGTTTATCTTCTATTTGAATACGAAGATACCATTCGTAACGATCATGTTTTTTTGCAAGCAGCAAAGCATCCTCCGGCGATGCTTGACGACAAACTTTTATTGCAATTTCGACATCGAAATCAATCTCTCTATCTTTTGTCTAAAATCATTATATAACATAATCATAAAAATTACCGATAAATTTTGTACCCAAATTAGTTATAGTTTGTTTACCATGATAAATTCTTTTAATTTATCTGTATGATTGAGTTTCGTATAACAATTCAGTAGCAAAGTTGTATGATCTTCTGTTGCCTGCCCATTTTTATGCAAAGCTTGCAAATAGGTTGTTAGATTATCTATGTGTTGAGAATCTAAAAATTTTCTAATTACATACGATGGTTCTAACTTTCCAATAGTTTTAATATATTGTTCTATCGCTCCAGTATGATCTCCTTTTGAATATAAATGATCGCCGTATTGTCGGAATATATCGACTAAACCTTCAGCATCATATTGTTGATTCTTAGCTATTCTAAAAATAATGTAATATTAAATTATAATTATATACAATTATAATTATAATTGAAATATTTTCTACAACTTCAGGTAGAAATTACCTACCTTATAGATATATCATATAAATTCTTCTTGAAAAGTAATGCTAATTTCGATTGCAAGTCTTTTTCATCTAAGTGATAAAGTTTACTATCTCCACTGAGTATAAAAAATCCACCCCATTCCGATAGAACAGCTTGCACAGACAACATCGGGGCAGAAAAAACAATGCATTTGTTTTGTATATCAAGTACTGTAATTACATGCTTATCCACTCCTGGAGGTATTGGTTCTATAGTACTATAAACATATGATATTTTAAAAATTAGTTTACATTTAATGAATTTGTAAAAACTATGAATCTGATTGATCTGTAAAATTTCCTTACCTCGGTTTTGCAGAAATGGTAGTTGTTGTTCTTGGATCATTCGCAGCTTCTTTTGCTATAATAACTAGGTAACTTCTAAACCACTCTAACATGATTTTTTGACCGCCAGCTGCATAACAAGGACCTCTACCATCTGGTGTGTAACAATAAATTGCCTAAAGTAATACAAATTTATTAGTAGAAAAATATTTATTACATACATTCTATAATAAAATTATATTAATGTTATTACATCATCACGACCAATCATGAAATGACTATCTTGCATAGATTCTGCAAGAACACTACACTTTCTGGCACAGCCCATAGTGTCCAAGGGAGATTTAAATTCTTGATCCTTAACAGTAATATTATATACGAAAACGCTATTTGGTGTAGCAACAAATAAATGAGTTTGTTTGCCACTAGATTTTATTGCTAAACCAGTAACTGAAAAATTGGTATGTTCGAATACTTTTATCTTGTTTTTCCTTTCCCTAGTTAAATCACCCCTAAGGATTGAAAGTTGTGTATTATAACATGTTTGAAAATTAGAAGATTACCGTTATTAAAATTAATTATTTTTACCTATACAACATAATAGAGCCATCTCCAAAGCCAATAGCCATTAATGTAAGACTAGTATGCACACATAGAGCAGTTGCAGGAACTGCTCTATAACTTGGTATGGCTCTACTTATACGAAGACATGTTGGATTGCCTTGTTTATCTGGTTTAGCTAAATTCCAGACCTTTATGGTAGGATTACAACCTGATTCATCTTCCTAAGGAAACATACTTTTCATTAATGACAAATATCTCTGCATCAATGTGTAACAATTATGCAATGATACTAACACCAATGGTGAACAAGAAAGTGGAATGTTGGACTTGTTGTGCTAGCGTTAATGTGACATCATAAGCGCGAAATGTGGTAACATCGTAAGTTCTATTCACTAAATGCACATTGCCTGTGTAATCTCCGAATACTAGAGTCCCGTTACCGCTCGTAGCTGCTGTCACTTGGGCGTCCTAATCAACAGAGCATACAATATACATCGAACACGATAGCCTTAACCTATAACCAAATATCATGTCAGAAAAAATCGGATTTCAGTCGATGAATACTCACACCAAGTGCCGTGGCTATTTTCCCGCCGTCAACTTCTTTTTTAAGATCAAAAAAATTGAAGCGTCTCCACTAAAAGATAAATGCGTTTTCGTGTGAGGAAAAGGGGGTTATGTACACGACATATAAAATACGATCAAATGTTCGAATAAAATGTGAGACTAACCTCGAGAAATGCCATCATGTACAGCAATTATCTATTTACACATTTGCAACAAAATATTGTCGACACAGCCAGTGAACAGCGTGTTAAAGTTGTTTCTTTTGACACCTAACAACATCAAGTTGCACGCCCGCCATCTTTTCACCTATATTTGACCAGCTGATTATGCATGACATTTCCCCTCAGTTATGATATATATTTGGTCACTCGCATGCGCGGTGCAAGCACATGTATTTTCTACTATACCGACGTGCTGCATCGATGCATTTAGTTTGCTGTATTCTTGCAAAGATGTCGACGTAGGATTATTCGGAATCATGCGCCACCTGTGTACGCTATTTGGTACTAAATTCAATATTTCGCGGGATTTAAAATTGGATATCTTTTTATTCACTCGTTTCTTAAAAAAATTATAATACACCTCTTTTATTTTAACATTTTTTATCTCTAAAATCTAATTTATGAATACTATAATTATCAAGAAAATAAATATCATTTTAATTAAAAAGAAAAAAGAAAATAATAATTAACCCTTTCTCTCCATTGAAACACCAAATTAATAAATTAAAATTTCCTTTATTATCTCTACATTAAATAAAATTATCCCTTTTGTTAAAATTGGGATAAAAATATGCCTAAAGATATTTTGAAGTGAAAATCATTTGGAAAGGAATTATGAAACACTTTGCAAACACAGAATACCGTAGCAGTTCTATCAATGGTCAAAATGGCTGAACTCTCTAATTTCATTGATCTATAAATTAAAAATTAACTGCTATGGCTTTCCGGATTGCCGATCTCGATTAGTAAGACGTAAGTTTTGTTATATTTGTTAAAAAGGACGAACAGTTAGTGTCGATGATTGGGGGCTTGTTTTACAAGGTCTGTCTTCGCGAGACAGAGGGGATCAAGAAGAAATGGTCGCGAAAAACTCTGAAAATCGATTATGAATACAACACCGGTTCCATTTTTTGCGATACTTTGCTTCACCAGACGATCAAGGACCAAGAAAGACGCATCCGCTATTCGATGTTCCTCTATAGTCCCTTGTAAATTCCATTAACTCCTTCGCAGATCGTCGTTCTTCGTCCTCGAACAGGATTCGCTGCAACCAATGAGACTTCTCTCGCGAAATTCGTACAGAAAAACGTTCTCCAGGAGCTTTTGTTCAACGATTTTTATAAAGACTATCACGAAACCTTTGGATCATTGAAAAGAACCCGGTTCCTTGTACGAATTTCGCTTCACGAGAACGCACGAGCATCTTCATCTTCGTTTTCTCATTTTCTTCCCTTTATTTAGTTTTTAATTCTTTTGTACCGTTGTCGTGCTCGCGTTAGAAAGAAAACGAAAAACGCACGGTTCCTCTCTTTTTATTCAGTCTGCGATCGTTTCTTATTTCAGGACGAGCAACGTTCCATGATCTCTCTTTTTTTTCTTTTTCTATTTTTATAATATTCAAAACGTTTAGTGGAACGATGATCGTCTCGGTTCGTTGTATCACGTTCATGCGTACACGCCGACGGTTTATTAATTAATAGCACGAGTTTCGTCACTGTTCCTCTCGTTTTATGATCTATCTATCGTGGAGAATGGTTCCTGATTTTTCGCATCGTTCCAGGGATCAGAAAATTACTGGATTTTGCGTTCGAACGACAAGTTCTTGCGGGCGATGTCGTTAGGGGATGAAATTGGTTGTGTGGATGTAGACTGCGACACGGTGAACACGAAAGACTTTGATTATTTAAATTTTCAGGTCTTTCAGTCTCGTGGAACACTTCGAGAGCATGTTTCGTAAATTTTTTTGTTACCTTTCGCAAAGTTATTTTTATTTATTTTCTGATTAAGAACAACGTGCACTGGAGGTACTTACTTTGGATTATGAAAGGATTCAGATTTAAGGATCGTGGATTGTATAGAATTTTTCTGTGACGGTTTCTCTGTTTATTAATGGTTTTTCATTTTCTTAAGATTATGGAGTACTTTTGGCTTTTAACCAATGTGTTTTATTAAGGAAAAATTATTACATACACCGTGGAGATTCACGTTAGACGGATTGGAGCGAAATTCAGGTGGATTTCCCCTTCGTTTATTAAAATATTCCGTCACTCAGCGGCCAGCGGATGTTTCTCATGTCAAGGAAAAATTGTAAAATTTCTTCTCTCCAAGCATCGTCGAAGTATTCCTCGCTGTTTAAGCATTTCCAAACGGGCATCGAATTCCCGTGATCTTTGTCTGAGAATTCACCGGTCGCAGTTTACGTTGTCACCTCCTCTTCTCTTCTACGTAATTTGTAGTAACACCTGATTTCGTTTCATTCGTCGTACTCTTAAATAATATCGCTGTAAAACATCGCAAACTTTACTTTTCAAATTTCAAAACTTGCATTATCCTTACCCGCTTTTCCATAAAATCTTTCTTGCATTCTGTTCGTTGTAAGTTTCTATTTTTAATTTGCATCTATATTAGAAATACAAAAACAAAAAAGAAAATTGTTATAGAACATGATATTCATTAAAAACTGTCTATATAATTTCTTAAAATTACTGGAAATATTTCACACCGATGCTATTCGTAATTCAAACGAAAGTAAAAAATACCGCCCCTTGCAAATTTACGAGATTTTACAGCAACATTAAAACCGAATCAGTCAATTTCTCTATGCCTTCGAATCATTCCATTCACTTTCCCCCTCTCTCTGTCTCTCAGGTTTTCTCGATCGGCAGGGGATTAGGAAACACGGTATTCTTCGACATTCTTTCTCCATTTTTATTCTTGGGGCTCGGGCGAGGGACGATTAGAGTAAACGCGAAAAAATGTGATCTTCCGTTCGAGACTTTACAGATGTAATTCAGCGTATTTTACTTACTCTATATAAACTATTAAACAGAGTGTGTGTGTGTGCGTGTGTGTGTGTGTGTATGTAGATGTCTGTATGCACGAGACCACGTGTATGCATCTGAGTATGTCTGTTTTAAAATCGTTCACGAATAACGTTGCAATCGGATCTTGATCGGTTCATCGTATCGCACTTTCGCTTCTTTCACTTCCTTCTCACGCTCTCTTTCTCTCTTATCAAACATTTAATTCATATATAATATATCTATATTATATATCTATATATATACTTTACAAACAGGAAACGATTAGACGCTAGGGCTTCACGATTGGCCCGAAAATCGCCGGGTATTCCTTTTAAAGCTGAGAATGGACCGGACAGAGGGCGTCGTTTTAATTCTTCGATTCAACTCTTTGAGAAGCTTTTCTTCGTTAATTATTACAGAAGCTCCTTTGGTTATTTGCCCCCGCGAGAGCTTCCGCGAGGCGGTTCGTACGTAAAGCGGAAGCTGACGTGAAACTCAATCTTCGAAAAGGGATACCCGGCCTAGACGCGCGCACGCTATTGCGTATGATCGCGTCCGTTTTCTTCTCCCTTTTCTCTTTTTTTCCCCCTTTTCTCTTTTTCCCTCTTTTTTTTTTTGTTCTTTTCTTTTCTTTTAAATGGCTTAAGGATGCACTTCTTTGTAAAATACAGTAATATCCCGCGCGCGTTTCTACTACCGTATAAGTATATCCGTTTAGAGATTTGTTCTTCATATTTTTTTTTTTCTTCATCTTCTTCATCTTTTTTTTTTTTCTTTGTCCTCCGTAAATTTATACAATAAAATATCACAGTTCTGTTCGTACCACGCAATATAATCAATATATTGTTTTCCTTACGTTGCCTATGTGAGTCTCTCCATCTTTTCGACATTCTTTCGCTCTTTTGCACTTTCGTTTCTATCATACATCTTCATTTATACGGTCGTTTATTTTATTACCCAGTCGTACACGCAGACACGCACGTGTTCGTTACGCTTGTAACCCTTTCTCTCTTCGCGAAATTGACGATTATACAACGAGTATGGTTTCGTAGAAACGCTTTTAAGAAGATACTCAGTCGCTTTAACCCTGAAGAATTCGATAAATATCGAGCAGATCCGTGGGCAATGGATTACGGATAAAGTTATTACATTTATTGTTCGTTCGGTAATCGCTACATAACGTGGTAATCAAAAGGAATCGATCGGATAATCCGCAGATAATAAAGAGAAGTAGAGTCTCCCATTGTCGCCTCGCAACTATTGCCTACTCCATTTTCCACCCCCCGCCAATCGATCAAGAAACGTTTCGCAATTTTCTCGATCCACTACGTCGCTAACGATTCAATTAAAGGTAAAACAAAGTGTAACCAGTCTTTCCAATTCTCATCTCTCAGTCAAGAAAATCATTATCACAATCGAGAAGATCAATACAGTGGTCCGAGAAAGTGTTCGAATACTTGTAGAAATGTTTTATGAATATTGTGTTATATGTGTCTCATGTGTTATATGTCTAGGGAACATTTTAGAATTTCATTAGTACCGTAATAAGATATGACTATTATAACTATACTGGTGATAAAGTGTGAAACAAATTTGGAAATGTACATGGAAACTGTACGTGTATATGTGCAAATATATGTTTCGCAGAGAGCGTAGAATAAAATTTAAATAGTCAAAATAGTGGTTGTATCTATTGTTGTAAAGAAATCTCTTTTGCTTCCAAATCGTGAAAACGTATCGTAACAGAGAATAAAATTGTAACTTAATCAATTATGAAACTTGAATTGTCTTATTATATACATAACATACGTAACATGCGTAATTCTATGCATAGAAGTTTTCTACGGTAAATATTCAAACACTTTCTTCAACCATTGCGTACTTTCGCCTAACCTTCTTACACCCAAGATTTTCAACAATAACTTTTTACAAAAGAATGTTCTGAAATATTCGATGAAACTATCACGTTTTATTCTATTAAGAAAATTTGAAATTTTAAATGCGTATGTACATAGTATTAAAACAGCGAAAACAGCGAAGACTGAATGAATTTACGTTTCAGGGTTAAAGGGACCCGGTGTGGAACCATAAAGAGATTTCGATTAAGAACATGCCTGTGGCCTTGTGAAAAAGTCTATCCATTAATTTAATCTTCATAATGCTACAGGAAAAAAGAAAATCAGCAAAGTTTGTAACTTTTTATTGTCAAATAAAATTTTTTTATTGAATGAGCGGTAATTTGTTTATTCTTCGAAAGACCGCAAGCATTCCAATCATTTTTGTTCTCCATCTGTTCTTTTGGCAGACCAATTCACGTATTGTACATGACTCGACGATTTATCATTTTGTTTGCGTCAGTTATTCATTGCCAGAAAATGAACAAATTTTATTGAAAGGAACTGATTGTACGTGAGGATCGAAAGGATCGATGGTTCCGCAAGCGATTGATACATTCAATGTAAATTCTTAATCATTCCTTAGAAGAAAAATATTCTACGATTCTAAAGACTCTTTATCTACATTCTATTAAAATTTAACCTTTCAACAGTATCGTATTTTTCAAATGGTACAACGACAAAGAATTTAACAATTTTCGCTTCTACAACTACGAACGAAAACAAACGAGCGAACGCTTACAGCTTATTCGTCTTACTCGTGAAGCATCTATTAACAGTCCTAGTACTTCAAGAAATATTAATTTCAACGTTAATGGCGATACCCTAAGTTTATGAAAAATGAATTCTCCGATGTATTGTGAAATTGCCTTTTGTCGTGGCCGATTTTTATCGTTATCCGCAAAGATCGACGCGTAATTCGCGTAAAAACCCACAAGACACGAGAAAGGAATTCCATTTTTCGTCGACTCGAAATCAACGAGCTTGAGGAACTTGCACTGGCGAACGATCGATCCTCCGCGTCCCTTGGTAATCTTCGTTAGTTTCCGAAAGCATAATGGACGGCATCTCACTGCAGATTTTATCATCAAAAAAAAAAGAAAAAAAAGAAAAAAAGAAAAAAAGGAAAAGGAAAGAAAAAGATAATGGAAAAACAGAACAGAGAGCAAACTAGTAGTAAGTACAACGATGAGAAGACAACTAAAAAGAGAAGAACAAGTGGAAAAATCTATCGTGGAAGACAAAGGGGGGAAAAGATTTTTTGAGATTAGGTCCTTCTACGACGAGAAACTATCTAGAATCAACTCTGTGACTTCAATCTGTAAATCAAATTCGCGTTGTTAAAAATATAATAGAATAAAACGGAAGAACCTCTGTTTCCTAAGAGAAATATGAGAAAAGAAACTTACTTAGGGATAAGGAGTTCCTTCACGCGATTTATGTTCGTGAAGAAGAGAAAGGAGAGGGTTCTTCGAATTGGTGGGGGCTGGTGGTAGTCTCAGGGGAGGAAGATGATGACGTGACAGAAGAACACTACCAGTCTGTCACTTCCTCCGCCAAGTCAGACGTTTGTCTTTTAATGTGACAGTTTATTAAACGAAATCATAATTATAATAATAATAATATTAATAATAATAATATTAATAAAATAATAATAAAATAATCATCAAATGGAAACTAAAGGGTAGACACAAAAAAAAGATCACAATTAAAGCGCGGGGGGACCTGACGAAGACGACAACGCTCGTTATAACCACCCACAACCCCCGAATTAAAAAAAAAAAACAAATTCCTCCACTCTCGCCCCGTCCCCGCCCTCACCCTCGTGTTCAATTTCGTTATCAACGAACAAAAAAGAAAAAAAAAGACGATTGCTCTCGTGTTTTTTTTTCCTTTCAGTATTTTTTGCCCGAATACAACCGCCCCTTTTGTTCTACGATTTTTCTCGCGCGCTTTCTTCGACGTTCTCCTGTTCTCTTTGCTTCACATTCATTTAACAATCTACTATGTTTGAATCGTTTATTCCTTGTCGACGATCATAAGTCGATCTTGAAATAAACGAGAAAGAACAAACGTCGAACGAAACGAGAGACCGCGATCGGGCTCCGCTTTTCACGCGGAATTATTAATTAACACTTTCTCGTTTACTCTTTCTCATTCATTCCAGTCTTTCGTTCATCCTCTCTCTCTTTCAAACCCACTCTCTCTCTCTCTCTTTCAAACTCACTCTCTCTCTCTCTCTCTCCCTCTCTTTCTTCCAACCTCTCTCGCTTCTTAGTTAACAAACTAATAGTTTTAAACAACTTGAGCACAGGTGAAGCGCCGACGTGTCGCGTCTCGTGTGTCTCACTTCCTTTTTATTTATTTCTTTTTTTCTGTCTATAAGGAAGATGGACCTTAAAATAGAATAAGGTTCATTCGTAGAAAAGGAAGTAATGGACGTAAAAACGACAAGAAAGTAAAAAGAGTTAGAGTTCAGTTAGAAAATGATAAAAATAAAAGAGAAATCTTTTTATAGCCCTGCACCTCGCGGATCGATCAAAACCGATTAAGAAGAGAGCCACGAAACGAGACATCGGCGGCGCCGTAACAAGAAATTATCTACAGTACACGTGTGTTCTTCTCTCTTTTCATTCGGCACACGTCGAATTTTCGTACGTCTCAAATTTTTCTAAATAACCGGGCTCGATAAGCCACGACGATCAATGATCTTCATTTTATAGACTATCGAAATGAAAGGAAAAGAAATAACGGCGTGATAAGTAGAGAAAGGACCGATCGCCAAGGTTGATCGTACCGCGGTTTCGTAGAACGGAAACGCGCTCTTAAGAGAAAGAAAAATTATCGTAAATAACTTTGGGCAACGATTGCTTGCTTTTTCTTTTAACTTCACTCTTATTCGAACATTCTCCCATTCATTCCCTTTATTTCACTCATACGGTTTTCACTTCTTTAATTATATTCGTGTTAGACAAGGTACTTAGAATATCTTCAGTAGAGTCTATATCCTCTTGCTCTCTTTTTTTCCCTTACGCACCTACCGAATATCGATCAATTAATTAATTAATAATAATAATATATAATATTTATTTATTCATTTATTTATATTTATATATTTATATATTTATATGTATAATAACTATGTACATGGAGGTTCTCCGTACCGTTTTCTTTTTCTCTGTGCGCCTGTATGGTTGCTCGCGTTCTAACCCTATCTTACCCCTTCTTACATGCTCGCCTACTCTTTCTCTCTCCCTCTCTCTCTCCCCTTTCTCTCTGCTCCTCGTTCCCTTTTTAATTCCCTATTATCTCCGTTACTTTCGCATTTATTATTTCGTGGCACTGTCGTCGACCTACCCTAAATCTCTCTTGCACCCTCACTCACTCGCGCCTCTCCTTTTTCTCGCTGAAAAAAAGCTATTCACACGATTTGTGCCCTCATGTAATGTATATGTACGCGTGTAACTCCTATTTAAATGGTGCGTGTGATGCTTCGACTCCCACTTTTTTTTGTCTTTTCCTTCTCCTCTACCACCCACTCGCCCAACTATTTTCCTTTTCCTCCACTATCCATTCACCTATCTCTTTTCCTTCTCCTTTAAAATCCACTCGCCCAACTCTTTTCCTTTTTCTTCACCATCCACTTGCCCAACTCTTTTCCTCTTCCTTCATCACCCACCTGTCTATCTCTTTTCGTTCTCTTCTGCCACCCACTCGTCCAACTCTTTTCCTTTTCCTTCACTATCCATTCACCTATCTCTTTTTCTTCTCCTCTATCACCCACTCGCCTAACTACATACACAGACACATGCACACACATACACAGAAGAGTTTCTGGCATGCTCAGACACACACACAAACACACACATTCGCTTCGTTAATTATCCCGTTGCGAACGAAACGTCCACTCGACCTAGAAAGGTGTGCCCATCCCCCCGCACCGGTTCCAGGGGGCGAGCCACCCCTTGGAAAATAGCTCTACTCCACGACACGATTTCTCCTGGCTTTGCTATTCCCTCTTACGTACGATGCTCCTGGGAGGCAGGAACACGAAAAGAACTGAACTAACCGCGGTCCCATCGATTCTCGCCGATTATACTCATTTTTCGTGGACGAGACTTTCAAGCGATTTTCGAGTTTCAAGCCCCAATTGGTATTATTAGATCGTAGGTAAATTTAATTAAATATTTAATTTCAAAGTATTTTTTTTTAATTTCAATTCGTAGTTTCTGTATTGTTTTATGTCATAGATAGTTAACTATTCATAGTTAATATAGCTATCTATGATAGCTATCATAGCTATCTATGAACCAAAAATGTCTGTTAAAAATTAATCTTCGAATAGTATCGTTGCATCATAAATGACTATGATTCACGTTGGATTACTAAAATTTAGGATTTTTAATTTCGCATTCTACGTTGTCCGTTACGTTTTCAATATTAGATAATCCAATTCGAAATTGCCATGAACCTCAATGATACCAATTAAGAGACCTTTGCAATAGAAAATGTAATGAAAATTGAATGAAACGGATTGCACGTGTTGATCTACGAAATAATTGCTTTTAAACTACGTTTCTGCTACTTCACAAGGTTTTTTCGTTGAATGTACAGGACGAGTTTCAAAAAGTGATTGGTTTCGTGATGATTGCAATTTTTAGAACTATTTTCTAAATTCCTGGGAAATTATCGCTTTGAATTCGTCCTCTGGAAGGATAAGATAATCTCCGAGGTGATTCTTTGTACATCTATACGATATTCTCGTCGTACAGTGCTACGCGATCATACACTAATGCATTCTATAGCAATGAATTAATAAATAAAAAAAAAAGGAAGCAGTCACATCGAAAAATATTTAATATTCATGCTACGTATATAAAATACGTGTAACAAAACCACAACATTGTTTGCAAAATAAATACCAAAAAATCTACCACAAATCACCGATCCAACGAAATTACGAAAATCCGAGTTAAACAAGCCCAAGATTTCTAAATTTCGCTAAATAACCCCACTGTACAACTTTCATAATAACAAAACCTTATTCAAACTACAAAATTCAGCCAGATTAAAACCACTCTCCAATATCAGTAACACCATAAATCGATGGGACCAACGGATGATTAAGTATCAATAGAAAGAAAAGAAGACTTAGGAGGACTGTTAAACTTGAAGTAGAACGTTAACCTAAGGAGATCTCCGGGGTGGATTGCAGCGGGAGGATGAAAGTATTCGCTTGGAACTGAAGGAGGACGTCTCTCGAAAGTAGTTTTGCTAGGAAATGTGGTAAATTCGAGTGGAGAGTTCAGGATAGTCGGATGGCTATTCGCCATGGATAATCGGAGGGAACATCGAGAAACATGCTCGTCGATTATCGTTCCAAGTTATTTTCAAGCTAACTACGAACGTGAAAGTTAATCAGCGTCGTGGTTAAACGCTTGGTTATATTGGGAGGACTTCGATCGCAAATCGATTTTGCCGATTCTCGGCGGATCGATAGGAAGTTACCCGATCGATGCCACATCGAACAGGGTACTTTCTAATATTTGTGCTTCATGCATGAATGGCCAGTAGCATTGAAACGATTAAAAGTCGCCAAATCGATTTGCACTCGACTCGTGAAATGTTTTTCGACAAGATTAATGTTCCTCGATGGAAATAACGGTAGGGTACTTCTTTTTTGATCGAGTCGTCGATCTTTCGCTGTTTAGATACGTTTGCGATCGTTTTCATTAACAGTTCCAGGCTGTTATTTGATGAAATAAAATCGTTTAAAGTTGAACAAGAAAATGAAGAATTTTTTCCTTTAAGTTATCTGATCTTCCAAATATAGAATATTTTATATATTATTCGTTATTTTCAATTATTTAGATTTACGTAAATGGGTCTGTTTTCCATAGTTCTCATTAACTAACGAAAAAGATCGTTTAAAGAGTAAACAAAACGCAGTATTTCTTTTTAAATAGGTATCTCATCTTCGAGATATATATTCATGTATATTTATGCTTATACGTGTAAGCGATTCCTGTTAAACCAAAATGTATAAAAATATACAATTGTTGTTTTACAAACTGACTATTATCGCACAGCGAATAACTACCCCCAGCACCATCCTAAATAAAGACAGGAACCCTACTCAAAATCACTCTTGATCAGGCTGCATGCACACACCGTAAACAGTTTTCAGAATGTCCCATAGAAATTAAATGCTAAAAGAAGTATAAGGGCGAAACGTAGGAGCAGCAAATGTTCGATAGGCGTTTCCTTTTCGGACAAACTCATAACGTGATGTAAAATATCATACAAACATCCTGGACCCTGTAAAGATCGCGGGAAAAATAGGACATAGGGATGAGGTACAGGTATAGACGAAGAAGAAGAAAAGAAATCGAGGAGAAGTAGCAAATAGTTTTTGTTCCTAGTCTCCGCGACCAGCCGGAGTTACTGTTTCTCCTTAAGTCCACCAAGGAGAGCGTGGCTCTCCATTGTCGCGCTTAAGTTGCTCAGATTGCTCAGGTTCCCTAGGTTTCCCAAGTTCCCGAGATTTCCAAGGTTGGGTTGGTGCGCGTAGTTCCTAATTTGATGGAGGCTGATCAACTGGTTTGGGAAGGAGGTCGCGTTCTGGTTGCTGGTCGTGCCTGACGTGACCCCAGACGAGGATGACGCTGGCGAGGATTTCTGCGTTGTGTTGAAGGCCTCGTAGAGGTACGGCCTGGAGGCTGGATGATGGCTGCCAGGGTAGTGCAAATGGTTCAGTGGATTCAGTGGATGTTGCATGGAGGAGATGGAATTTATCGAGATCGACGAGATCGGCGTAAATGCCGAGCTACTGTTTGGGTGATGGTTGGCGCCCGGTTGAGGGGTCTGTTGCCTCGAATCGTTCTCGATGGACTCGCCACGGTGTCCGTGGCCAGGTAATAGCATCTCCGGGTTCTGATTTTGATGGTAGTCGGTGTGGTGATGAGGCAGTCGGTCGTGTAGATCGCTGATCACCGAATCTGGGCTGACTTTCGGCCAATAGTGGTCTTGATGATGAGCCGCCATTGCGTGGATCGACGGCCTGAGCCCCGTACCGATTATCGGCGGTCTCTTGTCCGTCCTCTCCGCATGTTTCTGCATGTGCTTCGCCAGATACGTCTCCTGGGTGTAACTCTTGCCGCAGTACTGGCAGATGTGCGTTTTAAGGTGCTTCGACTCCTTGTGCTTCGGTATGTGCTCGAGCAGGCTGGGCTCGTCGGAGAAGCACTTGTAGCAGGAGTTACACTTGTACGGCTTGTCGGTCTGGTGGCAGCGGGAGTGGCTCTGTAGGTTGCTCAGCTGGCTGAACGCCTTCGTGCAGCCTGGATGCCGGCACTTGTACGGTTTGTCACCGGTGTGCGTGCGGATGTGCTGCTGTAGGTGGCTCAGTTGGGTGAACTTCCGCTGGCAAATCTCGCAGCGGTACGGCTTGATGCCCAGGTGGATCCTGGTGTGCTGGGACAGGTACGAGGAGTTCGCGAACGCCTTCGAGCACTGGGTGCATTTGTACGGCTTCGCCTCGCGCATGTGGATCTGCGTGTGGAGCTGCAGGTCCGCCTTGCTACCGAAGATCTGCAAGTCACAAATAGATACCATTTTAGGTTAACTTATTATCCTAAATTTTAAGAGGGTTTGGAAAATATACGGTAGCCGCAAAGAGTATTTGCACATATTCTTATTTTCTACTTATAAAGCGTTTTATTTAGCATTTAAATGATACAAAGTTTCATATAGTTGGACTTAATTAATTAGTATATAAATACTGTAATAAATACGACAGTATATAAATATCTTTTTTTGCTACTCTAAATGTAAAAGTAAAAATAGACATTGGAAGATTGAATACATTTACGGTAGGACGCATAAGTATTCATCGATCTATTCGATTTTTTCAACCAGTTATAATATCACATACAATTACGAATTTCTACAAATGTTCTTCTTAAAGGCTAAATGTGAATGTGAAAGAGAAACTATAATATACAAAGCTTCAGTTGGTGGAAAAACCTAATAGGCCTAATTAAAATTCATTTATTCCATGAATTGTCGACAGAACCGGAAGCTCCATTCAACATCAAGGAGTTAATCTACCGCTGGAGCTGCAGAAATCTTGAACATATTTATGTAGTGGACATAAAATTCTATTTTATAGGAACGTAAACGGGAAAATGTAACATACAAAGTTGCATTTAATTGAAAATCCTAATGGAACCAATTAAAATCTATCTAATCTAATCAGTCAACGATAGAACTGGAAACACTTTGAGCACCAG
Organism: Bombus flavifrons; assembly: GCF_040668555.2. NCBI lineage: Eukaryota > Metazoa > Arthropoda > Insecta > Hymenoptera > Apidae > Bombus > Bombus flavifrons. The sequence continues at coordinate 8,829,252 of NC_138455.1, read as the reverse complement.
CTCAAAGTCTACCGCTGGAACTTCGGAACTGCATTGAAAAAAGTTATATCCTCAGAAACGTGTAACGGCGGTAGCCTTTTTCGCGGCGTCTATTGCGCCGCGATTAACCGAATAATGAAAGAGAGCCGATCTACAGGTGAAGGGGTTCCATCGTCGTCTGGACAGTCCGGTCTCCTTCCATCCGTGTGGCCGGTCGTTCTGCTTCCTCCTCCTCTCTCTTGGAGACGGCGCATTAGCCGAGAGCCGCGGTATATTTATAAATAAATAAATGTAAACGAGGACTGGCAGTAGCCACAGCATACGTGTAAACCGGGGAGAGGATGACCTTGTCTATCATGGCCTAGCCTCCAGGCATACCTGACTGACTGGCTTTAGCTACCGCATAGAGATATCTCTCTTTCTCCCTCTTTTTCTCTCTTAATTCCCCACTTCCATGTCTTCTTATTTCATCTCTGTCCGTCTTTTGCCTTCCTCTCCGCCCCTTTTTGTTCCTGCCCCTCTCGGTGTATCTCGGCTCCTCTTTGTACGGTAGTTCGTTCGTCGGTAGCCTTAAATACCTCTTCTTTTTTCTTCTTTCTCTTGTTTCTTCTTTCTCTTGTTTCTTCTTTTTATTCCTCTTTCGTTCCCCCTTCTTCATCATGCAGGATAGCGAAGGAAAAGAGCAACGTCGCTCATTACCGCTCCTCCTGATTCCTGTCGGTATCAATATTGACTCGGCCGGTGTTCTAATTTGTCCGATCTAATTGATACCCAGAGAAGGAAACGGATTCCAAGCCGGTGTTTCTCGCGTGGAAACAAAGTCGCGCGGCTTCCGGTCATTCCACGAACCATCGCGGCTCGCAATTTTTGTTCGGACCGGTTTCCACCGGCGTTCAGACTACCGAATCCTCATTAGACTCTGCTGTTTCATTCTTTCATTCCCTAATATCGCTCCGCATTCCTAATTTTTATTTCTGCTCGACTAGAGATCATTGGTATGCGATGCTGAACGCCATCGAATCTTCATTACACTCTTGTCCCCTCAATTTCGTCCATTCTTTTGACACCTCTAAATTCCATTTTTCATAGTGATTAAAAACTATTTATTTGCAAGTCTCGCGTTTCGCGATGGATTTCTTCATCGTGTATCGATAAAGCAAGAATCATTGAGAATATACTACACGAAGTAAAGGAGAGAAAGCTTCAGGATAACAAGCAATTTCGCTTTTTAACAGCAATTAAAGATTATTCGCGTTTTGATGAATTTTTTCATGTTTTTTTCTTACGTGACGTATCGATACATCGAAGATCATTGAGATTAAGAGAGACACGGAAGAAAAGATAGAAAGCAACAAGTAATTTACTCGGGTCACGAGATTCCATCCTGAAGTTACGACGATGCGTGTTCGAAACTTCTTGGAAGTCGAGCGGTGCTATGTGAACGATCAGGGGACGGAGGGTATCGCACCAGGACGACGCAAAGAATCGTGGAAACTATCCTGGACACGCGAGGAACGGCGTAGAGGCGGTCAGTTTCCTGGCTGATCGCGGATCGCTCGAGATTGTTACGTAAAACGACGGATTCCTTTCTCGGATCACTCTGTGCCACGCCCCGGGATCACAGCTACGATCCGTGGCCTTCCGAGGATCATACTGATCTGTCCATGTCGATGCTCTTGCTTAATAATCGCGTTTAATCATTCAGAGACACGCAACCAACTTTTCTGGATTCGATAAGTTAAACTCGAGCGGTGGATAAACTGAAAACGTTCGTTTGAAGGCACTGAATCGATCTTTTACTTAATTTGGTCGACGATGATGTTACACTTTGATTAACATGTAGTAAGAATATGTGAATTTCCAACTCCGAAATTTTGAACAATTTGTAGCAGAACTATGTACGTATGAATTTAAGATTAGGTTAACTACATGACTCATTGACGTACAAATTGATTTTAGTAATAGCTGCTGGAATTAATAGTGTTGGTTTCTCGAACCATTTAGAAGACCCTTCTCCATCCGATTCGCAGTTTGAAGAAGTTTCACAATGTTTGAGAATTACGACCGCCAATTTTGTTATTGCACAATAGCTATTAAAAATCAATTTTATCGTGTTGTAACATGCTATCGTACATAACTGTAATGGTAATAAAGAGAAGAGTCCGTAAATTTGACGAAGTTTGCAACAATCAACGCCATTTTTGTGGTTGCTTAAATTTCAAAAATCAATTTGATGACGACATGATAACTGTAACGTGTTACAGAATAACTGTAATAAAGAGTAAGACGGTGGAAAATTCTTTCATCCATAATTCTACAAATAATACACATCCTGTAAAATGAAAAAAGCAAGTTTAAAAAATAAGCAAGTTTCTGAGTACTTTTGAGCCGTACCATATATTTTAGGTGTAGATCTGTTCTTTTATGATTTATCTGCTAGATCCATGTTATTTGATTTCCTTACAGAACTTCCTATATCTTCGATTTCATTTTGCAACATCACGTTTCTATTTTACATGTTTTATGATAATTCTTAGATAATGCGCCTGCTCGTTAGTTCTTATTTAACTCAAACAGTTCGATCTTGGTAACTTCAATGGGTCTCGCTCGAAGTTTGTCAGAAAATCATCGCCCAGATTAACGAGTTTCTTGAGATAAAAACGTCATCTTGTTTCCAAGAGTCGTCTTCGAAAGAATCCTGGTCGCGAATTAGGTCAAACTTGTCACCGAAAAGAAACTTGAGCAGATTATCCTGCGAGTCAGTCGCAACATCGTCCAGCAAAAGTGTCAGAGCAGCCTCCAGGCGGGAAGCTTGTTTTCGTGGATTGAACCGTTACGAATTCTTATAACTGTTATGATAATAATTTATATCCAATCGAACGGACCACGAGAACCAATCGATTAGTATTGTTGTACCTAAAGCTTCTACTTCCCGAAGTCTTCGATCGGAAATTTAACCTTCAAGCTACGATATTCTATGTATAATGGAATAGAATGTTCGATATAGGATTCGATTTTTAGTTCACATGTTATGCAAATGTATTTCTGTTCGCTGTGATAAATATGGAAGCATCGAAATGAATATTACTATTTCTTTCACTACTGTTATTTTTAAATTTGGCTCAATGTCGTGTGTGCTAATTAAAATTTGTCTCGTGCTTGTTGAATTCGTTTTAATATTCTTGAAAAATTTAATGTGATCTGGAGGATATATACATTACGAAAAAATAGAGTTTTCGGAATGCTAATTACTATCATCTATCGTCTACTTAATTTATATATTTAATTCAGATGTGATAATAGCTTCATGATATTATTACGAACGGTTGAAAAACAGCGCGACACGTTAGAATAAATGCAAATCTGTTTTTCTCGTTTCTCTCGCACATTTCAAGAATAGTATTAGAGGATAATTACAATAGTGCGAAGATTAAAGCAATAGCCGACCTCGATTCGAATCCATAACTTTAATTCAAACCCAGTTTACTTCATTCGACGCATAATTGCTCACAACTAGACTACAGATTTTTATGCGTTTATGATGACGAATGTATAAATTATCCAAAGTGGAGTACTCGTCGTAAGTTTTTAGTAAATGAAATAAATTACCAGATGGATTTAATTTCTGAAATTCGTTTTATAAAAATATGTGAACTGTGATCAAAATCCGCAGTCTACTCATAATTTGTTTCCATCATCGATGATAATATTCGTCACAGAGGTGAACGTTATCGAAAAATTCCTTAAAAATTCCTCAGGAATTCGAAAGATTCCTGGTCCAAAGAATCAATGCTTCTATCCTTTACATCATTCAACAAAATTTCGTTTATATAATTTTCTTTGATCGGCAGCGAACGGTGCGAATCTCGGAACGAGCGAAGCGTAACGAACGAATGCGCGAGATCCATTTGATAATCTCATGTGCGTGAACGGAGACTTAAGGAAACGCTTCTAATATACGCAATACTCTAACACGAAACTGAGCGTGAATCATTCTATTAAGATCTGGTTTATGAGAAAATCAAATTTGCAAGTTTGTCGAATACGCGTGTACGCTATCAAACCATATTTTCTCGAAAACGAGTCTTTCAGCGTAAAAATTTTATTCTACATTTTCGTCTTATTTCCTCGTGTAGAATGATCTCCTATCGATTATCTAATCCTATCTGGTAGAGGTTAAATAAATTCCCACATACATTACCAGTTTTCAAACTGGATTTTCTTGAAAACAAACACCAACGTAATTTCGATATTACTATTATATGTTCATCTTACTTTGAACCATAGAATCTCGCTGATTTTAATCGAACCAAGAATTTAGAACCATAGTGTATATGGTATCTAAATGAGACTCTTTTGTTTCACAAAGAGGAATACACGTAGACGTGTAGTAGTTTTTTTTTTTTTTTTAGTCATGGATAAACCAAAGGCCAACAGGATGTAAGGTACAGGGAAAATACGATTACAGAAATACGGGGCAGGCAGGCTGATGAGGTCGTGGAATTACAGGATTGCAGGAGAAAGATAAAAATATGGGTGCTAGGGTGGAGAGCAAGAGAGGCTTATTGGAAGAAGAACAGCGCAGAGATGAAGGGCTCAGGGATGCACCGCCGTAGGGCGAAGTAAAATAGACTTCAGAGGTGGACGGCTGTTTCATAAACCATGGAAGCTACTTTCCAGTTTGGTTCGCTTGTAGAATGTAGAATATCATTTCCTAACGATACATGCGTGTTCATTCGTTCTCATTAGGCTACTTCGATTAAGTATAATCATTGGATCGTGGATTTTTATACAAATTCATATTTTTATGAATACAACCAAAGTAATGAAACCTGAATAAAAATCTGTTTCGCTCTAAATATTTAAAACCTTTATATTTATAATATTTGTATCAACCTTTGTAGCCGTATAAAAGTGCTATTAAATGAGACGAAATTTAATCACTACTTGAACTTAATGAATTAGTATTTATATAAACGCTATAATAAATACAATGCTATACAAATACATTTTGTATATTTTCCTACGCATTAAAGATTATTAATTCTAACGCCGAGTGAGGTGTTGGAACAGAATCAAGAGAACTGATATTGAATCTCGTAACATCTTGTAAAATAATTGTTGCACCTCGAGGGGATCTCCATATGGCCATCTGTTACTATTCCTATATCTTGTGCAACACAAAGTTGCATAAACCTTGGTAGGAAAATGAGAATGCAGATCGGCATATAGATCGTTAAAACAAACAGCGTAATCGCTCGATATCGTTGTTTGTAATTGAACAAATCTTTCGAATGTACATCGAAACGAGAATCGTATATAAATCAGCACTACTTAGAAAACTGATTATTGATCAAACCAAAGCAGGCGAAGGAACACAAGGGTTGACTTAACAGAACCGACGTTGCGTTCAGGTAGAACAGAACCAGAAGCATGCAACCTTCCCTGCATCACGAACCTCCTTTAATCAAGCCAATCTAACCACCGATAACGCGAACCAAGAAAACGGTCCTAGTATCGATTCTATGAAGTCCCGGGTTGGAGACTTTATTAGTCCTTTCAGTATAGATACATTTCCATAAATGCAATAAATTTAAACACAATATCGTTATCGAAACAAATCATATCGTAACTGTACCTATTTTCGAGGTACAAGCTTCTAGATCATATATAATATATAATGTATAATACCATAGGACATATGATTATTTCATTTGAAACAATGAAATGTAAAAGGTACAAACAGGTACTCGATATTATAATAATGATCTCATGAATTTGATAGAACAAAATTCTTTTATTCAGCTCAAATGTTACCCCTAATCTTACTCTACGAGTCTCAGAAACTAAATTGATCAACTCTACTCTTTCTTCATCTCTCAATTTTATTACATAAGTGGACGGTTAATGTTTACTTCTCGAGAAACAAATGACTTTGGCACTTTCTTCGAAATGTTCTTCCTCGAATAATGTCAGTGCTTCCACAAAATTCATTTATTGCGAGAAGTTGATATAAACAATAGTAAATTCTAAGATAAATTAAAAAGGAAATACTATTTATAAACAGGATCAGTTTTCTGTACTTTTCAATTTATGGAGTTGATCAAAGTAGCTTGTGAACGGCAAACGTAACGATTGCTCGAGAACAGAATCGACGATAGCCGTGTTTCACGAGATTTTCTTTCCGTCTATAAAACGTGAAACAGGCAAGTATCTAAAGGATTAAATATAGAAAGAAATTCCAAAGAAAAGAAGTAAGAAAAAATATCTGGAATACAGTATCCCGTTAGTCGGTTCGCGATCCTTGCGAGATCCTCCTTAATTCCCAAGTCGAAGAGACTCGACCTCGACTCAGCACCGTCTGCGATCCTTTTACTCGTGATTTATTCGGTGATCGTTGTTGCGTGCGTCTTCAACAGCTGACTTACCACGTCCTTTAACGGCTTGGGACCAGTATTTTTTATTTCCTCCTTTCGAAACGCGTCCTTGCCGGTGTCAAGTTCGCACTCGGGCCCACGTAACGCGATCGTCTCTCTTTCACTTTGTCTTCTCTGTTTCTCTTCCTTTTTCTGTGCCTCTCTCTTTTGTCTAAGGGGCCCAGTTGCGAGTCCCAGTCCACGATTAATCGAAAGGATTAAGGAATCGAGCAGGAAATTCAGCTCGAATCACGCGGAATGTCGATTAAAAACTGCTCAACGCGAGCGTTGATTACGCTCGAGCTTCGAAGAGGAAGAACAAAAGAAATGGCCCTTCACTCCCGGCTTCAGCAAATTGATTCGTTTGATGACGCTTCCTTTGTTAATGAAGATGGGAGTTTTGTGTTTCTCCGACGTCTCTTACTCGGATCTCTTGCTTTTTTTTTATCTAGTTTCGAAGAGGTGCTTGAGAGTCTCTTTTTTATTTGTTTGAACGATCGACAAGAACGAGTTTGGATCAAAAATAGCACGATGATCGCACGCCAAGTTTTTGGATAGATGCAATAAAAAAGGTACTGTTTTTTAGAGTTTTAAATGACTTTTTGATGCGGTTTTTTTGAAAAGGAAGGAATACTGTAACCATGGATATAGAGAAAAGTAATCGTAAACTAGCTAATTAACGCCGCTTCCACGGAACCGATGGAACTTTATTGCTGAACTAATTTCTTCCTTCATCGTCTTTTAACCCTCAAGACCTCGTCTTACTTTCGAGATACTCTTAATCCTCTGTTCCACTAAAAATCCTATTATTAACTATTTTACGTTAAAAAAAGCTATTTTTTACCTAATAAAACAGAAATTAAAGGAAGAACAAATATCAAATTGTTCTTGTTGGCAGAAAATTGAGAGAATTATTTAACTTGAGAGGAATTTTAACCGATGTAGACGGTGAAAAAAGGTATTGAAGACACATTCGTGCATAAAAAAAGAAACGTACGTAACAGCTGTTTCTCTTGTACGAAATATTTTTCTCGCGTGGATTATTGCGTCGTCGAGGATGAGTGATTAGTGGATCCCAAGGCTCTTCTCGTAAATAATCACAGCCGACGTTCCGTTCGATGCAAATTACGCGCCACTGGCTTACAAATTGACACTTTTAATTGATAGGAGTCTTTGGACGTGACCCTGAAAAGACAGCTTGAAATCACTCGACCGCACCTTTTTCGTTTCAACCTTCTCTAGAGACGATTCACTTTCGACGTGTAGCCAATAGAGAAAATAAGATCCTATCGTATCTCTTCTACTAAACTTTGCAGTGGAAAAGGAGTACTATGTGATCGACTAATTAGGGGTTTTTTAAATTCGAAATGTTATTCGACATATATAGATCTCAGGATCTCAGTGGAAAGGTAGAACATTGCGGAGGAACAGAATGTTCAAAGTATTTAGCAATATCGAATTACAGTTGAGTGTCATTCGATTGTATTGAATATTTGAGTAACCAAGAGTAACTCGATGAGAGAGAAACATGAGGATTTTTCGTCATATTCAGATTACAAGAAAACATGGAGCATCTATGGAGCTTTATAACTGATCATTTTTCAGAGAATACTATTTAGCACATTCAGTGATTGTTGTTATAATTAATTAGTAATTTATCTGATGAAGGTGCGTAACTTCTAACAATTGGATAGTTTTCGTAATATGCCTTGATTCAAAGAATACTTGATACTCGTGGACTATTTTCTCAGTTTAATGTAATTTTGTTGCTCTTTATTTTTATCTTGTCTTGAGCCATAGACTCCCTTTAATCTCCGCCACGAATTTAAGGCTACGGCGTCCCTATATCTAGCTTGTTTCTCATAATTAGACCGCGGATTTTTATATAATTTCATATTTTTATGAAGCGAAATAAAGATACGACGGTAATTTGTTTCATCTACTACAAATTTCTGACGACGAGTATACTATACTCTGAATATTTTATACATTTTTGAATATCATATTAATCAATTGTTACACCTTTGAATTGATCATAAACGCATAAAAATCCCCAGTCCACTTGTAATAAAAAATTACTTAAGCACGAAGTAGTACAATTTTCATGACATCCTGTACAAGAGTTTAATCAAGTCAGAATCTCTTGTTTGTTTCACGATGTCGAAAGAGCTTCTTTTAGGGCGATACGCAGAAGCCGAGATCGGTAGCCGCGTCGGAAATGAAAAATACTAATGACGAATTCCGAAATCGCGCGAGCGTGCGAGAAATTAACGCTTTTAATTGCGAAACGTCGGGCCCGGTGGCCTCGAGGCCGGTTCGGTGCTGTTACTTCTGTAATTCTCTGATTAATCGACCACGATTTACTTCTCGCGACGCTTAAGGAACCGAGAAAATCACGTTCGCGGTAATTTCTCGGGATAGACTGCTCTTGATGACTGTTAGGGAGCTTGATCGATCGACTCAGGAAAGCGGGAATTTTTTTTCTCTCCTCCCGTTTCTCCTTCTTCCCCCTTTTAACAGTTATTTCGTTCGAGAGACGAAGTTCAGTGGCAACGTTGATGTATGAACTAGAATTTGGTAAAACGACGTGGAATAATTGTGCAAGATGAAAACGCAGCAGAAGGATTCTTCGAGATTGGATTTTAAAGGGGCCTTGATCTTTTGTCACGTTTGTTGAACATTGCCCGAGATGGGCTTAATTTTATAACCGTGGTGCAATTAATTGTATAGAAATAAGTCGAAGGTGTCGATGTTCTCGAGATTCTCAAGTTTAGGATACGCATGAATAATTTATGAGACGAATTTAAGAACCGTCTGGCAGAAAGTGTTCACAACAATTTACGAAAATTCCAACACGTCCCTGAGAGGTTATACCGGACGAGTCATCGCTGAAATTTTCGGCAATCCTAGATAAGATATGTACAAGCCGCGTGATAATTAACAAAATTCTTCGATTTTACGTTACTAACGAAGTTACAGCCAATGAAATTCAATTTCTGAAATAAGAAACCCTTGGAGATTCAAAGGAAAGAATTACAGATTTCTTATTGCATAGAAACGTCATCCCTAAAAATTCTACGAGATCTATTGAACAGATCCTCAAGACAAATCAATTCAAACCGGACTAAAGGTTTTTTTTCGTAACCCAAAAAATTCGTCATCACTAAAAATTTTACAAAATATACTGAGAAGATTCGAATTCAACTAAAAATCTCGCGTTGCACTCGAAATCTATAATTATTGTATTATTGCTATAAATTCACACCCAGAAATTTAACAAAATTTAATTAAAAAATATTCAAGCTAATTTCACTTGAACAAAAGTAGAAATCTTCTGTTGTACTCAAAATCCATAATTATTACACTATAACTATAAATTTATCCTTAGAAGTTTCTAATAATTAATTTAAAAAGTATTCAAGTTGATTTTATTTGAGTTTCCATATGAGAATCATGCAAAGTCTCGACTCAGCACTGAAAATGATTTAATCTTCGTATAATTTTCATTGTACGAGATCGTAGGTCGATCGTAGGAGAATCTCGGCGTTAAGATCCATCCACATCTCCGACTGGATCCTACGCGTAGCCTCGGGCCAAGACTCGTAAATTCAATTTAAATATTCGACCTTAATGACGGTGCTTGGAAAGAGCGAAAGAACATTCGGTAGTCGTCAGGGTCGCGAACCGAATAAAACAAAAAAAGAAGAATCGAATTTACCTACCACTCGATCTACCTTCAATTTCCCCCTCTTACGCTACAGACAAATTGAAAAAGAGAAGAAAAAGACGACGAAAAATCGAGTGACCTATAAAATTAAACAAATAAAAGACGCCATAATGAAAACTGCTTTAAATACATATGCATATAGGAATTACAACTACTAATTACAATATTAAAGTCGTTCGAGATCAAGAAACAATCAATTTCTTGCCTCTTCTCTGCTCATAGTTCTATTTTCGTTTTACTTTCGATCGTAGCTGCTCAACCACACACCAAGACGTCTTTCGAGGTTTTAATTAGCGATAAAGGGTAGCAGGGAAAGCAGGAAATTGTTTATTACGATTAACGAGTGCCACCGAAACCGGAGTCACGAAGAGATTAATATCGATGTGCAATAAAACGGTGAAATTGATTCGATGGGATTATGTTACGGGTTAATCGGCGATCCTTCGTTTCACTTGCATCGGAGAAATTGTCCAGAGGACCGTGAATCGAACGCGCCAGACACAGGCATCCCCCATCGAACTTGCACGGTGAAATTGTCCCCTCGCGCGGTTACACGTCATGAACTCGCGAACGGTACGTTCGCGTGAACCATTCCGTTCTACGAAACTTTCCAACTTTTATACCCGAGCGAAATAACTGTTCGAGACCTAAATCGATCTCGTTCGAGTACGTTAAGCGAGACGACAAATTACACACGGCCAGACGAGGCTGGTTAATTGAGAAAAATTACCAGACAGCCGATAATCACTATCTTGCTCTCTAACATTCACGAAACCGTACGTAAACACGGATTATTCAATCCGGACGTTCGGTCGCCTTTGATAGCTAGCTTGTCCAGGGATACGTCAAGGGAAATATCAAAGAAAATTTACTTTGAATTGATTCAATTCGCCGAAAATCAAGATTATTGAGTATGAAACTGTTTGAACACTTGACGTACTATAAATAAATTGTACAGGGGCTACAAAAGCTTTCTGAACACCATTGTATTTGTTATAAATTTACGAGAATTAATTAGGTACAAGTAAGTTTAATTTCCTATTACTTGGTACATAATATTTTCATATTATAACTACAAGAATGAAATGTACAACATGGTAAGAAAAATCTTCATTGAAAAATAAGAGAACCTGCGAATACTTTTTGTGGTCACCATATGTATCACACGAAACTCTTCCAAATTTCACTGACATTAAAAGGGGACACGAAATCAGTCTGAAAATTGATACGAGAGTTACGAGTCATTTATTACAAACTATACTTAAATTCATGTGATATCTTGTAACTGCTATATCGTATATTGTCAGATCTGTTTCAAATTTTACCAATATAATCGTGTTCCATTATGACGTCAGTGTTACAAGATGTTACAAAATGTTTCGCATAACCCATTCGTACAATACATTGATAAAAAAAAAAAAAAGGATACTTATGTTCAAATACTTTCGCAATTTGCTATATAACTGTGGTTGTTTCGCGATCTGCCTTCGAATCGAGTTCATGGAAACGAAATTGCAGTGGGTTTTCGATGGGGGATAGCCACGAGAATTCGGTGAAGCGATTTCCATCGTGGTCACCGAATTGGTACGGTTATTTAACGAATAACGCGATCTGCCATGCATCAATTTCCATCACAGAGAGATAGAGAAACACAAAAAGAGAGAGAGTAAGGGAAAGCATGCGGGGGTGAAAGTGATTCCGGCCGTTTGGAAACTGCGTCCAGCCCCGTGACAACCTGTTGATAGAAATTTTCGTGCGGTGAAACGTGTCACCGAGTCGGGCCACGCTCGACGCGCGATAATTGCATCGACGTCCGTTCCGTGTACACCAGCGGAAATTTTATTTGGAAACGGGCCGCTCGTTTCGAACTGACGCTTCAGTCTGTTATTCGTAACCGCGTTTCTCCTCCGCGATTCAATAAAACGCTGCCGATAGGAGGAATTTTATGTAATGGATCCTTTATTCCTCGCTCTCTTTTATAACCCTCTGACTCTCCAATTTTTATCTCGCCCGTTTTTACGAATAAAAGGACTTTCGAGGTTTTAAATAATTTTTAGGATAAAACTGAAGCGAGAAATTATGCATGTCACGCAGTTTAAGGAGCTTTTTAACGATAGAAAGATATAATTGAGAAGAAGGCAATGGTACCTGAATTTTTGAGATGTCAAATCGTTTTCAATTTTTTGCTGCTATTTAATTTTATTATCAGCTTCTATCTTATTTTAATTTTATTCAGAATCGAAGCGGTCAACTGTGATCTCTTTTTGTCACAAGCAAAGGAAACCTTTCTTTTCTAGAAGGTTTCTGTGTTTTCTATAATGAAGCTCGTCGACTGTATTCTCTGTATAAAATGTAAGATAAAAAGTACAATTAAACTGCCTGAAATAAAGTAATCCAAGTAGAACGTAAATCGTTAACCAGTAGAAAGTCAAATAGCTATCAAATATCAAATAATTATTTCAACGTTACATATATTTAATAGACATTGAACGGACGTTTAAGACGAATGCCCAGAAGTAAATTATTGTCACATTAAACTGGATACGGTATTATAAAAATGTTATTTATGGAAAATTGTTTGAAAAACAGTTTCGACCACTGATTTACTCAAACAGAATAATCAATTTTGCCCTGAAAGCAGAATGGACAAAGAGTCGAAAAGATTCGTGGTAACAAGAAGATAATGTCACAGCGGATTATTTAATAAACCTAAGGGAATATTTTTATTCCGCGGAATGCGATTCGCAATGAAAATGTAGAACGAAAAAACGTGAAATTGTTCGTATCTTTCCACAGTATATAACAAGCTTTTTTTCAGTAGAACGATTCCCTGGCATAATGAAAAAGTAGAGCAGCCACTGTAGTGCCATTAAATCGCTAATTTGAAACAACTCGTTTAACAAGGGACGGTTTCTGCGACAAAGGGGTAAACATTCGAGCTCTTCTACGTGCTGGAAATAAAAGTTTCGTGGATTATTATACCACGGTGGTAGAATATTTTTGCAAAGGCGCGTCGATCGATCATCTTGCCTCTTATTTCACGGACAAATTTCCGGCTTTCGTTGCGGAAGAAAAAAAGAATGTTTAAAGGAGGGGGAGAAGAAACGATGAAAAGAGGGCTCGAGAAATTGCCAAATGTTTCCTGCTCACGAAGAATCGACAGATTACTGGGATATATCTCGTTGGACGCACAATCCTCGAGAAATTCGAAAAGGCACTTATACGTGCCCTTTCAGGCCCTATAAGGGCCCCCTCGACCAAGGGACTCACGGCCATCCGTCATTCTCCAAGTTGACATGAAACTCAGCTTCCACGTAGAGAAAATATTTGTCGGCTGACTGAGGAACGATTCTTTATATGTGGCTTCTTTTTACGGCGACGTGATCTTTATAATACTGTGGATTATAGATATCATTCTCTTAAAAATTCTGATAAATGTAAAATTAAATCAGAATATTCTATCAACTCGCTTCGGACTAACTTCTTTCTCGATTTGCCAGAAGTAGGCTTAAATAAACGTTATCGATACCTCCCTAAGAAGTAAGAAATAATGATCAGGCGAACGAATTAATCAGTGTTTTAAACGGCTCTTTATGCAACGTTTTCCCACCTTTCGTTTCCGTAACGCTCGCGATTGTTTCGAGAAATATTTATTCCGGCTAAAGGGAGGCTGACTAAGCGGATTCCTGCGGCCAGAGGCACGATTTACCGGAACGGTATTGTGCAAGCCTCGTGTCTCGGTTGACAGGTTTTCAAACCATCGTGCTCTAGTCATTACCAGTTGTTAACGTTTCTCGAATGTCGTGGTAATGATACACGGCGATTCTACGCGAAACTGAAATCGAAACGGGTTTTAGAGCAGAGAGGGAGAGAGGGAAAAAGAGAGAGACAGAGAGAGAAAGAGGGAGGTAAAAGCGGAGCTCGCAGTTAATTATTCCTGGAATTATTAATTATCCCTTTGTGAACGACGAACGACGTCCCAGGTACCGTAATCGACGCTATTTTCTAGTAATTCGTGCGAATCCTATCCACAACGATTCGTTAATTTTTGTTACTTCAATGTTTTGTTATATTAAAAAGCTTAAGATTTTATTCTAAGATTCTCAATTGTGAATTGTGAAAAGATTTAAAACACGACAGAAATATTGCATGTATCCTCAAATTTTCTTATCAATATCTTGATTAATTAATAAGAAACAGCTTCTTACTGCACTGCTTTCCGGTTGAAAAATTTAAATACTACATTCAGAATGTTAAAAATATGGGAACAATAAGATTGATATGGGGTGTACATGTGAAGCCTTAATTCACGGCAAGTGTTACGCTTGACATCCACATGTGGGTTCACAGCCGTGAAAAGGGTACGTCTTCGAAGGCATTTCTTCTCGCTTTCAGCGTAGCTGCATCCTCTAAGAATCCTAAAACTAAATTACGAAGAGTATAAGGTTATTCTTCGGCAGAAGTTTACGGCAAGATCGCAAACAAATTTTATTCTGTTCGTAAAAACCCGTACATTTTAAATACCAATACCAAAATATTTGTATGAATCACTAATTCATCAGATGATAATTCGAAAAATGACAGAAAAACGATAGTGACCGTACTTCAAGAATTCGTGTATGAATTTCTAATAAACAATGTTCTAGTCAGACATAGTGGAATTCTGATTATCGAGATTCATCAGGATTTTAGCTAAAAACGTAATAACTCCCTTATCTTCCAATCTGCTTTACAAATATCTAACCAAATATTCCATTAGTCCTGATTCCGATAAACAATCATTCCATTAATCGCCATTCTGCGAACGAAGATCCTACAACACACAGCATTAGAAAGATCAGGATCCTCCTCGCTCTTCGATATCAAACAGTCGCATCGCGCAAACAGAGAAATTCCCTCTGTAAACAGGGCATCAACGAGGCACGCAACCCTCTGTGCTTCATTCTACCCCCATGACGGCAGCCACGAATTCCAACATCCTTGAACCTGGTGATTTCGAATTGTTGCCTGTTCTATGATCACCCTGGTACGATAAAACATCCCGATGAAAGGCCCACAAAGCGTCACCGCAGAATCACGAAACGATCTCTATTTACACTAGACTGCCTGGTATGGTTCTAACCCCTTTGGGTAAAGAAGAGAAAGAGATAGACACCTTTTCAGCGTTTTCCGTGCACGTGGGTCCCAATGGGACCCAGATGACGCACTACGAAAGGGGTGAGCCCAAGAATGGGAAGAGAGAAGCACTTTTCTCTGGGATACACAATCGTATTACGCATAAATACGCATAAATCGTATGGAAAATCAAGTAGCCCTGGTTTGCGTGTGTACTCGATTATGTTCGCGCGAATGCAGCCTTACCGGGATGATGAAGATCCGGAGGGATGATGGCGATTATCATAACAGAGGAATCGCGTGTGTTGGTTTCTCTTTGCTCGTGTAATTGGACTTTAAGTACCAAGGAATTTTTCTTCTCTGATATTTCGTGAATTTTATTATTCCGTTCGTTTCAAGACAATATTTATGATTGTTCAGTGATGATTTAAGACCACTCATCATCGTAATATTTTATGTGTCGCTGCTGCTGTCGACTGCGGAATTTGTTAATCCTTAAAAGTCAAGGATTTTTAATGTCATTGAATTTTGGTAGCGTAATTGGATTTTAAGTACAGCGGGATTTTTCTTCGTTAATATCTTATGAATGTTATTATATTTATTACAGCGCAACGTTGGTTCTTCTGCAAAGATTCAGCTCTCTCCTTGCAATCTTTTTATTTCCTACAAAATTGAAGTTCACCGTAATTTTTTACCTGCTGCTGGAATTCGCGTTTTAATGGTCTTTTAAAATCTTCGAACTTTCAATACAATCGAACTTTAATCACTTGATTGAATTTTAAGTAAGTTTTATAAATTTCATTATACTTGTTTCGAGACAGTGCTGGTGATTATGAACGTTGAAACACCAATGAGAAATTTAAATGATCAACTAAGGTAATCGTAACCACAGTAAGGTAATCGTTATGATATCTCGAGGATGAAACATATCTGTATTTATATTCGCAGAACAATGAATTTGCTTAAACATCTGATTATTCCTCGTAAGATTTCGATCGCCTCGTTATTCGGGTATCGATACTTTTTACTAAAACTTTTCCTTTTCCAATATAAAAATTAGTATCCAGGGATAAAACGTGTCGATCTTAAAATGCTAGGTGACTAGGCAGAAAAATCAAGCGGGCAAAGGTCCAATTATAAAAAAAACCACGCTTACGCAATATCGTGATCGGCAGAGAGTCGAGAAGCGGGTAGCGCGCGGTTTCGCACGCAATTTCTCGCAAGACGTCGAGAAGGCCGAGCCCTCTGGAACTGGTTCTTTTCTTTAATGGCGCACGATGACGATTATGATGCTAATGATAACGACGTCGACTGCGACGGCGCGGCGTACACCGAAAGGGTGAAGTGGAGAGTAAATAAAAAGAAGAGGACAAAAAGATCGAAAGAATCACCATGGAGTAATTTTCGTTATCGATTATCCGGCGTTCTATTAAAATTACAAAGTAGGCAACGGTGACAATGTAAACCGCTTGCTATGAACGATGATGCTGAACATAAAGATCCGTCGATAACAGTCGAACCAGTAAAGAAACCGATGCCCTTACGATCGCGCAACAGGGCAATATTGTAGCGTTAATTAGAATGCCGGACTGGTAACTGGATCGAGAGGGGAAGGAAACGTGAAATCGAGACGAAGCCATGATTTTTCAGATCCTTATCGCGCCATCGCCGGCATGAAAAAAGAAAGACTAATTGACTTTACAACTGGCTCTTTAACGGACGATTAAGTGCTTTGTGGAAACGCCAATAAATTTTGAAATTCTGACGAGGAAGCAGAGACCGGGAAACTTAATTATGGTTAATCGCATATTGTCCGGTTTGTTATATTAACATTTAATTATCGCCACATATATTTCAAAAGTGATACAACTGAAGCAAGTTTTTGTTTAAGGAAAAGCTATATATATTCGGACAGTTGTAAAAAATGATTTATACTAAATAGATTTTGGAATATAATGGTCAAATATTATTTTCGTAGTATTCCATTGCTAACTTTAGAAATCTGTCTTTGACGATTTCGATGTTCTAACACAGGTTTGAATTAATATCGAGTTGCGACACTTTTAAAACACACGTGGGATATTATAGTGAAATATACATTCTACCATAAATCTTCGTACACGTTATAAAAGGGTCATTTTTGCAGTTTATTAATCATTTTCATCGGCAAGAGGAACTTGAGTCAGGTTATAGATTCCTAATTCTACGACTCTCTACGTGTCTATTTATATTCTAATATAACTTCTCTATTTTTATTTCCTTGTATACTTATTCATCTCTACCATTAAGACCAAGAAACTAGCAATCGCGTATCCTTGGCATGATAAATATATATATATATTTCTAATTTTTCTTTTGGTTCTAATCTGAGCGTAGCTAAAGTACGAGTTACGGTGGTTGAAATAAAAGAAAAAGAGTGTGAATAAGGGTGAAAATACTAACCGAAACAAAGAAGAAGATAAGGAAAGACGAGGAATCTTCCGGCGCTGAATTCAAGGAGCACACCACGACAAAATTGTCGACGATTACAATAATGATAATAATAACGAGGACGATGATGACGATGAAGAGGATGATTCGATCTTTTTCCTTCTTCTGGCAATCTCGTCCCGGGGCTGTGCATACGGCAGCTGGTAGGTGCTCGAACGAGTATCCAGCTGATTCTTTATCTCCCCAATTATACAATCCTCTTTCTAATTGGCCATCCGTTCGACCACCCTAACGAAAAGCGAAACCCGACCTGGCTGATTCTTTTTCACACCGTCGAACAACTTCTCCTCGATTTCTTCTTCCTTCCTTCTAAATGCTTCGAGAAGAGGATAAATGCCACCCGTTCGATTTTACGAGAGAGAAGATTAACCAGTTTCGAGCACTTAATTTGTTTATCGATGAATTTCTCTGAATCGTTTCTTCGTAAATGGGAGAATTTTTACACTCTTGATCAGCGTGAGATGATTCTAGAAAAAAGGAAAAATTCTGGAAAATTTACAATTAATATGTAAATATTGCGATATATATTTCATATATGTTCAATATATATTATATACTATGATATTAATATTTCTATCTGACGATTACGGGATTGATCCTTAAAAGTTAAGGGTAACATTAATGAAATTTAGAATGGAGCTAAATGGGGAAGATATTGTAACATATCTTGTAAAACGAAAAGATGCTAAATAAAATATTTCAATCGTACGTATATTTGATAATTGTGTGGTAGCAAATTTGTAGTACCTGCGATGAGCTTTCGATTTGCAATGATACAATAGGAAACAATAGTTTGGTGATAATAATTGAAGATCATTCCGGAGCGTAATACAGAATCTTTAAAATTAAAATTTGATAACAAGATACAATTATCTCATTCATTTTATAAAATATCCACTTACACACCAATGACAAACTTATCACTTTCTCAACTCGTTTCTCGTAAAGAAGAAAACGAAGAAAGGAGAGAAAGGAGACGATAAGGAATCACTTTTCCTAACAATTAACCATGGCCGTAAAAAGGAATAAAGAAATAAATGAGGGAAGAAATCCTTTTGCTCTCAGATAATTAAAGAGCGATTAAAAAAAAAAAAAGGGGGAAGAAGAAAGGAGGAAAGAAAAAAGGAAGCGAAGCACGCAACCCTCTCGCACGCAAATCACGTTTTTCCCCTCGTGGGCAACGATCCGCGTGGGTAGGTGTGAATCGGCCTTAAGCCCGCGAAACCGCCATTCATTAAACGCGGTGCTCGGCTGCTCTGTGTACTCTAGTCATTTATACGCGGCCTTCATAATTGAACATCGCATTAGAGCTGGCGATTTACAATTCGTCGAAAACTTCCTGGCAATTTATATTCCGCGCTTATGTCCTTAATCCGCGATCGTTTACGTGGGGAACGCGCGCACCGCAACAGTATGCGAATTAATTCGACGATGGTCGTTGCTGTACATCTGGAATCTGTATCCTGTCGTGTTTCACGAGCAGAGAAATTTTTGGTGCAGCTTGATTCGAAAAATTTATGATCGAATTTTTAGTTTGCGAAGTATCTTTGGTTGGATAAAAAGGTGTGGAAAGCAGGAAAGTGTTAAAAAGTTTTCTAGATTGCTTTGATTTCATGTATAATATTACAAACAAATGTTTGTCCTCTGGCAAATTCGTATAAATGAAGTTTTATTAAATTCGATTAACATTTTCTCGGAAAATTACAGAATAGGAATTTACTTTTTAAGCTTCTACAAATAGAGTTCTATACTTTCTTTGATAGGAATCTTTACTCTATCGTCAGAAGTTGAAGGAGAAAATTATTCCATTAGGAATTTATTTCGTGTCAAGAAGAAGACGAAGTCCGTAGTTCACAAATATCATTTCTAAATACAAATTCAATAAAAAAAAAAATGACGTGGTACAAATCCAGTTAAACGAGTGTGGAGAATTCAGAAGTTGCAGAGGAGGACCGACAAATTTTTGAAACTTTAATACTGATTCTAAACTTCCAATAGAAATAGCCAATCGTTGATCAAAAATTAAAAAAAAGAAAATTGCTCGATTACACGCTCTTTTCTACTCCATCTTTATTCGAAGAACAAGAAACTTCTTTTTACTTCAGAATGAACAACGCAGTTTCCAGGTACGTACTGGACAAAAAGCACGATGCAGGAATAATCCACAATAGCGGCGTTAAAAGTTGACACGATTGCAATGGAACCGGTGAGAGGACAGCGGTTACGGAGAAAGGAACGCCTCGGCGTTGCAACTTCCGGCGGCATCGTCGCGAAACGAGTGCAGCATCCGCACCTGTGGATCGAGCTTAGGCGATCCAACGCTCTATTCTCGCCATTCATTATCCGGGGAGCCGCGTTCCTAGGAACGATGCCTCGGAATCACGAGAGACGAAACCAAGTTTTATAAAACGAGGAACGGAGGAAACGATGAAAGGGGAACGAAACGAAAGAAGTTGAAGAGGTAGACGGTAAGGGGAGAAAGGATCAACGACCACGTCACTGGTTGTTCTTTCTTTTTCACCAGGATTATAGCCTTTTAACCGGCCTAAATAGTTTCCATGAAATTACGTGCTCGCATTCGAAAGGATACTTCGTTTATCTCTTGGCCAGATAGAAACAAGCCTTCACGAGGGACTTTCTTTCGAGGACGTGCCTGCTTTTTCCTCTTTTTTTCTGCCAACGATCCACTAGAGTCGTGGTTTCGACCATTTGTAGTCTGATATATTAGATCGTGGTCGCGGCGAGCTGTAATTCAAGCGCGATTGCACTTTGGAAAATAAGACTTGGAGGAGGAGACGGAGGGAGAGATGGATCGTTAATGATCGCGCGTTTCCTGTGCGATAATTAACAAAAGAAAAAGACCAAAGGAGATGGACGTGGATTCTCGATGATTTTATGCTTGAAAAATCCCACTAACTGACTCGGTTTTACTTTCTTCTCCTGTTCGTTTACACTTTTTAGTTATGTTTGGTTACCTGTGATTTTTGAATGTTTAAATTTCATTTGCAATTTTTTTTTCAATGAATCTTCATTATATTAGGAAGAGTGGTGTACATGTGGGACATTATAATTTCAATTTATAGTGAGTGCCATATAAGAATACTTCGATAAACGGAAAAACTGAATATCTCATACAAGAAGAAACTTAGGTATAAAATTCGAACGGAACATCATGGATAACGATTTTTCTCGAACGTAGAAATTTTTTTTAGCAACAGAGCGACACGATTAAATGAGAAACAATCCAAAGAATGCATGGCTAAAGATATATAGACATGTAGACGCACAACATAATTTATAAATGAATATCTAAGAGACAAATCATTTGCATTTTCTGACCGAACACTTCTAAATTATGCGAGAAGCTTTTCTAAGGAAGATGATGAATAAATAAATTTTTATGTAAAGGGTAAAGTCTATGTGGAAGCTGTACGAATGAGCACCGAACGATTTCGTGGTTCGCCAAGGAACAAAGTGAACGATAGTTCGAAAGAGAAGGGAATCGGATGAAGAGAGATAGAACGGAAGACCAGAGGAGGAAAAGGGAGCAAAGACATTTTTCCTTGGCGTTTCCATAGAACGATTCCCGCTATTGCTGGAATGCCTTCGACTGCAACAATTACCTGTCGTAAACGCAGCCTCTCTACAGTAGTTATCCTGGTTGAGATTGAAATATGAACAAGCAATCTTTTTTTCTTCCCTACAGATTTTCTTTCCTACAGATGGTAACAAGATGAATTTTAGTAGAATACAGTTCACTGTTATTCTAAACGATTACAGACCGTTTCACTTTTTAGGCAGTTATGTAATTTATTTGGAATATTATCAAGATATGAAAGGAAATTAGAGTAAACGACAGAAATTATTGAACTTGTAGTAGTATAATGTTAATGTAAATTCAGTAATAAATTAATCCTGACACAAGTATTGTGTTTTCTATTATCCAATTATTGTACGACTGATTGTATCATCAGTGTAATGTATTGTAAACGTAAGTACTTCTGCATATAAGTATCTTTAAAAAAATAGTAAATTTATCCTCCTTTCTGACCCTGTTGTGATCTTCGATTTATATATTACAAGAAACAAGAGATTGTAACATTCTAAAAAAATCAGGTTTAGGATAAACCTGAAACAGTCAAACACACGCGTTAATAACAATCTTTTCGTATGTTCCTAACATTTAAGTAATTTGTTAACCACGGAGTCGAAAATGATGCAGGGGACGCGACAGAATTAATTATCAAAGTACAAGACATAAAAGAGCAAATTTTTTCTATCACTACTACAAAAACAAACATGAGAGAGTTTTATGAGAAATACAAATAAATTAGCCTCGATTTCCTCGACTTTTGCGCTCCAACGTCGAACTAATTTAAAGTCTCTTAAAATTATTCAAACCGTGTCCAGTCAATCGAAACGTCCCAGCTTTCTAAAAAAATTCTAATTCATCGGCGTAGTAAAAGAGGCCGAAACTTTTCACCGATAATTAGCGTGAAAAACTTCTCTCTCTCTCTCTCTCTCTCTCTCTCTCTCTCTATCTATCTATCTATCTATCTATCTATCTATATATATATATATATATATATATATATATATATATATATATCACCTGTCCCTTTCTCGCGGCGAACAATAAGAAAAACACCGGGGTCCCGAAATGAAAGAACGAGGATGAAATGGGAGAAAAGGAGAGGAGAACGGTAGCTTTGCTTCTTGTAGACGTTGTGTTCTCGCACCCTTTGTTTTTCTCAAGCCTGTCTCGTGCTGCTTTTTTCGAGCGCAGTCCGCTTCACAAAAACGACCGCTCGTAATTGAGGTTTTAACGAGTGAAAATTTATTGAGGTGCCACTTCTTCGACCTGTGTCCATTTTTTCCTGCCAGTCTTTTTGTCGTACAATGATTTATTTGCAACCAGAACGATCGAAGCAAAGGGTTGAACAGATATTGATTTTTATTTTCCGATTATGCTTGACATGCTCGCGGTTAATTAGGAAACTGTGTAAAAATTATGGTGATTGGGGTATCGAATTAACGTTCGATGTACATGCGTTACGCTTTTCATGGATTTACCCGTTCTGCTGGGGGCAAATTTTTTAGGGATGAAATGAATATCCGTTAGATTGGTTGGAGATTTGATAAAAATCCATCTTCCGGGTTTTTTAAGCGATTGAATGAGTTCTGAAAGATTACAGGAGATAGTTACTTTATTGGAATATTTTCGAAATTGTTACGTTGAGAGACACTGAATGAACATTGCAAATTTGTTGGATAATACTGTAACTCGTGAGGGTAACTTTTCATCGTAAAGAGATTCGCAGAGCAAAAGATATTTTGGAGGTTGCAGAGCTATAAATCAAGAAATTGTAAACGAAATCTGAGAACTCGAAAATTCCATGTTGTAAGGATCACGATATTATATAATCAAATCTAAAATTAGCAGATTTATCGAAAAGCGAGGTACTCGAGAAATCGAATGACGCTTTTCAAGAAATTTGACTGACGTCTACAACTGGAAACATGTATAATACACACACGTTCGACAAAACAGTGCAAACAGAAGAACACATGCAAATACTCTTTTGCAAAGACGGTCGGGCAAAGCCAAACGAAGTCCGCAGGAAACGAAGCAAAATTGCACAAGTGAAATCACATCGTGTACAATGGTTCTTCTTTGCTCGTATTCATTAAAATGGAAAATATTGTCGACGGAAAATGCACAGTTTCCCGTCCGACAAACTTGATTTCGTTTCTTTTTCTCCTTTTTTCTTTTTCACGCTCTTGTGCCAGCTATTACACAACAATGATGCAATATGCCGACGATTCTAAAGATCGGGATGAACGCAGAAAATACGTACGTATTCTTTGCATTCCACTTTTCCTTACGTTTCCTATCCCCAACTTGTTCTCTTCTCCTTCGTCTTTTTTTTCTAACGTAACAGGAAATCGAACGAGAGCATCAAAGCGAACAAAATGGCAGATATCCGTTCGATCAGGATTCTTTTATTACCCAGTTCAGCATCCTCGTCGATTTTTCATCTGCTTTCCTTCATTTCTTTCCCTCTTCTCCTTTTTTTCCTCTTTCCACGACTATCTCGTTGCTAGTAATGCATGAATGATTATTATCCACGATTTAAAAAAAAAAAAAGAACTGCCTAATATTCATAATCTTGAACGATTAAAGCAACACGAACGTTACAAGGTTATAATGTAATCTGCATATGTGTGAAGAGTTACATATGTCCGACGTTTTGAATAAACTATTGAATTTCGTACACTGACGTGTTAATTACTTAGAGACATGTTTCAAGTGTTACAAGTGTTTACACGGTTCTCGAGTTGAGTAGAAAAAAGTATAACTTTCCATTGAAAATTCAGGAGACTCCGAGGCCGGTGAATAAAAAATTTGTAGCCACTGTTAATTTTCAAATTTTCTACTATAATTATTTTCCTGAATTCTCTGTGCAGCTGAGGTATTCATTCTTTGTACGAATCGTTCTTTTCAGTGCCCTCGCAACACATATTAATTTTAACGTCGGGCACAAGTTCTATTTTCCCCCTCGTTTAATTCACTATTCTCGTAATGACTTGGCCGGTATATTCGTGCCAATTAGATTTAGAATCCTTTTCGTCCGCTCAACTTACACCAGAAACGTTTCTTTTTCTTTTTCGCTTTTCCTTTTTGCTTCGGTACCTGAGCACTCGTGAAAAACGTTGACATACGCTCGAAATTGCCATCATTGTGACATCCAAGCAGAAAGACCAACTTCACCCTCGTCGTTCCCATTAATTATCTCCGCGATTTTCACGCTTCTTCAAACGCACTACGATAATTAATGTTCGCTTCCAAGAAGGGACAAATTGTTCGTGATAGTGGTCAAAACATTAGAGAAATCATTACGATATATAGTAGGTCACGAAAGTATTTCAAAGTATACGGAAGTGTTATAACACGTTAACAAATTTTGGTATCATTATAACGAGAGACGATTGTCTCGATTATATCAAATTTTAAACCAATCTGAGGATGTATAAACAAGATACGAAACATTACTGCAAACGTATGTCCAATAGAAAGAGTCCACCTTATTAGTAGCCATTTTAAACGTGTTCTAAGTGATAAAGATGGTCTGATATTTCAACTCACAAGAGTGTCATTCTCTTGGTTTCATAATTGATTCAGTTATAACTTTATTCTCTGCCATTTTCAAATCAATGTTTGCTTCAAACCAATGTTCAAATTTCATTGAAGTCAATATAATCAAGATAGCGTGACAATAAAATTTCAAAATGATTTACGTAACACACATAATACATCTGTAAATGTTTGGATACGAGTTTTCCATCCTTTAACCATTTCCTTGAACGAAAATATCGGAATACTTAAAAAAAAAAAAAAAAAAAACAAGAAACACAATTTTCTTTATCGATGATGTAAGCTTCTTAAATTCCAACTTAAATATTTTCTTCACCGAGGGAAAAGTTATTCGAGAAAGACTAGGAATTCTTTCCGCACCCTCTTCTTCAAACTACGCAAGAGTATAAAAATTCTTTATACTTCAAGACTCTTCCGTTCGTTGAATTTTTATTCGAGATACTATAGTTGAAGAAAGTACTGAATCCCTCAGAATCAATCCGCACTTCTTTCACCATCCTTCGATTCTCAGCTCCCTAAAATCCTTCTTAACCACGTTCCACCCGATTTCTTTCACAAATCTTACGCCACTTCTACATCAATAAAACCCACGGCTTAACTTTACCTTCGTTCTCCGAACTTCAGTTCGGTTCACGAACTCCGGTATCCATTTCCTTTCTTTCTCGATAATTAACCCTTGTTCGTCATATAGAATGCATTTTCTTAGTAAGTAACATTCTTCTAAATGTAACACCAAAGTTCACTGCGAACACCTTCAAATCCCTTTGCAAATTTCATGATTCTTATCTGTTGTTTTCTTCGAGGATTAATTCCTTAAGTTTATAAATTAACGATTATCATATAAAATACTTTCCTTTCAATTATCTTTTTTCCAATATATAATTCAAACTCCTTTTAACCTAACTTCAAACTCCAACTTTCCATTCTTTCTTGCAATTCATAATTCCTCCAGACCTCAACGTCCATCTTCTTCTTCCCCTAACAATTAATCTACTACTACTTTCCCAAAATACCATGCAAAATACATTTTTCCAATTCACAAATAACCATCACAACATGCTTCTCTTCCCACAATCTTTGAACGCGTACAACGACATTTAAAATCTGCCTGATCTAACTTTATCTTCATCCTTTAAATTCTACTAGTCATCTTCATCTTCCCCAAACGGTCGACCTTCTACGTTTACAAATTACCATACATCATATAAGCTATATCTTCTTCAATTCACAAATATCACCACAATTGACCAACAAACTGCTTTGGACTACGATGACTGACTAAAATGCTTCCTAAAATGCTTCCTTTTTCACGATCTCCAAATACATGACGCTTATGCAGAATCTTCCTAACTTAACTTTATCTTAGCTCTTCAAATTCCATCATCCAGCTTCTTCTTACGAACCTTCCTCGTTTATGAATTCCTATGCATCGTATAAAATCCAATGATCGACCTTCCAATGTATAGGAGTATCCGAGATCCTCCTAAGCACTAATCTTCTTGTACAAAAACCGCAACTCTCCGCCAAGTTGCCATGAAATTTCACCGTCAACTCCCGCCAAAACAAACACGCCGAATCGCCGCACGTACCTGGTCATTTTCACTCCCCATCAACGGCCCTTCCAGACATAGTACTCCCGGTTTCTCCACGAGGACAACGACGAAGAAACTTTCTTACGCGATGAACGCGTACGAGGGGTGAAGCGCGGACGACAAAATGAGGCAGAGTGTCGAGCCAGTTCAATCAACAGGCCCAGCTAGCCAGAAGGGGTGGAAGAGGGGTGGTGTGTTACAAGCCCCGAGTGCAAAGCAAGGGATCCACCTCCTCGAGTTTTGCATCGACGCACGACACAAGGGAGAGAAAGACAGAGAGATTCTAGGGGGTTGGTCGTTTCGATCGGGGTGGTATCCCTTGGCTATGCTAACGCGGATGCCGAGTGGTCCTAGGGGAGGATTTTTTTTTCGTTTTTTCTCCCGTTTTTTTTTTTCTTTTTTCCCTTTTTGGCGTACACACACGGGACTGCGACGCACTCAACGGCGAATGGCCGAGTCTACATAAACACGCACACGTATGCAAGATGAAAAAAGGAGGGGGAGACCATCTGCGCCCTCCAAAGGATACTTGTAACGGTTTAGCTCGGAAGGAGGGATATCTGCTGGAATTATTGGCCAGATCATTCGCGAGATTTTGCGTTCCACGGTGATATTCGTTCTTTTTTGTTACTCTGTTGGGGGGTGGATCACTGAGATCGAGCACGTTATGG
The DNA here is from genome assembly GCF_040668555.2 of Bombus flavifrons. Lineage (NCBI taxonomy): Eukaryota > Metazoa > Arthropoda > Insecta > Hymenoptera > Apidae > Bombus > Bombus flavifrons. The sequence continues at coordinate 8,802,106 of NC_138455.1, read as the reverse complement.
CATTATGACTTTTAGAGAAGATTGATTACCTCTAAGGGGCTGAATTACGCGCACTATTTATACCTTTCCAGAGTCTTTTCCTGCGTAGTACTTTCTAATTGCGTAGTGAATCGTTGAAAAGATTTTTCAATCCCCTACAGTGACTTTTATGCAATTGAAATATAAGAAATATTCTTTTTAAAATTATCTCTGGTCGTATAACATTATTTTTCTTTCTTTAAATGAGATGGATTATTGAATAAGAATGATGAGTAATATACAAATATTAGAACGTCCAACTTTTAATATATAACTAGACTGATACACCATATGTAAATAATTATAATTAAAATTGTATCTCAACCAGAAAAAAGGTTGACAGTAATTTTGCAGAAGTATCTACAGAACCGAAAGTTGTCACTCTGTCTAGTTACCTTTGACGTTAATTTAATGTTGAAACGAATTACTTCTAATACACAAAGAGATCGAGAAATTATACAAGCGGTTAATTCGAAATATTAAATCAAATTACTGTTTATACTGAAGGATCCGTCACAAGGGATGAAAGTTTCAGACGCGTATTAGGACGTAACTGCAGTCACGAGTTTCCTACTACTCTGAATATGATAAACTCTACTTCCTCGTTCAATAATTCCAATATTTTTACCAGAATTTCCAAAAACAAATTACTCAAGCCTTTCTCCCTACGTTCCCATTATTTCTTCCATTTCCACCTGCCACGAGGACGAAAGGAACTTCTCCCTCGTGTTCCAATCTGTTTCCCTCTTTCTTTCGTTCCCAACGATATCTCGACAGGTTTTCCTCTTTTCTCCGAATTTCCTTCCCGCTCTAACCACCGCTTCCCTCTCTCCCTTCTGGTTTCCGTGTTGCACACACCTTGTATACTCGCGCTTTTCATTCCTTTTTGCTCTGTTCCTCGCGTTCTCCTTTCACCGTTTACGCACGTGCCGTTCACCTGCCGTCGCGTTCGATTCCATCCAGTTCTTTCGTTAAACAATTCTCTCTCCCTTCGTCTTCGCTCGCAGTTTTCAGCAGCGCGGAATTCTACTTTGTTTCGGACAGCAAAATTGATATTGCTTCTCAAGTTTGGCCGATCCTAATGTTTTTTAAGGCGAACGAGAATTTCTGCTGTGAAAAAAGCAACTTCTTCTGGAGAAAAGTGTGAAAATTGTCAGGGATGGTTGCAAAATTTACGAAGCTCTATTTTTTCATCAAATTTCTATGATATTGGATTTGGATATCTTTCTGAGAGTATTCTTTTAATCTTTGCTCCGGCCAATATTCTTTCTTTTTTCGACGCGAAGGAGATCTCTGCTGTTCTTCAGGAGAAAAGGGTGAAAATTATGGGGAGTGAAAATATATAAAACGTGTATACCTACAAAATACAAATAGTTCGGAGAATCTCGAACCTATTAACGAAACATGATATTCAACTCAATATACATCAAAAGGACGATTATATGTATAACAATGATGTAATATTAACATAAACGTACGAAAATTGCACAAACGCTCATGAACAGACAGAGACGAGATAACTGGACGAATTATAAGTTTTCAGACTCGACGAAATCTCGTGAGTATGAAAAATTAATATTTTCCGTGGGTTTTCGCAAAGATTCGAAAACGAAGGTGAAAAGATTCAGGAGAAGAAGGAAGGAAACACGTATCCACCGTATCAAAGATGACGAGAAGAATATTCGAGGGGGATAGTGTCGAGGAAGATGAAGCGCCGAGCGTCGGTGAAAAACCCGCCAGCCAAAAAACCGCCGGCAAAAAGAGTCAGCTGTCAGGAATCGCCGCAAAAGCCCCGAGCCATTCAAGAAAGACAACGAAACCCTCGGTTGCATTTTCCCCGCGGGTAGAGAAAGACACGATGCCTCCATTAAACGTATTAAACCCCGAAAATTCTTCTTCCCTTCGCCGTACATCGTTAGGACCAAAAAATAAAACAAAACAAACGAAACTGAACCGAGAAAGCGAATAAAACGAAGAAGAAGCTGGGAAAAGAAAAAAAAAAACGAAGTATGTAACAAGAGTAAAGGACGGTTCGATGAAAAAGAGAAAGAAATTCGACAAAATTCACCGATATTCTAAAAATGGAGGAAATTACACGAGAAACAGAGCCAACAGGCAAGATACGCTATCTAGAGGGTGGGTAAAGGTCGGGGGTGAAATCACGTCGGAAAAAGGACCAAGAAAAATGCACAACGCTGTCGGTAGGATGAGAGTAACTGTAGGAAAGTGAACCACGATAGGAACGGGTGAAAAGAAAAAAGGGATAGAGAGTGGATGATGTGGAGGGATGGAACGTCGAAGGAGAAGGGAGAAGAAGGAAAAGGATGCTGATGAGAACGGCGCTAACGATTCCTTAATGAAAGCTGAAGCAGAGGGCCGCCTCGAGTTTCGTCAGCGGCCTGGATTCTTTTACATCGTTTCTTCCCCAGGTGTATAGGGTGTTTTTAAAGTAAGTGGCTGTATTCGGGTTCCAAGAGAGACAACTTTTTCTCAAGGAGCTCGTTCGAATACCTGACTCTCAGTAGATATACTTTTTTAAATGCGTTTCGATTTGAATACTCTGTTGCATTTTATTAGGTATAATATTATTTAACTAATAATATTTTGCTTACTCTTCGAGTATAATTTCTTTGAATATTAATTATTTGATCTTATTTAATTTAGAAATTATGTAAGAAAAGAAGTTTCATTTTTTAAGGAATGCTCTTCTGATGAAAATCAATGGAATTTTTAAGAGAAATAGTAATAAAGTTTCTCTCATTTTTATTTTATTTTTCTTTTTTCCGTTTTATATCACGCACATATCTTTTGTTTCCAATATTTCAACAAGGCTTGAAACATTAATCCACGCGAGCTGATTTGTGCGTGCTTCTTCATGATGAAAGTCAATGCGTGAATTTCACAGACGGATGTATGATTTTTCCTATCGCGTTGCAGATTATTTTCTCCGACAAATCGACTCATTTCTTTCATTTTTCCAATCGCAAAAAGAAAATTTCTTTCTAATATCTATCATTCGCGAATTGAGTTTCAACTTAATAAATTTAAGATTACAGTTCCCTCACTAAATATTCATATATGACTATGTATGATTATACCTGATAACAAATACGATATACAGTATCATAATGTGTTTTCTAACGTATTGCGCACTCCAGAGTCCACGGTTAAATCAACATTATTTAAAACGTTAATTAACAAATCACACTTTGTGATAAAGTATGAAACTTATATCAGGCAATAATACACATGATAGATTACTCAAACATTTGCAAAAGTGTATCATCATCATGTAGACAAATAAAATTTCTATATAAAAAGATTACGAATTGTTTGTTTTAACGATTCTAGTAGTTCTAGTAAGAGAAATTCTTCGAAGTAAGAGAGAGAAAAACGGCGACGCAAAATGCGAAAAGATACCATTAATTTCCGAGTTTGTCATGCCGCGGTAGATACCACAATATCGTTCGGAGGGGAAAAAAGGGAGCGATAAAAGAAGTTTGAAAGTTATTCAATCTGCGCGGGGCAAATGGAAAAAGTTCCTTGACCGTTCGGGGACGTGAAATTTGCGCAAAAATCGCGCGCGATTACCTTGAATCGGTACTATACGATTTTTCTTCCTTTTCTCGCCTCTCCTTTCTTTCTCTCTCGACTCTTCTATTCTTTTTTTCGTCGAACCTGTCGATGATAGTGTCCACATGGTGTATCATTTGCGAAACCCGTTTCCAACGACAATGTAATACTTTGTCGAAAATTGGAAGTCCGAAATAATAACTCTGCACGATGCAGAATCTAATCTCATTTTTTACTCCAATGTTGAATGAGTATATAGGTAGGAAACAAGCAAAATTTCACGCTTAATGACGGAAGAAAATTAATCTTCGTAGTCAAACATATTTTTTCACGTTTGTAGTATCTACGTTATATTCATTTTTTATTCTCCTAGGCTCTCGGAGAAATTAAAAAAAGTTTGATATATACTCAACTACGTTCTACAGGTATCTATCGAGACAACTTTTATGCTCAATTTATTTAATGATGTAAAAGTATCTTCTGCACTATTCTACGCTCTTTTTATCTTTCTATGCCTTCAGAAAATTAAAATAAATTTTGATACACACTTATCAACGTTTCTAGTAGATTATACAGTTACTTATTAAGTCTATTTTCATTCTTCGTTTATTTAATAAAGTAGAAATATCTTTATTTAATAACGAAACTTCTACTGCAAGAAATAAGCGTGGAATTTCGTTAAAATCGTCAGCGACCCAGTTCGTCAACAGGGAGCTTGATATTTCTCTGAAATGTAGGCGATTTCGTGATGTTTTTTCGATCGCCAGGCAACAATTGGAGAAAAAGCGCACGATTTTACGAGAGTTTCAATGGTAGGAAGCACAAAAGAGGCTTTCAGTTTTATTTGATGAATTACGCTTGCGTCTGGTAACGAAAGTTAACGATTTGCCGTTTAGAGTTCTAATCGAGGATAATCGTTTAATTTAATAAAAGTCTGGGTTGGCTCTTCGATTCTTTTCCCAGCATTTTCCCGCAAATATTTGAGAATCTCGATGGCCTGAGCGCGCACGTGGCTCGATGCTTGGCCCGATGAGAAACGTTTGGAAGTTTTATGCGCGACGAAAGTGCTTCCCGACGGTAAACTCGCGCAAACCGACGACAAACGACGCCGTCGTCGCGCCGACGAAACTCGATTTTTTAATTATTGAGAGTGTGCCCAATTCTTCTCCACCGCCATTTCCTACTTCGTTCGTCCATTACACGATTATTTTTATTGGTTTATTTGTTCGCTGCGACTGATGGCTCACAAAAGTATTCGAACGCTCGTAGAAAACTTTCATGGACGTATAATTTATGTTATAAGAAGCATTTAAAAATTTCTCTAGTACTGTGACGACACCTGATTGTTACGATTATGGTAAAATTTGGGACAAATCTGAAAATGTACATGTAAGATATTTGGTGCAAATCGCAGAGATTACAAAAGAGTCTAAATGTCGAATTGGATGGCCAAGAATCATAATGCCGCAAGTTGCTGCTATTTTCCATAAAACAGAATGTCCTGTATTTGTTATTATAAAAGAATTCACTATATCATTGAAAATTATAAAAACATATTGCGATAGAAAATAAAGTCACAAGTTAATTAATTACGAAACTAAGCCACAAGAGCCTTGAGGGTTCAAATATATGATCAAATATAATCTAAATATAAAATACATATAATAAGAATAAATATAGCGTATAAATATTCTTCTCATGAGAAAGTGTTGCAACGGAAGATAAAGTTACTACTTGATACGATGTAATGTACAATGTGTACATAAATGTTTGTCACGATAAGTGTCCAAATATTTTCGCGAACCATTGTACATAGATTGCTACAATCTGTTTCTTTCTTTTTCTAACTGACGAACTCTTCGATATGAAAAATTATGTAAACGAATGGTACTCGATGTACTCCGCTAACGATTTCAAAATCTCACGACAGATTGCACGAATAATTCCCCTTCGATAAAAAGTTATCTTCGACGAGTATTTTGTTTAGTTTCCTCTAGTTTATGCAACATGAGTGTATCGATAAGCTTCGTTGTATCGAGAGACTCTCAAGAACCTAAACAGGGCACGAAGTACTTATTTTGTCCATTTAATAAGTCGTAGAATGAAAGAGATGATCGATAAGAGTTACTTGGAGATGAATCTAACGAGAATGTACCAAATGAGACGAACTGAAATTCTTCACGTCCCAATAAGGCTATTTCTTGTTTCGATAAGTAAAATTATTTTTTGATATTTTTGCATGGTATCGTGAAATAAAGTAACATAGTATTGAAATCAAGAATGGCATTATATATTGATATTTTTGTCGGTTGTAACGACTGTGATAATCATGTTTTTCGACATCTATCAGAAAGGAAAAGAAACTGTGGCCTCGAGCTTGTATTTTTGGTAAACACAAGCGCAAAAAATGATTCCACTATACGATACGAGCGTAATAATCATTAATTTAATCAATTAATCGTTCTTTCCTGTTCTTCTGTAACTTAAGAGACTTTCAAAGGATAGTAGAACGTGATCGCTTCTATATTTTCTTGAAACTTAAGAAACCTGTCAATTACGAATTGCTTTTGTACCTTTCTAAAACTAATTCTTTATCATAAAGACAAAGTGGTTGTTTTGAGATTTTCTAAAATCCAGGAAATTCTCTGACTTTAATCATAAGAAAACGCGATTGCTTTCGTATTTCCCTAAATCTGAAGGGCACGATTATTTCTAAAGTGATTTCCAAAGGACGTATCAGAGGGTTAAACGGAAAGAACACGCGAATGGAGAGGAACAGGTTTCTTCGTTTAATGCAATCGTTTCTAAATTGCAGCGATCGAGGCAGGAAGGCAACTTTAAACCTCGATAACCGAAGAAGCTTGAGGGTGAAAGCGACTAAGGCACTAATCACGCGGATCGACCGTCATTAATTTTCAAGGGATTGCGACAAGAGAGAAAGAAAAAGAAAGAGAGAGAAAAAGAGAGTCCCCTAATTTCGCAATGACGAATGAAAGTCTGGCTTTTCCGGCAATTTTCCTCTTGGTAGAGGCTTGACGAGCGTACCAGCAACCACCCCTCTTTTCTTTCTCTTTCTTCATTCCACTAGCAGTTGGAACACGAGACCTCCGTTAAAGGACTTTTTAACAGGTCAAGTTTCAGAATCTCGGTGACGCACAAATGGAATTACTCGGCGAGAAGAAAGCCCACCTCCCTCGCTTGTCACCCTCTCACCCCACTTCTACACGCCCTTGTCCCCTGTTCAAGATGTTCTGGATTCACCTTGAGCGAGCCCAGGTGGAAAGGGGATTTTTAGGGGGCGAAGAAGAAGAATTGCAGAGACTAAAATGAATCAATTTGTTAATCAAAGCCGGTAGGGTACGTTAAAATTAGTTCTTAATTAATTCGTTACAGCCTCATTCATTCCGTCCATTACAGTTCCCAAGCGGTGGAACAATGCGTAAAATGTAAATGTAAATAAAATAACTTACAGGTTGTTTTGTCGACGTAGTAGAAGCCCACTACACAGAAAAATTTTCATGACGTGAAAAAATAGTTTATATATCAGGGGAGTAAATACTTCAAATTTCTTGGGATTCCACGAAAATGTGATTTTTTGTAAGCTGAATGTTAAAGATTCGAATTCCGTAAAATTGTTAGTGTAGTGTTGCACTGATGTAACGTTAAGCATTATGAATCGATTATTCTTATATTATTAGCCGTATTAATCGTGGTAAATTATAAAAATTGTTTCTATTCTTCCAGAGATCAGGAAGATATTCTATCTCGTTACTTTGTTGATATAAGATCACGTTTTAGGAAAATCTGAGGGAAACAAGAAGAGGGTGGTGAATTAAAATAAGAGACACGCGAATGGAATAATTTAAAACACTGAGACATAAAAAGAATCTAGGCTGATAAGAAGAATAAGAATAAGGGAAAATAATGAAAGAAAAGAGTCCGAAGGTATCGACGAAGCTATAGAGACGAGGTAAAATGGTATAATACCGATAAAATTGTAGAATAAGTATAAAAATCGAAAGATAAACTTTATCAATAAGCTTTAAGAAAGGGAACCGAAAATATAAGACGAAATCGCGTAAGAATAAAAGAATAAATAGACGAATGGAACGAAGAAAAATAAAACAGGGGCGTGTAACAAGAGAGAAAAGAAAAGAGAAATAGAAAGATCGAGACTCGATTGTATCGTTTATTCCTGTGTTCAGGACAGCCGATTATTTCTCTCCTTGCACGGTGTCCTGGAGTCTTTATTGTGACAGCGCCTTATTGTCGTCCACTTCTGGAAAATTGCGCGCCATGAATGCGCCTTTAAGATCGCCGGGGTCAGTGGATCTTCTGCCTTGATCCTTCGGGATCCCTTATGCAGAGACTTCGTGAGAAGATCGCCGGGAATCGTCGCGACACCCAACACCGACGGGGATTTTCTTTCTCGTGTTCGATTTCGAAGACGTTGCTTTTAAAGCAGTTTTAAAGGACTTTTCCAGATTTTTCAACGACATTATTTTTTAATCCTTGCCATTGAAAATATTGGTAACAAAAAGAAACTATGATCGTCGATTTTTAGTTCGATCGGTAAAGCTAGAAAATTAATTGGTAGCAAAGAAAGATTAGACAAGATTACACGTTAGCGTAGAAATTTATAAATGTGAAATCTTTACGCTTGGAAATTGCAAATCCATAGTTTCTAGATAGATTTTCTCTCGGTTGATGACATAGTTAAAATTTTATTTAGTTATACTAAAAAAGAAAAATTTTGATCAATTTTTAAGTTAGGTAATATTCGGAGCTGGTAAGAATTTCGTACATCTTCCTCGAATCTGAACATCATCGTCATTTACGATCAACTTCTAAGGACGCAGGACTATAATTCTCAACGTTATAAAACGATAGAGATTGCCGAAAACATTTGTTCATCACGCCATTGATAAGCACAGACAAAGAAAGATAAATCTACTGTGACTAATCCATCAAAACCATCAAAACATCAATCAGCTAAAAAGTTATCTGATGTCGCTTAACTACAATAATCGACATCTCGAAATCGTCGAGCACGAAAATTTATCTGGTGACGCGATCGGTTTCCATCGAGAATGAGCTTCGAATAATACGATGCAATTAATTATGGGGACACCGAGATGGAATCTCGTGAAGTCGATTTGGGCGGGAAACTAACTGTCCTAAGAGAAGTGCAAGTCGAGCGCCGTCGGCTCGAAACTTGCGATTCGATTTCAGAATCGGAGGACTCCGCGGTTACAAGCGAAGAGGTAAAGTGCATCTGTCCTCCGACCACGAAAAAAGAGAGAGAGACAGAGACAGAGATAGAAGTGAATTTTATCGCGAACAGAATTCGAGAGGAGCTTCGTGGAAGAGGAAGAAGTGCGCCGAATGAAATTTTCAATCGGCTACGGGATAGAATTTTCAATCAATTTCGAGAGGGACGAAAGATCGAGCGAAGCTACCGAACTGATCCCTGGATTCTCTTCGAGGCCATTGGCGTTCAAATATCTGACCCGATTTCGGATCAAGACGGTTTGGCAAGCGAAAAATCGGATGCTGCCCCGGTGTGAATCAATGATGAGTTTTGGATGAACATTGTGCGCGAAGAATTATCGAAAGATCAATTAAAACGTGTTTTGTTTTCTCGAAACCAACGAGACATCTGAGATTTCAAGATTGAGAAATTTAAATTTCAATCTTCCCTTTAAATTTGAATTAAATTGTTAACTAATTTAGTGAACGAAACACGTACAATTTTTTGTATGCATAATTTTAAAACAGTGATTTTAGAACATATTGCTCCAAGTATATTTCTCCAGAGTTATATAGTAATTTTTTGAATCATTGCTATACTTAAACATCGTGTCAATTTTACAGAGTCCAGCATCATAATCGAGTACAGAATGCTGAAGTCAATTTTCAATGGCGAAAGCGCTTGAGAGATTCTCGTTTTTTGAATTCGAGCATACTTACGATTCATTGTCAGTTCGAATTGCGACATACCTACAGCAAATGTTTGAAGTTAGACATTTCGGCTCGATGCAACATCCGTTAGAACGTCTAAGAATGTCGCTGGTTTTGTTCTAAGAAACACGTGTTTAAGTTGCGTACGCTGTTCTAAGAAAACGTAGGCACCAATTTGCGTTCAACAAAAACGATATCTATACAAGCTAAGAGACTTGTTATACAAAAAGAAGCTGGTATGCAATGTTGAAATATGTTTAATTTGCCATAGAGTGATACGATCGGAGGTTAAGCCGACGAATATAAAATTGTCGAATTTCTTTTAAAGTTGAAATACTTTTAATTCTTTTCAAATCTAAATGTAATTTACCACAAAAATATATATCCAGACACTGTGTTAGTTTCTTCCAAAATCTAAATTTTATTTTCCTCAATGGTGTAACACGTTTAACACACTCTAATTAATTTAAATTGCAATAAATCGTTGTGGCCAATAACTCTTTCGCTTTTGGAGCATTCTTCGTTTCCTCTCAATAATATAAATATATAATTAATTCTCGAGACCATACCGACGAGTACTAAATACAAGTAATAATGTAATACGATAATACTATTATCCTAATTTTTACCTAAACGACGGTAACTTATTACCGATAAAATTACAATGATTTCTTAATATTATATTTTTGAATATTACGTATTCCTACCTACACTTCTACATGAACGAAATAATTTTACATAAATAGCTCAAAATTCGTATTCTGTTACCCTAATTTTTTACTTAAACAACATTACAATCAAAGTACCGCTGACTCCTTCGCTTATTACAATTAGAAAAATTCACTTCGAAGATTTTATATATTCTTAAATGTTATTTATTTTCGCATATATCATTGCACGTTAGGTAGATCTTCCATTATTGTGTGAAGATCCATGGTTTGTTATCATCTTGATTCTTTATTTGGTAAATTCAATCATCAACTTCTTTTCACTTATTCTAACTCTTCTGAAATACATGAAAAATCCAGGAAGATCTACTAAACTCCATGGCGAACGTGTGATCGTGGCGTTAACCTTGAGGCAAAGGAAATATGCTGCTTTACCTTGTCGTCGTCGTGCGGAGTAGGCGGTGTGGGTGGCGTGTACATGCGGGGCGCGTAGTCGCCGATCGAGGAAGCGCCACCGGTGGAAGAGCCTTGGCTCCTCGGCGGGCTGAGGTCCGGTATGGTCGTGTGGTAGTCCTGCAGTCCGGTGGGTATCACCCCCGTTGGCATCACGGGACGATACTCCATCGCGCGTACCTCCATCCCGATCTTCCTCTTTGACGTGTGTCTCCCTCACACCACGTTCTCCTTTTAGCCGTGATGTTAACGATCGCGTATCCCTCTTCGTGGTCTTCCTTTTTATGGTCCTCGTCTTGACTATCGTCTTATCGACGAATATACCAAACGTTGTAATAGAGAAAATCGTGGCGACCTTGAGTCAATCTCGATCGTGCCCAAGTCTCAGCTGCGACCTTGTCGGGCGCGGTGGTCCAGCGCGATCCTCTGTCTCATAGCACGGTATACCACTATAAACTTGTTGTTTACCACATGACACTTTCTTGCCTTACGTCTTTTTCGTCACCTTTGTCAACAATGTCACTTAAGTCCTGTCTTTTATCATCGAATCAAAGTCTCTTCTCACACGATATCTTAAAACAACTGCGATTATCGAACAGGTATCACCATGAGGAATTTAACATGTGCATGCACGGACGGCTTCAGTTCTCTATGTAAGTTACGTTTTTACGTGTTTTTCTAACTTTCTTTTTCTTTTATTTTTCTGTCTCTGTCTGTTGGTCTGTATGTCTGTCTCTGCCTATTCTCTTACGCGATCCTGCGACGTGACGTCTTCTTCTTGCCCTCACATCGATCAAGAGATCCAGACAGAGTAGGTTGGAGGGAACATTGTCTGTTGCCTAAAACTGGTTATTTTTCTATGTATGTATCGCGTGTACATGTGTAAGAGAATGCAAAATCTAGCGGTTTTCTCTCGGGCACACTCGACGACGGATGCGTTTTGGTAGCTCAGGGTGATGCTCACCCCTTGGCTACTTTTTGCCGACTGAATGTTTTGCGCCGCCGTGGCGGCCCTCGGAGCGGCTGGAGCGTGTGCTACCCCCACCCTGCCGCCACGGAAACCGAGTACTCTGCTATTTCTCTCTCTCTCACTCCGCCGTGCACTCTAACCTCGCTCGCTCTCCCTCCCGCTCTCGAATCCACGCAGTCTTCCCCCACTACTCGCTCATTCGACGCTTCTCGCTTCGCTACGAGTAGCTAGAACGAGGGAACACGAGGCGAGGAGAGACAACGAACGAGTAAGAGGAAGAGAGGAGCAGAACGTGTAAGAGGAATAACGAGGAAGCGAGAAAGACATAGACTAGGCGCATACGTGAAAGGGGAGGAAAGGGGAGGGATAATTAAGCGGGCATATCGCGTCCTCCGTATGCTCTGCTCGTTTCTTCTTTCTGTCTCTTTCTTACGCACGGTGTGCTCTAGTCACGAGAGTATCTTCATCTTTATCGTGTACCCCTCTGCTATATCCTAGCCGCTCTTTTTCTCTTCGTCTCTTTTACCCTCGCCTCGAGACGAAGCGTCTATTTTGTCCGGGTGCAGGGTTCTTGTGTTGCTTGAAAATCTTCTCCTCTCCTTCTTTTCTCTTTTTTCATCTCTTTTTTTTCTTTTTACTCTGTATGCACGCATACGTATGTACGGGGCAAAAAGCCGGTGAAAGGATTTCGAGTCCACGATATCGCCTTTTTCTACCCTCGATATTTTCCGCCTTTTCTTTTTGTCTTTTGTAGATATCTGTTTTGACATTGCTCGACGACGGTGATTAGACTGATAAGAGAGATGCAGCGAATTTTGTGTTTCAATTTCTTTTTTCCTTCAAGTCTATAGAAGGTTTTTATGTGAGAGGTTTATTTGGAGAGGAAGATTGAGGGTTGAGCAACGTTTGGAAAATTCGGGATCCGATTTCGGAATACGCAGTGGTATGTTATACGTTTTCGGGGGGTGGACGAGTCAATATTGGCTGCGTAGGACCGCCGTGGTAAAATTGATATTGCTTAAACAAGAGGCCGCGCAGAGTTCACGGAGGGGGTTAATTAAGTGGCCACGTTGACTGCTCTTTACCCTCGCCCTTCGTCCACTTTATTTTATCAAACGAACCCTATGAGGAGATTTTCTGCCACACGGCTTTCCTGTCTTCCGTTTCTCAAACATGTAACGCATTTTATGCGTCTGGTATACCATTTTTTAAGAAAACATTTCTAAAATTACTCGCGTAAAACTCTAAGAATACTCGCGTGATTTTCTAATACGAGATTAAATCTGCAAGCAGTGATACGAGTATTGTGGGAAACATAAATTTAACGTTTATTGAAGGCAGACATCACTTATTTTATCTAGACAATTATTTAAAAGATACTGTAAATGAAGAAACTATAAGATTTTTACACTCCGAAAGTTGTTTGATTCTACGATCGATAATATACCTAGTCAATCGTATTAGGAAATTACTTCGATTAACTAATATGATAATTCGAGGAAATTATGAGTATTTAAAGTTTTATTAATAGTCAGGTTATATTAAAGTTTGCGATTAAGTATGCTGACGACACGACATCATCGACCAATCAAATCGTATTGAAATTACTTCCACTAATTAATAGATTTAATAATTCGAAGAAATTATGAATACTTACAGGTTTATTAATAGTTAGGTTATATTAAAGATTGCGATTAACCATGCTGACGACGTCATCGAGTAAAAAACGGTCATAAAAGTAAGTAACCTGTTCTCGTAGACGAATATCGTTTAAGTTCCATCCAAATTTGCGGGATAACGTCCCTCCATCCGAATCGACGACGAATTCACGTTCCTCCTAGCTTGCCTCTTGCGTCCAATGGCGTTTGTCTTCCAGACCTCTCAGTCTGTCCCTCGTTTTTAGACGTCTCAAGATATGTCTAAGATACGAGGCTTCCTCTTTCACCCAACGCGTAATCCGGCAGCTCATTTACAACATTTTTTGGTGCAACGATGATCTAACGGGCGTTCTGTCGCTTATCATCCCCCTACTATTTTAAAACTCCGATTTTTCGACGTTCCTGTTTCTTCATGAGCGGCACCGATAAATTTGTCTCAACAGAAACACGTTTAACGGAAGGGGATTTATCTAAGAGATTTCCAGATGCGTTCGGTTCAGCAGTTTGATTTCGTTATGTGTACAGTAGGTAAGATAGGGTTGTTTGAGTCAAACTTCAACATCTTAAAATTCAAACTTGAGTTTTGTACGGAATAATTAAACTCCTATATCATAAAACATCGTTAGTCTTCGATATTATAATTTACTATTGTTTCATATTAAATTATTTAGCAATTTTATAGTAAATTAAAGGTAAAACATATAAAGTGTAGCGGCACGAAAGAATGAAAAAATATCGTGTACTTTAGATACAGCAAGAGAAAACATGAAAAACGAGCAAAAGATTTGAATTATCCTAAATTTAAATTGACTCCGCGTTATCTTCGTTTCTTAACTTCATTACGTATGTATTTTAACGACTAATATTCAGTTTTTTATGTTTCCAATATCATCGTTTTTTTTTGTGCTTGCCAATTATAGCGTTCAATTATTCTGGTCAATGTAGCTTCCTATAGAATGAGTGTTCGAGAACAGAAACTTTTCTAGTCGTTCCTTCTTGCGAGGAATTCAAGCGAAAAAAGCGATCGAGAATGGAGGGGATCCTCGATGACCTACCACAATCAATGTCGAAAAATACCGTTCGCCTCGTGAATATTCAATGATATTCTTGTTGATGTGTCAGAAGCAAAGGATGCCGAATAAGTTCTATTTTAGAGATGCAGTCGCGTTTTTGTATTCTTTTTGAAATGCTGAATTTTTCTCGGTTATGAAAAGACGAGATAATTCCAGTAATATTTTAAAAAACACTCAAAGGATTTGGGAATATTGTATGGAATGATAGTGTTTCAAAATATTAATATACGATGATATGTATTAATCCATACTGTGTATTTAAATTTATTTAAAACAGTTTATATAATGTATAAATTAAGATTATCATAAAGTTTTTTAAATTATCATTACATAGCAAATTCCAGTAGCAAAAAGATTTACTATTTTATATATTAAATTACATAGTAATTTTCCTAAATTAAATTTAAAACACTTGAGATATCTTGTGAAACGGAAGACTCACGTTCACACAGTAAGGGTTAATATTATATCTTTTAAAATTGCCCCGATTCTTCTCCTAAAGTCCCAAGCTTTAATCTTCAATTTTTTCCGAGAGCTACACACGTGAATACACATGAATGGGAAGGGCATCGTTGTGCAACTGGTGCGGAGGAACGATAGAAACCGTAGACAATTCGAATTTCGTTGTGGATCCACCCGGAGGAAATTGCAGCGTCATAAGAGTCCACCTTCTGTTGTTCTCCGCGCCTAAGAATCCACCTGGGTGCGAAATGACGCATCGTATCCCCTCGAGCTTTCCCGTAAGCTTCCCGCGTCTCGACTGAGCACGTGGTTCCCTTAAAACGTGCGTATCACAGCGCGAGACAGGAAATTTGTCGAAAACCTCTTAACGTCTGCATGATTTCTCTCACTCTCCTATTTTACTTCTACTTCGTTAATAAATATCAAATATCTTTCAAAATTGCTAATGAGCGCCAATTTTAAACTTTCTTTTGGCTATAATTATTGTAACTTAAGAAGTGGGAACAAAACAGAAATTTTGTTCACTCGCTGAATATTCTAATGATTCTTATTTTCTCCTACTTTTCGTCGTAACGACAAAAATAAGGACGATTTTCTACTTTTTGGAAGGAACGACAAAGAAGAATTAGGATGTTTCTGGCGCCATCGAGAAAAACTACGATGCCACACAGTTCCCTGCTTTTTTCCTCGTCCCCCCCACCCACTCCGTCCCCAACAACGTAGCTACTTTTCTTCCCGCTAAACGCACTACGACGACTCAATTCGTTCTTTCCTATCTTCCCTTCTTTCCTTTCCCTTCACGCTATCTGCGGTTGGCCGACTTTTTTGCAATGTTCTGGTCCGTTGTTGCTCCGTCTACCCTTGTTGCCTTTTTTCCACCCTCCGACTGATTGACCGCCATCTTTTTTCTCGCTGGCTGTGTTTCTCTTCCTATTTCGTGGGGGTCAAGCCAGAACGAGTCGATGGTGACGTCTATAGGAGGGGCAGATCGAAATCACTCGAGGGATGGATATTTGATTTTTCCCAATGGATAGGTTTTTTACACTCTTTTTGGGGGTTTCACTGTTTATCGCGCGCCACAGTGAATGACATCTGGCGTAATTTCCCTCGATTAATCGTTATCGTCACTGTATTAACATAGTTATTTTCGATTTAATGCTCTTTACTTCGTAAATGTCCCAGTAGCTGTAGTTGCGGCTTGTGTGTTGTAATTTTATTATTCATTTTTAATTATTAAAAATTATTATTCATTTTTAATATATTCCACGTTCGTTAGATTTATAATTGAGCCTCTCAAAAGCTTAACTGATCAACTCCACTTTTTATGACGTTCTGCATTTTCGTAATTAGTGTTCGACGTCCTAAAGAAAGAAGAATGTATTTGTCGCAAAGGGACTGTCCAATTCCATTGAAACTGCATCATTCTTCAACCGATGGTGTTGACAAACACAGCTTTTGAGCGACTCAATTCATAGTTAAGCCCAGCTGTGCAACCTATTGAGGAACAAAAAGTTCACAGAAAATTTCCCAGAATTCTAATTTTCCATTCTCTTAGTCCACGTTCGGAGCACCTGTAGAGAGCAAGGTTCCAAATATTTCCAAAAATATAATTTGCCGTCGAACAATGTTATCCTTTCCACCGGCAGTAAAAAACTGTGAATTCCCCACCTACTCGTCCCACTCTACTACCATAGAGCAACGTGGCTTTGCCGAAAACACTCCACAGCCTGTTTCCAATCCACGAAGTGCAGTATAATTCAATTTCGACGCGGCTTTAAAGTTCGTCGGAAAACTTGCGTCGCCAGCTATAGGGAGGAGAGGGAGTGCTGGAGGAGAGTGTCACAGGCTTAGCCGCTTTTCACGAGTCGTTTTCACGAGGTGGCGCGATAATTATCTGGCCGTTGGTGCGAGCGTCGAAGGAATCTACTCGCGATTTTCAGGAACGTGCACTCCCGTTACGTCGAGCGGAAGGGAATCGGCGGCACACGGCTGCCATATGTCCGCGTGTTTCGCATCGGCGATCTCTTTCTAGTGGACAATCGATGTATCGTCGCGAGAAAGCGACGACGAAATCTTCCTAAGTGATCTCCGAACGATAATGACGATCGTAGAAGCGACGAATAGTGTAAAATGGTCAGGGAAAAAAAGAAGAAAAGAGAAGATAGAAATCAGGAGTAGGCACCTTGGCACGTTTTATTACGATTAGGAGCAACCAAGCGTGGCTGAACGTCGAAAGGAACGGCCTAACCTCACTTCCAATACCAAAAACCAGCGGACCGTGGATCGCGGCCGTTTTGTCGTCGAAAGTCCAACGCGGATCACCAATACGGATTGTCTCCGAGCCAGTGTCTTTGACGAACTGCCTTGTGACGAGATGCATGGACGTGTTCGTGGATAATGACCAGTGAAATCGGCGAGGTGGCGGTCGTACTCGATCGGCCGCCATTGTTTTTGCCCTCGCGCAGTAGCGCTCGTGCGTGAAAAATCGACAGTGCCGATGATATCCAGAGGAAACGTGGCAGTGTCTCGCGGTTTTCTGGATAAATTTCGATATTCAACGATCTGTCTGACTTCACGTTCGAGCTAACGTTCCCACTTACGCAATGGAAAGTTTGTTACACGGAAAGAAATCTTGGAAACGGGAGTGGAGATTCAAGGACCCCAGTAGCAGCTAATTGGAACGATTACTTCATAATTTGCGCGTTATGGTATATAAGAACGTTCACTTTGTAATACGCTAGTGGTCTAAGTTCGGATAAGAATCGTTTAATGATGGGAAAAAATTGTATTTGCCTATTAACTAATAACATTTGAAGTAATAAGGAGGCAGCTGCACTTTTTATTAATTTGAGTAGGCCAATAAAAAGTAACTTAGAATCAATCAAAAGGAAATCACTTCTTGAAACATGTTATAAATTCATAGTCAGCTAATATTCGTAGTAATGAACCTTGGCAGTTTTGAATATGAAATCTACAACCTTCTTTCTCTTCCAATAAATACAATCCTGTTAGATTACAATACTATTACAATACTATTGAAGTTGCCTTCTTATCGTTGCAAGCCTTTCAATTATAATTTTATTAAAAATTCCAAAACCTTCGTTACCCTATTAGAAACCTTAAAATACTTTCTACATCAAAATTTAAACTATAAATTTCCTATAATTTACAAACCTCTATTGAAAAATCGTTGGACAAAAGAAAATTGGACGACCTATTAGAAATTGTATCTGTCATGTCCAGAAATCTCGTCAAAGCTTTCACTATTTTATTTCAGAATTTTATTCTTTCGAAATCGTTAAGGATCTACAAATTCCCTAAAATCTACAGAACTTCCCTGTACCAAGAAATCGTTGAGGAAGGGGGTGTTTGCTGAGTATTTCAAATCTCCAGGTCAGTCGACAATACAGATCACGGAATCGCGAAACGTCCCCTCTCGACGATCCCACTGCCCGACCAAAAAACCGGATTTTCCGTGTGCCCCTCGCATCTGTGCTCTCATCTGCATATGGTCCAGAGCATCCCCTTCTTCGTCTCGCTTTTTCTCCTCCTTTTTTCCCCCCTTTCTTCAACGTGATCGCGACTCTGTCTTGCTCAACTCTCCCGTGGAGACCCTAGCTTTTGCTGGTCTCAACATTTGTCTGAGGGGCCGAAACCAGCCGAGTCTAGGGATCGCGTGGAAGAGGAGGAGGGAGAAAGAAAGAGGAACACCGGCCTAATTTCAACCGTCCGATCTTCGACTGTACTTAGAGTCGTTTTGAATGACAATGATGCGACGAGACCCCGATTCCAGGACCTCGAGACGATTTTCCACTTAGTACACCATACTATACCTATACCATAGCGCGATATTCTTCATCCGTCTCCCTCTTTCTATATCGAGATCGTTGGTGACTCTCTGTTCGACTTACAAGACAGGGTTAGACACCCCTTTTTTTTCACTATGTGGATGGTTTCGGCGTCGATCGATCAAACCGGCTGAAAACGCTTGCGCCTGCAACCCGATATGCAAATATTTTCACGGCGGCTCCACTTAACGGCGGAGATTAATGATAGCCGCGGAAAAAGAGAGGATCTAGGAGGATCGAGACGTTTCGTCGCGAGTTCGTCACGCTGCAGATCAAAGGGTGACTTAATTTGCGATTTTTCTCCGGCCCCGTGAGAGCAGGCGATGACGTTTTTCGAGATCGAATGCTTCGAGGAAGCTGCGACGATGTCTGAGAACGTCGTTATCGCAGTGGGAAAGAAATTTGTCTAAATCAATGTACGTTCCATTAAATTCCCTCGATTCTAAACGTTTCTTTCGTACCTCTGTCTTTGTTCGACTCTTTAACGTTTTATAAACTTCTTAATCTTACAAGACAATAGTGGTTAAGATCAAGATATAAGATTATGAGGATCCTAAAATTGAATAAATCTCCGCTGTCAACCCCTACTAGTTCCAAGGAAACTGCCAAACATTTCTTTGATGAAACCCTGTGCTTTTTCTCACAGAAGGATTTCTTCCTATCTAAGGAAATTGATTAGCACTAATCATTTGTCAACCGCGCAGGTAGTTAGGATCAAGTGGCCGTAATCTGCAAATAAATAAGGAAATTCTTGAAAATAAATTCCCATCAAACTAAAACCGGCAGAAACTTCAAATTACCGTTTGAAGCAGAGATACGAAAGACCCTGTCTTTCCCTCGGAGAAGTAATTTCGAGTGGTTTTCAGGGCTTATATTTAGGCGGTGGAATAGAAAAACTGTTGTAACGCGTCGCATCCGATCTGTCCTGGTGTTGCTCAATACCCGGTGTCACGAATTCGAAAGGAGACCGGCCCCGGTATGGTTTGACGCGCGTCCCTAATTCGTCCGGGCGTGGGGTCCGTGCGGGGGCCGGATTCAAGCAAAAAAGAAGCAGACTAACTTCAAGCGAGCGTTGTCGTTGCCGAAGATTTCATGACGGGGCTGTTAAGACGTGACCGTGCCTCGTGCACGACTAGGAATTCCTTGCTTTTTCATTGATAGAGCACGGCAATAACTCGACGTTCAACTTGAAAGCTACTGCTTCGTCACTTCTCTCTTTCTTCTAGTTCTTATTATGAACATTTGATTGAAATAAAGTATAGTACACTGTATACATATCTGTCTTTTAACAGATACGTGTATGAAGCAATAGCTGGGAAAACAGTCTTAATTTTTAATTAATCTTACAACGAAATATTGTAATATTTTATTTAAATAGAATTTTGCTTTCATTTAATCGATTGTTAATTTATTATATTATCGTGACTTTTGACTGACTTCTGTATGCAATTATAATTCCCACAGGGGACAAAAATGTCAAAAAAGATACTGAAAAAAGATTTTTACGATTTCCTAGTATCTAATTATACAATAAAAATTTAAATAAAAAGAAATGAAAAGATAAAAACCAAATCGAAACGCTCTGTGTGTTAATTGTTTGTACCATAAGTACAATGATGATTCTTTTAGGCCCATTTGTTTTTTAGCAGTGTCAAAGTTTAATTATTTGGCTTGGATGAAAGGAAAGATTGAAAGAAACGCTGTAGGGAAGAACCGTAGAGGAAGTTTCTTTTGGTTTGGCAAAAAGGTTGAAGCTACCGTTGGAAACTAACACGAGGAAGCTCTTAAGACTGACAGCCGTTTCTCTGTAACGAAAAATTCCGAGCAACCCCTTTGAAACACTAATCCTGCCACGTAAAACGAATAATTAAACGCCACTCTGTTCTCTTAATAAAAAAATGCTGCAGAAACTTGAACGGTTGAACGCAACTTTCCTGGTGAATCAACTATAAAAAATCGCCTAAAGAACCCATGGAAGAAATCCTCGAATGTAACCTGGCTTTTTAGTCACGTAGAAAATTAAGCTCTTCATATTGTACACAAATTTTTCTTCAACAGAAAATGATTACGTTCTGGTAGAACAAGAGACAATTGACAATGAACAATTAATATACATCTATTATAGGATGTACAATTTAGATGATTTAATTGTAACATTAACATTAGATATTAATAACAATTCAATATATATATATATTATTGCAATATTCTAGTTTGGATTTGCGAAGATCAACGACTGTATCAGCTATGGTCAACGATTAAGATCATTTTCTAAAAGAATACTCAAAGGCAGGTATGTTTTTCCACTTTTGTCTATGAATTAGTAATGAATTGAACAAATAATAATAAATTCCTCTGAATGTGTCTAAAAGAAATCGCAAAGACGAATCCTCGAACTTTGTCAAAAGAGGTCATTATCTATTCTATATATGAATTATACAATTACAAATGATCGTAAATTCTTCTCTAGCATAAAAACAAATATGCGGACGAACATCCATAAATCTCGAAAACAGGCTGCCCACTCTGTAAATTAATATTGTTCATTATAATTTATGCAAATGTATTTTCAAATATAAATAGTTAACCTTTCCCTGAGAAAGTGGCCAAGAAGAAGATTCTCAAGTATCGTGAACACATGACATTCGAAAGAAACGAAATCTGTTCGGTACGTTCACTAGTGCTGCCATATCTTTTGAGCATAATTTTTCTAGGGGCGTAATTCGGTGGCAAAGCCATCGGTTTTCATCTACAAGATCCCAATAAATTTTTATTGTCGAAACACAACCGTGAAAGTGATAAATAGAGGAAGAGAACTCTAAAATTCCAGCTTATAACAGGATAATCCGCTCACGCGTTCAACAGGGTCTCAAAATGCTTGTTTTTGTCAACCAGGGAAAAGATCAGGATAGAAAGAAATGGAACAAGAAAAGACAGAAAAAAGACGGAAAGAAAACGAAAACCGATGGAAACTAGAAAAGTGAAAATTCGTACCATAAACGTAACCCTTTAACCCGTTATTGCCACCACTGCCACTTGTTCGTCGTTCAGTCAACCCTTTCGACTTGACCATTCTTCTCTTTTTTCTTCGATTTTTTATATTAACGACCATGGACTCGTATATCTTTTCTCTCTCTTTCTTCTTGTGCAACTTCTTTTTTTCCCTCTTCCTCAACCAGTTAGGGTCAACGTTTCTGCAACATCGAACGCGCCGTGTCAACAGAAGGAAGCCGGCGATCTCGAGTCTTGACGAATTATGGCGTGTTATGGGGTGGAGAAGGGAAGCACGGATATGCTTGATTTTCGGGAATCTTCAGCTTTCGCAAAAAATCGGTTCGTCTGGTCGCCTGGTTCGTAATGACTGGACCAAAAGGGCGAGTAAAAAATCTCACCGTCGAGTGGGTAATTTGTCGTTTGCCGTTACGAATAATGTTTGGACACACTACGGCCTGGGAAAAGAAACGTGGCCCTTCGAATCTTCCGACACGATTGCTCAGCAACCCTTCTGCAAGCTGTTCTCTCTTGTCCAATTGTATCGTAGTATTACGTTGAAATATTTATGACAATGTAAAATATTCATCGTGTTAAGATAAGGGATACACGTGTTTTGTACGTGTTATATACATTTTAATGATCATTTTAATTATCATTCGATATTCTTCTGTAATTCGTAGAAGATCACCTGAATGACTAATCGAGAACCATTTTTTGATACCTGCAGTGGCTACGAAGATTATTATCTGATCTCCTAATAAAACATTCTTTTATCAGGTTCAACATTTTGTTTTCATGATATCGGATGTTCGTAACGTGAAACTACTGTAAACAGATACAGAACAGATACTTGGATTTAATTAACCGGTACGTAAATACTCCAATAAATACAATGGCGTGCAGATGCATTTTCTGGCCACCGTGCTTCCCTAAACTCCACAAAAATTTCTCCCGTCATCTATCAAAAAAACCTGAAAAAAGTAGCACGTGCCAGAATTCCAGGCAGCATGTGTTCATCGAGCTGGAGGTGTAAAAGAGTCGTTTTGGAAAACCGCCGCGTAACGATCCACCTAGGGGTCACCATGGTGTCACCAACGGTTTCTACTTCTCACCAGAAGCTGACCAATTTTTTGCAAAAACGCTCGATCACGGTGACACGCTGGTAAAGACTGTGAGAAAACTTGAAAATTCCAGCACTCGTGACAGCGTTTTGCATCCCTGGCCCCACGAACAAGTACACAGGACGGGGCATTATCTCAATAGGCCGTCAAAAATATTTTAGGAGGGGCGGTGGACTTAGATTTTGGGAAAAATTTCTTCCTTCCGTCCAGGAAGTCGTCTAGATTCGAACATATGCGTGACCTCTAACTGAGGTCAACCCGAACGAGAGTCCTCTCAAGGAACACCTTAACCACGAGGTCAGTGGAGGTCATGGGAACCCATGGGGGTCCGGTCCAGTCGTCCCTTGGTCCCTGTGACGGGGTGCTTCCTCGTGACGTCATCGCTGGCCAGGTGACCGAGAAACCTTCGTGTACCTTGGAACTTTCATTTGTGGAGATATTAAATGCAGGGTTTTTGGTGATGGATCAATGGATCGTTTGGGAGATTGTTTATGGGGTGTTCTTGGGGGCGTGGTGGATACAATTCATTGGCTTTCAGATTTTCTTCTATGTTACTTTCAAATTGGTTTTCAATACTTCGCCACAATGGATATATTCGAGAAAGATTTAGAATTATTGTATTATTATATCGTTTGTAATTATAATGATGCAATTGTGTAATTGGTAAAACTAGAAGAATTCAATGTAGGATTTGAAACGTGCGTGGAATTTTCTATTGCTTGATTAGATGACGTTTGAACTTCCAATCGAAACGGGGTGATTAATGGACAATTGAAAAAATTCGAGGAATTTAATTCGACACTCGAAATGTGAAATTCAAAACGACTTTACAACTTTTATTGCCTCATTAAATTACTTTTGAAGAGTTAATCGTACACGTGTGCAAAGATCGATGTATAATTAACGAATTTGGAATAGGTCAACGTGAAATTCAGAACTTGAGATACAAAATATTTCTGAAATTGTCCATTGCTTTATTAAATTTTTAAAGTTTCACTTAAGACAAGATATTGATGTATAATTGGAATTTTAATGGACAAGAATATATAATGGGAATATGAACTGGATTAACATTTTACGTAATAAATATTTTAAAAAATCATGTTACAATCAGTTCGAAAGTCGCTGTTTCGTTTCGTAGAAGGATGGAGAGGATGGTCTTGGTATTCTATTGTGATGAAAATTAATCAGGAAATGATCCATCGTCGACAAGTGCACCAGTTTCGTCAGGACCTCGTTGTCCCAATTGTGTTCCTTTCTTCTGTCCGATACAGAAAAGGGTTTCGATGGGACCCATTGATCGTACCCTGTATTTATCGATCGATTTGCCTAACTTTGCCCTTTTCTTTGGCTTTCTTCACGCGGCCTTCGATTGAAAGCTACCACGCCAGCCCTTTTGTGACAATAACTCAACACGTTCCTTGGCGCATGGCTCGTTGATGGTTGCAAGAATCTAAAAAGTCTTTTGCTACCCCCAGGACCCTTTAATCCCTACTTCTCATTTTTAATCTCTTCGCAAGACATTCCATTCTTAGAGATCTCCACTTAAATTTCAGTATTCTAATCGTTACGTTATTTTGAGCTTTATTCTTAATTTTTGATTGTTTCGAAATATTTAATAGCAGGGAAAAGACTTCGTATGTTTCCATTCAAATTTCATAATTTCATAATTGATTGTTACGTAATCTAAAATTCTGTTTTTAATTTTTTATTGCTTGTTAATATTTAATAGAAGAGAAGAGACTGGTGCGCAATTAAAAGATTCCAGAGAATTGAATATGAAAAACGGGATATTAAATAATTTTTTAATTTTCTACCCATGAATCAAATTGCTTCTTGGTGTTTAATCGAAGATCGATGACTAATTAAAAGAGAAGATTCAATATTGAATTTGCAATTGCGAATAATTTTAGAATCTTCTTCAATTATACTTATAAAAATATAAATTCGTATTCTGACAGTACTCCTTACCAAGTGAGAACCACAATTAATTCCAATTCCATTCCGGTCTCGTTCCACCAACAATGAATCACCCTCCAAAAATTCCAAAACCCACCCCATCAACCTTGAAACCCCATCGAAATCTCAGATCAGCGGCGAAATCGAAAGCCGAGTCCCAAACTTGGCGTCAAAAGTCGAGGCTCGCCCCTGAAAAAAGGAACCCTCGAAGCAACCACGAAGAGAGGGTTGGAAATCGATCGGTAGAATAACGAGGCACGATCAATCGATGACGAACCCCTTTTTTTTCTGTGGCGTGAAGAAACGCGTCCTCGACAATGGACCCACGAGGGAGGAAGAAGGGTAGAGGAGAGAGAAAAAAAGGAGAGAATGGAAGAAACAGGAGGAGGAAAGGGAGAGGAAAATCGATGCACCTGCGAGCGCGCGCCACCCTTAATATTTTGATGGCTCAATGCCATCGACAATGCTATCGCGGTGGATCTGTACACACGCATCCAGCCAATAGGAACCCCTTTTTTTCTCGATTGCAGTTCAATACCCAAATTGGTTCGTGCGACAATGCGATGGTGCCCCGCAAACAACCCCTATCGCTCCCTTTTTTCTGGGGGCACACGCCTAACACCGAAAACCGCGTAAAGGTGTTACAGAAGTGGGAAATATCAAAGGAGATAGATCGGGGGTGAGGGTCTATGTAGATCGTCCTTGATTTGTTTTCTGACGTTGTCCTTTCGTTTCATGGTGCTTTGGAAAAGTAAATGGCGAAACTAAAAAGTGGAAGTTACATTGGTGTGCAACAGCTTCTCCAGTCCATGGATTTTTTATTTTACATTTAACAACTTAATGTTTCAAAGAATTTTTTAACTGTTCTGGAGTAGTTTTTTTTTTGTTAACGATAATAATGTAGTTTATGTTATAATAATTTAATAATAGTACGTTAGTAATTAAACGTAAATTCAAAATGATTTATTTGTAGTAAAAAGCGAAAAATCTATGAGATCAGAAATCTTTGTACATCATTGCTGGTTTGGTCAATGTTTGTTAGCGTTATTTGGTAAATCTAAGAGCGAGTAAGATGAATATTGGTAAAATATTACATCATTAAAGCATACTGTCACACGTGGATCAGATTCATGGACCAATGGAATTTGGTTTTTTGCTTCCGATAGATTTAATGCGTTTGAGAACCTGATAACGCTGATAGCAATGTTTCTTTGTAATATTTTATTCGCCTGTACAAGCTATCGCTGAATATTTGTAAATTATCAACGTATTAACGTGACTCTTTTGCAAAATGAAATTCGGCAAAAAGATAGATCAAACAGGATTTTACTTGAAATTCTCTTCCCTTCTTTATTCGATGATTTAAAAAAATCCCCGAGATCCTTGAAAAGATCGTATTGTCCGTAAATATTCCAGTTATATCGTTATTATAAATGATTTTCAAATTATCAATACAACATAATGTATTAACGTAACATTATTACAAAAATGAAATTGTATCTCAAAAAAAAAAAAAAAAAAAAAAAAATAAAAAAGAAAAGGATACAAATTCTCTTCTTTCCTAGAGTTAACGGGGATTTGAAAAAATCCTGTGGTTCCTGGAGACGGCTCAAATGATTCGACTCAGTAGACAAACAAGCAAACAAACACGAAAAAGGCGGTCTCTGGAGAAAAGGGAGGGGAGTAAAAAATATATCTGGACCTCCGGCACGTTTGATCTTGTTCACGTTGGCTTTAGGGGGTGGCCAAACTCGAGGACCGTGTTTTGGGACTGACCAAACGATCCCAAATAGGGGCCACACGACAAGTGCATAGCTCCTCGACATCTTCCTTCTTGACCTGCCCCCCGCGTCACATTTCCCTTTCTTTCGTACGCGTGGAAACACTGTTTCCAATTGCTGGTCCTTTTCCAAATTTCGTTTCGGGTCTCCGGCCAATGTCCTAACATTGCCAACGATCTCTAAATTATGGAAGTTCCCTTTTGTCGAAAGGGAACGAGAAGAAGGATAAATTCCAGTTAACGTCACAGAGCTTAGAGTTAGAATCTTTCGTATAGAGTGTCATTTAAGTACGTGGAATTGATTTTAATTGTAGATTGGTTTTTTTCATTTGGATCATTTTATTGATGATTATCAGGTAATTAGTTCGAAGAATATCATCGCGATCAGTGTGATTCTAGGCCAGATAGTTGCATATGAAACGTAATTGCTTTAAATAAAAGCTTAGCCACGCCTAGTTGCTCCAAGGTATCAGCTACGAAACGGAATTTTCATACGATACGATGCATTTTCCCAACGAGGTTAATTCATTTTATTATTCTAAATTTGTTAGAATTATTAGCTCTGAAGTTAAAAAATTCTTGCAATGAAGATCTTATAGTTTGTTCATTTATATATATATATATATATAAATTATGTATTAAATAATTTAATTAATAATTTACGTATTAAAAACTCTTTATAGGAATAGGTTTTTGTTCTCTCATACTTACGCTCCAAATAATTATTTATATTTATAATTGTTTATAACTGTGGAATAATCAATGCATCGACCTGATTATTTTTTACGAAAGAATTTTATATTTGGAAGAAATATTCAAAGTTCAGAGAGATCGATTTTCTCACTCTTCTATTTTTGATCGTTTTTGTCCTACGTTTGTGAAAGTATGGAGGTCGCAGACTTCCGTAAATGGGGTGTAAAAGTCACTAGGAAACCTGTCATACATAATACAACCCTAGATGCTCCATTTTTCATTCAATACACACGTTTCAGAGTAAAAAATGAAACCGAACTACGGGTACCGCGATCTTCGCAACTCGATACTACTGTAACGTAATATCACCGTTTTTCATCACCGTAAAATCGCAACAGTAGCCGCCCCATTTTCACCCCCTTTTTTCTATCTTTATGATTAAAACCAACCAAAGCCTCGTAATAATATTTTTTCACCAACGACTATCAAATGGAAGTGTCAAAGAAACACGGAAGGGCTCGCGTCATTAACGAAATCATCGGAAATATTATATATAAAATATTACAAATAAAAAAGAAAGGGCCTTTAATGTACTACACGCCGTGAAGATTGGTAAATTGTCCAAAGTATACTCTAAGCTCTATTTTATACTTAAGCTCTATTTTTTAAACGAAGTTTAACGAAATTCAAAGAAGTAAAAATACAAGAAAATATAAAATATCCAAAATACAATAACCGTAAAAATATAATAGCACTTAATACTCGAATGAAACAAATCTCTGCTTACGTTTTGGCTTTCTAGTTATAAAAGTATGAGTTTTCACAAATATTCACAATCTAATATATGGTGTTCAAACGAAATAATTATTAAAGCACACGGAATAGTCGACAAATCTTGTTGAAACATGAAACTGTGCCTCGATGAGTGATTCTCTAGTGTTCTACGATCTGTGTAACCACCCTTGTTTCGATTTCATGGCGGCTAAGATTCCTGTTTAAAGAGGCCAGCTTTGGAAACGGATCCGAAGATACTGCCACGTGAAATGCAGATGTTTGCAAAGGGATTTCGCCAAGAGGCTGCTGCGTGCTGGTCTGCAAGGTGAAAATGGAGCTCCGCTTTTGGACTTGGGCAGACGGTAGAGACGCAAGTGCCGAAGCATTCCCATAACGAGATTATCTTAAGAGCAAAGCAAGTTGTCGGTATCGTAATTTTCCAGCGAAACCTTTCCTTTTCGTTCTTCGCGGAAACGGGAGAGAATGTGTCGAGGAATTTATCGATCTATCGACCTTTCTTAGAGATCCTTTTCGTATTACTTTTAATAAAATCTGCCAATTTGGGAATCTCTTTAGGGGATGATTATCGGTTATTCTTTTTTTTTTTTTTTAGAAATTAAAAAGTTAAAAGAGTTTTGGTATCCTGATAGTTTTACCTTGGTGGACTTTGACAAATTTAGAGATCTTAACGGTGTTCTGTTTGGGAAATTTGGGAATTCAGAAATATCGTATCACGTTGCAATTTGTATATCTGGAATTTTTTAAAAGAGGCTAATTATTTTTCAAAGCATCGCATTTTGAATCTTAAGACTTTTGGTAATTTGGTAATTTTGGTTTCATTGAAAGCACCAAATAGTTTGCCCGAAATTTTGTAATTGGATAGTAATATCAGCTGCTGTGAGCGGAGTATTGAGTCTCGAAAATTTCATACGCGTACCATAAGAATACAATTTTATTTCAGGCCCGTCTTTCTACTTTCTGATCTGACAAATTTTTCCCTGCTATTTGAAAAAAGAAAATAAATATATACATGGAGTACGATACAGAATGTGCAAGTTCACGATGTCGAGATTCGGAACGATTAATATCGAAGAAACGGACCGGAATGAAAACACGGAAGGTTCCTATTATGAAGAAATCCTCGTAGAATCGATCTGTGAGGCCACGTGCTACAGACGTTAGGCGGAAAGTCGATGAAAAGGAATAATAAAAAGCGGCGAGAGAAACGGTCGACGTTTACGCGGCATTAGGCCATGGATTATTCAAACCCCGGCGAAATGTTCAGAATGTCTCTTGACGCGGATCGTTCACTAAGAAAGTCGACGTGAATCAACAGTGCCGCAGCTATTTCGCTTATAAAGTGTTCCCTCAAATTTCCCTACATATTTTTCAAAATATATAAACGAACCTTGCAAATATTAGACTTTGCTTATAGGCTAAGTATATCTCTGCAAATCTCTCCATACATGTTTCAAAAAATATAATTCAGCCTTGCAAATAGTGGACTTTAACCCTTTGCACTGCGAATTTTATTTCAATTTCGGTAACAGCAGCTCCCAACGCTTTTAAGTGTTTTATTTGAAATTTACTTTAACTAAAAAAGAAGACAATTTAAATAAATAAATAAAGGAAGAAAGAAATTCACTTAAATACCAGTTTTATTCACACTATTGTTGTATTTTGTAATTTTTAAGTGTATGATATATCTTGAAACAATTTCCAGGACGCAATCCTGATTTTCTTTCACGTTTCACAAAAAAGGTGGACATGAAAGAATGTCGAGTGGGACTCGACAAAGGAGCTCCTGAGATAAAAACTGATGTCGAGTCACACTCGACATAGAAGTGCAAAGGGTTAAGATCAAGCGAGATGTCTCTGTTACAGATTAAACGATTGGTAGAAGTTGTTGAAATTCATGGATAAAGGAGGGTACAATAAGTGGTGGAAGAAGGTGAAGAAGTAGGTAAAGTACGAAGTGTAAGTAGATAATGAAACACTTAGTTCGTACTAGGTAGGTTTAAGGAACAGAAATGCTTTATAGGGAACGAAAGATAATTTGCAATAGAAAGCAAAGACAGTTTTGAAATAGAAACCGAAGAAACGATTACGTAAGACAGCTTCGTTAACGATACTTGATAAAGATAATATATACATTGTAACCTATGTAAGCAAGTGGAATTTCTGAGTTAATAAGTTAAAATGAATAAACTACTATACCATACTAAGAAGGGGTGGAAGCAAAATGAAGAGAATTATCTTCAAGAGAATTACGTTCGAAAGAAGTTCGTTTGCAGTTCTCGATTATTAAAAGAAATATATTAAGCTCTTGTGTCTCGTAATATCGAATCACACTCGTGAAGCGAATTACGGATGAAATTCAATGAAGACAGCTTGTATATCACGCGCTATATCAGAATCCAATCTTAACTCTGGCTCCTTTCTTTCAAATTACGGCACTGTATATTGCTGAATACAAATTGTGTATAATATTTCAATGCTTCGCTTTGAACGTAGCGTTACGACAATAGCTAATATTCACGAAACGATAAGGCAAGAGGATAAGATATACCGTAGCTATAAACTTGCTCTTTCTAAACAATATTACACACATCGTTCCAACAAAAAAAGAAGACATTCGCTATGGCAATAAAAAATAATGGAAAAATTCGAACGAATAGATAAAATGTACGATAAGACAGGAGGGTGAAATATACTACACTTATAAACTCACTCCTTTCGACATTATTACATAGATCATTCGAGGAGGAGCATTTATCAGGACAATAAGAAATAATGGAAAAATTCAAATGAATCGATGGAAAGGAATAAAAGTTGCTTTTCATCAGGGTGATAATTTTTCTATGTCCATACCTGAGTGCAGGAAGGAAAGTGGAAAGATCCCGATACACGTGGAATCAAGGAATCGGTTCGAGTCGACTTCCCATTGTGCCTTCGGGCACGAAAACATCTGTAATCCGTTTAGCCGTGCAAATTTCCTATTGAGACGATGTCCTCCTGTCAAAAATCCACGCACACCCCTAGTCGAACGATGAAAACGCCGGACAGATCCGAGACGGTCGCATAATAGCCGCGAAAACTGTCATCTCTTTGCGGAAAGCGGATTTTCCAAGAACGCCCGCGGCTCAATCGCGTTTCTCTCGATTGCGTTGGAAATGTTACCCTCTTCGCAATCCCCTTTCTCGCGGCTCGAGCTCAACCTTGAAACGACAGTCAGTGGAACGACGAAACGAACGATGTGGATGAAAAATCGATTTCAATTAAATAATGTTGCGAATTGAAAAATTGCTGGCGTTTTCCGATGGACGATCAATTACATCGTGTGATAAACAGTGTTTCTCAGGTAGAAATTGTTCTTTCTTTGTTATCGTTTAATCGTTGGATTATTATATATATATATCGATTTTTCTTGAAGTTGAAACAATTTCTTTGAAGAATGGTTTTACATTAAAATATACAATATTTTTCACTGACTCACTACGTTCTCAAAGGTTGTAAATGCAGACAAGTTAAATGCTTATGAAAAACTTATTCTCCGTTTTATTTCACAATTGTGCTTTCGCAGATGCAATCGAAATTATCAGACACGCAATTTTTATTAGGCAGATATAGATCGTAATATCAGTATCGTAATAACAGTAAAATATCAACGACTCTTTTAACGATAGTATTTAAATCGAAAGCGATGCTTTCTAAAGAAATTTTAATATTCTACGAACTCTGAAAAACTGCGAAGTTGCAAATTTCCTATGAACTTGTTTCATACGTAAACTGTTAACAATTCTTTCAACGATGATATTTCGATTCCAAAAAGTGGTTTTCCAAGAAATTTAGATTCTCAAATATTTGTTAATTCTGAAGAAGTTACAGCCATTATCAACGAATCTCATTGATACGATAGAACGGGACAAATCTATGGCGACAAACTGGACGATATAATTCAACGTTTTATCCTTCTGAACTATAAGGACTTCGACTTTGAATAGGAGGTCACGATTTTACGGAATTATTCGCGAGGATGAAAGCGGGGGATGATTACCCCTCAAGAGCTAGCTTAATCTTTATGGAAGTAGCTTTTAAGCAGGCATTGTTTCGCAGATTATGTCCCTCTTTTCTCTCTTTTTCTTCTTTTTCGAAAGACGACGGAGGAGGAGGTGGTGGGCATGGAATTGCCCGACTACAGAAAGAAGTTAATTTTTCTGGCTATTCGTAAAAAGCAAACACAACAGACTCTGCAACTTAATTAATTTCGCCACGCACGGGTTCAAGCTAGCAGAAGTTGGCGTATTAACCTGTTAACTGGGTCGTTTCTTACGAAGGAAACTCCTTCGAGTGTGCAATTGAAAAGTCAGAGAAAGAATGAATTTTAGTTGCGTCCATTTTTACTTGAGTGTACAAGTTCAGTATGATATCAACTGATCAACCGCATCTTTTCTTCGTTCCTGAATTTCGTATAATTTTACGATAGGTAAACAGATTCGTATAATTTCATTTGAATCAGCGAGGGAGATATTATCTAGGAAAATAAATGATAAAATAAAAGATAAAATAGCTTCCAGAAATAAAGTATTACACAGAAGCCACACATTTATGATATTTGCGACTGAGAATATTGTCACGGGTTAAATAAACTTATTTGTATTATTAAAAAAAGAGTCGAAAGCTCACTTAAAAATTGCTCATAACTAAATTTTCCGAATTACAAGACAAATTATTTAACTCGATCGCGTGATCCTCGCTCGCATAACTTCACTCTACGTTCAAAACTATGCTCACACCGAAATACAAAAGAAATCCTCTCGACGAGAATATAAAAAGGAATATCCTTACATTATAATATTCTTATTAGAATCCTAAAACCAACGATCTTCCTTTATGCTGCGGAGAAATTCCATCGAGGAAAAGGAGCACGATTTCCCCCACCCTTCGCAGAAATCTAATCACCATTCACGCCGTCGTTTCACATCGGAAAACCATCGGAACGTCCAGCATTTCCACGGAGGCGCATTGTGGCCGGCCTCTCGACGGTTAGGCAAATTTTCAATGAATTTTTTTTCTGCGTCCACCACCCCTCTTTTGGGGCGAGATTGGACCAAATCAAAGAAGGAGGAAAAAAAAAAAGATTCGAACGTTGCCGGACGCTGGGCAGGGCCCGGCAAACGTACAAAAGGGTCCGGAATCGAGGGGTGGAAAATAAGGAGACGCAGGGTGGTGAACTACCCTAAAAAAAATACGACAAAGTACCATGTGGCGCGTGGAAGGAAGCTGCGTGCTTTTTTTTTAATCCATGGAAAGGTGGACGAGGAGCAGAAAAAAGATAGAGAAAAAAAAGAAAGATGATGGAAAAAGCATAGAGGAACCCGGAAGGGGAACAGTCCCCTGGATTTCCGAATTTCCGACAAAATCCATCGGTTACGGGGTGGTTAATGGGAGGGTGAAGGAGGGGGGGGGAGAGCAGAAGGCTACGCGTGCCCTCGTGATTCGTGGAGGAACGTGCGCTACAGTTTCCTGTGATTGCACGCGTCGTCCCTTGGTTTTCTTTCTGCGAAAAAATCTACACACTGTATGCAGGGGGTGCACGCGACCGCGGGACAAAAGGGGTGGTCGTGTGCCCGGGTAAACGAGTCTGGAAATTCTGCGAACCGGCTTCCTTTGCTGGCGACCCAGTTTTTTCTCTGCAGGTGAAATTAATTTGTTGATTCTCCTTTTATTCCTTCAGGAAGGAAACGTACCTTTTGTACCTTCGTACCTCCTGACCCTTAAAAGTCACAGTTTTTAATAAAATTCAAGCGTAAACTATTTGGACGATTCGTAAACTTGGCGATTAATTTTCCGCTTTTGTGTCTCTGCAGATTCTTTTGTAGTTTCTCCGAGATTTTTCTCCTACCGAAAATAAAAGACACAAAAGAAACAAAGTTTTCATGTATTATGATATCAGGTAGATGAAAAGGTCTGCTGTTTTTGTTCTTCGGAGAGAAGAAAGTCAATTATTTTAAATAAAATTTTTATAAATTTCTCTCTGCCACGTAATATTAATATTGTGATATTACACTGATACTTGTAATTATTTTCCACGTATTTAACGTTGCTCGTTAATAAAATATGCACTTTTCCAGTGACCATACTGTTTGATTCTGTGTATCGACTAATCACCAGCCAAAAAATTTCTTAGAAAATCTAAGCGATCTATTGTATTAGTAAGCCTCAATATACAACTTCGATATATTGCGTCAAACTAATTTTAAACTAATTCCTTACCTTTCTTATTACATATATTACATATCACAACGAATACTTTGTGATTCCTATATACACTTCTACATTGGTTTCAAATTTGACCCATATAATCATAAGAGCCGTGCTTTGTTACAACACTAAAGAAATTTCAACGTGTATTATACAACACACGATTTCAAGCCCTGAATTCCCAATCATTCGTAGAAGTGAAAACTCCAATTGGAAATAAAACGTCCAATAGGAACCCCCAATAAAATCCAAATAAACGGTGGTGAGACAAAACTTTCTACGATCGACCTAACGTCTATCTGGACAAGGATGCATCGCGTTAACCAAAGAATAACTCGTGTTACACACCGGAAAATGATTCCAGAAGGCAATCATCTGGCGGAGGAGGAGGAGGAAGAGGAGGAGGGGTAGTTCCCACAGGCGCAAGTTGCAAAGGGCTCGGTTCGTGTTTGATAAGGGCCTACTGGACTTTTTTGTGAAACAAAATCTGACCAGATGTCGGCGAGGCCCTGGGCCAGGTAAAAAAATACCTTTGGGAGCGGAGCCCATCGAAGACCTCCTCTCCCTCTCTTGATTCTCGTGTGGGAGGCTCGACTTGGCTCGTCATTAGTTCACTAAATCAATCCTGCCTCGGCCCCATGGGATCATTTTTATAGGTAAGCCACTTCTGGACCCGATCATTCAAAGGGTTGCTACCACGCTCTTTGCTATTTTTTAGTCAGCTTTCAGGCTATGTTTGGTTAAAATTGATTTTAGGAGCAGAGCTGAGCAGTGAACGTAGATGTGCGGCAAGTCGCGAGCACAGTTAGTATGATGATAAAACTGATTGGGTTCGTTGTAGTTCTAGAACGACAGATTTAGTAAGGAAATTCTGAAAAGTGGAATACAATTTTGGAGGATCAGGCATTTCACCTTCTGTCTTAGAACATGAAGATGCAATCACGATACGAATTATTATAATAATTATAATAAACGAGACGTAATATTCAAGTTTTTAACAAAGAGTTCAAGTTGAATCCTAATTTTCTCAGTTTCTTTTCTTTCACGCTGATAATTGTTAAATCTAAATCGCATACGATATTCCAATATCCTGCATACGTAATGCAGTGTCTCCGTGAACAAGTAAAAGAGCGAATAATTTATTTAAAGAAACTGTAGGGCGGAAAGATACATTAAAATTTATTATAAAGCTGGCTTACTTGATTGTCAGGGAAGAAGCGTGTCTTCGTCTCTTGCGAGGAAATACGAAAGTTGGCAGAATCTAATTAATTAAATAACCCGATGCAATTTTCATGCGATTTTTCAACTTCCTCTGGAAGAACCTGTTAGCGCTAAGTATCGTTCGAGATAGCACCGAGTGCTCGGATTAAATTTACAAAGCCGGCTCTTCGACGTTGATTCCTTAATTAATTATCCAAACCATCCGCATTCTAGCGCCAGTAATTAGTGTATATTTCATTTTAAGGATACAAGTTGTTCTCCGACCGTCTGCTGAATCTTCCATCGTCGGACGTCTGGCACGTTTGATTTCGCCTTTGTCGATCGCGTCTATTCTCATCGAGACATCGTTTGGTCGTCAATTTCAATGAGACTTAAGCACCACAGGAAAATTCAATTTTCGTTGCCTAAAACTGGCACCTCGATGAAAAATTTAAGCGTGATCGGCCCCCATTCATCGTTCGGTCAGTTATCTTTTATTTGAATATTCTAAATATTTATCAGACTCTCCTTAATGACGAATGAAACTGTTTCGACCGGATATAAAAATAAGGAGCCATTATTTAGCCAGTGGATTTTAAAATAAACAGTTTCAATCGGAATAGAAGGTTTTTCTCTGGCGACGATTCTCTCCGGTTTCCCGGGGACGGAAGAACAATTTAATCACGATGACGCTCGAGTGAAATTACAGGCGCAAGAAAAGGAGAAAAAATAACGCGAAGATTCAAAGGATAAAAGTGCAGGGGCCGCGTGGCGAACTAGAAAGAGAAAGAGAGTAGTTGTTCGAAGAAAAAGTGGGAATTCAATTTCAACTTGGTCCCCTTGTGAACAACATCATCCGGGGAAGTTTAATTAAACCCGTGCACGGAAGAATGTGAAAGATCAAAAAGCGAAACTCGCCGAGTATCGACTCCTCCAACGAGGCGAAACGAAGAACACGCGCGCATTTTTTCTCTTCCCTTTCTTTCATTTTTTATCTTCTCTACCCCGTAAACTAAACTGTTTGGAAGCTATTGCAATTCGAATCAGGCCAGTTTCAAATCTTTCATGCCGTAGTTTACGTGTTCGATGAATTTTATCTAGTCTTCGCTTGTTTACTCTATTTTCTACGAAGAATTCGAAAAGTTTCCTTTCAGAAGCAGAAACGGTGGCGAGGTTTACGCGTATTTAATTGTGGCGTATTTTGTGGCTTATGTTTTGCAGTATTAATGAGGTAAAAGTGAATCTGGTTCGTTATCTCTTTTATGCATAGTAGTTAATGAACTTACATGTAGATACGAAATTAATCTTCTTGTAATGAAAACGTTTAATTATTCTTCATATTTTAAAAAAACTTTGGTTGAATATGTTCTACTAACTAACAAATGGTATATTAACCCGATTATGTATGTGTTTAAATAACGCGTAAATTAGCTGCTTTTTTCAAATTTTCTCAGTTTCGTTGCTCAAATATACAATTATACTTTAGCTTCTGGGAAAGCAAATAACCTCTACAAATATATGAACGAAAACGACTCCACAAGTTAATCGCAAATTTCAAGGTAAACTTAAAAAACAACAACGTTTTAGCACGCGATTAGAGTCCGCTTTCTGAAGAAGCAATCATTCCATGAACATATTATTTAAAACAATTCAAAGTTGCGCAATAGATTAAAAGATCCAATATATGATAAGCGTTATCCGAACTCGACCTCGTACCATCGGAAACCTTTTACTTTCGAGAACCATCAGACTCTCAGATACATACATCTTCCTGAACGCTTAATCTGTTCAAAAAACAAAAAAAAAAAAAAAAGAAAAAGAAGAAGAAATAGAAAAAGATACCCTTTCAGCAAGAGTTTCCCAAAAACTCGACTAGCATCGACGCCAAAAGTCGCTGACCCAGACCAAACAGTGTGATAACGGGTCACCGAAGCACTGACCTCCGTCACAGGTCGAAACGAAAACCGAGAAGGCAAAAAGTGGCAAGCCCGGCGATCATCGACGCGCGAAAGGAAGAAGACGAGCAAAAATGCGAAGAGAAGAGGAGCAAAAGGAGGAAGAAAAAGAACATGCGAGTCGATCGTAGCAGGACGAAAACGAGAAGTAGAAGCCGGAACAAGAGACAATGGGCCAGAGAGCGCGATGCATGTTCAACATGTAGGAAGACATCGTTGCTCCTTGCAGACGTAGGGACAGGTGGCAGACTGGGCCTCGTGGCCCAGAAAGAGAAAGATCCGGTTCCTCGTGTACGAAACGAAGAGGGGAACGCCAGAGGGCATGGGAACCTGACTTTCGGGGGCAGCATCCCTAGGAAGTGAGCAAGGGAGCCCCGTCGTCCCTCCGTCTGCCCTCCTATCCCCGCGGTATTCGACCTGGTTCAGGGGAGAGAAAATGAGAAATGTAGGGGCCAGATAGAAACGAGAGGGGCGACCTGCACTTAAACGCGCGTCACGCAACCTGGAGCCTATTTTCTGGCATGTACTATCGTTAGGGTTACTGATAGCCAAGTATCAGTCAAGTATCGGTCGAAGATTGGGATAATGGGAACTAAAAGAATTTTTGTCCAGTTTCCATTGGGAATTTTTCGAAATCTCTAACACGTTAACCGGTGATTTCTTGCAGTTTCGCTCTATGTGAAATATTCTGTATCTTCAAATATCCCAATGCGTAGTACAAATTCATCTGTGATGTATTCTTCACAATTACTTACAACTTCTTCCAAACGTTTCGATAATTTTTCGATTCCTCGCTTGAAGTATACCGCGGTTTTTTTTTTATAGCTAACCAATCTTTCAAATATTTTCAAAGTTCCACGTCGTTGTGGAGGAAGACAATTTGTTAGACCGAGGTCCGGCATGCGCGATGATGGAGAACTTGCTATTGCTTTTATTAACCTTCGTGTGTATTCTGATCCTCACCCACGGGAATTGTTCCACTTTACCAGTCAAATCGAAAAATTCGATTATAATCTTTATTCACGCAGGTAGGCGACGCTCGAATTATAAAGAGTTACGTAATTTTGGAATATGTATTAATCTATTACTAATCTATCTAGGGCAAAATAATGGAGAAATGTACAAAATTTACGGAAACACGACCTTAGAAGTAAATTGCTTAAAAAACTCGTGTACGTTTTACTTTGTTAAGGTATAGAATATACCTATATCGAAATGGTACATACTTCACAGAGACTCGCTATAGCTGTTAGAAGCAAGAAATTCCACGACTTCAGAAAGGAAGATAGATTACCACAGATGCTGCAAATGTTTTAATTCCTTGAAATTTTATAATATTCTACTTATCTACGTTAAAAGAAAAAAAATGATGACAAGAAAAATACTAAGGAAATCTTTGATATTCCTTATCGCGACAATGCTAAACGGCAGAATTCGATAAACAGAAATTAACCAAAAAAGAAAGAAGGCCTGAAATAAAACGTAGAGTTATAGTTTGCAATGCAAGGTTATAGTTGAACGTCAAACGACTGTTCACTCGAACGCTTTGGAGGAAATCCGTTGGGTTGATCTTTCAGGCAATCCACGAACAACTAAACTCTTCAGCACAGTGAATCGTTTTCCATTTAATGCGAATCGTATTAAAATTTCTACTCGGCACTCTGCTCCGTTCAAATACCTCTCGGCGTGAACGGGAAACGGAGTGGCAATTAAGAGAAACGCGGCGAAAAAAATACCCTTCCTTTTTTTTTACACGCGCCCCCGGTATTAATCTCGAGTTTTGTTCCGGGAATGTCGCGCATTTTAATAAATCTGCGCGCCGACATTAAAAACTTTTACGAGCCTCTCCGTTCTCCTCCTCCTTTCCTGCCCCTCTACTTCGCTTCGACTCTCGGAGGCCGCGTAACCGATATTTTGTATTCGAGAAAGACTAATTACAACTAGTTCTCGGTAATAATTAACGTAAACCCACGGTCGTAAACTTAAATGGGCCAGAGCGGCTCCCTAATTAATTCCGCAACGTCGTCCCGAGCCGCGGAAAGGAGCTTCATTAAGGACTGGTTGAATTTCGCGGCGGCCAAGCACTCTCGCTGTGAACCTTCAAAAAATGTGCACACGTATATCCTGCGACAATTTCCCTCTCGATAACCACGTTTCACATGCTACTTGTCCTTTTTCTTTCTTCTCCTTTTTATGTTTATCAAATTGCGACAGTTGTTATCGAGTTATTTTCATCTTATTGCATTTTAAGTACCACAGATGGAGCAAGGCTAGTCGTAAAACTCGTCAAATCTGTCTTTCTGCCGCGACAAGGCGCCGTGAACTTTTTGAAAAATATACACGTCACGGAATATGTCGTGTGACGATCCCTCTCTCGATAACCACGTTTAATATCCTATTTTTCTGTTTTTTACGTTTAATAAATTGCAACAGTTGTTTCGATCTTGTCGAGTTTTAAGCGCATAGGTGGAACCAGGTTCGTGGTAAAATTCATAAAATCTGTCTTTCGGCTTGTAAACTTTCAAAAACTATCCACTCTACGATATACATGTGTTCCGTGACAATTTCTCTTTCGATAACCACGTTTATATCCTATTTTTCCCCTTTTCCTTTTCTCGCATTTGTCAGGTTGCAACAAGTAATTTCGATCTTATTTCATTTTACGTAGATGGAACAAGGTTTGTCGTAAAATTCATAAAAATTATCTTTCCGACTTTCTCTTGAGATCTTGCTCGGTTTTATTAGCTCCGAATAGTCGTGGCGAAATATACAGCGGAATTTCGTATGCAAGGTAGCTTGGAATATGAAATCGTGCATCAGGATTACTGAATTAATTTTACGCCGTGATTATCACTGATTTTGACCTTGAATCTCTTCTTGTTCCATTTGATTCTTTGTACACGTTTATACACACGTTATACATATACATACAAATATATACAAAAAGTATTTATACGCCATTTGTTAAAGAATTTACGATATCAATTAATTAAGTCCAAGTATATTAAGTTTCGTATCACTTGATATTAATTTCGTGTGATTACAAAAATTTCATACCAGTGAAATGTGGTACCCGATAGAAAATCTTCATTCACAGACAAAGGTATGTACAAATACTTTCTGAAGCTACTGCACTGGTCTATACTACTTGACAGACACTGCGTCCAGTTGGACATCAAACGTATCAATTAAAGAGATCGATAACAAGAAACTGGGTATTTCAGAAGCTCTGCAAGAGTTAACGTGCCATAATCTCGTCGGAGGTGTTCACCAAATATAACCAAAAGATATTGGAATGCTATTGGAAAGCTATAAGAAATCGAATCTCGAAAAGAGATTAAAAAAGATCCAAGTTCGATATTTCCTGCTTCTTAACTCTTTCCGGCACCCTCGCGTGAGGGAAGGGCGCTGAAGGGACGCGTGGAGGGGGGAAGGAAACGGAAGGTGCACGTCGACGTACAAGTCTAACCACTGCAGGGCGATAAAGTACGGCGGATAATTAATTTTATAGCTACTCAATTTCCGAGGGAATCGGCTACCGGGGCCCGCAGGCCCTGTTTTCGTTAGTCGCGGCAACAAAAAACCAGATACAGGCTTCTGCACGCGGTTAGAAAAGGAAAAACGATGACTCGAGACGAAAGAGAGAGGGAGAGAGAGAGAGAGAGAGAGAGAACATGCGCAGCGTAATGCGAAGGATAAAGAAGAGGTTGGATAGTCGAAGAAAGATATGCAAAACGGGTAGAAGAAAAGCGTAGGAAGAATAACGTGCGAGTTTCAGAGTCGATTGCGCCGCAGAGAAAATGTAGAGGAAAAGATATCGTGAGAGAAAGAGAGTTACATGACTGTGGAAATGCGAAGAAAAAGAAATGGCAGATAAAATGTAAGAGGGGAATATTTTGAGAATAAAGTAGGTGGATCGCAGTGAAATGGTCAGGAGAAATGAATTAAATGGAAACATGAATAAACACACTAGGGCTATCGGAATAATTTATCAATTAACTGGTGGTAGAGAATCGAAGGATTAGAATTTGATGTCGTACAAGCAGTTCTTGGAATTTTCGAGCGACAGATGTGCGATTCGTAAAATTTGTT
Organism: Bombus flavifrons; assembly: GCF_040668555.2. Taxonomy (NCBI): domain Eukaryota; kingdom Metazoa; phylum Arthropoda; class Insecta; order Hymenoptera; family Apidae; genus Bombus; species Bombus flavifrons. The sequence continues at coordinate 8,760,590 of NC_138455.1, read as the reverse complement.
CTTTAGATTCTTGTTTAACTCATTATCAAGTTTGTTATTGTCGATTTATTTCAGTGTTGGTGACTCGTAAGGTTTTATTAATATCAGATGGCGAATCGTAAAATTGTAATTGAACTAAAATCTCAGTAAGAGACATAAAACTTCTCGTTGGTCGAAACAAAATTGTAAAAATTAAAAAAATGAAACGCATCGAAGAATTACAGATTCTGATCTATAAAGACATATTTTTCGAAGATAAAAGACTTGTTAAGTAAAAAATTACAAATACACAAATTTCTTGTACGATATATTTTTCGACTTTGGCGGAAGATATTTGTACAAAAGGGAGGAATAGAAAAATGCTGTTGGAAAATGAAGACTAAGTTAGAAAAGGATGGAGAAAAGGGAGAAAGGGAAGAAAAAAGGGAAGGAATAGTATGCATATGTTCAAAAGAAAGAGTGTGTCGGGAAGGGAAGAGAATATTCAGTCCGTGATGAGGTCCAGCCACAGATTTACGATCGGCAGCCTCTCTGAGAGCACCACTTCTTATTTATTTTCTTTCTCCCTTCTTTCTCCCTCTTTGTCGGCTCCCCTCGCCCCTCGTTTACGCGGCTACCGAACCTGCAGCCCGTTTTCTTCCTTCTTTTCGTCTCTTTTCCACTTGTTCACCTGGTACATTAAGAGGCCGAATCTACATCGTGCTCGGGACTCGGCGAAATCTGCCACGCGACTCGATATTTCTGGTTTCAGAAGCAGCCCGTGTGTTTCGCTGTTGCCATACTTTTCATCTTAATGGAATTAATTAAATTTTTAATGAAACCCGCGATTTCTGAAGAAAAGTTAAATCGCAGGAATTAGTTTATTTTCGAGTGTTTTCCCGAGGTTCGCAGTCTCCTTTTGGAAAAAGTCTGAAGTTTTATAGGACTGTAACTGCACGAAGGTTCACTGGATTTTGAAACTCTGCCTCTAAAAGTTTGCTTTTAATTGCTTCGAAATCGTAACAGTCGCAGCGAAATTCTAATAAAATTGTGATTTCGCACAACCGTCGCGATCCTTCGGTTTCAAAATGCTGGATATTAAGAAAAATTCGAACTCCCGTAGAAATACAATTGCTCCAAGGTTGCTCAGATTTTGCGGCATTAATACCGAAAACTTTCCTCTGCTTTTGAATCGTAGCGATGGCAATAAAATTGTAATTCTTGGAATTGGATCTGGATTATAATTTTTTCAAAAATCCAAACCAATCTTCAAATTCTTAATTCTTCCACAAGGTATGAGTTCCTAAGGGAACTCTGACACCTTTAGGGGAACTCCGAAACATGATTCATTGACTTCTCCTAATCTCAGCCGAAAGTTCCCCGAAAATTTTCGATCCAAAAAAAGAAGAATGAAAAAAAAAAAAATGTACCGCAGACACGCGACTGAGAAAGGCTCCAAATTTACAGGGCGAGCTCGATTTTCCCCGTGACACGCGACACATACCACCTTTTCGAAGCGGAAGCGAAGAAAAACTGGCTAACCAGGATACATCTAGGAATAAAACACGTCGATAAAAAAAAATAAGAAAAAAGGAGGAAGAACGGGAACAGGAGGTGGAAAAATCCCTACAGGCAGAAGAATCTTGAAAAAAGCCAACCATCTGTGTGTCCACTTCAAATTCGTGTTACATCGGTCGTGGTTGGCAATCAGGCCGCGCTTTTTCATTAATTAGTCAAAGGGCGGCGCAGGATTGGGGAGAAGTTGCATTGACCAGCTTCAAAATTGCCAATATCCACGGGTACATTCACGAAACGGGGAAAAATCCGTAAAAAAAAAGAATGATCCGTCAAAATAGCAAGCGAGAGAGAGAGAGAGAGAGAGAGAGAGAGAATGCGACGAATACTACAGAACGTGGTAGGAAAATATTAACCTAGAAATAGAATGGTGGATTTTGTTTCAATTGTTTGCAAGATACTATCGATAGAATATTGATCCAATGTATAGGTTTGTTTAAAAGTTTTAATGTAATTATTACGTATAATTAAAAACTCGAAAAAGTTGGATAATCGTTAAAAAAGAAGGGAATATAAATAAAAGTTTATAAAAAGGAACTAGTGTAGTAATAATTTTACTACATTAAAAATACATGTAACTTAAGGATCAACTATGCTCACTACGATATAAACTTGCATAAACGTCAGTAGCAGTATAGCGATATTGTGTTAAGCACGTTACGTGCGTGATACTAAGTTAATCAATTTAAAAAGAAAAAAAAAAAAGGACCAAGTCCAATGATTATATTTCCTCCTTGCTTCGTATCTTCACTCTTCGTGTTATTTTAAACGAATCTTCTGGATTTCAATCTTTTCTCATCCGCCAATCTTCATGAAACTAATATCAGTCCACAAATCCGCAAATAACGCCATTCATTTCGCCTGCAAACAAAATCCACGGCAAACCATCCTAATCCACGGTTATCCAGGACCAATCAGGTTACATTCACGAGCTCTCGTAGCACACGTTTCGTCACGGATCATGGCGAAACGACGAAACGTATAGATGCGAACAGGTGAAAGGGGAGACCACGCAAAAGAAGCAAAACGAACAGCTAAAGATCAAGAAGGGAAAAAAAAGGAAAGAAGAAAAAAGAAACGACGAATCCAGTCAACTAGTTACGGTCTACCAGGCAGTGCGCGTATCCCGTTCGAGGAATAGGCTCGGTTCTGCCGACAGAAACACAGGCTGGCCGTACGAAGCCACTTTAATCGTCTTTCCAGGCGTCACGTGATCATCCGGCCATAGGTAATTGCAAGTAAATTCGAATTGTCACGCGTTATCACGGTAGGCCCGAGGTGTGCAGAGGTTCTCATCCGGATTCGATGGTGCTTCCTCCGAAGGATCCATCAGGATGACACTTGACGCGATCTTAAAATAGGAAGCAGGGGGAGCAGCAGGAAGTTTGCTTTTTGTCTTCAACGGGGATTTATTGGACCATCTCTCCACTGTGGGAACAGAGACGAGTGCTTAAAATGGATTTCTCACTTGGTACATGGCGAGGATGCAGTGTATATAGTTCGAATCTATAGATCTATGGCTTCTCGTTTGAGCGACTTCGAGCGGGGCAGAGCGTGGTGAATGTAAAGTATTAAGTAAAAGCACGGTCTCTTGAGGTTAACGAGATTGTAAGAAGGTATATGCCCAGAAATTATCGACTTTGCTACGAAATTCTTTCTTAGGTACAGTGAGCCAACGCTGGTTCGGCTTGGCGAGTGAAACATTGCTATACTTTAATCGCAATGGGAAGTTGTAAGGCTAAAAAAGATGCAGGTAATTATACGGTTGTTAGCAGATTGCAGATGTTTATGGATATTCGCGTTTCTCTGAGTAGAATTTAAAAAATGTTACTATTCAACGTTTTTACACTTGCGTCCTAATTTTGTCGAATCGCGTACAAGATCGATAAATCATTATCATATTTGATATTAACACATCTATATGATAATTTCAATTCATATCTGCTACAAAATTCTACGACGTTTTCCCTCAGAACTAAACTCTCGTCCCTCCGATCCTTCCAAGTAACTGATACACGTAATACGATCTCTCTTTTCCACCTTTTTCCAAGAAACATTAAACAATCCATCTCCCTCTCCGTTTTGAATCCGAACAAAATTCGATCAAAACGGTACGGCGAGATCCACGAAATCGAAAATGAAAACGAAAAGCTGGCTTTATTGAATGGGTCAGGTTGTCTGGAGGCCTGTGTTGTTGAAGGGGGTCAGGTGGGGCCCAGCGGAGCGGCCAGTGCATGCAGCCAGCCTCCCACGCCAAACAAAAGTCCTTAAGCCTTAGACTGAACATGATACCCCATTTACCTCTATGTACTAAATTTCTAAGTCCGATGTTGGCCCCTCCACCCTTGTGCTATATACCTATGCTGGTCTAAGGGCACAATGGGCCTCCCTCACACGGTTATGTAACCGTCCGTCTGTCCGTCTGGCCCGTGTTTCGTGTGTTCACGTCTCTCGGCCACGTAAAAGCTTCTTTCTGTTCGCGTGAATGGGCCGTGGCCCTCGGGATCGACCGGTACGATAGCTTTCTCGAAGCTAGTCCAGTGTGAACGCACTCTCTCGACGAGATCCAAGTCCCAACAGCGGAAAGGGACGAGTAACCGGTGAGAGATTACACGATGGACGATCATTCGATGGCCAACAGCCCGGGGAAATACGTACGATTTTTCTGATGGATCGACGCTGAGTCAGAAGCGTTTCCTCAATTTCTTGTTACATCATTCTATCGATGGATCGTTCGATGAACGTTGGCTCCTCCGGTTTGCTCTGTTTGGATCTTGCGGTACTTGCACGATCTCTGCATCTTCATTGGATCCGATGAGAATGATGCGGAAGGTCTGGGGTTCTCGTCTACGTATAACAGAACTATCAGAGTGGTAGAAGTTCTAGTAGCAGAATTATCGGAGTGGTTGAAATTTTGGTGCTATATTTATTGGAGCAAGTTGGGTTTATGGAGAGGAAATCCCAACAACATGAACGGAAGCATACGAGACAGAAACTTTAACAGAATATATATTTCCCTTGTTCGTACGATTTATTCGAAAAATTCTATCCAAGTGAAATAAATCTTCCCTTCCCCTTCAATTTATCGATCGCAAATATTAGAAATTCCGAAGTTCCTAGTGGAAACGTGAAAAAAAAAGAAAAAAAATAAAGAAAAAGAGAAAAGAAAAGAAAATACACTTCCCCTCCTTCGCGCAACATATCGATGACAAACAAATATCGAAGAGAACTCGGATTCCAAAGGCGCTATGCTCGAAATTAAGAGACACATCGAAGACAGAAAAATTGTCAACGTTTAAGAAAAGTAAGCAGCGCCCGAGAGAACAGCTCCACTTAGCTTGTCCGTGATACAATTACATTTACAAACGAGACATTTCGCCAAAAAGAAAGCCATCGCCATCGCCAATTGACGTGGCGTAGAGAGAGGGAGAGATCCGGAGGAGCCACACAAAGAAACAACACGGGTCTGCTCGACGTGTGAGGGTACATCTCCGACAAAGTGGTAGGGAGAAGGCTCACCTGATCACGCACCACGGTAGCGAGAGGCCCGTCATTTTTTCCACTCGATTCTTTTTTATCCCCCTTTTCGCCTGCTACCGCGAGAGAAGGAGAGAAGAAAGGGACCGACGCGTAGCATCGGCCGGTGAAACGAACGAGGCCCCCGTCGGAGAAACTTCGGTCCCCTCTCTTCATCCTCGACCATCTCAAAAACATCGGCTTAGATCTAATTTTAATCGAGTCTCTGCCGCGAGGCGTGCTCCACACGATAATCTTACCCTTCTGGTCCCTTTCTGCCTGTTTCAGGGTCCGATCCTTTCGACTCTGTTTCGCTGCCGACCGTAGCGGGTTCGCTATGTCGCGTGACCCGACGATTTTTGTCTAATCTGATAGATAATTTGGACCAGAAAATAATTTCGGCCCACCTTGATGGAACATACTTTCTTCTTCGTAGGAAATTATATTTAGGAATTTTTTTTAAATCTATTATATGTATATTAGCGTAGTTTTTGTCAAGTTGAAGAGTTCATGAGTAAAACGCGATCCTTGTCCATGAGTGTTTTATCTCTTTGGATAAACGGACCAATATCGAAGCACTTTCGACTAATGTGATAGACAATTTGGCTCAGAGGCTATCTCGATGGAACGCTTCCTTCTTTGTTTAGAAATTGTTTAGGAATTACTTTCTAACAGTTGGTTTTTTCTAACAATTGGAGAGTTCACGACTTGAACACGATCCTTGTTCTTGTTCCTTTTTCAAGAAAGCAAGCGATGCTTGAGCATTTTTGACTAATCCAAACGAATAATCTGGTCCAGAAAGTGTAGCAGATTATCGTGTCTAGTGTCGTGTCTTTGCGTCTAATAAATTATTTGATCAAAAAAGAAAAGACGTATTGTTTCTAAAAAATTTGGGAAAGAACTTGAGAATATGTTGCTTTATGTGCTTAATATTTCGATATTTCCATTTTTGTGTCTGCTAAATAGCGCGAGGAAGGGGCAAACTCGTGGAATTTTTCCGAGCCAAATTTCACCTCGAATTCTTTCGGAAGATCGAGTATTTTGATCTGGATCATTCCGGTAATGGAATGATCGTAGCTGCGTTTAAATCGGCCAACATGTTAGGAACAAATCGTCACGAGATTACCAGTCATCCGATAAGTGTAACTAAGCGGAGGCACACGTAGCTTAGTAAAAAGAGACACGGTTGCAAGAAACACGTAGCCACGGACGAGTGACTAGCACTTCGATCGAGGATGCGAATAGAACGTGATATTACGGATCGAGCGAAGAAACGATGGTAAAATGCATCAGCCTAAGCAGACGTATAATTTGAAAAATTGTACCATTTCAATGCCGACTGAAAAGTTTGAATGTTGCTTGCTGAATGGCAAAGAAGATTCGCAGCAAAGACAGAGAAACGGTGACAGGGAAAATGATGGAGGAGATTTGTATTTGGTGTAACGAGGAATTATTATGGAAATGGGTGTCGCGAACGAGGATGATGAAGCTTTAGAATTTTGCAGCCTGAATTTGGTATCCTTCGAAGATTTGAACGTTTAGAAATTCAAAGACGTGGAAATTGGAAAATTCGAAGATTTGAAGATTTCGGGATTCGAAAATTTACAAATTAGAAAATCGAAGCATCGGAAGATTTGGAAATTTCGCGAATTACAGCGTTCGTATAGTTTAAGATGAAGAAATTCAAAACTGTAAATTTCCAGCGCTAGGACTTTTAAGATCCTCAACTCCACATCCAAATTCTAATAACTTCAACGTTACGTTCTAACGAACCGAACGTGCAATTCGAAAATTCTTAACAAATGTGAAACCTCGATTCCTAGGCTTTCGAAAAACAACACTCTTAAATCATATCTGAAAGCATGTAACTAAAACTTCGGAGAATCGCGTCGCAGGGTCGAAGAACACGACTGTGGAAGACATCTTAACATCGAAAAGAGGGGGGGCACTAATCGACTGGGCTGTCATTTCGCAACACTGTAATCTCTTCGGCGTTGTTTTCCCCTCGATCCGGCGTCCTTCCAGGAGCGGCGTGTACTCTGCCGACCAAGCAAGCGAGAAGAAGAAGAAGAGGGGACAGGGAATAAGAAGAAATAAGGAGAGAGAGAAGAAGGAAAAAGAAAGGGTAAAAAAGTGGCTGACTGGTGAATGAAGCTATGCACCTCCGTGCCCGGGGGGCCCCGAGATTCAAGTCCGGGGGCTAGTGTACCGTGACGAGCACAGCATCCTGCCTCATCCTCCTTTTCCATCCTTCTTCTTCTCCTTCGTCATGTTTCTTTCTCCGATCGACGATTTCTCGAATCGTTGCCTGTCCACGGAATCATTTTACTCTAACTTGGCATAGTATTCACACTCGTCTTCGTGTCCTTCTTCCTTTAATCGTTGTATTTCGTACACTTATAAGTTTATTTCGTACTAGTTTGTACTATAGATCGATAGCGATCAGATCTACTTTCAGTCGCTTCAAATCTGTATGCGTGTGTACAAATTTTTCACTTGCAACGTTATTTCAAGCTAAAAAGTTCTGAGACGCCTCGAGTCTCGCGTTTACGAAAACTGATGCGTTTCACACCCTGTCGTTAATTATCAATTGTTTCTTTGGTTGGTTATTTAGGCAATACAAACTGGAGCATATGATAGCGAATACTTTTGAAACATTTTAGTTTCAGAGAATTTGAAAAGCCAGAATCACTCCATTATTTCTTAAACTATTTCTTCGTTGTTTCTTAAAGGTATCTTCCTTTTCTCATCCTCAACTGCTTCCTAAAAACTTCTTTCCACTTCTTCCAATTTTACTCCTCTTCCCGTTCGTTTTTCCTTTCCTCTTTAAGTTATCACAATTTCCTCGAGAATCAGTCCTTCCTTTTCGATTCACTTTCCCTTCGACATCTATACCGCGATCCCCCATTCATCGACCTCTCGATTCACGATTCAAGGGTGCAACCTTGACGCGCCTCGTCCTCGTTCTTTTCCGCTTCCATCGATTCCTTCGATCGGTTTTTGCCCTCCTTTTCGATCAAACCGCTCCATTTTCTTCTGTTCCTTTTCCGTTTTCGCAGACCATCATCATCCAGGCCTCGATCGATCGGCCGATCGATCGTGAAACACCACAGTGGCCCGCAACGGGAAACCGCAACGCGGATCTAGTTAACCGCGCCGCGGAAATTATTCGCGGAATAATATCGGCCGCGAGTTTATTCCTCGCTCGGCTTCGCTCGCCTCTCGAATCATACTGAGGTAAACGCACCTCCGTCACAGGAAATATAGCATAAATTTTGATGTGGCGAAAGCTTCGTTTCTCACAGTAATTTGGCTAAAAAATTCGAGTCTTTTATAAGTTTCTAAATCGTTGTTCAGATATGAGAATATATGAAAAATTCCTTGGGCTTTGCGCTATCGATAAAACGCGTGTCACACGATTCGAGGAAATTTCTCGAGAAATTGATAAGTTACTTAATGTATTGCGTAATGAGAATGTAGGATATCGAATGAGTATTTAAAGTGTATGAAATATCGAACATAAAAATGGGAAGCAAAGAGAAGATACGTTGAAGAAGGGAATTTCAGAAATGGTAATAAGTGGTGAATAAGAAATGGACCGCAATCAGCGATCGCGTTACTCTCAACTAGCCTTAATTTCTTTTACGAAATCGAACTTGCAAAAGATTTGATCGAATTAGAAATTTTGAAAAAGCGCCATACCGATCGAGGGATTCCATGCTATTCTTTGAAACGACGAATCGATCACAATCGGTAAACAGGCTAATTTCAATTTTTAATTTCTTTAAAAGAAATTTGCCTTAAATACTCTACTATATATAATGATAATATACAATATTACGTATAACATTTTCTAATATTCCGCCATACATTAGGTTGTCGGAAAAGTTTCAAATCTTTGTAGTAAGAGAACAAAATGGACAATACGTAATTCAATAAAATAATATAAAAGAAAGAACTCTGTGCGTCTATTAATTCCTTATAAAACCAAAGTATTGTTTCCTCATAGTACTCTTGGGACAACTTTATATAGACTACTATTGCAATATGTATGTGGATTATCCCAGACGAAATCGAATTAGAAACCTCAAGAAAATCCTACGTCCTTTTCAAATTGACTTTTTCCTTTTGAAAGAATAAAAAAGCAAATACTTGACGAAACAATGCGCTGAATGCTAAGTATGATAAGCGTGATTAATATTACCGCACCGCCTGCTCCTCGTCTCCATAAACTCGAAATTTACGATTCTGCCAGGCTTCTCTTCAGCTGGAAGCTTAATTACAATAAGAATCATCGTCCGGCTGTAAAATAATACGTAACGAACGTGGAGCAGCGTCTGACGCACCGTCACATATCGTTCCTCGTAACGCTAATTATTAACTATCGTCGAAAGTGAACCGCCTCAACGATGGCGGCGGCCTTCTATGACTCTTTTCCTTTTTCTCTTTACCCCTCTCTGCACTGCTCGTCTACGGTTTCCTTTTTTCCGCCCCGCGGTGGAACTGTTCGTTCCTTGGCGACCGTCTGTCGCGATGACAAACTTGCTGAATCGTCTTCTTCCCCATAATCAAACTCCTGCTATCGTTCTTTAAACGATCTCATCGGCTGATTGAAGTTTAACGTGGCTTCCTTTTCTGTTTTTCCACTTTACTTTTTAATCGAGTTATGTCGCGATTTTATTGGCTGTCCTTCAGGAATGTTGACTTTCCACGATAATTTTTAATACTTGAATTAATTACGAGAGGAGAATACGAAAGAAAAAATGTTGTTTGATTTTGTCTTTTCTTGTCGGATCTAAAGTACACGATATTTTTTCGTTATTACGTTCAAGACTAATAGTGTCTCGTAATATACAACGAGATTCATTATTCTGTACAAAGTTGCAGGTGTTGAAGATGAAGATTAGCTGAAATAACCTTACCTTAGCCTATTAATTAAAGGCTAACAGTATCTCATAATATACAAGTTTGATTATTCTGTACGAAGTTGCAAGCGTTGAAGATTAAGATTAGCTCAAACAAAGCCCACATTACCCTATTAATTAAGAAATAAAGAATATCTGACTCTGTCGTAAAGTCATTTCGGCGACGAAGAGACACGATTTATCGCGTGTTCTCGAAGAACAGAAACCTCTTTTTTATCACTCTCTCGGATATGTTTAATTCGACAAGAAGGAAAGACAAAAGAATTTCCTCGTTTCTCCACTCCCCTAATTTCCTACAAATTAACGAACAAAGAATACGTGCCTTTGAGGTGTTAAAATTTTCAGATTAAAATTAACATTTGCGTCCGACTACCCCATCCTAAAAATTCGGAAATAAAGAAAAACCCTGCGGTTCTAATACCAAGGAAACACGGTTTATGACGTGTTCTTGATGAGGATGCTACCGAGGAAATGCTATTCGTTAAATTTCCCTCCAATATATGCTCAATACCTTCTTTTATTCTTACAATTTGCAAACACTTACAAATCGAAGAATATTTCTCTCTAAATATGTTACCTATTAAGATTAATTCAAGAAATCCTAGATTATCCTTGCAATTATAGAAAGATTAAAAAATAACAAAAGACGTTGGATTTTGTCGTAAAACCATCTTAGCTAACAGAGAAGTACAGTTATTTGTTTATATGTGTGTGTGTGTGTGTGTGTACAATGAGTTAAAAAATACAGAATATTTCTCTTTATGGTGTCAAGTGTTATCTTATCTTACGCCATTGATTGAAAAGAACACAATACCGAAAAATCATTTCTCAATAAAATCACTTTCCATTCATTTTTAACGACAAACAACGACGGCACGACCCATCGCGTGTCGTCTATGAAGAATCTCCCCTTCTTTGAACTCCCCCCTCCCTCCTACCGCTCTATATATTCCATTGCTTCCCTAATTCCACTAATTTCCCATTAATTAAGAAATAAAGAACATTTCAACCAGGCGTTGAAGATTAATATTAACTCGTATCGCCCTGTCTTAACCTATTAATTAAGGAACGAAGAGTATCGAACTCTATCGTAAGATGATTCCAGCGACAAAGAAGCACAGTTCATCACGGTTTCTCGATGAAGAAGGGCCTCTTCTTCGAGCTGCCTTCGATACCCTTAATTCGATACTAGTCACGGCCCGATCCTGTGGTCGTCGGCGTCGATAATTGAGGAAGCGGCGGCGAGATTAGCGAGTGGGGGGTTGCAGCTGCTTCGTTATTATGATTTTCTTCATTAAATGCCGATCAAGGCAACGCTTTAATGGCTTTCTGGGTCTTATCAGCCGCGGCAAATAAGACGAGCGCCACTCGCGCGCATAAACCCGATCGTGTGGAGAGAGCGAGATACGGCGACCCGCTTATTCGTCAGCCGCTTATTTCAATATTACAGTGTAATAAATAGCGAGCGAGACTCGCCGAGGATTAAATCGACGAAAATTACAGATTCCCGGCTACGCGAGGGCAGAGGGAGGCAACAAGAGCGGCAAAGAGAAAGGGGAGGGGGTCGGCTGGCAAATTACATAGATCTCGCGCAACGGTATATTCGTGTACCTGGGCATTTTTCTTTCACTTGTGCTCTCTTCAACGCACGGCAAAACGATAAGGGAGCGTAGCTTCGATGTGCTTTTACGGTGTCGTTATCGATGGGCTTTGCAGTACTGGGAGTTGTTCGAATCCGTTGAAATTTCAAAGTGATAACGAGGTGGTTGATGTTTCCACGTGGTGTGCTCTTTGTGGTTTTGGCAAGCAGAATGTTATAATTTGCAGTGTCGCCGAGCGATTACATCTTGTAGGTACAGGTTTCTTCTATAGGAATTTAAAAGCGACGATGAGACGGTCGAGGATTTTACACGGCACGTTTTTCGTGCATTTTGGAAGTAGAATTTCTTAGAAGATTTGCCAGGAGTTCCATCGAAGAAGAATCTTCTGGACGTTTCGTTGCGGTAAGTTTCTGCAACAAGTTTCATTAGACGCTCGATCGCTCGATGAAAATCCGAAGATGATCGTTGCGTAGAAGTTAAACGCTCGTTTCTCTCAGACTGCGATGTCGTCGACGTTCTTTCACACAGTGTGACTTTGTCAGGTGTTTCGATTGAACAAGTTCGAAACACAATGCGGTTGCACTTTGCTTCTATCGGGTGATTCTTGAACCGTGCCACACGCATTGTAATTATGGCTTTCTTAAGATTTCCATCCTGAAACCTGCCCTCGTTCTGTAGCTCTGTGATACTCTTCTCTGTACGTTTTGCATTTTCACAGATATCACAAGACATTACTTGTTTATCACACCACACTGCTTGTATATTATACAACTACTACGTAAGTTGCACTATTTTTTTTCACACACGTGAAAAAAAGATATAAATTTGATATAAATATAAATTTCAGATATAAATTTGATAGCAGAAAATTTTCTGGTGCTGCGTTATTATTCAAAATTGAAAGAACGCGTATAGACTTTTACGAAAGAACGATTCGAAAGAAACAGCGAAACGATGGAAAACCGAGGTCGATGCCAGAAGAATCGCCAAATCTCTTCGTTACAATATTCTAATTTAAGATCATGTGCTTACATAAAGTTTCGTAAAAAAATAACCTGAGAAAGAAGGATATCTGTTTCCCAATTTTCATTCTCCGCCACTTTTGAAACGAGAAAAATCGACGCTCCAATTCCATCGATCGATATAATTTATATCCACAATATTTATCGTTTGTTACACGATATTCTGCGAAATCCATGCATTCTTCCATCGCGCACTCTCTCTCTCGCGCCTGTTTGCTTAATGGCAGACAATAATTGTTGTTTTTCAACGGAAACAGGCAAGATATACGTGTCAGATCATGCACGATGTGTTTCACTGGCCTCCGGCCTATGATAATCTGTCCTATTCTATAAACGTTCGGTGAATATCATTAAATTTTAACGATCCATCTTATGGTACGTTGCGCCGCTCGTCCTTCGGTCTCTCTCTCTAGTTTCTGTCTCTTCTTCGTCTTGTCTCTTCCTCTACCAGCCGATTCATCGTCGTCCTTTATTCGTCGCTGCGTTTCAGTCTCTCGATTTATCTTGTAGATCGATGATTTTTCCTTGGGCTACGTGCATCATTTCTTCCCTCGTATACGTTTTCTTGGATGTTCTTCTTTTGGAATTCTACTTTTTTTTTTTTTTGTTTGATTTTATTACGCTGTGCATTTTTATCATTAACTTCTCTTCAGGCGTTTCAATGTTGGGAGATTAGGCGGTAGCAAATGTTATTTTAATTCGAGCATACTTCGTCTTACCCTTGTTCATCATACACTTTCATTTCCTCTTTAGCTTCTTCTCTTCCTTTTTGCTTCTACGTGTTTCTTCTATTTTCCAGCGTATTATTTTTTATTCTCTTCTTCTATTATTTTTGCTCTTATTTAATCTTATGGCAGCCTCTTCTATACCTTCCTTATCGTAACGTTTCCACTTCTACGTAGCTTTTATATCATCTTCGTTTAAACAGTCGTCGAGGTTTCTGAGAAACCTGACGCTGCAAGCTTCATTATGCATAATTTTCATTTCCCGATTACGTTTCGCGAGCTAATTTTATGCTACCAAAAAATCCCTTATTTCGCTGGACATCATCGATTCGACTAACTTTCTAAATTCTACGATAGTTGCTAAATATACCAAAGAAAATTCTAGTTTTCTCTCGAACATCCTCGTATCGAGTTATTAAACGAATCAGACTTTCGTTAATCGAAACTAATCGATGCTTTCTTACATCAATCATCTTCAAAGGATTTCGAATTAGACGAATCCCATCGAACAAGTACTTCTTTAATCAAATTAATAAGATACATAAGCCAGTAGATATTTTCAAAATGCTGATCAAATTTTCACGATCTAACATCTTTCTATAGTTTCATTACGATAAACACTAAAAATACCAAAGATGAGAAAGGGAAAGTGCGACTCAAGTTTATAAGCTTCCTCGTGTAGACATTTAGAGGATTGCAAAACTTTTTAAAATCTGCAAACGGCCCTCCAAAAAGAAGAGTTAGAGAACCTGCTCTTGGATGGATGTACCTGGATACTTGAAATCCGGTCGTAAACGTAGCGGAAAATCGTTGGTGACAGCTCAATTTCCGAAAATCACCTTTCAACCCTTTCATTACCTACTGCAACAGGACGAACGATACCGTTCAAAGGGTTGACACTTCTGCTTCTCGACTTTCCTATATATACGATCACGGCGTTCTTAAAATTAAATTCCTAAATTTAACTCCATTTCGATCTTATAAATTTCCATAGGAAGAAATGGAACACGGTTATATGGGAAATATTGTGAAAGTGATTTATCACAGTGATAATCCAACGATGATCGAAATCGTTCTCACACAACACATAATTAACTACACCAATTAACGGAGATACTTAATTCAATCGTCAAATAGACTTACCGCGTACTAATCTTCATTCCGTAAAATGAGATCACAATATACAGAAAGGAATAATAATAAAAATGAATTTCTATTCCTTTCTCATAAACGTCTCAATACTTTCGCGAGCAAACATAACTTCCAAATGATGTTGAACAAAAATGTTTCCAATCATTTGCATTAATTGTACGTAGGTACGAAGAAAAGGGAACTTTGATTGGTTCACATAATTTTTCCTCTTTCGTCCAATTTCCCTGAATCATTAACGCGGCTAATTGCAAACACTGGCAAGCTGCTGTGCTTTCGTGTGCTTTCGCGATTAAGCAAAATCCCTGGCTTCTCGACGACGCGATGTAAACGACAAGATCCTCTTCTCGACAGGCGGCGCGGCTCCATTTCGAGAAACAGTCGTGAGCAAGCTTTTTCCTAAACTTGAGGATCTCCGACGTTGGGGGCCGTACTAGACCTCCGGCTAGGGGGGGAGGGGGGAGGCACAAATAGAAATAAAATCGATACACGTCCGGATGAGATACGTGCAAGACGAAAAATGTTCGGGCCCGAGGAAAGCTTCTTCGAGAAGAAAGAGAGAGAATGGAATTTATGCATTTTTGTCTTCTTCTTTTTTTTTTTTTTTTTTAGGGCAGATGGAGAAATGGAGAGACTTGAGGGAATATTCGAAGTATTCTTGGAAATTAAGATTAGAAAAGGAAAGCGATGAAACATCTTTGCAGAAGCATTTCTATATTTTTGCAATTACATAGAAGATTACCATAATAGATTTATTAAAATCGACCATGAGGACTTGGACCATGAAGAGGGATTATTAATTAGGATTAATAATTAATTAATTTATTAAAGAGGGATTAATTTGATAGAAAATATACGATAAAGGGAAAGTTACAGACTTTAGGAGAGTTTATTCCAAACTACTGTTGATTATGTATAATATTTATATAATATTATAGTTCTTTAAGTGGCGAAACCACAGCAAAGAGTAAATTTATAATCTAGTTGACCATCATACTGAACAGACGATACACATAGAAACTGAAATAGGCTAAATTGGTCAAAGAAAACCGCGATATAGAAATAATAAGAAAGCTTTGAAGAATTTCTTCTCAAATCCTGGAATCCTGGAACTCGAATCCTGTAAGAATTTACCTTGAAATCGTTCGCCTTTCGATTGTACTAGAAAAACAAATACTTGAAAGTCAAAGTAGGAAGCATGAAGTTCCTGGTCACAGAAAGAGAAAAAAGAGTGGTGGACCAAAATTACGCTGGGACACGTGACAGGGTAAGAGGGGAAATTAAAAAGGAAAAAGGCTAAGGGGGGCGGCATCTCTTTTCGCGTTTCCAGGGCGTATTCCAACCAGAAACAGTAGAAACTGGTTGCTAATGTTTTACAACAGTGGCGAGAGCCGAATAACCCTCGTGGCTTTGTTGAACTGTAGTGGAAACAACGCAAACTTGCGGCAAACATCACTACTACTATACGTACAAAACCTAAGGGAACATCATAAAGTGTAAAAGCATCATAAAATTACTCATTAGCTGACGAAAGAACGGCACCATTTAATTACATCTTCCTATCCATTTTTATGTATTTTGTCTGGATAAAGATTAAATAGAATTAACAGTTATTTTGCCAAGATATGTCTATAATGCTAAGTGGTGGGAATGCAATTAAACAAATAAAATCTGGGAAGGAAACTTCCTTAATTGTTATTATAGATATAAAATAAATTATTAGAGTATTATAGAACGATATAGTAGAATAGAATACAATACAATAGAAATACTACGGAGATTACGGAATACGATTATCATCCAGGTAATTCGTTAGGAATTTTCGCGATATTTTATGTAGAACCCGAGATTTTCATCTCAGACAATTATCGATCGAATAATAATTAAATGTAATACGAGGAACTATATTTTCGCGAATGTCTATTATCAATTACCAAAATTATCCGACTCGCGTATTAAAAAATCTTCACTTATGTTCTAAATCAAAAATAAGCTTTAATAATAGTGTGAAATTTTCTCACTGTGGTCAAAATGTGCGCATTCTATGTATCTGAAAAATTATACCTGTTCTTCCTCTTAAAACTTCTCCCTATAATTTTTCTACGTAGATTCTCCTGAAACTGTATATCGATAAAAATTATTCCCCTAATTTGCAGAACCTCAATAAAATTGTGAAACCCCCGCATCCAGAAACATGACTTAGCCATAAAATAATATACATTAAAATGCCAATATCGTCAATGACCGCGTCATCGATGCGACGTTACAAAATGGAGAAAGAAAAATAATAAGAACAAAGACTCGGATCTGTGAGTTAAAAAATTAGAATAGAAAGCTAAAATAGGAAGAAAATTAGAACATTTTCGATTACTTACCTGCGGACACATCTTGCATTGGTACTTTCTCGGTGGATGAGAGTGTGGTCCACCTAAATGGGGGTTCAGATGCGACGGATGAGATGGTTTCACGGTCAAAGGTTGAGGAACCACCAGCAGACTCGCTGGAGGACTTCCGCTGCTGGATCCCCCGGCGCCTCGATATTGTTCGTCACCTGTAATCAACAAGCAACGATGCAAATCTCGTTGGAAGCGCTTCAAGTATATATTTAGTTCCTTAAGAGCAAGTCTAACCTGCTTCCTTGTAAACAAATAATTTATGTATGTCACACGATACCAATTAAGTCTGTTATGTATGATTCATTTAGAGAATTTTTTAATTGTATCTCTGTGTTAATCGATAATAGATATAGTCGTGAAGGTACCTGCATTTTAAGGCTGCTTTAGGCTATTTCCTTCTCCAATATACGTTAATAAAACATTGTGATCAATATTAAGTATTATTAAAAAGTATTAATTTTAATTCTGGATTAATACGTTCGCGCCGGTGTTGCGTGTGGATTATTATTTGAGGGCCGCATGCTATTTACAGATAGTTATTATACTGTTATTTAAATTTACAACTATAATATTTTCTAGCTACTAAACCAGCTTCATTCTTGTTGGTACGCACCGACTGATAGAAGATTCACGTATGAGCCACCGGTGGTACACGCCGCCTGATGGCAGGTTCCAACGTAAGCGACCGCTGGAACGCGCCAGCGTGAACGTGTTAATATCCACGTTCAAAATATACGTCAATTACGTTGAACACTATTCGGGAAATAAAATGGAACTTGATTGTTTCAAAGTTCAAATATCTTTTAATCTAAGAAGCGAATGCTCTGGAAATGAATAATCTTTCGAGACCACTTTTTGCCTCTTTGATCTTTGATATATTCCAAAGAATTTTATTGTCGATAGGAAATAAATAGATCAATATCTAAAGTATTTATTAATTATATTAAACAAACATTATGCAGCGTGAAATTCGATTACCATCGCGATCAGGTGGAAATATTAATTGGCGAAAAATTTCTTTTGCTCGTAGGACTGTATAAATATAACACGAACGTTAGAGTTATACGTGTTTTATGATCGTGACTAACCAGATTAGAAAGTCACTATCGCAACGAATAGATATTTAGTTATTAAACTGGTTCGCTGGTTTCGCCAGCGTTATTGAATCAGAGAAATTTCTGCTGCCATTCATCGCGACAATTAATACGATATAATACGTCCATTAAGTGGCAACGACAGAAAAAATGATAAAATGTTAACGTATCAGCGTGAACGCAATGCAGCTAATAACAGCGTAATTCAAGGAATTCTGCCTGCGTTTATCGTAACGAGTGATCTTGAATAAAAAAGATTATAATTAGAGGGCATTATGCGATGCCGCGGAAATAAATGTCGTTACAGAAATGCCCGCGGTATCTGCCTTCGTTTCTTTTTTTTCTTTTTACTGTTACGAAGATGCACAGTTAAGATACTTTCTTCTATTATCGATAAATAACAGATAATAAATCCACGTAACGTGATCTCAATGAAAGTTAACACACATGTTACGGCACATAATAATGTTTCGTACGATGTTAACGACTGGTTCCAGGAAATTGTAGTTTAGAAAAGTAAAAGTTCCCAGAGCAATCATCGTTACGAGATAATTACAATTTGTAAAAGTTTTCGATAAGAAATAAGGAATCGATCGTTTCAAACGATCTCTACAACTTTTCCTTCCAATTATTACTGTTCGACTAATCTAGAATTATCGAAATTCATTTTGTACGATCATTATACAATGATTTGCACCTGATAACGATACTCACCTTTCGATTCCTAATACCAAAGAATTTAAAGGTCCCATACTATTCAGATTATATTTGCTCGGGAGATAAATTAAATCTTGGGATAATTAAATCCTCGAACTGAATTTTCAATCTTTCCCTTACGATCCTTACCTTCGAAGAAGGTCGAATATTACCAAGCTGCTATGTATAATCTTCAAGAATAATATCTAAATCACTGTATTACCACTTTCAAGATGGTATCTAATCATCAAAACTCTGTCGCCTCTCAATTTCTATAGAACTCCAACATTTCTAATTCGAAGAAAAGTCAGATATTACCAGAATAACATCCAATCACGAGAAGTCCCATTATCTTTACATAAATTTCAAAGAGGTCGATCCCCACCAAATTATCTCTCCAATTTGAAGAAACATCAAATATCAAATAATATCAAAATCCTACATCGAATATTTCAATCACTAAACGATCCTGAAAAAATGATCCAACCATCAAACTCCCATCACCTCTGTATAAATTCCTGAAAAAGATCGAAACTCATGGAACTATTTCCTCCTATCAACCATCGATCAAAACAAAACAAAATTAAAAAGAAAAAAGGAGAACAGACGTAATAATCCGAAAACTCACCTCGAGGCAAACAATGTCCCTAAATCTACTACATTCTCCGATTGAAAAAAGATCCTTTCGACCAGGAAAGACCTACGTTACGTTCGATCGACGATAAAACCCGGACGATAATTGATGGAAGGTATACGGCGCGAGATATGAGGAATTGCACCGGTTACAAGCAAACACGCAGAGAAAGAGGCACGCGGATCGAGACTGACGCAACGGCGGCTGGTGCGAGGGGCAAGGATCCTGGCAGGTTGCAAGGACGAGTGATCCTGCATTACGAGTAGCTGTCATTAAAGGCAAGTTCTCAATATCGAGACCGAGCCACACGGCGAGTACAGGTGCATCCGCTCGGTGTGTGCGTGCGTTGTTCGATCGAGCTCTGTTTCTCCTCGTTCCATCGCTTCTCTTCTCCTCGTCTTCTATTAACATTTTTCTTCCTGCCTGCTACCGGTGGTCTTCAAATCGACGTGATCGCGAGAAGAAAGTTTCGAGTTTCAGAGCGATGTTTCTTATTACGCGTTTCTTTTCCTCGACATGCATAGTCGAGGGTGGATCAAATGGAAATTCAAGCTTTTAGACGAAGAGCCACGCTTCTTATCATTATTTTCGTTAATCTTTCGTTTGCAGATCGTTGTGGGGATCAGTAGGAGGATGTCCAGTGTTACGAGGTTTCCAATTTTTCGCTAGTATCGTTGGATCAACGTATAGGTCGGTTAGGTTCCTTACTTTTGGGCTGTTTAGTTTCGATTCGCATCTTCTGACGATTTTCTTCGTGTAAAATGTAGGATACAGATTGAATTGCACTACTACGGAATTAAGTTACACAGAGTATCGTAAGTTAAATTGACTTTGGATAACAAAAGTGTCTAGAAACAGTCGCGAGTTACATGCTAACAGACGATATTATTTGAGGGTTAATATGTAACGTAGCGGTTAATAAAAATATATTGGCACCTTTGTGGAAAGAGATTTTTGTATTTTGTTCTCGATATGTAAACTTAATTAGAGCCGTGTTTTTAGAAGCCGAACTCTGGTGAACTCGACTTTCTGCGAGCCTCGAACTTTGTTACACAGGTAACAAATGACTTAATTTCTTAAGTTCATTTATAACAGCAAGATGGCATAACCTAGCACTCTATCAGGATTCCTGTTACAGCTGGTGCATCTTGCGAATCTTCAAATAACAACGACGATCGTTAAAGAACTTTGCAAGTCGAAGAATTAACTGAATACACAGTTCACCGAATGCTACGTCTCTCGAGCCGATCGTTAAAATCGTTTCATCATGAGATCCGGAGTGGTTCTCCATTTCTCTTTTTCCTATTTTTTTTTTTTTCTTCTTTTCAAACATCGACTTGGTTTTGCACGCCACGATCGAACGATTTCTGACTTTCATTACGCATTACGCGTTCCACGGGGTTTATTGCGCTCTCCTGATCCTCTCCGTTTCTTCGTTAATTCCTTTTCTCCGTCTTCCTTTCGTACGAGGCTGTCTTTCCTCCAAGATGAATTTTAGTACGGCCAAGAAAGTCGGATCGCGAGCGCGTAAAAAGCTGGCGGAAGCATTAGGAGCATTAAACGGAGGAAGCTGTAATGAATTACGTATCTGATCTGTTTCCTGCCAATAAGAGAAAAACCCACGTCGGTTCGACCTTGCCCAGCCATCAGACATCTTTAAAAATAAGATTCAATTACTGGAGCGGGGCAAACCGACGACCAAATTGCCTTCCAGTTTTCAGCCGGCTCTCAACGCTAATTTCTTGTATTTTTACATAAGTATCGTTTTAAACCTCGCTACGTTCTACCAAATTCGTTCTGAAGCAAAATAACAAACAGGAGGCTTAAAGCAAAATTAATCGAACCTAAAGCATCATAGAAATCTTCTCAGCTTGCTCCATTACAAATAAATACATTGTACGTCACATAAAAATATAAATATAAATTCGACAGGAAATTCCAATTCCCTATGACACGAATAGATGAAAAATTCACAGCTTGCAATACTAGAAACTGGAAACTTTGACGAGAAACATGCTACACGTCGCGAGGAAAATAATTTTTCTCCCCACGTAGTTCTCATCGTCTATATACTACCCGTTTGAGAAACAAATTAACAGAGAGAACTGCACGGTATCAATAGCAATGACACGAGCAAGAGAAGCCAATTAATCTTAGTGTTAAATCGCGTCAGCGCTCTGTGCAGAAATTTTTGCAAATCACGTTTCTCCGTACATTTTTATCGCCTGGCTATTACCGTTGCGTTTAACTGGTAATTGGCTGGTTCATGCACGTGTAATTGCTCGTGCATATGCAGCCGCGACACTTTAACCCGTGACCAAAGAACACACGGGCCTTTAAGGTGTTATAGATTCTGCATACAGAAATTCAATTCCGTTCCTATTTGCATTTCGATTGCGCGCGTCTAAGAGCTATTTATTGAGAAGGAAAGGTAGTCGCCAACTATACGATGTATACGTATGCGGTTTTTTCCTTCACCTGATTGGTGCATACGAAATGTCTTTTTTCTTTTTCTTTTTTTTGCGTTTTGCTTGCAGATGATATTCGACGGTTATGAATCACGTTAACACTATCACGAGCTGCGACGTTATAATAACGTGATATAGGTGTGCGCTATACATAGAGATGTATTACAACTTTGATTTTTAGACCCATTACTCTTGTACTTGTATATCTCTTTTTACTCGTTTTTTAAAAGTCAATTTATATTATCAGGCGAATAATATGTCAATCCATCAAGCCTCTCTGTTCGTTTGATTAATACGACAAAATTGTTCATAGTAGTAATCCTATAATTGGTTTGAATATATTAATCATCTTGATAAATTATTCGCTACATTGAAACGCTGTACCTTCGACTATACCTTCGATTGGTTTTCCAACAGCGGGGTTAAGCTTCTAGAATTAACGTATAGCTTAAATGTTACATCCAAGATGCTGAACATAAGACAAATAAGGAAAAAATCCACGAGAGAGCTATATCAGTCTTTGGCATTTCGAGAAATCATTCTCCTAAAGATCAATACGATAACTGTGCAAATTTATTTTCCTAACAAAAATCAACCTTCCCTGTAAATTCATTTCCACACTGTGTCCTTATCTTTGCCATCTTTCATCAAAGTAAACTCTATACGGAACAATTGTCATATTTTATTTCACGAACATATTTCATACGTCGTACGTTTATTCTCATACTGAAAATCAACCTTTTCCATAGATTTATCTCTACGGTATCTTTCTTGCTTTACTCGTCTCTTATGAAAAAAAAAAAGAAAAAACTCCATATACGAGAAACAATTGTCGTACAATCAGCATCGTGAAATATAATGGCGCGAGTTAAGTACAAAGGGTTAGTCAACGTCCGCGTGATACAACATTTCTTTTCGTTTGAAAACAGACGTCGAATCGGTTCTCCTGGCGACTATACGTAACGTTCTCCTCGCGGCACAATTAATTGATCTTTCCAGCGTGCTTGAACTCGATAATTATCATTTGCATACGCGATCTCGTGCTCTGTGAGCCCCGATCGTCTTTCTCGCTTTGCTCGGTCGACGGGGGACGGCGGCAGGTTCTCCTTCGACCGGCAATTATCGCACGGAATATCGCAATACGGCGGAAAGCTGCAGCAAGTGCGACATTTTTCTACGTCGTTCCGCTTCATTGCAATTCGACCATGATCTATCGCTGCTTATCCACCTATTAAACCTGGAAGAACGTCGAAAACGTACCTGGACCGCTCTTTCCTTCGATTTTGACGCGTTACGCGTTACATATTGGAGCCGGTGAGAATCAACAATTCCTATGACGATTCGAACGACTTCTTTCACTTGGGTTAATTTCTTCGATAGAATAATTTCAGCACCAAACTTCCAGTTCGAATGTTAAATACACGATGTGTTCCTCACTTTGATTAATCGTTTTGTTGAGGATGGAGATTGAGATAATTTTTTAGCCTCTATGTATAATTTGGTGCACGAATCTATGAGATATCGGTTGATTTCCGAAGAATTAGATACCGACCACTGCTTAAAATTAGGCAACTGTCGGATTAATCGTTAATTGTCGGAAAGATTTGATCATTTTCTCTCCTTAAGAGGAATTAACTTGGTAGCCATCGAGTCCTACCATTTTTGTTCTATCTCCTGTTTCTTTCTTTTTTTTTTTTTTTTCAAACGACTAATTGGCTCAATTTCACGTTAGCGCGAGAGGAATGATAGAGAGAAGTATCGTAGAAATATCGGAATGATATTAACCTGGTTGCATGTACAGCACAAGAAGACTCTAACAGAGAAGGATCAAGAGATCATCGGTAGCAAGTAGACTAAGGTTGCTGAAATGATATGCTTCTCGGAAAATTGCATAAGATCTTTAACCTGTACACGGTATAGGCAAAAAATGTCGGAGTCGTTAATAACATTTCTTCAAACAGCTTTAACATTTACGTATCGAAGATCTTGAACTTCGCATACATGGAGAATATTTTGATGAAAATAAGAGAAAAAAGAATGGAAAAGAAGAGGAATGATTAATCATTTCTATGTTACATTCGAACAAAGTAAAATTCCTGCGATGAATTTATCAGAAAAATTTTCCGTTTACATAGGAGAGATCGTCGTAAAGCAGAAGTCGAGAGGTGGCTCTTTATACTCGCTGAATGGAACACGATAATGTGACGCGAAATGGGAATAAAAGCCGACTCTGCTAAGTTTAGAAACGCAAAGCAATCCAGCCGACTAGGAACAAGATACATTACCTCTTTCAGAACTCCTCTTTTTTTTCTCTTTTTAACTGCCGTCTCGAGAACAATATTCATCTTTTTATTCTATTTAGCCGTCGATACAGGATGCAGATTCATCTCGCAGTTGTTTACGAGGCAAATTTCGAGGACGATCAACATTTTTCGAAAATCACGCTACCACTCTCGGCCAATTTATTATCCGCCCGCTCCTTTCTTCTACGTCATGCCTGTTTGCTTGTCTTCTTATTTTTCTATATATTTTCGGAAATGAGCTACGAACCCGATTTCTCGATGACAAAACTCGCTGAACTTTCAGACAAAAGCCAAGTAATTCCGTTGATTTATGTAGAAGCGACCTTCGCTAATTTAAGATCGATAAATCCTGCTTCGAATGCTGGATAAGCCTAACAGCTGTTTATACATTAATAGAAAATTTAATCGCAACGCAGAACGTAAAGATGTATAAAATATTCAAAACATATACAGCCTTCGTTTCTTCGTTGATAATTTGAATATCGATTAATTCTATTAATTTTATAATTTCACCAACTTAATTTAGATTGCCATATAATTTCAATAGCTTGCATTCGTATTCTAAAAAGTAAAATTGCTACTTTTAATCTACTAGTTGTATCTAACGTATGAAACGAATCTCTACTTAAACTGCATTTCTCTAATCGTATCCATAAAAATAGAAATACGCATAGATATCTGCAATCCGGTTGCAAACTTCGTAATCCAAACTCTACGTTCTCCAATTTATTTTATTTTCATTTACATTTCGAATTGCATAACTGTTTAACAGCGAACCGTAAAAGTAGCGAGCGTACAAGCGAGCTAATGACACTGTACAAGTTCGAAATGAATTTTCATCTGTAGTTCGAATCGCTCAGCTACCTAAGAAAATGAAAGTTGCGGAAAGTAAAAGTTCTGAATCTAAAAATAAACCGAGCGAACCGCAACAATTCAAACTGAATTTTCAATTATGCCTCGAATCGCCTAACTGTTTAAGAGCTGTGAAAACTGTACAAATTCTGAGTGTAAAAGCGAATTAAACGAACTGTGCAACTTCGAAATGAATCTTCATCTGTGTGTTCGGCTCGTATCACCGTTTAAGAATAAATTGTGAAAGATCGATCTTTCGATCGTAACTCGTTGCTCGTTCGAAAGGCGTACGCGCGAAAAAGCGTCGCACTGTTTACAACGAGCGTTAATTTCGCCGCGTGTTTTCATCATCACTGAGATCATTAATGAGGGATGACGTCAGGCGGCCCGAGGCATTCTACGCCACCAACAACTTCAATGGTATTATGGTTTCGGCGCCTGCTCGCGTGAAAAACGCTTCCTTTTTCCTCCTTTTTCTTTTCCTCCTCTTCAGCACGCCTCCCCCTTTTGTTACGATTTCATTCACCAGCCGTTCGAACGAATCGCTCCTTTTTCTCCGTTCAACTCCAGGCACCCGCGTTCTTCTTTTATTTATTCTCTTCGCCTTAGCGCGATATATACGCCGAACCACTGCAATACTCGCGGCGTTTCTCTCAACTTCCATCTTTACTTAGAAATTCGTTGCTTCTCCAAATTCTCGAGGAATGAAACGATAAGTTACAAGTATTTTTCACAATTAACGTGTAGTCGTTTATGCAAAATGATTCTACGAAACATCGACTGCATATTGAGAAACGTGTTAAAAGAATAGAATATGTTAATATTTTCTGAAGATGTTTTTTTCGTAGGAGAAATATTAAATAAGATTCCATTTGTGGATAACGGAATAAAAAGATTTGTCATGCAAAAGCGGATGATCTTCTGCGCAAAAGTCAATTCAAAGCACTACGTACGATTTTTTCAATGGACCCTCAGTTTCCGTACTTGCGTGTATAAGATACGGTCCATCAAACCACGTCATAACGACCATTGTCTTCCCCTGTACAATAACTTTCACGAGTTTTCAGACTTGAAAATGCATAAGCGAAAGGAACATCCTATCAATTCTGTACGGATCCTCTCAGTTGCTCGAACAAATACTCGATAGATGTTCAAAGTTAATCACCAAAAATGATACAAGCCCTGTACAAATATATTTCCTTCCAAACTCTGCTGGTCATTCAACCAACTGCAACTTGTCGCTCTAAAAACACTGGACAATTGGATTTTACCTTTCTGATATATTCTTGCGTCGAGAAATCGTGTTTGTCGTCCATTGTATATTCTACTGTGTTGGCAACTAAGTGATTGCGGATTTTGTCGATACCACCTAATGGCAAAATCCGCAATCACTTAGTTGCCAAGCCAATACGTAAGTTGAAAAAGAAAAAGCACAGAAAAATACGATATTCGATTATGGTTATCGTTTTATATAGCAACGATAATTTACAGTAATTATCGTTGAGCAACCGTAACAGGGATTGCCAAGACGGTAGAAACTTCGTAAAGATTGGCCAAGTTGCTTATGTGTGGCGCGATTCTAACTGTAATCAAGTATTTAACCGAGCAACGAGACAAATGTAATGAGGGAACGAGCGGAGACAATCGTCGCCGGAAAACCGAAAAATCTGTCGCGGGCACCGGAAGCTTCCAACGAACGGCGACCTCGAGCAACCGCGAGACAATGCGAAAAGACATAATTGCGAGAGCGTGAGATTGCCTTGTGTATATATACATTATACTACATCTTATGCCATGCGAAAAAAAAAAAAAAAGAAAAAAAAAGGAACACAGGGAATTAATAACGAAATCACGCTGCCATTACCTTGGAACAATTTCGACAACCAGGCATTAAATCTTAAATTACGACTGATCTTCGGACAAATCGTATAATTCGTATAATTAAAAGCGAAGGTGATTCTTAATCAGGCAACCTTGTATCGATTGTGCAACTTAATTAATCCTTTTAGGACCGAGTGTTCTTTCGACAGTGGGAACAAGTCCTTTTTCGTCAATTGTTAATGATAGAAATAAACCTGCTCCGACGAATTGTAATCTTGTTGGTGTAGTTCGCTATAAAACGGTAGTGGAATTTTTCTAATTCAATGACGTTCTATTGTAGAGGATAAAAAGAATTGGAAGACATACGATGATGAAAAAGGAGAAATTTTACTTTGGGATCGATACATTGTGGATTTTGATCATTTCCGTAATAAATATTTGCCATATGGCTAACGGTCATCTATTCCATGCTACACATTATATTTATTCGTTGGTTTTACCGAATCTAAAACCCGGTTTGTACAATTATGGTGCCTTTTTTCTATTTTTTATTTCATAAACTTTCCTTCATCTGCCATTTATTCTATTGATTTTGATTTTAAGTAGAACCTTATAATAGTTCGTTGCAATAGAAAGAATCGGTGAAAGTCGAGGGTTGGTCCCTGAATGGACGAATGAAAGTAAAAATTTCACTAAATAAAAAGTCAACGCGAAAAGAGGCTCTCTTTTGCGGAACTTAAGCTCGCGGGAAACGGGACTAATGGTCGTGGGAGCGCACCAATTGTCTCCATTGTGACACATGTTTATAATTGTTTACCAGCTGCGTCGAAACGAGCCGGAATTCGACTAGCCTCTGCCTCTTTCGTCGAGGAATTTCGACCGTTCCTCTCGCCAACCAACGATTCTTTCTCCTCTTCATAGTTTCTTAAATTCCTCTGTTTCGTAGCAATTAAGATATCGCTATTTTCAAACGTTTACTCCAATGATAATTATTTTAAACGATTACTTAAATGATAATTATTTTAAACGGCGAACCATTAAGATTTTTGCAAATCGATTTAGAATGAAAATATTCCGCGTAATGGATCGAATAATTTTTCCCCGTTCGAAGGCAGAAAATCTTTCGAGACGAAGTTTCGACGAGCTTGAAGCGTAGTCGTAAGTTTCAAATGTATTCTATGCAGAGAATTAATTATATATCGTGAAAATCACGCGGCGTAAAATATTGTACGGTATAAATTATTCCACTTGTCAAACGCGAATGCATTGGAAGAAAGGAAAAAAATTGCCGCGTTACGAAATATCAACAGTGGAGATAGAAAGAAATAAAAGTTTCGATTGTTTGACTCTGATTTGCCAATTCTTATTGAACAATTTCAATTCAGATTAAAAAAGAATTCAATGTTTCAATAAAATTCAAACATCTAAATACAGGAATTTCAATTTGAGGAAGAAGTTGAGATTCGTGAGGAAATAATCCTTTGCTATATTTGTATTTCTGGAAATAAGTAGAAATTCTATTTCTTTAATTTCAACGTCCCTGTTCTTTAGATAGAAAAGCCGCAGTATAAACTGGAAAAAGAAAATCGTTGATATTCGTAGGAAAACAATTCCCGCCAGAACGAGTTTCAATATCTCAATTTTAGCTGGCCAATTTCACAAGATAAATAAATACATAAAATACAAATGAAATTGCAAAAATATCAACGGCATGATAATTCCTAGAAAAATAATTTTTTCTACGTATATATACATACATAGATAATACATGTGACTATAAATACATGTAAAACTACATATAAAAATAGATATAAATCGCGAGTAACGAAAAGCGGAAAGAACGTTTAAGAACAAGTGGAAAAAATGTTGACATTTCTAGCAAAAATAATTCCTTCTAGATCTACTAAAACTGTGACCAGTAAAGAGAAGAAAAAGTGTTTGAAAATGACGGGGAAAAATGAACGAAAAATCGTGCTGTTCGTACGATCGAAGAATGAAAGCGGCGGGTGAAAGGGTCGGGCGATAAAGAGGCACGCTGTTATCATTACGATTCTGATTCGGGCCATTAAGATCTCTGTCGTAACAGCCGCGAACACGACGCCGTGGCCTGTGCTTGTCTCCTCGACACTCATGAATATTCGATTGCGAGTCGTCGAGAGCGATCGTGACGTCATCGAGTCGGAAGGATCAAGGATCCTGTCTCTCTGCGCTTTCGATTGGTTTCACTGTCTCGCGATGCACCGTATGCCTTTTTGCTCCGATTAGTAGAAACACGGAAGGCCCGCGGTCATTTAAAGAAAAAGAAGAAAGGGAAGAAAAATGTTGCGAAATAGCGGAATGAAAAATAGGACACGTCGAGAATGAATTTATTTAACGTGGTGAAGGAGCAAATAGCCGAAACTTGCGATAGGTCACTCGGACGTTATTGGCGCCTGATAAGGAATTCTTGATAAAGAAACGGAAAGAAGAAGATGCAAGAATGATGGAAATTCAAGATTTGAAGAGTAATATGTATAATACGCTTGTAACTAATAGAACACAATGTAAAATAAATTTTAAGTTTCCTGGGAGAAATAAATCTTTTGCATCGCCTATCCAAACTGTACTAATTCGCTAAATAACACTAATAATTAACTGATTATTTATTAATTAGAGGAATCAGTAACTATGGTAACTGTATTAAATCGAGAAAATACTATATTTGAATATTTATATGTTCTTAGTAGAATACTATACTGCAAATATTACTTGAATATTTATATATTTCTAGCAAGCGTGAAATTCTGGTCGCTAATATTTTATCACGAGATGTGACGCTAAACTATAAATAAACAAGTAAATAAGAAAGGAAGTGTAGGTAAATGGAATAAAAGTTTTGCTCAAAGCGTTGATCGATCTTTGACGCGGAAAATATTTGCCAGTAATATTGGCATTCGTTACATGCGTATTAGATTCCTGTTACATATTAACACGTCAAATTCAGATTTACGCGCAATGTTAATTTTTAAGCAGATGAAGATTCTTAGAAGAATCTCGATATTCGTCTTATTAATTTCTCTAAAATATGAATCTGTCAATTAATAATATTAACGATAATATTAGTATTAAGACTGCGAATAACTATCATTTGATTCTACGATTTAGAATCTCGCCAAAAAAAAAAAAAAAAACAAGGAAATCGCTATTTATAATCGAGGCCAATTTAAAAATTCCCATTTACTTCTCGTACAGTGGAATTCAGTAAAAGCAGGAAGCGAGAAATCAATTATTAAACGATCCGATAGCGCCACTGTATCTAATTCTAAATTACATTCGCTCGATATTCAAACGATCTATGATCGCGATTTTGACGTTTCCTTAAAACCCACTTACAACTTCCAAAAGCGACTTTTTCAATCGTTCAAGGATATACAAAGATGTTCGAGTTCGTCGAAATCTGTGATCTTCGATTCGAAAAAAGAAAATTGATGGAACGACGCGTTATAATCTTGGAAACATTTCGCGGAATAAAGAGGGATAAATATAATGGGGAATTTTTACGTTTTTCGTCTTTCCGCTCGAATCTTTACTACTCTTACTTTTATCTTTATTTTTCCTCGTACATCGAATTGCATAAATTCGTCATTTTTACCATTCCGACGGATTATAATTTTTTGCAGCCGATAGCTCGTTCAAGTTCAAGAATTAACTGGCTTGAATTATGCAAACGACTGGCAGCAAAATGTTAGCGGTAGCGGGCAACAGCGATCGATCTCATTCGATGCTCAACGAGGTGCACCATGGAAGAGTCTGTGAGCGCACAACACCGAGTAATATAAAATTTAGATCGGGACGAGCTACGATCGCAAGTTCGTACGTGCGGAAACCGAGATTTCGAAGAATCGAGCGGACCTTACGATAAATCCGTGACACGCCGAGAAATTCAATTAGATATCTCCCTCGGTGCTCTTTGAATTTTATTATCCGTTTACTTGATTTTTCAAATTGGGTCTTGTGTCTTGGAATGCTTGAAAGGCCACTGTGCATTCAATATTAGTCGTTTTTCTAAAAAATTTCCACGTTTGTCACGACGTGGTAATTTAAGCTGTTTCAGAACGTCGTTCGATTAATTTTGACGTCTATCCATCGCAAACTATTCCTTCAAACTCTCAATGAAATTCTTCTTGAGCGTAAAATCCATCGATATCGCTAAGATTTCGAGCGATACGATGATAAAAGACTCAGAGTCTCGTGGAATGAGTATTATACTCTTCGAAGTACGAACGAAGGAATCAAATGTCTACCGAAGTGCCTGTGAATGTAAATAACTTGCAGCTGCTGTCGTTGGCGATTAACTTCTTGCAAACTTTCGACGAGGCTTTCCAAAGATGCAAAATTCCACGGATTAAAATAACGAGAAACTCAAAACTTTCAGGATATAAATCGGTGGCTGACGTACAAATTTCCAAAGATTTCAAAAATAACGATCCAGAGAATTTAAATCGAAGGTTCCAACGAATTATACGCAGCAGAAAGTTACAAATTTCGACAATTTCGACACGAAAGAAACAAGAAAGGTAAAAAATAAAAAAAAAAGGAAAAAACAAAGAAATTCCAAAGCTGCAAAAGACACCAGAGAGAACGAATGTCTTCCTACGCTACGATCTCGTCCAGCAACAAAAGTATCTAGTGGCGATCCCCGACGTGACTGTTTCTCGTTTTAACAAGACATTTTAGTCGATGAGCGTACGCCCGAGGCGACTATTGTCCGGGGAGCTGGAAAGGTCCCGAGACGGAATTAAAAATCAGATGCACATTTGGCAAGGCCGTTATGTCATCGAGCAACTATTAGACCAGTTAGCCGATCACCTCGAGGGCATCTGCATATACGTAGGCCGAGATCGTCAAGAAATCGTTCTCGTGGCGGTCGTTAAAAAATATTTTTCTCGCTGTACCAACGCGACAGAGAATTCGAAAGCTTGTGGAGGAATGGAACGTCGGCGAAGAGGAAGAGCGAAGAAGCGACCACGACTTCTTTGGTATTTCTAAAGGTTTTTCATTACACGGAGTGGCTGACGCGACTCTTGTTCCTTTTTCCTCGTTCGAATTCTGGGACGCCAATGAAATTCCCCCGGAAGAGGTCTCGCTGCCGCCATTTAAATCTCCATAGATAGGAAAATCTTGACTCTGCTTTCTTTCGACGGCCAGTCGCGTTTCTCGACGTTACGACGTTTACGCGACGAATCTCGCCGATTCGCTATGCTTTTTCGTTGCTGATACTTCAACTTCGTCTGTGACGAACGTTGCGCAAGTGTCGGTGTTTCGCTGTACGTTAAAATTTGGATTCCGAGGGGTAGAATTCTCAAGATTTTCAAGAGGATCGATAGCTATATAGATGCGATATATATGGAAATTGCAAATATACAATTAGGATATCGATGATTTCTTGAAGGATATTGCAATAGATTTTTCATTTCTTTTACGTAAGAAACCTACATTTTGATTTTCGAACATTTTCTAGCTATTTCTTATCGCGGAGCGAAATTTGGATTTCAAAGGGAGAGAGAGAGAGAGTCGATTCGAAAGGAAAGGATCGATGAGAAGATGCGATATAATTTTGCAAACTATTTGAAGGATATCGTATAATACTATTCAGGAAATCAATTTAAATCAGTTCGATTTAAATCTTTCAAATAAATATGACACGCTTTATTCCTGACAGAAATAAAACGACACGTAAAAAGACGGGAGATCTCTAAATAAAGAGCTTAATTACGTTTTTAAAAGATTGACAAACCGAATGACAAGTTAAACATCGCTCGATAAAACTGTATCTGAAAAATTCCTTATCTATGGAACCATAGTGTCTTTCTGTTAGCCGAAAAACTTCCATTTGTATTAAAAATTGACTCCGAATTTTAGCCAATATACAGGGAAAGCTGAATGAAAACAGAATAATCGCTTAATAAAATCGATCGCTGCCAGCGATTCGTCAGCAAAACGATGCGACAAGAAGAAAATTGAAACAGGATAAACGTGGAGGAGAAACGAAGAATCCATCCCGTTTGCAGCCAGAAGACATTCATTTTTTTCTTTACTAGCGGAATTTCTCGGGGTTAAGGAAGCGAGGGAATGTTTTTCCTCGAGTAGACAGACCGTCTGGCGATCGTCTGGCTCGGCTGATCGGTAGTTCAGGTGTTTTTACGGGTCTCTCCCTCTCTTCCCTTAAAACTCCAGTTTTTCTCCCCCTCTGTTGCTTCAGTTTGATGGCTTTTCCAGAGATTTTACCGCCCAGCCTTCGAGTTTTACGACGTCGTTGCTGGATTTTATATCACGACGTAGCGGCAGCTCGTCGATGAGCAACGACTCGATTTACACGTCGCTTTACAGAAACATATCCGCGGGAACGAGGCCCTTCCAGACTTAAATTCGCTCTACACTTCCTTTACTTCCACTCTTCGCGCGAGACGACAGATATCAAGAACGATTTCGACGTGCCGTTTCGACGCTACTGTCTCGTACATAGGCGCTAATTGGAAGATTTTTAAGAATTATATCGTCGACCACACTGACTTTTTTTTCTTTCTTCTTGTCCTGTTCTTGAGGACTTTTAGGCTGGTCGCGTTGAAAATTACGACGCTAGCATAATCGGTGGAAGCATTATACTTAATTATCGAGGACTAATAAGACATTGATCGTTCGTATAATCGGTTTGAACTAAATTGTATTACGATTCTTTCTAATTACATCAATTAATTAGCGACGTCGTGATACGATTCTTTGAAATATTTGTTTCTGATCAATTATTAGCTAATTAGAAGATGGTGATCGTGAAGACTCTATAATTTAACACGACTACTCACAGGCGCTTCGGTAATTTAGAAATTTTTCACAAAGTTTGGAAGATTGTGATTTGTATTCTTATAATTTTTCCCGGGTCGTTTCTTTCGACACAATATCGTGGACGCGTGATTTACTTCAGAATTATTACACGACAAACGTGTAACTGAGACAATTTTCTTGAATTATGCATTTATAGAAAATATTAAAACGCAAGAATGCGCGTAAGAAATGAGGTGTAAGTGTTGTCCGTGATAATTGTTGCGCTTGGCTGTAGATTTCGCTGCTGGGATACTGCTATTTTTTTCCAATTTAGATGCGTGGAAGAAAAATCGGACGCCGGGTCGCCGGGATTTGAACCCGGGTTCCGAACGTTCGTAACCTAAGGCGCTAACCACTACGCTATCATTGTCCGATAATAGTGTCGTGTGGTGGTATTTGATGTTGAGTGCCGCCACAGAAATATCCAAAGTATACTCTTCGTGATATATTTAACAATTCTACCGTAGATTTTCTTTTCTTAATTACGCGCATAAGAATTGTAATCTCCGCATAATGTTACAGAGTCCAGCCAAACCAAATAACATTATCAACCTAATCAATAAAATTAACTGCAACCTATATACCTTTTTCAGTAACTTCAAGATTGCACGAATCATAAAACTGCGTTTCATAATGACTCTCGATTCGATTCAGTCTCTTAAAAGGAGCCAGGTGGATTAAACCGAGAGAAAAAATCAGATTTACGACGAATGCAAGTCATTCGACTGTAAAACAGCTGGCTGTTTGCGTTCATTTACGAATGTCGAACGGAAACGAAAGCGAGAGATGTCCATCTTGTTACGTGGATCATCGTAAGTTCGATCGAGGTTGGCTTTCGCGGGACGAAATTCGTCGATTCTTTGCTCCAGGCGTAACTTCGACACTAATCGTCGTTAGCGCGGACCTGTTTAACGAAGGAAGCGCAGAAACGCGAAACCGCTGGCTGCGAAACTACGTTTTCGCAATGCTTTGGCAAATTGGACCTATCGACTCGCCAATTTCCGACTACGCAGTGTTGAAAAAATCGGAAAAAGTTTCCTGAGTTAAAGCGGATAGTGGCAAATATAAAATGAATTTTTCACTTTCAATTTTTTTCTACGAGTTAGGATTATCGTGATCTTTCTTCTAGATCTTCGAACTTGTGTATGCTCGTTATCGATCTATGCTTCCAAGCAACATTTTCACGCGTCAAACAAGTCTCGATTCTACTCGACAAATAAATAATTGCACACTGGATAAATCATCTAATTACGACAAGAAGAATAGCATGGCAAATCGAGATCGAAACAGACATTCCCTGGCGAAATATCTTGTTAACCGCCAAATAAATAATACCCAAGAATAATTACTCGACTTTTCTTCGATTTCCGTGAATTTACAGAAAATTCGAAGACGCATACAAAATACATTATATTAGGTTGTCCGAAAAGTGTCTTTCCTTTACACGTCTTTCACAACAACGCATCTTTATACAAACATGAAATCTAATCTATCAAACATTGTGATCTTTATCTTGATAGAACAAACTGGATCATACGATAAATCCGATAAAATAATATAAAACGGAAATTGTTGTGCTTCCATTATTTCCTTATAAAACGAAAGAAACTTTCCGGACGACCTACTACAAAATACTAAGACACCGATTATCCAAATTACGGTAGCTTCTATGACACCTGCTAGGCGAACCCGTTTATAACAATTTAAACAATTAAATAACATTCCGAAAAATACGAATTTCCATGAAACATCGAATAGTCACGCGTTGTCCAAATGACGCAATGGAAAACGAATTGCCAAGAAGCGACAAGAAGAAGAATGCCACTCCAAATCGATATGTAGGTGATCGAAGAAACAGTCTGCTTTAACGTATTCATCATTCGTTCACGAAACATCGTGTTAACCACCTGTGGCGATACAAAGAACATCGTGTCGTGAAAATGAAGCCGATCGCTTCCAATGTCGAAGGAATAAAAGGCCAGTGCAACCAGGTTCGGACCACGCATAGGTGAAAGTCGTTATCCGTTCCATTAACGAGCTGAACCAAGGCGTCATGGGATCGAGACAGTCCACGGGAATCGCTTCGTAACAGGGGAATTACCATGGCGAAGTTGCTTCGGTCATTAGAGACCGACCATTTGCCTCGGTTACGTTTCGAAAACGGAAATCGTGACGAAACCAGCCGACTCGAGAGAACTCGCGTGTTACCTCTCTCGGCTTTTCGGTTCCTTCGATCTTAATGACGGTGGGCTCTGTCTCTCGTTATTAGACTGCCACCATCTCGTTCTCTGTTCCATTTTTCTTCGGTTACGTTAGCACCGTATTTGTTGTTCTTCACGCGTTTCTCTTGTTTGTTTGTCGGTTTCCGAGGTTTTTCAGATCACGTCTGGTTCGTATAGCGCCACGAAGGTTCACGTGGTAAATTGTACAATTTAAGATCGCAAGGTTGCGCATTTTTATCCGCAAATTAATTTCCTTGCCTTTCGATTTTCACAGATTTCTCAGATTATATTTGGTGTTTAGTGTCGCTATTAAGTTCGTACTGTGAATATTGAAACAATTTGTAATTGTACGTTCGCGAAGACCAATTTTTCTTCGGATAAATGTGTGGTAGATGAAAATTATATTTGAGAAGGTAATAAGTTTTATTCGACGCTGTTTACTCGTTTTATTTGATTCGCTGCACATATTGTTAATACGAGAATCGTTTCTTGTATTGTTTTCGCAAATAGAAAATGGAAGAATAAGAAAGATTTATAATAGAAATTTCGAGTGGAAAGGCAACAATATTGCGGGTTAAGTAATAACTCAATCTTTCGAGCAGTCATTATCATCGCCTCGCGTGTCTCGAAACCGAAATCCAGTCAACAGTTTTCGTTGTGCGACTCGAAAATCAGCCCCGAGGGTTGGCGTAAACGTTCCCTTCGACTATTCCTTAATGCACGGATCGCATGACGTTGAAATTTCGGGCAAACCAGACCCAAGAATCGTTCGACGATGGCCCAAATTCACCAGCAGACATTCCTTTCTCTTGAGAATTTTCGGCCCACTCCAAGTGAATCAATTACGACTGTGACGAAACTGTTGATTCTTAACAAATGTCTCTAATTACGCGTTATTTGTCCAGCTAACGAATTACTATATAAAAACAATTTAATTTTTTATTCTAAAAATAACAAATAAAAGTATACCAATAGCGTCGAGATAAAAGTAACCAAAAAATTAACAGCTGATTGCTAGACTGTGAATTTTTATATAATTACGAGATATTTGAAGATGCAAAAATCCACGTAACATACAAAGTATATAAAATGTATATAGCACTCGTTGTAGTGTTTAACAGGTGAGACGAATTTTCGCCTAAATTTGTTTCAATCGTGGTCACAAGAATTTGAATTCGCATAAATATCCTCAGTGTACTACTCCTCTACCACTCGGTCATTAAATAAAGGACATAAGCTAAACGCGAGGACAGACGTGTAAAAAATAGCTGGTAGAAAAAAGTAGCCGTTGTTTTGCTCAGTTTCTTTCCACTTATCAAGTGAATCGGTACACGAGGCACTGTCAGAACAGGCCAATATAGTGGGGAAAACGTGCGTCTCGTAAATGGCCGATCTACACGACACGTCGCACGTGCCATTGGCAGTGAAAAACATTTATGGAAACGTGCTTCACCTTTTACGAGTGAAGCCACCGATTACTTAATCCCTTCGGGGAGAGCACCGGGAAAAAATGACGGCCTGTGAATGGCCTAGGTCATTGCCGGCGTTCCCTCTCGCTTTGTTAAACGCCGATCGATGATTTCAACTCTTTCGATACCAGGAAAAACCTGTGTCATTTTCTCTCCTTTATATCTTCCCGAATTCTAACGAGTCTTGCTCGACACTAATCATCGTCGAGAGATTTTGCAAATGAAAATTTACAAATTGAAAGGCTGAATTTGCTTTCTAACTCTATACTCGTATCGTTGTTTTATTTTTTTTTCTGATTTTTTTATTGATTTTGAGGGTTTAATTTTCCTTTTTTTTTTTTTTTTAGAATCGACGATACGGAGATCGAGTTCCGATCAATATCCGGCGATCGAGTTTCGGATAATTTGAGAACAGAGATGTTAGTTATAAGGATGTTTGAAAAATAGAAAGACGATTTTAATTTTTCACCGGTTTGCAGGCTTCGATATTTTCTAAGATTCATGCTAGGAAGAATGAAATTCGATTAGGAAGTTTCGGGAATTGAAATGACGATTAAGGACGCAAAAGTCGACCTGAATTTTTAATTCCCTCCAAAGCTGTGATTTTTTAAGACTGAAAATATAAAGAAGTATTTCTGGTTGAGCTGTTCTGAAAGCAGAAGACCTGACTAATTGAAAGAATCGTTTCAATTTCCATTCATTCAGATATATTCGGTGGACGTCTTCTAAAATTACTTTTCGTAATTGTAAGAAACATTTCAATAAATCATTTTTAAAGTGTCAACGAACTCCCAAACATGCGTACCAAAGCTAATTAAACATCCAACATCAAATCTCCATGCTTAAGAAAAATAATACAAAGTATGAAAAGCGCAGGACGACGAAAACAAAAAAGTTAGCATAGAAACGTCCACCTCGTTTTCCAAATTCTCCCAATTCTCTATTCCGCAACAAAAGCATAGCAAAACACTTATACAACCTCGTAATACCAATTCTCCTGTGCCGACCTACAAAAAGAATCTGTGGAAGACCGAGCGCGAGACAGAGGTCAGGGAAACTGCAACGCGGAAGAAGGAAGCCGAGAAAGAGGACCACATAGAGGACCAAAGCGAGGACCAACAGAGAAACAAGAGATCCTGGTCCGGTAACAGGTGAAAAAAAAAGGGAAGGAAGAGGGAAAAGATAAAAGAGAAAGAAAAGGACAGGACGGGGACACGGTGGAATGATAAATTCGCGTTCACGCGTGTTTTTTGCCTGGCCCGAAGCGGTCCCGCTCCTGCTTCGATCCTAATCGACGATCTTACGTCACGGATGCAAAGTTACAACCGGTTTCAGACAGCGAACCAACCTTACGAACTATGTTTACACGTAACGTGCGTCAGCTTCGGTCCTGTCTCTCCTTCCTCCTCTTTTTTCTTTCTCTTTTCTTCAGACAACCAAAGGTCTTCTGGTCGGTGTTGGATTATTTAACGAGAAACCTCTGCTTAGTAAGATGAAATCATCTGGCGCGTCTGACATTGTATATTAAGCGAAGAATAAATAGTAGTTTGAGTGATTTGGTACTGCTAGATTTGGTTCTGCTGGTCTTCTTTGGCCTTCTTGGCTTCGGACCGGCTTATTTACTCGTTTTGAAATCACAGTTGCTATAGAATTATAGAATTTATAGAAGCTATTTTACCTGGTACAGTCTACAACGACGATGATTGACAGAAAGTGAATTCATTTCGTGCTCGGTAGTTTCTAACGACGAAGATCGTGAAATTGAGAAATCGACGAAGAAAATCTTCGTACCTTTATCCTCTTAGAAGCTCATAAAGAACGTCTGTCTTGTAGCGTCTATCCGATTAACATAGAATGGTTAATTAGATCTAAGAAATACCGAAAGATCAAGATCCGATCTTCAAAAAAAAAAGACAGGATTTTTTTCAGTTATACAAATCTAAAGATATAACTTTTAAAGATAGTTATCACTCTAAACAACACGTACGACCTTCGACAACTACGTACGATCGATTTTGCTAACTTTAATAACTGCACAGAATCCTAACACCAAAATCACGATGACGAACCAACGAATAAATCGCGAATTTCGGTGGCACGAGCAATTTCCAAATTTTCAACCCTTCGATATCCTGCAATTGGCGATTCACCGTGAAAACCGCGTGGGTCCAGTCAACACGTTCTGTGCTGGCACCCTGGAACCGGAACGAGACAAAATTCGTCGAAAAGGAACAAAACGGGTGAAACGAAAGAAAAAAGAATGAAACCGGAACGTGAAAGAAAAAAAGAAAAAAGAAGCGGGAATACGTTCTATCCTCCGTGTCGTCGTTCACCTCTGTTATTTCAATATCCGTGAATGGCCGCACTATCGAATATTGAGTGCCAATATTTGCGCGCTCCTCGGTCCACGTTTATTCTATGTCCAAAATATTTTTTCCTCTAAGGTAGAAAAAGAAAGAGAGAGGGGGAAACGTTGACGGTAAGAGAGCAAGGGGAGGAGGGAGGAAGAGAGAAAGAGAGAGAAAAACGAGAAACACGCATAATTAAACCGGTGCCGCGAGGCATACGTTCACGGCCGATTAAGAGATCCAATTAAAGAAAGAAGGCAAAAGGACGACTCACCTTTCTGCAGTTGGCCATGGTCCGCGTTCATTTTCGCCTGCAACAGAAAGTGCTGCGCTTCACTAAGTAGAATTAGCACGGGGACCGTGAAAATTTCGGCCGTTCTGCTAAAATATGTGCAAGCGGTTGGCTCACCTCGTAACCTTGTTTCGCGCCCCGTCCGCCACCCCAATAGTCGCTCTCCTTGTCGTGCGGATTGCATTGCTGCGACAGAAAAAAACAGATATATGTTAGTTTATATAAAGCGCAAAGCACCGAATATAGGGCACAATGTCTTTCTTTTTCTATGTGTGAATTTATTCTTCTTGACTTAGACACAGCCGGAGGAAAAGATAGCTGGACGCGTAGTGCAAGTAGATATCATTGAAATTTCCTTACATATGCAGGGTGGTTGGTAACTGGTGGTACTAGCGGAAAGGGGGTGATTCTAGGCGAAAAAAGAAGTCGAAAATATAGAATAAAAATTTTTCGTTTGAGGCTTTGTTTTCGAGGAAATCGACTTTGAATTTTCGCTCGGTACGCGCGCGGTACGTTATAACGGATCTCACTGTAGATCGTTATCTCGGTGGAAAAATTAAAAAAAAAAGAAAAAAAATTTTTATTCTATATTTTCGACTTCTTTTTTCGCGTAGAATCACCCCCTTTTCGCTTGTACCACCAGTTATCAACCACCCTGTATATGTATGTATGTATGTATGTATTTGTAAATGTGAATATTAATTCCAGTTACGTGTGACTATTGTGTTGGCAACTAAGTGATTGCGGATTTTGTCATTAGGTGGTAATGCCATTAATTAATACCATTAATTGTAAAGACACGCAAAGACAAGTGAAGCTGAAATATCTAACGATAATACGTTTAAAATGAGTATTTTATTTGTCGACCTACTTTTGATGTTTAATTCTTAACGGCACACGTAGGGCAGTGCTCTTCTTTTTCCATATTTGAAGTTATTCTTCTATATATATTCTTCAATATTTCGTATCTCTTTTGTTTATTAAATAGGTGTTCATTTCCCGATTTACTTTGACGATAAATTTTTGGTAGTACGCGTAATGTAATCTCTCTTTTCTATGTTTAAATTGATTCTTCTGTTTCTAATCTTTCGTATCGTCTACTATGCTGCTTCCAATATCTTGCGAGCTTAAATATCGCGTTGTATTTTAAGAGGTAGACGCGTCGTACGATTTTGGTCTTTACAGCTACACATTCGAATCGCTTGGCTGCCGAGACTCCTATAAGCGAACTAGAGTTGTAAAAATAAACTTTGGTAGTTATTGCACAATATATAAAAATGATTCGCTCATGACGATACCAAGTTTGTCGCGATTACAATTTTGTGTCTGAAAACAGCTTGTTTCCATCATTGGTATATTCGCTGTAGTTTCGTTCTAGAATCAAATAATGTAACTTGTTTCTTATTTTCTTCCAAAAGCTATATCAATCACGATAAATTTGCAAAACAGTATGAAATACTACTACAACGAATCCTGATTTCCTATTTGATCATGAAACTACACCGATTACGTTACATTTATAAAACAATATCAAATGCCACGAATCCTAATTTCTCTAGGCAATTGCGAAACTATGCTACCGTATGAGCCTGTTTTTGCACGCTGGATGCGTATCACGCAGAAAGAGAATCGTGTGAAAAGGGTCACGAAAAAATTGGTGTGCAACAAGGTATAAAACTTGTATTAAACTGACGCAAGTTATACAGCAGGCAATTTAAAATACAGAGACGCGTTCGCTAAAAACATTTTGTTTAATAAACACGTATAACACACGTGCTTAAGAAAGCACGATTTTCAAGTATCCGTGTAGGATACTAACCAGCCAACTAATTATTACCGTGCGTTTTTGTAACCGTGTACGACTAAATCAAACGTGTAAATGCGAATAAAACGTGTTAAAAGAGCTGAGCGTTTCAAAGAGCCGTGTAAG
The DNA here is from genome assembly GCF_040668555.2 of Bombus flavifrons. Classification (NCBI taxonomy): domain Eukaryota; kingdom Metazoa; phylum Arthropoda; class Insecta; order Hymenoptera; family Apidae; genus Bombus; species Bombus flavifrons. The sequence goes on along the minus strand of NC_138455.1, from coordinate 8,718,733 downwards.
AAGAATATCGCACAGAAATAGTCACCAGGTGCAATTACATTAAGTAGCAGAAAATAAGACCAGAAAATAAGTCGACGAGAAGATCATGATTCATCGTGTTTCATCGATGAACGACGTAACATCGTCGAATGGTAATCACCGAAAACCGCGTAAAGAGTATCAATAATTGATAAATGGAGTATCGTAACGAAGGACGAGGGTTGGTGAGCTAGTGGAAGTGAGGTGGAGTGTGGAAAGTAGTCGACGTAGCGAACTGGAGGAGGCGTGGGCAGCGAGGATCGAGGATGGCAAAGAGGACGGCGAGGGGTAAAAAGCACCGTCTAGACACAACATAGACGAGGGTGGCGGGCTTAGCCTGTGACCTTGGGCATCACTCGGCCTTCTACAGAGACAAACAATCCAACCCCCTCTTTCGCTCATAAATTGTTAGGCGAAAACGCGTACTTCAGCCATAGGGGATGGAAAAGTTGTAATATAAAGGGGTTGTTTAAATCACGCGACGAAAGAATTCATTTGAGGGAAATTGAACGAGATTTGATAAAATGAACAGAGCAAATGATATCTTTCGCTGTATGTTAATTTAATTAATATAAAAAAGAATCTCGCGCGATTTAATTAATATTTTATAGAATACACACGAGCAACCGGTTATTAATGCAATACAGCTACCAGTGTATAAAATCAGAATAAAAAATCTTGCACAATAGCGAAACGTTCGACGATGAAACAAAAGGAATTTTACAAGTAATTTCGATCGATTATAAATTATCTGATTATCTCGTTAGAGGTCTATGATTTATAACAAGTACTTTGTCAATTTATCAGTAGTATTAATCCACGAATTATTGTCCGAGAAGTTTCGTATTTTTTCAAATCGTGAGGGAATTATTAAGCCGTTTCTTCAAAATTCCTCTCCACAATCGAGTTTATTAAAAAACAGAATTCGATAATCGAAATTCTCCGAGAAGATGCTTAATAAACTGAATCTAATCAAAATGACCGCTAAAAAACTGTTATCCGCATTGGAAAATGAAATTTACATACGAAAAACTCCGGCCGAGTGTTCCCCAAATCCAGTCAACCCGAAAATGAAATTTTACTCTCGTTAAACGTAAAACTATAAATCGAACGTCATGAAAGGGAAGCTTCTTAATCTTTCGAATTTGTACACAGTAAATCACCGGCCGTCCCACTAATTGCCTACAGGAGAAAATTCTTTCCCTCGATTGACGGCTCCCATAACACGAAGCTGTGTCCAGGCTGGAAACCGTGGGCGGTTTAAAAAGCCAACGAAATACACGTACGACAAGGGGGACACCGGGGATGCCAGGAACATTAAGGGATGACCTCGTTTCCCTTCTCACGACCTCCTGAACCACAAACGACCGCGTACCACCCTCCGACAGGCCTCCGCAACTCGCAGGACCTTGCGTGTGGTCACGTATCCATCTCGAAGGACTCGGAATGCTCGAAGTAAAGGGTGGCCTATTCCGGACGAGGGATCGCGTTACACGAACGATAAAGTAAACGCGACCATTCGAATTCCTCTGTTCTTTCTACGTTATTCCTTGGCAAAATTGCTCGCAGTAGACTTTCTGATATATAGCTGACATGTCTGAAATATTTGGCGAGCGATTTCACGTTGATAACGAAGCTTTTAATTCTTTCGAGAACGATCGTGTAATTTCTGTACCATGGCCATTTCACGACTCTGATAAGATGGTAGAAAAGTAATAAATAAATTATATTTCTGCATTATCGTAAATACGGGTATTTTCACAAATAATTTCATTCAATTTAATCCCTCTGAGAATTTTTGCTGTATTTTATAATTGTTGCAAAATGGTTAAAAAACGTAGATAAATTAAGTGTACGTACAGTAAATACAGAGCTGTTTCTAAGATAATTTTATTAAATATTGCAATTTTTGTAACAGTATTCGCGTTGCTCCAGCGTTCTCTAACGTAGGTGGCCATTTTTTACGGAGACCAATGGTCATTTTTTAAAAACCAGTTAATAGCAAGACAAAAGTCTTATTTAATTTATTATATATTTAATTTAGACTCTATGCAGAGGAGAAAGGAAATTAGTTTGGCAAATATCGCAACAAATATTTATAGATTAACGATTGAAAATGGTATATGGAAGGACGAAACGAGAACTTGATCGTAAAACAATCGAGCAATAATACTGAAAAGCCATCAACCTTGTCGTAAGTCGATGTCGAAGGTGATTCGTCGATCGACCTAGTTCGGTAAGTACGAATCGATAGCGAGCCACTCGCTGCGACTGAATTTTACGCCCCCATAAATCCGAGGGTGTAGGACCGACCTAGAAACCGAGCTAAGGGACACCATAAGGCGTCGAAAGGGCAATGCTTTCGTCGGTCGCTCCACAGGTGGCTCGTGAAACGATCCGATTCTTGTGAGAAAGTCCAAGAACGTGAAGGGATATGCATTTTCCGTGCGAGGATGGTCAACGCGGCCCTAACGCCGTCGAAAGCTCACCCTCTCGCGAACGACCGGATAAAATCCCTTCCAGATATTGCGATCCTGTCCACCGACACTTTTATTGAAACAAAATTTCGATGTTTCTCCCATTCTATTTGCCTGTTGATCCGTGCATTTACGAAATTCCTTATTTCATTGAAATTTCTCCATTTACTTTTATCGATGCTGATGATTGAATTTGAACGTTTGGAGACATAGTTAATCGTGTATCATATTTCGTAATTATTTTTACTGCGATGAAACGTAGAATACAGGACGAAAAGATTTCGTTTCTATTTTTTGGTGTTATGTTATAGAAATGGCCCGGGCGAAAAATGTTTGAGAATGTAAAATACTTTTTATGGAAATTTAGAACTTTGCTAATTGCAAATTACTGTATTCCAAGGGATCTGAATTTTCTAGTTTCGTGTTCCGAAAAAATAAGATCTAAGTAGGCGAAGTGCGTATAAAGTGTCGATTAATTTCAGAAATTTGAAAGTACCATTGTGAGTTACCATCTTTTAAAATTATTCTAAGCTCCTCTAGATTTTGGACATTTAACGAAACTAGTTCATTTCCATATCCTCGTGTTCTAAAAATTCTCAACTCCTTCCAAAAGAAATAGGCGCAGTAAATCGTTCGTATCAACGAATTAATCAAGTTGAAAATTGTACAATCTCTGTAATTCCAGGTAGCCATGCTTTAAAGTTAGTCTCATTAGAAGCACACACGCAACACTTGTCGAAAAGATTCTACTTCTGTTCTAAAAACTTTCACCGCCCTAAGTAAAACCATCCGAAGGTGGGAAGATTCTTCACACGACAGAAAAAAATCATGAGTGTTTTGAAGCACAGGCCGGAAATGGGTACTATCCGTTTCTATTTTAAAACCGTGAACGAGAGCAGACAGAAAGTTGGAGGAGCCAGCTCAGGGCGAAGGAAATCGTTGTTGAGCAGGAACAGACCGATTCATCCCTTAAATCCATCCATCCGCTGGCAGATGGAATCGAGATCGGTCACGTGACGGTTCAAATTGGATCTGGTAATGAGAAGAATAATTGAAGAGCCTGGAAGTCGAGCGACCGAGTAATGTCGCCCTTTGACATTTGTCTGACATTTCCTACAAGGGTTGCCGACCTAAATCCCTTTAAGTCGAACCGACCTTTCATTATATTTACACGAGAAAAAGCGGAAAGGAACTTTGGTTAGTTGCATTCTATTATATATCAAGACTATCAACCAAAATGAGATTTATATACAGCAGAGAACGAAACGAGGTATTTTGCAAATTGCAAAACAAATTGTACTTGAGAAATATAATGTACACTGCAGAGTAGGGAAGTGTGAACAATATGGTGAAAAACGTCTAATATAAATGTTACTATTATGTGCATATATTAGAAATAAATTACCTACTTAGCTTTCAATTTCCTTTTCTTCGCTACTATAAATATTCATTGTTCTTCTCTAAACTTAGATTGAACGATTAATCTTATTACTTATCCTACTGATAATTAAGGAGTACAGGAATATAAGAGGGTTAAGTAACTTAATCTAATATCAGTGACGGATCTTGAAACGTGTCATCCGGCGAACAGTCGCTTAAATTTCTTAATAATTCAATAAGAGAATCAGCCTTATTGGTATGACGAGCACGTTCAAATTTAAAAGTAAAGTTTGAACAAAGAGGGCGAGGGGTACGAGCGAAAAATAGACTGCAACGGATGTAATATGTATACCGGTACACGGCCCTCCTTATAACGCTGGAAGCTCTGACATTCGGTAAACCAAGAAGCTTTCCACCTCCTCTAAAGCTCCTACTGTGCAGCTTTATTAAAAACCGAAGTCAGAGACCCAGTAAAATTTCTCCACTCGAGGCCTCTCCATTCCGTCACTGAAGCACGAAGCGAGTTCGTTGATCGAAATATCCACGATCACCCTCCAGCTACTCCCGCATCCCCTTTTCCAAGCCACGTTTTTCGTGGACACGAAACACAGGCCCTTCAAAAATTCAACTCGATAATTTCCATCGAGCCGGAAACACGACGGCGTGGGACGAAGAGGGTGGGGATGGGGGAGGTTGCGTCGTCCGATGCAACCCTTACGTCCAGGCGAAAAAAAGGAAGAAGAGGGAGGGCGAGAGGATAGAGACACGAGGGAGGATGGAAAAGGCGAAAAGGAGGGAAAAAATGGAAATACATGCTCGACGATCCCCGGATTGGTAATCCAACCTACCCACGAGCAGCTCGAAGGGAAGATAAAGAAGGGAAAAAAAATACATTTTAGCTCGCATCCAGGCGCTGCAGCCACTCTCTCCTCTCGCTTCGAAACCCCCTTGGCTATCCTCTCTCTCTCTTTCTCTATTCCGTACGTCGGTGTAGGTGGTCGGGCCGATAGTCGAGAGAGCGTCCCGATAGCAAAAGGACGCCGACGCCCGGCATCGGAGGGTGGCCGGGGAAAAAAAGATCACAAGGACGGGGGTAAAAAGGAAGAAGGGGTTCGTTCGTTCGTTCGACGGATGAAGAGAGAACGCGACGGGGACGAAGATAGAGAGCGAAGAGTAGATCGAAGGAGAGCAAGAAACCGGGCTGGATGAAAAAGAAAGGGAGAAGAGACAGAGAAAGAGGGCGCTCCGTGCCGCCTGAGCGGCGGGGGTTGAAGAGGGGGCAGGCGAAACCGGCCGGGGGAGGGAAAAAGGTGGAAAAAAAAAATAGCGGAGCCGAGGAAACGGGAGGAAAAAATCGGCCAGCCTCCAGGAAGGAGGAGCGCGGCTGGGGAACCAGGGGCGGAAAGATAGAAACGGAGGGGGTGGAAGGATCGGGTAAGGCTGCCAGGAAAGAACAAAGAAGAGAGGTGCGATAGGAATGATAGCCGATAGAGAACGATGAATTTTCTCTACTAGGGGTGAATTGAAAAATCGTCACTGTAAATGTTTCCTTTTGAAGATGACGCTTGCAATTTGAATTATTTTCTCGATACAATTACAATCGAATTATCCGTCGTGACCGAATCTTCTGTAACTTCCACTGACATCCGAGTTAACATTATAACTTCTGATTTGCTATTCTAAACCTTATAAAAGGGACGAACCACTATTCTCTGGAAAGAAATTTCTCCAATATCTGAGATTGATAAACAGACGGCACAAAATAGCTGGAAAATCTTCGCCAGTGAATTTGCACGCAACGTCCGAATAACAGTTAATCGAACGAACGAAAGCTCATCTCCTTGAAACTAACAAGACACCTCTACCATTCAAACCCCCCACCCTGAAAAATTCAAGCTCTCGAAAGGACAAGAAGAAGAGTGGCACGTTCCCCGGTGTCCGGCGCGAGATAGACGTCGGAGGGGGCGACAGCCAGAGGGGTTGGAAGGGCCGCGGGGCAGAGGGGTTCGGTGGAAGAGGCGCAAAAAGACGAAAGGGAAGAAGACACAGTGCTCGAAGGGGTTGCGGAGAGGGCGGGGGTGGGAGGGTGGAAGAAAAAGGGGAAGGCGAACACGGCGAGAGAAAGAGATAGGAGCGCGGTACGAAAAGTGGGTGGTCGGGTGAGAGAAAGGGATAAAAAAAGGAGAAGAAGAGGGGTGGGCAGAGGAGGCTAAGGGGCGAAGGAGAGAAAGAGAGGAGAAAACGAGGGGCCCACACGGTGCACATGCGTGACCGTCCGTCCGCGTACGAGGCGGCGTGTATTGATCAACCAAAGAGCGCCACGACGCCGGGCGTCCTTTCTGCGAGCCTTGCTTTTTTCGGCACGACGGCCAAGGGTGGAGGAGCTGCTAGATGCTGGCGGACGAAGGGGGCGAGTTCACCGTTCCGTGGCGAGGAACGCCGAGCGACGAAGGGAGGCCGCGTCGCGACCTAGCCCAACAGGACGCCTGTGACGTCACCCTCTCTCTTTTCTTTATCTGTCGTTATTTGCCACCCTAAATCCTCCCAACCCCTTGGCTTCGCGCGGTCGTTCCTTTCGACCGTGGTCCTCCAGACCTGACAACCGACTCGTTAAGCAGGAATTTTCGTGACAGTCGATGCGAAGCTGGTTCCATCGGGGATGCTTCCTTCGAGATAGCAAGTTCCAGCGGATGACCGTGTTAGTCACGATGTTCAGGACAGTAGGTGTTCCTTTCTGGTCTTAGGAGCCTGGCGATTTTGTTAGTCAGTTCAGGTTGTGGAATTGTGGTTTTTAATGGCGTGGTTGTGGAAGCACATTCGGAGGAATCGCTCGACGCTTCTTTCCTAGCTATTCCGCCTTTCGCGTAGATGCTATATATTTATAAAGTTGGAAGGAATGGGAATATTTATAGCACTTAGATAAAGCACTTTTTATTAAGTCACGGGCAAGTTCTTTGTGTCTCAGACCTACATAGCGAGCTTAAATTATTCTAGTACATTTTTGTATCATGCTAAAATAGTACGTAAGCTGTTTTATTTACCGTTTAGACCAATTACACGATATATCATTGCTTGGTCGTCGAAGGATCGATAAACAAGTACGATAAATATGAGTGAATACGTCAAAGAAGTTTCTGACGAAGGGAGAAAATGAAAATCTGATAGAAACTGGTAGGAAGAATTGCTAAACCAATCGACCGATCAGGAATTAGATTAGAACTTCAGCTGAATAGAAAAATAGCTGTACCAAAGATCCATTTTTGGAAATAAGGATAATTACTTAAAATGAAATCGTTCCAGCCATAAATCATGTTTGTCGTGATTGTAATACAAAGTAAGCATCGTGATCAATGTAAGTTAGGGAAATTTTCATGCGGAGCATACCTAACGCGATTCTCGTCGGTGGTGAAAGTTAAAGCTTCACTTTCATCGTGAGCAAATTCTCCGCGGAACACGGTAACTAAGTGAACGGTAATTGTTTAACGAAATTATAACAAGCATCGTTGTGAAAACGAGTTTAAAATTCCGGGGGAGAAACAAGAGCGGCAGGGCGAAATATTTTCCATGCTAAACACCGGAAATTACGTTCCATCGAGAACGAGCTTTTCCCTTTAATTTTTCCACCCCTACCCCCTTTTCTTTGTATCCTTTATCCTGCTCTATTTTCCGTTTCCTCTATTTTATTTTTAGTATTTCTGTCGTAAGAAGGAAGAAGGGGAAGAAAAGTGGGCCGTGAAAATGCGAGAAAAGTGGGAAACTTTCCAAGTTCCTTCGCGGATATAATTTCGTTAAGAACTCTTCTCGGAGACTATGATTGCTCGTTTTTAAACCTCTTTTTCTTTCAATTTGCTCTCCTTTCGTTAATTCATTCTCGTTGTTGTTACAATGTTTCCTTCGTTAACGTCAACTGAGTGTAAAATCCCGCGTTTTGTCCGAGTGACGAGATTAAACGAAATGCTGTTCCTTCCAAGATAATCAATTCCTTCTTCATTTAGTATACAAACCTCACTCAGCCAAAGAATACCGGAGAACAATGATGTATTTTATTTAGTAAACCGTGAATTTTTTCCCTGTTTGATGGCACAACCTTTCACTGTTACAGTTGTACTCGTCGTTCAAATACAATATAAACACATTCTATGTACGTATTTATAATTATTATTTCTTCAAGACGTTAAATCTTTCTATCTTTCTATCTGTCGCTTTTGGGAAGGAAATGACGTTTAGCGAAGATGTTTATAAAGTACATCCGTGAAGGTATATTTACCAATTTATTCGCGTAATCTGAAAATTTCTGTCGACAAACAAATAATTCTCATGCTGCGTAAAACAATTTAAATGTCGATATACATCAAATATATACACACGACAAAAAAGTTCTCATTTCACAAGATGAGCCTACGTCTTCAGAAACTATTCACTGCAGAAAGGGTTCAAGATATTTGTAACTGCAATTAGAAAAAGATTCTACGATATTCTAAGAATACATCTCTCAAGTACTCCACAGAGTAACGGGAAAAATCCTACGAGTTAAGGAATTAGCTTCTTCTATGTTTCTCAAGCTACCCCTCAGACTAACCCTTGCATTTTGCTTTTGATTTTTCTATCGCCCACGGCACAGCTCAGGGTTCATCGATCCGAACCGATGACTCGAATCCCCAAAGTAGGCTAGGCCGTTCGATTCTTGTCAATCTTTCATAGTTAACGTCACCTTTTCACAGCCAAGCCTAACCTGTGAGTACCAACTTCCTTCGATACTCCCTTACGTTAGTTTTTTTTTTACGTGAATTTCTTCGGTGGCCAGTGGCCATGTTTAAGCAAAGCGTTTTTCTCCATGAGAAAGATTAAGGATCACCGGTTGATCTTACGCTCGACCCCTTTTAAACACCTCTGGCGACAAACAAGCTGCGTTGAATTTTTACATCACCGCTTAGACGATGTTTAAGTATTATTACAGCACGTTTAAAACGTATTCCGTGGCCAACTTGAATCTGTTGGTATTTTATGATATGAATTTACGAGTCCTTGGCGAAATTGTAGGAAATCGTTGGTAGACAACGAAGCTTTAATTTATGGCAGAGGAACCTTGAAATACTTTTTTAGCTCTTCTGTAATGCCTAAGACTTTTTACGTACTACTTTTACGACGCGATCATCCGATACTGATGAAATTGTACGAGATCGTTGCTAGCAAACGAAACTCTAATTTACGGAAGAGCAATCTTACTTAGGGAACATACTTTGTACGTAGAGAAACTAATAAGTGTAATCTCTAGATTTACAAATAATTCTCCTCTGCTTTCCTAATTTTTGATAGACGAAAGCAAGTACAACTTTAGTAGCAATTTTCCTATTATCGAATTCTTCGTGTCTCGAAACGAAATCACCGAGAACAACGACCACTGATGTTCCATATGAATTCGATAATCTAATCGGGCAATCTCGACCTTAACAAACGCTACGAATATTTCAAATCGATGACAAATTCCCATTTCCATCTCGCTATCTCCCCGTTCCACATATATTTCACGTTCAGACGAGTGAATATTTTGAAAAAAACACGGTCGAAAGGGCGGTGTGCCTTTTTTTCACTGTGAAACGAGACTCTGTTTTCTCGCAGGCGATCGCCACTTTGGCTGGCAAAGTGCATCCACGGTGTGTATCTCGTCGGCTGACGGGTCGATTCAATGTTTAGAGAGGATTACTTAATTCTTAATGCCCCTAAAGGGCCTCTCGTGTTTAACTATCCGCCGGGAATCAACAATTCCCTGGATCCTCGAGTGCTATCTGTCGCGATGGATTTAGCCCCCGTTGCGTTCGATCCTGCGATCCGACGCTTCAGCAAGGCTTAATTGCGCCTCGATGGAAGAATAATCGACTGTATTCTATGACCCTTCGACGCTCTTTTCTTCTACTCTTTTTTTCATAGTTATGGGAAAATAAGTTAGTTCGAGTAGCTTTGAGCGAAACAATTTCGTACTTGAGCATACACCACATATTTTCTGTGGAGAGCAATAAACGTAATGATCTTTAATGTTTGAGATTCCCCTCTAATTTTCTTCCTTCTATTCGTTCCCTCTTCGCTCCCTTGCTTTCATCCTCTTTCCATCCTTCGCTTCTTATTTTCTTCCTTCCTCCCCCTCGTCAACTTAATTTCTTTTTGTCTTCTTCCCTCCCCTTTCCACTTTCCCTATTCTCCTTCTCCCGCGAAATGAGTACGTAACAGGAAATTACGACTAGTCCGACCAAACGCTTAAGCAGCGTTTTATTCCGAACGTTTCTGGCGATGGAAGAAGCACAGCGCGTCTAACAGCATCCATCGCGCACGATATTACCAAACGTAGAATACAGAAATCCTCTACATTCTGAGAAACGCGTATGCAAAATATACAGGATTCGATAGAAGAAAGTAGACAAAGAATCGCTTATTTATTTATTCATAAACTTCCCACGTACTATCTTCGCCACTCGTGTCATTTGCCGTGTAAACTGTCCAATTTCCAACAGTGAGCCACGTCTACCAATACAGTCGTACTGGATGCGCGATCATCAAAAGCCAAGCCGTGGGACTGAAGCGTTAATTTCGGATCATCCTGCAACTATGTATCGGTGTATTCTATCCAGGAGAAGCCATAAACGAAGGAAACATGGAGGAGTTTGTCCGAAGAGAGTCCCATGACTGGCATTAGAGGCTGACCCAAAAGACTGATCGTCCTCGTTGGTCGTCATCTTAATGACTTATAGCCAGGTCGCCACTAATGACACAAGTCAGGGACGACGATCCGGTGGGTCTCCCCGTGGACCAACGATTCTTAGAACAAGTCTAGATCGTGAAACAGGGTGAACAGACTCGAAACATCGCTGTGTAACACGATGGAGTCAGGTTTCGAGTCGTGACAGAACGAGACTACGCGATCGACCGGGCCAAGGTCTTCGACTTCCACTCGGCTCACCGAGGGTCCTGATAAATTGCTGGCAGCTGGCAAAACTCTCCTTCTCCTCCGCCCTCTTCAAGGGGTTACACGCTGGCACACGTGGCCGCGTGAACCAACCGGTATGGGACCTGTTCTTTCACATTCGACCTAGACACCTTTACGCGAACTTTCAACTTCGCCACGGACATTTGGTTAAGGCGGGTACAAATCGTTCGATGAAAAGGTATTTAGCGGCGTTTCAAAGAGCCGACAGATAAAATGTCAAAGAGTTGTCAGATTTGTTGACGGTTGAGATAATTGAAGCGACATGGAAGGGACTTTTGGAGGAAAAAGGTTCTTAGATTTTTGGTAGGATGTTTGGTAGAGTGTTGGGATGACGCGACAGTGTTGGATAAAGTGGGATAGGATTCTAAGATTCGTCGATCGAGTTGCTTGGATGTCTGAAGCGTTTGGATTAACGTCTGCACAGAAGAAGATTCTTGGATATTTGGCCAAGTATTTAGAAAGATTGTTGCTAGTAATATAGGAGATGGCTTTGACATGTTTTAGGGGAAATCATGTTTGCCATGGTTTAAGGAAAGACGGTGAAACTTTGAAGGAGCTGAAGTTCTTTTTATGAAAGATGGAGCATGTAAAGGAAGAGACGAGCTGAGAAAATATCAATCTATATTTGGTGCAAGAATATACTCAGGGCCCTTTTTAACCCCGACTTTTGGGCCATCTATTGCGTTAACGACGTCGATTGGATCCAAGCTATAAGAAGTAAAAGATCGGTAGGATAGGTGGCTTGCCAGCAGCATGAATCACCGAAACGACGTACAGGAAGTAATAGAAAATATGAATAACCAAGAGGAAGAGAATAAATCGTCGGGAGAACACCAGAAATTGAATCGTTCGTAATTTTTATTTCCACATACACTGCTGATCCGAAGTATTCAAACGCTTAATGATACACATATGAAACGTTCTAATTGAATCGGATCACCAAGTAAACGATTAATCGGGGATAGTTACACGTTCGTGTAAGATGACGATTTAAAATACACAGGAAAAAATATGTGAAATATTATTTCAGAGAATTATAGGAAAATACTAAATGAACAATTTCTATATTCACGCTGATGATCCGTATAATATCAGATACGTATAAAGACCGAATCTCTGGAAGGAACATCATTCTGGATCAACGAAGGAAGAACTTACACACGTATAAACACACACATGGGGTTCAATGGATTATCTCAGTTCGAAGACCTTCTATACTCCTCCCACTTGCTTGCCAGCTATCTAAGACACACATGTGTTCCCACAGGGTGTCAGGGCCGTATCGCTTTCGTGGCTTTTTTTGTCGGCTAGGCCTAGAAATCGAGCGAATGCGAGAGAAAAACAGAGAGAAAAACAGAGAGAGAGAATGAGAGAGGGTGGTAAACGGGACACACATGTGGTCTGTGTTACGTTAACCTGCCCCTCTGCCTCTCACCACCACCCGCGGACGAAACACGAAGGGCAATAGGGGTGGGGCGACAGCGAGTGATAAAATTCAACAGTTGGCCCCGAATTGGCGGCTCTTCTCTCTTGTCGCCTCGGTTTCCCTCGTTTCCAGGGGAGACCGTTGGCCCGATAACCGATCGCCTGGAATTTACGTGACTTCTGACCCTTCGCTCTCTGCCCGACTATCCTCCCTGCCCGAAAAAAAGTCTGGTCAGTGAACTGCCCCCTTGAACGGCGCGCTCCTTCCAGAAAATTTTATTGCACTGTTTCGATCGTTTGGAACGTTACAGCAGCGGCTACAGTCTCAAACTACGCACACCTGAATCCTATGTCCCTAACCACGTTAATAATATCCGACAAAAAGTATCGATTCATCAGTCTATCTATAAAAATTGCAAATTTTTCCTCTCAGACCTCTTAACCGCGGTCATTTAAATCCTTCGTTCGAGTTAATCTCGATAACAGGAGACAAATTTTGCTAACTTACCAATCTCCCTGAAAGTTTTCGATTTCTTGCTCCCGTCTTAACCGCGGACGCCTGATTAACTTTAGTAACATTAGAAAAATTCAAAGCCATTAGTCTGAGATTAAAGCCGACCCTAGACGCGTTAAGATCTAACCACGACCTGACCCAAGCGCCGAAAGCAATCGTTTCAAATGTCTTATCACCCCCTATTGCTACATCGCGAGGGAAGTAGATGGAAAAACTGCATGGAAGATGAAAGATCGGTGGGAAAATGGTCGAATGGAGGGTGAAACGCGAGAAGAGGAGTCGAAGTGACACGTATCGGTTCGCTGACCCAAATGAGACAAGAAGAAAGCGCGCGAGTATCGCGGGGGTGCAGCCAGAGGGGGTGGAGATCTGACCCAGACGAGTTTTTCCGCCGGTTTCCCGGGGATTTCCTATTTTTCCCGGTCGTAACGTCGGGCGGTGGGTCGGTAGTCTGCAGACAATTCGCAGTAAAATTTTTACAGCCAACCCCCATCTCTCTATTGCGACACGGTTCGCCGCGAGGGGTGGAGACGGCGGTGGTGGCGGCGCTCCAGACGCGCGGAATGGCCGCGGCCTGCTCGCGGAAACCCATAAACCTATACGTCTGCCCTCCAATCTCCTCGAGCTTCGCTATTTCGCCGTACGGGAAAATATTTTACGTCGTCCCGACGTTTATCTGCGATCGGGACTTTATCTTTATTTCCGCGTTGGGATTGATTCGAGACCGGGTTATTAGAGTCTGAGCGCAGCCTTTACGACTACTTCTCTCTCTCTCTTTCTCTCTACAGCTCTCTTTTCCTCTCTCTACACTCGTCTGGCTCGATATCCGTCTCGGTGAAGCCGTTTGAAACGATTTGGTTGAACAATAGGTGTTGATTATGTGTTTTAATGAAGCCGCGTGTTGTGTGGCCAGTTTAAGTTGTCGCGTAACAAGGAGTTACCGAGACTCGCTCATCGTCAACTGAGGATTTAGTCGTAGCGGACAAATGATTGCTTAATATTTCACTCTTCTCTTCATTCGCCCATACGAGTGTTTTAATCTCTCTGCGATATTAGGGTCTGCGTGTACATTCACGTACTATTGTATAGTTGATCTTCATTTAGTCACTTGTTGTCAGATAAAAATTAAATGAAAGAGAAAATAGAAGAAGGTAAACTCAAAGGCAAATGGAGGCAGCGTCTTATCCACAATAAACAACGAACTGTTCCAATGTTCGAAGAAGACTAAAATACTCAAGCGGCTCTCGGATCACCTGGAGATACTTTCGTTCGGAATTTGGAAGAGAATGTTACGTTTAAAGTGGTAGGAATCAGAGTCACTGGAATGAAGTTGTCCAGTGCGATTAGATTAAAATTTAATACACAGTTCGATGGAATTTTTGAACTTGAGGCGATTTAAGAGATACGCGCGGCGCGCTATCAAACTGTACTCGGCCGATTTTATTCCGGAGACTGGGACGCATTTTAATCAAGCGAAACCGACGAAGCCCGTTTATCGAGACATAATCTCTCAATCCTGCCGAGAGGATTTTTACAGCCCGTTTAGGGGCAAAAGGGAGCAATATGGCCCGGCTCTCTGCTTCGTAAAATGGAAGTCGCTCATCGACAACGACGCTATCACAAAGGGAAATCACACTAATGAGAATGATCCTAGCAAAGTGTTACAAATACTTCGTGGCAATGTGTTTAACTATTAGGAAGCTTGACGTGGACCATATGGGAAAAATAATGTCGGTATAGTGGCTCTCATTCATGGTTGGAGAAACCGTATATATTACGGGGAAAATATTTAACCCTTCAACTATATGTAATAAAATAAAAAACAATTCAGAGATTGAATTAATAAACAAATATTAATATTCGAACTAGGTGTGATGATATTTCAGATGGAAAATTTATAACACTATGTTTCATGTCTTTGCTGTCATTGCTATGAAAGGATTTTCTTCGATTTTCTAGTGGAAATGATTGAATTCTCTTGCAACAAACAGCGACTAAAAATTAAAACAGGCGTGTAATATATTTTTTATCAGATGTGTAGTATTCATTTGCGAAACTCAATGGCCAAAAGTCGAACTAGAAACAATTTGTATATTTTTACACGTCAGAGACACATGCAGCAAGGGATTAAATACGAGTCTTGTTTACTATTTAAAAAATACAAAACAAAATTCTCGACGATGTGTAAATGGGTCAATTTTCTGTCGTACATTTTAAAAGCAACTACTTAAGGCACAAAACGAGCCCCGAATAAAAGATTATTTAGCACTGACGGATAGAAGAGATCGTACGAGCAACTCGAATTTTCCTTCGATTTTCTAATGAAAATGATTGAATTCTTTTGCAACAAACAGCGACTAAAAATTAAAACAGGCGTGTAATATACTTTTTATCAGATGTGTAGTACTCATTTGCGAAGCTCAATGGCCAAAAGTCGAACTAGAAACAATTTGTATATTTTTACACGTCAGAGACACATGCAGCAAGGGATTAAATACGAGTCTTGTTTACTATTTAAAAAATACAAAACAAAATTCTCGACGATGTGTAAATGGGTCAATTTTCTGTCGTACATATTAAAAGCAACTACTTAAGGCACAAAACGAACCTCGAATAAAAGATTAGTTAGCGCTGACGGATAGAAGAGATCGTACGAGCAACTCGAATTTCATATTGCACCGTTCTGAGAAATCGAGCGCGACTGTGCCCGCGTAAATCAGTTCACAGCTCATTAGGAAGGGCCCTCACAAGCCATTAGAAAAACTCTCGGACCCACTTACGCTGAAAACGGCCTGTTTCCTATACATCGCTGTGACTATCGTCCAAGAACAATAAACAATAGCAACACGTGCATCGGCAACCTTCGAAAGATTATATATTTCTCTTGCGCGTTACAAATCGTCGAATAGAACCGAAGATGCAACAAAAAAACTGAATGTTAATAAATCCAGTTAAACTATGCAACTTTCGGTGGGAAACTTTCGATATTCCGATCGTACGCAACGGCTGCTGTATTATAAAAATCAAAAGAAAAATAAAATGAAAATTACTTTAATCTAGAGAGAGAGAGAGAGAAATAAAAGGAAGATTTTCGATATTTCAATCGTACGGATACTTGAAACGGTGCTTCGTAATAAGATTTATATTATTAAAAAATCGATTAGACTCGAAATTCGATACCAAGAATAATCCGCTATTTTCTGCATCATCTGCAGATTTCTTAGATGCATCGAAGATCTAGATACCTCGAGAAATACAAAATTTCCTAATTGTTAATCCGCATTCGTGGCTCGCGATTAATTTCATCTTCCTTAACGTGCTCGATAATTAACGTGAAAAAAAGAGAAGAAAACGATTGAATAAATAGCATTGTCCCATCAAACTGGAACGTTCTGAGAAACAGATATATTTCATATGCACGAGCTTAATACGATGAAGTACCTACATGTGTATGTATAGTAGAAGAAGAAAAAAAAAAAGTGGCACTCGAGTCTCGGAGAAAATGATGTTCAGTTCGGGGCGAGAATTAAATGAATATCAAGTCCAGGAACGCGATTCCCTCTCGTAACGGCACTTTAGGAGGCTACAGGAGATTGGAAGTTTTAGATGCAGGCTGCAGACGAGCGGTTTTATGAGTTTTCCGCGAGCAGCCCGCGACCATTCCGCGCAGCCAGCCACCTCTCCTTATCCCGGCTAGACAGCTGTAAAGTTTCTTGGGTAATAAAGCACCTGTGCGGCCCATAGCCGTGTCTATATAAAATTCATTACCACCGCCGGATATTTATAAGCGTTATGTCATCGTCATGCTTAACGTGCAAACGCTTGGCCGTCGTTCAACGTCGCATGTCGCCGGTGTCGCGCTTTTCTCTTTCTATCCGAAGTGCGCAGTTTGCACAGAGGATTATTTTTTAGTAATTTGTATGGAAATATCTCGAGTTAGAAGATAAGAGGAAAAAGAAGGAACGAAACGGAGAGTTAAGTTTGGAAAATGAAGTTATTTAAGCCAAGTGCGCGATACTTGCCGATGTTTCCGATCTACAGATTATGGACTATATATCAGTGAAGTAAAATTTGTGAAGATTCTTCGGCGAGAGTACGAATTGCTGGCGAAGATTTTCAAGACTGAAATTTCCTCGCGAGCAACGTGAGAACGTGGCCTGCGAACGTGGCACGTGAATTTTGATTTTTGTCCCGAATCCTCGTTCAAATGCCGCGCTGCGCGTACAGTACACAAACTTTGAAGATCGTCCGATCGGAGCAGGTTGTTCGAAAAAATGTGAAAAATCCTCGCATACCTATCAATATCTCTACTAAATTATACAATTCTTGGTTACGTGAAATGTTTCAAACATTTGTCAATAAAAATCAAAATTCCTTTCAAAGAGATCTCCTGCCGAGTACTCGAACGAATTTCAACGAGGAGAAGCGGAATATCAAACAAATTTCTTCGCTCAGAAGCGAAACATCGACGGAGCTATCCGGCACCTGCTCAAAATCAAAAATGCTCAAAAAATCGTCCGGTTGAAGCAGGCTGTTGGAAAGAAATGTCCTCGGATATCTATCGATATCTCTACTGAATTATACAATTTTTCGTTACGCGAAATGTTTGAAACATTTGTCAGTGAAACTGAAAATTGCAGACTGAAATTTCTTGGCGAATACTCGAAGGAACTTCAACGACGAGAAACGGAGTATCAAACGAGTTTCCTCGTCAAGAAACGAAACATCAACGGATCCTCTCGATACCTACGAAATTACTCGAGAAATCGTCCAGTTGGGACAGGCTGTTCCTGCGGGAAACCGGACGCTGCGCCGACAAAACGTTCATTTATATCACATGCAGCCAGGCGGGAGAGGCCTCGTATAAAATAGCCGAACGGAACAAGCGCGGTGCCTCAAAGGGAACACATGGTTCCACTCGTCCGGCGGCTTCTCCTACGTCGCCATTAAATCGACTCGTACAAGTAGTCGCGCCGGGGTTAAAACGTTAAAACGCAAGTCGACCCACTGCTGCACTTCGACTGGCCTGTCGGCGTGTAACTCTATCTCTTTCACACGTACACATCCACCTTATTCATGATACAGTGTATACGTACATGTGTATTCGTTGGAATAAACACACCCATGCACGAAGGACGGGCTTCCTCGTGGAGAGCGTGAGTCTTCGCGAAGCCGGTCACCACGTGTTGAAGGGAACCGTGCCAGACTGAGAAACAGCGGTCGAAGAAGGGAAGACGAGTCTCGTCGGAATTGAAAACGCGAGTTGCCAACAGCGAAACGATCGACTGAAAACGATCGATAATTTTTGGCGTGATAATGTAACTTGCGAGGAAAGTATCGATTCGAGTAGGACATTTTCTCATATTCCGTACAGCGTCCATGATTTGAATAATTTGTCAAGAATTTTGGAATGGGTTAGATAATTTCTTACTCGTTTGTTTTAATAACAAAAGTTTGAAGTATTTTAGTATTCTGGTGGTACTAGACGAAGATGGTAGGAGTGGTGGGTACATTTTTCTTGATTTTCTCAGGTTTAACGTCATCTTATGATCGAACTGGAGAATTTTAATATAACGTAATTGAAAGTAAAATAATTTATTGAATCAATCTAAACACATCCAGACGTGTATTAAATTATACTCACGCATCCAGTATCAAGTTTTCGATCAAATTTCATTTGTATCTTCGCGAATGATTAGAAGATGTTACAAGTAACGACGCAAGAAACGCAGCTACTACTTCGTTGATTCGTTGATCGCGGTAGCCTCAATCTGAACCGCGTTTACTCTTCTTACAAAATCCTAAAATTCCCAATCGAACGAGATTACGTTAAACGTGAAGAAAGATCAGATTGTGAAAACGATGAGCATGGAAATCGATCGGTGATCCAATCGATTCGCCACAATTCAACGCGTTGGACGAGAGGGCTGCGGCGAGGAAAAGGAAACGAGGAGAGGGAAAATCGTAGAGTGTAGCGTGGAACGCGTGTAATAAGTGACGGGGCGAGCTGCGTGAAACTGAAATTGCCAGGATCCGCGCGGTCGGCCGGGCTTCAGCGTAATTCGCGCAATTAAACGGACCGTGGTTGTTGAACCAGCCCTATTTTTGCCTGCGCTCTTCACCGCACGGTCGAGGATCTTAGATTTACGATCGGAATCAGAAGGGGTAGAACCGTAGTAATTACGCGACCGTTCAAAGGGGATCCGCGCGCGTAGCGCGGCTCGTTTAAATTTTTCGAGCGCAGCGGAAAAATGAAAAGCCGCGCGCCGCCTCGAGAGCAGCGGAAAAACGGCTGAGGGCGTAATTTTTCGTTTACATCGCGGCGATTCGCGTGCGCGCACGCCTGTGAAAAGAGGGCGAATGAGGAACAGAGAAGAGGAAAAAAAACTGTCGCTGAAAAAGTAAAGGAAAGAGAGAAACGGGTGGTAAATGGGAGAGATCGAGAAAGAGGGTGAATTTGCAATTAACGTTAAAAGGTCCATAGACACTTCACAACTCTCTCTCTCTCTCTCTCTTTCTCTCTCTCGTTCTCTGCTCGCCTCTCTTACTCTTTCTCCTCTGGCTGCACGGATATTCTGCAAACTGTGGTGGGCATACTCTAGTCGGCGGTTTTCAAAAAAGGCCACGTGACTACTCCCTTTAGGTCCAACTTTCCGTTTGACCGAGTTTTCCGGCTTATGTAATCTCAAGGGCGAAAGTTCTCGAGTTTCGTTTCCCTGTACAGCAACGAGCAGCAGCCCTTTTAGGCCCTATTTTTACCCGAGGCTCGTTACACGACGAATAGCGTGGAGCAGTCAGCGAAAGAGAGAGAAGGCAGGCCAGCCTGTTTCATAATTAATTTAGAGAGATTATTAAAATCGTCGGCTTGGGGCAGGGTAGAAGTTAAAATCCTGTCTTCGACGGAACCATCGCTTCTAATTGCACTTTTTCAACAAATCTTTCGCGTACTCCTTGACGGGCTGCAGGCGGCCCCGTGTTAGCAGCGTTCGCGAAGACTCGCGAAAGAGAGCAGCGATTATTTCCCTTTTCGCTATTTTGTCTTGACAATTGATCGATTAATTTTGGAATATTTCGTTGTAACGAACGATGAATTTTTTGTTTGCAAGGGAGCGAAAGGAATATTATCTACGGATTTAAGGGGTTGATTATCTTTGCCTCTTTCTAAGAATCAGTCAAATTTTTGTTGAATCACTTTGATGAGCAGGAGAAAAGGAAAATTATAAATTTTTGTTCCTTTGGATTTTCTAGGTTATTTCTTGTATGATTTTTAAGGGGTTGGTCACCTTTGTGATGTTTAAAAACACTCAGCTTTTTCACAAAATTTCAGAGATATCTTTATCACGTACTTTCCACCGTGTCCTGCAAGTTTCTATTTTTTCGTCCAGAAATTTTCCATAATTTTTCCCTACCGTCGAAATATTTTAATTTGGAGAGCGACGTAACCGGACATTGAACGTATTTCAGAAGAACCGTTTTTTAAATAATTTTCAGAAATGTAATTTTTTACGCGTCAAATCGCATACTCGATATCCGTGTGGTATCAGCAAAGCTGAAAAATTTTTTGCAAATGATATTTACCTCTCTTTCATCATTTCATATATTTTTTACAGTTTGTCGAAATATTTTCCCGCAATCTAATTTAATGTTATCCTAACTATATTTCGACAATTCATCTGTTAATTTTAAAATACATTCACATCTTCTTAATTATTCAAACAATTATTTCACTTACTCACTACAACAATTACTACACGTTAACACTTGTTAATCGTTAAATTACGAAATTTAATTATACCTCGTGAATATCTTTTTAAAGAATCAAAGTCTCGGATTAAATATTCAGCAGGTACAGTAGTCATTTCTATGATTCCAGGGAACAGTGGCGGACGATTGTTTCACGGATCTATAGAACGTAACAAGGGCTGATGGTCAAAGGGAGAATTCCTCGAGTTGGCGGCGGTTCGTTTGAATTTCGACGGAGATTCCCTTTAAGTCGTAATCCGATGGAAACATCGTCAGACGTCTGAAGCGAAATTCCACAAAGGGTCGAACAACCCTTCGACGTTACGACCCACCGCAAAGTGCGTCGAGGGTAAAAGAACCCTCTAGCCCAGTTGTACCGAAGGTCAATGGTACGGAGGTTAAGGAACTGCGAAGGATTCATTCAGGGCAGGGTAGAAGGCAGTTCTTCCATTCTGACAATTCTCACGTTTCATTACCAATTTTTTAGTATCAATGTTTTAAATATCTTTATTTTTCTATAAATATTCAACAACAGGAAGATCTTAAATGATCCATAGACCGAGTGAATAATTTTTAATAATAATGTTGAACAAAATCAACGAACTAGTCCTGAGAATGAAATTGGAAATAATTTTTTTTCCACGGACAACAGCAAGAAAATGTGACATATCATGTGACTACCAATTATTTTTCATCGATGGACGTAGCTGGGGTCCGCGGGTTCGCTAAGCCCGTGTAGTTAAATTAACTACCCCCTGCGGATTTTATTATCACGTTTGATTATTTCGATTAGAAAATACAAGCGTCAACGGGTTTATTAGATTTCGATTAATTTTCGTTGAAATTAAGCGTCACGACCGCTCATTCTCTACATTGATAAATGACTCGTTTAGCGATGAGAAGCATGAAAAATTTGCAACTACGTAAATTTCAGTGATCGGAAACACGCGAAACTCATGAATTTTCAATAATTCAACCACCGACAATTTTTCCACCATTTCATTACGTGGCGATCATTCGTCGAACAAACGTTTGCGCAAATTGCAATCCCGATTTCCATTTTCATCCGGCAAATTTATCGAAAACACCGAATGATCCGATTATATCGAAGGAAAATTCGATTTTTCGTAGAAATCGGCGATGAATTTTTCAGTAACGACCGTCGGAAAACTATGTATATGGGGGAGGGTAGAAAAAGAGGGAGGAGATCGTGAATCTGTCTGCAATCTATTTTCCAATAAAGACAGCAGCGGTTCAAAGTGGAATTCCTTGAAGGGTCGAGCACCCCTACGATGTTACGACCCTCTGCTCTTGGCGTAGGGGGTGAAAGCAACCTTTTGCCCCAGTTTTCAAGGTCCGAGATGTGCCGTCTGAGGGACGGTTATGGTTCGGTTAAAGAGGATCTCGTAATTTCCCTGTTATCTGGTCCACGTGATCCTCAAATTTATCTGCAACCCTTCGAACGCTAATAACGCTGGTTAACAAACTTTTGCGCTCATCCTTATGTATTTTCCTACCCTGAACTCCAATTTGTAAGCAGATTTTTTCTGTAGCCAGTAATTTTTACGCCAGCACAATTTTGATTTTTTAATTTTCAGTTGTGTAATGAATAATAAATGAAAAATTAATTAGTAGAAAGATTGGTGTGACTAAATTTGTTTTGTAGGGCTATATCGTACAATATTAAAGTCAGTCAGTGGGAAGTGTAATGATCGAATAGAAAACGCGAAAAATTATAGAAAAAATTTCTGGAACAAATCATAATTATTTTGCCAATGATAGTACCCGGTGCTTAGGTTAAGTGTTTGATGTATGGGACGTTTTTAATAATTTACCTGTTGAACAGCCGCTAAGATTTTTCCGGGAAATCCTTGGTACTGTAAGCTAGCTCTAAACCACGTACATAATGAACGATTTCATTAGACTATTTTGAGAATTGAAAAGTGATACCATGTAAATGAGAGTTTAATACGTGGCTGACTATCGTTGGGTATTTCTCAGTCTCCAACGAGATGTCAAATATCAAGTTAGATATCTCGGGAAGTCATCAGTTTTATCCCTTTTTAGATTATGTTTTACAATTAATAATTGTATGGTATCATCTGATTCATTAAATACGTTGAATGGCGCCATTAAAGCATCTTATATGACGGAAAGAAAACATATATAATAGAATAAAAAGTAAACAGTTGAAATAAAAGGTAGACGATGTTTTGTAAACCAGTGTAAATCTACTCCGCAAAGAAATTAGTTCAAATATTCTGCTTGATTTTTCAATAAAGCGATGTTATTTCTAAAATATTTTCCATGAAACGAGAAGAGAAAATTGTTTCGATCGTTGCTGGCGAACGGAAGTAAAAGAAGATCAACTACGACATATGTACATACCCGTTACTCTTTTTCCATCCTCTTTAAACAATATGTTTTCCCAAATATTATGCTCGTATTGTGCCGGAAGATGTGCAAGAAACGTCGAGATAAAATGAAATTTGAACGTCGATGGAGCGGCAAATATTATTCCAGTGTAACTCTGACGCGCAAAAATATCGGGGGGAAAAAAATTTTCTTTTTTCTTTCTATTTTCCTAGGACCTTGCTGTTCGATTCTCCACAGGATATTAAAAAAGTTTGATTACTACACCCGGATTTGTGCGCGGCGTGTACCGCTATTGTTCATTTCAATACACCGCTTCATTTCCTACAGTGTTCATCCACTATTAACCATCGAATTTCATTTCACGAATCCGAACGCATATGTAACAACCGTACAACTAATCACTCGATTTCAAACCCGAAACAAAGACACGAAAAGTTCAGTGAATCCATCGTGAATCGTCTCTTTATGGCCTGTCTTCAAACGGTATACAGTGGTTAACCAACGTATTTGGACACTCATAATAAAAAACAAACTTCGATGAGTGTACAACGGCGTCTACGAATGTCTGAATACCTTGATGAACCACCGTATGCGTTAGATCGAGCGATAAGTTGGTTCATATTTTTTTAAACAAGCGTATCAAGCTTTAGGTATTTACTTTCTTATAACATCTATCTGTATGTATAATGGAGGAATAATTTATTCGTTCCATATCTCTATGAATATGCATCCTTCATAAACATCCGGATACATGTATTTTTATGCTCCCTGAACAATTTTTACAACGTTCATTGCATTGGCAAATAATGGACGAACTTGTTTTACTCAAGCGAATCGTTCATAAGAATATTCAAGTACGTGCATTTTTATATTCTCTTAAGAACAGTTAGAACGTTCGTGCAACGCATATATTAGCGAAATAAAAAATGTTTCACTCGCAGATTCCATACTCCACCAACTTGGGGATGCTACTTTGACAGCAACTGTGTACAGGCCGATAAAATCGTCTGCAATCGAACGTTTCACTGCAACGTTGAGAAAGAACATCTCGTTAAATACGATACGTCAGAGAAAAGAATGACCGATGGAAAATTATTTACTCACCGTAAACAGCTTTAACGAATGCGCGAAGACATCTACATTTATTCTTGCGAGTCACTGTATATAATACTCGAAGGCAATTTCAAACACACTCTTACGACCTGTACTTTCGATAAACCTTTTCAATGGAAAAAAAGACTGTTTCACTCGTCGTTCCACGTATTACGGGAAAATCCAGCCCTGCCACTAACCCTGCGTATAGACTCGTACAATCGTCCCCAATGGGATGTTTCACCCCCGCGTTATCAAAGAACGCCCAGTTGAATGACTGCAACACACCATAGAGACCGTCGTACGCGAGGGAGCGACGAAGCTTGCAAACCCTTTGGCCCAGTTTTCAAGGTCCGCAAGAAAACGCGGCCAGATTAAGGGACGCTGACGGCGCAGGGGATGAAGAGAGAACCGGCTGACGCCCTCCTTCCGGTTAGTGGTCGGGGGTGAGTAGGTCAAACTTTACTGCCCTGCCGTCTAGACGTCGTTGCGCCCCGTGCACGGCAGTAAAACCATTTTAAGGGGCTGTTTTACCAGCGCACTCAGCGCGAGACCTGTTCGAAAGGGGTGGCTCTCTGTGAGCACCATCGCCGTACCGAAACCCCCGTTCTTCCTCATCCCCGTGGCTCGCCTTTATTTCCTTCCCCGCCGGCTAGATCCTCTCCCGTGCATCCAGACGAGAGCCGATGCGCAGCCAGGGGACCGGCTGCAAACGTAAAACGAGGAATCGTCTGCGAGATTCTCATCCCCCTCGGGCTTCATCCCTTGAACGTGACGGAGAAATACGAGCCACCCAGCCGACGTTTCCTAACCGTGGAATTACTGTATCCAGTCGGCTGCAGGATAATTGCGTTTATAATTTCCAGCGTTGCTTTGTAGGCGAAGGTGCTGTGCAACGAGTTTTTCAAACGGCGATTGGTAGGTCGAAGGTGCTTTAGTTGATTGGGTTTGCGTGTGAAAGGGGTGGTGAGCGAAGAAACGTAAGCGATTGATTCGAGGGGTTTTGTGGTTGGTATTTTTTTACTCTTATTACTCCTTTGGATGTTTTATTACGCTTTGCAATCTTTTGCTATTCTTTGGAATTTGTAGGTGTTGCCATTTTGAGTTTTTAATCGAAAGATGGTGGTTAGTTTTTTGGAATTTAGAACCTCTATTAATGTTTGGGATTTTTGCTACTCTCTGGAATTGGGAAGTTTCGTTATTCTTTGGAATTTGCCATTTTTGCGGCTCTTTGGAACTTGGAAATTTTGTTATTGCTAGGAATTTCCAATGTTTGCTAGTCTTTCGGATCTCCAGCGTTTGTTTGTCTTTGGAACGTTGCTAGCAACCCTGGAATTTACAACTTGTGTTAAACAATTTTATCGCACAGTTATATTCACCTTTTATCTACAGAAAGGGTTACAGTTGCAATGAGAAGTTCGAATTCCGGAGCAGCCTGCTTTCCCAATTTACCAGAACACAGAGAAGATAAGTGAACCTAAAAGGACTGTTCCCGGCTAGGACGAAGAAGCACTTAGCATGTACAGAGAAGTAGTCGTCGATAAAAAGCCAACAGAAGTAAACCTCGATGTAAAGGTGCTCGAAAAATTCTATCATTCTTCCATAGTTCTGCCTACGATACGATTTAATGTGATTTATGTGCTAACAATAAACTGTATAAGAGTTGTAGAGTCGAAGTGAAATGAAGCGAAGTATCTTTAGTTGAGACTGAATTTTCTACAAGTTATTCGCCTTTTATCACATCGTATCTTATTTAACATAACCGTCGATTATTATCCTCGAGACACAGGTGGTCTCAACATACCAGCTCAGATTAATTAATTTCAAAATATGTTCATATAGCATATTTTCTACAACAAATGTAATTCGACGTTTCTACGGTTAAAACAGAAAAGTAGAATTAAAACAAAATAAAAATAGAATTGAATTCTCCAAAAATTAACCAATCTCTGACATAAGGTATTTTTAAAATACTCATCACCTATACAATCCACGGTACTGTCAAGTTGTACCAAGAGTTTCTTTTGTCTTATAAGAAAATAATAGATGCACGATATTGTTTGCTCCAACACTCGAGAATTAACAATCTTACAATTTCAACAACAGTATCAGACAAATCTACGACGAAATCTAAAAGAAGAGAGAGTCCGAACCGGTCGACAGTTTTCGAAGAATCAGACGATCTCGAAGGAGCCACGACGCCTTAATCCAACGGGCAAATATTCGAGCGAATTGGTCGAGCAGCGAAGATACAAGCAACAAAAGTCTGGCTCTCCCCTCTAAAGTAAGAAAGGGGAGAGAGGCGAAAGTACAGTGGGCCGGTTGTTTCGTGAAATTCTCCCAAAGTGCTGGCCCTTCGAGAGGGCTCTCGAGGATCTGCTGGCTTTCGAGTGCGCGACACGTCGATTCGAGCCTTCTAATGCCCGCGATGACGTCTTTGCGATACGGGGCCATCGACGTTTTCAAGTAGCCTGGCCTCTCTTCCAAATCCTCCCTCGCGCAACGTTAAAATATTCCTCTGTCATAGTGGCTCGTCATACCTCGTGTAAGTACCATGTTTCTCGAGTGTAAATTGCCCCGCGAAACGATTTGTGACTCGTTGTTTGAACTTGAGACCAGAAGGGATGAAAGAGGGTGAAGGGTTCGAAGACCATGTTCTTTGATGGATTTCCAAGAGACTTTCGTTCTTTCCAGATGGATCCTTTTCCTTTATGAAGGAACGCAATAATATACGATGGTAGAAACTATAATACAGAGGCTGCTGAGCTACACGTACGTATCTTTATCTTGCAGTGAAGAAGCATTTTCTGCCAGCTTCTACCTTCAATTCCTACAGTATCAAACTTTTGTAGTCGTACGAGAAGTATCCTATCGCGAATGTTTATACAGCTTCCTATTTGTATGTACACGCACAAATGTTTGTCATTTACGTCAGTCTTTTCTATAGAACGATAATCTCCAAACGTTACTCGTATCACGAAGAATAATATTCCTGCAAATTCCTTTACCAGCAATCGTATAGTTAAATTATCGTACTTTGAAGCTAACCAAGTTTTCATATCTAACGAAATACGAAAATAATTTCGGCAAAAAGAAAGAGAGAAAAAGAGAAACAGAAAAAGAAAAGGAAAGGAAATAGCGAAAATGTTCTGTACGTTGGGTAAATCTGAAAACGAACAGGAAGGTGAATCTGGACACCAAATTTATCTATCATCATTCCATCACACATCTAACGAAGAGAAGAACAAAAGGAATCGACAATTATTCGGACGATCCCTTCGCTTGTGAAATTCCAGCAGGCTCATTCGCGGTCCCGAAAACAAAAAATCCCGCCGTATCAGAACCCTCGTCTCGTCAATGTGCTCCAGATCCAATATACATCCCTGATGTTCTCTGAAAAACGCGTCCATTTTCATTTTCTACGTCCATTCGCCGTTCTTTCTCTGTCCGATCGTTCGTTTTCATATCGAGGGTACGACGATGAGGAATATCCGATGCTCGTAAGGGGGCCACCGATTTTCCCAGAATTTTCTCCTTTCCCGGGCTCCGATCTTTCCGAATCCTCGTCTGCTACAAATTTCACTGACTTTGAAATTTATGCATCTATCGTATCAAGATGCAGTGGATATTTTCAACGAGTTCAGACGATTGTCTTCTTGGGGATCTATCGATAAATGGAAATATCATGTTTGAACACATTTTTTGACGTTGTGTATGTTATACGCAATCGTTGTACGATCTATTTCCACTTCAGTGATTATTTCAAAGCTCAGAATTGGAAATGGAGCGATTTTTAATATCACAGAGCTTTGAATTATGATATTTTAAATTAGATACAGATACAGTAAAAGAGAATATTGACGCAAATTGACTTCGAATTTTGATTTATAATATCAAATATTAAATATAGAATATTGAGATAAATCATTTTTCTTCGATCGGGGAAATGTCAATAATAAATCAATGTATTTTCTTTAAATATATTCATGAGTATGATATTATATAATATGTGATAGTATATTATACAATATAATATATTAATGAAATGGAAGAAAATCCCAAAGTTTATTAATTTTTTGGAGAGAAATTTTTGTGAAATTTTCCAAATCTTTAGGAGGAAGATTTGACTGTATTAAGCCAGTTTTATGGTACTGTTATCTGAAAATTTGCACTCAGCTATTACTTCAAATTATTAATTGGTTGGTACGCAATGAGAGATTAAGGATTTAGTTGCGAGCTAAACCTCGTCGGAGCTACAAAATGGAATTAAGCGAGAAATTGCAAAGATACTTTTAAAGTAGAATATAAAATAAGACAATCGACCTCGATACCAGCATCACCTCATTTTCATACGAAAGAAACGACACGTCGCATTTTATATTTAATTTTCGAGCTAATTAGAAATCGATAACGAGGATATTCCTGTTCTTTATTAAAGTTTATATCTTGGTGGTTTTACGAGAAAACAACTCCTAAATCTGACTTGACTCTTCCGTGATTATCGATTGATCGATACATGGGCTCTGAACACGCGTCTAATATCAATATTATCCTTTCAAATTATTAACCTGTTTGACTTGTACATCCAGCTAAATAATTTATCTATCCAGGAATAGCTTTTTTCATGTATCGTTCTTAAATTCACATATTTACATTCGCAAATACTAAATCCAATCTACCTTGCAAAATAAATTTTTATTTAAATAACGATCCAATAAACGAATCGAGTATGAACAAAAATCCTCTTAAACGAAGAAAAATCCTACATCCAGTGGTTATAATTATCGAAATCACATCATTTACCTTTCTGGCAAATTTTCATCGCTGTCAATCTATACAACTACCTGGGATAAAATATTTTCCAACGACTAGGATTATCTTACGATATTCTACGTTGCACACGTTCATATCGTATGTTATATCAAGTTAGAGACATAA
Organism: Bombus flavifrons; assembly: GCF_040668555.2. NCBI lineage: Eukaryota > Metazoa > Arthropoda > Insecta > Hymenoptera > Apidae > Bombus > Bombus flavifrons. Next base: position 8,689,791 of record NC_138455.1, on the reverse strand, counting down.
TTCGGTGTAAAATTATTCTCATAAGAATAACAAAGGAAAAGTACTCGAACGTAATCCCAATGGAAGAAAATATTCGAATACAAACGGGTTAATAGATCGCAACTAAAAAGCCTTAAAGAAGCTTCTTTCATCCCCATAGGCTGTAACATTTCACCGTTCCACTTCGTGGCCACGATAAATCTCTCGACGCACAGATGTCAGAATATTTAGAACACTCTAACCGAAGCGAGAAGCGAGAGATCATCGAGGATTAATACGTCCATCACGCAAGACAGCTCATGATCCCCCTAATCACTCATTTTCCCTTGAAAAAGAGTATGGTGCACGATCTCGATCAATTTTCGTCCCATAGAAGAGACGTCTTTTGCAAATCGTCGCGATTCGATTTGCATGGAAAGAAAAGAAGAAGAAGAAAACAGGCTCGTAGAGGTCCGATGATCGATCGAGGATCATCGAATCGATATTACGACGGGTCGAGATTGTCCTGGGTGCCAGGTGGATGCAACGTTTTTACCTGCGACGAAACTACCCTTGCTGGGGCATGCTGATAATAAGCCAATAATTCTTGACGATTATCGTCGAGACGATAAAAGTAAGAGAGAAATGGGACGTTTGAGAAAATGTTTCGCAAGAAATTAACGGATCTTGCGGTTTATCGCGGCGCTGGATAATTCGATGAAATAGGGGTAGTGGAGAATATTTAACGAATAAAGATTCGCGAAGAAATATCGCGCATAGAGTTCCGATTGTTAATTGCAAATCATCGACTATACTTTTATTTGTCGGTGCTTTCGTTATTTTCGCGGTTCTTTCTTGTTCGAGCCTTGTTGTTTCGTCATTATTTTCCAATTTGTGTTGCGAGGGCCGGGACTTGTGGGTCGTGATAATTTTGTAGGACAGACACGTCTCTGTCAAAGAAAGCATAATATTATACAAAACCGAGCATGAGCATTGTCAAAAAGAAAGAAACAGATCTGAGAGAAGAAGGTTTCAAAAGAATGACACGTGTACGTATAGTGTGGCCCGAATAAAATGTCATCATCTGTTTCCATGGAATCCGACGAAGATATTCAATACGAAGAAATTCGGACAGTCAATGAAGACATTATTACATTACATCAGGCAGTACATATCATATTGTACGATTCTAAGAATTTTGCATAACGCAGATATGCAGAATTTTATTATGACATAATTAAAAATGAAAAGCAACCTGCTAGGTTATCGAAGAAGATCAAAAGATCGTATGCATAGCTGCAAAAGTCAAACAAGAGTACAATTCCGATAACACAAAATCGACGACGTACTGAATTTTTAACCTGCTTTCCCCGAAGAGATAGAAACTCCAACTTGTCCTCCTCTTTCGTTCTAATCTTCCTCCGTAAACATACCTTCTTTCACGGTAAATCATTCCATCGAATAAATCACTCCAACTAATAGCACGTATCCGAACCATTCTTTCTTCTGTCTCTGTACTCTGCATAAAATCCGTTCCTATCCTCCCCCCGAGAATCCAATCAAATTCTCCCATTAAGACGTGCGGAAGGAATTCCACCGGCAAACTGCGAGAACTCATCGCCTCCGAATACCTAACACACAAAACCACCAGCATCTTGAAATCCAACGTTCCAATTTTGCAACAGCGTCGGGTCAAGAATCTCGAAGGAATTGACTCGCACGCGAGAGCGTACGTACGTGTGTCTACGAGCCTCGGACGAAAACAAACGCGAGAGGGGAAGAGGGTTGGATAGTGGCGTTTATTATCATCTGAAAAGGGGCGACGATTCGCGGGCGGGTCGGCCCGTTCCTGCAAATATTAGACGAGAAAGAGAGAGAGGCAGAAACGGTTTCGCCATTGTACGTTCCTTCAAAGTGCAGCCCCCGGGTACTCCGGGTGCACGCCGCTTCCTTTTTCTCACTTTTCTCTTCCGCCAACCCCACCTAGCCCTCCTCCACTTCCTCTTCCTCCTCCTCCGGGCAGCGCTGCTCCTTTTTCCGGGTCGAATATCGATCCTGATATTTTTCCATCCTTTTTTTTTCCACGTCCGTACGAGCGTCATTTCCAGCAGTTCTTTCTTTCCGTCGGCCATCCCCTTTCCCCTCCGCCCAACCCGACCGCCGCCTCTCACGTTCGTACCACTCTCGTGCCACCCCCCGAAAGAAGTTATATTTCTCGATCTAGCGTGCGGGCTTCGTTCATCGGTCACCAAAGGGGTTAGAAGGGGAAAGGGTAGAGAACGGGACGAATTTTCTTGCAATTTCGCTGCATCGTGCTTCTACGCTCTCTCACCCTCTCTTTCGCGCTTCTACCTCCTCCTCCCCCCTCAAACCCCTTTCATTGGCCGTTTAACTCACCTCTCGTGGTATGCCGAACGCGTCCTTTCGCGACTCTTTCTTTTCTAATTTCGTAGCTACGAAGGCTTTTTTTCTGCTACATCCTCTCGTCAGTTTTGAGAGATACACACAGCCGGTGGTTGTTGGGAGATTTTTATAAAATCGATGAAACTCGATGAACGATCATGAAATTATCAGTGCTCGTGTGGAATGCAACTTACGTGTAAAGAATATACGCCTGTTCAACTTCGTAATTCATAAAAATCGTATTATTTACGTGGTAAATTTAAGCGTTCTCTTTGTTCCTATCGATCGTACGTTTTAAGTATCGTAGCAGATCTTTCACCGTGGTTATCTCTATTAGATATTCTACGCTCATACGTGCCGTAAACGATTCCATAATCCAGTGTCAAGGTATTCTTCTCGAGATTAGGGGCACGGTACGTCTGAAGAACCTTTTGAATTATAATTTTTCTCAGTGCGAGCTATTGATCGCGTGAATAATCCAACTACACGTTCTATCTGGAAATGATATTCGATCTGCTTTCCTTAAATGTAAACTTGATAACGTAAAACAGGCAAATTAATAGAAAATTGTGACATCTGACGACTGAACCGTATTCCCTTGTACTTTTCAACTATTGCTTAACATCTGTCTATCCGCAAACAAATATACAGACCTAAGACGTTTAAACGTAGCGTAGTATATTATTTGTATATTTTTAATGAGAACGATCAGACTAACGCGAAACGCATAGGTGGATGGTATAGCGGGAATCTTGGATTTTATCCGCGAGCCACTGTCGTTCCTCAAAGCATCGGATCTCTTCGTTCTACGTGGCCATCTCTTTCTCTCCGCCTCGATCTCTTCCTTTTTGTACCTTCGTTCTTTCCCGCCCTTCCTTTTTTCCAGAAGGGGGGTTCAATATCGATCCCGGTGGCCGGTTTTTCTTTTTCTTCGTTCTCTCTTCCACCCGCCCTTCCCTTTTTGCCCCCCTTCCTTTTTCCCTATTTCCGCGAGTGCCGCCCTTTTCCTCCCTTTTTCCTGTTTTCATCAAACTACCGGCGGAGATAGAGGCCGCCTCGGGCCTCGAATAATTTTATAAAAATATCTCTCTAGCCCTCCGACTGACCAGGACCGTTAACATCGCCATCGACCGTATCTCTCTCTCTCTCTCTCTCTTTTTCTCTCTATATTCACCACCATACACACAGAGATCCAGCAGCGCGAGTAGAAAAATCGTTTTGTTTTCCCTTTCTTCCTTCCAAGAAACGCAATCTTCTTGTTGCAAACCTTCCGCTAAATCCTCACCCCCTCCCTCCATCTGGTTTTTCTTAACGCATATTCGCAACCACGGCTATCCGCCATTCTCACGCTGCTACGATCGCTTATGCAAACCGTTTACATCGGTATTTCGTGCTTTTTCTTTGTTTCTCCGTGTTTATTATCTCCTCTCCTTTTCGCCGTCGTTCCTCCGCACAGTTTAATCCATAAAGTCCGGCAAACTATGTATGTGACCCTTCGAGGTTCATTCTGCCGCTAAATCTGCGGCGTTCGTACTCGTATTCGCTTTACTTTTCCCTTTTCTATTTTTATTTTTATTTTTTTTCGGTTTAATGTATTTTGTTCTTTCTTTGTTTGTCGGACTCGGTTCTCCCTTTTTTTCTTTTCAAGATATCGATCTTCGTCAATCGTTCTCCGACTACAACAGGCCAGATCTTCTCTTTTTTCGGTGGCTTCTTTCTCCCTATTTTTCTTTTTCTTTTTTTTGTTTTTTTCGTCGATGACTACTTCCAGTTCGCAGCGACGCCCGGGATAACGTTATTCTTCCGGTTTATGGGGTAATTCGCGCGCACTGCGGAATAATTTGCGACCGCCGGCTACCGAGGTAAGGGTCGATGCTAAGTCGCGAAGCTGGCAGAGACGGTCGAGTAATTCTTGCTGGAAGAAATCCGATGTTAAGAAAAAACCAGCACCTGTTTCCTATTTATCCGTATTAATCGATTATCTTGCTGAATTATAGCAAACTCTGTAATAAAAGTCATCGTTTCATCTGATGTGAAATTGTACAACGACGAAGGAGAAGCCTGATAACCCGCAACCTGTCGCTTATTGTCGATTTAATGATATTATTGGTTGTTAAATTATAATGCACAGGAAGTACAATAAAACGCTGGAATACTTGGCACATCTATGATGTTTGAGATATTCTGTGCGTTATCAAATGTTCTATTTTCTTCCATGATTTTAAATCGGTAGCGCAATACAATTGCAATGGCTGATTGCCTTCTTTCGGTCAGATTTCGTTAAGCAACTAATCAAGATATAAATTCTTAGTTTAAAATAATTTACTTTTGCAATGCAATAAAGTGAAAGGTGACGTGCTTGATAAGATGATAGACTGATATATTATGAAGCTGGCGACGGTATATTCGAGCACTCAGCGAAACGGAGTTCAGAAATAAAGGTATCCTGAAATTTTCCAATGCAACAGTAACTTGCTGCATCCTTAATGTTGTCAATTAAACTGCTAAATTTAGTAATCGACCTTCCCTGTCGCCTCGACTTTTTAGTTTTCATTTTCTTAATTTTCTCTTAATTAATTGCTCGATATCTTGAATCGTGGAGCGATCCAGACATTTTTACTATTTCGATGATGCTTTTTTCGTTTCGGCAAAAATTTCTAGCTTCTCGGAGAACGTGCGACGTAAAATGCGAACGAATTCAAAGTCTTCCTCTTTGTTAGAAAATACCGTACACCGGGTGAAAGAGACGATCGGAGGAACTCGGCGGCATTAAGAAAATTACGAAAATTTCTACTCCATGAAGAAAGAGAAAAAAATCTGTCTCGACTATTTATTGGAATATTTAATTTCGCAAATAACCGAGGGAAATCGTTCCCCTTTGCCTCGTCTCCATCCGGCCGTTTCGGTCTTCAATATCGCGCGACAGATGGAAGAAGCCATCCTCTTTCTCTCTCGAGATCCATCAAATATCGGAAAGATGGCGGCAACATTGGTAGCTACCGCTCTTCAAAGGCTAGTCCGGCGCCCAGTTGAGTTTCCTTCCATTTCCCGTTTTCCCCGTCGCCAACACGGGGGTCAAATATCGATTCTGATATTTCCACCGGCATTCTTTTTTCCTCTATTTCGCGCCGGACGCCTTCCACCTTCTGTTCCTGCCTCGTCCTCTCTATTTTTCATTAAGTGGCGGACAGGATGCGAGACACGCCGCCCGAGAACAGCGACAATTCGCCCTCGGAGAAAGTGGAGCTTCGCGTTTTGTCACTCCGAGACGTTTTCCAGGATGGATCTTTGGCCCTCGAATATTTCAACCTCACCATCGACCTACCAATATTTCTTACAATTTTCTATCTAATTAATTATCACGTGGATTTTTTTCATTCCACTTTCAATCGTCGATTTATAATTCTTTTTTTCGTTTCAATTTTAATCTTCGTTTTACTTAATTTTTCATCCGACCGAATCTTTCATCGATGTTAATATTCATATTTATCGATTTATCAATCAATGATGGTATCTATTAATTACTATTACCTTCTCTTGTACCATTCCTGAATACACGTGCTGCTTTATCGCGACTCTAACACGTAATCGCATGAAAAGCTTCCTACGCATTTCACACCGACAACTTGTTAATCGAGTTTTTATAAATTTCAACAAAGGTAGTTTTTCTGGACGATGAACGCACGAAGAATCGCACGGAAACGCCGCCCAACTTGGCATAAATTCTTCCGAAAAATTAAGCTGAGAATCTTCGCTAATTCTTCCAAACTATTCGTCAGATTCTCTAAAATCTGTTCGTTAAAAGTTCGTTAAAACTTAGTCTTCTTCCCCCAACTCGCTCAGCATCGTTTGCCGAGGTGAGAGAAAAATTTGCACCAGTTGTTTCTCAAAATTCCGACGCATTTGCAATCAGGAAATCGAGACTCACGTGTCCTCGTAGTTGGAGAAATCTCCTGCAACTCTCGTACGTTGGAATCCACGCTTCTCCACGCTGCTTCTTCCTCGGATATATTCGCCGACAATCTTCCTCCTTGATCGTTCCTTTTTTCCACGTTGCCTCGTTTGATCGTGGTTATTTACAATTTTCTCTCTTCTTCTTCGGCGCAAAAGATTCGAATGCGGTGGTCGGCTATTCGATCGTTTCGCAAAAGGGGCACTGAAAAAGGAAAGGGTAGCGCGCGCGTGGAAATCCCTTTTAGCAGTTGAACTTTCACGATTTTCTTTCGACCCAACTTCCCCCAAAGTCCAGCCAACTTCCGTAAATCTCGATTGTGACGCGCGGAACTAGTTGAAAGTTTAATCGCGTAACTTTTCACGCGTCCTTTCCCTCGAAATTTGCGGCGGTCTCCTACGACCCGTGTTATCGCTCTCGTTACTTTGATCCCGACCACGCTGTGTAATTTTATTCTTGCCGATTCGTATTCCACCAAACTGCGAATTTATTTTATATTACGCCGCGGTAAAGCGTTTCGCCAGCATCATGAAATATTGAAGATGGAAAAGAGAATTATCTTAGGTAGCAACCAGAATTCTGGATTTACACAATTGTTATACAACTCTAGATTGATCGACGACTGACAGCGATACGGAATTTACTTAATATCTTTCGAAGCTTATTTCCAATCGACTCACATTTTCTAACAGTTCAGTTTAGGTTTTTACATTCTACGAATTAAATCAGAACGATACCTTCAGCAATATCTGACGTTTATGCAAAAATATATTTCTTTAAACACAACTGAACAAGTGGAATTTAAATCGAAGAATTCTCACGACGAATATTTTCTGCTTGATATTAGGTTGTCCGAAAAGTTTCTTTCGTTTTATAAGGAAATAATAGGCGCAGAATATTTTTGTTTTATATTAGTTTATTGAATTATACAGGAACGTAATAATAGAAACAGAACGAAATGGGACATATCTAATTCAATAAAATAATATAAAACAGAAATTGTGGTTCATCTATTGTCACCTTCTGAAACGAAAGAAACTTTTCTGACAAACTAATATTCTGTACATCTAAATTCTGCACATTTTTATGCTTCCAATCTCTAACATGCATGTATTCTTCATTTTTCACAGTCTAAAAATCAGAATCTAAAAATTGTCCACATAAATAGACGAGGATTCGAAGATACGTAAATGTCGAGAATATTTTAAGTTTCGTATTTATCTCGTTCCGGTATGAAAGGAATGCAAGTTCCGACATATTTTTTTTTCGAGAACAGTTTCCTTTGGTTCCAAACGAGTCTGTTAGTGGGTAAAAAAAAAAAGAAGACGTGGGAGACATCGGGCCCCCTCGATCGATTCAATGAAACACCACGGCGTCTGCTCCTCGTCATTAAAAAACACGTGGCCGTCTAAAACACTGAACCTACTGTTTCTTCGCGACACGCGTTTCTACGCGCCACTTTAACGAACCGACAACACGGTATGCATTAATTAGAATCTCTGAGCGTATTCTTGGTCGCGAGACTCGTCCAGTACGCGACAAAATAATTTTCGTGTATCAGAGAATTATCAGCAGGTCACCTCCACGTGACAATTTCCTTTTCCATCGAATTTTTAAAATTCTCCTGCACAAACTTTTTTCTAAAATTTAATTCAAGCTTTTTCTTTCTTCGTATATTTATTTATTTTCGGTTTCATTAATATTTCTATTCACAGATTCACAGGTTCTGACGTAAAATTACGTCTTTTCACAAGCCGTGACTGGCTCTATTTAGCTGACAGAATTACGTCTTTTCATCAGCTTTCGTTGTTCCCAAGTTTCATCTGGAAGAACAATAGCAAGATTTGACTGAACAGTATGTAAATTGTAAATGAACTCGAAGATGCTATTCAGGGCTATTATTCTTCTTTTTAATATATTTTCCACGTTGGTAACCTTCCCATTGTGATTTATCGCCAGTCCTTTCAATAGAATGTTTTAATTACGAATGCTTAAAGCAACTGGCAAATACGAACGTAATAATTTTCTTGTTTAATTCCCGCGACCACCGATCCTTTGATCGTAATTTATTAATTGCGAGGCCGTGAAATTGAAAAATTTTATTCCAACGTAACTAGTTCCTTTCTTTAAATATACACTTCCGATTATGAATCTTTTCATTAGAATTTGCTAATTACGTATACTTAAACGAACTGAAACAGCCCATTCAATTTCCTGATTACCAGTTCCTTCGATATGATTATTCAATTACGAATTTTTGAAACAACTTACAAATCCTATTCAAGTGTTTCCATCGCAGACATTTACTCTTCTTTCACAGAGTTTCCCTTCAAATGCATACGATTTTCATAGCAATTCTATTTCACAACTGTAGCGACTATTGCGTGAACGCGAATATCGCAGATATAAGTTTCTTAAGACTTCAAAAATACAAGCTTTCTTCATATCGAGAGTACCGATCCTTTGGCAGTTGAACAGTCAATGGAAGCTTCCTCTACTTTCCACAAATACATAGAACACGCACGAAAAATACATACAAACGTTCAACGTTCCAACAACGACTAATAAATTAGGACGATTACGTTACTCATAAAAGGCAGCACATTTCTATCCTCGTTATCGGAACGAGATACAAGCAAGATCTTATTGTTGTTACTGTTATTCGCAAAATGATAAAACCGAGGAAGCTGCAAAACTCTACAAAGGAACATCCGCAGCGATCAGCCGATAGCGCAAGTGTCAGCTACCGCGGAGTTTGCTGAAACTTTGTCAAGTTGGATAGAAAGCCAAAACCTGTTCACTCTAGAAAATTGCTGGCTGAAAAGCGTGAAACCTTTCGAAAGCTAACTATCGCTTGTTCAGCGTGGAAAATTCCTCGTGACATCGTAACCCGTCCCGTAAACCGGATAATTATGATCGATGGCGAGAAGGAGCCTAGCCCATGAAGATCCATCCGTGTCACGTACGCGGCCAGACCAACTCCAAAGATCGTCTCGTTCCCATATCACCGATGCAGAAATTCAAATTCCTCGTCATTAATAAAAATTAAAGAGACATCAAGAGAGGAGGTATGGTTGCGGGTCGCCCTGAGGGCCGAGCCAACCTTTATCTTACCTGGGCCTACAATAGCGTGAGACTATGGGCCCTTTGTACACCACTTTCACCGTCATCTGCATACGCACCCCTTTCACCTGCGCGTCCCTTTCCACCGCGAACACGCTTTTTTCCCTCCTCTCGTCTGCGACCCAGGGACCGCGTAATCTCCGGAAGAAACGTTCGTCTCTCATGGGTGCTAATTTTTTTTTTTCTTCGCGACGCCTAACGGAGCTTCCACCGGGCTCCTGGTCACGTCTTCGGGGCTAACGGTTTCCCCGTGATCGCTGGAACCGTCTTTGTTCGCGACCATGCCGGATCTGCATCGTTACTCTGCGTTTTCGTTAATCGATCCCGCGTAAATGTCACGGGACTTGGCCCTCTTTTTCTTTCTCTTCGGTGGCCGGAGGTGTTGGCAATTTTAAAACGGCTACAGGGACAGTACGTTATTGCTTTGCGGAGGAACTCGTGGAATTTTGTTGTTCGTTCAGCGTTGGACGTGTCGATCTGTGAAAGCGATGGATCTGCAGGCTATTAGTGGGTGTTTTATAGACTAGCGAAGCGAAAGATTTTGTAAATTTGCAGGGTAAATGTTTGGCGAAATGAACGTTTGCTTCGTACAGCGAAGCTTTCGAATATAAAGTCGGTTTGCCTGTAGACGCATTCGTTTTGATTTCTTCGGTACAACTTTTACGTTACAGTTGCAACTACTTCTAATTTCACATTCTCTTAATTTCCAAGCCTCGGAGAAGTTGGAATTTTCCTGCGAGCGTCAGATCGTTTATATACGTCGATAAACTCGTGGCGGAATCAGCTACGCGTCTATCTACGTGAAACTAGTTCCATTAAAAGGGAACAAAGATTACTTTGAGATCCGGCAAGCGTGTTCGCCTATGTAAAATAATAGAAACAAAGCGAGTTCCGCTTGAAGCATCTTTTGAAATAACCAAGTCTGAACGGTGATAATTGCAGCGATACTAGTCAGCTTTAATTCTTAACTTTAAACGTTATTTGCGATAAACAGACTTCGTATAAAATGTGGCGCAATTGCAAGAGACGTATATCGAATTTGTCCTCCTTAGTCCTGCGAAAATACGAAGAATAATCGATGGATCACGACTCTATTGGTGGAAGCTAAATTATTAGGAAAATGACAAACTAGGAAATTGAAGTATTTTCACGGTTCTAATATTCCCATTGGACCATAAAACGAGCGTTGCCCGCAAACTGTCATTTTCCAACCTGCGAAAATTTCACACTTTCCAATTTCTCCATTAGGATTCCCCCAGAGAGACAACCCCCCGCAGAGCCAAAGAGACAATAGACATGTAGCAGCGAGCAACAACCCCTTTTCTGGCGACCATGTCACAACATTTGGGCCCAGGACAGAGTTATGGCCCTTTTTCCACCGAGTTTCCGTTCTTCAATCCTCTCGCCGTGTCCGTCCAGGCAGAACGATTTCTCGCCGATTCCCTTTGCTTTCTTTCTCCTTTCCAGAGAGCTGGTACAAAACGTCCAGAGAGTACGTTCACCCTTTCTACGAATCGATTTCCAACGAGCAACTATTTTCTTCGTTTTTTTTTTTCTCTTCTTTTCTTTTCTTTTTTCACCTCCGCGACGTAACTTCTTTCGGATTTTCGAGAATTACGGAAGATTTCTTTTTTACTTCAAACGTAAGTTACGTGGAATTTTTGTGAAATTACGATCAAAGGATTTCCTTGTTTCGAACGTAAATTCGAGACTTTCCGGGAATTATAACGACCATTGTTTCTTTTCTTCGTCTACGATCAGATTTCCCTGGAATTTTTCACAACTGTAGTCGCAAGATCTCGTTTTTTCGTTTACGACGTAACTTTCGAGTTTCCGCGAATCACAGTCCAACGATTTCTTTCCCTCGTTTCCAAAGTAACTCGTTCCGGGGTTGTTGGAATTACAATCGGCAGATCTCGTTCTTTAAGTCTCAACGTAACTCTGTAGTTTTTCAGAATTGTAATCAGAATGTCCATTTTTTTTTTACTTCCAATCAAATCATATTCGAAAGAGTTTGTAAAACGATCTATACAAAGAATTAATTTCTCAACGTCACAAGTTCTGCGACGTTACAAAAACAGAAAGTTACACAAAAGAATATTCCCATTATTATATCATAACAGACGGAGGATTATTCCTGGTCCGAATTTATTCTTCCACGCTTCTATCAAACGATCTTCAATAAATTAAACCGGTAATTCAACCCCGTGACGATCTATACAATATTCCATCAAAAAAAAAAAAAAAAAAAGCAAATGAAAAAAAGAAAAAGGAAACGAAGCAATAATAAAAATACCCTGTGGATACCTATGCAACGAAAGTTAACATGGCGACATTGACTCTCCGTGAAAAAAAGCAATCGAAAAAACCTCCTCTGAAACCAGAACAGCCGTTCAGCCCTGATACGCATAAAGACTGGTTCCAGGTTACGTTCCCTTCGAAAAAAAATCACGAAAAAAATGTTCGCTAACCCCTTTCTCGATCCGCGATACGTTACGCGGAAATTCATTAGCCGATCCAGATCGACGAAGGAAGGGGTTACTACCCCGTGACGAATCCGTGAACGAGACAATGAGAGCCGACCCCTCCCTGTAACGCGCCGTTTCTTTTTTTTTTTAGTTTCTTTCTTTCTTTCTTTTTTTTTTGTCTCACGTCGAGCGGAGACAAAAATGTCGTTGTAGCGCTATTTGCATCCCCGATCCTAGAGAAGGAAAGACAGAAAGAAGGGGGGAATGAAAAAGGAGAAACATAGAGCGGAGGAAAAAAAGTTTGAACGAAGGAGAAGCTTAAAAACAGAACGACAGGGAGGAAAAGAAGAGAAGAGAGAATAAGGGTAGTTTGAGGGAGATGGGAAGAGGAAAACACGCAAGGGTGGGGGATAGAAATTGGCGCGGGGTTACGAGCAGGGCCATTATTTTAATTTTCATTCTGGTAGAGCGTGGCGCACGGGTAGAACGAGGGAACCGGGGGTTAAAGGGACGAAGGAATCTTCCTTTGCATAATCTTCATGGGGTAGCTTCTTGCAGGACTCTCACGCGGCACGGCATGTTCCAGTTAGTCGCTTTGGGCCGCTGTTTTCCAAGGTGTTTTGCATCTTCGCCTTTGGCGGCTGTATCCACTCACCCCTTTCATAGTTTAACTCTTCTCCCCTCTTTTACTAGAAATTACCCTAAAGAGCTGCTCTAAGCGTTTTAAGGGATTAAGGTCGGGCAGGCGTAAAAGAGCATGGAAAAAGGGTTGACCACCCGCTGGGCGAAACCGGCGACAGATTACAACATCCGAAAACTTGTTTACAGGGGCACCAGCACCGGCTCTTCCTTTCCAACCCCCTTGTTCCATGCCGCACGAGGCTCGCAGTGCGGCCTTGGACTACTTTCAGAAACTACACAGTCGACCTACATAGTCCTTGCCCTGCTTTTTTGCTTTTTAGGTTTTTTCCCCCCTTCTTGTTCGCTTGGGGTTGCAACGCTGTTGCAAGGTGGATATCACATTTTTTGTCAAGGGATGGCTTTTTATGGTGGAAGGTGCATGTGTGTTTCCTTTTTTTTTAAGGATAATTTGTAACGTGTAAGACTGCTTCAATGTACGTTACGTTGGTTCGAGAAGAGAATGACGCCTGACTATTCTAAACAGTTTCGTCGTCGATGATGAAAGAAATACGCGAGAGTTTGAACGATTATAAATTGAAAGAAGCTTCGGTCTAACGCGAGATCGAAGACCATTTTTTGGGACCACTGTTCTCGCTTCTATTCTTAACGCGCAACTATTTGAATAGCTTGTTGGAGAAGAAGTAGGTCTCTGGAAACTTTTTTAGAGTGGATATTGTAAATTTTTAAAAGGACAGTTGGATTGATATACGAGTATTATCGGTTGGAGAAAAGAGATTACAGGAAAATTGAAGGAGAAATTTCGAAGATTTCACGGCAGATCGACGGAATATTCCATAGCCTAAAATTTAAAGATATTCTTCCTTCGAAAAGAAGTGACATTTCGCGTGACACTTCCAGCGATCTTTCATAAAGAAAGTACGCTTTGAACTTTTTTTTTTTTAGAATAAAGGTTATATAAGGAGCACGCGACAGGAACTTGACAAGCTGCTTCTTCCTAATTTCTTAATTTCGAATTCGATTCGTAAAGTTCAGGAATATAAGTTGCCTAAGAATAAATGAAAGATTTCTGAAATTTTACGAACAATTAAGTAAATGATGGCGTCTAGAATTTGATAAAATGCAAAAATACATGTTTAATGTCGCAATCAAATAAAAGAACAGTTTCGGTAATATGGAATTGATTATTGAATTTTAAAATTGTCTCTGCGCATGATCTTCTTATAAGGATAATTAATGCATCGTTAAGATGCATACGACGAACAGGAAAAACGAAGGAGAGTCGTTGCATGACTTGAAAGTTCTATTTCGAGCCAAAGAAATCTGTCATTCCATTCGAAACTTAAAAACATCCTTTTTAAACAGAAAGAACACTTCGTATATTTCTATCTGTAGCTCTCAACTATAGTGAAACTCCATTTATCCGATCTTGTCGCAGAACAAACAGTTTCTACAGGCTTTTCCACAACACGAAAACAATAAAAAAAAAGGTTCACATGGACGTATACGCTGTTTGATCTTGTTTTCAAATTGCAGTGAGTTCTACGTTGGAATAATTCCACCAAAGATGGAAATAGTTGAAGCAATTTCGTCTATCTATTCGCAAGCAGAACTCCACGTCTGACACTGAACCTTGTATTCTAATTCAGCGAACATTTTCTTACCGTCTCACGTAGAAGTCATTAGAGCAATAAACGTCGCAATGATGAGATATAGGAACGCCAAGGTATGCAGATACAGTTCGTTAAAGAAAAAAAAGAAAAAACCTCTCTCTGACTGGAAAACAAGGTCGAATAGGGCGTACGTTTATGAGAACTCCTTTTGCCGCTTTTACGTGCAGAATCTACCACCGAAGCAATCCTGCTACGGGACACTCTGTATAATTGGAGTTCGCGTAATAAAAGCTCGCCAACTTTCCCCATTATCTATTATTTTTGCGTCCACGTAACAGCAGCTCGTACGAGTGAATTCCACCAGCAGAAGTCCAGCTAATCGGCCATTGACAAACATTTCGTTGCAATAAGTGGAGCCCGGATAAATCAGATGGATCACAGTTCCACTGTATGTTCCTGTCTGTAGCTTTCAACTTCGAAAAAACATTGCACGTCGGTTACAAAACTAACGCCAAAAAAAAAAAAAAAAAAAGAAAAAGAGAGAGAAGAAAGTCAGAGAAACGACAGAGGACGTTGAAAAGAAGGATCCCTCGATTAGATTCCGCGACGGTGTCGATCATCCCCGGGACACTCGAAAGGGTTGAAACGCGCTACCCGTATGAGTTCGTATGCAGATTGGCCGATTGTCTTCGTGTCCTTCTTCCTTTTCTCTCACGTCTCGATCACCTCCCCGCTCTCCCTGGACGAAAGCTCCCGTCCCGTGAGAATCTCCGAGGCATTTGCATGCCGCGGATTATTTAAATCGTCCCCTTATTGTCGTGGCTCCTTGTTTTTTCCTCCAGACCTCTCCGACAAACCCACGGCGTGGGTCCTGCGGGCACCCGAGCCTAGACAAAAAACCGGCTGATCCTTGCTATACAGCTCGCGCAAGCATCTTCCGCATGCCGTGGCTCCTCACGACCCGAACCAACCCTTTCGAGCACCCTGACCGGTCATTTCGATTCGGCGATTTGGATTCTTAGCATCTCGTGTCACGTTAGTGTGCAGTAACGTTTCTTTTGGTGGCTTCTTTGTTTCTTCAACGAAGAATCGGTTGCGTCTGATTGCTACGATTGTCCTTATGCGAGGGGCGAATTTAGGGTGAGGCTAGGTTTCGTTTTTTTTTTCTTTTTTTTTTTGGTATTAAGAATCCGGTGGATTGTGAGAGGTAACGATGATTCGGGATTATTTAGCGACTGCCTTTGCGACAGATCGTTTCTTCCGGGCTCTTCGAGGTACGTTAGTGTTACACAAGTTGGGAATTTCGGAACGAAGATTTTTGGAAATGTCCGGTAGCTTGACGTATCTAAATTTTCTGTTACTTTGGAGGAAGTTTTCTGAACCAGCTACGAGGTGAGATTTTTAAATTAAGAGACCCGGGAATTTCGAATTAAGAATTATCGAACTGCTCATTCTTCATAACTGATTATTCAGAAACTAGTTGGTATTAGAGCGATAAGTTGCTTCTTCCGAATATTCTACTATTTTAAAGAAATTTTGTAAAAAAAAAAAGAACGTTACGCGAACCGGAGTCAGGCATTTCTTTCTTGAGTTTCGAAGAGCGACTCGTATTTTACATCACAACTGATATGAAACGTAATAATGGAGGAAGATCGCGGTGAACTACCCTCGTCATCCGCTATCAAAACTCAGAGTTTTCGAATTTCTTCCTCAAATCCCGAACAACATACCTGATACCAAGAAAGAGGAGCAAATGAAAAAATCACGAGATTACCGGGAAAAAAGCGGAGATCCTTTGGAAGATCGAGAAACAAGAATCTCTAAAAAGAGACCCTCGGGTACCGTTGCGTGGTCAAAAGGAGAAATTCACCCTTAACAGCGCGGCGAGAACTCTTCGAATCCGCGTGCATTCAAACGAACCCTCTCACCCCTGTTGTCCCGTGAACATTTTTTTTCGCGCTTCCGTCTGTTTGTTTTTTTCAACCACCTCAGGGCGGAGCGAGGAGTATGCAAAGCGATCTTCAACCCTTTC
The DNA here is from genome assembly GCF_040668555.2 of Bombus flavifrons. Taxonomy (NCBI): domain Eukaryota; kingdom Metazoa; phylum Arthropoda; class Insecta; order Hymenoptera; family Apidae; genus Bombus; species Bombus flavifrons. The sequence goes on along the minus strand of NC_138455.1, from coordinate 8,673,603 downwards.
CACGCTACCCTCCACGCGTCATTCTTCTTTTTTTGTTCTTCTTCACCCAGCACCCATTGACCTCTTTGTCTTCTCTTCCTCGTCCTTTTCTTCCTGCTTCCAATCCAGCAGAATCCTCGTCGAAATTATGCAGGATTCTCATCCGGAGACACAGGGAGAGGTGCGGGAAACAAAACTAAACCAGGGGTAACCCGTTGCTTGCGAAAAAAAGGGGTTGAGATCCTTTTTTTTTCGCACATTTCCTCGTCCGCGTCGCGAGTCTAACGGCGTCTCGTCTTCCGAGCCATTTCGATCCACGTTTCTGGTTCCTCGATTCGCTTTCTTATTGTCTCTTCGTGGTTTCGTCCGTTAGAAGATCGTTTGCTTTTCTATGGGATATTTTTTTACGCGCGTTTCGACGAGGCTTCAGAACCGTTTGATCTCGAGCCAGTCTTCCACGTTACGATCGCAGGAACAGCGAAGACGAACGAACACTTACGAAACTTCCCATAAAAATATTGTATGGCTTCCTGGTACTAGTTCCTCGAATTTTCCACAGAGTCTACATAACTTTGCCAAAACTATTGCGAAAAATATTTTTAAGAAAAGCTGTCTAGCTTCCTACTATTAGCTTCTCCAATTTTTGTAGTTTAACTTTATCAATTGCCCACCAAACTGCCTCTTTCGAAATATATCGCGTAGTTCTTCATTCATTCGATTCATTCAACAAACAACTTCGTCGCATTCGGAACGATTCGCGGAAAATTACATCTTTCGAAAAATATTGTCCACTCTTCTAGCGTGTGTCAGCTTCTGAAAATGTTCAGTATAACTTTATCGCAATCAGACCGATTCCCACGAAACTATTCTTTTTCGAGGAAGAGCGTGCAGGTCTTTTACAACCGGCTTCTGAAATTTTTCAGTCTAACCTTGCCAACTTTATTGAGAATTGGGTTTCCAGGGGAACCAGTTTACACCTTTTCGCGGAACAGATATAGATAAACATCACTTTAATCTGTTCAGATGCAGCAAATTCTGCCTCGGATGAAGACATCCGGTTGCAAGCGATTTTACAACGCTTATCGAGTACGAAAGTATCGAGCGGAAGAAATGGAACTCGTCGTAAAAGTTTCGCGGCGGGAATCCGGCTACGAGACCGCCGGCCTCTTTGTCGCCAATTAACTGGTCCTTGCCTCGTAATACTTCGTAATATGTCGGGTATAAAATTAATCCTCGAATTATTTCATCGTGGCGAGCAAGTTAACGCTCGGCAGTTTCAGCTACCGTTAAATCAGAGGCGGGAAAGTTTGCTGCAGCTCCGCGAGACGCGTCTGACTTCGACGACTGTTAATTCAACGACAGAGAGAGATCAGCAGGAAATTTCTGAGATTTAAAGCGCAGATTACGCGGAATTAGCGTGCAAAGTCGACGGAATCGTGGGAACCGCGGAGTTTATACAATCTTTCCGACCAGACATCGCGACAGACATCTCAAATTTTCTAAAATACTGCACGAAACATTTTTCCAACTGATACATCGTTCATAATTGCTGTTCAATATTTTAAAATCTCCATGGATTTCTTTATCGTACGCAGCGTATAGTATAAATTGTTACCATATTCTAAGGTAAATTTTATAACAGAAAATTACACCTCTGCGTTTATATTTAAACAATTTATCCGTATGGTTTCTGAGGAACACGATCAATGGGAGAGTAACCTTCGCTGCAAAACATTCGTCACAAGTATTTCACTATCGTTGTATTTCTGACAATTATTGTTATTTTCAACGTTCCACAAGACTCTTGCACGGTTTCATTCCTGTTGACTCGAGTGTTGGCGGAACATCATCGACGATTGTGGTGGGAAATATTACGAAAAGAGTTTCGTAAAGTATATGTATCACAACAATATGTTCAATAAATCTCCAAAGAAAGATTCTAAACTTCCTAATTCTTTATTAATTCGCTGCTAATTAATAGCAGAGTAATTTTCACCTCCGAAAGCCTATCTCCTAAGCAGCTACACGTACACCCCTACCACGTTTCTGCCAATTATCATTCTCAGCTTATTCGCGATACCGCACTGTTTAATTCCTACTAATTAACACTGTCAACCACGTAGTTCCGCGATCTTCCCGCAGATCCCTGTACGTATTAACATTACACGGTTCTCGGACATCGTCTCGCGTGACGTAAAAATAACGACGCAAAAATTTATTCAAGTGTAAACTCGCATACAGAACAGTGGCGGACAAAAGAAAATTAACTTAATTGATACTTGCGTATACGAGCGAAGTAAAATCTCTATCCTGCAGTTTTCTCGTACTAAACATTCGCCTACCGTGTCACGTACAATTATATACCACATATTCTTTATGTATACTACGTGCTCATTGTTTTCTTTATATTATTATACGAATTATACATTTTGTAAAATTACAACGCCTTTTTATTTTTCTTCTATTCTAAAAATCTTTCTTTTGGCCGTCACTGGGACAAGAAGATCGCGTAATTCGTCGATCGAAAATTTCGTCGAATTAAAAGGTAAAGCTACTCACATCACCGGAGAGGCCGTTGTTCCATGGATAGGGCGGCTGAGGGGGTGACTGTTGCTGATGATGGACACCGCCCACCCCAGTAGCTGAGTGTGGATTGTGGATGTGTTCCGCCATCACGCTGACCCAATGGGCCAATCCACCGCCTCCGGTGGCGGTTGGGCCCGTGCTTCCGGTACCGGTGCCGGTTGTACCTCCACCACCGCCTCCACCTCCACCTCCGCCGCCTCCTCCGCCCCCGCCACCTTCCTCGCCGCCCTCAGACCACGCGAAAGAGGCTTTCTGCAAGGTAGAAAAGCAACCAGGTTAATTGGAGATCGATCGATCCAGCGGATTAAACGTTCCTCTTCCTGCAAGCCGGGGCGAGATTTCCTTCTACTTGTTGCGTGACTGGTTTAGATTTTTAGATAGCAAAAAAAGATATATAATTAGCGCTCTGTGGTCGGAAATAGTCACAGTAGCGACGCTTATAATTTGTCTTTAAACGTTCATCGCCTCGGCTAGTTGGTAATGTCACTGGAACAACTTGCTGACCGCAAGCGGTTGACATTGTTGAACGTGGTTGCGAATGTCCTTGAAAAGTGTCGCAAGGCTCGGAGTAAGCCGCCACAGTTTTCAACGTTTCGTTGATATTTCGCGGTCAACACTCGAAGAAAGCGCTGATAACGAACGAGAGACTGCGGATTCTCATCGATTTATGGCAAGTGGAAAATTGCACGCGATGCGCGTGGTACGAAGAAATGTACAAGATGTGCAAGGTATAGCGATTTTTATGATACCTGTGATTACAGTTGGATGAAGCAATTTTCTATTCTAATCATATTCAAAAAATATGAATTTGCACAAAAATCACTCGACTGTGGTATCGATCGTGACGATCGTAGCCGTGACTCTCGTTAAGAGGAAACGAATTAGCGGAAGAAAGGAAGATTGGTAAAGGAAGAGATAAAAAAGATGCGCAGACCGGTTAGCCGATTTTTCCGCGAACCAACAATTTTCGAGAATGAGCCCGGCCAGGCAATTAATCCCGATCCCGAGCATTAATCACAGTAATTATGAGGCTCGCTCGTCTGTCCGAGCCGCTTCATCGGATATTCATGATCGAACGCACGAGAAGAGCTGACCCATTAATAAATTGATCGATAAATCAGCGAGCGTGACGCCCGGACACCTGAACGGGCTAAACCGAGATCCTGCTACCCCGACAAACTCCTTCTTACGATGTACGTATATACATTTTATTTGCGATCAAAGATTAACATCTTCCTGATATCGAGGACAAAGAGCGCTTCAACGCTATGAGCGTTAAGACGTAACGGATTTCCGCTCGTATTTCACGTTTTTTATCAATGAAAACGATCAAACTCTCCTATTTTCCTGACACATTTATGTTCAACAACGACTATACGAATTAATTTGAGTACGCGAGTATACGACTTAATTAATTTGAAAGGCTAAGTCGGCCATGACGTAATGCGACTTGAAAACATGAAATTTCCACATTTAAAAATATTTATCGGCGGCAATATCGCTATTCTATGAGTTCGTGATCGGATCAAAGAACCATCAGATCGTATAGCAATTGTGCGATAATAGGAGAAAGGAGAAAGAAGTAAAATACGTAGGATAAAGTTAATTTTGTAAAATGACGGTGAATAAATTGTGAAATAGAATCTACGATATTTCTATTGTTATCTTCGCAAGAATTAAATCGTCAGATGTTTCTTCCTCCATCTATCTCCGCGGAATATTAAATAAATCTATAAATCACGAATGAAGATAATTCGCAGAAGGGCGGATGACAGCGGATAATTGACGCTGCGAACAACGAAGAAATCCATTCATTGCAGTGAGACTCGATTGAATCGAAGGAGTAGATGTTCGAGAATAAATCGCGCACGGGAATTCGGCTGTGCATAATTGCGCAACGATCGTAGCCATCGACTGTTCGCAATGAGAAATTCATGGCTATGAGGAGGACGGAGAAATGTCAGATGATGGCGAATCGATACGTCGTCGAACGCAGCAACTGCGGCGTTCATCCTTGCGGAAATGGAAACAAGCGAAAATAGTATTCGCGATATACTGCTACGTTCTATGTATTGACCTTAACGTTGTAGAAACTAAGCGTTAGAGTTCGATAAATATCAACGTTTAAAATGCATTCGAATTTCCACACGGTTGCTGCTATCGACGCACGCGTTGCGTCCAGTCGATTATTCTAACAATTTGTTTAAAAATTACGAAATTGTTAAAAGGTATTAAACCATAGGCAGGATAAAATAGAATGACTGTCTTTTATTAATATCTCAATGAATTCTCGTATCAATGAACTTCCTTTCAACGAAATTCTTTATTCAACCCTCGACGCTGGGTCGAACGACCGAGCTAGTAATTAACGAGGGCAGATTTGTTAATTGATCGTCTAACACGGATCGTGAGAAAGCTCGTTAGAAATCGCAGAGCGGATTGCTAGTTTCTCAAAGAATAATCGCTACGGGGCCCCAGAAGGGTTGTTATTTCTCCGACCAAGGGGGATGATGCGTTTCATTATTGCCTCGCAGTTAATTACACGTTCTCCAACCGACTTGTGCTCCTCTGTGTCCCTGTGCTTCTCTCTTCTTCCTTCCCCATATTCGACGAAACGTCGACTGTTCGATTCTACAGAAAGAGGATCGCAATTACGCAAATGCGATACGATAGTTCACCTAACTGTTTAATTCGCTACACGTTACAGCCAACATTTTACTTTCGGTATTTCGTATATTTCTGCAAAATTCTATTCAAGTAAATTCCATTTGCTCGGTCGTAAACGTCGTAAAGATTTGGATTCGCATCAATATTCGCGGTGTAGTTACCTAATTAACAGCTTTACGTCAAAATCTCACGTTATTCCCGCATAATAACGACGTAAGATAGCTCGAAAAATTTGCGACCAGAGGTTCGCTGCGACATTCGCTTGGCATTATTTTTGACAGCTTCTGTGTAGAGATGTAATTTTTATCGACCATAAAAACAACGAAAAGATCGAAAAACCGCTCGTGGAACAAGAGCGTAATTGGGGTGAATTTTTCACTGAGACGTTTCGGCGTCGTTCGGGCGAGTAGAAAAAAGAAAAAAAAAAAAAAAAAAGAAAGGAAGAGATGAAAAAAACAAACTGGGGGAAAAGTGCGTCATGGATTTGGGTCAAGAGTTGTCGCGGAATCAAGCAAGCCGAGCCAAAACCGCGAACGTGCCAAGAAAAGTTGCCACACGGCGATAACTCGGCCAGGAGCAAAAGGAAGCAACAGGAAGCCGACACGGAGGGCTGTGGTCGTACAAGTTAATGAATTAAGCCGCGGAAAAATTTCCACCCGCTAAGAAAGCCGCTGTCTCGCCGCCGATTTCCACAGTATTTAGCTTGTTTATACGCAGGGAATGTAATTGTAGACGTCTGCGGTGATATAATCCAATGATTACGCGAGTTAAAACAACGCAGAGGAGGGGCAATAACGGAATCTTTATTTTGTGGGCGAGGAGGATTTAACAGAGCCAAGACAGATGGTAAAGTTAACATTCTGAACGTGGATTTCGATATTCGGCCATGGACGAATAAATAAAAATTAACTCGTCTTTCACTTTTCTCGAGAAGAAAAATGTACGTAAAAATATATCGCCATTTTCTAATTAACTACGAATTAATTAAATTAACTAGGAATGTACTGTCCAAGTCATTCTAAGTCTAAGGCAGAGTAGTTTTGCAGCCGTACTTACGCCAATAAAATTAACAATACTGTTTTACTAATAAGAATATCACGAGATTCAAAATAGCGATTTAATCGAGGCTTTTAGGAAACACAAAGAAGAAAGAATGGTGAAACCAAGGAGAGAAGGTAAAAAGAGAATATGAACAGAAAGTGACAAAGTACTTAGTTGAGAAGTCGAAGTCTCAATTCGATGGAGGAACAAAAAGTAATTGTCAAGCAAACAGGATTTTCTCGAACTGCGAAATCTCTTCGAGTTGCATCTACAACCGCTTCGTTTTCCGTGTCCATTACACGGAAACTAGTATCCAAGCCTAAGTATCCGCTAACTTTCCGACCAAAGACTTATGCGTCAAGCGTCTGCCAATTTCTCGTAAACTACACCCCCAAATTCGTCTGTTTCTCAAAAGTGGAGCACGCTGGATAATTTCTTCGAGGTTGCGTCGACGTATTTTCCCTCGCCTTTTTTTTTTTTTTTATTTTTCTTTGTTTTTTAAAGGCGAATTCGTTTGAAAATCTCTTAGTTTCTTCGCTGGCAATTGATTTGTTTGCTCGGTGGGTACTTTGTACTTGGGTCTTTTCTTTCCTCGCGAAAGAATTTGTGAATTTGTTTTCTTCTACTCTTAGGGGTTGCTCGAATCGCGAGAAAAAGGGTAGGTCAGTGAAGACGTGGAATCTTTCGGGGATTATTGATCTTGATGCCGTAAGTTCGGAATGGCTCGAGAGAGAGGCGGCTGTTTACTGCGAAACTTTTCTACTTTCTACGGAGTGCTATCGTGTGTTACGAACCGAACAGAGTGTCACGATGGTATTTCCGATAATTATAATTTACAATCAGAAGAACACTGAAAACATTTGATGCTAAAAGTTTTCAATCCTCTAAACAAATTTTATTCGCCTATCGAATTATAAAATGCTACGCATCTTCGTTAAACCTTTCAAGATGTTTGACGATGCACACAGTTTCTGACACTAAATATGTACATGTCCATCGTACGTGAAATTATTTGGAAATAAAAATGCAAATGAAAATTATCTATACATCTTTCGTGTCACTCGTTGTAGGAATGGAAAACGACGAATAATTTTTTTTATAACAAGCATTTTTCTCAGTACCCTTCAATCTTATAGTTCTCTGTCTCCCGCCAATCCGAATTTCCACCGAGTATTCGACTACAGAACTGAAAGTACAGATCTTTAGATGCGTAAACGATACAAAAAATTATACACCTGGCTTTAAGATTGCGGCCCTATTACACTACAAATCAATGCGATTAGCGTTCCTTATGCAGGCCAGAATTCCAACAGCACTACTTTCTTCACTTTCCACGGCAATATGTCATTCCCCATTTATCAGTCGATTACGATTCAACGAAAAAAAAAATCCATCGACGTCGAGAAACGAAGGAAAAATCCATCGATGACGAGGAACGAACGAAAAACGAGTAGAAAAAAGATAAAGGGAATGAATGGTGGGGAACATAGTCTGACCTCGTCGTGGTCCTCCCTATGCAGAGCAAGGTTTCTTGGGAAAGCCGGCACGCTGCTCACGGTCAAACCCTTGAGATCCTTCAGCTCCTTAAGGGCGCCAAGCGCGTTCAGGTTATCCTTTAAATTGGCCAGATTAAAATTAATCCCCTGCTCCTTGAAGTTCAGGTGCCTGTTGAGCACCGTCTTGCCGAGGGCGCTTGCCAGCAGGCTGTTGTACAGCTCGTTACGCAGGATGAACTTTTGCTCGGCGGGTCCATCGTCTTTGCTGGATACGTCGTTCGAGGAATCCGAGTCGACCTCGACCGACGAATTCGACACGACACTCATCGTCGACATTTTATTATACTCCTTCAACCTCGTACTCTACTATATCGTTCCACCGTAGTTGCTGTGTCGCGTTTCATAAAAAATACCAATCTTGTTGTTGCAAAAATTTGCGTTGTTCTTTGGCCGGAAACCGGAAGGCGAGGGAACAAATCCGGCGAAATTCTTTTTTTCTTTTTCCTTCTAAGCGTCGAGCTTTACCTTTTGTGCTTCCCTCGCTAGTACTTTTTTATCGGAACACTTATACCGAGGCTAGTTATACGCGAGCTTATTAAAATACCTGTACATGTGCTCCTTGCATGTGTATAGGAATATATAATTAAATACGCTTTTCCAAGTGTGTATATATAATATAGATGTATATATATATATATATAGATTTGCTCTTCTTCGCTTAATTTCCTAGGTATATATTTATTAATCGTAGCGCGAGAACCGTTTCGCTCAGAGAGGTTAAAAACACCGTCGACAGGACACCACCGTCGCGGTTCGAGGATTGCTTCAAGGGGAGCGGCCACGTGGCAGCTCGGTTACGTTCAAAACGACGTTTTCTTTGGTTTAAAAAAAAAAGAAAAGAGGGGAAGGAAGGGAAGAAATTTGGAGAAAACGGCTGCTTCGATGGGCGATCGGGACTCGATCGATTCGCTGGAACTTCGCGAATTAAATTACACTCTGTCCGTTTCGGCACAGCCACCCAGATATCCTGTTTTTCTCTTTTTTTTTCTCTTTTTTTTTTTCTTTAAATTCGTACGTGTTTTCTTATTGCCTGGCGAATCTGGACGCTGCGAGACACGATTTCCCTTCTCCCAGGACGACCGTCCTTTCTGAAAATTCACATTCCGCTCGATTCATACTCTTCGTAAACAGCATCGTCGTTAATAAACCAGCGACCTCGTCGATTTTTCACCACGAAGACGTAAACTCGGTCCCGATATCCCGCAGCTCTTCTTGCTTGTCGCGTTAACTTTCGCTAAATTGTTTTTTTTGTTCTTTTTCCTTTGTCTTACTACTTTATTCTCTACGGCTTAGCGTATATTACGTCTTATCAATATTATCAGTGGTCGCCTGTAACGCAAGCAGGCCGGCGAGACGAGGCATCCGCATGAAAAAACATTGTATCGTGGCGTTTAGGAACTTTTGCGCGCGCAGCTCATTACGCATGGCCGCGGTCTTTCTAATTGGCTGGCTAATTAGCGCGGGAGGGTGTCCCTGGTGCCGCGGACACGAGGTTTCCGGCGTGCGTGTTCGCGCGTGTCCCGCGTTTCACCCTCCGCGCTTCTCCCCACTTTAATCAGGCGAATCCCGGATACGGACAATCCGAGAGAGAAACGCGTTAATCTCCCTTCTTCTTTTTCTTCTTCTTCTTCTTCTTCTCTTCTTACGTCCTACTTTGTTAAGCGATATTCGCATAAAACACGTGAAAAATAGGAACTTTGGTTGATCGTTTCTGCCCCTCTGGCCCTCTCGTATTCTCACACGCTCTTCTTCTCTCGTTCTTCTCTCTTCCTCTGCCTTTCTTCCCTCTGTTTCCCTCCACGTCGGTGTGCAACAGCGTCATCGAGCAGCCCGCACCCCGTCATTAAGACGATTTCACCCTCGACGCTTCTTCCCATGGAGATCCTCCTCCGCCTGGTCGGGCTCGTCCGTCACCAGGTAGAAGAAGAGGTAGCGCGGTGAGAAGGAGAAGAAGTAGAGAGAGAAGAGGAAGAGGAAACGGATAGAGGTACATCCTCCGCTTCTGGTTGCGTCGAGGAACATCCTTAGGCATCCATGGAGATCGTTGGTTTCTCAGCGCGGGGCATGTTTTCTGGTTCGTTGACGGCTGCAAGAGTCGTCCAGGAGGCCCGATGGCCTCCCTTCTTCATGTCCAGCGGAGCAGTGGGGGGTTCGAGACACGCGATTCGTCGAGCGCGGGCCCAAAAACCGACGGGAACGGCCGGACGAAGGCGACGGGACCCGATCCGACGGGCCGGATGGCCGGCTCGAGCGTTTTCGTACTCGATCGGACGCACTCGTGGCCGGTGATCAGGCGATGGTGGGGGTACGCGGCTGCTTAGTCGCGAATCGAGCGTCGTCGAGTCAATTAACTGGCCTTCCCGAAGTCCCAAGGTGGCTGACGACGATGTCACGTTGAAACGAAATTTTCGCGGTCGGTGTAGTCGCGATTGCGTCACGCGAGCACGGACATTCCCCGGGTACCGAATCTCTTCCGCTCACGGAAACCGCGCCGCGGCTCGCGAGTAGGGGGTTGCCTCTCGAATCCCAGTTTCTTATGTGAGCGCGACCGTGCGACTGGTTGATGCAGTCCGCGGCGGAGCATAAGGAAGCGGAAGCTCGCCGTTCCTTCTCTCTCCGCCGCTTTTTCTCTGTTGCTCCGCTTTCTACCGCTCGCCCCGTCCTTTTCCATTCCTTCGGGTTTCCTTGTCGCGCCGCCGGCCAAGGAAAGGCGCGCACGCTTCGCCGCGGCCGCCGGCGTCGTCGTCGACGTCGTCGTCGTCGTCGTGGTACCCTCCGTCTTTTGCTTCCTTTTTCTCCTCTCTCTTTCCAACCACTCGCCTCCGTTCTCCTTTCCGTTGTCTATCGGGCTCGCTCACACCGACGGTATCTGTCTCTCCCGCCACAACGCGCGCCGTAGGAAGGAGGGTGGTTGGGTGGAGGTAAGGAGAAGGCCGAAAGAAAGAAAGAAAGCGCGGGAGCGAGAGGGAGCACGAATACGGCAGAGAGACGGAAAGGTAACGAGAGACCGAGAAAGGGGTGGGAGAGACCGAGAAACTCCAAGGTGGAGGTGGAGTGGAAAAGAAAGAAAAAGAAACCGACCGAATAGCGCGAGGCGAGGCGAGGGGCCGCGAGGGGCGGAGGGGCAGGCATATATCCCGCGAAGAAACAGATAAATATAGATATTTTTCCTTTGGCTGGCCACCTGGGGAGAGAGAGAGAGAAGGAGACAGAAAGAGAGAGAAGATGTAAGGGTGGAAAAGAGAAACGGCCAGAGCAAGCGAGAAACCCTCGTGGGTGGTAGAAAACTGGGCTGGCGGGGTGTAGAGAGAACAGAGGGGAGGGTGTTGCACGTTTCCCGCCCCCCAGACCGAATTGGAAAAATGGAAATAATAAGAGTCGCCTCCTAGGGGGGTTGCATGGCGGGCTGCACGAACAGCCAAAGGGGTTGCAGCGGGGTGCAGAAACTGGAGGGTAGTTCTGGCTGTAGTAGGTGGGATGGGGGATGCCGAGTAGGGGTTGTGCGCAGTGCAGCATGCGCCCTGGCGACCGGCTCGCAGCAACACACATCGTATCTCGCGTTCGTGTGTGCGATAGCTTCTCACGTGTGTTCCTTCGCGGCGCGGCGCGGAGGCAAGAAAAGTGGGGCTTGGGGGTGGAAGATCGAGAAAGGGGCTCTCGCGTGATGCGACGGGGGGAATACCTTGACGGGCACGTCGAAACCAACATGGCCACCAGTTCGAAAGACCGCTACATTCCGTACATAAATTAACCCTCCGAAGCGATGCAGGCAGACGACGCGCGCGCTTCAGTCCGATTCTTTTGTTTCGCTCTAATAAAGTATCTGTGTCACGATGGAATTCGATTGCCGCCGCTCTCATCCCTTTGATCCGTCGCTCCTTTAATTCCCGTCTCCTTTCAATTACGCTTTACGACTCGCTTCCCGACAGAAATTCGAAAAAGGACATTCCTCTATTCAGCGTAACCGTTTCCGAATATCCTGCCGGAGTCGTTCGCTTCTTCTATTATATACTTAAATCATTCTGTCGCATTCGATTTCCTGGAAACTGAATTCTAACGTCGTTCTCTGCCAATGGTTTTATATACTCGTCTAGCTGACTTATTAACTTCAAATTGATCAAGTATTAGTGGTGTTCGAAGAAGGTAAGAAACGAGATGTTCCGAAATATACGGAAGAAGAGTTTATTCTCTGGCGAGCAGAGGAAACAACTCGTTCCAGAACAGTTCGTTCTAGTTTTCGCGACGGTGATCGAACCCGGCGGGTTCTTTGCTCGCGGTTCGAGACGATTGTTTGTTTGTTTGTTTGTTTGCCCGGGGATGGTTTATCGGAGGCGGTAACGAGACGCAGTTTAAGCGATGGCCTCCGATAATGGAGCCTGGGACCCCGTGCTCGTCCCGAATGTAAAAGTAATACGCCTAGCGAGACGGAAATCATCGTTTCTCTTCGAACGCGATTTAAGTGATAAATGGCATCGTTGCCGAGACGAACCCGGAACGGATGCGTTTCCGTTCTGCGGCTCTTTTCCAGCGAATTGAAAATTCTCCTGGTACCTTGGAGCTGAGAGGGTCGAACATCCCCGTGACGATCTTTTCAACATCCAATTTGACGTTTTCTTATACCTTCTATTTTACCAATTTCGACAGAAGAACATCTTTTATTAATTTCTTTGACACAGAATATATCCTATATATATATATTATATACCGTTTAATTGAAATAACAAGATCGGAACAATTTTGCGCACCACAAGATAAACAATTTTCGCATAAAGTTTACAAATTATCCATCGTTCGATCAATTCCGACTGTACGAGAGAAACGTATAATTTACGACCTGCAAGACCATCGATGTACTGCAATGCAGAATCCACGCTAACTGTATCAGTTTAACCACACAGTAAGAATCCTGATCAACTCCATTAATATCGATCGTTCCATTTTTCAACAATTAAACATCAATCGCACCCACGTACCGATCAAATGATAATGTGGCCAAAGTCCCAAGCTACGCGAGCATCAAGATTCTTCGCCAACTTCGACATCACGAGCCACCCTCCTTATCCACTTTCTCTCCACGAACAAGAATCCTCTCTTTCGTTTAACAACCCTCGGCGATCAATGGCCATCGTATCCATCGCGAAATCCTCCACTTGTTATATTATTGTCAATCGGTACGAAGCATCAGAAGACGAGGCTGGCCAGGCTATAATATATGTACCGTACGCTAACCCACGGCCCATTCTTCCGCAAGGGGAACGAGTCTCGCAAATAACAGATGGGTCACATGGGCAGGTAATACCGTAGTTCCTCTCGAGTGGTATCAGCTTTTGAGGTTACTTCGGATCCACACAGAGACATACACGCGCGAGAAACCACACGAGAATTCACATATACGCTCGAGTATACATACCTATACAAAGAGACACGTGGACGCGAGGAACACGTACACGCGTGGAAAAGAAGTGGCCAGGAAGGACGTGACTCCGGCGACGTTCCGGAGATGCTGTTTCACGTGGTTGCATAAAAGTGCAACGGGAATCGGGGCTGGGGAAACAGGGCGAGACAGTAGTCGCCTGCTACCTCTAATATCCTCTAACGGTGCATCCCCAAATTACCATTGTGCCATTCACATGCAGAATACCTTCACACTCCCGGATTCCACCCCTTTCTTTCTGTCTTTTCGGCTCTCGCCTAAGTAGCAGGATGATGGGAGCCACGACCTGTGCGCCTTTTCATCCGTCTGTGGGTTACGAGGCCGTTTTTTTCATTTCTTTCTCTTCTATTCTTTATTTCTCCCTTCTTTTCTTATCTCGCCCCTTTCGCCGCCGCCAGTGATTATTTGTGTTTTGGTTTTTCTGGGTGGAGCGGAAGAGGAGTTTCTCGGAATGCTTCCTCGGAGCTTGGTTTACGATTACCCATATCGAGAACCGGAGAACACGAGAACTTGTTTCCTCGTCGCGGCCGAGGGTAGTAGGTTTACCGTTGTTGCACGAGAAGTCGGTGTTTCCTGTGTGTGGAGATGATCGCGCGTTTCCCAAGCGAACGTTCAGATTAGCGGTGTTAGGTAGGAATTTGTAAATTTAATCTGACACTTATTTCCTTGCTGCGCGAACATTAGACACTTCTCGAGAATGTCACGGGATCTCGATCATGAGAACGACGACTGACCGAAACTCGGAGAATGGCTCTTTGTAAGAGAAACTGGGAAATAAGAAGAGAAACCTGTTTTCTCCTTCTGTTCAATGTTAATATGTATAAAGTGGTTCATAATAAAAATTCTAAGTAGTAAAATAATGTCTAGCTGTCGCGTAAATGTAACATTATCGTGTAACAGCAACTAGTTTATCATTGCACCATAAATAAATCTCTGAACCTCATCAAACTGTGAAACTCGAATAAAAGAAGAAATAGCGTGGGAGAGAATATAAAAGGAAGTTGCTTTGAATTTCCTTCGACGATTAGAATGCTAAAGAGCAGAAAGAAAAGATAGTACCAACCAGGTGAGAAAGATCTGAATGAATTAACCAAACGTTTTCAAACGCAGGCACAACACCATCAAGCTCAAAGCAAATCTAAAGCAACTTAATTATCCTTGTACGTTCTGGTGCTCCATCAAATGCTTGAGGAACGAGCGAAAAATGTTTCAACAGCCACAAAGAAGGTGAGGAACACGAGGTATAACGATAATCTTGGTCTGATCGCTGGCAAGAAGCCACGTAGATTCTCAAGAGCAGCGAGCAGTCTGCTGATAAGACGCAAAATCCAAGGTTAACGGGAAGGGATGGCGGGGTGTATGACGATGTCGGGGTGCAAGGTGAAAATTAAAGAAGCGCTAAGTCGGCCGCTAAACTGAAGAACCACTTGTTGAGCAGCTTGTGGCGGCGGCACGTTGGTTACAGCTCGGAGGGGTTGGAAAGGGAGACGACGGGGTGGCAGGGGTGGTCCAGCTTCCACGGAGGCGGCAGGACGCGGATATGCAGATGAAGGGTGGCCACCCCCGTGTAACTAACTTCTAACTTTCGTGCAAAGGCCAAGCCAACAGCCTTCCACGTTGGTTTTATGGCCGCGATTCTACATCCTCCAACGTGCGCCCTCATCCTCCTTTAAAGAAATTAAATCTGCGCGCTGCTCAACTGTTTAGAACGACGAGACTTTTCAAGTACAGCAAGCGTAAGGGGAAGTAAAGTCGTCCGGGTACGGAGATTCTTTTCAAACTTCCCTCGAGAGCTATCCTCTTCTTTTAGGTAACGATTCCATGTCGTCTTTTTCTTAATGGAAGAATCAGTGGAAAGCGGTGAATCGCTGTTCAAAGTTCTTTCATTTGTTTCAGTGGATTTTTTAATCGTTTATTCGTGCAGATATTCGAATTTCATCTTCTCTCGTTATATGTTTGTGTCACTGGTACTTGCTTGTTACGTTACATACATATGTTCTGTATATTACATATCGTCTGTACTCAAGTTAACTATGAGCATCATGAACTAGAGACTCTCTTATCGTTTATCTGCTCAAGTATTTACTCACGAGACGTACCATTCATAGATACGAATTGCACCTTAGCACGTAGAATTATTGCTCGGAGCAATTGATGTGAAATCCTCGTTTCATCCAAATATCAACTGCCTCGTTCCTTAACTTGCACGCGATCGCACGATTTTGCCTATTCTTTGGAAAATTTTGCAAAATGCGCGAGGATAATAAAAATACGAAGAATCATCTGCGTATTAACTATCTCACCCGTTAACTACGAAGACTCGACGTCTTCCATTACAAATCCTCGAGGCGTTTTTCAAAGTGCGTAAGGCTAATTTATTCGTAGAAATATTTTGCCGCAAAGTGCCGAGAACGATAAAAGGAACGAAACCATTCGAAATCAGGTGGAGTTTGCTCGGGAGCCAACAACGTGGAATCCATTCGTCGAATCGCGGTCTCCATCGAACAACAATTTGACTTATCATCTTTCCAACCCTCTTACGCGGGGGTGAAATGCGTTGGCGATGGAAAAAGGTAGAAAACCGCGAAACAACGAGCATCTCGCGGCAGTACTTTTCCCTCTGCCGACGTTTTTCTCAGCGCTTCGTTGCCGAAAAAAAGCCGGGGGAAAGGACGCCTGGCGCCAGCACGTCGGCGTCGACGAGTCTCGACCCAGATACCCCGTCGTCGTCGTCGACGACGTCGTCTCCTCCGTGGCTCCGGCTTTTCTTATTTCTCCCTTTTGCCCACCCATCGCGAGCGCATCCTCCAACCTCGTTGGGGTAGGTTTTTCCACCCCTCTGCACCTCCACACAAACTCAACGCGCGCTTGTGTACCCACCTTCCACCCTCTTGCGTACGACCAAGACATTCTGCGTTTGCCTTACGTGCTTTTTTTCATTTAAACGTTTAGTTTCTTACTTAGACGATAAGTTTCGTCGGAGGTGCGCGCTGAATGTTCACCGGACATCGATGAACTTTTGTTAATTCGTAGAAACGTTTACAACAATTTTAGCGAGTCGAGTTTAAGTGAAACTATCCGACTGTAAAATTTGTCCATTAAATTTCGTAATTTTTTAAATGTCGTACGCTGTTGTTTTTTTTTTTTTTTATTAAGTCAAACCGAATATTTGAAATTGTCATAGTGTAAATTCCTAGGTAGGATTTTTCAAACTCCATTTTGCTATTTTTTAACGAGTCCATCTCCAGCGAAATTATCTCGCTTTACAATTCCTGCGCTTTAGAATTTTTGAAACTTGATTATTTTTTAATTAGCCAATCTCTAGCAAAATTATGGAATTACGTATACTGTAAAATTGTTCCACCACGGTTTTCTTCGACATTCCGCTTTACTAAATTAATTAATACGGGTTTCTAACGAGTTTGTAATTCTCAAGAATAAAAGAGTGTTTTTAGAGGACGAAGGCTTTGGAAGTTGAGAAATATCAGCGAGTTTTCGGAGCTTACGAAGGAAAAGTGAACGATAAGAAATTACGATCGATCAACGGAATGCGTGAAATTCACGAAATAATAGGCGTGTGTAAATAGAAATAAATTTATGAAAAAGAAGAAATTTGAAACGAAACTGCGTACGTTGATAAGAATTCCCGCGATGATTGAACAAATGTGAAAGGATCGAATGAGCTTTTCCAGCCTTTCTTGCAACCCTTTCTCCTTCGAAGATTTTTCTTCGCTGGCCCAGTTCGACCTCATTGGTTACCGTACACCCCGTTTTACCCCCATTTTACCACACGAAAAACGCCTGCGTTATTTTTTCCCCTTTTCCCCGTCCATCTTCACCCTCACGGATCCGCGGTTCTCAGAGACCAATCGCTTCTTCGATTTATGTGATTGCGAAAATTTTATAAAAATTATAGTCCAAAAAAAAAAAATTCAAGAAAAATTAATCTTTCTCCACATCGAAGAAATATCCAAGAAAAGAATATCTCGTAAATTTTGCAAGAAGTAAACCGATGTTTCGGTATCACATTTTTACCACCGACCTTCCCTTAAGTTGATTAAATATTTCGAAAGATATTTACGTGAATTCTATATAAAATAAAAATATAACCCACTTGATGCTAACATTGAAATATATCAACTTCTGAATAACAACGTAATACTGTACTTTTTGCGAATAATCGAGTAAATAAATCTTCTCTTAAAGCAATACAGCTGAAAAAATATAATTTTCTATAGTTTTTAAAAAAGTAAAATTACCCATCTATTTCCCGCGAATAATCCAACAAGATGAACGTTTCCGCAAATTGCATGTTCAAAAAAATATTTCGCAAATTCCACAAGAAGTAAAAACGTATTCCAATAGCGATAAGACTATAAAAGAAAACAAAAATATATATACAGATATAGTTTTCAATACGAATATGGTGTAGCATTTTTTTGCAGACGAAGCTTTAAGATGCACACGATGGTTGCGTGTGCACGTAACACACGTGCGCCACGCATAAAATAATAAATTAAGCTGTACGATATGATCAAGCGGGGCTACGATTGGTCGTTGTCGAGAGAGGGCCCCTTTTATTATTTCTCTCTTCTTTTTCTTTTTTTCTTTTTTTTTTTCTTTTTTATCGCGCCGTACGAATCTCTCTGCTGGCAACCATAGGGGCTGAGCATTCCGGCCATCTTGAATTGCAAATACGTGTCGGATCGGAAATAATGAAACGAAAGAAAGAGAGGAAAAAAAGATATCGCGAAGCTGCAGTTGCAAATAACTCGTATTTTATTTACATCGCCGACATTATCACGCCACAATGATTTTCTTTATTACTAAATTCGTGTAATTATATTATTCGTTTCAACCGGGTGAAACACGGACTCATCGTTCGCCTCCAACGTTTCACACTTGAATAAATAAACGCGATAAATCGTAGCGTATAGTTTTTTAGCCGCTGTATAGTATACGCTTTTTATTTTTTCCTAACCACACGATCGAATATGCTTACGTACTTAATATTAGCATCGTAAACTACCTACCATATTCTAATTTAAATGTCAATAATAATTTAATAAGTGTAATCCAATGAATAGTCGATTATGTTGACGAGACGTAAACAAAGCAGGATAAGACTAGAATCGCAATGCGCGCCACATACTCGAACCAAAGAGGAGAAGAAAAAAGAAAAAAGGAAAATAGAGCGATAAAAAGCGATCGTCGGACGGATAAAAAGCGACTATGGCCTGTAAGATGTAATCAAAGTCCACTAAATTACACGCGAGTCTACTTTCGATCAATCAAACGGACTATTAGATTAGAATGTACGTCATCGAGATAAAAAGGTGGCTGCAAGTGTCTTTGAACGAGCTAACGACATTGTTTTCCGTGTTTAAGTTCTTGGCCATTTTTCCAACGAATCCCTCCTGCGTTTCAGATTGCACGGGAAAATTACGCGACCCTCGTTGTCGCCATTTGCCATCGCTGAAAATCCAATTCCAAGACCCGATTGATCGATGTCAACGTTCCTCGATAATTCGATCGTTGTTCCAAAATACTCCAATCGTACGGAGAATCGGAATTTTCAATGTGTCTGTATTACACAAAAGTAGAAATAACAATCACTTGAGAAAAGAATAAGGAAGAAAAATACTGTGAAATTTGTCTTCAAGTTAGAGACGATAAAGAGATTTTGATAATAGAACGGTAAATGTGCGGGTGTATGTTCGACTTGCAACTTCTCATATTCACAAACACCTTGAAAAATAAGAATGAAAGTGTCCTACCTAACAAGGAGATGGCAAGAACTGCAAAATCTCCGACGAGTTGGCTGTACGAGCATTCGATGCTTTACGTTGATGGTAAAACGGCTGCAAAAGAATTCGAGCGCATGGCCCCTCGCTTCCGACAAATTAATCGAGAAATTACGTTCTTGGCGCACTAGTTTCTCATGTTCTCAACGTTTTTATTACAATCTCCAGCCGTAGAAATATACAGAAGCGCCATTAGCAAACAAGAATAATCAAAATTTGATCAAAAGAAATTGTGAAACTTGGATATTTAAAAATCAAAATGTATCAACGTGAAAGAAGTTTATAAAAGACACGTTCAGTTTCTGAAAACCATGGGCCGAGCGCTGAAATTCTTTCGGTGCTGTTTCACCAGCAACTTCAAGCATCGAACGTACGTACGATCGATTTATTCGAGATTTCGCAGCCTTTGCCACCTTTTTCGCAAAATTTCTCCAAGTTACGCCCGACAAGAAGATTTCAACAATTTTTCCATCTTCGTAAGCAAAGATATGCTACAAAATAAAAATGAGAATTGCTGAAATTTCTCGAAGCCAAGAAGACTTTAATGACGCACTGACCAATGATCAATTGAAAAATTCCGATTTCATGCACTTTATGGGAAAATTCGAGGCATTTGGAGAGAGTAACACGGACGATGCTTTCAATTTATAAAATTAAGTCCCGGCTGAGGAGAAACAAGGGGTTCGGAAACGTGCGCGGAAGTCGATCGATGGAATCCCATGTTTTGAATCGAGGATACACGGTAAAGTGGATTGCTTCTCGGGATCTCTCAGCCTTGTGTCTCAATAAACCGTCTCCTTATTGCAACACCGTACGCCAGAAACCTCGATCCTCGTGATTCATATTAATCGGCTTAGCCGATTACCCTTCTGATAAGACGAACTTGAATTCCTCGATAAGATCGATCTGGTTGAGAAGTCTGGAAACAGGCGAGCTCTCTCGGAGCCTGATTAAATCATTTCGCTTAAGAATTCCGATCCAAGATCGATTATTACACGATGCGTTTAATTCTCGGCAGATTCGTTCGCAGGGAACAATGAAAGTTTAAATTCAGAGACTCGAAGGAAGCGTGCCTTAATCCTCTTAAAAGCGTATCTCGTTGAACGAGTCTGTTCAAGACAGTGCAGAGCAAGTCAATTAACCAGGATAACGAAATTAACGGCCCTCACGGTGTGATTATTTCTCAAACAGAAGCGCGATATTCTACACCTCCTCTGCTGGAACACGGAATTACAAAACTCTTTCCCCAGCCATCGATTCTCGTGTCTTTGGCAAGCAGATTTCTAGCTTCTAGAAACATACTGGCACATGTACATGCGTGTGATTGATGTTTCTTTAACGTAGATGAGATCGATTATTAATAAATATTTCTGAATATGTACAAATGTTTGTGGCTATAGAGAATCTCAACGACTGAATTTTCCTATCAAAGAAAAAAAAAAAAAAAAAAAAAAGAAGGAAAAGAGGATAGAGGAAACTAAATATCTTTTATTGATTTTGATAACTTGGCCTTCTAAAAAAAGTCTTAGTATTACGTAAATATATAACACACTGGGTACACAAAGTATATTTTTCCGAGAGATAGAAAATAATCTAATAAATCTACCCTTAAAAACCTCGAACCAAAAATGAAGCTACTTCGTTATCGCTCTTTAGAAGAAATTCCTAATTACCACAAAAAAAGTGTTCCAATCGACACGATAAACTTCCAAATTTTTACGCTAATATCAATAAAAAAAAACAAAGGGGAAAGTTCGTTTTCACATTGAACGATGATTCGCTTGAAAAATCGGACCGGAGGATCGACGAGGGTGAGAAGCAAGGGTAGCAGTGGCCCGGATTTCGCGGGGTAAATATGCATCCCAGGCGTGCAAGGTAAATTGTTGAAGAGTTGGGGTGTCCTTAAGCTAAGGTAAAAGGTTGTCTGGGGCGGCGTCTAGCCGTGTCTATCGATTATCCTCCATCTTCGTCTGTCTCGTCCGATCTTACCGCCCCTCTGCACGCGCCCCACCACCAAAACCCCTTCTCCACCCCCTCTGTCTCTCCTCCTTCCCTATTTTCGATCCACCATCGGCCACCCCCTTGCTCCTGACCTGTCGCAAAACCACCCACGCACTTACGCACGGCACTTCTTGAGCGATCCTTTCGTACTCCTTCGACGACTCTTGCAGATGATAAGCGAGGGTTGAAATTAATCGAAGATATCAGACAGGAGAAGAGTCAGATGAAACAAATTCCCAATTTTTTTTTTTTTTTGTGCTACGAATCAAGCTTAGCCAAAATTCAGCCACAAGCTTATTAAAATGTAAACTTTTTTTTAAAATTCAGCAGGTGAAAAATTCAGTTAAGCCCGGGGTAGGAAAATTGCTTTTTGAAATTTTATCCGGTTTTGGTTATGGCCGGAGCGAATTCGAGGCGAATTTTAATTTCTTCCGAAAACATCTATTAAACGTTTGACTTAAAAATTGATCCTATGATGTAGTAAATATTTTAATCGGCAACTGGGAGTTTTTCGAAAGCACAGAATGTAAAATTTATACGCGAACATGGACTCGGTTCTAACACGGAAAATGCAAAAATACACCCGCGAATGGTTAAAAAAAAAAATTCCTCTTTGTGATCTATTTAGGTATGATAAAACGGTGGAAGAGTTTTGTGTGTAAATCGGATAACAATAAGAATAAATAGAACAGTGATCTAGAAAAAGCTCGTAAGCTATGGAATCCAAGAGACTAATTTTTGGAATTTTTGTCTCCGTTTAACACTCGCATCACGTAAAAATTACAAAAACGGATTTCGGTGGCGTTTTCTCTGTTTTATAGTTGAGTATTCGGGAAAGAGAATCGGATACGTTTCACCTGAATCCATTTTGCCGAAGTTGAAAAACAGCCTGGCATCCGAGTTGTATGCGCTGCCATGTTTGGTAAAGGTCGAGCAACGATGGCTAATTATTTACGTGGTTTGTTGCGAAATCGAATGTTTTTCGAATTTAATATTCCTTACCACGCAGCACAACTGCTGGAATTAATATAAAAAATACGCAACTACTCCATTCGCAAAAATTCATCTGCTTAAAAATTGCTCCATATATTCCTAGTCCGCGAGATCGATAGATAATAAAATAATAAAATAATGAAAATAATGACAAATAATAAAAAAACATTGAAATGTTGCTTCTCCTAATAATCTTCTCTAAAACGAATGAAAAATAACATAATCAACTTATCAGCTACTTTTTTAAAGACATACGTCTCTGAACCTACCAGATCGTTCTCCTTTTTAATTATTAAAGTCTTGTTGTTAAAATCCTCGTATTTGACCATAAAGCGATATCAAAATCGAAAGATCGACGAAGATCTCCTTGTTTGTGCGATTTATAATTACAAATTCGTTTTACAATAATAAATCATCGGAATTATACGCAGAGCGACCACACCAACTAAAAATTCATTCGTAAGTTTCTTTAGCGAGCCTTCGTTGATGATACTTCCGGATGCCTTGAAATTTGTAGCTGGCAAGGCTTGCAAGAGCGAAACTCGATTCGAAGAGTTCCCTTGTTGGTGGAGCTCGAAACGTTTACCTTTATACTTTGGGGGATGGACGAGAGCTACTTGCCTCTTCGGCAGTTTTAATCGAGGAAAGGTATCAATCCATGGAAGGAGACTGTTGGTCAGCTTGTGGGTTTCGTCGAGAGAATAATCGTCTAAGGCGGCGAGTGTAATTGGCGAGTAAACTTTGAACGCGTTTAATTTTTAGTAGATTCGGTGAGACAGGTGCGAGCTTTAAAGTGGAGACGATTTAAACGCGGCTAACCCGTGGGGAAAGTTTTCGCGTACGTGTTCGATTGCATCGGAAGAAACTCGCCTTTTCTATCTAAGATTCCGCGGATGTTCGAGAAATTCTTAGTTTCATGATCGGTAATCTGCTGTAATTATACAGGGTGGTTGGTAACTGGTCGTACAAGCGGAAAGGGGGTGATTCTACGCGAAAACAGAAGTCGAAAATATAGAATAAAAATTTTTTTTTTATTTTTTTTTTTAATTTTTCCATCGAGACAACGATCTACAGTGAGATCCGTTATAAAGCCTCAAACGAAAAATTTTTATTCTATATTTTCGACTTCTTTTTTCGCCTAGAATCACCCCCTTTCCGCTTGTACCACCAGTTATCAACCACCCTGTATAAATAGATAGTTGTGCAAATGGAAATTCTATCGTAAACTCTCATGGAAATTTGTTCGTAAATTGAACGTAGTGAAACGAAGGAATTATACGAAAAAATATGACGCAATTATTGTTTTTAATATGCTCGCTTCAGTGGAAAGAAAAATTTAATGTAATTTGTGAAATGCAGCTGATCTCGGAACGTAAGAGGATTATATCGACAGACCATGCCCGCTGCTATTATCATAATCGTAATTACTATCGTCCCGTTTTATTATTAATTACCTAATATAACTTTGGAAATTCCACCGTGGAGATTGGAAATTTACCAACGTTGAAAATACTCTAGCGTTTTGAAAATCTACGGTCCCGCGACTTGGCGTCGAATGGAAGTCCGTCGCGTTTCGAGACCCGAATTCCAAGGTAATTCCGAGCGTAAACCGTAAGAAGAGCCTAAGTATCGAGAAACCAGCCGGAAGCTACGTTCGCTGCAGCTACGAATTACACGTTTACCGATACCCTTCGATGTTTTATCCCATCGGGAAAACGATAAAAATTTGCAAATGAAAAATTGACGAGATACGACAAACCTGTAAAGACACAAGCGCGACTTGTGTTCAAATAAAAGTGTAATATAATTCATGGAATCCAGTTGATGGCCGAGATGGCGTAGGAAGACCGTATCGAGGAATCAGCCCGAAAATCAAACGTATTCGAACGACAGACCGCGTGTGGGTGTTTGACAGTGTGCGAGTGACGGACAGGTCGTGACCTAGGCCGTCTTGAAGGGCAGACATTTTTTAATCGATAACCTGGCCCCGCTCCTCGTCCACCGACACCCTGCAAGGCGCACAGACGGTGAGGTAGTTATCCCTGGCTAAAGAGCAGTAGTACGAGGGAGGGGTTCAAGGGGTGAAATAGCCCGGGAGAGAATCGTGGAGGTGTACAGACGCAACTGTACTTCGCCACCCCCGCGCCGGCAGCCTAAATAAAGGCCCATCCTTAAAGCGGACCGGCTCGAAAACATTGTTAAAGGGGATGGCGCGCCGAAACTCACCGAGGTGTAATTCAACCAACAGGAAAAATAGTGCGACACGATCTTCTTGTATTATAGTAATCGAGGTAGGGCAAGATTTTATTGCAACTTTTTCGAAATTATGGAAAGTTTGCTGGTTTCTGATTAATATTACTTTTGGAAGCTTTCATCGAGTAATCACTGGTCATCGAATTTGAGATAATAGAAATTTTCAAGATTCACGATATATTTTTATTTTTGTTTCTTTTTTTTTTTTTGTAAATTGCGCGTAATGATAGAATTGATCAATTAGTAAGATGTTCTATATCAATCTGTGTTTTCTGTCTTTGGCTTGACACTATCGTAATTTATATTTTATGACCTCGTTGTTTTGGCAGATAATTAGAAATTTTTATTTTCCAGATACAATACAGAGACTTTCAGTGGCATACAGGTTGCATCATTTGTCTCGTTACGAGTGTTAGGAATTTTCTTCGATAGCAGAACTGTTTTCAGAGAAATGTCTTCTCTGACATCGATACGAGCAGCCAAAGTTAGCTTGCCATTTATGATTCAGTTATTAGAAAACATTTTCTAATCGATGAACTGTGATTTAGTAATTTAGCTGAAAAATAATTCGTTTGATAACGTTCATGATATTTTAGTTTTCACGGGAAAGTGACTGGGTACTAATAATACGAAAAATATTGAATTTTCCACGATTATCTGACTGATCGTTAAAATCCCGAGGTAATTGTTTATTTTTTCATATTAAATCGAGAAAATGGATAAAGGACGGCGGCGAAAAAGACGAGAAGCAGAAAAAGTGCATCGAGAGACGGCTGGAATATGATAAGGGGATGGAAAACTTGGGGGCACGAAACGTCAAAATATTGTTTTTCCATTCTTTTCACGAACGACGATGGCGAGACAAGGTGGCGGCGGTGTTTTCAGAAAAAATACACCCGCCTCTGCCCGCGGCAGTCGATCCTGTATTTTTTCCCCTCTGTGCCTTTTCCCGTCCTATACTTTTTCTCGTTACGAAACAGAGACACCGGCTGCTTGCAAATTTCCAAATGAAAACAGCGTTCAGAAGTGAAATCGAGTCAGCTTCGCGCACACGTTGTGTCCATTTCCCTGATCATTCGTGAAAAACCTAGCCGAAGGAAAGAAAGGATTATAGGAGGCCAAGATTATTCCTTTCAAAATCCTCTCCATTTAATATCTCTGATCTCGTCTTGTTATATTTTACAAGCTGACAAGTTAACAATAACATACAGTTTGGAAACGAACGCAAGATTCGTAAGTAAATTCAGTTGGTTAAACGTAAATTTGTAAATTATAGATATCGTAAATTGCTTATATTACACGTATCATATTACAAGCAATCGTTCGTGCAACAAAAGTTTACAATTAATATAAATAATATAACGAAATGAAAAGCTTACGAAGAAACATTTTTACAACAGAAGTGTACGATCTACGTTTGTATCGACGCAACGTCGTACAATTTTACGCAACAAGAGTCTACCATCTACTCGTCATTTGTCCATCTAGCAACGTCGTCAATTAACAAATTATCGAGCAGGAAAAATCCTTCCGACGATGAAACAAATCACCGTGTACATTGATAAAGACAGTTACCGTATCAGTTTCCAACAATAATCGGCTAGTCGCAATAAAATCAACTCATCGAGTCAACGGGTGGAAGAAGGGTGGAAAGTTCGATCGGTTCGACCGATGGAGAGACGTTTCCATCGCGATCGACGAAATAATTCATGGACTAAGTCAACCGTGGCAATACTCGCCGACTCTCATTCTGACTCTATTTTGCTTTCGTTCCATCTTCCTCGTGCAAGTATCAACAGAAATCATTTGACGACGGTCAATCGATAAAAGAAAAATCGGGAGAAGATACTAAATGGGTGTTAATGAACAGTGAATATCGAGGATAACAGGCAAAGTGATGGGGAGAAGGGGGGAAAAAGGCAACAGAGAAACGTCAATGACTCGTTAGTGGAAATTTTATTGATAGTTTTATTCATGGGGCGACAGTCACCTGTTGCACAAACAGAGCAACGCGAATGCACTTGCTGTTAAGCCGAAAGAGCGTTGCATTCCCGCTGGCGCATTGATTAAAAGCTCATCCTTTTCGATGGCACTTTCCCAAATTTCCCTTTAACCGAGAGGACTCTACTTAAGCGACGTAATAGCCGTCACCGCGTTTTACCAATAAACGCTAATTTGTCCGGGATTATTCAATTTTCTGAAAACCTGTGAAGGTAAATATGACTGTTCGAGTGATCGTTCGTTTTACGCTAATCTCCTCCTTTTTTTTCTCTTTCTTTCTTTTTTCTCTCTTTTGTTTCAATGTGAAGCGACACATGAATTTTTAGCTGTTGGTCATTGTTCAAAATGATATTTAAAATTTGTCGACGGATGGAAAAACAAGATTCCCCCGTCGTAACTTGTTGCAGGCAACAATTGGTTACGACAATAGAATTGTGGGGTGAGTAGCGAAAAAAGTTGTTTGGCCCAGCTCTCCAGCCAGAAAAATTTACAACTGGGACAAACACCGAGACAAACGTTGTCCCTCTTGACTTTTGCAAAATCGACGTTCATTTTTCCAACGTAATTGTTTTTCGAGGAAATATGCCGAAAAGAGAATTTTCAAAATATCTCTCGACTATTTTCATGGTTCTAGTAACTTTTCCAATATTAATACGTTGTTCCTTAGTTTGGAAGAAGATTCGATATTTGCGCGTTTCTTCCCTTTCGCTTACAATTTCTGTCTGTGATTCCAAAAGACGATATATCTTTTCTTCGTGCGAACGAAAGATTTTGAAAAGCGCGAAGGTTGAACCTTTCAGTGGAAAGTAGATTGCTAGCCAAGTAGATTTTTAAATACTTTCATAATTAGAAAATTGTTTTCTCGAGATAATTCGCGACATCTGAACAACGCGAACGAGATTCGCGATTTCTCCGCAGGATAAACGAAATTAGTTGCTCGAAGGGTGAACTGCGCTTCTTCAACCCCTATTCTAGGGGTTGGTAAACGGACCACGTTCCTCCCTGCATTATCCACCGAGGATAAGGGTGGCCAACTGCAGAGATTCTTGGGGGTTAACCGAATTCTTCCGCATCGTGTGGTGGTAATTTCTCGGCCGTGTTCGAAAATGTATCGCGTAAAATTCTTGTAGAAACTGTCTTAACGAACCCAGCGTTTGACGAAATTTCACAAAAAGAATTCACAGTGAGCTAAATAGCGAAAAATATTCTACGTCTATTTATAATCGATAAACGTTCTGTGATATTATTTTAATATACAACAATTTTTATATTCCAAAGTAACTGAAAATCAACAATACAGTTTCTTCGACCACAAAGCATCGAAGGAAGAAGAGAAAATATAGTCGAAAATATATTCTGCGATCTTTCGAAATATTTTCAGCATTCAAAAATATGTATGTTCGGGTGGCATTAAAAATTTACACTAAAATTTCATAAACCGTAAAGGAGAAGAGGCAGAAGAGATCAAAGTATACTTGGAACGACTCTAATGAATAACTGAAAAAGGCTTGAAAGCAATAACTGTAGTTCATCTCACGGAGATCCTCGTGAAACTTTTCTAGCAACAGACGAGGCGAGAATGTATTTATGATACTGATTACGTTACTGCATTTGTATACAATCCCGTGTAAGCGATCTTGCAACCTTTGTTCCAAAGGCGCAGACTGACCCCGAATTTAATCAACCGGCCTGCTTTCTCTGTCGTTTAAATGCACCGAGATTGCAGCAATAAGCGTTAACCAACCTCAACATCTGACTATCGGCGTAAAATTGCGACATCGGTGGCGGCAGATCATCGATGCGAAATTTCGAGAAAAATAAAAAATTCTTCGATGACGATAGATTTTCTACCGCAGGACATAAAAGTATTTTTAATTAGAGCGCAATTCGAGAAAGTCATCTAAGAGTGATTCTTTATTTCTTAGAAATACAGTAACACCAAGAATTTCAATTTCTACAGAGGATGTTAAACTTTGAAAAATCATGAAAATTAAAAAAATATTAATTCCTAAAGAGAAACGCAATTGACTCCTAAACGAGTTTCCTAGAAGCCAAACTTCTCAACTCCGCTTTTTGTGAACTTTTCTATTCTTGAATCACATGCACAAGCATTTAACTGAACATCTTGAAAAACAAATAATTCATTTTCACGAAGTTATTTATCCAAAAGAGATAGAGCATTCCATAAATAAATAATCGCAAATTCCATGATAAATTACAAAAAAATGGTATTTGTAATTGTCATTTTTCTGTACGTTTTAATTTATGCAGTTTATCAACGTGTTTTCTGAGAGACTCAAGTATTGATCCTCGCGCTCAAAAGATATAACGAGACTGGCCAAGGAAAAATAAAAGACGACGAAACGTTTTGTAATTTTTACAAAAGCGACGTGTTAATATTTCAGAGTATTGTGCTGTATGCATAGGAACAGAGCACAGCTAGTAGCATCATTGGACAACCTCGACCTCCTCGACCCACTCTAGTATTCTACAGCACGTGATCACCAGGCACTCAACACCAAGCGCTGTTCAAGATGATACAACAGTACACCTGACTGACGTGAACCAGTTGACCCCTGGTTGCTTTGCATTACCATTAACCCATCGAGTGTTGCGTAGATGAATGACACCGTCTTTTCTTTTTTCTTTTTTATGTAACTGTGTGCAAATTCGTGGAACTCGCGTTCCATATCGCGACACGAACAGATTCTACCATTGCAAAACGAAAACAGTACTATATTACGCCGTACCGTATGAACTGTATTGGAAAACGTTTAAAACATACTGTATCAAGCCCGTACACACAATGGAATTAAGAAACGAAGAAAATATTAAATTGAAAACATCGTCAACGATCGTTTCTCGGAAATTCCTTCCATCTTTCGAAGAATAATATTATCTTATATAAGCGTTCGCTTTCTAACTACCACGAGTGATATTTTCACGTGAGAAAATTCTCTGATTCCAGGACAGAAAAGACATTAGAAAGAATCGTCTCTCTAAATGCGACAAATTTTCAAAGAAACCCTTTGAAGACGCAAGACCGACAGATATAAGTCGTAGAAAAATTCAACAATCCCAAAGAACAGCGGCTATTTACGATTAACCGATCCGCGAGAAAACCAGAGGACAAAGAAACGTCTCTCGCCAAATTCAAAAAAATTCCCAAAGAGATCGTAAATAACCGAAACGACATGTGCCGCTCTCTATACCGAGCGATTCTCGGTATTTAAAAGTCCTTTGGTTTCTAATTATCTGGCGCAAAAATCCAGACGAAATTGGTGCCAATAATACAGAGACCGCGAGACGTGTCATTAGCAATGCAACCTCTCGATCTTCGATCGAGATCGCTTATCGCGCCACGTAAATCACGACCGCTTCTTTTCAACCCTTCCTCCGCCTCCTGCGACCTCCCCTTTCCCCTTGGGCGGGGGTAATTAACGCCTGAATCTGTACATGCATCGTCCCGAACGTATTTCGAGATCAATCAGCTGCTCGCTTATTACGTTGGTTTTTTTTTTTTATTTCTCCTCTCACGCGTCCTCTCTCTCTGTCTCTCTCACTCTCTCTCTCTCACTTCTAGCGAATTCACGTAATGGATCGTTAAAGACAGGTACGACGGTGCATTAAGTGCAATTTTGCTACTATGTAGTGGTCGGTGCACGTCGTCATTAACTGGCTTGGCAGCCGGGGAGACGACAAGGGGAGCCGGGAAACTGGCCTCCGGGGTTACGAACGCCGGTTCAATGCCGAATCGTGATTGATTGGCAACTTGTAACCTTCCTTTGCATCCTAGATTACACGCATGAAAATGACGACGAGTCGTGCGCGATTCAACGCGTGAATAACTTCCTTCTGAAGGATCGTTCTCTCCGCTACCGATGCTGACCGTACACGTATGTAAATTTCAATGCTTTGTGAACGCGTGAAAAATTCACATGGAATATGATAAAATGGAAGAGAGTTTAGTGGAATCTAAGTTAAGAATATGTTTCATGTGACGAATGACTGGACTTGTGTTATTTATGGAACTTCCCTATTGCACATTCTCGATTATGTTTATGAAAATATGAATCCGCAATAGTGGGGTTTCTCCTGTTAAGTTACGCTGCGCGATATACTTGCAGGAAGCTTAGTCGAAAAGGTGATTATTTACGACGAATCGAACTTGACATGTAATGTAATGTATGTAAATTTCGAAGCTTTGTGAACGCGTGAAAAATTCACATGGAATATGATAAAATGGAAGAGAGTTTAGTGGAATCTAAGTTAAGAATATGTTTCATGTGACGAATGACTGGACTTGTGTTATTTATGGAACTTCCCTATTGCACATTCTCGATTATGTTTATGAAAATATGAATCCGCAATAGTGGGGTTTCTCCTGTTAAGTTACGCTGCGCGATATACTTGCAGGAAGCTTAGTCGAAAAGGTGATTATTTACGACGAATCGAACTTGACATGTAATTGTCGAAGAAGGAAAGAGAAGCGATCGGTAGAAAAGATGTCATTTCTCAAGCAGATTACGTCGAGCCTCGTGTATACCTAGATGAAAAACCAGTAAGAAAGTTTCATTTATTAACGCTAACCTTAGCAAACCTGGTCAATCGACTGGTTTCGAAGTTTCATTTCAAATTCTACCTTCATCGTTCTTTCTTCCATTCGTCTAACTTTTTGTAAATTCTTATATTAACAAAAATTGAGAAATTTATTAAACAGATGATATTTATTTACACGATACATTACGAGCAGATTCTGAATAATCCAGTACAAAGTTCGTGCATCTATTGGGTTGGCAACTAAGTGATTACGGATTTTGTCATTAGGAGGTAATGGAAAAATCCGCAATCACTTAGTTGCCAACCCAATATCTAAGAAGAAAACTACAACCGTAGGACCACGATCACTGACCCTAAATTTGGCAAGGCAAATGTTTCGTAATTAATATCCGCAATTAATAACCTAACTCGTAACTGCTGTGCTTATGATCGCGTGTAACTAGGATCTAGAAAAAACAGGTGGAAGCAATTAAAGAATCGCCGATTTGTTGCCATTAGCTGACCTATCGGCGGACGATCGTCGTTACGATCCAGCGACGTCTGCGCCGAGATCTGTAACATCGGATCGCAGGCTTGGAATGGAAGGTAGCGGTAAAAGGTGGACGAAGATGTGAAAATAAACGAGAGCAGGTCTATAATATCGGCGAGCCGAGTTATTTGCGTGTGTACGATGCAACATGCGATTTCACCGCGACACTTATTGCGAGAAAAAGGAAACGAGGGAAAAAGCGACTGTTTAATCACTCGTTTGTAGAGTGGATGATATACACTTGCAAAAATTACGCGCTTCGATGCGTTGCATCCGTGAAATGGACGTTAATTTACGGTAAAAAGGTGCGTTCAGTCGATTCGAGTAACGCAACATGAGACGCAGGATATTATTACAAAGCGAATATAGAAAGTTTCTATTTTAGAAAAATTCTAACTCGCTGTTGATCCTTCGTGGCCCGATTTATAATATTTTTACTGCTCTAATTAATTCCGCTGCAATGGCTAAATAATACGCACGATATTTTTAAAAGAATTTTATCAAAAGTTACAAAATGTTCAGTTAACTTTCATCCGCCGTTTGTGTCAATTTTACATGTTGCGATAAATGTAAATAAAAGAAGAACAATCGCTTTATTCCTCGTGCTTAACGCAGGCAAACGTGGCTAAATGACCAGAGATGAAACGAACGAAGAATAAAGTTCCCAAAAAATCCCGCAAGTTTAATAACCGTCTAATAACTATTTCATTTTTTTTTTTTTCTTAAATAATCAGGATAGTAGTAGAAAACCTGTAGAACCCAGGAAACGCCTAAAAACGGGATTGTTTCATGTTTGACTGGAAAAAGAAAAAAGAAGGCTATATCGGGGCGTTCATCGTGCGATTTTTCCACCGTGCAAGCGTCTTTAAGTCGCGCCGAGTTCCGGTTTCCGGAAGAAGTGTCCCCCTTCTGTCCGCTCCGAACCTTCGGAATCCTTTTCCAGAAATTCCCCGGGATGGAAACGCGTCCCCCGGAGCACGCAGCCAGAGATTTAGGGGAGAATCCGTGGATTAATGGCATCCCCTATGGCATAAACGACTGCGGCTTTTCCTCTCGAATTCGCGAACCAAGATCGGACAGCTGATATAATTTGTCCATTCTCTTTCCTCGCTCTGACCAATATTCCTCCTTTGTTTCTTTCTCTCTCCTTTTCTTTTTCTTTGTTTAAATATGGTACTCGACTCGTATCCACCATACGCAAGAAATATCTCACAAACTCGAAGAATTGTAATAAAAAATATTCGGGAATTCTCCTTTTCTGATTAAAAATAAACTCGCGTTGCATTAACTTTCACACAGGAAGCATCAACGATCTTGAAAAATCCGTATTTTTATGCTCCAAATTAGACGAAATATCGATATCCTACGTATGATATTGTATTTGCGTCGGAGTACTTCAAATCAGAAGATTTCTAAAACGGGACACTTGGTGCTAAAATACTTCAAGCTTAAACCACTTCAAAGAGGATACGATTCAAGCAGACACATCGTTTCCAGATCCCAGAAACGCTACGTTTCGGAAGAAATCCAAGAAGATCCAACAAGAACACCAACATCGTAGATTCGCCCGTTTTTCCCTAAATCACACTGTTCGGATGAAGCAAAAGATGAACGCTGGAAATTGGCGAGACGCGTAACAGGGTAGGTCAACCCTCTGGAGCAAAAGACGTCGGCAAAGGCAGCCGTCTGGCCGACCAGCCAGAACGGAAATCGCGTCCGGTCAAACGGTGCCGTCCACCCGCGGTCCCGGCGGGAAAATATTTTCTGTTTTTACGTGAGGGGTCCCTCGCGAGAGTCCCCGTTAAAGAACGGAGGTGGGGTGGCCGTGGCGGCCGAAGAGAGCTGAAGCCGACGCTCAAAATTCCGCGGCGGTGCCTTTTGTCCCCGCGATGCTTTGCCTTCTCCCTTTTTGCCACGGTTAGACGAGCAGAAGCGGTCTGCCCTTTCTTCTTCGTCTTCCTCTTCGTCCTCTGCTTCGTCTCTCGGTAGTCCTCCGGCGAGCTAAAGGCATCGCGGATGACGAGAGAGAAGGATAGTGAAACGGAGTGAAGAAGAGGAAGAAGAAGGGGACCAAGGGCCCAGAAACTCTTCTCATCTTCGTTCGACTCGCATCGAGAGGATACTCGTTCCGATTGACTAGCACGCGCGCGGATTCGCCTTGAGACCAGGTCCGGGCATCAATCTCTCGTCAAACCTCGTCGACTAGTCGTAGAAATGCCGACACAATGCCCGTTCGTCGATCGTTCCGCGGTGTCTCTTTCTCTCGTCCGATGGCCCCTTCTACATCGTCCTGTCCCTCGCCGCGTTTCTCTCTTTCTCTTGGAATTTCGTTCCGACCAGCTTCTTGCTCTATTTCTATTTTCTGGCTACCCCACCGCTTTTCTGTGTCCGTTGGATTCTTTCGAGGTTTTTTCTTTTTTTTTTTTTTTTCCTTTTTATCAGGTGAGTCAGGATGAATTTTAGAAGAGAAAGACTTTCGAGGGCATTTTTCCATTCGAAACTTTCGATCGTGAAGCTTGGGATTCGGATCGGGAAACTTGGAATCTTTGCACTGTGGCACTTTCCAACGTTTACACCTTCGAATTATTGGAGCTTTGAATCCTTGCATCTTAGAATTTCTTTCTCAATCTTTGAATCTCTGGATATTACAATCTTTCAAGCATTCCATGTTTACACCTTACAATTCCTCCAGCATTTCATCCTTAGACTTGTCAATCTCTGGATCTTTGAATCTTTCAATCTTCGAATCCCTCGATATTTGAACTTATAAATTTCCTGATAATTTTTACTCCCTGAAATTCCACGCTGAGAGACTCCAAAGCTCCTGTTCTTTTTTCCCCCCTCAAGATTAAGATATTTACGAGAGTAAGATAATTTACAGTTTTATGGTTTACGAGGTCCGTAATTCGGCTTGCGGGGAAATCGCAGAGTGGACGAGAGGACGTTACGCAAAAGTCGAAACGAGCGGAACAGGAAGCAGTGGACAAAGCGGTCGAGCAAACATCGCGTCGGCGAAAGGATAATGAGCCAGTCGAACGAGGATCGGGGCCCGATTCGTGGGCCAGCACGAAATCTTTTCACGCCCGAAAATTATAACGGCGCTTCCGCCACGCGCGAATTCGTGCCATTGTTGCCCGTTACGAAAAAAAGAAACAAATATCGCGAGCATATACGGGGTGTTGGTAAAAACTGGACACGCTTTATCGAGCGATGTGCCTTTAGCGCGAGCCATAAAAAGCTTTTTTATTACCGAAACGACGGGATTTTTGTCCTTCATGGTGAATTATGCCTGCCTCGTGTTAAATTATTGATCGATAATGTTTAAGTACAGCTATGTAGTATATAACGCTTTATTCACCGTGCGATTAATCAAATATTTGAGATCGATTTCTTTACAATTACCAGAGATTCGAAATTGATTGGAAATTCAGTTCCCTTCGTTTCATTCCATCCCGTAACTTTAATTTTACTTTGTGCTAAATATTTTATACCTCATTTCATATATATTATATATATATTTCATATTATTTTGTCCTACACTAAGATTTCAAATTTGTAATCTCTGCTTATTAGTGAAACTTTTGACGAACGAGAGACGATGTTTCGAAAGTAGAAAGGTGCGAATACTTTCCGAATAAACGTGGAATGAAAATTTAGAACTTTGATCAACACCCTATATGCATGTGTGTGTATATGTACACGCAATAATTGCAGGCATCGAGGCGAATCGGACGAGCTCGAGGATATTAGGCCGCAATTTTCGTCGGATGGAAGAGGGCCCACGCTCGTCGTCACAGCTTTTTCATAAATCACCTTCACGCTACGCCACTACCGTCTGAATTTCGACCGGTTTCCTGGACTTTCGATAATCGAATAAAATAACAGCAATCTACCGTACAGATATTCGTCCTCGGGTTATTCGCAGAGAAATTTTTACGTCGACGTCTCTCTCCTCGCTACTTCCATTGACTCTCACACGATCTATGCAGAGGAATTTTGTTACGTTACTATAATTACCACGGATTTCTTCATCTCGAAGGACTGCCAGAAAATGTCTAATCTTTCTACCTTTGAATCTCATCAACTTACAATCAAAAATATTCTTATTGCTATTTCAATATTCGTTTTATCGTGTTTCACGTTAAACGAGTGCGAGAAATGCCGAAATGAAAAATACTCTTGTAGATTACTCGTATTTTTCTAAACCTCAAGTTTTTTGAAAATGTCTTGTAATTGTACGATTAAAGATATCTACAACTATAACGAATTAATTTCGGTATTCTGCTAATCAGACGAGGCTCCGCGACGACCGCGTGTCAACGTACCTGTGGCCGATTGCAATTTATCGGGGCCCGCTTCAAAGTGCAAGATTAAATTCGCCGCGAGTTCACTTTTGCACTTTGGAGCTCAATAATTCACGTTTGCGTCATCCACGCCGATATATTTCCGGCTTATCGACAAATTCGAGACACGACTCCTATATCATCCAGTCTACTCTTCTCTCCTCGTATCACCGAGAGGCAAAATTCCACAAAACACTCATTAAAACCAACTACAGATATATAATTTATATCAAAATTACTGCTAATTAAACGAATGATTTCATCTGCGTATCTACGAAATTTTTATGAAATTCCTCGTTCGTCGAAAAATCTGTCAATTCTTAATGGTAAAAATGAAACGTACAGCACCAAGCAGAAAATGTCTATCTTTTATGAATGATTTTCTGATATATATCCATGTGGATGATTTTATTTTCCCAACGTCTAATTAGAGTACAAGCTTCGCGTTACAAACACCGCGAATTTAAAACGCTTTAAAAAATATTAAAATACGCAGATCTTTCATACGAAAATCTTTCTCCAGAGAATATTCATTTAATTCGCTGAAGAGTATGCGTTCGTGTCGCAATGGAATTTTCAACGACGATCGAGATTGCGCCAGTTATTAGATACGAAGCTGTTGAACTACGTGCGATGAAAATGTTCGCTCCTGCAATTTCAAATACGCAGAATAATATACTCGTGAAAGATTTGCACGAGTGTTGCAGTATATTGGCAGCGAGCGAGAGCAAACTATCGATCTGACAGTGACAACCGGCGTCTATTTGGTTTCTACAGTCTGTGATCGAAAGCAGAAACACCCAGTATAGCCTGGAAACCGACAAAAGTTTCGTAAGGAGCTAATAGCTCGCGGTGAGCCTCGGACACGCGTGTTTCCGTGTGCGTATACGGACCGTCGTGTAACTCGGCGGGCTAATGATGATGACACTCTTATTTCTCGGGGAGGACGCGGGTCATTTTTCAAAGGGCAGCCAGGGAGAGAGCTTCTGAACGCGAAGAAGGTGGAGAAGCAACGGCGAACCCGGGGAGGAAACAAGAACAAGAAGACGAACACGACGACGACGACGACAACGACGAAGATGAAGAAGAAGAAGAAGAAGAAGAAGAGGTTCTCTCCGCACGCAGAAGCTAATGTCCGGAACGACTCCTAAACCATTAGACGGAGAGAAGAAGGGAGGAGGATTGCCCTTTTCCTCATTTCAGTTCGCCACTCTGTGTCTCTTCGCTCCTCTCCTCTCCCGGCCACCTTTCAAGATGGACAGAGACGCTTACAAACAGAGAATCCAGGGTAAAGAAACTTGGAAATACACGGAGAACTCTCGATCGAAGTGGAGTTCGTGTTCATTACGAACGTATACAGCTTTTCTTTTTTTTTTTC
Organism: Bombus flavifrons; assembly: GCF_040668555.2. NCBI lineage: Eukaryota > Metazoa > Arthropoda > Insecta > Hymenoptera > Apidae > Bombus > Bombus flavifrons. The sequence continues at coordinate 8,636,478 of NC_138455.1, read as the reverse complement.
TTCTTCTTTTTTTACGTTGGTAGTTTCAAAAGTACTGGATTAATCTGTCAGAAGTCTCGTTTTAAGAAATTTATAAAATAAATACAGCAGAGATAACAGTGTTTCCATCATTTCCCCAGTGGATCGTTGATTTGCTGTATTTTTCGTGTTGATAATCACATCGCCAGATCTGACGATCCTACTTCTCCTTTATTTATATTACTCTGGTTTTCTCAATGTTTCATCGTCGGTTTCTCCGACGTTCTAATTTTTGAAACTTCTCAGCAATCGATTCAATCAAAAATTAGGGCTCAACGTTACGTTGACCAAACACTTTATAATTCTTCCTCTCCGGTCAGTTTAGCCTGTCGAATTCTATTTCGGAACGTTCTGTTCGTGAAAGAGAATTCCGAAGGTTTCGTTACAGTGCCAATAAAATTGGAAAATAATTTTATACAACACGTAGCTACGTAAAAGCCACACTGCCGAGCTAGTGCATATAAAACGTATATACGCGGTTAATTACGGAAAAGTTGGAGCAGACAGAACAAGGGAAGAAGCGCGTTGAATACTATTCGACTTTTTGGATCCGGATCGTTCCAATCGAACGATACTCGTATCGTTTCGAGACGATAATTTTTTTCCAGGGGATTGCACCATTTTTTTCACTCGTCAATGAATACATCGATAAGGATGTTTCGTCTAAAATGACTGGTCGCGAGGAATGGATCTGTACGAACGATAACGGATGATAACGAGAGGGGGCCTGTCCCTCTGCTCGGTCAGAGTTTAAGTAACCGTCTTTCGATTAATTATTCACCATACGTAGCCGTTTAATTCGATTCCTCTGGTTTTACCGTGACCCCGGCGGTTCGTAAACATTGTCAATTATTTAAATAACTATCCTCTGCACGCTCACTTCGTCCCTAATTGGCCGTGTCTTTGTCCATTTTACGACTTCCCCCTCTCATGGTCGTTTCGACTTCCACTTCAACTTCCACGTTTAACCCTGTCCTCTATCGTTACCTCGAGATTAGTTTTCAGATCGTTCGCCTCATTTTCTCTCTCTCTCTCTCTCTCTCTCTATTAATCTTTTCAAAGATACTCGAGTTTAATGGAGAAATCTACTGTGCGCGAGATTACAAATTTTGGTAATAAAAGTGCTATGAATACATTTCTCTATGAATCTAGTGAGCAAAATTTCTGTGGGAGGGCTATCTTAACGACAGAATTTTCAAACTTTGATTTAGATTCAATGAGAAACTCTCATGGCACACTCGCGTGGAACTAATTGAAAACGTCCGGAGATTTGACGTGGATTGAAACTGATGGAATAAAAGTCAAGAGGTTCTTTTCGTGATAAAAAAAAGCTACAAAAGTGACATTCTTCGACGAAGTGAGGAGGTAAAGTTTCAAAATTGGGACGACTCTCGCGTTCCAATTCCTAAACATCCGCCCCAATTCTATCACAAGTTCTAAACACTGTAGCCTATTTTCAGATAAAAAATCAAGGACAGATATAATAAAAATGTTAATCTGCTACGTGCGTCCAGAAAAAGGTTATCAAAGTGGCCTTTTTCTATGATGCAAGTAGCCAAAGTATCGCGAGACTTCGATTACAAACGAACGCACCTTCTCGTAGAATTAATCCGAGATACCGAACGAGCAACGAATCTTCGAGCAAAGAATCGGGAGGTTCTAGACGCGGTGTCGCGCTATAATCCTTCCACCTGTCCTATTGTTGTAAATTCCGCGCGAGGCGTAACAACGTGTTGCGGCCAGAAGCGGGCAAAAATGAAACGCGGCCAGCGTGAAAGTCTTTTTCGGGCGCAGCTGCAGCCCCGAGAAAGGGAGAGAGGGACTATGGGTACAGGAGCCATAATAAATCTCCATTAGCTGCCGAAATTCGGCGTACGTGCGTTTTGCCCAATTACCGTGCCCTCCGCGTCTTCCTTTTTCCTGCAAAACTGGACACGATTTTATCGACCGCCTAATTGAATCGTCCGCTGGAAAACACCGCGAGCAAATAAAACGCGAGGCGGCCTATTTCGTTGGAGAGGCGTCGCGCGTCCACCACCGCAGCCTCTTCCAATCTTTTCCCAAAATGCCCGAGTAATTAGCGGCAAACCAATAGCCAATCGCGCCCTTAACCACTTGCCGAGCCTTTTCGAGCCGATTATCGGTTACACGTTCCAGGATAAACCAGAGCAAAGGCGAGCTCCTTCGCTATCCTGTAATTAAATCGTTCGTCCAAGTTATCTGCCTTTGGTTGCTAATTTATCAGATTGGCGAAAATGAAACGTCCTGTAAAATTTGCATACGACAGGGCTAACGCCATTCGTAGGATAATTTTTAGAGCGAATTCGAGGCTTCAGGAAATACGAACGTTACGATGGCTTTCGTAAAAGAAATTCAAAATTCCTGAAAGAGAATACAATTCGATAGAGATATTCGCAAGACGAGTACTTTAAGTGTACTGTCTTACGTTCTTGCAATTTAGAAACTGATCCTTCGTGTCGAGTTCGTGTCTCGATGAAACGTGACAGAAGGCAACACGTCGTAGCCGAGGGTTTCGATAGAAATAAGACTACAGTTTTCTAAGGAAACCGTGTCGCACGTAAAACAACCTCCTATGTTCGATAACTTCCATAACGAAGGAGGTAAAAGTTTCTTTTAATATCAAAACCTGCCGAAAGGTAAGAAGACTAACCGCGAAAGAAAACCTCCAACGAAAACGAAACTAATTTTTTTTTTTTTAAGGAGACCCGTTGCACGCAAACCGATTTCCTTACGTTCGGTAATTTTAATAACAAAGAAGGTAAAAATTCCTTCATCGAGAGAATAGAATTTTCCAGGTGATATTCTTAGCCCGAAAAACAGCCTGTATTTAATATCTAATAATTCTACGACAGAAGTTAACCCTTCATGCTGAATTCTCATCTCGGCGAAATGTGGCAGAAGGAAAGAAGATCGTGGAACGAAGGGAAGCTTCCCTTGCTAGCTACGTCTTAAGACGGAAGTGCAGGGCAGAAACGCAGGGACAAGATAGATGTGCGTCACTTCCGGCCGCGACAGGGGGTGGCGTCTGCGGGGCGGCAACCCTCGCCGCGCGCCAAGGGTTCGCAGTTTTGCAGAATATAATTACCGAGCGAGCGTGCACGGGTTTCGGGAATCGCCAACACCGTTGCCGACGGCACGAAACAACTGACGCGCACGGAATTTATTCGGACCTGACAAATGAAGCCGCCCCTGCATCAAACAGACCCATCGAAACGTACAATGTTCACGTGACCAGTGTTTTCTTTTCTGCGTATATTAACGTTTCCACTATTAATATTCTTTTCTTCGAACTATTCTTATCGCGGAAATAACGTTTTTGGAAAGTGAAAAATTCAAAGCTGGTTTTTTAATTTCTTTTGTATCAATCGAAGGAGTTGGATGAAAAATTCGTGGATAAGATCGAAGTTTAATGAAAAAGGATGTATATTATTTATCGAACGATTTGAGTTTGCTTTCTTTCGTTATCCTTTTTATTACTTGGAAGACAACGCGAAGAAAAGCGGGACTTTTCTATTCGACGATTGCCTGGCCGAACGATCTTACCTTTAAGCGTCGGTAGATGAAACCGAGGTGACGGTGGAGGGACTAACGGAGGTGTGGTTCTGGTAATTCCGTTTCATACCCCTAATTAAACCGCAAAAAACGCAACGAGGGCGTGGTGCATATGGGCGCAGCCCTACCTTCAAAGGGGTAAGGACCTGAAACAATGGCCACGAGACTCGCCATCGTGATCCTTGATCGAATTCCATGTCTGGCATTCGCCGCTACCAGTAACTCACGAAAGAATTATAATCTCGTACCTCGTATCATTTTATCCACGATGCCGATATATACCGAAACTCGTTAAACTGATATTAGAGAAACTGTAATATCTTACAATCAATTTGTGTAAAAAAAATCGAAATTCACACATTCTCGTATTACCGATTTTTCCTAATTTTGCTTTTCTTTCAACCAATTAATTCCTTCTAGCATAGACACATCTACGTACACAGTCTACGAATTTATATTAACTTTATCAAAGAATAAGAATCGACTCGATAGAAGATCCGGTATCCAAAGAAGACAAGAAAACACTGAAAATTCCTTGTAGCTTGGAGAAATTGAGCTAAATCATATTTCGCAGTACCAACAGCTTCAAAGTATTTTGCGTCTGAATGAAGCGTTGGCGTAGAAGTAAGACGAAAGTATCGTTCGTTGATACTAATGATTTTTCCTGATCTTCCTAATTATTACCAGCAATTAATTCGTTGCATATGCATCGTACTCTACTGTACTACGAGTCTTTCCACGCTCTGTCTAAAATTCGTCTTGCCTTTCGCTGTGTCATCAAACGAAAACTAGTTGAAATATCTTCAGACGATGAGCGAAACCGCGGATGAGTTTTAATATTCCATTCGGTCACGTTTCGCCGCGGATGCAACAGTTTAGAAGGCGGCCCCGGTCATTACGTCCAGACGAATGATTGTGGCGCGTTACAAGCCGACGAGGTTATTAACAAGACGCTAATAATTCAATAATTCCCCGGTGCATAAAATCGCAAGCTTCCTGCGAGGCAACGGTGCGCGCACCACCGTCGTTGAAAATAACAGGCTACCCGGTCTGGAAAATAATCCCATAATGGTGATAATGACGATAGTGCGTAATAGCGTTCGCCCCGATGATTACACATCTGCAATAATAATATTAATATCGGCGCGATGTTTACTCTTATACATCCAAGTGGTCGATTGTTGGGTGAAAAAATCTGGCCACCTCGCCGGTGGCCATTCGTAGCCAGACTATCGATATTCAATTAACCTTATCAGTTATTATGCCAGCGATTTTACATATTCGCTCTTATTTATAGCAAGCCATAGCGCATCGATTCTGCAATTATGGACTCACGCGTGGATAGTCTGCGGCTTTGAAATTACGCTGCTTGATATTCCCTGGTATCCGCAACATCGGAGAACTATGCCTCTTAATTTACTCTCAACGACGAAAACGAGTGCGAATATATGGATATTTTCAACGTCGTCCTTGCATTACCGATAATTCTCACTATCTTTCAAATTACGATTTATACAGATTGCTGGGAAGGACTAACAACGAGGTTGAACGCGCGAGTGAATATGTACACCGACCGGTTTTTTAAAATTATAAATAAAACTATACACGAGTAAGTATACGAGTGAGCAGCTCGTAAGCTTCCGTAGAAATTTCGAAGGATACGAAGCGGATGATAGAAAATAAGCAAGTGGAAGTATTTGCACGACAATCGAGCAACAGCGCGGACTTTTCGTTCTTCGTTGCAAAAATAAAATAAAACACGTAGTAGAACATGAGACAGAGTACGAAGCGTTTTACCGCGAACGAACGTAACAGGACAGTTGTTCCATTAGCACTGACGAATACATAATATCCGGTAAGGGCCTCGTTAAGTTCGATAAATCGGAAATCCGAATGATCGACGTTGGAGCGTATCCGGTGCACCGTGTCGACACGAGATTTTCTCGGTAAGGGCCAAGTCCTTGGAGCCAGCAGTTGTTCGAAATGGTCGCCTTGGGGTTCGGTAACCGCCCAGAGTGTGCACGCGATGCTCGCTGCGTTTCACCGGCCGCAAGAGACATTCGATTAGCCGTCGAAAGTCGAATTGCGACACCAGGGGCGACGCGCTCGTCAGCACTGGAATCGATGTCGCTGTTGACCCCTCCTATCATGAACTGTACAATGGAAATGAATGGCTGATAACTGATAAGAGAACACAATACGACGGTGCACTTTTTTTAAATCGTCCTAAGAGAACGATTGTTCTGGACGATACGAGAGTTACACTCATTAAGAGGTTGGATATAAAAGTTTTATATAGACGAGCATCGGGTCGTGAACCTTGCGATAAAGGTTGTAATAAAGGTAAGTTGTAAAGGTAGCTACTAATGTTTCCTTTCCTCTCATTCTTTTCTTTTTCTTCCCCTTTTTCCTTCGCTTTTCTCCCATTCTTTCTTCCCTTCCTTATCCCATACTATCTTCCTCTGCTTCCTTTATTCGCTCATTCCTTTCTCCTTTTACCTCCCGCGCCTTCTGTTCAGATTCCTTTGCTCTCTTATTTCATAATTTTATCTCTTAACTTTCCCTCCCCTTTTTCCATATCGTTTCATCCTTCTCTCTTCCTTAATTTCGTCTCATTCTTTTCTTTTTCTTTTATTTTTTCCTTGCTTTCTTCCCTTCCATATCCCATATCCTATCTTCCTCTGCTTCCTTTATTCGCTCATTCCTTTCTCCTTTTACCTCCCGCGCCTTCTGTTCAGATTCCTCTGCTCTCTTATTTCATAATTTTATCTCTTCACTTTCCCTCCCATTTTTCCATAACGTTTCATCCTTCTCTTTTCCTTATTTTCCCCTCTTCCTTCCTCTATCGTCTCCTCCAATCTCTTGTTCTTTCGATCCCTTGCCTTTGTTTCCTCCTTCTTTCCATCTCGTTTCTTCCTTTCGCGTACGTTATCCGACACAGTCATCGTAATTCGTCGTAATCTTCGTGCTCGGTAAATTAAAAGAACATTACAATGTAAAATCGGTGCTCATCCCTCTCCGTTACGTATCGCTCCTGTCTTAATAAACAAATAACAACAACCACGATAACGATAATAATAACAATAATAATCTGTTAGATTACAATTTAGCAGAAAACATAAAACGATTAGTGTAATAAAGCGTGTTTAACGGGGCGAAGGGAACGCAGAGTTTGCAACGAACGGCGAGGTAAAATCGACCCTTTTCTAGTCGGCGGATGCTCGTTCACCTGTTGCATTTTACACGGTCTCGCGGGTATCACGATCAATAGTCGTCGCCACTCGGTCAGTTCGTTATCGTCGATTTACCATAAATTAATTATGCATCGCGCTCTCTAAAGCCAGTTGACGGTTAATAAACAAGATCTGGAAATGGTGCGTGTGAGTGTCGCATGAGAATCGAAAGATCTCCTTGAGGCGATTCTTGTGACGCGATTAACTCGAAATCGTCGAGCAACGCGCGTCAATTGCATACGTGACAAGATTAAATCGCGACCTCCATCTTTCACGTAACTAGGTATATCTGGTCGAGAATCGATCCTAATCTTAGATCATAAAATATGTATCATTATAACTAGTTCGCGTATCGGCTCTGCCTGAGCGTAGATCCCTTAACGCTCACATTTTTCTCCAATTCAAAATCGATCAAAAAATATAAATTCTTTCTTTCGCATGGAATTTTTTCTTGAATGTATAATATATTTTTCTCGGAATTAGAACGTCGCATTGATATCATAGAGCGGGAAATGTAAAAAATTGCAAGATAGAGAAGAATTCTTCTCGTTAACGCAAACAATGTTAGAAGCTTCGGATTGAAAGCCTTAGGAATTATTATCCTTCTCGATAAAATTTGACTAAACCCTAAGAAAATAATTTTGCTTTCTTCAAAATGGGCGACATTTTAATTTTATAAATAATTCGCTGTATCTTCTATCTAACTATATTTATCTATACTTTATATTTAGCGGATAATCCAGTTGGTTCCATTTTTCGAAGATTCGCCGTCTAGTAAAAACCAACGAACTGCTGCTTATTCAATGAAAAAAAAAGAAAAAGAAAAAGATTTTCGGAAGCAGCTTAAACTGGCTACAGCCGCGTAGACCAATCTAGACACGGACATTTCACATGAGAATAAAATGCATCAGACAGATGCAAACGACGATTCCGACATCTCTCAGTCAGCCGACACTATTTTTATCAAGCGCCAAGTGGACATTGGAATTTTACTAAAACTCACACTGATAATTCGACCGTCGGTTTTCTTCCACTCTCGTCGAAGATTTTGTTTTCGCGAGTATTCAACGAGGCTTCGATATTTCGAAAAATGTTCTTAAAATAATGCCGAATACCAGGAACAAAATCGACCGGTTTTACATGCAGATTTTCCACCGGTTGCCAGAATAAAATTCACCTAATTGTATTTCCTAATAGTCACACACGCTTGATTCCAGTTGATGGATCGTGCTTTCGTACCGAGAGATTTTTCACACGATAAATTCGTGGTAAAACTAAAAAACGAAAGGTCCGTTCCTCAAGCTCGTCCGTTACGATCGTTGGACGATTACAAATCGGTATCCAACAGCGAAATCCTGGTTAATTCGACGCCATTATCTTCGATCGTACAACACTGTTTCGCAAGCGGGCTCTAATGAAACGAGGAAAAAATTAATAGTCTCTGACAATGGATTTCGCAATCGAGATGATTTTTGTCTAACCCGTTTGCGAAATTCTCCACGTTTTCCAGCAGATAAATAAATTCACGAGACGAGAAGAGTAAGATAGAAAGGAGGGATTTTTATTGCAGGAAATACGCGCTGCCATGACCTTTGATTTTGCCAGTAAAAACCATCTCGGCACGCGTTGCTCCTGCCGATATGAATAGGAAAAAAGAAGATGGTTCGTATATCGCTTTCGACGAACCTCGCGACATCCACGACGCCGCAATCGTTTGCGTAACTTCGTCTCGGGAAAAAAAGATAAATAAATAGTCTTTGCAGTAAACGATGCTTTTTATCTATCGGCTGTCTAGCCGGAAGAATCGTCGAGGCGAAACGCTTTTCCAGTTCGTTCGGACCAATTCCACTATGACTATTCGATTACGACGATCGACGAGGAATTTTGTTTCCTCAAGTTCGATTGTTCGCGTTCCGACGATTAATCGTTTTCGCGAAAACTATCGCTGCAAATTATCCTAATCTAAAGTTTATCCTTCGAAGATCGCGATATTTCATGGAAATTCTGACAAAGTTCGAATGTTTTATCCTTATCGAGCGATATTTCGAATCACAGCGGAAAGATTCGTGGAGTTTGGAATTTTTCAAAATTAGGCGCTTCGATAACCGAGATTTTTCGAATTTTTCTACGCGCTTCCGTTCCCATAGAGATGCACGTAGAAACGAAACTCGCGATTATCTCGAACCGCAGACTGGCTTTCAAAAGTGCCGAAATATTATGTAAATTCCAACGAAACTGGACCGATGGAGCGGAAAATATTTGTAATAACAGGCACGGCGAGAAAATATCCGCAAGAGTGACGAGAATGTGTTTGCCCGTAGATATTTAGGCTCGTTCGGAGCCACGGCTTCGTTACAATTTTCACGTTTAACCAGTCGTTGCATTTCGACGGCCGATGCTCGGCCCCGATTCTCGTTGCTTCCTTTTTTGCAGCTCGCATGAAATGCGTTTTACTGCTTTACCCTGGTGCAAAAAACATCAGCCACGAGTTGAGTCTGTAGATGATGGAGGTGATGAAGAAGTAAACGAAGAAGAAGCGGAAGGTGGCCGAGTAAGACATAAATGGTCTTCGTTCTTCCTTCGCTTTATCTAGGTACACTTTCCATCGGCCAAACGACTCTCCTCCTTGCGTTTCCTTCTTTCAAATACCTCTGCCATTTTTCACAATCGAAATTAAATTCTGTTGCGTCTCCGGCCGAACTGGACGAACATTATCGATGACAAAATTCTATCGCCTAACGAAACGCTGAATTTAAACAAGCATTTCGATAATTTTATTACTATTGGAACGTCGAACGTAGTAATTAATTTCTTCAGGGGCAAGTTTTTTTGTCCATTCAGGTATTCTCTGTAGAACTTTGAAAAGAAGAGCAATTTTCCCTATTATTTTTAATTTTCCGAAGGATTATAGCTTTGCGTAGAAACATGAAACCTATGTCGGAACTTGGCTTCGAATTGTAAAATGCAGCTTCGATACACGCGTTCCTATAGACTGTGCTAAGGTTAAATCAAAATCACTGTTTTCCCCAGTTCTTTTATCCTACAAAAATTAGGAAAATAAATTGAAAAATTCCAACGTTCTACAGTGCTGCTATCTGTTTAGTTTACCAACTTTTCTCTCCTATAATTATTATTCGATAAAAACGTTCAACGCTAGCTATTATATAATTCTAACAATTATAATTCCAAAATTATTTAATTGTGAAATGGAACGTTTAAATTTCCTAGAATTCCTGCAAGAGCTTCCAATGTGCCGTTACAAAAAATCGAAGGGACCATTCTGTGTTTTCGACGATCACTCGATTTATTAGTGACTTTTCGTAAACCAACGAGCTGATAATTCCGCGACGAGTGTTAGAAAATCTGTGAGCTATTATTTTAGATAATGTATGTAAGCCGTATGTTTTTTCATTATTTTTATCTGTCGGATTTATGTGAATGAGCTTCTCTTGTCTTACAGTAAATTCAGTTCGAGGACAGATGTAAACCCTGATACATCGAGATATATTGTAACGGCAGTTTCCTTCAAGGGCTTAGGTCGGAGTTCAGAGATCAGTGCCGATAACGAGGCTGATTTGATACGTGTCCGAAAAAGATACGAATTTCTCCAACACGTCTGACCTTCGAATAATAATTATTCTCGTCCGGTCGAAGAGATTACAATCTTAAAAGAACCAAAAAAAAAAAAAAAAAAAAGAGAGAAAGAAAAAGCAACGAAATATCCTCCGACACGAAATTAATTCTCTGCTGGCAGTTTTTATTAACAAGCTTTTTTTTATTGATATTTCTATCAGTTTTTTATTCGTCGAATGGTACGTCCTTTCCCTTCAGCGCAACGTTATCAATCGTTGTAAAGTCAATTATAACCTAACTGCGTCCTTTTCTCGCGTAAATTTTATACCAACTAATCGAAATGCGATTGAAAGATGCAACGCGAGATATCAAAGTTGAGTGAAAATATCCAGAGAATCGAATTTTATTTGCTTCTAAGTATACAAAGTATAATATAGTTATCCAAAATGGTACCATAACACTACTCGAAAGAAAATGTATGTATTCTTTGTCTATGCGAATATTATACTTGTACGCAGCTAAGTTTTGATATTTCAAGAAATGAAACAATCGCAGAAACCCAGTCTTTCTTCTCCACCATCGTTTGGTATTTTGCTCTGTAAACCTATTACAGTCGTTTCTTTCCTAAAAGTTGTCACTTGACAGTGCACGAATATTCCAATTGCAACAATAATTCGATCGACCACGTATAACGTACAAAGCGTATAAATAAGCTAAAGCGCTGCAGTTAAAAAGGCGATAAATAAATAAAACATTAGAGTGTCGTGCAACAAGATGAAGAAGATTTGACCCTTGCTGGCTCGAAATAACGATCGATATCGAAGCAAGATCGATCTCGATCTGGCTCGATCGTTATCTCTCACGTTCTTCTGCTTTCGTCGCGGGTTATTTTCTGCTTGAACGAGTCGCAAACGCGTCGAAAGTTCGTTTCGGTCGACGATCATAACACTCGGACAAGACAGAAGACGAAGCAAAACGAGGGAGCGGGAAAAGGGAATAGGAATGGGTAAAATTGCAGGCGGAAGAGGACTTCGCCTGGGACAAGTGGCTTTTAACCTGACCTTCCTCTAATTTCTCAGCCATAGAAAGCTCGATTAATTTGGAACGGTGGACCGGGGCAGCCGGTTTCTTCGATTAGCCACGGAAAAGAAATTATTCGAGCGAGCTGGCTCTGACCACAGAGACACCAGCTTCTCGGAAGCCTGGCCTGTAGATCTACAATTTTCAATAATTATTTCCAGTCCTCTCCGGCTGCACGACCGCTCCACTTCCACGGATAAACGACGAATAATTTGCGTCGGAGAAAGGAGAAAGAAAATCGAACGGGTTTTACCGTGAAATAAGCGGCCAGACAGACAAAGAAAACTGCCACGGCGATCGTAGTCGAATGTGAAACAAAGTTGCGCGGATGAAAAGGGACGAGTGATAGCGTGTAGCACGGTGTAACGAGCAACCACTCGTTTTTCCACTCGTTTTTTCCATCGAAAGAAGCTTTTAGTACTTAATTTCCAAGGAAGTTGCAGGCAACGGAGAAGCACCTGATTACCTATTACAAGGAAATAAAAAGGATTTCCTATTACAGGAAATGGAGGAAATTGTGTTCGAACGAAGAGCTCGCTGTCTTACAAAATTATAAACTGGCTCGTAATCGACGAATCGAAATGGAGAATGGTTCGAGTGGCAGAAACGGAGATTTTTTTTATAGAAATTGGACATTTTTGTTTAGAATCGATAGTTTCTCCTTGTATGATCGTATAATCAAGCATAATTCGCGCTTCGTTTAACGTTAAATTGCTAGCTAAGAGACGAGAGATCCGCTGTAACAAATGAATTTAGTTCGAAACGAAATTAAACCACCAGTAATCATCGATTACGATCTCGATAGAACTCGTAATTATTACAAATCTGTGATAACGAAACCAGCTTATCACTGATTAATAATCAAGTGTTGCTTACCTTAGGAAACTACGCTCTGAAATTAACGTTTCGTTTAAAAATTAATAGCTAGTTATTTGAACGGTACGTTAATTTTAAGTAACAACAAGCGCGAGAAGAAGACGACGTACGCGGCGATCAAATAAACGAAGGAATTCTAATAGAAGAGGAAACGTAAGAAGCGTGGATTCTTGGTAATAAAAATGAATGAAAAAGACTGGAAGAGATCGGTGGGAATGAAAGCGAAAAATCAAGGAACGAGAGCAAAATAAAGCGGGACGAACGCGAAAAGTAGCAACGCGTTGCGATCGGATCCGCTTTCGAGGAAAAGAAAACGATTCGGAAAAGGTAAGAAAGGAAGGGAAGGAAGGCGAAATGGGGTAAGAGGGAAGAGAGAAATGGGGATGGTGATCGGTGCACGCGCCTGTGGCGAACGTGATGATTGGCTCCCGAAAGCAGAAGAGGCAGACATTAGGCGCTGGCCTCCAGGTGTGCAGATCGGGCCCAGATAAAGCTCGCTGCTCGATTAACCTTTCGCGCGCCAGAAGAAAAATACGCCTGCCGAAATTGCCAGGTCTCTCTGTCTTGGACGACGCACGGTATGCAGCCAACAGAAAACGAAACAACGATTCTTCGATTTTCATCTTATTATTCCACGATATCGTCGGTCTGTAAGTAATACGAATGTAAACGATAATTCCGCCAAAAATCTAGAATTCTTATAGAAAAATCGTTTGGACGTTAAAAATCTAATCGTTCGAAAATTAGCTGGTTCGTTGTACGGTTAGTTCTGTTCGTTAATTCTTGTTGAATAATTCAACGGCGTTTGTTACACCTTAAAATATGGAGAATTTCAATTTCTAATTTGAAAATCTCTTTGTCGCTTTAAAGAACAATTTAGAAAAGAACGGTTCGAGGCATTCTATAATTTTAATTATTCCGTGTCAACGAGGTGTTGTATCACGTTGCTGTATAATTCTTTTCACCTACAAATCGTTACACCAAACGTTGTTAATTTTTAACACGAGATCCATTCGTAATCGCGACTTGGTCGGAGACTACATTTCTCGCCGCACTGGTGCAAAGCAAATTTTTAAAGTTACGCAACAACTCCGTTCTAAATGTCTGTTTTACGACAAACAACTATGTTGCTAAATGTTGGCGTAATATCTGACGAAACGGAAAGAAGGGTAAACGACCTCTGCATGTCGCTTACGAAAAAATAGAAAGATCGTTCCCGACTCGACGCTATTTCCTAACTATAACTAGAAATAAATGTGAATAGAATAAATTTCAGCCGAGCCAAGAAGTAGAGATAACATTAACGAAGATTTGACAAACACACTTTTACTCACGTTGGATATCAAGTGATATCAAGTTTTAAGAAACCTTGCACATGCACGTCATGTGCATTTTTTGATTCTTTGTCCCGAATCGTCGTTCAAATGTCGCAGCGTGGAACGTGAGAACGTGGCCTGTAGACGCGCGAACGTAGCCCGCGGTTGTGCTAACGTGTTCTGCGAACGTGCGAACCTGTTCCGCGAACTTGCGAACGCGGCCTGCGAGTTTGGTCTGCGAGCGCGCAAACGTAGCGAACGTGGCCTGCGAACGTTGCCAGCGAATTTTGATTTTTGTCGCGAATTCAAATTCCGCATTTTGCGACTCGCCGAAAGTAAATTGAGCGGCCAAAACGATGGATACTATCGCCGGCGTAGCATTAACGTCGAGTTAATATTCGACTAATGTCGAATTAATAAAATCGTCTTTTCTTCCTCTGATTTTGATTGAAAAAGTATATCGATTAGATTATACGCATAGGAAGCTTCCGGAATCGTACTCGACTTACAAATGAAAGAAGAGTTATTTTGAATAACTGGAACGCTCCAGGAGTGTTTTGTATCGCAGAGCGCCGAAGATTTATGTCTTTGATTACGAAATGTGACTCCCGCGATTTATCTCGTCGACGCTAAGTTCTAATTCTTGCCAACGATAAGTGCGATTTCGCGTCTTAATTTACTATATTTACAATGACCTAACCTAGATTAACCAGGCCTGTATTAAACATTCCTAACAAAGTAAAAGTTTCTCTTCTAATTTTTATGAAAAATGAAAAAACAAATACAGATATGTACAGCGTTAACAATAACTTGCTCCGAATCAAGCTCGTTGCTATTGGAAACTTGGAGGCTCTGAATGCAAAGTCGAGTGCTCGAGGATTAAAAATTCCCAAGTTCGAGTTCCTCTCCAAACAACGATAACAACACCAATTTATCACAAATCAACCAGGTCGCGGTTAAACGTTCGAAAAACTGGATGCAGATCGAATACTGCGATATTAAAAATTCGTAGCCGAGTAGAATCTTGTAATTTTCACAGAAACATCAACGGAAATACTTTCAGTCAAGCGATACAACGATACTACATTTCCAAGCAATTTCTTAGAATACATCATTAGAATAAAATACAGCATCAACGATGACCTACTCCAAGCGCATGGCCATTAAAAACACCTAAAGCCTAATTTCTCGTACGAGAACTCTCGCTCTCTCTGTCTTAGAAACCGCATCGTGATCCAGAAGCGAAGCCTTGGATCATCAGGAGGCACTGTTAGAACACAGCCCCCGAAAACCTAATGAACGACCGGGCTTCCGTGAGACGGCAACTTTTGAAAAAAGAAAAAAAAAAAGAAGAAAAGAGAAGAAAAGAAAAGAGGGAGAAATTCGAGCAGAAGGCGTTGGATGGCGCGAGCGGACAAGCGAGTAAGAAAGAGAAGTCCAAGTTGGACCGAGAGGGATGGGAGAAGAATCCATTCACCGCGGGTAATGAGGTCCTCGCCACCAGGAGGCATGAATGAACTCTGGAAAGAGGCGACCGCGGACCAGAGAAGAAGAACAAGAGAAGAAGACAAGGAAAAGAGAGGCGGAATGATAGAGATGGGAAGAAAGAGAAAGAGGCGAAGCAAGATGAATCTCCCTGCAGGATATTGGAAATACTTGAGGGCTGTTCAACACGGGGCCATTTAGGGGCCACGCCACTATTATAATCGAGTTCGACACGAAGCATACGCAATAAAACGAGCGAGACGGTCGCGCAGCCTAGACCGCTTGATGGACGTTCCCGAGGACGTGGAACTTCACCAAGCCCAGGAGAGTTAATAACGCCCCGGGTTTCCGTCCATCTCCTTTTTGCTTTTAATTGGCCACCTGAGATTTCAATTTCAACCGATCGCCAGAATCTGTTTAATCCGCGCCGATTTCATCAATAGCGCCGCTCTCCGATCGTTCGTGTCTCGCAGCTGTTCGCATCTATACGATCTCTTCTTATACAATCGTCTGCCGATTTTTACCAACGTTCCAGTTTTTCGCTGTTTCTTTCTTCTCTTCTCTCCAGGATGTAGCAGAGGAGTTTGGATATTAAAACGAAAACGGATCGTTTCAAAGATATTCATTCCTGGCGTTTGGTGTCGTTGATCGACGATTTTTAACAATTTAACAATTTGGAACGATCGTGAGATTTCGTGAAACTGAAGAAGCCAATCTTCGTATTCTAACGAGTCGAATTCAAAAGTTTGCTACATACGATATGAACTGACAAATAACAAGAGTCTGTCCATGGTACAAGCATCGTTGAACATTTCACAGTTCAACGAACTCATTAATTTGCTCTTTACGAGCCATTCGAAACCTCTCGAGGAACCTTTAAACCACATGGCAACCGAAGAATCGGCAACGCCCAGAGTAATTCAGAGTGTTAATTTTGCGACAACTGCAAACCTGACGACGCTATGAACCATCCAATATCCAAAGGAATTCATCAATTTGCTTCTTACGAAATCCCAAAGGTCTGGGAGGAGCTTGAGCCAAGAAGCAAACGACGTGGCAATGGAAGGACAAACGTCCCCGAAGGATCCTCGAGATCTGACGATCGCGAGAAAAGGGAAGACGAGAGGAGAAGCCGCAAGAATCGTGGTGCCAGATAGTCTGACAGCTATTTTTTCTCGTCATTTCTCGACGTCATCGGCAGATCCACCCCGCGGCCGCAGCCACAATTCGTGTCGCGTCTTTTCTCCTCCGGGAGCCTGTGTCTCTCGTTCCTCCTCGTCTTTGTCGAGCCACCCCTCGTTCGCGTCACAGGGAATCACACTGACAGCCTCTGATTAATACAATCCTTAATACCGTCTCTCTTTCTCTGGGCGGCAAGGGGTGGCTCCGACCAAGCCAAACGAGAGAACGCGTTTCTGCAACGAGGCTGATGTACGATCTCTTCCTGTCGCGATTAAACCGTTCCTTTGATTCCGTTTCCTGGGGAGCGTGGAATACGTAGGTCACTGTTTTCTCGAACGTTGTCACTCTTCACTGAATCGAATTTTTTCTCCATCTTCGCGAGATCGCAGGGAATCTTCGCCTCGGTCGAGACTCGCCTGGCCAAGTACCGGACCATCGTTTTATATTTAGGCTTTCACAGGCTGAAATTATGGCGAATGTTACATTTCGTTGCGGTCTATCTTTTTTGGTCAACGCGTATTCTTTCCTTCCTTTTGGAATGTTAGGATATGTCGTTGATTACTAAGACGTACGGAAGTGGACAAAGTCGGTGGAAACATTCGGAATGAAATTTATGGCGAATATTCGGTTTCCTCGCAGACTCTTTCTAAAGTACCTAATTCTTTCCTGCTTTTTATATTTCAAAGTTTCTTTTTAATACATTTGCACAAAATTGTTTGTTATTCAGACTGTGCCGAGGAATTAGCAGAGCTTGCGCGGAAAATTGCCAGTTAAATTATGACGTATGTTCTGCTTGCTTGCAGATTCCATTATCTGCAACATATTTCAAGATTCTCGTTTGACGGATACGCATGTTCTAGTTTCTTGCAGAAAGTTAAATTACGTGGTTAATTATTGAAAGAGCTGACGGAACAAGAGAATTTGTTGCGAAAATTGCCAATTAAAATTGTAACGAGTATCGTGTTTCCCTGTAGATTCCATTATTTTTGAAATATTCAATTCTCTCTTGTCTCGCGTTCAAACGTCGACGTTCCTGTTTAACGAACGCGTTTCTTCTTCTTTCTCTGAGTGAATTAAGGTACGTAGTTAATTGTTGAAAGAGCTGATGAAATAACGGAGTTTGTTTGGAGGATTGGCAGATATGGGCCGGTCCACGGCGCTAGCACGCGTTTTACAACTGTTTCGCGATAATCAGCATGACCTTTAGCACGATGATTCACGAGCGGCGCGGATGATCGTACATCGCGCGCCACCACATGGTTATCCCGATGATTTTTCAGCTATCAACCGGCAAAAAACTGATTGCAATTTGTCTTCGTAATTGAGCGCGGAATTAGTAATTAAAAGGGGAGAATTATCTCAATGAGTTCGAGCATTGTTCCACATTGCATCGATACGTCTGCTCGTTATCCGTCATCGGAAAAGTCTGATCCTTCTCTGCTAAGGAATTATGATCATCCCGCGCCGCGTGTCCTTCGTTAAACAGAATCATACGGAATTACTCATTTTTCGACGTTGTTCGACTCGTCAAAATTAAATGCGACAAGCAACGACGAGTGACTTACTCGTGGGAAGAGACGATACTTCAGACTCTCAAGACTCTCGACTTTATTGCGTAGAAAAAAGAAACAATTCTCCTGGTGCAACATACGTATTAAATGTATCAAATGTTAATTCCAAACTCAACAAGTTCCTCCTTCTTCCACTGGAATTCGCGCGCATATCTATGCTCTTTCGTATACACGAAGCATCAAGGATCATTACTAGACTGCGAGTATTTATGTAAATTCATATTTTTATAGAGGCAAATAAGAGAAACAGAGAAGCAGAAATTTGTTTTACTTACAAATATAATAGGCGTTAGACTTTTTATATTTCATGTGATCCTGCGTGTTCTATGTACTTTTACACTCGCAAACTTCCCATAAACGCATCAAAATGATATTTCTTTGATCTTTTCATCCAATTATCGTTTATTATTTTAAAAATTACGTACAAAGTGAAATTTATGAAATTGAAACGAATATCGTGGATAGAACGTGACGCACGAATGAAACACGATGTCGGAGGATCGTTGGAAAGCATTGAAAAGCTAGGAAACCGTAAATCCATGGAAAAACAAGTATAACACGCCAGAAAACCCGTGCACTGTCATCGTCCGAAAAATCAATGGCAACGCCGGTAGCCCGGCAGAGATCAAGAATCCCTCGTCATTCCACAGATCCATCGGCGTCGGCTGGTAGCATCCGAGAGACCAGGGTCTCCCTATTGCATTATGGGGACAGAGAGAAGACGCTCATAGCGGCTGGATAGAGAAGGACCGGTAGATCGTGCCATAAAGAAGACGAGGACACCGACGACCACTACGACATCCACCAACGACGACGATGGAGTAGGCGAAGAAGAAGAAGAAGAAGAGGAAGAAACGGAGGACGAAGAGGAAGAAGCAAAAGAAGAAGAGGACGAGAGAAGAAGAAGAAGGGGGTGGTTAGCCGAGGGGGTCCATGGCATTAGTATAGCACGCCGGAATAATTGGGTACAGTCTGGCCGGCTACCGTACGTAACGTCGGCTCCTTTCAAGCCAAGGGAGGAGAGGGACTGCACCTCGTCCTCTCTTTCATCCTCACCCCTCTTGGTCCTCATCCTCCTGGCTGGGCTGCGCGCCGGCAAAAAGATCAGCGAGACTGGCGAAAAAGAGAGCAGAAGAACGCGACTACTGGACGGAGTATATGAGAAGAAGGAGGATCGAGGCAGCAGCAGCGAGCTACGGCAGAAGAAGAGGCGGAAGATAGAAGAGGAAGAATACGAGGAAGAAGAAGGCTGGAAGATGGTCGGAGAGAGAAACGCGTCTCGCTGATTCTTGCGGTGGAAACAGGAGCAAAAGACCAGGGCGCTGGCACCGCAACAGTAACCAAGAGCAGAGATGAACAAAAGCAACGAGACACACCGGGGCTAGAACAAAAGCAACGAGACCGGCGCAAAACAACTGACGAGTTCGAGAACGGCCAGAGTCATAACTGTCTCGATGCCCAGTGGCGCGGATGTCCTGGCAAATACGAGGCTCTTGAATCTTCCTTCTTTGTTCCTCGTTCTCTTTTTCCTCCTCCTCCTCCTCCACCTCCTCCTCCTCCTCTTGGATCGTTCTTCCTGCCGCTTGTTTCTGTACACTCGTTGCTCTCGGCGTTCAGCTCGACGAAGCGTCAGCGTTAACTCGCTTTTCGTATGTCCACCCTCGCTCAGACTCTTCTTCGATTCTTAGACGGATTTCCTGATGCCGAGGAAACTCAGCTTCCGGCTCGGAGGTCCTAGACTTGCAGACTCGCTTCGGAAACAAACAGTGAATCAACCGCCTCGCGTGAATGTATCTATGCGGAGGGAAAGTTATTGCGATAGAAACTTCTGCTTTCTCTGGATGTTGTTTTTCGGTGGGTTTTTGAATTCGTTTCGCCGCTGTTCTCCCGCCGGGTTCTTTCTCGCATAATTAGAGGAGGAAGGTGATCGTACGCGATTTCGATAAAATCGTTCGATTTGATGGTGATTGGTAATTTTGAAAACCTCTTTCTCATTCTTTTTGTTTTAACTACAGCTAGAAGAGAAGAACGTTTTCTTGATTTTGATAGAGCGCGAAGTATTGCAAGTTGATACAATTTTGCCGTAGAAAGTAAATCGGTGTCTCTCCTTTATTATTTTCGTTTTTATTAGGAAAGCAGAATCGTCGATTTCCACAGAACGTGGAATAACGAGTGTTAGGTAAAATTTTGCTATAAAAATTATACATCCTCCGCCTGTCTCCCACTATCTTCCTCTTACTATTTTTATTCCAATTAGAAGAACATGTTGATCGTTGACTTTAATTAGACGCAGAGTGTTGCAAGTCGATATAATTTTGACGTAGAGGAAATAAATCCTCTGTCTACCTGGCCAATATCTTTATCTTTCTCCTTCCTTTATTATCCTGTATTATCCTTCCTTTTAATTAAAGAAGGATACTGATCGTTGATTTTGATAGAATGTAGAATTAGGTGAGATTTTGGCGTGGAAAGTAAATATCTTGTGTCTACCTTGGCAGTATCTCTCCCTTATTCATGGCAGCATCTGATTCGGCGAACACCGCTGTGCGCGTCCGCCGGAAACGTCCGTGGAATTTCATCCGTTCTGGGCCACTGCACGCCTCGCTAGAGGATTCTTTTGCCTGCCACAAATGCACGGGGCGCCCATAAAAGGTTGCATGGCGTGCTGCGACTAATAACTTTTACTTAACTTCCTCGGTAAAAAATCATTCGTTGATCGTTCGCGTACGCTCGTTCTCTCAATTATATATTAATTAATTACGTTCCTCTTTTACGATACAATCCTTCTGGCTCGTAAACTTGCAATTAACCATTTTAATTGTACTGCAGAAAAATTGTCGCTTAAATACATTGACGAATCTTGACCTGGCTTTTTCAAGTTTTCCATAGCGCGTTAAAAATTATTTTATTTGTTGCAATTCTTGCCTGTATAGTCGGCTCAAGTGTTTCACCGTACATACGTCTCGTACGTCGACTTCGCGCGAACGATTTTCATAATCGAAGAACGCAATCTTTCCGCAAGCAACGATATACGATAACAATATCAATTTGATAAAATCACCATCTGTGTGCGTTACAATTCGCACCTGAAGCCTTAAGAATTTACGCGAAAACTCTGGAAATTCGTTATTATTCTGAGCCGTGTCGTAAATCATCTACCCATAGCAAACACTGTCTCGTTAAATTATACAAATTCTACCGAAAATGTCGTCAAGTATCCTGTGTTTTGGTAATCAGCGTTTTACATCGAATATATTGTACGATTTAATATACATTTTGTTCCATAGTCTCGTGATATTATCTTTGCTGAAGCCCAAACTGCAGTCCACGTAATTTAATCGATTGGCGATTGAACGATGCGAAGAGAACGAGCGGACAGTCGCCTTAACGCTAATTGATCGTTGGCGAACAGCACAGGAAACTCGGTGAAAATCTCGGCGACAAAGTTTCAATAGATTTTCTTCAGATATATGTTGTTTGAGCAAGCGAGAACCGCTAGGCGAAATAATAGTCTCCGTGCGTAATCAGCCATTGCGGATTGCTGCTTAAAAGGTGAATAGAGTCGTCATCTTCGTAAAAACCGTATTCACACGGAGCAATGACGTTGTTTCTTCCATCTACGGGCCTAACAGTAATTCCTCTTTTTACACAGCGATGCGGATGTTTCTTCTTTTTTCCTCTCGTCGAATAACGACGTTTCTATCGTCGATATGAAACTGTTGGTAGGGAAACGCGGTGATCGTGGAAAAAATGAAGGCGAACACAAGAGACGGGTTGAAAAGAAGGAGAAAGGAGAGAAATAAAAATTCCCTGGCGATTAAAGAGCAAAATTTATTGCTCCAACAAAATCGAGAGCAATCGCGTAATAAAAGAAGGCAATTAATTTCGGATGAAGCAATTAACTTGATGAAACCAGCGAACGAAAAGAAGAAGAAAAGAAAAAGAAAAGCTAACTTCTCCTCTGTCTTATGTTTCGACCAATCACGAGAGACCAACGATTATCCTTCGCGTTGCTACGCCCTTGCATTTTAAATAGCTTGTTTTATGCGATCCGAAATGAAGTCGAAAAAATCAGCAGAACCCTTCTTAATGGAGTCGTAACTTCTGCGATGCTGCACCAACAAACTGCAGCTTCAACTGCCCTAACTGCCCTAACATCCGCACCATATAGTACCTCCAATAGAGAACCGTTTAGTTCTCTTTCAAGCTCGTTCGTTCTCTTAGATATTTACTCTACCTTTACGAGCGATGTCAGAATGCAAAAACTGTAAAGTAGAAATTGTTGCTTCCTTGGCCAAAGAATTTTCTCAAGCTTTCCACAAATAAATTTATCACACCAGAGAAAAGAAGTAATTATCGATTCGTTGTTGCGTATTTTCAATTGTCAAGTTTCGACGATCGGCAAGTTAAAAGAATTAAAATTAAAGGAAGAATTATTTTTTCGGACAAAAAATAATGTATGCATCGTTGCCTATTGATACGTCAAGGCAACAATTCGTCAAGGAATTCCGTACGCTAACAAAGGTTTGTTGAAAATCATTCTAACCGTATGCTATAGCATCGTTGATTACGAATTAAGAAGATGAAAAATATATTCCACCGTTTTTAAAAGTAACACTGACTCTTGGAAAAAGCAACAGGTGTTGGTGGATAAAATTCTATAAAAGCTATGTATTTAACAATTATCATCGTTATAATTGAAGCACTAAAAGCAGTAACAAAAACGAAATTAACTATTCCATATAAAATTCTATTTCAATAATAATTCGCTTCAAACTCGTAATAAATTTCCTCAAAAATAATCTTAAAGTAATTTCCATTATTATTATTTTTTTTTTTTTTTTAATATACCAAAGGGAGAAAATTATATCTTCGGAATTTACAGAATATACGCGTAGTCGAAAGTGTGTGTGAAAGATAGCGATGGAAATTAGTAATCGGAAAGGCTAAATCCCCGTTCGAATCAGCTTGCATAATCGCGCGGCTGCTAACGCCACGCCACGGCAAAACGCAGAACCGTTTTGACGTTCTCGAGAACGAAGCTTCGATGGTACACGCACGCCTCTCTCATCTTCTCTCCTGCTCTCCCTCTCGCCTTATCCCAGTCTCTCTTGCGTGAAACCTGAATCACGTGGAGTGGACCGAGAGAGTACAATCGAATCTCACACGCCAACGAGACATCTCAGCCGCATCTCGAGCTGATCCTCGAACACGTGCTTTTGACGTTTCTCTACTCTTCCGTTCGAAATAATATCTTTTTCCTTCTTTCATATACCGATGCTGAAATCGATACTTGCTCTATCGATCCAGAAGGAATTATCGGAACTGAAGATACAATGAATTAAAAGATCGGAAGATTATTATCATCCTGAGAACCCGAAGCATCTTGTATCTTAATAATCCAGGATTCTAAATTTTTCAGATTCGAGAATTCTGTAGATCCCAAAAATCCTGAGGTACCGAGAATCTGCGACATTTCGGTATTCGACGATTCGAGATTTTCCTAGAAATCGAAACTCTCAATAATTCCTAGTCTACGATGTCTCAAAATTCGGAAGATCCTAGACACTGCGAAATACCGACTCGACGCCTTAATATTGCGGAACTCGAAAGTGCTAGGATCTCGAATTCAAAAGCTCAACAAATCTGAGCTCTGCGAAGAATCGCAACACCCAAAGGGACCTAAAACGGTCCCTTACGGTTCCTCTTGTACGTCGAAAGATGATATTCCTCTGCTTGAACTCGCGCCAACGTGAACAAGACTCTCATTAACGCGAACAAGATTGGCCCAGAAGTCGCAGAAAGTATCCATCTGATCAGTTTGACGCGCATATCGAGGTAACCAAACGGGACACGAAAAGGATAGCGAAAAATGGGAAAGGCCGAATGGTGGACAACGAGAAGAAACAAGAGCAGCAGAAGATAGTGGTATCTCCGTTTACATGCGGCGCATGC
This sequence comes from Bombus flavifrons, assembly GCF_040668555.2. Classification (NCBI taxonomy): domain Eukaryota; kingdom Metazoa; phylum Arthropoda; class Insecta; order Hymenoptera; family Apidae; genus Bombus; species Bombus flavifrons. Next base: position 8,612,616 of record NC_138455.1, on the reverse strand, counting down.
TCGCTTATCAACGGATATCGGATCTGCGAAATCTCCGTATCCTTATCTGTAATCTTAACAACTTCCCGGGGAGAGCCGAGCCCGGCCAGCTCGGTTTACCTGCCTGTTTTACCTGGACAACGAGATGGTGGCTTCGTCGCATCGTGTTCCTCTCTGCTACACATATGGACAAAGCCACGAGATGCCAGAGCGGAGATTACGCGCCGAGGGAGCACGCTGACACTTAACAGGACCCAATTAAACCCATTACACGATTAATTATCTAATTAATTAATACCTGACCGAACGTGAAACGGTACGATCCGCCGAATTGAGAGGAACTACAACAGGTCTCCTTCCACCCATTTTATCTCCTTCTCTTTCCCTCTACGCAAGCGGTAAATAGACCGTGTCAAAATCCTTGCGGCTGCTCGGTGATAAATTCCTGCCGCCATCCACGATAATTAACGCGACCCGGTGTTTAATTGAGTTACCGTGGTTAGGGGCTACCGTGCACCTTCGATTCTGCCCCGTTAGGCACCACGACGCTAGCCAGCACCGTGGATGATCAATTAGAACATTGGATCAATTAGAATACCTGCCTTCCTTCAGCTATAAGAATAAGAAACGAACGTTTCCATCGTACTTGAAATAATTGAAATTTCGTTTGTTCACGAAGGTACAAATTTTCAACTGGTCCTGACTGATCGGCATTTAGATATTAACAACTAACAATTGCTATGCAAATTGGCATCAACGAAGTAGAACAGTAACGCGATAAAGTGGTACGATGATAAATGTACAAAGTAAGCAGATTGCAAGTAATTAAAGATTATGATTGTTCGTAACTGGTGTTTCTTTTTCTACGGAAATTTTCAACTTTGAACAAGGTACAATTTTCGTATTACCGACGTTGATGCGGACGCATAATCTACAAACCACATGACGTTACATAGAAAAAAAAAACGTATGAAAACTCGGTTCTCACAATTTTCCTCTTTTATCCCGCGTTAGTCATTTTCCCTGGTCTTATTCAAATTATGTGGCCATTATTACAATTACCTCCGCTAACATTTATTCGATGACTACATCTTCTAATCCAAACGAAACTATACACCGTCTGGTTAATTGCGAAAAATGTTTCTCTTATGGCAATCCGCAATTACACAACGCGATACCAACGACAGAGAAACATGTGCGTCTGATGTTTATTCATGTTTCTTTTTCGCTCTCTACTCTCCATTGTCGGAGGGCTTCGAGGTCCCACGATGTATCGCGCGCGTAACTTATACCTCGTCCACACTGTCGACAGCTTTTCATTGCTGCTCGTGAGACGATACCGTCGGGGGTGTTATTGTATAAGTATAGCCTCGAGACTGGCATTATTAGATTTACCCAGACAGTGTAATTAAGAAACAGCTAGGGAAACTTATCTCGTCTATTTCCTTGGAAATAAAAAAATTATTACATCGTCAAATGGTAACGCTTCAACGTCTGGCGTTATAATCGCGATACAGCGCTACTTTGATGATCGTAGTAACAAAGACTGGAAGATAATTCATCCGCAATTTTTCGACACTTTTTGCCAGACAGTTGGAAAGAAGACACTTTGCTCTTACGAGTTTGGAATTTACGATATCTCCAAAAAAATTTTCCTGTGAGGTATTCCGCAGATTATAAGAAACACTTGTGACAAACGCTTTGAACTTCTTAACCGGAGGTTTTGGTACTTTGAAGAGCAAAGGGCAATGAAACGATACGTTGACAAAATTTTGGAAACTTCAAAGGAATCAAAATGTAGGTAATTGTTGAGTGATGCACTAGCTGTATTACAGAGAAGATTTTTGTATTACTCGATCGGAAATTGTAACAATCTTCGCGTGATAATTCTCGTACGTAAAACTTTCTTTTCTCACAATTTCCGACAGTATCACACGATTTTATAGAAAATAGCATACGATCTATCAAATATCGAAGGACAAACCACGATGGAAGAAATATCGTGATAGAAATATTTTATTCCAAGCTTCAGCCTAAAATATTTTACGATCTTCGATACCATAAAATACAATCACCGTAGAAATCCTAAGTTTCTATATAAGTACGATACAATTTTCACTACAATCAGACCGAATGACCGTATTATTCGCGATTTGCCTACGATTCTGCACATTCGACTCGGGGAAGCATCGATCTACCCAGCGATCGTTTTCCTAAAATTCTGACTTGGAAACGAGTGTCTATCTACGCGTAGGTCTCATTTTACCTAATACGTAAGACGCTAAAAATGTTCAATACGCTGGAATACAATCACCGTGAAAATCCTAAATCTCGGTCTCTGCAAGTACAATAAAATATTCGCTAAAATAGAATGAAATAACCGTGTTGCTCAAGATTTGCCTACGATTCCGCACATTCGACTCGAGGAAACATCAATCTACCCAGCGATCGTTTTTCTAAGCCACTAAAGAGGACGAAATAAGCGTTCCACTTGCTCCATGAAGGATCGATTCGCGGGCCATTCGTGACTAATAACTCGCCACTGGCCGGCGAGAAAATAACAATTGCTGCAAGATCGCGATGAAATCCGTGGCAATGTTTCAAATTCTTTCTACGGCCCTGGTGTGGTGCACACGCATCTGTCCGACTGTCAACGACCCCAGAAGACCGACAACGACGACTTCGCTGCCATTCTTCTCGCGTTTCCGTCCATCAATCCTAGAAACTCGGCGTCGACGTCGCTGGAATGCACGCAGAATATCGCCCCTCCTCATCTCACCCACAAACTCTCTGTATACCGTGTTTCTTTTTCGTAATAACGAGCGGAGGCAAGTTCGCGACCAAGCAAACACCGTCCTTCTCCACCGTCCATACGACTACGCCCCGTTCTTTCTCATTCGATCCAATTAAAAGTTTGCACGAGAGACCGGCCAACAGGCAGATAAGGGAAACACGGCTCTCGAATTGTTTCTGACGCGATATTTATTGCCCCGGGCTAGGAAATTTAGTGGCACTGGCTATACCGAGGTATATGAACCGTGTAAACGGTTATTATGCGAATTAAAATTCTGCTTGTTGCAGTCGGAGGGTTTTTTTGGTAACGGAGCAAGTCGAAGGATTTCGAAAAGTAGCGATAAACGTGACACGTGTGTGAAACAATTATTTTTCATATAATTTTCGTGTAAGTTTGAAATTAAGTTAACACTCGGGTGATACGAAGCTTCGAATTAAGCTGAAAGAGGATAATAATCTTTCAGGCTCGATTATGTTAGACGACCTACAGATTTGTAAAATTGAATATTTTAGTGAATTTTTGATTAATTGACGTAAACGCGAGTAGAGTAGAATTTTCATCTGTGTCAATTTTAGTGTCACAATTTTCCCAAATTTTACTTTTCGTGATATTCATCGAGTGAGAAATTGCGCTGCTCGAAACAATTGGAACAGTTTCATCGGAATCGTTGAAATTTTACGAAGAAAAATTTTAGTCACAGTTGAATTGCAGCAGCATGGTAAATTTTGTTAAGCAGCTTGGAATATCATTTTTGTACTTCAATCGCTGATCGAATTAGGAGATCGTTTCCCTAATCATTTTAACTTTTATAGCCTACATATATTATTTCCTAAGCTGCGTGTATACTTCCATCTAAATCGACATAAATATCACTGAAACCTACAGTTACTCGTTTCCAAGTAGAAAATCGTCTCGCAAATATAGAAAAGGAAAATTATTCTTCGAATAATCGATATACATAAAGTGATATTTTTCCACTAAAATTGATTCAATTCTTAGTCAAAAGTGACAATACAAGTGGCATCTTTCGAGAGGAAAATTAATCTCGAGTCGAGTGGTAACGAGACGAGACACAGGAAAAATGAAAAAGCAAAGATCTAATTGGGTTTCTTTGTACGGTGCATCGACTAATTAAAGCGCTAAATAAAATTAACTGCTTGTCGATTAGGGTTTCATTTTTTTCTGCCAGTCTAGAAGACACGTTTATAGCCTCGTATAAATCCCGGGAATTGATTTTACGAGATTATTAATCGTTGCTACCGAGGCAACGAGCGATAAATTTACGAAGATGAAATTTTTACTAGCGATAAAGAGTCTTTGTGTTGACGTATCACGGACAAAGTCCACTTGTTCTAATTTTCACACATCGAAACCACCTTTTTCTACGTTGCTGCTGTTTCAAAGTTTCGCCATCTAACAAACGATCGTGAGCCATCGGTTTCCTTTCTACCTTCTTTGGGTCCCGAAAAGAAAAGAAAATATAAGTAATCGTTAGAAAGAAAGCTATTATACCATATTTAAATAAACTCACGAGTAATAAGACTAATTAGGAGGAAGAGTTTTCGAGCGAATGCAAATTCGTTGATGGTTCTCGAAATAGAAAACCATTTCCAAGAAACGTAGCGCGTATGAGGAATTAGAAATTCGCTTTGCATTTTCTACCGTTGCGTTGGTAACTACGCTGGTCTTTGTTAATAATTTATCGCCATTCGTGGAAACGATAATGGTCTGTATCTAATAGCGTGCAGGAATTTCGTTCTAACTGGAATTTAGTCAGCCAGTGGTATAAGACTGTTCGTAATCAGATACTAGAATCGGGCTCGCAATTAGCATGATCCAAACATAGTCGATTCCTCCGCCAGTTAACGCTACGTACAACTATCGAACCTCTGAGAACGACGAATTTTAGTTTTCTTGTTCTCGCAATTTTAAAAAATACACGGACGTTTTTCAACTTTGATTCACACACAAGCGTAATTACCTATATGGCTAGCTGCTCGTTTTCATTGTATTGCTTTCGTTGTAATTATTTTTTTGTAGCATTTTTATTACGGTAGTTCCACTGTTGAAATTATTGAAAATTCCTAAGACAGCTTTTTGGTTCCGATCGAATATGAGAAACGTAACGAGAAATTTACGAAGTTTCTTTGCATTCGATCAAAACGCCGCATGTTAAAAGAGCACATTAACCTCGTCCCTAATGGATAAATTTAAATTCTTCCGTTCACACCATCTCGCCCAAGATTCACTCGTTTTTACATATCGAAACGGTTCATAGACTGCAACGTATTCTACGCGCTCTTCCGTCCAATTTAAAAGCTATCAGATGCATCTGAATTGTATAAATCGACGATTCAGTTCAAGACTCTGGCATTCGATCCTCGTTACTCCAATCTTTCTCTCTCGCGCGCGTACTTTCAAACTTATCAATGTTATCGAAATTGGAAAAAAAATCAGCGATCGAATCGAAGCCAACCCACCGCTCAAGCCCAGTTACATCGACTTTTAATATCCACCGTCTCCTCCCAAACTCCAACGCATCTGCAACGACAAGAGCCGACTAATGAAAAACCGATCTGTCCAAACCGACTCTGCTCGTCCTACGCATCTTCGTTGCACGAAAATTCGCGTAGAAACTGATCGAAACCGCGGTATCTAGAGACCGCGTTCCCTTCATCCCTTCTGGACCCTGACCGGCGCTGTAAACTCGAGGAACCACCCCAGCGAAAAAACAAAAAAGAAAAGAAAAGAAAAGAAATGGTCTCCGCGCGTCTGCTCCCCTGATCGTCCCAGCGACGCAGGGTATCCGGTGCATTTCGCTGTCGTGTGTTCGCGTGCAAGAGGCAGTAACCCTGAAGGTAAGGCGAAATGCCACCTGGCAGCTTTTTGTCGGCCCCTTACGCGAGATGCGATATCGTTTTTGCCCCGGTGTCCAAGTGGAGGAGCCGCCGCCGCCGCCGGTGAACCCTCTCTTCTTGTTCCTCGTCACGACTCCCACTTCCGGTCCCGGTTAGGTCTGCCTAGGTGACCGTGGGCCAATGGCAACCATGCACCACGCCTCCCCCACCCACGCGCACCTGCGTTCACGCCCACCAATCGGAGGACGTGCTACCTGGTGAACCCGCGACCAAGCCGCACCGAGGGAAAGACGAGGAGAGAATATTCCGCAGCACGATGGAGAGGGAACACCGAGATCCAACAGAGAGGATGAAACGCGTCCTCCACTCGACGCGCACGCTCCGACCTCACCTTCCTCGCGCACTCTCTTCGTCCTCTTCCACGCTTCTTCTTTTTTCACCCTGGGCTACCTTCTTCTCGCGCAACCCTCTCCCAGCCACCGGCTTCGCTTCTTCATCTTGACCAGGCTCCACTCTCGATGATGTTTCCACGTCTCTTTGTTGGCCTTTCTATCGGAGCTCGCATGGAAACGCATTCTCTTTCTTCCTTTTTTTTTTTTCTTCTGTTTTTCTTTCTTGTCTTTTTGCTTCGCTTTGACGTTAATTGGTTTGCGGTCGGAGGGTCTTTGTGCATGGAACAATAGGGGTTGTACGTGTCGTAGGGGTTGTAGGTGGTCGTAAGCATAGGCGAAGAGTGGTAGGATGATCTTGGTGAAGAGTTTTACGTAGATGGCAAAGAGCAGGTATGGAGAGAACGAGAAGTCATTAGGGATTGCAAGAAGAGACTTCGTAGCGTCGATAGTAATTCTCTAATGATGACTTTCTTTTTTTTTTAGGTAAGGAAGAATGTGGTTAAGCGTTTTTAAAAGTTGCTGCATCGCACGAAACGTAGGATTATAGGACTGTATAAAAATTGGCAGTCAATGGATTGATTGGCGCGGCGAAAGAAGAGGCACCGATTCCGCTTCGACGAATTCCGACGCTACAAATTCTAAATGAACAGGACTTAGAAACCTTAAATGCGGATAGTATCAACGTTGATCTTCTTTTGTTTAACGCTGGAATTACAGAACCGATCGTGATAACGCGCAAGAAGTTAACTCAGTGGAATAAGAACGTACGTAATCGGACACCAGGACCTCGCTCACGCATAGCGCGACCCAAACGCTGCTTGCAACTATCAGATCTGTGAAAATCGCAGACTTTAAATTCGTCGCCACCGCAATCGGTAAAAACATGCCGCTGTCATTATCAAAAAATAATCCCGACATTTATTAACATATTTATTGGAAATGATTAATTTGCGAGAGAAAACGGCGTTTAGTATGCGACAATTTAACAGCGACGCGCGGAACAGGAAGACAAAAAGTGGCAAATTCGTAAATTAAAGCGAGCCGTGGCGACTTTAATGTCGACATCCGCGTCCCACGGATAAAAATCGCTCGGCCGCGGGAAAGGGATAAAAATCGTCGCGCCTTGAACTTAGCCGTGGCTCTTGTACGAGGGAGGAGCACGAGTGACTCGGCTTCACGGCCATTTTTGCAACGGACCGGGCAAAAAGGCCCTCGCGGCCGCCAAATTTGGAAAGCTGGCTGGGCCCAGTAGCGGCCTTTTACGGGGGACCACCGGTCGCCAATGGCCGCCTTCAACTTGAAAAATCTCACCGGCCTGCGAAACCATTCGATTCGTGTTCTAACGCCTACGACATCGCGCCTGTTCTTTTACGCGACGCTGCACACGCCTTGGTACGCGTCTTTAAAAGTTTTCAACGATCAATCGTTGTCCGCGGAATTTCACTGGGAATTATGGAATTTACGGCTCGAGACTCGCGGACGACCACGTTCCCTGCATTTCTGCGCCGAGTAGATCACTTTTGCCGTTTGCGAAACAGCCTTCGTCGAAGTTGATTTACAAGAGACTTTTACTGGCCGTTGAAAGACTCCGCTAGCTTTTCCTCGTAGCTGTGCGACGTACAACGACGATTAAAATTGTTTGAAATTATTTTCTTTAGAGAAGAGAGTCGATGGTTTCTAATTGGAAACGTTCGAATGGACGAATCTACTGTGGTTGAATGTACCGTGGCTGAATCTACTGCAGCTGAATCTATTGGATTGGCAACTAAGTGATTGCGGATTTTGTCATTAGGTGGTATTAAATATTATAAAATCACTTAGTTGCCAATCCAATACTACAGGTTGATACGATCAGGTCATTCGACGTCGGTGATACTGCAGCAACGATTGTTATTTTCGTAAAGTGATAGAATTGTTCGCAAGTTTCCTACTCTTGGAGGAATTTGAATATTTTCCAAGTTTTCCAAAGATAAGGGGACTCTGGTATTTTCACCAAAAATTCTACACAACGTTGTGAAAAGCTGGTTATTCTAATAAGAAGACGAAGTAACAAAATTCTGTATATTTCACAAAACGCGTCGAACCTCGGATTGCATTATTTGTGAATTGATTTATCAAAATTCGTTACGATATAGGCTGTGTAGAAAATAGTAAATTGCGTTTTTCGAATCTTCTCGCCACATTGCCGACTGTGCTCAATTTCTCTTAAATATATTGTAGACAAATCAGATAAATTACAGCAAGAAAACAAATAGCTTTGCATTAACGCTGCATAATTTTAGACAAATTCTCAAGCTCGCAACGATATAAAAATTTATTATAATTAATTCCACAGTCTCGCAATAATTTATCCATCGACGTTACTTATTTCATTTTCGAAAAAGTTTCATCGCGTGATTCGCGCAACAAAGACGTCCAAAATTCACTAAAACGCTGGATAAAGGAAAACAATCGCCAAGATCGTTGTATGTAGGAAAAAAGTGGCGAAAAATATTTAATACACACGTATGAATTTCGCAGGATTCACGGGAGGCGAATTTCATCGGAGGAAACGGCCACCACTTCCGCGTGCCTGCAACTCCACGTTAATACAGTGTTTTTCTTACAATTAGCTAAACGAGCCGCATTCTCCGCCCCCATCTAAGCCGCCGACAGAGATTTTCCAAGCGGAAAAATCAACACGGCCAGTTAATTTCATTCAGATTTATGAGAATTAATGAACGCGTCTCGATCCCTTTAATTTCCTTTTACGGCGAGCTAAGCCAGACAGTCCCACGAGTTTTCCAGCTTCCGGAGGTCGTCGACATGGCCAACCTGCCGCTGGATAACGAAACTGTCCATTCTTCTTTTCTTTTTTTCTACGAACAAGAATTCTTCTAATCCATCTCGATTTCTTATTTCTGGAAATATTAATCTACATTGCAAAACAAAGATGGTAGTAAAAAATATTAATTAATTCGCGTAACTAGAGTTATTTTGCAAACGATAATTGATTTTTTGCGACAATATGCAAACTAGCAGTGTCTATAATGTTTCAAAGCTGCCACGTTTGCATACGTTTCCATCTAATTATCGATGTCTTTCGAACGTAAGGAAAACTACGTATCAATAATATACAATCGTTTTTCTGCAATAAATCCTACGTGTATACGTGATGTTGTTTACAGATAGTTACTTTTAATATCATTGGCCAAAAAAATTATTTATCTATGATTTACTATAATCTAGCTATTATTTAAAAGTATCACAGACTCGCCCAACGTACGCATAAAAAGTAATTTACTATAACTCAGGTATACATAAAATTACTTATCTATAATTTACTATAATTTAACTATTATCTGAAATTATTATTACATACAGCTATTACATACATTGCATTATTACATACGGCTATTACATTCTTACCACAGGTACTTCGTAGTAAATTATAGATCAGTAATTTTCCATATGTACGCACGCATTATGTTGTACGCGAGGAATTTATCAAGCAGCGACGATCGAGCAACTCGAGAAGCCAGAAAATTCGACGGAGGCAAGTTCGATAATCCAGCAAGATCCAGGTGAAATGATCGAAAGGGAGAACAAGGATGAAGTAAAAAGCCAAGAAGTTTTCGCAAGATAGCATCGTGATAAGACCAAAAACGGCTAAGGGGGACGAAAAGCTTAGTAAAAACGGCGGCTAATGTCGAGCTTTCCGCTTCGTGGTACCAGGAATGATCGCACTTACGGTCGCCGAGCGGAAAAGTGGTGAGACAGGACGAAGGGGAAATTGGTTGCACGTTGCACTTTCAGAGGCTTTTTGTCAGTCAGCTCCGACCGTGGAGCCAATGAAGTTCTCTTTCGTTCGGTCTCTATGCTCCTCTCTTCTCTTTTCTACCTCCGTCTCCACATACGTCCATCTCTCATTCCTATTAGTAACAACTACTAGATCTTCTACGTGACGATGATCGAGATAAGATCCTCGGAAGGTAAATTTTTCGCCATCGAAATTCACATTTTTCGTCGATTTCTCTGTTTCAGTATCAATGTCGTATATATTTGTGTTAGTTAGTTAGTGCGATCACCACTAAATCCGCGTAAGTTTTGACTTTGAAATAGTTCCGTACGTGTGATAAGTTCATTTAACGGTCATGGCCAAGTAATGTTGCTGTTTCTTTTGGCTATTATTTTTTGAAAAAAGAAAGAAATACATTTAAGTAGCTGACGCAATTGACGCGTGATAAATCAGAAACATATTTATGAATATTTATCCGAGTAGATTGACAGTTCACTTGACATAGTCCAACAATTAACTATTTCAAAACAGCTTCGGGCTATATACCTACGTAAAATGATGTGTCATTTTTCAAAGGATATTTAAACAACGCTGGACATGTATTTAACACGAGAATAAAACGATCAATCTCAGTCGTTGTTGATGAATTTACAGTTTCGTGCTCCGCGATTCTTTACAGTCTTCTTCTTCCATTTTCCACGGTTGCACTTGCAATACGAAATATTAGAAATTAGCGTAACAAAAATATATCCAAGTAGATCAACTGAGACGTCTAACGAACACGCCAAGACATAAACGTCATAGGTAAACGCGTGATTCTCGATAATAAAAGTGAGATCTCTGAATAGAACGTCGAGTGAGAACCGAGACACAATGATTTAATTATCGAAAGAAAAAAAATTAAAAAAAAAAGCAAGGATAGGGAGACACGGAAAGGAAGCAAAGAATAGGCAAAGAATCAGAGAGTGCGGCGATCGTAGAGCTTAACCGCTATCGATAGCCGCCATTATCATAAAAATATGAGAATTCAACGTTGACCGGAGATCACGGGGAACGATTGCCCGTAAGCATGGCAATTAGTCACGGCCTTATGACCCGGTGCGCACACGTTACACCGTAATTATTCTCATAATCTGCTGTCATCGCGTTTTCCCGGTAATCGTTCGCATTAAATTCATCTCCGAGCGCGGTTCAAGTGCGAGCCACGAGCCGTGGAAGCTCGGGCGAGTGCGAACGCGAATGGAGAAGGCTAGCAGAGAGACCTAACCGAAGCAAGAGGCTCGCAACGGGATACATAATATACATAATTAAAAAAGAAACAGACAAAGGGCGGCTAACTAGCCTGGCAATTATACGTTGCAACCGGGGAGATACGAATTCATCTCTCGTCGCCTTTATTCAATTAACCTACGAACTGAGAATCCACGCACCGTGAACGTACGTGACAAACTTCATCTATTTTCTTTGTTTTTCTTTTTTTTTTTTTTTTTTTTTTTTTGGAAAATCGCTCTTGTTTCTTGAAGGAAGAATTTATTCCACACATAGAACGTGTTATCCGTAAGAGTTTATTTCTTTTTATCTCGCGATATACACAGGTATGATTTAATTTGGCAAGGAAAATTAGGCTGAGAGATTTTGTGATTAACGTTAAGAAAGTTAATCCCAGTACTAATTAATAAAATTAATATCAATCCCAGTACTATCGACGAGGGAAAGGATAAGAATTTTGATAGCTTCTAGAGTTTGGGAAATATACTTGCTCCTTACCTTTTCACACAGATTGAGAAAATTGAGAGTTATGAGATTTCAATATTTGGAAAATACAGTTGCTTTTCTTATTGTTTAGTACGAATAGTCTTCCTTCCGGTTGAGAAAATTTCTCAGCATTAAAAGGACCGATATTATAATTTTAATAATCTCGATAAAAGAACATAGTAAGAATATTGATCTTTTTCCAGCACTTTGAATATGTATTAGGTTGTCCGAAAAGTGTCCTTCTTTCGCAAACGTGCTGTTTTACAACAAACGTGAAACCAAGTCTGTGAAATGTCGCGTTGTTTATCTCAACAGCACAAAATGAATCGTACGTAATTCGACGAAATAATCTAAAAGAAAAGTTGTGCGTTTATTATTTCCTCATAAAACGAAAAAAACTTTTCGGACAACCTAATATTTGCTTCTTGTCCTATACTGCGAATGCTCCTTTCGTACGAAGTTAGAAAATACGTCGTAGAAGAAAAATTAGATTTATCATTTAGCAAAAACAAAAACCAAAAAATAATGAAGAAAATAACGGCATGGAGAATTATTTGTAAAGGACGGGAGATTATCGCGAGAGAAATTATTTTTGAAGAGACTTGAACGCCGCGCAAATCCTGTGCACGTAATTAAGTAGTAAGCGACTACTTGCAACAACTTGGTAGGGAAGAAGGACTTTAATGAGCGTGCTTGACGAAAGGGAAAAGAAAGTTTGTTTGCTAAAACGAGCTGCAGGATGCGCGAAAGACGCAACGCGTTTCGTAATTCTTGATTCAAACGGCGCGCGGTTTAACCCAGTTTCGCTCGATTTCCTAATTTTTCTTGCCATTCCATCGTCGCAGGTAATTTCACGACGCGCGAGCATTTACGTTACGAGCAACGAACGAACAGAAATAAAAAAAAAGCATATCGTTAGGTTAAAATTCTCTGTGCTGTGAATTGTCCGAAAAGTTTCTTTCGTTTTATAAGGAAATAATACACGCACAATGTTTTTTTGTTTTGCATTAGTTTATTGAATTATGCACGAACATAATAATAGAAATAGAAATAGTATAAAACAGAAATTGTTGCTCATCTCTATTGTCACCTTATGAAACGAAAGAAACTTTTCGCACAATCTAATAATAAACGGAAACTCGGTGTCTGTTTCAATGAACAGCAAGAAGATAATTCTCTTCCTCGTGAATATTCATGGTCTTCGGATCGAACAAATTCTTCGTTTGTATTGAAAAAAATGATATCGGAAAACTTAAAGAAGTTATTGAATTATATAATTCATAGTGAAGATCGTGCATAAAACTTGTAATATCGATATATTTATATACCTATGAATTAATAACAGTCGTAACTGTTAATTAGAACAAGTCAGAAAAAGTAATTACCCACGCTGCCTATGCAAAAAAGCTCCGCTCCAAAATTAACTCTTAATCGCGCTCGTACGACTGTCACGATAAACAGAGGGAGAGGAAAAAAATCAAACTGAAGTAGGAAAACATGCTCTATTAAAAACTGTTACATATGCGTTATTAACTCCTTTTTTTTTCAACGTACAAAAAAGAAACATCGTTTAGAATTACAACATTGTATTGGTTTTTGTCACCTCACGGAGATTTCTTGTAAATCGCTTGCAAAAGGAAAACGGAGAGACTTCACAGCAATTTGCACATTTTTTTCCTTTCTTTTGCCACCAAATACGTTAATTGAAGCGTTGTTTAAGCACAGAACCGATAGGAGAAAAAGGATAAAAGAAACGTTCAGCTCATAAAATATCGGCAAAGAAAATCATTGAACGTAAAGGCGCGGGCAGAAAAAAGTACGACGTGAAGGTGTTATCTGTCGATCATTTAAATCGATTAATTATTTGGAATTATGATCGATACTAGAATACAATCAATGTTGCCGGTATTTAATTATCGTCGTTAATTATTAACGATCGCGTTAGATCGACATTAAAGCTAATTATGTGTCTGTGCTATAATAAAAATCATTGTGTTACCTTAACGAATTGAATCTGTTCCAGCGACACTGCACTTCACGCGGAACCGCATAATTATTTTTTAAGCGCACGATCGAACGACGGGGTAAAGTGCATCCTGGTGATATTCTGGCTTTTATTCACATTCGGTATGAAATATTTATCTTTCATGCATAGGAGAACAGCTTATAACAAGAATATCTTCTAAATGAAATTCACTAGCGTTCGACGTTCGCCAATTTTTCCACGAAATAATAATAAAAATATCAAAGCCAGATAGAAAATAGCGAAATGTATAAACCGGTTAAAAGATACAAAAGGAGATAAAAAGTCCTACTCGTGAAAATCTTCGTACATTCAACAACGAGAATATTATTTTTTAAGTAACGTTCACTACAATTCCGTCGATATTTTTCATAAAACGATAGCAAAATAGCGGAAAGCCAGATGGAAAGTATTAGAGATGCAAGAAAGGATAAAAATCCTTCAATAAAGTGACCTTCCATTGTATCAGCCGGTGGCAACACCTTCGTCGATCTTTTCAGGTCTCGTAAAAAGCGAAGGAGCAACAAAGATCCGTGCAAATTCCAAGTCCGCTTCTAATCAATTTCCACGACTCCTGCTCTCTACATACCGTTACATTCCTATCGGAGAAAAAATGGAGAAAAAATGGCCGCTTTCTAGTTGGTCAGGCGAAAAACCGTATGCAACCGAGCTAACTGCGAAGGATCGTTCGCAACTTTTTACCGGCAAATCATTTTCACAGGTTGACACGCCGGATTATTTTCTTACTACAGTTACCGGTTGCACAGACGTTTTTCAACAACAACGTGCAACAAGCGAAAAAATCCCGCGATAGTACATAGGCGAATCGATTAATTACAAAGTAGCTGGCGAATCGACGACACGAGCATCGTGTTCGACGGCGATCGAACCACCTCAGCCGTGAACAACGCTGTCCATAGAGTGTGGCGAACACCTTCTTTTCGAATACTTCTTTCCACGTTTGCGGAATCGTTGACGGAAAGTGGAAGAATTCGCGGGCAACACGGTTGGGTAATTGATAGACCGGCTACACATACTTTTTCTCTTTTCTCCCCAATGAAAGATCCTTTCTACGAGTTCTTCTTATTTTTCCAAGGTATAGGAATTATGTTTTTAATTTGTATAACATTTCAGTTTAACGGTGGTTCCGTTTATTTGCGATAAATTCGGTGGAATGAATCGAAGGATAATTTGAGGAATTATTTTAAGGAAGTCGTTGGGAATTAAAGTTGTTCTTGTCTCTCGCGTTAGGAAGCTTGGAATATTCTAATTCTTTTCGTTCTTCTGGCGAAATCTTTCATCGTGACGATAACTAAACGAGTCGTTAAATCATTTTCGTACGGAGAAAGAGGACAAATTATTTACAAACGAGATAGAACTTATCTGTAATTCTACGAACAATTCGCGATCTATCTGATTCTAAATATATATCGTCGGAAAATGTAGTCACAGCGTGAGAATAAAAGGCTTAAGATATTCTATTCTTTATGTAACCATTCTATAATCGGTTTTACATTGCTATTTCTGTCTTGCGATTCTTCATAGACACCTCCGAACGCTATATTTAGAATTTTGCTTCCTACATCCTGCGTAAATCTATCAATTAAGATATTCTAATCTTTTCGTCTGTTCTATTTATAATCGTCGCTGTGAGTTAATTTCCGCGTTATCGTTCGTAGAGATCTTCGAATATTTAAACTTTCATGTACGCTGTGTACATTTGCAAATATCCCAAGAAAACGTTTATCTTCATCAAGTTTCTACAAATTTCGCTATCGGTTCGTGTGCGACCGTTCGCCATGAAAATCCTTGAATATCCGAATATTTACATCGTACGTGACATACGTATCTCGAAACGTCCAAGCGGTTTGTACGTACGATAGATCTAATGGGAAGAAAAGAAAAACTACAAGTCCTCCGAATTTGTCTATTTCAGAAGATGAAAAATGCCAAAGCGGAAGACTGGAGCGTTGAGGATGGAAAATAGTTGCCTATCAGCCGCGATCGAGAAACGTTTCACGGCGTTTCTGTCGTCTGCATATTGTACGACATTAATTACAGAAACGGCGCAATCATTCATTCCAGCGGAATGATGCAAAATAGCACGCGGAACTCGGTGCAACGCGATGAATGTCCGGCGATTAACATTCGAAGTATCAGGTTCACTGCTACCGCGTGATAATCTCGATATTAATCTTCGTCTTCGAAGACGTACAATGCCATTATTGTCTCGGGCAGCACGATAATTTGCGAATGGTAAAAACTGGACGCGAGTCGTCCTCGCTTTTTTATTCTTTTTTTTCTTTCCTTTTTTTCAACGGTGCGCGACACATCAGGGAAAGAAACCGGGAGGGTGAACGACCCCGTGTTATTTCGTGAAACGTCGCAAGACCGGCTCAAACTTTCAAACAGAGACTTAATGAACGATGCATAATTTTCGCGCTCCTATTTTTTTGGACACTCCTCCCCAACCGGATTTTTCTTCGGCCACGAGGAAATAAATTACAGGTTGATTATGGTTGCTCGTTCCCACGGGAAGGATAAAGGCGTACAACTACCACACAGGATAAATATTTTCTAACGTCCTGCGAAATTCATTCGACGCGAAGACTCCAAAGCTTCGCCCTAAAGCGAAACGATAATAAACAATCGAAGCTTCAAATTTCTGGAAACATTCACGCGAGTATTTAGGTAGCAAAAATTGTTTCTAACTTCGTGCAGCGAAATTCAAAATTGCTTTCGATCGAAGAAACATTTTCTTTTACATCCAGTGATAAGCAAAATAATATCTAGAAATACAACTTTTAAGCGAAACGACGTTCGCAACGATCGAGCTTACGATCCGTTGAAAAATTCATCAGATTTTCGTTCAAACCTTTTCCATCTCTGCTATAACCTTCTTGTAAGAAAACTCTAAGGTTGTCTATTTAATCAGAAAATACGAAGCTTCGATGAAAAGTAAATTGGAAGAACGATGAATAAATTCTCCTTGGGAACGCTGGTCACAAAGCAGTGTACTCGTTTCGTTGAACAGGACGTTCAAATAAATCACTGTTTGATGTTTGTATTAAAATTTATGTTCGAAGGATAACTAAAAGGAAAGGACTTCGGCGACGGAATAAGAATTATAGGCACTAGAATAAACTATAACGCGAATTAGTTGGAAACTATCGTAGCTACTTTATCGAGTGCAGTGTAATCTGGATGATTTAAGAGCAACTTGCAGTACTTGCACAGAGAAGTTCCAATACTTCAATTTAGAAAATGGCTATTGATTTTCTAATTGCGTTTCATTTACACTGTATAACGCCTCTGAGATAATCGCGTTTTCTGCAACCAAATGAATTCATGCACTGAAAGCGTTGCTTCCATTCATTTTAACGTTTCATCGTCCCATCGATTTTACTGTTTTTAGCGTCAGAACGCTGTAATTTCCGACCAACGATTTACACGTCCTCAACGGTATATCATTTCGGATGCTCGAACGATTCATCTTGGAGTACGATGCGCGCAAAATTTGTTAATGCTAATTCGCTATACTTTAAAGAAATTAGAATTCCACGTGCAAAATGAAAAGAGGAAATCTATCGGCAAGTTTTGTATCGTTCTGAGCGATTCAGAGGACTCAAGAATATTCATATTCGATCGATTCAGAAGTAATATGCATACAAAATGTTAACGACGATTCGCTATACCTTTAGAAGATAAAATTCGACAGGAAAAGATAATTGTAATAGGAGAAGGAAGCTAATGACAAATTTTCTGTTACTCTGCGAAGTTCTGAACGAACGATTCACACATTTTCAGGAGTATTCTACTTGCAAAGCTTGACCGATCCTTCGAAAAGTGTCAAACTACCAGACTTACTAGAGAAATTTTTTCACAACGATGCTAAGTGTTTCGACAACATAGTATTGAGAACAAGAAAGTACCTTTCACAGAAAAAGAAAGGAACGAGCGCGAAATTTCCCAATGTTCTCTAAAATTCATTCAACATGAAAAAGCAGCTATCTCTCTACAGGAAAGAAACAATAACATTAAAATGTTTCTCCAAACATTCGTACGGAATATTTCCGAATAACAAAGAAGGCACAGCGTACAATATCTAACGAGACAATTTATCGATACAAGAGCCGAGTATTTGAATCGAGGATTCCTAAACAATGTGAAACATTCCGTTAGCTTGGACAACGAAACGATGGATTTCCCTTGTATATGGCTGCCCTTCGTTTCTTCGCGATTGCACAAGCATCTTGGTATGGGAATTCGTTACCGAGAAACGATATTGCGCTCAGTAACGGGAAAAATGAAACGCACAGATTCCATAGCGATTCGCAGCATCGTCTCTTAATAAATCAAACGTGGAATCAACGATACTGTTTATACGGAGAAACCAAAAGCGAGTGAGTTCGCTTCCTGCCAGCGATACGTCTGTTTTGGAACAAAGAATGTAAATCGAAGAGGTATCGAACTAAGGTGAAACAAAAACAAAGCAACCGATGGACAAACAAGCCGACTTTGACCGTATAGCCGGTAACTTTTCAAAAAAAGGAACAATACAATAGATGTCAGAATTCGTAAGGAATTTGTAGAGAATCGTTAAATTGTTTTAGGTAATTGATAGGAATGTAAGAGACAAGGTGTGCAGGAAATGTTAAACATCGTTCTCTTAAGAAAATAGGATCATATTGTATTTTATATGTGTGTTTATAAAGTGATGTTTGTAATGTCTGAATATTTCTTTAGTTTCGAAAATATGAAATAAAATTGACTCTGCTTGGTAGAATATATCAGTCGTTCCTTTTTACAAACTTGTTGATAATCTCGGATTTTATTTTATCCGGCAAATTACAAATTTCCATTCGTTCGAGTTATTCGTATTAATAATTAATTCGTTCGTTATTAGAAATTTATCTCGTTATCGCGATATGATTGATCATTGTACACGTTCATCGATCTCGCTAATTGCGATTAAATAATTTTCTAAAACTATTGTTTTTTCTACGTCTTGCAGCGTTGATAGGCAACAAATTATCAAATTAACAAGCTGAAATTAAAATTCCCTTGCCTGTGGTAATTTATTGGTGCTATAATTCTAAATGTATGTATATAAACACCGTTTGGAGTTGAATAATAACAGGTGCTCGAAAAAGAACGTATGTTCCAAGAATTTCTTTATGCTGTTAAAAACCTTGCTCCAAAAGCGTGGCTGATAAAAACCAAGCAGATGAGTTAACGCGTGAAACAGGAAAGCTTAAGAAGGGTTGTTTCATTCAGAATCTTGTTTGAAACCTACTATTATTCAATTCTCACCGATTACGCTCAATTTTTGGCTTCTCTTCCATTGGCTAACTCATCTGCGAATGGTCAACCCTTTGAGCGTGGAATTCATTCATTTATACCGTGCAAAGCACGATTGAATATACAAGTTGAAAATCTTCGATTTTTATGGCAATTAAAAATTATTCGTTCGATCGACTCTCGATGATCTACGAAGGTTTAATAAAATTCTATATATAAAATTACACACGTTCTGAATGAATAATAAAATTCAGGAAGAACATTTCCCTGTGAATATTTATTACCTAAACTAATTTGCTGTGTTGTGTTATTATATTGTTGCAGATTAGAGATAAACGTTCGAGAGACGCTATGATTTTCTAGGAAACGAGCAACATCAACATCAACATCGATACGTTGCCTCAGCTTCATAACTACTTTCCACTACGAAGAAACAATAGGTTAAAGTCCTGGACTTTCGTATCGAAACACGCTACACATCTAAAAAGTAAACACAGCGAGAATTCTAAAACGTAAGAAAAAGAAAGGATAGGCAAATTTTCTGTATTTATTTATCCTTTATATTCTTCAGAAAATAAATCTCAAGTTGTGAGTAAGCTATAGTTTCTTCTGCTAATTTACCCTCTTGTTCGCTCAATTACGATTAAATATAGAGAGCAATAATAGCTCAAGTACAATCCTATTCAAATATTAATAAGAACCACTCTATATGTCTACCCTATTTTCCTATTTTCATAAAGAAACGTTGTACAATTATCAACGTGTGTCACTGCAACATTAGAACGTACAGCTTCTATCGAATTTCCTCGATTAAGAACAAATTCTGTATATTTTTACTATATTTATTCAATGTTCATACAAAAACGGTATTTTATAATTTAATCGATGTAAAATTACTGATTCATTTAAAACGTTCTATTAACGATAGAACAGATAATTCCATACACAATTAAGAACTCTATCTATATATATCTTACTGTTTCCATCGTGTCTCCATAATGAAAAAATATTGCATAACTTCACCGCCATTTTTAAGAAAGAATCTCTACTAAATACTACATACTAATTTCTACTAAATCATTAAAAAGTCTCTATAAACAACGAGGGAATTCCACGCTCAGTGGGTCAACCATTGGAAATCAGAGTTTCTACTATTTGAAAAAAAAAGAACAAGTACTTAAAAGAAAAGAGAAATATAATATTATATGAAAATTGATTGAACTTACCTTACTCTGGACATAGTCGAGGGCCAGCATGCAATCCGAATATCCGGTCTCGGTTTTGATAGTGGTGCCGCCTTGTCCTGGGCCGGTGGAGCAGAACCCGGAACCAACGACTCCGACGGGTCCTCCGAGGCCGGCTGCCGCCGCCGCGGCAACGCTGTCCCGATACCACGGATACATTTCTCACTAGAACACCTTATACAGTCACCTGATGGCGTATCCGCGTCCAAACACACGATTTCGCTCGATCAAAAATTCGTCTGGCACCGTAGAATAGTCCCGAGGCGCCACGGTTCCTTCTTACGTCACTGCGAGCACTTGGCCGCACTTCCGATACCGATTTTTACCTCCGACCGTTTTCAGATGCAACCTGATACACGTAGATTCCTACCAAAGCTGATAATCGTCGCCTTTCTTCTCTCTCCTTTTCTCCGTCTGTTTCTTCTCGAAACCGGAAATACGGATAATAAGGACAGCTTCTCCCTTCTTCCTTAGTTTCTCTTCCTCTATATGTAGAAAACAGTAGCTTCTCCAAGCTACACAATTACTAGCAAGTGTATCTTCTAAGAAGTGTCTAAGAAAATTCACTAGACTCCGATATAGAGTGTCGCGTCCCTTTTCCACGCATCTCGGTTACTTCACGCGTTATGGGAATTTTCGTTTCCAACACGCGATACTTGATATTAAGAGACGCACTGTTTCGATATATATGATATATATAATCGCGTATATTTAATTTGCCATTGTAACACTACGTGTTACGCTGTGAACAACCGAACCGAAACTGTGGATAACTTCGTGCACGATGTAAACACACCGTGTCGGTTACAGACGGCGTCAAGGGTGAACCGCACTGGCCTAATGTTTTCGCCGTCCTATCTCTCTCTCTCCTGCGTGGTGCGTGATTGGCTCGCGGCCTTCGATCGAGTCTCTACTAGCGAAAACCGTTTACCTTAAAAATATAGTTCCTCGGTCGATGACTAGATTATTATCTACTATCCTTTCTCTCTATTCTACTTATATGTCCCTTTATGTCTGTCTTTTTCTTTCTTCCTCGATGTCACACGTACGCGTATACACAATCGATTCGCACTTTTCTCGCGAAAAGTCTCGATCGAACGTGGAGATTATTGCACAAATATTGTAATAATTAGTCGCGGTATTCGTAATATTGCACTTCGGACAAAACTGCACTTTTATTTAATTTACGTTCTCTGATGACGTCCCCGTGATCGGCTCCGTCGACAGCTGGACTCCGCTCCCCACTGTCATCGCACTCCTCCTCAACACGTCAACATCGACTGTCACTCTTTATAGGTTAGAAGCTCGCACGGTATATACGCTCGTACGTTCCATGATCGCGTTCCTCGAGTGCCAGGAAGCGCAGGATGACTCGCGAGATTCCTCGAAGACCCTACCGGCTTACCGTCGAAACGACAACCACCTCCTGTACAACGGTCCATGCATCGAGGCTGCTGCATTTCATGATAACAGTAACTCGAAACCATTCACCTGTTCTTCAAGTATTCTTCTACTCTTCCTCGTTGCAGTACACTTCGTCTCAATGATCGTCTTGGCTCACTGTGTCAGAGATTCGAACGCCCAAATCCGCAGGGAGGGTGGTATCGCAACCGCGGCCATCTTACCGGCGACGAAAAGTGGCGGGAAAACGATGCCACCGGAAAAGCGACCGAGATTTTTTCTCGCCGGCTTCCTCTCGTTTCTTCTGTCTATCGACCAACTTCCCTCGGTGCTCAGGTAGCACGCGTCTCCTCCTGGAAAACGGAGACCACCCTTTGATCGTACGTTTCTTTTTTTCTGGCGTTGCGACGAGCGAGGAAAAAACAGAACCGGCGGGGCCCGGAAATCGTGAACCGTGGACCGCGGACGCGGTTGCAGCACTGACGCGGGAGTCGCGATTCGAACAACCGTTCGGCCGCCCTCGGTTTCATTCGGCCGCCCTCGGCTCTGCCCCTCGCGATACATCGCGAGTCGCTCGTGCTGCGTGGATTAAGGTGGGGGTAACGAGCCGCCGCGGTGGGATTAGGAGGCAGTGTGGGGGAACGGGCGGGTTTTCTCTCTCTCTTATTAACCCCTTCTCTTTCCTATTAGCTCCTTCCTTGTCGCTCCTGTCGCTGAATATGTATTATTGTTACAGTATATTGGCGGTTGTTGCAATATTGTTTAAAATTCTTTTTAATGGAAACCTTAAAGCTTTAAAGGAGAGTGGCAAACGTGTAATAATAAAAGCCTAGCAAATTTCCTAGAATATATAGGTACAACTATCCTTAACAGTGTTCTATAATAAGGAAGTATCTAATTTTCTATAAAAAAAATGTTATAATTCATCGATTTCACGTATACCAGAAGTATTTGCCTTTAAAGGAAAGTATAATAATAAAGATTTGAAATTATCTAGACAACACTCAATTATCGAGTGTTGTATAATAAGAAACGTCTATTTCTCCGCGGAAATATCTACAACTTATCGATTTAATTTACACCAGAATTTCACGTTTATCAGAGGATATATATAGTACCATTAATTGGGAAAATGACAAATATCAGAGTCCGAGAATGAATCACTTCTTTGGATCTCTTTCACGGAAACAAGAAACACAAAAGCAAATATTCTGCATAAAAACTAGGTTTTCTCTTCGCATCGTTTATCCAACGATTCTAAGTAATTTACACGCAGTAAAACCGACCTAATATTACTAAAGATATGCACAGGCGCAAAAATGTGAAAAATTCACAAAGCACGAAGCTCCTACTCATCCCCTTGCATATCTAATTAATTAATTATCCGATGCACGCTGATGAAACACGAATAACACGTTTTTACTAAAAGCCAACGTGAACACGATGAAGAACCGTTTGAACACGAAGCAACATGATAAGAATGTGATTCGATGAAAGGCTGAAGGATTTCTTGAATGGAGAATACAAGACTAGACCCTGACCTCCTACAACTTAATTTCACACTGGTGTACGCTTCGAGGAATAGGTTGGAAAAGGTCACGAGCATCACGAGGCATCATGCAAAAAGCCGCCCCTGAAACGGTCCACGAATTCCTGGGGAATTTCTTCGTAGCCGGAGAAAAAACGGTCCCTAGGATAAAAAGTCACCCCACCGAGACGAGGGGTCGGTGAACGTCTACTCAGAAGTATCTCTTGAATCAATCTCCTCTTATTTGTCTGGCACTTGTCGCTCTTCAAATTATGCGTGACATCGACTACGAATATTTCACAAATAAATGTGCAAATAACGACATTTTAAGCGACGATTGCTTAACGGGTATACCAATATGGCAAAACAATCATAGTGTCATGTATTTCGTGAAAAATTTCTCGTGTAATCAATTTCTCAACCGATTCAACGTGCACTCTACCTTCTGTCAGGCAATCTAAGACGCTGTAGTCGTTTCTCATTAATTTGATTCTTCAGAATTTAATAACTCGATATTTTACACTTTCAAGAGACTGAATATTACTTGGACTGTCGAAAAAATATTTTCTCCCGGCTATTAACGGTAATAAATAGTATAACTTTGACAAAAAAAAAGTAGCATATGTAGGGGACGTTCGGCGTGAAGAAATTAGTATAGCAATGGCTTGAAGATTATGGTACGGGCGGTTCATATGGAAAATAAAAGAAGTTGCGGATGTTTTCTGACAAAAAGTATCTATGCTTTTATGCTGCAGTTATCTGTAAGTGGAGCTTCCAAGTTTGAAGTTTAAGCAGTATTCAGGTCGTCCATTTGTAAAAAGATACCCTGGAGAAAGCATCGTCATCGACCCCTACGGCATGCTCCAAAAAAGAGCTATAACCACAAATCTTATAGCCAAGGGTGGAGGCAATTCAGAAGGGGGTTGATGGTCACGGTTACGGGGTCACCGGACTCAAGATGTTCCACTTTCTTAAATGTCTCCGTAGTTAATAGTCCAGTGGTTCTGTAGGTCAGTTCTGAAGCAAATTCGAGGATCGTCCCGATCACTCTAAAAAAAAGAAAAGGGATGATTGCTGTTCCGGTGGATATTTTATTTCTTCGAGCAACTCGAAGGATCTTCGAGTTGAAAATTTCGACAACTGGTAACATGTCAAACTCAATTTTAATCCGAGTTGCACAGTTCCTTTATCGAACGCTTTGAACAGAATACAAAATACAGCTTGTCGTTTATTACACTGTTAAAGGGTTGAAAGGAAACGCTACATCCCTTAGACCTGAGAACACTCACGCATCCACAATAAAGTCAATCACTTCGCCTAACAATGCAGAAACACCTACACAGCCATCAAGTATCCATAATAAAGTCAGTCACCCCGATCGATCGATGACACCTCGTAGAAAGATCGTCGACTCCGTACGAAGAAACAAGGACTCGCTTAACCCATTCGGATCAGCCAATTTCCCGACCAGACGTACTAACGCGAGCGTACGTCGACCTTGAAACGTTTGTCCACCCCCTGTTCAACCGCTTGCCAGTTTCTTTCGCCGGATGGAAAGGACCTAGGAGAAGCTCGGTCGTCTTCGACCCCCGCGGCGTGCTCCAAAAACAAGCTATAACCACAAATCTTATCGCCGGGCTGCGGGGCGAAGTAGAAGAAGGCGCTAGAGGGTAGCTGGTTTAGGTTCAAGGGGGAGTGCGTCCCACCTTCCCGGCTACCTAACAAGTAGCCTGTAAGAAGAGCCGTTTCGCCC
Source organism: Bombus flavifrons (assembly GCF_040668555.2). NCBI lineage: Eukaryota > Metazoa > Arthropoda > Insecta > Hymenoptera > Apidae > Bombus > Bombus flavifrons. The sequence continues at coordinate 8,587,810 of NC_138455.1, read as the reverse complement.
GGTGATTCGTGCTCGTGGAGCTGCCGGCGGCGTCGTAGCTGCCCGGAGGAAAAACTGCGACACGGTTTTTCGGCCAACGAGAGACTCCCCCGAAGTTCAAGGCCATCCTCCGAAGAAAAGAGAGAGGGGGCGCGGTTTTTTGTTTTCATCCTCTCTGGCTTTGCTACGAGAGAAAGAGAATGACCGACAGACCGACAGACCTAGCTGGCTGGCTGCTGCCTTCGATATCTTAAGCTACTAGACCATTTTTTCCACACCTGTGTTGGAGTACGAGTATCCTTTACGACGTGGCGAGGCCGCGAGATCGGTCGAACATCGACGTCTGCGTGTCCGAGATGCCTAAGATTCGTCGAATGAACTGTCAGAAATGCCAGAGGACACAGGATTTAAAACCCTAGCCAAGATCAAACTTTGATGTCTTTAGTAGGTAGGTTTCTAGATAGATCTTTTGGTAACTTGCTGCTGCTGTTCTGATCATTGGAAGTTTCTGCTGGGGTGATATTTTTATTGTTGAAGTCTATTTTTCCTACCCCTTTTCTTCGTTACTTATCAGTTCTTCTTTCGGTGATGTCGCCGTGTCTTTATCGCTGGAACTTCTTGGTATCCTTGAATTACTTTTCACCGCTCGTATTCTTTTAGTATGCCTACTCCTTCCACTGTCAGAATTCGTCGAAAGCCCTTAGAAATGTCCAAGGAAGTCTGGCAATCGCCATGAACGAATCTGAAGATGGTAAACACTGATGACCAGAAGCGTCAACTTTGCAGATCTTAGCCATCGCAGAACAGTCGGTGGCACAAGAATTGGATCGTTTGATCATCAGCTCGGAAATTTCTTGTCACCCGTTTTCCGTGAACCTGGATAATACGAACCTTAATGATTAAAATATCACCTTGTCATCTTTGATAAAGTACATAAAGATCCACCTACGTACTTCGATTGTCATTACTAACAGCGCTAAAGCTAAATCAACACGGTCGATCCTGCAGAAGCCGATCTCTCTAACGATAAATTGCAAAGGCGATTAACAGAGGATGTTTTAAAGGAAATGATTCAAGGTTTGCTTATTAACGGAAACATATCGAAAGCACGATTTCATTGATTCTGACTGCATTTCAACTAACGAAAAACTAAGAATCCGACGTTTAATTACTTTCTCGCAGCGACAAAACATTAAATGGCGGATTAACAAACGTAGGAAAAAAGGATAGGGCATTAATGATACAGCATCCATAGCATAATCAGGGATTCGCATTCTGCTCGCGAAATGGGGGCTCGAAAAAATCAGAGACGAACGCTAGGAAGCGTCGGCATTGATCGCGCAAGCTGGTCCAGGATCGCGGCCATCTTCTTCCTGCCGGTTTTCACTGACCAATCGACCGGGCGAACCAGGCGAAATTTGAAAAATCCCGGGACGAATCGTCCGAATGGTGGTCGTTGGTCGTTCCTCCGTCGGCCATGTTGCCCACGAACGGGGGGAAACAGAGGAAGAGGGGAGGGTAAAAGAGGAGGCCGGCCAAGTAACAAGAAATCTTGAAACAGAGCAAAAGGGTGGAGACGGAGATTAATGAGAAACGAATCCGGACGAGAAAGGAGAGAGGCGAGGAGAGCTGGACGTGAACCGAAGATCGAGGAGCAGCCTTCGAACCTGATCCTCCAAAAGGGCTCGCCATGTTGCAAGGGAAATAGACAAGCTCCTCGTATCATTGCCGCAGGTCAGGGTTAAACTCTCCTCTTCCTTCGCTTTTCCAGGTAAACCTTGAAAACATCTTTGGCTTCTTATTTTTCTCATTCGATAAATAACAATATAATTATACGAAATCCCTTACGGATTATTGATTTCTATAGTTTTCTGCACGCTGCAAATAAATTTTAGAAAAATCAACCCCTTCGGTTACGACATCCAACGTACCGCGAATAAAAGTTACACTGAAATCTTCATTTCTACACATTTTGATTTGAAATTTCGCATTGGATCTACGATACATTACGCTGAGAGATCAATTATTAACCAAGAGAAGGAAATTGCGTTTCTTGCTATCTGCACGATTATCACTGTTACTCGCGGTGCTTTAACAGCGAACAGTTAAAAAATAAATAATAAAAAGTTTGAAACCGCTAAAGCAGAAAATTTGAAACTCGACTATTTTTTTCACCGAAATCCTATCGACAACTAATCCCTCAGAAACGGTATAATAGATGAGCGGAAATTCTAAACGCGTAGAACGTCCATTTTTTCCCTGCAGTCCGAAACCATAGAGCGGCGATAACACCGGCCAGCAACCCTGTTGGTGGCTCATGTATAATTAATTAAATGGATATGCAATTTCGATTGCAAGCAGTAGCAAGCAGACCCGGTACACACCCCATCCCCCTCCCAAAGAGGGTTGGCTTGCTCATTTAGAAAATGAAATTGCACAAGAGGGCGTGCACCCACCCCGAGGAACATGCGCACCTCGTTACATCATCCCGCTTAGGTATCTCGCAAGTCTACCGCTTCGATCCTCCTCCGAATAGCTCTTGCCTTGTCCTCCCGGTTCCCTCTATTGCCAGAGGAAAATGGAGGTGCCCTTTTTGCCTCTGTATACATCGACGTGCTTGCCGTTTTAAAGCCTGTCGGGGAATGAATTTTGTTTATGAGCGATACCATTAACCAGACTCGCGGATATGAACTCTGAAACGGGACAAATGAAAGTTGGAGTACCTATCTTGCTCTCTCCCAAGTGTTCATTCGTTTTCCACTTTCCGTGAAAAAGCTCGTTCAGAGAAACGCTGGATTCAAGTCTTTAATTTCTCTTTCGTTTCGGCAGATCTTTTCTTATTTGTCGGCGATCTTTATCAGAAGCAGGACTACGCCTAATCTCAATTCAAATAAATTCGTTTATAAACTAGTTACAAAGATCGTTTTTCTGAGAAAGCAATTTGATAGAAAAAGGTCGCTCACGAGCAACCCCAAAATGATTTTTAAAGATGTTCGCCGTCAGGACATCCATTCGTCCATTCAAATGCAAAGCAATTCCAAGGATCGCTATGTAAAAGATAGACCGACACGTAAAAGTCGAATCGCAATGATGTTCTGAGATCTTCACCATCCAGCATCGAATCTTCCAATTCAAAAGAGTCGCTCTTGGAGAAAAAGTCTAACGTTCAGAAGTCATCTCGAAATAGCTCCGATGATTCTACAAAATATTCGCTGTACACCGTCCAACTTATTCGAATTCCAACTAATCCTGCAGATAGTTCGAAGCTAACCGACTCGAAAAAACTTAGCATCTGAATCTAACTGCGACAACTCTCAAAGATCTTCTCACTATCCGTCAAGCAATCTACTCGATTCGAGATATGATTCGTCGGAAGATCCAAACCGAACAACCGGTTATTTATTGTATAATTGGAAAAGTGAAAAAACCTTGGAAAAATTCAAAGCATCTTAAAATCGAGCGATTCTACTGGAGGAAGCAGGATCGCGAGGTATCGCGTATCCGACGCGGTGCAATGCCTGGAGGAAAGCCGGCTGGAGAAAAACAGAGCCATAGATTCGGTGCTCGTTGGAGGATTCTCCTTTTTTTGCGCTGGTCTCGCGGTGTCGGCCACGAGAGGATCCTTCGCAGATGGCGCGAGCACCGGAGGAACTAGTGATTAATTAAAACTCGTTTCCGCGGCTTCCGTGTCGGCAAACTCTGCCGTGGCGATGGCAGAGAGACTGCTGGGGAAAAGGGGGTTGTGCACGACTTACGCCTTGGACCGAGCGATGGGTGGCCGCACCCCCACGAGGAAAGGGGTTGGTCCTCCGGAGGAAGCCAGGTCTCTGCTGCAGGTCTTCGACGAACGAAAAGCTGCCATGCGCGCCTCACTGCCATCATGAAACCCATCCCCCTTCTCCTTAGGGGTGGAAGGAGGTCGCCGCTGACCCGGACAGCCACACCTGTGCAGCTGCAACTCGTGCCACGGGGTGTAACTTCGCTATGGGGCGACTTCTTGGAGAATGGTGCCGATCTTCGTGGTGATTAAGCGTTGACCTGCGACTACCACACCCGTCAAAATGACGGATTTACAGTTTCTCGTTTTTGCGATTGTAGCAGAATTTTGATCAGCGGAATACTGATTAATGGAGCGATCGGTCGATGGAAAATTTGAGAGGTCGGTTCCTCGTAAGAAAAATCGAACAATGAGAATAAAATTGTCGGAATGAAATTATCGTATTTTTTATACAGATACTGGAACCGCAACGTGTCACACGATTTTTATTGATAGAATATCAATAGAATAATCGGTGGAAAATTTGCGATCGATCTGTCTCCGAAATGATTTCGAATTCTCTGTATTTGGAATTCCGTAGAATCGTAGAAATTCGACTGTCGAAACACGAATGATCGAAACGGTGGATTAATGGGAAATATGGGATTGATCTTCGGTAAGAAAAATTAAAAATAAAAGCCAAAGGCTAGAGAACGAAAGCAGGAATAAAAGCTAAAAAAAAAAATTGTTACCTTCTTATATAATGAAATAATAGCAGTAAGCTTATTCGATTATCCGAACAACGCGTATGAAGGTTCATTCAAATAATGAAAGTTCCACTGCACTAAAACCGTGCAACTTCTTTTGGCGAAATTAATGCTGGGTTTTTATTCAAATGGAAACATGATTACATAGCGCATTTAAGTATACACATCGTGCCGGTATTTCTAATGTTAACCCATTAAGGGTTAACTTGAGTTAACGCAACATATCATTTGTAATTCCTTTTTTACTCGATTTACATTAGCTAATTCTCTTTTCTTAAATATCGTGTGGTTACGCTGAAGAACACGTTTCCATTTCTTCTTCCAGTCAGAAGCTACAATTTTATAGTTTGAAAAAGTGGAAGATTTTTTCAAGGGAAAACTTTCTTTCCGTGTCTTCGACTGCGTCTTTCGTAATGTTGATAAAACGCCACGTAAGATAAATTACGCGAGTTTTGCAAATTCTTTGACTATTCGCTCCCGGATGGGTCGACCTGGGAAGCATCGCGTATGTCGACTAGGCAAGAAACGCCAATGTTTTCGAAAATGTCGTGTTTTAGGCGAATAAGGGTGGTTCTTGGCAACTTCCGATAAGAGGGAGGAGTGTTCCTTCGAAACGGTGGACAGTCTTTTTGCCGATCGAATCGATAGGGAAGCACGAGGGTTTAATATGATGTAGAGTAGGTTTTTGTCCGGTTGGCAAAGCAAGGCTGAAGTTTAATTAAAATAGCTGAACGAAGGAAACTGCAGGGCCCGATCGGGATCGTTACAGTGTTCGCAGCCAATTAAAAGAGCAACATGAATCTCTAACAGGATATCAGGCTCAAAAACTACGAATTCCGCCAAACGAAACGACCAGGGAAAATAATGCGAGGCTCCGTCGTAGACAGATCGCGAAAGATCCTATTAATTACGAAACGGAAACAGGGATCCAGAAAAATGATCGATCGCCTCTCTACCTTCCAACGGGAAACGAGAAACAAGCGCGCGTTCGAAAAACCGAGTATAGATGCAGAGGAGAATTTCTATCTGGAAGAGGGACAAGGATTCAGAGAAATTCATAGAAAAACCTCGATGGAGAAACAAGGAAACGCCGACGAAAGATAATGGAGGATTCGCTATCAGTTGCCGAAGAGGGGCAAGAACCTGAGGGATCTAACGAAGAGGATCGGAGTGGTTCGCGATGCACAGAGAGAAAGAAAGAGAGAGAGAGAGGACAGCATCTCGGTAGAGCAACGAGGAGCGATACAGAGGGACAAGGTGCTATCGAAAGAGACGTAGGCCGAAGGAAGGACAAGGAACCGGTCCTATCGTCCGGAAGGTTAAAGCGAGAAGTGAGAGCGACCAGAAAGGAGAAACGAAGACTCGACGAGCCAACTAGCCGAGAGTAACGAAGACGAAAGACAAAGAGGAAGAGGCAAACTGCGAGGGTCAAAGGTGGAAGAAGGACGGAACGAGGGAGGACCGGCCACGATGAGGTCGATGAGGAAGGCAGCGTCGGTCGGCGCACTCAGAGGCGTAACCAGCAGCGTCGACTCGATTGGTCGGGAACGGAGCAGCCTGGTTTCCACCCATCGCAGGCGCAACTCTGGAAAAAAAATCGCCGATCCCCTCCAGAGTAGGTGGAAAGCGAGCTCGAGGAAGGAGTTGCAAGGTGGACGAGAGAGGAAAGGCACGAAAAGGAGCCAGACAGGAGCCACTTTGGGACACGGCAGACCAGCTAGTCCTCCGTTCCTTCGGCAACCCCGCCCGAGGGTTGACTTCCAGATCCCTCCAGCCCTCGATCGCCGCCATCACCGCCTTCCTTTCCACCCGAGATCCCCGCAAGCCCCTCTGCAAGGGGTTACACCGTGAATCCCGTGTCTCGTCCGTAGCTCCCCCGTGGCATCGCTCTCCTCCTTTTTCCTCTCCGACCGAGCCAGGGTTTCGTCGTTTCTCGAGATTTCTCGAATGTTTTAAAAGGGGTTGATCACAGTCACCGAAGCTCCGGTCTTCGGCATCGATGCGCAGGTTGCTCGTTTTTGGAAGTGGTCCGCAGCGGATCATCTTAGAGAGCGTGTTTTTATAGGTTTCGGCTATCTGATTGCGATTGCATACGACGCGGAGATCGCTGCTTCGATTTTTCATTGCTTTTCATTGAAACGGTTCGTTCAAACGGTAGGTGATTTCTGCGGTCATTTTGAAAGCAATGGGCAATTTCCTTTAGTTTGCATGATTTTCGTACTGTGCAACGAAATTGGACAAGGGATACTGGACAGAGTATACCGGATAGCTATAACGCGGTCGTAAAATCTGACAGCAGATAAAGTGTATACGCTACGAGGGTTGAAATTAAAGTGCGCTCGTGTCGCTGGTAGAACGAAGAAGGTGGCCGATTTACCGACATACACGTTATCGATTTAATAACAAGAGCAGAGATAGTCGTTTCCGCGATCTCCGACAGCTTCGTTATTACGTATATACGCGACAAATCGATTGTTATTTTATTCATTTTTACAGTGCAGTCTGAATAAAGAATAATAAACGACGACGAACCAATGACATATAATTTCAGTGTATTTTGAAGTATACAAGAACCTCAAGACCACGTTCAGGACCATACGATGTTTCTTCTCGTTCTTTAAAACAACTATGCACTCTAATCTGCGATATTTGCGAGTTATTTTTCCTCAGGTGGCAATTGTTACTGACAAAGAGATAAGAGGTCGTATTAGCGAATATCCTGACTCAAAAAATAGTATTAAATTTACAAATCATTTTACTAATCAAACATCTTATGTGCTTCTATAAGAGCCACGTGATTCTGATCCACGCTACATCAATTAGTGTTGCTATTTAATGTATGATCATGTTATATCGTTTTCATTTAGTATACGTTCTGACTCGTTCATAGATTCTACAACTACGTATTTTAGAAATAATATAACAATTGCGATATACCAAAAGATCCTTTCCGTCCAAAATGGTAAAATAATCTACAAGATGTTTCCATTGTCATTTCGTTTCAAATCATTAGGTTACCAAAATATCGATTAGAGCAAATAAATCCCAAAAGTTTCATTCCACCGATCGATCGTTTTTGATCGAGCAAATCGAGCTGAAAGATGGACGGAGCTTTTCGACGATCCACGGCCATTTCTCTCACTGAAACGCGTGCAATGCTCTTTTTTTCAGTCATTCCCCCGCCTTCCTTAGAATACTTCGTTCGAGATTACTTAAAGGCTGACAGAATGCGATTCCACGCGCATCCCCTCAGAATTTTAGTTCCAATTCCAGTTGCCGCAAAAGGCCGAGGAATGTGCGAGGGTAAAGTCAATGTCTACCTGAAGACAGCCGCCTGGAACGCCGCGCGGCATCCTAATTTTATTTCGGACCGTTTTCAGCTCATTTCGGCCCCCGACAGCCGCGCGACTGCTCGTTAAGCGCCTTCGTTCGCGACTTTTGCCCATCTCGTCGTTAACATCCTTCTCGTACGATATATGGAAGCGTTCGTAAGCTTCGATTAACCCGAAAAATGTTGCAATTAAACGAGCATGTTTTTGGAAGTGTCGCGAGGGGAGGAATCATGGAAAAACCCTTCATCGAGCATCGACTCTTCGGGGATCCAAATTTAGATTGACGCGGGCAAGAAGAAATCTCAGAGAATTTGTTAAACGTCCAAATTCCTATCTGCATGCCGCAAGCAATCGTTCGTGATAATCGACTACTTCTCGAAGCCTCCGCGTAGGAAACACGTGGACGAAATCTGATCTTGAAAAGATTTTCAAACATCTACACTTCGATTCTACAGCTTCGATTTAAAACGAAGATTTCCGTTCGATACGGATTGGTCATTCGCGTTGCAAATTAGATGGAAACGATAAAGAAAAGCTGTGGCCAACAAATTTCTGTAAAAACTTACGTTTTAATTTCGTAGCTTCGAATTCGGACCAAAAAGAGTTTCCGTGGGGCGGTGGTTGATTAATCAATTTAGATTCACGCGGTAATGGACAGGATTCATGGAAATGCCGAAGTGGTTCGTCGAATGGCCGCTTTGAACAGGCGAGCCTATCCGCCGTGCAGATCTTTTAGATTCGCTGAGCCTTTTCTTATTCCCATATACAACGGCGCTAATTACACCGTGGCGATTCAACGAGCGCTTTTCCATACAGGGAAATGGAATTTTCTCGGTGCGCCGGAGTTCAAAGTCGACGGTCTTTCCTGGAGGCCGGAAAGACCGAGTCAACGGACTCCGGCTAGTCGAGTACCGTTCCGACAACGACCAACCACCGATATCGACGTCCTTTGCTCTTTCGCCGACGTTTAATGCCGCTTCTAAATCAATCTCTTATACAGGGTGTTTAACGATCAATGGCTCATAAGACTAGAGACTTTAATGGCGTGTAAAAACGAGACTCATAGAATGCTGTAAAAAGTGTCTAATTGGCGTCGAGCATAAAGTCACTTCTTTTGGAGTAAAATGTAACTTTGTGATGGTTCGTTTGTGTGAGTTATAGCGACAGTGTATTAGGTGTGAATAAAGGAAACGATTAGAAAATGTTGGAAGAAATTGAGCCGACATTCTGAGACTTTGTCTCCTCTTTCGTAAGTCTTTCTTTCCTCCAACTAAGAATAGCACGAGTACGTATGAGTATGTATGAGTACGTAGTTGTATGATTTATGGATATTTTCAAACATTTCATTCGTTTTATCCGCCTGTTAATTATTTCATCACATGTATATTTATTGTTGTAATTCATACGTTGTTTTACATTTTATATTTAACAGTAGCTCATAAAATATCCTCGCAAACAGACGTAGAGTCAGAGATTCGTCGAATCTGTATTATTCGTTAAGTATGTTTCTCTTTTAATCCTTCTAATGATCACTATGATTCCTTAAAATCATATACCCTACTATTTAACAGCCTCGATACTTAATTATATCAACTGCCTCGTTCCTTCACGAAACTTTCTTCTCACCGTGAGATTAAAAACGAATAAAGTCGATGTTGAACGTAATATGAAGATAATTCGAATATAATTGAACACAATCGATCTTAGTTGCGTCCATGTTAAACGTATATACGATACAATTTGCTTTTAACAGAGATAAAACGATGCATCGAGAGACAGAAAATTTCTATTTTCCTAATCCGCGAAATGTCGTCGATAATAAATTAAACTATCCTCCTCGGTCAACGAATCGAAATTATCTGGCTGTTCGGAGAGCGCGGAGAAGCAACGGCACGAAAGTAAAGGTTTTCCGAAGCTGTAGTCGCGATTCATCGGAAAAACGCGGGGATTCCGAGGGAAACGCACGAACAGCAGTGATAACTCGCCTAACGATCGTCTCGAGGACGTGAAAAATCGCGAGTCATGGGAAAAGGGGAATCCCCGACGACGAGAGGGTGAAAGGACAGCAAGGAGGGCCATGCGAGATTACACGGCACAATCCACAAACGAGCGAACTTGGGCCGCGTTCTAATTGCGAATATGACTGTGCTTAATTTCCCCCATCGTCGTTGCACGCGGAATCAACGTCACCCGATGGAATTATCGTTTCTGAGAGTTCCTCCCTCCAAAGCCCTGCCAAGTTCCTAGAAAACCATGTATCTTCACCATCCCTTCAACCACGATTCTTTAACTTTTATTTCTTGCTTGCGAAAGTAGATCTTTTATTTTTAATTACTGCGACGCTCGATTCTTCATCTCTGATCTTAGAATGCCACGATGTTTCTCAGGGTTGTTCCTTTTACTTATTCTCGGCCAGCGTTCGGACGAGAGTGGACTTTTGAAATTTTCCTCTTCCCCGTAAGTTTACTATGAGTTGCAAAATTACGCTTCATCCGTTCGTAGTCAGCTGTCGTTAAGGAAAATGATCTTAAAGCCATAGAATATGTAAACGCATGGAACTTAGTCGTCGCTCGTTCGTAACAGCGTTCGTCGGAACAGAAGTTTAGAAAGTTGCTTATACTTTCCGCTAATTTTCATGAAAATGCTTGTCCAACAGCAGGCTCCAAGAGGCTGTTTCGATTTGTCCATCGTATTAACGAAATCATGTTCTTCTCCACTTTATCGTCTTTACTTATTTTCATGGTTGAGATACATAGCTTCTCGGTGTAATGGCATTAACGGGATCGCGTACAGGTATAGCGTGGGAGGATGAAACAAGTCGAATAAAGTTTACGAGAATTGATTTCTAGCGTCTAATGTCAGCGTGAAAATCCAATCCGTGACATTTGTAAGTCGGCCATTTGGAAACGAAGAAAAAAGCAAAGAAAAGATAAAAAAAACAAAAAGGAAACGAACGGAATGACGATGCCTCCTACGCTCGGAGAAGCGTAGAACAAGAAACCGATGACCAACTTTAAATCCGTGGCTCGTGCGTCGACCGCGTCCGTTAGGTGTTACTGACACCTACTCCAAGTTGAAAGGCCTTTCATTCACTCGAAACGTCCATTTCGTTAGCCCTTAGAAACCCACGAAGCTTCAAGCAACTCAAATGGCTCTACTATTATCGACAGACTCGACCAATGGAAACCAATCTTCGAATAATTGCACTTATATTGTGTTTCCTAATTCGCTTCGCTTTCTACTGAATAAGATCGGTCAGCGATTTTTTCCACGTCAGAAAAATAAATCAAATACGAAGCAAAGACATCGTCGCGTCTTATCAACAAATTTCCCTCTGACACATCTTGGAAGAAGAATAACGTTATTTTAATTGCCACTGATAGTTCGCAATTGATTTACTTGCAGTTCGTGATCGATCATCAATGTCTCCAGTATTAGAAAAGTAAATGAAACGTAAAAAGACGATTATCGTGTGGACGTTGGTCTGCTAATTTGCCCAAGTCTTGGACTGATTCCGTCATCTCTTCAATTTCCATGGTTCTTGCAAAATAGTCGCAGAATTAATCAGTCGTTCCCCTATTCACCACGAAAATCATAAATCAAACGCGAAGCTAAGATGTCACCTTTCGTTAATATCTCATTAATTTATATAGAAATATCCTCATTAAAGCCGGTGAGGTTCGTGAACCAATCGACCAAACCGACGTTGGTCTCCGGCCGCAGAGGAAATCGCTAAGCGGATCATTTGAATACCCGCAGAGGCGGGAAAATAAAGGACCGAGAGATGGTATCCAGAGGCTGCTGGGTAGCGACTAGCCACGACAAAGAAACGCGTTAAGATAAATACACGGTCGGAGGGTGGGCTGCTGTGAAACCGAATGGATATTTCCTGACAGCGATCCAATTACGCCTACCTATATTCGCCGATAGTCCTGTAATGGTGCGTTTAGACCAAGCGACCAGATCTACTAGAACGGAACGCTTCGTATGATGTTTGCGCGCGTCACGAAGTCACGGAACCTTCTCAGAACATTCAGCCGTTTCGTCTCTGATCCGCAGCGCAATCGCCGAATCAACCTTACACCTTCTTTTCTACAAAGTGACTAGAAAAAGTGCTTTTTTGGAAAAAGTCTATGTTCCATCCACGTCTCTCTTACTAAATTCTACGTTGTTTCATTCTCGCGGTATAAAAGTATCCACCGTTAAATCATACGAAATTTATTCTAATCGGGTGTAATTAATCGGTACGTAAATACGATAGTAACCGCGGCAAAGTACAAATACCTTTTCCAACCGCTAGTAAATTTTACTAACGTGGCGGAAGAGCGAGCAGTCGCTCGCCTGCTCTAAACGCACCTTAAAACACACCCCTTACCGTGCGCCACATATATACCACGCATCCATCTACCGTCTCATCTTCCTCCATCCACCACCGTGGATATATTCGTGTATATATATATATATATAGATATATATCTACAGGAGGCATAATGCAGGACGCAAGGCCGGTTCTCTCGCTGGACGCAATTATCCCATTTAAATTAAGCCGCATAATTGGACGGCCGTCTATTCACACTCGTAAAGCAACCGCGCGAGCTTTTACAGCCCTGGCCGAGGCAAGGATGAATTTAAGAAGCCAGCGCTCGAGCCGCTTCACCGTGGAAAAAAGAGGGTTGCAACAGACCGAGGGGTAGAAAGAGAGGGGGCGGTTCCCTCTGGTTGAAAGGATGCTGCTACTGTTCGCCGCTACGAAACGATTTCGTCTTTTCCCCGTCTGTTTCTCTTTCTTTTTTCCCTCCTTTCGACGTTTCGCCTTCTCCCTCCGTCTCGTTTCGCTATACCCTGCCTTTCTTCTCTCTCTCGTTCTTTCCTTTTTTTTTCTCTCCAACGGTTATTTCGTGTATTTTTTCCTCTCTCCCCTTGACGTCTCTGTCTTTTGTTTTTCGAGGCTACTCCGCCGTGGAACGAGCTTCTGGGTTACGTATCGCAGTTGATGAAGGCAGAGGTATTTATTTTTTCTCGTTCTTGCTCCTTTTTGGCGGGGAGGTATAAGGTTTTGGCAGAAGAATGCGCTAAACGATCGCGAGATTAAATATCTCCAACTGTTCGACGAGACTATGAAAGGACGATAATTAGTCGCAATCGTTTGGAAGAAGACAGTCTACGTGTTCAGCGGTTCAGAGTATTTCACACGCGATATTTATTTAATCATTCAGGAAATAACGTGGATGTTTAACGGAGAAACAGGGTAACAGAAATTATGGTGATAACCTTCGACTTACCGCGTCAGCGACTGTTAACGCGTTAACGTAAAACCATTGGGAAAATTGTGAAAAATTTGTCTTCCAGAAGATCGTCGGGCTAATTTCTACGCGGGACAATGTAATTAGTCATCGTTCCGCGATTGTTTCGTCGAGGAAAGTAATTACTCATTAGGAAGGCGATATTAATGGGAAGGCTGGACGTTAATTCCGACCCCGCCGCTACCCACGGATTAGTGGAATCTTTTAAAAAGGGAATCGAAAATTAGCCAGCTTGGAGCAACAAGGAAATTACCCTCTTCTTTGATCCGAGGGTTAAATCGACGCGTCGCTGGTAAACGAAGATTACTTTCGAATCGCGTGAAAAGCGATGAAAAGAATGGATCGTGAAGCTTTCCTTTGTAAGAACTAACATCTTGCGAGATATTAGACGCTAATACGAGATAATAGAACAAGTAGAGCTCAAGTGGTCTATTTTCAAACGTTGCTCTTAGTTTCATCCAAGTTAAATCAACCCACCTTTTCCTATACTCGATAAAAATGGTATTTCTATTCAAATGGATCGCATCGATCACGACGATAACCATCGATCGATCGTCAAGTTAACAAGGTAACAGAAGTAGCTAATATTCTAAGCAATTTGATTAATCGAGTTTGCGCTCGAGCGAGCAAGGACCTCGAAACTATTGTAGGATCAGATGGAGGAATTCGGGTATCATCGAGATCGACGAAGGAATGCATTGATCGGTCGATCGTCTAGGAAAGGTTCGTGGATCTTTAAAGATCCACGGCATCTCGGAGACAATCGTTTCGGCGGGAGCAAAAGGCTTCCTGGAATGGTGCTGAAAAAGGCTTGGCGTTCCAGCGAAGGTGGTCCCCGATATCCTGAACTCTGCAGCCATCGCACAGTGCGGCATTTGAATGAGCATTCCAGACAAAAATGAAAATTCGCGGGCCACGTTCGCAGACGATGTTCGCACGTTCCACAGTGCGGCATTTGAGGCGAGGAACATGCATATAACGTGCGGTTTCCCTGAAACTTCGTATCGGAGGACCTGGTGCGACTGAAAATCTGTTTGTCAAATATTTGATAGAATATTTCTATAGATTTGATTTCGAATATTTATTTCCTTGTCTAAGGTGATATTTATTAAGGTGCATAAGGTGACGTTTAAGTAAATATCTTTCTATTTTTTCGTAAGCGCCATGCAGAAATCAGTTGTCTCTTTCTTTCGCTTCCACAAATATTGTGTCGAATAAAGAACGGAGCTTTTGCGTAACTTTGAAAATTTTTTTGGGACAAGTGTAGAGAGAAATGCAGGCTTTGTCGCGATTACGAATGGATTTCATTAAAACAGTAAAGAACATTCGGTGTAGCAATTTGTAGGAGGAAAAATAATACAATGCTCTGTTGACAGAGAACAATCAAAATTACAAGATGGTTTGAACCACTTTTTTAATTGTTTTTTGAAGAAAGAAAGTATTTTTTAAATGGGAAATTAAAATTGTACGTGTCTTCCCTCACATTCTTCGTATTTAAGACGTAAGAAACAATATTTAACAAGAATGAACAAACAAATATATAAGGAACAAGTGAGTTCATTGTTTGAAGTGATTGGAATTTGATGTACAAACGATTTTCACTTATCCTCCATCGTTTCTCGATATCATCGAATAATAAGGTCAAAATCGCTTCGATTTTTAACGCGCTTCAACTTAACGACTTTCAGAAGCGAATTATTTGGACATGTTTTTACTAAAACGTCGTAGAAAACGTTTGTTACTTGTCCAAGAATTACGAAACAGGCGACTAATAATTTTGAAGCTCGTGTAAGAAACGCACGATTAATTAGGAAAGCTAATAACAAGCTCTTAAGATCTTCGTAACAAATATTCTTAACATCTAACGCGCGTAATTTATATCAAGCTTTTCCTGTTTTTTATCGTCGATAATCGACCACTGGTCAAGATTTAAACGACAATACTAACTTACCCAATTCAAACTTCGACGAATGTCGTATTGTTTATAATATAGAAGACTCTGCAGATCGATCGTCAAGCAATGATCTTCCACGGCAAACGTCAATTAGCCTATTAATGCAATCAGTAAATTGGCGCCAATGTCGCGGTCGACTGCTTTCCCACAAAGTTTCAAGCGGAAGATCGGCCCAATTACGCGTTAGAGCGATAATTGGTGAATTTATAGTCGGCTCCGTCTCGGTCGGCCGGTCGAGCGATCTCCTCCATTGGCCTGGGACGAGGAATTAATTGTCTAATTATCGTTAATACTGGCCCTCTCTCGAGACTCTCCCCTCACCTCTCCAGCAATTTCTCGATCGAAACACCGTTGCTCCGATGTGTCACACCGTCTGACGCTCGCATTATTCGTTAAAACCCTGCATAATGTCCACAGACCCCTATCAACGTGGTCGATTACCATTAGATTGATTTATTCGCACTGGTAATCGTTGAGCCAATCACGCTTTCATTAAAATACATCCATTATAATTCACGTAATTTTTTTACTTTTTCCTTCGTAAACTAAGTTGCTTCGTTTCTCACAGAATTCTACCGGATTTCGACTGCAACATTTCTTAAGACTCTCGACTACAACGACTTTTCTTTTTCTCCTAAAACTCTTCGTACACTGACTCGGTCTAGCTTTTCCATCGTAAAACCACGAAGGCGATCACTCGTATCGGACAATTTTTTTTAATTTATACGAAAAAATAGCACTACAACGATATGACATCATAATTATACGAGTACAGATATTCTCTGCGATACGAAAGTCATTACAGAAACACTCGCATATAGGCGCGAGTCGATGGAAAGTTCAGGAGTCCGGGAAAATCATAGCCCCGGATCAGCACATCCACGATGATCGCGAAAATTCTAATTCGTCTATAGAAACGTATTAGTATCTGCCTATCTTCCGATATCAAACTTAATTAACGCAATCGACGATTTGCATCCGCGTTAACAAGGTAATTTCATATAAACTCGGAAGTTCACGCGTCGATAAAAAAAACATGGAAAATCAGAGTTTGAACAGAAGGGTAGCCGTGGACCAGCCACGCCGGTGTTCACGCGCGCAATCGGCGTATTAATTCACGATAGACGAATTAGAAATGGTAATTGACGTTAAAGGGGAGCGCGGGGCGGAAGGGGGTGATTAGTTTTTGCCCGCAGAGACGGACTGCTAGCACTCCACTCAAATTAGTTCCTCGCTGCATGAACGTGCACGGAGCAGGAGCGAAGGTGGGCCCGAACATTGAACAAGGACAACGATGGAAAGACACCGAGGGACAGAAAGAGACGATGCAAGAGGCAGGGTTAGAGGGGAGAAGGGTGAAATAAGTGGGAGGGAGCGGCCTCTGGGAACATCACAAAGCACCCGGCAAAGCGCGTCTCCTCGTCGCTCTGCCTTTTGCTTTATTTCACTTCGTTTTTAATTCCTCCCAATTCCACTGTCAAGACCCGACCGCCGCCACGAAAAACCCACGGAGACCGTCTCTCCCCACCAACTAGATCCTCTTTCTGTATCCTTCCACCTTTCTACCCTCTCGAAGCTCGTCTAATCGGTCGATCATCCACACCGAATTCGCGATTCAGAGTTTATCGGGTCATTGCATATCGAGCACTTGACTGCTGATCGAGGCTGAGATTGTGGGTGATGTTTCAATGTTAGTCGATAACGTTTCAACGTTAGTTGATGAACGATAGCGTTATCGTTTTCGCTGTTGGTTCACGTTTCCACGGTACACGCACGCGTGAGCGCTTTACGGCCAGCCGAATATGCGATGCAAATTAAGGCACACGAACGTTGAACTGTCTTCTGAACTGGCTGAATGTTTTCACGCGAAAGAAGCGCGTCAAGTGTCGTAATGTAGAACCAGCTGTGGCAGAAATACGTATATTTATGCGTAGCATTATTTATATAATATAGTATATTAATATGCAAATTGATGGAATAAAAGCATTAAGCAGGAGAGAACATTCTCGTGCTTGCTACGATTTATAGAATGATTTATACGAGAAGATACTTGTGGATAAAGTTTCAAAAAATCGATAGGACAAAATGGGACGTTTCGTATGTTGCAACCTAACGAATAATAAAATGACTGCCACGTTATTTGAGAGATACATCATTCGAATTTATGATCTAGCGATTCCGTAAAAGTATAGTAAGCGCTATTTCCAATAATAAAATCGTTATCAAATTCTACGCTTTGGTCGAATTCAAATATCGTCGCTAATATACTAATATCGATCAAAATATCTGAAAATCTATTAAACAGCAGTATGTTGGTTTACTATCGACACATAAAGGGTTAACTAGCGTTTTTAATTGTAGCAGCCCTCAAAGAGGCTGCGCACTGTAGTCGTTGTTTCCGTTTCGATTTTCGGTTTGCGAAATGGCCCGATACAGAGGAGGAAGTATCAAGGAAAAAAGGAATGAAGTCGGAGCGAAATCGACTGCTAGCTCCTTCCGTCGAGCGCCCCGTAGAAACTTTGCTAATGTCATTATAATGGCCCGTCAAGGCAACCGACCATTTGTCTCGGAATTGCCGAAAAATAAAAGATTCTATCATCCTGTGTTCCCGTTAAAAAACTTCCCCGTATCCAGCGTCGTTCGTTGAAAATTCCTCGCGCAGGATTAACAAACGAACACCACCCCCGAAAATATCGTAGAAAACATGGAAACCTTCGTATCGATCGTTTCCGCATCGCCTGTCAAGGCCTATCGATCGTTCGTCTTATAAAATACAAAGATCTTAACCATTAAAATTTCTCTCCCTTATCCATCAACGTCGTTGCTCGAAAATCTTCCTGCGAAATTAATTCAAAGTTTGGATAAAAAGTGTACATTCGAAGATTGTGCTAAATATAATTAAGCGTACTGTATTTTCGCTATTAGCAAAAATCTTTGCAATTAAAAGTGCTTAAGTTCTAAGGCTGGTAAAATTCGCTGCCAAAGATCGTACCAATAAAATAAAAATACAAGCTTCTTCTAAAAAACGAGACGATACGTTCTCAAGGGAGTACAAGTGGCATTGCCAAGCAAAGAAGATAAAACACGGAAACCAGCGAAACTTATCTTTTCTTAAATGCAAGACGACCATTAAATTCGTTAGAATCCGGTCAAATCGTTTGCATTCCTATGATCCTGTTCCTATTTCTCCGATTTCAATTTCAATGAGGGGTGAAACGGTGGGGTCCGGGTGAGCGAAAGTTGCCGTAGAACAGCTGTCGGCACCCCTGGTCCCCCATCGATCGTTTATTGGGCCATCTCTCCACGCAGTGGCCAAAAAGTTTGGCTCCGGTAGCATCCTCCCTCTTGCTGCCTGCTACTTCGTGGAACGACGTTTCCAATTCGCGTCGCCGCGGATTTTTTGTAATTAATCCTCTCGCCGTGCATCGCGACGGGACGACGACGAGGGGATGGCAGAGGGGAGGGCAGGGTGAAGCAAGAGAGCAGAGGAGAAGAAGAGGAGAAGTGGAAAAAGGCAAAAGGCAAGGGGAGACGACAAAATGAAGAAGAGATAGGAAAGAAGAGGAAGAAAAGAAAGTTGTCGGGCGAAAGGGAGGGTTGGCGAGGAGGAGGGGGAGGAGCAGAAGGGACAAGGGGGAGGGGAATGAACGAAACGAAAGGGAATAAAAGCAAGGGGAGCGAGGAAGGAAGAGAGGTGAAAAGAGAAAGAGAGAAGGAGAAAGAGAAGAGGAAGAACGGAGACCAGTCTGGCGCGGTGTATCCGGTTTTTGCGGGCGTCAGATGACAGTCGCTTATTTACCGGGGCCCGCGGCCATCTTGCTGCGATCTGACTTAAGGAGGAGGCCCCGAACACGCGGTGGAGAAAAAAAAAAGGAAAAAGAAGGGGCGATCACAGAGAGATCCCGTGGCTCGATGCGAGAGACCGAGGCGATGGACGTGGAGGCCCCGCTCGAATTAATCGATCGGTTATCAACGTCTCCGGGATTCGTGGAATGGAAGAAATATGGCAGCCGTAGGGCTGCCGATGTTATATACACCGGCCGTGGCCGCGACGGGACGGCTTGTATGATTTCTTATTGTTCCTTCGCGGCTGGAATTGTTACCCTTCGGTTAACGACGCTGTCTCGTTCTTCTGTCCTCCTCACCCTTTTTGCTCTTTCTTTAAAGAAACTTCGTCGCGACCAACGTCGTCCTCTCGTCTTTTTGTCTAATTCGTCGTGGATAATTCCGATGTACGAGGTATTTTCTAAAATTTCTACTGAGAAATTTCTCTCTTCTTGGTAGTAGAATTCTACGAGACAGTTTCGAGCTGATTAAGTTGATTATCGAGGATCCTGTAGCGAGGAGGAAGTACGTAAACGCGTATCTTTCGGTTAAATTCGTCGTTGTCGAAAAACAGCCTTTAAACACGACGATTTTAAAAACGACGTGCCAGCTTATCGTCTTTTCCTCGTACAACTTTCCATAGGAATATACGTAACGTACACCGGCTCGTTAATTATCGCGTAGGAACGTTGGACGAACGAGCCGCGAAAAGGCGAAATCAATTATGCCCGCGTGTCCTACGGGAGCGTGTCTATCGAGGGAACGAAAGGGGATTCCAGGTAACAGATAAACCACGTCGACGAGCAGGAAACGGCGAGAGCGGCCGATGCACGGCGGATAGTGGTCGACGAGCACGCTTTAATTACCGCTAATTAACATGTTCCTGCCAGGTCGAAGTCAGCACCGTTTACGACCAACTACTTCGGAATGTTCGTCCAGCCACGGAGAGCAAACTCGATTATTCTACCTTCGTTGCCCAGCCGTTTTCTTTTTACCCGTGCTCCAATCATCGCTGTGTCGCTTCTGGAATTTGGAACAAATTGCATTCTCGAACCCCAACTATCGCTCTTCCAACAAAAATTCCTCCTCCGTTTTTCAGTTCTTGGATTTCACGGGACATGCAGCAATTCCACACTTTGCTCGCTAATATTAAATAAACTAAATTTTATCGCGTACTCCGCTCGAAGATAAACATTATTCCAGATGATTGATTAAAGCTCATATCGTTGCTACCCGGTGTCAAGATAGACAGTTCATCGTTCTCCGTGGAGAAAGTAAAAAAGAGATCTGCTGCGAGATCCATGATATTTTGATTTACGCTGCGCACCAAATTCTCCAAATTTATTTCTTCTTCTTTGCTAATTATTCCGCCAGTTTGTAGATCAAAAGACAAACTAAATATGCCACGTTAGTGCCTATTATTTGTCGAGAAAGTACGACACACGATACGAAGGTGAAAATTCTTTCCACTGGAACGAGAACGTCTAGCGAGGTAAAGCTAAAGACGCGAAGATGGAAACCAATGGGAGAAACAGAGAGGTGCAAGATATAACCATGTTACAAATGAAACAGTTCTCCAGCGCCACCCACGAGACGCGAGATCTCCTTTCATTTGTCATCTTAGCTTTGCGTTTGACTCGCCAGTTTCTCCCCCATTGTCTACCGCGCCGAGATAGTTTTGTCCCAGCGGTGAATCTTATCAGAAGATCGTCTAACGACGTCTAGGAATTTCCAGGAAGATCCTCGCGGAAAGTCTTGGTTACGTGGAAACGTTACGTCGGCTTTCCCTCGGTGGATGGCCACGAGTGACCCTGGTTACCAGCACCACGACCAAGTTCGCCAAGGTCGAGCAAACGGTCAACACTTCTTTGGTAACCACCCCTTGCTCCGTTTCCTTTCCACTTCCACTCTCCGCCATCTTCCATCGTTTTTACCCTCGCAACTCCTTTCTCCGCCAGGGGTTTCTGTTTTCTTTCCTAAGAGTAGAACTCAGGCGAAGAAAGTTTTTGTCGGCCGTCTGAATCTTCCCTTTGGCCGACGAGCGACGAGTCCGGGGATCCAGGATCGGTCTGGATCGATGATCGACGACCAATTTTTAGAACCTCGTGTCTCTGTCATCGGTGGACGAGTGGATGTTCCTTTATTTATGACAGCTACGAAGATGCAAAAATGCATAGAAAATGTTACGCAAAAATACATTCCAGATATTCCAGGTGCATATTTATAATATACATATATAGTGTATCTTTGTAATATTCGGATGAATTTTTTTAATCGAAACAATTAGCTGTACAGTAGCTTCATAAACGTGTGAATTTGCATCGTCTTGGTACGTGGCCAGGATGAGTAGCATAATCTTCTATGTTCTTCTAGCAAAGCTTCAAAATTAGGATAAAGCAGGGTGTAAAGATTTTATCCTGGAATCAGCAAGAGCAAAAGTAAGTGCAGACAATTTCTTTCCTGTTCATCTCTCTTCCAATCGTTTCCTCCTTCCCTTCCTTCCTTTCCTATCGTCCCTCAGCCTTCCTTCCATCGTTGCTGGTCACTTTTACGCAAATTTACATTTCTATGACATTATGCAGCGTAGAAACGTACAAAGGTAAAATCAAGAAACTACCAACTTTCGCTCGACGTATAAATGTTCCTGTAACAATAACGAACGTAAGAGAATTCGAGAGTTTCGTTTAAAATGTTTCTTGGACATTTTGACAGGCTCCGTTCCAATTTCCTGACCTCGAACTAGCATCGAAGTAGAAGGAACGGAGCGTCGTATGTGCTCGCGCGTTAATTAATTCTGGAGGAGTTTAAAGGCGAGGCTGGAAGGACTCGGCTGGTTTCTAGGTGGTCCCGAAGCCACGAGTCATCATTGCCTCATTTACTTTGTAAAACAATCTTGCCGACGGTTCAATAGGCCTAACTACATTAAACTTACCACCGGGTAATTAAACTTCCTTGTAAATCGTCGGCAAAATTCGCGTCGTTCCGTCGCGGGACGCGTTAATTAATTAACAGCTACCAATTTCGGGACCCGAATCTTGTTTCGATCGTACGAGTCTTTTAATCATCGTGTTTCTTTTTCCAACATAATTGAAGTATTCAATGGCAAACTGGTTCAAGTGCGTTTCTTTTAAAAACCCACACGATGACCAAAAATGAGAAACTTATTTAGCTCGTGTAACAAACTGTAAAGGGAGCTTGTATAGGAAATAAATAATTTTTATGTTGTTAATTATCATGCGCGATAACGTATGTCTATCGGATTCATTGAAAGCAATAGAATTAAGTAGCGTAGAATTAAGTCGTGTAGAACTCAACGTGGAACCATGAAAGATTCAAATATTCGTGACTTTCGTCGATTTTTAATTTAAAAACATGAACTTTCGGATCTTTGCAACTCTAATTGATCTGATGCAAAATATTTCACGACTCATCTGCTAAAAATGGAAATATTTTATAACGTGTATCATCGCTTATTTTGTATCGTAAATTGCAAGTTTATTCGATCGAGAGAAACATTTTGTTAGTTGTACTACTTTTCTTCTGAATTCGCGAATATTTGCGAATGATAGAATTGGATATCTCGGATAAGGTAGAAGGATATTCTTGAAAATAAATAGGGCAATGTTTAGAAGAGAATTTTCAGAAAAGGCAACAACGAGACGAAATTCGAGAGGAGAAAAGTCGCGACGGATTATTTTAGGGTGGACCAGATTTCCCGGCCGCTAAGCTCCCTTTTTTTCCTTATTTTCTTTCTAATCCTTACAAATGCCACGGTGATCAAGCTTTTTCCCTAATTCGTATTACGTAGGACCCGCATGCGAGTCTTAATCTTGACGGAACGCACCACATTCCTCTGCGGCTATTTGTTAAACACCTGTGTTTTATAAACAATCCCGATAGTTTCACTTGATCCCTTAAAAATTCTCTCTGACTTCTTGTCCATTAAAAAAAAATAAAAATTTAATAAAACTGCATCGATGAAATGATACGAAAATTGTTTAATTAACAAGTCGAGGAAAAAGTTTACAAAGATTTATTCTACCAATTCTACAAAGACAGATTCTGATTTTCGAAGCAAATAGCGTCGTGTTCTAAAATTTATCTCGTTGCTTGTAAAAAAAACGTTGCTTACCTTTTCAGCCATTTAATCGTTTTTGGAATAGACACCACACCGAACTATACACTTTTTCACTTTTAACAGAAAAGTATGGTTCTTGCATTAAGAAATATCAATCGCACATTAAACAGCTAATATCACATTCAAATGGGAATGGAATAATGAATACATTAAAACGAGAAACACAGGAATTAGAGAAAATAATTACAATACAAAGCATAGTGAATAACATAATCCTCGGATACATAAAAATAATAAACGAATTCTTCATCCACAGCAAGTATAATGAAACTTAAGATTGTTAAGAAAATAGTAGGACAATGGGTTAAGTAAAATCTAATCATGTTATCTGGCAGGGAGCTCAGAATGCATGCTAAAAAATTTAACATTTAACCCTCTATAATACCATTTGACTTCGAACACGAAAAACACTGTATATGATGAGACTAATTGTACGCAGTTTCCCTATCGCTACACTGCGGATTTTTATACGGAATTTGAAAGTGTAAACTAATAATACAAAAAAGTGTTTAAAATATCCAAATTGTAGCGCCTTTTAATATAATATTCGGTGATGTAGAACTTGTTTCTATCGAGATTTTATATCTTAAATTATATTCTCGAAAATGTAAATTTACACGAAGATCCACCATCTATTGTACTTAAATAACATTTAACCCTTTGTAATACCATTTGACTTCGAACACGAAAAACACTGTATATGATGAGACTAATTGTACGCAGTTTCCCTATCGCTACACTGCGGATTTTTATACGGAATTTGAAAGTGTAAACTAATAATACAAAAAAGTGTTTAAAATATCCAAATTGTAGCGCCTTTTAATATAATATTCGGTGATGTAGAACTTGTTTCTATCGAGATTTTATATCTTAAATTATATTCTCGAAAATGTGAATTTACACGAAGAGCCACCATCTATTGTACTTGTTGCAAATATCGATACTATTCGAATCGAAACGGGAAAACACAATTTATTCTCAAAATGAAACAAAAGCTCACGATTATAGAGGGTTGAAGATGGAAAGAAGAAGAAGAATAAATATAGGTGAAAATGGAAGGGGTGACTGGCAGAAATAAATCGTTCAAAGACACCGATGTATATATGATCAGTACTACTGTGCCATTTTATTCTCAGCTTCTACGACGAACAGTAAATTATTCCTATGATCTCTAGGATCCTTTCAACGCACCTATAACCATTTTCTATGCAACGATACAGCCATATACACAATTTGCGGATAATGATACATCGAGAGCCGGAGAACGGAAGAAAGTTTCGCTAAAGACAGTTGTATTTGCGTTAATTAAAGTGCACAAAAAAAGAGAGAGAAAGCTTCACGGGCGCCGTGATACTCTACCGTAAAAATGATCGACACCCAAAACGTTCGCAATCCTCGCATTCCGTGCACGCACATTTCTCTCCTGTGATGTTATAACGTAAACTTAAAATTGTACGTGTTACCGATATCCAAAACTCAACTAAAGGTCATTCTGTTTAAAAAAAAAAAAAAGTGCCACGACAGTATCTCTATCAGTTTCCGTTTTAAACATAGTGGAAATGCAAGTTCGTCTCTGAATGCAACGGAAGGGATGATTCGTGGAAGCGACCGATCTCTATCCTATCTTCTCATATATTTTACACTGAAAAATAAACCT
Source organism: Bombus flavifrons (assembly GCF_040668555.2). Classification (NCBI taxonomy): domain Eukaryota; kingdom Metazoa; phylum Arthropoda; class Insecta; order Hymenoptera; family Apidae; genus Bombus; species Bombus flavifrons. Next base: position 8,563,098 of record NC_138455.1, on the reverse strand, counting down.
TAAAAATCAGATCCACTGATTTGATTATTTATAACCTAAAATCATTTCAGATCGAATTATATTACACACATGTACAAGAAATTCGCGCTATTACTTTCTTCGGTTCTTTCGCTGTAAGCGGTGAATTTAAGGGATTGATCAAAGTTGACTATTCTTTGTACGTGATACGTTTCTTGAAATTTGTTAGGATTCTCGCGAAATGGCGAGACCATAAGTGGTTTTCAATTCGTAACCGGAGTATTTACATGATTTCTTATGTTCCGGCGATCATGGAATTTCCTATACAGTAGATTGCCAAATTCGTCCCAATAAATTAATAATATAATTGAAGGGAAAATAACAACTATTAATAATTCATAGATATCCATGGTCTCGAAGTTACATGGAAAGTACGACAAAATTTAAAAAGCTACTTTGCAAGAAGTAGGGAAACATTATCCTCTGAAATGTTTTCCAAATGTTTGCTACTGCAAGAAAAACAAGAAAAGAAAAAAAAGGGGACAAAAAAAAAAAACGCTGGGAAGTAACGGAACAGCTAAATATTAGGTCATACTGACACAGTTTTCCATTCGAACGAAGCAAACCCTTCGCGAAGAAGCAGGCTCAACATAAAACAGATAAATCTACAAGCTAAGCTAACTTACGTAAAACACGGAATAAATTTTAATCTCTAATAATCTTCTTAATCGCTATTCGACGGTAGAAAAATGATTATTCCTAGAAATATCAATTTTATCGGTCATTATAACGTAATCATCCCTTCGCGGACACTTTTTCTTCTCGCTCCTGTTCACACACATTCTAACATCCCTCGATTCCGTAGCACGTTAGAATACGCAGCCATCGATATATTCACCAATAATAATTACAAAACTCGACATCTAATCTTTCTCTCTTTGGGTTTCTTAGTCGCCACTCATCCCTCCATAGTTTCTTATCTTTTACTGATTTACCTTTGTCTGTGCGTAAAATAATGTTAATAACAATAAAAACGCGATATTCGTCGAATTGTACAGCCACGACAGCTTCTCTTCTCTTCTCAGCGTGATATATCTCGTTTAACACACCTCTGTATAGGTTATTATACAGATTAATATATGTATAGTATATGATAACTCGCGTACAAAAATATTTTATGTTAAATCGACTATCGTCATTAAACGTCCCGCCATAATGCAATTGCCTATCCTCTGACCCTTGATGACGCAGATCAGCTCGGTACCAATTCCGTTCCTGGAACAAAATTCGTTATTATTTCAACTGCAATAAGATGGAACACGAACGACAATCCTCAAACGGGTGACGTGTTCGTCGAAGGTTTTTCACGATCAACCCAGATATGCCTGTTACGAGAGGATAATTGAACATTTATCTGATCGTACTTGGCGATATTTTGCTGCTCGGTTGACACCATCCTGCAGCGTTCTTTCAATTATTTTCCACGCAATCTCGTCGGAACTCTATCTTTTCGTAACGTTAAAAATTATCTCGAGTTGTTCAGAGGAAAATATGCAAAAATTCTTATCTCGCGTTAATCTTACGCCAAACATTTTTTGGTAAAATAAGAGCAGCGAAAGGTTCTAATGTAAACTGCGAGTAAAGGAAAAATAACATTATTTTTCAAACGATCGCGAGTTTTATTTCAGCATATCTGAGTTAAACGCAAGCCACAGTGGAATACGCTGAATTTCATCTGCAAGATCTTGGATAAACTGACGAATGAAATGGTCCGGTTAAAGGATAACAGGAGACGAATAGATGGAAGATGGATTTCTTGTACGAGAACCAGACGAGAAGAAAATTCTAATAATACCGTCGAACGAATCGAAAATCAAAAACGAAGGAGTTTCTCTTGGACGCCGCGACGCGCTTAATTCTTCGATTAGAAAATCCTTGAAAGATCATGTGGAACGATCGTTTTGCTGCTTGTCTCGTTCGAGAATCGCCGACAAAACCGTCCACGATCGAGCTTTTTTCCTCGACACTGTAGGCGGGTATCGCGAGAAAGGATTCCGCGGTCGAGGACAAAAGAATGATCGTAGAAAAGAACGTAGTCGGTCCTGGTCGTTTCCTGCTTGCTGGAAAAACATTTCGGAAAAGTCAGTCGACCGCGAAGCGCATTTCATTCGGTCCCGTGGCTTCCATTCTCGACTCGCGCGTTCTGAGCAAACTAGACATTGCCATTGTATCGAACACTTGAACCGTAATACAATAACTTTCGTAAGTAGAATAGGAATTTTTATGCGTTTCTGAGATATTTGTTAGCTGTAAAAATACACGTAACGTGCAACAATATATCATGTAAAACACATTCACTATAATATTTGATAGATGAAAGAAATATTCGCAGTCTATCAATATTTGTCCATTTCTATTCTAAATATCGATGTTTAATACGTGTTTAATGAATAGTTTGACAATATAGGTTTTGTTCGAGTATTGATAGCACTGACATCTAATTTACTTAATTTTATTTACTTAATTAGTTGGCTGCTGGAAGCGGGGAGAGGTTGAAGGAATAAAATAAAGTCAGTAGGAAATGTTGAAGAGAAACGGGAGATAGTGACGTGATCGGATTGTACAAGATACGAAAGTAATCAATCGAATGTTGTAATTTCAATGAGTGAATTAACTGAAAATGAAAAATTTGATCAATCGGATAGGAGGTAATTTGTGAAATCCGCTGCTTTCCAAGAATCCGATTAAAGAAATTGATACTGTGCTTTCGATTTTTAAAAGAAAATTGACGCGAGTAAATAATTGGTCAGAATTGTCGCGATATTTCAATAAATTTCTGCAATTCGAGAAACAATTTCCACTAAGGTTCGAAGTTGTTCGAAAAATGATATAACATGTGATAAGTACGATACGTAATTAAGAAAAGATTGGAAAACAGAGTGAGAAATGACTGAAGAGTAAAACAGAAGAGAAGGAATCTGGTAACGAGGGATAGACGTACCAAGACGAGGAATAATTTAAAACGAGTCATGGAAATCCACGATCGACGGTCGTTTGTGAGGCTTCTTAAATTCACATTAAGGACGACTGGTGACGACGAAAATGATGGGACGAAGGGTGTCACGCATGCCATGTCGATGCAGCGTTTAGCATCAGACTGCGCGCTCGTCGTGAAATAACTCGTTTCGTCGTCAGAACACTGGAAACTCGTTCTCGAATAATTCTCTTCCTCTTCGAGATCTCTCGAATCCTACAAATTTCATCCTATGTATACATACTGACAAAAATACGATATTGCAATTGCGCGATGACCGGAATTTCACGAAATTTTCCACGCGAACGCGATCTTTTGGGGAAATATTATCGCGGCTTTCCTGCAAGATACTTTTTTGTATTAGAAACAAGAAGAGAACAATGAGACTTGCCGAAGGATACAGAAGGATTCGATTGCAGAGAATTCTGTTCTGATCGCGTACCACGCAGAATGGAAAGAGGAGTTGGAACAGGCATTCGTAAAACTTCCTGCTATTTTCTCCCTGTTTTTTGCTATTAGCTAAGTATACCGCCTCTGGCTTATGTTAAGCTTCGGCAATTATTTGTCATAGTCAGCTAAGACGAGAGTGGAGACAAAAGTGTGGAAGGGAATGGGACGAGGGCCCTCAGAATAAGACGTTCCCATCAATTTCACCGCCATCGTTCGCCTTCTCGCTTTTCTCCCATCCATTTCTTCGCTTGACCTTAGCCTAGTATGGCACAATTGCAATAGAAAAAGAAAGAAGAGAAGACGATCGTTTACGTATTCTACGATATTCCCGCAATTAATCGTGGCGTCCAAACATATTTACCGTGTCAAAAATTCCCTAATAAATCTTCCGTATCCAAATACTATTATTTTACGTGTTTTATGTATTTTGATACAGAATATAAACTAATATGCTAATGTATAATGTACACCATACGTTGATATATTTATTAAAATATCCTGTTCGAGACTAGCCACTGTCCGGCAACTCGCGGCTACGAAAAATGTACGCGTTCTTTGACGAGGTTCTTTAAAATTCTTAAAAATTCCCGGCCCGATTCTCGCTGAGCCAATAGCTGGACTCAAAAACCAGCAACCCCCGAGAGCAACAAGAAGAGCATGAACGAGTGACTCCGCGAGAAAACGCAACGAAGCCATTGAGAGAGTGCTCGTGAAAATGCTCGGGGCCCGTCCGGAACGACATAATAATCAGCCGGCACCGAAGATTGCGAGGAGCACTCGTTCCCCGACCGCGGGGCAACCCCCTTTTCTACCTAACTTATACTTATTATTGCATTATCTCCTTTGGCCTAGAATGATTCTCCGGCTGTGTGGAGAAGCCGCCGCGAAACGGCCAACACCGAGAGGAAAAAGTTTCTCCGGGGGAAGCGAATCTCGCGGACATAATCCTCGGTGCGCAACAGTGTAATTGCAACGAGCGCCATGCAAAAATTCGCGGAGCAATTGAAATCTCTTTTTGCCGGATCTATTGGCACGCCAAGAAGTAGGTTTTTTCGGTATTTGGAAATTCGACGGATTTAAAGGATTAAGACGAGTAGGTGGATTTCCTGCAGGCGTTCGAACTGAAATTCGCTGAAATTTTGATCGAACTGAAACAATTTCAATGAATTTTATAGAAATTATATGTCGACACGCGAGCAAATAGAATCTCTGCCACGTGTATGGAGATTGAAATCGATCAATTTGCACGATTCAAATTCCGTGGATTTTCTATACGAACAGCTTTCCTACGTTAAATCTATTAATTCGTTAAAGAACAAATTTCAGGATATTGCAAAGGTGCATAGTATCTGCTAAGGAACTTTCAATCTTTCGATTACAACTCGAAATTACCTAAATTCAACTTCTCTTGCATCTCTGAATAGAAATACAGTGGACCGATGCGACTAATTACCCAGCGCAAAAATCGTAACAAAGCAAAGCGTACCATTGAACCGCGGCAAGCAGGAATTCTAAAAATGTCACCACGGTTAACTGCCAATTATTCGTGCATTTATTCATACATATGCAGACCGACGATAGGTTTTTCCTATGGGATTTTTCGCGAGAGAGTTAGAACACGGGACATATTTTTCAAGAAAACTGACTCGCATCGATTCTACGTGCACGGGTCATGTTCCTCGTTAGTGAACCGGTGGACAGGTGCATCCTCTCTCTTTTTCACCGTGGAACGGTCTCCTTTGCTCTCTGGCCGCGTCTTCTTTGCGTTCTTGCGACGCTTAAACACGCGGCCAACGATCACGATAATGTCTTCATCTCTCGCTTTCCGCGAGCGGTGGATTGCTCGCGCCGCGAATCCCGCTTCTTATCTTCGCCGTGCTTTTTTGCGATAATAGCGCGTGTAATTCTAGTGGCTGGCAAAAAGGCCCGAGGGAGGAGGGGGAAATTGATACGACATCGCGTTGAAAGGGCGAGCCAAGCCCTTCCAAACGGCGCCGTTTTCGCCATCTTCCTGCCACCCTTTGAATTTTTATCCTCCAACCATCGACGATCCTGAAACGACTGCTAATTAGACGCCAAATTTGTCTCGAATCTGCTTTTTAAACAAGCGTTCACGAATCGCCACGATTGTACAAATACTTGAGGGTAATGAAAGACTTGTTAAGAATAATTGTCGTAGGAATATTAGGTCACAGACAGTGCTTGTAGCAGAGAAATTTAATGTAAAATATACTGACAAAAATTAGGTTTGATTATTAAAACTGTGGACGCGATAAGAGTCACCGGCTATTCATTCTTTGCAGAAATTTTTCAAAAAGCTCGTTTCTTTCTTATTAGACTTATACTTCGACCTTATTTACTTGCGCTGTATATACATGATTTTCGTTCAATTTTGTTTTATAGTTTAACTAATTTCACGAACGTCGAGTTATATAGACGTATGTGCTGGTAAAAAGTACTTTTAGTCTAACAGCGAGCGTTTCTGATAACGTAAAGCTTTGATTTCTGATAGCAAAATTTATTTGATCGTTTGACAGTGATCTGTGTCGGCGTAGAGAAACGTTAAATGCCGAAGGAGAAATGAAATATTGAGACGGCCAGAGGATTTGACAGGCCGGAAAGGCTGAGGCAAATTGCAGCGTGGCCTTTGAAAATAATATACCTTGCTAATTTGAAGCACGACCACCGTTTTCGACACGTTGCCTGTTCGCTGGCGATGGGGTGGTTTTCTCGTGAACGCGCCCAGTTTCGTGAGCTCCTTAATGAACCGAGTTCGCGAAAACCATTAATAACCAACCGAGCCAAGTCTCGCAACAGAGAAAACTGTGTGGGAGAGAAAGGGGTGGAATACGTTCGAGGTCTTTGTAGAAAACACTTTCGCTCGGAGAAAGAAAGAAAAATTTCAACTTATTTCGTAAATGTCAAGGTGGCGAGAGCTTTTATCAACGTCCATGGTTCAAAGAGAAACATCGATGTTTAGAAGATGAAGATGGGACTCAGAATGAGAACGTAAGTATTAAATATGAACAGAAACAAAGAACAGATAGATGAATGGACGCATTTATTTCTCGAATATCTAGTCGGTGTACGTAATGTAAAGAGAAGTTTCTACGCTGACAATAAAAGATACTCTTCTATTGGCACACAATCTAATTTTCGTAGTAACGTGACTATTAAACGATACGAAACTTAATATCATTCGTCCTAATTAATTCATGAATACATAGATACTATACTGCAATAAATAGAAAGCTGCGTCAACGCATCTTGTAGCCACTTTCGTACGAATACGAACGACGAGTAAAAAATGAAAGAAAGATACGATAGGAAATGTTTGAAGAAGCAAAAACCGAGTGGATCCATCGAAAATACAAAGATCTTCGACTTATCCCGCGAATATCGACACTCTTTGTATCCATAATTCATAGTAAAACTCGAACATACGCACAGGGAAAACTGGAAACAAGAATGCGAGACATGGAATACTTAAAAAAGAAGGAGAGAAGGTTTCGTTGGTAGCAGACGAAACTAGAGAGAATCCTCGTTGCGCGGAAATCACGGGAACGAAGAAGACGTTGAAGGGGGTGTCTGGCAGGCCCTAATGCGACGTATCAATATACGTGGGTGCCGGTGATGGGCCAATATCGCATAAGTGGCCCGATTCACCGTCATTTGTTACGTTTTGTTCGGTCTAAGTAATTTAAGAGTCACCCTTTGCTCGCCAGCCACCCTCTCCAGCCACGGGGAAAGGACACAGGGAGAGAAAGAGAGAGAAGAGAGGGACGAGCAGGGACGAGAATCCTTCGAGTGACTGGCTGGTAGGGGAAGTTAGAGGGTAGCTAGCTGACTGTACTTCGCCTCCATTCTTCGGCAAATCGCGGCATATTTGTCAGATTTTTGTTCGAGAACAAAACCTTCACGATCTTTCTTGCCTCGGGCAGGGCTTAAGGGGGTTGAGAGTTAAGTGGATTGGTTTCGTCGGAGATCGGCGCGAGTGTCTGAACGCGACCGACTTAATTCGAGTCTTTCTGCCAGCCACTTGATTTCACGACTTCTGATTCGCCGCGTATTTTACGCTCCAATGGATGCTATTCCTTTTTTCTTTTTTTTTTTTTTTTTTTTTTTTGCGAGAAATTTTTCGAGAAGTTCCTGACTTCACCGGTCCTCTGTAATGACAATTTTTCTGGCGAGATCGCGATCGATCGTTATCTTTCGTTTTAATTTAACGTCCAAGAAATAGTAAGGATCGTTTAGGGTTGGGGTTAAGATTAATGTGCAGGTAATGATGTATTTATAAGATAACGTGATTGTAGTAGAAAGGAAATAAAACGATAGGAGAATACGGCTGGAAAAATATAATCACGTTAAATAACGTTATAGTAGGTCGATTGGTTTCAATTTCTTAAATGTTCGGTCTATTTTTCAAAATACTTCTCCTCTGAAAATCTACTGTCTTTCTTACCGAGCATGAATAATTGGATGATCGAAGGGATCACAAATGAGAATTGTAGATTAGTATAGGAATAGATTATATAGAGGGGGACGCGAATTCCAGCATGAAGATTCTAAACCACGTAAGCGAAGTTGTGAAAATAATTTCGAGAAACACGGTATAATTTTCTGCGATATTTCGCTCACCCTTGAAACCCTTTTCTGGGAACGTGGACTCGGGGTTGTTGGCATCCGACGTCACGTCTGCTTCGTTCTCTATCGGCGTGTCGATCTACAATCAAACAGAAACATTTTCGTTAGGTCAACGTTACGTTCGCAAATATTATTTGTTACAATTTTCCTTGGTATTCGCGATCATCTATCATTTTACGATAAATAAATTTCTAGAAGTAAATCACTCGCTTTTCGAGAAGCTGAACAATAAAATTGGAAAAATTGATACCAGTACTATCCACATGTAACATGCACTTAAACATATTATACAGGGTGGTTGGTAACTAGTGGTACAAGCGGAAAAGGGGTGATTCTACGCGAAAAAAGAAGTCGAAAATATAGAATAAAAATTTTTCGTTTGAGGCTTCGTTTTCGAGAAAATCGACTTTGAATTTACGCTCGGTACGCGTGCGGTACGTTATAATGGATCTCACTGTAGATCGTTGTCTCGATATAAAAATTAAAAAAAAAAATTAAAAAATATTTTTGTTCTATATTTTCGACTTCTTTTTTCGCGTAGAATCACCCCCTTTCCGCTTATACCACCAGTTACCAACCACCCTGTATATTGTCAATTAAAATTAAAGCAATACATACGGTGAAAAAAAATATAATCGTCTTTCCGTCTTAGCAAAACGAAATATTAATATTATGTATGAAAAACACTTGCAATTAATAATTGCAGAAACAAAGATATCATCAATTACGTTCTTCGGATAACATTTATATAAACATTTAGAGTCGATCAAGAAGAAATGTTCCAAGTTACCCTACGAACGAATTATTGGGTTGGCAACTAAGTGATTGCGGATTTTGATAATACCACCTAATGACAAAATCCGCAATCACTTAGTTGCCAACCGAATAAATTGTACAGGTTTCTTATCACCTGTGCATCACGTGCGAGAAGTAGATAAAACAATCGTGAGATCGTTCCACTGGTAAGGAACTTTTGAAAGAGGGAAAGAAGACGAAAGGCGCGGCGGATTTTAGTAATGCACATAAAGGACACGTGTGAACAGCTGGCGACATTCGTGCGACGTTCGCCTTCCCACGCGTCTTCGTGGATCACACGTGGGATCTCCGAGTATTCCACATGGAATACGAGCCACGTGGATCGAGGTCCACATTCGTTCCTCCCGAGAAACTGTCGCCGTGAATTAACAAACGTTCGCAATGGCAGCAAACATTTATTTGCTTTGGAACGACCCGATCCTCGCTGCTATAAACTTCCAAACCAACGATTAATCCTTTGTAACCGTATGCACCTATTGATAGGCTCCTCAATTTTAATCTGCAGATCATTTTTCTTGCGTTATCAGTTTGTTTAATAGAAACATGTATTAATATGTTTATCAGGTAGACAAATTTAACGATTAATTGGTAAAATTCTAGGATCCGCGTGTTGCGGATTATTGGTGCTAAATAATAAATTCTCTTACGTGGCGGTAACGAATTTATTAATACGATTAATGAAATAAGAAAAAGCAATTTTACTGTTCTATGTGATACGAAATTTTAAAATCGGAAGAGAGAAGTCTGGAACCTACAACTTGTAGCTTGACTATTCTGGGACCTACAACTTGTAGCTTGACAATTCTGGGACCTACAACTTGTAGCTTGACAATTTTGATATTACTAATTAGTTGCGACGTAGAATTAGCTTGACCATATTCATCAACGATACGATCTACTTTCTCTCAACGTCATTCAATCAACGAACAGACATCTGTAGCTTCTTAAGGAAGAGATGTCGTTAACAATTGACGATCGTAATTGGGAAGGAAAGACGAACGTCAATTTAAAAATTGGCAGCTTGTTTGCTGAAAAGTAAGAAACGCGAGGAGGACGAGGAAAATACTTTGGCGATGAAAAAGCAAAAGAATCGAATGGAATCGAGACGAAACGATTTCTCAGAGACGAGCGGGTTTCGCGTAGGTGTAATTATGCCTCTGGAACCCCTTTTTCCCACAGAACTAAATATAGCGAGTGTCATCCGATGGCCTGGACACACATGTCTCGGAAAGTACGAGCCCACATCTGGTCGCTGTTTCCTGCTAGCCGTGGCATCTTCTGCAATATGATTTATTTTCGAGCGGCCGAATCCCAGAGGTTCGGTGTAAATTAGATCACGCCATACCGAACAGTCAATGATCAAAGACACGAAGAAGAGCGATGATAGTCTCACGACGAATCCTCGCCAGTCAAAACAATTCCACGTTTTATCAAGAAACTTCTTCGCCAAAAGGAAAGAACAAAAAATCACGAAGAATCCATCTCCGATTCTTCATTTTCGCTCGACATTTGTCAGAAAGATGGAACTTGGAGAGCAAAACTAAATTTGCAGAAATCATCAAGCATCGATTTTCTATTCAGGATCTCTGTCCAGGATCTACAGAAAGGAAGAAAAAAGGTACAGGAGACGATATCGATCTTCTTCTATTCTTCGTCTCTGATGAGGATCTATCGAGAAGAGATAGAGAGGAAGAGAAAGAATGAAAAGAGCAAGGAACAGCAAAAAGTACAAAAGTCAGCAACAGGAACGGAGAACGATTAAACAATTTACATCGAGAACATCGATCCTCTGTTTCCGATTTCCATCGACGATTTACCAAGAGGGTAGAACGTTCGCAGAAAGCAAGAAGGAACGCGCAGAAGCTGGCTGATCGAGGTCACCAGCATCAGGAATTCACGGTGCACCGCGAGTTCCCCGAAGTTTCTTTCTTTCATCTCCGAAACATTATTCTCAGGCCTAACAGCGGGTCCAGTCCCCGGAGATGGGAACAGAGGAAGAACGGAGGGACCAGGGGGGCCAGGTAAAGAGCGTCTACGCGCGGCCAGTTTTGAAATGCTCGGCAATATAGTGAGTTCGTTATGAGGCGAGCCCCGACGTGGTATGGCTCATAATTGCAGAGTTGGCTTTCGAGCTGCGCACCTTCGGGCGTGTTCTACCTCTCGGCTGACACCTATTGTCCGCAGGAAAATCCCCTTGTCCCCGAAAAATCGTCCAATTTCATCTGAAATTCGTCCATTTTAAAAATCTCCATCGTCCGTCCACGCTACGAAGGTTTTTCTTTCTGCGACGTTCCTCGTCTCGGAAGATTCTCGAAGAACGCGGCAAAGGGAAAAAGAGTGGAAAGAAAAGCGAAGAAACGGACAAAATATTTCCGGGCCGAGGATGAAAATTATTAGCCCGAGAATGTCTTAATCTTCGACAGCGAAGCGAAGACTCGCGGTGCTTGTCTTAACATAAATTTTTTTCCCGCGGCCTGTTCGACGGAGAAACGCGAGGATGCGGCCTGTAACTGGCGTAACGCAGGCCGCACGCCGGTGCATAATGCATGCGAGGCGTCCAACGACGTTTACCGCGTTAAGGTAGACCAACGTTTTTGTTCCATACTTCTCGTCCTTCCTCGACACCTTATCAGCCACGCGTGAACTCTGCCTGCCAGGAAATTCGTGGAGCTGCGCTGACGATTAGAATGCGGATGTTTATACATTTATGGGAATAATGCGCGATAGCAACTTGAACTGCGCACAAGCGCGCAGACTACATATAACGTGCAGAAATATACGTAAAATATCCAAAGTAATATTTAGACCTAGCAACAAAGTTCTGTTTAAATTCCAGTTCTTTGTAGATGGGCTCATAAAATATGATGTGGCATAAAGATTCACAGTTTATACTGCTCTATTTTTTTTTATTTTTTTATTTTTTTATTAGCTTTTTAAAGTATCTTTCGCCTTTCAGGTTGTGATAGCGCTTTGGAGAAAATTGATAAAATGACGTAACTTTTGGATCGAGCGTTACGTTGTAGAATTTCTTGCGGAATAGTTCGCCGGTTCTTGTCAAGAATGCGTGCCTTAAATTATTCCCAGGCTGTCTTGAGTTATTTATCCGTCTACACCGAAGGGGTGAATCTCACCCCTTTCCTCTGACCGCGTCTTAATACGCGCGCAGAGTAAATAAACCCGCTGCTCCCTATACTCTGAGACACTCGTTCGAAAATTAAATTAATCCCTTGCAATCCACGCTCGGCGATCATCCGCATGAATCAGAGACTAGATTGCTTTTCGTTGAACGATCATCGAAAGGAACCAAGTACTCGCACTTTATTCCCGGCGGCATAGCGGCAGAGCGAAAATGCTGAGTACATTTTTTTAATTTTATCGACTTTATCGGTCATCATCGTGTTGCTTGGATCTAATTTTTATCGACGAGATCTTCCCGAAAGAATGAAAATTTCCTGAGCTAAATATTCAAGCCTTACGCACTAACGAAAGAAAATCCATTATTCGAAAATGTGAAGCAATCGATCTACAGGCGATTCGCGAGTAATTTTGCGTGATATTCTTTCGAAGTTGGAGACAGAATTTTGGTGAAACGCAACGAGAAAGAACGGCGAAATCAAAGAATAACAATAAGATGGTTTGCAAAGAGGAAAGACCCAAACGGAGGAAGTTTTAAACGGCAAGTGAAAGAGAGCGGAAAGCCACGGGAGGACTTAATACGAAGGAAGTTAGGCGGCGGAAGACCGCACGGTGTATAAATTCAAAGTAGATTAATATTATCCCCGCGGCTGTCGCGGCGGCAAACTTATGGCGCTAATTCGGCCGACGAATTATTACTCGGCGCTGCCTCCAGTCAGCCCCACTGTGTGTTTTGCCAAAACGGGGGTGTCCTGTCGTTAATAGAAGTCGTACGTGCTCCATGGAACACCGGGGGAACGTGTCTTCGGATATTAAGGCCCACCCCGATTCTCCAATTCCAACTGTTTTGGACAAAACACGAGTTGCTAACGAAAAACAATTTGTCTTTGTACAAGATTGTCCAATCGAGAGTCGAAGGGGCCAAACAGTGGAAAATGCAAGGAACGAAGAAATAAAGTCCGTGCTGGACACAAACTTAAACGCCGTGAGTAATCTCAGAAGCCAAAATTATTCGATTTAGGTTTTGGGTTATTACCAAGATATAGCAAAGTATAGGCAGATATTTTCTGAAGAATTAATCTATCAAGTACTAAGAGATTTTTTAAAGAAAATTTGAAGATCGATTTGACTGACAGCCTCGCTGTTCGTCTGGCTATGACTGCCGATATCACTTGATGCGTGTACAATGGCGAGCACATGAACACGAACGTTTTGCTTTCGTAATTCTCGTGCAAAACGTATTATTCATTTCGGTAAGCATTTCAATAGAAATTGTAACAGAATATAATAACATGCATGCGAAATATATTAGCGACAAATAATTTTAGTTTAATCGTCAGAAGTATACGTACAAACACATGCTCGCCACTGTATGTCCTAATGATGTTAGATGCACAGAACTAATTGTTTAATTAGTTTACCAAATAAAGTAACAATAAATCTATTGTCTAAATAAGTCTATTAAAGTAACAATAAAGAAATTAAAGACAACTACCAAACATAACACGTATAAAACTGGCGCACACTGTCGTCGCAATTCTAATCGATAAGAAGGAACTCGCATTGTCATTCTAATCCCCAGTAAAGGGGACAACCGAGTCCAAGACAAGATCCATGAAGGTCTTTTAAGAAAATTAAGGAGCCCCTGCATTGTCTCCCGTCTCGCGGAAGCTTCGAGAGGAGAAGCGTAGACAACAGCTGTTTAGCATCTCCGATGAAAAAGCCGGACCGGTAATTATTCAAATTATTTTCAAGAAGGGCCACGGGATTTCTGGCTCGGCCACCGCGGCGGATGTCTTTATACTCGTCTAACGGGTGTGAACGAAGTGCAAAGTGCTCCTTTTCATCGAAACCGCGAGAAGAATAAAAAAAGATGTACAACAGACACTTCGTGTCATCGACCATATCGAGGGACCATCTGTAGGCGCTTAAATATTATTTTTATCAAAAGCTTCCCGTTTTGAATACTCATTCTCTTTTAATACATAAAAGATCTTTGAACCAATTTATTTATTATTACTTTCTTTTTTTTGCTCGATAGATTCTTACGTCTTGGTTTCTACTTGGTGTACTTTAAAGTAATTTTAATACTCCATCATTCTCGTAAAATAAGCTCGCACAACAGGTAGCTGTAATTCTAACTAATAACGAGGATTCTGCAGGCGATCGAATAAATCGATTGAATAAAAAACGACGTAACTTTCGTCCAGGCAGAAGTGGACCATAACCAAAAATATATTTTCTTATTTGTGGAACTATTCGTGGAAATATCTACCTTACGATAATTTACATATTCCTGAAGAAACAGCCTGTCGTACGAACTAGCAACTAGCGTGACGTTTAACGTAATGAATATTTTAATTTGTTTAAGTTGCAAACACGCGGTTCATCTTCCAAATTTCTCCTTAATGTTCAGGAATATGGGGGAAAAAATTTGATTGGTAAAGAGTTAAGAGTGTCGTATCGAGATCAACTCTTTCGTGACGAACAGAGGAGGGAAGGTAGGGAAGAGACGAGAAGAAAAAGAAGGGAGCCACGAAGGTAGAGATTAGACGAGGAAGAAACTTTTTAGACGGGCATAGATACCGTGAAGGTGTTATGTGTAGAGTGACTGATGAGTTTTCCGCTCGATTGGATAACGGGTGAAGCCAACACCAGTTCACTTTTGTATCTTTTTCCATCCCTTGCCAGTATAACGTCGTCCAACGACGTCCATTCGACCTAAATCTCGACCAAGCCTGATGGATTCCTCACTGCATTGCGGTTTCCGATAAAACGAGTCAGGTGTTCGTTCGTCGAATGACCAGCTCGTGGAACGGCGATTTTATACCCTGCTATAATTTTATGCTGATCCGTAAAATTGAAAGGATCGAAGAGCCAGAATAGTTTCTCTGGTGCGGTTAAAATACAGGTACAAATTAGTCAGTGGAGAAAAATGCAATTATCAAGTACAGTCTACATACTTGCTGGATTTGTGAAATTTCATTAGGATTTTATGATACGGTCGTTATACAGACAAATACAATTCGCTCGCTCGATAAGCGTATTATGATTGTCAAATGCAGGTTTACTTTATTCGTCGTTGGAAATTATAGTTCGCAAGATAGTAGTTGCAGTTATGTCTAGTGCGAGGTCCTCAGAGTGAAAAATAATTCTCGATAAGATGTTACATGTTTTTCACGAATAAAATTGTTTCCTTGTAGCTTACTATAGTGGGATTTGTGTAAGAAATCAATTAGCAAAAGTATCGAGAAAGATATAGTAGAATGCTTGATATCATCAGCCTCCATATCGATTCGCGAAACTTCCTACAACTGGATTAATATCACGGACACGAAAACACAATTTACGAAAACGAATGAAACAAAGCGTAGGAAAGAACGAATAATTTATTTACGTCCATCTATTTTGAGGTTCGAAGCTATTTCAGGCACCTGAAAAATATCACGAATTTTAAAAAGAACGTTTAAAACGCGTGCAGCGGCTAAAGTGAAGAAAATCGAGACGAGCATGCCAAAGACGAAGGCAACAGGGATTCAGAAAAGAGGCACTTTAGACACGTCGCCTATCAAGAGCCGATCCATGCTTCCGGCAAGACACAAAGGCTGCCTTCATGCCACGAACCGTCCTCCTCGTCGTCATCCTCGGCCGTCGCGTCGTACTCTCTGATGACGACTAAGTAAGTAATCGAGCCTGGCCACTCTTTCGACCGACTTGTTATCATCACATTAACACAACGTGTCTGTTCTACGTTCATATGATACCAGATTTTTAATTCAATTGGATGCCTCTCCCGACGCTTGGACATCGTCAACGCTGGGAAGAAAGTAAACGTGACGTTCGCTCTTTTTTTCCCTTTAGATTTCGTTACGAAGTCGGACAATAGAATCGTCTTAGAATTGTCCATTTAGAGTTTCGAGGGTAGATAAACTCGCGACTACTCAACACCCTTTGCACCCTGCGTCGAGAGTGAAAGAAGCATCCTGGCAAATTGCGGACCGTAAAAGATCGCGATTCGAATTCCAAGGAGGGTTGTTCACGCGAATTTTGAGAAATAAAGGAATATACACAGTGTACGTATATGTATCGGAAATAAGGAAGGACAGAACGTAATAATTTCATGGAGAGACAATGAGAAGGAAAAGTGGCGACGTTTAAAATTTCTTTCCAAAGTCGGATGGCGCGATAAATATCTATCGACTGGGACTTACTTCGACCAGTTGGTAGCGCCACGAAAAGTACGGCGATTGCGGAAGCTTAAAATCTCAAACTGAGGCCAAAAACAAGGAAAACAGGAAAGTTTTACAGAAAAGGTAAATAAAAATAAGAAAGCCACGTAAAGACGAAGGGACTGACTTGTCTAACGAGAATTTCCAAACAGTCCCTGTTACAATCTCCACAAGCAATCCTCTACGAACAAATTGATGACCACCAGCTCGACGTAAGACCAAGAAGAGGATGATAACCGAGAAGACGAGAAATACGAAATGCAGGAAAGACGGAGAAGAGACGCGAAACTCAAAAAGCAAGAGGAAAGAAAAAGACTACACTTCCGCGGAATAATTAAAGAAAGGAATAACGATACATAAAAATGAAAGAGAATTTACTGCTGTCCATTAAAATTCCATAAGAATCCCTATTAAAATCTGCAGGAGCAAGATCAGACTCGAGCAAGTGATACGAAAAGAAGAAAAAGAACGAGAACGGGAAGAGGAAAAACAGAGAGAAAGAAAGAGAGAGAGAGAGACGAAAGACAAAGAGACAGAAGGTCGGCAAGAAGGAAGGGTGGGATATCAGCGGGAAAAGCAACGCTCGAGGAGACACGCAGATAGTAAGCGGTCTTAGCGTGTCGCTTAGCACCCTATCTGGCGGGATCTTCTCTCGGGTCCAACCCCTGCTCGCCCCCCGGGGGCTGCGTTTGTCGTGAGCATTACTCACTTTCTAGACGCCTACTTGCGAACCCCATCGCCGCAGCCGTCCCCGAGGCTCACTGACTACATTAGGGGACAAATCTTCCAGAGGTCGGCCTAGCCAGGAGGCCAGGAGAGATCCGAGCAACCGGAGGGGGTGGCTGTTCGACGTCACCCTTGCACGCCGACCGGACACTTTCCTCGGTCAGGACACGCGTGCACGTGCGTGGACCAAGAGAAGCCCGATAGGCGTGAATCTTTCCCTCAGATTTATGGCTTCGCACTCGCGACCAGCTTTCCGTGATAACAGCCAGAGTTGGGTTGCTTCGGATTTTCCATCCGGAACCTCGTCTTTGGACGTAGATGTTTGTACTGTCGTTCCAACAGCGAGATTTTCAATCTCTTTTGTCCTGTTTTCCGTTTCTCGATAGTTGATCTAGTTTTCTGTCTCTCTCGAAACAGGAATTTTTCTTTGGAAGTTGGAATTAGAATATTGCTACGAGTGATCATAATTAATAATTCGTGGCAGTGCAACGAATACGATAATTGTTAGACAGTCGAGAGATAGTTCGATACATAACGTTTCAACGTAAATGGGAATTTCGGATTTTCTTATGTATCACGGAGTACTTGATAATTTTATTTAGTAGATCACCGGGTTATAAAATTCATTCTAATATAATATATAACTGTTTTGTTTCATCGTGTACGGAAGATATCGTATACGATCGAAGACTATGACAATTCTCCACAAGCCACGAAGCAGAGGAACATGGTCGAAATGCGAAATTTCAACTTTTCACTGCACCCTTTCCTTTCGTTTCACTGTCTTCCGAAGTAAAAACGAGCGGGAAACGATTAGAAAAGTAAATGAAGAAGAAGCAGAAGAAAATTAATTCCACTGTCAGTGGGTTAATGCCGGGCCGTCCAATTATGCATGGCGCATCTGTAGTTCGGTCGCAGCTCGGTCTTATTGCACTCACGAAACGTAAAGGAGATATTTATGGCCGCGTACACGTGTTCCCACATATAACTCCGATCTATATTTGGCCGAGCAGCTAACCCTGAATTCCTGCTTCGTTTCTCGTACGTGGTTGTACGAGCTGTGCGGTATGCCAGCCTCTACAGGTTGCTCCCTCGAACAAGTGGTCTTGGGTGCGTGCCGATAATACCAGACACGTGGTTCTCGTTAATCTCGTATAGATCCCCCGGAGAATTTTATGTCAACCGCGCCATTTTTCAAGTATCAGACGAAGAAGAGGCTCTATATAACACCTGGATCAATTTTTTGATGAAATTAGAAACTTTCGCGTCTCGCATTTCTCGTCTTTGGCCGCTTGAAAGTGTAAGATATCCGTGAGCAAGTTTGTCGAGGAACTCGTGTCGTTTTTCACTGCATTTATCGTCAAGCGTAAGACAAAGGAGAAACTTCATATAATCACTTTGATTAATTTAGTCGATGGAATTCGAAATTCTTGTGTTTTACATTTCCCGTTTCTGGCTGTTTGAAATATCTTGGGTCAAGTTTACCAGAGAACTCGTAAAACGATCACGAGGTGAAACACGAAAACTGCTACCTTGTCATTTGTGTTCGAATGGCTGCTGAATATGCAACTTGCCAAGGATTTATGTTTTAACGAACGACCAGGAAGAGCCGCTCTCCTGAGCGGGAATTTACGATACCTTTAAGAATCGCTCGAGCTCTTCGCTCGATACTTGTAAAATTTAGTTAACACGTTCAAAATACTCGTTTCGCGAGAGACGTTTCATTTTTCTTCAAATGTTAATATCTGGTAATAAAAATAGTATTAACGGTATACGTATATTTTATAGAAGATAAGAATTTTTATTTCTACTCGTCGATATATGTACATGTTTATTTGCAACACTGATACGTATTTTCTAAATTCTCACTATGAGGAATTTCATGATCTAATATAAATTGCAATTCTTCTGTAATATAGTTATAAACAAAAACCACTGCGATAATATAATGCTATGGGTGTCTCGTTAAAAAGTATCGAAATCTATTCGGGCAAAAATTCATGGTAACGCGCGAGACGCTAAAATATTCTGCTGTTCTCTCGAAGGGAAAAGAAAAATGGGCAGGTGTAGTTCGCGATAAAAACGAGTAAAAGATCATTGCACAAAATATGATGACGGGGAGAATAAAATCGATCGTTAAATAGTCAGACGTAGGGACGACGATGGTCAGAAGCTTAAGTAGATCGTGTCTTCCAAACAACGGATAATTACAACTCGAAACGGCATGCCTTAAGTGCCATCGATAAAACACTTAAGCGTTTTCTCGCATAAATGCGAGGCGTGCGGCTCTTCTTTCGCGAGCAGGTCGTTCCAGCGTGCTCGTAATACCGTTTTCAGTGGAACCCGGAAATATAAAGTTTAATGGAAATGGTAAACGCGGTCCAACGACCGTATAAATATTCATCGACCGCCGTTTATATAAGCTGCTTCTAGGTGAATTATGGAAACGCTTGTCACTCGCACTGAGAACAATCCCATCGCAAGTGGGCGTCCCTTTCGCGACTGTTCACCTCCCCTTCTAATTATCCTGACTTTATTAGAACATTGCTTGGATGCTTCGCCTCTGATTGGCGCTGAATGCAAGTAGAAACCAAAAACCGTGAACAGACCGGCGGAAAGAAATTCACAAGACGAGTTTGTGATGTTCAATTCGCTTGTGCGAGACGCTGCAAATGATCGGTGTACGGGTTACGATTACGCTGTTGATGTTCGTGCAAATTCATACCCTTTTTCAGAACGAATTAAAAATAGTATCATATTGTTTCTTATGTTTAATAAAAAAAATGTTTACATTAGGTTGTCCCAAAAGTTCCTTTCGTTTCATAAGGAAATAACAGATGTACAATATAATTTGTTTCATTTTGTTATATTACTGCAAAATGGATCATACATAATTCAATGAAATAAAACAACAAATGTCGTGCACATATTGTTTCGTTATAAAGCAAAAGGAACGTTTTGGGCAATCTAATACGTTGTTTCGCAGCATTTTATTGTCGCGGTTATTGCAACAGAATAGAAGATCTTCGAGACATTTAAACAAATATAAATCAACGATTAAAATCCGATTTGTTTGTTGTAAAATTGCCTGTACTAATTTATCTATTTTTACTATATTTATGTGTGTATAATTTAATAATTTATTGTCAAATACATCGAGGATGCTTTATTAAAAAATGTCGCTTCTTATACTCTGAAACAACTGATCCCAAACTAATATTCGATTATAGTATATTTCCGAATATACCAAGGTTTCTACTTTTCTAGAATTAATTCTCATTGAAACATCGTTGGCAACGTTTATCACAAACTCTAATAGCAACTCTACTCTCGTTCAAATGATTACTCTTGTACAAATAAGCTAGCATTTCCTACGTCCGCAGAGTGGAATCTACCGTGCAGAACGAGCAATGAAACCAAATCACCGTTTAATCGACGCTTTCAGCGAAAAAGCCATCGATTTAACCGGTGATTCGCGAGCTTCCCAAGAATTTACGAAGCAAAACGAGATGTATGCGGATCGAGGGAAGAATGCAGCACCCACCGTATAACTTATTCACCGTTTAAGGGAAATTTCGATGCCGCATATGAAGAAGGTGGGACGGGGGTGATGTTGGAACAGTGGCGCGGCCATAAATCATGGCATTTTCAGATTTCCTTTTATCAGTGGTACTCTCGCGGTGACCAGCGTTGACCCACGCCCATAAATATCCCCATTAATATTAACTTAGGCTGGAAGGCGAGAATCGCGAGTGACCGAAACGAGCTGACAAAAAAACGGGACCGGGGGGGTGCGAACGGTGGTGGAACAGCGGAGAAAAAAACATCTCGTATGCCAGGGACGAATCTCATATTGGACGCAGCTGGGAATTGGCCGATCGAAAAATTCATGGCAAACCGAATTTCCAAGGGGGTACGCCACCCTTCAGCGGTGGCTATTGGGGTGAGAATATTAGCTTTATTTTTCTGTTATTTCCGGAATAGTGGTAGATGGCTGTTCGGAGTTATCATCGTGCGATCGTTGCAAATATCTGTGCCACGGAGACGAATCGAATTTATTATAAGACAGGCAAACTGTAATTTATCTATCTGTTATATGGAAAACCATAATCGTTTCCTTCTTTCCTTTCGTGTCTTTCTCGTTCAATCTCACCTCGACGATTGCAAATAACTTTTCTTGTAATACGAATTACAAAATTCAGCAGAGAGAATTTAGCACGAGTGAATTTGTCGATGAAAAATTCCAGGCCAGTCCATTTCGATTCCTTTCTCTTGCTTCTTTGGTTCCGTGTTTCTGAACTTTTTCCAAATAATCCTGCTGTTCGAATAATTATTTATTTCTTCGCTATCGTGATTCCACAATCTTCGCAAATAACGTTTTGGCACATAAAGACGAGCAAAACATCTCCAAAAATATACGTTTCTATCTGACAGTAAGTGGAGAAACCACAAAGACAGCCGAGTATCTCCAGCTCCCAACGAAACTTCCCTTTCTTTCGACACCGACGAGACACGTGTCTATTAATCCCGTTTCTTCCAGGCGTTCGATACCTCCGTGTCCCTCGAGTTGAAATTTCTTGCGACCGATTCGACACCCGCTTTCTCGTACAGCGAATCGCTGCAAGAAAATTGCATCGCGCGAAATGCAGATCGTGACGCGTGAAATGCAAACATCGAGAGCCACGCGTTCGATCGCTAATCGTTAAAAAGGAAGAAAGCTATCGATCGTTTCGACACAGTCGTCCTTTTGCTTTTTCATGCTTCGATACATTCAACGAAAATGAAACATTTTTCTACAACCGCCAACACCTAAATTCCATATGGCCGTTATAGTAACAGGTGTACAAAAAAGATTACGAAACGATATTCGAGACAGTTGCAAAATTTGTCTGACGACAGACGATCCGATTCTACTTGATCTCGTTTTGTCCTCTTTCTTCTAGAAACTATTTTATAGAAAATAATATCGATTAAGCAATATTTCTGGCGCAAAGAAGTAACAGTTTTATAACAAATACGAGGCACGTCCAGGAAGCGATCCAACTATTTTGTATCAAAAATTCCACCTTCGCTAACGTTTGAAATACGTTCTCTCGGATCTTCCACGCTTCGTTCTAGTCTCGCCTATTTTATTTTTTGAAGGAACCGCAGAAAACAATTTGCTCGTTCCGCAGAATTTGCCATCAACCGGCTCCATCCTCTTGATTACGTCCAAAATTCGAAATCTCCTTCGATGGCGATTTTAATTTCCATTCAAGTTGAATTGGCGAGCCACGAGCGAGATAGAAACAATTCTGCTGAACCCATAGCTGTTCGTTCCAACACTGACATTTAAAGCTACATTGACGAATCACGTACTTAACTTTCACATACTGTTGCTACACTTTTCAGCGTGTAATTCAAATTCGTAATATATCGATCCCATAAGAAGATAATAGCCGCTGTCTTTCCTTATCGATTTCTCATTACCTCGTAGCTTAATTTAGTTTTCAGATACTCTCACCGCAAATCGGCCGATATCCAAATATGTACTTACGACCATTAGCACACGCAGTAAGATTTATTTTAAATAGTAACCACGTTCCATCAAGATCTGGAGAGATGGGGTTCTCAAGATATTCAAGATGGCCGGATACTTTCCTCGTGCATTACCAGCGAAAGCACGTTGCATTTATTCTCGGTAATTCCCTGGCTCTAATCCTGAAAGGTCTGCCACGCAACCTTCATCTCCGTTCGCCGTCCAGCCGAGACGTTATTAAGCCATCAAATATCCCGTGTATTATAAAATCATACTCGCGATTTTTCTCCGCGTGCACAAGATCGTTGATTGCGATATCAGCGGTATTGGCTGGTGAATATACTCGATGCCTTTTAACATCAGGGCGCAACGCGAGAGGAACAGGAGGATCTGTTCTCTGTTCCTCTTTAAAGCAGCTTCGCTCGATTATTTTCAAGTTGGAAGGCCAAGTCGATGATGATGACGATGCCTTTTAAGCCTGCATCGGCTTAATTGATTTATTTCTGAGAGGGTCCAGGAGTCAAGGTACCGGGGTCGCTGATTGGCCAGCGTAGAGAAGGGGCCATCGAGCGGACAGGACGATCAGCCTCGAAAGGACCTCTCTTTCTTTCCCCGCCGCTCCCCTCCATTCGAACCCTTTCTTCGATCTTATCCTCGAAAGGCTCGACAATTAAGGATAATAATTACGGTGTTCCGGCTACTGATCTCTGGCTACCGGTCTTCCGGCCAAATGAAAAAAAAAAAAGAAACGAGATGCGACCCTCGGGCTTACAACTACAATGTTCCTGTAGCGGTAACGAAAAGTGGCCGATTAATAATGGCTCAATTTTCACCGGGCGTTGTAATTAGAACGATTTCATCCGGTCGAACATTGTTATTAGCCCGAGTATTTAGCTGTGATTCCGCCTTCTGATGGCTCGGTAATCGTCGCGACCTTTTAGTGGCGCCAAAAGATGGGACGACTCTATTCGCGATAGAGTTTAAAGCGGTTAGTAGAACGTTTTTTAATCGAAAGGACGTTCGTTGAAGAACATCGAGGTACTTACGAGATACTTTGGTATATCGTGGTAATTTATTTTGCTGTTGCGAAAGAGAATTTTCCATTTTGCGAAGTACACAGTCTCGCGATAGTATTCTTCCATATATTTCAATCTTTTTTATGAAAATATTCATCGTGCGTAGCACGCAATTGCTACACCGGTACTCACAGTGGGTCGTAAAAATGTTCCAACACTTGTTCAAACTTATTATTATCGACATATTTCACCTTAGGATAAAATTTCTTTAGCACCGTTTCTGAGACTTCAATTTTTAAAACGAATTCTTAAAATGAAGAAATCATGAAAATGATGAAAAGAGATGGAGTTGATCGGTTTGGCTTCTCAGAGATCTATCGGCTTCGTATCATAAACAAATTGTACTTGGATTTCAATTCCCTGAAGAAACTTCCCATTTTATCGCCAACGATTTTATCCTCGCGTTGATATTCCAATCGAACGAATACGACGTAGTTCGCGTTCGATTCGCAATTATTCGCTAAAAGAAACTAAATACAATTTCTAACTGTCGAACAGAATAAAATAAACGCGATACCAGTTTCGCGAAACGATCGTTGGTATTAAATGGATGGTCTTCGTCGAACAAACATTTCCGCCAGCTCCCGGCCGAGTGTATTTTCCTCTAAATTATACGATTCCCGGGACTGATGCTGAAAGCTTTACGATGATTTTATTGATTCTCGAACACGACTTATCGTTCGTTATTGCTCGTATCCCGAGAGCTCGTCCGAGTTCGCGCAACGCCGCGGGCCACAAGAATGAAATTCTCGGTCGGAAGATGCTCGAGAACAGCGTGGAATTTTGTTCGCGGAATTCCGCCGCGTTTCCAGATCCTCTGGGACCTCTTTCGCCTCATAACAAACGGAAACGATCGTCCTTATACATTCTAAACGATTCTCGAGCGAATAGAATGGAAGGCTCGTAACGTTCCTTTGATTAGCTATCGATGATAGTCACAGTTACGATAAATTCTCAATTTTTGTCCGAGATACAACATATTTACGTGAAACTTGAAGATGCAATACTGCACAGAACGCACTTTATGGACAAAAATGTATAGACATGTAAAATATCCAAAGCGTAGTATTTGTTACGATAGATAAAACAACTTCCTAGCCGAATTCCGCTTTGTTAATCATCTTCGCAAAATTCCGTAGTTGCATAAATAGTCTAGTTATAACGTAGCGAGATATTTGATCCTCGACTGATATCGTCGGATATTTCGCGTTCTACGTATTATACGATAAAAATCATGAACGATAGTTAAATGCATTAAAGAAAATTATAGGCTGTAAAATCCATATGGATTTATAGTACAAATAACAAAGTTCTAAAGTTATATTAATTATTAATCCTAATTCAAATCGTTTCTAGATCACCTGATCTTCGTCAAGTGGGAAATGGTTCGTTCCTTTTCTCTTTTATTCGAGGCAGATAGTTCTACTTCGAAATTTCCTCGTCACACTCGAACGCCCTGTTTTTCTTCCCTTTTCAGTCTCAATTTTTAAAAGATCCCCAGTCTCTTTCCCCTTTTCAATCTTCTCTTTTTCCTCACAGATTCCAATATAGCGAGCTGCGCGAGGTAGTTCGGAGGCGCGCCAACAGAAAATTAGAAACATCCGATAGGGCCCTTTATACCACGATCCGAAGGCAGGGCAAAAAGGAACTCGCGACCGGATCGACTGCGAAATAAGCTGCTCCACCGGTGGATCGATCGATCGCTTGTACCGCGGACGTATAGATTCGGACTTAACGTCGCTTCTTCGATGGTATTCAATTTTTTCTTCCCGGTAGACGAGGATTTTTCACGGTACTCGATTCTGATTCGTCTAAATGCTGTACTTCGTCATGCCAGGAATTTTTCAACCAAGTCTGTGCTCGCCAACGAACACATTCAGCATCGTGTGGATCACCTTCTAACTATCGTATTACCTTCTACGTGCATCATTCGCGATCGTGAATTTTACTTCCAAAGTAATGCGTTTGATTTCCAATCGCTTTAAGCGTCCCAGCCCTTTGAAAAGCTAAAACATTGCTAGAACACTCGTCGATAAACGGCAACGGATTTTTACGCAACTTCGTATCCTTCGAACTCGACGCTGCACCTGTTTCTCTGAAAGCGAAACCACTGGATACTTGCCACGCGGCTGGAAATGAAACTTTACGATCGATGATGCATCGGAACGAAAATATGGAAGAGAAGTTGGACAAAGTTGGGGCAGCCAAGTGGAGAATTCGTATGAAAGAGAAGAATCCCGCGTGAGCCGATCGAGGAGAGCGGAGAGATACGAGGAAAGAAGAGAGAAATGTCCGTGAAGAGAGGAAACGGGAAGGGAAAAGGGAGAGAAAGAGAGGAGAGCGCGTCCAACACGGACATTCGTCACACGACATCAAACGCGGCTGCCGCCCGTTGGAGACTCGACCGACCGACTCTAAAGACTCCGGTCGATCAGCCATGAAGAGAGGGCGCACAGTGAGGAGGAATCGCAAAAAAATCGGGAAAAATGAGGGGAAGGAGGAAACGGCCGGAGCCGACTTTGTAAGGGTACTCTGTTGCTCTCATTCTTGTATTCAAGCTCGATTAATCTCGTACGTTTTCGTGTGCGGGGGTGCGATCCAGATTTAATTGCGACGTTGATTAACCCTTTCAACGTTTACACCGTTTACTTTGTAAGATGTTCAGAGAGGACGGATACGTTCTGACGCGATGACTAAACGTGACGAATTTCTGAAAATGAATGGGTTTTCTATATCGCGATATTATCTCTTTCTTTTTTCTCTTTTTATTGTGGACATTTGCTGCAGTATTGTTGCAGAAGCTTCAGCTTAGAAATAGACAGAAATTTACGGCCTTGCACCGATTGTTTTGTTCCGCGTATTAGTTATAGAATTATATCGTAGAATGTTTTAGGTAAGTATGGTAGAACCCACGAACACAATGTTCATCGTTCGTTGTGCTCGATATGTAGGTTGTAGAGTTATGTATTTAAAAAAATTGTAGAAATATAGTATTTGTATAAATATTATAAAAATACGCAGATGAAGAAATATTGAAAAAGAAAGAAAATATTTGATACTTCGGTATTAAGTGTTCCTAATTTTAAAATATATCTCTGTATTACAATACCCACAAGACATTCTTGTACTAAGACATTCTTTGACGCGTTCTTTGACACATTTTCACGAGCAGAAGCTTCAAGAATCACGCGTAAAAACCTAACTTACTCTGTACGTCAAAAACGAAAATAAACGTTTAGATGAATATCTGAAAGCACGAACGAGAGTACCAAAGAGTTCGTGTTTACCAAGAAATTAAAGACAAACAGATGAAGGAGATAGTACGAAGGAACACGATCGAAGAAGCGCGATTTGACCGGAAGTGACGCGGTAGGGACGAAGAAAAAGCGGCGTAGGGCGCGAAGAGAAGCAACGACGTTCATCAACGATCTTCCTACGCCAAATACCCACGACGAAAAGGGAAAAGGGGAAAAATCATGATGTCGAGATGCAGATAGATGGCAGCATGTATTGACTTTGTAATCGCGACCTTGAATTACTGCACGAATGATGACTGAGCGGTATTTAATGTATCGAAAGACGTTCCGCGGCTGATTCTGCCGGCAAGTCATCCCAGTCATTGTATGTTCCAGGATTCTGAACCGGTAGCTGCCGGTCGCTACCGTCGTTGATCGTTCAATATACGACGCACTGGGAACTATTCCAGTAGCCGGATCGCCGCTCGAAGGCGAAGAAGATCGATTAATGTCGTTTCAAGAGTACCTCCGCGAAGAGATTTTTCTAAGGTCCCTCGTAAAATTCATTCCGAAGTACGAGAATGTTGCATTCGAGATTCTTAACTCGATAGTTGGAATAGTAAGTGTGATAGTTTCGATTGTTGGAGCTTTTTAATTTCACCTTAGCTTCGTACACTCGCAGTCGAGGGATCGAGTGAACTATGGCGATTTTCTTTTAACAGGCTGGTTAAAGATAAACGTAGAAAAAGATATGTCAGATTCTGTTTGAATCTCTTTGACGTATTTGTCCGCAGGATATTTCTGTGAATTTATGAGTCGTTATTAGGCATGTACAATTGTGCGTTTCAACGCTTAGAAAACATGGGAAAAATCAAATCTCTCTTTCTATACGAAGTTTATTTACAAGGAAATTCAACTACCAATAAAAATATCGTAGCTTAAATCCATAAAATTAGATAGGAATTTAAGATTGAACGATTAAAACCGCACGCAAAGCGGACAAAATCGTGTACGATGAAAATGGCCATTAACAATATTCCCTGCGTGAAGTTTCTTCTTCCACCTCTGATCCATTAGAATTTTAAATACGAATTTTCTAAATTACTTTCATCATCCTACCACTATGTACATCACATCGAGAAAAATCATCGACAACCATGCTTCTTTTTGTCATCTTTCTTTAGTAGCTTACCCCAGTTTACTCGCTTAGGGCTTGGAATTAATTAGCCAGCCACAATTTGCTCGCCAGACCGAGGGACAGTAATCTGTCGGCTAACTAAATTTCATATGATTACGCGGCGGGAGTCGCGCGTTCGCGAACGAGAACATTTTACGACGCAAGATTTCGCGAAACAATCCCGCCTTTGCGGAGGAGCTTCTTGCCAACGGATTGGTCCATGGTTATCCGCATAACTGCGAACAATTATCTCTCGGTTACGGATTGTTCAGTCACGTTACAGCCACGATAGCGTGCTGTCGACCGTTAAAAGCAGCTAGACGCTCCTTAAAAGGATTTATCACTGTCGTTACATCGACCGTCAGGGGCCGATAGCCTGTGTTCGAACTCGACACTGCGCCGCATGCTATAATTGCAGTCATCCCGCGCCGGAAAATTTCCTAACTTTTTTTGCACCACCGACGTTCCACGGATTCGACTGAAAACCTCTGCGAGCGCTGCTCCTCTTTTTTTCCCACGAAGGCAAATTTTCTGGACGAACAGGATTTCGTCGAAGAACGCAAGATTTTCGGTTGACTTAGCAACGAACAACTCGAAGGGAATATAAGATGACCGGGCAAGAATCTTTCCGATCTTCTTCCACGGTACCTTGCTTGATCTTTTATGTAATTCTGACGCGAGAATATTTGTGCATCTGTCATGCGAATACTGATATAGAATAATTCGTTGATTAAGCTAGTACGATTAAAGAAAGGTGTAAATGTAAGTAGTACGAAAGATAGCATAATTTTATAAAACGTAACTGCATTTGAGGCGAGCGCTGAACAAATATAACGTACGCTACAGAGTAGATGATTGTCAGCAACACGATGAGAAACGTCTGGTACAAAATTAACTAATATACGCATATAGCAATCGTAAAACTTCTTCAGGCTTCTGCTACTGTAAATGTACAAAAATGAGACTTAATCTGTATCGAATCCTTCGGAGGAATCTTGGTGCTCTGTCTCTCTGATCTAATTCGTTCTTCGGTAACAAATTCTAATCACCTTAATTTCTTCACCATCGCTGTTTCTCGTCTCGAATTTTTATAGAATATTATAGAATTTTATTTAATTTCCCAATGTATATTTTCATACGTGGGTAAGTTGTCCAGTTTGATTTGGTTGAATCGCGGTACGCGTCGGCCAGATATGTTGCATCGTCGAACGAATTTCACGCCGGCGATACCGGATTTGTTTTTGCCAGGGCTGCACACTTCAGGGAGCAAGCCACTCTAATCCTCGTGATAAAACTCAGATCGAGCTACGGTGCAGCCGCGTCACGGGGAATTCAGGTTAATTTGTACCGGTAATGATTCACCGGGCTGATTGGGTTTCTTCGATGCAGCCTTCGCTCGTATTGGATCGTGGCAAGAAATTCATTTTACTATGGCTTCCAAGGCGGAACCTATCTCGACGTCCATTTCGAAGAATTCACCGTCAGGTGAGTGATTTTTAACCAGAGACCGATGATAAATCTTTCATTCATCGATCAAATGTTTTATCGATCAATGTGATTTCCTAGCTAATCATTAACACGTTCTGTGCCTCGTACTACCGTCGTCTAATAGAGTTTGCAATCAAGAAGCAGTTTACGTTTAAATTCTTGCATCGATAGCTAAATCACGAGCGTTACTTAATAACGATAATGAACAGGTTTATCGACGAGTAATTTTGAATCGTAAATTGCGTGCATCTTTTTATTAAAACTGATAGCTCATCGATAAACCTTTAAAATAATGCACAAGTTTGAACAAGTTTAAACGATCTTTTAAGCGAATACAATATAACTAAATCGCTGATTTTTACGCATTTATGTGAAATTTAAAGGTACATACATTTTATACGTAAAATAAATCACTATTTAAGTTCTATTTCTCTAGCTGCGTCCATAGAGTAAACAGAAATTTGCATAAAAATCCGCGTCTAAAAATAACTGCCCTGAGACATTTCAGCAGACGCATGTACGTCTTAGAGAAACCTGTATCGGACTTTATCCAACTCTGTCTTCGACTCGATGGTAATTATCTACTAATCACGACGAAAAGCACGCGTTCCATCTGCTCTACGCCGAAGTTCCTCGAAAAACTGGATTCTATACAAGTTGGCGATTAGAATTCGCAGTTGGTAGACGCGTGGTGAACGAAACCAGTCGGTGAAAGGACGCGTTCCAGCGTTGTCACTGGCATTTTCCGTTTGACAATCCACTCGAGAAAGTCAACGGTGTTAAAAGACAGTGGAATTTTGGCATGGACGTTGCTTTCATAAAATCAGTGAACCGTGGAGGAAAGAACCGTCGAGGAACGCCGGAATTATTCCGGCGGTGTCGCGTCCCAAACGGACCAGGAATTTTTCTTTCGTCGACCAGCGACGGCTGCGGCGGCGGCGACAGCTTTTGACCCGGCAAAAACGGCGGCCACGTCCGCCGAATTTTTGGCTGAATCTTCGATCCTCGTGGACCGCGCGAACTGCCAGATATGCAGCCAACAGAATCGCGGATCCTCACATGACTTACCATCCCTTTAAAATCCCTCCGTTTCTCGAATCCGCCATATCAACTTGTCTTTTGCCATTTTATCGATGCAAAGAGGATCGGTCGCGCACGACGTATTTTTTAATTTAGCGGTTTTTGGAACGACGATACGTTCGAGAAATATTTCAATCCTTGGATATCCACCTTCTGGCGTATCATTTCATTTTTGTTAAAAGCGAATTATATCGCAGGTAGAAAACACTCACTTTCTCTCTTCTCTCATTGTGTCTAAGGTATAGGTTTGTTAGGTGAGAGCCTTACTGAAGAGTCCATACTAGCAGATCTTGGACGAAACACTCACTATATCGCAGGTAGATTTACGAAAATGGGTTTATAGCGATCCAGACTATTCAATGATTCATCGATGTTTAAAATCTACGATAATTGACGATTTAAAAACAAGATCAAGCTTCTATTAATTACACCAATGTAGATATATTTTTAGCTAGTATGTATGAAACCGTAACAAAAATTATCAGCGACGAACCAATCGAAATGAAATATCGTATATGATATCGTATAGGATCAGGATTAAAAGTTGACACGCGTTCTGCGGCATCGAAAGGATGGTTATCGGATGCATTTCAGCGGATAAGGAAGATTTTTCGAGGTAGAATCTCCGGAGGTAATGTTCCTCTGGTAAGAGGCCAATTAACACATCTAATCTCGAGAGGCGACGTTCTCAACTAATCCCAAGACAAAATCGGCGGTCTTCCCGTTATCTTGGACCATTGCCGACGTTAGTTATCCATTGTCTCCGGCTTAAAGGAAACGGTAGCTAGATCTTAAATCTAAATTGCACCTGTTTGTCACTGTCCGCTGCCCTCCCCCCTCCACGACAAACGTATCGCCCTGACTACAATTAACACTTCGCCACACAAAATCCACTTGATCAAAAACAGCGGAATTTGGTGAAAAGGAAACGCCGTGGAAGACGAACGATCGAAACGAAATTATCGCGCAACCATGTTAAAATACCACGTTCAAGTAACCGTGTAGAGAGTCTAAATGAAAATAACATGGAGAATCAACGTAATGGAGATTCTGTAATATTCTGATCAACTTATCGATTGACAAAGTGGTCTGTCAGGGCTGATCGACGTCGAGAGAGAAAAATTCAAACGATACGTAGGAATTAGGATGTTTGAAATCGGGACCGCTAATGCGTTAATCCGCCGTTTCGCCGGGAAAAAGTCTGTCCAGGATGAAAAAAGTTGGAATTGATCACGGTCTGCCGTGGCGAATGCGATGGCTGACTAAGCCGCGAGTTATGCCCGGTTCTACACATTTACGTACCGCTATCTATTTATCGAACTTGTCGAGCACGCCCAGTTTCCTCTCTCCTTCTCTTTCTATCTCTCTCCAGACCACGCTACTACTCGCCTCACGTCGATCGTATCTTTGCCGGATTTTTCACATAATCACTCGAGTCTAGCAATCAGTTTCGACAGCGATAATTGATTTCCAACTACCGACCAAACGTTCGCAAACATCGACAGGTACGTGAAACTCAGGTGGATAGGAAATATGTAAGACTGTTTAATTCTTTCAAGTGTTATTCGTCTCGCGGGATTCTTATTGTTTGAAATGATATTCGTTTCACGATAATGTTAGAATTTATGTGAAACATATCAAGAACACAACGATGGATACGCAAACGAAGGATACTTGTTCCGCAGGTGCAAAAATATTTGAAATTATCATGCGAATAAAGAGTACACAGTTATCGAGGGTTTTAAACTCAGATTCGATTAAGTGTCCTCTAGGTCGAGTGAAAAAAAACCTAAAAAGGTAGAAAATGAGAGAGAATAAGCATATGCAATCGTAAATAGTTAAGAATCATAGCTAAGAAACGTCTGAATATAATTCTCATTGAGCAAGAAAGCCTCTTTTCATACGAAAAACCCCTGAGTATAATTGTGATAATGATTATACGAAATAGTACAAAAGGAACAAAGAAGGACTCTCCCGAAACTTCACCTCACCATAATGTTACAACTAAATTAAAGTAAAGTTAGTACAATGAAAAATATACGATACGTATGGAAACGCTCGACTGGATAAATAATTGTATAAATGGAAAACAGGAAGCATCGCATCTCGGCTTCCTCCCAGATTTTGTAGCCTGTTGGACCCTTCGAACGATCCTGAAGGGTCTTGTTCGGATGCTTCCATGCGAGGAATGAGATACCAAAAATAACAGACAGAGATGGTCTTACGGTTTGTCTTATTGGCCAAACAATTGCGTCACTTACCAAGGAAATTCTCGTTAATTGCGTTAAAATTTCACGGCTAAAGGAAGCCGATACGAAAAAGTGACAATGCCAATCAAAGAACTGACTGAGCACGCGATTCAAGGATCTTTTCTCTCGATTATTTTTCCACGCTTTTTCCCATGTAGAACGTGCTCGAGCAACGTGGGAAATTTCCTCGCGAGGAAAGGTCGCGGATAGCTCGATTCGGATTACACTTTACAGACTCGGAGAACAGCCAAAGATATTAGACGAGTATTTCTCTTTAGCTTGGGTAATTCAAGTTTAAGGGGTGAAACCACCCTTTGAAGTTCTGTTGCTTGGAAGCTAACTCGGAGAGGGTTACAGGCAGGAGAAAGATTTGTTTAACAAAAATTGTATGATTTCTCTAACGCGTTAGAAGAAGTTGGAGTCAAGAAACGACTTTCAATGCGAGTTAGCTCGTAGCATTTTTCCAAATGATGTCTCATGAACGTTAGCGTAAATGTATCTCTATGTGGTGTCCCTAAAGATCGAATGAATTTTTGAAAAAGGAAATTCCTTCAAATATATTCGATTAACGAGCGTTTCTTTCGAATTATCCTACCTTCAAGGTGAGAAGTGCCCCAGGAAATATGCCAAGCGCCGCAAGACTCTGACTGTGATCGGTCAATTCGTGTTCGCCCAACATCAGATGTTGATCGTAGGGACCAGCACCGCAAATTTGCATCGTCTGAAAAGAAACGCAAA
The DNA here is from genome assembly GCF_040668555.2 of Bombus flavifrons. NCBI lineage: Eukaryota > Metazoa > Arthropoda > Insecta > Hymenoptera > Apidae > Bombus > Bombus flavifrons. The sequence continues at coordinate 8,529,544 of NC_138455.1, read as the reverse complement.
AATGTATCGCTGCATACGATAAAATAATTTTCGAAAGTTAAGTACTTACTATGGCGTGGTATATTCCCATCTATCGCGAGAAAACATATAAAGTTCGCGTGGCAGTGGCGAGTTAACGTAAAAATACTCTCAACGTGACCCATGGGAAATGATTGGCGAAGGCAACAAATTCCAAGAACGTAGAAAATTCCAGCGGCTTGTGCACCTCCTTCTCCGCGCATCGAACTCCAAAGCGGACCGCGAGAAGGGAAAAGAAACCGAAGGAAAGGACCGCGTCTCGAACTCGGAATCGCGGAGCATGCGTCCGGGTAATTGCTTAATTTGTGGAAGCCGCGTTCGAGAAGCGGTTTCGCGTTTACCCTCCGTTCAACTTCTCGAGGAAGGAACGAGGACCAACTTCCCCAGTGCCGGGGTAAACGTGCAGGTTTCTGTTTTACGAGCGAGTAACAGGCCAGAGCAGCAACAGCTACGAAGAGCAAAGAGGAGGAAGACCGAAGCGAAGTGAACCATTTAGAAAAGAATTATACTTTGACTGTATTTACGTCGAGCGAAACTTTTCATCTTTTAAATACGATGGAAGTTAGACGAAGGAAGGAAAAAGCTACGAGAGCAATTTGAAAAATTGATAGCCCAATGAAAAGATGTAATTTTGGAATTCGAAGCAAACAATACAAAAAGAATTACTCTCGGGGCTAAAGCTGAATGGCGTTCTGCCATTGATGGTTTTAAATCGAGTGTCGGAAGGACGGTTTCTTGTAGGACTTAGAAATCTCTGTGGGCTGATTGAGTTGACGGTGACGTGGCACAAACGTCTCCTGTGAAATTGATTTTAAATTCCAAAAATTAGTTCCGTTACACCCACATTCGATAAATCTTCGATCCACAGCTTTTATTCTAGAAAACATACATCCTGTATCTTCGAGCGGACGTTCCTGAAACAAAATTTCTTCGGAAAAATGTTCGTCGAAGAACAATCCTCGAACATCGAACTGTAGATCTTGTAGAAGATTCTCGTAAGCCCTAATTTGAGACCTGAAAACCTTGACAAAGAACTGCATCGAGAAGTTGAAGTGACGAAAGTTACGAGATAATACCAGCGTTTACCGTGGGGAAACGAGGAAGTGAAAAAAATAAACAGAGGCAAGAGGAGAAATGATTGGTTGGGTCAAGAAACCGATGCTTCCTCGTTAAGGTCTTCCCTGGACACGAGAGGTGCTCGACCAAACCGATAAATAGAGATCAGTTTAACAAGGTTGCGAAGTAGAAAGGCAAGAAGCTGAAAGATTGCCCTATGTTCCAACCAGTCTTTTACCTTTCCTTCCTATATTTGGAATAAAACGAATAATATTTTGGAACACAATAAAATTAATAAAAAAAACAGTATCCTTGCGTACGCACCAAAACACAATACAATACAGTTTGAAGAGGCTTCTTCAAGAAACTTTTTCTTCTCAGCTTCAAACAATATCGACTCTTCTATTTCCGCAGTTAAAAGAATAAAAAACATTAATCCCTGCATGAACCTGATACAATTTCTCAACAAAGTCTTCATTTTCTCTTGCCGGACGATATCGATTTTCCTCGCTTTATAATTACCAAAAATAAAAAAGGCCGATCCTTTCTCGGTTCCAGAAGAAACCACAAAAGATCCGAAGCAAGAATAGTGACACAGAATGTGGATAGAAAGTAATATTTACAGGTGGCAATCGGCGTTACGACGATTACGTAAAACGATCGACGACCGAGGCGCACCGGCTATTGTCCCGATTTGCTTGCTTGCTCGCGACTTGTCCGCATCCGACCATGAAATTCGTGCATTTTTGCCAACCGATAAAAACACCAACAATTGTCGTTTCTGTCAAACGCGGCTCGATCCGCCAACAACCGGCACCCTTTAGTCCGCCTCTGATACTTTCCAACCGGTATCGTCTAATCTTCGACTGTTCGACGATCCATCGATCAGCCTGGATCCTCCGCTAGCTGGAAAATGACCTAGGCACGATCCCCTCGAACAGACACGAGAGATACGCCGGCTTAAATTTAAGAGTTTTACTACTGGCAGGCTGCGGCAATTATTGCGGTAAAACTGAGACGAGCTACGTTTTGTCCTTTTTGCCGACGTGGTTTTTTGCGGGAAACCCGTGGAGAAAAATTCGTTAACCCGTTGGTGAATAGTAGAGAGACTGCTACTCAGGGTAGATTGCTCCTCTTGTTCATCCTTGTGGTCGTAATAAAACATAAGTGCCTGCCAGAAGTTTCCGGCCAAACTGTAATTTTAATACATCTTTTTAGATATTCCTTCTTGCGGATGGTTTTTAACGAGATAATAGAAGTCGTGACTTTTATCTCCGAAGATACGAGCCCTGTTTCTTTATCCGGACCATGTGATAACATTGTATTTTCACTGGCAAAACTTTCGAATGCAACATTTTACAAGTCACGAGCTACAAGTATTAATTAATTAATTAAAACAAGCAGCGACGAGTACGATAATAAAACAAATGAGATTTGAAAAATTCCGAGTTATCCATCGAAGAAGAATTACGCGACCGTAAAAGAAAAATCCACAATTCATAACGCGCGTTCCTCCATTTACCAATATCATCGGTTTAAAGAATTATTGTACAGAACTCTTATTTTAATATTCCATTTCCTTAACTTTGAATGTTTCAAGAAATAGATCTGAATTCATGGCGAAAAGTTCCTTCAAACCCACCGATTGCAATCAGCCTTTCCAAGCTCTCGATGCGAGCTTTTGCATGACTAAATTACGCGAAAACACGTGACAAGAGCAAGGAAGAGACAGGCAGAGAAAGAGAGAGGAAAAGATAGAATTGAACAGCCACCGGAATGGAAGGGCCAGAGTGGAGCGAAGTGGAGTGAAGTGGAGTGGAGAAGTCGAGAAGGCCTGTTATTAGCGTGAGGTTTATGCTCTTTCGGGTTTTTGCCGGTGGCCTCGGAGAAGGAGAAGGAGATGGCCACAGCCTCGCAATATAAATACGCTTAATAGTTTAAGCACACTGCCGGAGCTCGGGCATATGCTAACCAGCCATAACTACGGCTTTACTACTTTCGTCCACTGAACGAACCAACGAACAACCTGCTTACAGGGTGTCCGATTTTAGGAGGGTTTCTCTTTCCTCTTCGCAGTTACCTCGTCGGAAACGGTCAGCCCTCGTAAAACGGCTGCGAGCAATTTTCATTCAATTATCCCGCGATCACTGTCATTCACAGCAACTACGATCGATCGCCGGCAACGCGTTAAAATTCAGCAAATTATGTTTGTTTAGTTGGTGAAATGCCGACGGGAGGAATCTCTATTATCGTGGAATTCGTTTGCTTCTTTGTTCGATCGAACAGACGAGGAATTTTTAAGCATAGAAACATGGTAGTCACGTTTTACGCCGTTTATAAAGATGCATTTTTGATATTCTGTGGACCACGCAATTAATCGTCTATTATCAAATTTGGTTTTTATAATTGACACTTACAATATGGAATCTTTTATTCATATGGTTTTTGGTAATAGAAACACACGATGATACAAAGTCAGTTTTATCAAAAACACTTCTCTCGTATCATCATCAAAAAATACACGCTTACCATTATATCAAAAACACTTCTGTCGTATAATCATCGAAGAATACACGCTTACCATTAGTTTTAGCTCCTTTAATGTAATCTCCGACGATACTTTCAACTCGTGCGATCCTTTCAAGTTCCGCCTAGTCCTCGACGGCCTCGTATTCTCCATCTTTGGTCTCTTGGCCGCCACCTGCGATCGAATTAAAAAATCTATTTGAACATCAGGAAATCGTGCGCGTCATTTTGAACATCTATTCTCGGGCTCGTGACGCCCCGATACCGTTTCGATGCTCGACACGAGCAACGAGAGGCGCAGAAAAATAAAACAGCGCGCGGACGAGCAGAGAGATGAAGCAGCTGGCCATAAGGTCGTGGAAACGTAATGACGATTATTATCGTGAAATGAATGAGATGGAGCCAATCTCCTTATCGACCGACATCAATCTGAAACGATGGACCGGTTCCAAGACACTCTGGTGACTCGGCACGTCGGCCCATTAACAAAAATCCGTTGTCTCTCCGTCTCCAGTCGAATAATTTACTCTTCCAGCGCTCTCTTCCTCTCTCCTTCGTCCGTCCCTTCGTGATCTTCGTTCGAATTCCAGAGGATCGAATCTATGGATTTTTATTCCATCCCTTACCTCGAGATCGTTTTCCAACTTCGTATCCTCGTTATCCTCCACGCACTTTATATAAATCGTCGCCCTGTCGTACTTGAGACTCTCCAGACGTTCTTGCTCCACTCTCACCAGCATACACGCCGCGCACAAACCTGAAACGCAAAGGGAGGAATATGATTAAAGGAATATCGATTTCGTAGGCGGAATTGCAGAAAATTTGTCAGGTGGCTGGGTGTTACGATTTTGGAGTTTCAGACAGATATCTGGCAAGCTCTGGTGACCTTTGCCTTCGAGTAGGAGCAGTAAATCATACTTGCTTTCTAACCGGTCTTTCAAAAGGACTTGGTAATTGATACTCTTGTTACAGCGAAATTGGTAGTACAGCGATGTAAGTAGAGTGTTTGCGCGTCTATGGAGAATTTAAGACGCTTCATCGACGGAACGCGCCAATCGGCACGTTTCGCGTTAAAATACATGAGAGACGAATAAGATGCGTAAGACGTAAATGTTTCAAACGATACGTAATTTAGATAATATCGCAGAAGTAACGTGGTATGTTCCTCGATTTGTATGTCTGTATTCTAATTAATTCGGAGGATACAATTTAAATAAACGGGGAAAAATAGCCGGAATGCACTTGTGCAAAGCGTGAAGAGTAAAGTACATTCTTCGCAATACGCAGACGAGTCTTTATTTAGATTCCACGCTGTAGTTGAAAGAAAATAATGAAAAAGGAAGGCAAGACTAACAAAAAATCCTCTTAAACCCACTCACACTCAGAAAAAAAACGAAGAAAGCAATCTGCGTAGAATCTACCGCAACACCCTTCCGACACCTTCACGGAATCGATCCCCTTAACTCCACCCCTTTCGCCTAAGAGCGTCAAGTACCGGTGAGGCGGTCACACCACGGCCAATTTCAAGATTCCTTTAACACCCTTTCCGAAGCCACCCTTCGTTAACACCAGCGTGGGTCAGATTACATCGACACCCCCTCGAGCGTCGAAGTTACAAAGTCACAGAGGAACCAGATCAGAGGGGTGGTGAAAGAGGGTGGGAGACACGGTGCGGGTGTGGGCGTTTCGACGACGCTGCCGTGGCTCTCGGTGGCTCTTATCCTCGTGTATAATAGATTGCTTACGGTCGGCGAGATTAATACAGTAATTAATAATATACGGTGACCAGAGCCGCGTAAGAAGCGGCCATTGTTGCTGGCCGGACAGCGCAAAAACCAGGCCGAACAGCTCCTATCCGGCCCGGCTTTCAGGAGCGTTACGTCATGTTCAGACAGTTTTCCGCTAAAGGGGCTGCAGGGTAAACCCCCACGAGGAACGCTCTGACCTCGAATGAATTCGAATGTCCACCACCCTGCGCCGCCACAGCCCTAATTACCACGAGTACCGTGGCCGTGGTATCGCGCTCGTCCACGTGAACACACTGCAAGAACACCAACCACCCCTCGAACAATGACCCGGCGGTCGACGACCTGTCCCAAACTAGGTGTAGCCTGTCTCCAGATTCTTGGACGATCAAGGAACACGTTCTTTCGGAGGAGGGACACGAAGCTTGTAAAAAATATTTGTCGTACATTCTTGTTCGCAAGTACGTGTCAGAACATCCGTTGGTTTCGTACGAAACGAGAGAGTCGATGGAAGTTATCAAGCGATCGACTGATCGATCGTATTCGAAGTTTGTATTCGGGTTACGATCAAATTTTACTCAAATTCTTCTCTTCCAATCAGTAACTATTTGCAGGAATTGAGAAATACCGCAATAATTATGCGTCGGATCTCCATACACGGTTTCCTAGTCTACTGTAAATTCTCGAAATTCATTGGAGAGATCAGAAGCGAGATAGATGGAAAAGTGCGAAAAGATCCTCGAAGAAGCAAAGGAAACATTCTTTCGAGGAAGGAGAGACGTTTCTCGGGAATTTGAAACGCATGAAAAATATTGTTCGTAGTACTACTCAAATATTATATCCTGTAAAAAGGAACAGGCCAAACTTTAACTTGATGGAAGAACCGTGGGTAGTTGTGATTTCCTGTCTGACTGTGAGTTTACAAGGGTCTCATTATCGCTCGATGAAGATGAAAATACGTGTAATGAAAGACGAGGAAGGTATCGGACGAAGAAGAGTTTGAAAGTAAGAGAAATTTCAGTGTAGTTGAGAAAGATGTAACCGATCGATCTTCGAAAGGGGTGATTTTGCAGAACTAGACGACGAGAGGGTTAAAAGACTTGGAAAAGGGGTGTCCCGGGTAGTCGGTGATTCTCAGTCAGCCCTACGCATCCCTGATTAGCTTAGGTTCGTCGTATTTCCGATTAAACTCGATAGCAAACGATCCTATCGTGCACCCTCATGCACCGTTCCGTAATTGGAGGTCCAAGGGTGGACATTTGAATTCATTCGGAGTAGCTGCTCCATCGACCCTCTCCTCCTTTCTGGAAACGACTACGACTTCCTACAAACCGAAATCCACGATTACACCGCTTGTTACCGGTGTAATTATGATCCTTTTAGTAGCAACTTGAGCAACGATGAACGATTTACCATGGTCACATCGTGCCTAACGCAAAACATTTTATTATTCAATTCGAAAAACGTTGATATACCGTTTGGAAAGTTACTAAGCTGAAGTTAAAGCTGGCACTAAACTTTGTTAGAAATATAATCTGTATGTGTCGAATCTTAGCTCTATAGTTGGTGTCACGAAAGTATGACATTATATTAAAAGAAGCTAATCCATAATTGGAATAAAACCTTCAACTGGACATGGTATATTTTTAATTATACGTTTTCTATTTTCCCTAAAATGTTTCTTTGCCTAATTAGCGAACCGAGCTGTTTGCTAATTAACTACTTAAACCGCGTCACATCGGTCGACGGTTAAAAATTTCCTCTGAAAGCCAATATTCGATAAATTTCACAAGAAAACGTTGTACTTTGTAATAAAAACGAGAGAAAGGTACTTTACGAGTATGTGAAAATAAACTTCTAAAACCTACCATTTAGTGTGAATAGACAGAAAAATGACCAAAATCGCCTATATTATATCCTAATGTAATCCATGATCGTTCGAGGGTTAAGCGGACAGCTTAAAACCGTAGAAGAGAAGAATTCCCAAGTGGGAAAACAAAAGGAAATGCATCAAAGAGAATGGAAATGGTTGGGAAACCAAAAGAGGAATTCGAAGGATTATTCACGCGTGTCTCGAGCAAACAGCAAGTGAGTTTTATTGGCTAATAATACACAATAGGCTCTACTAGTTGCCAATAGAGCCAAACGCTAGCGTGGCTTTCCTCCTGTATTTCCCTAAAGTGCCATCCGAGGGCAGTCAAACCATAAACGGATAGTTGAGAGGGGACAAAAACTTGGACAGGATCAAGTCTCGAGAAGTTTCATAGGCGACCACCGATTCCTTCGGATTTTATCGCGTGCATGGAAACGGCCCGGGTCGAAATCCCTCGTGGGACGACGAATCGAACTTTTCTTCGAGTTCCCGATGCGATTGGCCGTGTAATTTTCGACAAGACGACGAATAGTTTCTCAGCGAAGAATGAGAAAAATGTTCTTCTGCCCTTTGTTCTTCCTTTCTGTTATAATCTGTCGATTAAAAATTTCAAATTACTCGAGCGTTTATCATCATGTTTGAAAATTCTAAAGTAAAACACTTTGAAATACAAAAAGCGAGTAATTCGATACTATCGTATTCGATATTACCGATATTTGATAACTAATTCGTCCGAGTAATTGATTGGCAAAAATGATTTCTTAAGCCTCGCGTGATCGATCGTTGGATCTAACTTCGGAGAAGATTCCGCTGGTAATCAAAGTAACGTTCGCGTTGTCACCGATCGATTATTATTGTCGAAATCAATTACACCGTGACGTTGCTACGTTCGAAATTAATTAGGAAATTTCGTAGGGATAGAAAGATGAAAGGGAATCGCAATCCTCCGGAGAACTATGCACCTGGGTCCGAAAGTTGATCCAAGTAACGCGTCCGAGATATTGCGTCGGTTACAGAATCTCTTAATTCGCCAAGAAGCAACTTGCAAAAACTTGAAAAAGCTATCAGTGGAAGGAAAGACTGCAATTTTAGACTTGACTTAACTTTCTTCGTCCTTTTGCTCGAGAAACTATCATTGCCAAGGAGGAAAGAAGAATAGAAATTCAGTAACAAATTTCTTTTTTTACTATATCGATCATGCAAAAGATGTTAAGGAAGAGAGGGAAAATAAAATTGGAGCGCAAAGAAGAAAACGACGATCTAAATTCTATTCGTCACGCGACGAGTCGAGAAAAATATAATTTCCTATTTCATGTTCTCTCGTGTGTTTGGCCAAAGATGTTAAAAGGAATCGATTCGAGGCTTTTGACAAACAGTCCTAACTGGTCGTGGCAAATTCGAGTCGACGCATACAAGGTAGAAGCAAAGAAACGCGACGGGGCAGCGCATTAGCAATTTTCATAGAATCCTCGACTAATTAAGGTCGATAAATCAAAAGAACACACGGACAGCCGTGTCGGACGTCCCGCAGGAAGAGCTGCCGTGACACAGAAACGAGGGAGATCGGCTTAATAGTAAGATGGGGAAAGGAGAACCGAGGAGGGGGAAAAAAGAGAAACACACGGGGTAAAAATCGGCGAAAAGAGAAAAAACAGAATTGGGCGGGACGCTTGCAGGAAACTCATACTGCTCCGTGAAATCGGATGATCGACGAGCTTCCAGCCTCGGTTCCAGAAAATCAAATCCCTTCGAAATGTCTTTCTGGGAAACTTATTCTCCGGGCAATCAGAATTTTGAAGAAAAAGCATTCCGCCAGGAGAGTTTCGACGACAGACCTGTACGATCTAATTTGTCTTAACACATTTCGCGTCGGTCACGTAAAAATACGCCTTTTTTATCTTATCACTTAAAACAGCTGGTCACAGGAAAGTATTTCTTTTCTTTTATCAATTTTAATTTCAAATTTTTCCACAGAGTAATTTTCAATCGCGATATTTATAGAAAATCTCCTTAAAGGGTAACTTTAAATCGGCAGAATTTCGCGTGTAATGGATATACTTTTACTCAATCAACGCGAAATGCGTTAATACGTTCGTATTTCGAAATGAAAACTTCGCGTTCGTACGATCCGGATAAATGGTATACGTGTCAGCTATCTTCCAATGATTACGATTGAGAGTTTACGAATAAGAAGATACAGAAACTTAAGATCGAATGTAAATTACACGTCAAACCAATACAAAACAGGATACTTGTAAAACTTCAGTAACAATATCAGTAATACTACTGAAATTTAGATACTAATGACATGAATATATTGTGTGTGTGTCATTAAATTATAATATCCATCCAAATTGTTCCATACATGGTTAAAAACCAGTAACAGATCGGGATAATTAAACAACAGTGAATCGAGAAACAATTCCAACTAACGTCAAGAAAACATCTTATCCATCTATCCCAATGAAAGGTTTTAAGATTAGATCAAAAATTTCCAATATCACCGATACCTAACAATACTTGTAAATCTTCTACCAATATCAGAGTAACATGATTCGACTAGCACGCGAAATTTCGTAGGTCTTCGATCAAAATCGAAGGCGCGTTAAGACACCGAGGACAGGCGGCGCGACATTATATTAAAAGACTGGCACGACTTTCATTCATAACATCGAATTCGTCCAGTGAATGAAAGATTGATGTTTCCCAACCCCTCGACGAGTCACCCTCATCCAGCATCGAATATGCTTTGAGTTCTTCCGCGCTCGGATCACCGGCAGGAAGTAAATAATGATTTTTCCACGTTCCATAAACTGCACGATTTAATCTGTCAATGCTCCTTCACCTTCTTAAACCTGTAGCCGAGGGCGGCGCCGAAATCACGTTCTATTTATTCCGTTATCCCTTTCACTGTGGATTTAAAAGGTGCGCCGCAATAATTATGTTACAAAAAATTGTTTTACAGGAATTTCGAATAATCATTTGCCTATTGGTTGATACGCACTCCTCGTATGATAAATTGTAAAATAGAAAATACGACTCATGCGTCGTGACAAAGAACGTAAATTTAAAAAATGTATATTTTTCGTCGTGCTCGTACGCGCTCCACAGTGAAAAAGTGAATTTGATGGAAGCATTCTTGTATCGCGTTAAAAGCCACTTATGATAGACTTATACGAGATATACTGCCAATTATAAGTATTAGAACTAAACCTACTTACGTTACGATTATTCCAAAACTCCAACAAACTTTACTTTATTTACATTTATTACAGAATTTCACGTTATAAGCGGCAAATATTATACGAATCAACTGGCAGATTTATAACAAGATAATGAGAAAATTAAAGCAGCGGGGAGCATAGAATTTATGTTGATACCGCCAAACGTCTAAATATTTATGGCTGACAGGGTACAAATTTGATCAGCGATCTTGCACAGAAATGTACGAAAATCGTACACGACTGAAGGATTAAATTTGAAACGGCATCTTAATTTTTGCACTTGCGTAAGCGTTTCGCGTAAACGACATAGAAGAAAATTGAATTCTCGTTGTTATAATCAACCAAGAAGGAGAGATCGTTGACTGTAGTGTGTTGGGGACGAGAGGAAAGCGGAAAGGATGGATTTTAGAGAATCCAAGGAGCGTGGTTTCGCGTTTTGGGTGGCTCTAACGATGCTCGGCTGCCGAAGAAGGAGAAGATCGTCGCCGTAACGATTTCGCTAACGAACGTCTTCGAGCGCCACAACAAAGTCGAAATATAATCCTCTTACACACCAGAAAGCTGGAAGCTGGCTGCGCGTGTAATCGGGGCTTAAAAGTGGAGCATTACACGCGGTTCCCGGTCCCGCAACCGGGACTACGTGTTTCGAGAAAATCGAAAGGATCTCTGATCCCGCTAATGGATCCCCGATCGACGAGTTAATTAAACGACAAACGTGGTTTTCGCCCGATTTAAGCAGACGTTCTCCAAGAACGCTGTATTTTAACCCCTTCGGCTTTTGCACTCGTAATACGAGCTGTACTTGTACTATTTTTTCGGTATAATAAATATGAATCTTACACGCGTACGCAATTTATACGATTATTAGACACGAACATTATGTTGAAAAAATATTCCCTTTCTTTTCTTCATAATGATTAATTCGCCTACTATATCATATATAGAGAGAAAATGTAAAATATTAAAATAGTGTGATTACAGGGACTCTGACGAGCAATGGCGATCTTTATTTGCCTAATGAGAAACATATGGAACATTTCGATCTACGAGAAAATTCACCGAAAACGTTCAACGTACGAAAATCTATGCAATGCGCATATGCAAAAATGTATGAAATATTTGAAGTATAGTACACCTACTTCTTACAATATTTAAGTACGTGGAACTAAACTTCGTTTAAATTCCATTTGCTTAATTACGTTCGTAAAAACATAAAGTTTCATAAGTATCTACAATCTCTTTACGAATAAAGAAAACAGGTATGTGATGCGTTTAATGTTGCGAATAAAATCGGTAGGAAATTCATGGCATTAAATTAAAGATAAGCCTAGATCCAAAATTTTCTCGTGTAACAGGCAATTTTCAGGAAAGAAAGACATACAAAGACAAAAGAGGAGGACAGATTCGAGCGAAGCGATCTGACCGATTAGACTTGTGGATTAACAAAGGCTTCTCGCTGTCAGTGCCGCAGGACACCCCCGTGTCGTTGTCAGTAGCGAAGGGAGGAAGGTTCTAAGTGAGCTTTATCCTCGTTTTATCTTGTTTTCTAACCACCCCTCGAGTCCCATCGCGAGAGGATCGTAGCTAGAGGACGAGCATCGGTCATCTAGGCGCTCCATTTAATCCTGCTGGAAAAGAACCCCCGTGGCGTGGAGACAAGTAGGGATATCCTGCAGGATACGAGAAGGAGCAAGACGAAAGGGAGAGAGAAAGAGAGAGAGAGAGAGAGGTTAAGGCTAGAAACCGGCAGGATGTCGCTAATTCGACCCTTCGAAACTTGACCTGCTCGACTTTCCTAGTCCACTTCCACTTTAATTTACGACATTATTTTCCGCGCCGCAGACTGATGAATCCTTTTAATTGTCCGTGGCTAATGTCGCCATTTATGCGGCCTCCGCCATATAGTACACGGAAGAATCTATTTCCATGTTTCTCTGTTATAAGAAATATCGTTTCAACGCTTTGATGTTCTAATCTTATGGCCGTGAGATCTAAAATAGCTGCATCTTTTCAAAGAAAAACTAAATAGCAAATGGAGACAGACAGAAGAAGATATTTCTTTTTAAATTCTATGGTATTTCTACCGTATCAACTTCCTCAAACGATAAATAGATCTTCTACTCTCAACTTATCGAATATCCCAATTTTCCTCTCTATTACGATGATAGTATCACCTGTCATACGCCTGCAGATTTGTTTCTTGATATAATAATGATATTCGTGTCTCATTAAAGATGAAATTTTAAATGTTTCACATAATACATACAGTATAGATACAAAAGTTTTCTAGAAGTGTTCGAACAGTTTCATGAGCCACCGTAGATAAAAGGAACAGACTAAAACAAATACCTGAACTTCCGTGGAACCTATGCAAAAATTAAAAGATGTTGCTGTAAGAAGCACAGAATGAGCTTCCCTTGAAAAGGAGATCCACGTTTCAACAATACCGAACAAGAACAATCCTCTATATCTTCGTTCCGTAAAACCCTCCGCCCCGTATCATAAGAATGGCCAAAACCTAACCCAAAATTCATTTTCCAAAGCAGCCACCAACACAAGAGAACAAGTCGTAAAGTCGTGTTCATCGTTCGTAGAATGCATATATTAAGACGTGTCCGGCGCACTTGTCGCAGTGGGGAGAAAGCTAACAAATGTCCCTCCTGAAGCGTTTGACCCCTGGTAAGTTCAGCCACCCGCGCGTTGGACTAAATCTCGAGTCAGGAAGCCAGAGAGAGAGAGAGAGAGAGAGAGAGAGAGAGAGAGAGAGAACAACCCCTCTCCGAAGCTCGAGCATTTATGGAAGGACGGTTGGTGCAGCGTAGTCCGACCGCATAGTCCGAACCAGGAGGAAACTAATCAGCAAATTCGTGTTCTAAATCTAAATCGCCGACCGAATATTAATTCGAGACCTCTCTATCTTTGTCTATGTGTTCGGCTATGGTCGTGCAACAGAGCCAAGAGAAGTCCCCCATTCCGTAGCGAAACCGGGCCTTCGTCGCCCACCTTCGTCTCCTAGGTTTTGCGCGATACAGCAGCAGCCGTTGGTGTAGCTACGAGAGAGCGCACACAAGGCTGATTTGTGACACCGGCTGGCGCCTAAGCGATATTTACGACTGTCGTTCAAGGAATCGAAACACCGTGGCTACGCGACGTTCTCCACGGGGCCGCTTTTAATTGCATTGAAAAGTCCCTCGGTTCCCGGAAATCGATTTCGAGAGCCATGCTTCGCAGTCGGGGTAAAAAAGCTTGGCCAAGAACCCTTTGGAAACGTTAACCCCTTAAACGGGCGGAGTGGATAGAGATGATAGAAACGAGCGGATCTAATTGCCATCGTTGAAATAAACGCGGTTCGATTAGACGGTTTGCTTAGAAACGTTTATAGCTGCATTCTCTCATATCCACGATGACATGTCGTGTGTTATAAGTTGTGAAAGGAAGTTGCAAGATCTGAACGTAATTATTTCTTACGATGACTCGATTGAATTAGAAGCTGGTCTTCGGCTGTTCGTTGGTTGCTTTTCGAACGCCAACGAGAAAGAATTATATTTTTTATTTTTCAACTACAAAGCTGCATTAATGTACATCATAAGATAAAGAGTAGAAAAGGGCAGTGACGTTGCAAACACTATTTTTTAAGTCTGCCTTAAAATTTACCACTATTTACGCCGTCTTGCGATAATAATGAACGATTGTATACGTAAATCACCTATCTCTTAACAATTCAACATTAATCGTCTACTTGCGAAGCGAAACTGACAAATTGTCAAAAAATTGGAATTAATCAGTTAAGCTTCCTTGAGACTCGATTAATAATTAATCGAACGCCTCTCCCATTGCAAGCTAATTCCATTAACAACAACGAGATTATCCTTCCGTGGAAACCTGGCCGTCTAAAAGAGGATTCTCACCCCCGCACCAGGACAGAGGGCAAGCAAGACCAGGAGTCCAGAACAAACAGACAATTTAGCTCGTTTTAAGGGCACGCGTCCTAACGGGCAAAAGCGAAGCGGAGAACCGAGCACTTGGTACTGGTTGGCAAAAAATCGGGGGTTGCTTTCGGTGACTGATACGGCCCTGACTAACGAGCCTCCGCCGGACCATCGTTCCACTCTTAAAGCCTCGAAGGGTGGTCCTTTCTCCCTCTCGCGTCCACGGTCCTTTCCACGTTTCTTTCCTCGTCGTTCACGAAGACACATTAGGCACCGTCCAACCTCGTATCAATCACTCGACAACCCTGGTAGCCGAGGATCCTTCGTCGGTCTTCGGTTGACAGAACCGGAGGTGACGCGATTGAATACCACCCTCCGGGCATCTACGGCCCACCGACATGATGACGATGCTCCTGGAAAACCTGGGGAAGGAAATGTTCCTCGTTCGACTGCACCCGTTTAATGGACGACAGCCGAAAGACGATCGACCGCTAACGAGCTACGGCGGAATAGCTCGCGTTTTCCTATCATCGGTTGTGCTTTCTGTAAGGCTTAGTGAAGACGAGTTGTGTGACATGTGGCAGGGATTTTCCAGTGACAATTTCGAGCGATTTGGTAGTTTTTGTGTTCTTCTGAGGTATCATCTGCGATCATAACTTCGCGATATAGCAGCCTTATTTGCGTTGTGCTCGAGATTCCTTTATATTTTTAATAGAACACTATGCGGACAAGCGTAGGATGTAGTACGCACTAGGCAACAGTAGTGTCGTACGGATGGATTTTTGGAAAAATAAACGTAGCGTTAACGCGTGCCTGTTTTTTTAAAAATACAATATAATTGCCGATGTCGTGTCGTCAAATATGTACAACCAATTCCCGTGATAGAATCGCGATAAAACCATGCATAAAGATTCCAAAGGCCACGATCTGAATTTCCTAAACGAAAAAGCTAAAAACAGAATCTCGATGGAGGAAGATGTAGAACGAGAAGATCAATCGGGGATGTAGATCAAGCGGCACGAGTCCGCGAGTCAGCGAGTGTAGAGAAGATCACGGTTTTAACCCTAAACGACATCTCCATCTGGGCGATCCGCGATCCGGCTACTGGATATCCCAGGACGAGACGCCGGGCCATTGAGGCGCGGTCTTTGCAATTCAAATGAACCGCTGGACGATCCCGACGAGGCAGAGCCTTGACAAATGTCGACGGAAAAAAATGCTCGACGATCCACGACCGAGAGACGGACAAGACAATGGGATGTTTAGAGCCCTCCGGGTCTCTTGTACGCGAGAGACACGCCGGTACCAAACAGCGCAACCAACGACGTGAACATCGGTCCGTAGATCCCCCTGGTGCTACCTTCGGGACCCAATTTGCCTGCCAGTTAGACGACAAGGATCAGTCGTTCGACAAAGTGGGCATACGCGTGGCCGATTCACCAAGAGGATGCGTAAACCTGATCCGACTTCCTGGGATTCGCGTGTCAATTTGCAGAGAGAGAATGCACGTAAGTCGAGGTGAGTTTGAAAGGATTAAAAGTGGATTAGTTTACAACGTGTGTTTTATGTGTGAGAAGAATTGATCTCATTGGATATGTAGAAGTATCATCGAGAGTGTTATATGTACATATACTGTTCCAATCTCGGATTAATAATAGTGTGGTCCGTGTAAAAGTTAGGAAGATTGTAATTGCGTATACGCGTTTCATTATAAAAGCGTGGTGGACTTTTCAAGTAGAAAAAGTTGAAAATAATATTAAACAATTCTAAGTGCGCTGATATCTATAAAGGAATAAATAACGTACTAATTTTCCTCTGCTTTGTGTTATAATAAAAGCAGGGCGAATTTATGTTGCAACTCAATATCTCGAAATTTCGAATTGCGCTACTTCTGCGTCACTCTGTATATGTAAAAAGAAAAGAGAGGAGAAAAGATCGTAGAACCGTGAAATTTGTTCGCAATGAAAAGAATTGTTGTCGGGGGATCGAATCACGATCAAGGGCGAGAAACTTTTAGAAGCCCATTTGGACCGGCACCACCTACTCATCTCCCCGACGGCACCGGTTTTTCTGTCGGTTAATTTTCAGGATACTTCTTAATTATAATGAGACACTTTGGGGTCTGCCAGAGAAGCCAACCGAGAATGGCAGCGGAACAAACGTAGGAGGGGTATTTATGTAAATCGGTGGCTAATGTCTTCTGGCATTATTCCTCGGGTTAGGTTACAAGAGGGGAGCAGAGTGAACCGAAGGAAACGTACAATTTCACGCACATGTATGCATACATTCTCACGTTAAAAATATACATAAGGAAAATTATCTTTTAAAAATAATAATTCAAATCGCAAAACTTTATACTATCAATTAGGTACAAGTCTTAGTTGAAAAATCTGTTGAAACACATTTCAGCTTTAACAGAACTTTAATATTCGATATAAACAGTGAATTTTAAATTATGTTCATTTTCAGAGAAATCTAATTTAATGCATTAACTATCTATCATTCTTATTAGTGTTATCTAACGTAGCGAGAAAAATATATAAAGATCGTAAAAAGGAAATTGGTCAAATTGTAACAAAAAACGAATGATAGTCAAAGAGTGAATACCTGGTCAATCACAGGGACATTCCTCTCCCTATTAGTCAGCTGTTTACACGACACAAGAAAAAGAAACTCCAATTTCCCTGTAGTAAACTGCCTACAATTTCCTCGTCTCGATTAAGTCACAAATAAATTCTAACCGGATCAGGAGATCCGGTTACGTGTAAACGTGAAATTCGTGGCAAGAGAAATGCCTCCGACTTCCACGACGCGATTAAGCCACAAATAAATCCTAGACGTATTGAGAGATCCAGCTAAAGTCGGAAAAAGGAAAAATCAGCAGTTGTACACGCCTGTGCGTGAGATCGTGTACCGATAATTAGATTGGCCATGTTCGCATTGTAGAGAGAAAGAGAAAGAGAGAAAGAGAGAGAAAAGAAAAAAGAGACACGTGGGGGAGCACTGGTAACGATCCGCCTAGGGACGATCGTTTACATAATGACCCCCCTGGAATCGTACGAAAATTAATTGCCGATAAGATCGAACGGTCCCAGGATGGAATAAAAGAGAAAGCCGTTAATTGCACGATCAGTCTTCGGATCTCTGTACTGTACCAGGAAATTGATAGGCCTCTGTCGTCCAACATGTGCAACCATCGTACTCATTGCACATACATACATTATAATCGTTTCAGTCCGCGTCCAATTATAACCCATGACGGATACATATGGAGGTTGTTCTATCAGAAAAATATTCAAAAATGTTAAAAAGCGTGGAACTGTAGATTATGCGTATACTAGTAGCCATTAAGATATAAATTAATTAAAGGTGCAAACATGTAAAATTTTCCAATTAGCACGAAAATTAAAATTCTTAATGTTTTTCTGGGGTACATTTTAAATGGTACTTACTCGGTTGCGTATAGAAATCAGAGTTGATCTTCTTAATGATGATCGGATAATCGACGTCGTAAAATTGCATCAATTTCGCCCATTCGTCGGCTGTTATAATGGTATACCTGTAACCAATTTTTCAACATGTTATTACATACGTTTAATCCAGCGAATTAGAAATCGCCATATCGTCTACGATATTAATTGCTGCGACAAACACATTTACATTCATTTACAATGCACTTTGTACCAATAGTAATACACTTTTTATTTTATCTAATAGAACGTAATAAGATATGATAATAAATGAAAAACTGTCTAATTAATATGTCTAAGAGCTGTCTGTTATCAATTATTCATATTATTTTGTTTCGTTCTTCACATCTAAGAAATATCCAATCAATTATTTAGTCAATAATCACTCGGCTACAGAGACAGGCAAATAAAATCAAACGGTGTACGATAGCAGTGGCAGGGGCGTACTCGCAAGGTGGAACTCGCGATTTTCCGACAACGGTGTAGAATCCGTGATGGTTTTTGCCCCGTCTCCCTTAATTATACCGCAAATTAGAAATTTCTTGCCGCGCACCGGCTCCAGCTTTTTGCCTCGCAATTGTTCACCCGATCCTGGCGTGGTTCCTGAAGCTCGTGCACCACGCCGCGCCGGCATCTCGCGTCGCTATGATCGATAATGCCTTGAAAAATCACGCGAAATGCGCGTACTGATTATCCCCAAACTTCTCCTTTAATCGTCAGAGAACTGCGGAATATTTTACATGCGCGTGAACGAATGGAAAATTTCTTGTAAAAGAAGAATATCGGAGTACGATCCATTGTCAGTGATTTCAACGATTTAGTTCGCAAAGAAACGACTACCTCTACGAGATTTTGTAAGAAAAAATAATGAAAAATGTTCGAAATTTAGATGGTCTATAAAATATCAAGAAACATTAACGTTTCTATGGATTCCGAAGAATTGTAGAAATACAATTATTTAGAGTAAACATAATAGGAAGATGTATCATTTGTAATTAGAAGTATCGTTTGTAATTCGTAGAAATATATGATTAATAAGAAAGTGTGAGAAAGCGAAGCATGGTCGGAACGAAAAATTGAAACTCACTGGCTTCGAATGATCATAAATTAGAAGCCAAGACTTTAAATGGAAAATAGATAAAAAAAAAGATAGATGAATATTTATGTTATACGTAAAAGACGTCAATAAATTAATAAATTAACAGCTACATACTGCGACTAATTAAAATGATAAATACCGATAACTGTATCGCACAAAGTATAGTTGTACAAAGTTTAATACAAAGAATAAATTTTTTCCTTTGAATAATATGTAATTCATTGATAAAATAGTTGTTCCATTATTTCATTTGTTTTCTAACTTCTAACGAAATATAGAAATATCCGAGAACTCCATCGATACAGCCTTGCATCTTCGAAAAAGAAAGTCGTGTTTTTTCACCAAGAGAATGATCACGTTGAAAAATGATAATCTTCCTCCATTAAGCGATTTAATTAAAATTATCAGATGCAATATATATATATACATATACGTTCCTTGACGACGTAGAAATTTATGGAGGCACGTTTCGAAGCGATCGAACGAGCTAGCAACCAGCTGATACGAGACGATGATGACTCGACCGATAATTAGTTGCGCGACATTAATTTCGATTCAACGCAATATGCCGCGTGCTCTCATTTGAATTTTCACGAGGCAAAAACCGCGCGGACGAGCTTGTCGACTCTCCTCGTGTATTTGCCTAACGCCGGAATAATGGTGGATGCATCGAGGAGAGTCGGAGAAAAAGGGAGGAAATCGGAGAAATCCTCGTCGGATGAATAGAAAAAAAGCGAGCCCAGTCTCGAACGAGACACGACACCGTTCGCGTTATTGAATATAATTTGTCGTTTAACACAGTCCATGTTATTTCGATCGAATGGTCGTTAACTCGCATCGTTTCTACATGTTTGCGATAATAGAAACTTCAATCGAAAAATGTTATCACAGTTGACATTGAAAAAAAGTATCCGAAAGCAGAGAATCTTGTAAAAAAAATATGCATTCGTACTGTAGAATCTTCTAATAGCATGATTATAGAAATTCTATAGAACTAGAAATTAACTTGCATTTATCCAAAAAGTAATAAAAGAGTTACAGAAGAGGGGATTACACGAAAAAGTTGAACATCAGCCATGTTTATTAATAAGAAAACATTAATAATCTAGTCCTAAATCACTTCTAGGATGACTATAAAACGAGTATCAGCTTTTTGTTACAAAGTCAAACTACGAAAGAATTTTTTAATCCCGATGAATAGCAAAATTTACCTACTTTTTTTGCTCTTTAATAGATAATGCTATTCTTTGGTGTTCGATAATTTTTCTAATTATTTCTAACTTCACAGAATCCCCAAAATAATTCTTCCATCTAAATAATTTACAAACTACTCCGATTTTTAAACATTATCTATCTATGTCTTTGACACATTACTATAATTTTCATTTCGTGGAATCTACAGGGTCACGCTGTAAGAACTATTTACCCTCGTTTCAAAAAATTCGTCTCGTTTTACTATCATCCCTATTATCATCCCCTATCATGTTGAAGATGAACTAGGATTCCGTGGACAGCCATTTGAGAGTAATTGAATCGCTATAGTCGGTAAGAAAGCACGAAGAAAAGGTACAAGGAGGCGAAAGGTCGAAGATTGACGGCTAAAATGATTTTTTAACGGTCTGGATACAGCAGAGGGTGAACAGACGGACGACTTAAGCCGTCGGCTATCTTAGGCAGATAGTGGACAATGGTTTAGCATAATGGTCAGAGGGTGGATTGCCACGTTGGCCCCGGGGGCGTGTTTGTGACATTTTCGTGTATCCATCACGTAGCGTGGACTCGGAGGACGGGCAAAGAAGAAAATGGTGCCAGGAGATCACGCACTTTTGCTTTATAATACAGTGGTTATGGATTGTACTTTGAGAAAAGCAAGGATATCCTGACTTCTCCGTGGTTAACGTTCCAGCGTTTCTTGAAGAGCAACGAAATATTATTCTTAGGTAGTTGAAGCGTTCTACGATTTATCTGTGACATTATTTGGATGTCCTTCTTACATATTTAAAAAATAATAGATTAAGATAATATAATATATGGATAATACAAAGAGGAAATAAAGAATAAATTGAAGTCTAAAGAATAAAATTGAAATAATAAATCGAGAGAAAAATTACTTACAGTTCATTGTTGACAGAAGGGGAATAGAGAAATCCTTTGTGCGGTTCGCAGAGAAGAAAACCGTTTCTAATACCAACCGGCGGAGTTTTCGAAAACACTTCGGCGTATCTAAAACAAAGGTGGGAACTCGTATTAAAAATCATTGAGAGATAACTTTATCTATTCAATTATAAAGTATTCAAATTACCAGACCGCTGGTATTTATGCATTTATAAAAATTGTATGTATAGGATTGTATTAAGACGTACATAAAACATGTATAGTACACAATTGTCTAAAATATTGAAATTAAAATATCGTTGAACTGTGTTCCCAGAATACCTAGAATTATATGTACATTCACAGTCTAATAATTACACGTTCTAAAAAAATAAACGCACAATTTCATGCTTAAAAACATTGGCAAATATCTCGATTGCTATTTGGTAAATCCACCCCGAGCTCCTGGCATTTGCAAGCGACAAGCAGTACCGGTACGCATGATAAATCCCCAGGCATTAAAAATATATTTCCAGGATTATTTTTTACGAACACTGTCAGCCAGTTAATCGTTTCGAATAATGCAACCTCGTCCGTGACACGTCTTTCGGGTCGTGGACCAGAAAGACGACGAGGAGGAACGCTTCCTTCGGGACATTCCAGGGGTGGAGATGTGTCGGGGGATTGGGGTTGTGCATCATTTTTCACATACCACGAGGGGGCGGACGGTTTTTGCCGTCTCCCTACCCGTCCGCCATCCAGATAATGCTCTTAAAGACAGATATCTCCCGCGAAACGAGCCAGGTACGCGATCGTACAGAGACGAGGTAAACTTGAACGGAAAATCTGCCTGGATTTTCCAAATGGAATGTTCCACCCTTCATGGAAAAGGCGACAATTGGAATTCGCGGCAACGCGAAACGTAATTTTTCATTGCTACTTTTCCATAAGGATTATCAATACTATATTTCATGTCCATTGTTCCTAAAACCAACGTATTCGTTTAGTTGATTTAACAGTCATTTAGAAGAGGGAAAGATGGTACTTTTCTACTCCTTGCGTTCAATCATCAAAAAGGGATAGGTTTACAAAGCGCAATACGATATTTACTGTATATCTTAACACGTATCGCAAACTCAAGATACATAAATACACCTCTGCTCAAAAGTCTTAGAACAGCCTGTGCACGAGCCTCGAAATTGGACAAAGATTGACACAGAAAGTGTACGCTGCCAATATATCGACTTTTACGATTTTGTTAAAGCATGCACGCAATTTAAAACCCCGATCTACGTCGAGCATTAAAACTCCCAAAAGTGAAATTGATCGCATTTCGCTTCTGAGAAGCTCGATTTATTCGAACATTCGCCACGTAACCTGTCGCCAGTCTGCGCCCCGATACAACGAAAAGAAGAAAAATTTTCCAATAAATTTTCCGATAAAACAAGGAATCTCGGTGTCACTCGGAATCACCCATGTCGATTATTGAAAAAATCTATCTATGTACGAGTGAGGGGTGGTGGGACGGAGAGAAAAAGAAGTAGAAAAGCAGAAAGCTCGCGGAAACCGCGAGGACACCGAGGAAGTGCAAATATCCGTTGTAGAGGATTTAAAAAATGTCTCCCTGCCGGATACCCCGAAGCGGGTTTTCCAGAAGCGAATATGCGTATTAATTATGAGCCTTGTTCAAACAGTCGAACAGAGGGACGCAAGGGGTGAGGTGAAAATTGGCCGCCCTTATTACAGTCGAGCCAGGAAGCAACTTCTCTTCTCTCTCTTTCCGTCGTTCGTGCTTTCCGTGTCCCTGTTTCTCTGATCTGCACCTTCGTCCTCTTCCTCTCTCGTCACAGACACGATTCTCCTCTCCTCTCTTTTTTTTTATTTCTCATTCGAGGCTTTGTTTAACTTCTGTCGCGGAATTTTTCCGGTCCACAGCGATTATTACTCCCAGGAGATGGAAGAGGAAAACATTAACCGAGAACTCCTGATGCAAGAGGGGGTGGTCGTTATGTATCCCACTGCAAGGGGGGTGGGATACGTTCCGAGGAAATCGTTTGGAAATGCCTCGATAATTCGGTCGAGAGTCAAACACCAATACGCTCATACCGTCTTCCAATACTTTTGCATTTTTTAAACAAGAATTTTGGTTCGGAGACCAAAAATTTTGACAGTTCAAATCCAAGTATGAATTTCAGTTCAACTGGCTGAATCTTTTAGTTTCTTAACTCGACATTCTTCTCGCAGACGCGTCTTAACATTCATTTGAATGATGTATAAAGACATTTATCCGCTTAAAATATCCTGTGAACTGCAAAGATAGCACACTCTGAACCATTAGCCTCCTCCCTCTAGTATTTTTCTTTGCGATTCCATTTCGAAGAACTAAAATTTACATAACAGATACATATTAGATAATTGCATAAAGAAAATAAATAATTCTACGTCGATAAAGATGAAAATTAATTTGACTAATTTGCATCAAAGTACAGTCTGCAATCGACGAAATCGATCTGTACAAAATCTAAGCCTTCCTACGTCTAAACTTCTTATTTTTAGTTTCAAGTTCGACGAACTATGGAACCCAAGTTTTTGTTTTTAAACATGGAAAAATAAGGTAACATCGTCAAAGGAAAAGCGATTTAGCATGCCACAACCGGAAGGTTTAATACGGCTGGGAGCATGAAATTGAAATCGTTCTATGTCGTTGCGCAGAGTGCAAAGAACATCCTCCAAGGTGCTGTTTTCTCTGGTGGAAGAGACGAACAGCTTCGAGGGAGAGATATCTCTCTTGATTAAGGTCTTCCGTAGATCGTTGTTGTCTCCAGACTCATTCGTGCATAGAGCAGGATATTACGCACCGGTACCGAATAATGATATCTCGACCGCAGTGATCATATAAACCGCAATGATTACAAGGATATCAGAGACCTATCGACGTCTCGTCTGGTATGCGAATTATTGTGCATTCGTGTCGCAATTCCGAATGAACAGCTTAATTGGAGTCCATCGTGCGAAAGAATCTCTTTAATACCGCAACTACCACAATAGTTAAAAGGGACAATTTGTAATTTTTCACGCAAGTTTTATAAATTTACAGTGATGTAGTTTTGGAATTCGAGATATACGAATATGTTTTCGAAGAAATAATTTCCTCGAGAAATTCGGCATACGATTGTACTGTACAAAAATACTAAATGTAAGTGCCATAGACTCTTTTTCATCGGATACTGGTTTACTTTCAACGTCAAGAAGATTAAACTCGATTCCGTTCCATAAAACATAAAATAAATGAAGCTGTACTAAAAGTTCCTGGAACAAATGTTAGATCACAAGAATTAATAATTAATAGAACAAAAAACGACAAACCGATGCAGATGAGTTGGAAATCGAAGATGATTAATTCATTCCACGCTGTAGACATGGAGTTCGTTTCGCCAGACAGATTTCCCTGAATAACATTTTCTGTCCATAACGATCTTTATTCAAGAACGAATGGAAAAATAAAGAAAGATAAATGTAGTAAGAAACCAAGTTTTTTCCCCGATTCGCGCGTATTTCTTGATACAGCAATCTTTTCATTAGCAACGTCAAAAGTGACACGCTTCGAAGAAGAATCGCCCTCGAAGGGGACTACAATACCGTTCCTACCCTGACATCCCTTTGAATGTGGGCGATGGTTCGATATTAGCTGGAGCAAACCGCTTTCGACGAGGACGACACGATTATTCGAGCGAAACAGGGGCGAATCCTCTCCGTTTCACTCACCAACACCCTGATAACCTACCCAATGTCCTCCTCCCTAGCTTTTCTTCCTCTGTTTTCCTCCTTTTTCCTCTACTTTTGTCTGTCCAATTCCACGCGTGACCAAAGTTTCTCCCTCCATCTTCTCTCCGCTATTTTTCTCTTCCATTGCATATGGACTCTGTGTATTGGTAAAATTTAAAGAGAAATCTAACAAAAATCGCGAAAGATGCAGTCTACTTCGATCGAAGTTTGATTCACAAGAAAAGAAGTAGCCTTCGATTCCAAAAGAATCCATAATTTTTCTTCCTCAGATTTCTTCCTTTTTCTTCCACTTTCGTTCTAGCTACAAACGAAATTCCTTCGATCCACCAAGCAGAGTTCGTTCTTCTCTGCTATTTTTCTCTTTCATTTCATACCGATAACCTCCGTAAGATTAGAATAAATATTCGACGAAAACCGTTGAAAACGATACACGTTGTTCAAGCAACATGTTGCTTCTCCAATTCCAGATGAAACAAAAAGGTACCAAAGCAAATCAGCCTACTTTAATCGAATCTTGATCCCCGGGCAAAGAAGTTGCTTCTAATTCCAACGGAATCCTCTTCTTTCTACAGAAACGTCCAACTTTCTCAGCTCACCACGTGGCTGTTTCTCGATCCTCTTTTTCATCGTTTCGTTTCGTTACTTTCGAATCGGTCTCCGTTCATCTCGTTCGAGCGACAAGGTCCTTCTTCATTTTATCTGCTCCCCATTCGTCCTCTGTTCCCTGTCCATTGATTGGGCGCCGCGTATACACCGATTTCTTGCCGGCTCTTCTCTTTCAGCAGAAATAAATCTTGTGTTTTCGCGTATAAGCGGCCTTTTAATATCACCGGGCTTGATTTACCGCCGCGAGGCCATGCATCCTACGTGTAAGAGAGGCCAAGCCAACATCTCCCACCCCTTCGACTCCCCCCTTGACATTTGTCTTCCGGCCCGGGAAGAAGGGAACACGACTGTCCCCAGGTTTTCCCTGATTTACCGCTCCTCCCGATGGTATTTGACTAAACGATCCCGGATCTTCTCGATGCTCGTTGCACAAGCGGCAACGATCGACCCGCTTGCGGCCAGAAAATTGCACGAGGACACTTCCGGTTCTCATACAACCTCCAATCATCCATCTTCGTATTTCTTTCGAGACAGATACGAATTGTCGGATGAAAGTTTAAGTCCTTGCTATGATAGCAGCAAATATTTAATTCAACGGTGTCTGCAAAGATTTGCGACCATTTTATGGGATCCACGGAATCAAAGAATACCAAATACAATGGAATTCGATGATACGAGTATCAGAATTAACCAATTAACCGCGTTCGACGTGGCGTAAGTGATTTTCTTAAACTAAATTCCACAGTTAACAGGTTAATCGTCTTATTTATGAGATTTTTATCACGACATAAAATATATGAATTAAATATGAAATGTATGAAACATAAAAGTTTAAGGAAATTCCTAATGATTTTCCAAGTTTATTTGTAAGCGTTCTAATGCGTATAAACGAAAGTGTACGTGCCGGTATAGCGGCTCGCCTGGCGATATCAAGCCAGGCTCACAAACGAACGAGTTAAAGAGCAAATACGGATGGAAAACGTAAAAAGAAGAAAGCCGGCTGTACTCGAATCAAAGTTGAGATCTAATGGTAATATACGTGGCTTGAAAAGAGCGCCAAAGATAGCTAAAGAGCTAAAATTCTTACAATATCTTACATTACGACCGCTATGACCACTGTACACTTCGAGACTCCGTTACTTCCGCGTCACTCATCACTCTTCATTCTTAACCATTCTTACGCCACCTATTCTAACCTCCGAATCGCGTGTGCGCGTTTCGAGAACGCTGCTTCTTACTTAAACATCTTCAAGCCAAGGCAGACCTAAGATCTGGTCAAAGAAAGCCGAGTCCCCTTCCAGAACCGCGTCCGCTAGACCAGGCGAAAAACTGGCCGTCCTCTCGATCTGGACTCTCCTAACCGTCCACAAACAAACTTGCCCGCGAACGCGCAAAATCCCTCCCCACGATTTCATGCAGCGAATTCAAAAAGAGAAAAAAGGAAGAAAAAAGAAGAAGGAAAAAGGGAGAAAAATGAAACTATATAAGAGAGAGAGAGAGAAAAAAATATAAAGATAGCCACCGACCAAAACCACCGCGGCGCTCGCTGTACGGTAATAACACGATAATCATTTATAACGTAACAATCGAGCCACCGTGGCGCGGGGCAACAGGAAAGATCGTTGTACGTGGCGCAAGATGCATCCTCCGGTTATGCAGCTCCGGAGGCCGGGTGCATCGAAGCGTTGCGATCATTACGAGAAGAGGGAGGGGGGAGGTGGAGAAGAGAAGAAGAGGGCAGATTGTACGTGTCCGTGGTAAAAGGTCCACCGGTGTCCAGTGGCCAGTGTGGAAAAAGGAACGCCAAAGAGTCTGGTTCGCGGCGTGGACGGGACAGAGACGATGGAAGAGGAACGACGAAGACGGAGAAAAACAATGTTGCGCGCTCGGTACCGCGGGACATTCAGAAAATAAGAAGAGAGAACTGGGAAGAGGGAGGGGGGCGGCGGCCCCCAGGATGATGAGAAACGAGAGAAGACCGTCGCCGGGTCCCCTCGATGGACGACCAGTTGCATCAACGAGAGCGAATTTAAAAGCGATCACAGGAGTCCTCGGTTCCTTCGTAAATGGAGGTGTAAGGATAAACTGTAAATCATCCGGCTCGTTATCCCGAACCCCGACACGATCATACTCTCTTCGCTACCACTATTTTCTTGTACTACTTTTAACGTGCCGGTTCAACAATACGGGGGCCACCGTCTTTCGCGCTGGTCAATGCGTTACCGCGATGGAAGCCGCGATGATTCTTCACGATCTATCTTTTGTTCAGGGGAAATAGATCGGAAACGGTGGAAAATCAGTTGCGATCGTGACGTGTGGGAATATCGAGCTTTGTTATTACAGATCATGAGAATATCCAGGTTTCTTCGGACAGAGGGTAGATCGAGTGTTCAGAGTTCCTCGAGATGTTAGTAATACCTTCGGATAACTTGCTAAATCTGTAGTATTGTACGTAAATTTTGTATTCCCAATTACGTTTGTTTTGGCCATTTCTAAGGGTCTTTAGTTCTTTATATTCTTTAGTCATTTTCTGATACGTAAATCCTAAGACTAATTCGATAGAAGATTTGAACTTGTTTGAAACGCATGTCACGATTACGAGGAATCTTCGAAGATTCCAACTTTTATCCAAACTCCATTTATTGCAATAAAATTTTAATTCGTATGTAATAGAACGATTTACTGATTGAATTCATTTGTCATACATACGTTGTACATATAAACAAAAACTCGTAGATAGTGAGAGGAATTAGTGAATTCTAATCATATGAACTGCCTGTCGCCCCTAGACTAGGCCAGTGTATTCTCATTCGCTATCTTGTATTGTCAAGATGCAGAAGTTCGATACATATTTCGATTACCAGAGATCCAACTTCTCTTTTACTCTGGACTCTTGGCCTCCTCTATATCATCGAAATAAATGGGAAAGCAACGTTTCGTTCACGTTACATTCACGTATTCGTCATCGAATGGTACACGTACAAATTGGTCCTTCAACCCGCGTCTGCTTTTCAGCTTGGCTGGTTTCATTGATCCCGTCAAGGTAAACCTATTTAACGAAGGTCGAATCGTTGCCTCGAATCGCTTCTAGCCCGAGGTCTTGGCGAAAGGCTGCTCGCTCTATTTGAATTTTTTTGCCAGCACGTGATTAATTGATCACGATCGAACGTGACTCGATCGAATCGAACGTGGCCTGGATCTTTCTTTCACGATTGATTCACGGGCGTTACTTTTCACGCGAATCGGCCGAATCGAGCGCTTGCCCTGACCTCGAATACGCTCGAAAATCTCGGTTTTCTAGCGCGAACGCGCGGAATCCGTGGCTTCTTTAGCCACGAGAACGAACATCCATTCGCCAATAACTCGAGGAATGCGGGTTGACTGTAACTCGAGCGATTATTGCTTGCCGTACCGTTAACGAAGCCTCGTTACAAGCGAACTTTGTAAATACCTCGAGGTAGAAAGAGGCGAACATCAGTTTTTCGAATAACGAACGGGCCATGAACTTCGTTGGAATGCTTCTGCTTTAAATCATTGTAGCCTGGATAGGCGTAGGTTCCGCTCACAATCGAGTTTGCAAACAATTTTTCTGCCATCTTTTATCGTACAAAATCAACGATCTGCTAAGGCGCGTAACAGACTTAGCATGACTTCCAGACATCGTCTATAAATTACGTAGATAACCACGTGTCCGTACAGTAGATGATTTGTTGAAGAGAAATTTCAGTTAGCGTTGATATGTTGCGTTCGTTCAGTTACTTAAGCAATGCTGTTAATGCTGTTACATTTTTGTTTTTGCTGGCTTGGACGCGATAATTTAGAAGGATAGAAGAAGCACAGCACAGTGTGTTGAAGCGTATATTATCACTTAAAATCCAAAGATGAATAGCTATGTTTTAGCAGCGGTAAAATGTATTAATTGAACTCTTGAATTCACTTACGAGAAACGTAAATTCATATTGCTGGAATAAGAAATCACAGCGGCAACAAGGAGAGTCAGTGAATCGGAAAATTGTTTGTTGACCCTAGCATTTTCTTCTAACGTACTAGAAAACATTCAGTTTTTCTTGGCAAAATCTTGTTTCTCTCTGCAACTGTTTCCGATGTAGCTCTTAAGGGATTGAACATCGAAGGGCGGCTTCGCCTCTTAAACTCGAGTTACCACAGCTAAGAAAAGATACGTATCTGCTATTGTTGGCTCTTCTTCAAGCCCATAAAGTAGAAGTCGAAGCCAAACTCCCTTGCAAGGTCCATCCTGCTACGATACTATCTCCAAAACCGTCTACAAACTTAGAGACCCGGGGAAACACAAAAAATTGGAAATTTCGAAATAACTTCAGAGCGAATACCAAGAATCACATGGCACCGCTCGAACAGGTACGAAGAACTTCTGGAACAACCTTATCACGACCTCAAATCGTTGGCTGGAGGAAAAACGCAAACCGCACGACAGCTAGGGAAACGTGAAGGATTTCACAACTTCCTGACAAAAGCCATGAGGTAGTAAGTGAGACGATGAACGAAAGAAAAGAAAGACTTCGATGAGGCGACGGTGAATCGTTGTCAGCGGGCGGAAGCTGGCGGTACGCGCTAGAATAACGAAAGCTAATTATGCGTTCGAGACGAAAAAGGGGGAAATCACGGCAAAAACCGTCGATAATCGACATCCTGCCGCAGTCCGTCGGTCAACTACGCTACCGACCGGCGTAAATTTAGTCCTGGGGTCCTGTATTCCCTCGTCCCAGAGGCGAACGTTACCTCGTCGCGACCGAGAAGTCCCCCTGAACAAACAAGAAGATCGGCCGTGGAGGCTTTTGTTGGTGTAAAAACGAAATCCGTGGACGATGCTTCGACGATCACGGTATGCAGTCGCCCTGGACCGTGATCCTGGAAGCGGAAAGCCAGAGCAGGCCTGTGCCCGCCTCGAAATCCAGCCGATACCTTTCGATTCCAAAGCTGGAGCAACACCCTCTTCTTCTTCAAACGTTCGAGGAATCTTAAAAGCATGTGCGAGAAGAATCTTTTTGCCCGCCGAAAGAGAACGTCTCTCGAAATGGGCTCTTTTTCGGGTCACAACATTTGAAATATTTTTGACAATCAAATGGTTTCTATGAATTTTTGATTATTTCGATATTTAGTACGATCGTATTCCTTCTTCTTCTGCTAAAATTTCTCTCCTGAATTCTGCCAAATGGATGATAAATTGACTCCTAAACAGATATTCCTCTCGTCTAACAAATGCTCGACGACTATACTCGACGCATTACGAATCTTTACGTATCTTCGTACGTCTTTATGTATTTTATCTACATTTTATTGGTTTGGCAACTAAGGAATGCGGATTGACAAAATCCGCATTTGCATCGGTCCCGTATCCTACGCTCCATGTATTTTTTTTTTTCATCATTCTATCGCTTTTTAATCTTTGCAATTCCCTTTCCTGACAAGTCTGCTCTCACTGGTAGAACTGCGTACAAACTATTCTGAACGTCAGTTTCATGGCACTAGATGTAAATACTTGCACAGCCCTAAGAAAACTATCGTCTAAGGAGTAATAAATTATCTCTATCACGAATCCGCAATGAACATTTTGCGAACGTGTGCAGATGAAAATGGAGAAAAATGGAACAAATACACATCGATATTTTTGCAACGAGCGAATAAATGAGAAGAAAAGATATCCCTCGCGATAAAATTTAAAAAACTTCGACGAGATGGGACAGCGCGACGAATTCCATGCGAGAGGTCGAAAAATTGGCAGGTTGACTGCCGCTTGAATTTTATTTATTTTATTCTCGGTGCCAGGACGGATTGAAATATGCTAGAGCATAATGCTCAATTTTTGCAAAATGTTATATCGTATGTGCGCGCTTTTTTCTAAAGATGTTATCTGGATTTAGAAATTTATCTTGCTTTAATCGTTCCAAAGGATGCAGTAACGCGGATCACCGATGACCACCGTGGCAATGAACGTGTTAAGAAGCTACACAAAGTGAACTACCGGCGAAGAGACTCAGCTAAAAATCAGCACCGCTTGAACGAGACGACGGAGAACGAAGCAAAAGAGCCAAAAAAAAGGCGGGAGAACAATCAACGACGGAGCGGCAGGAAAATATCGATGCAGCCGTTTCTCGAAACGAGGTTGCGGCGAGAGGCCGACAGAACCGGCAAATCGTTGCACCGCCTGCGCCCTGTTTTTGCTCGATTTCTCAAAACCGATCGAGCGTTCCCGATCAGGGAGCAACACGCGTAGCTTGCACGCCAGGCGTGACCATCGGCTACCGCGATACACCACGAAAAACGTAGCCGCCCGCCATGCTCAGTCGCTCACGTCTATTTACATTGGCACCGTTGCGGGGAACGATCGATTCTACACGAACGTGCCTTCCACATCGACCATCAAAATCTTCCACTACGAATTCTTCGCCGATGAAACGGATTACGATTTTGTACAATACACTTTTCAGAAGGGACAAGGGCATGAAGCGATAATTGTATGGAGAAATCGAATAAGATCCTGTAGCACAGTTTGATCAAAATTGAATAAACAGCGAAGTATCACTTAAAAGTAAAATATAAAAACCACTTTTTCCCAAAATCCGCTACGTATTAATGCACATGATCATTCATAAAAATAAAAATAAATTCATAATAATATCCATCCTTACCGTGCAAAACGCACGTACAGGTTCAACAAATTCACACTAACGATCGATTAATTATACATATATCACGTTGAATATAGTTCCTAAAGGTGGCGAACTTGTCAGAAATGCAAAAAAAAAATAAATTTCACGAATTCACTCTGAACTGTACAGATTGTGATTTATCTATCACGGTGTATGGGAAAATGCTATTTTGCTCTAACGAAAATGAAATTTCCAATTCTCAAAGTACCGTTACGTTTCTCCCTTTCCTCTAGCGTCTTCTAAATGAATCGTATAATTGATAGAAACAATCAAATGGCCATTACTATCGTGGAAAACGCACCCCATAAATTCGGCGAAAGTTCGCACAAACGATCATCGTTTGAAACATAAATGCACGCGCACGTACATAAGGAATTCTTCCGGAATCAGGATGTATCTCCCTCGCCCCGTCTCTTTTTCTCCTTCTACTTCTCCCACCGGGGGTGGCCAGTGTCTCGGGGGCGGTCATATATCATCCACCCCCGGGGGGTGGCTACGGGGGTGGTGGCAAAAAATCTTGCCGAGCAAAAACTATCATCAGTGCTCGGGCAAAGCGAGCTCAACGCCTTCTCTCTTCTTCCTCTTCTTCTTCATCTTCTTCTTTCTCTTCTTCTCTTCCTTCTTCTTCTTCTTCTTCTTCTTTCTATCCGCTTTGCTTTCACGTCTCCTTCTTCCTTACGTCCTTTTGTATATTCCCTGGCTCTTTCACCAGTTTCAGGAAAGGACAGGAAGAAGCAAAACTTGTGCGCCTCGAGAAAACGCCTCGACCCGAGTTCATTAGGTTTTCAGGGTTTGCTTTTGGCAGCGTTTAATGAGAGGAAAGATAAAGCGTATCCTCCCTTCCCGTTAACATTCTGGTCAGAATTCGATGGATCGTGGAATCCTTTCTTACGTTTTAACCTTGCTGAGAATTGAAATAAAAAATTTCCGAGATACGGTTAAGCAGAAAATCTATGGCACTGTCATAGTGAAATTCGTCCCAAGAACCAAGAGTTTTGTTCGGAAACGGATACCGGAGGCTATTTTCACATTATGCTGTCCATAATAGTGCGATTTCGATACGCTATTTCGCATGTAAGTTTTGTTCCTTCTTTAATCCCAAATCGTTCCAAGTCTATTCCAATTATTAGCCAAAGAGCAACGAAAGTCGTACGATATTATCAGAATCTACTTCCTCTTAAGAGAATAGAATATTTTGTCACCGTTGTCAAAGAAATTTAACCGCGTTCGCTCCCGTCTCATTTCCACCGATGAAATATCGACGTTCCCGTTCGAGATTCGTTTACGTCGTCCCATAAGCTACTCTCTCCCTACTCTACTTCCCGACTCTCACGGTAATTGACATGCTCGATTTTATGAAGCTACTGTGACCGGCCGAAAATACACTTTTCACTCCCCCGTTCCATCGTTCGAACCATCTAATTGAAACACTTTGTCTGTCTACATCTATAGAGCGCCCCTTTTTTTCAGGGGATCAAAGATAATTCATGTAACGCGACAAATTAGAAAACAACCAATGTCTAAGTTATTTCTTTGCGATTGCTATGTTTCACGGTGAATAAAAAAGCGAGCAGAAGAAATCGGTGCAAGGAGAGAAAGAAAGGGAGAAAGTGTCGAGAGTGGCTCCAAGAAGGAGGAAAAGAGGGTAGCTTCGACTCTGGACTGGCTGCAAAGGCCTCCTGCAATGAATCAACTTATTTAAGGGTAGTTGGATTTCGCGAGTCGATGCACGACGACTACGAGCCACCCCACTATCCCCCTCCCTAACTCCCTTCTTCTTCAACACAGCACGCCTCGTAGAATGATTTATAGTTTTCCTTCCGTGGCCACCCATCCGTCCTCCCCTCGCGCCACCCCTCGCGCAAACAGCACCCCTCTGCCAAATGTACGCAAAATAGTCGGAATTTGTTCGGCACCATCCTGACTAAAGTAAAATGCTGCTGTATATACGAGGCTAACGGAACTGCTCGATTGTGGAGCGCACTGTATTCTCCGTTAAAGTATTTGGAAATAAACGAATCGCGACAGTTATAATTATTCAGTACTTTATAATACAAAGGATAAGACAAAGAGACGTTAGCGCTATATTTAGTTCTGTTTAATCAGTTTCGCGTCTACAGGCCTGCACAGTGCACGAATAAACTAAACACGAAGAAAATCGAAGCTCAGAAATATAGAAAATTAAAGATATTATAAATTTTTGGCGAAATTTGAAACCTCGCTCGTTCAATTCCTTTACTCCTGAGCTTTTCAACAATGCGCATATGATACCACGTGTCCCATTAATCGTTGCCTCAAACGTTATTGTATCGTTAAGGCACTTCAGTAGGTTAATTGAAAAATATAAATAAGCAGCGAGAATCGAGAAAAATTGGGGAAGAATCGTTGCAATTTGCACGAGACCCGTTCGAGGGCGGCTTAAGGTTCGCTAAATAATTATTAATGATCGTCAGGGTGAAAGTGTGACTCTGATCGTGTTGACACTGCATTGTAAGCCGCAGACAATGCTATGGTGGCTTTCTGAAGCGTGTGGCTATGGGTTTGATGGAGGAGCAGCGCGATGGCGGCGCGGAGGGCAGGGTCCGTAATTAATAACTTGGAATTGATTAAGGTGTCAGATAAGTCCATGGAGACGGTGGTTCGTGGCTCTTTCTCCCCTTCTCCAGTCGCCTCTCTTTCTTCATCGGTGCGACGCGTTACGATATGATTAATAATTTCGAGATAACGCCGCGCCGTCCCAGCGTCCTTGTCCCTTTGAGAGGGGCCGATTTGCGGCCCCACTTACGGCCTCATAAATGACTAATTATTCTCACTGTCCTCGCTGGTTTCTGACCGCTCTGCTAAAAAGGCAAAATCAGAACGTTCAACTCGGTTTTCACGACACAATTTTTCTGTTAATGCTTTTCGTACTACACCGTTCTATCGAATTATCGCTCCAAGTACTACAGCACAGTCGAAGTATCTCCTTTCCACTGAAGATACTCAAAGGACAATACGTTCAAAAATTTCATACGTTTAAGAAGATCCATGGTTTCATCGCGTTGCAACGCAAAGTTTAGGGACCAAAGGAAAGGCGTCTCTGCTATGTCGAGACCAATAAAAAAGAAGGTGCTCTTTCTCGATAGAAGTTGAGCGATCGTCTATGCAAATACCTAATCCTTTCACAGATCCATCCAGGTGACGTTGACGGATTGGTGGAGGACTTTGTTCAGAGGCAGCTCCAACAGATTGCAATCCGCGACACCATTTGTTTCCCCTGAGACGCGAGGAGCTTCCTGCCGCGCCGGTGGGAAGACCTCGTCGAGAACGATTAACGGGTCTTCGTTAATTGCTAATAAAGAGAAACCCGGATGATGTACCTTTCAACATAAAATACTGGAAAGATCGAACAGTATACACGTTTGTCTCAAACTGACATCACAGCAGTTTGTTTCAACGTGTACAACTAATGGAAGAGATATAGGGAAGTAATAAAACTGGTTAGAAACTAAGATTAATACGTTTAAAAACCTAAGATGGGAAGGTTTCTGATACGTGCGCAATTAAAATATCCATTTGTCTTTGAAGTTTGAATTTTCGTGTGTAAATTATCGCGAACGGAAAATCCACAGGGAGATTTTTCGATAATGACCACAGCGGAAAAAGGGGTATGAAGGATTAATCACCCAGAGATGCGAGAAAAGACAATGGCACGGGTATGGAAAAATATTTTCTACCTTTTCCCTTGCTCGACAAAGGGTAAAGTATCTACGACGAATCCGGAGTAACATTTTCGCTGGCTACAAAATGGATGGAATGTGAAATAAAATTCAGCGGACATTCTTTGAATAACTATCTTCGATCGTTTTTATTAAGAAAATTCTATGTTCTATGGGAATTTCGTATCTAAGAAAAGGAAGACGTTCTTACGAAATTATCGACTTTCCAAATATTCACATATTAACATATTAGCTTCGTCACTTATATGAAACAAAACTTTTATAAAGATCTAAATAAGCTACCTAAGGAAAGTGTGAAGGCCGCTTTCATTACAAATTTATTTATCTGACACTCGTAGAAAATGCAACCTAAAATGTACTTTATTGTAGAATAATTTATTGATTGAATTATTAACAGCAGCTAATTTCTCCGTGAGTCCCTAAATAAAGTACAAATATACAGCAAAGTCTGACGGAAGAACTTTCCCTAATAGCCAGAAGAAAATATTATCAAGAAAAATGTATCAATAAAAATTGCGGAAGAAAAAGAGAGAAACAAAAACGAAATGATTTTCAAAGCTGAAGTGCTACTTATAATAGTCAGGCCTCGTTAAAATTTGATTGCATCGATACGCATTACAAACGCTTTTACAAACACCTAATTAAACTTCTCGTTCTTCTCCTTCTATTTTAAATACTTAGCAAGAGAAGAGAGGAGGACCACTTGTTTCTGGTTTTCACACCCCTTTAGCATGTACCGAAATCAAGCGTGACATGACACACGCTGTAATCCGCGTAAAGGGTTGATCCCAGTTTAGCCGGCTGTCCGTAAACCGTGGAACCCGCGGGACTTAAGCCCAGGCAAATTTGAATCCGTCAATCTTGAGTATCCAGGAGGAAGCATATAATCATCCCATACGCTCGTAACACCCGTCCAGACATTAAAATCGCTTTTTTTACCAGCAGTGTCGGAAAGATTTAATCCCTATTTTGGGACAAATGATAATTTCAACTGAACCAACATTGACACTACGAATGTATGATATAAGAGAATTTTGTTACATCATATCGATAATAAAATCTTTTTCCAGCACTCAAAATTCATATTATATTATATTACATTTTATTTCATATAAACTATCTATCCCAAACGTGATTCATTTTCGCAGCATCGTTGTTCGCAAAATTTACTAAATTTTATGCTTCTACAGTGACAAATAAGTACATCAATATCTGATCCCCAAGTCATTAAATAAGTTAAAAATATATGAAACAAATTTTCTACGAAACAACGTTCTATCGAAGACAAACAACGATAAATCGTTCGCACAGATGCGTCCTCGATCTTCGTTGGAACTGGTAATTAGGTGTGCGAGGAGGCAAGTGGAACGCGGGGAATACGATTGGGAGAGATCGTGAAGGAAAGCGGGCCGGAAAAGGGAGAGTAAAAGACGAAATTGCTCGATGGCCGATGAGCGTCGAATAAGGCGAAACGGTATTAAGACGGCGTGGCGAGGCCAGTTTCCTCGAGGCTGATGTATCATTTGCCGGCGGGTCGTTAGGCGGTTTCAATTAGTTTTCCACGCTGCTCTCCTGGCCCAGCGTCTACATGAGTATGGGGGAGAGACCAGCGCAGCCCTTAA
The DNA here is from genome assembly GCF_040668555.2 of Bombus flavifrons. Taxonomy (NCBI): domain Eukaryota; kingdom Metazoa; phylum Arthropoda; class Insecta; order Hymenoptera; family Apidae; genus Bombus; species Bombus flavifrons. The sequence goes on along the minus strand of NC_138455.1, from coordinate 8,492,088 downwards.
TCGCACAGTCCAGTTTTTTCTCATAATTAGGAAAAGCTCGTTAATGCGTCCCTACTATCTTCTTCCTCCCTCTTTCTTTCTTCTCTCCTCGCTGTTTCCCTGTGTGTTAGTTTTCGTTACATATCTACTTGCTCTTATTACCGTGAGGGACACTGATCTTTCAAGATTCAGGAACTCAGATCTTTTCAACTTGGAATTTGAAAAAATTCTATGAATTTGTTTCATGATTATGTATAGTAAGATAAAAATGTCTTTTGAAAGACAACTCCCTCTCTCTCAAGGTGGAATATTGATAATATTTTCGTATTGAATACTTTTCTAATAATTAAGTAAATATATCTATTTATTGGTTTCCTTTGCTTTGAATAAGGAGAAATATTAGAGACATAGATAATATAATAATAGAGACAACTATTGACTTATGTCCTCTTTCTTCCCTTTTTTCTTTCTCCCTCTATCGTCTTTCTTCCTTCCCTTTCTAACCTGCTTCTGTGCTCTACACTTCCTCCCCCACCCCTCTATTCTTTCTTCGAAATGTAGAAATTTCTCAGATTCATACAAACATATATGATATAAGTGCTATCCGTATATATAATTCCTATATTCAGAAGTCCGAATCATAGAGCATATTTTATTTTAAAATATGCAATATTAAGTTTACTAATTTATATGTTTACTGTAGCAAATTTTAGCAGACATAAGATATTTTGAGAGCGATATTTCAAAATATGTAACATAAAATACCCTAATATACACGATTTACTCTCATTCGGAATATATTTATATATATACCGTTACTATGTAATTTAATACGAATTCTAAATAAAGCGTTTTATATTGTTCATTAGTCATAATTGTTCAATGAAATTGAATAGGCTAAGAATGTTGAAAACACACAAATAATCAGACTCACCGAATGAAGGAACGCCAACTGTCCAAAAAACCCTTCTCGACGATATAAAATGTTTTTTCTGGATCTTCACACTTCAATATTTCGTTCCTATTTCGGCCGTGATACAAGTCGTTTAACTCGTCCCTTTGTTGTTTGGCTTTTATCTTGTCGTCCTTTTTTGCTTTCTGCGCGTTCTCCATTTTCTCCTGAACAGTAAGATAGATCAATATACATGCATATACCAAAATGTTTTATCTTTATTTAAATATACAAATATGTACGAAAAAATACCTCACAAATCGAACATGACGCGGCACCAATAGAGTACTCCTTGGATTCTGGGAAATATTTTCGAAGTATCACCCAAGCTTCACGGGGCACTATTTTTCTTGTCGAATCTGGTGTTTTCAATGAACTGTGCTCACAAAGTAAATCTTCATTGAAATAGATTATGACTTCGTTCTCTTCACCTTCCACCGGTTCTTTCAGTCCTTCACTTTCTTTACTTGTACCACTTTTACTATCTTCCTGCGAACCACCCGGATCTTGACAATCTTCATCCTCAATTTCCTGCTCCATATCGTCCGTAAATTTTTCCATCGCAAGTCTTCGCCATGATCTCAGCGAATCAGCACCCACGATATAACTAGTCTCAGACCTATTACCATGAAAATAAAATTTATTTTTCTTTTACAAAATAATGCGTTCGTTTTAAAATTATTATTAATACAGGAGACTCACGGTTCTTTGAAATTTCGAACGAGTTCACTAACTTCCTTGTGATCACGTTCAAGCGATATCTTGAAACGAAGTAGCTTGTACCGACGTTTCACGCAAATTTCGCAAAAAGAATTTTCATCTAATCGCGGTCCTCCACGATATTTATCATAAAGTAAATCCGCAGCTGTGACAGGTATACACTTTGCACGATTCACTTTCAAAGGATCAAGTCGATAATGCGAACACATTAATGTAGAATTGTCTATTGGTGGTACTCCATCGACAGATAAGTGTCCATTGAGCCATTTTGATAACCAATCGTTTGGAATCCATTGATATGTGTCCCACGAAACTATGTTCGAAATAATATTATACACGTCTATGACAAGTTGTCTCTTTAAATTCTGATCTTCGATCTCCTTTTGCTACAAGAAACATCGTTGAGAATGCTTCTTAACTGATTAAACTCAATCTGTTGCTGTTATTAATACCTACTTTTTCTTGTTGAATAGCCAATAAGCTTAATTCGTGTTTCACATTCTCTTGCCTCACTAAGTCACGCAACGTTGTACTCACTTCCCAATTTTCAAACTCCATCTATAAAGTAACATAATGCGTCCATATGAATATCCATAAGAGAAATAAAAGAAAAACTAAATATACCAACCTCTTCATAAAAATCACGTTCCCCACAACTCATAGCTCTATGCGCAGCACCATTTAACCGCTTGTAGTCCAATTTCACAACTTTTACAACTGGTTTCTTCGTATCCATATCGAGCTTATTTTCTTTATTGTCGAATTCATAATGTTTGCCATTTTGTTCATCAAAGGTAGAATCTGCGTTCACAGACTGTGCCATTGCAACATTTTCTGAAAATGTCTTCAAGGTTTCCATTTCCTGTTTGCTCTCCATATCAGGTTTCAATATTTTCTCAGAATTATTTATATCAGAAACACCTGACATTGTATCGCATCTGTGTTTCTCTTCGTTTAATGAGTCTGACTTTTCTTGAACCATTAAAATTTTTTCCATAGCTGTTGCATTATTATTACTATTGGTTTCTCCATCTAGCTTTTTCAACTTATTTTTCTTTGTACTACATGTTCGTTTTTCTGGTGTGACTTTCTTATAAACTAACATATACGCGGTATTAGAAGACAAAAATCCTTTCGGTATACGTCCCCGTTTTACTACCTTTGAATTCTCTGTAATAAGAAATTCTAACTACATTTTATCGTTTTATTAAATAATTTCTTTATTATATTATAATAAAATTTGTACTCACCAGTAACACCATCCTCGATTCTTTTATTCTGCATTTTTTCCACTTTATCGTCACTAAATTGATACCATTCGCCATTTAAATTGCATATATTCGCAATATAGTGACCTGAATGTGCAGATGGGCCTTTATGACTTAAAACTGCGACGAGATTGTACAAATGAGTTTGTGGCGGACACCTAACATATTCTGACATATCAAGATCTTCCGGGAATTGTATAAAAGAATTCAACTTTCTTTTCTGCCCGGAATCCCTAACAAAGACAAAGTAACATATTCTATTTACATAATATGTAACAATCTAATAGTATAATATAAACGTAATAAAATAAAAGTACCTATGGAACACAAAACGCATCAATTGTATGTTTAATGTTTCTGGAAGAGATTCCAAGCGTATAAACCGGCGCGCATCTTTTTTGTCATTGCAGGTAACGCAGTGATACTGATTTGCTCCAGTCAATTGTTCCACAGATAAGTATTTCTCTACTGCCTCTTTCAGAGTGGCTGCGAGTTGTAGATCCAATTCGTAGAATGTAGTGGAGGTTGGATATTCAGTTCCGCATTTAGAGCAACTGCGTCAAACATAAAACTCGCGTTATTTAGACGGAATTAGCTTCTCTCGGTCAGATCAGTTGATCGCACCAGTCACCGCAGCGAGCAACGTGTCCTACCATGTTCTCATCGTCAAGATCATCAGCATCATCATCGTTTAGGACAATTCTCATTTGTTTTCCACTTCAGAAAACCCACCAATTGATATAGCTGTATTTTCCTTGGGTCAGCCTCTGCAGCATCTGCTTCAGTTCTGAGTTTTGTTGGAGTTTCCCTTCGATATGGCAGAGAAGTAGCTTGGAGAATTCCTGTGCATCCTGTTGAGTTCTAGTATCCAAAGACAATGCAATCGCGAGATTCATCGGATCGAGCAGACGACGATTTCCGAATTGCATCATTGCAAATATATATTGCAACTGTCCTACTGCTGTCACTGGATGAAACGGTACTCCTTTCTTCTCAGCTTGACACACTGCTTCCCTTTCCTCTGGATCTTCTGTGATATCCCACTTGTATATTATCCTCCTGGAAATATAAAATTTCATTTTGTAGTAGATATTTGCAAATAAATGAAGTATAAGCTAAATATTAATAGTATCAATAAGTACATACCTCATATCTTCATTATGAAACCACATTTGAATTAAGCTATTAACATAACAAGTTGCACCTAAATTCTTTAGACCAACATATTGGGTAGGGTCACGTAATTCTGATAAAGAACTTTCTAAAGGCATTACTTCTGCGGGTTGTGACTTCATATATTTTTCTTCTCCTAATCCAGTCAAACATTGTGGATTATTTGTGCAATTGCGTCTGTAAACAAATCATTTACTTTAATATGATCGAAAAGAATACTATTTCATATGAATATATAATGTTTTAAATAAGCATATAACTTACTTGCAATTTTTACATGCTTTTAAACCTATTCTATATGCAGTTTCCAAATGTATCCTTTCTATTTGGTCTAATACCACACTTTCTACCCAAGCCCATGCTAATTTGTCTAAATCAGTCTTTTTTGCTGGCGGCATTTTTATCTAAAATATTAACAAACAGATAATATATTTTTAGTAATTAAATTCAAATATTTTCATGTTAATACTTTTTATCTTATTTTGATTTTATACTAAAACTTTACGCAAAATTATATTAAACACAATGCATATGTTTCAAATTCGATTTATTACATGTTCCATTTCGCGCCATGAGAAAATCGCACAACACTATAGAATAAAAATAAAACGAAAGTACCACATAAAATAATCAATTTTGTAAAACGTATATTTTCGAAAGTTTAGTAATATAAAAATAATCGTAAATAATGTATCGACTTAAAGCTTAGTATTTAACAAATGAACAGTTTCGTATATCAAAAACTATGTATGTATATACTCACATAAAAGTACCGTACTGTTCCTGACTGTTGAGGTTATGAAAAATGCCGCTGCAAATGTTGTAAAGTACTGTGCTTCTTCTACAACATTATCTGACTGCGAAAAGACTTATCACGTTTTCAAGCTTGCTGAACTCAAGCATCCATCGACACCTTTCGTTAACAGATGAAAATGTATCATCAAAACACTCTAACCGTTTCTGGTATACACTGACCGCCATATGCAGTCGGCTTTGGTCTAGGCACGCGTCAAATCAATCGCTAAATAATTTCTCGCGTTTAAGTTAATATACATATATTTTTTTGGAATTTATTTACTATGTTATTTATTAAAAATAAAGCAATAATCTTTCTCGAACAAACAATATTAAATATGTTTGCATATACATAATAGAAATTTCATAAATATCATTTTTGTTATATCATTTTAGATATGAACATATAAAAAGTTATCAACAAGAGAAAATTACCTGCACTGAGAATAGAAGATTGAATATTCTTTTATTGAAACTACTAACACACAGCTATATTTTTATCATTTTATAAATATATTAAAAAATGTCTGATAATAAAATAGGTAAATATTATTTGTTGATTTATTAGAAATATAAATAAGATGATAAGGAACGGAACGTATTTCTTATTTTATTTATAGTTACTACTGATATCCTGCTGGAATTTCTAGAAGTAGCATTTAATCACATTCTGTTCTTCAGAAATTTATATCCCAAGGAAATATTTGTGAAGAAGAAGATATACAGTATATGTGTATATGTATCTGAACATCCTGAGCTCAATGAATACATAAGAAATGTGTTAAATGCAATCAGAGAATTAATAAAAGAGGATGAAAATAGTGTCAAAGCGGTGAATCTGGTCTTCTGTAACAAAAAGAAAGAACCAATTGAAAAATTTGTCTTTGATCTTGTAAAATTGCAAGCAAATAGCACAGAGTATGTATGCTTGTGAAGAATCTTATAATGTCAGCATTATGTTATTGTCTAATCTGAAATTTATTTTAGAAAAGATCCATACTATCTAAAAACAGAAGAATCGTTGAGAACAATTTGTTTGAAACTATCCATGTGTGAATCTTATTTAAAACCATTGCCAGAAGATTCATCTTTCTTCATTGAAATTAAAACATATGAAACTGCACATGTAACTTTAAGTGAAAATCCTTGTTGTGAAGATTTTCCATGGATTATCAATGAAGATGTCCCTGATATGACTAACAAGAATTTACTTCCATTGAAAACTATAAAAACAGAATGTCTAAACTTGCAGATGTATGTTATTGAAGATGAAAATAAGAAATGCATAAATTAATTATAATTATATGTAGCAATTGATTTTGTATATACATTATGATTATTAATAACTATCAATATCAATTGTAAAATATTTAATGTTAATGTAAAATATCTAAGATTGCAAAAATCTATTAAGAAACTTGCATTGAAAATGTTTGAAATTATTAGCTTCAAATATCAGAAACTAAAAAAGCTACATTCACATACAGAAACAACTAAATATGTATCTACTGAGAGTATAAATTCTGATTCAAATTAGCCGGTAGTGAACAGGAGTATAGAATGAATAAGGTACTTCTATTTCTTATATTACACAGCCCCGCCCACTCTGTGACGTCATAGACGAGCAGTACGGACTATAAAAAGAGGATGTATCTTTTGATAAGAGTAGATATGTACATATCTCGTAAGTTACACCCCTTTAAATAAAATCGACAAAAAAAATTATTCAATTAATTACTTACGAGATTAACTTATATATATTTAGAATTGTTTAAATACCTGAACTTTCATATAGTTCCGAAGAATACATTTCTTTTTAAACAGAAAATTATATATTAACAAGTGTAGATACATGTATATAATGTATATAACATTCGATAAGAAGTTCGGCCTTAAATATGCATCAAAAAATTATTTAAAAATCAGTTTCTACAATGAAAATCTAAAAGTATACAATTTTGGTTTAAGAGGGGAACAATCCATTAGTTTTCAGTAACGACTTAATTCATTATGTAATGATAGAACCGTATGACTATACAGAGTTACTGGTAATTCATCTTTCTCTATCTTTCTTTTACGAGTGGTACTACAGACATTATGGTGGGTGAAGAGCTCCTTTCACATCCTATGCCTCTGTTAACATTCAGCGATTTTTAGTCAAAATTATGCTTTCAATAATCTCCGAAATATATTTTTTTCTACATATTAATAGAGATATGACCACAGACGAGGTGCAAAATAGATCTATCAGTTAATGTATTTCTGCATTCCATATCTTGAGGGTCTGAAATCATTTACCATTTTAATGATATTCACAACATTATCGATTCAGTATAGAATAGGATTACAGCGTTCATAGCGATCGGAATTGGAACTAGATTTTAATATATACGATAGTATACGACAATATACTGATAGTATAGTATAATATACAATAATGATAATTGATAAGTAAAATACATGATGATAATAATATACGATACTGATTAAGAATTAGATAAACGTGACATTAAATGGGATTCAAATGGGACATCTTATCTTAAATCCAGTATAAATTTACAGAAGTCCAGAAATATTAATATTAAATGGCCATTCTATGTCTCAACTATGACAAAACCTCTGTATCTACAACAACAATCTAATAAATTTTTCAATTAACAAAACTCCAATCGCGATTGCAGCCAATCGGCTTGTATTATTTGTTAGATGAAACTGTAGAAACGTTATCTACCCTGCGATTTCAATGCCTTTTGGATATGTTGTAGAAATCGATATTTTGAATAACTTTTTGCTTTATATAAGGGATGGACTCGCTTCCGAAATATTTGCTAAAAATCTGCCAGTATCACTAAAATGATTTTTGCCAATAGTTGCGCGTTTGTGGGAACGTATGCGTCAGTATTAGTTGCCGGTCATTTATCTTATGTTTATAAACCAGGGTTGAGCGAGTTTCAAGGGCCTGATGCACAACGCACACATGCAAGATTGCAAGTGTTTGTTACCACCTACCATTTACAAACAAACATTTAAACTAACTTTGGAACATTAATGTATAAACAAATCTTCTTCTTTATGTTTAATGAAACGATGTTTTATGAAAATACTACCTTTCAAAACTATGAATCAACTCTTATTCATTTACCATAGACACGCGGATATCATACTAAGGATATGAAATATGTAGTTATATGATACAGTTAAAATATTATTATGCATTATAAAATATTTCGTAATAGATATGAAGTATCTATGAATATTCCATTATGCATCCAATGTGAACAAATTGTAACTGTGAATATCTGTTATTAAAGTTCCAAAACTACTTTGTATGAATCAAGTACTGCACACTTTTTTGTCAGCTAAAGATACGTTGCAATAGGTAAAAGGCACAATGCGCGAAAAGGTGTGCCAAAAATGAGTAATCACTACAAATTATATTGGATTATGAATATAAAACGAACCAAATGAAGATTCTAACTATTTTGGAGCAATGACTTCGTATTGTATATCCAATTTTCCACATTTACGACGAGGTCTCACCAGTTACTTCCTCTTCTCAATATGACATCACGCAAAATACTAAAATTTTAAATTTTAGTTTCCAAACTCACCACCAGAGTGCGGGTAATTCAAGAATGTATCACGTTCTATCAGTACCCGGATACTATTCGGATTTTCCTGAAAATTTCGATATTCGTCTGTTTACGTGGAAATACGACAAATCACTCTAACTTGTATTAACATATTGCCATTTTACAAGTCATTTTATTATTAACTATAGCTAGAGTATGATTAAATCGCTTTTTTCTAAATGACGACGATGAAAATATGAAAAATTTCGTGATCGGCCTCAAGGAATAAAATAAACACGAGAATTCTCGTGATCTGCCCGGAATATGCTAATAACTGTGCATACAGAACGATTAAAATCGAGATTCTCACCATTTTGAAGCAGTGACATATCGTTGTATACTAAATTTTCCATATTTTTGACGAGCTCTCTGCTGTTGCTTCGATTTTCTAAATGACACCGCGCGAAATGGAGAAATTTCAAATTTTAGTTTGCACGGCTGCCGCGAAGGCGCAGAAGACTCAACTACGTATTATGTTTTATTAGTACCCCGAGACTGCATTTTCTCGAAATTTATTTTCATACAAAACTCTATAATTCACTAAAAAATTGTTTAAGATAAACATGTCATTAATAGGACAATTACTTGCTACAATAATATTAATTGATTTCTTCACAAAGAAGTTCGCAGCCTATGAAAGCCGATACTTATTGCAGCAACCTTAACAAAAATATTAAATTTCATTCATCTGACGTAATGTCTAAGATCAAATTATTCAATAAAATTATAAAATTCTTCTTCGCAAAGTATCGAATAAGAACATCTTCTTTTTATTGAATAATTCGTTCTTGGAAAATGTGATATATATATATAACAAGAAATATATATATATATATATATATATATATATATAACATATAATATAACAAGAAATAATAATTAGTGTCTGGTCCATGCCAGCGGTTATGAATAACTCTTATAATTTATCAATATTTTCTTGCTTAACGATAATCACTATCTATGGCGGAAGTCGATAGAATCATTCCATTTGGTTATCTTCTGATATCTATCTAAAAATTCATTACATAGTATATATTTAAAGCTTTACTGTTTGCTCTACACTTTTATTGTACAAGAGTTTTCAACAACAGGTTTTAGCTCCGTCCTTTTTCAAGGTACACGCACGAATGCTTTTCTTTTTCTCCGAGGATTGAAGTACCGTATTGTGGTCAAGTGAAAGCTATCTACCAGGACAATAACTCGGCATTCGCGTAGCGGTTCTCGATAATGAAGGCCTGTATCTTCCTATCTCTGCTTACAATATTATTCTTCTGTAGCAATGGTATTCTAGGTGAGTACGTATTAAATTGAAATCATTCCCTTAACATTAACACGATAGCGCGTAACTTAAATTTCAAACGGTATTTACATCCAAAGGACGATGGTGAAAGAGGACCAAATTTGTTTCTAATAAGGAATAAAATTCTAATAAGCAATAATTCTACTAATCCTTCATAAAACTACAATTATTTATGGCAAATGTGATGCTAAAAATGTAGATAAAGTGAACGAGGCATAAAATACGACATTTAAAATTTAAATTAAAATTAAAAATAGAAGATTGAAACGAGTATTCAAATATCAACTTTTACCATTCGTTATAAGTACAATATTCAGCCACCATAATATGTGATGAAATTTTTCAATAAATGATGTATTAAAGCAGTTAAGCATAAAATAAGCCAATCTTTTTACCAAATTCTATGTATATATGTAAAAAATACAAAAGTTTGTATGTGATCCGGCTGTAAATTACATTGCTATTATTTGGTGACACACTATGCAACGAGGAGGAAAGTCTAGAATACGTTTGACATTTTGTTCGGTAGCTTATGCAATGGAAATCTGACATTTCGATGGAATCTTTGTTTAACTTCATTCCTCGAAGATATGTAAATAACTGAAAATACTTTTCTATAATTCATAACTTAATAGAAAGTTATCTCAAGGACTCAATGTTCTTCATATTTACATCAAATAAATAACAAAAGCGCGCGCGGGCATATTTTATGAATGATTTATGTTCGCATATTTTATCGATGAAAAATAACGAGCCTGGGACATCGTTCAAAAAATAATCTATCATATGTATATACATGGAAATGAATTTTTTGCGAAAAGAGAAAAGAAGTTGTAATAATTGTACATTAAAACTACATTTCTTTCTCCACTAAGCTCGATTAGGGATTAAGCATAACAAGGTAGTAACTTGTTATGTCGCTTCCTGGGCCGTTTATAGAAATAATGATGGAAAATTTGGAATCCCATATATCCGTCCGGAACTTTGCACGCACATCATATACGCGTTCGCCGGATTAGACAGCAAAACATGGACCATTACGAGCCTCGATCCCAACATAGATATTGATAATGGTAGATACATATTGTAAATTACTCGATACGATTGAAGATATATCTATATTCCACATCTATGAATGGCATTTTCGTTCTATAGTCGTCATAATATTCCAGATAATTACAGAAGAATGACCGAACTTCGTGAACAGTATCCAGGTCTAAACATCCTACTCGCAATCGGAGGATGGAACGAGGGTAGTAAAAATTACTCTATACTCGCTTCATCCCCTACACGAAGATCTACATTCGTTAAGAGCGTACTGGACTTCCTTGAGTATGGAATCGAATATTAAGATAGTTTTATACTTTACTGATTTATATGATAGCTTCTATCTTGCAGGGAATACAAGTTCGATGGATTCGATCTAGATTGGGAATATCCGGGATCACGGGGTGGTAGTCCAGAAGACAAATTATATTTTTCCCTTCTTGTGAAGGTAAACGACGTAACGTAATGTAATTTTATCGAAATTACAGTTTTATCTTAGCCAGAAATTAATCGTATTCTCTATTCTAATAGCAATTAAAAGAGGCATTCAACGAGTCGAACTATCTACTAACAGCAGCTTTAGGTTCTAATAAAGCAATTATCGATACGGCATATGATATTCCTGAAATTTCCAAATATCTCGACTATATCCATGTAATGGCGTACGATTATCATGGATCATGGGATAAGAAAGTGCTTCCGAATGCACCATTAAGAAGTGGAGACGGTCTAAGCGTGGTAAAACATATAGAAAAATTACAACGAGTAACAAGTATCGTAGATGGAACACATAATGCAATAAAATTTTCAGATGGAGACACTTAATTATTTGTTAAGTAAAGGTGCACCAGCAAATAAAACAATCTTAGGCCTGCCTATGTATGGTAGAACTTATATATTGGCAAGCAAATTAAATTCTTCCCAAGAAAGTCCAATTAATCGAACAACCATAACAAATGGATTTAAGGGGCCTTACACTGACCAAGAAGGTTTTATGGGATATAATGAAGTACATTTTACTTTTGTTATATTGATTAGATACGTTAATTCTATTAATAATAATCTATCTATTTGTTCGTTCTAATAAAATGATAACATGTACGATTTTTTAGATTTGTGAAGAATTAGTGAGTCATAAAGGTAACTGGACTTCTGGCTGGGATGACACTAGCGATACACCTTATGTCATTAACGATGATCATGTTATAGTATATGATAATCTCAGGAGTTTAAAAGCAAAGGTTGATTAGTTTGATCTATTACAAGCGACGATAACAAATGATAGTACTACACGTGTTACATCAACAATATAATATTTTTCTAAAACTTTCAGATCGAATACGCGATGAGCTTAAAATTAGCCGGTGTAATGATTTGGAGCATCGATACTGACGATTTTCATGGAAAGTGCGCAAATCTCTTTAAAGACTCTTTAAATTTAACAGATATGACATATCCTTTACTAAGATGGATTAACATAGTTGTATCTGAAAATAGTCAGGTAATTAGTGATAAAGATAGTGTAAACATGGGTAAAGAATATAACGATAATTCATCTTCCATCACAAAATTTTCTCATAATTCTATTTTAATAATATTAATATCTCTTGCATACTATATTTGAAGCGAGCTGGTAATGGCTGAAAAAATAGTACCAAAAAGTTTATGAAACTTGGATACATTTATCCTAAGGACTGATTTGCTTCTCTTTATTGTTTCAAAAATGTTCCTCTAAAGCTGTCTTTCCATTTTTATGTTTATGCTAATCTATTGTAATAGTAAATGTAACCTACCGAATGTCATACTGTTTATGCTAATGGCATATTATTATAATTATTCGTGTATATATAGTAATAAAGAAATTTTCTATTTGAATTAAAAATATATGAAATGAATTTAAACTTCCTCCTTAATTTCCTTAAATTTAAAATATTGTTTCAGCTAAAGATAACTTAAAAAAATATCTTAATATACATACATATTATTGTAAAATAAGTTTCTTAACATAATTTACACTTACTGCATATTTTATCATTTCCTTTAATGTATCACAACATGTCTTATATTGATTTTCCTTGCACTAGTTATAGGAAAATTTATTTTCACCCAGCTTTCCGTAAGTAAAATGATGATCAAGTAATAATTCCAGGTTTGCAACGAATATATAAGTTCTTTGAAAGCAAAATATTTTCTGCAATTGTATCATAAACATAAAATAAAATATCTATAAAATGCTGTAGTATATTAACAATATTATAACTATTGCGTATTATAATAATATACATATAATGATACTGCAATAATTACCTATAATATCGTAATTTAATGCACTCACAAGAGTTCTAGAGTTTCAGCAAGATCTTTAAACTTCAAGAATCGAAATATCGAGATATTCGATTCCACTATCGAGATTAATCGAAAGAACAACTTTCAGGAAAAATGAAATATATCTAGATAAAGACTTTAGGAACTATTTTTTGAAAGGCAGGCTTGTCGTTCAGGCTTCGGATCATACTTCAACCAAATGACATTTCAAAGTGTTTTAAACTACTAAGAAACATGGCGCTTCTGAATAAAGCAGATTGGTATACTCCAGCTCCTTTGTGGCAAAATGGTCCTGCACCTGGTGCATTTTATCATTTCCCGGGAGGTTCTACACATTCCGATGTCGGAGGATTGCAAAGATCACAGTAAAATACTTTATCGTCTATTCAATTTGCCTTAGAAAGATTCTTTTAAATATTGCATGTCATCTCCAATTTCATAAAAATTAATAAGCATATACAAATAATTGAAATATTTAAGTTTTCGATATTCTAATAAAATAAAAATTCGATAGAAAACATGAAATTTAGATTATATCGTTTAATTTAATTCTTCTAACCTTTTCAACCTCTACGACTTCGTCTTTTTGTAAATTGAATTGTGTTTTATTACTTTATAGGGCCCCTATGACAACTGGTACATCTGTAGTTGGAATCCAATTTAAAGATGGTGTTCTTATAGCAGCAGATATTCTTGGTTCCTATGGATCATTGGCAAGATTTAGGAATCTTGAACGTGTGATGAAAGTCAATGACAATATTATCCTTGGTGCAGGAGGAGATTATGCTGATTATCAGTGCTTGAAGAGCAACATTGAAAGAAAAATGTATATTTTATATATACATATATGTAATTGTTATTTTATAATAATTTTATAATTTTTTACTTCTTATAGTCTTGAAGAAGAATGTTTGGATGATGGTTTATCTTTAAAACCAAAAGCTCTTCACTGTTGGTTAACTCAAGTAATGTACAATAGAAGATCACGTTTTGATCCGTTTTGGAATAATTTCATTATTGGTGGTTTGGAGGGTGATAAACTGTAAGTATTTTATTCTTCTTTTATTTTTATATACATGCATAGTATTTTTCATTCTCCATTTAGGTTTTTGGGTACTGTGGATAAACTTGGCACAGGTTATAGTGACCCAGTAATAGCAACTGGATATGGTGCATATATGGCAACACCTATCTTAAGAAAAGCTTATGAAGAAAATAAAGAAATGACTAAAGAACAAGCAGTTGAGCTTCTATACAAAGTAATGCAAGTTCTTTTTTATAGAGATGCACGATCTTTCCCGAAAGTAAGTTATATAATTACATCAGAACCTTATATTTATACTATTTTATACTTATGTTACACTATAGGAAATATTTATATTTCTCAATTTTTAGTATCAACTTGGAATAATCACAAGAGAGGGAGGTGTTGAAATACAAGGACCATTAACTTTAGATAGTTACTGGGGACCTGCTATTATGTAAAGATAAATATAAATAAATTTTTCTTAATAAAATGTATTTACAATATGATTCTATTAAACGAAATTTCATTGTATCACCTTTTATTACAAGATGTATTTAAGGCAATAAAAAGTAAATTTCTAAGATTAATGAGTCAATACATCACAGCCAATATCAGTAATCAAAATGGTATGTTCACATTGTGCAGTTCGTGCATTATCTATTGTAACAGCTGTCCATCCATCTTCTAGAATTTTAACTTCATTACTACCTTGACTTACAACTGGTTCAATAGTAAATGTCATCCCAGGCAACATTTTTCCTTCAAAATTATTTGCTAATAATAACATAAAACATTTAAAAATTAAATATAATATAATAAATATTTAAATCCTTAGTATGTTTATAGATTATACCAAAACAGCAACATACCAAAATGAAAAATATCTGGTGGTCCATGAAAATAAGTACCTATGCCATGTCCTGCGAATACTGGCACTATAGAATATCCTTGTTTAGCTGCTGTTTCTTCTATAACATTCCCTAAAAATTAAGAGAGAGCATATAAAAGTCCTACAGCATATTCAGATTATTACAATCATTACCTATACTATTGAAATTTTCATTAGGTTTACAAATATCAATAGCATTTTTTAAGCACAATTCTGTTACACTTATTAAACGTTTAGCTTCATCATCACATTCTTCCACTTCAAACATTTTTGAACAATCTCCATGATAACCATTTAAATATACCTAAAAAGAAATAAAACATTACTTTGGATTTTTATATTTATAACTGCAAAAATATGTACATAAAATATATATTATAATATATTACTTCTACTAACTGTTACATCAACATTTAACATATCTCCTTTTGCTAATGGCCTTTTATCTGGAATTCCATGGCAAGCAACATTATTAATACTAGTGCATATTGACTTTGGAAATCCTTTATAATTAAGCGGACTAGGATAAGCTCCATTGCTTATAATCATTTCATGGACTACTGCATCTAATTCATCTGTAGTTATACCAGGCTGAAATAACAATTGTTATTTAAACTACGCTCTTAGTTAAATTTCATGTTTGTAGTTATTGTATACCTTTATGTATTGTTTAATATGAGTTAATACTTTTTTAGCAAAGCTACAACTGTCTCTCATACTTTGTATTTGATTTTTATCTTTAATTTCTGGTTTTTTTGGACCATCATGAGGTATTGAAGATTGACTGTAAGAAGGTTTAGGGATATACGGTGGTACTTCTCTAATTTCAGAAACTTCCCATGGTACAATAACCTCGTAACTTCCAAAAGAATTATTTATAAATTTACGTGGTATTGTCTAAAAAAAATTATTACACTGAATAGTTGTATGACAATATAAAATAACACTGTTTTCTTGAAATAAACGTACTTTGGGTTTTCTTTTAAAAAAGCTTCTGAGAAACATTTTTGGGGTATTTATATAATTATAATTTGAAACAAAAGATCAATTAAAAAGTTCCGTATTTATGATTTTATTATATTTATAATTTTCATTCTTGTTCCTAAAAAAAATCTATTAGAAAGATATGTATATGGAGTTTGTTTAAATTAATGAACTGAAAGAAACCTGAAATTTGACGTCACTTCATTGACTACGTACAAATCAGCTGATACAAGAATTGTTCGATAAAATAACCTTGAAAAATCTACATTCACAAACCATGAATGCTATGAAATCGTTTCGTGAAATACTAGCGCACGCAAAGAACGTGTTAATATTAACTGGTAGTGGAATTTCTGCAGAATCTGGTATCCCTACATTTAGAGGTGCTGGTGGTTTCTGGAGAAAATATCAAGCTGAAAATCTTGCAACTCCAGAAGCATTTGCAGCAAACCCTTCTTTAGTTTGGGAATTTTACGAATATCGTAGAAGAGTGGCGAATGAAGCTAAGCCTAATAGGGTATTTTAAGAAGTACATTTTTTTATTTCTAATTAATACACATTTCTTAAAAAATTATTTGTACATTAAATTAAGTTTTTAGGCTCATGAATCAATTGCAGCTTTTCAAAATCGTTATTTAAAAGAAGGTAAAAATGTTACAATTGTAACACAAAATATCGATGAACTTCATCAAAGGGCAGGAGCCAAGGATGTAGTGGAGCTTCATGGTTCGCTGTATAAAACTAGATGTACAATTTGTCATGAAATTGTTGTGAATAAGAATATTCCAATATGTCCTGCATTAGAAGGAAAAGGGTAAGATATCCTTAATATTTCATTATAGATATTATTAATATAAATATGAATAGGTCGCCAGATCCAAATATTATGATTTCTGATATTCCAAAAGAAGATTTACCTAAATGTGCAAAAGAAGATTGTAAAGGTTTACTAAGACCTTACATTGTATGGTTTGGTGAAAATTTGGATGACTATATACTGGAACAAGCTTGTGAGTATTTTTCTATCTATATAAATGTGCATTAGAAATTTTAACAATAAATTATAACATTTAGATAAAATAACTTTTTAATAACATAACAATGTTTTCTATTTAAATATTAGATACCGCCGTTGAAAACTGTGACGTCTGCTTGATTATCGGTACTTCATCTATAGTATACCCTGCGGCAATGTTCGCACCGCAAGTAGCACAACGCGGAATTCCTGTTGCTGAATTTAACTTAGAAACAACTCCCGCTACAAACTATTTCGAGTAAGTTAAAATTATAATTATCGCAAACATTCTGTAGATAAAATAGATATATACATGTAATGTAAGAAAATATAAAATGTAGTAATATATTCAAAATCTTATGATATCTTGTGACAATCCTGAGATATTGAAATGCATGTAAAATATTCATAAATAATTTTCGAAGTCTTGCACTTTTTTACTTGAACTATTTATATGACGTATATCTGCAACAAAATAATATACGCATTATTTAAAGGTACCATTTCCAAGGTCCCTGTACCATTACTGTGACAGAAGCTTTAGAACCTTGATTCCCAAAAATTAAACGAACATAGAAGTTATAATAGTTTACCTTGTACTAGGCATACTTCGGTATTTAGTTCAAGATGGTTTAAATACTCCAACCATGATTGTTGTTTGGTTGAAAGGACATCTCGTGGGCCTTTCACTTCTATAATTTTATGCTTTAAGAAAAAATATGTATTTTGAAATTAAAAAAGAATAAAATATTAATTTATAACAAATTTCATTTTTTGTAAAATGTATGAATAAAAGTATGAATAAAAATATATTTCTTAATACTTTTTCTCAATGTTATTTATTAAATAAATACTCACCCTTTTGGTATCATAATTCCATACAATTAAATCTGGAAATCCAGCTTTCCAGAGTTTGAAATTGTCAATCAGTCGTTTACAAATCCCTATTACACCCTGAGTTCCCAAACAATGTACTATTTGCTATAAAATAGTTTTTCATTGTGCATTACTAAGATTTATGATATGTTGGATGATAAAACAATAGAATCAGTAAAATATGCACCTTCAGTTGTAAACTATCTGACTTAATTGGACTTGATGACATTATCGATTGATATCGTCCAATTTCCGCGAACTTATCTTGCATGAAAGAGCTTAAAAACTCAGAATTGAAGTTACCAATAATTTTAAGTTTCGTATCTATTTTTTCTTTCCTATTTTCATAAAATTCGCCTGTAAATAAATCACTCGGAGCTTCTTGATATGGTGATGAAAATGCTCCAGGAACATGCACATCATACAATTCTTCCCAAAACAAAGTACAAAATAGAGTAATCGGTAATGCACCTTCCAAATGCAATCCATCAGGGAATCCTTGTTTCTGATAATAGTGGAATGCAACAGTTTCTACCGTACCATAACTTTGACCATCAGTATTACTTTTTATACACCAAGTACTTTTACTGCCTGCAGTATTTCTAGAACAATTTAATTTCACATTGTATCTAAAAATAAAAAAGGCAACGCGTATGTAATTAAATTTACCTTGGCATTTCTGTGGCGTATATAGTGACGGACCTGCTCTGATAAAACATGGGTGATATAACATCCTCCAATATACAATGATTACCTAATATTTTATTAAGAGTATCTCTCGTGCTTGGTTTAATTCCATTTTTCTTCTTCACAATTTTTCTTGCTCTTTTCATAAGATTTATTTTATCTATTTGTGTTATGTTTTCTGTATTTAAGGCTTTTATTATAATGGATGCACATGTTTCTATGTCTTTGTGGTGATGCATTTCAATGAGAGCTAATTCATCATACCATTTCCCTTTACATGTATGCATATAACAATTTTGCTCCAATAAGAACAATAAGATCTCTACCACTCGCTTTTTATTTTTGTTTGTTCCATCTCCGTTTTTTCCATCTTTGGCCTTTTTATCATTACCCTTTTTAAATGCTTCTATTGATATGGAAAGAATTTTCATCCACACAAATGCTGGCATATAACGAGTAACATGTTTAGGAAGCATAGAATTTTCTGATCTACAAAAATTAAAGCTGAGATTATTGAACACCTTTTCCATTACAATAGTAAAATTTAAATTACCTTAACGACTCATCCTTCAATAAACTTTTTAATATATCCATAGCATAGTTGCCATTATTTTTTACTTCTTCCCAATTTTTTTTCTCTATATATTGTAATGTTGTAGATAATACAGATCTGACTGCTACATAACTACAAATACAAATAAATTTAGGTCAATGAAAATTATAAAAACTTATCTCTATTTTTAAATCTATTGCTAATTTGTAAAAGTAAGTTTACCTCATTAGATGCAATCTAGAAGAAAATATTGGAAAATAATGCCCAGAATTTGTTGGGAATATTATTTTCCCTAAATAAATATCACATAACATATGAAATGTATCTGCCAGACTATTTGCTGGATCTTGATTTGGCATCAACAGTATTATTATCTTATCAATAATATTCCATGTTTTGAAATTTATACATACACAAAAATCTATTATGTCCAAAATTGAATCATATAAAATACTACCTGGAGTCTTCATTCCAGGAAACAAAGATTTTTTATTTGACAATTGTAATAACTTTTGGATATTACTTTTTTTGTTTCCTTTAGGATTAATTTTCATCTTTTTACAAAGTTGCTGTATTTCAGTTACTTGCAATAATTCAAGTATTGTATCTAATTTCTCATTTTTAATATCAAAACTACAAATAGATCGTGAAGCAAGAACTTCAAAAGTATGCTTTAATTCTGTAGCTATTTCTGGGTAAACTACGCTACTTTTCCTAAACCATGTCCTCTTTCTTTTTATCATCCTTGCCAATAACATTTGAGCGTCTTTAGGAAGCGTGATTATAGAAAATATAAAATCAAGTTCATCTTCATTGAAATAATTACAATTGATAGGATTAGAGAGTACAAGGAAAATAGTAGTAAATAAAGTTTTTGAATTCAAATCATCACATAAGTCTATGTCACTTAATTTATACTTTGTTGCAACTTCACTATTTATGTTATTATCTGTGTCACTATATGTATCAAATGTTTTTGTGAAATATATACTCTTTAGATCAAACTCTGAAATATCATCTTGCTTTGCTAAATTCATATATTTAATAGCCTGAGTTAAAATGTCAGTATCTATATTTTCACCAAACAGTTTCTTCCTTGCATTAACTCTTGGAGATTTATCAGGTGATACTTTGGAAATATAATTTGATTTTTTAGGTGTTGAGGAAGGTGTTGAGGAAGGTGTTGAGGAAGGTGTTGAGCTGTTAGAATTTCTAAATAGAAAAATATTTTTATCTGGAGTTCTTAGTTTCTTATTTGGAGTATCTTTTAAATGACAATTGTCTTTAATAATAGGTGATGATGTTTTCATATAACTATTGTTTCTTGATTTACTTTCTGGTGTTTTTTGTAATTTCATACTAATATTATTTGGTGGTGTCTGTCTATTAAAATTTGAAGAATTTTCTAACTTGTTATTTGATGTTATCAAACAATTTCCATTTTCATTTAAAGTTTCTCTTTGTATTTCATTTATTGTATCAATCATTGATAGTTCATATTCTTTATCAAGTTCATGCTGTGATATTCCTCCTAAATAATCATTTCCACACAATGATACATTATTGCTTGCTATCTGAACATTAGTTTGAGTCATTTTTGCATCATTTAAGTTAACATCATGCATTTTATCCAACTTCTCATATAGAACTATACAATCCAATTCTTTAGTTGCTGACAACGAAACATTTGTTTTTTCATTTCCCTCCTTCTTCCTCTATAAAAGTAAAAAAAGATATAATTTAATTTCATACAATACCTTATTTTATAAAAAGAATAGGGTTATAAAGAATATAAACGTCAGCTAACCCTTTTTGAATAAGGCATACTTTTTGACCTAGCACATTTTTTAACATTTATCACAGTCGATTTTTGTTTGCCGATTGATTTATAGAATTCATCAATGCGTGTTTGTTGCGACATTGTTTTATATTTGCCTCACAATAAAATAATTGCACTTTTTAAATCATTATTGTCCATGCCAATTTTTGACTTTCTTTGTTACATATATAAGTAAAGCGTGATATAATATTAAAAAACTATCACTTTAATAAATGCTTCTATTTTCCACAGATGTATATCAATTTCTTTATTTTTATCAATAACATAAAGAGGAAGACTAAACCACACCCATAAAATATCTCTGACTAATTAATAGTCTTGACTCATCTTATAAAGTGTCAAAAAACTTATACTATACATTATGATACGCGATATTTAATTGTAGAAGTAAACCTACGTGCTACACTGCTATCATTCTCATATGTTCTCGCGAGCGCGGGCTCCGACTTATGTGGATACGCACCTGCATACGCACATACATACGTACATAATGTATGTATATGTAGAATATAGATAAGGCTATAGTTCAGTTTTCAGTGAACACGCGTTCAGAAGTTCTGACTAAGCACAGACTTCTGACAGATATGCGGCTTCTTTTATTCCCGCGAATTGTTCCCTCCTTCAAGACGGAAGTAGAAAAGGAACGACGTCACCGGATTTGTTCACTTCTTCCTGAATTCTGATTCTATGTATATCAAAGATACACAGAATACTCAAATTAAGTAAAATTCCACTTGTGATCAGCATTGCACTAGCAAAATAAATTGTTCTGTTGTAGCCAGCAATAATTGTTTATTAATAACTTTGATAAAAAGAACTTCTTTGTCATAAGGTTTATACTGACATTGTATGTATCACACATAAAAAATTATATAAAACGTATTCATTTCCATAAAACATTGTATATACTTACTACAGTATATTTTAACAGAAGTCTTAAATAAGATGTTTACCAAACCAATGTTTTGCCGCCATATTTACCCATATGATTTACGATATACATATGTATCTATACATACATACGTATATGGCTTTATTACCGGAAGGAATTTCTTATTTGACTTTTTGCTTTTTTAAATCTAATATGTTTACAATAAGTACAATTATATAATTTAGTATCAAGTACTATTCATACTATACTAAGCAGCGAAGGACATCGTAATGAGTATATAATGAGATCAATTAGTCAGAAATAGTTAGAATTATAAGTTTCTAGGTATAAAATTCTGCAGATTATAATGCCTCTAACGAGAAACAGATTTCTAACACTTTAATTTGTAATAACATTCTCTCTATATAAAGTTTGTTAAAGTCGACGTTATAATACAAAATATACAAATAAATAAAATAATATTCATATTTGCTGGCATTTTTATCTGATCATCCTAAAAATAAAAAAAGGTATATAACCTTCAATGGTGCAAAACGGATTTAAAAATTTGCAAAAAAGCAAATACTATGAATAAAAAAAATTCTCATATTTGAAACATAATAAAAAGTTATAAAAAATTCTATTTTCACAATTTTATACAAGATAATTGTATAGAATTCTATATAGCATGAATGTGATATTTATAAAAGAATAAACCTGTGAACAAATTTATTTTAAAAAATGTACAAAGAAAATGTAATTTTTCTATTTCTTTCAAGTTTCTCGAGCAAGAATTAAGTATACAAAGCATCATCGTAAACAAATTTTATTTTATAATTATTCTCAGCTAGGAAGGTAAAGCTACGCGATGTAATCTGAATTTATTTTAAAATATTTGCCTGTTTAAATTTTGTTGAATTTATGTTTGTTACGAATATTTTCTTGTTAGCGGTATATGTGAAATGCAATTGCATCCTGCTCCTTCTTCACTTACGATTTTTTAGGAAACAAATCATTTATATATTTTAATAGTTAGTATAGCAAATACTGTGTTGTCGTATAATACGTAAAACATTCATTATAATGTGATTGCAATGTAAATACAATAGATAAAATAAAAAGTAGACTTCGACCTGTTGACATGAATTACATAGATGTATATCACATATATATGTTTTATACTGAAGAACTATTTTTTTCATTTTTCTTCTTTTACTTGAATAACGTACAATAATTAATTTATTTATAATTTTGCCAATTTGTTGAAATTACATAATCTGGGTATGTTTAATAATCAAATTGCAATGTATATATATAATATATACACATTCAATTAGTTACATTAACTAACAGATTCAAGTGTTAATCACATTTATTATAGACATTAATGCTAAATTATAATTGAATTTAAATTTTTATATGTAATTAATAGGAAACAACTCATCTACCTGATAACATCTCTACTTGTCTAAAAATATGAAAAGGCAAATAAATGCAAGCACTTTTGACTATTTTATTCAAAATATTTCTCGCTTTCCGTCGATAAAAGAATTTAAAGTTTATTATTATTATTGCAAAAAGCATGTACTACAATATTACAAGCACATCAGAGTTATAGAAAAGAGAGAGAGAGAGAGAGAGAGAGAGAGAGAGACAGACAGACAGACAGACAGAGACAGAGAAATAGAGAGAGAAAAAGAGAGAGACAGGCAAATAAATGTAGGAATGTAATTTTTATTTGTTAGATCTCGACGGTTTATAAGCAATAAATATAATTCAC
The DNA here is from genome assembly GCF_040668555.2 of Bombus flavifrons. Classification (NCBI taxonomy): domain Eukaryota; kingdom Metazoa; phylum Arthropoda; class Insecta; order Hymenoptera; family Apidae; genus Bombus; species Bombus flavifrons. The sequence continues at coordinate 8,468,375 of NC_138455.1, read as the reverse complement.
GCCTTAATTTATATCTGATGATATTTTATTTGGATCAAATTAAATTTGATACATGCACTCAGTGAAAGGTGTTATCAGGGGACGAGAGAGTAGATGATGTATGTATCGAAGAACAAATAAAAGGGTTGTCTAGATCAAACATTCTACATATATAGAATTTGATACACCTTCCCTTTACGTTCTCCGACTATACAATCTTGAGAAAAATTCTCTATACTCTCGTCAAACTTTCGTTCAAACTGGAGCTTTGGTTGGAGCGTTTTTTCCAATTAAATCTTCCTGTCGCACAGCGACATAGAAGTCCTACTGTATTCACAGAATAAAATACACGTATAATAGATACACCGCATTTCGACACCTGTCGATATTATCGTAAAAGTTTTTTTAACACTCAGAACTTTTTTAAGAGCTTCACGTTGAACATTATATTTGTAAGCTCATTCTTTCTCTTAATAATTTGTTTTTTTTTTCACACGAAACGATTATAGGTCTTGTTCGATCGCTCTAAATAGTTGCATTGATTCGGCTTAGTCCTACTTACATGGTACAGTATTGTTTTCCGCGAATGCAACAAATTGGGTAAACACGAAGTCTCACAGCTCAATTCCACCGAATTATTTTTTCTGAATCACATCGATCAACTATATAAATCATTTGACAAAAACTTTCTTGGATAATAAAACATTTCACAAATATTGCTAAGTAATACTTTGATTACCATATTGTTTAGCTTATTTACCATAAATTACTTAAAAGCAACGAGATATCGGCCTCGTTATCGATGAAACTTCGTGTTTGCCAAATCAGAAAATGTAAAGCGAACTCAGTCTTTGGTTGGAGCGATCAAACCTTTGAAGATTTTCGACGTTTCATTTGTAAAATGGCTATTGGGTCAATATTTTTAACATTAATAAATTTTATATAAAAATCCATGTACCACTATATTTCGTTTAAAGCGTTCCAACTAAAATAAACAAATGATTTTTACAAGTACATTCTTGGAAATATTTTTCCGCATAATATCACTCGTCTTTCTCAAAATCATGTGACGGAAGATATTTTCTTCTTTTCATAAATGAATTTTGCAAAGGAACATAAGATATGAATGTGGGAAAAGAAACAAAATAATGAGAAAGGTAATGAAATACGACTTAATTGAAAATTTGTGAATATAATTAAGAAAAGTGAAATAGCACTTCATGTTCAATGGTGAGTTTGAGAAAGACGAGAGAAATAATCAGATACCTAAAGTATATATACAAATGTGGCAGAAATTAGATTTCACAAAATGTTATATAATATACAGGCGAGTGAAATTCTTAACAAAATAATAAGTCCTATCCAGGATAAAATTTCTTTATTACTCCTCCTCTAAAATCGTCCCGAATTCATAAATTTTCATACACATCGCTGTGCACCTACCACAACAACATTAATTACAGTTATTTTTTAGTTAATTACCTAAAAGTAAGAGATACAATAAGCGTAATTATTTTTATATGTACAATATATCTTTTTTGTTTGTTTCTTATTATGATTTCATGAAGTCTCTAGAATTTGCAACATTTGCACCATTATATTTTTCTCTTGATTTCGTATTACGGCTCGTGAAAGAACTTTTTTATTGCATACTTGGAAAAAATTTCTATGCTTCAAGTCTGGAAAATGAATGACTACCTGAAAGACTTTGCCATGGCCGTTCGTAATACACTTAAATTATAAATCTTCAGTCCAAGTGGCTAGGATATTATTCGTCTTGATCAGTGCCTACAAATTTCAAATAAACAACAGACAATGTGTTGCATATGTGAATGAAACCTTTTCTAAATAATAATAACAATTATGCGACAGATACTCTTGAATTTCGTCAGTTCTAAACTCATATATTTAATAATCTATTTTAAGTAACTATATGTATTTTTTTATAGGTGTCCTTCCTATTAGCCACACAGAAATATGAAATGTGTAATTGTAATAAATGTGTAATCTTTCTTTCAAATAAAACAACTGCTTCTTTCGTATCATCAATTATTAAATAAAAACATCTTAGAATCTCGATATTGTCAATTTTCTTGCTAACTTATTTTTTTATTCAATGCTTATATTTTAATGTAGTATCTCGATATACAGTTACATGGAATGGGAGACAATAATGCAGAAAGACTAAGAGGAAGAGAATAACGCGCATAAAAATGTGCGCAGATTCAGTAACTATTTTCATTTTCATGTTGGTTTTATCTAGTGGTAATTAAACTTTTCTTTTTATCTGCAAAATTATGTAACAAAGTATATGGATTATGTACCAGTAAATGCCTCAATCTCAATTTTCGTATAATTATACCAGTAGATTTTAAAAACTGTTTTTCTGCATAAACAACTAAATTTTTGTATGGCATTAGTACTCATTGATACGACGTTATATGTTTGATTTAAGCAGGAAGCTGATAATCCCTTATTTAAAGCTTAAACACAGACTCAGCTATTATTCTAATATTTATGTAATGTATCAATTTTTTGTAAAGAATTCTACTGGTATGAATATACATATATAAGATATACCCATTTTCCCAAATACTGTTACTTAAATCTTGCTATAAAGTACTTAACAAATTAATAGTACACAATTTCACTGTATGCCAATTTTTTGCATAAAATGAGTAATCAATTTACTTGCAAGCTAATTAATAAAATTTAATATATCATTATGCAGAAAAAATCGTTTCTTTCATATTTTGTATGGCAAATAAATTCATTAATCGTTATTCTTATTTCCACAGCTCGCAATTACTAAATTGAAAGACGAAAATTTTTACATGTTCTGTGTAGATATTATAAACCCTAACCATAATGTCATGAACTTGTCAAAATGTAATATATGATTTTCATGATACAAGCTTCTCAAACGCAACATTAAGATTTATATTTATATATAAATATAAATATATAAATATATTAATATTTATATATAAATATAAATATATAAATATAAATATTAATTTATATTTACATTTATATTAATTCAAAGTATGTTACTGAAATAGAAATGTGTGGCCCTCAAAACTATAAAACAATTAGAACCTCCTTTGTTATGTGCTAATATAAAGATTATTACTGTTAATAGTTTCATTATTTCACAGCCTGAAAGCTTTTAACATACTACTATTTTAACATACTTGTAAAGAAATAAGATGAATACTTTCTTATATATAAACTGAATGTATGTATATACAGTATTGAAATAAACATAAAAATCCACAGTAAATCAAATTAATTTGAGTTCATTAAGAGCTTCGAAAAAACGACATGTATTAAGATTATTTATAAAAGGTTTACTATACATTGTTCACAAGAGGTATCTATTCTATCTCTAGTTTATATCATTTAAATAAAATTTACAATCATAAATGTACACACAGAAATATACCGCCAAAAGTTTAGATTTCATATTTCAAAATAATATAATTTAGAATTAGCTTTTACAATATTTTATGGTGTACTAGTCATTACCTTCTCTCAGATTTATCTAATTGTCAAAAATACGAATATGTATTCCAAACATGCAAAATTTCTAAAAGAACACTCAAACGAAAATCTCTTTGTAATACTTCTGGAATTAAAATAATTAATGCTGTGTTTGAGAAAGCCTATGATATAATTTTAGTAACTTCATTAAACATGTTTCAACGGTATCATTTGCATATGAGTAAAAAAATGAGAAAGGAGTTCTGCCAAGTTTTTGATAAATATGAGGCTATAATTTTGTCAAATATAAAAGTTCCCTTGCGTTGAACAAAACTATTTTTTGTTTCAGAAAACAAAGAGTATGTACATTATATTATTTTCATATTTATCTATTAACATCTAAAAAGATATTTATATCAAGAAATGAAGAAACATAACAACAGTCTGAAACTAATACTAAATTTAATATACCAAAAAGAAATGAACTACTCCTTATAAAGATTTAATGAAACACTGTGACTGCCTCGAATAATTGTGACTGTTCAAGTAGCAAGGAAACAAACGACTTAGAGAAATAAATTATAGTCTATTTCATGGTCAAAACAACTTGGTACTTGCAATGAAATTGACACTGTTCCGTTGTCATCGCTGTAACAGGCAACTGATCAGAGTATTTCTGCAATCTAGCCGTACCGCATTTCGCATTAACGAGCACGTAGTGTATGTTCAGTCTCCAGAAGGTAGACAGACATAGGCAAGGTAAAGTTAGCGAAGCCCCCAGTGACGTATTGGCGGCAACAGGGGTGCCGATAGCAGGCATCATGTCACTTCCATCGCTAATGAATTTGTTTTATTTGCCCGTACAAGCTGCTGTTGCTGTGGTTTACCATCGCAAGTTGCATTTTCCACTCCATCCACCTTCATATCCAAATTTTCACTATAATCAATTATGGAATCATTGATAACAGATATTTTCAAAGTAGTCAAAGATACTAAATTTTTACTTATGTAGTTGAACAATGAATATGCTTACCTATTACTATTAAGCGTAATTTCCCCGGACGTTGGGATTTGTTGCGCCTGACTCTGCGTCTGTTGTTGCTGCCTTGCGAGACTCGCCAATTTGCTCTGTGTGATAAAGCCAGGTAGCAGAGTGGACGGCGGATGTTTTTGTGGCAGAACTATCGTTGACTGATTATTCACAACGTGAGTGCTATTTGAAAGATTATTAGAGTTATTTATATGAGACAATGGCCCATTTTGATGTCCATTGCCAAAGTTTGTAATTGTTCCACTAGTTGTGGTACTTGCACTAAACACTCTGACTCCAGCACTACCACTGCCACAGCTACCGCCATTCCTATTATTCGTTGGACTAGTCAAGGATTTAGACAGAATGGAAACAGGATTGCTGTTGTTTGGTAATTGTCTATGTTGTTGCTGTTTAGACTGGTTCGACTGTGTCTCAGTAGCACCACTTACGCATTGCGTAGATACTACACTCGACGTTGTCGGTTGGTTGGTTGTACACGAGAAAGACGACGGGACTGTAGAACTCGTAGAAGTATTTACAACACTAAAACCACTACCACTGCACTGAGGCCGACTCTGTTGTGTTGCAGGCTGTGCCAAAAGACTGCTAGGTAGCGGAGTCACAACAAAATGTGAACTACCCAGTTCGTCTGTCCGCATATCGTTAGAGTTATTATCCGATAGACCACTAATGCACGCACTACCGGTTATACTCGCAACGGCAAGATCAAAGTCCGATAGCGTATCCACCGAGAAATAATCAGCGATATTGAATTCTGATGTAAAAGGTGGTTCATCTCCTACACGCTCGGGCTCTACTTCCACACAGATAGATGTCGCTTCAGGTGGGAACGGGTATGGAAGCGGTTTCGATGGAGTTAATGTTGGCTCTATATCTGAGTCCGTATCACTACTTTCTTCACTTGGACTATGCACTGACACAGGTGGAGTCTTTGGTCGGAAGTGTAACCTTTATCACAGATAAATTTATAAATTAGTTCGTTTATTCTAAGATCAAATTTCTATGTCTTGTCATTTAACATACCACTCCTTCTTGATTGGAATTGTTGATGTGGCAGTTGTATCAGATTCCACTGGTTCCCGTTTTGGTTGATGTATTGTAAAATCTAGAGAAGACCACATATCATCCATATCGGTTGAACAGCGATCCAATATTACTCTGAAAGTGACATAATATTAAACGATATTAAGAGATATCACTTTTACATAGCTATTTCTAAATATTTAGATATCATACCTGCCACCCCGACCAATTCGCCGCCGCGCAAAACCAATACATCTCGGTACTGGTTTGCTGATACTGGTCAGTGCAAACCTATACTTCTTATCAGCCAAGCCCCCTTCACTTTTATCACACCAAGGCCAGTTTCCAAATCCACCTGATACAGGCTGCAAAGAGAAAATCTCTATATCTACAATCCTGAAAAAAAGAACTTTAAGACTATTTCCACACTTTTAAAATAATTCGTAGCGATTTTCATTGACACCCATGATACATTAAACAGCTTGTGTAAAATTAAACAATACATAGTCCTGTTTCAAATACATACAATATTCGGTATACGTGTGTTTATGTCAGAACGAATCGTAAAATAAAAATTTGGAACAACTTAGCTGCACTCACTGGTAGATAAGTGCTATTTCTATTTCGTCGGAAAGTGAATTGACCCTCATCAGGAGTGTCTTCATCATCGCGATCTGAAGGAACCGAGGGCTGAGAATGTGAATGAGATGGGAGCGGACTATCTTCGTCTGAACTTATTAGCGGGTCCAGCCCGCTTCCAAGAACACCAGGCCGACTTCCTCGACCACCTCCGCTACCTGTTCCACCCCGTACACCATTATCTTCCAAATTTCCTCCCCTGCTATCGGTTTTATGCTTTCGCTTCTTATATTGTCTTTTTTCTTTCCTGGGTACTACATCATCCTAAAATAAACAATAATGTATTGTCATTAGTAAAACTTCTTTTTTAGAATATTAGAGTAATATGGAACCTTAAAAAAATACTCACTTTACTACAGACTTTATTTGCCCAATTTTGATGAACACCAAACTGATTCGTGAACAGTGGAGCAAAAGCAGGTCTTGGTGTCTTCAACGCTGATACTTCTGCCAATATTTGTCCGTTAAAGTCTTGTGCCTGATATCTGTAAAGTTCATTAATTATATAATATTCGAAATCTAATTCTATAGGGAGAGAAATATAAAAAAATTGGAAAATCGTGTCCATACCTTTTTTCATATACTTCAATTGTAAGATGTAAATGTTCTCGTTTGGTTTTCTCTCTTCTTTTAACCATTTCTAAAAGGGTAACTGCTCTACTAAGATCCCTACGGAGCTTCAGCATTTTTTCATAACTAGTTTCGTCATTTTTACGATGTTTACGCGTTTGCATTTTTTCCGTTCTACGTCTAAACGCTAAATAAGGATTATTGGCAGCTGAACCAAACCGATGTTCTGTTTTAACCGTTAATAGAAGAGGATGTTGCTGAGACAGAGAAAGGGCACAATGATGTTAATAAAATTTTATCAGTAATTATTAACCATTACATATATAAAATGTAAAAGCTTACAGTTTTAAGACGCTTATTCAGCCAGTAATCAAACACAGCAACAATTAAATCATCATCCTCTTTCAGAAGTGCTTTAGCTTCGTTAAGAGTGACTACAGTTTGTCCTGAACTTTTCTCTAAACGATCCATCATTTCTTCAAATTGAAGAGGAGTCAAGTCCATCTTACGACTTTGTACTGCAACCCATTTTTCATCTTCCGAATCCATATCATAGTCTGGAATATCTTGTTCCATAGCAAAAGCTTTAGAAAAAACGTATACAATTATTAAATCTGTTATATATACAATAATATTGATCATTAAATATTAAAAATTGTTTATCATATTCTCTTACGTTGCATGTGTATAAGTTGACGAGGTAGCCTATAGTCAGCTGGATATATTTTGTCATAAGCTTCCACATCTGTTAAATCAGTTACCTCAGGGGTAGGAATGATCAGACCTGTGCATATTGCTCTTTGCAAGTGATGTTCCTACACAAACAGTTAGTACAATAAATAATATGAAATTTGATAAAATATAAAATTATTTAAACTTTTGCTTTTTCATATGCTACTATAAGGAGGAATAAGAAAATTTAAATATTATGCACAAATCTATAATGTACAATGATATTTAATAATATGTTATATATATTTGTAAAATAGCATTTAAACATATATTTTAATGAAGGTCAATCAAATACATTGAATATATTGATAAAATAAGAATAAAGCAGGAAATAATGGAAATGACATATTTAAAATACATAAAGTATAAGCAGAGACAGCTAAATAACATGAAAATCATACTACACAACATATCAGTAGATACACATTATTAGCGTTGTTTCAATAAGATACCATTATTGTATATAATGACAACATACTATTAAATGCTTACTGTTTACATATTTGGGAACAGAAAGAAATAATCATCATACAAAAATTATATTACTAAACATAATATGCTATAAAAAGAATGTAATAATTAGAAAAACTGAAAACTAAAAAATTCTTGTACGTTAAACAGCAACGTTAAACCATCTATTTTGATTCCATCGTTACTTCAGTATACAAAGCTGACAGCTGTCAATAGCGACGTAAGAAGGTGTACAGAAGTATGAGGAACAACAATAACATATAAAATATTTTTATCAATTACGTTTAACAATAAAAATAAGGAATATCTAGACATAATAATGGTAAAGAAAGGTGCCATCTATCGGTTGTTTACGAAGATGTAGATGAGAGTAAGATGGCGGACAGGGAAAACATGCTGGAAGAAGGTTGAACGTTCGACTTACACATTCCTCCTCCTTTTCCATGCCGCTGGGCATTTGGGGCACAGCACGATTAATGGCCGAGTAATCTGGCAGATCCGGTAGTTCCTCAGCCATATAAATCGGCATGGGCTTGGAAGCGTCCAGGGCACGGGCCCTGAACGACAGCTTGCTCATCCTGAGGCGGCTGGCTCGCGTGTTGACAACCGAGGTGGCTGGTGTCGAACCGTGAGACCAGTCGGGTCGGCTCGGGCCTCGGACTTAAGGAACGTGAACCTGACTGGGCCTGGTTAGGGGCCCTGCGGCCGTAATACCCGGCACAGAGAGCGCTCAGGGCCTCATCGTTCTCCGGCCATCGCGCTGGAACACGGTCACTCAGTCACCAAACGAGATATATCACTTCGAAAACATGTTTGCGTGACACGGTCCCTGCTCAAAGCCATCATGGCCGACGCACAGCCATTTAACACGTTCAGCTCGAGCAGTTCCGCGATGCGACGTGCGCCGCGCGGGAATCGGCTTGCTACCGCCACCGGTCGACTCACGAGCGTCTATTGGATGCTTCGCGTTTCCCTTTGTTATAAGCCTCGTTCACACTCCCTTCGATTTACCAGTGTTCAAAACTCTATCGAATCAAATATCTTTCAAAATATTTGTCAGTCTATAATAATATTCGAATTAAATGCTACACATACATTTTAATAGTTTCCAGAAATGTATATCTCGTTTATGCGACTTATAACATTGTCTGGTGGCGTCGAAATTTTTAAGGCTTTTTAAACCTATCACTTTATATTTCATAAAAACAAATCAAAGACTTTTTAATTATATGGTATTATTAAAAAGTAAACATGAATAAATATTCGGTTACAGGTTTACAGCAAAAAATTTTATATGTGTATTTTTTAACAGTACTAAGGTTAACATTTTTTCATCGCGTTATGAAAACATAGATTAAAAAAAAATGGAATTAATTGCAAGATTTACATTTATATATTTGATAGTAACTTAGAAGAATTAATGGTGATAAGACTTAATTATACTTTCTGATATAATGATAGTATTTACATACATTTATGTTTTGTATTTTAAGTGACTTTAATTTGCGCACGCGTCGCGTATGCGAGGATATTTTAAATTTTAAATCTTTCACAGAGTGCAAGAATTGGAAATTAGTTGATATTATTAGATGATATTGTTTATTCTTTTTATTTACAATTTCGATATTAAAATGAAGCACATTTTAATTTAACTAGATATCTTTCTAATACATTCTAACTTTTAATAACACAAAAAGATATTTTCGTTATTGTAATTTCCTCATGTAATGTAAACGGAAAACCGAGTTCAAAAAATTTTAACAATAATATTACTATTATATTTTGGAGACTAATAAAGTAAAAATAAAATGGAAAATGTAAATAAAAAAGTATAAGTGTTAATATCTTCCGTTTGAACGGAAACTTAGGTTAGATGTATTGGTGCAACATGTCGAAGCAACGAATCTAAAGTTAGATATTAATTCCATTAATTTGAAATCAGTTATAGCGATGGTTCATCGTAGAATATTTTATTTAATTGAAGGAATCTTTGGTTGAAGTTAAATCATATTCCCGCGTATCGACATGACGCAGAGTATTGCAATTCTTTCTGTGATTCCTAGGTTATCTTACCATCTTCGAATTCAACTTCCAAACTTAACAATATTTGATATTTTGCCAGGTATTACTTTTGACATACACTTTCTTTCATACCCGTAGAGCTCGTAATTTTTCAGCTCAAGAGACCTTTTCGCAGCAAGCACGTGTTAAAACGCACTACTACTACGACATGCTGAGTACTGTATTTGCGCATTTGGGTTTCAGATATTGGCGGAAAATCCACCCATTTTAAATTTTCAATGCATTTTTCTAATATATCTTACAACTTACGCGTAATAATTTCTTAATCTTTTATTGCAGAAGACTTAAAGATAACATTTTCCCGTGTTTTTGTTCTTAGAAACATTAATTATACAATATGAACATGTCTCTTCATAGACTTAGAAACTAGTCTTTTTTTTTCTTTCAAATAAATTTGATACACTGTCAAAATTACAAAGTGCAGATACAGTTGTAGCTGATTGTAATTTGTTTTTACCATATACAGATAAGTTACCATCTGTAAAATGGACACAAACAACATGGGCTGGTATCAAATCACTAGCTTCAAATCTGAGATAAAAAGATAAAAATTATGCAGTTGCAGTTTCTCAGACAAAAGTCTAGCTTCAGCTATGTCAGAGTATGTAATTGCACATATTTTTATTTTTGAATGTGATCAGAGACAGCAATATCAAAATCAAAAAGATAAAGAGTGGATAACAGATGGGAAAATTTCTGATCACAGACTTATTTGTGATTTGTTTGGAGTATTCTACGTTTAGGAAATATTGGGAAGACAAGTAATTATATTACGAAGTGTTTTTTGTTATTAGTAGTATAAATACTAGTTAACTTTATATAAAAATGTTTTTAATTTTTGAAGTTGCAGAAAAATTAAAAATGTTTGGAGCCACCATATGGGAAGTGATGAGAACACCACTTAAAGAGAACTTAAATTATCTTTGATGAACATAGAACAATTGCACATTTGTCTGAAATGCTCACAAATTGCGATTATATTATTAATGTTTTACCATCTAAATCTAGTATTTTAGGTTTGTTAAACAGAAATATATTACAGAATTGTAAAAATCATGGCAATGTTCTTATCAATATAGGTTGAGGTAAAATAATTAAAGAGATAGATTTATTAAACGCACTTGAGCAACAATAGATTTCAGGAACAATTTTAGATGTTTTTACAGAAGAACCATTGCTAAAAGAAAGTAAATTGTGAACATTAACACAAGTAATTACATACATACATACATTAATTAAAACTAAATCCAATTTTCTCTTACTAATATATTACAAAATAATAGGAAATATTTTTATGCAGGTTATCATTACACCACATACCTCAGGTGTAAATCGTGCTAAAGATGTAACAAAATATTTTGTTTAAAATTATCAAAGATATATTAAAAGTGCAAAATTGCAAAATATAACAAATTTACAAGATGGTTATTAAGTACTTGAATAGTTTAACTATACATAGAATTTCGTATCAAATTTTTAGACATTGTTTATTCAGTATAAAATTAACATAAATGTAGATAATTATTATAATTTATAAATAAGAAAATAGCTGATCTAATAATTTATTATGTATGACAGTATGTTACTTACAGAAAATATTTTTAAAAATAATTACTTTGTATTTTCAATAGCTGAACTTGGTTTCAAACCTCGTATACTGAGATCATAAACCACTTCTTCTACCTTTTTAACCGCATATTTTAAGCCATCAAAACGTTTTCTTAGAGAATCATTTTTCAAATTTAGGAGTCTAAAGCCTGCACTTAGATCATTTATAAATCGTGCTATTTCTATAGGTCGATTATAATCACCACTAGTGACACTATTTACAGCAAAACGACTCTGAAATATAATATTCAAATAAGTAATTGCAACAGATGTGTTATACAATATGCTTACCAATTCTGCAGACAATTGTAATAGTCCCATTAGGTAGTCTTCTAAGTCCAAATGGAAACCATCCTCTCTATCATTACTAACTACATGTACAGTATCGAAATATATTAGATACAAATAAATGAAAGAAATTTCTTTAAACAATTACATACCTCCTAACATTTCTGCAGCAGTGTCTTTGCTAAGTAGAACTTTAATTTCTAAATATATTATTAAAGATGCTAGGAAACATAATTTTTGTGTGACAAAACGCCATTGGTCATGATATTTGTAATACTGGTTTTTCGGCACGACATCTGCAAGTCTTGCATAGTTCTTACGTACATCTTCAAACAATGCTCTTGATGTTGTACAATATTCATATATAACTGCAAATAAAAAAATAATAACTACTTTGATAATTTCGTGATTTATTAAACACACATACTTGAGTTTTCTTTAAAGTTATCTTCATTATGTATGTTTTGCAATATCATCAAAATGTCCCTGGAGTTCTTTTCAAGTTCTCTTACAATAGCACGGATTTCCTTTAGCATAAAAAGAATTTTAATCATTTTTTATACATAGTATGTCCTTAATTAATTTTAATATTCGTTATTTCAAAAAATTAAAAATGGTAAACAACAAAAAAGGGTTAATGTATCGTAACCTAAAACATGTACAGAATAAACATAAGGATAAACATGTATTTAAAAAGAAATAATCCATTTTGTTTATAACTATGAATTAATCAATAGGAATAAAATTTGTTTGAAGTAGTAGTACAATTATTTAGCATTTACGTTATCTTATCACATAATTTCAATATTAGTAAAATATTATTAGGATATACCTCACGCGATACTTCTTCGTTGATTAAGTAAGTCTGAAAAGAATTAAAGATTTCTGCTATTCTATCACCCATATTTCTTGTTATTGCTTGTAAAATATCTTTTTAAAGACAATGTACCTTAGTATTTGGGCAAAACACTTAACAATTCGATATATATACACATGATAGTAAACAATTCATACGATAGATGGCATCATTGTAATTATCAAATTCCAAATATTGAAAATTTATTTGTTGTAAAATATAAATATAGTTAATCATAATTTGCTGCTTTATACTTTCATCTTATCCTTATAAAAAAATCTAAAATGAATACTGACATAGTATAAATAAAAACTTAATATTTATTTTTTCCTAATTTTTTCGTTAATAATGAGTAATTCCAAGAAACATCATAAATTAAATACCAGACAAGAAAATAAATTATCATTGCGGCACTCTATCAATTATTGTAGTACTGTATACATTATCACAATTTATTTGTCATATTTTGTCTGGCTACGTATTTCCATCTTCTACTAGAATTCTTTAAAAGCATATACTACATAACTTCTCCGTGTTGTTCGCTAGTTGTTCGTACGAAGAATATCGAAAACTTAGAAAAGAAGAGGCTAGTACTGGTATAAATATTGATATTAGTAGCATCTTACAAGGAATTTTATTCTCATTGTAAATTGAACATTCAACATGTCGATATTGTCCAGCAAGTACATGTACAACTGTATGAATAATACGATTAATGTTAATTAATATAAATTTGGATCAATTAACAAGATACATTACATGAATATAGAAAAGGAAATAATCGTTTAATACGAGGATAGTATAGAGTCGCGATAGCGGTTTGCACAGGTCGGGAACCGAGTCCGTAAGCGCGCAAGCTGTAAGCTGCAAGGTCTCGCGCGGTATATAAATAGAAACCAGTAGGTCCTGCTGTGAAGTCGAGGAAGGTGGTTGGAATTCTACAGGATGCCTCTACGTAGCTCGTAGAGGATACCTCAGGGAATCTGCGGGCGTGTCATTGATCCCGATACACGCGTTCAAGTATCCGAACGAGACTGGCTTTATTGAAAAGTTCACGCCCACGTTTATGAACTCGCAAGAGCTGCGAGCTGCGATCAACTTTGCTAGGAATTCCTGAATAAATCTACTTGATACAAATAACGAAAGGATTTTCTAATATTAATATTGAAAATCTCTAAATTCATTTCTACCGATGAAACGCTTAATTCTCTGAAAATTAAGCATTGCATTAAATACGAACAAAAAGCAGAAAAGCGGAACAATAACAGAAGAAGTTAGAATTTACATAGTAATGCCGAATAATTGGAGATACGTATCCATGTAAATCTCTATATGCGTTTCTCACCATTTTAAATCACCATGAAAGATTCAAAAGAGTAAATGTCCTTGTTGGTAAATGTCCTTCAAGCTTGAACATCTTCACACTTCATGTACGATATTCGAAAGTCTCAGTATTATAATGCAATCAATGGCCAGGAAGTTCTACAATCTACAAGTACCGATGCGCTCTATTAGTCTGAACTTATTATTACTTATATGAACTTACTTATGAACTTACAAAATAAATTATCGCCAAAATCTATCGCTAACTTTTTATTGATTTGTTTTGCCACTTTATCGTATCATATTATTTTATCATATTCATGTTTTTACCAATAGTAACGCTATACACAAGTATCGAATAACAATAGCAATAAGTGAAAATTTCAATACAATCTTTCAACCAATGAGTTGTCCACAACACGACCACCTTCTAGCAATAGTAATTGCATTTCATTTGTTAAAATGGTGATTTTTGTGCCCGATATGTAAAAGAGTTTACATTGGTGTGTATCAACACGCAAGTGCGAGCAAATGGATCGAAGAGGATCTTGTCGAGGAGAAAGGAAACGGCAAAGACGAAGAAGAAGAAGCAGAAGGCTGGTCGACGATGATCCGTTAAACTTGCATTCCTTAAGGCGCCAATCTTAATAAAATCTTGGTACCGTAGGCTATCGCAGAATTTTTGGTACCATGTGCTCCGCGTGTACAATTTATTTTTAGTCGTATAATCTTATCTTCCGACGAAAGATTATGCCTTAGGTGTAGTTTTGAAATATATTTTACTATAACCAATACAACGAAAAGCTTATTTCCTGTTTGAGTCGAAGAAGGAATTATTAGAAAATTCTGCACACCGAATGGAATTCGATTTGACAGGACATCTTCTGATGCTGAGAAGAACATCAATGGAAATTAAAACATCCGTATACTTGGCTCGTCTCGAGTCGAGAATAAATTGCGATAATTACAGCATGATATATATATATAAGTTGTCGTAAAACGAGGTTCAGGCATTCGGCAAATTTCTCGATTAATATTCATGCCTTTTCGCGTTACTGTCACGACTGTTACACGAAGCGTAAGAGGAATCTAGTAGCTGCTCAATATTTGTACGTTAAACAGGTTTTCTTGTTCGTTTTCGTCGCGGTAATGTCAATACGCTGATAGAGATACGCAAACACGAATACATCAGCAACAAAGGGAATCGTTCGATTCCTATAGCGTCCTTATCAAATACGAAACACTATTTTTAAATCATATTGCTTCCTCTTCGCTTGTGTCGTGATTACTTGTATCGTATACGATATGTAACGTGACGAAGAGAATAAAAACGTTGCATTTGTGGATCGTATTGAAATTAAGCAAGCAATATTATACAAGAGACAAACTCATTTAGAAGCCATGCGAGCCAAGCAAGCTGACTACGTCGATGTGAGCAACAGTTAATGTTCAGCATACACACGACACAAGTGAAATGCATCAGCATAAATGTCAGGGTCATCTGCATACACAGCAGACTTTCAGACATACATCGATTAATCGTCGATGCTGTTACTAGATTAATATCTCTAGATATTAAACTAAAGAGGTATGAAAGAATAGTACGCGATAATAAATCGAACTGACAAAAATGTAGGAATTAAAAGATAAGACAGCCTGTTTTGATTCGTACGATCACAAAAGGAGGGCTTTATATGGGTGGCGCCGTGTTAAAGAAATGCCCCCGGGCACTACCTTTTTACGTCACTGCTGGAGAATTTCCTACCCACTGGCTGATCGCCATTGCGAATCACAGTACCGGCATAATATCGAACCGTTAAGAGCCAAGAGCACAACGGAAGAATCCATGGAATCCAAATAAACGTCTGGAAATTATATCGTGTAGTCTTTGCAATATTAGGAGACATGTATCGCGACAGGAGACGCGAGTCGAATATCAATCACTTAAGAAAAACCATATGCGCTGCAGCACATTTTACAACCTGCTTCCAACTTTTGACGTTAAGATCTTCCTTTTAATCATACTTCTATGTAAAGATGTACCGATGGATATTGGTATTATTCCACACGGTTGGTATCATGTTTCCTGCGAGTTTCTTGACTGATAATCTCTGGAATATAATATCGTTAATCTACAGCGAATAGACAAGAATGTGAAAATTATTATTTTAAAATTGGAGAAATAAAGATTAGTAAAAATGTGACGATTACGCTGTGTATCGTACAATAGAAAAATCCTGGCACTCTCAACCAGGCTTAAACTGGGCGAAGATTCGAATCATGGAACATCTCGTATGAATATCCTGTAATAAAATTGATATCTTTTAGGTGATATTTTTGTACAATTAATGATCAACGGTAACTTGAGCGTTGATGTAAATGAAGGAAAATAGAAAATAAGGAATTAAGAGACAATTTTCTGTAGAAACATATTAAAGGACACCAGTACTTCGCGTTCAGACACAAGAAGCAAAACATATCGGCAGGGAACCAACAGGTTTGACTTGCCGGACTAGTTAATAAATTACCGTAGTCCGCCGCCATCTTAATCTTCGAAGTTGCAAATGAGAATTCGGAATACTGAACACCAATTGCGAAATAAAGTCTCACGATGACTGCAGGCTGGTACTATATGCAAGAGGATAAAACAGTTTCTATGTTTCGGAAGAAATATGATCATCCAATTGATCCTGTTCTATAGATTAATCAATGTCTCGTGCAATTGTTATGGAAATTGATGTTTTACGAAGAATTCACAGAATTCCTGTATGGAGAACTCATTTAAAGATTTCTGTAGTCCTAAAAGAACTTATGGATCACTGACAATCATTAAGAGAGGGTCGCACGAGCTATGTCTTGTCTAATTTTCTGTTTATCTCTATTTTACGTGAAATTTCGATTTCCTTCGCAGGTTTAAAATCTATTCTCTGAATACCCTAGACGAAAATTGCGAACACACGGCGCATCGATACCGTAAGAAATTGATAAAATCATTAACGCCTTTAAGTTATTGTTGTTTTATGTTACATATAACTTGCGCATAATGTGCATGCATTTTTCGCGCATCTGAAACAGCCACAAATAGCATAAACATGTACATTAGCGATGCAGCTGGGTAAGTGGGTAGGCTCACGTAGTTCGTACGACCTTCATAAAAACTCGTCGATCAGAGATTGCCGGGAATGTTGAGTGAGAACTCGCCGTCTACGGGGTGGCGAATAAAAAAGTAAGCGCCTACCTTGGCAAACAAGACACCGACGCTAACTACCATGCCAAGTAAATGACAGTGCAATGATGAAGATAAAAAGCGATGCTAACTGCGCGAGGAAACGTACTATGCCGAAACAAATATGTATGTCTACGACATCGTCACGGTTGGGTCTTGCTGCGAAAAAAAAACAGATCTCCGTTTATAGATCGAACAGATTGAAACAAGGCTATAATTTGTGGACACCGTTGTCCTTTATTTCCGTTAGCGCATTGTTCCTCTCCGAACAATGTAATTCTAAAAAAAAAAAAAAAAAAGGAAAATATACAGATAGAGAAATAATTAAGAAACGAGGAAAAACCTTTTTAACTTTTCTTACAACAAAACATCGAACGTTGATCAATTAAAAAAATTTATCGAACAGAAGAAAATCATGTAACTGGCGCAGCGCAGCGATTGCATTGAAATTCACTGATATATTAAAGTTCCAGCGATTTCCCGAGGATTCAAGGTTTATGCGAGAGAAAGACGGAGACAAAGAGCAGTCCATAGGTTAAGTCCCCACCAGAGAGGCCCTGTGGAAAGATGCTGGCCGCTCTCACGTGGTTAACGCACGTAGATACATATATTATCCTGGCGCGCGCACACCTTGGCCTCCCGTGGTTCGGCGGTTAGTGGTTAGTGGGTGCACAGGTTGCCGATGTGCGCACACACTGTGCGTGTCGTCAAGGTATGCCACCGCACCGACCAATCCGGTGCCACGTATACCAATCACCGTTTTCGTTAGCCGCTTCCTTGCACTTTACCTTTCGAGAGACACGTGAGTTTTCACTGTCTTTTCCGACTTATTGGCAGACTTCTTTCGGTCAGCATACCGATGACTGTCTTTCTTTCCGTTTCGTGTGACTGTCTGTGACGCGGCTAGTACCAGTGCAATGTGCGATGACACGCGGGAAAAGCCAGGATCGTCGGAAAGATCCTACAACGAATAGAATACATTTGCGAATATTAATCAGCGTGATGTTCACCCAAGTGGGAAATTATTACCAATTCCGTTCCATTGATGACTTTGCGTGGACACTGAGAGTGCGCAACAGCTTTGCCACGAGTGCAGTGCAGTCGACGCGTTTAATATTTACGAGTTTATACGGTGTGAAACGATACAAAGAACTCCAGTTCCAGATAAATAAGAAAGCTTTTCTTCTGGTGAACGTTCAGGATCCGGTTGAGCGACTGTGCAGGTCGTAGCCGTGACGAAACGTCGACATAGACGGTGTTTCATTTATTTCTCAGAGACGGTGATGTGGAACAGCTTCATTTCATAGCGCGCGGATGCCACAGGAGAAAGTGAAACATTCGGAAATACGAAATAACCAGCCTCCCTCGATGGTCCCGACTTCGTGTAACCGCGCTAGTCGGACATTGCACGTGCGGTCGTTGAAGTCTCCACGCCTCTGCTTGGTTCTCGCATTGAAGTTTCTCGAGGACATTTCTCTCTGAAAGTGAACGAGTAATTCGATATCAGTGCGAATTGATCAGTTGATCGAATTCTTCCTGCGAATGTTGAAGTCGTACAAAAGCATTGCTGAAAGTGCTCCGATAGATTCGATATTGTTGCCTCTCTTTTTCTTGTTCTCCGTATCAATTAACAACTTGGACAACCGAAGAATAATGACTTTGGTTTATTTGTTGCATTATAAAAAAATTACATAAAATGAAACGATAATTCTATGCAGATTAATGCAAGGTGATTGAGTAAAAAGTGCGACAAGGGGAAAAGAGATTGAACGTTAAGAGACGGCTGGAGAAGAGAACGTTAAGAGACAGGAGGGAGGGGCAAAGGATAGAGAACGTGGAGGTAGAAGAAGAACAAGAAGTGAAAACATTTAAACGAAGGAGGCCTTCGTATTATTGCTACGGGAGGAGGACCTGTGTTGCGAGAGAGGCGGGAACATGCCTAACGATTTGAATACCAAATCGCTGCTCTTGTGCAATTCCTTTGCCTTTTTTTTTATTCCCTCCCAGTCCCTACGACCTCTTCACATCTACCTGCGTGCCTCGCGTATTTTTAGGCATGACACGCTTTCTTTGTGCCGTCCGGGGCACTGTTGTAAAAAGAGGTCCCTCGAAAAATCTGCTTATGCCAACAAGATTGACTTTTCCTTTATAGCCAATCACGTGGAAAACGAAATAATAATTGGTATAATTGAATTTAAAAACAAAGTGATCAAACTTAAAAAAGGAAAATATACCTGAGAAGTTATTTTCATAAAAGAATTTATTTCGAATATGACATAACACGAAAAAGTACATAAGGAAAATTCGCGTAGCAAAATACTTACGAGATGAGGATGTGATGTTTGTTTCCACGGGTCAGAGTAACTTGATTTAGCCTCTCCTAGGCTTTGTCTGTATATAAAGAACGGAGACATAGCCTAGAATAGGTTAGGTCAGGGCTCGTTCGACACGATTATCTTCGTACTACTCTTCTTATGTCGAGGACACACGCAAGGTCAAGCTCAAGGTCAATAATCGGCAGAAAATATCAAGGGAACGTTGCAGGTATAGACAATACTTCTTTAAACATTTGCATCTACTACAATCAATAATGACTTGTCTGGTTTCTAACTAATGATTACTTAAAGTATAAACTATTGTTCTACATTATACGTTTGTCTTGTTTGTAAAAGAATAATTATTTGTACCTTATTAACTAGCCACGACGTATGATACATTTATGTGTTTTAATAATCCTCCATATTTGTTTTGTGGGAGAATCAAAAAATTATTATTAATAAAATTAATCGATAAATGACTTTCTTCAAAACTTGCCGTCGATAAAGAAGAAAATATTCTCTATACCGACATATCGATTCTTTACCTTTTTCCATCGATACAAATGGTGGATCAGCAACAACTATAGTTACAATCCCCCGCCAACTTTTGTATAGTTTAAAATCGTCTGAAAAATTAAAGAAAGAATCCTCGCAATTATGAGGTAAGTAATCACTCAATAAATATGATTGAACAAATCGATGAACTTACTTCATCTGTTCCCGTCGTCTATTCTCTTATTTATTGAATTGTTGATATAATAACAAAAAAAACTTAATAAGTAGAAGGTTAACACACACATATTGGTAATAAATTCACTCCGATCGCTTCAAATATATTTTTTACTAACTTAAAAAGCTGAGCGAGTACAGGATATGATGAATTTGGATTTCCATGTTCGACTATTTTTGAATACTTCGGTCAATTCTGATAGAATTACAGTAGAATAAAAGACATACATATACATACATAGTATCTGGATACTGTCCAATTCGATTTTCGAATTGCAACTGCTCGCATCTTTTTTTCGAATACTTCCTTTATGATTCCTTTAAATAATTCTAAACATATCTATGTTCGTCGATATTATAAAAAAAAATAATATTGAAGTTCTCTCGAAACCTGATGTCCTTTTTTTAATTATGCAAGTTATGTTGATTCGAGAGATCGAATTGAATTGAAGTGCCTGAGCCATACATGACATTAATAACAATGATAATTATTATGACAGTTAATATTACGAATAATTTACTACATATTGCCATGAAATTTGCAAGAGCATGTCGATTTTTTTCTTACAAATTATATACAAATTTTTGTCGTAAAATGAGTGTTCTAAAAGTATTGCGAGATAAATATATATATACTTTAAACTATAATTGCGACCGTTTCAACAATTGTTTTTTTTTCTTTTTTACATATGTATTGCTGTAATACCAATTAATCGATTCATTATTAATTCCGCATACGTATCTCGTACAAAGCATCGAGTCATTCTATTCTATTACATTCTGTTGTTGGGTCCCTCGAAAAAAAGCTACTCAAAAAATCGCAGCCACTGTCGCAGAAACTATCAGAAATGTCTTTAAAAAATATGCAAATGACTTCTCCAACTTAGGTCCGTGTAATTTCCAAAACAGCAATTCAAATATTAGAATGTTTCGTATACAAAAAATTAAATACTTTTACTCGTACTAAAAAAGGAAAGAATTGTTTCTGTTTTGTGAATGTACTAAAGCATAGAAAAAGAATAAATTTTAATACAATTGCTCAAATGTTTAAGGGAAAAGTTACTTCATTATTTTGAGTCTATCTTATAATTAACAGTCTCTATTAAATCGACTGAATGTTCTATATAAGTGTTCAAACAGATGTTCTAGCACGTAATACTCTCGCTACTGTTTCAAATTAATATTTCTTAATGAGTCAAGGTATTAGCAAATAGTGTATTGTAATTTACTTTTTTTAAGTACTGGTTGCATAATTTGATGGATATTATCTTTCATTCATAATAATGACTGAAATTGTTCATATGCGACCAACAAACCAATTGTGAAAACATTAATGAGTTATGCAAAACAGGTATAGATTAAAAGCGCTACATATAAATATTATAATTTGCAATTTAGTACGATGAATGTCTTTTTTGGAAAGTGAAAATAAAGATTGCAATTGTTTTATTCTGAAACATAATCAAGTGCTTATTAAAATGTCGTAGAAATTGATAGAAAGCGCAACCAGAATTAAGTCTTGAAGAATTTGAATGTCTTCCTTTCTATCACTGGACGATATATTTATGTCTTTCTAATTAATTAAATATTACACATTTAAAAGTTAAAAAACAGTCTATGTTGTAAAAACAAACAAAAGATACGGCGATTATCAACTGATCCTTATTTTCAGTCTGTATAAAATAAAATAAGGGGATAAAATATCTACTGTAAAATATACTACCGAGTACAGAAGAAAACACTGTACACTGATGATATAATATCTCTGCATAATGTAATGCAGTAATTAAAAGACTGGATATCTTACTAATTAATTTTTCACAAAGTCAGTTCTCCATATATAATAAAATAAGGAAAACATTCGTTTATGCTTGTGCAGTTATCCAACAAGATAAAAATAATAATTATACTTAACGATACAACATTGCACTAAATATCACTCGAATCACTTTCACGAGTATTTTCCATGTTAAAACACAATCTAACGCAATTACATTGTTCGATCCGCTGATAATCAATCCGTGTAATGATAATCAATCATATTCGCTAAAAGAAATCCTCAACTTTCAATGACTATTTAGCAGTTTCCTTGTATACGTATACCGCTATTTTACCGACTTGAAATTTCATCATTACGATTCCTGGTACACATTTCTAAATACGTTTAGTTGATAGTCTAATTAAAGCCTACGAATCTAAAGTGCTCGTTCATAAGTGATATGTCGATTAAAATATATTATCTACGGGCGATGATGAATTTAATAGTGTAGCAGTATAGATTTAATCATATGAAACCGTATGTGCTGGCAAGCTTTTTTAACAAAGATTTCTTTGGAAACCTTCTAGGATAATCAGTTATAAATCTACTAACTTTGATATTATATCGTCTCAAAATCAAAGACGTTAAAAACATTTAATTCTATGAACATAAGTCTACTGTTTCAAATGCAAAAAATTATTCTATTCATACGAGTAATTAATTTTATGCACTGCAATGCCAGCACAGGCTTGTTTCACTGTTAAGTTCACAAATACAATTTGCGGAAGTAGGAACGAGCAGCAGTACTTGTAGACACTAAAATTACCACGTTGTTGCTTCGTGATAAAAGATAGAGTTGTTATACGAAAACTTGTGCGAGTAATAAAACAATTTTAATTTGCGCACGTTTCTACTTCTTGTTAAATGACGATATAGCTATAGCGCTTGATTCATAACATTAACATCTTTTTTTTTTTGGTGTTTTTAAATTAGATGCCAACAATTTGATATGAAAAATTCACTAACCATGATGGGACGTAGATTTTTATATGATTAAGTTTGCCAACAGCAGTTTGTATTTATCTCACTAATAAACTTCCTTAAATATTTAGTAATATATTTTAAGTTTCGATAAGATTGAGATATCTCAATAGTCATAAAACTTATTTTATGTTCTTATTGCCTAAAAATAGTTATCCGTTCTGAGGAACCAGTATTTTTTTCAGCTTTGGCATGTCATCACGGTCTCTTTCCCGCAATGACAGTAAAATTCTAGCCAAGTATTTGCAAAACGTAATTAGCGATCTTTACAATTAAGATGATATCAGTGTACATTCATGATTTTGTAGAAAATAATGTCATCTACTTCGGTTACAAGTGTTAGAAAGATTGACGCATTTTTCTTTTTATAGTTTATTCGTATTTTGTAAGCTTAAAGATGATTAAAAGTTGACTAGAGGCGATAATCTCTCGGATTTATAATAAACGAAGCTAAAGCTTCTATCTCTCGAGTTCAAAGTCTTCAGTTTGAGGGAATTTAAGATTCGAACGGCAGCATTTACATGAATTACATGGATAATGCCTCTTAGCCGAGTCTAGCGTCTAGAGTGAATGTAAGCTGCTTGATCTTGTTGAAAAGCAAAAGTACCGAATATGTCTTTCTTCGATTATTTTCCCTTTACAGTAGAAAGAATTTAATATTATTTGATTTGAGGTTCCCTATCTACCTCCTTAGAATATATATGTATACATATATATTTAATTTCTCAAATGGCAAAAGCGTATACAGCAATAGTAAATATAAAAATTTCCACGATACTGTCCTTGGCAAACTTCCTCGATCGAATTGCTTAGAATGTAATAATTTTGGGATCATGCATAATCTCTCTAATCTAATTATAAACAAAAGTAAGATCTATGCACTATGAATAACATTCCATATTTTTCTATTCTGAATATTCAAATGCATTTTTAGTAAGCAAAATTATTTAGTGTTTAATTTTCTTGTTATGTGTTGACGTATCAGTATGGATGACAACTTCCACTCTTAACATCCATTACAATTGACACGTTTCATGGCTATTGCCTTATTAAAATAGCTTTATAAACATATGTGCATCTTACGACTTCTTTTCTATAGAAAATGAGTCGTATAATGGCTTTGAAATTAGATGGAGTGAAATCTCGGAATACAAGATCTACATGAGGTTTCATGTAACATGATTTAAATATTAAATCTCCGTACGTCCTTTGTCTTTTTTCCTAAGATCTTTCTGCTATAACAATAACCTTCGTCATCGCTTAAAACACATGTATTAAAATCTTGTAGAAAGTCCATATCCTAGCGTACGAGACGGCTACTCTTTAACATCTGTGCGCTTTAAATACTCAAATATTTGTGTAAACCACAATTTATCGTTCCATTTACTAGTTTAGGATATGTCACTTTGTACGAAGGCGCACTTCAAAAGAAAACCATTAGTTGTTAAATATGCAAATTCAAAAGTTTGCACTTGTCCAGGACGTTTCACCTTATATAATTTTCGTCCAAGCGTTTCTGATAGAAACCGAACTTTTGGATTTCATAACGAATCACGAGATTTTCCGTATCATGTGAAAATATTGAATAAAAACATTAGCGCAGTTCACAAGTGATCCATTAAAATACAAATTAAAAACGTCTTTTATACGGCATTTGCGTTTTTCCCACTTACTCGCAATCCTTATAAAAAAACTGTATGGGTGTGAGGCAATTTGAATGTTGCGACACTAGCTACTAATAACGGTAATGCAGTTAACAGTGCAGGCGCAACTAGAGGTGCGCCAACTAAAGTTTTATAAGTTGTAGTTCCTATTAAACCACATAGCCTTATAACACCTGCTACAAAACCGAAACCAGTACACCTATAAAATCGATATATCTTACTATTAGTTCATTTTTTATTTAGATATATATTTTATTTGAATGAAATAATAATCAAAACGAAATTTACCTTAAATGAGTAGGGAAGCTCTCAACTGTAACCAAGGTAAGAGACGTCCAAGCAATAGCAAACACTGCCATAAAACCACCTTCGAAGCCAAGCACTGCAGAACTATTTGTGCCCACTAGAATTAAACACAGAGCAGCTACTGATGAGAGGAATAATGAAATACCAATCATTTTTGGCCGTTCAAGCACAGTGAGTGCTAATCCTGCTAAAACAGCAGCAGGCACGAAGGCCAATTGAGCAACGAGATGACCATGTAAAGCTTCTTCTATGTAAATGTTATAATCCAAATCGAGAGTCGGGCAGGGACCGCTTAAACTTAATTCCGTATTATTTTCCAACTTACATCTCGTAAAGACTTGTGCGGATAGATCTGTATCTACAAATCTAAAAGCCATAGACAATCATTATTTTATATCAAGAAAGGAGTACTGTTGTTAAATAGTAACGTTCTGAATACATACTTCGAGTGTACAATAACACTGTCTGTAAAATGAGTTTTACTAGACTTTATGCTACTGAATTCTACAGATTGAAAAGTACAATTATCGAAATCTACGTGACTGAATACCATTTTAGTGAATCTGAAACACAAATGCTCATATACAATTTAGTTCAATATTATTTCACAAACTTTTTTCATAACTACTTACTTGCAATTTAAAAATGTCGAATCTTTGTATTGACAATTCTCTAAAGAGCCATTGAATGTTTGATTTTTATATTCTTTCCCGAAAATTTTTATTGTGTGAGCTTTATATTCCGTGGCGCGTATAAGTTTGAGATATTCAGGACACCACACCATAAGGCCATATAGTCTAAAGTAATCATGATATTGTAGTATCGTAGTATGATATTGTAAACAAGGGGTTGCTGAGGTGCGAATTATAAACAAGCGGTTGCTGAGCATGTGCATAGTGGGGCTAAGACAAGAGATATGAGGCTAAGACAAAAGACAAGGGGTTGCTAGGGGACGATAAACGAATTAACAGCAGTATGAGTTGAGAAGTCAGAGAGTGCGGATTGTGTTGTCGAGATAGTGTTGTTAGCGTTATTAAGAGAAAGTTGAATTTGCGTTGACGAATTGTTAGTTAATTATCTAGTTGTTTTAATTATTATACGTTTGTTGCAATTAGTTCATGTTTAATAACCATTGTTTTCTGTTTAATTAACATCTGTTTAATCCACTTATCATTAATAAACTAATCATAACTATTTACGATATTACAATTGAGGCCTCGTGCCGGGATTGAACAAGACAGAAAACGAGACGTTTAAAAGAACTATTCGTGTAGAACGAATATATATGAACATATATATATATATATATATATATATATATATATATATATATATATATATATATATATATGTTCATATATATTATATATATTCTATATATTATATATATTATATATATTCATATATATATATATATATGAATAGATGAACGATTGTCAAGAGACGAGGAGTTGACGCTGGAGGAATCAAGGAGTAAGCTCGCACAAATGAATTTGTTTATATCTGGTGCGAGGTCAGTGTTGATTGCCAAGCTGGATCGAGTGTGTAGGGCTGGACAATCGAATCCTAAGGGATCGACGGGTGATGAAGGGTTGACTGACCAACAAGACTTACAGAGAGTACAGAGAGCTGATCGTGATCGAGATGAAAAGCAAAATCTCGAGAAGTTGAAGACGAAAAAGTTGAGAGCGCGTCTCGCCAGTTTGGGACTAGGAACGACGGGGGGAAAAAACCGAACTAAGAGCGCGGTTACAGGCGGCCATGAAAAGCAACGATACATCGTCACCAAGACTTGTGACGACTGCTATCGAGAGGCACGCGTTGGTTCGACATTGAGCTTTAAAGACGTTGAAGACGCATTAGAGTCGTTCAGTGGTGATAAAGGCGAAAATGTCGAGCGATGGTTCGAGTTGTTCGAGGAAATAGTGGATACGTGCATGTGGTCGGAGGGACAGAAGACAATCTATACGAGAAGACTGCTAAAAGGATCGGCGAAAATATTTGCGAGCTTCGAGTGCCATGCCAGGACTTGGCATGAGCTGAAGAGAGGACTGATTAAAGAATTCTCTAAAAAGATTAATAGTCGACAAGTGCATCAGAGACTGAGTGAAACAAAAAATGACTTATGTGTAGCCATGCCTGGCTTATGTGTACCGCATGCTTGAAATAGCCAACCATGTTGATATGGAAGAGGAGGCGAAAGTGGAATACATTGTAGACGGAATAGTAGATGAAGAAAGCAATAGATCTACACTGTACGGTGCTGCATCCATCAAAGAGTTAAGGAAAAGGTTAGTTATGTACGAGGAACAGAAGTGTCGCAGAGCAAAATCGACTGTGAAGCTGGCCAAAACTAAGAAGAACAAGAAGCCCAGTCAATCTGGAAATGTGAAGAAGACGAGATGTTACAATTGCGGTGACGAAGAACACGAGTGTGCAGAATGTCCGAATAGGTCGAGAGGACCTAAGTGCTTTAAGTGTAGAGGATACGGACACATCGCATCGAAGTGTGACAACCTGAGCGAGTCCCATAAAGTTGTTTCTAGTGCGTGGCGATTATTATAGACGAAGCGTGGTAAAGACGTAAAGACGTTAAGATCGGAAATTTCGAATTGAGCGCGCTGATAGACACCGGTAGCGAACTAACCTTAATGCGAGCGGATCAGTATGTGAGAATTGGAGCGCCCACATTAAGTCAGAAAATTGTTGAATTTCGCGGTATCGGTCCCGAAAGAAATTGCACACTTGGAGAATTTTCAACGAATGTTCTGATAGACGATAAGTTGTACGTTATAACGATACATGTAGTTTCAGATACCGTGATGCAACATTCGTTGATAATTGGCGCAGATTTCTTGAGTACCGTCGAAGTAAACATAAAGAAAGGAAACATTTCTACTCGTAAAATAGAAAACAAAGATTGTAATAGACTCCCGGAGGTGTTTAAAGTAGATATAGAAATTCAGCAAGACGAAATAATAGATCAGTCTCAATCAGAATTTACCATGAGATTTAGTTCAAGGTCTACTAATTTACCATCTTCTTCTTTATCTAACTTAAAAAGTCTATCATTGCTTTTTACATCAAATTTACCAGATCTAAAGAAAAAGATTCAAATGGTCATTTTTCTTCCCTAAGATCGTTATATCCAACGTCCAGTTCAAGTTCCAGGCATACGACATCGTTCGCCGACAGATCTCGAAATACAGTGAATAGAATGTTTAAACTATCATCTACAAATAGGGAAAATATACGAAATAACCACAATATGGTGCCTGTAATTTTGATAGTGATACTTGCTTTATTTTTCGGAATTCTTGCCGTTATATACATGGGACTTGGTGGAAAAGCAGAGACCTTTCCACCACAACTTACAACGGTCATAACCGCGATAGCGTCGGGTAGAAATGACACGGACGGTTGCGATGAAATTTTGATAGAATCTACAGAGTATCGTGCGAACTGTACAGTCGAACAAACAAGACCTAGCGCGAGTTCTAAAGAGCGAATTGGGCCGTACCGCGTGGTGAAAGTCTTGCGGAATGACCGCTACATGGTACAGCGAGAAGGCGAACACGAAGGGCCGCGAACAACCTCCACGGCGACTGATCACATAAAATGGTGGGATGTTGTTGAAGCGATGTGGGTGAAATTAGCGATGATGAGCACATCTGAGGGCAGATGTGATTGTCAGGTGTGGCTGAATGTAGTATCGTGGACGAGGGGCCTGGGGGGTGTCGTGCGGATTGTAAACAAGCAGTTGCTGAGGTGCGAATTATAAACAAGCAGTTGCTGAGCATGTGCGTAGTGGGGCTAAGATAAGAGATATGAAGCTAAGACAAAAGACAAGGGGGTTGCAAGGGGAGGATAAACGAATTAGCAGAGGTATTTACGATACTACAATATTATAAAACAAACAATTACTGACATGTTTAATGAAAATACATACCCGAATGATACGGTTGACCAAATAATTATAAGCACTATCGTGACGCGCAAATGAGGCGATACAAATAATTCCAGGAAGGAATTCCAAAACTAGAAATTCAATAAAAATTAATATTAGTTTCCAAAGATTTAAGATAAAAAAATATGCAGATATTCATACCACTTCAATAGAATAAATTATATCAGCCAAAACACTAGTATGATTAGTAGGAGATGGAGGTGCCAAACCACGAGGCCTTTTAGTTGGAAGCTCTAATTCAGAAAGTTGATATTGTGCACCTGTTGCACCTTTCCGTGTAGTATTCTTTTTGTATATTTTCTAAAAAAATGCATCAGTTTCAATAATCTTTTTTATCTTATTACATTGCTTATCTCTTATTACATATACTTATCTTATACATAGATATAAAAAAATACCTGGTAAACCATCATTGCTTCTACATCTCTGCCTGCTTCTACCAAATATCTTGTACTTTCTGGTAGGAAAATGAGCCCGATAGTAGAGCATAATGCGGGTAAACAACAAAGTAAAAGGAAGCGATGCCAAGCACTGAAGTGTTCTTTGTTTTCAAGAACTACCATTTCTCCAGTTGTAGGAACCACCGCCCATGCTAGAAGAGCTGCATATACACCTCCCAGTGCTCCTGCTGCCACTAATAAGCCAATCCACCTACTCCTGCTTAATCTTGGACAACATTCTGCTAGATATGCAAATGCTAGTGGTAAAGATCCCCCTACTCTGTAGTGAAATAAGATATACAGTTCATTTCAAATAATCTTAAAGTACACCTAAATACAAAAAAAAAAAAGATAGGAATTCCTTACCCAATTGCAGAACAAAATCTAGCACACATAAATGTTCCATAAGTTGGCATAAAGGTGGCTACACCACTAAATAAAGCATGAACAGACATTGCAGACAATAAAGATCTGCGTCTACCAATCCTGTCTCCTAAGCCACCCCAAAATAATCCTCCTAGTGCAAGGCCCATTAATGTAATATTGCCTAAAATAAAAAGATGTGAGGATATTTATCTAGAAGCACATACATTGTAAGAAGTGGTAAAAATAAAAACTAACTGAGCCATCCTTTTTCATTATCTTCAATACATAGTTCAACCTCTGCACTAGGCAAAATATATGGTACAACAAAAAATTCTACAGTATCTGCTGCAAGACTCAAGCCTGTGCACAGAGCAGCCAATACTTGGAAGTAACCAACACCAGCCTGAAAAACAATTAACATCTTAGTAGTTAATTATATAGGAATGACACAAATGACAATATATAAATATTACTAAACAATGTACAATACAATACAATAAATAGGCAGTTATTTTGTACTATTGTTTATTAAATTCATTTGAATAACATAAATAATATATAAATTGAAATATCTACAATTGATTAAAATATAGGTGTAACCTCCAAATAAATTATGGAAAACAAATGTATTTACTGGGAAATCATTCAGATAGCCCGGTATCTCTTTCGACTCATATTTTGTCTTTACAATCGATTCATCTAAAACTTCATCCATGTTGAAACTTTAAAAAAGTTTTAAACACTGGCAGTGAAAGGGTAATTAAACAGCTAAAGAAATTAACTTGGCTAAAAAGGACGCCATTTACTATAGGTTATGTTTTTGTTGTTCGATTAACCAAAGTTTAATATTTTATTTCGATATGTCGAAAAAGATGCAGCAGCCAATGTACATACAGATTTCAAATTTGTATGAGCTCATTGGCCTGTAACTACGCTTCGTACTTTGGAAAAAATATTCTAAAAATTGATTAATCGATAATCGATGCTTCGATATCTTTCGATAATCGCAATATGCTTACGATTGTAATTCAAATTTTAGTTACGTAGAAGTTTCCAGAGCAATTGGTGGCGAAACTCTTCGAACTTCGTGATTTTTTATTAATTCTATCGCATACAATATGGATAAGATTGCTTGCTATCGTTAATACGTGAAGTGAAGTGTGAACACAGCGCTAATTTAATATTGTACGAACAAAATTGCATTAAATGTCTTGTAATTGGAGATAGACACTCTAAGATTATGAATCAGTGATGCAACTTATCTATCATAGATTCTTCTTTCTCGAGAAAAGAAGACTTTAAAACGAGAATTTAATAAGAAATTGTATAATCAACATAATGTTCACTTGAAATGATTTCGATTTTTCATTTCAACATAGACGCTATTATCCAACTATGATTCTCGAATTGTTATATTCCCTTCAAGGACTTTACGATAATATTGAAACAAGATCGATATTAATCATGAAAAAATACGGTTAACATAAATCTGATTCGATAAACGTTAAAGGATAAGTTCACAATGTTCGAACAACGAATTATTCAAAGTAACGTAAATGAGAAAAAGTGAAAGTAAAATCGTATATACCTGTTTGATAGCGTCTTCGTGAAACTGTGCTAAAAGTGTTGCATCGGTGGTTGAGTCAATGAGATCATGCTCAGCGGAATCGGCTGAACCCGCGTTCGCACCTGCGGTGTTCGTATTCGTTGATTGAGACGTCATCTCCTCAGTGTATAATCCTCCTCTACTGGTCAACGTGCGTTCTCCAGTTCCGGATATCGTGCCACCGCTGGAAGATGCGGGTCCACCCCCGCTGCCAACGAGCCACTGGCTTTCCTCCTCCGACGAGGGCATCACTGCCACAAACCATCTGCAACATCGTCAATGGCCTATTACTTCACGTAAACAACAGCAAACGTATGAATTTATTATAGCATTTATTACAAGTTTTTAGATTGCTTTCGACTGATTTCGGTATTTATGAACATAAATGAAGAAATGGAATTTAAGCAGAAAATTTCAGATAAATATTATGTTTTAGATATATTTATATTTTTATATGTTATGTGCATTCTATACATTTTGCATTGAAAGTTTTCTGTAAATGCATAGACATCAGCAGTTTATCTAGATTACCATTAACATTAGATCTATCAGCGGCTAAAGTATAAAACTTGTACCAAAAGGTTATAATGAAATGAACACTATTAGAACTGCATTAGAACACCTATTGACGTTTAGTAATAATTGAATGTTTTTCACTCGTTGAATTTTTCAATTTCATTTTCAATGAATTTAAACAATAGGTATCCTAATACTTATGACCACAAGTCTGCATGGAAAAATACAAATAACGCAAGGGAAAACACATTTACCTATATACTTAATAAATATCATGAAAGGTCCTTAAAAATTATTGTTGCAAATCTATAAAATTACTACGAAAAATCACTACGTATTAGTACTAGTATTAACGTCGAAAATAGTTGTCCTGGTGTTCTTTTTAAAATTAATTATTAATAATTCTATAGAATATGGAGGACCTCCTCTTTCTTTTGAAAAACACGTTAATTCATAAAAGAATGAGATACTACAACTTTCACAGTTTCATAGTGCTAAAAGGATGTTCGTCTGACGTAAAGAAAGGCTTTCGAAGACGTTAGAAAAATCTTATTTATACGTAATAATGTTGATCCTGCGTCAATGATGACGACGTCATTAAAGGTCGGCATCGAAGCATGCATTTTTCGTAGGCATTTATTATCACGGTTAGACGGGTTCGGAACGTGTCATCAAACACATACGTCGACACGCTAATTTATCGATTCGTGTTCACTCATACAAGTCGATCAGATGCACGCCTACGAATAACGCTCGCTGATAGGGTCTGCACTGCACGTAGCTTTATTTAAATATACACAACTACACATGTCAACCTTGCATCAACGTCGACGAGGTGGGCATTGTTAACTATAATGGAGTCTACGTTTCCGCAACCTTTTGTATCTCTTCTTTGACATTTTTCTCGCTTTTTTTCCCCTTATCTCTTTTTTCCAGCACAGCGATATATCTCCCCTACCACGCGTTTACTTCTCCTTCTCTTATTTTCATTCACTTTCCTCACCGATAGATGATTAATTGATAGAAACAAAAAGAGGGAAACATTTGGCAAAATGTGCGAGTGTAGAAATTTGAATGTATGGAATATCAATACGTATTTTTGATTTTAGTATAGTTGAGGGATTTAAAAAAGAAGGTAATCCTATAAGTGACGAACGAATGAAGGATCGAACATCGTGAAGAATTAAATAATTAAAAAATTAAAACTGTAAGTAACGTGAAAAATGTAAACAAGGTAACTTAATTTATAGTAACGATATGTAATTAAATATTATTTTGTAGAATCAGATACTTTAGATATGAAAAGATGTTCCATAATTTAGTACCTTTAGTACTTCATTTCACTGAAGTAGAAGAAAATGTTACAAATTTTCGAATTTCCTTTCGTACAACCACGATATTAAAATCAAAGCTCGATAATATCATGTGGACTTAAAAAATCACACGTTACATTTATAGCTACATTTATATCATTTTCCAACTGAATTATTTTTAGTGGTTCTACAAATCGAGACAGTTAAAATATTCATACGCGTATATAGATCTAATCGTCTATAACTTTCATCGTTGAAACTTACACAGGACATAAATTTATAATTTTCGTTGATCGTGCTACATCGTGTTCAGACATGGAACAATCACGTAATAAACGTCAATGAGAATACGGAATATGTATAATACACGCGATATTTGTTCATTCTCCTATACTTAATCGTTCGAAATTTATCAGATAATAGCATTCTTTTATACCTTTATACCGTTTGATACCGTATGTTTGGTGCTTATTAAACATCTAGCAAGTTACAATTATCACGAGAAAATATTCCTATTACGAAATTCTATGTAATAAAACGTTCGATGGAGTAGGAAGTTAACGAACACTACTTGTCAATCAAATTACGAAATGTTCGAGAAAGGTAAATATTTGTCAACACTTTCATGATAAAACAAGCCATATCTATCTATACGTGTGTGAATTGCATAAAAACGAAACAGATACAAGGATTTCAAACAAATTAAGAGACACATCTGAAAATTCTTCTTTTAATTCCTTTATGTTCTGTTGCGTGTGCTTAATACTGTACTTTAACAAATAATCAATCAACGATCAATGTATTTATCTTCGGTAAAACTGATTTTAAACGTAAGTGTATTACAAAACCATCCGAAACAATTTATTTCTACCACCAACAATTAGTAAACAATTTTCCCCACAGGCCATTAATTATTTATTAATTAAACGATAAATGTATTTTCACTCGGTAAAACAGCTTTTAAATTTTGATATATTCTTTATGAAACAAGCTCCTCCAAGACTCATAATACGAAACAAGATTCTTCACAAGCTATTAGTTATCAAGTAACTAAACGATAAGTGTATTTGTCTTTGTTAAAACTAATTTTAAATTCAATGCATTACTTCTTCTTCGAAAACCTTTTTGAAAACGAATATTTCTAAGATGAATAATTAATAAAAATGCAATTTTTCTCTGGCATATTTCTAAAAACATTCGCTTCCAATTGGTCTCTAAAAAAAATGTAAAACTTTGTTAAATGAAACGTTCAATTTCCTCACCGATGAAGAAAATATGGAAAAGCTTCTTCTCTTTTTTAAAATCCTAGATTAGATCGTAAGCCCCTTTGTTACATGATATGTACACGTACATACGCATATATTTTCTGCTGAACGGACTAATGTCATCCAAATGTTTCCTAACACGAATTCTAGCAGTGTAAGGTCGACTGTTACGATTACGCGAATATCGTGTTGGTACCCAACGGATAGAAAACAGAAGCCGTGGCCGCCTGGCGACGTATTCCAACCAGCACTCGTTGAATTTCTGTAGCACTTATGACGCATGACAGAAAATTTCGCGAATCTCGTCGGATATCGCGCGGCCAGTCTCTGACTGCTGTAAGCACCCTACTCGGTTTGCTTTAATATTCGCATGGATACGTCGTCGTCCGTGCGCAACATACATAAGTTGCCATGATACGCACAGAGATAAATATGTCGACAGTAATCGTATTTAATTGGTGATTAGGGGATACAATGAGTCAGAAATTTATTCACACAAATCCAAAATAGTGGGAAAATTATCGTTATGATTATCACAAATTAGTAAATAGTGTACCTGAAGCATTAGATTTAAGGATGATTGAGAACTGAGAAATGGTGTAATAGGTTTGATATTTGATTTCGCTATGTTTCTTTCGGTCATTTTAGACCCAATTATACGTTTCTGACATAAACAAGATATCTTCACACAATGTGTGACAAAAGTCTTATTGTTATGCATGATTTCTCGTTTTAGGAATTTAAACATTACCAATTCTTTTTGTTTACTCAAATGAGATCAGAGATGATTATTTAGGAAACAATAGTAAGATCAATACTAAATAGAAAAAAAAAACGGTGAAGTTCTAAGACAAAAAGTGTATTTTAGCAAACATTCATTTTATCAGAGTAATAACTTTTATAAAGCGTACCAACGATTTTACGACGTGGAAATAGGTATAAAATTATTATAACAATAATAATTCTCTGTTCGTTGTCTCACAATCAGAGTCAAATTACTATATTTCCAAATAAGGAAACGTATTATGTATGCCTAAGTATTAAAATCTCTTTTGTTTTCTTATTATTTTCTACACTTTTGTAACATTTTCGAGTAATTTTGTAACTCACTGTACGTGTACAGTGTACAGAATTCGCGATGTATATTTTTTGTTATGCATGTCTACGTATGTAAATTTCAATGAGAACCCGACTAGGTGTTCGTACATTAAAATAACTCATTTCAACTGTATAGCACTCTTTGTCGTATTACCTGGTTAATAGAAGATTTCCGCGAAATTTAACTCCTTCCGCACGTTCCTTTTACCGGCTAGTTTCTCCATCACTCGATTTCCTAACCGCTGTGCAACGACAATTAACACGGATGACATTGAATCCAAAACATTGGTCGTTGATCGTCCACTTATCGATTTTACATAAGATCAAACCAATTGTTCATTCGTTAAAGACGATGGACCTGCGATATACACTCGCTTCACGGTTGCACGATAAAATATTCGTAGGTTTGAAATGGAAGCCGCTATCGGTATTTTTGTATCAGTTGTCTCTGTAGAAACTGTGACAACAGCTGTTTACCGCGTATACCACAACATTATGCGTGTAAAGTACGATTCCTCGTCATGTTCGTATCACTGTATAGTACGATGATGTGTCCTAGGAACGTCTTGATACCAAACGGTGGTTGAAATAATATTAGTGTCTAATTCGAATTTCATTTAGTTCAAAATGGATCACTTGCGCGAATTCGACTGACTGTAATTCAATTACAATCTCGTGGTATTTGATTAATGTAACATTGCCTCAGCCATTGATATTAGCTCTATTTCTCCCACAGGAAAAAATTCACGTTAATTTAATCTTTTGAATCTATAATTAATTATGAAAAATCAACACTTTCATATTATATTTGTCAATTTATAAAAAAATCATGTTACGTTAAAAACCTCCGTTTTTTTGCGCGCGACGTTTATGTCTTAGAAATCAATGATAGGACGGCAAGTCGCTGATACGAGAACCCCTCGAACCTTTCTCGCGATAATGATTCGTTTTACAACTTTAATATCCCGTTTAATATCCCGTCAGAATGGTTTCGTAATATTTGCATCCTGGTGTTAGACGTTTCTTCGATGCCCGTAAAAAACAAGTAGCTTCGGTAACATTTCCACAGTATGAGACAAACAACACTGCGCGTGTATCGATTGAAGGAACAACTACGAGCAGCTAGAATCACCTTCGCTCTATATAGCGAAACCACCACTATACCTCCCCTCGATTCTTGTTCGACGTCAACTCGACGAGTGTTTGTGGAATGGCTCATACACTGAGGTCTTCCAAATCTAGACCCTTTGCTAGCAAGGGTTGTCGACCTATCCATTATCTATGTTTATATAAATATATTTCTTTCAATTTTTTCCTCCAGTTATTTTTAAAATATTGAAACATATTATTTTTTAAAGCATGAATGTTCAAGTATATTATTTTTCATGAATGGGTTTAAAATTAAACAGAAAGAAAATTTTTTTTAGCTGAGTATGGCATATATCATAAAGATCAATCCTTTTTCGCTTATAATTTATACATAAAAAATTGCAATCACTCGGTAAGAAATATATATTACTATGTCAAAAAATATATATTTTATTAATCATCAGAAATTTCATCGTCTTCAACAGATTTTGCTTTCTCTTCCATCTTCGTCCGTGTGATTAGCTCCTTGGCTGGATTGAATACGCCGTTCGTCTGCACATTGCATATGTAACACCTTGTACTTTTCTTGTAGTGTTCTAAAGCACATTTCTCGCAGAAATAATGTTTGCATCTGAAAGAAAAATTCGTTTCACACATTCTACATCTAATTGATTTAGAAGATAGAATTTTGATATATACTTTGTAACGATGGGGTCTGTAAAACTACTTCGGCAAATAAAACATTTGAACGGCAACGTTTCTTCGTCGCTGTCGATTTCGTATTTTTTATCATCTTCGTCTCCGCTATTATTATATTCTCCTGTGGCAGCTTCTCTTTCTAGCTGCCAACCTAATTTGTAATCCGACCGGTCATGAAGAAATTTACAGCTATCTGAAATTGAAATGGAATGAAATAAGTACATAATAGAGTAAATAATAGATGTTTTAATAGCAAAGACTTTCGGTCTGTTTACCTCCAAAGCCACAAAAACCAGTTTCTTTATAATCTTTACATATGTCTGGCTGATAATCCCACCTAACAGTTGCTCTAAGATTAGATGGTGCTCTGATTGGTCCTTTGCGAACCATACCACTGGAAGCATTTCCAGCAGCTGTATCTTTCTTCTTATAATATTGAGCATAATTATTCAAGCCTCTATAAATCTTATCATCCTCTTTTCCTTCCAATTCCTAAAACAGACAGATTGTCTTCTATGATATTGTTCTACCCTTGGATATTTTTGTATTGTATTTTTCTATTTACTTCATTTATTTTCTGAGCTTTCTCAAACAGAGCTTGAGCATCTTTGTCCTTCTCTGTTTCTGTTTCTAAAATTGCTGTTGCTCCTTGATCGCTTGGTCCTGCTGGCATAGGAGTTTTAGAACTCTTGTAAGACACTGTAACGCTTTCATCATCGCTACTATTGTTATCAATATGCCGTTGGTCCTTTAATTTCTTCGTATTAGTCTGTAAAATGCTGTATTTACAACAAGTTCCCATTTTTGTTAACACTTGAATTTCATAACACATTATAATTTATCTAATAATTGAAAGCAACCATTACATGATTCTATCTGATATTTACACTTTGTTTCATAGGATTATTATCATCCTGTTTCTTTTCCTTTTTGACCACTGTAGTTTCATCTTCGCTACTCTCTAT
This sequence comes from Bombus flavifrons, assembly GCF_040668555.2. Lineage (NCBI taxonomy): Eukaryota > Metazoa > Arthropoda > Insecta > Hymenoptera > Apidae > Bombus > Bombus flavifrons. The sequence continues at coordinate 8,429,900 of NC_138455.1, read as the reverse complement.
TTAAAAATTAAGAAAAATATGTTATTATTTATGGGTACTGAACATAACCTATAGATAATACTAATCGAGTTTATATAATGAAATTACAATCTATTGGGACGCTAGGACATAAATCTGATGTTCTTTAAACGTACTTACCATCTTCATCATTCGCTGTTTTCCGTTTTCTAGCTGCAGTGCTCCGAATTTTTCTCCTTTTAAATAAAAACTTGCAGTTTTTCTTGTCTGTTTTAGATTCTGCGTCTTCCATATTTGTTTTGTAAACAACTTTGTCCAAGTGTCTCTATAATTTCAAGATTTAATATTTTACGAATATTTTAAAAATCTGTGAAAATACTATTTCGATTCTCAGTTTGACCAGTCGATAACGAGTTTATTTAACTGAGTTAAATCCTTGAATAAGTACGTTCTGAAGGTATTGTACACATCTTTCGCTAAAAAATTAATAGGTTATATTTGGCTAGTCAGAGATGCCGTAGATTGTCAAAATCTACCTCAAATCTATACGAAACTGTAATATAAATGAAATTATGAATAAAATAATTTCATGGATAACATAAATAGAAACTTGTTGTTTCATCATAACTTAATTTATAGAAAAAGAAATTTAACTAAAAATTAACTGTAAATTTTTAGCGCGTTTTAGAGAAACTAATATGAATAAGAAAAAAAATATGGCAATTGATTTTCAAGACAATATGATATTGTTAACCAGGAAATATTTAAAACGTAAGATTATGTGTCCTGAAACAAAGTTCAGGCATCACGTTAAAGAAAGAATGCATATATTAGAACTGTTAAAAAGAACAGTGGATATGGGTGAAAGTAATTCTGCTTTGTTGATTGGACCTAGGGGTAGTGGAAAAACAACAGTATGTTTTCTATTATTAGTTTCATTAGAAAATCATCACTTTTCAGTATTTCCTTTATATAGATCTTTACTTTTTTATAGTTGATAAACAGTATTTTAAAAGAATTGTCGTATGTAAAAAGTTTTAAAGAGAATGCATTGATAGTGAATCTTCATGGTCTTGTTCATACTGATGATCGGTTGGCTTTGAAAGATGCTACACGTCAAATGCAATTAGAAAATGTGGTTGGTGATAAAGTTTTTGGCTCATTTGCTGAAAATTTAACTTTTCTGCTTGATTGCTTAAAATCAGGTGATAAGAAACGTTCTAAACCAGTTGTTTTCATACTAGATGAGTTTGACTTGTTTTGCCAACACCACAATCAAACTCTGTTGTATAACTTGTTTGATATTGCTCAATCTGCACAAGTAAGTGTAAAGTAGAGTTTTGTATTGATTTAGGATTGAGTTGAATATCAATTGAATGTTCATCTCTTCAGGCACCCATATGTGTAATTGGAATGACTTGTAGATTAGATGTTATAGAACTCTTAGAAAAAAGAGTTAAATCAAGATTTTCTCATCGACAAATATTTTTGTTCCCTGGAGACATATCATCTTCAGAACAACCAACATCTGCTTTTGATGATCGTTTAGAACTTTTTCAACATCTTTTAAGTCTTCCTGATGATGAGAATGTAAATAGGATAGAATATCAATATGAAGATTGTACAATAGATCCACAGTTTGGATCTGTGTGGAATGAATACATAAAAAGTTTAGTTAGTAATACTACTATGGTGAATCTGTTAAAAAGACTGTACCAAATTGATGTTAGTGAAAGAAGTTTTAGAAACTTTTTAGCAATAGCTGTTTCTACATTGTCAGAGAAGCATCAAAGACTAGATGTAAATGATTTTGTAGAAGCAAGTAAGATGTTTTCTCAAGATGACAAAGTGCTAATGCTTGAGGGGTTGTCTGTATTAGAAATGTGTTTAGTAAGTGTATTTATTGCTCTCCTCCTTGGTATAGGATGTATTTCTGACAAACATGCTATTATTCTAGATAATTTCAATGAAACATGAAACAGAAATTTATGATGGAGAGCCATTTAATTTTGAAGCAATTTATAATCGTTATATAAAATTTGCTAATCAAAATTCTTCTATACAAACTGTTCAAAGGCCTGTTATTATGAAAGCATTTGAACATATTAAGGTAAGGGTTGTAATAACAAAATAGGAGTAAAACAATGTTGTTCTTGTATTATCCGAGTAGCTTATCATTTTCAAAACTATGCATATTTTCACAGAATTTGGAGTTTTTATTGCCAGTGAGTGGTATGAATTCAAAAGTTGAGAAAGAGTATCAATATTATAAATTCGTACTCACCTCACAACAAGTTATAGAAGCTGTAAAAAATTATTCTGGATTACCAACAGAGATATCTCAATGGGCAGTAACTAACATGTAATCATTATGGATTATTTATAAAATTGCAGGTGCTAAAGAATTTTGCATTTGTAATGCATCACTCATTTGCAATTTTAACCAACAAATGAGTATTTTATAGAATAAGTATGAGATTTGTATTTTTTAAAACACATTTTTTTTACTATAATTATTTATTTTAAAGAAGCAGCAGTTTGTTTCTTATGCTATATTTTGTGTAAGTGTCTTACACATGTATTCATTTCAAAAGTATATGTTTTTACATATATAAGAAACTACGCATATTAGTGTATTTACTATTAAAAAAATATCAAGCATTTTCTAAAAACAACTATGGTATCTAATTAGATCACATGCTATCATGGCAAAAGGGTAGTTTGCATTTATATAGTGTGGGATTAGCATAAGAGTATATATAGATTTAATATTTAATAACATCGAACAAGGTGAAAAAATTAGATATTATTTTCTTGATGTCTATGTAATACATCTCTGTAATACAGTCTTCGAAAAGCAATTCCTGCCTATCATAGCATAAAAAACGTCCAATATTACGTCCTTGATAAATGAAGACAGCAAATAATTTTTCATAACAATATTTTATCTGAAACTTATAATAAAAGAGACTTCTATTTAGGTGCCATGCTATTAATCAGGTTATTCTATGTAGTTACAGTGTCTGTGATCTTTCAACAGGATTGTTCCCTATATGATAGCATCTATAATTTTCATTCATGTAGTTATATAAGAGTTTAATTATTTATCATAGATTGCCTGTACATTGTATGATGTAACAGTACTGTGTAAAAGCGTTATAACGTGTACGTGAATACATTTATATGTTTCTAATAAATCTGCTATCGTTATACAATGTTGGTAAGCATTAGGAAACACTAATCTATCCAAGCGAAGTTCGGCTTATTTTTATTGGTCAATGTAGTATCGGTAATCGTACTTAGTTTAGGACTCTTCGATAACTTTCTCCCAAGTAGAAGTTGTTTTCCATACTTCAGACGATTTTTACGATTATATTTTTGAATGTACGAATCGTGACCTATTGTAAATTAACTTGCGTAATTAATCGAGCAATAATATTTTAACTCAAATGCATCTTACCAGGATTAATTCCTACAGGATGCACGCTATTTAATTCGTGCTTTTGTGAAGCTGGTCGAAGAGCAGACATGGCTCTACTTATTCCTACCTAAAAGATATAATGCTACTATGCATAACCAATTTTATAATGTATACAATTTTTTAGCTATGAAGCATATATGTAATAGTTATAATAAAAACCTGTGGGTGTCGTATTCTATGTTCTACTAAATCTGCACCTAGAAGCTCATCATGAACACTCATTCTTATTGGTATAATTTTATTTATAAACTAGAAAAATGTAAAACGTCAAAAATTAAATTACAGATTTTAGTAAGGAAACATATTTTGAATAATATTTGATACAATTTACCCATAGCAAAATAATAGATACTGTGAAGCTCCAAAGTGTTAGGCATAAAATTACTAAACATTGCACACCTAACAAATATCCTCCTCCTCCTATAAGCAGAAAAATATCTCTGTGGAATTTGATCATCTCATAAGACAAATTTATCGTTGTAAACCTTTGAATAATCCTTTTCTTCCACTGGTAGTATCAAGAGGATACGGATTATCTGCAAATAAACCTATAGCAATAATACCCCAAATTCCACTTGCACCTACATGAAAGGAAAACTGGTCAATAAAATGAGAAATTAATAGAAAATAAAGTAGTAAAATTAAAAAGGAAAACTAAAACCATGTGTAGCACTGGCTCCAACAGGGTCATCAATATGCATTTTGTCAAAGAGGGGCATGGTAAAACATGTAATAAGAGCACCAACCATTCCGACAATTATGGCCTCCCAGGTTCTGAAAAGGAAACAGCCACCTAACTGACTCTGTAAAGTTATTGTTAAGGTAGTAAATATCTTATTGAATACTTATAAGTACTTGTACTGAAATTCACCTGTAATTGCAACCAGTGAACCAAGAATGCCATTTATTTGACTTAGAATGTCAATCTTATCTGGGCCATTTAAGCTGAAGCCTAGCCCAACTAAACCACCCCCCATACTTGCTAGCATAGTGCAAACTGCTGCTTTAGCTGCATATTGCCATCGTTGTCCACTGACACCATATGTGCTACCACTGTTAAATGCTAACCAGCCCCACCTTATACAATTTTTGTATATTAATATATATCTGATAATCCAAATTTGTAAATAGGCAACAACTAATTATTTATTTTACCAAAGTACAAATAAGCCCATGATAGCATTGACTGGACATCCGAGAGGCAATGGATCAATTCCATTGTCATATCTGCCTACCCTTGGTCCCAACATAAGGGCACAAGCAAGTGCTATCATAAATTAATATCTTAGGTATTGATTAACAAGTTATCTCAAAAGAAGATATTAATACTTTACCAGAGGTACCACCAACAAGATGCACTACCCCAGAACCAGCAATATCAACAGCACCCATTTTTTTCAAGAAACCTTGATCACCCCATATCCATCCTGCTGGTATGCAGTATACAATTGTATTTAAAAAGGAAAATAAACAGTATGCTTTGAAATTGCATCTGTAATCATGTAATATTCAATTAGAGTTAAAAAGCTTTATAGATTATTTTATATAATTACCGTTCAGCCATGGCACCACTAACAATGGTTGTTGAAGTGGTTGCAAAGCTTAATTGGAATAAAAATGCAGCACACTTTGGACCCATCAATGCGTCTTCTATTGAAGGATCTATTAAAAATTCTCCAATGCCAATAAAAGGATTATTAAACTTGCTTGTTCCGAAACTCGTTGCGAAACCAAATGCCCAATAAGTTAAACCGCCGAGTACTATGTCAACCACATTCTTCATCATAATGTTGACTTCATTTTTTAAAGAGACACACCCAGATTCTAACATACCAAAACCTGAATAAACAAAAAATTAAACTTTATATTTCTTGTGTTTTAATCTAGAACTTTACCCGTTTGCATAGTGAAAATTATAAAGGAATTCGTCACAATCCAATTACTATCTTCTTGATTCAAATCATATGCAGAAGCCAAATATCTTTTTACAGTTGAAGTGTTTGTAATATTTGTTTCATAATTTCCCATTTCCATATTAGTTCAAGACTTCTCTCACCAAGAGAATGGCATTAACTAGATGTTATTTTCTATTTGACCGTCCCAGAATGCAGTACTTCAGAGAAAAACATGTTAAAAATGAACGAACTGCGACGAAAACATATTAACTATGAACGAGTTGCGGTTTCAATCGTTTTTTCCTGATATCGTGAATTTGTACTTTCATACTGTCAAAATGGATGAATTTTTTCGATAGGGAAACAATTATGTATTAACAAAACTTACTTTTATAATTTTTTTATTGACCCACATCCAGCCAACAAATTTACTGTTACATTACATTATTCATTATTATAACAAATTTTCACTTCACCATATGTTCAGCAAGTTCTTTTCATTTATTTTTTTTTTATTATGGTCAAATTATAATGAAACATGCAAATATAATACCAGCCTAAATAAGAAAAAATTATGTCACATAAAACAACTACACAGAATTATGAATTTATCATAAGACCATTCTAAATATTAGTAACTTTTAAATAATTGTTAAAGCATGTAAATATATTTTTATAACAATTATGAAATTAATTATTTTCCTTAATATGAAGAAAGTTTTTCGTTTTTAATGATTTTTCAATTTTTTATGTATTAAAAAAATCATATAACTATGATCTTTACATCCTGAATCCCTAAACTTCTTCAATTAGCGGTGAGTGATGGAATCAAAAAAGTACAACGTTCGTACATTTGGCAGATGAACGCGTCCAATTTATCTTAAGGAAGCAAGCTTAAATTAGTATACAGTGCTAGAATTTTAATTTTCATTTAAAATAATTGAAAGATGTAATTTTGTTAACACTTCCAAAAGCTTCTAAAAGGACTACGTTATTGTAGATGGCAAATTTCTGTCTGCTCTTTTGTTTGGATGTTGTCTTCTTTATATTTGTGAATTAGTGTCCATACACATTCTCATCGCTGTATGCTATATAGAGGAAAAAATCTTCTTCATGATGTTCCTACGAAAAATACAAATCACAATATTACAAATGTAATAAATGTTTATCTATGTCTAGAATGAATTTTGAATTATATAATTACCGCATAAAGAGATCCCATGGTAGCACTTGTTGGAGGAATAATGTTGTTCACAAAGAAGAAGAGAGCATCTTCTGGACGTAAGTGAATTCGTTTACGGATTAAAAAGTAAAATTGTCCCACAGTCAAATCAGATGGTACTAGATATTTTTGTTTATCCAAATCACTAATTTTAGCTTTTGGAGCCTTCTCAACGATAACCTAGGAAATATAAATTTTTTATCAATATCATTTACGAAATAATACAATGAAATGTGTAAATCATTAATTTTAATTGCAAATTCAGTTATATTTTAATAAAAGGAAAATCTCCATTCATCCCACCATTATCATTATTAGAATTAGAAAATGTTTCAAACTTTGGCCCATTGTCAAGATAAGAAGCCATTCTTAAATCCATATTTGATATCACATAAATTTGACATTTACCTAAGTTTTCAAAGTAACAACAGTTGGTCTACATTTTCAATGTTCGTTCTATGCGTGTAAACGAAGTTTGTCGACATGTAAAAATTTCAGGGAAATGGCGAAATGGGGAAAATACTTTCCCTTTCGTTTGATTTTTATCATTTGAAAATTATAAGTAAGAGCGTAGTACGATCAATAGACTTGAGCAATTGTAAGGCGAGTGCACAAAGAAATTCAACACGAATGGTGAATTTAATCGTTAGCGTCCTGATTAAGCGAAAAAATATTTCGTCTCGAAATAAAAGAGTTTACAACGTAGAAAGTCGACCTTGGTTCATTTCAGACCAGGAAATTCTCGGGATACGGAACGAATCGATTAGCGACGAATTACAGTAGTCTAGTTGCTCGTAAAAGAATAATCTTAATCACGATGAATTAATGGTTTTTCAAAATGATGCAATCTGTCTGTATTAGAAGGGAAATAAATTTGTTTCCATTGACCAAATGGTTAACTTTTTCGAGCGGGGATACTCACGGGAACCCTTTCGGGATATTTTCGTCGAATTTTTTCACCCTCGACCTTCCTTCTTTCAAAAGAGTGTTTCTCCTTGTAATGAAACTTCATCGTTCTCGCACGTTTGCACGAGACCCGTGCACTTTAATAAAATCGTTTCTTCTCTAGGGTTATCGAAATCTTCTTTCTATCGACTCATACGATGATTCTGAACTGCAAATACGACGATACGATGATATTCTTCTCCACTTCTGTCACAACAATCACCGTGCGTCAGTTACACTGCGCACTGCAATTTGCTTTTCCACTCTACGCGGACGTGAAATAGTCCCCTGGTTTCTACTGGAAAACTCGACGAAAGATATATCTAGAAATTGGACGATATCTCTTAGCAATTTGTATATTTAAGTTGTGTGAGTTCTGACGTGTTATCGCAATGTCTATTCAGTGAGACAGAGAATGATTTCAATGATCCGTTTAATACATAAAACAGGACCGTCTCTACGAAATTTTCCTTTTATACGATAGCGTTTGATATTCATTCAAAACGAAACGATGATATTAATTTATTATCGGACTGTCGAAATTTGCGAGTAAATTTCTCGTTCATTTGTACAAACATCTGTATTTGAAAAAAAAAGACGGTTTCTCGCGGAACTTCATTACTTGTAACATTATTTGTTTAATTATATCTTTCATTCTTTTCACAATTTGTATCTTCCTTTTAGAATTAACGTTGACTATAATTATAGTTAGGAGATTAATTGTATGAAAAAATTAAAATTTTCCGATAACAAAAGTATTCAAATTGTCTGGGATCTAGTTGAACCTTAAATAGATACGAGCCTGTTAATAATAAAGAGTGACATGTTTTTCACTACTACGCGTTTGGTGACGCATCTTTTATTCTCAACATTATGAAGAATTTATAACGCATACGTAATGATAAATTTAGTTCTTTTTTCCTTTTTGATAATTGAATACGTGATTTATTGTATACATTACGTGCGATTTCCAATTAATTGATTTTCAATGCACTCATAAAGTCGAATTAAATTAATTTCGGAGAAATTGAGGAATGGTACGATTTTATATTTTTAAAAAAATGCAATACAAACTTTTTGTTTTATTTATTTGTAGAAATATGTACAGATAATTCTGTAATTGCATATAGAATTAAAGTAAACTTTATTCTGCATCTTCTTCGTCATCATCCTCTTGGCTGTTAATTTGGAAGTACCTTAACTCGTAGGTTTCTTTATCTTTTGACACAACACGTAGCCAATCACGCAGTTTATTCTTTTTCAAATATTTTTTTGTCAAATATTTAAGGTATCTATATAGACATGTTATTAAATTAGTGCAAATATCAGTTATTTTGTAAGAATATAATGCAAAACCCACAAATCATTAATGTTAATAAAAAGTTGGTTTTTTAAATTACAAGTATTGTTCTTAAATACTGGACAATACTCACCGCTTTGAGAAGTCAGTATCACTATTAACAGATAGTTTCATCTTATCCCTTTCCAAGGTTACACTGTTACCAAAATTGTTTGTCTTCCCTGCAACCTTAATTCTTTCATGCAGATATTTTTCCTATAAAAAAGAACAACATTACTTACACATAACGTTATAAATTTTAATATTCCTATCATCTCTGATAATGTGAAGTTAATATAAGGTTAAGATCACACTGAATAATTAAAATTTACATAGAGATTAGAATTAAAAAAATACCAAGAATCTCAGGAAAGAATTAAAATGTGAAAAATAGAGAACAAAATTAAAGAAAACTCACAAAATTGGCTACATCCATAATGTTATCTTCTGCCGGATGAGTACAGTCAATAGTGAATTTAAGGGATACCTTCTTCTTTTGACCCTTACCCCGAAGGGCCTGCTTTTTTATGGTCGGTCCCTTAGACTTCTTTGCCGTTGGCTGAAAAATATATAATTCCTCATTTTAAAATTCTTTTAATTAAAAAATTACGCTTGTTGTGGATACATGTGCTAGCCTCTGATAGACGTCTATGTTGGAAGTTTACAATATCCAACGATATCTTTGTAATCTTTTCGAAAATGTAAATAAAATTGTATTATGATGAAAGGTCACAGCACACTATTTTATATGTTCTACGAAGTTTTAGCAAATTTTTAAATGTTTTCGAATTATTTTTATATTTTTCGAGAGGAGGAAACTTACTGGAGACATGTTTACAAATGGTCGACAAATGGAAGAATATACCGCTACGCGGCGCTACGGTCATTTCATTACTGTCATGAACGTAGCAGCTCCAAATGGAACCTCGAGGTTAGATAAACGTTCTAAAAAAAAAAAAAAAAAATTGTCCTTAATATTTTTTATTCGATTGTGTTGTTTATCTCTCGATCACAGTATTTAATGAGCTCAACAGCAATAAAATACATTTGTAGGATGAATATAATAAAACATTTACAAACAGATATTTTTATCTTTTCCATAATTGTGTTTATTTAAGACTAATATACAGTAACATCTAAAACTAGATGAACATAGATTCCTCGATCAGTAAATCGAATGACGCTCAACTGAATCAATTATCGCGAATATTAATCGTATCTCTATACCTCGTAATAATACATTAAACTGCCTATGTGATAAAGCCTTCTTACATAGTAATACGTATAATTATTCTCTTCATACTTACAAACATCTTAAATAATCGTTTCTCTATTGTTCTTCGATTCGTGGACATAGTAATAAGCATCTCGGAGATAAAGGGAGGGTCATCGAGGGATAAATGGACTGGTTATTTAGTTGCATCCTGAGCAAGGAAAGTATGCTTCGAGAGATCGATTTTTACAGTAATTCAGGGGGAAACGTTTTACGATTGTTAAACCTCGAAATCTTGTTCATATTTCAACAGTGTAGCAAAATGAATGATCTTACTTCTAACGGTTTCTTTTCGATAAACATTGATTGCAACCCTTACAAATTCTTTGCATTTTAGCGTTTTTGAAGAGATATTTCTTCCATACCATCTCTTACATACAAAGATTACGTTTCTTCTGGAACATCTAGTTACGGTACATACGGTGTATGCACATACATAGATACACATACAAGCGTAGTCGCATAGTTTAAGGAGAGAATCAATCATCGTGTTTCCTACGATTTTCTTAATCATTTATGGAAATTGAACGATATTTTATGATAAGGTTTAATAAACGAACTGGATGAAACATTAATCAGACTAGGCCAATAAAGAGAAGAATATCAAGAAGTTGCCAGTTAGTTTGAGAAAAGAAATCTCTATCGCGATATCGATTTTTAATCATCGAAACATTTCTTTATTTCCGTTTTGTAAAGAAAAAAAACTGTACCATTGAATACTATAATTAAGAGGATTCAGATATCATACTGGTTGTCGCTAAACGGAGTGAGCATTCCCTTAGGTGCGATTTCACACATAAAAATAATAGAAAATCTTTATCAAATCCCTATCCACAAATGCTCCCTCTTTCGACAGTAGCCTATCGTTTCTGATATAATAAATTATATAATTATAATATGAATTACAAGCAATTGTTGATAATTCGATTAGTCATCTTTAAAAAATCGGCAAATATCTTCATTAATACGACTTATAACGAAGTATGGATCATTTCGAAAAAGGGGACATTTATGGGCCAAATTTTCTTTCAATCATTTTCGTTCCATTTTCCAGTCGCGCGTCGACTCATAAAAAGTAGCGTACTCAATATAAAGTCTAAAAATCATAAGACAATGAAGTCTCGGGTTAATAAAGAGCTGGTTGTAAACAGGGACTAAAGATGAATTACCCGAATCCGTGAAAACAGGATCCACAAAGAAGAATCGTTCAAACGAATCAACGTGGAAATCATCCTTCTTAATGCACTCATTAATTTCCATTCAGAACAACAATTGCTAATCTTCATTTATGAACAGTGCCAAGTAAAGAATAATAAAACGTCAGGCTAACAGTCTCTCTCACTTTCTCTCTGCTTCTCTGTCGGTTTCTTTCTTGTCATTCTTTTTTCGTCGCAATATTTACTACGTATTTATAAGTCACATTACTTATATGTATATATATATACACACATATATATATACACATATATATGTATAGTTCAATCTTACATCGATAATTCGTAATAATTTATGTACATATACACGTATATACGTAGATACACATGTTCGTCCACCGACACGTGAACATTGTCCTCCCCCGTATTTTGTTCATTCGTTTCCCCTCTTACTAACTCTTCGGCTAGGATTACCATTACGCGAATCGAGTTAAATCTTCCAGTTTGTCGAGGTCGATGACGATATACAGAAAAATCTATACCTAGACAGATTGCTATCTTTTCTTCACGAAATAAACGTTGTGGAGGGTCGATCAACTTCCCTACCGGCTCTCTAAGTGCTCACCACCGAGCAGGAAGTGTATAGTAACAGACGGAGACTGTACCTACAAGCTATTATGGAACTCGCGATTTTATTTTTCATTCTTCAGCAGCGTACTTTTTAACACATTAACTGCACAAAGGAACTAACAGTATGCGCCACGCGTCTCTATCTTGTGATTCTTTTACGGGCTTTACGGTTGGATTGTACGCACTGCGATCGATAAATACGACAGAAAGGATAAATGGCGGCGCTTGCTTGATCGAAACAGAGAACACCTTTAGCAAATCGATTATTGTATTGGTTTTGTTCATGTTCGTGGATTGCATCGCGGCAGTTAACGCGTTAGCTGTTCGTTCCTCGATCAAACGTTTATTTCACCGACTCTTGTGAAGATTCGATTCTTCTTCTATCTCGTTGAAGAGGTCGAAAAGAAACCTGTGCTGATTGTGGGATCTGAATTTTGGATACGGTTCAACGTGGTCACGCGTCTAACGATCGGGTTTCTCGATTGGAACTTCCTTTCTTTTTTCTTCTCTTCTCTTTATGTTCTGTTTCTTTTTAAAATGCTCTTTCACTTGGTTTCTCAAGCCAATAGATTTCACGTTGCCCGCTTAAGGTTAACTCGGAAAATTCTTATTGCGATACGGTACGGTACGGAGAAGTGTATATTTTTCTATCTCTTTTTTACATCACGCTGTGAATGCCGTTCAAGTTGCCAACTAACGCTGCACCAGCGGTTTGTGATCCGCTTGCACCGCCTGCTCCGCCGGCTACACCTCCTGGTGCAGCGGCTGGTCCGCCAGCGGCGACAACTTGGCCCGGAATCTGATTTGGTGGTGGGTAGGCAAAGGCTGGAGGCGGTGGTGTCGATTCTGGCATGAATTTCGCTGCAAAAACGGAATCGCACGAATTATTTCCGATCAATACGTTACCATCGAATAAACAGAAATTGAGAAATTAGTAGAGAGATGGAAGGACGTCATTTTTCGATCTATATATCGATTTTGTATATCTTTTTAAAGATTAGGGGAAAAACGAAATTAGTAAAAAGACGAGCGCAAGTAGGAAATTTAATGTGACGAGTATTGTTTACTTTGGTCTTTCTTATTGTTAGATTAAGAGGATACGATGTGAGAAGCTTCTCGCTTCGGTTTTTAAAGTTAGGCCAAGAAGCACTTTGCTTTAGAACCTTCAATAAGGGAAATTTAATAAGATATTAGGTGGTAATGATGTCTATTTATGTTCGAATAATTGTATGGAAATTTAGGAGGAAGGGGGTTATGTATCTGTCTGTTTATTGGTGATTGATGAATGTAATAAATGTATGTTGAACACAGGCAAGGGTTGATTGATCTTAATTGCGACTTGTAATTTTGTAGATCGCTTGAATCACAATGATAAACGCGATTTTCTCGGAACACCGATATACATTTACAACTGAAACACATTAAATTGATTAGATGACAATTGTTTTTGGTAAAAAGAAGTATACGAGAATAGAAAAGAAAATGAATAAGGAAAGTATATTCAGAGTTCTTACCTCCTATTGGAGTTAAATAGGTATTAGATTCTAAATGGTTCCTTTTCTCCGTGGTTAACGGTGAGATATTTTTCTAGCTTGACAACTTCAATCGATTAACGTCGACTTTTTCTGGCCACGACCGTGATCGAAATTCGAAACTTCGTATTTCTCGTTATTAGAAGAACAGTGTCTTCGAGGTGGAATTTCGTCGAACGTGAAAGGAAAGGAAAATAGAAAATGATAAAAAGGCATCCCTAACACGATCGTACCCAAAACAGAGTCGCATAGGAAGTTTCCACTTCTTTTTCTTTCCGTTTGCTCTCTACAGCTGTCTGTTTTTTTTCTGACCACGCACTGTAATTTTTATTCGATACTGTACAATGTTGAAAGCAACATAATCATGATCATAATCGTCGTTAATAACACGCACACGGTCAAGGTATCGCATGACGTACAGTTATGCGTTTTATATTTCTTTCTTTCTTTCCTTTTTCAAACACAATCTAACCATATTTAAACGCTATGATTTCGGATTCGAATAAGAATCCTTTCTGAAACTCCTTCTCCCCCAACGATCGATAATGCTTGCTATTCCGCGTTTAACAACTTCTGGTCCCCTTCTTCGCGTAGTTTCAACGAATCATTAGAATCTTGTCAGAAAGAAGGAAAAGAAACAATTGCTTCCACTGATAGAGGACAGAATTTGGAAGAAGTCCGATTTCGTAGCTGATTATTCGATCATTTCATTTTCTTCTTCTCCAAATGAATGAATCTTTTTAGAAGTAAAACGGATATACGCGGAGGAAGGGACTCGATGGATTCTAAATGCCAAAATTGGAATGTTTCGTTCGTTCGATGGATGAACACGGATGAACACAAGAGTAAACGAGTGAAATGAAAAGGAAACCATCGACGACTTCCTCGAGCTGCCTGAGAAATCATGCCGTTGAATGCGCTTCCTTTCATCGGATTCTTTCTTTCGTATATAGTGGTTGGCTGATGAGAAACTTTGAGGATATCGTTTCCTCTGTGGAACCATGTACGAAGTGTCGACGAAGAACGATGACACATTTCAGTCAAAATCATCTCTATACACAAAAATGTTTCTCTAAAAATGTCGAAAGCTTGTAGTCCACGGGTGTAGCTGTTTCGTGTTGAAAAAGGGTATAAATTCAAACTTGTTACAAGTATTTTAAATGATTCTAGAAATGCACTTCTGTACGTTGTAAGTAGTCATACACTAAGCACGTAAGTACGTAAGCAGTCAAGTAGAAATTCTACAAACGAAGTGCATAAGTATGCTGCAATATAATAAAAACGTCTTCTGTAACAACAGTTTTTAAACTTTCTCAACTTTCTGTGCATAGAGTAGACTTCGTAACATTGTCTTGGATCATCGACGACACTCCATACCGTGTATCTTTTCCGTTTTGTTTCGTTTCTTCGAAATGGCCAATGGATTCCACGGTGGTCACATTGCACGGTTTTTATCTTGTTAAATATTATCCTGCACTATTATTATTGTTATTGTTGTTATTATTATCATAATTATTATTATCATTATTATTATTAGTATTAGTATTATTATTAGTATTTATTATTATTATTTATTATTATTATTGTTATTGTTATTATTGTTATTATTATTATTATTAATATTATTAACATGTATACATAACATTTGAAGATAATTCTTCAAGCCTTAAAACGAACCTACATAGGTGCCTCGAGCAAGTCGATGCGTCTCTCTCTTTTCTCGCTCATAGCATTATTTTATTTCATATTTTCTTGTATTTATTTCCTTTTTTATTTCTTTTCCGCTCTTTATTTTTGTTCTTTAATTTTGTCCGCCTTCTCGTTTCGTCGCACAGGTTGCTCGAAAACATTTCGTTGCCATCTTCGACGAAGGCAGGCTTCTTCTACTTATTTAATTCTCCGATTAGATGGAAGGATAACGGACGCGAAAGAACAAAGAATGCACGTGACTCTCTTTCTTTCTCTCGATCTCCCTTTCGCTCTGCTTTTTACTCTCTCGCTCTCACGCTCACTATCTTGCATAGTTTCTCACCGTGGTATCATATATCTTTCTTTCTTCTCTTTTTTTCGAGTCGTTTATTTAATTATTAGCAGTTGGTCATAATCGAACGAACATGAAGGAGAAATGATATTATTTACAATACGAGATGTACATATATGTTACAAGCAGAGCGTACGATCCACGCGTGATATGGCCGATCTTTCCACTTTTAATTGATATTCAGAAGCGTAAAAGTCCTACCGATATTCGTCATTTTCCCTTGTTCTTAATCCTAATTCATACATTTTATCGTGAAACGTCTTTTAAAAATGAATGAAACGATCGGAAAGGAAACGCAGCGAGACCTCGACAATGAGAAGCGTTTGGCAATAAAGATTACATGATTGTAAAGATTGGAAGGGATGGACAAGAATCTTCGAACAACGGATGATTTTGTTCTATCGTTGTACAAGCCCGAGTCTCGAAGCAGAATCACAAAATGGTTTGGAACGATGGAAGATCCGCGTTCTCTCGATTTCTCTCCTGGATCGTACGCTCTTCTTCGTAACTCGCCATACATGTTTTATTTATAAAGTAAACGTCGATATACATTTATACACACATTTATTTATTTATATTCGGCACTTCTTTACGGAAGGAAGGGGGACACAATGAAAATTCCCTACGATACGCTGCCTTCGTCGAAAAGATCCTGCTAGTTTTTACGGACACCCTGTATCGCGATAATTCCTCATCTTCTCTCTAACTCCCTTCTTCTCTTTGTACACACTGGCCATTAATTATTCTCTCTCCTTTATTCGTTTATTTAGCGCGGATTAGCTCACAAGGATGGACGAAGGAAGGCAAGAATCGATCAATTATTAGATCAGTTATTACATCCTCTTCTTCTCTATTCCGTACGATTACCCTTTTTCCGTTTTGCTATCGGTCGATGTAACGGTTACAATGCTTAGACGAACGATCGACGAAAGTTTCTAATTGTAAGCCATTCGCTCTTTTTATCGTGCGTTTCCTCTTTTCGCGGCCGGCCTTCGTCCATTTGTGAAACGTTGACAAAATGAATTTGATCGAGTCCACTGTCGTGTTCGAATCGAAAGCATCGTTTTGGATCTCGAACATGATGGCGGAATTGCAAACGGAACCGCAATCGTTATGATCTCTTCTTCTTCGATCTTCTCTTCCTCGATATAACATATCCTTTACATTTCAATTTATTCTTCGTTTCTTTCTTTTTTTCTGATTTTATTTTTTGAGTTTTGCCGAACTTGGAAGATCGAAGAACCTCTATCAATAATCGATACTCTCATCGATGACCCGTTATTACCACTGTTCCTCCACTTCTTTAGGTTACTTCGATCTTATCGTACAATGCTTCCTTATTGTTGCTTTCCTATTGTTGCTGTTACTTGTTGCTCATCGATTGTGTGTATCCTTTTCCATCCTTTTTTTTCTTTCATTGTAACGCAGTCTCAAACTCGTCTCACACGTTCAAATTCCCCGCCGTTTGTTCACTCGTCTTCGTTTCGCTGTTGGTTGCTTTTGTTTTCTGTTTTTTTGCTGTTGTTGTTGTTGCCTTAATTTTACTCACGTGTACAGTTTTGCGAGTCGCTGCCGCCGATGGCGCTCGCTGAAAAGAACAACAGGCGATTGTTTTTTTCCCTTGTCCGTTTCCAAGCGACCGCTTTGTTTTGCAACATCTTTCATCTTGCCGGACGTTTCAGTCACATCGCTTGGTTTCGTTTCGATCTTTTAGTTTTTTCTTTTTTTTTTTTGGTATTCTTCGCATGCAGAATGCCAGTCTACGACCATCATGGACAAAGATAAAGATCGACAAAATGGGAGAAATAAATGAGACCTGAGTCACACACAAGCCAAAGTAATCAACTTCATCGAGGGTTAATCGATTGAATTTTGGAAAATTGAACGTTACTCTGGTATATTCTATGCAAAAGTAGGGAATTTATAAAAATATTATCAGTTGATCAGTTTGGTTTCTGAGTGCCACATTTATTCTAAAGAAAGTAGGAAGCTCTAGTGGCTATAACATGCCAGAAAAACAACTGACTCCAAGCAAACAATTAATAGCGTACTAATTAATGGCGAACTTTTTCTTTTGAAATTATACGGCGCGACGTAAGTAAGTAGAGACGCTTCTAATCGGACGATCTAATCGCTCAGAGGCGCAAGAAATCAGTAGTTATTTTCGTTCTATAGTAACATGAAATTAACACCTTTGTCCACGATGATACACACATCTAATAGCCTACTCCTTAAATGCATATTCAGACATAGAGATATAAATTTATATAATATAATATTTCATAAGCAAATTGCATGCAATTTACGATCACATTTAACATCCAGTATTGCTTGGAAATTCGTGTCTATACACTGATCGTTCGATGTAAAAACCGAACACCATTATCGCGTTTTTCTTCTTGCACATTATCGTTGTGACTTTTATTTTGATATCGTTTGATATCGTTCCACGTTTTTTTTTTCCTCGTGAAAATGTTTCTCGTTATAACGATCATTGTAATTTACTGGAAGCTCCGATAAAAGCGTTCCATCGAACTTTTTCTCCTCGTAATGTAGCACATAGTATAGTAGATAACCAGAGGAAGCCATGCATCTCTACCTTCCCCGATCGGGCGAAAAACTATGTGTCTATCGAAGGTAAAACATAAAAAATACATGCCCCATAATCGTTTACAAGCATCGAGAAACATGCAAACAGCATGAAGATCGTCCCAGAAATATTTCGTTTCGTTGAAAGAAATATTCGCATTCGAGATATTTTTACATTCATATAATTATCATATATATTGTTATGTAAATGTATATACCGGAACGGTGTTGGAGTTCGTGGAAATAAACAGGATCGATACGTGACCAAATAAGTAAATAAATAAAGAAAGTATTATAGAATCTCATGCTGAATCGAATATGCAAAATGTTTGGATTTATAAGCTGCGCGCAGAAATTGATCGAATTCTTAAAAAGATTCTATTTACGGTGATCTATGGAATATTATTTATTTCTATCTTGAGAAGAAAGAAAAAGGAAAAATATAGATTATGAAATTGAGAGATATTTTCACTTCTGCGCGTAGGAAGATATTCAATAAGATATTAAACTTAGAACCTGTATGCCGGAAGAAGAGAAAAATTCTTGTCTCCTTGTACGATGTCGAAGTAGAAGAAGAAGAAGAAGAGAAAGATATTGAAAAAGAGAATTGGTATCGATAAAGTGCATCAGTAAAATTTGTAGCTTACCGTACCGAAGAGAAGAGAGGGAGTGAAATAAAAGCTTTTATAGAAGTCTCTTTCGATTTTGTTGTTACTGTTGTTGTTGATGTTGTTCTTATTTGTTGTTCATAGGAGCAATATATATATATAGTACTTGTTGTTGTTGTTAATTGTCAATGTTGTCAATTTGTCGTTGTGGTGTTGTCCTTTCGTGTGTTTTCATTTCTCGGTGGTATTCAAGGGTTATCGCTCGTTTTTATCTCCGTTCACTGCACGCGACACGCACATTATCGTTTAATTTTCGTTTTCCCTGCTCTTTTTTCCACGCGACTACATGGCTACACGAGTCTCGTCGCACTTTTGTTCGTTTGCATATGTATCTCGTTTTTTACTCGACCACCAAAAAATTGAAAATCACTGGCTGGGACTAACTTCGGAAGAAAGACAGGGGATAATGCCACCAAAATGTACAGACAGACACATAACAGTAATTACGAGGCACGGGTCTGGGTGAATGGTTGCGTAGCTTTCAAAACATTTTTCTGTTCGCGTTTCAAGCTGATTGTCTTGCTGTGGAACGTCTTGAAAAAATTCAAAAAATCACCGCGTTCCTCTTCGAAAATACGCCTTGACCCCGTTAACGACACCTTTTAAGTTTTTACTCTCTCTTAACTTCCTTTTTTTTCTTTTTTTTTCCAATAACACGAGGTCCTGTCGCGACAGAGTCATAGAAACGAAACCGCGGAGGCTTTGATCTAGTGGCAACGTATAGAGCCATAGAGTTTAAATGCATCGGTAAAAGACGCGTACTTACAACATGTTACTTAACTTTCCAGATACTTTGGAAGTTTCTTTGTTTGACCAACAACTTTAACATCGATTATTCTCGTAACTTAAATTCTTTCTCAAAGCCTCCAACGTTCGTGTTTGTGGCATCGCTGCTCTGGATCGTGTTGCATTGGAGGAGACACATCAGGATTGGTTGACGATTAGAGATTCTCGTCGAGAATTCATGAAACACTGTTCCTCGGTTTCCTTCTCGTTTCTGATGGTAACGAACGTGCGTGATCTGTGATCCTTAATTGGAGCAGAGCACAGCGAAATCAGTGGTTCATGAATATACAACGAGCCTCGAAGGATGGTGGCGGTTCTTAGGGGAAATACAGATAGTGACAGATACACCAGCAAGTACCTATTACAGGCAGACAATATGTATATAACACCGATGATTAAGCGTCAATTTCATAAGCATCTCTCGCCATGTCTTTTGTTGGATCGCTTAACGACGTCGTTAACGTGATTTTTTTAGCATTTATGGTTTATAAAATTTAACGATGGAGAAATAAATAGAACGCGCATAATGTCATACGGTTGAAGCAGCTAAAACAACCATATGCAAAAATATATAAAATATCCAAAGTACTCGTTATAATATTTAATAGGTAAAATTTACATTTTTAATTGTTTTCATAAAATTATAGATTAATGCACAAATACACGCAGTTTAGTGATTTTACTCAGAGTGAAAATTTTGCTACTGAAACGATAATATTAGCAGATATCGTTAAGGTTCCAACAAGAAAGATTCTTATGAAATTGCGAACATTCGCAGGAGAACATATGTACGCATGTTGAAAATTGAAGAAATTTCAGGATACGGGATATGGCTTTTGGGTGAGATAGAACAACGAGGACGGACATATACATATCCGTATACAGGTATTTCGTACACACGTCCTACGTGAACAGATAAGGATAAAAATAGGAAAAAATAGAAACAGATAAACAGAGAAAGAGAGATAGAGAGACAGAGAGAGAGACAGAGATATAACAATAATACGCAATGTCGCAGTTTTGTTGCTGTCTACCTTCAGACCCACTCACACACAAATCTTTTCCACCAACCAGCGCGTCTACATGAAGTTCGCTAGATGAAAAAGAAAAACACATAGAATTCACACGTTAGATTAGTAGCATATTAGCGCGTGATCCTTCTCGATCTTCTACGAACAGTTTCCTTCCGCGAATTTGAGGGATCATTCCCTCGAAAGAGAGGAATAAAATCATTTCAATAATGGCGATCACGTCGAACGAGACTGTTCGATCAATCGCGAGGACTAATTGATATATATCGTTTAAATAGAAGTCTATTTGGCTTTTTTCTTAATACCGTCATAATAATTTTCTTCGGTCTTTTTCAATTTACCAGAAACAATGATCGATAAGTTACGATATAAGCGAAGCACGGTGACACTTCTGTCGACAAGATTTTATCAGCTCGAGGAATTCCTAAGGGATGCTTGAAGGAATTCCCCGATCAACCGTGCAAGTTTATTGGTGACACTTCACTCAAAGGATATCATCGTCCCTTTGCGTCGTGCACAATATGATCTCGGTGACGGAGACCTCTTTTCAACACGAAAATGTAGACGCAAAGACATTAACCAGAAACGACCGATTCGGTTCTTCTTTAGACTATTATTAAATTCTTAAATTTAGTTAAAATTAACTTGTATCGTTTATGATATCAGGGAAATTCTGCCAGTGTAATAATATAGCATAATACGATAATATACTAGTGATATTCTGATATTCTGATATTAATGGTATTAATAATATTTTAGATGATCGAGTATCATTTTTAATTAACGCCGACCCGGTCGTTTTAAATCTTGGCGAGATACATCGATCGTATGACATAGAACATTTAGACAGTTACAATGGCAGTGTCATTAGCTTTAATAAGTGCATCTATGAATCTAATTACTTACCAACTATGATGGCCAATATGATTAGTGCGATGACGCCCATGATGATCATCATCTATAAGCAGGAAAGCAGGACGGGAGTAAAGAATTAAATTCAACGAATATTTCGATAAGAACATTAGATAGAAGGATCTATTACCTTCAAATTTTGTAGCCAAAACTTCCTCTTCAATTTTCCTGCTTGTTGTTCAAATTGTGACGCTCCTTGCTGAAGCGCGTCTAAAAAAGGACACTTTTTTTTAGAACAGAATTACACGTTTCATGAACTTTCAAGAAGTTTTGGCTATTTCTGTGGCATTCAATTTTAAGAGTCCGTAGAATCTTGTAAACGGCGTTGGGACGAAGTTGTTCGGGCTTGAAATACTACGACGTGAAACTTTTATTAATTATTATTAAAAATGACTAAAATGAGGGAGGTCGTGCCATTGTCGGAAATATGCTTTCATCTTACGATACTTTGTTCTAACGTCTCATGTGATTACTCTGCCTGCCTTTTTAATGAGTCCTCAATCGGCGTCTAAATCAGTTCGAAAAATTGCTCGATACATTATGCAAAATATGGTAACGAGCGTATAATTTACTTGTGAATTCAATTAACTGTATTATAAAAAGTTCCATTCCTATTTTTTTTATAACATAGGATTTAAAAATACGTTCTCTTAATATAAAATACTTTAAAGTGTAGGGTTTAAAAATATGAAGTCTTCCGTTACACTAAATATTTTCCTTAAAAGAATTAAGAAAGTATTTAAAACATCCAACGAATTTCTAAATAATTCTTCGATTTTCTAACAAGTTTGAATTGTTTGAAAAGTTAGATACACGAGACCGGTGAAAAATCCGGATAACGATCAAACTGAATGCAGGGAGAAAGATCGAGGATGGTAGTCCCGTAACATGCCATCGATTCCAGAGCGTCACAGTAATCGATATCAGCGTGTAGAGAGACGCGCAGGGTCGAACTACTTTAATGCCGTGCGAGAATGAATGGAGAGAATATCCTTGGAGCAAACGTAGCGAACAACTCGTCCTTCGGCTTAATCCGCCGCTTTGTGCGCTCGTAATCGCGCTGTGTGTATTTCCATTTCCCCCCATTT
This sequence comes from Bombus flavifrons, assembly GCF_040668555.2. NCBI lineage: Eukaryota > Metazoa > Arthropoda > Insecta > Hymenoptera > Apidae > Bombus > Bombus flavifrons. The sequence continues at coordinate 8,407,356 of NC_138455.1, read as the reverse complement.
AACCATTATGGCATTCTTCCTGTGAAAACTTTCGTTGGATATCACGACGATGCACGTACAAAACACCAGACACAGAGGACATCACGTGTCTTTCGTTTAGTTACCGTCCCTCGTTTTTCTCTTTTATGACTCGACAGCACTCGATATTTAAACTTTTAAATTTCATACGAACACATAGTTGCTGCTTGTTTTTTTAAAGCGGAACTCCGTTTATGTCAACCTATCAGGGGATAAATACCTTATGTAATAAGACTGAATGATTCTCTATAATTAGATTTCAGATTTTTATATATTTATTAATTTGCAGATAGAAGAATGCATAGAACGCGTGTAATAGACACAAAGTAAGGCGCTCCTTGCTATGTTCAATAGGTAAAATGATTCTTTATTTAAATCTTATTTCTTTAATTGTATTCATATAAATAAATTTGTATATAAATCCGTAGTCTGTCTGTAATTTTTTGTTACGTAATAAGAATCTTTTTTCAAAGAATTAGATTCGATTAAGCATTAGCTTGAGATTTCCTTTCAATACATGGAATTCCATTGCACTCCTTGTTATTATGTTGTTATTATTAAGAAATAAGTTCGAAGCATTTCAGGAAGTTTGTCAGGGAATATCTTACAAATATAAAGCAGAAATAAAGGAAAGATAAAGTTCAGATCTTACCTGCTCGATCATCGAGCTCGGAGAGCTTTTGATCACGTTCCAACACTTTTTCAACATTCGTTTTCATGATGTCAACGACCTCATCTACCTGCGCCTGCGTCGCCTGCAGTCGTTTCTGCGAGGCGATCTGCTGAGGCGTCCTGGGACCTCCGACGATTCCATCAGAACCTGCACCTGCACCCGCAGCAGCATCAGGTGCTAGACCGCCTTCGGTGGCCCTGCAATCAACACCAATGTTCCTCGTTTATCATGTTTCTCTGACTAGCCACATAATTTTCATCGTTCTTACTATCTATTCGACCTAAGATATCTATAAATTTAACCTTTTCATCATCTGCTATCTATTCGATCTAAAATATCTATAAATTTTCTCCGTTTATCATTTTTCTCTCGCTATCCAGGTAATTTTCATCACTTACTATTCGATTCAAAGTAGCCATATAAATTTTCCATATCTCCTACTTTTCTCACTATCCAAATAACGTTCGTACGTTTATGATCTATTCGCGATCCAAAGTATCTATTAAATTTTATATATTCGACTCAAAAATTTCTTATTAGCTGATCGAATTCCTTCGAGGAAAAAATATTTAAAATATTCTCGATGAATGGAAATTTCAAAGTCTCATTACCGCTGTTGGGTTAAACCTCTGGGAGAGGAAATTGAACGACAGATAGAGGAAGTAATGCACGCGTTGGAAGATTAAGGGCGAGTAGAAATCTTAAAGTGTCTAGACTGTTCTTTGCGAGATAAGCGCTCGTCAAAAGAGGATCCAGTCTTAAAAACAACTAATCTGATACTTCTTTTATTTTCTTCGTTTGCCTTCTTTGCCACGGCTTGTTATTAAATTTGCATCATTGTTCCAAGAAGAATCAGATGGTGACCTACTCGTGCATTGAATTTCTCGTGAAAACATCGTCGACGAGAAGGCTTTGTAATAAAATATTCTTTCACGTTAACATAATCATCTTTCTATTCTTCGTTTGGTTCGGTCTGCTCAAAATTTATTGATCAATATCAAATTTATATCGTCATTTGTATATTTCGTTTCTTCTAAATCTGGCTATGGATACGTTGTATCAATTAAAACATGTTGCATTCACGTGTTGAATACAACGTTTATAGTGTTTCTCAGAATCTGCTCGTAGATATTACGACTCGATTCTCTATATCATGGTAGATACTGCGATATTCCCATCGAACCGAGGGCGGTGGCAAATACGAAAGGCCAAAGTTCGTGACACATTCGTGAAAGCTGTACGTTCGTCGACGTATAGTTGCCTTTGTCTGCTTATGATATCATCTCGTTTTGTTATCATCGCTTTCTAAGAACGCGATACAGTATATTAAATATTCTTCAAAGAAAAAAAATGACTCGAGACATGTAGACGCAAATACGAGGATTCCCCTTCGAATTCTAAACGAATTCTATACTTAATTCTAATAAAAGATCTCATTGCGTTTCTCTCATTATGCGAGATAAGAAATTTGATTTAACACGATTCACGTATTTTACTTTCATTCTACTAAAAAATGCAAGGATAATGACCACGTGAAAAGGAAAAGCTAATACGAACTCTTATGATATTTGTATCAACGTGACCAAACGTATCTCGTAAGGATTAATCTTTCAGACAGGGTAAGACCATTCCAAATACAACAAGGATGTTTAATTATCATGACAGGTTCGCGTTGGCGTTTCGTCGGCTTTATGCTTCAACATCGTGGAAAAATTTCACAGCGTTTCGTTGAATTACTGTCCACATTTCAATTTCAATTTTAACGATTTATTCCGATATCCAAGAGCTACATTCATGATTTGTTTCCCAACATACATACATCCTATCTACATTTTGTTCTATATTAGTTTGACTAATTAAGAAGTCACCTACGCAAATAGCTTCCTCTTTCATATACGATATCCGATACACACGCATAAAAACGATACTACTTCTAAAGAAATATCTTTCATAATTGGAAATTTCATTCATTCTCTTCATTTCTGATTTTTATCAATCAGAGAAATTCCGATAAAGATATTTCGCAATTGAAAATTTTATTCATTCTCGTTATCAGTGAGTTTTGCCAGCTAAAGAAACTTTCAATGGCGATACGTATAACCATTTCGTGTGCGAACTACGTGTGTTCCGATTTGGAGCGCGTGCTCGAGATGGTGAATCAGGGTTTCCGGACATGTCGAGTACCGATGGCAGATTAAAAAGCGGTCGAAGAGGTTGCGAATTTTATTTTTGGTAGCCTATCGAACGACGGAGTAGCAACGGCCGATCGATTCACCGATTCAGTCGAGTACCACTCTAGGAATAGATGAATGTAATTCAGAATAGACTCGATGTTAATCTACGTCCACACAAGTCATGAATAAATCTTGAATCGTGTTCGTTGGCAGCAATGTACGTTGATTTTTAACTGCAGTAAACTGATTCTTACGTGTTTGTTATGTATTTATAAATTGCAAAAATATATAAAAAAATCCAGGATAAAGTACTCGTTGTAATATTTAGTAGGTAAAACAAATTTCTATTTTAGTTGCGTTTATAAAAATATGAAATTGCAGGGACATTCACAGTCTACTCATTAGTGAACAACAAACGTTCACTCAGGAAGCGGTACATCAAAGGATCAGTTTGTGTTCGCGAGCTGTAGTCTGAATACGATGTTTATTCACAATCATTAAAGCAACTCGCGATCTAATTAACGCGGATGCGACATAAGAGAAACAAAACTATTAACGAGGTCCCATAATGAAGAATGCGAATTATTTCCCATGAAAAATTTTTACGTTGAAATAGAGGAGCTTTTTTGTTACGGGGTAGAAAAGGGAAGCGTTCACCTGGTTTAAAGCCTTTATGCGTTCAAGCGGCTTATATAATCGGATTAATATATCGATTGAGGCAGGTACGTCGGTTATCGTCATTATTGAATTATCTTCGAGTCGGCTGCGAAATAGTTATCGTGATTATTATTTTAATCGCTCGATGCACGTTCTCTTCATGAATCACGAAATACTTTATCCGGTCCTCTTCAAAATCAATGTTTGACAAACTTCCGAGCAGTAACCTGTACAAAAGCTGCGCGAAAAGAAACTTTCATCGTTGTTCGAAAGCTTCCCGGTTTTATTTTTTTTTTTTTTTTTAATATTCACATCGATATCCTAATTTTAGAATTATCGAAGAACAAGTGACGTCAACGAAATATAACTGAATACCCTGTGCGCGATATATTATGACGTGTGTTATCTTTTTTGGAAAAGCAGAGATTACACAAAAGGATAGCTTATTTTTCTGCAACTCTGCGTACAATTTATATGTTAAACATTTATTCTTTGAAGCTTCACTTAAAAGTTTGTAACTACGTGTAAGTACCATTCTGCGTAGACCTCGTTAATATTAATTAGAAACACTCGAGTGTACTATACTTTGAGATAAAGTTTTAAGATAAAACGCTTAAGACTAAACAGCTTAATGTTAACGAGTGCATAAAGAAAACAAAAAAGAGCAACAGAAAAGTATTTCAAAGAAGTGAATGGAAATATTTTCTATAAATAAAATGGTAGTCTTTTTTTTAACGAAATACAGGTGAAAATGAGTTATGATTGTTATTCTGGTCAATTTTATATATGTTCCGTTTATGTGTAAGTTCGTAGTTTGTGTAAAGTCTGCGACTGAAAGTAACCGCGAAGCCTAAAGGTGAGCGGAAATAAAGAATATATATTATGCATATAGAAATAGAGATAATAAGGTTAATTTATTATCTGTTGTTCAGAAGACACGTTTCATCTAAACCTGTTGTTCCAGCCATATTCCACATCTCGTCTGACTCTGTTTGAGACAATCTACTTTCATTCAGACACCTGATACGCGCCGGAAAACGGGCGTTTCTGTTTCGTCAAAGTCGTAGAACATTGCTGCAAATGTGCTCGCCATTGATTATCTAAATATAGAAACTACGAATAGAGCGTACAGTCCGTTGTGTTTCACGATTGATTGCCACCAGTACGTTTGTGTCTCTAATTAAATTTCGCGATTTTGCCAGTCGAAACATATGTGGTATCGATCGATGTCAGGAAACGATTTACAAAGTATCATAGTGCTACGAAATTATCATCAGGAAGAATATCAAGAAGCTAACAATAACAACCTAAATTTTATACGATTATTCAGAGATAATTTACAAAGTAGAAATTGAGAGAAAAATGTAACTAAATCGCGAATCGTGAAAAAGATGATGGCAGATAAGGATGATGGCAGTAAAGTCATAAGCTGTTTCTGTCCCTCTCTGAAGCTTATAGACTTCGATCGTAAAGACGAGAGGCACGAGATCGAGTTCCAGAATTCAATGACCGCAATTCCACTATTCAAAAGAAATCGCCCCTATGGTCCGCTTTAAGCTTTGCTGCACTTTATTGGAAATTCTGGTGTGTGCTGCGAACAGGCCGTGCAGGGGAATCGATTGGCGACACAGGTCTAGGAAATTGCGTCTTAAAATCCGTCTTATAACAATCGAATTTCACACAATGACAATTTCTATTCTATAAAGAAACATTTGCCCAGGTTCAACTTTACGTGGACAAAATTTAATTTTGACACTCGTATATAAAGAACGACTACTATTTCCAACTAACTGAACATTCCAATTTTCCATAAATGTCTCTTGCAAAAAAATAAATAAATTTTCGTACAACAGCCGAGTAATGGAAATGAGCTTGTCTCGAAAACAGGGAATTCATCAATAAAAATTCACTCGTTTATCTACATCGCCGATAAATTCGTGGATTTTCCAACGTGTCCATTCTTGCCTTTTATCAACGTGAAAACCGACGAAGATCGTAAAGAACCAAGAGATTTACATTTCTATACAGCAGTGTCTATCGATTCTATCGCGTGGAATTTATTCGGCAGGTCCCGATGGCAATTTGTCGTGATTAGAAATTACACGTCCCCGTCTGTGAAAGCGTTATAGATTCGCGGGGCGCTTCGATATAGACCCGTTCGCAGGGAATCACCAGTGCACACGGGTTCCTTGTTGGCTTTGCTCAAACGCCAATACACTTTTTGACGAGCACACGATCGGTCAAATTTCCTGGAAATCGTGAAGATTTCTACTCACATGTTGTTCGTCAATCGCTGTTGGTTTCCCGAACTAGAGCTATCCGCTGACTTGCCAACACCGTCAGATGACCGCGTACTTTTCACGAGCGACTGTCACCCACTAGACGGCCACGGTATTGATAAAATTTCCTGCGGCACCGCCGCGCCGCCGCTCCACCGTTATCTCGACTACCCTCGAACAGTTCGAATCGTTCCCTTCGTATTTCCAATTTTAACCTTCTCGTAAATTTCTTTCCTATCCGCTAATCATCGAATTGATAAAAAATTTCGTTTAATTAGACGATATACGAGATACATTGCCTGGAACGTTGATATAAAGGAAATTTTCCTGTTGGTGATTAGAAGACGAGAATCGATGTATCGAATAAGGAAGTTCGAGTCGTGGCTTGGAATAGGAAGCAACGCGCATGTACGGACATTTCCAGTCAATAAACGCGAGTCAGCTGCAACCCTCATGCGCAAACACACCCTGAATGTAAATCAGGGACGTTAACGTAGCTTTCGAGAACCCGGACTCCTGTGTCGCGGAAATAGGCCAACGACCGGCACTGTCAATCTATTTCTTTCGCAACTGAGATACTTGTTACTGTTTTTTTGTGGTCGAATAAAACGTGCATACGGTAGAAATGCAAAGGTTTATTGCGAGGCCTTGTTTGAGGAGTTTGAAGATTCGATTTTTGCGTGAAATTGGATAAATTTTTGTTTCGTATGGAAGTACGCTTCCGCGAGGTGCGTTCGTACGGTCCTGGTAACGCGATGAGAATACGCGCACGAGCATCCGCAAGATGTTTTATTTATGTCCTCGTTACGATTTTTGTCGCGATGCGAGGGTGCCATCGTGAATTTTGCTTCGCAAAAATGTCGAAAGTACGCGGAGGAAAACGCAAGATGGATCGTTCGTTTGGTGAGTTTTTGAGACGTATATTTTATGAGATTCGAGAAGATTGTATCGATAGTTATAGGAAGATGAAATGATAGTTTACCATTGTTCAATCATTCTAATATATGCAAGTTGCTAGTATCTGTTATTCATTTTGAAGCTAAATAAGCAGTCCGCTGTAATTTGTATTTAAATATTAAAGATACATTTTATTCTTTGCAGTTATCTTTTATAGACTTTGCTTTGCAAAAATGAAAATTATGTTTTCTTGCGTGATTCATGTCATTTATTAGTAGGTAGGAATATTTGTTGTCGTAATAGAATTAAAGCATATATCATAAAATCATAAACTTTCAGACTAATACAAAGTAGAGTAGAGAGAAATGTCAAAACTTTCAAATGCATGTATGATGCACATAATTGCTTTAAGATGGCAGCATAGGCATGATTTGAATTTGAACTTCGCGTCACTGTAATTTTGAAAATCTACGTTGTAGAAAATGTCTGAACCGAATGATCATATCTCGTAGTAGTAACTCGTGAATTAAAAATTAGATTACAAAAGGAATCTAGTCTTTTGTTGTTTATTTCTTAAGAGTGTTCATAATAAATGTGACGTCATGGGCATCGCCATCTTTATCGTATGTCATGTACAGTTGTAAAGTGTATTCGTCATCGAAGCAAAATTTGGTGATAGCTGTCATCATTTTTAAACAATTCACATCTCTATTAAATTTTCTATAAACCCTTCATCTTAAAGTAAGTTTTCGTTACTTTCTCTCCTATTTTAAAATGTAATACAAATCGGTATTTGTAATAAAATCATATCACATAACTGTAAACAGACGTACGTATTTTAGTATATCGTATTATATTATTATTACTTTAGCGATAGTTTTACACTTATGTAGTATTTATTACAAAATTATAACATGTACAAAATTCTAGTTGATGAATTTCGTTCATACAAATGTCTCGCGAATTTCGAGGTTATGGGTGTGTTCAGTAGTTAGTGCATATTATTATAATTTACTAAAAGCCGATATTAAAATTTGGTTTAAAGTATCGATCAAAACTGACTTTATGTATGTATTCATATTTATTTCATGTGATTTCTTTGGTTACAGAGATATGGACGGCAGTGGCAATTCCAGAGATGGAGAGGCAGGTGTCCCTCGCAATTCTCAACCACCTTCCACTAAAAAGCTGCAACAAACACAAGCAACCGTGGATGAGGTTGTGGGGATAATGAAAGTAAATGTGGAGAAAGTATTAGAAAGAGATCAAAAGCTATCGGAACTGGAGAATCGTGCTGATGCTTTACAACAGGGAGCGACCCAATTTGAGCAGCAGGCAGGAAAATTAAAAAGAAAATATTGGTGGAAAAATCTTAAAATGATGATCATCATTGGTATCATCTGCGTGATTATTCTTATCATTATCATTGGTGAGTAATATTTATAAACGTAGTAGTAATATTGAATTACAGGTTTAAACAGATATTTTTTAATGTTTACAATAGTTTCAACTGTATCAGGCTCATCTGACAATTCCTCTTCTAACTGATCGCATTGTACCAAATGGGATATAATGCTTTGGGGTTGTTAATTTATATCCAAAAATGAAAGTTATTCCAGCAGAGTAAGGGCTGGGCACACACAAACTTAGAAATAACATAATCGTTGAAAAGTCACGACTCGTGGTCCTGTTCAAAGGATTTGCGATTAAAGTAGCACAGACAAAAAGAGAAAGATCAAGGGATAAAATACATATATTTTTGAGACTTAAATATATTCAAACGCACAATTTATCATAATAATTACAGTATTAATATGGGTGGCCTTTTGTAAATCTGTAAATGGACAATACATTTCATAATTTTATCTTGTTAGAATGCTTCGATTGTACATTGTACATTTATTAATGATATATAATATATAATATAACGTTTATACTTTTTTTCATCGGTCTTAATATAATTCAGGCTTCCGTTTCGCCTTGCTTCCCTCCAGATATCAACGCCCATCGATCCCACTTGTGATTTCCACGTCGTAGTGTAAGCACACCGATGCCAAATGATAAAAAAAGGTATTCGATCCACCGCCAATGCGACCGTCCGATTTCAAAGCCTATCGCGATTACGTACCTAGAATGTTCGCGCTCATAAATATTCATGTACTAACGTTCTCCTGTGAATACCGTCATGCTTCTCGAAGCCAAAGTGACACGAAGACCATCGAATTCGGTGAAACTCGATTCTCTAGTATCATCCTCTACCGAAGACAAATCCAATTTCTATCTCGTAGAAAGTTCACAAACTTTCCTGCTCTTGCTCTCTGTGTCTCTTCAAATCATATTGCGTACTGTTTTTAAGTGAAACTGATAATTAATCATGTTTACACCTCGCTGAGTTTAATACGTAGGCAACGTATACGTCTGCGCACTTGGTGACTCGCTCGGTTTACAATCCAAGTCAATGTTTTCGATCATTTGACCCGACCGGTCAAAATGTCAGGCGATATGAAATTAGTGCATCGTCGGTGGCCAATTAACGAAAAGACGAAGAGTTCGGTAAAATAGCCCTGGAAGTAATACCAAAACTTTGAAGGGAGAGACAGCACGTCATAAGTCGATGGTCAAGGTCAGATGTCCGTGATCGCGATTGAAGGACGATTTAACGGTACAAAAGAATAAAATGGTCAGCGTTATTTCTCCTTTTTCACTCGGTCATTTAACTATTCACCATGTTATCTTGCAGCTTGAGTCAATGCAAAGAAGCTATACAGGCACAAATTTTCGTGGAGTGGATATCCAAACTCGTAATTTCCTTCCTTACACTTCCGTTACATTCCGTGCCGTAAATGGGAATATTTCGTGAACGAACAAGTTTCCGTTGCGCGTCAACTGTTCTCAGACAATCCCAGTTAACTCGAATTACATAATTACATCTGCCGGAGACCGTACAAGAGATAGTGCGTAAGTGTATCGTACGAATCGATACGCCGGTCGAATTATCTTAGAGCTCGTTGCAGATTAACAATTGTATCTACTCTCTGATTCTCGATCGTTTCGAATCATTTTTACCAGTGTGTTAATCACTGTCGCGTTATGCCGACGAAAACGTCGAAATCGTAGGTATCGAATGGTCGTTTAAGACAACGGCGAAGTCGAAGTCACGTGCTGAATAGTGTCAACCGACGGGACAGGATTCCGATTTTTCCTGTAAACCGAGGCAGAAATCCCAGTCGCTTCATTCATACACCTATCAGTCGGCTGACGACCGTCCAACCGGACAGTCGCTTGGGAAGCGCGTCTCGTGTCACCGATATCGTAGGTCATACGACCCTCGGGATCCTTTGAATCGTTTCCATCACTGAGAACCGTTTCGATCGTTTACCTCTTAACATCCATTCGTCGAACAACGAATAGCGGAAATGAGTCTGTTGTGGAACGAGTGAAAGTTTTCAAAGAAAATCATCTTGTACGATTTCTTCAGCGCGAATTTGTTGTGCCATGCCATTATCGAAGGATTAGTTCGATCGCTAACCGCTGTTCCTACGTTTGCAACGGTCTTCGTTCGATCTTTTGACAATTTTTCGATCGATCTTAAGGGTCGTTTAACTCATAAATCAACTAACGAGAGAATCGCGGATGGAACAATATTTTATGGAGAAGATTCCTTGCGAAAGTCCTCACGAAAATCAGAGTAAGAACGCGAAAGTGGCGCAGTGTATATCGTAGGATTTTCGTGGCAGCGTGTGGTGGGGCTAGTTGTTTTTCTTTCTGTTTGGTAGTTCGGCACCCGGTCTCGACGCGCGTCTCAGAGCGGCTAGTGGCTATCGTGCGCGTGTTTGAAACCGCGTTACCTAGATACACAGCGTCGTTTTCGGAACTAATTGTTTTTCTGTTGCTCGTGACACGATACGATTAATTGTTGGAATGTTCGCGATCGAGGCGGGATAAACAACGAAATCTCGTAAATCAGTCTCTTCTGATACTTCTCGTCGAATAACGGAAGAAGAGAAAAACCGCCTGTGACGAAACTGATAGTTGTCCATAGTCGTCCGTATAACGAAACGTGATTCCGTCGAAGCGTCTACGTAGTTCCACGTGTAACTCACTTATCTGTTACTTTATAAACATGTATTGAGGAACGAACGAAACAGTCGGGTGGTATCGTGCTTTTGTACTGGTGTACATGTGCGAAAGTATCGTCGAGTTGGCGAGACGCGAACGAGTCGAATGGTGGTCGATGCCTGGCTGAAGAAGTTCGAAGATCGTTCTAGGGAAGACGATAAATGTGTCCAAAGCGGGGATCGTGCACGATAAGCCGTGGAGACAGGGGAGGAAGAGGAAGAAAGAATCGTCTGGTTTAAACGACCAATAACCATTAGTGAAGTTTCGATCTAACTGGTATTTACCCTGACTTCTTCTATCGAGCTATCCATTTTCCGATCCTCTCGCGTCTCGTTAAGTTTCGAAATCGAATCGTGCACGATCTTCGACCAACTGAAGATCCAACATGGCATCGTCCGGCAGCGAGGCGAACGAAGAATATGGTCTGGGATATCAAAACACATTGGTAAGTTCATCTTCCGTCATTTTTACTCCTCAGACTATCTGCAGTGCGTACTATTTTGTTTCTTAAATTCTTAACACTTGTTCGTTCCTTTAACGTTCGACCAATGTGAGGTATTTTTCATTCTTAAGAGAAAACTGGATGCAATAGATCAATCTTCGACGCGAATGACGAACCAGCTTGATTTACTATGAATTGTACGATAGATATGGTTGATTGTTTTCGTTATATGATTTATAGTGACGAGGGCTAGGCGAAAGCGACGCCAAGTAAGGGTTGCGAACCTATTTTCATGTTTATTCTTGGCTGCGGTGCGCTGCTAGCCGCGAATAGTTTGCTTGGGAGCGGGATTTGTATCTGAGACGAGGACAGAGAGACACCACGTGCTCGTCTACTTTCTCGCGTGCATTTTGAATACCGTGCCCACGCTCTCTCGTCGACCCATTCTCAGCTGATTGTCAGCTGATCACCACCTGAGCGATCGGTCTTCGTTGATTTATGGAATCGTCACAGGCAAGCGCTTGTTTGCATAGAATGGCATAGATTGTCGTGAATCGTGATGCTTCAGACATGATTCGATATTCATTTTTGTCCGCGGCCTGAAAACCTGAAACCTATAGATGCTCTTCCATCCAATTTTAAGCTATCTCTTATCAGGGGATTCGCCTGTTTGTTCCGATTCCACGGGATTCCTAGAAACTCGTAGAACAGTGTTTATCGTTTAGCAGAGTTTAGTTAGTTACGAACTATTCGGTATTATGAGAGTCGCATTGTATTTTTTGAGAAACGAAGACGAAATCTGATAAACGAAAACAGATATGGGACATCTCGTGCATAAAAAATAAAAGTACAATATTGATATTGATAAGATATTGAAATTAAGTTGATTGAAATTGTAGTAGATTTTGTAACGAAGAATCGGCTAGAATGTGTGTGACCTAATATCTCTTATCGGAATTTTGTATGTAGATGAAGTGGAAATAGTTTCAACTGACTGGAGTAATAACGGAATAAGCTAATAGTCTTTAACATTAAACTACTTCTAGAAAGTTTTAAAGATTCAATCCAGGTTCTATATTAAACCAGTATTTAGGAATTTACGATAAATTATGTTCTTGTACGTTTCTGTCTTAGAAAAATCACGATATTTCCTCATGATTTTAAAGTCAATTCGTCTTGACTGCGTGATTCGCCTGACTAATGACGTTTTCTCTTCTTTTCACCCTCACGTGCAGTCTTGATTTTGCAACAATATAATAATAGTCGTGTCTGCCAACTTCGCCATGGATTTTTAGACCTTGTATTATAGTAAGCGCGAAGATACTGCGTCCTCGAATGGTCGCGTCACTTTCGAAACACCCTCTGCAAAATTCCGGGGCAGCTTGCCATTTTCTCGACCTCTTCCGTTACTCTTGTCTTCCTATTCACGAAAAGAATAATTGCGAAAAGAAACATACGACGATTGCCAATACAAGCAGAAAAGAAAATGTTGTACTTTCCATTCTTTATTTACTTTTTAAGAAATGGGTACCATTTTACGATGTCTCTGCTTGTGCTGTCCACGCATTTACGAAGGTAATAATTGTGAAAAAAAAACTTAGGGCGATTGTCATTATGTAATGTAAGGTTTTCTTTTGAAAAAATTAAAGCAGGAAAGAAAATTTTATTTTATTACTTATTTTTTTTTACACTGTTGTAATTTCTACCTATTTATTATCTATTTATTACCTATTAAATACCATGAAAATAAACTCCTAACATTCTTCCTAAAGAGTAGAAAAATAGACTAACAAATTTTATGTCGTCCGTTCTCTATTTATTTTCTTGCGAATAAAGCTCTCGTTTGTTGTATGCTGTCGCTGTTTTTCAATGACGATAATTCGTAGAATCGGTGTTTTAATATGTATGTTGAAAATAGAGTGAATAGACTACCGTCTCACGATCGCTGGTACTGCAATCCGCCGAAAGGTTAGACAAAAAGTCATCTCACCGTAACAGTTATTGGCAGACACACAGGAGAAACAAAAACCGGTAAATTACATCCTTCTGTTGAGGAGGCCTGTACCTTTTTCTCCTGCTCCGTCTTCTGAAGCCGTATAGTAGCGAGTTTCTTGTTCGATCCATCACGGAAATTGATCTTTCTCGAGAACTCATTGATTACCATCCTCCATTTGCATTTTCTTGAGTTATTAGCGATTATTTAAATTACTTGAGATCATTTTGTCATTCGTTACTTTCTTTTTCTTCTTTCATTTTCTGTATTTCATTCAGAGTACGTTCACCTTACAGTTCATTGATGGCTGGGTACGATGTAGTAAATCATTCATCGTGAATTAACTACTCGATCAATTAAGTAATTTAATCTTTGTACTGGCTGGTTCAATGGTGCGTGAATATTCTCTTATATATTTTGTGCTGCTCAATTAAAAATACTTTGCTTCTTGCTTAATTTAGTATTTGTCTACCTTGATTTCCAGGATGAAATCAAAATTTGAAATTTAAATTTATTCTTTCAAGATAACTGGTTTAATCGTCGTATGTTTCCTTGTTTTCTTCAAAGTCAACTGACGATCGTGTGTCGCTATTGGCGTGTTAACGTCGATTAACGCTTTGCTCGAAATTCCGCGCCATTCCTCCGCTTTTCCTTCTATTTTTCCGATACGTCGAAAAACAACGCAGTATTCTTTTTTCCTAGGCAGCCGAGCTCGTTAAGTAACGCGATCGAATATGCATGATGTAATCGCAAGCAGCGCTTTTTCCGATTGCCGATACTTCGATTTGTTAGCGCGAAACGACGTTGAATTATGCAATTCCTATGCGATTTACCTTACCAGTAGATTCTTGACCGATAAGCAAAAGAAGAAAAGGAAAGGAAAATACAGCGTAATCACAACATATTGGTTATAATTTCTACTACTCGAACGTAAATTAGTTCGTTTAATCATCGACATTTTCTGTAATATTAGGTTGATGCATGTGATGCATCGTTTTTCCAATAAAACCGCGTGTTGTATCATCAAAATAATTTCCATATTATTTTGGTTCTTCGCATAGAGATCTTTTTCAAAATAATTTATGCGTTCAAAAATTCCTTGGCTGGAACAGATGTTTCTAATAAAAATAAGATTTCTCTCGTAAAGAATTTTTGTAAATCCTAAAAATTACTGAACTTTCGAAAGCAGGTAACGCAGAAAATATTACTAACTGAACTGAATATTTCTAGGCAATGTAGTTATTATTCGAACAGTGTTTCGTATTAAGTCACGATAATCATAAGCAGCGATAATTGCTAAGGTTGACACAAGGCGAGATACTTATGTACTTATGATGATGACATGAGCAATACCAAGAAGCATATCACTTTCTTCTTTTTTTTTCTATGCTTCTGATTCGGATAAATTCGATTAACGCGTAATTGTATGAATATATTTATGTACGTAACCGAAATTTACATTGTCAATTAACGAGTAGTTTAAACAAGTTATTACGGTGATTAGTCGATTTCTAATTACATTGGAAGGTGAGATAAACTGTATTAATTACACATTTGTTTCTCTCTTCTTCACGACCTGCTAATTCGTTTATCTGTAATAAATCAATCTTTTATCGCGTCAAACATTCCGACGGGAGCTGCAAATTCTGCGAAATAGCGTCAGAATTTCAGTAATGAAATAGCGCATGATCGATCGTTTCAGTATAAATATCATAACTTTGTTATTCCTAATTTTTAATTCTTTAGCTTTATTCCTTCGTTTGGAATAATGTATTCGCTCGTTATTTATTTTTCTATCTAATTTCGTAATATCACATCTGCACACAGTTTTACCGCCACTACGCTGGGAAACTATTCAGCCTAACTATAAAGATAAGTAAATATATGTACAGGTTTATTAACCTGACAATGATATTAAAGAAGCTTAAATCTGCTGCCCGTAATCTTGGCTTTTCTGCGAAATATCGACAATAAAAATTTACAATTTCGTAGAAATAGATAAAACGGAAATGAATGGGCAATGCAGCAATTCGGTTTCTGAGCTGAGAAAACTTGAAACAATATAAAAAGTAAGAATAAATTAGCATGAAAATACTACTTTGATTAGTTGATGGTTGAACGCTTTTAGTGCATAAAATTTTATTGCATTCGGGAAGATCGAAGTCAAGGTCTTTTTAACACCTGATTGGTCCCAACAGATTTTCAAGATGCATTTGAACGACGAATTTATGCGAACGAAAATTTACGAGTCTAATTATTGTAGTGATTAGTTCGACGTTTCTATCACAGAATGTCCTTGATGAGATATATGTACGAAGTCGATAACAGTTCTCGATGAGAGATCGTCGTATCGAGGTTCTCGGGCGATAAAGCGAAGGTCTAGCTATTTAACATAGAAACTGATCCTAAAAAATCTACGAAGAAACCAGTGACTTCTACCATGGTATTTCTGCGCTTATTGTTATTTCGTTCTTGACCAATTCGTTAGACGCAATTCAGTGTGTCGTATTAGGCAATCTTTGATATTTTTTCATGCATTGTAACTTCGAGCTGAATAGAAAATTATCGAAACAACTTTTGTCCTATTCTAGCAACCTAATTTGCAAGCAATATAGCTAATTTGTTGTTACGTATATCAGTTCGTGTACATGCTATATACATAAGTTTGTATATAACGACCTCGCATATATAACTGGAACGCAAATATTGACAGTTGACTATAATAATGCGCAGGTGATATGTGACAGTTTTTGATGAACTTACGGCTGCAAACTATTGGATATGTATTTTCCTATTTCATTTTTTCCATCTGATGCCGTTCGAAATTCTTTGTGGTTCAAATTATGAATTTATCGAATATTTACAATTGTCAGCATCGTCCCACAATTTTGAGTTCATCAAAGGTGGAGTTCAGTTAAGAATCTTCTTTTAAAAATTAATAAATAAATGTCTGTATTTACCTAGGAGATTTTGTTACGCTTTTATGATTTGAATTATGAATTTATAAAATGAATATATGACCGTGTATAGTATGGTATTTTTAACGTTTGAAAGCATACAGATTGTATTTTTATTCATAGTTTTCACAAATTAACTCAGTGTCTTATGAATTGTTTTCTCCCTGTTTTCTCTCTGTTTCATATGATTTATTTATTACACTCGTTAAATCTAATTACATATTAGCTTTCAAAATACTGTGAATAATACGATCACCGCAGATCATCGAGACACTACTTACTTACTACGTAACTTGATTTCCAATTTTACCAATTCACACGAAACTTTAGATTAAAATAAGGATTCGACTCGAACATAATTCTTATTTGTAACGATTCATGTTCTGTCACTTGAACCAGTTCTTCCGAGTCCCTTCGATGATATACGCATTTCCCCCTCTACTGTAAAAATTCCAGTAACATTCCAAAACGCAAAGAGTGCAATTAGTCACGAACCGTCTCTTCTTCTCGTACAATTATGAAACATTCAAATAGAAATTTAGCTCAATATCGTAAGACAGGAAGTTCGAAATTTTACCACTTGTGCCACTTTTCTTTTTTATTCTTAAAGATTTCGAAAGCTCGTTTCGAAATACCAATGTGCAATTGCAATTTTTCGCGAATCGTCAGTTTTCTCTATAAAGGACTGGTTTTTCAGGAAGCGAAGCGAAACGATAGCTAGCGGACGTCGCACAACACCACGGCGTTGTCTTCTCGTAGTACGCGATCATTTGGCTCCTTTTTCTTTCTTCGTCATCCTCTTATTCCCATCGTGGAATGCCTCGACAAAAGAAATCGCGTATCGTTGAAACAAGTATCGTCAAATTACGCGAACATCGCTCGAATCTGTAGGATGGTGCCGAATATTCGACGCTGGAATTGCATAAGTTTTACGCAGCGCGCAGAATGCACGCGGAAACGCAGGGTCGATTATCGATTTTTCTGCGGCCGGATCAGCCGGTTTGCCTTGCAACCTGTCTACACACCGTATACGAGTCACGTGCATTTTATTCGCGCTGCTAGGTGCGCATCTGTGAAATTACTCGCTTTACGACCCCGTTGCATGTGCTTCGCGATCCTTGCCTCAACGTTTGTCCTGTTAACTGCGTCGGATGTCTCAAGCAAAATTGGTAATTGATTTTTAAGCGGCTGATAACAGGCTTTGTGTAACGTGTCATTGATTGGACGGGATTGATAGGAATGAACGATAAGCTGCGACCGTTTTTGGAACGAGAGCCTTTCCATCGCTGAACAGATTGCAGTAATTGGAACGATGTTTGTTTGGAGCTCAATGGAGATTTTTATGCAGAAGAGATCTAGATTACAGTTGTTAGATTGTGGATTTCCGTGCATTTATGGGAAATTTGAAAGTGCAAAATTGCACAGACCGCACATATTATGAAGATATATATATGTGTGTGAAATATTCAAAGTATAGTGCTTTGTATAATGTTTGATAGATAAAGCAATTTTTTAATTGTATTCTCAAAAATATTAATTCGCATTAAAATTAATCTTCCAAATCTAATAATTATTGTCCAAATATTAAGTACATAGAGTGTTTACTGTGGTTTGTGTAAGGTATAAGTCTTGATTTGGAATAAAGATGACGATGTTTAAAGATTTATCTGATTCAGGGATGGAGGATTAGAATAACGAAGGGAAGGACTTCGTTTGAAAAGTAAATATTTGAATAGATATTGCATAGTACAATAGCTTGCGGGATTGAAATATTTTTTCATAAAGTTAGGTGCTTTATAGTATGTGGTTACGTTATCGTAGATAGAGCTAGTTTTATCGATGCAAAAATAGACATACGTCATCCTTTTCTTTAACCTAGAAATAGCGTGTAGAATGAAATAGGCAGTAAGTGGATCAAATATGTATAGAGTATTCTTTTATAAAAAACACAACGTTACGTTACCATGTAAATTTGCAATCATGGTTTCTAAAGGATTAAAGTTGACGCTTCAAGCGAAATATTTCTACAGGCAAAGTTTACAAGGAAAAAGTAGAGGTTAAGGAAATAATAAAATTGTATTCTTCGCGTTCAGAAACCACACTGATACAATTCTCGAGGATATCAATCGATATTTCGTGACACAGAAACATTATAAAAATATTCCGTAAGTTGTGAATTCAACTGAAAGGAAACTGCAAGAAATTTTATTTAAAGCGGCGTTTTCTAGTAATTTAAATATTCCCGCTTCCCCACGTCAGCCAGTCTAGCCAATAGGTAACTACACGTGACGCAAAGAATAAAGTTGGAAAGGTAGTACAACGTATAACATCGATTCGTGAAGGTTGCCGTGTGATCCATAGATCATAAAGTTGCACACGTGCACGATCGATAGTTAAAAAACTTGTCTCGTCAAGTTCGAACGCTTTAGAGAAGATCTTTCCTGTGAAACAGCAAGTACATCGATCGCAAACACTCGGAGAATCCTTGATATAAGTTAACACTTATGTAACAAAACGTGGAGGTAAGGAGTAGATTAGATGAAAAGTTTGGGAAGCGGTAAATTTAAACTCTGCACAACTAGAGAAGAAGAAGAAGATAGAACAATTTGTAAAAGAATACATTGAATTAAATTCAATTTACGAAGAATACAAAAGGATATTATTAAAACTTAATCCTGTCTAAAAGAACTTTAAGTTGCTCGTAATAACGAGGTTTTAAGATTAAGTAAGAAATTTAAAAAAAGAACCGATAACCTAGCTCGATGATATTTTCGCGGTTTATCGTTTGATTTACGTATGTGGCTTTGTATACATTCTTAAAATCAACGTCACAGTAGGATTGCTAATAAAAAAGATAAATAAGGCTTGATTCAATTGGTTCATCGCGATTGATAAGTCGCTCAACGGAAAAAAATAATGTCGAACATGAACAGAAGCCTTCTGAGTGTTTCGTGGAATACGTTAAAGTTGTTGAGAACTTCGATGAAATCTGGTTGGATGTGGGCAAGGTTAGCCTCCGGTCAATGTGACGTACCCATGGTGGTCCCTAAAGAGGAGGTGGTTAGATTCGTATCTGAGTGCATGTGCAAGGCTGGAACGTCGCTCGAGGATGGTTGTATCGTTGGCCATCATTTGATGGTCGCCGATTACCGTGGCCATTTTAGCCATGGAATGAACAGAATGCAAATGTACGTGCAGGATATTAAGGACGGAATGACCAATCCCACTGCGAAGCCAGAGATCCTTACGGATTTTCAGGTACGGCGAAACCTACTTTCCAGCGGCGAGACGATGTCGCGGTTGATATACCTTGGTTTCACACTTAACATTGTTACACTGTGCAGTGTTATACTTAACACTACCGCGTCTACCACTGTTTGAAACTATTGGACGAGATTCACGTCGGCAACATCGCAAAAAAATGTTTTCCAGTTGCGACTCTTCTCCGAAAGCCTCAATGTTAGATGCGAAGATGTCAAGTATAGCAACGTTAAGCGTGATAATCGAAGCCGCGAAAACAGCGTCGGAACTCCCACACCTTGGTTCTTTTACATCGTGATTAGTCTTAAGATTCACTGAGATTAAACGTGACGCGGTTTAATTGTTCGTTTAATCAACTGGATACACAGTTGTCACGAGGTGAACGTACGTCAGTGAGATTACAGTGCACGGATACGTTCCATTAAACATCATTAAAATTCTAACGAAGATGCGGAGACTGGATAATTTCGAGAAATTATTACTATTATACGCGGTTGTCATTCATGTGTTAACAATACCTGGAAATGATTTATTTAATTCATCTTGCGTCCTCTCAGCGGTTGCAAACAATTTCAATTACGTCATTTCTCTTTAAAAGCAAAAATAAATGTATACGATTATAATTGAAGAATCTTCGCATAGCCAAAGCATAGTCTCGCTGCTGGAAATACTCAAACTTACGATACCAAACGCACGTATGGTTGAAAATCCGGCTTTTACCGGTTTACTTGTCAGTCGTTACCAGTGGAAACTTTACATTTCCCATGTAAAAATATGACAGAGAGCATTTTATGCAACGTTACGAACATATGTGTACACGTTGTTGCTGACGATAATTAAAAATGTAATTTCCGATTTGCGCACCATTGCTTAAAGCCTTCTAAGCAAACAACTTCAGCGAACACACGACACAGAACCAAACTCTATCCTATTACAATAAAGATCTCGTTAGAAAACAAAGCAGATAACTCCTTACGTACTCTTATCTCGTGGGTATTAGAATTCCTTAATTCCATTTGAATAGATACGAGATCTTTTCACCTCGACAACATTCTTAGACTCTATAAACGAACTTCTTAAAAACTACATTGTTCAACTCTATAATTCTAATTGAAGGACAGGGAAAATGATATTACAAATACTTTTTAAATACATTTTGTTATTCATGCCAGTTTCTCGTGGTAAATAAATTTATGGAAGTAAATTACTTGTTTGCTGACTGAGTATCGAACATTAATTGTATCATCTACCTAATAAAAATATTGAGTTGGTAACTAAGTGATTGCGGATTCTGTCGTTACCACCCAATGACAAAATCCGGAATCACTTAGTTGTCAACCCAATAGAAAAATTGAAAAGTAAGATCGATCACTTTGGTTTTTGAGAGTGTCGAAATCCATTGAAACGACGTCGAGTAAACCGGCACTTGCTTGGCATTCTTATTTCAAAATCCCGTGCTGTTTCATTTAAGAAACCAAGACGTGACTTCACCGCAAAGTTCGATGGAACTATTTCCAGGCGATAGCGTTGGTCAACGGGAACAACGGTTTGGGCCAGGTGATCGGTAAATTTTGCATGGAACTGGTCATAAAGAAGGCGAAGAAGTTCGGTATCGGGATGGTGTCGACTTGTGGGTCGAATCATTATGGCATCTGTGGTTACTACACGAAAATGGCGATTGACCAAGGTCTCGTGGGCTTCTCCTGCACCAATACGAGTCCTCTGATGGCACCGACCCGTAGCAAGTGTGCGGGTTTAGGCACGAATCCGATATCTTTGGGAATGGGAGCGTCGAACAACGATGAGTTCGTGTTGGATATGGCCACGACAGCCGTTGCTCTGGGCAAAATCGAGCTAGCTATCAGGAAGAACGAAGCCATTCCCCAGGGCTGGGCGCTTGGGTCCGATGGGAAGGTTACCACAAACGCCGAAGAAGCGTACAAAACTTCTCTTTTACTGCCTGTTGGTGGAGAGGAACACACTAGCGGCTACAAAGGCTATGGACTAGCTTTGATGGTCGAGATACTTTGCGGAATTCTGTCTGGAAGCGAGTTTGGTCCTAACATCAGACAGTGGAAGACCAAAGAAAAAATTGCTAATCTTGGGCAGTGTTTCATGGCCATAAATCCGGAAGCTTTTGGTTGTGGATCGAAGGAGAGATTAGGTCAGTTGTTGAAACAGTTGAGAAATTTGGCTCCCGCCGAAGACAAACCTGTTTTGATACCTGGAGACCTGGAGAGGGCAGCCATGGAACGCGTGGATAAAGAGGGTGGTATTACGTATCATCCCAATCAGATACAGGCGTGTAAAGAATTCGCGCAAGTTATGGGAGTCGAGCCTCTGAAGCTCGTTCCCAAGAATGGTTAATCAGGAAATTATTTTTGTTCAGTACCTGGTAGGTACCTGATGGTTCTTAAGAAATTACTTATTGAGGTTGAACCTTTTTGATGTATTTATATCTATTAATTTTTAGATCATTATTTCGTATTGTTATTGCTATGTGTATATTGATATTAGCAATAGATCTGATAATTACATTGCGACTGCGATCTATAGTACATATCATACAATGCATTGATATGTTTACTACACATTATTATATTGTGTACACTCTACGTTTAAAGAAAAGTCTCCAACCAACAAAATATTCTTCAATGATGCTTTTCCACACAAGATCTATAAATGTTCTAACAGCAATCTACTCAAATTTTTCTAACATACACATGTAATATACAAAGCTCAAGGAAATGCAATTCCTCATATTTTATACGATATTGTAAACACGGTTTTTATACTTATAAAAGAAGCTACACGAATATACACGATCATCGATGTTTTTAGTTGACTGTTTACTAGCTGTTTACCTACGCTATATCTCCGCAACGTAATTATTCATCACCCTAATATCGGTGCAACGGGTCGAAGCACCGGCTAATAACACGTTCTTTTTCGTACAATGTTTACACGAGATGAGCTTGCGTGTCCGTTTCGTCGATTTGATGGAAACGATGCCCGCGATGACATAACCGTCGTTGCGGTCTGATCGTTGGTCGATGATGATAATGACGGCCTTGGACTTGCTCGCGGGATCTCGATTGTACTCATTACTGATCGAAACGCGCGATTATCAACATCGATTCACCGGTGCACGACAAATGAGGCATTTGCATAATCAGGACAGAAAAGATAGAAACGATCGATCGATGCTCGGAGAATCGTAAGATTATTTGCATCGTCGAGATCTGATAATGATGGCGCGAAGAGTAAGAAATCTGAGAATCACGTGCATTTGCGTAGTCGTAGAAGCGCGATCATAGAAATTCGATCTTCTATCGCAGTTTTAGCGAGCATTCGTTATTGCACAGTTGTAAAGTCTCGTGACTAGTGACACTTGGCTGTGTAATTATTTTGCAAGGACGGACCTGATACCACCAAGATTAACTTTGTTATTTTTTATCAGAGATAATTAAGTTTGATCTGATGGATGTAGCTGACACGGATACTCAAGGCGTTTACGATTAACGCTTCGCTCAGATTAGCGCAGCTACCTGGTTCGAGCAACTTGAGTTGAACATAAAACTTACTTACCAATGATGATAGTTTTTCAAGTTTATACGCTTGTCGTTGTCGATTGATTCACTTCACTTTGAGTACATACTCTGAGCACACTTTATTAATAGAAATCTGCTATTTTACTTCATTTGAAATATGCGCTTTCAAGCTCCAAACGAAGTTGAGGTCCTCTCAACAATGTAGGCAATGTAATGTAAATTTTCTAATTTAAGTCAATTTTATTTGTAACTATGTTTACAATTATGATTTACATTTCACTTCTTTTCCTCTTATTTTCCATCGGGTATCCACTTTGTCACTTGATCAATCTGAATAAAGGAAATTTAATTAACTTCAAGTTTCTATGTAATATCTGCTTATTGGGTTAACGCCATTTGCACGTTTTATTTTTCTTCTAGACAACTCGGACTAATTTGACTGACAATTTTTCCGACGCGGTAATTATTCGTCATTAAAAAATAAGAACTCGTAAATGGTCGATCAACGATTCTCTCTGTTTCTCGATGGAGCAAACAGGGTTATCGGGAAGACTCGCAGACTGTGAGTCTGTTCCGATTCCATGTTATCATCGGTTTATTATTAAAAAGAAGAACGTACGAGTGTAATTCATTTGTCGGCGATAAGTTTTACAGAAGTCGCAGTGGCCTGATTATCGCTGGTGAAAAGCGTATCATTTGATCTATCATTTTTTAGATAATATGTATACTTTCTCTTTTCGCTATAAGATAAGCATCTTATTTTCATTCGTAGTTACTTTCGTAATTTACAATGAACTGAATTGATTTCAATGATTCCTTCGGTCGGACAGACAAAATTTCCTTGACCAGAGATAATCGTGGAAATTTGTATTCCATCCTGTCAATTGATTATTTATGCGTGTCGCGTTCAGGTTTCGCATAGAAATGTCGAATAGAAATTTCATCATTGCGCGCGTTCGTAAAGTGCACTTTCTATGTACATATTTTGCTATCCCCACCTTGCGTACCTTCGATCAAGATCATTGTCAAATCGAAGAGGGAGAAAGATCATTAAACCGAGATTAGCGTGGCCCGAGGGAGCGGTTTATTCTTTGGCATCGATAATAATGAAAAGAAATGGAACGTGTTTTGCACGCTGAAGACGCGACAGTTGAACGTAGAAAGGGTTCAAAAGTTATCGACACGCTTTGTTTATTGCTACCGTTATCAAGCAGGCCGCAAAAGCGTGTTCGAGTTATCTTATTCATTTTTCACGATAACGCTTGCGAATGCACGAAGGGTTTTTTTTCCTTGGACGTCAATAATCGTGCGAAAAAACATCGCTCACGAGGTACGATTATACAAGTAGGAGAAAATACGAGATAAAAGTCATAAATCTGGTATAGGTGAGTCATATGCTGGCGATACCTTTTTTCTCAGCAAATAGAAATACGGATACATTACCAGGCTGGCTGTTTAATCTTTCTCACTGTCCAAGGAATTGTTAATTAGACTTATCCTATTAGATTAAGCGGTGTTGCCTATGTTCGATCGTGCTACCCGCATAAACGTATATGCATTCTATCCTGGAACTTATTTTCTAGAGTCGAGAAAATCATTGCGTTCGATTTCTCTTCTTCTTTTTAAAAACCTGATCATTGGCGTTCGTGAAGCAAATAACGTTGAAAATCCTCTGAGTTGAAGATTATCGCAAGGGATTGACTATGTAAACAAGTATGATTCGTCAAACAAGGGCCAGCTAAACAGGAAGGAAGGGACGATGATTGGACAAACGATCTTGTCCAAAATGCAATCGTATGCACTGTTGAAGCATCACGAGAAGGTAATTCTCGTTGCTCGGCCATGTGACTGGCATTAACTAATTCAGTGCTCTAATATGCCGGCATGGGGTCGTGAACCCATGGGACATCCGTGGTGACAGTTGTCAAGACCTCTCCTGATCCGATGGATCGACTAATCTTCTGCGAATCTACCGCGAACCTTGAATTTTCGATATTTTTATTTGAAAAATTGCTCGTGTTATGTTAAAGAATCAATGAAGGCTATTTATTTTAATAAGCATAATTATTTTTGACATTGAAACGGAATAAGTGGTTTTTTGTCTCGTCTAAATTATAATAGATCATTCTTTAGTAACTTGATACTTGATAAGAAGAATGTTACAATTATTCGCGAACTTCGATTCTCAAGAAGAAAAATAAGTGTTTAGATTATGGCAGATTATTTTCTTTAGAAGAATAATAAAGAAACTGTATTATTTCTAGTGATTTAAAGCATATATCTGTTTCTTTTTTTCCGTTTTTCTAGCATTGTAGATAACATCGTTCAAACTTAGTGTTAAATACATGGTATTAAGCCAATTTCTATGTTCCAAAGGCCACGAGGTTTCCTAATGGGCGAATTATCTAATTATTCCGACAATGAATTTCGTAAGAACGGAATGTTCCTTTCATACTAACGAAAAATCGGACAATAGCCACCGGTCCATAGAGGAACAAAACGGAGAGGGAATTACGCAAAACAGGGAAATAATTTTCACGGAGAGGTATAAAAATGTCTTGAGAAAATTACGAGCGGTTGTGGCTCGCCTTAATGGACTACGTTTGTTCTTTGTAGGATTAAAATGGTTGCTTTACAAGTAACCGAACTATTAACGCATTCCATTCAAGTTCATTTCTGCTTGTAACAAAGTTAAAATCCAGACATTTTCTGCTTATTGTTTATTCACGTTTTCTGTTTATTTATGTATATTTTGTGTATTTGTTTCCACAAAGCTGCTGTGAACAACAATCATGCTAAGTTATTAATATGTTAAATCATTTATGTACATTGTACAAGGTAAAGAAGTCCATTAAGAATATTACATTGTTAAAAAGAATTCATGCTACTTGGTATAAGAGGTTTCCTAAATGACTTCGTTCATTATTCATCCTCAGTAATTACACATACATTATGCATACATTTTTATTTATAGGCGTTCAGCTGGTTATTGTTTAGAACAGATTACATTAATTTATCTCTTTTTCAAACTAGTTCCCATTGTTGTATAAATAACAATGCTACGAAAAGAAGATATTTTAACCTCCATTGATTCTTTTTGTTAAATAGGTATTACGATGAACGAGGACTCTAATTTCTTTCATAACGAAGTTTCAAATTTCTTATATTCATTTACGAGTAGAATTAATTATCACCTGAGTCACTGAATCTTCTAAAATTTCTCTATGTGATAATTTTGCAATAACAAAGGACATCGATAGATGCCTTTATCCTATAATAAATCAACAACCGAATGTTCTAGATTGGAAAGTTTATCCGTACGATTGCCTGTTGCTCGATGTTTCATTAACACTTTAGCACCGCATTTTTTACGAAAGTCTTACGTGATTCACGTTTGATTTGACAGTAATGTGATAATTCATCTTCCTTCGATGGAATATTGAAACTACACTACGCTTGGCGCAGCTGTTGTCCGGTTATTCTTCATTTCTAAAAATAAGATACCGAGATTCGCTGCTTCTTATTCTCGAGAATTCGTAAAATCCGCGGATCGAGCTCATAAAACGAAACGCAAACAGCCTATTTTGGCGCGATGCGAAAAAAAATTAAGGTACGCGTACATTTTTACGTTTTACTTTCGTTCAGATAATTCTGGATACTCTTGTGACCAGATATCATTTGATAAAGGGTAAGGTAGTTGATCATTCAGTTAATAATAGATAATGTTTACCGGTCGGTGAATATCAAATAGTAAATCTTCTGTTTCACTCGAAGTTCAATAATTGCTACTCTGGTGTTGACGCACTCCTTCGTCTAGACAAATTTACCGAGTCGGCAATCCTTTCCGGTCCATTATCTGCTATCTCTTTGCTTTTCGGGATAAACACGCGAATTTACGGCTCGATGTGCTCATAAGCAAGTAACGTAGCCCGAGCGATAAATACGAACAATTTGCCACGGTACTCCGTTCATCGTCCATCTGTATCCATCGAAAATCTCGTCTGGTAAAAGCTCGACTTTCGTAGCGAAAGGTACGTGTTCATTTCATTCAAATCTACGAAGATTGCCTTCTCAATTTTAACTTTAATATTAAAGTAGAATAATACAAATGAAAGGTATCTTAACGATCAGCGAGTGAAAATAGCTTGTCTTTTAAATAAAAATAAATATCGTGAAAGTGGTGCATAGAACCGAAAACAGGCTGTATAAAGCAGAAGAGAGAGAGTCATCGATCGGAGCTTGGTGCCGGCATAGGATAAGACAGTCATTCATCAAATTACGCGGTAATTTTGATCAATGATAACTGGTGACTTTGAAGGCAGCTTCCTACGAGCCCTCGTCGAGGGAAGTGGCCAATTGCCGTGTATGGCCACCGTACAGTCGCCACTAGAAATACAACCGATAAGACTTCGAAGCTTTCGTTTCTCTCTCTCTCTCTCTCTCTCTCTTTCTCCCTTTCTCTCTTTCTCTCTTTCTCTCTTTGATACGAAAAACGCCTTAATCGTCGTGTCAGTGCTTCGGTGACCTAAATCTTCGCTCTTATTGAAATTCCAAACTTTTGTGAAACGTGCAAAAATCAATACTTTGTAATCAAGCCACATACCTGTACCTCGAATCTTTCATCTTTTATCTCCTAAAACGATATATCTTTTGTGAAAGTACAAAAATCTGCCGATATTCGATATGTCAATGGACACGTTGGAAAGTTTTATAAGTAGAATAATTGCACGATAGGATCCGTTTAGTTTCCAGTCGAATGAAATTCTTGCGTAAAGATTTGTTTCGAGGCGTGGAAGAAAAATGGCGATCGCGAGTGTCCCCGCTGCGATGCCGCAGAGGTGTCCGCGACAATAGACAGCGCCGATATATCGCGGGGGAAAATCGCGAGCGTAGCGCGACGACGACGTCGACAACAGTCCGAGCGAGGCTAATGAGTCAGTAAATTGGACCAGCTTAGGCCCTCCCATCTGAGGCCCGCACGCTGGTTCTCTCTTCTCATTGTCAGTGTGACTCATTGGCTTCGTGTGCGACGGTTCGGCCTACGGATTCAATTGCTTTAAACGCTTCTTTTTGCCAATTTTTGCTTCCGCCCGCGTAGTGTCAGTGTCAGTGTCACACGGACTCTCTGGAGACGATTCGAGAAAGTCGCTCCTTGGAGGAAAACGTTTCTGCCCTTTCCAGTCAATTTTGCATTCTGCACGCGCGAAACAAGTTCACTAACAGAACGAAGAATCCTCTATGGACGACAAATGCGATCGAGCGTGTACACGGAAAGCTGACGAATCTACATTTTCTCCGTGTCTCGACTCCGATGTATACCCACGACCAGGCTACGATGATTCCTCGGCGTGAATATTCTCGGTTATCTATCGGTCCATAGTTCTCTTGAAAGCTTCCCGACTTTCCTGTTCGTCATTTCGATAAATTCCGTGGATCATACCTGTCATTCTCGAGAATGATTTTCACGGTTTCCACGCGATTACGTAATCCCCCTGGCTCGAGGAATTTCAAACTCGGAGCAGCGCTCTGAGTGACAGGAAATTTATTGCGACCGATACCATTATCGACTCGCGACAAAAGACAATTGTAACCTCTTTCTCGGTCAGATTAGTCGTCGAGTTCCGAAGGAACGTATAAACGATGGCGAATCAGGCAACGAAGAAGGAGCTCCGGGAGGAGACCCTTCATTATCATCCAGACGGTAGCGAAGAGGAAGTGGACAAAGAATGGGAGGAATTTACCAGGCTGATGGCGAAATTACGAGAAAATCGCCGAAACAGGCCGCACAGGTATCCAGCCGTTTATCTTTCCTTCGACTGTTTTCGTGAAATTGCACGGACATTGAAAATCCACGTATACACGTAGAGTTCGAGCAGATTTCAGATATAATTCGCCTACCTCTCCTCGTTATGGGGTCCCTTCTTCTTTCGTGTTCTCTAATTTGGAATATTTTATTTTCTTTTTGTTAGACCCTCGCAAGCTTTTTATCCGTGTCCTCCGCCAAATGCGGACGAGGAGCAGCAGGATTTCGATCCCTTCGATTACATTAATACGATTGTAAGCGATCTCCCTGACTGATTCGTTTAATGCATCGTGGAGATGTTACTTATGCATGCGTAGAGAAGAGAGACAATGTACTTCGCGTGTAGGAGCATTAATAAAACTCTTCCTTGTCGATTTAAGTTCGTCGATCACATTGCATGAATCGCATTCTTCATTCGATACTGTACAGTTTTCATGTACAAAATACGTACTACTTCTATACGTCGATGTTGTTTAAACATTCGTGGTTCTTCGCAGCTTCCGCTAGCGCGTCACGCTTTTTCCATAATGGTACGCTGTCTTTGACTGCTTCGCATCGTCAAAAAAGAAATTCCATCGAATCTGAAATAAGAATTTGGCAGGAATGTCGCGTGGAACGCGATGCCATTGAACCAGTGCCGGACAGATTTATAATTAAACCGTGTTCGTTGCTAGCAGACGAATCCCAGACGATTTAGGCGCCTGCCAATATCTCGAATTGCCTGCAAATGCGCGATGTGCTCACCACACAACCGTTCGATTGTTTTATTTTACCGACACTGTTTGTAATCGTCTCCATAATTCTCCACGCTTGCCATTCACGTTTCTTGAAGTTTCGTAATTGTATTTTTCTATTTAAGATAGTACTCGTAAAGATTCTTCAGAAATATGAAACGTTAATACGAATGTACATATACCACCGCGCGTGATTATTCGAACGATTTCAAAAGTTAATTGATATCGCTTGGAAAATTCAGATTTGAGATAGATACGATTGCAATTAGTCATCGGTATAACAAAAATATTGTCCATTAATGGCGAGAGACGCTCTTATTATGCAACGAAATTGAAATTAAATGTAAGACATTTATCGTTCGAATGCTCACGAGTAGACTGGCGATGTTTACGTATTGATGGAAAATTTAATGTTGCAAAGTGCACATATATCCGATGCATGCAAGAATATAAATACAATAGGCGAAACAAATCTCTGTTCAAGTTCACCATTCCTTTAATTATGTTCATAAAAATATGAAATTGCGTAAACATTCTACATCAAAGCACAAATGAGTTATGGAAGCAAATACCCGTTTTCAGCGATACAATATATCTTTGCGATCGCTTTAAGATTTTTTTTTCTTGAATTCTTACGCTGGCGTGGACAGTAGCGCGACCTTTGAACGGTTGCCAAGTGGGCGAGAGACTACATTTTAAATAAACGTTTCGTGAGAGCAGTTTGCAATAACGGGTCACGATCCCTGTCAGCTTCGCCGTGCGACATCCGTCGATGCTACCACGAACCACGGTCTCTTTTTCCCTGCCAGACGTACCATTCCTACCAGACAGTTCCTTGCCCAAAAGCTTCACTCATGCGGTACACCGTCGTCTCACGTGACAAATCTCTGACAAATTTACCGCACAGCCTGAAACAGGTTTCACAAATGTCAATAAAATGTCAGATTCGCGGGAGTCGGTGGTGCGTGCACGCGGTCTGACCTTGACACGAAATCTGCATCATGGGACTGCTACCATCACCCGCAAGTCCATCGCGTGCATCTCCACGAAATTAGATGACGCGAAGACGCGATGATACCAACACTCGGAGCTTCTTCTTCGGACTCTTTGGAGATTATAGAAAATCATCAAAATTATTAATCTTTTTCAATTTTGGGGGGGGGGGACTTACATAAAAATTCATTGCGTGATATGGATTTATCGATGTTTTAAATTGGAGGATATTGAAGCTCGGAGTTCCGTCTTTCGGCATTTTAAATATTATAGAAGATCGTCAAGATTAGTAATTTGCCCATTGTGCTTCTTTCCCAATTCTTTTGAAATATGTAACAATCCACTGCGAAATACGCATTTAGTGGAGTTAGAAATTAGAATTCCAAAGACGCGAGGATGTTAATGTTCAGAATTCTTTTCCTCAATATTTTTTAGAGTTCGTAGCTAATCGTCGAGATTAGTATATTGCTCGTTATTCTTTTCTTCCGATTCTTTTCAGATATGTAATAATTCATTGCGTAATAAAAAATTATACGAAGACACGAAGCAAATCTTGAAAATTATTAAATCACTCATTGTTCATTTTTATTCTTTTGCGCGTTTGCTCTGGATCGTTATTATGTTCGATACGAGAATCGTGTATTGACGTGCATGTTCAATTGGTGCATCGATTTTCATCGACACATTATATAATTGCTAATTCAAAGAAGAATACTCTTGTAAGAATTGAAAGACTCAATTCCCTTTTACACAACTTGCAACTAGTAGTCTCTAAAAAACTTTAGTCTTTTATCAATCACGGTTAATGTTGTTGAATCGCTATAGTTACATTCATTTCTGATTCTCTCGCGTTCAATAATTTGCGTGAAATCCTGATGATTTTGCGTAAGCGCGTCTCAATCAGGTGATATCCTACAAACGGAAAAGGGTACGCCGACCATTGCAACGACGTCTTTCTAAGCAATGCCTTTATCTGCATGAATGAGCGCTTAAGGACTCGTTACGTTTATCCGACATGCGTGACCAGCGTGCAGATCTACTCACGTGACATACAGGTTCGATTCTACACGCGTACAGACCGCTGTATTTCGACCTGTATGCACACATCACGCACACACTCGTCGTTTTCCTCTGGTATGCAGATGCACTGTTTCCGGGTGCAGTGTCTGCATCGCTTCGTTGCACTGGATTTTCCACGATTTCGATGGGAATCGGCTATTCATTCTATCGAACGAATAGTTTTTTCTATTGAATTTTTAAATAAAGCGAGAATATCGTATGATGATATTTAATTGGATCTAATTGTAGAAAAATTACGCTTGAAGTGTCTTACTTGAATAATATATATACGCGAGCCTTTCAACAAGCTAAAACATTCAATTTATCAATATTTTTATTCGGATACATGGTCAGTGTTCTGTCTATTCTCAAAGAAGAAATCATCTACTTTTATAAGTTTATTTATCGTCAGATAACGTAAATGAACTGGATTGTTACATCATCGTTCAACTACAAATATTTATGTATTAATAAGATATCAAAAGACACAAAAATACTCAGAATAATATACAAAAGCATATAAAGTATCCATGGTATATCATAAAATATAAAATTTACGCGTATATATAAAATATATATTCGTATAGCACAAAAATATAAATTCACATAAATATTCGTAATCATCATCTTTCTCTAATTTGCAATTTATCGAGTAGTTGCTCGATATATGGAGTTATTCATTAAGTCATGCAGCTTCTGAGTGGGTCAATATGTATGCTAAAGATTGTGTTTATTTGGTCGATGAAAATTTAACTGTTGCCAATTTTCATGGGTCATCGACGATAATTTTAGCTATATTTTATTGACTAAACGTTGACAGAAACGAATCGACCGCGCTATATCGGATACTCGAGAATCATAGCCGGCGCAAATTTTGTTTGTTGAGCGATAGTACAATAAGACGAGTCACATGCGTTGGAAATGTGTCACGTCGGAAACGCTACAATAAGCGGGGGCGTTTATCACTTTGTCGAGACAATTACTTTCAGGAGTTGTGCCAGTCGGTGAGCTTCTTTCTGGAAACGACTCTCGGATGCTTTTGTAAACGGGGAACCGAATTGTATCTCGCGTGAAGCAATGAAGAATGACGCGAATAACTGTACGCGGACGAATACCGATGCAATTCTAAAAATACGAATTAGAGTAAATTGTAATTGCGTGTCTTAAAATTAGATTCTAAAATTACGGGCCAGCCATTAGAGACTCAAACTCCAAGGCGACTCGAAGATAATTTAGTAATAAATACGGTACCGTGACCCTAAAAGATGAAGGTAGCCTCATTAAAAACCTACTTAATCCTCTGGACTTCCAAAAAACCAGACTGAAATTTATAATTTCAATTATCGCTTTTAGGGAAGGATTCTTATCGGTTCGACGTTTGTCCTAGAATCAAGCAATTAATTGTATCGTGAATTCATTACGTTCAATTAATAAAATTGGGTTAGCGGCTGACTGCCCAGTGGAACGTGGCTGTCGTCAAATTCATGCACAGGATAGCTCAGGTGTCGACTATATTTCAATCCACAGATCATTCTGTCTCTATTACAGGGTCCTTTTTCTACATGTAACACCTCTACGGTCTATCTTATGTAAAACAAACGCGATATTGTCTTGACGCTATAAAATAAGAATACAGTTTAACCCCTTGCCATATGATAACGATTCGCGCTCGTGACACGGATTAAAGATCAAATACGACGAAGGCTATACTTGTAGTACACGCAGTTGTATATTTTACGATTATGAATTACCGAGTGTATGTTGCATATGTTTAACACGTATAAGTTTAAAATTGATATTCGTGTGTATATATAACTTTTCTGGTAGACATTTCTCATATTTTGACATGTGTTATCTATTCTAAAGCAATTGCTCTTATTAATTATAATCCCGCTTTTTAAATTAAAGTACATTAAAGTATTTTCTATATTAATTACCTTTAAAACTTTCTTCTGCAAGGTAACTGAAAAGAATTACAAGTAGACCATTGATTCTTATCCATTTACGGGAAATTTGAAGATGCCAAGGTATATAAAATATGCAAGGTAGAGTACCTTGGTAGATAAGAGAAGCCTCTTTAATTAATCTGAAAAATTTCAATCTGGATAAGTATAATTCGTCGTTCATCCCACGAATCTAAAATCTAGAAAATTTATTTTTCAAATAGCTGAACAATATTTTAACAAGAAACGATCAGACGTATGCTACTTGCAAGTTGTTTTAATGCAACACGTGCGTAGTAGAAGTAGTAATGATTGTTACATAAAACGTAATCAGGCGTAGGATTCGTAGTAAGCCGAATAGCAAATCGCGGGTTATTTCTGTCCGGTTTTCGACGATCCAAGAGGTTTCCAAACGTTCGATAAACACGGGACGTGTTGAACTTTTTCGACGATTGCGAAACCCGTTTTCGAAGACGCGAGGAATGGATTTCGTTTTTCGATTCGTTATGGGGAAATAGTTAGGGCCAGTTAGGGCCGTTTAA
Organism: Bombus flavifrons; assembly: GCF_040668555.2. NCBI lineage: Eukaryota > Metazoa > Arthropoda > Insecta > Hymenoptera > Apidae > Bombus > Bombus flavifrons. The sequence goes on along the minus strand of NC_138455.1, from coordinate 8,373,261 downwards.
TGGTTAATAGACAATAGAGCGCACCGTCGTTGATCGACGTTGGCCGCCGCTAAAAATAAGGATTTTGACTGTTGCCAAATTTCAACAAATATCGCGACTCACGTTCAAATCGGAAAACAGGTTCAGTTGTCGTTCGTCCGCAAATTCGCGTGCACGCTCTCGTCGGGAATTCGGCATATTTCGAACGTCCACAGGAATTTCTTAGAACCAGTTGAACGGCTATCAATAGTGAAAATATTTCCGTTTCGTCGATGGAAAATATTTCGCGAATGAATTTCGATGTGTTGAAACGCACTTTAAAGATCATCGAAGTCGACGATATAAAGAGAGAGGATTTGAAAGTTGAAAAGGAGGATCAGAATAAAATTGTAAATAAATTCTAGACATCGAGATCGCATATAAAGATAATTTCTGGTAATTAGCGAAACTCGTTTGACTCGTCTGTTTCTGGTTATTCGTTAAAGAAACAGATCATTAATCATATGGGACTCGCGAACGAAAGAAAAACAATAGGAACGTAACAAATGACTTGTACGAAGCTTCTAATATTGATGGTAACCTGCGAAATGCTGCGAAATTCTACCAACTGCGAATTAAAATATCTTAATACACCAAGGTTGGATAGAATAGGCGTTCCTCGCGGCCTGCATTATTTCCTCGGTCTATCGTGTAACAAGTAGATCCTGGCAATCGCTTAAGGAAGGAAACAATAAAATCGTAATGGCCTGTTTACAGTAACTTGTCGCCAGAAATACCGGATATCGAAGTTTGCCAAGAGGTGAAGTGCGAACAATCACGGAACCAGAATAGCCGGCTACAATTAGTAGATCTTCAGCGACTTAATGAATTGATGTCGCGAAGAATCGATCGAAGAGAAAGATCGCTAGATAGATTAAAAAGTTTATCAGATCGACTTAACAAGCGGAGAAGATGTACGATCGGTTGCCAGTGACCCGTAAATCTTTTCTGTACTCAAAGAATGCTTGGTCCGTGACTTAATCGGTCGATCTATCGAAGAATTCTGCGTCCCTTCCATTCAGAGCCAGCTCGAAGCTTTCAGTGACATTTCATCCAGTTTTCATGCCGGCTTTCGTTCTGAACAGAGCCTATTTCGTCTGTAACGATAATTATCTTGTAAGTCAGAAATATTTGACGAGATTTTCCCCCTTGTATCAAAAGACTAAGGCAAATTGTACCAACTAATGCACCGAGTGTTCTCCACCTCCGTTGATCTTTCCCAATATCGGTATATAACGCTGATACGTCTTATCTTCTCGATCACTAATCAAAGTCATCGAATCGCGTGTAATTTGATTTTCTCCGTGTTTCGTTTGAAATTATTTTCACGCATTGTCTATTTTTAAACGAGGTCTAGGATCGCGACATTTAATTCGTCACGAATGTTTTACGATGTTCTCGTACAATTCGCGGTGATTCGTCGTGTTTTCTACGATTCCAGAGTTTGAACTGTCCCAGTCTTTAAGTCTTTATCTACAAATTAATTTCTTTGTTGTTTCCCTTTTGATTTTTACCTGTAACACATTCAGATATTACAGTAGTTGTAACAGTTATTTATATTGCAAAAGGATATAAAATTTGTCCATGTCATTAATTCACGCTTGCGTAACCGTATTTTTTTCTTATGAATTAGCGCACGCTAACACGTAATCTTTATCGCTATTGTAATCTCGTCGTTCACGTACGATCATTATCATTGATGAATATTGATATTTTTTCTTGTCAAATGTTACGCAGATTAATATCTCCTAAAAGCGCATCGTTCATACAATTTAATATTTTTTATAACGATTCTCATTTTCTACACAATCGCTTGATTTGCGAAAAATCAGCTTGCGCACGATATTTACAATTTTGTTAGTTTGTATGTAGAAAGAGTGTATTTTGAGTAAACAAGCATGATAATAGCACGTAAACAGTGGTAACAGCAGCTCAGATAAATCACTACTGAAGATGACGTTTCTAAATGGATCAAAGCTACAAAATCCCCAATTCGCGTCATGAATATTAAATCAATCGAAGACAATCAGGTGGATTTCATCAATTAGACAATCATTCGTCGTTTCGCTGGTTCGATCGTGAAGTTTCCAAAATGCACGACCCAGTGTCGTGATCGATGATGAAATTTGTTTGAAGTAAAAAATTCTCCAGTATATCAGAGTACTTCGTAGTCGCTCATAGATTCTGTGAAAATTAATCTATCACGAGTAAATAGCTCGACCAAAGGTTCTTTAATTGGTAGACAATCGTGGACACTAAATATTTGGTATGTATAGCACTTTGTTTACAAAACTTACTTCATTCGTCGTAAAAGATATATTGCATCGTGTTTTCTCAGAACCTTGATAACATTCATATCGATGATGCGTAAATTTTGTTTAAAAAATATCGATAACATATTGTCTCGCTGTCGGTGTGGAAATTTTGTTTAAAAAAATGAGAAGTTCGAAAAGAGAAAAAGGCTCAGAGTCGATGAAAGATGGTGCTGCGTTTAGATGTATGGTCGCTACACGAAAGACCTGGGTGAGTACGCAAAAGAAGAGGCACGAAAGCTGAAGTACCACGACAAAGCGCGGCGAAAGTATGACAAGACTAGAGCGGAGGATCTACGAAAGTCGAGGAGAGGACCACTATGCAGGAAGTTGCTCGCGTTATTGGCCTTCGCCTGGAAGCACACTGGAGCTAGATTAGGCGAAGACTGGGTCTTCTTGGCTCTTCTTGGTATAATCATGGCGCTTATCAGTTACGCCATGGACCGTGGCATTTCTATGTGCAACAACGGTCAGTTGAATAAAAAGAATTAATTCTTTCGATCTCTAGCTTCGATAGAATTTTGAAATTTAAAAAAGTAGAGAAAACCAGAAATTGTGGTTTTGAAAGAAACATGTCTCCGTAAAGTCAATTTAATTCTTGCGATCTCTAGTCTCGATGGATTATCGAAATTAAAAAAAGATACGAATCAACGAATGCGGTTTTGGAAGAAAAAGTCTATTATAACCAAGGAATAGTTCTTTTTTTCTTTTTTTATGTAGAAGTAATTTTCTATGTTGAAACTAGCCATTAATTTTTTTTCTCAGAAAATACAATCTATTTCAAAGCTTCGCAATTTTCCATGCCATTAATTTACACGCGTCTATTCTGATAAATCAATTCGATGTACGATAAAATCAAGATCTCGTTAACCGTATCCTTCTTCCACCAGCCAGGATATGGCTTTATCAGGACCTGACGCATCATCCAGCGCTTCAATATCTCGCCTGGGTGTCTTTGCCAGTTTGCTTGATTCTCTTTAGCGCCGGATTCGTGCACATCGTTGCACCACAGAGCATAGGATCAGGCATTCCAGAGATGAAGACGATTCTACGCGGAGTGGCCTTGAAGGAGTACCTGACCTTTCGTACTCTTGTGGCGAAGGTTAGAAACAAGATTCGATTTCCACTGAAATGTATCATTACCGCTATACGTTCCCTTTTAACCGACTGACCACTTCCGAATTTGATTAGATATTTCCATTTCTTTTGATTAGAAATTTGATTAGAAAATTAATGCTTTTGTGATACGACAATTGTTGACTTAATCACTAAAAAATAGTTTCGCAGAAGACGCGTTACTTTAAATGTTGTAATTAAGTCATTTTCAGTCTATGTGTATAGTCTAATTTCAACAAAAATGATTTATTTCTTGATTTTCGATGAGGTTGAACCTTTCTTATTTGTAGAGTAGATATATTGAAAATATAAAACGCATGATATAACAAAAGAAATAAGTTTACTATAAAGATGTGCATATCACGGCATCACAATATCTCCTATTGAAATAAGCAACAACACTTCATATAAGATAATACGACATAATTAAGATACATAAATAAAATTCTCACGAAGATTCCCAATCACTGTATTAAATCCTCAATCTCCTGGATTGAACAATAATCTGATATTCAATAAATTCCTATATATTCATCGAATTCCTATTTTCCTTGAAGCTTCTGCTCTGCATGTTTTCGAGCGTCGGTGTAGAGCCACCGTAATGTCTAACAGGTGATAGGTCTGACTGCCACATTGGGCTCTGGTTTACCGCTGGGCAAGGAAGGTCCTTTCGTGCACATCGCTAGTATCGTGGCCACGCTTTTATCCAAATTGGTCACCAGTTTCCAAGGAATCTACGAGAACGAGAGCAGAAACTGTGAGATGCTCGCAGCAGCCTGCGCTGTTGGAGTTGCCGCCTGTTTCGCAGCACCGATAGGTGGAGTTCTCTTCAGCATCGAAGTAACCACCGTGTATTTCGCCGTTCGAAATTACTGGAGAGGATTCTTCGCAGCCGTATGCGGCGCCACGATGTTTCGATTGCTCGCGATCTGGTTTCAACGAGAGGAAACGATTACCGCGATGTTCGCAACGAATTTTACTATGGACTTCCCTTTCGATCCTCAGGAATTGTTTGTATTTGCCTTGATTGGTGTTGGCAGCGGTCTAGGAGGTGCTTTCTACGTCTGGTTGCATAGACAGTATGTGATCTTCATGAGGAAGAACAAGAGTATGAACAGCTTCCTGCAGAAAAAGTGAGTGATTTCTGATTGAGACGTTTCTGACAAAGATTTGAGATACAGTAATGCTTTGTTAACTGGACGTGAATTAGGACCTTTTCTTAATTATCGAGGATGGCCCAGAATCTAGTATCATTCATGATTATTAGAACCGTACAGCTTTTATGCTTTACTTCGCCTCTGCTATAAATGCTAAGAAGATGCTAGTTGCTACTGTTGATATTATACTTACAATTCTTCGGAACATTGATCACTGTCTTGATTACATTACTGGTTAGAAATTTTCATTCTTCAGTTGAAATTAATCTGAAAAGCTGGTGAGGATAAAGATAGCCAGTTAACGAAGCAAAATTCCGTCTAGTTAACTATATTAGTACTTAAATAACGGTAATCCAAGTATCGTTCACGGTTTCACAAAATTATTCCAGTCGCTTCTTGTATCCTGGAATCGTCTCCCTGATCGTGTCCTCCGTGTCTTTTCCCCTGGGACTAGGCCAGTTCATGGCCGGTGATTTAAACACCCACGATCAAGTTTACGGTCTGTTCACCAATTTCACTTGGACCAAACAAGAATTAGGAGTAGAAGAAATGAACATGGTTAAACATTGGTCTACCATATACACTGATGTGTTCATCGGTTTAATTAGTTTCGTTGCATTCACGGTAAAATATCCTTAGTCAAATAAACTCGTCGCGCCTTTAGAAGAAGTTCGGAATGAAATTAAGAGCTTCGTTTTCAGTTCATCTTTTCGATCATAAGTTCGACGGTTCCCGTGCCATCGGGAATCTTCATCCCCGTGTTCAAAATCGGTGCTGCATTAGGCAGAGCTGTGGGTGAAGCCATGGCTCTATGGTTCCCCAATGGTGTTCGTTATGGTGGTATCATAACTCCTATCGTACCAGGTAATTTGGAATTTTCCCAATAAAACGAGAAGTTTTTAACCATCCGGCCGCGGGCGATTTTCATATTTTTCTGTACAAAATCGCATCCTATAGGTTTATCATAAGGGGATTTTTAATGCAGTAGGAGCAAAAGTCAGAATAAACGATGAAAGAGGAGATAGTTTTTTCTATTAACCTACATCTTACAAACAGCATGGTTCACCAAAATTAACAGAATATGTATGCAAATCGTGATTTCGACATCGTCCGCGACTGGAGCATTGAAAGTTAGAAGCTCGACTGAAAGAAATTGTTCTTCAGGAGGCTACGCCACCGTTGGAGCAGCTGCATTTTCCGGTGCTGTGACCCATACAATCTCTGTGAGTGTTATCGTGTTTGAGATGACTGGCCAGATTACTCACATTGTTCCTATAATGATCGCCGTGCTGATCAGCAACGCCATCGCTGCGCTTCTTCAACCCAGCATATACGACAGTATCATTCTGATTAAGAAGCTGCCATACTTACCAGACCTACTACCTTCCAGTTCAGGTAAATCCTTAATAATCTTTTGTTAAATCCTCTGCATCCTTGACAACCTAAATCTATATATTTCTGAACTTTGCTCTTACTATTTTTAACAAGCTTCCCAAAGGAAGTTCCATAAGGAGGTAATAAATTTGTTAAATATTATCTCTCTATATGAATCAGGATTTAGGAAAAAAAATTAGTACGAAAAAATCTTGTGTGCTATAGGCATGTACAATGTGTACGTCGAAGACTTTATGGTTCGTGATGTGAAGAATATTTGGCACGGAATTACCTATCAGAAATTAAAGGAAATTTTAAAAGAAAACCGCAAGTTACGTGGATTTCCTCTGGTCGATAATCCTGATTCTATGATTCTGCTTGGATCTATCCAAAGGTTGGAATTAATCAAACTGATTGAGAAACATATAGGACGAGAGAGGAGGTTGCAGGTAGTCATTGTAGTATGTTCTTTCTAGAAATAATTAATTCTAAGTTTCCGTCGGTAAGATCTGTGGATTTGAATTTTCCATTCAGGTGGCTCAGAAATGGCACAAAGAGGCGGAGGAGAGAGCTCGAGAAGAAATGGAACGTCAGTTAAGGGACCAGGAAAGAACAAGGAGACCGTCCAGGTTCGAAGTGATCCCGGCACCAGATATTCTTAAGATGCAGAGGCAAAGTGTTAACGATCTAACAATGTCTCCAAACAACGCTGCCGCTCCTGACCATGTAAGTCACGCCTACTCGACGTCAATGGTCACGCATAATTGTGTACATTTACTCAATTAACTACGTGTGCTGGTCACCATGCAGCTCCTTCTTCTCGTTTCACCGTATCTCTCGCGTGTTATTTTTCAGCACACTTACCATTCCCCGGTATTTGGGTCACAACCGAAGAAATCGATCTTAAAGAAAACCAATTCCTTCACGTTGAAAGGATTCAGCCCACTAGTCAGCCCCGCCGTTACTCCTTATACCACTGTCACTGGTGCGGAGAGCAGGTAAGAGGAATTACCTTTATATTTACAGAATGAGAAAATGAAAATAAACAGATTTAAATTGGCTAAACTAGTCAAATCTGAATTTTCTTTGCTCGTGCGTAATTCATTTAACTAAAATATTATTCGTACCTCTTGCGACATAGCCCAGAAAGAAAAAATATGCGCTTCTCGTTTCTTAACACATTGTTGCAATTTCAGAATACGCCTTGCCTTCGAGGCAATTTTTCGCAAGTCAGCCACTTTGCAAGATGTAGATCCAGATCCAGAGATCGGATCTGGAGGTGCTATCAGGCGTGACAGTCAAGACGTACCTCCTCATACCCCGATGCTGGCACCGAGCCCCGCCACTTCGAAGAAAGTACAACTGGTAAATCTATGTATTCTTCTTGACTATTCACGTCTGAATAGACATAACGTAGTTTCTATGTAATGAAATAATTTCTGTATATGACCAGCCTCGCGAGAGGGTAATAGACATGTCAGCAGAGGATCAGAAACGGTGGGAAGAAAGTGAAATGATGTTGGAGGTCGACTTCTCGAGGTGTCACATCGATCCAGCACCGTTCCAATTGGTTGAGCGAACGTCTTTGTTGAAAGTCCACAGTCTATTCAGCATGGTCGGAGTGAATCATGCTTACGTGACGGCTATTGGAAGACTGGTTGGGGTTGTAGGATTGAAAGAGGTTTGTCTGTTAATCACAGAAACATTGTGTTTATTCCTTCCATTGACTTTAAATGATCTCTTTTTTTCTTGTTGTTCAAAGCTGAGGAAAGCGATAGAAGACGCAAACGCTGGAATCTTGCCTATGCACTCGGAATCTCATATAGGCGTCTCGACATCCAGTATCGCGAAGAGCGAAACGGACACGGAAAGCAAGAACGTCAGCACAATGAACTCTATCGCTTCCGTTGATTGCGAGAAAGTTGAAAAAGTCTGAGTGAAAGAGGGAGAAAAGGAATGAAAGACGTGGGAGAGAATGAGCGAGAGAGAGATAAGTAGAAGCAAAAATGTGATAGTCATATTGTCAGGATCGGCAATATGACCCGAACGAGAGACGTGTTTTCCTTTTATTTTTCTTTTTTTAATAAAATATTCCCTTTCTTCCGTGAGCGTAGAATACTCCCCGTGAAGTTCGAGCAACAAGTCATACTCCTAGCCGCTTGCGTAGTTACGCTCGCTTTTGAACATCTCTCGTACTTAATCTCGGGACAAGACCATCGTGCAGGGCGAACAATTCTCAAGGCTTTCCACAACGTGACAGGCGTTCGATATCGAACGTGTCGTCCTGTATTAAACTTGAAAATTGGTAAACGATTTGGCAATTGTTGCTTGTGGTCTTCTCTGCGCGTAGAAGGAAGCTTTCGGTACCGAAGATTCATATCAGGGTCTATCAAGTTTTCCTGCTTTTTTCTTTTAACTGAATTCCTTCTTGCACGCGTGATTCCTTTTCCGATTATCCTATAATCATGTAGAAACAGAGAAAGGGAGAGAGTGAGAGTTACCACATGCGTATTTGAGAATGAATGGTTGTGACACGTTAATATAACTCTTTGACTTGGTGATATCAGTGCTCAGAGGAACATCCTCCTGTCCAGTGGCTTGGACGCGAACCATGCCTTGTTGAAATGTTGAAGCTTCTCGAGAACTATGTATGTATTTTAAAACGTGGTGCTCCAATGAATCCCGACGAGTGGTTTCGCCTTTTAAGAAATATGCTGTGAATCGCGTGTCTGTATTTAGTGGCCAGCAACGCGAGTCATAAACGTGATCACTAATGTATTATGTTTTAAGGAACCGGGCATACTCTGCAACTTGTGACAAGCGTGATTTTATCGAGTTAATTATTTAAGAAAGCATTCGTGGCTCGCGTTAAGTGCTCTTGTAGTATCTAATTTTATGACTATGGTTGTGCCAACCCTATTTATTGTAATCTTTAACTCTAAGTACATGAAACTTATTAAGTCATGATAGGTCTATTCGCACGAACGTGCTCAAGAGGATCTTCTAAAAAATTTGATTAAATTTTGCAGTACTGTGCGCATAGATTATTTTTACGAATTAAGATCAACTTATTCGCCTTGCTGTTCTGTTATATCGAACCAAAGGACATACGGACAGCCTAAATCGATATTTTCGTTGCCAGAATTTATTTGTTTCAGTTGATGAGACACCCGACGAAGAGATATCGCGTTTATGACAGTAGATTATTTTAACAAGAACGTAGCGTAATTTTAAACAATGTCTTAATTAATTGTTGTAAAGGTATCTAGGACCAGAAACTGAATGTTCTATGGATTGATACGACGGACCGGATATTTGTGGATATTAATTTAAGGACAATGTTTGAGTAGGGCATTTTACATTCCATCTGACAAATATTCTCACGATGCATCCCATTTTATTGTAAATTTATTTGCGTTACACGTCATCGAAGCTTTATGCAAAACACTAATCGCCAAATATAAGTACACTGTACAATCGGGAGAAGACATTAAATAATTTATTATATTATATACATATTGTGCAGTTGATATTCTTCTTAATATCGCAGTTTGCAATTTTCAAAGGGAACATTCTAATTCCGAAGCTACTAATAAAGCAATAATCAAGCCAACAAAATGGAAATAACTGAAAAATATAAATATGATGTGACAAAGATATATCAACTGTTTGATATAATACATGTCACATAACGTCCAAATCATTTCCATCAATGAGTCAAAGATCCGATATCCATCTCTTGAAAACCTCAGTTTATTTTACTTGTCCAAGGTAAACCAACCATGTAAGCATTTTGGCACGGGGCCAGGAGTATCGAAGATGGCTCTTGCGATTTCTGTAAGAGTCACGCTGTCTAGAATCAGCAATCCAACGCGTGTCTCTTTGTCAGACCACACAATAGAACTGAGGACCACGCCATCGTCCTCGTTCTGAAATATTGAGATAGATATGTAAATCAGATAGTCAGTCAGATAGTCAGATGTAAATGAAATAGTCATTTACTTATAGAACATCTTTTTTCGATTCTTTATAACCTTTACTCTTTCAGACATCATAGAAATTTTAGGATTTCAGATCTCTAGATCTCTTACCTTGCCATTAGGATCCGGTACAAAAATCGGTTCACTTGGATAAACGTTTTTTTCGCACCAAGTTTTCCTTGTTTTTTCCAAGATATCTACCTTGATGATCTATAAAAGAATATTTTTCATACCAGTAATTGTAACATAATATACCAAAGTTTATATAAAAAATAAAATTAGACGATATGTACCGTTCCGGGATTATCCAAGTCCACGTCACTAGAAATAGCATAAAAGTACCGATACTCTCTTCCAAGACAGGAGTCGTAATTAAGACGTGGCGTTTCACAGCCCAGATCGCAAAGAAGTTCTGGTTTTACAAAGATACTACCATTGGCGAGCTTATGAGCGGTTGCTTTTCGTTGAAGAATATTCTTATAATCATTCTTTTTGCCCTTGTTAGCCTCCTCGTCATTTGTCGACGTTTCAATGAACTCTGAACTAGATTTACTTTGACATCTGACAGAGTCGCCTTGGAAAGACTCCAGACCTTGGTTCACCGTTTTTGCGGTAATCAAATTATATTCCAATGGTACATCCGACCGTGGCCGTTTCATCGGTAATACGAACCTCAAAGGTCTGCCCCGAAACATTTTGGCATAGTCAGGGTTCTTGTGCAAATTCTGCAATCATTCAAAAACATTCATCTAGGATCCATTACAACCCATTAACTAACTTCATCAAAATTATATATCACCTTCATTGCATCGACAAATAGACAATCTAACATCTTGGCATCGCGATAGCAGCAGATGTCCAGTACCACGTAATCACGATCACGTGTTTCGAATTGATTGATGATATGGAGATAAAAGAATGCCTCTGAAATAAACGTCCTCTCTAGCAATCCGGTATCTCTCGAAACCACGTGTATGAGAGTCTGTCACGATAAAAAGAAGATATATCTCTTCACGCTCTTTTATTAAAAATTAAGAGAATTCTTTTACAGACTTGACTTACGTTTTCCTTCTCGTACCACTTTAAAGCTGCGCGCATTGGTTGTTGTTTCATTTTGCAGGATACAACGGTGGCCAGAGACACTGCTAATGGTTGTTCTATGATAATGAAATAGTTTTCAGTGATACCAAAGGTGTGCATGTAAGAAGGATTCAGTAACCATCGAGATGGGATACTGGCGACGATGATGGCTTGGTCGAACATAGATAATTCCTTCTCCTCTCCTGAATCATCTGAACAAATTAATTAAGAAGACATTATTTTACCAATGGTTTCCACTCTGCGGATTTTTATGCATATATGAAAAGTCGAACGATGCAAAGATGTACAAAAATATATAAAATATCCAAAGTGAGAGTACTCATTGTGATATACAATAAGCGAAACAAATTTCTGCTTCGACTTCATTCCTTCAGTTAAATTCATTGAAATATGAATTTGCATAAATATCCACGTTTTAATTATTAGCTAGAAACTCAGGGTAACTCTAACCAATGATCATTTGATTGGGTGAAAAGCATACGACATTGTATAGAGGTCCTCTTGGCGTCACGCTCAGTCCCAAATTATAAACGGTGCCATCGTTCATTACGTGAGGGTGAGACGTATGGTTCACAACTCCAACGTAATCTGACACGTTTACCTGCGATCATTAAATCGACGAATAAAATTACTCACAGGCGATCACGATCATAATCGTGCAACCATCATACAGTCATCATAAAGTGAATTATAAAGCAATGCGAATGTACATGCATAAGAATCACTACCTTGCCTGTAGTTTCCAAAGTTTTTGGATCGATACGATGAATCACAGCCGTTTCCGCAAATGTGTAATACTCATCACCAAAGGGGTATACAGATATCATAGAATTGTCAGAGTCATCTTCAGGTTTGAATACCGCTGCGACCCTAAACAAAATTTTATCAATACCTATGTTCTTTGAATATCATAATTTATTAATGTTTTATTTAAATCATTTGGTACCTTTGGAAAATACTTCTGCAAGGATCTGGTACTGCTTTCGTGCCAAATTCAGTAACCACTATCCTTTGGGCAGCATTGTTCTTCTTGTACACGTCTGTCTGAACGAATCTGCATTGGTACGTCACTTTCCCATTAGCAATTGCGAATCTATTTTTTCCAGAAGATGTACGAAATTATTCGAATTATACATTAAAGATTTCCACCTTTCGTGGATGCAGTATGAACGTTACGTGAGGCTTCCGACCTCAGATTATAATCGATAACAATCAGCTATTATTGCTTCGTTAGTGCCATGGAGATTTTTTTCAAGGTCTGGGTTACGTATTGAAGTCGAATAGTTATGTAAACTGTATATTTTAAAAAATAATTTCTGTCATTAAGAAGCTGTTGCAAACGTTATTAGATTTTTTAAAACTAATATTTCAATCTATTAATGTTTCTTCTACTACAAATACATACCGGTGCAATAAAGCTGAGCTATCAAACAGGTGATTGAAGCTGTATTCTCCGACTTGCAAGCTACCCGGTCCGTTCCTCAACAAAGTTCCTTTCAGCCAACTTGGTATCTTCCCTATCACTTCACCAATTATGGGTTCGATCACTTCCTTCTTGCAAGATCTCATCCAGACAGACGCGTCGCAGTTTGGAAAATAATTCGTCTTCTCTTCCTCCAATTCGTTCTCACTGGTCTTCAGACAGTCTTCGACATCGTACAACTAAGATTGAAGTTATATGAGATGAAATTTTTTACTGCGTTTAAAGTTCGAGCTTTTGCAGCTACTGTTGTTCAAGACAGTTTAAAATTTATTCGAAACTTTAAAGATATTTTCACAGTAGAAACTGTATACTCGTGGAAACTTTTGACAACGTTAATCATGTTGAAAGACAGACTTGGAATAAAATAATAATTTAACGAGACCCTGGTGCGGTGATAGATTAACTTAGACGAGGACTTACTCGAAACGATGTCTTGGACAATTTCATTCGTTTCCTGCATAACAGGTCGTCGAGTCCGTGCAGTTTTACGGAAGAAAAATTATTTTCCGATCGCGATCTATTAAACGTAGACGATTTCATAATAACTTTCGCGGATACTAATCCAAGCTAATTCGACAGAAATAAAGGGCTAAGAGCGTACATAAACTTTTTCCACGGTCACAGAATATTTTTAATCAATTTTGGCAGGCACGTATCGGTACTTCAGCGTTAAGTCTCATCCTCTTCGTTTTCGTCTGATTCTCTCGTCAACGGGTCTAGGATCGCTGACAAAATCTGATAGACTCGTTTGTGGGTGAAATCCATCGTTTCTCTCGGGGCTTCGACGAACGAATGACATTGTTCCGATAATCTGCTGACCTTAAAATGTAGTTTCTCCCGTAATCCAATTACCAGCACCGGTTGCTCGAAGCCCCACGATTAGTCACGTGTACTTCACCCTTGCCCAACTCCTGGCAATCCTTTGACGCACGTGGTTAATTGACACGTGACAGCTTTCTCACCAATTACCAATGGAAGATTCGTTACGATTCGTTTTAAAATTAAAGTGGAACGATTAATGAAATTAAAAGGAGTATATCTCGATTTTATGTATTTATTTATTTCAAAATGTATATTTTTTATTAGTCATGTAGAGAGCGTTGGTATTTATGTTATCGGCGATCATTTGTAACGATAAAATAGATTCTGCGGTTTGTTGCTAGATGGCAGTCGCACTGAAATCCATGTTACGTATAGATTCTTAAAATTAGTGCATGAGTCGTAGATAAAATATAATTTATGTCAAGGAGCTCGCTCACATTGGAATATTCATGAATCAGGAACTAGGCGAATAGAAACAGAGTTTTTTTTCGATCCTGAATATGGTAACTATTCTCCTGTGTAGAAATAATCGCTTAATAGATTAGATATGTGTTCTCTTTCGAGGAAGTCGTTTTCTCACAAATAGGCAAGAAATTCTTCGGGAAAATGTTTTGACCGCATGAAATATCTCGCACGTTTAATTTACGTCAAATCATAAATGGAAATATCGCTTTCCATATTATCGTATTAAGTTTAATACCAGATTAATGACAATCTTCATCGTGTACTCGTGACTTTTAATTAATATGTACGATATACATATACAATGATAGATGATTCGATAGTGAAGATATATATTCTTTGCAAGATATAGGAATATAGAAACGTAGCATAATATCACGAGAGGAAGCCATTTCCGGACAAGTAAATTGTGCCTAATTTTTGTCGGATACTTTTTAGCATATGCGCAGCCGTGTATATTTATCATTTGTCATAAAACACTAACAGTTGATATTTAACGAATATGATTGAGCATTATTTCATAAAGTAAATCATAAACATTTAAAGGAAAAAGTGGCATATATCTTTCCTTCAATTTATTTTGTAAATTCTAACAATGGATGAAGTCCAAAAGATAATAATTTTTAGCAAGAACTTAAATTAATAGTTCCTAAAATTAGCAATATAAAGAGTGCACGGAAATGCGTGATATACGTAATCAATTTTGAACACTACTAAGCGTTTCCCTCTCACTTGAAGTAATTTTTATTTTTCCTGTCTATAAATTAAGCCTGCGCTCCGTTTCTATATCCCTGAATCCGTGGTATTTATCTAACTTTGTCGTGAATGTTCACGAATCAACCGTGAGAAACGCGTGACCGATTTGATGCAACCATCTTTTTCGACAGGTAACACTATCAACGTCTCTATTACCGGGAACAAGGTGGCGATGCTGCAGTCCAGAACAGATGGCTTCTCTAGAACAATTGAGTTCTTAAGGAACTCTGACATCCTGCGTCGCGTTCTTGTGACAAACTTCGTGTAAATTTTATTCCATTGGCTGATTGCCGATCATTTTGTTACTTTTGGCCTCAGGCCAATATTATTCGCGGAGCTAGTTGTGGTTAAGCAAAATGTTGCCATCAGAAATGTTCGTCAACATATTTTTCAGGCGTTCGTCCGGAACCTTCTCCTCTCTGGTATATTTCTCATTATTGAACTAATAATTTTTTATATTATAAGTGATAATCATATATCAAACTTAACTTCCATTGAAAATCCATATACAGCGATGAACGAAAGCATTTTACGAGAAAAACTAACCTGTTTTAATCTTAACTTTTGTCCATCGCTGTAAATTTTTAATTCGTTTATCACTTGACATACAATATCTTTTCGGAATATCGGGGAAGGAGACAGACAAAACAATTTAATTTGTTCTTACCAGTTATTACTAGCAACTTTCTTTACGATCTAAATTGGTAGTCAACAAGACGCAATGAAGTCACAATGATTCTAAGCCACCACCTAAGAGTTAATTTATTCCGTGACCATCTTTTCAATATCGCCAGTCGTTTCTCTCAGGAATTAGCATTCTATGCGTATGCATGTAGTCGCATGTGTTTGCAGCAGAGTCTTGTTCGCCTTTAGACAGAAATATCAACGATGCAGTAAAATAGTAGTTGGTTAAATAGTAATTAAAGGCTGATATCAAAATCTTTTTTATGTTAGATCGAGATTTTAGATCAATTTCAAGGATGAACTTCCGTTTTCTGATGAGCACCTGTTTCTCAGATAAGATAATACTTATCCGAATCACGTGCATCATTAAGCAACTAAAGATATGCTTAATGTTTAACTGTAATTCATATATTAGCGGATGACTGCAATTAATCGTTATATGATCAACGCAATAAAAAAGGTTCAAACAGGCTTGATCCCTCGTTCGTTCTGCATTTACTCAACTGTATTTTCCTTTCCACCATATTTGAATTTTGTTTTCAGTTAGGTACACAGTAGCCATTAATTGAACAAACGAGGAGGAATTTGAGATATAGAAATCGCTTAAGAGTACAAGAGAGAGGGAAAAAGAGATTGAAGGTAACTGTAACGAGGACGAAATAACACGGATGATAGTGTATCGTGATAATCTCTCTCGATCATCGTTGTTTTCGCGTAAACTTAAGAAAGTGTTACTTACATATGTATTGCGTTAGAAAGTTCGAAAGGAGAGTGTAGGCTGTCAATTCGTTATAGAGCAGGATTTTATCATAACAAATGTTTCACTAGTAATATTATTATTAAACGCGCTACAAATCGAATTCATATTATACGCATTGAACGGAATTTTCCATTTTACAGTCAAACATAATAGCCATCCACGAATTGCGAATGAAAATTGCACTTTCTCCAATAGAATTTAACCTACCAATGACGTCAATCAGTGGAGATAAACCAGAGAAGATACAAAATGTAATAAATAATTATTTTTCAATGTTATTACTTTTTCATAATTATCATTACCAATAAGTATATCTAACACGAAATACTAATCAAATCTCTTAAAGTGAATAGGATATATGCATCTGGTACATATTTACGTGTCGGCATCTTGTTTACAGGATTCGAGATATCTACAAGGGAAATTTGGTACGCAGAAGATGCATAAAGTTGATTGGCGTACGCGTCTCGCGTTGAAGCTTGTTTTCTACGTGCTATCGTGCACACTAACCAACACTAACCAGTGGGTCAAACGTTCTGCATGACACATAGCCTACTGCTCGCCCAAGTTCGCATCGAAACAACGATACGTGGAGTTCTGCGTGAAACGATGTACACATGCTCGCACCACGTGCCTGTCACGTGCTCGACGCGAGAGGTATGTCACGTGAATGGTCCGTACCCGCAAACAAAGACAATAAAATCGTATTAGCGCCGTCATACAAACCAACTGTGTAGAAAGCCAATGCAATCGTCTAGAACTTTCATCGAGTCCACTTGTAGAAGATCATTGCATAGTTATCGCGAGGCATCTTGTACGTCTGAAAATACATACTGTCCGTGATCTTGAATATCTTCTTTCATCTTGCATACCATAATCTGCAATCAAACATCTACAACTTTGACATAACATAATGAATCATACTTTCCCCCTGTTTCGTTATTTCATTTTTTAATTAAAAATAGTCGCTTGCGCGTACTATGACACGCGCAATAATTTTAATTTTATGCGCTCTGTAAATGTGTAGGTCAAGGTTAAGATAATGATAATGGAATATCAACATTTGGCTACTTTACCTACCTCATATACAGTATATCTGAAAACAAAAAATGATACATATCGTGTAAAATTGATACTTTATATTTAGTTATGAACAAATGATTCTGGTATGATTCGAACGATATATGGTTCGAGAATATTTTATTTGAAATCATCAATTTTCTTGGTTATCAAACGATTTACGTAATACTCACTACCGTCGTGCTATAATTCTTTTAAACACATTTTAACCACATTTTCTCGTACAGATGCACGGTAACGTATTTAACTGATTGCGTAATTTAACTCCCAGTGCTGTTGACTTTATCGATCAACACTTCCACGTGCAGTGGGCACGTAACAAATGTAATAATCCATTTTTCGCTTTTACAGGAAATAAGCGGCCTATCCTGTACGATCGCCGAATTATCAAAGGTACGAAAAGCTGTAAAGAAGTATTACTACTTTAACCAGGTAACATGATATCTAATTAAATGCAAAAGATTGAAGGATGAGGTTATTAGAAAAGGTTTGGGTTAAGATGCTCCAATTAAAATATATTCATCAACCACTCTGAAACCGTCAACTCCTAGACTTTGTCGAGGCAGATCACAACTTCTTAAAAATAATTTTATCGAAACTGCATGCTCCAAGGATATTTTAATCGAGTATATTATTTGCTCGGTATGCCATCTGCAATTGTTTCGAGCGCCATATGTCATAAAGTCGCTAAAAGAGACATTCAATAAAAGATAGACTTTCCGTAGGAAATAGCAGTCGTCTGCCATCTGTCAACGAAAATAATGAGTGCTAACTTTATTTTTAAATCACATAACGTTGTTACATGAATGAACGTGAGAATTTGCGATTACGTGTCAAACTAATTTGCCTTGTTCAAATCTGGATGAGTAGAGATCGAAGAAAATAAACAACAGATGTTAATCGATAAATATTACTTAACTTACTTAACATTTTGCGAGCACGATGCATGTCTATTTTAAGTTAAATTTTGAAATAATTCGTTATATGAACTTGTTCTTGATGTTTACCTCCTCCGATAAAGAGCAAATCGTTACATATTCAGCTCACTGCGTGTTTATTGAGACACGTTGCACCGATAAAAGCTATTATTACCATTCCGCTGTTTTTGTAGAAGTATTTATCAAATATATAAAAATTTTTCATTCCCACAATGACATTTATCACTTTTTGAAATTGATGATACAAATAAGCGGTTTGTGATATATTTTGTACTGTATTTTTACTGAAACACTTTTTAACAAAAACATTTATGCAACGATTAGATATGATGCTTCATATTTTATACTATCATTTTGAATGCTAAGGATAAATCCTAGTGCAAAGTGCAAGGTTAATATTTGAATTGCAAATTATGAAAATTAGAAATATTTCACAGTCTCTTGTGTCCAATTCCGTATAACGTAAAAAGAGAAAAACATTACCATTTGTATCACTATAATAATAATTATAAAGTGTGCATCGCGAAATTCTCACGCAACGTTCAACATCCTAATCTACACCCATGACGCATGAGCAATTCTATGGAAGCAGATCATGTGACAAGACCTTTCTGCATGATTCATTGCCTCCTGTTCGTTGAAAAAGTTCCCGAGAACGACCGCCATTACAAATACCGTTAAAGACACATTTGAAACGATATTGTCTGATGTAACGATCCAGAAAAACCTAATTTCACACAGGTAATAAAAGAAGAAGATGTTACATGAACTACTCCAAAATAATGATTTATTTATATATGTTAATAATGTTCGATTGTTTCCAAAACTAGACATTGGCAAACATTATTCACATGAGAGTCGGCAACAAGTGATAGAACAATCTTACCCTCCTTTCAGAGACGCCATAATAATCGGGTGTTTCGTTACATAAATACAAGGTAATTTACAAGTTAGTTCAATACTAATACTTTGGTAGTAATAGCGATAACGCTCATATCTCATGTTTCCTATAATCTGAGAATCTTAGATCTAGGAAGGTTCAAAATCGTGTTTACTTGAAATCTAACTTTCCATTGTATAGAGATTTTACTTCTACTCGGATCTTTATGGTGTTTTTATGTTGCTCTTTTTATTACTGAACCTTTTTTTCTAATGTCTTCGTCACATTGTTATATTATATTGTTATAATCTTATGTTATGTTATGTTATAATCTTTCCCTTTCTGGTGCTTTTGTGCTGAACTTTCCATTGTTTTCTTCGAGTATTCTTGCACAGGTATCTATCCTTTTGTTACTCAAATTTGTCGTATTCCTTTCCATTTCCTCTCGTCGTTAAAATCCCTCGATCGAGGAATATTCTTATTGTCAGTAAAATATAAACGCTTTTCAAACCCCGATTTTATTACAGTAATATGAATTCCAGGGAGACATGTATTGTCAAAAAGAGCCGTTAAATGTTTTGTTTTATACGTATATATTATTTGCACTAGAGCACGATAGTCGGTAGGAACTTAATGGTCATGAATTTAACTACGGACAAGTACTAGTACTAGAGCAGCTTCGGACATTAGTAACTATAAGAAAAGTGGAAGGCATCTAAATTCCCTAATGTTAAGAAGATAATTAAACGAATCCTTTGCAACAAAAATCAAAATCGTAGCTAAAATCTCTAATTTCTCTTTTTCCATTTTTCCAAGAAGGAGAAAATCTCTTCCACAAAAAGAATATCTATCACTATTCGTTCCATCGTTGCGAATAGTACGTTCACAGAAATTCTGTAGTGCAAAGATTTATTACTTTAAAAATTTATCCTTATTAAAATCAGTATTTACTAGAATTCATTATTAAATTTCCTCGGATAGATTTCAAATAATCATTACTTGTCTGAAAACGTATTTATTTAGTTCTTAGCTACGCATATTATAAGCTATCTATAATATAATGTTGTTGGTCATTCTAGCGTTATCATGAATACGTCCGAGAGCGAAGAAAGCAAGAACATCCGCTATAGTGACATCACTCGCGATATCCATATTCCTCGCAGTGTTCGATAACCATATTTGTATCAAACTACTTTTTATGCGACTTTTAAAAGCACGTCGGGTCGTCATGAGAACTCGCCGGAGATCAAACATTTCTATTAATGTCGCTTCTATTGGTCTTGAAAGCCTCGGACAATTTCCGTCTATGTACGCGATGGATGTGAAAATATAAACAAGAGTTATCAGGCCTGAACTCGTTAATTAACTCCGTCAGCATAATAGTTTATATAAAAACTATATTGCCTGAAGCGATTGCGCATTTAGTTAATACAAATTCTAATTGAAGGCAAAGTTCGTAGAAGATATAGAACTAAACCTTCAATTAATTAAATGCTCCTTCGTGTGCCGTTCAATTCTCTGTTGTTTTTCTCGTGCTATTAACTCTATTGCGTTTCGTTTGACATTTCGTTACTCATAGCCACTTGTAAACCCTTTTATTTTAATGCGAGCGATTGCTGTTTCTTTAATCATTCAGAAATTATGGAAGGTAATGACAATATAGATTTTTATCTCTGATTTTGTAGATCTTGTTCTTGAACCATTGAGGGTCTGAATGAATTAAATGTTGAGAATTTACGAGAATTGTCGGCTAACTGCGCTTAACGCATATAATAAATGCCTCTATAAACTCGCATAACGTATAACATCGTATACTTAAAATACCTATGTTAATAAATAAATAAGAATTTTTCTAATATTAGAATTTTGCTACCTATCAGCTATTGTTTGCTTTTATCCTCTTTTTCCACGTGGAATTTCCTCGTGCTTTATCTTCCACTTGTTTATTGATTTTAGACCTATCCTACAATCAATAAAAATATCATCATTTATAAATTTTAAATATCCATTCTTTTCCTGCTAAGTTTCTTCTTCTTTAAGGAAACGTATAAAAAAATTCCAGTTATATCTATTCGAAGAGTCGTATTCCAATTGCCAACGGAACATTAATCGACGTAACTATCATTTAATTCATGTTCTAGTGCTCTTTACAAGCTTCATTTGACTTTGAAATATAACGCAAAACAAATGCTAGATACACAATTTTCATGATTTTAAATTCCTAACCAACCTGTTTTTCTTTCAAAATTTCACCTCTCTATATGTAGAATGATTACGATCAATTTAATCCTCGAGTCATATTTTGAAATTGTCTCCTATTCTCAGCAATGTTTCAAGTTGTCTCAAATCAATATTTAAAGATAGATCTAACAAACTTCGTCACGTAATCGACGAACAAATAATAGAATTTGTCTCTATCAATCATATTATCATATTATTTTCAGAAGGTTGTGAAGCGCGTGACTCATTCACGAGAGTAACTTATCAAATCTTATCGGATCTCGTGACTTGTGTTCAACACTGTCCAGAGAGTGAAATGGTTCCCGCCCATGTCCACCGTAGAACCACTACTTACACTTGTAACACGAAATTACATATATACATGTGTACTTGCTCGGTACACGTGATGATAGTAACAGAAGAGTATCATTCCCTGTTACGTAATCGATTTTCAATCTTAGAAAGTAATACGAGGAAAATTAAAGTAAGACCCAATTGTTAGAATTTTTATAGCTAATATCAGAAGCCAGTCTGTATTCTTATAACACGATTATTTTGTCACCGATTCCGAACAAATTCTTTGGTGAAGTCGAAAAGATATTACCGTTACATTGGTTAAACATCAATTTACTAGAAGATTGTGTCAGAATATGCATATTTTTCTCGTGATAATTCCACTCCTGTAACAAGATGTACTGTTTATTTGATTAGGATTGATGTAACGGACAATCACTCTTCGTAATGCAATAAGAGGTTTTCCGTAATTTTCCAAAGCCTAAGCATGTGATTAAGTTCTAGAAATCCTCGTGTAATCCTCGTGACGAATAATCGATTCGTGAGAATCAGTAGATAGCGCATACGAGTCAGCCCGGCGACTTGTTATTATCCTCTGATTTGATTATTTAATTAAACAGTAACCGTGATCGATCCAATGGAGCCGACGATTGATCTCTTAGCACGCGCGCCACACATGAACTCTTGATTTATCGATCTCGATGTACCACAGATAGTTGACCTATTTCACACACACAACAATTTACCTACTATTACCTAATCTAATTTTTGCTCAAAGAAAAAAGATTTTCCTTCCGTGTTGTTTCTATTGCTTCGCTTTAAAGATCAAAAGTAAACGTTTAAGAACAAAATTTGTTATTGATATAGGAATTTAATCTGTTAATAAGATCCTATAGAAATGTTTAGAAACTTATAGATAATTTGAAGAATAAACAAAAAGGGTAATATATTGAGAACTATATTTACAATTGTATATAATTGGGATTTTTATTTCACCGTTAATACGGATTAAAATTTAATATTTCTGTCTCGCCTAACAAAGACTATACGCAGCTAGGTTGGCAAACTAATAAAATCTTTGAATATTTCCTGTTTGCTTGGTCATCATTCTTATGTCAATTGAAAGTAACCAGTGAAACTTAACGAGACAGTAATGAAAACGAGTTAATAAAAAGTTCAAAGTCACGTTGCTCGAGTAAACCCTGTCAGTGAAGTCCGCGATACACGTATGTGAAAATGAATTCAGGTCGATCGATCGAAGACCAATTCGAACTCGATCTCATTTTCGATGCGATATCACATAATTTATAAGCTTGGCGGAATCGTAAATCAAGAAACAATCGATCAATTGCGTCGATTTCATCAATGTTTGAGTGTTTCTCCAGCTATTGGGAACCTGCTCAATTAGTGTCCCCAATAATTTGTCTCTTGAAGTTAGGACCTCTACACTTTTAGTCCTTCTCTTCAGTGATATCTGAGTTATTTGCATAAGTTTCTTGTTTTTTCTAGATATAATTTCATGCAAATAAATATCTGCATGTGCAAAAACAGAATGTTGCAGAGTTAGTTGAATATGTACATACATATCTTTATGTTTTAATTATTCATTCTTTAAGCGTTCTGTGTAAATATCACATCTTCGGTGAGATATACGTATATATTTGCCAGAAAGTAAATGGAAAATCGCAAGTATAAGACTCAAAGAAGTAATATTAATTTGAAGTATGTGTCTGGAATAATTTGCAAATTGAATTTCTTACTATGTAATGTCAAGGTTCCTGCATCTTTAATTGAATAATTATGCAATCAAAACGATTAATATAGATAAATCCATAGATATTGCTCATCTCTACTTCTCAGTATTTTAATTTTAAAAAAAGGAGAAAATCCAAAAGCAGAATTTCCTGCTTTATACATACATATGTATGTATATAGTTCTTAAAATTTAAAAGATAGTTTAATTATCATTATTTCAAATTCAACCATTCGACGTAGATTCTTTTTAACGATGAAGTTTCTATTTTCTTTATGAAAAATTTCACTAAGGGAAATATCTTTTTTTTCGAGAAAGACTTTGTTTGTTTGGTGAAGAAGCAGCGACCACGCATCGATACGGTTGATGTATTTTCTCCAATCATTTGTTTCTTTTAGAATTATGCAAGTAACTTAGAAGGACATAGACGTCGTGCATCGTTGCAGAACACGAAGGATTGTGCAACATGCTTTAATCTGAACGCGGTGTCTGAATATTAATTCCACATGATCTCATATTATTTTCATTCGATGCAAAAGGTATCGCGACGAGAGTCAAATAAGAAGCATCGCTGCCGCCCGTTCAGGAATTCATCCTATTGGCACGTTTTTTTCCGCTTGGTACACAAATAAGTACAAGATCAGTGTGAAAATCCGTCAGACATTGTCGCAGGTAAATTAATTTCCGAATTCCTCCAAATTTTGTCGTGTCTTGCGGCTTGTTTCATTCTTGAAATAATTTTCAAGTGTTTACGACAGAAGATCGTTAATGATATCGATTTAAAAATAAAAAAGTAAAAATTAGTTATTTACAAATCTTCTTACATAAAAAGGGCGGTCGTTTTCAAGATTGCAAGTGACCTCTTGCCGGAGAATAAGAAAATTAATTCAGTGAAACGCGAGAGAAACCAGAAATATTGCTACGATTCCATGGCAAGAATTTCGATTAAATTTACGTAAAAAATATGTAATCTGTTTCCGACAATAGTACGTTATCGACATCGTCGATAAGAGAGCATTTATGATCCAATAACAGTACCGACTTGTCACAATGGAAAAGTTGTTGAATGCTTAGAAAATTCATAGCGTGTAGAAAGATACATTTTTGTATAGAAAATTTTATTTAAAAAATGATTTTTAATTCTAATGGAATATTATTTCGACGTGAATTATCCACGATTTCATAGGATCGCCGAAGATCAACGAAAAGGGTAGATAGATGGATCATTTTCTCGCACTGTCTAACGTGCCTAGTTAAACGAAGATGTTACTCCCGGCATGAAAATAAGCGAAATTAAATAAAACAAGACAGAAAAGACGTAAGAGGCACATGACTGCAGCTTGATATGAGAAAACTCGTGACAGCAGGCTCGATAACCCACCAAGAATAATTTAATCGACCGCAACAACCGACAAACGTGTTCAGTCCTTCGTCAACATGTCCAGGAACCGGAATTACGAGACATTTACAGACGAGTGTATGTCTCTCAGCGAGTAAGTACTTACTCTATGAGAACATTCTTTCATCGATGCATTTTTGAAAGGTAAAAAGATCAGATAAATTCGAGGTTGACCGTGTGCTCTTTTCAATCGATGATTTAACTGGTTCGTTCGGCCATTCTCCATGTCCACTAGGTGAACTGATCGGTAATATGGTCGGTAATTGTCTAATTATGGTTCTAGCTTGAAAAAAGCCTACTGGGAACATTTAAAGACCGGTGGGTATGTTTTCACGTAAAATTCGTCACGATCACGAATATTTTCCTTCTCTGGAATACTCATTTTAATTAGAAGGGAGAAGGTTTAAATTAATCGTGCTTAGTGTAAGTTCTTGTGTGATTAACCTTTCATGGCTTAATTATCTCGAGTGTTGTGAGAATTTTTATTGATGATATATGTAGTAATTTCATGGATTAAAAATTGAGAAGGTAGATAACATTTTTGTGTCAAGAGGAAATCGATGCAGTTTTATTATCAGGCTTTTGGTATCTTGAATTATCTTCAGTAAAATCGTGGCTTAAAGGACTTGTTTGAAAGATATGAATGAAGACACGCGTTGAGCTTCAGATTATAAATGCATAGTTAGAATGTAGAGTATATATAGAGCTATCTTCGATAAAGAATTATATAAAAGCCTGATTATTTGTCTATTGGTAAAAGCATCTTGCTCTGTGATTACAGTGTTTGTATGAGATGAACTATTCGGCTAGCTTATCTCTATGTGTGACCATGTTTTGTAGTATGTTTTAGTGTATATACGATTCGTCATCATACGAAAATAAACCAAAATATAGATGATATAAAATTAGAAGAAATACAAGAAAAGTGAATACAATATCATTACGAAAATTTTCTGTTCTTACGACACGACGTGCAGACATGATGCAGACGAGTAAGAATATATTTCTCTAGACCATCATGTTTGCGATAAAATAACAAGTTAGTTTTTAATGTTGTTTGATATCTAAATATTGTTCCTCGGGATTTTATGAAAAGATTTTATCTCTTGATGAGAGCAACTTCACGAAAACGTGCCAAAAAAGAATTTCTGCTTATCCGTTATCTCATTTTGCACATTTAGCTCCATACGGAGGAGACATCAATATCGTAATTCACAAACAACCATCGTGACAAATTCAGTCACGAGTTCTAGAAGCGACGAGCGATACGGTCCTATTTTTCTCAGATAAACAAATGATCAAATCCTCGCGATTGTTCTTATCGATACGAATGTAGATTGCGCTTTACAGAATATACTTTCGATTCGGAAAGAAATCAGAATTTAACATGTCCTTTTTTTCTCATCTGACAGACCGGTTAGTAATATTTTATTTTTACACTCAGTCAATATGAACATGTTGTTTGTGGTAAATTGAAATTCCATATCCAATTTCCATATTATTATTAGCAAGTAATACCTGAAAATACAATCAGAATAACAGTGGTAGAATTAGCATTCGTTCAAGTGATTTTTAGCAATTTTTTTATCAAGTATATCTTTCTAGAATTTTTAACATACTATTTACAACTCTTGCAATATTTTTTACAATTTTTCAGAATATCTTGCCTCAAAATTTGTAGTACACTCCTTAATTCTGTTTAATAGCTTTTGATTGGTATATCAATAAAAGTATTTTTTTTTTTAGCGAATTTTCTTCATTAATGTGATAAATTGGATCGAGTTTCATTTTTTCAAGAAATTTTCACGAGCACGCGGCAGCTCGAAGGACGCATGTGCGCGCGGACAAAATTCGCGCGTCTTTCTACTGCGCAGGTCAGCGGGAACTCGACCAACCAAAAGGTCGGTCGCTTTTGCTTATATAAAGCTTTACCGGCAGTTGTCGCGAGTACATTCGCTTTGTGCGCGTCGTCCAAGAAGGGGTGAATACAAGTAATTTCTTTTTCGTTCCTGCTGTTTCTACACGAGTGTTTTCCTGTTTCTATTCGTTGTGATTGTCTCTTTCCTTTTTCTTGTTTACTTGATTACGATTTTCACTAACAAAATTTCCTATCGCAAGAAGAAATCAACGTTAAAGAAAGAAGAAAAGCAAAAATAATCACGACCGCCAATGTTCATATATTGTCCATGGAAAAAGATACAAGTGGGATTCTACGAGATAGGGCGAATAATTGGCGTATGAAGAATTTTTTGAGAGAACGAAAACTGTTCCGAAAAACGCTACGTGATTTCGTGATACTTCGTTAGAGGTGACGAAATTTAACTAATTTAGACAGAGAAACAAAAAAGGAAACAAAGACGGGAAGAAAACAAAAGGAGGAAGAGAGAAAAGAAAGGAGGAAAAACAATGCGCGAATTCCCTCTCATAACGAGCATATCATTGTGATTAATAGACTGTGATATATAACTTGTACATATTTTATTTTACTTTAAAATCGTTCCGTTTGAGGCAAACGACAACTGAAGATCAATATGACGAACACCATGGCAGAGTAAGTGTATACATAATATATAAGTACATGTACGCGTTTGTGCCATATTTGTTTTACATCTTTTACTTGCACAATGTCCTGGTCCTACGATCACACATAACGCAAAATTTGTGTTAATTGTTTGGCCTCGGACAATCGTAATTATGTATATCACTAAATCTGCTTTAGATAATTATAATTTGCTTTCCCCACTAACTTTCAAAAGAGCCGAATTTTTCATTTAATTTTTCAATAATAATTACTAAACTACGAAGATTTATTCAAATCCTCTCTCTCGTGAACAGAGTTAAAAGGACAAACGTTAAATATTTTATTTGATCTCTTAAATACTATAGTACTTTGGATATTTTTGCATATTAGATGCATTCTATAACCTTTCGCACATTGAAATTTCCCATAGCACGTAAACATGTTGACTAAGCTATTCTAGTTGTAAATTCCTTTGAGCTTGGCACTGTTTATCGTAACGCGTATATTTCGTCTTTCTCTTCAATGATTTAGTATAATTTTCATCAGAATCTTACAGTTGGAAGTTAGCCTGGCTTCCTCACTGTTTATCGTAATTGACTGATTGTAACGTGACGCACGTTTTTCTTTCTCTTGTGCGATTCGTTGTAATTTTTACAAATACATTCCTAATCTCAACAAAATATTATTTATAAGTATAATTTATCAAATATGTTCAACCGCCGCTCTTGTCGGATATTCTAGAAAATTAGTTAAATTAACGACTCGCCGTAAAAGATACGCGATAAAAGATAATAACGAGCACGTGAGGAAATTGAACCACATTTTATTTTCTTCGTAATTCTGCTACTTTTTTAATCCGTCTCCATTAGTCATCAATTATTGACGAGCGATGAAAGTCATTCAAATTAAGCTCTCGAGTACGTGACGTGAACGTCCATTTTCGGTTGTGATAACAATAATTAATCACAGTCGATAATTTTCTAGGTGAAGGATCTTTCTATTCGGCACGCTACGAACAAATAACGATTGAGGCTATTTACCGCGACTTAACATAATTACCCTATTAATATGCATCATTAAGTAGTGGTATTGATGACCATATAACAATTAAAGTTCGATTTTTCGCGCGCATTGTGGATATATTACAGTTATTTTCAAACAATACTTATTTCTCTGTGAAATATTTTCCACGGATAATCTGAGTGAACTAGAGTTCATAATTAATATTAAAACCATCAGTTTGTAATTTCTCATGGTAATTTTAGAGATAAAGGGTGATTTATTTTGGAGAAAGCCTAGAATTTTGATGAATGAAGCTTTACATTCCTTATACATATATTTGCCGCACAATTTGACTTCTTCGGTGCTTTGTTAAAATTTTACACCTTAGTTACACCTTAGTAGCGAACAAAGCAACGTTTCTAATCTATTCGACTCATTTAGTTTCGTAAGTCATAAACGTTAATTCCTGTATACTTCGATATAGAATAGAACTCATGGTACTCCCGAGTATTTTCTGGAATTTTGTTTGCAACAATACGACCATGTTCAATAGAGAGGTTTAAGAAGGTATTTAACGACAGTGTTCGACAGGTTGATTGATAGTCCTCGATTGTCAAATCTCGGTTTTGATATATCAATATTAATATATTCTTCTTGCATTTTCGATAATCCATCATCATCGCAATCATCGATATATAACAATGTCGTCTGTGTGATCGCGTGGTAGTAGTAGTAGTAGTAGGCAATACAATCTCGTTTGCATCACTAAACGTTGCGGATGAGAAGCAATCGTTGACTAATCGTAATCGTGTGTACTAGGTGTTCGATTAATTCACTTCTTCCCGTAACAAATTGAATTTCCGCCGTTCAATTTTCCGCGGCGTTGGTCCCTATTGTTTTCCGTTGTCGAACACATGATGTAAGTGATCTATTAATATATACCGACCAAAACACGATTGTGTTCAGAGTACACACTCTACACTTGAACCCTTTCATGTAACGCGTGGACAGAAATAATTCCGTCCGAGTGTGCCAAAATTTGTGAGTCTCTCCCGGCTGAGTGTACGCGATAGATAGCGAGGACAAGGCGGAGAGCAGCGTTTTAAACTTGATGTGTAAATTTAATGTTTGCCTTCGAAAGCTTCCACGAACAAACACGTGCATTTTATTGTTCTCTTTTTCCTCGAAAAAATATGTAGGCCGGCAAATAAAAATCAAGGCCGGGTTTAAAAGATCATCGATGAATTCAAACGCTCTTTTTGACTGTGTTTCTTTTAGTGAACATACTACATATACGACTATTTTCTGATTCGAAGAGTATCAGAATACATACAATACAAGTGAAGGATATCTAATCGTGAAAAACTATTTTATATTGTTTGTATCGTTTTATACACTTTTGATATCCGTCAGCGTTTCCGCGCACGAATAAACAAAGATCGGATCTGTATTATACAAGCATGTAGAAACGAAGCCGTGATTATACACGAGTACATTGCAAACATTGCATCCAGCTGTGTTTTATTAATAACAAATCTGCATGTGAAAGCAATCTCACCAGTGATATTTATCATTACCGTGCGCTTATCGTTGCACCATTCGCGTTGCTCGCGTCACGTTAAGTATGTTCTCCGCTTGTTCCCAACGGGCGTACAAACGTACAGGATCTTTAAAATAATTTGCATTACAAAACTGCGATAGAAAATGTAATGTAAAAATATGGAAAGTACGGATTAAGTAGCGTATTAATTACGCAATCATTTTTCCGCGCAATCTTACTTTGCCAAATGGAAAATCGCATTGAATAATTTTCAATACTTGTGTATCATCAAACTGCAGATTTTTATCGGAAGTACAGAAAATATGCATAATATGGAAAAATATGTAAAATATCGAAAATATAATAGGTTTGGTTTATTACATTATATTCATAAAGATATAAATTTGCATAAAAATTGGCAGCCTGTTTATTATAATTTTCTATAAACAATACTTCTGCTTTCTATTAATTCTGAGCATAATGAAGTACCCACATAGTTGACCAAAATATTTTTCCAATTCAAAACTGCCGATTTGTAATACGATCGGCTAATTTATTGTTACACTATCGTGCGTAAAGATAACCGAATATATATATGCTTGCACTATAACAGGATATACAAGCATATGCCTATGCATACTCTTATCCGCGATAGCATTAATATAATTGCTAGCAGCTGTGGTCAGAAAAAAGTGCAATTTCAATCAACGACAAGAAAATGTTCGGTTTTAAAGTTTATGAAATTTTCAACTTCGTATGCGTTCTGCTTCTACGAGTATTGTCGAAGTTGAACCGATTTAAAAAATCGCTTATCGATAACTCGTGTTAACGCTGGCTCGTAATCTGCTCTAAACAACCGTCTTACCGTCATGATCTTCGCTAATGTTCTAGAAATTGTCAAACAAAGAAGATACCACTGTGCCAGCGCGTGCTATTCGTAGCAACATATCACAAAGTTCTCTTTGTTAATTCCGTTATTCTGCCGATTTGATGGTCTTAATTACATTGACCTACTCCTTTAAGTTCGTTCACAGGCCACAGAAAATTTTCACCATTAAATATTCACGTCAGCTATTTAGTCACATCGAACTTTGTCAAGGCTATTATAATTGTATACGAGATTTGCTCTTTGTTAAATTACAAAGTACACGATAGTGTTCGTAGAAATAATTCATAAATCGATTTCTAGCTGCTAGTGAGATTTAGGTCGTACTTTATTTTGGTAACGTAAAAGCAGTGCCAAATTTTCGAGTTATCTCGAGTGTTACTACTATGTATGTATCTTATACGCGATAACAAGAGTTCATTGATGCAGAAAAGATTAATTTTCAATGGATGCGTGTATATATGCGTCTTTTATTTTCTTCAAAAAGGTGATTCTCAAGTAAATACCGATATGCAGTTTCACATGTGACGCACGCTTTATCTGTATCGGGTAAAACTAATTATCTCTCAGCTCATGGATAAATAACTAAACTGGATACGTTGTGTTACATACAAAAAAATATATATATCACTGCGTATTTTATTTTAGATCGATCCAAATGTTTCCAAGTGCAAATAAATTAAAACTATTTGTCTATTTTATTATATAAATTTATATCGTGTAGGTGATCTCATTTCACGCAAATATTTAACAAGGCGGATATTAATACAAAATGAATTATTTATTGCAGAAAAAATGGTGACATCCAAAACTCAGAGAAGTCATCGTTGGTGGAGTCAAAGATACTTCCAAAAATTCAGTCATCCAATCGTTTGGAAGATGTACAACCTATGCTAGCAACAAATAGTGCAAGCAGTGATCCAGAAAATGGTCGTACTGTTAATGGGAGCGTTGTCAGGCAAGTTCTGGCAGCAGTAGTAGCACAACTTGGGACTATCAACACTGGTATGACCTTTGGTTTCTCTGCCATCGCTCTCCCACAACTTCAAGAACCAAATAGCACCATTCCCATCGTCGAAGGTTCATCCGAGGAATCATGGATCGGTAAATTAATACCATTTAATTAAGATTCGTAAAATCGTATGATCATGGTTATAACAAACTATGCTTTCCCTACAGCTAGTATGTCTTCTATTGGAACTCCCATCGGATGTTTGATGTCTGGATACATGATGGATGTACTTGGAAGGAAACTATCTCTCATTATCACAGAGATTCCTGCACTACTTGGGTGGATATTAATTGCATTTGCAACTGATATTCATATGATATACGCTGGAAGATTCTTTGTAGGACTTGGATCGGGCATGGTTGGTGCTCCAGCTCGCGTCTACACGGGAGAAGTGACTCAACCCCATCTACGAGGAATGTTGACCGCTTTTGCAAGTATCGGGGTCAGCACCGGTGTTCTAATCGAGTATTTATTAGGAAGCGTACTTACGTGGAACATCTGTGCAGCTGTTAGTGGGATTTTACCTCTTGCCGCTTTACTGTTGATGTTTCTATTTCCTGAGACACCGTCGTATCTTATGTCTCGTAGTAGACCTGACAAAGCACGCAAAGCATTACAACAGTTTCGTGGTAGTACATGTAATATTAATCAAGAAATGGAGACACTTATCAATTTTTCAAATAAGAACAATATCAAGCGACTAACAGGATTTCGTGAGATAGGCAACGCTCTGTTAAAACCTAATGCTGTTAAACCATTTACTCTGCTATTTTTATACTTTTTAATATACCAATGGTCAGGTACAAACGTTATAACTTTTTATGCCGTTGAAATCTTCCAAGATTCAGGGGCAACGTTAAACAAGTACTTAGCTGCAGTAATTCTCGGAATAGTTAGATTAGTATCAACCATTGTCGCTTGTATCTTATGTAAAAAATGTGGACGAAGACCTCTCACGATGGTTTCTTCCATTGGTTGTGGACTTTCCATGATAGGATTAGGTGGATATATGTGGTTAAGAAACTACTGGATTACGAATAATTTTCAACTTATTGCTACTTGGTTTCCTGTTTTATGTATATTTTCATACACTATAACTTGCACTCTTGGTTTCCTTGTTATTCCTTGGGTAATGATAGGCGAAGTGTATCCAACACAAGTACGCGGTATTATCGGAGGTTTGACTACAATGGCAGCCCACTCTTTTATTTTTACAGTAGTTAAAACGTATCCGTTTTTGGCTAGCTCAATTACTCGGCACGGTACTTTTATTCTTTACGGTTGCATATCTTTATTCGGCACGATATTCTTTTATCTGTGTCTTCCCGAAACTAAAGGTAAAACGCTTCAAGAAATAGAAGATTATTTTTCCGGAAGGAACGATGACTTAAGAACCGGAAGTATAGGTAGACATAAGCCAAAGATGTTAGAAGCGAAAAAGGGTCAGATATTGCCTTGAATTACTCGCACAGTCAACATTTTAATAGACATAAATTAACGAATCTGTCTTCCATTGATCAAACACAAAAGTTACATGGCTATGTTTTATTATTACTAATCAAGATTAATTCTTATATTATTATCAAAGAGTAGTTTTAATTTAAACAACAGAAAAATGGTATTATATATATATTCGTCTTGTAACAAGACATCGGAACTGGTAACGTGATCAAAAGACTTCAAAAATCAATGAAGATCTATTAAATCATATTAAGACTTCAATTATCGATATCCTGATATTTTATTTTTCATTTTTAAGTAAGATAATTTTAATTTGCGACGATATCTATTTATTGATAAAATATTCAGGTAATTTAAATACTACATAATTTTTTTAATGAAATAGTAGTAATAAGATATATTTTTGTAAGAGTTATTGACAGGATCAAATCTACTCGTCAAAAAACGAACAGAGGGAAGAAAGGAGACAAAATATGTACATGCTTTACAGATGTTTTAATATGCGCACAAAATCCGAAAGGTGCTATTTATTGTTATAGTATTATAATATTTGTATATATGTGACAAGAAGATAACATACAGTTAACAAGTTATGTAAGAAACATTTGTAAACAAACATGGTGTAACAATGTACCCAAGTTCCAACAATGCAAACTATTCTATAAGTTAAATTAAACATTTTTAATATATTTATTGTGTAGTTTAGAGTCATATTCTACCTCTATGATCCTAATGTTACAAACGCCGTTCTGTCTCCCCAAAAAAATAATACACTCTTCAATTTTTAAACATTAAAAATTTATTTTGCATATCTACATAGTGTGGAGAATCTAAATATATTATTTATTTCTATAGCGATAAACAATTATGTGTCCAATATATATATTTAATCAAGTGTTAAATGTGGTCTATTACGTTTTCTCTCTTGTTTTTTTATTTTTTCTTGTATGAATTTTCTAATCATGTCTTCAGGCAATATTTCACCT
The DNA here is from genome assembly GCF_040668555.2 of Bombus flavifrons. Lineage (NCBI taxonomy): Eukaryota > Metazoa > Arthropoda > Insecta > Hymenoptera > Apidae > Bombus > Bombus flavifrons. The sequence goes on along the minus strand of NC_138455.1, from coordinate 8,339,264 downwards.
CTAAATGTTTTCGGTAATATTTCTTTATCCAAAATTGCAAGTCTTTCTTCAACATATTTTTTAGCATTGAACATGTGGGCTTCTTTAATTTTTGCAATTAATTCTGCTTGAAATACTTTTTCCTTTGCTATATTACGATTTGCTCTTATCTTCGCCCATATAAACTTCATTCTTTTACGTAGTTTCCTTCTTTTGTGTTTCTTCATCTTTTTTCTTCTAATTACTATTAAACGTACAGCTAATTTTTCTAACATATTTTCTGTTGTAGGAAGTTCAAAAGATGTATTTGTTAATGGTAAATCCTGCTTAGTAGGCTGTTTTATTAAAGGTTCTTCCATTGATGGTATATATCTTGATAATGGTATTTCATATATTTTTTTAGTAGTACTGTCTGGATTTCTAAAATCTATATCAAGTGTTTTTGGTATAAATCTAATATGCACGTTTGAAGGAGTTACAATTAATGCATTTTTAGAAAAATTAGAAAAATGCAAGGTATTATTGGATCCTTTTAACACATGGGAAGAGTAATATCTCGCGATGAAATTACCTAAAATAATCCATAGTTATGTTTTGTATTAGGTTATCTTCTCTGCAATATAAAATTGTATATAAAAATCATGTACTTTACATACTTTCTCCCTTTATTGTTATTTGTCGAAATGCTGCACACAATCTGCTAACAGCCATTGTAATTCTTTTTTACATATTTTTATAAACAGAAGCAAAATTAAAATATTAATATCGTATGTATCAAGCTGAGGTACTGACCGATCCAGAACATAACCTCATTTACTTTAAAAAAAATATGGTGGCGTACACGCATAGAAACTGTTACCCATGTGGATAAAACAAATAATTATAAATGCATAAAATAAGAAATAACAAAATTCAGATTTTACATTTTGTTTATTGAAAATGATTAATTTATTTAAACAATATATGCACTTCTTAATAAAAGATTTTATATTGGTATACAATACAAACGTATTTAAAAGTATTTTAATCCATTCGTGTCTTAATAGTCCTGGTTGTAACTTTATCTTTTTCTCTGTAATTAAAAATTAATTGATATCTTAGTATCTTAAAATAAAAAAGAAAGGAAGAGAAACATAAAGATTAAAATAACCTACATTATGTAAACAATAGCACCCCAACCAGATATTGCATCTCTGTCACATGCATTTACCAATGCTTGACTGATTGTTTCAAAAAGATCATCTGGCTCCATATCTGGCTCATAAAGCGATTCGCACATTCCATATAGTTGCTCACTACATGTTCCGCCAACCACAAAATCATCTGATGGACTTATACATCCTATCAAATCCACATTACAAACAAATGGTTCATAAGTAACAGGACTTAATCCAGCAATGACGGGCTCTACAAAATAAGGTCCAAATCTTCTCTCGTACAATAAATTTGATACCATTGATGCAAATGTTTTAGGATGTATCTTCCTATTTTCCTTCAACTCATAAAGATTTAATCTAAATCTTAACTTTTCCATTACAGTTTGAGTATCGGTAGCAAGACCAGGAAGGCTAAGATATAAGTGAGATCCCATTTCAAAGATCTTTTGAAAATCACATGTTATGGTCTGTGCTTGAATACCAAATCTGCGATCAGCAGCTATTGCTACACAATTCTTGCCTTTCATTGCTATGATAGCTCCACCATTATAGGCTAAAATACTCTGAAAAGAATCACAAACAAATAAAATTGTGATAGGTAAATTTATCTTATTTCATAATTCATTTCAATTAATTCAAATTTTTAACTAACTAATAAAATAAAATTTCATTTATGACATAGTTATATCACTTTAGCATAGTTTATAAAACGTGCAATGTCATTAACGTATTTGACAGCAACATAACCTCTTTTTTACTTTATATTATTTTAAAATATTAGAGTATGACAGTAACCAACATTTTAAAAAATCGAAGAGATGTACCAAGAATTTAATATACGAAAAATTACCATTTTTAGAAGGTCCCGAAGAATTCACCAACAATTAAATGCGATATTACTGCAAAATGTACCCTGAAGGTCTATATTCGAAGCGCAACGTATGTCACGAAACATATAATGCATAGAACTTCGATTTTCTTTTTCGTTGTAAGTTATAAACATAAATTTACATAACTCACTTTGTTTAATGATCACTAATAACATGTAATATTCGTATTTAGACTCATATTATATTTAATAGAATTTCTTGATATTTTATACATATTTTCAAAAAATATGCGGGAAAATCAGTATCATCTTGAGTTTTTGATTCTCTAAAATCCAATATTTTTTTACATGACTTCTGGATTGCATCGAGGTAAATTAAACATGCTTAGGAGATGTTTTTATAACAGGAATAATGATCCTAAGTAAATAAAATGCAATATATTGCATAAATTTTTTATTTATATAATAGCAATATAATGTATTCCTCTATTGAGATTGAGAGTAGAGCCTCTAGATAGTATATTCCATCATCCCCTCCAAGATCTCAGAAAGTCAAGATAAAAGGGGAAAACATGGTTCTGCAATGTTATTGAGAAATTCGAAGCCGTTTAATGTTTCGCATTTGATTCGTTGTCTATTGTAAAGAAGAAAGTTTATATTTTTTGTGGGTTCAAAGTCCTTTTTTTAAATAAACGTTTCATAAAAGTGATAGCCAAAGTTAAAACCAGAGGTGGAAAACGAACGAGGGCGAAAGAGAAAAAGAAAGAGAGAGAAAATGTGTTCGATCAAGACGAGTCATTGTAAATGCCATGAATTTTGCAACTGGGAATGATTTTCAAATTAACGGAAAGAAGAATTTTCATAGAATTTATCTTGATAGGAGTTAATATCAATTGGCAGTTGTATTCCGAAGAATACAGATCACTCTTCCTACAAGTTTTTGGTTAGTGGTTTCGATCAAAACCATCTGGATACAACCAGTCAGCTGTAACTTGCAACACGCGTTTACACGTGCATTTTATAGTTCATTATAGTTCGATGATCAATTAAACATATCATTTGAATTTAACCATAATAAGGTCTAATACGATACAATTGCAACACAAAATGATCGTTCGTAGTCCGCATTTGACGATAATTTACGAACGGTTCATATCTTTTGATACAAATGTACAGGCGCTATTTTGAGTGCTGATTAACTCGATCTACTTCTAGAAAAGTGTTACAAGAAATAATTTGCTGGTCGTATGCGCTGCGTCAAATACGATTGAATGAAAAAAATTTCAGACGACCATGAAATAAAAGTGCACTCGCGATGTATTTTACTTTTATGTTATTTTTAAACCACTGATATACAAAACACTTGGACTAAGCCTTGTAGTTTCAGTCTTTGTATATAGTTAAAAGATTATTCTTGGAATATATTTTAAGTGTTTGGCTTTAATATTCTTTAATTCCGTGACTTTTAACATATATTTAATTAGTGCAAATTTCTTCTTATCTTTCTTCTGTTATTACTTAAGAGATTATAATCAATATATTATTTTTTTGTAGGTTTAGAGGTTTGATAATTATATTATAGAATTTATATAATTAACTCTTTGGTGTTATAAGTCTTTGATATTTTGTTGATTGTGTAAAAGAATGTCACTAAAGCCTAAACGAGTTGATTTTACTCAAACATGGGAAGCATTACAAGAGACTGTAAAGTGTGTAATAACATTATCTTATGTTCCACGTGCAACATGGTATGATAGATTCAGGTACTTTATGATATCTTCTGGTTATTTTCAGAGTATTAAAGTAGTTATATATTTTGACATTGTGTATATGTTTTGTATATTTTGTTTCAGTGATGTGTATTCATTATGTGTGGCATATCCAGAACCACTTGCTGATCAATTGTATTGTGAAACAAAAAGATTTCTAGACACTCATGTCTTCCAATTGTTAGCAAAAGTTCGTGCCCAAGGTGAATCTAGTTTACTGCAGGCATATCATCAAGCCTGGACAGAATATTCACAGGGCATTAATTACTTGCATTGCTTGTACTTATATTTGAATCAACAACATATTAAAAAACAGAAACTTTCGGAGGCAGAACTGATTTATGGCATGTCTTCCACTACGGTTGTTGATTGCCAAGAACAAATGGAAATAGGAGAGTTAGGTTTAGATATTTGGAAAACAAGAATGATTATGCCATTAAGAAAACAGCTTGTCTCTCTATTGTTAGAAAACATTCATGCAGATAGAGTTGGTACATCTCCCACAGCAAGTACAGAAGTTATTTGTGGTGTGATACAGAGTTTTGTTCGGGTTGAGGAATATAAAATGAAGGGACAATTAGATGTAAGGATTTCTATTATGCTATTTAGTTTTCTTTAGTGTACTATATGCTTCTTGCAAAACTTTTTATATAATGTGTTTTGCTTTAGATGTACCAAGAAATTTTTGAAACACCTTTTCTTGAGGCTAGTGGAGAATTTTATATGAGAGAAGCAGTCGAATTACTTCAACAATCGGATGTAACCCATTACATGGAAAGAGTGACATGGCGACTCATGCAGGAGGAACTTCGTGCCCATAAGTTTCTCCATGCAAGCTCTGTGCCTAAAGTATATTTTTATATATCAAATATAATGTGCGTTAAATTAAAGCAGTCGATCGTTTAACAATAATATATTGTAGGTGAGACAATGCTGCGAAGGAAAAATGATAGCCACGCATGTAGCGTGGTTTCATTGGGAAGGAAAAAGGATGATAGAATACGAACGTAAAAGAGATTTGAGCCTCTTGTATCCATTGTTAAGGCCATTACCTTCAGGTCTGACGGCACTTGTACAAAAATTTACTGAACACATTACTCAGCAAGGATTACAAGCAATTAGCTCTTTACAAGGAGAAAATGTAAGAAATATGACAATACTAAATGTAATTTTATTTTCTATGAAATTGTTTTATTATTTGATAACTGCATAATGTAGATACACACGCAATTCGTGGAAATTATGTTGGATGTGCATCGTAAATATTCGGAATTGATTAAAGATGTGTTCAGAGGCGACCAAGCTTTCGTAACTGCTCTCGACAAAGCATGTTCGGTTGTCGTGAATCATAGGCCTGCTCCACGGCAACCAGCTAGAGCACCTGAGCTAGTAAGTACTTTAAGTAGTGGTATTTCAATGCAATTTGTTTAATTTTTTTAATTTGTAATATTTCAATTTAGTTCGCTAAATATTGCGATTCTCTGTTAAAAAAATCTGCGAAGGCGGCATCGGAGGGAGAAGTTGAAGAAAAACTAGCACATTGTATTACCGTGTTCAAATACATTGATGATAAGGATGTTTTTCAGAAGTTTTACGCACGAATGTTAGCGAAGAGATTAATACACCAACAATCGCAATCGATGGATGCCGAAGAATCAATGATTGATCGTTTAAAACAAGCTTGCGGTTATGAATTTACGAATAAATTACATCGAATGTTCACCGATATGTCAGTTTCAGCGGACTTAAATGCTAAGTTTACAACGAGCTTACGAGAAGGAGATAGAGAAAATCAATTAGGCATCGGTTTTGTAGTATATGTGTTACAAGCAGGAGCTTGGCCATTGGGTTTACCACCATCTTCAGGACCATTCGATATTCCTCAACAATTAGAAAAGTCTATACAGGCATTCGAAACTTTTTATCACGCGCAATTTAACGGTCGAAAACTCACTTGGTTACATCACCTGTGTCAAGGCGAACTCAAGTTCAATTACTTAAAGAAACCTTATTTGGTAACTGTACAAACGTACCAAATGGCACTGCTGCTTCTTTTCGAGCATTGTGATTCGATACAGTGCAGAGAAGCCGCTGCATCATTACACTTATCGCATGATCAATTAGTTAAACACGCGACCAGTTTGGTTGATTGTAAAATTTTGAAAAAATCAACAGATGGAGAATTAGAAGAAGATACGACTTTGACGCTCAATTTCGATTATTATAATAAAAGAACGAAATTCCGTATAACTGGTACGTTGCAACGGGATGTACCGAACGAGTGTCACGATGTCGAAACTACACATCGTAGCGTCGACGATGACAGAAAATTGTACCTGCAAGCAGCTATAGTTCGTATTATGAAGAGTCGTAAGGTTTTGAGACACAATCAACTCGTGCAAGAGGTGAGTTTTATTTTGACATGATACATGGGAGTTATCTAAACACGATGTAACTGAACGTACTAATACGATTCCAGGTACTAAGTCAATCTAAGGTTACATTTGCACCATCAATCAGCATGATCAAAAAATGTATTGAAGCTCTTATAGATAAGCAATATATCGAACGTACGCCAAATAATGCAGATGAGTATTCGTACGTCGCATGATTTTATTGTACCACTTGACACAATCATTAATTTATTTCATTCAGGGTGCTTTGTGATCGTTCATAATATAATAATTTTTACTAATGTTTTAGTAAAACGATTGATTATTCTAAATTTTATTTGATCGGATACATCTTTATAGAAATGAACAATACTTTTTCGAATGATAATGCCCAAATCAAATCTAATTTGAAAGATCAAAAAAAGCATCCTGAATTGCTTTCTTGCTCCTAAATCAATTGATTAATAACTTAGTTTATTCAATGACTTATAATATATGTGCACGGAATAAAGATGATTACTATTTTATGCTGGAACAATTTCATTGGTTTCCCAAGAATAAAAATTTAATTTCTGATTTTGATATAACGTACAATTATTACTACTCGTTTTGAGATTCATTGAATCCATATGAAGAATAAATCTATATATTTTTACAAAATTATGCAACAATATTCCAAGCATATTTGAATTTTAATTTTTATATCGTTTCTTATAATAAGTCTCTGGTCCCTCATCTTGAAGTTATAACATACCAGTTAAAACTGGTAGTAATGTACATGACACTTTTGATGGCCATATATTGCACGATACGTGGTGAGATTTAAGTGACATTGCAAAGAATTGTTTGCATCAGACACTTTGCTCTTTAAAAATGTTACATAATATAAGGAATGTTATTAATCAGTTCCACTACAGCATAGATTTGGATTGGTACTATTAGGAACGTGGAGTTTTTAGTTGTAACAGTTCTGGATCCAGCAAAGGATTATCATCTGCCTCTGATTCTAATGGCTTATTCATACTATTAACCACAAGAGGTGATGTAGTGGCTGTGTTACTATATGGTGAAAACCCTGCCCATTCCATGCCAAGATATATAGGTGGTGGGCTACCCAATGGTGGTTCCAGTAACAAATGATCTGATTGTTGCTGCTGTTGCTGCTGTTGTTGTACTTCCTGACATTCAGAAGGTGGCATATGCGAGGTCAAGTGAGTGGTTACTTTACATTGTTTTTCTTGTTTTCGCCACTTTGCTCTTCTGTTTTGAAACCATACCTACATGGCATAAGCAAATTGTTGAATCTGATTAATAATTATCAATTGCATTTTCTGAAGCAATAGAATACATGGCTATTATATACCTGTACCCTTGCTTCTGTCAATTGGATACGTAGAGCAAGCTCTTCTCTAAAAAATACATCAGGATAATGTGTCTTCTGAAACGCTCTTTCTAATTCTTCTAATTGAAAGTTTGTAAATGTGGTGCGGTATCTCCGCTGTTTCCTTTTTCCAACTCCAGTTGATTGTCTATCCTCGCTTCCCGGACTTGGTGAAAAGTCATACGCTACAAAAGTTTATCGTTTTTCTCAACATTATTATACTTGATAAACTTTGTGTGAAATTAAGCGTATAATATCGCGGATTTAATGTAATCGTTTCATCTTCAACCGAAGTACAGTCGGTGCAAAACATTACGGAAATTAATGAATTGATTCGGGGATTCACACGCTGCTTCCTCATTGCACTTAATCATGTTGAATGGCGTAAAATGATTCATAACTGTTAAACTGATTACCACTAACTCTATTTAAAACAAGGGCTGCCGATTCGCTTAATGCATTTAGCAATAATTTAATTGAGGACTGCCCCAACTTACGAGTCGACAGGTAGAGAGTGGCAGTTAATTAAATCAGGTCTGGGGTGGCAGGGTGCACTTACAGAATTTTGTAGGAAAGCAAACTGAGGAAGATTGAGCGCCTATCAGACCAGCCAGAGCAGTCGACTGTAGATCTCCTCCGGGGTTGATCTCGTCTGGTGCTCCAGCGGAAGCGACGATCGCTCCAGTGGATACTAGAGGATCACGCGGTGCACCCACCAAAAACAGTTGTCTACTATTTTCGTTTGCACTTTCGTCTTCTTCCTTTAAATCCATTGCAATATTTAGCTTCCGTTGTTTAATTAATCAAACACAGAATAGACGAGACAGACGTTACACCGAATGAAAGATAGACTAATGGTAATTGAATCACTACCAGGTTGAGAAGTTCGTGTGGGTACCACAGCGACTCCGCAACTCTGCTATTTCTTTTCTCTTTTCCTCCTTTTTTTCCTTACACCTGTACGACGTAGATAGGGTAGGGGACAGAGTATATTCAACATGAACTCCCTCAAGAGGGGTAGTGAAGCCTCAAAAATGTATTGCTTATACACCACGAATCAATAGCATGAATGTACACCAGAAAAACGGTATATCTAGTTTTCCCCATGTGACCATTAACTATTTTGTGAGAGACTGATATTCGCACGATCGTATATTATCATCGATCTTTCGGTATTAATCATAAGAGATTATTTTGAAAGCGTTTTACGTTTACGAAATATTTAGTTACGATTCTTATTTTATGGAAAGGAATAAGAGGAGAAGATTAGAATGTACTATTGAAGACACAAAGCTTTTATACATCTTTTTATTAGAACAGTGTAGTGTATTACAATATGTACAAAATCTGCTACATCCACTTATACTTAAATAAAGGTGTATTGTGCCTTAAAAGTGCACATCTCAAATATTACTATAGTAACACTTTTTTAGCTTGTATAAAACTGAAATATAGTGCCATTTGTTTTACTCATGAAAATGTGAGAAAATATATTTAGCACAGTGCATATCACAGTAGGTGCATGAAGTAAAATGTTCAATATGAACTTTGTTTAAGATTATTATCATCTTCAGTACTCCATCTCATGTGTGCATGTTGAAACACATTAGTTGGACCCACGTCATATCGTTAAAGTAGAATAGAACATTTAGACGTAAAAAAGGCGAACCTTGCTGGTAGAGACTAATAGATCATCGTCGAAAAATTTTGTCTCTATCACAACATTCCCACTGAATATGGATAAGAAAGGACCAATTATAAATGAATGATGTCGAAACAGAAAATTATAACAATAACATTATACTTACTTTAAGATGTTAGCAGGCATCATTTGACTTTCTGGAGCAGCTTGAATTAAACTTTGCCATGTATTAGTACTGTTAGGTATAACAAATCCAAATTCAAAGAACCATTCCTCTAAGCATCTGCCCTTAAACAACACTTTCTGTTCTAACCTAAACCTTTCCATTGGTTCTGCAGAACTAAAATTAATTTCTCGTGATATTGCACGACATTTTAGAATTCTTTTAGGTACTCTTGCTTCATGTTCGACCTCAGGTACAGACCTTTATACAATCAATTCTATTGTTAATACGAAGATCTTATCATTGTAACGTTATCAGAAATCGTATAGGTTATGATCTACTTACAAATCTTCGTTACCTTGCCATAATATTTTGCCATTATCAGCATCTCGTAAATTCATCCAATTACTGTAACAAATAACAGTTAAGGAACGTAATACTGTGTGTAAATTAATATCATAAAATAAGTAAGGTTAATTTTATCATAGTTGACTTTAACCTATAAATTGTCACGTTTATATGCGATTCGTTTGCAACAGGTAAATAACTTTGTTACACGAGAAAAAGGATACACTTGAAAGCCCTTAAGTATATCTTCGCCTCGAGAAGGCATAATTAATTCAATCAAAGCGAAATACTCTTATTTCGTGACTATGTAAATGAATCACGTCCATCCAGGCGTTATCGATTCTTTGTACTGTTGATTTATAAGTAGAAAGTAGCCGTTGGTCATGTCGGCTAATTTCAGGGATTATTGTTAATACAGGTAAGTTAATTAATACCGATGACTATTAACAAAATCCATATATGTATACATATGTATGTATTTGCAAGTTAGACAATGTAAATGATAGTAGAAAGAATAAATGGGATATAGTATAATGCGTTATATCTTATAATATATGTATTCTTGACTTATTACGATTTAAATTGTTTATAATATGTACGAATATCTTGTGATATACAGATGCTGATAGTTTATGAATGCAAGAATTGATTAGACAATACGAGGATTAAAATATTACTTTAATAATAATCAATAAATAGAAAAATTTTTTCAAATGCAAAAAGGTGAAGATACCAGCGTAACGTGCTTTCACCTTCAAAGAAGAAGAAAGATGAAAGGACTCGTTCAAAGAATCAACGAAATTATAAATAAATTTTCAATCAAATATTATTTAAGCATTGTCTGTATATTTGTATTATGTACTTTTATACGTCATTTTTAAGTGAATTATTATATATTGTCTAGTTGAATGTATTTCGCCGTGTATTCTTATTAAAAAGATAATTATAATTAATAATAAATTATTATAAATGAATCTATAAGAATATTATATTACACGCTTATAACATTAGTTAAATAAGTTAGACTAGTAATTACGAAAAAATATTGCAAAATTTTTGAAATATTGAACACGGCTTGTCCAAAGCACATTTCAGGACGCATAGCCCAATTTTTGTCTCCGGACATGCCACGTTTTGCCATCTATTTGTAAACGCTCCAAGTTTCAGTTCCTTTACCACCTCATAGATGGTGAAACGTGGTATATCCGAAAACAAAAATTGGGCTCTGTGTCTTTAAACTTATGTTGGACAAGCCATGTTTTGCCATTTGTGGAAGAGAGGAGGAACTGAAACTTGGAGTGTTTATGGTAGATGGTGGCACTTGCTTGGTCGAAGGGAATTATCGTGCAATTGTGCAACAAGGAGAGACATATATCGTGTATGATAGACAAGGAGAGCACTACTGTTGGATAAGGACAGTAATAGTGTCGTGTGACAAACAAAGATCGCACTATTGTGCGACAAGGAGTTACAGTGAAATTTTTCCCTCCTTTTCACCGTGATAATGTTTGGACTTCTACGAACCGGTTAAATTTTCATACTCAATAGATGATATCGTTCTCATTGAAGCCCCGTCTTGCGTCCGTTGAGCTTGGAGATGCAATACGAAAGTATTGAATTTTTTCTGTGCAAAACTGTGTTTCCCTAAGTTCATATTAGAGCATTGCCTCTCTGGCATTAGCGAGAAAATAAATAAATCACATTCATCCGACGTTCTACACCATTGAAATGTTTCAATAAACGTTCTGTCACGGGTAATGAATTATTAATAATAATAACAATTGCATTGTTAATGCAATGATTAGATGACCTATCCATCGATTATAGAGCAATGTCTATATAACCTATGCATCATTCATTCATCATTCGATTTCCGTTAATTAATTCTTATATCTTACTGTCAAGAGTAAATAAATAAAATACGGAATTACAATAAAATAGATACGCAATTAATTGTGTAATCACGTAATTAGTGTCGCAATTGTTGTCCTCTAAACGATTCGACCATTTGTGGCACGTTTAACGTTATTTTGTTCACGAGCCTGGCCCGTATCGAATTGTGCGTTTAAGATTTCAGGTTTGGAAGCTTTGTAACAAGAGGATGCGCTGACACCCGGTTGTTACCATATTCATTTGTATTTCATAAGGCCTTTCATTTTTCTTTCTCTTCGAGGGCTTGTTTTACAACGCCACGTTGTTTGTCTCGGTCCAGTCATTAACCATCTGTTTTTAAATAATACACAAGCTCCTCGACTATCCATTCTTAATCTTGCTCCTTTCATAAGCAATCCCTCTCACTATAATTTTTCACAACCCCTTTTAATACTATTTTTCACGAAAGCAAGCAAGATAAATCGAGAAGAATAATGGTTTGACAATTTCAAACGGAATAAAGTGGAAAGTAAAATTAAAATGCGTAGACACAGGCCTTACAGTTGCCTATACAGGCTGAATAATAAATTCTGTTCGTGTTTTCTCAAACAAGTGCATCGAGTTCGTAGTAAAAAAAAAAAAATTATCGTAAGCCTACAACCGAGTGGTTAAAAGTTAATAACATTACGAAAAATCTATCGACATAATTATCTCATTCCGTGAGAAAATTTATGAAAAATATCGGATACGCGTGTCCTTAACGTTTCAATCAATTTTCATATTTTTCGCAACGCGCACTTTGGTGATAGGTGAACGATCTTCTGCCTGGACCTAAAATTAATAACGAAAAATTATTCGATTTTCCAGAGAAAAATCGCTCGAGTCGACGAAAGAACGCATTGTGTGGCAAGTTTCTATAGAATTTCCATAGAAAATAATGGCATTGTCCTGGATTAAAACGTTCCTGGCAACCCTTTGCGAATAGTTTCACTCCGAACTGCTGTAAAAATTGAAATTCGACGAGAGGCGACGCAGCAAGTGTCGCGGTCAGTTTCTGCCGCATTGTATTTCTACTGCAATTCAATTCGTATCGCGCAGATACAAGTTGGCGAGAATAGAAATCTGGTCGTTGTGTCCGCGATAGTTTTGGTAGATCGGCGTTAATCAAAGTAGAAATCGAAAGAAACTGTCCTCTCGTGGAAATTTTCTAATTCGTCAACCTGGCTTTTCCTTAATTCTCCTTTGATGCTGGCACAGTGATACGAGGTGCTGCCCTTCTCGTTCGTTTTATCGTTCCAACGGTTAAGCTGGCAAGCTGGCAGCACGACCACGAATTTTTAATACACCCTATATATACAGGGTGGTTGGTAACTGGCGGTACAAGCGGAAAGGGGGTGGTTCTACGCAAAAAAAGAAGTCGAAAATATAGAATAAACATTTTTTTTTTTAATTTTTCCATCGAGACAACGATCTACGAGACAACGGTGAGATCCGTTATAACGAGACGTGATAAAGTGCACGCGTACCGAGCGAAAATTCAAAGTCGATTTTCTCGAAAACAAAGCCTCAAACGAGAAATTTTTATTCTATATTTTCGACTTCTTTTTTCGCGTAGAATCACACCCTTTCCGCTTGTACCACCAGTTACTAACCACCCTGTATATTGGTATAGTAATATTGAATAGAAAAATCTTGTTTCATTAAAATTCCCTTAACACGTTGACTGCTACGACATCCGTATTCGGGTGACAGCAAAGTTTCCGGTAGGACCGTGTCACCCGTATTCGGGTGACGCTTATTTGACTACTTGCGAAGGATCGTCGTACATATTTGAAATATACATATACAGAGATCTATAGATATACAGGGTGGTTGGTAACTGGTGGTACAAGCGGAAAGGGGGTGATTCTACGCGAAAAAAGAAGTCGAAAATATAGAATAAAAATTTCTCGTTTGAGGCTTTGTTTTCGAGAAAATCGACTTTGAATTTTCGCTCGGTACGCGTGCGGCACGTTATAACGTATCTCACTGTAGATCGTTGTCTCGATGGAAAAATTAAAAAAGAGATTTTTATTCTATATTTTCGACTTCTTCTTTCGCGTAGAATCACCCCCTTTCCGCTTGTACCACCAGTCACCAACCACCCTGTATATGAATCAGGTCATTTCCCTTGCGTTTGTATCCCTTTTTCTTTTATGATCTTTTAAATATTTCGATACAGCAAAGATGTACCGATAGTGCCGGACATACAAACTTTATCAGCAAAATATCGTCTTTTAACGCACGTTAGAATGATAGTTATTGTCCGAGAGATAAAATATTTTTTTATTCGAGGTAAAAGCGCGAAGCGTCTTGTAAAAATCGATCGGCTATCGATGCGTCTAGTTTCGGTCGTAAATGGCTGGCCTACACGTTCTCTAAAACGAGGAATGTCCATCGACCAGTTGGTTTCCGGGCCATCAAGATCGTATTGACGACAGTCAGCGAATGAAGAGCACGCGTGCTCAGCCGGAACATAGAAGATTTCCTCCTCGCCATTCGTTTTATGTGTTGGCCGTCTTTACGAGCGCCGCAGTTGGCAGATTCTCGATCGGGACTCTGCACAACCGGGAAGATCCAGTTGGAGAATATCCTTTGTCCTTTGCAGTATTCTTATTAAAAATAGAATAGAAGAGAATAAGCGAATTAATTGGCCTTTAACACTTTCCGTTATAAGCAGCTCATGCTGCTCTTCGAATTACATGCGAACAGTGAAACGTGAATTTTTCTTATCAAATACGTGTACAATTTATATAGATGATTTACACGTTGTACAACAATTACATTGCTTTAGATAGCGTAATAATTATTATCGACAGTAACGGAGCGTGCAAATTGTTCAGTTCCGTCCATGATAACACTGCTACGACTTTCTTTCCTTTCAACAGGATTGATAATTATTTACTTCGTAGTGAGGTGGTTGTTGATGAAGATGCCCGCAAGAAATACTCTTGATATTCAACAGGAAAGTTTATCAAACTATTAACAAACAACAGTCAACAATTTACGATCAACGATTAACGATTAACAACAATTAACGATTAACTATCAAGAGTTATAATCACGTATCTCTAATAGTGTTTGCTTCGCTATGACCCTTAACCTTTCGCACTTAGCAGCTCGGGGCAGAACGAATCTTTGGTTCGAAATCAAACGGATTTTTGTTGCCCCTCGATATCCGCGACGATTAGATGTCCGCGACGGTTGCCGCGTATGCGATTTTCCGAATATTCGGCGAGAGAACCGTAGGGATCTCGATACATTAGGCATGTCAGCTTGACGCTATGAAAGTATAGCGTTTGGTGTCGCGAAGACGTTGCAAAGTTGCGTGGTCGAGTGCCGCCACGGTAGTATACGCGATTTATTTGAGTTTTAGTGGCTCTGGAAAAAATAAATTAGGATTTCAATATTAAAGGGAATAAGCGAGGTGTTTCAACGTTAGTTTGAAAGATCACTGCTTCGGTGAATAAGTGTGGGCTATGGATATTGCAATAATTGCCGAGCTTCTTCAACAATTCAAGAAAACAGGCTGATGAACGCCGAGTAGCGGTGCATTTTCCACCTGAGTGTGGTTTAAAGGGTGTTGAAGTAACTAATACTGTTACGTGGCCACTTTATACAATGCAACTCCGCATTTTTATGTATTCTATTTACCTGAACGAAATTTTACTATTTTACTATTATTAGTTGAACTATCGTCGAGAGTTAACTTATACGATTTGTACGAGGATGTAAGCAGCAAGGGCACGAGTTACGCGATACAAGTTTGCAACATTATTATGTATTTAAAAGCAAATGTTTCGTGGAATTCTCTAGTATGAACATGAACTTCTACTAAGTGAACAAAAAATCGTAGATAGTGGAGAGAAATAGGTGGACTCCTGTTACACGAACGACCTGGTTATATGAACCGACTTGTTCCCGGGCAGGTTCGTATAAACGGAGTACTGTTGTAATATGTTTAAAAAAAAAACAAACAAAAAAGATGAGTTATCTTTAAAAGAACAAATGTAACTTTCTTGGAAATGGGAGAATATTCTATACGCTCTTGTCGAAGTTTCTACGAACGTGAAAAATTAGATTCTGTCGATTCTCGAAGTTTGTCAACGACGAAAGAATGTAGCACAAATATAAATACAATTAAGTCGAGAATAACTTAACTGTAATTGACGATCACTCGGTTTAGATTAGAGTTGAATTTCTTCATTTCCGAATATTTCATTCCAATTCGTATCCTGTATATCGTATCTTATCTTCACCAAGGCCATTATCGTTTAAAATACAGAATATGTGGAATTTAAGCAAAGAAAAATTATGTTAATTGAAGCTGTTGCGGATTTTTCATCTTAATAGGATAAACAAATAAAAGATAAAAATAAAATAAAAATAAGTAAAAGATAAAATAATAAAAAAAAATAGGAAAAAAGAACGCAGCAGGTTTAACCTCCAGCTGCGGGTGATTTTCATATTTTTGTGTACAGAATCGCGAACAAATTTGCATCTTGTATAGGTATATCGTTAGAAGTCTTTTGACGCGATACATAAAGCAATCAAAATAAGCGGAAGAGAAGAAAATATTTTTGTTTGTTAACTTCCAAATAGCTTCCAATTGACACAGTATGTGGAATGTATAACACAATTTCCACGTTGCTCGCTGTTGGAGTGTTAAAATTTCACTTCGCGCTCCTATCGAACAAACAATTGAGGCGAAAAATCACGCGTACCGATAGCTATTACTTTATTTTTTCTTCGAATTGAGGAAACTCGTTAACGACAGAAAAATACGATGGAAACATAATTCAAAGAACGTAACGGCATTTTTTATTGGTTTCTATGTTCCATAGTATCAACTTTTTCGTTGTCGTACGAAAATACTAACTAAACGATACGAAACTGAGTATATTTCAACCTAATTAATTAGTACGTAAATGCTGTAAGAAATTAAATGCTTGTACTCCACGAAAAGATCGCATAAGCAAACTAGCCACGTATGAAGTAAAAAATTCATGACGAATTTGAAATACGTAGGAGTGTTCCGATGCGTTTGGCGTCAGTATCTCGCCATTGCGTGTCCAATTTGTTGCAGGTAGTAGAGAAATAGAAGAAAAATCATCGAGAGTCAGCGAGGAGAGGGCACGGCGAGCTGTTGCGCCATTGGTCGCCGTTAGGGGTGTCTGAACACTTCGTGGGTGGTTGGGAGCGACTATATAAAGCGTTTCACGGATCATGGTACATCGCAGTTGCTTTTACGTGTTGCTTCATCCGCGTTCTGAAACTTTTTCCTCTCTGCAACGTGTCTGAAACGTCTTTTTTTCGCTTTCGACCAGCGACGATCGTGTTCGCGTCTCGCGTTCCTCGACTTCCGTTCCAAGCGTACGACTGAACGTCGATCGAAAGAATTTACATCGTCCGAATAGTTCGAAGAATTTTTCTGGTGAAGTTGCTCGTTACGGTGGAAAACGAGAGGATAGTTGGGGAAAAAGTCGAAGAATTGATCGTGAGAAGAAGAAAAAGAATATCTTTTTTCTTTATTTGTGAATTTGAGGATCGAAACAGATTCATATAAGGGGAGTATATTAACATCGGTCACGATTATCTCTACGTGATGTTAATTGTTAAAAATCCATCGCTCGAGGAATATTCGTTGGTGTTACGTTTGAAAAAATTAATTTCCATAATACACACGTAATCGAAAATATTTTACGATTTTTATAATATACGCGCGAGGAATGATATAGTATAAAAATAATATTCCGGTCGTCCACTTTTAAATAATCGTAGAATATTTTGCGATCGAACGAGGCAATCTAACGGCAGAAATAAAAATAGAAAAGAAGGGTTAATCACGCGGATGATGAAAATATCTGGACGTAATTTTTACAGGCAAGAAAATGCTTTCGCGGCGTGGGAAGACGCAATTGGTACCGTGCTTTGGAACCATAGAAATCGTGATGTGTTTGTGGATTGCGTGTATGGTTTTAACTCTGGTCGCATCTCAACAGAAATTTTACATTCAGGGCCGGTATGGCAAAAGGCAGGAACCGCGTACAGGTGAGATATAAATATATATAAAATTACCTTGACTGAAAAACCTTCAAGATTTCATAGATCCATTTTCTTTACAAAGCATGAACCATTTCTTCTCTACTGTTCAAAACTCACTGTTCAAAACTACTGTTAAAAAACGTTTCTAAGTTGTAAATGATATAATTGATAATTATACTATATAACTATAACTACGTGACTGCATAACGATATAACTACATAAACTGCATTAACTGAGAAATATTCAAACACACGAATTTTCTCTCTATTAATACAAATACATCTTGATTAACTGTTGCACTCTATTTAAGTTTCTGCGATTCCGCGATATTTCCTTTGCTCTCGTTAAAACGTGAAATCTTACCTTTAATTTTCCAGTCGTTCGTATTTTCAGTCTCCGCGACTCGTTCCATGCGCGATGTTCTAATCAGAAGCGTCGTGGTCGTTTTGTAGACCAACGATTGGTGGTTATCTCCAATTAGAGCGTTTCTAGTTTCTAGTCACTTGATCTTTTCGTTCTGAACAAGGCACATTTATCGAATTCAATGAGAGTAGAATGTTCCGTAACTGTGGATTTTCTTTTGTTACAGTCGATGCGTTATAATTAACTATCGTATACCTCTCCTATTATTTTTCTCGTATTTCCAATTACGGAAATTTTTCCTTCCATATGTATACTCTTTTCTTCTCCATCGTCGTTCTCATTTTTTCGTATCTGCTTCATCATTATTTTTATCTGTTCTTCGTGCAATGAAGAATCTGCAAAGGAAATACGCGTCTTTCTGTGTACATACTTATAATTGTTTTCGCAAGAACAAGAAACGCTCTTTGAGCTTCGATTCATCGCAGTAATTAGTTATGGGTGTCTGCGCGATAGAAGCAAAGGATAGCTTATTAAATAATGAAAATTACGATATATCGGAAATTCTGTGACGAACGAAATTGGAAATGTCGAGCAATTGTTAAACTTGGATAATGACGATTCGTTGCTTCCATCTGAAATGTTGAGAACAATTTGCGACATTAAATTACTGTTATTATTACACATTAAATTACATGTTATTATTAAATTACACACTTATTATTATTTGCTGTTCATTCGTGAACATTCAGATGCGATTAAAATGCCTACTTACGAATAAGAAATTCATTGGCAGATGATTATTCTCAACGATGTTTCGCTATTACGTATATAGTAGAATAGAGTCATCTGAGTCACCCAGCTACATTTTAAAATTCAGTCCTGAACTTTGCATAGAATAATCGAACTTGCTGCAAATAATGAGACATCGTTAGTCTTTAATATAGTAATAAAAGAATGAGAAAATACCAAAAATCATTTAAATAATTTTTTGACAACATTATTCGGGTTAGCGAGAAGATATTGCGTAAGGATATTGGTATTGGTTGAACAACTATAAAAGACTATAGTCGTCGAGAATTGTCAATATACGTGATGTATTTCGTTATTTATCACGTCACGAATATCGAGTTAAATAATTTGTTTTCAAACGTGGATCGTTTGAAAATCGTTCGCGATTGAATTTTTCCAATTACAAGATAAATTGCTTAAACATCCTTGCAACACAAATAATTTTACTTTAGCTTAACGTCTCAATTGCAGACTCGTTCTTCGTGTCGGGAGGCAGATATGGGCGCAGTGAAAACACGCAGAAGGCGAGTAAATCGTTGCCAAAGTTGGTGGAGGTAGAGGTGCCAAGGATAGATCGATTCTTTTGGGGTAGCCGGTACGGGAAACTCTCCCCTCCGGATTACCGGACAGTTTCATCGGTGAATCGATTTAGCGCCATTCTCAACTTTATGGATCAAGTTAATCTCGATCGAGAGAACGACGCCAGCAACCGGAACGATCTCGATCTTGTCCCTTAAAATTATTTCGTCGGTAAGATATCTTTCTTGCTTTTTTTTTTTTCGTGAAAGGTTCCAGCTGTACAGATGAATGAATTTTTAAATGAATGAAAAATTCAGAATGCGTAAATTATGCAAAACGACGGATAAGTAGTAAGAGGGAGCAGAGACAACTTTTCAATTATTAATAAGATAACGTGTGTCCCAGCATTGAAATCACCCACAATTTCCAGGATAATATGCTACGCTTTTTAGCATGTTACAAATTTTCTTGTAACATAAAATAATCTCGAGCTTGAAAAGCCTATGAATTTTCTTGAAATCATACACGAGTTTCACCTGATGTTCGTTGCGAGATTTGACTAATGTCCAGTGGCAAAAAAGAAATTTTAAATTTTAATATTCTTTGAGTCGAGACAAATTAACTCTTTATAATTTTAATATGTTTATAAATTTTCACGTTTGAAAGGATCGATGAACTAAAGCAATTGAAAATGTTAGACTGTCTAATTTTAAAGAAACAACAGAGTATTTTTGCTGCAGAATTACCAATGAATTTTCTCGTGAAGCGTTTTCTTTGTTGGAGCTGTTACAGAAGAGTTTCTATTGCACAGAAATAATCCTGTTTCAAAGCGAGACACCTAATTCTGTTCTTTTCTAATGAACAACTATTCCAATGCTAATATTATTGAACTATGCTTTGCAGACATCTACGAGGACACGTTGGCTCTTTTGTGCGAACGATACAAATCGAGAGAAGAAGAGTTACAGGGAACGTGTGTGTTTCAATCTTCTAAACAAGTCCTCCGTAATGATTCGTTGTTTTTAATCGATTTAAAAGAATGTAAAGATCTCGAGAAAATCGGTGGAATGCGCAGAAAAACGAAATATAAGCTTCAGTTTACGCATCGTAGAATCTGGTGTTTTCTTTGTAAACCGACCCATTCCTTTTTATCGTTCTCCATTTTCCCTCATTCACTCTGCTACTTTTGTAACAATTCTTTTTCCATTTTTTATCAATTTTGACTAGCATTATGTATTCAGAATAGTAGTGGAATAGTAATAGTAATAGTAGTAGAATGTATTCAGCATAGGAGTCGAATATTGCTCGAGTGTCGTTTAAATCTTTATTTAATTTTTTTATTCCATCTAGAATCTAGATTCTTACATATATACATATGTATTTTTGATTCCCGTTAAACCATCGACAGTTTTCAATTTTTCACACACAATATTTTTCCACTTTTTGTCTTTTACTACTACATTCTGTATTTTTATGCACTTGTGGGTGTGAGTGTGAAACAAATTTATGCTTAGATCTCATTCTTTCAGTTGCACTGATAAAAATATGAATTTACATAAAAAATCCGCAGTCTATTTATTACCATCACATTCCGTAAATTATCTTACAGATTTACCAAATTGTACAAAATAATTGCTTCCGAGGAATAAACGTTTTAGAAGTTTTGCCGGTTCCTCAGCTGTAATGGTCTGTATTTAATCAAACCGCCTACGGGAAATCCCTGGAAGGAATTCCTTTTTCTTTTTATGTTCTACTAACGCATTGTGTCCTCTCTATAACTATCTCGTCATTATCCTCTTATTTATCATTACTTTGCGATCGTTTAACGTCATCGAAGGAGTTTAGCAGATAAGATTCGCGTTAATAGATTTTTCCTGTCTCCCTCTTTAATTCCATCCCTTTTTCTTTCCACTTCCATAAAATATCGAGTTTCAATCGTTTTCGTTTCGTTTCCTCTTTACGTTCGGGTTTACCGCTTAGTATTCGATATCGAAGAGCGCAACAAGTCTCCACCGTAATCAAATGGCGAATCCAGATTCGATTATTTTATTTGTCTTCTATCTTTTATTTTTTTCCCCCAAACGGTACGTGTAGGTGGTCAAAATATCGTAGTGGCGATAACACTACCATTTTATTTCTCGGTCAAGTGGTCGTGTTCCAACGATTCGGTATAGATCAATGCGATTCGTTCACGATAATGAAACTACCTGGGAAAATGGGAGACACGATCGTTTGCGCCATTTTTACGGATCTTTTCGATGGCCGCGCCGTTCTAAACTTTCGAATAAGTTTGGCGAGAAACTTTTTTGGTCTCCGCTTTAACACGAGAATTGCCGATAATTAAAAGGAAATATTTGAATTGTACAACGAAATAGTATTGCATAGTTTGGACAAATAAATAAATGTCTGGTGTCAAATGGATACTTACCCTTAAAAAGTAACCTTTTTAATATTATAATAAAGATATCACAAAACAATTCCGGACTTTGATCTCTTGATATCTTTTTTCATAAGATTTGTCTTCGCATACTACATGAAAATCAATAATCATAGATAATTAGCGATCTCTCGCTTTTCATACTTCTTCATTTTCTTCTATTAAGTTCTCTATTTTAATTTGATAAAACTCCCACAGTAACAATTATTAATTTATCGTTTTAAACTCAACTCGGAAGAACTTCAGTACTTAAGGATGATCTCATGAGAAGTATCTGCACACGACCTATTAAACAGGAAAATAAAAAGATCTGAAACCATGTAACACACTGAAGGATTTAATAGTTTCCCTGTTACAAGATTCTAAATCCTGGGTATTAAATGAAATTTTTCTTTAAATCCCAGCATCTTTCCGCAATCTTTTCCTAGATTCAATTTCAAATCCTTTAAAATCCCGTCTTATCAAATCCTTCTTAGCAATATCCATGAGTTTACCAACGATAGATAGAATTTCAAAAAATACGCTGGCGTGTTTTGTATCGCGATATCGGTTACGAGCGCGACAGGTTCGAGCGTAGAATACCGATGTGCCAATTAGAAACATCGACGCGTTCCATTCACTTTCGCCGATGAAAACGAAGAGAGCCCGTTTGAAAGCAATGAAAGTAAGATGCGTAAGGAGGATTCGCGATAGCCGCGAGGGGAGGATGCAGTTTTGCTTGGCCGTGGAACTCGTTCAGCAGGGTAATCGAACGGATCAAGCTGCGAGCCGTGGAATGAACCGGACCGGTCTACCGTAGTTACTCTCCGCGGTAGACAATGCCTGGTATCGATTAGAAAGTAGATAATATGCACGACACGACGTGTATACTCGACACAAGGAGGTTATCGTTCTTGTGCTTCCAAGCATCGCACAGTTTTGCTTCTGTGCTTCTCGAGAAAGGTAAGATGAAGGGAAACTATCGACGACCATGATGATTTCGTGATAAACGAGTCGCTGTAAATTGTAATAAATTATGTATAACATTGAGAGAATCGGGAAAGGATATGCGAATAAATAGGAGGCTTGGAAATACAAATTACAGGATAATTGAAAAATGCAGCGATAGTTTATAGGATCTGTTAATCGTTCGAGCATTAGGTTTTACGATAATGAACTTATTCGAGAGCTAGATGTTTGTTAATTATTTCCAGTCACTGGACGATATTAAATCGTTTATCTGGTAGTTGGCACTTTACCGATAGCTTTCATCCGTAAACTTTGTGCTTTGGAGTTTACTATAAATTTTCAGCGTGAGATATTTACCGTTCAGTTTCTCTTCAAGCGTGGAACGTGCCGCGGAGTGTACCATCGCATTTCTCTCTTACAAATTTCACCCAAAGTTGCCGATTGCGTAACTCTTTCCAAAGTCTAGTCACTGTCTTGTATCCTTGTAACGAATTACGAGTCGCTCGACGAATCTTTCGAAACTTCTGAGAAAAGAATATCACGAAGGCTATGATCCCGGAAGATCTGAGAATCGACGAGGGTCAGGCAGAGATCGTAAGAGAATCAGAATTAAAGAGAAGACAGTGGCTGGGCAGATTGAGTGGCAAGGTCTTTAAACGATCGCTTAATCCTATTTGAGGCCTACTTTTGAGCCGATCCAGAGGAGAAAGTAAGAGGAGCAGTATGTACTATACATATATAAAAGAGAGGAGCGACGGTGGTCGCGTGCTTGGGAAAGTAAAGTCTCGTTTACACGTAAGAGGCCGGTCGTGCGTTTTTACAAACACTCACACATTACGCCGGAATAGGATTGCGATTACCACATTTTAATTTTCTTGAAATTTCTGGGTCGAGCAAGAGGGAGTCCCCATTATCCTTATTTTTGTTTCTTCTTTGATCTTGAAAGTGGGCCGAAAACATAACGGACGTCGGCTGCCTTTTACACGTTGCGATAGCGTTTAACGTGACCGAGAGGTTCTGCGTATAATTGTCTCGTTGAGTGGCTAATTGTCGTAAAACACAGATATTATGGAGTTCCTTCCTTTCCCTGACAAAAGACTAGCTGACGAAGTATAGTAAAATATAAGCATATATCATGATAGAATAGCCTGCTCCCATAATGAAGTAGAAACTGGAATAAATTAGAGTGATGTAGATGGATGTAGATAATTTCCAGTATTAATAAACTGTGGTTATATACGCTGATTTTATGCATATATTACGATGTACAGTCTGGTGTATTCCGGAGAACGCAGCGGGAAGCTTTCATTAGCAACTTCTATGAGATTAATGCGACTATTGTAATAAAGATGAGATGGCCGAAAGAATTTTCGTGCATATTTATTACGCTTTCCTCGATCCAAGGTTTCTATACAAACGTTGCATGAAAACCGAGAATGCGACGTTGTTTTGCCATTGCTTTCTAAGAGAAGTAGGTTTTGTTTTCGATTACCAGATATCTTTTTCAGCAGCGATATATTCATCGTGTCGTAATTAATTCCGTATGCGTCGATGCAAATTGAAAATAATATTACTGCAACGACATATTCGACGACTATGTGACATCATTCCATTCTTATCGTGATGTCACCCCAAACGTGATGACCATAACACTTTCCCCTTTGGATTTCTTCAGTTTGTCAACTTCTCTTTGCTTCGTTTCGAACATTAACTATTCTTGTCACAATAGGAACTCAGCGTTCGTTCGAAGAAATTTGTCAACAAATCGTTAAAAGGTGGCGTAGGATTGCGTTAATGAGATTTTCTTCTTCGCAATTACGTGGAAGCGTCGATGTTAATTGCAGATTTACAGAGTATCCTACGTGAATCGGTGTAAATGATCGCATTTAGGAGCACGCGTTTTGCATTACTGACCAAGTTTCGCTTATATAAACGATAAATCGACATTTACCGCGTACTCTGCGATAGACACGGTTAACGAACTGCAATTATGTCGAGATTGTGTTTTCTGCGGGTCCAGGCCGGTTCTGTTGCTCCGATTATAAGCCCGTGAATGTTTCGTTATTCCTCCGGATGCATGAATATGTAAATCACCATGATTTTACAGAACGATTCGACGGCAATGCTTATCGTACCGACATTTATAGCTTGGAAAATCGGAATCAATTTCGCTGATTTGCGTTTTGATGAAAATGTTACGTGGAATTCCATTACATTTACTGCATCATTTATAAAACATAAATATCACAGGTACTGGCCTACTATTAAAGGCGTTTCTGTGAATTTGTGCGCCATAAAAATAATTAATCAAATGAACATCTCGATCATTGCAGCTTCCATTCGATGACGCGTCACGTCATCTCGATTAAGTTTATTCCATTAAACGATTATATGATTCTGACGATCAAAGCTTTATTCGATGGAAAAGATTTAAATACACTTACCCATGAATGTTTATTTAGAGGGAGTGCAAAGGAAATATTAGACTTTCCAGCTCACGGAGAAAGTTATGCGCTAACGGCTGTGCATGCGGTGTACCGCAGGCTCGTCTAGATAAATAAAATGTGCGACGATGATCCAGCGAATGTTGCTTCTGCTTCTGCCAGCTTCGACCTAGTTTTTTTCTCTTTCGATCTGCTGCAATTCATTGTCGGTGAACGCGTGCTGTGTTCAATAAAAACCAGCTGTTCGCTAGATATTTAATTCAGTCAAGATAAATAACACTCTCGATCTTAAATCACCGCGTTGTACAGTTAGACCAAGTTAAACATCGTTACACTCGTTTGCACACAAGATAGCACGTAAGATCTCTTCTTTCCGCGGAGTGTCAAAAACACAAAGATTAAGAACCTTGATACAGCTGCTAACTTCGTTGATACATGATTCACTCGACGCGTATTCCAGCCGTATAAAGCTAGGTGAAAACTAGGTTTCCTAAAAGAATTTCTATTACCCTTCTTACGCATACACGAGTGTATAGCGTCAGATGGACGATATAAATGTAACCTTAACCTGGGAACGGCTGAATCACAGAAACGCTCGATTGTTCCGCTGTTTTCCATTCAACGTCGCAGTACAATGGCGCAAAAGTGACACGGCCGAGATAAATTTCACGCTTATAATTATATACCGCCAGAATTTCAGCCGGTATCGAGAGTTAGAGCACGTAGAACAATTGGATTCTCAACACAGACCCAATTATAGATCGGTTCGTCTCGACGATATATGTACACTCGTGTACTTACACGTCGCGTCTCGTCGCCTGGAAACCTAGAAAACGAAAAAGGCGAAAAAGTGCGCGAAACTGTTGCTACGATCGCGTTGATCGGTCGAAGAAAAAGAGACAATGGAACGTCGGAGGATAAGCCACGGGAAGTGATATTGTCGTAGGCGCGACAGTTTGGAATTTTATCTAGAGACGCTTTCGCCTGCTCGTTTTGAACGGCGTCACCTAAATTCACGACTTCCGTCCCCCGGAACGCTCTTACTTTCTTCATCGATACGCTCCCTCGTAACAGGTTGTCACGCAATATACTTGTTTTCGTACGTCCGGATGTCTTCTGACTATTAGAGATCGAATAATTAGTGCCTCGAGACACTGGCCTCACGCTCTGATGAATGAAAACGAGGAAAGTTCGTGGTTTCGCGTGCAACTACGCACGAGCAAGTTCGAACTAAGTACAATGGTAAAATACAAGGATGGATATGTTAAGATCTAAGAAATGTTAGAACGATGATTTTCTTGTCTATTCGAAGAACGAATGAACATTCAGACATTCTTTTTTTTCCGACCAAATACTTTTACCGTGTAACGTGAATAGAACGCGATCAAAGTGAACGATTGAAAGAATTAATTAAACGGTAATTATAAAGTTCCTGGATTCGTTCGAATTTCAAGAATTCCGCATACTTCCAGCTTGACTTACGTGGCGGTCCTTGAGGAGCCGTATCACCAAAACGGATGTGAGCGCTCCGACAGAGTTACGCGAGAGAAAACATTTACACTAGGATATTACGCGAGAAAAAATGACGTTAGCCGATCGGTCTCCAAATAAACGGCCTCTTAGTTCGACGATGAAATTACAAAATTCCATATCGATTGCGAGTGTTGGCCACTTCATCTACAACTTTGCTCCGGCCAGAATTAAGAGTCGTTACCCTTTTGAATTGGCTCATCGTTGTCTTTTATAGAAGTCACGCATGTATAAAGCGGACGAATAGGAAACGTGGATGGTGACACGAACTTTCTCAAAACTAGATTTCTCGACTGCAAAGCTTGGAGATGTGTGATTTTTGATCTTCTGGCTACGTGTGATCTAGAAGGCAGAGAATTGTCGAAAACACGGGTCCCCACCGACTCTCCTGCTTGGACCACAGATTTGTCTTCCACTTTCACCGCTCTTTAAAAGAATTATTCGTAGAATAATCACTAGCCTGTAGATGTTTATGCGTTTGCGAGAAATTTCGATATACATAATATGTAAAGATATAAATTATTCATTCTAATAGCGTGAAACAAATTTTCATCTAAATTTCGTTTCCATAATTGCGTCGATAAATATATGAATCTGAATAAATATCTGCAGTATAGTAATCGTATGTTGATTCGAGAATATTATTTAAGCATGAGGAAACGCAGTAGCATGTCACGACAACGAATTTCAATGGAGTAAAAAATAGGGGAAAAAATGAGAAGGATCTATTTGCAGATTTATGAGATTTAACGAGAAGCTGTATACTTGGACTTTCCAATTGCTCACACTAGGTTTGATTAGATATCGATTTCTTCTTAATCTTTTATACAAGAATCTTCGTTTCACAGCCGAGATTTTCACATTCGCTCGTGGCCCGCGGGCGTAATCGAATCGAACAACGCTGACAATCGACCTTGCAGCGGTTTTCTCTTCATGCTCCTGTTCAGAGGCACAATGGCAGGCGTTTATTTTTTTCTCTAGAATTAATAGTCGCAGTTAATTGCCCGGAATCACTTCCTAACTATTTTACGGAACGAGCAAGCCGTGTAAAATCACCGTCGAAACAGGAAGAAAGCTTTCAACGTTGACAATGAGAAGACGATTTGGAAATCAGTTCGTGGAAAGGAAGAAGTCCTATTTGTTTCAAGTTTAGTGTCTTTCGATGAAGACCAGTGACGTTTCGCCATTTTATCGTTTGTACGTTTGTTAAGTATCCAGCTAAAAAGTTTCACTGTATAGGTCATGATTGAAACGTCGAAGACTTCACATTTGAAGTTTTTTCTGTTATATCCTCTTTAATAAGAATGTTCTAGCAGGTTTCCATTTTTCAAGGTATGTTGAAATAATTGAAATTCTCCGCGTTTTTTATCCTTCACGTAAAGATATGTCATACAGACTGTTACAAAGCAACGATGAAACGTTTTAAATTGAATGACAAGAAAAGAAAGACGACACAACGATATAACAAATTTTAATTCTCCTGGATGTTTCGAGACATAGTGGATAGAACGTTTTAACTAGAAAATATACAAACAGATTACTTTGAAGATACAAATAGCAATCGTCTACAAGTCTAGTAGACAGAAGTTTCATGTCTCGCCAGAAAATTTAAGTAGCCCTGGAGGAAAGCACATCTTGCGTGTCGTTCATTTACGTTGTCAATTTAACGAGAAACTTTCCCACCCGCGCGACTAACACTTACTCAGACTTTCTTCTCGCAAGTACGTCTTCTTTAAGAGAAGAAACCCTTAAGCGGCGCCAAAACCGCAATCCGTCTATTATTTACGAACGAACGTTCCAATTTCAAGGCAAACTTTTGCCGACCTTTCTATCTTCTCTAATTTGAAACCCCTTATTTGCGAAATCGAATAATCCCACGAAACAAAAGATAAAGAAGATTGGTGAAATAATGTAAGACAAGTATCGATCAAACGTTTTGCTCCTAAAATTTTCAAAATTTCGGAAAGTGGAGTTAACCTTTTTTTCGCCAGTGAACATGACTCATTTGTCTTGACATTCCCTGTTTCCCCCTGTTCCCTGTTTCATCTACCACTTGTAGCACTTTAAAAAAGTTTAGAAACACCTTCATTTTCCTATTACCAATATTCAGAACCAAGGTTAACAACGTTAACGCGATGAATCACGATTCTGAAGAACAACGAAGAAGAAGGAAACGCTGGTTGGATCGAAGGACTATGGTATCCTTCTGATCGCTCGATTTTCCCGTTCGATTACACAGAGAGAAGACTCGAGCAGCCGGTGTGGACCTGGTGGGGGACACACGAGAGAGTTTTACCTACCGAAATGAAACTACTCGCCGGAGAAAGTGAGAGCCGACGTAGCGGACGGTGGGCAACGACGAGCAGGCGACCGGGGCTCCTCGAGACGAGAGGATAGACATGGTGCAGGCCCTCCATCGTGTGCATCTTCCTTGTTCCTCGAAAAAATCCTTGGTTCGATCGTGACCGTTTTGAGATCCAATGGCCGGGAAAATTTAGGAAAAGTCTGGTGAATTCACGGTGAAGAAACTCAGGCAGAACTGAAAGAACATTTCCAAGTAGATTCATCTCTCGCGCCGGTTCTTTTCTCCATAAAGGAACTTGAAGATCGACGTCGGTCGAGAGAGAAGAAAAATAGTCAAAGTGTGAAGATGATAAGAAAGTAGTGAAGAAGCATGAAGCAGGTCTTTGGTGACTGTGACGCAATGTTGATACATAACTGAGTTAATTCGATGTAAAAGTCGCGATAGATAGATCGTGGATCGAAGGTGTCGCGACGTATCAGTGAGAACCGTTGTGTTATGGTGGTGAGGACTGTTCAGGATCGACGTGGAAGAAAAAGAGGAAGAAGAAGAGACGGTGGCGAAGCTGGGGGAGTTTCTTTTGAGGAATCGCTTTTTGGACGGCGACGGGAAACAGAAGACCAAAACTTAGGGGAAGAAGATTACAAGAACGAGATTGATTTGGTTTGACAGATCGGTAAGTAACAAAGGTATCGCTGAGTCCTGTTAGAGACGATACTTAAAAATCTCGATAAAGTTTTTAGTTCAATTTTTAAGACCAAGAACTTATTTTTCAACTCTTTCGAGATTTCTAAAGAAGATATTGAAGGTACAGAAAGGTGAAAGATACTAACTTGTGCATAAAGTAGAGGATAAAAAAGGAATAGTAAGCGGTTAAAAATAATTAGAAACTCTCATTGAATTCGATGCGTTGGGACTTGTAATACAATACTCACGCGATGGTCATTGGAAAAATTAAGTGAAAGTGAGAAGGACTGGATCGGCTTTTGAAAGAAAGCTCGTATCACCAGTCTACTCACCGAGTAAAACGTACACAAGGTAAGATAGGCAAATGAAACTAGCGATTTTAATGGTTGAGCGAAGTAATTATTACCAATGAATAAATTGCTGGTCGTTCTCGCGACATTAGTCGTGATTTCAGTTTCCACGTATGGCAAATTAATGGACAGAAATTCAGCACTAATGACGTTTAACAGGATTCGATTATCACTTAATGACATACGACCATGCAACGAAATAATCGGATTTCTATGATTGAAAGTAATTCGATCAATCAGATCTAGTTTCTCATGCAATTACATGGTATCGTTTAAAACATGTATAAAACATAGGAAAAATGTTCTAAAGCTATTAGAGTACTGAAATTCCTTTTGATCTAACGAAGAACTTTCACGAGTTTTGCAAAAAGTACTATTCATGATATGACAGTATTCGAACATTATTCAAAGTCTGGCACGAAAAAAGCATTCGTAGATAGACGGCAAAAGGACCAAGAGAGAAAAGTGAGATCTCTCGTTGCGAATTGGCAATGTCTCGTGGCTATCGAAATGCTCAACTTTCCGACCTCGTAGCCAGTGAAAGTACTTCCGTTCTTTTCCAAAACGAGACGAGCAAGGGGACGAGCATTAAGGATGCACGCTTCGGTACCGTTCTACGGATTGCCTAAACACCACTCCCCGTTTACGTAACATCATTTGATAGAAGTTTGAAGAGAAACGTGTGTCCAGCCACGAAACATGTCGTTCCATCTGACGATCCTCTATCACCGTACATGGAAACGGTAGCGAACGTTCCATCGCGTTCATGCCTTGTTCCTTACGATTAATTTCGTTGAATATATTTCGAGTTCGATTAAAAAAGTAACGATTTTGTCTGTCATTGTATACCAGATGGCTCGTGCATTATCAAGGTGTATCGGGATTCATGAATATTCAATCGATGGTGTGCGCGTTATCCGACACACTTTTTCCCCATTTTCATCTGGCTGAGATTACGCTGTTTATGCGCGAATTAATTTCTCCTAGAAAGTAACAATGCAGATCGTTCCGCGATCGAGCGTCACTGAGATTGCTCGGCACTAGACTCGAGAGGAAAGAATCGACTTTACAGCGGAGAATAAGAATCGTTTTTTAACCAAGAACGAACGATGAAGAAGAAAAGAACCGTGAGGAGAGCGATCAACGAGGAAAAATACACAGGGAG
This sequence comes from Bombus flavifrons, assembly GCF_040668555.2. Taxonomy (NCBI): domain Eukaryota; kingdom Metazoa; phylum Arthropoda; class Insecta; order Hymenoptera; family Apidae; genus Bombus; species Bombus flavifrons. The sequence continues at coordinate 8,308,112 of NC_138455.1, read as the reverse complement.
AAGATGAAGAAAAAATTCGTTACACAATGGAAAGTGTTCGTCATGAAAGGGTATCTGGTGAACTAGACCGCGAACAAGCGTAGCTCTTTCAAGGCCACGAAGAAAGAGCAGAAGTTGCAACGTTCAGATTTCTTCGAACCGGTTTCCTTCGAAAGGTGGAACGCGTACTCGCGCGTATCCACGGTGGACGTAAGCGTTAAAGGGCCAATCAGGCTGCTGTTATTTCTATCGAAAATCGAGAGGAAAAAAAGGCATGATGCGCGCCCGCGATCTGGATATTACCATTTCCAGAGGCCGGCCCCGAGTAGCCGTTATACTCTTTCGACGAGAGAACGCTTTTTGCTCGTTCGCTTTCTTCTGAGCCGAGCGATCCAAGTGAATTGACCCGTTGGGCCTTGTTATCGTTTATTGCCGTTTTGCAGAAATTACGGTGCTATTAAGCATCGTATAAATACCGATCGAACAAAGTAAACAACAGCTATATCGAGCACTCAGCTCGCATTATCTCTAGTATAGATACATATATTTATTTAAAACAATTTTCTCTTGATCTATATTTTACTATTTTCTAGTTAAACGAACATAAAGGAAAGATTGTTTTATTCCATGCTCGTGTGTTGAAAAATGTTCTCTCTTATTTACGTTCTCGATCGCCGTTGGTGGATCGTGCAAAGAAAACGGGGCCGGGATCGGACGAAAACAAAATTTCACGCGCGCGCTTCTCTTTTTTTGGCTTTTTTTCCATTTGCTTTCGGCGAAAGTAAAACGGCGCCTGTGCGCTTTGCAGAGAAAGTAATGGATCGCGCTCTTAATGTCGGTTCACACGGAATTCAGGATGTGGACACCCGTGTGGCGCCAATCGGCTGGTACCGGACAGCACCGACGATATAAACGACAGACAGAAAGAGAGAGATAGGAGAGAGAAAAGCCAGAAGAGAAAGAGAAGAAGAGACGCGGGACACACGCGAGATCAACGCACGTGGGCTTTCACGAACAGCTGGGAAACGAAGCTACAATTATGCGTGTGGTGTGTATCTCGTTTACAGCGACGTATACAAGAGACGAGAGAAGAAACTCTCTGTACTTTCGACCATCAGCCTGCACGATAGAGTCAGACTAGTCGTAGGAAGGTGAAAGTTCGTGCGATGCAGCTTCTAGATCGCCTCTTGCATCGTTTACTTTGTGATTTTTTTGTCCCTGTCACTTTTCCTTCGATCGAGTTCGGGGAACCGACGATTTTCCCGTGATCGTTTCTTCTCATAGATCTTGGTATCTATCCGCCTTTGACATTTATACTTCTGGCTACAATTTGTAAGATCGAAACAGCAGCGAAATATATATTTTAATAGTAACATTTCGTAACAGAGGGGAAATTGATTATGATATATGTGTTTCGTTGGTAGCGAGTATCAAGATGAATAATGGCGAGGGTATTAAAATGTCGACAGCTTTCATTTTCTCTCGAAGAACCAGTGACATGGTTGTATTTTCTCCTCCTTAACAGAAATCAAAGAGCCGAGAAAAAAGAAAACGAGAAAGACAATAATTAAAATATTATCGAGTCGCAGGAGCATTAAGGCGATTAACAGGTTCGAATCTAGTCGGAAACTGGAATATGTTTTCTACCGGGTTTCACTTTTCTTGCTATTTTTTTTTCTCTCGCATGCCAGGCTTCTTTCGATAACGCTCATTAAGAACTTGACAATTCCTTGTAAGTCGTATTTCAGATAATTTTTATTAGTACATAAAGCATACTGACTCGTGTACTAACGTTTCGTTTTATTGATATATAGATCGGCTATAGCGACATTCTAATCGGCATGGTAAAACTCTAATAAGATAGTAAGAGGACTCGAAGAATAAGAAGAACATGGTCGATGGCTCGTAACTTCCGGCGGAGCGGGTGGCAGCGTGAACATGAACTTCACACTGTCGTGCATGCAAGAAGTGCACTTTCACTTCTACACGACAGAGCCAATGACCTACTAACACATCGAACCATTCACTCGCTACCGCGATGCTATTCTGGCAAGGACGTTCTACATCGATTGTTCGATGCGTTCGATTATTCTTCTTGACTGAAAAATGGACGATATCCATTGAAAAATTGCATAAAAGTATTGCAACCATCCTCAAAACTCGCAATAAAATCTATCCTCAAATATTTCAACTTCAATTCCTAAATCAGCTACTAATTAATTCTCAAAGAAGTAATACGACGAATAAATTAACAATCAAGTTCAATAATTAACATCCATAAGGGTACTTAGTAATATTTATCCGATGGAATTTTACATTTATCTCTTGAATGAATCTAATATTCTTTACATCGATTCCTGGCTGCTTCCACCCCTTTTTCTAACTTTAACCAAGATCATTCCTTTACCTTGAAATTCCTCGTCGTTCATTCACTGTCCTTCGATCAGCAGACAATGGGCCCTTCTTTTCGGGCGAGGATTTTTTAATCTATTACGAAATGGGGTGACAAGGACCGTTACGTGGTTAAATTGACCTGAACGTGGTTAAACTAGTGATTAATGCAGCTGGTACGATGTTGGCTATTGCCCAATCTCGTCTCAGGCCAATAAAACTCGTGGCGTGGCGTTTTCACTCCTTCTTAATATCCCCGATAACTGACCAACCGGAGGATGCTGCCCCGTACCATAATGAATCTCCGTGTGTACAATCCATGTGTTTGTTTCCTGTTGAGCCTCTTTTTACTTTCACCCGTTACGGAGCCAACGTGACGCAAACAACATATTTTCGTCCACTTGAAAAAGAATCCACTCGATCGGCTCCAGGAACTTGTTTTCTACTCTCCTGACGCCGGACGCGGACGGTTTCCGGCTTTCTGAAGACGAGTAGGTCAAACGGAGAACCAATTTCGATTCTATCACGCGATTTTAAGCTCCATCTTTCTCTCGCTTTATACAATATCTCATGAAGGTGTTCTACTACTTGCGGAAATCTCTTATTAATATATTATGTATAATTCGTAGTAATAAAGGTCAACTATTGCGATTATATCGATAAAGTTTCAAACGAACGCGAAAATGTACATAGAAAGTACAAGATATTAAATGCAAGTGTATAATTCGTAGAGAATCAAATTAATTATTTGCTTAATATTTATTATTTATGAGATATCTAACACAGATTATACAGGGTGGTTGGTAACTGGTGGTACAAGCGGAAAGGGGGTGATTCTACGCGAAAAAAGAAGTCGAAAATATAGAATAAAAATTTTTCATTTGAGGCTTTGTTTTCGAGAAAATCGACTTTGAATTTTCACTCGGTACGCGTGCACTTTATCACGTCTTGTTATAACGAATTTCACTGTAGATCGTTGTCTTTTTTTAATTTTTTTATTTGTTTTTTAATTTTATTTTTTTTTTTAATTTTTCCATCGAGATAACGATCTACAGTGAGATCCGTTATAACGTACCGCACGCGTACCGAGCGAAAATTCAAAGTCGATTTTCACGAAAACAAAGCCTCAACCGAAAAATTTTTATTCTATATTTCCGACTTCTTTTTTCGCGTAGAATCACCCCCTTTCCGCTTGTACCACCAGTTACCAGCCACCCTGTATATTCACCAGTGACTATTTATTCAATGAAAATCCTTTTTCGGCAAGTATTTGAATACTTTGAGTCGCGATGCTCTCTGCTTTAAACAAAATCGAAAATATTCGACGACGTTACCTTTCGAAATCAAACGCAGCAATGCAACCTAGTCACGAATCATTGCATGCACTATATAGATGCAGTTAAAATGGACTTTGGTATAAAAGGGATTCGTGTCGGGTAGAATCTGTTGAGCTGCGTGTTCCGTGGCTCGTTTACCTCACTCACGCGACGTTTCTTCTTTGATGTTTGGAAGATCAATTCTAACGAAAGATCGAACGATAAATCGGAGCAGATTGGTTAAAAAATTACTGGATCGTCGTGGAAGAAGAGAAAAGAGAATTTAATTATCTCGCGTGTCGTTATATAATTACAGCTGTTACGATCGCATCAGGATTCTCGTGCAATCGAATCGATTCTGATAGCAACCAGTCGAGACTTTTTCCCCTTCGTTTTGGAATTGAAGGACTGTTTACCTTTTCGTAACGGCACGTTTTATCTTGGATCACTTTTGTTCCTTGTATTCTTTGTCCTGCTTCGAAAGATACCGTATCTAATGTTTGACTATTTACACAAGTTAATTGAAAGAGCCTATCGGCTAAATAAGTGGCGAGATAACAGGCTTACCAGTACAAGCCGTCCTATAGGAAGGAAAACAGAATTTTGACACTTTGCGCTGTAAACGAGCTCAAAGTTTTTATGGCAAATGATACTCGGAAAGGATGCTGGTTACGGCGCAAGCAAAGACTGGAAGAAAAGGCAAACAGTGGGCAAAAAATCGTTCCAAAAGAGTGACGCTATTAAACACAGGGGAAAGTGGAATATTTAAGTTGCAGGAGTCGCAAACGATTTTTCTCCATAACGAAAACCCTAAATCTTTTTGTCCGATTACCAACGCAATTTCTAATTCGATTTCTTCAGATTTAATATATAAAACATTTGTACTATACGTTAGTTTAATAGAAATATAAATTTCCGGACAGAAAATTCTAGTGGCGAGCCAAGATTTTGAGAGTTTAAACTTAGTCACATAAGTATTTTAACTTTTGGAAGTATCGTCCCTTTGGTTTCATACTTAATTAAGTTTCAACGTATATATAAGAAAAAGTATAATGAATTTTTTATAATAATAAACCTAAACTTTTGCAGAGAGCTTATTAAGTTAGTTATGATGAAATATAAAATATTGTTTGGAGCACTGCAGGTTAATATTCGACGTAACAAAAGATTTATGATTTTGTTCCAGTCAAATGATGGGTGCAGCGAAATCGTGCCAATGGTTGCTCATAGGAATAGTCCTCATCGTATCCTCGAATCGTGCCACCAGTCAAACAGAGATCTCAGGATCGAGTCTTAGCAAGCCAAAGACGATCTTCAGTTCCAGTTACATTGAGCCGCGAAGCAACAATGGGAATCGCACAGACTTAATTCTGAATTCGCCTCGCAGACGTCGATATGTTAGATTTCCAAGTGGCCCAGCCGGCTATCTTTTCGAGGGTGGTGGACCTCCTATAGGGAGGAACATCGGTGTGCCTCCTGGAGTTCGTTTTCCATCCTGGAGACAGCACAAGTCGCTATGGAGAAATCCTATTTCCGAGTACAACAGACCCGTGATGGGTCATCGAACTCCACGATTGATCTTCCGTGACAACGACATCCCACCCCCGGTGGGTGGCAGCGCATCCTCGTTTTTCCAACAGTCTAACCACTTGCCAGATTTTGAGGACGAGATCAGAGGTAATGTACAATAATGTGACATAAAAAGCATAAATCACATTTCTCGTATTTTATAGAAGAATTTTAAGATTCGATATGTTGTCAACGAATTCCACGTCAAAATTTTCCATTTGCATCTTTTCCACCTTCAATCGTTTCGTATTTATTTATTTATCATTTCACCATCAAGTGGCACGAGAGTCAGAAAATTAACAAAAATAGATTTATTTTATCTTTCTCGCGTGATGTTTATATTGGTAAAATATATTATATATACATATGTGCGTAAATGGCACTTGAAATTTATGACGTCGTTTCTGGTTTGGTTGAAAGGATGGGAAAAGCTAGCATTGGCTTGATTTTTTTTTTCATATCGTGTTAACTGTTTGCGGTTCTATGTTGAATTGGATTCGATATTCTATTCCGCTTGATTTTTCTATTTTTCTTTTATCTTTGATTGAACAGAAATGTCCATATAGAATAGCTACGAAATGGCTATGAATGGTTTTTATTATTACTTTGACGGTTAAATATCTTTTATGAAAAAGATTACTTGATAACTTTTTTTCTTTTTTTGTTAAGAGAGGAAATTGTTGTTCCAGATCATCGAAAGCAAACCCTCGACGATTACCCTAGGTTAGAATCAGGTACGTTCCCCGCGAAGCGATCAGCGTTGATCGGTGTTTCAACAGAGAGCGACGTACCGATGAGTCGTGGTCTAGTCGCACCTGTTGAAAGCCCGTTTCGCAGAACGTTTCCGGTCTTTCGCTAATCCAATGAGTGAAACCGATACCGGATTACATTACATCGCGCCTCTGAATTTCGTACTAGTCGGATAATTGTAAATTAGCCCGGGTGCAATATCCTAACCGGGTGTCGCAACGATTGTGACATCCGGACCCGTTTCCGTCGAGCCGACGATTTCCGTCATCCGCGTTGCTCGTATCGTTACGACAGAGGCGCTCGAAGGTTCTTTCCTGTTGCTTTTACGATTTCGTTAAACCACATCGCGATTGTATTAACGACGCCCCGTGAAATAAAACTTCTTTCGGTCACTTTTTAAAACGATTGCGCTTATTTTCAATCCTCTCGCGAATTGCTCAATATTTTCAGCTCGTTTCTCTTGCGAAAGTATTCTGAAGCTAGGCTTGGAGTAAACAGACCTTGCTTTGCACATATCAGAGATGTCTGGTATGAAACGTAGACGTGAGAAATCAACGAGTAACGAGGACCTTGCGTTGTTTCATTTTAATTATCCGTTTTGGAGAGACAAAAAGGGGAAAATGTCGTAAGAGAGAAAGGAGAAGAAAGAACAGTTTGCCCTGTTTTGTGCAGAGCCGCGTCAACAAAAAAGACCGCTGTGGAAGGGTGACGATACGTTGTGCGCTGACGGACGAAGCTGCGAATTTTTTCTAATGTGCTGGATGTCCGCTGGCCTTTTGGACGGCAGTTGCGGTGGCATCATGTACGCTTGTTGTCAGCGGAAAGAACCGAAAGGTAGCTCTGATTATAACCTGATTGAGGCACCTAGAGATCAATCTCAGCCGCTTCCGTTGGATACTTACACGGAGACCGCCAACGATGATCGTAAGTCCTTCCTACAGAAGCATGTCATCCGATTCTTGCACTAGCATGATCGACCACCGCTGTCTCTCTTTGGGAATGCTTCCTGAATGTCGTTATTCTTCTCTCTTATTTAAGAGACGTGTCTTTTATATCTTCTCCCTTTTTTTTGCATTACTTCACTCGGTCTTTCCTTGTTCCCATTTACATGTTTCTTCTCTATTCCGTATTTTTGTTCTTTTTAGTTTTTCTTTTTATTCTACTTGTCTATTTCTCTTTTTTGTCCTACAAATATTACATTAGCACTTTCGTCAGCATGTCGAAATCTTCTTGACTTGTAAATCACTCGTCTCTTTAACACTTGCACTTTCCTCAGCATGTCATCGAATGCCTTCACTTTCTCTGTTTACACCTTCCAAAGCATGATAGAATGTACACCACCCGATCTAAGTCATTTTCGTCTTCCTCTTTCGATACATGCACGTGTCGCGATCTTCCTGCCTGCCTTCCTCCGGGTGAAGTTTTCTCACCTTATTTGTCAATCGATCTTGCATGTTCATCGTGATAACAACGAGTCCGTTCCGCACTTCTTCGACGGTTCTCTTGTCACGCGAGTCCTCTGAATTTCGTATCCACTTCCGGTGTTCCTAGTTCGCGAGGAATAAGTCCTCCGTCCCCCTGAAGTACGATCACCATCTTTAATCATCAATTTCGTCTGTACGAGTATAAAGAGAGATTTCCATAAATCTAATTAATTTACAGATTAATTACAAATAAGTGAAATTTTTCTTCCAGTCGAACCGCGTTTAAGAGGACACTTTTAATTTAACGGAACATAAGAAACGGAATCGATAGAGTCGCGATTTATTATTGCTTGGTAGTTTGATCGTCAAATGTTTCATTGAATTACTCCAAGTCTAATTCGGTAATACTAACTTGAAGATCAACGAAACGTTATCAAGTGAAAGATGTTTCTGTCGCTACGGTACCAGTGTTTATACCGCATAAAATAATTAGAGGATCGTTACTATGAACGATTCTATTGCGTTAAATAAGCAAAGAGGAGATTCTATTATAATTGATAGACTGAAATATATATAATAGTTGTTCGCGTGATAGTTTTAAAAACGACGATTAAACCTAATTTTTTAAATTCGCGTGTATCATAATCTGAACTAACGTATCACTGCGTTCGTTGTTAAAAGAAAAATTCGTCTTAAAAGGGTTAAGGTAATAATTCAAGCAAACGTATAAACGCAGGAAAAAGATATAAAAATCAAACTGATACGGAAAACGGTGCCCTGATTGTTTTGAGCAGTGTATTTATACATATTCCGCTACTAACTCTTCAAGAGCTGCTCGTAAACGAACACTGCAAACCGATACTACATATTTAGATTGAAATGGAGAATCTACATCCTCGTAATTACAGGCTGCGGGATTCCCGTCTCGAAGCAAACCGCGCAAAGAAGAATCGTCGGAGGCGACGACGCAGGATTCGGCAGTTTTCCATGGCAGGTCAGATTTGTATTGACGAATCGTAGTCAATCCTTTCCAGCCTTTTGTATCGTCTTTTAAACAGAGAAAATGTTCTACTTTCTCAGGCGTATATACGAATCGGGTCCAGTCGATGCGGCGGCACTCTCGTTAATCGATTCCACGTCGTCACTGCTGGTCACTGTGTAGCTAAGTAAGTGGAATATCGAACATCTGAAGCTGTTACGACTTGCAGAATTTCTCGAAGTTCTAGAATTTCCTTAATCTATACGTGGCTCGGATTTGAAAGCTTCGATACTATGATAAAAATTCCGCAAGTACAATATCGGTCGCTATTTTCTTTCAATTGTTCTTTCGTTTTACGTTTAGGGCATCAGCTCGTCAAGTTCAAGTCACTCTAGGTGATTACGTAGTAAATTCCGCTAGCGAGACATTACCAGCTTACACCTTCGGTGTCAGAGAGATTCGCGTTCATCCTTACTTCAAGTTCACTCCTCAAGCAGACAGGTACGTTGACATTTCACGAGTGGTTCTAACAGACTCTAAAATGAAATTGCCTGTTGTTCAGGTTCGACGTGGCTGTTCTACGATTAGATCGACCGGTTCATTACATGCCTCACATAGCGCCGATCTGTTTGCCCGAGAAAAACGAGGACTTTCTAGGACAGTATGGATGGGCTGCTGGATGGGGAGCGTTACAGGCTGGTAAATACAGAAACGATTTATCCGAAACGTTACAGAGTTCGGGTTAGTGACGGTCGTATATTGAATTCTGTTAAAATGAACAGGATCGAGGCTACGTCCCAAGACACTACAAGCAGTAGACGTACCTGTGATAGACAATCGAATCTGTGAGAGATGGCATCGGTCCAACGGGATTAACGTTGTGATTTATGACGAGATGATGTGTGCTGGGTACCGTGGAGGTGGCAAGGACTCCTGCCAAGTGAGTTTAATTTGACGTAAAACGGTTCAGCAATTACTGTCAATGGAAATGGTATAGCGGGTAAAATCAGTCAAAAGCTAAAAGTTACAGATTCGTAAATTTATGTGTCAAAACGTGCAATTCGAGACAATTACTAACGAGCAAGAAACAACAGTGGCTTATTGCCGTATAGATTTAGTGAATCGTAACCGGAATATTAATTTACAAGTAATTTTAGCGATGAATTACATCGTCTCTATAAAACGGGTACCAGATGCAGCTACTTACTGTCAGTGGGTATTTCTTTCCAAAGCTTCACCCATTACGCTATATCGTTCCCACTCCGTACATATAGTACATAATCTAGAATGTTCAAGTTGAATTTGAAAGAACTGAGTGGTACTCCTTTATTGTGTAAAAAGAAAAAGAAAAAAAAGGATTGAGAGCTTTTTGCCTATGATTTTCAGGGTGACAGTGGTGGGCCACTGATGTTGGAGAAAACAGGACGATGGTACCTAATAGGTATCGTTTCAGCGGGTTACTCGTGTGCTCAGCCAGGCCAGCCAGGAATCTATCATCGGGTAGCTAAAACGGTCGACTGGATAACCTACGTTATCAATTCGTAGCGAGACGAATCAAAAGGGATAGAGATTGTCCTCTGTAAAAACTTTGCATGAAACAAAGTTTACGACACGGTATTGGATAGGATCTCTGACGATTTCGTAACTGGCTGGCAAATGATCGAATGATAGATACCGAGGATCTAGGAACTGTGTAACTGGGAATTTCGACGATTCTACGCTCGAGGAATGTGAAACATTGTGATGAGATAATGTTTAAAGTCAGGAACAAAGTTGTCCGTCTTCGAGGTGGAAGAACTGTTGCTATCATGCATCGATTTCTAATATATAATTTTCTAACGAAACGAGGTGATGCGTGGAAATTGTTTTAATTTGTAAGTCGCGCCCGGTGAACTTTCTTTCGTCGATTATGTAAGCCTTCTGAGACAAAAAGCGTCTACATTCTTGACGTACGGTGTGAAATGTAACGATGTGGATATTTTGTAAATTAAGTGCGTGTGATATTCGTTTGTATTCGCGCTTAATAAATGTTCAGTTTTTTTATTTTATCATTGTCTATCTATTTCTTTTTGTGCGTTTTAACGGATGGGACGAAAGAACAAGGCTTTTACATTAAAAACATACTTTGTTATTCGACAACCGCTATAATTCAACGCAAGCTTAGCGTTGCAAATGATAGATTAACGCGCTTAAGTATATATTTTTCATTGCGTATATAAGTACACATTTATCTCGTTATTCGGTTTAACAGTAAGTATCTGCGACAACGAGCATCAAATTTCTGCATTTGCAAATCGCAGGACGTCGGTTCTCAAAGTTCTATTAAATAAGATTATCATGGGATAAACTACGGTATAGTTACAATTTTCCCATCTTCACACCAACAAAAAAGTACACTAACTTCCCGCTTTCACGACGAAATTTCACTATTTTTATACAAATAACTTTTTGTTCTACTAACGTTGATATCGCGTCGTTTTAGGTTGTCCGATACTTTTAATAACAACTGCTTGGTTATTATATCGAAAAAAGAAAAAGGCTCGTCGTGAAAACGGGAATATGATCAATTCCCTATAGTTTCCTAGTTTAGAAAATTCATTAGCATTCGCAACCATCTATACATCTTGTCACACAAAACGCGTGATCCATGTATTATATTATCTTTAATTTATTTTTTAAGTATATCTTTGAAACCGCAGTGAAAAAAGACGGCGTCTAAACGCGAAAGAGATCCCCAAAAAAAAAAAAAAAAAAAAAAAAAGAAAAGAACGTATCTAACTATCTATTTCGTTCGACCTGCGCCAAGGTGATTGCTCTTCGACGGGCCATTGCTCCCTGACGGCAGAGTAAGTTAAAATTCATCATCTAAGTTAAATAAACTAATGATAATACTTTCTCTTTCGAGTCTGGTATGCTCGAATACTAGTAGAGGAGGAGGACGAAGAAAGATCAGGTCAAAAGGGACCCCTTCAGTTGATCTACCGTACGATGCTCGTGGGATGCATCGTTGGTTACCAAGCTGTCGTGAATGCCGCGGCATTCTAAATGCACTCTTGTGAACGATATTTAGATTAGAGATCGCGTCGGAAATTTGTCATATTATTTCTTCCAGTTGAATGCTGGTGATTTGAAACTTTCCTGGTCGTCTCTGAATTAAACGTTCCTGAGTGATTCCGTATAGTAGCTGAAAACAGTCTTGTATTGCAATTGTCATGGGACAACAAATGCACTGGCAGATAATGTAGAGATACTTCGTGACAATCCGGTCTATGAAATCGGGCAGGTACGTCGAATAGCAAACAGTATCGTTTTTCAAACTTGAAACGATTACCGTTCGTTGCTCGAAGTACCGTTCTTTGATCACTACCAATTCAAATCCCACGAGGATAAATCGCTCTCTTCTACGACGGTAGAATATCGAGTTCAAGGACACTTTGTGTACTGGGAGACAAGCCATATTCGCTTTTGTGCATCAAGGCGCTCTTCAAATCCCTCAGTTTCTGCGGTTGAAGAGCCATAGCGGTGTTCCTAGGCAGGGTTGCGATTGGATTTGTGCTGTGGCTCTTAAAACTGGCTTTTTCGTACCGATTGATCCCTTTCTCCGATTCCGAATTGTATCTTCTCTTCGCTGTTAGCTCTATGTTCGGTTGCTTCAGCACGGAATCTCTGTCCTCGAAGCAAGGAACCGTTTGCATGGATACGGTGTTTCTGCGATCGTTGAACAAGGACTTGGGATTTAGAGTGACTTCTCTGGCAGAGCCAAAGTGCTTGAAGTTCTCACAGATCGGACTGTTCATGAAGCTCGTGTCCACAGGATGACAGGACTCGGGAACGCGTTTCTCGATCTTGATCTCGGTGACGTTTTGACGAATCAGAATATCGGGAGCAGCTTCTGGTAACGGTTCTTGGGAGATCGGTGGCCATTTTAAATCGCGTGCCATGTCACGGTCAATCGCGAGGAACTTTCGTCTAGATTTGTCTATGTTATGCCAACGATAGCGTAATTTTCTAAACACGAGGTAGTCAACAAAGAAGTACTCCATTAGCAACGAGATCACGAAATTGACGATACCGTAGCCGACCAAGATGAAGCGGAAGCCAACGTTCTCTGGAAGAATCAGCTCGAACCAGTCACTCAGCCACTCAAAGGGAAAGGTTGCGAGGTAAACGGAGAAGAGGCTGAGACAAATAAACGAGGTGAGCAGACCGTAATTCGTGAACAGAGACTTTCTATATGGATGACCCTTAGAGAACGTCACAGCTAGAATGATATACTGCATGGAACTGATTATGAAAACTGTGTAATTTTCGGTACAGCTCACATCGTCCTTGTTCTCAGCAGCTTTCTCCGTGGCATTGAACGGTTTGAACCAATCCATTTGTTGAAGATGCCATAGACTAACGGACTGAAATAGAGCCACAATCAAAATTTGCGTCACTAAGCTAAGAATGGGAGTGATGCTGATGAGACTGTTCAGAGGAGCTGTCTTGACTAATGGACCATCGTAAGCCTCGGTACGACCAAAGAAGAAAGCGAAGATCGAGATGATAAAGAGATCTATGTAGAGGAACTCGATGTCTGTCAAATTCGACTCGAAACTGTACAGCAGCATCACGGAGATGAATTGAGTGAGCGAATAACTCGCCATATACTTGAAAATTCCGAAGGAAGTGACCAAAGCTGCGCGACCTTCTCGAATCACGGTCAATACGCAAGAAATGTTCGTCTCGCGGCTGGTAAACGGCGATGCTACTGAAGATTCAGTGTCAGAGAGAGAAATTCCTGTGTGGGCAGCTTTCAAAGCTCCACAGTCGTTTGCCCCATCACCTACCATAGCTGAAAATAATATTTAAAATTAACATTTCAATCAAGATAATATAAATTGTTTGAAGAATTCAGTTACGTACCAACATAGTATCCCAAAGATTGCAATTCCTGAACGAGTTGTTGCTTCTGGTCTGGAGACATCCTCGCAAAGATTGCTCCACGAGTGGCAAGTTTGGGAATCAGTTCTGGGTAATATTGTTTGACTAGTGCCCACGTTTTACCCGTGAGTGAAAACACGTATTTGTTTTTTGAATGCTGTAAGCTGAAACAATGACACACAAAAGTGAGAAATTAGATGTTAACACGTTCGCTATCGGATTAATTTAAATTTAATCCTAAACTATAAAATAAACAAATGTGTAAGTTTCGCACTAATTTACTGTAGTAGTAAATGTGATAATGATGTATAGCTGAATGAACTTACTCGTCGGCTAAATAATTGACATCGTTATCGAACTGATTGTTCCCAAAGGAGCCACTCTCCACTGTTTCCAAGCTAGCTACACTATTCAAATCAGTCATTTCGCTGAGATCTCCGTGTCCCATAGATGGCTGACTGCTGCTCTTCGTGAAATAGATTTGTGGTTTCATCTGGTTCTGCTGAGTGGCAGAGACTGCAATGACGGATGTACCTGGCTTCACGATGTCACAGTCTCTGGCAACGGACAGTGCAGTCAGCATATTGTCGCCAGTCACCATGACAGTCTTTATACAGGCAGTGTTTAATGCACTGATCACAGGCGTGGTTTCTGGTTTCAATCTATTTTCCATGATGACGAATGCTATGAACGTCAGATCGGACTCTGCAGACTCGCGACTCAATCGCTGGACCTTGGCGTAAGGAAGACGATTCAAAGATTTGTGTGCGAGGCCGATCACACGGTAGCCTTCCGAAGTATAGTCTTGTAACACAGCGCCAAAATCTGCTGGGACTATAAAAACAATACGATTAGTCATAACTTGAAGAGAGTTTAAAACACAAAATTTAAAAGATGTGTTGCAATATTTACTGGATTCTGCTCTGGAGAGGCTGAGAATCATTTCTGGGCTGCCTTTGCAATAGAGGTCGTAATGATTAGCTCCCAACGTCCTGGTAATCACGCTCATCCTTTGGAGACTAGATGTGAACGGAAATTGACGAACGATTCCAATTTCTAAACCTTGCTCCCCCAATTCTGTCGTGGAACCAGTCAACGTGGTATCAAGGTTGTTTAAAGAGATGTTATCGATCACGTCAGAAGACATAGAATTTTGTCGGCTGATCGAGATTCTTATTTCGTTGGGTAGCTTCTTCAATAGATTGGAGCCTTTTGGTGGTCGCACTATTGTAGGGAAAAGCATCGAGAATTTTGACGTATCGGATACGTCGGGCTCTTCCAAGCTCCAACCCGTAGACTCAAACATTTTTAGGTCGAGTGGATCTCCGACAAGTTGATTTTCTATTATAGTGATTCCGTGGCAAGTCACCATTCCGATGAGAAGATCGTTTAGGGGCAAGGATGTAATATCTTTAATAGGCGGCTGGAATTTCTTATCGATGGTATTCACTACGCCCCACATGTCGAGACCATCTTCAGTCAGCGTTCCAGTTTTGTCAAAACAGATGCAGTCAATTGATCCTGACACATTGATTGTTCTTGGACTCGTACAGTAAATCTTGTTTTTCTCAAGTCTGCGTTGTGCCACCATTCGACCAACTGTCATAGCCGCTGGTAGAGCTGGCGGTACTACGATGGTAACCAGATCTAACGCTTCAAGAGCGATGTGATGGTTTGGGACACCTCTCATAGCCTTTGTCACAATGGTGTAAATCACGCCAATACTAGCTATACCAGCCAATAATACGACGAACTTGTAAGAATCTTGTTCAAACTTGAAATCGACGGGTGGAGGATACATAATGGATCTGACCAGTCCACCTTTGCTGGTGTTGAACCCAGTTCTCACGACAACAGCCAAAACCTACAAGAAAAATAAATTATGTGATCAATAATCATTGATCATTTTCCAAAGTCCCTATACAACAATTAGACTGCAGAATTTTATAAATTTATAGAAAATTTAAAAGCATAGAAATAAAATGTATAGAATGCATAGAATACATATAATATGCAAGAATATATAAAATATTTAAAGAAACAAATCTCTGTTCAGGTCTCATCTTTTTCAATTCTGCCCGTAAAAATATGAATTTGCATAGATATGTTTAGTAATAACGAACTTAGAAAATTAATCAGAAATTCTAATGTTTCAAGTTACCTTCTCTGAACCGTAGTATCTCGTTTGAATAACTCGAGTACCACAGAACAGCGTATGTCTTGCATGTTCCTTAATGTCGTATATCATTTCATTGGACGAAGGAATAGGTGTTTTTGTGACAGGAACCGACTCTCCGGTCAACATAGATTCATTCAGAATGCAATTCCCAGTCAGAAGCACTGCGTCACAAGGCATCAAACAACCATGAGATGGAATAACCAAAATATCACCAGGTACTAATTTTTCAGCAGGCACGGTCGCTGTTTGCCCAGTCGCGCGGTCTCTCATCACCGTTGCCACGTCGGAAGAGTATACAGTGGAACGTAAGTTGTGTTGGTTCTACAAAAGGAACCTTGGTTATTAATATAATTCAGAGATTGACGCAACAAGCGGCCGAAAAGTTGCATACCCGACGAGTCTGGAAGACTGCCATAATTATGCCGACGCTGGACATGGCCAAGATGACCATGGCGTAATAATAATAGTTGTCGGCAATCCAGAGACAAAAACTAAACAGTTGGAAGACGTAGAATGGATTAAGGACCTCGAGACAAAGCAGCGTTAGAATACTCTTTACTTGAATCACGATTTCATTGTTTCCATAAACGCAACGTCTGTAAAGAAATCGGAAAATATTTTTTAGATAATGTCGCAAAGTAGATTTGTTATGTTTATGGGAATTTTTGTGCATAATTGCCTCATATGCTGTTCAAGCGAATTTAATCCTTGCATTTGATGTAATGTGGAAGTTAGGACACCAACGTCTAAACCACGAAGTTTTAGGAACTCGGATCTCTCGGGGTCCCAAACGTAAGTTAACTTCTTGCATTGGAACAGGGTGATCGACGGAACCTCTGTACACAAATATAAATTGATTAATTTTTTATATGAAGAAGAAATATTTTTTAGAAGACTTTCCTTACCATAAAAAGAAAATATTTCTATTAATCGTTGAATACTTACGTTTAAATTGTCCACCGGCTAAATGCAGCGAGAGTGAGGGAGGATATTCTTCCTTTACTTCCTTGACGGTTATCATGCTGCCGTTCTCCATCCATGGTTCATTATCAATCAATGATTTTCCATCGAAAGGTTTACCGCTTGAAATATATGTAAAATATTAGTTTGATAAAATAGTTGTCGTTGATAAAATAAGGAATGCTTACAGTATATCCTGAGTGGCCAAAGTCTGCAATTTCTTTACGTAATAACTCGTGTGTTTTCCTTGGAACTTTTCTACGAGCAAAACGGTGTCTGCGGTTTCTAATTGACATTTGGAATGAGTTGCCAACAACATAAGATGCGGTATCCAGTGAAAGACCAATCTAAGAAGCCCTCCGGTAATGATAATCAAGAACCAAGTAACAGCGGTTAGAATATTGTTTCTCTTGTATCTAGAAGAAATAGGAAAAGGCGTTGCATAACATCGTGACACTTTCAACACACGATATGTATGTATGTACCTACCCATAAATTTCCATTTGATCTTCTTCACCAGGGTTGATGTAATCGATACCATTCTTTAGGTGGAGAATTCCATTGCCCCTGGTTCCTGAAATAACACAATGGCCAAATAATTAGATCGATATAATCGACGACAGGCGATGAAATTTCATAGAAATAACCGCGTGAAATAAATTGCTTCGTAACAACGTGAAATGCTCGTAATCATCAATTAAACGGACTATCAATGGTACGTTATTTATGGACGGCGATTTCATTCGGTAGGATCGTCAAGGACGATTCGATAGAATCGCTGCCAAATAATTTGATTAAGTAGGCGGTGATCTCTTACCCTCCAAAAGTTCCGTTTTCTGCTCGCGCTGTTGATCAGCGGTGGTATTAGTACCGCGTGTTCCAAACACGCTGTACGCGTTTCTGGCGAAGCTCAAGTTCAATTTATTCGGAGTAGGCGGCATGATGATCGCAGAAAAAGGAGCGGATCTTAAGCGCGAATACTATATATGTATATGTAATATCTATATATATATATAATATATATATATTATATTATATATATATATCTGTTTCTCCTCTCTCTTTTTAAATTTGGTACAATTGTTCGTGGTCTCACGGGAGATCACTCAGCGAGGATACTGCTTGCGGTATCACGACAGGGGGTTTTCCCTTTCGACGTTTCTTGTCCTTCTTCCCAATTTGAATCCTTAATCGTTTCACAACTACATTTTACCACTACTCTTATCACCTACGATTTATTGTCTATGGGTCAACCGCGGACCCGTTTGTTGTTGTTGTTTTATTCAACAACGGTATAAACGAAGAGAAGAAAAAACAAGAACAACGACACAAAGTTCGTCAACTGGCTTCAGAGGGAGATTGACGAGAATAAAATACTCGTGACAAGAGAGAAAAATGGGATTCTAGCCGAAACCAATTGAACGGTTCAGATGTGGCTCCCCTAGGAATAATGCAAGACGAGGAGATCGCTCTTTTAGGCAATAACCCCGTCTGCTACCGACACCGATTACCCGCCATTTTCGGGTCCGTCTTCAATGTTCTCGACGTAAATCTCAACAGAGCGTTCTCTTGCATTTGGCTGACATCGACAGGGACCAAGATGCGTCAGGATATAGCGGTATCCTGTCGAATGGGTCGAGGTTTGAAGATCTTCCTTCCACGAGAGTTCAAGTGGCAGTGGCTAGTTGTTTGAGTGGCAGGACAACGATGACGTTGACGATGAAACAGTAGCTGATGCTATCGCTTCGGACCTGCCCCCGAGTTCCTGGATTCGTGTCAGTCGCCAGGATCAGTAAGCTTTCGCCAGCCAATTCGTGGCGTGGTCACTGCTCGTTCACCTTCGCTCATACCGCGTCGTACGCACGCCTGTTTTGAATCTCTGTCGGCCAATCTCGGATGAAGCAGCTGAGGCTCTTCGAAATCCCAGCAGTCCACCAGAGATCTCTTCGTCTTGCCCTTGTCTCTCGCGGCCGATCCAATGTTACCTCGACCTTTTGTTCCGCAGCCAACTTCTATCGCCTCTCTTGCATTCTCGTGCCTCCCTTTTGCTGCCTCAACGTGCGATCTCAAATACATTACGGGTTATAAGAGTATTTTGGATGCCGTCGGGTGTGTCGATCGGCAGGGAAACTTCGTGGATCCTCTTCGATCAATAGAGATCTGTCTTATCGATTAAACGATCGGGTCGATAAATGATGTATCGATCGTACGACTAACGATATTGTTCCAAGATTTTCACAATCACTAAGTAAATCGATTTATAATGCGATTCTCGATTTTCTAAGGATTTGAGTACACGAGTGTTCGATTGAAAAGTACAATTGATCACAGGGAGAAAATGTCTAGATTGAGAGTAAATGTCGATTCTAACAGATCCACGAAAGAAAAGAAAAATTATTGTTCGCGATCGAGAGTATTTCGCTCTTTTATATAATGTTCGCTTCACGGTTTCGTGAATTTCGAACACCTATATATAGAATTGATTACGTCAACGTCCAAGTTCTTTTGTCGAAGGTGATCACACGTCTCCCACGAGCTCCTTCAATGATTAACACTTTTATTTTTTCATGCGCGAAAACCGATGCACTCGTTTTTAGCACTGCTCCTCACTCGTAATTATCACTCGTGATCCGGCTGTTCAATCCTGACTAATCGCCCTCGCGGCTCAAACGTACTCGAATTCTTGCTCTTTCCCACGGTTATGGCCTTTGCTTTGCTGTTCGTCGGATGATTCTTTCAGATGATCCGTTTAAACGATTCACCCTCTTCGGGACTTCTAAGTACAGAGAACACGGTGCAATAGTTTGTACCTAGTATCTTACTCATGCTGATGATTTCAATTCGTTCGTACGCGTCGATGATCAGCTCCGCCCTGTTAGGCCTCCGTAAATTAGGAAACAGAAAAGAAAAAATCTCTCTCCTCCAGGAAGTCACTTTGCACACGGTCGTTTCACTTGCGTTTCATGCATCTGTGGCCGTTTTCGGGTTTCTCGCTCACGACACTCACTACGTCTGCCTCTGTCGACATGCACCGTGTCGGTTTATAAGCGCTCACGTTCGAGGAAAAACGACACCTTTCCTTCTCGCATGCCTGTTAATTTTTTTCCTTGAAAAGCCCACGATCCGTTGGAACTCTTTCAAACCGCTTCGTGCAATGTGCTCACAATGGATCTAAGATGGCGACTAGCCAGTCGTTCCTTTGTAGCTGTACACCGAAATGTTTTCTTTCTCTTCCTTCCACGACCGCGTTTGTCCAATGATTCTCGCTCGGCGACAACGATTCGTTCGACGAGTTTCGTGGTAGACCGGTTCGTACGATCACTCTGAAACACTGACAAGTACGAAACAGCTGGCACAAAGCGCTCGCCCCAATTACAACGAGATTCCAGACGCAAGTGTATTAAGGGAATCGTTTGGCATTAGCAGAAGACTTGCGCTCTTGCCTGCTTCGATCCCGGTTCAGGGGCGTACTCTTCGCCGCCTTTTCAGGTACGCCACGTGTCTCGTTTCGTTACTCGACTCCGAAACGCCGATTCGATTACGCTCTGTCAACGTTTTATGAAACGCTGAACCGCAGCTACATCGACGAATTCGCAAACGTTTGCTAATCCACATGTGAATATTTACACGGCACGACGTATCAACAATTTCTCACGATTAAATAGAAGTGTCGAGAATTTTCTTTAATTCTATAAGTTACGAGGCATTGAGGGCGCCAGTTGTTTGGTTCGATTAAAATAGAAAAGTCTTCCCAATTGCACGATTGAATGAAAATATTCGTTTGGAGTAACTTTATCAAAATCTTAACTTATTCTTCGACAGCTGTCATGGTATAATTCAATTTGTCATTTTGTGATTATCGACGTTCTCAAGGGCTAACTAGCGAGCTTCGTGGCACCAGGTTTAGTGATGCCGTACCTGAGATATCCCTACCATTTGGTTTTGCCTCGACCTACGACGACGTTGCCGTTCGTGAGTCATTTGTTCTCACTAAATCGCCTTCCGTGGCACGAGTACGTCCCTGTTAATTGCATGGGACTTAAAATGCATGCGCCTGTTTTCATGGCGATTCCTCTTCCACTACCCTGTAAGTGATTATCGAAGAAGCGCACCTGTTTAGGTGTTGTAGCGGCGAAACCCAGGCAAATCGAACGGTTTACCCGCTCCAGCCGTCCTCGTCATCGTCCCACTCTCTCTCTCTCTCTCTCTCTCTCTCTTTCTTTCTCTCTTTCTCTCTTCGATTCTTCATTGGAGTATTGAACGAGCCCGAAAGCCTCGTGGTCGATACTCTGTTCGAGTTAACTTTCTGCTTTACTATGGCCAGCACGTGCCAAGCGTCTGAAACGTTCACACCTAACTCTCGTGCGGCTGGTGGGGCATTTCTTTGCCGTACCCTCTTTTAGATAACTCCGAGTTTAACCTTTCAAGGCACATTCAGCGCGTTAGCGATTATTGGAGCTTCAACAGAAGTTTCTTTTATCCGATAAAACAGAGTCCGAAGAGAATAGGGTCAAGTTTAAAATGAGATTACTAGATTTCATAAATATATAGCGTGTTATTTAAGGAATAACATTTCAGTGTTTTGATGATATAAGTAATGGAGATACGTATATCGTTGAGCTTGAATCTTGTTACGTTCCATTCGTTTGAATGAAAACAGATGCTAATAATATGATACTACGCATCGACTACAAGTCAGATTGTTGTTACACGCAATCGTCAATGACTGAGATGACGTTAAAGACCATAGAAAGAAAGAGAGAGAGAGAGAGAGAGAGAGAGAGAGAGAGAGAGAGAGAGAGAGAGAGCGTAAATATGTGACTATTCGGTCTGAAGATATCTGAATTATCCTAACAATGAGGAAAGACACCTGAAGTTGTTTTGTAACTCATCGTTGCGACGGTTTTTCCTGGAATTGTTAGCTCCGTCTTATTCGAATTTCTTTTATCGTACAGGACGTATCGTAGATATCGTATTTGCGTACAGGAATCGTTGAATGTCGTAATTACATCAAGAGATAGCGAAACTTATGTAAGGTGAATATTGTAAACTGTGTGAATGGTGACACGCGATTTTCCGGCGCCGCAGACGCGATGCTTTGTACTCGTATAATTTCGCGCCGTTAGCTTTTCTTGATGAAGGAATCGCACGATTTCCGGTTAATCGATGGATGTTTCTCGTTTATCTCGTTTATCGTAGCTTCGATTATTCGATCACGTTCCACGTGTACACTTGGTGATTTTATTGATCAAATAAAGCGGTGTATAGTTACCTATGTTACAAATTAGTCTATCCGGTAATCGGTCACGTTTCATCTGCAAACGTCTGAAATTTGATACACAGTATGATAAAGTTAGATAACATTTATTGTTAGAGTAACCGTGGCTTATCGATAACAGGTTTCTACTTTCCGATGTTTAGATGTGACGAAGATCGTTCATATTAATTCAATGAGCACATTAGATTCGCTGGGTCGTTATATAAGATCAGTAGGTTTTCGCGAACGTCTGTAAATATCGATAGCCTTAAACTGGCAGCTTTTGTGGAAACATGAAAGTGGACGTTATTTTTTGCTCGTTCAGTGTCGCACAACTGACTACTTTAATAAGCGTAACTTGAGCGATAGGTCGAGGCTACTGACAGAAATTGAAATTAAAGATATTACGTTTCTTCCTTTTGTAATCTATCGAAATTTTGAAAGTTCTTTAGTTGATGTTGTTTTTTTACGAAAATTATCTTATCAGACATTATTGAGACGTTTATCGAACCAATTACGTTTTCTATCGTTCAAACGAGGAAATTCTATTTATATCAATTGGATCATCGAGATGATACTCGCTGAATCGAGGACATGTTATCGCGAAGAGACAGTTTCTTGTTTCTTGTCCAATTTTCGTCATTGATAAAGCTCGAGATCTCGACGATAAATCGTTACGTGGATTCTTTTCTCTGTTCCGATTCCCGAATTTAAATACGCGTCACGGAAGGCAGACGAGTGTCGACCTCCGTGCTATTTTCGAACGAGTCGTGTCGTCGACCGATTCGATGAAAATCGTCTCATATTCTACTTACTTGTTCGTCTTTTCGACTCGCTCCCAGCATTTAGAAGCATGCGCGGTGAACGTCATGGCCGTTTGAACTTTTCGCGTCTATAATAATCCAGTGACTCGACCCTGATTTTGTTGTCGACTGAAATTTCGACGGAGTCATCCGCGTTTCCGACGCGCGAATTATTAACTGAGTTATTTACAACGCGTGATCTGTCCGGAAACACGCATTTCTCGTGGAACATCATCTTCAAGAATGTGCAATTGACAATTATAGTTTTGCCTCAAGCTCCTCACGCACAGAGATTCTCGCTAACAGTCGTTTGAAGAAATACCGACGAGTACATCTCCTCACATGGAAAATTATTTCCTATTATTTCTGCATCTAAGTATTTTCGCACTTTAGAAATCAACAATACAATCGTAATATAACGAGATTTCAGAATGGAACGAGATAAAGTTGCTTTTTGCTCGTATCTGTTTCACAAAATCGGCTTGTATTTCTTTTTAATGATAGACACGAAGGAAAAATACTTGATTTGTGAATGATGTCTGATTGCAGCGCATAACCTTCGGGGTTATCACGAAGCGGAGCTTCATGTGGTCTATACATCTGTAAAATTGAACGAGAGAGCCTGATCAACGCGGAAATACAGTCGATTTCGTGGATAAATACGAGAATATGGATTGTTTGTGTGAATTGTTTTCGTGATTGATAAGGATCATAATCTTCAAAGAATGAAATTGATATTTGTCATTACCCGATTCTATTTAGATGTCTTCCGATAAGGAACCTGCTATCCATATCAGATTAATGCGAACACGCTTTGCCGTTTTGATAAACCGATTTTCGGAAATGGAGTTGCACGTGCGTAGCCAGCTACGTGATATCGCACACATTTATTACACAAGACGTTATAATTGTTCTCCGATAAGGAAATCTTGCTTAATTTCAACGTGATTTCACAAAACCGTTTCTTCACAGGAGATACAGGCGGTGCGCGTCAGACGAGAAACAGTACAGAAACACAATATGAAACACTGAGAATTTGATTAGTAGGGTTGATGAACTGATAACGCCGAGAAATTGACTCGATGTAACAGCAAAATTTCTGATCAAACAGGTAAGAACTTTTGTATGATTAAAAGCAAAATACAGGAATCGGGAAACTGTTCGATGCAAGTTTAGCGTCAAAGAATTTACAATTCTAATTGTACTTTAGTCACCAATTGATAAGGCTCGTTTCTTTCGCGTTGCCGTATTGCGTTAAGGCTTTTTAGTAGATCAATTTTTTTAAATCATTATGTTAGAACGCATAGGCTGAGGACGCGGTATCGCGGCAGCCCGACAACTTCGTTCGTTAAATGTGTCACCTCTTAATTGACGAATCGTTTCGAATGGACGGGGGTCATTTGTGAGGACATTAGAGTAACTCGTGTCTGCTACTTATATATATATATACATACTTCGAATTCGAAACGTTTTTAGCCACGTGCGATACACTTCGGTGAAAATAGACTCAAGGAGAAATTATAGTAATTGATGCTCGTCATTTTCCTTTCTTTTTTACTATCTCTTTCAAAACCAATCCTCGAGCAAAAGTTACCATGATTTATCGATTACGGAATCTCCCTCGAGCGATAATCAGCAGCTATTGCAAAGCAATTTCTTCTAATTAGTCTTTTCCTAACTTTCATGAATCGATATCGGTTGGTAGATCGATATCGATTTCACTTGAATAAAATAAAAGAATATTTAAGGTACAACGAAATTAATTAATTGATCATGGGTAATGTCGATAATGTTCGTAATCACGATATTGACAAAACTCCTCTTGATAATTATCGCCTCTAAAATAGATCGGTTGCAACGAAAGAACTATAGTTATTAGCTATTTCGACACTATGTTATTTTCACAAACCCAATGTCCAACCCAATTCGTCACGAAACGAATTATCTATCGCATTTATTGTAAATCATAATTTCGATTTGAGATTCGAAAACTGTATCTATGCATGTAGTTTCTGTCGGGCAGGCTAATCTCGATCAACGTTTCGGATCCTTTCGATTTTATATCCCTATCGATTCGGGATTACAAACGTCGATCGAGTATTGCCATAACGTTGAGCAACCGGAGACCGGTCGAGGACTGACGCAGAGGAAAGTTTCGCTGTTACTTTTATACGTGGAACCGGCTATACATAAACAGAACGTTCGTCTGTGTTAATATAACCAGCACGACACATTAATCACTCAGCTTGGTGAACGTGTAGCCATCGTGATTCCAATTTTATCCAGATTTCAATTTTCTTGGATTTGTGACGCTTCAAAATTCTAACAACAGCTCTTATACTTAAACCATTCAAAGCCAGTGTTTCTTAAAACCTAAGGATTTGTAGGCTTGACATTTAAAGACCTTCAAATTCTGAAGACCCCCATAAATCTTCCTAAATCTACAATTTCTAGTTTGTCAAGGACCGTACAATGTGTTCACCCAAGACCATCACCAAGCAACGTATTCGTTGATATAACAAAAGCCTACCGTTCATGGCGCTTATCCTCAGCTCGGAGGAGGCTGGTTCGAAATTGGTGTTCTCCACTTTTGTATCGTGACGACGACGACGTTGGTGATGGTGGTTGGACAGGTGGGCATTTAGAAGTAATCGAACACCAAGGGAACGCCGGGCATCGCGTGTCACCGGGCGCCGTGATTGTCGTTTTTGTTTCCCGAGAGATCAGCAACGAGGCAACATAATTTCGGTGGCACGCGCAGCTGCGCTGTCAAGAGAAACGCTACGCGACCGCGCAGAAAAGCAGCAGGGACGCGCAACGGAGCGCCGAGCAACACTGTCGTCGCGTCGCTCCTCTCGCGAGTTCTTCGCCCCGTTACCGAGCTATACGTAATAGCTTTCATGTACCGGCGATCCACGCGAATCTACGCCGCTGATTGGTTGAGACCAATTCCTTATCAGCGAACATTGTTCCGTTGGAACCGATGTTTCAAAACGGATCCGGTCCTTGTCCCTGTCGATCTACCGATTTCGAGTAAATGCAGCTAGTTAACACGCCTCGAGTAATTAGACACTTGATGTTAGACACAATTACACGCCTGACCGTGGAGTTAATCTTGTGCAATTAATGGCTTTTCGCTAGATTTCTGACTCAAGTTCATCGAGTAGTTTTAGCCTATTAGGAACTTCGTCTAACCGTCTCAGCGATTTCTCGCGGTTTATCTCTGACAATTCAGAGTCCGTCGCTCTCTTGACGCAAGATGTTTATCGCAAACTCTTAAAAAGAATACGTTACTGAGATTGTGAGAAGTATTTGATTTTAAATCGTGGAAGAAAAGTGAACGGTTTTCCCGTACTCACGAGGAAAATTGATGAGCGTGTTTGTTTTTGTTCGAGGAGAAAGTGTCGACGTAGACAAGACGTTGCTCGAGATTTCGTTCATCTTTATTGGTTTCTTTTCTAGTGGTTCTGAACGCGGTGTTAATTGCTTTATTTGCATTCTTTCTTGCGCACCTATGGCACGACTTGCCAAGTCGAGCCTCGTACGAGTTCCCTTTTTCTTGTTCGTTCGTTTTATTTTCATTCACGACCGTTCTTCCCTTAGTTTCGCAGGAATTTTATTTGTTGTTTTATTTCTTCGAAAATTGGAGAATCGATTCGTCAGGAAAATGATCGGGGAAGTACCAGGAAAATGTTGTACGGACTTCGTTTATTCTCTGCGAGACAATGGATATAATGTATACTTTTAAAGCAATCAACAAGATATAACGCCTTTGGACGTCTACAATGGTTGCCAGTTGTGCTAATTACGAGCTAAAAATTCCGAACGTACGTATATTCCATCATTAGGCGCGCGAGTATATTAAATAGTTAATTAATATAATAATAATTAAAATATATATTAGAATTTCTCTCTCCCCTTTTTCTTCGTTTCCGTATCGTCAACTTTTGCTCAACAACGTTTCCTAAATACGATTAAACCCTGACGAGATTTCTCACATCGAACCCAAGTTTCCAAGCTAGCTTCTCAAGAGTAACAGTTTAAAAGATATCCATCTTTTGCTTACTAAAAAGTACATATAAAAAGGAAAGAAATAAAAACGTAGAATTTTCCTATTTACAGATATATCGTTCGCGAGATAAGTCGAATCTCTAGTTTCTAGATCGAATCGAACAATTTACTACGGACTGGACTAGGTCACGAATGAATCTTAACAAATATAGAGAAGATATGATCTCATTCGCTAATACCAAACACATTTCTATCAACTTTGTTTGATCGAAGTTTCAAACTCGACCAAACACGCGTTGCCATCACGAGAAGACATACATTCTAAATCTCAGAAATCTTTCTTCTTATCCTTATCCACTAATACGTTGTCGTGGTAGCTGATTTCCTGACCGGGAACAGCTGGATGAAGATAGTGCGGTTCCACGTCGATCTTCTCTTTCACGTCGGGATCTAAAACCATCGAATGATGAGGTCCTCGATGAAGCACCGTCGTCGAGTGGTGCTGTTGCTGTTGTTGCTGCTGCTGCTTTCCAGTCGATTGATGCTGATGTTGATGTAGATGCTGATGAGTGTGCTGCTTCTCCTCCTCTTGGCCGTACTTGTCCAACAACTCCCTTAGTTTGTCGAAGTCGATGTCCTCATCGATTTTCGAGAACAGCTCCTTGGCTCCAGATTGCTCCAACTTCTCAGAGTCCTTGAGCTGCTTGAAGAGCTGTAAGAATCTCTCGTTAGCCTGAACACCATCTCTGGTGGTATTTTTGGAGGAGTTCAAGTTTGGGTTTTCCAAGAGATCTGGTTTTTCGTGAATGACGTTCACATTCTTATCCAAGTTCTCCACGGTTAATTGTTGAAGCAGAGTATTGTAATCTGGCTTGATCCTAGACGTTTCCATACAGGAGCTGCAGGAACAATTGGTGATAATTTGCACTTTCTTCTGCATGGTGATCGGATTGTTCGTCTCGTCCTTGCAGTCCAGCGTAACCTAAACGATCAAATAAACTAGTCAATTTTAACGAAACACCTTCGCAATTTATACAGTCGATCGATGTATGTGGCTTCCGAACAGCTGATATATTTATTCGCCTACCGTGTGCCAAACGCTGTCCAAAGGCTGACAAGAGTCACAGTAAGGTCTGATTAGGTCACCAGGAGCGGAAGGTTCGCTGTGTGGCACCATGTACGAGAAACAAGCTCCCACGCAAACGTTGTTATCCAATTCCTGTGAGGAGCATTGCGGCCACGTGACGACTTGCTTTATGGGAGTCGTCTTGCACCAGCTGTGCTTGTCGGGGTACAGTACGATGTTGTGAACCTTAAATAACCAGTAACGTCACTCTACGGAATAAATCAAAGGGAAATCGAGTGAAAGATCGATAAACCTTGTGCTCGCGATGGGCGTGTAGGGTGGCCGCCTGGAGGAACAGCGCGATCACCACTGTCAGATGACACGTCGGTCGCATGATCCCTGAAACAACAGAAGGAGAGAGAGAGGGTATCCGAATCTTTCCGACTGGACGGTCGTTGCCAATAAATTAGTCGCCAAGTAAAGAGCAGTCAAATTTCTAAGTGTGCCCGAACTTTCTCCGTTCTGATTTGTCGCGTCAAACATAATCGAGTATGGATAGCCGAAGAGACGAAGGAATTTCGCGATTGCGATTCGAGGCGCGGCGTGCATCGTGTGCACGTGTGCACAACGCGTATTCGTTGGTCCCCACCCCGAATGAATGAAAGTCCGTGGCTCTCTTTCTCTCGTGGTGTGCCTCTCCCGAGGTCTCAGGTTCGACGACCGTCTGAAATTACGTCACCGGGATTTGTCGTGGTGCCGCTTCTCCATTCTTCCTTTTTCTTCATTTTCGCATCGCGTGAATTTTGTTTAAAACAAGCTACACGCGGGGAGCATCGTAAACGCAGGGAGAGCTACCGAGCGGTTTTTTAGGAGGAGGAACAGGGGTGTTAGTGAAAAGAAAAAGAGCGGGAAAGAAGCCACATCGGAACATCGCGGCAGCGAGTTCATTCATAAATCGTTAAGGCCGATTCCTTGATTCCAGTCGAGAGCGGGGTGCTCGAGTTTTAAGTCACCGAGATCTTAAGATAACGGAATTCCCCGTGGCCTGACGGGATCGAGAGAAAAACGAGACTTTCTCGTGGATATCTCGACCATAAATAGCGGCGGATTTAAGCTACGAGGTTTGAATACGGGATATGCTCCTTCCGGCGGTATAAGACATTTTTTGAGGTCAGATCGTAGAGGGTAAAAGTTTCTTGTTATCTGTCAGAATTTGGGAGAGGAATCGTCGTTGGCTCGATCAACATTTCAATTTTCACGAATAGAGTAAGCAAAGACACGAAGGAAAAGGCAAAGGGTTGGGTAGATTTAAAATCTTTACCAGGAAGCAATCAGTGGCGGAGGAAGCGCAGTCTCAATTATCGTGACCAGTCGAGCTTGCACGAGCTTGTTTTATTTCCACGGAGCAATCGGTAATGAAGCAATAATTCCGCAGCAGCGTGATAAAAGGAACGAAGGAGCAATACGTGTATATGTAGACCGGCTGAATCGATGGCGACCGAGAAAAAAAGCGTCAATCTCATCGTACGATCTTTCTTGATCTTTCGGAGATCACCACGGGAACAAGTGGCACGAACGACAAGGTAAAAGGATGTGCAGGCCCAATTACGAGAGATCGGCCCCTTTTTTGGCCCTCGAAAAATCTCGGATCCGTTTCACCGCGGAGCATCAGGGAACCCACCACCGTGCATCCTCCGTCCTTCAGGAATTTACTTTGTCGTTGGACTCGCGAGTTGAATTCCTGACAACAGAAAGAATCTCGTCCCTCTACGAACAATTGGTCGCCGGTATTTCCAGGAGAGGATCAACTTTTCGTTCCCCTCCGTTGCATTTCAATACCGATCTTTCGACCTTTTCTTATTCTTCCGCAGGCTTCCTCCTTATCCAACGTTTCATTCGACGATCCTCTTTTTTCCATCGTTCCTTTCTTAGGTCGAATCCACTATTTCTGCTTCTACTTCGAAGAATCGCGCCGGCATCGAAGTGTTCGACTTATCAAGCCCGATCGAATAGTCGAAAATAAAATTTGAAAGGTTATCGGTGATCCTCTTGCAACGTAACACCTGCTGCAAATTGGCCTAAAGATACGATAGTCGAAAAATTAGAGCTCCCAGCTGATTCTTGTTGAATCACCCTGTACGTGGCCACGAGGGGAGGTGTGCGACTACAAGGTTCGGCCGCCCATCTCATTTCCACAAGCGGTGATTTGAATGACCGAGTAGGATACAACAGGGACGTACTTACTTAATCCGGACGAGTCCGATAGCTTACAACAAGCACCACTTCGTTCTATCCAAACAATTATCTTTACATATTGTGTAGTCTTTACATATTACGTATCTTCGTGCTTCTATCAGACAGACCGCGTTAAATGTCTACAATGGCGAAAAATCAATTTTTATCTACCTTTGATTTATCGCTTAAGACACGCGGCCAATGGCAAATATTTTTCTTTCAATTATTTTCATCGAACTTGTAGTTCAAACTACTAGAACTTAAGAAGAGACGAGTCAAGTAAGAAGTACGAGCTAGCGCGATCGACGTGAAAAATAACGAGACGTTGGAGGAAGAGGATCGAGATAAATACGGCCCTGGCCGGGTCGCAGCCAGAAGTCCAAAGCTCTTTGTTGCTGCGCCACCTTCTCTTCTCGCCTCTAGGTCCGTGTCGGTGGCATGGAGGACCTCCGGTCCACCTCCTTCTCCACCTTCCTCCCAGTCCCGTTCCTTCGATTTGCTCGTGTCGTCGAGAAACGAGGGACGAAGACAGGCTGGCCAGAGGCGAGGCAGAGCGAGCGAAAGAGTCGACAGAAAGAGACGGTAGAGGGTCCTGCGCCCAGCCGCGAGATTAATTTGATTTTCAACCAAATTTGACGCGCCCCCGAGCCTAGGCGGCCAAGCACAAAGGGTGCCGCGATCTGTGCACGCTACAGACGAGATCTGTTGGCTCGGTCGGCGTTGGCTTCTTCTCGCGGGACCTTTTAAAAAGCACAAGGATTAAATCCGTTCGACTCGAGCTTAACACCTACGAGAACGAGCGGCCCGCGGACGCGACGTGCCGCACTTCCAGGAAGCTTCTAATAGGAATTCATATTTCATTCGGACTTTCCCTTGGCGAGAGAAGAATTATGTTTGGCAAACCTGAACGACGACTTGGGGCGGGCCGAGCGGAGAACGCGTGGAGAATCGGCGTTAAACACTCCGTAGGATTTTATTGTTCGGCTCGAGCCGTTCTTCGTCAGATTATTCTTCGAATAACAAACTATTTGTCGTTATTAAGAAAAATGTGAATGCGAATGGAGAATAGACAAGGATGAGAAGTAAAGCGTAATCGAACCAAAGTTTGTACGGCCCTGATGCCCGAGGCACGCAAGATACTTTCATGATCTCTTTGCCGATGTGCCACAGTACTTAGGCGCGAGAGAAAAGAGAAGAAGGGGAATATTCGCAGCCAGTACGAAGGAAGGAAGAAGAAACACTAGGAGTAAAATGGTTCAAGTTGCTCGACCAATGGTAGTCGTCGGGGAATACGTATAGGTTCTCGCTGGTGGTATCAAAGGACTAGAGCTACTCCGTAGCTCGATCACCTTCACCATGCTTCATCTAGGCATACCCATAAGCGGAAGAATGACTGGTGGGTACACAGAGACGAAGTAGGAGTTTCTTATTTTTCGAATTCCTCTCCTACGAGAGAAGCGCAACCGGAGAAAGGTATATACACGCCTATGATCGTTTCGTACCGTGAAATCTTGCGTCGACGAAGGTCTCGGACTTCGAAAAAAGAAGGTCCGAGAAAGAAAAACGGTACGCGGCCCTGATTATTGCGATAGATTAGCGTATAATTTTGGAGCGCAATATGTTCTTCCATTTTAATGAGAAATCCCTATCTTTCGATTTGGTCTAGCCCAATTTCGCATTTTGCGACCGTCCTTTGCTCGTCTTTTTTCCGCAATACGGTGCCGTGGCCGAACTAATAGGGGGGCCCGCAGGGTGAGGGTCCAGAAGGGGAGCAAAATAAAAGAGGAATCGACGAGAGGGAGGACGCAGAACGCGCCAAAAGCGAGAGGGAACCAGAGGAAGGCAGGCGAAAAGGAGCGAGAAGGTAACTGGGGAGGGTCTGCAAGAAAAAGAAAAAGAGGAGTTTGCCAACAGCACCGGAGGAAGCCCCGAAAACACGCTGGACGTGTGGCGCCATCTCGGCTCCTTTTTTTTCTTCCTCCTTCTCCGCCACTCGCCGCGCACACCCCCCGTGCTTGTTCCTCGTGCTTTTGTTACTTCGCCCATACTAATTCTTCGCGAGCTGCACGGCGTGCCCAGAGTGCGTGGGGAGAAATCGACTCGAGAAGGGGAATGGGCCCCGAGCGAAGGGGAAGGGGCCCTGTGCATCGACCAGTGTCGGATTAAGCTGCTTTCGCACCCTCTTCGTACCTTGATTAGATCGCAATTTTAAGCTCGCTAAAATTTCAACACCGCCCGTAGCGGTTTCACGCTTTCGAAGTCTTGATTATCGTTGCCAACGTCTGCCGCGTTTAAGTTTAGACGTGTCTCTGACTGAACTGTACCGGGCGAAACTAGGAGGGTACGCGCACGAAATATGATACACCTGTGCTTTTCGCGTAACCATAAGCTCCGTGGAACGATGGAATTGTAATTTTTTAAATTGATCGACAGTAGAATCGGATATGAACGTAATCGCTAAAACACCGAGGGGGAGCAAAAAGAGGAAATAGCTAGTGTGTGTACCGCCTTAAGAATTCTCTCTCGGTGTGGTAGCCCCCACGAGAGCGCGGTCCACATACCTGCAAACGAACGTTCTTAAAAGGGAGGGCAGAGCCCAAGAACAGGTCGTTAAAATGTAATGACATTGTTGTTTTTAATGCTCGCCTCTTTAAAACGGGCCCTTTCGTCTTCCTCGAGCTTGCTCGCTACTCTTTCGCTCTCTCTTCCTACTTCTTTCCCGTTTTCTGACGAGAGATGCAAAAAAGCGATCGCGAGTCATCTTGCTCCGTTTTCATCCGATTTCCTCCTTTTTTACCTTTCTTCTCTAGGAAAAAAGAAACGTTCTCGCGGAGAAGGCATAGATCAGAGAGAAAATGAAAAGCTCCGATTTTATTCCGAGAGGTATCGCAAATTTCTGGCTCTAAATGTTGCTCTCACGAAACAGGCGGCAATTTGTATGTCATTACTTTAATGATCTTTTGTGGCAACCGATAACCCGTTACCTGAGCTACAGACACCGTACCCACTAAAAGATGACACAGCTACTTTTGGTCGCTTTTGCAGCCTGGCCTCGCAGCTATCGGTATCAAGTGTCATGGACCCCCAGGAAGCCTTCGATTTTTCTTACCTCGCTACGTGTTGTACAAGCCTAGCCGAGGAATATTTTTAAAAAAAGAACGTAGAAAGAGATACGCGTGAACGCGTGCGTGTAACCGTCACGGCCAACCAGTGAAATTTTTTGGAGAAGACATAATCGTGCCACTTAACGATAGGTTGGAGAATACCAATTAAACGAGAGGTAATACACTGTTCATTTTCTCGTGTCCAATTACTCGAAAGGCGCGAACATGGTCGCATTAGCGACTGTCGGTTCCAAGCTCGCTTCGGCGATCCTCGACTACCTGTAGTTTTAAAAAGAAGCGCACCATAAGATGTAATTAAGCGTGGACCATTCTTGAGAGAATGAGACTGGTTGATGATATTACGATGTTTACGGAATGAAGTAACATGTCCAATAATAGACTTCATTTTACGTATCTACAATTTGTTCAAGGAATTATCGTGTCTCCTTCGAATTTCTTTTCCCTTTCTTCTTTTCTCTCTTTTCTCTTTTTTTTTTTTTGACTACCGTAACTTTGCTATAAATTTTTTAACAAAAAATTTATTTAGTTTGCGAGATTAACTCGCGTGAATGTTTCGATCGAGAAAGCCGAGAAATGGATGGTAAATTTTTGTCAGAGATTTTGGGGAATTAGCCAATTAACTGCACGGTGGCAAGTCGAGGCAGTCGCAAAAGGTCTTCATTAGAAAGGACCCGATGGCGAGTTGGCTACCGCACAACAGTTTAGCTTGGAAGTTAAGTGTTGCGTCTAAGAAGAGCTATCATTAACTCGAGAATAGGGTCTGGTATTAGGATTAGTGGGCAAAACGTTTTGGATAGGGTGTTTCTCAACTATTTAAGTCCGGAGTCCCTGTCCCTTGGCCACTTTCGAACAGTCTGTGATCATCGCAACTTCTCTCAGCTGGTGTTAACATTCCTTTACTTCGAATGGAGACCACCGGAAAGGGATCTGCCTTCCGGTGATCGTGACGCAAGAGAAAGATAGCGACAGAGTGAATCGAGGAATCGTACGCGCCTTATACGCTGTTATACGCTGTTACACGCTGTTGTTCGTTGTTATAATGGTATCGGTACCTATCGGTGTCTATAATTGCTTTGAAAAAAACATCTACATGAGGTCAAGGGATCGTCACCAGGGAACACTTATAAAGTATGGAGAGCCAGAAAAAAGCTAGAGTATTCCAAGTACGAAATCTCGCTGCTATTTCGATATTGTTATCGAATCTACGATATCGTGGATTCCCGTAGCACACGCATCACGTAGTCTGGCAACTCTGGCAACGATCTCGAGCCACCAGCAAGCGTACGGCGGCAGCCTTGGCTTTTCTGAAGAAACTGTCACTCACCTCCGTGTACGTCAGCGACGTTGCGAACTACGCACCACTCTAGAAATTTGCCGAGAGCAGAAAAAGGATCGGCAGACAGTTTCGAAAACGGGAACGATCTCCGTGCGATAGTCTGTTGCTCGCGACTTTTCACTCGTTCCTCGGCCGGAACTTCGCCGTTCTTGCCCGGCCGGCGATAACAACCGGATCAGAGGAAGATCTGTAGCGACAAATTTGAAGAACGGTTTGCCTCGAAACACGGAGATCCGATATGAGGTTGAGCCGAACCGAGCTGAGCTGAACACGAAACTGTGCTGCCGATCTCTCGTGTTCCGTTCTCCTCCTCCTCTTGCTCCACCTCCACCACCACCGGAGTCTCCTTCAGCTCCTCCTTCTACTCGGTACGTTCGGTTCCGCGCCGTTCTCGTTCCGTTCTCTCTCTTTCTCGTTCTCGCAGCTTCTCCAGGTATTCTCGTGGAAACAGAAAGAGAAAGGATCATTCTCTGAACGAGATGGAGAGGGGAGGAATCAACGGTAAGCAAGAGAGATCTTTGACTACCTCTACAACGACGTCGCGTGTACTGTAAAAAGCAAGATCGCCCGAGGCCTTACACCTCGAACCAGTAAAACTTGTCGTACGCTAGTGCCAAAGTGTGCTCGTCCCGAGTTTTGATTGCCAGTTTAGCTGTTACCTCGTTTGTCCGATTATGAGAAGCGATTCGGCCGTCTTCACGATGATACTAGATGAAAACCAATTCGTTTCGATCTTTCAGAGACGTTGGTGACAGACGATAGGGTTGACAAATGAAAGAAGAATCCGACGAGGAAGAGTACGTCTCACGTTTGTTGGGAACTTCCACTTTTCGGAGATAGAATGAAAAAAGTGGTAGTTTCGTAGGAATTTTATTTCGGTCGCTGCTCGAATACGTCGCGCAACATCTCCAAGTATCGTCTAAACCAGTAGTCTTTGGTTTCACTTTGGTGTCTCGTGTTTGATATCTTTCTATTTCGAAGGTCGAACAGATAGATCTCCTACGTATGTCATGTATGATAACCGTATACGTAAGCGACAGAAACTAAAGATTTTTTTACAATTTCTCCTAATATTTTGCCTCTTTTATAAGAGAATCGATATTCCAAGTGCTACGTCAAACTTGGTCGACGCTCACATCGATTCTGTTGTCCACAAGAGTGCTGTTGCTTTGAGTCAAGCCAAGAGCGGTTCGTCTAATTCGATCTACAATGGGCCCTAGTTCGTTGTTTACGTATTCCTCGAACTCTACGCACTTTTGCTTGGTATTAATATCGTCGGAGCTTCCCCAAAGGATGAGACCGTCGGCGCCGAGATCCATGATCTTTCGTAGAGTCGCTTCGAGATCGTCCTGCACAGAGAAATCCATTTCGAAGATCAGCCGATTTGTTATCGAGTGACGTATCTTTCAATACTCGAAAATTGTTTTTTACGTAAAAAGACTCACCTTGCTCAAATACATATCCCTCTTATCTTGGTACTTGTACCAATAATAGGGGAGGACCTTCTTCCTAATCGCCATTTGTTTCGCTATTCTCAAGGCTTCTCTGACACGGCCTCCGACGAGACCGACTCGTTCACTGCTCGTTAGGCTCAGTCTGAAGTACACCGACGGCAGGAGAACGTCTTCCAGTTCGAACAGCCATGACATTCTGAATGGAGAAGCACACGAGTCTGGTTGGACTTATCGAGAGACCGATTAGATAAGACGGATGTAACTCCCTCAGGACGGTTTAAATTTTCATCAGAACACGATTCTTGACACTGACCCACTTAAAGTCTGAGTGTTGTAACGTTCACGGCTGATTCGTAATCTTGTTACCTTAAATCTCTAAGAAATTTTTTTCACGGAAACTAGAACGCACGATCGGTTGATGAAATTTGTGACGGTACGATAAATGCGAGCGATATTCGTGCACAATGGTACCGATACGGTCGTACGACGGATTACCTAGGAGAGTCACGACATTGAAGATGGTCACGATCGAAATAGAGCAACTTTGGTAATTACATACTTATCGTTTTCCAGCATCGTAGCGCTATCGCACTGGGAACTGTGTTGATTCGGTGTCAGATTGTAGCAGTAGGGGTAAGCATAGTATCCCCAACTGGCGGACGGTCTGATCTGTTTGGCAGCTTTCAGTGTCTCCTCCATGAAAAGTTTCCCGTATTTCTCGAATCTTCGTTTCGCTTCCTGCTCGACGCTTTGATTGTCCCAGAACGGATGCTCACGACGAACTATCTCTATAGAGAGTTTCTTATAAGGCTGGAGGGAAGCCCAATTCTGTCGGAAGATTGGCCTCCAACTTTCGAAATCGATCACCCCCACACCGTGAAACGATTTGTCTGGTATCTGATTGATCAAGTGCTCCCGAAATACTTCGAGATGCTTGGTGAGATTGCCTTCTTGCGGGACACCACCGTTTCTCGTCACTACCTTTCCTGAATAACGTTCAAAGTTCTTTCCTTTCTCCAATCCATCGATAGTCTCACGGTATAAGGAGCGAGTATTGTTTTACCGTTCGGGTCTGTCAGCAACGCCGGGAACATTCCAGGGTCGTAAAGGATCGCGATCTCGTCACCGCGGAAGTTATCCATCGAATTCTGTAGGATGCCATATCTCTTCGATACTTCTTCAAAGTGAAGCCCGTACTTATGGCACATAAAGGTGGGCACGTTCCAGTAAACGTTGAACTCCCTTACGGTTTCGTTGTTTTTGGGGCTGGTCGGTATGAAACTGACAAGAGAAACGACGTGTTAGCGAAAATCGAGTCTCGAAGGCGCGGCCAATGACACGAATTAGATAAGATATTTTCAGACCTGAACTTGAACGCTTTATGGGTATTTCAGGAGTTACAGGATGCGCTTGCCAACATTCGCGTTGTCCTTTTTACTCTCCGTTTTTCTTTTTTTTAATTTTCTACGGAAAAACGTAACGTGCCCGTATACGTGTCTTTGCAGCACTAGGCTGCAACACGTGTTCCCGAGAATAAGTTTTAATCGTTCTCTGAACGTACGGCTTCTCTAAATTTAAGACGAAGGGTGCGGAAGAGAGCAAGTTGACTGTTCGCAAGGCATCTCAACGATTAACACGTGTGTCAAGTACCCGAGAAAAAATGCGTCGATCTGAAGTACGGGTGCTAGCATCAACAGCGCTCGGAACATCATCTTTTCTGTTACGATCACGATAACCGAAAAGATGAATCGAATGCACCGACTAGCGGGCTTGATAAGGAAGCGATGCGTAGAATATGTCCGTGTGAAATCACCCAGCGGGTACTTATTGATTTTATCCTGCTTGCAGATGGGACTAGATGACTTCACGAGGAACTCGTCAGAGGTCTTCGTGAATAAACGTCAACGACGATGGTACAACAGCAGTGCGACTGAATTCCGCTCGATTTCAGGCCACTATTTATTCCACATCGTGTGTCTCGTGTTCCCCACCTACGTGTTCGTCAGCGCTTCGTGCTGTTATCTGCTCCGGGTATTGTTCGGTGATTTCTCGTTTCCGTCTTTTCTTTTTTCCTTTTTTTCTCCTTCGCATCGCGTAAAAGGACATCACGCGTTAGTGATCAATCTTGCTGACAATTAAAGTGCATTGAGCCCCCTATGGAAACACCGCGAAATCGGTACACTTACCTGACCAAGGACCATCCGAGAGTTGAAGGCCTTTGCCGGAGGATCGTTAACAATGTTCCGTCATCCAAATCTGTAGTTCACTTACACAGTGCCTCGACATCACGATCGCCCGTAGTTTCAAATCTGCCAGACGCTTTTCAAGGACCATCGTTGGAATTAATAGCATAGTAGTACTCATACAGGGTGTCTGGTAATTAGTCGTGCAAACGCGGAAAAGATGACTCCTCATGAAAAAAATAAGTTGAAAATGTAAAATAATGTTTTCACAGACGAGGCTTTGTATTCAAAAAACAAAAGGCAAGCGATTTTGAAAGTCTGCCCGGTGCACATATACTAACTGTAAGTTTCAACTCGCAGTAGTAATTAGAAATAATAGCATGCTATTTATATTGTTAACCGTGTTATGATATCAAATAATATAAGAATACTATATGGATGGCATATGCGGGTAGCTCATATTTCTACGTGATTCCTGAATTATCCTTTTTCGTAGTGCTTTTTACACATTTTGCAATCGTGTCGAATAGAAGAAGAAATTTTTCAGCGAAGGAAATGAATCCATTTATCGAAGGACAAGTTTCTATCTCGCGAAATAAATTTGTCTGTGAAGGAAACTCTAATCAAACGTTAATTTTACTTGCGATCAACATTCGAACTTGAAGATGATAATTTTCCTCATACAAACAAAGCAATTTGGCGCGTTTGGAGGTAACGAATGTGTCCTTTTAATCTTAATGGTCGGATTGATTACCTGAAGCATTTTTACAAGACAGTTAAGCTCCCTTTCGTGAGCTTCTTTTGACACATAAAGATAATAACGGTAGGATAACGACCAAGGTAACAATAAATTCCATTCTTCGTCATTAATCATGCGAATAGTACCATTGTAGAGATAAATGTTTGAAATATTTGCCACCTGTGAATATAATTGATTTCACTAGGGAGAGCTAAATTCTTATTGAACATAAATAATTAGCCATTGTAAGAGACGAAAGGTAGCAAAGAAGATGAATTTTAATGGAAGATAATACGGCAAATGTCTATAAAGAATTTGACATCTGTGGAATATTATTGTAGAATTGATCAGTGAATTTACCGCCAAGTCGTACGATTAAACATTTTTCCCTGTCATTATTAGTTTGTACAATCGTTATTCACTTGTGTGTGCATTAAAAGATATATTATTTTCCAATGTCATGTTAAATATTTCTAGACAAACATATATTCATAGGGTATCTAGAGGACAATTAATCGAAGTTCAATAAATTAAATCATTTATCAAGAATGAGCACTCGTAATTTAGACAATATGTAAATGGACGATATGTAGGCAATTAGAAATATTAGCATCGTAGGTAAATAGAAAAAATGGGCGTGTAAATATCAGCTGTTATAATCGCCACGGGGCCATCATTTCGCGCCTTTTATCTTGAAAAGACCTTGCATGTCGGTTGTGCGTATACTGTGTTAAATATTGATCTGCAGCAACTGTTACAAAGACCTCGGCTCGTATTAGGAGCACACGCTGCTCTCATAAAAGAATATATGTATATGACAGTCGAAAACGTTTGCTGGAAGAAAATAAAAAGAAATCAGCTGCGTGATGTTTTCCAGAAACTTAAAATTATCTAAAACGCAGCTTGTAAAGATATATATTTCAATGAAGTTTACATTTAAACAACGTAAATTACTTTTGATGCCGTACCGTTGGGCCAGCGGTGTTTCCCTTAATGACAGTCCTTAAAAACTGGTTTCTTTCGGTGTCTTTTTAGTTTTACCGCTATCTAATCGGCGCCGGAAGCAGGTCGCTTGTTATGCAACCACGTGTTTCGAACGTACCGGAAAAGAAAACAGTATCAAAGCTAATGATCGAAAAATGGTGGAATCATTCGTGTCAGCTATAAACGTATCACGTACGATAAGGAAACTTTATTTCGTGCTGGAGTATACAGGTTACAAAGGGAAAATGAGATTTACGATATAAAGTCGGAGAAGGAAGAACGAAGGGGGTAAACAAACAAATGGATCGCTTTATACTTCGATCTTCTTTTATTTAAATTTTTCTTCCACTGTCCACTTCGGCATACTTTGCGGCCTATTTAACCAAAACAGACGCTGAGGGAAATGTTTAATTCCAAATAAAATAACGCCCAAGGAGCTTTATCGAAAATTTTGAAGTAACTCTGCGGTCGACGATACCTGTAAGAAGGAAACTTGCCCCGCATGGTTCTTGTAAATTACTAGAGCATACGATAATTATCTACATTGCTCGTCACGCAGATACCTATATACACGCGTTGCACATGCATATTTCGATCTTGAACTAATGTCATGATCAAGGGTTGAGACAGAGACTCCCCAAAGATAACATCCACGGAACCGGCGAATCCAATGGAACGTGCTACTTTGATTCATTTAAGGAAACATCGATTTCTTCCTATCGTTCAATATGCTTTGGATGCTCGTTAGTAGAAGACAAAATTATATTTGCTTCCGTTTCCATATATTCCTCCTATATTATCCTAATAATATTTATTTCCATCGTTTATCGTCGCTTCCGTATCGTAAACTTGCACGTGCGAAAACTTCTTTTCTAAACGAATTCGTTTATTTAGAACTTATTGGAGCACCAAACCAATCTTTCCAGGTGTCATGCTAGGACAACGCCAATTATATAAATAATATTGCAGATTTCCGTCACCTATACCAAACTTTAGTGGCTCTAAGAACTCTTTGTTGTCCATGAGATCCAACGCATTAAATACGTCGAAATCGAGCTGAAAATAATATATAAACGATGGTTTTTACTTATATAATAAAGGTACAAGCAATTACACTTACATTACGAGCCGATATCAATGCATCAGTCATGAGTTCGAGCCAAGGAGTCGCAGTGGATACGTTGTAAAAACTGTATGCAGCCCTGAGAGTTTTGTGTGTCTGGTGATGCATTATGGAGCTCGGCAGCGTATAGTAGCTAACCATGTCAGTAATTTTACCATCGTTTTCTACTACAAAACTATTAATAATTCCGTTCTGTGGGAGGAACCAATGTCGGAACTCTTCGATAGAGAAAATCGGAACCAAGTCAAATTTCTCCAAATACTAAAACATGAATGATCTTAATACTCTCTGAATTAAAACATTAACATTAATACTTCTAGCAACTGTAGTATTTTCCTGAAAAAATCATTACATCAGTTAATATTTTATGAGCTTGAGGTATATCTGCTTCAACCAGTTTCCTAAATCCTGGCACTTTTGTATTTTCTGGCAGTTTAAACAACTTTAAAGTTCTCTGCATAGTCATATTGCGAGACAAGTGAGAAAACTTCACTTCAATTAATTTCTTTGGGTTGAGAGAACGATGCCAATACCTTTAAAATCGAATTCATAGTTAAATGATAACAAATAGTGATATAATAGTGAGATTAGTGATGCAGGTACACACCTGCAAGTTGCTATTGGTTTTGGCAATACAACACCAGCGGTATAAACAGCCTGGAATATACCTTGAAGATTAACTCTCCTAGTTATTTCACGTATTAATACTGGTGCAACCCGTTTTGACCTCAGTTTCTTGTGCACACATAAGAAATTTATTTCCACCATTTTTTGAGTGCTGAAATTTTCCTTACATTAGCTAACAGGGGACAGACTGAAAATAATTTGAAACCTACTGATTATAAACACGCAGAGTAGCTGGAATAGCGGAAATGAAACCGACTAGACGTCCGCTTTTAGTCACACGTACCCCACAGTGCCATTCTTTGCACCATCCAGGGGATTGCAGTGCCCTAGAAACATCTTCTATTGAGTACTTAACTGAACTAAACTAGATTATAAATTTCATTAGTTGATATTTTGT
The DNA here is from genome assembly GCF_040668555.2 of Bombus flavifrons. Taxonomy (NCBI): domain Eukaryota; kingdom Metazoa; phylum Arthropoda; class Insecta; order Hymenoptera; family Apidae; genus Bombus; species Bombus flavifrons. The sequence continues at coordinate 8,266,299 of NC_138455.1, read as the reverse complement.
TTACCACTTCAAAAAATTAGGTGGGTAATCAAATCTAAACATAGCATCATCATCTTCCACATAATTCTCAGACAATAAAGTATATAATTCTGACAAAACTAAAGGATCATCAAGGTTTAAAGTATCCCATTGGAAGTCTGCTGGTAATGAATAAGGTTCTGCCCTGATTGATGTTTTGTCAGATTCAATGGCTTCATTTTTAACTATTTTTTCATCTGCAGAAAATCTTCATAATATAATCTGGCCAACTTAAAATTATTGTTTACCATCGTGGAATGTAGATGTTAAATTGTTTACCCATTTTTGGTACTGGCTGTGTACTCCAAAACTGATAAGGCTTTTGCATTGCCTCTTCCTGAGTTTTAGCAGGTTTCTGCTGTATATTAAAAACCTCCATTGCCATTTGGATGTCTTTTATAGAAATGTTACACGTGCTATGCATTTCATGTTCATCTCTGTGGCCTGTGTGGTTGTGATTCTCACCAGTGGCATGCGCCATCTTGTTCTTCTTCTTACGATGTCTCTTTTTTGAACTAAATTACAAGTATTTTCCATTTATTTCTTTATGCACTATCAGTAAAAGAAGCACAACTCACACAGGCATACATAATGCAAGAATAAATTAAGAATGCAAGAAGCAACAAGGAAGGTACACGATACATTGAAACTTTACATTTTGAAAATATCTTCAAGGATAATAATATTCATATACAGGAGACACATTAAATATTACATACGATTATATCCTTATAATATTGAACACTTATAGTGCTATATATACCTAGTTTTGAATTAGTAGGTTACTATGACACATAAACATAATTCTAAAGTATCCAACTCAACTACGGGGACAAAATATAATAACATGAGAAGCCTTTTTTTTATTATTTCAAGTTAATAATAAAATATTGTTATTGATAATTATATAACGGTTAATAAAAAATAACATTAAATTACGTCTACGGTATTGCCGGTCATCCATAACTTGTATTCAAAGTGAATCGAATCAAATGCTTTCCAATCATACCAATTGAAATTACACGGCAAGTACTTCGTAAGAATCGAATGAACGTTCGCTCACCTTTTAGATTTCCCATCTTTTTCGTGAATCTCATCCTTCTTAGCCTCCCGTTCCACAACTTGACTCTTTTCCTCCATTTTAATATAGATTTTAATAATGCGCATGCACATGACATGGTGGCTCCCCCTAGTTGCGCTTACACGTAGAATAAACGGGTCACGTGATGTGCGCCATGACTGTTCCTTCGAAAAGTTGTATCGCGTCGGTGTGCTTAAATTAATTTAATTCTTTTAGTAAAAATTTCTTTATACGCCAACAAATTACTCTAAACAGTTTTTATACAGTGTAGGGATCGCGAATAGTATAAAGTTTTTGATCGGCAAAAGAAATTATACGCGTTTTCTTAAAAAGTATTTGGTACGCCTACGAGTCGTTCTATCTCGTAGTGAACGCGCGTTAGATAGAAATAAATTTCTCGGACCGCTTATCTGAAAACTTCGAAATTAGAAAATACGCGTTTACGGTAGTTTGGAAACGTTAGCGGTTTCATTGGCGAGATTGAGAATGTTTCGAATCGATTTTCCGTGGAAAAAGAAGCGTGGGAAAATTCGAGAACGCGGGATTTTCAAGCAGCGAAGGAAAGCAATATGGCGTCGGCTGCGCAGCAAATTTGGCGGGAATGTTTGGCGTCGGTTTTATCATCGATGTTATCTCTTCGAATGTTTGTCAGCGTGTAATGTGAGTCAAAATAAGAATCAATTATTTTTAACGATATCATTTATTTTGTTTTAAACTGTATTGAAAAACCAGTGATGATAGTAAAATGTATTTTTATAAACGAATAAGATAGACAAATTTGAAGATCGGAAAGTTACTTATAATTTGATTCAGTAATTAATCCACCGATAACCGATTCCTAATTGAAATACAATTGTCAGAAATCGACGTTTCGAAATTCTGTTGACTCTAGTCCGTATGCTATTCATTGTCTTTTTATCTTGAAATCAATAGCACTTTTCAATATCATACAATACTACTTTAACGTGGTTTCATTTTTTTTTTTTGCATATATTTTTAATATTATATAATTTTCTTTGAATTATACTATACTATATTATTTCAATACTGTATTCAATACTAAATCATTACGATAACACGTAGCACATGGTGCGTCATCGTTAGATTGAATATGCTTTGCATAGCACAAATACATTGCATAACATACATTGCATAAGCACACGTTGTGAGTTATTGGTTTCAAATGGATCAAGGAATTCGGGTTGTAATAATTGAAATTAAAAAAATGTGAGATTCATACACTAAAATTATTCCATTGTGTGCCAGTCTGACAATTATAGTCTTCTTTATTTCATTACCAACAGTATTCTTACATCTTCATGCCGAAACAATGTATAATTTCTATATCATAATATATATTCATTTATTCATTTATATATTTATTTATTTATTTATTTATGTGTATAATTGTTAATAATTGTAATAGCAGTAAATAGTCTGTAGTAGGCGAGTTTGTAGGTATGTAAACAGCTTTTAGGTACGCGTAATTCCAGTTTATCGATAATTCAAATCCCGCGTACGTCCCGTTCGCATAATTTATGATTTGCATATCTATTTGTCAAACTGCGGGCAAGAGCAAACTCCACGATTTGCTAGCGTGCCGCGATATTCCAATGTTTTCTCTTTCTTTTTTTTCTCAGCTTTTCTTAAGAAACCTGATATCCACGGAAACTGAACGGTTCTTGCTTCTGTTCGACGATTGAACGATAAGAGTCGAGTGGAAATTGATTTTGGAACGAATCTAATCTCGCTTTTAGCGCCAGATTTTCTTCTCTTTGTCATAAATTCTGCAAACTGGCTGGTTTTGATATCCAACTAAAGGAAACTATCGCGTTCTCGCTTTATCAAATGAATTGACAATTAGGATAATTAACGCTTTATTAACACAAGAGAAGTGTTATTACGGAAAAATAAGATGATATGATAGAAGTAATATTATTACGTGGGAATAATTAGGAACTTCTTTTCGCCTTGGATACATAATTAGCGATTTCTTTGAAGTTGCGCGCGAGCAACTTAATTAATTAAGAACTTTCCATGTAAATCAACATTCGCTTCTCCGACTCGAAGAAAACGAAAAACTCGATTGATCCGCACGACTAGTTAAATATTCGACCGAGAGATCGATGTCCAAGTAAATTAGGTCTGACGGTGTACTCGTCGAGTCGCGAACGAAAAAACCGTAGAAAGGGAGTAATAGAAAAGGTTTGTTATTTTATTTGTCGAATGAAACACATGGTCGTGAATCGTACGGGGAATTCGCGGCTTCAGTGAGCAAGTGCCTTGAGGACAACGATCGATCGTTGCTCCAGCAGGTACTGAAATTCAGAATGAATCAGCAGGGAACAAGCAGCAAACGTTTCATTTGTCTTCCCGCGTCTCGCTCTTTTTTCCACCTCGAGGAGTCGAAATGAAATTCCGCGTGTCGAATCAGGGCCTTTAAAACACGAAAAACAATACGGATCTTCACCCCCTAATATATATCAGCGTTGACTGTTCTCGATCGAAAATGAAATGCCCCTGTAAAATCAGCTGTATGGAAGGTATTTGAATTTTCCTCGCTCGCTTTGGCACTGCAACTCTGTAGAAAGTTTAATCCGTAAACTCGAACTTACATCTTAGTTTCGCCTTGTGTGTGTGTGTATTTTCATTTTTTCATTTTTCTGTTCGTTTTCTAACAAGGCATAGGCAACTACGCTACTACGAGAAGAGAACAATTCCTTTTTCCATCACTGAGAGTCTTTAAAACGGCCCTCCGTTAACTATACATGCTTCAGACAGCGCAGGATTCTCCCAGAGGATCCTGGCGACATCTCCCTCTCTCTCTCTTCGGGAGACGAGTTCGTACTCTTCGAATCTGTCAACGAAGAGAAAGACGAACAGGCTTCTAATTTCCCTAGCTTATCTTACGCAAAAACACTCGCTCGCGCGATAATAGTACACGATTCGCGATTTACTTCACACCATCGAAAAACAGAGACGAGACGGTGGAAGCTGATTAATAGAACACAGATTTTCCCAAAGCTTCGACTCGGGAAGCACGGAGTCGCGAGTACTTTTACGAATAATCTTTCCTTAGGACTCGAGGACTTTCTAAACGTTCGAAACATGGAAAGTGTAGGTGTAACAATGACAGGATATGCTATCAGTCGAGAAGAGATGAGAGTATACAAGTAGGACTAGAGTCGCTTCGTTCGATAAGAAACAGATGGATTGCGAAAAAACGCGTTTTATATTCTCGAATCGTAACTCCGGTGGGGGATAATTCCCGAGCTGCCTGGTGCACGGCTGATGTCTTCTAACTAGAGATTCTTCCGCGGTGCTGCTTCCTCAGCAATGATATGCATAGAAGAGTGAGGCCATGAGCCAGAGTGCGCCGCCCCCGTAGAATCGGCTGCCCTCGACCCCGTTTCTACCGGGTCGTTTGCGTTTCGACTTCGATTTGGCGCGCCGTTTGCGCGAGAAAATGGCGTTGGTGGCGTTGGTAGGCGACTCGATGTTGCAGTAACTCAGATCGCAGCAGCTGATGCAGATCTAGAACGAAATAACCGAATTTATTTCACCCGGTCGCCCGGCTTCCTCCTCTCTTCCGCGAGAGAGAAAGAAAGACAATTGGCAACACGAACTATGTGTATGCGGCTGACTAGATAGAGAACAGCCAAAAGAGAGGACAAGCCAGGCCAGGATACTTTGAAAAAATTCGCTATTTCGCACCTGCTGCGTGTCCACTGGGATGCAACCGACCGAGGCAGGTCCGCATTCCGCGCTACTCACGCAGCTCTTGCTCACCTGAAATATAAACGTGCTTTTTCACGGACCATTGTGCTTCAGGGGCATGTTACATTCGATGCGTCATCGTTTTGTATCGGCTTGTTCATACGATCGTTCTCATTTTCTTCACGTTCCAACGGGGGCTGCTTTATTTTCTATCTAGCGATTGTCAAAGTATCGATTCCCGGTCGTTAGGATCTACGTCGTCGATCTTTTTCTCACTGTTTAATTCTTAGATGTTCGATTTCGCGTGCACAGAATGTTCATCTCGGCGATTGCTACGGGTTTTTTCCGCTTGTTTCCCTTCCTTTCTTTCCGAGCGTTCTGAAACTTTAGAGAGAGAGAGAGAAAAAAAAGAAAGGAAAAGGAAAATATCACGGAGGTTTCACTCGAGTCTTTCGTTTGAAGCGAACGAATCGCCGCATAGTCTGAAGCCACTGCTTGGGAAACGCTTTGTTCCGTGTCATCTGCGAATCTTCCCACCATATCGTTACGTAGATATTCGCATCTAAGAATCAATTAATCGATGAACCAACAAAGCCGAGAACCTGTAGAAACCGCGAATAGGTGAATTGATAAGCTCTAATTGATTCCGATGTCCATAATTGAAAGAGTTTTGCAAAGTACTTAGTCGGTGGATACTCTTAAGGGAAGCCATCACTCTTCCGCTGTGAATTCAGTTTCGCAAGTTTATCCATTAACAAACACGGAAATCGATAATGCGTTTAACGCTGGGAGAAGCTATTAGTGGGGCTAGTGATAAAATTTCGGATTGATCTTCATCGGTGGCAGGCGCATCGTGCGTACAATGGTTTCGTGATGAACGTCGAACGTGTCGATTTTATCGTGGCACCGCGGCCGCGTTTCCATCAACCCGCGAAACGAGAGAACACATCGAAGGAAATCCCAATTCCTAACGCCCAATGAAAAGGAAGGAAAACGTTCGCCTGCTCGTTTTTCCTACTTTCGTCGCGTCTTCGATTAAAACTATTCTTCGATGGTAAATTACATTAATTATGCAAACTTATCCCCGTTGGAATTGTGAAGCAAAAGAGGCAGAGTTTCTCTATCGTAAGAAAGGAAAGGATCGACACGGCCAACACTCGAGTCGCAGTTCTAATACTTCTTGGCAACGACAGAGTTAATCGCGTCGACTCGAAGTCTTCTCGTCTCGAGGAGAAGGTCAAGTGTTAGGGGAAGAAGAAGAAGAAAAAAAAAGAAGAATTTATGCTTGCCAAGACGCTATTTCCCCGGCTGTCCAAAATGTGCAGCGATCTGCAAAAGTCTCGGCCACCCGCCGGACACGGTGTATCTATCGCCCATTCGTTGCACATCTGCGAACAGAGGACAAAAAAAGAATACGATAGCTGTGATATTAGCTGGAATCGGAACATATATAACGTCGGATTCGTATATACCGGTGGACGTATTTGCATGGTCATCCGGTCGTTACTCACCAGTCTCGATCAATCGCACGAAAGTTCGAGGTTAGTTCCACGGTGGTTCGATATGGGGGTAAAAAAGTATGGAGTTTGTTGGTTCTGTACCGTTCTAAATCGAGGGAATCAGTAGAGCGAGTTAGAGTTCGGAAAATCGTACGGGTGGAACGTAACTGGAGAGTTCGTTGCTTTCTGATCGAGTGCCCGCAACGACTGCGTCGCTGTTATAGAAAGATCCGACTATGGAATTCGGGATGAAAGAAAAGAAATAGAGAAGGGAAAAAGGACAAGGGGAGAAATAAGACGACGGAGTTCACGGTCGAAGGAATAAATTCTCGGAGCGAAAGATAGTAGCCGGAACTCGCGGTGGCCATCGATCCGACCGGAATCAACGGTTTTCAATAGAGATTTCCGTGGAAGGAACTTCTATTTAGAATTGCTCGGACTTGATCCGCGGTGTTGAACGATCTCGTAGCCATCTTCTTCGGTGTTTCGTGTCTTCTTTTTCTCGTTGCTGGAAGAAATCGACGACCGGGCCCGATATTGGTAATTCCTTCGCGACGTCGGCTATTCAAAGAGCGGTAGATGGTGAATGGAGAGCGAAGAAGGAAAGACGAGTCGTGGGTGTACGGACAGAAGAAGTGAGATAGGTAGGTTAGGAAGGCGGGCCAACAACGGAGGAAGGGAAGTTTGAAAATAAATAAAAGATCGATGGCGGAACGATCTCCTCGGGGCTAAACGAAATTGTGCACTGGACTCGGTACGATACAGGCATTACGGACTCTTAGGAGGACGTTTAATGGACTCGTCGATACCTGGTTATCGCTGACGTTGACGCAAGTGTAGCACGTTAGACCTGCAACAACAGAGGGGGCGATGGAGTGAGTAATAGCGTTGAACAGAGAGACAGCAGACCGGTTGAAGTACGAGACAAAGGGCGGAGAGACGCAACAATTAAACACGCTTAGGCGTTCCTTCGATATAATTCCCGCCCGTCGCAATACACTTAACGTCGTGGAAAATGGATTGTCCCGTCGAATGGAACTTATAACGGTGCGGCGCGCGTTGCGGATCGTGGCAACAAAAGCTCGTTCTCCTCGAAATGCACCCATACTCCCGGACGAGCGTACGACGATGTATTGTTTCAGTGGCGGGGTCCAGTGTCGTAATTAATACTTTTCAAACCGTTCAAATTGAAGCCGTTTCCGGACGTTTTGTCGTTCCACCGGAATATCCAAGAGTTTACAGTCGTTCGCTAGAGAGGTTTCCTATTCCGACACGCTAATGGAATACAAACTTTTTCCACCGGAGACCGATGGAGAATAGAAGGAGAGCGTAAAAGGAGTAGCCGAGAAAAACAACCGGAGAAAAAGGAAGCGAAATCTTTCCACTTCTTTTTTCCTTTTTCTCTTTTAAGCTCTGCGAATGTCGGTTCGAGCCGAGAGACTTTAGCTAAAATAGCATTGGCGCTTTAAGAAGCTTGGCAGCGGGCACGGTTGGCGATATTTCAGAACAATATGTTACAAGCCAGGTGTATAGATCGGCGAATGATTTGTAGGGAATTGGTAGGAGGTAGCAGGGAGGAGGTAAAGTGGCTAGAGTGAGATCTGTAAGCGGTAGAAAGCCAGGAAGGAGGATTAGTGGAGCTCGATTGCAGGATTCGAGAGGGAGTGGATAAGCTCGAGTTAGTCGAGCAAATCATAGATCTGTTTGCCCCGTTCTCCGCCCTTTCTCCACGACTTTTCTCCTTTGCTCTTTGCAGCACGTCGCGCATCCACGCCAATACGCACGGTAGATGTCTTCTTCTTCTGTCGTGACTCCCTTCAGCCCGTCCTTCTGCTTCGACTCCTCCTTTCCGTTTCCGTTTCCGGAGAGGACGTTTCTGCCGCAAGTTTCCGCAGCCAGGAGCAGCCCGACCATCACCCACGTGATCATTCCTCACATCTCTGGAATGACAGAAATGGGGCTACGTGTTACGTAATTGACCGCCACGCATCTCTTTCGTGGATCGAAACCGGCTAGAGAATCGAAGTATACGCGTGAATAACATTCACGCGTAGATAACGCCACGTGTCGCCAGCCAGTTCGAAATCGTCAATTTTCAACGGGATCGTAATTCGTCGATAGCACGTAGACAGCGTTAAAAAAAAAGAGAAAAAAAGGAGCAGGACACCGTGTATCAAAGGATTATCGTGGGGCGCGATAAATTACTCTTATCACGCTTCGATACATGACCTATCGCAGCCTCTATCGAATTCGATGATCCTACAAGCTGCTGGATGGCGATTAAAAAATGACCCGTAATTATTGGGATTAAACGGTGAACAAAGAAACAAAAAAATCACACCAAAAAAGAGGGTGGAGGAGGGGAAAGACTACAGGTGGAGATTTGATTGGTCGAAGTTGGAAAATTGACGCGAGACCGAAAGAAAAATTGTTCCCTCCGGACGCGTTGTTCTAACGGAGATATCGGAATTTCAATTTGCCCCGGTTGATCGGAGGATTTATCGTCTTATACGAATGAAAATGGCTTACGAGGACAGGGTAGAAGACTAGAGAAAACGTCTTTCAGCGGAGGAAACCTCGCGCAGTCGACAGATACGCCAGAATTCAAATCCGGATCAGGAATTACAGAGGAAGGGCTGGGAGCGAAAGGGTACGTCTAGTTTAAATCCTCATAGAACGCGAAGACCACAAGGTCCGCACGCTGTTAAGCTACGTTCGACTCTTGTACTTCTCCGATATCTACGGATGTTCCGCTCTTCTTTGATTAACTGTATCGTTTCTTTGACTTTGACGATTAATCACTTGTAACGTTTCGGTTGCAAACGGAAACGGAGAGAGAAAGTTCGGTAACGGAGATTGAATTTTGTGACTTGCGAAAACATAGAAATGCATTCTCAAAGCTCCCTCCTAGTCCTAGAATCTCAAGGAGCGAGGAAGAGTGTGATTCGCGAGGAGATATAGTAAGCTAAGATTATTTGAGTCACCTGAGCTTCGACGTCTTAAGATTCGATCTTGATCTTGAAGCAAAGTAGTTCGTTTAAAAATTGTTCGCAAACAAATTGAACGAATTACAAGGAAAAGTACTTGGCTTGATTCGTGCGATCCTAATTCACCTCTTACTTAGTCCGGGGTATTTTTTGAACTTCGTTAAAATCAGTCGATACGCATCCTGTTCGAATTTACGGAAATTACTGGCTGTAATGGCCACGAGGTGCAGATTGCAACGAATGCTTCGTTATCGGGAGAACGTATCTCGCTTCTAATTATTGTGCGTTGTTTCAAAAATTGCTAGGAATTTTACCAGCATTCTACGATCCGAGATCGGGCGTAATGGTCGTTCGAGCGACAAAGAAAATTAGATCACTAACAACCATCAGGGAGCAATTGCAGGCAAGATTGTGAGTTCAGCCGCGGAACAGAATAATCCTATCGATTAAAACGGTGCCGGTTGGTTATGGTCAGTAGGAACTCCCCTACACAACCCACGGCTGTTCCACTTAATCAATGAAATACAGATCGATGAATATACTGTATGAAACGCTGTACCATTCGGTCCCTGTTCTTTGATATGAAACGTCAATCAGTAGTTGATAAGGCTGATCCTTTCAATACGCTTCTGTTAGCAATTGTCAGGTGCACAGCTTCTCTCGGTAGCTAAAGTGGCATTCGGCAGTGGGCGACAAGATTATATCGAGCCGAAATGGATAGTTAGAATTTCCAGGTGAATTCTCCGGTTAGATCACGGACGAAGTAACACGATTATTTCGACCGTATTCCCCGATCCGTTACGTCGACTAAGAATTTCACGACCTCTCGAATATCATCTCAACCCGGTTTATCGTCCTCGATCGGTTGCTCCAATATCGGGCTAACTTTAATCTCTTTTCTATGTGACGAATGGTAATGGCCATTACCATTCAATATGACCTCGTATTTCTTAAATCGTACTCTATTCCGCTTGGATATAGTTTTTAAATCTCGTACGTATCCGCCCCCATTCCCTGGTGATCTTTAATATAGAGAGGTGGGCAGACGTTGCGCTTTTAACAAGCCACAGGGCAAGAGACGTTTAATTGGAAAATCAAATGAGCGGTAGTAGTACATAGACGATACGGAGGAGCGAGTTTAACCGTGTCCAGAGAGCAGGATCAATCCCGTTGGTTTAAATCCTAGTCGAACATGTCGTCCACGAGAATCGGCTGCGGGTAAACAGATCCACTCGACCGTTGGACATGCCAATCGATGGATATCCCAGTTCCAAGCCAGCCATGTGTATAGTTCTTCGGGGTGTAGATCAAGGTTCAATTCTACGGATCGGTTGACCTATCAGTGCCAGCTTCCCAGCCCTATCAATGCTTTCGACGAATCGAGAACATCGGACCCTTTATATCGGTTCGATAGATAAGGTTTCATCCAGCGTCCTCGTTCGACCTTGCAGGGAAAGCGTTGGGTGAATTTGTCGCGATATACCGCAAGAGTAAGAGTAGCAGGATGCGAGACGCTCGTAGACCTTAATCGATGTAATTAAACACGGCCAAGGAGCTCGATCGAAACTCGCTAAAAGGGAAGTTGGCTGGCCCAGCAGGACGTAAACTTTTACGACAGTGTTTCGCAGTAAAAGCTGCTGGACCTTGCTCGGAATTATATCGTTCCCTCCATTTTATGGTAGCTTAGATCAGAGAAACACCATGTGCTTAACAGTTTACCAAGCGTGTCTCGGGCAATAATAGAAATAACATAACGAACTAACGGAATGTCTTGTAATAAATCACGTCGAGATATTTGCTCATCGGAGCAACCCGCTTCGTGACTGTCTCGCATTTCCGTTACGAACCCGGTTAAATAAATTCATCTGATCACGCGTGCCCCGGTTTTAGATTTCCCTTGTATTTCACGCTCGTTCGTGAGCGTGATTTATTCGCTGATCGCACGGACGCCCGGGTGAGAACGTAATACGCGAGCGGAGTTTTCCACGGGAAGGGAAAGCTGACTTTGAAAATCTTCTAGATTGAAATGGGATCGTCGGAGAAGAAAGGGGAAAGTTTCGGTCGCGTGGAATTACGATGAAATTTCATTTCGCGTAATCAATAGTGCTTACGGCGTGTTCAACAGAAGATCTTCGGCTTTTTTCATCCGTAATAGGGGAAGTTCTTTGTTCTTGTACTCCTCTCTCCTCTTACCTTTCCACCAACTCGCTTCGAATCGCGTAGATTAAAAGAGCTTTTTATTTTCCTACTTAGGAGCGAACTCGGCCCGAGAATTAGGTTGCTCTCTCTCCGTCGGGTGAGAGGATGGCCCTGGTCGGTGGTAGTCTATAACTAGTTCCATTCTAGAACTCCCATGAGCAAACATTGGCCGTGCAGTTATTACTACCCTGAAGGTCATCGATCAAATCTCAATTTATAGGCTGTCATTCTTGTCAGAGCATGAAATCCGACTCGGTGGAATCGATATCGTTGAAGGTAGCTGAAATTTTGCCGAAATTTCACGTCCAATCGGACGTAAATATTGAAACGTTCCGTAGCAATTAAATACGTTTCCTGTACCATTCGCGGTAAGTTCGTTTCATGTTGGAAAACAGCGTCTACTTTTGGCCCGATCCTAACATCCATTCGACTTCCATCACGAATTCAATCGTAGCAGTCGTTGGACTCAGCTTCGATCAATCCTTTCTCGTATTTATCTAGCTCCTCGTCGACGCACAGTAAATACAGCCAGTGCGTAGTCAGACAATCTTTACTCGCTTTCCGCCACTCGCTCTTGTACGCTTTGGAGTTTCATGTCCCCGCTGCAAATTTCTCCTTCTATTTATTTCCACGTGTTTTTCATTTCATCTCTATCAAAAGGCAAAGCACGTAAGCAAATTTGCGAAAGCCAGTGAGCGCGTTTCCACACCAGGCAGGGCCAGGCTGCTTTTTAATCCGCAAGCTAGCGTTCAACAGCTGGAAAATCTTCGACAACGAGGAAACCGGTCGTAGAAAAATTGATTTCGTATCAGAGTGCAGGTTCTGCTTCTTTTGTGCAACCTTCGAAACGATAGTAAAGCAACGGCCTAGCAAAGTTGGCGCAAACTCGGGGGCAAATTCGCGCGGGACGCTTCATTGCTTCCCAATGGCCGGAGTAACTCAATTCTAAAATGCTGCTCTCGGCTTGTTCTCGTGTATAGAACATCGTCGGTATATTTGCCAAGCTACACGTTATTTTTATAACCGACCGTGGTGCTCGCGGCCCAGCGGTAGCTTCAAATCGACCGGATGGAATTTCGTTCTTAAAGCGTTACGACACGTTACCAAGGGTTGGGCAGTGTGTGTGCACCGCGCTTGTGATTATTTCCGTGATACATCTAGAAATATTTACAATGCCGCCACGTTGCTAGAAAGTCGAGTTCACCGCGATATTTGCCAGAGGGGGAAGATAAATCGGATCGTCTTATTTCCAATTTCAAGCAGCAGTTCCGCCCTATAAAGATATACATTTGTCTCTGGATTTATCGTTGTTATGGGAAAGAAAGAAACGATGTGTTTCGTTTCAAATCCCAGATCGAAGCAATTACAAGTTTCAGAGATACATAAGCGATCGTTGAAACTGTTTTCTGCTAAAGCATCCTGATTCGCGCCTGGAACACGTAGTTGGATAATTATTCAAACGAAAAGCGGGAAATTATCGTTTCCTGATATATGTATGTATAACGCGAAGTTTTAGTTTGTCTTCCGGCAACTGGCAGATAAAATATTCCCGGTCTGGTCCGCGTAAGTTTTCTCGGTCAAACTGGCGCGAGTTTACTTAATTACCGTTTAATTATACGTCATCAAAGTTTCATGCCCACATCCGTGCGCAATTAAGGAAAATATTTTTTTTCATTCCCTTTATCCGTCGCGGATAATTCGTCCAATTAATTCCGGCATGGTGCACGTTTTAATCGCCACACCGATAATTATTTTCATGGCAAAACATCGAATCTATTAGTGTATCGATCGCGCTTTTAATTCGACCGAGTTTCTTGATCGTCAGCGATGGTCGTTAAGATAACAGCGAATTTATCTCCGGCAGAAAACTTTCATTTCCTCCGTGGACGTTCGTGAATTCTCGCCCAGCACGGTCAGAACCAGAGACCTGGTTCACGCGGCACGATTTAATAAATAACGATATCGACACCTTCTTCGAGCTCTTCGTTTCGATGGCCGGGCAACTTCTCACGAGTTCAAGTTTTACGCACGTGACGAATATACACCGTGACTTTAAGTAAGAAACTTTTCCAGATTGCCTTCTGTTCGATTCGTCTCTCGATGTGTACGTCGCTTTGCCGTTTAGATGTTCGTGAAACGGCAACTAGGAGAGCATCGAGGAGTGCTTTCAGGCGGTCTCTTGAGTTCCACGCCTCGTGCACGCCGCTTAATTTCGTATGCCTCTAATTTCGAGTAGAACTTGCTCGTGATCTCAAAGTAAAATTACTGGCTAACACTGGAAATTTGACACGATGATTTAGAGATAGATTGGAACGCTATACAGGGTGTTGCAGTAATCGTGATACAATCAGCAAGAGTTATGTGAACAAAAATTTCGAAAATATACAATACATTTTTCCATATGACTTTATTTTTCTACATTTACGAGAAAATATTTGCATTGAACTGGAGGGAACAACCGAAGGAAATTATTCTGCGTGTGCAAATAAGTCGACAACGTAGAACGAAAGTTTTTCATGGAACGCTTTGTTGTGGATGAAATTACATTAAAAAGTTAACGAAGTACGCGTGGACGAGGCTAATTTTTAACTAACGTATCCAAATTCCATAATTACTATTTCTTTTTTTTTGACGAAGCATCAAATCAAAAACTTTTATTCTACATTTTAGCATATTTTAACATTCAACGTATTTTGGTACGTAGAATAACCTCCAGTTAATTATTTGCCCGTACCCGGCCAGTAATTATTTCAGCTCGCATACGCGTATTAAAAAAATGTTCGAACTCGATTTTGTCGAGAACGAAATGCCGTATGAAAAGATTGTATTCCACATTTTCAATCTATTTCTCTGTGTAGAGTCATCCTCTTGCCGATTGTATCGCTATTATTGGGTCGCCTTACGTAGAGGAAAATCGTCTTTCGATAAGGAGCAAGACTTCTTCAAGCTATTTAATCGAGTTTTTACCGTGAGACTCGTGATCAGTAAGCACCATGGACTTTATCACGCTGGTGCAACCAGCTTTTCATTAGCGTCTCGATTTTTATGCACATTAAAGTAGCGCGCGTGCCGCTTAATCGCTGGGCAAAAAGTGGCGTGGCGAACAGAGAGAATTTCTGCCGTATAGTATAATGTAAATTTCGTGGCTTGCTCGACCGGCGAAGCTAGTAAAATCCTCGGCTAGCAGGACACTAAAACCGCGTTACGCCAGAGACGGTGCTATCCTGGTTGCGTTTCCTGCTTTCCAGCGAAATGGAAAGTTCAACGGAGATTCTTGTGCTCGAGTGTCGTTCGCTTTGCCTTTATGTTGGCGGTAAAAGGTGAAAAAGCTAAACTAGAGAAGAATACTTCTTTTTTCGCTTAAGAAGATACGCCTGGGATATTCTTTATCCGGTTACTTTTCTTCCTTTACGTTTTAACAGACGCCGAGGCTCGTTTGCATCATTCGCTTATGAAAAAGTTCATTTTCTTTAACAAACGCCTTCGTGGCAAATGATAAAGCATTTAAAGGGTAAAGAAAACGGCTCGACGAACGAATACCAAACTTACGTAGTTCTCTGGCGGATAGAGTATTCCGCTATAAATATACGAAGCATTCGTAGATATGGAATCCGAATAGATGTAGCGAGGTCCCATATGGTATGGGGCGTACGTGGATATGTTCTCGTAAATATGCTACTCTTCTAGATTTTCCCCTCTGTATCTCGATACGTATAAAACCCTAGTAAATAAGCTACTTTTATGGACATGAAAAGTCGAACGGTTAGAGGCCAATCCTGTATGGATGTTACAATACGTATGGGGTTTTTTCATCGTCGCGATATCTCGTCGTCAACGCGTCCACGGATGTATATTTCCCTATAATCTCATCTTGTCTCGAATCGGGTTAATTTCTCACGTGCAATTCGCTCGACGTGCACGAAGGAGAATAGGGAAATTCGTGCGACGAATTATAAAAAAGTTAGCTACGCTGTCAGTTTTCAGTTTCCATCGTGACTTTAATTCAACTACATTTCGAGGAACATAGGCCGATAGAAAGAGAGAGAGAGAGAGAGAGAGAGAGAGAGAGAGAGAAACATATTTGCATGACAGAAAATGTTTTCTCTTTTCTTTTCACGGAAAATGTATTTGCTGCAGCTATATTGCTGGTCAGAGCGAGCAGTAAAAAAGGAAATGGCGAAACGAGCGGGTGATTCTTTTTTTTCAAAATCCGCTGCCGTTTTCGCATTTACATTTTCCTGGTTGGTGCGTCGAAGGGAAAAAAATTAATTGGTTGACCGAAACTAATCGCGGGATGCATTAAAACGCGGCGAAGGTTTCAAACGAACGATCGCCGAGAGATTACTGCGCCGGTGGAAATCTACGATGGAAAATGCGAAGGAGCGAAATTTCATCGCTCGACTCCGGACAACGCCGAGAAAGTATGTCGGCGACCTTTCATCTGCGTGTTCTGTTCTCACGGGTTGTAGTTTAATTTGTCGAGGAACAAGCGACCAACCCACGGTTTCCTTTCTTAATTAACTCATCTCCTGGGGGAACGGTGAACTTAATGGTCCTCCACGATTTGCCTTCGGCGCATCGAAAATTAATTTGTCTCGACCGCCATGGCCAAGCTCGCGTTTCCTATTCGTTCGATCCTCGTGCAAGTTTAAAAACAATGTTTCCACCAGTGGGCTCGTGGCTATCGGCCGGGGTAATTGGCGCGAGTCAAGACCAATTTGCCATTTAATCCCTCGATGAGAATAAACGGCCAACCGCGTAAATGAATTCACCACCTCTTTCTCCTCTGCTCCCTTTCACCTTCCTCGCTCATCTTTTATTTTTTTGTTGTTCCCATTTCGGTCGTGTAATGCGGTAATTAGTTGAATTTTGCACGTGCTACGAGAGCCCGATAAAAATTCATCGACGCGAGAGAACGCGTCGGTCGTTGTTGCTTAATTGAAAAGCATCGGCCAGCGGCGACGTCGTCCATTTTTCCTCTTGTAAACTTTCATTTAACGTTCCCTTCGACGTCCCATCGTTACGCAACGCTGCCTATTTTGCATAAATTCATTCTCCTGGCTTGTACCCGTGAAGAATGGATGAAAACGCGAGGGGAAAGCGGCATGAATATAAGCGGAACGATAGATTCCAGAGATTCGATAATCCGTGATATCGTGATTCTCTCTCGCGCGTAATCGCCATAATCTTTTGTAAACTAACGTTGGAACTACCCATATCATAAACATGCTAATGTAGTTAGGCGAACACCATGGAGCTGTAGGATACAGTAATAGATGTTCGATTTCGCTCGTGGATGGCGCAGGTTATAAAACATTGAATTTTGGCCAGAAGCCGAATCGAGGATATTAATATTAAAGGTGGTGCGGGACGAATTGAAAATATATCGGCGCGAGGGTATCGCGCTACCGGGGCGACCAATCACGCGCAGGGAAAAAGTATTTTAAATGAAATTTACGGTAGTGGACGCGAATTTACGATGAACGGTGGTCGATGTCTAGCGTACGGCTTGAATATGACCTGCCGGAATGAAAGCATCGGTAAATGGTGGATGTTCCCATAAAATATACCGAGGGACGGTATCGCACGCTCGCTAGGCTATGTTCGGCTAAGTAACCGGTATTAATCATTCGTATTATATCACGGGTACGTTAGTATAACAGCCTATATAACGTATCAAGTTAATACGCTCGAGGGTTTCGTCTTTTGCGTGTACTCGTCCGGAATACGAAATTAACGTTCACTTGAATTATTATAAACTGCAATGTACCGCTTGTGCGCAGTTTGCACGGCCTGCTACGAAACACCCGCGTTGAATACAACATTCAGACGGACAGAGGGATCCCCCGTAGACGTAGCCAACAGATACATCCAGCACTTCATTTTGATTTACTATTCAACCGGGTCCGGCGTCGAGTTCCGACACACGGCAGACGTAGTACTTTGTCGAATACAGACTGCGCAAATTTCCATAAGTGATCTTTCCCCGTGAATGTGGCGTTAACGTGCCACAAAATCCGCGGGAAACAGAGTTTACCCTGCGAAACCATGATTTCCATTGGATCAGGCGTTTAGGTAGACGGGACGTGTTCCTGTAAACGAATATACAAGCTGGAATATACGTCGGAAAATACGTGAGGAACATCTATAGGATGGATTGTAGATGTCAAAGCGACGAAAGAAGTATTCACGTACGACAACGTTGCTTAAAGCTTATTTCCCAAGTTAGAAACGATTCTGGCTTGGAAACGTGTTAGTACAATCAATGAATCAGCTGACGAACCTTTCTTTATCTAACACATGCTTCGTGTATCTCGCTCTAACATTCACGAACCGCCGAAGCGATACGCGATACGGATAGGATTTCGGCAGGATTCTAATTATATTAGAGCGAGAAACACGAAGCGTGAATGAATTAAAGAGGAAGGTTCGTCAGCTGATTCATTCATACCGGTATATTCCCATGTTGGAATGCCATTGTTTTTAACTTAAAGTATCAAACAATATCTTCACACGTGTACTTTTCGCGTCATTTTGACGTCTAAAATCCGCTCTACGAACGTATATATTTCGCGGAGCCCTGTTGAGGAGACCACGCTATAAACCAGAACATCCATGCTATTATAGACTCGACACGAGTCGAACAAATTACTTTACCATAAACCGTTTGTCACGAAAAATGTTAGAACGTAGTCTTTGTTGCCAGTGACACCTTGGAATTCTCGACAAATTGGCTGGTGAGGAAGCGAAAAAGCCTTGATCCGGCAAGAATTACGAATTTAGAGCGAGGGCACGTCGAGCGGCGCGTTACTTCAATACGGGTACGCGCGAAAGCATCGGCGAAATGGGGAATAGCCCATAAAATATGAGACGGTTGGCAAGCTCGGGAGATCTACCGGTGCTTTTCACGGCGGCGGTGTCGACGTCGGCGCGGCGTCGGTGCTGGCGTTTTCACGGCTGAAAATCACTCGTGAATTCCACTGTAGTCGGCTCGTTCTTTCTCCTCTCTACCCCACCTCTTTTTCTCGCGCGCTCTCCACAGGCCGACATCGTGAAAGAGAAAGGCTTTTTCGCTGTAGCATTTCCGCGAACGACGCCCGCGACGAGGACGTAGACGGTGTTTCTCTAGTCCCTCTGTTCGTCTCTCTTCTCGCTGCTTGCTACGCCTCGGCCAGGGGGGAAAAGCCATCATCCAATTTTTCATCGTGCCGCATCCGTTTCACCGGGGTATCACTTCCCTGACTCGCTCGAACGTCATTAGGGCTCCGCCGCTTGTGGAAAGATATCGTTTCCACTTTTCCCAGAGACACAGTTTCCCAGCGAAACACGTTGCTCCCTTTTTACTCGCGACAAGCTTTTTTTCACCGTCACTACGCCTGTTACACGTTCATACAGAGGCTCGCAGAAATATCGAGCAAAAAATGATATTTATGTAACGCGAAATATTTGGCAAATATTAACACATACCATAGAAAACGTCTTGTATATGGAGGATGTCGTATGAAACATTTTGAAATTTCATCGATGAGTGTATTGGTATTTGAAGCGAATCCGAGAGTACACGTATAAATTACACGACTTTTATGCAAGATATAATTAAATATACAATTAATGCTGAAGGCGATCTCATTAAATATTAATAGCCTGTTCAAATAGTTTGGTGATCTTCGCCAAGTATATACCTGCTCCAAATATCTTACGGGTTCTATGTAACTTTTGAGATTAGTTTCGAACTTTGCCATTATGATCGTGATAGCTGAATCTCGTTACAGTGTTCATTTTCAAAATGTTTTATATAACATGCGGGATATATATATATATATATATATATATATATATACATAAAAATAGAGTACAGAGTATGTTCATAAAAGACCCGTATAAGTATTCGACCGCTTTCGCGAACAATCGTATAATACGTTGGGACGTTTTAAACGACGTACAATCTTTTAGGAATTTCTGGCCAAATATCGATTTAAGTTAAATTCACGAGTTTGCAGATTGAGAGAGCTCGTTGCCAGAACGTTTCCTCGATTCGTTTCCGTGAACGAATAGTTCGCGGCGCGACGTTGGAACAACTTCCGTTGCCAGGCAAAAATATCCACAAATTATTATTCTCCGCGAAGGAATCGCGCAGAGAATCGAGTAATTTAGCCAACTATATAATATGTATATATATATATATATATCTAGAAGAGGTGCAGAGAATATCCATCCCTTGCAAACTTTTCCATTTGTTCCTTTCCTCAATTCTCTTCCATTCTTTCGTTTTAACGAAGACATTCTTCCATACTTGACGCGTTCCATCGATCGATGCCATTCCCCCTGTTTATTCCACTTTTAACGATGTCGCTAATCGACCGATCCCGAGACTCTCGTTCACGATAAAGTGCACCCGATAATATCATCGCTTGCGCTATCAACCATTTTCGACTGTCGATCGATCGGAGGCGCCCACGGTGGCAGCCACAATTAAAACTTTCGAAGCTCCTAGGATGGGATATCATTTATGGGGCTAATTACCGGGGCTGAATAAATGGGAGGCGATGAATGAGAAATGAGATCTCGCGTTTGGTGTTCGCTTCGACTTCTTCGAGTTCGGTGGGAGGCTCTTTCATCGACTTCTCTCTCCTTGGACTACTTCCAGTATTACTTTTCCGGTTGTTCGGAGCTGAAAGGCATTACACGATTTCCCTTCTATGCATTTTTTTCTTTGCCTAGCACCCTTAGGATCGCCGAAAGGGAGTCTGTCGCAGGTGTCGGAGGTAAGTTGAGGCCGATTCTGGCGCAACAACCTCCGTTTCTTTTCTTTCTTCGTACTGCAACGAGTTTCAGCTCGTTCGATATTCTTCGTCGTCCCTGTTAATTATACACTTAGAAACTTTGCTTTTATCCCGCGGTCTACTTATTCATAAACTTCCGTGAACTGTGACGGGCAGAGAGGGTGGTCTCGAACCACTCACGAATCGACTCTCTTCTATCCTCCCTAGACCCTCTTCACGGATATTGCACGTATGTAGCTCAAGGACAGAACTTCTTCCTTCGAGGCTCGATGGAATATAAGATACCGCTTATCCTCGTGAAAAATATAGTCTCGCTGGTGCAAGGAAGAGATCCAGCAAGAACACAAAAACCGATTTCCTCGATCGAAAATTAAACCATCCTGTATCTCGTGACCAGACAACGTTCCTGTTTCCCCAGGAAATTAACTGAGCTTGATTCGAACGTTTCTCGTAGCTCGGTAAATCATCAGTTCGTTAACTTTCGTCGTCGTCTATTTTCTTTCCACTTCTTCTCTGATAACAGTTACCTACATCGATCGGGTAAATGCGGTGCGAAAACGTTAAAACAAAGCGGAAACGCTTTATTCCACGGTAATAACGTTTGACGCGTGAACGCGTAAAGGATTAAAAGCGATCATGAATCTCGGCCAACTTTCTACGCGGTGTTCTACGACGGATGATTTTACATAAAATTCATGAAAGGCGTTCTGTCCAATCTATCCTCGCTAAGTTCGTAACGAGCTACCGTTCGCTCTCGTCACGAAGTTTCGCAATAACCTCCATCTGTACTTTCCAGCTACGATTTCGAAAGCGGGTATACGTGCAACAATAAAAACCAAACGCTGGACTGGAAATCCTGTTCGCGAACCGCGGTATAACTCAACGGCGAAACCGAGGGAGATATTAAACGTTGCTAAGGACAGCCATATACACCGGTTGTCTCGTAAATATTTCAATCGTGACGCGATCCTCGACGAATCCACGGGGCAACACATCGGTTTATGCAAAACAGCTCCCGCGACAAAATAGGGCGGTCCTGGCTGAGCATCTGTCTCGTGTCAAAGTTCTTTCCCTCGACCGGCGGTGGCTGGACCAGACGAGCTACGCGCCATCCATTCTCGTTGCCTGGCCATGCACGTAATTTTCTCCTTTTCGGCCGCCACCGTATACGCCCGTCAAGCTCCGTGGTACATTCGCGGTATTTTAAACGAGCTGCTCCGTAAGATCGAGTTCAGTTCAAAATACTATTTAATTCTCCGAACAGTAAGTAAAGGAGAGGTGCCTCAATTTGTCGTACATTTCGTGTAACACGATCGTGTATCGCTTTTTAAAGGAATTATTTAGTGTTGGGCTTGTTTATGGGCGAGAACGGTATAGCGAGGTCGTAAAATTGGCCGCGAGTTAAGCTTTACATTTCGCGAACTGCAGTAACTTGAGAAGATTTTAGGAGACACGAGGATCCAGGCCCTTATTCAAGGCTTCTTCCTTTGCGATGTTCCTAAAATTTGCTCCTTCGTATACGAGGGAAAATTTTAATAATTTATATCTCGCGATATGGTAATGTAGATTATCGTATGGGGCTGCATGATGTTAAATCAGGACTACTTTTACGATAAACGATGATTATTTTCGAGAATTGCAATATCAAAAAAAAAAAAAAAAATAGGAAATCTTCTTGCGACGGGAACAGATTTTAATACACGACTCTTGTATTTTTGATATCCTGGAAATTGGAATTTTACGACGCATGGATGATGTAAATTGATTTGGAAAAATTGAAATGGTCGCGTGCATATGCCGCTGGATGCGACTAGATCAGTCGACGTCATCACTTAACGTTCTACTTTACGACCTCGCTGTATATCATCTCCGCCAACTATACGATGCTTTCGCTTCGTAAAAACGTACATCGAATCGGATGTGCTTTCGTTTCGGTAAATTTCCCGCCGACGAGACGGAAATCGAACGACTACATAACGATTGGTTCGAGTTTTGAGCCAGGAGGACGAGAAAGGAAAACGAATCGTTGGGACGAGGGATTCTCGTGGCGAATTTTTTAGATGTCTAACGACCGTCGAAAGTATTCGTTACTTCTTAAGTTGTCTCGATTACTCTGTCGATCCTTGTTGTGGGGACGGTACAGATTTGTGCGCAGACGTGCAAAAAGTGGACGAAGAGCAACGATAACCGAGTCGTGGTGAGTGGAGGGAAAGAAAAAAGGGGGCGGAGAAAGAGCGCGAAAAGCTACGAACAGGAGAAAGTTTCGAGCTCTCGAGCGGTTAACGACCGTCGAAAGCACCGATGTCGGTTCCTCTTTCCTCGTAGCACTAACCAGTGTTGCCTGCCATTGAAACCATGAAACGAGTCCCCATCTGTACGACCGACCGTCTGACTACGTCGCTACTCTTTCCCCTTTACTTTCCCATTGTCGTTGTGCTCATGGCTCGGCGGGACGTGCTGCGATTCGCAACGTAGTAAAACAAGGAAGAAGCAAAAGGGACAAGAGAGAGAGAGAGAGAGAGAGAGATAAAGGCAAAGAGACGAGAAAAAACTGGAAAACAGTATCGAGCGTGGACCGGTTGTTTCCAAATCGATGCATAAAGAGAAGAGAATGGTTGATCAGACCAACGGATGAACGGGGATGAATGAACAAAGGAGCGCAGGAGCAAGAGGAGGAAAGGCAGAAAACTGGAATTGTTTTGTCGTCGCGATCGAGTGAAATGGAAGTTCCAAAAAAAGAAGGAAGGAAGGAAGGAAAAAAATAAACGACGAAAGAAGCAGGATAAAAATGCGAAGTAGGATGAGAAGGGAAAGTTTTCAGCGCGAAACTCTCGACCGACTAACGACCATCGAAAGCGCCTGCCTTTGGCTAGCTCTCGGAGTGCATCGATCCTGGCTTTCCTTACTGCTTCGGAATAAATACTGGAAGAATACCCACTTGAAGGCGGCTGGCTAAAATTATTCTCGTCGTTCCATTATCATTAAGTACGCTCGTAGAGTACCTGCTTGGCGTGTGTGTTTGCGTGTATTCTGTAGACTGACAGGAAAGCTGGGTGGCGATGAAACGAAGAAAAACGACGGAAGCGTGCTGCGAGAATGCGGAAATCATGGGGATACCGATGATAATAATTCATGGAGCTAATCGGTTCGCCTGCCTTCAGCTAACCTACACCGAAATTCCGAGATACTCCACTGTTTTCCAATCTCGCCAAATCTTCTCGTGCAATCTTCTTGGGAAAATGTACGCGGTTGAACGTTGAAGATTTTCCACTGATTTTGCTTCGTGTTCCCTCACCGGAACACCGATAGGATTATTTTTTATCGAGTATCGGATACATCGGCTTGAAAATGCAATTTCCACGCTCCGATCGGATAATACCAGCGATTCGTGTTCACCGAACCTAGAACAAAACTTACTCGCAAGAGCTATCAACAGGTTCATTAAAAATTACGTGATTCTTGAAAACGTAGCTACGTTCGTACCGGCGTATTCGAAGCAATGGAAAGTAGCGGCGAATTGCCGACGTTGAGCTTCCAAAAACCGACGCCGGTCAGAAAGTCACGCGTGAAAATAACGCGTCAGATAAAACACGCTGCTCTCTTTTCCCCTCTCCCCCGTTTTTCCTCCAGTGCGCTGTTCTCTCTTTCTTCTTTTTTTTTTTTTATTTTCTCCCCTTTTTTCGTTTTATCGCTCGACGATCGTAACTTCGCAGCCAGATAACATCCTCGGCCGAAATTAACCGGGACGCAAGAGTTTGGAATCGTTTCTAAGGTAAACAAGCTTATCGGGTCGATTTATGCCTCGCGTAATTTCGTAAAACAAGCTGGGCCCGGTGTTATTTCCGCTTTAATGCCATGATAAATTGAAGCGTCTTTTCGGAAAATGGTAGTGCCAGATTATTTAATGTTTTCCAGCTAGATCGGTGAACATTAGTTAGGAATAATTCAGGCGACCTGGAAAATTTCCGACATCGATTAAACCGCGAGTCCATGAGTGAAACGAGGTCCTCGGCTTCCCGGACAAGTTTCGTCGCTTTCCTCATGGGAAGTTGTTCTCTGAACAACAAGTTTCTTGGCGAGGTGATGACTGATGCGTGTATAGCCAAAGGTGGAATCTAAATCCTGGTAAACTAAGAGATAAGGGGAAGCGTAAGCGTCTTTGATATTCCCCGGCAAGCAACGGTTCATGCAATTTTCACGAGGGGCATGTAAGACGACGGATGAGATAGTACGCGATAGCGGTTAATATGTTTTTTTAAATTCCTTCCGCGGAGTACGTAAAGCATCGAGCGTGGGAGGTGGTTAAGTGTGCGTGCGGTTTTCCAAGCGGAACTATAAATTCGCGCGTGAAAGAGGGAGAGCGGAAGAAAAGAGTGGAAGAGAGGGTGAAAAAGCGACAAGAAGGGAAAATGAGGACAAAAAAGACGAGAGAAAGAAAGAAAGAACGAAAGAAAGAAACGAGAGCGACAGAAAGGGAAGGGAAGAAAGTGGAAGTACAAGGGATGGCTGGGAAGAAAGCTCGAGGCGGCGTTTTTATCTTCGGCATACGAATAATATATTTAGGCTCCGGAAATGAAGTAGCTTTATTGAAGTATAGCTATATTTTACGCCTGCCGCTTGGTTACGGCCGTGTGCGTGGTTACAGCGCGTATCAGCCTTGCAACGCAAAGCACGTTTAATTTCCTGTGTACGATTAATCAAAATTTCCAACAAAAACCGGCTCGGCTTTTCTCTTTCCATAGCCGAGGGTTTAATTATCAGAGGCACTCATTTTCCTCATCGTCGCACCTCGCTGCAACAAAATAAGAGCACCTCGCCTCCCTTCGTCTCTTGCTCTTGAATCTCTTTCCTTCTTGCTTCCTCGCCCTTTTTCTCTTCTATGCTTCTCCTCGCACCGCAATGCAGATATGACCGAATCGTGGCAGAAAGATTCTCGCGGTGGACCCTTTAACACTCTCTATTCTTTCGTGCCGTGGAACCGGCGTCTGTGTGTCTCTTCGTTCTCCAGTCTCTTTCTTCCCGGTGCTCCACGAGTTCGCCCTTCGCCCGTTCCCGCACATTATTCGCGCTCGTAAGTCGGAGACAAAAGGCAAAGACGCGGTTTGGATGAGCGGAGGGACGACAGGAGAAAACGTTCCCTCTCTGCCATTCTCTCTCATTCCTCCCTTGGTGACGGTGCCACCACCATAGAATAGTAATGTCGTGCCCGAATCCGTTGACCGAGAGTAAAGCCAGCTCGACCCCTCTCGTAGCTGAATCTCGCGGATTTTCTGAGTGGTACGCGATCAAAAACGATCTCCTCGTTCGCAGTTAATTTCAGAGATCTCTGATATTCTCCGGGTTGGATCTCTCTGAAGCAAAAGAGGTCAGGATCTTTATAAGGGTCGAAGGATCGGCCCTGCAAGAGAGTTTTCGAAAGGAAATTCATGGATGAAATTCTATTTTCATGAAATTACGTTATATCACGTGGACGTAATAACGTGCCGACAATATCGGATCAATGTGAAAATTACCACGGTTTTTAAACGCATCTCTTTAAAAGCGTGCTATTTCTCGGATATTTGATGTTTGTATTGTAGTTAAATGAAATTGGCTGACAGTAACGAGACCTTGATGAATTCGCGCGATCTTTAACCGACCCTGACCGCCAATTAGAGCATCTCGATGAGCTTTCGTAAATTTTAAATAACCTCGAGGTCTAATGGAACGACATTGATAAATTGATAAACCTTGTGCGATCTGCAAATAACCATGATTGATAATAACAGGTCCTTGATAATATATCATAATCTTGAACTGACATTAAGTGGATTCCTCGACTGACCACGATGCATTTCCATTTAATCCTCGTTTCACTTACGAGACAGACGAAATATTTGGAAAATTGAAATTACGTCTTTTTCTCTAACGCACGAGGAATATTATGCACGGTGTTGTGTGAAAATATCCGTGGAGATACTACAAGTATTTTCTTTCAAAGGAATTTTAATTAATTTTTGGTGTAAAGGCATGCCGCGAGAAAGAAGAACTTTAGCAAAATACGTTGTCTATTATTGCATACGCATTCAGTGAAAATTGCATAATTAACGCGTATAACGCGGATAAAAGAACACATCTGGTCGACAATTTTGTTCGTTTTTTAACGATTCGAAACAGTGAAACGTTTTACAGAAATTTAACAAATATACGAATGCTCTGTAATATCGAATCGCCGAAACAATTTACGAAGGAATATTGCAAAGAATGATGAATAATCGACATTCGGTATATTCAAAATGACATTTAACGATGCATCGATACATTTCCCTGGCCGTGTTTAAAAGGAGTAACGAAATGCGTGTATGTATCAAATCGTCATTTGACGTTCCTTTAACGTCGCTTTAATATTTAGTTTCCCATTACGCGTTACGCGAATTGTTAGCTCTCACGTCGTCGTCGATATTTTAGTTAACCACCTACCTCCATAATCGGACGTCGATCGAGAGTATTTAAAATGAATTCACCGCGACTATAGCGTGGCCGTTTTCGCGTTTCTATTTTCGCGCGGTAAACACAGCAGCGCATCTTGCCTGGTGCAACCGCAAAAAACGGAAGCAATCTTGATCTCGACTGGTATGAAATAGCGAGGAACACATCCCATGTTCTCAAAACTCTACTGATATTTCCCAGCAATTTCCTCTCGTTCTGTCTTCCTCGGATAAAGTATTTAAGGAGGAGAATAAAATTTACACAAGAGGCAGCGCGTCGTTTTTCACAAAAATCGAAAACTTCGCTCTCCCGTGGTCTTCTCTAATACTCCCCTGCAATTTCCTCTCATTTCGTGTCCCCTCAAAGTGAAGCACTTAAAGAGGAACAAAGAATATGAAGTCGGTCCAGCTAGAGAGAAGCGTGTCGCTCTCAACGAAATCAAAAATAGTTCAGCTTCCATATTTTTCAGATATTTCCCAGCAATTTTCGCTTCAGGGGCTCTACGATACCTTTAGACAATGATAAACGATAGCCGAATAAAATCGGTACGACGTACGAAAGAATTTCGTGTCAGAAAACCCAAAATTTTCTTTTTATTCTGATATTACCCTGTGATATCGTGGAAAATCAGCGAAGCACTTAAAGGGAGATCGAGCGTAACTTAATTAGTAGGGACTTGTCCGCTCTTTTTTCTTCCTTTGTGGCCTCGCGTGGTAACTTACAAAGGATGAAGGAACGCGTTGGCGGTACCGACCAGCCCCGAAGCTAACTGTTTCGCAAGGGATCGCTTTTAAGCTGGCGCAGCCTGGAAAATACTATTGTACGCACACCAGGGACGATATTTTAGGCGGGAAGCCCCTTTCTCCTCGTTTAACAGGACAACCAGCTCTGGATGGTACGAAGGAACATGAACATTCTCCCTTTGACAGTGAACACGGTGTGGTCGCGTGAAAAACAAATTTAATCGCACCGCGTCAAAGCGGCGACCTTTCATCAAAGTTCTTCCACTCTTTTTCTCTTTTTCATTCCCTTTCCCTCGGATATTCACGAAACCACGGCGGAGATGCCCGATTGAATTTGACTATCGGACGTCGAGATTACGGCAATAAGCTGACAAAACAAAGAATCTGGTTGTCAAAGACAATCTAAACTCTGGTCTGGCTATTTCGCTTTGTTCCCTTCTAACTCCCCTCGCTGAACGTAATTTACTTGCACTATAAAAAGGCATCACGAGATAAATACAGCGCTACACGTATTTTAAACCTGTCAAATGGCCGTCGTGTCGACGAACAAAAAGAGCAACGTCGTAATAAGGGATGAATTCTGTAGCCGATATAAATTGGCGACGCTCGTTTCGGACAAAAATGAAGAATGCAAAATGCACGGAAGATTTACGATCCGGATAGAACTGGCCCTCGGTACAAATTGCTGTGATATGTAAAAACCGTTTAAAACAACGGCCATGAATGCACGAGGTGTATCGCTGAATATCCTCAATACGTGTTTAATGGATTAAACGGCGATGAGGAACGCTGCAGCTTAGTGGTTGTAAAGAGACTACATTGGGAATCGTGGCAATCACGCGCGGGATAATATTTTTTCATTGAAACAAATTGAAACAATTTAAAAATCGCGTAATTCCGCGAGAGACGAATGGGCGATGTAAATCTTTGGTTAACTGGTTTCTTTTCGACGATATTCGTTTATTTTAAATACTGAGCTGTTTGATCTCCGACTTTTTATATCATAATCTCGTTTCCCATTCGGCAAATAAAAGGGTTTTTAAGGTTCAAAAGCTTTAATATATATACCGAGGAAAAATCGCCTGTATTAATAATAATTCCTGTTGAGCTTCTTCGAACGTAAAAACAGTAGCTTTGTAACAGTAGGTTTTTAAAGAAGCACAGAAACAATAATTAATTAAAATTATAATAAGATTAACTGGATGTTATAATTCTGTATAAATTTGATCGAAATTAACGATTAGAAATAAAAAAGAATGCAAACTAGATTACCTCGTCGAGTCTTTGTACAAAATCGATATTAATAACAATTTACAGTATCGATGGAACCATCATCTGCCATCAGTCGCAAACAATAGCGTAATTAATGTTGGCAGGTTTATTTTCGTCAAGTGTATAATAAAATAAATAGAATAAATATTTAACAATTTAGATAGACAGGAGGCAATTATAGAGGAATAACTTTTAAAATAATTTTTAAATCTTCCAAAATTCCTTCCTTTCGATACTAAAATCATTTTCTCAATCCTTCAACTATTCGTACAGAATATTCTCGCCTCTCAATCATATCGTATTCTCAGAGATCTCTCACGCAAAATACACATTCTTGCCACGCGCAGCCAAATTTCCTTCTGGCGCCATGTATACTAGTTTACTCATGCATTCTACCAATCTCTTCTCATTCATTACTTATACCGTACTTTGGCATGAACATTCTCTCTGTATATTCTGTGTGCATCACACGTTATCCACATAGATTTTCATCCTCAGAGTAGAAAAACTCTACTGTATCCAAAACGGCGCAAGAAAGTGCAGTGGAATTAATCTCGTCCATACTCACTGTCACAATATAAAGACGAAATTATTCGAAAAATAATCCGTGAAGACACGGTAGAACGAACCTTGTCCATGCCGATTCTCGCTGCGACGATATATAGAAATAAAGTTATATCAAAAATGATTGAAAAAGACACAGCAAAATTAAGCTTGTAATGTCGGTAAACGATTTACTAAAACGCATAGAAATCGTATCGGTTTTACAAGCAACGCTAACAATATTTCTGTTGTTTCTATAGCCGTATCGGTCATTTTATCTTCATCTCGGCCGATTTGAAAGAGTAGAATAAAAACACCAGTGCAATTGAAACGACTATGCGGTAAACTTTCCAGTACCTCTTTGTGTATATTTATCCAGGAGAAAAACTAGTATGTGCGTCTATCGTCGGTGTTTTATAGCGCAATCGTTTGTGACGGAGACGTTATCATTGGTTGCCTGTTCCGTCTTCTTTTTCATCTCCTCTAGACTCGTGTTCGTTGTACGTATCTCGTTCTCGTCAAAGGGACAAAAGATCGGCTCGCGCGCGAGTTCAGGAGCGAATTAAATACCACGAAATGTCTCTTCCGGCCTGGATGGACCGAGGGAAACACACGGATGAAAGGAGTACAGTGACTGGAGTGGCTTGCTGGTTGGCGGTGCAGCTATTTTTTCTGCTAATGGCGGACGGAGAGGCTCACGAGTGCAAGACTGGAGGGAAAGAGAGGCGGATGAAAGCGCGAGAGAGTGGCGTGCGGGAGAAAGATAGAAGAAGGAAGCACAGACTGAGCTTAAATAACGCGGGGAAAGAGAGAGAGAGAGAGAGAGAGTGAGAGAACGGGTATAGCTGGTGGATAGTTCGACTTGCCTCGGTGCTGTTGAATGATACCGGTCGAGAGTTTGACGGCCGGTAATTTTTAATCAGTAAAGCCATTCCCCGTACGCCTGTGTGTACACGATGGTAGCAGGATTTCGATGAGCCTGTTCGAAAAGAGGCGCGCATCGATGATAAACTGGTGCATGCGCCTATGTTTTCCCGCGATAGGCGAATGCTTTTCACAGAGGGCAACTTCTCGATTCATCCCGGTTTAGCGTTGTAGATGGCGAACGTTCGTTTCACGTTATCTTCACCCAGCATTTGTTTCCTCTTCAAGTCGCCAAGTCGTATGGTTATTAGCTAATTGTTCGTTGAATTATCGATCGTAAGGATCACTCGTCCGTTACCGAGGTTATTATCGTGTTGAATTGTTCGCTCGTCGGTGAATTCGTATCTTTACGCAAAATCAATTTGAATTATTGTTATGGTCGGGGGTTATGCTGTATTATGCAATTGGCGAAACAGTGTAGTTACATAAAACAGATTACACGAAGCCTGGCCTCGTTATTCAGGGTAGCAATTTTCATTCCGCTTTCCCGCTTGCCCCTTCACTGACAAAACGATGTTACGCATCCCATCGGGATTTTCTTCGTCTCTAATCCGCCAAACTAAAGAATCGCGCCCCAGCGGCCTTGCCGAGAAAACAATCGAGCCAAGCTACCGGCAAATTACCACACTGGATTATATTCTACGCTGCACTTGGCAACTTGCAAATTAACGTAATTTCACGCGTGTTCGCGACTACTTGGCCTGAGCCGGCTCCGACGTTTGAAGAAGCTTAAACTTCATGGCTTTGGTCTTTCGCCGCGCTATGGAAGGAGAGGTTCTCTTCTCTATGTAATGTAAAACAGAAGTTCGAACGGTCGAAAGGCTCAGGAAGAACAAACACTCGCGTCTGATCTCGCGTCTAATTTTCATTGGAAATGAGTATTCGTTTGCATCGCCGACAAGACATCTAGATGCTCTTTTTCCTTCCTTCCGTTTCTATCCTCGCAAATGCCACGATCGAATAATTTCGAAAATTCACAGAGACAACGATGTTAAATTCTTGACAGAGCCGAGAGCAATTTCGCATTTTCACCGTCGCGAAAATTCCTATCGGAAATGCAGTCAATTTGCAGGTGTCTCGGTTGCCTCGTCGTTGCAGATATTTTCTCTCGTCTCTTTTTCACTTTTTTATTAATCGAAGTCGTTGCTGCGACAGCGTGCTTAGTTCCCCCGATGAAGTTTCGCAAACGATAATAGATCCCGCGACGTCGATAAAATTCGATTCTTCCGACTTTCTTTCGAACGTTATCGCGTAATATTAAAATAAAAATTGCGCCCTGCAATAAAAATTCTAATTCGTCGCTCGCTATCCGAACTTTGAAAATGTATAGTCGAACAAAACGAAAGACCACACGTTTACATCGGCGAGAAATTTCAACGAGATTTCAGATGCGTGCACTCTCGACAGCCGGCTGTGAAGTTAATGAATAATTTCTCGCCAGAATATGAATAAACAACGGTATCCGTGGGGGACGAATTAAAAGGCCGGATACTTGGACCGAGGGAAAAGATGGAGAATTAAAATATTAAACGAACTTTCGCCTCGATGAAAGTGCCACTTTATAGAAGTTTATCCTGCCTTGACTGATAGAACTGAAGGGGGCAAAAAAATGAAAGAAGAGCCAGAAAAAGGGGACGGATGAGTACGAGAGTAGAATGCGCATTCGTTGAAGAAATATTTCGAAGAAATATTTTAAAGAAATCGTGTTTCACCGTTGGCAAGATTTTTGCGGCGACTTGGAAATTGCTCGGAGGAGCCACGCATCTTCGATTCCTTTCTATCCGGGGTGCCAATATTGGCTTGCTCCGGCTGCCAATACTATTTGCACGACCCTGTAGGCACCTCTCCTTTATGGCACATTTGTTCTTTTATAGAGACAAAGACTGCACGTATTTTCCCTGCGCACCTTTTTGCCTCTTCACGGTTCATCCGCGGGATTACGCTCGTCAGTCGAACGAAACCATCGAAACAAGTCGACGAAGGGAACGAGACAAGTCCTTAAATTTTATGTTCGTGGATATTTTCTTTCCTGGATATTCCCGTGTTAGTCGTGTCGCGTTTGAATCTAGTCCTCTAGCATCGTTTTAACGAGACATCTCTTCCAATGTGGTGAAACTCCATCAACGCGCATATTCCGACTATTTATTTTTCGTAAGACGTTAGCATCGTTAACGGTGAGTTTAAAATAATATTTCTTTGTCCTTCCGTCTGTCTTTTTATATATTCGTAGATATAGATTCGTTCGGTGGTTTGTGACGAATCGCTTTATGCTCCTCGTTGCTCACAATCCAAGTGCAGCCTCGTGGGATCGGCGATTAAATCGGTCCATTGATGGGACCGTTTTCACACAATGAAACAACTGATTCCCGATTATTGTCGGTAATGGAGAAAACGAGTAGCCAGCGAATAATTTGAGAACAGCTCGGTTTCGTTTGGTCCTCTGTCGTCGCATTAATCCGTGGAAATAATTTAAATACTGTTTTTGTGATCGGGCCCGGTAATTGCGCTTTATCCTGCAAGCGGCTTCCATTCGCGTGATCCTTCGTGTCAACGATACGGTAATTTAGTCGCAGTATTTATTGGCCGACACGGTACATTGTTTCGCGATATCGCGTTTTGTAATAGCAAAGATAACTTCGTATATCGTAGGTCGCCACTCGAATCGAAACTGTGTATGTACATACTATCATTTTGAAGTACTCTTTGTTCGATTGTTGAACTCTTTGGTCGATTTGTCGTAACAGCACTTTTAGAAAACACGATTTACCTATTAAAATGCACAGCAATGCAGTATTTTACTCTTTGCTATATACAGTTGTTCACGGAAATATTCGAATATTCATGGATTTTTAATACGAATGAATATACCGTAATGAGATTCGATTGTCGTGAACATATTGGAAAAATTTGGAATAAATTCGACAGGGTATGGAAGCTGTCAGATATCTCAACGATATGACGCGCCCGTAATTTTGTAATTGTAATACGTATAGATACGATGTTGTCGAAAATCTGCAATAGTCTAAATACTTTCTCTCTAATAACAACTCTTATATCGAATACGTTTAAGAGGAATTAGCTTTTGCTCCGTTGCTATTGATTCTTCAATTACAACGTTGCGATATTAAACTATATGGAAATCTGTGTGTATTGAGAGAAGTCCTTGGTTGAAATGTTGATCGGTCGTATGTTCGTTAATTGGTACGAATTATGAGATACGAATATTTATTTCACGTTTTCCGACGTTCGCGATAAGCTGCAACTGCGAATTATTCGATGAAATTTTCACAAATGTAATATATAGGGTGTTTCATTAGTAACTCTGTTACGACTTTTTTTTCTCTCGTAAAAGGAATGCTTAAACCTTTGTAGGAGAGCGGACAAAAACGCGATTCGGGAATTATAAATAGAATCGCTATGTTTTTAACGAGCTAGGCAATCTAGCAAACAACGCGTACATTAAAAGCCTCAGCGAGATGCAGTAAGCTAGGATTAACTGTAAGACGCGGAAAGACAGGCGGCACAAGTAGTAACGGCCCATCTCTAGTCAGGCTCATTTCGTAGCTGTTAGAACGCTGTATTCCACGGGTGTTACTCGATTGTCGCAAGTTATTCGCTTCCAGCTACCTTCATCGCAGCATTTTGCTCGCGGTATAACGAAGGAAAATGCTTTCTGTAAAGAA
This sequence comes from Bombus flavifrons, assembly GCF_040668555.2. Classification (NCBI taxonomy): domain Eukaryota; kingdom Metazoa; phylum Arthropoda; class Insecta; order Hymenoptera; family Apidae; genus Bombus; species Bombus flavifrons. Next base: position 8,232,382 of record NC_138455.1, on the reverse strand, counting down.
GACGAAATTTCAGTAACGCATTAAGAACTAACGTTGCGTAAATGCGACATTCCAACTGCAACTCGCTTGTTTATCCTTTGTTCAATTAAGATAATTGAATTCTGTTTCTCGCATCAGGAATTTTAAAAATATCCAATCGTACAGCATGCACGCACTGTGAAAAAGATATATGAAATATATCCAAAGTATAATACTTTTCGTATTACTTGACAAGTAAAATTCCTATCCAGGTTTTATGTATTTTTCACGGTGGAACTGAAGTCAGATAGAAGGCTGTTTGTTTTATTCGTGCTAGTTAATAAGGTTTGCGCGATTTTTACATCGTTTGGTGTTTAACGAGTTAATTATGTGACGACAGAAAAAAGCCGCGATATTACCAGACTTCTTCTGCTCGGTTTCTTGTCCGAGACACGGACCGTCGTTATCGTTCACGATACTCGTGCAAGTTTACTCATCAAAGCAGTGAAAAGTTCGAAAGAAAAAGGGAATAAATAAAGAGAAAATAGATCGTCGGTAGAAGATCGAACAGGTTAAATCACGATTCACAGTCGAATAAATTTGGTGACGCTACAGGACGCGGATTCGCCTGGGACCTCCGGTTTTCCTCCGACTTCTTTCCGAACTATTCGAGTAGAAGAATCACCGTTGCTATGAGCACAATGCTGGCGAGAAACAAAGCGCGTCGTCGTACTCAAGCAAATCTTTCCCAGCGACGAATTCTGCAAAACCGCTTCGTGACCAAGTATTTAAATGGTTTTCCTTGTTAATACTAAGCTTGTTCTACCGAGTTTCTTTTTTCCTCTGTTATTCCGGCTTATTTTACAAACGGACATGACAATTTCATATTCTCCAGACCGTTCTGTCTTTTTATCGTTTATTCGATACGAGTCGCCAGCGATCCCGAGAAAATCTTCGCTTTGTGTAAATAAAGCATAAGCGAGTAAGTATCACGGATATTAGAAGGATAAAGAGAAGAAGGGGCTACGTAACGAGTGTCCAGATTCGCGCGTTAATATCGTTTAATGAGAGCTCGCAAGTTTTTCGCGGCCAGGCGAACAGGTTATTATTTTTAACTTTTTTTTCTTTCATTATTACGTAATCTCCTTGACGACCGAACCGACCGGGGGATGGATTTCTTATTTAATAACTCTTATCACGAACGGGCTAAGTCTTGTTAGAAACTTGCGGAGAAATTTTTCACCTGCGATTCAAGTCTCTGTGCACGAACATTTATACATGCATACTCGTATACATATACATAGAGTGAGTCAGGGAAATAAATGTATTTATACTCATCCAGTTATATGTATTTGACTTATCAAGAAACGCACAGAATCTTATTCTTGCATGGTGCAAAATCAATTTGAATTTGTTCAATGTATTTAACGTTTTTCCAGAACACAGTGAGAACAAAATGACTCTGACTTTGTTCGATATATTGACATCTTTGCACGAGGAATCAAGGAACGATATTTGGCACAAAATTAACAAAAAAGTGGAGTTGATCAACTAGTTGATCAACGATCACATATTATTTGTTTAAATATGTCTACATCGAAATTCAGCTAATACCTAAAAAATTTCTCAAAAGAATTTCTGATTCTAAGTTTTACTAATATCTCCAAGGCTATACGTAGACTTTTATGAGTGACTATATTTTATATATATACATGGGTAGGATTTACAAGGGTGAAATTAAGGCGAAGGTTAAAAAAAGTTTGGTGAAGCTCCTCGAAACTGGCTGCCGGTCTGATGCTCCCCAGCCATGCTCCGCCCACGCCGGCGATTTCCCCTTCTTTCTTTTTTTTTGTTACAAATTAAGGGAGAAGCCGACGGAAGATAAAGGGCGTTTCACGAGCTGCTGAATAAAAATTGAGATTTATCGGATGAACTCTGCTCAGTGGCGGAGATAGCGTCGCGGACACTGCCGCGGAATACGAAACAGGATTTCGCGAATCCTCGCTAAAGGAATATCAGGAACGCGCTGACACGTTTTGATTAACGTTAGAAAATACCGCGCGACCAACCTCCTGAGTCCAATGACACGACCGCGAAAATTTACGAACGCGACAATAAGGAAAAACTGGAAATTAATGACGGCTGGGGGTTTTCCGTGGAAAAAGTAAACTTTTCTCTCATCCAATTTTCAAAGTCTACAAACTAGTTGCCACGTAATCAGGAGTCTATTAAAAACAATCATGTCGTTAATCCGGAAAGGGTCTCCTTCGTTCCATGCATTTTTAAGCGAGTTTTTGTGCCGTACGTCGCCACACTTGAAAAGTCTAATCTGTTTCTCGAGCACGTGTGAAGGAAATAAAAACAAAGGATAGGGATTATTAAATCGTAATGAAACATTCTTAAGTTCTAAATTACCTAGAGGTCGTTTAAAGTCGTATACAGGGTCGTTCGTTCGAATATTATTCAATCCTTGTACAGTACATTCCGAGCTTCCATGAGTGAACTTCGGACAATTCGTGAAATATACGCGTAGAATAAATTTTACATCTCGAAAACCGCTATACGGGAAATTTTTGTGATAAAAAAATATTGGGTGGTTTAGAAAGTTGGTGGCGTGTTTGACAACTCGATGCATCTATCTTGTATTTGATGGAACTGGCGAAGTGCAAAGTTCTGCTTTTAGTTGCATACTAAAAGAGATTAAGGAGGATGGATTAATTTCATTTTTCGAGATAACGTTGACGAAAGCAGCCAAGAGATTTTAAATCATCATTTCGATTCACGGGACGCGACTCTACGCTTATTCACACTATCGTCTATTCTTTGAGCTTTGCAAAATTCTTTTAATTATACCTAGTAAATTGGACTCCGAGAATTCGAAGAGAGGTAAATAGAATCTACTTGAAGGAACTCGTTATTGAAAATGATGAAAACTTTTCGAAAAAGAACTCGCGCAGCTAGTCGATAGTTGGTAAAAGGTCATTGAAATGAATAGCATATAACTTCTCTAATGAAATTTCTTAAATTTCGCTACGAACTTCTCCAGCTAGTAATTATTTTCTAAATCGTTCCTTTTGAATTCCCCGTTCTTTTATCACTATGTCAAAGGTTTAAATCTTACACCAGACATATTAATCGTATAATAACGTAGGGTTATTTGAGTTACTTAAACTTCAACGTTTTAAAACTCAATCTTCAACTTTGTACGGGATAATTAAATTTGTTGTAAATTACGAGACATCGTTAGTCTTTAATGCAATAAAGAAAGAATGAGAAAATATCGGGTACATTATGCTCTGCAACAACTAGTATTAAAAATGCGAAGATAATTCGAACGTGAAAGTATTATATAAGAAGTAATAAAATAAGCAACGAAATAACTTCCACGGATAAAGTAATATAACACACGCTACTGAATTAGGATAATAACAACTGTAAGTTGAACATGCTTTTCTTTTAATCAGTACAAGTTACATGCTCGTATGCCTACGAAAGCTTACCTGGCTTTCAATGCAAGTAGATATTGTAAGTCACTGTTCATCATGACTGGAATATTCTCTTTTCAAACATAAATCGCTTAAAAATTATCCGCTTTGACTCAAATAACCCTGCCTTATCCACTTCTTATTTGTCTCTCTATCTGACCAGGAAGCTCGACAAATATGCAATTTCCGTTTGGAAATTCGTTTGTGCAAGCGTTATTCTTGCAGTGCACGTCTGCCATCCGTTTGCATCTGCCAGACACGTTTCGGCTCGTATTAAAATACGCCTCGCACGACCTCGTTCGAGTTCGGAACACAGGCAAATGGGAGCGCAAGAAGTAAAAAAAAAAAAAGAAAAAGAAAAAAGGAAAAAAATGAAAGTAAGTAGAAGTTAGGGTAAGTGGCGACAGGCCGATGGGGCAGCGGATGCGAGGCCAGAAAGGAAGCAGGGGGCAGAAGTTTGAAGTAAAAGTCGAACAGGGTCGGCGATGGAGCTCGTGAGAAACTTCGTGGGCAGGTCAAAACTGGAGATCGGTAAGACCTTTTACTCACCGTGGAAAAATATATACTATACATGATAGGAAGGAAATACGGCTGATCAAATATGGATGTTCAAAAGTCGTATATGTTAGGTCGTGACGCTGCCATCTCGCAAGAAAAGAGAAGCCACGAGACATGACTGCGCGTATCTTTTCATCTTCCTTTCCGAACCTCGTAATTTTGCGTTCCGCGACACATCAGAAAATTTGGACGTTGCTAGATTTTATCGCTTCTAACACCCACCCGCTTGTCCTCCATGCTGGAATACTCTAGTGGATGGCCGGAAAAGCCACGATAAGACTGCTTACATTTTCCACTGGCTTCGCTATCTGTCGAGCTGGTCGTTTTAAAGGTTCCTGGTGTACCTTGTTAATTGGGCGGTTGATCTCGCCGATAATTAGACAACTGAGAGACGAATTTAAGATCCTCCTTTTTACGTCTTTGTGCTACTCTTTTTATTCCTGGAATTTTCTTTCTAGCGCCATTTTACTGATTTATTTATCGCTGAAGTTCCCTTTTTTCTTGACATCCCTATAGGCTTCCCGTTTTTATTCCCACCAACTTCTTTCCTTCTGCCCCCCATGTCATTTTTCTATTGCCGCAGTTTTCTTCTTCCTTGATACCTTTACTTTATCTTTTTATTATTACGTTTCCTTTTTTATTGTTCTTACACTGTACTTTATATTGCTGGAATTCTTTTCTTACGTTCTTACACTACATTCTTTTTACTCCTGCAATTATTCTTAACGTCCTCGCACTGCTTTCTTGTTCCGCCAGAATATTTCTTTTTAACGCTCCCGCGTTATGCCACTTTACTCTTGAATTTTTAATTTCTATTCTCCTCTCACCGTTGGAAATCGCTGTTGTCTTAAAAAGACTCTCTTTGTTCCCCATGATAGAATTGCTTCCTTCAATGTGGACATTTTTCCAGTCCCAATTTCACGATATATGTATTGTACTCTAGAAAGGTATTGTCGAAGAGAAACTGGAGGAGTGATGGATTATTTCCAGCGCTGATCCGGGATAGACATTGTCCACGGTTGTCAAGCCAGAAAAGGGTAGGTCGAGAAACGCCGACAGTATTCGTGTAGTTGGTACGAATGATTTTCGGGAATGTGACCAATGGTGACCACGGGCTGACCGTAGGTGCACGAAAAGTACTTGGGTCAAGAGGTTGTTGATCGTCTAAAGCAGGCTCAGATGGAAACTCATTGCATGACAGATTATTTCCTACCATCGACCTGGCATGGACATTGTCCACAAAAGTAGTACGAACAGGGAGAATATCCCCAGAGACGTCGACAGTAGTCAACTAGTCATTAAGAAGCGTTTTGGTGAAACTGGCCACTAGTGACCGCAGGTTGACCATAAACCGGATAATCGGCCAAAGGCTAGTAGCTCTGATAGCGCATAGTGGTTTTGGATGCTATGATAATAGAAAAATGAAAAAATCGAGAATTGGATTCAAATGATTCTTAAAAAATTCACGATCGATTGTTCCATGAATTTTAATGTATTTGCGCTTAACGTAGAATGGCAGTTTCATTTTTTTAAATGAAATGTTTTTCTATAAATAAGTAATAGCCTTGATCTAGTGATATATCTTGCGTTGATATATTTATTTTTACTCTTTGATATTTTTGTATGCCTTTGGCTTTTATTGTTACGATAAGCAGAATGGTCGTGGTATTTTTACGCTTTAGTCGATTATTTTAATAATAATGCAATTCTTAATGATTATAAATTTTTACATGTACTTGCAACAGACGCTAGTTATCGCATATGCCGCAGCATCTGATGTCTTCAGTATCAAAATAACTCACGAAATAACAAATATTTTATTTCAACTGCAACTGAAACGCATACAGTGATGTCTGGTGTTTTAGCGCAATTACTTTATCCTTTGATTTAGGATCTCGCTAAATCAGGAAAGTTATTGTACACGTATCTGTGCTCTCTCATAATTTATCGCAAAATTTGTTTTAATCCGATTAAAGTAAACTTTTTCGCGCGGCAAGTGAAGTGCGTGACAAAAATCCGTCGCATTTCCAGAATCAACCAATTGTAATTCAATGTTTCTGTAAAGTTCGTTCGTTATCTCGTTTATATATGCTGGAAATTCATTCGACTAAGCCCATTATATAGCTTCCTCGTCCCTACGCATGTCAAATTCGTTTAAAATTCATGGGACGAAGGAAAATACATATTCCTGGGTCTGTATTACGGAATTAGAATTAAGTTTCTTTCCTTAATCTACCCATCTACTAAAAATTCCATTTTTCAAACATTTCCAGATTATTATCTTTATCATATTAAAATCTACCCTTCTCCGCGAGGCATTCTAAAACCTCCAAATGAATAATTTCACTCCCATCGTGTATTATCCCTGCAGTTGAAGACTGTCTCGAGGATTCCTTCGCGTAGATTTCGCCTCTTTCGTAAGAAGATTACCGATTTCATTATTCTTCTTATTCTGAAAAGTAGCGAAGACGATAGTTAGATAAAATATATCGACGCAACGCGATGTGGCTGCGCTCGTAGCCTCCTCCAGGAGACGCCGAGCCGCTAAACGTCAATGCGGCAAGCGGCCATACGTTCGTAATATAAATAAGGGGGTGTCCGGACGCGAAGAAATGTGAGCATCTTATTGGCAATATCACCGCGAACGTATTTCCAAACGTCGTGGGTTGAGCGCGGGAATCGAAGAAGAAGGGATTAACAGGCCCGAAGTCACGAACACGCGTTACAATGCCGTGATTTCCGGGGACGAAACCTACTTCCAGTTTAACACGATTGCGCAAAATCAATTACCACGAGCTCCCATAATATACGAGCAAAGTTCCCGGGCCAAAAGTGTTCTCCCACTCGGCGTCTACCACCGAACTTGTCTCTCACCCTCTATTCTACAATTCTACCCCCCTCCCACCTATTTGCCGCTTTAACTCGCGAAATTATAGCGGTTCGGCTGCGAATTCGGGCCGCGTTCAAGCCCGCCACGAAACAACCCTGGAAATGGCTGTCGTGTAAATGTGCGCGAATAATCTGTAACTTCAGCCAGTGTGTGTCTCCCTTTCATCCCTCTCTGTCTTCCCCCATACCCCCCTCCCCCTTCTGTTATCGTTGAACGCCGCAGTCGCCATTTCCACGTACGAGGACGGTCTCTTTATCAGGCCGCCGATTGCACGTGAAAGCATCGGCCAAAGTCGCTTCCTGTTCACAGACGGGGATATACGTCGCCGTTGAAAGACCTTTAGACCGGTCGTGTTTCCTTTCAAGTTTCCTCTTTTAATTTTCAACAGTGCTCTTGGGTAGTTCTCTCTTAAATCCAACGGTGTTCTTGATAAAAGATTGCCGACACTCTAATCTCGCGCTAGTAATACGATCGAAAGGATTGTTACGATTTCGGGAAATACGTACTGGCATGTAAAAGGATAAAGGAGAGGTATGCAGTTTATAACGTATCTCGTTGGATACCGGTATCTCGATTGTTTTCTCAGATACAGACAGAATTTTAACGTTCGCAACGTGAGCGCTGATGAATGGCAGCCGGATTCCCGGAAATATGACGACCTACATTTTTTCCTGCAAATGCGTACGCGCAGTAGCGATAGCAGAAAAAAATCCAGCTGACTCAGCGTCTGGCACTGACCACGGTGCAGACGACCAGCTCGGGGTCAGTTTAATATAATACAGTCTGTGGTTGAGAGATCGAGTCGCTAATAGAGACAAAGGGAACGTTAAAAGTGAAGCTTTTTAAGCGTTAAAAGTCATTTAATGGGAGAATAATTCGGGGAAAATTTCTCGCCTCATTGAACTTCGATCAATTGATACTTTCGACGGTCCTCTAACAAAACTAATTCACGGTCCTGTTAAAATACCAGAGCACTCTTCCGGAAGGGAAATCCGAAGGAAAGTCACGTTCCCATGGAATATTGTAGCATGTCGTTCGAGACGATTTCGTGTACCATTAGGATAGCCAAGATTCTTACATGACGTTATACGGAAACTGAAACGATCGGTAGCTCGTCCCAAACGAGGTGTATAACCAAACCGACACCCTCGATTCCAGCACGAAGTAGTTTAACGAGAACCAACCTCCGTTTAATTAATCCGAGAAATTGGATTAACGGCACCGCCGGCACGGCCACTTTGGTCGATGTCGGCTGGAACACGGCAGAACTGCCACCGGTTATCGGAAAAATAATAAAAATCTTCCTTTCTCGAACGATGAGGGTTGCCTCGTGACGCAACCACCACTTCCTCAACACTTTCAATTCCCATAACCGCATATAGAACGTAGCCATCGTATACGATATCGTTCAAAAGTGTTTGCTTATTCTATACGTACGAGCACTTGTTTATTTTATTTTTCGCAAGATCTGTTTTATTTGCCTGTACGATTAATAATAAATGAAACTGCGCTACTATACTGCAATAATGTAATAAACGAGGCTATCGCGATTATACTGTTAAAGTTGGAAGCAAATTTGAAAGTGTTAATAGTACTTAGGAGATATTTAACGCAGAGATTATAAAATTATTTACATAATTAATGGAAGGGCTGAAAATTATAATGGCATAAGTAAGTTTACTGCTGTTTTCCTCGAAACAGTGTTCTACATTTATCGTTATAAGAAATTCATTATATCTTTTTTGAGTCACGGAAACGTATTATCGCAGGGCGTAAAGTTATAACATAATTAATTATGAAACTAGAGGGAGATATTCTTAAGAATTGCAATAAATCGAAATTCTCCAAATTTTGATTTATGTATCAGCCTTGATGAAGCACTATATTTTAATTAACTGAATCATCTTTATCTCCGAATATTTAGAATCACTATTTGTGCAGCGCGTAATACATAATGACATATATCATTGGCATGCCTTTTAATACGCAGTTTAGCTTTATAGTTTGATGATTGCATAGTAAATGTAGCTTCAAATTATTATTAATCTATCATTAATTTGTACAATTCGGCGAAATTCACATAATCAAAATCGACACAGTGCTCGGACAATTAACATTCATGCGGTTCACGCTTATGAACGGTAGCGTACATTCGAAGGATCCTCGTGTATTTCGTTAGAGAAGATTTTTCCTCGATGCATCGACAGCTCTCGCAGGATTATGGAAGGTTGAAGAGAGAGAGAGAGAGAGAGACAAGAAATCGATTCTCTCAGAAAAATAATCTTCGCGAAGAATAGATGCCCGCTGTTCTTCTGACCGATTTTCTTCTTTCACGAGCTTCCCGGTGATCCGTAATTTTCGAACGGCGTATTCGCCGGATGGGAGCTCGGTTTATTCGACCAGAACTGATCGGTAATTTCGTAGCGGCAGTTTATCGCGTTGCTTTACGAAATACCATTCAACGATATTTCATTGTGTTCTTTCAAAAGCTGGCGTGGAAAAATTTATGTCAACTGGCCCCAGGAATTCAGTACGGTTAACTTAAATAATCCTATCATATTTCCCAATCCAATAATCGCTATAAAGTTAAACACTTTGTTCGTCAAACAAATGGGACATTTTTTCAAATTTCTGACTCCAGTTTCCCGCTGACCTACAATTTTCCAACCATTCGGAAGCATTCGTACAATAGGGTAGAAGTCCATCAAACAACGATTCAATCTTCAGTAATGAGTAATTTCCTCGTATCCCTTTACGAAATACCATTCAACGATATTTCATTGGTGCTCTTTCAAAGGACAGAGGGAGAGAGAGAGAGAGAGAGAGAGAGAGAGAGAGAGAGAGATGAAAAATTGCGTCAGCTAGCCGCGAATTTCGTAGGTTAAGTACTCGACTAAGTATTCCAATATTAGTAGTAGCGCAAGTTAAACGCTTTACCCATCAAATTAACAGTAAATTCCTTCGAAAGTGATTTATACCCTGGGACGACTATCGCCTGGGTGCTAACAGCAGGGAGGGAAACTGTTCGACCCCTTTCATTCCTTGAAGCGATGACAAAAAGGTGACCGTCCGATGTGGCAAGTCGATTATCAAGAGACTTTAACAGCGAGGGTGGCTCGATGGGATCGGGTTAAATCAAACGTATGGTAAGAAGCGAAGTCCGTGGGCAAGCGAAGCGATGGATCGATTCTCTTGTTCGTGGCCGATAATTCGACCAGGATGGGTAGCGAACCAAAGGGAGAAAGATGAGAATAGTCGGATAATTCGAAGGTAGAGGCATTATTCGGTGCATTTTATCGGTGATTCTTTTCTTTCTTTTTCTTTTCCCATTTGATGGTATTTAGAGCGGAGTTGTCTGGTGAAAAGTCTTTATTTAAACACGAGCACTCGATTGTACTTTGGCTCTTCGAGAGGAAATCGAAGCAGATATAGAGGTGCGGGACACAGGAAACAGAGAGGTACAAAGGGGCCGATTACCAGGACCGTGATGCTTTTACCAAGGAAACAACCCACGGACTGTGTGTGTTCCCCTCTACAACGATTCCGCGGGTCGAGAATTCGTCCATTCGATGTTGGCGAATCAATTAGACACGTAGCAATACGATACGCGCATAAAAAAACGGTACAAATCCAACTGAAGAAATAACGTTCGATACAAAAGGACTGGCGTATTTCTTCTCGTTGAATTTATACTTGTCGAACCGGGGGCTGAATGCGAAACGAACCACCGGTGGCTCGACAATCCACGCAGTGGGGAGAACGGAAGTAACAATAATAACGCCGGTGAATAGAGGCAAACTCAACGGCGGAACTGCTATAAATCTATGTTTGTTAAGGTAACAGAATCTCTTCTGGTGTATCTTGCGATGCGTGAATAGAACCTGTAAAGGCAAGTGAAAAATTGTAGCAAAATGAATAATAGAGCGGGAAACATGATTTATATAGATGCAGGCGTAAACGTTCGCAATTAAAGCCTTAAAAATTTACCGAGTATTGTTGAAATGAGAAAGAGTAGGGAAATGGACGGTTGTTTTGAAGAGGTTGCGGTATTTTCAGCGCTTGGTTATTGTTACGCACAGTCTTCTGTCCCAAGTTTATGTCGAATATGTACAAAATTGAGGTATATATATGTATAAATTGGAGGAGCAGGGTTAATAAAATATTTCTTCCATGACAAAAAACTGAATAGCTGAAAAGTTTGTAAAGTCTATTTGAAAGAATTTATTGCTAAGAGAACAAATTCTTCAGAGAAAGGACGCATTATATTCAGTTGAAATGATATATTATTTAAATCTATAAAAAGAAGAAAGAAAAGGTGCATATATTATCCAAAGGTAGGATAATCGTAAAGATACAATATATTCAAATTTTTCCTGAATTTCGAACGTCCCGAACAATCCAACAATGAATATCACAATAGAAAAGGAATTGTAAAAATTGAGACTGAGAAAAGGAGAAAAATGTACGGAGTCTGTGCAAAAAAGTTTCATTTCCTGTCCCGTATTCAGTTTCACTGTAGTGTATGCCGATGATGGGAATTGATTAAACGAACGTCGAATCGGCTTGCAGAACGCGAAAAAGATCATTTAAGAGGAAGCTATGCAGGGAATAGTCGGAGCGGAGGCTGATACGATTGAAGTTCACGACGTGCCTCCTCCACTCTCGATCGCGGCAGAAATACTGTTTTCTTCCCTTTATCAGCGTGAAAAGGTGAAAACGCCGACGTGGGAAAGCGTCAGAAAGTTTAACGATACAGAAAGCTACGCGATCAAGAACAGATATAGGTACTTTTATCATTGTTGGAAAAGCGTGGTAAGCATTTCTCATTGCACAAGGGAGAACCGCGAATGGTCTGGCTCCAATTTCGACAAAGCTTTGCAGCCCTCAAGTACAGCCAAAAATAGTAGATACATATTTTTTTTTTTTTTAGCTGCGGTAACTCAAGTTTAAGAGGTGAAATCGCACTCTAAAGTTCCGCCCCTTAAGAGCTAACTCGGGAACGGTCACAAATAGAAACACATTTTTTTGACCAAAATTGGATGTTTTTTAACTCGCCTCCGCCCAGACTTTCAGTCAAACTTTTATGGTTAAAGTCCGAGTGGGTATTTGAGTGGAAGTGTTAAAATCTTTTTCCATCTGTAACTGTTTCCGAGTCAGATCTTAAGAAGTCGAGCTCTCGAAGGTAATTCAACTCTTGAACTTGAGTTACAGCAGCTAAAAAAATACGTACTTACCATCTTTTATTGTTTTTTAAGTCTACAAAGTTTCATTCAATATAGAGCCGGACCATCCGTGACAGTTTCTTGTGTGTCAGCCATTCTCCTACTTAAATATGCAAAGTTTGCGATTCGAACGAGAGCTTTCCCGCTTTCTTTCTACTCGTTATTTGAAAAACGTGGTTCTTATCCGTAAAACGTGTTCAACCCTTACGATCGCGCGATTCCGAAACTCTCGCACCTTCGTCTTAATCACGTGGATGATTAAATTCTCCGTTCTATTAACTGTGTCTCGTATGTGGACTTTAGAGTCGTCTTCGTGCAAAAGTGCTGCGAGCGTGGGATCAGCCTTTTCAGTAATATTTTTTCAGTGGAATTTGATTGCATTTATCTGATAGAGTTAAGTTTCGCCAGGGGTTCAATTGATTTCGGGATCTAACGGAAGGTGACAAGTGTCGACGAAAGGATGACCAGTGAATGGGCTAATAGTGGATTCCATCGAAATCGTTGGCTCGCTATAGATACGTATTTTTTTTAAATTTTTATTCCAATGAAAAGTTGATGCCAACAGGCTGAAGCGAAACAAATACTCGACCGCGGTTCCGAGTACGAATAGAAGAATAGCTGGTATTTTTCGATCGAGTATTCCTCCCAAATTCGCGGGAGAAAAAGACTGAATGTAAAATACGAAATTGGTCTCGTACCGAGTAAAAATAGCGAAAGTTCGGCAGACGATAATTTAAATGGAGGAACGAAAATGCGAGAAAGAAAAGAATCGTTGGAAAGAAATTCGATGGGATTCGAGTCCAAAGTGATACTTCGATTCGTTTCATTTCGATGGGAAGGGTGACTGAGAAGGAGAAAGAGCGAGGAGGAGGCTAGGAGGAGGCATACGTTCTACCCTTATTTTTTCCCCTTATCCTCACGAACGTCTCTGACTACTGACGGGTTCTTTCGGCCCCAGTCATTAAAAAAAAAAAAAGGAAAAAATGTGGGAGGGACAGAAAGAGTGTAGGGTACGAAGGGAAGAAACGAAGGGATGGAAGATAGGTCAATTGCAGGCTCGACAAACGGCAAGGAAATGATGCACCATCTGCGGAACGAGCACGGACGACCAGCGCATTCGTATCTTGGATTCCTTTTAATTACTGCCACGCCAGATATTTGTATTTCTCGGAACGTTCCTCTTTGTTTGTGCGTGTAAGAACGAGGCTCCGAAGGAGGGTTCGAACAATGAGAAATCGCGACGAGGATAAACCTCGGGAAAAAATTGCAAGCAGCGGAGGAGCTTTTTCCTTTTGAATTTCGTTCGCGCCAACGCTCGATGTACCGTTCTCCAAGCGTTCGATCGCGAAACCTACAATTTCTCGTTTCTTTCGCTCTGAATCTCATTTAAAACTCCGCCTCACGGTGGAAACGTATATCAAGTTGTGCTCGCTCCAACTTCCTCTGTTTTTTTTACTCCATCTCTTTTTCGGCCTGCCCCCTTTCTCTCCGCGTCTCCCCCCACGGCTTGGGAACGAACGTTAGACTCGACGGAACTAATTACCGGCACGTCTCACACGAAGCTGCGAAGTCAATTTCAGCTTACACGTAACGTTTACTTTTATCGAACGCGCCGGGCGCGCGCGGCTTAGGAATTTTTTTTTACAGAGAAATGAAACAGCAGCAGGCAAACCGGGCTGCGTGGGTTATCCGCGCGAAAACTTAATCGACTTTGACTACTGGCCTGGGTACCGTGCGCTCTTAAATGCGAAAACCATAAAGGCTGTTTCAGCGGATAGGTTTTCATACAACGTTGGACTCGCGATCGTTCCCGCCCCGCTATAAATTATAAAAATTCGAGCGTCGCGCGCACTTCGAAGTAGAATGATAACGTACATGGTCAGATGCGGCCGGTCGGACCGCTTCGTCGGTGACTCTTCAGAATTCCCCGTTATTCCCCTTGCCATCGAATTATTAAACATGTTGTTTGAATAAATTTCCCTTCGCAAACTGTCGTAGACACAAGAACAAGTTTGAATGTAAAAATATTACATTTCTGCCTAGCATCTCACGTTGAAAAAGCATTCCTTGGTTTGGATAGACGAATTTTACGAGTATGTAGGACAGAGTCCCAGGGCGATCAAAAATTTCACGTTCCATTAAAAGGGCAAGAAATTCATGGGTTATGCGAGTAACGGTTACCGTTAAATAAAATATGTTCCCTGGCCTGATACGAGGGGGTTCGGCCTGGCATCAAGTGGTTCGACCTGTCACGGAATACATCTTCACCGCGTAGGCCTCTCAAGAGGAAAGTAGGATGGTTTCTCGGGGAAGGTCCTTTCTGCTGAAAACGCGAAAACTTTTCCAGGATAGGTTGTCCGTGCGCGGAAGCATCTGGAACGCAGATTTATTTCTCATACGAGGGATGATATACAGAGCGAACCGCGCCAGTGTCACCAAATTTCGTTCGTTGCCGGTGTTTGCGAAATATTCGTTCGAATGAAAGTTTCGCTATTTTTCAAGGAAATAATCCACGAAGATCTCGATTCTTTCCTGCTTTATCCGCCGTAGGAGAATTTTTATCGTATTCCTTAATGGAACTCGAGTAACTTTTCCAACATAACTTTCGATAAATACGTTTGTATTGTGCGACATTCTGTGAGATTGTGACTTGGCAGATAGACTTTCACGATAAGTAATTTTGATAAAAGCAGTTACAGAATTTCCTATTTGATTTATGATATGTGTTCCGCTAATGTAAAAAAGTTTCAGGATTTTGCAGGAAAATACACTTGGAAACGTTACCACGGCAGTCTGTACGCATTCTGTGAAACAAAACTTTCGGGCTAAAGCCGCAAACGTGAGTTACGTCCCGGAATCCTCCGCAGGTCGCGTTTCTACGGATCTCGCGAAAAGTAATGAAACTTTTTACGCGCTTATAAGCTTCTTACGAATGTTTTACTATCTGCACCAACACCTAAGAATGTTCACTCTTCTAAACACATCTCTGTAGGCAAGAAATCTTAATAGTTGTAACGATCTTTGATACATAAAAGATAGACAACATATTTTGTATTGGAAACGTATCTTTTATTGTTAATACCTTTAGTGCGCAAAAATCGATTGCATCGAGAATTTAATTTATGAACTTTCTTCAAAGAGTTTGCGTCCGAGTTCCCCACGTAACATATTTTACTTCGTCATCCGTGTTGAAATGATTCCCATATCTCTCTTCATCCGAGCGAACATGAAAATCGCGTGGTAATAAATCCCACAAAAATCTATGTAACGGAATTTGCCCACAAAAATCGTATAACAGCATGTATCTAGAACCTGTCATACGATGCTCTATGTTGAACATGTTGCAACATATGATTGATGCAATCGACTTTGCATTCACTACCGAACAATACGAGTACATCTATACAGCAACTCCAGCACCAGTTATAACTGCTGGAACACCTACTCATCGCATTCATTGCAGAACTCCAACAAGTTTTACTTTTACATTACTTTGATATTTTACGTTACAAGATGAGAATCTTCTCTTCATGGTGAGAATGAAATAACAGATTTACAATGAAATAAACGAAAAGAACTTAATTTAATCTGTGCCAAATATCAATAAGTATTCCAATACTTGCGAGTTTTAGGATAGAAGTCACTTAGTGTTCGACCTATTACATCTATATACTTACCTGTGGCAATTAGCTATCTCTTTCAGAAGAAAAGTTAGAGATAGGCTATCAGCCGATCTACGTATATCCAGACAAGATTACATAGGCAAAAAATCCTGTTACCACTAAATCCTTACTGTAGCCACTTCCATAAGAACCACCCATCTCTGACTCTCTAATCCTCAGGTATAATATAACGTCCGCCGAAAATAGAACGCGGGAGGGTAATTTTAATAATAACCAAGGTTAGAGAGACAAAGTGTCTTCGTCGTTTTAATCTCTGCAAGAAACGGCTGCTAATACCGTGGCCCTGTTTGATCGCGTGGGACGTACTCTCGTATTCCTTGTTTTAACACCGCAGCCGCGAGCCTTCCCTCTGACCGCGAGCAAATATGTATAGGCCCGCGGAGATGCATATATGTAGGTATACGCGTGCTCGTGCGCGAGATAACACAAACGCAGAGAGAAACAGAAGGAGAGAGGGAGAGATTGAGAGAAGACCAGCGGCGATGTGCACAAGGACGATCTACCTCGAGCCTCGCCGAAATCGTAGGCGGGTTTACGAAAGTAGGCTGGGAGGCTTAAACGTGGCTCAGGCAACTGTAGCAACCGCTGGAATCGTGTGTGGCTTCGTGGAAAGTAGGATGTGAAGGTTTAACGCGGCGCGACGGGGTTGCGGAAACACACAGAAGAGAGGGTTGCTTGATGCTTTAGGGAGGAAGCTGAAAGGGGGTAATCCGGCCCACGGACCGGCGGGGGAGTTTTCTAATTTGAATGTTTGATGTCGGATCGCCTTTTGTTTCCCGCCTGGGCCACGGCGGCAGCGAGAAGAAATAAGAGCAGTTACATCTCCTGTTCCCCTCCTTTCCCACCGCAGCCTACCGCCCCCTCTCCAACCCGTGGCTTTCCTTTCTACCTTATCCATTGTTTCCCACCTGATAGTCTCTGCTACCATATCTGACCTCCTCCCACTTCTTCGCTAGCGATGGAACGAACCGCGTCGCGAGACATTCGCCAGCCTTCGAGGCAATTACGATACACGCTTGCAGGTTAATTGGTGGGCCAAGAATAGCGAAGACAGTGAAGAAATGTCTCGTGAAAATGGCGATATTCATTTATAAGGTACACCGATACGTTGCGTGTTATATAAAACATTTTAACATTTAGTGGCGCTATGACGAGGCAAGAGTCCTGATTGTATTGGTAAAATTTCACATTAATTTGATAACGTGAGAGATATTTACCGCAAGTGTACATTTAGCAAAAAATTATTTATAAATGCTCCCATTGAATATTTAGCCTTGTAATGACAAGGATAATTAACTGTTCGAGTAGTTCTATGATTTTCGTGATATATGTACTTGTACTAAATGTCTTGTAGTTCCTGCGTATATTTTCAAGTTTGTCAACTTCAAACTTCATCGACGCAATCACGATAGTTGATTACTCGAGTCTCGTTTCATAATATATTCATAAAGGGTGGCTGTAGGTATTCGAATAATTTCGCGAACAATTGTACGCATTGGAAACCTTCTTCGTTGTTGTAGCTTTGAGTTTTAATTGAACAGAGTATATAGTTTCATCATAAACTCTGTCCCGTCACTATCATTGGTTCTTTTACCACCACTCGACACCACGTTTCTCTCCCTTCCCTCGTGGTTTCTTAGTTGCATCTAGATTTCATTCTAGCCCCTTCCAGGCTCCGTCAGAGCTACAGGGAGTCAGTTCAACCAAAGGAGAACATTGAACGAAAATTACGACATGCCGATAGTCTGGTTCCTCGCAGCGGTTTCTACTTTCGTATCTGCTTTTGCTTCTTAAGAACCGCCAGTGATCCCGAATTTCCCTGAATTTCTCGTTTAATGGATTCTCAGGGCGACGTGCATTTTTATCTTTGCGCCACGGGCCACGATAAAGCCAATTAACTTCGTGTAAATGCTAATACGGTACAACGGTCGGGGCCATTGTAACTGGATACTGTAACCACGGTCATTATGAACGCTTCTTAAAACGTCGTAAAGGTTACTTTGCGACCTCTATCTTGTCCCACGTTCTCCACTTAGCCGATCTTCACCCCCTCTCTCTCTCTCTCTCTCTCTTCCGTTGAATTTCGTTTTGCACGTACGAGCTCTCGCGTAAAATCCGCGACACGTAGTCCGCGAGTAGCGGACGAGCCCGTAGTCCTTCTTCTCTCCGCCATTTAAATGCTAATGTCAACTTGTTCGAGCGCTTACGAGTTCGCGAACGCGTACGACTAAGTTAAAGCAATCGAAAAATTTGTCTGGAAGATGTAATGCGAACGAACATGTTCTAACCGATCTCGCGAACGACAGCCGAGTTGCTTCGCGTATTTCTTTTTCTTAACACGATTCCGTGGAAAGGTGGGAGGGAAGGCGGCAGGGACAGGATACAACGAAGAAGTAGAAGGCAGGTTTTTCCACGTTCGACTCGCGATTCGTCTTACAGAAATGTGCACTTTAGAACGTTGATAAAAAGCGAGTCGCATCCCGAGTCCCTCTCCTTCTATCTCTCGTCGTGTACCATTTGAAACCTACTCCTGTCGTCTTCAAACCTTTTTGCTTCTTTACTTCTGTTCGCGACACTTCTCTCCATTTCGTATCGGATCTTCTGTCTGGATTTCGATGTCGACGTCCAGAGGTACACAGCTTCGTCCCCTGGACTCTTCCATATAAATGGTAATGTTACACATCCGGCTGCTCGATGAAAGATAAAAGAAAGTGAAATCTTATCGGAGGAACAAAGCCACGAGCTATCCGCAAATTTCTAGCCACGACGGTATCCGTATAATAACGTAAAGGAGAAACGACTTTCTTTCGAACCTGTTCCCTCCGTTCTGACGGGAGCTGCTGTTCCGTTTATATCGTATAAATAATGTAATAACATTTCGAGAACCCTGTCGAACCACAATATTAATGCGTTTCCGTCGTTGGATTGAAAGGTAGACGAATAGGTTCCTCGCCTAGGATCCACCGGGTTATCGAAGAAACTTGTCGGTCCTCGCGTACAGGTGTAAGAGGAGGTCCCTGAGTAGGATTTACCTTTATTCTCCGATATATCTTTATCTCGTAGACGCTTCTCCTATCTCCCTCGGCCGGATATTCAATTCCTATTTTTCCGGAAGTTTTCCCGCCGCACTGATAAAACCCGAGTGGGTTTCGTTATCTCGATCCAACCATTGAGATTGTTTCTTTTTTCGCGAATCTTCTTGTAGAAATTGGTTTCTCCTGTGTGAAAAACATCGATCGATGTCGTAAGATATATTACTTTATTCGGGCGAACGAAAAAGAGAAAGAAAATTAAAGTGAGTCGAACGATTCACTTTAACGATCATCGTTGCATAATTGGTCTGCGCGGCTATTTGAAGGAACGACGCATCGTTGCAGGGTGCGCAGGAAGGCCGAGTTAACGGTGTGTGTTGTCGCGCATTCAAACACGGCCAAGTTTGTCGGGAGGCGAAAAGAATTTTCAGCCGACAAGTTTCACCAAGAAATTCTTGTTAAGCACGAACCTAGCCCCGGCTTGGGGAGAATGCGCGGCATTGGTAGGTCCAGTGCCAACCGCATGTTGGATTTCGCGCCAAATGCGGTAGCCAAGGGAATGTACACGCTCGAATGATTCCTTATCGTGGATTCAGAGAGCAGCCAAGAGGGCTGAGAGCTCGAGTGGAACGAAAATTGCGAAGAAGTAGCGCGACGGTGGCGAGGGGAGGGCGAAAAAATTCATCGAATTTCCCTGGAGGATTCGTTGAACCAGTTTGGCAAATGGGCTTCATCTCAATTTTCGGTTCGAAGAATTTCTCTCGCTTAGTGAAACGATTCTGCAAATGAAATTCACTCGGTTAAGATCGAACGGGACTTGTCGAATCCGATCGTTTCTTCCTCTATCTTTCGATTAGCCTTTAGAAACTTTTGAGTCGTACCCCGTATGATTCTGCCCCCGCCCCCTCCCTACCTGGGTTTTAAGAGAAGACCACTTTGCGAATATACAGGATGAGGAGAAATAAAGGAAAGTTCTTTAATGAAACTATCTTTCTACCAGACTAAGCGAGTGCTCTTAAGCGAGTACGTATCTAGAAGTTACAAGTTCGGTTGGCCAGTTACTCACTTGGAATATCCCAAACGCTGTGCCGAGGTGTTCATTTGTCCGTACGACCGTCGTCACGATCATTACTCTCTCCAGGCTCCCTCTTTCTCTCTTCTTCCGTTCCCTCTCCCCGAGCACGCTATATCTTCCCCTTTGTTCCTCTCCCTGTCTTTCTGTCTGTCCGCTAATCTCTTTACTCTTTTGGCCACAAACGCCGTGTACCAGCCACTTGGAAGCAACGACAGCAAAGAACCGCGCGGGACAGCGTATCACAGCAACGGTCTATGCGTTGTACATCTTCCGCGTACACGGCACACACAAGCGCGACTGGTCGGTGCACCACAAATCGGAACCAGCAGCAGCATCCGCGTGTAAACGTTACAGACGATATTCAGCGGCTGGGCAACCGCGTTCAGTCGACCTGATTGAGAGACGAATACCCATGACTTTTACGAATGTCGTCGTCGATCGATTCTCGACCAATGACGATCAATTTCGTGCAACTGTTTCAACGCCATGATCACTGGAATCGCGTCTTTTAAACCGACTCGGAGGTAGTTCCATCTTCTTTAGACAGACGCGAATGAAATCGAGCCGAGCTGGCAATCAGTTGCTGCTGGGTCGCAGGTGATACCAAGTATCGAAACGGATTCTCGATAATTCCGTTTGTTTATCGAATGTCCTTTATCCCTTCCAGTAGGAATTTGACGACTCGCGAATACAAAGTTTCGATTGATTGGCGTGGAATTGAACCGCAGGCGAGACGTCGATTTCGAGCGACAAACTACGCGCACGGTGGAAAAGTGAGTGCGTCCCAAAAAGCACGGTACAGGCGCTTTTCATTGGAAGCACACTGGTGTGCGTCCGCACAGACACGCAACCGCGAACTACGCGCCCTCGACTGGAGGCGCCTGCGGTCCAGGCTGCCACGCAGTATACTGAGCCGTGCCGGCTGCCCGGGAGAATCCGTGGGCGAACGAAGCTCCCCGAAAATTTGCGAAGATCCTCGATTCGATACGCTCTCTTCGGGGTCGTGCACGAGTCGCGAAGAGATGCTGGATTGGAAGAGACGAACCGTCAGGCGACAGTCACTGTTTCCGATACTTTGTTGGATACCACGAAAGCAGACAGACGAAAATATCTCTTTTTCTTCTTTTACCATCTAATAGCGTCGCGCGATTCCATTAAGACGATCGATCAACTTTGTCGGATTAGTCTCTTTACGACGTGGCACATCGATAGCGTGTTGCTTTTACGGTTTGGCCCCATTGTTTCCATCGTGTCTCGGTTTCTTTAGGTCCTAAAGAATTGATACTGACACGGTGTCGCGGAACGTGCTGATTCACTGCTTGCGTTTCCGTAGTTGTCTTCATTTTTCGCGTGACATTCTCGAGCGCAAACTCGCCCGTTCCATTCCATTTCATTCCGTGCTGACAGGTGTTCGCGCTGTCTCATGTGTCCAAAATAATTGTCTTCGTTTGTCACACGACATTCGTAAATATTATCCTCGTATTCTCTGTATGTCATTACAGGTGATCAAACACGAGACAGACCCCGTATTCTTGATCCTCCATGCTGCGTTTGCAAAGCCATGAGTCTCCCGTGATTTAGTCCATACTGATCTCTAGCTTTGCAGTAAGGATTTCACCGTGCCAATCTACCATCTGCATTTCCATGGCTCAGGCGAGAGCCTGAAACGTGGAAAATTAGAGAAGCCGAAGCGACAGCTGGTTACAAGATGAAATTCGGTTTGTTTCCACGTTGAATCACCGATAGAACGGTTAGTCAATGAATTATTAGACAGCGCAAAACATCACGCTGTCGGAACGCGAATATTTACGACGCATGAATATCACCGACAGCAAAGGTTTTTCTGATGCGTATGTTTAAATATACTGGAAGGTTCCCTTTTTGTTGCGCCGTCGGTGTGGAATTTATATCGGTTCGTCGTCTACGTGCGCGGCCATAAAAGATAACAAATTTCAAAATTGGATTTCATTATAGTATGATATAACTGATACGCGACAGGTCTTCCCCGCGGACATTTTATTGACGCTAATATCTCCCCGTTGTTCGCGTTCGAATATTCAAATCCGAATTTTTAAATCGAATCAATCTTCAAACTACGATAGCGTTGTCGAGAATATTTAATGAGAAGTATATTGGATCTCACGAAGCAATTAAAAGCATCGAACATTCCTTTCCCGATCGTTGATGAAAATTACACGCTCCACATTCCTACGAATCATATATCGAAGTAAAAAATCTACCATAACAAATAAAAAAATTCAGGAATTCAGCGTTTTTACTGCAGAGTGTATCGTGGAATTTGCTAGCGCCGGGAACGGTGCTCGCAAACGAGTTTGGAATCTAGACTCCTGTGCATGCTAATGCTTTCGAACGTTATGGTACGTGATTGAATCGCGTGACGACGGTGTAACGGCAAGCAACTACCCTATAACGCGAATCCACAGTATACACACATCTTTGGTAACGCGGTTCTGGCATGACCCGTTTCGATTTTCCTTTCCCCATTTTCTGTCTCTAGGGTGGCTGGATGAAGCAGAACCTGCCGCCTTTATGGGGTAGCCTCGTAGAGTTAGGGTCAGTAAGTGGGACGTGGGGTATTGATCTTTTTTGTTCTTTTTCGACGTTACTTCGATCTCTCGCTGTCTTCGTCGCTGTACCACGGTCTTTTCGATGGAACTCGAATCGATCGTGAGCGGCTGCGGGGGCAGAGTTCGGTGTCGATGGCGGTCGTGGGGAGGAAATGTCGCTCGGCGGAATACAATCCAGAAATATAGATCAGCGGCGCGCTCAGTCGTATTAGCTCGGCAGTGCTGGCAGAAGGGGATCGATCGAAGAATTGAATGAAATTATTCCGCGATGAGAGCACCCTTGTCGCGTGTCTCCGATCCGCGTTCGTCGCAATCCCGACGCGTTTCGTTCATTGGTTAAGAAATTTTAGATCCGAGCGACGCGACAGGTATTCCAGTCACGTGGTGAACATTCCCGGGCTTGGATCCTAGGCGTTTGCCACGGAGATGAGAATACGATTCTGATTTCGTTGGGATCAAATCGATCTCCGCAGCTGGTGTAATCAAAATTTCTTGATTACACTTTGACAGTTCTATCCTGAATAGAAGGCGGGATTCTTTCAACCTGGAGACGCTGTAAATCTTATTCCGGCTATTCGTCGAGCAGCCCGAGAGGTGCTCGAGATTTGTACTCGAGAGGTTGGCGGAGGTTAGATGCTCGAAGCTCCTCCTCGCTCTGATTGGATTCCCCGGGGATATTGTAGTTCGTGGGGCAGTCTTTTCTAGCCGGCCGTTGCCGAGTTTCGGCCAACTTGGATGAACAGGGAACTCTAGAACCTCGAAGCTGTTTTGGTTCCCCCAATGGACGAAACGAAACCTTGGCTCCATTGTTCTCAATGTCAAAGCGACTTACAGGGCTCCGTCGTACTTTTTTTTCCTCTTCTTTCTTTTTTTGTTCTCAACTAAGTCTCCTGTCTTCAACCTCACCTGATAATTACGTCTGCAGACTTTGGCGAAGTTTCTTTCGGGATAAAGGAATCTGATAACGCTATTGCTCTTTATCATAATTAGCTCTCGAGACGGTACTCGTGTCTGGACTGCGCCGAAACTCGTCGTCGACAGAACACTATCGGAAACTTGCATTATTTCGTTTCTCGCCAATTAACTTCGATCCGCCGACCGAACGTGTTCGACTTGCTATCACGGGATCTAAGCGAAACGGAAAACTTCTTTACCACCGAACAAGTTCTTTGAAAGGGGATTTTCGAAAATGAGATTCTTGGACAAGTTATGATCTAGTAACAGCGTCTGACACGAAAACGCTCTTTTCTTTCCAAGAAAACATGACTATAAAAAGTTTCAGGGACCAAAGTCTCAAGTAGGATCCCGCATTAGAAAATCCTCTATCTTAGAGTTTTTTTTTTACTTTGTAGACGTATTTTACTCGTGATGTTCGGAAAATTCATGTTACAAGCAGAGCTGTTCAGTTTGCAACATCGTATCCAATCTTTCCTTTCGATACCTAGCTCATGTTCGACACCGAAACGAAATTCTACTGGCTTCTTTTCCCTCGACGAAAACAACTGACGTTGAAGCTATCTCTTATCGTAGCTAGTTGGCGTGCAACTCCCGAAGGAACTCCGTGACTTACGGGCGGCAAGGTTTACTCTGTCTTGATAGTCCAATGGTGATATACTGGCACATGTTAAGTGCCACGACAATAATTCCCAGAGAATACCCTGAATAATGTGACTAACGAGTTGTCCCGTGTGCAAATGTTAGCATCTGTCACGAACAATTATCGCCACAACATCGATGACACAGAGAATAATATATAAATAGATATACATATAAACTAAGGGAGAGGAGGAACTTTTTCGAGTTCGAATTAACCTTTCCAACCATGTGAACTCATATTCAACATATTGTTCAGTGGCTACAAAAAATATAATATTTGCACATACCCCTATTTTCCAGTGAAGCGTTTTTCTATCAAGTTCTATATACGTGTTTCATTTTCACAGTATCAGAGTTTAGCAATCATACGAAAATATTACCAAATAATACGAAATTTGGTATTCTTGAATCTGTTTAATTGAATATTACGATAAATACGATGACGTGCTTCAAAATAATTGAGTTCCGTGTTAGAAGAGCAAAGCTTTCAAAAAGTTTTATGGGCTACAAATGGAAAATTACGAGAGTTATGTTTGACATCGCTAAACGATCAACTATTAATAACTCTTTATCTCAAACAAATTTGTTGAAAAATGTACTTCTCCCAGTTGTACCTTTCTTCTGGCAGGCTAACAATATTATTTCTCCTCTTGTGCGGATTTAAAAAAGTAGTAATAACAAACTGCTTTTGTATTCCACGCTTAACAAAAGTTTAGTTTATCGGAGTTTTTTTCCTTCGTGAGTTTATGATTTACCAGATATAATTTAGCACTCGGATAATTAGCCAACTTTCTAAACGTATAGAATACACTTATATTGCGTCTTTTAACTTTAAAACAATTTCAGATACAATTCGTGTATTTCGTATCGAAGATAACGTAATCTACTTGACCTACATCTCATCGCAATAAGTATGCAGCATATGATAAATATGTTATCGCTAGAACGGTTAATTCTCGTTAATCTCGTAAATACATCGATATCCATATGTAGTGGAACCTCTATGATCTCACAATTTTTACAATCCGATGTTCCTCAAGACTTTTTTTACGCCGTTTCTGAGCTAAAACAAAATCAGCATAACTCTGAAAAATTTTCCTTGGTTTTCATTCAAAGTGCCGAGATTCTTCTGTAATTTTTCTCCCTGTCGATTAAATTTCGCTAAAAGAGGGTTAAGTAGACTCCAAAATCACGTGTTTACCGCGTCATTCGCGTAATCGAACATGTTTGAATCGCCGATGCTGGCCGAATTAGCCCGAGCGGTCACGAGCGTAAGCGCAATCGATTCCGAGAGAAAGGTTCCCTTGCTACATCGCACACACTGGCCTTCTCCATTTCCCTTTTCAGAGCCTTGGAATCGTCCGCCAGAGCTGCTACCTCCAAGTACGCAACGCTTTGAAGGGGCTTTTTTCAATGAATGGACATTCATGAAACTCTCGTTTCAGCTAACCATCCTCTCGTCCGCCGTGGTTTTCCGTCTTTTTCTTGTTTCCCTCGAGTGCAACACCTCTGGAGCGCGTGTATGTATCGCTACGAGACTCTAGCGTGTTTGTATATACGTGTCCTATTCCTTTGCTCTGCGCAAACTTGTTGAGCTGACGACGGTTCTTCATAGCCTGTAGGTGGCGGATGGGCCCGTTACCGATCTTTTGTTACAGGTTTCTCTTGTTTGCTATAGGATTAGCTGACTCTCGTTCCTCACGGTTGACAAAGTTACGCCTAAGACGTCCGAACTGGCGCGGGAATTGCGTTAACTACAATTACCGAGTTGCCATGGCGAGTTCGAGTCCTTCGAACAAGTTATTTCCCCGACAAAACTTTGCTGATAGACGGATTGCTCCTCTTGGTGGCTAGCCGGGTCGAAATGTTTGCCAACTACTTGCTAATGTATTTTGTTAATCAGTGTACAAACTGGTGTATCCTCGCTCTCTCTGTGCATTTGATATCGGTGCTTTCAGTACTGGTTGATGGTAAGAGGAAGGTGTACCTTCCGATAGTAAGATCGATAAATTCTATTTGAAATTCTTTATAAACTACTTATAAAAAGTTATGTAAACTCTGTACAACCCGCCTCTATAAATAGTCTTTGCTACTTTTATATTCTAACTTTATCGATCTTGTATACCATAGAATAAATGTGGAACATTATGAAAAACACGGTCATCCATGAGACCAAAAACGTCTGATTTTTTGAGAGTCAATATTTCAGTCAAACAAAATGGGCACTTATTTTATGATTTATTTCATCGTTCGTATTAATAAAATCAAGGAATACTGACGGAGTAAGTGATGGAGAATGAAATCAAAGTCTAATTTCTTTTTACGCTCGTAGGTCTACATAGTGAAGTTTAATACTATGCTTGAAATTACTTAAAGCTGAAGTTTATGTACCCTAACAAGTATGTATCTTATGCACAGGCAAGCGCAAAACTTAATATGTATTCAAAGTCAAATTCGTACTTATTGCAATATGAAATATTACAAACTCTAAGTGAATTTAAATTAGAGTTCAAGTGAGAAACTAATTAACGTAAGAATTATAATTAAAATTGAGAAACTAGTAGAAATAAACCGTCAAAATCGCGTAATGTAAAATAGGTGTAGATTAAATTTTAAAATAAATTAGAAGAAGATAATACAAGGATACTGGAATATTCTTTGTCACTATATATTTAAGAAATACATTTTAACATAAATATCTTTACCCGAATAATTTAGAACTGGCAAAATAGAAAACATGAAATTTATCGTTCGTAGATAACGCTGTGTGACAACACAAACGAGGTACGTTACTCAATGGCACAAATACACACGAGATATGTATCTACGAAATAAAGGTGACACGCTCATAAATTAGTAGCTTCAATGTTATAAATTAATGATTAAATCGCTAATAAGTAAGGGAAAGTCTTTTTCGATCTTTACGTTTAATCAAAAATAGCTGAATCGAATATTTCATATATACAGGGTGGTTGGTAACTGGTGGTACAAGCGGAAAGGGGGTGATTCTACGCGAAAAAAGAAGTCGAAAATATAGAATAAAAATTTTTTTAAATTTTTCTATCGAGACAACGATCTACAGTGAGATCCGTTATAACGAGACGCGATAAAGTGCACGCGTACCGAGCGAAAATTCAAAGTCGATTTTCTCGAAAACAAAGCCTCAAACGAAAAATTTTTATTCTGTATTTTCGACTTCTTTTTTCGCGTAGAATCACCCCCTTTCCGCTTGTACCACCAGCTACCAACCACCCTGTATATTTGATGATATACCCTTGACAAGGTTTTAGAAGGTTGGTCGAAAGGTGACGAATTTTATCGTTGCCATGAAAAGTGATTTTTCCATTACAACATAAATCGATTCTAAGCGTATACTATTGTTCAACGATTAATTATTAAATAAATACATCTAATATATTTTCGCACACGCAGCTGTTTATTTGCTAGTATAAGATTATGTTGAAGTATCGTTTTAGTTCAATTATTAATTTAATTACTTATTCTATATAATAACGTCTGTAATTTGTCTTTGATATACGGTCGAATTCTGTTTATTTAAATCTGTCTTTGCTATGTATTTGAATAAACCGGGCTCGTTCAAATGGACTACAGAATTACAAGCGTTACGATGTTATAAATTGCAGAGGGCGTGAAAAGCACTCTGATTATCTTCAAAGCCGGTATTTCAGAACGTGCAACACGAGGTCCTATTTAACGTCACATCTATTCTGTGCTTGGTGAACGGTAATAACGCGAAAATCAAACGCTTCCAATCTGTCAATTACGTCACAGACGAGTATACAGCAGTCCTATTATTAGTCAATGATTACGTATTATACACACAATTTTCGATATCGAATGCGTATGATTTAGAGGTCGTTAGAAGATGGTGTTTAAAATCAAACCAGTCGATGATCGAACTGAAACTATATTCCATAATTTTCTATGGATTCTACTTTACCAGCAGATAATACTCACCGTCCAAAGCAGTTGGAGGATAACAGACCCCTATAATAAGTAGACCTAAAGAAACCTTTGAGTGACGAATTTCAACCAACCAGGTGGCGCTAGCACTCAAATTTCATCGCTTCCAATAGTCTGGCAATTTTAAATATCATTTTTCAACAATATCGTCCTCTTTCTTCAATAACGCTATAATTGTGGTAAAGTGGTAAACAACATAGTTAAATACTCGAACGAATAAATTTTCTATTACATTCACGTTTCTGGGACGCTGTTTCCGCTTTCCAAATATACGATTATTCACTCATCTGGTGTCTAATCATTACAAACAAGCTCACGTATCGCCACTGAAACGATCGGGGGTGGCTACCTGTCGGAAATTTCTCGGCGTTCAAATCGTAGTTTCCTCGATCGTTCAACTCGTCGAATTGTATTGAGCGAGGTTAAAAGCCCGGGAGCGCGGCACTTCAAAGGGCAATGTGCACGCGTGCATAACTTATTGATGAGCTTCCACCTTTCATCGAAAGTTCACGGGCTCTTTTTGACGGAAAAAACAATCAGTATTCGGCGAGGTTCACCGAAAGTATCCGTTTCGTCCACGGAATCGCCTCTCATTAAAACACGTGTTTTCTTTCCACATAAAATATCTACTACTTACAGTCGTCACCCACGATGAATAACGATTTTTATAAGAGAAAAGAAAACAACAGCATATAGCTCAATTGAAGGGTCCGCTGCAATAAGGAGACAACGACATTTTTCACCAAATTCAGTAAACCAGGAAGAATCGTGTATAAAAAAAAAATCATTTACTAAATATACAACGTTAGCAAATAAACTCCAGGAAACAATATGGTCAAATATTACTTTTGCAATATTCCACTACATTTGACGGTTTTGACGTTCCTCTAACACACGATCGAATTATTTCGAGTCGTAACACTTTTGAAATACGTACACGTGCGAATTATCGGAGCTGTCTCCTTGTTATAAACTTCTCCTCGATTGAAGAGATTGCCGTGACGAGAAGGCAGCTTCACTTTTAAGAATCTCGAACGAACCGAAAAATACCATCTCACAGTTAGACAAAATCGAATCGCTTCTGCCGACACGCTGTAATCGACTAATTTTCATAGTAATGGATTTTCCTTCGAATTACCGAAAAGTGGAGCTGCTTCCTTATTGCTGCCTTCGATCGTGCAAATCTTGAACTCGCTTTCGAGCATCGTAGCTCGCGATCGTTGACGAAGTGGCGTCGGTAAGAAGAGGAATGCTCCCTGGGATCTGGATCGTATCCACGCGAAAGGACACGACGTGGACCGATTTTTCTTGCGCGTGCTCGTTGGTTGGCCGGTAATTGGCCGTCATCCGGAACCGTCGGAGCGTCCTCGCGAGACGGACTAAACATCGGTAGAAGTCGAACTGCGCCGCGTCCATAAATCAATTAATTTTAGCCAGTTCGATATGCCAGGCTGGCTTAATTTAAATTCTTTCGGAAGCCTTTGGAATCGGTGGTGAGCTGGGGGCCTCGATAGAGCGGAGGCCAAAACCGCGCGTCCACCGACGTCGAACGACGCCGTCCAGAAGCCTTTGGTGGGGGTTGATTGGTGACTTACGGCCGGTAGAAAGACGAAGAGCACGGCAGGGAATAAAAGAGAGAAAGGAGGCAGAGGAGAGCAGACGCCACCTTAAGTATTTCTGATCGAATTCCAAATGGCTGGTTCGTCGTCCGGTCGGACGGTCGGTAAGAATTCAAACCATGACGAGCAAATGGACAAGAGCGTGCGTCGTTTCGATCGTGAAACACACAGAGGGGACACGAGGAGGGACCTCGGCTTCGCTCTGCGCGAAACAGAGAAAGACAGAGACAGGCAAAATAAGCAGCGGTGAAAATCGTCGCGCAAAAAGCCGACCAGAGCCGCACACGAGTTCCTCGGGCTAATCAGTTCGCGGGTCGATCGATGAACTCTGTCGATACACGCTTCGTTTTCCCTCTTTTTTACTCTTTCCTCGACTGTCGCCGTAGCTTCATGTACGAGATCGAAACTGCCAATAGTTCTTACGTAATTCTAACTCTCCCTTCGGTAAGATCAAAGACCCAATCGATACGATTATTTATAGGATTCGTTGGATAGCAGCATTCGTTGGATGCTGTAATTCATCGTAATGCAACGCTCTTTTAAGGTACTTTGGGAAAGGATCGAGAATCGAACGGTTGGCTAACTATCGAGTAGAAGAAGCTTCAACTTCGTAATCGGATGAAGCGTGTTTCTCGAGAGAAGTGACTTTTCCTGGATCGTTTACATTCCCAACGAGGTTTAATTCACGAACTTTCGAAATGAAGTTCTTATTAATTTCAAACTTTCGTCGAGGGTCGTCCTTTCTAAATTTTCCACTTGAGAAGTAATGAAATCGTAAATTATTCTAATTGTAGATTTTTCCAGCGAAGCACTGCCATTCAGATATTCATGCGCGTGTATAAGAACTGTGTAACATCGTACAGACTTTGACAACTATGTATCAACTACGTACGATTCGTTCAAATTCTTCGAAAGATGGTAAACAATCTAAGCGTGGACACGGAAGAAAGTGCAAATCAAGCAAAACGCGCTTATCCACGAAGTTGTAGTAAATGTTTAAACGCATAGTAAATAAGTAGCATTTTCTCTCGGACGGATAGATAACTCCGAGCACGAGCTTCCGCTTCGAGTATTTAATGACGGCCATAGCTGTCCTCGGATCACAGCCAGGGTGACAAGGGATGCAACGTCTGCTCTTCCATTTGGAAGATCAATTTTGCATAGATCGTAAAGGGTAGGAAATTGCTTTTCATGAGAACGTAACGGGGATCGTATATCGAGCAAAATTGTCGACGATGAAACGTTGTTGCTGACCGTCGTTGAACATCGTCGGATGGTTAATTTCGTGGTAGGTTTCGAGTTTCGTTCGACGAATTTCCCGTGGAAACGTCACGGGGACGAACGTTGGATTCGCTGGTGGTCGAAAGGAGGAGCAACGGTGAACGCCATTTTGTGTCTCATCGGCTTGTAACGGCCGGCACAAAGCGCATCGCGTGCAAGCTAATGAGAGTAATCACTTAATAAAGGCGGCCCGGCATCGCGTGACGCTTTACACGCTCATAACTGAGAATCAATATTTGATTTTCTGGTTTCTCTCCGCCGGCGCGGATCCTCACGTATCCTTGCCTTTTTCTTCCATCCGGTAAACAACACACGAAGCTGGCTAGCTTTTTTTTCCCCCGGATAGACGCCACTTTACGAGAAATAACATGCATTTTACTGCTCACCGAGAAATTGATCGTTTCTTCTCTGTTTCAGACGGCCGCCACCATCTGATGGATGCTTCGACGGGTTCGGTCACGCTCATCGCCGTTTCCTTCGAACACCGACTAATGGAGACCCTTGTCAGCCAATTCGTCAAAATTCGTGAGTTTATGGACCAATCTGTTTATCTTAACAAATTGTATTTTACGATTTTTCGCCAAGGGAGTGCTCGCATGCGATTCCCCCCCTTCTTTTATCATTCTCGTTTTTTCTCTATCCACGCGGATGTTTTTGAAACAGTGTGACGTAATAACTTCTCTTCTGTTGGTATTTTCGTTACTGATTATTGGAACGCACAGAGACACATCGACAGGCCGTGTCTCGTTCAACGCGGAAAAGCTTCTCACTTGCGGACCTACTCGAAGATGGTATCCCGCTGGGGATACCCACCCACGTGTTATTTAGCAATTAAGTTGGAAAAATTTACCAAATGTCCAGCTGGACAAATTGTAAAGTACAAATTAAATAATAAAAAAGCTTGCGGACCTAACGAGGATGACGCACAAAGGGACAGTTCAGAAAACGTACACCTGTGTGAGACTTACAATTTTTTAATCATCACTCTGTAAAATTAAATTTGCATTTAGCGTCCTATATACAGATTCACGAAGGTACTCGAATATTTTGTAGGTACTTTTTAGAAGTGGTAAGATCGTCGTTCGTGCTTTTGTACTAAACATACGTTTGCAGTGAATACCTTGCAATTTCCATACACATTTTCGAACAGGTTTCGAGTTTTACCGATATAATCGCGACAGTCTTATTACAATATTAGTGCAATTTCAAAATGTTCGAACGTTTTCTACAGTAAAAGTTCAGATACTTCCGTAAATCGGTGTATCATTGTAAAATGCTGCGTTCCTTTCCTCTTCAGTAGCTTTCTTCTGACGTTAATTTAATTGTTTAACATTCTAAACAATTACCATGGAAAATTCCAACACTAATTAATTAAGATGAGACCGCTAAAATTCCTCCGATAATATTTCAAGATGCTTATGCAGATCGCGTTTTCCTTTTTTTAACGATTCCATATCTCACGATCGAACGGGTCCTGCTTTTTGTTATTCCGCGGCGATGAGATCTGGTAACGATCGGTTCCCACATGGTGGAATTAGCATCGTGTCGTCATCAGTCACTCGTTTTGACACGCCGAAAATAAATAGTCCGGTTGATCTGGCGGAGGACAGAGACTCGGCCAGGGCGAAAGACAGACGAAGAGAAGGGAAAAGAGAAAAAAGGGGTAGAAGGACCCGATGACTTTGATTCGCAGATCGTTTCTATCGAGATTCGTTCACGAACCATTCGTGAAAAGTTCGATCAACCGGCGATTCGCGGCGCAAATTTTCCACACATGATCGCGCCTCTCCATCCATCAAATCTCTCACGTGGTTCCCGTGGATTTCTAGCGGAGTATAATCGAGTCCAGAAATCCATTTGTCATTCCACGCGTCTAACTTTCTTTCGATCCGTGGAGAAACCGATTCTTTTCCTTTTTCACGTGAATCTGTACCATCAAAGGTCTCCCTTTCCGAATCAAGGTTTCTAGGTTCTTGGCTTTTTTCTTCTTTTTGGCGGGGTTGATAAAATTGATGAATCTCGAGAGTCTGTCGATCGCTGCCTGAGAGGGAAACGATTTTTTTTAATAATCAAGCGAATAAAAGAAATAGCCAGGAGTAACATTTACAGTTTCGTCCGGTGGTTAAGTTAAAGTTATTTTATGAGACTTATTCGATGTATCAATATAGAAGTAAACAAGTCAAACATCGAGACCTTGAGTGGGTATAAAAATAATTTTTCACCAACGTCTAATCTAAACAAACTCAAGGCGAATTTGATGTGATTTATAGATACGAAAAAAGAGAACAGCCTACGTTGATACATCAAGTACCAGCCAATTTTGTTCTTCTACGTTCATAAATATGAAATATATCTCTGTACGTATAATAGACATGAAACATTTTTGAGATAATCGTTCCGATGTGGTCATTCTTGAAGGAGTTTTGAAAATAATTGACTTTTTTCTACGTAATCCTAATTTAGTCGTATATCTACGTTTCTCTTAATAACTTTTTAATCTTCTAGCGAGTTTATTCGTAACAGGATACGGAATAACACAGTAATCTTATTTTTTCGAAGCAAGTTTGTAGACCAGAAAAAAAACCTATTATCTGTACGTTTTAAAATTAGCGAACTGTGCCTGGGGGTTAGGGGATGTTGGAGGGAAAGGAAAGGGTCGGAGTCCAGGTGAAAATCGAATTTTTATCCAGCCGGTCCGTACAAAATTCTAATTTGACGTTAGAAACTGACGAGCAAAAGGGTGAAAAAAGAAGCGGGGAGTTCATTTCACCCCTTGGGAAAGGATTTTTACGTATTATGGCCACGTACCCGTCTCGCAACCGTGCCCGAAAGGGTGAGACTGAGGGTTGAAATCGTAGAAAATGATAAACAGGGTGAATCTTATTCAAATAGAAAGACAAGATCCTGGATTTGTGCAAGGAACCCCAGGATTCTCTAATACGTACCTTCGTTCCTACCTGAGTCATGGGAAAAAGCCACGGGACATTCAACTTTTCTATCGGGTTTTTTTTTCTCCTTTTATCATGTTCACTGTGTATTACCATTACCAGACTAAGAAATTCTGTGCAATTTTATATTTTGCCATATAAAGAATCGATATGACATATTGAGACTTTTACACGAAGAATTTATATAAAGATGCATTTTGCTCGTTAAATATCGTCCTACTTTGCATATTTTATATATTTTTGCACGCTATGTTCACTGCGTACGTTAAAAAATTTATAACAAATTTTAATAATAAATATCATCAGTCTATTTACTATAAACAATTCTATATATTAAAAATATCATTTTTATTCGAAACCTGTTTCTATATGCTACGACATTGCACCTTGTATGAATTATTTCTACAATTTCGTGTCTTTTAAGCCATGTTGTAGGTTCGTACCATACGTGTAACTTACATTCACATTCATGCACAGTGAACGCGTTAATCCTTAACCACACAAATACTATCAACTGTTGGAAACAATAAAATTCTAATTTAACCAGTTCTTACTCGGCGAACTATTAAATCAGAATCGTGAAACGTAATCCATCAGACCGTCAGATCGTTCCACCGATAGCTCTTTCGGAAATAATCTCGAGGAGTGGAAACAACGAAACGCAAGTGGCGAAGAGAAAAAGAAGGAAGACGAGTTAGGGGAGGAAAGGTTAATGGATCCTGGCTCGATCTTTCGTTCCGTTGGAACGCGATCGCCACGAACGAAACCGACACCGCGTGCACCAGGATATTCCGCCGCAGGATCGGGCATCTCCGCGCGCAGACAGTATCACGATCTAGCGTCAAACCCGATCAAAAGCCACTGCTGGCTTTGGTAGGGTGCCGAGAACCGGCTCGAAGGACCAACTAAAAAAGAAAACGAGCCTCGGTATCGAAACGCGCGAGCTCCGAGTTGTGTAAGTTCGAAAATTCGGAATCCCTTGAGAAAACACAGCTGGTGGAGCGAAGCAGGTAACGCGCGCGAGGGTTCCGTCAAATCTGGAAGAACGCGCATGCACGACGACGAACAATGTTCCACCAAGATCTGGCTCGTGAAGTAGAGGGGAAAAATAAAAAAGAAAAAGACAGAGAAAGAAACTCTAGAATGGCCATGAGATGACATCTTGCGCAATTTTGTTTTTTTTTTTCTTCTTTTCTCTTCTTTTTCGTCCCTTTCTCTGTCAACCGTACGTCTTCCCCAACTGGTCCTTCCTCATTCAAACAGCGCGACAGATTCAAAGGGTTTACAGGAGGGATATTCGATTTCCTCCTCCTCGATCTCCAGCCTCCCCACCGTCCCACCCTTTCTACTCCGAACCTACCTGCCCTACTGTTTTCGCTTCTCGGGTTACTAAAGACGCGGAAATCCAGAAATCGCGAAGCTTGCTCAGAGAGATCTTTCATTCGTACCCCTCTGCTTTTGGTGATTCAATGGATCTTGCTGCTCTCTCCCCTTGCTCGGTCTCTCCCACTCTCCACCTCTTTTTCGTCCCTGTAAAGGTCCTCCTTCGATGCCCCCTTCTCTGCTTCTTGCCGGTGTTTTCTCCTTTCTTCCGTCGGAACTATCCGGGGTTCTTAACCCCTTTTTTTCCATCAGCTGCCACGTAACAGCTGTATACGCCGGCCAGGCTCGAGGCAGGCGCGCGCGTGCTTTGTGCGTGCTGCACGCGCGTGTGTGCGTGCGACGCGTGAACGTCGTTCCGCTCGAGTTTCGATATTATCCGCGGTCCTTATCTCGCTTTAGCATCGGCGGCCAACGATTTCCCGCGCTCATAGGTCCCCGTGAGCACGCCGTTCTATGGCTTTATGGGATTTTCGAGTTTGTTTTTCTTGTAGTTCTCGAAACGCCAAGGGAGGAGGGAAGGTATCTCGGCCGTGCGTATTGTTTGCTCGAATAGAGCTGCGAGAGTGACGGAAAGGGTGATCGGTTAAATTGCGACGCTTGGATATTATTGCCTTTATAGGTCTCGAGTACGACTTAAGAGTCGGCGACAAATTCGGGTTTGCTTATTTAGCCTGGCCAGGCTGAAGTTTCTATAGAAATTCTGATCTTTTTGTTTCAAGTTCTTTTTAACAGGATCGCCACTACGGCGGTTAACGCGAAGAACTGTTTCACGACGTTTTATATTCCAATCTGATATATTTTCTAATTTTGAATACTTTTACTCCGATTTTCGATCTAACATTCATATCAACTGATTAGATACAGGGATATATGCATTTGAGTTAAAAAATTTCGTCTAGTAAGAACTTGGAGGATCAAGGTTCAGAAAGAAGCCGATCAATTTCACCTTTTATTCTCAAGCAACGAACGACTTGCTTTCTTAGGTCGTACATTGCAAGATTGCATAATGGTAAATGGTAAATTTCAGAGACAATGCTTGTAACGTTATCGTTTTCCTACTTTCTACTTCCCAATTTATGCAGTTGATCGACGTGGCTGCCAAGATTCGACAACTTGGTAAAAGCTTCAGAAAATGTATAATTCTAAAGTGACAGATTTTAATCAGCCGACGTAATCGCTACGTCGATCATGGTATTAGCTGCTTGACA
Source organism: Bombus flavifrons (assembly GCF_040668555.2). Lineage (NCBI taxonomy): Eukaryota > Metazoa > Arthropoda > Insecta > Hymenoptera > Apidae > Bombus > Bombus flavifrons. Next base: position 8,195,872 of record NC_138455.1, on the reverse strand, counting down.
TTGCAGACGTATGTATATGTGGAGCTGTTTCTCCGAAGTGGTGGTTCTGTTTAGTTATTCGAGGCATGTTCCATTTGTATCGAGCTGCCAAAGTGTTTCAATGGCAATAGCCGGGAGACTGATAGTTCTCAAGAATGTTCGTGTACTCCGTCTACGCTAATAATAATAAAGCTTCTATGAGATTGGTTAGAGCGTGGATCGCTGGGAAACTCGTGGTGCTCCCACGCGAACTTCAAAGGCCAGCCATTATCGCGGGCAAATATTTAGAGGGAGACGCGATGTTCGTTGCGTCTCTTCGTCACCGAATTGCCGGACGAGGCTCTGTTGTTTGGGTAATTGAATTCGGACAACTTCGAGTGGCCGAGAGGGACGGTTCACGGGCGGAGTGTCTGAAAAATCTCGAGTCAGAGGCCCGAGGCGTGATCCCCCGCTCGAAACGTGACTCGCGTGAAATTCCCGAGATCTTACCAAGGCCCCGTAGAAAAGGAGAGGCCTGAAGAAGAAGGAGAGGTAGAGGAGAAAAAAGAAAAATCCTGTTTCGGGGATCGTGGATCGGCTTAGTGTCGTCTATGGATCTAACCGTGTACGAAACGAAAGGATCCAGCTCTTTGAAAGGTAGGAGTCACTGTAAAAATAGGCCGAGATAATGGAAGCATTGAATGGATACACGTGTCTCGGGGAAAAAGATAGGAAGAAAAATTCTCAAGAATCTTTTTCTCGTCAATGACTTCTACCATCGTCCTCCTATTTATTCCTCTACACTTTCCGTTTTTCTTGGTTTTACGTTGATTTCTGCGAGGCTGTGATCACAGCAGATGCGTATTCTGGCGAATCGCTGTTCCGTGGTATGAAACGTTCGAAGAACGATAAGAATTTGGAACATTTAGACTGTCAAGAACTCGTACGTTCGGCATATCTCACATGTCAAATACCCAATCAAATATCTTTTGCCCACTGCTTTAATAAAAATTTGTCGTATGCTGGATTTTTGATATTTACATTATTACTTACTTACTTTTATTGTATATTGTATTGGGACTTACTTTTATTGTAATTCCTTCAACGTGATTAGAACATCTATTGTAAATACATATGCAGCAAAACGTTAGTATACAACGCGGGTAATCATTCTAAGCATAGAATAAGCGTCGAATAGTAATTAACATAATAATTAACATAATGGACGATCGATTATTTAAATATTTCCCATAACAGTGTTAATGAAACTCCGAAATGTTTCGTACAACATACACGATGCAATCGTGAAAAATGTCTACAAGTGTTGGAATCATCAGAAAACGCGTACGTTGGTAAATGGGCATGTTGGAAGGACATAAATGGATATGTTGGTAAAACGTGAACGAATTGCTACAAGCGAAGTAACGTGTCTTGAGATTCGTCTCACGGTCCCAAAAATTGATCTCTCTCCGACAGACGAAAGTCACTGGAGCCAGGCCACGGTTCGAGAGTTCGTTGCACCCTGTCTCGCCCTTTAAATTCCAGGCGTCTCCCCTCGTTCTCTCGAACACCCCCGCGCCAACTTCTCACTTTCGTGCTGGGTCTAGTGGCTCTTCCGATTCAAGAAATCCTCCGCTTCTCCGATTCAACTGTAAATTTTCTCTCTTGCCGTGGCACTCGAAGCCTCGTTTCACAAGCACCCGGCAGGCGATTCAATTAATTCTACGGCTTGCCCTCGCAGTTTGCTCGTTGGTCGCTTTTGATCGAGCAGAAGTTACTGAGAACGTGGTAATTTTGGCCGCGCTATCACCCACCAGAGGCATCCTCTTCTCCGTCGTCTTCGTCATTTTTGGTGGCGTTCGGAGTTCAGACACCCAAAGTCGATGAGATAGCGACTTGAGAAACAGCAGGCACCGTGCATCCCTCTTTCCCTCTTTGACTCGCAGTCAATTCCTAAGAAAGGCACGCGCACATGGCCCGGCCCACTTATCGCACTCTTTTATAATTTTAGATTTCGGAATACCGCGGTGATTCGTGTTCCTGAGATTTCGTCTCGCGCCACTCGTCCTTTATTTTTACGATTGCAGAGCGAACGTGATCGTTATATGCCTAAATTGGATAATTTGCAACGAACGTACCTTAAGAAGCCACGTACCTGTTTTGCAATTACCTATTGCGATTAATTTGGTTAGATCGTTTCGACTATGAGTTGCAAACGTTTCGTAGCTTCTGTAATTGGCGGTTGTAAATTTTTCCCTCTAGAATTGATCTGTTTTGTCGGAATTAGTATCACGAGTTTTAACGGAGACTTTTAATCGAGAGAGATTAGGAATGATTAAGAGCCGATTAAAATGTTGAAATCGATGGAAAATACGGAGAGCACGTAGGACGTAATAACTGAGAGATCATATCGCAAGGACAACCTTAATTAACTGTCCAGCAAACGGATTTATCAACGTCGTAAGCGTTGAATATTTTATTTCACAACGACAAAACAATAAAAAATGAAGTCCCTGTATTTTGTCTGTTAAAACAATGAATAGGAATGAGATTGGATTATAAAAGAACGGAGAACCACAGTAGTTTTATGATTGGAGTCAGCAAGGAAATATATCACAGATTATAAAGTCGAAGAAATTCTAAAACACCAGAATGCTTGGGCCATATATACACCTACGTCTATATATATCTTCCAAGTATGGACTCTTGTTTCGAATTCTTTTTTACCAATCTTCCGTTCTGCCTAAAGTTGGGAATCGAGGGCGTGACAGGTTGTGGGAAACGAGCTAATTTCATGGGTTGACAAGCAACCCCCGCGTTTCTCTGGCGCTTTCCAAGGGTTGCGAGCGGTAATTTCCGGTCGTCGTACGCGGCCAGCATATTTTTGGAATATTCTGTTTTGGTAATTTGCGCCTGTATTTCCGTGGCCGGTGCAAAAAAAGAAAAAACGCCAGCCTGCATGGGGCACGATAGAGGGTTCCGACGAAATCGGGGAAACTGCAGGGGGCCGACTACGATCCACCGATCGATTAATCATTCCCGTTTGTATTTACCTTCGTACCTGATCGCTCGTTTCGCTTTTTTCTACCTCTCTTCTCCCTTTATGGATCGACCTTTTCGGGATTTCTTCGTTTCTCGAATTCCTCGATTACGTCTTTTTTTTTCTTCTTTTTCTTCCCTCTTTTTCACGCGTCCTACGAATCGCTATCGCGGGATTTTTCAGCGAGAAGGGAGAACTCTTTCTTCGATGGATTCATCGATCAGGAATTCGTGAAAGAGTTCCATGGCAGCGTGAAAATTCTAATGATCGAACGGCATGAGAACGGTTTTAATCGTTTCGTGAATTCTCGTAATGCGCTGCAACTGATTTTGATCGACAGTTTCTCCTTTTTTCTTTTTTTTTTTTTTCGAGGAAACGTTTGTGATTCATTTTTTAATCCTGAGAATACTAGGGTTCGATTTTCTTCAGATCTTCCAGTAATTTTCTCACCAACTTACAGCAAGTGTTATGTTAAAATGTTGAATTTCAATCTAAAAAGTCGTAGAAAAATACGATAGTATCGTAGGGAGCAAATTAGAATGTTCAATCATTGAATCGTTCATAGAAAATTGTTATATATTTTTTTTTTTTTTGTGAATTTCGTTGCAAAACTTTGAATCCGTTTCTAATAAATTTGAGGGAAGTACGTAAATAGTAAACGTAAAATATTCATCCCTGATTTATCTAACCCTTAGAGAACAAGTTTTTTCCTCAACACGTCAACCTCCAATTTACTCGATTTACAAGAGACAAATCACACCACTTCACGTGCTTTCCCTTTTCCCACGTAACATGCTGGATGTCTCGAGTCATTCCACGTGGTGATGCACTCGGTACCTGATTTCGTGTTAATTCCATCTGCCTACCGGTGTCTCCCTTCCCGTGGAAAACGCATCGCAAAGGAAAGGCAGTTTTTGTCGCGCCGGAAATCCTGATTCAACTGCAGCCTCGCCTCTAAGAACGTAACCCTTCAGAAATTTTTTGTTTTTCACCAAATACACGCCATATTGTCGTGGGAACTGTATGGAAAAACGCGGCAACGATTTAACCGGGGCTCAGGCAGTAGATTAGTGTACTATATTTAAATATCGTCTGGTGGAGGCAGACGCTTTTTCGAGAAACCCATCGAAAACCCCATTCATATATTTCTCTCGAGCACGTTGCCTCTGTTTCGAGCATCTCCGTTAACGAATATGAATTTCTCTTTTTATTAATGAGCGGCCGAAGATCGTTTTCAGCTGTTGTTTGTACTCTAATCTTTTATAGAATGGAAAGCAAAATGTGAAAACAAAAAGCAAACGTAAATGTAAAAGAAGATTTCGGGCAGAAGATACGACGAGTATAATTTCGTTGATTTTCTCATTCTGATGTCAGTTTAATGGTTAAAGGGTGTATTTTGATATAACGTAGACGAAAAGAAGAGCAAACTAATTCGATATGATAGTATAAGTTTTTCGATTATAGACGACGAACCTATGAAATTTTGTGAAAAAGCCAACAGCGTATCTAATATCTAAAACACGATAATCGATGCTTTCGAAATTAATATTTTTCGATAGCGGTTGAGATCAACGTCTTTGATGCGAATGTTTCAATGTTACACGTACTAATACGAAACGAAATGTTATGGATAGAAAGTATCGTTAACACGCGATTGGTTGATTTCGTAATAAATTTCGTAATAAAATTTCGAATAAAATTGCTTCGTCGTATGAAAAACAAAAGGTTCCAACGTAATCTACGAAACAAGTACTATTTCTTCTCGTGTTATGTCCAAAATTAGATAATCGGTCGTCCCGAGTTTGGTGGAAAATTGTTACTAATCCTCTTGAAATCACCAGATCTAACGATAAGGAACCTCGCGTATTTTTACGCGCGCAAACTAACAGGTCATCATTCATTCAGCGATAAGATAATGGCGAAACAGAAAGCATGAAAATCGGCGATGAACAGGGAAACGTCGATATATCGTGTTGCTCCGTGTTAATCGAACGATCGAACAATGTCCGCCACGCGGAATCCTTTATCGTTTATTTTCACGGGAGACATATTGGACAAATTTTTCTCGAGACTGTTCGTGTTCGACCTTTCGAAGATTTCTTGACAGTGAACGTGCTTTGGCTGATTCGCGGACTTGGATCGATTGGGATCGCTGTCGAAAGAGAGGCGAAACGGTAATCTGGCCAGGCTACACGTGTAGAACACATCTTGGCTGGCGAAGACCTTGAAGGGAGCCGCAGCTGCATCCTTGCACCGCCCCGAAGAGAAGGTAAAGGACAAACGTATAATATGATCTAACAGATCGTAGCTGCGCGGCATCGTGCGAATCGCGAAATCTCGATCCATAGATCCTCCACGTTCTCTGTCTTTCTCTTACTGCCCCTCTAGCCGGGCCCGATCTTGAAATTTTATCGCTTCGATTGTGCTTCCATTGTTTCGTGCTCTGCCAACCGGTATTTATTATTTAATCTTCCTTTTCGTGGGAATAATTGACGCTCGCCGAGTCTCTGTACGAGACTCTCGTGTCATGTATTACCTCCCGCGCGTAATGCTTATGTTTCCTTTTCCTTCGTCAAAGATATATGTATATTACAGATTTTCGCGTTCCATCTTTAATCCTACAGAGGATGAACAGTAACGAATAAGACAGAGGGACGATGAATTATCGGCACGAGGAATGATTTACATGGCGATAATGGCCGTGATAAAGAACCGTGAAACCTATTCGCTAAATAGGTCGTAAATAGATCGGCGAGTAAAAGTTTTAACTTGCATCGATATATATTAAATTACATCGGTCTTCGAGTTGGAATTGTTGGAACGTTTCGAACGTTGTTGCCTCTAGATCGCTTGAGAAAGCTGGACGTTTTCTTGACTCTCTCGGTAACGATTTAACGCGATCGCTAGGCCCTCGGCAAAGATAATTGATCTATTAGTGCAGATACTGATAATTGGGCTTATCGTTTAAGCAATTTAACAGCGGCGTGGCCAGTCGACGATCGTCGTTCGTCGAAGGTTGATCACCACTGTGAGCATTCAGCGATTCAGGGTCTGTTGGGCCCTTCTACGATAATTACACGGTGCGAGCTGCGAGTCGGCTCAGGAATATATGTTCGATCGGCCGGTTTTTGAATTATTTGAAAAGAGACAGACCCTGGTATAACCGCGATATTATGGTATCGCGATTCCTCCTCCTCGAACCTTCGATCCCTTTTCTTCCTTCTTTTTCGACTTTTTTAACCTCTGCCTCCCGCTCTTTATTTCCTCTTTATTTACTTCTTTTGCATCCTCGCCTCTCTTTGAGCACGGTGCCCAAGCGCGCTTTCGAGAATCGCGAGAGAACGCTGCTCCGACTTTTTCGACGTCGTCATTCAATTTCCAAGATGAATCTTTCTCGTACTTGCTTTATTATTATTCTTTTTGTCCATTTATTAATAGTAGACAGGCTGTAGGAAAATCACGAGTGTGAATTTATCTTTTCAATTAAAAATGGGGATCGAGAGTAAACAATAGACGAGCTGCAGACATCTTTCTGATTTAAATACTTTAACCAACGATTAGATTAGATAAGAATTGTATCAAATTCCATTTTTTTTCCCAGTCATTATCTTTTCAGTAGTTTCGATCCACGATAGTAATTCCGTCGAATTAATTAACAAGAATTCGTGACACGGAGTCGTTCGCTTATCGATGAGACGGTTTATCAGGTTCTGGATCGGATTCGATAAAAAGAGCCTCTATGTTGGACATTGCGAATCGCGTGCAGAGATTTATGGCTCGTGATTAGCTAATCAACCCATCTCGATCACGGAGAGGAACGAAATGCATTTTCGAGGATCGATTTTAAACCCTCTTCCCGTTATTACCTGCCTCAGAAAAACAATGGTCCCCTATAGATGCGCTCGTTCGATCCGAATGGCCACGACGAAACTACATCCGTCCCTGGTTGCAGATGTTATAATTTCGAAATAGCATAATTTCCAGCCAGCGATGGAAGATCGGTTTTAGACGGGTGAAAAAAGATGCCAAGTTTCGAGTATCGCGTTCTCAACGACGACAGAGCCACACACGAATTACGGGAACGTAGATCGAATCGATCCAACGAAACAGACGTCTTCAAAAACATGATTTACAAGGCGCATAAATTACTCAAAAGCGAGATTACATAGTTGATCATTGTTCTCGCGAACTCTGTTAATCGATGCACCTTCGATTCTTTCGCATTAAAATCTGATTTCCAAAAACGATTCCCCGCTCCCTTGTTCGTATTCGCACGAGCGATCAGTGCCCTCGTGTGTAACGATTTTATCGCCTGCTATTAGTTGATTTACTCGTTGTAACGCTCGATAAGTAAAGATATTTCTACATGAATTCCACTCCGTTCTTTCATTTGTCTTCATGCAAATACGAATTTGCATAAAAATCCGCGGTCTGCTCAATTACAAACGTAGATTTCGATGCACGAGTCTGCATGAAGATACGAGCGAAGAGGATAAGCTCGTTCGACGAGCGTCAAAGGCGAGCGTGTTAAAACGACGAAAAAGGCGTAGCTATGAATTCTGGAGACAAAGGAGGAATGTAATCAAGAAATCAGGGAACAAGAGAGAGAACGGGGGAGGAGAAGGGACAAGAAGAAGACGACGCAGAGGAGAGACAAGATCGGCATTGGCAAAAGGCATAGGCACTGGGCCGGCCGAGATCGCAACAAATGACTGTGTTTAAACTTGAACGTGACAAAATTTAAAAATCCCGCCCGAGGCTCGTCGAATAGTGGGGGAGTAAGGGTCCAGCGGCGGCCCAAGGGGTGGGGAGATAAAGGTCTCCCTTTCTTTCTCTTTCTCCTCTCTCTCTCTCTCTCTTTCTTCTTTTCTATCCCTTTGGCCTGCTTTTACGTCGCTTCGTATTTCGCCTCTCTCCTTTTGTTCTTGGCCAGGCGCACGCATTTGCGCCGCGATTCGAATTTCTTTTCTCCTGTTCGCTCTCGCGCCAGCCAGACCTCTCGTAATTGGCGCGGCGACTCGGGGGTTGAATTGGGGTGCGCGTCGATTTGGAACGCCCGAGGCTTGCCCCGAAATTTTAATCAATTCCGACCTCCGCCCTTACCGTTCGCCGTTATTCTTCGTTTCAGCGTTCTTACGTTGGAAATTGCTATTAGGAACGAAGAGTCGGTTCGTTGATTCGGACTTTATCGACAGATTCGTGGATACTCTGTTCAGGCTGTGGGATACTTTCGATCGATTCCGACCTCCATTCCTATTCATCGTTATTCTTCATTTGAGTATCCTTGGTGTGGAAGCTGTAAGTGCTTTCTCGAACCTGTTACGAGATAGTCAACTGCTACTCGTAGTGGTAAAACTTTTGCACCTTTCAGTATGAAACCTATGCCGTACTTTCTCTACCAATAAATACGATTGAAATATCGAAGGTGCCTTTTTATTCCTACGTTTTGTCATTTTCTATTGATATCTAACTTCAAGGCTGTACAATTCGATTAAAATAAACGTTAAAATATGTCGTTTTAAATGAATCAGATGTCCGTATCGACGCAAGGATGATGTTAAGCACCGGTCGATGTCAGTCGGTTCAGTATCCGATAACATTTCGACGGTGGGACCAGCCGTCTTAAAAGTTGAGCGCGTGGTCGTCTTAGAAACCAGGAATTCGTATTCCCGTTCGGCGATGGACGTGGATCGTTACCAGCAGAAAAATCTCCGACAAGCGCGCTTTGGAAGTCCAGCTCGGGAGAAATGCCATGGTCGGGCAATTAATCATATTTCGAAAATCATTCCAGCAGCGCTGAGATCTGGCCGGTCAGATAGAGTCGGAGTGCTCCTCGAAACTCCAGAGTCATAGGGAGCCAACTATACGCGCAGGGTGTTTGACCGAGCAAAGCTCTTTCTCTCCAAAGAATCTTTCTCGTCTGTACCTTCCTCTTTTTTTCTCCTTTTACCTCTCTTCCTACGTTTTCTTCTTCTTTCCTTTAATACATTCCAACTCGTTCAGAGACTAACCGGAGGGGAAGAAAAGAAGAAAAATGAAAAATTCACCCTTGGACCGTCGGTGGTTCTAAGCCGGTGGTGGTGGCGTTTCTCAGCTTCACCAACTTCTCCACGTTGTCGAACCATTTCCGCCGTACAAGATATCTTCATTTGATCCGTGAAAACGGGCTACGAAGACCGGCAGAGGCCAATTTCCAAGAAAGATCCGCGCGATCAGACGCGATCGAGGTGTCGATTTCGATCGCACCGAAGAAATAATAATTTCGAACTTGTACCGTTGCACTGCACAGAGGCGAAATCGAAGAAGAAGAGGAGAACGAAGAAGGTGGACGGTGAAATAAGAGCAACGATTACAAGGGAGGAAAAAAGGGGAGGGATGCGAGGAAGAGAGACAGAGAGAGAGAGAGACTGTCTGGTCGTGATGTATTAGTTTCAACGCATACAGAGAACCGTCCCGAGCCTCCGTGGCCATTACAATGCGTCGAGGAGCTCTCCAGTTCGAGATATCTCGAATCGGAGCGCGTTCGATTCATTTAAGAGATAAGATCTTTCGTTCGAAATATGAATATTATATTATAAGCGCAGTCAGTGCTGGTTTCTCTTCCTTTCGTTCGCTGGCCTTTTGCTCCAGTCTCTCCCCTACTGTTCCCTTCTTTTTCTCTTTCTTTCTCCGTTTCTTCTTTTTCCCCTGTTCCCTGCGCCTGCCAAACCGAATGCCTGCATTACCACAGCAACTCGACTGTTCCTCCCCCCTCCCCGCTCACCGTCTCTCCCCTTTTCTTTCCCAATCCCGATCATCTTCTCCGCAGACCGACAGAACGTGTGATTAATTAACACCTTGCGTTTCCACTTTTCAGTTGCTTGCCTCTCCCTCTTTCGCATCTTATCGAGTACGCCCCCGTTCATGAGTACCAAGCACCTACGAAAAGTTGAAGCTAATTCGAATCTCTCTGCAACGATCGTATCGTTCAGCTATCTCGTATTTCTTGTCGTTTTGATTCCACGAACGTCGTGAATGAGCTCGCGAGCCACATTCACATTTTACCCAGAATCTCCCATATGATCTTGAAATTTCGTCCGATGAATCTTAGATCGCGTGTCCGTGGGACCGACGTGTAATCGTCGATTCGTCATTTCTCTTGTTCGTGCAAACCTCTGTCGCGTCTCGAAAATACAAAATTCGAACGATGATAAACGTACGAAAGCTAACGAAAAACCTATTATCCTCCTTAGTCAAAATCTTACCCGGAATTTGTTCAATTTTCAAGATACTGAAATATTCGGACTAAATATTCGTGTTGGTAACCTTCGAAGAACAATTATACTCGTTACGAAACAACGAAATGTTGTAAATAGTTAGTTCAGTCGTAAATACTAAATATATTAAATTGAAGGAAAGGCAAGAATGTCGCGAAGAAAATGATGGAACTTCAGTTTTTCAATGATAAACAGGTCGTTTCGACTGAGAGAGGGCTCATGGACGATGGTGTGTACGTGTACGCTGCTTCGTTAAATGAATTAAACTTGACGAAACCCCCGTGGAATCCGTGATCAATCGTCATGAGAGAGGCAAAGGCTACCATCGCGAATTCCATCGTGTGATCGACAGTCGTACAATAAAGCGGAGCGAGGGGAACGTTCATGTATTGAAAGTGTATCGAGAAACCATGCAAGAAGCACGGTTGTTGAGAGGGGGGTGTAAAGAGACTAGAGAACGGATCGTGGGACGTGGACGAGATAATAATAATAGATGATCGTGTATTACAAGCTATAAACGTCAGTCGGCTGCGTTTCGTCTTTTATTTTCCGCGAGTGGTCGCGTGTGCACGCGTAAAGCGCGCAAGAACCGCCCCGCTCGCGGTCCAAGACTTTAACATCCCAGTGTAATCACTTTACCGCAAGCTTTTAAACGACATTCTGATCGTGCGTGTATTCCATCTTATTGTTGCAAGAACCGAGTCGACTGTAATTTCACCGATGCTACCGAAGAGAATGAACCGTGGCCTCGCGATCGTAGCTCGCGCGGCCTCCGCCTTATTAGAATTTAGATTGAAAATTAAGGATTCTGTATACTTTCGACCCTCGCGGCTCGAGACCATGTCAGGATTCGTTTTCACGAGATGATTACTTTTCCATGTTTCTATCGTTGGACGATACTTTGATCGTACTCGGATCTTTTTTTCTTTTTTTTTTTTTTTTTCGTTCCACACGGCCCCTCGAGTTAAACGTTTGCGTGGCACTAACGCGATACGTTCCACTAATAAACCTTCTCGTCTCGATGAAAATTGAATTCTGAAATTATTTCGCACACTACAGTCCTTCCTTTAATCCGACCGCATCGGAGGAAAATAATTTGCATTTAGAAAAATATTATCGGCCTTTAAATTGGAAAGAATTAATTTCCAAACGATTGATAAATCCGGGCTCATTCTGATTCTTATACCTCGTTCAGCTATGTTTCTTCTAGCGATTCTCCTAAAATCGATCTTTACACACGTGTTTCAATTTTGGAAAATATCATTCCCTTGGTTTCATAGTTAATCGAGTTATACAATTCCACTCGCTCGAGCAAACACAATGAATTTCTTACAATGATAAACGTAGGACATATTTTGTGAAAAATAGTACTAGATTTGCATTATCTACGGAACACTACCGACTACTGGTTGCTCTTGCGTTTCTATCGCTGCATATTTTCACAAAATGACCTACGAATATGTACGAAACAGCGAACAGAATTAAACCAAACACTGCTATTTACCGGTACTTAATTCCGCGATTATAGCTCTTGGTCCGTCGTAATTAACAATAATAACTAGATATTTGGAGGAAAATTATTTCACAGATTCGCTGTAGGGCTGGAAGGGCCAGCTGGCCCCGACAGATTGTTTTGTAAAATAATAAAATCCTCGAACGAGACGTAGTCGAATGATTTTTCGAGGAACGAGCCAGAAAGAATGCTCGGGGTTACAGAAAGGATTCCCGGTGGAATCGTGGCTCATAGGTGGAGGATTTCGAGCCTTCGTCGTCCCCCTCCAGCCCTCCCTCCCTCCCGCCCACCGAAAAACCCGAGGCCCCGTTTGGTTACACGTCAGTTTGAAGAATTCTTCACGAGTCAGAAAAATGAGCATCGTCATGATTTTTGAAAGTAAAAAATGAACGACTCCTGGCCCCGGACTAGAAGGGAGAGGGGAGAAGAAAAGAAAGAGTGAGAGAGAGAGGGAGAGAGACGTATAGGTTGGGGCCCATGGACCCTTTTTCGAGCCAGTCTCCCTGTTTCCTCCCCCGCCACAACCCACCAAGACCCACACGGTTGTTCACACACGCGGTCGATATGAGTACACGCACGTTGATTTAATCTCCGCGTACGTCCCTTATATGTATGTTAATGTAACGTGCAGGAGAATCGGGATTAGGTCGGCCAGCGAAGGTAAAATGATATTTCGAACCGAGAGTGAGGTCGTCTTTGAACATTCTGCACTTGCAGACACCTTCGAGTTCTACGGTTGCAAAGAAGGGATGTTTTTAAAATACATCGCACGGAATAGTTAGACGATCGTCGATGTGAACGATTCCATTGTACGAATCAAGTGTTTCTCGTAACTGAATTTCATTTCTGTAAGATACGTCGAAACGATTGAAGTTTAATTATTCAAAGGAAGGAAAAGGAAGATTATCTGTTTTGGTCGACAAGTTCAGGTACTTGGTCTTTTCGGGTCGAAGTTCGAATGACGTACAAGCGTTGATCTAAGAGCGCGCGAGAGGAAGGCGAACAAGTCAATTGTTCTAAATTACTCGATTTCGAACAGCTTGTTAAGTTTGCAAATAAAAGTTTCCCGAAGATAGGCGATGACAGATCTACGAAGCTTCCTAAACGATCAATCAAAGGATCGCATTTTTCGACGTCGAACGGAGTGCGAAGATGCGCATTTAACTGGACGACCAATTAGGAGGTCAGTTTCGGAAGCGATTATCGAATTTCAAAATTGCTTATCCCGTTTTTTGTCTGTGGTCGTCGTTTGAGATGGAGAAGCTCGCAGTTTCCACAGGAATCTCATCCTCGCGGAACGAGAACGTGATCTGGACGAAATCACTCACGAGGAAAGAATCATCGACACGCGTGCTTCCATAGAAAAGGAAGGAGAGCACGAAAAAGAAGAAAAGGGGAAAGGATGCCCCCTAATTTTTTCGCTACTCGACGAATAAACCGAACTCCTCTGTTCCTCTTTTTATTGGTCGCGTTCGCCCGCCTCGAAACGTCCTCTTTCATTGCTCGGTCCTCGGGGGCATTATCGTGATTATGATTATTTAAATTTGTTTCTTTTGCCTTGCGGAGTCGAGAGCGGCGTTTGAGCGGCAGGCCCTATTGTTCGATTATTTGAATATCGAACGTACGCGGACGGACGGGAATCGATTCGTGGAGCCTAATGGGGATTACACGGCCAATCAGCCTTTGCTAAGGCCCAGCTCTTTCTCCCTCTTCGTTCACCTCCTCCTTCTCTCTCATCATCTCCCTCTTTCTCATTCTGAAAAGCATCTCTCATGGTATTTACCGATTAACTCGATCGAGTCCTTAACGATTCCCCGGTAACAAAATAACGATTCCATCAGAAGCATAGAGATATTGGAAACTGAACGACTTGACACACCATTAATATCAACGTTTTCTCTCTTCTTCTGTCGTGCTAATCTTCGACCAGGTTACGTATTGTACTAACCGCTCCAATTTTTTCGTTTGTTACCAGTTTTCTTTTTTTTTCCAATATGCTCGCTTAAATCGATACAACGGTTGAACATTTGGACTCGTTTAGCACGTAGGCGTTGTTCAATCGGACTGTACCTGGGTTTGGGCCACTACAAACGAGGATCACGTGTTCGCTGAAGAAAGAAGGAGTAAGAAGAATCTGTTTTCGTAGCCTTTGGTATGGTTGTTGTGTACGAAATATTAGCTAGCTCCGCTGGATCATTTTTTGATGTCCGATTTCTTTTTCGACAGACCGGGTCCCTACATCTTTTCACAGATTGTCATTACGATCAAAGTATTATTAGACTACGTTGTTTCAATCTCCGCTTCGATCTTATTTCGTGGCAACGAACGTTCGACGAATTCTATTTCTGAATAATCGCGATATTGATAATGATGGAAACGAGCGCTTCGTGACGTCAACCGGTTGAAAAATAATATATACAGTCGGTGTCATTTTCTCGCGTGTCATCAAGTTTGACGGTTGAGATGAAATTAGAGTTGATTCGTGGTAATCCGGCCGATAAATCGACAGTTGGTTCGATAAACCATTGGTGCCCTCCTTGTATTTACTAAATACTCGCGAGATGCGTGTTCCTTTTATTTCATTGCCAGTTGCTCGAGCTCAGGCTCGAACGAGCGCCTCCTCGGGAACTCCATTTTTCACCTTTATCGTTCCTTAACGCTTTAACTCGAGCGTGGTTTGACGAGCATGCTTTAAAGACGTGTTAATTTTTAAACGTTGAAAGGTCCGCGGCTTCCAGTCGTGCAAACTAAGAAAGATTACCCTAGACCCGCTGATGATGAAGTACTTTCGCAATTTTACATGTCGCCTAATTCGAGAAGCAGAGAAGCTACTTCCTACTTTAAATCGCTCGATTTTCCAATTACGAATCTCACGATGAAACAGAAATTCCAAAAATTTTTCCTTCTTGGAAACTAAGAAAGATTATCGTCGACCTACAAAGACCACGTACCTTCTGGAATCTTACGTGTCACCTGATTCTAGAGACGAAGAATCTGTTTGCGATTAAATCGTTCAATCTTTGAACGAGCAATCTCTCGACGAAGACGAACAATTTCCAAGGTTTCTCACGTCGAGAATTAAGAAAGGTTACTATGGTCCTACGATGATGGTGTACCTTTTGGAATCTTACGTGTCGCTTAATTCGAGAAACAGAGGATCCGTTCCCAATTAAATCGGTCAATTTTCAAAAGAGGAATTCCAAGTTGAAGAAAGACGAAATTTCCAACGTTGCGCGCTCCGTAAGAAACAGTACGCGAAACCATTCGGCTGTTTTTCTCTCTTCTCGTACAAAGGTCTCTCCGCTCGTTTACCCAGCTCCCTCTTCTTCGCCGGAGCACTAGCAGTCGCGGCTGCTTATTAATTTCTCCGTACGGTTTGCTCTCTTTGTGCAACGTTATGGAATCTCTCCGCTGCGTTTCTCGAATCGCTCGTCGATTCTCGATCCCTCCATGCTCTCTGATCCATCCCGCGTCCTCCCTTAACGCGTTCTCCTTATTCCTTCTCTTTCGTTCTTCTCCTCTGTGTTCTGTGCGTGGGCAGCCAGCTCTCGACGTGGTGCGCCACAGAAAAGGAGCCAAAGGCGAAAGGGAAAAAGAAACGAACACGACGACGACGACGACGACGACGACGAAGAAGAAGAAGAAGAAGAAGAAGAAGACGAAGACGAAGACGACGAAAGAGAGGAGTTTTTGTATTCCAGGAACGCTCGTTCGAATATGAATATGCATTGATTGACTCGTAATTGCGAGCTACTTCACCGGCCGCATTGTTCCCGGTTATTTATTATCCAACTGGACATTGTTTAAACGCGGTAACGAAGTATTCAGCGGTCCGTGGAAATTTATTTGACAGATCCCTTTGACAGCCACTTTCGGACCAACGATTTATCTTGCACCCGGTATACGACACGATGAAGCTCCCGAAATTTTTCTTTCTTCTCCGTTTCTCCTTCGTCTCGCGCACTGAACCCTTTTTTTCTGCGGCTAAGACTCGCGAATTTAGACTTTCGAGCGAAGAAACGAAGGAGAAAGAAGGATAGAGAAGGAGAAGGCTATGAATGTGGGATAATTGGGGATATCGACGTATTGTTGGCTTCGACAGAGAGAATATTCTGCCGGGACCTTGTCCGTGTCGAGATAAAGTGACAACGAGATAAAAGTAACTGCGCGTTCGATATTTAAACGGTCCTGATGGGCCCACGAACAACGGAAAGGGTTAAAGCGTGGATAGAAAGAGAGAGAAAGAAGCGAGATCGATGTTTAAAGGGGTGCCAAGATGGAAGCGAGAGATCCATCGGGCGGTCGAGATGCTCAGGTTCCGAGGCATCCTTTAAAATTGGAATAATAATGTTCTTTCATCTCTCTGAACTCGAAATGATGACTCGACGCCTTTCAACATTGTGGGAACAAAAATCGGTTAGAAACGCGTCGGCCGGTTTCTTCCCTTTCTTTTTCTTCCTCGTCCTCTTCTTCGTCGTTTCATTTCGTCTTCTCGTCAACGAGAAGACAGATAGAAAAAGGACAGGGACAACGGCGCTTCTTTCTATCTACCGCATCGCGCACCATTGGAAAATTTCACGTTGCACAGCAAGATAAGATTATTCGATTCCAATAACGTTATTTGGTTAGAAAGAAAATAGAGACAAGATAATACAGGTATCCCGCTGAGGATACTAATATTCCTATTCCATGTTTTTATATAGAGTTTCAAAGAGAAGAATCGCAAATGAAATCTTAACGCAACGATGACTCTTAACGACGATTCCAGATACAATCTAACCACTTCAAACAACCCTGATGGATAGAATCATCTGAGAAATCAGTGCGAAAAGATTCACCGAAGACGTATCCATCCAATGTTTCTCAAAATACGATTTCTCTCGTAATCCTCTGTCCGTAGATCGTAAAAATGAACGATCGATATTTCGAGTGAACCGATTTGATAGACGGAACGCGTTCGCAGGAGACAAGCTGCGAAGCTTGAGGCTAAGCGGACCACGGTACGACAACGCTTCGATCGGTTTCGTGAGCAAAGATGATTCGCGAATGCTTGCGCCTACCTCGACAAAAGATATTAACGATGCTATTGAGAGGGAGATGAAATTAAAAAGAAACACAAACGACGAGCAGATCGACAAAGGCAAGAGACGATTTGTAATTAATGCGAGTGTGTTAGAGGGCAGAAGAGGAAACAGCGGGACCAGATGAAGTATTGCGAGGGGTGGGGATCGGTAGGGAAAAAAATGACGTAAGTCATCCTACGAAGCATTAGATTGAGCTTGATTACGAGTAATTATTCTTACAGCACGGTTTCGTACGTCCTTATAACGGCTGGTAACGAGGCCGGCGATCTTTGATCATTGCCTCGATCGAGATACACATCGCCGGCACGTAAAACGCGTCGACCTCAGAGATTGATCAGCCTTGTCCTTCGATCTTGCGCACCTTTTGGAAAAAGATGGCCGCGACTGCTTGTCCGCTGGAAATCGAACAATCGAAAGTACGAAGCTGCAAGTATGTGTTGTATGCGGTAACAAAGCCGCAAGAAACTTGCTGGTGGGTAAGAAAAAGACAGATATATTTATCGTTGATTTATATGTCATGACGTGCTCACAGATATAGAAACATACCAGAGACAAAGATATATGGCGCTAATGAGTTACGATGAAATGAACTTAACGAAATGGAAACGTAAGAGCGAAAAGCGGAATGCGATCACTTTGGAGAAAGTAAAGTCGTAGCTAGCGATAAAATATTCAGCTTAATAAGGAGGAATAGATAATGGATCTTTAGTCGGCGATCGGGCAAGAACGATCGAAATCGAAGAAGCCTGCTCGACACGTTCGATCGCACAGGTTCGATACACGCGTCGGTTGGTTCGCTGGCATGTCCCGGGGGGACACTCGATGAATAACGAACGTCTTTTCCACGCCTCCGAAATGTTGGTGATTAGCCGTGAAATATCGGTTTTCGTATACGAAGAAATTACACGGAGGGCGAGGGGAGTTCGTGACGAAAAATGGAGCGGAGAGAGGTGGTTCGTGAGAGTGAACGCTCGCCGGTGAAGAGGCGATGGAGGATTTCGAGGAGAATATAAAAGCTCGGGCATCGGCTTCCACGGTACCATAAATAATGGCGGGCGCTAATCTACGTTCATTAATTCGTCTCCGGGGGATTCATCTTTAGCGGTGCTGCAAAAAACCGAGCAAATAGATGGAAAATCGCGGTGGGTCGAGAGGGATGCAACGCGGCGATATGGGAGTGGCCTAAAAACACCACGGCGAGAAACCGATTTGAGAACCAGTCGAACAATTAAACGTCTCCGGGACAACGATGAAGCCAGCGAAACGGGAGTGGAAGACGAGGAACGGATGGACGGCGACCGCGTGGACGAAGATGACGAAGGAGAGGAAGGGAGGCAGAGAAGGAATAACACGGAGGAATAACATCGAAAAAGCAGAAGAAACGAACGACGGAGGAGAGTAGAAGGGGGGTAGAAAAGAGTAGGAGTGCAGCCAGTCGAAAGTCCGGGAGGGAGAAAAAAAGGATGAAAATCGCGGTTGTAAAATCCACGCGGGTTGCACCAAACGCAATTAACCGCTAAACCCGAATCCCCATAGGGGCCTGGGATGTGGTGTATATAGGTGGAGAGAAAGAGAGAGAGAGAGAACCGAAGAAAGGAACAACGAGCGAGGAGAGTGGAGAGACGAAAGAAGAACGAAAGAAGAAGAAAAGAAGAAACGAAGAAGAAAGAGGAAAGAGAACATCCATAGTTAGACAGGGAGAGGGGAGTGGAGAAAGGAGAAAGAGAGAAGGTAGGAAAGAGAGGAGAATCTGGCCCTCTCGACGACTACTTTCGGTCTGGCCAGCCCTGCCAGCCCTTAGGGCTCCAGACGGAACGCTTTTAAAATTTATTGACAATCATAAATTTCGAAAATAAAACCTTATATTCCCGAGCGCGCGCGCGCGCGCGCATTCGCGTCCGCGTGCTCCCTGCCACTCGCATAATCTCACCGCTTGTACCGACTTGGTATCCGTCTAAGAGTGTTAGTGCCGGGTTTGTGACTCTTGCAGAGGCTGCATACACGGCTGCTGCAGAAAAGGTTTCGCAGACGCGAACGGGCCCCGAACTTCGTTTCTCCTCTTTCCTCGTCGCTGAGTCGCTCTACCACCACCGAGTAGTAGTCTGGGATCGTTTTCTCTTCCGTTGCTCCTTTTCTCGGGGTGCTCGAAACAAAAGAATTCGTTACGAATTTGCCTCCCCCCTGCCGCTGTTCCTCGCCTCTCCCCGCCGTTCTGTTTCTCTTTTCTCCTGGAACTGCTTTCGTTCCCTCGTTCCATCGTTCGCGTTCGTATTGCCTCCGCTTCTCGACGCCGGGGTACACTTGCCAATTTTTCGTCCAACATGTCCCCCTTCCCCACCCCTCTAACCACCCTTTCACCCCGTTTTGCTTTTCGATCTTTCGCCTTCTTATTTTCTCGGCCGGAGCTGTTATTATTTAGCATTGTTCTAAACCGAAGAAACGATCGATGCGTTCCCCTTTTTCGAAGGCCTACGTCCGCTTCCCCTCGAAGAAAAGAGGAAAAGAAAGAGTCAGTCGTTGGAACGATGCCTTCCAACGATCTCATGTTAATAAGCGGCTCCCCGGCTTTTTCTGACAGCTATTGTAATGACTTCTTATTCGATCCTTTCGCCTATCCGTCCTGGTTATCTCTGCTCCTGGTATGCGTCCAACCGGTGGGATCATCCCCCTGGAAATTCTCACGATTTCTCGTAGTCTCCATCTTAATCTTCTCATCCATCGTATCTCCAGGAAGCAATACGGGCTTCGACGGGGATCATTTCTGGAAATCTATCCGCAATTTGGACAACCTTTCGTTTACTTGTGTCGCGTTTTCTCTCTCTTTCTTTTTCGTATTCGGAAGAATATCTCTTCTTCCTCTCACGACATTTTAATAATCGGTATAAATTATTCTGAACTCTACCGAGAACCGTTCCAAAGTAAGCAGTGACACGGGGAATTAAGTCCCTGCGAGCCGACAGTTTCTTCAGTCACGTGTCCGTGTGTTTCCTTTACATATCGCCATCGATCTTCAAGGGCCGGGCTCTTCATCCGGCATTTGAATACGATCTCGCTCGCTGTCCATCGATTCCTGAAGAAGCCGTCTTTCTAACGAACGCCCGTTTTAAGCCCTCTTTTCTTTGGCGCCGGCTATCGTCCCGCGCATCGCGCAGAGCGTGTAAAAAATTTTATTGGCAGTTCGAAGGCGTACGACGTCCAGCCGGCGCGGTGGCGCGCAAGAAACAAGGACGAACGACTCCTAAATCGTCGCGTTCGATAGCTGGAAAGGGGGCCTCCGGATGGATCCACCCGCGCCTGTCAGCCGCGTCATTCACAGAGAATATCGCGTGTCGTGTTTCATTCGATCGTCTCGAATTGTTATTTGTGGTATCGTTGCACGGATGGATTTTTAAACACGTCGAATTCCAGGGCTGGCACCGCTTATAAACACCCGGCTTGCTCGTTCCTGATCGCGAGGAGTACGGCCAAGCACACTGAACGGAGACAGGCGACGACGAAGAGAAGAGACAAGCCTCGGGATTGTCCAAGTTTATTATACCCGTAAGCGAATTATCGATCGAAACGAGTCGACCGATCAACTTGATCGACTAATGAATTAAATCTACACTGCCACGCGGAAATATTTGCGCACTTATCGTAGAAAACTTTTACTCAGACGCAAATTTTAACGATTGTATTGGTCAACTTTGAAATCAAACTGAAAATGTAACGTGAAAACTACAGGATATTTATTGGAAATATATATCCAGTAAAAGATTGGTGCACGGCATTAATAATCACCTTAGGCGTGCAATAAGTGTTACATATCGACTCACTAAAAATATAGTGGGTTATTAATATAACGAATAATTAATTGTTTAGATACTTTTATGATTTCTGAGAAATATATACTTTTATCAACTCGTAATATATATTTTCAGATCGGTTTCAAGCTTTACCAATACACTCACGATAGTCGAGTTTCATAACAACGCTAATGAATTTTCAATATGTTTCGTATAACCCACGTAATATATTCATAAAAGGTGTCTACAAGTGTTGGAATATTTTCGTGAGTCTGTTTATGCCTGACGATCATGTTACTTGGTGAAATCTGATTATTTTGTGTAAAGTTTAAAATTATGTTTTAAGACGTGGAAGATTAAGTGACTCGTATAAACTGACATCGCTGTTTGTATGGGTAGATACCTCTGATGGAATATTGGCTTCTACAGTTTCGTAACATTCTCCTTACTTTAGCTACTCCATTTCAAACTTTTCTCTCGCGTGACAATTTTTGTCACATCGAGGACACTGTCTCGCTAGATTCGGAAACACGCAACGGGATCTCTTACGTGGATCGATCGTTCACGTTACACTTAGCCAAGCCTTTTTAATCTCCTTCCGGATCTAATGTTTTCGTCGCGTCTGACTCGAACTGGCAAATTCCCCTTTGAGTTATTCAAATTAGTACATTATCCATCATGCGGATGTCGAAAGAACAATGTCAGGAAACGAAGTCTCGTAGCCTCTGGATTCGAGAACCTGAAAAATTATGCAAGTATAGTGAAAGGCCAGTTCGAAACCAGTCTCTAAACCTTCCTACTCTTTAAAAAAAAAATGTCCTAACTAAATCCATCGAACTCGCCTCGCCTTCTTTACTATTGGTTTGTTTCAAAAGTTTATAGCGAAATCTAGAAAAAATTTGGAGGTATTATTATTACTGAATATTTAAACAATACATACATACATTGTATCTTTTTGCAACTTCGCCATTTGTTGCGTAGCTTCATGATAATTTATCCGAAAAAATAATCTCAGAAATGAGTCGCAATCGGTTTTATACGTTTGTAGAGTATTCCATTTCTTGTCATTAGAAAATGTTTTATGAAAATAAGAATATAAATAAGATGATCTCAACATCGAATAGATATACTTAGATATACTTAAAATCGGTTGACTCACAGATGTCTTTGTAGAATCAATCTTCATCCATCTTCGGCTATTACTTTTTTATTTACACTAATTTTAATTGAAATTAGAGTTTGAAGCATACTTTGTACACCTGACATAATTTCACGGTATAGAAATACTTATGAACAGAGAAACAACGTGGCAAGGAATTTTCAATAATCGTTCAATCATTTTTAATAATCACTTCCGTATTATTAAAACTGTCCTCTTGAAAATATCAATTATTACTATACTAAATATACTCTTCGAAAATGTCATAGATTTATCACCTATTTTTAGGAAACTTACATCTTCGAACAACTATAATTAGCGCTAAATGACATGGAAATAAAAGAATGAAGGAAAATGAACTTTCCACGTGTTTCTCGTATGCTCTCCACTTTGTATCCATATTTGTGGCATATGGTTAGGTGGAGGATCGCGTTAAAACCTCTGGAAAGGTGGTCGGGCAGAGGCTGTCGATGGGAGGGAGGGTCACCAGAATGAAGGAGGGGGGTCACGAGAGCGAAGAAGGGGGTAGGGGGGCGAATTCATCATCAGTCCAAGTCAGGAATTATAACGGAGCGATTCATCACGAGAGGCCACCGATCCGTCATGCCGATCCACGTGTGCAAGCCGTTTTTGAATATCTCGCGGACGTATATCTGTATATCTCAGTTAACCCACGTAATATCCAGCGATGGTTTTTCAGCGGCGACCTTGGCACGGCAGGCGCGCGTTTTAAAAAACTGTTTCGAACAATGCGCGGAATTTTTGCGCGGCTCGTCGTTCGCGCAAAATGCAAATCCCCCTCGGGTTTCTTGTTATTTATATCTGCCCCGTGATTAATCGACCGCCTCATTAATTATGACAGTCTATTACGTATGCATTGCATCGTGATCGCGGCCGAACCTCGACCACTCGCCTGTAAATTACCCTTTAAGACTCTCTTTGTTGTTATACAACGAAATCCAAAAGAATTCTCTTCCGCGGATCGTTGTCCGCCATATCAAATGAGTTAATAATCAGAGCTAGAAATTTGTCATCTTTAGGGCAAGGAAAACTCACTATGGCTTTAGGAAGCAGGTACTCGTATTTTCTAATGAACCGTCTTTTTCCTTTTTTTTTTTTTTTATCAGATTCAACGATTCATTATGAAAGTTTTGGAAGTACGTGCCACTAACGATATGTAAGGTGAAATTCAGTATACGTAAAACAATGTTCTTTAAGTTTCATTTTGGAAGATAAACTTCAAATGTTTATGCATTCGTGGGAAGATCTGGTAATATTATTTGAAAAATAGACGTAATTCGGGTTTCACGAGAATACGAATTTGCCTGAACATTCACAGTCTGATCGCCGATTCCAACATAGTTACTATTAAAAAAAAATCTAGAAACTGAAACTTTTAAATTTACTCAATTAGGAATCTGGCGGTCATTTTTTGAGAAAGCTCGAGAATGGTCGATAGATCGATTATTTTTCCGTATCGTGGCAAATGAACGGCAACTGATTAGAGGCCCGGAGCGTTATTACGACGTATAAACTAGCGCAGGGCTCTGTACACCGGCGGTAACATAAATTCGAGCCACTTTTAATTTCAAAGTCATGACTGGAAAAGTGGAGGCCGCGATCGTGCCTGGATCTGATATTTATCGCGGTGGTTCGTCGAATCGCGCTCCGTTTTTCTCGATTAAAATGAACGACAGTGTTTCTCGACGCGACTGCGGCGTACCAGGAAACGGAAGTGACGTCACCCTCGACGAGCTACTCCTCCGTGATCGCGCGCCTCTGTGTGCTCGGTCGTTTCGTTTATTGGAATCGTTTGTTTGTCTTTGACCCCGATGGAATTTTATCGATGCGGTAGACTTTGCTCCCTTCACCGATCGGCCGTACCGTTTTAAAAAGCGATTTCTGTTTTAAAAGAAAATATGTCTCGATCGTGAAATTACTTTCACAATGATAAACGATCTATACTTGTTTTAGGAGTATCCGATAACCGTAACGAACATTTTTTCTACGTAGAATTAATGAATTACGCGTTTTAAGAATGCAGAAACTGTTCCCTATCTTTTTCCTTTATTAATGGTTGGCCGATCGTGCGTTGGTACGAACACGTGCCAGGGAAGGGACCTGTTTAAATTCTCAGATGGACACTGACCGGGGAATCGAATAAGGTTTTCGAATTAACCAGGGCCCATTCAAAGAACGTACGTGCCTTCTATACGACACGGGGAGATAGTACGACGAGAATGCCTTTTCAAAAGTCCTTAAACGCATGACTGTACTTATGATACGTGTAAATGGCCCTTACTTCTATTACGTTGTCAACAACGACAAAGCTATCTCGTTGAACGTAATTTACTACGTCGCTACTCGTCTTCCCACGGAATTGTTCCAAATTCTTCGTATTATCGGCAAAAGGGAGTCGTCGGTCGAAATTACCTCACAACAGAGGCGAAGAAATTAGCATGGATTCAGCCAGTGGGCGAATTTAAATAAATCCATTAAACGTGCAGGCTGCCAACGTCACACGGCGATCATTTTGCTTTTTTTCCGTTTCCCCGATCGGCCGGTGGCCTCTGTATCAGCGGAGCAGCCTCCTTCACCTTCTCTAATTGACCACGATCCGCGATCTTGCACCCCCGTGGCCGATGGCGCGATGGGAGGGGGCCGGTTAGGCAGGGCGGGCGCGATTTTTGAAATTTCAAATCCGGATTTGCGTTGCAGATGCAGAAGCCCCTCGGGGCAATGTCGCGCTCGCGGAGTATAATGTTTTCCTCTCAATTAAGCCTTAATTAAGTTAAAATTAACATCGTGGATTTCTCCCTTCCCCACGCTCCCTTCCAGGGAGCACCCACCTCGAGTCCTCTCCAGCTTTGGGTGGCCTGAACCGCGTACAGCCGCCGCCAAAACACTGGCAGGTTATCGATTACACTTCGCTCGAGGAGCCGATTTCTCTCAAACGAATCAATCTCTTTCTCTCTCTCCCTCTCTCTCTTTCTCTCTCACTTTCTCGAAGAAGAAGAGGAAGAAGAAGATGAAGTAGAAGAAGAAGAAGAAGAATTCATCTATATACTAATCCATCGAATAAAAAGCAAAATATATATTCATTCCTAATAAGACTAGGAAAAGTATATGAAAATTACGTCGCAAAAATGTTTACGACGAACGAATGGCTGATACCGTTACCAGTTAAAAATCTGAGTAACCGTGACGCCGAAAGTGCAGTCTGATTTCAAGAGGCTACGTGTTTAATCGATCCAGGATTTGCTCGTACCAGGGGGTCCATGTATCACTCCCTTCATTTTCCATTCATCGCATTCAAGCTTACCCACCTTCTCTGGTTAGATATTTCGTCGGAGAAAACGCTTCATCATAAACGGTCGCGATCCTCCTGGTCTGGCGATGATCATCCGTCCGTCTATCTCGCTCTGTTCGAAAGCGCTGGCTCGAAACGGGCTCCGACTTTTGTCCGAGGATGTACGAGTTGGTGGCTAGCACCACCGCGAAGGTGTCCACCACCACCACTGCATACGTGTGGTATGGGTTCTACTGGGAATCGAAAGCCTTCAGATAAACCAGCCTTCATTAGGGCGAGGATGATCAGACAACGCGATGGCCAACGTTGCTGGCTGCCGTTGGTGCTGCTGGTGCTGTTGCTGATGCGCCAAGGGCTTGCACGGCCCGCTCACCACGACACATAGACGTGGATTGACCGTGGACACGTTACCAAAGGAGACGATCCTACGGTCCCCGTGTGTGTCCTGCCTCTGTAGAGAGCTGCCTCCTGTGTTCCTACTCACCGTGGGTCCCTTGTCGACGAAGGATTATGCTAAAAGGACACACGGGGAGCGCTTCCACGTCTCGAATTAGGAAGACTCTTCGCGAGTTTTATCACTACCGGAATTGTGTCCCGGGACCCTTCCCTCGCTGCGTCAACCAGCCTGCTACCGCGTAATCGATGAATAAGAATCGACCTGCGCTCTTTTGCTCTTTTACAACGACCGTACTTACTCGCCACTCTTCTTCCTCTTTTTTTTTTCCAAGCTTCTACCGCGCACACACTTTGTATCATACACCATTGCTATCCTCGGAAAATTTTATCGTTTCGTTTAATCGTCGCTGTCAAGCGGAATTTTTCATCGTTGTCTCGACGATTCTACGATTTGCAGGGACTTTAAGATTCCTGAGAAAATATGCAAGGGGGGATAATCGAAGCGTGCGATTTCTCGCGTGAAATCTACGCGAATAAGTACGTAAGACGACGTTCCCGTCATCGGGCCGGCAGTATTCAATCAAAGTGGCTAAAGAACAGGCCGGAACGAACGGTCGGTCACGTGTGGTTGCACGCAACGTGACGCGCAATGGTGCGTGCCTGGAAGCCCGGAGGAGCATGGAAACAGGGTTGGGACAAGCAATTTTCCGGAACGCCTCGGTTCCAGCCAGCGATAGATTTCCAGAACGATTAGACTGCGCTGGTCTTCGTTTCAATTTCCTCCTTTTATCGGTGACCGTGTGGGACCACTGCCTGCCGTACTTACTCAAACCTCTCGAGTCACCGTTCGATTTTTATTCGATTCGCGAGCCAGCTCGTAATTCTATTGTTTTCACGGACTATTAAGTAGTCGGGTAATGGGCCACTTCCGGTTAAACGAGGATGCTCGTGAGCACCGGCAAGCTGAAACTCTTCGAATGCAGGAAAGGGCGCGGCCGCAGCCTAATTCCTTGAAAGATTAAGGAGAGGCATGGCCTGGCTCTCGACTTCTTCGACCTCCATTTCAACCGGCGACCTCCTCGTCCACCTTTTACCCTCTCGTCCCGTCTACCCTTTTGCGAGCCGACTATAACGCTCGTTATCCACGAACGAGTGGCTATTTCGCTTCCTTTCTCACGTCGTTTGTCCTCCCTCGCGATTCGACCCGGGCTAGATGATTTACGATCAATACTCGCGCGATCTCGCGCCGCTCCGCTCCCTGACAGACCTCCTTTTCCGACCGGCAGACAATCTTCCATACAAGATCAAGGTTTCTACTATTTCACCGACCTATTCGTTCTTCAGGATCGCTTAAAACATCAGCGTTCTCTATCAATTTTGTATAATAAAAATGCCGCGAGCGTTTTTAATATTTTCGCGAACCGTCCATTCGAGTTTACGACTTTGTTCAATCGATTTTCGAGGAGATTAATATCTGTCACAAAGAATCGTCCATCTTTAGAAGTGAAATTATTCCGTGAAGTCATCGATAGTTTGACCGTTCTCCGTTTGTAAATGTTCGGATATTTAATTGCGGTATTGGAGGGAAATATCCTTGGAACGAAGACGAGTAAACTATCGTTAGCATGTTCCTATATTTATGGCTTCATCATCGTGTTCTTCGCAAATATCACCAACTTGTACCTACGGTGTTACTTTATACAAACTTGTATAATCTTTTTGATCGCGGACATTTTTTCATTTTTACTGACATACAAACTCAGAATATTGTATTTATATAATATTGTTCTATTATTTATCGTTGAAGAAAGATAACTGTAGTTATTACGTACAACTTCCACTTATTCGTCATAATTTATTTAGTTTGGTAGCTACGAAAAATTGTGTAGGATTGAAATTTACAAAGATCCAAGCTATTTATAGGAATTGCGAGAGAACTTTTTGTTCCCTCGGAGTTTGATTTGGCAGTTAGCGAAATCGCGGTGTTTTTTTTCCTTTTAAGGTTTGAAGGAAGAATGAGAATAGCCTGTTCATGATAATCATGAATGAAAAAACGTTTTTCCATTTCGCGTTTACCAAAGGAATATTGGTAGAATGCAGCGACACACGTTAGCGCGTGTCGACGCCAAAGTCGTGAGTAGAATGTCCACGACTGATTAATTTCCAGCGTTTAACCTACATGCGAGTAGTCTGGGAAGGTGCCTGTCAGACCGCGCGTATCATATCTACTCAAAACTTCTATACTGCCACGTAGGATTGCGTGACATCGATCGGTACTCGATCAACGACTAAATTAATGACCTATAAACACCTACGAAACAGTGTCTGTATGTGTTTCGTTCAAATTATATTCCAAATCTTACTACTACTAATCTGCAACTTGTACTTGATGTACTTGTATTTGCGTTCGGGAAATATTTCAAGCTTGAAAATTCGTTAGAGGTTCTCCCTCTAGTTTTAAAATACTAGTCAAAACGTTATCCAGTGTATAATTTTCTGTATGCGTATGATTCGATCAAAGTTGTATTCCAAATTTTGCTAGTTAAAATATCAACTGTTCGTTTATATTTTAATATATCAGATAATCGTGCACCAAAGTGTTTTACGCTTGAGAAGTAACTAGAAATTTCCTTAATTTCCTTTCTCTAGATTTTAGGTAGCCGTGAAAACTTGTAGACTTCCCATCTGGAACATCTTTGATTCGTCTTACATTCGTGTACCAAACTATCCTGCATTTGAAGGGTAACTAAAAGTGTCTTAACTCTCTCTCTAAATTCAGAATAGTAGAACAAATGTAGTTGTCGTCTAGAATACGTTTGGTGTTATAATATTTTAACGTTTTTCTTCGACGTTCTTTACGTATTCCAAGAAATCTAATTGCAAAAGATTTCGCGTAACGTGAGTCTCGAAAGGGCCGATCCTCGGTTGTACAGGGATGAAATAATCGAGTCAGGGAGGAAGAAGCAGCGGAGAAAGACGAAGGAGAGGTGGAGGAGGATAAGAAAAGGAAGAAGAAGAGCGTCATCGACGGTAGGAGAACGTTGTCTCCGGATCGGAACGCGCGCGTATCGAGTCGTCTACGTAAAAGTGCAGCTATAGTCTTTGGGTAGAGCGAGCTTTGGAAGAGAGAAGGAGTTTGCTTACTCGGTTTCACGGAGTAAAAGAGAGGAGGAGAGAGCTAGAGAGGGAGAGAGCGTCCTCCGGAGGCCCTCGAGGTTGGTCGGAGGTGGCTCCGCCTCGTGTCCGCCTCCAGAACCCGATTGGATGGCAAATTCTCCCGCCTCGAGGCTCATTTGTTTATTAATGTTGTAATCACCCGCGTGATCCTCTTTTGTCCCGTTCCCTCCGTCTCTTCCACACGGCTCTTGTCCCGCGGAATGCGACCAGTTTCGACTCGCTTCTTGCAGCCTCTCCTCGTCCTTCGGCTCTCCCTCTGCTCTCTCGCTACTCTTTCCTCCTTTCTTCCTTTCCTCCTTCTCTTGTTCCATCTCCTTCTCACGCTCCGCTTCCTCTATTCCCTCTCTCCACCCCTCAAACGCGAGCAAACACACCATCTCTCCCTCCGAAGCCCTCGTTCTCTTTCTCTGCGTTATCGCTCACGGTCTCGCTCATTTTCTTCTTCTCATCCTCCCTCCCTTCTCGACCTCCTCCTCCACCAGCGTCACCTCCTCCACCCTTTCGCTGGTCACTCTGTTCAAGGGGGACCAGAGAGAACTTCGTTTCTTCTTCTCATCGCATCGTCGCCGTCGTCGTCGTCGTCGTCGTCGTCGCCGCGTCGTTCCCCTCGTTCGCTTTTCTGCGTCCTTTTCTTCAGCCGCGGGTGGTTCCTTTTCCACCCGAGTTCGCGCCACCGCTCTCTCCATTTCTCTCTCACTCTCCTCGCTCCTATTTCGTTCTCCTTCTTCTACGGATTCTCCTTTAGCTTCTCTAGACGCTTCTCCTCTCGTCTTCGTTCCTCCTCCACTCGGTTTGCTCGTTTTGCCCGCTGTCGATCGCGGTTCGAATGCGCTCTTCGAATTTAAACGCGTCTCGGTGTCTCGTATCGCTTGGCAAATGAAGGAATACCGTAGCCGCCGCTTTATTGCACGCCGCAATCATTTTCCGACCTCTCGTTGGCCAGCTTTCCCGATCGCAAGTCTTGGACCACGGGTTCGGTGTCTGCCAGCGGAGCGTTTCGCTGCTTTTTGTCAAATACCATCGGCGAGGATTTCCAGCGCGAGATTATCGTGACGGCCTGTTTATTTGGCCTGTCTTCGACAGCGTGACGGCGACAGGAAACGCTCCGACGACGGGAATCGACGTTGAGGGACGTTTACTCAGCCAGTCTGACGTTCCGTATGAAATCCAAGATGCCGGGCTAACGCCGGGACGCGACGTGAAACAACAAGCTCCGATGAAAGCACCTAAATAGTCGTTCCAGAACGGGGGAAACCGTATTCGTCTGGGCAAATCTTATTTTTGGACGATGTTCGATAAATTGTGAAAGCACGGATAGAAACTATCCTTTGTTTCGTCGTTTGCGTGCTATGATCGACTACGTATAATTGCGTTCGAGGTTTTGAAACACCGGGTTTCTCTTCTTTTGTCTCACAAAACGTAATTACGTAGGCAGTGCTATTGTCTCGCTGTGACTTCTTCTGCGAGTCTTCTACAATGTTGTAGAGCCAACTGTTTGCCCTGTCAACGTTTATTATACTTACATAATTTTTGTATAGGCACGTTGTTTGTTATTCGTTGAAATACACCGATAAAAATATCACGACGATGATTTGTTAAAACCTAAGGATATACATGACACGATTCAATTATATAGAATTATATATTCGTGAGACATTGTACTCACAATGTTACTAGTGGGCAATGTGAGCAGCATCGGGCAATTGCTAATGGACAGTCTTTTAATGACAGTTTAACCGACTCCCGTGACGATCCCTTTCGATTCCGTTCAATTAACCGATCGAAGAATAATCGACGACCATGAAATCGGATTTCACGTGAGGCCGGCCTACGTGAGGGAATTCTAAGAGGATCGAAATGATTGCGTTAAGTGTTTTCATGCACGTGCACGCGGCCATTCGATCCCAATGAGATCTAGCCGGTGAAATGGATTGATTAACGCGAATCTTTCACGGAAAAACTATAAATTACGTGGCAAATACAGGCTCAAAGATCGCTTCATAGACGAAGATGTTTTTACTTCCTTTCAATACCAAATAGCCTTCTTCTTGCTCCTATCCTTGGTTTACTCGAGTCACTCTCTTGCTTTTGATATCCTTTGTCGTTCAAACTAAATCTATATTGTCCACTAATTATCATTATACGATAATCAGTTTGACTGTGATATACAATAACAAGCTTGATCGTTGTACGGAAAATTCGAGATTGAATTCTACGATGTTGGAGCTTATTTTAATTGATTAGCCCTTTCACTGTTAAACGCGTACGTGACATGTATACATCGAAAAATATAAACCGTTACAGTGTACAGTAATTGCGATGACACACGAAGGACAGTGTATTTCCTGTTTTAAAATCCAGCACACTAGCAGCACTAGCGTACAATAATCGATACGTGAACAACTGTAGCAAAAATCTGTTTATACGATTTTTTCGACAGACAAATGGTTTATACGATTCACATTCAGATAAGTAGATTCAAGCTACAGAAGTTTATTCGATCAAGCATTGTCTAAAATTTCGATCAAGCGAATGGAGTTCGTACAAAGGGAATTCTACCGAACATACGTGCGCTATCGATTATTTTTACTTTAATCTGTAGCAAAGGTCTCGGTTCGTCTAGCCTGCGTCTATCGTTCGTCCACTCCATGAAGCAAACGTTACTCTGAATTATATTTTGCGAATTCTACGACCAAGATGGCGTGATCTGATGGTAACGCGAGCAGCTGACAAACCCACGCGAAACTCGTACTTTCGCCATCGATGAATTACCCCAATCATATTCGTTCATTAGAGAAATAAGAAGCAGCGTGGTCTTGCTACCCTGTTGTTGTTGTTCCGCCATCCGGCGAGAAAAACAAGCGAAGGAGATAGAAAGAGAAAGAGAGAGAGAAAGAGAGGAAAGGAGGGCCCGGCTCGCGGTGGAGGTTTCCTTCTTTCCGCGTGTGGACGTGTTCCAAATGTAGAATTCCTCGCGCGGAGGGCGTGGCGCGCCGGTACGCTTCGTTGTTATTCCGAAATGACGAATCATAATGTATAATGCCCGAGCCTTTTTCCTTCGCGGCGGTGTTGGTGCACGTAGGTGCACCTGTCCGTGAAAGCACCTTTGGTAGTAAAGTGATATGCCGCCTCCTCCCCTCAACCCCGATCTTCTCCCCGTGGTACTATTTCTATCCTCGTCGAACA
Source organism: Bombus flavifrons (assembly GCF_040668555.2). Taxonomy (NCBI): domain Eukaryota; kingdom Metazoa; phylum Arthropoda; class Insecta; order Hymenoptera; family Apidae; genus Bombus; species Bombus flavifrons. The sequence goes on along the minus strand of NC_138455.1, from coordinate 8,164,008 downwards.
GGCGAGCCAAGCCGCGTTTCGTTACCTCCTTGTCTCGTTTCCTTCGTTGCCCTCCCTTCCTTCCTTCTTTTCTGCAGCTCTGTTGGTTGGCCCCTGTAACGGGGCCCACAAGCTGGCTGCTAGTACTTACACAGCTTATTCAAATGAAGCCAGGATTGCTCGATGTATCTCGGGACTAACTGGATTCTCAAAATTAAAAAAGGAGAATAGGGGGCTGGTGTGTGCGCGCGTGCGCGCGCGCGCCAGCTCGTGGAACGAGCCCGCCGAAACGAAGAAGCGATTCGAGGAACGCTTTTGCTTCTTTTCTTTCACCGGCAGCTATATGCTTCTCCGATCCTTTCTCACTCTCGTACCCTATCTTCGTACTTGTTCCTCGTCCTCTCTTATTGCGTTTGTTGCGTCCTGCTCGCCACGTTTCTTTGTCTTCGTCTTATAGTCTTATCGTTCCGTTTCTCTTAACGTTCGCCTCGTCATCGTGCCCTTCGCCCGTTTAGCAATCGTTCTTTCTTCGCGCTCGACGACGATTCAAGGAGTGGCGCTGCGACAAACCGAAGATTACAAGTCCTTTACCGGGTGTTGCACCGAAGGCGGAGGTGCGACCAAGTGCACGGAATGGATGACTTAGAGAAACAGTCGAAAATCTTTGTTGGAACTTCCTTTCGAATCTCGTTCCTCCTTTTTTAACGAGCTTGCTGCTTCTCGTAATTGATAGATAACAGATTGCTTAGCGGAACTGCGTTCAGCAGTAAACGTAACACTTTTTATTGTACGCAGGCAACGTTACCGATCGATCAAACGATAAACCTATTTGTCTTCGGTAAAACGGATCTCAAAGTAACAAATGCACATACGTATTTGTTTTCGGTAAAACTTGTCTCCGATCTTAATACACTGTGTGCTTTTTACAAAATCGCCAGAAAAGAGTGTCCTGCAGGAACCTATTTTCCTCTGGAAGATTAGAACGAATTTCGTTTCTGAAACAGTAAGATTCTTCCGAGGACAAGTCTCTCGTCGATTCGCGTTGTACGAAGTACGTATCTTAATCATCGTTATATCGATCCTCTTTTCTAACTTCGAATTCTCACGTTTCGTCAATTAATCACGGATTAAGTTGCTTTTATTCAAAAGGTTCAGTGTAAGGATCGGTACGCTTTATTCTCGAAAAGCCTCGCGTGTCTCTTCTTTCGCACTTATTTTCGCCCACGTTCGAAAGTAAAACTCAGAAACGAACGAAATCCTCGCTTGAATCATCCTAATCCTTCATTCGCGTCTTCCACGTCACAGTAGTCATCAAAATTTCATCGATCCACGATCAATCCTCGCCGTGAAAGCGGACAGAAAGTTCCGCGAACGTTTCAGGCTCAGGTAACGCTTATTTATCTGCGGTTCTGCGGCGAGTTTTCGACGCTGGTCGCCATTGTGTCCTAGGGGCACGCAGCTCCTATTCATCAGTAAGAAATTGCGTAACCGCAAAGCGGAGCAGGAGGCTCCTGTCGTCACATTAAGGACGCATTTAGCGAGTTTTCGGCCCCTAGAAAGGGTCGTGCGTGGAAATCTTATACGTTCTGGCCTCTGGTCCGAACAAAAAAAGGAAAGTAGGGAGCCGGCTACCTTTCGTCTTTCTACGAGCCGAAGATCCGTCCGTTGCGAATTTCACGATCGTCGTCGACACTTGGTGACGCTGGAAATCGGTTCGGAAATCGATCAGGTCGATCGTTTTGTCCCTCCCTGGCACGCCTTCCTTCCTACGTTCTTTAAAAATCCATTCGACGACGTTGTATCGCGTGACTCGTCGCGTCTGCTCAGCTGCTCCCATTGGAAAACGTGTTTGGCCAGCGGATTTCGACTTTGATCGTGGCCCACGAGATCTCGGAGATTCGTAAATGCTAGTCTAGTCTGTTTACTATTAACGTATTTTCTTTCGCTGCGCCTCGACTTTCAAACGATTCGAAGTTCTTCGAGATTACGGAGATTCATTGGGAACCAGTTCGAAGAGTCTCAGATCCCATCGCTGGCTTTAAATCTAAGATTCGTAGTTTTTCAAGACTATGCAGACTCGTTTAGCGTCGTATGAAAGCGTCTCGGATCCTGTCATTAGCGCTGCTTCAGAGTACAACATTTTTCAGCACTGTGCAGATTCGTTTCGACTCGCTTGGGAATATTTCAGGTCCCGACGTTAGCGCCGAATTTAGAAAGCTAGTCTGGCTAAAACGAGCGATCCGCCGGCGATGAGGTAACGATCCGAATGACTCGTGGATTCGCGAAACCGATCGCAATTTAAATTCGAAAGTCTCTTCGTCCGCTCCCGGAACTCCTGCATGGTAAATGACATTTCGTATCGATCACCGTGCTCGATATATACAGGGTGAGGCCACGGGGACCAGGTGCCACCGATCACTCACCGAAACCTTCGTCGTACGAGTTAATTTGTTCCTTTTATCAGATAAAAGCTTCGATTCCTGTCATTATAAAAAAAAACTAGGAAATTCGTAGTCAGCTTGCTACTATAAGATAGATGTTACTTATACAGGATTAATTCGAGTGTTTCACCCTGTATACGTATCTGGGTGATCGAGACGAGATGAAACAGACTTCGATAGCGCACGCACGATGAGAACGCGGAGAGTTTCGATGATTGAGCAACTGGTGGGATCGAATAAATCATTCGAGGCTAGCGCAATCGCGAGCTATGCCTTCGCTGGCTTCCAGAATTCTGACGAAAGCCGTGTGAAAAATTTGGCAGTTGGAAATCGATCATCCATATGCACCAAAATGGAGAAATTTTGAAATAGAATTATAATATTCTGGAAAGGATAATTCAGGAAAATTGATAAAATTAATCTCAATGTTAAGAAAGTTCATCGCCTGTAAAATATATATATCACGAAGGAAATTGGTACGAAGAGATAAAGGGCAGCGAAATACTGCAAACATCGAAAGAAAGATAGTGCACTTTCCGCAGCTTCGTGTTCTTTTTCTTCTCTTTATCCTTTCGTGTATCTTCCATTGCGAAAATCATTTACATATCGTTAAGCTTCTTATTTTCCACCATTATCTGTGGAGATTCCAAAAATTACCTGACTCGACCGAAAGCACTGTCTATTCTAACAGAAATACTATGGAAATTCCACGTATTTTTGTCGATGTATTAGTCACGATAATTAACTAAATCATATAAAGTAATGTACCTACGTAAAAAATCTACTAGTCACAAATGCAAGATGAAAATGGCTAAAACCACCTCTAACGTATCTAAAAATCCTCTCACGCCTTAATCATTCCTTCACAGCCATTCATCAACGAAACATCCGGCGTGAAACGATAACGCCGCGGGTCACGATTAATTTCCCAAAGATCGCTTCTTCTTTCGCTGGATATGTTTGCTGGTGGTTGCAGTGGCTGTGTATCCGGTCCGCGGCCTGCAGACGCAACAGTTTCTGCTGGTGGGGCACGTTTTACGGAGAAACGAGTAAGCATAATATTGATATAGCCGGTGCGCGAGGCGACGTTGATATCGTTCGAGCGATACCACCATGGTCGCTGTCCGGCCAACCCGTAGGGTTCCATTCGTCCTGACGGCGCTCTCGTCCATGCGATCCCTGGAAACTCACCGGGGGCTTCCCTTCGCCCTTTGCCGCGCTCGTCTCGCATCGCCAGCAAGCTGGAGCCCCTTTTCTGTCGGACCCCGAAGGCCCAGATAACGCGAGCATGTGGCGTGGGCGAGCAACCGTACGCTCCGATGCGGTTCGGATTTCTGCAATTGCACGCTCACCTTCTTCTACGTTTCGCCTTCGGTATTTTTCTCCCAGAGTATTCTTCTTCGTTCCTGATCCTCTTCGTCGCCGCGTCCTTCCACGCACGCTCACTGTGTGAGTCAGGATAGATGGAAACCTCGTCACTTTGATCATCATTGGAAATAGTAGATTTTAATTTGGTTGCATCGATATGATTCTGAAAAGTGATTCGATATTTTGCCACTTTGGTGATCGTTGGGTGTTGAAATTTCAGATATTGGAAAGTATCGGTTATTTGGGTTAAACGTTGAATTTTTAAGTAGAGTAGGTTTCGTGTAATTTCGTGGAATATTACGTAGCTGAAAAGGAGCATAATTTGATGATTTGTTAATCATTGGATGAAGTTTGAGTAGAGGGGTATCGAAAAGCATCAGTTGTCTGGGTTAAACGTTGGGTTTTTAAGCAGAAGGTGTTAGCGTTTTAAGTTAGAACAGTATATTTAATAGTACATAGTATATAGAATATTTTCTCACCTTGATGATCATCGAACGTTGAAATATAAAGTACTAAAAGGTATTTGCCAATTGTTCCATTCAACTAGAATAGATCGCCTTTTTTCAATTTTTCGGTGGTTAATTTCAAGACGCATTATTGGAAAAGATTCGCAATTTGACATTTTGTTGCTTCAACGATCGGTGGATGTCGAAGTTCGAGATGCTCAAAGGTATTTATTGCAGGAACTTTTAAGTAGAATAGGTTACAGCGTTAATTCCAAGGAGCATTACGTACTAAAAGAGGCACGCGATAATCTTGTGGCTAGGTATAATGAAACGGTCGAGCCGACAAAAGCACCTGGCCGCAACAATATCCGCGTTGGTAGCTTCTGCGGCTGCACCAGGTGGGACTGGCAGGTCACTCGACGGGTCAGTTTCTAAGGGACACGGATTACTTCACCTGTCTGAGTGACCAGGGCCTTGTCGATTGTCAGGACACTGCGATAAGTCGACAGGTAATCGTCTTTGATTCCATAGCCGATTCTCTAGTCTTTATGGTAATTAAAATTAAACGTTTCGAAGGTAGAATTACCTGTATCGTCATAGAAATGTTCTACAGTCGCTGTCGATCATTTTAGTACACGCAGATTGCAGGATATTTCGTCAGAAGGCGACCTATCGTCGAACGCGAGAAACGCATTGTTCAATTTAAAATTCTCTTTTTTCTAAAATGGTTTTCACTCGGTCAATAAAAAGTACAGTGGATTAAATCGACTTCTCAGGTACTCGCGCAACATCGACAAGTTCTGCCGGCAGTTTTCCTGGAGAGTGTCCGAGCGATTGAAAAATCTCGCACCTCTCAGACGCAGAATCCGACCTGTTAATAACCCAGACGGATCATAAGTCAGCCGGGTGTCTACCTGCGGCGCGACATTTCACGCGGCCTGTTCTCGGGCAGGTACAATGCAGGAGGCGGTTGCCCACACAGAGCCCCAGCTTACACATCCGCCGAGCGATGTAAACTCGCTCGGTCAGTATAAAGTCCTCCGGTACTGTTCGCGATGGCGACAAGGCCAACGCTCGTATTTCAATTCGCCGTGAGTCGAATTCGAGTCACGGCTCCCTATCTATGGCGCTCGATAACGGAATTCTTTCGCCATTATCGCTCAATCTGTCCGCTTCGATGTGACACGCCGAAAGAGAGACAGAGAGAAAGAGGTTCCGGTCCCGGTGTTCCGGTATCGGAATCGATAACCTCCGCAATCGTTGGAAATTTCGTGAATTACTGGCCCATTGTTTAAATCTCCTATTGGGAACTTTTGGAACGTTCGTATAAGTTGTTACAGCGAATGAGTTTCGAGATAACATAAATCAAGTTAGATACTTGTTACCGGTGAAAGAAATGCAATGTTCCTTTGAGACATGTATATCTATCTAGAAGTATTAATCACGTGGACCAGGATATAGGAAGCTGAGCCAATGGTTGGGCAAAAGTAAATCTATTTCTATTTTGGAAATTCAAAACCATGCAGGCTAGTCATTTGGTAATTTACTGTCCTCTAAAAAAAGAAAAATAAAAAAAGGAAGAATAGGGATTAAGAAGTAAGCGAATATAATACAAATAAGTAAATAAAAGGAATTTCAAACAAATTGCGTCTTGGAAAAATTTATATTCGATTTTCTATCGTAACATGTTGACGAAGTTTCAAAATGTTTTATATAACCCACATTGTTAAAGGGTTTCTATAACTAAACTAAACCTACGCGTAATCGAGAGAATGTTACTCCATATGAATAAATAAACTCTGCACGAACTATGTACATTTTTAAGATGCGCAAACACATGCGGTGACAATGGAGCGGAAGAAAGTGGAGCACGTGTGTACCAACGGGCCACAATTCATTTCTCAAAGCGATGCAAAGCGGATGCTACTTAGCATGCCCGTCCCACGGAAGCGGTTCATTGATCATCGAACAAGCTCCGTGCTTCTATTTAAGCCGAGCTGCTTTCGTTGGCAAAAGTTACCCTGCGCCATCGTAATCGGCACATGCGCCAATTGGCAGCTGCCATTTTCGTAATGAATCGGCAACCCGAGATGTCCTTCGCTGATTTATCGGCTGATTAGCATAGGATGCTGGGTTCGCGTGGGGTTCCATCGGGTACACGCATCCACGCGTACACGCATCCTTTGAATTCGGCGCCTCGATTTGATAACGAAAGTGTGCCATTTCGAAAAATGGCTGATTCTTCGTGAGAAAATTGTTGCTAAGAGAATGCTTATTCCTCCGGTGATGAATTTCTTCGTAGCAAACGTTGACACTTCAACTGCGTTGATTTGATACTTTCTCACGAGGATGTAACGTGACACGTTGACAACGATCAGAAAAATTTGAAGATGAGGAATTAGCAACGGTTTATAATTAATGTCCTTATCAAAGCCTGTCTCGAATTCGAAAAATTGAAGTATTCATAACGCTGTGATAAACTATTGCCGATTTCTTAAATAAAAGCTCTGTCAAAATTGAAGGAATTCGTCTTACGATTCGCCGTTGCTCGAAAAGCTTCCTATCGTTTGAATAATTTAAGATCGATCTGAGAGATTATTGATATTCCGATTTTATCTGAAGAAATTATTCTATTACTCGCCACTTTATTCGTGCACGATTCTCTCGTCTCATTTTTCGTAGGATTGAAACAAATGTTCCTGTCTTTCGGTCTTCCATTACATCGACTCGTTTCGAGTAAAATTCACTTATCGCGGATAAACGTACGTCCGGCATGATTCGATTAACGCGGAACCGTGGCTCGCAGCGACGACGTCAGACATCGGCGATCGATTTATCTCGCGAGGTGCGAACGCCGCAGCCGTGTTCCCGTTAAGCAACAATTTATCAACCGACCACGGCGTTAATGTATTCGTAAAAAGGCGCGCAGCTGCTGCCGATGGCAGCGTGTCGCACAATGAAGCAACATCGCGCAGGGGTAGATTCGTGCGAGACGATTTTTCTCGTGCTATATAACAAAAAGGCGAAACCTAGAAAACGTAGGATGAGAGACAGACAAGGACAGAGGCGAGAACGAAAAAAAAGGGAAAAAGGAAAAAGAAAGAAAGGAGACAAAAGGTGAAGCGCAACGAGATGGGGTGGCGCGGGGTTTTCAATCGACAATCAATGAAGCGCGTCCGCGGGATTAAAGGTCCAATGAAGAGAGATAGATCTAGATTCGCGGTACTGGCTGAGCCAATCGGATCTGGTTCAAGGAACCCCGGGGACCGCGGCTGTATTTGCAATGCAAAGCAGGCGACCGTGCGTCGTAGCTACCGACGAACGAGGACCCCGCACACGCCATACGTCCTCTTCCTTCGAAAGGCCTGCTTCTCTTTGTCGCTCCACGACACATGGCTACGTTCGATTATTTAGATATGCAGATGATCCCGCGGAAAGACCGACCGGTACACGAAATATACTGGGATCCCCGACATCGACAGAGACGGAGAAAAGTGGGAAATTGCTGTCCTCTTCAATTTTAAATCGTTATATAGATGTGTGTTTCTGTGTGTTTGTGTATATATATTTGTTGGCGAAATGTTTGTTTAAATTGTCTATATATATTCGAAAATGTGGGTTGCGAAATTGTGAGATCAACGAAGCCATTGAGAGAATTTTGCGGAATTTTGATCCAGTACACGGATGCAGGCGATGGGAAATAGAAAAATTTCTTTCCTTTCGAATAATAAATTTTCTGAATAGTTTCTTAGAATGATAGATTTCTTGGATCTCTTACAGATGCTTGAGAAATATAATTGCGATGCTGTGAGATCGACGAAGTGATCGATACGTTTGGGCTAGGTGAATCTGCTAAACAGATTTATCCAGCTCGTAATAAAATTGTTCTCGCGAATCAGCTTCGACATCGTCGAATTTTCCCTAATCTTCTCTCTGATGATCACAGATATTCATTATGTATATGATATATCGAGTATATTTCTTAGCAATCTTCACAGTATTCTCACATCTGAGTTCAATTTACGAAATGAGAGAGAAAATGTCTGTGTGTAACTAACGCGAACCGAATAAGAAGGGGTTGCTACCCCCTCTTCACGAGGACAACCCACTTCCAACGGAGGGATCCCATTGTTGGCCAGGAATTTGCATGTCGTCGCACTTTCCGACGCGTGTTCATGGAAGGGCTTGTTCCTGGCGAGGAGTACGGGCGTAAAGTTATCCCCACCAGGCGAAGGGATGCTCATTTTTCGGGCATATGCGCGCGTACTCTGGTCTCGATCGTCGTATCACCGGGGTTCCATCGGCGGGTGTCATCGACACCAACCTCTACCCTACGTGGTCGACTTCAGGAGCGATTTTCTTGGTGATTTATCGTCCTTGGCTCCGTAGCTCGTTTACATATCGTTTCGAGCCGCTCCTTCTCCCTCCCGGTGACACGCGTGTCAGCCAGCGATTTGCAGTTTCGCAACGTTGTCCCCTTTCCTCGCGGACAGTCGATCCTTCATTGCAGTTTAGCGTCCAGAAAATTATAAGCTTACTTTGATAGTTAATATACTTTGGATGTTTACTTCAAGTTATTTTTGGCGGTATTTAATCATCTTTTTGGCTTTGAAGATGTTCTAAATTGTATTGGTTCGACCGAAATCATTGGCTAACTCGTTCGTTTTAGTTTATTATATTTGTTTCGACGTATGAAAAATAGGACATTCTCTTAGACCTAAATTTGGCAATATAGAAACAGTTTTTGAATGAAAATGATCTATTACCTATCGTTACAAAATTGTAAATAATAAAGATTTATTTCTGATTCGAGGTAAAACAGAGACGGTTATCAATTGTTAGATGAAGAATTTTCAATTAACAGCCGGAAGATTTGCTCGAGTGTATAATAGGAATAAGGCTAACGTCATAGTCGGCGCTCTTTACCCGCGTTGACAATTAAAACGCATTTATTGCCGGCAATTTGCTAATCATCGGGTAAAGTAAATGCTGGGCAATATCGTGGACGAGATACCGCTATAATTACATAAACGAGAAAGAGAGGCGAGGCAGCGCGCACACGGCTTTATCATTTTCTTTTTTCACTTTTGTTCGTTCTTCAAGCTCGGCCGATATTCTTCTCGTTTTTTCCTTCCCTTTCCGCCGGATTCGTCTTCACCCAGCGTGTCGACTGTCTCGATTATCGATCGACCACCTTGACGACGGCTTGGGAATTAATTGGGACGACCTCGTTAGCGGCGGATATCGACGACCATCGAGAAAGAGATCCCGAGGGTTTTCGTTTGCACCCGTAAAAAAATCTTGCTCTTTTATTTGGCCAGGTAGGGAGCCGCGCCAGCGCTCGGCGCAGCTGCTCGAATCGACTTTATTGAAAAAACCATGGCCGGATATTTTTTTTCCTTCGTCGTTAAGAACGTTGGAATATTTCTTGTCCGATTACTCGAAAGTGTGACTTTTAGTAGTCGAATCGATTAGATGAATAATCCAGATAAAGAAGGTTCGAAAATTATCCTTGAACGCCGCAGACTGCATTAATTCTGACTCATATTTATTTCCAGATTATTACGCTATTATCTTCTTATTATTATTCCATTATTCGAAATTTCTAATTTATCTCCTTTCGGAATTCCTCAGTTAGATTCTACAAAGAAATTCTACTCTTTATATGCAACAGGATTTACATAAAATTCGCTATCTTTTTATTTCGTTACGTAAAAATGTAGAACAAAATGTTGTACAAATTTTAATGCAACAATGTTTCTCGAAGATGGTGTCAAAGATGCTCTATCTCTATGATAGAGGTGCCTCTAACGTTTGAGACGATATATTTATGATTCATCGGCATAATGATGCAGCTTCTACCAAACAACAAAACTCAAGCGAACCGTATCTTGTCAAAAAGAGCCTGAATAATCTTCGTCTGAATAAAATTCAGGGAAATCGATCGAGTCGTGAGGCAAGAAGAACTGAGATATCAAAAGCCCGGTCGGACTGCATCGCCTGTATAATTACGATTCGCTGATTCGTGTTAGCGAATCGTATCCTCGGGTGGCGGGCGCGCGCGCGCGCGCGCTTGCACTGGCAAAAACGTGGCGCGTTGAAACGAAGGAAGAAAGGGAACGGGTGGCCGGGAGAATAGAGTTGTAAAGCGAACGACGAGAGCTGCCAGTTTTTCCGAACGTGTTTCCTCCGTGGACTCGTGCAGCAGCTCGTGTAGATCGTTCCGATGCACGCACACCAACGGATGCACGTTCCTCCGCACGACACGGTAGACGTTGGTGGTTTTATCGCGCTATAAAACAATCGTAGGGTGTCTCGTAATGATCGCGGAAACTTTTATAGACAGGGCGAAGGCCTACGGAGGCCTGTGCGTTTTGTAAATCTAAGTACCCACGGTGATTTTAATGAAACGTCCGCTTTAAACGAATAAACGACAATAAGAAGCGTTCGAAGTAACAGATTCAAATTTCGGAAGTGCAATCAGTAGGAGCGTACCGGATACTCGGAACGTTCAAATTAAACCCACCCTTTCGATGATTGCGCTGCACCTCCACTCGACGAATCGCAATTTATCACTGTGAAAACCTGGAAGATCGATACCGTGGCTTCCGTCGCTCGCAGCAGCTGAAGAACGCTTTCTAAATCATCTTCGTACTCCGGCCAATAATTTATAAAAGTCTATCAAGTTTTTCCCGATGTCTATCTGCTCTTTGTGGTTGAAACGGCCTCGTGGGAATAAAGTCGGATAAGGAGGGGGAATAGAGTCGTAGAGCTGCCAGTTTTTCCTCGGGTCGTGCTTCTAGCGGCTGATCCTCGCGTGGACACAGCCTATCTTTTCTTCATCTTCCACCGTCCCCTCTCTCTCTCTCTCTCACTCTCTCTTTCTCTCTTCCTTTCTTTCTGGCATGCTTCTCTCCACGAGACGCGTACGTGTGCGTGTCCACGAAGGGAGGAGACACGCGTGCACACGGCCGACTTGGAAGCGCGAACGCGAGGGGGACACGCGCTAACCTGGAACGTCCCGTGCATACGAGATCGTCGAACGTTTTCACGAACACGTCCTCGCCTTCTGTACACGTAATAACCGCGAGATATCGAGAAAGATCTTGTCATCGCACCTTCCCGAACGCTTGTCCGTGTGTCAGCCGATGAAGATGATTTGTCAATCTCCTGACCCTTCGCGAAAATGACGATGTGATTAAGTGGGATACGCGGCGCTATCTTTGCGTTGTAAAACCAGATTTTTTTATGGATTCAGTAGAAGTGCTGTCTTAAGAAATGTCTGTTTCGTTAGCGGGCTCTGGACGATGAAAATGGACTATCCAATTTCGTTTAAAGTATGTACACGATAAATTTGAATGTATGTGCACTGTATGCACGAATTGATTTACCACATTCAGTGATTACAATATCATTTGTAAATTGCGGATCTCCATGTATTCATAGGAAATTTGAAAGCGCAGAATTGCATAGATTGCGCATAATATGAAAGGATATATGAAATAACCAAATTGTATGCTGTCTGCAATACCCGGCCGTAAAACAATTTTCTATCGAGATTCTACTGTTTTAATTACAAAACTCCGCGATCTAATCATTTGTCTTCCCATCGATATCGTCAAGATTTTCTTACAATTAGCGTTACGTTCTGGACGAGAACGTTTGTTTATCGAGTGAAGTAGGTACTACGTATCGGTGCCAGCCGTCTGGCTTCAAGAGCGACAATAACGAGATGTTACCCTAATTTTGTTAGTCTGGAAAATATTCTAGTTGAGGACTTCTCGGTTTCCCACGCGGTGGGAAAGTTACTTGGGGGAAATTGTTCCGCCTATTTGGGCCTTTGGCAAACATAGGCGACAACAGCTTCGAAGGGTTGCACCAAAGTACTCGATCAACATTGCGTAATTCCTTAAGCAAATTAGCTTCTCGCCACTTAGAAACCGCTTCTCAGTTTCACAAGTTCAGCTGTGAAGTCAGTTTTCTACAATAATCCAAGGTGAGCACATGTACAATAGTACAGGTTAGAGAATAAAAAGATTCAAGAACTCCTCGGAAAAAGTATGTTTATTAGATTTAAGATGACGAAAGTAATTCACAGATTTAATTTTCTCTTTTTTTAAAAACCTTACCGTAAACGTGGAATTATAGACCTTTTTGGAAAGTTAAATAATCAATAATTCTCTTATATACGTACGCGATGCATAGATTAATTTAGCAATTATCTAACACTAACATTTGTCTTTCCATCAATACTTTATAAGTTTTTTTAAGAATTCTTAGGAATTATTAAGAAAATTAAATTTCCTTTTTACTTTAAAAGTCTTTTAATATAAGCATAAAATATTGAAGATTTACTACAATAATAACAGATTAACAAAAAGAGTAACAACTAAGAATCGTCTCATTTCATCTTTCCAGTCTCGCACTACGTATCAAATTCATCGATCAATCTACGTTTGTCAATTACAACCTTTTTTGTCCTCCCAATATTCACCAATATTTTACAAAGTCGATCAATACAACTTTTTCTACGCAAAATCTACCGGAACATACATTTACTCGATTATTTTTACTGGAATAGCAATACCGCGTGCTTCAAATTATATAATTCGTGTATTTCTTTCTAATTGTAGGAAGAAAGCCGAAAGAAAGCCGAAGTAAACCGAAGACGGTCGTCGGAAATAATATTAGAAATTCGTCGTTAAACGACGCAGCGAATAACCTTCGGGATAGGTCGTCGATTTTCGCGACGTTACGTTTCAGTTTGCGATCGGTTATCGTGCGTGACGGGTCGCGTTATTAAATTCGTTCGCGTATATCCTAATCCTCGGTGTTGCTTTTAGGAATCTTTTCGATCCGATTCTATTGTGCATCCTCGTCGACCAGCGCAGAAACGGTGACCATCCAGGCGATGCAATCACGGACACCATATCAGCATGGTAAGTGAGATTTGTTGATATATTATACGGTGGAGAATGCCACCCTCTTGGTGTCCAATATGGCGGCATGTTATTGCACTAAGGCGTCGACATTGTATCGTTGCGAAATTCGATGTTTACTATCGCGCCTTTTAACGATTACAAATACGAATTTGTGAGATATGTTTCCGTGGTCTTAGAATTCAATATTTTTTCAGGAGATTTGTTAATAAGGATAGAGGTTTATTTTTAAAGGATGCGATTAGATATTAACTTACGTGATAAGTATAATGTGGACCCTTGCGTGTATTTATGACAACTTTAAAAATACAAACTGGAGTACCGATTATAATTCGTAGTAAGCGAAATAAATTTTGTTGGCTCTGTTCGGAAAAATGTGAAATTGCATAAAAACCCGCAGTTTGGTTTCCATATTTTTAGGGATTTCGAATGTCTAACTAACTCTTTCACGGTGTAATAAAATGAAGATGAATTCAGAGTGAAAATAATTAGTAAACGTATTTCTTTGTCATTAAGATGTCGTGTATTTCTGAATTCTTTCGCACTGTAATTCGCCAATAATTGTAACGAATTGACGATATGTTATAGATTTCTCTCTTACAATTTTACAATTTTCAAATGATTCTGTGAATTCACATTTGCTTTATTGTTAAACCTGTTACTCTGTTTCCGAAAAGAATTTATCAATGCTGATAATTTGTAATTGTGGGTTTGTAAAATTTCATTAATAACGTTAATTAAACCGTACTCTGATACAAAAACTAGATATTTTTATTTTTCTATAAGATTAATAATAATAAGATTAACAATAGCGTTAGATACGATACATTTAAAGCGTGAAGCTTATAATACTATACTTGACAGTTTACTATGATTTTTCTTACGCTACGAAAGAGTGAAGTATTTTAAAAATTATTAAATCCCGTAGTTATCGTAAAATATATCAAGCGCGTTTTCACACCGTGTACAATGAAATTCACGGTGCGCATAATAGAACGTTTAATACCACACTGTGTACGAGCAAATAAAAATGATTTTAATGAGCTGATAATATTCCAGAACGAAATCAGTAGCCGAACAGCTACCATCTTGATAGAACAGAACGGTATCGCGTGGGTGGTTCCGGCGTTGCGTTCTCGAGTTATCGCGATTTAATCGAACGCGAATTACACTGGTTATTGAGCGATCTTTAAGAACCTAAGTCTTGGCAGATCTTGTTTGTTATTGCTGTCCTTGGAGGCGGCCTGATAACGTGGTCAATAGTCGATACACCGTCGAGGTTGTAATTTGTGTAATGGTTGGATTCCTAGAAATGGAACCACTTTCCAATTCGTCGAATCCTATACGAAAACTCTCAAATAGCTTGTTTATTATACCAAACCTGTGAACCGAGAACCACCAGTTTGACACAAATAAATTGTATATTCTTTTAGTCTCTATGTTTTCTGTGGTTCGTTTTCGATTTAATTTTATGGAGATATTACAAAAGTTTTATGGGAATCGTAAAGTAGAAAACCGCATATTTCTGTAATTAAGACGAGAAGAAAAATACGAAGAATTTTAATTCTTACTTAATTATTCAATTATTTATAGTTTCCAGCTTGGAAAAAATAAATTGTATGCTTTCTAATCTCTGTGTATTCTGCGGTTCGTTTTCGTTGACGTAATCTTATGGAGATTTTACAAACATTTTGTGGAAATCGTATAGTAGGAAACTGGATATTTCTGCAATTAGGAGAAAAATATGAAAGGTTTCAGTTATTATTTAATTCTCAAATTATTTATGTACTTTCAATAATTATTACAATAGCCATTTAATTATTTCTGTACAATTAAGTAATCTCGTTTAAATACTCGTACAATCTTTTCGTTGTAATTCATTTCAGTGAAAAATCATTTCATTTATTGAAACAAGATAAAGATTCGTTAACATTAGAATTAATGTAAATTCCAACGAGGGAATTCGTGAAACAATTTGAAACAGAATTTTCCTCTAAAAAAATAAGTATTCGTAAATCATGAAAACTTTTTATTTCGTATCATTAGACCAATTTTCATCTATACTGGTAACAATTTCTCAAAGTCAACGCCCTTCTAAGCCCTCAAAATTCAATGTCAAGTACATGAATCGTTTCGTACACGAAGGCCTCGGAACCAGTCGCTTCTGGAACTCAAATAAACTCGCATACATCGCAATAAACGTTCATCCACATGTTGGTACGTCCGTGGCACACGCAGGTGGGTGCGTGCCAGTGTGTTCTGCGTTCCATTGTCGCCGATGTGTTGAGCATGAAAGAGGCGTGTTGATTCGCGTGCTCGTATCGTCATTCCAACCCAGTGTATCCCAATTCCTTCCAACCAACTCCTCTCTATCTACATCTAAAAAATGCTGAAAATCCCGAGACCTCGTTCCCTACATCCTTAAACGTGTCCTTAGAATATAGTTATTAAAGCACTGTGATCGTTAGAGATCTCCTTTGGACAAATCATCTATGTAACTCATATTTCTTGAACAATCAACCCCGTTAAAAGGTTTTATCTGGTAGAAAGTTATAAAAGTGTTATAGTAACTGGTAGCGATACAGCTCCATCCAGGTAGCATCGATAGTCTCCAAATCAGAAATAAATTCTACGAGTGTTTTCGAATAACAATTAGATAGAATATTCGGTACGCGTCCAATAATTTTCCTCAGGAGGTAAATACGTGTGTACGTACGTGTATACACATTAGTGTACAGCCAATGAGGTCAAAAGTTTAGGATCATTATACGTTTTATTGAATCTAAGGATTTAAAAGATATGTCAGCTTTATAATTTTGTTTCGTTAGGAAGAGTTCAGACAAGTGTCTGTATGTGAATTTCCCTATTTTTTAATAAATTCATACGTTACAGGATTCTAAGAAATATGTGAGAGGAAAAATTCTCAATTTTAGAATGACACATAAAATGATTTTTAGTTTAGAGTAGAAGGTTTGGAAAATAGAAGGAAATTGGTCGTTTCATATGCGTGTAACACGATCTGATAATGATAAAATTAGGGAATGCATTATCGTACAGTTAGAGAAGCGATTGCAACTTTTGACCCATATATATAGCGTATATTCTGTAGGAAATTCTTCTTAGAATTTATTTCTTCGAATGAAATCTTCACTTGTTTAAGATGTTTAGAATTCTTTGCAAATATTCTTCTCCCGGTAATTAATCCAATAAAGTGGAAATTCATGGCCGGTTAGTGACGACTAATACTACTGCGCATCTGGACTCCAACGTATTCCTGTAAATTACTCGTATTGTTCTCTCAGTATGACAAAATAACGCCACAAGCTGTGGTTAGTTAACAAAGCGCTATTGTATCTTCTTACTCTTTAGAAATTCAAAGCCACAGTAATATTACCAAAACAGGAACAAACATCGTTTTCTGCCTTATTCAACTGCTTCAATAACCAAGCAAATTAGATGCCAATCCACGACCAGTTAATAAAACACCGATGTACCTGTTAGCTGTTTACGAATTCACGGTAATGTTAGGCATAGTAATGTTGTCAAAACGAAAGCGTTGACACGCGTGAAAAGGCGGCTGTCTACACCCAATCAATCTCGATGCACGTTGCAATCGTTGCATCGGGCTCAGGCAATCGCATTGTCGTCCCTGAGACCGGGTCTATTCCCCGTTGGCCTACTCGGTATTCAATTTCAACCGGCTGCAATTTGTCCGTCGCGAAATCGTCGTCCGGCGACCGAATGCAACTTGGGTTGCGTTCACCGAAAAAGGTCACGGTTTTTCGCAAACTGTCTCGCCTCGGTCGCCGCGTTTTCCCTCCTACCAATCGATTTCCACAAAAGAAACACGACAGGGCACGCGCTCGCTGATAGAGTATGATACCTGCATTCCATCGGTTGCAACATGTGTGTCATACGAGACGTGCTTTGATTTTCTATCGTTTCGATCGGATCGCCGTGACTTATTTACGGCTCGCGGAGCCCGCGCCCTCGGACAAGCCGTAAAACGGAATTAATGAGCCGAGTTTAAGCTGATTTTCAACAGTCCCCGGCGCTACCAGCGTTTTTCTCTCGCATCGGCTGGATTCCAGTTTCAGTTCCGTTTTGCTTCCACTTAGCTCATATCGAAAATCCTCCCCAAATATGTTTTTGTTTTTTAATCGATGTTTAACGACTCCCATTTGAGATAAACGAAGCTTTTACGTGTGTTTTTCATGATTTATCTATATGCTTGGTAGTTGGTGACACGGTAAAGCAGGATAATTTGGCTGGGTGAAACTTCAGCATATGTTGAAATTGAACTTTGAACTTTGTATAGAATAATCATCGTGCGTTATGAAATATTGTTAACCTTTAATGTAATAATATCGCGCGCCGTAGGTTCAACGAGGAAAGACATCAGAAACGAAAAAATGACTGAATCCTGTAATAGGATCGAATAAAAATTTCAGACCTAAATTAAGAGAGAATACTGTACAAAAGTTGGGTTGAAAAGCCCTACAATAGGATCGAGCAAAGATTTTAAAATTAAAGTGGAAAGAAGTATTGTAAAAATATCGATCTGAAGACACGTATTGATTTACGACATAAAGACAAACTGCATTTGCAAGAATAAAAATAATACAGCGTCCGAATACGTTCAAATAAAAGAAAAATCTTGTATCGTCGTAATGTAACTCGAAATTCTTGCGATATGTAAAAACATTTCGGAATCGAAATAGAAACAGAGCGTAGACATAATCGAGGCAATTTCTCTCAATTTTACACAATTTGTCGTTAGCCAGCTAGAAGCTGTCCGGTCGAAAGAAACGATATCGATGGTAATTCCTTTCTATTGAGGTAGAGAAACAAACGGCCAGAACTGGTGTGTTCCAATCCGATGTTATTCGCGTTGCTGGGCGCTGGGGGGACGTCGAATTTGTCGCCTCTAAGCTTGGCGATCGCGCGAGCAAGATAAATCGTTGCGAAACGAGCCTGTTGTTAAATAGTTTAGCGTCGTTGTTGGCACAATAACGGATGGCCGCGCATTTCGCAAGAGTGACTCGCCGCTGTCGTAAATTTTGTTTTGAAAAATAATTGCTTGCCGCGGATCCGCGACAGGGTGGCACACCGTCGTAGATCAACTCTTTCGGTCAACTATTCCGATTAAATATTTATGAGAGTGTCTCGTTGTGCTTCTTGAATTCCAGCAAATATTGCATTTCCTCGGCCGACCGAAGTACCCTCTGGTATTCGTTGAATTAACAATAAGTATTACGCCTAAGCAGGCCAACACGCGAGCGATTTTTCAACTCGAATAAAGAAACCGAGTCGTTATAAGTAGACTGTGGGTTTTTATGCATTTCTACGTTCTTATAAGCATAAAGAACGCGAAGGAATGGAATCTAAATAGAAAGTTTCATTTACTAAACATTAGATTAAACGCTGAATACATCTATATACATATATATCTATATTACATTATATATATTTGCATATCGTACGCATTGCGTGTATTTTTGCAGCTTCGAAATTTCCATAAATATATAAAAATGCGCAGTCTACTTCTAAAGAAAAGAAGGAGAAACGTTGATGAATTTTTTTATCAACGACTTTACATTTTTCTCCATGAAAGAATAAAATATACATTAGGTTATCGAGTAAGATTGATTATAGGAGAATAGTTGGCAGCGTATGCACGTTGAACATTATAAGATTTGTGCTCGACATTGGGAGCAACGTTTCACTTTTCTAACTAGAAACGTAGAATACTGCAGCAACCGGATAGCTGATAATAATTTCCAATAACGTGTCCAGGATAATACGAACACTACTATTCCCGTTTAACTACGAACCACGTATTTTCTACCTATATAACGAGTTTTTATTGTCTCGTTCTTGCTCGCGTTATTCAGGCATAATGGTGGCGCACGATTGCGACACCGCTTTCATGAACGACAAAAGAAATTTATGATCGTACATTTTAAACGACGCGAGGGGTTCGTTTTGCATACGTCACGGTCACGGTGAGTACACTTTTCCAAACGCTTTCGTTGTTGGAGATACTATTTCGTTTTTTCAATGTCAGTCGTTTCATCCTAAAATATCGTTGTTTCGAGGAGGAAAGATGTAGGAACGTCGTTTCGTCCCGCTAATTCCCATTAATTCGTTAGATTACGCGTCGTACATTACGAGAATCCCATGGTGGACATTGTGACAGTGGAACACACGCGCGTGAAGACGTGGCCCGTGCCGTGGAAGCTACTCCGATAATCTTAAATATCACTAATTCACTAAATCACCGTTTACCGGAGCTAATCTGATGCACGACCAGCGTGGTGGCATCAATTTCATTAACCCCGCACCATCACGAAAAAATCGAGAGTCGTAAATTAAAAAGCAGACCCGAGAAGTGTCCACCAGTAGCGTCCCGACCCTTAAGACTCGAACACGCGTGCTCGAATAATGCCCCGTTCACGCTTCATCAAATTCGATCAGTGGATCACTGAATTGACTGCGATTCCAACAAATTCCTGTTTCGATTTATATAACCACGTGACTCGCTATGATTAATTGCCTTTGAATTAATTGTGAGAAATCCAACAGAGTAATCTGCAGTGGATATTGTTTTCGAATTAACTGCATTAATCGTGCGTCTGAAGACTGTAAGTTACGTACATACCAAACGAATGCTTTATTTTAACGCCACTTCGTAACTGTTAAGACAAGCAGTATTTCAATATCTTGATTATTTGACATTTCTGAAGTTACGAAAAGGGTGAAGATATAACAATAAAAAAGCAATTTTGGTAACACACAATTAATCGACAACATATTGAATTTTTTAATTGTTCTTCTATGAATATATTCTATGGAATATGTGACACGTCGTGTACTTCATCCGCAGTCTTCAAATGCTCTCGCGGCACATAAACAGTGCCATGAGAGAACGAAGAAGAAAAGATATCTAAAGAAACGGTCGAGTTTTAGAAATTTTTACGAATATATTTGATAATGTAAAGTACGAAAGAGGCTTAAGGAACGTTCGTATCGGAGTTATACTTATGCGTACACGGTGTGTACCTGGCCGAGGAGGGTGGGGGAGGGTTGGGACCTCACAGGCACGATTAACACGTGTCACGCGTCACACACATACGCGCGTTCATCTATCTTTTCACACTTGCACGCGCGTGCACGCGCACATAAGCGACCGGCCACGTAGGTACGCGCACGCAGCAGTCCATATATCTACCTAACCCGCCACCAGTCACCATGTAGGACAATAAAGGACAGAGGTGGTACGTAACATTTCCATACATTCCTGGGCAGCAACGGGCCGGCCATTTAAGAATTTCTCGCCGTACTGGAACCGAAGTGAGGTCCCGTGCATTTCAATTGGCCGACACGCGCCAATTCTCGCCACGAAAATTCACCGCGAGGAAAGAAAACGCGCCACTATATCGTCGCCATACATTTCCGCCCCCTGTTTTCCTGGGTCTCCTTTCCGTCCGCTAGACGACCCAGAAAACGAAATTCGCGGACGAAGTTTCCTAACGTAATCCTGTCAGATCTTGCAAAGTTGCAGAGATCTTCCAACTTTTATTCGTGAAACACTCGAAAGCACAAGGATATCTGAAGCCTTCGGGCTTTTAATTGTTTTTTGGAAGATCCAGCGTAAGATACTTAAGAGAATTATCAGATACGAGTCTCCGGACTTTCGATAGTCTCTGTACGCTTTCTGGCGTTGAAGATCGGAGATAGAAGATTCGGTGTTTTTGATTTTTACATGCGAAATATCGAACGCGTATTTAACACAAGATTCGTAAAAAACGAAGTCTCCGTACTTTCTCTCCGCCATAATTCTCCTAACCCATCTTCCAGCGTGAGGATTGAAAGATTTAGTGTTGTCGGTTTTAAGATCAAAATATCGACCGTATAATTACGAGAAATTCTTGAAACATTTGAAAGAATTGGAATAAGTGGAAAGTCTGCAGACGTTGGATCGTAGCAGCCCACCTTCTGTCATCAAGGATTAAGATCACCGATCGGAAGACAGTATTTTCCATTTTACGTCTGGAGTAATAAACACGTAATTACAGAAATTAGCATCAACTACCGACAGATGACTTATTGTTAGACACATGATTAATCCATCGTATCGACAGAAAGCGTCGTTTAAGAGCATCGGAAACACGCGAAGCTGTCGTTGCTGGTTTCCAGAAGGAACAGACATTCCTCTCTCGTAAGCGTTCGTTGCACTTGCCCGATTAATCAGCATAATACTAATTACGACAGGCCTGGCAGCTGCGTTCGTTTCAGCGTCAGCTGGAAATCAGCTTTGAATAAGTCGGTCGGGATGAAAACAATCAAGCGGCACGGTTTCGCGCGAAAATATCGACGCCCGTGTTTCCACGAGCTGGCAGCCGGCGATCTATATGCGAGTAGAGTTCCGCGGGCATGCTTCCATTCACGAAGAAATCATGCGCGGCTGCGGAAATGAGCGACGGTCGTCTATATTTAACCTGTCGACTGACGACAGGAAGAAGCCTCAACAACGTGCTCGTCACATCGCCACCGAACCGAACCACACGTTTTAAGGTTCTCCGCCGCCTTTTTCTCTCTTGGAAATTTCTCCGCGTTTGTCATACGAACCGGAGCTTGCATTTTGCCTCGTTACGCGTCCGCCTCGGCGAGTACCGTTTTATTTTCGGACGATACGGTATTTCTGTTCATCAACTTGGGACACAAAACTCGACCAACTTTCTTACCAAACTCTCGCATTCTCTATCGAGCGAGAAATAGGTGGAAATTTTAAGTTCACAGGCGTGGAGATAATCGTGGGTCATGACTCTCGAAGGAGGAAAATTTTTGGCATTTGTGGATTTCAATGTAGCTACGTCGTATAACGTATACGTTAGATCGAAGTAAATTGCCATATTTTATTATAAATTTGTTTTTACACGAAGCTAAGGGAAATTGCGAAGCATATGTAGCAATTAGCAGGAGATTTTTAGTCGTAGACTCCTAGCGTTTATTTATTTTCATGCGGCCACATCGCGTGTATTACTTGCATCAAATAAATATAAATTGCCACGTTTTATCCCTCGAGCGTGGTGGAACTGGATCGTTTATGCGCACGTCTGGTTGTTTTATAATTGTAGGCTTTGAAAAAAATCGAGAGAAACTCTGAGACACTTAATGAAGTCTCTGCTACGTTATATAATTAGTTCTCAAACCAAATATGTAAAGTGTTATTTAGGAAAAATAAAAATTCGTTGCGAAAGAACTTGCCCAGGATGCCTATGGAAGATTAAAGAGTAGAGAGATTATGCAAGATTCCGAGATACTTATTGAAGTGTCTACTGCGTTGTACAGTTAGTTTTGAGCCGAACGTTAAGAAAATTCGCGTTAAAAAAATTCACCCAAATAAGTAAATTCTACCAAGCTGTCTGAAAAAACGTAACGGATTAAAAAGATCTTTTCACGAGGAGACTCGCAAGTTATTCGGCTATTATAAAAGCAAATGGTACCTGAAAAAAGATCGTGAAACACTGGTGCAGCGTGTGTATAAGGACAAGACATTTAGGAGATTTCTAGCACAAAGTTCATCGCGAACTTGTAATACAGAAAGAAAGGAGGAAAAAAAAACGAATGCAGACGAGAATGGTCCAGATCGTAGGAGATGAATTGCCAGCATTGTCTTCTTATCTGACCCCGGGTGTACAGCTTGAGCCGGTTTCTTTCGTCGGGAAAAAAAGCGAGGGGCATTAGCGATCGGGTTTTAACGAAGCTTTCACCCGCGAGAATGGACAAAGGAGAAACGATACAATGGGACGATTAGAGATACTTTGTACGCGCTTTCGACACACTCCGTTTCGTTCCAGCGCTAGCTGGCTCGTCCGTACCATTACCGTGGTCGTGTGGCTGCTCGCGACACGTTTTCACGCGACTGCGTGACCGCCAGGAAATACGTATATATACGCCGGGGCCCGCGCATTCAGTCACGCGCAAAACGAGGAAGAAATGTCGACGGAGCCGTAAGCACTTTCGAAAATTTCCCCGTGCCGCCTAATAAAGACGTTCGTTTCTTGGTTCGTTGCTCTGTTTGACTCGTGTCTATCGTGCCAACGTTCCTGTTTAGCATCATTTTCACACTTCTCCGCCAGATGTGTACAGATCCATTTTGCGTTTTTCCTCTCCTCCTCGCTCGAGAATTTGCCTCTCTGTTCTCCGAGTTTCGGTGATTATGCCTATTAATGCTCTTCTTTTTTTTTTTTTTTTCTTTCTTCGAGGAAGATTATGTGTCTGCTTTCATTTGTAACACGTTACTACGTCTTAAAATTAGGAATAGGCTTTTTCGATCTCGTGCCGATAGACGTATGGTTGTACGTTTTACAATCGTCGATTGTATTCTATTTTATAGCGATACATAGCGCGGAGAGCTAATAGAAAAGAATTTTTATTCCAAAGTTGGAACAGAATTCTTCGTCTATCTTTTTAAATTGTTACTTCTTTATTTTTGTTAACTAATATTTCGATACTAATTGCATACGATCGATCGAGATAAGAGTAATTAGATGAGAAATAATTTGAAATATCTTTTATGTATTTGCAACATTTTCGAAATGTTCAAATACCTATACAGGGTGGTGTAAATGTTTTTTTTTTTTGTTGGTAGACATTTACGATTAATTCTCATTAAGAATTGCAAGTAAATTATTTTGGCGTGGTACTGTAACTTTGATTATAAGAGTTTATAGTATCTTTGATTCTAATTGAATCTAATGCTTAAATCTGAAGGGTATTGTCTTTTTAGTCTGCGGATCTGATCCGTCGTGTCAAGTAATTGGTTAACTAATGCGTTTTGGTGATTGTTAACTCTTGTATTACATCTGTTACTGAATTTGTGGTGTAAATGTAACACGAAAAATGAGAAACGGGAAATTATATTTACACGCGCCAGAATTCACGCAGCATCCACTCTTGGGGGATTAATTTTTACAGATGGAAAAAGTGAAATAAGATTCGATCGGTCTTGGAAACCGGTACCAAGAGTACATTCTTAATACAGATATTATTAATATATTAATATAATCAGCTGGAATCGAGTTGTCCTTTCCGGTTGCGAATCGTGAGAAACCAGCCTTGAATCTTTCCCTTTATTAATCCCATTTCCGTGGAATCGTCTGAAAATTGGCATGGAAGAAAAAGGAAACAGATGGGCGCGGAGAATTTCACATGAGAAGAGTCGATGAAGATGCACGATTTCTAAGAATTCTGCATTCGACGGATCTTCTTTTGACGAAGTAAGCTCTTATTAACACCTCGCCTCGTATTGTTCCCTCGGCAAACGTAATTTGCTCGGCTTTCAGAACGTGCAACGAGCTAATTAGCCTCCGGTTGCTTATAATCTACGCCGTGGAATTAAAAGAATTCCTCGAGCCTCTTTGATCTGGCTATTTGCTGGAGGAATTAGCATCGCTTCAGATGCTTCTGTAATTACGATATAGATCGCGACAGAAATATCAACAGTTTAAAACGCGATATACCACACAATTTTCCACCGTTAAATTAACCTCCTTCAAGCCAAACTCCTACAATTATCCTTTTTTTCCACTTTTATCCGAGTACATGGTTACCATTATGTTTCTCAGAAGACAAATGACTTATTCATCGCAGTGAGGCGATATAGGCAATTGCAAATATTAAATTCTAAATTGAACGATAAATATGTTTGTAACGTAATGACATTTTTCTGTACATTTCCCCCTCTTACATTTATCAAGTTGGACAGTGTATAGAGAAGCGAGTTGAATTATCGAGTAGCACTATGTTTCTTCACAACTGATGTTTCATCACGTTTCTGTCGTGTTCATCAAATTTCCACTTGATATTTCGCCTCGATACAACAACTCTCGTATCTTCTTAACTTTAAACTGAAACTTCTCCACGTCGTGTAAAGTGCATCGACTATGTAAATACAAATTTCTTCCTACTTTCAAGGATTCGTATCTCCACGCGTCGAATATGTTTGAAATCGAATTAGAAGCTGCTTGAAATTCCTTTGCTGAATAATTTCGCCATTAATTTATAACGCGACGGAGATTTAATTACCGGAGATATATATATGTCTATACGAGGTTCCAACAGAATTATGTGCGCGTACGCATCGAAGTTTATAGGGCACGGAGAGAACCAGCCTAATACTCGTATTAGGTGTATTAGGTTCTTGACCGTTCTCCTCGGCTCGAGGTAGCCCCGGGCTGGCGAAACCAGAGCTCCGACAAGCTCTCAATCCCGCGGACCCCCCTTCACGTCCCTCACAGGGCCCCGTGGCACACGCATTCGCAACACGCGTCCGTATCTCGATTCGATTCGAGGCGCACGCACTTCCAGCGCGCGTTTACACGTCCGAATCGAAGGAATGCACGCGCGTTTTACGCACTTCCTCCACGCGGACACGCGCTTCTACCGCCTCGAAAAAATATGCCTGTGACCCTCTTGACGAGAATTCTGCGAACCTACGACTCTCAGAATTACCCGCCGGATTTAGAGAAATCGTCAGGGAAAAATGTTCGCAGGAATATGCTATTTGAGTAGAGATGTAGAAACGAATCGGACTGTTCCACGTACAGCCACGTTTCGCTAACTACAACGATCGATTCGTTTTAACGCATGCACTACGAAACTAAAATTATTTTACGCGAATGTAGCGTTATCGAGATATTTCGTTATCGTAACAATGGTCGGGTCGTAGCTGGATTTTTTGACCGATAGAAATGGGAGCCTTTCAGAAGCCAAACTGTTGGCAAGTAGTTTTTCTTAAGTTCATGATTTTATTATATACGTCGGTATATGATTGATATTCAGTTATTAAGAAACGAATGACTGACTTGAACAAGTTCATTTATTACAGCAAGACGACATAAATGATAGTAAATTGCAAGATATATTTAAGAAAATATTTGCAACATCATCGGTTTCCTATACTTTTCAATTTATGGACTTGTCAGAGTGTAGCTTCCGAACGGTTCTAGCGTACCTGCAGGTTTCGCTCCTTACGTCAGCTTTTCTAAGGAGTTTTCCTTGAATCTTTAATTTACGATTCGTTCTTCTACAACGATGACGTTGACACATCGTAGACCGGAGCTCTCTTACACGCTAGTTTATTAACTTTGCACGTTAATTTATCAAATACGAGGTGTGTCGCCTATCTATGATATCCTCCTTCGTTCCAATATTTTCAATCGCGATCATTGAAAACGGTTCTACCTCGCTGAACGTCTCCCATGAATTCAACTCACAGCGAACCCACGATATCGCGTTGAAATTCGATCGAGCGCTTCGAGCCTCTCGTCGTGTCACCGTATCTTCCTCTCATTCCTATTCTTACAATAATGAAAAGCTTTTTGAAAACTCGGGAAACTTGTAAACTACTCTGAAAAAAGAAACAAAACGTCGAGTCATCCACATTGCAAAGCGAGAAGAGCGGATTGAAAAGAATAGCCGGGGGCCTCGAAGTCGATCCGCGAGGATGCATTCCCGTGGACCGAAGAACAACCGGGTGATTCTGGTTCTCAGTGTGTTGGTCTCTCCTTGTTGGCTCGCATGCATGGCCGAGTGATGAAATTATTTCTTCACCGCGTACCTGGCCGTGTCTTATATACATACCGCGGCGATTTTACTGCTCTCGGTCGGCAGGCTGAGACACACGCTCGGGATTAGGGCCTCGAAAGCGTGGAGAAGCGAGAAATGCTGGAAACTGGATATCCAGTTTGTCCAGGGCACAGCAATACCCGTGGAGATATTGCTGTCGAGCCGGGTTTGCTCCACTTTGCATCCGCTGCGAGTGGCACGCTTAGATAAATCGTCGGATAAAACGGCAGATAATACGGAATCGATCGTTTTACCGAGGCCGATACCCGTGGCCCGGTGCGCTCGCTTGAATTATTTTACGAGCAACCACCGATCTATCGTGCCAGATACAGGCTTTCCTCTCGGAGATGTTTAGCGATCTCTCGAACGCGGAAGAACCGATGATTTATATTTATACCAACGTTCCGAGTCGTGCTTGATTAGACCGTAGCTTTTCTGCTTCGCTTTAATCAAATTGCTTGGTACCAACGATAATAACGAACACCAGACATGAAGAATACAACGAGTCATAATTTCTAACAAGACTTTTATGCGGAAGAACATTGTACGAGTTTTTCTACGTAGAAATTCGATATATCGTAAGAAGTAATTCCACGTCTAAGCGATCTTTTCGTTTGATCTTCAGCGGATTATCTGTTTCTCTTGTCCTTGTGGATATCTCAAAGGATGTTAGACATATTAATTATGCTGATTGATATTTCGTATGTGTCGGATTATTCTTCTTGTCAAACATTCCATTTTGAAGTGCTCGGTTTCAGCCATGGAGTGACTTAAAAGTTAGGAAACCGACAGAGATGGTCATCGTATCTTTCCCATGTGGTCTTCGACGAAAGCTGTGAACATTTATAAGCACGCATCTTCAATGTGTCGATACGAGAATGTTAATGATTCTTGACAAGAAATCTGTGCATGTAACGTACACGTTATCGCTCGAAAGTATCCAGATAATTGCTATTGCAGGGATGAGATTAAATTGCGTTCATAAACGGTGTCATAACAGGCCCAGGCCATGTTCAATTTCGAACTCGTACTTTTTTGAAACACAAGAAACAGAACCTAAACGTCAAATATTTTGACGAATACTTTAGTTTTCTTCGATTTCGCATGTAAACGTTCCATAAACGCGCCAACATAAGCGGTCTCTCTGTAAGTGTGCAACTTATACAAAATCCACTTATACAAAAATTATCGACCATCGTCGAGTGGTTCGATGACGATCGTTTGACAGTCGGGCGGAAGGAATGCGAAGCCAGCGATCTCCTATTGCTCTTGATAGGAAAGGTGCCGTGGCGATCGTGGCGTACGATCGGTCAGACACACGACCCGATATCTGCCAAGTATCCGCAGACTCTTGGCCAGTCACGATATCCTCGAAATTCGCGGTAGTCGTCATAAATCTACGGATGTAAGCGGTCCCATCGGGAACGATCTGCGACCGATCTAACAAGTTGCGCGAATAACGGGTCCATTAAGGCCGATACCGAAACTCTGGAACCGATATTCTCTGTGGCGTTGAAACCGCGACAATGACTTACTCTACTCGTGGCCACGGAACACAAGCAATTAAGATCGAACGAACGTTTGCTCGTCAACGCGTTAATAACTCTCTGCGTGTGCGATTAATGACGCTGAACGGGATCGTGATTCGGCCCCGGGACAAAATCCTTCCAACGTTCCTTTTTTTTTCCTTTTTCATTCGCAGACATCGTATTAGCGGCTCTGTCGATTTGTAGACGAAAGACGTATTCCGAGGCTCCTCATTCTTTACGGATAAAGTAGATTGTATCTGCGTTAGATTGATTGTCTCTGAGTTAGATTAGTACCACTTAATTAAAGGGTAAAGGTTTTTTTTGCGGTTTCAGATGCTTCGTAGCCGTGAGAAATTAGTAATCGTTAGGATCATAGAGCGATCGTGATCCGACTCGTTTTCGTGTAGGAATCGACGGTTAACTAACGATATCAAATTTTTCAAGAGGAAGGTTGGAGATAGTTTCATTTAAAAAAAAATTAGCAATCGTTACGAACGTATAAGAATAGCAGTTGACGGATAGGCTAATGATCTGAGACTTTTTAACGAGATTTCAAAAGTTTCGTAGTGAACGTACTTTAAGAAAAATGATTAACTCTTAGGATAATAAAGCGAACAAGTTTGTTTTAACGCGTTCACTGCGTGTAACACGGTACGTATGTACGTACAAACCGATACGTCTTTACGTTATCTCTAGCTACCTATGATAACTAGTTTGATCGTGTGCTGTAAGTGAAAAATCAGGAAATTATGAGAACAGAAAGTCACCACATATAATTTACATTATGTCAAACATAAATACCTATTCATGCCATAATTCGTGTATAAATTTCTGTCGTACAAGACGAAATATTGTTTGAAAATTACTCAACACATCTTAAAACGTCTTAAAATAGAACTCTGTCAAGGATCGAAGATTATTCGAAGCGGACGGACGAAAGCAATCGCGACGAATGACAAAATCGCGAAAAGGTCTATCGCGATCGATTTATCGTGACAAGTCGATGAGTGGATCATTTTTGGAAGAGCATATTCCAGTTTCGTAGAACCGTAGACGACGCGGAGCTCGCGTGGCGGATCTAGATTTCACGTCTGAACAGCTAGATGGACAAACCTGATCCGCAATAACCGCCGGCAGAGACGTAAATTCTGTTCCACGAGGTTTCTAGATTATCGAAATACCAGTACTAGGTGGAATCAGGTTCCGTGCTCCAGATTACCGGGGCGAACAGAGCGAAGCTATCGGTCGCCATGACCATTTCAGGATTATTAATCTTGGTCAGCGTTGCCTCTGTTCGCGCGCCGCGAGATAAAGTCGAGCGCGACCGTGCCGGAAAAATAAATCTACCGGGCCCCGTCGAGAGTTCCGTGCAAGCTTCGAGGTCGACGTGCGTGCTCTCCGTTCGACTTCGATTACCACGAATTTCCCTCCTCGCTTGCACCTATCCTTAGCTAATCCTCTTTCTCTATGCGATCCTATCGAATTATTCTCTATTTACATATATTAAATTCTATCAAACTAGAGATTAGTTCTCTAATTGTTCAAAAATAGAAGAGAAGATAGCGGAGAATTATTTCTATTTCCCAGAAACTCTGTCGAATTATTCTCTGCTGGATTCGCACTTATGCCAGTTCCATAGCTAGTTTTTATAGCCAGTCTCCTTTTTCTGCCGCGATTTTTATTTCCCAAATTTTGGTTATTCGAAGCTTGAACATAGGATCGCGGCGAAGTATTCGCAACTTGTCCAATTCCATGCAACTGTTCTCCATTTCTTGATCTAAGGAATATTGAAAAGGATGCCGACCAATGTCAAGAGAGATTGCAAGCTGGCCCGGAATGGGATCGAGCTGGCGTCAAGGTTCGCAAGTTCAAGAACGCCAGAGCAATGTATAGTTTTTAACACGAACGTTAGCTAAAGGTACAAAAGCCTACACTGTTCTAGAGCGAGCTAATTATTCAAACTACCTATACAAGTGCAAAGTTGGAATATACATGGAAGAAAAAGAGCGAAATGTCGAGGAGAGCGAGGCAAGATTCCAGGATGGTTCCATTTAAAAAGAGAAAAGGGTGTCTAGGGCGAAGGAAGGCGAAAGCGATATGGAAGAAGAAGAAGATTTTCGTGGCCCTTTGTGCGCACGACCAGCCACGTTTTATGCACAAAAGAGGCTGGCCAAAGGGTGGAAGGAGGCTGAGGAGCGGCGGTTCGTTATGCCCGGTTCGCGAGGACAATTAATTATCTCCTGATTCCTTCTAAGAAACCAGTCCAAGTACAGTCGACCAGACACACCGACGTGCTACGTCGAGCAAACGCACACGCACGCACCCACACGATCGTGTGGCAGCGAGCTGTTTTATAGACACATATGATGGAACACTCTCAGGCCGATCGTGTTTCAAACCACAGAGAGACTTAACTGAGAAACGACACACGTTGCTGCCCGGAGACCGGACCTCTCCGCCTCTCTCGTTCCCTCCAATCTTCTTCTTCTTTTGCGGTCCTGCCCGATTTTCATTGTCTATCACGAAAGAATTTCGCTCGAGCTGGATGGACCAGACCTCGCCTCTTCCTTTTGCACGCAGATAGAATTCCTTCGTCAATGATATTAGGGAGTTTTATACGTTCTTATACAGGTGACTTCGTTCGGTTTTTCTTGTTGGAGAATCGGAGATTGGCGACAGCGAAGGCGAAGTGCGTTTCGTTCTTCCTGGAATTTTGCGGATTAAAGGGTAGACGATTGTAACTGATTATCCGTACTAATTAGCTACAGTCGCATAAAATTACTCCGTCTACGATGATAGAGAAATTTCGACGTTCCTGCGTAGATAATTCTGTTCGTCTGTGGGAATTTTAATGCGCCTGTGAGTGAGGATACAAAGAACATTTACGAAATGAATTGTGTAATGTATTTCGTGTAAGTAGGTAATTATCGGTTATAATAAAGATACTTGAGATACGACCCATCGTAGGCGTTTTACTGCAATCTATGTTTTAGCGAACATGCGAAACGTATTTTACATTCGCCGGTATAAACGAAACATTCAAACGAAAACGAAATGAACAGACGAGACACGATCGAAGAAGACGCACGATGCAAGCGACAGGTTGTACGTTCGTGAATCAGACTTTTGTCGACCAACTTCGCAACACATGCTCCAACGTAAATTCATCGAAGTTCTCTGACTGGCAAACATCTCCGCTGAAAAACCAGCTTCTCCATCAAAATTCCATTGTAGAAGCGCATGGAACGATCCGAGAGAGACCGTCACACTTTCCTCCAAGAGCATCGATCTGTAGCGTTCGGTGGTCGATGCTCGCCATTCGACCGGTTGTGAGCCATTAACCCGTCTAATCGCACCAAGCCCACGGATAAAGACATCCATCATCATTAGAATGGATAATTATCGCGAGCAGTGAACTTTGGTGGCAACCATCAGTGCCACATCCCTTCTCCTCATCCCATTGGTCGTTTCATTAGCGTTGGCCAAAGGAAACTAACGGCTCGCATTCCCACCGCTATCTGGATTTCCAAATAAATCCGACGAGTACGCTCACGTGGACACGTGTACGTGTACGTGCCGCGCTGATCGGCCAGCTCCCTTGGAGAATCGACGAGGAACTCCATCGAGTTCTCCTTTTCCACCGCGTTTTTCCCTCCCAACCCGTCCCTCGTCCTCTAGCTTCTCCCATTTCGATTTTCTTTATTATTCCGTGGAGCCGTGCGGGCCGTGTGACACGTTCACGGCATCCGGCCGCGTACGTGACGTCATACGAGCTATATTCCACCGGTGAACCGTGCACTCTGCCCATATGGTCGCCACGATTCTTCATTCTTCGTTGAGACTGTGACGAGCCTCGTGTCGGTTCGCCGATAATCGCTAGATTTAGCAAAGTTTCACGATGCTCGTTAGGACTCGGTACGTTTCGTAAACTCTTTTGGTTAAAGTGCAATTGCATCTGGGGTTGCGTGTGATAGTATAGCGTCGACCGGTTGGCACTTTGCTCCGTTAAATGGCCATTGCTATCCCCGCCAATTCTTCAAATTGACTCGTGTAGTGAATGTAGAATTAGGAAGTACAGTACGAGTTTCGTTTATATGGACAAGCTTAATGGTCGGTTTCAGGTATAGAAATTAGAATTATAAAATAGCGGAGCTTCTATTACCTGAAGCAAGAGTCGTAGCTTTAGTTACACGAATGTTACTCGTCGATATCCCAGTGGCAGAAATTCCCGACGATGAAAAAAGATAAGACTAAGATTTCCCAGAAATATACCATATTTCCATGATTGTCCGGTGAAATCCAAAGCCAAATCCCATTAACCCCTTAACCTACAACTACGGGCATAGCCCGTAGTACGATGATCGGGCCAAATATGATATATAATATAATATATAATAGCTTGTTTAGGTTTTCGGCCCAAAATTCTCGAACGTAAATCGTAGGTTAAGGAGTTAACAAAATGCTACCGTATCCTTGTTCTTCCACCCTGCAACATTTTTATGCTGAATAGTAAACAAGCGCTTATAGATACCGTTATCTTGCCTTCTATTACGACCACTTGGTTTCTCTTTAAAGAAACATCCAATTGACGTGGAAACGTAGAAATGTAGGCATACGTTGAAAAAAATGTAGAAATTTAACGAGTTAAATAAGAAGAAGATAAGGATAAGATCGAGAAAGAAGCGATAGAAAGATTTTTACGCGCCCTGTGCGTTACTTTCGCGAATCACCGCAAATCTTCGGATTGCGCATGATCGACCCTCGTGAAACCAACCCTGAATCGACGCGGAGTTGAGAATTCCGCGAATGAGCAAGGGCTATTCGGATTTTGCGCGTAGAGGATGCGTTGTCCGCCCCCTGGAACCTGGAAACCGACCATCGCCACCACCACAGCTTTGAACGAGCCCCAGCAAGGGGTGAAGGCGGTCGAGGAGGGTTGAGATAGGCCAGCCAACCCCCGTGACACCCCCAGAAGTGGGCGTAACCGGTTCCTTTTTCCCCGATGCGACGGAGAACCGAACGTAGACGGCAAAGTAGACGAAGGTTCGCGAACTCCGGCAACTTCTGCCGGCTGTTTTGCCACAGGAAATTAGAATAATTCGATGATACGTAACTGTTGCGGCCAGAGACAACGGGGACGGGCTCATTTGAATATCTGTATAATCGGAACGCCGTTAGGGCGGATCCAGAAAACGGCGGAGCCTGTCGCCGACACCTCTTTAGTCCCCTTCGTTCTCTCGCTTCTCTCTAATCGACCTAAAAAGATTCCTTCCGGCTTCTTCTCTTCCCTCTCTCGTCTATTCCAGACGAAAAAGACGCTGGTAGATAGTGTCACCTTGCAACTACAGATCTCAGGCTTCTTTTTTTTATCGTAATTGTTCAGCTTGTTTTTGCGCAAACTTCATTTGATCGACTTAAGCGCAGGATGTAGAAACGTGGACGAACACGAGAAGGTACAGACATTTGAGGAATTAACAAGACGCTCTTACGTTATCGTCTACTTGGAACTTTCGATGTGAGACTTTTTCTTTTCGTGATGATTTAAAGAAACGTCCAATTAATACAAATACGTAAATGTCGGCGAATATAGAAAAATACAGAACTCTCGCGAATTGCACAAAAAGAAAGCGACAAAGACATACAATGACGCAGAGAAAAGGAAGAAAAAGGTGTTAGAAACCTGGATACGAGGTATGTAACCTCGAGGAATCGAGCGAAATTCTGCAAAAAGAAGAAAGAACGAAGACGTTCTCTTTCAAAGAAGCTGAAATAAATACGAAACGTGGAAACGTGGACGGATATAGAAGATGCAAAAAATCGACAAATTAAATAAAAAGGAGGCGACAAAGTTCAGGTAAAGAAGCGATAGAAATCTGGATGCGAGTTCTCGGCGGATCAAGCGAAATGCTGCGAGACGAAGGCCTTTTCGAACGATCCTTTTTCCACGAAGAGCCGGCAATACCGGCGAGAATCCTTCAGAGCACGGCGTATTTCACCACTAGCCGCGAGTTTGGCCGAGCAAGGAATTCATCAGCTAAAGGTTGGCGAACGTGCACCACCATAAAACCAAGTGATTTACGCTCGACACTTTATGGGCCCCGGCCAGACGCCCCGGCTTCGCGAATTTTTCGTCGATTTTCGGCCGATCTTGAACGCGCAAACGAGACGTCCTTTTATTCGTCACGTTTCTCCCTTTTCATTGCCATCAATTTTTTTTTCTTAAACTCGATCCACCAGCTCGTCGTCGAGATATCGACCTTAACTTTTGACGCGGACGGTACGCCTTGTATCGTTTCGCCCGAGGCCAGACTCGAGAGAACTATGGAAAAATCTGTTTCATTACACGTTCGTAATGTGTACGGCTGGATGCTTGATGTATCTCTCCTTTCCTCGTTTTGTTCCTCTTCACGGCCTCCTCTGACTCGGTTTCGAGGGCTTGATTGCGTTCCACCCAAAAGTCTCCTCTCTTCGAGCTACTTTATTCGCCGCCTTTCCTTTTGTAAAATAAAATCAAGACCACAGCTGAAAAACATGGCAAGTCACGTTTCCTGCTTTTTGTGGGAGAACAATTTTTACGTTCAACACGTTGTCAACCGTTTAATTTTGAGATCAAACGCCTACGTGTTTTTGTCAGGATTTTCGATATTTCAAGAAATATCAACGATATTTGTTATGGAAACAAATACTATGCGAGTTAGTATAGCACGTAAATTAGTATTATTAGTCTCTTACAAAATATGGATTTACTGTAGGTCCTCCAACCTATCCTATCATTTTTTCTAAGTTATAATCTTCAATAGTTGTAATGAGTTATAATCTTTTCCAATTGCTTCGTGTTAAAATATCTCTTTTTAGCCGCCAGACGATATAAAAGTCAGAAAATCAACAAAAATATACCTGTCATATTCTTCTCGCGTTTCCTTCGTTGGTCAACTTTTTGCGTCGCCTTTTTTCATCGTAACATCTTCATCCCCTGCTAGATGGAATCGAGAAATATCTCACACTTTCCCGTCATTATTGGATGAATTCTTGGCGACAAAATATTGCGTTAACCACTCTCCTCTATAGAGAGATCGAGAATCGCACATCTTCGTTTACCAAAAAAGGAGACTGCGCCCTTTGAGGTTTCGCCTTTAAAAAAGCACGCTTAATATCTTTCTAACTGTCTGTTTTTTCTTTTCTTTTTTTTCAGAACCATATATTCTTCCAGTGTAATCGATAGAAAAAGCAATTTTCGCACGGTGGCCAGTGAACGAACCGCTCGTCATAAATTTTACCATCGCCAGCTACTTATGGCTGTGGCCAACTTTTTTTTTTCTCCTCGCCTGTTTTTGCGACCATTATCTCAGCTCGAACGCCGTGAAATCGTAATTCCCCTGTTCGAAAAATTCCCCTTCTCGTGGAAGCCTTGGCTTTTTCAAGCTTTTCGGCGCGAGAGAAGGTCAGCTCGAAGAAAATCATCGATCGGAACCTGTCAAAATATTTTCGAGAGTCTCCGTGTCCATTGTGCGGCGATTTTCCGGGGGTTCGACGACGACCAGGGGGGTCCTTGAACAGGATCAGCGTTCCTTGGACTGTGCCCCAGGATCACGTGGAGGGGGACGGTCAGGTATTATAACGGCTCAATTTCACAGATGATCCCTTAGTAAATTCCCCGGAGAATTTTCTTCCTCTTTAAGTCACGTGCCACTGTGTATATCTTTTGCATAGAAGAAGCCGAAGGTTCTAGCTTGGAATATCATAATCTTATTTCTTTCGGATTCTTTGAAATTTATTCTGTAAAATTGTATGATAAGATA
The DNA here is from genome assembly GCF_040668555.2 of Bombus flavifrons. Lineage (NCBI taxonomy): Eukaryota > Metazoa > Arthropoda > Insecta > Hymenoptera > Apidae > Bombus > Bombus flavifrons. The sequence goes on along the minus strand of NC_138455.1, from coordinate 8,127,872 downwards.
TAATTATTGCATATAATTTGAGATTTTCTATGTCGCAATTTACTATGCTGCATTTTTTTTCTTATTCTTTGTTCGAACGTGTTCTCTTAATTTTTAAACGTTTCTTAATTCTTAATGAGCATCACTGAATCATTCCGTCGTGTTTTAATTCGAATAGGCGTATCTGGTCCAATGTGATGGATCTGAGAAAAATGACTTGTAGTATTTAACAAGGCACTCACGTCACATAGGTGCAAAACATAAATCATTACATCTTTAGTTTCAATATAGATACGGTTTTCTTGTCTATTATACACATAGATAAATTCCAAATACTTTTTATTTTTAACGCATTGGGGTTGATAAGAATTAAAGATTAGATCACTTAATTTTAGAACTTCTAATTTAGTTTAATTCAACCAACTGTAGTCATTATAGACAACTATGACCCAACGAGAATTAAACATTTCTTTGGGGAAAGCCAGGAAATAATCATTATCGATATTTATATTAAAACAATTTTTAGAATGTTAAAAGTGCCTTTGTTTATCGAAGGATAAATTGCTTTTTGTTTAGTTAATTGATTCTATTATCGATCTTTACTACATTTTTATATACTAAACTATCTTATGAAAAATATACCGAACAAAAATTTGTTCACCCAAGAATTAACAGAAGAATTTTAAAAGAGATTTTCTACAAAAAGTTTGGAGCGATTCGGCTATTTGTAATGGATAGGTACTTGGTGAAAAGAGCATCAGAGTCCCGGTTCACACTTTGAGAAAACAAGTCATTCATCCCACGAACGGATACATTATCCAGTTCCCCAATTTCCCTGGTTCATCCACTTCGCCCCAAAAGTGGCCACCACTAGACGAAGAAAAAACGAACGACCCACTTCTCGCCCAATTTTCTGCCTCTCAAAAAAACGCTCTGAAAGCAAAGGAAAAAAAAGAAGAAGGAAGAAGAGCACCAAGGGGAACTTTCCATTCATTCCACGGTTAAAATTTATGGTGACGAGGAAAAAGTTGAACCTATTTGTCCAAAACCTCGGACGTTCGAAATTTCTCAGTCATAAATCGTACTCGCCGCTATCGATTATCGATATCGTAGCGGACATTAATCGCAAGAGTAGCCAGTGCCTGTGGGTAGCCAAAGGAAATTGCGAGGGATCCGTGTGATAAGGAGAGTGTTGGCCAGTAAAAGGTCGGTCACGCGTATCTCGTTGAGACGCGAAAGAACTGGCTTCTTTTCGGATGCAATCTGTTTCGGGTTGTTTGGGAAGTTTATAGGAAAATTGAGAGAAAATTTTAATTTAGTACAGTAGAGTTTTCCATACTCAAAAAAGCTGTTAGTAGGAAAAATTCTCGGCTAATGAGATTTTTCAATAATATTACTTGGCTGATGTCAAAATTGATTTATTGAAATCAGGACGAAGGAAATGTTCAATTGGCTTGAAGATTTAAGGATTATATTTGCGGAACAATCTAAGATAAAATGTGCTTATATCCTAGACTTCGTTTAACTCGTAAATATGTATATAAAATTATTGTAGAGGATTTATAAAAATACATGATTTTCCATCTGAAGATTAAAAACAGTCTCGTTGAAATATCGACAAATTCTAGACTCTGCTAAAATCCTAAAGTATAACTTTTTACCGATAATGATCTGTATCTGTAATAATCTTGCAATCAGGATCGAGCACCGCAAACGTATAAACGGTTCACGTCGGTCTGATCTAGTTAGAAATCGAATAAACGACCTCGATGAAATTAAAAAGAAGCTTCATGCAATGAGAGCTTGTTCAATTACCGACAATAATCTTGCAATGGAAATCAAGTGCCATTATAGAGGATTAACATCGATACGATCTTCCGTTTTGTTATCAAATAAACGATCTCGATGGAATTTGAAAAAATGCCAACAATGACAACAATCTTCTAATGAAGCTCGAATACCGTGGCTTTCATTGGATGAATCGGACGACTCATTGCATCGTGTCGTTGCGTCGAATCATTGAATCGTCAGAAAATGGTATTTTGGCTGCTTGCGCAGGCAATATCTGCGAGTGTCTCGGTTGCTTCGATCGAAGAATGGAACGATACGCGGGCTGAGAGGGAAGGTAAAGGCACATCGAGGAGGTACATCATCAGTAACGTTAAACAATCTTAATTGACGAAGCGACGCGAGTAGAAAGCGTGATTATCGGAAGAAGGAGCAAAAGGCCTGGCGATCGACGAATTCCAGCCTGGAACGGGAATAACGATTACGATGCGAAAACGTGTCGTTGAATGTGAAAGTTCATGACAAACGGAATGCAACTATAAGGCAAGCTTTTAATGCAACGTTACCTGGCCGCGACAAAGCCCACCGGGTCTCGTTTCAACTTATTAGCCGGCTGTTTAACACATTGCGCACAATGTGCACGTAAACCGTGAAATATTGGCTGTTTCACGCTTAGCTTCGCGTTTCTTCCTACCGTCTAAAATGAGAAACTCGCTGAGGCCCCGTGCAAAACTCTCGAATCATCCGCGTTTCTAATAAATTAGTAATCGAAGATTACGAGAGATAAGTCGATTTTTCTCGACCTTTCACTTTGAGCGACGCTTTACGAGTAGAAAGGATATTTCGATATCGAATAGTTAGAAATCGGATACGTCCAGCCAAGGACGTGTTATTGTTTTATTTTCGTACTTTCAGTATGAGAGTGCCCCAATATTTTTAATATTTTCATATTGCGGCAATATTTTCTATTCTTTTTTTTTTTTTTTTTTTTTTGATTATGAAAACGATGGAAAAATATATATCTGGTACTCGAATGGTGTGATTCTGAATGGAATCGAAACTGTGTAAAATTGATGGTAGTTTCTTAATTACGCTTGATCATTATTAAATCGGATATGTCTCTGGCGGTTTCAATCGTTCAAAATAATACCATTTCTTTTTGAAGCTTAACAAAATCCACGCTATTACAATATATTGTTATTCCCTTAGATATCAAAAATTCTTTTCGTGTCTTTGTTCCGAATATATTTATGCACAATGAGCCTTTGTGTAAAGCATTTCGTTTCCTACTTCGACGAAACGACGTACAAATTTCTTTAATCAAATCCTCTTTATCAAAATATTACGCTCACTTGACTTTCGCACATTATTTCACGCTACTCAAACTCCAAAGTAATTGTCCAATCGTTCCGCTAGTCGATCTTGAAAAGTAGTCGTTGGTCATTCGCAACTTCTGATTTCCATCAAAATTCCGATTGCCGAAATTCGTCGGGAAAACGAGGAAAAGCGTGAAAATATTCGACGAACGATGTCGAGGAGTGTCGGACGTTGCATTTTAATTTTGTCGTTGTTTCCTCGACTTGCCAATTAAATGCCCCGGTGTCGTTTACTCAGCGACCGGTGCTGGCCATCGAACGTTCCTCGATTCATCCTCCTGCCGTTTCCCCTCGTTCACCTCCCTCCTCTCGTCGTCGTACTCGTGGCTGTGAATGGGCGAGCACGCGATTCCGGGAATTTAAAAACGGGAAGGAATTTCTAGAGAAAGGTAGAGAGAAAAGAAGCCGATGATGTGAGCGAGAAGGAAGAGAGAAGAAGGGAACGGGAGTAAGACAGAGATACGGTTCTCCGCGCCGATGTAGGCAGAGAGACACGTGGTGGGTGTGAGCTACTGGTATTTTATTGTTCGCTAGTGTGATTTGTGGTGTTGTTGTGTTGTCGTGTAGACGCTTGCTACACAGGGTGTACCGGTTTGCTTAGAAGGCCTCTGACTGACGTATGGGATCGTTTCGTCGGCGAGGCTGTCGCGAGCCTTGGAAATTGACAAGATCGAAGGACTTGCTCTTTTGTACTAGTAGAAATTAATAAAAATTCGTGATCCTAGCCTCCCTTTCAGGCAAAACAATTTTATCGTCTAATCACGATGAAACGTCGTTTATTATTATTTGAATTTCAAAGATTTTCTCCCTTTTAACTAATTAAATCGATTTTCGCGAATTTCTCAATTTCATCAGAAACGTAAACGTTGTTCGATTTTTTAAAAAATGTCTAGAATAATAATTGTTACATAAAGGATGGATAGATAGTGGAAAGATAAAATCAGCGAACTATTTGTCCCTCGATAGATCCAGATAAATAGAGTTCCGTTGTCCATATGCTGCTAGAAAGAAGTACTATCGATCATTACTGTATCCTGTATATCATCATACCGGTATCCGTACAGACTACCTTTATCTCCCTTCTATGTGATCTTTATTGCGAACTTATCGCATTTAGACAGTGAAAACCTTGAGGATAGGCGTGATATAGGTCAAGAGATCCTTGACTCGATAGTCGACTAATCTGTGTAGAAGTGTTGCTGCTTTCATTGCCTATCATTGTCTTCCTTCTTATTAAATTCGATGGAATCAGCATGCTTCGGATCTGTCTAGCAGCTGTTCTTGTAAAACGAAACAACGATTAAATAGCATACTCTGTACCTCTTTTGCGAGAGGATAAACGTCCCAGGATTATTAATTATCGAGTTGGTTGGCGAAAGCCGAGTGTAGCACAAGGGGAACATACAGGGTGTTAAAAAAAGAGAGGCTGAAACTTGAAAAGCTTGTAGAGCTCGCCGCGGGAAGTAAAAAATTCTCATCAACATAGGCTCTAAAAGCGAGTTTAACTAATTCTCGGCTGGCCAAGAATAGATAATTGGATGGAGATTATGCCGCGCACGAAAAATAAATCAACAAAAATAAAAAAAAAAAGGAAAGTGGAATAATACTTTTACGCTCGAAGTCAAATTGAAAAGTTTGCTCAGTTAATTCTTGAACCTTTTCGATTGCCTGTCTACCTCTGCCTGGCTAGGAATCTAATTCGCGTATACTCGACCAACTTTCTCATTTTCATCGTTCTTCAATCTTCTTTCGTTTCGAACTTCGCTTGTACCGCACGATTTAGGGTCACGGTGTATACATAGCATCGTGAACAGAAGAGGAAACTTTGAAGCAGACTGTAACGATGCTCCCCGCCGAATAAGACTATAAATTCGTCTGTGTAAATCACGTGGGAGGGTAACGACAAGGGCAAAGGAGAGGGGTACTTTTTCTCGAGGGCCAGAGGATCGTACTCGTGGATGTTATTGGTGGCAGGTACACGTGTGTTCCCGAAGGGAAGCACGGACGTGGCCAAAGGGACAGGAAAGTACAAGTGTTTCAAGGAACGCGTAATTTATATTCGAGGCCCGTCGACGCGCACCAGCCAACGGTTTTATGTGCCTTTCGGGAAACAAACGTTACGAGGCAATTAATTTCGAAAATCGCGATTAACCGACCTCTCTTGTTCGATGGATCGTAATAAAACGCGGACACTTTGGCGAACGCGTGCCGTGGCTTTTATCGTTCGCTCTTGCTCGCGGATTTATCGTCTTGCGAAATCGCCAACCCTCCAACTTCTTGCCGTCTGGACGGCGTAAACTTTCCACCTTCAAAAGGATACTACGGTGCAGCTCCATTTATTACAACAAATTTTTGATTAATTGCCAATTTACTCGACTTTTGCTGGTCGAATTTACCCATCCGAGCGAGAAATAACAGCGAGGAAGATCCACGATATTATGCAAACTACGATCGTTGTACAAAGCATTTGTCCTGCAAGAAGTTCAAAGAAACGCAGTTCTATCGTACGCAAAAGACGCTAAGTGTATATTATCGTTAATTATGATCGTGCTCGATGTTTGAACTATGACGTTGCACGAGGATGGTGGCCATGGGAATTAGTTTAGTACGCGATTGGGCTAGGCTGAATTTTCACCGCATGTACTCGCGTGAAAGTGGAGTTGTGCGTGAATGTACGAGCACAGAGTAAGTACGCTCGAGTATCGACGCCGTTGCTCTGGTATCGATTGTTTGCCGAGTCAGGTCGGGGATATCCCGTTTCCATCAGACACATAATACTTGCATACCGACGAGGTTACGCTCATTTCTTCGGGGTACCTTTTGTAGCCCACGCATTCATAGAAAGAACGTTTCCGAGAGTGCCATCCGATAGACTTCCTTCGACATTCTGCGCAATCCTTGACCTATTTTCCAGCGATCGGTACTTTCAGATTCGCAGTGACTTCTTAAGCTATCCGTAACGAAGTTTTTTCGTTAGATGGCACACTTCGTTTTTATAGTATCGAATTTTTGGAGTACTAGGCGAACTAGCCGGACTTGACCAATGTACGTATAAAAGCTATAATTAGACGGATGATTTTTATATAAAATTGATCATGTGTCATGACATATATTCGCCTCGTTTTGCTTCGTTTGTACAATTAACATAAAAGCGGGATGAATTTATGCTACAGTTCGATACATGAAAGAGTAGATACGCAAATAAAGAGAAACTAATCTTTCTCGATCATAAACAAGCAATCGCAAGTCTGTTCTCATAAATACAATTCTCAATTATCGGGCTGATAAAGGGAAGTATTAAATCGTTTTCCGCGTGCAACGAGTTAACTGGAACTTGAGATTTGGAAGTTTGTTAGATTCGCAAAGATTGTCTGTAGATACGCAAAGCAGAAATCTGTTAGTCCCAATCGATTTCTAAATGTATCCTACTCGAACCTGTCATTTTATTTTCATTTGAAGCGATACGGCAAGCACGCGGTTATCATTCATCGCGATCTATTTGGCATACTGTATACTGGAACAGAGACGAAAGAATGGAATTTTCTGAACGGGATCTAGAAATTAAATTAATAATCGAGTTCTCCTTCGCCGCGACAGAACGTGGAAGGCCGCGGTGGCTAACGATCGCAAAAAACGGATCTAAATCCGCGATCCAAGAACGCTTCTAACGGTGTCCGTGACTGCGGGGCAAAAATCTTGAATTTCGGTCGCTTTTTCCAACCACGAGCATGGTCACTCTTTTAAGGCTTGGTAGTCGCAAAGGCAACAGAGGTTCTAATTAGCTTGGAAGTTCCCCCGTCAAATCTAACACAGCTTTCCTCCATTCCTCTGTTCTCTTTCTCCTAGCTCGAACGAGAAAATAATTATCCCTTCCCCTCGCTTTGTGGGGGAATCGGAGCCTAGACAAATATAGCGTCGAATCCTGTTTTCGTGTTGCCTTGTTCACCGTGTACCTCCACTGACAACTCTTTAACGTGACTTTACGTTCGAAATACGTGCATCATTAACACTATGATGACCATCGATGACGTCATGCGAATGTGTTAACTGTCAGCGTGCTATTGCTATTAGTGGGTTTTTAAAGTGCTCTTGTTATAGATTTAGGAGATGTTTTACAAAATCGGTGAAATTTTGTATAATCGTAACAACAATCGTGTTTTGTTAATCGTTGATGGAAATACTTGGCCGCGAATAAAAATAAGATTTCAACTAACTAATTATTATTATTTCGTTCGGAAAATTACGTTACCGAGTTTATTCACACACTCGCATGTGTTCGTTGAGATATGTTCAGTAAGTTACGTTGTTCGCAAAGTCGTTTTCATCGATAACGAATATCGTGGACGTACGACGATACGATGTGATAACGTTGAAACGTTAAAACGTTAGACACATCTCGACAATTTTTGCGAAGAGACGCGACGATCGAGATACGATCGAAAGAAAACGAGAAGAAAAGCTGAACTTGAGAATCCTGTCCGAGGATTCATCCTGCGAACCATTACAACAGGATCGTCAGATTCGACCTACTATGTAAAATATTTTCGCGCCGATCACGCGTTCCCAGATAGCGGATATCCGATGCCAGTCATTTCTAACTTGCTCGCAGTTGCGGGAATTTTAAACGTGTAAAAACAATAACGTAACGCGGACGCAGTAACAAAAGCATCGATTATGATACTTAGTAGACAAAAGAAATCTTCGTGCGAGATATATTTCTCTAGTTACGTTCATAAAGACGCGAATTAGTCTAAACATCCGCATTCTCCTTCCGTATAACAATCAAACGTCGGTATATTTATTACGTGCTATAAAAAGAAGCATTTAAATGAGTTGAAAGAAGTGAGAAGTGATTTCATTTCCAATCTATTTCCGCGCGTCGTTATTTACACGGCTACGAGTATATTATACACATCGAGAGATACGAATTCCAATTATCCTAAGTATATTTTATTTGCACGAGCGTAAACACCATGACAATCAGCTTAATTTCTCGATTAAGAAACGTCGCGGTAGGAAGAAATATAAGACGCATAATGAGGTTGAATATTCGCGGTTCGTGCATATAGTCGGCCGTCCCGTAATACCGAAGCGATATCCAAGGCAGAAAAGCCCGGTCTCTCGTGGATTAAACGTGATTCATGTACTCGACGAATCCGGCCGTTCGAGGGAGTTCACGGTTTCTCGAGCGCGCGGAGCGGAACGCGCGCGCGGAGAGGCTTCGAAGAAAAGGAGATCGAAGATAATTGGTAGGAAAGCGATCGGTCGCGAACCACCGACCGTAGACGTGCGTTTTCTGCGTGTGCGAGCATACCGCCGTCGGGTTTGACGTTAGCTTCGGCTTGCTTAACGTAGCTATAATACGTGTAGTACACGTAAGAGGGAGGCGAGAAGAAAGATGGAACGATTTTGCATAGCAGAGCGAGAGAAAGGAGACGGACGTGGCGCTGAAAGACAGCGGCTTGTTACTTAATTCCATGCGCTCGCTTAAATAGAACGACTTAGACTTAAGGCCAGTCTGGAAAAATCGGAGACACGCCGTTTGTGGAGAGGCAGCGAACCCGTGCGTACACGCCAGCGTAAAGGCGCACGCACACAAGGAGTTTAACGTTCGCCACGTACGAATACACCGGCGGACAACGGCGTATTTGATCGTGCAATGTCGGGGGTGCCTACTGGTTTTGATATACGAGCACACCAATACACGATCGAACGGTGTTACACGCGTGAGTCATATTGAAAACCAGTCCTAGCGATTGCTCTCTGTGCCGCACACGCGCTCGCGCCAGGCCTCTAAAGCGGCCGAGACTTCTGAATATCTTCCACCCGTGAAGAGAGTAACAAACTCCGGCTGCTCTGCGTCCCTCCACGATACTTAAACTTTAACTTTCCTTCCGTTGTACAGTTACATTCGAGTATTTACCTTATTCAGCTCTATCCAAGCTTATCGCCAATGATCTCGTTGCCAGAATTTACGTAGAATCGTTGAAATTGCAAATAAGCGGCAATATCGATTAGAATCGCGATTTTACACTGTTTGCGTCATGAGCAACGTTCGATGTTTTATTATCGATGTCTGTAACATTAATCCTGCTACGGTATTTTCACGCTTCGTTATGTTGTTTAACGTGATTTACAATTTAAACGAGAAGAATGCTTCTATATTTTCTTCCAACTTGAGATATTTTGTTGACTGAAAAATGAACGAAAGCAGGCTTAATTTCGAATTAATGAGGCAAGAATCAGCCTTATTAATTTTGTTACAAGTGCAACTAGAAATTTGCTTGGAAGTCTGTGCCGTCTCCGGGAATATTGGTTTTCCACGCCAACCTAAGATTGCCAATATCCTCTTCTGGCGTATCTCATACATGGTAGTCGATAGACTACGAGAAACAATCTGGTAGTAAGAGCGGGACTAGGAATATTGTTTACTATGAACGTGATTATCGACTGATAGGATCATGACTGGCCTCGAGAGTACTATTCTCTCGATTTTAACAGGAATGATTCTTTTTCGCGAATAATAGAGGATAACGTGTAGGTAATGGGTTGTTCGGAACGGGTTGTGCTGTATTGCTTCCCCGGATTGCACGAACGTAAACTATTTTTGCTAACCGTGATGGCATCGCGTACACTTTAGCTGCACGCTGGCCATGGCAGAGAGTTAGATGCCATTGTGGCGGGAGGGAACTCTGCCAGTTGGCGTAGAGCGCATAAAACGGAACAATAATGACAATGTACCAAGACAGGAATGTATTTATTCATTACCACTCGCGGTACACAAATAAACTTCGAAAAGAAGCCTCTGGCCATCTTAGAAACTCTGCGACTATGGTACATACACGTGTTCATTCTGCTCTCTTTGCGTTTTATCTGCTCCCTTTGATCTGCATTCTCTACTCGTTATAATCTACTCTATTCCTTTTGTCGCTTATACCATACCAGCACCCTCCATTCACAGCTTTCATTACTATGCCATTCAATGTACTTACTATCACATACTTCACCGGTGTTTCGTTAAATTCCAATAAACTCATGGTCCACATCGTAATTCTCATGAAATTGATGGCGACTTTATTCTAGGAATACTCTAGAGCCGCTGTATAGCAGAGAAGAATAGATATATATATATAGCAAGAACAAGAGAAGAGGATATATTTCTCGACTGCTCCCTATTCACTGTCCACGTCAATAAACGTTTATTTCAATTTTACGCAACAGTTTCTCTAAAAGTATCAACCGTTATTTTTCAATCAAATCGCTGACTCGACGAATTTGCGCTCTCCTCCGAGTAGCAAAGAATGATGGGCCTAGATGATTTTAATTTAGACGAAACAACTATCTGTTGGAGTCAATTTCCACGCAATTATATTATTCTATTATCACCGAAGATAATTAATTAAACCTAAAGATACGTAAAGATTCTGAATTCCGTGGATAAAGATATTTCCGAAACGTTGAGAATCTTCTTCTTGAAACGAGCGTAATATCGGGACACAGAAATTAGCGACGCCCGATAGATTCCTACAATTCCCTCCCCTTAGTCGATAATTCATATTATCGATATGCCTGTATTCCTCTATGACACCATATCCCTGTATCGTCTGCTCAGGATGCCCTATCTCAGCTTCATCACTTGCATTTTCTCAATTCCCTGTGTCCGCCGTATCAGTTGCACCGAGCTCGCTAAATCTGTTCAACTGCGCCATATATACTTCAGCCAGTATCAAGGAACACCAGCAACGCATTCCATCGAACATACTCACGAATCGTATCCCGTACAAAGTAGTAGATCGAGCGTGGTAGGAAAAATGGAAGAAATCGGTGCACCGTAGTGGGTGAAAAGGCAGGCGGCCCGCTGTAGAAGCGCGTTTCCGTGAACACGAAATCCGCGGAAGCGAAGGGGGCAACCGGTCTGTGGAAATCCGTATCGGAGACGCGAGCGCGTACCGCGGGCAGAAAGGAGCGGGCTGAGAGAAGCGGTCAGGCAGCGTATCCACCCACGACGTGGCATACTGTAACGAGGCTACAGTCCATTAAGTGCGTACGGCTATTATGGCTAATGCATTACGGGGCAATAAAAAACGGGAAGTATAGCACGGCGGGCCGCGTGCGCACGCTCGGCAACCGGACCACATTCCATGTCGGACGAGTATGTACGCGCTGCTCAATGCATTGCCTTCAAGTACAACGCTCGTAGATACGACGACGACGACGACGACGACACGCGCGCGCACACAGCCGATCGAACATCCAGACGCGATTCATCCAGTCTAGTCGGCACGAACGACCTTTTTTTAACCCTGCCACGCTCTTTCGGTCGTTTTCAACGTAATCGTACGATTCTGGCGTCGAGAAGTTTCTAAAACGCGGGAAAACTGTCATTGGTACGCGTGATTTTCCCTTTTAATTTTATGTTAAACGTTCTTCCAAAATAGTAGGAGTTCGTTTCGATCGATGAAACGAGCAAAATTGGAATACAAATATTTAGATCTTTTAAATTTTTTAGGTAATTTCATATTTTCACGAGTGTAACTATAAAAGTGGAATTTATATTCCGTTTCTAAATATTAGAACGAACTTTTGGATATTCTACGTATTCTTGAATATTATGTACATTCTGTACGCTTTTACGTTTCCAATAAATGCATGAACGTATGCGGTACAGTTATTAGCGTCTGAGGTTGGATATCGATTTGTGTAGATACCGATGAGTTTCTTCGATGTTGGAAGATTTGTTTGGATTCTGACGCTGTACTTCCATAGGTGAAGAATGATCGACGACTTTTTTCAATGTTGCAACATTTGTTTGGATTCCGATGACGTTCTGTGATAAGTAGAAGAAGGTTCGTTCAAATTCTGACGATTACCTGCGATGTTGAAAGATCTGTTCGGACTTTGACGACGTTCTTTGATAGTCGGAAGAGGTTCGGTTCAGATTTTGATTTTCTTCGATGTTGTAAAATTTGTTTGAATTCTGATTTTCTTCGATACTGGCAGGAATATTCTCCTTCTTCACGTATAACTGCCACGTACTAAGCATAAAAATATTCCGCATACGAATAGCCACCGTGACGGAATTTTTTCAACAAAAAGGTCGTAAAAGTGCATAAGAGAAATTCTCCACGAAAATGGCAGGCGCGAAGGAAAGTTGAATGTTCTCAGTCGGCGCGGCACAAAGTTTAAAAATATCGTAGCTCGGCCCTTCGAGCGGTGAAAATATGAATTTTTTATCTCTCCCTCGCGGACCATATGGCCGGTGCTCATCTCCACGGAGGGGTGGAAAGACAAAAAAGCGGGTCGAAGAGAAAGAGCGGGTCGAAAAAAGCGGAGAAACCGCGTAGCTACGGTATTTTTAGAATAGAATTTCCAAGGTGGTTTCCGTGGTTCCGTGCGACAGCCAGGAAAGAGGAAAGGGTTGCTGCATCCTTCTCTTTTTTTTATTTTCTTCCACGGCTCGCCACCCTGTCGTTTCCGCGTCTAAATTCTTCTCACCCTTTTTCCACCGACTGGAACCCTCTATTTTCCTTTTCAGAGTCGAGCATCCTTCAGCTGTCACTGCATGGCGTTCCTTTCTTCTTTCTCGTTCTTTGCCTAATTTACTTCTCGTCGATTAAGGAAACTTCATCGAGTAGACATTTTCCGAAACTTTTTCTTGTAGGAACTTTCGTCGCTTCGCGTGCCACGAACGTTCGTCTGCCCTGAACGATAAAGATCGGAGAAGTGATTATCTAGTTAATAGATTAATTGTCTTCGTGGAAAACCATCTGTAGACCAACAAAGCGTCAGACCACGTACGCCTGAGGAAGATTCGCGAAATCAAACGTTGGTCGAGGGACGTTCAATACGACGAGCTTCTAAATTGGTTTCTACTTCATCTTCTACAACCAGTTTTAATACTGCAACTAACTAGAACTAGAACTGGATCTTTGACGTTTATGTTTGACGATATGCTACACGCGAATGATTACAATAAAATGATAAGATAAATATAAACAGGGATAATATAGTCATATTTCTATCTCACTGAAAGCCAATACTAATCTCGTGAAAAAGCATTTTATGGGAAACTTTTATAAAAGTAAAAAATCATTAAGAATAATACTTTTGAAAAATTTGTTGCATTACTTTACAATAAACATAGTAAGAGGGAAGAAAATATGTCCAAATTTCTATTGATTTCTCGAGACATTTTCAGCTACGCGCTAATGTCTTTCTGCCTTTCTTTTTATTCTTTAACGTGAAAAGACATTTCTATCAAATTCCGACTACCTGGAATCAAAAGTACCGATATTTCTTTTTTTCTCTCGATCCATCCCTCCGGGCAACGGCGGCTGAATCCGGTAGCCCGTTATTTAAAGGTTCTTTCTCGGCTAATGGTTTTCTCACATGAACATCGAAACGGTACAAACCCCTTCTTTCCGGATATTCGAAACCCTTCGGTAAAGCTAACGAGAAGGTTTCCGCGTTAGGAAGGAAAAAACTGTGACTCGGAATTTTAAAGTCTGTCAACAGGGTTACAAAGTAAGCAAGACGTACATACAGTGGCTACAAAAGGAATATCGTTAAACGATACGAAATTTAATACATTTGGAGCTGACTGATTAGTACGTAAATGCCATGGTAAATATAATGCTATGCTAATACGTTTTGGACCGTGTATTACGATTACAAATTTCAAAAATCTCCCCAAATTTATATGTTATATTTATATGAAAAAATAAAGATATATAAGTAAGATAAGAAATTATTTCGAAATGAGAAAATTTTTCCTATCGATCGACAAAGTATTAAATGACACACTAACGCTCGATCTTTCTTCTTCTGGTACCATTATCAAATATATCATTGAATGGTCGATCAAATAAATCAAGCGTTTTTTTTTAGTTAAACGATGCATATACCCGCACCGATAATGTAAGTGCATTAACCGACAGGTAAATCTTGATTTGAAGAAACACGATATTTTATATGACGAGGCTAAACGGGTCTTTAAGGAAACGATCAGGGACCGGTATCCTGACCCATTTCCAAAGGGTTACGCAGCAACCCTTTCGCCAGCGGAACCTAACGGGCCGCGACTCCTTTTTCCCACATTCTAGTTTCCACGAAACATCGACTACCTGACCTTTCGAAGGGGTGAAAAACAACCCTGGAATTAAGTAGGAATCCCTCGGAGCGCAGGTGACGCCACCAGCCAAGATGAAACGAAATTAATTTCCTGATTTCTTCGTTTCATCGTCTCGAATTTGCGTTACCGTTACAGTTACTAAGCGAAATTGTAATTCGTGTTTAGTATACGTCAGCTGCGTTTTACCTGCATTTTTTCAGGCTCCTCTGACATGTGTTAGGATGAACCCTATCTTTTTCTATTTAAATTAAACGAAAATTATATAAATTTAGTGTTGGAATTTGAAATTATCGTAGGTACGAAATTGAATATTCTTCGCAAAGGAATTAACTCCTTGCTTCATATGTTAGTTTCAGTACTCTAAATTGAAGAATAATAAATATAAATCATACATTTATGAACATTGAATATTTTATATTCGTCAAGGTATTACAAATTATAGTAATCGACTCTTCCAATTTCTATGTTTCAATCCACATCTTTGTATCGACAAACAGAAATCTTCTTTCTTGAGCAAAATTTTGACTCAAAATCGGGACGAAACTTTACAGGTACCGATAACAATTCTTTTGTATTTTTCTCAAACATAATATACTATCTTTCAACAATAGAGAATCATAACACAAAGAACGTAATTACTCAAACAGCCGTTAAAAAGGAACCGAACCATCTGATCGTAGTTCTCAAGGAGCATGTTCAGATTCTTTGTTTTCATACACATCGCGACCACGGCTGACGATAAAGCTCAGCGATCGAAGCACGACATCAAGAAATATCAACGTAAGAGATTGGCGAAGTAATCGTGACGAACGAGGATGTCGAACCACCGATGAATCGAAAAGGAAGAACGTTCACATGACCGCGTGGGTACATGAATGAGTCCTATTTTCGCTTATGACTCTTTTCAGCTTTAATTATCTTTAATCCGTGCTATAAACTACCCGCACGATGTAAATAGGCTCGGAAATGTCAATCTAAAAGTTGGAAGGGACCCGTGAATGGTCGGTTGTACCGAATACGAAAAGAAAAGCCAGCCGGCTCCTGGGAACACTGGCTCCGGATCGTTTTTAATCGTTCGTTCCCGCTTTTGTTTCATCCAGCGCCAGTTAATTCGGCACATTGTTACTCCATTATGTTTACGATTGAACCTTTACAAGAATCAAAGCTCGTCCATACGGGGCTCGCGGCGAAAAAAGGGGGAGGTTCCACGTTGGTCGGAGGGTGGCGAAACTCTCAACATTATTGGACAAGAGCTTACCCCTGCTCTCGTAGCTTCCCTTTGAAGGGCGAGCCTGCGCCCTGCCGCTCTTTTGTTTCCACCACTGTAACTATGGAAAACGGGAGAATGCTTCTTTGCATGGAATAACAAACTAACGACTCGCTGTAGGGTCCGCGCTTTTGATCCTTTAGAATTTTATTTCTCCTGTCCCCTCTGTCCCACCAAACTCGCAGATTTATTCACATTTTTTCGAATTTCATCTTGTAATTATATTTTTAAGCGTTGAAACCTTCAAGATATCAATTTCGATTTTTAAGTTTACGCCATACTCATACTTTTCTTTGTAACATCGATTAGCTGCTAACAATTCGTTCGGAGTCTTATTTAAATCATGGAAAGCTGCAATTTTCCGATTTCCATGTTCGAGCGATCAGATACCGAGGAAGATTTCGTCGTTTCACTTGTACAGTGAATCGCCCATTCGTGCTTTGCGGAATTTTGTTTTCTAATGATTTCTACAATGGTCCAGACTTTTAAAATTCAAATCGTAGTTTCTAAGTTGCGGCGTCGGATAAGCGAAGAGATGTCGTTTCGTTTTTCTTGGTGAAATAAATCACCTAGATCATTCCAAGGTGGCCCGCGAAAATGATAGGAAATTTGACAATAAGCCAGATTTAATTACTGGAAATATTACACAACTTGAACATTAAAATTCGAAAAGTCTATCTACGCTGTTTATCTATGCCATATTGATCACATGTATGCGAAAAAGGGACAAGGAACGTAGGAATAGATAACGGTAGAGAGATTAGAGTATCGATCGATAAGGAGCCACTTCCTAATTTTCCCGAGTGAGAAGAAACTATGCGTTTTTCTAAGTGTTCTCTGTCTCAATTAACAACTAGCTGAGAAGAGAGCGGGATAATCGTCACCCCTGTGAAACGAATCGCCGATAAGCAATGACGATGACACCGGCGCCCCGTTTCAGCTAGTAAAATGTGGGAGGGTCTAACGGAGGGTTGTTGAAGAGCTTGCGTGACGTCATTGGCCGACACAGCACCCTGGCGATTCTGCGCGGGGTGCAAGTTGACTTCGCCGTATCGCGCGTGGATATTTCCAACCCCCGACACGAATTTCGAAAAATATTTGGTTATTATGTGTCGGAGTGAGAGATCGTTCTTCGACCCCTTCGTTCTTTGTTTTCTTTATTAAATATTTGTTTAGAGATACATCGGGAGGTATCGGGGGCCTGCGCGTTAGATGTTGGAATTCTAACTTTTGCTTTTCGAAATCAGATGAGGGAACGATTGCGATGTTTTTTTTTTTCTTTTAATGTTATAATTATACATGGACTAAATTGGAAAACATTAGCTTGGTTATTCTCCTAGAAATTCCAAGAAGGAACTCCGTGTGTATACGGTAGGTTACGATATACAAACACGTAACCGAGTCTGTATTATCTAAACTGAGACCAGGCGTAGTTAAACGAACGTTCCTATAACGGACATACGTAATCATTTGTTGGGCATCATGAATAAATTCCATATGCCAAAGAAAGAACAGTCGAACACGATACAGAAACGTCTGGTCAGTTTCAATTTTCCGAATATCAGCTGCCATTATTCAAACTGATAAAGTGCTATTATTGAAACCGTCGGGTTATTCAAACCACTTTCCCTCCGATCAGTCCGGATATTGTTATACGTGGTTCCACTGTCCTTCTACTTTCTCCCTAGACGATCGTAATTTTCCTTATAATTCAGAATCTAACAATAAATCAGTTTACTTTTGCTTCTGCGAATTCCAAAGAACACAAACGTGTTTCTCGTAATATCGAGCCTATTTCTGGGCCCACCCACAAACCCCCTCCACTCGCACGGACTCGAGGGTGAGTCCGCGATAAGAAGAAGCACGTGGACGACGCATCGAAAGCCGCCCCGGGGCGCAGCACGCCGCTCGCCAGCCGGTGGACGAGTGCCACGACAGTAGACGAAGAGCAGAAGAACTTCGTAGGAGCGGTTTGTGTGCGTGGCGGCGGTGGCACACACGCTTCCTTCTCTTTTCTTCCCTCGTTTAGCCTCGCGGAGTGCGTGTATCCGCGGTTCTCTCTCGGTAGGCTCCGGTTCAGTCAGCGGCGCGGCGAACATCGCAGTCCGTTGGTTCGGGTGCGAGCGAGACAGAAAAGACAGAAAACCGCGTGGGGAGAACGCGAGCTGTCTGGGTTGGGAACCGGGACGCGGAGAGGGTGTCAGAGGCGAGGTGGAACGACGGCGGAGGCGGGGAGAACCCGACGTGTCGTTCCGTCTGACGGGGTGGGGCATCGTTCCAGGACAGCTTTGGTGGGGACAACGAACCGCAGCGTTCGTTCCTAAGCGGCGAAGGAAGGGGCAGAGAAGTGGCACCGCTCCCCTCCACTCTGTCTCTCTCTTACCCTTCGGAGGGGTTCAGTCATCTCGCGCCAGCCGAGCCACGCGCACTCGCTTGTTTTACGTTCTGGGCTCGGTGAAAGATTCTCTCTCTGCTTCGGACGCCTCTACGTTCTCACGCGTTCTCTCTCGACCACGGATCGTCCGACGTCGTTCTAATAACCCCGTGAAAAACGGGGGTTGAACCGTCGGTTTAGCAGCGGACCGCGCGCGGTCTCGCGGGATCGTGCCAACGTTTCCTTTTTTTTTTCCTTCTCCCTCGGATCGAGTCGGAGTCAGGATCGCCTTGGCCTATCAGCCCGGTCAGTGGACAGCTAGACACACGGAACCAGACCGCCTCCTCCGGACGGAAGCCACGGAACACCCCCACTTCTTCTTCTGGTCAACCTAAGCCTCCCCCACCAAGCAGCCGGAGTGGAGTGTTCCGCGGTGTAGAGTGGAAGGCACACCGGGTAGCGAGTTTCACGGGTGGAGAACCCGCGGATACGTCGCGATCAACCCCCCAGAAGAATCGCCGGTAAGGTGGAGGACGTTTTTCCATCGTTTCGAGTTGTTTGAACGCGCTGCTTTCGACGCGAAACGTTTTCCCCCTCGTACGTTTCTGCGTCTTATCGTGATCTCGCTCGTTTCGTCCGGTGGACGCGCGCATACCCCACCCTCTGCGGACCATTGCCACCACCAGTTGGCAAACAAACCCTCTCCCCACCCCCTCGGGCGTGAGTAGAGAGAGCCGAGCTAGGGAAGAGAGGACAGTGGCATCATCGCGCGCCGCCAATTCTCGACTTCTCTTCGTGAATTCGCGCTGGTACCGGGGACTTCCGGTTCCACGGCGTCGTCGAAGGGTCGCCGGAGTCGTCGTTCGTGTTGCGTCGAATTAAGTGATCCGTTTCGTGGATGTCCATCGGATGACAGTGCAACTTGTTGGGGGAAAAAGAGAAAGAAAAAACAACAGGGCCAGTGCTTTTTTTCTCTTCGTGGACGGTGTGCAAATATACGATCGATGTGACAAGTTTTTCGTGACCAGTGTGACTCGAGGGAATAGATTACCGGAGACAAGCTTGGTGATCGATACCTGGCTCGCAACCTCAGTCGGTTCGAACTGATCGGTGTTAACGCGATGCCAAAGTGATACACTCCGCCACACGAAACTTTAGACAGAACCACCGTACTATACGAGTGAGTGATGAGACACGGCGACGACACGCGATCGGGTGAAGTTTCCCTCTTCGTGTAGGAAAATCGACGTAAGGAAGTTACGACCAACGACTATCGTCAGACCCATCCACCTTTCATCGAATTCCGGGATCTCATCGCCGGGACAGCGCTACTATGTTCACCAAACGAGAGACAAGAAGCGGAGGAAACGGAGATACTCGTTGAGAAAGGGAGAAATAGAGAGAGAGAGAAAGAGAGAGAAGTCGAGGTAAATACCTGAAGAGTCTTACCCTCTAACTAGACCTTAGAAGAATCGTCGAGAATAATCTCGCGCTTTAGGAAAAAAAAGCAAAAAGGCGCGGAAATATGGCAAGTCTGCCTCCGTCTAGTAGAAATATCGTTAGCGAGCAGAATGTTCCGTTGCTGAGTTTCGGGAAAGCCATTAAAACGGGTCGCGGAGCAGGTTTATTTATAATTTATACGAGCGAGTGAACATTGCCGCGCGCCTGCAGTAACAAAGTATTTGAATTATGTCAGGGAAGTGATGGGTTATTGCAGGGGAGGGCTGTAAAGTAGTTGGCAGCCACTTAGTCTCGGATTTTGAGAGGTGCGCATTTTACAGGCCGGATTTAGCATGGACGCATTGTTCTTTCGTAGCAGAAGGAAAAATTTCGCGGCTGACACCCGACTACGAGAATATTCTTTCGCGCGAGACCGAGCTCATCCGACTCTCAGGATTATATTCTAAAAACGCACATGTTACATGGCTGTCGAATGGCGTGAATCCTCTCGACCTGCACAGATACACGTAATTACCAGTAAGAGAATATCGCGTTCGGTTAGAGCGGAAAATTAGCGCTGCTCACGATCTAGCCGGGTGGAAATAACTGAGAAACGCTGACTGATTTCACGCGACGATGCTATCTTAGCGGGATTTTAAGAAACCAACCACGGAAAGAAACACGATATCGGAGCCGGGGGTTGGCCGGGGGTGAATTTTTATGGCGAACCATGCCTGACGATTTCTTCGTCCCGAGAGCCTGTAATCAGAATCACGGCCCTCGATAAGCACTGCCCCTGTTCGTTTTCAGAACTTCCTCCTTCGTGTTCGATAAAGGTGTGCACACCGAGAATTAACCATCCCGCCTTATATATTTCCTTCGCTTTTTTTTTTCTTCCTCTTTTCTTTTCAACCACTGCTGAGACGTTGAAAATGAGGCTTGTAATTTGCCGTCTCGAGAGAAAGAAAAAAGAACAAAGAGTCTTGGAACAGGTGGTGTTTTCATGTTCCATGCAGTGTCGTTTGGAAATTTTCCCCTTACACTTATCGGATTCGATCTCGTTTACGTTGGCCTCGCGGGTTTATCGTTCGTTTCTGTTCTCGCGTAGCTGCGATCGATTTGGTAAGTGAAACCATATGTATATCTATGGTGAAATGTTTGCTGGAAATATTAGAAGGATTAGCGTGACGTATCTTCTTCGTTTCGATTCACGATGGATGACAAGCATGTTGGTCGTATGCCGAAATATCTAGTGTTCTTTTCTAGTGCTCTGTGATTATTATGATTTGAATTATTATGATTTTGAATGATGACCCATACGATCGAAATGAATTCTCTATTTCAGTAGATATAATCAGATACTGTATGTATATATAGTTTCTATACGTTTGCTTTTAGTGTTTCTCGCCTTTCGTGTATTGCACGCTCTTTACGAAGGAAATATTTAAAACAGAAGAGATACAAACGCGGAGAAGAATCGGAGGAGAACATCAAGGTTGAATTATGATCTTTTTTCCGCTCTTTCGCTCGAAACTCTCCTCTGTAAAGAGACTAAAAACCGGCGTGCGAGTTGAAGGTTTTGCGCGAACCTTCTTCCTTTTTCAGCCTCGAAATACGTACAATCCACCCCGCGAATTCCTAAAGTAAATCGCAAGAAGCAGCTGCTCGTCCGATCGCTGCGCCAAATTAGGCCCGCGACTCTTCTCGAAGGAATCTTTCTTATTACCCTTTAAACCGACAAAACCTCTCGCGATATAGCCATTTAGGATCGATCTACCGACACGTTCTAAAGTAAACAGGCCGTAGGAAGAAAAGAGAGGAAAAAAAGAAAAAAGAAAAAAGAGACGCGTAAGAAACCGCGAAGGGAGAGATCGGTGTAAAAAGACAATTGGCAAGAAAGACTCTAGATAAAGGAATGAAGAAATCAACGAGGGAAGAGTGCACACTTGTTGATACACGCGGATGCGAATCTGGTGGAAAGGAGGAAAGGACGAGGAGAGAAAAAGAGGGCGAGGAGGTTGCGGTGGCTTTGGCGAAAGAGGGGAGGAAAGAAAACCTCGAAACAATTGGAGGCGCGGAGGCGGCCGCATTTCATGTTGCCTGGCATCGGCTCCCTTTAAAGAGTCTCTTGCTTTTTGTTAGCTCTTCGAAAATTATGATTGTTTGTCCGCGAGATTTACTGCTGCCGCGGCCCTCTCAGTGCGGTACAACGTAGCCGAGGTGCCCTCCAGGGGCACCCAAAGACTCTTGCCTCCTCCACTCCGAACCGGCGAAGAGGTTGGGGGATGGTTTGCAGAGATTAGAGAATCACGAACGTCGTACTCCACTATGTCGCGCTACCGTCTCCCGTTTCTGCCTCCGCTGCGATCCGCTTCCTTCTTCTTATCCTTTTCTCGCACCGTTGTTTAGTTATCGCCGCCGGTCCCGCGTAATTTGCCCGCGCAAATTAGCGCTGTTTGAATTAGCTGATCTCAGGCCGTGATTAAAAATTTCCATCCAGTGATCGGGATTTAAGTAGGTGCTTTTCCTTTCCTCTTCTTCGTTTCTTCGTTTCGAGTATTTCTTTTCTTTTCTTTTCTTTCTTTTTATTTCGTTTAAAGGATGCTTTGAAAGTTCGAGGCTTTCGTTGGGGTTATTGACAGGTCGGATGATTTGGAGGTTGAGAAAGTTTCATCAAGCTGAAGTTTCTAGTGTTGCTATGTTTTTTTTATTCGCTTTAAAAAGGGATTAGCCTGACGCGACGAATAAAAATGGTTTTCGTGTTTGATATTATCGGCGAGTTAAGTGATTTAGAAATTAGGAAAGATTTGCCGAGGAAAGATAGTATAGGAGTACTTTTCCTTATTAGACTTAAAAAGTATCTGGTCTCGCGCAACGATTAAAAAGTTTCCACCGAATAACCGGGCTTTTCCATACGTTTTTTCCCCGTTTAGAGAGACAGTTTCCACGTTTAATGTTTGGAATTATCGACGAATCAATGATGGTTCTATCAAAGAGAAAGACGATAAGAAATGGTAGAAGCAAATCATTTTCAAGTAACTGCAGTTTATGAATCACTTAAAAATAATAGAGCAGGTACACGGAGAGAGAAGACCTTGTAAAAAGAAAAAAAGAAAACGATCTTCGACACAGAAGAAGGATCCTCTATTAGCACGTTTATTAACCTATTTTACATGACAACATGTAAACCGATTTTACACGACGATGCACGTTTCATTCGGACGTCGGTAAAAATAATCTAATGAATCTGTAATCGTTCGCGGAATATGTGATGAAATATTTATTGAAATCGATGACTGCGGTAAAGAGGAGTCGACGTGGAGAGGATGGGAGAACATCCCATTCGTGTTGTACGCGTATCACGAGCGAGGAAATGGGGAAACTGTAAAACTTGTTTCCAAGCTTTTTTTCTGGTCTCGATGGTGGATTCAAGGCTCGACGATCACGTTCGATCGTAAAACATCGACTTGCGAGCTCGATACTCACGGTATTTCCGTTGATTTATTCGGCATCTTATTGTGCCTCCGAACTAAACCCGGCCTGACCATCCCAAAATGTGACTTTCTCTCTTTCTCGCCCTCTCTTCTTTCGTTCATCTTGCTCGCGGACCTGGCGATCGCTCTATAAATTTCACGAGTCTTTCGAACCCTATATTTTCTCGTTATCCTCGCGTTTTGCACGACACGTTTTATTAAAGTACGATAATTTTACGAGGCGCAGCCTCCATCCCCCGTCATTCGTTCTTTCTGCTCCTACCCGCCATACCTCGTCTCTCTCTCTCTCTCTTTCTCTCCATATTCGCCACTATCCGCCACCCAGGCGAACGCTCTTTTTCCCTCCGTTTCACGGTTTTGTCGGGTCACGAATTGTTGTTCGCGTGTGCCCTCGCGGCAAGAAGAAAAGATAAGAAGAATCGGCCGATAGATCGGGTTTCGCGTGGAAATGAATTCTTCTTGGTCTAACGCGTTCCGAATCGCTCGAATTCTCGACAGTTCTGGCCCCTTTAGATCCTCAAAGAAACGGGCTACGTGTGCCGGATTGCGTGTTTGGTAAATTGGACCGGCGAAACTTCTTGCCTAATCTATAAAATCGAATTAAGCGGCCTGGTTTTCGCACGGGCATGTTACAATATAATCTTCTTGCTTCCGAATCCCTTTCGCCGTACGTGTCAGTGGAAACCGTTGTTCTCTAGCTTCTTTCATTCCTGTGACTTATTCGTTTATTTATTTACGACAAATCGACTATCGTTTAACGAGACTATAGACTACGACATCTGTTGAACGGAATTAGCCAGAAATAATTATATTTCTGATCGTCAGAAATATAAACTTCTACAAGCGTGAACCGGTAACGATGAAAATATTGAGAGATGGTGAGATACAGAAAGTTATAGCAACGGCCCTCGGGTGTGTTTGATCGGAAGTTCCCGAACAATTATTCAATTACCATCGATCGACAAAGCGTGGGGGGAACGAAGGGAAGATCAGAAGGCATCAGAGAGAGCGTTCTCGAGGCGGGTCGTTCGTATACGTCCGACTGTACCTTCCTCGGGAAGGCAGCTCGGCAGTAAAAGGCCTAAAGTTTTTAATACTTTCAGTTGTTTTTATGGCGGCTGGCATTTGCTCTTTTTTATTGTTCGTCTCCTCTTTCCTTCTCGCTCATGGCAACACGCACACGACCCTTCAACCACGATCAACGGAGAAAGAGAGACAGACAGACAGACAGACAGACAGAGAAACAGTAAAGAAAAGAATGGAAGAGAAAACGAACGCGAACAAGAAAGAAAGAAAGAAAGGAGGCGATGGAACGCGCGTACACGCGGTGCAAAAGAGAAAGAGGGGGCATCCAAACGAGAGAAAGACCTCAGTCAGCCTTCTCTGATGTACGACTCGGCGGTCCGCGTGAAAAAAATCCCATAAACCAGTAAAAAAGCACGGGGTCTGTGGGCCAGAAGGGACGGGAGGGACGAAACAGGCGGGATAAGGGAGGAAGAAGAAGAGGAAGAAGAAGAAGAAGAAGAAGAAGAAGAAGACGAGGAGATGGAGGGCCCAGTATCGCTAAAGGAATTCCTCTTATGACGAACCACGCGTGATTTTCTCTCATTCCCCCCTCCCTTCGAACCTTCCAGTCCGAATGTGCACTTCTTCACCTCCCTTTACAACCATTCTCCCATTTCTTCTTCTTCTTCTTCTTCTTCTCTTCCCATTGCCTTTCTGTTGTCTTTGTCGTTACGCGTGTGCTTCGCTCTGCCCGGCCGTATTCTTCTTCTCTTACCCTCGGGCCGTGCTTCGACGCGGCCGTGAAACCGCGGCGATCTCGATGCACGAATTAAAAAGCGAAGACAGAAGAATTTCGAATGACTAATGACGGCCACATGTGCCGGCGTCGCGTCTATTCTTCTTCGTGCATCCTCGCCGCGATGCTGAACACGAGGATCTCGTGTTGCTTTGTCGCACCGAGAGAGAACACACTCTATCGATTTCGTATTCGTCGTTTTCCACGCCGCCACCGCTGGATACTCTATTAGGTGACTTAGGCCGAGGCACAGATCCATCGAGAGCGAGCCGTGTGTGCCGAGAAGAGGATTTACGAGCGTGGCGTACGTCTTTGATGCAAATCTTGCTTGACGTTGTCGACGTCTCGTCCATGAATATTCCCGTTTCTGTTTCGTAACGGATCTGAAAAATCTGACGTTAACGCTTCAACTACGAACGAATAAGCTATAAAATATGTATGAAAAAAACTAAGGTGCAACGTGTGGGAGAAAGCTTCTACTTTAGGAAAATCCGACCGAACCTTTGAAAATGCGTCGCTCCAAAATGAATGAAATTTCGGCGAAAAATTACAAATCATTCAGTTTGATTAATCTGGTGTTTCTAACATTAAGCGGAACCCTGTTTATGATGGTACGCGTGTTTTGGAAAGTTTTGGCGGCTACCACATTAGGAACCGGGCAATTTAGACATCGTAAAATCGTAGAATCTAAGTGGAAAGAATGTTAACGAAAAGAGTATTGAAGAAATCCTTGGAATTCTTTTATATAATCAGAGTGGCGGGAAACAATAAAATTGCAAATGACACGTTGAATTAATGCGACGTTGGTTCTTAATGAGTCAATTTGTGAATTGCAATTTTATAAATTAAGATTGAGATAAACGGAGTATTTGTGATTTTTGATAAATAGGTGACGCTTGCTCGTGGGCGTTTGAAACGATTAATTCAACGAGCGAAAGGATTTCCTTTTCGATTCGTGTTTCGTTTGTTCCACGTTGCGTTCGATGATTGTTACAACGCGTATATGTAAATTTACGCGAGTAAAACACACGCGTGTAATATTGGAAAGAGAATGAGAGGTAGAACGATGAGGAGAAGAGGAAAAAAAGCGAGTCGAAACCAGAGAATACGGATTGTAGTTTTCTGTCAGACTGTAATGGAATATCGCCGCGCTCTCTATGAATAGTTATGGCTCCTTACGCATAAATTAGACCGTAGGAATTAATAGCTAATTCAACAGCTTTTCAATTATCGTCGAAGCGAGAATTCAGTAATACCTGCCTTATAAATATAGATAAGAAACGTTGTTGTAATTTTATCGAGAATGTAAGTCTCATTACTTATTAGTTTTTCTCTTTTCCCCTTTTTTCTCATCTACTAATCGTCTAATAGTGTTTTTACCATAAATTTTCATAATCGTACAGGAATCCAATTTTCCCAATTCCACTCTGCTTTACGATATTTCTAATGTCGTTTTAATTCTCTAAATTTGTCTAATTTAGTAAGTAGGTAGTCGGTGATTCTTTACAGTACTTAAATTCTTATTTCAGAAGCTGATACATTACGTTGCGAATTTTTTAATAAATTTTCTGATTATCGGCACTTGAATTTCTTTATTCGTTGCATTAATTTTCCGTTTGGTTACTGCCGTTTTACTTATATCATAATCAATCTTTCGTAATTTGAAATATCAAATTCACTATCACGGACATAATTCAACCTCGTTTTCTTCTACGTTCCCTTCTAACTCGATAGTAAGGCGTTCACATCAAACCCTTTTATTCTCGCTTACAGATTATGTTGCTTCAGTTTCTCTAAAAAGAACGAACAACATTCCGTATAGATTATTCAAAACGCTGACCTTCAAACGCAAAACAAAATAAGTAAAAAAAAGTCATTATCCATGCATCGTTTTCCTTAAACGAACGTGTGCAACCTGCTTTCGATTACGGTATATGTCCCTGCAATTTGTCCAGAATAATAAAAAACCACTCCGTGCAAATTACTGAAAACTCTAATTTTCGAAGACACTACGAAAAAAGAAATCATTCTCCGCAGAATTGTTGTTTTTCTTTCTTCTTTTTTTTTTTTTTTTTTACGAAAGAACGTCCATTCCGACTTTGAATCGTATATCGTGTTCTTGCAAATTAAAAATTAAAAGAACCCAGGCAAATTACTGAAAACGTCAATCTTCAAAGAGAAAAATAAAAACAGTCGCTCTTCATACGTTGTTTTCTTAAAAAGACCGTCCACGGCCGATGTTGTAGCGTATCGTGGCGATCTTCGAACGGAGTTGGAAAAGGAGAAACGAGACAGAAAGAGGCCGAGATCGGAGCACCATCCGTAATTTCAGATAGAGTCGGTGCCGGGTGTTATTAAACCCGATAGGCCAGCGAATGTTTCTCCCTCGCGGGTGTTCCCCGACTTCAATTTAAATCGGTGACTTTGCTCTTCTGCCTCCCTCCGCCGTGGCCGGTTTCCTCTCCTTTTCCAGCAGACGTGCGTGGCTCGCGCATATTTCTGTCCTTCGAGGCAAGAATCCCTTCGGGATCCTTTCGGCCAACGAACGAAATGGAAAGCAGCGAAACAAGATCTACAGCCTATGCGATTCTTCTCTGGTTATTAAGCAACGATAATTATCAAATTGAATCGTCGATCCATTTGGTCAAGCCTCTTTCGTTCTTCTTTTTCCAGGCCAATGTGTTTCTTCCTTTTCTGGTAGCTCGTTCGACAAACCAATATCCGACCCGTCTGTACTTTGAATCGGGCAATGTATCTCAGAGACGAAGGTGTCGCGAGGAATTTACTAGAAAGTAAAAAGGTTTGTCGTGCGTCGTTGTGGCAACATTGAAGTCAAATTACGCGTGGGGTAATGATACACGGGGAATAAAAAATCGTTAGCAATTTGGATCTCGTATGTCAGTGAGATTGGAATGTCGGTTTATCACCGCTCGATACGAAACGCAGAATTCTGCATGCAACTTTGTCAAACGTGTATCAATAACGCCATTGCGAGCCCGTGGTACTACTTACGGTTTAATTAAGATCGCTCGAGATAAATCTAGACTGGGTCAGTTACACGTGAATTAATGATTTCCATCGATCACGTGCCACTAACCGATTAATAACAGAACGTTGGTAATCGGCCAGCTATCGGTTTAAATATTCCTAATTCGCGTTATAGCCAATAGGTTGAATTTTTACATACGTCGAACCAATAAACCGATATTTTTCATAGATCGAACCACTGGACTAAATTTTTCCGTAGATTGAACCAGTAGACTGAATATTTCCAGGGATCGAATCATTCGGTTCAAGTACATCGAGATGAACCATCAGCCTCGTTCTTTTTCGAGGCACGTCGAGTGTGTATCTTTTTTTTCATAACATACGATACTGTACAATATTCGCAATTTTTTGTCAAATAAAGGAAGAGTTACATCATGTGCAAAATCTTTAACAAAACCCAGAACGATTTCTATTGCAATTTACATAAGCGCTCCACAATCCTATAATCGTACAATTAAGTGAAAGAGTATTTGCATTGCTTAGAAAATTTTTATAGAGACTCAGAAGAATTTGTGTTATAATTCAAGTAAAAGTTTCGCAATATACATGAATTCGTTAAAATAATGATTTTTCCATTGTAAAACATGCTACTAAAAAAAAAAAAATTAATTATCTTGTAGCTT
Source organism: Bombus flavifrons (assembly GCF_040668555.2). NCBI lineage: Eukaryota > Metazoa > Arthropoda > Insecta > Hymenoptera > Apidae > Bombus > Bombus flavifrons. The sequence goes on along the minus strand of NC_138455.1, from coordinate 8,099,551 downwards.
CTACGTACGTATCATGCTTGAATTATAATAAAATTTGTTCCACGAGATCTCCAGGTTTGTTCAAAATTTAGAAAAACTTCAAAAACTTTCCTGGTACAATCATGATGCAGTATACAATCCCATTACGAGTTCAACTTCGTACGATATACATGATACACACTCATAAACCGTTTCCATAAATATTTCGCTACTTTTGCAAGCAACTGTACCTTCAACCATCTCTGTATAATTCGTTTCTTTCCGCGATTCGTAACAGAAATCATGTCGGACGATGTCTAATTACGCGAAGAGGAGGAGCGTGTCGCGTCGCATCCGAGATCGTTTGTCACGATGATCCCTCCGACAAGTCAATGCCGCGTTCTGGAGTCAAAGAAATCATTCATCACCTCGTGGCATGGCGACTCGAGGCGGTTTGCTGCTCGCGTGCTTCTCCCTGTCAGTCGATCCTCGAACGACGACAGGATGCTCGGCTCCCTCGAAATCCACCACTCGACTCGAGACCTTCCGGTGAACACCCGGAATACCACCTCTGTAGGGGAGAGATGATAGGACAGACTCGAAGAAGTCGAGCCCTCGTGCGGTCGGCTCTTCGCACGATTTTACACCGCGCAATTAAGCCGGCTGATAAGAGCCGATAACGGCCTCGGTTCTCATTCCCTACGTTCAGACTCGAGCGTTCCTGGGTCTCTGGGTTTCCAACACTAATTCTGGTCGGGGGAAGTTGCTCGAAGTCGATAGATAACGGGGACAATTTAGGCAGTTTTTGTCGCGGCATTCCTGAAACAGATGTTAATGGTCAGCCACGGTGTTCGGTTACGAATTAATCTGCCATTGGGAAATTAAGAAAGGTTTTTTATTATAGTTAGGACGGTTTGAAGGTTCAAGAGGCTGAGTTAATAGATTTGTTTGTATTGCTGGATTCGTGGAATAGATGTCAATGGTCAGACTAGTGTATTTCGTTACGACTTAACAGGGCATTGGGAAATTGGAAAATTGTGAGATCGTAGATGATGATAGATTATTGTATCATATTAGGTGATAGATACCGAGGACATTTCAGGCAGCTTGTGTCGCGGGATTCTCGAAACAGACGTCAGTGATCAGTCGTTGTGTCTGCTTATGAATTAATCTGGCAGTGGGAAATTAGAAACGGTTTTATTGTAATCGAAGTGTTTTAGGTTTAGGAGAGGTTTAGGCTGAGTTAGTAGAGTTCATTGTTCATTTATTGGTAACATGACGTTGGAATAGTAAGCGCGATGGATGAAATAAAATACATAATGAAAATTACTGCAGCGTTTGATAAATGTCATCTTAGATACAATTTCGTGCGAAGAAAGCGAAGAAACGAAGTTAAAGTAGCGTAGATGAATATACTCGATGTGTGTCCTTGCTTTCCTTCTCGTGTCCATAATTCCTTTGCGTAAAATGGAAAAAAAGCAGGTCGAGATTTGCCAACATTTTCTGCATATTAACGTTCCTTTTCAACTATATATTGGTATATTGTAACAAAAGCTGATCTTTATACTCTATTTTCTCGCTGTTGGAACATGGCAATGTCGCAGCCTTGTTGCAACATGTGCGATTACTATTAAAATTTCCAAACTTGTTTATACACTTGGACATAATCGCAGCATTTTGGCTGCATACACGAGGATAAGCCCCCATCACACTTATCAGCCAAACCTAATGAATTCAACTACATCAACATAAATTAGAATATCTATCACAGTACGTTTTAACATTTTTTTCTTTACAACTTTCAGAGTTGTTCAGAGTTTTCAACTTTTTTTATTTTCACTGTCAGACATTTTGGTCGTGCCTTTGTATGTATCGACAAAATCAAACATTGGACGATACCATAAATCCAATTATGTTCATGGAGATGCACCATCCACGATTAGTTCCTATTATACTAGCGAATTAAGAATCAAGAGGTGAAGAACCACGAGTTTCTCTTGGACCTCTCCAAAAAAAAGGAATCTCCATAAGACAAAGAAATTTTCTTTCCGAACGACAACCGAGAGAAATGGAGGAGGCGACAGAAAACAGTCTTCCTACACTGACGAAGTGAGAGATCGAAAACTGTAAGCCGAATCTGGTTTCAATCTGTTCGAGAAAGCTGCGCGAAAGGTTTAAGAATTTTCTTCCTGGACAGCGGCAGAGAAAAATGGAGGAAGTGACAACGAAACAGGAAACGAGCACAGAAGAGGACAGCACCGGGGCCGATGACGGTGTGCGACCGGTTCTCCGGATCGCGTTTTCATCAGCAAGCTCGTGTCGCACGGGTTCGACCGTTATTCAGGAATTAATTCATAATTAGAGCGGCCCACCTATGGGCAGCCTAACCCACATTCCAGTCGCCAGCTGTCCCCGCCAGCACAGCCTCGTTTCCAGCTTTTCTTTTCCTTTCTTCTCTTTTTCCCTCCTTGACTTCTTCCTCCCTCTCCCCCTCCCACCCTAGCGCATTTCTGCCTTGCCACGTCTCCTCTCGTGTCTGGCTCACCTACACAACTTATTTTGCATGGCTTCAGTCGCGTTACCTGCGAACGCACACCGCGTTCCAGCGCTGCTCTCCTCCGGAGAACTGGTCCCAAGTGGATCAGCTGATTGCCGCTGTTCTCCGCCATCCGACGTCAGCTTTTCTCCGCAACGGGGACCTCGACCAGGTCCTTGCATTGTTCCTAAGCGGATTTTCTTCCAGATCTCGAGACTTTATACGTCGACTCTGGTTTATTTTCTTCTACTTCTTAGGTTAGCTTCGCTGTGTTGCTCCTTTTTTTTTTTTTTTTTTTTTGTAATTGACCGATTCTTATGGACGAGTATTAACGTTACAAATATTAGGATTTCTTCTTGGTGTTTTCTTAGATTTCGAAGGGAACAGCGACGCGATGTTGTTGCGATCTTATCAGATCGTCAGTATGTGGTTTGACAGGTTACATGAAACTTCGTCATCTTCGTGTTGTCTCTTGAAGTAGATACAGTCTCTTACCAGATATAGTAGATACCTAGAAGTAAGTATTGTTTCTTTTTGTCGGTATATCGAGTACTTCTTCGGGTGTAGCAAATTTTTCACAGAACAATTTTAGATCCAGCTTCCTTTCAGAGCATCCTACATTCTCCGGCTACTTCTTCGATAGCGTTTGACCGGTACAATCATATAGAATCGATAACGATGTAATGTAGAAGATTGGAAAAGAAGCTGTTAGAACGCCAAAAAGTCTGTATGATTGTAACGAATTGTTTGTACGAATGCAAAAGCTAGAATCAGCGAAAGAAATAATTTTTGATCGATGATTGTTCAGTCTCTAATGGTCCATAGAATTGAGAAAAATTCTATGTAGAAAATCGGAGAACGAATTTCTTAACACATCAAAATTTCTATATGGCTGTAATGAATTGTCTATGCGAATTCCAAAGTCAAAGACAACAATAGATTTATTTCCCTATCGTAAGATAATAATTTTAGTTAATAATCGCTGATTGTCTAACAGTCTATAGAATCGACAAAATCCTTACGCGAAATATCAGGAAAGAATCTCTTATTACTTTCTTCGTTAAGACACCAAAAAGATGTTTCTATCGTTCTAATGAACGAGAGGGACGTTTCGCAAGGAACGCGTGGGAGGTTGGAGGTCTCGGAGGAGGATTAGAAAGTCGATTTCGCGGATCCAAATTCGTGGCGCTCGATCGAAGCCGGGACAAGAATTCGTATAGGGGGTCTTTGCACCCGGAGGATTCCAGCGGCGTCATTTATGGAACGGACAAGACACGCCATTAGATTTATGATTATGCAGCACGAGGCATATATTTATGAAAGTCACCAACACACGCTTCTGGCCAGATGTGACGTTAATCGGATTGCTCGGAAGAGACCGCCGCAGGACCCACTCGACTTCGATATTTGGTTCACCTGGTTTCACCAGCTTGACACTTTACCTTATGTATACTTAGCACACTCGATTAAAACTCTTATCTCGTACTATAATCTCTGATATTTTTCTACTGAAAAGAGAAAAGAGGAAACGAGTATAGCGGTCGTCGGTTAGGTAATAACACGGTAAAGTTACTTGGACATTTTTTAATATATCTCTGCTGTTCAGCGTAGAAAATTCACCTTTCAATGTACAATTATTTGTACTATCATGTTGCAATTAACGAGCTTGTAGAAGCAGAACCATTTGCTGTTGACAAGTTGATCGTTGATCGCGTAGAACTTCTGTTTATGGAAAGGCGGAGGTATCTATCCATGAAATTCGAATATCCGGTAAAATTTCCAAAACCGGTACGATGTAATCTTTCACACAATAACCATACAGTTAACGTGTATCAACTTCAATCTAGAATCATAACGCGCGTTTATACTAAATCTCAAGCCTGTTAACTCTCCCATGACTTACGACACTATCAGAAAGTAGGATTACAAATGACAAGATGGAGAGAATTCAGAAAAATTGAATTCGTTTCTCACTCGCCATTCTCGCTCGGCATAAAAACGAAATCGCCCTGAGGCACTCGTGCGATAATCAGGAAATCCAACGCGTGTAATGGAAGCTTGGAACGCTGTCTCCGATTAGTTTTCGACCATTTAAACGGATAACAAAGCAGGCGAACTGATAAAACAGACATAGAAATTTAGCGGTGACGGCGGACAAATCGCGGCAGTAAAACGTCCTCGTTTATATACATAAAGGAAAGAAAAGCGACAGGCTGGCCGCGTGTTATCGATCGAATAGTCCGACTTCTCCAACGACTGTTCAGTTCCAGTTTTCTTGAAACGGACTTTTTGGTCGCGGTGCATGGCGGATCGTAAAACGCGAGATACGCGATACGAGCTTGGAACGCGCTATATCGCGCGTGTACCTGCGCTAACGGCGACGATAGCGCGCAGAGACACTGCAACGGAAGAATGCAAGTGGCAAGTAGGTCAGCTGGATTCTCTGTTGCACGATCCGGCCTTTTATCTCCGCGAAATCGGCCGATTTCTTCGCGCGGAACGACCCGAGGGATTTTTCTCATCCGAGCAAATGTTAAACCTCGTTCGCTTCCTTGTTTCTGTGAAACCTAACCATGTGTTCGATCATTCGACGCTGGCTTTTAGTATGAAAGAGAATTTCGTGGGAGAATATTTCGGCTGTACCTGCTTACTTTCCCGAGAAGGATTTTTCATATTCGCGCTCGTGAGAAAGTGGAGCGGGCCGAGTGCGAAATTTATTAGGTTTATTAGGAAGCTCCAGTTTATTAAGATTTCTCTTTAGTTTCCCTCTCGATGCACGAAATTCGAACACTGCGTATAGTCCGTTGTAAACCTTTGTTCAAGCACAGAAAAATATTATCACGCGAAGAATATAATCAGGCGATGTCACGACTGACGTACTAGTTCCACGATTCTGCAATTCATCTGTCAAAGTTGCGAAAACTGTTTTTATTACAACCCAGCTTTACATCAGCGATACTATATCGATCGCCAATATTGGTCACCGATAATCTTCTATTCTTCCACATTACGACGATCAATATATCAAACATTTGGTACCAAAGTATTTCGTTATATTTATCCCAAAGAATTTCGTCAAGCTCCAACTATTTCATACGTTGATATATATTTATAGAGAAGTATCTCTCTACGCTGATACAAACAGGTTCAATATTCTATTGGGCTGGCAACTAAGTGATTGCGGATTTTGTCATTAGGTGGTATTGACAAAATCAGCAATCACTTAGTTGCCAACCCAATATACAAACAGGTCCAACAAGCTTCAACTTTTCGGTTTCTAATTTTTATCTAAGAAAACTGCCGATATGGAATAATAGCGTTACGAATACGTATCTGACTATCATGAAATGTTAAAGTCAAATTTATATGGCGGCAGAAAATCAAGACGGTACGGTCTTTATTGATCATTCTGATTGCATAAAAAGATAGTAATTAGAAATAACGCGACGACGGTATTACTACAGAAGAATGATATTAAAACAAAATTCGAGACGATGAAAAATGATAGTCTTTAAGGATCGGCGATGCTTAGGTTCGAGGATCAAGGTACATACATACAGATACGCACATACATACAGATACATACAGATACAAGGTACAGATACGCACATGCAGGTTGTATCGATTTGAGTGAAAACTTGCGACTCGATCCTTTTTATAAAATATCTCGGCGCAGTTTCTAAGTGCACGATGTAACACGAATTTAATTGGGCGATCGAATGACGCTTAATCGGCAGGAAATTATTCGGCGAAAAATCGAAAAAAATGAGGCGTGTAGGCGTTTGAAGTGGTGGGGAGTCGATGGGGGCGATGACTTTTCCGCGTCAGCAGTAATCGGTCTCGCGTACGACGTAACGAAATAATCAGGGATCGATTGCCGTGCAAGCAATTAATTTCCGGTCCCCTCGTCGAACTCTCCGGTTTCTCGCGTACCGTTGCGGAATACCGACGAAAGGAAAGGAAAGGAAAGAAAGGAAAAGAAACGCCGCGTGAACATGGACACGAAACGATATCGCGTGCGAGCAGCGTCACGTTCGGGCCGGAGATCCGATTAAAAAACCCTGTGACGATAAAAATTATCCGCGCGACGCGACGCCTCTTTTCGAACCTCGTCGATCGACCAGATTATTCTGTTTGGATTAACTCCAATGTTTTTATAAGCCGTGTACCGTTACTCATGCGCGTCACTGACGTAATAGTATCAATGATGTAGTTCCTGTGTTCAATCCTGTAAACCATTCAATTACAATCTTTATGTGATTGCCATATCGTGGATAATTATTTATTGAATGGAAATCTCGAAGGAAGTTTGGGAGAATTTTTATCAGAACTCGTGTGGCAGCTTCTATATTTTAAAACAGATTTATTACATCGGAGGGGAATAACATTATGAAGAATATCTTCGTGGAAATTCTGGACGACCTTTATCGTAATCGACGGAGAGAATTCGCAGTTGCTTGATCAATCTGATCGAATGAAAAAAAGAGTCACGTAATTATGATTGACGTAGATTGTACAAGCTCTAGAATCTTAAAAGATTTATGTATCAAAGTCAAAAGGTTCAGAACGATTTTTATCAACATCCAAATAGAAGTTTTGCCTCGTACGAGCGCACAATTTCTATTAAAATTTACATAAAATCTTCACAATTTCGAGACCAATCTGTCGAACGAAAGAACAGTCGCAACATCTACAAGATCCTCACAAAATCTCACGACGATGTCATATCGTGGTTCACGCACAAGTCTTGCAATCTCAAATCGATCTACGAGGCGAAAGAATAGTCACAACAGTCTGCAAGATCTTCGCGAGATCTAACGTTTTCGTACCATAATTTACACGAAAGTTCTCTAAATCGCAAACCAGTCTACCAAACGAAAGAAGACTCGCAGCATCTACAAAATCTTCGCAAGCTCTCGCAGTGACCTCTGTCGTAAATTACACAGAAGCTTCCCAATTCGCAGATCGCTCGATCGAACGAAAGAAACAATCGTCCTCGACCAAACACCGCGCACGGAACCGTCCAAGGAAACGTGATATCTGCGCCAAAATCGGCGCGGTGCCACGAGGGTGTCCTCGCGGCAAGAAATGGAAATTCTCCCAGTCCAAAAAAAAGAAGAAGGAAAAGAGAAGCTTGGAAAGGGAGAAGAGGCGAGTGCACGGCGCTTTCTTTGCCTGGGCCCAAGAGCCAGAACGACCTATTCGTCTCCTTATTGAGACGATCCGATGAGGACCGGCGATTGGAGGCGCTCGGGCCCTCGCGTGTTCCTCTTAAATATCCGAACAACTTTTTCCACCAAACGGCGGCCCGGGACAATTTACGACGAAAGCCGGTCAATCCGCGCTACATTTTGAATTTCAAATCGCAGCCACCGCACCGAGAGAACCGCCACACTTTTTCCCAACCGATCTGTTCGCGCTTGAAAACGGCGAAATCTGAAGACGCCCGCGTGAAAAGTGGGGGCGGTGTGCAGGCGAGCGCGCGCCTGCACCAGCCTCTCTCTAAATTTAAATTTACGATTTCTCCCGGCCGCCGCTTGTCTCCGCGGATGGTGCTTCTTCATTTCGCTTCGTGAATCCTCGTCTGATCTCTTCCCGAAAGCGGACGGCCGTTCCAACGTCTCCGGAAATCGTAGCTCGTGTTTGAGAGAGGGAAACTTCCCGCTTCCTGTAATGGTAGATCCTTTAGGCGTGAACGGGTTCTTCGGTGTCGAAGACTACTTCCGTTGTTCGCGTTCCCTTGCCGGTTTAGGTTACTTGCCAGCGAATCGTGAAATTATGCATAAAAGTCGGCCGAATGGAATATTCTGCTGAAGTATAAAAACGTATTTTGATTCTCCGGTGTAGAAAGCTGTGTATTCGTCTCTGTTCCTCGCGCTTTCTTCGATATTTAAGTTATTGGGCAGCAAATAGCGAAATGGGGCGTAAAAGTGGATTACGCGGAGCATTGTCGTTTCGTTAGAGCGCGAAAATATATTTGAATAATAGAAATTTTACAAATTATTTTAAATTATAAATTATGGTCGTAAACAAATTGCTACGGTTTAAAAAACAGCTGGTTATTATATTGTAAATACTTTTATTTCTTTAAGTTTCGCAAATGTTATAGAATCTAGGTGGAAGAAGACAGAAATATTAAAACAAGTCCTTGAAATTTTCTCTTGGAACTTGAATATGGAAAACTACGAATCAATAGCGTAGATTGGAAAAAGTAGCAGATGGAACCTTGGTTCTTGACGAGTTGAGTACAATGAACTTGGTTTTTCTATTTCCGACATACCAAACTTCTTTGATTCGCTCGTCATTAACGAGATGCCTTTTCACGTATGGGAAATAGATTTTATGGTAAATACTAGAGACAAAATGTCTCAATGATTTCCACTGGACGGCGATTCGTCAGGAATTTAGTGGAATAACGTTTCTTAATCGTCCGTACCGAACGACGAGCCGCGTGGTCACATGTTCTTGATTTAATTTAATTTAAGTATACGCTCGCGCCAACAAATGACAGGCATTTAGAGGGGACAGTCGACGATGGGGCTCTACCGTTTTAACCGGTTTAACGTGAAAATAGCAAGGAGACAAAGCATTACAGCGCAATTTCTCATCGTTTCGATTTTATCCTTCGCCCAGAAGCAGATACAATATCGTGTAACTCTTCTTTCTCATCATTCGTTTACTTGCATTTTCGTTGATAGCATCGATGAAAAATAAACCAGCTGAACGTTAACCTTCCTGAACAACCAGATGAAAGAATATCTTAACGCCGTTTATGTTAATTTTTGTATTATAAATTTCGTATTTTACGTCTTGAGTAACGATGACTAACTCGTTTTCAACACGTTAAAATTTTTTTCAAGGACATCTATTTGAATCGGTAAGTTGCAAAGAAATATTTTACGAGTCCAATAACGTGTTACCTTAATTAACTGTTTATGAAAAAGATTTGGTTGTCGTAACTCGTTAACAAATGTCGAAAACAAATCAACCCGTCATTCGGATTGTCAATCGTATGAACGTGATGATTCGGTTCAGTCCATAAATCTCCTGTTTCTTTTACGTTCCATTTCTTTTAGCTATAAATTATATTCTATTGACACAAACGAAATCTAAAATCCACTCAAACGATATTGATCTATTTTTATTAATTTCGAATTCCGTGATTGTAAAAATGCTCTACTGTTAACTGGTTAACTCTACTGTTTACCGGTTAAGTCTACTGTTTAAACGCTTAAAAACGTATTGTTCTTATAGAACAGCATGTAGTAGCCATAAAAGGTATTAAGTATTAAGATAGTCTCATAGTCACGATCGAGTAATCGAAGGAGAACAGGAGAAACTGTTAATCGATAATCGAGCGTTTCTTTCGAAGCGCGAAGGTGGAGGAAAACATTTCTCCCGGTCTCCTAAGCCGTTCTTAGTCGCTTTATCTGCGGCTGGTGGCGTTAATTGTTCGATACACAGCCACCCACGCACGGAAGTCGACTTCCTCGCGTAATCGCCAGGCGGAATTTAGTTTCTTGATTCGGTATTTATGCGCGGCACATTTTTCAGCGGAATTTCCTCGAGAGACCGGCCGCGATATAAATCCCCCGCGATAAAACGCTTGTTGCCGACAAATCCGCGAACGCGAATAAATTTCATTTATTTACGTTCTCTAAACCCGAGAATCGCTGTAATATTTCCTTTCCCTCCTGTCTTCGATTAAACCTTCGAGAAATAAGCACTTATCAGCAACAAGCTTTGTTTCATAATATAAAAATTGCGAAATTTACGAGTTTACGTTTGCAACCTGTTTGTATCGCGTGTAAAGATGTTAAGAGGATGTTTGTGGATTCTCTGTCTGTGATGTATAACGCAATCGAATAACGATTATGTTATGAAATTATGTTATAACGTACGTGGAATTGCACGACGACAGGTGCAATGACAATATGAAAACGATAATCAGGTGGACGTAAAAGTTGACGAAAACGACGATGAGAACAAGAAAAGAAATTAATCTGATTGTACCAAGTTGACGAGAGTATCGTTGGATATATTCAGTTTATTTGTAATCCACGGAGGAAGCGGCTTATTTGTCGAATAAAGGAAATTAATTATTCATGTCGACTACTTACCTTGAACATTGACATCGTTGTGACATTCGTGACCATTGTGTCAGCCTGATAATTCCTGCAATTCCCTATATATTTGCTATTTGTTCTCTGTTCAACGCGGTTGACAATTAATTCGCCTAAATAAATCTATTAAACAAATTATGATGGTTCGTTTTCAAGTACGCAATGTAATTCTGATAAGCGTAAAATCATTAAAAAATTTTCAATTTTTATACAAATACGAGGCATAAGATAAGAACGCGACAAAGTCGAAGGAGATGAACTTGAATAAAATAATGAAACTTTTCGGAAATGGATAATACCTGCTTTACTAAGCTATTGATACGATTTTGCTGTTTGTATCCCGAGTTTAATTCTTATTTAATAAAATATCCTGCATTACGTTGACTCTATCATTTTTCCTTTTTTTCGTGAATATAGTCCTCTCTAGGGGAAAAATGATAAATTATTCCTCGGTATGGCCGCAAATACGGTACACCTCATTCCTTGTCACATTAATCACGAGTTACAAAAATTGCAAATTATCTGACGTTTATAGTCATCCATATGAGGACTGCAAATTTTGATGTGTTTATAGTTAGACATATAAGAACTGGAAATTAACGTGAACGTATAAAAATCGAATCGAACGTAAAAAAAATAAAGAATTGTTTCCTTATTCGAGTGATTTAATTTACAGTACCGCTATTTTCTACGACCTCGAAAATCGAGTTGACCACGGTCGTGAATGTGCGACAAGACTCGACAAAAAAAGAAAAAAAAAGAAAAGAAAAATAACAAGTCGCAAGTGAACATGTAGCACTTAGTATTTTTAAACGTAACTCGGCAAAAAGATGTTTTGCGATTCACGACTCGCAGATATGGGTCTCTTATCTCGCTCTCCTATCTAATAACTACGCAATTCTTTATGAAATCGAAACAAATAAATGTTTCAATGTAAGCTCGGAATCTTTCGCGGCTGGCAAAAACGGTATGAAAAAATCGTGATTACAGGACAAAGTGGAACGCAATAATTCACGGTGTTGGCGGCTCGATCTGCTTCGCATCGTTTCCACGATTAAAACGTTATGCCAACAGCCTCGTAACGTTACGTTGCAAAATGATGTTTATCGTAATGTAAAAATATTCTTTCGCGATATCCATTAAAAATAGGTCATTTGGAAAGATCTATTTACGGTATATCACATGATCGAGATATGCATCGTCCCTCGTGGATCACACTGTTGCAGAATAAATTGTCGATCATGAAATTGGAATTATTTTATCGCGTTACGAATGAAACGTCAATGAATAAGTGAAATTCTAATTTCCCTGTAGGAAATTACGCGATGAAGAATTGTTCCACTTAATTCAAAATATGATACGTTTTACACATTAGGAACACCCTGTCAAAACGTCGCCAATTAAAAACCAATCGTCGATAATGAAAAATCTATTTTCCCTATAATTTGTTAAACGCTCGATTTCTCGTTTCTTATTGCTTTTGACCGTCTTATGGATGAAAAATGGATGGTGAAATTTGTCGGAAAATAAATAGATTTCCCTTGTAATTACTCTTAATATTATAATATTGGCAATTATCTTCGACACATGAAATAAACAATGAATAAACGATATATTGTTATTATCCATTATTCATTTATTATTCGTCGTGCATTGAAATAACTTGTCGATCTTCGAATTGGAAGCATTCTTACGATATTATCGCTTGAAAAATCGAGCCGATACCAAAAGTGCTGGAGTCAGGGATCGAGTAGGTGTAACGCGGATAGAGAACCACAAGGGAACAGCTTTTTAATGTCGTGGCTTGCATGTAACTAGGCCGCGGTGTTCGGGTGTGGCCGTGTCGCGCATTGTTTCTGAAATTACGATATTGTAGTTATTAATATTTATATATCGGCGAGCGGAGGATCGTCGTGGGGCTGGCAGCGTCGACTTTCTAAAGTGGTCGAATGCCACCGTGGCGCGCGACGATGTACCTTGACCCGAACCCGAGTAAAATTATCGCTTTCGCGGCGAAAACGCCTCTCGGAAGTTGCACACTCTGACGTTTATTGATTGACCATCGCGTCTCCACCGTTTACGAATAAATGTAACGATCAATCCTGATCTCGTAGAACTGGGCGTTCCGTCTCTCCCGCGAGACTTTTCCCATCCAACGATCTCCAATCGCACAGGATATATAATGGCGAACAACGACTGCTCCACCCTCACAACATCGTTAACCCTGCTGCGATCCTCGAATTTTTACGGTGAAACCTTTTAGCTATATATTATGCGTGTTGTACGAAATATTTTAAATTATTGCTTTTTTTTTTGTTTTGTTTAATTGAGGTTTAATATCGGATCAACTGCTTACGAAATTGTTGATGACACCATAGAAGAAAGAGGGTTGCACGTTATATCGCGTTATTCCATCGGTATAGTTTGTAAATGTTTACGAATGGTGGATCTTAAAATTTCGTTAGCTCTCTAGTGAGAAGATTGTGGATTTTTATTCATTTTTATATTTTTTCGTGAACATATGAAATGGAATTTAAATGGAAATTTGTTACACGTATTAAATATTATAATAAATATTCTATTTTGTATATTACGTGCATCGTGTGCAGATTTGCACCTTCGAATTTTCCATAAATTTATAAAAATTGGCAATGGACTAATGAGACTGGAGATATTATGATTATGATCATATCATTTCATTATCTTATATTATGATTGATATTTGAGACGAATCTGAAAATGTATGTAGTCGTAAAAAGATATTTCTTGACGTGAGAAAAATACAATTGGATCGAATGCTTCAAGGTTAAGGTGTACCAGAGTTGGAAATTATTATATGAACAGAGACATTTGTGCTGGATGTTGAAATCCCTCGTGTAACTGCTTAGTTGTAGTTTGTCCGTCTTCGTCTAAATATACCGACCATTCTGCTCCAAAATTGTTCGCGACGAAATATGCTTCTCTTAAATCTCATACAATGAAGCACATATTTTGTTACGGTCTTACACATCAGCTATTACTGCTGATATTTTAAAATATTACGCTGGTTTGTCGTATTTTGTCATGCCACTACGAATCTACCGAAAATTGGCACACGAGGAACACACGCTTTTCCTGAAGTAAACGTCGCGTCGTGTCAACGAGTGAACGTCAGTATTCCCTCATCCGAAATAAAAAATACTTAGCAATCGTCTCTAAAACACTAAGAGTATGGTAAAGTAGAATTATACCGAATACGAAAAGCAAATATTTAAAAACTACGTGAAATTTAATCATTTTCATTGAAATACAACAATCATTAACAATAACTTATTCGATTCATTATTTTATCTCATGGGACCTTTTGCGACAAAGGCGCTCTATTACACTGTTAACTTTGCTATGTCATTTTGGTTATTTTCCAACCAATATTCGATATTTTGTAACATGAAAAAATACAAAAATTTCATGTTGCAGTAAAATAGGAAAAAAATTGCTACCTATATGCGCTGTTTCTCGTCTTAATTTTACGTTTAAACATTTTCTTAAAACGCTACAAGTCTTTTTCGTTGCTAAAACGAGAGCAAGATTGAAGTATGAAAATTCGATAATGGCAACAATGTTACCGAGACGCAGCTTCTTAATCATCTCGATAAGGTTCTCAGGCGAGACAAGGTGACGAGGTTTATCAGAATTTCGCTGATAAAGAACACACACTGACCGGCCAGTGCTGTGGATCGAATTCCACGTGACTTGACTTGTGAACAGCGACGCAGCTGCTCGATATCTGCACGTCTAACCAAATCAGGTGGAGTAGCTCGGAATGCGCCAGTACGGTCGTTTGATTGACATTTCGGGGACGCTCGTTTGTCACAGAAAAGTCGAACTCCATTTGTTCCTCCAATTCACTCGATTCCCCCCTTTCCTCCGCTTCTTTGCCTCACCCTACAATTCCACCCCCCAGCATTACCTGTCTCTTATTTCCATCCAAGCGATTTACCCTCTCTCGTCGCACCTTCCCTTCCTCTACTTTCTGTTTTATTTAATTATTCTACGTGGTTCGTTCTCGTTTTGTATCGTTTCGCTTTCCGCGTGCGTTAAGATAACAGAGCGCGAACCCATGCTGGGCTATCGGTCAAAGTCAACGAAAACGACGCGACACGTTCGAAAACTTCCACTTTCTACTTTTCAACCCTCTCCTCCGTCCAGCCATACTGCCACGAATCTTGAATTATTTAATGATTGTTTATTGCTTGCCATTTTGGAATATGTTAGAACTTAGCAGGTAAAAAGTTTGCCATTATCGCTGCCAAATTTTGATTCGATTTTACAGTAACAAATATAAAAACCGGATGAATTTATGTTAATATAATTCATAATAAGTGGTGATAAAACGAAACACTGAAAGTTCTATGCTCCGAGAAACCATGTTAATTAAATCCATATATTTTCTCAAATATTAATCATGCACGTAGTTAATGTGAAATTGTTAATTACACAAAAAGCGAAATCGTCCAGTGAAAATGAAAAATCGCCAGCATCGAACGAACCCGATTCGTCCGAACGTTCTGAGGGTTGAGAATCTTCGATATTTGGACGTTTGGAAAGTTTGTATTTTATTTCTCTTGAAACCTACCAACGTTATACGCGTGCAATTGTAAATTCGGTGATTTTGCCGTATTTCCATAACACGTTCGGCGACGTCATGCGCCATCATTTTATACACGATCGTTGCAGTGCAGTGATACACGCATCCCTTGACCTCCTATACTACGCGCAAGGCTTTTTACCTCCGCTGCTAGCATTCTTATCACGAACACGTTAAACAACTGTCGAACGAATTTCAGATCGATGGATGTGATGGTTTCGGTGTATGGCTGCTTCGAACGTTTCGTCGAACGCTTATATTTTCGGCAAAGTCCGGCGAGGTCGGTCGCGTAGGTAAAATTGGAGAACCGGATATGCCAGCTGCTCGGTGCAGGCTCATTGACATTTCCCTCGAGTTCCGATGCGCGGCGATCGGCGGAACAACGGGCGTCATCGAGCGCACGATCGGTACGTGACATTTCCCCCGCTATAAAAATGCGCGTCCGGTAGCAATTGCAACCCGCGTGTCGCGCCTGTGTTGCTGCTCGTTTTAATAAACATCACGATGATCGGTGGCAAACCGTGGCTGGTGTCGTATCGCCGAAAAAGGCGGAGTTGCCTCCCTCGGCACTCTCTGTTCGTGTTCGCCTGTGGCGAAAGACAATGGAACGCACGAAAAAGGCGCGAAATCCAGAATGTCGACGGTCAGTCGGACGATTGCGAAGGTGGGACACGTTCGACGGGAGGCAACGTCTCACAAATAAATTATCAACGCTCTCCGGCATTCGCCGCGGAATCGACGATTCTATATGACCGGCTGCCGGACGGATGAATATGCTGCGGACACGCGGAACATGCCAAGCGTGCGATGCCTCTTCATTCACCCGTTTCGTCGTTCCTGGAGGGAATGTCGATCTCTCCTGGAACCAATCCCCGAGACATTTATCATTTTATTACACCGGGCCAACACCGTTCAACGTGTATTCGATCTTCTTGCAGAATGGAATATTTATGCGGCGCGTTGAAAACCGTAGCGATGCGACAAGTTCGACAATTCGGATTCGCTGGCGTACGCGAACTTCTTGAAAAAAAGGTGATCGTGTCCCTATGATTTTACGAGCAAACAAGTTAGAGATTTGCGGGTTACGGTAGCGGCGCGTTAATTAGACGTCGCTGTAACGTAAGTTGTCGAAATTGAATTGATTAATCCATTTTATTTTACACACGAGTAAACAGCAGAGGTATAGTGAAGCATATATCGATGCTATAGTAATTGACAATGTTAGGAAATTGACAAGTGACAAGTCGTAGATAGTAGGCTGGAATTGCGTAATTTTGTAGTTTTGCATTGAATAAGATTGTAAGTTAATTGTATGAAATTGACATTTAAAATGGAGCTTGACTTTTTTACCCTCAAACTTGTCGCTGTCATGCAGCAGTTATTAGCACGTATCACCTGTGACTTGCAAAATGAACGAATGGATCGTTGAAAAACTACATTGGCCAATTGCCCAGATTGACAAATATAATAAGAATCGCCGGTTTTGAAAATTAACTTATCGTTGCTCTTACGGCGAATGAGTTTACAGGAATTTATTTCTTGAAAGATACTGAGACTGATATTTGCAAAAAATGAATTAGTTGGTCAGGTGTTCAAATATCTGAAATATCCATATCTCGCTCTTACACGATGAAAAGGAAAAATGTCTAAAATTCGCTGAAAGTATATCTGTCTGAATAATTCACCGGATAATTTGTTCACTTTGCTAGGATATCTGTTAGGATATGGCTCCGACTCGCGACCAGTTAGCGAAGTACCAATGTCGTGAAAATTAAAACTATGTTAGCAACAGCTTAGTTACCAGCCTATTAACAATCAATTACATGATATCCTTTTGGTACCGGCACAAGTACTACAATTTCTAACGATGCCGCGGAACGATGTCGGGAACAGCGGCTAGCGTAACTCATTCCGTAAGTTTTAGCCATTAATGGTAGTAGTATCGGCAATAGAGGTACAGTAACCGGTAGAACCGCTCGCGAACTAGTGGTAGCGCAACTATTATTAGCAGAACGATAATTATACTAGTAACGCACCTCGTTCCTTTTTCACCAGATGACGCACGAGATTCTCTCGCTTTTATCGCGATATTCCGCCTCGTGGTGGACTGGGACGCACGCGTATCGATTGATCGACAGGGCTCGACAGGCACGTGACCGATCGCGGAAAGGGAAAGTTCGATCGACGCAACGTGTGCGCGTTGATGACATCCGGAGTTCCGGTAATTATCGCCTGAAATCTTCGCTCTACCCTTCTCAAGCTGAATTCTCAGACATGAAACATGGAATGTTCCGAATTGCGATACCTCGTCTGATAGCGTTTCTTCAGCAAATTGAAGATCGCAATCTCTTTTTTCTTTTGTAAGGAAATCGAAATCGTGGATTCTCGAGGGAAAGGAGTTTTTGTTTCCTGTGAAAGAATTTAACTCTCTGCCTGTTAAGAATCTTTATATTTCAATTTTACTTTCATTTTGGCAGGTTTCCAATGTTTTGAGATGTTTAACATAAAATTCAAACGAGAAATCACTCACGCTAGTAAGAATCTTCCCATATATTGTTGAATTATTTTGTACTGTTAAAAAAATACGAGTTACCTCGGATGCAGGAAACTACAGAAAAATTGATATCTTTTCTATTTTCTCTGCAATCACCGGGTTATCTCGATATAATCGACAATTTAATAAATATATATGGAATAACAATCACAGCAAGATATTTTCACTTTACATTACATGTTCCACGTTACATGAAAAATTACGTTTAAATATTTTTAAGAAAGACTCTCCGGGATAAATTTGTATGACAAAGGAACAGCAACAAATAAAAGGCACACTCGTGTCGTACTGTCTAGTGTAGTGCATAGGCACCGAACACAAAAAGACGCAAAGGTCGATAGAAAATCGTAACAAGTTGACGTTGCAGGTTAATAGAGGAATACCAACAGAGGAATAAAAGCGGGAAGTGGTATCTCGGCGATATCTCGGTTCGCATGAGATTTCGAACTAGATGATACCGAGAGGAAACGCGCGAGTTGACCGCGCGAGCACACAGCAACGTAACAACACAGGTGTAACCTACGTGCGCGTTTTCATTGTACGAGAAACGCGGCGACGTGGGCACAGACACGGAATTCCAACGAGTGGAACCCGACGAAAATGTCAATGAGTCGATCGCGAACGATATGAAGAATTCGAAAGCAATAACCGCGAATGCTCGCCTCCGGTGGATCTGGAATCCTGTATGCAATTCCACCTTCGTGCTCGTTCCTAGACAATTATCGATTAGCTAGACAGAAGAATACTACGTTCGATGGTAACAGAAGGAAAACTGCCGGCTATTCTTGGAGCCTGCCTTTTGTCAGACATTAGCATACGCATGTTAAAAAGTCTTTCGGTAGTAGTTACACCTATTCAATTGAAAACTAGAAGAAATCAATGATGTGACGAACGACTTATACTATACCGGGTGGCATGCAATCTTATGGAATACAAAAATTCATAGAAACGTAATCTGGCTTATTTGATCTTTTGTCCGGTTTTCGAGTTTCTTCAGGCATCCGACCAGAGACGTTTTATCATCGATATTATATTGTATTACGTTTAATAATATTAATAATAATAATTGGTATTCTTATATCATATTCAATGAGACGTACGTGGACCGATGAGTTTTTTAGAAACTTAGGATCTTAACTTATGATCATTTGGTAGTTGTTATATATAAAAAGTTGAGTACCATTAATAAAGATATTTAACAGTACTTTTTGTAGCTACTGTACGTTCAAAACTGGAGAAAGTTAAGATTAAAATTATCGACTTGTCGAGTGTATCTAATTTTATGCATGTACAATTTTCATTAATATCTTACGATAGTTTAATAAACAGAGTCACATGGATATATCTGATTATCAAGGATTATCAGATTCGCGGTAGTTTTGTTCGAATGACGCGTTATTAACGACTCTTTCCGTATAACGATAAATTTCAACAATCATGAGGCAAGCAACGTGATACGTGGTCCAGTCGATCATACCTGATTGTGCAAAAAAACTCGTTTCAAGATAATTTACGAGCGGGCAGCGGCCACCGCAATTACGAATCGACGCGTTCTCGAAAGATTTCAATAAAACCGCGGGTAGAATTTACAATGCTGCTAACGAGAGCAAGACTGCAAAGACATCGAACCATTTCGATCGCTCCTCCTCGGGCCTCCTTTGGGCCAGATCCGGATCATCGTTTCGACGCCATAAAACCGATCGTTCTCGTTTCTTTCGATTCGTTTCTTTACTTCTATTAGTTTCTACGCAACATTTTGGAACGAAAGCAATTTCCTTTTATTAATACAGTTTGGCAGAAGTGGAATTATTCCACTTTCATTTCGATATCATCGCTGCTATATTAGAACCATTAAGACAGAAGCAAAAATTTGCTTCTTCTTAGTAAAGAAACGACATAAAAATTATCTTCTTTGTCGGTGGACTGGTAGAGAAGATGGTCTGACAAGGATAGACTTATTCTACTTTACTGTTGGTCTACTTTGGTAGAACAATATAATACGAGAAATGATATTGATAGTAGGAATATGCAAATTTTCGTCTGTTGAGTGAAGAAATGGGATGGAGATTTATGATTGATAGAAATAGGATTGTTCCACTGCAGTTTCAGTATCGTTCACGAATTTGCAAATCTTCGTCGTTACAAACGTGTTTCTTTCGTTCGTCACTGACGATTTTAAGATCGGACGTTTTTGGGACGCTAAGAAAATACTTTCCCTCGACGATTATTAATAATCGAAACACGTTTCTCTTTATTCATTCACGAGGGAGGCGTGACGCACCAAGATTAGGACCGGTATCGTCAAGAACAAATGTATCAATTACTAAGTTAGTCGACAACTCGTTTAAAACACGATATTTCTTCCACTCAACGTTATGTACGAAAAACTTAATTATACGAATTAAACCGTGACGTGATAGATTCAATAGAAAAATCTCGACGAGTAGCCTAAATTTCATTCATTATCTCGCGATTACTTCACGTTCAATCCTGAAATTCTACAATCCGCCAACCAACGTGTTGCCCAATGCACGATGGCAAAAGGAACGAGCGGAAACAGCAATCGTTGAGGGGTGAACGTGGCCATCGAGAAACAGTCGGAGAATTCCATTTCCAAAATCGTCTCGGTTCGATTCCTCGGCGGCGTACGAAGAAAAGAAGGCAGATTTCGATCTGCTTCGTGGTATCGCGAGGCCAACGCGGACAGAGAACATCGACGGAGTGAAAGAGAGAAAAAGAGAGGCAGCGTGTGGTGTGCGTATGTGTGAGAAAGAGAGAAACCTGGCCAAGAAGTTGACCAGAGGGGGGTGTGGGAGAGAAGAAGGGGCATTATCTCCGAACCGGCCAGTGCCATTATCCATCGTCCATTTGAATTTTCAGCTCTCGTAATAACGACTAATACGAGACAAATGAACCGCGGGCGGGTGAAAGAAAGAGGAAAGGGTGGGGGCAAAACGGCCAGGGCGAACAGAGAGAAGAAAAGGGGGATAGCGGGAGAGAAAGAGGAGAGGAGAACGGCGTGATTAATGGAGTCTCCGCGGCGAGCGAGAGCTCCGCCAGGATAAGATCTCCGATGGAATTCCCGTGGCTTTTATATTGGATTTCTTTTAAATTCGTTACTTTATCCGGCACTATGTTAATAGCGGGCCGATATGAGAGCTCGCGGTTTAAGAGGAGTTCATTTATCATTCGCCGCGTCGCTTCCATCCAGAGGATTCACGTACAACTTCCATCGCCTCGAATCTCTGCTTTGCTCTCGGTGTATCACATCCCCTTTGCCTCCCTTCGCGATCACCAACTCGCGTTGGTCACCATTGTTGCGAAGCAACGCGGGACTGTTTCCACCATTTTCACGGTGCAATGGTTCCTCTTGGTGGCGCGGAAAAAAAAACAAGTGTCTTTGAACTGTTGAAAAAACCGGTTCTTTACGTTGGCGAGGGATAAGAACGACGCGACGTTGACTGCTATGGGTTAGTGGGGAAAACAGGAAAGAAAAGCGAAAGCTCTCGATTTCATCGATCGACGATCCGATCTTTTTAATCTGTCATCCCGTTTCTTCTTAAGACACGCGCGTTTTCTGGGTCGTTGTCAACAGAATCCTGTTTCTGATTAGAGCTGAAGTCGGAGAGAGGCATGAAAGAATCATTGTATGAAAGCGATCTGTAAAGGATTAAGAAAGTCCCGTTTCGATTGAAACAAGAGCGAGATTGGACATCGAACAGAACATTCGACGATTGTTGTTAACTACTAGTTACTAATAAAGTAATATTTCTTTACCTGCGTAACAATTGTAGCTTTTCAATAAACTACCTTTAGTTAAGCTTAGATATTTTCAACCATCGAATCGACACGTTGAAATTGAATGAATTGAGACGAATGAAACGTCTAATGAAATCTTCATATTAAATGAATCGAATTGAACTGGTTGAAACGTGACTGAAATCGTATTCTATTAATTTGCTGATAGAAAAGCTGCACTCGGAACTAGTCGGTCATCATAAACTGAACGACGAGACGATAGTTGACAGGATTTTCGAAATATCTTGGAAATAGGTGGAAGAATCGCTTCGTAATTAGAGCCAGACAGTTGGGTAATTAATAAAGCTGAAAGAGACTTAGTGTTGGTCCTCAAAGTCGATGGAAAGACGGGTTTCCTCGGCAGTCCGAAACGAGGCGTCAGAATCTGAAGCGCGGATCGTTCGTCATCGGCTCGCAGCCAGCTCGACGGAGAAAAGCACGAGCGGATGACGCTGGAACACGTGTAGATGTCAAGGCGTTAATCCCTCGAGAGACGAAGACGCATTTCTTGGACCACGAGCATGGTTGTTCGATCGAGACGAGTACCAAACAATTCAGCTTCCACTAATGATACTGAAAACTCTCTCCTTTGTTCTCTTCTAAAGAAAAAGATTATCAAGGAAAAGTTAGAAAAAAGATATTTGTAGTCCTATGCTTATCAGACTTCCTACTGATTTTTATTTTCTATATTTCTCGAGCGTGTTCGAGGAATATTATTTCGTTGTATTTCAACGACCGTGCGTTAACACCGGGAGGACAATGCACGTGCTTAAGAAACGGCGACTCGACGCGACGTTAATGAGAGCCAATTAATCAGCCAGCCAAGCGAATCTTGATGCGAACAAGCGAAATCCTTGCCCCGTGAGGAAGCCTGCGCTATTCACTTCCGGTCCCTCCATAGCTGCAAACAGAGTTTTGCGCAAAATATTCTTGTACCGTTTATAATAAAAAACTAGAACTTGTATATTTTCTTCCATACAAACTACAGGAAGATCTCCCTCTTTTTCTTTAGAAAATGGAGAATCGATGGAGCGATCTAGTCGCAAGAAATCTTCGGATGTTGGTAATATAATTAGGTAATTTTTATGTCGATATGAATTGGGTCATTAATACGATAACGAAACAAATGGGTTTTTTAAATTTTGGAATGTTGGAATATCTCGGAAGAGCTCTGTAAAATATATAAATCTGATCATCTTAGAACAGGGCAGTTTCATATTAATAATCTTAATTAAATCACTGTAAATTCTCTTTCATGCGAACTTCAGGAAGATCGCAGATCCTTTCTGAGAAAAAATTTAAGGACATCGGATGGAGTTAAAATGGAAAATCAAGTAATCTAAGGGATCGTTGTATCGCAACAGCGATAAAAAAAAAGGAAAATTAGTAGAATCTCCGACATTACGAAAGGTTCCCTTGTGAGCGATACAACGATTGATCATCGACCTCGGAAGATTTCAAGCAGATTCATGAATTACTAACAAACCCGATCATCGTAGCCTTGTTAAATAAATTACAAATACCATCTCGTTGTCAATACTTTGTTCAAGAATCGATTTACTTATATTTTCTTGGTTGTTCGACGTCAAACGGAGACTTGAATAAGACGTTTCTTTTCCAAGTTCGATCAGGCGAAAGTCGAGTCTCGGTGGCCAGGTGTAATCGATCGCTGACAGCCAGTTTATGTCTTGTTCGATTAGAGAAATCCGATCGAATCGCGTTTGTGATTTCGCCGCTCCGTGGAAAACTGGTTTCCCGGATTGTTCCCATGGTTTTGCTCGTTGGCTATTTTCCGCTTTCGACGGAACCCACGCCGTGAAAAGTATCGTTTGGCGAAGAAAGACGTGTAGGCAGGAGACAGGCGAGCAAGTGTTCGCATCGTTCACAGTCACCTAAGTGTCTCCATCATCGCGACGGAATTCGGCTTCTGTCGGCAGCTTCGAGACGCCTCGAATTTGTCAGGCAAAGCTTCGAATAAATTTAGGGCCGTTCAAACGGAAAAGGTTCGAGGCGAAATTCTTCGGCCAAATTTGTCTTATCCTCGCAATGTGAAATCCTCCGTTGTTTCGACCCTTCGGTGGTAATCATCTCCTTATGCTCCACAATGGCATTTTTTAATTTCTTAATATTCTTCGCCATTCTATTGGCAATTAAGTGGTAACATCGTTTACCATCATTTAATGTTCTTGCAATATTCGCAGTTCTCTTGCTCTTTGCGTGTTAAGATATTCGAAGTTGATCGTTCAAGTAAAATTATATTGTACAGGCTGTTAGAGAATAAATAGATATTTCCAGCTAAACGAAGGAAATCAAAAATACGAAGAAATGAGAGAAAAGAAATAACGTTAGTTTTCTTTAATCTCGAAACGATTTATGGAAAAGGGATCATAAGAGAAATGATGAATTGTGTAAACTGTACTGGAAATGTTACATCTGACTTTTTCAATGGTAGCCACTAAACTACTAGCTTAATGGTAGTTGCTCAAATACTTCTTCTTACTTGCCAAGTAAAACATGAAAGTCAGGAAATCAACAAAAAGGTGGACTCGTCATGTAAACTCCCGTGTGGTCTTCAACCTTGTTCTTTTCGTATTTACGAACTAAAGAAACACTTCGTAATAATGTTTTGCTACTTGACTACAAAATTCTTGCTTCGCGTCCATAAATCCTTTTTCCGGAAAGACTTGCAATTTGCTAAAAGAATCTCCTAAAGAATATCCTAAATGAATGATTAAGATCGATCTTTAAAATAGAATAACTATGTGTATATACATATTATATATGGAAAAAGAACGCACGAATGTTGGAAGAAGTGTGTTTAAAAGAGTCGCGATGGAAGCTCATAAAAATCGTAAAAGCCGAACGGTGAAGGTTTTGGGGGAAAGCTTGGTAGCGTGTTCTAAAGCGCGTAGAAGGCGCTCTCTCTCCTGTGGGCCCGGCTCTATACCTCTTAATCCAGATTGAAAATATGTAAATAAATCCACTCGCGGCTCCGCAGGCTGGATGCCCACTCTGTATTCCCCGTCGAAAAAGTATTTTAATAGAAACGATTCATCATTCCACGGGGCCCCCTCGGAGCTTCTTTTTCTTCTTCAGAAAGAAGAAGAAGAAGCTCTCTCGCTGCTTCTGGCCCCCTTGGCTTCTCTCCTTCTATGCCTGAAGAAACGAACGCATCGGCAGGACACACGAATCTTTTCTCTCTCTCTCTTCCTTCTTCTTTCCTCTTCGGCTCCTTTGTCCACCGCCTTTCGCTTTCAATTTTTACCGGATTTCGCGGAATTTCGACCGAAAGGTTTTCGCTTTTATCTTCGAGACGCGGGCGCCCCGTGTTTCGGACTCGGCTCGTTTTGCTCGCTCGAAATTTTATGCGAGTGGATACAACGCTGGATTTCGCGGAATCTCAGCGTCCACCTTCTTTCGCATAATTTCTTCTTCGAGACCTCACCGAGCGTTCTGCTCTCTCTTATTCCGATGCTGCCAAGGGATTTTCAACGGTCTTGCTGAAACCTTGCTCGGGAGCCTTTTGTTTCCGAGCTTCGATCGCGATCAAAACCCTCTGGGGCTCTGCTGTTCGCGGCTCTATCCAGAGAGAAGGACTCGTCGTGCAGAAACGATCCGCTCGCTTTTTCTGCAGGCTTCTTCTTCGCGTTTTTTCGTACGACCACGATCTCGTCCTGGAGTTCGATGTCTCATTATGTCAGAGCTGCCGGGATTTCGGGGGAATTCCATACGCTCCCTCTGTGTACCTTCCTTCTCCTCCTCCTCCTCCTCCTCCTCCTCCTCTTTTGCTTCTTATACCTGCTTGTTTCTCGTTTTGGACTGGACAAGGTCGTTCGGCTCTTGTATTTTAAACGACTCGTAATTTGAAGAAAACTTTTAATAAGCCCTGCTTATATCGAACGAGGTGAAATGAGATAGAACGATGATCTATTTCGTGAAAGTCTCTGACTTCGATCATCATCATCGGAGCAGGCCAAAACGTTTTTTGAAGCTACTGTGCTATGTAAGGTTTTATGCTTGTACAAGACCTTTTCAAGGTGTACGTAGAATCGAGCGGTTGGAATGTTGATAGAATTTATTACAATTACATAATACCGTACATACAGTAGTAATGTATGTTACATGTAACTCTGTAGACTGTTATTTAGTGATTGGTGAAAGAAAACGAATGAAATCGTGATTACTATCGGAGAAACATATTCAGTCGCTGATCGTGGAATTAAGACCACACGCAGAAATTTCATTCTTCCAACTACCAGACGTCGTTGAAACATACACAGATAAAAAAGCAAATTATGATTGATCGTCTAGATTGTTCCTAAACACGTAAATTATCATGTAAATATAAATCGCAATTATTTCATTTATTATCTTCCACGATCAGATAACACTCGGATGATCTGAGAGCCATTGGAAATATCTGTAAGTCGCTGCTCGTTGCTCGCCATCGCTACGTTGCACGAGTTGGAAACAAAAATTCAGAATGTGGAAACGATATCAGCTGTAGCGAAAAGGAGCACGAGAAAATATAACTACTGATATGTATGAAACAACTTACAG
This sequence comes from Bombus flavifrons, assembly GCF_040668555.2. Classification (NCBI taxonomy): domain Eukaryota; kingdom Metazoa; phylum Arthropoda; class Insecta; order Hymenoptera; family Apidae; genus Bombus; species Bombus flavifrons. The sequence continues at coordinate 8,073,395 of NC_138455.1, read as the reverse complement.
TAATTAACCAAATTTGATACTATTGATTTTGTCATTAGGTGGTATTGACAAAATCCGCAATCACTTAGTTGCCAACCCAATAGAATTCCTGTACGTCTCTCAATTTTGCTAAAAGAATGAAAAACATCGAAAATTTTAAACGATTCTAATTAACCCGTGATCAGAGTCTGTAGATGTATTTATAAGTTATTAACATAAAATAGAGACGGGAAAAATGAGGAGCAAGTGTACTGGAACAAGGTTAACGGTATCGACCAATAATTCAGAAAACTCGTGCTCGGATGAGCCGTGTCCGAAAGGAGAGCAAATTTTTCCATTATTCATTAGCCGCGGACGAGCGTTACATCTCGATTGGTTTCTTGTCGGTCGCGCTATTAGGAATCAATCAAGCCTTCGGGATCGTCGATGCTCTTCTCGACTGACAGGCAGCCTAAAACATCTGGTAAGAACGTAACGCAGCGATCTCCAGGACATCTATCCGACTCCTCCTTCTTCGATTCCTCCATAATCTTTCGTTTACGCGATATATTTCATCTCCTTGATCATGCAAAAACGATCGGCCGAGGTGATTTCAGACAAAGCTGTTCTTATTGCTTGTTTGTTCAATAATAGAAAGAAGAAAAAAAAAAAGAGTCGATGACACAAGACGACGATGGTCCGCGATATTCTTTTTGAATATCTGTTTGAGCGCCGATAATAGATTATCGAGCAACACCTGCTTTTATTCCTCCTTCAAAGACGACAGCGTTTAGAATTGATTACGACAGGCTACGTCTTGTAAAATTCTCTTCGAGTTTTCGTATCGTTTTATAAAGCGAAGATCGTAACACTTTACGTCCGACACTCTGTTCCTTGTATTTTGCTATCAGCTTCGTAATAAAGTGACGAGGGCTTTCGAAAAAATAATGTTCACTGTAAGCTAAATGATAATTAATCAATAGTCGTCGAACGACGATCATAAACGAGCGTTTACATTGCAGATGAAAACGAAACAAGGTGTTCGCGGATAAATGGCCGATCTTACATGGCGTCTAGCGTCTTCTAGCGACTCGCGTATTTGGTAAAACCGTTTCTCTTCGTGCCGGTTTGATTTTTGCGAGTTACACGGCACAGAACTCATAGAGGGAGAGAGAAAGAGAGAGCAGACAGCAAACGTGTATCGTACGTTCCCATCTTTTCCATGTTTCATTGGCGTTCATCAGCCTCGAACACCAATTAGAGGCAGCCTGTAAACGTTACACTTGCCAAGCGAAACGATTGGCGCTTCCAGCGGGGTCTCTTTTTATGGACGAAACGTCTCCTCGGCTGAAGAAACGCGCGGAGCCTGAATGCTCGCTTTCTTCGGCAACTCGCAACACGATCGTTTTCTTCACCAGAGATTCCCTGGTGTCGGACCGACTATATTTCAGCTCGTCCCGGGTGCCACGACTCTGTGCAACTCCGATCGAATAACCAACGCTTGCGACTTTTCATCGAAATCTTCAGCACCGAAGACGATTGCAGAATCATAAAACTTGCAAATGTCGACTTTATTTTCTCGACACTGCCAGGTGTATAATTTTACAAGAACGATTCTTTACGGAATAGAAATAACTAGAAATTGGAAGAGTGGTTCGAGGAATCCTTGGAATTGTCATATCGCCACCGAGATGAAAAGACAATTGGTTCTGCCATGGTCGTTGGAAGATAAATTGGAAAAATCCGACGATATCTATCTCTCGTGCGAAAGAAAAGTTCTCCTTCGCTACGAATTGAAAGAAACACAAACCTAGGATTGATCGAGTGATGCAAAGAATCATGACAAGTTATATCGCAACAGAAAATTGATTCTTCCACGATTATTAGAGAGTAGATTCGAAGAAATCTGCCCCTCAGATAAAAACCATTTTTCACGCAAAGGGTATTCCTTCTTCGCGGAATGTAAAGAATTCGAATCATGGATTGATCGAATAACCCAAGGAATTATTGGAGGTGGCATCGCAACAGAGGTAAAAAGTATAAAGGATTGGTCCCCCTACAGTTGCCAGGAGTCCGGATTATACAAGTCGCCCCGTACTTGCGCATTAAAATCCTTGGAACGAAATATTACGCATCCCCGATAGTCCGCCCCTTCTTTGCTCGTTACCAGCAATATGGCCCCCCCTTTTTAGTGGAAGCTACCCCGAATCGAGCGAGGCCAGACCAGTCCGTGCCACTATAAATCTCGGAAGTTTTAATGCCTTGCAGCCTGCACGCTCGTCCCTTCTCTTCACCGACTGCCTCTTTTCTCTTCCCCCTTCTTCTTCTCATCATATCCTCTCCCTCCCTCCTATACCCTTTCCGTGGATTCGATCCACGAATTCATCCAGAACCCCGCCACCCCTTCCGTCCTATTTGCATATGCGCATAATAGCAAATGCAGAGCTACCCTTTACTATTAATTTTATAAAATCATTCAACCCGCTTTCTCCATCCCCCGTTTCGTCTTCTTGCCTTTTTTTCTTTCTTTGTGCGTGTGTGTGTACGCGCGCGCGCGTGTGTGTGTGTTCAATTTCATCCTCTTTCCCTTTCTTCCTTTTTCGATGTGTCGCTGGTTCCTCTATACTCCGTACCCTCGGGACCCTCCTTATTTAAATAACGGATTTTCGAAATCTCGTTTTCGGACAGATCACAGGGGTCGCGACGGCTGCGCCAACACGTGTGAGCATATTTCGCATGGGCCGTCAGCGTTCATCCACGCATCGAATTTTCCATTCAACAGTTTCCTTTTCGTTTCTTTGTTTCGCGCAGAAGGGAGGGGGAAATTAGTTATTCGTTCTGTGTACGAACATTTATGGGTTATGATCTTATTTTTAATGTATCTATATTTCATATACGTGTCATCGTATATAAATCGATCTATTCTTCGAATTTTCCGTTCATTAGATTCCTTCCAGTCTGCTGCCTTTGTTTAGAGCAGAGAAGAAACTCAGATACAGATATCTGCGAATCTTAGCTTCACGTTCGATATTTTTATTATTCTCACGCGATCATCGATCCCACGCATCTTCTTTCTATCATTCAGCGTTTAATCGTAGAGCAAAAGAGAATTAACGATTCGTCCCATCTACGGAAATTCATGAATTTTGGTTTCATTCTGTGTTTGACAGCGCAGCTGCCAAAGTTGGGTCACCGGATTAAATTTTCCATTAACAACTTATCAACTTTCTTCCATTTTTCTTCTATTACTAAGGATTATATTATAGAAAAAATTCATTTACGAATGTTCCTTTCACTCTTGCCGCGTTTATATTTCGTGCAGAAGTTCCTTGGGTTCCACAGCGTATCAAATGTTCCATTCACCATAACCAGCTTCTTATCTTCCTTCTGTTGTTTAAAGAACAGAGGATAATGAGTTATTTGTTTCGTCTAGAAATCCTGGCTCGATTCGTGTACGCAGGAATTCTTGCTCGAAGAACATCGAAAGTTTGTACACCTGGAGGATCATGAAACGACTCTCGTGGGAGGTAGAAACGGCCAAGCCTTCCCTGTCCGCACGTCCCCCGGTCCATCCATCGATTAATTACCCGGCGCTCACTCGTTAATTAGCCTTGAAGGCCCGCGACGAGCATCGTCCATGCAGAAATCGAATCGTCGGTCACGATAACAACGCCTCCATTAAACGCGAATAATTGAAACCCGAAAAAAGGCGGGCCTCTGTGTTGAAGTGGTGAAACCGGTCAATTTTCACGTCTTTTTACACTAGGCTCGTTAAATCGAAACATCTACATTCCTTCCGTGAACAAACAAATCAGATATACACACACATATATATACACTAAAATTATTTCTATAGAAATATAGTAGCGTGAAGTATCGTAGAATTATTTGAGCCGAGTAATCAAGCTAATTTCCCTTGTAATTCGTTAAATCGATTTACGAGCAGTTTTTAAGCGCTCTACATTTTCAAACAGGCTGTTGCATTCGTACGTTGTTGGTGACATGATAAACAGAGAAATACATCGTGTACTTACATCCAATAGCTACGCGGATATAATTCCACTCGCGAAAAGCACGAAAGTTTCTTTAACGTGTTAATATTCTCAGTTGTAATTATGATAATTCAGTGGCGTGGATACGTCACTTTATTCCTGGAAATTATTCTATCACTGTGTCAGTTCTTATGTAATGCCCGGCCGCTGAAGCAAACAATTGCTGAACCTGAAATTACATTACATTACATTAAAATACCAGTTTCATACAGTTACGTTAAAATACCAATGATGTCTCATGATATAGCTACGACAAGTTTAATTACCGCATGCGAAGTTGATGAAGATCAAATTTTAAGACTAATGGTGCCGCGCGATATAAAACAAGCATGCAAAGTCGCAGATTGAATTTTAACGTGTCTTAAGAGGTTGAATCTCGGGTTGGCTCGAATAACCCCAGTTCCAATGTACAGAGGTCAGAGAGAGAAAGAGAGAGAGAGAGAGATCTCGAAGTCGCGTTTTTCCGCGCGAGCAGCGAAGCCATTAAGACGTTTTAGCGTGTTTCGTGAAACGAAGTAGAGTGAAGGGAAAAAAGAAATAGAAGGAAGAAGAAAGAGTAGGAGGATAGAAGGTGATCCCCTCTGGTCCTCGTTGGGTCTACTTAGAGCCGATAGAGGCGGCCTAACTACCGTAACCGTATCCAGGTCTAAATAGTTGGAGTTACGCTAAGTAGCCCTAACCAGATTAGTAAGTCGTTGCGTGCTCTATTTTTAACGGCGCGCCGCCGGCATTCGAGGCGTTTTACGTGGAACACAGAGAGAGCAGCAGAAGAGAATGCTGAACCAGAACAGTGTGAAAGCGAGAAAGAAATAAAGAGAAGGATGTAAAAGCTGGCCAGATAAAAAGCCAGCTGAAGCTGAGATAGAAAAGGACGAACATAAGGAACCGAGTAGTAGAAGAGGAAGGGCCTTCGTAGCTTTATCCTAATCCCCGTAAACGAGACACGTCCTCTTCGAAGCGTTTGCCCTTGTTTCCTGCCCCCATCTAGTCTTCTTCTCTTTGCCATCGCGTTTCGCTAGCTCCCGACGGGTTTTGTTCGAACCACGATCATTTGCATAGAGATTACCGACGCACGAGTTATGTTATAATGGCATGTACGTAGTTCCATCCAGTTTTCTAAGATTTCTTTCAATTTCCATCCTCATTACCGTTTCCATTCGCCCGATTCGTTTCGCTTTCCGTTCCACAACTAATTTTACAGTCGCGATTTCTTACAGTTAGGACAACGGTTTTTTTTTCTTAATGCATTCGTAATGCAGTGTATATGTTTACTCGAACGAAATAAACTCGACTTATTTGAGTAATATTTTTCTTTATAAATGTCCGAATAGGCGAATATCTGTTGACTCTTTCTACTTGTCTGAATGTGAACTCTTATTTTATGAACGAAAAGTCGTGAGTAGTGGGAGAATTAATGTATTCGAGTTACATGTACAAAGTATGTGTTCCACTACAGGTTCATAGAGAATAAAGTGCCAAGTATTAGGAAATTTAGAAAACGTACAGAAGTTTCACCTTCTTGATTTTATTCATAGAAAGCATGAGTATTCATAGATAACAATTTTACTCGAGCGAGGTGTTGAGCGAATTCGTTGAGCGAGCAACCGTGTCTTATCTTCGATTCTTTAGAATTTATGGTATCCTTGAACTATTAGTCCAAGATTCATAGATGGCAATCACAGTTTCTTAAAAGGCATTGCTTCCGTATTTTTCCTGTTTCTTACGCTGTTATTAAGTATGTCAAATGTCTCGTGTTCTCCATTTTTCATCTTCCTTGTTCGTTGAATATTTCATTTTTTATTCCGTACGTAATCGCAGAGTCTCGGTTTCTGATCTTGTTTAATTCACAAGTAGTAATTACGATTTCTTAAGAAATAAAATTCCTTCTCTATTTTTCCTCTTTCCTAACGTCATCACTGCAATAACCTAATGCCCTAGTTATAAGTATAGTTAACAATCAGAAAAACGAATAAAAATTTCTTTCATTTTTTCTACTCGTTATATATTTTCTACTTTCTAAGTATTTTTCATCCTCTAACCTACCAATTGTAAAGTCTCAGTTCCTCGCAGTATTCGATTCACAAGTATCATTCGTAGTTCCCTGAAAGATTTCCTTTGTATTTTCCCTGTTGCTATTCGATAGTCGTATAGCGTTTTCAAAATATTAGAACATTCGTGTACGTATCGTTCTAGCGTTCGATACGCAAGTGGCTCTTATATTTTATCAACGTAACTTCCTCTGTATTTCCCGTATTTCTCACGTGATTATTAATTAGGTCGCGACAGGAACGAGTAAACGAAGTGAATCTCTCCCTCCCACGGCGCGGCTCGATGTCAGTAATTCTTTTGACATCGTCGAAATCCAAATATTGGAGGCAAACATCGTTCTCTCTCCCGGTGCGGCGGCGGCGGCGGCGGCGGCGCTGCGAATTTATTTGCACGCCGCTCGAACCGTTTAAACGTTCCTCCACTTGTCGTATACCCTCTCTCTCTCTCTTTCTTTCCTTCTCTTTCCCTTTCTTCCTCTCTGTCGCTCGGCTATACGGCAGAGAAAAGCGAGAAGAAGAGGAGGGAACAAGCCGTTAGGCAGCTCGCGCGCGCGTGGAAGGGACCACGGGGCGAGACGGAGAGGAATTTTATTTCCGCTCACATTAATTTCAACGACGCAGAAGACGGTCGCCACAAGGCGCAGCTTGAAATTACGAATATTATGACTTCAACCAGTTCTCAGAATTCTATGTTTTTCATTCTTTAATCTCGGCCTCCTCGTGTTTCACACCATATCTTATGAACACACTCGCCCTCTTTCTAGCCCGGTAGCTCGTCGTCTCGTTTCTCTTCCCCGAGTTTCTCGCAAGAGAAGAAGCATGGTTGGTGTTCTCTCGCCGTCTACAAGATCCACCTAACCGTGCGCGCACGTGAATCGTCTCCGCGAAGTCAAGAGAATAGTTAGAAAACGATTGTTGCACTTGCTGGCCGCTTCTACGTGCCTTCCGTTGTTTCACCACGCGCGTCCCTGTCTGAGACACGGTTCCGACTGCTTCGAATACCGTTTGAACTGGTTGAGGTAATGCAGAGATGATTGATGTCAGCAGTTTAGCGATATGGTTAGCTTTGAACTGCTATTCGCCGGTACAGTGACTTTAAAAACTGTTCAGTTTGAAACAGATAGGCAAGTGTTTCTAGGGCCAGATGCTTTCATCTCGTAGGACCAGAACACAGAGGTTCAGCACGATTCGAGAATTCTTTGTCGTTTCTAGGGTACGAGTATCGAAGCGCAACGAGATCTTCTTAAGCCTGCAATCCTCGAATTTTTATGTCTGAATCATCATCTTGGTAAACAAGAGAATATTTAATGTCTAAAGACCTGTAGTAAAAAATCTGCAAAAGGTCATATCCTATAACGATTAAATATGATTAATGAGTTCGTCGCGGATCTGAGTCACATGACGTGGAACAACATAAATATGCAAAATACAGCACTCCTTACAATGCTAAATAAACGAAACAAATCTCTATCTACGTCTTACTCTTTCAATTATTTTCATAAAAGCGTAAATTCGTATGAATATCCACTCTATGATAGCAAGTGTACGATCCACAGCGAACGAGAGTAATCGAAAAGTCGAGTTCACGACGACCAAGTTGGAAAGTGCAATTTTACGCCAAGCATACTGATACTCGAAAGCAATGTCAGAAAAAAGTAACGTCTCAGGAAAACAATTACACGCGGACCAGAGGCAAACGTCGTTTTCCCGAACGATCGAGACCCACTCGAGGAAATACGTCGGAGAGATAAGCAACGCTTATTTTAAGGCTTTAAGTCGCTGGCGAATTTGAATAATCTACCGGTATTCCAGCAGACACTTGAAAAGCCACGAGGCCCGTCCAGCCCCCAGGCCTGGCAACATTACATTCAAGTGTTTGACGAACGAACGCGTTACGTCGCCTGCTTTTTTGTTTTCCTGCTTCTGGTATCGGCATCAGCGTCGAGCTATGTCGAGTGTAGCCACCACTCTCACGACTCTGCTACTGTCTCTTCTGGCTTGCTTCGTACACGCGTTGCCAGAATTCGTGATCGTTCCTTTCTGCTACAGTGCCTTTTAGACCAGCGATTTTCAATCGCTTTTTCTACCAGACGAAATTCTCGATAAAAAGTATATTGTAAATAGATATATTACAGTTGATTCCAGACAGGACATTCACAGCTATCGTTGTTTTTTGGCTGCTGTCATTTTTTCCTTTAACGATCGAAGGGAAAAGAAGTCGACGCCCCTCGCTAGATAGTTGCTTATCGCATGTTTCAAAAATATACCACTTACGGTATATTATTGATTATGGTAATTCCTGTGCAACGAAAAGTAGAAAAAATCGATAAGCATCGATCGACAGTTTCGAGGGTGAAATTTAAAAAATTGCGAAATGTGCGCATTTGGCTTGTGAACGATTCATCGCTACTGAATTTGAGCAAAGCGGAGGAAAAGCTATGGCGTTCGTTCGCTTTAGCTTGAACGCACCTTGAACGATCTTGTTGCACGCGAACGTTGACCTTCGATCGAATTCCCTCGGGATCAGAACGCCCAGTGGCCTGTTTCTACTCAATTTTTCTTCGCTACGATATATGGAGTCTCTGGTCTGTTGAGTCTGTTAGACGCGATTTCTTGTACAGATTCCAAGGGTAGTGGCGGTGATCTGCTCGCTCGACGAGATGATTTACTGGGAAACTGGCAACGATGGTTACGCTCCGAGTAATTTATTACGAATATTACAATCTTCAGACAGATATGAATATCTCCAGAGATAACTGATTAAGTCCACTTTTTGTGGATTTCTCAATTTCATTAACCAAGTACGTAATTAGTCTTCCGTAGGTAAATTGGATGGTTTGTATCCAAACCTAAATTCCACACCTCTAAAGAATCGTACGAAGTTTTCGAACACCTCTTAATGTTTCTAGAAAATTAGGCAATCGTTCCTTAAATCGACAGTTTGATCAATAAAAGCAGAAATCCAGGAGAAAGAGAATGAAACGTGAAATTACTTTTGTGCCTTCTAATTCTGCGATCTAATTAGTGCTCGATGTTTGATGAATTGATGAATGAATGATGAATTTTTTATTTGTCACGGAGAGACGCCACGAATGATCGTAAGTTTCAGAGTTCTCGAAAGAACGATATTTGTAATCGTCGCTATTTATTTATATCTATCCCAATTCGCAGAGCTTAGCATAATGAATGAGTAATTTTTCCAAATTCGATGGAAAATTTCTCTGTATTTTAACGAATGGAATTGATCAACGTAACTTTTCTTCTTATCGATTTTCTTGAAATAATTGAAAAAATTCCAACTATATCTGCTATCGACAAAAAGACAGGTTAATTGATAGAAAATTCTAACCTAAGTAATAAAGTTTATCTCGTAAATGACAGCGCATAAAAACCAGAATCCCGAAGAAACACCATTCCCGAGTTGTTTCCTCAAGTGTGACAACGTTCATTAAGGATTCTAGGTTTCAAGTTTTGCCTCGACGAAAGAAAAGGAAGGAGCAAGTCCTAGGAAAATGTCTCAATATCCATCGAGCATCGCGAGCCAGCCCCAACCGGCTCTTCCATTCGCGGTAACCAGCCTGAATTCATCATCGTCGAGGCGTAACGCGCGAATCGTTTGCTCGACTTTTTTTTCCTAATCATCCCTCAGTCCACGCGCGCGTGCGTCTTCCATTCAAATTGAATCATTAGGAGCTCAGTCGTGGCTTTTTGCAACCGTACGCGAATAATAGTCCGAAGAATTTCAAGGTTTCCCGTCGTGGACACTTTCCGACTTTTATTCTCGATGGGTTCGAGACCGGCACCCCAAGAATCTAGGCCAACGAACCAGGAATTTCTCTTTCCTCGAAAGAAGAGACGCAGCAGACAATGAGTTCTCAGGCGAAATTCCTTCCATGTCTATAGATTATCGAAAAGGAATTTTGAAATCCTTTTCTTAATTTTTTGAGTTCCTTTTATTAATTAACAGCGATCTAGCTATTCTTTGTCTTTATTTTGGCAATTTCACTTCTATAGCTTTCGCTTATTCAAACAAGATCGAAACATAAAGATTTAAGAATCACGTCAGACTTGGGCTTAGTTAATTTTCATTCGAACGTTTCTTCAACACGTTGACTGCCACGCGAATTTTCCGTATCTTGTCTTGGGAACCGCGATAGATTGAAAAAGAAAAAAAAAAAAACACCAGGACATTTGATTGTTGCCAAATATTCTATTTCATAATAGCGTTGATAATAATAATAATAATAATTTATCCGATTTACACCCCGCAGCCAAGAAACGCGAGTTTTCTATTTTTATCATTTTTCTAGCCACGCGCTTCGCTCATCCTTCCGCGCTTTGCTCTTATGCCATCCTTCGCCGACACTATACGCTACAAGTAAATATTATACTGCATTTGCCAACACCTTCTCCAGCAATATCATGTGAAATGTTTTTCGGTACCGTGTACCTTCTTTAAACCATTTTACCACCGTTAACGTGTCAGCAGCGCACAAGGGTAGAAAAATGGAAGGATTTCACGGAGAAGAGAAAAGATGTACCTTGCACAGCGACGACAAAGACACTCGGATCCCATTGTTCAGGGTCGATCGCGCTGCACTCCGATTCGACGGCCCGGTTCTACGTACGTACATGTGCAAACAGGGTGATAATGTATTCAAGGTCCGCCCCGTTGGCGATGGTGGGGGTGAAACGGGGCGGCCCGCTCGCTATACGTACTGTAACAGATGTTAATTATCCCTTCTGTGTATAGTCAGCAAAAAAAGAGCCTGGTCTCTCGCTCGGACATATCGTCCACTCGTGTTACATCCCCGTTGAGAATGCCTCTTGTATCCACGCTTCGAACAGACTCACGTGGCCCGCCTAGTACGCACGCTCCAATCGCGTTCAACTTCCACCGTGCCCACTAGGGAAATTCACCTTAGATCGAATTCTTTTTGCTCAGTCAACTAAAACACAGTACCTTCCACGTGTACTGGTTTTTCGGCTAGTTCGAAAGTCCTGAATAGTTCGTTAGATTTTGATTGGAGTTCGTTGGATTTTGGCCGTTTAAAGTCCACGGACGAAGATAATTTTTATTTGACCCGGTATCGACGCGATGTTCGTTTAGTTCATTTCTTCAAATAATCAATGACGTTCAAACATTTCAAGCATCGCGTCATTTATGTCGAAGAAACGGAGATAAGATACCCTTTCCTTAATCACGAAACCAGTTTCGTTCTCGAGGGGTTAATTGGACGAGGATGCGTAAGAAAGTCGAGAAAGGAGAATCGCGAATGCCGTTTAAAGCAAACCGCAAATACCTGAATCCGGCGAGAATAAAAGGTCATTCAAATTGAACAGTTTATTAGAACGAGGTCTCATTTTATGTGCATAAATTATTAAAATTATATGAAGTATCGTTAGGAGTAAGAAATCGTAGGTAGAGGGAAATATCGGCGAGAATCGTTGACGAATTTACTTACTGTACGCTGGTGGCAAAAGTGCCAGAAGCCACCACGACGCCAACAAATATAGTTCGTGAACTGCTTGCGTACCGTTCGCGAATAGTAACGTGGGTCCAGCATCAGGGTTGAGTTTGTCAGTGAACAAGTAGATCAAGAATGACAGCTCGTGTCTCGTCCCGTAAGTCTACGGTAGAATGGAAGATGTTCTTGTCGCGGAGGGCAAGATGGAATTTCGGAGCGACCACGTCGGGGGAAAATGGTTTCTTGTGGCGCAGCTGAACGGTCGCGTTGCCATATTCGTCGGGGATCTTTAATGGGGCAGTTTTAGTGCGGAAATAAATAACCGATAATGAACCAGGCAAAAACGGAACTAACGATTTTCAGGCCGAATTAGGCAGCGAGCCATGGATGCCTCCGGCGGAGTCATCCAAATCGATTGAGAGAGCTAACTGGTAATCAACAGCCTGAAATAAATGATTAACGAATGATGAAACGAGAAGAACGACTGCCACAGCTAATTCAATTCCTGCAAACAAGTTTGTTGGCTTTTAATTGCTTCCACATTAACAATTCTATGTAATAATTGAGATCGAGATAGTGAATTGAAAATATGTATATATCACACCACCTCTATTGCATCGCAGATCACAGAATTATCTACCACGTTAATAGACTACGTTTCGGCTCGCGAAACAAATTTCTTTCGTATCCTTGTGAAATTTGTACGTGATCGTTAATTACGAATATTTCACCCTTCATAGATAAACTGGGTTGTTCATATTTTTGTGAATATAACTTCAAAATATTTCGTATTATTGCGTGTATTTGCGTATTTCCAAGTTTCCCGTAAATGCGTAAAAATTCACCGTTTCTACCTATCGATGTCTCTGGTATATTAATCCAACCCTTTCTAAGTTAAATGCTCGATGATATCTTCTTTCAATGAAAATAAAAATTTAGCGGAAAGAATGTTTAAGGGTGAAATTACGCTCGACTCGTGAACTATCCAGTTTCCAATTGTTCAAGTTCCACGAATTGGCGGTTCCGAGTGATCGACGGCTAATTCGAAAGGAGCATCGAGACGCTACGAAAATGGACGCGGTTTCACCAACGTAGAAACGAATTGTCCCTCGTTTCATGTTATCGCAGGCCCGTCTACTCGGCTGACCGAGCAGCGCTCGTATATCAGCGTAGCTTTTGTTACGGCGACGTGCCTTTGTTTTCGCCTTGTTCTCGCGTCTCGTTCCAGTGGTGCGAACGTGGACGGGTTCTTGGTTCGGCACTCGGCAGCCTGTAACAGGCCCGGGCAACACACAGGGGTTTCGCTGAACTTGCTTTAACCCACTTTCGCACTGACACAGAAATAGATAACCGAGACGTGTCGGGGATTTCTTTCCACGTTCCGACGATTGTGTCAGCTGTGCAGGGAACCACCGTTCCTTATTCTCATTGGTAGTTTATTAGCCAAATTTAGGGGAAACGTCGACTCGCGGTAGAAACTGAAGATATCAACCCTTTGCAGTTTGAGCCACGTTTAACATTTTGCGTGGTTCGTGTTCTGTTTCTTGATGGATTCGTATTCGATCGAATTTTTCATAGATTCTTGCAAACAAATTTTTTCTGTTAATTACTGATAATGCAAATAGATGTCTTTGAAAAATATCATTTCTCAGAAATGAACTGCGACAAAACTCCTATAATGCGACGTGCTAGGAATTTTCACAGTGTTGGTCTATCAAATATGTCGGATTATTGGATTGTATCTGTAAGACATGAGAGCGAGGATAAGTAATTTAAGAAACAACGGTGATTGATGTAGTAATGCAGCATATTAACAAAAATAAAAGCTACATAAAATAAACATGTAATTTCCTTAAGCACTAGAATCGCGAAATCAGTGAAAATACTTGCTATCAGATTCTTCGCTTCCGCAATTACCTAAGAAACACGCAAGCGTTTTTGATAATATTAGTAAGACAGAAATACAATTACATTGCTTCAATTCCAATTAACTATATACATATAACATACACGTACACGTTATAGCGTTCATTTGCTTCCATCGTCTAAATATCAAATGACGAAACACCATCGTGGTGAAAACTATGCGATCTATCAGAATTCTATTATGCATTGTCGAATTCAGTTCAATTCAAGGCAAGAAAAATTAGTACGATTAAACCATCCAGGTGTAAAATACAAATGAAAATGACGTTTGGTCGTGTTTTTCTGTTTCAGAATGCATTGAAGAGCCGGCCGATTGAGGAGATTCGAGATGTCCGCCGTAACCAGCCCGTATGGCCCCAGTAAGACACTCCCTTTTGCTAATGTATCACCGCACAGCAACCCCTCGTTACGATACTTTAGCGAGGAAACATAGCCAGCCTTGCAATTGCGTCATGCGCCGTCCCGTTTGATCGAATCGTAATAGCCGCGCTCGGCTCCTTCAACGATTCCAAGAACGTTCAATTAACGTTCGTACGAACCGGTTGAATTCTAATTAATGTTAAAAATTCATTCGCGACAAGCGGGCAGAACGGCCTTCGCGTTGCGCTGCAACATACTTCGCGTCCTCCAGTTAAACATCGCTCGATTCGAGATTCGCAAGTAACATTCGTAATTAACGAATTGGTCCTTTGAATTCCATCCTTTGTATCTGTTCGATCGGAAAAATATTCAATCTTCTACTGGATTAAAGAGAGAAGTAGAATAAAGCATCGAGAATTCGATTAATAAGGCCGATTAGGAAGAATCGAAGAAAACGAAATATATATCGAGTAACAGTTAGATTCGTCGCGTTGCAGCACACCTGTGTCCAGTTAGAGATCGCTCGATTCGCGATTTGTAAATAACTTTTGGTCCTTCGAACTGCATCCTGTTCGACGAGCCTCGACCGATCGTGGCAACGGGGTCTGGATTCGCCCTAAAGCAAATCGATTCCCCCAATCGTGTGTGTCTCTCGGATTACAAAAATCGGATCTTCTACTGGACAAAGAGCGGATCTCTTTATCAGGAAAAATTGCAATTTTCACTGGATCAGAAGTAAATCTCTCTGATCATAAAGATATTCGATCTTTCACTGGACCAAAATCAAAAAGTAATTTATGATAAATAGAAGCTGTAATACTTTGCCTAACAAGGATGATTACAAAGAATTAAAGAAGCGAAAGATCGATTGTAAGCTAAGATTCCTCGCTTTTCCGGGTCCGTAGACCCAATGTTCACCCCTGTATCAGTGTCTGATGCTCCGGTTGCTTTCCCATCAGCGGAGAGTCGAGTGTGAGCTAAGATTCCTCGCTTTTCCCGGGTCGAAGGACCCGGAGTCTGCACCTGCCTCGGTGTCTGATGCCCCGGTTCCTTTCTCATCAGCGGAGATGCTTTCCGACTCGGTGTACAACTACGCGACGACCCGGCGGGGGACCGCCGATCAGGACAGCGACTCCCAGTACGAGGGCCAGGCCCAGCTGCAGATCACGAGCATCCAAAAGCCGCGTAACAAACGCAAGAACTTCAAGCCGATAAGCAGCCGGATGGTGGAAGTGTCCGATGAGTCTGAAAAGGAGGACGATGAGTTGGAAGCGTTGGAGGAGAGTTCCAGTGAGATACTGGAATACGAGAGGAAGACGATGCTGTTACCAGCGGAGGATAGATCGAAGCAAAGGCTGAACAACAACGAGGTCAGCCCCATGGATCTGTCCGTTGCCACCAGGCCACCATCTTCCGAGGCTGACGATGACAGTGGGGATTCACTTAGGCATAAGTTCATCCTGGAACAGCTCAGATCTCAGAAACTTTACTCCCCTGGTACCGAGGTGAGTATCTTCGTCTATGGTGTTTCTTGTTTAATACATACGCTGTTCCTCAAAATTTGGCTATTCATATTTTATGCGTATCGATGACAGGTGTTTCGTATCTACTCTACGCTTAAGACACATTTTGGTAACGGGAAAACCTTAGCTGAGGCGAAAATGAAACGAAGAACGCAGCAGGCTTAAAAGCGAAATTGACTTGACTCTACTTTTCATTAATTAAGTACACGATTAACAGTGAATTCTCAAGAAACAAATTATTTTCACGAGTTCGTTTACGAAGATGATTAAATAATGGTAAATTTAGAAAACAGCGTTTCTAACGTTATTCTATTTTTTAATTTACGGAATTGATCAATGTGACTGCTGTGCTTTTCATGAAGCATATCAAGACTACGGATGTTTATTCAAATTCATATTTTTATAACCATAGCTAAAGAAATGGAACCTAAATAAAGGATTTGCTTCACTCGTTAAACACGTATAAACGAATATCTGATTTTGAATGTTTTCACATCTGAAAATTTCTCATAATTAAACAAACGTCCGTACAGTCTAGGAATATTTTTTATTCAATGAATAATGTTCCAATTCTTTGCCTAAGGAAGGGGATAAAATAAAACGAAGAACAAGAGAAAAAAAAATAGGATGTAAAATATAAATTTAAACAACCTGAAATTAAGTAACCTTACATTAAAACACAACCTGTTATATGTGTTATTATCAACGGTACTAATTAAGGGTTAGAAACTAATTACATGTAATATTCAGAGCGTGAGATAAATTTCTGTTCAAGTGCCATTTCCTTAGCTGTATTATTAACCGTTTATATAATACGCACGCAACGGAATATTTCGTGTTTACTTTTACAACGCTTATCGGCGTGCAACGGGAAAATTTCGATGCAACGTCAAACGTTATAACGACTTCTAGTGGTGTCTAGCGTGCTTGGTGGAATCGCACGTCGGTTAACATACGCAAAATAACTTGCATAGGAATTCATTCGCGTCATTTCATTCACGTGACATGTATCGATCGTCCACAGGCCAGGAGTCCGAACTCAGAATCGTCGGAGAAAAGTGGAAGCGGCGTTTTGGATACCGAATCGGGACGATTGGACGATACTCCGTTCGAGGATGATCGAGGGCAGGATGGTGACGGTGAGACCGAGTGCGAGGAGAGGAAACCCTTCGAAGGAATGAGGGAGTACGCTGAATCGACTATGCAGGAGTTGTTGGCGATCTACGGGCTGGCGGGAGGAGAATTGGCCAAGTCAGTGAGCAGACAGCTACCGCCGACCTTTCTGAACCCTCCGACTGGTCATCAGCCTCACGGTAAGTCTTCCTCCTGCTGATCTTGCTCTTTTAACTTACAATGTACAGTTTTCTAAAAAAAAAAAAAAAAAAAAAAAAAAAAAATAGGTTCTCTATGCAACTGTTATAGATATGAGATACGTAGCTATATCAATTTCCCTAATATCAGTGTAGTATTTAAATTTCTCGCAAGCCTATAAATATCTACAATCTGCTAACAAATCTCCTAATCAAATTTTTTTACATACCATTGTATTGGTACGGTATACCATACGCATTTCAATTTATCTATTATCGGTGTACCATTTGAATTTCCCATAAACGTATAAACATCCGCGACCTAACAAATGTCCTAATCGAATTACAACTGCAACTCCATCACAGGCCAAGCTCGTTATTTGCAAACGTCTCTCCGACCATGTACATTTATTTCTATCCAAGACTCACCTAGCGAGCAATTAGAAGTAAGCAGGTTAACAGTTGTTAACGACCGTCTTGCGAGAACAAACTAGAACTTGTCGTTCGCCGTACAAGCTTCAGCTAGAGGCTATTAACGCGTGGGCGGTGCTCGAAGCTGAAGAGAGAAAGAGAGAGAGAGGGAAAGGGTAAAACGGTTGGATCCTCGATTTTCAAGGATCCCACGAAATACCATCGGTTTGGAAGAGCATCGATGGTGGTCGCGTCAGGTTCCACGAATCGTTATTATTCGCGGCAGGACTTCACACTCTTCGCTGAAGAGAAATTAAAGGCGCTCTCGGTGTTCGACGAAATCGCTAGCCGAGGCAACTGTCGCACGTTGGACGATTGGTTGGCATCGAATTCGGGGTTGGGCTACGAACAATTGACAACTGTAACTGGCTGGCATTCGTGATCGTACTTGGCGGAAAATCAATTTTATTCAAACGCACGGTATTCACGACCTCGGCTCTTTTAACGTCGTTTTATCGCCCGTCAGAGAAAAAGAAAAACTCGGCGTTAACGTGAAATTAGCTTGGTCAGATTAATTCAACTATGGAGATTCATTGTTTCTGTTATCGTAACCGGGCTTATCGATTATACGGCTGGTTATTCTCTCCGATAGATTCTTAAGTGAAACGAGGTTACCGCGAAACCACTCTGATCGATCGAGAAAGAATCGACTGCTTTTGTTATTAAACCGATCTCATGCGCTATTATTTAGAAACTGATGATATTGACGAATTGACAAATTGGGAATTGTAGGCTGTAAACTTATCTCGTACAATTTTACGCCAAATAGGAGAGCTTGTAAAATTTGTTTGTACAATTTCCTTGTCCCATAATCGAAGTTGGCGCAGTTCTTCTTCTTTGGCTCACAACTTTGGGCATAATGTAAATAGCGCTTCTAATTCGAAATGACTGCATCTCACTCTAATTGGCAATTTTTCCTTCTCGATGATTCTTCTTCTTATTCCGACAACTTTGAACCTGATCTAAATAATTCGAATTTTAAATAGATCTTATCTTAGCAACTCGGTGCGGTTATGCAAGAGAGGTCTTTTCTTTTCATTATTTATAGTCGTATCAACCGGTTGAATGGAGAAGTCGCAATTATACTTACTATATAATTTAGAGTATTTTAGATAATTTAATGGCTCTCGTAGTATCGACTTACGATCTTTTAAACTACCCTTTATAGTACTTTTTATATTAAATTCCCGTATATGTATATTCAGGATATTTCTTGCGCCGAAGAACGAGATGTTCTGTTCTTAATAAAACGCTGAATACAATTTATTGCTTCAATTGTTCGAGAGATGTTCCCTCCGTTTGAAAAGAACAACGAGTAAAACAGTCACTCTGGTACGTGGTTCGTTCGTGTTCCATCCGTTCTAATTGTATTCAACTTTCTCAGGTCGAACGCTCCGATACCGAATGATCGAAGAATCGAAATGTTGGCGAAAGAAACCGTAGCAGTCGCTGCAGTTTCCTCGGCCGCTGAAAATTATTAGCAACGAGGGAAGTGACGACCGGCGGGCAGACTAGTTTTTAGATTAGACTGTACGTATGCACCAGAACAGAATGTGGCACTTACATATTGCCAGTGCATCGCATATGCGCGCACGTGAATATGCGATGGCTCTCGCAAGATGGCCGACTTATAACTCATAAAGTCGGTCGGACTGCGCGAACCGTTGACTGCCTCGCGATCGATGGATGCCTTTGAGATCAGCCAGCGTCATCGTTTCCCGTTGCCGCGCGTCTCGCGTGGGTTGACAGTCTCACGAATTCCTCGCGGTGTGTATTGTATGTACGCCTCGGCTTGACGCGCGAGCGAGCGAGTTGGAGCGCACGCGCGCGCGCCCTCGTCCACGCCGCAGACTAACGAGTCAATTTCGCTATTCTTCGTCCGGCTTTTGCCTCGAAGATACTAGCCGTCGAGTTTTTGAATTACCTTCTGCCAGAGCTGATTGATTCATAGCCGAAGTCCTTGCCAGATTAACGTCTTCCTGGCGAATTGAGTTTTCTTCATTCGCAAAGACGCAACTGGTTACTGCGTCTTCTTTGTATCAATGAAACGCCATCGGCATTTTTCTTGGTTAGATGGAAAATTGAAAGGCGCATAAATGTAGAGAATGCGGCTAATAGGAAAAAAGATACATGAAACATGCGACGTGAAATACTGTTTATAATATCTTCTATGATAGAAGAAATCTCCGCTTAGATTCTATTTCTGCAGTGATATTTTTCAAAGTCTAAATTTGTATAAATATATGCAATCTATTGTGTGATAGATACCACAATGCGATATTCCATCTGTACACAATTTATTATCATTATGTATTTATAAGTACAATAGCTCGATAATTAGATTATTTATACGAATGCATTAGTAATAGTTTGTTATAATGGTATAAATAATTAAATCTCGTTAGTTACTGCGCCCCCTTTCTGTCAACGAAACACTACCAGCGTTTTCGTTGGTCAGTAGAGTATGGATATTTTATACATTTTTCATCGCACATATTTTTGAACATTACGTGAATTAATTCTCGTAATTTTAAATTCCCTTCAGTCTATCAATCACGAAATTTATTTTATAGATGACACGTGAACTGTAGGTTAAAAGTGGCGTCGATTGTCGAATTCTAACACTTGGTGAAAATTCTTCGGCTATGACTCATCGTTTCAATCGTAAACCTTCGATCATAATATTCATACATTATGTAAGTTAATCTTACATCGATGTACGTAGAAGGACTGTCCATTATTGGTCGATCGAGTATATCGTATATCGCGTCGATTGACTCTTTCTTTGTATCGTCCCATTGTCCCATCCGGTTTGAGAATAATCTTTCGTCGTATTCGATTAAATTCACGGTCCGTTGTACGACGCCATCCTGCCAATTACCAGAAAACTGACCGCGTGAAATCGAATGCGACATGCCTCGTAACTCGTCACCAGAGTGTGTTCCCTTCTCCTTCTCCTTTTCGTCAGGAATTGGGAATCTTTGCTGACACACATCTACTCTTATCCTTTCTTCTCGCTTGAGAATCTTCGAGAGTGTGGCAAATGGAAGCACTGTCACGCGTTATTTCTTCATCAAGAGCCGGTAACAAGATTAGAGATTGAGGATTAACCTCGAAGCAAGAGAACCAACCTGTGAGAAGAAGAAGAGGAAAAGAAATTAATTTCTGTCGAGAAACTACGCTTGTCAGTCATCGTTCAAGAATATTCTCGGAAATTTGAATTTAAATAATTTAGCGAACGACCTAGAATCATTGAATTCGTTAGATTCAAATAGCGGATGTTGTTTCGAGAGGCAGTTAGCGACGAAGATGAAACTTGGCTATCACGGACAGAGTAGATAAAACTAAAACACGAAATTTTAGATTTGATAATTCGACGATTACACTTAACCTATGCCTAATTGAAATTTAATTCAAAAATAATTCTAACCTCACAAGTTTTCTATCTCTGTAAGCGTTTTTTCTAATGAACGAAACGTGAAACGATGAGAAGACCACTTCTTATTTGAATTTGAGATTAAATACATATTTTTACTATTGTCCTAAATAACTGTCATAGTGTTAATTACGTTGTTGATTCTTTTATAAAGGCCAGTAGATATATCACCTATTTCTTTTTCTAATTTCTGCATATTTCATATTAAAATGTATCCCTCGATATACATCAAGTAGCATGAAAATCAGAAAATCCATACAGTACATTTTTCATTTGCTATCTGTCAAATTTCACTTCGACCGGCCAATAGAAATTTATTAACGCGATTAATTAAAGATCAACGCGAAGAAGAATAGAAACTCGAAAGGATGTTCCTAGTCAAATAAGTAACAGGTTTACAGCGGTAAAACGATGTCAAGTTGTTTCAGTTAAGATAACTTGAATGATTCGAATGAAATTTAAAACGAGAACGAGCGTAACATCGAAGGCGAGATCCGGCGAGAATCCCTTTGACTTTTCTTCATCTTCTTCGATGTTTCGTCTCCCACAAGTTTCGCCACCTACACACAGACACACGATGGAACAAAAGACTACCTCTTGCGTTGTATCTTAGGGATTGATACGGAAAAAATCGGGCATAATTTATCATGTAAAAGCGACTCGAACAGAAACCGCGTGTCGCCGCGGTGAATCGGCTTGCCGGTAGAGAGGCGAAGGAAAAAGGAACACCGTGGTTTCTTCTGCCTCTTCAGACGTCCGTCTTTTCTATGAACCTTGACGTTCCCTCGAATACGCCGCGTATCCATTTCTTCCGTCAGGAATACATTAACCATTCACGTTAACCTAGAAAACGCGCGCGAGTTTACGTAATAATTCTAATAATTAGTTAGAGAAAAGATCCTTTGCTATCTCCGACGAAGAAAGAAAAAGAAACGAGGAAAAAAGTTCCCTCTATGAAAGAACCGTGACGTGTTGAATCACGAGGCAAAGAACGATAAAGTGAACATCGACTATTGATCGATCTATAGATCATTCCAACCTAAATACTTTGAGATATATCTATTAAATTATGACTATTCACCCCTGAAGTTGCATTATGTCTCTAGTTTAATTCAGACATGAAGGGTTGAGAATTATAGCGATGTGAATTACACTGAGTTCATCAACTTGCAAAATAACTGCAAGATTATTTTATTACGCCTCATTAATTTCCTTCAAACGCTATAAATCTTTTCCTAGATTGAAACTAAACAATTCGTCCACCCTAGTAGGGTGGTTCACCTTACCATTCTCCTCGCTTGCTCTTCGCGTCTGAATGCCTTCGGCGGTCTCCTCCTTTACGATTTCAAGATACTTCAAAGGCGTGAAGTACACGAGAAAGTAAGTGAAAAGTAAGATTTAGGTCTATTGAATGCAACTAGAACCAAATACTCGAAAACTGACCTGTACTTTAATTACATCTAGCGAAATATAAAATTTATATCGGGTCATGTGGTCCAAAAGAGGATAGAACGGATGCTTCTTCGTGCGTTTCAATAGCGAAATGAACGTGTTAAACCGGCATATTTATCGCGCTATTTATTTCGGGGGTGCGTGAGCGAACAACCAGCAACGGTTGAATCGTGTTAGAGGAGCGAAGCGGGCAGGGACGGGGTAATCCGGCGCGAAGAAAAGCAGAAAAGCCGCGTGTGCTGTTGCTGGTGCTAGTCTCAGGGCACAGTGGGGTGGAGGACAGCGATGCCTCCGTGAACCCATTAATCATTCCAGCCGGATAAAAGGCAGCAAGGATGAAAAGAGAAGACAGACAGTCGGACGGACGGCGAGCAAGGCATGCAGGCGGCCAGAGAGAGAGAGAGAGAGAGAGAGAGAGAAAGCTCTTCCTTTCGTTCCTTCTGTCGTTGTTTCGCTTCGATCGCCTTCTCTTCCTCCGCTACGGCCCCCGAAGGATCATTTTTTATTTTGCCTCTTTTCGAAATTCGTCGGACGCTTCTATTGTCGGGGCCCACGAGAGAAGAGAGAGAGAGACTCTCGGACGAGACTGAACCCGAGGTCCGACCAGCGCTCATTTCGACGGGGAGAAGATTCATTAACTGATAACGCGATTCTTTCTTCGGTCGTTCTGTTGTTGAAAATGATATCCTGCCACGAGAACTGGCCACGAGAAGGCTTTTGGACACCTGTTGGGACACAATGTACTTAGGAGACTTTTGTGCACACCTTTTGGATCGCTGTTACTCAGGAAAATGTACAACGAATGAAGTGGAAAGTGATTCATCGATGCGTAATACAGCGTTCCACATTTTGAATTCGTCAAAATTGAGAGACGCGTTGGATTGGTGTGTTGAACGATGAAATTGAGACTGGCACTTGACGAGTTTGGGAAGTTCCATTCGAGGTTGACAGAGTTTCGAAATTCGACAAGAGGTTTGTTCAGCGATGACGAAGTATACAAAGTTTGTTGTACAGATGCCACGCTTTTGCTTTGAAGCCGATATACAACAGATGTGAATTGCTAGAGGAGGAATAGCATAGAAGAAGGAGCGTTAGTGTGCTAGCATTTGCATAAAATATTAATTATAATTAGACTATGAATGCTACTATTTCACGAAGAAATGGAATCTTAATACACATTGGTCTCACCTACTATATGTCATAACTTGTTCTTTGCTTCAAATAGCTACAATTTGCATACCCTCTGAACGTTTCTATACTTCCCAATTTCTCGTAAAAACACTCAATTTACTCTAATTACGAACATACCGCGCTAAGCGTATTAATGACTAGTCAGTTCGCTATCTAACAAAAATACTTTCAATCGACAACTTTCACTGAGAACTTTTCATTACGATCTTTCATTGACAACGTTCGATTAAGAACGTCCATTACGAACGAAACCCTTTCAGTTAAAAAAATATGGATAAAACACGACGAAATTCACCAGATGCTTAAAGGAACCGGAGAAAACTCGAAATCAGCTGGCTCGCTTTTCAACGAGCGTTACGAATCGCTTCCGATTTAATTCGAGACTCTGGTGGGCCCTGGATCAGCGGCATAAACGGAAGGGGGAGATCGTTCTGGTTACGAGCTTTTATGTCTCCACGTGTAGGCCACTTGAGCACGTAGGTAGAGTATGTACCGAGGAATAGCGCGATGTAGGTCTGCCACGAGATCGAAATCGGAGCTCCTTCTTCGTTGGGAGACAAAAGGGACCCTGGTCCGGATGACAGGAGGTGTCGAGAACCTTTGGGATCGGCGACCTGTTGAATCCCTTCACTCTCTCTCTCTTTCTCTTTCTCTCTCATAACCTTCAACGAATTCTGCATTATTGTGAAAGAAGAAAAAACGAACAGGAGAAGAGGGACCGTGCGCTTCTCGAGAGGCCGAAATACGTTAACCCTTATCTACCGTTTCACAAAGAAGGATTTCGGAATAATCGCGAGACTGTGGCCCACGTGGCCCATTATTACCCCCACCAGAGTCGAATTTAATTCGTTTGCCATGGCAAACTGGAAATATCGCGAGGATAGTTAACGTTAGTGACGGTAGTTCGACTGTAACTACTTGGCTGATTTTCTGCGAATTTTCCGCAGTGCCATGGCACCTGGAAGAGAGTAAAGGGCATATTCTGTGGTGTTTCGCGTCGTTTAAATTAAGTTTAGAAACGATGAAATCACGTAGTGGAACTTTCCACGCTTGCAAACTGAGAAGGTTATTAACTGATCGCAATATCTACTGTGCATTCATGGCGAATTTAAAGACGCAAAAATTTGCAGAATGCGCACAATGTCCACAGAGTAAGGCACCCGTACAGTATTTCGTAGGTGGAACAAATCTTGATTCAGGTGAACCTGAAAATTTGTATTACCTTACTCGTAATCATATAGGAATTTGTATAAATGTTCACTAATCTGTTCGTTAGATTCCTAGGTTTAGATAATGTGACTGAGTTTCTCAAGAACCATTTCTAACACGTTAATCGTTACGAAATACACGCGTGGCCCGTTTTTGAAATCAACAAGAGAAGTGTTTCCATTATGCAAATTCATACTTTTTTACGCAATCTTAATACAAATATCCCACTATCATTGGAAATATAACATTATCCTGCTCTTATCTCTACTTATTTCTATTTATTTTCGCCTATACATATGTATACATTCTTGCACTTTAAAATTTCTAAATGCGTACAAATCCGCAATCTATCTGTTCCCAGCCAGAATCTACATTCCGTCTATTTCAACTTTCCAATCGCCAACATATATAACGATTACTAATATGATCAAACAGATATTAATACTCCAAAAGCTTGTTAGAAACACCGAATAATAAATCGATATATTGGCTTTGCTCGTGCAACGATCAATCATTCCTCCAAACGACGGGAAACAGTGACAAGTGCGGTTTAATGTGTTGGAATTTCAACGCGCGACGAGTCGAAGGAAACCGGAGGAATTCACGGAGACGTCAACTGGAATCGCGGAACGTTTTATGGAAGCTTTTATGAAAGCCTTTACGAGCCACGTCCCGAACTAGGCCTGCTTCTGTTGAACACGTGAGGCCTTCCTTCTTGTATATACATTTGCATCTCCTGCTTTTCTTCGTTACGTGCTCGATAACATCCGCGATGTTTGTGGAAAAATCGAAACGTTGCCAACGTGGAGGAGAGGAGCGCGTGTGATTCGTCTTCTGGTCGAGTCTATTGGTGATGTCCGCTTCCGGGTCAATTGAATCTTCTTTTTTTGTTCGTCAATTAAGTTCTGAGTCAGAGACTAACAGAGAAAGAGGTCTTATTGAGGATGGTACGGCCATTTCTAGTCGAATTGTTTTTCTGCTTGTGCTTCTCGTGAGAATTCTTGGTTTCGTGGAATTACAGTAGGATTCGGTAGATCTCAAGCTCTTCACAGTGTAATAAAACGACGATGAAGCGGTGGTTTGAGAATGAACGATTTCTTTATCGTCACGATTTCCTGCATTCTCTGGCGTAATGAAATTTAACTCTTTGACGGTGTAATAAAACGACGAAGAATTGAGAATGAACGATTCAGAAAATAATTCTTTCTTTATCGTCAAGATTTCTCTTTTTACTATTTCTGGACTGTTTTACGCAATAATTTGTTAACTAATAATATCAGTGAACCGATGAGGTTGCAAACTTCCCTTTTATAATTTTACAATAATTTGTAAAACTTTGCCTACAAAATTACGTAGGAAATTTCATTCGTTTTAGCGCTAAATTTCTCGGTATTAACAATTCGTATTAACAATTTCTGACTTGTCAAATTTCATTAACGATATTAGTCCAATTTTGCAATATCGTATAAGTATTACGTACGAAAAATACATACTTTCAGCTGTTTACGTGAAATAAATATTAAATAATCGTTGTATGTGTGACGAAATCCAAAATACGAATAACACGATACTTGACGTTTTACTCGAATCGTTCTCGTTCTAACGCGAGAGAATTGTTCGAAGATTAACCAAGCAATCAGTTGGTTTTAGCTCAAGATCGTGGAGAATCGAGCAACTGTTCAATTTTTGTACTCTCTGGCCGATTTTAACTTTTGCGCGAGTACTCCGAGCGAACGAACAAAAGGCGAAGAATGTAGAATTACCGTCAATTGTCCGACTTTTTGTCAAATTAACAACTTTCCATAAAACGAGGGAAAAAAGCGAGGGCCCCGCTGCCGTTCGTCCTCTTTTTCTCTAGCGAAATTAACACGATCATCGAGGTCAATGGGCGTTGAACGATGAAAGATGAAAACGAATATCAGACCGCGCCCGGGGTTTTTCACTCTCCACGATTCCCGCCTCTCTCGTTTTTCTCTTCTTTTTTTCTACTCCACCCGGCATCTTGTTTATTTTGCCCGTCATGTCAGTCCGCTGACACTCGGACATTCGTTTAAATTTAGAATTCAATGGGATCCTTTTTACCGGGGCGCACTTTGGTGCCATAACGGATTCCCTGGTTCCAGCACGGGGGAGATTATTTGTTTAATTCCGGTCCAGCGTCGATCACTCCTCCGTGTCTTCCTCTTCCTCCGACCTCACTCGAAACGCGATGTAAATATTTTTATTGCTTCTCCAGCGAATATTCTCTTCTTATACACTCGCTGTACATATCGTTGCGTTCGTTTTGGAATTTTTAATAAAACACGATAATAATAAAAATATCATATGGTTGCATTTAACGAAACTACATTGACTTGGAACTCTCTGTAAATAATAATTGATATATCTGGAACCAGAGATATTTTTCTGCTATTCAGAATAAATCGTGTTTGTATTACGTTGTACATATTTTCTCTTTGATATAATGTATACTACAGACCATATTCTTAACGAGTGTCATCTTTCACGTTGTAGATTATCGAGTATACAGAAAACAATTTGTGATATCTGTGTTTCTTTGCCTTCGATTTATTTCTATAGTTCTATAGCTTCTAAGCGATACTAACTTATATCAATTATCTACAACATAATTCTGATTTCTATAATTCGCTTAGCAATTAGTTTTTCCACATCCTAAATGATACTATTATACAATTTATATTTATTCATAGCAAATAATCTTTTTATACAACGCTACTTACGACGTAATTTTTTCTCATACAAGCAACCATTTCTGTGCTCAATACAAAAATTCCAAAACTTTCGTTTTGGTTCTAAGCGTCCCGATTGAAGGAGTATTCCACGAGATCAAGTAACTTGCGTATAAAACTTTCTTGGCTTTTTCCTCCACTCGTTCGCTATTTTAGCTTCATCCCCGGTTTACATGGCTCGTGGCGATCTTTCTCCGCATTTTGCCCAGATCTTATCCGACAGAACTCCACCCCGTCTTTTGTATACGATCGCGTTTCCACGTTCTTCGTACGCATGCGAACTCCCGCGTAAATCAGTGAAGCGCGGCGGACAGGTTCTCCCAGATCCTCGATAGATCGGCTCGAGATAGAGAGTTGCTTGATTTTCGCGTGAAACGCGTTCCACGGCTGAGCTTAGACACCTCTGTCGATGCTTATCTGCTTGCTCGACGCGAATACACCGCCGATCGATCGTCGATGATTACGTTATCAAGGATTCGACGAAACGAGACGATAAAAGTCGTTGCAGCTGTGATTTACGATCAGAAAGCAGAAGAGTGTAGCGAAACGCGAGTATATCCGGACGAAGGTAAAGATTTTTTTGTTCATTTATTATCGTATTTTCATTCATTTATTTGTTTGTGAGAAGGAAACTATTTGCAAAATGTATAAAGCATGTAGTTATTGGCGAAGGTATTTGAACACTTGTATCGAAGTAAATCTTGTTTCTGGAATTTCGATCTGTCTTTGCTTTTCTTCATTCGCGTAAAAGATCGACTAGAAAGGAAACCGGTATTCGTAAAGATAAAGTGGTCTCGCGTGTCACGATCAATAAGGTGCAAAGAGGCGGCTATAAAATTCACGCTTTGTGCTCCTTGGGAAAAGGGAACCGACATTAAGGAAATAAAGCAATTAAAGGTTTGTTAACTGTCAGGAAATCAACATGTTTCATGTGTCTCCGTATTTTCACGTCCTTTTTACTTAATGTACGCTCGTTATAATTCCACCAGAGCGTTATAATTTCTAGTAATTTAACTAACCATTTTTTTTCTCGATACAAAAGTTTTAAAATGTCACGTCCTTTCGATGTCAATTTATTTGTTGTGTAGCTTATTTATTAATTTTCCTAGTCTTTAAATGATACTTTTACACAATTTTGCATCGTGATTTCTCCTAGTAACATGCAGAGGCCGGTAACAGAAATCGGGTCCTTGGTAAACACGTTGAATTGAAAAAAGCAGGGGAAGAGATTAATAAGATGTTGCCATTATCCGCGACATTTCTGGCGGAGGGAGAGCGCGATCCTCGTTATCCCATGGGCGAAACGTGTCGGGTCAACGGGCTTCATAAACGATAGAAAAGACGACCGTGTCCATTAGCGTTTCCACGGAGGGCCGGCGCGGAGGGTCGATTAATTTTTCAAACAATCCCACTGGCTGGACTCATCGATTCGTGGCCCGAGATAGGGAGACCTGAACACGTCCCACGTTAGAGAAAGAGAGAAAACGAGAGGGCCCATTAGGCCCCGCGGCGCGGAGGCCCCTGCTGCCCCTTGTCAGTCTCCGAAAACCAGAAAGTCAGCTTGTCAAATTAATCACGGATGACCAATCCATCAGCAGGCATTCCTAGCCGAGGAGAATCTTTGCTTGGCTCTCTCTTTCTCTCTTTCTCTGTCCGTTTTCTGCCCAGCAGACCGATCCTCGTTCCGGACGAGGACAACGACAGCACCAGGATTTCGACGTAGTTTCTGCCCCCTTTTTTCGAGGAAACGTTATGGTATGCGTGTGTACCAGGCAACCTGACGCTTCTTCTGCGGCCTTCTTCATATCTTTCTCTCTTTCGCTCGGTGTCTTCTGCTCTTTGATAGATAATGTTAATGCAGGGGAAGAGGACACAGCGCGCGACCACGATGCTTCTGGATGAGTAATGCTAACCCTTCTGCGTTGTCAGACCCGGATCGGGGGAAGTGTTTGCGCAGCCTCTAGGCCAGGGTAGAAAGGTTGTCGAGCTTTTTCTGACGGTGGTCTCTCGACGGATATCGGCGATTATTGAAATTATCGTGGATCGTTGGTTTTTAGTCCGTTGGCTCGATTAATGTATGACGAAACGATTGATGTTGTGAAGCGAGCAACTTGCTTCATTTTTGCTTTCTACTGTGTAAACGTCTTTCGTATTGGGATAATTTAGAGAGTAACCTTGTCGTTCGATTACAGTGGAAAGTTCATTCGAAAATCATTTATTAGAAATATTAATTGACGCTCGATTAACTGGACTGTTTTGCATTGGATACGTTTGACTTAACAGGAAGTTTTATCGCGTGATAAAATAATTGGTAGTGGGACAATTTCGTAAACTTCCATTGTATGAATTTGCCATGAGTTCAAATACGCCATAAGTATTAAACAAATCTAAGGATACTCAGTAGACTACTGACCAGTTTACTATTTTTTATTTTCTAATTATATCAACATAAATCCGTTACCTTCTGTCCTTAATATCTGTGTCTTACAACGTAAAATATACAGTAAGATTTATTTATTGGAATTTCGGCTGTGATTGCTCCACAAACTTGAAATCTGTGTCTTTTTAACATTTATAGCCAACGGTGTAAATGAACTTGTGTCGTATGCACAATCAGATTCTAAGAAGATTGAAATAATCTCCGAGCTCCAATTCTCTTCTTCTCTTCCTTCGAACACGATAGAACGAGCGTTTGTGGCGTTGTATATTTTCACAGACTGCCGTGGAAAGTCATTCAGACGATAAAATTTTCGTGTCTGTTTGTTGACGTGGCCGGTAATTACGAATCACTCGGGATTGAAGCGGCCCGTTTCTCCGGCAAAATTCGCTTCCACCAAACAGAAAGGGGAAATAAGAACGCAGACGTGTCGCCCCTTTCGTAGGAGTGCGTGCTAGACTCGAAAACACATGGCCAGTGTTGCGTACAGTCCTGGTGAAAAGTGTCTGTTGGACGATCGATGATCGACGAGCATTACACACGGAACGATCGATCGGGCGAAGATTTCTTCGTGCATTCCGTGAGAACGGTCACAATGACACGCGTGACACGCTTTTTTACTTGGCGATTGCACAAAATTTCGCCAGGCATTTGCCAACTATTTATTACAGGCAATTGGCAAATTAGCGGTCACGCGCCACGGTTTTAGAATCGAACGGAAACAATGGGATCACCGATTATATTTAAATCGGCCGCCTCCTCCCGATCCTTTCTATATCATTTTCTAGAGCCCGCTAGAATTAGCACGATCATTCCGGATTAGGTTAACGCGGCTCTCTGGCCCTTCGTTTTCCTGTGTCGACTAATCGTTCACTTTCATCATGCGACAATGTAGGCGTTCATTTTTAGAAGTCAATAGACCATTGAGGCGCTTTGAAAAATTTCACTATAAAGTAGCAATCGATTAACCCTCTGTGATCAGAGTTATGTTTATCGTTTCCTATTTAATAATCTGCTTTCGAAACTTGGTTACAGTTTCTGTGAAGTTTTTCATACTTTCACAATCAAAGGAAAGTTTTAGATTGGTACCGTATTGGTATACTGGTAATTTTTGTACCACGTTGATAACAATCATGTGTTCTTGGATAACGAGGGTGTGGTGAGCTCGTAATGAAGCTTTGAATGATCTATGCTTAGGTATATAACACCCTTATTTTTACTTACTTTACCTACTCACCTGTATATTATACGTATTCGTTGACTTATCAAATATAGTTTCGTTTCGTAATATCATGATGTACTGTTTTATCGTTTATCATTTAAATTTCCTTTCTGTTGCATAGAAAAATTGTCTTTTGTGCATTTCAAATTTGTTTATGCATAGAAGAACGTGCTTCGTGTGTTAAAATTAAGAAGAATCAAATGTGATGGAAAGTATACTTCGACATAAAGCCTCAAAGGATTAAAAGACGATTAAGCATCGAAAATTCGTTGATCGAAGGGAAATTTCACGTAATCGTAGTTGCACGTGTTCAAACAAAGGGTTAAGGGCCATGCAAAGTCGCATGGCTCTCTCATTCGATCCCGATACGCCGGATGATGCGGGGTACAGAAAAGACCCGCGAAAACCAGTTTGTCGAACCTAATACGGTGACTGTGGCTTCGACGATCTTAATGAACTTCTCTCTTTCCGATGCCCACCTAATCTTCACCTCAAAAACAATCGCCGCTTTTCGACGAATCCGCGATTCGATAGTAAATTTGCATGATAGAGAGGAATACATGGAAAGAGGCTACGTATCGAAATCCTTTTTCGATTTCGTATATAAGAATATCGTATGACGTGTCTCGTGTTAAAAATAATTTATTCTCAAGCTTCTTCAATTCAAAATTTCCGTATTGAATTCCCTTTAATTTCCAGAAGAAAAAAGAAATTACCCAACGCGTCTGCCGTTGGCTGTAAAATAATTTATTCTGAGAAATCTTCAATGTTAAATTTCCAAATATCCTATGCTTGAATATCGAAGAAGACTACATAAAAAAGTAAATTCTTTTTCTGAGAATTTTTTTTTTTAACTAAAATTTTTTTCTTTTTCAATTTCCAATAAAAGAACATCTAATGACGTGTCTCCCATTGGCTCTGAGACAAAAGGAATTATCCTTGAATGCCTCGAATTTGAGAGTTGGAAAGTTTGCAAATCTCGAACTCGGATGTTTCCAATAGTCAACACTTGTCCGCCGAAGTGAATGATGTGCAAATAAGGCAGAGCAGAGGATGGCGATGAATAGTAGTTTATGAAAACGTTTTCGCAAGGAATCCTCGGTGTATCGGTGAGCCGAATACAGAGTGGAACGGCATTAAAGCTAGTCTAATCTTAATATTCAAATTCTGCGGCGAAACCTCGCCGGTTCGACGGGGGTGGGATGGCGGAATGGGGTGCAGAGACGTGGAAGGGGGATGGTAAAAGTGAGCCGAGCAGCGGAGGCCGCGCATAACCGATTCTCGAACTCATAAATTTTAAATTATGTCAAGCAAAAAGAAAGGACGCGCGGATGGGACCCGACCTCGGATAAAATAAGAGTAGAACGAGAGAAGAGCGCCCTCCCCCCTCCCCCCTCCCATGATGCTCTAGAAAAAAGCAGAAAAGCCTCGACAGGCCCCGAAGAACCCAAATCAGGCCCCTGAGGATTATTAAGCAGGCCAGATTTTCGTGAAACAATATTTTGATAACCACGTTCTATAATATAGTCATATTTCATAGAATAATACCCCCCTACATCTTCAAATACGATATTTTGTACACGAGAACATATTTCATAGAATAATACCTTTCTACATCGCCAAATACAAAATCACGTACACGTGGCTGTATTTCAAGAAGCAGCAAATCACACGAGAGAAACGTAATTTTTGTTGATTTTCTGATTTTAATATGAAAACAACGTGCAAAGATGTAGATCTTTTAAAAGTAGCTTCGATAAGTTGAAGTTTCATGTAATATATTAATGTAAGATATTTATACACATCCGTATTTTTATGAAGATATGCGATTAGAAAAATGAAATCCAGTTAAAAAATTATGTTACTAAGTGTTATAACGAGTACTATACACTACTATTGTATATTTCTACATACTACGTGCATTCGGTACATAATTGCACGTTCAAATTTCCCACGAATAAAAATCCACAGCCTAGTAATAATAATTTGTTAGAAACGATAACTTATCAGCAAAATCAAATTGATTTAGCCAATAATCTCGTTGATTTCAACGTTTACAACAACCATGCGCAAAATATAGTCACATCACGGTCCATTTACGGTTGAAATATCCCGGTCGTTTAAGTAACACCCTTATCTCGTCGGAGGAAAAAGTAGAAGAACGAGTCTCGCGCCTCGAACGTTCGGGTTTCTGCGTTTTAAATCCGTTTTAAGAGTGTCATATCGTGGTGGAAAGGGTAAGACGAGGATGGGAAGAGAGAGAAGGGAGACTTATTGCCCTGGCACGTTTTCCATACGCGAAACAGCTTTATGGGGGTCGCCACGAAATTTCGGGGCCCCCACCCATTACCGCGTCGCGAGGGGCCCCACCGAGTCGAATTTCCGGCATTAATTCGACATTATGCGATATTCAAATCGGGCCCGGTGGAATTTTTCGGTCTAACGAGCTCCTACCCCCTTTTTCCTTAACCCCCTTCTATCCACGCCCCCCGGCTGCATTTTGCCTGCGCAGAGTCACGGCCGTTCCTCTCATGTCGATGAAGAAACAGGAGATTACGTTATTCCGCGCTGTATCGCAGAATTCCTTCTCGAATAGCAAACGCTGCGTCAATTTCGACTCGCGAATATTTGTTCTTTGTTCCGTTCTACATTATATTTATGCGTTACGAGTAATTTTGTTTTTTAAGTGAATTTAGTTTTTATTTAGGGGTTGAAATTATTTTCAGTAGGCTCTTCGCTCTATTACTGTAGCATAATATACTTCGTTCTAATGATTCGATAATGATTCAGCTAAATGATAATTCATCGTCAACTATTGTGTAGAATATTCTTTGCGACATTCTTCGCTGATTTATAGGTATTTCGTAAAAATGAACGTTCATTATAAGCATTGTGAACATTGAGTTTATCTCTATGAATGTCTCGCCGCAATGTTTCATTCGCATTTCAGTTTTAATTCGTCGATCAAGTTATGTGATTGCATCCTGTTTTCTGGCAAAATTCCATGCATCTGTCACCTATTGCTAAAAGACATATCTTTGCACCGGAAAGATTGTTCCCCTTTTTAAGCGCGCCATATGAAAGTGCGCTCTTTTAACCATTGAACAACATCAAAATCAGGAAATCAACGAAACTGCGCTCGTCGTATCTGTCTGCTGCAATCTTTCCTTAATATCCAATCATTAATTGAAATCTCGGTATCCTGTACTTCCATTCTCTTCTCTGTACACGCATAACACGACTTTCTCTTGCCAAGATTCTCGTCACAATTGTTACTATTGCCATTTTAATGAACAACAAAAGGGTCAAGTCTCGGTCAATAATTAAGCGAAAATCGTTTACCTTCCAATTTAATGGCGCGTATCGAACGACGACGACGACGACGAGAGAGAGAGAAAGGGAGAGAGAAAGAGTGGTCTCGAACGAGCGGGAGGACAGAGGCTGCGTTTTCTGGCACGGTTCGGCGCGGCTCCTCTTTGTTCATGGCCGTTTCATTTTTCGAGTACGGCGGATAATTAATCTTGGGTGGGCATAAAAGGGTTTTCGGGTTCGGTCGCGAGAAAAAATGAGCGCAGCTCTGGCTTCGACCGTAGCCAGTTGTTCGCTGCCCCTTTTTTCTCTCTCTCTCCCTCTTTCTCTCTCTCCCCCTGTACCCCGTTCCGCGGTGTCTTTCCGTCTTTATATTTCTCTGTTGGCCCGTCTCCCCTCATCCCCTTTCCTCCCTTCTATCTCTGCAGCTGATCCCGGTGGACGTCGCCTCCCACACCGTCGCGTTTCGTGGGGCACCGCGGGATTCTAAACCGGCATATCCCTGTTGCCCCCCACTTTCCTCTTTCTCATCCCCTCGTGTTCGTCCTCGTATGTTGGCCGCGCTGCTGCTTGCTCGCCTTCCACCCGGGTGTTTTTTTCAGAATTTGAGTCAATAAAAAATCGCCTGGAACAAAGGAACGAACGGCCGCCAATTTCTCACAGGATAATGTCCGAGGCCCCATCGTGGCCCGGCGGAACGCTAATCACGGCCGGGCATCTTGACTTCTGTTAGGTGTTAAAAATGGGCCCCGCGGGGCCCTTCGGTCTTTATCTCGCCCCAGCTCCGCTTCTTCTACCCTCCTTTCCTTGCCTTCGCACGTCCTATCTATTCTACCTCTCCACGAACATCCGTCTCTTTCTTCCTATCCGTTCTTTTTACACCCCCTGCTCCCGCCATGCCGCTGACGCATCTCCTCTCTCCCTCTTCGCCACGGTCAAATATTAAAATTTGGGAAACGTTACACCCGGCCCCCGACGAATCCTCGTTTTTCGCAAGCCGCTGCGAGGCCTACGCTTAAAAAATTACGCAGATGGCTCATTAATTCGAACGCGGCTCTCGCTCCCCGTGGCGATTTTTCTGCCAGGGAATCTCGCGAGATCGGCATCGCGCGAAACCGAGAACCCCAAGGTTCTAGTTTGCCTTTCGTGGTTCAGTCCCTTCATCAGAATGAGGCTTCTATGATTTGGTCGTCTTCTAATCTACCGCGATGTTCCTATAGGAGGGTGAGTTAGGGTTATTCGAGGTAGCAGGATATTTGAATCGGCCTTAGTAATTTGTCTCGTAGATCTTGTAATTCGCTAAATTTGGTTGTGAAGCATCTTTAAGCTATTTTTAAACTATTTTTTAATTTTCTACCTACGTTTCGTCGACTATCGTTCAACCCTACTCCGATGCTCGATTTTTTCGTGTCACGATTCTACTTTCGAGCATTTACCAAGCAACGATTTTTGTAACGTTCCGATGAAAACTTTGACGTACGCTTAAGATAGGAAATTCTGCGTATCAACGATTCTTTTATACTTGTCTCAAATTGAGAAGACTTGTGAACAATTACAGAAACACGAACGTAGTAACATTAATCTTCTTCGTAGGAAGAGCAATGCTAATATTTCAACGTTGATGAATTTTTCCAACTCTTTTATTAAGAGCATCGAAATCCGAAGATGGAGCATGAAAAGAGAAAGAGATCGGTCGTCATGGAAGCTGAAAAAGCGCGCGGTGAGGTTGGAACGCCTTAATGGACGGTTCATTTGTTAGGCGAAAGCCAAGGGGGATATAATCCAATAATTTCGCGGCTAGGAAAAATGAAAATCGATTCGAGGTGGCCAGGTACCGACACCTGTTGAGGGTTCAAGGTCGCGCGATAAAAGACTCGATCCATCAAAGAGTTGCACACGAGGCCCGCGAGGATCGCGATGGAAAAGTCGGCCTCGGACGAATCTCCCTCATAAATCGTCGATTCTCCATCGGCTCGTCATCGCCGACGACGATATATCGACCGAGGCGAATCGACTGCCGTCATTAAAGCCTCTCGCAGCCGGTTCTTCGCCCGTACCATACCCGTGTCTTGAAAACGTACAGCTGGGAGGCGTTCGAAACCAGAGAAAAACATCCACGATAAAAATGTATCTTTCTATTTTTCAATCTATCAAGCATTCTAGAGCGTCCTTTAAAAACTGCGTTAAATCATTTAACGATTGATTTCTTGCAAAATATTAGGTCTGCCTACTAATATGAAACTAATATGAAAAACACAGAAGAATGGGACAGGGACTTTTAAGGATCAAAAATATGAAACAGAGCGAAAGTCGAAAATTTTCAAATAATATATTTTTCTATTTATTATATGCATACGTAATGCTTATTACTAAACCACGGTATTTAAACAGAATTGAAAATGTACGTACAGCTACGACATATTTACATAAATACGCTTCGGT
This sequence comes from Bombus flavifrons, assembly GCF_040668555.2. Classification (NCBI taxonomy): domain Eukaryota; kingdom Metazoa; phylum Arthropoda; class Insecta; order Hymenoptera; family Apidae; genus Bombus; species Bombus flavifrons. The sequence goes on along the minus strand of NC_138455.1, from coordinate 8,036,831 downwards.
AAATACACTTCGTGCAGTTAATTAAAATTATTGCAACATTCAATGAGTTAATTCTGTATCTCCAGTTTCTTCCTTTTTATCTGATTTTGGTATTAAATATCTGTACACGTTCGTCAGTTTCTTAAACGTTCCGAAGATATGGATTGTCATATTATACCATTGGTTCGGTATAAGATTTCTTTCGATTTAACAAATCTCATTCCCAACTGAAGAACAATATCGAAATACTTCTAATCACCGAGTAGCAGCAAAATTTAAAACTCGACGTAAGTAGACTGGCCGCATCTTTTCCCATGGTGTCCACACGATGTAAAATCGTGTTATACTTAGAAGAATGAAATTCCCGATATGGTACCAATTCGATGATCGAAGACTATCCATCGTTTCGCGTGAAAATCCCCGATTCTTGAATTCCAACCGTCGTCATTAAGATTTCCTGCCTGAGTGACGTTTTATCGGATAGATAAAAATGTCTCAATCCGCTATTCTTCCAACTGTTAGATCGCCAAGATACCGCGTGCCGTTTTGAGCGCGACTGTTGCAAAGAGAAGAAGAAGGAAAAGGGAGGACATTCAGTCGATAAACAGGGTCGTGGAATTTTATGCGACGCATTCCAGGAACGCGTGAAATCCTCGCGTTTCGATGGCTCGCGCGAAAAACGATCGTTGTCCCCGCGGTAATATCGCAATTAGCGATAAGTCCGGCGCGATCTCTGTCGAGAGCCAGGCCACTCCGTTTTACGAGGAATCGCGTCGTTATTCGTGATTTAGGTATTTGAAACGCGCCAGGACGTCGGATTACGAGTGGCCGCGGCCTCTCGGCTTTCTTGTTTCCCATTAGAATCGAATTTCGTGCGTATCGTCGTGTAATGAAACACGCGAGCGTTTATAGTGTTCCTCGCGTTACGCATGCCTAACGTGCATACGTGGAAATCGCGACACGGATTTCGCGATCGGCCAACGTCGCGTCTCCACTTCCCACGGAGAGTCTTCGATTTACTGTTCACACGCTTTATTACGTCCGTTCGTTAACCCTTTCTCCGTTCTCTTATACCGCTCGTATTTACTTCTCAACTTTCGTTCAATCCTTTACGCCGGACAGATAAGAAACACATTAAAAATCATATTTCATATCGTGTTACTTCTACCATATATTTTTGGATTCGTTTCAAATTTTATTAAGAAAACCGTGATAGTCCTGCCTCGCTACAATGTTAACGTAGTTTCCAAGATGTTTCATCCAACACACATAATATAGTGATATGAACTTTCTATCGTGAGTCGTTATATCAAAAAAAAAAAAAAAAAAGAGAAAATCGTTAAATTCTCAGGAAATCCGACTGCTGGTAGATTGACCGATAACTCGCGAATCTCTAAAATTTCACCATTTTCTCTCACGCTGCTATGCGAGAGTTTGCCCAGAAAAAAATACCCAAAGTCCCTTGCGAGGTACTCGACGAACCATCGCACCCGGAACGATTACTCAGATTTCTCAGCGAAAGGAGTGTCTCGTGTCTCGGTTTTCCATTTCCCGTTACGAAACGGAACGATGATCCCTTTCCACCCCTCCGGCGTGTCCCGTTCACGACCCCTTTCCGGAAGAGGAACTCACGACAGTGAGAAAAGAGAAGGAAGAAAAAAAGAGGCTCAGCCCTAAAGGAGCCGGTAACCCCGTCGGGTCACGGGGTGAATACCGTTTTACCGACTATTAACTCACTTTTACCCTGTTTTCTTACCCCCTGCGCCCTAGAGAGCGCGACAGAGGCCGCGTAAAAGGAACAGAGACGAAGAAGACGAGAGAGAAAAGAGGGTTTCTTCGAGCTGTAAGGGCCAGCTACTACGTGTTTTCCTTCCCCTTTCCGACGTTTCCTGCGTAATCTCTCCCTTTCTCCGCTCGGCGCTCACCTCCCTTTCTGCCTTTTATTTTATTCCACCTTTTTCCTCCCGTTTTTTCTTTTTTTTTTTTTCTTTACTGGATTCTTTTCCGGGTTACTGGCGGACGTACGCGCGTGTTGCAGGTAGCTGCGGCTACCTGCGAACTCGTGGAGTGGATGAAGGGGGAAAAAACGCGAGTTTTTGGGGGCCACGGTCGATTTAACCCCTGAGAAAAATCGCGCGACCCCAGACGTCGATCGGGGGTTAACCGATTTCTCTCCGGCGAATTCGGAAATCGGAGAAGAGCCAGCTTTCGTTTAAAGGCTTAAGTATCTCGTAAAAATGGGTGCACACGATCCGGAAGATTTTTCGTGTTTTTCCTCTTTTTTTTTTCTTTGGAATGTTTGTGCAAGGGTAAGCGGGTCAGATGTCATCGTCATGGTTCTTCGTTCCGCGTTTGTTTCGCATTGTTATTTGATTCGAGAAATTACATTCTGCTAGCATGAAATTAATACTTTTACAAGCAGTGTCGTATACTTAATAAAAATACATACAGTCAATAGTAGAAGTATTCGTTGAATCGATTCATTTGGACTGTTGAATTAAATAATTAATATCCTTCAACGATATTTATCAGTAGTAATATATAGTGTAATAATGAAATCTTTGATCGATGTATTTTTTTATCAGAAAACAGCGATTCATTGTAAATGTAATCATTTATCAGTACGTCATTCTTATTTCCAACTTCTACGTTATATTACGGGCAAGTGTCCAGATACTTTTGAGTCGTAAGTATACATTTACCGTCATGAAAATCATCAACATCTATAAATCTTTAAGATGTAATCAAAATTTCAAATAATGGGTCGACGTGCAATCATGTTTCTTCCAAGTGTATATATAATGTTTCGATTTATAAATCTTCTTCTTAAGTCGTTAACTGCGTCAATTATTTTCTTGGACGTTTCGATTTCACTGCCACCCTCAACCCCCTTTGCCATTTTTCTCGGGTATTCTTTCTTTTTTTTTCTTACGCTTGATTTTTATCAATCGGCTGGCCAAGACGATATGTGGAGCAAAGATGAAAGGGAGAACGTCGCGAAAGGAAAAGAAACACAGGATCCCCGCGGCGCAACCTCCTCTTCGGGTTGGACCTTAAAAATCGAGTCAATTTAAGGATCCGGCTCGGGATACAAGCATAACGCGAGCGTGCATGCGATTCTTCAGGAGTATCCCCTCGTAGAAATCCATTTACCGTTGAAACGTGTACGAAATCATTCCAAGTCGCTCCTTTTTTATCGCCTACAACCGCAAGATACACCTTGTATATTTTTTTAAGGTTCAGATATCAATAAGTAAGAAAGCAATAAGAAGCTTTGTCTGTTTAATTTTTAAAAGTTCCACGATTCTTAGCTACAGATGTTCCTTTGTCATATATTTCAGCATTTATATTTTAAAAAATATGCATTTTTGGAAAATTCCAGAATGTGAAATATGCACAGGATTCTCTCGGTACGAAAAATTATATATATATATATTATATTATATTATATTATATATTCAAAGCATAATACTTGTTACGATATTTAGTGAGTTTAGAAATACCAATTTGCATTTAATATCAATATATCATTTATATTTATAAATTTTCTAAAATTCAAGGTACATATTGAATCAATATTGACACTCTTAAGATTCTTCATTTGATTATGGCAATGAAAAAAGAAAATCATTCTTTCAGAATATATATATTAAAATTCTTCGTTTGAGCATGGAAATAAAATAAACATTCAATTCGGAATTGTCTATGATTGAAGTTTAAATACCATGTTAACTTTATTTACAAATGTATAGCCGATGAAAAGTTATTTTTTTGTTTTACCTTTCACCTTTGATTTTTAAAAAAAGGAATACTAAAATACCACTCCATTCAATTAAAAAAGCCAGTCAATCCACCGAGACCCTAAAAATAATTCCAAAGTATTTTCCCACACGTCCGCGCCAGTCTCCTAAATTATCTCGGAGAATAGTCATTTTTCATCGACGTCGACGACGGAACCGCATATCCGTCTCGTTAAACGACTCTAGGATCGTGTCCCGTGGTAAAAATCGTAGAGAAGGAAAATCCTAGAAGCGATATAAAAGAAACGAAATAAGGGATGGTAGAGATGAAGCTTAAGGGGTTGCGTAATTTCGATAGACGTCATCGATTCGAGCAGAAGGGGGTCTCACGGAATTTTAAAGCCCTTTTCAGAGTTTTCCAATCTCCTTTTTTTCTTTTGGTTCACCTGGTTCACTTTCTTCCTCGTTTCGCGGCCACGAGATCGACTGGCCAGGTCGAAAGCTGCAGGTAGAAATTTCCTAGTCTTAGTTTGATGTTCTCATGGATCCTCTTCGGTGCGAATAAACCCTGTTGGATCTACCTGAATCGCAGACTTCTCACCCGGGGGTATTAAACGCTGCCCTAACTCCTTCCATCGATTTAAACCCTCCTTGGGATGCGCTGTCTTCGTTTGTCTTCTCTTTGGGAAAGAACGAGCAGTCATTCAGCTGTCTTTGCCCAGGATTTCGATCGCCAACCATCTTATTAATAATTGGGAATTTGTAAACAATTATTTTTCCAAGAAATTAAATAATTTTTGACAGGAATGAAAGTGGATTTTCAAAAGCGTGAACTACAGGAAAAATAGTGGCAACATTTTTGCAATACTGTTAGTTCTTTCACATTAGGATATGGTAGAATAGAAGAAGGAATAGATATCTTTATATGGTACAACATGAAAGTGTTCAGAAGGAGGAATTCTAACAATGGAAAACAACGAAAGAACGCTTTGAGAAAGAAATTACACCAATAAAGTACGAAATAATGATGTTTGGAAAAATTTTAATAATTTTAGGAATATGAAACAGTACAGAAACACAGAAGAAAAATATTTAAATAAAAGATATTTTTTAAAAGGTACTATAACTGTCGTTTAAATGCAATTTGAAAGTATCTGGAGGGGTATGAAAATTCGTAACTGAGGGAATCAGCAGATGTACCTGCTTCCTGCAGTCGATTGCAACTTTTTCACTATCGAGACGTCTCAATTTCACGACTCTCAGCTTCAACCGGCAAAAAACTTCCCCTCAGTCACTTTTTTACCTCCACCAAGTCGTCGCGTTTCTATTCGTTGATCCGTGTTCCGGCTTTCGACCAATAGACAGGCCCGTTCCCCACCTTGCTTTCCAGAATCTTGGAAAATACAGGTCGCTCTGTCAGTCTCTTCGAGGTGTCACTGAAAGCAGGTCGAAGAGCCAATCCGATAGGTGAAAGAAGAACGTTTGGACCTCTACGGAAGATCTTATAGAATCTGTTAACCTTACTGCGTTCTTTTGGATCATTTTCGATTTGTCGTGCTTGTCTACCGTTAACAAGTTTGTCAAGTTTGAGGAAAGTGTCGTCCATCATACTTCTTCTCAATTTTATGCGAGAATCTTTTCTGAAACGATGTATTTAAAAAAACAGAATGAGACTGGGACATAAAAATAAGTGGACCGCAGCAGGGTTAATGCACTAATCGATTCATATTTATACCTATCAAAGTGACATTAACTAAAATTGCATTAACATTTAAGAGTGAAACTTTTTAATTTATATTTATCCTCGAAGACGTTTTCAAAGTGACATCAACTGATCTTAATCATAAGAAGCAATAATGATAAATAATGAACAATTAAAGACACTATCCGAATTAATAGTATTATGAAATTTATGCCAATCAAATGATGCAAATTTTTGTTACAGGAAAGGTGAAAGTGAAAGAGGAAAAGGATGCATCGTCAATGGCGCCGGGAAGTCCTCCGACGCCTCCGCACACCCCCCAAAGCCCACCGCGACACAATCCACCCCCTAGCAACCTGTCTCAATCCTGTCAGACTTCGAATGCCAATTCACCAAACTTACAACAGCAACAGCAGCAGCATCAGCAACAAGAATCGAATCAACAGCAGCAACAGCAGCATCAATCGCTTCACGCGATGGCTAACACACCCCTCAGCCAGATCTTAGTGCAGAATCCGGCAGTTGCTCAACTATTGCAACAAAATCCAGCGATTCTGTCGCAGAATCCGCAATTGGCGCAGTTATTGCAGCAAAATCTTCAAGTTCAGATCGGCAGCGTCCTTTTCCAGAACGTCAGGAGGGAGGAACCTGAAGAGCCGAGGGTGAGTCAGTCGAACAAATTAATTAGACGAGGGTCCCTTTCATCTCCCGCGGAGCGTTTCGCCGTGTCCCCTGCTCTCTCTCCGCCCTCGCGACGGAAATGGATTGTTTCGTTTCCTTTTTCCTTCTTTTCCTTCGCATCGTGCTCGTCGCCGCGGATACTTTCCGAGAGGAACACGTTCACAGTGAGATTTCTTTCGTAAATGGAATCTTTAAAATTTGTTTTTAAACATAATGAAAATTGGAGAAATTCCTTTTCAAATTTACCACGTTTATTCGTTTTAAAAGACTGCACGTTCACAGTGGAAGTTTTCGTAAATGGGATCTTTAAAAATGTCTTTCTTAAATGTAATGAAAATTGGCAAAATTCCTTTCTAAATTTAGTATGTTTATTTCTTTTTCAAGAAACCCATTTACGGTGGATTTTTTGGTAAATGTAATCTTTTAAATTTCTTCAGAATTTTCTTCGAAGCTTAATGAAAAGTGGAAAAGTTATTTTTAAAATTCAGTGAAAAATATTATACCTCACATATACGTTAGTATATACATTTTAGTATATTTAAATTTTGATACTACATTTTCCATCAGTGAAGTATTTCAAAATTTGAGAATGAAGTATCTAATGGTTACAAACGTGAAAAGGAAATAAGCAAAAAATAGTAAAAATAAATTAGCCAAATAACGAAGAAAAATATTTGTTCATTAAATTTCACACAAACGACAAAGCGCTCTTCGTTTGCTCAACGTAGCTTATTTAATTATAGACAGAAATAATGTGATGCATTAAAGATCAGGAAAATAATAGAACGAGCCGATTATTTTTATCGCTCTATGTATAATTTTATGAAGAAACAAGATAGTTTGGTGTAGTTATTCATACTTAACCCACTGTGAATCGAGCTTAACTCGTGACTCGAAGACGTAGATCGATTATAGTAGACCTCGTGGACACCGGGCCTGTTGATGATGACGTGACACCGGATTGTCAACATGCCGCGAGCATCTGCTACAGCGGTTGGATTTCGTTCAACTTGTTTCCACTTTAATGACCAACGCCAAGATCCATACACGCCGTGCCAATTATATGAAAATAATTATCTCAATTTATTGGTGACTGGCTCACGCAATACCCGAGATAACTAATTCACCGTGAAATCTTGTTCGCGGTTTAAAAGCTTTCCTTAATTGACTCGACCCGTTGATTGCCGTTTCCCTTGTAAACCAAATCTGCCAACTAATTTATTCTCATTGCGATTTCTTCGATGTTTTTACAAATCCCAACAGGTTTCTTTTTTTACGCTTCAAATGAAATCAGGAAAAGATTTCTGCCGCGAAAAAGCTGCAGATGCAGATATCGAATTGCAGTTTATTTTCATTTCTATGTCTTTTTGCGTAGAAAATTTACCACGATGCAATATAAATCTAGTTGGTCGCGGTTCGTTGTTCCGTGAAATTGAACTACATCCAAGAACATGTTACAGCACGCTGCATTGATGATTCGATGATGTATGCAGAGTTGACTCTGCGCGAAATCGTTTCGTTTCCATCGTTAGCTAGTTCTCGTTTCGTTTCTTCAACTACTTCGATGGCAATCGAATAGTTCTATAGAGAAATGAGTCGTATTTTAGCATCATATTTTAGATCTAGTTTAGAACTACAGTACCTGCTGTGCACAGGTTTGATGCCATCTGTCAAAATGTTTTGCTATTATAAATGAATACAAAGATACTCGATGTTGTGTTTAATTTTTGTTATTTTATTCGAAGAAATGGTTAGTTCAAGAATTACATCGTTGTTCGATGAAGAAAATATTAATTAATTTGAGGTAAGCAATATATTGTATGATCTTCTGGTCTCTCGATGACAAAAATATCTGCCATTCTGTTCTAAATTTATTTACGTTTTTGACATCCATTTTTTTGGTTCGCTCTAAAATTGTTCTATATTTGTTGGATACTTAACTCGATACGTAGTTCGACACAATTTATTAGGATACTTTTAAAAAATTGACGAGTCAGAGAAACTACGATCAAATGGCCATGAACTTGTATTAGTCATTCGTTTCTTGAAACTCGTACATTAATCGTGTAGATATGTAATAAGACTGAGAAACCATTAAAAAATAGAGTTGATCGATTTACTTTCCGACAAACGAAACACTAGATACTAGGTAGAATATTTTAATTAAGAAAAGCAGCAGTAAATAGCCAACAATTTTTGCGCATTACTGTACCTTCGTCGTTTTAAAATAACATTCTCCGAGCGAGTAAAACATCGTAGTTCGCCTAAAAATAATTGGAAAATATTATCGACGAAAAATAATAGAAGGTTCTAGCGACGATGGGCAGTGAATCATCGTGTCTCTTTGATGGCTCAATGATGACTCGTCGACAGACTCGTAAAAGTCTGTGGCATTCCAGCGGGAAACGCGTAGCTACGCTAGAATAATTCAGGGGTTCCTGGAACCACGAATCAACTAATCATAATTTGTCCCTCGATATGCATTGCCGTAATCTCCGAGAGTCCCTGATTCTTGACCTTAATTCGTTCAGACGTGTTCCCATGAAATAATCGAGAGAACAATGATTCCTTTCCCCTCGATTCGCACTGCGCACGCGTACAGAATCGCTTCGAGGGGCAGGAAAAAAGGACAAGCAATTCGATTTTATCCAACGATAAAAAGCCCGGTCACCATAAAATTTGGACAGATTCTTCGGTTTATCTTATCGCGTGTAGGCTGCTAACAATCGCTTCGAAATTGAGTTCGCTTCGAAATCGCTTCGAAAAATGATGGACGACCGACTTGAACGGAAAGAAACTTGGTTTTAATGTGATTGCATTTTCACAATGACTAATAAAACGTCTGAAGTAGGATTGTTCAAATCGCCACGCAAGAAAAGAGAAAAAATCGCCGATGGTTCGGTTTGGGTGAGAAACATTACGTCAGGCGTCGGGGAATTAACTTTCTAAAAGAACAATTAACATTCTACGCCATCCTTCGACACACCCTACATTCGATATACAAGTTTCATACACGGGTTATTCCAGTAACTTGGAACAGCCTCGTGAATATCACGAAGAATCTTCATGCATATAGTTTCATATAGTATTTGCGAGTAAATAAAGATTCGCACCACACCTTGAATAGCCTAACAATAAGGAGCCTAGTATTTTGTCCTGTGATAAAAATTATACGAATAACGTAGATGTTGTAGATAGAATTGTAGGGTTCGCTGCAATAAGGAAGCAGCTTCAATATTTAAACAAACACAGAACGAAAACCAAATTGGATAGAATAGAAGAGAATAATTGAAAATTATTACGTCACTCGCTTTATTATCTACACTTAGCGCGGATAAATTTTTTTGTAGTCTGATCATTACAGAATGCCATAAAGGGTACAAAGTTGAACCCAATAGAAAACCGCGAAGCTGTAAACGAATATGTTACGTCAGGATTTTATCGATTTTTCTTGGGAGGAATCGAAGAATTACTAAAAGTTACTCAACGTATAATACGATACGATACCACAATATGTTAATAGATAAAACAATTGTCAATTTCGGCCTTCTTATACAATTTATTCTCTTAACAAGAAATCTGCAATTGTTGTAAAATCTAATAATGCTAAATAAAAATCGGAATTTATACGGATTTATATTCCTATAATTTTAAGAAATAGGAACGCACGATAACAATAAATTGAACGATTTTACTAAAAAGATTGGGAAACGTGGAAAATGTAGTGGTGCAAATTCCTATGTAACTGATGACCAGGGACTCTAAATATAGAATGTAAACCGCTCGTGCAACCACCCCATTCAAACGATTCGCGAGAAAACCTCTGTTTATGGCGATGACTGTTCGAATGGAGGGAAATTCACGGGAAACGATAGGTCGGCGTTTGCATCGGTCTCGCTGTGTACCGGGCGGCGGTGTGCAAGTCGAGCTAAATATACATGTGTACGTGGCCAAAGAAGAGACACGAAATGGCCCGGGAGGCTCGGTGTATCGCCACGATGGAATCCCATACGGGGAGAATTGAAATTATTCCCCCGATTTTTGTCGTGTCGTTTACATTATTTTCGCCTTTGAATATTAATGGGCATATGCTCTCCGGCGTTATGGCACAAGAAGTAACAACGGCGTATAATACTCGACTCTTAACGTTATTCTATTGTTTGCAAATCAGCTCTATTGTTTTCTCATATACCTCTATACTCTCCCGGTTCCCTCTTCGCCCTCCCCCCATGCGCTCCTCCTACCCTCCGTATTCTTCTCTCTCTTTTCTCTCTCCCTCTAACTCTGGAACGCTCTTCTTTTACCCTCTCCTCTTTCTCTTGCTCGATTCTTCGCTCATTCTTTTCGTGGCCGATCTTCTTCTTCCTCCTCTCTTGTCGTCGTTGTCGTCTTCTTAACCAACATGCACATACATATACGTATACATACGTATACACGTAACCGTTGTATAGTATTTTCTATTTGTTTCTACGATCGTTGCTTCCTTCCTCTGGCTCTCTTCCTCGTCCTCCTTTTCTTCTCTTGCCTTTCTTCCTTATACATCGAGTTTCACATGGTACCTCCTATGGGACTCCCTATGAAACCCCTATGGTGGGCCACTCTGCAATCGAAATCTGCTTTGTGGCGCACGTACTGACTTTTCGATGTCTGGAAAGGGGGCTGGTTCCTTTTCGCTGGTTTCTTTCCCCTTTGTGGTGGTCGCACGCTTCTTCCGGTTATCTTACATACATATGTTGTCTTCTCTTCTGAATATTCTTTTCAAACATTATCGCTGGCCATTAAAGGAAAGAAGCAACCAGGGGGACACGCTTTATGACACGGATTAGCCGAGTGTCTCATACGACAAAAATTCTCATGCTATCCGTGATTCCGTCTACCAGTCAAATTCTGTCACGTTTGCGCGGCATTCTGGCGACGTGAATCACCCAAGGATAGAACGCAACTACTCGGTGGAATCTGCAGAAGGTCTCGAAACCTTAATTAATTATTCCCCGTTTTAGTCATTAAACTGTCCACGACGAACATATAAATCAAAATTGAAATACTCGTGTTCGCTTTCTGCGCTTCGATAAATCGTCGGAATGTTCGCGACATTAAAATTTACTCGCTTCTTTCTGAATTTGTTCACTCATCTATCGATTTTCTCTTCTTAGAATTACTAAAAAAAAAAAAAAAAAAAAAATAATTCGGATACATATGAATTGTCTGTGAGTTTAAAACTCGTCGAAAGATCTAGAATCGAATAAATGTTCTTCCCAATACAATCTAGAGCATCAATCGATTTTCCATAGAAACGGTTACGAAACATACTGTGCATCGCGTCATTCGCGATAAAGTATTCACTCTGTGCGCGTTGAAAACTCGTCAACAAGCTTAGAATCTTGGAATTTCCACGCTCTTCCCTGAATTTGTCGACTTATCGATCGATTTCCCGTGAAAATGGCCGCGAAACATTCTTTGTTGCGCATTGCCATGCAATCCGCACAGCGATCCGTAATATTGGGCATCGAAGGTCGACGATAATTATGAGCATAGAATATAAATGGTGGATCGTTGGCCACGGGATCGGTGGAACGCGATTGCCGTGCACGTGAGCCGCGTTCTCTCCGCGGGAAAGCAGAAACAGAAAAGAAAATCGACCCCTTTGGCTGAAAATGGAAATGGGAGGAAAAGAAGACACGCAAGACAAACACGATGAACACACGATGTGGCAATCGCTTTATAAATTCAACGACGCCACGGATCGGCATCGCAGATACGGCTTCGGAAATCGTACAGGATTCGAATAATTTGCACCGCGATGGGGCTTCCGGACAACTGGCGTCCCTTTCGAGCGTCGTTATTCTGATTTTTTTCTCTTCCTTCGTTTGTCCCACGTTCAAATCTTTTACAACGTAGTTCGAGAGAGACTTGACCAAACAGACGAATATAGCATTATAAATTTAATCTTTTATCCTCTGACGATATTTTAATTCTCTTCGAATTTTTCTGCCTCAATCTCAAGCTTTTGAGATGTAACATGTGTGTGTGTGTTATTTTGAAATTTCTAGGATATACGACAAATGCATGAAACGAAAATATATGCAACAAAGACAGCAATAAAAGCAAAAAAGCAATAAAGGTTTAAATTTCATCATACGTAAAATTATTCGTTCAATTATTTATATCTATTTCCTATAAAGAGTTGAAATTTACGTATTTATTAAATCTGATATACGGAAATATAGGAAACTGTCAAAGGATTAGTCTGTAAACTTAACAGAAAAAGAATTGTGATAGATGTGAAAGAAAACATCGCTGATAAAATGAATTTGTTCCCCGGAATCAGAAATCTTAATCGAAAACGTGGTTTGAAACGCATTTTCCTGCAGTTGTTCTTGACACACATTTGCACATTGCATTTCGAAGGTCGACGACCCTATGCCTCGTACTTGAAAGTTTTTGGGGAACCGGAAGCCGTTTCCGTTTCGCATAACGTCTCGAAGAGAGGATGTCGTAACGATAAAGGCGCAATTTCTGTCATCGCGAAAAATCGCCGACTAAAGGTTAATTCCTGGAATTTCTCACAGTACCTATCGTACACACGAAACCATCTTTAATTGAAGATATTCTAGACAAATGAAAGTTCCGCTACGAAGAAGAAGGGGAGACGAATGGTCCACACGGAGCTCAATTTAGAGCAATTCAAAGATTTATTTTATTACACCAAAGTGTACCGGTCTTATAAAAGGAAAAAAGCCTCTCAAAGAGCATCCTTTATTTAGGGCAGGATGCCCTATCGTTTAACAGGCAAAATTTATCATTGCGTTCTATGGCTATAATCAAAAGATGTTCATTGAAAATGACCATAAAGTGCTAAATAATAAATGGTCATTTACAATTTCGCTAAGAAATTATAATACGAAAATACGAAATACAAAGAATTAATACCCCTATTTCAATACTAATATCGTCTCGAATTTCACTATTTTATGTGTGGGTAACTAAATATATATATTTACCAATATAATTTTGATAGTCGTTAGTCGTTAGTCGGTGTCATTATAGTGCTAATAAAATTTCAAAGTGTTCCGTATAACGCACATAATATATGTCATAATATATTCATAAAACATTTTTACAAGTGTTCGAATGCTTTCATAACCTACCGAACTTTCCCTCTTCGACTCATATGAGTCAGATAAGAAGTTTCTAAAGTCGTAAACCAATTTAGTAAAATTATAACCAACACAAGTGTGTCATAATATCCTTCGATACACGATCATAATGGATCGTCCTTTCCCTAATTTTGCCATTAGGTTACATCCTGTGAGAAATAAAAACTGCCCTCCTTACTTATACCCTAGGACACCCTGCAGATCGACACGTAGAAAGTCGCAGCCTCCTAGTTAGGGTAACCAGGTTTTCCCAAAAGATCTCGTGCCCCGGATAATTTGGAGGCATTCAACTTTTTAACGACACGTGTCGCGGATTCATAGAGGCGCGCTCCGTCTCTCCCCCATTCGTGTTGCGTGGGCGACTCCCCCCTTTCGTCCCCATCGCGAGCACGGCCCTGAGCATGCTGGTGCATTGTACATCGTAATGTATTTTCTTTTAGGTACCGCCGACAATAGCGAGCCTGGCGGCGATGAAGGTGGAGGCAGCTGACCCGAAGGTTTCCGGTGAGTTACTATTTCCGCCTCCTTACGGAATTATCGGGATCGTAATTAGATTCAAATCGAGTCTCCGCCGTTCGACGACCCTGCGCCAACCGGCAAGCAGACAGGAAGGGAGGGATACAGAAAAAGAAAGGTGCAACGGGGAAAACAAAAGGAAAAGATATCGGTCGGTCGGCGACGCGGGGGTGGGCGGAGGGCAGGCAAGGGGTCGCGAGCGGTGCACGTTGAAATCGACAACGATCTGTGCTTGAAACCAGCCTATTTGTCCCATTCCTTTTTAATTATTCCAGAACCAGAAACCTGTTATCGCACCTAAGATGAAAGTCTTAATTCATTTACACTCGAATGTCCGCATACTTGTTTAAATCAGCCTGTTTGCTCTGTTTTTTAATTGTTGCGATAAAATCCTGTTGCCATACATTCGATGAAAATGTTCGTTTATTTACACTGGAAAATCGCGTATTTGTTTAAATGCATCCATTTGCTCTATTTCTTTTCAATTATTTCGATAAAAATCTCTTGTTACACCGAAGGTCATGCTCACTCGTTCGCGGTTTTGAAAGCTTCAATCGTTTTTCCAATAGTACGTTTGCATTTACTTCGTTAGAGGGATGAGTCAGACTCAACAGGTGGTTCATAATTTCGATACCGAATAATCAGAGAGTATCCGAGTCTGTGATTTGAAGTTTCTTGTACAAAATTGGACAGTTCATAACAAGAACTACTCTCGTCGGATCTTTCGACTTCTTTGATAACAATGTATTCTAGTAATTAGAAGCTAGAATTCAACGTGGTAGAATTGACATTACGAGATTGACAACTTCACTTCTTTGTTATAATTAGATACAATTACGGATACATTGGAAATTATTAACAAAAATTTTCCCTTTGAAATATATTAAAGAGAAATTCTTTTGCTCTCCTGGATGAAGACAAACACGCACAAGGGTTGTTCTTGTTATGAGCTCTTCGATCATAGAAACTGTATCAGAAGTTCGTTTCCTACTTTGTTCCGAATCACGATTTCCGAGATTTTGAAGCACATTGTGTTTTTCCGAAATTGTTCAAATCGTCTTGGACACGATGGTCCCGTATCCCTGGACCAATTATCAATTCCCACGGCCACGTGACCGGTCCGTGAATCTCGTCTGGAAACGAAGGACGCACACGCGTCTCGCCTTCTATTTATTCGATTGAATCGGTGCAGGCTCGTAAATCGTGTGCAACCTGACGAAACGAGTCGTGTCCCATGCTTTCAGCGTTTTGTGGCCTGGGGCTCTTCCCCCTTTATTGGAATATCCGCCCACAGCATTATGGGAATTATCAAGGAAATGGGATGAGCGCAAGTGGGTCCCACGAGGGGGCTGAAGGGGGTTTGCGTGGCCGCGGACGATCGGGAAAGAGAGGAAGACCGTGCGTGGAAACGGATTCATGCAGGTCCCCCATACACACCCACCACCCCAATATACTCCATTCAGAAAAATTATGTCACATATCGATGAAGAAACATGGTTATAGTCATTGACAATAGGGATGATGAGGATTTTAGAAAAATTCTATCGATTCTCAACGAGGCCTTTTATCGCTCTTTTATCGTTGAAGATTTTCGTTAAACGATACGATAGATCGTGCCGCGTTTACTTACGATGTACAGTTAGGTTATTCTTGGATGATGAGGATTTTACAAATTTCGATCGATGTTCCGTCGATTTTTAGTAGGGTGCCATTCTATCAGAGAAATTTTCCTTAGATGATACGATTGATCCTGTCGTCGTTACTTGCGATAAGTGGGTAGTTGTTTAAATTTGTCTCTAAATTTGATTATTGATGATAGATGAAATGAAGATATCACAGTAATTTTGTCGATTTTTAATCGGAATTTTAGATTTAGAGGAAGACTAATGGTGCGATGTATTGTCGCGATTATCTAGGATATATAGTTAGGCTATTCCTCGGTGAATAAGAATGTTTCTAGAAGAAAGGTTACATCAGATGTTGGAGCAAAGAGATTCCTAAACGAGCTGCATGCAACGAGACGAAAAAGTCCCTAGCAAAAGAGGTCCCAGTGACGTTCTAACGACACGAGTTAATTTTAGATCGGCCACGAAGCACCACGATCGATTGGCTATAGAATCGAGAAGTCAGTGACTCGATGAGAATTTCATTAATTATAGGACATCGCGGGGATAGGATCGAGACGTTACGTAATCCCGTCGATACTCGTTTATAAATACGCCAGCTTCAACGTCTGTCTACCTATTGCGTTGTGTCTCGTTGATTCCTTCGTTTTATTAGCAATGCGCGAATTCCTTGTCGCCTATTTCTCTTTCGCTTATGCTCACACGGTTCGATGTCTGCACTCGGGCGTCGAGTCGCGCGCTCGACGACGAGGTTTTCAGTTGAAAACGAAGAAACGAATCAGAACTGACAGCGGAAATTATGGTAATCGTTTGACAAAGGAGGGCCGAAGGAGGGGGAGGGGTGTGTGTATGTGTGAGGGAGAGAGAGAGAGAGAGAAAGAGAAGAGTGGGCGGCCTCGCTCGGTGTCTCTGTTATCCAGAGACACATTCCCACAATTTCGGATCGGCCAATCAACGTCTCTCGCGCTCCCGGACGATATTAAGCTCGTCGCGAGATCCGCGGTTCAAACCGAATAAAATAAAATTGTGCGTTGTTCGCTCGGGTTCGTCGTTGTACTCGCCCCGCAACGAGAAAGGAAAAAAAGGGGAGAGGGAGAAAGAATATGAGTCGGCGGGACAGAGACGGTGCGACAGATGGCCAGAAGAGAAAGAAGGAAAGAGCGAGGGAGAGCGGCGGCGCAGAAGGAGAAAGAGGGAAAGAGAGAGAGAGGGCAGCAATCAAAGCTGATTAAGCCCACAACTGGGGAATCTGTGGGGCCAGTGTCTCACGCCAATCTCGCCCAATCAACCGGTTGGCCGGGGAGATTTAAAAAATAGAATGCCTACTGTCAATTGTCCCATAATTTAAATAAATCGAATAAATGGACAAAGTGGCCAATTAGAGTAGTTGCTGCTTGCTGCTTTAACGCATTATTCTCTCTTTCTCGCGGTGTCTTCGGCCCCTCTCCCCCCTCCCCACCCCTCCCCACCCCGGCCCTCTTCTTGCCCCTCGTGTTACAATGTCTCATCGCTGGACCATCTTTTAGAGTCTCCTTCGAATGAGGGAAGTGCTTTCCTTCGCCCTCCTATCCACCTCGGTTCCTACCTCTCTGGGCTCTCCGCGACTTCTCTTCACCACGTTGTTCCACGTTCACGTTACCCACCACCTTGCATTTACGTGCGCTCTTCAGAGCGCCGTTTACGCCACAGATGACTTAACCATCGGCGAGCGTGTACGCAGCGCGTCGATGCAGTCGCCACGATAGTTTACCGCTTCCGTCGTTTCCACTCCAACGACGTTCTCCAACAAACACCGTTTCTGTAAATTTACCTTAGAATACGATTATTTATGTCATCTTCTAGCCACGAATTTATTTATCGAAGTAAGTCATTCCTTTTTTGAGAATGCGATATCAATCGTGTACTCTATGAGCTGGTAATTCTAATGTGCAATAGAATCAAGAAAAGAGGAGCGCGATTCGAGATATATCAAATTGTCGTTTTCAATGATTCAATGATGATCTTAAATGTCTAGTATGAAGAAAGTTCATTTTCGTTAATTTCTTGATTGCGGACAACTCGCTCGCGAACTAAAATTTCTTGAAAACAGGTGACGAATCTGTGAAATTTTGATAACGATCAGGTAAAAAATCATTTTTTAAATGCAAAAATACGTATTTAATGTCACAAGCAAATAAAGGGATAGTTTTGGTAACATGAGTATAATCGCTTATCATTTTTCCTCTTTATAGTCTTTATATACTTATACATCGTTCATGAAGGTAAAAGCGTTACAAATGCGATCGAAAAGTTTGCGAGATATCAAGTCGCTGTCAGTGCATGTAGTTTCGTTATCTTGATCTTTATCATGTAATCAACGATGACAAGATATTACGAGGGATTCGAAGATCCCTCGCTCTGTAAGCAATTGTTCCACGTTTATATACGACTACCATTCCCTGGATGTACAAACGAAGCTTAATTGATTATCCGCGACCCGCTGGCCCTCGGCTCGCCAGCCTTCGATTACGGTCCGCATCGAAATTTCAGCGAACACGCGTTACGTAGAATGCCACGGACGGGCTTTAAACAATTACAAGCAATTTACGACTGGAACAATTACCGCCGACATCCGTGAACCACGTCTGCCGTGCTGCACCTGTTCGACAATCATTTACGACGGATGGTTTAACAGGCACGATGATACGCGCGGTCATTAATTCGTATCAAATACAATTTAATTAACAGATCCCCGACTTATCCCGTGCATCCTTCTGTTGCATTAATATACCGAACATCCGCCGAAAATTGTCCCGGTTACGTACAGTTAGTGCGCGATAAGCATTAATTGAACAACTCCGTGCCACTTTACTGTTCTTTACGATCATGTTACGTAGTTCGTGTAGTACGCACGTTTCAAATATCGATCCTCGACACGACGTAAAATTCTATTAATCCAGATAAGAGTTTCCAATCGATGCTCGATTTTACTCGTTGTCAAAGTGTATAAGTAGCTAGACACGCGAGAAAAATGAAAATCGTGTTCCACATCGTATATCTGTCCGCTTTCCAAGAAAATCTCATTAACTTCGTGTTACGGTGATTAACAAATCAGACCCGCGAAGGATTTAATCATCGTGCACATACGGAGGAGAAGGAGGAGGAAAAAATTCTATTCGATCGGCGGGGTTGCACGTTCGTCGACCGGGATAAAAATGCACCGTATTAAGCGGCCAATTATGCGAATCTGGCTCATCTCGGCGAACGAACGGCTGTGTAACGCATGTCTGGAAGGTAGATAAGGTACCCTCGTAGAGGTTCTCGTACACCTACGTGGGCTGGCAGTCAAGCCGAGCCAGCCGACCAGGCAAATAACAAATAAAGCATAAACGGGAGCTACAATAAATAACTGGTGCACCGCGTTCTCTGCATATACTCGGAGCCACGGACCCTTCGGGGCCTTATTTCTCTTTCTTTCTTTCTCCATAGTCGTTTCTCCCTACCATCGTTCCTCGACGTTCCACCACCCCCACCAATGGGCCCCCCTTTAAGGACCATATATATGTCATAACGCAGTCGCCAAGAGAGCAGCCAGGCTTTGAGAAAAATCGTTCCTGACTTATGCGGTTGCCGTGAAAACGGATTTAGGGGACCACTCTCGCTTCCTTTTATTTGAGGAGCTGCATTTTTAAGGAATTACACCAGTCCCAAAAGCTGCTCGCTCCGGAAGAATGTAGTTCTGGGATGAAATGTGAATGACTAGTCGGATTTTCGGTAATCTTCTCCTTTTTGACATGCAAGTTTATTTATAGATTGGTTTATGCGTACACGGTGACAAATAATTCGTAAATTATTTAGTGTTTGAAAGAAATGTTTCACATGTAAGATGAGTTGACGTAGAATTGTATTGACGGCGGTAATTTGATGTTAGTTTAGTATAGGTAGACGTGCAAGAAACATGCGAAGCTTAAGTTTCATTTTTTAAACAGTATCACATATTTTTCACATATGCTGTACTAGTATCTTGTATTCTAAAAGTACGTATACGTTCCCAAGTATTGGGTAAACCAAAAGCAGACGTATACGTTCTCTGTAGTATAGAATTATGTTTATCCTTAACGAAAAAATTGAAGTGACCAAGGAAATATCATTTTTCTATTAATAGAAGCCATTTCGTACTACATATATACCAAAAAAGTGCTCCCGGTTTTTGTGCAATGTTTCTGCAACATGTCATTCCTGTAAGACGATATTAAATTATGTATACCAAAATAATGAATGTTATTTTAACATTAAAATGTCCAAGAAGTGTTGTATAAAAAGTATAACAGGTACAGCAATTTATATGATAATATATTAAACTATTTGTGCCAAAAAATAATTAGTACAGAAAATATTCTAATTTCAATATTACAAAATGAAAGATTAATATACAAGACGGTCAAGAAATGATTGCTCAAGCAGCTCGATATTTAACAGGGACACCCTCGAACATGGAAGCGAATTTCATGGTTGATTAAAAACATCTCCGAGAAATATCTACGGGCGCCAGCCATTACTCGAAAAAGGGGGTTGAAATTCAGCGAATTAACGGTTAAGTAAATATTTGACAAGTAGATACCGGCGATTTCTTGTCGCTGGTTTCCTTCTCGCCTGGCTCTCTCGCGCCGGCCCCTCTCCGCATAATTGGTTACAGATGCATTATTCTTCGGCTCGGCTCGTTTCGCAGCCCATGCATAAACATTAAACTCTTACGACATGGGCGTCGTTCCTCTATTTCTTTTATTCTCCTTCTCTTTTTTCCAACCCTTTTTTCTCTCCCTTTTACCTCGGCCCTCGGACCGATTGTGTTTCTAATTTCGCTAACACTCGTGAACCGTCTGGGACTGATTGAAATTCCTTGCGACTGTTTGAGGAGGACCGCGTTCGAGATCTTTGACTCGGTTGGCCCCGAGGTGGATGCGGCGCGATAAAAAATAATTAAAGACCCTTTTGATCTCGCCAGCCACAGGAGATCGTAAATTCAAATGCACTTGGTATATCGCAAAACGTACACAGCCTCTGTGTTCAACAAATTTATAATTCACCTATAATTTTATTTAAATCTTCGTACTCTCTTAGAACGCGAACATATAGAGCGGTAAGCGGCAAAGCAAGTGATGGCACAACCAATGCCAATGCTCCGCATGCCAATATTGTTACTAACCGCTTATCTGTATGTTCACAGCCTTGGTCGCAAAAAAAAGCGAAGTGGGGCGAATTAATGAAACTCTCGCCAAAAATCTCAGACGTGTTTCGTTCATTGTCAACGAAGTAAAAAGAATTCGGAGAAGGGACAAACTAAGCGAGGGTAGAACAGCGAATTTCACTGTGGAAGCGAAACAATGCGGTCGAGTTAGATGCATAGTCGGTCCCCTGGGAAAAAACTACTCGAAAGCCAGGCAGATTGGAAATTTTATTATTTATATTTGAAATTTATTATCGCCCTGACTGGCCTGGTCGGTCCCCTTCTCGTTCACCGGTATTCTTTCCGCGGCGTCCGTGTTCCCTCCCCTCGTCAGCCGCTTCTCGCGCCGTCTCGTCGCCGGCCTAATTTATCGTTCCTCAACTTTTTATTAATTTCTTACTGCTCGCGGAATCGCGATCGCATTAAAAGGAACGTCCACGGCCGTTGAACGGTCACCGAAATGCATCGGTACACAAACGGAATGCCGTCCCTAATTTTTCGCTCTTCTCCATCCTCCCCCGTGTCCTCCTTCCTCTCCTCGTTCTCCTGTGCCGCGACCGCGAGGATCCTCCTCGTTCCGTTCTTTCAGCGCGCGGTGTTCGCTGATCCCCTTACTAGCTTTTGGCCCATCGATGCTATCGGGCATACCGCCAAAAGAAACACATTTTTCCGCAAAATGCCGCACTGGTGGCGCTCCACCCACCCCCTCTTTCACTTCTCGTAAAAACGGATTCGGTTGGAAATTCCGCGCGCGGAACATCCCGCTATTTCATTCGACTATGTCCGCCCGTTGGGACTTTCTGGAATACAGCCGAATCAAATTAAATCCGCGGCAAAGGTTGCACAGTTCTCCATGAATAACTGAAATCGCGGATAATAGTTACGCATCTATGATGAAATTTAATTCTTGATCAGCCATTAACGAGAATAAGTAATGATGATGTATACGAGCCGCGTATTTGTCTAATCAGTTAATTGGATAAACCAGAAACTAAAGAAGATCGATGAAATTATACGCATGTAAGGCAATCAGCATCGATCAAAGCTCGCTAACATTTTAAGAATTTCAAAAAGCGAAGAGTTAACCACTTGGACCACTTGACCGGTTTGCACGCTATATATTATCGATAGAATTAGATTCTTTTATTATAAAAATATAACAGAATACTATTAAAAGTAACGCGACGTTATATTGAAATCGTATAACGAGTTTCCACTGGCTGAGGCTAAAAAAACTCGATCGGAGATACCGGTTTCAAGGTTCGCGACAGCTCGAAATTAGAAGGATCGATTAGTTAATCGACTGCGCGGTGAGATAAAGTCGTGTATTCTTGGCGACTGAAAAATCGCGAAACGTCGGCCAGGAAAAAACGAGGACGGGCAAAACCGAAACGAAGCATGATGTGGATGAAACGGGGCAGAGGGGCGTGTTGCACATGATCTGAAATACGCTTGATCGTAGAAGGGGGTTAGAAGAAGGCGTGAAGGGGGCGAAGTATCGTTTGATCGAGCAACGATGGATTCCTGAGTTTCGAGGACGGCATGCGATTGCCAATCGTTTGTTTCCCGATACAAAGGCGATCGGGGCCAATCAAGCGGCCAACTAACATTGCGGCATTCGCACTTGCTTTCGCAATTCCCTTTTCGAACTCGCCACTTTTATTGCCAGATATCTTAGCCTCTGTTACTCTCAACCCCCGCTCGCCTCCCTGGTCTGCTCTCGCGTTAATTATAGCGAGGGAACGGAGAAGCAAAGAAATAAAACTATTAGGTTGCTCAGAAAGCTTGTATAGCGTTCAATAGTTAATGTATCCTACGTCAGGATAGGTTTCGATAGAATTCTTCAATTGGTAGAATTGGAAGAAATTTCTCATGAACACACTGCGGGTTTTTATGCAGATTTATGCTTTCGAGAGTATACAATTGATTTTTTTGACAGCGAAGGTATAGACTCGATAGAAAATTGTTTCACCTACCAAATATTATAGAAAACATTATACTTCGGATATTTTATATAATCTTTTTTCATATTGTGTGCATTATGTGCGATCTTGTATCTTCAAATGTATAAAAATTCGCAGTGCCCAATCATGAGTTTCTCTGTCAAGTATTTAATTATTAAGTTTGGAAACAATATCGTTTCTCGTTCGAAAGACAGACCAGTTTCGATTGGTTAAAAAGGTTTCGGTTCTCAATAAGACATTTGTTGGATCGTTGAACTGCCGGACGACGGCAACGCAGTGGTTAGCGTCTTAGGGTACGAACGTTCGGGACCTGGATTCAAATCCCGGCGCCCGTATTTTTCCGAAATCCGATTTTTCGGACGTATAGCGTGCCTCTTCTCCTAAAGGGTGACAGGGATGTGGTGGTCGTCAGTCAACTAGGCGCCTCTGTGTTTTGACTGCCAATTTGGCACATATCATGGCGGAAGCCCTCATGGCTATTAAATATTCCTATTTTCTGATGTGGACGACCGCCGAATGAAAATGCCATCCGTAAAGAGAAGAAGAAGATGGGTCCCCGCTTTCCCTTTTGTATGCTTTAAGGGATTTTTATCAACTGATTGGTTGATTGTGTTGGAACGTTCAACTATAACGTAGTCTTGCTTTTATCAAATTTTTCAGAGCTGAAGAAATTAGAGTAGTTGTAAGACTTGAAAGCTTGCATTAACTGCTTAGAGGAATTCGTATTGAGAAAAACAAATGATTCTTTGAAGAAGTGAAGAATAGCTTGATTAGTAGGAAGACATCGAAAGAGACTATATATTATTCAATAAAATATTGATTTTGTGAATCCTCTTCCATATCACTTCGATTTTCACATTCGTTTCTTTTGTCTATACATTTCTTCAAATAATCGTTTTAAAGTCAGTCCTTATCATAGTATCATACAAATGGTATATCGCTCTATCATGTTTAGCATAACTCCGGGTTTCTTCTCTCGAATGGTGCACTAGAATTCTTCATAATGGCGATTCTCCTGTTGTTTTAAACTCTCGTAAGTTGTCTTTAAATTTTTCTTACAAATTTTCCAAACAGTCCAACATCTTTCTTATCTTCGCTACTTTTCTTCCTCGAGTTATCCTCGAGCGGACGAAAGACCATCAAATGAGGGGAATTTCACGTTGCTGCGATAAACATGATAGTCCGCCGGCTCGATAATCGACTGTATCGAGAAGAAACATCGAATCCGTCTTAACGGGGAGCGAACCACCGTGCACGGCTGAAAATTATTCACGATTATTCACTCTGCGGATGCCTAGGAATTGGCGCGAGATTTCCATTCGTAATCGATCGACAGACGTATCATTACGTTCGCGTTTCTCCTTTTACAGCGCGTTTTCAACGGCCGCGGTCGAGCCAGAGGAGCCGTTTAATTACATACTTAAATATTTATACGCGCGGGAATATAAATCGAATCGATTCATAAAAGGCGAGCCAGCATGCTCTCGAACGTGGCCCAGGGAAACAAGACCATCGTCGAAGGACCGCGATCCTTTGGATGGTTGCTCGTGCGCAAAAAAGGGGCGAAAACGAAAGAGATAGACAAGAGAGGGACGAGAAGACCAGAGATACCCCATGGTCCAACTATATCCTTCTCTTGCTTCCTGGCATCTCCCTTCTTCTCCTGTTTGGCTGCTCTATTAATTAGCTCGCGGCAGCTCGCTCTCCACTCTGTTAATTTACTCGAGAGGGGGAGGGGGCGCATTTTATTTTTCGTACGGGCCTGAGAGTCGTCGATCCTCCGCGTCGGTTGGCTCCTCAATCCGGCTCTATTAATTAGCCGGGGCCCTTTTTTCCCCGCGGCCAGGCCCCGTAAGACCCGTCGAATCCCGTCAGGAAAAAGGGAACGCCGGACAACGAGAAAAAGAACGCGCGCGCGGCCAGCGTCCGTCTCGGATTCCAGAATCACCGGAAAGGGAGAAGAAATATTCCGGTTTCGAGCAAAACGATCCTTCTCTCTCTCTGCCCCGACCCTGTTCGCGAATCCCTCAGCGTTTTCGTTGGAACTCCAACGATCCCAGGTCGATTGTTATGCAGGCGGTTTCGTAACGCGTGGGATCCTGCTTGGACGTCCATTTCCAAGATCCACAAATGATATAATTGTATGACTAAGTAGGTCTGATATTAAATAATCATTTACCAGAACAATTTATTGGGGGGCAAATATGTCCATATCAATTTATTTAGTATACTGGTACTTGAAATTATTCTTATATTCTACTTATGAAACTGTATGATAGTTTAACGTTCCTTGCGTACATGAAAAGTGTAACTATACCATAATCTTCGAAAAATGATGACATTACGGTGTACTCCATAATATTGTGCCAATGTGTTCTTAATACGATGGAAAAATCATTTAACAATGGTCTCGTATTCGTTGATACCATAGACATAATGCAAAAGTACTTATCTGCTAGTAAATGCTGTCGAAGACACTACAGTAGAATTCTGTTTATATGGACTTTTGAAAGAACAGATAGTTTATGTAATTGGAGATCATACACTGAAAGTGATCCTTCCACTGTTTATGATTTTTCTTCTTATACTAGGAATTTACACGCAAACAAGTGGATTCAGCCTCTAAAAGTCCATCTAATCAGACAGTACAGTTTCGTTCAAATAAATGTCATTTATATTGGAGCTTTCCCTTTGTACTGTGAAATCTTTTTACCGGGAATCGCTCTGCATTTCGCAAAGAAAGTATCATCCCTTTGAATTTTTTCTGTTTAAAGTGCGATTTTTTTGTTATATAGTGGGAAGTAGAAATCGAGGTTAGATACACCAAGCAGTTTTGAACCGATATGGGTGGATTCGTACAAAGGGGCGATTTGTCAAACACTTTAACAGCTGCCGTACGCCGACAGCATTATGGAGAGGAGTGTATTATCGATTTTCACGAAGTAATTCAGACGCCATGCTCGTCCAGCCACGCGGAAAGCGCTTAATCCGAAACCCTTCGAACAGTTTTGCACACGTTAAACCGCATAAAACGTGAAGTCTCGGGGTACACCTACGGGTTCTGGGATTTCAATTTGCAATTTTCAAGCAGAATTCTACATTCGTTCAATTAGCACATTAAAAAATACAAAACGAAAGCATATTAAATACACCGCTCGTAATTTTGTTTAATCATTTCCTCAATCTTCTACTCTGATTTCATGGTTTGTCTTCGTTTTCGTTGTATCTCTTTAATGAACCGAGCAGATGAATCGCGTGTCCGTATGAAGACACCCAGTAGCCATGAGTCCATCGTCATGGATGAGCTTGGAACTGGAATCGAGAGAAGAAAATTACACGGTGTGTCGATCGAATCTTTCAATCCATGATTCTTCTGCGAATAGAACTCGTACAGATTCTTTTCCAAACTCTCGTTCCATTTCTTCTTTTTCCATACATTTTCCCATCTATATTGTTTACGTGTATTTTCAAACGAGAAGAAGGGGATTGTTTCTTTCAAAATCGACCCAGTCGGTTTTCTTCGTTTTCGTTGGAAAAAGCGTAGCCAGAAATATACGGAATATCCGCGAGCTGTCGGCCGGCATCCGGTTGACTATTTCGAGAATATAATCGCGAAACGGGAGGAAAAGGGGTCGGAAGATCGCGAGCCGCTCTTGGAAGAAAAGGGGCAAACTCCGTTGAGAAAGTGTTTTTCTGCGTTTTACTGGATTACTCGGTATACCTTCGTTCTTTATCCACTGTACCAGAGCCAGTAATGGGCCATTTCGTTCATTTTAAGCACGCGATGACAGGCCAGCTACCAAGAAACAATTTCGTGTACCATACATGAACCACGTACTTGAAATTCATGATTCTTTTCTGATTACTGTGCTTGCTATGGATACATTTTTATTCACTACGTGAATTTTCATTTGCTTTCTATTGTGTTCGAACTTGGCGATTCTTCTCTGAACACCACACTTGATATGGAAGATTTTTATCCATCAAATGAAATTCTTCGTAATCGAAATTTAGAATGAATTTAAAGGGATGTATCTTTATGAAGTTGGTGATTTATTGAAGCGTATGTATTGTTTCTTTGTTATTTATTAGGTAGCTTCATGATCGTTTTCTTAAGGGACTCGCTCTTTTGTCCATGAATTGTTTGAAGCAATTTCTGCACGTTTCTAATGCATTCAACGTATTGAAGATTGGAATATATCATAGATCAAACGATGGTCTATGACTAATAAATAGCTATATCAGGTGTGATTCAGAATTCTATTCAAGCTCTAGAATCTCTTGTTTGCTCTGAATAGATACATCAACTCTGTCATCATCTATTTAAAAAATAATGCCTTTGCTATTAATTAATTTAGAATTTCTCTCTTTCTAATTGCTCCAATAGAAAATCATTTCCAATTTCAACTGTTCAACAGACTATCGAAAATCTGTTTCAACATCTTCCTTTACACCATCGATCATATAAAAATCTCTTTGATCTGCAATCAATTACCAATTCTTATCTCGAGCAGTTCATTTCCTCTCCCTCTCCAAATCACATTCCGCAATGGAATCACGTTGATGGCGAGGATTCACGCAAGAAGAAACGGGAAACATCCGTAATTAAAAGATACAGATCTTAACAGTATACGGATTAATAATTCATCGCGTTATTAGTATCCATTACGCTCGAGTTTTCCTTCTCTAAGTGGTGGCCGTTCGATCGAACAACGAAAACAACTACGTTCTCTCGATGGTCGTTCCATCAAAGAACGAAAAAACCACGTTCTCTCGACGGTCGTATACCTTCGTTGTCCATAACTTGGCCGAATTTCCGGCCGGTGGTACGATGATTCGGGGAAGTAACCCCGTAAATCAATTTCCTCGCCGGTCGAGAAAATCACAGAGAGCGAGAGAGCGTGGCGTTGCGTCGTGTCGTTAATAAATCGAGCTTTCTTCCCGGCTTTATCCCGCGTCGTTCCTCTCGGTTCGCCATAAGTCGCTTAAAGCCGTTGCTCTTCGGCGCTTTAGTAATTCGAGTTAGCTGTTGAAGCTGGCCCTCCGCCGCCTCTTCCTCTCTCGCTTGCACGGCCGCCGACTCGTCCCGTCCTCCTCTGCCCGCCTTCTCTGTTATTTCGCGCTTGGCGAAAAGCGAGAAAAAAGAAGAGAACGTCGCACCGTCGGTGGAAACGACCGAGCAAGAGGACCGAGACCAAGACCACGAACCGCGCCGATTGTTTTAGCCCTAGGCCAAGAACTAAAACGGCCGGAGAACTCCGGAGGGTCAGGGCCGTGACAGAGGGGTCTTGCAGGGGGCACGGGAAACAACCGCAGTCGAATCGTTCGACACATCGTTCTCCCCGAGGAAATTTCGATTTCAGGGAATATTATCCACAGCAACTTGGAATTAAATTATAATAGGGATTTCATTTCTCTGAACTTGTCCGGAGGCGAAGGTTCTTGCAGCTGGAGTTCGTATAATAGTGATTCATCGGGTTTCTTTATCATTGTTATTTTTTAGTCATGCAATAGGAAGTCAAATAAATGGATTCCGTTCGAACAGATTTTAGCTGGATGGATATTAATTAATATTTCGTTACGAATGACGAAATATATCAATAACTGTATCAAAATGAGTTTTCGATTTTCGAAACGAAAAGATTCTACTTAGTTCTAAGATTCTTCTAGCTTATAACCAGAATTCCTTTTTTATTGCAATACATTGCATAATCGAGGTTTACCGCATTCTTCATTAGTCCTCCTGCTTCAGAATAAACTCTCCATCTTCGAATTGGAAAGAATTTATCATATTATCGACTGAAAGTCGATCATCCAGAAAGTAGATCTGATTTTCTTGCGATATATTACGTGATTGAGGGTTGTATCACCCTGTGTTATTCGCAGCATTCCTGGAGCATCGAATTCGTATAACGAATTGGAGTACATTAAATGCAAGTTCATCAATTTTTCTCACTATATACGTATATTATTTATCATTCGCATAATATGAGTTTACGTTCAAATAAGTGAATTCAATATCTACACAAATAATACACGGTATCATCTTTTTTAAACTTATAAAGTTTATACGAGTAAATGACCATCGCAACAACTACAGAGATTTTAATTAGAATTTCGTTCCAACAAATGAGATTCTGCTACGAGCTCCTTTCGAATTAATGAAACTAGTGCGTGTCTGCGAAATTGGCCAGAAGATAGGAAGAAGAGTAACGCGTGAAAATAGTGCAAATCGTGTAGGTGTTAGTGAGTCATTCGCAAAGTCGCGTGAGATGATTCTTTTATTAGCTCGTTGGTTTGATATTGCGCAAGTAGTTCAGGTGTTTCGTTTAGGGAAAATTCCGTTTACAAAATCGATGGTTACGCTACTGTCAGCACTCAACAAGGTTTTGCAAGAGGTTCGCGAAGAATCGATTCTCTGTTTTCCCTTCGCGCTTTTTCCCCTCCATCCGTTGATGGTTTCACTGCTTCTTTCTTCTTCTTCTTCTCTATACGAGGCGGAGACAAGAGAGCGACCACGTGCCAAATCATTCGAGTGGAATCGGAGAAATTTAAAAAATATTCTAAATTTAATTACCCCGACGCCGACCCTCGGTCTTTCGAAATCGTCCGGGCTGCCAATGGCTGGTTGAAAAATAGCCGATCGACGAACCGAACGGACAAGGCACTCTGGCGGGGTAGCATTTGTATCGTTGAAAAAAAGGGAAAGAAGAAAGAAACGCCTCGAATCTCTGAACCCTATCGTCAACGAATTGTCGCATCTACGGGAAAGATGTTTGGAATTATTTATGTTTTCAACAATTAGAAGGAATATTTTTAATTTGAGCAGAAATATCAGACAACGTTGTTAGATTTCCTGTCATATCTACATATATATGAAGCACTAGTCAAAGGAAATGATTCATTAAGCAGAAAAGAGTTAAGAAGATTTAGGTCTAAAGCGAAATGTCTTGAATCATTTAAATGTTTAACATTGCAGAGGAACATTCTGAGAGTAAAAAGATTTGATAATACTATTAGAATTCTTATAATACATAGAACTCACAAGTTGAAGGAATTGAAATCACAATTGAAATCAAAGAAAGTCTGATTGTCATCGAGTTGTCCATTTAAAGAAAATAGCTTTCAGGAGCTTTTAAGTCTCCAACAATTAAGAGAAACATTTTCAATAAGAACAGAAATATTTTATTGTTATATATACATATTGTTAAATTACCACGTACAAAGCACAAGTGAAAGGTTGAAGAGGGAAGAATATTTAGATTCTATTGTCATCGAGTTATCGTTCGAGTGATTTTGACTTGTAACAATCAAACGGAATATTTTATAGCAAGAGCAGAAACATTCGAATGCAGTGAATGGAGTGCAAGTCGAAGGAAACGACTTATTATGAATTAAAGAGTTAAGAAGATCGAGTTAAAAAGCGAGAAGAAAGAAGACTGAGTCCGAGCAATGAAGAGGTCAACGAGAGCCCCAATTTCAATTTCGCTTTCCCACGCTTGCCCGTCGTCGGATCAATTCCCCGACTCCATATTTCACTTAATAACTCCACGATCAAAGAGCTCACGAATCAAACTCCTATCAAAATCAATCGGAATATTTATCATCATTTTGCAAGAAACGAAAATTCGTCGTAGGGACACGTACTTGAATACGTCGCAAGAAACACATACTTGGCCAAATTCTTCGAGTACTCGCTCTTTATTCGCACTTTAAAATTCGTTAGACATTCGCTGCGCTCTTTGAAAATTCTCTCTTACCACTGTTCACCCTCGAGAACCCTCGACCGCCCTTTCTATATATCTACGCTCGCAGCCACCCTTCGTCCACATTGATGCACGAATATTCTCTATATCTTCGTTATTCAGACATCATAGTTACACTTTGCTCTTGAAAGCTCTATAGATTCTAGAATAATTCCTTCAGATTAAAATCTAATTTCCGAAAAATAGTTCAGCCGCTTCTTCCTTTGCGTCTATTTATTCGCAAATGGGTCTTCTGCAGGATGCAGCTGATATTATATTGGTGAAATTTTTATGTCGCTGATATTTATACAAATTCGTATTTTTCTGAAAATAATTCACCGTCTAGTCGTAAATAATTACACAAAAACTACTAATTAGATACTAAATTAAATTTCTCTTGCTTAAGTTTCGAGTAGTTATTAATTTCGTCCTAGATATTAGCAGTGTTATAAATTATATTATTAATTGACAAGATGAAAGGAAAGAGTTCTGCGATGTAAATAATTGATTCATTGGTCGTTGAAAGAGGTGAGGCTCTTTAAAGGGTTAAAAATATGAGGTTTTTCCGGAAGAAGGTGATCAGAGGAAGGGTAGATCCAGTCTGTCGTGGCTCGGAACGGAGACAGAAACGCCACCGGGCATCGATAGAGCGTGGCGGTGCACTTAATAATAGTCCTCGCTCGTTACGCACTCGTCGAACTGCCTTGTTAAGGCTAACAGCCACTCGCTCTCGGGGAATATTCGAAAGTTATCGGACACGCGATCTCGTAAATCAATGCGCGTTATGGGACTTTGTGGAACTTTGGAGCACACGCTCTAATAATTTGTCATGAATCTTCGTTTCAAGCCAGCAGCAATATAATCGAACGGGCGAAGTTATTTTCAACGCGGTGAAACTAAATTCCTTCACCAGGAAGGACGTGTTTCTTTAAAGATAATTTCGCAATTCCATCGTGACGGTTGCTTAGCCAATCTGGAACTCGTTTGGTCCGCTGCGTTAACTAATTCCCCCAATTATCTTAAGTAATTCTATTAGTCCGACAACTCGGATGTTGCCCCTGACTTCCCTGTTTCGCGTGTCGTCGCTGAGATTGTGCGATTTAATCAAAGATATAATGGTTTCTTAAAGTTTTCTTGGAAAACGAGGGCTC
The DNA here is from genome assembly GCF_040668555.2 of Bombus flavifrons. NCBI lineage: Eukaryota > Metazoa > Arthropoda > Insecta > Hymenoptera > Apidae > Bombus > Bombus flavifrons. The sequence continues at coordinate 8,005,365 of NC_138455.1, read as the reverse complement.
TGAAATCCTGGCCCTTCATCTGTGAATCGCCAATATGTATCTTTGGCAGGACCTAGAAGATATAATTAGAATTTTATAATATAAATATTTCTAGCGTTTATTAATTTTGATATAACTACATTACCGTATGGAATAGAAACAAATTATACGTTTTATTAAAAATATCTTTTCACAGTGAGACAGCATGTAAAATATGATATCTTCGTATACAAGGGAGATTATGTTTAACAATATTATGGGAAAGGATTGTGTCTCAAGAAACTGCTCTTAAAACCTAGAACAGCAATACAAATAAGAAAAAACAAACGTATTCATTCGCAGCCTCTTCCCCCAATTATCCCAAAGCTGATTAATCATTTACGTCATCACCCCTGGAAAATTGACTCGGTTCAACGCTATCGTGTTTCCGTAAACAGCGTTCAATCGATCGCTCGATATTTCACCGCGGATACTATTTTATTACCGATCCATTTCGTCACCCCTTTCCTATTGCCGCTTTGGGAAATTTGTTGAATGAAAAATCGGGGTGATGGCGAACGATCGGGCATCGGATTTCGTGTTTTGACAGCGGATCGTCGATCCGTGGCTATTTTCTTTCCTCGTCTTTATCCTTCTTTTTACGTGGTTCCTAGGCCGAGTTTTTCGAAAGTCGAGCAAATGGGGTGCGCGAGGAGACAGGGCACCCTCCTCTGGCTATTTGAATTTGTAGAAAGGGTTCGATTCTGTTTATTTTTGGCAGCTAAAGTGGGGGACAGGGTGTGCGTGTATATGTGCTAAGGGGTAGGAGGATACGCTCACACGTGAATGGCCGATATTACGCGCGCGCTCTCTTCACCCTTCGTGAAAAGTTTACGCGCGTCCCACGTAAGAGTCGGATTGGGGCGGCGGCGCAGAAACCGGGGGTGAATTCGGGGATCGCGGCGATAAGTAGTACGCGTGTTTTCGCTCGAACTCAATTTACCCTCGCAACGCTGGAAACACCGGCAAAAGGGTGGCCTTTCCTTTGAAACGAAAAATCTTTATCCTTTGCCAGGATTTTTAAACGCCAGGGGCGTGTGACGAACCCCTTCGAATATCGCGCTAATAGGTACGCGTAGTTTGATAGATGTATTCTCCCTTTCTTTTTACGATGTATAATATAAACCATGACTTTTCCTTGTAAGTTACTGAATTTTAAATGTAAGAAATACGAGTCTTGATTTAATTAAATACTTGAAGATCTGAAGCTATTCGTTTCTTTCAACAACTTCGATATTTTCTAGTGACGACGTATCGTATAAATTTCATTTTTAGTAATCAGCGAGTGCGTGACTAACTTTAGAGATTTATGCAAGAGTTTTCTGAAGATAATTAAGTGTAACATAGGCAAAGATTTGTCTCACTTATCAAATATTGTAACGAGCATTGTACTTTGCATATTTTACATATTCTTGGATATTACGTTTAGCCATGCACACTCGTGCACTTGTTGGACGACCGTGTAGCATTGATTGCCTGCACAGGGATTAAACTGAAAGTCCTCGATGTTTCATAATTCATACACAGTCCAGTGCACTTGAATCAGCGTTAAGAAGTATTTCCATATCGCAGTTGCGTGTGTGTGCTTTGAAGAAAAAAACCAACTCGAGTCGACCGGACCGCTCGGTCAATAATTTCGGAAATCATTGTTCTCCAATATTCCACGGAGAGGTTTCCCCCTCGTTAAATTTAACGCGGCCGCCATAAGTAACAGTAGAGCGAGAAAGAGAGGAAGGGGTTGGTCGACCCACGACTCCGTGAAAAGAAGGGGGCACCGCGTAGAAAAGAGTACGGAAAGAGGGGTGGTCGGTTGACACTAAGTAGTATGTCCGTAACAGTGGCCCGAAAAATCCATACGTCCGAGGGCAGGCAGGCTAGATTAAAATGAAAAAAGAAAGGAGAAGGAGAGATGGAGGAAAAAAATTCCGCGCCTCGCCGGAGGGGTAAAACGATACCAGCTATACGCGACATTAATGAATGTGCCTTTAGAAACGGCCACGCCGAGGGAGGAAGAGAGAACCAAGGAGAGAAAAAAAGAGAGAGCCGCGTAGCACGTGGCTCGATTGCTTTAACGACCGTTTGTACGCGCGCGCGTTCGTTCACGCACGCTGCGCCTCACGAAAGCCTCACGAGTCGCTTAATAATCGCCGTTGATGAATAATCTCGTTTTCGGAGCATCGACGATTGTTACGCGAATTTCAACACCTCGACGAAAGGGAAGAATTTCGTCGAACGAGGTAATGAGTCCCTTACGCACTGATTCTTGGAAATCACGCGCCTCTGTTCATACCGTGAACAGATTGGAGGATGTGAGGAAGAATTTTGACACGCAGACGTTGGATAACTTTGTTTCTTGCACGAATTCTAACGCCTCGTAAAATTTTGTAGAATGGAGCAATAAGTATAGTCTCTGACTGCGCCTTAATCGTTGGAAGTTATGCGCTTCTGTTCGTACTGTGAATTGATTGGAGAACGAAGAGAGGGATTTCGACAAGCTGACGAACGAGTAATTCCATTTTCAGAGCATTAATGATTGTTACATGCATATACATAACTATTACTACTACATACTACTAACTATTATTACTTTGAACGACGAATGAAACATCTGAAAGCGGATGTGCATAGACTCGTAAGAATCTATATGCATATTTGGTTGCTTCGACGTATTGAGTTCATCAAAATGACAGTTCGCCAGAACACTCATCCACTGTAATCATAATCTAATTCTAGAAAATCATGCGCTTCTGTTCGTATCCACATATATGAGCAGATCAGATGATAGATAGAGGAATTTTGACAGGCGGCTGATTTATTTCTAACCAATCAAGCTTTCAAGTTGCCTCTGAAGAAAATATATATGATATTCGAGGATGAACGCACACGATTTACGTAGCCTGTAAGATTGGCGAATCCACGGATATCAGAACGCCCAGATCTATAAATACTGTCTATAAATCTCGCGGTACAGCTCGCTAGTAATAATTAGGAGGAACGAGTAGACAAAGGCGGGAATAATTCTATCGGCAGAACATGAAGGGAAGCTCGTAAATTGCCGGTTGGAAAGGGAGCGTGTCCAAGAATCTCGCCAGTCCTCTGGAAGCTGCTGTCTCTTCCCTAAAGTAGGAATCGCGTTAATTATAATGGCAGCGTGTAACCGCCGTTTATTCTGGTCGCGAACGAAACTTGATTTCCAACAACGAAGAAGATTCGAAAGCAGGAGAAGAAGAAAGGACGAACTGGTACGGCATGAAAGAAGGTGCTAAACGGATAGCACCGAGAGAAACGGGACAGCAGAATGGCGACCATAACGTAATTTTGACAGAAATAACGCCGCCGTGCTCGCTAAGAGACAATAAGTCCGCGACACTCTCTCGCAGGGGATCTTAGAATAGTTTAGTGTCCGCTGGTCTCTTCCTCTCACTGTATTCTCCATCTCTATCCTCTGTTCCACCTTCGTCCGAGACTTTCCCGTTTCGTCTGCTTGCTTTGCGTGACCCTCTTGGCGCCACGATTTTCATGGTTGCGACCGGATTGATGATTGCGCTGTATACAGACGCTGCGCCATTTTAGTTGCACCCTTTCCAGGTCAACTTTTCAGTAAACCATGGTTTGCGTACTTTCGTGGAAACTTTTAGACAACTTCGTATATTTTCTTTTCTCTCCTTTTTAGAGCTAAGCATTTTTTATACCCTTTTGACGCTTACTCAGAAGAAGGTTATTTCTATTGATAATTTCGATGGGACAAACTCTTCTTTGGTTTCTCCTGAAGAAACTTTTGAAGAACTTCGAAAGATTTCTTCTTCCTTCCCTTTAGAACGAGATAGCTCGAACTCGTTTACTATGTATCCAGTAGAAGAGAATTTTTATTGATAATTACGATGGTAACAACTTTTTATTAAATTGTTGTTTGGTAGCGTTCGAGGAAACCTTTGGTGAGCTTCGAAAATTTTCTTCTTCTTTCTTCTTGGGGTTGAATAACATATCGTACCCTTTTGAGACAGTGAAAACGGAAAGAATCTTCCTATCGATAATTTTGAAAAAAAAGGTCACTTTCCAAGAATCGATGGAAGTTTCCTACACAGATCGATGGAAGATTAATGTGATCCTTTCTCGAAGTTTCAGAAATATTGGCGTGCAACGTCAAAATATTCCCATCGATCACGTTTCCGCACCACTCCTCCCCAGAGGTCCGTGAAATCGACGCAGCATCTCTATTCTAGCTCATTAAATCGCATCTGGCCGGTTACTCCTTTAACGGAGCCGTTTTTCCGGAAACAATGTTGTGACGAGGGCCGTCGAAAAAGGGGTAAAGAAGCCGTGAGGGGGGTTGCCCGTTGGGATTTTTTTTTGTCGGTATTTAGGACCTCTCGAGAGAGAAAAAGGAAGGAAAAGGTTCAATGGACCCTTCGCGGCTGCCGCGCAGAACGGACTACGACACAGCGGGCACTTGACGCATTATCCAAACACGCGATTTTGTAGGTTATGTTAATACTCCCTTTCTTTCTTTATAGAAACGCTCCACAAATTAAAATTACACATTTGTTATGCAATGTTTATCATTAAGAGAAAAAAAAAGTTCGAATATTCTACAGTTTATATTATATGTTCTATACAAAATATTCTTTTTATTACAAAAATGTCTGCTCTCTTTTACAAATTCAAACTTCACTTATAGATAATTTGGTAAAAATTGAGTCTAACATCTATCTTTCTCACTATACTTATAACTTAAAACTACAACTAATGAGAGTTTGTGAGTAATACGAAAGAACTGAGTTGCGAAAATTTTCGGAAGCCAAGAACGTATCGACCGGCAAGATAATCATGATAATTGGTGACGAATTAAATAAAAATGAAATTTGCTTGGCTGTGAGAATAAAACTTATGTCATAATATTTGAAAAATTGTTTATTTCCGTAACATATAAGCCTGTTTGAAAGTATGTCGTGTAGATTTGGTTGGAGATCGTGCTCGGGTCGAGGATTTTCAGCTCACCAGATCACGAGACGCGTATAAAGGGTTATTCAGCGCGCGGATTAAATGATAAAAAAGGAGGAGAGAGCCTGCTCGCTGAAATACGGGGCCTTCTTTTCAGGATTGGGCTTTTTGAAAATTTTAAACTCCCCGATCAGGGCCCGGGGTTTTTCATCCACAGCCGGATCGACCTCTCCCCTCCAGCCTATACGAGTTTCAAGAACTACGAATAAAAGGGTTCAGCCTTTGAAAGCTGCTGGATATTCGTGCAAAGGGGTAGAAAAAGGGGGATCCCGATTGCGCGTGTCGTTCCGTGAATTTCTCATATTTTTTAAGATTTGACCCTTAAGTCCCGTCACGTTTCTCGTATTCTTCATTTCGCTGCGCACTGTTGTCAGCATTTTTGTCCCACTGTATGGGCGGCACTGCCATTCCCTTCCGTCTTAAACTTGAAACAGTTTTTAATCGCTTCGACACTAGTTTCCAACGCAACTTTTACACCAAGAATTGACGGAATATGGCTTTTCTATCTATGCATATTCATGTTGTTATCAACATAATCATAAAAATGATCCTTAAATGTTTTTTAGGAATAAACGAAAGACAGTAATGGAGATTATTCAATGTTCATTTAGAAATTTTAGTTCCCATTTAATATTAATGTTCACGAAATAATTCTTAATATATTATACTTGTTCGATTATTCAAAAAATTCGACCATCGTATACCATGATAAAGAGATTTGTGAGATCAATGGCCTACTTTATTGATATTTTAATACTCAAATACTCAATTGTTTGATCAAATTTACGATCGAATATACATCATTGTATCTTTTAACAAGATCCAAGGCCAGGTTCCGTTCGATGCCTAGCAGCCGTTTTGGCACGCTTCCTGCGACGCGGTACGCATAATTAGGCATCAACAAAATGTCTAACATTCCCGGATATTAAAGAAGAATCATGGACACTCTCGGTAGCACTCGCCATACTATGCGTTTATTCTTAATTAATAGCAACTCGATAAGAGGAGCCTTGACCCCCAACGTTCGTATGTTTGCATCTTTCTCACGCGTAATGAGTTACATCGTGGATGTTGGCTGTAAATTCGCGCGAATAAGAGTTTCCTCGACGGCTAGTAGTCAGAAGGTGCTCTAACGAGCTACACAAAACACGCAGCTGTGTTACATAATTACTGCACCGGAGGATAGATTAACAGTCCAAACCGAATGTTACGTAACAATATGCATCAACGTTCCCGGTTCAGCTAAACTGGATAATTAATTTAAGCATCCAGAGCGAAATGTAAATTTCGTAATTTGAGCACGTGCTGTCTTCGGCCTAACCCCGTTAAAGAAGGATATGCTCATCTTATTCGCGAGAAAATGGCAGTATGGTGCCATTTTTAGAATCCTAATTCTGTAATCACAGTTTCACGAATTCTTCATTTAATTTGTTAAATGTGAAAACCATGGAAGAATTTTAATATACCATAATTGGGAGCGAAAACTATCATTCGGACCAATAAATGTCTCAAAAAATGTCTGTGTGTCAAAATATCTCTTAAATCTAGTTGACGAAGTTATTTTAATCCTATTATCACTAATATTTTGATAATTTTGAAGGGGATGAACATATTTAATTCCGAAATCAAATACAAAGGCAACTTTGTAACTTACTTATCGCATTCTTCTTCCGCAATCTTCTTATGGGATAAATTTTCTGGACTTCAATTCCGTAATCGTAGTTTCATGCGTTGCTGATTTCATTCACGAAAAAACGAGATCGATCCAGAAGCTTCGTGCATTTGAGAGAACGTAATATGAAAGTATGGGAAGTATGTATAATGGTTCGCCTCTCCCTCGCAACCTTTACCATTTCGTCTCTTTTCTCGTTGTTCCTTTTTCTTTCGTTTCCCTGCCACACGGGGAACCCTTCTTCTCTTTCGCGTACACACGTGCGCATAAAACTTCGCTGGTACCTATCCCCACCAAAGGGTCCGATGGGGGGAACCCCTAAGAGAAATATTCGACAATTTTTAAACTCGTTTCTGAACGCATTCAAACGTGCACAGTCGACAAGTAGGAATTTCTTGGAATCAACCAAGCCTTTGGTAGGGCACGCCGAACGTGGACCATGGTTTCCGGCTAACAGAGGTGGGGTCTTTGCCATATATTCTCCTGGTGGTTATACATATATTTCGCGGCTATTCGCGAAATTCTTGGGAAGAGCGTGTTATTGTCACTTAAACCGTATGAACACGACAAACATCCTGGAAACTTCTAACGCGTCATGACGAGACTGCTATGGAACCAGAGAACCTTGTTAGAGATTCAGAAGTATGTTGGTCTTGTAGACATGATGTAGCATAGCGATTAGTACATTTTTAGATTGACTATAACACATTCACATTTGTTGAAAAATTCTAACAAATTTTAATTTATTTGGTATATTACCAAATAGTGAAGAATGTTTTTAATTAAATATCAAAAGATATCCTAAGTTCTGTGGACTTACGTTACTTTGGAGGTAGTCAGATAAAACTACAATGACGTGTTGCAATCATAAATCGCTGATAGTTCGATTCAGAATAAAATGTAGTGAATCTTGTCTCGAAAATGAAATTCAAAATAATAGGAAGAAAAATCGTCGAGCTTTCGAAATCAAAATACCCAATTAAAAGGAATTGGCAAGTATATTTGATGTACAAAGTAACTCCGTGCTTCAGTATTCCTAACAATGGCGGTCCGCATTGTTCCAAGTTACAGTTCGTAAGTTCTCAATATGAATTACACTAGGCCATATTGCATCCCTATATCGATAATATTTTTTGAAATTCATTGAAAATTCGGCAAAACGTTATAGTATCCCATAAGGACCTGTAATTAATTAACTAGAATAAGTCAATCATAAACAAGCTGTTGCAAATTGATAATTTAATGACTTGAAGTTGTAGGACCTGCAACGAAACTCGTTTTTATTTCACTTCTGTTCATTTGGTTTTGAAAGGCTATGCTATAACTCATATCTGAGATACTACAGTATCATTACCAAAGGTTTTTTAAAAGTCATGGACATATTTATGATTTCTTAAACGTTACGGTTGATCGTTTAAATATTAATCATGTCACCGTTAATTGCTGCTGACATATAATGAAAGACAAATTTCTTTTCTGTAATATCCATCAATTTCTTCGTGTAATTACACTTTAAACGTCTACATCAATGACAAACTCTACTTCTTACTAACCATATTAGACTGTCGCAGATAGGGTCGGTAAATCAAGCGCGCACAGTGAAGCTCTTCATGAACTACAGAACGCTTCTTTACCAACCATCCGATTCTTTATTAACAGCAGACGATACCACTCGAATCTACTATCGAAAAATTCAAGAATTAACTTGCCAGTTCAAACTGAAATTCCCTATATATAAAAGAAAAAGTTCCGTACATTCGATCCTGCTGATCATCATCCCGTAAATCCTCAGCCCGAGAGTAATCCTCACCTCGTCTCTTTGGTTTCTGATTTCAGCATTATTGAGACAAAGCATGTCTCCGGTTGCGGACACCTTGATCGGTAGCTCGAAAAGCTCTGTGTCACAACCGATAATCGATTACTCCCGATACGTGAGGCGGTACACGTCGGGTCAAGAATGCGGTAGCTCGTATTGTAAGGAGCTCGGTTGCCGAGAGCATTTTCACTGTCTGGACTGCAGTGGTAGGGTCTTTGTGAAAAAGGAGGAAATGATCAGGCATTTCAAGTGGCACAAAAAGAGGGACGAATCTTTGCAGCACGGGTTCATGAGGTATTCGCCGACGGATGATTGCTCGGAGAGGCATCCGGGTCGTGCTTGCCCCCACAATAGAAAACAGACACACTACCACTGTATCCACGAAAATTGCGATAAGGTTTACATATCGACATCGGACGTGCAGATGCACGCCAACTACCATCGCAAGGACTCGGCTATCATACAAGAAGGTTTCCAGAGATTTCGCGCTACCGAGAGCTGTGCTACCGATCACTGTCCCTTCGTTGGCCAGCGGACCACGCACTTCCATTGTCGCCGACCAGGTTGCCGGTTCACCTTCAAGAACAAGGCTGACATGGGTAAAGAACTACTCGCAGTTCTCCCTTAAAATTAGAAATTATAGTCCTCTCTTTCCTAGATTATTCGTTGTGTTTACCGTGACAATATTAGCGATTTCTGTTTGCTTGCCGATATCTCTATACAGTTAACCGTTTAGGTTGATCGAAAAGTTTTGTCGCCAGATTTTGCTGATACATGTATGTATTACAACTTCGTTCCGAGGGTTCCAGAGTTCCTAGGTAATTAAAGTGTACAGTGACCTATTTTCTAACTCGAGAATTGTTTCATGCTTTAAATGAGACCGAGGGGAGAATATATCAACAAGAAAAATAACAAATTCTACAACAACGAAGTAAATGAATTATCAGTAAATGAATTAACAATAGATATTATATTAAACGATTGATAGACATTTCAACTAAAACGATTCATTTCTATCCTTTCAAAGATCAAAAACGACAGAACTTTCCGATCTACCTAACACCTAATGCACCTAATACACCTAATACCAATCTAGCCCAAGGTCCTTAACTGGTTTCTTTAATAAGTTCCTTTCTCCGTCTTCTTCTTACAGACAAGCACAAATCGTACCACATCAAAGACGAGCAATTATCCCGCGACGGGTTCAAGAAATTCATGAAGTCCGAGGCGTGTCCCTTCGAGCAATGTCGTTTCTCACGCGTCTGCAATCACATCCATTGCATACGACCTCATTGCAGCTACGTTCTCCATTCATCCGGTCAGCTGTTTTCTCATAAACGAAAACACGAGCGTCATGAAACGGAATTGGCTTACAGAAAGTACAAGCAGATCAATGCTGTTGGCGGTATTCGACCGCCAGGATCATGGCCACCGGATGATCTCAGCACGCAGAGTCTCTCCTTGAGTCTTAATGGCGAAAGCTCGAACGAGGATAGAGGCTCGCCGTCGTATTATTCTTTGGATGATTCCTTTCAGAGTGGTAGCGACCTAGCGATGGATCTCACCGCGCCAACAACCACGGTCACTGCTAGTGGAAGTTCCACAGTGACTGTGGATCATCAGCATCAGCAGCAGCAACAGAGTCAGCAGCTTACTGCCACAGAACTTGCGTATCTGGTACCTGCGACAGCCGACTGTCCCTGTCACATAGGCAGGGAGCATCATCACTGCGGATTAGATCGCTGTGGTACAGCTCTGAAGGATCCTCGCGAAGTCAGGGAACATTTGAGAGAGCACGAGACTCAAGAGCGCATCACCGATGCTTTCTTCGAGGAAGGTGGCTGCGACGACAGTTGTCCGTATGCCGATAAAGAGAAACATTATCATTGTAATTGGGAGAACTGTCGCGAAGTAATCCTTTCGACTGACAAACCCTTCCGTCGACTGCAACATTATAAGATTCATGAATATAGTCGACAGTTAAATCTCTCTTGTTCTTCTCACGCTCTATCCTCTGATGTTACGTTAACGCACTTGACTAATATCGACGCGATGTTCAGGCGGAAGAGAGGCAGGCCTCCAAAAAATAGGGTTATCGAAATTTGGTCCGGTGGTGATCCAGCTACTCATACTCACGACTCTCCACAAGCGATCTTCACTAGTTTCAAGCTACCCAAACCTCAGACACCTAGTCTGACACCCAATCCTATGATCGAAGAGAGAGAAGGAAGTATCTCACCTTCGAACAGTCTTGGCGAACCAGAAGGATTCTCCACCTACAACCCAGACGGTTGCCCAGATCCGGCTTGTGTTCTCAGATCAACGAGACACCATCACTGCTCGCAGCTGAGGTGTCATTTCTCCACCGATAGACCCGACCAGCTACTGATGCATAGCAAAGACTTTCACGATAACGTCGACATACCGCCCGGCTTTGCCTTCTTCGATAAGATGGTAGATTGTCGACTGGCTGGCTGTCACAGTAATCGCGTTAATCGGCATTTTCACTGTACCAGGCCGAACTGCGGCTACTCCTTCGTCAGATACTCGACGATGGCGATGCACGAGAAACAGCACAGTAGTCACGACGATCGACCTGAATGCTCGTCGAACCAAGAATGTCAGACGCAAATTCAACCTATGGTTCAAGAAACGAAGCCGAGGATTCAAGTAAAGAATCCGGCTGAATTAATCGAAAAACCTGAGGAAAGCTTGGCCAGCGACATGGAGAACAGATCAATTATGGACGAAAAGGAATCGGAGATCCCCAGCCCGGATGTTAATAAGACCACCGGTAAGTGTAACTTTCAACATGGACACGAACCAGTGCACCTGTATAGTACTGTTTTATAGATGAGTTTTGTTTGGTAGTTACTTGAGATGTTTACCGAGACAGTTATCCAATCAATGCATGTCTTTTGCACGTACACGCACTCCAGCGTATATTACGACACACGTCAGCACTCCTTAATCCTTTCGATGTCACTATGAATTGTTAAGCTCGTCATTAGACTGCAAATATTTATGCAAATTCATATTTTTATTTAATCCAATTAAAGAAATGGAATTTGGATAGATAAATGTTTTGTTTATCGAATATTATGATAAATATCATAATATTTTATGTTTTGAATACTTTATATATTCTTGCATGTTATCTGCATTTTATGCATTTTTAATTTGTACACCTTTAAATTTTCTATAAATGCATAAAAATTCGCAGTCCACTCGTAACAAAATGATTCTTGTCAAATTTTTTCAATCATATCAATTTTGTTTCTAATATTGCATTCTAATAGTGAGAAACTAGACTCACAACATAGTGGACTCGATATTATAAAAAATCCTTTTTTTAGTTAAAGTGTCTTATCTGGCATTTTTTCTTTTTTGAAGTTCCCCGTGTCCTTACTCTTTTAAATAAAATTATAGTACACAGACTGTTGTGGATAACTAAATATTGATAACTAAATATTATGAATTGAATAGAAAAGACATTAAGATGTAAAACTTTTGTTTCTTCGGATATCTCAAAGTAGCAACTGGGACATTTTAAGCACAGTACCGATGAATGAAAATTAGTCGGTTAATATTAATATTAAAAGAAATTAAACTATACTTTTGCTCCCCTGAGGAATATAAACCATAGATAAGGCTCGTTTTAGTTATGTGCCCTTCAATTCATTTAGCCTGTTCTCGAAAGGATTACAATACATTTCCCAATTATCCTTTATTTTATTCCTATTTTTGTTTTCATGTACATTATATTTTCTTGTTGCGTTTGATGTATCTATTGTACAAGGTGGTTGTAATTATAGTGGGAGGTATATTTGAAGTGTTGGTTGTTTGGTTGATTGTTGCTAGTGGTGAGGGCGGCTGGCACCTATTATCCGGTCAGTGGACCGCCGAGTGAACCCGCACTTCCGGGCGTCGTGCTATCCATGCGAACTTCCGTGCACCAAGGTTCGTGTCTCTTTCGACGACCAATTTTCTTGCCTTGAATTGTGTTCGATTAGTAATCAGTAAATAGTAAATCAGTCGTCGCCTTTCACCTTTCGCATTTTTCAAAATTCGCACCTGTATTTACGCTAAACTTTTCCATTGCAGAGTCGCCGGTTCTTCCATCCACGTCTTCAGCGTCGCCGCATACCCTGTATGGACCAGAGCAGAGCTGTAGTAGGCCTTTCTGCAAATTAAAACGCAAAAACCATTACCACTGTAACGCCTGTAATCAAGCATTCTCCGAACTGGACCGACTGGTGGCACACATAGCGAAACATTCTACAGGCGCCATTCTCAGTCAACAGCAGCACGATCTAACCAGTCAGGCGCCTAGTCAAATGCAACACGACTATCTGGCGCAATTATCGCAGAAGCACGACTTTATGGCGCAGAACGCTCAAATGGCTCAGAATATTCAGAATTTCCAGAATCAAATGCAACGTCAGATGCAGCAGACTCTGGGTCAAATTAGCCAACAGACCCAAGTGAAAGAGGTGAAAATCGAGCCAACGAGATGTGGCTCGGACGTGGGAGTTCAGAACGTTCCCAATGTTAAGAGAGAGCCGAGTGAAGTATCGAGGGACGATGGAAACAATTCGGTGATGGATAACAACGAGAATGGCCAGTTGTCTCAGCCGAGTATGCCAACCAGTGTCCAACAATCCCCGGTTCCCACCAGCTTCGAACTCGACCTTAGCCACGGATTCCATTTTCCTAACCCTGCTGTAATGGCTGCTATGAATCAACAGATAGCCCTGATGAACCAAGCCCTGCCACCTTTCCTGCAGCATGGCGGCATGTACACTGGTGGACCAGGGCTGATGTTTGCTCCAGGTTTACCTCCGACCAATTTTCTACCTCCAACCAGAGATGAAAATCCTTTGGCCTCGTTAGCTGCGAATCTTAATCTCAACAAGAGATCCTTGTCTCCACCTGATAGCAATTCTCCGGAGGCGAAGAAGCAGAGGCTTCATCATTCCATGCGGATGCTGAAGGACGAGCCTGTACCGGAGGGATATGTCAGGTCTGTGTTATGCTTTTCCTAGGTTGAAATTTTTACTGTGTTACGTTATATTTTATAATATAGGGTGAGATGTTTAAGTAAGAATATCTAATTATTTTGTTATCTTATGAAATTTTTATGAAATTAATTTTACGAGAGAGATCCTTAGAACAAAGTCACATTATTTAAAGAGCCATATATAAGCATAAGACATACTTCTTCCCCAGGTGATTTTCTCAGATTTCAAGGTCATCTAGAACAGGATACTAGTGTCTAGAAGTATACTTAACGCTTACGAGTTATTTCTATTCTAATTTCATCAAATTTAATGCATGAATCAATTTCGACCCGAAAGCCTCGATGCTTTTTCATATACAATAAAAAAGACAATGATATTCTGAAAAAATTCGTCCCGTCGTTAAATGTGTCCATTTAATACAAATTAATAATATTTAATACAAATAATTAAAATATCTAATAATAATATTAGACACAACGATAAATAGTAATAACGGGATGTAAATTTTTATTTATAAGTCACGTAAGTAACGATTTTAATTTCCATTTCAGGTTCAGATTCAACGAAGACTGTAGGTACCCGCACTGCGGCTACAGAGAGCACCAGACACATTTCCACTGCATGCGTCAAGACTGTGGCTACTCGTTCTGCGACAAAACGCGTTTCGTTCAGCACACGGCGAGACACGAGCGTCTCGACACTCTAATGGGCGGTGATTTCCAACAATATAGAGCCAATGTTCCCTGTGGAAGAGCACAGTGTGCCTACACCTCTTCGTTAGGCTCGATGCAGAACAAGGCTTCGCACTTTCACTGTTTGAAATGCGATTTCGTCTGCACAGATACGAACAAAGTGGTCGCTCACAGGCGACAGCATGCGAAATTGGACAGTATCGCGGCGGCCGGTTTTCAGAAATTCACGCCGAGTCAGCCTTGCGGTGGTGTCCAATGTCAGCATTCCGGTAAACAGACACACTACCACTGTCTTCAGTGTCAGTACGCTGTTCTGGGCCTAGCGCAGATGTCTGCTCACAAGTATCGACACATGGATACATAACGACGTTCACCGGAGCTGCCACTCGTTGGAGAAGACTCAAGAAAGACAATTCTCTGGTCCCCGGTAGACATTCCTTGAAGAGTCCAGGCCCGAAGCCGAAGAAAGAGTAAGGAAGCAGCGGGGGGCTGGATCCAGCCGACAAATTCGGATCTCGCTGATGAAATCTGATTACAAGAGGACCGAGGGAGGAGTAAACTAAAAAAGACAATTTCATGCACCCTGTAGACATTCCCTGCAGAATTTCGCTCGCGATTGTCCATGCCCGATACGCACAACGCGTATGTACGTTTGTTCGACGAGGCTGGATGATTAGGAGCAGACCCCGACCGCGGCCTAGTCATTAATCTTCAGCCGTTCTATCGACCAGGAGAAATCGATAGCTCTTGGCGGCGTGTGTGTCTTCTCGTTCGGATCGAAACAGCATATGTATATATACATATATATATATATACATATATATCGGTCGATGCATCGAATGGAACTGTTCAGTCAAACTCGATGACTTCGTACTTACCAGAGGAGATATTTATTAACTGAATGACGATCTTTTTTTTTTAATATTTTCACGATCCTTCTCGAATCGTCTCGGCGATGGGCGAAGAAGTGGAGAATTTTTGAAGAATTTTGAATGAATTTCGTGTCACAGAATGATTTCGTAATGAAAGAGATCTATGGAACGACGAAAGAAACCTGGCATAGAACCGTAGACAATAAACATGAACGACAAGTCTATCTTATAGCTTTAGATCGCGAGGATAAAAGACAAACTATAATATTTAAAATAGAAAAAGACCTTGTACATTTCGTTTTCCTTCTTTGTTTTCCTCATATTTTTTTTTTTTTTTTTTTTTTCTAGTATCACTCGCGTACCCTCCGCGAAATTAGTCGTCACGACGATTTAGCTCCTAGAATATAGATAGTTAATATATGTAAAGAACTGATACGCGAGAGAGAAAAAGCTCGAATCTCTTTGCAGAGAACTTATTAATGAAATTTACTGAAACTCGAGTCCAGATTTAATATAGTTCAGACTGTTGTTTTTCTATGTAAATGATCACCGGCAAGAAAGGCGAGTTAAAAAGACAAGAACATTGTGTCTAGTCCATCGCGTCATTGATGATCGTTGCTAATTAATGCCGAAGAATTTTCCAAAAATTCACGGTAATTGGTAACATGAAAACATATAGCAAAGAGATCGTTCGTCAATGATGCAATGATTTTTCTACGATTGTTCACAGTTTTCCTTTTTTTTTTTTCTTTTTTCTTTTAATAAGAACTCACAGTTGTTTCCTTAGTTCCTCTTTTATGTTGACAAAGGAACTTGCATAGCCGAAATGGTAGCGACTCGTACTAAAGATTATACGCTTTCTCGGGACACGTGCCACGACTAGGAGGGTATGCGTTTCTCATTAATCGTATTACGAACAGTATTGATAAAAAAAGGATATAAAGTAATAAAAAAAAAAGGAAAAAACTGCAAGAAAACTGAGAGTTAACAAAAAGACTGCCAGCCAAGACGAGACAGGGCGAACACAGATCAAGGATGATTCAGTGACTCTTGTTCGCTTTTCAGGCAACCGTTGCTTGTTGTAATTTTAAAGGAGTTTTAAAGAAGAAGCATGTACGAAAGGTATACTTTAAAATGCGAATGCTCGAAATAGAAGATCGGCTGGTGTGCGTTTTAGATGCGGTGCGTATCGGAAACGATAGGAATTCTCGCGTTCCTGTTCCCAGGGGATACTCAGCAATGTTACGATATCATTAATTTGGTAAAGAAGTAGGATTTCTACTGGAAAAATATTTTCATTCGTCTGAATATCGGAGCGATCGTATGCAGCAAATTTGAGTAGAAAAAGCTTTTCCATTTTCCGAAATATCAATTAAAGAAGCTTCGTCTCTATAAAAGTTTATCCTTTTAAAGTTGCCAAACATCACAGTATGCGTTTATCTATTAATTTAAAAAATTAATATTTTATAATTTTATTATTCTCTTCAATATCCTATAGGATACCAATTTTAACAATTTCTATGCAAATTTTCCACTTTATTTATCGTATCGTTGGAGCTTCCTCCCCTGTTAAAAAAAAAGACGATCGACGAGTAACACGACGGACCTAAAGAAGACAGTGAATTGCGTATTTTTTCGAGGAATACGATCAACTATGTAGCTTTTAGAGTGTGCATAATCCCACCGGGATGAAATGTAAGCGTGCGAGCGTTGGATGACGCGCTAGGGTGCCTTTAGAGTTTTCCCCGAACTTGTAGGACCGTGCCTTAGCAACAATGACCGATTATTTACACAAATTCTTTTAATACGAACGATAATGAAAAGAATAAGAAAAAAAAAGACACACTGCAACGATGTGAAACACGATCGTAGGAAGTTAGTGCCTTAAAGAAACGCGTCGAAATACAAGAAAAACAAAAAAAAAAAAAAAAAGAAAAGAAAGAAAGAAAATGGAAACTCAGTCGCCAAGAATTATCCTGTCATTATTTTATAAACAATATCGAAGATAATATTAGTTTGTTTGGAATTTTATACACCAATAGAAATTTTAGATGCTTGTATATGCGATTAAAGAAGTTAGAAACTTTGCGACTGATAAGGATTCTTCGTTTTTTAGACACTTTTTTCCACGTGTCGTGAGTCGAGAGTCACGAAGACGAGAATTTAGCTCGTCATTTTGAAGACCCGCTTTTTGTAAATTTCGTAAATTTTTAAATTCCACACTTTTACAATTCAAGCGATTGAAAATTCCTAACATTCGAAAGGTTCTGTCATAAAAGACAGTCGTTTATTTACAAAAGAATTCGGGCAGGATTTTTTTAAACCTTGTACTGCTACAGAAAACAGCTTCTCTCACGTATTTTAACAACTCATACGCCGTAGTTCGTGTTAAAAATGAAATTTTAAGAAGTACGAAGAGAATCCTAAAAATTCTTCCATACGTTTTAACGATATTCTTAATAATTTACATGGAACGTCGAATTCCAAGAACAACCAGGAGAATTTTGAAAATTCTTACATTGTTACAGCAACGATTCTCCCACGTTTATTATTCCCAATAATTCGTATCAACCATCAAACTTTCACGATGTTCAAGAACAAAAAGCGGGTGCTCAGCGATCCAGGACGAGCCTTCCCAAACTCAACCCCAATCTTTTCCCCTATTAGTCTCTACTAGTATATCATTCCACTAGCAAGGTTACGCGTGTCAACGAAGTCGATTAGTCATAAAACGGTCCCCGTCCTCTCGCGATCGAGCAAAAATCGCGCCAAACTTCGCGACCTCGATCTCTCGCTGTTTTATCTCGGTAATCGCGAGATTGTTCAAACTATTCGCGAGAGATCTCACGAATTGTACGTGTCGAAGCTTCGAGGAGAAGCGGAGGATCGTGGATAAGCTGCTTGAGAGCCGAGCCATTATTAAACGAGTGCCATAAACGATGTAGAGTCTCTCTCTCGAGCGCCTGTCGCTTTCAATTCCTCTTTCGCGCGCCATAGAAACGCGCGAAGAACGACGAAGAACCTGAACCGAAGCTGTAAAATATTTATTGTAAATCGCGATACGAGCGCGTTTTGTGGTCTGGCGAGGACCGAAGTCGGCGAGATCGCGAGAGGATCGAGCGTTCAGAGGGTGAACCAACCTCGATGGATCATCGCGAGAGACTTGGAAAGAAATAAAGAGAGAGAGAGAGAGAGAGAGAGAGAACGAAAGAGAGAACGAAAGAGAGAGAGAGAGAGAGTGTATGTTTGGTGTAGCGACGATGAACTGAGGTTGCCTTATAACTATCGAGCCTATATTATATATATATATATATATATAATATATAATTTATATATATATATAATATATAATTTATATATATATATATATATATATATATAGAAATATATATTATTGTGAAGATTATCGATGACGATGGAGAAAAAATACTATGTAAGGATGGAAGTATGTATGGGTATGTTTATGCCTGCGTGTGTGTTTGTGTGCGCGTGTGCGAGAGGGAGAAATTGTGTAAAAGAGTGATATATGTATACCAGTAGAAAGAAAAAAACGTACTATTGTTTGTGGAAAGTTGAGAGAAAGGGAAATTTATCGTACGGTCATTAGTATTAAAATACCTGCTGTATGGATGTAAGAGAAAAGAAAGCTATTATATAATTTTATCTATTATTATTAATTATTATTAATTATTAATTAATATTCTCTATTATTATTATTATTATTATTATATTATGAATGAATATCGGAAACACACACCTTATGTAGCTGTGATTTTGCTTTCGAACAAGTAAAGATTAAAAATATTTATAGCAACGAGAAGCATTTTGTCATTTCATCAAATATTCTGGCTATCGAAGAAACGAAAATAGAATCAGATATTTTTCTAACAAGATAAGCCGTTGTGTTAAAGGTCTGACATAGCTATCGATATGTTCCTTTTTCTATTTTTTATACTTTCGTATCATCGAAAGAAAAAGCTGAATCGAAAGTAGACGAATTGACATTCCAAAGGAATTTCAAGATCACAAGATCTGCTGAAAGCGGAGTTTGACAAAATATTTTCGAAATTCTTTCTCCAAAGCGACCACTTTGCAGTCGAAGCAGCTTCCAAAACAGTTTTATTATTCAGCAACTGTTCGCATGAAATACTTAACTTCCATATACTCACGATAGCCAGTTTATATTCCAGAAAACCATCAATAAACTATAGAAATTGAAACCAAATGAAGTTCACAAGCAACGAGGAAAGACTCACATTTTTATTCACTTGTTTCATTCCGATGTCACTCTGTGACTAGAAACGAGTAATTTAAAAATATGTGCTTTTCCACAAGCATCCTTTAATTATTCAGGCAAAGAATATTTTAATATTGATAATTTTTATATTGTAAATTAGTATCCGGTAAACGATATTCCTAAATTAAACGAAGGACGTTTCCCATGTTATCTCAGCGTCTATAAACCACTGTACGAAATTAATTTACTTCCATTTTATAGATCGTGCTCTCAGCAAAGGTACGCGAAACAGTTTAAAAATGTCAAATAGAACATTGTAGTATATGATACATATAGAAAGAGGGGCAGAATTAATTCGAAGGGAATTTTCACCAGTTAATTAACATCGTAAAGCATCGTACATAGAAACATTGAAGCAATCTTCGTGTCATTTATCTCCTCTGACCGTTTCCTCCGCTACTATATCGCTTGGAAACTTTAATTACAAATTGGTTTAATTAATAGTTACTCGAAGGCTAGTGAAACAACACAATTACATCGTCTAAGAGAAAGATGGTAGATATTGGCAGAATTTTTCAATTCTTATCTAATTTCAATGAACCAATTGAACCAATGAACACTGAATTCCAATGAAATCGAGGACGAGATCGTAATTTTGTAAATAAATCTTCGCGAGGCGAGACAAGCTTTGGTTATCGATTAGTTATCGAAAGATTTTGCGCAATAATTCAGTTTATCGAAAGTTTGACGTAATGACAACGACATGGGCGAACTAGTTATTTTCTTTCTCATTTCTTTTCCTTTCTTTTCCTTTCTTTTTTTTTTCGGATGCTGTTTACTGGGCGGTTTATCAACTGGTTTATCGCTCAATTTACTAAACATAATCTAATGAATAACATTGATTAATCGCTTGGCAACATGAGCATGGTTAGCTCATAGCTATCTGTTAAAAATTTTGAGATAAATATACTTATTTATTGAAATAAGAAAACATTTGTATTTCGTAACGCTTTGGCATAAATAATAATATTTACCAAATACGCGGCGTATAGCAACAGCTAAACTTTGCCAAGTACATTCTATACATTTAAATGAGAAGGATACATTAAATAAATATAGAGATTATTTAAATCTAATTAAAAAGATATACAGGGTGGTTGGTAACTGGTGGTACAAGCGGAAAGGGGGTGATTCTACGCGAAAAAAGAAGTCGAAAATATAGAATAAAAATTTTTTTTTTATTTTTTTCTTTTTTCTTTAAATTTTTCCATCGAGACAACGATCTACAGTGAGATCCGTTATAACGAGACTCGATAAAGTGCACGCGTACCGAGCGAAAATTCAAAGTCGATTTTCTCGAAAACAAAGCCTCAAACGAAAAATTTTTATTCTATATTTTCGACTTCTTTTTTCGCGTAGAATCACCCCCTTTCCGCTTGTACCACCAGTTACCAACCACCCTGTAGAAGATAAAGTAAATAAAATAAATAGAAGAATAAGCGCAAGCAATTTTATGAAAATATCGATTTTATAATACCATTTTATTGTCAATGTAGATAGAGAATTAATAATATTGATAATATGGCCGAATAATCAGTGATAAAACGTAGAAAAGGAAATTAAGGGAGTATTATTTGACCAGAATTCTGCAATTTTATTTACGTACTTCTGTAATTTTATTTAAATGCTATTTTCTTCAGTGTAAATTAAATTTAATTGAGTCAATATTCAATTACTCTATCTGAAATGCAAACATAAAAAATATAATAGCGTGTTGCTTTTAATATTCCGTTATCATGACTTCAAATGATTGATCGAAGGCTACTGATCTCTTCTTTAAATCCTCCATTTACGATGACTACAAAATCTTCTCCATTCTCAAATGCCAAAAGTGCATCTGCAAAATTCATATAAAATGCTAGAAAAATTTATAAAATTTATAATAAATAACAATCCATTAAACATTCTATTCTTTTTTGCCATTTTGCTAAAAATAAAGATCAAGTTGGTGTGCAGACTGAAACACACGACAGCCACGTGTGAGGTGGGTCTAATCGATCCAGGGGAAGGGTCAGATCACGTGCAGCGATAGCGATGACGAAAAACGAGCGAATACCCTCGGTGAATCAAACTTTTCATTGATCTACTGGCAGCAAACGCTAGTTCTCCTGCGCAACATCGACTCTTCGAGGTCTTTTGACTTTCCGATATATAACTCCAGCGACGTTATTTTGGAAAAATCTTGTGCATATGACGGTTAATCGTGGCGGTGGTGACATAAGGACAGATAAAAGTAAGAGATTTTAGAAGATTTGTTGAAATTTGTCGATGTTTGACCTGCCAATCGTTTGATGCAAAATGCAAAGGAAGAGAATAAATCAAAGAAATGATTAAAGTACAATAAATTGCAAATTAATAAATGCAGACAAATCAATTGATCAATTACAGATTAAATCGATTTCACTTGCTGCAAATGTAAATAGAATGTAATTTATTCTTAACAGATATGAAACTTAGACTTGCGGATAAAAGAATTAATTGTATCAAAGTGTCCTGCATTACTTGATTAACAGTTTGATGAAATTAGGATTGAATGATGATTATAAAACAATTTTTGTATATTCTGCAAGCCTTAGGAACATAGTTTGCATTTTAAATCACTCTATTAGCCTAGCAGGTGGAATAATAAATTAGAAATAAGGTATAATATAAAAATGTAATTAATATGTATCGGAAGGAACAAAGTATGAGTTCGAAAAATGTCATAAATTCAGATATCCGAGTTATTAATGACAGTAGTTAATTTGCATTTAATGGTAGTTTAATTATAGGGGAATACTTGAATTACTTTTTACACTACAACTAGTTTTACATTCACAACTCGTTATTCGTTCTAATTGAAGTAGAATTAATTTATGTTTCCTCTATGTTTACACTAGCATAGTAGAGAGGAAGAGAAAGAGAAGAAGAAAAAGAAAAAGAAAAAGAAAAAGAGTCCCTCTTTCTACCGCGGCACTTGCATCGTCTGTCTTCGTCGTACACTGTATCCTCTCCTTCCACAGCTCGTATCATTTGTCCTTATCGCACACTGTAGCCTTCCTTATCTGCGGTCAAGTCATGTCCGGCCATCTATTAGATAATGAAGGAACTGAGACTTGAGGCGTTTACGCATAGATAGCAGGACATGCCTTGTCCAACACAGTTTCGGTCCAAGGAGCTCAATTTCTGCGTTCGGACGTGCCACGTTCTGCCGTCTGTTATATACTAAAGGAACTGAGACTTGAGGCGTTTACGCATAGATGGCAGGACATGGTTTGTCCAACACACGTTTCGGACCAAGAAGCTCGATTTCTGCGTTCGGACGTGTCACGTTCTGCCATCTATGCATGATCGCCTCAAATTTCAGTTCCACCACCATGTACTAGATGACACTGCATAAGTTGACCGCAGACGAGGAGTGGGATAGATTAACTTTCGGTACTTATAATTGAATTTAATTGTGATTAGAACTATTTTTCGTGTTTCTCGTTTCTGTACTTTGGTTTAAAGCTTCTCAACTCTAGGATCGCTGGACAGGCAATGCAACGGCTGGACAGTTGATTAACTATAGCTTAATGTTTATTAAGACCTTTTAATAATGTATACACATGCATTATATATATTTTGTAGTCCTATCACTATGATTATGGTATCTTAATTTAGCACCTTTATAAATTAATAATTCACTTTTTCTTCGTTGCTTCTCTAATTCAATCAGAATTTCTGCAATAATTCAAGAACAGGGAATATTTTTCTATTTTCCATATTGTTCGTTGAGCAGCAAATCGCACCAGTTATTATAGTCAGAAATAATCTTGTTCGCTGCCTTATGTCTCTTACTGTTCTCATCCTGGCTTATGAAGAAAATTCTGCAGACACAAAATTGCACACATTAAATAAAGGATCATTACATAAATATAGATTTATGTAGAATTGAAATTTTGTTGGGTAGCTTGTAAAACATGAAAGAATAACATGGAAGTGGTAAAGGATGCAATCGATCCAAAGTTTAAAATTTAGAATTTAATGCGACGTGTTTAAATATGACGAAGCAAACGGGTTTGAAATAAATTACTATGCAAAAATATAAGGTCATAATGTATTTACATATTTCTTAGAATTTCTTGTATCTAACACAATATATTCATAAGATATACAAGTTATCATATATATATTGCAACAGAATATTAGATAATTATTGCAAAATTATATTAAATATGTACGCCACTGATTATCAAATGAATATATGTTCAGATATCTCATATGTTTCTTTTAAAACACCTAATCTTATGCACAATTGCATAATATTATATATACATTTCCGCATGTTCTATGACGCCTTTGAATGCATCTACATCTATATATTTCCTTTCCTTTTTTATATCTAAACGGTTGCAATAATTGCAAGTTATGTAATTACTATTTATATTTATCATATAATGATCCAATGTTCATACAAATATTCTATAATATCATATACTATATGATATGAATGTATCAGCAATACATTTATTCTTGCTGAGGCAGCAAAGCTTTTCACATTTTTCTGCAATTAAACGAATTTGTAATTGCGCAGAAATTATACAACGCAACAAGATCGAAGCGTAATAAATTAACAGCGGAATAAACATTCTATATAGATAGAAAAATATAAAATTTTTTAATACTTTATCTAGAGAAAAAAACTATGTAGAGTTAAATAAAACATATAAAATAATAAATATATAAGATTATAGTTTCTCTAACACTACAACTATTGGGAATAGTACGTTGTATCTTATTGTCATGCTGTATGATAGTATTAAAATACGCTGCCATAAGTGTTTTACTGTCGCAATACTTTAATAAACTTTTCTTTATTTAATGTTACTCGCCATAAGACACATACGGAGTTCTGAAGGTCATAGTAGCGTAAGACAGTTAGTTTTCATAAATTAAAATTTGATAAAAATTAATTGTACTTTTCCAAGTCATGAAAACGTATTGCGACGAAGAATAAAGTTATAACTTAATTAATTATGAAATTAAAGTGACGATACTTTTCAAGGTTGAGATATACACATATATGTGAGGGTGTGTGTGTAAGTAAATTACAGCCCTGAAAATTTTATCTTATATACACCATTATGATTTTTAATTCGTCGTATGACGCGAATGAAATGACAAATTTATAATAAAAAAAAAAAAAAAAAAAAAGGAAAATGAACTACAAAATGAAAGGAGTGAAAAAATATTCAATTTGTACTAAAAGCATGTCCTAATACTTATGGCTGACAGTGTAAAAGAATTAAAATGAGAAGTATATGTAGGCAGATATTATAATGTAAAATGAAGAATAACATTTCATCTGTAGATTTTATAAAACGTCGCAAAAGATCCCTAAATACTAAAAATAAATTTTGAAAAGATATATATTGCGAAACAAGTCAATATCTCGTATAAAATTCTCAAAAATTTATATTTATAAAATTCCTATGAAAAACTATTGATTGGACATTTTTCATAATTCTGGTAGTTCTAATATTAAAGTTTATTATAGCACGTCGAAGCTCGTTTCTAGTAACCGAGGTCATGGATTAATCGGAATTCCAAAGATCCTCGTCTATTTTCAAGAATAATTAGCGATTCTGCCAATCAGCTGACTCGAGACTTGTACTCGAGAAAAAGCTGTAAAGAATAAAATACATCCAGTGATTCCTTATCACAAAATGCAAATTAGATGAGGATAAACAAGTTGGAACAAACGAACAAGTATCTGTAAACTAGTTAGTTTTATGCCAAAAATATCTATGCTATTGACTGTAACCGGCGATCTTTGCGTTTTTAATTGTACAAAAATGATTACCATGCGTCTTTCGTTATTATCGTCAACTACTCTCTGTAAAAAAGGAAAACCAGACAAGCTTAATGAGTTTTGTGTAATCTTCAGATATCGAATTCGCTCGATTAACTTACATTTTTCATCATGGAACATGTTTCAGCGTCTGTTGTTATCACACGTTCCTTACCATCAAGTTGTGGTTCTCTGAAAAAATGTAGATAAATTTACACAGTGATAGCTGTATTTTTTTTAAATATTCGATTTTACGCAAATAACGTGTAATCGTAAAAAATATTCTCATGTGTTCAATTATGACATATTCGATTTTCTGGAAAGATAAGGACCAAATAAACTTACAATAATCTCTACTGTTTAAAATTCCTACAACTTACTTGCGATTTTTATCGCAGAGGATATTTGCACGTTTCTAGTTACGACACGTTCCTCGTTATCAGCTAAGGTGTCCTGAAAGTAAAACGAAAAGCAAACAAAGTTGGAAGAATTTTAACTGGAAAAAATATTCAATCTTCCTTCGAGATAGTATTTTTAATCATAGAAAATGTCTGTACTATACTTTTGTATCTTACAATCACATTTTTGATTCTTTGATACGAGAAGACTGCATAATACTTGATTAATCTTTTCTTCTTGAAATATCCAACATATGCGATTAATTCACATGTGTCCTTAACCCTGCAATTCTATATATTATACAGAAATTGCTTACGCACTCTCAGTTATTATATATCCGTTATCTCCGACTAAAGAAAAGAAAAAAAAATGAATAAAGAGAATCAAAGAAATCTAAAACAATCTTTGTTCAATACAGTACCAAATACATGTTATCGATTTATATTTGCATTTTTAATCGTGCAAAATATTCACATACTTGCATCTACCATGCGTCTTTCGTCGCTTCAATTCTTTAAACAAAGAGAAACCTTGTTCAAAGTAATTTTTACTTCTTAAAATACTCGACGGACAGCTTCGACTGAAATTTTCCATCTTCCATCCATTTTGAACGACGTTAGAGAATATTAACACATTCACGATTATTACGCGTGCTTCCTCATCATCTCTTAATTTCTGATAAAAGAAGAAGTAGGAAGATATACATATTAAACTTAGAAGAATTTTTCCGCCATGAAATATCGAATCCACGCGATTAACTTACACGATCGATACGATATAACCGTTTCCCGGAACTTGGCTCGGTATCTCTTGATTTTTGCCAGCTATAGCGGCTCCCTTACTCGTTCTGCCCGTCTTTAGTCTCTGCCATTTCTTCTGTTGGTACTTGGGTGGCGACGCGCGACCAACACGGAGCGGATTCTTTTTAACCGCGAGCGTAAACCGAGTCGCCGTGGAAAAATGCTGTTTGCGGGCTGGCCAGGGCCGTATCCGTGTGCCGTTCGTCGACCCGTCGACACATATAGGGACGAAAAAGCACACCAGAACCGTGGAAAATCGTCGACACGGGAATAGACGAGTTTCTGCGGCTTTGAAACCGAGTGCGAGGAGAGACCAGAGACGTTGACCGCGAACAGCTAATGATCCCATGCAGTACGATGATTCCCGGTGTATGTACGGAAAAACTATTACCCAGAAGTTCCTTCCTTTATTTGTTTCGTAAAACACGTCGACCTGAAAGATATTTCCAGGTAGAATATCAGGTAGGAGAAGTTCAGTGGGTCTTGCTTTCTGGATACAAGAATCGATGTAGTGCACTTGTACTTTTAATTTTCGAGGATTATAAGCTTGAAGCGGGGAGTAGACTTTGTTGAGATTATAAGGTATTGAGGTCTTGTCGAGGAGTAGAGATAAAACAAGAGGCGACACTGCTGAGAAAGAAACCACATCCAGATAGAGACGAAACGATATAACTAAATTAAATGTCCGCTTGGCGAACTTCGTCAGAGGTCGGTAACTTGTGGTAAAATTCTCTACCAATCTCCATTCGCGACAACTTCCTCGTGGTAAAAGGATAAGAGATCTGGTAATCGACAGTGCCAGTCGGCTGTAAAATTCATTGAACTTGAGGATATTTGTAACAAATGAAACGAATGCTTGTAGAAAATACTGTAAGCGTTAAAAAGGCAAGTCTTTCGGGGGAAAAGAAAACTTACGCATCAATGCAATTGAAAAGTGTGTCTGTAGGTACAAGTGTGTCTGTAGGTACAAGTGTGTCTGTGACACGTTATGTCACTTCGAGCCCAAACCCATCGTCATAAAATCGGATTAGGACATTAAAACTATTTCTTTTCTTTTATTATTTAAGTGTAAGTTAAGCTATAAGTAAGCTATAATTAAGCTATAGTAAAAGTCTGGACTAGGGTATTGGGGTTTTTCCCAACATTGCAGACAAGAAGTCCCGATGTCCTTTCATCTCCGACAGATATTTGTGTATTTTATAATATATTTATAACGGTGCCGCTGCAAGTGTCCATGTATATCGTGTAGTACATGTCAGAAAACTTAAAACAATTAAATAATTTCAATTTATTTAAATAAAAGTATTCTTGTATTTAATATTATTAGTCTCTGTGAGGTCAGCCTCTAAAAATACATCTGCTCGGCTTGCGATTAAAACAGGGAGCAATAACCCTTCTTTATTTCCCTAACCGTCTAACCATACCCTTACCTCAACGAAGCTAATCTCCGTCTGACGCCGTTTATGCTCGTAAGGTAACGAGACCAACAATAAAGTTCTGAAAGTACAGAGTTGGTAACGGATAACGGTACCAACGACGCAATTAATCAAATAGACGATAACGAAACAGGATTATCAGTATATCGGCTCGATACACGTGCCAAAGAAAAATGACGTAACTCCGACGAATTGTTCTATTTAAAAAGAAAAGCAACGACTGTCTTCTAGAACGAACAAAGACGAATCGAACAACTGTACGTCTCTCTTTTATCAATCGAATTCTTCTTAGATTAAATAAAAATAAATATTTCGT
Organism: Bombus flavifrons; assembly: GCF_040668555.2. Classification (NCBI taxonomy): domain Eukaryota; kingdom Metazoa; phylum Arthropoda; class Insecta; order Hymenoptera; family Apidae; genus Bombus; species Bombus flavifrons. Next base: position 7,977,213 of record NC_138455.1, on the reverse strand, counting down.
GACTGGTCGACAAAGTTTCGCGAACAATCGCAGAACAATTTTTTCCGGTCACTGGTTTACGCAATTTCACCTTCTGCGATTTGTCCTCCGCGACGATACATATCGAGCATGGGAAATTCCGCGCAAAAAACCACGCGAATTCAATGCGAATTTGATACGAACGTTCGCGTAAGACAAGAGGGGGAAAAGTAAAAACGCGAAAATTTCCCTAAATGTCAGTACAGAAGCACGCAGAAGGCAAACAATCGCTGCTTATCGCGCCTTATCAGCGATTGCTTGAAAAAATAACGATCTACAGATGATACTGATCTTGCGAAAACGCGTTTCTATATCTTGAGAACCGAGAAATTTTAAGCTCTAATTAGGTCGCTTATCTGCCAAGTTGACTAATTCCACAAAGCAAAAAATAGAGAAAATTGATAGAATTATATAAGAGAAGCGTCAATCAAATAATTTGGCACTAAAATTTCAAAAATTTCACAAGTCGTGTTAACCACTTTAACCTATGAACGACTGCAATTATCGTTGCAATTGTCGAAATTTCGAAATTGGTAGATTATATGTAATTTTTATTCATTTTAAAGTGGGATATTTAATTTAGTTGTTCGATTACCAGTAATAATACAATCGTAACTTTCGCTGTTGTTTTGAGCTACAAAAATTAAGAATAGAACGAAAGAGAAAAAGAACGACTCGATAATAGAAAACATTGAGTTAATACATAATAACAGACGTGATTAAGGAGTATTAATTTGCATATCTAATTTTTACGTAATAGGACTGAACTGTGATGGAAAAAAATCGCGATTATAGTAACATATGCGCTCGAGGTTACCATAATATAGCACCTAATATAAAAAGCATAATTGTCGCGACAATAAGACCACAACGATATGTTATTAATACCGAGTTATCGCTTCAGAACGAGACAGAGTTCAAAATCCCTTCAAATGGTTAAATGTAACGAATTAATAAAAATTCTGCAATTTCTGTTTCACTTTTGAGTTTTCTTAAATTCACTGTGTTCTTACTTCTTTTGTTTCAACTTGCTTTTTATCTTGCGACTTATTTTCCAAGAATAAGTAGATATCGAAAACAAAATTTGAGATTCCTTCAAATCACCAATCGTAAAGAATCTGTAAAAATTCTAAAATATCTACTCCATTTTCAAAGAGGAACAAAATGAAATTTTGCGCTCAAAACTGAATGAATATCTTCTTTCCTCATTTGTCTTAATTTATTCTCTATCTAACGAATTATCTTTCAAAACGAATATTACAGACAGAATTGAAATTTCGATAGAGCATTCATAAAAATTCCACAAATTCCATTCGATGTTTCTACTCTTGTTGCTCCCATCGCCTCAAAAGAAAAAAGAAAACAATAAAAAAAGTAACAACAGTCCTGCAAGTTCAATATTCCTTTTCTTCTTTTGTCTCAATTATTTGTGTATTTAACAAAAAAAAAAAAACCCCAACGAAATACGTAAAGTAATACATTGCAATAATCTAAACAAACCAAAATAAGAAGAAAGAGGGAGCACCTGCAAATTTGCACACATACTACATATATGTAGCTTCTACGGGGATGACTAATATCCGGTCGGCATTCTTTGGTTTGTTTGTGTAATCAGGTTTATTTCGGATGTTATCGAGGTAATACGATGGAAACAATACTGTTTAAAAGTGTTATTGCTCATTATCTGATCAATGTGTTTACCTCGTGGAATGTACATACATACTACCCCACTCAAAAAACCGAAATAAGGCAGACAGCGTCTCTTGTGCAATTACATAATCTACGTACATATTTACTATTTTGTCTAGCGCTACTCGACCTAAATCTGTGAAACTCTCTCGGTGATCTTTGCCCTTGGATGCTAACACAGCGTCTGTCCATTCATTGACATCTAAATTGATTACAAAATATTAGGGCTGAACCTTTTGTCCTCGACATTGATTAGGTATAGGAATATGTATAGGAAAAGGGTGACAACATCGCATGATGAATTTAATTGATTTTGAGCGATGAATCGAATATTCTAAGTTACTTATGCTTTTCTGTGACGACTCTTTAATTGCTACTGATTACGAAATTCCTGGAAGAGCCTCTCGTAGTTGGCGTTGACTAAATATGAACGTAATCAGCCGCATGATTGTTACCTTTCAATCATTTTTAACCTAATATACTAAATTCAAATGCTGACTCCTTCATACGTATCGATTAGAAAATTTAAAAGAAGGATCATAATTGAACGTTATATTGCTATGTAATGTTACTATAAGATAGAAGACGCTGTCCGAGAATTATTTGCAAAATTTCACTGGCAAAATTTGGTACTTTTTACTAATAATTTTTAATAATAAATTAAAGTTCTTGACATTTATCGATTCAGAATTCTCGAGAATTTTCCGGCCATTCAAGATATGCATGCATGTATATACGCTTGGTATATACTAAATATATACTAAAGGATATAGCGAGGTTGTAAACTTAATCAGACTTGAAAGAACACGAGTTTTGATCGCCGAAACAGGAATTTGAATTACCGAGATAAGGTGCTCGAGTTTCGACAAGAACGTCAAGTATCGACTCACTCAGAGCTATAAATTTATTTTGTAGCTGGAGGAACATTTTTATCAATTAACTATAGTAGCATTATTAACTAGATTTAAAGTAGAAATTGATAAGGAGTTGATATAGCATGATCTTCATGGAAGATTACAAGTACAGATTATAAATATCAATTCAGAAATAGCCTTTACAATCTGAAATTTATCTTTTTTCATTTACGACTTTATTATATCCATTACTCAAAAAGAATATAAAAATTGATCTGTTTTAAATAATCCTTCGTAATAAAACGAATATTAAAGATTACTTTCGTTTTTTACTGTTTACAAAATTTCAGGGAATGTCTTTTTAATCACCGTAATCTGAAAGTTATATGCAAAATTTCGTGAACAAATTGCTACTTTTTTAACTAATGATTAATAGTGAGTAACATATTGCAATTTACTTTATTTCATTTGAATGGCGATTTCTTGACATTCATCTATTGCAAAGTTCGAGAGACTCATCAGAACTTCTTGCTCATCATTGCCTAATAGATATCTAAATAGAGAATTCCATAATTTAAACTGAAGTAATTTGTAATACCGAGTCAAATATCGTCATTTACTTTGCCCTTTTCAAGTAGATAATTTGCACTACAAAATAAAACTACAAAATATATAATCAATGAGAACTAGAATTAGAATCCTAATATACATATCTACCTAGTTCATTGCTGTTTTGCATAAATATCAAATTTCACAATCGCTTACAAAAATAGCTACATATTTACATAGCCAATTGCGAAGTTCCAAAGACCTCTTTGCATCACGGCTATATGCGCGTAGAGAATTTATTTCGCGAGAATCAACCTAGTCATCATCAAGGTTCTTTATGATTCTTATATATACACCGTTTGATCGCTGTATATTAAATATCCGATGCGCTTGAATAACAAGCGAATGAAGTATTAAGTATGCAAATCAGAACGACCACAATTTAGCGAAAGATTATCTATCGTCGAATCGCCCACTAGTTTCGAGAATCGTTGACTGGGGTTATTGGCGTCTAATTTTTCGCTCACCCACGTTTCTTGATAGGAAGATACGCTAGAAAAAAGCGTAGATAAATGGAGTCCAAGTTTCGCCGGAACCTCTCGTCGTTACATGGGCCAACGTCCATACATAAATGCGATTACTCGATAGGAAATTAGAAAATTAGCGGACTTCTGTAGGATTTTTTTCAAGTATTCTACTCGAGTACACCCGTGTATCGAAATGGAAGAAATATACGTAGCGAGGTCGTAAAATATTAGGTTGTGTACCTAATAAGTCAATTCCCATTCCTTTAAAAAAGCCAAATTCAAAGATTGTAATTTTTATGTACAACCTAGAGAAAATTATATGTATATATGTTTTCATGTAAATGGGTTAAGTAAATAATTTGCCCTGTTTTTTTTAGTGATTATTATATAATCTCATAAAAGATTCTGATACATTTAATTTTATATTCTGAGAATTATTCAATATGAGTAATACAGTAAATAGTCTGAAATGTTGTACGATTTTAGTTTCTCAATTTTTATCATCGTCAAGAGTCCAATGATGTGTCATATAATCGGTATTTCCAGAATAAAAATGATAAACGAGTCACAATTATTCCTTTTCTCAAGAAGAGAGTTTTTTTTTTTTAAATATACTGCAGAGGAAGAACTGCTTTTAAGTTGACATCGAACAGCCTATAATGATGCTTCAGGTATCTTTTCCACCAAATATTTATGAAAAAATATTTATGAAAAGTATGAATATACCATTGTATTTATTGCAGCACTTACATACTAATTAATTAGACCCAAGTATATTAAATTTCATATCATTTGAAATTTTTATATAATTAAAAAATTTAATACTATAAAATTGAAATATATAGAAGCTGACAAAGAAAATCGTTTAACTGGAAGATAAGAGTATTATATATAATTTTTACGGCCACTCTATATATCGGTCTACTAACCGATTTTTTACAACCTCATTATGTATGAAGTATTCCGCCTCCACTTTCCTACTATAATCACGCGAATAGAGCGTGAAAACTGGATACGCATCGCGAGCGGATGCTTCGCTGTCTACGCTTCTATAATAACCGCCCATGTGATTTTTCCGTCTCTTCTACCTCGCTTTACACTGCCACCAAGCCAGAGATCAATGAATTGTTACATAACGTTAGCGTTTATCGGCGTCAACGACACAATTTTTCGTAGTCAAGAGTTAACATACCTCTTCGAAAAAAACTGTGTCTCTGATAACCAAAGATTGGCAAAATAATGACTTGCTAATATACTCGATAATTGAATCAGTAGCAAATCCATTAGTTTTTTGATTTATGCATAAAAGTGCGCACATTAAATTGAGAAGCTTCTTTCAGTATAGTTCAAGTATTCTCTAACATTACCACTCTTTTATTATTTTATAAATGTTTGGCTCGATTTATATTATAGTATGGTTACATAATATGATCTCCCTATATTAAAAATCGTATCGCAACAATTGAAAGTGTGCAGCGCAAATTTCTTACACTTGCTTCGTGTTATACCGTTTCGGCCATGTCAGCCTATTGCCATAATTACAATCCTATTATTGCTCACTTGGGTTTGATGGCCGCTCCAACAGCGTTCTACCTTAGCCGATCTCTTGTTTATATACACTGTAATCAATCAGCTGATTGCTTCTCGAGATATTCTGCACATGCTCGACTTTCATATCTTCGCACACTGTCTTAGAAGCCATACTTTTTTCAAGTTGGAAACACACCGAACTTTGTACAGTCGAAATAACTGTTTTAATCGGATTTGTCTATCTGCAAACCGTTTTTGTGATGTGCTCGACCTTTTTAATGACTCCCTTTCGTCATTCAGACGATTTATTACCTCTGGCGTTATTTATTTATAATACAGGCTTAACTTTACGTTATGATATAAATTTATATGATACTTAATGCTGAGTTTGTTAAATCGTATTATAAGTCTAACTTTACTCTATGTTAATGATAATTGTTTACGTTTTTCAGTCAAATTTTCAACAATGATGTTGATGTATGTTAATACTATAATAAACAATATTGCAATAGGAAAAGAAGTAGAATAAGATAGAAACATAAAATGTAGAAGATAGGAAATAGAGTAAAAAGGTAACTGACTCCGCTCCGTCAAGTTTGTGTTTCTACATAGTAGTTGGAAAATTTATTAGTTTCGCGAGTCGCGAAGAAAGTTGTACTTTAGAGGTGTGCATTATACTTGAAAGGCTTACTCGAGAAGCTTCCTTGAGAAATGTAGTTCAAGTATTAAGCTTCCTCAGGAAAGAAATCGAAGAAATTCGATGGATTTCGTGTTTTTTTTTTCCTAACGACGAAGTTTTTTAATGAGAAAAGAAATTGGAGACAACATAGATAACGGTGGAACATTTGGATGGCAAATGACGTTGATACGAGTCAATGCTATATAGCACATTCAATTCCAATATTTTAATAAACACACTTGTGGTGGACTTTATACCGGCTACAAACTCTGATACATAATTATAATTACGAATTTTGTAAGCCACAGGGCGACCCATGGCTTTCACTCACGAGGACACGTGCTAGGCTGTCTCGTATTCGTCACGATCATATGCCGTCACTATATTCGAATCACGTTTACAACTCCGTGGAATAGTTAACCTTTATTCGATATAATCCACAAATTTTCCTGTCACCGAAGCAATAACTTCATCACTAAATAAATCTGCACTGTACTTAAACTATAATAAATCCATATCCTTCGTCTTTCCTTAAATACTTTTTTAAGAAGGTCCAGGTAAACTTTATTGCCCCTTAATAGAACGAGCTGCAGGTTATATCTAATATCCCAGACTTAGAAGTTCCAAACAAGAAGCTATTGTTTGCACAGTATTTCGACATTAAAAGCGTCAAGTCAACGCCTGTGTTGCATGTGTGATTCATTTTGGAAATTGCTTTTATTTATATATGCACACGTACAGTGACCACAAAAGGTACTTGTACACCATTGTATTTACTACGCCATTTATATATACCAATTAACTAGGTTCAAGTATTGTCATTTAAGGGGGGGGGGGGGCTGAGGTTAATTCGTACAAAATAAGGCATGCTTTTGTGAATTATTTGTGACGATACAATTAAAATCTCTTTATTAAAACCAATAGTACATTAAAGTATGACATTCGAAGAATATTTTATAAAATTTTCAGGGAGAAATATTAAAAAATACGGCAATGGCAGCAATTATTTGGACGTGTCTCGGAAAAAAGGCAGAATTGCGGTGCCCCTGATAACTTGGTGCTGGATCATCTGAAATCAAAAACTCAAAGTTCATTCGTTAGGTAACAGTTTTCCCCAGTTTTCGCTGGTAGGGTTTTTCGAAATTTCAATTTTTCACTTTTTTGGAACACTTTGAATGGAAAATTTGTCGCAAATTTTCGCAAAATCGGCTAATTTTCCCTTCAAAGTGTTCCAAAAAAGTGAAAAATTGAAATTTCGAAAAACCCTCCCAGCGTTACCTGGGGAAAACTGTTACCTAACGAATGAACGTTGAGTTTTTGATTTCAGATGATCCAGCACAAAGTTATTAGGGGCACCGCAATTCTACCTTTTTTCCGAGACACGTCCGAATAATTGCTGCCATTGCCGTATTTTTTAATATTTCTCACTGAAAATTTTATAAAATATTCTTCGAATGTCATACTTTAATGTACTATTGGTTTTAATAAAGAGATTTTAACTGTGTCGTCACAAATAATTCACAAAAACATGCCATATTTTTGTACGAATTAACCTTAACCCTCCCTTAATAACACCTCTGTGTGACTACAAAAATTGGTACTGTGAAAATGAAATGTAGGACTTTTTTAACCCCTTAACCTACGATTTACGTTCGAGAATTTTGGGCCGAAAATGTAAACAAGCTCGCGCAGCCTTCGAGCCATTCGCACGACTTGTGTAGTACGTACTACGGGCTATGCCCGTAATATTTCCATTTGGTCCGATCATCTACTACGGGTTATGCCCGTAATATTTACGTTTGGTCCGATCATCGTACTGCGGGCTATGCCCGTAGTTGTAGGTTAAGGGGTTAAGGAACATTTAATTGAAAAATGAAAGAGTATGTACAAATACTTTCTGTAGCTACTATATGACGATAAACAGACCGTAAATACTCATGCATTTATGTGAAACTTAAATGAACTTATGCAGAATTTACATAATGTGCGAAACATACAAAGTATTAGGTAAATATTAGGCAAAGTATTCTTTGTACTATCTGTTATCGATCCATCTTTTTATTCGTGTTCATAAAAATATGAATTTGCTCGGCGTCTAGCGACGAGCCAACACCGGCTTCTCCTTTTGAAGCATCTAACGAGGGAATCACACTGTATAACATGTCAATACAGCAATCGGACGCATCAGTAAATCTGTTCCCAATCCCTCACCTTGACACAGCAACGAAAGTTATTAGTGGCGTTCTATGGAGGTCGTCCAAAGGGCCAGAACATTTCGAAAGATCACGTGGAAGCCTCGTGATGTAACTACGTGACTGATCTCGCGTTTCCATTTAAACGGCTCCTTTGTAACTCCACAGATGCTCTGGCGTAGATTCTTTTAAGATGCCAGCCAATTGGTGGGTCACTTTCGGAGCTGAAGTGAACGACCAATCAGCTGTTAGGCTGCGGTACGGTTGCTCGAAGGAAACGTGAGGTCGCTGCTCGTGCTGGCTTCAACGATGCGCCCCGCTCCGCTTGGCGAGCATAGTCGTTGTTTGTGTTTTGTCGCGTTCGTACGAAGTGGTGAGTCGTGCTTCGACCGGATTTAGTTGTTCTCTAACTCTCGACAGAGGAAGCATGCGACTCTATTGATCTTTCGAGGGATATAGTCGCCGAGGCAACGAAGGATGGGCATATTCCGTGAATATCCGCTCGTTTTTAATCTTTACAAGAAATATAGTTAAACCTTCGACGAGGAAAGGACGAAGAAACCGCTGGAAGAAAATTGTGTGGGTTATATGGACACCGATAACGCTCCACGAAGTTCTACTAACTCAACGTTCGTCTAAATATCGCCAGCGATCCCCGAGGTGAGTTAATAAAGTCGTAGAACTTTCCAGGAGAATATTCGTTTAATTCATTATTCCCCATCGTTCGATAATTCAAGCGCGGTCAATTGGCCTCATGGTCGATCACAATCACGCATCGTTTCCTCTCTAGATACAATTATCTAGGTAACCATAGCGTACATCGTCAAGGGCTAGTCAACGAGTTTTTTATCCCTCTTGTTTACCTTGTCGCACTAATCAACCTCATGTATGTATCCATGAGAAAGAAAATTATCGAGAAGCTTCGTATTGTCACTCACTAATGTATAATACATTGCGTTCCTCGAGTTTCAATTACCATAAGCTCACAGTGACGATTGTTATCGACGTATCGATTCGTTCAGCCCGTGTTCGATAGGGAAATCGGCTACGCGGACATTTATACAGATCGAGGGGGTTTATGCGTCAGCTTTGAGAAATTTGCACACGACGGAACGCACGTTCGCAGTACCCTTGAGGTTCGCGTTCACTGACTCTATATACCTACAAACACGGCCAATTTACTGTGATAAGGGGCGCGCGGGAGTGATGCAGGAGAGGTATATTATGATCAGTCAACCGATCAGCGAGTGTGTCATAAAGTTTGTGTCGTTGCAAAACAGTGAATCGTTCCGTAATATTTCTTTCGTCCTGCGCCCATCGACAAATGAGAATCTTGGAATTTTGTCTGGAAAGTACGATCTTAGCCGATTTAAGGAGCATTCGGACGATCGATATTATTGTCAATATTTAGATTTTCAACATTATCGTACATAACAGGTGGTTCTCTAAATGGTCAATATATATAGCCAGTACAATGTAGAATCTTTGAATTTTAAATATCGAAATAATATTGACAATAATATCGATCGCCTGAATGCGCCTTAAGGGTCGAAGTTGTTTAACGCCAAGGTTCATTTTTTTCTTTTCCGTTGTCGAATTGTTTTTCTTAACGTCGTGCATGAATGGAAGTTTCCGAGGATTCACTGAATATTTTTTTCACTACTATTTCGTCACCTAGATTCTGCAATTTTACGGAATATCAAAGAAATTGAACTACCTATAACGTTATGATAAAGTACATAATATATATGTTGCTTGACTATTAATAAGACTATCGCGCTCTTAAGTTTGTAAGTACTTCAGGTTTTTTAAGAAATAGAAAACTGAACAGTTTGCTCCAATATCTAAATTGTACTTGCTAGAAGAGAAAGAAAGGTATAAGTTTTATATTCGAAAGTGCAAGTGCAAGTTTATTATTATCAATATTTCTTATAGCATGTTTGGAAAAGTCATTTGATTTTTATTTGAGTTCTGTCTTGGTTTACTTATATTACTGGAAAGTGGAAGCGTCTCTTTATTGCAGCAGTTTTTTTAATTATAGAATCCAATTAGAAATAGAAGAAATAGCGACGGCGAAAGTATTCAGCAAATTCTTGCAACTCCCTTTCATAGCTACTACATTGGAAAACAGAATTCAGTAATTGATTAAAAATAGTTGTAAATGTAATATCACGTTAACGTAGTATTGGCCCTTAATGGGTTAAAACAAACGATTTGATTGGTGGAGATATTGGTCGAGATATTCGTTGAAAAAGCAGCTCGAGCTTTAATCTCGGGTCGCAAGGGCTATCGAAACGTGGCACTTGTCTTTTTGCCATTCGGCTTTGGTAAAGTCGAAGGTCTGTTCAGTGCAGATCGAAGAGTTCCTTCGCGATTCTCGTCCCGAGCAGAGGTTCCAGAGGAAAAGAGGTAGAACTTGCGTCCGAGCCCATCAAAGTTTTCGTTCACGACACGAGATCCCCGGCTTTATATACTAACAAAAATTCGGCTCATGTCGAACCATGAAAGATAATAATGTTGTAATTGTTATTTTACAGAGAAAATTAACAAATAGTGCGAACAACAGTCTGATCGAATCATCGGAGAGTTGAAGGAAGGATATCTGGAGTAATTTACGGTTGTTGTTTCTACCATTGTGATAAACGAAATGACCAAAGTGTCAGGAATGATAGAGACGGAAGACGCCGTCGGCAAGCCAACTTTGGTACGACGTATGTCCAATATGCTGAAAGGTAAGGGAACCTGGTTAAGTTATATTAATTAATAATTTTAAGATTAATCGCTTTGAAATTGCAAGGTACGATCGTATCGCATCGTTTCCGATAATATCATTGTTAGTTTGTTAATAGAGCCTGTGTGAGCTTATATATTGTTTTTATTCTCAACAGATGGAAGTAACAGTGGACCACCGATGCTGTTTCGCCATGCCTCAATGCAGAAGATTCGCCATTGCTGCCAAAACCTAAATCTCTTTCCATATCTGCTCTACTCCTTCGGTAACTCGAAATCGCATCCAGTCGCACGAAAGGTGCACCATTGCCTTGGTCAGTTCCTTCAGCTCATCACCGTGAGGATCTTCTTCCTATGCAGGAGTTTCCGGCAGTCGCTGCTACGCGGTATTCGTTCGAAGGAGTTTGAAGTAGCGGAGCCACCAAAGAGCGCCGAATTTTGCAAGTTGACGCCACGATTCCGAATGACCAGGCTACAGAAACGAAAACAAGATAGCTGCCTGTTCTTGACCCTAGCTGTATACTTCGCCCCTCTGCTGTTGGTTTTCCAACTGATCGGGCTGGCCAGTGCGATGGTCTTCGGAAAATACACACCCGGTTTCATTTTTCTGTTCTCCGCCCTGTTGTTTCTCGGATGCATCTCGCTCAAGATTCTCTTCCACGAGAGCGCCGAGGAGAGCCGTAAAAGTGTGAAAATCAAAATGCAATGATCATGTTCCGGCTGTCGTTGCTTATCTCAGCCATTACTCTGCGATCAGACTGTTTATCAGATAATAGACCAGAGAGTATTGAGAGTCTCTTACAATTCCCCATTGTCGCATTTGATTACTTAAACGACGCGATGCCAGATAGAGCTTACATATTACTTCTGTATATCGCATGAAACTAGTTTGTCCATGCTTGTTCATACCCTTTTTTTTTATTCCCTCATACTCTGCCTTTCTCACTCTCTCTTTCTCTCTTTATTTCTTCCTTTCTCTCTTTCTATAATATACATATGTATGTTAGTTGCCCATCGATGGCTTTCTAGTTAGTCTAGAATTTCGAGTCGATTGGTTCGCAAGTTCCACGTTTTTTTTTTTTTTTTTTTACATTTCGTTATTATCGGACTGATACATGTAATCGTACGCGTAAGTAACGTAGTTGCAACTTTAGAGGATAGACAGTTTGTAACCACGTGCTTCAGATTACGAATACGGTCTTTTTTTGAAGAAGTTCGTACAACATATGTATTGCTTTTATCTACGCATAATCTTTATTCTTCCTTTTATTTCTCTTTTTTTTCTTAACTTCTTTTCGTTTTCTCGAATTCCAACTTCCGAGAATTACTTAGAATTTCATAGGCGCTATATGAACGCTGTGTACACATGTGAATGAAATGCAATTTACGAGTTACCTGGATAATGTATCGCGGTTCACCTTATCCTCTACGGCAGAAGACTGAAAATCGTTTTAACTTGTATATAAAAGAGGAGAAGATATATATTAAAATATACTGCGTTATATATGTATACATAATGCGAGAAAAAAATGATTTATTCTATATCGTAAGGTTATATTAGCTGTCGCTCGTCAAAATGACTTGATGTGTCCACTAATACGAGTTAGGGTAATCTGTGATCAAGTGGATCCAAGTGTATTTTTCGCGGCCATTCGCTATCCTACTTACTTAAAGTACGATAAGGAGACATGTAACTTTGATCTTTTTTTTTTAAATATACATTACATCTTACGTAAGACGTTGTACTTTTCTTTTCTTTTAAGATTGTACGTATTTGCGGTTTAATCTGTTTTTATCGTCAATGAAGTAAAAGTAAGAGGAAGAAGCAAATGTACATGGAAACGTCAACCAGACTATTGTATTGCTTTCCAGCGCTCCCATACGCTTTCGGTTGCATACCAGTAGCGTGTGCAATCACACGAGCGACGTAACTTTGTTCGTGCACGCTATGAAACAAATGTGCAAACGGTCCTAAATGACAAAAGTTTGTCGATTAATTTAATAATTAACGCGTTACTTTTTTTATATGTAATATATAAATCATCGACGCGTTATACCTATTGCATAGACAGCGACATCACCGCCTCCGTGATAAGCTTCGTCAGATATGATAGTTGCCTGTTGACTGTACGTATACGCGGTTGTATTTTCTTCGGAAGGATCCAACCTGACGACGGAACCATTCTTGAGCGTGTACGCCATGTTATTCGGCCCCCCTGTGCTGTACGTCAGCGTTGTATATGGAATTCCATCGTGCTTGGACTTCTGAGCTATACCTGTAAGACGAATGAATTCTTAATTAATATTAAAATCTCATTTGAAATGAATTTAACATTAAAGTTTTACAATGTATTTCAGTAAGAAAGTTTAATTAGTTTTAACAAACAAAACGATTCGTAATATCTTAAAAAATACTTTGCCACAGAAATGAAATAAAGATTCATGAATATAAACAACGATTCTTTCGTTTTTCCTACAAATTTAATGGATCTTTTAACAATAAAGGAGATAAAATTGAGTCGGAAATGGTTTAAGAAACGCAACAGGATTTATCAGAGATACCTAGAATGTGCGAGCCCCTATTGCTGTAGCCATTAAAACTCATAGAATGAGTATGATCGCTGGTCACAATAATAAGAGTGTCTCGAGTGTCAACCATACCCAAGGTCGTATTAATTGCGTCTGAAAACCTAACAGTTTCTAGCAACGCCTGTGCAGCGTGGCCACGATGATGAGCATAATCAATGAGCCCACCCTCGACCTAAAAATTACCATTTAATATATCTATTCAAAACGACATACGTTTTTTAGTCTAATAAATATAAAGAAGAAGATAAGAAATAGACCATAAGAAGATAGCCATGTTTTGACTTTTGCAAGATCTTCAAGGCAGTCGCGGTCATCTCTTCAAGACTTGGCTGTCCTTTGGGACCTTTTTCTCTATTCCAATCCATGCTGATGTGGCCATTTGCAAAAACACCCAACAAATAATCAACTTTATCAGTATCCACGCGAAACAATTCTTCGTTATTTTGAACGATCTTGAAGGAAAGATTTCTAGCAGCTTTGTCCCGCTTCCATTCCTCTATTAAATCTCTACCATCGTTTCTTTGGCCAGCCCAAGTGTCTATAGGATCGAATTCAGTGCCTGTGGCATTGGATTTTAACATTTGTCTACCTCCTCCCATGATTACCTAAACCAAATACACTTCTAATTAACATTTCTCATCGCAATCTTCACTTGTCGCTGTCGAACGTTTCAAGCAATTGTACTGAAGCAAACGACGAAGAATATACTTAACAATCTCTTAAATCGAAGTGAAACATTTTACTGAACAATCGCGATATATTATAGTTTGCCTTGATATTTTTCCCTGGCTGATCCTCCACGAGTTGTCTGGCGATGTCTTTGCACTTTTTGGCGGTCTTCGGCATTGTCGATTCGCACTCCCATTTTCTGTTCGCGCTGTGCGCGTACAGGGGTGCCGGAGTCGCATGAGTCACCCTGGTGGTTGTCACGAATCCTGTAGAAGATCACAGTTTAGATTAGTTTACTCTTAATCTAGAATCGTTAAACGTCTTTATTAGGATATATGCTGCATAACAGTACACCTTCTACAAATTTGATTTTATGTCCATCGCTTATTCTGAGTTCTTCGTCATTTTATTATTTTATTAAAAGATTGAATTAATCCAAAAACACAATACATATTAGAGAAAATCTTCGCGATAAAGAAATAAATATTTTCCAAAATTCTTAGCATTTTGATTTGTGATATCCATCCATGTAGATAGAAAAATCTCCAGATATATTAACAAGCGACTTATCGCATTCCTACGATCTCAAAATTATTTAATCTTTTCCCTCCGCAAATTGTTTCACTTGAAAAAGATAAAAATTTATAAGTGCCAAATCTGGTATTATAGAATCCTTCCCTAATGCCCGATCATTAAAAAACTAATGAAAATATTCTTCTGTCGACATTAGAAGCGCGGTTTATCGACTTACATAGTAACGTCATATTCGTTAATAATATTAGTGGCATTTATATATGAACGAAAAGTTGGACAACAGCCTAATATGACAACTTATCGTTTACAATCTTGGCATTTGTTATCGCTGACCTGTGTCTTTGCCAGCCGCCTGCGCCCACGAGATTATAGAGTCCACGTGGTAGTCAGCATTCAAGCTTGCAGAGCAATTATTCATTGCTACGTTTGCATCCACGCCGACTACGTTGTAATTTGTCTTCACTCCGCCGAATAGAGCTGTTGCTGTCGAAGCTGAATCTGGTACTTGCTTGTCAGTATTGTACGTCTATTTCAATATATTTTAATTTCAATTTTATTTTAATCATATTTTACTTTTAATACTAGTTATTTATGTCTCTATAACTACAGAAGAATTTTCTATACGCAGAATATATGCTATAGTATAAAATTTTTTCTAATTATTTGATTATAGAATTTTCTATATGAACGATGTCTTCTATATTATAAAATCTTTTATAATCATATGATTATAAAAGAGTTTTTCTGTATGTGTATAGAATACATTCGACATTATAGAATTATACTACGATTATAGAAGATTGTGGGACGTAGACCTTAAGAATTCCTATATGAGGGAAACTCTCCCAGGACAATTGGCTGGTCTCACCAGCACGAAATATTCTACTAGCGGTAATTGTATCAGGACTCATGCCATCGCCCACGAAAATGATCACATTCTTCGCTGTATTCACATTCCATTTGTACGATAAAGCCTTCTCCAATTCTTCGTCAGCTAATTCCCGCCAATGTTTAGTATCTGAATACCGAGGAATTAAGTGATTCATTAAAAATTATGGAACGATTGAGCCTCGCTCCTTCGGGAATCTATGCACGTATACATGCAGTCGTGGACAGAATAAAACGGACACTTTTTAAAATAGAATAACTTCTTGAAAATTGAAACAAACGACTTTGATTTTGTTTTCGACTAGCTGAAAGAACTAGTTTACTAGATGAGGTGTAAACAAATTTTGAAGACATGGAATTGAAATTTTGAAAATTGATCGGAATCGGGAAGAAAAAAAAGCTAAGGTTACTTTTTTATCCGGGTCTGTAATGAAAATTTAAACAACACATTTTGAAGAGTTATGTCAGTTATATGCGTGCTGAAAATTTGGTGCTTGCTTCCGCGTCAATTGACTTTGATAAAATTTTTAACACGTGACTAACATAACTCCAAGTAATATAAAACGTGTTGTTTAAATTTTGATTACAAGCCCAGATAAAGAATGTTGTAAAAAGTAAGCTTTACTTTCTTCCTCGCAACTCCGGCCGATTAAAATATTCTGAAATTTTATTACATGTCATTTAATTATTCAACTAGTCGTCAGTTAATTCTTTCAACTACTCCAAAAAAAAAAAAAAAAAAAAAGAAAAGAAGAAAAAGGAAAAAAATCAATTTGTTTGGCCCAATTCTAAAACAGTTATTCTGTTTTAAAAGATACTCGGCCAATTCTATCCACGATGTACGTGCGAAACACTTACACTTTGTATACTGATAAGATATGAAATTGACTGCGAACAAAATTTTATATTCTGACTGGAGAACCATCGTTGCTATGCATGAAAATTATTGTAAGCGCCTGAGACGAATGAGAGAAAATGTACGGAATGTAAAGAAGCTGGAGAGTTTTAAAGATGAGTATCTTTTGGATTATGTTGTCATCGGCAGAAGTCGGCTGTTTTGATGATTAATGGAAGGTCACTGGCGATCACAAAATAAATACATGCACGAATTGGAAATCGATGAAATTATTATACCTTCTTTGAGCGTAGTTCTAACGATCCCAATGTGCAAGAAACTGATGTATAACGTGACAAGTCTTATTTTTATCATATCAGTGAGATACATTGTTGATAGTTGCGTGTCACGTACGAAAGAGACGTTGATAGGTGTTCATGCTAAGAGCGACTAAATAAAAGAGCAATGTAAGTGCATAATTACCTTGTTTGCTTCGGATTAGAACGCTCTCTATTGGGAAAAGGCTGTATTAAGTCGATCATGAAGAACTCTGTTTTATTTTTCCGATTATAAAGATCTAGATTATCCTAGATCGTAGATCGTTGACCGAAGATTGATAGAACAGAGAATGATCAGGAGGATGTAATATAGGGTATTTCCAATTTTTCGGGCAAATTACAGGGACATAAGTTTGTAAGTGAAAGTGAGAAGAAAATAATGTAATGTTATAATAAGAGAAAGAAGTGAGTATTTTCTTAGAAAGTTACAAGCAAATATTGAATGCAACGTAAAATATATGCTTGGTGAGAAAGATGAAATCTAAATAGAAATACTTTTACATATTTCAAGTTAAACTTGACGATCTTACAATTACAATTTTGTAACATAATATTTGCAAACAAAACTTCATATCTTTAAGTGAAAATTATTTCCCTGGGGTTGGCTGGGAAAGTTGGAAACTTCTTAGGTTGGTGTAACGAAAAAATAGGAAGGGATTAGCTAACATTCACTGTAACGTTTTATTTGATTTTTGTTCATATTCGTCGTCTATTCGTACAGATCGTAACACGTCGCGTAATACAATCCTTGTAGAACTCTCTTCCACCTCTTCTCGCGTGTCTCACATTCTCAACGAAACTAGGAAAAATAGAATCGATAAAATCTACCATTCCAAAATGTCTCTCCACGCTCTTTTCGTCCCTCCTAGATCGACGTCTGATTCTACTTAAAAAACGCACAGTAAAAAAGAAACCAGACAATCTACAAATCTAATTATCGAACCTCACTCTATCCAAGTCTTCACGCGTTCAAAACGATATCCACTAAAGGATTCACGAAGAAGCAAAGTTCCATTGCGTCTTATTATTCTAATATTATTATTCTAATCAACCTCTTATTGTAATTAGTTATATAAGTCTGTAAATTTTGATTTTTCAGCACACGGAACCAGCTTCTTGTTGTGATGAATCCTTCCAAATAAAATAAATAAAATAATAGAAAATCATCTATTAGATAAACGAATCACGTTTACTCTAAATTGATACTAAACACAGTTCTATTAATCTATCTTTGGCCAAGAACAGGTATCTTGAAAACGAACGAAAATTATTACTACGTGTATACGTTCTTAACTGACGTTTGAGGTATCCTTTGATGGTCTTGATGACCATACGAATACGAATTCATCTCGTCGAGGCAATTGTTACGCGAGTATTACGCTGGAACGCGACATGATCTCTTGTGGCTGTAGGTGTGGCCAACTATTTGGGCTGTTCGAGGTCGCTGCGTCACTTTTAGCACTTTGCTTCGTCCACGTGATGCTATTTCTCCAATTTTTCTCGTCGATTATTGAGCGTCGATCGATTGCAAGCTTCGTGGATAAAACTAGGGGGAGGGTAGGGGGAGAAAGAGAATAATATGAGCTAATTAAAACGGTAGATCAGACGCGAAGCAAAACGGCATTTCTTTTCAATTGGGAACGATTTTGAATAGTTGGCCACGACTGTTGAAGAAAGAACATCGCTATCGTAGAACTCTCGCTGTGACAATTGGCCTAATATAAACTCTCTACAAATCTCTCTTACACGATAAAGTACAATAAAGTTGTCCTCTGTACGCATTGAACGCGATACATGCACGTCGCGCTGTATCGACTACAGACGCCGCACGATTCGTCTCTCTCGTCTCACTTTCCCTTTCCCTGCTTCCTTATTTTAAGTTTTTTAAGTTGAATATTATTGCCAACAAATCTCGTGTCTCTAGATATTTTAGTTTGCTCTCCTTCTTCTTTCAGATGATTCTTTCGTTCATTCATGCGTGATGAACTCTTGTAGCTGAAGCCTTTCACAGTGTAACATAAGAGAGGCCATTAAATACTATGAAATATGGTACTGCAAATTTTACACGTTAAATATGCTTATTAATGCAATTGTTAATATTTGTTTCTCGTAAGAAGTGTTTGTATCTGGTTCTATAAACGCAAGGAATCTTGATGATAAACAAATGTGTAATTATTTCTTAAATCGCTCGTTCTGAATGTTTCGTTAAACTATCGTGTTATTAAAAGGTTCAATCCATCCAAAGTAATGAATTCCAAAAGGTCTTGACGATAAAGAAATAACTGCTTATTATAATCGTTCATTTTCAATTTCTCGTCATTTTATCACACTGCCAAAGAATGTTAAACTCGTCTAGTTTGTTTCTTCAATCCTTATACAGCATCGATCGTATCACTGATCAAGGTTAGCGAATCATTATCTGTGCATTGTATTTTCCGGTCGTTTTGCTTCCAGATCACTGGATCGAGTAAGACGTAGAATTCGTCATCACAAAAGGACCAAAATCTGATACAAACACATCAGACGCTAGAAGTCCAAATTATAGTCAGATCGTAAGATACTTAATCTTCTACGATCAAACTATGGCAATAATAAAATCGCTGGACTTCGGCGATCAGTATTAACGTCTAGTCTATTCTTTCCTCGTTTCTCGTCTGTTTCGAGTTTCAGGCCACGTATACTGGAGAATCGTCCGCTGAATCTCAGCAAAAATATCCTACCTGCAGCGTCCGCTTTATTGGATGCGCGCGCGCGCATTTCAGACGATACATATACATACGTACACGATAAAATTGACTTTACGATGGCAGAAAACACTCGCACACTCTCTCACGCACGCACTCTCTTCCTTTCCTTCTCCCTGTTTCTGCGATCTCTTCTACTTAATCACTCTTTCTCGACACTTTCATCTTCCTCGTCTTCTTCCTGTTGCTTGTCCATCACTTCTTTTCGTTATTCGATTCGAGAAAGTCTCGCGAACGCAATGAAACGATCCGTGGTGTGAACGCGTGAAGATTCTCTCGGTTAGACCGCGGATTTTTATGTCAATTTATATTTCTTATGAACTTAATTAGAGATGAGAATTGAGCAGGAATGCCAAAGTGATCAACTTCGCTTCTCGTTAGTTTCCTTCGACGCATACGTAGACGATTAACATTGAATTTTCGAAAAATGAATTACTCTCCAAATTCGAATGAGTTACTTCTATAATTCATCTATCGCAAGAAAATAATACAAACCACGCTAAATTCTAAAATAAATTTAAAAACCAGTATTTATAATATCATCATTTTCCAATACTTTTCAGTTTATGGGACTGATCGATGTCACTTTTGGATGGCTTTTATAAGAATTTAAAATACTTGATTCCTTAACGCACAATTTTTCCTCGAGCTTACTAATGCGAATCATTCAATTTCTTACACTGCAAATGGGTATTACATGTTTTATGAGATATATGTGTTTTTTTCAATATTTAAAGCACATATAAGATAATCGTAGCTCTTGAATCCGTATTCTTATATGTCATGTGCGTCAAGTGGTTGAAATATTTATGATAAATCAAAATATTTATTTTATGTATTTTTGCACATTTAAATTTCGCATAGACACATAAAAATCCGCAGTGTAGTCTTGACACTCCTCCATTGAACCCTAAAGAAGCGTGCTTCTGCTTAACAGAGTTCGAGTGGCGCTCGAGTGGTTACTCAGAGAATTCGTCGATCACACAATGTGCTTGTTCTCCAAAATGCTCGAGACTCGTTTACGGATGAAACCGATGTAACAGGTAATAATTGACAGTCTACGTTACACGCTAATTGGCAGCGTCTTCGACGTTGTTAAACTCCACTGTTCGCAGCCTGACGATGAAGATCCGAACTTTCGCTGGGTTTTTAACACATTAACTGCCTTTTATAGCGACTGAAATTTTTTTCTTCAAACTCATCGACCTCTTTCCGACGTCAATTGAAAATCATTTGCGCGTGACGCCAACGTGGCATCATCAGCAGTCAACATGTTAACCAGACGATTCGACATTTGAAGTTCGAGCAAAGACGCCAAGTAAAATTGCATTAATCACTACTGATATGTGCGCGATGTTTTTCTCGGATACAATAAAGATCGTCTGTCGAGTTTCTTCATCGCATTCCATCGAATGCGTCGCGATTAAATCAAAGGAGAGTCTCTGCATCTTCGCTGAAGCAACAGCGAAAAACAATTCCATATTTAACGTTCGATGTTTCTCGAAATGTTTCTCCACGTTTCTTCGCTTCTGTTGCCGGTAACAGAAGTTGTTGCTTGCTGTTGCCTGTTTCTACTCGAAATGGTAAAGATCAAAGAAAAGTAAGAAACAAGAATTCCTTTACTGTGTGCAATTTGTGGCTTGCTTCACGATGCATTGAAATTGAAATGAAACAGATATTCCCGTGCTTCGGTGTGGATAAAATGTTGCTATTGATATTCATGGAACAGGTTTATCGTTTAAAAGTTCACCAACAACAGGCAACAAAAGATTCCTCGTTATCGCTACAGAGAGGACGCAGTTTGATTCTCGTCGAGATTCGTCTGTACGCGAGTCTTGCATGAGCTCGTTCGAACAGAGGAAAACTGGAGACTTTCTCGAGAGACCGTTTGTTTGCTCTGTGAGAAAAACCTTACCCACGTAAGACGAAAGAAAGATAAAGGAAAAGAAAGGGAATGAAAACAATGTGATCGGAACGAGGCGATTCCCTCACCTCGTCGAACGTGATCGATTTTTTTTTATAGAAAAGATAACGGTCGACTAAACTGGTTCGAATTCTACGAATGATCGCTCCTGGGAACACGCCCTTTGATAACAGTCACTTTTCCCTCGCAAGTTCGATCGTTAAGAAATAAAAATTACCGGCAGTGCATAAATTAGGTCAAGTTGGAGGAGGACGAACAACATTTGAACGCACGTTTCATGCGTAACAAAATGACACAAGAAGAACGAAGTAGGGTGTAATTTACAAACGAATTCGTATCGGAAAAATGAATCGACAAATCTCTTCTTTTCCAGAGATTATCATCTACCAATGATAGATGTCTGCAACCCTTGTTCTCTTTGTTCTTTAAGATTCCCACATCTGCACGCTTCGCTTCTTCATTTTCGTATATTTTTGATATCGCGTCGTTTTTCTTTTTTTCTTTTTTTTTTTTGAATCATTGTCGCGCGCTGTAAAAAATTGCTTTTGATTTTTGGCTGCTTGAGCTGGCTCCGGAGCGATGCTGGCTTGATTTTCAATCATCGTGAGACTAAAACGAAAACTCGAAATTCCAAGTAACCGATCTCGTAGCAAGGACGAAGTGCCATCTTGTCTAATAATAATATAGAATATCGATTCAAACATTATTAATTCTACCCCGAGCATCATTTTATCCAGTATCGCTCATCGAACCGAAGGGTTGAAAAAGTATGGGGGCAAGGGGCAGAGGGCGAGAACAGTTTCAAAGAGGTTTAATCGCGGATTAGTCTCGTAACCGTGAATCGTATACTCGTGATATTCAACCTACTTTCTCTCCTTCTTTCGTTCTTCTTATCCGAGTATAGTAGGACATTACATATAATATTTAATATGTATACAGTTACTCTTTCTCTCTCTCTCTCTCTCTCTCTCTCTCTCTTTCTTTGTTGTATGTCTTTCTTTTCCGTAACCCTTTGACTGAAGCTCTAACCTTCCGATAAAACCACAAATTCTTAGCTTCTTATTTGAATTTAGTCAAAGCTGTTTTTAATACAAGTTAGAGAATAATATCCAACGAGTTCTCGAATTTATATGGACAAACATCATCACACACGACTGGTTACTGTGAAACGAGTAATTACCTTGCCTCCGCCCAGTGAAAGGGTTACAAGGGTAAAAGGGGATCTCTGAAATAGCGTCTAGTGTAACGTGGTGAAGGGTAATAGTTTTGTAAGTTATAGTTCATCGATTAATTAAGCTTCTCTAGCCGCGTCTCGAGAGAGAGAAGAGGATTAAATGAATCGATAAAACACTACGCATCTACGGTAATCACGAAAAGTCGATAAACGAGGCACGCACTGCACTCGAAACTCTGCTTTCGTCATTTTTATCTATCGGTATTGTACTATCATTATTTTTTTCATTTTCTTTATTTTTTTCTTTTTACTATCCCGCCGTAGACACACTTTCGCGTGTTCTTCGATTAGTCGAACCCTCGCTTAGGCTTATCGTAGTGTATTTACGCGAATTGTTCGTCTTCCCCGAAGTGAAACGAGTACTCGTCTCGCGAATATGTACACATACACGCACACGCGCGCACACACACATATACACACACGCATGCACATGTGCGCGAAGAAAAGGGTGAAATAATTCAATCGGCAGGGATGAAAGTGAAAAAGAACGTACATATGTATCCCTTTAGCTGTTGAAATTAGTACTTTTAATCAGTACTCGATGAAGTACCGCGGGAATTTTTTCGCGTTCAATTATCCCAAATTTTTGCATGTTTTCGTGTTTTTGTTCTTTCTTTCGGGGTAGTTTCAGGGATGAAGAACGGAAACAGGAAATGTTAGAGTTTCTAACGAACTAACGATGATTACTACAAATCGATTGGAGGAACAGGATTATCAATTTCATGATCGAATGATCGGAGGTTGCTAACGAGCAAACTGCGGATGTTTAT
This sequence comes from Bombus flavifrons, assembly GCF_040668555.2. Taxonomy (NCBI): domain Eukaryota; kingdom Metazoa; phylum Arthropoda; class Insecta; order Hymenoptera; family Apidae; genus Bombus; species Bombus flavifrons. The sequence continues at coordinate 7,953,920 of NC_138455.1, read as the reverse complement.
TTCGTATTTTTACGAACATAATTAAAAAACTGGTCTTTCTAAACCTACGGAATATTACAAAGAGTACTTCTTTGTTTTATGTTATACTTTATATATTTCTGCATATAACGTGTACTCTGTACATTCTTGCACTTCGGAATTTTTCATAAATTCATAAACATCCGTAGTCTGCTGATGAAGAATTGTTTTACGTGTCTCTTTTTTTCTTTTTTTCTTAGAATGTGACAAAGGGGAGATTTAACTGCGAATTAAACTACGTTTTCTCAAAGTATTGTCCGTGAAGCGGAGTCGAAAAATAGGTCTCGGATCGGTGTGTTCGTTAACCGCTAAAACGACCGACGATTCAAGTTACGTTTAGTCAGATCGATGAGAATGATTCGATGGATGATCCTATAAAAAAAGTAACGACAAAACGTCACGAGGTTACTGTTCCTACAAAAAGGAAACGCCCAGGATAAAGGGTAAAGATTACGCGATAATCAAATAATAGCAACGTAGCGCTACGCTTTTCTCGAGTCTTCCTATCGATTAGTATTATTAGTCCGCGATAACTCGATATGACAGGTTACTAAGTTTGGCCGCTTCTAGGTTATCTTAGATATACGTCTCTATATCGCCGCTATACGTTCCTCGCGTCCCTCGGGATTGCCTTTGGTTCAAGCTGCCTCACGAAAGCAACACCTACGTCTCGCGCCCTTTTTATAAAATGTTAAAACGCCTTATCCTAATTGTTTGTCAAATAAAGCGATTAATATAGTCGATAAATAGACCCTTCCTCTCCGGAATGAAACGCTATCGTTGGCGACACCGTGCACTCTTCGATCTCAAAGAATCGAAAGAGATCGCACGTGCTTCGAGAAGAATACTAACTAGACTCTAAGAATTACAAAATGCTCGTGAATCCTTTGATTTCATTTTTTCATTTTTAATGACTATCGCGTTCGCGATGCAGCTTGAACGGACCCCGAGCGCGATCAAGATCAATCGCATTGAAAATCCTACGTTGAGGATTTTCGAATACTTTATTGATCGTTGTGAACTTCTACTTGTCGTTCCTATTCGACTCGAAGACTACTTTTACTCTCTAAGGAGAGCTTCCTCGGCCTCCTTTCGCCTCGCTTTCGCCTCCTTCTTCGCTCTTTTCTTCTCCTCCTTGGCCAATTTCTTGGCCTCCTTCTGTCTAGTCTTCTCCGCCTTTTCTTCCTCTTTCTGACGAGCCTTCTCCGCTTTCTCCCGCTCCTTCTCCCTCTCCTTCTCCTTCTTCGACTTCTGAATCTCCTGAACCACCGACAGCTTCGGAGCTGACTGAGGCCTCTTCGACGTGGACTTCGTCGATGATGAGGACGTCGAGCTCGTCACGTTGTTCGAATCTCTCGGGGTCGGCGACGTTTCCAATTGAGTCACGATTTTTTGAGCACATCTGGTGAATAGAAGTCGAAGGTATATCGTATATTATATAGCAAACAAATTTAGTAATAGACAAATTAAGTTTTCACGAAGTAGTTTTATAAGATACGAACTTGTGCATAAGTATTAGACACTTACTTAAATTTAGATAAACGTGAATATTTATTGGGAAATTAGAAGTCAAAGAATTGCTATTTAAAGAACTGTATGGACCATTATTTCACTTGAAATCCAAATTGATGCGTACGAAACGAAGAACATTGATACTCATGAAGAAAAGATCGAAAATCTGTATAAAAGATTTAATAATTTATTACCTTATCCTAGTGGATGCTTTTCCTGCACGATAGTCCCTCTGGAATTCCTTGATCGGCGGCAACCTGCGATCCCGATTTTCCCTCATCACTTCTTCCTCTTCCACGACCTGCTGAATAGGATCTTGATACTCCTAATAACAATAATAAACGAAAAAAATTGAACTCTAACATTTTATCAATATTTATTTTATGTTATTCTATTTTTTAATATACGTATATGGATTCGATTATTAGAATTTCCAAACAAATTTAAACAACCTGAATTCTTATTTTCATAGATTGCGTCTGCGAGCGTCTCAGAGTCGCACCAGAAGGTTGCCTCACCCTCGTAGGTTTCCCAAGGTTAGAACTTCCAGTGCTACTTGCAGAAGACGAACTCGAAGAAGATACGGAAGACACTCCTAAAACATTGAGATAATGTTATAGAAGAGGTAATTCATTTTGTGATTTGTTAGGAACATGGCGAACCGGAAATAGAGGATGAACCACTGGCCATAGAGTACAAAGAGGCGGAGGCTGGCACATTTCCGGCCACCCATCTACCGCCAGGTCCAGTCACTCCCACTGGCACTCCTGTCCCCATGTTATACTCTGACGCGCTTTGTGGTAGAACCCAAGACTTTCCAGACATCGAATACTATAAAATACAAGTATTGCAAGATTTATCATAAGATGTTATAAAAATGTATTAAAGTTTGTAAACGTGTTATAAAAGGAATTATAAAAGGTATTATAAATTGTAGGTAGTATGTCAGGAAGGATGAGAGGGTGTAAATGTTTTAAGCGAAATAAAGTTTTGATGCTAAAATAAAATTAGGATTATATAGATATATTAAAACTACGAAAGTAGAATGTAACGCAAAAAGGGCCCCTCAAACACAAACTAAGTAGCATGAGTCGCTTGCTTAATCCTTAATTCAACCCTCAATTTGAAGTAAATGAACTAATTACACCTTAATCTCAAGCACTTGGTCCACACAATATCTAGCGCTTGAAAGTCAAATGTTTGTTAAAATATTCGAAATTAATAAAATATCCAATTCACATCGTCCAAAATTTCCATTCATATGAAACTATCATACTAGCTCAAGAAAGTTTCATCGATTCATTTTTATCAAATACGGCCAACGAGCAATCGCTTTGAAGTTATATTATAGAAACGAAATATCGGTTTCAGCGAGGTTGTACGAATAAAACCAATAATTTACGGATGGTATCCCATGTTCGTGTTTAATATTTCACGAAATTAATTGCAGAGCCGCTGGTGTGAAAAGAGAGTCGGAATGATATTTATTAAAACTGTTCCAAAAAAGAATGGTCATACGTCATGCCTTACGAGCCCATTTGGCCTCGCTAGCAAGGCGACGAGTGCTTTCCCGGTTCGCTCCAATTAACGACGATTTTACACCCCTGCAATCACATCGGCGAGCACGAAGACCGTTTTATTCTGGTTGCATACGTTTCTATGAAACTCCGAGTGAAAAAAGTGCATCACGAAATAATCGTAAAACACAACACGTCGTAGGGTGTTCTTCGACGAGGGTGAGAAGTACTTAAATAGGTAGGTAGGTGGTAGGTAAGTAGGTAGTAGATAAATAGGTAGTAGGTAGGTGGATAGTAAATAGGTCGGTATAGCAGGTAGGTAGAGGGAGAGAGTGTGAGAACTGGAAGAAAACAATGTTCATTATTTGTACTACTTACGTCCCGAGGGATGAGGGTTTGTTTCAAGCGTAGGATCTTTGCTCTGCATATGACGCATCTCAGTGGTAAAAGTCTCTGTGACACCGCCATTTGTATCGTTTTGACGAAGCAACGCCTGTAAAATGATTCAAAGAAAAATGTGGTAAACGTAATTAAATTTGGTTGTAAATTATTATTGCTCGTTTATGTACTTGTCTTATTGATAACGAGATAATGTCGAGATAATGAAGATTCTTCTAAATTGACACAAAAAGTACCAGATAGTATTTCAATCAATGACATCTAGAATGAATGAAATTGACAGAGAAGATATATATATATAAATGTGAGAATATTGTAGTATAGTATGCATGATATAGTACGCATAAAAGGATGCAGAAAAAAAATCATTTTACCTGCAAACAACCCGATGTCCGCAGGGAGCAGTTTGCATCGTGGCCCTGGCATTCACACAGATCACGCACTACGAGAAGGGAAAGAAGTGTAATTAAAATTTAATCTCGACAAAGCGCATTAGCCTGATCATTCTTCACCCCATTTGAGATTCATCGAGCGATTCGCACGAGGAAACGAAAGATAAATCCAATGAATTCCCACTGGGAGTTTCTGGTTGGTCAGCAGAGACTTTCAGTGGCTAAACAAGTAACATTTGATCCAGCAAAGGATTACAAATTTCCTCAAAGAAGACAGTTTACCTAAGGATCAGGATCTAAGGTCTAAAAATTTGGTTGATGATATTTCAAAGGCAAGTTGTTTTCTTATCAATTGATTTATTTCAACGTGCTAATCTACACTACATGAGCAGTTTCATAACCATTTGTAGAATTCCATGTATCTATCACCTTAAAGCTACGATGTTCGTGAATTTATTTATTCCATGCCACCTGTAACATAATAGTGCTCTAAAAACATTCAATCTCATTATGATCCTTATTATTATCACTAGAATTACCAAGCTCAACGAAATTAGCTGCTTTGTAATTAATAAGAAATGCACAAGTGCTTTTGACGAAATAAATGTTCACTTTTATCAAGACAGAATTATAATTATCATATACTTTTTCATGTTTATATACCGTTTCCACGATAACAAGCATATAAATAAGTAAATTGTTGTTCAACAATTTAATTAACTTTATTATAAAAGCATCATGTGCAGAAACGGAAATAAAACTTTTCTATGGCAAGTGTTCAAATATAATTTCTCAACTCGGTGTAGTTCTAGTGTCAATTTATATTTTATTCGCGCTTGTTAACCCACCTCTATGTTGACCTTCAGCACCAACGTTAGCACCCCTGCCAACTCCAAATCCACCACCCATACCACCTCCCATATCACCACCTCCTCGCCCTCTTCCTCCACCACCGTCTCCACCTACTTGAGTAGCCCTTCTTCTTCTCTTCATATCTCCACTCACGAATCCAGAGGATCCAGACTGAGACATCATCGCGTGCCCCGATTGGGCCATATCGTCAGGAGACATACCTGGGGGTGGTCCTGGAGGTGATCCTGGAGGTGATCCTGGAGGTGGCCCGCATGGTGATCCATTCGGTGGTGGGCCGCAATTTTGAGAGTCACCTTGGGGGCTGCGTTTCTCTCGGTCGCTATAAAGGCTGGCAGAACTGGAGGAACTAGACTCCGAGGGAGCTCCAAGGACCTCGAATTATTTTTAGAGATAGTTTAGTTTAGATAGTTTGGAGTTATTATTTGGGTCATGATATAGCGAGGGAGTAGAGTAAGTAAAATAGATTGATTTGACAAAAATAAATTGATTTCACATTTCGAGTTCTAGGCTTACTTAAGTTTGGAAATATATTGGAAATACATTGGAAATACATTTGGAAATACAAATAAAAAAGATGACTGGAATGTAGAAGTAGTATAAAACATTCAAAACGAGATATGTATTGGTTTATGATATTTAAAGATTCAAGCGAATCTCTTATCTTTTTAGTTATGTCTATAAAAATGAAAATTTATATAGAAATCCATATACTGTGGATGTTTATGTAAATTTACACTTTTATGAACTATAACTAACAAAAAAATAGAATGAATAAAGGTTCGTTTTATCCATTGAATACTACAACGAGTAATTTACTTCACTTTATGCATTTCAGTATATTCTGTGTATTCTATACAATTTGAAACTTTTAAATATCTTATAAACGTATAAATATCGCAGTCTACTTATTGATTAAGTACTTCAGTTGCAAGTAGAAAAGCAGGAAATGTTTATTACTATCTTTTTAAATTACCCTGTCTTAATTTTTATGTCAACATGCTACAAAGAGTACATTGATTCTGTATAAAAGATTTCCTCATACGACCCTAATGTAGGTTTTAGGTCTATTCATATTGCTATCAATTCGTCAATTTAATATATCAATTTAATTTAATTCGTGCAACCTCGGCATATACATGACCCAAATTACATGTATAAAAAAATGGATGTAAAAGGTTAGTAGAATTGAAAAAATAATTAAAATAATATCTTCTGTACTCGAAGCTTGATAAATAAAGGGAAAAGTTTGCTTACAGAGAGTCCCAGCAAAGCGACCACGCTGCAAACGAGGAGATACTTCATATTCACTGATATCTCGACACTCGACACTGTTTCTCTCGCTTTTGGCCCGTCGAATAAATAGTCACGACGTGATTACATGAAAAGGGGAGATGGAATGAGATGCATCAGATATTGCACAGGTGCATGGAAAAAGGATTCGCTGAAAAGGAAATGATGGTTGGGTGTCATTATCAGCTACCTCCATTGTCGCTTATTTTTCCACAGAAGCTACGATTCCTATCTTTTTGTTTTTTTTTCTTACGTTCTTTGTCGCAATCATAGCCGCAGATAATGGAAGAATCCTCTCGTTCGCGATGTTAGTTGAAAAAATATTATTCTACAACACAGATGCACGGAAGATAATTACTGTAACTCGTCCGAATGTTATCGTTTGCCGAATCGTTTACTTAGCACCGCGTTTGATGACAGCGATACTTATCTTCTCAGGAAACTAATTTGCTCACCGACGATAATAATGTCAACCACTGTCTCCAAATTATGTAACCAGCCGATTTAAACGAAGCCTGTGTGCTTTGTTTTTCTACAAACAATAATCAATTATTTCCTCTTGTACGATGCAACTTGCAAAAGTTATTTTCCTAATGTTTGTGAATGATTTATAATCGTTTGGCGCTCCTCGAAGACTTCAATTTTTTGATCTTTTATTTCTTATATTTCATATTTAATGTGGCAGCTATTATTGATAATAAGAGTGGTGTTGGGATATAGATATTATTCAAAATATGTTTCGCAATGTTAACACAAACTATGTCGCTCCGTGAAACCTCGAAGTTCATACGAATACATAGTCCACTTGAATTTAAATAAATGGAAAATACTCCTTTTTTTATAGAATTTCAAGTAATTAATCTTCCTATCAACGAATCGTTCTTCTCAGTCATTAGGATTAAGTCTTTATTAAATCCCGAACCAACTGCTCGATGACATTTTGATACAAGATGATTTCTTTAAACAAGAAATTTTCCTCGTTAGTCAGTAGAATCGAGTCCAGCTAATTCTTTAATAATTTAGAATTTACAAGATGATTTCATTAAAAAACGAATTTTCCATCGTCACATAATAACATCAAATACTTCGAATAAAATTAACAATATCAAGTTGATCAGTTCTTTGATGATACCAATAGAAATATTCTTCCACATGATAAATTTATTTATTTAATAAATTATCTATTTTCGTATAATAACATAAAATTCTCCAAGCATAATTACGAATAAAATATCCCTGTTTACCTCTTTGAGGCGTTATCTCCAGAGACCTAGAGGATTGTAATGGACATAACCAAATGAAGCGTCGATTAAATTGGAATATTAATAGCTGCTCGAGGGTGGACGAACATGTCAGGAGTCGCAGGGTCGTAGCAACCACTTTGTCAGCTTCGTTAATCGACTTTTTCAACCCATTGAGCGGCCTATTCGCTCGGAAATTGCAACTTTTCTGGACCAGCGGCTGTCTTTCGAACGAACAGAAAGGCTTCTCCTCTCTATGCAGCGTCCATTTGACCGTCGAAAATTCTCTCTGCAGCCCTTGTGTCGTCGCTCGTTTGGTGTATTAATTTCTTTCTGGGTCACTGTACCTGTCAGCTTCTCTTCCTTTTCTCCACTCCGATTCTGTCGTCGTTGAAAATAACTTGCATAGTTCAAAATAACGCGGATTTAGTTTTTAAGATCGAGGCCAGTCTCGAAATGCCTGTTTTTAAGCTTTTCCTCTCGCGCAACGATTTTTTCCCTAATGTCTGAAATAGTCCACGTTCGTTCACCTCAAAATTTATTCAAACTAAAATTAAGTCTGATATGAAGTTGACTGGAAGACCCTGACGATCTTATTGTTTGGAAAGAAAGAAATTTGCTTTCACTGAAATTGTTGTTAATTGGTCATTGATATTAATACTATTCATTTTGTTCATTTATTTCGTAGGAATTCATTTATTTCATTGCTATCGAATTTTTCATTTCTTTGCTGAAATATTTTTTCAGTACCTCTGTAGTCTAATTTATTGTATTGAATGATTTTTCTATCAAAAAGCTTTCGTTTGATAATTTGATAATTTAAACAAACCACCAATCTATCTAAGAAATGATATAAAAGCAGCCTCTTCATTATAAATTGTATTTGTAACTCTTAAAGTATATAGCATCTGCAATATACTTAATTATAAAACACTTGACTGATTAAATTAACAAAAACTTAAAGGTCTTGATGAACTTGAATAAATAAAGAAACTGCTCCAAAATGTTTGACGCCTCTGGCTGCCGATCTTTCGATTGCATATTAATTTACAAAATTAAATTGTTAACAATTGTTGTCGTGTTAACAGCTATGATAAAGAATAGAGTCATCCAAGATCCTTCCATTTGTAATTTCGTAATTAAATTACACTTTGTCAAAACTAGACAACTTGTCTCGTACTATCTTCAATCGTAGTCGATTACTGTCTCATTTATTTACGAAAATCTCCAGACTAAGTTACAAATATACAAAAACAAAATTTAATAACAGAACTTTCCAATCAGCAACGCTTCTCGATTAATTCAGATCCGTGAGAGATGATAGGTAGAAAAGGATGCTGCGTAAAAATGATCGAAATCTCATTGTCAATCGTGATTGATTTAATGAAATTTTTCCCCAGACATCAAAAGAGAACGATTTCTTTTATTCCGCTCTCTTTCCTCGCGAGGGTACCGCGCAAATCTCATTCCCTCGCCAATCATCGTCTCTCCTTCTGGTAAAATTACGAATTAGGCTTGATTATGCCTTGTCCCTGGCAATAAGGAGGAAAGTAACGAGGTTACCTCGAGCAACCTTGGAGAAAAAAAGGCGAAGGCAAACGCGTAAGAAAATGCAGCTGACCTAATCTCCATTGGGACCAGTCGGGGGGACCTCTCCCGCACAGTGTTCCAGAGGTATTAATTAAATCGAGGGTTACCTCGGCATTTCACTGAAAATTTCTTTCATTCTACACCAGAATTAAGTGGTAATTTCTCCCTCTGCGGCTTTCCACTCAATCGAAATATCCGATTTTTATGACCAACTGCCGAGTGGGCCGAGAATTCTTCAAACCTGATTGACCAGTGGAAGGTCATGCACTACTAATCATTGCGAGTATTTTTTTCTTACTGTAATGTGGTTGATAGTAGATAAAATAAAAAATTTTTTAAGTAGTTTTACAGTGAAGATAAAGCGAAGCTTCACAGGGAGAGAGGTAAAATTCTTTCTTAGAATTTAGCAAGGATTGCAAATTCGTTAAAAAAAGAACATTGTAGTTTATATTACAATTATACTGCTGATTTTTAAAAGTGTATTTGCAGCATAAAGTGGAATTTTATAAAAGAAGGGAAATTTTCTCCTGAAATTTGTCAAGGATTAATAATTCGCAAAAGATGGAATTTTGTAGTTTGTATTATAACTAGACTGCGGATTTTTATGCATCTATGGAACATTTGAAGGTGCAAAAGATGCATAGAATATACATAACGTGCAAAAATATATAACGTATTCAAAATATAGTACTCCTTATAATATTTAACAAATACAACAAATGTCTATCTAGATTCCATTTTTTAAGTTATATTTATAAAAATATAAATTTGCATAAGTATCCACAGCCTAATTATTATAATGGTAAGACGATTGACATTCGATTGACATGTTTGAGTCTAAGTGATTATTAACATTAAGAAAATTAGACATTTGAATGTTAGAATGGAATACTTTTAAAAAAGTATAAAGTATAATAAATAAGATAAAGATCTATCGAAGAGAATCGTTTACATGCTCACCTCGTCTTCCTGAGAGGACGCTAACTCCGGTTCGTTCTTCTCCAGCTTCGTCAATAGTTTGTCCTGAAACAAAAACATATTTGTTAGCAGAGATTTCGCTGAAAGTGACAGGTTAACAACTAACGTGAATCGATTTTTTCTCTGGAACAAACATGTTGAAGGCCTGGGCGTTTTCGTAGAAGGCTGAACAATTGTGATATAGTACTTCAATAATAGTTTCCGGTGCTATTATTGCACCGCGCGTACTAGGAATCGATCGATATGTTATGTCTTTATCAGTTCCCTTGGATTTTTCTTTTTTTACAAACCACTTTACCTGATTAGATTCCACGATTGCAAAATTTTGTCACTACAACTCCCTTCATTTGTTAATTACGCCTAAAATAAAATTAAAGGATTCACAACAAAAATAACCTTTATCAATATTGACTTTATTTATTTTCATGATATTTGCAAAACTTTAGTCCTACTTTTCTAATATTAGCTATGTATCTCTAATTATTTATACTGTTTCCTTGTGATAAATAAAACAGAAAGTATTTATCTTTTCCAGACATTGAAAATTAATTCCGGAAAATAAAATGGCGAAGTTTATAAACTGATTAGTTTAGTTCCTGAGAGACTGCAAAGAGAATTTCGTAGAAATCAAACTGTCCCCCGGAAAATTGCTAGGATGTCGATTGAAAGGGACGTTCTTGAGCGAGGTTTAAATAGAAAATTAGGCGGCCCGTGATTCGAGATGGTCCACGGCTAGTGCGTCACAGTGAAAAGTTGCTGTACCAATGTTGCACGGTGGTGGGGATATTTTGCGCATCATCCCCCTAATATCTAGAAAGCACCCTGACCCAGATACACGTACGTGCGGAACAACCGGACGGTCCTCTAGCAGGATCATCCGACATCAAATGAAAACCTCCGCGACATTCGCAATCGGGTTTTATGTCAGGCGTTTTGTAAGGATTGCCGCAACGAATCGTACGCGGCAATGTTCGTGGCGATACATCGGAAATTTCGTCCCAGTCAATTTCGAATATCTGCTTTATCGTCAGCGAAATTTCGAGCCAGTTCCAATCTTATTTATCGTTATCGTTAGCGATGTGGTCGAGTTCTGTATTTCCATGATTTCCAACCAATCGTAATCCTAATATGAAGTTTCATTTTACGATGTTTGATTTACTAGATATTAGATATTACGTTTTATTTTTGTGCATTTATGAGGCATTTTGATTTCGAATTTCAAAGCGAGCATGAATAGGATTCGACTACGTGCGACAATTTTTAACATTTGAAAACATTGCATTTGGAGCACAAAAGCTATAAAGCTATTGTATGTTAATCGTTTTCGATAAGTTTCTGGAAAATTGAACATTAATTATGTATATTGTTATTAAAATAGAGGAATTTTGAAGGAATGGAGTTGATCGATTTGGATATCGATTGATTTAAACGATTCGTATAGGAGATTATATACAACGTGTTTTCAATTTTGTTCGGTATTATAAATAGGAAATTATCGCAAGGAACTTGATCCCATTGCTGTTTATTGTTCTTTTGGGTAGTTTCGCTATTTCTGAAAGTAGTTCGTAGCGTGTAATCACAGTCGATTAAACTCCTCAAAATTCTACAATCGTTAGGATAATGGAATTACCGCGAGGAAATTGTGCAATTTCTATTCGATACAGAGCCGATCGACAGCGTATTTGCAATCGTTTCCATCGGAGTGAAGAAGTCCATCAAGCATTCGATTAGTTTGCAATTTATTGCTTCCAATTTTCTCGGTAATTGTTATAGCGCGTACACCAAATCGATCGAGCAATAGTCTATATACATATTTTCTCATACCGATGAAATCTTCACGAAAGAGTCAATTTGTCAAGCTCGTATCTAAATGATCGTAGATTCCGGTTGACAGACTGCTCCTGGAGAAAATAAATCAGTGGTGTAAGACTTTTTCCAAACAGGAGAAAGGTATTTATGTTGTGCGAATTTAGATCAACAGATTAGTGGTAATTATGAAACACTTTTCTTTAATTAAATGTGTTTTTCTCAGAACCGTATTTTTCAATGTAGCCGACACGATCGCTCAGGCTTTAATCGGTTTCCTTTTCATTTTCAATCTTTGCGCGTATTTTCGATGGATATATTATTTAACAGATAAAACAAAATTATCGAAAAACGATCTGTCTAGCACAGAAAACACAATAGAAAAAAATAAATATCTAAAATGTTATTTTAAAAAGTGTCATTTTCTGTATTTTTAATATCTTTTATTTTATTCTGGCTCGCGTCAGCCACGCGTTCGGTCAGTATCCTGTCAACCAATGGAACTCTTATTTTTTTCAAGGTTCATACTACTATATTACTAATAATAGTAGTATTTGTTTATTGTGTTGGATTTTCGTCCATTACAATCTTAGAATTAGATGAACATTCGATGATAATTATACTTATATTTATTCTCAAGAATCGTACTAAGTGACATATAATTGACGCAATTCTGATTATTTTTGCTTCAAAATGTTAATGAATATTTCTAAAACGCAAACAGATATGTGCGCAAATAATATAATCGATTCCATAAAATGTTATGGTTTCTTCGTAAAAAGGTTGCAAAGGAATGTGAACAATGACACTTTAGGCTCAAATATCCCCGTAAATCTGATTGCTTTGAATTGTTCACCGGACACTAATGGCCCAGAACAATTTTACGATAGAAATTGTCTAAAATTGGAAGAAAAACGAGGCTAGCGTCATGCTCGAGATCCTCCATCCGAGGTGCTATAGATCTCGACTCTCGATTTCTGTCAGTTTTGCTCCTGCAGCTATCGCTGACAGGAATCCGGTTCTTTCGGTGATCCTCTTGTCTTAAGCTTCTTTTATCGACATGATACCACTCTTTCTAACCTCTTTATTGTGTCGTGTAATCATCATCAGAAGAGGTAATAATCAATGAATAATGATCGTTCGTTAAAATCCTCGCGAGTGTTCGATGATCGTTTATGTGAATCCTTTTCTATTGATCTCGATTAATTCTACGAGCTAATTAGTTAATTAGTTCTATGGTTCGTTCGAATGAAATGCAGTGAATGCAGCTGAAAGTGGTAGAGTATCTGTTTTCCTTCTTTGTTCTAAAAGAGTCATTTTTCTAATGCGCGCGTATTCGGAACGAAAGAGGCAGATAGTGGCGTCCATTTAAATTTTCGGCGGATTGCCTTAGCCGACCACGTTTTACATAAAAAAGGAGCCCCTGAATGGTTCTTTTCACGGATAGAATACGGTGTCTGTGGAAATTTCGGTGCCTTTTGTACGTTAAAAAATGTTATTCACCCGCCGAATTTTCTAGTTGAAATATATTAATGTTTAAAGTTATCCATTTGCCTATTTTCGACGAAGCGTATTTTAATAATAAAATTTGGCATGAAAATGGAACTGTTACTATTTTATTTTATATAACCGCCGTAGTTCTGCACAATAGCATACCGACGGGATTAAACTGATCTTTGGAAGGCAACATCCAATATTGAAGGTGGGGATTGTATCATAATTATCAAATCTTATAGAACTATTTTATCATTCGACACACTCTTTATCTTCAGATTCTTTTTATTTCCTGAATTATAAGTCGGATCTTCTAAATTGACAGAGAGAGTTCCAGTGTTAATACAAGCGTTGCTATTTGAACGATACATATATGTATGTAATAGTGCAATGTATATAGTAACAGCAAAATTGCATTACTGCTCTTTTTTAATAGGTAGTTTATAGTCGTGTGTAGTCTAAATTTTGCCAATTTTTACGAATGATGGTGTATATACACAATAATATCTTTCGTAAATATCGTTGTAACTGTTTAATACCTTAATTGAATGTCTTTTAATAAGAGAAAAAGTTTTTGGTAGGAAGCTTCAGAATAGGAAACTTCCTGGGAAACAATTAAGGATATTTCAAAATAGAATGATGAAACTTTGAACAATCTAATATGTTTCGAAACAACTTAGAATGTTTAGGACAGAGAACTTCTTGGGAAACGATTTAGAGGAGTGTTTAATGCACCAACACATGTAACGTATGCACTGCTATACTTTCACTTTAAAGTTCGAAGAGTAGTTAACAAGCTACACGAGATTCAATGGGAATCCATTACCATAAATTAAACGCATTAACTAGAGCGTGCTATGCACCAGCTTTCTAAGATACTATTACTAAAAACCTACTAATCGACTAATAAATTCGCCTGAGCGCCGTTATCACGTGGAATAACGATTGCACGTTACGCTGTCGCATTATCGCGATGGTCGTAGTAAATAATTTCACGTTACAACAAGATCACGGCTATCAAGCCACTGTGTCCTATTAGATTAACAGTACTAATCGATATTACGACAGCCTAGCTTCCTCGAAGCGATTCCGTCTCGCTTCACTTTTCACACCACGGTTTATCGTCACGTCGCAACAATACTTGCAGTTGATTAACTTCTTCTTAGACTTTCGAACACTTTCACCGTCGTTGAAGAAACCTTCATCGGAGTTAGATAGACTAGGTTTGTGGAAAGCGATCAGCTGTCAATTTTGTAAACATAAAAGAGAATCAGTTTACTACGATGTTATTATGCTACAATTTGTTTAATCAGTTATGTAATACTCATCGTCTTTTATTGTCGCACCGTTTTGGAAGTCTATTTATATCACCGTCGTAGGAAGAAGTTGCTTTTGATACAGAGAAGAATAGAATAGAATATATAAATAATTTTGCAAAGAAAAATGGTGATAGTCTGATGCTATGTCTAGAGGACAGGCATTTTTAATAATGTGAAGAAGAATTTTAACTAGTTTATATCTATTTTGAAATTTATATCGCATAACTAACCAAAAATAGACTTCGTCTTCTTCCATGTCTAATCACTACGATTGCTCGACCTACATTAATTTGTAAATTCAAGTGAGGGTCCACTATCTTAGAAACACACAACGCCATTCTTATAAAACGACTTTACCGTAAACTGCGGCGTATGATCCAGCTCGAAGCTGATTTTCTTGATACAATGAAAAATCAACGCTATTTTTTCCATCAACCCAAAACCTTTTTGACTTCAGGATGGGATGAAATTGTATCTCTAACGTAGGATGAAAAAACAACTTAAACAAGTTACGTAATGACATATCGTTGGACTAGGACAATTCACTATGACACAAAATCCTTCGTCGTCCAGCGATCCTGGAATCAAGGTGAACCATTTTATTGCACGTTTATTCTGCTCGCAGACAATCTATTATTCGGTAAGTCTAGGGTTGAAGTTAGAGAAACATTCATCGTTGGTGCGGTCCGTTTCGATAAAAATTTAATCGCCAGGAGGCACGATAGTGGATCACGCGATAGATCGGCCTGTAACAAGACAGAACAGAAACACTGGGTATCCTTCGTCCTCGGCCGAAATTACGGACAGTATCTCGGGACGGTAAGCGACGTGGCAAAATTTACCAGGCCATAAACGCCGTTGCTGATTTACGTTCCACTCGCGCATGGAATTCCGGTTTGCGACGCTTTGTGAACGTTCGCCGTTTATGGTTTCTACCGAAATATTAAACCACGCTGCATCTGTCACTGTGTATCGTGTGCGTGACGTTTCCTTCCTTTGACTTGATGAAACAACGATAAATTTGTGAGTGGATACAAGGAATTCATGGTCAATGTGATTTGCAATAGCGAAGAGAAACGTTCGCTAAATGTATCAAGTGCGCTAATTTTTATTATATTTGTTTCCAAGCGAAGATCCAAGTTAGTAAGTTTAGTGTTTCCAGTGTTGCTTTGAGTATACGTGTAGCTAGATATCTTCTCAATAAGTTTGGTTGAATACAAGAATTCGTGGTAGTCTCAATTAACAAGACGGCCGTAATGTGAGTTACGCTTTCAACCTCGTCGTTTCATCAAACTCGAATTTAAAAAACTTAGATTTTTGTAATCTTCCAAACGATGGTCCCCGATCGGCGTGTTCTACCTTATAAATCTGTTGTTCTTACAAATCATCCTACCGTATCTCTAATGGAAATAGTGAAAGAATTTCTCTGTCGGGAGAAAGGAGCACCGAACAGGAGAGAGGAGAATTTAGATCGTGAAGTGGAATCGGTAACGCACGCGACATCACGTGCCGTTTTCAGGTTCAATGACGAAGACCGCGACGATTGGTCGAGGCCAAGCGTCGCTATGCAAAAACAACGACGAACATTCCAAGTTACGTTCGCTTTCTGCCACCAGGTGAGAATCCACTGCACGTAACGACGTTGCCAGCTGGTACCTGTTCTTATTGTTGTCCTATCGACGTGGACCGAGATATAGAGTACCTGCTTTTTACCAGGTGCGTTCGTAATTAATTAAAAAATTCTTAGGACTTGTTCAATCTTACTAACGACAATGTAGGAAAATAGGAAATTGTTTTATTAAATTATTATATATAGAGTTCATTAGGTAGACTTGCGATAAATGTCTAACTAACTATCTTTAATTATCAAATTTTCAAGTAACAATTTTACGATATAAATAGGAATATTCTACTAACGATGGTATGAAGAAGCCTCAAACTTTATCTAAATCATTATTCTCTGTTATATTAGGAGGAATCCAACTTGTGGGACGACGTTAAATATTTCAGACCCGTATTCCTTGCGGAAGAGCAATTTTAACGACAGATATCCAACAGTAATTTTCATTCACGGATACAGCGGCAGTGCGAGGGCAGGAAGTGCCACGGCAATAAGAGACGGTACTCTTCAAGTTATTCATGTGTTATAGTCACCGTCGAATAATTTTTAATTAAATCAACCTCCTCACGGATTATTATTATGTTCCGTTTTCTCGTTTAAAATTAAACCCCTAAACTTTAAGATATTTAACAACATACGTTCCTTCCTTAATTCATATTCAGTATTTATTTGCTACTCGAATAATTTTTTATTTTGAAATTGTGTTTTACAATTCAACAAATTCATCGAAAGTTTACTTTTTGAAATTAAGTTAAATTGTATTTAAAAATTCAGGAAATTTACTGACTGCGATGAAACAATTAGCATACATTGGGTCAAATAATATTGAAATATTATACAACAAGTTTGATCATTACGTGCAAAGTTTAAAATTGAATTTTAAAATGTCAAAGCTTGGGTGACACGAATAATCCTACTTTGCTATATTGGACGTATTTAGTAATCGTCTCGTAACGACTAAATTTAGATCATTGAACATTATCGATTATCAAAGTGTTCGTTTCGCAGACACAGAATTTCTGAATGAATTTACGTGGAATATTCCGATATACATACGTATATTATCAGATTTGCCAAGACAGAGCTTGGTAGACAGAAACTGATGGAACTAGGCTGGGGACATTAGTAGCTACAAGAATCAAGCAGACAAGCCACTGTAAGACATTTTGACAGGATGATAAATCGTGAATCTCTTGAAAGTTCACCCTTTCACTATGGAAACTTCCCCGTACGCGCGGGATCCATATTTCTGGCCCGACTATGACATTCACTCTGCTCCTTTTCAATGGCGAACTCTACTGTGCTGGCCACGGACAAGTTTCCAAATCGTTGGGAACTTTCCGCGACTCGTTTCCATACCAGTGGAATTGAAACGAGTAAACTTGAACTTGAACTACATCCATCAGATGACTAATATCTTTTAAGAAAAATATATGTATATTTATGCCCTCTGGCCATTGAACTAGGACCACGTGCTAAAATTTAAATTTCTCATCTATGAAACTACATCATATAGATGGTAAATTTCTTTCTTGGACTGTAACAAATTATTCAATACGTAAACGATTATCTGTATGCAGATACATACATAATAATTACTTGAGAAATTTATATAGAATTAGTTTACCAATATATATTCTTATTTAATCGATATTTATTATATCATCATTAACGATAATTTATAAGAAGCTATGCATTTGAAACGTTTTAATATTAACTTTAGTGTTAATAAATTAAGTCTTTAGTGTTAATATTAATCGTATGCTATCGTAGAATGAAATATTACTTGATATTGACCATTGAATCAACACGACGACGCTATATTATAAATAGAAAATTGTCTTTGACTATCCAAATTATTATTACCATAGACTTTCCTTGCATCTTTTAATTCTATAAAAAAAATTTCAAAAATATTGAGTGGCTCTAGCTCAATCACCAAGATACAATAGGTCCCTTGTTCACTTTCAAGAATACAATTTTCCTTCTGATAAAAAATTATTGATCATCTTTCAGTTTACTTGAAACGAGGCGAGTACAATATAATCTTAGTGCACTGGACCAAATTGGCCGGTCTGCCATGGTACGTGACAGCGGTTCGAAACACGAGAATAGTCGGACCTCAGGTCGCTCGTCTGGTGAATTGGCTGGACGCTCAGGGAGCGATATCCCTAGCCAGCTTGCACGTAATTGGTTTCAGCTTGGGGGCCGAGATCGCTGGTTTCATGGGGAAAGCTCTTGCTCCGCGGAAAGTATGGAAATTTCGCTTATCCAAAGTAATAAGAAATTTCACTTTCACCAAAGACGTTCAATCTGAATTCAGGTTGGAAGGATCACAGGATTGGACGCCGCCTATCCTCTTTACATGAACACGGACGGAGACGGGCATCTGACAAAGACTGACGCCATGTTCGTCGACGTGATTCACACCGATGGTGGAAACTTTGGCTTCCCGAATCCTCTGGGTCATGTCGATTTTTATCCAAACGGTGGCAAACCTATTCAGCCTGGATGCAATTTGGATAGTGTTATTCGGAGAAGTGTGTCGAGACTCATCAACCAGTATAGTATGTACTGAATCTTCTGCGAATTATGAACTCATTTTTTATTAAGATTCTTCTTTATTAGGCCAAAAATCTAAAAGAAGTCTAAAAAATTGGTGTAAGAGATATAGTGAGATCAACGATATTGGTCATAAAGTTATGGTTTATCAATATCGAGGACCGAAGCGTATAGTTTCAGACCCTTTCAGTCCATAAAGTCTATCATGAAGGAAATTTCATCATAGTAATATCACTGTTATGTTTTTTTGTAATTATCGCAAACAGTAACTTCATTTATTAAATTATATTTAATCGTGGTAAAACACAACATTTGAAGCTTTAATACTTAAAATTATTCTATAGATTTTGACAAATAACAGAAATACCCAAAAATAGGTATGCAGGGCAGTTTCATAATACTTACAGCAGGAAAAAAAATAAAAAGAAAATGGCCAGTGACTTTTTATAAAAAAAAAAGAATTTTATTCTTGGAAGGGAATAAATTATCTATTATATCGTGGTCTTTGAACTAGAAATTACAGATTAGTTTTTCCTTGCAAAAGAATTCTATGAATAAATATAATAAAATAATCATTAAAATAGGAATGATTGTCCACGATAGCGTTAAAGCTTTATATCACAACCTCACTATATCGCTTCCATAATTTAATTTCTCTTAATGAATCGCTATTTCTTTCTGTCTAGTCGTCTGTGGACATAACAGAGCATGGATGTTTTATGCGGAATCCGTGACAAATCCGTTTGGGTTCCCTGCCAGTCTGTGTCCAAAATGGCACCCGAATATCCAGGCACAGTGCACGTGGACACCTGATGTCTTAATGGGCTTTGCGGTGGATTCTAGAGTCAGAGGGAAGTTTTATCTAAGAACCAACGCGCAAGCACCCTTCGCGAGGAACGCAACTGGATACATAAGAAAATGATATTAGTTTGGATGAACCAGACGAGCAAAAAATCCCAATTCTTTGAGTATAGTCCGAGGAAAAAGAGGAAACGAGGATTCTAAGTAACTAATGGACGCTCAAAGTGTAACGACAATATTCACAAGAAACTGCACAGTTCATCCTAGTTTCATTAAGTCACAAAAAACGGCGAGGAACATCGTGGAATAATTTTTTCGTAGAAGATTAAAAGTAGGCAAATTTAAAAGCACTGAAACGATCGAAGTAAGAATATTCAGTAAAGATATTCTCACAGAAATGGCGAAATAATGTTGTGGAATAATTCATTGACGAAAAATATGGAAATAAATATTGATAGATTATAATGATCCTGAAAATCGATGCTCGAAATTAGGAATAATATTATCGAGAAATGGCAAAGCATTCTCACAAAAATGGCAAGAAACTTTATAAAACAATCTCTCCGCAGGGGAAAATAAAAAATCGATAGATTGATAGACAAAAAATTGATATAAAGGTTCCTGTTATCAATTGTGAAGAATGTCAATAAAATTGACTATCATCGAACGCGTAGTTTTCCTCCTTTACGACCACGGATAGGGGACACGAGGCAAAATGGTCTGCAATTTAGCATTATTTCCGATGCGCCTTGGCTACTCACGAAATATGGAAATTCCAAGGGCGGTCTTCTTATTTTCTATTTTAGACAATCGACGAGGATTGGAACGACTCCCCGAGGCGGGAGTAATTGTGTTAAACATTGCACAATTCATCAATTCGGAAACAGGAGCACAATGAGGAGCGAAGATCATGAAAAAAACGGAATTGGATGATCTCCAATACTGTTCTGAACTTTTGCTTTATTGTAATATCACTGGGTCAGAGATGTTCAAAAATTATGTAGTCTTTGGAAGATAGTTATAAATAAGAAGAGAAATATCTATAATATTCGATGACTAACAATATCAAACAATTCTCCAATCTTTAAAGTATTTCATACATAAGCGATGATTTTACTGGGTAGTTAAAAAAATGAAGAAATTTTAACTTAGACCTTCATTTGATAGGAATAATTTAGTCATTCTAATATGATTTTGATTAACATTCTTTGTGAATGACATTTATTATCTGTTAATGACGAAATTGTTTCTGTCGACTGAAAATATCGATGATGTAATGATATTTGCACGACAGAAGTCATTTTTAAATTGCTGGTGTTTATAGGAGTACACTTATGGGAGAGTATAAAAATGCACATAATGTACATAATGTAAAAAACATACATATGCAAAATATCCAAGATAAAGTACCTGTTACAACATTTATTAGATGAAATAAAGTACCTAAGTCTTTTTTGTACGTACCTGCATGACCAGAAATACTCCAAAATGTCTAAATATTTATAAATAAAAAGAAACGTATCAACAAATCTTTCATATTCTACGTTATAGACGAATCACTTGTCAGATGCATTTCAAAGAAATCAAAAGTTTCCTATAAAACTCGAATGTATCCTGTTGGCGTCAAAGACTTTCCAATTCGTCGAGACAACAAAAACGTTTCTAGAAACGGAAACTACTATCCTCCTTCACCTTTTTTGCCTTTACCAGAACACACAGAGCGTGGATACTTTCCAATGATCCAGGCATCCACGCGAGACAATGCTTTTCTCAGTTTTTCACCAGCAGCGTTTTCCACGTCGGTTTCGTGTAGAGAATGGGTGCAGTCATTTCCAAGCACGAAAGAAATCGAACCAGCTTGAATTGCATCGTGCTATCAGCCTAGTTTCTCCCTTCCTGATAATTAAAAATTAACGAGAACCTCTTACAACGCTTATTGTTAACGATTCTTCCAACCTTTCCTTTATTTCAAGGACGACTGAACTTTCCGATGAGAATTTTTGGTATCCCGAGCGCGAAAACAGAAGTTTCGAAAAGCTGCCACTCTAAAATCCAAATGTTTACCCGGGAGTGCATCGAATCAGCTAGTATCTGGTATTTTCGAACGAATCCAGAGTTCGAGTGGTCTGAAGTGCTCTCGAAAAGTCGATGGAAGCGCATAGTGGAGACTTTCGTAAGGTGGTTACGTAACGGTGGTGATCTAAAACGATTATCCAAATACCGGTCGAAATTTGTTAACGATTTAGCTGAGCTACGAATAGAAGAAAGTGGACCAAAGAAAAAAGAATCCAAGCAAACTCGAGGAGCGTGTCTTGAGAAGTAGTCGAGGGTGCACTTAGATGAATCGTAGACGTAGCTCACAATAGAGTGCAATTCCGAGGAATCGATGGAATGATTTATGTAAAGTGGTGAACTGTGTTTGTCCGACTCCTCTTCCTCAGACTACCTCGACCGAATTATCTGCAATACAGTGAATGACACTTTTTCAAGCGAAGTATTGTTATTTTTGACGAGTGGATACCAAAGAGAAGAATCGATTTTTTAAACTCAGAAATGGGTATTATACGTATGTGTAAAATTATTCAAAAGTATTCTATATACTATCTACATATCATTTTGAAACTGAAGGAATCTAAAGTTCCATCATTTTCTGCGTGTCATCTTTGTTTTTCTTCGGCTAATTTCAAACATTTAGTCATTATTTCGTCGTAAATTATTTAAGCAGTCAATTGTCCTTTATATTACTCATTACATCGATAAACCTTCACATTTGAACATTAATTATATAAATAATACGCCTCGGTATTTAACGAGATCATTTTTAATGTCAATCATACGTTTAAAGTAACTATTCACTTGCCTTGCTTTCTAATTTTATCAATATAATATAATTTGATTGTATCGATCATTATTAACTTTGAAAAGTTTTGTGTAATACATTTAAAATATTCAAATACTCTTGTGAATCACAGTAGATAGGATATCAAAATGAATTTAGCAAATCACGTACTTAATTGTAATATATCGCATCTACGTTTATCAATAGATGATTCAAGTTTCGCTTCTATTCATTAATTCTCCACTAGTTGTACACTTTGGGAAAATTCACGTAAGCGCTGCTACTATGAATCGATCAAAATGTCCGGATACTTATAAGCGTTGAGTGTACCTGCACGCGAAATCTTGCAATCTGTACTGTCGGTCAGTCAACCCGGCATGTACGTTAAAAAATTCACCACTGACAGGTCGATAACGATCGACGACCTATGGCCAGGGTTATAGATGACCCTAGTCTTGAAAGACCACCGGTTGTAAAGACCGGATACGAACGTGCCGTGCATCGTCCACGTTCGACCACATTTCTCTCCGCTGTCATGGAAATCCCACGAGTGTCGTGACCAGCTGTGTTCTCGTCACCTTCTGCAGAAAACCAAGCCGAGTTTCGCGCGGGAAACCGATTATCCCTGTTGTTATGGACGCTAATGACTCTTTAATTAAAGTTTCGCTGACGGCGATCATTCAAAGTCCGATCGAAGACGTTCGAATTACCGGAAGAAACTCCACCTTTTCCCTGTAAGCTAGTCCGTTCTTTCACTGACGTTCCAATTAAGTGAACTTAAAAATTCTTCCACGAGATTCAACTATAAAACGGAACTTAAGCCCAAGTGTTGGAAAGTACGCTCCAGACTGTAAGTACCGGAATACTTATGGAAACTTAAGCGAACTTGAAAATTCATTAAGAAATTATTCAAACATTTAAGAATTATTATCTCGTCCGAAACGGTATTATTTTATTTGAATCGTTGATATTGCTCGGGCACAAAATTCTGGTCTGTTGATCGTCTCTCTTTATTATTTTAGGTTAAGATTCGAATTCCGTGTGAAGAAAGTAGGAAATCTCAGTATTGGTGAGTGGAAGTGTAGAGTCGATGTTGGTTTTAAAGTCGAAATTCCATTTCCTGCAGCAGATTTCCAGAAGCGTGAAAAGCACAGGTTATTTATGTGGCGACTCAATAAGTGAAACGACAAGAGAATATCTAGGAGCCGGGGAAATTCTCTGTGGTTTTAAGACACGTTTCACTTCCACTTCGAATATCCCCCAGAGAGTCTAATGTTGTACCCGTTAAATCTATGCTTAGCTTTCTGACTGAGCGAATTGAAATTTATTTTGAGACTAATTTCCGAGAAGCTCAAAATACCAGCGGTCGCATATTTCTCCTTACATAGAAGTTTGTTACTAGGATCGATAAGGTGAGATTGGATTTGCTAAATGTTAAGTGAGGCACAAAATTGCTATTCAAAAATATGTTCCTTCTTTGCGAAGATCTGTGATATATGATCAATACATAATAGCTATCTAGAAACAAATGAAACATCAAATACATGGAAATGATATAATGATAAGGACTTGGAAGAACACCGATTATCTTGATTTCATAAATAAGAAATTCATGACGTATTTCATTGTAGAGGAAAGTTTATGAATTTTTTAATAAAAATTATATATATTAAAATTCAATTCCCATATATATATATATATATATATATATATATATCGAGTTCAATTTCCATCGTACAGTAATATAATACAATATTAATGCCTGATATATTCTAACGAAATCGCTGACTATGTTCATCACAGCGACCAGGTTTCCCAGAATAAAACGAAGTGGAATCCAATAAGTGGAGTTTTAAATATAATATATATTGATGATAGTAATATAATTACAGGGACTCAAATTCACCCTACATACGCTATTCTTGGCAAAATATCAATAAATCCAATAATTATATAATTATTAAATAATAAAACATATCTGATGACAGTGGAAACATACATACGTATTGGGTAATAAAATAAAAAATATTCACGATAACAAAAAACTTGCATCGATGCATCGATGAAAAGTATCAGGAAATTTCTCAGCAAATTGATTCCAATGAGACATCATAACGTTATTGAGTTTACTATCGCTGTCAGTGACAGTGTTGAAATCGATGGAATGGAATGAAGTCTAGTTGGCGCAGTCTCAGCTGCATTCAAATCACAGCGGTGTATCGAGGCTTCGATCCAGCATCGATGAAGGTGCATTGTCCCCCGCGGAAATAGAAAACGAAACACGAAATGTCTGGAACCTCTCTCCAGAGCAGAGACAGGGCGCCTATCTGAACTCGCTCGTATCGATTTCCACCTTTGTTCCTTTGTTCTTGGCGGCTCAGATTATGAACACGTCAGTACGATACCAGTCGATGCGTTATTCCGCCCCCGCTGCATTACTTTCCGTCTGTACACGATTGTGTTCCTGGAACAGCTCGTGTGTCCAAGGGGTTGTCTACCCCTTCGGCCACCCTCTCTTTACTCAGCGTTTCCTGGCGTGTTGCACGCCACGTGAAATCTAATTTTTTAACGGAACTGGAAGTGAATCATGTTTCTACGATATGAGTTATGTACTTTCGGAGCTGAGAATTTTACCCTTCCAGACAGCTTTCGCATGGAAATACCAATATACTGTGTGAGGTACGTATATGTCAGAAATTTTTGATAGCTGAGTGCGGTATACTGCTTGGATGAAACATTTAAAACTGTATGCAACTGTATGAAATTGCATTCGACTTTATGGAATTCTATGGAAATACGAACAGAGTATGTGAGATATGTGTACGTTATTCTATTAATTCTATATAGCTGTATACGATATATGTATACGTCTTGGACGAATTATACAGAACTGCATAGAACTGTATGGAATTCCATAGAAATGGAATTGCGTGGACAATTCTTACAATTCTAAGATAAATGGAATAGAGTGTTTCTCAGTCTTCTTATCAGAAGCCTTGACCCTCGACGGTGTCATAAATTAAACCCTCCCCTGTACCGCGTCGTGGGCTAATGGAAATCAATGGTTTTGCGAACATTTCGTCGGTTAGAATATTCACTCACTCTTAGCAGCAGAACGTTAGAAGCTATGCTGCGTGTTCTTTAGCTTCTTAAATAAATCTCACTGACTTCTACGAACTCTGTGCTTTATTCCGTTAGGACTTTTTTTACATGAATAACAATGGTACAATTTCACTGTGCTGGAAGATTAATGTGCGACAATGTCGAGTATGTTCTGGTGACGTCACGTGATTATTTCCGCGAAGGAAAAACTTACGCAGCCGGCAGTGACGCTCGAGGCAGTAACGCCTCATTAACGCTTTCCATAAATGACGTGATCCTTCGTCACGTGCCACCACTTGTTTCCACATCCCTTGTGTCACGCTTCATCCTCCGCTTTTTCAGTCTCCTCATCCGGTTGCTCTCATAATTTTGTATGTCATTCCGTGTGACTTCGCACACGTGAGATAAAGATTTCTTTGCTTTTTTTCCATGAAATTTTTAGATCACAGATTTCTCATCCTTAAATCGAAGAGGAAAGAAACTGAGAAATCTTGTTGCTTCGTGTATTCCTCCATGGTCCATTTAATGCATCTTCTGAAACGAAACGGCAGCCTAACGTTCAGAAAATGTAACAAGTCTCTGGAGGTTGCTACCGGTTGGAGACCGGTCTATAAACGTTCATCTTCGCCAGAATAGGTTGTCATGCTCCGCTATCAGCGTAAAGACGCTTGTAACAGTAAACAGTTCGCTCTAAATTTGTACACGAAGAGGTACTTTACAGTGTAATAGGTAGTGTAATACAGACTGGCTGTTACTCATTGAACATAAAACAAGATAAGTAACGCTACATTTAACAACGTTGTTCACCGTGAAATCTATGCAGAAACTAATGTCTGCAGTCTGTTATTTTCCACATAATTCTGATTTTCATTCCCCAGCAGCAAGAATGTCATGTTCAATATCAGTATCGATCCCTAAGGCTTCCTATCTTTTAGTTTCTTTAAAATTCACATCGTCTGCATAAGAACTATATTTTTAAAAAATATCATCTTCTAAATCAATAGCATCGTTGCTTGCACAATTAAATAAAATATCTGCATAAAATTCACCATCTTTTCATTTTTAATATTTTTTCTTGCAGCACCTAAAGTACACGGTATTACCTTATTCTTTTATCGTATATTAAATGGTGTCTTGTAATATACAAACTTGTATAATCTGTGCAAACTTCAAGACTGCATCTCAATATGTTGTAGCTTAAGCGACTCAAATAACCCTACCTTACCATAATCTTAAAATTATAGATACGACGATTATGGTATTACCATATTCCACCACGAAGACAAATTACGCCACAGTCTGCTTATACAAGGAGCCTCATTAAGCCTGAAGGCAGACTGAAATATCATGACTATTCTATTTCTGCCGTGTGCTGTAGTTCGTCCAGAAATCTCGCCTCCCAGTAATTAAACTCTTCGTTTCAATTGCACTGGGCTTCCCAGCTTCGGTCTTTTTCCACGCTATTTCTGTCCCCTTTCTGATTCTCCGAAAGGCGCCGAACTCATGAAATCGAGATGAATTTCCGATTTAAAAAGCTTCGTTCGACGGAACGCGATTTTCTAAAGCCTTGTCATCTTCGAGGTTAGGTTAATTTTAATTGGTCTCCAATGCACCAGTTTTACGGCGAGCCTGAGAAAATTGTAGCGCACGGAATAATCATGATTTTTTTTTCTCATCCCTTCACCCTATTCCAAACCCATTTTGTCTCTCAGTTCCATTCTACCGACCGTTTTCCTTCCATTACGGTGAATTATACGCGGTACAGTTTCATTCATCCTTGAAGATGCAACCAGACAATAGCTGCGAATCCACTCACGCGTTGCAATTTCGCAGGAAGTTCCTCGGCGGCCATTAATGACAACGGGGAGAGTTGCATCGTCACGGAAGCACCGAATTATGTCTTCCAGCTTGAACGAATCTCCATTAGACAACATTTTATCGTGTCGATTCAGCGATTTTATCCGAAACTCTTAGCAAGCTCCAAGAGTTGGAGATTTTAAGAAACTCGGCATCCTTTCCCTCTTGCTTTTAACTTGGAAGTTCTTTTTTACGTAATCTATTTGCGAAATAATACGGAATAAAATATGACAATACGTTGAAAGACATTACGATCCGGTGATTGCGCAATTTAATTTAAACTCGATTCGATCTAAAACTTTTAAGGCGCTTTGAAAATTTTAAAGACCTCCATGATTTATTTTTGCTTTTAGTTTCAAAGGCTGTTTACAACTACTTCATTACAAAATAGCACAAAATGAATTCAACGGATATATAACAAAATATTAAGATTCATAGATTGTGAAATTTCATATAAAACCTTCGGTACGTTTTAAAAATTCGTTTGCTTCTATCTCGCATCAGAAAATATTGCAAAACCATCTAGCCAAAAAATAACGTCGAATGAAAATCTATCTGAGATCCGAAGACTACAAAAGTGAATTTATTTGATGAGATAAACATCGAAATTATACAGAGTAGTTTCAGTTAGTGATCGAGTTGCATTCCAAGCTTCAGTCGGAGATTAAGTTATGTTCGGTGAAATTTTACGATTTCAATTCGATATCCGTCGATGTATCGCAGCGTGTCTATTCCAAAAATTTCAACGAAGATATTCGATGCAGGTTCTAAACTCTGACGAAATTGGAACTGGAAAATCCTCTGGAGTTAGATAACAGAAACTCTAAACCGAAATGCTCGGTTACACAAGTAGCGTGGGACTATTTGTCGCGAGATCCGAAACGAAGAACGCTTTCAAACTCGTAATCCGATTTCGTGGGCGTTTTAAACGTCCCATGATTACCCTCCATCCACGTGAAAGCTAACAAACTTTCCTCTTCTTCCCCTAGGGTAAATTTCTCGTTCAAAAATACTCCGTAACACGTATCGAAGAAAGATATTAGAAAAGTTTTTAAGTTTTCGTGCTTCAATATAATATTCATCGTTATTTATGGTTGTTTTTCAACTATCTGACGATACATCTAGCTCGACTCATTTTTGCTGGTGAATTTTTAAATTTCTGTTATCGAACATACTCTGCCAGCGAATATTTAAATATTGGAAAATTCGTAAAAGATATTTTAATATTTTTACAAGAGAAACGCGATAAATTAAGAATCATACGTCTCGACCTACCTTGACTCGTACTCATCAAAGTAGCTTGTATGAATTTCGTGGAAAATTCTGCGAAATAATAGTCAGATACTTAAATAAATTTAATCTTCGTTGCGAATGTGGAAATTCAACTGACGCAAGTGTTGCTTTAATGGAAGGAATATAAAGGAAAATACGTACATGCAGGTGGATAATGTCATTTTGACGATCATTACGAACCACCCTTATCGTTCTAACCGCAACACAGAAACACGAAGATAAATGGCGAACATCCTTTACAACAACGTCGTTAATTTTTAAGATTACTCCAACGTCCAAGTGCACGGTTGAGAGGCTCTTGTAGAAGCTTTGGGAGCTAGGTCCAGCAGTAATTAGGCCTGTGGAATATTTAACTACCGAACCATTCTGTTCTATGCGAACCTGAACCGATCTATCAATTACTTTCGCTTTATTAGAAATTCCTATTAATCGTTGGAATTAATTGTTTATTTAAAAGCGCTCAAATAATAAAGATAAACCGGCGGACATAAGTATTAAGCACGCAACGCAAAACATATTTGATGTACATTTATTGGGAAATTCAAACAAATTTTATTTAATATTTAATCTTGGATTTAACATTTTATCTCATATTTAATCTTGAATTTAATATTTAATCTTGGATTTAATATTTTATTTCATATTTCATATTACAAGACAAATGTGATACGGGGGAAATAATAGGTTCACGATAAAATAATTAGAAAAATAAAAAAGAGCAGTGGGAAGTATTTTTATGTACCGAATATGATATTTTGTGCAGACACAGCAAGTATCCAAGACGTATGCCCAACAATAATAACAGAACACGTGTTTTGATGCATCGTAGATTAAAGAAGTTTTACATACAGGTTGAGAAATAGAAAGAATGACTGTAATGGATGACGATACGTCCCAAGGTAATTCTTAAGGAGAATACTGGGTTGCTACATGCTACATATAGCTTTTGTGGCACCATTGAGAGCTATCGGCAAATAGGATTCCATTATATATAAATGGAACTACACATACTACTTAGAGAATAGTAATTAACCCATACTCTTCCAAAGAAGAATGCATTACAGTTTGCGCTATTACATTATTGTGCACGTTGTAAAAATTCTTATTTTAAAATATTAATCAACACACTGACTCTTGCTATTTTCTTCTTTTCACACTCTCGTTCCAACACTCATGCGCTCAACGATAAATCGATTTACGAGAAATTTCGGGATGCAAAAGCACAGAGATTGCATGTAATACGCAAAAACATATTAAATACTCAAGGTATAATAATTATAACATTCAGTTGACGAAATAAATTTCTGCTTAAATTCCGCTTCTTGAATTATATACATAAAGCTACGAATTTATGTAAATGTCCCCAGCCATTTAATTAATTGTAAATGAGAAGAAACTACCCACGTTTCATGAATAATTGTACAAGATAAAACAAATATACATGCAATACGGAAGAAAACGGAATGGATCAGCTAGAATGCGCTTGGTATTCGAGAGAGCTGGGTTGAACGTGGCGTGAACACATGCGATATTCAACGAGTACCGAGAAAATGCAGCCGGGGATATTCATCCCGGGACGTTCGAGCAACAGTTTTTCTTGCGAGCAACCCCACTGGAGCGTATTCGAGTCTGCCTGGAATCCAATAAAAGGAGCGAGGCCGATCTTCGCCGGTCATCGCTTTAAAACAATAGCACGAGACAGGAGAAAAATGCAATGGAGAATGTTCAAGATACTCTCCACGATGGAGCATGTTCTCTTGCACGATCGATATTTCCTTTGCCTTTTTATTTTACGATGAAAATACTCGTCTAACTGTTTCGTTTAATTAAAGACCCGTTGCCCGTCAAAAAAAAAAAAAAAAAAAAAAAAAAAAATAGGAGAGAGAAAAAAGAAAAAAGGGGACCAAACTAAAATACGTTAACGTTGATCGATTATAGAGATAATCGCCGAAACCTGTGTTCTGGAAAGTGAACAAGCCTCGTAATCTAACGGAAGCAGAAAGCTGCATCGATCGGCATTTCTAAGGTCTGCGCATTATGGGGGTTCATGCGGTCGGTCTAATGGTATTATCAACCCTTAAAGCTGGACTGCTTTCAGGTCATTGGCCAGTCGGCTGCATTCTTTCCACTTTTTTTTCTCCCTCCTTATCTTCCTTTCTTTTTTCTTTCTTTGTTCTTCGTCCGCTTCGCTCTCCTTAATTAACTTGGTTTCATTCGAGGAAATTAACACGAAAGCGCTCTAAAAATGGCACGACCCACACATGCACAGAATATACACTACCGCCCGGTTCATTGTCACAAAGGGAGAGTTCATTGGCGCCACCCGTGCGTTACGTCGCTAGCTTCGGATAAGGTCACAATAGAGACCCTCTTGAACTGCAATTTTCGACAAGATGTAACTTCAACGCTAAGAATATCGCGAGGCTAGTTATTCACACGAAGTTGCGGGAATTCGATTCTGTGTAATCGAGCAGCAGGTTAAGATTAAGAAAATTCCTAAGTTACGGAAAATTCTATGCAATGAGAACAGGGAGTAAGGGATAACGTAGGATGTGGTCACGCAACAAGAAGTATAGTTTTTTCAAGAAAATTAATTGGATGTGTTTATCTGAACCCTTCAAGTATTGAATTATATCAGTGGAATATTTTTATCGCCAGTCTTCTTTTAGATATTTAACAGCCGATAACAATTATTCTAAACATAAATATTTCTTACATATTCGTAATTCGTCATTTTCGCTCAATCAAATAGCTATTTTGGTTTCTATCTTCTACTTTCTTTGCATAGAACGTACGTAGAATGTTTTCAACGTGACATAGAAAGTTAAAAATACCAGTAGACAAATGATACTATAGTTATTATATATTGATACGTTCACTACTGCATATGGTGCATCGATTCAATTATTTAAGTAGTGCGACTGATACAACTGTTGCATTTTAATTTCTGTGTATTTCGACGAAATGCAACTGCAATAATAGTCGCACTCTAATAATAGTAAATTTATTAAACGCGTTACTGGAATGAATGCTAGTAGTTTCTAACGCTGGAATAAGGCTGAAGCAATTACGAAGTATTACTTTACTGAAAAAAAAAAGAAAAAGAAGAAAAGAAACTGGTTCATTAATAAAATGACCAATTGAAATGGAAAGTGGCAAGAAGAATTTGCAAATACATAATTGGTCGACTGTTAATGGGAAGGAAACCCGCTTTTTTCCTTTTTCCACGTAGCAAAGGTATTCCGGCAGGTCAGACGAACGACGTTAAGGTTCACGTACACCAGGTGATCGCGATCTTAACGCGGAGTTGGCGTGCACCTTATCTGGCACAATGTCTAGCTGCCAGTTGAGTTACGAAGTCCTTCGAACCAGCAAGAAGGACTTGACTTTCCAGCAACTTTTACCTGGCCACTTCCACGTGCTACTGTCAAGGTTGAGGTTTCAGGATCAAGACTCGTGGCTTCGAGATCCAAAAACTATGTCGACTTTTGCTTAAAACGTCTCCAAAACTAAAAACTTTATCTTTATAAATGACTATTAACGCTTGTTTATTATCATAATTTACCAATATATCGCGAAAGCCTTCATACCCTCTTATTACTGGAATTTGTTAATTACATGAAAATGTGATCCATTAAGAACGGAAACATTATTTGTCCTAAGAATCTAAGGAAGATGTAGCAAAAGAGACAGCTATGAAAATTATTTTTATATATCCATTTCGTAAAACGAGGTAAACTTTCATCAAAAAACTGTATTTTAGCATTAAGTTATGTCATTTGTTCTTCATTAGTCACATTACAATGATGATTCAGACGACAATGTGATTGAAAAAGATATTATTCGTCGTTTATATGATTTCTATGCAGCGATCTATAAAGAAATTTATTACACAAAAATTCGCTACCCCTGAAACCCATTTAAATTCTCTTTAAGACATTTCTCTCTAGAACTGAACCATTTAAGATTCTAATCTTAAGTGATTTATCTTGAACTATCTACACGTCCCAATCCGATGAAAAGTAAGAAAAATGTTTGAAGTTTTCGCTAGTCCTAATTCGATAATGAGAGACTGTAAGTTCTATTCGACGATCGGACAATTCACGTGGCGAAATGATCAATGCCAGGGTGTCTACACATGCAAGGTCAAGACCCATTCTTCGATCACTATACACACACAGACATCGGTTTAGAGCGTTTACTCGCACGCGAGCGCGTTTGGAATATTTCAAAAATTACAAAAGCAAGACCTGCACTAGCAACAGTGCCGATAATCTAACGATTCGTTGCAGTCATTAATGATCCTGAGGTTGGTTATTAAGGTCGCAGCAGGCTGGATATCGCGATAAGCTCGAAAAATTCCAAGGCTCTCCCAGTCGTCGTTTACCGACACGCGAGTTCCAGCAACGGGTCCACGACCAATTCGATTTTCCACTGGAACTTTCGTGACTGAAGGGACTGATTAACCCTTTAAGTGCGGATACATTTTCATAAATTGCTCCCTTCAAACGTGGAAAAGGAAGAAATGACGAAGATATAGTAGCTCACAAAAGTATCCGAGCAATTATAGATCTTTTATGAATATATTATCTGTGTTGTACGAAACGTTTCGAAATTTCGTTAACGTTGCAACGAGACACAATTAACACGATTAGATCGATAAAGTTTGAAACAAATATGAAAATGTCACGATATTTTCTAATTCTTTCGTTATTACATATCGCAGACAAATAAATTCCTCATAGTCAGATCGCGAATTTCTATGCATTTTTATATCTTTATAATCAAACAGATGATATCTAAGTAAAAATTTGTTTCACCTATGTTCGTTAAAACATTCTGTTTGGAACACTTTACAATATTCTTGCATAGTATACATGAATTTTTTACTTTTTGTGCTTTTACATTTTCCATTAATGCACGAAAATCCGCATTCTTCTCACAACGTACAACAAGCTTCGCTATTTCCTGCAAAAGGTTGAACATTGAATTTTGAGATATAGAAACTTGTCTTGAATAACCCTATCTTACCGTGTCCCCTTTTCTACCAGCTGAGTGGTCCGCATAATATTCATGAATCGAACATTCGAACCGATAGGAATATTCCTATCATATCCTTGTTTCCAGTCACCGACAGGAGGAATCGAGACAGGCAGTAAATCATAGTGGTGACGGTGGCTAAATGGATTCGAGAAATTCCAGTTAGGTGGGACAGAAATGTTGGCCATAGTAACCGAACCAAATATCCAGGCTATCCGACCAGTCGCCGATCCAGAGGCCGTGAATATTGCTGCTTGGCATCCATCCTGACAGGGACACTTTTTCCATTTTCATTTTCCACGTACCATGCCAAAACTGCGACTGACCTACTCAACTCTGCTGGGTGGAGGCAATTTCCCAAGGTGACCTTACGATAATTATCTCCGGATGCAGAAACTTCAGTTCGCCTATTAAGAGTCGGACAAATTGCCTTCATAAAACGCTATTGGGCGTGAGTTCAAGAGTACACAAGATAATATCGTTGGTTCTTTAAAGGAAGAGAAGAAATCGAATCTCTGATGTACGATCGGAGCGCGATACAAATCAGAGTCTTAAGTTGGGAGATTAAGTACGCTGGGTATACTGAAATCGATATTTGTTCAGCGTATGCGACTATCGTGGCCTGTTTTTCACGATTAAAATGATTCAAAGAGAAAAAGTAAGTCTGATTAATTATTGGCATTTAGCCTGGTGATAGATTGCCAGTTTTGTTGGGTTCCGAGTACCCAATTTAGTGCGATGCTTAAAAATCTTCCAAAGAGCTTACATTATTTCAGAACGACCTGTGTGTTACGGAGTTTGTAGCCAAAATCGTCTTGCTTTGGACTCGACATAGATGAATTTAATGCAATGCTTGTAAATCCTAAAAATACGTTAAAAGACAAACTACACAGAAGAAGGTAAAAAGGGTATGTGTTGGGATATAAAATTGAAGGCAGGTCTGTGAGCAAAGCAGGACATTCAATACGGCTGGAAATATACAGTAATAAATGGCTTTAGCCTTTCGGAGGTGTTACAGAGGCTTTCGAGTGAGGGATGATCGCGTTAACCTCGGGTAATTGAACCCTCCTTCCCTTTCCCTTGCTTTCCTATAGTAAAGGCTGTCTCATCCTTTCGAGTCTACTTTCTCGGATATCGTGTGTTTAGATACTCCTCTTCCCGGCTGTCGTCCCTAGGTAATCATCGCGAGAATGTCTTGAAAGCTTCTTAACAACGATGCAACACGATTATACGAAAGGACACAGGTTCATTGAAAGAAGAGAATCGACGAAGCTCTGGATATTTAGGGGAGGCGTTCTCTTCACTTGCCGAAACTCGATGAAAATATAATGAACACTGGACGAAGCTGCGCTATTTCCAACGAAGAAATCAAGTCGCCTTTTCTTTATGCAGACGACAGAACCGTGGAAAAGCCACAACAGGTGGAATCAGAGAGTCGCATAAAAGGATTATTAAGAGGAATAGGAGATATTTTATGAATTCTCCGATTTTTTGTGTAGTTTACTAGTATATCTGTAGCGATAATATCCTTTGTGTATGTATCTAAATGTACAGATGATTTAGGTGATATTTTTATGAATACTCTTTACGTAAAAATAAATCTTTCTGTTTTAAAAGATTCTTAAAAACACACATTAAATACTTGTTCAAAAAGTAAGCACAGATAAGCGACAATTTGCACGACAATCACAAACTTGGTGATAGCAAATGAAATTTACGAATTGCAAGCTATTTGAGGATCTTATTTGACGTAAGATTGTAAGAAGCACTTGTAACTTATCAATTCATTAAATATCATTAGTTGATACATTATTTAAAAGACCCAAGTATCCCTACATTCGTTACAAAATCTTTCCTTTCAGTAAATGATCCAAGACTTTTGTACAATGCTGTACACTTTCACAGAGATCTTGTGAAAGAATTTCAAATATCGGATTGCATCGTCAGTTGGTAATTTATTGTACAAAAGAACTCTCGAGTATCTTTACATTCATCCGTAACAACGAAATCTTTCCTTTTAATAAATGGTCCAAGACTTTCATAGGTATAATACCATACACCTACAAAGGGGGTTTCTTTCGCAAGAATTTTAAATATTTGATCGCATTGTCAGTTGATAATTTATCGTACAAAAGAGTCCCCAAGTATTCCTACATTCACTCGTAATAACCAAATCTTTCTTTTTAATAAATAGTCCAAGACTTTTGTATTGTACAGTACTCTACATTTTTATATTAAATTCATCTTTCATTTAAATTCGCTAAATATTGGACTGGACCACTCTACAATACTAATATTAAAATCCAAATTACTTACGATCTTATGATGAAGATGCTGAAGCTCCCTTTCGGTGACCCGCCTTCGAGACAATTCGCGTTGTTCCCTTCTATATTGGCTGTACTTGTAGAAGAGATACATGCCAGGAAGCGCGAGAACAACCAGGGGTTTCATCAGGCTGGCTCTTCCGCTTCCTCCGCGAACACGAGGCTCTGGAGGCTCGTCAAGGTCCTCCAGTTGGCCAGCACCCTCGGCCAAAGCTGGCACCACCGGCATGATTGATTATCTAAAACAGAGAAATTCGAAAGTTAGTATGGTTGTTATATATTGTTAAAATCGATATTCACAAGACAAGAAGAAAAATGGAATCGAGTGGATGAATAAAAAAAAAACATTAGATTCGTCGTTATACTTAAACCTGCTACGTTCTTTCGATCATCTTCGATTTAATTATATTTTCCTAACGTTAAAAGATATCTTCATAAAGTTGGTATGCATAATGCCTCGTTATAATTTCATGTTGAAACATCACAAATTCTCTCTTTTTGCTGAAATGAAAGCAAAATTGAAATATAAAAATTATTAAAAATATAAAATTGAAATTAAAAATATAAGAAAGCACTATAAATTTATATCTAATAAGAGCAATGAATACATATAATATACATCACACAATAAACAATTGTTAAGGAATGTGATAAACAAATTAGTCTACTACAAAAGTTACTAAAATTCACAATGTATCGATTTTAAATTTTCTTTTATCCATCACTGTATTCCTCCTTAGGAAAATTAATCCAGCCATTCATGGTTATTCACACCACTGGAAAATAACTCCTTCGAGTGGTCTGATTGTTCGCAACTATGTACACGCATTGCGTCTTGTATAGTGAAACACGCGTCAAAGGGAAATCGTTTCGGCGCTGATTAATTAATGACATCGCATCCGATTATTACCGTGTCGGACAATAGCTTGTACCGGCGTATTGTACTTCATCGAGGATATTGAAACGACGCGGCTACCATTTCAATTGGCCGGAATGCAGTTGACAAGAGAAACGCAGCTCTCCGAGTCTCATAATGGATCATTTGTTCGAAACGCTTAATTAGTCGCAACACTGACTCTTCAACGTTAAAAACTTCTACATACTCGTAAATACGGTGGCTGGCGAAAGTGTACGAACACTCCTAGAAGACTTATATGTATATATTATAAAAAACATTTTGAAATTTATTGGCACTGTAATGGTAATTATATTGGTAAAATTTGAAACTGTGAATAAACTGAGAATCCATGTAGCAGATACAAGATATTTATTGCAAGCATAGACTTTGCAAAGACTAACAAAGTATTTGAACAGTCCATTATTTGTTGTTAATAAGTAGATCGCGAATTTGTACGTATTTCTGTGAAATTTGAAGATGCAAAAATATACAGAATGAACTAATATGTAAAAATATATCCAAAATTGAATACTTGTTACGATATTTGGTAGATAGACAAATTTTCTACCTAAATTTCACTTACTTATTTATATTTCCATAAATGTCTGCAGTTTATTAACTGAATTATTGAATTTCCATAAATGTCTGCAGTTTATTAACAAGGCGAACAAGAAAACGATGTATAGTGAAACCATCTGTAGCATTAGTTGTATGTTTAAGACTACTACTCAATTTTTCACTGAGTGTATACTTGCAATAAATGTCTTGTATTATAACTTCTATACACGTTTTCGGAATGGTTTCGAACGTTACTGTTCATAGTCACGATAGTCATGTCTCATTTACACTGGTCACGACATTTAATACACATAATATATTGAGAAAAATATTCTGTAGTAAATATTTGAATATTTTCGTTAGTCACTGGTAGTCTATTAGTCTGTAAAAGGAAGAATTCACTGGATGCTGTGTGCAGTCCTCGGGAATGATTCTTTATAGAGTGATCGGAATTTTTATATGTTTCGCGAAGAATTTCAATGTACTGATAAAAGTTCAGCAGGCGAGCTGGAAGAGTTCTAGGTCAGCGGGAGATGACTATTGGGTATTGGTTTTCCATCAAATCGTTTTTTACAATCCCACGTCCCTTGTCATCTGTATTTCTTCCCCCGTTTTCCGATATTTATAATCCTCGTTAATGTCTTCCTGAAATATGTGGAATGAAACAATTCTCTGTTGCAAGTGATTAGAGTAAAAAAAAAAAACGGAAGGGAAGATATGCCAATGCCCTATCTTCTGCTCTGTGATGCTTTGGTTATTGGAAAAATTGAAAGGAAAAAAAATTCGAAGCCTTTCATTAGAATCACCATATGTGCTTTTCAGAAGTCACTGATCAACTCCATTTTGCAGGATGCTCACAATTTCATTAGTCAGATCCATAATTAATATTCAACACCTCAGGAAGCAGAGCACTAGTTTCTGAATTTGTTTATTACACGCAGAAATATATATGTGTGTGTATACAATATGCATAAATAACGCGTATGTACATGTGTATAAATAATCGCGAATTTCGAGGCACATTTTGAAAAATCATGCTAGTAATTGTAATTTTCCCTAACGTTACGGTTTACGAAAGTGATCAGCGTCGTTTCTCAGCGTCTCCTATGTAACCTCTTATGACAATCGACGTTTCATTGATCCCACGTATTGATTATTTTGGTGGTTCGAAAAAATTTGTCTATCAGCTGGACAATGTTCTGACGGATTTCCGTGACTTCAATGAAATTTCGTACTGTGCTAGCCGGTCGTTCACCGACTATATTTAATTCAGCCGTCTACTTGCCGTGCTATTCTTAACCTGCTGCTCTAGAAATACGCGAGCTGTTACGTCACCCGTGGCTAGGTCGTGTACCCTTGCATCGTTGCAATTTGCACCCGAGATGCTGCTATCGTCTCTATCAGTGGCGTTAGGATAATAGTAGTCTTCGTGGTATCTTGAGATCTTGAATTAAAACATCGAGTAATGCTACTATCCATTGATTTAGTAACAATAATGATAGCATGTAAGATTCTGTATGATTTTAATGGAACTTGGAACTAGGGTGAGATATAGTACTTCATCTAACTTCGAGATTCTGAGTCACTTGAATCTTCCTAGATTCCTATTAATTTGTACATCGAAGTGGTTGAATAAATATAGAAGATTTGAAGCTACGTTGCTTCATTATAATCTTTGTGGTTTATTTATCAATTATCTACGTAAGAGTAAGAAGATTAGATGATGCGGCATCTCCAGTGATTGATGAATATTGTAATATAAGGGTCTTACAACGTTTCCTATTTTTAATAAAACTTTGGTATTCAATGCACATACATTGTGAACTTTAAATTGCATTTGTGTTTTAAAAATCATATAGTATTAACTTTATTAATTGCTATATTTTGTCATGTTACTGTCATATATCTAAATACCAATTCCTGATGTCTTTGTGACATACATAACTTCTTCCAATTGTGAAGCTTGTATAATAACTGTCTGGAGACTTTTGAATGGGCGTGTTTCTTATTAAGATTATAAATATGAAGTACCCAATTAATTTATAGAAAAAATAGACATCTTTTGGATGATTAAAAGAAATTGTATTAATCAGATTACATTTACGGAAGAATGGGTGACAGCAAATATTTCAAGAGAAACCTCCATTCTCCAGTTCGATTTTTCTGCCATTGTCAAGGTGTCCAAGGCTGATATATGCTATCAATTATCTTCTAGTCGATTACTTGAAGAGAACGACGTTCATCCTTTGTGGTCAACCAGTGGTTACTAGCGGATCACTTTCTCAAAAATTGTTCCTGGCAACTATCTGATTGCTGTATATCTCAGGAGTGTTGTAGCACTACTCTTCCAGATTCTGCTCTTCCAGATTCATGGATAATGTTTATCAAGGTGGTCGAGGAATAACGAAATGGGGAAACTAATTTATTACCCGAGTTCTTGCTATACGCCCTGCCATGATGAAATTGGGACTTGGAAAAATTTCTGCATTCCTTGAAACAATTCTACCAGGATGAGGATTCTCGAATATAGAGAAAAAGTTCTAGCATCGATAGAACTTTTAAACTTGAGAAGAAAGAGAGATTGAAGGAACGAAAAGGGTGCAAGAGTACTGAGACAAATTTCAATGGAAAAAAGAAAGAAAGGAGGTTAGAACAATCAAAAAGAATTTTCCAGTAACTAAAAAGATAGTAGAGACACCAAGCAGGAAGTACTAAAAAAGAAAATGTAAAAATGAGGAGTAAAAGGAATCCTAGTCATAGAAATAACAATACGACAACGTTAGGAAGAAATTTCATCGATTAAAAAAAGCAGCGCAGAAACTTCAAAAAAAGTAGCTGCAAACATAAAAACAAAACAAGAACGTTAGAGAAGGAATTCCATGGCTAAAAAAAAAAAAGAGAGAAGTGAGACGTAAAAATATAAAAAGGAACTTCATTTACACAAAATAGTGCAAGGACGTTGAAGAAAGAATTCTAACAGCAAAAAAGAAGGAAGCATCAGGAGGAAATGAAGGATTTCCAACCATGAAAAAAAAATAATACAACGCCATCAGAAAGGAATCCAGCTATGAAAAAAGTAGATCAAAGGCAGAAAAAAGGAGTCATAATCGTTAGGAATACCAATAATTCCTTTTGTTCTAATTTTAGAGTAAGTTACTGGATCACACAAAATTAAAATCTCATAAGATTTCTGTCAATTTGTTTACTCTGACGTCTCTAACATGAAAAATTTACGATGATCTAATTTACGATTTCGATTCGATCATGGATGTAGCTTATACAGATTCATGCTATTACTAACATAGCTAATTTGTAAAATCTAAAGATTTGTTAGATATTTATTAAGTAGCGAGATTTATTTCTAGCGATTTAATAATACATGTCATAATGAATCACATTATCCTATCAATAATC
Source organism: Bombus flavifrons (assembly GCF_040668555.2). NCBI lineage: Eukaryota > Metazoa > Arthropoda > Insecta > Hymenoptera > Apidae > Bombus > Bombus flavifrons. Next base: position 7,913,182 of record NC_138455.1, on the reverse strand, counting down.
ATAGAAAACAGTGGTTACATTCATGTTTCACGAATAAATCTAAAAAATAATGGGTCATTTGACCAATGGGAACAGAAATCTACTAATCTAACTTAACCTATTTACACTTCATTTTCTCTGTGTTTCGCAAATACTCATTTCCGTGTTTGTAGACTATGGAACAATTCCAAATCGAACAAAGCTCACAAAAAAAGGACGCGGTCTTCCTAACCGTAGTAAAGATAATAGCGTGTAAAGTGTATACGCGAAACTCGATACCGTTCTCTCGAGATAAGAAGACGTATCAAATAGAACGCGCGTTGTTCTACTAGCAATTGAACGAGCCGTTGAAAAAGGTTGGTACATGGTTTGTAGTATCTCGAAACCGGGTAAAAAAAAAAAGAGTAAGAAATTCGATACGAGGCAAGGCGGTTTCGACGTGTCGTGTACGTGTAACATAATCTAAGCGTGTGCTTTTGTACGTGTTATCGCTTCGAGTGGCAATACATTATCGGAAATGAGTCGATATATTGACTGACGTTGTACATCCGACACCGTAGAAACGCACGCCACCTTGGGATTCGCTGTTTTTCGAGCAAGGGCAAGTTCACGCGTTTTTTCGCAGACTCCGAAAAAAAACTCCAACGAGCACGGTTACACGAATACTGCGGCTCTGCTTTTACGTCTTTTAGCCGGGAAAAAATGAAGTGATAAGTGAGAAAACGCGGCAGCGTGATATGAACAATTTGTAGTTCTTTAAAAATTGACGCAGATTTGAATGAGAAAAGAGGAAGAAAAATAGTAAAAAAAAGAAAAGAAAACAGCGCTATAAGTATTAAGATCTACCATATAAAATGTTCTACTTTATAGTATCAATTTTCCCAATCTTCATTCTTTTTGAATAAACATTTCTGTTTTTGAAGATACATTATTACATACCATCTTAAAGCGGAGAATTCTCTTCCACATACATATGCATAACCTTAATATTTTTTAATTAAAGTCATCCTTCTTAAAATTCAATGAAGCATGAATTGTAAGAAATCATTGAATGTTATATACAATCTAATACACAGAAGGAAAAGATGAGAGGAAGAAGAAAATGTCAAGGAGCAGTCGTATCAAAAATACTCTTAAAAATTGTATGCTATTATAGTGACGATTGAAGAAACAACATTCAATACTCTACAAACATCTGAATAAATTCCTTTGGAAATTCCAAAGAGAGGGAGAAAAGAAGGAGAAACACAACACCATATATGCATACCAGCTCTTAGTACGCGAAACATTGAATTTTCTTGTATCATTTTTCTAAATCTTCTTTGTCTTCGATAAATGCCTGTGCAAATGTATCTATGCGTATCATTCTAAAACTAAGAATTTTTTATTGCATACGTAACTTCAACTATCTAAATTAACCGTATCTCTCTTAGAATGCAACAAAATACGATCCTTAAAAGTTAAACGTTTTATGTTATAATCTCGTATGTATATACAGTAAATTCCACACAAATTTCTCCAGACATTCCAAGAAAAAAAAAGAGAAAGGAAGGGAGGAAGGGACGCAAGGAAGAAGATACCGTCGAGAAACGGTCGAACCTCGAATCGCGCTGTTAAAAATTATTACGCTATTATCACGACGATTATCGTGCTCGATCTAATATTACACGTACATATGCGTCTCGCCTTGACATGTCGTAATGGCGGTCGCAAGAACAAGGACACCCACCGCGGCAGGATAACATCGTATCGCATAGGCTACACGGCCAAGTACACGTCCTGTGCTCTGACTTCTATTTTTATGCCACTTTTCCTCCCTCTGTTGTTCACCGTTGGCCCGACTTCGATTGTGCCGTGTGTTGCACGATTAGAATCGATCTGCCCACTCTTTTCCCTCATCCTCACGTGACTCCACGCGAAACCTGATGCCGTGACAGAGAGAAACACACACGCACACACACACAAAGAGGGAGGGGGACGGGGGGTCGTTTTCTGATTTGGTCGCGAAACGTCATCGACGCCTATACGCGTTTTAATAGAAAAACGCTTCGAATAGAACACGAATCGGCCATTCATTAAGCTCCATTGTAGTATCATTAACGTTTCGAGTACGCTAGCCTAGTGTTATCGAATTGCAGCGAACGTGTAACTTTAGACAGGCTGAGAGGGGTTGGGCAGACAGAAATAACGCGCGGTTTCGTGCACAATTTTACCGTATTACGGATACAAGCCTTTAATTAAACAAACGGGTAAACAACTAGTCATCGTCCCGCTGCGACTGCCACATCCATTAAATTATCGAAATGTTAACAAGGATCAGAAATAAGAATTTTATTTTTACACTCGAATATCCTACTTTCTTATTTCAATTTGTAGTAATATTTCGATTACTGTAACACGTATATTTTTGATAAACAATGATCCGAATGTCTGTGGTGCGAACAAGACATGTATACCATTGAAATACATATATCGTTCGACATGATCGTCGCGACATTTTCAGCAAGCGGTTACCTGATTAGGCTTGACAACACGTTTCTACGAGCCCGTGTGAATTTACGAGGCGAAGTTACGAAGGCCGTTCATCGTCAAGGATAGAGCACAGCGATTCGACCGCATATGTAAACACAGCCGGCGATTGGTCGAAGACACCAGCGATAACACATCGCAAAAAAGCCGCCAATTCTTAACAAACACTGACACAAACCCACCCCTTAACTTAACTCAACCTTCCAATCTAACTATTGACACACGTAACCATCCCCCGTAATAAACCAATTCTCGTATGCAATTCCACCAAAAATTCACCAAACGAGATTCTACCAAACAGCTCCTATTCACACTGTCTACCTCTCCCCGATTCAATTCGACTCTCGAACATCAATCGTATGATATACATCGTGTCACAGCGAAAGAATAGGAGTATAGTATAGTATCTAAGTAACACCGTGATAACTGTCACAGAGCACTTACGTCGTGGTCGGTGGTTTCGTTCGATGGTGGATCGCGCCAGAGCCCGGTGTCCACGGGGTTAATCGGGGACGTGCGCGTGAAGGTGAATGGAAAGGCGGCGAGAAACGAGCGGAAAAAGCACGAGAAGAGAGACGAACGCCAGCGCCGGCGACACGAGCGTTCCTCGTGCGCTCAGCTCAGCTGAAACATCGCCGAGCAGCGACTGCGAGGCTGCTTCTACCGGCGGCTGCACTGTGCGCCTGCAACGAGGCAAACCGCGCAACGGGTCTGGCTCGTGGCTGTTCGCCGCGGCCCGACAATTTCCGCCGCAACTCGGCCCGTTCCGCCACTAGCCGGCCGACCTCGATACTTTTTGGCGGTCTTCGAGGAACTTCGACCGCCTGCGCGTACGAGCCACAGGGTTGCAACTACGCGACTCTGGTTCACGATTCTCGCCGCTGCTGTTCGAAGGCGCATCCATGCACTGCGCATCTACACAGGTTCTGTTCTACCTGTGCGAGCGTTCCTACCTTCCGAGTTTCTTTCTTGGCGTTGGCTCGGGTGCAGAGCTCTGGCTATATTCCAGGCGAGTTATACCCGAGTAGGTTTAGGTTATTGAAGGGGAATTTGTCGGAAATTTTGGCCGATCTACTAGAATTTATTTCGTAGGTTTAGAACCTGGAATAGAATAGATTTCGACGAGGATTGGTGGGAACCTTTCATTTGTGTAATACGTTCTAAAGATGGTACTGTGAGAGGGTGTTTGTTAAAAGACTTTGTTAAATCTACTGGCATCTATCGCAGGTTTATAGGGGAATATATGATCCATAATGATAAATTCTGACGATAACTATCGCGAGGCTTTATCCTGTACAAAGATTTTAACGTAGTGCTTGAGGGTTGTTAATAAATTTTGGTAAACGTACTGGAATTTATTGTAAAAGGTGGTTGATAATAAATTTTGTTAAATCTAAGCGAATTTATAACCTGTAACAAATGGTACTCTGACGATAATTAATCGAAGGGTAAATACTGAGTATCATAACGGTGCATAACAATCCATTGTAATTATGAAAATTCGTTATACTTTTTCAGACCGCAAAAACGTATCGTGACAAGAGAATGAGGTTGCGCGTTAATTAATTATGAAACTGAAGGGATGATACCCTTTATAGTTGAGATAGATATCTAAACCCAAGTTCTCATTATTCAAACATATACCATTATGATTTTTATTCCATCAATTACCCTCAACCCCTAAACTACCGAATCTATAACCCGCGTAACAAATTATGGCAATAAAGTCCTGAACCTTATTACGACGTTCATTTATGAAATTTTGCTTGAAATATTCCGCTGACTGTTACTAACCGATCAGTAAAGGATTCATCGAATCAATCATACGCGTGACTATGCAACTAGGGAGTGCGTGACGCAATGCACGTAAAAGCTAGAATCGAAGCATTTCTGTCGGCATAGTGGCCGGGTATTCACTGAGGTGGTACATGGTCCCCGTTGCTGATTCCTAGCGACGATGTTGCGCTACTGCTCTGCTGGAGAAGGATCGATAAAGGGAGGAGGGATGGAACCACCCGGGAAGAAACGACGGAATCTGCGCTCTTCCTTCCCCCAAACCCCTCGAGCACGTTGCTCACCCACAACGCATGACTGTTCGGTAGATTCGCTGATGTCGGTCTATTCTTCGGTTCTCTCTTCCACCTGGCTCCCAACCTCTTCTTGCCCCTTTTTTTTCTACATCTATCTCCTCTCCCCTTTCTCTTCCTACCTTTGGAATACCAGTTCCATCTAGCCGTAGACGTACCGCTGCAATATTAGGGTTAGTGAACTCTGAATCGACGCAGATAAGCGTCCGAGCTCTTTTCACTAGGCGGCTGATTATTTCCCCGTGTGTAAAAGCGACGATTTTAGTTCTTTCCTTCCTTCGTTAACTGGCCTAGCTTCCTTTTCGTGGCCAGCTTTTTCGCTGATTCGTTCGTGGAATGGAATTAGGTTAGGTCGCCCCTTTATTTGGTATTCAAGCATATGATAATTAAAGACGTGGTCGCGAGGGGTTAATTAACCAGTCGTGGCCATTCATTGATGAGCGCATGGTCTGGAAAACCTAATATATAGGAGTACCTAGCTTGCGATCCACTGTGAGAAGAAGCTCGGAATGTTCCATGCCCCGTTTAAATAATTCATCAACAATTTATCAAGGAACACCTGTATGCAGCCAGCCTTGAGGAGTTCCTGGAAAATAAATGATTCTGCCTTGGAAGAAGTTTAGAAAGAAAATAGTACAAGATACTGTTCCTTGGTTTCCTACCAAGATTTGAAAATCTATTGTATATAATTTCGTGCTTTCGTTGATTTCCTTCCTCGTTTCTCCTTATTAAAGGTTTCCCGGTTATTATTATTCCCAAATTGGAGTTTCGTCACAGATTTTATCTACTTAACCACTCTCGAGTACAACGTAATACTAAATCGGATTCTATCGTGTTAGTTGTACAAAACTGGCTGATCCCAGAGGCAGGCAAAAGGTCAGAGTAGATATACGCCCTCGCAATGCCGGTCCAGAAGACCGTGAGTCACTTTGATATTTTGCTGATTACCAGTGAACGTCAGTCATAAAACTGGCATTGCCTCTCGATTCGGAATCGGTGGGTCGCTGCCTTTAACTTCAACTTCACGGATTAAAGCGGGAAGGAATAGATACAAAAGAACGCACCAAGAGATCGCGCGCACCGAAAAAAATCCGTGAATCTTTGTCTCTCTCTCTCTCTCTCTCTCTCTCTCTTTCTCTCTTTCCGGTTTATGTGTCGCAGCCCGGCCGTTTCAATGCAGGGTTGGTAACGAGTACGAGCTTCTGACGTCTCCTCGAAATAACGAGGCCTCCGAACAAAAGTGCCCAGAGGTTCTTCTACGCCTAAGCTAGGAGTAAAAGAGTGTCGTTACGTAATAATATCTCTGAAAATCCGGCGTGTTACCTCCTCGCGAGTCACGCTGCCAGAAACAAGCAATTTAGTAGTCTTCTCTTTTGCTGCGAGGATCTCTCCAGAGTACACTACTCCTTTCTTCTTTCCCTTTATCTCCTGGTGTACGTCTACCAGGGACGCTTTGCAATTTGATAGAAAACGAAATTGGACAGTGTCAGTTTCTCTTGAATTAAGCTTAAATTTTTCAATGAATTTGTATATGTAAATTTTATGACTGGAATTCGTCTGGTTGTTTCGTTTATTATTTTATAGCAAAGGGTCTATCGTATGTGATATCAGGAAACATAACTGCTCGTTCCAAGCAATGTACAAAAAATACTAAAGAAACGTAATTTAGCAACAAATAAAGATACTATTACTGCGAGAAGTTAGGCTATGCATAAAGAATAATGGAAAGTAGTGACTTATTTTAATGTATGGCAGTTTTGTCACATGCATAGGACATTTTATACGACTGCTGTGTTACAAAACGCGCTTGCATTAATAAGTCATATATCAGATCCCAACAGTGGTAGCGTGAAAGAATATCTATTTGCAACGAATAATTTATCGTGAAAGTTTACATCGACTTCATAACGAATAACAATGATAAAGTCTGACGATGATTGAAAGATTGAGAATCAATAATGCTGTGAGTCAGACTATTTTCATTTTACATCTTCAAAGCTGTGATTTAACTAATTATGAAACTAAAAGGCCGATACATTCAAAAGTTGAGAAATGTGACTGCGTTCGAATTGTCAATACCTGAAATTTTAGTTATATATGGAGTTATTATATAGGGTGACGACTGTCGATTGATGAAAGTGAAATACAGTGGCTTTTCATCTTGGTAAATGATTCGAGAATGATACAAAAAGTCGACATCCTTGAATCGTAGCCAACGTCGTACGAGCATAGCCATTTTTCGTGACGTTTGACCCGTTTCTATTGGATGAGCATGACGTCACCGCAGGGAATGTCAGATCAATGGTCCCCAGGGGTTGGTGGCACTGCTTTCCCACCTTTACATCCTCCGGTACCTTGTTCAACCACCGTTCCTGATAAACACGTGCACACAGACTGCCCACGCGAGTTACAATCGAAATTATCGAGGATGACGACAGATACCACGTACGTTGCAAATTCTATGATTCACAGTTAGTCTAACTTGTTCCTTCCATATCTGTTAATCCAATCTGTCCGCTACCTTTAACATTTTCCCGTACACGTGTGCATTACTGACACATTTTTTTTCAACTGCCTCCCGTTTCTGTCTTTCATACGCCGGTTAATTAAAACGTAATCGCCAAAGAGGAGAATATTCGCTTTCAGTAAACATATTCCACCCCCTATGAATCCTTCACAAACCCATTACCACGAAATTGTGTCCTCTCAATAGGGCATCAATCTCGGCTTAATAGTTTCAGTGACAACACTCATCTTCGAAAATTGATGCTCTCGTGGTGGTGCTCAAACGTGCTTCCATTCTTTCTTCGAGACGTTCGATCGATTCACTTAATCTCGATACGATTGCTTCGTTTCGGTACAGTTTGTATCGTGGAGAGCCATCGAAGAGGCTTCTAGCTTGGTCGATGACACGGCCGAGAAAAGTTACTTTCCTCCCGGGTTTCCTGGGTGTTGAGAACCACTGGCATGACGTCACAGAAAGTTCAATGACGTCATAGACCGTTCGATACACCGCGATCCGATGGTGGGGGTTGGTTCACCGAGAAGCGCTCAGGACCACGGTAGGGGATAGGGAGGAAACGAAGCTGTGCACACATATACGTACACAGCGTCAAAGGGGAAGTCAGAGTGGAGAACGAGAGACTTTTCACGCCGTTGCAACTGAATGCTACTACTACACTGGCCTCGTAGATCAAAGAACTAGGCTGACAGATTCGGCCGTGTTGTTACCATTTCCTCCCAATCCTTTTCTCTCTCGACATTTCCACGCGGTACTAAAATTCTATATCGCATACCTGATGAATTTTTTCCACGAGATTTTTTCCCACAAGTTACCTAGAATTTTTCTTCGTACGTGTTGTTTAATCTTTTGCGAGTTAAAATAGATGGAGTATTTGAACGCTTACTACTACCACTGAGAACATTTATGCATATGACAAGTTTGTGAAAATTCGGATTTCGATCTTGCCTTCAACGACACACCGCGCTTTCTTCTGATATTTCGTATCGTGGACAAACTATTAAAACACGATCGAGATATGAAGAGCCACTAAATGTACTTTAGTTATATTAGTATGGCAAAAGCTTAATATCTAGAAATACTACTACACGAAACGAAATTTAATATATTGAATCTAACTGAGTAACACGTAATTGCTATAGTAAATACAGCAGCGTGCAACAACATTCCATGGCCACTTATTATGGCCCGTTCAGAAACTGCACTGACTAATTTTATAAACTGAGAGGCAAGGAAAAGCGATGACTTCTTCTTTTCCAAATTTTCCTTGGAATTTACTATTACTTACTGTTGTATCCATAAAATAAGTGAACCTATGGAAGTATATCACCCGTTCCTTGAGAATCGAACGTTTATTGTGTACCTGGGTGACCAGATCGAGGGATTTAGAAAAGGAGAAGTTGATCAGTTTGATTTCTGAGACGCTCGTAATAATTACAGTGTTGGTAAAAATGAAGCTGCAACTGCAAAAGAAGAAATAGTTCCAAGTTGATATTCTACGTTCCTAATAACGCACGATCACCTTATTTTCCTTTTGAACTTGCCAAACTCCTGTTTTGCCGATCAATACCAACTTTTGGTATACTTTCAAGCCTCATTAATTTCACCAATTCACCGTATTTCCGCTTTCCACCGAGAATACACTTGCGAACGAAAGCTGGAATGTCGCGTTCGAAGTATATAAATAAGTGGAAGGGGCGATGTTCGAGCAGCATCGTTACGTAACGCGATTTAACGGTCAAGAAGGGAGCGTTGACGATGGTGTTTCCGGTGTTCCGTCTTCCGGCCAGTCGGAAACCGCAGAGTGCACCGCGTCGCGGAACGAAAATTACAAGCGTACCTTTTATAAGCAGCCCTGACTGATAGTAGGGGGTGGCGCAATGCGGCTACCCTGAATTGCATCCCCAAGAACGGATAAACAGGTCGCTGGAGATCTCGTAGAACATTCGTTCTTGAAAATTGCCGTCCTTAAACCAACCTATTCCATACACGAACAACACCCACAGATCGTTTGCCAATTAAAAATCAAGCATTCCACAGAATCAGTGAATCGCGTCTTAAACGATCATATACGCACAGTATTTGACTGTGTGTGGAAATTGAAATAGAATTGTAGGCGGTAGTGTCGCGAAAATATTTCACGGCTCGTTTCGAGTCGAATTACTTTTCCGTGATCTTTTTCAACTTCGCGTAACGTCGCGTAAAAGACAGAACTTTCGTAGATGCAGCGGTTCGAACGAAGCGAGATCTTGTCTCGTGTACGAGCCGGAAAAGAAGTTTCAAACGAGAAGAGGATCCTTCAAGTTGGCTTCTTTCGAACGATAAAAGAGAAAATTCAGCTTTCGGGAACGCAACGACTAGGGTATATGTATGTGGAGAAAATCCTCGTTTAGATGTCGAGCCACCTGCCTCTTCGAGGCTCGGTATCCACTCAACGCGCCTCTTCTTCGTGCTCCAGAATCAGTCGACATAGCGAGCCTCTGCTACCCTATTGCATATGCAAATATGCATGTGCTCGTGCAATCTGGACTTCCAGGTTAATTTGTCGCTTCTCCCTGGAATAACCTTAATTATCTTTTGATCGTTTTGCTTATCCTAATTAAAATTATTAAAAGATTTTATTTTTATTTAGCGTTCTCTAACCCCTTGCTCTAATTCTATATTTAGCTGAACTTGACATTGTACTTTCTTTTATTTCTTCTACTTTTAGTATATAAAGATTACAGGGGGATAATAAGCCACATTTTTTAAGTTTTATAGAAGAGATATTTTGAAATTCAGTACATTATATTAATTAATCTAGTATTAACAATATTATATTCTTTATTGGCTTTTTCTGTATACGATCTCTACCATATGACAGAAAATTCAGAAAAATTTCACTGCTCCAAGATGAATTAAACAGCATTTGCAACCTAAAATTCTACATGTTTTCATGTCAGGATATTTCAAATTGATAAAAACCGACTGAAAATGCACATAATTTTAATGACTACAATAACTGATGACATATTCGTGGTTCTTCGTCTTTTTGCTACTAAAAACTCAAGAACTACAAATACGTCATCCAATCATCGTAAAAGTTTAAAATCTAAAGATTAATCAGCGTTGCTACTGAATATTTATGGCTACTTTAATTTATGGCTACTTTATATTCTTTCCACTAAAACTAGATCATCTGAATCATTACATACGTCGCGTGGAACGATTGCGACTCTCCATCCATCTATATTCCACTTCCGTTTCCATGGATCGTTAAATCTCGAGGTGAATTGATTTTTTAGCAATAATAAAACTGGCGAAAACGCAGTTTTCGGTGTTCTACTTTTACGCGCGACAGCCGATTTCCACATTTAATTACCCGGGCAAGATGAATGAGGATTTCCTGACTCTCGAGCATCGATTTCCTTTCCGTTGAAACAATGTCTGGCCGGAGCTATTCAGAAATTAGATGGAGGCCAACGAGAGAATTTCATAGGAATGTCTGCATTAATCAGCAAGGACCTTATTCCACGGGCAGGGGAAACTTATAGTTTATGTAATTTGTTAACGTTTGAATATCCACGCAAGAGGAGAAACTATAGTGAATTAAAGAGCACGTAGCTCTTGCGAACAATAGTCGTGGAAACGATTGTTCGATCTTTTTCTGAAATGTAATTTGCATATTGTTCTTACAATTGATGAAATCAGTTTGTAAAATGAGTTAAGAATCACTTGGATTCATTAGAGAAGGACATTCGAATATTTGAAAGTGGTATTCAGTAGGATTTTTTTAATTATCTTACACTTCGATGAAATACGTTTAATTGAAAAAAATTCGTGCTTCTTGTGTCGCCCTCGAAAGCACGTGACAAAACCAATTGTACGTTCCTTACTCGGTAGGTAAAATCATATGAAATATTTCTATATTCCATCGATAAAGCGGCAAAAATTCCCATGGGGGAAGCAAATATCATTGTTCAGCCATTTGTTGTAGGCATAGAAGAACTCTATTATAACATTACATTATCATGCATATATTTACTCGAATCACAGATGAGTATGCAAAATTGTTATGAGTGAATGAGATGTATGAATGCACCTTAGGAGTACAACTAGTTCCTAATTTTAAATACGCGAACTATATATACAAATGGAGATAAAATAGATAAACAATGTGCATAATATATACAGAGTACAAAACCATTGACTATCGACAAACTGTGCACGTAGTCGATGCAGCGATGGTATTATATATTTTAGTTACACTTCCCGCCACTGTAGTGTTGCAATCTTATTCTATCCCTAGTCGGTATTGTTGGAAATGACACGACAACGATAAGAGTTTACTATAGAAATCCTAATTTGTACTGAATTGATATATGTATGTATCTACCACTTAACTACCTATCGGTAAACCTTAAACTCTCCAAAAAATTCTAAAGTATAAAATTGTGCGATGCATTTGATGAATTTAATAAAATTATTGTACACGAATCACATAATTGCATAAATATTACTAATACAAAACGATTCGCGAAAATATATTATCCCTGCATTCTGCCGATTACAATTCAATTAGTCAACGCAATGATTCATCGTTGAGCCGTTTTCGAGTGTCGTCGTGGCTCGATTTGTTTGCGAGGATGTAACGAGCAAAACGGCGCGTGGGTTCATCATCCGGCGAGGAGAAATTGCATCAACACCTTGCGCCTCTATTAAATCTTTTCCACATAAGTTAAACAAAGATTTGTAGCTCGCTGATTAACTCTTGGGTTAGTCACGTTCCGCGTGTGTCAGAGTTCATCAGCGCTATCAAGCTTGTGTCGGTGAGTGCGTTTGACAACTGCCATTTCTCTGGTAGGAAACGAGTTTTCCCTCCAATGTGCAAACCAAAATAATATTTCTGCAGAGCTTCGATTATCAAGATATCGATTAACACAACGATTATTGTAACTTCGATTAATTGAAAATTTAAAAGTAGTCCCTTGTATCGAAGATTGAGAAAGCCTTTGTTCCTGTTTGATCTCTGGAAGGAAGAATTTTTTGAAGACAGAAATAGACTGATTTTTTCTAAAGAAGTAGGAATATCCTAAATACTCTCCAAAAACTGCATTCGTGAAGCTAAATGTGTCTTGCATATTATTCAATAATAATACTTTTCTCATCAAAGATTTTTTAAATGAGATATTAGAATCTGATATAAAGCTATACAATAAATATGCTACGTATATAATAATTAACAATCATTATCATATATTTGCTTTTTTCGTTATCTTCCCAGAAAACATTTACTTCCAACAGTAGCCACTCGGTTTTTTGTAATCGTGCATGAGTTGAAGAAAAATAACTTAAATACGAAGAATTATAAAGCAAGTTGGTATTGCTGCATGTTGAGTTTTTTCTTAAATTCACGCACGACTGCAAAAGACATAATGAACAGTTCGAAGTAGATATCAACCGACTAAATAGATCTTATGTAAAACATCTGTTTAAAGATCACCGATACACTCTTAAAGAAATACAAATAAATCTATTACACAATCAAATAGACAAATTAAAGATATCTATTTCAACGTCTTTTGAATTTCTGGAGCACAGAATTTCATTATTATTTTTTATTCGTTTGATCTAGAAAAATTTAGATACGAATTGGTGCATGGTAATCTGAGCCTGTTGAATTTCCGCAATTTCATCGTCTGACTATCAGGGAAATTGAGGAGAATTGCGAGTAATGAAACTTAAATGTTCATTAGACTACTTCGACGCTCCTTTCGCAATCTCGCGGATTCTTTGTTACGAATTTACGAGTTGCTAGCGAAAGCATCGACAGTAATAAGCGTGCAATCTCCACGTCGAGTGCATCCCACGATAACGATCTAAAAAATACTCGGGAACAATACGGAGAACGTAGGATTCTAGGTCTCGAGAATTTGCTCATAACCCGACTAAAAAGAGGATTGGTCTCGAAGCAAGCTTTTGCAATTCACCGATGAGTCAACGAAAGTAAAAATACATTAGCGAGAGAAGAGGAGCAGTCTTTCTCCTCTTATCGTGAAAACTTTCCTCGGTGGCGCCTTGTCATAGAATGTTACAAAGTCCTCAGATAACCGATGAGATTCCTGATATTCGTCAATCCTATCTGACCAGTTCAAAAATTTGGAAAGAATGTCCATCAAGCTAACCGTTCAAATTAGTGACGCATATGGTGCGCCTCTATGTCGCCAATTGGTATCATTCAGTTTTTGAGTTTCGATTAGTATCGTTAAGTGACTCACAAGGATTTTGATGAAGTGTTATGTAGACTTTGGAGTATTTTTTACTTGAATTTGTATCCTATCTTTTATGCCATGAAGACTATCCTAATGTTATTATTAATATAGTTAAAATTAAATACCCCTTAAGATTAAATAAGCTAACTCGACCGTAATTTGAATCATCGTGGACGCCTATGATTCAACGATACCAGTTGAGGGCTAATTATCTAAAACTTTATTATTAGATTGTATAATTATTAACGCAACAATTTTTTGTTTCTATATTTTTTAATCCTGCAGTTCGCCTTCGGTGTGTATGACACAAAATCAAAATCATATTTCGATAGATACGTATTAAAATATAGATAGTTTTTAAATATTCGTTCTTAGTATTCCATTAAATCAGGCAAATCTTGCTACTTTCCAGCATTCTTTTTCCAATTATATAACTTTCATAAATAATGTTGCCGCTTATTATATGAAATAACGAAGATATTTTACGTGACCAGAGTCGGTGTAGCACACTGCATTTATGCATTTCCTGAATTATTTCTTTCTTCCATCTTTGCACTCTTTAGATATTCGAAGTTATCGAATTTCCCTACAATTAGATCTATATTTTATTAATAGACTTGACACGAGAGACATTAAACGATCGTCAGAGAGTTACACGCGAAAGCAAAACATGAAAATGGACCCTGACCGGTGCAACGTTTCCATTTCCGCCAGTCACGACGCAATATTGGTATTTATCGGTAATAGAAAAAACGGTGGGATTGAAAAAATATCGTTAAAAATATGAAAAATAAGAAACGAAGGAGGGACATTCGGATTTCACGGAAAAGATCAGACGGAGAGCGTGAAGTCTCGTGATTGCTGTCACCGCAGTAGGAACGTTGAAACGTGCGGATCGATAAGAGCTGAGTAAAACGTGCGGTTTTACACAGCGTGAGCTAAGTGTTGGACAGCTTTTACTTTCACCTTTGAGGAAACGTGCGCCGCTCGTGTTGCGGCAGCCTGTCTTTATGGATCAATTATAATACGTCGATTAATTATTTCGAAATCCGAACCTGACCAGTTCCGCCAATATTGTTTCCCGCTTTACTCATTCGATAACTTGCATCACTACATTTTTAGTCCCGATTGCTCTTTCCAAGTCTGTACAAAATTCTATAATTTCTCCTTTGTCTCTGGATCTGTAATATCAATTATTTTCTATTTTTTAAATCATCCCTTTTATATCAATTTCAAAATGATTATTTCAACGACATAGATGTTTTTAATTTGATTTGATAATGATTTTTATAAAGTGATTAAGCATGGGATTAACGAGAGACATTTTTATGACACGTAGATGAAAGAGATTAAGAAAATTCCACAAACAGAATTCATATACGTCCTATCAGCGAGATACACCCCGACAAATGCGCCAAATTTAGACGTCCGCTTAGTAAGTCGTCTGCGCACTCGTTAAGTCGCTCTCGCGACCTTTTTATGTTTCAAATGTTGGAATTTTATATTTCCTATATTAGCAGAAAATTTCGTGAGTCCTGTGTGACTGTAAAAACTGCAGAATTTGGGACATCTGAAGGCTCTTTGTTTTAGCACATTGGCTGCTGTTAAGATACAGCTACTGCTTCTTAGGATTATACATATTCACAATGACTCACCAAAGTATTCGAACATTCATCATAGAAAACTTTTATACTGGTTTCTCCCGAATAGGCTATTGTAATTTATAATTTGTTAGAGAAAAATGAATATTAACTCTTCCATAAAAAGACACACTAATAGACACACTAAGACAACTGTAATGTTCTATTGTAATTCTACCAAAACATTAATTATATTTTTCTATTAACTCTGTTTTTACCTCTTCTGTATGTCCATATAACTTCAGGTATATTCTTTCAAAAAACTGTGGAATATTTCATTCGCGAAATAGTGAATTACATGAAAAGTAGAAAAATATAAATATGCATATTGAATACTAAAATATTTAAACACCATTCTATCTCCATCAGCTGTGTTCTAATAATATCTATTAAACAATGATTATTCTAATAATATCTATTGTATTATAATTGTTCTAATATTATCTACTGAATTATAATTTTCATTCTGAGTCATGTACGTAGATTAGAGGAGAAAGTTCGATTAAAAAATGGAATATCTAAGCTATTCTAACATATTCGATAAATGCTGTACACATTGTGCACAACATACATGGTTGTACTTACTGTAGCGTGCCCGGTCATCATGGTGTTAACATCACTTTACACTCATGTTTAATTAAGCGGGTTGTGTGGCAACCGTGCATGGTCTGCATGCACGCGTTTACGTTAATCTGCATGTATATCGTGACTCAGGATCCGTCTAGTACTATTTTCTGAACCGATTGCGAGACCCATATACCTATGTGAAGCCACGGTTTAGGTAGCTGCGGACATTTTGGTCGGTGTATGTCCAGCTTGCGTTTATGCGAATATCGATCAAGGTAGGGTCAGGTTAAGCGCCGCGGTAAACTTGGTTCTCATCGACTGAAACGATACTCGAGTCGATTAGAACGTAGTTAGACGCCCGTATCAATTCCCTCCGGATTAATACTCGAATAATCGACGATCGACGAAATCCACTTTCCTATATTGATCAGCGTGATACATTCACGAAATGAAAAGGAAATATCTAGTGTACGAGAAATAAACATTTATTGTATTTTTAGTTAAATAATCAGGAACTCAAATCTATACTTGAGCTGTGTTCTTAAAAACTAATGAAAAATTCGGAAACACATTGGTATTGTCGAAAAGAAGAGATCAATCAGTTGGATGCAAATATGGGGATATTTAAAAAATAGCTGATCTGTAACGTTTGGAAACTTTTATTGGAATTTTCAGCCTTGGAAGTAGGAAGTAATTGTACGAGGCTAAATTATATAAATACAATGAATGATCAAGACTTGTTACGTTATGCTTTTCACTCAACGATTCTGAACTGCAACAAAACTGCATTAGGTGAGCAGGTGAATCATCGTACAAAGGAAATCAGATGTACTAAGATACATACTATCAACTGTATAGTATACACATACATGTACATGTTTGATTTTTATGAAAAGTTGCTATTCGTATATCTAAACATAAGTTTAGAACAACGCTAATAATTACATTTAAAAAATTATAAATCCCACTACTATTAGTGTCAGACGAGCTGTACATGTATATACTCTGCAAGAAAATACGAGTCAATCGTATGGAATTGACGTTGACGATCCATTAACTCAACTGAACATCAAACAACTCCAAATTCACCTATTTTCCCATTTCGTTCTCTACCAAAGTTATCGTTACCAAGACTCTTTCGATCCGAGAAGCTCCAGCAGGGGGAGCTCAATTTTATTTCAAGCCACGGAACGTTCATTTCTACAGCGTTAAGAATCGGAACAGCACGACGTCGCGTGTGCGAGCTACGCGTCTGATATTTTTGGCGCCGTCTCTTTTCCCTTTTTCTCTTTCCTCCTCTGACTCTCGCTTTGGGCAGTCGTTTCATCGCAGCAGCCGCATTTTTTCCGCTCGATGCATGTCGGATAAAAATATCTTCTTTTTTCTATCCTTTTTGTTCCTTAACATCATTATTCGTATTGGTTCACGAGGTGTCACGATTGGACGATGGCCACGAGCCTCAATATACTCCGTGTCTCTTTGTGCGACCGTAAATATGCGACGAGAATACTGATATCGAGTCGCAGGGGACATTCGAGAGGTCTCAATCGCTGGGCACCATTGTCGATACAATGCAACCTCGATATGGATCGGTGCATTGTCCAATTACGTCTGACGTGCTCGGTTGCATTGCCGATCGATAATGTTAAAACGAATATCGAGAATATTTCGTTAAAAAAGGAACGAGATACAAGTGTTACTAACGATATTTTTCAAGATATACATCCCTGACATAGAGTAGACCGAGTAAAAAATTAAATATTTAAAATATATCGTAGTTATTAACAGAAGTATCAGTTATTCGATGAAACATTTATCGTACATAGCGCTACAAATGTCATTCATTTTTTTTTCAAGTTTTTATACCACAAGACTAAACACGTTAAAAACCTATAAAATCTACCCGAGAAAAGCTTCCCGAAAAAATTACTTCCCGAGGCTACTGTAAATAAATAATAAAATGTTGTGGGACAAAACAGTACAAAAATGCTGAATGCTTCAACCCCAATTTACCCTACAATTTTTTTTCATTGTCTTTGGATTGTTGATTTTATTACAGAATATAAATTCACAAATTTATGTTTCCCTCGAATATGTATGTCTTAATGCGCAGAGAAAATAGAAGGAGAAGTTTGATCTGCATATAATTTCTAATCTCACGAGATGTGAATCGATTCCTGTCCGATTCACCTTATTTTTTCACCTGGCCATATTGTGGTAACCCTCGGCGACGTAATTTCGTCTTCCTCTTCGGCCCCTCTGATCCGTTTTTCCTCGGTGACAATAGCACGTTACTAATATGTCGTCGCCACAATTCCGCTACGAGGCACGACATATGACATTTTTCGGAGTTTATAGTATTCGAGCCGGGAAGATAGTAAAAGCGATACCTGAAGCATCCATCCCTACTAGGGATGGTACCCTATGTACCCTTCTTTTGGGGGGTGATTTTGCTTAGTGGACGACCGAATATTTTTCTGTGACTTTCATATCCTACTGGTAACTCTATGTTTGTTCTTATTTATAGAAAAGTAACGTTTGAAGTATGAATTTCATATTCGACTCGTTAGTCTGAAATTTTTCTTATTTATAAATATAAAATTAATATTGTTAATTAATTAAAATTAATATTATTTATAAATATAAAATTAACGTTCGAGGCATGAAGATTTTTCTTTATATTTGACTCGTTGTATATTTTTTCATTTATAATTCAAATAATGCTTGAAGCATGAAGCATCTTCCGTTACTTTCATATTCGTTTCATCGCTGTAGGATTATTTTTATTTCGAAGAAAGTAATAATCCACAGCACGAAAATTGTAATAAAATAGAAAGGGAATGTAAATATAAATACAGTAAAAGAATTCTAACGTATCAGATACATATATGTACATACTATTCATAGATTGAAATATATCTAAGAGATGAGTCAAGTAACCATCGTAAACGCATTTTCAACTTCCCAACTTTCTACTAGAATTCAATATTTGCAACGTCAAGTTAACGTATGTTTACGTCCATTCCTTATCTAGCTTCACCAATAAAGTGAGGGTGATCAGGGTGTGACTCAGCTCCTTCCTTCCATCGATATCCGGTGTTCCGTGTCGTTTTGCACGTAATTAGACGGAACTTCAATGGGGCCCGTTCGCAGATAGCCAACGAGTGAAAGTGTGTCACCGTATTTTTCGTTTTTCACGTGTTACTCGCAGACGGTGGTCTTGAGACGTTTTGACGTCATGCGTTCCCGCCGATAACCATTTCCGCGGGCCATTCACTTGACGTCCAAGTACACTTCGGTTTAACAAGATCCAGATAGAAGCTTACCGGGTAGAGATCTATAATATTTATCCAACGTGAAGAACGATGAAGTTGTAGGTACGGGAATAATGCTCGTTCGAAAAATAGGAAAACATACGTGTCCGATCAAATGGAAACGAGAAGATCAGACAGAGGGTTATTACCAAAGGGTGAATTATGATCGTAAAAGAAACTATGGTTTGAAAATAAACTGCCACGAGTCACATTTTAACCATTGAGATATCACGAGCTCAGAGTAACAACGAAAATTCGTGGTTTTACTCGCTCGAGAGATAGGGAAGAATACGTGTTCGATCGAATAGAAATAAGAAGATCAAACGTAGGTTTACTAAAGGGGTGAATTGTGGTTCTAATGGTTTAAATACGAACTTGCACGAGTGAAAATTCATGATCTTATTGGCATCCTTTCAACAAAAGTTCGTGGTTTTACTGGCTTAAAAAATAGAACAGAGTACGTGTTCGATCGAATGAAAATAAGAAGATTAAATGTAGGTTTACTAAGGGGGTGAATTGTGACTCTAATGGTGTAAGAATAAACTTCCAAGAGCCAAATTTCAGCTGTCGAAGTATCACTATTGTTTCACCAAAAACGCGTCAATTATTATTATTATCTCGTATCATTACACGTCCGATAAGAATGACGTTTTGTCGCACACTAAACCAATCCAACGTTTCTGGACCATTAATATTTTCTTTTCGTCATTCATATTACCAATATCGTAATATCTTAGCGTACGATATGAAGGATGGAAGAAGTTGAAGGTTAGTACATTACATCTATTCTCCAAGGATTTCAGAAACATATCGAAAATGTACAGTTTGTTTGAAAAATAACAGTAATAAAATATTTTAATCACGGCGGATGTTTATGCATACTATGAAATTACGATTCACATAAATATGTACGAAATGCACAAATAATACACAAAGATTTATACGACACTTAAAGTACTCATTGTAATATTTAAAGGACGAAACAAATCTCATTCCTTTAGTTTTGTTCATAAAAATGTAAATTTGCGTACATGCACGTGATTTACTCATCATACTTGTAAAAATCCTTCTTTTATTCAACATCGACACAACTCTAGAAATGGCCAACGTATGAATAGATTTCGGATTTTAATAATATTATTCCTTTTCACCATTCATATTTCAGCTGCTCAAAAGTCATAGATATCGACTAACGCCATAAATCCATACATTTTTCAGGAAACTCCTTCCAATAAACAAACTCGTGCAAGTGAAGAAATTCCTTCAGAAACTCGACGCTACGTGTATAATTGGACACGAATTTGGCAAGTAAAATCGAGAAACTTGCAAAAGACAGAGTCGATGATGGAATTCAAAGAGACTCGTTTAACAATCTCATACGTGTTATCGTATTATCGCATGAGAGAAAGAGGAAAGTTAAAAAATTAGCGTGCCACTCCTATCCTCGAGGGATGCGTGTAAACAGAACGAAGAACGACAGAGGGTTGGTTCTGAAAGGGGGAGAAAGAGAAACCAACGATGGCGATGGAAGGGGAACACGAGGCAGTCGAGCTCGATGCACTCGGCCGTCTATTTAGTCGTTGGTCGTGCGCGCGCCATGCTGGATCAACAACGATCGTTTTTACGTTGCTATTGCGACCAAATGTGTCCGTGTTTTCCTCATCGACGCGTTAATTAAACAGCCTCCTGGCTCGTGAACGATCGTTGACAACGCCGGGGGGTTGGGGGGGAAACTCGGCGAGAAAATCGGATTAATCAGACCATATATTCCTCCGTTTTTGCAACTACGTACAGAACATTGCGACTGTGATGGAAATCGCGAGTGTCGTTGAAACTAGCCTCGATTCGATGGAAACGTACGTAACTGGTTGTCAAGCGAAAACCCTAGTGTTGTGAAACGAAGACTGTTCTACGAAATATCGTCGCAACAAGGAATTATTATACTACAGTATACGCGTACATATTACTAAAATTTCGGTGCCAGTTGAGTCCAAGGTTTCTGCGTTCGACTGTACTGAAACTGTGAAGATTTTGTAATTAAACCGAAGTTTGTATTTAAGCTATAATTAAGATCTGTGGAATTAAAAAGTTAGCAATTGACCCGAACTAAAATCGGAGATTGTAAAATTATATTTGAATTGAAGCTTCTGTTATCAAGGAGACGGTGAACCAAAGTTGTAGACCTTTAAAATCGAAGGTTTTAAAATTAGATTTAAATTAAAGCGTTTAAAAAGTCGGCGAACCAAAGGCGAGTCGTTTATCTTAAAATTGAGGATTCTGAAATTAAATCACAATCAACGTTTCTGTTATTGAAAAATCTGCTGGCCGAAAGAGTTGACCTTAAAACTGAAGGCTCCATCACGCAATTAGAGTACAGTTTTCGGAGTTGAGAAACCAGCAGACCGAGGGAGTTGACCGGCGATACTTGTTAACTCGGTTTCGAAGGCGAACGCGCCGGCTTGATAAGCGTTATCTGGCTGCAATAATTGCAGGCTGTGTATTACGGTCGGCCATTGTCGTCGAACGTGGAGGCTCCGTTGAGGCGAAAGCTGCTGACCGCGTGTGTCAACAGGTGATACGATCGCGAGAGACAAAAGGTCGAGAGAGTGGGACGTTATCAATCGAACAGGAGTTTGAATGAAAGGGAAAGAGTGCGTAGCGAGCTCACATGAAACGAGAGAATAGAATCAAAAAGAGGCTGAATCGATCGTGCAGTGCGTTGTAGCGTTTGGTCACGCGATAAGGTGAAGCTTCGCGTGCGCCGCGAGAAACTAGATAGAGTGATAAGGCCGAAAGAGAGTGGAAAAGGAGTCTGGCGCCTCGTTCCTCGCTAAAGTGACACGTCGCCTTGGCCAATAAAACGACAGACGGTCTAAACTGAACGGAATCGGCAGCTGCTCTCCCGGTGTGCGCCTCGTACGTTGGCCCCGTCCGCTTTAATTTCAGATCCAGTCAGACCTAGCATTAAATCCTCGGTCGAGTATCCAGTGAAAAAAGTGATCAGCAAATAACAAGAATCTTTTTTTGGGGCCTTCCAATTGCTTTTCCTCTTTTTTTATTTTGGTTCGTTTGAGAAAAAGGAAGTTGGTGTTGTTCCTTTTTTTTTTATCTTGGATATACGAGTTAATAGTGAAACGAAGATCGAAAATATCGTGGACAATGACTGGACGAAACTGATCGAAAGGGGAGAAAGAAACAGAGGATTCGTCAAGATGATGATGGCACCGCAGGTCGTGGGTGTCTTGTTGAAGAAACCGGGACAGCAGAACCACCCACGTTTTCCACCGTTGGACCCACAGGAAACGAAAATCAGAGGTTAGTTTCTTCGTAACGGATCTGCTTTGTATCTTATCTAGTCTCGACTGTGTTTAATTAATAATATCAAGGAAGTCCTGCGTGATAAACGAGTTTCGCCTTGAGAATAAACGTTTTTAGGGATCGTTGAACTCCTCTAGGTTGAAGATTTCGCGTGGAATTTAATTATTGGAGATACGAGGCAAGCGTGTTCGGTTGAGTTTAAATTGGTTTGAATGTGACTCTAATGGCGTTAGTTGGGCTGGAAGTAGTTGTTTACCAGTCGATTGGATGCGCGGAAACGTAAACTCACCATTCACCACCGGCCTTCTATGCTCGATCCTCATTATATTATCGATGTTATGATTCATTGGGCCGTGTTGTTACAACATTCATCTTATCGGGCCATAACTCGAGGCGCTGTTTCGAATGAAAGTGAATGTTCAACCGTTCCCTGAAACACGCGGATTTCGCTCATCGGATCTATCGATTTTCTGGATAAACCTCGTATCGAAAGAAACCCAGTGTTTTACGTATCTCGCTGATTAATAGCTTGCGGGAATGATTTAGCGTGATATTCTGACGATTTATCATGCGATAACGGTGAAATACGTTTATTAGCCGTTTTAACGCTCTGAATCTATATATTGATTTTGAAAAATTGCTTATCTTGTACTAGAAACTCTTGTATTTACAGATAATATTGTTTATGTATCTTGTGATTATCAAATGCTTGGTTTATTATTTTCCTATCGTCAATAATTTGTTACGTGTAATCCGTTACATAATCAGTTACATAAATATATTTAATATCGTGCAAAATATGATATGCCATTTTTAATGTCTGTAACAAATCAGCTGAATGATATGAATTGTCGCATTCGGATCTTCAAACGATTCCAAGTGAATCCAATTCAGTGAAGGAAGATTTTAATCAACAATAAAAAGATTAATATTCATGAATCTTTTCAAAATAACGTGGAAACACCGTGACGAAAGTAGAAAGATCTTAATCAACAATAAAAGGGTTAATATTCATGAATATTTCCCAAATAACGTAGGAACGTCATTATAAAAGAAAAAAGATTGTAATCAACAATAGATGGGTTAATATTCATGAATGTTATCGAAACAATATATAAAAGTCGTGACGAAAAGAAAAAGATTTCAATCGAAACTAAAATGATTAACAATCGCGAATTTTTTTCAAATAACGAGGAAACATGGAAAAAGAAGAAAGATAGATAACGATATCAAAATAGTTAACATTCGGGAAGTCTTTTTACGTAACATAGAAACGTCGTGACGTAGAAGTAGAAAAATTTCAACTAATATTGAAGTGTTAATATTTGCGAATTTTCAAACAACGTAGAAACACCACGATGAAAGTAAGAAGATCTCGATCAACGTCAAAAGGAATAATATTAATGTTCACCACTTCTTTACGTTTAATATTGCAATTAATATTCAGGAATTCTTTTCAAATAACATAGCAACGTCATGTCTAAAGAAGAAACATTTTAATCGACATTGGAAAGATTAACATTTAGAAATTCTTTTCAAATAACGTAGAAACGTCACGAAGAGAGTAGAAAAATTCCAACTAACGTTAAAAGGATTAATATTCGCGAAATCATTTCAAATATCACGAAAATGCCGTAACTGGAGAAGAAAGATTTCAACCCACGTCAAAAGAATTAATACTCCACGAATCTTTTGCAAATATGTAACATAGAAATATCGCACTGAATATAACGGAAGAACACGAGCCGTTCACCAAGCGCCGCCATTCCTTCACTTGTCTTAGCATAATAAAAAAAAGCGTATCACGAAATTCTTGCGGTCCCCCGGGCGACTAGTATGGTCGGCTTTTTCCGCAACGGAAACTCGCAACCTCTCACGATTCGATTGACAATTCGTGCTCCGTAATCCGGTATCTGGGCTACCGTGGTAACGGGATACTTTTACGCGGTTATCCACTCTGGGGAACATGAAAACTGGCTGTCTAGCGTTGGCTTCCACTACGAGAAGCTTCTCGTTCCTTTTTCTCCACATACGAGCTCTACGATCCGAGGGATCGTAGCCCTGACACCGTCCATGATTTAATGTCAGGGTTGACGACACCCGAGGAAATTTCACCGGCTTCGATGACAGAATTTATACGAACCTTTAATCACCGTGGATCGATCGAGGTCGAACAAAATTCTGGAAACTCTTCGTCTCCTAAACGGATTTCCTTCGTTTTTAAGTACATTCCGTGCAAAAATACGGCTGAATTTCATTTTGCGGCACACCAAGTTTCTGATCTGTCTTAGTAACATATGGTAGGTGGCTTATGACGAGTAGGATCCGAATATAGTTATTTCAGTAGTTAGGCATCTGAAAGTTTAGAGCAGATGCTTCGGACGAAATTTATGTTGAATTTTATTTTATTCTTTTCGTCGTATCATTTTAATTCTATCAATACATGTACGTGTATAACACGCATTACGAATGAAATTGCAGTTGCTAGTCATAATTCCACTTTTCGCAACGATTTCCAGTTAATCTTGTTTATAGGTAGATGACAAATAATGTAGTATCTGTTTTGTAACGTTTTATCTAATCTATATCATTGGATTTCAAATATCAATCACGATATGTGGCTTAATGAACGATATCCCGAGTTCTAAAAGATATCACTTGGAAAAATCGGTAAGAATACCTGGAAAGTTCTTCGTTGAATATCGCGTAGGTTCAGGGTTGAGATAAAAGTGGGAGGATCGCGCGAAAGCTTGTTGCGCCGTGTGGCTAATTGTGACTGACAAGTGGAGTACCTAAATTCCATCGTTTACGGCAGGTCAAGAAACAGTAAAAGGAAAGCAGGTGAGTCTATCAACGTATCCGTACTGGTTTTGACGCCGCCACACTGAATTTCTACCTGTCTTCCTCCCCCTGTACGATCAATTATCAAACACCCTTTCTCTTCTAACGGAAACTTCTCCAATTTTTAACTCCTTACTTGTTCTATTTACAAACTGTGTTCTGACTTTTCAAAATGAAAGGTGTCAAATAGCACTGTTCATAGAAACGAATTTATAATAAATGTGTAATATTAGCTTCCAATGGAGGCAAATCTCAAACTTCAGGACCATATAATACTCATCAAAAGAAGTAAAAATCTTTTAATAAACGTGGGTCCACATATCATTATAATTATTTGACATCTTCATCAACGAATTATTTATTTACGAATAGCATATGATAAAGAAACATCAGCTGGTCATGCACAATTTTCTACGCAATGATGTGGCTAACAGTTCCTTCTTGGAATGTTATCCTTTGACAACTTGCGTTGGGATTATCGTCAGTTCTTTGTAGAACTCTTTCCCAACTGAAATCTAAAAATTCGACCTGCTTCCCATGTTCCACAATTTAGAAAATTACCCTTCAATATTGTATCTCTTAATCGTTGACATATGGCAGTGAACGAATTTATGATCGGCTGTCTGCAGTGCAAAAAACATTATTCACGCAATAAAAAGATTCTTCTCTTATGATATTACAGGCTCATCTCGGAAATGTTTTATAAAACCAATGACATATGGAGACATATTTATCAAGACTTTTGCTTCTGACGAGTACCACATGGTCCTCAACTTTGGCTGCAACTCTTCGAAGCATCCCGTATATCCCAATAACTTTTGTAGCATTACCGTTACAAAAAGATAGTGGTTTCGATTTTTTACTTTCACAAAGAATACTTTTCCCGGCAGCGTCTTCTTTTCCCCGGACACGGCCGATACAACAAATTCGGCACTTAATCGTGCAGAAACGGAGTTAATCGAAGGGAAAGTTTCTTTATACGCGAATGCGAGATGTTAGGGCATTACGTTACGCTAATTTTCCAAATTCTCGATGAATTTTCGAGCCGACCAGGTTCGAACGAACCGTGTATAGATGTTGCAGAAGGGGAGTTTGAATCCCTTGCATTTCATTTTTCGAAGCATCTTCAGTTCCTCTCTTCGGTTCCCCTCGAAGGATTTTTCGCGAAACGCGAGTCCTGACATAAAGGAGCGTTCTTTGTGGTGCAGAGGGGCTTTGCAGTTCTTGTAAATAGCCAATGGGTCCCCTTAAAGAACCCCACGGAACTCGCACGAGTGTCCGCAAATGGTGACACACGTTTCACACTTCGAGGTCCGCGTGTGCGAGCCGGGAAACAGGATCTCCGGATTTTTTAGGCTGTACACAAGTGGCTGTTGCCTTGCCGTAAATAAATTGTCGCTCATGAAATATCCGACCAATGGTCGAGGTGAAATAAATTTGCAACTCAATGACACGGCCTCCACGATAACGTCCACGTTGACAAGAGACACGACTGGGACGTTTCTCCTCGAATTTCGCGATCCTTTCGGACGTGTATGCTTCGGTATGATGGTTCAATTTCTTATCGACCTTGAATTCGAAAGACGAAACTCTTCTCCTTCGAGTTTGATAAATTTAAGGATTTTTTTGAAAATTTCATCGTATGATATGACCGTCAAGTAACTTTTGGCTTTCAACACGTTATGTAAATGTGCAAATGTAAAAAACTTAAGTGTGTTTTTAGTCACGATCACACTTTACTTATCTATCTCGAATTCGAGAGGCTGTTCCTTCGAATCTGATAATTTTCACGATCTTCAAATTCTATTCATCGTTTCGGACCATTTATAACAACGTTTAAGAACTTTTGACTGTCATTACGTTTTCTTTTTATGTTTCCTTTTTAGGATAATATTATAATTTTGTGAGAAGATTTATGTTCTTAATAAATCTGATGAATTTCTGTTGGTTTGTCTTCTGACTACGCCAGTGTAGCATTTATTTAACGAAAAATTTATGTAAGATTCAACTGTCGTATTGTGCATCTTCGTGACTCATGTAATTTCTTCCTGTTCAGGGAAGATGTTTAATGCCTTACGAATTTCCTCACTTCTGACGCATAAGAACGGATCTATGATCGTGCGAATTATTTTACCAACCAAAATTCCCACTTTTTTATGTACGTCTGGCTGCTATTCTTTAAAGTTGGATTGTGTAGATTTGAAACCATATTCATGATAAATAGAGATGTTAAATAGTCGATAATTCGATTAATAGTATAATAGTAGTTTTAGATTAATAATACAATACAAATAGAGTGAGAATAATATCAAATGAGTCTTCTTAAATATCCTTTGTCTGAAGGAAGACTCGAATATGTCATTTAAGGAAGTCAGAATTGGTATTTGCGAGTAGAATGTACTGTATCGTAATTCCCGTTGCGTCGCGAGGACGCCAGCTTGCGCACGCTATTGAAATTTAGGTCACAGCGTCGAATTAAGCACGGTTCACAAGTGCCATTGACGAAAACCCGCTACGACCAGGGATTAAGATGTATACACGAAGATAATGTTTAATCCCCATTCGTCGAGTTTCTTCGAATGTCCGCGAATCCTTTCATGAACTCAATTCTATCCTCCTGTGAGAAGTTTGCCCCGGCTGATACGTTTACGAGAATTAATTCCTTAAGCTTCTCTTGTTGAAGGAAAATGGAGGACCTTTATTGAACAAGAAACCATTGGGAAGTCCTTTAACGACAAACAAAAAGAAAGATGTAGTACGTTTTCTACTATTCAAACGTCATGATATATAATAATTGAAATTCATAACATAACTTGTCATTTTTGTTCGATACATTTCCATTTTTTTATTGGTATATTCATCATATTACACAATTGCCACGAGTATATCCGTTCTTGCAGTAATTCACGAAAATATTGCAATATTTTCTAGAAATCTTTTATGAATATTACCAAACACAATTAAATAATATTAGTAATGTAATGAGACTAGACTATTATACTGATAAAGCTCGACACAAGTTTGATAAAAGTTATCAGAAGTAGAAAAGTATATGAAGCTACGAGAAACGTGTTTAATTGAACCAGGAAATTATGGAATCTTGATAAATGATTTTATAGAATCAGTCAATTTTCATTCGACATGTTTCATTCATCGTGAGACAAAATATAGGTAATTTTTGATAATATTAATTCCAGCATATTGCGAGTCTTCTGACAATTGGAGTACGTCATTATCTAAAAAGTCAGGAAAACGAGGATTGTTCTTGTTACGAGCTCCTCTATTTTCCTAATAAAATTTTATTCATGACGTACAATACCATCAAAAGTAATTGCATATATACCTTTATTTCTCAGTGAAGCATTTTCTTATCCGGTTCTACATTTCATTGCCATAATACCACATTGTCATTCCATATCAAAGTATTACTAATGATATGAAATTTAACATACTTAGTCCTAAATTAAGTAACAAACAGAATGGTATGTAAACATCTTTTGTAGCCACTGCAAATGGACGCGGGTGTAAATAAAAAGGACACGGAGGTGATCGTGCAAATGACACGACGATCGATGCGAAGAGGATCGACTGCAAATCGCGAGGAACGACACCGTGACTTAGGTTCGTCGATCGAATCGAATCTCGGCCACGAAAGACGCGCGTTCTGCCTTTCACTAAATGCTCGACCGTCTTCTTTTACACGTATTCGGGATTCAAATAGTCGACCCGGTCGTGCCATTTACCATTCGAGGTTCTCTATATCATTGCGCTGTCCGTAGAGCGCTCCTCATTGTGCGTATCCAAACACACGTCCCGCGAGGAAAACAATGAGATTAAACTTGGACTGATTTATTCGCCGAAGGAAGAGTAAAATTATCTCTTGTGTAATATTTCATTTTATACTCTTAATCTGGCTGCGATCTTGGAATTTTTATATTTTAATCTTGTTCTTATTTCGACAAACGAAAAATTGCGTTCAACCTTGAGATATTTGTTAACGTTAGAAAAATAGAATTGGTTGAAAATGACCGAAAAAATGCGGCGTTAGATTGCAAACGTGGGTCGTTCGTGTGTGTTGCGATCTTTCGATGGATAATCTAAAGATAGCCTAAAGAGAATTTTAAAAAATTTCTATGAAGTCTTCGAAAATACTAAGTTAAAGTTATCATCAATTTTTTGAAAAACAATTGAAATGCATTATGTGGTAAACAGTATGATATAAAACACATAAATAAAAATTCATATTTACACGCCAAGGCTTAAATAAGATAGTATAATATAGTTATAGATATAGCTTAAAATTTTCTCCTCGAACGGTAGAAACTGCGGTGGTACTCAAATTAAACCATGTGAACAGCGCTTAAACGCGCGGCGCAGATTGAAAATGTTTGTAAAGTCGTGGAAAACGGGGGCAGAGGAAGTGGAACGATTCCTCTTGCGGTGTTATTCGTAGGTAAACAGGTGTTTCAGAGGAACGTGGGCGCCGCTATGGTGGGCGATTTCAATAATTCACTTTCATCTGCTTCCGAGCTTGCCTAAAGAAAGGAGAACGATGCCTGGTTTTAGAAATACATCTAACATAAGAAAAATCTTGAATTCTACAATTTTTTTTAAATTTTATTTTCCTACTAAATCTTAAAATATATATGTTTTTTAATTTATGGGTTTTATTTCAGTCCTATTTCACTAACTGTGTTCATAAAAATATAAATTTGCATAAAAATTCGTAGCCTACTCATCACGCTAATATATAAAGATATATGTCACACAATATGAACATTGAATGTTTGTGGCTGGTTATACACTTGTAAGAGCGTATTGCAAAATTTATTTCTTTCGTTTGAAAATATATAACACAGTACATAAAAATTGAAAGGATGATTCTATATAATATGAAAGTGTATTGCAATGTTTCCTCTGTTTTGATATATTCGTTCTCGAGCAAAGTACTGCAAAACTCGTTGCTTCATTAATATTAAAACAGCAGTTAGATTGGAAGATCGCTCCAGTTACGAGAGAATAATTAAAACAGCAGGCGTGGCGAAGTTGATCTCCTTCGGTTACTCGACTTAGCGAGGTTTGCAAGTGATCATTTTCGATAATCGTTGATCACTCGGTAAAGCAATCGATCGAGGCTCGACGAGTCTTGGAGCGTAGAATTGACGTCTTCCGTGATTTCTCGCGCAAAGAACACGCCAACGAAGAAAAAAATATTCGTTTCTCCGAAGAAATGCCGTTCGACTAGTAGCCATCCATCTATCGATCATAAATCGATCACGGATCGCGTCGAGAAGCTGAGGAATCGTTCCGGTGAAAACTGGACGTGACCGTTTTTTTATTTCACGACGATCTCTCGCCGCATCGATATCACAATTAGCCGACGAGAGGATTTAATAATATTCACTTTCTAATTCCAGAGTTCGTGATTGCACCGAACTTGCTCGGTCACGACTTAACATTTTCGAGTGAGCCTTATTATCGATCGTTTTCGGGTTCTCGAATTGCTCTACATTCCTCTGCTAGGCATAGATAAAATACATTTTTCACAAAATAACTGTAAAATGATTGCAAGAATATGAAACAATTAATCCTTGAACGAACAAATGTTTCGAATAAAGGAATATTCCCGAATTGGACATTTTTCGCAAACCTAGAAGAAGTAATTTAAAAAATCTCGCTACTTTGAGAATTTTATTCTGAAGATTTGTGGTTGAATAAAAATCGTAATATTTCTTTCTCCACAAATGAAGAGAAGCAAAACTTAGAAAAGTAAAATTGTAATTTTTCTACGTCACAAGACTGGAAAGTATAATTTCAAAAATATTTTACAGCATATTCTGAAGAATAAGTAAAAAGATCTGTTCCATTATGCTGTAATATTTTCTTCCAAGTTCGTTGCTCAATAATGTTTTCCCGATGAATTAAAAAAAGAAGAAAAATTAAACTGATCGAACTTGCAACGACGTACACAAAACCGAGCAGTTCGACAAACCCGTATACTATTTGCGATAAGGCTAATCTAAATGGATTTTACATAAGCAGAGCTCGTTGAAGCGGAGAAGAACTACTTACGTACATATGTATACGCGATCTCTCGAACAGAAATAGTAGCACAATGAAGAGCCGGCGGTTATACGCAGAACTGTATATTATCTCGTTGTTCCGTGCTTCTTATCACAACCTCGGATGATAAAGCATCCGGAATTATTCAACGTTCAACGTACGCCTCGTTGGACCGTGTTCCCTTCGCGTAGTTGATGAGTCTCGACAAAAGCGTCTACAAACAACTGTTTCGAATTACATATGGATACGCTCCAAACTAAAACTGCCACGTTATTGAAAATAAAACGAAGCTCGTATCATGAAAAACTTCGTAATACGAGAATTATGAAAATCAACAACAGCAATCGTTCAAGAAACAATCGAGAAATCATCATCGTTATCGTTTATCTAAAAAATATAATTCAGATGATCGCTCTGTTAGAACATGGAACGTCGATATTTTTTTGTCGGCGAACGATTTTCTCCGATAGTATCGGCGAGTTGTTCCGTCGACCCCTTTAAGCCGGATTTCTACGAGGTTGTATCGCATAGAACCGGGTTCTGGCCGCCCGGATTCGCAACCAGTCCTGCGAGGGAAAAGCGGTTGTGAAAATGTCTCGGTGCGAGTCGTGCGGCTAGATCTACGTGATCCAGGATCTATGATCGTGGCGCACGCCGCGATCGTGCGCGCGTTCACCGACTGGATCGCGTAGCCTCTTCCGAGTCGAATTATTATTTTCTCGATGAAACGCGTGCCACAAAGCAAGATGCGCCTTCGTCTGGTACACTTTCACTATTCCAGCTGTTCCAAGAAGTTTGCTCCCTGTACCATTCTTTCTTCTTCTTCCTTTTTTCTTTTTTTTTTTTTTTTTTTTGTTGTATAATTTTGGAATTACGCCACTGCATCGATGACTTTGATAGAATTCGATGAATTACGTCAACAGGTTTGAAACTATATCGCTGGTCGAGAAAGGCATGCAATTCCATGCAAATTTAGAGACGAGGAAACTTATATGCAAAAATACATAAAGTTGAAATCTTATAAAAACTTTTGCCTTCTTGTAATCGATTCAAACTGTTATTTATGTATGTGCATTATTTTCTACAGAACCAACATTTAATGCATTTCAATATTCAGTGTGATTGATTTTACTGTATAATAAAAAGAAATTATACGCTAGAGAATAGTAGGTTTTATCGAAAAAATATAGAATTTATTAAATTTTATTTTCATTGTGGATAATCGTTGAATAATTCTGGATAGAAAACCAAACTTAATAATATTATGCAGGAATTTTTATTTATTGTATTTATTAATGGTGCTAACTTTCAGCTTGTAATTTCATTAGTATGTAATACTAATTCAATCGTGTAAGAGGATCCACGTCCGCGTTGATATCATCCGATCGTATCTGAATGAAGTTACAGAGAGGAATTGAGCAACTCGTTCTCCACAATTTACCAATGTATTCGATAAAATTGCAGATTCCCATTACGTGTTAACTAGGTTGAAATCGTCGAAGGAATTCGATACGAAATACTAGAAATGTTTCTGTCTGCTTATCTATTGCATAATTGTAGAATGAATATCAGAACGCTGGATATTCATGACGCTGTAGAATTTCTATGGTATCGAGGAGGGAAGTCGAGAATCGGAAAGCTCGTTAATTCCATTGACACCGACTATGTAGGATGGCTGAATTTCACCAGCCGCGATTCTTACTCCAACCGGCTTGGATATCATATTTTACTGCGATCAGTTTTGCCTGGAAACGGACGGGACGCTATGGGACTTTCTAAAAAATGATTTGCATGAGGTAAAAATATTCCGTAAGACGACACACGCGAGACTCGTTAGATTGTCAAAACTGTGCGCGACGTCCTGGATAGGAAATTAAATCAGGAAGTGGAGAAGAAAAGATAAGAAAGTATTGGCAGGGAAAGATCGTTTCATAAAATTGAATCGACAATAAGAAATAGGAACAAGGAAGCAGAACGTATTACTTTTATGGAGAAATGAATTTGATGACTGGGAAGTAGAAAATGAGAATCTAATTGCGTGAAGTGGCAAGCCATTGAAATTGAAACCATAAAAGTTGGATTCTAATAATTATACGGTAGTATGTACATAATACTCTGTCTATAAAGTAATGAGAATACCAATATACTAATTCATACACCGAGTATGTTTGTTAAAATTGCTCTTTCTATATAAAGTATACGCTTCTTCAAGATATATACGTTTCTAAAAATGGTCAACTAATAAATGAATAAATTTACAAGTTCTTGTATGTATCCTATCATATTTACTTGTATGGTAGCAACATACTTAGCCACAAGTCTTTTATCGCAGCTTTGTGTCTTAGAAATAATGCTTATAGAAAACTATATCAGTATAATGGACAAGCAAGTACATATTCCAAGTATATTTTAATATCTATTAATAGTTAAGAGAAAGAAATTCTATAAAGTAGAACGAAGCTTTTGGACAATTTCTGTTCCGATCACCCATGATTAATCAAGTAACTTTCGCCTGACAGATGTCATTTTTTTCCCGCAATATCCAGACGAGCTTTTTCCAATATACACGTTCTGCGACTTTTCCCCACGACATGAGGCATCCGCATGACTTTTTGCCGGCGCACGTGTTTCTCCGGTCCACGAATTAATTAATGTCTCAAGTGGGTGTAATTAGACGCCCTCGCGCGTCTGTCGCCGCAGCAAGAAAATGCGGAGAGAAGAGACAGAGAGAGAGAGAAAGAGAAAATAAAGACTTTGCTCGCGTCGCGTGGAACGATGGCCCCGGCGGAAAGAGAAAGCAGCAACGCGTTTGAATAGAAAACTATCTCGTTGAAATCCCTCGGTTTAGCATTTTCTGCCAATGTTTTACCTTCGATCATGATATTAATAGTCACACGATTAACCCTCTCTCTTTTCCTTCACCATTATATCCCTTTAGATATCTTCTTCTCAAATTTTCAAATATTTTATCCACGAAAATAAATTTAGAAAATAAATGTGATCATCCAAATATAATATAAATACTGCATAACAATGCTGCAATAATTCTAAAATATATTTATACCTGATATACATATTATTTGAAAAGTCCAAAAACATTTAGAGGAAAAGTAGTAATGAGAACTAAAAGTAACGTAATTCGTAGTATAAAGGGTGAAAAGAACTCGAGAACTGCTTCGGCAAGCTGAGTGTAGTTCATCGAGCAAACAAACTCTATGTCCATTAATTTCTTTCCCTAGTTTCGTTTCGAAGGCGACCGCAGTTCTAAACTTTCTCACCCAATAGCCAATGCTTCATTGAGCTCGCTAATTCGGAGGAAAAACTTTCTTCTCTGCTTCGAAAAGAACGCGAAATTGTTAAGTGGACTGTACTACGACAGGCCCCTGCACACGATAGCGCGGCTAATGTCCATTAATTTCTGTGACCGGCTGGTTTTGATCCATTAAGGACTACGCAGCAAAATAATGCGTAAAAGTTATATAAACGCGACATTATTTATCGTTTATTGATATTGTTTACCCATACAAGGATCATTAGAAATAGTTATATAATAATTTCTCTCAACTAAAATTTAAAAGTCTAGATGCGAGGAGAAATAGTATCAAATACAGACACATATTACACAGATCCTTGAATTTATGACATAAAAATCAAATAAATTGTAAATTATAAAATATAAATGTAAAATGTAAATATTGTCCAAAAGAAAATTGAAAACGAATCCTATCAACGCAATATTGGTTCTTTATGGGTCAAATTCCACTTTACACCGGAATTTCTCACCAATCGTCTGGATCAATCGTCGTACTGAGGATGAAGGGATCGAAAGACACGTCGTGATTAATCAGATTCGCGGTTAATCAAGTTCCACGAGGAATTCCAGCTCTGTCGCGGCTTCTGTCCGACCTGACTGTACTTCATCACGATTGGGTTAACTATGTAGATGGGAAACATCTTGCATAGTGGGGCGTTGGTTCAATAATGATAGAGCAGACGCGATAACGGGAACGAAACGGACAAGCTGACGAGGCGCGACGAGCGATGTGGAATTTTCGGGTGCGTTAGCTTGGCTTCTCAGCTGATGGGGATAATGCGTGGACAGGAAATGGCCCTCTCCCTTTTTTCTCCTTTCCGACTGCTTGTGCGTCACAGATAAACCCGATTAACAGGAAGGGCAGGGAATTAGGGAATTGACGTAAGAGAAGGGAATCTTCGTGCTAGAAATTCCTCAAAATTGTCACTGACAGATATTAACTACTCGTTAATTCTAATTCATTCTTCGAGTCATTTTTAACCCAGTTGTATTTTGCTATCTCCAACAAGCTTCTCGAGCTTGAAGAAACATTAAAGTAATTGTTATGGGTTTTCCTACTAATGTTTTTGTTTGAAATTTTAATAGAACATTAAACTTTTGGTGCGTTAAAATGAGAGCATTACTCGGACCATTAACATTGTCTGGATCATTCCATCATGAGGAATTTTTATCAGTATAAAGTTAAAAGTTAGCAAAGAAAGATCAATTTCAAATAGATAATTGAATTGAATTGGTCGAGATATGAATACAGCGCAATTAAGCTAATGAATATGATGAATATGAATGAAGCTAATGACAGTATAAAACCATTGCACAATTTAGGTTAGAAAGTTTTCACAAGTTTCCAATTTCATTCCGGAACCAACGCAAAAAATTCGAGACACTCGTGATTGGAATATATTTGTAGGAGAATCAACTACGATAATTTTCTTTGTAGGATAACGAGAAATTTCTATATCTTCAAAATATCCAAGCACGTGTTTCTCCGGTTTTAAAAGAGTGTTAAAACCTGTATTTGCATGAGAAAAGGTTTGAAATATTGGTAGAAAGGAAGAAATTCTAACGTTGACACGACACGATTCCCTCACAACCTATACTACATAACATTGTTGTGTGTTGATCATATCTAGCGTTGACCATTTCCAAAGGAATCAACCTCGAAGAGCGTGCCAACTCAGTAGGCAGCTAAAGATCAATAGAAAAATCATCTGCAGTCGGAGGACGAGTCAGCTGTTCGTCGACTGATTCGTTTTATGTATATAGTAAATAGTGATCAAACATGGAACTTCCGTGCCTGCTAAGAGATTTAAAACGAACCGAAAATATGCTTATATCGTGGCTTAGAAAATATGCTTTATCGAAGCTTCAACATACAAAACATTTATGTCCATATCGTACGAGTTGTATAAAACATTTTGATATTTTATTAGTACTGTAATGAGACGCAGCTGTCATGACTATATCGGTCAAATTTGAAACTAATATGAAATATACATAGCAATTGTAAGATATTTATGTATTTCAAGCTTATATTTAGTAAAACATTAGTATACTACACTAATAGCCATTTTAAGCATATAATAAGTGTTAAAGATAAACTGGGGTTTATTAATATTATAAATTTATATTAATATAGCAAATACAGTTAACAAAGTTATATCAATATAACAGACGTTCAAGCGTTTTCTGTGCTAATTTTCTATTATTATTTTCAGATTTGTTTCA
Source organism: Bombus flavifrons (assembly GCF_040668555.2). Classification (NCBI taxonomy): domain Eukaryota; kingdom Metazoa; phylum Arthropoda; class Insecta; order Hymenoptera; family Apidae; genus Bombus; species Bombus flavifrons. The sequence continues at coordinate 7,876,533 of NC_138455.1, read as the reverse complement.
AGCTTTACCAGTGTGATAATGATAGTTACCTTTCATAACAGTGTTAATGAAATTTCAAAACGTTTCGTATTACACACATAATACATTCATGAAAGATGTATCAACAAGTGTTCCAATACTTTCTTGAGCCTGTGAGTATGTACACAATAGTTTAACTGGCAATGAGTAAGATACGAAGAGCTATGAGACTCTAAGAAGAGAAAGAGAAGTTAGATTGCCTCGAGGGAAATGAGTAGAGATGATGAATTGGAAGGGATACCAAAGATCGTGAGGAAAAAAGTGTACACATATTAGATAAAAGAGTGTGTATAGTGTGGAAAAAAGAAGACGGAGACAGGTCAGGACGTTGCACCGATTGCTGTGACCCAGTGGTCGCTTATGGATGCCTCGTGTTGTCTTCCTATCTCTGCTTCTTCCACTATTTCTTTCGACACTGATGATACTGCCTCTCCGACCTTCGAACACCACTTTGGACCAATTTTTCCTTGTCGTCACTATTTTATTTTATTTTATTTTACTGTTTTTCCTAGCATCGTATTGGAATGCAAGAAGAAAGAACGCTTTAAGTATAGTCGACGCGTGATTCATTTATATGACAGATTGAAAATCAGAATGATGTAAGTCAGTCCATTGTTACATATAACACGATGTTCTATTTTCATTATTATAAAAAACCTCAATACTTCTGTTTCTTAAAGTTAAATATCGATTGACTAGTTAGACGAATAATTCTTTCAAGGATTGTAAAATACTGCTTGTTTTTCTCGCTATCCGAGCTGTTTACTCATATTTATCCGATTTATAGCAATAACGACGACACAAAGGTGATTAGGGAATATTCGAGTACATACGTTTGCGGTTACCGTGGCGACAGATCGTGATATAGAAACTCGTAGTGATATCGTTTTCTTTCGTTTGATCGATACTCTTCGACTCAGGCATGGTCCCAAGGTCAGCTCTCGTAGAGGTGAACTGGAACACAAACCGTAAAATAGATTATTTTAACGCGATACATAGTTATTTGAATTTGAATCGAAGCCTAAGCTTCACCACATTAAAATTCAATCTCGAACTTTGCATAGAATAATCAAACTTGCATATCACGCGACAGACCGTTAGTCTGTAATGCAATGTAAGAATGAGAAAATACAGCGTTCTGTATATCCCGCAATAGACAATATCAAAAACGAGAAAATGATGCGAATAACTCTATCACTGTGTTATTTGAATCAGCGAGGTGGTATTATATAAGAACCAATAAAATATACAAGTAACTTCCGCAAATAAGATAATGTACACAAGCTACTGGATTATAATTACGGCTGAGAATATTAATACTAGGTGAACAAACTTCTTTCTTCTCGAGGAGTAGAAATTATTTCCTCCTAGGAAACCGGCCAATAAGCTGTCAATGTACACGGCATATTTCACCGTTTATCACGCCGCTGCTAACAAGTTAAATAATCTGTTTTCAAATATAGATCGTTCAAAAGTTGTACAACCAAATTTTCCAAATTACTCGGCATGACTGGAATAACCTCATCGTACCCTGTTATAGACAATTCAACTGATGAAGAATGTACGTTTTAACCTTAATAACTGTGCAAATTGGTTGCTTTAAAATGCATTTTTGCCGGGAGCGCGATAGACCGTGTTACAGAGAATTCCTCGAGAGGAGAACAGCGAAGAACAATTAGATTCTTAACAACAATGCGAGGTTAATAATTCCATTTTTATGATTAATGATAGACTGACCGATGCTCGCGGAGCTGTATAACCATTTCAGATGGTCTTTTTCTTCTGTTTCCATTCACGATTCTCGTTCGTCCCACCGAGAGTGCACGTGCTCGTTATTTCAGCAAGGCTGCGCGTACTTCGAATCCACCGCTACACTTTTTGTGGGTTAACTAGCCAGGCATTCCGCTATGTTGAAAGATAAGTGGAACAACCATACGAACCCATGCAAGATAGTAAGCCTTGTAATTCCTGCGCGTTACGCGCACGAGCGTAGCGCCTTCTTTTCCGCGTTGCCTACCTCCTTTACTCCCTACTTCGTTCACAAATTTTTTACCAATTTTTCTTTATATTTTGTATCGTGTCTTCTATTAGGATTTTGTAATTTCCACTTCTTTCTATGACTTGTTTTTTTCTCTGTATGATCAGTTACAATAGTCTTTGTTCGCTCTACTACAAGAGTATTTTTATCGAAATCAAAATAAGATTTAGTAAGACTATTCTCAGCTCACAAATCTGTTATTTATAGTCATCAGTTGTTTACAAAACCATCAGAAAAAATATTTCTACTGCTAACAAATTAACGAACAAAACCTTCTTTCACAGGCTAAGAAGAATTCGAACTTTGGACGGATTAATAAATAAATGTGATTTATTTGATTCAAAGTAGCTATTTATAAAATATACGAAAATTTTCGTGCATGTTGCATGTATTTGTTTCTTACTTCATTAACGATTTCTTAAATCATTTCGAAATCTCAAATTTTCCTGAACTCTTCTTCGCTTCTAACAAATGGACACGATTTATCTTAATGAGAATAACCCTTTTACATAAGATGAACGAATTTTGTGAATGACTATACCTCACATCTATTATACTTCTTGCATTCATCAACGAGATTTCATCATTCTGCAATCTCAAATTTTCTTCAATCCTTCGTCTCGATTATCTTCGTCACTAATTCTTCCTACCTACTCTCCGTGCCTTTCACCGCCATTTTATAACTTTATAATCTCCTCTCAGTTAGAACTAAAGAAATTATATTTATTCTCCTCTGAATTATATACATTGAATCACAACATATTCGCGACCTACTGATTCGCTAGATTTCCCAAGATTCAACGTTGAGAATCTCACTTCCGCGAATCTCGTAGGTTTTTTTTGTTTCATTAACTGGAAAAAAATCGCCAGTTAATCGCGCGTAGACAGGCAAAAGAAAAAGGAGCGATGCACGTGGAAGGGAACGACGGTTAACAGCGATCGGCCAAGTTGGCGTTTCTAGTCGGATGGACACGCTCGAAGGGATCCGGGCGAACTTACGGGAGCCGTGGCGGAATAATTGCCGGCTTGGACGCGTTGGATCGACGTGATTGCACGATTGCATGCCGCTTTCCTTTTGCACGTTACGCCCCTGGTTTTGTCGCAACGCTCTGCGGGCGGTGTCTTTTGCTACATGCTCCTTGCTATTTCCAATCGCGATTCGGATTTCAATTTTTCTAACGTCTCTCGAAATTAGGGTACGCCATTTTAACATAGGGCGAGGCTATTCAACACACGCCACTTTTGAAGAAACGTTAGTCGATGATTGCAATGGTTTGCATTTCCTCGATTGAACCCTTGAAGAATTACTTTAGGGTTAAACGACATCGTTAGAAGCAACAGTTCGTCCCAACAATGGACGCAGCTTTAATTAGATTCCTGGAGTTTCTGCTGACTCAAGAGTACAAACTCGATCGAAGAGGGTACAATTACGTCAATAATGATGGTGACTGGAAGTTGTAGATGAGTTCCTGGCACACTTCACTGAACTCTGACGATCCTATATTTATGAGCCACTAGTTGAACTTCGAACACACAGTGGCGTATAAAGGAAAGTTGAGAGTTGATACGTTATGAGTTTTAGTAATTTTTATAACAATGGCAATTTTTTCACCATATTTATAACAGACATCTATTATATATATTATCATCTGCTGTATATATTATATTTATGTTAAATAAATATCCATTTTGTAAAATTATAGTGTTTTCCTACGCCCCTTGTTTTATAAACTTTCTTTTCCTCGTCATTTTATACATACGCGATTTTCAACTAATGTACCGCATGAATTTTTAAAACATACAATACGTGACTACTTAGTCAGGGTCACTGACCTATTCTTCTTTAGATTGTCGAATAAAAACAATAATAGCCGTCCAGTGTGAATGGCCTATCTTGAACCAGATACAATATGCTTTTCGCTATGTTGCAGAATTTTAGTAATTAGTTCATGTGACAAGTGATATAGTTATGTAACAAGTTGCTGTACAGACAATTAAGGTATAAAGAGATTATTCTCTCTGGAAAAGAAATTTGAAAGAAGTAGATAAGAGAGAAAAAATATGGAAGGAGGGTTGTAGAGAAGATCTGTCAACGATTCTCACAGGATCCGCTCAGGCATCCTGGTGATGACGTCAAACAGTGTCTGCAAGAGTAACACGAGTGACACGAGCACACACGTGCATCGTGCAGAAGATTTTTTGACAAGAGACAGAGAGAGGGAGACCAGTTTTGCGCTATGCGTAATTCTGGTTCTCGAAAAGAAACAGCGAACAGGATGGAACTTCCGATGCTGACTACTTATTTTGACAGCGGGCGAGAGGTGAGAAACTGACAGCTGGTAAATAAAATGGCCAAGACAAGAAGTCGTCTTAGACCAAAGGGTGTCTTATTGTATTGACTTAAGAATCTGACAATTTACTAAAATAAGATAAAAAGAATGTCTGACATTGTGAAAAGTCCCAAGACAACAATTCAGAGATTTGTATCGAGATATTTCAAGTTGGACAAAAGCATTCAAGTTAAGAGCTTCGTATTGTATTCTGTACTTAAGAATCTGAAAACGGACTGAAATAAGATGACAAGAATATCTTCCGTGAGATATACCGAAGCAACATTTTAGAGATCTATATTGAAGAATTTTAGGTTATAATTTACAGAACTTACGGTTGAGAGATTCATACCAAAAATTTAAGACATTATTAGTTCTGTTATTTTCTAATATAAAGGAATACCTAACAATATGACAAGCTTCGAAACCACATTTTGGATATTTGTATAGAGACATTTTAAGATACACAGAGCAAGAAGGTGAAAAAGAAACTAGGAAGTCACCGTGGGTGTGCATAGATTTGCTACTGAAACCCTTAGGGATATTTTACTGAATGCATAAGCAGACTTCCGCGCAATTATTCGATCCGGGGTTATAAAAAGAAAAAAAGAAATGGAGAAAGGGCTGACAGAACCTTGTCGAATCATCAAAACGTTGCTCATTCTCTCGCAGGGCGAAACTTAAGCAACAGCTGGCAACATACCGGGTCGTCACGTGACAATTATTATAGGGGCACCGTATAGTTTGGATTACGGGGATCAATCCGTGTACACACACACGCCCGTACATAGATACGTCGGAGAAAAGCGTTTTTTTCGTTCAGACGAAAATATTCGACGGATCTGGGTTATCTACTGTTGCAACAGCTGTGCCTTGCTTGTTCTGGATGGAGGCCAGACACTATGAAAATTATTCTGATGGACCTCTTGAAAGCCAAACTTTAATGTTTATTGGCGGAAATACCGTGGAGGAACGCATGACGGGTAGATTGTGGATGTTTGTGTATTTGTGAGAAATTTGGAATTCAATCAATTCAGAACCGTTACTAAAGTTGTCTTTCTATTTGGTTTTGGAACTACACGCGTGTTTGTTCATCTTCTTCGATTGTCAAAATATTGCTCCATCTCAATAATAAACGACATTTCGTACGTACGAACCTAGCAATTCCTAAATCGTTCATTCTGAATTATCTATCATTATATTATAACACACTAAAATTTACAGAAAATAAAGTCAGTCGTTCTAGCTTCTGAGAAGCGCAATTGATCGAACTATTTCTTTGTTTCATATTCTTATATTCATAATGTTCTTTCCCTTACAAGTAAAACAGATTAAGAAGTTGTACTTCAAACAAGGTTAAGCGCGAGTGAACGAAAGGCCATCCGGTTTTCACACTTCTGCAAAGCGGATTACGCATTGAAGATTCGTCATCCAATTGTTAGGTTCGAAGATTCCCTCAAATCGACAGCCAATTTGTGTAGGGGCTTATTTTTCATCGTCGGGGTGTAACGGTCGCGATACGTGTGCACCCTTCGGGGTCAATTAGGCCTCCTCGAGCTGGGGTATAATACCTTGCATCGTATTACATTCTACGGTGAAAAGCTCACGGTGAGAAAAGGTGGCCTGCAGAGAATAATTGAATTTGCTTCCATTCCTAGGACCAGCGAAATGGCAAATTTTCATGCTTAAACCTCGCTTACTCATAGTGGAAGCATAGTCGAATAGTTACAAATATTGAATATTTTATTTTATAGTGATAGAGAATATACAGAATGAATTTTTATTTCTGTGCGATAATAAGATTTTCTCAAAAAATTAAAATTATTACTATTAATTAATTATTATTATTAAAATTATATTATTATATTACATATTTCGATATACTATTGATATATATATATATTAGGAAAAATTGGTTCCAGAGCGACGATTGATTTTGAAAGGAGAGAGTTAGGAAGTCGCGTAGGTACTTTCTTAGTAGGGTCGGTCCTCTGACTCGAGGGATGAAATCGACGTAATGGCGGTGCAACCCTTTGACCAGATGTACAGCACAATGGTCGTCACGAAAAATCTGACGACAATGTTATCTCGATCTTACTTTCTTTACAGGGTCGCGTCGCAGAAATTGAGTCGTCAGGGATGTTGGTTGACGAGGTGAATTGTACGAACCATAGAGATCTACGTGATGAACGGGCAACTCGATTTTTCGACTTCTTTTCTTCCTTTCTTTATTTTGTTTTCCTTTTTGCTCAATAGAAGACAATAGTTTCAGATCGATGTTAAACTATCGATGATACCAAAACATTCTAAAAATATAAACTCAAGAAATAGTCTTTTTTCCTGTTTCTCTAGTTTAAATTATTTCATAGAATAGAATACTTTCGGACAAATTGTAATGCACATATGTAAATCCAAAAAATGTTCTACAAATATAAACACGAACAGAGTCAAAGGAGAAAGCTAACCTCTGAACTGAAGAAGAGGAGGAAAAAGTTGGACATTGTGCTACTTTCTCATCTAAGGCAAAAGGGTTTTTTCAAGGGATGGCCGCACAATAACAGGATAACAAATTAGTCGTCATTTTAGCTTGTCGTACGAGCCAGCTTGACCTCACAAAGCGGCGGTTTGGCTTTCGGTGAAAAAAGCAAACAACAGCCTAGAGCTGCTAAAGTCTCTTTGCCCCTCACAAAATTGTTTCTTTGCTCGCGTCGAAAGAGTCAATAGGAAGGAATATTTTGGTCAGTGATTCTGTGTAGCCTAAAAAAAAGTAGGGTAACCGAAGAAACCGGTCTTCCACGACGGTGCCTCTCGCGTGTTCCTCCACGTTCGACCTTGCCTTCAACAATTCCATTTCCATCGGGACTCGCGTCGATGTTTGCACAGTACCGCAATGTTGCGCCGCTTTCTGAACCCAGAAAAAGAAGGGTGAAATGAGTTTGACGACTAGAACTCGAGGGAGGGAGAGCCAGCGAAAGGGTTGGAAAATCAAGTCGTGCGCTGATATCTGGTAGCAGATTCCTAGTGGAAGAAACAGGCGACAGAAAATCATAATTGTCTACAAAAGATCTCGGAGGAACCATAGCGTGCAGTCACATAGACATGGCAACATTTCGCACCCTTTTCTCACGCAACACCTCACTCTAGGAAGATCCATCGACACCCCACGAACCTTTCTGAAGGGTTCGTCGATCAAACGTCTTGTCGACCAGCTGATAACGTCTTTACACGTAACTGGAATTACCTTGTCAAACAGTTGATGTCAATCTAGAGATCGTTTAATACTGCAACTACTAATGACTATTATTTGCATTGCTATTAATACTCTTATACTCCACTAGTAATAATAATAAAAACATATGAATGTTTCATATGGAAAAATATATAGTAGTAGTGACTGATGGAAAGATAGTGGATTTTAGAGATGAATCAATATATATAATGTATGTTAAAATGTAGATTAATGTTGAATTTATACTTCTATCTCAATGTTTGTTGAACATTTATGTATATAAATATACGTACATACATTGTATAAAATATTATAGTTCTAGCGTTGCCTTGCATATGTATAAGCATCTATTCGCAAGTATTAGGACGCTTGTGGGTTTGTTACAAATATGCTAAAAAATTCAAATTAGCAGATAAAATGACCTAAAAAGATAAGAGAAACTTTCTACATACTATTTGCGATATCGTAATAGTAGCTATATGTATATAAAACGTGAATATACAGTTTCCATGACCCTAATTGGGGTAGTCGTATCATGCACGTTCAACAAGTGCGAATTTACAAAACAAGTAACACTAGAAAAGCGGTTCCAAATCTTTGATCGGTGGTGTAATGCCGCTAGTGTAATTCCTAATTTTTCATAAGAATTTTATACATTTACACCGATACATTTTTTAGAATTTCAGTGCTTTCTCGTACAACATACGGATGAAAGTTTGTTTTTTTTTTTCGTATAGAGACGGGAGAATCAACCATCCATGGGCAAGCATGTTTTCCAGCTGAGTCATTTACGTTCACGTCTATGTTTCTTATTATTCTAAGTTTCCAAAAAATCTGAAAAAATTCTGGAATACTCATCGAAGAAAAGAACATTCGATTTCATTGTTTCACACGAAGTAAGCTATCAAACCGTTCCCAAGAGGCGTGTAACACCGCGTTCCTCTTTCTCTCTCTCTCTCTCTTTCTCTCCCTTGCAACAAACTTGCAAACCGGAGACGGAAGTAACCCGTAGAATCGCTCGTTCCACGCTCGACTCCGTTCTTTTTCCCCCGGTGGATCGTACGATCGAACGCACGGAGGGAGTGACGAAAGCGGCGTTAAAGGGGTAGCCACATAGTTGCACACAATTGATGCCAGGCTCTCATAAATCAAAAGCTTCCCTTTCTCTCTCTTTCTGTGATGGTTGGTATGTACGACGCACTGGGTAGCCGGTTCAAGGGCTGCGTATATCGAGTCGAATTTCGTGCAATCACATGGGCCAACTACGGAGCCTGCCAACCCTTTTGGTGTACCGTTACGAAATTACGCCAATAAAGTGGCAAAAATATCGCCTGCTACAGAGTGGTTCGTGTACGCGTGATCCTCATTTACATTACAATGACACGCTGTTAAGAGATTGCCATTGTATTGGTCGAATTTCCTATTGGCCAATCGGTAGGTTGAAAATACGTAAATGAAACACGATTACCAATTAGACTGAGGGAATATTTGAGATAATTTCAGTCTCAATAAAGTTTCAAATCGTCCGATAAGTTCGTGTTGTTTATTGGTCTCTTAATCTATAGAATTTAGAATTAATTGTTTTGACCATTATGCGTATCGGATTCATATCGAATTTCATTCGCACGTCAAACTCAACAAGTTTCAGAAAAATTGTTCTATAAATGACCGAATAATATAGTATTTTATCCGAAAAGTGTGTCAAATTGACACAAGGGTGAGGATTAAGCTGTAATATGCATTTAATTTCAATCGAATATTCACAACTTTGAACCAATTATAAGCAATATACGACTGGATCTGAATAGACTGAGTATCAGCTAGGCAATGATACTATTGTAATGACGAAAAGTTCAACTGAAATTCGATCTGCACCGAGGCTACTCCCAACGGTCGCTCTAATGATCACAGTAATAGCCTCTAAACTAGCAATACGTATGCAAAGAGACGAAAAGACGCATAGTGTGAAAGTCAGTTAATTTTAACCCTGCTGCGAAGCTGCAGCGGTCCGCTGTTTGTATGGAAATTTTACCGGTCGGAAAATGACCGTGTCGAAAGGCTGAACGAACGGGGCTTCTTCATTGGCTCGCCGCGTTCTCGTTTTGCTTTCTTCCCAGCAATTTACCGAGCAAATTATCGGGACCAGTGATCGCGTCCAATCACATGAACAGTAACGTATACGTTTTGAGAAAAGAAGAAGCTTTTTCTGTTTCCTTTGTAAGAGTCTGGACCGGTTAAATTGGATTTATTGGAAGGAGCAAAAAACTTTCTTTGTTAATAAAGAAGTGTACCATCCGGAGACGTCTAAAAATAAGTAAAGTTTGAGACTGTTTTAGCAAGTGATTATAAAGAGAAAAATTCTCAGTTTTTTGCATGAGTTTAATGTGGCTTTGTGTTCCATTTCCTAAAGATGTGAGAAATATACAATGAAGTGAAATTAGTGGAGAGGCTCATACGAGGCTGATTTGAACAATATCACTATCAATTCTCCCAAAAGATAATGTCTTTTGTCAACTATTAATAAAAGGAACACTCCTTTTCTAATCTTTATATGACGAAGATGCGCCAAAATTAGAAACAGCTTTTGTTAATTAATAATGTGCTAAAGTATAATGCTTCTTATACGCAACATCGAGCGTGAAGGAGTTAGGAAAGAAAAGGAATCTTAAATCATACTAATCAACTCCATAAATTTAAAAGCAGAAAAGGTGATGATGCAACGAAAATCATTTTTTAAATTCACTTTGAAATTTATGATTCCTTATGACGTTTCGTTGTGATACATAAATTCATGAAAGCATTTCGGTAATTCGATATTAATATAAAGCCAAAAAGTCTAGACTGATACATATATACTTCATCCAAGTACAAATATATCGTCCACAAAGAGTAGATTGAAGACAATCATAGGTGACTGCTCATTTTTCCAACCAACTAGTTCTATTAGAAAAATCTCTCATCCGCTTTTCATCATTCGGACCGCAAAAATTGGTCCATGATTAATTGTCTGATTCCCTCTCGTTGAATCATTCGTCATTCGGGTCCAAAACACGACCACAATGCACCCAACCAACACTATAGAGTTGCCAAACGGTTTGTCAACCGTTAGTGAGACCGAAAGAATAGACCAACGACCTACTTTTTCTTTGATAAATTCGACGATATTATTAAGACGTTCTAACAGCGACGCCATGGGACACCATGATTCTGTATGAGGGTGTGGTGCATACGGGTACGTACGTAACTCGAGACGTTTCTCAACGATGCTTCTAAGTTTTCCCTATTGAAAAACGGGCATTTTGCTCGTGGCCCTTTGAACATTGCTCTATTCGAAAATCGATCAAGATTGTCATCATGGTTCCACTATTATGGAGCTCTTGACGTATTGCAACTTATGCTGCTTGCAGTATGGTGAGAATATGAACTTGTGCGTTGAAACGTAGCGCGCGCGCGCGCACTGTGTCGATTATGCAACAAGACGCAGTTATTCGGCTCTAATTAAGGAAGTAGTAGGTTATTGTTCCCCTGTCTGAGAACGTTAATGATTGCGCGGCAGGAAAGGTATAGCTTTGAATCATTGCCAGGCTGGCAACAGTTAATATTCTTATTTACGATCTTTCTGTGGTATTCGTGATTTAGTAATAATAATACATTAGATAAAGAATGGAATTAACACGTTAACGACTACGCGAATACAGTTTGGTTATAGCATAACTAATATATGCATTTTTTATCGCACGTTTTTCGTAAGCGAGGTGCAATAACATATTTAACTCTTTGTTGGTATTATTCATACTAATTGCTTCATTCTTATTGGTTGCATTGTATATTCGCTTTCTAGTTAATACATTCAGAAGATTTAATAAGAAAATTATTACAAATGTCTAGTAAAATCTTTTATTAATCTTCTCCTCAGTGTTAGACTTACAATGTTGATGAAATTTTATATGTATGATGTAAATATCGTTTCCCAACAGGAAGTCCGGGGTTATAATAACACAAATATTGAAGAATATTGAGAAATTGTGTTTGCATAATTCAAATCTCAAGAGATTGAATTTAAGCATCCATAAAGCGTAAAAGTTATTTCAGATAACAGAATAAAGATACAGAGTAGAATTATAGAATTTAACATAATTTAACATTTTTCTATTAACGTATAAAACAGTCGATAATTAAGCTTGGCATAGAATTATTGTAAAATTTTATTTGAATAAAAATGGCATTTCTGAGTGCCATATTGGCATTTCTGAATGCAATATATTTCTTCCTGAAACATTTATCGAGATACAACGAATAGCAATTACTACGAGCAAATAAAAATTATTAGTTTAAATGGCGAAATAAAAGAGGAACGCGCTTTTTAACACCAGATGTCCGGCGTTTTAACGATTTTTCGACGACAGATACTGTAAAAATTACGGCAAAATTCGCGCCAGCTGTTCCTCGAGAGATCCTGCCCGGCGCGTGAGCTCGCCAGGACCTTTGTGCCATTGTTTCGCCGGGCATAATGCACTCGAATTGTGCACCGGAGGAAGGAAGGAAGGAAGAGAGGGAAAATAAAAAGAAGAGAAAAAAAAAGACCGAATCGGCTCGGTCACACGATCGATCGGGAGGAAAAGAAAAGCCCTCTTGACTCTTGGGGCAAAAGAGAGGGTTTCGAGAGTGCTCTAGTCGCGTATACGCGCGTACTCGTGCGAGTCGGGAAAGTTGAATCTGAAAGAAAAAGCGTAGGAACGTTTGACAGATGTGGTCTCGCCGCAAGATGTGCTCGCTTTCAGCCTATATCGTATCAACCAAATCAGAGTACCAAGAAAACCGCGCCTTATAAACAATCAAACTCCGCCATTAATTTTCTCCAAATATTCCCATTACGAATCATAATTTGAACATTTACCGTAGGAAACTTTTAGGTATATGTTGTATATGTTATAAGAAACATATTGAAATTTCATTAGCATTGTAGTGAAACACGACTGGCATCAGAAACCAATTTCAGATCGTATCATACAGTTTGATAGAATTTAATTAATTAATTTCACCACATGTACACTTAATCTTCTCGTTAAGCGTAGTAAAAACTCCATGATCATTCTCTGAATCGCTTCTCATTTTCAACCAGTATACGTATATACATATGTATATACATATATACATATATACAGTTTGCAATTTAGTCGATTCTAGTCTTCAAGTTTAGAAGCTGAAACATTAAGGTAAAAATACGAAAAGTTCGAACATTTGTAGCTTGAACGTCGACGGCTTTTAAAACATCAGTCTGTCGACTGTTATTTTAACAACAACACTGTCCTCAACCGTTTCACGAAATCTCTCAGCGGGAAACAAAAAGAATCATCAAGAATGAAGCAACCAAATGGCGATCGAATGACAAAATGGTAGTGTCTGTTGAAAATCCTACACGACACTTCTTCCGCGACCCTTCCAAATGGATCTTGATAATTTCTTGGGTAAACAGAACCATTGTCCTGTACAGTGTGTCTTTCATCGATGAATGGGGATGCTGGTTGATCCTTTTGTCATCGGAGATCGTCGATTATTTCTCTATTCGTAGTGAAGATAAATCATCCCGGGACAATCGTATCTTTCTCCCTGCTCGTGTGATTCTAACGAATTTTCCAATTGAATCTGAACGTTTGCTAATATGATATCATAGCAAGTCATCGTCACTCGATTTGTTAAATAGCTGTTAAATAATTGTCACAAAGCAGAATTTTATACGAAACCTGTTTAAGTGTAAAAAATACGCGATTCTTTATCAAATTTCTTTATGCGATATATTTTTTCAGACTAAAGCTTAAGTACATCATAATTTATCATCGTCAAGCAGCTACACATTACAATGAAACTTGATAACAATGAACTGCATAAGCGAATTGTAGACACGATACAACAACCGATATAAAAATTGTAATCAAAGTAAAAATTCCGATTCGTCATAACTATTATTCAGAGTAAGATTGTGGATAATGATTTTAAAAACCGAAGATATCATAACTGTCTTTAACCCCTAAAAATTATGCATCATGCAAAAATAGATAACTATTTAATACAGGAAAATAAGCTCCAATGACATTGATTTTAATGTATGCTATAGAGAATAGTAGTCATTGGTACTGACTTCTCTATACCGAATAAGTACCAAAAAATTAAATAAAAAATTGTATTTTTTACAAAAAGCAACATTTTACACAGGAAGTCCGTGCCAATACTTTTGTTCATCGGCGTATATCAAGGGATGAGGTTCATCGATCATGGTAGCAAAACCACCTTCCTTTTTGCCTGGTGGAAATTTGTTCCGGAGAAAAGAACATTCGAATCGATTTCCTTTCTCCTCTTTCTACCGTTTTCCCCTCCTCTGAAGACACGTTATTCGTGTTGCCAGTTCCTTTCTTCTCGCCACGTCATTTTCTTCAACTACATACCATGACGTTTCTGAATCCCCGACACGTTCCCCATTGCAGAAGGGTAAGTGAATGTTTACCGTGAGTCATCGTCTATTCACGGCCCTCCTTTCTTCGTTACCGATAAAAATCCGCGGTATAAATAGATAAGAGCAATTAATCGCAAATCGAGCCGCGTCAGCGCCGCGCAAACGTTCGACTTCCAAGTATGTAATGAGACTCTGCAAAGGGTCGAGATGAAGAGCCAGAGATGGCGAGCCAGAGATGAGGAATCTTCGTTATACAAAATTTGCTAAACCTAAGTAACTCATAGTTGGGAAGATCGTAACTCAAGATACGATACATCTATATTTTGTTAGATATACAATACACAAATGACTTATAAGATCACTTGATCTCGACCTCTTCTGTTTTCACAGTCACGTGACATTATATCGATTACAAAATCATAACTCTGAAGCGGTAGAAGAAATAAAATGATGAAAGATGGATAGAAATTTCATTACGCAAACTTAAATCGTTTCAAGTGGTTCGTCGCTGTATGGTGTATGTGATTTTTGTAAGATGAGACGTTTTAAAAGCATGTTAACGTTATTTCTATTTTTCTGCGTTGAACTATATTCTAGTACACTAATTTTAAAATCATAATTTTTTGGCGTAAGTAACTTAATACCTTTTAGAGCGAATAAAAAGCAACTTCGATTGGTTTATAAAAAAGTCCAATTCAATAAAGTGAATGAGATCACGACAGTTTCGATCAATGACAAGAATTCGTGCACTCTATTTTTACAATTACGTGAAAATGAAACTCCACGATATTATATATAACCAATCAAACGCTGCGTTCCTTTAATCAGCTTCTGATCTCTGCAGACTTGTTCGTCGCGACGCAATTATCCACGCTCCCGGAACACGATCCTCCAATTCCCTGTTCTGCGTTCGCGTCCTTTGATCTTGCGCATCATTTTTTCCCCGGCGCACTTTGTTCGAGACGCGATTCGTGGGCGTTGCGGGGCGATAGCGCAAAAAGAAAAAGAGAAGATCAAGAAGAGGAGGAAGAAAGGCCGGGAGTGTGCGCGAGAGTAACGGATACGCGAAGACAGAAGAAGCATTCATGGAACGACGACACGTGTTTCCTCGCGAGTCCCCTAGCAAGAACATCATCCACGAGAGCGAATCGTCTCGAGCAGCGCGAAACTTGGGTAATTGAACGCGAAATTTCCTTGTAAACGAACCGAGAAACGAACAGCCTCGTGGGAAAGTCGCCTTTTCCTTGGGAACTTCTTCTTCTCTTGGCTTTTCTTTCTCCTGGATCGAATAAATCTTTCTTCTGTTGATCGTCGATTGTACTTCAAATTTATCGTCTTGTTAGAAATTCACTTCAAATTACGACAATAATAGTAATTTATCGATATAAACGACATAAATGCTCTGCTACAAAAAGTGTGGAACGACAACAGCAAAAGATAACAACAAAAAGGAAATAGGAAGAAAAAGCAAACAAGGGCAAATATAAAATAGACAACATGATAGAT
This sequence comes from Bombus flavifrons, assembly GCF_040668555.2. Classification (NCBI taxonomy): domain Eukaryota; kingdom Metazoa; phylum Arthropoda; class Insecta; order Hymenoptera; family Apidae; genus Bombus; species Bombus flavifrons. The sequence goes on along the minus strand of NC_138455.1, from coordinate 7,860,961 downwards.
AAAAGATAGGAGTGGAAAATACTGATTCGTGAGGCAGTTCATAGCTACGTACAACGATAGGAGGAATTATATTCTAACGAATTTACATATTTTGTACTATACTAAGAATCTCGTAAATATTTCTTCCTTGTATTTTTAATAAAACTGCTACAGAGAAATCTAGAGAATCTTCTGATAGGAATTTTTAAGATTAAAAAACTTAGCATGAACCGTAATAATCAAACGCAAAATTGATATCAGCGTCGTCCTCTTCCTGTAGATTCCAAGTATTCCAATTACTGTCTCTGTTCTCAAACTTGAACAACAAGAACTCTACGAAGAATTCTTGTTTAAATCTCCACCAAGTCTGATAGCTTCTACAACGTCTTCTTGTCGATTGTCACTCTCGATTGTTCCTCTTCTTCATTGTCGAAGCTAACAATAGGCTTTGTCACTCGTCGGACAATCCTCGGCTGTTTATCGCATAATTTTCCGGTTGGAAAACGCTGCATCGATCGATCGACCGAAAAAATAATAACCAAGCGCGAAGTAAGAGAAAATCAGAGGAAATGTTGTTCTCTTTACGTAGGTTCCCGCTAAAAGTTCAACCGTACGTAATTTCTATAAAATATCACATATTCGATCAAAGTAATCTTCGTATCATTCGATGCACTTTCTCGGCGATTATCTAACTTCATTATTCCAGATTTGAAAGAACTGTCAGTTTTACAATTCAAAAATTCTTAGTTACGGTCTCTTCATTTACGGATTCTTTCAAAATAATGTATACATTAAAAAATTGTCTAGGTGTGATCTTCCACAAATGCTAAATTTTCATTTCCCATAATTTCTACGTTAGTCTCGCCGAATTTAAATTCATAAGAAAGTCACATGAACGTTTTAATTATCCGTGATGATCAATATTTTCATTATGAATCTTTTTGAAGTGTTCAATACACACCCTTTATAACGAATTTCCTTTTTAGTAGTTTTCTTCTTCTTTAATAAATCTCTTCTTTTCAGTTATCAGTGTGGTTGATAATAGACGGTATGACGAAGTTTAATGAGTGATATTATCAAATTTAATCTTCAGAAAACCATCTTTTCCATACGTACAAACTTAATCTCGACGATGCAAAATGTCTCACGGAAGGAAGTACAGAAAGGAGGATTAAATAAAGATTATTAAATGTGCGAGGTAAGGGGACGAAAAGCTAGATAACAAATGATTCGCCTCAAAGACGATCGTCATGTTTTCCATGTGAAGATTGATGAGCAGAAGGAAGGGTACAGCTCGGCCATTTTGCTTCCCTACCCTTTCTACGCATATTTTAATCCTCGAATCGCTAGTTTTTCCACTTCGGTATAAAAAGCTCAATGTCGGATTAGAATCAAACGGAACGTGCCTTGAAATAATTAATGAACCTCTTTCCGCTTATTCGACCAGAGAATAATGTATACTTAAATGCATCTTTCACAGAGGAATATATTAACATACTTATTATGTTGTAACGTATAAAGTGTTCGATTCTTAAAGATTCGTACTTTACTGAATTCTAACTTGGGAAGTATACGTTTATATATTTGTAAGCGTTAAAAAATCCGAACTTTATGTAAAGGAGAAAATTCTCAGCTCTGAAACGATATCCAATGATGCTTCTATAAATACAAAAGTATTTATTGGCAAGAAAAAATAGTTTTAAGGAGTTGATATAATAACATGTTACAAGTAGACGTTTATTCATTTATGAGAAATTTAAATGTATCAAAATTTATAAGATGCACATAATGTATACACACGGAAGTAAAGAACTGTTATAATATTTAGAGAGAGAGTAAGACAAATCTCGATTTAAGCTCTGCTTCTTTAGTGGTATTCACGAAAACCTGATTTTGTATAACATCCGCGATATAGTTATAATCTATGCAACATTATAATCGATGAAACGCCTGTATCGGTTTCGTGGATGTATTTTCTGCCCCAGATTGTGAACATATTAAAACATTTCTCTTACCAATTATCCTACTATACTACATATACAACAGGCAAGTAAAACCATCACAAAATATCTAAAGATTCATTTCTGCGTAACATCAGGAATATGTAAAATTTTATTTTTATCTTTACATATCACGCGCATTCTGTTTCACGCATTTAAATTTCCCATGAATGCATAACGATAGTGTCTAATAACAACCCATCAAAGTGTAATATGTTGCAATCTAATATCTGAACATTCTAAACGTTCAAACTGCAACGAGGTCACACCCGGTAACTGTTTATTTCCAAACACAATACTCGATCGTTGAGGGAATGGCCCGCGGCGTGACCCACGAAAAATCGTGGAAAACTGGGAAAGGAGAGACGCGTCTTGAAAAGAGCCCCCTTGCAGAGAAACGAAGGGACTAAGGAAGCTTCGTGTCCCCCCTGAAGTCTTTTCACGACTTTCTCCAGCAGGCGTTCTTGCCACCCATTGTGCAGGGATTGTGAAAAGTCAAAACTAACCGTTAGCTAGCGACTCGTACGGTTCGTAGACTTTTAAATCGGCGCGTTTCACATGGCCAGAAAGAACTGGATGGAAAAGGTGGTCCTAATAGAGTATGGATAAAAGCCGAGAATTCATTAGGAGAGTTGCTAGACGTTAATGTAAAGGGTTTAGGACGCGTGGTTAGTCCTGAATCTCTCATCGTTGCAGAGGAACCACTTGGTGCAAACATAGTCCCGCGAAAAAAAGAACGGCCCCTCGTAAGCGTACCTAACGGGTTCGTCGCGTAATTACTACTAACGAACCGTTTGTTTCGCTCGACGAGACACACGGTGACTCACAGGTGTGCTTTTAGTATCGAGGTACCCGGCGCCAAAGCGCACCGAGATTACATAATAGCCGACGTAACGATTCGCGAACGTTGCACCGAGATATTCCGTTGCGCACCGAAACAATGATCTTCGGTAGTTGCTCGTTAACGATTACAATAGTTAATAATAATTTAATATTCGACGGTATTAAAGCCTTCTTCGCGGAGATTAGAAGCTATGGAGGTAAGTGATTTAAAATGTTTTTTATCGTGTATCATGTTATCGTAGATTCTTTTTTAACTACAGTTTAATTTTTGCGCTGCTATTGTTGTACCGTGGATTTTTACGCATTTATGGGAAATTTGAACATGCGGAATGTAGAGATGTATATAACGAAATATCCAGAGTATTTTATAATGTTATAGTAACTGACTAGAAAATATTATATAACGACCTGCATAAAGAGTTACGTTAAAGAGGAAAGATTATACTTTTTTATTCTCGAATTGAATTCTTTCGAAACTGGGTGGAGAGGTATAAGACGATTTCTTTGAATTAAAAATTTTAGCGAAGTCAAATTTAAATCATTCTGTTTGGTTCATTTTACTGTACAAATGGTGTTATATCACCATATTATGTTGCGATTGGACAGACTAGAAACTTATTTGATTCATTTTGCGTTAAATGGTATTACTAAAATATTGCTAAATTATATTACGAAGGAACGTAAACGGAATGTCAATGGAAATCGATGTCGTTTTCTGATTTTGACCAGCAAAACCTTAATGACCGGTTCTCATTAGCGGTATGCAGCAATAGTCGGAACTGATGTTCACTGATGCATTTCAGTTCGAGGGACCAATTATTATGACAGTGTTTTTAGAGAGGGTAGACTATGACGGTTACGAAAGTCTTATTAATAGCGGTTCGTATAACAGCAGGATAATCGGTGAAGCAATGCACCGTGTTTTGAGGCAGTGCTTGTGAGAAAATGAAGATAAATACCGACCCAATTCGATCGTATTAATCATGGGAAAACGTTAGGTTTCGTAACGAGAATGATGAAGAGGAAGGTATGCCCGAAGAGAAACAGTAGCGCTGGTTCATGAACTAGCTGGATTATACTGTCACGGTTAACTCTGCGCACCAGAAAGTAACAGCACGCAATAACGGTGACCGTTTTTATTATAACTTGCTTGTTTTATCTTCCGTACGACTCGCATGACGACTGTCAATGCATATGGTTCCCACCTCCGCTTCCTGGTTCCTAGCGGAGCTTCCGGTCTCGTGACAGCCCGTCCTGGTCCACCGCTCGTTCCGTCCCAACATTACAGCTTCGCCACTTTCACGTCGCATTTCACCTCCGAGTGATGCAGACTTCCTTCCTCGTGAACTACCGGTTTGCGGTCGCGCTCAAATCACCGAAAGAAGTCAGAGAAACACAACTTTGACTCGCTCGTTAACGCTTATCGGCGACGCGACATTGGCGCCACGTGACTGTTGACTAGTAGCAATAATAATATAAGACGTGGAAGATTGCGCGGTATAATTAGATAGAAGGTTATTTTATTATGTAATACGTGCAAAGATAAGTTGGAAATGTGCAACAGAATTTTGCCAATGGAGCTTTGTTTCTAAGCCAGTCGAGTTTGAAATCCTGTCAACGTGAACACGTGGACTTTGAAACGTTTTGACTGAATGTACGACTGGACGACTGGTAAATTAATGTACCCGTGAAAGTAAGTTAAACATATAGGATAAATTTGTTGTTTAGGGCTTTATTTTTTAGGAAAGTACGTTTGAACTTGTTTAGTTAAAAATTGGCGCGACATCGATGAATTTTCGAGTACAATTTTCTAGGCTTCAAACGAATGTATTTTATTATAGATTTCCAATTTATTTTTGGATGAAAAATAACCTTCTGCAGATTATACGTACGTTCTTGTATTATCAATTCTTCTTTTTCTACCTTTCTAATAATTCAAGTTATTCTATGAACACGATAGAAATCATACTTTATTCCCTCTTGACGTGAAAGTTACGTTCTAAACTAATCAAAAGCTATAGTGTTCAGAAAGATCCTCATTACCTAACATTAAAATCCCTAACTATTCCAGAAATATTATTTACGTTTAGACTTGATTCAATTCCCAATGTTAATTTAATACAAGGGACTCCACGTGGATGCATTGAAAAATAAGAAAAAAAGAAAAACGTGAGGAAAACCGAGGGCGTTCACGCCGGCGATTCATCAGTGAATAAATAATTCATGGTGTTTGCGGGGACAGGACCATGGCGGTAAAAACGTCTGGGGCCCTGTTTAACCAGGATGACGTTCCGGGACTGACAGGAGGCAGATGAGCGTGAAAGAACAAGGTGAAAAATGGAGGACTGTTAAACAGGATTTTCGATGTTGACCGAGGCAACGGAAAACGAGGACGGTACTTCCTGAGGGAAGCACGGAAGCTTCGTTTCTTTGATCTTCGTGGGACCGACGGACTCCGTTCGACTGTCGAAGAGACACTTTTCTTATTTTTTCTATTGTATAGAAGTCGAGAATTAGGTCTCGGTTTAAAGTCTCTATCAAATTATTGTAGCTCGAGTTTGGACGATTCGATATCTGATGCAGCATTATTAAATCCTATATAGCTAACAATTATAAATACTATACACAATTAATTACGTAATGAATAATTACATAATTCAATAATGTTTTAAATAATTTCAAATTGAAAAATTCTGTGACAAAAATTCCTAATGTAACGAATTACAATATCTGTAACTTCATTTTCTTTTACAAGTCACAAATATCAGAAATTTTCGAAGGACACTGTATTCCAAGAAAAGGATCGACTTTCTAAAATCACGGATGCAAACTCAAAGATCAAAGGCATACCTCCCACAGTTGTGCTTCGAAAAGAATAAGTTAACGGTATCGATTTTTGAAAGAGTCACCCGGTATACGTGACAGTCATGCGTTATCCTAGGATCTGAGGAAATAAACGGTTTCCTGAGTGAAACGTGCCACTGTGGTGTGGGCCAGCCACGAGGGACAGATAAAACATACGCCGAGGCACGTTTAAGCCTCTTCCACGCAAAGAACCAACCAATGCAATGCTTCAGCATTTCCGTATGTTCATAAATATTCATACATCTTTGTATTAAGAGTTCGTGAATGGAAAAAGGGACTGTCCTTGAACAAATGTCATAAGAGAAGAATATCCAACTTCACATATCTCTCTCTTCATCGAATCGAAGAATCATATTTGTCAAATCAAAGATCTGTTACCGTTCAATTTTGGTTGATTAAGCGATACCTGAACGACGGGTGTTTGATCGGGATCTTCAACTCGCTGAGATAAGGCAAGAGGACTTACTGGTTTGTGTATATTCTCGTTGAAGAACTTTTAGATCAACAGGATGCGGGTCTATAGGAGGATTGCCTTATTTATGAACCATTCACAACTGCCTAGCGTATATACTAGTTCTCAAATTTAATGGACCGTGAGAGAAAGAGAGAGGATGCTGACTCTCTAGGATTCTTTAATTCGAAACATGTTTTCTGCCCTCGAAATACTACCATTTGAATAGAAAGATATATTATACATATATATCGATCATAAACATTTACGTAGATTCTTTAAATTTGGTGCATTACAGAGAAGATTATTTTAGTTGTATTTTTGCATCAAATTTTGTTTTAATTTAACGCAATAATTGAACGATTTTAAAAGTCAATAATCAATTTCATGTTATCAAAACCCACCTTTTTGTGAGTTTTAAGATAAAATATACGTTTCTGCGTCATATTGAACATTTTAAAAACGATGTTGCGATATTAAATCGAAATGAAAATTTCTTTTCCGAATAAAACGGATACATAAAATGTAAGAAGTGTATACAGACATTTGTGGCTGACTGTATACACAATTTCTTGGTTCAAAAGGTTTCATAAATGAATCTCTTCGGGCAGAAAATACGATTCGCCGATTTCCCGCCTCAAACAGATGTTTCTTCGCTTTTGAGCTACCAATAAAAAGAAACACTCTGGCTATAATTTTCTGTTTGCAAGATGGACGCCTAAAAACCGAAGTCAACGATGATTCACACGTTTCGTAATTCCGTTCCTGGAAAATCACACGTAGTCCGTAATTGTATCCGACAAATAGACTGACCTTGAAAGCAGCGTGTGATTCACCGTTGCAGAAATGTTTCGGACCAAGCGATTCGGAACCGTGCTTCAGCTGGAGCGAGATTAGAAAATTCGTTCCAGAAACGGCAGCGTAGCTCGGAGCTGCTTTCATTTTCCATTTTCATGCGAGCGAAACTCCGTTGGCTTAGTTTTCCATCGACGTTTAGTAGTGGAGAATACGATCGATCATGGCGACACTTTCGCGATAATGACGTGCTCAATCTCTCGCGGAATAGGTCCAAAAACGGTCGAGGATTTGCTACACACGAGACACTACAGCGTCCTGATAGGTAGACCTGTCACTTCGTAATAATTTACAGACATCATGTAGTAATTTGTGCCAGTATAATTTATGCGGACGCCGCGTGCAGTTTTCCACAGTCGTTGGAGCGAGAAGAACAACCACAGAACTCGCGTTACGATTTTTAATTCGCATTTTATCGATGTAATACCGAGTGACGGGAAAATACTGCAATTGAAAGTTTTGACGTAATTTTTGTGTAAAAGATGTTGAATTCTATTAAATATTTCGAAATGAACAACTTGAACAGTTGAATGATAATTCTACTCGAACTGAACAACTAAAGTTAACGACTGAGTGAAAAATAATTTCCTATCGTTTCAAACTGCTCCGAATTCTAAAAAAAGACATCAATTTAATATCCGGACGTAATATTATCTCTTGAAAGCTATCTATTAGATTAATTTATCATGGATACAATGTTACCCCAGTACGATATTTTTATTCTAGAAATCAATAAATCCAATACTCTATTATTACCCAATATTAAATGAAAAGCAAAAAAGTGATTGTTTGCGAAGGTTATAAATAACATCGCGGCAATTCTATTAGGAGACGACAATATTCAAACAAAAATGGCATGGAGTGAAATTTCACCCCTGATAGCTTCTGTCGAAGGCTAAGCAAGGTATAAATATCCATCGATGTAGAGTTTAAAAAAGGGTAGAAATCCATCACATTTATACCTATTCCACTCACGAAATTCGCAAAGGGTGAAATTTCACCCGTCATAGCTTAAAGTACCCATAGGACATAAATATTCATCAGATCAATCACAACCTCCGCAGAATTTAAAATAGAAAAATACTCAACAATGACTTTTATTTCATTCACGATGTGAGATTTTAGAACTTTATAGATTTGTATAATTACATAGACGATATATAGTATAATATTTACAACTCTATATCTTCTACATTCGCAGAATTCCACACATATTCTTCTGTTAGCAAGGTGATGCACTTACACCACTCTCGAAGCTATATTGCCGACGTAATTTATTAAATTGTGCAGTTCTATACTCTGTAAGGTAAAAAGCATTAAAAATGTTTTGTGTCATCATGGGTGTTTCCCCGACGTTTCTATCTTTAGCAGCGGCAATCGATGCGAATATGGAAATGATCGCGGACTATTCGGTGACCATCAGCTGGTTTCCGTGGAAACCAGGTGGGGGCGTGTGTCGTAGGTCGTCGAGCGTAGGCTGGTCGTCGAATTCATCCGTGTGGACGTACACCAAGCGGTCAGGAATGCAGGTGAAGGATTTCCACGTAGTTTCTCTGCGCCAATTTACTTCCTTATTGGGCTGAAAAATGTCTGGAATCCTGTCCATCGCGTCCTTCCCGATATTTTACCCGTGAACGTCCTTCGCTCGTGATAAGGAATTCCTCACGGAAGGTTAATGGATGTACTTAGCCGATGACTCGTTTTCCAACCACTTTGTGCACCTTCTCGTGTTACTCTGCGCCGAGTGTTCAATATAATAGGCGAGATAATACAATCGAACCGGGACAACTCGAAAATTTCTATACAACAATTTTGTAGCTGTGAAAACTCTACAAATCGAAATATGTTTAAACGTTATCTCGAATCATCTGTCGAGTTTAGATACATTATTTTAACTCTGTGATTCGGATTCACACAAGAAACTTAGGTTTACTTTAATAAACATCAAATCAGTATAACTTGTGACTCAAATTCACAATCAAACTTTAATCACCGTTACCTCAAAGTGATAGGAATATGGACATCTATATGTCTTACAATGAAAAATTATATATTAACCTACACCTACTATAACATTCATGTAAGAGGAAACACGAATATATGTTATAATCTATCATAATAACTAGCAGCAATAGAAAGAGTTTGATTCGATCAATCTAGCCGTCGAATAAAGAAGAAATGTTAAAAAATTACTTTAAAAAGCATTGCAAAATAATTCAAGCATATTTAGATTTATTGTTTCTCTAACAATCTGGACCAATTATCATTTTCTGTATAAAACCAGCGAATACCTCAATACCTATAAACAAAGCTGTATATACATACGTGTATGTAGAAGGTTCCCTATTGGCGTCGCGTCGTAAAATTGGAAGACGTCGACGACAAGGGTGTAGCAGGAATCCCGGCGTCTATTTCTATCTTATGGCTGAAATAGTCATTATGGTCGACGAAACGTGGGTGTGTTTAGGTACTGTTTCCGACGGTAATTGGCCGGGGAAAGGGGAGATGAACCGTAAAGAGAGAAAGCACCTAGGGTGCTTGCGATACGTATAGACCCATCCTCGCTCCTACGCCGTTCAATTGAATGACGTCAATCTTTTGATTACCTAAGCTTACGCGATTCATCCGCCCGCGTTCGGGCGGAGAAAAAGCTCGAAACATATTATTAAATTGAAGTCGCAGTCAACCGACGAATCAAAGGGAATGTCAACTGAACGCATTGACAACTTTCAGATAAATTATGCACGGTCGAAAGGGTACTTTTAATTAGATATGATTGGGGCGAAAGGCCACCGCATACATCCGCAAGTACTGCACGAACAATCAGTATAATTCGAATCACTTTGGGCTGTGGCACTGATTGATCCGTATTAAGAGTCTAATTTTCTTTTTTCTCTCTCGTTTGTTCCAGGCGAACTGTACGTGGAGGACCTAGGTGAGAGGCGGATCGTATCCATCAGAATGGGATGGCTTTGGGTCGAGGGTACTCCCAGGCTCCCGTTGAGGGCATTGAACCTACGACAAGCAGCACCCAGCCTATGTCAACCGCACGCACTGGCTCTTGGGTTCACACTCAGCAACTCGCAGGGCCACACTCTCGCCACTTTTTGGGTAACTTCTCAGTTTTTTTATTGGCTACTGAACTTAGAGGCAGAGAAATTATTTTTTGATATCAATCTTAACGATCTTTAACCTTTGGAGGGTATTAGAAGTTTTAAGACATGTCAGGGGAAAGTTAATTTATGTCCATGTGGAGCTTCCATGGCACTCTCACAAAAACCTGAATCAGTATCTAATTGCTTCACTTACAGTCACTGAATATTACTCGTTAAAATTATTCTTTTATTTAAAAACAAATTGTTAGCTTTGTACAAAAATTCTATTTTTGGAAAAACTTATGTTTTACGAACACTGGACGTCCTAGGTTAAAGATATTTATCAGCAAACATGTTAGCGATCAGTTCAAACTACTGTAGGTACAGTATAAAATATATCTAAATATGTCATACATATTTAATTATAATTAAAGTAGAAATGACAAAATGAGATAGATGCACGTAATTATATCTTATGGTTATACCTATCTCAATAAAAGTACACATTAATATCAGAATAAGAATGTGATACCGGTCATTTTGATTAGTTTGACAGCTTTAACGTTAAAAATCGGAGGCTTGACTCTCTTTTGACGTTAGATGTTAACTGATTCGAATCAGTGTTTCAAGATTTCGACCTTTTTGTCGGTATGTAATTCGAGGCATAACAGTATCAGGAACCTGGACGTGAAAGAAAGAAGAAGTGGACAGGCGAGATAGAATAATTCGCCGCAACACGCAATGTAATTACATGTAAATGGCTTTTATCCGTGGCACGATCCGTTTCCTCGCCCGCAAACACTTTCTCGTCTTGGTCAAAGCTCCTGTTTTGCTAAACGCCGCAATTTCTAATTACGCTCTGCCAACGTCTGCAGCTCGATTTCTATCTAGTTATACAATCCTACCATCTATCTCGACTCTTGGTTTATCAAAAGTTTCGATTCATTTGAATTTCTGTGCTAATTATCTGTATCCAGCAGTGTATTTTCTTTGACTTTAATTGAAATTCAAGTTCAAATGGCTGAAAATGTATTTTATGAATATATTATACATGTGTTATAGGAAGCATTTTGAAATTTCATTAACGCTGTTAGGAGACACGTTTATGTATATTTCCAGATTGCTTCTACTGTTAATGAAATGCCATTCTTCCATTGTAAGTATACAAATACCTTCATGAGTCACTGTAGATGAACCTCTCAGAAACTAAATTAATCAATTCTTGTAAATTTGCCAATTTATTATCCAGATACATGATTAATGTGCAATTGTATAAATGTCATTTATTTCTTAGGAATTGAACATTAATCGTGTAGCTATGTAATGAAATTGAGAAATTCATAAAAAATTGAGTTTATCAAGGTTTTGAAAGGAACCAATGAAAAATTCATAAAGGTCGATTGATAAGATAAGCAAGAGACGCGAAGGACGCGAGCAGGTGACGTAACTCGTACCCGTACGGGGTGCGGAAGGTAATAAGGTCAGTAGGCAAGGTCAAAATCCGCCGGAGCGATCACGACGATAAGCGGACGCGTGGGAGATCCGCGCGCCACTCTCCCATGACCCGGCATTGTCAAGGAGTCCCACCATCCTCCTTTCCTGGCAAACGAGTTCCTTCGCCTCGTTACCTTACTGACTCAAAGGACGTTCGCGCGGTCATCCAGCGGCGTCTCGCTCGGAGCAACAAAGCCTGAGTCGCCATTCACAGATCTTAATAATAGCCTGTAATTGAGTTTACAATCGGCTAACAGGCTCCTAACGTCGGTTTCCTTGAATATTTCAAGAATAATTATATAGTAGCGAGGGTTCTCTAAGACCCATTAAACGAATGACATAGGACGTGGCTAGAATTTCGATCGCCACATTAGAATGAGAAACATGAAGTATGAACGAGGAAAAGGGAAAGATTCGTCAACTGAACACCATTCGTTAACACTAGTAAAACGACTCAAGTGCATAAATATCCCTCTCACATTTTATAATACCATGTACAAAACATCAAAGGTATAGTCTATAATATTCAATGAATGCAACGTCAAAAGTGAACTCTTTATATGAAGTATTGAAAGTATACTTTTTATAGCATTCGATGTATAAAGCAAATCATTGTTTAGGTTCTATCTCTTCAAATGTATGGACAAAAATATGAATTTTCACAAACGTCGGCAGACTAATAATTAATACATACATTACACAATATTTACACAAGATATATTGAACATATTCATCGAATCCTATTGGAAAAATAAAAAATAATTTCGCTTCAGATTTCCACTGGAATTCGAATTACATTCGAGACACCTGGATATAAATTACATTGATCCATATATAAGTCAGAAAATCTATGTATTTAGTACTGAAGAAGATATCTAAGAAATATATCTAATATTTGTTAAGACAAAACTTTCCTGTTTTACAGGCGGATTCAGAACCCGTGTACTGGTCCTGGGTGAGAGCAATCGCAGCAGAATTGGTCAGGCAAACACCATTTCGAGCCCAACGCTGTCTAAACTTCCTGGAGATCCTGACCATCTGTCCAAGGGGACCCGTTCCATTACCCGACAGTCCCACAGAATCCAGAAGACGTTCCAGAAGCGAGTTACGCTGCTGGACCAGTGACTCTCCCACAGAGAAGGAGCCTAGAACAACCACGACAATCTTAGAAGAATCCAGACGAAGAGCGAGAAGCGAGTTACGTGGTTGGTCCAGTAGTAACTCCAGCGACGAAGATCTGTTAGGCGACTTTCGAAGTATTCCAACGATAATAACAAAGGAACAGCCGATGACCAGGACCTGGGGCTGCAGCGAAAGCAGTGAGGGAAGTGACGACAGTCTTCCTTGGAGCGGCGTGTGTCGTTCCAGCGTGGATTCCGTGGACTCAGCAGTATCTATTCCTGAACCAGATACCAGAGAACAACGGATCCAAAGGTATAAAGAAGCCAGAAGACGAGAGAACGAAGCTAGAAGTAGAAGAGTGCTAGAAGAAGATGCTAGGAGACGAAAAGACAGAGCTGAAGAGAACAACAACGATATCCTAAAAACTTATGGCTCGAAATTGAGAAGTAGGTTCTACTCTGGCAACGACAATGACAGCTATTGTCTAACATCCATAAAGAAGGACAACGATAGTGGCTATGAAACTTCTAGACTAAGAAACGAGAAGAACATCATTATCAGATTGCCTCCTGTGAAGCCTAACGAGTCTTCCTTGGTCAGATTCGAAGACGATCATCGGAATGAGGATGATAAGAGGAACAATAACAGTCCCAGAAATGGTAACGCGAGTCCTGGTATACTTAGAATGGATATGAATGAGAGAAGAAGTCGTGCAAGAGAGAGGAGGAGCATCAGAGAGAAGAGCCAATTGCTTCAAACACAGCAGTTTACCAATACAACTGTAGAGACTCTTCAGGAACGTAAGGAACGATTGGCCCAATTATCCTCGAGGATTCCAGTGCCTCGACAATTGTCGCAGAATTCGAAACTCGCGGAGAATTACAATTCAACGGCTCTACCTAGGTCGTCGACCTCTCTGTCGGTTCTGACCGAGCCACCTTGCGAGGAAGACGTGGCCAGACTCTTGGAACGGTGTCAAAGGGTAGACCATTACGTGCCAGTACGAGAGAAGCTGACTCTGTTCGAATCTCTGTCTAGACTAGGTGGTCGATTGGCTAGAAGCACCGAAGATCTCGGTCGAACGTCTTCGAAACCGAGTCCCAGAGGGAAGCAACGTGCCCGGTCGCTTCACGATCTCAACAGAGGAGCGAGGGCCGTTCCCGTCAGGGAAATGTGTCGATTCTTCGAAGGAGACGTTGAACAGGATCAGAATCAGAAGACTCCTCTTGCCAAAACGAGGTTCAGTGACCCTGTGACACCTACTAGGAGTACTACGTGGAAGGATACTGCGAGTTCCAAAGGCAACGACACGCCTCATATAAGATCTTCCACGAGAAAGAAACATTATTTGAAGTAATGGTTGTGTTCGAGGTTCATCTTTACAAGTCCTAGATCCTCCTGCACAATAACTTACTAACTGATAATATTAATGACTTGACAAATTGCAAATTGTTTTGCTTATACACTTTTTCTTTACAATCTTCCTTTGCAATATCACGCGAAATGATCAGATGACTTGTGGATTCGTAAAATCTAATTTTCTTTCTTAGCGAACATATTGCTGTTAGATATGTAACTTACGAAGCTCCACTAATAATATTAGCTCAATTGTGTTAGAGGATGGTGTCTTCGAGTTTTCGGTGTCTGAGGCTCTGATGTGTCTCTGCTGAGAAATTCTATGTTCGAAAGCAGGCCTTTCAGAGGAACATACTCTGTCCTAGATTTGAGTGATTAGAGTCACAGAGAAAAGCGCCAGATCTGATACTTCGATTTCCGATTCCGTAGATTTACTGGTATTATAGACCGAATCGTGAAGTTAGAAAGGATCGATATCGATCAGTTTAGACGCGAATCCGCTCGCTTGACTGCGATGGATCGTCACACTCGTGTCGAGAGAAAGTCGCTGCCTGGAGCAGCTGGTTTTTTTGCTCTCCAGGATTTGAACTGTGCTCGATTCGAGGTTCCGATCAAACGTTTCCACGCGACACGAGCATCGACGATGCCTGGCAAAGTACAGGAAGAAATACAAGGTTTTTGCGAGCGCGGTTTTGTCAATTTTTCTTATTTATTGTATTTTCGTTCTGTTTTTTGTACGAGATTCCCCGGAGCCTAGCGTAGTCCACGAACGTGATTCGACGTCACGGATAAAGAGCGCATCGAATCGAAAGATGAGGAGGAAGAGAAAAAGAGAGGGAATAGGAGAAACCGGTAATTTCCATTCACCAAGCGATTCTCGCGCACGAAACACCTGCCGAATGCAAGTCGAAGGCGGTCTTCGATTTCTCGATTAACCGACCAAGGCTCGTGGAATCGTTAATATCCGGAGATACGAGAGTTACAAATGAGAGACTGAACCATCCTGAAAAGTTCTACGTATTTTGTTGAATGGAATGAGAGATAAGTTCTTAAAAGTTCTTACGGAAAGTTGCAATTATTAAGTTGTATAAATAGATTAACGAAGTTTTTGAAACCGTAAACAGTTAGGGGTCCTTTAATTTTGTACATAAAGTAATTATATTCAGGTTGTTTGAAAAATTCGTAGAAATGAAATTTAAGAATGATTGGAAAATGACATTTGTATAGAACTAGAATTTTATTGAATAATCTATGCATTGTTTCTTTTTGTGATAATATTCTGCTATTTATTAGATTATTTTCTCGCAGAATTTTTCAACCAGTTGTTTCAAATGGTGTTTGAAAGATTCTAAAGTACTCTGGTATTTGCCAGTAAAAAAGGTTTTATAGAGATTAGAATAAATGTAAATGATTCAAATGTAATTGAACTGAAATTATTGATATTTCATTAAAATTATTACTTTGTTTTATCATTTATTATTTATTCTATTATCTCACAAAAATTTCTAACGAATGATCATCTTTCAATCATGAAAAAGCTACGAACGTTTCAAACAACCCGATATTTCCTTCCACGCGTACCTGAACGAATAAAATTCGCATTTAATTCGCCCGTCGTTTGATCAGCGATGGCTGTTGTAAATAATTTATTTAGTTAAAAATCGGAAGCCGGGAGAACGTAGCCAGCTATTGGTCGGATCTCGAACATCCGTTTCAACGAGTGGCGCGTGAACTAATATCGACTTCCGTTTGCTCTTCCAGTCAGGACGAACATTTCCATTCCTGTTTCTCCTTTGCTCTCCTTCTCTCTTTCTCATTCGTCTTTTTCTCTTTGAGTTCAACTAGGTCATGCGAACGGCCCCTGAACCGTGTATCTCGTGACTCTTTTCTTTTGTTCCGCAAAAAAATAATCGCATTAGGAACCAGACGGAAAAAATAGAAGAAGAACGACTTTTAACGATGACGAGATTTTTTTCTCGAGGCGATTTCCTTTGCTTGCAACCTATCGATTATCGATAGCCACGAGATATCAAATTATCATCGTGAAATAGCGCTAACTATATAACGAAGTGCCAAAAAAGAAAAAGTGTTATGTTGCTTTTGTCGAGAAGAAATATGAAAATGTATAGAAAAATATAAATAATTAAATCTGTATATACTTGTTAATTTTAGGATTACAGAGATCGATATAATTTTTCTGTTTCGTATCTCGGTTATTTCAGATCGCAGAAAAGTTACATTGGAATTACCTTTTATGCGATCTGCAAAGCGATTATTTATTACATGTGTATAAAATATATATATATTATTATTAAGATATAGTTATATTGAGTTGGTTCTGTGAGAATCGATCGACTGATGTTGGAAACGTTTCGACGATAATTTTATACAGTAAATTAATTCTTCTAGGTAAAGTAGCCTTTCGCTAATCAAAGATCGAATCCATTTATTTTTCGTATCTTCGTATACGCGTATCACATAGGAAGCCGTATGTACGATTGTGTGACAATGTACGATAATTCGAAAAATTAGTGTGCTTTGTGTAGAAACCTGTAAGCTGACGGAAGTATAATGGAAATATGTGTATGACGATTAACAGCGGGAAAATTAATTTAAACGACAGTGAATTGATCGAGCCTTGGTGAACTTTCGTATTATAAATCTAATCGAAATTTTTAGTTAATCACCTAGTAAATTTGTCGAATCGCTCATTAAAAAACGCAACTTCCAAAAACACTTTCCAAAGAGAAAAATAAAATATTATAAAATAAATAACAATTATAAGACAAATATAACAAAAAAATACGAAAAAATTGGATAGTTTGTAGTAAAATTTGTAAGATACAAATTGAATAACGTATGGCCAGTCTTATCACCATCAAGTACCTTCACTTTTTAAAAAAAAATCATTCATCTTTTTCCACAATAATTTGCTTCAAGTCTTAGAAGGATTAAACTGTGTCAACAATGGAAACATTTTATAAAATGAACAATAAACAATTATGATAATATGTCATATTTCGTGGATAAGGTAAATGATATTAAATATTCCAGCCAAAGTTCGATATCGTCTTGTTGGGAAACGGAACATTTGTAATTAATTGGTTTCTTTTCCCAATCAGAGACAACATTTGTTCGAATTAAACATTTCAATGTTTGAGAGAAATTGAAGATAAATAAAATTGTTCCCTAATCCTACCAACACAATAAAGAATATATTTATTATCAAAAAGGCTACAAACTTTCCGAACAATCTAATACGTATAATAAAAACGAATGAAGAGTTCGAGAACATATAACGAATGTATAAATAGGATATTTATGTTCAGTAATTGCTAACATAAAAAATTACATTTCTATGTTTTTCCATAATACAGAATTTAAAGAGATATTTTTTGTACTTAAAACGATTTTCAAAGTTTTATTTTACTTTTAATTATCGAACGATGATTACAAATTAAATTTAATCAACAATAAAGATGTTCTCTATTTATACACTCGCAATGTGCACCGAAGAAATAGTTAACCTGCAGTAAAACAACCTCCAGCAAGGCTCGATCGTTTTCGCGTCAGCAAGCCGACGACCGTGTTCAGGGTGTGTCCTGGCAACCCTCTGTGCCCGGATGTCTTATCTTCTTATTCTTTCGCTCGCGAATAATGGCTGCGCATGCACGTCGAGAGGAAACACGTGCAGAGCTCGTCTGTAAAAATGTAGCAATTGAACGCGGTAGGGCGAACGTGAGAAGTCATCCGGGCAGTGAAGGGGTTGTTGCCGGAAAAAAGTGGAAAAACTCGGAGCGGACGTTGTTCCGCGGAAACACACTGGCAGCCTGTAAAACCGGTCGATCGCCAAAGAGTCCTCTAGTCCCTGGTCGGAGAAATCCGAAAAGGCTGTATACATGTATCCCCTATACGGGGCTGCGTAACAGAAACCCCCATAAAAAAAAAGAGATCATCCCTGCAATACATACGATCCTATAGTGGCTGAAGTATTCGTTGTCCTAAATAATGATAACAATAAATATTATAATAGAAGAACAGACACAACTCTGGCGGATTTGTATGTTACGTTTGTTGTAATAAAAAAGGACGAATAATGGCCGTTACATAAAAGTGATTGTCGTTAGAAAGTGGACGGGGAGAAGGCCTTGGCACTTCTCGTGCACTCCATAGCTTATACTTTTATACTTCGTTCTATTCTCCCATCAACTGCTCTCGTGTTCTTTTACACGCTCTTCTTTTACGAACACCCACGCGATTTTCCTTCTTTCCACCTGGGCCCGCGACCAGCCACGCGCTCCGCTAATTAGCGCGTGTTTTCGTAAGATCGCGAGCGAAGATTAGCAGGTCTCTTGAGGTGAACTTTAGAAAAGGAGAGGAGGCTTGTGCAACCATCGACACTGTGAAATTATTGTATCTCTAGCGCGCTCCTCTGTTACAAAAGGAAAGTGGAAAATTCCGAGAAACGCCTGAGGAAAGAAGATAGAAATCGAGAATTACTCTTGATGGAATATAATAAAGTCACAATTAAAACATTAAGTTGATATATTGATCGATTTAGTCGCAGCTAGATCCTTACGTGTTTCCTACGCGTGTAGACTTATTTTCATAGAATTTTTATGCATTGCTGCTTACAATTTCATGGTGCACCAAAAATCATGGTGCAAAAGGATAGGTACATCCTGCTATTTCATTAATTTCCATCCTGTTTTTTCAATGAAAATTAAAAATTATTTTTTCAAGAGCACATATACATTTTCAATAATTGCAAAAACAAATTATCTGAATCCTGTCATTTTAATAGGTTCAATAGTATTATACTTTACTTGCAGCTGCGAAAGGAAAAAAACTAATTCTGCATTGTCATTCTACGTTCCTGGCGAGGTTCAAGCACTTTATCTCCCTTTAGATTTTTTCGAATTTTTGTTTCTACGATCAGAACTAGTCGTATACTCTGAAATCTGATCAATTTGACGATTCGACGATGACCTCGCCATATCTCCTCTAGAAGTTTAAGATTGAAAAGGGACGGTCGTCGATGAAACAGAGTTAATTTGCAGGCTCGAAGGCCAGAAAGTTTTTGCAAGGATCGCAGACTGTCCTCCATGCCGATACTCTTTAACTCTCGTTTATTTGGCCTGCTGGTGAACTCGTTCTTGCGTTTACAGGACCGCCCACTTTACGTTCCCCATGTAATTTTCATTCCACGCACTCGCACACGCGCTCTCGGGAAAAATAGAATATTCCATAGGGAGGAATCGACCGGCAGATAATTTATTTGCTAGCTTTAATGAAGTCAAATGTTGCGATAAATTTAACGATGTCGTTAGCGGAGCACCTGAACACAGCCTCCTGGAAAAAGAGTACACGACTCTGCGTCTGATAATCTAAACTCTGCCATCAAACTCTACCACTAACACAAATAAAAAAAAAAACAAAAAAAAAGAAGAGAGAAGAATGTAGGATACACGAGTAAGAAACAAGAAACTAGAGTATCATACAGTCGTCACGAAGATCACAACGCTTATCATAATTTACATTTTTCCTCGTTGGATCGCGAGCAACTCGATGCATATGCATACACGTTCGAGAGACACACCTGCGCTCAATGCAATTTGTCTCCTTGATAAGGTGCTCGTGTTCACTTTGTTAATCACTGCCGCGCGATCACGACACGTTCTATCCACCTTTTTCGATTATCTTTTTCTTTTTTGGTGTTCTATCAGTTCATCAAATGGCTATCACCTACGCGACATCAGCCGGAGTTGAAGTGAAAAATCGAAGGAAAGCACGTTAAACGGGTTCGTTGACCATTTACCGGGTTTCGTGCTACCGTGAAGAATTTTTTCACGGGCACGAAATTTTTTTTCACGGCGATCGAACAAGCAGGTGTCCCGGGTGTGGTAAAAACAGCCGACGTAAACTAATGCCTGGCCGTCCATTACAGAGTAGAGAAGGCTCGTGTGTCCTGTCGGTTTCACGTTGGGCGTAGAAGAAACGCGCGTAATCGAGTGACTGACTGGCCTTGATAGTTGCCGGTGTTGGCCACGTGAACCGATTCAAAGCGAAACAGGTACATTCGCGATCTCCTGATCTATCGATCGATGGCTAGCTTTTCGAATATACCTAGACTCCTACCGCGACGCTATTTACTCTCCAGTTATCTGATCACCAGTGAAACGAAAGCAACTACAGTGGCTTGACAAAGTGTCTGAACACTTCTAAAAACTTTTGATGACTATGCCATGAATGTTATATAAAAGATTTTGCATAGTGCACGACATAATTACAATCGGGCCTATCAGAAGCTACTCAACTTTCTACTAATTTCTTTATTTCATTACATAAGGATACGATTAATGTTCAGTCTTCAAGAAACAAATAACTTACATCAGATCAATCGTTGCAAGAAGATGACATGAATAATACATTACAATAATAATAAATTCCAATGTAAATTAAAAAAAAAAAAAATGGCAGTTTTGTAACATCATTCTGTATCTTTCTATTCATGAAGTTGATCAGTGTGGTTTCAGAGCGGCTCAATAATATATGATATATTCATAAAATATACCTATTCGTTTAATATATTCGTGAGATACATTCATAAAATATATACATATAATATATTCATAAAAGGTTTGAGATGCGTTCAGATACATGAGCCACTTGAACATTGAAAACGTTCGTTTCTAGCATGAATACAATATTTCGCCCCGATGACACTGTCTTCGAAAGTCGAGAAATTAGTATCTTCTCCGGCGGAACTTTGTTTCAAGAAAAAGAAGATTTAACTGGTTTTTAACGAGCGTCATTAGTAACTCGTGATAGGAAGAAATCAGGTTTCGATAGTAGTTGTTTGTTAGAAAGAATCGTAATGGTATTCGCAGTCATTAGAAAGAATTAAGATGCTGTTGGCTTTCTAATCACGGATAGGAATGGAAATCGAAAACATGCTCGCTGAAGACTGGCCTCGAAGTATTATAATGCTATCAGTGCAACGATTCGCTTACGATGCACTTGTCGCATGCAATTCGACAAGCACAACAGTCTCTTTGACCTGCACTTAGTCCCCATCTACAGTTCGTAGAATGTTTAAAAAGTAATACGAAGACCGATACCTATCAATGGGCGTGACATTAAACTTTACATCTCAGGTTTTGAAATACTGACTTGGAAAAAAATTAGTTGTATTTTACACCCCCTGCGATTTGCTACGCCGAAGAACTTAATCAATAATCAATTCATATCAGTTGTTACAAAATAAGACTATCATAACAGACATTCACTGTTATTAATTTTAGAAAGATAAACTGGACTTATATATGTCTTTTTAATAGATTAATAATGCAATAGTGTACGGAAATGATATTCAAATATTTCACTACATCTATTTCACTTTATATATAATAATATCATTCAAGAATAATAGTATTCCTCCGCAAAAATATTCATTGTTATTAAGCAAACATATCTTAACAGTATTTTCAATTACAAACACTCTAGTAATAAAAGGAGCTGAAAAAGAAATGACTCTAAAAGCCAGAAGAGCCATCAAAGTATCCACTCAATAAAATCCCCGGAAACAAACCGTGAGTGGAATATTCATCCTATACCGCAAACTTTAATTTACTATATGTAATTATGAAATAGAAAATTCTCAAAATCAAATCGCGATAAGTGCTTCATCATATTTACAATATTAACTAATTCATTATTCACTAATTCACTATATGAAGAAAAAGCTAGTTCAAATATTATACTATGCTAGTACAAATTGCAATATTATAAAGTTAATGAAACGTTAATAATTTTAAATCTAATCTTAAATGAAGGAAACATTTTAAAGGACACAAGAAAACTAAAATGTATTACTCTCTTAGAAATTCTGGAAATTCATCAAATTTCAAAATTCATCAAAATTGCAAAAGAAAATCGCGATATCATAATTCGCAACTTTAAAGCAAACACGATTATTATTTTATCGCAACTCTAATTCAACCCGTAATTAATCTCTCACGACACTAATAAGAAAAACCGCGATCTACCCAATGTGACGATGGACCGACATATACATCGGCCAAAAAAGAAAAGAAAGAACTACTACTACTACTACTACAAATAGTAAAAGCGAGCATAGTGACAAAGTAGTAACGAGAATGACTTTCCATGCTCTGGATGATCCAGAGGATGGAGAGTCATTGGTAGTTGCCCTCTTGAACGGCAGTTTGCCGGGCCTCTTCGACTCATAGCCTCTTCTTTCTTCGGGCGCAATGCCCGCTGAAACTTAAATCTAGGCTCGAGTCTTTCTAATCGCAAAATAAAAAATAACTTATAAAGGTAAAATAAAAAGATAAATCGCGGATGCTATTCCCAGTACACACGGACGACCAACGATCATAGCGACCTCTGTCCATTCGCATGTGCAAGCTCGAGCAATAAACGTTCGTTTCGGAACCCACTGCGCGACCATGACCGCGATATTCGAAAAATCGATAGGCAAGGCTCAAGACAAATGGTATGCTCCATTCGTGATGCCAGCTTCACCGTCAATTCTTCAAATCAAATTTCCTGAAACAGGTTGGACACGCGAAAACACGCCTACCCGACGAAAGACTGCCAACCTGCCCGGCCCTACCTACTTATAGTTAACACTCATACCAGAAAATATGCTACCTATCCTACCCGGAAACCTCTATTTAAAACTGAAAAAATGGCAAAACAAGCATACCAACACATTCACTCCACGGTTCTCACACATAACCCGGGCGCAAAGGCCTACACTAGAGAGACGTCCCGGGACGCCTCCGACACCCGAGTTTGGCATACAACTTTCACACTCTAAAGTACGTACCATTTTCCTGAAATCGACTGACGATGGCTAGCGACCATTGCGTAAAAATATTCTGTATATTTCAACTTTAATTATCCAAATATATTTAAATTTCAATTTTAATTAAATACTCATAATCGCATATGATCATGTATATGTATATCATATAAAGAAATAATTTGACTAGAATAGATCGTTGTATTGTAATCAATGTAATTATCATTGCAGTTTAATACTGAGATTAGTATTATTACTATTTATAATCCACAATATCTATTTATTAACAGTTATTTTCAATGGTAATTGGATTCATATTTCCGAATCCATAACTATTTCAATATTATAATAAATAGCAAAAACGACGCAATTCCACGGCCTAACCACATACACACACAGTGGAAAATACGTCGTGCACGATTCGCTAACGCAACGTCAGTCGCTGAAAAAATTGTTAAGCTTATAGACTACTCATCATGCCCATTGCCTTCCTCCCACCCAAGAAGCACCTGAGCACGTGAGTGAGATTCTGACAATGAACATGGAAGGGGTTAAACCTGAAAATCCTATGCTAAAAATATGATTAGCCTATCTATTATATTTTCTGTCTAACGGGCTAATATTCTTTGATTTTGCAATCTAATTTCATTTCAAATTTTAATAATTCTATATTGTATTTTACTTTATTATTTTAATGAACAATTAAACTATTAAGCTAGAATGAAGGAAATTAATGAAGAATACAGATATTTATTAAATATAAACTAAGATTCAAAGCAAGTAATATTTATATCAAAAAATAACAATGGACTCTAAATGAACTTTATTATTCGAAATATCCTCAGGCGATATCTTTATCAAAACACATCTTTGAAAACACAAAGAAACGTTCAAAACTTGTTTTGATTCTGATATCAACCTGCCGCGAAGTGTTTTCTTGCACGTGAAATTTGATAACATCAAAGTTATACTTTAACATATACTTTCATATTTCATATTCCGAATTTTACTGAAATTATACTGTGTATACTCAAATAATAAAGCTGCTCTATACCATAGTAAAGTAAAAGATTAAAATAAACATCATTTATAGTCTTTATCAGCATTGTAATAACTTTAATCATACTTGAATTTCCATATTAACGAAGTCTGAGGGTATCAGACTTCTTCACTACAAAATACTTTGATTTTATAAATAATTATAATGAATATATTGTGAAAACTTCAATCATATGCACATATATATACTAATTATATCTCATAACATAATATATTATTATATTATTATCAACATTATGTTACTTATACAAAATACTTTATATTGCAGTATGTAAATATACTTACATATATTATTATATATATTATCAACATTTAAAAACGCGGTGTGCAAGAAAACCTATCCTGAACTAATAAATAAAATATAGACAAAAAATGTTACTACTCACGGGTATAAATACCCGCGGTCACTATGCTCGTCAAAAATTCTACGCATACAACCAATCACCCGTGTCGATTCGGACCATTCATCCTTCGACATGATTGAATGACCGGAGGAACACAAATACATGCGACTCACGATTAGATGTGAAGAATTTTGTCTTCGATGTTGTTCTGATCCCAGGGAGTTCGTCATCAAGCCATCATCAAATTGGAGTCGTCGAATTCAATGGAAGAAAACTGTAACAAAGCATAGAATATTTTAATTTACTCGTAAGGACAGTGTTAATTACTTTAAAAGTTTGAAATGATAAAAGACTAATTTCTACTAAATAAACATTTTTTCTAATAATATTCAATTTAGGAATGAAAAATTTACAAGTCAAATTTTTATTTTTTATTTTTTAATTAATAATAATTATCATGAAATATAAAAAATCGGCTTAAATAAAATACAAAATAGATAGTTACTTACATTTTTGGCTTTTGAAACACCACTAGGTATTTTCCTGGGAACAGGAAGAGGGGGAAGAAGTGGCATACCTTTGATAAAATATGAATTATTATAATTTATTTTAAGAAATACAGCGGTGGTTGATCAAAAAATTTAACATAATAAAATATGAAACTCTATGAAGACTTAACTTTAATAGCAAAAGAAATTAAAATTCTAATAAACTTATTAGAGTAAAAATTAAAATTCTAATATAAAAATTTAAAACCAGATTTTAGTTTTTAATTAATAATAATTGCAACGAAATATAAGGAATAAAATTAATAAAATACAATGTGCAAAGATTCTTACATGTATAAATTTGAAACACCGCTACATCCTTCCCAAAGAAGAGGAAAAATGATGGACGTTATGAAAAACCTGTAACAAAACATGTTAAATATTATTTAAGTTGCTCTTGAAAACGTACTTGTGATTGTTAGAAAACTTAAAACAACGAAAAATAAAAATCTATTCAAACGTGAAATTTTAATAATAAAAAGATTTGAAATTCTAATAAAGTTTAATTATTACATAAAAAGTGGAATTTTAACACAATAACGACAGAATTAGAAATTGAAGCTCGACCAATTTCTGAACGATATCAAACATTTTTATTGTGTATTTCAATAGCAAAATTTTAAGATTTTAGTTCGATAAATAAATTAAAATGCAATGTGCGAAAAACTTACATTCTTGAGCTCCAGGAAAGGCTTTATTCTCTTGTGAGACCTGCGACTCTACTAACGAAAAGGAATGTTTAACAAATAAAAAAAAAAAGAATAATAGACTATTAACACGTCCGTTTAAGTCAAATGACAATCGGCGGTCACACTGACTCTAATTTCGCGTCTGATTATTACAATTAAATTTAATGAAAGTTGTTATGTTCTAAGACAATATTAAATGTGTTTTAACGCAGCAAGCACTGACTCTACCAACCGCATTGCGCGCGGTCACAAAAATATTCTGAAAGAAAAACTTTATAAAAGGTAGGGGATAGGGAGTCGAGTGTTTGTTTACGAAAATACTCCTTTTTTACAACCACGAATTACTTATTATTTATTTACAATAGGTAAAATATACATACAAATATCATACCAAGAATACGAAAGAAAATATATCGTTAATTTATTTACAATATTTCTTTAGAGTATTTTTTATTATTGTCAAATATGTATATATATATATATGAATATTTCATAATACGATTGATTTGTAAAAATTACCCGCCAAATTGAATGTCCGCCATTACAGCTTCAAGTACTTTATGTATACGTGACTTCCTTCTAATGCAACATGGCGCACTTTTTCTGACCGTTAAACAAAGCTGCACAATACGAAAAAAAACGCGATGCACAGAACCTGTTCAAACTTGTCTCTGATAGCATACTTTCTCGAATGTAATAAAAGTTATTGAAAATGACAAAATTAATAGTCAATATTATATTACAGACAATTTACAAACAAACAAAATGAATGAAAATGAAACAAAATGAAAAAATTATTTGAATTTCTTACTCAAATGAAACAAAATCGGAAAAATCTATGTCAGATTTATGTTAAATAATTTTTTCAATTTCTTCGGAAACATAATTTAATATATTCGAAAGAAAAAAGTAATTTCCTTAATCTTGCATTTTTCATCTTGGTATTCTTAATTCACCGTAAATTTAAGATTTGTTATATTAGATATTAATTAACTTAATGTCACAAAATATTTATAATAAATGGAGTTAATTGCATAGTGAATAAATATTACCAATTACCTAACTAAAAAAAGGAAACAAACGTATAAATACGTTTGCCTTCCTTAAAATATAAGAAATATTACCTCATTTCGAGACAAAAGTTGTTAAATTTACCGTTAATCACCATGGCGTCTTTTCGACTTTCATTCTGTCCTTTCGAATTTCGCAGCATCCGTCTAATATTTTTCCTCGGAATCAAATAATTGCAATCTGCATAAAAAAAGAACAAAATATTGGAACAAATGTATAAAAAGAACAAATTATTTGAAAACAAAACAATGATCAAGGTCAAATTGCCTTTCGAAAACTCATTATACGAGCTACCGGCAAATGGGGCAATCAAAAAGACAATTAAAAGAAAGAAGATATGTAAATAATAGATTCTAATGAAGTGTTAAAGAAAAACGTACAATTAAATGAAAATAACGATAGCGTGGATTTGAACTTGGTAGAAAAATTTGCATGAAAATACCAAAGATACCTATCGCGAAGTGACACGAATTGATCTACGTCTAATCTCTTTGATTGTCCACACTTAACTGACACCCCGTACCGCGATTTACCCAGCGAATTTCGTCAAACAAGGAGTGGGAGGGGGGGCGACTCCATAGTTATATACATATGCACGAATAGGATTCGTCAAATTCCTGAGAAACTTATGCTCAAGGATATGATTTCAATAAACATATTATGCCTCGAAAGAAAAAAAATACATTAGACTGAACAGTAAGATGCACCTAGAAACTATAGAAAGTAAACACAAATGATCTAGTATCATTTCGACGAACAAAAATGTATCTGAGAAACTGTTTATTCGATACAAAGCTGGAAAAAAATAATTTTTAATTCAAAATAAAATAATATCTGGGCCGAAGGAACTATGATTAACTTATATCTCGTACATACGTATGTATACAGAAGAGCCTGCATAAACATATTTATTATTCTTTCATTTATATTTTATTCGTATGACAATTTTTATTAATTATATGTTACTCATACATTATTATGAATCATTAATGTTATTGTTAATCTGACGGCTATAATCAATTATTCGTATAGATGTTAAAACATTTAACACTTATAACATCTATGCGAATAATTGATTATAATCGTCTTAAAATCTCAAAACATTTAACACTTATAAGACTTTTTCATATGTCATTCGTATGACAAATTTCATCAATTATATGTATGTTATTTATACTTGCTGTTATTATTCATAAATGTTTTAAGACATTGAAAATTGTTTTATCATCATTTTTTATTAATTTCAATTGATATAGAATAAAGTAAAATATGAGTTTAATGTGGAGGGAGGTTATAATATTAAAATAAAACCCTACTAACCTTCTTAGAAATTTTTATTGTGTAGATTGTACAAAACATTTTGAAATCTCACTAGCACTGTAACGAGACATGAATATCGCAAACAATAATCACTGATTGGTAAAATTTAAAACGTATATAAAAATGTATGTATGTAAGATGTTCATTGAAAACACTACATGTCGCAAAAATCATCATATATTGAAACAGTCAATTATTCAGTACATTAATGAAACATGATATACAGACACCAATTATGAAAGCATCTTTGGCATTAATTTTACATTTAAAACTACTGTTCACGTTGTGTACTAATTTTTGTATGTTGCTCAAGTTTATAAAAAAAGACTGACACGAGTATCAAAATTCTTCTTTTATGTGCAATATGAAGTTTACCGACTGAGCTTGCAAGGAACTATAAGAAAGAAGGAATATCGCCATCTAGCATAAAATAAAGAACAATCTTTCAGAGTTTTGGAACCATGGATATAGAAACACATCTTATCTGACGAATATATACAATAGAGTCATATACGAGGTACAAAATGCAGAGCCATATCTAATTAGATAAATAGATTAAGAATAGTAAAACATTACCTGAGCAGGTTAGAAATATAAGAACTATAACAACAATTATTTATAGCATTCTGCATCAGTTTTCTAAAAATTGAATACAATTTATCCAAGTAGAATAGTAAATCCTAATTACGTGATTAGATAGACAATTTCGAGATACCGTCTTCGAAAGAACTTCAATAGTTGTAAATAATGAATTGTACATATTTTGATATGGAATTGACAGTGTTGAAAATAATCAAACACTAAAGCCTACCGTCGTCTGCTGTAAAACTGCATCGTCTGAAAAGCATTCACAACCTCTATTTACATTATTCAACGAGCAGTCTAGACAAAAGTGCAGAATTTCATAACGAAGTAATTTCCATTATGTCTTTACACAACTGAAGAACATTGGACTGTTGAACGAATGGATTACTATGAAATGTCATCTACCATTCTTTTGTCTTTGATCACCTAAGTGAGTAGACGCGCGGACAAGAATCGAAAAACCAATAGGGAATAAGGCGGGAAATACAGAGATGATTCGAAAGTGGAACAAACGGTTGTACTATGTATCGCAAAAGAGTAGATTGCCGGGATTGCGGCCGAGGATAATAAAATTGTACGGCCGGTATTAACACGAGGATATTATGTATTCGGCGAGTGGCGAGAAAAGTATGTTGGAGGGAGGAAAAGTATGTCCATTAGAGTAGCAGCCGATCCATAGGCGCAACAACCTCGATAAAGTTAACTCCGTGAGTGTTCGCTTTCAGTACGCGACGAGACATCTCTTGGTGTGGTTCTCGCAACTAGATCCTCTGCTGATTCATAGTGCATCCTTCAAAACAAGTTAACGTTGTTTCTCCAATCAAATACACCAAACCAACAGTTATTTTTCACGGTGATAGAATATACAGTAGAAGGAAAAGAGAGAAAGCTGAACAGGATGAATGAGAGAGATCTACAGTTGGCTAGAGCAATGGTGGATCTTGAGTTGGATGAAAATGCTCCGAAAAAAACGATTGTCATCAAGATGCACGATAAACAGCAAACGTTCAGGTAGTGTTCGTATCAATATCTTGTTAAACTAACCAATTAATATTCTGTTAAAATAATTGATGCAAGATTAAAGACGAAAAATGGTTTGATTATAAATTACGATTATGTGTTGATTGGTGAACTTTAATTGATTCAAGAACGATCTATGATTTAGGATCGATAGGTTGTTCCAATTATGGAATGTCATTTAAATTTCATGAATCGTGTGCGAATCTACGTCACCGATTATAATGCGCGTTGCTTGTTACACGTATTAACTCGCGTATCGTAATAGTATTTGATTTTTGTCGCGTGTATAATTAATAGAAGCTGCTGGCCGAAAATAAATTGGCACTCACTTCTATCGGACCCGCAAGGAGCGCGCCTGTGGAAGACGCGTTAAAAATAAGAGATACGCTCATTGATTGTGAGGCACGGCCGTGACATCCATGGACACGAAATTTCCTTACAGTTGGTGTAAAAGTCAAGGCCAAAGAATGCTCAAACCCGCTACGATATCGATTAATTTGTATTAAGCAATAGGTCACAATGTGAGGCTGACTTTATTTTCAAAATGTTATTGTGGTGTAATACTCAGCATTTTTGCCTTACAAGCAATTGACTCGAGTTCGATTCCTAACCGTCGCCCATGATTTATTTTTTCCTTTCTTCCAGTATTATTATTCAAACGAAATCCACAAGAGAAACTCGTGATAACCACCCATATTTCTACCTTTTGTAAGAATACTAGCCGATATTCAATGAATACATTCAACCAAGTTCAAAATTGTCTTTTTATTTGGTTTTAGATTTTTATTTACTTTTTATTTTGTTTCTAAATATGTGATTTTGTGAGTATCTTGAACATTTAAAAGATGGTGGCCTTTATAAATAGACTGAGGACTTCAATACAAATTTATATTTGTATTATTATTATACAATTAAAGAAATGAGACTCAATCAGAGGTTTATTTCACTTACTAAATATTGAATAGTTTACTTTGAATATACTTTTGTACACACTCACAGATATATGCATGAATATCCTCGCTCTAATTACGAGGCTAACTATAATATTATACAATATTATCCCGCTTAAATATTGGTTTATTGGTTTTCCATGATAATTTGTAAATTTAGATCTAATTATCCGCATTTCGAATATTTCATATTAACATACATCCTTTTAGTCATTAACTGGCTTTAAAACCAGAAAACCAATAAAAGTAATCTTATTATGTGTTTTATCCGTGATCTTCAAGTATGACAGAAAAATCACAACAAAGATGTTTATCTTTCTATCAAAGATCTTAATTTCTTTTCTTTTTTTTTATAGTCCTAATACTTTCTACGTACTACAAGCTTAGATCGAAACTCTTCACAGAAATGAATTAACCGATCTAGAGCAAGGCCGGAAACGGACCTTGTTATTCTTATTTGTAACAACGCTCTCTATTTTGGAATAGTGCATACAATGGAAAGCTACGTATAAATGCACGCACATTGTGATCGTAATATTAGAATCATATTATTGATATCCAATTAATGTCTAATTAGCGCTCAATCAATAGTTTATCAATAAATGATATACACACTTGTTAATGACCCACAGCATAATTTCAAACTCTAATGAACTCTCTATATTATTATCAGACGGAGTGAATTACATAAGTCATTTTTATATCTATTTTAATATTAATGTTTCTAACCATCCTTGTATGTATACATTATCTACTTATTGTTCTCGTACAAATACAAAATTTCTATGATTCAGTTTTGAAACAGCTGATACTGAAAGTTCTTCAAAATGTTAAGAATTTGATACACGTTACTTGACTAATCTATTCTTCACTGATATCTAACCAGTTCTCTTTCTCTTGAAGCAACACGCGGTGCGAGTTAACAGTCGATTACTTGGAGGCAGTGGAACCGCGAAGGTAACGCAGATTTCTACTTTTTAACATTCTTGTCCTTGTAACTAGCGCCATCAGCATGACAAAAGAGTCCTTGTATGATCTTTTGTATTTTTTGTGTTCCGTAATATCTTAAACGAGATATATGTGCAACGCACCGTTTATGTACAGTGATGTGCAAAAGTTTTCGGCCAGACAGATTTTTCATTTTACATTGCAAAAGCAATATTTTAAATTCTGCTATAATCCAAATGGGTCCAATATCTGTCAGTAAAAAGATAAAGAAACGTAATTAATATTATTTTGCTATATATGTATTGGTATTCTTTTTACTCACCATGTCTTTATACGAAATATTAATCAATATTCTTTTATATATTGCTTTTGCAATATAAAATACAAAATCTGTCCCATCTGAAACTCATATCATGACACTGTATACGTTTACAATGTTTGAGTTTTTGCTTGGAATGCACATCCATTCCTCTCGTTCCTGTTTTCGTAAAGAAGCAAACTTTCTCGTAACACACACGAGAACGCTTCCTAACCCGAATTGCTTCCCTTCCTCCTTTAGCATTCTGTACGATGTTACTTCAATATTTCTATAATTTAATGCATGGAATTTGTTTCGTCTGTTATTGTACATGTGCTTTCTAGTTAGTTCTAGATTAGTTCTAGATACGTTATAGTAGTTTCTTCATCGAATTGTTTATGCCTGTTTGTTAGTTAAATACGACCACTTTATTTACTAAATACTCTGAAGCATAGTATAGCTTTTCATAACTGGCGTGACCGTTTTAAAAAAGAAACTAGCTTTCGATCGACCGAATGTTGCAAATTAACCTTGAGCCTTAGAAGGAACTTTCTCGCAGTGCAATTGACACGCACTAAGGATACTGGTTTCCAAGCGTTCGAGAACAAGTTAGTCCTATCGGATCAAGAAAGTTAATCCAATTCACAGTCGTTCTAGCTGTTTTCATTTACGATCATCGACGTCAATCTGGTTCAAAGATCATATTCCTCGTTACGATTCCTTAACGTTTAATTAACTAGGAACAATAGTTTGGTGCATAAAGAGTTTCACTTTCATTTAGAATAAATTAACATTTAATTAACCCTTAAATGCATTGTATTATTATTTGACGATATACATATGTATATTTCTTAATATTTTTATAATAGCTATTATAATATTTGATGCAAATCAATTCTTTGTGTTATTATAATAACTGTTGTAATATAATAGTTGATGGGACTGTGAACCACCTGTTGAAAAAAGAAAAAGTTGCCAATATTTTTAAGTATCTCATTATACAAACATGAGAATATGCATTTACGTGTTACAATTTACAAAATCGAGGAAGCAAATATTTAAGTGAATAGCCTGTAATATCTCGCAAATGTCGATTAAAAAATGTTGATTAAATAATGCTTCTGCTTCTATGTAAAAAGTTATTCGAAGAATGTGAATGATTACCACGTAACTTATCCAAGCATGGCAACTTGCATGCAGGATCGAGATCGCAGTCGATCTGCCTATATTTGTCAATACTCCACTAGCATTTTCAAGATCACAATGTCATTGTCGTCATTCGGCGATAATAGTTCTTCTTCCGTCAGTTTATGTGTACTTGAGTGACTAAACGATGATTTCCTTTTCTCCAGAATTATTGTAAACAAAGTTTTATAAAAAAGCAAATCGACTAGTAGCTAATTATCGGTAACTTTTATTAGCGATAGATGATAAACTTATATCTTATTAGCCAAGGTTATCGCTTTGTAAAGATTTTTCACATCATATATCAAGCAAGAAGATACCCAAAAAGCAGGTCGACAATTTTGTTGCAAAAAAAATACAGATTCATCTCACTTATTCTTAGTTTATCTTGCATAATTCAATTAACATCATTAGTGAAATGTTGAAACTTACGTGTCACGAATCAGTAATGCCAATTGATTTTCTTAGATAATTGGAACAAGCCTAGTAATAATCGTATTTATTAGAAAATAATGAAGTCTATAATCTACTATATGATTTGTCAATTTACTAATATTATTAATTACTCAATTATTGTGCAAGATTTAATCCAACAGAATAATCTTGATCATCGTTTAACACAACATAACCACACGAAAACTCTTAACTGAATTAGGAAAGTCTATCGAATGATCTTTGATAACGTACTAAAATAAGACTAAACATGAAATCTGATAAGACTAACAATAAGCCTATTGTCAGATTGGAAGCTTTGTTCATTAGCTAGATAAAAATACTCGTGACTAGGTTAGATTCTTTAACCTCTTCACTGTTAGGTCTGTTGTTGTCTAATATTTACAGAAACTTTCATAATTATGAAATTAAAAATTGCAATATGACTTCATTTTTTGGAACCAAATTCTAGTCGGCCCTTAGATGATTGAATTTCCACCGATTGAATTCGTTTATCTGAACATGAACTATTACTATATTACTCAGATTATACGAACTAATTATCTTAGTAAAGACAAAAACAATTTCAGTTAGGTCAGTATTACAAGTGTAAATATGACACAATTAATTTCCTATAAAAACAAAAGTACGTGTTAAAAGATAAGGTATCTCTAAATAAAGAAATTATCATTCAAGTGACGAGTTAATTCCTTTATAACGATATTTACATTGCAATATAAAATTACATCTTCCTTCGAGAATACGTTCGAGCTAATATGGCAAGACTATGGCTAATTCATAGTTGCTTTGAACTTATATATCACGTGTTCAATTTGTGGTGGAAAGATAAGGAAGATGAGAGTAAATTTGGAGGGGACAGCGGCTTGGGAATTCAGAATCCTCAGGTCAATCAAAAATCACAACGCACTAGTAAAGCACGCGAACACGATCTGTTTTTATCAATGTTCGTTGGGTTATCGCTAAGGTTCCGTCTTATCATTGGAAATTTTTGTTTTTCTTCTTTGTCCAGCAAAACTCCGATCGAAAGTGTACGTTGTCGAGTCGTTTCAGTATAGTGGTACCCGTTATATAGTGATGCAACGTAGTGGCAGTGTGCTGAGTAGGGCGGTTTTGCTCAAACGATATTCAAGTATCGATAAAATTATCAGGTATGGTACTGTTATCGGTAATAAAACAAATCCTCCAAGTTAACCGGGCTATTGCGGATAAAATTTCATGTTGAATTACCATGATAACGAAGATCAAAGTATTTTCAGTTAATCCGCAAAAGTTAACCAATGCAAAATGGTAGAATATGTTTACATTAAATGTGGCATTAAAATATAGAAGTACGAATTTAACTGGCAAGTGTAGTGATAAAAGCTATGAAATACTGGCTAAAACTTTTTGAAAATGAAATTAATAACAATCATCGTTTTTACTCTAAAAATTCTATTCGAATATTTTCGCTTAAAATCTGACATTAGAACATAGAAGTGATAAAAGTGATAGTAGTAAGTGTAGTAGTGATAAAAGATATGAAGTATTGCTTTAAATTTTATCATTGGAACGTAGAAATATGGATTTAAATGGCAAGTGTAGTGGTAGAAATTGTCAAGTAATTTTCTTTTAAGAAAAGATTAATATGTCACGGTTTTAATGCATTAAATTATTTATATTTAAAAAATATTGGAAGGACATGCGTGTATTTCTTTAGAAATATTTTCCCAAAGAAAAAAAATAAATTTTGCACTGCCCGGGAATCGAACCCGGGTCGCAAGAATGGGAATCCTGCATGATACCACTACACCAACAGTGCTACTTGCAAAGCGTAGATTACTTTAGTGAAGATAAGATCCCGAAATTCCAAGTATTTTTATACTGTTATATTTAGAAATACTAAAAATATAAAATAATTATATAAACATTGGCAATAACCTTTCATCGTTTTATACGAAGAATCCTTACTCAAGTTTGTATATACTGTATTGTATATGTAAGTATGTATAAAATCTAATGTAGTAAAGTACTACATATATGCAGTTGCATAACATTTTCATTAAATACCGTTGAAATGAAAATGCATATTTTAGCGCTTGAATTTTTACGATCTTCTTATAATATAGATAAATCTTAAAATATATAAGAATTTTTGAAAAAATACAAAATTAGAAAATACAAAAACAATCAGAAATACAATGATCAGAAGTGGAACACAACTATGCTCTCGCTTATACAGCAGGGCATATTTGATATTGATTCTACTGTATGTCAGAGAATTGTACAGTATAATATTGAATTTATTAATTCTTATTTTTATGATATATTAAAATTTTAATGTATATAAAATTTAAAATAAATAATCTTCTCTCACATTAAATTTAGATTTTGATTACACAGAAATTTGATTATGTGAACAATATATGTCATTTTTATTTCTACTGTACCTCAAAATTGATCCCAATTTTATTTCATTCGGTTTCATTTTTTATAACACATTTTCCTTCAATTGTAAGCGATGTCATTCGTTAAATTTGCATAATTTTCCACTTTCCTGCTCATCGTAGCAATTTAACTGGGGGAAACGCGATGATCGCTTGTACGTTCGTTTCCACTTGCTCGCCACTTTTAGCGTGTTTCTAAAAAGACGTAATCTCACTGTTAACCACAATATCATCCTCAAGTCACCAGTTTTGTATTCCTCCGCGAGAAAGTATTTTATTTCATGAAATGCATAAAATAATAAGTCCAAGCATTATCTTCCTGTGGAAAGCGCTCGTCTGTTAGATCTTATAATAGAAATGTTGCAGACAGATTTTTTCTTGAACATGTAGAGTACTAAAGAAGGTTGTATTTAAGGACAAAATAACAAACCATAATTCTCTGATTCAGTATCTCACAATTCTCAACATTTTCTCTTTTTATTTTTCTAGTGATTCTATTAACCACTCCATGATTCACACAGTACAAAAGCTATATTTAAGAACGAAACTTTCAATTCTTTAAAATTTTCTTTCTTCAGTTTTCGAGTAGTTCTATTATCCACTCTATGATTCACACAGAATAAAAGCTAAATTTATAAATAAAACGGAAATGGTAACTTTTAGTATACGTAGATCCCGAGTTTCTCAAACTTGTCTCTATTTCACTTTCAAATGGCACTATTACCTATTCGACGATTCACATAGAACTCTCTTTCTTGCTGACACCATAAATCTATTTTAATTTACGCGCCTCAATCGCCACAGATACACCAGCATAAACAATTTAATTCTCATTCCTTCAATCCTCTGTCGTTCCTCATTTACACGAATTTTCGTTTTCACCAATATAATCATGGCAATCGTGCTTCATTACAGTATTAATGAAATATCAAAATATTTTATATGCTATAAAATATTATACTTATACGCTTTCTATATAATAAGTGTTTAAATATCTTCATAAGTCACTGTATGTATCAAAAATATCTATCTTTATCTAAAGTATCTTAACAGAAAGCAACTTATCGTAAAAAGCATAAATTATTATTTTTAGTCGCATATCGAGAAAAAAGTGGAAATAATGGTACAATCGGTACGGCCCTGATGAGACGCTTGTTTCTCCACGGGACACTTCACTCTGTTTCTCGCACCATCGGTTTTGCAACGCCAGCACTGGCGGCCGCAATAAATTTTGATCACTTTCATACCATAATTGCATTACACGCAACTGGTTTACAGTTATGCCTTACGACCTGCTTGTTATATATATTCTCGCAGAACGTACCACTGTTTATTATGCAATCGATGAAGCATCGAATAATGGAGCGCCTCGTATTTGCGAGAAATATTTTCTTCGCGATGGAGCTTTACTGACATATACACCGTGGGTTTAAATCTTTGTTACAAGCGAAGTCAAGGAAATTTTACAGCTCAAGATAAGACGAAAACCAAAAATAACAAGATTGCGTTGTAGGCTTCATTTTCAAGAAAATCGAAATTGAAGGCTTGCCAAGTAGTTATACGTGGATTTGCTTACTTCCAAATTAGATCGAAGTGAATGATCGACAGGAAATTATTCTTCGTGTGGAAACAAGTGCAACATATCGAATAAATTTTTCTTTTATTTCCTCGTGTCTCCTTAAATTTAAGCCCACGGTATACACATATTTTAGTCTATTTGCAACTGTCTGACAGAACAGGCGACAGAAATAAACACCATTGTAGTTACGAAGTCGACGACCGGAAGTCGACTACGGTTTTTCTTATCAAGATATAACGCCGGAGGGAAAACGGTAGAGGAAAAAACAATGGACATGAGAGGAAAGGAAATTTCATTCTTGGAGACTGTCTTTCTATCTAAAGATATATAAAATTAACCATTGCAGAATTAGGTAATATGATGTGATTCTTTGTTAAACAAAAAATGAATAAAATTGATCGTTGAAAAGTGAAAATAGATAAAATTGATCATTGAAGAATAAAATTAGACATCATACATACGTGTAAATATCTATTATTAATATGATGAATCAAAAGTCGGATATCCTATTAGATTTTAGAAAGAATAATAAAAATAGGTCGAGTTGAATTCGATTTAGGCTGTCGAGCAGCTGTATGGTCTCTTTGAAAATGAACCAGTTAATCGTTCATTCGCCTTTCATTGTCGCTTTTACCACGATTAGCGACTAGCTTAACTTAGTGCCGAGACTACTATGAAAGG
This sequence comes from Bombus flavifrons, assembly GCF_040668555.2. NCBI lineage: Eukaryota > Metazoa > Arthropoda > Insecta > Hymenoptera > Apidae > Bombus > Bombus flavifrons. The sequence goes on along the minus strand of NC_138455.1, from coordinate 7,822,918 downwards.
AACCTTTCTTCTTTCAAGCATTTCTCTTTTAACAATGAGAGAACAAAGGGATATGTCGTGAAAAGGGTATCTAAGTGCATATGTTTTCTGAAAGTTCCAGAAAACCATATGGAACGCAGGCGCAAAGCAACAAGTATGTACATATGAACTCGGAATCTTTGAAAACAAATTAACTTGAGTTTTACGAGAAAATCTCACTCTGATAATAACCAATAATTAAACAAAATTAAATACGTTATGTACTATATACTCTTTGTCTTATGTCAAATAGCAAATTGGTGAAATATCACATCCAATAAGATCTTTGTTTACTAATGTGCATAATAAGAAGTGCAGTTTAGAGGTGTTTTTGAACTTAAAATTATACAATCCGACTATACTACGCTGCTACTATCGCCAAAATGTTCTAATGTACTCAATACGGTCTGATATTCGCTAGGGTCCGTTGCGGAAACGCAAGGGCCTTGTTGCCAGATCAATAAAGGAAAACACCTCTGTTCTCCTTTTCCCGTTATCTTAAACTTTTGTACGTAGTATGTAGAATATTCCAACCTGGTGTATCCTTTCGAGGTATATACCATATTCAGATATATACGGAATCCATATATATACACTGATATACACTATTATATATACACTATACAGAATATATATATACTAATCCATCTTTTATTGACAACAAACATTATCAAATTTTAAAGTTTTACGAAGAAACGCAAAATATGAATACAATGAAGTAGAATAAATGGAAATTTCGGTGATACTCTTTCGAAAGATCCTGTTAAAAGGTTTTGGACAAGGTTTGCTGACTTTGCCACTAATAGTGATCATCCTTAATTAACAACATTCACTGAATCATTCTGGAAATTTATTGCGGATGGAAACTCAACGAGAAAATGTACAATCATGGAATAAAATAATGAACTGTTTTAGCAATTACAATCAAATGTTCATCTATCTAATCAATATTCAATGTACCGTACCACAGGTCCTTTCATTAAAAATTTGGAAGTTGCTGAAACTTTGCAATCGCAGAAGAATTTTACAACAAATGTTGATGGCCACGATCGAACGATCCATCGCCACTTCCCCTACATGTTTTTTATCGTGTACTGCGTGTACATTCAGATAGTTGGAGCAGATTGGTGGGGACGTGTGTGAGTTAGAAAGTCGTAAGTGCCTTTCAGAGGCTGTAGCCAGTACAGTCTTGGTTGCTCAGTGAAATCGGAGCAGTCGTCGATCGAGGTACGCTCGTTACTGTATACCGTATACACTTACGCGATCGTTTCATTCACCAGAATGAGAATTCCGGCTTCCAGACCTCGTTTCTATACGACGCGTTCGATTTCTATCAAAATGTCTCCCTAGGAAGCACTGTTATTTGCGAACTAGCTCGATGTATCTTAAACGAGCAAAGACGCTCGCGCAAACATTTCTTTACTCGCGACGATACGTTTAAAAGCTAGAATTCACGGCCTTGTAAGTATGCTTTCTCTTTTAAAAATAGTTGTGTGTAATTTCGCGATTTGAACGATCGACGAGCGACTTTGTGCGATCAAGGAAAATTATCTTGAAAAACTGACCGATTTCTCATCGCAATCCATGTAAATTTCGATACCAAATTAGAGACAATTTAAAATAGGATATTCTTGTCTGTTTAAGCGATCGATCCTTAATTGCGATTGACACAACCATCGATATAAAATTAAAATTAGTTTGAAAAAATAGGATAAACTGTATTAGTGATCTGAAGATTCCTAATTACGACCTACGTGTATACGTAATTATTATAAATTTTGTTCCCAAAATAAGTACTATACATATATTTTATTTCCACATTCACACGCATCCATCAGAATATACATTTGCAGAAAAATTTGAGATTTACATATAATCTTCGGTACGATAATAAATTCTAAAATAAGGTATCGTATATATTACATAATACTTGTAACATATTTTTGCTGTTACTATACTGCCAGTTTAGAAAATAAACCGTTACCGAAGAAATAAACTGAAGCGGACGTTTTAATAAATTGTAAATCAAGACGATGAATAATACACATGTTTTCAACGAGCCATTAATTACTTCTGAGTGCAATCTTTCTGAACTACAAGAAATAGGTTCTAATCGCGTTAAAATGCAGACAAATAAGTAGAATTGAATCTTTTATGAAAATTGTGCCAAAAAAAAGTTGTTGGCTTATTATATTTGAGAAAATAGTCATTCGTTTGAACGTTGAAAATTGTGCAAATTGCACGTCAAGCATAAAAGATGGAGGCGAACTTACAAGCGACAAGTGGGAATTGCGCAACGCTTGCAAAGTTTCATTTGCATAAGCGTGCAAGTAATATCAACTAAACTCAATCTAACAAATTTTTCCTTATTCCAACTCGCTTTTTGTTAAGTCTAAGCTGGCATAATAATCTTCTTCGTTGCGCAAACGAAAAAAGAAAGAAAGCGGTGCCTCATAGGGCGTTCGAAAGTGGCGCGTTAATCAAGTGTCACGTGATAGGTAGTTGATTAATATTGGAGATCCGTCATGGTCGATCGCGTGTGACAAAAATCGTCAAAGGTGTTTACGACTTCGCAAAGGTCACTGTAAAATTTGTACCAAACGCTATAAAACAAGGGAACGTAAAAATAATTTAAAAATTATAGAGACATTAAAACTATTAAAGTGTTGAATATGTGCGTGAAACCATGAAATGTTTGATTTGTGTAAAATGTGTTGCTCCGACGGGGAAACGCTTAGACTGACAAATTATTGAAAATATGCAATAAAATACATGATTCAGCACAAAGTTACTAAAATTATTCGAGAAAAAAAGATGTTGCATGGGTAATAAACATGGTTGAAGATAAACAGAGACGTCGAAGTGTGAGCGAAATGCTCGATTGGCGATGTGTCGTCAGGAATAAAGGGGACGATATGGACGATACATGCATGAACGTGCCCTTCCTCGAGGACTACGACAAGGATACGAAAATGCGTCGCAGGAAACGTTCCGGTACTTGGCCGTGAGTAAATTACTTTACGACCCTTTGAAAGATTGGAATGGCAAAATAATTCCTTCTTGGGCTGCTATAATTTAATGAAAAATGATAAATACGTGAGAATGGTAAATTTAATAAAACATTGATAAATATGAGACTTAGTTTTAGGGTAAAATTTGAATAGTGGTAGTGAAGTAGTGATTGATTGATTGCAAATAATTTAATTACAATTAACCGATTAAAGTATATAAAATAGTGAATTAGGGTCTACTTAAAACTCGAAATTTTCCTGTATAGTAGTATGAAATCCGGTATGGTCTAGTGGCTAGGATACCTGGCTCTCACCCAGGAGGCTCGGGTTCGATTCCCGGTACCGGAAATTTAATTTTATTTTTGACTATTTAATATTTTAATCTTAGGTTTATGTAAAAGGAAAATTTTAAACTATGAAGAATTAAATTAATTAGAATAATTTTTTGTTATATATAATTATGTATATGAAGCGAGCGTGAATTTCGTTGGAAAGGAAATGAAAAGTAAACCGAATGGTACAGCGCGACTATCACGAAACCTGTACATATACAGCTGTTCAATTTCGTAATTAAACTGGGACCTCGCGTAATCCGATTCCAATTCGTGCGAAACTTGAGCGAAGTTTGCTTGCTCAACATTCTTGTTAGTCAGGGACACTTTATCGCGACGCCCGTGCAAACTGACAATTTGTCTGGCGTATAAACTATACATTTTGTCGAATAATCGATGAGTATGATCTGGAAAAAGTGAAAAAGTATTAAGTAACAATTACAGATACATTTACGATTACTGTGTAATATCATAAAGTTTCAAGAAAAGAAATTGTAATGTATTTATCATAAATTGAAAATGAAAAACAGATTACATTAACATGAATTGATTAAAAAAAATTGTAAATTACATTCACAATTTATGTTAATGCAAATTTGGCTGTTAATGAAGTAATACGTATAATATAATATAACTGATTTAATACTCCATTCGATTATCTTTTCTGCTTCGTTTTTGTTAACTTCACATTGTCACTTTTATACTCTAAATTGCGTAAAAGTAGTTAAATAAAATCATCAGAACATAAGCGTATATCCGGTACGCAATTGATTGGTCCACAGTGTTAGAGCATGCGTGGCGTACGTCAAGCGTCGCGACGCCAGCGTCGACCCGCCCGTAGCGTCAACGAGCTTCGTCTGTTTATTAACTTTTATTTAATAATGAAACGTGCCTGCATCAATTCAAACCTTTTTCTCTGATATCTGAACATATTTTGTGTGCATCATTGAGAACCTCGACGAAACAGCGCGTCTGTTTTGCAAATCGGTCAACATGGACGACGCAGAATTAAGGTAGGACTGGAGGTAGGTGTTGGTTAACCTAAATCTCGTGCGGCGACATGTGCTCGTGCCGATATCAAACACTGTTCGCTTTTCCAATCTGTCGTTTATGTAACAGAGGCTCGTGATGCAGGCGTGATAGCGTTTAACGATTAATTAACAAAAATAGCCGACGCAGAAATTACAGAACTACAACGTTGTTTAATTTCGTCGTTGATAAGACCACAAAAACAGGGGATTAAAGTTAAAGGCGATCAAAAAGTTGTGATTTAATTGGTATATACTGTTATCGTTTATGTAAATAAGAATTGAACTGTAGTGACTCATGCATATTTTTATTAAAAGACGTTCTACGAACTCAAACGTTATTTTTCCACTGTATAAATCCAAAGGAACGGGACTATTTGTCCTAGGTTATGTCGCATGGCAACGAAGTAGACCGTTCCAAGTAGAAGGATGACGTTGAGGCCGGCGGTAGGCATCATTAAGGGGGCACGCATTGCACCTCGTTTCACACACGTGTACAAAAAGGTCGGAGTACCTGTTGGAATCGGCACAGTGGGAGTGTTTTCTGTTGCTCCTTTCTTTTGTGAACGAGAACGCGTTCACGTTTCGCCAGGTAGATTCCATTTTTCGCAGCTTGTAGGTCGGTCACCGATAGCCCTATGGGCTACCGTAAGCCTTTACATGCCAATAGCGGCCCCGTTTACAACCGTCGCGTTCGGAATTTCAGAAATTCACGTTCGATGCAATCGATTACCGAACCGGACGTAGCCGTGAGCCGATCGTTTTCTCCTTTAACAGATCAGAGTCGAAGAGAGAGCCGACAACAGGTTGGGAAAGAAAATCGATCATGGTGTTTTGCAAGCTTTCCATGCACGGCAATCTGGGCCAAGCCACGATTAGGGATACGTGATCGTTGTTGGCGAACAAAAGGGCTCTTTCTCTTTCTTTCTCTTCTTCCTTCGTTTCTCATCCAGCGTGTTCATTTTTCTTGAGGCTTCTCTTTCTCTCTTCGAGTTTCTCAATCAATTGAGAGAAAGTTGTATGTCGAATAGTTGGACCGAGTGAAACCGAGAGGAAAAAGTTACCTAATGATGTCCGAAAGATCCTCATAATAATTTGTAAAGATTGCTTCTCATTTTACTATTTTTTTCTTCGATTTCTAAATAATTCGGGTTCTAATGGTTCGAATATCTGTCGTCATTTGAGATCAATGACACAGCACTACGATCTATACGCTTACACAGAAGCGTATTATCGAAGATTCGTTGCAAGATAAGATAATATAATACGATATAATTGGATATTATTACGTAACGTTAGTGTTAGTGTCGACAAGAACCATGAAGTTTACGGTATACCGACGGTTCCGTGGAAAGAATCCCATAATTGTTGGCTACCTCCGATCTGATCGTCATTCTGCGTGCAGCCACCTTGGGATTCGGTCCTTTCTAAAAAGTTACTGCCTTCGAGAGAAATGTTCGCTGATACATAATGTTACGCTTGTGACTAATATTACTTCCCTGGGTTCTGGACGGTGACAGTGATGTGAAAATTTGATCGTGTTTGTGGAACAGTGAATTTCTTCGAGATTTCTCGATAATAAGAGAGAGACGCCGATTCTATACCACATAGAATCATTGGCGTGCATCGATTAACAAGATTGAAATAAATAATGCACGAAAGATGCTTATTGATGATTCGTTTTTTTGAATAGGATTTTCCAACATGAGGTCAGAGTTAACAAATTAAAATCTTTTATCGTCGCCGATAAATAATTCGTACCTTGCTGATTTAATTATTAAAATTTATCGAAAAAGAGAAAGGTCGTGAAACTTGTTGCGAATTCTCAACTAATTGTCGATCGTCAGGTGCAACTGATCGGTTGATATCGTGAATCTTGAACGAGATTAATGTTCAAGGTGGAAGTAGAGATACGGAGTAGTAGTATGTTTAGTTTATTTATTTTCACTCTTTAGTATGTACGAAGAGAATCACTGGCAAGCTAAGATGCAGAATAATGTTATGTTTAGCTAATTTAGTTGCACTGTTGAGTAACACGAAGAGTATGACGCTCTGATGAAGACTGTCGTAAGACTTCCTTAAGGAGCTTCGTCTGGTCCTTACAAACACTCTTTGCCCCCTGGTTTTCCTTCGTATCATTGTTTCTATGGGAAGGGAATCTATTCTTTCAAATCTTATAATTGTGTACTCTCGTAGGTACATATCCTCTGGTTTTGTTGTTTGTTTACTTTAGACCAGACTTATCGTGACATAGAATTACTTTGGGTTAGGTTGGGGTTATGCTTATTTCCTTCTTTATTGAGGTCAGCATCGTAAAATTTATAACTACAAATCACATCAAAGGCAGGAAATTCGGACTTTCCCAAAAAGGACAAATGTATTGTCCGAGTCATAAACGAACGGGAACTCCAAATCCCGAACAAAATCCTTTAGAACCGTTCGACTAATTTATTCAACGTACACATAATTTTGCCAGTGCTATACTGTAAATATTAAGCAAATTAGTGAAAAAGGATATGACGAGAGAGGCTCGATGCAAAGCAAGAACGCGCCCTTGAGAGTAAATCTTACTATTTCTTGGTAACTCGCTTAGGGGACATCGCATTAATTTCACATTAGTCGACCTTCGGATTTTAATGACTGCATAGTTCCGCAAAACAAAGACGATTTTGCAACGTTTCAAGAATCTTCGTGTTTCCAGGCAAATGGTATCCTACTGTTGCGACTAAGCTTTTACTAAAGTTTTCGCGTCGACTCTATCATGAAGAAAAATTGCTGCTATTAGCGGTTACTCGAGCCGTATCGAATGATATATCTATTTCATCAAATGATATAACTGTTGTACGCCAACTACATATTTAGGGGAACAACAGAGTGGAACACTTCTAATCCAACTGAATATTTAAACATTATATTCTGCTCTGAATAACGTTATATGTGTATATGTATATCGATGTTAAGAATAAGGAATAAGCTAGAAGATAAGTTAAATGGACTTTTTTATGTAAGATCTGAGAAAGGAATTAAATTTAACGTGAAACTGATTAATTCGATAAAAGTCTTACAAAATGGCAGACCAAGTCTCACCTTTACTGGATATTCAGTGCAATGACCATTTTCATTTTAATTGCGATATGCTTGATCGTCTTAGAAACGGATCGATCACCTCGTCGGCAGACAATATTCCACGGAGCAGAGTGCTCAGGTAGACACTGTTCTTTCTTCGAAGATTTATAATCATGTGTCACAGTTATGAGCGTTATAAATTAGCAATTTTACTAAGTTTCTGCGTAAAGCAATTACTGTCCAATTTCTTTATTATGTATATACATTACGTCGAATTGAAAAAAGAAACAAAATATTCATGTACTCGAATATTGCATTTTAATATTTTCACAAATATATGTATATTGTATATGTCTATTTGCCAGCTTCTAATACATTGGCCGCTCAGTTTTCAAAGGACTCGTCAGTTTTTACTTTTCAATGATATTATATAACTAACAATTTAATCTCATTCTATATGTCGTAGATTAGTTACCATTTTTTCATCGCTACTTCTAGCTATTTCAATTATCATTTATCAAGTCATTCATGCAAATGTATCTTTTTCATGTAATGTTTACTATTAATTCTCTATCTTGACGTCAGTGCCCGTTTGCTACTCCGTCAAAGATTTCATTAATAACAAAATTCCAAGATAATTAAAATACAGGGTTCTTTTCTCGTTTTACAGCGATAATAACAGAACTGTATTATTTCTTATGGAAAGTGGAAAACAAATAGATTAGATAAGAATGATAAAATGTTCGTAACTGTCATAACGATGACCTTAATTGTTTATTCACTTATTTTTTTTTTATTTGCAGGAGAACTAGAAGTCTAAATGCACCTAGTCCCATACAACAATTTGGGCCATGCGGGCGCATCATGAAAAATTCAGCAATGATCATGTGAGTACATATATAAATTTCGAAAATATGTATTAGATCATTCCATAAATAATATAATATACATATGTAACTTTAAAATGTAAAAATTTTGTCAATCTTATTGAGGAATAATATATTATTTATTTTCTGGCGCTATGCTCCACCTTTCTAGGCTTTCTTGCACAACTGAACTGATACTGTTATCGGTTCAATATTAACGCAATTTGACGCAAGTTAGAAATTATCGGTGTTGATAGATTGTTTTGCATAACAATAAAGCGTATAAATTCTACGCGCCAATTTTACAAATCACAATTTGTTTAATTGTCTAAAGTAGTAAAATTATTCAGTAGAAATCCACAATCTGCAACTTGTCATTTATCGATCTATTAACATGTTGAATGTCACGTCAGTTTTGCAAGGTTTGGCCGTGACACCACGATGAATTTTTTATTATGCGATATATATAATGTTGAAATATTACCCCCCCCCCCCCATAACGTTATAGTGCAATTTTGCTCGATTCACTTATTTTTTGCGATTATCAATTGCCTCATATTGTTTCTTCGCATTGCTAAATAATTGTTCCATTTTGTTGCGTCCCGAGACCTATCGTAAACCATCATAATCCGTCGTAAATATCATAATCCGTCCCTCGGTCATACTTATTCGGACCCGCAATAATCCTAAAGGACCATTACAAGATTTAGCATTTTCTACTTTATTATCAAGGCTTTTGATTATCACCGAACAGCTTTCAAGACGAAACGTTCCTTAGGGTTATTGTTCATTGAGGTGAAACACGGAAAAGCGGGTGTTTCCATGTTCTACAGCCATTGGTGGGGGGCGCACATAATAGATCTATATTTCATGTATAAATAAAATTATTTTTACACGTTTTATACTGCATTAATTTCGTCACAACATTGTAGTAATGATGGTAATGATACAAAATTTATATCTATTGACGTTTGTTCTTCTCTCTTCATGACTCATCTTGGTACTCCGGCTACCGGTGACCCCCATAGCATTCAACGTGCTAATATTATTAGTTAATAAATTATTGTGCAGGAGCGCCCCGATAATTTTTAAATTCCTTTATTGAAAGTTCCAAAAATTGTGGTGTCAAATATTGCATTATTACTTTAGAAAGTTGTTTATGCAAACATACCAAATGCAGAATTTTCAAATATATCCTTTTATTCTATCCAATGTTGAACGTTAACACGGTAAAATAAAGTTGCTTCTCGACTCACTGCTACCGATTATTTCTTTATTAATAGCTATTCATAATTCTATTTATAATTCTTCTGATTCCCATAAATTTTAAACCTTATCTGATTTTCTATTAACGTTATTCGTACTATGCATGTAAATTGTATATGTATAATGTCGAACGACTTTACTGTGAAATGACTCGATAATTCCAAAGTTTAAAAAACCATACGAAATTGGAAAGTATCTTCCTCTGCTCTTTTTTTTTTCGTCTCGGTTAATTAGAAGGTGAGTTTACGAAGCAAAAGAGAGCGTACCAAATAAAAACTACGCTGCACGCGAGTATTTTGACCTAATTATCCGTGACAATGACTTCTTAAGCGAACCTAAGCGTTGTTTTGCCAGTGTGATGTAGAAAGCGGATTTATAAACTCAAGAGGCACGTTGTTAGCGAATAAGTTGAGAACCAAGCAGAATATCTCGATCTTCTCAAGTAATATTATGCTAACAATGTTGCTGTCATTGTGACAATCACATTATGCAACGAAAGAATCGAGAAACAACTATGCATTGCGTTTGATTCTGGATATGTTTTGTACACATCATCGTCAGGAACTTTACATAACAGTATCTAGTCTCATAGATTTTGTGAATTAAACATAGTGCGCACTAACATGATTATTATAATTTAGTGATTACTGAACATATACAGTTTATGTGCGTAAATGGGAAAGAAGTCGATTAACGATTCTTTTTAGCATATCATTATTTTTAAATGTAAATCGACACGATTCGTGTGCTTAGATAAGCTTTTATTTCAAGCATTTTTAATATGAAAATTAAGACGATTCATCCATATACATATACATGCAATTAGTATTCAGTTCAGTCTATCAAAATTGTTTAATTAATAATCTTTCGTATCGAGAAACCCAATGTATAAAATTTTGTAATGATCAATTAAAAATTTTTTTTATAAATCTGTTACGTCAAAATTCCAGCCAATTTACTTTTTATATATGAATAAATGCAACCAAAGACTATAAATCGTAGTTGAACTTTGCGATCATTATTGAACGATTAAAACATTAATGTGCATTAAATATTTTTGAAATTAATGAAATTTCTTAGAATAATAATGAAGTCGATGAAGGTACAATAATAAATAAAGCCGTGCACGTGTATCAGTTATTCGCGTCATTTCAAGTATTCTGCATATAAGAACGCCCCACGATGCTCTCACGTGCATACGAAAGGTCTCGTGCGCTTGCGCATCGCCCAACTGTTTACCGTTAAAATACGTAGCGCTGTGTTCGGTCCACGTTCAGTACGAGCACGACTCTCAATCTAGTGTCACCATGGTTGGTTCTATCAGGTAGGTCTGACAAACTCCATACTTTGACAGTAAATTACCAAATCAAGAATTGCCTGTGTTTTCGCTTTAGTCACATACATCAGTGAATACTTATCATCGGCTTTCTATCGCGACTACTTATCAGTCAGTGAATTTTTGGTTCTTGTGTGATTTGGCAATTAAAAGTTACACAACGAATTCGGCACAGAAAAATAAAAACATTACAAGTTGACCTTAAAAATTACACAACAAACTCAGTACAGAAAAGTGGAAACATTAGAAGTGAATCTTCGGTTTATGACAATTGGAAATTATACGTTAAATTATATATTTCTGTTGAGTAATGCGCAAGTATATTCCCTACGAAATAGTTTCTCTACATTATTTTCATTTGTATATCTTATCATTTTTTCTAGATGTTTTTAATAAAATTGTTGACGTAGACCTTCAAGAATCAGTAGCAGTAATGAATGATATAAAACCAAGACAATGACCGCGTTAGATCATAAAATATGTATATAATCGCACATTTGATCCCCGTGACCCTAATTTACTGATAAGATTTAAAATCGATTACCTTTATGTTAACACGTAGCCAAACGCGCGCGCCACAGCGAGCTATACGTTTCCGCCGCGCTCGGACAAGCCAACTTATACGATGTCAACCGTATATTTTTCCAAGTATCGAGGACTAATATTCATTACTTGAAAAACAAAGAAGTAAAAATTATTTAAATGGTTAATTATATTTTGCGGTAATGATTTTATTTAACGATTTCACATATTGTTTATCCAAAAGATCAAATTAAAAGTTTACATTAAAAGTATAAAATAATATAGGTGAAATTAAAAACATTAAAGATAACTAAAGATTGATAACACGACTTGAACGCGAAATTACAAATTCATAATGCATTTTAATATTTTTTTACACTGTCGTATCTTTCGATTATAACTTTATTTAGTCATAACTGATAGTGTAACATTTTAATTAATTTTAACACCACTAAATTCATGTACTTTATTATATACTATACTTTATAAAAGTAGAAAAAGTGGCGAATTAATTGGGAACAACTCCAGATAAACAATAACTGATAATAACAATAACAACAACAAAAATGAGAACGCGTTGCTAGAGTCAAAAAGGGAGATCTCCCCGTTCGCTTACGCAGCGGTGTTCTTCACAGAAGGGAGGTCTCCCTATTCGGTTGGCTAAGTGTTAAAAAGAGTTCGAGTCGCGCGCGGTAGCTCGTAAAGTATGTTAGAGTTCAACCCACCGTATCTTTATAGATTGACAATATTCATTAGGTATAAAAGTCCAATTCATCCTGAAACGTAAAAAAATTCCTATCAATCAGAGCATAAAACTTCAACGTGAGAACTTGTCGATATTATCACTAATTACACCATGTCATGTTTAAGATTAAAGTTTTGTAATAATAAAGCCTCCAGAAGAATCTCTTGATATTTTATCGTTAAGAAGTGTTTGAGCGATCAATATTATTGTGAATATCATTGCCAATATTTTGTGTCCACGATATTATTGTCAATATCATCGCCAATATTTAAGGTACTTAAATTATCCTACGTAATAGACATTACATAGTAATTATCTCAACATTATCCTACGTAAGAGACCTTCTGGACTCTACAGAATCTTTAGATAATTCGTATACGTATATTGTCAATACAATGTTGAAACCCTTAAATATCGACAATAATATTGATCGTCTGAACGATCCTCTAGAATTTCATAGAATTCGATTAACAAATTTGCCGTTTATTTTATTGCAGGACCATTCAGGATCCAGCCTCTCAGAGGTTGACATGGTATAAACCCCCACTTACTGTTCTAGTCATCAAGAAGGTCCGTGATAACTCGGTATTGCCACCGTTTGTACAATTGGTCACATGGCTAATAGAAGTAAGTATTGTTCTCTCCTGTCCGGCCATTTTGTATGTATATTGTATAATTGATGCGAAAAAATTCCATCGATTCTTTGACTGTTCGATAATTTTAATTGTGCGTGTCATGGTGCATAAATTGAGGTTTGATAACCAGACCTATTGGACAAAGAGGAAAACTATATTCGAACGTCCGCATATATTATTTAGACGATATCATACTTTCACTTGTGTAATCATAGTCAGACTAGTTTCTTTGCGAAGACTCTGTGCTCGTGCTCTAGTCTATCGATTTGAATCACGTGATTGCACGACTTTTTTCATACTTATCTACACTTAGTCACATAGCTTTGTAATATATTTCTTGCAGAAGCGAGGTTACACATTTTTGTAATCTAATGACCAACTTATCTAAAGGCCAACGAGCATTTTTAAATTTTCTATGTTTAAAATTCATGAAATTTAATGTTTGAATGTTTTTGTAGGAAAAACGGATGGTAGTATTCGTCGAGGCGTCTGTTCTGGAAGATCCAGCCTTAGCTAGGGACCTCAGATTTCAGGAGGTTCGAGATAGGCTACAAACTTTCAGAGATGGCACGGATGACCTTCAGGTAATCATTTTTAGCCGCCATAAAACGTTTATTTTTGCTCTTATTGATTCTCAATAATTAAAATATGTTTCTATTGTATTATTTTATATTATATGTGTTATTATTATATGTTTTTATTCAAGGATCGTATCGACTTCATCGTGTGCCTGGGAGGCGATGGAACTCTTTTATACGCCAGTTTATTATTTCAACAATCCGTACCACCAGTCATGGCATTTCACCTTGGGTCGTTAGGATTTCTCACCCCTTTTGAGTTCGATAATTTCCAGGAGCAAGTAACAAATGTACTAGAAGGTAAGCACGTAGAACATCTCAACGATGTTCCCAGCGATAGCGATAATCTACGTCCTTCAATATTTCCCTGATTTCCTCCTTGTTGATAGCGCAGGGCTTCATAATGTTTAACAAGAACGCAAACTTTTGATATATTTTGTGCAATTATTATATGTTGCTAACAATTCCTCCACGTGATCATTCGTTATTCACATTAAAAAGCATGACAAAAAACGAAAGATTTAGAGAAATACCAAAGGTAAAATAAACGTGTTGATCATTTTACTATATAGCAATTATAGCGCTATTAACATCATATTTATAACGGCAACCATTGACATCATAATCAAATCAACTCTCCGCTCAAGTTAGCCTAGCATTTAATATTCTTTATTTCTTCGATATATTCTTCTAAACATTTGCATAGACAAGAAACAAATCATATGAAACAATTAAGTTGCTTATTGAAAATCTATTAGCACCCGAGAGCTGTGCTTGAAAGTTGACAATGTGATAAAAAGCGGGTTATAAATCTGACGATCGTTTGCCTTGTTTTTAGGCCACGCGGCCTTGACCTTGAGGAGCAGGCTGAGATGTATCATCATGAGGAAAGGAGAAGAAGATAAGGAGGCGAAGCCACCAACGAATTTGCTGGTGCTGAACGAGGTCGTGGTGGATCGAGGTCCGTCCCCATACCTTTCGAACATCGACCTCTTCATCGACGGAAAACACGTGACCAGTGTGCAGGGTGACGGCCTGATCGTGAGCACACCGACCGGGTCGACTGCGTACGCTGTTGCGGCTGGAGCCAGCATGATTCATCCTTCAGTACCTGCGATTATGATCACTCCGATCTGCCCTCACTCTTTGTCCTTCAGACCAATCGTTGTGCCCGCCGGCGTCGAGCTGAAGGTATTTCCGAATTTTTTCACTATCCTACCAATGTGCCGGATACCTTTTATAGTCAGCACAAGTTTCGGTACAAAAGGTCTTGAATTGCGAAAAAGAATCGAAAACGTAAATTCGGAAAAATTTCGTAACCGTACGAGAATTTGATTAGTAGACTGTAATTGTAGAATTCCACGAGATTTTATTTGTAATAATTTATTTTTGTTGGAAGATTCTATTCTAGAAGATTCTATCTTATTAATTGAGAGATTCTATAGAAATCTTTTGATCTCAGTCCAGTATCATAGAATTTTTAGAATCGAGAAACTTCAAAGTGATAGTCGATACTGTAGTCGCAGAGTTACGTAAATTCATATTTGCAATTGTACAATACAAGTCGATGTTTATTATAATGTAGAGGAGGAGCCTTAATCAGAGATTTGAAGCTATCACGGTGCTGCAGAATTCTTATAATCAGACATTCTGGATGTGAGCCAATTCTTGAGGGAAATCCGTTTCAATGTTTTATCATCATTGCAGCTACGAAACCACGATTCTAAAAATTAATGTAGCGTTAACATAATAGTATTTCCGTGTGAGTCACTAAAGGTTCCTTATCATAGTGGTGTCAGTATTTTATGATGTTGCCATAGAAGGAAACTTGGTGGATATCGCCCGCATTCTCAGACCATGCGCTGCTTTGTTATCCTCTGAACAAATTTTCGAACCGTTGTTCCAACATATATTCTAGAGAATGCACGCTACATACCATCAATTAGACTTACTAAGTTGTAACATAGATTCATCCTGTTTTTATATTTATTGCGACATGTGACATGTGTGTAAGAACAAAATGAATTTATGTCATAACCCAATACATTCTGTTGATAAAGAAAAGACAATTGTTAGAAGATATCATGCTCCGTTGTTGAAGATTAACTGAAAGTTCTTTTCTATCATAGATCTCAGTTTCACCGGATAGCAGGAACACCTCATGGGTATCGTTCGATGGCAGAAATAGGCAGGAACTTTTTCATGGCGATAGGTAAAGATCAATCAATTTCTGAATCTAACTCTCTGCATTTTTGGCTGTTATTACAGATAATGGCTAACAGCAGGGACTGTAGCACAGCTTACGTCTCCTTTGATGGTCGCAATCAACAAGAGCTACGTTACGGGGACAGGTCCGTCCTATTATTAAATACTATAAGACTTTCTGTCTTTTCTTATCTTCATCAATTCTAAAAATTCCAGCTCTTCTAAAATATTGCAACTTATTACGACATTCCTTCATACATTTTTGAATTTTGTTCTTCCTTCTGAAGTACGTTTCATTTTTCAATGTTTCCATGGTTTCGGGTTCATGAAGAGAGATTTTGATTTCATGGTTTTGGTTTCAACTCACTTGGAGAGTTTCCTTACAGCTACAACTGATTGTTTCTCAGATTTCCAGAATGTAAGTCAACTTACATAGCTGAGAGAATATGATATTTTCCTAGAAACGAGACGTTAGCTGTACTGCAAGCTGAAAGTACTATCGATGCTTCATCTGCTACTACTTATCACTGTTATCATGTTTCCATATCATATATCTTTTTTTTTTTTACATATTTTTAATGTTTTTCTACTATTTTCAGTCTGAGAGTAACCACATCCATCTACCCAGTGCCCAGCATTTGCGCTGCGGACCAAATTACCGACTGGTTCGATTCATTGGCAGAGTGTTTGCATTGGAACGTACGCAAGAAGCAGAAACACTTGGACGAACTAAGTGATTTGACTCACTCATCCAGTAATGACACTTTGGACTCTCTAGATCGCGACAGCTAGACCAGGCAAGAAAGTCACAATGCACTGCCTTTAAACCAGATCCTAAAAGATCATTATGATTTATCAGTAAGGACTGGTCTCAAAGAACTTCAATGACTCGCTGCACGATACATGAAAAGAACAAGCCTAACCTGTGTTCATTTTATCATAAGAATAGAGGAGAATGAACTCGTCTAGTAGTCGCTGAAGAAACTGAGAAATAGTACGTACCCTCTAAGCGTCATTAGTGATGCATAAATTCACGGTACACCGCAACTCAAAGCTACCAAAAGAACCTAATAGTATTTGGATGCGTCGTAAAAAACAGTGGATTAGCTATGTTGCAGAATTGCAAATTCTTCAAGTCGGATTCGTTTTTACGAGATAAAGGATCATCAAGAATTTACATATAATCTGTAATTAATGCATCAAAAAGTTCAACAAGAGTGTTTTCCTATATTTCCAACGCATAGTTCTACGCTCTACGACGACGTTCTAATCCGCGAAATCATTTCGAAACGGATCTTTATTTCCTTTCTTTTCTTCTTCCTTCTTTTTTTCTTATTGAATTGATAGACTTTTGTTAACATAGACAATATTGAAAATAAAGGTAAAAAACGCAAAGACTATTGTCGTTAGTGATACTAGTAGTAAAAAATTATTTAAGAAGTGATTACATCAAAGCTATTGAATTGATTTGTGAAAAAAGCATAGTTAATATAATTATTAATATTCCTTATAAGTAAACAATATTAAAGAAAAAGGTTATGAAGGACACCTCACATCATACATATATAATTATTTATTTTTCATTAGTTTTGATGCATTTTAATAAGTCTATGTTTCCTATATGGATTCATATTCTGTTAATGTTATCAAACTGGTTCTGTTAACTGCAACAAAGAGCACATAAGCGAGAATCAACTAAAGATATTGTTGTTGATAAGTTTTGTGTTCTTACAACGAACATGATCCAGTTAAGGATCATTTTTTTGTAAATGTTGAATGTACTTTTCCTATAAATGAAAATTTTTAATAAAGACATTTTTGTACTGCATATAAGGTCTACATCAATAACATCTAACACAATAATCTAAAATACTTTCAAACATTGCAAAAGATATAAACCATGATAAGAGAAACAATTTATTTTGTTCAATAAGGAGTAATACCCCAAAATATAAAATTAGGTTAAAAGACAAATTTATGCTGAGATATAAATGAAAGTAAAAACAATTTGAGATATAATAGATATAATATAAGGATAATACATATGCTTGACAATGAATTAATAAAATAGTATTTTCAGTAAACAACTTATACAGATTAACATAAAGTTAATACTTTCTTTAAATAAAGAAATAAGCTAATACACAAAGTTTAATAGTTTAGACACTGGAACATTATATAATTTCAAAAAGCTCTATTTCTTAAAAAATACCTTTTTTCATTAAAAAGAAAATATAAAACAGCTAAAAGACAATCCATCATATAAAAGGTAGGAGTCAAACTTAAAATGTGTTCAGTATAAAGGCATTATAAATTTCGACATCAAACCATTTATTTTTAAACAACTAGGCAATTAAATATACATTATGTACAGGAATTATGTAGAATTTTTGAGAACGTTGTCTTCTTTGTTAAACAACAACAGCATATAATAGTAAGTAACATAATCTTTCAGATGGGCCATTACAACATAGTGAAGTACTTAGTGCTTGTACCAAACTGTAATATTCTATATGGTCCCACCTAAAGTGTAGTAATAGAAATTCAGCACGGATTTGCGCTGCTTAATTAACGTAAAACATAAATATCTATGTCTAAGCTCTTACATTTGGTTGCATCAGTCGTGGGCATGACATGTATATGCGCGTATTACTTTGCACATACATGTGCAACGTGTACATGCATACATGTCAAGAGAGTAACCTATTCGATAATCTAACATGATCTAATCTAATTTAATATTAATCAATCTACTGATTCGATTTCACTGGTATGTACATCATTAAATCATACTAAAATTTAACTCTAATATTATTCGGAAAATAACGGGTATTTCGATGTTTTTCTCGTAGATGCCACGGTCTGTACGCATACTACAAGAAATGATAAAAAACAATAAAATACAACTTACCACTACTACACTTAAATAACACGGCATTCCATCTTTAAGTTAACATCTTGTTTAAATTAAAAAGCAGTCTATAAAAAAACTTACTGGGATTATACTCACTCTCTCACCAGTTCGCCACTAATGCAATTTTCGCGCGTTTTTTACTTCGTTACTGCTACGAAACTAATTACAGTGGTGACGGCGCATTTGTCTGCGTTTTGTATTGCGCGCGCTTAGAACAATAAAAAAAACCCCAGAATGTCGTTAATATAATTTTTGTATAAAAAATATTAAATTTTTTTTTATTACATTAATGAATTTAATGCATTCATTTATGCAAGAATAATTGCATATGCATTGCATAGCAATGGAAAAATTGGTTTTTCCATTTTCTTAACGAATTTATAAAGTATGTAGTTATGATCGATAATCGATACAAACACGTGGCACCTTAATGACGACTATTCTTTCCACAAAAGTGTATTTCACACTTATTGTTGGTATGTGTTTGAATCGAGCAACAGTTCAAGGATTATGTTCTATGGTCTTCGTAAAAATGATCCTTGTTTTTTCCAACGATAAAGTGCAACGTGAATGATTGTCTATTTTCTCACAGCATGTAAGTGTTTTTCTCTTCCACTCTAATGCCTGCAGTTGACGTACGTCTCCGTTTTTCCATTTACGATGCGAACGTAACGAGTACAGGCTCGTACGAAGAGTGCAGGTACTCGCTGGTCTGTAGAAAAAGAAGGCACTGTTGTAAATATGTCTTATAATAGGTAATGTCATTGATTATACTAAGACTAAATCTTTAAAGCTATCTCTCAAAATATTTAAATAACTACTCCAAGTAAATTATGCGTTACAAATATTTTTGCTGTTACATTATGAAAAATGTAGCTATTTATGAAATAAAAATTTAGTCTCAATATGATGGAACTGGCTGCGCGCCAGCGTGAAATCACGACAAAAACCACACAGCATCGCCAATACAGCAAAACTCGCAAACTATTAATCGCGATAGTCAACAATCGCGACTGTTTGAATCATTTAACTTATTCAAATGATCTAAGGCATCCAAGTCTGTTATGGCACACGATGTTAAGTGTCACGCAGGTATGCAAGCAGGCAATCGAAATTGTCACATCGGAGTTAGTATTGTTAGAGCACACACTCACATGCCTTCTGATCTGAATCCTGATCTGCGCAAGACGGTTGTTGAATATATAGAGCCGGTTTCAGCGGCCTGCCATCTTGATCTTCAACTTGTATTACCAGCCCATGGTTACTTCCGTTTCCATGAGAATTCCGTTGGTTCAGTCTCCAGAATCGAAGGCTTTGTCTCACATCCAATGCCAAATGGGTACCTCTGGATGTGAGAGGAGTCACAACCGAATCCATCAGGCGTTTCTTCGCTGTTAATACAAATTTTTATTCAATTAATATTATTATTCGCTGTTAATAATATATTTTTATTCAATTAATGTTATAGATCAATCCACAACTTACATCGATGCCTCTTCAAAGTTTTCGTGTAATAGTAGACCGATATCCTGATCTTCTTCTCGTCTTCCTCCTCCTCGTCGAATGTGCTTTCTGAAGAAGATGTCGTGTTTTCTTGTGGTAATTTGAATATTCTTAATTTAGCGGCGACCACGTGATCGCTGGAAGTCAAATTCAATTGAAAGTGCATATTCATAGAGAATGAGTCCGTCCAGGCATCTTGATCCGTGTTCCGAGGAATTTGACCTGGTGGAAGAGAACGATACATATTTTATACCAGAAAAATATTTAGAGTATTAACGAGATATTAGCCTATTAATTAGAAAGCTCGTCGGATATAATAATTTCTTTATTTATGGATCTCCTATTCTTTAATGCATTATTTCATTTATTTATAGGTTCTCTATTGTTTAATACGTTATTTCGTTTTTATTAAAAATAAGTTGTATCGCATTTATATTTTCGAACCCTGAAAACTTAACTGAAATTGATCTATCTATATTAAATTTTTAATCCGCGATTACACATAGTTAAGAAATATTCCTGTTAACAAGTTAAGTAACTTACAAGTCGGTGAAAACATGGTGAGTCGTTCGCGTTGAACTTGGTTGGCATCGGTGCTAAGGTTGAATCTTCCGGTGAGAGCCAGAACCCGCGTCTTGATGTCCTCAATGGCTTTTTCACCCTGGCTGCACACAGAAACAAAGGTTTATAAACCGATATAAACTAGCAATAAAAAGTAAACTGGAAAATAAGAAATCACAGCAGCCGACAAATTCTCAATATAAATACTCGAATAAAACAATAAAAAAGGAGAGTTTGCAATTTCAATCTATTAGTAGATAGAAACTGAAGTTTTAGATTGAATCGAGGATAGAAATTGAGAGTTAGAGAGTAAAGTGAAATAAAAGAATCAGAAATATTCGAAGAATTCCGTGCCTGATGATGACGACGTAAAAATTTTCACTTGGAGATACGTGTATGCTTTCCGGGCAGCAAGGCAGACTAATGGATGGTGGTCAGTGACCTATAGGGCCCATAGTGTGGGTCACAGATATTTATTATACGTTCTAGACATTGACTAGACAGCCGACACGAGCACTAGTATATACCTCATTCGTCTCGTCTAGCAGGGAAGTGTTAATGCATTTGTATTATATCTCGAATTTTAATATCTCCTATTAAATGAATTTTTACTTTCGAATGTTTCATCGAACAGAGAACAATCTCATAATCTGAGCTTATGGTAACGATAAGTACTAATTAACTACTAATTAAACTTACAGAAGAGAAGACTTTCAAGTCTATCTATGTAGAACTTGCATTGACGATCAGGTGAGATTACGGGATTGCATAATGGAAGCTCTAAGTCATTAAACCCGGCAGGAAAAAAAGGAGGAGCGTCTTTTCTCTACGTCACTGGCAAGGATTGCTTCACTGGACGCCCACTTGGACCTTTAAGCGCAGCCAATCGCGCGTCAACGACCTCGTTGTTGCTCGACAAACAACCAGAAGTGGTTTTCCTAAACAATCGACTGGTCAGGTTACGGGAATGGTGACCACGTGCGGTGAGACGTCCATGAGAAAATGTGAAAAAAATAGATTTCTTTTTTACGAGTTTCAACTTGTCCCACTTTTTTTTGTATAGGAACCCCTTTAGGGAAGCGGAGAGCTAGAAGGATGAGAGTATTCGGACGAAATCTCG
Source organism: Bombus flavifrons (assembly GCF_040668555.2). Classification (NCBI taxonomy): domain Eukaryota; kingdom Metazoa; phylum Arthropoda; class Insecta; order Hymenoptera; family Apidae; genus Bombus; species Bombus flavifrons. The sequence continues at coordinate 7,801,212 of NC_138455.1, read as the reverse complement.
CCACGAAATCTTGACGGGTTGTATTCCATTCTAGACATGCTCCTTAATCTAGCCACGTCCAAGTCACGCATTCTACAGCGTCTCGTTGCGTACGTGTCACGTCTGTCTGCCGTCTGGGAAAGGGAAGGACTCGGGTGTCTGGAGGCCGTTGCATCATGAGAATGAATCCAGTGATCCTTCCCGAGTACCGTATTAAGAAAATTGGCTACGTTACGCCGGTTTTGTAACAGCCTTCGGACGAACACGAAGTAGCGTCGGCACGTGGAAATCTAGACAAGAAGATTTCTTCAATTTCTTCAAGGATCTTTCATTTTTATCATTATGGAGAACTTATTGTACAGCTGAGCAGGTCTTCGATCAACGAGGCGAATATTGTATTACAGAATAATTTTTGAAATATTATAAAAAGTATCATAACTTTTAGGAGAAAAAACTTGGAAGCTGTTCTGGACGAAAAAAATCAACGCGAGAAGATTGGTAGGTGGCGGAGGTCAGAAGGCTGAAGAAAATGTTAGATCCCGAAACGGTGAACGACGACCTGATTAACGACGTCAAAAAATGCACGTTGCATCGTCTGGCGGTGAGGTGGGGAGCCACTGACGAAAACTTCCTCCTCGCTCTCCGTTGCGCATCTCGCATCATCTTTGTCGGCATAGGAAGAGAGACGCATAGACAAGGTCAGCGCATTAAATTAAAATGTATTACATAACCTCATAAGAGAGCAGTCCTAACTGCAGTCTGACTAGACACCCGGTGATTATGAGGGTGCTCAACTTAAGGCTGCTGTTTCGTTGCAATCTAACCCACGTCCGCTTTACTATAGACATTGTAAGAAATAAATTAATCCGTCTGATACTATAGAACCACTTTACATCAGCCTCTCCCCTTGATCTGCGTCCCTAATCCACGTTGTTATCGTTGAGTAACACGTATAATTCTTTAGATGAAGTAACTGCGATTACTCTGTTCCTTTTCCTTCGACTGAAACCAGGCTAACCTTTGAAATCGAGCAAGAGGATTCTAGTATTGGTGGATTGTCCAGATCACCCTGTAGAGTCCCGAGGAAGAAGCGGAACGACGGGTACACCGGAGGACTCTCAGCAGGCTACGCCAGTGCCGACACGAATGCATTTACGCGTCTAGACTTAATAAAATAAAAGAAACGCCTTCGCACCAGAGGCCAAGGTGGTGGAGGAGAAGGAGGGCGATTTAAAAACATAGCTAGGGACCACGGCGGAATTTCCACAGCGCGTCCTTCCTGGCTTGCATTTCGTTCCCGCGTCTGTCTTTCTCGACCACTCTGGTCGATAAATCATTTTTCGCTGGCACCAGAAATCTCTAAACGATATTATGAATCACTAATTTTATCACGAAATCTTGACATAATCATTTTAAAATAGTTTACGTTCGTAACTGGATTTGTTTCGGTGTAAAATTTTGTCAATACTCTTCTCAAAAATTTGAACGATCTCTAATTAATTTTTGAATTTTTTGTTTAGAAAAATATCAACGAGGAAAAGGGAAGCGAAGCGGTTGAAGAAGCGGACGCTGGTCAGCCCGAGGCGTAGAAATTCAGTGGCGCTTCGTGGTTCTTCGTTTCATCACGGTATTTTTACGGGCCATCGAGATATTTTTACGTGGCGGGGGCAATGATTCGTCGAGAACGCCTTTGTCGTCAAGTATTCGCGAGCACAGGTCTGGGTTACGTCGTTGGAAAACCGTTTGCCTTTTTCTTTTATTACGATAATTAAAGAGAAGATTGCCGATTTGGTTTCAAGGGAAAGAGTAAGAAGGGAAGAATGCGTGTTACCTTTTCATGCAGACACAACATACCTCTGTGGAGAATAGATCTCCTGTTGTTATCGCAATAAATCGTATCTCATGCAATACGAGCAATGAGATAATCGTGATGAGAGAGAATGTATTTTTAGATTATGCAAGCCAAGCCAGAAGGAAGGCAGCCGGTCGGCCGGGGGAGCAAAACAAAAAGAGTTCGACAGAATTTATCTGTCCATCTTGCTCGGTAAACCGAGTCCCTTACCCAAAAAGCATCAGATCATAGTGCCATCAGGGTGAAGCTTACCTGTCGAAGCTTGAGGTTAGGTTTCCTCTAAAAGACACAAAAAGCACATTGTATAGATTTTTTTATTAGACATTTTTGCAAAGCGAGACACACGATAAACAACATTTAATGTGAAAAATGAATGAGACAAAAAGGAACATAATGAATGAAAAAGATATCGAGCCATCTACGATTATTGAAATTTATAATCTTCTCCCATGAATCGAATCTGTACTGAATTAATTAAATAGAAATATATCTTAATTATCAAGAGCATAGTGAACTGAAGCATAGATTAGGAAAACGTCGAATCATAAAACACATTGATTAGCTCACTTACCCTCGTCGATGAGCAATGGCTAGTTGCAGGTAGGACGACAAATTGGCTAAGGGAAGGCTGCCGGCGGATACGTTATTGTTGGCCATGAAGAGCTTGACAGAATCAGGAGTGTCGTTTAGATACCCCAACGTATCATTTTCGTTATCCTCCGGATTCCAATTTAGTCGGGAATCGTGAGTAGAGTCTTCATAGTCAGATGTCTCATTATCCTCGGTATTCTCGAAGCCAAGGGAATCCACGAATTCAGGGATAACTCTGTAAACGTCATCCTCGACCCATTCGAGTCCTTCGTATTCACTGATCCTTTTATTCTCACTAAGTTTCTCTACACTTTTTGAAACTTCTATTTTATTAGTAGAATTGGTAACGATATCTGTACCATTTTTGTCCTCCGAAATTTTATCTGAAATGGTACTCTTGGTGGTACTGACGCCACTCGATGTTGAAAGTGTGGTTGCTATAGGATCATTGTTTAGATAGTTACCCTTTATGTTGGTGCTGCTCAATTGATAAACCAAAGGCACAGTAGTAGCAGTAGTTGAAGAGAGCGGTGACGATGTGGATGCATGAAAGGAATTGCCAGTATTCCTCGAAGTTGTATGTCTCATCATCGAAACGTGATGTTTAGGCATTCTAAGATGATTTTTGTTATTTTCCTCGGAACCTGAGCTGGAATCGAACTCAGAGTCATCGTATCGGATCTTAAAGACCACGTGAGGCTCCATAGCTCTGTCAAAGTCACGATGAAGATTATTTGCGACGTCCTGTTCCTTGGAAGCTTTGGTAGCTTCTTCGTAGTCGACAACCGTAGGTTCTGACCAGGATTGCTGAAATTCTAAGTTGGAGGGTAAGTTCTCGTAATCGAGGATCGCCTGTCGATTATACGCCTCAAAGTCGAAATCTTTGTAAGAAGGTGACCTATCCACGTGACGATTCTTTTTACCTTCTCGTTTAACGTTTTCAAAATCAGGTTTCTTCGAAGATGAACGGTCCATGGAATTTTTATTCCAATTTCTACTTTTCTTTTCTCCATCTCCGTACAACACCTTCGACCAAGATTTCATATTTTCCTTTTTCCTCAGTTCTTCGTCTTTCTTCTTGTTCAGCTCCCTCTCACGAATCGCCAGAACTTCCTCTAGACTGTAATTTAGGCTTTTTAATAGCAACATGTCACCCGTGCTGAGATCGCCAGTGATTATTTTTAGGATAGCTTTCTCCAGCATCTTCTCCAGCCTCCTCTCGCTGAAGGGAACGGTGCCTTTAGCTTCTTCGCCCCTCAGACTCCTGCTCTTGTCGCCCTCGGAGAGCACCACGTTCTCGTTGTCACTGGCCGCGTACCTTTTCACGTGGTCCATCAGATCTCCCTTCTTCTTGTCGTCCGCGTGCACACTGCGGTGATGATGGTGGCCCGAGACACTGTTTGCAATCGAGACGACCAACAACAACACGAAGAACCCAGAGAATTCCATGACGACCACCATCAAACTCTTCCTCTCAGACTGAGAAATTCTCACTTGTTTTGTCCCTTTCTCTCTGTCAGGATCGTACGAAGGCAGAAAATGCCACCACTTCGTTCATTGATACGGTAATGTAGCCACTGTTATCGTTGAATGGAGTCTTTCATTTTTATCGCGTGAGGGAATTCACAACCCCCGAAAGGTAAGCAATCGTCGTGACGAGCTAGGTTCGCTGAAAACCGCGTGGCTCTTCTCGTCGTAGCGAGTGACCCAGAGAACGGATCGACAAACGTTGACGGAAGACGCTGGCAGTGTATCCGCGTTACGAAGAAGTGTTAAATAAACTGGTCCGTGATACTCTGTGGCGGGTGATCGCGGACTAGTCTAATCGCATCAGGAAGCCGCGGTATATATGTAAGTAGGAAAGATTCGTAGCATACGTGTGCACGGGCTGAGCAGTAAGTCTCAACTGAGCCGAGCTGGTCTGCTCACGGACATAATTCTGTCTACTCACTAATTCCGAGACAAGCACGAAGCCGCGAGAGGAGACGCGCCGGTGTTACTACGATCACTCGCTTTTTTCTTCTTCTCCTTCGTCTCCTTTCTCTTTCTCTTCGTGCGTCTGTTCCTCTCGCTCCACCCGCCGCGCGCGTGTGGTAATCCCTTTCCCTCGCTCGCCCAAATCCCGCGGTCGACTGCCTTTTCTCGATCTCCGTGACGCTTTATCGCGCTCGCATTTTCTTCTTCTTCTTCGTCTGCTCGATCTTTCCCTTTTTCCAAGGATTCTTCTCTCTCCTGTTCGCCCCTTTCTCTTTTCGAAATGTCAAGATAGGTATCTCACAGACCCACTTTTTGGCAATGGCGATGTTCTATTCGATAAGATGCAGACCAATACTACTTGGAATAATTCTTCGCCGGATGCAAACGAGGATTCAGGATCAGTATATCATGACAAATCTAGGAACGTGAATTCGCCCCATGTGACATTTTCGGAAGAATTTTCACCCGATGAAACGATATGTTCGTGGTTTGGGAAGAGAAGGGAGACGTTTTCACGTGTTCGAGAGGAACGCGGACTGGCGTGACGAAGGGGCTCGCGGGAGAAAAGAAGGAAACGAAAAACGGTGGCTCGGAGGCGAGAAGAAATGAACGAGAAGGCACCTTGTATTCGGTTGCTTGTTTCAGGGGCAGCCACGTACGACTTTATAGGGTGTCTCCCTCTCCACCGTCTAGACGAATCCCAAGATATGATCTTTGAATCATAATGTATCGCTTTTAATAAATGCAGCCTCCGCGTGCGTGCGTGAAAATACGTGGCAAAGCACGTCGACGACGGGGCCCAAAAAGAAGAACGGGAACGAGGAAAGGGGGAAAAAACAAGCGCAGACTGAGAGAGACCGGGAGAGACAGAACGGGACGAAAAATAAACCCGTGCTCGTGATCGAATCGGTCGCCGGGATCCGTGTGAAAATCCATAAATTTGGCTGCAAACGAGAAAGATTAGAAAGGTCGTGAATCTTTTGTTTTTTTCGACGGACGACGTAAATTGTGGTGACGCGACCGAATCTGAAAATTAGGTTAAAGGATTCGGTTCTTTGAACCTGTCTGCTGTGACTGTCTCTCTGCTGGACAGACATCGGCCAGGCGACCGTCTGCTTTCTGAAATAAATCATTTGTGATATGTTATAGTGCGCCAGGGCGAGATTTATCGGAAATGGTTCGCGTCTAAAATTCTTCATAACTGTCGTTCATATCTATTCTCAGACTAGGTAGGGTTAACTAACAGCATATTTCTGAATAAGAATGATAGAACGACAAAGAAGTTGCTAAAAGTTAAGATTTTACGTTCTATTTTGTATCTTAGATTATGCGCTCGGTTATCCCTGTAACAAGTTGAAGGTATGTTGCAACAGTAGAAATGTATCTTTTAACAAGAATGCTAGAATAATATAGAATAAATTTTCATGCTAAATCTTTCTCAGAATTAAGATAAATTTAGATTCTATTCTGTATCTTAGGTTATCCTCGGTTATCCCTCGGTTTGTCTAAAGCGAGTTGAAGATGTGTTGCAACAAGAAAGCCTCTTTATTAATGATTGATTTCTCTTGGCAGGTAGCCATCGTCCAGGATAAACTTTGCTAGACTACACCTCCTCCTCCATCTCCTCCCACACACCTTCACATCAGAAGATACCTGGAAAATTCGGAATTAAATTTTCGTTGAACGCATCGTGCGTTCGGACCAGTCTACCAAAAGGGTAAATTTAGCCGGGTGTATGCGATCTTTCTGGAATCGAATCAATATGTGGCAGTGGCAGGATCACCTCGATCGTAAACAAATGGACGGGGTCACGAAAAGAGAAAGAAAATGCGAGGGATACTTTATTCACCCCCGGAGCTACAGCGAGCGACTGTGTTGACCGATGCGTTTGGATCACGGGTGCATATAATCGCAGGTCGCTGCGCACACGCAGACACGTGCACGCATTTAAATGTACAAAAAGAGGGAGGCCACATGATACTGACGGATAACAGAGAAGTTAGATGGCAGACGTCGGGTAAAAGAGAGAGAGAATGCAATTTGATCCGGCGAAGAGAGACAAGTCGAATCGTCGAATCTCTCCGACGCGACGATGCAATACAGTCACGTCTGACGTCACCTCCGAATCCTCCGTCGCGATTCGGACGTACGGACAGACAATCTGGCGTCTAGACGTACCAAAATAAATAACGCGGGGCCTTGCCTCGCCATCAAACTGTTGTTTGCAATCGTAACACTTATCTGTCGGCCTTGTCAGGCCCCTCGCGTCGCGGATAGGGATGAGGAATAGAGCGGAACCCTTTCGGAACTGGCCCGTGGACACCCCGTGTCGTATTAATCTGGATCGTTCGATTAACATCCTAGGAGACATCGATTCGTGACTGGGTGCTTTTTGAAGTCAGTAGAAATTTCAGTTCAGCGAGTTTGTAAAAGAGTGATGGATTTGGGGTAGCTTAAGTTCTTAGGAAAGTTTACTATTCAGGAAGCATCAAATGTAATTAAACTTGCTGCGTTCTTTTAGTCATTTTAGACCCAATCGTGTTTTCTTATTCTCAATAAATTTATTAACCATTTCAATCTAAATGCGTATGAGTTTTAGTCACTTGCTTTAGCCTAGTTCTAAACTTACTCTAAAATAAATATGTATATACTTTATGAAAGATATATATATATATATATGTATATTATATTCTCAACTTCATTTTCATATTTTTGCGATAAGAAAATTTAATCATCTTTGCTTAATCGATAGAAAGTTTGTAGATTAGGAGGTTACACTTCAGGAAATTGTCGAAAAGTATTAACTATCTCTTAGATATCTTCTTGTTTGATAAAACAAAAGTAAAATCAAGATATAAAAATACAATTCGCAGTATAATCATCAGAATCTATTTCTGCGCAATACGCGAAATCCTTGTAACTTATATATTCTTACGCCAGTTCGGCGGAATCATCGATTGTTCGATTGAGGCAGAAAAACATTGATAATAGTAGCCGGGCTGTGCGCTAGACAGAATGTGATGTAGGTTCGATGACTTTCTCCTCGAACCCAAACTCTGTTAAGATTTCGACCAGTTGCCAGATTTTCTTGATACGTTGGCGTCAAACGACTGGTCAGATTTCCTTGATATCCTGATGTCAAACGACTGGTCGCAATTCGGGGAAAACCTATGGACGTGTTTGCGTCGCCCACGTTTGTCGAATTATTTCTCCGATTGGAATTGAAACGTGCGAAAATAACAGTGAGAGAGAAATGTTAAGTGTGATACAGCTCGGTCAAGGGTGAGAAGGCAGCGCGAGAACACGTAGACAAGAAGGAAAAAATGGAAATGCTGCAATTTACATGGCTCGGATACATCTCTCTTCCTCTGCCACCTTCACGAAGGCAGACAACTATCGAGATAAGGAATATACCTGGAATCCGGTAAGAGAGGAAGATTTGGTCTCGCCTGCTCGATCCTCGGGCTTCGTGGAAGCGAAATTTGAATTTCGAATTGTATTGCGCAATCCCACCCACGCATAGGTGCACTCGTTCCGCCGCCTCGCCATCGCACGTGGAATCTTATGAAATCGAAAACATCGGTGTCCCGTCCACCCTTTTCGTAATATTCCAGTATTTTTATTGGTCGAAAATAAAATATTCAACTTGAACGATCACGCTCCTAGACGATCTTCGATCACAGATTTCACAGGTACCGTTACATCATGCATAATTACAGTGACTGACAAAAGTATTGGGACACTTAACAGAGAAAATTTTGACGAATATATTACGCGCATTAGATGAAACTTTTTGGAGTTTCATTAACATCGTAATCAGAGTCGACTGTCGCGATTATATTGGCACAGTTTGAATGCAATTTGAAAATGTATATAAAAGTTGCCACAGTTTATTCGTTGTATTTGAGAACAGTCAATTATTTCCTGCTAATCGTTGACCATTGAATATATGGTATTAGATTCATTAAATTCAAACTTCGAATAAATGACATTTCATTTTTACCAACCAAATGATTAACAGTTGACTGTTCAAACGCTTTGATAATATTTTGCAAAGCACGTGCTTGTAATAAATATATTGTAACTTATACATTTTTTCAGAACGGTTTCAAATTTTATCCAATATAATAATGTGTCTGATTGCAATGTTAATGAAACTTCAAAATGTTTTATATAACACGCGTAATAAATTAGTCATGTATTATTGAGCAGTAGTAGACCTTTTGGATTTTTGCATTTTTCAAACATTTCCCCCTTTTTTAAAGGAAATATTATTTATTATTGCCGTCCGTCATTATCGATCTTCTTGTCCCGATCGATAAATTTAATATAAAAAGCAGCATTTCGTATTAGATGGTAATTTATAGGATGCAGACTGGTTAGTCGGAGATCAGAGATAAAATAAATTCGCTGTCAGAGCACAAATTGTTCCTACCCGTCGATTCAACGCGTGTCCAGCGCGGAGATTAATTTCCAGCGGCTACCAAGCTTTCGGAAGATGATCGCCAGTCTAGATAACAGAACATAGGAACTGACGCAGAGATGATAAAGGGCGGAATCCGACTCTTCCCGCCTCGGGAGAAAAGTCGCGTGCTGCGACGAAAGACGACGGATCGGATTCGTCGCATTCCGGCGAGACGTGTCCGAGACCACGAAGAGGGGAACATGAGTATTCCAATTTTAATGCGTACTTGTATTTCCCTTCTCTCATCCCGTATCAAACGTTATCGATACTTTTTAATAATGCAGGAATAATTCAAGAATCGAATTAAAAATGCATTGCGAGTGTCGAGAAGGGATTTAAATCGATGCAATTCCTGAAGAGTATCGAGGAATATCAATGAGGCCAATCATTCACGACTAATTTGAAGTCACAAGACACGAATATTCCAATTAAAAATGCATTACAATCGCCACACGGCGTTATTTAAATCGGAGTCGTCGATGATAAATCGCTCAGGATTTCGTCGAAACGATCGTCGCAACGAAACTTGTTCCTGGCTCTGTCGTTGGCATTTCGGGGATTCTTCTTTTTTAAATGTTCCAGCAGAATCGCGCGAAATAAGAGGAACAGGAAGATGCCTCGGAAGAATCTTCAATTTTCTTCGGTTCTCATCTTCTAGGACTGGCTGGCCATCTGGTTTACTGTTTCCATCGTGGCCAGCAACTACGCACTTCCGCGCGTTGAATTCCTCTGTGGGAATCACACTGTTCACTTGGATCAGATACGATACGTTCGGCTGAACCAGATCCATGTACCAGAATCCGGCGAGTCTCCGATCGTAGTGCAGTCAACGTTGTTTTTTATCTTCCGGCATCGCATTCCCAGACTCTCTGTATCTTTTCAATTTGTTACGTTCAGCGACTTTCGAATCTTTAATTAAGGTTGTGTTTTCATAAATCGTTTTCTACAAACACACACAAAAAAAAAGATGACAAAGATAAATACGATATTATTATCAATTTAATACGAATGAATAAGTGAATCTAATTTTGAGCTGGCCAATATTAAATGAAATTATTCCAATACTTTCGTGCGCCACAGTATGATCTCCAACTGGAATTGTTAATGCGTTATTTTAATTAAGGGGGACAATTTTTTGCGAACCTTACGAGAATTGTATCGATTGATTGTCGGTACACTGCTTTATCCTCGTACTTATCTCTTTCATAAATTTTGATGAATTACCATGAATGAAAATAATTTAGAAAATGAGAGAACATTGAAAACATCTTCGTACAGTCGCTTCCTCTTTTTAGAAATTGTAATTATTATACATCGTTATTCCCATAATGCATTGTTTAAAAACATCCAAATTCGATTAAAATTGTAATATGGTTCATCGATGACAACTGTGTTCCACGAAATTTTTGTTTAACCTACTAAGGAATAAGCTAACGACAGCATAGTTAGAGGACAAGATTGATGACTTCTCGCACTGGAGGTTCCTTAGAGACGATTTTTCGATCCGGGAGGCAACGTGACGCCGCGACGTGCTGCACCGCGCTGATGTTGAGAAGCATGTGTAACGCCGATGTTTATCCACAAGTTATGCTCTTCGGATTTCGCTATTCTCAACGGGCTTGGCCCCGTGCCAGGGACCTAAAACTGGCTTGCTTAACTTCTACTACGTAGAACAGGAAAATAGAGGAGGTGTGTAGAATTATCAAGGCCGTAGACAGTTCGGCGAAGCGGATAGCTCCGAAAAATGCAAATTGCGCCTGAGTGGCGGGAACGTACGTCAATCGTTCGTTTGACGCACCCATTTATCTTGAAATAATTTCGGTCTACTCGTTTTCTCTATTCTTAGAAAGAACATTCTCGGGGATTTATCGAACGATTAAGGAAAAACTAATGGTTGGGAAAAACTCTTAGATCGACCTGAATCCGATCTCTATTCTTACTTTAAACAGTAATTTAATTATGTCTGTAGTAACTCGCACCTCCTTTCTTTAAAATACCCACGAACTGATTTGTTTTCCTTAGCTGAAATTTAGCATCTTCTCATTTTTCAAGATATGTTGAAATATTTGAAGCTCCCTGTGTTCTGCACCTTTAAGGGACGTCAGAAGGTATACAGGTTCAATATTTTTAATCGAACGAAGAAAAACAAAGATGCTATAAAACTTTCGTTTTCTTCAATTTCGATATGGTAGATGGGGCATTTTAGTTAAGAAGGGCAATGATCTTCTTTTGCTCAACAAGGGGTCGCAAACTTTACAAATATCCTATCAATTTGTTATTGATGCTTCGCTTCATCCCTCGTGTTTCTTGAACTTTTACTTTCCCTTCGAATTTCTTTTCTCCGAGTAGATTGTCAAGGGCGTGCATTGAACATCATAAAATTTTATTCAAATAAACATGTCTAGTTTCGGAGGGAGTACGTCCTTCAAAAAATAAATGGCTTAAAAATGACTCAGATACCAGGAGAATGACCTAAGAGAATGGACGTTGGTTGTTTGTTTGATCGATAAAACGATCGATCAAGAAGAAACTCTTCTTATAGACGTTGATCAAGGACTGTTTATCTCTGTTTTTTAACTTCCACTTTTTACGACGCATCGCAATCGCTGTATAAGCACTGTCTACCTAGACCTAGACTGTCTAGGAAATCAAGTTCTCCGCAGTTAGGGTGTCAGATAGCGCATGAAAAACATGCGGGCCTGGTTTCCTACAAAAATTTGTACGTGACTCGTGTTCCTGTCTCGTCTCCCGTCACGTCTCGGATAGATAAGAGGCGACTCATCTTCCTGATCCACATCGTCTTAATCTTTGCTCCGCCGAATTAATTTGTTAATCACTTCTTATAATCGTGAAATTAAAAATTCACGAAAACAAATCAGTTTCAAGTAGTTTGATTTTAATTCTTCCAAAGTATGTTAGTACGATATATATATATATATATAATTTAATTATTCATAAGCATGATACAATTTATTTTATATAGAGATGAAACAACGTGCACCATTTTGCACGATTAGACTAATTAAACTAGAACTACTGATCTTTACCATGCATTCAAAGTATGTTAAATATAACTAATTAGAACTAAATAAATAAGTACATATACGTAGTCATGTTTCTGCTTCGATGAAAGTAAAAATTAAATTACAATAATCTTCAATAATTAGGAAAAGAAAAAATTCGGTACCAATCATTTTAATTGGTAATTCTAGTGTTAACAAATAGCCGTGATTAACAGATCACCTAGATCTTGAGTAATTGGATTTTTTTGTCAACGAAGGGCTTTCTTTAGCATATTCTTGTCTTCTTGCGAATCGATCTGAAATCGCATCTGAAATCAATTCTGAAGGTTTTCGAAGTTATATTATTCGTGAACCGATCTTTTTTTTTCTGGAAAGACCTTCGATCGGTCCACGTGCGCTTAAGAAATCCGCCTCTCCCATTATTCGGGTACGCGGACAAATAAGCCTCGTTATATAATTTGATCGAAATCTCAGGCAAAGAAAAAAGGGACGATTGAAATCGATGGCATTCCAACTTACGCTCCAGGCGACACATTCATCGTAACCTTTCCCTAAATAAATGGGTGAAAGCTTCAGCGTACAGGAGTGACTAATTATCTAGTGGCAACATACTCGCAATACTCTCGGAGGTCGGCGATAAAGCGTTTGTTTGCGCGACTGAATATTTAACGCGCTGAAGTTCCGTAATACCTGTGTTTTTTAAATTTTACATAGATTAGTGAGCAATTAAAAAAGCAATGTTATTCTTAGAAGGTATTTGCAAATTACTTTTGTAATTTTCCACAATTACATAATACTTTAACTTTAGTATTAGAAGTTATGTAAAAAATATATGAAAATCACAAGAGAAAATATAATTGGATATTCTTCTTGTTGAATTTCTAATCCTAATATCGCCTTCTGGTTAAATAGAAGAATTTTAATACGACATAATTGAAAATAATTGATAATTCTAATCATTATCATTATTAATACAAACGATATTTTAATATTACGGAGAGCAATATTTTTAAAGTTTATGAGGAAGACGCATATTTCAGCTTCGTGATCAAATACAAAGATAGAAAATCATTGAAATTACGAAAAATGCATCATTGTAAATCTGTAAAATTTCTATAAAAAATTACGAATTGATAACTTATAAACTCTGATAATTCTAAAGTTAATATAGGATTTTAAGATGTTTCTCAGAAATTCGCTATTGTCCAACGATCCCATTACCTTGTATCATCAAAGAACGCAAAATCTCAAGAACGATTCTTGAAATCGACGTAACTCGCAGTGAATTCCCCTAATTCCTTTGCAATTATTCGCGCGTTCGTCATTAGGTGATTACGGCGAAGGTGATTTCTTTTTCAAGGTATAAGCCGTACGATTAACGCAATACTTCTCGCGCACGATAATTATTTTTATCGTCCAGGAAGCGCGTCTCGCAATTTCCTCCTGGTCAGTCATTACACGGAATGTCGTAGAATCGTCATGATCTTCGTGATTCTCGGCTGAAATCTGAATTGCGAGCAGATATCGTCGATTACGAGCACGGTTTTCCGGTTTGCTGGTGCACGCGGACGCCGCCAACGACTTGTGCGTGGCTAAACACGGCGGAAGAATTTTGATGGACCACGCAAGAGAAAGTATCGACAGCCGTCGCGACGTTCACCCTGTTAAATTGCGTTTCGCGTCCGCCTTCACCCACGATCCGTTACGACAACGCGTCGTCACGTGACCGACAGCTACGTACCAGACTCGTGTGAAAAAGAGCCAGGAATTTTTTTCGACCTGTCGCCGATACAATTGCCCTGTCTCCTCGAAATTCACGGGTTCTTTTCGAATTCAGGGCTCGTAGGGCTCGCTGGATGAACGAGGCATTCGAATCGACTCCTCAGGATTGTCGCCCTTTTCTGTTATTGCACAGGTAATTTTTGAACCACCAAAAATTCGTGGCTGTCGGAAGAAATTCGCTTCAAGGTATTCTCTTGTTTAGGTAATTTTCGAGCCATCGAGAATTCATAGTCTGTCGAATTAACAGACTACTGAAAACTCATACCCATTAAAAAAAATTCAAGTTGAAAGAAATCTATTTCAAGATACTTGCATATAGCGGTGGCCATCTGTGTACGTAAGACCGTTTCGTAATTTTACAAAATAAACAAGATTAATGTTTCCTACAGATCACTTTTCACAGATCAAACTCGATGGTAATAGTATCATGTGGCTCTATAGCGTAATTTTATTTTATATTTGAATCTATTACGGCTAAAAATGAAAAATAAAAACGATTCAAAAATTGCTTCGGCTACAATGATGGTATCGGTAGTCAATTTTAGCAAGCATGTATAATATGTAACACATAACGTAACAATATGTACGATAAGCGTGATACTCTATTGTCTTATCGCGCTGCAGGTAGAAATCTACGATAATTAACGTGCTTAACCCGTGTCCCCTACGCGACACGAGGCCGATCGTATGAAACGAGGTCAATTGTAAAATCTTGTACTCGAAATTCATTGTTTCCCCTACTATCCATTGATGGTAATGATTAATAGTCATATCATCTTCAGTGATACAAGAGACTTATCTGAGTGCACGCGTCCGAAGATATCGATGCCGTAGCATTTCTGATCCGTCGAGCGTTAGTATAGTAGAATTCTTTTCTTTGCCCAAGACGGATCGTGACTAAGAACTTTTGCTTGCTTAACCTTCTATAATTTGACATTCAATCATTATAAAATTTGTGCGTTACGTATCGTAAAGGCTGTGATCGAATACGTGATATAATTTAATCGGTATAATTCGTGTTGATAAAAAGAACAGTTTACTCTTCTTTTTCTTATATATATATATTTTTCATTTTTGTGTTTGGGTAAAAGTTATTTTTTGAGAGTTAAACCATGTGTTGTGCGAAATTCGGCAATTAGTGGACTTACTCTTATCAGAGTTATCTGGTATCGAAATAAGCAATTACTGTCCCACTTATCAGTTGCTTGTACGAGTAAGGTAACCCCGCTTCTGCAGAAATAATTGCCTTTTTTTCTCGATCACAATGAGTTAGTTATCTTCATGCCAGTTAGTTAGTAACAAACTGCGCCTGACAAAGAGAGCACATTTCTGTTGGAAATATGTCTGGGACCCTAAATCCCGGGTTTGAGGTATTTTATATTTAGTTTATTCTGTTCAATCATTTCAAGTATTTCAGATATTTTATACTTCATTTCTTCTATACAATTTCCTATTATTCTCTATAATTTTTCCCCTAAAAATATTTCCTCTTACTTTAATTAGTTAATTTCTGAAAAGTATTATCGTAAAACGTTATTTCCGTATTATATAAAATATTCTATTGCGTCGAGATTTCAACTGAGAGTGATTAGTATTTCTCAAGCGATTATTTTTAGCAAGTTTCTCTGTTTTTACAGAGTAACGAATTTAACACATTCGAGATTGAACATCTGACAAGCGAGCAAATGACAAGAGACGTGGTATGCGGCGCGCTTGTGTCTCTTCGTTTGTAATGACAATGATAAAAGATTGTTAAAAGAATGCTATTGTTCAGTGAGATAAATTATTACATAAAAGTTTCGTCAAGTATTTATCAATGATAGTCATGCTTCTCGTTATCTAGAGTACTAGCGAAAACTGTGCAGAATTTTTTATATTCATATTTAGCGCAATATTATTTTCGTTATCACTTTTCAACTTCTGTTTCCTTTTTCAGGAAATGGCAGAAAATTCATCTGGTTATTTGCGTGCAGGACACGATGCCTTGAACAATTTTTATTCAAAACATCAGCTACTGTTCAAGTGTCTGTATTTGACTATAGTAAATGCTGTGGTACTAATTTATCTTGTTTATGCCACATTATACTGGAAAAAAAACAGTGAGTAATCACGATTCTGAAAATTCGATTATTTCGTTATTTTTATTTAATCCAGACTTTTATCAGATGACGAGAATCACTTCAATTGGTGCGATGGTTACGGACTGCTAATCATCTTATTAGCGATCACTTATGGCGGACTTTTTTATCATTACTTAGGGCACTTAATTCTCGGATATTGTTGCCGACCGTTCAACAACGTCGTCCAAAATCTCGAGAAAACAAGGTAAAAATCTACTCGATTTAATAAATGCATGATCGGCAATGTTAACAATGATTCAATTGATCATACCGAATGTTTCATTTCTATTTTTGGTAGATATGGAAGCATTATTATTCAGACGGTACTTTATGCCTGTTTCTTAATTGGAATCATAGTATTTCTCATTATTGACACTGCTAATTCGAGGGAGAGATTAAGGAGTGGACTTGGGATCGTTATATTGCTCGCTATCGGATACATATTCTCGAAACATCCTGGTCGCGTGAGTAAATCGCATGTCAGATATTACAAAATTACAATTTAATACACATACTATCAATTCGATATACTACCGAAATTTTTCATTAAATTTTATTCTACCTTCACTCTGAGTAGATTATCGAACAGATATCTTGAGATATAATGACGAGCGTATACATAGGATACTTATTTCTAAATTCAATAAGTTGTATTATGAAAGTTCCATTTTTATCTTTTCCCTGTAATGTAGGATTTAAAAGTACGCTTTTCATATTCTAAAGCGCTTTAAATATAGAACGGCTTTTTATCTTAAATAATAACGATATTGTAATGGTGCAGATATGTATTTAAAGAATATGTAAATGTGCAACCATACATAGAATGCACATGAAATGCAGAAACGTACGAAACATTCGAAGTAAAGTATTCGTTATAGGATCTGGTAGGCGAAACAAATTTTTATTTAGCTTCCGATTCTTTATTTGTATTCATAAAGGTATGAATTTGCACAGAAATTCGCAAATCTAATTATAAAATATGATAGTTCGTATAAGAATCCTTCCCATTTATATGCTCGCCGCTATTAAAACAAACGCTTAACATTACATGTTCTATTTTACATAAAAATCGGAAAAGTTTGACCAAGAATTGATATTTATTATCTTTACAAATTCAGGTCAAATGGAGGCCAGTTTTGTCTGGATTGATTCTACAATTTCTCTTTGGTCTCTTCTTAATTCGATGGCCCTTGGGTCGATCTATTTTCCAATGCCTCGCTAACAAAGTAGAGGGGTTCTTGAACTTCGCCAAGAGCGGTGCAAGCTTCATTTACTCCGACAAATTAGTCACCGATGGTGTCTTCGCTTTCAGCGTCAGTGAATTCCCTCTTTTAGCCCACAAAATAAATTATCCTCGCTAACTAAAATACTTTATATTTCAGGTGCTGCCTGTGATCTTTTACTTCAGCTTCTTCATTCAGATTTTCTACTATTTAGGTACCATGCAATGGTTCATTTTCAATTTAGGTAGAATACTACAGAGTGTCGTGGGAACTTCGATTTGCGAATCAGTAACATGTGCTGGAAACATTTTTCTTGGAATGGTATGAAGGTAGACCGGTATTTTTTTTTGGATATTGTGACTGTATATTTATTTTCAGACGGAATCACCGTTAATGATCAAACCTTATTTGAACAAACTGACTACCTCGGAATTGCACACCATTATGTGTTCGGGTTTTGCCACGGTGTCAGGTGAATAAACAAAATGTTCGATTATTTCCCTTTATCGAGAAGATGTTAATTATAATTTTTAGGAACCGTTTTCGCCGCGTACATAAAGTTTGGTGCAAATCCTGCTCATCTGATAACCTCCACTTTGATGGCAGCACCAGGAACTCTCTGTTACTCCAAGTTATTTTACCCGGAAACCGAAAAAGTCATAGTCACTTCCCATAATGTTAAATTAGAAAAATCGTGAGTTTCTTTGCAATATAGTGTACTACGGTGATAGTACTTCAACGAAATGTTATTTATCATAGAAAATTTGTTTTAGGAAGGACTCCAGTTTAGTCGATGCTGCGAGCAAAGGAGCTGTGGCAGCGATTCCTCTGATTTTAGGCATAATCGCTAACATCGTCGCGTTCGTGTCCTTTATGGCGTTAGTCAACTCTCTGCTCTCTTGGATAGGGTCATTGGTTGGTTACGAAGAATTGAACTTGGAAGTGAGGAAACATTAAAATACTCAGAATAATTTCATTCTTTCTGTTTTGTTGAAAGGTCATTCTTTTCTAGTTGATCCTATCGAAAGTGTTCATGCCACTTAGTTGGATCATGGGAGTGCCCTGGGATCAATGTGACGAAGTAGCTACTCTCATAGGTCTGAAGACTGTGGTTAACGAGTTTGTGGCCTACGAAACTCTAGGAAAGTATAAGGAACAAGGTCGAATTTTTGGTAGAACCGAGGCCATAGCTACTTTTGCGATTTGTGGATTTGCGAATCCTAGCTCAGTGGGAATCACCATGAGCATGATGAATTCTCTAGCTCCTGATAAGAAGGAATCTGTGGCCAATGCTGTCATAAGAGCATTCGTGGGTGGCAGCATTATCTGTTTCATTACTGCCAGCATTGCTGGTAAGATTTGGAAGATCATTTTCCAGTTAAGATTTTCTCTACTGATGAACTTTCATTTTTAGGAATGCTGATATCCGATGACTATTACTAACAATGAGTGATCATATTGCCATGGATCATGACTGACAGTCTAGTGATCACCACAATATCTATTGATTACCCAATTATCAGAAAACGCCATTAGTTTACCGTTTTGTAAAATATTATTGTAAATAGGTAGGTCAATAAGGAAGACTTAGTTTCCTCGACAGACTTAACTGATATTATTGCACAATATTATATTATAACATAAATATTAAAATCGACAAATAACTCCCGGCGGCTACATCGAGTTCTTTAAATCACTCTAAGTAAGTTTTGAAAAAAGTACGATTAACATGAAAACCTAAGCTAGTGCATTTTGTACATTTTCGGTGATCATAAATGCGATCGTGTATAATAATAAGTAAAGAAATATCACAAAAGACATCGATATAGTTGCTATTCAATGTATGGGATTGGCAATGTATCACATCTTGGATGTGGAATGTTTGTGTTGTGTACTTTCTCGAACAACAAGAAGTGGGTGCAATATTATACGTATCCTAAATGCATTTTTATGGTAGACTGTGAAGTTGATGGACATCATAGAGATTATGTGTTCGATTGAATACATCAGTGGTTACTTCCAACATTTTTGGCAAAACATCGACGTTTCTTTGAACGTCTGTACCACACACCTAAAAAAGAGATATGAAAAGAATGATTAAAATCCAGAATGATCTATTATTTTTATATAAAAACATAAACACCTTTCTGAATAATAATTCTCTGGTAGGCATTGTATACATGGCAACCACCGCTGCCTTTCTGACTACCCATGGATGGTGCTTAGCTAATGTTTTATTGTAAGCATCCTGGCAACAGCTGGATGTCTTGTCACTGTCCGACAATTCTCCCAATTGTCTTAAAAACTCTCTAATAAAATCTACAAATTCAGAAGATATTAGTGAATAGAACACAATACATCCTTGCAGAGAAACTTTCATACATTGTAATACCTAATCCTCTATGAAGTCTCAACAGCGTGCGAGCACCGTTTGAGTGATCTCCTTTGTCCAGAATCTTGTTTTCTTTCTCATATTCTATCATAGATTTTATCGTGGTATAATTCCTGTCATCTTTGTTCATTAAATCATTCAGTACCTGGATCTTTTCCTTCAAGTCAGAGGATACAAAGCCAAAAACACTGCCCATCAATTGGAAAAATCTGCGAACAAGAAATAACATTACACATATGTCATTCTCAAATGAAAACAGATGGTCGGAAGTATTTAATGACAGAGATTTGTAAATTTAGATCAATAAAAGATATTACACGAATTGTGGACATTACGCATGTCATTGACATTACGACAATACTTCAGACTTAGGAGAAAGTTATAAATGACTATTAATTAGATGCAAAGTTTACTTCCATCTGATTATAGGTTATAGTTAATAGAAAACACAATCTCTCGCCACCTTACTTGTAAAGTTCATTGTAGGCATCCAAATAGGCTCTGAGGTCAATATCGTCATCTTGTAAGAGCGCTCGATCAAAATGGTCGTGAACTAGTCTAAGATCGAAATACAGCAGTTCGGAGCCTTCCGCCATTTTCGCGTTTCCGTATTAGGCACAGTAAATGACGACTAAATTCATTTGCCACTTGTTACTTGCCACGCAGGTAAAATTTAAATCACCTTATCTGATCAAAGATAACATACTAATTAAACGCAGTTCTGCTTTTATACGTTCTGTTGTTCTTGGAAAATGAGATAACGAAACGAAGATGATAAACCGGGCTATAGAAGTCAATTCTGCTGTTAGACTGGGTGGTAGTTAATTATCAATGTCGATAAATTTTAGTATTTATGTATATTGAAAATTTAGATGAGTGAAGCTATACTTAAAAAATTTAGATACTTATAGGAGATGAACTTTATTTATAAAAGTGTTATTTTGGTCAGCTTTATTTTCTAACCTAGTGATTATGGTATCACATTGCGCATAAATTGTAGGTTTAATCCTTCAAACCGTAGAGGAAATTACAAAATATCTTTCTTCGTATCATCGAATATGAAATTTCTTTAGTTCTATCACAATCAAAGTACAAAATAGATGTGACATGTAATGATTTATTGTATACAAGATTATCGATTCCTTAAGTAGTGGTAAAAGCAGAGAGATAGAACATGAATCGTTATAGAATCAAGCACACCCTACTAGTAAATTTTGTAATTAAAAATTGAAATTCTTATTGAATCATCTTTTTGGTTGATACATTTCCTTGGTAACTCATACAATGAGATTTCAGAAGCACTTTAACCTTGATTATTGCTTCACTTTAACATAATTTGTTCTTTTTATATCATACCAAAATATACCATAAAATATACCATAAAATATACCATTTATTGTTTTTAGATAAGGGTAAGGAAGATAGAGAAGCGAGTTGCTCGGTAAGGTAGGAAATGTAATAAAAGTTGAACTCGTAAATGCAATTAAGTTATTAGTACTTTAATTTTAATACTCTATCATAAATTGATGGGTGTAATAATGTTGCAGTATATGAATGTAACTTGATTTTTGAATCGTTACCTATCAACACTGCAATCGGTAATTGATAAATAGTTTACCGATCGTGGTTTCTTCACAGGTTTCCAAACATCTCCAAGTGGGTCGCTGTACACTGTCCCTTTGTTCTCTCCTCTCCAATCTAATTCAACTGCAAACGAATAACCATTAAACATTTCAAACTTGCGCTACCGTATATTCATTCGCGTGAAAGCAAATGAATAGAAAACTCTGAAGGAACATGTACTTTGATAGAAAAATCTTCATCCTCCCTCTTTTCAATCTTCTTCTATCTTTTTATAATATCAAGGAAGAATATTTTACAATTTTGTCATTGCTACGTTTTATCAATTGAAATTGGCAATTCGCTAAAAATAATTACTTTGAAAATCGACCATAATTTCCACGACCATGAACCTTAAGAAAAGTTCACGGCAGTAATTAGTATTGACCATTACGTAATCGGTTACGCATACGAACAATAGCGTACGAACAAAAGAGTTTGAGAATCTGACTGACACATAGATATACGTTGGTAACTGGTATCCCTGGGGGCGTTAAATAATTCACCGCAGCTGGGACTGAGGGTTAGGTAAGAGGCGAAGCTTGTGGGAGGGCGAAGGAGGCGAAGGTTGAAGGGCCGATCAAATATTCACGTCTACTTCAACGCGGATGGAGCTAAGCAGCGTCGAGTATGGAGAACGTAACCGAGAAAACAAGAAGCAGCAAAATCGAGATTGACCATCTCTCATATCCTTTTTCCTTTCGAAAACCTTCGCGCTGCTTACGAATCACCGAATTCAGAAATCCAAACATTCCGGTCTATGCCATATGTCTTAGCCTTTCTTTTTTTACGACGGTTACCCGTATTCAGTCAAGTGATCTCACGGGGGTTCAACTCGAACGACCAATCACGCTGAGGCGCATAAAAATGTGTCACTAGGGTGTTGTAACGTCCGCCGTCGAAGCTTGACAATAGCGATTTCACCAATCGTCTTGATAGTTGCCCGCGATGTGCCACGAATTTGGTCAGTTTCAGCGTTTTTTCCCTTCTTTGTATATCATTCGAGTAAGTGGATAAGTGTTCCATTGTAAAGGAGATGACGAGGTTACTTTTGAAAATATCTGAATTTCTGACGGATCATCCATGATGTGTCATAAATCCGGTTAGCTTCAACCTTCTTTTTCTCCTAATTCATAGTACAGAATATTTTCTATTATAACAGGCACATTTTTAGAATGTTGTTTTATCGTCAACTCGATGATCGTTCTGTTCTTTACTTCTTCAACTCATCTATTCCTCGAGAAAGGCTCGTTCTTTGAACACACTCCATCCACCAATTCGATGTGTTTCAACGTTTCTCCTTCTTTGTAACTCATCCTGATTTTGATAACTGTCCTGTTGTTTAGTCTTTCTGCCCATACAGCTGTTGTGTTCATGCTTTGAAAAAAGCCTAATTTCTTACATAACTCATCTACGATGTGCCACTAATTCGGTCCCCTTCGATATTTCTTTTCTTAGTTGCAAATGCAGAGAAGTCCTCCGCTATAACATAGACACGCTGTGGATGTTGTTTTATCGTCGATTCGATAATCGTCCCGTTATTTACTCTTTCACCCCATTCAGTTCCGGTGACCCTTTGTAAGAAAGCTGATCTTTCGAAGGCAACATCGTCCGGATGAAGGGCGCCAGAAAGAATTGGTCAACGAGGCGTACTCCGCTCCTAATCATCATTCTAATTATCCCGGTAACCCAATCCGGTGTTCGTGTCGCGCCTTGGCTTCTTGCCTCTATTCCCTCCTCAAATTCTCGATTCTCTCGTCCCAGTCCGCAC
The DNA here is from genome assembly GCF_040668555.2 of Bombus flavifrons. NCBI lineage: Eukaryota > Metazoa > Arthropoda > Insecta > Hymenoptera > Apidae > Bombus > Bombus flavifrons. The sequence continues at coordinate 7,778,417 of NC_138455.1, read as the reverse complement.
CCTGTCTAACAAATTTTCTACCCTCCCAAGCTGAATGTCGGTTGTCTCCTTCTTCGTCGATCGTCATCGTTCCCTCCTGCTCCAATATCTAGCTTCTTCTCTTTCCTTTCAAGCTGTCGGTTCCTTGCGCTCCTTGGTCCCGCGACGCGTCTCCTCTCTTTTCTTCCGTCTGGAAGTCTAGCTGCGGGATTGCCGACGACCGCCCATCTAAGTTTAACAATTAACGGCCGACTAGGGAAAAATAAATTAATTGCGAACTAGCGCCGCGTGTCAGAAACACGCGGCCTAATCTATTGGACAGACCAGAGGCATTTTCTCCAGTCCTGTTAGAGAGACTTCCGAAAGCCCACGCGTTGAAGATACGCCGCCGATGATAAAGCGTTTTGTTGCGCTTTACAAACTAATGATCGATACTAAAAGGAAGCAAGAAAATAGAGGAAATAGCCGGAGAAAATTACATGTGTTATCAAAATCAACGTTCTGAATAGTTTCAATTGTACGTATAACCATCGCTTTTCTCGGTTTTAGTTTCCCACGTATAAAGTTATTTTTGCGGCTTTTGGGTAGATTTAGATTAGATTCGTTAATTAATAAAAAGATAGTGGTAGTTTATATAGAATTTTGTGCAGTGTTCTTATTAGTATTAATCTAATCGAACTCCGGTCTAAAAGAACACAGTGTATATGTATAGTATCAAATATACTTTGTCGTCTCGCAAGTAATACTAAATGAAAATAAAATAATTACCTCTTGTTGAGGTTATTCGATGTCTAAACAGAGAAAACTCGTGGATAAATTGTAAGGCAGAAAATATATTTAAATATAAGTGTAATTATAAGTAAGAATACAATTTGAGCTGGTGCAGATCCGCACGCTACCTGTGTTACCCAATAACTGAAAACCCCGAAGCCAACGTCGCCTGTCTACTGTTTATGGTCTGACTTTGTCGCAGTCTTTTGTCTACGCGCTGTCGATGGCTTCAGTGCTTGAGAAAACTAAAAAGACCAGATGTAGAGTTTTCTTATAAGTGGTGACCACTTCAACACCTCTTCTGTTTCTATAACTTTTAATCTTATCCTTTTCTATTAAATTTTCCAGCCCAATTTTATAAAACTCCGATGCTGAGAATTCCCGTTGTTTCAGACTCGACTCTCAGACTGAACGACCGCATCGATTATAGAACCAATCGAAGAAAACTATGTATCAGCATAGTAGCGTTTCCCGTGTGGGAGAGCGACTGCTGAGAAGCAGAAGAAACACGAAGCCACGGTGGCTGGTCGACAGACACCCTTACGAATCTTTTCTTCCCTCACAGTCTCCTTTTGTTCCGGTTGTCAAGGCTGACAGAGAGTGCAAGCAGTCGAAGACGAGGTATTTGTCATACGTCGATAGGCGTCAGGATTGACATACTCCGCGAGCGTGAAACGGAAGCGACGTTTGGGGCGGCGACGATTGAAGGGTTCCGAGGGGAAGACAGATAAATATTTGAGGAATTTGTCGTCGCGGAAGACGTCGGCATCGGGAGACCTATCGCTTGTTTACCAGCTCTGTAAAAAAGGATTTCAGTCAATCCCCGTATGCAGAACGTACGAGGGTGAACTGCGGCGGTAGGGGTTGCTAACGTAATTATCGTGAGGAAACACGATCTTTTCCAATCCTATGTTACGCGAACATTACGCTATTATACTAAGATACACCGTTTTATTGAGATTTTGCTTCGTTCTTAACCCTTACGCAGGCAATCAAAATACCGCAAAGCGTAGAATGTGTAATAATGTTGTAAGTGTAAATCAAAGTGTACAATAGCTCGTAAAAGTATCCGAATGCTTGTAGAATCCTTTCATGAATATATTATGCAAAACATTTTGAAGATGTACAGGCGCAGAAGTTACAAGTAAAAGATACAAACGGCTTACTTCTAGAAAGTGTGTAAAGGCGGTAAGGCGATAAAGACAGTGAGCGGTTTTATTATATTTTCGCTCGGAAACAAGATAATCGTAAAGAATTACCTACACTAGGGCGGAATAAATTTGAAACGGATCGATGAAGTATAAAAAGATAAATGAATCACTAGTTGGATCATTGCATCGATCGGATTTCACAGAAAACTGTGGACGCTATAGCACCTGCGATTCGAAGAGGCAGGAGGGAAACAGGTCGGCTCGTTTCACGTCTGTCGATCGAGGGATACAGTTCTACGGTACATGTACGTCGGATGTAACGGATCGAGCGCGAAAAGCCCAGGTAGCCGGCGTAAAACGAGCCCGGGAAGTTCATTAATGGATTAAGAGTGCTGGGATCGATACGATTAGCGTGGCGCGCGCGAGCTAGAGCGAAGCAACACGCATCGAAACTTAAAACCGGTTTCCCCGGTGCCGATCAATTTTTCGCGTCGCGGCGGTAGACTCTCGAGTCTCTTGATTTATGGAAAACACCGGAAGTCGCCATGCTCTCTGCAGTACCTGATATTATCGGCAGAGATAGATAAATCTGGATTATCAAAGGATTCCCTTCGCGGGCGAAGACATACATTCGGGGGTGAGGGTAGGACACGGTAAACGAGAATCGTGCGCCGCGCCGTCCTGACAAAGGAAAAAGAACGAGCAAGGCGATCTGTCAAACAAAGTCTATGAATACGTTCGCTGATATACAGATGAAGCTTTTGAAAGTCTCTGTTTGGCTAGCGAACGAATTTAAAGTACCTCCTATCGTACAACGGCGTCCAGAAGTATTAGGACGCCTGCTGGTTGTGCACGAAACGGCGGCGATTAATCCAAAATATCGTGGAAACGATTGATCGATCAGAATTTTGTACCCGTGCAAGGTTCCATTATAAGAATTTGTTGAAACTATTTGGAAGAATTATATTTGGTAATATAATAAATTATAATGGTTACGTGTTGATGGTGGTTTGTATAGAAAATTACAAGAAGCCTGTTCGAAGCTTCTGTTCTAAAGAATCTGTGTTCCAAAATCCTTTGCGCATAATTTCTTCATGATCGAGGTCAATCTAGCTTTTCGCAAATGTCCTATAGAAGCCATGCTGGTCGACTGTATAAAATGCAAATAAAAATGTCGTTTACAAACGCTGCGGGTGAAATTTTATCTTGAAACTTGCAATTATTTGTGTTACTTCCTTCTGACTAGTAAATTCCCGAAAAAATTCTTTATTGTTTAAGATAAACGCTGGTTTTACACCTATGAATTTTATTATATAAAAATGTAATTGACCAGTTTGGCTTCTAAAAGTATCGTTTATAGACTTGGGTGTACGTAAACCTACGAAACAGTTAGCGGTTAGCAGTTTCGTGGAAAGAAAGAAGCATTTAAATGATATCACTGTGTTATAGCGTTATGATAATTGTTTGGGGATGTTTCAGGGATCCTTCTGAATCCATTAGGTGTAATTCATGAAGAATCGCCGATAATTCCACTACTAGCCAAGGATGGTTTCCTATTGATCCCTCGGTTTGATATGAGCACCGTGTAGCGTACGGCCCCTTAGACCTCGTATGGGGATTGAATTTTAAAACTACCCCCTAGAGAGAAACGACGAAGTTGGCGTCAGTCCGTCTTTTTGAATCAGACTGCTACACGCCCGGCCTCGCTGTTGCGTGAAGAAATACAAATCCCATAGGGCCGTGTGTCGATACTTCTGTCAGCGTCGAATCGACACGCTATAATGTTCAACATATGAGCTATCTTTCACTTTTGCGACCTAAACGATATGCGTAGAAAAATGAATATGACGAGACATAGGTAATTTATTAATTATTGTATAGGAATAAGAGATGATGAAGGATTTGCATAGATTTTATATCATACTATACAAATTATAATAAATTACTTAATTATCGAATGCAATATTGCATTATTGTATATTGTACATTTTATAATGAAAATATAGGATACATTTATTCAACTGTACCATGCAACGACAAACTCATACAAAATTATTCCGTATCCCAAATTGGGATTCTCGATAACACCGCGCTCTTACAGACTGTACAGTCGTGGACAGAATTAAGCAGACACTCTTCAAACCAGAATAACTTTTTCAAGATTGGGCCAGTAGATTTTTTCGTATTTTCATCCTTTCGATGCCTCAAATCGACCCTATATAAATATCCTCTGCGCATATACAAAGCATATGCTTTACATGATATGTTTTTCGTAAAATTTCAAGTTCTCATTCTTTTCTTCTCTTTTTTTTAACGAGAAACAATTATTCTTCTTCGAAGAAAGAGGCGAATATTAAATCTGGCTGAACACTGGGAATCTTTCGAACACAGTCTCGCGGAGGCCGTGCTCATTTGCTCGGGAGGATGGCAGTCGCCGTCGTTGCTTGGTGACCTCGTAGATTAAAGACGAGCGGCAAGTACGACGGTCCCAGGCGACCCTTTATGTCGAGCCACGTTTCTACGCTGCTTGAACTATATAGAAGAGAAGATGGCGAGGAGAGCGAGGGGCGAAAGGTAGCCGGGTTGAAGATAGGAAGGCGACGGCTGGGTGGAAGGAAGCAAGGTGGTAAGACTCACGGCAGGATGGCGGTTGGTTGGAGGTTTCAAGGTGGAGCCGGGGCTGCTGTCGTGGCTCTAATAAGCTACCCCCAACCACCGTTCCACCTTACGACCCTTACATCCCTTTAGGGGCAAGCCTGGCTGCCCTGCAATTTGATAAACTGTCACTAGCGGAAGGCCTCGCTATTCGAAACTACTCCTCCCTAGCCCTATCACTTTTCTTCGACAGGATCGATTCGATTAATCGTCTAATTTTTGTATTGATATGGTAATTTTGTTTACCTGTCGTAGGAAAGATCTGAGTTGAAGATTTATTTATTTATTTAGCAGGTTCAATTGGAACCTTTAGCGTATAATTTATTTATTAGAAAGTTAAACTAGTAACTGAAGTGTACAAGTACTTTCTTTCTTTCCTTCGATAGACAATGTATTACTGACAGCGTATGACTGGTTTGCATGAAAGTAATTACTGCAGCGCAAGTACAACGAAAGCATCGAAAAGAGAATGAGTTATTTTATCAATTGACCGATATTTAATTGATAATATTTCTAGTTGCCAGGTGTTTGTTACTTACCATAGGAGTGTGTTTATACTAAGTAAGCGAGGAAAATTTCGTTTCTCGTACAGCAAGGGAAGTACCTTCTTTCGTCACAATCCATTCGGTAAATTGTCTAATTTTTGTATAATTAATATCGTATCTTCTATTTTAAGTTAGAAAGGTTCGAGCGAAAGATGGTGAAGTGAAAAATGATTTAATAACTATTTATTAAAGCCATTCGGCGGGGACATCGAAATACAAAACTCATCTTCTTGGCCTTATCATTTGAAGATACCAGCAAACGATACGACAATTTGATCTCAATGTCACTTTACTAGATTAACTAAGAGAAACATTTTTACGCAAAATGACTGGAGGTGGGAAGAACAATATTTTAACACCATGACGAATACCTTTCTTTAAATTATTAAAAAGATGGGACAATGTTTTACCTAAAAATCAAATAGAAGCACAATGTACTGAATTTTAAAACTGCTGTCCCGTAAAGAAAAAAAAGAAAAATAGAAAATGTAACCTATACAACGTTATTTCCTTATAATATTCACTTTCCTTTCAAGCAATCGATCTGTTTAACAATCTAATTTTTATATTAATATCGCAATCTTTTTCCAGGTGCCGTGGAACAGGTTCGAGTTGAAGATGTTCGTGAAACGAGACATCCCATTTCCATGCAAATCGCCGGGCCATAATTCCAGTAGGTTGAATCTGGAAAAAATTACAGCATCTGTAGTTAGTTCCGGGCGGAAGATCGCATTTCAAGAACGTTCCACTTGCTTCTTTCTTTCTTCGTGGAGGATATCACGTGCGGACGGAGGGGGGAGGGGGCAATTCCATTATCAACGACGACTTCTGTCGCGGATTGTGTTCCTCGTTGCGTGTATCGATCCGCACCTCGCAGCTGGACGGTATCGTACTCGATGGAGCGAAAGGGCAGCTGTGCCGCAGGACCTTGAAGACCAACGGACCCCAGCCTCTTGGGAAATGATACCACTTTGCAAGGAGCGAATGGAAATGACCATTGGATCGCCTCCGGCTCCGGCTCGCCACTCTCTTGGGTCGTTCTTGGTCAGAGACGATGACGATTCCGAGGGACAGGGTAACAGAACTACCCTGATTAAGGAGCGGTCGCGTTCCGGCTATCCTCTAACCCATATAATTCTCCACATACAGCGGTCGCATTCTTTGTAATTGCTGTGAGAAGCGCGCGTTAATTTCTGTACTGGAGAAATTATACGTCTATTATCAAGTTCGAGGGTTACTTGCCGTGAGATTAGTGGACGTGGCTTATTTGACAATTTTATTTGACGAATCTGTTTACGGTAGGATTATCGGTATCGTACTAATTAATATTAGTAAATTCGGGGAATCGAATTTTGCGAATGTGAGAAAATTTTAAGCAGAGGTGCAAATGGGGAAGAATACAGGACGCGGGAAGGAGGAAAGGAAGGAAAAGAAGGAAGGGTGAAAGAAGGCGAAGACAGGGTAAAAAGGAAAAAGACGAAGGATAACAAGAGAAGGTAGAGAAATGGAAGGAAGGTAGCAAAGATGACAAGTAAGAGAAGAGGAGGAAAGAAGGAAGGGTATGAACAACCTCGAATTTGAATCAATTAGATCAATGATGATTGTCGTATAGGTAAAGAAATACTTGAACGTATCAATGTAGGCTAAGGTAAATCCATAGAGTTAAAGCTTATTATACACTTAAACAGATCATTCTTGTATTTTATTGCAATTTCAAGCGTAATTAGCAAGTTCAGAGGAAAGATAAGGTTGATTCGTAGGAGGCAGAACTTTAACGTAACCGAGGTAATCGAAGGTTGCTCAGAAACGATGAGAAACTTGGCTGAAGAGGGTGTGTGGATGTGCACCCTTCGTGTGACGAGTCGTTTCTTGACGCTAACGGACCCTCGTTTCTACGTCCAACGCGACATTACCGTCGTCTACGAGACATTTTCATCGTGGATCATTCCGGCTGCTAGTCTAACTGCCAGGAGATCGTGCTTGTAATTGTCAAAGAACAGCCATGTAAGTGTCTAGTTCCTAACTTTCAGACTTCTAGAATATCGAAAAAAGTATTACACAGAAGAAAGAATCTACATGAATCATCTAGATTATTTCAGAATTTATTTGAAATAGAATTCGAATAGAAAGTATAACAAACGAGCGAGATATAAAAATCACAGAAATCTTCTAGAAAGTTAAGATACTCTATATTCTAATGATTCATGTAGATTATTTCCAAAATTATCGGAAATTAGAATTCGAGAAGAAAATATAACAGACGACGACTCGTTAAACATCGCTTACTTTAATTTTCTAATTTGTGGGATAAGAGGAAAAGATCGCGAATCTTCTAGAACTTTAGAATATTCTATAATCTGGAGATTCTTTTACGTTGTTTCTGAATTTATTTGAAACAGAATCCAAGCGGAAAACGTAATAGACGGCTGACTGTGAAACTGAACATGAAACTTTCCACACCATAGGATTAAAGCGATCAAGGTACTCGAATGGGAAAATTGTGTTCCCGTGACGCAGTCCACAGTGCGGATTCCACCGACAAAAAGTCTTTTTAATTATCCTAAGTAACGTTTTTCGTAGATGCGTTCTCGAAGATCGCGCTGGTCATAATATTTAATCACTGTTCGCTTCTTCCCCTTGTCCTGTAAGAAGTTTCTTCGTTGAAAGATGAGAATAAATCGTCCATCACGTTAAAAGGTACACACTTCTTCGTGCAAACTTTTTACGTGAAAGGAAAATTTTACTTTTCTCAGACCTTCGTCACGGTGGTTGGAATTTAATTCTTGTGGCTACTCGTCGATGTAATTGATGGACTTTATCAATGAAGTGTCAAGAGGAACGGGGCAGCAACTTCGACAATAGATTTTCAGGCACTGAGAGAACTTCGAACCCTTCCGATCTTAAAGATTACGAAACAAACAAGAGTGCGAAGCCGGCGAATGGGGTGACGATGCAGAGGGAGAACACCACCATCCCCTTAGATCCCGCCCCTACCGATGTCTTCGCCAGAGACAACGATTTTCCGTAATAAGCTGGGAACGGAATTGATTATTTCTATAAAATTCTCGATGGGGATAAGAGTGGAAACGTGCAACGTTCTTCGCGTAGATTTAAACGCTTAACATTACTGTTAATGAGTTGCGACACAAACTGGAAGCTCTGGATTATGGATAAAAGAGGATAGAAGAAGGAAAAACGACTGTGTGAAAACCACAGAAGAAAATAGTGATAAATAAAATTCTCACCTTGTACACATATCTTGTCAACAAGTTACACGTCAAGCACACCTCGTGATGATTTAAAGAAGTATTGTTTTTCACGAATCATCGTAGATTTATCATCTGCTTCGAAGAGGTTCATATCTTCGAATATATTAGTCTGTTCTCTTTTTAAACTATTTTATAAAGTACATTTTTAGTTGCAAATGACAATGGCAGAAAACCGACAAAGATAGACTTGCCCTTAAATATTTGTATATCAATGTGGTCTTCATCTGGAAATACAGTTTGCTTCGAAAACATCAGTATAATTTACCATTGAACTTCAAGATAAAGATTCAGGAAGAAGGTATCCGCAGCCCCTAACCCGCGAAGAATCATCCAAGGCTGACTCCGTTACAACTGCAGCCCCTGCCACCATTCCGTAAGTTACCGTGACCTCATCCCCCGACGAGCGTCTGATGGGAGGGTGCAGAAAGAACGCGGTAGGGTGGCGTTTCATTTTTTGACACCCGGTGTATTTGATTCCACCCTTGTAATAAACCCCAGGGGTTGCCAGCCGTAGGTCCCTTGTCTCCCTACATGTCATATCGACACCTCACCCCGAGGGGTAGGTGACTGCTAGGTAATTTGCTTTCTTATTTTCTCCGCGACCTGGCTGTCTTTCTTCCTCCGGCCTTCCGTTTCTCACCCCAAAACACCACCGTCTCGAGCTATCGAAAAATGAGACCCCGCATTTTCCTTTGGCAATTTTCCTCCGGATACAGAGGAGGAACGCGTTATGCCGAGAAATCACGGTGTTGGGTGATTCTTCTAAGATTTAATGGTTTGGTAAAACAATATTCCACCGCTACTTTCATTAACTTTCGTCGAATGCAGGGCGATCGTTCGCGGAATGTAGAATATTTTATATAATTGTACTGTAGTTTAGGTAAATATTTAGAACATATGACGATATTTTCTATATTTTTATTATTATTTTTCTATGTTTTTATATTATTATATTGTCTAGCTACGTTATTGTATATCTGTTATTTCGTTTGCAGCATGTATACGTGTGTCAGAACGTAAAGTATTAAAGTAACACTCGTTTAACTTCTCCAATGAATGAGTCGTTCAGAGACAATGTTGACCAGCTGCGTAAATTAAAATGTAAAAAGAAGAACGAGAATTACAAGTACTGTTTCTTAAAATTTTCTTCGAAACGTACAATTATTAATGCTATCTCCTTATGATAGATAAAATGTGGAGTTGATCAAATGTAGCTATTAAGTGTCTTCGCACCTTACGATTGACAATGTATGTGACGTATGATGTGAATTATGCTAAGAAATTATTTTTCTCTAACATTGAGAAATATAATTTCCGAAGAATATTCATAATTTTATATGGAGTTTAACGGCTGCAGAATTTTGTTAGTAATTGCGAGGTTCCTGTAACCGATAGCTTGATAATAATCAGACGCTGCAGTTTCAGCGAGGTACGCAATGTCCACTGGTACCTGGTGAGAAGCCCCGAATACGCGTCTGTCAGCTAATGTGATTTCACCCACCTCCGGACCAACAGCTCCTTAGCGCTACTCCTTTGGTTTCTCTCGACAATCTTGTTACGTTGGATAAACGACGAGTTCGCAGCACGGAATCTTGTGCCGATGATACTTACACGTGATCCCTCGGGTCGAGTGACTTAACCCTTTCGAGACAGAATATCCAGAACGCTGTCAATCATATAAAGACAAGCCACATCCCAGAAATACTATGCCACTTTTCTTCTCTTTTATTAAATTTTACTTGGCAATACGATGTGATTTAATTCCTTCGATGTAGAATATTGAGAACATTGACAGTGACATAAAGATTCTCTATCCTTTTTGTATGGTCACTTGATGATTGGTGGTTAGGAAGAAGTAAAAGGTAAATAACTCGGTATATTCGAAAATATAAGCCATTACAGAATAACGTGAAAGATGCTTTCTAAGGAACGAATAATATGTTAATATTGATCTGCATAATCAGTATTACTGATATTTGTTAAGCGTTCAAGAGTGTAAAACATATACTCAACCCCAAAATCAGATGCAAAGATAGTTTTGACGTAGAATGAGCAGCATATGAGATCGTGAAATTGTTCTTCCATAAAATATGAGATCATAATTATTAACACCTGGACTTTTATGCAAATTTATATTTTTATCGACACGACCAAAGGAATAGTACTTAACCAACCAGTTAGCTGTTTTCGACGACTATACTCGTCGTCGTTTACTTTTTGCCACACATTTTAGGTACACACTTTTTGAAGAGGTCGCAACAGCTAACTGGTTAAGTAGAGATTCATTTTACTTATTAAAACATATAACGAGTATTCTATTTTAGATACGTAGTTTACATATTTTCCTATGTTATGTCCCGTCATTTTTAAATTTCCCATAAATGTATAAAAATCCACAGTCTTGTCACGATTTTCACCTGTAGTCCTACTTTAATCTAATTTTCCAGAGCATCCGGTATATTCCGGTATATTCGAGCTCGCGACACGCGCCAGAGCTGAAACGAGTTCCACGATTAATGGATTCGATCGAGTCCGCGATCGACAAAAAGATTCAACTTTCCGGAGGTTCGCCGAGACTGTCATCGTCCGCAAGCATCGTGTCCGCGGGTGCAACCCTTTGGAAAACGGCGTAAAGCCCGGCCACCCCCCGGCGCGGTGGCTGGCGCGAGGCTTGGCGGAGGGTGGCGTGGATGTAGGGGACAAAACTCACCCTAAGAAGCCTTTAAGAACGTCAAGGCGGCGGCAACGTTGGTGGGGTATAAAAGTAGCCGCATGCGCAAACTCGTGAAAAACTGCGGCCCGCCTCCGGCGCCGCCTCTATCGTTTCCAATCCCTTTCCACCCCCGCGACGATCCTCTCACCTACAAGGACCCCCTAGTCCCCCCAAGACGTGGCCGTCTTGGAGGACGAGCTGCGGCCTTTTTCGACAATTGGCCCCGTCTAACATGTGCTAACCGTGTGTGATTACCACCGTTCTACAACTCAACCCTTCTTCCTACCTTCTCCTACCCTTTCCCACCCCTTTTACTTCGTATTCCAACACGCGACAGTCTTGGTTCATGAGAAACATTCTCGTGGCCGTGAAAATCAAAGTGTCACGACACTCGTTAGTCGTAGAATCGAGTTAAGATGTCTTGTATCGTATCGTATCGTATCGTATCGTTGCGTGGATCGTTCGCGGATCGTGTTAAATTTATCGTGAGTTGTAGTTGGTGGAAGAAGTGAAGGATAGAAAGTGGATGAATGGAGGGTGGGTTCGTCACAGTGTGAGTCTTCCGATCGAGATCGATTCCTAAATGTTTGTATCGGTCTCCACGTGTCCCTCCACTTTTTTTTCTCTGTCCCCTCTGCTTTGGAGAGTGTGAATTTTTCCCTATTCTCTCTTTTTTTTGTTTTTGGTTAACGACTTTTTCATTTTTTCGGGGAGCAAAAGTGGGGGCGGAGAGGGGAATCGTGAGCACCAATTATTTCTTGCCAGGCAGCGCGGGAACAACGACCGGCGTTGATCTAATTGGTCGCCAGTAGGTAATTGTTCGGTGTCGATAATTGGGCCAATTAATTTGTACGGAAAAGTGCGTCGATAATCGTCCAGCATTCACCGCCGCGATACCGATTATGTGGACCGTGTCGGATGCGGGTTATGGAATATCGTTACCGTCAAAAGGCCGAGAGCGACTCGTGACAAATAAAAAAATAGAGGAAAAAAAGAGAGAGAGGATCATAAAAATGAAGAACGAGGGAGGTGCGAAACGCCGGTCGAAACGCACCGGACACCGGTCACGTAATCGAATATATTTTTCTTTTAATTGAAAAATATTGTCGCTTGGCTGTTTCGGCTGGTAATTTTATGGAGACAGGATTTAATTACACGAAATCACGTCGAACCGAACAATATAATTAAATATCTGTTTTTTGTGAAAAACTGACGGCAGCGCGAGCCACGATTTTATTGAAATATCCGAAACCTGCTAAATATCCTATCCATTGCCCGTTTCACGCGTATTCCGCCAGTACTCGGCTCTTATATCTTCGATTCACGTTTTTTCACGAGGATCATACGCAACTTTGAAATTCCCTCGACGCGACGATTCTCCTTTTGAAATATTTCCTTCGTTTCTCGCGCGTCGAACGCGCAAAGAATTTTATTTTAGAACAACGCATGACGCGTTTATTCGATAGTAACATTTCCTCGGAAATTTTGAAGGAAAACTGAATAATTCCAAGGGATAGGTGGATAATATATTTTTCGCAAATTGATTTTCACACAAATTTGTATTTTTGTTCGTTCGATCGGTGATCATTAATTTTCAATTTTATACGATACGCGTATCATTACGAAATATATTTATAAATGATCGAACGTCCTCATTAGTCGACCAAATGACGATCGCGAAATTATTGCATTTCTTTCGGTTCACTGTATACGGTGTCGAAAATAACGGGACGGGTAGGAACACAAAAAGGCAATGTATCGCCCGGGGGGCCAAAATGTATGACGAAATGCATCTTGGGAACTCGACAATTTAGGGACGCGGAGGCGTTGCATTGTTACCCATAGGGGTGTAGGATTATATGGGGTGCTCTCTCCCGTTCAGGGATCCTCGTAACTTGCTACAGATCCGTCATGATCGATAGTCTTCTGTCGTCGGTCGAAAGAGAAACGCGATGCCATTCTCGTGGCCCGTAGTTTAATTTCCAGTGGTGAGATTGCCTTTTGCTTTGAATCATCCCCTATCTACTGGTATTTCATTTCTTCAACCTCCTTTTTAACGATCTTCAAGTTTCTTTCAAACTTGTAATTAATTTTGGGAGAAGAAAATTGTTTTTCGCCTTGGATGATGCATTCGTGTATTTTTTTTATTTAAGAAGATATTCAAATTGCATTTTACTCCGAATCATCCCTTATCTACCTACAATCAACTTCTCGAACTTATTTTGTTAAAGAAATAAGTAATTTCAAAAAAGGAAGATCATCCTTCAACTTAGATGGTGCACTCGTGTCTCGTTTGTTTTTTGCGTTTAATTTACTTCTTATTTTAAAAGAAGATACGAGATTCCTTTCCTTCTAGATTATCTTTCACCTATTGATATTTAATTCTTCGAATCTATATGCGAGGCCCCTTAAATTTCTTGCAAACTCGCGAATTAATTTTGAAAAAACAAAATTGTCTTTCCATGTTAACCAAATACAAATTGCCTTTTGCTTTCGTTCAGGTTATCTGATAGAGGAATGCGTGGATGAATTTGCAATAGAAGTACATATTGAAGTAAGTATAAGTACAGCTATAGTGTATGCTGATTTAGATCCTCACTTTAGCATTGTTACATTACAATAGAAGTGATGGGGAGCATGTTGATACATTTATAACAAAGAACATTACCAAAAAATTAACTTTGATGTGTAACTCCAACTGAAAGTTACAAGAAACAGCATTAAAACTCTACTCATAGTTCTTTTATTTATAGACCTCGTAACCCAAAACAACATTCATATTCAAGGCCACAATAATATGGGCCTCTCTCCTTTTTAAATTTTTGCTTCACTAAATTCTATTCTCTTCGTAACGACGGTGTCCAGGTCATGGGTGTGCAAAAAAGAAAAGAATGTAGACTTTTTCCAGAAGTAATTACTTCAACAGCTATGAATTATGCTATGACACTATCAGGTAGTATTCAATTCCTCAAGTCTGGTTTTTTCATGATTTTGAAATTTCCTTCAAACTTCCAATTTAATTAAACAAAAGAAAAAAAAACGAAATTATCTTTTCCACTTAATTTGTTTCTTACTCAAAAAATACAAAAATTCTTTTCTTCGTAGAATAAACTACACCTCATTCCAATTTGCTATCAATTCTTAAGTTTCCTTAAATTCACTTTCTCAAAATATTCTCAGTCGATTTATTTCCAATTTTCGAAGCACACAGATTCTACCGCCAAGAGTAAACTTCGCCCTCTTCCAATTTGTTATTAATTCTTAAATTTCCTCGAGTTCTATGTCATGTTATTCTCGCGTCGCAATAACGATAATTGCGACCACTCGAAGATCCACCCTAGCAATCTGGAAAGATTCGTTGCAACGGTCGTCGGTGCACATATGACGGGGACATTAAGACAAAGTATTCCCCTCTTTCTCCTCAATACAGCCTTCCGTCCTGTCTTCGTTGCTCGCCTTGCTCCCTCGAAGAGCCCCCAAGCATCGCGCAACCCCCGTATTTCTCGGTGCTAAACGCAACTACACGAGGGACCTTTCTGCCGTCTTTGTTTTCCCTTTCTTCCCAGTGTCGTTTTGCAGTCTCGCGCGGGGAGGTCGTTGAACGACGGAAGCAGGAAAGACTCGACGAGGAAACGGCCGGAAAAAAAGACAATCGAACGAGAGGCGTAGAAGGAAGCCGAAAGGCAACCTCGTTATCGGTGTACCGGCCGACCGCAACGTGGAAACGATCCAGCCGACCCGCGCAGTAATTACAGACCAGGGAACGAGTTTCTTTTTATTTCGTTTCTTCATTTCGGGACCTCGAAACCGCGCTTGGCAATCGTGTGGTGTTTTGGATAAGCGTTCGCTGTCGCTCTGATCTACGGGACTCTTACGTAAAGAACTCGGACTCTATGGACGACTTTGAAATAAGCAACAGAGTGATATTACACGCAAGTGTTATTATGGAAAGTTGTAACGCGAGCAGGTGATATTATGAAAAGATTAGAACGTCGAAGATGGTAATGTGCAGTTAAAGAGCCGTCACTTTTCACAAAGATGAATCCTTTTAACGATCTGAATGACAGGAATTATTTTCAGTGCGAATTCAATAGTGTGGATCCTATAAATCGAGACACGCGGAAACAGACGAAGCTTCGATTAAATATGACCTCGTGACTAATCATCGTCTATAATGACCAAGTAAATTCGAATTTCGCTGAGAGGAGAGGTCGTTGGAAAGCGAAAGAAATTCTGTGTGTTCATCGGAGGGTATTTTTCGGGGCCAAAGGGATTTCTCCACTGTTCTACGAAACGCGTGACAAACGGTGAAACAGAGGAGAGGAAAAGAGAAGCAACGGGTGTTGTCATCGGGTAGTCGCGATCAGCAGGAGTATAGCATCAGGATCGTGGAAGAGGGTGCAGCAGGAGAGAGAGATTTTTCCCCACCGCTTGGAAAAACCAACCCCCACCAGTCGCTTAGTACGGCCAGGCGGTGGTGGCGGCGGCGTGGAAGAGAGGCACGGAGGGGTAGGTTAGCCAGGGTGGTCTCGGTGGTGGCTGGGGGCGGCAGCCTCAAAAATACACCGCAACCACACCGCGCGGCTCCACCGCAGAAGCCGCCATCTTCCACCGCCGAACCGAAACGAGACCGCGCGAGTTAAACACCCTATCCTACTTCCCCGTGGAAGTTGCCGCTGCCACCCGCCGAAGTACCAGCCACGAAGAAGTATCATTCGCCTTCTGGTCCCGTGCTTCATTGCTGACAGCCAACGAAACCGGTGGAATTTACAATTTTCCATCGTCGCGCCAACTGCAACCTCCCTCGTCCAAGAAGCGTTACCGAAGAAACAATTGATTAATCGTCAGCCACGAAGAGGTGTCTCTCGAAATCTGATCCTGTGCCTCATCGCTGATAGGCAACAGAACCGAAGAAATTTATAGTTCTCCCCTGTCACGTCATTATGTCTTGAAAAATGTTAAGAAAGTGTCATGCTGTTGAGAAAAGGATTGAAATATTGTCGAGACAGCGGAAATGATCGTCGGCGAATACATGGAACCTATCTGGCGAGACTAAAGATCTTGAACTGATTTTAAATTCGTGACTATTATTGTTCGAAGAAACGTGTTGTGTAGTGACTGATTTGATGATCCCTATGTATAATAATGAATGCCTGAATCTTTCGTAAAGTCTTCGGAAAGTGGATCCCCGAATCTTTTGTCGTTTGAAATAAAACCTGGTGTATGGGAGTTAGAATTCTCCGGAAGAATAATGTGCGAACGTGAGGTTTGTGCCGCGGTTTGGCTCGGAGGATCCCGGGTGCAGAGTTAACACCTGTTAGATGGTAGGGCAGAAGTGCTGATGTGACATGAACGTGGAGTAATTTCGATCGACCGCGGAACACTGGAAGCCAGATTTCAGAGTGAGTGTATTATCGTGAATCGTTGTTATTCATTTATGAACGCGAGTAGCAGAAGATAGTCAAGGTTGGTTTGACTTCCGTCGAATCACGTAGTGGGGTGCATTTCGATCAAAGAAACGAAGAAACGAGGGGCGACGTCGATTTCAATAAAACGAATTTTCTCCGCGAGTTGGCAATCGAGACGAGAGGAAGAATTTGCAAACGGATGCTCTTGCCTCGGCCCTGTCGCGGGATAATGAAATAAGGATCAAAGGATCCTGGGCCACGCGGAGCCGACCAAGTTGTGCGCGTGCCACCGAAGGAACCGGAAATTTATCTTTAATCAGCTGCTACCGAAATAATGACCATCATCGATCTACTCTATTAGCTCAATCTTAATAAAGAACTTAATTATCACCGGATACATTGCGTGCACACTTTGATTATAAAAGACAAAAATAGAAAAGATAAAAGGCTTGGCTACGTGTCAAAATAAAGAAGAAAAGAGATGCTGCTTTATTAGTTCAATTTTACCACGGAACTTAATTATCATTGGATATCGTTAGTCGTTGGATATATTTTCGACAATAATAAATAAAAATAAAGACAAACTGTTCAATTTTTAATAGAGCGTGCGATGGATCGGAGTTAATAAAGGAAAGGCTGGCCGATCGAGTAGAAAAAAATTGAGTCGAATTCATCGAGGTTTGTCGGCGAGGAGGATCTTTTCGGAAAAGAGTCCAATGAGCCTGTTCTCATGACGAATCCTTTACGAGATGCACGCCCCGAGGATCGGCCTCTAGGCTTAGATTATCCGGATCCGAGATTGGTTCGAAACGGTCATCAGGACCATCAAGGGAACTCGACGCATCAGATCGGTGGCGGGAGAATTAGGAGAACCAGGACCTCGTCATCGAGGAGAAGAATGCACCTGGCCAACGAGGTCCCTCCACAAGGATCCACTGGTGGAAATAATATACCGGATTATGCACTCACCGCGGATCTGCTCGCCGAGAGAACTTTGGATGGCCTGTTTGCTGAACATCCTGGAGAACTTGTGCGAACAGGTAAAAAATATCGATTAATTTTCGTTTAGGAAAGTTTACAAATTCGTTGTCCAGTGGATGTTTAGCTTCCTTAATTTTACTTCTTGTTTAATTTTTTGTCGGAAGAGTTAATAGTTAGTTTTTAAGATTCGGAGCATACTGGAGAATTTCTGCGTAAAGATAAAATGGAATATAATTTTTGTTCGAAAAATCTTGGCATCCTATTTCATTGGGTTTTAGTACTGTAGATCGGTGAAAACCTAGATCTTTTTAATTTAGTAATTTATTAATTTAGTAATTAATGTACGATTATATTTTGTGTTAGAATTTCATTTGTTGATGATTCGGTGATTATTGTCAACAGGCTCGCCACACGTGGTCTGTACGGTGCTACCGCAACATTGGCGGTCAAACAAGACACTTCCGGTAGCGTTCAAGGTAGTAGCTCTGGGCGAGGTCGGTGATGGGACTCTGGTGACAGTGCGTGCCGGAAATGATGAAAATTGCTGCGCGGAATTGCGAAATTCCACGGCGGTTATGAAGAACCAGGTGGCGAAATTCAACGATCTTAGGTTCGTCGGTAGAAGCGGAAGAGGTAAGATATTTCCATATTTTATACTCCTCTACTTCTTCCCCATATAAGAAAAACAAATTTACGTCATAACTTAAGCGAAGGAGATATCGCAAAATGATTATAGGAATTTAATTCTCTACATCTTCGACTTACCTTTTCTTAATAAATTCACATATGTTATGTTATAGGTATATTAGATTATAACGTGTAAAATGTTCAATTTTGTTACGACTTTCTGATATTCTTTCTCGATAAATTTTCTTATCTTTGTAGATAAATCTGTATTATCGTACACTATTGTAAAGGTAAGAATTCGTATACAATTTAAATCCTCCTTTAGAAGTTACCTTAGAATATTTTTTACGGCTCAGTGAAGTATTGCAGGAACCCGTAAAAATTGGGCATTTCATGTATGAACGACGTAGAAGTCAAATCGATAAACTCTTTCATATAGTTATCAGTTTCACTTTATCCAGACACATAATCGATATTCAACACGTTAAAAAAGAATTCTCACTTTCATGAATTTTTTTATCGTAAAGGCACAGCATGAATAATCGCAAATTTTAAAGTCAATTTAAGAAAAATGGTTCTATTAATTTTCATTTTTTTTATGCATTTTGATTTATGGGGTTGATCGCCACGAGTGAGTCATATTATCTAATGGTAAAAAGAAAAAGTGGGTGTAGTCGAAGAAATATAGCCCAGAACAAATAGTCAAAGATCTCGTGAAACAGTCGTAGAAAGAAAGAATTTTCAGAAATCTAGCTTTTAATTCTTCCAACTTCCCTTAAGAATCCCTCCGTTGAGCGTTCTTCAGGCGGGCAGACAATTAAGCGAGGGCCTCTCGAGGAAGAGCGATTGAAAAAATTCGATCAACCGTAGCCGATGCAGCTCGGCGAATCTTTCTCGAGGGGGGGTCGGCGTCTTAAATCATTCAGTAGTCGGTACATTAAGGTGGTGGGCCGACTGATGGCCTCGTTTTTCCTCGGACGCGAGGCGAGGAGAGCCAGCTGGCCCCTCCGTTTCATCCTCATTTTTAATTCAACCGGCAAACAGTGTCGTCGTCTCCGTGACTCTCGATATCTCGGCCGGTCGTCGCCGGAGATTTTTTAATTCTCGCCTCCCGCGACTCAATAATTCAGCTGTTCCTTCGACAAACGTGGAGAAGGCGGGATGTGGGTGGGCGGTTGTAGGAGAAAAATTATAAGAAGGGAAAGAAAAAAATAATCAGAGGCCCATAGGTCGGAGTTGAATAATGCACCCTAATAATCACTGCCATTACGGTCTCTTAATGCAAACGCTCTCTCGCGACCAAGGATCGAGCTAAGAAAGGAGAACAAGCAAGTTGCTCACCCTGCGTTTCGTCGTTCTCCCTTCGGACCTAGCCCGTTTTTTCCGGCCAAGAGGGTGGCGAGGATCGAGAGATACGAGTAACGAGGCGTCCTTTAATTCCTTTAATTCGACCGACTCGCAACGACGTCCCTTTTCCTCGTCTTCTTCTTTCCTGATCCTCTTTCTTACCGTCGCGAGAGCAACTTTCAAGAGAGCAGTCACGAGCGTAGGTTAACGAGGGGAGGCGACTTGTTTATGGCAAATTGGGAAAGGAAATTGCGGGGTCTGCGCGATATCGACTCTCTTCCGTTCACCGTGACACGCACACATCGACGATCGTTCTTAAACGGTGGTTTAAATGCCAGCCTTTTTTATGGATCACCCCTGTCCCGAATCGTCGACGACGATATCGGCCAGCAGAGCAAGTAAATTTCCAAATATTTCCACCTTCCTTCGGGAAATCAAAGATCGAGGGCTGATGCCACTTTGTACGATCAAGTCGTTCCTCGTTTGATGCTTAGGGTGGCGAGATGTTACAGGTACGACGAAACGTTACAGAGGCAGTTTTTGCAAAAATTTGCTATTTGCGGCGTGACAAGAGTTACAGGATTTGTTTCCTTTATTTTCTTGTTACTGCAGAAATTAACAAAGGAAAGTATGAAGTTAACTAGCAAGACAGATATTTTGGCTATTTCAGGAATTTTTTTTAGTACGAACGAATAAAAGTTGAAGGCGGTTTATTCGAAGAAATTGAACGATTTGAATGCCCACTAAAATGATCAAAATCGATGTTCATATTCTTTTATGTCTGGAATATATGTATTTTAAGGATATCTTCACTTCTTTTATTAGTCTTCTATTAAATTTTAAGTCTCTTTCTTCTTATATATCTGTCTATTTATCCATTCGATGTATATAACCTTTTATTAATTCAACATTTTTTCCCTGCTATCTATTACCTATGTAACTTTCTGAATTTTTGATAATTGCCTCCGACATAGTGAGTTTAAAACGAGGAATATCTAAAGCCGGATAATAAGATCTTCCTTCTCTTGCAATTTACTTTCCAACTACGCAATTACCATCAAATCTTGTTCATACCGTGTACAAGACACGGCCGAAACACTCAAAGGTACAAGATAAATTCCGATTAAAGACAAGCTGTACCAACAGAGCCGACCAGCATGCAGAACTAAATTTCACTTTTCTCAGAAGATAACCAGCATCCAGGAAAGATGAGACCTCTTACTGCTTTTCCTTCGATCTTCTTTTCTGATATGTGGGGAAAAAATGAACGAACCAATGCAACGTGGAGAAACAATGGACGTCCATGAACGGTTTTCACAATTTTTTCGCGAAACTCGTCGGATGAGAAGGATATCGCGGATATATAGGAAATCAGAGAATAGGACGGGTCAGAGTGATAGAGCGGGAGAGAGACAAAGGGGTGGCAGGGGGTGGTTGGGAGTAGAGTGGTTGGCTGTAAGCGGCTTTGGTTTCCATGGCAGTAAGCCCTCATTACTGTATTACGGGCAGCCCCTAACTACCAGCCGAACGCAACGATTTGCTTCTAGAACCTCTATGAGGGTGACGGATCATGCAAGATTGTTTTCCGCGTGTCCGGGAAACTCCGATATTCCAATCTGCCGGAAATATTCCCTTCTGACGTAGTTCCTCTTCATGCACGCTGCGATACATAGGCAAATTTTGCTCCCTTTAGATCCATGATGTTAGTTATACGTGAATCTTCTTTTTCTGACTTTTTGGCGGTTAGAATAAATATTTGCAATTTTTTTAAATAATTCCTGTTATTGAATTCTTTTCGCCGACGTTGTAATTGTGTAAGGCAGCTTCAGGAGTACGTTCAAAATTTTTTTCATCATTATTTCTTGTTCAATTTAGATCCTACAGTTTTATGAAATTTCAGGAAAATCTTTTTGTCATAGAGATGTCTTCTGCGAATTTAATTTTTTCTAACGGTTTTCTGTGAGATTACTATTGATGTAATTCGTTGTCCCTATTTCAATAAAATGGAAAAATATTATCGTACTGGATCTTAGAAAATCTTCAGGTTCATATCTCCATTTTTCATGAAATTTTGTTTGCAGTTTTGAAATTGTCAGATTTGAAGAATCTGGCTTGAATAATTCATTTGGAAAAATTGAGGAACATATGGACCGTAGTCTGTTTTATCGAGTAGCTAATGTAGTTATAGACTCGATCCTCTGGCATTCCCACTATCGTGTTTTTAAAACTGAACACGATGCCAGATAAAGCAAATATTATCATGCTTTTTACATCTTCAAAAGGAAATCGATAACAAAATACGAAAAAAGGGAAAGCAAGAGAAATGAAAAATTTGTAAAAAAACACCAGACGTTACATCCACCTCAATCTGAAACAACGAAGCAAGGTTTCATCGAATAATCGTTCTCGTACAACGAATGAAAATTTTCGAATTTCCTGTTCCACAGAATAATTTCCACCTGTGACCGTGATATGTTCGTCGTACTTTAACAAAACGGTCGATGGTCACGCGTTTTTCAGGCGGTCTGCTGGAAAATATGCGATCACCGATCACCGATCACCGATAACACACCGATAACAATCGTTATCATCTACGGAGTCGGGTAAACAGATTTGCTAAATAAATGGAAAATTTATGATGTTTGCAGGCGAGTCACGTCGTGTATCGCGCATAATACCGCGAAGAGACGAGTCGCAGCGGCCGCTTCATATACGGATTCCGTGTACATTTTTCCCCGTTTTTTCGCCTCCGTTATTTTGCACGTGGCCCGCGCTCACTGACCATTTTGGGGTAAATATTTGTTCCGTGCTCGCTCGCGGGCTTCGCCATGCCAATTTAATACTGCGACTGCGGATGAGGAATGATTTTAGTCAAGGCGAGCCACCGAACATTGTTCGCAAAAATTCGAATCAGTCCTTTTAATCGATAGAGAAAGAATCGTTTCTCTAGGAAACACCTAACTAATGGTACCATTAATATTTTAGTATTCCGTGATACTATAGATGCCTGTGAATGTTCAAACTCCACGCTAGACGATGTAGATATTGAAATTTACTATAAAAAATATGAAAGATTCTTTATAGAGTAACCTTATCTCTCAAGTGCGTGTTATATATTTCGCAGCTTGAAATTGAATCTAAATTACAGTAGTTCCAAAGCGTCACACATATGGTGATGGACAGGAGAAAGTTGGGAACATTAGCAGTATGAAAAAGTGTGATAATTTTATATAACTGGTGATAGCTATAAATGACTACAATATACAGGATATCTTTCAGATTCTTTAATATTATGTAAAATTGGTGGAAATAGATTCTTCTGAAAAAAGAATCCTTACATTTATTAGACTCAAGTACTTCTTTATAGAGAATAAAACGACACGTCAATTGAAGTATGAAAAACAATGTAGTTCCTCTTAAATGTCGATCGTAATCGTTCTAAGCTATCTAAATTTGTAGAGAAGCTCCTAAGTGAGATGTTTACTAATGCCAGAGTGAACTTTTGTGTACTATTAATATCCCAGAGTAACTATCATCAACCTAAAAAAGATGTGTAACAGAAGAGTTGATAATACCCCTGTATACATATAATATCTATGTAACAATGTTCTCGAAACCATTTAACAATCGATAAATGTACCTCAGATAGAGTTCTATCTTTTCACCATAATTTCCAGAGCTTTCAAAAGGGCCCGAAATCCCTTAACTTCCATAGTTAAAAATTAGCATAGAACACACGCGTCATTAAATAATCAGTATATCGCAAACGTTTATGCAATTTCATATTTCCATGAACTTAACTAAAAAATTGGAGTCTGTATAGAAATTTCTTCTACCCACAAAATATTATAACGACCATATTATTTTACATATTACGCATATGTTCGCATAATACGTGCATTATGCACACTTTTACACTTTTATATTCCCCATGGATGCAAATATCCTCAGTCTACTAATCAGGCACGATGGAAAAATTGAACAAAATTATCAAAGCCAACCGACAAATCGATGATCGCATCTCAAATAAATCTGTCATAATATTTCTCAAACATTCTTCCATCTCACCGTCATAGTTTGCAAAGTTTCGCGTATCTTTCAGCGGGTTCACGATTATTCTCGAATTTGCAGGTCTTCTCAAACGAATCTTAGAGTGTCAGAAAACGTGGGAGTTCTAGCGGAGAAAAGTCTCGTCGAGCACCCGGGATGGTAGTCGCGAAACAAAAGGGTGGTCCCGGTCGCTCGCAGGTGGAGACAGGGGGGATATTATCATAGCGGCGCAGAGGCGTATATCACTCGGCCACCCCTTTCGTTCCCGACAGGGATTAGCGCGAAGCTCTCTCTTGTTGCCTAGGAGAGAGTCACGAGGCGGCGGCGAGACGAGCGCGCGTGTGTGCGATTCGGCTGCCTCTGCGAGCCGGTGGCCAGCGACGCCCGTAAAAACGACGGACATAAATACCGGAGTTACCTGTGTTTTATGACGTGCTCGGGCCCCGAGCTGGAGGCGGCAGAATCCGAGGCAAAGCTCCAACTATCGACAGGCCAGATCCTGACCGATGTCCTCGCGCATTGCATTCGCTACTCGTCCTCGTTGCTTCCTCTTCCTCCTGCTACTCATACCACTAGTGTTGTTAGTGGGGCTGTTTTAGCCCGTGATTCATGCGATTCTCGACAACCCTTACTCGTCGATCTCATCATCTTCGAGCTGGGTTGCTGACTCGTTGCGTGCAAGGTGGTAGGGATCGTGGGTGCTAGAGTTTACTGAAGATTTCTTTGGACAGTTGTTATTGATTGGAACGTTTCCAAAAAATTCTTCATATCGGTATTGGTGAGATCATTGTCATTGGTAATATTGTCGTAGATGGTTCGTGTAATTTTAAGTAACTCTGAAATTCGAAGAAATTCACAGTAGTATTTCTAGAAAATTTTTCTCTATTATTATTATTAAGGGGATGTTTTAGATTGTGATTTAGGGTAGGTTCCATGTCTAGAAGGTGGTAAGCTTTTTTGGAGATTCTTTACAATTGTCATTCATCGTAGAGGATTCTCCATTATTACCAGTAATTATTTTTAGGCTAATTCAATGACTGTCGTGGTATAATTCGTAGATGGTTAAGTTCTCTAAAGATTCTTTATTTCCTGCTAAAAAGCTGAAAGATTTTGTGAGTGATAATGTTTTTTAAACATTCGTTTTTAAACTGTCATTCACTGTAACTTGTTATTTGAGATTGTGATTCATATTATTCTCGACAATGTTTCAAATAATTCATAAAGGGGAATTCTTTCATAAATTCTTCTTCCAAATGTTATTCATCGCAGCATTTCTCAAAAATTCTTTCAAGAAGAAAGTGGTCGAAATATTCCTCTTATCAATCAACCTTCAACTATCGTTTTGTGGAATTGTAAAACACTCCTGTTGCTCGAGATTCCACGCTGAACGGAACTTTCATTTCATTCGACTATATTCCTCTGAACTTTCAACTCTTCAGCGAAGTTAGAGACGCGTGGAAATGATTTAATAAGTCGTAAAGATCGGTCGACGTTGAAGAGGGTCGAGGTTCTTTTTCATAGACCTCCAGATCTCGCCACTCCCGCGATCATGGAACAGCTGTTGCGACCATCGTTGCCGAAATTTCGCTTCGATCGTGCGTGACTCACCCTCTTATTCTAATTAATCGCCTGCCCTTCGTTTCTGCTGCTAAAGTAAATTCCTCCGAAGAAACTTGCTCCTTGTAACCAACGGTTAGAAATATACCGTAGACCCAATTTCGTGGTCCAACTATACGCGAATTTGCTATAGTTCCAACTAGACGGGACTAAACAATCGGCTGAAGGTTGTTCTTATGGGCTTCTTTCCGGAAAGCTAAATAAAGTTTCAACATCTTTAATTTTTGTACAATGTATTTCTGTCCTTATTTAAACAAAGTGTTCATCGTATTACATGATTTCTATGAATGTTTCTGCAAGTTATATCGCAGAAGAATTATGCCTCATTAAATCATGAAATTGTAGATTCCATGACAAACAGAATATAGAACAAGATCAGATTTATAGATATATTCAAGAGATCATTTTTTATAACGAGCCTTCCAATTTTTAAACTCAATTTTCCAAGGAGATGAGCCCCCTAATACAATCACGTCGTTCTTGATTTTCGTTTTACTTCGAATCATAGAATCATCCTGATTTCTCTTGTACCGCGAATTTAGACGTGTACCTAATCAGATTCGTATCGAACGAATAAATTTATAAGCCGTGAAAAGACCTGTCTGGTACCAAGAAATCGGCAGTGCGGAGCGAAGGGTTGGAGAAACGTCGTCGAAATTCACAGAGAGATTCGGTGGATTTCGTCGACCACCTCAGCGACGTTTTTTCCCAATTAAAAATTAAAAAATCCAGCCCTCTCTCAAGTAAAGGATCACGCAGGAGACACGAGATGGGAGGGCTTGGCCAGCGAGAGGGAGAAACAGTTCTACGGCGGATGACTGCACCGAGATTTTCTACCGATTAAACATTATTTTTCCTGCTGGTCTCCGCTCCTCTCGTCGTACGCGCCTGGACCCGGCCTTCTGTTTCTTTTTACATATGCTAATTCCACGCTCTCCACGTTTTTCCTGGCCCTTTTCAACCGTGCGCCGTGCTCTCGCTCCGATGAATCCTCGACTCGATGTCGACGTGTCCTGCCTGAGAGATTCCTCGCTCGCGCTATCGTTGCGCTTCGATTACCCGTGAACGAGGCCCAGCTTCGTCTCGTTTTCTCTCTTTCTCTTTCCCTTTGTAGCTTGTCTCGGTGTATATCTACGCTCGTTCCCTCTTCGCGGATCGTTTCTAACAAACGCTGGTGTATTACGTAGCGTTGTTGGTAATTAAAGGTAAACTTCTTTACAAGTTTGAACGTTGGAAGATAGAATTCCGTGGATAGATGCGAAATAATACATGTGGATTGGAGGATCTTTTTCCAGCTTCAAATTGGAATCAGAACTATCTTTAATAGTTAGAGTGATTTGAATATTTCAATAATTCTCAGATTGGTTTTAAATTTTGCTAATATGATTATGATAGACAATGAAATTTCAAAATGCTTTGCATAACGCATGTAATATGGGTACAAGAATTTTATACGGTAAATATTCACAAATATCTACCTCTAATCACTTTTAATTGCTATTTTTCATTAATTTTCATTCAAACGTTTGGTTCACAAAACAGTTTAGCAATAGCTCATTTTCCAGACATTTTTCGTTCGAGAAAAAAGATCGCTTCGGCTTCGATAATCCCGACGGAATTACTTTCCACGGAGTCCCTCGGCTTTGGTATTTCGACCGCGATAAAAAGAATTGCCGGCAGATTCTTTCTCCTCCGACGGCAAGGAAAAAGCATAATGGCCGCGTGTTTACGGGCTCGCGATAGTCTACGTCCATTTACACGACAGGGATTTGCACACCGCGAGAAGACACGAGAGAACGTTCGCGTACACCCTAAGTTTGCCCAGGGATCATGCAGTGTTAAAAACTCCCCTGTTTACCGGCGAAGCTCGTAGCCGAGGGTGGCTCGGATCGTTATTTCAGAGTGTTTGTCGTGTTTTAAGATTCTGACGTTTTGACTGGCCGAATCGCGGCGAAATGAGGCTCGTGTACGCTTCTATCGACTGGCCCTCTTTTTATTCCCAACGAAGACTTTTCAGTCTCAGCGATCACTTCAGTCAGGGAAATGCATTTTTCGTTGCATTTTACGTTGCGACGTTTTTAAAAAACAACGATCTAATCGACACGTTGACGAGTCGTAAGATTAAAAAACAGTTGCGAAGACAATATGGTTCGACAAGTTTTTATATTTTTTTAGATTTCAAGCTGGCTGATATTTGACTTCTCTCTTTTGTAATTTACCAAGATCAATTAACTTACAAAATTAATATTTACTTCCATTGAGTCAGAAACGCGACGACTTATCCATTTCTGTTACTTCGTTAAGAATTAAAAATACTATTATTTATATCAAAAATACCACGATTTTTAAAGAAATGGAATTTATTACTGGATCAGAAATAATTCGAAAAAAGAAGGAAGATAATTTTCATAGACAATATGGCCTGAGAAATTGAACGCTTGGAGGATATGTAGGCTGAATTGAGAAATTATGCAGAAGGCTGCAACAGGGCGCAGATTGATGCGTGGAAAGGCAGCGTTTAGCACGTAACGAATTACGATTTCGGCGAGCGTAGACAGGTGGAGGGCAGCAGACCTCAAGGGGGAGGATCGTTCTTCCAGCGAGTTACACATAATGCCTCATAAACACCCTCAAAACGCCTGCCATCACCCTCGATTCGCGCCGCCACCGCCATCACGAATCTGACACCGCACCGGCAATAAACTTTGGCCTTGTTAGCCCTCTGCTTCCACCCTCGGAAATCTCTGTATTCTATTTCGAATAATTTTTTTCCTCACCCCGACTGTGTTTTTTCTATTTTATTCCAGGGATTAAAAGGCATCGATGAATTTTTGTCATCGCTTTTTACTCGAGTCGAAAGTTAAATCATTTGAAAGAGTATCGTATAGTGGATTTTTATTACTTTACTATTAGAGGAGCTTCAACTAGAAAACCTTTTTCTTTTTAATTTAATTTCTATTTTGAATTCTTTCACTTAACGCTTTTAACGTTGTTTGTTCTTTTACTGGAATTGAAGGGCATGAACCAAATCTATATTAGCAGAGTTTGTTAATTAATCTTTTTCCACGTCTTCTCTATGCACCAGTTTCTTCATATAATATATGTTGTAATTATTTCGACAACTACATCGAATTTTTATCTCTAATTGGAGAAATATAATGATTGAGAATGTACACGTGATTTTTGTACAGGTTTCAGACATTTTTGATAGCATTTAAGCGAGGAGAATTGTATGTGCACAAGCGCAATTTTATTTGCAGCATTGCTATTTATAAAGATATCTTTTTGTAAAACGAACTATGTAAATTAGTTCTGACATACCAAATAAGTTGAATAATATCGATGCGTATCTAATCTACATACCCAGTAACAATTTGTCATTTATGATAACGTTATACCTAAAGGAGTGAAATTTCCACAACATCAAAATTGGCTAAATTTTTCTTCATAAATTATCCTAGTTCTGAGATTCGAACCAACTTGTATGATCTTATTATTTTGAAATATCACGATCTAATCGTATTAAAAAAAAAAAAAAATACGTTGCGAATGCAGACTCGTCACTTGGTCACAAATATTTTACGAAGCAAATTGAAGTATTTCGAAGGGTTAGAAACAAGAATGTTCGCATCACGAAACGGAACACGCGGAGAAGCAGAACGTTTCCTGGGTGACGTTAAACGTCCGGAGTTGAATATTTCGCTGGACGACGGCGGTAAGCCGGTTAAATGTCGTGGTTCACCGTAAAAACCCGGTCGTTTGCCGTCCAAGCCACGCCGCCATAAAATAAAACTGCGCAACCGCGTGCGTGTATGCACGCCGACCCCATTATAAGCCGTATAACTCGGCGCTCGTAGCACGAAAACTCGCGTAAGTGCCAGCTTTTATTTCATCGTTTAGCCTGTGACCCTCCGTCGATGTGTCCCAGCTGATCGTCAAATCGACGTTAAAAAATCTTGGCTGAAAGTTGAAAATCGATGATCACTTCTTTCGTGCGTTTAATTCGTAAAATACTTTTATGAGTGAATGTTAGTGAATATTAGTGAATATTGGTACATTGTTGATAGCTAACAGTGATTCTGTTTTATGCATACGCGTTCATTATCGATAATTTTATGTGGAAAATGTTAAATTTGAACTTGGATTCACAAATGTTCTTTAGAATTGGATTTAATCTCATAATCAAATAAAATAATAGTTTTGACGTGGAATTGGGTAACAACTGTGTAACATTCGCTTAAACCCTGTAATATTCGTCAGCAACTTGCTGGAACTTCGAAATGGCTTTCCTACGAAAGAAGAAAATATGACTATCATGTTTTTCATCTGCGGTCTTCGCACGGTAATTACAAAAATACAGGCGACTCGTTAGTCTTGTTACAATATTTGAATTTTTGTACTTCAGTCTCATTTTTGTTTTAATAAGCAGAAAAATTGTTAATGTTTTAAGAAAAGGTTTAACATAGATTTGAAACGAGAAGTCATGTTATACTGTTGACAGTTCTTTCGTGTTTCGCACGAACTATAGATACTCTTTAACATTATAAAAATACAATTGCACCGATAATGATCAGAAGAATGTAGCAGGGTTAGGGATCAAAGATTAACAACTTTTAATATGTAACTAAATGTTACATATTACATACATAAATCGGTATAATTCAAGCGATATTGATCAAAGTAAATAGATATTTTAGTTAGTTTAGCAACATGATTATATAGATTTATCATCTAAACATCATCTAAATAAAAATCAATATTAATATTAACAAAATCACCTGTATATTATCAATAATTGTAAAAAAGGAAAATCCGAAACCCCAATGGGAACACTTTGACGCTTTTGGTAATTCTAGTGTTAAACTTCCATAAAAGCTATTATACTTTGCTCATTTTATCCAACAATTTAATTATCCAATACATCTCGTCTTATTAAAAAACAGAAAAATGTAGTCCTCTTTGAACACGCATTTCTCAGCTTCAAAATGTACATCTTTTCTATCTGACAAAAGATACCTTTTACAAGCATAATCTGTTAATGCATCGGCGGATTCGAAATGTCGACGACAAAATTTGAGGTAGAAAAATCGAGCTGCCGCTGATTGAAGCGACAGGCTGCATCTCGACGAAGGTTTGACAGGGGCATCACGGCCGTGGATCGAGCGATCGAATCGGTCGACAGGCCGGGTATCGGTGGAAAAGGTGGAGAGGACGAAATCGCGCGTAACAAACGGCCGTGTACATTTGTCGGGGGATGGGCTCGCGTTTAGCCCTCCCCCCTCGACATTAACATATTCCGGCCGATTCAGGGCAAACATCGACGCAGCGGCGCCACTCGTTCACCCCTTACTTCCGGCACATTTGTGTTTTGTTTCCAGCGAACGCACCCCGCGAACGCGCGTCGCCGTTTTCGCGAACAGTTGGCCGCGTTTCTCGCGAAAAACGCGTTGGCAAGGCGCGTGCTAGGGGTGGTTTTGTCGTTAGGGATGTTTGTTGCGCTTCGACGAAAGTCGTGTAAGAGTATTCCTAGCTTTTTTTTCTGAGCATTTCTCCTCGTCGGAGAATTTAGTTTGGTTGTGTGCTAATTTTTGGTGATTGTTTTTCTTATTTGAAGGTAAATATGTTTTTTAGTGAGAATGTGTTTTGCAGAGGTATATTATCGTATACTTTAAAGTGAGTTTGTAGTTTTATATACTCATTTAATTGCGAATCATTTTATATAAACTTCCAGTGAAGTACATCCATTTTGTACAACATTTTTATATCTTTATTCTTATATTTAAATACTTGTACTCTTGTATCTACTTGTATTTGTAATTTCTTGTACTAATTTCCTATCTACTATAAACGAGGTTTCTTGTATTTATAACAATGAAATAGCGCGAAAGCGCGCGGAGAATCGGTGTAAGCAGAATCAGACTTACAGAATAGACAAATCTTGTTTTAAAATAATTCGCTTTAAATTCCGAGAATTCTCAGCTTCAGAAAGTTTATTGGATTTGGCTTTTGTCCTTTTTACGTTTCTTATCGTAAATAATAGTACTACATGAATTTTTTATTATCGTTAGGTTCGAAAGAAGTTGTTAGGAAACTGAGGTGTGATCTCGTTTTACCGCCTGGCGATAATTCCGTCGACATCCTGTTTTAAGTCTCTACTTTTGTTTCAGGGAAAAGCTTCACCTTGACGATTATGCTACAAACATCGCCACCTCAAATAGCCACTCTGTCGAAGGCGATCAAGGTCACCGTCGATGGACCAAGAGAACCCAGGTCAAAGACAAGTAAGTGTTACAGGGTTTTACCAGCAGTAGGTAACTCAGCTTTCAAACTTGAACAGACACAATAGATGTTTAATCATCTGCTTATATTTTTGAAAATTTGGAGTGGATTATTACGAAGTAGAAATTTGAAGAAGCTTTTTGAAAAAAATTTAATTACGTTTTCGAATACTTTTATTCTCCTAAATATATAAATATGAATTTAGTTGGATGGAACATCTGCACTTAATTAGATGCAAATAATTTACGAACGCAAGTGACAGTTAACTCACCAACTAACAAACTATCCTCCTTTTTTCTATTACTGCGCATACCTAATAGTTGTATTTCTTTTTAACGCCATTCATTTTTAGACGCAGAATTTTTAAAAAGAAGGAGAAAAGAAAAATAGAAATCATCTTCCGAAATCACTGATATTCACTAAAGCTCCATCAAACCTTAACCCGTTGCCTTACAATTTCTTTAGCTAATACTTTCCAACTTTAACTAATGTAGTACGGGTCAAATCACTGGATGAACAAATACTGATAACTAATTATGTAATAGTTATAATAAATTGTAGTAAACTTATAGAGAGCTCAAGTAACAATTATCGAATAGCTTACATCGTAAAAATATCAAATTTGATAGAGATATTGAGAACAGTAATAATCTACGAAGAGAATACAAAGAATGAAAGTCACTGGTCAACTAAAAATGTTAACAAATTGTAGTAATGATTAATAAAGAGCTCAGCTAACAAGTGAACAATTTACATCGCACGATGTTCAAACGCTGTTGTGAAGTTTGTAAAAAAATATGAGAAACGAAAGTCAGTGATTTGTCTCACCCCATATCACTTCAGATTAGAAAAAGAACACACGTTATAATATACCACACGAATTCACGTTGCGTTTCAGGACACCAGGCCTTTCATCCCTTCCACTTCGGGCCCAGGCCGTTCCCTTTCGGCCACCCTCAGGATCCTCTGGGATTCAAGTTGTCCGGTAAGTGTCTGCCGATAGAACACTCCGTCCAGATCTGCTACCTGCCGGTATGGCACCATAGTACAGCATCCACCTCGTAGCTCGTCTCCAGCTCCAACCGGATAACTAAGTTTACAACCCTGCATCATCCCCTTTGCCGATGTCGCGAAGGCAAGCTTGCTCCACTCAGTCTTGGCTTGCTTGGTGGCTACGAAGGGTGTCAAAATTGAGCGTCGGCAGGCGCCGACTCAAAATTGAGTTTTGCCACGGGGCGTCTAAGTGGAGAAGACTCTGATTAAGCCCCGGCCTTTCGTTTGTCGACGCCACTCTTCGCCGAAACTTTGCGCCCCGTTTGACGAGCGACTTCTCGCGCTACTGAAATTTCCGATCGTCTTCGAGGGAAACAGCCGCTAGGCCCATACTTTGACTTTCCTTGGCGGTTGGAGAGGAACGGAAGGAACATTCGGTGGTTTCATCGTCACGACGATTCTCTAGGTTTAGATTCGTTTTGGTAAATTGTGGTGAAATTCGCCAGTGGCTATCAGCAAACGACTAAAATTAATATTGCAACTATCAAACTTGATTTTCTAACGAATTACTAAAATCCATATATTTCCAGACCTCTGTCATCTTGGGCCTCCAAAAAATCGAATATGGTTAATCCCGGGTACCACAGGTCTTCGTTATTTTCAACACTAGAAGGTTCCATCTCTGAAGCATCCATTTTTGTCAATTTATCATCACACGAGCAACCGCATCACAGGCTTCTATCCCGATCTTTAAAAGATCGAATATGATTAATGTCTTGATACTACAAGTCTCTATTACCTCAAACACAAAAAGTTTCATCTCTGAAGCATCCATTTTTGTCGATTTATTACTACACGAGAAAGCCAGAGCGAGCGGCCGGTTGCAGCGGCGATTTCCGGTGGCGGCGCATTCGACGAGCTAGTTTGGCGGCGCGGATTCCAATTCAAATTCGTTCGAAGCTCGAAATTTTGATGGGACTAGCCTCGAGCAGCGAGGGTCGGCTACTGATACTGGTGCACCGACAGTGTATTGTTTCGGCATGATAAGCGGCTTAACGGAGCTTCTCTCCCCTGCCTGCCCCCGGGGGTAGTGCGGAGTAGCAGTCCTGCCGTCGATTTCTCGTCTCTGCGCTCCTATCCATCCCCTTCTCTCTCTCTTCCTCTCCCTCTCTTTCTCTCTATCCACCCTTTCCAACCCTCCCTTTTGTCCTACCACCCCCGTGGTCTACTCAATCAAGGACCGCGCCCCCGTCGACTTTCTCCTCTTCTTCTTTCCTTCAGATTTCCCATAGTAATTTCAGCTAACGAGGACGGACGCAACAATTTCCAGGTCGGCTGCATAAAATTGTTCCACGGTAATCGCTGAGCGGAAGTGTCGCACAGTCTCGTGTCGTAACGCGGCTATACAGCACGGCTAAATCGAATTACCGAGCTGCGCGATGGAAGTTCGCCGCGTTGGATATTTTGCGGAGAACGCCGGCTGTGGCAGGAAAATAGAAGAGGATAGGGTACGACGTGGAGGAACAACGACTTCGTCAGTTCTATTTTTGCCATTGTCGAACTTGCTTGCCCTAGGTAGAATCAACTTTGTTGGAATTACTCTTGATAAGGTTGGTCGTGCTCGTATTTAAGGTTTTATGATAGGATCACTGTTCTCTGGTCTATCTTCGTACCTGTTTCAATATTCTTTTTATAAAAACTCATTTGAGTATCGAAATGTACATGACGGACGCGAGGAACAGTTTCAACGACCACTTTACCACGTGTCCTGGTTCCAGCGTCGTCCTATATTAAAGATATTCTCATCCGAAAATAGAGTATAGCTACAAGTCTTTGCATTTCTTTTGAAGTGGAGCTTCATAATCCAGTATGTAGAAGTTCCACTTTTACCCAAAAGTTGTTCGCAGTAGTAATCTTCTACAGGAAAATTGTCATCATCTAAAAACACGATTACACGCGAGTATTTTTATTCTTTTGCGACAAAACTCGACAACCAACTATGCGTGAAAAAAATTATACTTTTGTCAAAAATCTCGTCACACTCGATATTCAGCTTCCAAAGTCTCGATCTTCCGCTTTTAGAAAAATATTTCTTCGATTTCGAACCAACAGAGTTTTTACCCTTGTACTTCAAGCACAACCCTTACGTACCACGAGGAAGAATGTTCGTTCGCTAGTTCCTTAACCACCCTTCCACGACAAATTCAATTCTCCTTCGAAGGAAACGCGCTGTCGCGTAACTGGGTCGCAGTCGCGACCGACATCACCCTCATATCGATCGGTTTATTCCAAGCTCGTGTCCACCACTTTTTCAACCCTTTCGCTGGTAGTTCGACGGTCAGCGCATAGGTTGCGCCTCTGTCCAGTTCGCCGCTGGGGTCAGTCGGACAAGCGTTTCAACTTTCGCCCACCCTTTGCAACACCAAAGGGGCTATAGCCTATCGTTGTTCGGATAAAGACGCGTTTCAAGAGCTGGTTTATTAGATATCCGCGTCCGGGGGTTGATAAGGAGAGGAAAGGGGAAAGAGAAGCAGCGAGAGACGGCTGGCTACACCGAGCCAGGGGTTGTTAAGGTGCCCATTGAGGTGTAACTAGGGGGATGTTATTAAATTTCGTTCGGGCCTAGCTCGAGGGGAGGCTCGAATTTTATGCTATCCCTGAGGACCATCGAAGTCCGGTACAGAGTCTGTCTTTATTCCATCCTTGAATTTTCTCTTCTTTTGTTCTGTTTCTTTGAAGGTGTTCAAGAAGCGACGTATTCTATTGTTCGTCGGTATCTGGATACTTGTAGCAACTGTGTTTGAATTTAACTCTCGCTTATAAGTATCAGAACGCTTATGAAGAGTGAGGTTAACTTTAGAAGTTACTAGAAAATTATCAAAAGCTTTGGGATTGTTATCTCGCTTTTTAATTGTTAAAAACTTTGAGAACTATTATCTAAATTAGTTTTAAACTGCTAGAAAATGATTAAAAGCTCGCAAAGTAATTATTACTTGCTTGAGATTATAGAATGTCAGACAAATGAAGAATCCATATATTGGATGTTGCGATCAAACCTCTTTTCTACCTTCATGCGTGCTAAGATCGAATTCTTTCTTTCATTTATATCCACTAGATTCCTTGATTACTGCTCTTGGTTAACCGATCCTGTCATTCATACTGTCAATTTTTCTGTTGTATTTGTCGTTACTTGAACCGAGATTCTAGTTTGATTTTTAAGAGAACTCTGTGTTCTGCATCTAATTCGTTCAATATTTATTCAATGCGATTAGAGGATAGTGAAGACCAACGTACGATTGTTAAACTATTCATGTGCCTCTTATATTACTAGATTTTGCAGTATTAATCGTAATAAATAACTTTTTCAAATTTCTGGGCGGTTATCTTATATAAATGCAAATTTTTGTTAATTCTTATTAATTCGGATGAATCATCATATCTCACATGTAACCAGGTGTCTGTATATTTATAAACGAGAGATATATGTAACTGACTGTGTTTTTTAATTCTTCATTCGTCTTTGAATTGATTCCTCTTTCCTGCAACTATTAGCAGAAACTCGAAAAGTCTTTGTTCAAGGATTTATCAATTCGTCAGTTGAAGTTTCATCGTTGAAACTAATTTTCACGCAAGAAGAACGTTCCAAACTTTAGAGGATTCTTAAAAAATAATCATCTTATTTTTAGCTAGTAATTATCATTGATATTTTTCTTCGAAACTCTTTATCTTCAAAGATCATCGATTCGCGATCGGGTTGTTGCACAGCTGGACGATTGAATTTCAGAACGGGCAGCGACAGGGTGGAGGAAACACGAGGAAAATTAATGTATTCGGTGAGTGGCAACACGCGAGAAGATCCTCGTTGAGATTGTCCGAAGAACGAAAACAGGCCGATCACGTGGCTCCCGGGAGGGCGTCTTTGTCAATCTAGCTAAGGGGATGAAAAATCGCGAGAGCAGCCAGGGATTCGAGTTAACAAGAACAGCTCGCGCAGCTCGATTCCCAACTCACCCCGAGTTCCGTTGTTCCACCTCTTTCCACCCTCCAGTGTCAATTAACCGCCTACCAGGGGTTGGGGGTTGCGCCGGAAAAATCGCAACCCCTGTTTCAATAAGGTGGCCTTTACCTCATTTGGGGGAGATTGTTAGGAGCGTTCAGTTTAAAACTGTCGCGCGCCTTCGTTTCACGGATCGTTTTACAGTAGATCTTCGCAAGCTTTCTTTAAAGAGGACCGCTCGTTTTCTTCTCTTTCTTTCATTTCCTCTCCCCCCATGTATTGCTTCTTTTGGAAATCCGATATGGAAAATTTTCTCGGAGAAATATCTAATTGATTGTAGAAAACAGAAGGTGGATCGTGTTTTAGATCTACGATCTGATTGTCAAGTTCATTTTACAGGATTTTGTAGTACGAACTGCTATAAATGACTCCGTAAATCACGAAACAAGGAGTTTAGCATAGATATACGTAAACGAATGTTATAATATACAAGAAGCTTTGTTCATTTTGGGTTCATTAATATTTTAGTTACTTGTGCGTTTTGATACGATGAATTGTAGAGAAATTTAATCGGTCTAGAATTGCAGTTAATAATATTTTTCCTTCGAGATAATTTTCGAGGCCATCGACTGTTTTTTCAAGTGAAAACATCGGCGAGCTCTTTTATTCGTTGTATTGTACTTGTGTTCGAAAATGATTATTTGGAATGATCTTTTTAACTTCAATCTTATAAAACTCACTGTGTGAACGACAAGGAAACTGCTGTGAGTCTTTCTTTGACTTATACACATGTGTATATATATATTTGTGGACAACTTAAATTTTGTCAATTTTACAATGAAACAAATTCCAACAAATTTCACACACCTTTTCTACGTTGAATCTGTAGAATATTATAGAGTCGCTCATAAAATATTCCATAGAATATCTTAATTAGTTTATTTAGTTCAGTTCCGAGTTTCCGAAGAAACCAACCCCTAATCGAAAGGCAGGGTG
This sequence comes from Bombus flavifrons, assembly GCF_040668555.2. NCBI lineage: Eukaryota > Metazoa > Arthropoda > Insecta > Hymenoptera > Apidae > Bombus > Bombus flavifrons. The sequence continues at coordinate 7,741,039 of NC_138455.1, read as the reverse complement.
TCGATTTTCAGACGGAACCCGAGTCCTTCTTAAAGGATCCTTTCACGTCCACGGAGAAGCGAGTAACCCTTGACGAGTGCGGTGCAGGATCCTTAAAGGTTCCCTTTTTAAGGGTTGCCTCTGTCCACCCCAGCGTCAAATCACGGCGGATCCTTTAAATTCGCGTCACATTTCACCCTCCTGCGTGTCTTGCAAGAGCCTCCTGGGGCGTCCCGTCTTTTAATCAGCCCTGGTGACCAGGAACTTTCGGTCGCGGCGACGGTAACTAATGATACCCTCTGTCCTTCTTCGTTCCCTAACTTCTATCGTTTCCTCTATCTCTTTTATCTTATAATGACACGAGAACCCGTAAACACAAAAAGACGGTAAATGAATTTAATGAATTTACATACGACCTTGTCAACTTCTAATTTACTTCAGTATAATTTCATTTCTTACGAGTTCTTAATTCATTCGATATTTGATGACATACATGTTACTTGACGTCTCTTCTAATTTTCAACTCGCAACTAAAGGAAGCTATTTGGTTACATCAGCGTCACCCAACCTTTTTTCGAGTTGTAACTCTTTCGTTATATTTAAATGACTTGCAACCTCTCCTTCTTATGCAGACAAATAATTTGGATATTATAATATTTCAAAATATAATTCTAATTCAGTATTAAGTGATTAAAATATAAAACTTAGCCAGCCTCAACTTCTTCAGAAACACCTTGCGTCTCTCTCCTCCTAAAATATCGAGGAGATTGTCTACTTTAGAGATTGTCACTCGTGACCCGAAAAAGTATTGGAATGGAATCGGCATCTCGAAACTCGTCAATTTCTATTTCCTCGTACATAACCGTATCTAGTCAAAGAACGAGCGAAGAATACGACGGATAGACGTGACTCGAAAGGGTAGCGAGGAAACCTGTACAATGAACGTTACGAAAAGTTGGCCGTTTTTATCCGTAACTTCAAAGAGGATGCAAGCGTAAATAAGAGAAGGAAACAGGCACCGAGGGTGAGAGGGGATGAAAGGTTGGTGTGCGGAGGGCGAGAGCGAGAGAGACAGCAATTTTCTCGTCCTTTCTCGAAATATCTCCTCGCAGAGCTTAGATCGGTGCCAGGGACCTTTCCAGGGTGGCATTTTAGGGGTTGCTGCGACGCGATAATGAGAACGGGCGCAAAGGGTGGGTGTGCAAAGACATCCGACCGTCGGTAGCGAGAGGCTAGGACGTGGGAAACGGGGGTTGGGGGTGGTGGGTCGGCGGCAGGTTAGAGGGACGGCGGGGGTAGTTAGAGAAGAAGCTGAAAAGAGAGAGAGAGAGGGGGAGGTTGAGCGAGCAAGCTACACAAGGGTTAACGCCTTAGCAGTAAGAAGGGCGTTTTAACTCCTGTTTTGCATAGATTTGAATAGATAAGGAGGACAGGAAAATACGCGAATTAATTTATTATGTATCTCTGGCTGGTTGCCGCCCGGAGGGGTTTTAAGCGAGCAACCCGAACGGAACCGGCTTTACTCTTTACTTTCGAGCCTGCCCGTCACCCTTTAGCCCAACGTCTTTAAACGCCACCCCCCCTAAGTTTCCCGACGGCTCTCACTCTCCTTTCCTCCGCTCTCTTTCTCTTTCTTCTAGCTATGACAAACGTAATTCGCTTCTGAATCTCACGGCTTAGAGTTTCAGGGAAGATGGAAAGAATCTGGAGGCGGGCGACGTACTTTTTTCTCTTGTTCGTTTTCTGTTTTCTTAATCGCTGTGCAATTAAGGAAAGAAGGAGATTTAACGTTTTCTATTGTATTTTCAGTCATAGCGTATGTTCTATGTGGGTAGATTTTAATCGTATGTTCAGTAGGTAGGAACATATGAAATGTCCAATTCTTAAGGATTCATATTTTACTGAGTTCTGGAAAGAACATATGTAGATGTTTATGTAAATGTTAAGGGGTTAAAATTACCATTATTGTATTTCGAAATGATATATTAGATATGTTTATATTTATTTTGAGAAAGGGAAACATTTCGGAAATTGGTATAACAAGGTTATTTCCAATGAGTGTCTTACGTATCACAGATAAATACTACTAGTTCCATGGATACTCCATACGCGATAGACTATAACAAAGCTGTGTAAGCCGTTCTTATTATTTAGTAATTTATTACGCATAGCTATTTTCTGTATTAATATTTCCAATATTCGACTTTCAATATCTGATTTTCAATATCATTGATTCGTACTACTAATTCGCGGTAGAAATTACTTTTTACCAAGATTATCATAATTCTACCATTTTCAATTTTAACGAAATTGACTCGATCAGTATATTTCATTCACGATTCACTTTAATGAGACTGTCTGCGTTACCTGTCCTTATTATACAATAATTTATTCCGACTAATTATCTCTAATCGTTACTTTCAACAATTGTCTGCCATATCATTGACTCGTACTACTAGCTGCCAATATAAGCTACTTTTTGCAAAGATTATCATAATGTTTTCAATTACATCTTTTATTAAAATCATTAGACGATATTATAGCTCTAAAAATTAGTCAACCACAAACTTCTCTGGCCAAGTTTCAAACACGACAAGTATCGAGAAATAACACGAACGCGTAACCCGACGTGTGGGGTGGTTAAAACAGCGGAGCACATTTTGAACATGCTGCTCGATAATACATCATCCCTTAAAGCTTCTGTACCCCGGTGGAAGGTACACATAAAGGCAACTAACCCTAGGGCCGTAACGTTTAAGCTTAACATTTCTCACCCCTTAAAGGGTAGCGGCTCCTTGAACCCTTTCAGCTCTCTGGCGTGGTTGTGTCTCTTTCCCTCCGACTCTTTCAGAGGCTCTCGCCTGGCTTCTCCCCTCATTAGTCTTCATTTGTTTTCGGAATTATCGCCCGCCACCCTCCAACCTGGCACGCGAACTCTCTCCCCCTCCGAAAAGGGTGCCAGCCGTTTTGGGGGTTTATTAAATTGAAAGTATGTTACGAGCTGGTTGAAACAGATACGCGCCGCTGTCAAATACCGAAACTCTCCAGTTCCGTTCTATCAGCGATTAGGAGAACCGAAATTCCCTCAATTCTAAGGGATGAGATTTTGCGAATTTTCAAATAAGAAATCTTTCAAAGTGTCACATATAAAAACTTGGGAACTTTCGAGTATAGAATTGTGCAAAGTCTCAAATATAAAAAAAAAAATAAAATTTTGCGGAGTCTCAAACACAGAAGATTAGGAAAATATTAGGAATATAAAGGTTTGGAAAATTTCAAGTATAAAAGTTTACAAACTCTCAAGTATACGATTTTGGAACCTTTTCGCATACAGAAATACATTCCTCGGTATGAAAGTTTCTATTAATACGTTCGAAGGTTTAAGGATATCTTCGTTTAAAATAAATATGAATTCCTGTGCGAAGATTCGAGGGTGGATTTTCAGAGAATAGGCAAGCAAAGTCGTCACTTACGGCGCATCAGGTACAGGAAACCCTTGGCCTCCTTAAGCTCGCTCACAGCGTAGCTTTCGCGCGCCTCTTATCGTTTTCTTAATCCCCTCATAAAGTAGCTGCATCCTACAACCTTCCACCCCTCTCTCTGTCTCTCTGTCTCTCTTTTCCTCTGTGAGTTTCCAGCTGGGTTGCTCGTAGTTCCACGACGATGTGGTAGAACGCGAGATAGTGGTGTCCTCTCTGGCAAGCTCGGCTTAAAGAGAGCTTAAAAATCACCCCTTCAACCCCTACCGAGCTTTTTCCATCCCTTCTACCAACCATATAACTGTTGGAGGGGATTCAATGGCAGCCAATAGCGATGGTCGCGAGCTATGTACGCCACGCCCACGTTCCAGTGACCAGACAATCCTCCCCACTCTTTAACAGACTTCCCCTACTTGTCACCCCCGTTGTGATCCCTACCCCTGAAGCCGGTGGCTTCGGAGCTTTCACGGAATTTTTAAACTGCCCCGCACAGATGACGGTATAATCTGCTATTGATCAAGGTGTTTCGAAAAACCGATACCATACCGATGACTACGGGCTTCACTTTTACTCCTTTCCACCCCCAAACGTCCGCCACCCCTGCTCGCGAGCTACAACTCGTTCCGCCGCGGTTTCCTAACTTCTTTACTCGATCGTTTCTGTTAACGCTTCCACTTCTCCTCGTTTTTATCGTGTTAGTTCCAAGATCGAATATTTATCTATTTTTATATCCTCTGGGGGATGAGTTTTTCGATGATTCGATGTAATGGATATAATCAGGATTAATTTCTTCTTTTTTTTTTACCTTGGTTTTCGTTTGTTTAAGAAGAAGGAAATGGAAGTTTAGGGGGAAGGGTAATTGCGTTGGAACAGGTTAACCTTTGTGATGTCCTGAATTTAATTGTATAGCTGCATATGTGAACGATTCCCATGGTCACCCGGTATCGGCTAGAATTGAAATAAAAAAGAAAGGTGATCGATCGTTTCTCTATTCTCTGTTGGATAAATTTAACTGTCCATCCACGTCAAACGTTCGCTACGTCAAAGAGAAGCGTTTCTGTACCTCTATCTGTCATCCGGCGATCGTTTATCCACCTGACATTATATAACATTTCCACATCTCCTCCAGAGTGCGTTTCTTTTTCAGTCTCGTTGCTATTTATTGCGGTCGTTCCTCACGTTCTATATTCATCCTGGGCCAAGATTGATTCCTTTTAAACGTGACGTTCAATTTTTTATTGGATACGAAATTGACTCTTTGAAAATAGAAAAACCTTTAATCGATATAGTTTGAAAATAAAAGTATAACATGGTAATTACGTTGTGTAATAAATTCGTTCACTATCTAATCTATATTTTCAGCCGCGGCCTACGAACATATGATAATATGAACATATGTAATGTGCACAATTGTATCATTTAATGTAATGAGAGATAGACGAACGTTATGAGTGTTTAGTAAAAGAATTGATTTTTGGTATACATGTGGTTGGATCTCCTTCGTGTTACACAGTGCACGTTTACAATGTTCCAAATTATAACAATGGAATATTTACTGTACTATAAATATCGGAACATCAATTATCCTAATATTTACAGAAATTTTGTTTACGAATAATCGTCGAATAATTTAAAGAATACCAAAATTCTGTTCGTAAAAGGACAAAATCTTTATGAACTAAAATGAGCGCAGTTTATAACTAGCTTAATCTACTTGCAGAGGATAATAGAACAAAATAATACATTTCTCAGGATCATCTAAAGAAATATGAATGAATTTATTACACAACCAAATACGTCTGGAAAATTACAAAATTGAAGAATAATTTACAAAAAAAGAAAACAGCTTTTTCTCGTTTTGAGAAGGACTTTGGTCTTTATCGATCGAAGAAACGGTGGCCAAGGCGCTGGCCAAAAAGCCAAGCGACTGACAGACATTATTTTAGATCTCTTGGATTGCACAGGCTTGCAACACCTGGGTCTGGAGCAAGGAGCCAGCCAAGGGTGGGGTGGATTACCTCGCGGCTCTCTTCCGCCGCACTGTCTTCCGCCGCCTCCCGGTCACCATTCGCATACACATCCTCCGGCAGCTGGTGCGTCGGCCTTCAATCCCTTCCACCACAGCATCGAGCAAAGATCTCCTAGACTTCCTGGACCTAACTCTGGTAAGCCGTTTTTAACTTTATCGTCTTATAAATAAACTGCGGATCTTTATGTGTTTGTGGATTGTTGCAAGCTGCAGCGATGCACATAATGTGCGAAAATATAAAGCGCATCTTTATATATTTATGGAATATTTAACGCGACAACGCGTAATGTAGAAAAATATGCTGCGCGAAATAATTAGAAGATAATTTGCTCCGTGTAATTCTGATTTTTATACGAACTATCTGCCTGCGTGTCCTTTTAATTGTTTTAACACTGAAATTAGCAGCGCGATTTAAATGATCAATTTGTAGTATTCTAAAGGGTATTTTTAAAGACTTTTCAAGATTTCAATGATTTTGGTAAACTATATGGATGATGGGATCACTCATTATATATTTTGTATGATTATTCGTAATAGTTTATATTAATATCGATTATATCAATTATTTGACTTTTTTGAACAGCTCGTACAAATCCTTGTATAAGGTGATAAATTTATAAATTTGCATAAACATCCGTAGTTTACATAAAAGGCCATGGCATGCTGCAAAAAAAAAAAAAAAATAATAATTATCCTCAAATGATAGAAAGAATTAGATTTAATCGAATTATTCTTTCCAATGATCTTGTTTGTACGATCTGTAAAAAGGATATCAGACCGTGGTAATAGTGTCAGATGATTTATAGATGTTTGGCAAAGAGATGAAAACTGATTGGTCAATGGGTTTCTTAAAGAACCGTCCAGGAATGATTTGGGTCCAATCAGCGTGTCCGTCAGGGAAGTGACCCCGACCACGTCACCTGGTAATCCTGGACCTGGATTACTCACGACGGCTACTGTTGCGGCACCAACGCCTCCGGCGGAACCTACCACCACCACTACTACGCCTAGCCCCTCTGGACATCATTCACATTTTCAAGGTATCGATTCACTTCAACCAAATCTTTAAATTAACATTATAAAACTAACACACACAGAGATAAACAGAGAATAAATAAAAAGTCATATAGTTTTAGATTCTAAACTTTCACGATGATTAGACGATCACGGTGATGGCACATTGATGGTTCTTCGAGCTTCGATCGTATTTTCGAATGCTTCAGTTCACTTCCTCAGGGCAGTCCCAAAGAAGTTTGGTGGACATTCCAAATTACTTCTACAAGGTACACCTAAAAAGGTGTGCTTTAAAGCGCAACGTACTATTAAAGATACGATCGAAACTCGAAGAACCAAAAATATGTCAATTATATAATAATATAATAAAGAGTTCGGATTTAACAACAAATTCCATTATAACAGTATGAAAAGAGCAACATGCCGAGAAATCGTGTCGAAAAGAAGATATCTTCTCTGTTAGCGATTTAATCTGTTTTACACAAGTCGAGGATTACAACTGCCTATTAAAATATACTTACGGAACTCAAATATTAGGTTAAGTAAAAAGTTCTGAGCGTTTTTCGCTAGATGTCTTTAGTGAGCCATATCTCACGATGTGCACATCGCATCGAGTCATAGTATACACCGATTTCAAGGTGATATTACGCATCAAAAAGGTTCTTTGTCAGTTTTGTGTTCGGTGAAGCCAGTTGTGTGTTACAGCGTTCGAAAATGGAGATAAAAAAAGAGAAAATTCGATACATTCTTCAGTACCACTACGACCAAGGTGAAAAGGCGGAGCAGGCGGCCAAAAAAATTTGTGCTGTTTATGGACCCAGTACAGTATCGAATGCAACAGCAAAGCGGTGGTTCCAACGATTCCGTTCTGGTAATATGGACGTCGAAGATGAGGCACGCTCTGGTAGGCCAATCGTCGAAAATGTGGATAAAATCATGGAAATCGTCGAGTCGGACCGGCATGTGAGCACTTATTCCATTGCCCAGGAACTGAAGATTAGCCAGAAAACCGTTTGGAACCATTTGCATAAGGCTGGTCTCAAGAAGAAGCTCGACGTATGGGTGCCACATGAATTGACGCAAAAGAACCTTTTGGACCGAATTGATGCCTGCGATTCTTTGTTGAGACGTAACGAAATCGACCCATTTTTGAAGCGGATGGTGACTGGCGATGAAAAATGGGTCACATACGAGAACAACAGCCGAAAAAGATCGTGGTCCAATCGCGGTGGGCCGGCCCAAACGATCGCCAAGCGTGGATTAACGGCCAAGAAGGTTTTATTGTGTGTTTGGTGGGATTGGAAGGGAATCATCCATTATGAGCTGCTCCCATCGGGGCAAACACTTAATTCGGACCTCTATTGTCAACAACTGACCAGACTGAAGCAGGCGATCGACCAGAAGCGGCCAGAATTGGCCAATAGGAAAGGTGTTGTGTTCCATCAAGACAACGCCAGGCCGCACACATCTTTAACGACGCGTCAGAAGCTCCGAGAGCTTGGCTGGGAGGTTCTATCGCATCCGCCGTACAGTCCAGACCTGGCACCAAGCGATTATCACCTTTTTAAGTTTTTGCAAAATTTTCTTGATGGTACAAAACTGGCCTCAAGAGAGGCTTGTGAAAATGAGCTGGTCAAGTTTTTTACCAATAGGGACGAGGACTTCTTCAACCGCGGAATTATGAAATTGCCTTCAAAATGGACAAAAGTAATCGAACAAAACGGCGCATATTTAATCTAAATCGAATAATCTTGACTATGTTAATTTCATCGTCGAAATAAAGCGAAAAAGCGCTCAGAACTTTTTACTTCACCTAATATCACCTCTTATCTTAAACTTCGATATCCAATTTAAATCTTATGCCTGAACTTCAATCTCTAATTTATCTCGATAAATTAACAAAAAATGAAGAATTCATAGAACTGATATAATCACTTTAACGATAGGTCTTCATCTTCTGGGGGCCACAGGGTCTATCTTCGGATCGATATTCGCTCCGTTGCTGCCACAATCCTCTTGGCTCTACAATCCACTCTACCATACGCAGCAGTACGTCTTAGAGCCGGAATGGCATGCTCTAGCGTTAAGAATGGCCCAGCAACGGCTCCAGAGACCTGACCAGGCGCGAGTGGAAGAAATGAGAAAACTTCGTGGCAGCAGTAGCAGCCCAGAATCCGCGTTGAAGGAAGAAAAACGTCGAGACGACGATCAAGATGTTCTTCGTAGATCAGGTCTGGACAGTCCTGACGGAAGCATAGAAGTGGACGATAGGAACGAGAATGATGCAAACAGAGATCGCGTGAGGAGCGACGAGTCTCTTCCGGAACAGGATTCTCCAAGGATCTCTCCCATTAGAAGCGACCTGGAAGACACTACTGACGTCACATTTCAAGATGCCTCTGTTCACCTAAGACCTAGTATAGAAAATTCGAACGATCAAGAGATCACGAACGATGAGATTCCTCGCAGAGATCTGAAGATTCGTCTGGAAGGCACTGTGGATCTCAGTACAAAGAAAGGACAGGATAAAGAGAACGTAGGACAAGATCTTACCACCAGGAAGAAAGAAGACGATACCGACGTGGAGAGGGAAGGCGTGCGAAGCAGAAGAGAGAGAAGCCCTAAGCCTAGACAAGTCTGGAGACCGTATTAAACGAGGATATTCTTCATTCGATAGATAAATATCGAAATTTTACGTGATGGTCTTGTTGTAAATTTCAACCAGATCTGCCTCGATTAATTTAGGGTCTGTTTTAATATTAGACAGTCGTACGGCCAGGTGATTATAAGAGAGATTTGTATCGATGTAGATGAGCCTGACCAAGGTTCGTGGAAAGCTCAGAGCCTGGTCCTGGAACCAGGAATTATCATGGACTCGAGGACTAACCAGGGTTTACGTTCGTATAGTATGTAAATATATAAGCGGCGTCCAATTATTATTTAGGTTACTATTTCGCGTACGTGTGAAACGCTACCCATTGTCATTTCGAGTGAGATTAATCGATTTTTTCGAACGATCTTTATCACACCAGTCCTGATTTTCGTTTCAATGGACACAAGGTTGATAGAATCTCGCGAAACTTCAACTCCAACGAGTTAGGTTATTATCAAGGTCTGTGTGTGATAGGTATCGTTCGATTCTTTCTCGTCGCGGTAACTGTGAATCCGTGACATTGTAAATATCACTGACTTAAAGAGTCCAGGCCAGAGTCACGTGCCTCTAGGCTACCCCATCTCCTTTTTGTTTTCTCGCCTCCTTTTATGAGAGACATTAATCGACCGTCAGAAAGTGTACGTAACGAAGATCAAGTATGAGTCGATGTGACTGGCCTCGACGATGAGTTTCTTTCACTGTTTAAGTACATCATCAAATAAAGTAATATCATCCGTTCCATGAATGACCATCTTCTTACGCAGCATTCTCTTCGACACCAGCCTGGCCTGGTCTTCAAATAGTAAGTACTGCTTTCATCTGTTAAGCTCCGATATTTTACGTAATAACTCGTTGATTTTACAAGATACATTTTTTAGATTTGAGATCGTGATTTTTATTATTGTGGGACTGTTTTGCTAGCAAGGAACAACGTTCCATAACAGTTCGTGTTTATTAATTTCTTAAATATTTTCTTGTTTCGGCCTAGGTTTGGAACATAGGAAATCTATTTACTTTTTAGAGATTACTTTTAAAACGTCTTTGACAATTACCGTTCGTAGGACACAGTGATCTATAAAAATTAGTTTCTGTTAACATTTCTTACACAGTACTACGAAGGAAACTTTCAGAGTTTTAAAAAATCTCGAATTCCTCGGAAACTTAAAGAGAAGGGGAAAGGATAATTGGTTCCTAGTAAGTTTTAACAGATGTCTTTACTTTCACGAGATTTTCGGATAGAGAAAATTCGTTAGTTCCATCACAGAGGAAATTTTAAAAATTCGAACTCTTCGAAAACTCGAGGAAAGGAAAACGAACCGGGTCGTTTGGCGACTCTATCGATTTATTGGAAGATTCTTGATTAGGACAGGAAAATTTCGCAAACACCCGTCACGTTTCGCGGATCGATATCCTTTCCAGTGGAAGGGTGAGAATTGGCCGATTCGCGGGGGCAAAATCGGCGAAGTCGCGGACGCGCGCCAACTAACCCAACCTAATCCGGACGGACGAGATATGCAGCAGATTCAATAATTCGCCACGATTGCAATCGAGCGGGATGCACCGCACGCAAAAACGGCCAGGCCCGATATCCGCTCGGTGAAAAGGTCCGCGTGATTGATGGGACACACAAAGCGACCCCTTCCTCTCTCTCACCCTCTCTCTCGTCCTCTCTCTCTTTCTCTGTTTCTGTCTCTCTCTGCACATAGCCTCAACATTCACCAACACGCCCTTCGCTTCCAACCCTTGTCTCTCTCTCTGTGTCCGTGTCACGTGGTTGAAATCGAGATAAAAAGACCGCAAAACAATTTTCTACATTATTTTCGGATGCGCCGCCCGATCAAATGAGCAATAATGCCCGGCACACCGCATTGCCATGAATCTTTCAAACGATGTATTCAACCGTGAGCGGCGTTGGTGCAGCGACGCGTTCCCAAACGATGAAAACGTCGCTCGTCTAATTACGATACAGGTAAATATCCGCAACGAGCCCGGTAAAAATAGCACGGAGATTCGAAATGGAACGGTGAAAAGTCATTAGAGTTACTTAGTTTTCAATAGTCAATTGGCCATCGAATTAGGACCATCTAGCATTTTAACTTTGAGTTTTAGTATAGATTTTTCGTGTTTTAATGCACTTATTATTTACCGTACTATTTACACGCTGAATTACTTATGTTGTAATGCATATAAAAGTACGACGTATTTTTGTTAGAATCCCACATATATATACATGTATATGAAATTTTACTAATTGCTAAGGCATTATACATATTTGTGTCTCGCCTTCCTATTCCTTGGTTATAGTTTGTATTTTTATCTACATGTTTATGCATTGTATGCATCTTATGATCTGATTATTTTATCAAACATTTTGAATTTTTATCTACAAATCAAGTAATATGGTTGGGGATGAGTCTATGGAAATTTCCAGTAACATTGAAGTTGAGCGAATTACCTGATTATGGAAATATGCGAATATTCTTTCATAAAAGGAATTTCCTGACGAATTTGGCTCTGTGACATGGGTTAATAATAAATGAATTAAATTAAATAATTGCTATGTATGCATGATGAAATAATTTGGACACCCAGCAATGGTTTCTATATTCCACATTATTTATTTCACATATAGGATGAAGTCCCATTAATGAATAAGAAGTGTAAATTATATGCGCGAGTATCATAGAGATGCATGATACAGATTTTTTTACAAAATCTCTTAAACGATACTTAACGCGTAATATGTAACATAAGAAACGACAATTTTATATAAAAAGAAATCTTACCTTCAAAGATTTCTATCACATTCCCGAAAACTACGACACAGTCTCAACTATTTTCCATCCATCTGTAAAAAGAGACTAATACAGAAACTCGGGTCCTCTTCTCTCGATCTTTTCAGGACGTTTTATTTCTTTTTTTTCTTTTTTCTCTCTTCGTCGAAAGACCCTAGCGTACACGTCCATGCTGGTCGGGTTATCGTAACAAACTACCCCAATGACGACACGATTAAAATTTCACGGGGGTTGCGTGGCACGGGCGTGTTCTCTCTCTCGGAACAAACCGTCTCTCTGTATGATCCCTCTCTCTGCCGTGCCTACCCCGTCCATCGAGCCGGACCAGACCACCTTTCGATCCCCCTCTCGCTCACGGAGCCACCCCCTCATCCCCGTCGGGTGATTGGTACGCGACCGCAGCCACCCCCGCTTTTTAATACACCCGCACCTGCATACTCCACACCCGCAACCGGTGAGCTGCCACCGTACATACACCAGAGAGGGTGCATCCAACCCCCTCTAACCCGTCCCCCCGTTCTACTACCACCCACTAGTAGCTCTGCTCCTCTTCCTTCCTCTCTCTCTCTCTTTCTCTCTTTCTCCTTCAGCTACCGGTTTGGTGCTGCTGCATCGTTCGTCACGAGTGCTCGATCTCGCTCTCTCGCTCTCTTTCCCTTTCACTCTGTGTGTTTGCGTGTCGCGCTCTCGTTCCGCGTCAACGTCAACGGTGCACGCCGAGTGATTCATCGATCGAACACGTATTCGTGTCCCCGGCTCGTTCATCCCCCCGAAATAGCGACAAAGACTGGCCCTCTCCTCTTGCCCGGTGTGCGGACCGGAGCTAGCCCGTATGAAGCTATGCCCGAAAACCGCCGCCACGGCGTCGGGCACAGAAGCCAGAGAGACGGAAAATGCATTTCCAGAGTCGATGATTGGGGCCGTTCTTTCAATCGCGGTGTGGCCGCCTGCGGCTCTCGGCCGGCTCTCTTTCACCGATCTCGATCCAGACGAGAGAAACCGTGACTGGTCAGGGTTTTCCGCTTCAGAGGTACTAAACTTTGTCTTTGTTCCATATGGAAGACTGTAGCTACTGGCAATGAGCCTTTTGTGGATTGTATATGGTAAAATGCGACGAGGTGACGAAAGTTGGGAGACTTTGATAAATTGGTCGGTATCTGGGCATTCGGAAGATACTGTTTGTTGTAGAGTGTGCAATTGAAGCTGTACGTAGATTCGTTGTCTAGATGCGTTAGGATATTTTTTAATTCTAACAGAATATTAAGATTTTATCGTCATAACTCTGCTTCGTTTTCTCTATCATTTTCGGCTGAATTCTATTTTATTAACGTTAAGAAATATTTTCACAGTTTGGACAAAATATGAAAAATGTGCATGATTACCCGGTTCAATTTTACGTTAAGTTTCTTAAAATATCAGAAATTCTTTTTATTGGCTGAAACAGGAGCAAGAATAAAATATAAAAGTTGGAGGATCCTAGCAATGTTAATATTAACCTAACATTGGTTAATTTGTTCATTTCCACTGATTTCGATATTTAACTTTATATAAACTATATACTGAAGCGATCCAGCGCTATCAAAATCTAGCAAAAACACTGATCAAGACAGAATCGATTAGCCATCAGTTCTTCTAATCGCAGTACCTCATACATTTTCAAGACGGCTAAAGATTTCCGATCGCTAGTAATGCAGACGAGACAGTTGCGCCTGATTAAAGGGTGCAAAAGGCGTACAGGAAGGGTCAGCGAAGGAGGGATCAGGAATTATTTAACGCGGCTTCTCGACTTCTTCTGATCTTTTCCATCAGGTAGATGAACCCTTTCATCCTGAGGAGAGAGCATCGTTGGGTGGGTTGGCTGGCGATGGCGGGGATTCGAGGCAAGCCCCGATCCGCGACGATGAAAATTATACGCATACATAAGAGCAAGGTGAGAGACTGCTACGTTAAAGAAATTAGAGAGATAATTCCTCGGACGAATACCCAATTTACCCTTTCGTCCGAGCCCGAGCATCCTGGCCTTATTATCTAAAGTGCTCGGGCTGCGAGAGGCTGACAACGAACGAACAGGCAAGGGATAAAAAAAAAGAGGAAAGAAGGAGGGAAAGAGAAAAAGAAAAAGAACATGCACCCTTCTGACGGCAAGGAGAGCGCTGCTGCTGGGTTTGCAAGGACAAAAAGTATTAAAAGGACAGCTCCTCCTCGCGAACGTACAACCAACTGGCCGGCTGAAGGGATGCCCGCCAACTTTTTTCGGCTCCTATCATTTATTCACGCCGGAGTTATTTTCTTCCGGATGCTCTACTTTCCTGAAATGTGAAAGGGCAGATTTGTCGATCTCGAGATCTTCGAAAATCTTTGCTGATTTTTTAAATTAATGCCGATGTGGTTCTCAGGTTTGTATGTACGTATGATACATGATTAGGATGATAAATTCTCTACAGTGATGAGAAAAATGGAATTTCCCAAGGATACTACCAATGAATGTTCTGTTTACCGCTAGTTTTCTAAATTTTCTTTCGATCGCAGTAGCCTTGAAAATTTGATAAATTTTAGTACATCAATCTCAGCGAAACATTATTTCCATTAAAACTAAATCTATTCTGATGACGTGTGGAAGTATATTTATCTTAGTTAAAGAAAGACACAGACATATGTATTTTATATATTACTTAATATTTACATACTTTTAATAATTGACCTAATATTTAAATATCGGAATATCGGAATATCGGAATACTTTCATCGTATAAAAAATTCTTTATAAAAAGACGAAATATCGTCGAAACTATCGAATTCGATGTATTTCAACATCACCGAACATATTTTCCCTAAAAGTCTTTTAAAAATTATTTTCCAAGAAGGTCAATAATTTTCCAAATATTTCCCAGAGGTCTTCTAAGTATCATATTCCAACAACGCCAATAATTTTCTACGTTTCACCTGCGCGAAAGCTGCATTATAACAAGGAAACTTCGATTTCCTATATCTCCAAGTTTCCTCAAAGATTTCCGGAAGGATTAATGGAGGATCCTTTGGTCCCGGAAGCGTGACGCGTTGGCTCGATGCTAATAATAATAAACGATCGCAGATATAGTGGAGGCAGGTCGATGTAATTCGTACAAATGATAGTTCACGACGATCACAGGGGTAGAGTATGTCGGCGGAGGGTGGTGAAGCTCGTATACATCGTAATGGCCCTGAAATTAGATCCCACCCTTGGCGCGGCTCCCGAGTTCGACAAATTCGGTTAGGTCGATGAAAAATGAATCGCTGTTACCACCGGCCTTTTGCTCTCTCCTCCATCGGCTTGGTCGGTTCGCATCTTCGATTTTTATCGGCGGACGTCCGGCACGCTTTAATTTATCGACATATAATTTATCGGGGGTGGCGGGATCTGTGGGTGTTTCAGCAAGAAAGGGATCAGCGTTCCAACGCGATTTTACCATCCGGTATGAAATGTTAAAGGTTCCGGAATTTGGATTCGGTTCTGTTGATTTTTCGATAGGTTCGCTGTTCATTTGCCAGGATTGTTAATTCATTCTCCGTTTACAATGCAGAAATGTAGCTTTGTTTTACAGATCAGAAGTACAAACACGTTCTTCTTGTTCGGGTTTGAATGCTTGCTTTTTAATTCATTTTGGGAAGGTCGATTCATTGTCCGGTTTTTCTGGAGAACCCAATAAATTAAGTGACGCGTCTGATTAGTGCCACCTGTTACTACTTACGACTTACGACCTTCCACAGAGCGCGTAAAAGTGCAAACGGTCCTATAAAAGTTTTATACGTATTCGTACCATTTGTTGTGTGTTTAATTCGTTTAAAAGAGAGTGATTCAGTGTAGGCGAAGCATCGTTTCTGACCAGTGCCGCCCGTTACTACTTTCGAGTTCTTCGTACCACGCGTGGTTGCAAGTATGGCTACCGAATAATTCCTCTTGTAGAAGTTTTCTATCTATTTGTGCTATCCGTTGAATTTCAATTCGCTTTAGTATGGTGGATTTACTGTGTAACGCGCCTGCTCTGTGTTATATGATACTACTTGCGAGTTTCTACCACGTGTGGTTGGAAAGATGGCTAGCAAACGATTTTTCTTGTGGAAGTTTCCTATCCATTCGCCGCATTTATCGTGCTTCTAATTCGTTTTAGGAAGGTAGATTTGCTTAGTACTGTGTCTGGCCCGAGCAGCCTGTTACTACTTACTAGCTTCCATCATGAATGGTTGGAAACATAACTAGTAAATACGAATAATCCTTCTATTCGCGCTACTAATAGTTTTTTCTTTGTTTCAGGATTTATGGCGCGTCTGACTAATGCCGCCTGTTACTACATACGCGTTTTTAGCATACAAAGCAGTCACACTATCATTACACTACATATATTTTATAAATTTTATATTCCACTACTATTATGTATTCTAGCTAATTCTCGAATAGTATTTCTCCGCTATATTTCCAATACTTCAACTGTGGAATCTATATAAGGAATTGAATTCTATATAATTGCTAGTCTAAAATATTATTCTCTTCGCTCGTCAAAATTCCTCAAGTGATTTTTCAAGTATTACAAATCAAGAGACGAAGGTTACTGAAGTATCTTCGACAAGTTTCATCGACAATTGTTCAGGAAGGCACAGGAGCCTTTTTCGGAGGGGATTAATCCGTACGCAGGAATAACTATAAGAGAGAAGGTTTGTTTCACGCATAGCCCGAAGCGTTCGTTATATTATGTTTGCTACTGGTGTTTACAGCTGCTCGTAACCCGGATGACAATCTCGGATGAGGGGTGGCTCGACGATAAGACAGACGTGCACGCATATTTGTTTCCAGCCCGAGTGCTGGAAACGCTTCACGGAAATGGAGGATCGGATGACGGTTCTGTCGCGCTTTTTCGAGACATCGCATCGTTTTGACTAGCTAGCTGACAACATATCGAAATAGTAGGGTTTCAATCAATTGCTAACGTCAGAAACACGATGAAATAGAAAAATATAGAATATAAAAAACATAAAGAAAGAATTACAGTTGAATCGAAAATCGGAGATTTTGTTTAAAAATCAAATACGTTGCCCGCTTTCAAAATTAATGCTTCAGATAATAATTCCAAACGAATTAAGCTTAATTTGGTATGATAACTTTTCCTACCTGTGTTTCTCACTGTATAAATCTCGAACAATGAATTAATTCTTTATTTATGACTGAAAGATAATTCAGTTTAAAAATGTACCAGAGAATAAGTATCAAGCTCACTTTCGAATTTCAGAGAACTATCACAGAAATTTCTCAAGTATTGAAAACCGTGTACAGAGTTAAAACTGTAATCGGTTATCGTGCAACTCCACAGCGATACTCGAGAAATGATCTAACGTCCATTGTGCAAAAACACAGAATGCTTCAACCCTTGGCGTACATATTCCATCAAAGTTCCATAGTGTTCGAATTTTTTTCCATCCAAAAAGTGTGACTACTTTCACGTCATAGTCTGACACAGCTCTCGAATCGTGAAGCAGCACGAAGTCGGACAAAGAGGGATCGAAGCCCGAAGACGAATCGATGAACGAGAGGAATGGGGGGATGGACCGAGGCAACAGCGTCGAAACTTCGCCAAAGACAATATAAAAGTTGGGAGGGTCGCGCGGGATTGGAAGTCGTAAATATCATCTGCTAAATAAAGCTTCATCCTCGAGTAGGATTCAAGCGGTGGTGAAAACCCCTTTGCACCGGCGGCGGGGGAGTCGGAGACAAAAGCTCGTAACGTTCGCTGACATTAAGGTATTGAAAGAAAGGGAGAAGCCCGTTGTGAACGGTGTCTCCGTTCACCCTTCTCAAACGATCAACGTCTCCGATCGTTTTGCTACCCAAGACGTTCCAGGCTGACGTCTTAACTATCCAAAGAATAGGCAAATTTCAGTCTTTCGTTTGTGAATCGTTTCTACTACGAAACTTCATTCTTAAATTCGCGGCTTCTCTGGATGCAACTAAACGACCTGAAAGTGACAATTTTATATAAAAATACTTTTAAAGATTTACTATCAACTGTTTCGTAGTTTCTCATTTGTGAATATATATTTATAGTAGATGTACTGGAATAGTAGTAGAAGAAATCAATTTTTTTTTCAATCTTCAAAAAGAGTTTTCTCCAACATTGAAAAGTACGGTCAGTGTATGTTGACTTATTAACTCTGTTGTTCTCAAAGTGCTGCGAATCGATACATAAATCCTCTGTCAAGATTGAGAGAGTAGATTGAAGAAATAACTTGTAGATCACCAAAATAAAAAAGATTCGCTGTAAGTTTAGTTGTAAGCCGTATGTTACAAAAATCCCTTTTCCCTGAAAAATTCAGATTTTATTGGAAACGCACATAGAACAGATTCGAAGAAAAATTTCTAACGGTAAAAAAAGAAGACCAAAAATTTGTTCAATGAAAAGTCACGCTTCTCTCTGAAAATCTCACGTTCCATCTGCAACACACGAGTGCTCCGTCAAAAATTAGAAACACGAACGTAAGGGGGTGGCATCGAAGAATCCATAGGCTGGTATCTCCCTCTTGGAAAGCTTTGCGCGAACCATTAAGCAGAATCGTTTGGCTAACCGAGACAAAAATCCGGCGGCGATATTTTTTTATTCTCCGCCCCCTCCGGCGAAGGCACGGTTGGATTCCGTGCGTGCCAGCACGGACAAAAGACAAACGCCGTCGCCGTCTTTCGTTTGTTTCAAGCGTCATTTGTTTGGCGGACCGGTGGAGATGGGCTGCTGTTGCTGGTCGACGTGCCCCTGCTTTCCCCGAAACGTTTTCCACCGAGAGAAGGGAAAGGATGCGGGAGATATGGGGTTGCATGGTTAGAAAGGCCACATTTGAATGCCACCGGAAAGGGGCTGAGCGCTCTTTCATCTCTGCTTTGTCGTGCCACCTACGCACGACCCGCGAACACTCCAGAGCCACGATGGGACCTCAAACTTTCGATCCAAAGGCCGGATCCGGGAAATGTTGCGCCGAGAAATTTTTATCGCCGAGGGAAAGTCAACGTTGTTCTACTATCGCGTTGATGGATGTATGACTTAGAGGAGCTTCTGTGGTGGATTTGTGGAAGGAATCGTTTTTGAAACAGCGTTTGTAAGGAAGAAAAAGAATTTTAAAAATATCTTGTGTAGTAATGCAGCGGTTGATAATATTGATTAATTGATGAGTTACGCGGTTTAAGGTGCAGACTTGTCTCTTACAATTTTCAAATTTCATAATTCTACCCTTTGATAATCTTACAATTTCCTTCGATATTTCTCAGTAGTTTATAGATCAATTCAATAGTGGGATTATTTTCTACAGGGAAACAATTTTTTTATAAAGTAAGAAAATAACTACATGTATGTAAAGAACAGAAAGATGTATTCACTGTTAACAGAAAAATACTTTTAGAACAATTGATGGACCAGTTCGAATAATAAGGCTGATTTTTCAAAAGTGCAGAAGATCTTAGGAAAGACAAATTAGATTTTCTATGACGGTCAGAGAGGCAAGAATTTGCAAGAATTTTCAACCGAAGAGACATCTGCAGAGAAATACAAGGTGAAATAATATTATAAACAATTCATGACTTTTTCGATACTTCAACGGGGAGATTCCAAGTTCAAGATGAACGAAAAAAGGAAGAGGGAAGGGCGGAGGAGAAGAAGAAGGCAAAAGAGCAATCGAAGCAGAGAGAGGGTTTCTTTCATCAGAAAATAATTAAGGTTTTCTATGGAGATGATGGATTCTGTGGACCTGCCGTTCGCTCAGTCAACGTCAGAGGTTGACAATAGGTTCAATGGATGGAGCGTTCCTTTATTTAAAGTAGCTTTGTGTCCTCGCCGACCTCTTCTTCCCCTCCGTCCAGCCGCCGTGCAGTCGAATCTGGATCGTCCATTCTGTCCCTTTCCCTCGAAGAATCGAATTTCTTTAAGGGGAAGTTAATGAAAAAACGGTGATGCGGCAGGGATGGATCCACTGAAAAATCCTCTCTATCTCGATCACAGCTCAGAAATCCTCCAACGTCTCAGAATATCTTCAAAATACAACTCTCTGCTTGGAAAACTCTGCTAATTAAGTAAATATGATATTTTATTTACCTCTCCTATTTTTTAAATTCTTCTAACTGTTGGATTTAATTTTTAATTAATTAGCAGATTAGTATATAGGCAGTGAGTGGTAATTCCACATACTTAAAGGGCGAAATCAATTTCTAGTTATTTTCCCCATTTTCATATTTACAAATCGTTAAAATTTATAATCGTCACGGCGATACATAAATTATTATGGTATTTCCTATCTCTCATACGAGAAGCACATATTAACAATAGGTAAATAATTATATCCAAGATGAAATAACTTTTCTAAAATCTTGCAACATATTTATCACAGCCCACCATCGTTTTCAATCCACAGCGAAAAAGAGTTAATGTACCATCCTTTCACATACCAAACATCCGCAAAGTTCGCCAACCTCTATTTATCGTCAAAGACTGAAATCAATTTCCAAAAGACAAGAAAGTTCATCAGCATTCAACACGGTTATAGATCGATGGCGGGGTGTAGGGTGTCGGTGAAACGGAACGAAAACAAAGAAGATCGTTTAACGATATTGTCAGAGTAAGCCCCGGAGGGCCAGCCACGGTTCCTCCGAGACGAGCTTGAGGGGAACCAGCGCGGCGGATGTTGGGCGTTGGGTGCCGACTCGTTCGGGCTGGCTGGTATTATTCCGAGCCATTTGTCACTCGGCCAAGCCGACAACCCCTTTCGTTTCGCCGACACCCTCTCGCGAGACCCTCTCGCGCGTTTTTATAGCCGCGAATCGTCGCAATATGCCGACAAGGGGCTTAGCTCGCTTCGAGAGAACTCGAGGGCAGATTAAGGGGATGCAAACGCCTCTTTTTCCTGCTTTCTTTTCTCTTCTTCTCGCTCCTCTTCCTCGTCTAGTGTCTTACAGCGGATAGTCGAACGGATTAAGGTCGACTAAGACAGATCTCGCGACTGCGGGACAACGATTCCACAACTCCTCTTCGAGATTTGGTTCCTCCTTCAAATGGCCCCTTCTTCCAGGCAGCGGTAATTAATTCTATGGGGTAGAGAACGGAGGATGGAACATTCTACACGTCTTGAAACCCGTCGAAAAGACGGTGGAATTATTGGGCGATTTTTGAGGAATTTTTAAAAAGGTTATGGTTGGGTTTAACATATGAGAACTATATCGTTGCTTGGCATTGATAGCGTAGAACTTTTTTCTCGTTGTGCCACTATCAATTCGAAGCAGCGATACGGGAAAGATATGAAGTTCATCTTCGCTTATTTCTATACTTCTCGATAGCTGAGAAGAAGTATTTTAATATTAAATAATTGAAGAAGACTTAGACAATGTTTAATCCGATAGATTCGAAAAATTGTTCAAAATATTTCTCATTCTAAAAAGAGTTTCCAGCTTTTGAGAAACTCCCGAAATAATAAAATTTTTATTTACGAACGAAAATCGCCAAATTCTTTAACAAAAGAATATGTTAAATTGCTTGAAAAAAATACCTTAATTTTTCAACAAAAAAATGTAAAAAATCTCCAAATTCCTTAATAAGGAAAGTTCCCGGTTCGAAAGAAATAGATAACAAAAAAAATCGCGTCAGAAACTCGCGCGAAGATGATAGAAGAAGATGAACGAATATCATGCGATGGTATTTCGTCGAGATTGAAAAAGAATCCGCGGCTCTCGTCGTGACAACTTACGGAACGGCCAACGAGGCGTGCGCGAAATCGCGGATCTAATCTGCTAAAAGTCTGCTTAATTATGAACGGTAGAAACGGGGTGGAGGGCGACAAGGGGCGGCGGCCGAGAAAAGGGGCAAAGCGAGGGGGTGGATGGTACGCTTCTGTTTTCGGACTTTTCCATTAGCCGAATGAATCGTTAGTCTTTTGTTGACTTTTATTGGGGAACGCTGGTCTGGCACGGTCGTGTCTGCGCGCGAGTCGCCTTGGTTTATCCGGACGATCCGCTTGATTCGCACTGTCTGCCTCCGATTAACCCGTGTCTGCTTTTCCTTCGGTTTTCGGTAGTAATCGTTCTGTTCTTCCTTTTGTCTCAATGAATTCTGTTTTGCCTTATATACGCTGTTCCGTGACTAGTTCGATTTTCTACGCGATAGTTGCCACTTGTTCATGTTTCTTTCTATCATAAAGATCTTTATTTTAATCCAGTTGTGCCTTGAAGCTATCTTAAGGCGGTATTGGGTTGTAATCTGAAAACAAAGAGATCTAGGAAGAAGCATGCGTTTGAAAATTAGAAACTTCGAAAATTAGAAAATTAGAAGAAATTAGAAAATTTATTTCAAACGATCTATGAAAGAATATCAAGATTCGATAGGAAAAAGTGTCTGGAACAGGGACAAAAAGAAATTGGGTATTTCGTATGTTACATCCTAATACTTTTACGAAAATGTCATCAGTCGCGAATATATTTATAATACTGTATGCACAAATATATAAGAATTAAATAAAGAGTATAAAGAGTAGAATAAGATGTGTACAGTAAAACTTTGTTCATATGAATTCTATGTACTTGAAATTTTAGTTAATACTCTAAAACTTGTGCTCGTTCGATTCATTTGTCTGGACGCGAGCCTGATAAATATTGCGGAGAATCAGTAAATTCTATCATATTAATTGCTTGTTGAAACCCTAAACCTGACAGGTACATGGAAATATTTTGAAACGTACCGTACAACATTGCTGATCTAAATCTTACTTTTTACTAAAATCTAACAGTATCGATCAGTAAGATGATTAAACGAACGCGATAAATGCAGTAGTACCAACAACTTGATCGAAAAACGATTTATCTTCTCAACAAGAACAATTCGTATAACCAACAGAAACTTCCGAGAAATCCATCCTCCCAAAACTCTCCTGCATCTTGAACTCCTCGAAACTCATCTCTCTCTCTCTCTCTCTCTCTTTCGCTCTATAAAATCGTACAGCGAAAGCCACAAGCGCCGTTTCCACGTTTCGACGAGCGCACCAACCCCAACAGCCTATCAAGAAATCAGTAGAATCGAAGGAGTCCCCATGGCAGGAAGGGGGACACGATAGCATTTTGCTGGACAAACGATGGCCTGATAGCGGAACCAGAAGGAAAGCTGCCGCCATCCAAAAGGGGGGGTTTGGTCGATAATTCAAAGGGACCACGAGGTTTCGCGTGGAAAGTGGAAAAAGTCGAAGGCTTGACGCGAGATAGTCAAGGCATCGGCCTGTTCCGCTGGTTCGACTCCATCCGATCGACTGGAGGGTTAATTTTCTGGTCAGTTGGTCGCTTCTGGCTCTCCAGGGTTATAGCGGCGATCTCGAGGCCCGTAACAACCCCTACTTTACCCCCTACATAAATATCCGGAATTAGCCATTTCTCCTGACCTCTCTCTCTCTTTCTGCCTCCGTTTCGCCGGCGTTCACCCAGTCCAGGGTGTACACCCCTTGCCTCTGCTCGTTCTGTCTTCGTCTAACCGTCGGTCAGCCAGCCGAGCAGCCGGTTGTCGGGCGGAGTCTACGATCACTTGACCGATTAAGGACCGAACCGGAGGGCTTCGATTCGAGTAGTCGCTCCGTTACGCGGGGGTCGTGAGTGGATTGACGTAATTGAGGAGAAAACACGACGCGAGCCGTCATGTCACGGAATATTCGACCGAGCCACCCTTTCCACCGCGATTAATCAGACCAACCCGCCGACCGCCAAGTGTCTTTCACGATTTTTAAGGTAATCGCGGACTTTTTTGTTGCTTGAGAGCTTTGGCTCGTTGGCTATGGAATTTTGGAAGCTGCGGCGATTACGAATACAATTAGGATGCCGCAGTGGATAGAGATATTACGATGGACACGGTCTAATCTATCGCTTCGTCGATTTTCTCCCTTGCTGTCAATCTTCGTTATCACGATAGGAGGTAAATATTAACTCCTCCTGCACAACAATTTATCGACTAATAATGTTAATTATAATTGACAAGTTATAAGTTACAGGCAACAGATCCTGTTTGATAATGCCATCATGTCTTGATCTCGATACTTTTAATCTTTATTATCGTTTCGCTTTAACTTGCATAACTATTCCTCAAATTTTTCATCATCCATTCGATACTATTATACAGAACATTTCATATTTGTAACATATGTATAGCGTATATGTGGTATACAGGTAAAAAAAATTTTGACCACGTTCCGTAGAAGACAGAACAGGTGATGGAACAGATGATAGAGCAAGACATGGAAAAGTTTATTAATCAGAAAGCCGAGTTAAATTGACATATCACATAGCCATGGGGATTGGAGCAGTGAATATTAAATAGATGTAAGCAAAGTTGGCTGGCGTAGATGCCGAATACATTTAAATACCAACTGCACCGCTCCATTACATGAAACAAAATTTCCATTCAAAACGAAAAAATATTTTATATAAATGTGACTTACCTAACTATAGAAAAATAATCTATATCAATCAATAATCTGCGATTATTTATATTATTCATTTGTATTATATATCGTTAATCTATTATTTATGAAAATCTATAAAAGCTCGAATCTGATTTATTCCTGGATTACAGGAGAAAGAAGAAAAGATGAGGAAAACGGATCTTTGAATGGAGAGGTGCTGTCAACTTCCGGTTCTTGATCCTTAAACCGGCGGCGTCGTTCAATGAGAGGGATTTCGCCGCGAATCAAGGACCAGAAGTGACTGGAGGGCCGTTGGATCTCCTCATCTCGTTTTTACTCACTCCGGATTAAACAAAAGCCAAAGCTCCTTAAACTGCGGTCTCGGCTAAGCTGGATACATGCGAGGGTCCTGTGGACTGGCGTTGCTCTTTTATCTGGATCGCGTGATCCTCTTTGCTCCTCATGAACTCCCCGACGTAACAACAACTCGATACGACTGAAAGCCCCGGGGACATTTATGTTTCGTTTATTTCGCGAGCCGTGTGCCTCGAGCCACCCTCTACCTGCGTTTCCGCCTTCCAGTCTTTCCAATTCTGTGTTCTAAGATGCCTTTCCTTCGTTTGATTTCTCTGTCTGCGGTCCTTGTTACTCGATAGCAGAATAGGTCAGAAAAGACTATAGAGGTAGATTTTATTTGAAAGTTCAAGTGACATTTGAAACGAAGTAAAAATAAGCGATTTCTATGAACGAAGTTCGGACGAACTATTTGGAATTTTCTGAGGCAAAGATCAGTGTGTTTTAAATAGTTCGGCGCGTTGAAAAAATTTTTGAGTCTCAGTTATTTTGTTGAGATTCAGAATTCTCTAATTCTCAATCTTTTTTTTTTTGCCAATGAGGTATGAGAGTAAATGTGCGGTCTAACGAAGAATAGAATCTTAGAAACTGTAGAGATGAATTATATTCGAGACCGGAAAGAATATTTCGTGTTAAGTAAAGGCAAAAAGATCACACTGGTCAAGTTTATCCAAAGCATCTCGAGCCTATACCTCGAGTATTTTTGCTTCCTTGCAGGAATTTTGAAATTCCAATTATTTTCCGAGTTTCGTGATCCTCCAATCTCCGGTCTTCCTTCGAAAAAGTCCTGTAAATAGAATCCTATAAAAAACTGTCCATAGGAATTCTAAAAAGAGGCGCATTCCAGCGACCATTTCCTTCTATTAAGAGCCAATTCCCGCACAAAGGAGCCAGTGAATCCCAACATCGGACCATTTCCATCGAGCCGCGTAACTGACTGGTCGCGAGCAACCGCTACATGGATTCTATTTATTATTTTACCGTCGCTGGGGGAAGGGGTGGAGGAACAATCGATACACCGGCTTGTATCGCGGATATCTCGATGCGGCGTAGGACAAGCGGAACGATGTCCATCGCGGTGGCCATCTAGCTGGTTAGTTCCGGAGGGTGGCGAAACGGCACCAGAAAGAAGGGTGACATTTTTCTCCTAATATGAATTCCACCGGTTCCGCGCTCGTGAATCACCCCGATATCTTTGTCTCTTAACGCCGCCTATGAATACAATATCGAATGGTAAGGAGAGGGTGACCCGACCGGATAGGATGAAGTCGGGAATCGACGATAAAAACGGGCAGCGACGAAACAGCTCTCGCTGCTTTCCTTCGTCCCCTTCGCCCGCTATTTCGATCGTGTCCAGTCACTGTCTTTCGCATACGTCTCTTTTTTTATTTTCCTTTTACGGATTTACGTGCTGGTTGGATAGGGATACGGTGATGATTCCAGTTGTTCAGAAAGTAAAAACGCTGGACGTGAGAGAAATTCGATTGTAAGGGTTCCTTTCTGATGTCATCGCGAGGATATCGAGGTCTTCATTTATTTAATTTATCGAGGATCAAGTCTAAGTAAAAAAAATAAAGCAACATTCCGTCCCGTGAGATATACAGTGGCTATAAAAAGTATCGACACGCCATTGTATCTATTGACGAGACCATTTACATGTTAATTAAGTTCAAGTAGATTGAATTTCGTATCATTAGATAGCACTCGTATATTACAAAAATTTGACGCTAATGAAATATAGAATTCGATAAGAAAAAAGAAACGGCTTATTGGAAAATAAGGGTGCCTGCCAATACTTTTTGGAATCGCTGTATATATTCGACACTTGTATTATGGTTTCGCTAGAATTCTAATCAATTTTGAACTGTGACATATATACTATTGACCATAAATTGCAAGGCAAAATGAAATTGATACTTGTTAACCGCAATATTAAATTATACTGTGTTTTAAAAATTTTGTTACAGACTTACACGCTTTATTAAGACTTACGTTTAAAATCAGCAAGTCAAATCCCACGATATATGGACAGGAGTGTCTACATATATTTTCGATTATCGCTATAATGTATTTATTAAAGAATTTTAGTTAACTTGTTCTTTGATGGACAATGGAAAACTATAATTCTACTATATAGAATATGAAATTATATGAATTATATATTATATGAAAGGTACTAGCTTCATTGGCATAAGATTGATTTCATCGACGATCATCTTCAGTAAACGGATTCAGTAACTCACGTACTTTATTTCTTCCATGCCTTTGTCCTTTTATAAACAAATTCCGATATATACGTAATAAATTGTAAAAGTGACGTTTAGAATAGATACTAATTTCGAGGGTCGTTGTTTTACAGGTCGAGATTGATTTTTTACGAGCGATGCACAAAGACCAAAGAAAGCGAAGGGACGGGTTACGCCGGACCCGTGTGGGAAAATCCAAGTCGAGGCAGCGGATCCTGGAACCCTCCCAACAAGACGAAAAGTTCTTCTTCTCCTGAGGCACACGGGATCGAGATCGGGATCGGGATCAGTTACGGAGAGGTCGAAGAAGGACTGATCCTGTATTTGAATACGAGACTCTCGGAGGACTACATGCATTTTAACTACCGTCCAGATGCCGCGGCTCTCACGCTGCCCCGTCGCCCAGCCATCGTCAAGTTTCTAAACTATCGTTACTTGGACCAAGGGTGGAGGGCTCGTAAATTCTAAAGACATTCGTCAGCTTCTCTACCTCTTTTCTCTTTCCATCGCTTCGAGATACCTTTGGATCGTAGTAATTGTTTAGTTTCAAAAACTTTATCACCTTGTGAGGCGATTAGGGTGCATTGTGTTTGCATCCGATGTCACATGTAGGTAACAATCTTAAGGAGGTTTGCCTCGTAACAGAGGAGAGGACGTGGAATATTACACGTGCTTTAAATCATCCTCGAGCTAAACATCTTTTCCTCTCATTCATTTTCTTATATTTCAAAGTAACTGGCAGGACATCTTGAGTTTCAGGAAAACATGAAAAAATTCTTCTTTATATGTGCAATCTCTCGTTACAATCTTATCCTAGTCTTTCTTAAAGCGTTCGAACAATTTCTGTTTATTCAAAGAAGAGCGAGATCGATGCATAGAAATTCGAAGACCTGTCACGGAGAAAATCCTTCATCGGCAAGAGACATCCAATCTACGTGACTAATAATTTCAATTCTCTTTCCCGTCGCTCCCCAACCAGTCTCAAAAATCCAAGTAAATTTCCACCCCCAATCCTTCTCCTTATATCTTAGCAACTTGAATAAACAAGTATAAGAAGCGTGACGAGTGCTTCACACTCTTTAAGCTTATCTATCAATAATTATGAGCACAAAGCATCGTAATAATATAACGAGAAAAAATCATTGTGATTTATTCCATTGAGTCGGGCTGATACTTGACATGCACCGTGATAACCGAAGAATGTATCCGATGAGAGCCGTGCCAAGCTACCACGAGTAGTAGATACTTTTCTCCAAGAGCAATATAAAAATGGTACCTAAAGAAAGGACACCTTTCTGATCGCTTGCGTCGCTACCTTTTCGCCATTCACCGCAGGCACTGTTCCACGAAGACAGTCAGCCAAGCAACCGAGCTCGCATCTTACATCCAGCATCTAGTTGGAACACGGAAGAGACAGACGTACACGTACATACGTAGTCGACGCGGAGTCGTAGGCGAGCCCTGTCGAGAGACAGCTCGGAGGAGGGTGAGACAGAGTCGTCGGAGGGTGGCTCGAAGGAGAAGGAATACGAGAGAGAGAGAGAGAGAGAGAGAGAGAGAGAAGGGAGGGAGAGAGAGAGAAAGAGTGAGAGAGAGAGAGAGAGAGGAAGAAAGAGAGGGAGATAGAGAAAGAGAGAGAGAGTAGTCGGGGGTGGAATGTGGGGTGGGGATTGGTGTTGTAGCCGAGTGGGTACCACCAGAGGTGGGTCTGGTTGGCCGCGGCGTCGGCGGCGGCGGCGTCGGCTGTCTTGGACAAAATCAATACTGTGGCCACCCATCCCTCGCCACCCCTTCGCCTCATCCCTCCAGTCACCCCCCTCGACGCCTCTCCGGCCAAATCCACCCGGCAGCCCACCTAAGGTTGCGGAGTAAGTCGGAGGCGGAGGTGGAGGAGGCGGTGGAGGTGGAGGCAGAACTGGCGGACGGCAGGCTGGTGTGGGCTGGCTGCAGATGCCGCGTAATTACCACCCTCAAGACACGTGTGGCGCTCGCTCGCGCATCCCCCACCCCCGCAAGCACCGAGCCAGGGATCGCTGATGCCGAGAGGCTGCTGATGTCGGTGAATGCTGTTCTCGGATGCGAGGATCGCTCTTTATTAAAAGTATAACTTCCGATATCCTGCCCATCACCATTGATTGTGGCTTACTTTCTTTCCTTCCGTATTTCTTTCTTGCTTTTTCTTTGTTTGATTTTTCTTTCGGCAAGTTGGCTATCATCGATGTTGATGCGAGCTGAACTTTGCTGACTGGAAACTCTTAGTTATCAAGGGGATTCTTGAGCGTTTGTGGGTTTACCGGGTTCTAGGCTCAACGAAATCGATCCTGTCTTATTGTTAGTTTCTTTTACTTCTTTTTGCCTCTTGCTTTTCCTTCACTTTTTTTTTTTTTTTTTTTTTAGGGAGCCTGGAATATTGTTGGGGTCGGGAGGAGCTGACGCGAGGCGGTTTATTAAACGTGGGAAACTTGGATATTCGGTTATTAGTAGGTTTCTTAAGATCAGGTTTAGTGAACTTTGGACCCATCAACATCGATCTTGGCTTAAGTTTCTGTTACTCGACTTTGCTTTTTGGTTTTTCTTCGTTCTTCTTTTAGAGCTTGAGTATCGTGGGGATCGACAAGAGTTGAAGTAGTTTTTTGGGTATAAAAGGCTGTTATTAGCAGAATTCTGATATTAGAATTTACTACGTTTATTCTTCTATGTTTTATGTTATGAGTATGGTACTGTTTGTGGCAAGGCTGTATGAATTTTACCAAAATGTGCAAACGAAATCTTCTAAATATTCTTATGGAATATTCTTATACCCTAGTCTTAATTCTTATAAAGGTAGCAGATTACAGTCTACTGGTGGATCAATTTAGAATCATCTTGTATCCTACATTATTTAACGACAGTGTAGGTTGTTATATCACGTTGAGCATTTACTTAAATCATCATAAGATCGACATTATTGTTATTCCATTAATTAACATTTTAAATTACTCCATTGTATTCGAAGCAAGTACACACATGTCTTTCTTTAATTTTCATTTATTTAACTACTATTTTGTTCAACAATCGAAATTCAATTTTTTAACTAATCATGTGGTATTGTAAGTAGTTCCAAGTTTCAATGAGGCGAGATTTATCGAATGTGGTGCTTGTTGCTCTCGTTCGTGAGTGAGAATCGTTTGATTTTCTTTCGAAGAAGCATGTGAAAATCGCCGGCACCAAGCATTCCCCGTTCTCCAGGCGCGCCCTAATAAATTAGCATTCTCGTTCTAACAAGGTCCAGACTTCATCCCTTAGGGGGCTACGCGGACGACTATCTACAACATACCACCCTTGCCGGACATAGCGAGCATAGCTCTTACCAGGCCCCTTCCACGATTCCGCAGCACGCCAGTCCGGAAACTACCCTTATTAATATTATAAGACAAACCAAAGGAGAGGGGAGAACTGGTCCGGGAACCTATCCGTTTGTAAATAACCGAAATGTTTGCACGTCGATCCATTTTCCTTGTGTACGTTCTGTGGAAAACGCGCTTTCCATGGAACATTTGCGAATTCCTTTCGAAAATTACCCGGGAACTATCATTGAGAAAATTAGGTCGGCTAATTCCACTTTTTGCAAGCTTTTTAATTTTGAAGCGATGTGATCATCGAATTACGGTTATACGGGAAAATTGTATCTACTTTTCCAATGATTGCACCGTGCTATAATTATTCAAGTTATTATTAAATACGTAGACTGTGGACAATTATGTATGCATAGCAATTATTCAATTTGCATAATATACTATGCGACAGAGTCAAATTACAGAGTTACTTTTATCAAAAAGTAATCTAATACTTTCATAAACGCGTAATTCACTTGATTTGAATGCTGATAAAAATATCAAAAGCCTGCCCGAATCATACGTATCGAATTCACTCTCGGCTCTTGTATTACCCAATTTGACGATACAAATTTAAGATTATTGTAGCATACAAGATTAAGCATACGAACTATAACCAATACAGGTTAAGAAGTTAATAAATGCTACGAAAGAGATGGAAAATTTTGGAATCTTTTAATAATCCTAATTCGATGACCAGGTGTCTGTCTGTAGGGTCTATATTGCCTAAATAAGAAATTAGTATTTTTCTTTAGAAAAAATCTAATTTCTACGAATATTTATTTATTGAAGCAGATGACACAAATGAGTATAAATTCCAAATCATTATTTTTTCTATACTTTCAATTATAATATACTCTGTTACACACTGCAACTTTTTCAAGTTACAACCCTTCCAGAGAACAACCCTTAGAGTGAAAAAACATCGTTGGTTCGGGGTGTTTTATTTGGTAGCTGGTCGTAAGAGGAAATTTATCGTTAGGCTGGACATTTTTAGTAGATATCGAGAATGGTATTTTCGTTCGAAGCGCAGTTACCGCTGACGAGCAGGAAGAAAGGCTTGTTCCTCGGTCGAGTCGAGCTACGTTCAAGCCTCTAAATCAAGCAAACAACCCTCTGAAAATGGGAGAGGCCGAGCAGTTACACAGCCGGCTGGTCATTTGCGGTCCCGGCAATGCCCAGGATTACGATGTCGCGATTCTTCCGACTCTCTGTCGCCTAACTTTTCATATTTATCCCCTCCAAATAAATTTTACGTCCAGCGTTCCGATAATCGCCATTATAAACATCCTAGCGTTGAGATATAAGAAAAGTTGCTGAAAGTAGCAGCTGATTTTTATAAAAGTCAAGTACTGAACTCAAGCTATAACACAGCGATGAGATTTTAAGTAACAAGTTCCTTCGCTTCTCGATAGTGTATGCATATTAAAGGATGTTATAAAGATCGTTTAAAGAATATAAATATAATATGCAGCTATAACAGTAAGATAACATCATGAAGATAACATCATTAATTCCTTAATTTCATTACATAAGTACACGATTGAGGTTCAAGTCTCAGGAAACAAATATTTTATTTCCATCGTCATTTTCCTGTATTTTACGATATATCAGGTTGATTGATGTAACTTTTGGACGATTCGTATAAAGATGTAACAATAATATATAAAATGTAATATACTCGTATGTAGCAAGAATATAAATGTACATACGACTGAATTTTTTAACGACAGATATATTATATTTATACGGTGATCAGTTAAATGAATTGCTACTTTGTTGTACATACATTTCATATGATAGTAGTAACGCTTGACGCATTTTTTTAAAGAAACGCAAATTTATTATTCAACCTAACAAATGCATTTACAAATTGTCTATTTCTGAATACATTCATCTACAAAAGATTTGTTGCGACAAATATGACGCAAGAGTTATTTACGTAATTGCCTGGAGGTGACGTACAGATACGCCATGCGAGAAATATGTATATGTATAGCAGATTCATGCGATCAATGTTTTAACTAGGATCGAGGCACCCGATTCGTGTTCGTTATATCGACTGAATTTAATCGAATGAATTTTAGATTCTCCGACCATTGCGTTTGACTAAAATTGCGCTAGGGTAAATTGTTTGACAGTCAGGCCTGAATTTCTAGCCATCGAATTTTAAAGCGTCGAGGTGGGTGGCTAGTTCGATTCACGAGTACTCGACCGCCGCGTGACGAAACTTTTAATCGAGCATACACACGAATATGTCTCCCTCGCTCCGTTCACTAGCGAGAGCTTCCTCTTTTCGTTCGCGTGTCCCGTTAAATCAGAAGCGGATTTCATAGTGACGATTTGTTATTTTCAAACTTAGAAAATCGTTCAGACTTGTATAAGTATCTAAACACTTTTTTCGATTTCTAGCAACAGCATATGGATATCAGATAAATATGTGAATTAGCGAGAAACTAATGGCTAAAAGCGATACTCGTTGTTAGGCTGCGGATATTCGTGCGAATTCAACTTTTTGTAATCACAGGTGAAAAGATGGAAACCAAATAAAATTTTTTTTGATATTTTATATATCGTTCGATGTTACATGCATTCTGTGTATTTTTACACTTTTATATTCCTATAGAATCAACGAATATAAATTTTCACTGTACGATGAAAAATTAGCCGGCAGTCTAAGCTTGAATACGCTATTTATAAATATAATTCACTGATTTTTATTCAAATATTTTAAATGTTACTACTCCTGTAACGTCTTTTTATGAGTTTAAAAAATCCTTCTTATCTGGTCTGTATCTTACAGTCTGTATAGATGTGACAAAAACAGAAATTATCGTGATTTTGTACTATCAGCCAGAGAAATTAGGCTGTCTTAATTTATTTGTAGCAGAAGTTAGAATGTGTAGATCAGGATGTATCTCTCGCAGTTGGAGAATTAGAAGGTTTCGTGGAATAGGGAAAATTATATCGAAGAGGTTACACGGTGTTTCCTTAAAACGAAACCAGCGCACGTATTCGACTAATCATACCGCCATTTCCTTTAATATCCGCAGATGGCCACCCTACCGAACCGTACTGCGGCACTCTTGCGAGTCTTAGGGACTTCCGGTGAGATTATACCGTCGACGAGAGCCTCGCATCCGGCGTCTAAATGTTTCAACTCCCACGCTTTCAGAGTTTGAGACCTGGTCGACCAAACAAATTCGAAATGACGATCTAAAGTATTCTGGATCATTAATCATCGTAAATAAATTGTCTCTATTTATGAAACTTAAACTATTCTTGGCCTTTCAATTTCGTGCAATATTTGATGACTTTAGAAATATTTTAACATTCACTTGTATGTTAAAGCATCGTCTAACTTTTTAAGTAAGCTCCTTGCAAACGAAGAAAATTTAGAAATAAACATTATTATTAGATAGTAGATTATACAAATTCATATTTCTCTAAATACAAGCAAACGATGGTACTTAAGCAAAGATGAGAATGTAATAATACAAAATGCAAGCATTCATTATTGATAGAAAGTAAAATATATAGATAAGAAGAATATTTAATTCTATTAATTGTGATTCACGAGATTCATAAACTATGGGAATACATAAATTCTTATATCTCAAATTTCCAAATGAAACAATAATCTCATAGATTAATCAATAAATTCCTCGTCTTCGGTAAATGTCCAGATGCATACATTTTCATATTTTATTATTCACAATTCACGAGACTTTTGTACGACGATATACAACACGTAGCTCCTTTATATTCCAAGATTCGAGACGAAATAACAATCTCGAAGATTTTAATAAATTCCTAACTTCAGATTTTTCGTAAATACATAAGCCTCCGCAGTCCAGCGATATTTCTTCCTCGATCCAAGGAGACCTCGTGTCATAAAAAAGAAATATCCCGGAACAATTACTCGAATATCGTCAACGTCAATTTCAGATCCGTCCCGTCGAAGGAACGCACAATTTTGTAACGAGAATAAAGCGTCCCTGCCGGATGCGGAATGAAACCATTTCGTCACGGACATTACTTCCTCCATTACCGGGCGGACTATTTCAGAGCAATAGGCTTTTTATTCGCTTAACACGATCCACGCACTAGAGTCCGGCATAGATATCGATAGTCCGAGCGCGGTTTAATGACGTGCGTGTGCTGCCAGAGATTTGGCCAATAAACGCCAGGATCGAAAGGGTGCTGCCTGGATTAAAATGAAAATGTCCACAAGGAAGATTCACCTTTTCGAAATAACTTCGTCCTCGTTTCGTTGTTAACACTTTTGTCGACCAATCGGGGAGATCTAACCCTTTTGAAATGCATGTTGCTACACGACCGATCGAGAGACTTCGCTTAACGAAATGTTATTTTATTTATTACATTTATCAAGTTCAAAAGTACTAGAATTCATTTTTGACAAAATATAATTTAATCGTAGGGTTACAGGTAAATATTATCCATCGATAAATGATAATTATACAGTGCATTATTATTGTATGGCTATAGTATTAAAAAATTGATATATTTAAATATTGGACAACAAGAATGAAAAATCTTCTCAAACTATTCAAAGCCAAAATACTTTCTTGCCATGGAACCTCCAAAAATCTATCTATCACGCGTAGATCCATAGTAATTCCGCTAGAGATCACTTTAGAACCGAGGCTGTTACTCTCCGATAAAAAAATCTTTCCAAATCGTCCAAAATAAAAAATCTTCTAACATAAAAGACTTAAAGGCGTTATCCATTGTGCACGAATCCACCGGTGAACACGCAAGAGTACCGCGACACAGAGGATAACTTTGCTGGTCGAGCGTGTGGGGTGGTCCGGGTCCGCGTAGCGGGATAAGGATTTATAGTTTAATATCTCGGCCGGCTGGGTCGTCGTCACATTTTCAAGCCCCGAGAGAAACTATACACGAAGCCACCCTCTCTCTCTCTCTCTCTCTTTGCTTCTCTGTCTTTTTGCCTCTTCGTCGCTCTGTCTCTCTGTCTCTCGGCAAGCCACCCCTTTTACGGATTCGCGCTCGTAGGCCCAGAGAGAAGACTCGCACACAACCGTGGCTCGCGTTCGTCCCTCTGCCCTTTCTAGTCGTGGCGAGGATTACCGAGTCAGGATTCCAAGGAAGATTTGTTTCGGTTTGATGGGGCCGTTTAGACGTGTAAACGCGCTCGTTAGATTGGAAAACGTGTGCACGAGGCATGCCAGAGAAAAAAGAAACGGTTTCTTTCCTAAAGGGAGGAGGAAAGAAAAAAAGGAGAAACGAGCGGAAAGACGCGGTTTATTGGAAGCTCGCGGATATAAAGTGCCGCGGGCAGAATTCATGGACACTGGAGAAACCGTGTCCTGGAACCGACAAATAAAACAGAAATCTAGCTGTTTAGCTTCCAGGAATCGAAGTTATTGGCGGGGGTGTAAGTTCTTGAAGATTTAGACGATCCGGGGGTAGAATATTTGGAGGAGTTTATTCGTTTATCGAGAAATTGTTTTCTCTGTTTTCTTATTTCTGAGTGAATTTTTCGTACTCGACATGGAATTCTTCTATCGATATTAGTCCTTGAATAGTATTTTGTAGAGATATTTGTATAAATTGTGTTTGGAAATTATTTACCAATCTTATTTTTTATCTTTTATCCTTTTTTTTCTAATAGAAAGCAAAACTTCTTTCTTTCCAAACGAAAATGATTTCTCGATACCGAAACCTATAATTTAATCTTAGGACAAGAACTGGAATGAAACTGAACAGCCCTCAAATTTTCAGTCTTCGCGGTATAAGAAATATCAAATTACAAAGTTGGAAGATACCAAAGCATAAAACTCAATCGACAAAAGATAAAAGATCGATCGACGAACGATCGGTAATCTGGATTCAGGAGCGATGATTTCCAACACGTATGATCCTCGTGCTTGATTCTATCTTCGTCTAGGTCGCTCCTCAGGGACCCGGTGGCACCCTCGAGCAATTATTAATTAACGCTCCCCTCTCAAGGCATTAACGCGGCTAAGAGCAACCCCCTTTGCATCTCTGCCGCCTGTGTCGACCTCCTCCAACCCCTTGCTACTGGCTCAAAGCGTCGCCAAGTAACGATACACCTTGCCTATGGAACGACACGCTTCGAGGAGGTCAAACCTCCACCTCTTCGACGACTTTGTTCCACAAAGAGATGAACCGCGTTACCTAAGACGTGTGAACTTATTACCTGTCATCCGGGAAACCCTCGTCTTTCACCTGTTTTCAGCTTCTATCGATGGAAAAAGTAGCCATGCTTTTTGAGAGCCGGAAATGGTTGACTCTCACTACTTCATTTTGTTTAAAAGCTTCTTTAATTCGTATTCGATGCAAACATGGTTGACTCGTACTACTAAATTAGTTGCCAAGATTTTTCAGTTATATTCGATGCAGTTACACATAAAAGTGGATTTTTGTTTGTGGCAGAGGTATGATTGATTCATACTACTAAATTTTCTTCAAGGTGCTTCAGCTTCAATTTGATTGAAATCTAATATAGTTAGGTATTATTTGGGATGTTAATTTTTACTAATGCCAAGGGTTAGTTAGTTCGTGAATCAGATATAATTGATTCATATTATTGGATTATCTTCTAGTTCTTTCTGTAATTTAACCAAGATTGATTATTATTTGTGCCGGTTATTATTTTGCTCATCAAATGCATGTAACTCAGAAGATTGATTATTATTTGTGTCAGCTGATATTTTGCTCCTGGATCAAGCAAGATTGATTAGTATTACCAATATTCTTTCCAACACTCTTCAGTAGCTTAATGAAGATTCCAATGAACTCGAACATAATTTTGAAGATTAATTTTCATTCGTGTCATTTGTTATTCTACTCATGGATCAGGCGTGACTGATTTGTACTACTGATTTCTCTTTAAATGCCTTCAGTAACTTACTGATCTTAATTCGCATCACGCTGTTAGTTTCCTGCTGAAATAGACACGACTGATTCATACTATTAAGTAAATCCAATATAAATAATTGTAAATACAACTTGCAAAAACTAGAGTTTCATTCCTGTCAAATGTTACTTTCCTAGATTAGACATTATTGATCTATACTACTGAATCATTTCCCAGGCTCATCACTTTTATATAACTATATAATTGTAAGATTCTAATTCGATAAAACGTAACTTTCAATACGAATTTTCATTCCTGGTAGGTACTTCACTCGGGTAGCGAAAGCTATTGGACTCGTACTATCGAATTCATCCAATGAAAATCGCAACAGCACACTACCGCCTTGATTTAACCAAACGTCACGCAAAGAATTTAGTTTCTGTTCGTACTATCTTCATTTTAATCCCTTTGGCTTCTCTTTAATCTCGTAATCAGGGATCAAGCTCACGCATGGTGGAAACTAAACGTCGTTTAAACGCAGTACACAGGCGGACGTTTGTCGAGAGAAAAGAGTAGCTTGGTTCCATAAGGATCACGAGTGCTGGTCAGGTAGTACTCGCGATGTACTTGGGGAATACGCGTGCTCCTAAATCAGGGTTGATATCCTCGAAACAATTGGACCCTCCGAGGATGGTGTCCGGCAGCAGGCACTGGCTTGGCCGGGTAGCACGGAAGAAGATTTAATTAAGCCGGGACCGATTTATCTCCCTGACAGCTAACCCCGTCCTTTCCACCCTGTCTTCCTCCTCTTTCGAATCCTCGGCCCCTGAAAGCCCACGACACGCTCTAGGTGGCTGGACCTAGCCGAAGGGCGAAACCCTTTCGCTCCACGTACTCGCTTAGGTGTTGCTTATATCGATACCATTCTACGTGCATTCGCCTTTGTCGATGGCTTCTAACTACATTTAGACGACAATCCAGCAATCTATAAATCGATATTTAATTCTTTTGGTGGAAGTCGGTGGTTCGGAGGGGTTGATTATAGGATTTTAGCAATGACGGTGTGAATCTCTTTCAGGAAACGGTGCTCACTTACGTTCTTTGTATCAAAGGTGTATTTAAATTCGAAATATTCTTAGAAGATAGTTCGAAGATATACAATTCAGTTCTTGTATTAGATATTGGTAGTTTCGAAGTAATGAAAGCGTAATTCCTTTCTCTAAGTTTTAACTATGCTTATTGTTAAACGACAATGAAAAGATCTGTAAATTGATATTTAAATGTCCTGATAGCAGTCGATAGTTTGGAGAGACGATTATGATTTTAATAATCAGGGTGTCAGCCTTTCTTAAGACGCGGTGGTGATTTTCGAACTGAGGACATGTTTGTTTCGTCGTCGAAAATGAATTGCCAAGATCGCTCGTCCAAGATTTCCATTTTTACATTAATATGCAACAAGGTAGGCTATGGCAAATAGTTCTCATCAGTGAAATTAGAATCTTGTGACGAAAGTTTTTACAAGGGTTATAGTCTACCCTTTTTGCAAGTGCTCCTACTACTAATTAGGGAGAATTTGTTCACGGCTTAAAGTACACGGCGCATAAGAGTTAAAAATAAGTTAATTTCACACGACTTTTATTATTTTTATAACGAATGAGGTTCGAGATCCAATTACGTTCTCTTCAATATACCATTGTAATCAGATAATTAAAAAATAAAATTCTTTAAACTACTTTTGCTCTAAAAGTAAAGAAAAAGAATAAAATGGAATTATCCAATACTATAATTCCTAAAAATTTATCAAAATATTTTCTAATTAGCGTACTTAGCACTGAAGTTGGACTCGTAACACCTCTATCCCCTAATTAATTAATTATATAGAAGATACGAAGCGATGGATAATAGACTCGTCGGAGATATAACGTAGCCTAATCGTAGATTGGTAGGTGCAACAGTCTTCCTTGGTTCCCACATTCCGCGATACCTATTTTCCGTCGTGTCAAACTAACCGACAGGAAATCCCCGATGTTCGGGAATGTATACAGACGTTGCTCCGTGCATCGCAAACTATCGAGGGAGGCTAATTCACCCACAGAGATCTCAATAACGCGATTTCATGATAATACATCTCATCCCGCCACATTTCCATTCACCAATTCCAACCGGCACTCTCTCTTTCTCTCTCCCTTCCTGTCTCTCTTTCTCTTCATCTACCGTTGATCTTGCTCTCGTGACTTCCGTTTATCGCCGTTCATCCTCGCTCGTACTTCATCTTTATTATTGTTCAATCACTTCGATACATGGAGTGAACAAAATTTTCGTTTGTCACTTTGATATTCATTTACATTATTAGCCAAAAGTTTACGTTCACTTGTAATGGTCACAGTTTATGGGAGAAAAACTAACAAGCAATGTACAGTAGTTAACTGCTTTTTGCCCTTAGTAGACTTGTTAAAGGTTTTAGAAAATCCACTTTGGAGATTTGGAACCTACACAGAGATTTGTTCCAAGTATTACAACGGGATTTTACATTTTTAAATTTCCCACACACCAGTAAACACCTGTATCATACACCATTTTCTCTATTTCTTCCGCATGCATCTCTCAACAACCTCAAACCACCAAAATCGGAAAATCCCTTAACGTCCAATTGTCGCGTCTTAGAAACGTAATAAACCTACTTTGTTTTTCAATGATCAAATTTTTCTATGATACTTAAAAACATACATTCTTATAGCGGTACTATCATAAAACCTCCCTTAAGATCCACACTTGAGAACAGGTCAACGACTTACTTATATACCGTTTCTCCTTAAAAATTCTTAATATCCATTCATTTGCTACTCGTTTGAACCTATTTACTTTCTCGATTACAGAAAGTCACATTTCTTATACCACTGCTATTACAACGTCTCTCAACATGCACATTAAAAAGACTCAACAACGCACGTAAAGAATCACTAACTCATCGTGTCCCACAAAAATCAATTAAAAATCCTACATATCCATATATGCTGATAATCCTCGCAAGAAACTTGCAAGGTCCAGGGACCCTAGAGTTGTTTTCTATCTCGATCGCGGGTTGCACACAAGGTGCAGGCAAGGGTGGTAGAAAGGTGGCTAGATAGCGAGGAGTCGGGTCGGGGGGAGGGTTGGAAGACAAGGAGAGAGAGGCGAAGAGGAAGCGAGTCGAGGGTGGCTGTACGTCGATAGAGCGGCGCGCCACGGAGGCCAAGATACGACACCGCCGCCACCGCCGGCAGACCCGTAAAGGGGCGGGGGTTTTCACCCTTCTCCGTCTCGCCGATAGAAAGCTTCTCTTTCCGTTTGGTCGCCGAGTGGCGAGGCTTTTCACGAGGGGGTGAGTGAAGGAACGTTCCCGGGGGGTGAGAAACTCGGTCCTCTTTCCTTTCGAGGAAGCGCATCAGAGAAAGACGCTTCGCTCTCTCTTTCTTCTTCTCTCGTTCAAAGGGTGGTTGCTTCTTCTATTTGTAACTCGGCAGATGTTACACACCGGCGAAAAAACGCGTTGCCTAGGGAGGGCAAACGGAATTTTTAATCGGTGTCTAGGCTCTCCATTTTTCTCCCTCGTTTCTCGTCCTCGTTCCTGCTTCGAGAAGGTGCAATTGGGACTTTGTGTTTGGACTTTGCCAGCGATTAGGGCGGATGAGGGTGAATAACGAGGATTAGGGCGGTTTTAAGATTAGCAATCGCAGATTGATTTGCGAGGGTAAAAGCAGGGTTATATTTGGTATTTTAAAGATTCGAGGTTTTTTGACACGTGTTTTATTGCAGTAACATTCTTGCAAATGTCATAGACAAAGAAAGAACTAAGATCGATACATTGAGACGACTGTTATAGTTCTGTATATAAATTAAAAATTAGTAATACAGTGACTACAAAACATATTGACTCGCCGTTGTACCTATTATATCATTTACGTACTAATTAATTAGCTCCAAGTATATTAATATATTATCACCCACCAGTACTTCCATTACGCCACAAAAATTTGATACGATGAAAATAAAATACGTAGAATCCAATAAAAGAAAAAAAAGAGAAAGACACTTTATTGGATACCGTTTATAGCCATAGTATATAATACTAAACTATTATATAAATTATTTAAAGTGATCGAAATAATTCGATATAGGTACAGCAAGCTGTGGTAGCGATCGAGTGGCTATAGGCTCGGCACTTTTCCAGCGGTGGCGCGCGTTCAGGTGCATAGTTGGCGCGCGCGAACAGGTGCACGCAGAATTACGCGTCCGGCCGCATATGTATATAGATGCACGCACGAGTCTATATGTATATATAGGTGTGTGTATATATATATAGGCGGCGTATGTCGCAGATGGAGTCGGGTAAGCTGGTGAGTATCGGTATTCGGTTAATTATGGTCCCCCATCGGAGCTGCATGAATTCTTGACGCGGGGGGTGTTGCAACACTCCGTGCCATGCGCGCCTGTCATATCGCCAGCAACATTGCTACCGACGTCACGCGTCCATAGGTACGACAGGATTGTATCGTAACACGATCAGCTTAATTTGCCCATCACACCTTCCGTTATGGAAAAACTCCCTTCCTATATCGGTATGTTACTGTTTGCCTCGTTGACTTGGTATAGGTTCCATTATAGGGTAGCTTTATCGTATCTGTGGTCGTGGAAAGCTATAGTCGATGTTCATGTATTAAAATTTTCGAAAAATGTCACTTTAGAGTTACTTTTTAACGTCGTTTGAGAAACAGTCTACTTTCTTAATGACACATATATGTAACTGGTCGCGGAAAAGTGAATTGGACATTCTGACAAATATATTTTTAAGCAATGTCTTAATTCTTAAGCAATGTTTCAGATACATGTATGTATATCTTTAAATAGCACAAATATTTCATGCAGTATTTTATGCAAAATTTTAAATAATTTATTTGGGATTAAAGGATTTATATTTAACACTCCATGGAATAAATTATTCGTTATTTTCAAATGGAAATAAGAGATTTACCAATATGCAGTATGAAACGTTTCTTGCTAATACTATTACACAGCTACTACGATTATTATTGCTTCTCTTTCGAATAATGTTCAATAATAATGCAAATAAAACAAAGTGCAAATAAATCGAGGATGTCATAGTTTATATGAGAGGGTGGTAATTATTATATACGATGGAAACACACGCAGAAAGACGAAAGTTCGATCATAAGTTTATCAGCAATGCTTAGAATATTCAAAAAAACATCCTCCACAATTTGTCTTATTTTTTATGCGTTCTTCTTTACAATTTATATTTTTATCGACATCACGAATCTTCGAATCTTTTGCAGAATAAAGCTTCCTTTTCACCAACGAATTTCGAGGTACACAAAGTAACTACGAAATGGAGGAATATCCAGACGAAAAGACTTAATAATTCGATCGAGTCTGGACGTCTGACTCGTGATATCCGAGGCTAGATACGAGATCGTCTGGCGAGGTGGTTTTCGTGAAAAATATCGCTCGTTTTACACGCGCTACACAGCGAGGCTACGTTAGAGTCGAGGGGGTGGGGGTTGTATTTAATTAAACCTCCAGGGGCTGAGCTGATCGAGCATCAATACCCAGTGGTTCTCTGACTTATTGAATCACCGGCGGATGTTGATTGTATAATCAGTTTGTTAAATTCTTCCCCTTCTGTTTACCCTTCCGATCCTTCATTTCGCGGCTTTTTCCTGCGAAAAATTTCTCATTCTCTTCTCCAATTGCAATTTCGAACTTCGCTTTCAATCCTTGTTCCTTTATTTTTTAGGAAAATCAAGTATCGAATACTTTTAATATCTGGATTTTGCACAAAATTGTAGGAAACGTTTGATTTGTTTATATTAGAAAATCAGTCGAATGCAATTTGTATATTTCTCAAAGAATTTTGTTCAACTTCTGCACATTGTTTTCTATATGTTTAATATATTCAATGTGAAATTGAAATAGATTCAACCGTAGTTTGCACGCGACACTATACTCCACGTATCTCGCTTTATGCTATTTATTATATGACGTATTTAAACAAATTATTTGCCAATACTCGCGTCGTGAAATACATTTACATAATACGAGTTAATATCGATAAGAGACATAACTCATCTTACGAACAGTATTCGGAATATTAATAACTGAATGTTTCATTATAAAATATGTTCCATATAGTGTTCCATGAAAAGATCAGAAACTACGTCAGATGCGAAGATTACAGAGAAAGAACACAATAATTGATATTTTCTATATCTTAAAAATTATGTTAAAATTCAATACGTTGTTAATCATCCCCCTGTTGCCAAAATTATATTTACATTTGGTTATGGTGCTACATGCCTTTTCCTTCTCTTCAAAATGTTTAAAATATTGCACGTTAAAATACAAAAATATCAAAGGTACTAAAACATTGCTTATA
Organism: Bombus flavifrons; assembly: GCF_040668555.2. NCBI lineage: Eukaryota > Metazoa > Arthropoda > Insecta > Hymenoptera > Apidae > Bombus > Bombus flavifrons. The sequence continues at coordinate 7,697,386 of NC_138455.1, read as the reverse complement.
TTAATAAGTACATCTTTGACCTTAAACTTAACAGTTGTTTTGGTTTTTAATCGCGTTATGTTAAAATCCTCCTGTTTAATCGTAAAACAACATCAATATCAACGAATAAATAAAAACGGACTCATCGTGCGTTCACCTATGATCTTCATGGTTGTAACTCCATTCTCTGTGCTTGAAAAATTCGTGATTCGTGAAATATCGTCTATGCAGCTGCAGATGCTTTTGAATAGGATGAACAAATCTTGTTGCATCAACGTGTGCCGGAAACGGATACACATCGGTCGTAATTCGTGGCCGCACAAGTGCAGCGCAATTAATTTTCTCGCTGCAACTGCATCCGCAGTCTTTCCGCGTTTCGGTGGTTGCTCGGCGCAGGCCAACCTTTAATCTCAAAGCGTCGGTGCTGCCTCGTAGAATGAAACGTTCCTTCTTCCTAGAAATATTCCGCGAAACCGCCGAAATCTCCGCCTCGAAGCGGTCAGCCATTCTCCATCAGTGGAACGACCGAAGAATCACCTCGACGACCGGAATAATTTTGTTTCCCCGTCGAGAAATATTTTTCCATATTTGACATGAGATGCAGACAAAATTGGAAGCGAACAAAATTTTCGATGCACGAAGGAACATTGTGATTTCTCTTAGATTTGTGGAGGATTTTCGAAAATTAAATTTTATAGATTATACATTACGAAGTTCAGTAAGAGATATTGTAGGTTTTCAAATATACATAATAGAATGCATTGAAAAGAAATGTGCAGTAGATGATCTTTTAGGATTTTCTTTATAATACGCAGTATCGTAGGTTCGAAATTCGATAAGGGATCTTTTAGAATTTTATTTTTCAAGATATAGGCTAGCATGATGGAACGTTGAGAATAGTTACATGTATATTTATTATTGAGCATAATTGAGAGAGTTGAAAATTATTGCATGGCAGTTAAAAATTTGTTATCGCTTCCTCCATCGTACCTATATCGAACATCTTATTAATTTTGTTACTATCGTAATGCGAAATTAATGTTACAACTATATCAGTAGAAATGTTCTCTAGTTCCATAAATATTCGATAAACCTGGCAATCTCCTAAACCAGAAACTGGCATTCTTTTAAATTGATTTCTGTATTTCTAACATGGTATATTTAATTTAATACAACGACGAATAGATCAACGACTTAAACCGCATTTGCAGCAACAAAAATCCCGTCTTGCTCCTGGAGTAACGCTGAATAAGAAAAAAATCTGGAAAATCGGTTGGGGAGAATGTTGTTCACAGGGATTCCGATCAGACGAGAGGATTAGCATCGGGAATGAGAACCGAGAATCCCTGTCGGCGGGATGTACGGAGGTTTGCGAAGCCTTATTAGCGATTTAGGGTGATTCCAGCCCCTTGTAGTATCGGCTGCAGGAAGGCCAAGCCCCGCTACGCCACGCCGGCGGGAATTAAAAATCGCTAAATTCGGTTACGCAGCCTTCGCTCTGGCTGTTTCGTTTCATCTTCGGTAGCTCCCCTGTGTTTCGGCCCGATCGCTCGGTGAATTTGATCGAATTAAAAGTTACCACTGGAAGGAGAAAGTACGAACGCGACGCCTCCACCGGAATTCGAGGCGTTGAGAACGAGGCGTTTAACGAGTTTCAGGTGTCTTTTGTTAAAGACGATTTGAATTATATTTAGTAGTTATTTAGGGCTAAAAATTTATTGTATCGAACGATTTACAGTTTGAAGCGCTTTTTGTGTATTTATTTTTTTAATAGGTCATTTTATTTGATATTTATACCTTGGTAGAAGGTGAAAACGAAAGAATTAACGATGGAAGAAAATTCTCCTGTATTTTTCATACGAAATGTCCGACTTTCAACGACTAATATTTTACCAATTCCTAAACATGTTATTACAAATCTAAATATTGAAAGATATTGTAAATATTATAAAGATATACGAGAGAGAAAATTCTCAGCTCTAAAACGATACTTCTATAATGATACACGTATAAAGATAAAAATATTTATTGGAAAGGAAGAAGATTTAGAAAGTTGATATAAAATCACGTTAGTATCTAATTATTTTCAATCATGATATCTCATACAAGATAGACTACAAAAAAACTTTTTGTTGTTTATCAGTAATTTATAACGCCCAGCTCTTTTTAATTCTAATTTCGAACGCATGCCTGACATATCATCGACTTGTACTACTACTTTTCGGCGAAAATACTTCTTACTCAGATTATCATAATCATAACTTTTACTTTAACGAAATCGATTCAATTTTGTCTATTCTTGTTATTCAATAGCTTCTAACGACAAACCATGTCTGACATATCACTCACTTACACTACTACCAATCGCTATAAATTATTTTTTACCAAGATCATCGCAATTCTCTAAAAAGAAGGGATACAAGGAAGGGAAGGAAACTAGTAGAAGATTATAGAAATAGCAACGATTGATTTAATAATTTCAACTCCTAATCAATCTTGCAATCGCCTCCCCTCTCCAAGATATCAAAAAGTAATTCCAACCCTTGCTACATAAATCAGCATATTCAAACAAATTAACGTTTAAAAAATGAGAAATATTTAAAAATTATTGACAAAAGTCACAGTAAAGAGTCGAGTAGCTCTTCAATCAACTTCGCGACTCTCAATCCCCAAGTTATTAAAAAATAATTCCAATTCTCCCTAAAATAAACTCGTCCCGTTCTTTCGCCCGGAAAATTCTCTCGTAACAAACGTTCGCACATCGATGGTCGATCCAGGACCGGAAAAAATCCGTGTCGGTGTCGATTCGAGATTATTTTTTGTCGGTGAACCGTCGCGGTCGGTCGGCGGGGCAGGTTTCTAGTTAGTCGAATCGACGCGCGTCCCGTAGGGGATGAAACGATATTATTTGGCTGTCGCGTGACCGCCGCGGGCGCGTCTCCCGCCTCGGCCACGTTAATTCCATGCATTTAAATTGTCATTAGCCGGCTTGCAGCCCGGGACGATAGCGCTTATGCAACCGTGACGCCCCCTGACCCTTCTTTCGAAATTCTTCAGGAACTTCAACGAAGATTCATCGGATAAGAGATAGACAATCTGTTTGCAGTTTGATTACGACACTTGCTGGTGATATTTTTTAAACTTTCATGACGAATACTTTGCATGCTTTGATACTATTTCTTACACTTACTATGGACGAAAGTTTGAAGTTATTATACGTGTGTTCTACAGGATAGTCTAAGAATTTGGAAAGACGTTAACTTGAACTTTTGCTACTTCAGGAGAATATTTTTTGCTACAGTTAAAAGATATTATTATTGTTATTTGCAACATTGATTTCGAATTATATAATTGTGATAAAATTAAGTAGCAATTCTTCTTAATTTCCTATAGTGATGTATTGTATTTGGTAAATCATTTTTGGAAAGACTGTGTGATGAGAGAAATATAGCAGGCGAAAGATTATAAATTTTAGAAATTGGGAATCACGAGCGTTCGGTTTGCAAATTTTTTGGAAGCGATAGTGAATAAATTCTCAATTACTATTTTTCCTTTGTCTTATGCTACGTGGAGGGGCATTTGCAGGTACTGGATTAATGAGATTTTTGCAAATATAGAATCATTTCAAAATCTCTTCACTTTTTCTCTTTATTCTAAAATTATCATTAAACGAACCACGAGGCCAACAAATTTCCAAAAGCGAAGGGCACTTGAAAACATCCATATTTCCTTCAATCTTCTTTCCTATCATTCGCAATAATTCTCCAACTCATTCTTTTCCTCTGAACCGTATTTTTTCTGATCGATCTTTCTCAACCAAATTTCTTTCCGACGCTCCCGACCTTCCCCGACCAGAAAGCTCGCAGGAATCGTCGCAAAGGCTCGTATAGAATCGCATGTAGAACCAAAACAGAGGAGACGCGGAGACACTGAACCACGGTCGCGTCACTGTAGTTGGAAATTTCGCGTGGCAGAATTATGGCCCTCCGAGGTGTCGCTCTCTAGAACCTGTCTCCACTCTCTCTCTCACTCTCTCTCTCTCTTCCTCTTTCCCCGGTCCACCGTTCCATTACGACAACGAAACAAAAAGAAATGGACACTCGCGTACACACGCTAACAAAGGCGCTGTAGGAAGCTTCGAAAAAAGAAAGAAAGAAAAAGGGGGGAAAAAGGAAAGAGAGGCAAAATGGGAGAGAAAGAAGGAGAAAGGAGAATCGGAGGATCGGTTTTAAAGAAGAGGAAGAGAGTCGAAGCTCGTAACTTCTTTTCCCAAGCTCGTTTAAAAGTGATAAATGCGCAGCTGGGAATATGACTGAGAAAAATAACACGGAGGAGTGCGTGCTGAAAACGCGGGGGCGGAAAGTGGGTGTGAGGAGGATCGGAGTCGTCGATTGGGGCTCGAGGAATCGAAAAACTAATATCCGCCCCCGGAGGCCGTTTGTTTCGTATTGTTTCGGACGCTCGCCTCCCAGGCGGTTGTCTTCCAGTCGTGATTGAGTGTCGCCATTCTTCATGGGTTTCGCGCCCGAGCTTTCTATTCCTTTTTCTCCGTCGCATCGCGTAACGATGAGACCAGGCAAGGGTAAACATCGAGCAGGGCGCGAGAGGGCTCGGGAAAGGGTGCATCGACGATTCGCTTGGCTTTCGTTCGTGAGATATAGGAGGTATAGGGAATGGTAGATGAGTAGAAAATGTACCTTAGATTTTGAAATCTGCAGAGTAGTTCAAACAGATTGAAGTTCAGACGTCTTTTTGGCGATTGGATACAAGGAAGTATAGGATTTTGTGCTCTAGAATGGAGATAAAAGTTGTCTTTCTAATTCAGGATTCAAATATTGTTGTTGTCCTAGGAAATATAATGTAGAATGGCCGGGATTAAATATTTTGAAATGTACGAGGGTGAGCTGGAAAGTTTTGCCTCATAAATAAAATTTATAATAAGTATATGTATTATACTCTTATACTTTACATATATACGCTGTATACTATACCTATAATAATTATACATAAATAAAACTTACAAATAAGAAATGAACAGGATCGATACAATACTACGAACTAGCCAATCAGAATATCCAGAATATCTTGAACCACTATTAACCACTCTATCAAAAATTTGCAGACATTCATCTTGCGCGCGATTCAACAAATCTCCAAGTGGCGAAGTTGAGACGTATCCTGATACATGCATCCAGTGCAAACGTTAGATTCGGGGTCGCGTAATTCATTCCGCGGAGGGTAGTGATGAACGACGGTTGTGGGACAGCCGAGAGGACGAGGTTTATCGGTAGAGGGCGGCAAGGGTGAATCAGCCCTTAATAAGCCAAAGTGCACGCGAGTTGCGAGCAAAAGAGAAGCTTCTTCTGTCCTGCTTCTTGGTCATACATGGGGAGAAAGAAGATCGTATGGGAAGCTGCTCGTCTGACAGATTTATGATCGAGGCAGCTATTGTTTCAGAGTTTATCTTTTTGATACCCGAAGGAATTATGGGCCCTTTGGTGAGTTTGTCTTATGAGGAAGATTTTATTATGATGATTTATTAGATTAATACTGGAATTAACAATATACTATATTTATTCCCAACTACGATACACTTTGTAGTTAAAAATTATTCCCAAACCGTTCTACATCAAAACCATTAAAAAAAAAAGCCATCATTAAACCATGTAACACATTATATTTAACTTACCTAACTCTGGACTTCTTTATTTTTCGCAGAAACAATTCATCGCTCAGTCAATCGACAAAATACTCCACCCTTGCAACAATTATAAAGCTCCGCCAGAAACGATCGGGAAGACACTCGAAAGAATCATCGATAGACAGGTGTACACAGGCGATAGGACGAGAATCGAGATAGAAGATGGCTATTTCTCTGATGAAGCGTTACGCTTAATCCGAGATTAAAAGCAGACCGTGATGCGCAGTAAAGTTTAATGCTAACGCCGGCCAGATCCTGGACTCTGGTAGTCTTGAAATCAAGGGATCAGCCTGTTTGTCGGGGACGGTCACTTATTAATGCGGGCGCAGGGCCAAAGTAATTCCCCGGCCAGGGTGTAGCTTACCGAGGACTTAGCCAATATTTCAATCCTCTCGCTAATACCTATCACATACTAAGAAACCTGTCTGCTGAACCTGCAGGAAGACGCCGCGACCAAACTTCGCTCTCCAAACGGGATCCTTGGTTTTCCAATGTCTTTCGAATCGATCTGTTGAATTTGATATCGATAAGCTTTATATCATAGCAATTGGAAGCATATATAAGCGTTTTAGGATTGCGATTAGTAGGATCGTTGCGCAAGTATTTATATGCAAAGTTTGAAGATAAAAAATACATAGAGTGCACGAAATATATGGAAAGACGTATAAGATACCCGAAGAAGAATATTGCAAATTTTATCTTTCGATTAATTATTCAATTGTAGACAAATCTGTATGTACTCAATTACATCGTTAACGTAAGCTTGATAAAAACGTTTTCTACCTAAATTCTGTTTTTTATTTGTGCTCATAAAAACAAGAATTTGTATAAATATTCACGTCGATTAGATTATGATAGAAAATACACAACCGCGAAATCCAAAATCATCCCTCCGATTACAATTATTATCTCTCAACGTGCGTAAGCATCGATTGACTTGTCACACCATTAAAGATCTAATCTTCTCTACCTCCCCCATTTCCGCCCTTCCCCTAAGAAAAAGAACAAGAAAAAGAAAAAAAGAAGGGAAAGCAAGTTTACCATGAAGGCGATTCCTCGAAGATCTCCCTCGGCTAACATAATCGGCGATAATAGTCGGTCCGCTTCTAAAAACGGGAAAACTTTCCTACGCCATCATCCCCCGTCGGTTTCCAAGACGTCGGCCGGCTTCCCCCCGGGCGGAGAAGTTGGTTTACCACCCCCGGGGGTGGTTAGCGGGTCTAGTTAAGGGGCGTCTTAATTACCCACCGTAATGAACACCTTGTCGTAAAAACTTGCGCCGGTTTAATTATTTCAGAGCAGCCGCCTAGCTAGCTTGCCTTCCTGCCTGACTGCTTGCCCGATCTCCTTCCTCGTTTACCCTCGTTTTCGGTTAAACCCGCCCCCCATAACAGGCTAAACGGAACTGACAACGCCAGTCGAACGTTTCTTTCCCAATTACCAGGGGACGGCTTGCTACAGCCCCCTACTATTTTACTGATTTTTAGAAAGAGAGAAGTCTAGCGTGGAAATATTCGAATAGGGAGATTATTCTTGGACTGTTAATGTTCTGAGTTTGAATTATTAATAAATTGAGAGTTAATACGAATAACGAGGGTGCAATTACACTTCATTCTGCGTTTAGTCATTTTTTGATGAAAAAAATATCCATCCAAAAGACCATCTTTGAAAATGTTTGTAGAAAATATTTAAATCAGTGTCTTGAGTTTTAAGTATTAGTGAAATGGAAGTTAATTAGTGTTATCTTACTTTTGATTTATAAATCACTTGAAGAAGTGATTACGCTAAAGATTAAAAATTAACGTCTTCTTTGGTGTCTTTCTACAATATAAAATTAGGAATAGAATCGAAAGAATGAGAGTGGAATTAATTATGGCACACGTTGTTTGGATAATCAATAAGATAAATAACTTTATATTCATATTAAATGAAAACGTAAAGTTTCTTAATAATAAAAGGTTAGCAATTTCCTTTAATTTCTGTTATAAGTCCTCAATTTTTCTTATGCAAAGATTCGTTTGCCAAATTTTCCACTAATCGGTATTTCGATAATGAATCGATCTCGTAATCGATGTTCTCATAATCAAGAACCTGCTGCGCCTAACCCTTAACCCACGCAAATTTAGAGCGTCTTGCTCTGGACGCCAAGATTTTATTTTAAAGAAAACATGGAATTTCATAAAATCTATATATCATTATATAAATATATATAATTACGAGATATCTCGTAGTTGGCAGTGAATGGGTTAACTATTCTGATCACATCTTCCACACGTTCCACTTTTCCCATTCCCAATTCTATCTATCTCATCCCTCCAACATAAAAGAGAAAAAGAAAGAAACTCGTGATACTTCCTCTAGAAATTTCCGTTATCCACAAGAAAAAGAACTATAAGAGAAGAACAAGAAGAAAAAAATCAGTGGAACCAACGGGAATCGAGCGGCAAGCTAACGTTTCGAATCTCCTGCACCTTGTTTTCTGCTTACGTGAAAGTCATCGAGCTCTGGTGCAGGCGAGAAGAACGCAATAAAGGCGCGTGCCCATCTACGACGCGGCGTCGAATCCAATTACACCCCCGCTGGATGGCAATACTTTTTAAGGGTGCGTCTGCAACGGGAGAACACGGAAAGGGCCCCGGGTACAGCCAGCTATTGCGGCGCACGGTTTGTCGTCTCTCGCTTCTATAAATTCGCGGGAATTAAACGAAAGAATGCGGTCTGCCTCGACGTACGAGCACACCCCCGTCCCACCGACGTTTAAACCCCCAACCCCTTAACCCTATCCTATCTTTCTCTATCTCGTTCACCGTTTCACGGTTACATTTTTCTCCCCCTTTCACCGCCCCATTCCGCTTCGCGAAACCAAGCGGCTCATTTTTGGGGGCTCGTTGGATTTTTAATTAAGGCCGCGGCGGTGACTCCCACGCCAAGAATGCACGGTATCGTGCGAGGTATTTTTGGCCAAAAAACCACCCCCCCCTTCCCTATTCCTACCTCCCTTTTCTCTGGTACGTCCGTGCTCGGAGAGAAGCCGTTAGGCCAACGTTATTTAATAACCACCCGTTCGATCGTTTCCGTAAGAATCTTCTTTGCTTTCTTTTAACTGTTACCAGGGGTGAATGATGGCTTCTGATGGTCAAATGGGGTGTCGGATGGTTTGGCAAGTTATTTCGAGAGGTTTCGTAGGAGTGGTTGTAGAGATTGGAGAATATCAGAAATATTGGGGGGGGGTGTGTTTGAGAATAAAACGTTGAGACGACGTTGACCGTCAGTGGTCGACAACGTCTATTTTCAAATGATTAACTTCAAATTTAATCACTAACAAATCTACATTGACATACTTCTATGAATTCTGACACAAATGAATATACCTTACACGTTCTTCATTTTTCGAAGAATCGAACGAAATCGATCATAGCACGCATTTATATTGTACAATTTATAATTTATAATTGCGAATGTGCAGTGAATTAGATCCAAGCATATTTATTAAGTACTTTTATATGATTATAAAAACTGGAATTACAAATTACAAATTACAATTACAAATAAAAATTGGAATTGGAAGTACAAAAGCTTGAAATATAAAACCTGATAAAATATGTTTCATTGGAAGATGACAGATACTTTTCATATCCACTGCATAAACACCTTCGTCGAAAGCAATCTAATCTATCCTCGAACAAAACGATGTTTCGAGAAGAAACATTTGAATTTGGATAAAACGAAGCCTGAGTAGGCCAAAGAAAGGAAAAATGACAGATTAAGTACAATAGACAAAGAGAAATATACATGGCATAAAAGATTCTCGTTGGTCGCGTTGACTCGTAGAAAGACACGTGATTCTTAGAGTTCCAAGAAGCCTCTTGCGCGACCCAACCCCGACAGGAAACGCGGCCAAGAAGAATGCAAATTCCGACGACGGTAAACCTCGCAGGTCAGGAAGTAACGCGACGAATAAATCATCCAGGACACTCTAACGTCCCTAAGAGGGAACCAGGTCCTCCGACACCCCCTGTTTATGTGCCAGAATCGACATATTTCAGATGCGACTTTAAATATTAAAGCGCAGGGGCCGCGAATATGCTTCTGCTCCTACTCCCGTCTTCTTCTTATATACGTTGGGATTCTTCTGGGGAAAGAGTCGCGCAATTTCTCCGAAATTATCCTTCGTGTTTCGTCTACTTTCACAAGCCGCTGCTCTGTCAACTTTGTAAAATGTAAGGAAACATCCGAGTAATCGTTACTTTTCGAAATAAAGATTTTAAAAATAATTCCTAGGGAAAATCTCTCTTTTAAATAGAGCGTGTGGAAGTTGTAGCAAAAGAAGGGAAAAAGTTGATAGAAAAATAGCTTGTGCGATGTATAAAACGGTAATCCTAATGATGTAGAAATAATTGCACAATTTACAATAATTGCAGAGATACTAGGGAAAGGCAATAACAAGGAAACAACGAAGCATGAAATACACATGGAAGACAGGAAATTAGAATACGTCAACCCTTTGGAATTTTACATAGAATGTCGACAAACGATACATGTAAGCTACTTTATTTGTGTCTGTCAATACCACCCTTCGCTGTTAACCTCTTGATAAGTTAAAAACCAAGAGACTTAAACATTCTCAAACTAATCAAATTCCCAAGGAAACATCAATCTGCCAATTTCGTTATTAACCCCTTAATAAAATAAAAGCCAAAAGTCTCTCGCATCTCCCTCTGGGCAATCAAATTCCCAAAGAAACATCAATCTAGTGACTCCGAGATTGTCCAAAATTCATCACGGAATCTATCAGAACCTCTTCTTCGGTTAATTAATCTCTGTTCTCGTCGCGTAACCTGGATCGATCCGGAAACGCAGCGAACGAAGCCGCCACTCTCTCGTTCTCTAATAAAGACAGAACAAGGAACTACCGAAACTTCTCCTCTGACGAATACACGCACGAATATACGCACGCACACGTTCAACGTTCTCTGTGTCTCTAATTAGAAAAGCTAGGGTTCGAGAGCAACGTCAAACAAAAGCTGGAAATTTCTCGCCACGAGAAAAAATAGAGAAGGAACATAGCTTCTTGGAGAATTAGGCTGTAAATCCACTCGGTAATGTACACACATGAGAGCGAGGGGTGGCTGAGAGCCACCCTCGCCGCGGCATCGACCCTCTTAAACGCGAATTTGATATTCGTAAATCTGCCGGCCGGTTTCCATAAATCAAAACCACCCTCTCACTGCGCGGCTATGGACTATGGATGAAAGCAAGGCCGTGAAACGGCGGAGAGAGGACGAACGAGGGGGTGCAGTCAACCCCCGGTTGAGCGGCAGACTCGAGAACATCCGGTCGACATCTTCTTTCTTAAAAATTGATTCCACGCTGCCGCTTTGATCCTCCTTGGGACACGCAGCCACTTCGTGCAGCGCACGAGTGTTTCTCACCCTCCGCTAAAGAGAATATAGCTGTCGTTGTTGCTGTTGTTTGCACGTCGATCAGTTTACCGTGGTTGGATTGCTTCGATTTAAAGAAGTGGCCAGTTTGCAGGAGTTTGAACGTCGGTGGTGGAAGTTATTTTATTCAGATATTTAAGATTGATTTCTGTGGAACACATCTAGTTAGAAATCAATCATTAAGGTAGAATGTAATTGTCATTGTTGCTCATGTATGGACGTCGATAAGTTTATTGTGGCTTGATTGCCTCGGTTTATAGAAATTGTAATTTTGAAGGAATTTTGATGCCGATGGTAGAAGTTAATTTATATCTGTATTCGAGATCAACGTCCAAGTAAAAGATAAATATAAACAGAATTGGCATTAGAGCGGCTGAATTATTGACTGTATAAATTACACATCTAACGTATATTAAAAATAATGCAAGAATTTAGATGGATAAATTTATGAAGTATTATTTTATTTACTGCATATTTAAGAGAAACTTGAGAGAAATATGAAGAAAAAGATATTTGAATATTTCTAGTATCGTCCTTTTATTTCAAATAAATCTTGATTTCTTGTTATTGTTGTACATTTAAAAGAATTATATAATCAACATATGCTTGAAAGAAGCTGCATGATTTTTTATATCAGCCAAATTTTTATCTCTCGATTTCATTTTATATAAAACAAATTTCGAAACTTCTCGTACGAAAGTACAACGATTCCGTGAGAGTAATCGCACCCATAAGAGTAACAAATTCGCAGGAAACATAATCAACATACACGCGTCCCGTCGCTTTGGGGGTGGAGATACCCGTATTTCTCCGGGCAGACCGTCCAAGATAATTTTCGCTCTCCTCAGATGTTCACTTCAATCTTTCGGCGAATATTTGAAGAGGCCAGATCAAAGCTTGTCTGGTCAATTTCATCAACATTTGAATACGACCTCTTTCCGCTTCCTCTTGCTTCCTCTTGCTTCCTCTTGCATTCGCGTTTCTTCCTTTCTATCTTTTGCTCCCTGGCAAGGGAGGCAACGAAACAAGCCCCAGCCCTTTGCGTCTCTTTGCACGGGCTGCGAAAAGAGCCGAGAAACGAGGAACGAGAGAAAACGAGCCCAGCCAAGGCCAACAGACAGGCGAAAGAAGAGAAGCATATATATACTTCTCTATCTATCTATCTATATATATATATACATATATATGTAGAAGAAGGATGAGAAGTTTTGAAAAGTGTTGAGTAAAATGAGAAGCGTTAGACGAACGCGCCCCGATAACGTGGAACTCGAACGTTCCCGAAAGACATCACCCGACTGATGCAATGCTCTTTTCGCCAGGCTTTCGCGGACTTTCAAACGGAGGATTCCCGTTGAACGAATTCTATTTTACGTATTGACGATCCTCTTCGCCCCGATTTTAGCAAGAGGAACGTCCTTCGTTTCGTTTCTTAGCCTTCTCTGATACGATTAGCGAATTGATTCGACGCAATGGATTATTAATTTTCTATTGGTATGCTGTTCTTTTTTTCTTTCTTTGGAAATTTATATGTTTGTGGTGTACGATTTGTTGCGTGAAGAATATAGCGTTGATATAACAGATTAATAGAATTAAAGAAGATACATGGAATTTTGTATATTCGTTTTACAATGTATACTTAAATCACACTTCCAACTCTTATACAGATAAGACTTTAAAAATAAGCAATTTTTGGAAACGTAAAAACGTGGAGTGTAATCTTCGTTGATTAATGTAACGTTGGTACGATAAATCAGTAGAACCGAGATGCATGCACTGTACATAGTTCTCTTAAGATAGGTCGAAAATTTTTTTATTATACCATTACTGAATATTTTATGATTTTTCTGCGTCTACTAAAAAATTAAAGAAAAGACCCGAAATAGTGCAAACGCACGAAGATTAGGGTTGCAGGATAGTCGTGGATGTAAATTACAACGCGTCTCGAAATACCTCCGAGATGAGCGGAAGAAAGAGGGTTAGCTAGGCGCGGCGCGATCAAAGCGTAATTTTAATTAGGCAGATTATACGGAAAGATAAAAATTATTAAAATTATTGCCTTAATGAAAGGGAACCTTCGGCTGGTTTACGGAGGGACGCGTAATTAAACGTCGGGGGTAGCTTCCCCCCTGGGCGAGGGTTGCTTTCGCTGCCAGCAGCACCACCAGCCGACTAATATAGCACGACCGCCGGTTAAAAAGCTTCGATATTTATGCGCCAGCTACTGTTTTGATTTCTCTATTCATTCGATTGATCTTTTTCCATGCCCATTTATTAATACAAATAATGATTTCATTACGTGAGGATTATGTAAAGATGACTTCCGCATACCGCGCTTTTACCAATAAAAATTCTAAATCATGAAAATATTGTTATATATTTGGAATTTATCAATGCTAATTACGAGATCGAATACGAAAAGATATTCATATAACGTGTCAAATTATAATGTGAATTTATATGGTACGTAATTCAAGCAGTTATTCCTCGAATGTTATAGATGTATTTTGTGCATTGTACGTTGACTAATAAAAGTTCTAGACCGTGAATATAATCTCGTATCTTTGTAATTAATTTTTCCAATTGTCCTAATTAATTGTATACCGAGGAGACGGTAATTATTAAAGACGCAAAAATTCAATTTTTCAAGTCAGCGTAAATGGAATGAATTCTAACATTAAAAAGAGTAAAACACGCAAGACCATTTCCTATACCATTCTGTATCTCGCAATCCCTCTAACATCCTCTACAGATCCTCAACACTTATTCACGAAGGCTATTAATACGTTGGCTACGGTGGACACCAGTGACCCACATTTTACTAACCTTTTAGAAAAATTAGAATGACACAAATTTCACGAACCAAACAACTTTTAACGGTGTGAATAACCTACATAATTTTGTCAAAGAAAAATTATATTTTTTGTAAAATTAACACTAACCATACCAGGCCTAGTCAAATGACCGGTTTCGAAATTTAATTCAAAATTGTCCATTCATTGTTATTTCTTTTCATCTAACTTTATATAAATCCTTACATTGTCTGATTAATCAATTTCTTAATTTTTGTTAATATAAGAATTTACATAAAGTTATATGTACAATGGATGTACAATTTTAAATTAAAGTTTCAAACCGGCCATTTGACCGGGCCTGGTAAACTTAGTGTTAAATATTTCGGTGCAGCAAACTATATTTCAATCCATTACGACTCCCAGAGGAAAACGTATAAAATTCGCGCCTGTCAGCCACCATACCAACAAACAACATCTTGTCCCGTTTGAGTAACACTCTGATCAAGGTTCTACAGGGATACGAATCAACGTGAAGCGAATTGACATCTTCGTCGACTTCTTGGTCTCGGATACCGCGGTCGAGGGGAGCCAATGGAAGGTCGATAAGAGAGCCGCCCTCTGCTGATGGCAGATCAGCCCTCAAACCGCAAGGTGCCACCACACCCCCAAAAACCAGCCCCGGCACCCCCGCGGCCAATGATCGGGCCTAGCCACCCCCAGGACCACAAACCAACCGCAAGACGATGCGCAGAACCGCCTCGTTCACGCACGTACCGCGCATTCCAACCGCAAAACAAAATGGTGCCTCGAAGGGTGTTAAGATTTTCCAGACGCGACCAACCTCGGCGAACCGAGATCCCATCCTTGGTTCTCCTTTAGGGGTGAGAGTTTCACCTGGGAATGTCGTGAAACCGTGCGAGTAGTTCCAGGAATTCTCCTCCAGGAATAGGGTGTTGAGAGTCTCGGATGAAGGGGTAGCACCATGCTGCGAGAGAGCAAAGAAAAAGAAAGCTTGCTCGCTCGATAGAAAGGTAGAAGTTTGAAAAGTTACTGGATGATGGTCGAGGATCGTCGATGTTAAGGACGAAGTCTGGAGAAGGTCGTTGATATTGCGCGCGTAAAGGGATTAAGCAGATTTTTGGAAGATAGTGCAAATGGCATTTTTAAAAAATGTCGTTCGAGGTTCGAGGTATGTAAGAAGTAGAAGTAGGGATTAGAGGTGGTTTTGTAAAAATGCAAATTTGGCGAAGGTGGATATCTGGCGATAGATTATCTGCAGAACAAGTTTGCTTTAGCAAGGTTCTTACGCTGATTAAAAATGTATTAGCGGACGTGTGATATCTTCACGTAAGTAGAAAAGCTAAATAAGTAGTCGGACAAAGAGGTTCCTTGAAGGGTTCTGTTAACTCTTCTGTATCTTAAATTTTCTAAAGTTTCCAATATTCACGATAATTCACGTAAAGTTGATAAAATTTGACAGGGTTCGTTTGTAAAATTAAAAGCTCCAAAATTAGGCGATTTAAACTCAAACTGTTACAACCTAACGTTACCACTAATACAAAAAATACGCCGTAACTCCAAATTCGTACAGACTTGCAACGACAAATCCACCTTTTATCAACCAGAAAACTGTAAAATTGCCACGCATCAATCGAAGGTATCGCGAAGACACGGTAAAAGAACCAAGATCAGAAAGATGTACGCAGAAAGATTATAAAATACAAAACGAAATTAAAACCTAAACTTCTTCTAATAATATAAAATGCAACCAAAAATTGGCCGAAGGAGCGATTTGTTTCAATCCAACGGTATCGATATAACTAACCAAGAAAATTAAAAAAGAGCAACCGAAAAATATCCTCTAACCCAAAACGACTTCGAAGCCATCCGTCCACACCTGCAACCTAAAATCCCACCTTTATCACCCAGCAGACTATAAAATTCCCGGTTACATACAATAGTAGTACCGGTGAGACACGTCGAAAGTGGTACGGAAGGGATAGAAAGAGGAAACGAGGAGAGCGAGGAGGCGTCGTCGGTTCTCGGATCGACTAGAATTTTTCTGGGTGAGTTCTCATGAGTCTTGGCACCTCGAAGAGGTGGGCGAATAAGAGAGAGAGAGAGAGAGAGAGAGAGTGGGAGAGTGAGAGAGAGAGGTGGTGGGTAGCAAGGCTGGGGTTCTGAGGTACCCCAGCGTGGCCGTTGCGGCAGCGGCTGGGGGATCCCGCGCACCCGCGGTGAGAGAACAGCCGAAAGGGGTGGCGGATGGGCTGGATGGCGAACCATGGGGGATGAGGGCCTCCAAGGAACCGGTGGGAGGGGGGATTTTGAAAGAGGGTCGCTGTGCTCTCGTCGACGGCTCCGAGAGAGCGAGCTGGAGACGACGAAGCCTCGCACGGCGGAGAAGAGCGGAGAGAGCATCGTGGAGGAGCTAGGGGCGCTAGGGGTGAACGGGGGTGGGTGAAAGTGAGGAGAAACCAGGCGGCGGATCAAGCAGCGGGGTGGGTTGCCTAGCTACCGGCGAGACCCGGCCAAGATACTCGCCGAGATCTCTCTCTGTACTGTTTTAGGTCCGTTCCGCCGCGTATTCCGTCCGTTGTTGTCTCTCTCTCTTTCTCTCTCCCTTTCTCTGTCTCTCCCTGACCCGTGTTCTTCGTCAACTTTCACTCGGCCACGATGGCGGAACCGACCGAATATTCGATATCTATTTTGTTTCTTTTATTTTATTTGGCTTCGATGTCGTTCTTTTTTCTTTAGAACAAAGGAGGGGATGTTTGTGACTGGTGGAGACTGCACGGTGGCGATGGAGGAATTAATAGGATTTGTAAGGGTTAATGCATGGGAAGGGTAAAGAGGTGACTGAACATTGGATGACGTTTAAGGGGAAATATCGCGTCTATCGTTTGTTATTACGTACAGAGGATTTCGAAGTATATTTGTGCAATTTAAGATAATAATTTTGAAGTATATTTGTGGCATTTAAGATAACGAGCCCTTACATATTTCTATCATGTTCCCGAAACAATTAATGAACTTCGTAAAGCTTAATGGATGGAAAGGGTAAAGAGCTGATTGAACATTGTGGATGTCGTTTAAGAAAAAATGCAGCGTCCATCGTTTATTATTAGGGAAGTAAGATTTTTTGGAGCCGTTTGTGACACGAAGAATTTCAAATTTTATTCGCGGGATTTAAAATGAGGAATTTTTGTTTCGTATATCTGTAACCCTTCCAAAAAAATTAAATTACAGGCTTCCGTAGAATTTTTTAGAATATTTCGGCTCTTAGAACTTCGTTTATTTGACATGATAAGTCTCAGATATGTCTATCATACATACGAAAAAAGTAATGCGATTTGTAAGGGTTAATACATGAGGTAACGACAGGTCGAAGCTGACGAGGGAAATTAATTTCTTTGCAGAGTAAGCAGGAAGTCTTTATACGGGCAAGGAGTCGCCGGTGTATTTGCATAGGCAATGGGAGATAAAAAATTGAACATCAATTCGAGAAGAGGGCGAAGAAATCACGACGGATGGGAGGAAAATAATTGGGAGCACTTTTGAAGCCGGTCAGGAGGGGAGCTCTTGAGTGTCTGGCCCTTCGCGAGATCTCGGGTACTTTACCTGCTCGTTTCGAATGCAAATTTCACGGGAGAATGCTGCTCTTATATTTCTTAACAACGGATCTTTCTTCCCTCGCACAATACTTCGATATCGATACATCCTAGCTTATAATTAGAATTATAGAAGTAACTCAGAATTTATCTTCAATTTCATCAAAACTAAATATTGTATTCAGAGAGAGTATTATTTTCAGAGAGAAAGCTAATAAATATTGAAAATTTATGCTACGCATTTAAGAAGCTGGATCGTATAAGATGAAGCCCTTCGATGACGTCATTATTTTTTATCGTTTTTTTCAATTCGTTTTATAAAGATTTATTACTGAAAAAAAATAAAACAGTTCAATTAGGAGAGATACTTTCTTGGTTCTTTTTCAAAACACGATACCAGTGTCGCCCTCAAGCGAGTAAGATCGTAAAGACATTTAAGAAGACTCACCCTCTTTCTTCTGGCCACCCTTAAGAAAGTAGTCTCCACCCTCGTGGTAAGGCAGCTCGCGAAGGAGTCGGTAAAGAACAGCTTCGAACGACGCAAGAAGTACCTGAAAACGAATTTCTTTCGTTAGTAAAAACGTCTTTACACTTTCGTTTCAATTTTTCTACTAACATTACAGAAACTCTTTATTCAGTTTTAAGAAATACGAAACGGAACTATAAACATCCTAAAAGTGCGTTTTATCCATCACGATATTAATTAAAAAATGGTCAATGAAAAAAAGAAGCAAAGATAACTAGAAATTCTCGGGACAATATCCAAAGGAAGATACAAAAATTCTATATTTCAAATGGATTAGAACGAGCCAAAGAAACTCGAAAGAATTGAAGAGCGCGAGTCGGTAAGAAAGGAAAAGAATAAGGCGACTTTCTTAAAGAAGTGGCGCCTCCTTTTAAGAAACCTGTAGTACCCTGTCGCACCACTAAGAAGGATGGCGCGCTGTCCGAAGAAAACCCTTTTTTCTTGCTCACTAACCACCCTTTAACTCACAAAAAATTTCTATCAAATAAAAAAAAAAGAAAGAAGAAAAACACCAGCTCAAAAAAGAAGAAATAGAACCGAACCAACATACTATAACATATAACGCTACGATAATCCAATTCGTATCTATTCTGAAAATAAAATTACAGCGATTTAAAATACAATGCGGAGGCAAGCATTTTCCCTCAGGAGCAGCTCCCATTTTTTTTCTCTCGGTTCACCCTCTTTCACAGGCAACTGGCAAGGGATGGAGGGGGTGGGCCGACAGTACGAAGAACAAAAGATGAGTTCACGGTCGGTTAATTTAATCTAAGCAAACATCATATAGATGGTACGTGAATGTGTTTCGCAGGCAGCGAGCGAAGGAGGGTGAAACTCGCCGGAGGAAGACAGAGGGTGAACAGGGGGCGGACGAAGCCAGACTCTCTGAATCTAGATACATACGTAAGTACAAGAGTATTCAAGACGGCACTGAGGAACGATGTTTAGCATGTAGATGAAGATCTCGGTAATCAAGGGTTGCAGCCCCGCGGGCGCACTTCGTCAAGTCTTACTTATTTCTGGCCGATCCGCGATCCGTCAGCTCGTTCCATCCCCTTCTGCCATCTCTTTGAGATACGTACGCGTTCGTGAGATTCAGTTTTGGAGCCACGTTCTACTAAAATTGATTACGTATAGTGACGAGTGCACAAGTTGGGGGATATTTAACATTCGATCTACGAAACCAGTCAAAATGACTGGCCTCAGGCCTTTTATTTTTGCAGTTATCGAAAAAGTGCAAGTGATTTTTAAGATGATATCATGGTGCTTACGGGAATATCATTACATATATTCAGAAACATTCATCGTATTGCTTTGCTTCCAATGATATGTATATAGGTTGTATAGTAAAAAGAATCGCTGCTCTTGTGCTTCTACCAACCATTTGAGATAGATAGATGTTCGTGAAGAATATTTTTAGGGGACTGTTTCGATAAAATTGAAAATGTTTAGTAGTTAATTTAAACGACTGTGTTATAAGGAAAGCTTTGAAGTTTGAATTCAATGATTTTATCGAGGCAATTAATAAAAAGAAATTTTCCAACAAAATTTCTGATTATTTTTATTCTCTATTTGTTAAAATAAGAAACATGTTAAAAATCTAATATCAGATAAATAACTATTTCCACGTTTTATATTTTTAAAACATTATTCATTTCGAAAGACTTACTTTCCATCGAAAAAAATGCATCATCTTTCTCTGTGTGTAAATGTAAATCTAAAAAATCTTACGTTCGTGGTATCATCGTTTTGCTATGCTCCTCGATTTACGAAATCAATTCATTGCTTCTGAGCTGTTCGTTTGTCTAATACAAAAGCTGTAGAATCAAATTCTCACCGGACGCACAAAACTAGAAATAATAAAAACAAAAGAAACTGTAGTAAAAGGGGCTGGTAGAAAATTCAAAGCGGTCCATTATCGAGTTACCGTTACTTGACCTCGCGATTTATCCAACGAGAAATAGAAGCAGAAAGAGGGAACGAGCGGTGGTGGTAACGAAGCCTGGACACCCCTTCTCGCGAATATCTCGGACCAAAGCCGTATCTCGTTCGAAATGATCGGGTCTCGTTGTCCGAAAATTCACCCCGTAATCGACGGACAAAAAGTAATTTCCCATCGAGACCGGGACAAAGGGTGATTTTGCATGGGGGGTTTCGGCTGGCGATAGCCACGGGGGTGGCAGTGACCGGTGCGTGTAACGACCACCCCCTTCCTCTGCAACCACCCCCAACCCCTTCGTTTCCCGCTTGCCAAGCCGAACGAACGCTTACGGTGAACGCCACGTGCACTCTATGCGTAGGAAAGGTGAGACAGAGAGGAACATGGACGAAAGGAGGATAAGAGTAATGCTTGCACTATGTACGAGTACACTGCGTTCGATCCACATTGTATGTGGGGCTCTGGGGCATTTTTCGTTCGTGTTTTTTCCCCTTCTGCGGTAGAGATTATAGATGGTCGTTGATTGGAAGCTGTTTCGTGATGTGATGGAAAAATTTTGAGGAGGAGATTGTAATTTCTGAACAACTTTTCACATTATCGTATATGATCCATGCAAGATATTGACCCCGCGAACGAGAGGTTAATTAAATGGTTCTAGCGCAGGGGAAGGTTTATTAGAATCTGTTGGTTTTTAGAAGAGTGATATGGAATTTTGTGGAGAAAATTATAATTTCCGAACAAGTATTTCCTGTTATACACGATTCATATAGGACGCTGTTAATGAATTTTGGCGGGGAGAGATGAAGGTTTACCAAAAGTTGCATTTTATGAAGTTGGATAGAGATATTCTTATAAATCTCTAGAAATTCATATATACATAAAACTTCGGGGAGATAGTACTTCTAAATAACGTAAAGAGTCTTCATGGATATTTATCTTGCAACACTTTAACGAACGAAAAGCGAATTAAACGAGCTTTTTATATTATCATGCACGATCCATACAAGATACTGATCCCAACGTCAAGGTATTAATAAACGATCGACAGTACAAAGGAAATCCTCCGATCGAGGATTTACAGTCTTCTTCCTCGACAAGAAAACAAAATCTCACATCCCAATATCGAGAACAGGAAGCAACCCTTCTCCAACCCCCTTTCGAAACAATAACCCCATCCAAAGATATACGTTGCTCCGATCGAACGTTTCTTTGTTTCACATATCGATTTACGACACCACGCGCGTTCTCCAAGAAGACAGAGAGGGTCCAAGAAAAATCACGGGTCACGGTGCGATGACACGCGTGAATTTACCGGGAATTGGTAATGCGGCTCGGCTGCAGCGCGATAAATCGGCATGGCCAACTGGTCGAGCCAACGAGCCGTGTCTCTCGCGCGACCAATCCTCTCTCTCTGTTTCTCTTTTTGCAAATGAAAGAGAGAGATAGGAGGATAGTGTAGAGTATAGAACAGTGGTTCTTAACACGTTGACTGCCAGGCGAATTTTCCATATTTTTTGTCGTGGGAGCCGCAATAAAATGAAATACGCTACGCCAGAACATTGAATTTTTGCAAAATATTAAATTGCATATGCGCACCTTTTCCTGACAATGTTATCTATATCATTCAGATTGTCGAAAATTTGTTAAAATTTGTTAACAAATTGAAAATTTGTCAATTAACGTAAAATCTATCCTATTTCTATCAATCTAAAAAATTTAGTAACGTGTGTCATCGATGATTGGCGTGGCGGTTAATGCGTTATTTTTTTCGTAGTCGCGGAACAGTTAATTTTATATTTTTATGAACGAGACTAAAGAGATAGAAGTTCGACAGAAATTTCTTTCATCCGCTAAATATCATAATAAATACTCTGCGCTGGATATTTTTATTATATACACGTACTGCGTACATTTAGATCTTTGCAACTTGAAATTTCCCGAAAATGCATAAGCACTCGCATAGTTATAAAAACTAACGATACGAATATGCATAAACGTACTTGTTAAAACGTATAGATTATAAATTACGTAAGAGCGAAGAGAGGAAGTAAAAAAGGATATTATACTCGTAAAGACTGTAAACTAGAACGATTCTTTTAGAGGAATACTTCGTTTCGCGGTACACTTGTAACAAGTTTCTAAGGGACGCTATGTATTCTATGCAACACCGGTTAAGAACCACTGCAGCACTGGTATAGCAAGAAGAATGGATAGCGAGAGGGAAAAAGAGAGGAGAAGAGAAGGATGAAAAACGAGAGGATGAAGAGGGCTGTTGTAGACTATCCTCGACGTTCACCACACGCTATTCTTCATACTCCATTATCCGTGGTCCGCTCTACGCTGCTCCATTATGCCGGCACCGCGTATAAACGACGAGTTGTGCGTGCGACGACCAGCCACCCTACTGTCTGTCCAGGGGCTACCTTCGCGAAACACCGATAAACACCGCTCTTCTGTGGCTGGTTTGCGCGCGACACGCGGCAAAATCGCGCTCTTTTTAGCGGAATAAATTAGAGAGCGTTTCATGGGGCGGGTAGGAGATGGGAAGATGACGGTAGAGACGTGAAAGGTACTTTACTTGCTACTAATATTTCGTATACCACTTACAAAGTCTCCATTGGTTAATTTTCGATGGTATACTTTCACATAGTGTAATAGCATCGTATAATGAGTTACTAGGTTTAATAATAATGGATTATTAGGTAAATTATTATCAACATTGTGAAGGGTGTATTACAGTGTGAAGATAAGAAGATAGAGGGATGATATAGGCGTAAGAGGAGATGATACTTTGGTCGCTTAGAATGACTCTATTTCTGATACCTTCAGTGTCTCCACTGGTTAGATTTTGGCAGAAAGGTTTGCTTTTATGCAGGAATCACGTCGTTACGGCGCTTTATACTTTTTTTTTTTTTATTAACGTGGAGGAAATCCGCACGGACACCAGGTCGCTTCTGGGGAAAAGCGGCGTGGTAGTGCCGGACTCCAACCGACTAAAACCTCCACGATGACCGTCCCGGCTGCGATCGAGAGGGGCCCGGGAACCGGTGTAAGCGATACACCGCCCGCCCCCCGCGCACAATACGTCCCATAATGGAGCGATGTGCGGCCACGTCACACCGCGCCTCGTCGCCGGAGCCGCCGTGCCAGGCAGTCCGGTTCCCCTACCGGGCTGCTTTGCGGCCCCGGAGCGCTGAGCTGCCAACGCCTAAGTTTGCACGCCACCGGAGGACGCGACGGACCTAGTGTGTCTCATCGAAGCGCGCCGGTCAATCCTCTCAGGATGAGAGTACCGCACCCTCACCCTCTCCGCGGCCTCTTTTCGAAGTATGACTTGCTCACAGAAGGAGGTCACGGCCCTCCTCCTTCTCTCGCTTACCAACAATGCCTCGAAGATCGTCTGCGGCGAGAGATCCCAACCGATTTCCACGATGAGGTCGTGGCGCGGCCGCGCCCACGCCGGGCAGTATTCCACCGTGTGCTGCGCCGAATCCACGCTCGCATCGCAGTGGTGGCAGCGCGCGGTCGTCTCCTTCCCGATTCGGTGCAGATACTCACCGAAGCAACCGTGTCCGGTGAGCACCTGCGTCACCCTGTAGGTCAGGGGAGGCCCGCCGCCGTCTAACCAAACGTCCCAGTTTGGAAGGACGGCCCTGAGGACCCTTATCCCTGGCGCACCCGCTCTCGTGTCGACAGACCCCGAGTGTGGAGATAAATCTTACGACACCTCAAGGCCTGCAATTCGAACGGGGGAAACCCGGCGAGCACCGCCGCTGCCGCCGTCGAAATGGTGCGGAAGCCCGTCACTACCCTGATGGCCACCGTCCTGTGCAGCCTCCTGACCACTAGGAGACTGCGACGGTTGGTCATCAGGTCCTCCGCCCAGATCGGATCTCCGTAGAGGAGCCTCAATCGCACCACGCCGGCGTACAGTCGGCGCACTCCGACGTCGGGCCCGCCCAGCCGAGGCAGCAGACGTCCTAAGGCGTTCGCCGTCGCCTCAACAGACATCAGGCGCTCGAAGTGAGCGCCGAAGGTCCAGTGGCTGTCGAGGGTCAGATACTTCATGCTGGTTCCGACCCCGATCTCAGCCCCCTCCAACCTCAGGCGATAACCCACTGGAGGCATCCCGTGATCGGCCTTGCGGCAAAACCACATTGCCTCGGACTTCTCAGGGGACACCCTCAGTCCCAATCCCTTGATTTCGGCGACCACGCAGGCCACCGCCAGCTCCGCCAGGCGGACGGTTCTACCCCATGCCGTGCCCCAGACCAGCACCAACGTGTCGTCGCCAGTAGCACGGAAACTTGCGGGACCCCGCGGTGTACAGCCCTCCCGGTCACCCCTCCGCCCCTTACGGTGTAGACGATACTCCGGTCCCGGAGGAACGCCCGCATCACATCCCGCAGGTACGCGGGTATCCGATGAAATTCGAGGGCCCGGCATATTCTGTCCCAGGTGATGCTGTTGAAGGCGTTGACCACGTCCAGCGACACGGCCAACGCCACATAACCACGCCGCTCGGCCCCCTCGACAAGGGAGCGGACACGGGCGACAGACGGCGCTTTATACTGTTATATGCATAACAATGTAAATGTGCATAATGTTGTTATTTAACGGCATGATACTTTATCTAACGTAATATATGCATCGTGTATTCGAGTATACGAAGTATCAGCGTGAGCTGCTCTTGTTTCACAAACGCATCAGTTTTATTATTCATACATCATTTCATATTTACAATTTAATTACCACCTTTTTATTTGAGTCGTTAGTACTTTAGAAATCGTACTATGAGACCATCGAAGTAGTTGATTTATTACATTTTCACGGTAATTAGTCTGCCATTCCTTTTTATATTCTACACATAGAGAAATTTCATAATACCTTCCGACATAAAACGTACAAATAAAATTATGCCGAGCAATGAGACAGATCTGAGCAAATTTCAAAGGGTTAAAAAGTGGAGAAACTTTTTAAAGGTTAAGACTGTGAAAAATAATGAAAGGTAGGATACGAAGAATTAAATAAAATTCCCGGTTTCAAATTTTCTCTGAAAAATCAGTCAGTTGAGAGAGATGGTTCATAATCCGCGAACGAGTTAATTACAGGGATCGTTGATGCGAGACAACCGAACCTCTGAAATACTAAATTCAAAACGCGTGTTCGTTAGTAGAGAGCCGCTCGGAGGCAGAAGGCAAAACCAACGGAGAATCTTCCTCCCGGGGACTACGTTTAATTAAATCTTTTGCCAATTTACATACACGCACAGCATCGTCCTGGTGGAGGATCCTTTGGAACTGTCGGCTTTAGGGAAGCTTTGTAGAGATTCGTATCGTTACCTGCGCCACCCTTTACCTGACAGAACCACCATTACGAGCACCGATCTTATGTACTTTTTACCGTACCAACATCGTTGACCCTTGTTGCTCTGGCCACCACGGATCCCAGCTAAGCTTGTTTCATAATAATGGACAACAAAATTAGAAAGAGAAGGAAACTTGCTGATGTGATCCTTTAATAGATGAATTTTTTAATTAGTTCTTCTCTCTATCATTGATATTGTTGATTTATGTTAATAATAAAAGAAGTTTGGGAATTGAAGAGAATATATTAAACCTTGAAAGTAATTCGATGATACTTCTAGATAAGTTTATCATTTATTTAACAAATTTTCCTTTGGAACAACCTTAGCCTTCTTAATTTTTTACTTTTAATTGGAAAGCCAAGAGACGTTTATGATGTATTTTAGAAATGATAAAACTGGTACTTTGAGATTCCAAGCTAATAAGGAAATGTTTAAATCTAGAATGGAACCTAATTAATTTTTATGCCAATAAAGGAAGTTCTACGTTTATAACAGGGGTAGGTTAATTTTTTCTCAAAATACTGCTGTGGAAAAGTTCATGAAATAAAAAGTTTTTCTCACTGGAACATTCATACTACTGATCTGAAAGACTCGAAATAATGATACAGGTCGTGTATTAGAAAATGTATAACATTGGTGCGAGAAATATTAATAAAAGACACAAGTAAAATTATTACTTTAATTCTTATTGGAACACTTTATTAATAATTCTAGGCTTCTGAATTCGTCGTTTGAATTTGTTGCAATAATTAACAGGAGAATTTTATTGGGTATTAGTAGACAATCCAAGTAAAATTACTGCACTAATTGCTATTGGTAAGCTGGTATTTTTACTTCGACAAACTCCAAACGACTGCTTTAAAATTTAAACACAGAAACATGTCAAGAATGCTAGAGAAAAATGTAAAAAAAAAGGATCTAAAGAAACTTCTGCAAACAAGAAACTACTATTAAAAGTTGTGTTTAATATTTTCAGATCTAAATGTAAAAATTGTGTAAAGAAAATTTGGAAAATTTTTTTAAAGTATCAAAATAAAGCAAAGAACCATTCAGAAAATATCTTCAAAAGAACGAACAAAAAATTTTGGAAGAGAACCAATATAAGTGGACCGGAAAAAACACCCACGTGGTCTATCGTATTTTGAAATACACTTTTATTTCGACTCGGTCAAAAACTACGATAACAATAGGTCAGTAGATATGTATATCTGAAATCATCGTTTTTTTTTTCTTTTTTTTCTTTTTTTTTTGAGGGGGTGGGGCAGAATGTAGACGTCGTCGGTTTTCAGAGAAAAAAAAAACGAATAAATCGTTACCGACGTTTAATCGATTAATCGCGTCATAACATTTATCCAAACATTATAACGCGAGCTTTCGTTTACCTTTTCTTTTGCGTTCCATTTCATGGAGGGGAATTTCGATGTGAAAGCGAGGAGCTTCTTTCTCTTTCGTTGAATCGCGAGATTTTTCTCCTTCGTTCGCGTGATACGAATCGATATATTCTTATCCTCTTGACTCTCCGTCGATACACGATTCTCGCTCGACATATCGCAATGAAATTTCTGCGAGAATCGCGAATCGACGATATTGCACACGAGCCCGCAGTCAAATCGATCAAATCGCGTTATACTATGAAAACATAATCGAAAGGAATAAAAGTTACACTGGGTGTATTTGATAACTGGTCGAGTTATAGAAAATCTGCTTATCTTGAAGATGAAAGAAGACTTTAATCTTTGCACTGAGAATCTTATCTACGGTCAAACATCGACTTTAGTCCGCTTGGTGTTAAAATTTTTACTTTAGAGATCGACAATGATATGTGTATATTAAGAATTTAAAGAAAATTAAAAAATTATTTTTTCCTTTGAAATACTGTCGAATTCATAGATAACACTTTTTGCATTAATTATGCTATTAGCCCAAAATTATTCCAAAATCCATGTCCTAATATTGTAACAAAAAAAAAAAAAAAAAAAAAGAAGAGACAGAATATCTACTGTCATAGAAAAATGTTCAAACTGTAAAAGAACCAAAGTAAACAATTTTAAAACTACGAAAACTCAGAAATTATTCTATTCGAAATTCGTAAACGTTAACATTGCATATACTATTAATTAAAAATTCGTATCCCAATATCGCTGGAAAAAAGATAAAAAACAATACGAACACTCTTATACAAAAATCGCATAATCTAAGATGGACCTAACCAAGTTAAAAAATTTGAAAAGTCATAGACGAGATATCCAATTTCTCATCTGCGAGACAAGCAGAGTGCAGTATAATCCGGAGCTCGACCAAGCATCCGGCAGACACCCGGTACAAGTCGTCACACGTCGCGCAGTCCGTCGACAGTGATGAATGACTCGATGAAACGACAATGCTCTATCTATGTACAATGTTTCTATATACATCATCATCATCGTCACCATCACCGTGGGCCAGCAGTAGCACGTTCACTCATCACACACTCGGTAAATTACAAATCAGCCCCTCTCTACAGATTTTCAATTCGTCGAGACATAACCAGCCAAACGAAAAAAGGTAGAAAAACAGAACCAATCGAAAAATCAAAGAAGGAAAACCAAATTTCCTGACAATCGCTGCCAGGCAAATTTCTTCGTCATCCTCGAACATGCACCGGATTGTTCTCTCTTGTTTGATTTCCTTTTTTTTTTTTAATGCCCACTAATAGCTAGTTTCGTTCGCTTGTTCGAGACCAACACCTCGTCCATCTTCACCGATCACAGTTTGCTCATCTCAACGTTATCGTCCACGACAGTCGACGAGAGAAAAGTTCTAAAATCAGAATTATCACGGGAACGATTCGTCTGGCTCTCAGTAAGGCCTCCAGACGTTGTTGTCCGGTCTGACTTCTTCCTGTCTGACGCTGCAACTGTCCGCCACTGCTCTCTGCTCGGGGCTCTCCGAATTCTGAAACTGATTCCCGTATAATTGGGAATAGAGGATGCTGGGCAGGACGCCGGGCGTTGGGAAGTAGTTGCCGTAATTTTGACCGAAGCCTTGCTCCTCGTGCACAGGACTCTCCGTGGTACTCGAGTCCGTCGATAAGGACCTGGGAGACACGTAGTCCTGGTACCTCTGACTCGGTGTCCCCGACATTAGGCTGCTCAGAGGGTCCAAGGGATCCGATTGACCCGTCGTCGTCGAGTCTGGCACCACTGTTTTCGGGGGAAAAGAGAAATTCGCTTTTGTGGTTTAATTTTTAACGAGAGTGATGGTGAGAATAGAGAATCACGATGGGAATTTTCGAAGCAGACAGTTTAAAATAATTGTTTGATTTATTGTTGATGAAAGACTACGACGGTAATAATGAATTATTAATTAAGTATGAGATTTTAAAGCCTGGAACCGTTATCTTTGCAGGGAAAGAGAGATTGTCCTCTGTAGTTTAATTTTTTAGTTTGATGAGGATGATGGTGAGAAGAGGTGTAATTATTTATAAATAGAAAACACATAAATATATTATTGACACGAGATATTACTCCAAACTAACTCATACTATCTCCCGTAAGCCCTCAAACATCTCAATAATCCGTATTGCAATTACTACAAATTAAATCAATCGTTATAACGAAATTAATAAAAATCTCTTAACAAAACCACCGTGATGAAACGCGTGTGATATTTTTCTTTAACTAAAAGACGTAAAACATAACTAATATTACTCCAAAGTATCCCATATATATCATAATAAACCCTAAAGAACCCTGAAAGACCCTACTGAAATTACCAGAAATTCAATCAATTGTGGGAACAGAAATAATACAAATTTCTTAACAAATTCAACACGATGATATACTTAGGACGTTCCCCTGTAAATGCATTTTTGTTTCACGCCGATCGGACGTTCGGTTCCCGAGATATCGTTGTTGGAAGCGCAAGATAATTTTTAATATCTCGCTACGTCTGTCCTTGTCGTACGCTCGGACCTCTCGCTTGTACCTCGTCACTGACCTATCACAAGCTCGCGTCACGTGCGCTGGTCAGTGCAGACACCGAGTCAGCAGCTTTTTTACTATTTACTATCGCGCGTACGCATTTCCAGGAAAAAATGTAGGTCATGGCAATGACTGGCCCATTCATCTTCCCCGCGTGCATTAGCTAAGCGGCTTTCGGGCCCTGTATCTCGGCAACCGATCGAAATATCGACTCAAAACAAAGTGCGTTCTATAGAGCATGGTTTTCACTGTCTCGGGGATGATAGTAGGTTTGATTTTTTGTGATACAGTTAGGCATATTAATCTTTATTTCGGGTTTATGGGTTAGAATCTACCACCTAAATGTTTTTCCATTTTCTTGCGACGAATGAATGTACGAAGGTAAATCATTTGTTTCTTAAGAATTGAACGTCAATCATGTATATTAGCGTAATTAAGTTAACAAATTAATAAAAAGACAAGTAGATCAGTTTCGTTTTCCACAGTCTCAATGATAACGATGACGTAATTCGACTATTTAAACCGATAGTCCATCTCTTTCTGATTTATCCTATAGGTATTTTTTTTTCATCCTATAGGTATTTTGATTTTCAACTTGCGGAGACGCACGTTTGAGTTTTTTTCAGACTGAATTTAGTCTATTCTGTTTGCAATTGTTGGGAACGTTGATGACGTTATGGTGAAACTAATTCCATTGATTGTCGCTGATTGCGTAACGCTACAATATCGATTACAAATGCACTGTAGTGCGTACTGTAAACATCGGACGATCAACTATTAATACGATAGTTTGACAGGAAGTAAGCGTGCGTTTGGTTCACGTACGTTTGGACAACTATCCGTTGTAAATGAAATAAACCTATCAAATGCAAAGTATAACATATAACTGAAACGAGCTATGAAGATTTTTTCATTAATTTGTTGCAAAATATCCTTTGAAAAATACCTGCTAGAATTCTTACTTTATACCTTGGATTACTAACTTCAATAGAAAGTCTTAATCATCCAGTTTAATTAGTACGGAATAACTCATCAAATAAATAATAGTTTGATCAGTATATCGTGCTATTGTTTCTAAAGAATCTTTAGCTGCAAGACAAATTGTATTGGCAGCTAGTCTCTTAGCTTCTTTCTATTCTCCAAGATCGAAAATCATTTAAAAGATCTCATCGTACAATTAAAAAGATTCGAAAATTCACGATCGGTAAAATGAAATTACTTCGGAATGAAGACCTCTGGCAATGACTCGGGAAATGAGACAAAGACTGAGAATATCATTTGTCCAAAGAATCTACTTTAAAAACACTGACTGTAATTCGTAAAAATTTAATCCAAAAATTACATTTATAAATAGAACCTCGTTTCTTCTAAAACGAACCGCCATACTAATGCCTCTATAACCTCCTAAAATCAAATTCAAAAATCGATTTAACACGACGTTCCACGTTTCCCAAAGAAGCACGCTATACTACGGTAATATCAATGAATTGAAAGGAATTCCCGTGCTGATAAAACGACGCATCAATGATGAATCAATTACGCGAGAGGAGGACACAAAACATCTTCTAATGAGAGGGAGAGAGGGAGAGAAAGAGAGAACTGAAGACTTACGGGATGATACCGCTGAGAACGCATCCTGCTGTGCCGTGGATCCTGCACCGGTACCGGAAGTAACAGTGGATCCCGCTGTCGAATCGGGCGCCGTTGGCGTGTTCATAGACGCGGCGCCCGCGAAAGACGCCAACGACGAGGACGACGGGGGTGGTGGTGGAGGTGGCGGTGGCGGGGGTGGGAACGACGCTTGTGCCGCGCACGACGACAAAGGGCCGGGAAGATAACCAGCGTAGCCAGCCGTGCTTCCGTATCCCCATGAATTGCTTGCAGTCAGACCGAACTGGGACATGTCTGAGGAGATCATGCTCGTTCGTGTATCACAATTGCGATTTTTGATCCTTTTCGGCCATCTCGACTAACGCGTCCTTCGTTTATGATCGAGGCAAATCAAATGATTAGTTAATCCTTTCAACGCTACGAAACCATCTAGGGCGACGAATATGTAAATAGGGACAAGTTCTTCTGACAATTTAATTCGAGCTATATCTTTGTTTAAATTTTTGTACGTTTTTGAACATTCAACTCGAATGAAAAATGAAATACCACGTATTTCTTGAATGTCTATTACAGATTTGTGAACGAACCGATAGTGTAATAATATTTATCTATAGAGGACATGTGTTTCACAGGAGAGATGGTGATAAAATGTTTGTGTTTATAGTGATTTAATATTTTGTGTGTATATATAAAGTATATAATCTATTATTTCTAACGTATGTGATTAACAATGGATATACAAATTATATATAATAAGTAACTTTAAGGACTTTGCATTTTTGTTTTTGTGTAATTTCAATATTGATGTAAGCAATATTCATAAACGACGTCGGACATCTGAGCACTGAAAGGATTAACAATTATACTTTATGAAACATGTTCCTTTTTATCAGAAATGAAATCGAGAAGTAAAGTGAGAATAATTTTTCTTATGAGCATATTGAATTTTATGATCATGACGATTTTACGATAATGTAATTTTTCAAAGAATTCGACGAGTTTTATGTTAAAACACTCATTCTTATCGAATGTTTGTTGTTCAAAGTTTGAAGTTCTCAAAGGTCCAAGTTAAATGATCAAGAAACAAGCCGTAGTACTTTATACTAACACAAATAGAACTTGAATTGAAAAGGGGGTACTTAGCACAGCAGGAAAACACATTGAAAGCAGCCAGCAAACGAGGAGCGCAAGCCAATAGAGGAGCGTTTACGAACTTGTAAGAAGCGGTGCTATAATATAGTACACTTTCTCCAACTAATCGTCCAAGCCCCGTTTCGATCGAAAACATAACGCAAAGCTGATAAAAGAGCGAAGCACAAAGGCGAGCGAGGCCAAACTTAAATATCTTCCAAGCAAATCCATTTGCAGTGAATCAGGCAACAGGAAGCCAAAGAATCGCATCGATATAACGACGAAAAACGTAAAGCCAAATATAAATCGGACGATTCCGCGAGCTATTACTTTTGAAAAAAAATTCATTTCGAACATCTTAACTTTGAAAATTCATTTTGGATATCTAAGCGTGCACATAATTATACCTGGACTTAATTAACTTCGCTGTAAATTAATATCTGTACTTACGTATACGTATTGGATGTTAGAGGACACAAAGAAACAGGAAATTTCATAAAGATAAATGTTATTACTTCAGAAATTGTGGAAAATATTTTACATTCTATTGAATACACGATTCTGTTCTTTGTAATAAATTTCCATGAAATTAAATTCCTTTTATTACAAAGCAATGAAAGTTACCGTGTGTGAATATTCTGTTTTATTGTATGTTCTCAATTACACGGTAAAATAAGCATAACAAGTAGTAAATAGAGATATTAATATGTCCAGTTCCGATATAACAGTTAAGTGCAGGTACACCAAGCAAATATTTACAGTGAACAAGTTTAATGATTTTATTTTATTTGCTGAATCTTCATGGAAGACGTTTAACCAGGGAATTATCTATTAGAATTAGCATAATTACTAAGAATCATACGCTTCATGTATAACGGGAAAGCATTATCAAATCACTGGTATTGATGATGCACGAAAACCAAACTTATTTTTTAAACGTTTTAAAATATACACCTTCCAAATTCAAAAATTCTTGAAAATACTTCACATTTTATCAAATACAAACTCCTATTCTCTACACTAAATCTCCCAATTAAGAAACTAAATTTCCATTATTAGAAATTAATTTTCGACTTACTTTTTCCTTTCGTTAGAAATTAGTCTTCCACTCACTTTTTTCTTCTATCAGAAATAAATCCTCGACGTTAATTTTTACGCAACCATATCGGTGACGCGGTATCATACTCTTCCCAGTTGTACCCCATTTACAAGACACCTTGTATAGGTAAATATCATAGTCTGAAAATTGACAAAGGCCGTGTAGCAAAGGTAAAAAATATAGAGGAAACGAAAGAGTGAAAACGCTCGAACGAGAGAAGATTATTCGTCGATCCGAATTAGTTTGCCGGGGAATATACACGGGGGATCGAAGCTTCTTTTGCGCCCCCTCGGGGTTGGATTTATTTTTGCGGCATATAGGCAGCATACCCGATAGATTTTCCAATGAGTTACGGGGTTGAAGGCGGAAAGCTCTGGAAGCGCGAGGGGTGCAGCCGGACAGAAAACGGTGGGATGGAGGGCGCGTTCGAGATCAAAGGGTTGGTCATCCCCCGCGCGTACCTCCGGCCAACTCAAATAACCGAGAGCTCGACCAGCGCCACTGGGCCGTCGTTGACGAGAGGCTAACCCTAAATAGCGCGAGCCAGCATGCTTTCACATCGTTCGTTCAATTTTAACCGGGCCAGGGGAGAAAGGAAGCTTCCTTTGGGGCTGATATCGCGACGTAAGGAGAAACCTTTGATTAACGCGACGCTAATTTCACAGCTTCGATTTAGCAGCAATTCTATCTCCTATCTTCATTTTCTTCGATTAGATCAAGATATTTAGGGATGGTATCTTACGGTAATATTAGATTGATCAGAAAGTTGCTCATATATTTTGGAAGGAAAAGATCAATTATCGTTTCGACCGATATTTTTATTAATTAGTCTTCGTCGTTGAATATATCAAATTTTATTTTATATATTAATTATATATATTTATTATATATTATTTATATTTAATTATATATTATTATCAAATATAGGAAGATTTATTATTTAGCTTTTTGTAGGATTATTATTTAGTTAGAAAAGAAAAACTCTTGCAGATTTTTCTATCCATTACTTTATATTCTGTAACACATCTAAGGTGCAGCCTATAATAGAACAATTTATCAATTGAATTCTTTATTGTTTATACTTTGACGATTAAAATGTGTATACGTTTCACATCAATTTATAAGTCGTAAATATACGGGCAAAATTTGTCGACGGAATGATCAACCTACTTTACAATATACCTAATAAATACAAATTAACATTTCTTCTTAGAACAATGTTTTTTGAGCGATGATTATTGTCCTAACGTGTATTATAAAATATTAGTGCACGATTGAGAAACATCAAAATCTCATTTCACCACCCTAAGATTATGAATATTATAAACATGTATAGTAAATAATTGAAGAGCTCATAACAAAAACAACAATTATTAATTTCAAAGATATGACTTATATTATCGTCAAATCAATAATATGATAAATGTACCATATCCTTTATTTATTGCTGAATGAAAATTTAGGTTCCATGTAACTTCATGATTTAATTAAACTCAACCCTTGAATCATATAATTACAAATATTGTTACAGCAATTTTGCAATACGAATATATGTCTAAAAAAAGATACTGAGATGTGGTGTACTGAAATTAATAACACTGGAATATCCATGCTCTTTCTTGGACAAAGAGAAACATAGATAAGAGTAGTCTTTACAATTGATATAATGAAACATCAAGTTATATAGAAGATATACTATGAGCTAGCAAAAAGTCTACGGAGCATTGGACGGCGTTAATCGACGAAAGTTACCAGCCAGCGGATGTCACAAAATTCACGGCAAAGATGGAGGAGCAACGAGTGGATCGAGAAACGCCGACGCGAATTATCGATGTCCGATGTGGGGAAAAAAGTTAATAAAGGAAATACCCGGCATGCTTGATACTTTATCGAGGAATTTTGCCGCGTTATCGCTTTTGGATCCGAAGGCGACTCATTAAATCGACTCTCTATCTCTATCTTCGCCGAATATTTTCCACACGGGTTTCTTCCCGCGAGAAGATAATAAATTGCGCGGATAAATCCGCGAACATATGAAAATCTCTCGAACTTTGGTTGAAAAATTTCGCTTTATTTCCGCAAGACCATACCTGGTGGAACGTGAGATTTTCTGAGAGAAAAGGAGGCAAGGGCGGGAAGGGGATGAAACTGTAAGCGCGATGTTTCATATAGAAATTCGCGAATCCGGTTGCAAACGTAGAGAGAACGCGGGGGTTACCAGGCCAAAACGACGAACCATCCTCGACGAGGCAGCCGCCGCTCCCGTGGCAACCCCTTTAATATAATATTTAATCTAGCTTTGAACAGGCTTGTGGTTTCCGCCTCTAGAGTCGAGAAGCTAGTTCTCGCAAGCCTAAACCTCTCTCTCTCTCTCTCTCTCTCTCTCTCTTTCTCCCTTCCTGTATTCGAGACCAGGAGGGCAGCGTCTGCTTGGAAATATTCCCAGCTTCCAGACAGTCGCTTCTTACGATATTGTCGATGAAATTTCATTTTTTAGATCGAATTTATGTTATGGAAGATCGAGAGAAGGCTTTTGTATTTTCTTAAAGATCTTTCGATTATTCTTAGAACAATTCAATTATTCTCACGATGACCATCGAATTACGACTATGCATTCTTTAGTGAAGGATATTGCGAAGTCATAAATTAAAGTATTCACACATCCCTTTATCAATCAGAAGGGATGGAAAGTTGAATTTAGTTTGCAATCGTCATTCATGAAACGACATTTAAAATTTCTCCTTGCAAATCTCTATTAAAATTAGTCAGGCTGCCTTGAGGAAATTGTAAATAAATGGCAAACTGCATCTGGGAAATTATTAATTTGGTTACTTAATTGTTAATTTAATTATTAATTATTAATTAATCGAAGTTATTAAAACGTAAATGCTCGTGTATATGGCAATTACTTTATTATTATACACTATCGTAGGGTTAAATCCATCACAGAGTTTCCTTCATCGGAAAAACATCCTCGTATCCCTATGGCCATTCGTTCGATTTGATTCCTCTTAAACGTATTTAGAGCCTGGTCAAATCACATGTCTAATCATCTTAGCAAGAGAAATTTTAGCAAAAATCTGAGAAACGGCGAAGGGCTACATTTACATAATAGCTTTTATGTAAAGCGATTTGCGAAATAGAAATACTGAAACGCGATGAAAGCTTCATATCGCAAGCGTCCTTCTATCAATCAAGTCTGCTCAATACCTAAATGAAAATACGCCTAGCGAAGCGATAATTAGTACTACAAATATCATGAGCATTAAATTCAAAGAAAATAGAACTGGAAGGTTAAGATCAAAGTTAGAATTAGATGACGCGACAGGGACGGAGGAGCAACATTCATCATGCAGATAAGCGGATCGAATACTTACTTTGACAGTTGGCTGGCATCGCGTGCCTGAAGGAGGACAACGGATCTCGTGGCTGCAATGGATTCGGCAGCGGCTGCAGGGGATTCGGCAAGGGTTGCAGAGGATCCACCAGTGGCGAAGCGAAAAACGGGCCACCTCTTTGCGAGGCGAACGCGAACGCGTGGAACTGCTGCTGCTGCCCTAAAAGAGACAACACTGCGATCAACCGTGCGCCTGTCCACTGGACTTCCGGTAACCGCATCAATCCTTCTTCTCTTCGATGTTTTTTATTTAAAAGATATGAATCTTTCGTTAAAAACTGAACAAAATACCATTGAAACATTTATGAACCTTAACGAATCCTCATCCTGAATAACTTTGACGAGGAACTAAAATTTCTGTTTCAATTACAATCTTTATTATATCGTTTCTGTATTATTTACTCTTTACTACAGTTACTTATGAAACTCTATGTGTCAGTGGAAGCAATTCGTTACATAGATATTTTGTTAGCGATAATGAACTAGAATTTATTTAATATTCAGACTCGGAAGTTATATTTTATAAAAGGATCTAATAAGGAATATTTTATTTATTTGATTTAAGGAATATTATTCATCATTGTTCAGATATGAATGAAACTGTTATACGTTTCTTCGTTGTTATGTGTATGTAAAAGATATGCAAGATAGTTAAAATAGAATAAAGCCTACGCTTCATAAATTCGTCACCAAAGAACGCTTCACCTATTGTACGCACTCTTCAGGGGAAAGAAACCTCCTCCCTCCATCCTCAACTAAATTCATCAAATTTCACCGAACAGAACTACGCCTCAGCTCGGAAATTTCTTCAGATCGCGCTTCAAAATTCTACCTTCGATCTGACCACCCTAAAATTCTCTCTCTCTCTCTCTCTCTCTCTCTCTTTCTCTGGGGAAACAGAGAGAACAGCTCTTCACTAATGCGTGCCCACTGTCCATACTCTCAAAAGTCCCTCAATTCTCATTTATCGGCTTTTATTTCCCTAGGCAACCGGTGTTCTCTCTCCGATCATCTTGCACGAGCTAGGTACACGAGCTCACAGTTTCGAACGAGTAAAACCGAATACAGGGAAGAGGTGAACAGGTCGAGGAGACAGGTCGAGGCAGCGATTCATTTTATTTCCCGGGGACGGTGTCGCCAACCCAATTAAAGACGTCCCAACAGGCGAGAGAGTGTGCTATCTCACGAGGCTGCTGCTACTATGGTCAGGTTAGGTTAGGCCAGTCTGGCACCACACGTGGACCTGGCTTTCCTACGTGAACCGTCGAAATCTACGAACCAACACCGGCGCCACGGGAGAAGGCACCGGAGACCAAAGCCAGGAGGGAGCATAGAGTGAGAGAGGGAGAGAGATGGAACGAGGGACAGAGATCCCCACGTCGTCCTGATAATCCAATCGAAGCCCTAATTCTAACTCGGCAACCCGAAATTCCCGCCGGTTTGCTGAATAGGGTACGCTGCACGATCCCGGGGACACAATGGGGGCGCGACGGTGGAACAGGGGCCAGAGCTAACGAGATCTATCGTTAAACGACCGACACCATCCTTCGTACGCAGTGAAACTTCCAACACGAAGAAATTTGCCGACGACTTCCTTACGTCAAACGTTGGGCAGAATTGCAAGGATTTCGTAAATTGCAGAAGGTTCGAAGAATTTGTGGGAGTCAGATATACGCGAATTTTCATGCATTTATGGGAAATTTGAAGATGTAATGGTGCATAGAAAGCATGGAAACATAGTACAATGCTATAAAAACGGTCTTTTTTAATATTGTCATAGTATGACATTCTTCTAAATAACATTCTTGTCTATCTATCTCCATGGACCTTGTCAAACCTGACCAAATTTTCTCGTGCCTTGTCGCATCATCCTCAAAGTGTATCATTATGAATTTAAGCAGAAACAAAGGACTGCAATCTCCAAGGAGCTCGACAAACCTCCTTTCATCATCCAACATCGAGCAGACCCGATCCAAAGGCCCATTTCCAAGCGATTAATGATCGCAACAGATCTTTCCACGAGGAGATCTCGTAAGCGAATTTTGCCAATTTACTTTCACAGACCTTGTCAAACCGGACTAAATTTTCTTTCACCGTCTCCAAGATATCAGTATCGATTTAACCAGAAACAAAAGACCTCGACCTCCGTGAAGATCAACAAAGCTCGCTTCATCGGAAAATCAAGCAGACCTGATCCAAAGAGCCACTTCAAAGCGTTCAGCGGCCGCAACAGATTTTTCCACGAGGATTTCGCAAGTGACTCGGACCTTCTCCAGACTCGTTACTATCGATTTCATCGGACACCCCTTTACGCGTTGCGACCGGCGACTGCCAGGGAATTTCTCGAGAGTTAGCAGCTGGCTGCGACAGCTTCTCATTTCGTTCCGTCGCCCCCGATCGACCCTCTCGACACGTCGGAGACGACACGGGGGCCGGCCATTTCGTGCTATTTTCTAACAAAAGCGGATCGCTCCGATGAAAGGTGTGTGCGCAACTCGGGATTTCGGGTTTCCAACTTCCGCCAGAGGCGACCTTCGCGCCACTGACAGACTCTATCTCCCTCGTTCTCGTACTCTCGATCAATTTCCTTGGCCCTGCATCCTCTTTCTGTGGCGGCCACCTTTGGCTATGGGACGAGGGTAGAATGTGTAATGAATTGCTTGTTTAATTAATTACGACCCTCGAGCGGCGCCCGCCTCGAGTTCGAACGAGCCGCCGCGTTCGTTCCGCCATCGGATCTGCCTCTTCCTTCTAGGACCCCGGATAGAATTCATAGGGCTGATATATTGCTGGTCGAGCGAAAGAAGGGTTCAATGATTCACGGCGAGGATACGAAATTTGTTTATAGCCCTTTCGACAAAAGGGATGGAGAGTGAATCTTGTGTGGATATCGTACGAGTTTATCAGAAGACCGATCAACCAATTTTTATCGATTGCTTAATTTCGTTATATAAATAGGTGTTTAATATTCAATTTTGAAGAAAGAAATGATTTACTTTCATCGGCTCATCGATAGTAAGAGGATGATACAAACATGATGATGACAAATTCTAAGGTAAATTTAAAATAGTGATTTTAAGTGAAATAAATTGTGACTTTTCTAGCATTTGCTTTTCTTGTTAAAAACCTCAATTTAATGTCGAAAACTGTTCATTGTAGCATTCATTCGTTGTAGGAGTAGACTATCTTATTATTACGAGTCGATCAAGTTAAATATTCTTAACTCTACAACTTCTTGGAAAAATCGTTATCGAGGTTGGTACTATATATATTTCCGGTGTAGTAATGGTAATACTTCGGCTTTCAAAATCTGTTCATAATTCCTATGAATTTTTACAGTTTCATAACCAATAACATATCTACGGAGAAATATTTCTTCTACATTCATTTACAACACAAAAGTTTCGATTTATTAGAACTGAGGAGAATCGAATGAGAGAGAACGTCGAGTCCGATTCTCCATGAAACTACAAAGAACTAATAGTTCTTAATTTAGGGAACGAAACCAAAAAGAGTTAATACTCGTGTCTCTGAATTCGTTTCACCGGTGTCGGAGGATGTAGACGTAATAAAATTAGGGAGCGTGTCAAAGACGAGGAAGCGGTCGGTTTAAAGAAACGCCGATCGACCACCCACAACACGTAACCCTTTTATCTCGAGCCGCGTCCCTTCGACTAGATCCCTTTATTTCGGGGAAAACATTTTGTTTCTAGCAGATGCAACGCGCCGCTCATTTTATAGTATTCTCCATTACGGCCATCTACATTGCCATAAAGTTTCTAATAATCCAAATAAAATTTATGTATTTAAGTCGATGAACTACGAACCTTTGATAATCTTCGCGTACACTTTGCGATACACGAATTTAAGGTATTTTATGACGATTTCGTGGGTGGTCCGAACAGGCGAACGGATGTGCATGATAAATATAAAACAATGTTACATCAGCTATTTTCGACGTGTAAAGAGTGCAAATGCTTGCAAGAATTGGCTTGGAGTATGATTTCTGAATTCGCTTTGTAGATACAAGAGAAATTTAGCACTTAATAGCGCTAGGAATCCTCTATACTCTATATACTGTCCATATTCTGTAGGAATGCTTCATTAGAAATGTTACTGTAAAATAGTTTCCGCATAAAAGGAAAAGTACATATAGATACATTGAAATAATCCTAACTATTGTTGTAATTGTAGCTGTGAAATAGAATTCCAAGGTTTTCCATAATATTCTTTTCATTAGGTACCGTGTTTCTTCCATCTAAAATCTGCAATTTGATGAAATTTAAAGAAATTGAAGTATTTACGACATTTCCATAAACTGTTGGTTGGCTCTTCGTGGATTAAAGTAAAGACACGTTTCACAAGAGAGAAACAGCCAAAATAGTCTTATATTCTCCAACGAATGCGATGTACAATCGTACGGAACTAACGTCCCACTAAAAATCCTAAAAAAAAAACAGAAAAGGAAGCTAGAAGGAAAAGAACAAAAAAAAAAAAAAAAAAAGAAAAAATGCAAACACACAGGAAGAAGTTCCAAAAGCTCGTAAATCCTAATGAAACATCCATCGATAACCGACGATCCCCTCTCCTTTCACATCCCTTGCAACTTCGATAGCTCAATCTCAGTGGCTTGCGTCTGGGCGTAGATTTACAAACAGCGAAGGGGTCGGTAAATTTCGATTCTCTGACATAATACCGGTTCCATTCAGCGTGTAAGGTTGGGCAAACGTTCCGAAGGAACGAGGAAGCTGACACACGTCGCCACGAAATAACCGACGGCTAGGGGTGGTAATTGTGCGTCTGGAAGGCAGCGAGCGCGTTGTATTCGAAGGAGGATGCGGCTGGTCGGCAGTTCCTCTTTCAACGAGACGGCAAACTTCGCAGGCGACGCACAATATCTCCGCGGCTAAACGCCGCAGCCCTTTATCAATGTTATGGCGGCCGGCCGCGGTTATAAATAATGGCAATTGCGCGAAACTTAGCCCGACGAGCGAACCGCACCGCCGCCTCCGGGCCATTTCCAACTTGCGGCTTTCGACGCCTCCCGTCGGAGCGAGTTACGCGACCTGCACCAAGTCTCAATTTTTTTTTCACGAGCTATGGCGTGTCGCAACATTGCGAAGAGTTGAAAAAATTGTGCAAAGTTTCGAGATAGCTGGTGGTAATAGGTTGAAAGTTTACGAGATCAGGAGAAATTTAGATTTGCACGAGACTGTGGATTTTGAGGTCTGCACGCCTTTCAAAAGCTTAAACCTTCCCTTAAATCGTGAATCAATCGTAACACATAAACGTTAACACTGAAATTAAGAAAAATTTAGATGTTAACAAAACTGACACCCGTAAATGGTTAAACTTTGAAGAAACAGGTGAAGAGATTATTAAATCGTTGATTGATAGGTTTGAAAATGGCTGAATAAATTGCGAGTAGCGAAAAGTACAATTTGCTTTTGAATTAAAAATTATTTTAAGGATCGCGGATAGCTCGAAGTATCAAGAAATAATTTCCAATAAACCGATACAACTATTTCTCGCAAAAAAAAAGTCGATAGAACACCTCAATGTCCGATGTTAACACTAGTGGAGTGTAATTTAAATAATAAATAAGAACAGCAATGCTTACAGTGATACTCACTGGTCTTGGATCGCGGTTCTCGCGGCCCATCCACAGTTACTTTAATGGCCTTCGTGTACGTGGCAACTTGCGGTGGCGTCGTGGACACGGTGATGGTCAACGTGAAGCTCTTCCCTGAAACCACGAAATACAAAAATATTAGTTTTCGTCGCGTCATATTTTGTCGTCTTTTTTTTTTATCATTATACATTGAAACAGAAGTTCGCAAACGTGGCTGGCCGACCGAAACTCTGGTAGTAACCAAATTAACCGTCGGTAATGTATCGAGGGCGTCGTCGACGGTGATGGTGACCAGCCAACACGATCGTCCTATGGGGGTGGTTGAGTCCAGTTATGTTAAAAAGCCTATTAGGGACCTAACGACGAAAAACAACCCTCTTTACTCTGTATAACTCGTAAAAGTTTAAGGGCAGCTGATGAATTTTTGCTCTGTATCTCATTTACTTTCTCTTTGATTTAAGACATCGTTATCGCCAGATATGCACAAATTATTTTGTCGTATTTTACAAAGTAATGTTATTTAAAATTCATAATAACATTTATAACAATCTAACCTCTTCCGAATCTCTCATAATCTACCACAACACAATTCTCAAAAAGCTACAAACTTTCCAAACAATTCCATATTGAAGTTTTTTATTAAAAAAAAAAAAAAAACAAATAGTATACAGTTGTTTTCTAATTTCTAAACAGAAACAGATAGTTCATCCCTGTTCCAAATAACTTGTTCTCTAAATTACAACGAGAGAATGGTAAATGAACCGGTTTGAAAATCGAACTTGGGTGGCGGGGAATTGCTCATCGAGAATCGTAGGACGTGGAAAGAAAGAAGGGGCGAAGTTATTGGGGGTGACCTTTAATGGTTCCACGGCGACTGGCACCAAGGGTGATACCTACGTGTGCAGGGTTGCCCGTGGAACCACTAACTTCAGTTGGGTGAAAAGGTTTGCCAGGGCTCGGCCATGGAGGATGCCGTGACTTGCAACAAACTGACGGGATTCCCCGCTCGAAAACGAGAAGCTCGCGTGGTGAACCACCGTGTGGCCACGCTCGACACTCGCCATTATTCCCCCGATACTTTCTCCCTTTCTTTCCTCCTTTCACCAGGAGTAATAATCTTACAGTTGTCTAAAGAAAGAAGTTTAAACTAGTTGCAAAACGTTTCCTCGAATTCGCAGAACGAAAATTTTATGACTTACAGTACGTAGTAGTCTGTTTGAAAAATAATAAGTCTATATCTTTGTAAGTTGTTACATGAGTTCTACCTACTGTATCTATTCTATCTAATTGTTACTGCCATTTTGAAGTTATGACTACGAATTAA
The DNA here is from genome assembly GCF_040668555.2 of Bombus flavifrons. Taxonomy (NCBI): domain Eukaryota; kingdom Metazoa; phylum Arthropoda; class Insecta; order Hymenoptera; family Apidae; genus Bombus; species Bombus flavifrons. Next base: position 7,653,873 of record NC_138455.1, on the reverse strand, counting down.
TATTATCGGTGAAATTTTGCAAGTCACGGATCTATCTTCATAAGTTACGAGTCAGAATTTATACAGTTTTATTCTTTTCAAGTTTAATTCTACAAGTTTCGAGTCAGGTGATTGTCGTAAAATCGTAAATTCATAGGAAAGAACTATGTAATCTCTAATCTCTAATCTAATTTCTAATTTGTAACTTGCCAAAATTCGATAATATTGTTAATAATCAATGAAATTATCGGTGACTATTGTAAAATCCTTTCATAAAAACTCCACCATTTTTCCAGACAGACACTGTACGTAAGTTTCTTATTGCGTTTGTTTTATTGAAAACTTAAGACATTATCCTATCTCCTCTGTGAATCCTTTGCAATCTTCCCTAAAACCGCAGTTGTATGAAACAATAGCGAAGCAATTGCAGAATACTATAAAATTGGATTATTTCGTATCAAAATTTAATTTAATAGAAATACATGTAACAAGGAGATAATCACGCTATTGATTAGAAAAATTTACAATAATATGACTAAATTATGGATATCCTTTGAATGTAACTTACTAACGATAAATATGAAATAATCACGACGAGACATTGAATGTAATTCGAACCATAATTCTTCTCTATTTCTTTGTCATCTCCCACTTCTCTTTGGAGGAATGTTTGCCATTTATAAAGGAATTAGATGTGATAGCGTGATAGGAGTTGTGTGAACTCGTATGGCGGATAACAGTGATTCACTTTTAGAATCGTGTAGAAGCGTCAGGAAGGGTGGGATAGAAAAAGCCACGCGATCAGCGATCCACTCGGGGTGAGAAACGATGAGGGCGAGAGAAAGAGTGAAAGAGGGTGCACGTGGAATTGCGGTGAACCTCTGCGTGTGCAACCACCGTGTTCTGCGTGGCACCACTTTTTTTTAACGCAACATTGTCCCCTCTTTAACGAGCGTTTTATCGAAACATCCCTTGCCTGATTCCAAAGATATCCCCTGTCATTTGCGATCTCATGTTCAATCAACGAATATCCCTTTCGAGCTCAACCTCTACATTGTAGAAGATTCCACGTTCTAATTTTCCGAAGACTTCGTCTTTGGTTTCGGTAATGCATAATTCAATTAATCACCTAACACATAGAGGTGGGTGAAATAGAGTTTATAAAATAAGAAGCATAGAAAGACATGGTTTTACAAAATGAATTTATATTTAATAAGCACAACGAGAAAAATATAATATGTATTTCAGAATAGATGATTGTAATGTATGATAGAAGTTTATAGTACGATAAAAAATATTTAGCACAAATATTATTATTATTAAATTTGTAGTATATCTGTAGAGAAAGGGATGAGGTATACATGACATTTAATCACCAATATGTTGAACATTTTACTTAATTGTTCTGTAATTCCATTAAACGTGATGACACCTGTAAGGTAACACCTGCATAGGTTAGCCAATGAAACCTCACTGGCGGGCAGAGGCAGTAATTAAAGGATAAATGTAGTGACTGGACTTTACAAACGAGACGATCGTCCTTTCAAACAAATTCTCGACCGATCCCTTGGAGAGAGCAAACGATTCTAATCGCCACCAAGTCCGTTATGCCAATCGCTGGTCGAAAAGCGTCGTCTTTATCAGAAATCAAATCGCAACAGTGTTCGCGGCTTCTTCGCGATTCCTAAACAGTATCAATTTTGAACTTTCTTTTATTCGCTACTATATTTATTAGTAAATACTCGTTTCTAGGAATCTGGCTAACTGCAATAGAGCAATTGAGTTAACAGATTCAATTTAAACGAATTCTCTTGCTGAACTTAAAGTACACGATATTTTCTCAATCTCTCGTTGTTATATCAGGAGCTAACGGTGTCTCATAATATACAACAATTTTAGTCATTCTATGCAAGCTTCAAGATTGAAGTTTTAAATATTGAAACTTGGATCACTCAAATAATTCTACCTTCTACTGTATGCTCAAATTATATATAGAAACTGGACTTTTTCTGAAATTTACGTATCAATTGTTAATGTGATGGAATGGAAGAAACTGCCCTAAACAAGTAAAGGATTGAATGTGATAAACATTAAAGAGTTAAACTGAACTAGCGCCGAGTGTGGATGAACGTAAGTGAAAAAAAGGAGGATAGGCAGAAGTGCGTAGAGATCGATTTCCTGATAATGCTCGTTAACATACGATTCTCAGGGAAAATGTGAACCGTGCGTGTACACGGCTAGCAGAACGGTGTAGATTGTTGCGGGACCGTTGTCGAGCTAACTAATTAATTTCAATTTTCCCAAACGAATCGCAAATGTGCTATTGTACGCTGATAACGAATTGATTATGGTCAGGATGAACTGCCGTCAGCGAAAACCGGTCCACCTTTCCTTCAAAATCACCGTTTTGCTTCAAATACGACGAAATTACGAAATATATAAATATGCGAACATTGTGTGCAAACTTTTGCGAAATATTATGTAATTGCATATAATTATTGGAATTGTATCATTTAAAACTTCTAACAGATGCTATTCCTTTAGTGAAACTGAGACACGTGAGCGAGCACTAACAGCGAAGTTTATTGAGTATCAAGCGTTCGTTAGACGTAATGATTCATACGTACTAGAATACCTGACAGTCTCACGTAAATAGAATAATTAATGCAGATTATTAAGAAAATTATTAGCAATCAGAATTCTCTATTCGTATAAGATAATGATTAAAAGCGTACCAAAAAGTTACGTTAATAAAACTGTTTGTAATACGAGCTAAACTTCATACGTATTACAGATCACAGTTCTACCATCCTCTTCCTAATTTTCCATTCTCTTAAAATAGTCTAGATTCGAAGAAACCAGAACACGTCGTGCCAGAATCTTGTAATATCGATGATAAGCTATAGCCCTGTTCCCGCACGTTCGTCTGCAATGCCAGCTCTATCGCGGCAAGGTCTGGATCGTTTCCACCCCTTCAACCCTAAGCTCTGTAACGAGATAGATCATTTGGGCGCTTATAGTTTCAGCCCTACGAGCAGACGGATACCCTTCAACTTTCCACTCGCGAATAAACCTATGTATCTAGCGACGGGGTCTCGTCAGATCTTGTACAAATTTACTTAATTTTAAACACCATAGGATACGTGTCGTAATTTTTTGGACGATTTCTTCCAAGAAATTTATCCTCAGCGTTTCCACTTCATAATAATTTCCAATTCTTCTAGAAAGAGAACGAAACCTAAAATTTCTATCACACAGGCATACAAAGGAATATTCATGATTGTTAGAGGAAAGAATTCTGTTGACGTTTCCATTGCAAAATAGTTTTCGAACCTTCCGGAAACAGAATGAAAGCTAACCTTTCCGTCACATGCATACAGAGGAATGTTTTCGAGTTCGACAAACGGTAGGATCATTAGGGATTCGCTGCAGAGTTTGGCGCGCATCGGTTCTCCCAGGGAATATTCAAGGAGCCAGGGAGTCGCAGGAATCCTGACGAGAGACACTTCTCTTACATTCTTCATCCTAGCTTATGTTAATTCCGCGCTCGACGAAAACAATTGAGAGCTAATCCCAGACAAATGACTGGCGCGTTTCTGTGAGCTCGAGGGTGGATTCAACCCCCTCGTTGTCGGATAGAAAATTCGGGTATTTCATGGTTTCGAACGTCCTCCCTCCCCCCTATTTTCAACCCTAATTCAGCCTTTAAATCTATTCTACCATTCGTCTTGCGATTTCAATACAAAATAAACTATCTTAACTGCGACTGACAATAAGAATATATTAGTCATTGACAGTTGAGACGTTGGAAAAGAATCATAGCAGTTAACTCTATCATTCATCCGTGAGCAAAATGTCTGCATATGAGAAGATGTCATCTGTTTTTATAATAATCAAACAACCCGTGACTCTCAGCATTTATATAAAGGGAACGTTTTTAATAAAGTAGAGAAGACACGTTAAAAATATGTCAGAATATAATTATAACTTAATATTCAATTATTTCAATATATTTTAATATAACCGCAGTGACTCCTCAGAAAATACTTCTATTTAAAAATATACTAGCGAAATTCTCCATGACACACCCCTTTTTTCTATGAAAGAACATTTATAATAAAGTAAAACAAGGACACGTTAAGAATAAGTAGCTCGGAATATAATCTTAGCTTAATATTTATAAACATTGCCAATATATAAAATATATATAATAAAAGGGATATTTTGCAACCTCAAACGTCCATGTAATCCGTGTAACACGTGTGCTAATTGAAAAGAATAAAATCTTTCGATAGAAAGAATCTGTCTCAATATCCAATATACCGCACAACCAAAAAGCAAAACACGAAAGATTTTCACAGAGATGTTCGAAGTAGGTCAAAGGAGTTACCTAATCGGCAGGCACGAAACAACCCTAATAACGTTAATTAAAATCCAAGTGAAACCTCAATTAATATCGGCCGTCCCTGTTTCCAGGGGTGTCGGGTCTTTTCAAGCCCCTTCTCATCGTTTCTGCGCGAAACGAGCCTGTTCTCAGGGGGCGAGACTTCGACGAAGGAAAGTAAAGAGGAGGTTGCTCGGCGGTGGTGCGGACAAATAAAACCCATTACCCACCCCAAGACGACGTCGTCGTCTCCTCGAGTTCGGTTGGCACACCAATCAACGACTCGGCAACCCCTGCGAAACGTCCAATTTTCGAGGTCGTCGCGGCCGCTTACGAGAGGACTCTTTTCCTCAAGGAAAAACGAGGGTCGTCGCGAAGGCGTCCGCGACCTACCCTTACTACGCGGCCGAATTCTTTGAGCTTCCTTCCCGCCAAACCCCTCCTCCACAGTTTTCTTCCCGTAACGCAGCGTGTCAACGCGAAGATCAACAACTCCGTAGTTTAGTGAATGAAGAAGAAAGGGGCGGATTCGTTGCGAACTAATTTCACGAGTTACGTGGCTCTTCTTGCGAAGTCTGTTTGACTGTTGCAGAATATTCTCGCGAGAAGGGAAGTAAACTTTGAATTTGAATTTTAGAGGGAGGCTATATAGTGTTTGCAAGAGTATTTTATACCTTTTTCTCGAAAATGTTGTTCGATTGGTGCATCAAGTTTTCGTGGATGAATTCGTAGAAATATCTGGATTCAAATTTTCCATGGACAATCGTCAGGACTTATAGTTCTTGGTGTTTCTTTTTGCAAAGACTGTTAATATTTATCGATTGCTTTTGCTATTTTCTTCTTTTTTTTTTTTTTGAGAACACTTTGGCTATTGCATAGCGTTACCATGAACAACTATGGAAATATATTTTGGAAAAGGAAGATAGTGTGACTTGTAGCCTGGTACTTTTCTTTTAACGAGACTGTCGCTTGAAAAGATTGTTTTCTGATCGCTTGATGTATGACTTTTTTGTAGGTAAATTTGTGAAAATCTTCTGTATTCAAATTTTATGAGGAAGAAAAAGGTCGTTTGCATTTGACGCTTTGTCAAAGGGACAAAGTTTTAAAAATTAGTTGGATAAAAGACTCACCTCTGCCGCTTCTCCCGACGAACCTAAGATCATTGAACTTGGCCACCTGGTTCTTCATCAGAGCGGTCGAGTTTCTCAGCTCAGCACAGCAGTTCTCGTCGTTACCAGCACGAACAGTGACCAAAGTGCCATCGCCGACCTCGCCTAGAGCCACCACCTTGAAGGCTACTGGAAGGGTCTTGTTGGACCTCCAGTGAGCTGGCAATACGCTGCAGACCAAGTGAGGGGACCCTGTAATGGAATTAAATATACCTAACCTCACAGCTAAACCAGGAACATAACATTTTCAGACATCTATGGCCTCCCGTATATCAATATTAATTAATTTTCTGACTATGGTTAAACGACATGTACGAAGATATTTTTCGATTGGAAAGTTTCTCTATTATCTGTCTACTTGATAACTAACTTTATATGTAGTTATACGTGCAGACTGTGATATATAAAATTTTTTAACTCTTTGAATCTTGTCTTTCTCTTTGAAAGCTTGAAACTCTGTCTTTCACACATAATTCAAATCTTTTTAACATTTATGTAAACGTGTATTTCGTATCCTTTTTAGGATTAAGTGATATGAATCGTTAAGCATCAAACATTTTACATGTTACAATCTGTTAATAAGAGCACAGATACAGGCGAATTCTAACAAAGTACTGCGGATGTTTATGTATTTGTGGGAAATTTAAAGATGCAAAACCTACTAGTGTTCTATTATCTGTGTGACAGAACATTTATTTGGATCGTTAACGATCCGAATTATAAACAAGTCGATCATATAACAGAAAACTCCATAGCTATAATTTTTCGTTCACATGAGACTTTACACGTTCAACTAATTCTAAGTAGATCCAACCGATCGAAATCAGACACCAACTACAATTTCGGCCCAGTATGTAGACTCCACCTATATTTACATATTTTCCTAATGAATAACTTATCTCCCTATCCACCTACATTTCTACTAAACTCAATTTTTATACAAAAGGGAGCCTGTTTTATATACTAAAACTAGAGTAAACAAAATAAGATACAATGTAGGTTTCACTTTTCAAAAAAAAAATCATTCAACGCGTTTGATATATAATAAAAGATTCTTGTGCAGAAAAATTTAGTTCGATAAAAATGCACATAAATGAAGATACGGTGTGTGGTAAAGATTCCCATAAACCCGTAAAAATCCACAGTATGCCGATCGTTTCTCGCGTATACCTGTCCGAACGAGTTCTCCAGGGTGCTCGCTGACGAAGTCACCGAGGGTTCTCTCGGCCAGGATGTCGCTGGTCATCTTGGTGTAAGCATCGGTCAAAGGAGAAACACCCGACTCCGGCGAGGCGGCAGCGCCAGGAGCCGAGGCTCCTGTCAACTGCATCCTGTCGCTGGTTCCGCCGCTCTCGCTGGGAGCACTCGCTGTTCCACAGCTGGACTCGTTGCTGGACCCCCTCACCGAGCCAGCGCCGCTTCCGGATACCGTGCTTCCGCCACCGCCGCCGTTGCAACGGCCGAATATATCCATAGGCAGTCAGAACGCCGGATGATACATCCTTCCATTCGGTTCACTGCTGGAACTTCTCGGCTCTTACGAGGACCCTCACCCGGTACACCTCTTCCTGGGTCAGGCTTCGCGACCTGACATGGCGCTGCCCGACGCTCGACGATTCTTTCTCTGATTACTTTGATACACCCTCTTCTCTCGAAGATTTTACTTTAACGGCGAGCTCAGAATAGCATTTGGCAATCTTGAAGAATTCTTTGTATATGTAATCGTGTTATTCTTTCTTCGAGTACTTCCGTACTTCTTTCGGAAATTTTGCTTCGATAATGACGTTGAAGAGTTTGTGGAAAATTATGGGAGATTTTGGGAGATTTTGGTAGTTTTTAGAAAGTTCGATGATGCTTGTGGATGAAAGCTTTTAAGTTAATTTTTAATGGCGTGAGTCGAGGATCTTCCAAGTTGATTTCTTTGGATGTGATCTTGAGATTACTTGATTTGTTGGATCTTTGGAGCTTGTTAAGTTTTGTTTCCAGCGACCCACTCTTCAAGAAACGCTATTTATAGGGAATTTTATCTTGCGGTAACGAAGACTCACGCGTTGATTAATGCAAACACCAGAAGCATCTAAGAAAAATTTCGATCTCCTGGTTTCACCTGTAACCAAGAAAATTCAGGTCAAAGGTAGATAATGGAGATTCTTAGGGAAGAAAGACAATTGTCCCGTAGTTACTACATTCACGGACTCGATTATTTTAGACAGAATAATTTGTCTGTCATGTAAATTTTGCCAGTTACTATTTTCACAGATTCTATAATTTTGAACGCAACAATTTACATATTTTAATAATCGCTACGAAGAATAACGTGAAAAGAATATTGAAAGGACATTAATTAATTTAAATATCAACTGACTAATATTTTTACACCGCAATATACTGCTCAAAGATCAAAGAGGATTTCCATAAAATTCTAGACGAGGATATACAGAGAAGCAGATATTAGAAAAGATTCTAAGCGTTGGTCCATGTAATAAAATGAATTCAAAACAAACGATTTAGAAATGTAACAAAAAATACAGAAAAGAAACTGCTTAGAGAATAATCACATGTCTTGGTCCTCCAAATTTCCTGTATTTCTAATGCCAAACACGGAAGACACATATTTTCAACTTCTTATAATTTAGTGAAGTTCTTCCCGCTATCTATGATAATAATTAAGTAGCCCTAAAATTTGATATAGGTAAATAGAGTTTATATAAACGATATTCTACTGTATTAAAAATTGCGTTACGTGTGATAACATTTATGTTCGGTTGTAGTATTATATTTAAGATATGAAACTTATAATACTATACTTGGCAACCCGTTCAAGTCTCTATCTCTACACCGTTCAAGAATAAAACATTCCCAAACCTGCCCAATCATTTTATCTGCATCCGCCAACATTCAAACCAAAATTCGTACAACATTTTACCATGGTCAAAGCCAAATGGCAGAGACTCGGAAAATAGCATCGCTTCGAAAAGGGCAAGATCGAGACCAGTTAGCGTGATCAAAAACTGTGGGAGAAAGGGTTGGTCCCAGGAGAGTCTCGAGGCAGAGGGTGGAGTGCCGTCGCCGGTGCGACCAACCCTTCCGCTTCTAATCCATTTAACGACGGCTAGCAAGGGCCTTTATCTCGCCTGGAGCCCTTCAATCGGTTCGATCGAGCTTCGAACCGACGCGATACACCCTGAACCGATCGCGTCGCCGCTGATAAAACGCGAAACGAGAAGCTGGTACGGAAAAATGGTGAATAACAGACGGCGAACGAAGAGAGGGAAGAGAGGGAAGATAGGGTGGCGAGCGTGCCACGTACGAGAAAAAGAGACGAAACGAGTGGTTGACACGGACAGGAACGACTCGCACACTTTTCACGCGGGTCGGCCGGTGACGTCACCGTTCATTCAGTAATTTTTGCGCACGTCACCGGGGCTGACACACCGGATCCAGGTGGTTCCAGGAGGGGTTGGAGCGGGCTGGTGGTGGGGACGGAAAAAATAGGGGAAAAAGAACGCCCGCCGGTAGGCAACCCCCACACGCCACATGGATATCCAACCCCTACGCACGTAACAACCGCGTGTCAAAGTGCACGTGGCACGTTACCACGTTGTTCTGTCAGTGGCAGGCCAGGATAGCGCCGTCAGATACCGAGCAGGATTCGGTAATCGTTCAGACACTCCGGCGCCGCTCCTAATCAGCCACTTGTCATCGGAATGTGTCGCGGATCACCAGGCCATCGGGCACGATAACGAGCGATCGGCGCCTGATTATTCGCGGATTTCCACTCCTTAGCTTAACACACGAAGGCAACGCGTCTTCGCTTCGTACATCGTAGGTAATTAGCTTAATTCGCTTTATCAATGCGGATTTTTTGGAGAAACTCGTATGCAAAATCTTTCGGTCGGACTAGAGATACGAAGTTGTTTGACAAACGTTTGAGACAAAAGTCTTCAGATCCGGTCTGATTGAAGCATTCGGTTTGAAGCAATTGAAGCAATCGGTTAGAGTTGTTAATGTGAATTCTCGAGAGAGACTTTCGTCGAAGATTCTCGGTGTTTGAGAGGGTGGTGATTAGATCAATAAAGTATGGAGCAGTTTGACGAAAGTTTGAGACGGAGTCTTCCGTTTTTAGGAATCTACGGATGTAGATTAGAATAATTGTCATTGTCAAAGTTGATTTTTGAGGGGAACTGTTGTCGAAGAATCCTAATGTTTGATAAGATGGCAATTAGATTAGAGGTATGCAATTGTTTGATAAGAGTTTGAAGGCTGAGGAATTCCGTGTGTAAATAATCAGACCAATGTGCTTTGTTGATGTAGATCTTTGAAAGAAACGTTTGTCCTTTTTCGAAGACTTCTTCAAAGAGTCTTTTGACTCGAAGATGACGATTAGAGATTATGATAGCACGATGCTAATGAAGATAGAGGGGAGAAGAATCTTACGACCCTCCTGAAAGAACGACACGGCAACGGATAAGATTCTCGCTTAACTTCGCATTCAAATCTCTTGCTGGGCTACTCTCGTGTTTCCACTTCCGGGGAAAATATTTCCATCGACTCTTGAAAGTATCACGGTAATATCATTCGCACTAATTGCGAAGCTTGTTATATTGCTAAGACGATTTTTGACGTTTCTTCTTAAATCCATGACACATGCGAGCATCGAGGAAGAAGAATCTTCCTTCGTGGAGAATTCGAAAAATGCTTCGAAAAGGTGAGAAGAAATTCTTGATTAAATTCTTGAGCATATTCATGGACCTAATCACCAAGTAATACAAGTTCCATTGAAAGAATCGCACTCACTGTCTGGCCGTGTTCACTGCAGCAACCGACGGACTATCACAATCTTCACCGCAACAAAACCTCACTCTCATGGAACCTTCGATTTCCACAGCAAAGCTTCCATCCACCACAATCTTCTCTACTGTCATCGGTCCAGCATAAACGAGATACAAGTTCACGACGTGTTATTGTCAACCTGCAATCTCTCTATCCACCAAACGATGTACACCAAAATCCCACCAAAGAAACCGATATAATTCAGTACACTTCAACTCTAAACAATTTTCATCTTCAGAACGTCTGAAAATCCGCAAAGTTTCCGAATGTTCGAAGAATATCTTGGAATGTTCCAGTGACACGAGGGATTCCGAGATAGCTGGCGGAGAATCCGAGAAGGCTGGCGTGTTTTGGTAGTCACAGTCGTCTCTGAAAATACCCGTCGGGGCCACTAACTATAATTTCGGCGGTTCGTGTGAGGCAACAGCCGTTGACGCACTGGTCCATGCCAACACACGCAGCATCCCTTTCCCCTTTCCTGGTTCCTCTCACACCCCGTGAGCAACCCCACTCCTTCCGCGAGCGTTCGTCTCCGTTCGTCGCACAAGCGTATCCTCTCTTTCTCTTACACTGGCTCTTTTCGTCTCACATTCTCTGGCTGGCTTGGCCCTCTTTCTCTTTCTCCTCCGTTGCTCTTTATCGCTTTATCTCCCACCGGACCCCTAACCCTCTCTCTAACCTCTATCCTTCTCTTTCTCATACTCACGGTCCTCTCTTTCCCACCCCTTTCGTTTCGACCCTTTTGCGGTGTGGCTCGCGTGCGTCTGACGGACCGACGGACCGACGGCTCGCGGGGCGGAGCGGAGCTAAACCGAAGCGGGGACGACTTCGATCGATCGATCGATTCACCGGGTGAATCGGTCGGCGACTTTTTTCTTTCGCGTCGTGGCGTGCGCCAAAATTCGCGCCGACCGTCGTCTCGCCTCGTAACGAGCGTCGTTGCGTTTAATTAGTCGAAAGTTAATGAGGAGACGGACCGAGCGTCATCATCATTGTTCTCGGGTGTTTGCCAGAGAGTTTCCACCCTCTCCCTCCGCGCCGTTGTTTCTCCCTCGTCTCTCGTTTACCCGCCGATATGAGGTTGAGGGCCCCGCGATTTAATATCGAGAACACCCGCGTAACTGGACTCTCCAGCCGGATTAGCGGGATCGTTGGTGTTTTTCAACGGCAACTCGAAACCCAAAGCCCAGTGGTTTCCCGGTTTCGCGGTTTTCGACGCTGCTAACTCGAATTTCTGACGTTTGGTGCACTCGTGCTCTGATCGCTCTGCATTTCAGACATTAGGAGGTGTCCAGGATTGTTTTACTAGAAAAATAGATATCGTATGTCGATAGTAGGATGACGAGTTAAATCGTCGATCGTAAAGGAGAGAAGCAAACGCTTGAAATTTTCTAACGCTTTTCGTAAAACGTAAAAATTACTGTTTATCTGTAGTAAGATGAATAAAACAGTTAGTTAGAAAGTCGAAAAGCAAATAAAATTTTCCGACGCTTTTCGTAAATTATATAGAACCGAATGTAGGTACTCTTGGTGGTAACTAACCGTAGGATAAAATCCAATAATCAACCGCAAAGAGGAAAGCAATCTAACAATTTTTGTAAAATACGAAATTGAGGGGTATTCCAAATAATCATAATGACTACTGCGATAAACTGTGAACATGCAGCATCGAGGCGAATAAAAGATTCTTCTTGATCCACTAATTTAGAAAACAAAAGTTTCACTATGGAAATTCGGGGAAATAAGAATTTACAACGTAAGGAAGTCCCACTTGATGGCAATTAAAAATATGATATAGGTATCGAAACTTGAAAAATAGAAGATATAAATATAGAAATGAGTAGTTTCAGTACCTAATCGAAAATTATACAGTGACTAGTAGATTAATTGAGTCCAAGTAAATTAAATTATGTATCATTTAGTAGTATAGGACTATAAAAATTCAATACTGTGAAGATGAAATATAAAACCTGATAAAAACAATGCTTCTTTTAAAAATAATAAAAATTATAAAAATTAAAGAACATTGGATGATGAGAATTCCAAGAATATAGAACACACGATATCTGAAAATTTTTGATTTAGAATTTCTCGCAAAGTCACAGATGATTGGTTCTGTCTTGGCTCGTTATTATCAGAAGCTTCGTGGAAAATCGTCGAAATGTTGACACGTCACAGACGTTTCCTTGGAAGTGTTCTCTCGATTCTTTGGTCGATCGAAAACAGCAGACACGACGGTATACACTGCACCGACATACGCTACAATGAAGCTTCACTTTCGAAAATCAAACAGAGAGAACCGCTGGGTCGGCGCATCCTCGCAGCTGCACTGTTTGTACGAACGTGCAAACAATGGAACTACCCATTTCCTGTGCGAATATATCCTGACGATAGCCAGCCGGTCGCGGACTTGCCGCCAGGCAAACACGTACGATTGACGCGCGCGGATCTCCGCTCGAAAGATCGATACTTCCCTCCTCGATCTTCGATGCTTCTTCCCCCACATCGTATTAATCGATGCCCCGCTACCCATCAATCTTTTTCATTTGCTCGAACAATCGTCTATCTCTTCGAAAATAAACAGATATTCTACATTTTGTGAAGAATAAGACAAAATTTGGAATTACACGTTTGCTCATGAACTCTCGCTGAATGTTAAGATCTAAAGCCTCTTTCAAATATCTTTCAAATATCGTTCAAATATCTTAGAGCCTTTGCTCCTCAAATCTCAGTATCCAACTTCAATTCTCGCATTTTTTAAATTAAAAATTTTCTTGCTCTGCAAGTTCATATTCTTCAGAAGAGTTTTGTACTAAAATTTTTATTTTCCAAATTAGGAAATCAAGCGGAATCCTACTTCCTGCGCTTAGACTAAGAACCGAAGCTGCTGGATGAGTAATTAATAATTAGATAATTATAGAACCTTACTATAAGGTAAGCTAGCTGTCAATTGTCCTATATCTTCTGTTTTTCAAATCCCAATATTCAATATTTCTAAATTTTATTTTTTTAGAATGTCTACTGTAATAAAAATTATACCCTTAAAATACAGAACGAACTTTCTTACATTCGAAATTTTCGTATCTTTGAATTTCTATAACGAGGTGTATGTTTTATAGAATATCAACGTATCGAAATATAATATCATTGATCTGAAACCGTGAAATGGGAAGAGAACGAATATAACCACCGTTGAGCATCGAAGCGCATTAGGCTGACGGAATCAGAACGAAAACGACGGAACGTTGCAGCCTGGCGCCATGGTAGCCCAACAGTCTGTCGCTTATTTGAATAACAGCAACGAGATTCGCGGAATGAATCGCGCGAACTGGCAGAGAAGTAGCGGTATTCAGCGGCGAACGATCGTCGACGAGACGGTGACAAACAGCGATACGGTGGAAACGTGGAAACCGGACGGCCGTCGTCGTATTGACAAACGACCTAACGCCCGTGTGGACCGTTGCGTTCGACGAGATTCGAATTATCTCTGTTGGAGCTTGTCAATGCAAATGCCATACCTACATTCAATTACCGCTCGTCACGCTTCGATCAGCGCGCGACCGGCCAACCACGGAATATTCCTGCTCGACTTCTTTTTACCATCGTCGATTTTCCCCTCGTTACTGTTTTCACGGGTCGTGATTCGATTATTTTGAACAAAACAATTTGTCTATGGCATTAATTCCAGTGGTGTATAATGTGGAACGAACGGTGAAAGATACCAAAGAAGAATATCGAATTGTTAGCGTGTCGAAACAGCAAGGAGCGTTTGGTATTTTATTTTAGGAAAATTGAAATTCATCCACGGTGAAAGTAAGATCAAGATCTGTCTACGGTTTTTACTCTTGTTGGCGTTTTTATGGAGCTTGTTTATTTCGTTTGTTTATTTTAAACACAATAATTTTCGTATGGTGTTCAATTTTCAATAATGTACATGTGTAATTTGATGGTTGGAAGATATGAGAGGAGAATATTGAATTGTTAGTACACTGATGTGTTAGAAGTTTATTAACATTTGGGAGAACTGAAATTTTTTCTTAATTTGGATGTCAAGTAACTATTATATATTTCCAAGATGTTAAAGAGGTGACTTATTTTAGAAGAATTAAAATTTCTCGAGAATTTAGATGCCATCTGACTAATATTTTGTCACATGTTACAATGATTAAGTATTGTGATATAGTAGTTCAGTATTCAAGTTACTGAAATATGGCTACTTCATTCTCCTCTCTTTTTTTTTTTTTTTTAGATAATGTTGATGATATTTTCTTTTCCTATATCTTTTTATCAAAACACAAGAACTTCAAAAGTGTCAGTCGTGTATAATCTAACAACTAAAGTAATTGAAGGATTTTCATGAAATTCTATAATGTATAATAATACGCGGAGGAAAGAATATTAGAAAGAGTTTTAGACGTCTGTTATAGCTTTCGAGACAAATGTGGAGATCTGTCAGTCAATTCAGATCGCTAGATTAGCGCAGCAGACCATGTGACAATAATGACAATAATTAATAGCTCCATTATCGATTAATGATAGTTTCTAGGGTTCGAATGAAGCACGTGCTCCATGTACTATTAACGAGGTACATATACTTCAAATCTCAAAAGTAGCAATATTCGAAAGGCGGCTTTCTTCTACAAGTAATATCCAGAAGTTTACATTAGAAAAGATATTTTGAAACTATTTCGATCTCGAACGTTAACTTTGATCGATCGTTACGTGGAATTTACTGTTTCGTCAAAAGGAAAGATAGTTTTACAGTGTATGGATAGTTGGAAATATTGAGACAGAACGGTAGGAATCGAGAGTATGATAACGAGACTAATGGAAACGCAATCCGGAGCACGTGTCGTTAAAGGAAGCGAACGTGATCACGCAACGCGGCGGGATTCATCGAAAAACCGTGTTACGCGGAAATCGATGCTCGTAAAACGAGCACACGGTCGAACGACACATGGAAAACGAGCGGGTGAAACGCGACAAAAAGATCGAGCCCATTCGCGTGATCGCCGCGTCCGACCACCGACGCCCTATTCCCCTTGCAGTCAAGATTCTACACGCGGTAACTTTCCCATTTTTCCTACCGCAAATTCTTGCATATTTCCATTAATTTACTTATTATTCTATTTTGAAAAATTATATATTTCAGAACATTTTTAATGTGATTTATAAATGTGATAAATATCTTTATAAAAATCAGAGTTCAAGTAAATAGTAAGAGACTTTTCATTAAAATTAAAGCATACCAGTGTCCTATTTTTACTCTATCAATTGTATTTGATTTCTGGACCGCTATAGATTTCTGGAGTATCTAAAAGACACTCGTTCTATGAATCACTAGTTCGATGAAAAATAAAAGAAATTCTTGAGATAAAGTAATTCTTCCACAGTGGCTACTGAACAGTGTTTCTATGTAGCAATTCAAAATTCGAATCACGAGCCACCTTTTATAAAAATTAAAATTTATTTATGTCGTATTACGTGGTTCATCCCATAACAGAGAATCCTATTTACAATCCTATAGTGATCAAAAGACGCTCGTTCCATAAATCAGTGGATCGACAGGAAAGAACGATTAACAACAAATTTTGAATATACGATATTCCCTCCCCAGGACAATTTCCAAAGAGTGTCTTTGAAAAATATCTCGCAAAACTTAATATTCATCGTAACAACAGCACATTCTACCTATAATACTACCGTTCAGAAGCCAAGCATTCTTAAGATCATTGCGTCAGAAGGAACCTACTGGTAGCAACACTTAATTAATTAATTATTAATAATTCTTCCACTTATTAAACAGAGTGTTTCTGCATAACAATTAAAAATCCAAATAGCAATGCACGTTTCGCTAAAATTGACATACATGTACCAACATCCTAATACACGACTCACCCCATTCAACCAACAAATTCAACCTACAGAATCCTATAGCGATCAGAAGACACTGGTTCCTTAAATCACATCCACCATAATCTACATCTTCTTCTACCTTCTCACCAAGCCGGCCATAGTCGAAATACGCACATCGGTCGAACAACAACAACAACAACGGCACGTGTCACGAGGCGGCGTAGTGCGTAGCACGATCGGAAAAAGGAAAAAGTTACGGCGTACCATGCGTGGAGAGCGGCGCGCGTGCTTCGAAACCGGTTCGTCGGTACGCTCGATTGGACAACAATACACGAAGAACGGTACCGGGGCACGAGCAGAAGGAGCAACAACAGCACAGCACCAACAGCAACCGTGCCGCGTGAATACTACGCCGCCCCCTCCCTCGTTCGTCGCCTCTCTCGCCCCCAAAGAGGGGTTAGCCGCCTCGTCTCTATCCCGTAGAGGGTAGTTTCGCTCTAACGAGCACGACCGCCCCACTGGAACTGGAACTCTCTCCCCTCCGTCGACCGTGCGCGCCCCCTTCCCGCGATCAACCGCCCCTACCACGTGCCACGACCACCCCTACAACGACAAAGACGGGGGACGTACGCGGTGCGAGTAGGGGCAGCCACCGACGGAACATGTGTAACACGCAGCCTTGATTACACGCGGGCTTGTAAAAATTATTATTATGGCCGTGAGCGCGCGGCCGCGCATGCAAACCAACCCTATACACCCCCGCGCACGCCAAATTTTGTTGTTTCCTTTACCGACGCGGGGGTAGACGCACCGACGAGCTGACCTCGGATACTTTCACGCTAATGGGTTCAATGTCAGGCCGAATGAGCTGCAAACGTTTTTTTCCATTTTGCCAGTTGTTAATGGTTTTTGTTTAGGCACGGTTTTGGGGGGGAGGGGGTGGATAGTAGTTTTTGGACGAAGAGCGGCGCAGATTCGATTGTTTATTTGATTTAGAAAACGATACATAAGATTTTGAATATGAGGAATTTTGAAAACTGGAGATTTTGATTGTTATTGTTTTGGGAGGCGGAGATTTTAAGAAGGAGATAGCGTAGGTGGTATGGTTTTCTTCGGTTTTCAGAATATGAATAATTTTAGAGAATGATGCAATCGAAATCATTTTTTCGATTTTCAGGGTGCGAATAATATTAGAAATGGCTGAGGTTTTGAGCAAGATATATCTTTCGAGGTGGAGATTTTGAAAAAAGAGTGGTGTAGTCTTTTCGATCTTGACATATGAATGATTTTGGGGAAAGTTTAGTGAAGTTTTAAATAAGATGTAGGGCGTAATTAGAACTTTTTTGATCATGAAACATGAATGATTTTAGGAAAAGATGAAGCAGGATATATTTTTAATGTTTACACATAGAGATTTTGGGAAAAGAATCGTGTAAGTGAAACCGTCTTTACGGTTCTGAAACATGAATAATTTCATGCTTGAAACAGGAGATATTTTTAAAAATGATGAGGTGGAGATTTTAAAAAAGAAAGATGATATGCTTGTTCGTTGTTGAGAAAATAACATTTCAGACAGCACAACGGTAAGAGAAGTATTTTAACTTGCTTACTCACCGTCACATGATGCTATACGATTTTATCTTCTGTCATGAAAAAAGAGTTCTATTGAGATCAAAATATGAATAAGGCGCGGTAAATTCTGGATGAATATTCAACATATTTTTTATACAACCTTTATCGATATATAAATTCTTCTTTCCTTATCGAAAAACGATGAACTCTTTCTACTTGTCAATTACCATATCCTTTTCTTTACTCGATGCATTTCGCGTCAAATCAGAGCCAGTATCTTGCAACAGTATATCATTGTCTGAAAATCACAAATAATGAAGAATGAAATTTGAATCTTTGTTTGAAATTTGAAGATGTTCTTAGCGCGTAGAACCGAAGATTCGCATAAGAGGACGGATTTTTGAAGAAATTTAGAAAATGTGTTTGTCACACGGTAAAACTGAATATTGATCGATTTTTATTTCTCATGCAAAAAAAGAAATGCTGATGGAAACAATGTATTTCGAAAGTGACACTAAAGGCAATCAACGTGGATCTGTGATTCGTTTGGCGAATACCGCGTTCCATGGAGACACAGAAACAGAAAGAGGGAGAAGGGGGAAACCGCGTTAATTCCTGCGCATTCAATGAAAGAAAAAATACCAGAATACCGTTCCGTGCCAGTAGCTCGATGCGGCTGGCGTTTGTCTGCTTCAGCAGCTCATCAGCCAACCCATTATCCGGATTATATTCCATACCAGAGAAATAAATAACGCGTGAACCGAATAATCGTTGCCATTCGAAAACCGAGATCTGTTACCCAACACGCTCTCGCCAATTTTTATCGTTGCTCTCATCAATTTCTCAGACATATCCCAGTAGCGAAAGCCAACTTTCATTTATAAGAAACGATCTATATCTTGAAATGCTGTCGAATGAAAATTAAATAGTTGCTTTTCATGAGCAATCATTTAATACCTTATGACTTAATTAAATACAGTTTTTGTACGATACAAGTGTAGATCCGCTAGAAGGTGGCTGTACTTCCTAGTACTTTGAGTAAACAAAAACCAACATAAAATCAATCAAAATCAAGTCACTTTTTCACAAATGTGTTAATAAATTTATAGTCAGTGGAGTACATTTCTAGTAATAAATTTTGCATTTTTTTAATACAAAATCTATCTCTTCCTCTCTTTTCCAAAAAGTGTTAAAGCCGCCTCCTTACTGCTGCAAACTCCACAATTGCATAATACGATAATAAAACTTATTAACCAAAAACGTATTGGTGAAAAATTAAAGTCTTCGGAGAATTTTTTTGAATTTGAAAAATTTCTGAAGAAGGGTAAACATGGACAAGGGTTGTTTTATCGTCGAATGACAACTAACTGACTCTATAAGAAAAACATTTGTCATAAGATCCACGACTTCATGATTTACTTAAATACGCTAATAGCCACCGCATAATATGATGAGTATTTTATTGAAAAGTATCGAAACGTATTGGTGAAGAATTAAAGGCGTTAAGCGCAAACGTGGAGAAGGGTCGCCAAAGTTTCAGCAAAGAGAAACATTCACAGCGTGGAAGACAAATTTTTTGAGTTTATAGCGACAATTTGATTGGAGATGGAAAAAATGGTCTCTCCAGGACACGCGATCGTGGACGGTCGATTCACGGGGCCAGTTTGCGAGCGAAGAGTACAAGCGGCTTGCCTGGTTTCTGGTCGAAGTGGGGCTAACCGCAGAATCGGAGGCAAGATGGCAAAAGTAAGTCGAGAGTCGAGGGGCGGCGCTGTGGCCTGGCCAGCCCACTGGCGCATCCTCGTTCTTCTCACTCCGATTCCAACCTAAGATCTACCAAGAACCAACGTTTGCGAAAACATGAACCCGTATTTTTCCCGCCGTTACTAATTTTTTCCCTCTCCGTAATTCCTGGAAATGGAAAATTCACATCGACGTACCGAGAGGAATGAATAAATTAACGAAGAAACCTTTGGAACGAGAATCAGCCAGCTAAGCAAACTTTCACAGGCATAGCCACCACTATTCTGGAATTAATTAAATCATGTTCTATCCACGGAAATTAAATTCAGTCTTCTTATGGAAAAAAATGTTGAAATATTAAATTCAAATACTTGGTCCATAAATTGGTCCTCTTTGTTTCTTGAAACAGCTCATTATTAATTTTTATGTGAGTTTTCAACACACCTGATTATTTTCTCCGATTCACTTAATGGAAATTAATCAAATAAAACATTACATTTATATACTTAGAAACCTGCAACCACTATTATTTCTATTATCGAATGAAATCTTCAAACTTTCAATAAATTTATAAAACGTCCAATTCATTTGAAAGAAAACTTCAATTTTCAAATAAATTTCGAAACTTCTGATTATTTGTTTTAATACACTTAGGAGAATCAATCGAGATGCAAGTTGATTTTAAGTTAAACCCAAATAATTAAAAATCTGCGATCTACTTTTCTTTAAAATCGAGTCAATTCTTCAATTTCACAAAAATTGTCAAAACTTCCAATTATTTTCTACGATCCGCTTAAAAGAAAAAACAATCTCGGATAACTAAATATCTAACTAAATAATCGTTCAGATCCCAAATATTAAAACCCTATTTTAGATAACTGAAAATTCTAAGATCTAGTTTCGCTTTTTTATCCAAGCAACATTCGACAATTAAAATGAATTTCCAAAATCCCCAGTTCTTCCTCTCTCTGATCTTCCCTAACCCAATCCTCTACCTAAGTCAATCGACCAAAAATGAATGGAGCGTAACAGAACCCTCAACATCGAAGAAAGTTTCGAAAGAGGGTTGCGTAAGGGATGGTCGTTGACTTCCAAATTGCGGCTGGCAACGAAATCCAAAAATCCTTTGGAACTACCGGTAAAAGGGCAGAATAAACATTTCCTGAACGGTTAGTAGCGACGTGGCGGGTGAGGGTGTACAGGCCGAGCGGGAGCTGCGGTTTTGGTGGGCGGAGGTTGCCTCCAGACTGTGAGGGTGCGACGAAAACGAACCATAGCCGTGTACCAGAAAGAGAAAACGAAAGAGACACGGATCTTCCCTGAACGACTAAAAGTAGACGCGAGATGGTCGTACGCAGGCACCGAGAATGGCGGTTGCTTCAAAGAAAACTCGAATCGTTAAAGACGTCTGGCTGTGTTTTTACATCGCGTAAAGAGATCGCCCTTTGACGAATTATCGACCATGAAAAATTGATTCTGCGAAGAAGTTCCGTTATAGAATTGTGACCAGATTCGTTGTTAAACGTTAATCCGTCAATAACGAGATAGTTTAACTATCGAAGGTTGTGTCAATTCTGAAAAATGCAAATGTTTCACATTTATTAATTTCTACATTAAGATAACTACAGTGGTTAGAAAGAGTATTGACGATACCCTTAATTTATCTGAACGAAGCGTTTTTCATTTATCAAGTTCTATGTCTCATTTTTATTGTATCAAATTTTTGTGTTCGTTTTAAAGTACTACTAAGTGAAACGAAATTTAATGTACTTAGATTTAATTAGTATGTAAATTCAATTCTTGCCAACCACTGTAGCCACTGTAGATATATCAACGATTGTATTTTTGTTTCCATTTTAATTATAACACAAGCCTAGAAAACATTTTCAGACGACTATCAGTTTTGTCATTACGAAATGAAATATTCGATGCTCGTGATGCAGTCTCAGCTACGCAAAGTTGTACAGCAAATAGCAACTAGCAATAGCAAATGGCTCGTGAATTTACATGAACCTAATCGAACTGCAAATCCGCAATCATCTACAATGCGATATGTTTTTGGCCGTATGATATATATGAACGTGCGCATCCAAAATGTTCAATAGTAAAAATACGAAATTACAGAGAGAAACACAGAAAACTATATCACTGGACATTTTACAATAGCTTAAGCAGATGTATACTTTTATAAAATACGGGAAAACAAAAAAGATGATTATGTTACAAACACTGTTTTTTAAATTCAACTTAGAATTTACCATTATCTATGTTAGCCCTTTGGCGATGAATGAATATGTGGAACGAAATATTTGTTCCTGGAGAGATGAATATTTAACGCGTATTTATATACAACGAAATCCGCAAACGAATAAAAAGTGGAGTTGATCAGTTTCGCTTCTGACAGATTCACTCGTTAATTGTCGAATAGGAAGATGTATATTTTCATAGCTGCTAGTAATTGTCAACTATGAACAACTTTTATAGCAATTTTTATGACCAGACTTACAACCGATATTCGAGAAGAATTAGTAACACACGATAAGTGGATTGGTGACGGGTAATTTTGCATAAATCGCACGCTTCTTTCCAACCCAGTTTTTCAAGCCATTGAAATTTTTAAGCACAGATGGCATAAATAAAACTATTTATATTTGAGCGCTCTTTCGTTCTGGCTTTTCACAGACAAAACGACAGATATGTTCGCCGTTCTACTCAGAGATGGCGACACGGATGTACTTTTATAGCCCTTCGCACGACCAGGGGCTGCGCAACCCCCTTTTTCGTCACGCGCCATTACGAGCCGGCGCGCGCGTATCCTCATAATAAACGAACAACGGCTTGATAATTACGCATCGACAACGGTCCCGTCGATGCAATTTTTAAACGTCGATCGTTAACCGATATTCTCCCGAGGATCAGCCAGTGGAACGTCAATTTGCGAGCGTCTTTTTTTCTCCGAAAAAAAAAACAAAAAATAAAAAAAGAAAAATATATATATCGACGAGCAATTTCGAGTTTCAATCCGGTATTTTATTTATCACGCGACGAAACGTAAACGCGTATCTGCTGATTTAATTGCAATTCATTTATCAGTTGCCCCTGGTTCAATGATTTTTCGAGGCCAAAGGAATTTTCAATAAAATTCTGTCCGGTCAGTGGGAACACGACAAGAGAGGAGGGAGAACGAAACGACACACGCTGGCCATCGATATTAAAATGAAATGTTAATTAATTTTTTTAAAGTACGAGCTCCAGTTGCAATTATTGCGCGGAAATGAGGCCAAAATGAAATTGCTCCGTTCGTAAACATCACCCTGGAGACGGAGCCCGGTCCCGACACACCGCAGAGGGTGGAATTCTCCCATCGCATCGAGCAGCGAGAGTGTAAAAAAAAAAGGTGGCGTATTTTTAAACGTCGACGAATGACGGTTCGTCGTGGGCCACGGTGAACCGCGGACGTTAATCAGCCTCGAAAAATCCGTGAGCCCCGGACAAGGGGACGGCAAACATCCCGCAAAACCTTAACCACCCGAATGGTATTGTTTTAATGTAATTCCAGGACCGGTTTGTCGCTCGGCTCATGCACGCATGTAACAGCGCGAACGACAAACCCGTCGACCAGCTAGCGCGTATCAGTTCAACGAAACGCAGAGGAAGGGAGGGAGGGAGGGAGGAAGGGAGGGAGAAAGAGAGTCGATCTAACCGATGTACAAGGGAAAGAGAGAAGGGGGTGAATAGTTGCGAAGGGATTGGAGGTGTACAGAGAGGTAAAGACAGAAAGAGAAGAATAGCGTGTATATACGCGAGAAGAGCGAAGGGGGAGGGTGGTGGAAGAAGGTGGCCAGTAGCCGAATGGATCAGAGAAAGAAGCACATTTCAGGTGGAAAGAGAGGGTGTTGGAGGGTGAAAAGAGAGAAAACCGGGCGACCAGGCTGACGGGGGGAGGGGGTGAGAGTGACAGAGAGAGGGTGCAGTGTTTTGTTCGCGCGCGATGGACGCGTCGCCATAGCGACCGGCGGTTGTTTATTATTGCGTCCAGCGGTCGTGTGGGGTGGTATGGAGGAGAGCGCGGGGTAGTTTACGCGACGAAGGGTCGCGGGGGGCAGGCTGAGGGGTAAAAAGGGTTAGCGGCGGGCAACGAGGGGAGGGGGAGCGGATGGGGAGGGATGGATAAGGGGTGACGAGAGGGATGGGTGAGGCCAGAAGGGCGGAAGGATGCGAGAGGAAAGGAGGGATGGCAACGTTGGTGTGCAACGAGGGAGTGGCGGCCGACCACACGAGGCCGAAAAACACACTCTCCGCCAAACCTACCCCCTATAACACCCCCGTACACCACCGCCTCCTCCCTGCCGGCGGTAATGAGA
Source organism: Bombus flavifrons (assembly GCF_040668555.2). NCBI lineage: Eukaryota > Metazoa > Arthropoda > Insecta > Hymenoptera > Apidae > Bombus > Bombus flavifrons. The sequence continues at coordinate 7,629,973 of NC_138455.1, read as the reverse complement.
GTTCGATAAAGCGCCGTTACCAGTGCGTGACGTCAAGCGAATTCTCTCTTTTCCTCTCTCTTTCTTACCCCGTGTCTCTCCCGTTTCTTTTTTATATACTTCCGTTTCACTCGTACATACAGGTATTTTTTTGATTTTCACCTCGTTCTATCTCCCTCTTTCTCTCGTCATACTTTTCCCCTTTTTCTATTTTTCTTTTCGCTCTTTCTCCGTTTCCTGCGTTTCTGCTTCTCCGACTCTCTCCCTCTCTTTCTCTCTCTCTCTCTCTCTCCCAGACTCTCTATTTCTCTCTCTCTATCTCTCTCTCTCTCTTTGTTTTTCTTTTTTTTGTGACTTGTCCGTTGCCTTTTTTCGGTCGCCGTTAGCAGCGGCGAAGTCGCGGTGTGTGACAAAAAACGAAGCCTCGGAAATTTCGTTGGCATGGACTAGTACGAGCCAGAGCAGCACGCTCGCGGCCAGAACATTTTTTCCCCGGCGATAAAAACGTCGCGGTGGCTTGATGGGTATCATATTTTTTTCGGGACGGGGCTACAATTTGCGCCGCCGGTAGTGTTGACGCGGCTCGAGCACTCTTCGCTACCATGATCGCGTTGGACGCTCTAATTGCTTTCTGATCTCCACCGTCCGTCGACTCCGCGCACACCACCCACCCCCCGTTTCCTACACCAGTTTTCCATCCCTCCCTTGTTCCTCTCTTCCTCCTTCCTCTCTCTCTCTCTCTCTCTCTCTCTCTCTCTCTCTCTCTCTCTCTCTCTCTCTCTGTCTCTCTTCGTCTCTCCCTCTCTCTCTTTTTTTCGTGAATTGTGAATTTGACCGAAGATCGAAGTAGCAACGAGGTCGATTGGAATTTACTGCTTCCTGTTCGATTAACTTTTCGCGGTTTCGTTCGACATCGTTCTTGTATAGCTTTTTCCTCTTTTTATGAACCGGTATACGGTTTTTTTTTTTTAAACGCACCGGATTCTGCGAATTTATGCAAGGACTTGACAGATCGTGTAGTTTATCGAATAAAAGGGTTGAAGAGCGCGAACCAAATGATTACAAGGTACGTAGTTTGGTTCAAAAGTAACGAGATCACTGGACATGTGTTATTGGACATACGAGCCTGTTATTAGACATATGAAAGCGTACATAGACATGTGAAAGCATTTACAAGGGATTTTATCGTATCGTCGGATGTTTAACAATCAAAAGTAATTATCCTACAATTAGTATTCTTGAGGAACGTTTAAAAGTAGAAGTTTTTCCAATTGTTCGAAGCAACGGTGGAAATCTTGATCGTTTGAAATGCGAATCATTCGCTTGGTCGTAGAATTTTAAAGATCTATAATTATGCGAAAATAACGATGAGTTTAAGATAATTTTTAATTTCGGTGGATAAGAAGAAGATGGACGAATAACAAGGAGTTTGCAATACTATTACAACGCTCTTTTCTACTAAAAATTCATTGATTGATAATGCAGTGATAATGCACCAAACACGCAATTACTTATCTGGTGATCACTTTATATCAACAAAAGCAATTAAGTTGAACGTAATTTGATTATTTTAATGAGAATCATAGAACGTAGTAATTTATTTGTTCCCCGTCAAAGTTACTAATTTGAGTTACCCATGAAATAGCCTCATTACTTCCGGATCAGACTACATATCTGCGTTTAAATTAGAAAACTCCATAAATTTCTTTTAACGCTAGAAAGCCACTCTCTAATATAAATGTGAATATATGCTCTATAAGAATAAATGTAATTAAAGCGATGTAATAAAAATAAAATAAATACAAATAATTATGTTTCGATATCAATAAAAATCTATATTAATTTCGTCAAAAGCTGCTTGATACTTTTAATTACTGAAAATAAAAGAAGGAAAGAAATCTGTCCCTTTGACAGATTTGATGTTTCTGCCGCTAACCACAACAAAGCTTTGTTTTTTAGTTAATCTCGACAAAAACATATTTATTCGATGGAGTCCCGAGATCGATCAAGAGGCTGGATCTCGAAGAGTGTTTAGAGACAGTGATCCACAAAGGGAGAATCAAACCGTGAATTAATCCCGAAGTTTGGCAACGCACCTGTTCGAATTACCGCGACCCCGACTCTCGGCACTTCTGGGAAACTTCAGCGCCCTTTGTACGAGACAGACGTTTAAGACATGCGCTAATTAAGAACGGCATCTCACTACGCAGCTGCCAGCCAACGCTGCCATTGCAGGGAATTATTAAACGGCCGCGAAGAAACGACATAAGGTCGACGGCTAACCAGAAATATCCCGAACACCATCCCTGAAAAGTTAGCAGTGTCGAGAGAAATATAGATTTATGTGAAAACGATACCAATTTGTAAGAAACGGACTATAGATTTTTACGCTTTTATGGGAAGTCTGAAGATGCAAAAGTGTACAGAATGCGAAAAGTGCAAAGTACGATATTCGCTATAACATTTGTATGTAAAATAATTCCTCTACCTAGATTCCACTTTTTTAATTATCCCCATAAGAATATCGATTTGTATAAATAAACACACGGTCTGGTGCTGAATTCTTCAGTGAATCGTCTTCTGGATTACGCCTAAATACATAGATTTCTCATTACCAAAGTTTGCCACTGTTTTTAGTTGTAATATTATTAAATCCAATAGAAACAGCCTTTATTTCTCTATATTTACAATTGTGGCACTCTTGGACAACAGCTGCTGCGTCAATTCTAATATATGCAGATACCTCGTATTTATTTCTTCGTAAACGACATTTGTCGGCTCTACGTTGGTTACATTTACAATGGTCAACAATAAAGATATCAGAATAAAGGTCTTATCCGAATATCCGCAGAGATCCAGACACGGAGGACACGTCTGAGAAACCGGAAGCCTATCAGCGCCTCGGAATCTGTACCGTCAGCTCCGCCTGAGTCGAAATCTTAGAAAACTCCTGAGAATCGATAGGATCTGATCACGTTAACGATAATAAATTATATCTACGAACTTCTTCAAGAACAATATAAATAAAAACTAACAATGAAATTAATACCAAAAACCGTTTGCAAATAATTTCTTGGACACGACACGGCAAACTGTATTTTAGAAGCGTCAGAGTAATTATTGATAAGATAAACAAAGTCTACAAAAATCTTCCAATCTAACGACATACAACAATGAAATTAATATCTAACAAAAATCAACGCGTTTACGAATAACCTGCTGCAAAAGTGCAGAAAACGATATTTTGCAGGATAACAGACAGAATCTAACCACTTCGAAGACGATAAATTATTTCTCCAAAGCTCTTCAAACTTCAACATACGCAACAACGAAACCAGTACCAAAAACCAAAACGTTTACGAATAATTTCCTGGACACGGTAGAGTGATCTAAATTGCTCGTCGACGAAACGGTATTTTAGAAGCGTCAGGATAATCGTTCATGTGGCCGTCCGCCGGGGTAAAAGGCCGGTTCCTCGCTACGTGTTAGGGGCATCCGCTCAGCTGCCGCGATAATTTACTCTTTTTTCGGCCACCGATTCGGCCCACCGGCGCTAATTTACATTTACGAGCGAGATCGGCTAATTGCCGGTTAACCGGTCGGTGGAGCGCGATACGACATACCTGGCCTGCAGTTTGTTGCTGCCTTCCGATACAACTGTCGCTGCCCGTGAGAACTGGCAGGAGGTTTCGTTGCGCCCGTACGCAGCCCATCGCCGTCAATTACAGCCATTTTCTTTAAACGTCGCTCAATCGTTCCGTATCGTTCACGTTTCTGCCCTCTTTCTGAATATCTGGAAAAAAAGTAAAATTAGAAAAATTAGCGGAAAAGTTAACTAACTGTCGAAGTTGTGAGTGGTTCTCTATCGTTTGCGCTCCGTCTCTCTTTCTGGATATCTGAAAAAATAAAAAACAAAATTAGAAAAATTGACGAGAAAGCCCCTTAACTGTTAGTGTGCTAAATATTGTGAATCGAGAATGAAGACTACATTTTGTGAAATAAAAAATGTACAGTAAGGTAGTTTAGGACATAGTTGAAAAATTTGAGAATTGAAAACTGGAAAGGAATTCTAATCATATAGTTATGTTAAAGTATAATTTCCTCCACAGGGGAAAATAAAATAAAGAAATTAAAATAGAAAATGTAATAAAATACCGGAGGAAGTAAAACGAAAGATTCGGAAAGTTAGCTGAAATGTTCCTAGACATTAACGTCAAATTTTTTAAATCTTTAATTGACGAAGAAAATACTTTGCCGAGTGATTATCGATAGTTTCTCGCAAAAATTATTAGCGATTGATTTGAGGATTTGAAAATCCTAAAAATACAAAGAAATTTTAACTTTACTTTGTTCTCTGCCATTCACGAACGACGTGAATATCAGAAGCAATTCTAGCGTCGGTATATCTCCATAAACACACAGTACGACAAAAGATAAAGGCGGAGGTGATCGAACTGTGAGAATAGTTCTTTTCTGAACAAAAATTTTCCTGCGGCGCAGCACGGTATGGCTGTGCGATACTGTTAGATACGAGAAGACAAACAACCGTGTGATATGGAACCCGTAAAGACCACCAAAACGTAAACCGTGATACAGGCGCCAACGAACCAACTCGTCGCCGCAATGTGTTATCGTTGGTGAACGAGTCGCCCTGTCACAGCTATTCATCTCTAATTCCGTCGCGGCCTTCCCTCTCTGCCCGGCTGTACGGTTTGCCGCTTTAGCAAAATGAAACTTTAATTTCGGCCGAACTAGAACGAAAACAAAAAATCAATTATCCGCCTACGAATGATCCGCCGCTCGCGTATCCTATATTTATGGCCGCTGCCGCGGCTTGCTGGCGATTAATCGGTCGAACCGCATCATTTTTATTCATGTTTCATGCGACGCGTTGATTGCGGAGGCCGGAATTTAGTATTAATGGCCTCGATAGACAGTGCAGTGCGGATGATCGATAAAATTCATCCTTCGACACCCTAATTTAACCACATACCTTGTCACCTTTATAATTTTATCGAATTTTTACACACGTACAACACGGATAGTTATAAAAGTTCAAAAATTGTATTGAAAATGAAATTTATACAGCGAAATGGTGAATCGAGTAAATTGAATGAATTAGAAATTTTGCTTATAGTCTTCTGGTGTTAGTTTGAATTGATAATTATAACTCTGTTTAAAGGATTTCTTCCATAATCACGAAATAAGCAGAAACTTAATAATAATTTAATTATCTGATTTATCTATAGATCTATGAATCATTTTTCTAAATTGTTCGTCGATATTTATTTTTGTGAAAACAATTAAATAAGTGAACATCAAGTATGCACCATTAGAGAACAGGACATTGTTTTTCATTATACTCTCTGTAGTGTGAATATACTTAAATACAAAAGCCAATAAATATCACACGAGTATTACTAAGTATTATATACATATAATATAATGCATATAATATATACAAGTATATATTAAGTACACTTAAGTACTATTAGTACTACAAAATACAGGTATATTACCAAGCGACAACATTATGGATCGGAGGATTAAAAGTAAAAATTCTTCATGTTGTGCTCTTTTCCTCTACGCTTCTATAGAAGCTCCAAAGCTTTAATCCGAGCGAAATTGTAATTTTCCATTCGCGAAATTAATTACCATCGAGGCGCAAGAAACGCTGAAGTGACAAATGTAATTAAGGGCTCTTTCTCCAGCTGCGAAATTATGGCAGACTATCATTGATGGCTGCTGCGAGGGGATGATGAACGTGGATCGGCATTTTCCAGCGTCGAACAGCGTGCGCTCGGTCTCGTGTACACGTACACACCGTGCTCGGTTTGTACATTAAAGCGAGGTCCAACGCAGTACCTGTCACGGTCCTCTAGTATCCTTGTCTCACCGCTGGCCGCCATACCTCGTCCATCGTTTCCATCGTGGGTTCGCCGAGCGAACCACTCGGTTCGGTTTTTAGTTAATGCTCGCGCTCGTCACGTAGCCAACCACGTCGATGGACTTTAACCCATTATGGTCGCGTCTACATCGCGAGATATACTATTCGGATATTTAAGGGACGACCTGACGTGTTTTCACGCCTGAAAAATTTGTTTGTCTTTTCCAGCATGAATCTCAATTCCATAAAACTTATTTTGTGAATTGTTCAACGAGAATTCGATGAAGAGTTGCAATTGTTTTTGAAATTGGATCATGTGATTCACTGAGATTTCGACTACTTACGAGTAGATCGTAATTTTTCCATATAAAGAAACAGAGGAGGCACGAAGTCTTCAAATGGATGAAATATTACAATTGATTTGAAAATTGGATATTTTAAGGAGTTAACAGAAATTTACTTATTCTTACACTTTCCACGAGTAAACTGTATCCCTCACGTACCTACGAAAGGATCTTCCAAACCGATGAGATGCAAGCAACGGTTGTGCAACTTAAGGCAATAAAATTTATGACTCAGGTCAACTAATTCATAGTTTTAGAATTTCCTTGGCCAATCTGTACAAATACTCGAGGACAAAGAAACAGAGGAAAAATGAAGTTTTTAAATTAATTCCAGGCCAACGTTACAAAACGTAAATTCCCACTAGACCCCAAAATTGCTCAACCCCCAAAATACCAAAGAAATAGAACACCGACATCTCCACAACGAACTGATCGTCAGTCATTACCGATAAACCACTCCCCTTCTCATCCCCGATTCATAACCGGCTAGGTCGAAAAATGGAAGAGAACCAATCTCGAAACGGGAGGAGAGACAGTTCGGGGGCGGGTAGAGCAAAAGAACAGGAAAAAACAGCAAACAGCGTGCACGACGTCGAACAAACAACGTCAGACAGGCTACGACGAAAATCGTGTCCCGCTGGCTGGCTATCGTGTGCGAGAGGGGTTGGTTCCTGGCTGGATGCAGAGGCCATCGAATACCAGGGGGACAGGGGGAAAGGAAGACAGAGAGAGAAAAAGAGAGAAGGAGAGAGATAGAGTGAGAGAGGGGGGGAGAGAGAGAGAGAGAGAAAGAGAGTGGGTTAGGTTGATCGTCGGATCGCGGGATCCCGGTCGATCTAGCGGCGCTGGCCTTCTCTGGAGAGGCGGAAGTAGCCGTGAAAAATTTTCCCGTCGACGTGTGGTGGCCCGTGTACGAGGCCAACGGCGCGCATTTCGCGGTGTTCGGGGTGTCGGGGGTGGTTCACCAGAGAGTGTACCGCGGGTTGGGTCACGGATGGGATGAGTCGCGTCCACGATGTGTGCAAGCCGAGAGTGGAGTGTGTAGAGCCAGCAGCAGCGGCAGAGAGAGAGAGGGGTATGGGTGGTCGAGGCATGGGAGTTCGCGGGGGTTGAAGCGAGAGGGTTGGTCAGCTAGCTAGCAAGAGCGGGAAGGGGGTAGCCAGCGCACGAAAGGGGGTGAGGCAGTAGTGGTGGCAGTGGGTGGCCGAAGGTGAGGGTATTTGTTGGCGCGAGTGGCTAGCCAGTCGGATTACCACCGGGAGGGTGATTCGAGGGGGGCCCTTTGGATAGGTGAGGGGTGTGCGCGCGGCTCGCCGAGGGGTAGGAGGTTGCTATGGGTCCGCAATACACACAGTGGCACTCGACGAAAAATGTAGCCAGAGAGCGACCACCGCTGGAAAATTTACACGCATCACGAGGGCGAGACTGAATGGCGAGGGTTAAAAGAGCATCGCTAATGGCCACCGCGTCGGTTATTTTGTGGATTTTTATAATACGACCGACCAAGCCCGTGTCCTTTCTATCCGTCTTCGTTCGGCTAATTCCTGCTCTCTCGCTCCCTTTCGCCTCTGCGTCCCAGACCAACGCACCACCAGCCGATGGACACCAGTCGATTCCATCAGTTTTTCAATCCGGCTGATTTTCCTTCGCCGCCCTCTTCCTCGTCCTTCTCGTTCGTCCAACCGCGCGCGTCTCGTTCCACCGCCGCATTTGCGTGGATGAAATTGAGGGATAATGAAGGGGCGATTCGATTTTCTTCGCGAGTCGAGACCCGCACCCCCCGATCGTGGAACGCTCTTTAACGACGAATAACGCGTTCATTGTTAAACACCGATACGGGAAATTAAACGCGAATAACTTTTGATATACGAGGAGGAGGTACTGGATATTTGCTGGAAATTTTTCATGTACGACTCAGGGGGCTAGAGGAATTTTTTGACGAGCCATTAAAAATTTACACGCGTTCCTTTTGTGAGCTGCTCGTTGCGCGAAATACTCCCGTAACGAGTGAAAATTAATATTTCATTTTACAGCGAGCGAGATACGAGAATTACGAGACTTAATCGAAAGGAGGTGATAACCATTGGTGCAGCCTGGAACGCGAGAGAGAACAAAAATTTAGAAACTCGCTCCATTTTAGAATTCCCCTGTGTCACTCGTCGCCAGTTTTCCTGTTTATCAGTGGCTGAAATATTCCGCTCATTTCGCGCATCCTTTCGGAAGCATCAGCAATAAACGCTATTTCTCTTTCTCGTTGGAATTATTATTACTTCCTTAGCAACAAGTGTCTGAAATCTTCTACTATGGGAAGCTCGTATACGCAAATATAAAAGAACGTAAAGGAAAATCAAAATGATATAAAGAAGAGGGCAAGGACGACAAACAAAATCACTCTTGAATTTATTTCAAATTCTAATCTAACGCTACAATCTTAACGCTATGACAGCGCAAAGTTCCGATCCTGTATAATGAGTGTAAGCTCGTGTGCAAGGTAAGGTAAAGCAATTAAACTTTGTCCTGTCTCGTCCACCTCAACTTTCCCCTAGATTCCAGGAGCATCCACAATGTACACCGATCCAAATTCTTCCTGCCTTTCAATAGTGCCGGGACTGGCTGAAATTCGGCGTGATCAAAGTTCGCCGAACGATCGAGAATCCATTTAACGGGTGGTCGAAGCGACCATGGATCCGCACACCTCCCGACATTTAGCAGGTGAAGCAGCAACGCACGAGATCGCGTCTGTTCATCCTCTCGGAGATGACCAAAGAGAGAGTGAGAAGGTGCATACACTCCCGTAGAGCGTAACGCTAACCCAGTGAAATAGATAGTCTCTCCAGGCTGATATCGTGGCGGACACGAGCGAAGAGAGAAGAGACAGAGCGGACGAGGGTGTGCTGCCGCGTGTGTGGGAAGAGAGCAAGAGAGTACAAGTACAGGCTGGCAGAATCCATCCATATATCGCGGGGCCAACAAACCGACCGAATCTCGACAGGACGAATGGGTAGGCCGCGTTTTCACCGTTGCCACTCCGCACCAGTTTCCACCAGGCTGCAGTCGGCCTGTGCTACGTACGCTTCCCCCCCAAAAGCGACGTGTGTGAGCGTGCACACCGGGTCTGTGTATACGTAAAGAGAGAGAAAGAGAGAGTAAGAGGGAGAGAGAGGGCAGAGAGAGAGAGAGAGAGAGAGAGAGAGTAGTAGATGGGTATAGTTACCCGTAACGCGGCACACTGATCCGCCACACTGGCTACGACCAACGAAAGCTTCGCGTCCAAAGAGTGAAACGGGCAGCGAGCGTGGCAGCCAGGGAAGAAGAGAGAGACGGTGAGACGTGGCCAGATATAAAGAGATAAAGAGGAACGAGAGGGTACCCGGTCTGCTGGTCCGACCAAGAGAGAGGGAGAGAGAGATAGAGAAACGAGGGATGAAGAGGGCTAGAAAGAGAAGAGGTTACTCTGGCAGTGCAGCTCGGCACTCCGCAAATTTTCAACCGCCACCCACTCTCGACCACCCCGTCCTCATCCCTTGGTACTGACCACCTCCCACCAGCACACCCACACGGTTCGCCAACCCCCAACCCTTCCTCTATTCGAGCTCGTTTTTGCCGCGTCCACCGCCAGATCAATGGGGTTGCTAACACGGGTAGGTATATGTGTCCGTCCCCACCGCCCCTGGTCAGACCAGTACACCCCCCCTCCCCCTGCTATCGCCGGTCCGCTCCCTCGCGCTGAAACCGTCGACCAACCCTCCGGGCACCAACTACCCTCTCGCGATGCCTCTCCGCGACTCTGTACAGGGTGATTATAAAGTTTCCACGGACCGATACTAAATGAATTGTCGAGGCGCTCGCGTGTTTCCGCGCTGTGTTTCCCACCTGCCAACTGGGTGGCTTTCTTTCGGGTTACACGGGGATGTTGAGGAGAGACTGAGTGATGAAGAAGGAGGGACCCGTTTCAGGTAATTTCTAAGTCCCTAAGTCTCCAAGTTTCTAAGGTGATTTAAGGGATGATACCATAGTTGAATTTCTGATCTGATTTGTTACACTTTCAACCTTGTTGCGAACTCCTACGTCTAATTGGCAGTCTTATTTCAAACGGACAAATTTGGAATGTTTTAACGTGCAGTTGAGACAGAGAATCGTGCATAGATAGCTCTAAGAAATCTTAAGAAATCTGTTAGTAGTTACTACCAGATTTGAAAGGATGCAAAGAACGCAGCAGGCTGAGGAAATAACGCATATGATTAACTTTGATGTATAATTAACTTTGTGTGTAATATAATGATGAAAAATTTCCAATAACCGATTTAAATTTCCAATTTTCAGTATCTGATATAAGGAACATACTTCCAGTAATAGGTGCTATTATCGATAATTGAAATTATTTCTCATAGGAAATAGACATTAATAATTGTCTTAAATGTTCCATAACGCCAAGAGTTTCCCGCGACTTGTTCTTTCGTTTATTTTTGAAGCTTGTCTACTGAAACTTTTCTACGGAATCGCTAAAGAATAAAAATAACATTTCATAGCAATCCTCTATCACTCTTTTACACTATTTTAAAGAACAAAAGATTGACATCCACTCCACTAAATTACGTTATACCCCAGATTTTAACTCATTTCACGCAAAAATACGTCTTTTTTTATATATAAAATTCGTATATTTTAAACTGCGGCTATTCATGCAAATTTATATTTTTACAAACAGGACTAAAAAATGTAACTTGTACAGAGATTCGTTTCACTAGTAAATTTGTTTCACTTACTGTACATTAGACTACGTGTAGTTTATGCATTTCTACGCCTTCAAATTTCCCATAAGCGCATGAAACCCACAATTCAAGAATTACACTGTAGAGAAATGACATCAATACATCAATATCACATAAACACAGAAAACTGATAACATGAAAACAATGTATTTTTACATAACCAGGCCGAAATGTGTAACTTTGTCTATGTATTTTTTCATATTATGTGCAATGCATTCTATGCATTTCTGTGTCTTTAAATACCCTATAAAGTGACTACAAAACATATTGGTTTATTGGCTTGTTTTCCAATTAAGCGTTCAGCATTTTTTCACAGATTCAACGTTTGATTTTTATAGTATCAAATTTTTACAGCCATACGAACATACTACTAAATGATACAAAGTGCAATACACTCGGACCTAATTAATTAGCGTGTAAATGCTACAGTAAACAAGATGGCTTACCTATACTTTTTCTAACCACTGTAATTATATAAATATCTGTAATCAATATATACATGACTATAATATTAACACATCAATAAGAGTATAAAAAGGTGATCTATAGATGCATAAAAATCTACAGTCTAGAAACAATAATTTACAAAAATTATTAGAATATCAATATACTTGTATCCTATCGACGCAAAGATATAAAAGACGTATTTTTCTGTAACCAGTACGAAATGTGTTAACTAGTGTTTAAGAGAGGCGAGGAAAAACTGGATGGCCAGAGGACGCGTATATTTTCCGGTATAATTGCGGCAAGGATTTAATGACTTTTTTATCAGCCAACACCGCAGGGACGCGCGACTTGCAGGAAGCGTTTGCGGGGGCGGTTCGGGGTCGAAAGGGAGACCGATCGATAATTCTGTTTCGGTTACAGACAATTACGACTGATTCGACCGCTAATCAACGGCGAGACGGACCGCTGTCTGGCCAACGATCCGACAAATATCCTCAAAGTGATCCGACGACTCGACACGACGCGCGTTTTACCAAGCAACGCGAGCGTGCACTGTACACGCTACTGGCTACGATTTCTCTCGTAAATATCGATGCGAGTCGTGGCCAATAAACAAACGATGGCCGCAAAGTAAAATGAAATAAAATAATCCACTGCCTGGTGACTATTATTGCAACGTACAAACCGCCGCGATTTACCACGCTGGAACCTGGTGATCAATGAAAACACTAATTACCGAGAACCAACTTCTTTTTTTGCTTTTTACTTTCGATTCTTCAATTATTTAGTCGTGCATCGTTTGATTAGCGTAGAAGAATTGTTCGAATTTTAAGGAGGTAGAGAAACTGTTATTACTTCAATATTTTACATTCTAATATTTCACTCCCACCTTTTTATCAACACCTTTTTTCTATTATACTATTTAAGACGATTATAGGATGCTTATTACGAACGGTTCTATTACATTAAGCAAGGAAACAAAAGCAAAAGAGTCCGATAGGTTTAATGGGCCGATATGTTGTTCATACAACGTCATAATGAAAATTAATTTTGAGACAACTATTAAGAAAGATATTTTTTAAGTTGCTTATTTGGGATTATGATCATATTTTCAGCATGATCCCTTCGTGACCGTATTTCTAGCGTCTGAAATTTTATCATATCTATTGGCTAAGTAGCTCCTTCCATGTTACTCTCAACATGTAAATTGTATGCAAATTCGTATCTCTTTGAACGTAAAATAAACATAGTTGGAAATGGATCATTTCTTTCCCTCTTTAAATATCGTAACAAGTACTTAGTTTGAATATTTCGTATACATCTGCGCGTTATATGCATTCCACAATATATATCTCTAATATATTCAACTTCTCACAATCACACGAACAACAATCTAATTGTCACTCAGAGGCTTGAATCGTGATAATGTATTCCACGTCGCCTTCAACCAAGCTCGGAGATCACCAACTTTCCAGTCAATATAACCTTAAAGCCCTCCCCGTCGTGGATCCAAGGACCAACTAAAATCCAGGAAGCAAAAAGAGGAGAGACAAACGCAGGCGAGGAACGTGAACCGTTCCGGCTGGGGGTCGGCTTATTAAATTCCAGAAACTTAAACACCACCTGTTGAAGGGTGTTCAGGCTGGCTCGTCGTCAGTCCGAAAAAGTCACCCGGCAAGAGAGGGGGGGGTGAACTCTCTCTCTTTCTCTCTCTCCAACCCCTTTTCCGCGATGAAACATTTTTCAAACAGGGCAGAATTTTCGAGAGGCGGAAAAAAGTTTCGCCGATTTGGCCGGTGGCCAGCCACTTGGAGGCCGGTGGTCGTAGCTCGGGAAAAAAAACCTCTCCAAACCAGACCGATTTCTCTATGGCCGACAGATTAGTCCGGTTGACCATTGCGCGTCGTGATCGCCGTTTCAATCGTCGTTCCGATTCACCGGCTCGTAAAACAATGTGCCGCTGATTACTCGATATAACTTCCGACGAGAAGGGGGCCCACCACGGGCTTTGCGAGAGAAAGGACGATGCAGCTGCAACACGCGCACCGTGGAGGCCAGGTCCAGGCATTCGCGATTCATACGCAATAGAATTACCGGTTTACGCGGCGGTGCTGTTGTACGAGAATGCCGATAGCTAGGGACGAGCCGTGACTACCAATTAGGACCCGCGACCCCTTGCCTGCGACTCTCTGTCTTTGCATGCAGCCAATGGATGCTGATAAATGAGATTTCGTATCTGGGAATTTTGTATAGAAATCAACGACTTTGTCATTTTCGGCACATATGGCAGATTGTGTACATAGAAGATAACTTTACAGGCGAACTAAAATTGTAACGATAAAGTTGTGTTCAAAATGGCAAAATTGGAAGAGCATACTTGGAACGTTCGAATGCTACCGTTCTGTTATCGCTATAACCTCGCCTACGGCTCTCTGTCTTTGTACTGAGCCAATGGAAGCTAGTAAATGAGATTTCCTGTCTGGAAATTTTGTATAGATATCCAGAACTTTTTCACTTCTTCGATATAATAAGGGATATTTTCATGAGAAAGTTAAAACTATAACAGTTATTGCAGATTATAAGATTGGAAGAATTTCTTTGATTAGGGTAGCAAACTTGGGATGGCCAAATATTGTCGACACCAAAGATGATTAATAATAGCGTCAAAGTATCTAAAATCATGAATTTATTTTAATACCTAAAGATGATGAATCGTTTAACAGTAATCTACTACTTAAACACTAAAAGTATATAAAAAGCATACAAAAATGCAAGAGTTCCATGTTGCAGCGGCTAACAGTATCAAATCTTAAGAAACCTATGTTTTCGGATCTCTATTTTTCTTTAAAATCCAGTGTCATGCACGACCCAAAAATATTTGAAAAACTTTCCATTCCATGCATTCTAAAAATAATAATCAATAAAACCTCGCACGATGCAACTTTCTCTATCGCAAACACACATTCTCATATTACCTATCATATCCCAGAAAGTAATTTTTTATCCTCATCGTAGGTACGAGACTCATGGAAAAACGACACGTGAGTATAGAACGGAAGAAAAGCCAGGACGCCAGGGGTCGAAAAGAAAAAAAAAGAAAAAGAGAAAATGTGGAAAAAGACTTCCGCGGTGTTGCACTTGGACGATGATGTCCTCGAGAGGAGGTACGGATCGTTCTTTGTGTGATTCGTTCACCTGATTTAACGCGGACACTGGCTCACTAGGGGGAGTGATACCTGACAGATGTTTAGGGATTTCGAGTGCTCTCACTTCCGCGAGAACGAGCGCGACTTTGAAGTAGCCGTCGTATCGTTATTCCGAATTTCTAGATGCCTGTCAGATACTTCATCGTGAATCAAGAAAACACTGTACCACGTGGTTTTCAATCCTCAATAAATTTTCGCAATTTTTCCTACTTGCCTGCTTTTTCCTTTTTTTCCTTTTTTCTAGTCCCGCTATTCTCAAAATCCAGACGCCTGTCAGTACTTAGCCCGTAAATCAAAAAAACACTGTACCATGCGGTTTACGATCCCCAAAAAATTTTCTCCATTCTTCCTGTTCGCTTGTCTGTTTGTTCATCTCTCTAGTGCTGTTATTTTTAGTCTCTAAGATCTTCTTCTTAGTCTAAGTAACTGCCAGTGACCATTGATCAATAAAACATCGTACCATGTGGTTCTCTATCCCCTAAAAATTTTTCCAAGTTTTCCTATTAGGTTGCTTTTCCGTTACTTTTTTTTTTTTTTTTGGTTGAAAAGAGGTTGATAAGTGTAACGTATTTTTGCAACGTACGAGTGCTGGATCTGCGGTCTCGCAGTCAGCTATTCTGTCTACAGTTTATGGTGAACATTGCGGTCTTGTAGTCAGCTATTCTGCTTTTGGTTTCGTTCGAGTGAGACTGAGGTTGATTTAGAAACGCGAACTATATGGTTAATATTGCATCATATTGCATTTATACTTTGGTTACATTTATGAGTTTGCAGCAGTTAAATGAAGGTGGAAGGAAAAATGAGGGTATTACCATGTCGGGGTAGAGGTTTACGTCCTTTTCTATTTTATAGCTCTGGTTCGTAATGAATTTATCTGTAAAAGTTTGTAGAGCACTGGTAGTTAGAATATCGAAAAGTTGCTGTTGCAACCCGTAAAATATATTTAAAATAAATATAAATAATGTCGTTGAGACGGTCGTACAGTGTATAAGTCACAAAATAAGATAGCTGTTAAATACTCGAAATGTTCGATAGATACTCGTAAATACTGCTCGATAACTCCAGATAACTGACTACATATCTTTAAAACTACGTAGTGCAATAATTATTATTAGCATTACGCACTATCCTATAATATAAAACATTATCAAATCTTCTCGATTAACCTTTAATTGATACCATGGATGAAAGTTCAGCCGAGTGGCGTTGAAATTAAAGACCATTTTCTAATCTAAAACTACAATCTTTCTTTACGTGGTGCAGTTTTCGTTTGTTGAATTTTGTATTTAATATTTTTCCATAGAAAAACACGTGTTTTGAAGAAAATATAGTATCAAAATACGATATCCGTCACTCCTAAAAGAAATTACCTAAAATGTTCCAATAACACTCGTTTTTCACTAACTTATCTCAAGTTTTGTGCCTTTAGATAGACAATTAAGATAATAGTCAACGAATACAGCAGTACAATGGTTTAGCGAGTACGCAGCACTGCAAAAAATATAGGTCATGATGCTCGTAAACTTCCGATCGCTAAATGAAATTCTCTACCAATTTGACAAAAAATTCTTCAACGAATAGACAAAAAAATTCATTATTTTCAACCGCTAAAAGATGCAACTTTCGAATGATTCCATTCGAATTCACCATTTTCAATCCTCATACGATAAAATTCCCGAATCAGCAAACAGAGGAGATTCTTCGTTTTTAACCGCGTCATTCTGCCAGATGAAACTCTCGACCAATTGAACAAAAACTCATCGTTCTTAACTTCTATAAAATACACGTAGAATCCGGCAATAATTAGACGAATAAATAAAAGCCCTCGACAGCGTTTAACGCCTCTACAACGTTTCCACCCTCACGGTGATACATCTTCCAGGAAACGTGTCTCCTCGTTCCACCCCTACACATACACGTGGCTCTGGTTCACCCTCGTAACGACAGATGGCTCACGCTGGTCAACCTTCGAGGGTTTCTCTCCCTTTGCTCCTCGAGAACCTACTTCGTTGCCTTGGGGTGGTACGCCAACCTCGTCTTAAACTTTCGCCAAACTATCTCCGAAGCCTCAAAGAGGCGGAATTAGTTTTCAGAGGGCCGTGTAAACGCGCCTACACCGATGTGTCTACCGAAGAAGAGGATCATGAACATTTGGACAAACAGATTATCGTGCGCGTTTGCCAACTGCACCTGATCTCCTGAAGTTTCCTCGAGGATTATCGTTTTTCGAGTTACTAAACACTATTATGTCGAACCCTTTCGTACAAACACTTTGTGTTCTCTATCAACGAGAGGAAAACGTAATAAGGCACATTTCTCATGTGCTACAGGCGAACAATTTTCATAGATCGTGTAATAGTAATTTTAGATTCTTCGAAAAGAATTAAAATAATCTTTAAAACGTTTAAACGGATATTTCATTCACGAAGATATTTCACGTGTACACGTTACTTTGAAGGGTTATTAAGTTTGTGGGTAGCAACTTTATTCGAGGGTTAGTAAAATGCGAAAGGTCTACAATTGTAATGTTTGAACAATAACTTAATAAAAAAGTGATTTTAGGTTTGATTGAGGTTTGGGACTTATTCCGAAGAATTATGAACGATAATAAGACGATGATAAGTTTTCTTCTAATTATAAGTCTCGGTTTAAATTCAGTAAAAATTTTCAACATTCCTCATCTATACAACATGAACGAATTTTATGCAATAGAAGTAGCTATTAGCATATATTTTATCGTGCGATCTATGGACTATATGAACATATTCGTCACACATAATCAAAGATGACTATAATTTCTTTCTATACGCTATATTCGCCAAAATTCCTTCTCCAAGATCAACATGCCAACGAGAGAAAATTTTTCAAAACTCCCAACGAACTTGACACGGCATAGGAAGGAAAAAGTTTGGAGAAGAGTATGCCGAGAAGAGAATTTTCGAGCAAATGGCCACGATCGTGTTCTGGGGACTCTGCCAGACGACACACGCATCTGCTCCTCTTCTCTTTTTTCCTCCTTCCAGCCCGGATAATTCATCCCCGATAGACGATTCATCCCCGATAGACGATTCATCCCCGGTGCACGACCTATACGATTAACACGTCAGAAAGCACAAAGACCGCGTCGAGGTATGTCATGGGAATAAATTTTTTTTTGCCCAACGAGACACGGGGGTTACCGCGTCTACCCCTCTGGTTATGTTTGCACACACAAACGTTTATCTGCGGGGCACCATGAAGCAGCCTGTGCACCACAGAGACGTGAACGATTTTCCTGCCACGAGACTAACGTTCGATAAATGTTTGCCACTCTCTGACAGTCTATCTTCTTCCTTCTCTCGCAATCGTTTCAGAGACTTCTTCGTTCTCGTAATCCCATCACGACTGTTTTTGTCATCCTTTTCACGTGATTCTTCCTCTTTTCTTCTCTCAAGAGTAGCGTACAATGAGGCTAGTAGGTTGTACATATTTGTCGAACAATCAGAATTTTGTGCCGAGGTAAGAATCCATGGTACGGATTCGTCGTGTTTGCGTTCCGCGGCTTGTAGGGTAAAAGTTGATGCTTAAGGAATTAGAGAGGGTGAAGCCTTGTGTGGACTGTTTGCCGAGGGTACATTCGAATGGAAGAAGGAAAGGAGAGTTTGTTGAATGGGGAAAGGTATTGAAGCAATGGTGATTTCGATTCTTCTACTACCAAACGTGGAAACTGTAAGATGATTATTCTGTAAGCTTCTGTCGTTTATTCGTACATTGCTGCTGGTAAATATGTGGACATCTTGGTCGTTTTATGATGACAATAAATCATAAAGATGTAAATGAAATAATGGCAAACTAAACATCTCAACTGATGTTTACTATCGAACATTGGTTCTATATGGAATCTTATCCTGGAATCAACGCATAGGTATAAATATAAATTGTTTATTTGAAATCTTATCGGTAGATATATTGAAATTAGATACACAATTTCTCAAAGTGTTGACTAATTTTACATGTTACTGCTATTAATTTGGAAGAATTTTCTCCATCTATATTATGTCTATAGTTAGACATTTGAACGAATAATGAACTCGTTAGATAATAAAACTGCTCCATAATTGTTGACACTTACGAATAACAATTTTTTAATTAACTCTGGAAAGTAAGTCCGATTGTGTCATAAGTATGAAACATCCTCGATTTTTCCGTTTGCATTTTTGAAACAATATTACATTTTGTCAAAAGTAAGCGAGTGTCTACATAATTTTCAACAGTATATAGTGTAAGTATATCTTTCATGTACTGGTAGGGTTCTGTTTAATGAATACGCGTGTTTAGATTTTATGTTAACAAAAAGCTTGAACATCAACATGAGAAAATTGTTCTAAAAGATCGTTGGAGTAACGAAAGGTGAAAGGATAAAACAACAAAGAGAAAGGGATAGTTTCGTGTATCACGATGCTTGTTAAAGCATCGCTAGACAATCGATATTAGTCCAGAAGAAGAGCCAGGCGTTAAATTATAAATCAAGCGAGTCTTCAGACTCAAGGTTCCTATAAAGGCTACGTAATACCATGAAATATGCATCGGTCTTAGAAGGTAGTTTCGATCCGTATAGGGAGACGAGCTTTAAAATGGAATTAACATTCGCGTACGCTCAAAAGTCCTCGCCTGAAAATCCACACTAAAATCCATCGCTTCGAAATCAACTGTATTTAAACTCGCATCGATCGATCGGCAAAGGAACAAACGATCCATAAGATAATCGAACCTCGAATCACGATTTCTCATATAAAGCTAATTTTACAGAATTTTCCGAAAGTCCACGCAATTTCCTCTGTTTTCATCCCTTAATAATGGAACTTAAAAAAAAAAGAGAAAAGAGAAGAAAAACAAAAGGGAAGAGGAAACAAGTACAATTTCCTCGTTCCATCATCGAACTGCGAGAGGATATTTTCCTTCTCCTCTCTTTTTTGTTCTTTCTCTCTTTTTTTTCAGTGAAATCCGCGACCGCTAATCCGTGTCTCATTAGTGTCTCTGGAACGGCGCATTTTGCGATTCTAATGATGGCCAGCCTGTTTGATTGAAGCGCAGCTACTCTAATAAAATAAATCATGCGTGGTGGAGAGGCGCGGCCACTGCTGCGAACAGTGCTGTTGGTTCAAATTAATCCCATTGTGCCTGGATTTGGTCGGTGCGCCAATTAAACGGATTATTATCGTCTCTACCGTCATTACTTTTTGCGAAAAACACCATTCGCCGCTCGAGGCCGCGCAAGTTCGATCGCGAATTTTTACCCATGCCCCCGATTTCATTCGCCCCTCCCTCCCTCTTCTCCGCCCCCTGTCCGCCCTTTTATCACCCCCTTTTTTTTCGGTGTCTTTCAAGCTGTGATTGCCTCCGGCCAAGCCCGTTTCACCCGAATGAATGTAATTAATTAATATTTGCTCCGATATTCAATTAATTCTATTGGTCGTGTCCCATTTTTTTCTTCTCTCTTTCACCGTTCGAGTCTATTAGCAGCACGACATGCCGATTTCATTGATATTTCTCTAGGCAAACTGGAAATTCCGCCAAAAAAGGGGAATTACCGAAAGTTACGAAATAAATTATCACGTAATTTTTTAATTTCTCTTCGAGGAAACTTAGTTAGTCATTTTCGAGATTTCGTCTCTCCCTTTTTCTAAATTACGGAATGAAATACCGTTTTCACAATTTGTAAAATATATACTAGTTGCTTCCGCATTAACATAGTTATTCTGTGGGACAAAATGTCATACCTGAGAAAGTATAATGAGCTTAAAGGGCTTAAAGAATTTTAGGCAAAATATACCTGAAGTGAAAGATAATTTCACAAAATAAATGAAATTCGGAGAAAACCCTGTACCTCTTCACACACTCGATGATATACAAGTAATTGTGTACTACCTTTTTAGGAAACTCAACGCTTTCGTTACTACCGACATGTGCGATACATTGCTTCCATTATTTAATAATATGCAATATAGTTGCCGCAATTTTTGTATTTTTGTTTCTGGTCGTTTTAATAAAATACTTACAATGAGAAAAATGGCAATAGGTAATGTATTGGGACGAACAGTGTTACTTGAAAGAAAGCCTAATTACACGTAAAATAAAGCTTTAAAAGGGCAAGAAAAATACTTAACTTTAGAGATGGAGTAATCCTGTTATTTTTACAAAAGAATCTACAAAGCGATTTTAAAAGAAGAAAGAATGTAATGTAAGAAAAGATCTAATTTTATAGACGGGATACCTACATCTTTCTACAATATTACAATTGTTAAGCAATATCAAGAAAAGGATAGATCGACGTACGATTTTTACCGAATCATCCCCTTCAGCGATCCTTTCGAATTCAGGAATCACCGGTGGCCCAAAGGGGAATGTGCCACGAATTCTACAGACACGTTCAGGAAATACAGGAGCGGCCGTTAGCCAAGATGGCTACCGGAAATTGCTTGGTGACCTTACTTAGGACTTAGCAGTAGAACTTAAAGGGGTGACGGGCCGACGAAGGGTTACTACATCGTCGGAAGCGATGGAAGGAAGGACCATTAATGAGGTAATAGTGTCGGAGATTCCGAGGCTGTCTCATCCGAGTTTGATGAGCCGCGTCCCGAATTACATTGTCTTCGACGGTCATTTCGTTATGGGGTGGCTCCTAAACGTTCGCCAGAAGTGCGAACAACGTTTACTCACTAGTTTATGTCGCTGTTTCGTAACTTAGAAACGCTGAGAGCTGCGCGCTGGAGAGTGGACATTAATGATATTGCTTATAATTATTCTTAGGATATACATACACTTAAAGCAAAAATAACATACCTACATCAGACAGTACAGGATAAAAGAAGGAATTTTTTTTAGTAAATATTTGGAAATGAGAACTTCCTAAGTAGTTTTACCATTTATATGACTACTGTGTATCTTCGACAAGTTAAGGAAAGAAATAGTAATGATATTACATAATGTAACGTCCAAAATGTTTCGTTTAAGGAAAAAGAAATTTGGTGCAATTATACGTATTGAACGTTAGAAGATGCTGCAATAAAATCGTTATTAAAACTTTATTGTTTGACGTCTTGAGTTACAAAGATCTCCGCGTAAGTTTTAAATATACGACTGGGTGGTTGAAGAATTTGAGGAAAATTCGCAGACGTTCCGAAAAATATCATCGCTATTATCCTATTTCTGTTTTACCATTAATTACGCCTTTATTCGTTTCATGCAATACTTAACGAATGAGAGCCTGCATGAAACTCAATGTTCCCACTAACAAACACTGAGATTGAAATAAAGATAACAGTCAATTATGTATGTATGCGTACGTATGTGCATAAGGTTACAAGTAGAAATCGAAGGTCTCCAATATCTTGACTCTAAATTCCTTTCTCGAGCTAATCGAAGTTCAACCCTCCATCAATTACGGATTACCACCCCTTCAATTAACAGGCATCCACAGAGACGATACCTATCGCATAGCCTCGGATGTCGCTTTATTAAGAAACAACGAATGCTCGTGAACGTCGATGGTCGTGATCCAAGGTTCGACGGTGTCCAATCATCACGCGTGTCAAACTAAAATTGTTCAATTACGATTTGTCACGTAGCGCCGATTTTCCACACGCATCGTTCTCCCGTCTTGCCCCGTGTCCCCCGACCAGGCCTGTGTGGGGTTTGTAACAATGCTACGTAAGGGGCTGCAAGTAATAATAGCTCGGGGCATCGATCATAGGACATGCACGCACGTATCGAGATCTCAAAAACACGCGCCGCTTCCTGAGAGCTGACCCATCGAAATTTTTACTTGCACGTGGAAAGCAAAAGTAGGGGGAATTTTTTAAAAGAAGATGTTAACTCGTCGATCGAGTAAGATAAGTTAAGTAGAAATTTGGAGCTTAGCCTCTTGGATATAGTTATCGTGAAGTTTATTCTGGACCGATCTTTCATTCTAAGAAGACCTTAGTTATCATCTCCATACAAATTGCTGAGAATCATAGCTAACTACCCCGAAAATTCCAGCTATTATTCCTAAACTATAATCCTAATCTTAAATCAATCTTGCGTTTTTAAAATGATGATCGTATCACTACGTGTGAACCTTTGAAAGAACTGCGACCCAACTTTGCACAAATCACGACCAATCATCCGCGATACCAATACCAAAATTACTATTCCGGAACTATATGTGCACAATCCTGATTCTAAAACAATCTTCCACTCTAAAAGGAAATAACTGATAACCTTACCACCACATACAAACCCCTAAGGAAGCTCTAATTGAATTCCACAGGAATCGAGCTAACCAGCTTCCAATATCCAAACTATAATTCCGATACTTTGCATGTATAATCCCAATTTTTAATTCTCACCAATTTTTCGCTCTAAATACAAACAGTTAGCATTAGTAATAACCAATAATAACGCCAGAGACTCTCAACAAATCACGGATAAACTTACCGCCTCGTGCAAACCCCTAAGAAAGATCCAACCCGATCCTACCTGAACGTCATACGCTGCTACAACCATCTCCGATACCAGTATCCAAACTATTACATCGAAACTTGGAAGCAACCCCAAAGAAACATCCGGATGGAGTGAACTTTGAATCGAAGCTGTACATATGGGTGTGAAACGGGGTAGTAGGTACAAGCCCCGTCCCTCGCCGTACCCTGGCGGGTTTAGATTTAGTGTAGGTGTACGCGCGTGCACCCCGTGCGCGACCATCAGCAAGCGGGAAGGGAGGAGAGGGTGGACGAGCGAGGGGTGCGTCCCGAACACGTGACGCCTGATTCATACACAGACTGCTACGGAATCAATTTGTAATCTTGACTCGAATTAAGGACGACAGAGGGGTGATCGGCGTTGAGAGGGGGTTGCCGGTCGGTTCACAAGGGTAGAGGGGGGAGGGGGAGGGAGAGGTGGAGGCGTTACAGGGACACGTTTATTGGGAAGCGAGACTGGCATTTGGTCCGAGAATGTGGCACGGCTACACTGGAATCTGAACTGCCTCGTGCTGAGAGCATTATAGTTTGGTTGTAGGTTATTAGGTGCGTTGGCTAATAGGCATCGATATCGGGTATTAATGGCAGGTAACCAGACGGTAATAATGGGTATCAAAGGACGGTGTTTTAGCGCGATACAGGGAATAGTAATAGCGGCTTTTACCTTATTATTTAATCAATCTCGGGGTCGTACATACGCGACGCGAGTTTTTGACACGCAAGCTTCATTCACCATGGATCTCCCATCGATTTTAACACTTTACTGTGGAATTTGGTAGCCGCGGTAGGAATTGTGGTTTCGATGGATTCGATGAAGATGGGTCGCGTATTCGGAATAAAGTTTAGTTTGACACAAGTTAATAAATATAATATAATAATATAATAAGACTCTACATGATTGATAGAGGTTATGTTCGAAAATAGATGTTACCAACATCATAACAAATATTTAGGGCAACAGTTGCTAATACTCGTAGCGTACCAATTTTTAATTTTCTTCCATCTACTATCATATAATATTGCAACGTTTTTCATCTGCCGCGACATCACAGTTTACACTTGTTGACTTTCGAACCTAACATGATTATATAACATAAAGAAATCGTAACTCAAGTAATATCGTAAATAGAAAAAAGACTTTTAAGGAATATCTTAGAAGGAAGATCACGAAATCCTAAAATATAGAGTTGTAACACAAAGATCTATTTTCGTACATCTTATGAGGTAATATATGTATATATAAGAATGTATTTACAGTACAACCCGAAGTTAAAATATTGAGTATTTAACAATTTTCCCAAACTACTGCCAAAGTCGAATAACATTCAAATCATGAAAATTTCCTAAACAGAAATCTCACCGTCTAGGAAGAGTCTCCGCGCCGCAAGCAAGCAATCAGAATGAAGAAAAGGGGTAGCACGCGAGACGAGGGCACACCAGTTCCCTTTATCGGCCGACAAACTTAGCGACACCAACCTCTCCTCTCCTCTCCTCTCCTCCTCTCTTTTGCAGGCTGGGCGAGATTCGCGAAAGAGACGAGGCGGGCGAAACAAAAGGGGCGTAGTGGGTGGAGGCGTGGGGTGGCATGTGTGAGGGCAGAAAACGATCGGGGCAACGAGAGCGGAAACAAAAGCGACACGGGGCGATACGCAGTATGGCGACGCTTCCGGCTCGCTCACCACACACAATGCACACTCCCGTGTTAACTTCTGTGCCCCGTGTGCTTGCCTCTTCCCCCACAAGCCATCACCCCTTTTCGTGCATCGTTCTCCAAGCTGTAGCAACGTCGAAACGCACAACTCCCATCTCCCTCCATTTCTAATCCTTTCTCTCTCTTCCTGTATCCGAAACTCTGCGATTCACCTTATATCGCTAACCAGGGGCGACGATACGTTTAATTGCACCCCCACACGATCGAGAACGAGCAACAAGTTCCACCAGATTTTGAACGATGCGATCGTGAAATTCTTTTATTGCGTTTTCAACAGCGATGGTTGGTCCTTTTTTATCATTGAAAATGTTTTATTCGTTTTTATTAATTTTT
The DNA here is from genome assembly GCF_040668555.2 of Bombus flavifrons. Lineage (NCBI taxonomy): Eukaryota > Metazoa > Arthropoda > Insecta > Hymenoptera > Apidae > Bombus > Bombus flavifrons. The sequence goes on along the minus strand of NC_138455.1, from coordinate 7,604,793 downwards.
TACAGTCGTCCCTATGGCTGCAATTCTAACTGGTTATCAACGATTCGATTAAGATCATAGTTAGAATGTCTTATCTAGTATCTTTTTACGTTCAAAATACGTTAAAATGTTTGAACTACCTCGTGCTTTCACTTTTTAACCATGCTGTTATCCCGGGGCTGTATGGCGTCAATTGAAAATTATGTTTCAATGGATATTATCAAGCTGCAGATAGGATTTAAATATTGATTTTGGTATTCGATAATAATCTTTGTGTATTTCACATTTTTCATGGATAAAAGATATCCGACAATAAGTGAGAATAACAATAAGTTTCTTCATTTTTACATTATTATCCTCGCGTTAGTAACAGGAACTTGCTGTTTTCTACTTCAGGATTCTCATAAAATTGCTGGCTGTACATTAAGATTAGTTAACATCAAATCAGTACAAAAAGATCCAAATAAAAATGTACCAATTTCATTCAGTGTCCACACTTTTTAAAAGGTACCATCCGTAAACTTTCCATCAATCGATGTTCTTTTGATTAGGATTTTCCGATCAAGCAGAGAAACAGGATCGAATGAATTACAGAACCCCTAGATCTATAAGAAATTCAAGCATAAAAATTGGCGAAATGTCGCTGAATACGATAGTAGCTTGGCAAGTGGTGAGCTGCACAATTTAACTTTAAAGGAAGCTTAACAACCCAACACCGGTCGCTTTAGCCAAGGGAACACGAGGAATTAAAACACACGGTATAACCAAGTTTTCACACGCGGTTGAAAACAGAGATGTCTACAAAACAGAGGCAGCACCGGTGTGCCGCTGCTCAAAGTAACATTTAAATTCAAACCGGTTGGTGACACTCGTAATCCAGTCTTTTAACTCTCTTCTACGCCGCTTTGTACAATCCAACGCGATTCCAAGTTAATGAAACTGCGAGTACTACTTCATGAAATATATATCTATATCTATATATACATCGAATAACGGATGCTGGTACTCATTGGACGTGAAACGAGGCGTCGAAGAGCAGATCAAACGACGTCCCTTTCGGCATTGGCCGTGCATCTTTTCATGCTCCTATCTTTTTTTTTCCATATTCGTCTAACCGTGGTGCCGCCTGATGCCATGCATGCAAGTCATTGTCTTTGTCCAAGCCCAGGCACTAGGCTTTATTAAAAAAGGCTGCTGCCTTTTGCTGGTCACTGGCGAGGAAACGGACTCCCAGCGCGTGCTGGCGCGTTTTAAGAAATTAGTCCTCTCGGCCCGGCTCGTTACGCCAAATGCCTCTCGCATCGTTGTATTTTCTTCTCCGGAGCTCTTTTCTGTCTACTATTAATTAATTGCAACTCCTGTTGCTGTCGATGCGCCGGTTTTTGCAGACACGCATTGTTCGAAGAAGAGCTCCGCGCCTTCTTTTCGACGTATTAGGAACGCGACTTTGAGCGAATGCTTCTGGGGGATGAAAGATAGGTACAGAGCAATTTGTAGAGAGTAATTTGTAACGAGAGAAATGCCTGTGGCATTAGGGCAAAATATCAACTCTTTCTACTTGCAAGAGATTCTATTCCGTGTCAATTCGATCGTCGAAAACCAAAGTCCTTGTTGAAACCGTTAAGTATATTTAAAATGTTAAATAAATAAGTACAGATAATGTTCGCAAAGACGCTCGTACTAACGGATTCGCTAAGAAAGTATGTAAGTCGCAAAATAAGATCGTTGATAACTCGTTGATAACTAACCGATATTCGGTAGATACTCGTAGATACTAATCCACGGGACTAACTGATAACTGATAGATAACTCGGTAGATACTCGTGGATATTGACTTCCTTACTATTTACCAGGTATGTAAATATGAAACCGGAATTTTTGTATAGAAATTACACGTTTATTGTATGAAAATGATTAAAAATATTTTATTCGAAGTATTGCCCATCGCTAGCTATACATTTTTCCCACCTGTCTGGCGATTGGTGGATGCCACGCCAAAAAAAACTGTCACTCTTTTGAGGCAAATCAGTCATCGAGCCATTTTCGTACATTTTCGTAAGGAGTGAAATGCTGGTCAGAAAGTGCGTGTCCCATCGATGCAAATAAATAGTAATCGGATGGAGCCAAGTCTGGTGAGTAAGCCGCGTGCGAAAATATTTCCCAACTGAACGCTTCGATCGTTTCCTTGACCGGTTTTGCTGTATGTGATGGTGCATTATCATGAAGCAAAATTGCTTTGTGTTGCCTTTTTTGATATTCTGGTCGTTTTTCACGCAAAGCTTGATTCAAATCGATCATTTATTGTCGGTAGAGCTCAGTATTGACGGTTTCGCCAGGTTTTAACAGCTCGGTGGTCTTTTTCGGTGATCTCCCACGTTCTTCGTTCCTCACGTCAAAATTGCCACTTCTGAATTTTTTAAACCACTCGAAGCACTGTGATTTACCAAGAGCATGCTCGCCGTAAGCTTCGACAAGCATTCGATGCGATTCTGCAGCAGTTTTCTTTAAATGGTAACAGAAAATCAATGCTGTCCGCAAATCGTAGTTTCCAGGCACAAAATTTGACATGTTCGACGCTATTACAAACTATGCTGTTTTATGAAACTTGTATTGTTCTGAGTCGAAAATATTTGTGAGATGTCGAAAAAGACTTTTGGCATCAATGACGCAGTTTAGTAATAACTACATTATCAGCTAGGGCCGTCTATAGGCAAATTCCGGTATTTATACTGGTTGGGGGAGAGTCGGAAAATTCAAATTCGTCTTTGTTCGACGGTTGCACGTAGCGATATTGTTTTGCCCAGAGTTTATTTATTATTACGTCATGTGTATCCTAACGATATTGCTACTTCGAGGCAAAACAACAACATGATTTGAATTGTTCTCTAGCTCATATGCCGCTACAATCTCTCTCACGTATGCGTGAATTTATTAATGTGCATTTACATTTTGAAATTGTATAACATTTCTAAGTGTGTCACCGTTAGAAGGACTCTTTTCCTAGAATGGAATATTCCCATGAATTTCTCACAAAGTTGATATTCAAAATGTTACCGATTCGTCCGAATTATTAGTATCGTCTCCGCATTTGACATTTAAATTTTATGCAAATATAACATTCGGATACGAATCCAATGTCCAACTATGTCCATATATGAATCATATTTTAAATAGAGATTTCCTGCTTAGTAATTTCCTTTGTGAGACAACCTGCCTTGGTACTGAGAAGATCGTACCCTCACAGTATCCTCGAAGTACAGAGGGTTGAAATGCCGCAAAATATTTTTTTGAAATCAACTCTCATGGAAGACCTACGTATTTATGTATTATTAATACAACAATTTTTTATCACGAATATTCCGACTAAATCTGGGAGACCGAGGAGAAAATAGAAACCATCGGTGTAAGCTTTCGAACCTTTCAATCGTCGCAGATGCAACGGAAAAACGACGCGACCGAAGAGAGGGTGAAAAAAAATGGGGTTAATCTCGTACTAATCCCCACTGGTAGGTGTAAAAGCTGTAAGAAAATTTGTTACTCAAGGACAGACCGTAAGTATGTGAAAGCAGCGAAATTCGAAAAGAGCCTTTCCACGCATTTCTACCTAGCTTTGCCTGGAGGAACCTTTAAGAAGCTAGTCAGTTGTAACGATCAACCGTAAAAGCTTCGAAACTGGGCCTTTATGGATCGTAGTCTCTGCTTCGCCAGAGAAACTACCGATGGGTACACTCTTTCTTCATAGAAAGTAATAATTTTAGGCATCGATTTTCGGTTGGAATTTATGGTACGAAGATCACATTGGTAGATACTGCTGCTTTGTCTACTGTTGGGAAACACTAAAACAGAACGCTGAACTTTAACGTTCGATCCCCGTTTGTTTGTCTTCGTCTCTAAAATTATTGACGTTTCGTTATATACAAAACTCTGAAAAATGTTGCATCTGAGCCTTCCTAATGATATTAACGAACTGAAAACATTACTAGCTTTAAACTTCCATTTTATAATTTTTCAATTTTATACGGGACAATCAAATTACTCGCAAATTAAAACTACTTGTCACGATTGCTATTGTCATGAAACGTTACTATTATATAAGAGAATTTATAAATACCGATAATTATGATAATAATACTAGTTTAATTATACCAAGAGAGCTCTAAAAGATTCACGATCATCGAGCCTGAAATGAAAATTCTTTTCTGAATTTAATCAAAATTAAATTCTTTTGCCGAATCCACTATAGAGTATATCGTCGGAAAATATGTTCGAGAAGGGGGTTATCAAACACTCTGGATCACAGGATAGAGCCGAAAATCGAAAATAAAAAGAGGGAAGGATAGGAGACGGGCGGAGAAATCGCGCGATCCGGAAATTTAATCCGGCCTCGTTAAACTCTTCCTCTTTGGTGCAGCGTGCGGAGGCGAAAAAGGGGTGGCAAGAGGCTGCGAGTGCAATTTCGTTGTAAATCTCGCAGGAAAGCCTCCGTGAACGACACGCTGACCCAGAAAGTCAAAGTGTCGGGATTCCGTGAAGATCGATTCGAATTTCGTGCATAGCCAACGTCTGTCCTTTATGGCCTGTCCTTTTCGAGTTTCCGCCAAAAGGGCTGAATTGGTGCCCCTCTTTGACGCGAAAATCGGTGAAATGAACCTCAACACCCTAATAAATCTTTTGCAACCACCGCCTTTCCGTCTTTCTCCTCTTTCTAGGCTCCGTTAACGCGTTCGTCGATCCCTACAAGGACTCTGCATGAATCTCTGTCCAAATATTGAGGTCCATCTGATGTCAATCCTTATAACATAGTAAATTATGCGAACCACTCATGCAACTGTGCCTCCGTGTAAGAGTCGCACAAAATTCCTCATCTTTTTGCATTCTACTTAATTGCAACTTTTAGAAATCTTATTACGTAGTAGCGTTATTGGAAATTCATTTCTCTCTTTGTCATATTTGTTATAAAAGCAAAGTGGAGGAGGAGCGATAGATTCCATATATAAAGAATATACGAGAAGAACATAGCAAGTTCATTTTAACTGCTTGATTTCGAACAACTCATTGGATTCAAATATGTTTCTTGAAAATGGCTGACGAATCGAAGCAATTTTATAAAGACGCAACTAGTGGGTTCATTTTTTGTAATGTTCAACAGGATGCAAGACTACATGTTTAATTCCACGACCGATTAAAAAGACTGTTTTGGTAACGTGAAATTGATTATTGAATGTTGAATTTGGTTATGGCAGATTAAGCGAAATTCTTATATCACGGGGTAGGAAACATTATCTTAAGAGGGGAAAAAATAAATAGAAGAGATCAATAGGATTAATAACGGTAAGAAAATTTATTAAATTTAAACAAGAGAATTGTTTCTTTCGTTGAAAAAGAGATTGGTTTTGTTGTTGAAAAAACCAGAAGGGTGTACCGGTTGATTTTCATATTTGTCCAAATATTATAAGAAACAATATTCTACCCATCATAAAAATCCGATATACTTAATGAAGTTGTCCAAGATTAAATTGACGCATTGTCGAACAAATCGGAATGCGCAGTCCTCATGCTAATCACAAGATTATGCGGATTTAACTGCAATAAATGGTAAAATCCCGATAAGAAAGCATCGATAAGAAAACCTGGATATCAAAACCTTAATACTAAAGCCTCGTAAAATAAATGTACAAGACGGAATAATTATACCCATTATCATTCTATTCTCCGATTAACTAAATAATGGTCTCGGGTATTATCAGAAACCCTAATACTTACAGCTGATTTATATCCCTTGACAGCATTAAACACTCTACATAATCCAATTTCATCGAACAATACCAGAGAAAATTCTTCGTTCTTCGCAACAGCCATCCTCGAGGTCAAGAAACGCGTGCAACGTGGAGGACCATGGAGGGATGGTACGAACACGTGCGCGTGAAAATTCACATCATCACGGAAGCGTGGCAGGAGTTGGCCGGCCAAGGTAGACGGTAGCAAGAAGACCGAGCGAGAAAGCAAAGAGAAAAGGGTACACTAGATTGAGGAAGACAGAGCGAGAGTTAGAACCGAAATGGTACTACGAGGGTGACAGAGAAGGAAGATGAAGCGGATAGTAGAAAGCGGAACGTGCCGATGAAAGAGAGAAAGGGACAGATAGGCAGAGAGGGTAGGATAGAGAGAGATGTGTGACGAGAGTGGGACGATGAGTACGATAAGGAAGAGCGGAGGCACAAGCCACCCTTGGCAAGAGAAGCAGCAGGCTAGCAGCCCCTTTCGCAAGGCACCCCCTAAGCCTGGTTAGGGGCGAAGGCGGCGAGCCGCGGAGGCCACAACACGACCGCCGTCCTCATTGGTCGACGCGCTTGGCCTGGGTGGGGCTCCGGAAAAATTGGAGGGGAGAAAAATCCCCTCTAAATAGCTGCGGCTGCGGCCGCGAAAAACTAGAATCCGCTCAGCCGGCATCGAGTGCGCGTCGGTTTGTCGTCAAACTTTTTCCTCGTTCCGTCGTATCATTTTTGTTCGATTACGATCCAAAGTGTATGTCGTTCTACGAGGGACTTTTTAAAAACATTAGTTGAATTGCATGTAACAATAACAAAGACATTCTCTTCTTTGTTAAATCGTTGATGTTTATGGACTATTATCGTGCTCGAGTGAAATAAGCGACAGTGATTTGGACACAGTGTGTTAAGGAGATACTTGGTGTTATCGAAGATTTTAGCGTTAATGACCTCTTTCTTTTCTGGAGTATTTTGTCGCCATCAACGTCTACAACTTCAGTAAAAAATGCATCTGCCGGAGGGACCGTTAGGAATGGACAACTTCAACGTTATTCATGAGACATTGCAGGCCTGTCACGGAGATCTGGTAAGGACCGGAAGTCCGGCCATCCTCTGCAGCGCGTTACCATCGCACTGGAGGTCGAATAAGTCGCTACCGGTGGCTTTCAAGGTCGTTGCCCTCGACGAGGTCAGCGACGGCACTCTAGTCACTATCAGAGCTGGCAACGATGAGAATTGCTGCGGTGAATTGAGAAATTGCACGGCTGTTATGAAAAACCAAGTCGCCAAGTTCAATGATCTCAGATTCGTTGGTCGTAGCGGAAGAGGTTAGCGTTCCATGGATTATACCTCTACTTTAATTTTCTAGTTTATTTTGAAAAATATTCTTGAAAAAATTATATCATGTTGGAACCTGGGAAAAACTGCAGTCGAATAATTGTTGACTAATTGCAGGAAAATCGTTTTCTCTGACGATACAAATCAGCACGGTGCCCTTCCAAGTCGCCACCTATACGAAGGCGATCAAAGTCACCGTGGATGGGCCTAGAGAACCACGATCCAAATCGAGTAAGCTCACCGGGATAGTTTTGCACAAATTACGATTTCTTAGACTTTAATTTTCTTTGCTAGATGCAAGATTCCTAAAGGTTTCTATTTTTCGTATTTCCTTTTGTATATTTTTCCGATTCCAGACTCGAACTTTCAGAGGTTCTCTTTCCAAACTCTCGCTTAAAGACTGAATAGATTCGCCATAACAATTCCTCTTGTACGCAACTTTGATTTCTTCAACTTAAAACTTCGATTCTCTAAATGTGTAATTCGTTAAATACGAGATCGTCGGAGAATTGTCAAACATGAATGTTAAACATGAAATCTTCGGAGGATTTGTTTCTTCTTTACTGCAACTTCTTATCCATCGAGTTCAATAAGTTGACCATAATAATTTCTTTGCTATAAGACATTGGTCTTTTTGACTCGAGACTTTGGTTTTCTAATTATGTTAATTATATATAAACGTTATCGAAGCATTTTTTCGTCTTTTGTTTTTTTTTTTTTTTCAAACTTCGGGTCACAAGCTTTGATTCGCCAATCCCACCCACTAACCATATGTATTACGATATCCTGAAAGTATCCTTAGTCTCCTTTTTTCTCTTCCTAGAAGTTTCTCCACAAATAATCCAGAAGTCTCTTTTCCGAATTTGATTTCTGTTATCCTGGATGTAAAAAAAAAAAAAAAAAGGGAAATATCCAACTCACGAAGGTGAAAGGAAAGATTCCGCATGGAGGACGATCGCGTGGCCGGTATAGAACCCGCAAACGGGTGTCGAGATCCTCGTAGGCGTTTAATAATCCGGTGGACCTCAAACCGCGGGCCGCGCGCGGCGGTCGCAGAGACTCGCAGCCTCTACCAGACCCGTTTGCACGTGCACGTGCATAAGGTTGGCTGTGCGCGCGCGCACACGCACACGTATACGCGGCCAAACGCGTGAAAATCGTATCTGTGTACCAAACGGAGGTTGGCATCGGTTCAAGCCGCGATGATCGCCGCTCAGTCGGCATTCTTTTTAACATCCTCGCTTATTTTCCTCGGACAAACTTGAGTCCGGGTTGGCTTGTAGAACACTAACTACTGTACCGTTGGTCTGTGTTTATTGGAGGCGGCGTGCAGGCCGAGGTAAAAGAGCCGGACGAAGCCACGGGAAGTAGAGAAACGACGACGTGGACGCGTTGTCTGCAAAGGAACCGCGTTTATGCGTTTGTTTATCGCGCCGCATATGGCGGTAGCATGTGGCTCGTTACGAGCCAGCGTAACGCGCCGATCCTGTAAACAGAGATCGCTAACTCGCCTCCGGAGAGCATCGTTAATCTGAGTTTTACGACATTTCGACTGATCTCCATCCCTCTGAAACTCCTTCCTTTTTTCTACCTCTACCATCACATCGCTTTGTCAGTTCGGTAAGACTCGTTAAGATTTGTCAAAAAGCTTGATGCAAGTGGACTTTGCTTGAATCTCGTTCAGATTAGCCGAGTTAATTGAATTCAGGGGACTTGAAGTAAGTGACTTGGTTTAAATTTTGTGCAGATTAGTCAAGATATATAATTACATTCGAGCGGCTTGAAGCAAGTAACTTGATTTAAACCATGTTCAGATTAATCAATTCAGATAAATTCGAAAGGTTTGAAGCAAACAAGTCGACGGAAGTTTCTTTCAAGTTGGTTAAGTTACTTCGATTCATGTAAACATATCGATCACGCGAATCTGTTGAAATACTGTGCAGAATATAAAGAACGACGTGCGGAAGAAATTCAGATTCGGAATAACGGCAATGATTTAAATTTCAAGTTTGAAGCTGTAGGTATATACCGTGTTATTAATCAAAATGGTCGCATCTATTACTTAGATAGTTAGATAGAAAATACACTTACGTATCGCGTGTTGAGTAGAACGAGCCAAATATCCTTCTTGCAATGTAATTAAAATCGTAAATTCGCGATCTTTCCAAATTTGCATGAACATTCAAAACATGTAGGAAAACTCGCATTTCTTTTTCCCTATATATTCTTCAATTGGATTTCTAATTAATTTCTTTAAATTAGATTAGATAGACTTTTGTTCTTTTCAGAACTACATAATAAAAGATGCAGATTTTTTCTTTTTCCCAATTCCCATGTGTCCATCGAAGGATTTTGAAGAAACGGGAGCTAGGATATAATTAAATACCAGGATCGATAGGGAGAAAAGTTTGTCAAGGTTACAACGAAGCTGATACAGAGTGCGTTTTGGGGAACCTTGATCGTTGGATGGTTATTTATAGAGTCGAAGGAATTGCCTCGAAAGCACGCATCTTTAGTTTATTTTCGAAAGCTTTGATCGTGCTAAGGAATATGTTTCCTGGATATTTGCAGATTATCAGTACGGACATGGATTTCCTGGACTTGGATTGCTGAATCCTTGGGTAGATGTTGCGTATTTGGGACACGCGTGGCATTTGCCCCATCCTGCGTTCGTCAAAGGTGAGCTTTCATTTCATAATTGCCTTCCTGCTTGTATTTCCCAGTATTTGGTCAGTATTTCCATTAAGCAACATTCAAACGTGATAATAATTTTATCAATCCTTACACGGCCAGTATTTTCGTGTCTTTCACCGATTGCTCGTCAATTCTTGGGATAACATCAGGAACTCACTACTGAATTCTCCTTCTTCGAGTTTATGCAAAGATTTTAACGCCACTTCAAATACATTAGAAAAAGATTAAATTACACAAAACTGTTTTCATCGATAACAGGTGTAAAACAGTTCTTATCAGTTTTTGCATCAAAATGCTATATATCGCATCAAAACGCATGCGCTTCAAGGACCATGATCTTGTGATGAAAAGTACTAGCCACGCAGAACGTTTCTAATCGCTACCATCAGAGCCCTTCATCCTGTTCTGAGTCGCAATCAATCAAAGAACAACAATGCACACAACCAAAGAATCATTCCGGCTCCGACTGGTAAAAAAAGCCTCGAAAGCGGACACGCGTTCAGACGAAAGCGAGTTCGTGTTATCGATTTCGCCAGAGTCCGCGACGCCTGCCGATGATTCATACTCGTGGATGGACCGAGGGTGGGTTCCCTTTTCCCACAACGGACCCCTTCGACCCCCATGCATCCACGCAATAACAATACGACTTAGTTCTCTTCACCCACCAAACTCCTCTCCTTCTTCATAGTACATCAGCTTCTCTAAAAATCACGACTAATCGTCGCCCTTTTCCTTTCTCATCTTTCATTTTTCCTCAGGCTCCGCTCCAGTCCCATCGATGCATTTATTTCCAGCGACTTGGTCGTCTTCAATTATCAATTCTATTCTTCATACCAGTTCCTCTAAACTTCCATATATTCCTGTTTCTTTACCGGTATGTAAATATGAAACCAGAATTTTTGTATAGAAAATATACGTTTATTGTATGAAAATGATTAAAAATGTATTGCCCATCGCTAGCTATACATTTTTCCCACTTGTCTGGCGATTGGTGGATGCCACGCCAAAAAAAACTGTCGCTCTTTTGAGGCAAATCAGTCATCGAGCCATTTTCGTACATTTTCGTAAGAAGTGAAATGCTGGTCAGAAAGTGCGTGTCCCATCGATGCAAATAAATAGTAATCGGACGGAGCCAAATCTGGTGAGTAAGCTACGTGCGAAAATATTTCCCAACTGAACGCTTCAATCGTTTCCTTGACCGGTTTTGCTGTATGTGATGGTGCATTATTAAGAAGAAAAATTACTTTGTGTTGCCTTTTTTGATATTCTGGTCGATTTTCGCGCAAAGCTTGATTCAAATCGATCATTTGTTGTCGGTTGAGCTCAGTATTAACGGTTTCACCAGGTTTTAATAGCTCAATTCGCTGTCTTGAAACTTTTTCGGAGGTCTTCCACGTTCTTCGTTCCTCACGTCAAAATTGCCACTTCTGAATTTTTTAAACCACTCCAAGCACTGTGGTTTACCAAGAGCATGCTCACCGTAAGCTTCGACAAGCATTCGATGCGATTCTGCAGTCCGCAAATCGTAGTTTCCAGGCACAAAATTTGACATGTTCAATGCTATTACAAACTATGCTGTTGTATGAAACTTGTATTGTTCTGAGTCGAAAATGTTTGTGAGATGTCACGACTAGCCCTCACCTTTTTCTTTTCTGTGTCTCTATAAAAATCATTCCGACATACCATCAATGAATTTGGTTCCGCTGACTTGGTTCTCTTTATCAAAAAACTTTCTTCTAAAGATTTCTTCTTTCTAAAACTTACAGCTAATCGTCACTGTTTCTATTCTGGTTTTCCCTCGGGATCTAACCAACTCTCTTCTTTAACTCATTAATCATTAGTTGAGTTTCTCTGAAGATCGCGACTAATAACGATCTCATTCACTTCATTCGCCGACCTTCTTCTGTAAATCGCCATGTCAGTTTCGCTAAAAATCATAACTAATCACCTCTTTTCTTGTTACGTATTTCTTCAGGAACTATTCCGATGCCAGCAACGGATTTGTTTCCACCAACCTTCCCGCCCACCGTTTTACCGTCGTATCCGTTCGACCACGTAAAATATCCGACAGAGTACGCGACGCTACCGCCAAAAACAACTAGCAGTACGACCGTATCAGCGACCATACCAAACAGTCCGTCTAGAACGCCACCGAAAAGTCCGAGCGAGTCCGGAAGCGAATCAGCAGCCGAAGAAATACGCAGTGCATTCGTGCCAATCAGATTGAACACTTTGCCGCCAGCAACGTCCGTCGTGACCGCATCTTCATCGCCTTCCGAAAGGGTTCCATTGAAAAAGGCCATCGAGGGTACGAAAAACGAGCTCAAGGCGCCAACAGCTCTGATCTCGCGGTCGTTGTCGCCAAAGAGGAGCCCATCTCCGACCAAGATCTCCTCGCCGGCCGTGACCAAACCAGTATGGAGGCCTTACTAGGGCGAAAAAAGGACGGAAGCTCGGTGAAATGAGAATAAGAATTTTCGATGGAAGGCTAGTGATTACTTAGGTCGATTACGTCGTTGGTGGATGTACAGTTCCTTCAGTGGAAAGGGAATGCGTCCGACGTTAATCCAAGCTCTTGACGAAGTGCTTTTTCTACCCGGTCGTTCATATAGTTAGTGTTATATATAGTTCATATAGTTTTATTTCCTTTCACTTAAATTTATCCCGATTAATTCATTCTCATTTCGATGAAATTGGCAATGATGAAGATATAACGACGATTCAACATTTGATTTAATGTTCAGTTGTACGGGGTCGATTTAGAGGATCAAGAAATGCTTATGAGATTGGCAGTAATTAGAGAGATGGAATATTAATCCGATATCAGTACATTATATTTTTTCATATTTTCGGTGATAAAGAAGACATTATTGTGTACCACTGTGAATAATAAAAGGATTTTTAATTCGGATTATTGTACAAATGGATTGTATATACGTGTAGATAGTACGTGGACAATAATTGTAGAAAAGAGGATATTACATATGTACAGTTTAATTTCGTGTGAATAAGAGTTATGTGAATAGGAATCGTGTGAATGGGAATCACGTATGCGTGCGAGAAAAGATTACTCAGAGAGATAAAAAGACAGAGATACCAATATTATTTATAAGCCAGAGATCTAATTTAATGTAAACAGATGTTATTACATAAAAACGCGGCAAGTCAAATAAAACTTGAACAGATGTGACAATTCCAAACTAACTTGTTCTTTTCATCCAGATGCTATTCTCCGAGTGTGTTCTCGACATCATTGATTTTCTCAAAAATATCTATAAGATCTCTTACAGTCGTCATTTCGAAATTAAATCATCTTATGTTCCACTGTGAGCAATCGAAATTAATAATAATAATAAAATAAAAATTATTCTCCCAAAATAAAGATTATTCAACCATAAACTAAGTTATATTTATTCATTTCTGAAATCTTCGAACAATTCGGGACAAGGTGAAAATGAAGTAGTGAATCACTAAAGTCACAAAATCGACGAACGATAAAGGTTAATTACGATAACTAAACGAGAAACTTGACAGCTCTGCTATTACTAATATTTCATTTTCTCTGTTCAGGAACGACATATCTTTTTTTATTAGAACTATCTTTGCATCTAGCCCTCTTATCAATACTTCCTTGGACAAATTGTTTGTCGAAAATTAACGAATAGCTACATCAAACAGCTGTTACAGTGGTACGATATTTTTTTACTTCTGCCCACAGAAACATCAAATTCTATAAAAGTCTGTGTACTTGCATAAAAGAAGAAACGAACAAAATTTATGCAACAACCTAATAACTGACAGAACACAACTTAATAACAAAGACTATCACTAGACTCGAGCATGAATTATATTCATACTTTTGTGAACATAATTTTCAAAAATTGATTCAAGATAGAGACTCGTTTCGCCCATTAAAAATTATAACGAGTATATTATACATTCGATATTTTACATATCTTTCCATATTGTGTGTATTTTTGCGCCATTGTAAATACACAAAGATCCGCGGTCTACCTATCACACACACTGAACACAACAAGCATAATACGAAAGACGAGCAAAAACCGAGGTGCCCCTGTAGAAAACGATCTGCCCTAAATACTCGTCTTGCAGTGATCGTGGCTGAGCCGTGAAACTGTGTTTCGTAGGGCAGCAAGGGGAATCCATATTCTTTTTGCCGCGATTTAAATCTGAATAGCCGTTCCGGCGTGGTCGTTCAAGGTTCCTGCGTGTGCACGTATGGGTTCCCATACGGCGTGCACAAGGGTAGAGAATGGTTTATATCGAGGGGAGTGCGTGAGATCTGTATTAGTAGCGATAGGCCAACAGAACGACAGTGTCTCTCATCCTCAGATTCGATGTCGATCGAGAGGCGTTTTCCAGCGAAAACACGAGAGCGTTGACTCTCGATGGTGCTCGGAGAAAAACCGGCAGAGTCAAAGAGCAACGAAACTTTTTTGCCACACACATTTTTTCACTCTGGCTCTTGCGGCTGTCAAACAGAGAGAGAAAGAGTGATCGTTCAACGTGGAAAAAAAGGCGGTGTCGTGAAATTTGGGGCACCGGTAATTTCCGTGCGGCGAACGCCACGGCGAATACTTCAAATTCGACGTTTCCACCGGATATCGCGTTACGATAGGCGAAGCCTCCATTGCCGCCACTATGTCACTGTGAAACATAACCTAGGACAAGGGAGATTCTATGTGCCCGTCCCTTTTTTTTCTCTTTTTTATATTTCACTTTTTCCTCTTCTTTCTTTTGTTCCTCGTTTTCATTTTTTAGTTTTTTTCGGGTCTGGCATGTGTTGTTTTCGTTTTATGGCTCGATCGTTGCCCGGATACGTTTGTCAGGCCGGTGCATGAAAGTCGAGGACAGTTAATCTCGGTGACACGGTATGTATAACTCAATCCTCGCCGGGAGAATATAATTCTTGACGCGTGTCCCTCCCCTGAAGAAAACCATCGGAATTCCCTGTGAAAAGCGACCGACCGAGTTATCGACTCTGATAACGAATGCCTCGGGAAAATGGGATGAATATTAAAAAGCGAAGGGAGTGTGCCCGATTCGGTGGATTCCGAACGCGGGCTTGTCGTTTTCGGAGATCGATGTTTGCGGGGAGACTAGTCCGAATCATCTCGATAGCATCCAGACATTTTTTTCTCCTATTATTTTATCGCGCTCTAACGTTCACTATCAAAGCAGATTTTCAGGGTTTATGTTTTGCCGAGACAAAAAAAGATGTGTCGTTTGTTAGTTAAAGATGTTTGTCTGGCAAAGTGCAAATTGTCTTTTTTAAATACATCTAATCGTGGTCGTTTGTGATAGTGTGTTCGTGAAAGTGAGTTGTTCGCGAAAGTGAATTGTTCGTAAGTCTTAATCATCAACATATTTTATTGTATGTTTATAGAAAAATTAAAAAATGACAAACAGAGACGAAAGGTTTGAGCAATCTTATTATTTCAAACTATACATTACGTTTAGTCTGTAGATATTTATACAAATTCATATTTTTATGAACACAAGTAAAGGAATTTGTTTCGAAATTATTGCTAATATTGCATTGAATACTTTGGATGCTTGATATATTTTTACATGCCAGTTACACTCTAATTACACGGTATAATCATGTTCATATTCTTACTATCTTTTTTTCTAAAATAGTGGAATTTTATTTAACCCTTGAAGTACGGATACATTTCCATAACTTGTTTATTCACACGTAAATATACACACAAATACAAGTATCTATTTTTACAGAAGAGAGCAGTACACATAGTTAACATTGTGTCTCAGCCGCGTTGCATAATATTCCGTAATGTAAAAGGGTAACCCATTTTCACTACCGAATCCTGTTTTCTAACATCCTGGCTATGAAAGGGAGTGTCAACAACTACCTTAATATTTCTGATCGCTATTTTTTCCACCTAATCTAAAAATCTACAATTTCACAAAACATAAACAAGTTCAAACGTTTACAACATTATGATAAACTCTTGTTTTGCCCTGGGTTAAGTAAATGATGAGTTAAATAAAAATAGCCTTTTTATAAAATATACAGAGATTTTTATAGCCGACTGTACATTGTCGGTCGAACGAATCGAAACGAACGAGTAAATAGAAAAAAAATATGTTTTGGTAGAAGATAGTCTGCCTTTGGAAAATCGAATAGGATTAGTCGGAGGAAAATGAGAACCGCGTTAACACCCTGTCGCCGTAGGGTTGTTCGTTGACGAGTAGACAACAGAACCAAGCAACCATGAAGGGTCGCCGCATGAACCGAGCCAAACCGATCGGAGGCAATCCGTGCGCGCGCGAGACCAGTCGGTGCTAACTAATGTTTGCTCAAAGAATCGCGACGAATAATTGAGTCAGCAGCAGAAGAGAGGAAAAAAATCAGCGCCCGAATCACCGGCGGAATAATCGACTTTCATCGGGACGGACTTCCTCGCCTCGCGATTTTTCAACCCCAGCCCTCTGAAATGGACGATGTTTGACGAGCCCCTTGGATACGAGCTCTTCCTAATGGATCAGCGGAATATACGGACGTCGAGGAAATCATAGAATTGTCGTCAAAGTACGCACAGTTGTTTTAAAATGGGAAATATCGGGATTGAAAGTAGGGTTTCGGTTCGTTGCGCCCGATGAAAAGAACTCTTCTCCAATTTTCGTCTGCATTAGTGGACTTGGAGCGTGGTGATCTTGAATCTTTATGCAAATTTATATCTTTATCAGTATGATTGAGAAGATAGAATCTATACGGAGATTTGTTTCGTCTGCTAAATGCCATAACGAGCGTTACACGCACGTTTCGCATACTTTATATACATATGTAAATACGTAAATATCCGGAGTTGGATCACAGTAAAATTGGTAGAATGTTTATAAAATAGTCTGTATTCAGCGACTCAATTAACGACCATAAGCCACTGGACATAATTGATACACTTGGATCGAAATAAATGGATAGACGCCAGATCACCATCTTTTTGCAAAATTTAAAGATCTGTTTGGTCGATAATGCTTCGCAAGAAACGACGATTTAAGGGACTGCGTAGGGCGATAGTGATTACGCGAATTGGCGGCGAAAGTGTATCACAAGGATATACGAAAACTCATATACCAGTTATGTAAATATGAAACCAGAATTTTTGTATAGAAAATATACGTTTATTGTATGAAAATGATTAAAAATATTTTATTCGAAGTATTGCCCATCGCTAGCTATCTTCTGCAGTCCGCAAATCGTAGTTTCCAGGCACAAAATTTGACATGTTCAACGCTATTACAAACTATGCTGTTTTATGAAACTTGTATTGTTCTGAGTCGAAAATATTTGTGAGATGTCAACAAAGACTTTTGGCATCAATGACGCAGTTTAGTGATAACTACATTATCAGCTAGGGCCATCTATAGGCAAATTCCGGTTTCATACTTACAGACCTGGTATCGTTACGATAAGTATTCAAATAGATCTAATGATCCTATTGAAGAATAAGCATACGTACTAAAGTACATATAAGTAAGAAAACTTATTGAAAAACGTAAGAAAATGTATTGTTGTTATTTTAAACTTCCGTTAAAAATACTCAACTTTCTCCAATTTTGAAGTAAATCTAATAATTGTCTTAAAACTTTTTAACGTAATTCACGTACGTTTCATTTCGATACGTGTTTTATACTTCGGTATGCAGTAGTACTAGCGTGAAAACAAAAGGAGAAACGTAAACAATTGTTTCCATCGTACGCTGAGGTTATCTGTCTCGTATCCCGTCTTCGATAATTCCTTTTCGAAACACGCATTCCACTCTCACCGACCCTCCAACCACTTCACCCTGCAATCAAATACCAAAAACTCTTATCATACTTTCCATGGCAGTCGAAAATTCGCTTCTTAACTCTGCCAACACTCTGTTCGGTGCTGACATTATCCAGCGCAACGAAGAGAACCCTTTAGAGCAGCGTAATCTACGCAAAGCGGCGTGCAGACGTAAACGCCGTCACTCTCTCTCTCTCTCTCCTCCTCTCTTTCTCTCTCTGAGCATCGAGGAGGCTCTTTCGCATGCGTGGCGGCTGCGGTCGCCGCGTTGTTGGCTGGCTTCACCGGTTGAATCGGAGGACGAAGGTGCGGGAAGATACGGGGGCAGGGTGGTTACTAATTGTCCGAGCCCTTCACCCCCTGAGAGCCCCCTCATCAACGCTGATTGCCTAACTCTAGGACCCTCGAGCTCTGTCCTCACGATCCTGCTGCCGCGTCACCGGGAGGAGGATCCTCTGGCATGTTGACACGATCAAATCGTTCAAATACTTTGTACCTTGTTCCATCATTCCTTTCATCGGACCAAGAATTTTTGGCGCCAGACGAAGATCTTAGACTTTTCTAGAAACCATAGTTGGTTCTTTTCTGACTTTTGAAAGTTTCAGATCCTGTTCAGTCGTCAATTATTAGCAATAGATGAGAAACCTGGATTTGTATAGAAATTTTGGCCTTCTGTTCTTTGATGAATTCTCTCTATGGGAATTTCTAGATCCTGTTCCTACGCTGAAATTTACCTTTCCTTAATGTTTAATGTCGTTTTTTAACGAGGAAGAAATTAAAGTTGGGAGATACCTGAAGGTTCATAAATCGTTAAACAGTTACATACTTTAATGCCGGAATTATCAACGATTACATATCATGTAATAATATATAAGATGAATCGTGTAGCACCATGTCGACTAACTAGTCATGACTGCCTTGTCTATCTCATAATTAACTAAATGACTAGTATCTAGCAAAAGTCTGCCTTCGCGTTAAGTACGTACATCCTTACAGCAGATCGTATCCACCATGAAACCACGACATAACCGTCTACAATTCCAATCTCAATCTGCCATTGTCGATTCCAACATTCCAAGACACAAGCAAGCCTCATTAGAAACCTACTCGACTCGATCTTCGCCGAAAGTCGCTCATTAAGAATCCCGTCAACCTATCAAATAGCCTAACCAGAAGAAGAAAGGGAAGAGCAAAGGGACCAGCCCCTCCACGAACCATTGAATCGTTTATTTGAAACGCTTGAAAACTACTACGGGAGCCTGGTCCAGCTGTAGAAAGGCGGTACTAATTGCCTCCATCTTCCGTTTCCGCGAAACGTGTCGAGGATTGCACGAGGTCCTTGGACGGGGGACGAGTCTCCTCGAAGGAGACCGCGGGAATAATAAGCCTGTCTCTTGTGAAGGGTATCGTCCTGGTTCCTTGACGACCATCGGCGAACGAGAAGAAACTAAACAGAGGAAGGAGAGGCGCCAACCAACATCTCGAGGCGGTTCGCGTCTTTCAAGATAAAGGCGGACACGCGCGCGAGACCTTAGGAGACGCCTAACGAGCTGTTTTGCATGGCAATGCTTCGACCCGGTTGTTATCGGTTATCGATCCGTCAGGAAGCAACGCAGCCAACGGCACGCTGCCATGGATTAAAGAGAACCTGCGCCCGGGCTGCGTGCACGTTCGTGCACTCGTTTCGTGTGCACACAGGGACAGAGACAGAGAGGGAATGAGAAAGGACAACGAGTGGAGGAGAGAACGGAAGTGACAGAGAAAGAGAGAGAGAGCGGAGGGGGAGGGAGAGGAGGAGAGAGAATGACTGTGGCTGCAAGCATATTTCCACGCCATACAGTTGTTTGACCGATTGCCACCGGGGAACCGCTGAAAAGACGCATCGTTTCGCGGAAACCACCGATTTTCTCCCGGCCACTCCTAAATCAGCAACAACCACCAGTCCGCCGAGCGACGATCGATGATTGAGCGCGAGGAGTCCGTGGTTTCTGTCTTCTAAATTCAATCTTCTCATAGTTTGAATTTCTTAGACGCTTATAAATTTTCCGAATAGTCAAGGTGTATGGTGATAATAATTCAGACCTTCGGTTCAACGTATCGTTCACCGTTTGGAAGTTTGTAGAAGGAATGTAGGTTGATTTGATTCGTAGCGTGATAGGGTCAAGCTAATCGGAGGCTTAGAAATCTTCTAACCGATTAACGGGCACTGATAACGAATTTGGCTTGGTTTCAGTTCATTCGGAATGGTTTCAGTTCAGGCGGAAGGAACGTAGGTTTGATTTCTTCTTAACGTAATGCGTCGCTCTCTCTTCTCCCTTTTACAGAACTTAAAGAAATGGATGTACGTTTCCTACTCGTAAGTATTAGGACAGTTGCAGAAACTAAGACAGTGTATGATCAGTAAAGTACGAGGAAAAATCATAGATAATGAAGAGCAACAATGATGTTCTATTGTATTATGAACAGTTCATTCCCTATGAGTCGAAGTAAATGAACGTTTACCATATTTCGAAACGGGGTAAAGTGTCGGAAAAGTCGACCTAGTAAAAAAGTGATATCAGTCGCGAGAGCACGGCGATAGAAGCATAGTCCGTCGAGCTCACCGAGAGAAGGTGGTAACGAGCATCTCTGACTGCGAGGCACAAGTCACTGGACATGCAGGCGGGCGAGCAGGCAGGCGAGCAGCCAGGCAGGCGGGTGGGCACGCGCGACTGCATTAACGGGGCCAGTGTCACAAGATCAAACAAGATAATTAATCTCGTTAGTCCCGAATCAACCTGCGCTCTCTATTATCGGATTACCATACCAGTTGCCCGGCAATTTGTCAACGCGCTGCGTTCCTCTACGATTTCCTCGACGGCTCCTCGACGGTTCCTCATCTCCATTGATAAAGTACATTTTTGTCGGATTAGTAGACCATAGCTGTACGCCTTTATGCGTTAGTCTCTACCTGCAATTGAACAACAATTGAATCTCAATTGAATAAACGAGATGCGATTTTGTGAACATTTTGAAGAAAATTAGCTTTAGCCGGTTGTAAAAAGCAATAAACACTGAAAATTTTGCAGTTATAAAACCACATTCAGGCAGCTTTATTTTCAGTTTATTTGCACACAACTTCCAAAGTTCTCAAATGCGTTTCAGGTCTGACACGTCGACCAATTTCCCATCAATAAAGGAAAGGTCCGTAAATGTTATTTATGATGACTATCATCGATTTTACAGCCATTTCCTACCCCAACATACAGGTCTTATACGTATTGGGTATTCCTATGACGGGAAAGACTACACTAGACCGTGAGTAGTCCGAAAACAAAAAATGGTGTAAGGTAACAATTGTGGTCGTTGTAATGTAAAAGCCCGTCTGACCTTTTATGATTTCGTTTTATGTTTATGCACAAATTGCCCCTACAACAATTTCCTTTCCTATCCTCAAAGGAACCCGAAAACCTCGAAGACCCCTAAACCATGTGTTTGTGAAATAAACTTACCACTATTCCACCAATGTTATAATGTTCATTTCAAAACTCATATTTGTTATCTGAATATTGCTCTCTTTTCTACATTTTTCTACATTTTTACAGCCTACATTTCACTTCTTGTCTGGTATCTGTGACACGAATCCCTAATTTCCTGAATAGTGCATATAATTAATCCCTTCCTTGTCTACTAAATATATCATCTTAATCCATCCTATTATTTCGTACAATTTCTTAAAATGATTAGCTTCCATTAAGGTATATCGTGCATAAGTATAATTTAGATACAAGTTGCGAATGAGTAGGATTACATCTAAACTCTAATTATTTGAAAACTATAATTACAGAGAAATATAAAATTCGTTGATTAGTTTCTTGATACCTCGTTGAGACAATTACACTCTACGATCCTCCTGGAATTACCATGGCCGTCAAAGCGAAACGGGGATAAAAACGCGAAACCGGTTATCAGTTCGAGGCATGGTCGCATCTCAGAAAAATAGCTAATCGAATGGTGGACGGTATGAGGAAACGTTGAAATCTCGATAAATCAATGGATCGAGGTAAGTTTGATCCAGCTGACCGTCCAAGGTTTGATTCTTTTTGAAAGCACGCCGCCTACTACCCAGAGGGCAAAACGGAACTCATCAGGCCGAGAGGAAGTGGACACGTCGGAACAATTTCCTTACACCGTCTCTACTCCCTTCCGCCACCCTTCACTCCCCTCCTCACCATAGACCTTTCCGTCGTCACCCTATCCTCCCAGTCGCTACTGAAATTTTGACCCCTCAGCGATTGACCAATTTGCCAAATCGATTCACTGTCGAAATGAACCTACGTAATATCTCCAGGGCGACTCTGTCCCTCGCGCTCCTTTACATAACGTGCCTACCCTATATACACCCTCTCGAGTTAGCCTCTCGACCGATACTTCAAGCATTGGATCGTGTTTGGTCAAGAAGCGTTACCAAACCTCTGTCTTTTACAGGATATGGACCGTTGGGAAGATTTCGTGCAGGTTTGGCGATGTTTTGGACTTCACGTGACTTATCTTTTAACGTTGTTACGATCGGTAACGTTACGTTGGTGTCATAATGTCTTGAGAGTTCCTTGTATTTCTAAACATCTTAGTTACTTTTATCGATAGTAACGTTTGCTTCGGGATGAAGTTAGTTTGTTAAAAAATCATGATAGATAATAGTAATTATAGATTTATAAGATAGTTATAATTGGAATAGAGAAATCAGTTCTTTGTAACAATTATTCAAAAGAGAGAATCTAAAAAGCGAATAATTGCCTTTAATCTTTCAAGTTCATATCTTACGACAAAGTGTGATAGAAAATCCATATCCTTTTTCGTATTTAAAAAGAATTCTAACCGATCGATTATTCTGTGCCGATATCTTTTCCCATATAACTGCGTACAAGTTAGGTTAAGGTCCACATGCTTTCTAAGAAACAAATAGTACCTTATTCTGGATATTCGATATATTTTTATATATCGAGTCTCTGCATCTTTGTAGCCTCCATAGATATGTAAACAACTGCTACATCTAACAATAAATAATGTTTATATTAATCTAATACACTCGTGTTAATTATTCTAAATGAAAAACAACAGGAAAGGAAAGATCGAGGTTAAAAACCAAACACCTTCAAACTCAAAGAATAAGTTCTCTCGAAAAATAAAGCAAAGTCCTAAAGAAACAAGGAGCGGTCCTTTCCAAGATCGAGCGGAAACGCTTCGAACGAGTAGAAACATTAAAGCGGTACAAGTTCACTGGAAGAGAATGAAAATAAAAACCAGGATGTCATTTCCCCCTGACCTCTCCCTTGGCACTTCACCCTTTAATAACATCAACCAGGTGATCCATCGACGTTCAAAGCAGCGAACGAAGGAGTCCCGGGGAAAAAGAAAATCGGCGAGAGAGCTAATAGAGACGCGATCACTGGAAAGGGAGACTTTCGTCTAGAACGTGCAAAAGCAGCCGGCATTTTTAATGTCGCGCAAGAGGGTACTTAGTAGCTATCCTCTCGGAGGCAGTAACCCTCACCCTCCCCCTTGTGTCTACCCACCCTCTAGATATTACCCTTTGGAATAGCAGCAAAAATTATGGACAGCCGATAGGCCAGCAGCCGCTGCAGGGGTGCGTCTCATCCATTTAGGTCCATCACACATGACTGGATGGGGTGAGACTTACCCCGCAGAGGTTCTCACGTAGATTATAACCTCCTCACACTCCATACTCCGGTGTAAGAGTCGGGCAAGCACGTGCGTACATAGACACGAATTTTCTGTTTGCCATGTAACGCGAGAAACTTGGGACGATCGAAAGACAAAGATTCAAACATGAAGATTATTGGAAAAGAAGGCGGTAAGTATGTAGTTTCCTGTTGACTTTTTTAATTAGTTATGTTGTGCTCTTTCTTTCTTCGTTATATTCGGTACAATTGTAATTAAAAAAAAAAAGATACGTATTAAAAGATATTATACATAAACATGCGTGATTTCTTGTTTTAATTCTACGCTACAAATCCTTCTCGTTCGCTAAGATGTAATCAAGATAGAAATATAAAACGTCCAAGGATAGCAGTAAGGTTAACGCCACTTATTACTTGTTTCAGTATCGCGAATGAAACTTCAGTTTTCTTTAGCTTTTTTAAGAAACGGTAGATAGATATTAACTGAGAGGGGCAGAACGAGTATGAGATACAGTATAAAAATGAATACAAGAAAGGACGATCACAGTCGCCTTATCCCCCTATTCGTCGACTTAAAGGACTAAGGAAGTCTGATTTAAAGAAAGAAATCACTTATTATCTCTCGAAGTTACGCGTGACCATACCAATCGCGAAGATCGTTTCGAAATCTTGTAAGTTGATGGTCGTTTCTTTGGAGGGCAGATTTATCGATTACTGCCGGTCCAGTGGTCCCCTTTCGTTGAACGTGCCACGGCTAACCCCAGTACGTGTGTGTACAGCACGCGAAATTTACGACGGCAAACATCCGTAATATCCCTGGCTCGATCAACTCCAGAAGAAAAGATTCTCCAACGAGGTACACTTTACAACCCAGTATCGATCCCAGTATCTCTCCCTCGTTCTACTAATTCGTTCCAAATTTCAATCAAAACAACCCCTCTATGAACGTTACGCGTTCTGTGTTCCACCAGTGTTAAAAAAAAGCGAACAGTAAAAGGAGTAGAAGAGGGGGGAGGGGGCGGCTCGATCAGCGATTCCATTTGCTAGTGCAAATCCGCCGGCACGAGGAATACATTAACCGCGAGTACAAACACGCAGTTCGCGAGCGGAAAAAGGAGCAAACAGGAGGGAAGAAATAAAACGCAGAAAAGAGGAGGGGAAGAACGAGAGGAAAAACAAATCTTTTTCCATTAACATCATTTACTGTACGCGAACCACGCGCGGCTAGTCGCGTTGGTACGTGCTACACACGCGCCACTACTAACTATATGAGTATGTACGTGTGTATGTACAATCCTGTTCATAAGTATTGGGACATCGAACGAAACGTGACAAGCAATATCGTGATATAAAACATCAAGGAAACGATTAATCAATCAGAATGTCGTATTCACTCAGGATTACAACGGACAGCATGTATACAGTTGCTGAAAGAGGTACTTGTACAGCACTGCATTTGTATACTATTAATTAAATTTATAATAAATCCCGTATCAGTTAATGATGCTTCCATGTGATTACAAAAATCATTGGAAACTATGCGTATAATACCTATTGCAACTACTGTACGTACAACAGAACAAAAACTTGTTAAATCCATTTGGAAGGATTAAAGCGACATAATAAATTCTAAAAATTATGTGTTGTATCAGTTTCCTAATTTAGAGAACCTCTTTAAAAAATAATGCGAATTATATAACCTCGATGAACGACAATGTATACATTAATCATTGATTTATTAGGTTGACACAGAGATCTTATAATATAATAGATCCTCCGATATTTCAATAAACGAACTTTAGCATTAATACCCCTTCAAATCCTGCAAGAAACAAATCTAATAAAACCAAATACATCGCGAATCCTCCGCATCGAGAAATTCCGATAGGAACAACCCCTTACAGGCCACTGGCACGCGATTCCCTTTAAAATAGAAAGTTGGAGGATCGAAAGACCGGTCGAAGTAAGTCGTTGGGTTGGTCTCAAGGTCCATATTAGCCCATAATGCCTGCAGGAAGGGTAGCACGAGCAGCGCGGTTGGAGTAGATTTCGAAGCGAGAATAGGGCACGGATGGATACCTCTCGCGGTATTAACGTCTACAGAATGGATCAGGAGTTGGAAGCAGGGCGGAAGAGGGAGGGGTGACCGAAAGGAGAACGCGGGGAGTAGAGTTCGGTTGATTTTGAGGGGTTGCTACGGGGGTTGTCGTGGCGTACCCCTGCGGGCTCCCGCTCTCGGCTCCTAGAGGCCAGGGTGGTTTACCCCCGACGACCGTAATACGGCTGTACGAAGGGTGAGAGTGCAGCAAGCGAGAGTGTTGGCGTATACACGTACGCTCGCGCACACATACACGCGTACATCCCAGTACATAAGTATTAGGACGCTTACAGAGGCTGGCCAAAGTATTTGAACGCTTACCATTTGAAAACTTTTGCGTACACATTGTATATTTTATACATAACATTTTGAAATCTCAATGGGGTTGTAATGAGACACGATTGTAATTATTATACCGGTTATGATATTCTACATATTGAATATATCAAAATCTTCAAGAATTACAGGTCGTCACATCTGAAACCTGTAATAATTTCTTCAATTTTGAATAATTCATTATTTCCTAGTCACTACTTTCATGAATTTTAAATCCCTAAATTTTAATTCTTTGCGAAACAAAGTAGGAACCTCGATGAATTTGATCGACCTTGTCACCTGTACCCTCGAATGACACTTTTTATATACCTTTCGTGTTAAACGTGATATAAACTCCATCTCATCAGAGAGGATCCCTTAAAAAAAAAAAAAAAAAGAGGAGAGAAAAGGAAGAAAGACGGGATAAAGCTCGAAATTTCATTCACCGGAAAAAGGGGCAAAAGGAGGCACAGAGAGAGAGAGAGAGCGTGTGTGTCTCTCTCGATCAAATTCGAAAGTGGCAATATATAGGTACACAGGTGTCGCAATATCCCGGATCGGTTCGATCGGTTCTCTCCTTTAAGAAGAGCGCAATTCACCGACAGCTCGGACATCCCCAAAAGGGATTGCAAATACGGTGGCGGTGACAGAGGGTGCCCTTTGCATTCAGGATGCAGCGGCAAGTTAAGACTAAAGTTTGAAACACAATCAAGGGCCCCTATAAAGGGCATCCAGCAACGGGGCCAGCAATAATGCATGCGGCGTGCATTTTACCCTTGGTAGCTAGATGGGGTTCTTTGTACTAAGGGCTGTGCCAGAGGCTGGCTTGGATATATATAGAGGAGAGCTAACACCATTATCTAATACTCCTGGGTGCCCATATGTGGTGCTCCAGCTACGAGCCACCGTACCATTCTCGAAAACCTCTGGCCACGGTCATCGTGCGATTTCCACCCCATGTTCCTCAAACTCTCCACACGCGCGCGCGCGCTCACACGCATAAAACGCACGACCCTTCTTTCGCCCTCCCCACCCGTCCCTGTTTCTTTTATTACCACCCCATACCCGAATCTCCCGCTATTTACCTTGCCTATGGCCTAATTATGGATAACAAGCTGCGCTGCAGCGGATTCTTTGTCGTTGTTCCGACATCGATATTCCAGAGAGATAACGCGTGTCACGTTTCATTCCCTGTTTTGACGGCCGATGAAAATAACGATTAGACGTAGGATTTTTTACGACTTTCAATTTTGTCGATTGCCGCGCACCGCCCCGAAAACTCTCGTATTTTTGTCCGTTTTTCACCGCCGAATTTTCCGATATTTCGCGATCGAACGACGCACAATTAATGCCACGCATCGCAC
This sequence comes from Bombus flavifrons, assembly GCF_040668555.2. Classification (NCBI taxonomy): domain Eukaryota; kingdom Metazoa; phylum Arthropoda; class Insecta; order Hymenoptera; family Apidae; genus Bombus; species Bombus flavifrons. The sequence continues at coordinate 7,577,740 of NC_138455.1, read as the reverse complement.
GGAGAGGCAAAAAAACAGGGAGGAAATGAAAAAAAAGCACCTCAGCACCGAAATACCGGAGCACACCACTCTCCGGTTCACTCTCGCTAACAAGCATCGCGGCCAACGAGCTGTTTATAATGTCCAATTTCTCGACATTCATTCCGATCGCGGGAGCGTAATTGCACCGCGCCGATGCAACATCGAATCGACCCCCGCGTCTTCTATTTTTTACCGCATCGATCCGCGGACCCCCAATTACATCTCTAGCTGGCAATAAATTGTATTATCTCCTCTGGAAAATACGATCGAGGTATCGGATGTCTTTATTTGCGACCGCGAGCGAGTGGTCCCTCTTTCGTCGTAAAGCAATAAAAAACGCCTAATCGATTGCATTACAATCATGTCGAACGTGGTTTTGTTTGCACAATACTTTGCGGTGAACGAAGAATACATAATCAATGTGCACCGTTTTGAATTTGCAAGTTCCTTTGTTTCTTTTTACAAAAGGTCTACGAATGCTATTAATAAGCCATAAAGCGTAATTGATATGGCAAAACCTTTAAGCTTTTAAGCCTTTAAAGTCAGGTTACCTGCTTATAGTTACCAGATAGTTGGTCATTATTGTGCATTGTATACAATAGCACATATCCCATAAACATACAATAAATATAAAAAAAAATACAATACAACGTATGGTATAAAAGGCAAGGAAAACATGAGTCTAAAATACTGCTTTTCATAGAAGTTTACAACATTAAAGTTGAAATATCTTTGAAATTAATTATTTTTCCAACCAAATACTTGGAACGCTTTTGTAGAGAATTAAAAATGCATTAAATGGTGTATAAAAAAATGTGTTTCTTTCTTGTCAGATCATCGGAAATGCCTTGAAATGTAACGGAAATGTAACGATTTCATGTGCAAAGGGCTATCCAGGTAGGCTATCCTAAATCTATCAACGTGTCTGTGTATCCTAATTACGAACAATTTAAATATTTAGGAACTCCATTTATAATCCGTATTGTCATAGTGGAAATTTCAGACAATACTCTCAGACATACCACGAATCGATAACAATAGATTTACCGCATTTGACTACAGGTAATGTGTATCCTCGAAAATACTGCTTTCTGTTCTTCCATCCCTGTTTCTCTGACCGCAAAATTAATCAGACAGAAAAAGAGCAGGAATAATTATACATTTAAAATGTCTTCTATATTATATCTTTATTATTATTACGTAGAATATGCCGATGTTTAAACGAAAATTACGTAATGGAAAGACTAAGGAAGACCATAGTGTCGTCGTTAGGATCCCAGTCACTATCCGAGATTTATGTTCCTTCACAATAATTTAAACAATTGCAAGAGTTAAAATGAGTGATATTCAATGGAACGACAATGTTTCTTTGGGTCGCGTAGTTTAATTTGTGTCGGGATAATTGTTGGGAATATTTATGATGTCTGGGGCTCTCAGAATGTGTACAAGATGTTCTATTTGAATTTCTTTGTTATTTCTATATTATTAGGTCATCCCATAAGTTCGTGTCGACTTTTGTGTATACATTTCATGTGTCGATTTATAAACATACGGCGATAAGGGACCAATGCACTTGAGCTTAGCTGATCGAGAACAGGCTAGAGCAGATTTTCGTAGGTATAAGATCGTAATATAGTGAACACAATGACTTCTAACAGAAAAAAATCATGAGTGAAATGCATATCCATTTTCGACATCTCATGTTATATGAATTCCGGAAAGGAAGTTCTGTAACAATTGCCACGAAAAACATATGTGCTGTTTACGAAGAAAATGCGCTTTCATCTCGCACCTGTAGGAAGTGGTTCCAACGTTTTAGAGCTAGGAATTTCTGTTTAGAAGATGAAGAACGCTCCGGGCGTCCTCCTCAGGCAGACGAAGATAAAATTCGGGTTCTTGTTGAAAAATTACGAAGTTTGACAGTTCAAGAGATGTCAAATGTTCTGAAAATACCTAAGACAACGATTCATAGATGTTTAAAAAAAATGGGAATGGTGTCAAAGTTGAAAGTTTGGGTGCCCCATGAACTTACGGAACGGAACCGTCTTGAACAAACGACAGCGTGCATGTCATTACTTGCGCGTAATAGACATGAGCCATTCCCTAACTCCTGGTAACTGGTGATGAAAAGTGGATACTTTACGAAATTGTCTGAATTTAATTGGGAAATTTTACCACATCCCCCATATTCCCCAGACATTGCCCCATCTGATTACCACCTGTTCAGAGCATTACAACACTTTTTAGTAGGTAAAAAATTTGAAAATATTGACATTCTCAAAAATAGCTTAGAAAATTATTTTAAAGAAAAACAAGAGAACTTTTATCGAGACGGAATAATGGCCCTACCAGAAAAATGGGAAGAAGTTGTACAACGAGAGGGGGATTACATTTTTTCATGAAATTGAAAGGTATGTAAACAATCTTAACATATATAACCGCTCGAAAAACGGCACGAACTTATGGGATGACCTAATATTATCATTTTATTGATATATTTATATAGAAATTTTATCTTGGTCGACGTACCTTTGATATTTTAAGGCAAATTTCGTCCCTTTAAATCGGATTATATATGTCGCATTAAACTAACGTGTAAAAGAGTTGGCCTTTGGAACCAATTTAAGGCCATTTATTATTCAAAAATTCAACCAAAAAGGCAATTCTTTACTCAACGTAACAAAAATATACGGTTGACCGAGATTGAAAGTAACAATTTGGATTCGAATGTCTAATTATTTTATTCAATAATGTATAACATTATTATATAACATTGTAATATATAATATTGTAATATAACAGGTAAGACAGGAATAACGAAAAAAACACCGTAATCTAACAAAACAAAATTGCGTTTGACAAAAAAAGTATCTAAAGAATAAGTAGAATATTCGCAGTAAATGTCTGTAAATGTTACCAATATAATAAAAAATTTATGGCCCGACCCATAAGTTACTAATATTGCTAATAACAACGTGCGTATTTTAATTTTTCATTTATCCGACATTGCATTTGTTCATTAACTCGTCAATTAAAACATTTTGTCATTTAGATGCTAAAATTTTCTCTCAAATCGTATCTCCTAAATTATACATAGTACCTATGCATCATAGATATTTTTTACGCTCAAAACTCTCCGATTTCACTTGATTTTCGGGCCACAAGGCGGCACGGGCCACAAATAAAGGCACGCGTAGGGTGCAAAGGACTAACTGCGTTTCGCTTCGATTGCGAATCATTCGTCACACTGTGGCAGTCGTCTATTGGCCGAACGAAATTCTCAAATCTTGGTGCACCGTACGAAATCGCGACGAGCAGAACGCTTGGCCACCCATGTCTAATTTCGTAGGTCGGCCATCGGCCAGAATTTGGGTTTTAGGTACCTGAATCACCAACAAACGTGTATCCTGCGAAACAGGAGGAAGACATGTCGAAGAATCGGATTACGGGATTTCCTGTTTTCTAATACCGATTCAAACGTTTCAGATCCTTTTCTCTTCTTCATCTTTTTTATAATCTCGATCGTAGATCTATCAAAAGACCACTCGTTCAAAGTTCTACAGTACGCAAAGATGATCCAAAGACTTTCGAATGGAGGAATTAGAAAATAATCTTGGCAGATTGTATGCTTGAAAATGGGGAAATTGAAAAATCACGCATCTAACTAAATATTTCTGTTAAATACTTGTTGTTCTAAGAAAGACTGCAAAGTATATAAATAACAAAAAACTATAACCTGTTCTGTTTTCTTCGCTTACGAAAAGAGACAAAACATAGTAAATTTCTCGTACGACCAAATACTTAAATAACAGAGCAATGTATATAATGCTCTATTATAATAACCTAAGACTAAAAAGAAGAGTACTCTCCTCTGGGTCCAAGAACTACATCCAAAAATTACACACGAAAGTTATTGTTTGAACGAATCAGAATCCTTCAAATTTGAACACGGTTCCAAACTCAAGAACATTGAAGTCAGTCTAAAGATGGTTTGCGAGCCACACGACGAGATTATCCATCGAGTTGTCACCTCCAAGGCCATTGTTTACCGAGGACGGAACTTTCACAAGCTTTGGCGGCGCGCGCGCGACAGAGCCATTTCGTCGTTGGTGAACAGCGTCTCCGTGTATATTATCCTTTTCGTTTGGTTTAGTTGGGCAGCCTCGGTGACCAGTGGTGGTCACGGCAGCAGGCCACGCGCCATATAATTTCCAAGCAGGCAAATAAAGAGATATATTTGGCCCGTAAAAGTTTACGGGAGCTTTCTAATGCGGCGAACAAGTCAGGGCGTACGACTCGTCATAAATTTTCGCACCAGTCACCGAACCATCCCTTGCTGCCATAAGCAAGGACAGAGATACCGTTCGACCTTTATAAGTTGGACGCACACAGGCACATAGAATCGTCATAAAATTCTTCCAAAAATTCCCCAGAGTTCCAACTCGACTCGGTGGCATACTCTCTTTGACCGCTGTGTTTTCTCCTTTATGATTTTCCAAGGGAGAACTCTCTCTTTGTGGCTCATAGGATGAACAAGTTTATAATACGAGGATGTCCGACTTTTTCTCTTTCTCCACCCGTCTGAATTTTATTTTCGCATCCTCTTCGTTACGAGAGATGGTTGAGTTGAGGGAACGAATGCCAGGCATAAATATTCGCGTCAATCTGTGCGACAATGGAGTGAAAGGAAGACCCAGTGACCTAAAAACTAGAGGGCTTTCCATGGACTTCCTGTCATTCTCCGGTTTTTCTGACCCGCAGGATCGTAAAGGCACGCGAACAGCATTGACTCAATTGCGTTTCCTCTCCAGCACCTAACGGACTCTCTCGAGTTCGGGTTTCGAATCAAGTTTACGAGGGTCTGAGGCGAGATAAAGGCGGGATGAAGGCGTAATTTCAAGCCTTCGCGAACTGGATTATCGAGACCTTGTAAGACATTGCCGAGTAAGAGGGCTGTAAAGGGGCGCGATACTCGTTTTGGAAAATTCTGCTTTATATCAGAATAGGACAGGATTATTGCGATATTAACACGTTTGAGAAAGCGAAACAGCCTCTGCGATAATAATTTATTAATTATTATTATCGTATTAACGTGTTACAAATTGTCGATTATAAACGATTCTTTTGTATTTGTTTATAGTTTTACGTGAACCGAAATAATCGGTTGATTCGAGAAATGTATCTGATTTGATGTCGAACTGTGTTATTGCAGAAGAATTGCTAATTTATAACTTGTAAAATTCTATTATATAATTAGAATGTTGGTTAGTGATGAATAAGTAATGTACTTATATAATTATGTAAATGATATTGACGAAGAAGCGCTTTTTATTACTTTTAGAAAATAACCCACTCATATTGACATCAAGATACACTATGAATGTGTCAAGTATCATTTTCATTTATAACGATTACCTCCATTTATCTTCATTAAAATTCTAACAGAGATTCAACCACAAGTTTCTTAAATCTCTTCAAAGTAAAATTTCAAACAGATTTATATCGAGATTTATTCCAACTTAACTGTATTATGAGATCGAAGTACAGTTTGATAAAAAAAAGCATAACTATGGAAGACTTTGCCTTGTGAACGTATTGGCTATCTATAAATTCCATTACATAAAATTCTAATAGTCATTTAACCGCAAGTTTCTGCCAAATCTCTTCGGTAAAGCAAGTAGAATTCCAAACACGCAGATTTATAACAAAATTCATCCTAATTTCACTCTATTACAAGATTCAGGTATAGATCGGTAAAAAAAAAAAATACGACTTTGATAGAGTTTAACAAATGAACACCTCGATCTTTTTCTCGCGACAGCTCGAGGAAGGCACGATACACCCCCGAACCTCGAACCTTTTGTACGGTTTCCACGAGAGGAAACAGAACAGAGGCCGGGAGAGGAGAAAACGCTCGGCCGGATCGACGCGTCCCGTGGGATTCCGCACTTTGCGCATCCCAGTTCGCTGAATGTCCCGGAAGAGATGCTCTCCCGTTCGCTATCGCTCGCACCAGGACGCTTGCATTCTACGGGGCGGTGCCATTGTCCTCCGGGACACCGTATAAGGTTACGAATGATTGTCACTCGGATTCCCGACGACGTGTTCTCAATAAGGATCGAACACGTCTCAATTACATGATCCTACCTGCCTTTACCTGTCGAGCCATCCACTATACGTGAAAGAACGCTTCTACCAACCATGGTGTACCATTACTTTGAGCAATCCACAATCGTCTTTGAGATACTCGAAGAAAATTTTCATCGCACTACGATGCTCCATTTGCTTCAAAATATACATTTACAGTAAACTTGAAAAATGACAGGATTCATATTCCGTTAACTCAATAAGGGTTGCATTAACGCAACGTTTCAATTATAATTTCTTTTTGATCAATTTATATCATGGAATTCAGTTTCGACATTGTAGGATTATATGGAAGAAAATTCCAAAAGTTCGTTGAACGTTGTTCGTGTCGTTACAGCAAGATTTCGCTTATACGAACGAGATAACGAAGAGTCTCTATCATCAATACGATGAAACGTAATTTCGTAATACGTATAAATATTTATTCATATAACCAGTATATTAACGTACGAAATCATTTGATTTTATTCGGAATAAACTCACTTCTAATATTTAAGAAAGTATGCGACCCAGGAGATCTAACAATTTTTTTCGCCTGCAAGTACTTGACAAGGAACAAGTTTCTTATAGAGAAATTAAAGCGACGTCCCAACTCTGTGCTCATACTCTTTTTATTAGACAAAACTATAAAACAGCCGATTGATACGTCACTATCTCACTCCATATCTAGCAGAGCCTTGCTTATCGCAGGTAATCTAGTGCTATATCGTAGGTAATCTATTTCTGTTTCAGTTCGCGCAAAAATTTTCTACTTTTTACGTTTCAATCACATTTGCCTCTGGTAGAAAATAACAAACTTCTATCGGATATGCAATTAAACAATGTTATATGGCACCACCAGTCTATAATCTTGTGCAATAAAAAGAACATGGACGCAAGATTAAGATGTTGTTTATGTACCTTATAAGAACATTGATCCTTTAGCAAATACTTCAGGTCTGTCTATTAGCTTATAATCTTAATGTAAATAGTTAACGGAATAGCTGTCTAGCAAATAAAACGATAACAAATTTTAGTAATTCGTTCTATAATAATAAAATTATAGTGAAATTGGACGAGGATTAGAATCAAGATGATGGAAAGTGAAGAGAATGGGAACTACCATACTTAACTATTGCTACATGAAATACACGATCAAACTCAAGTAAACAGAACTCGGAAAAGGTTTTCCGTGACACCGATTTTAGTAAGAACGTTTTCTGGTTTGAGCCTGACAAACGGTCAGTCGATCGTCATTGACATGATTGAGTTTTAAGTGTAATAAATACAGGCATAACCAGCTTCACGTCATGGCCAAGGTTAAGCATTTTGCTCGTCCTTCGAAACGCGTGGGAAAAGTAATGACTTTCACGAAATATCATCCCTCTCGTGTCTGTTGCTTTTCATCCACCCTAACATCGTCCCTAACGAGATGAAAGCTATTTCCAATATACTATTATAAAAGAAACACAAGAAAACAACCTTTCCACCCTATGTTCTTTACAAAAAATTTTCGCTTCACACGCAAGAGACGTACTTTTAAGTTACGTAAGCACCGATTTGAACGTGTTAGAAAACCAACTATAAATCACGAACTTGTGGAGGAAATATCGTAACAATTCTCAAACGCGTACATTCGTTATATTTATTGAAAGACACCGACAAATTTTAATTTGCTGAAAATTTTACGTCATACGCGAATAAATACGAATGCAAATAAAGTAACTGAAGGATAAACGTGGCGAGGAGCGTTCAATTTAGTAGCAGCTAGCTAAACCACCAGCTACTAAAATACTAGCAGGTGTCTGAATACTCGTAGCATGGTAGAAGTGTACACATACAAAAACCTACTATATGCAAATTATTTATTAACGTACAACAATGCAGCTAATGAAAACCGCATCCGCAACTAACCACCTCTTCGCCATCCTCCGCCACTTCCAAAACGAGTAACTCTAACAACTTAGCTACGAATCCAGACACGCGTTGAATCAACGCGTTGAGTCGCGCGAGATTCAGAAAAATCAGATACGCGTATTTTTCCCATCCTCTGTTCATGAATGAGTTCGAGGCAGGCGGTGAAAACCGCGCGCGGATGAATGGAGAATGCAAAGGCGTTTTCACGAGTATAGGGGCTGTATGGAGTGAAAATACGAGAGAAAGGGACACCGGGAGCAAGAGAGAGAGAGAGAGATAGAAAGTTAGCTGATCTCTCGGGGGCTGGCTGTTTGGTGACCCGACATAAATCACGGGAAATCTGCTTTATGCTCGCGAGGGCAAACAGAGAGCTGTGAGGAGAGGACGGGTCTCGCCTCCACGCGGCCAACTCACATCGACAATGCCGTGGACGTGTAAGTCAGCGCTGGCCAGATCGCATAATAAACACGTTTTCCACGCGCGGCGTGGGCCGCGATCAGGACCAGAGACCAGAGAGACGCAACGTCCTGGAAAAACGCAAACTCCCGGTAAATAAAGCCGTATTCTAGAGGCTAGGCTGCTCGACAAAACGGGGGATAAATGGACGTTCCACGCACCCCCGCGACCACCCTCTTGTTCCGCTTACTCGCGGCGCTGGACGCCACTCCTGGTAAAAAAAAAAAAAAAACGAGAGAAAGGAAAAAAAAACGAGGGTATGCTCGAAATCACCGCGTGTTCTACCTGTCTCTTCTGGGAAAGCGAGCATTCTTCCTTTATTCGCGAGCGCTGCTGCGTATTGCTTCCTCTTCTCCCTCTCTCCCTCTCTCGCTCTCGTTTTATTTGTTTTTCTTCTTTTTATGTGCTTCTGCATGTTTCTTGCGTATGCAGTCTAGAATTTTATTCGGTGCACATGATGATGATACGAGCGTAATAGGAAACGGAGACCAGAGCGGTGGAAAAAAATTGTTGCTCCACGGTTCGTTGTCTTTGATACGAGTGGGATGCAGCAGAGTTCTGGGGAAGACTGACGAGGTTTTCGGGGAATGAGGATGTTTTGGTGGAGAAGCGATTTCACCTGCTTTGAAATTTTGCTTAGAATTTCGGACATATTTTGTGTGTCATCTTCGTTTGAAGATTGAAATACATTTCAACCATTATACCTTTATAATCGATGACGAAGATGATCATCTTATACATCGTTTTAAGCCTGACGATCTTCTGTTTCATATATGATCTGAATTGTTTTTATCCTTACGTATACAAGTGCATATCGTTAATCTTCGCAGGTTAATCTTTTGCAGGTTAATCTTTACATATTATACATACTGAAAACTGAGAATCTGCTCTTTCGTATATCATTCAGATCTTTTTCTTTTACGTATATAAATGCATACTGTTATCTTTTCGTAGATCATTTTGTATATCGTTTTAAAACTGACCATCTTTTCTTTCATATAATACACGATTTGAGTTTTTCAACTTTTAAATTAAAATTAAGAATCCAACATTCTATGTCTCGCGTTGAAACACGAAATAATGGGTATTGGTCAACAGTTTGCAAACTAGAAGGCACATAGCCACCACGCCATCGATCACGAGATTCGCTATTGAGAAAACTTTTCAAACCTTCCTGAGAAAAGATTCCGTGCCAGTCTCCAGAATCGCGCTATGTGTGTCATCAAACGGATTCCCTAACGCGTTTCAAATGCTTAGCTGTCGGGGCAGCGATGCACGTGCATGCCACGGTTTTCGTTCGCGCGTTAATCTTTTGCCTCGGAGTGAAAAGTTCCAAGGGGGCGTGTCGCGTTTGATTACACAGAAGTCGACAGCTTTCATGGGAAAGGAAGCGGAACCGAGTGCCCAGCTTTGTTGCGCGGCGAAAGCGCGTTCCTACAGCGGCGAAAAATGTCGAGGAGGGAAAACGGTGCCGACCAAATCTAAAAACCAGAACAAATTGCCGAAAGATTCGACTGAATGTCAGACCGACCTATCGTGGCCTGACCTGCTGACCATTGTTGGCTAAATTGTTGCGTAAGAGTATCTCGTTCTGAACTCGGAATAACGTTTCGTACTGTTCTCGAATGTACCGAGAACTTGATGTAGGAGGACTATTCTTCGACGTGCATAACCAGTTTTCCAGGAAGATATCCAATTTTCTTTTCAATTGCAATAATGTTACGTATCTATCTTTATTTAGAGATAAGAAAAGTTGCGATGTAAACAGAGTGGTATACCAAAGACCGAATATAGAAAACTGTTCTTTCATGTTCGTAATTAGTTTCCGACGAAGGTGTTCAATTTTTTCTAATCGTAATATAGGAAAATGAAGTTTGTAATGTGTAATAGCACATCCGTAGGATTATAAATTTGCGAGATTTGACTAATCAGGCACTCTTATTCGTGCATATCTGTGATTATGTAGTAGGAACTAGTGTATCACTGTATGTATATTATATTTTGTACATCGTATATTAAGGTCCAGATATATTATTATTCGAAAGTAAGCTTCAATTAATTCACGAAAGGAACGATTTCAAGATGCTTGAATTCGGGTAACTTTGCTAGTCTGAACAAAATTTCAAAAATTTACATATGTCTGCTTCCATGTGGGAGTAGGAAGTATACCTAATAGGTTGCTATACATATATACATTGGTTTTTGGTATGTTTTGGTATGTTTGTTTCGAGGTAAACAGGGGTCTGTAGTTTGTTGAAAAAGTAACACTTCTTCGCAACAAGTTATTTTCGTGTTAAACTTCATCCACCAGCGGAGTACCGCACTGCTGCCACAGGCTGGGCTATTCTGGTTTTCATATTTTTAGAATAGTACACAGTACGCTTGTGTCATCGCTGTTTGGATCGGCGAACGCATGGAAAACGCGGCGTCGAGCTAAGAAACCTCGAATTTGAAGCAATGTTGAATTCAATGCTGAATTTTCTGAATTTCTTCAAATTTCTCCCTATTAAACCGTTAAATTCTCTTCTCCATCGATTACTGGCAAATAAATAATTATTTGCATCTGCTGTAAGCATCAAAAAATCCATTAAAAGATGCATCACTTTCAAAATAATCTAATAAATATAGGTATTGTATTACACCCGTCAAAAACACATCCTCCGATTTTCAAAAATTCCATCATAATAGATCACGTCATGATCTCACAGCTTTCGGATCTTATCTTCAAAAGAGAATTTTTTCCCTTTCTTTTACGAAAAATTAAAACAGAGGAAAAAAGAGAAGACGAACCTAGTGCCGGAAAAGTTTCTGCGTCGGAAGCTGCGCCGGGAGATAACCTCAGAGCCTGCGTGAAGAAAACCTCGTGCTTGCCAAACGATGGGTCAAGACACTTACAAATACAAATTTGACGAACAAAGGTAAAAGTGTTATTGGCACGATGAAATATCAGTTCTTCTGGCAGTCGACTTTCCTAAAGGCGGGAGAAGAAAAAAAACAAGGAATACGTCATTGCAGAGGAAGACGCCTTGGAGAAACGCCTCATTATGGGTGCCAACCCCCCGCAGCTCGACCTCGAAACTCGCAGGAGGTCGTTCATTCTGGAATTTGTCTCGTTGGATATATACTCCGAGTTCGTTTTCTTTCCCCAAAAATTACGGCCCTCCCGTCGAACATCCAGACTTTTAACTAACAGTCGCGCGCCGTCACGCAGATTCGTCACGTTATTGACCAATTGCTTTATTGGTTCATTGTACCGAGTTTCAAAGACACAATGATGAATATCTGTTGCTCATCTTGGATTCTGCAGTGTTTTCAAGGATGATGATAATGCAGCGACGATGGAATAGAAGAATAATACAAATTTGCGAATGTTGTTTGTTATCTAGTCATAGATGCTGCATGTAATATACAAAACTGTTGACGTTTACTGGATAGAAATCACACATTGCTGCTCCCTTCATTATTGTTTATTCCAATTTTTATAGAATATTTTTAATCATAAGAAATTGAATACTCTATGTCTGCAAAAACTACTTGAAACAGAACAACTTTTTGGACAACAGATTTCTGACACTATTTCATAGAGGAATAAATCTTCTAGAGGATAAATAGAGAGATAAAGATGATATTATTCGTAAAATGTTACTTGTATGAAAATACATGTTTACTATCATGATCAGAATAGTTTAATAATAGAATAATAATAATAGAATAATAATTTATTTATTTTATATAACATTCACGACAACAGACAACAAAAGTGAGTGGCGTTGTAAAATTCTCGATGAAATAAGAATGACAAGTAGCGTAGGCTAATACCAGGTCAAAGAGCCTAATCGTTACTAAATTCTTAACCATCTGTCATTCGCAATACAGAAATTCCTCGAGGTGGCTAGGAGGTTGGGTTTTGCGGGTGTTTATGGAGCCAACAATACGCCCCTTCTGCTCCCTTTTTACCCATTCTACCAAACCTCAATTGTATTCTCTTAGGATTTTGCTTCCTTGACCATGTGCCTTTGACATGGCTGCAGCTGTTGTTACCACTTTCCAAAGTGACTTTACGACAATTACAAAACGAGGATAGGAAGATTTATAACATGACTTTTAAAAGAAAGAAAATGATTGTGTGTTTAAGCAAAATTTTAGGAAATTCTGAATTTTCAACAGAAAATTATCTCCTTTATATCAATTTCAACAACTTATAAGGATTAACTTAATCAGACTGCAATATATGAATTGTCCGATTCAAATTCCTCTTTTCAAACTATTATCTTTTTGTAGATCATTTTATGCGGTGGATTTCTTTTTAGCTTCAACCAGTGTTATAAATCATTTTATTCATTACCATAATCCGATTATAACATACCCAATGAGATTACTGTGATTTACCTAAACGAATAAAGAAACATGAAAAGAGGAATAGAGGCATAGCTAAGATCCCTTTGGCTGAGAAAGCTTACCAACCAGGTCCATCCATATATTTACTCGTTGAAACTGCGCCTCCTTTATCTCGATCGGCGCTTGCATGGTCATTGTCGCAAATTTCAGCCATTTATTCGGCCCGTTCCGAGGACAATGAGAGGAAGCGAGGCAACGTACAAGTCGCGCGACGGTACACGACAAAATTTTCCCGATTTCGAGGCTAACAGAGATGATTCGTTCCGGCTGTAATGCGTTTATGGTACCGTATCTGGCTGTCCCGTGTCCGTCACGCTTCCATCCCGCGTTACACGACCCGTTGGACGTGCTAAGGAGACCTAAAGACTCGGTTTTGTGCAACAGGGCCCCCTGCAGCAGGGTCAGACTCTGCTCGACGAACCGTCATCCACGTTTCGTCGATCATCGCATGTAGCTTTTTTCGCCAAAGATTTTAGACTCGAGTTTCACTTTCCTTTCTTTTTTCTTTTTCTTCTTCTTTTTTCTTTTAGAACGTCACACTAATAATATGTGTTGCGTTGCTTATAGATGATAACAACAATAATATAACACAGTGGAGATAATACAGCAATAATACAATATAATCCCCAAATACAGTACGACGATGTGACTAATTGTTAACTGTCCGCGATCGGTATGCTGACTGTAGCAGAAGTAACGAAGAGCTAACGCAAAGATGGGCAAGATCTGAGCTTCGGAAAAAATCTATTTGAAAATATTGAAAATACTTGCATAGCAGGAGATTTTAATTTACTCTATGGATATTTAAAAATGTGTCTCCAAAGCAATCAAGGCTACACCTATATTCTTTTTTTCTTCTCCAGAATTGAATGATCAAAAGGAACCCTGAAATCACAAAGGTGGATCGTTAACGCGATAGAATGATGTCATGAATATTATGATGGCGACAGGGAAAGGCTGAAAAGTCAATCGAGGAACGAAATGATTGCAGGGAGGACAAAAGAAAGAGACAGCCAGGTCGATACGGAGCGTAGAAAGTTTCGATCGGAGGATCGAGAGGATGGATAAAGTCGGCGGTGCCCTCTCCGCGTATAACCACGGATTGCCGGGGTTCTTTATGGGCAATCTATGGTGATGGAGATGATAGGCAAGCAGATATACGTAAACCTGATTCTAGAGGATCTTCCGCGACCCTACTGGAAGCGAGTACGCGGCTGGAAGCGCCGGGAGAACCGCCTCGATTCCCCAATAGTTTAACTTACGGCCGGATTTACTGGCGGAGATAGGAGAACCCTCGCGTATTGGCTGATAGACCCGCGACACCTACGCTCTCACGGATCCTCAGCGATCCTCAAACTTGCCCAGATTTTCCACGATCGTCCCTCATCCAGTTTTACTCCATACGTGTGGTTTAATCATGTACACACGTATAATAGCGAACGTATTGTATAAATAAATGTAGCTTAATTATTAACCCAAGTGGAAAATTGAATAGCTATGGTGCGCTTCCACGTACAAGAATGTATCTTAGAATTATATATTATAGGATATATATAATAAACAACATAATGAATAATTCGATTGAATAACGTATCGACCAATTTTTAATGAATAACATAACGAGTAATTACAGCGAATGATATTATCACATATATTTAGTTAATTGACGAGCAAGCATTCCCTGTTTACAACTTCACTACTGAGAAAATTAGTACGAGAAAGGGGAATGTTTCATTTTGCGATGTAATTATAGTAGAGTAACTTAATGGTAAGCACAAACGAATTCTACATGTTAACAAAGAATAAAATTCTTCGTTTATCCCCTGTCAAGAGAATCAAACATTCGTTTAATCTCTAGTCTCTAACTGATTGAAACTAATCTTAACCGAATGTACGGAGTATATTATTTAAAAAGATTTCTACCAAACATCTCTCTCTGTCAGATATCTAATTGTAAACGTATGAATTAATCCTAATACCCGAAAGCTCTACGTATGTAGAAACCGCAAATTGCTTAAAAAATACCAAAAGGCCAAAATGTAGATGCAGATAAATCAAAAGCACGAAACTCTTAAAAGCTTCCGCAGTCCCTGTTCCTTCTCTTCCACTTCGACGTCCGAATCGAAGAAGCCTGCTGCACGATTTCGTAGCATTCTTCCACAACGAAAATAAAAGCATGCACGTATACTTCTCGGTTAGCATCAATTAAATTACAAGCCCGTCTTGCAGGTGAATCGGTGGTTTTAACTTGCCTCTAGCCGCGCAATTTCTGCGACGACCAGGAAAGAGATATATCTCTGTGGGAACGTGCTCGTACAGGACGCGTCGGATGCAGCGAACAGGAAGCACTTGGGACGCGCAGGAAGCACCCCTGCTTCAGCGATAGAAGCGAGCCGAAAGAGAATAGAGGCGAAGAGGAGCCGGGAAGAGAGGAGAGTACGTGTATACGTACATCGTTGAGAGAGAAAAAGAGAGGGAGGGGGAGGAGAAACGGGAGCGGAAAAACGGGAGAAAAAGAGCAAAGAGAGGGCGAAGGGATGAAGCTTGGTCTCATCTTGCCTCCACAAAGCGGCGCCGCATCAGATAGCATTTGTTTTAAATATATGGATCGGAGGGTGTGGGCGGTCGCGCGCGCTATGCCACCGAAGAAAAGAGAAAGGGGGAAAACCGTAGGATACGATACTCCATGTGTATCCTACGCGAAAACCGGCCCACGCTTTTATCGCGGGCCAAGAGGGACGAAGAGAGAACGAACAACCCCGTTATACGACACAACTCGTTTCCTCGGTATTCCCTAGTTTCGGGAGCCAATACTCCACACACGACCAAACCCTCTCCTCTTGGATACAGCAGAACGAGTCTCTTCTCCATCCCCAGCCTTTTCTCTAACCTCCCTGCGGCCAGATATCGGCTTCCCAATAAGCTAACCGGCACGGAGCACTCGGTTACCAGCGGTATTCCTGTCCTGGTTTCCTTCCAGAATCGCTTCCAACCGTCCAACGCCATCCTTCGTCTGGCCTTACCCTTACACGACACTTTACGTATCAAGCTTTTTGCGAGAAATTATAACACGGTTACTTGGACCAATGCGTTTCACCTGCATTCTTCAGGTTGGTCGGTTTTGGAGAAAAGGAGTCGGTGATTTCCGACGAGCAGACTACGGATTTTTCTGCATTCGTAAGAAATTTCAAATTGCGAAAATGTACAGAGTGGAGATAATATACAAAAATATACAAAATATCCATGGTATAGTACACTTATTGTAATATTCAGTGAATGAAATAAATTTCTAGTCAGACTCAGACTTCGGGTTTAGAAAAATACGAATTTACATAAAAATCTGCGCTCTACCGATGACACTGCGAATGTTTATGTAATTTGATGTGTCAGTGAATATAATTATAAAATCTATGTAGAGATTGAATTGAACACAGAAAATATTATAATGAATACTATCCTTTAGATATTTTGTATATTTTTTATGATTGATTCAGTCTGTTCATTTTTAAAGCTTTGAATTTTTCATAGATGCATATACATCAGTGGATTGCTGTTGAGCAGTGGATGACGAAATGGGTGCAGGCTTTACGAATAGTTTGGTAGAATTTTTTAACAGAGGGATGCACTACCCGCCATAAGTAATGGATATTTATGCTCGTTGCAAAATTGTGACAAGTTTTAATGTTTTGTATTACCACGTCTGTTATATACAATATTTGCGTTAGTATTAAATAATGTTAGTAATGTAGGATTGTAGGGTTAATTAAGTATGGGATAAATATTTTAATATATTAATTTTAATATATTCCTAATAGCAATATTCCTATATAGTCCCAGCATTATCCCCATATAATTTATGGTGGATAACACACCGTAGTTTTCCAAAATTCCGAAATATAAGTTTTACTTTAACACCCACATTTGCTTTAGTTCTAATAGAGATGGAGAAGTACCACAAATTGAACGACAACACCCTCGGCGATCGGAGAAGTACGGCGATTTGTAGACCATTTTCCTTCGCCCTCAAAAACTAAGATGAATTTTCCAAGCTTCCTCGGAAGCTATAAAACTCCTAGGGGCTCGCAACTACTTATAGTGTACAATGGATGCAACAATGGACCCCGTTTTACACAGAAGTCGACCACCTCCCGCGCCTCCCCAAGGGTCTTCCGGCATCCATCTATAATCGCATCATAGATGCCATGGGCAAATTACGAGACTTCTTCGAAAATGGTTACCGGCGGTATAGATAGACCGATCTCGAGTACGCGAAACATAATCGATTGCGACGACATCAATGAATGATCCTAACCACGGGAAACCTTTCAATCTTCTTCGAGATTTCTCCGAAAGTTTGACAAATTGCTCTCGAAGCGAACAATGCGAATCAGAAATTGTATGTGAGTTGCGAGATCCGACTAAGAAACTTTATAACAAAATTGTGAATCGTGAAATCGATAAAATTTTCTCGAGTTCGATTTCTTTCATCTTTGAATTACTTATTTGTACATCTGTGAAATCTATACAGATTGATTCTGGAATCTTTTCGAGATTGACGAATTAAGTTGGTATCTGAAACAAAGTCAAGTTTCTTTCATCTTCCAACTATCTATTTCCACGTCGAATCCTTCATATCCTTCATATTGGTAATGTTCGGATGGTAATGTCATTCACATGTCCGAGAATTTCACCAATTACGCTCGAACTAAATTATGGATCTTAGAACCGATAAAATTCTCCAGAGTAAAATTTCTTCAACCTATGAGTTATTTATTCCTAAAATCAGGTCTCTAATTCGTACCTTTAACTTGGTCATAAAAAATAACCATTTCGTACGAAGGGAATTCGCAACCAGTATTTCAATTCGAAATATCGAGCGATTCCGATATTTCGCCGACTGTACCGCACGCGCAGCCCGATCTATCATCAGCAAGAAGAAGGTTCGTTTCAGCAAAAAGGTTCCAACTTAATTTGCCGGTGTCTGAAAAAAATTCTAGCCGGCACAGATTTCGTGCGAGAAAGCATTCCTCCGTGCCCGATCGGCCGACAAAGAGGAGACGCGCGAGTCGCTACGATCGCGCGCGCTGGTATCAGACAGCAAAAAGAGTAACAGAGGTGAAAGAGAACGAGGGCGAGAGAGGGACAGAGCGGGCCAAGTGAGAAAACGAGAAAGAGAGGCACTTGTAGGGGTCAGAGGTCGCTCGAATTTCACACGTGGATTAACTCTACGTCGAGTGGAGTGTACTCCACCTCCTTGTCCAACTTCCTCTCGTTCCTTGCTCTCGTGCGCTCGTTTTCACCCCCGTGCGCCCGAGAGGCCTTGCTACACGAATTCCGAGATCCACCCTGTGCAGCCGCTAATGAACGTCCGCGCGGCCTGCGACATAACCCCTGACACCCCTTTCCACCCCCACACACCCCATCGATACGGTACACGGTACAAGGGAGTGCATGACAACGAGGCACCTGGACGATGAAGTCCAGAACGCCAGAACGTTGTGCAAAGGGGCGGTGAAAAGAGGGGGTGGGCGGAGGGCGGAGGGGGGTTGGTAGACGGATACTCCCGCGCGCGCTGCTGATCGTATTAAATCTCCTTCGACCTGAGCTTTTCACCCTCGTGCCTCTCTGCTAACTGCGTCCATCGATCTCGTAATTCGAGCTGACTTCAAATAAAACCGTCAGTCAAGTATTACCGCCTGGCTACCACCTCCCCCTACGGCGTCCAAGAAGATTGTTCGATAGGGGACGACGCGGTTCTGACACCGTGGAAAACACCGATACCCACCTATCGACCCGATCGTTCTTCGCTCCGACAGATTCGATTTCTAGGCTAATTGCTTCCCCATTCGGATCTCGACAGATCTGTCAGTGATTTTTTTTTTTTTTTTTTTTAAGGGAGCGTTTGTAACACTTTGTGAAGCTATAGGAATGCATGATCAAAGAATTTACATAGAACTTGGATGCTTTCTAAAGTTGATCGTACGTTCGACTTTTAGCGTGTACGAGATTCTGCTTGAAGCAGTTGTTAAGTACTTGAATGATCGATATGTAATTGCGAGCGTTTAAGTGGGGAAATTAGAATTGTGTTATGATTATATCTATTTCTTTATCATAGCATAGAGTTTAGAAATACGTTTTTTGTCCTTTGAAACACTAGAACGGCACTTAAATTTTTATTTCAAATAATGCAATTACAGATTAAACTATGTCGTTGTATTAGCTTCCGATGCAACTAATTTTCTTTTTATAATCTTCGGTAACTCGCACATTCTTTTATCTACTTTATCTACTATCTTGCTATCTATTCGCGATGTTAGGAAAACAAAATTCAATAATGCAAATTGATTAAAAGGTCCAATTAACGCAACGTATATCCCTAATGGATTTGTGTGGATTCCCTTGCAAAGAAAGACTGGAATACCCCAAAAAAGATAGAAAAACTGAGCTTGGAAGTACCAATCTCCGAATTCCTAAAACTGAGGATGCCAATAGAAAACGAGCGTTTCCACGATTGCGTAATATCGTTTTCTTTTCCTTTACTCTTCCCTCGAAAGCTAGTTATACCAGGCCTGATCGCAAGCTTTTCCATTCTTCGTAAACTGAAATTTTACGAGTCGACCGATATTCGCAGTTGAGAGTGGTCAGGAAACTGGACTACCGTGCGGTGTTTCTCCGTTGGATTGCCTCTAAAGGTAACAATCGTGTATAGAAAACCCTTACTAGAATCGGGAACGTCTCTTCTTTAAACGGTACTTCGTATGTCTCTCAAACTGCAAACAGCCAATTCGCATTCTATTTGCATTTGGCTTACTCCATTGTTCGTCGATAATGTTTCCGTTGTGACGTTACGAAGATAGGAAGTGCCCCTTTGCACAATGCTAACGTACACAAACGTAATAGAATTTCGTCGGTGAAGGAGTAGCAATACTCCAAACCGCCATAAAAGGGAAAATTGTGACCAGCATGGTCTTATGGTGATTTATTGGGGTTAGGTTTAATTAGTAAAGCAAAATCTTATTATTCTGCATATTTCGTTTGCAAATGTACGTAGAGCCAGGTACGGTAATTTTCATTGGCGTAATATATTCGATGAGTTACTATAGACCTATCGAATTTGCCAGGTTTGGGAGTCCTGGAGTAATTTTGTCGGAAAATTTGAATCATTGCAATTTTGGCATATAAAAACAATACAAATTCTACAAATTAAAAACTAAGAAAGGGTACAATTTAACCCAAAAAACCGAATAAAGGGGTAATTTTTACAACATGGGATTAACCAGGTACCCGCAATTTGGCTTCAGAAATCTCTCATGAGGTCAGGTCGTGAACTGCAAAAAATTAATACAACTGACGACGAGTATAGAGATTAAACTATACATTAAATTGACAACTTACTGAATTTCCAAACTGCTCTCGTATAAAATAAATAGAACATCTAACGTATAGTTTTCTTCTTCTCTTATCTGTTTTATCACTCCTTAATCTTTCTCTTTCCTTAATCGCTCTTTCGAGATGAACTCTTTTAAAGAATAACTATAAATTATAATACACTATATTATATAAGTATACACCCTAATGAAAATCTTAATCATGATTTTTAAAATTGGATATGCAATTCTACTTATAGGCCGGGTTGTATCAGAAAAACTGTAGTAATCCAATCATTTCTCTTCAAGTTATCAAGTTACCTTGTGACATTGTATAACTCGATACATAAGCGTTAAATATTTCGTTATAAATGTTAAAAAATATCCAAATATGTACAACTTTCCCAATATGCATTTCAAATTTCGATGTAAGAAGAACGCCAAGCATCATCTCTATATTCCTGAAGATGAAACAGGCCAACAGCAAGAAAGGGTTCTCAAGGCCTTAAAGAGGTGCAAACTGTGCTAATACTGGACCAATAAAGAGTTATTTCAAAACTTTCACACAGGGTACACAACCTTTCAAAATTATTAGTCACTGTAAATTATTTAGTTCTACGGAACTGATTGTTTGGAGTTGCTTACAGCGGAAAGGGTTTAACTAATCGTAGAAGTAACACGTATAACGGATTCGCCAAAATTTACAGTTAAGTGGCGTACAAATAGTTCAACCGCCGGTCCTTCCCACATTTTCGTCTTTACATTCACCCAACCAAGACGTATTTTACGAATTCTCCCTAAATCTTTTCAACAAAACAACTCGACAATTTTTCACTTCTCACAGACAAAATCCACAGCGAAGATGCGAAAAAATTCGTTCTCTCTATCGGTTCCTTCGACCGAAAAAATCTCCACGATTTCGTCAAAAATCCTCCGGGACAAAAATTTACAGTCTCTATCACGTACCATCGAAAAAAGCAAAGGTTTTTCTACGTGATAGAATGTGCCGTTTTTTCCATCTCTCCCTCCCGAATCTTATTCCTCAAACTGCAATTTTTACCGTTTCTTTTGCGAAAGTATTTGAAACAGGTAAAGTATTCGAACGTAGCAAATAGCGGGAAGCCACGTTTTACGATAACGCAGCGGTGCTTTATGAATTTATGCCAAGTTTTACCCTTCCCTTCGTGTTTTTGACTTTTAAAAGTTATATAGCACTTACGGGATCTTCGATGGCTCTCATCTCGTGCGCTTTTTTTACTGCTTCCTCGACAGCTTCTTTGCTGTTTCTCGCCCCGTTCCCGAAGTTTAGATTAACTTTAGTACAGTCGAAAGGCTTAGCGGTAAAAAGGTCAACTCGTTGGGATCTTTTTCGAAAGGGTGCACCTAAGTCACTTTTATGATTTTTAGGGGAAAGGGCTAAAAACTCGAGGTACCGTTTTTTTTTTCTTTTTTACTCTTCCTGTTTTTTTCCACTTGGTGCATGTGGGTCACTCTAAGTGTCCGTTATGCCGACTTCCTACGTTTTTACCGCTTTGCACACTGTGTTTTCGACGATTCAGGTACCGGATGTTTTATTCTATCGTTTTAGGGTTATTGGTGATCGATCAGTTCCTTGCAAATCACTCGGAAAGGAACGTTGCTTTTTAGGATTCTGCAACGCGCACATTTTTTAAACAAAGCGGAGAAAGTTTGAGCTACGGGAAGGATACAAAAAACTTGAAAAAATTGGAAAGAAGAAATCAATGATTGAAAAATGCTTGTAATATTTCCATTGGAGTGACGTGCGGCAAGCTGTGAAGTCGTTTGAGAAATTTATAATGAACGTAGAATCGAGGAAATATTACTCGAAGCGATAATATGCTTGATGTGGTCATCGTTTTTAGGAAAACAGTATATACTACGATACGCAAGATGACCTACCCTTATTCGTATTTCAATACAAGATTTTAGAAATATTCTGGTTGACACTAGAAGACTAAGCGGAATCTCTGGGTACATCTGTTACATTTTATTACAGCAGAACTTACATGAAATGTTCTTTACTTACAGAAATCTATTTACATAAATTACGGCTATAATTCGTATCATTTGTGACATTAGGTATCAAAAATACCATGAAACACAAACGTTCGAAGGAAATTTATTCTCTTAAATAAAACAATAAAATATTCCTGTACCTTAAAAATACAGCAAACGGTAACAGGCTCACGAAATAACGTTTTATACCAAAAATAAAATCGCAAACAATTATAAGAAATAACGAGGGCAACAAGGAGATAACGTAAAAGAGCCAGAGCCCTTGAAACTATAATGGAAAAACTCTCTTTGTGGGCCAGTCGAAAAAAAAGTCAGAAAGTTTTCTTAGACGAAAATGACCCAGTTTCGGCTAACTATGGTTGATTTTTATGCTCTTACAAGGTCGACGGTGGTGCAAAACGGCGAATGGCAGACGTAGAAAACAGAACACAAAATACAAAAAAGCGGAATACCATTTCGTGTATTTTTAGATCAAGGGTCCACCAAACGGAGGTTCGTTTTTAATAACGGTGTCGTATATTTTAATAGGCCTGGTCCTTTTTTTTTTTTATTTCGTATTTTAGGAAATGTTTTACGCGTTTAGGTCTCTGACAGGCCCCATTCGTACTAATTTTTGACCAAAACAGGGCAGTTTTTTGCCCTCAGCACCCTCAAATCTAGACCATTTTTTAAACGACCAACCGTAAAGAAATAAACCCAAAGAAGTTCGTTTTTTTGATTTACAAGTGAACTATTTTCTAAAGTAAATACCACTGTTACGAACATTTTCTCAACATTAGTCGTTTTGCTGCATGAGAAAAGCACGAAAATTTACTTGAGGTTCAAAAAGAGACGAAAAAAATTCAGGTTACGATAATGGATATTTAAGGGACTCGTTTCTGGGGCGAATATATCATCTTTATCTGTGAAAACTGACGAGACAATAAAGGGCCTTGAGGAGATTTACAGCAATGCTAATCAAATAATCTCGTCTAATACGCGGTTTAGAATGCGCGACGTGTCCCGAGATGCCAGCTGCGAGATCACCTTTTCTCGACATCGGTTGATAAACGCATTTGGGCATTGGGAAACGATCATGAGTTCTTTTTATAAAGAATCGATGTGCAAGGAAAGAAAAATTTACTAGCTAATACCGTGAAGAGGTCTTCTATTAATTATTTTTCTCGACGTCGATCGCTCTGTTTCATTCCAAAATTATTAGCCTTTCGAATGTTACACGCCATTATAAAAGATGAAATGAATGAAAAATGAATTACCAGACATCAATTATTTTATTCCACTTTAAAACTACCAAATCCTCGAGTGGTTATCACGGGCTATTAAACGAAAGAAACATTGAATACTACCTAAATATTACAAGGAATTCTGTCACGCGTGATTTTCCTAACGTCGATTATTTTGCTTCATCTTAAAACTATCAATTTCTCAAGTACTAACTGCCGCATCTTATCACGAAGCATCTTATCACGTAATAAAACAGAATAGAAATGAATTATCAAAAATTCCAAAAAATTCTTGCCTCAACCACCGACTTAAATACTAATTGCTTTGCCTTAAATACTATCAAACCATCAAACACCAACTACATCATACAACACTGTAAAATTCCTTCTTCAAAGCCTCCAGCGGAGCAACGACTAGTTTTTCTCTTGTCACTCAAACGGATATCAAAGACCGAAGTAAACAGGAACATAAAGCATAAATCTGAGCAACGGAATCAATGAAGAGACCGTGGTTAGGTGGAAAGCGTCGAAATCCCGGCAGCCTCATATCATCCCCGCTAGAAAGGAAATACACCACAATGAACGTTTTAAAGTAAACCATGCGACGCACGCAACCTTTTCTGTCTCCCTCTCTTATACTCGCCATCCTGTTCCCTCTGTCAGTAACTCCTCTCTCCGGCCAAAGCCAGACCACCACCATCCAAATTCAAACATGCCGCCCCCTGGCCGCGCCCGCGTCGCTTCGCGTTCTTCTACACACGTAGAGGATTGCTCGCGCGCAATACACGCGCGGATCCGCCGGCTGGTCAACGCTCAGGACGACACTGCGTGCGTGAAAGGGCTCGTGGATGCACAAAGAGTGTGGCCAGCCGAGTAGCCGGTGTGTTGGTGACTTAATTCGGTGTGAATATATGCAAGGCCTCTCGGATCCCGATCCCTGCCACCATCGACGAGCACGTTCACGGCACACACGACCGACCCACCGGTAGCGATGGCCTCGACGAGCTTAGAATCACCTGGTTCGTTCTATCATTCTTTTTAACGCTCCAACTATCGGGAATAATTAATTACTTTTCGTAGAAATTTTACAAATTATACAACATTTCTAGGAATTCGAATTTGATTTTCGATGAAGTATGTATTACGAGTAAAGGTTTGTTTCTCGATTTTTTCATTATTTGTTGCTTTTAACGCTAAAATTACCTGGCAAATTTATGATTTTTTACAGAAATTGCTTAGACTTACAACGGTACATTCTGCAAGACCCAAATGATTTTTTGTAAAGTATGCAGATTCACATATGGAAAACGGTCAAGGAGGAGATTAGCAGATACGCAAGAAGGTACAGAGAAAGAGTAGCAACGCACCCGAATCGGCTAGCAGCGGAAACGATCAACACATCAAACATAGAAAGAAGACTAAAAAGGAAACACCCAACAAATCTCACAAAGGACACAACCTAACAAACACATATGGAAAGAAGTTTGCTTTATCCTTCTATTGTTGGCTTTAATGTTAAAAATAGAAATTTTATGGATTTATGGCATTTTTACGCATCTATGCGATTTTCGGTAAAGCATATGGATACTAGTCATTGACGCTGCCCATTTTAACACTAAAGCTGCTATTGCAATCGATTTCTAATTTTTCACAGAAATTTTATAAATTTTTAATAATGTACTTTTGGGGATTAGAGTTTTAGTAAACTATATGAATGAATACTTGCCGTTTTATTACATTGTGAAATTTGTTTGCATCTTACATTTTAAACTCTAATAAATTCTATACCTTTAGTTTTACTCGTTAATAGATCCAGGGTTAGGTTAGGTATTAACGATTAGTACGTCTACGACAGTAGGGGTAAGAACTCTTCAATTATTAGGGAAGATCCTAAAGCAGACGAAGCAAAGATTTGACTAAAAATATGATTTTGAAGTTTCTATAGAAATAACGTTTTTTATCAATAGCTATTTTAATTCGCAATTAATAAATAGTTACCTCTATAAAATACTGAATTTTTTAATGGAATATCGTAGAACAATGCAAATTTCATTCCACCGTAATTATCCAAACAATAGTATCAAACATTCGGAATCCACTTTATTACTACTCAAATTGCAATCCCAAAAAGAAGTCTTGGACCCTGTTTAAAACCACAAAATCCACCTGGAATTCACCAGCCGATAAAAAATTCGTGCAGCCATTAATCAGAAGCAATCGCTGAAACAGATCGTAAAACCTTCCAAATGCACATTTACCCTACTCAAACTGCAACCAAAAAGGGAAGCTGAAAGCCTCTGCTTGAACCCACAGAATCCATCGCTGATCAAAAATTCGTGTAGCGATTAATCAAAAATCAGTCGTTGGAACAACTATCGCAGATCCCGGGGTATATTTGCAAGATCAGCAAGAATTTTCCAATTAAAGTAACATTGAAAGCGAGCGGGTACGCTCGGGGATAAATTACTTGAGCGTGGAGAGAACTCGCTAAATTACTTGAACTCGCGATACAGAGAGGATCGAACGGCCATCACTAGCGACCGGTCGGCTAATTTCAATACCTCCGCTCTCAACCAAGCCATCCCCCTGTTTCCACCGGCGTTGCTTTCCGTGTACGTACCACCACGTAGCCCTGTTGCTGGTCTGCGTGACGCCGAGCCAACGTACAGACACGGGGGTGGACATTCGGCGTTGCGTGTCGGGGGGGAGGGAGTGGATTGTTTCGGTCCACGCGCGTGTGCGCGCGTACAACAGCGCGGATGTATTTGACGCTGGAATATTCCCGTCACCCGCTGTCAGGCGGCGCGAGGGGCACTACGCCGGGGAAAAAAAGAAGTTTTCTGCACAACAGGAAGCACGGTGTAGCGCGGATAAACGGATTTTTCGACTAACGACCAGAGATCACATCCTCCAATTAATGCGTCTCGACTTAACGCTCCGATACTTCTCGCCTACCTCGAGAAATTCTTTCCGACACCGTCCACTCAAACCCGCTGAATATCTCGCTAATTAACCGATCGACCGGCTGAGGGTTGCGTAGTTTTAGTACTGGGATTCGTTTGATCGATTTTTCAGTCTTAGGTGCGTGTCATTCGTGGACATTTTTTGGAATATTGGGTGTCTTGAGAGAGGAGAGTTTCAAAGAATAAGAATTGTTGTATGGTGAATGTGCATTGTTTAAGGGAATTAGACGACGAAAAAATACGCTACTATGGATCGTGTCATTCGAATGATGCTGTAATGAATAGATCGTAGATTTTTGTGCATTTCTAAGAAATTTAAAGTTGGGAAACTAAATAAAGTGTGTGGCAGTTCGTTAGTCGTGTTCAACTCACGTCGGGGTTATCAACTTGGAGGCTTATGTAGAGGATGGTTGATCGTGAGATTTATAAAACGAGATTGCTCGTTGTTGAAACCGTCAAGTATATTTAAAATGATTAAATAAATAAGTACAGATAATGTTCGCAAAGACGATCGTACTAACGGATTGGCTAAGACAGTGTATAAGTCGCAAAATAAGATCGCTGATAACTTGTCGATAACTGATCGATACTCGGTAGATACTGAGATACTCGTAGATACTCCTTCGCGAGACTAACTGATAACTGCTAGATAACTGGTTGATAACTGAACTCTTTACGATCGCGTCCGTTTATGTATCCTGGTCAGGGGAGAATCGGAAAATTCAAATTCGTCTTCGTTCGAAGGTTGCACGTAGCCGCGACATTGTTTTGCCCGAAGTCTATTTATTATTACATCACGTGTATCCTAACGATATTGATACTCCGAGGCACAACAACCAGAAGTAAAATCCTATGGATTTGATATGAATCTTCTTCACTTGTTATACATTTAGATATTTCTCCACTACAACTAAAAATCATCATTCTTTGAAAAAGACAGGGTTAAAGCAATCTGGGTTTGGAACACCGTATCCGGAATCGCGCCGTACGTATCATTTCTATATTTGAAAAATAAGAAAATACGAGTTTTGTAATGAACCAATTCATTAGCGAATCTGAAAGATTTGTAATAACGGAAGAATTAATTGCAATAAAAATAATAATAAAAATCGTTATGCCGTAGAAAGGACACGAGTGAAGAACACCGTATCTGAAAACGCTCTCTACGAGAAGACAGCAAGACAGGCAAGCAGTAACTTCTCAATTCGCCGGTGAAGTATTAGCAATTTTTTCCTTGCGGGACGCACGGGAGGCGCTGAGAAAATTAGGGTTGCTGCGTTGGTATGAGAGCTAGATCTGGCTGATGAAAGGGTGTAGCGGGGTGTGTAGCTGTGAGGGCAATCGTGAATCAAAATTAGCTGCTCTTGTAGAGGAGGGTAAGGGAAAAGAGTGAGAGAGAAAGAGAGAGGGAGAGAGAGAGAGTTGAGTGTCGAAGGTTCGCGAGAGGTCGAAGGGTGCTGGCGTAGAGTTTCCAGTTCATGGTAGAACGACCTCACCCCCTTTGACCCTGTTTCCACGTCGTCGCATTCCCGTCTTTCCTACGTCCAGCCTGAAATTACAGGCTGCAAGGCGCTGTAAATCCCGATGTATCGATAGGAAATGGATCTCCGTCTAGGAAACGATGCATAGAGCTTAATTACGTCCCTTTTCCCGTTTTTACAAGTTCACCTGTGCTTCTCATCGTCGCGCGAATTAGCCATCCTCGGGTTTGTCAGCCGTTAGGAAATACATCGGTCGAAAGAAGTAGAAGACAGTTCTATAAAATAACCAGCGTTCACATTGATTCGTAAAACGCTGTACATCGTTAATAAATTGTGGATATTTATATATTTGCGGAAAAATGTGCAAAATATAAAAAACGTATATAATACGTAAACACATATGAAACATCCAGAGTCAAGTGTTCGTTACGATATTCAAAGAATGGAAAGAATCTCGGTTTAGATTCAATTTTTTCGATGATATGCATTAATCACAGGTAGACTACGGATTTTTGTGCGTTTATAGGAAATTGAAAAACAAGAAAATAATTCAGAAGATACGTAATGTACAAAGACATAAAACAACGTCGAGAGCAAAGTAGTCGTTATAATATTTAAAGTATTTAAAGTAAAGTAAATAATATTTAAAATTAATTATTTTCATAATTAAAGAATGAATTTCCATAAATATTCATCGCTTAATCATGCCCCACCTTATATTCTTCTAACTGTCAAACAACAATCATCTCCTTAATGTCAATAATTTTCTACCACCTCGTCAAAGAAACACCAAAACGCAACAAACATCCCTTTCCTATTGAAACAAAACTGCCACCGATACCAGAGAAAGCAACAAACAAGCGAAGACTTTTTTCGTTAGTCAACCCGATAATTCCATTTTACCTTTCAGCCTGGATCTGGATTAAAGGAAACCCTGAAAACGGAAATAAAATCCTTTCGTAGCCGAGGTCGGTGCTGTTCGAACAATCACGCACAATCACGGCCGGCATTATAAAACTGTCCCCGGGGGAATTCTCGATGCTCGCTAGAGAGAGGGTAGGAAAAGAGTGTGGTCGATCGAGAGAGGGTTGGTTGGATATGGAGAGACTCTGTTGGAGATTTCGCCATCTCCAAGGGGTCGAAAATATCCCTACGTGAGTTCAACGTCACGCCGGGCCTCGTATGGCTATCGCGCGGAACTCGAAGGGGTGCAATGGCTTCGAGGGAAGTTGGAGAGCAAGGGGAGGACAAACTGGACGGCACGTATCTTTACGGGTCATAAAGGTTGGCCCTCGTTACGGAGGAAGCTGTACCACACCCGTGGCCACCAAGGCACCGCACCACGAACCCTCTTTGTCGCCTTTAACCCTCTCTCTTTATACTTACCCCCCCCCCTCTTCACCATCCCTGTTTCAACCAACACTACTTCTCAAAAGTCCTAGGATACAGTCCATTTATTTTTAATAAACTTTTGATATTTCATATAAATTATGAACTTTAACGTTAGAATTATCAGAATGGTCAAAGTAAGAAAGTCATACTTTTTCATAAATATTAGTCTTACAACGATTTACTTTTTTGGTTTTACAATGATATATCTTTTTATATTTAGTGATTTTTGTAAAATATGTGAATAAAAGTTAGAGTTTCTTACTGCATTATAAAGTTGTTCCTACTCCTTACGCCGCAATTTTGTTGATACTATAGCTTTATGCTTTAGTTGTCGGTACTATTCGTATTGAATCACATACATTTTTTAATAAACCTCCTAATATACCAATAACATAAAAAATATTTGTGCACCATTATATTCATTATAGAATTTACAGCATACAGCATTTATATAACTAATTAATTAAGTTCCATATCATTCGGTAGTACTTCCATACGACTACAAAAATTTAATATCATATAAATTAAATGTAGAAAACTAGTAAAAAAGTGCTTCATTTGAAAATGAGGGTATGCACAAGTATCTTTCTGTAGCTGTAAGCTTCGTTTGTTTTCTAAGTTAAATAAACTGTTACAAGATAATTCATCTTTTAATCTGTTACAGTTTTGGAGCAAATATAAAAACTGTCTTATGGCTTTTAAGAGAAGGTGTATCTTTGTCATTCTATTCCTCAACAGAAATCACCAGGGAAGATAATTTATCGATAGATTGACCTACGCAAATCGGCAGTAAAGACAACGCGAGGTTCGAAACCAATATAAGGTTCGAAACCAATATAAGGTTCGAAACCAATATAAGCCTGGAAACCAATATAAGCTTGGAAACCAATATAAGCTTCGAAAAATGGAGATGTTGGATAAGTATGTTGATGCGCTTCTGTAAAGAACGATGCAACACGAGCACCGTGTTTTAGAAACTGGACGCTCTGTATTTATACAGGCGACGCTCGTCTATTATCGGCTCGAGCATCGATGGCAGCTAGCTTCTACTCATCCATTTATCGCAAATTTTTGTAGAACGAAAGCATTCTGTTAGCCAAAGTCTCCGAGTGACTCTTCAAAGAACTAACGTTTATATCGTTTCTTAACAAAATGATTAAATTTCGAAATTTTATGTAATACGTTGATTACAGGTCTGAATATGTATTCATATATTTGCTGAGAGAGTTAAATGTACTGCAAAGGAAGATACAATTCTAGATTAACACCACAAATCCTGAACAAGTTGCTAAATTACACCTACGTATCTTAAATTACCGTTTCGATTTTCCATACATATGAGAACTTTACACACAAATTGATTTCACGACCATACTACGTCACTTCTAAAATTTCTAAAAATTTCTAAATTTATACAAAGATTCTATTTTATATTACTAAAGGTTTATATACTAAAGGTAATAGAAAAAATAGAAATAGAAATAGAAATAAATATAATATAAAAAATAAATAAATAAAATAGAAAGGTAATGGAAGAAATAGAAAAAGAAAATATAAATTCAACTTGATTGTAAGAGGATCACGAAGGGTTAAGTTTCCCATAAGCATGCAAAATCTAATAATACGATACTTATATAATGTGCGAACTTCAATACTAATATTTAATAACCGAACTTTCATTCTCTTCTTAACGAGACAAGAAAAGTGGGTCTCATGGCCACAGGGTAATGAAGATGTCACGCTACGGCTGTCTTCCTTGCGGCATGGGGCCTATTGGTCCCGTGGCAAACCACGGGGGGTGCGCGTAAACGATGTCACGGACGCCATTGTGCTCTCGGCAGAACTGATCCCCCGTGGAATCGAAAGAGAAACTCCGACCTTTCACCGAGTCGAGTTTAAATAGGCCGGATATATAATTGGGCCCCGGACCATTCACGAGATTTCATCCCGCGGTACCCCCCATAATGCCCATCGAGTGCTCGCATGATGGAAAAGAGGGAGAGGACAAAGACTCGCGTGACTGCTGGAATCTCTTGGCACCAGTCTTCGAGGATTCATAGAAGAGGTACTACCACTGTGGAGAATGCAAGAGTACTACGCTTTATCGAATCAAGATTACACTTTTTTGGAGATAATCGTTACAATTATCTTGTAAAAAAAATCCTACAAAACTGTCGTCATTATAATTTTAATTATTCGTACAATTATATTATACGATTACATTTACATAAATTAAAATTATAATTGTAATTGTTGCGGATTTCTTCGCAATACTCATTTCGCGCTTGAATTTTTATGAAAGAGATATTATGGTAACTATCGGATCTTGTATAACGGATATATGTAAATGTGATTTATGAAAATTCATGTTTTTATGAATACAATTGAAGAGTTTGTCACCCGAATAAAAATTAATTTTACCTATTGAATGCTATGTTATGATGTGATCTGGTCAATTCCGAATATTTTCTATATTTTTGTATAGCATACGTATCCTCTGAAGTTTTCCAACCTCTAAATTTCCTACAAATGTTCGTGTGATTTGTAATGATTTTCACACCACACAAATTATTTTCATAGAAGTTTATGGTCAGAAAATCATTGTGAAACTTTAAACACGTTGGGAAGTAAAGAACATTTTCGTCATATTATGCAATCGCAAATTAACAAATCTTATCAAGTTGTATAATGTAATGATGTGTAATATTCGTCAACATAACAAAATATAATCTAATGCAATAACCAGCAAATGATATCTATAGGTATCACAATTATAATATTTACATATTTCAAGAGAATCCTTTCCTCCTATACTTTGCACCATCTCCTAAACCTAAAATTCAATCCAAAACCTTCCCCTCCTAGAATGCACCATGAGAAACGTTGAACATATAGATCAGAACCTCAACCTACGGAGTGCCAAAATATTGAGAGGCACTTCGTCTAGTTTCTCCAGGACACGCACCAAGGAAGACGCAGAAAGGTCCGACGCGATAAACGGCCAACCTCATTTTTCATGTGGCCCATAAAAATCGTCTTCCATGTATTCCCCGATGAATGAGATCCCCCAAACCTTTCCAGTCGAATCTGGTCTCCGAACAAGAAGATCCCCGAGAAGTTCGCCATTGGCGAGCGCAGAAGCGTGACATTATATTTATGTTGTCACCCTGCGTGTCAACGCCGTGGCTACCAGAGCCTAACTCGTGAGAGTGAGATGTGAAAGGGACCAAGGGTGAAGAAAAAAAAGGCATAGATAGGGGGCCTGACACTGGGCCCTGTCTACAAACACCGCGTTCTGATCGCTACTCACTGCCAGGACAATGGACGATCCTTTCGCGTTACCTGTTTACCAAACCCAGTCATCGTAAAACCATCGAATCGAATCACGAAGAAAGCGACCGCCGCGTTTCCAAACGTTTCTTTCTAGGTTTTTGGGACGATGGCTTTTTTAACCGACACTGGACGATATTCTGAAAGATATTGCAGTTTGGCTTGTATTGATGATTTTACTTACTTTCAATGTATTATAGATTGAGGATTTCGTTATTTAAAGAATTTTGATTACCGAATCGAATTTAAATCAATTGGTTGTCCGAAAAAGCTAGCTGAAACACTGGCGAAATTTTGGAACTCATTTTAAGGTCGACAAGACGCGACTTCCATTGAATCAATTATAAAAATTCTATTTCCGATATATCGTTGAAACGAATGAAAATCGAATAAATCTTTATACTAGAACTAGGCTATTGGTAACGAGTGAAAAGGAATCGAAGAATGTATGTTAAGACTTAACTACACGAGGCAAGAATAGAAATATTTTATAGAAGAGGAGGTAGCGAAAATCGGAGTTAAAAGAAACATACTTTGATTTCGAATCATTGTACAGTCATATAAATTGTTATTATAATATATATTAACTTTTCCCCTCACTTTTTCAGCAAATTAATCGAGAATAGTTAAAGTTAGTTAATGGCCAAGTTAATTGGTCCAAAGTCGAGATGCTGAGCGACATAAGAGTCGCAGGGGGGTCTCCTTTCGGCAAGACGCGCGTGCCTCTGTTGTCGCAACTGTCGTGAACAGTTGGCCATTCACTGTTCTCGAAAGTGTCTGCGAATCGTCAGCGAGGGTCGCCGACAACATCCGGTTTCTCGATTCGTTGCCGTTCGTTTGGGCTAACCGCTGCGGATACGTCTCACAGCCCTGGTCCTTTTTAACGTTTCGGCAGGTTTCGGTGATACCAAAGACTCCCTCGTCATCTGTTCACTAAAATATATTGCAACTCTAGTCGCTTAATTTTCAACACGAAGAAATATCGCAGAATACCACGCTTTATGTAAGAGGAATCTCAATATTCTTTTAAGATCAACCAAAATTCCGTGGAACTCGACTAAAGAATATTGCAAAATATTGTTAGAAACTCGTTAAAAGCTGACATCAGTGATCTACTTTAATCATAATGTAATGTAAAATCAAGAATTTACAAAAAAAGGTGCGCAGTTCAAATTGATCTAACTCCCAAATATTCATTTAAAGAACAAACTATTCACCAATAAGAACGCGCGATTGCAAGGAAAATGAGAACTATTTGCGAGTTCAAAGCATCACCGGCCGTATGTTCCAATCATGGAAAAGAGAAGAAACAGCTGGAACGATGGATGAAGCACGATAAAGAGAAAAAAAGAAATAGTTACGGAGAGTTGTAACAAAGTCGAAGCAAGACTGGTGCAAGGCCAGGGACGCCCGTGCAACAATCAATAACTGTCGTTCGTAGCAGGCATAAGTCGTACGTGCTCGTGAACGTTATACAGACGAGTAACGCGTGCCAGTTTCCATCAGGAGTGACGGTAACAGCTGTTGCACGTCCATTTCGAAAGCTTTCTCCGTGGAAACTCCGGGGGAAATTGGCGGCGCTGATCGTCGCGTAAACACAACCTAAAAGCAGTAGATCACTCGATTCCTCTTCGTACTGGTTCTAAACACGATCCCGCGGATACGTACCGTCCAACAACTCTATATATACGTATCTATGGTACGTGCGGAGTACGTGTACGTACACGTGTACACACGTTCACACATGGACAGTTTGAAATAGAGCTGTCGATCGATTAGAACTTTTCCAGAGCATACGTGACACCCATAAAAAGCGTATCTCTTCATCCAAGGGAATTGAATTCATCCCGCCTTACTTCGTTTCGGTCAAAAGCCATTTGCATGTCTAGCTCTGGCGAAAAAATGCACACTGATTTCGTTCGAAAGATATGCTGATTTTGTTGATTCTGCCGATCAGAAAACACGATTATCTCGAGAATTGTTTGCTTGATCTTTTTTTCTTTTCTTTTTTTCTTCTTTTTTTTCTTTTTTTTTTTTTTTTTTTTGTTTCTTAGAAAGTAGCTCGAAAGAGTAATAATGTAAAGAGACACGATGCTGTGTAACAAATGTCGAGAGTTCAGATGTTATCATGATTTCTTTCAAAGTAAGAGAAACAGAAGCAGACAGAAAGGGTTGGCCCCTTTTCAACCCCTTTTCAAGTTACAAAGACGAGTCGCGAAAAAATATTTATTGTCACTGGTAGCATTACCGAATAATTTTGGTTTTTTCCTCTCGCCTTCCTCGCGCAATACCGCGTTCGAAGCTTCTCGAGCAAAGTCATTTTCATACATATGAAACGGAGAAATCAGTGTATAAATAGATTCAGATCTAGCAGAAAGAATCATAAATTTCATCGATTGTACAGCACAGCAGCGTTTATAATTCCATTTCTCGAAGAGCAAACAACATCCTCACATTTTCAATATTTCGAAAATTGCTGCATAGAAAAATGGTGGATCTTGCCACGACCATTTGAGTCCAAACGATATTTCACTTGAACAAATTAGCAACCAATTATACGATAATTATACGATATTTTTGAACCTGGATAAGATGAAATACTCGAAATGAGAGACTCAAAATTCATTAGACGAACAGTTCAAAATTCATCACTTTTAATCCTGAATAAGATGAAAAAATTAAATTCATATCGTTTAATCCTGAAGACGTTGAAAGATT
The DNA here is from genome assembly GCF_040668555.2 of Bombus flavifrons. NCBI lineage: Eukaryota > Metazoa > Arthropoda > Insecta > Hymenoptera > Apidae > Bombus > Bombus flavifrons. Next base: position 7,542,311 of record NC_138455.1, on the reverse strand, counting down.
CAAAATCCATCGTTTGCTGTCCTAAACAAAATGACAAGCTTATGGTTCGTCATACGGTACAGCGTTACGGTTCTGAGCTTGAACGTAATAGAAATATCAAAATTTTCCTTTTCTAAAAAATTCACTCTAGTAGAGAGAAAGAGAGAGAAGTAGGAAGCGGTAAAAGGCAACATTTTATATTACAATTCACAGGCAAAAAAAAAAATAAGCAAAAAAATCTACACAGTCTGTTCTGACTTCGAACATAATGGAAGCTTCAAAATTCGCCCGGTAACAAAGGTAGAATACTACATTTTATTGCAATTCGAAGACAAGGAGAGAAGCTAGGAAAACTACATAGTCACGGATTCGCTGGTAAAAAAATTGGAATTGCCGTGTCGCGTGGTGGAGGTGTATTCGCGCGAACTTTCCCTTCGGAACGAACGCGAAAATTGATTCAAGTATACGGTGGCAGTGGATCGCGAGAGAGCCGGCACGCGCGCGGTGTCGTTTCATATTCGTCGAAGAGAGTGGCCACGGGGCTCGAGATTGCAGGAGAAAAAGGGGTCGAGGGAAAAGGGCGGTAAATTTTCATTAAAATACAAGGGAAACATTTCTACTCCGTTAGACGGTGAATTTGCATGAATTAGAATTTCAAGTGTCGCGCGCTGGAACCAAGGGGCGATTGCGGCGCTTTAGAAGAAAAAGGAAATCGACGTGTTCGTTGGCAACGTGCAAACGATACGAAAGAGAGTAAAAAACAAACAATCGAAAAAAAAGTACAAGAAGAACTAACGAAAAAAGATAGAATGAAAAAGCGAGAATAGCAAAAAAAAATGAAAAAAGAAAGAGTAGCGAAAAAGAGAGGGGGGGGGGTTGCGCGGATATTATTTTTCAACTGGGTGATATACGACCCGAGCGACGATTTACGGAGTTACAGCGACGACGATTGCTTCGTTTTTACAGTCCGGAAAAAGACAACTCGTTCTTCTTCGTTTTTTTTTTTTTTTTTGCTTGCCACTCTCCTTGCTTCGCTTTTTTTTCTTGCTTCTCTCAATCTGTCTGCTTTTTCTCTACCATTTTTTTTGCTACGTACTACTCGTCGTCAGACAAGCAACGTGTTATTTCGCTACGTCTCGACTTCTTTTTCCGCGTATACACTTGCATACGCTTCTTCCTCGGAAGGATTTTCATTTTTTCCCTTTTTCCCTTTTTTTTTGCGCGCTGCGGACTCGGAAAAAAAGATTCCGCAAGGAAGAAGAAAATACTAGAAGCTGCGAAGGGAAACGAACGTAGCCGCAGGACAATGGGCCTCGGTGTACCGACGATGCCTTTAATTTTTATGGGATTCTTCGGGTTAAAAAGGTGCGTACACGTCGGCGATTTTCCTTCTTCGCCGGCCAGCCACCGCTGTGGCTGTTTTATTAGGATCGTAAAGTCTCTGCGGCTGGAGAGAATTTTTTTCTCTTCTCGAAAAGCACCGGACGAGACCTTAGGATCGCCGACACGCGCGGAGGTAACGGAAAGTTCACGGAAAAACTCGTGGAAAAAGTCGTGGAAAAACTCACGGCTGAATGAGATTTACGCAAAAACTGTCATAATGAACTGTGATGTCGTGATTTCTCGCTGGACATCCTGCAAAATTAACAATTATCGATGCTTTGTGACCACAGACCGACCAAACTATCGATAAATTAGTAAGGCTCATCGTTTTCGTACTAAAAAAATAGAGATAAATAGTTGGCAGTAGAAGATTTTCTCAACCTGTAATGTGGATAACACGGGTTAATTCGTTGATTGAATTGCCAATTATGAACGTACGGTTAAGCTTCACTTATGTGCATTCTACTTAATTGAACGAACGTTTACTTAAGGACCGGTTATTATTAACGAACGAAACAAATCAACAAGGTACCAGGCTTTTACCTTTGCAATTATTAAAAAGTTGCAAGCGCATTACGATATTAATATTTATTTTCGCAGAAACAAAAATTTATTTTCATCACATTGCATTAATTCCAAGCAACTACGTACAACATATCGAAATAAATATCGAAGATCGGTAGTTCTAGTGATAAACAACAAATTCTCTTGCATAACAAGTTTGATAATAAGATTTTTTGTTAAAAAATTGCAAAATAGTAAAAAGAAAGTGCACGGCTCACAACATTATTCGCTGCTAAATTATTGTGCAAAGGGACCTGGTTAACGGATTAACCTCCTCTCTTCTCATCTGGTCGTGGTTACAAAAATGCTAAAAAATTCGAAAAAGGGAGAAAATGAAACTGTGGAAACGCGTGTCGAACGATCGAAGAAGGATGATCCATCGAAAACGAAAAATTGCCCCGGAAAAAGTTCCTCTTTCGTTCTGGCGCGATTATCGAGTCCTTCGAAAGATCAGAGCGAGATCGAACGTTGAACAAGAGAGAAAGAGGAGGCCGTGTCGATATTGAAACGGTGGAAAACAGAGGAAACACAGACGGGCTGACCGATCGGCATGCTCTCCGGTATTTCGCTCTGGTTGCGAACCAATTGCTCTATGGTTTTGCGAGCCGAAAAAAATCGACTATTCATGCATAACACCGATAAAATCTGAAAGCTGCTAAAAGCGCGCGCGATCGCATCGCCCAATAATGTCGTTTCCCCAGCGGCAAAATACAGAGGCGCATTTAAGCCGACTTCACAGTTATTTGACGATCCGACAATATCAAAAGAAACTGAAACGCAGCGAATGCTTATACACGCGAAGATCTGCTAAATTCGAACAACTGTGCAAACTTTCTATAAATATACTCTTCGTAACCTATTATCGCTTGTAATAGATTCAAATTATATATGTCATATGAAACATTTTGAAATTTTATTGGCATTGTTACGAGATCCCATTATCATGATAATATTGGTAAAGTTCAAGATAAATCCGAAGATATGTATGGAAATCACAAGATATTTAGTACAAGTATGTATATACGTGTATTGAGAAACAGAAACCACGGAAGAAATCACAAAAGTATTCAGTCAATTATCCATTATATTAATAAATCTCAATTTTCAATGGATTATATTTAATACTTATCATATGCTTAAGACGACTTATACGACTCTCTATACTACTTTCTTACTAAATATATGCTTGCTATAAATATCTTGCAGTTTCTATACGCATTTTCAGATTAATTTTAAATTTGACCAATATAATCGCGACAGCTGCGTCCGCGTCTCACTACACTGATAGTAAAATTTCGATATGTTTTGCGTGATATATACAATATATACATAAACATTTTCTAAGGTAAATTTCTCAATACTTGTGTAATATCGTAGAATAGCTTTGATTGGAGATCGGCTGAAATTAGAAAACACCGTGTACGTCGTCCTTTGTGGTTTGTTTACATCTAAGAGCGCCTATGTGACTAAAGTGACCTAGTTCTTGCAGAGGTATGAGAAAAACGATAAACAACGTTAGAACAAAAGACGATTTCGGTTTTCAAAGAGAGGTGACGGAGAGGTCAGAGTATGCGAGTCGAAAAGCGAGTGTGTTGCGAAGAGCAGAGTTTATCGAGACGTCGAAGCATAGAGTCGTTAGAATTGAGTTGTTAGTGTTGTAGAGTTGTTAGAGTTGCTAGTGAGAGAGAGAGAGAGAGAGAGTTACCAAATAGTTGTCAAGTTATTTGATGTAAATACGAGCGTTGTATTTAGTTTTCCTGTTAATCAAACATCGTTTTTCTGTCTAACTAATATCTGTATTTTCAATCCATTATTAATAAACTATAATTAATCGGACAAAACTATACCTTTAATATATTCCGATATTACACTTGTAAAATTCGAAATTTCATTAACAATAATTTGACTCGTAATGTTAGTTCTATTGTAGTTTTACTTTATGATTCCTGTCCAGTATTCTTTAAGAATGACTTACTCCTTCAGAAAGATCGTTTCGGGAATTAGTTACTAGCAAACAGAAACCAACTCAACCTGTCCAATTCAAGCCCCAAATAAAGAGAACACGACACTGCTCTAAAAAATGACAGAAAAAATTCAAACACGTCCCAATTAATTCACATCTTGAAAATTGGATATGAACAATGTACGATACGAAACATTCTGCTATAAAACACTCGCGGACAAATGCCTGGCTCAACATCTCTAATTTACAACCGCACCTTTAACATGGGCCAACGATTGCAGCTGATACTTCACCCTAGTGAAAAACATCGGTAAGGACGAATGAAAAGGGGCGGCGGAGAAGCTGAATTCGAAAAGAAGCTGCGGAAAAAAAGAACGAGGAGGGTAAATCTGCGTAATTACCCTCGATTTCAAGACCGTTGCGAAATTCAGTGGTTCCGGCCAGCCTCTGCGTTCACCGAGAGAGAAAAAGATACCCGAAGATAGGATCTGAAAGCTGCTGAAAGCGCGCGATCGTATCGGTCGGTAATGCGATCCCCCAGCGACATAATGGCGCAAAACCTGGCCCCCATTGTTAGCTTGGGGCTCAGCGACGCATTCCTTGGCCAGGATGTGCTCTCGATTTTCTCGGATATCGTATAATGTGGCTTATGCCCCCGGCGAGGGAAACAGAGGGAGGACAGGACAGGGAGATCCGGCGATTTAGTGTGCTCCTCTCTCTACAGAAAGGAAAAACTTCGCTCGCTAGTTGGAGTAGGTGTGTCTTCTAGCAAATCTATTATTGTTGTTGGGGACACTGGAGTGCACTAAACCGGACGTGGATCTCTTTTTTTTTATCCTGGTACAATCTGTATGATATGGTACGGGATGGAATTTCTGGGGAGAGAGTTGTCTCACAGTTGACTCGGAATATGAAGAATAACCATTATTAATAGGTATATTGCAACTGATGCAAACTGACGAATGTAGAATTATTTTATATGTAGGAATAAAAACTGATGAATTATTGTAATTAGGAAATAAGAATATTGAAACTCTGAAATATTGGTAGTTTGAGTGTCCGAAATTAGTTACCAGTGTATTTGATGGACCGGATAAAAGCCCTAGCGACATCGTAAAGTGAAACGAAAATTGCATAATTCAATGCGATTTCCATTGGTAGCGCATCATTCAGAGATAAGATAGTCAACTGCTATACCGACAGTAATTCTGACAGAAAACTGTATGCAGGGAAGTAAAAGATTTCTTATTTCAGTTCTTTCCTATATTACCGATAGGATTACAAGCATCATTGATGTACTGACTAAGAACAGGATACATGTAACATTAAGTAGGATTCCATGTCTTACGTTCTAAAATATCGACCTAGACAAAAATCAGTGTCTTTTTTTACGTCCTGTACTATATATAACATTTAATACTATTTGTAACAATTAAAAGTCCATTTGAGCCGGATATTTAGAGCACCATATTTATTTAAACAAAACTTTAATTAGTGCTCAATTACATAAACTTGTGGTCATTGACGAGACAAGATTCCAATGACGACACTAAATGGGACGTTGTATTTCAGGTTCTGAAATACCGACTTGGGAAACAATCTGATTGTTTCTTACGCCATCTGTGATATGCTACAGCGGAGAATCGAAACAACCAACCTGATGACTGAAACTACAATCGCGATCGCAGCCAATCAGCTCGTATAATTTCTTATATAATTAATAATTGTATCACGTACAGCAATGCTATTAATAATTATATATGAAATAATGACGATTACCCGGATCTCACCGCGTGGAGGTTGCTGCGAGTGGAGATCCTCCCTACCTACGATCCCATCCACCCTTCCTTTTACGCAAAAATTGACTAATTTTTCATTAAACACTTTAAGGAAATTCTTCTTTTAATGTGCGTTTGCAAAACTATCAAACCTTTGATCGTTGTGCAAAGGGAACAACAAAAGAAACATTTCAAAAACCGACGCGAACAGCTAAATCTGACAGTAAAAGATATAAAACTTATATACCATTACTACTACTACTATTATTTACTACTACTACTATTACTAAATAGCACTTTAATTATGCATGCATTTAACTCAAAACTAATCGAAAGCACTGAAAGCATTTTAAAAGCAACGCATTGCAAAGCATTGAAAGCATCTGATTTGCTAATTTCAAGAAAACCCCTACTTAATTGATAATCAAATTTAATTTGCCTAGTAAAAACCCAAAGCTCTCATGAGTTCTAACTACACAAATATCTTAATATAATAAAGGGGCTGGGAGAAAGGGTATTTTATGAAATGAATCCTTCAAAGCGTATTATAGCTTGAAAAACTTCGTTCCTGTAGACATTTCTGAAACAAACTTGAATTTAAATCGATTAAAATAAAATAAAAAATTTTGTATAAGCTCTACCTATGAGGGTCTAAACGGGTCTTTATATGTAGAAACCTTTCTACCACGAACCTAGAGATCTCTTTAAACCCTACTCATCAGAAATCTAGAGGTCCTTTTATTTATCCTAAGTATCAGAATTTTCAACTGCTTTTTTACGAGTCCTAACTAGAAAAGTTTGGAAGCCTATTTATAGGGATCCCATATAAAAGAAACCTATCTACACAAAAATTTAAATGTCATAAAGGGAAGGAACGGGAAATTGTTTGGAGCGTTGTGTGGGATACATGATATAATTGTTCTTCAGTCGATCTCACGATGAATCCTGAAACAGACACAAACCACAAGAAAGTTATTTCAATTTTATGAAACATATGTAATTAACTACCAATGATTAAACATTTTTTCACATTTGTTTCTTCTCTTTTAATACCTATTATTCCGTATTTGTGTCGTTTGTTCATACGTATCGCTCAATAGCGATTAAAATTCCATATATATAATTTACACTTCCTACGAGTTAATAAATCTGAAACATACTTAATTAGTGCATTAGTACTTAAAAAAAAAAAAAAAAAGCAGCTGGAAGAAGGACACATTAGACACAAGGAAATATCAAATCATCAAAACCTCAATTTGAACTTAAAAATTTGGATTTAAATTTGAATTGAAAAAATTGAACTTAGATTGGATTGAAGTACTAAGATGAAAAAAGCGCTATGATATGATTTACTTGATTTACTTCTAAACCATCAAATGACCTTTCATTTAATCAAAACAACAATAATTTTTTCACCAGACTAATCAATTCATATCAGTTATTACAAAATAAGACTATAATAACGGACATTCACTGTTATTAATTTTAGAAAGATAACCTGGACTTATATATGTCTTTTAAATAGATTAATAATGCAATAGTGTACGGAAATGATATTCAAATATTTCACTACATCTATTTCACTTTATATATAATGATATCATTCAAGAATAATAGTATTCCTCCGAAAAAATATTCATTGTTATTAAGCAAACATATCTTAGCAGTATTTTCAATTACAAACACTCTAGTAATAAAAGGAGCTGAAAAAGAAATGACTCTAAAAGCCAGAAGAGCCATCAAAGTATCCACTCAATAAAATCCCCGGAAACAAACCGTGAGTGGAATATTCATCCTATTCCGCAAACTTTAATTTACTGTATGTAATTATGAAATAGAAAATTCTCAAAATCAAATCGCGATGAGTGCTTCATCATATTTGCAATATTAACTAATTCACTATTCACTAATTCACTATATGAAAAAGAAGCTAGTTCAAATATTATACTATACTAGTACAAACTGTAATATTATAAAGTTAATAGAACGTTAATAATTTTAAATCTAATCTTAAATGAAGGAAAAATTTTAAAGAACACAAGGAAACTAATATGAAATTCGAGAAATTTATAATCAAAATTGTAAAAGAAAATCGCGATATCATAATTCGCAACTCTAAAACAGACGCGATTATCATTTTATCGCTACTCTAATTCAAACCGTAATTAATCTCTCACGACACTAATAAGAAAAACCGCGATCTACCCAATGTGACGATGGACCGACATATACATCGGCCAAAAAAGAAAAGAAAGAACTACTACTACTACTACTACAAATAGTAAAAGCGAGCATAGTGACAAAGTAGTAACGAGAATGACTTTCCATGCTCTGGATGATCCAGAGGATGGAGAGTCATTGGTAGTTGCCCTCTTGAACGGCAGTTTGCCGGGCCTCTTCGGCTCATAGCCTCTTCTTTCTTCGGGCGCAATGCCCGCTGAAACTTAAATCTAGGCTCGAGTCTTTCTAATCGCAAAATAAAAAATAACTTATAAAGGTAAAATAAAAAGATAAATCGCGGATGCTATTCCCAGTACACACGGACGACCAACGATCATAGCGACCTCTGTCCATTCGCATGTGCAAGCTCGAGCAATAAACGTTCGTTTCGGAACCCACTGCGCGACCACGACCGCGATATTCGAAAAATCGATAGGCAAGGCTCAAGACAAATGGTATGCTCCATTCGTGATGCCAGCTTCACCGTCAATTCTTCAAATCAAATTTCCTGAAACAGGTTGGACACGCGAAAACGCGCCTACCCGACGAAAGACTGTGCCAACCTGCCCGGCCCTACCTACTTATAGTTAACACTCATACCAGAAAATATGCTACCTATCCTACCCGGAAACCTCTATTTAAAACTGAAAAAATGGCAAAACAAGCATACCAACACATTCACTCCACGGTTCTCACACATAACCCGGGCGCAAAGGCCTACACTAGAGAGACGTCCCGGGACGCCTCCGACACCCGAGTTTGGCATACAACTTTCACACTCTAAAGTACGTACCATTTCCCTGAAATCGACTGACGATGGCTAGCGACCATTGCGTAAAAATATTCTGTATATTTCAACTTTAATTATCCAAATATATTTAAATTTCAATTTTAATTAAATACCCATAATCGCATATGATCATGTATATGTATATCATATAAAGAAATAATTTGACTAGAATAGATCGTTGTATTGTAATCAATGTAATTATCATTGCAGTTTAATACTGAGATTAGTATTATTACTATTTATAATCCACAATATCTATTTATTAACAGTTATTTTCAATGGTAATTGGATTCATATTTCCGAATCCATAACTATTTCAATATTATAATAAATAGCAAAAACGACGCAATTCCACGGCCTAACCACATACACACACAGTGGAAAATACGTCGTGCACGATTCGCTAACGCAACGTCAGTCGCTGAAAAAATTGTTAAGCTTATAGACTACTCATCATGCCCATTGCCTTCCTCCCACCCAAGAAGCACCTGGGCACGTGAGTGAGATTCTGACAATGAACATGGAAGGGGTTAAACCTGAAAATCCTATGCTAAAAATATGATTAGCCTATCTATTATATTTTGTATCTAACGGGCTAATATTCTTTGATTTTACAATCCAATTTCATTTCAAATTTTAATAATTTTATACTTTATTTTACTTTATTATTTTAATGAACAATTAAACTATTAAGCTAGAATGAAGGAAATTAATGAAGAATACAGATATTTATTAAATATAAACTAAGATTCAAAGCAAGTAATATTTATATCAATAAATAACAATGGACTCTAAATGAACTTTATTACTCGAAATATCCTCAGGCGATATCTTTATCAAAACACATCTTTGAAAACACAAAGAAACGTTCAAAACTTGTTTTGATTCTGATATCAGCCTGTCGCGAAATGTTTTCTTGCACGTGAAATTTGATAACATCCGTCATAACGGACAGACAAAGTTATACTATAACATATACTTTCATATTTCATATTCCGAATTTTACTGAAATTATACTGTGTATACTCAAATGATAAAACTGCTCTATACCATAGTAAAGTAAAACATTAAAATAAACATCATTTATAGTCTTTATCAGCATTGTAATAACTTTAATCATACTTGAATTTCCATATTAACGAAGTCTAAGGGTATCAGACTTTTCCACTACAAAATACATTGATTTTATAAATAATTATAATGAATATATTGTGAAATCTTCAATCATATGCACATATATATACTAATTATATCTCATAACATAATATATTATTATATTATTATCAACATTATGTTACTTATGCAAAATACTTTATATTGCAGTATGTAAATATCATACTTATATATATTATATATATTATCAACATTTAAAAACGCGGTGTACAAGAAAACCTATCCTGAACTAACAAATAAAATATAGACAAATAATGTTACTACTCACGGGTATAAATACCCGCGGTCACTATGCTCGTCAAAAATTCTACGTATACAACCAATCACCCGTATCGATTCGGACCATTCATCCTTCGACATGATTGAATGACCGGAGGAACACAAATACATGCGACTCACGATTAGATGTGAAGAATTTTGTCTTCGATGTTGTTCTGATCCAAGGGAGTTCGTCATCAAGCCATCATCAAATTGGAATCGTCGAATTCAATGGAAGAAAACTGTAACAAAGCATAGAATATTTTAATTTACTCGCAATGACAGTGTTAATTACTTTAAAAATTTGAAATGATAAAAGACTAATTTCTACTAAATAAACATTTTTTCTAATAATATTCAATTTAGGAATGAAAAATTTACAAATTGTCAAATTTCCATTTTTTATTTTTTAATTAATAATAATTATCATGAAATATAAAAAATCGGCTTAAATAAAGTACAAAATAGATAGTTGCTTACATTTTTGGCTTTTGAAACACCACTAGGTATTTTCCAGGGAACAGGAAGAAGGGGAAGAAGTGGCATACCTTTGACAAAATATGAATTATTATAATTTATTTTGAGAAATACAGCGGTGGTTGATCAAAAAATTTAACATAATAAAATATGAAACTCTATGAAGATTTAACTTTAATAGCAAAAGAAATTAAAATTCTAATAAACTATAATTAGAGTAAAAATTAAAATTCTAATATAAAAATTTAAAACCAGATTTTAGTTTTTAATTAATAATAATTGCAGCGAAATATAAGGAATAAAATTAATAAAATACAATGTGCAAAGATTCTTACATGTATAAATTTGAAACACCGCTACATCCTTCCCAAAGAAGAGGAAAAATGATGGATGTTATGAAAAACCTGTAACAAAACATGTTAAATATTATAAGTTGCTCTTAAAAACGTACTTGTGATTGTTAGAAAACTTAAAACAATGCAAAATAAAACTCTATTTAAACATGAAATTTTAATAATAAAAAAATTTGAAATTCTAATAAAGTTTAATTATTATATAAAAAGTGGAATTTTAACACAATAATGACAGACTTAGAAATTGAGGCTCTACCAATTTCTGAACGATATCAAACATTTTTATTGTGTATTTCAATAGCAAAATTTTAAGATTTTAGTTCGATAAATAAATTAAAATGCAATGTACGAAAAACTTACATTCTTGAGCTCCAGGAAAGGCTTTATCCTCTTGCGAGACCTGCGAGTCTACTACCGAAAACGAATGTTTAACAAAAAGAAAAAAAAAAGAATAATAGACTATTGACGCGTCCGTTTAAGTCAAATGACAATCGGCGAACACACTGACTCTAATTTCGCGTCTGATTATTACAATTAAATTTAATGAAAGTTGCTATATTCTAAGTGAATATTAAATGTAATTTAACGCACCAAGCACTGACTCTACCAACCGCATTGCGCACGGTTACAAAAATATTCTGAAAGAAAAACCTTATAAGAGTTAAGGGATAGGGAGTCGAGTGTTTGTTTACGAAAATACTGCTTTTTTAGAACTACGAATTAATTATTATTTATTTACAATAGGTAGAATCATATATCATATCAAGGAACGAAAATATACATAGAAATATCATACCAAGAATACGAAAGAAAATATATCGTTAGTTTATTTAAAATATTTTTCAAAGTATTTTTTATTATTGTCAAATGTGTATATATATGAATATTTCACGATACGATTGATTTATAAAAATTACCCGCCAAATTGAATGTCCGCCATTACAGCTTCAAATATTTTATGTATTACGTGACTTCCTTCTAATGCAACATGGCGCACTTCTTCTAACCGTTAAACAAAGCTGCGCAATATGAAAAAAATGCGATGCGCAGAACCTGTTCAAACTTGTCTCTGATAGCGTACTTTCTCGAATGTAATGGAAGTCAATATTATATTACAGACAATTTACAAACAAACAAAACAAACAAAATTATGTTAATATCACAAAATATTTATAATAAATGGAATTAATCGCATAGTGAATAAATATTACGAATTACTTAACTAAAAAAGGGAAACAAACATATAAATACGTTTGCTTTCCTTAAAATAAATGAAATATTACCTCATTTCAACGAAAAGTTATCAAATTTATCGTTAATCACCATGGCGTCCTTTTGACTTTCATCCCGTCCTTTCGAATTTCGCAGCACCTCTCTAATACTTTCAAGCTTCCCTCGGAATCAAATAATTGCAATCTGCGCAAACAAAGAACAAAATATTAATACAAATGTATAAAAAGAGCAAATTACTTGAAAATGGAACAATGAACAAAGTCAAATTGTCTTTCGAAAACTTATTAGACGAGCTACCGGCAAATGGGGCAACCAAGAAAACGATAAAAAAAAGAAGGTAACTAAATAATAGATTATAATGAAGTATTAAAGAAAAATGTACAATAAAGTGAAAATAACGATAGCGTGAATTTGAACTTGGTAGAAAAATGTCTATGAATGTACCAAAGATATTTGTCGCGAAGTGACACGAATAAATGTACGTCTAATCTCTCTGATTGTCCATACTTAACTGACTCCCGCACCGCGATTTATCCCGCAAATTTCGGCTGGCAAGGAGTGGGGGAGTTAGATGGCTAGTTAGGTGCGTATGCACGAATAGGATTCGTCAAATTCCTGAAAAACCTATGTGCAAGGATATCTTTTCAGCAATAAACATATTATGTCTCAAAAGAAAAAAAAAAGAAAATAATATATTAGATTGAACACTGAGATGCACGTAGAAACTGATTAGTAGATAGAAAGCTGAAGAAAGATAATTTTTCATTCAAAATAAAATTATATCTGGGCCGAAGGAACTGTGATTAACTTATACCTTGTACATACATATGTATACAGAAGAGCCTATATATACATATTTATTATTCTTTTATTTATATTTCATTCATATGACAACTTTTATCAATTATATGTATGTTAATTATACTTACTGTTATTATTCATAATTGCTTGACTCTGCTCCCAGTTCCTTCCAATTTCCAATATGACAGCGCGTAAAATGATGTAACTTCATATTTTAGTTCGTACAGCTGCCACTAGGGCAATGTTGGTGTAGGATCGTATCATATTCTAACAGTACCTGGATCCTGTTTGGGTTTTCGTGTATTTCGATATCCGTTTATAAAGAAATAATATGACACATCATTATATTGTGTTAACATATTGTTGCTTTACTTCTAGTGGTTTTACCAATTTTGGTAGTTGGATTAAATATAATGCCTAATCTCACTGTTCCATTGTGGAGGGCATAGCAAAGCTGATTTCTTACAAAATTAATGTTTGACAACATGAAACACGAAATTCTATGAAGTAACAGGTCTATTCTGCATTGCATTTGTGCTATTGGCATTCTTTGATGTGATTCGTATCACTGGAAGTGCTGAGACTGAGATATAATTTTACATTAAATCGGTAACGTTGTAAATGATATAAAAATATTAAGAAACTAACAGTTAGAGTTCTTGAATCATATATATGTATATATCACAAAACTACACTGGATGTGAAATTTATTTGAAAGGCCTATTAACCATTATTAATAAGGATTTTCTGAATTTCGGACAATTTATATGTACAACTTACCCACAAAGCTGCGCTTCTTATTATCGACGTAATTGATAAAAAACGAACCATCTATACCATCAGACACTATCATTGATCTCAACATGTCGATATGCAACGAATAAATCGAAGCTCTTCAACAAAATAACAAGTCTAGATCAAATTTCAAACCTAATCTAGTCAGTTTATATTAACAAATAATTGTAATCCTTACTTTAAACAGTATTATAATACTACAAATATGTGTAATCGTTTTAAAGAATATCAAAGAATATTCCGAATCGTTAATTCCTTTCTCATACCAAACAAAAACTGCTTATGAACTCGAAATCTAGTTAATACATACTGATTGTACTTAATACGCATACGATTCAGTTCCAAGTCAAGCCAAATTCGTTTAATGCACTGTCCGATGTTCTTAATTTACGCTTTCCAATCCCTTCGTCGAAACGAGTGGTAAAGCTCATGCTTTAAAGCTCGTTTCCCCAAACAGGATGAAGCGCAGGGTATGTCTCACATCTGTATTGTTATCCTTTTGATGTCCTCCTCAAAGCTGGACCGCACCAGGCTTACACTGCTGTTCTGGTAAGCGCAGGGAGGCACAAACGATTTATACGATCTAGTTCCATCATGTACTGTCTTCTACGATTAAATTACTATACTTCGGTATAACATATTTGCATCTTCATTCATCAGCTATATTTCACTTTAGGAAGTTCATAGAAAAATTTTAACGTTTTTTAAATTCTACTTGTTTCCACATAGTGAAGTTTAGAATGAGAATATCCAAATGGAAGAATAATATTAGTATCCTATTTTCTAGCATATATATCCCAAGTTTTAGTTTAAAACTCATAAGTTTCTTATGAAGGTCTGAACAAATCTTAGATCCAACTTATTTCCATTCTGTGGAGCTTATAATAAAGATATCGAAATAAAAAAATAATGGCATTCTTATTTGTAGCTCATCTTATCCTGTATTTTAAAGTTTAGAAAAAATTTTTAACATTTCTTTGAATTCTATTCTTTTCCATTTCCGAGATTTGAGATGAACATATTTAAATTAAAAAATAATAGTAGTTTCTATTTTCTAGATAAGAGAAAAGTTAAAAAAACATTCATATATGAGGAATTCAACAAAAAACTCTTGCAAGTTCGCTTTATGAGATATATTTGCTAGATGAGATATAACAGTCGATGAAAATGTTTCTATATATTACAAAAAGTGTCCATAAGATAGATTCTACTTTTTAACAAGATAAAGCAAAATTGTTGATGAAAATTCGGCTCGAAGGTACTTTCTGTAAGGCCGTTGTACATGATGGATGGTCGGAATACCAAACACAATTTACCGAAGACCGAGAATCAAGAGCCATCCCTGTATCCTCGGAATCTAGAATACAGTGGACACTAGAGAGAGGTAGTCGCACAGGGGGTTTATTAAGCTTATTAACGGACTATACAAGGGTAGATGTACATATCTACGTCGGTGGTCATGGAAAGTATGGCTAGCCAGAAGGGGTGCAAGGGAGGGAGATAATAGTACCTACGTGTGTGTGTCCTATCCTCTCATTCGTTTCATACGGCAGAAGTCGAGATTTCGGCTTGTCATACCTATAATTATCATTCCCCTTTGCGTTATTTCCTCTTCGTCTATTTAATTTCCACCTTCTCACTACCTTCCTCCAAATATCAAATTTAGTTCAATTTACGTTTAAATCGACTCACGAATTTGGACTAATTATACTGCAAAAGAGAATGTATGCCAGAAGAGTAACGATATTTAAAGCGGAAAATTCGAAAATTGACTGCTTAAATTTTCCATTGTAGGTATAATACATATATTCATTATTATAAGGATACAGATATCTTTATTTTACGCGCTTCATATTCTTCTTAGAATTTTATGTGAAGTAATATGCAAGAGAATCACGAACACGATAACTATGAAAAAGAACAGCTGTCGGTGGAATTAAAAATATTACGATAATGATAATCATGCAGTCATTTGCCTTCTAAATCGACCACCCTCTTTCATAGGCCTGTTATATTCTTTGACTGCATCCCCTTCCTATAATCGCGTGGCCACCCTAGCGAGTATTATTAGCTGCACGCTTTGCAATTGGATTAACGGAAGCGGAATTGCATCGACGGAAACGGAAACGGCATGAATTGTTCCACATAGTCACGAAGGCCTACCACTTTTGCTTGTTTCATCTAATCGAAATACTTGCCAGTACCATGAGACAATTATCGTCGGATCACGATAATATTAAACTTTATTAAATGCAACATTAACAGTATCTTCCTCCTCTTCATAAAGTTTGTAAAAACGATTATGTATTTCCAAAGTTTTATCTGTTATTTGGTTTCTGTTCAATTAAAAAGAACGAAATCAATGATTTTTATTGAAATTTCTGTTGCCTAGTTCACAATATAATATCCAACATAATATTCATTGTTGTAAATTGTTACTAGAATATTCTTTCAATACTTCTACAATCTAATTCAAGGCATTGGATATTTCTCTTGCGAAAAGGTTTTATAGAGATATAAACAAATTACTAACTTACTTAAGTGAAGCTGCGAAAGCTACCTCTATTAATTTTATCTGTAACTCAAACAATCTAAAGCATCTAAGATATACTTTATGATGAAACAGTTTATTCATAAAATTTCCAACGGCTGATAGTTTTTCAAGCAATGTTAATCGACTTTTTGTGAACTTTATGTTTTGATCATTGAAATATGTATATATGTATAAGTATTCAATTAACTGGTATTTATGAGAATCTCCAAAATATAGTTGTAAATACACAAGTAAAATCAACCAATCTAGTAGAATTAAAGCTGAATTTATTAGATTCTCCAAATGAAAGATGTATCGAATAAAATATACCTACATGCCCAACACCTAGGAATAAAACAAACGATGGTACCTATTCAGACGATCCGAGAGTGCGTGAACGTAAGAACGAAGGGAGAACGGGTCGAAGGAGCTAAGGGTCGCAGATTTGGGTTTTACAGAAGAGAGGAAGAGAGGTCGTCTAATCGCGTCCCTAGTCCTGATTTAGGGCGGGATTTTAATTACGAAGGGTCAGTAAGTGCGGCTGTCCACTTGCCGTAAGTATTCCTCCCTTATTTATAGTTCATTAGCTCGGCTTTTACGCAAAAGGCAGATTAACTTACGTCCGGTTGTACGATCCCTTTTCTCAGACAAAATTTAACCCCGTAAAAAGATCTTTACACAATATTAATAAAATTCTCTTCACTATCTTTCATAATAAAATTTAAAGTTTCCTATTTAGTTAACAAGATTCTGTTGAATTTAGGAAACCTCTACTTACGATCTCTTTCTATCTATTTTCCATTGAAACAAAATTCCATAGTTAAAGGAAGCAGATTTTCGTGGACAAATCTTCGGAAGATTATTTCGACATGTACATGATTAATGAGTTCGAACATATCGCATTAAGAATTCTTCGATTACCAAAGTTATCAGGGGAAAGACCTTTTCACGAGACACTATTTTCTGAGAATCGAGTTGTCGATAAGTGTGTCTTACGAAGCCCTTCCGGTGGCGCTGGCCACCGGTATCGTTTCCAAGCGATGTCGCTATCCTGATAAAAAGCGTAAAAAATGTTTCTGCTTTCCCTCCGCCCATTAATCTGTTATCTCGCTCACCTCATAACGAGCTTTACAATCCGACGTTACTTTGAAAATATCGCACAATTCCTATATTTCTTTTAAAAAAATCGAATTAATTACTAATTCATAGGATAAGTAACAATCGCTATCTTTTACATACCTACAACCACACGATTTGTACAATTTTCTGTTAAAAGAAATCTACTAACTACAACACAACGCTACCAAAGAAAATTTATTTCAAAAGATCTCATCTTAATTGATCATTAATTCACAAGACAAATAACAATGTCTAACTATTCTATCTATTAAGTATTGCTAACCACGAATTGAATTACCACATTATTTATACATTTTCTTATTAAAAGAAGCAAACTACCCAATTAAAAGAAAAAGTCTCAACTTACAGGTTAGAAAAATCAAGTAAAAAACAATGGGATTACATCATGGTCGAACAACCATAAACACACGTGACAACTGCGATAGATCTGGCCGGCGTCTTTCGCGTAAGTAATTGCGGTTTCACGACACGCAGACCCGATTTTTGCGGTAGATCGGTGTGAACCGACAAAACCGATCGGCGAGGTGTCCCTCGTCCGCGCTTCTCACTTTTAAAGACAGAGAGATAAGAAAACGCAGGTAAAATCGGCCACGGGTCGAAGCACCGTGCCACTTCCGAGGGGTTAATTACATTCTTGCGAGCCCCGCACGAACGAGTGAAACCGCATTTTGCTTCCTCGATTGCACTTTAGCAGACCACAGTGCAATAAACGGTAGCGTTGCGGGAACACGCCGACCGGAGACCTTTAAAGCGCCTTACACCATCTTTTCACGTATGTATTCCGGGAAAATTCTTTCCAACTTCAACGAAGTTACGTATCAAGTAATATCGGTGCGTCGTCGGGCTGGATCGTTTGACTTCACCGGTTAACTTCAAAGGGTCAACGGTTATTTGATTACAGCTTACTCGAGTATTTTGTGGCAGTTCGGTGTTCTTGCAACTGGAAATTGAAAAGGATTGGTCAGATTATAGGATGTTGAAACGACATGGGAGAAATTTTAGTACTTCATTGAACTGTAAAAGCTGTATACAAGACACATAGATAGTAATTTAATAGCTGATTTTCTTTAGAAGATGTAATAGTAGAATCATAAAGAATTTTCAAAATATGTAAAAGTTATCAAACTATTATTATCTATCTGTCTATCTATCTATCTATCTGTATCTATTATGATACATTATTCTAGAACTACCATTGCTTTTCAAAGTGGAGTACCTACCTACGGATGACGAATCTAAATTTCTAGACTTGAATTTACTAGAAAGAAAGAATTTACTAGAAATTTTGAAGAATTTTCAAGATATACAAAGATCATCAAACTATTATCATGATTTTAAACAATTTAGGAGAACAATCAGTGATTTTCGAATTGAAGCAAGGAGAAATATCTGAAGAGAACTCGTCCAAACCTAAACCCTATCAATTATCATTACCAGCTAACTTATATGTCTAGTAATAATGTTTGGCGTCTGTGTAGAAGATAGATATCTGACCAAAGATACAATTCTACAAAGTTCCTGGTGGATTGAATCTTGCAATGGATATCAGAGGTAACAGCTTCCTACCTTGGTAGAGTAGAGACAGGTGGGGGGTCACCGAACAAAGTTCAAAAGAGAGTAAAAGAGACGACGGGGGAGAAAAGGAGGAGGTTGAAGGTGGCGGTGGTACGAAGGAACAAAATCCCGAGGGTGGGGCAAACGATCCACGATGCGGGAGAGTCCCACCCCCACCTGCTCCCGCGATCACAGGCTCCGCCTCCAGAAAGCCGCGTGACGTCACACAGACACTTGTTACGCCTTGCTGATACACTGGATTGCCACTTGGATCTTGTAACCTGGAGAAGTCACTCTTTCAACCCCTATGAGCGACTTTTGTCCAAGTTTCAAACTACAAAAATCAAGATTTTTTATTATTCCGTTCGTTTTCGTCACTTGAGGTTTATACAGTTCTACGATATATTGAAATAGGTATTAGAGATGCAACTCACTAACTTAGAAAAGCCACTTTTTTCCTATGATTAATTATCATCAGTTTTTAATGTATTTTCCAATTTATAAACATCAAAATATGTACTCTATTACTTCGTTTACTTTCGCCATTGAGGTTTTATAGGATTCTGTTTAATCTGGAAACATCAGAATAAAAGTTAGGTGGAAAGCAAGCCATGATGAAAAACATTTGAATTTCCCTCGCTTCCCAGAAAATTGAATAACTTTCCTGATAGTGCATGCGGATATTATCCTGTTATATACTAGGAATTATTAGAATCCCCGACTATTCGACTATCAATTATTTCAGAAAAAGATATGAGCGTTTAACGCCATTCTGCAAGATTACGAAATCGCGGGTGCTGAAACCCCTGAGTGGCCCGCTGTGAAAAAGAACATGATAACACACGGAGTTTTGATGATACTTCCTCCTTATCGGTGTTAGAACTAGCCAAAAGACTATGTAGAGAAATGACTAATTAGCATGAATTAGTTCGACCACGTCAAATATTACATCAACGACATCTATACGTTTTATATATATTGGTACTACATGATTGGTCGAATCGGGTTTTGATCAGTTGCAAAATCGGGCTCACTAGCATATGCAAATATATTTATAAATGGATACAATTATAGATAGCAACTACGATGACACATGGGATTTTCCGTAAATTCGCTGTAGCCATGAAACAGGTTGGATTTACCTTTCACGATATCGAAATGGCCTTCAATGTATCTTTTCTCCTGTACAGCTGATTAATATACTGTATCTCTGGATTTTTACACATTTTGAGGTACTTAAAAGTGAACGAATGGATACTGTTTTCAATTCTTTATGATTCAACTTTACTTCAAACTAATCTAATTACTGCATTGTTAAACTGAATGTGGATACCGTGGATACTAGTAATGCTTAATATTCTATGATCATATCTAAAAGGTTTATGCGAAAGGTTAAATAAATGATCACTTTGTAACGCCACCTTAACGTGCACTTTACGATTCAACTTCATTTCGAGCTAACCTAAAGCTCACAGTGATAACATTCAGCACTCTTTTATATTAAATGATTTCTGTAATTCTTCTCTCAAAGCTACAACCATAATTTGGAACACTTACTTGTGCTGACTAACGCCACTGACGCTTTCGAGAATCGCAAGCAGTTCCTATCGAACGACCTATAGATCGAAATCCTACTTCCTTAGTACGTGGCGCTACTTAACCTAATTTGCACGCCCTTATTCAATTGGTTAAATATACAAAATTAAATACACGTACTACGTTCAGCAATTACATTGAATAACTTTATGTGCACATATATTAAAAAGTGGTGGTGTTTTTAAATTTACCTTGTAATATACCATTATTCATGTCATCTTACAACGAGTGAAAGTAAATCATTTGTTCCTAGAGAATCGAACACTAATCGTATACTTCTATAACGAAACTAATTAACAGTTTGAGATATATTAAGATACTAAGTACATTAAAACCATTTGATCAAATGCATTCGATTACTAATTGATATGATCATTTGCCATGACTAACACAATTTCCCAGTAGTTGAACAATGCAACATATTCGCCGGAAGCTGGTGAAAAACTCTTCGCGTGAGAGAATAGACTGCGTATAAATAAGCAGAGAAATATGAAAATGCGAACACTGGCCAGAAAACGAGTGCACTCGATCAGAGGGCGGGCGATCTAACAGTGGGGATATGGAAGAGAGGAGGCGCGGCGGGAGGATGATGTCGACGGTGGGGAGCTTTGGAATTGCAAGGCTTAGGCCGTCCCGGGCCGCTTACGCGGAACACGCGGCTGAAGCCGCGCCGCCGGCATTACGTCGCGCACCGTCGACCGCGACTGACGTTCCTGTAATTGTGTTTCATTTCCAACCTCTATTTCGATGTACTGTGTTTTCTCGAATCTACAAACGAGCCTCGTCAACAATCGTGTCTGCGCACAGTATCGAATCTTTGTCGCGAAACAAAAGTGAAAGCTTCTCATTTAAGCTGTCATTAGACCAACTGGTGTCAGAGGTTCGGAAACCTCGGCGTACCTCGCGTCCAGCAACCTGTAGGAGCCTCCAATCTGGGTAAAAACGTGTTACGTCATCAATAAGTGATCGTATAGTTTAATAATAAATCCTTGATAGATCGTGCATCGATCTCTGTAGTGACACCTCGCGGACTAAAAGTGCAATAGAGGGGAGAAACAGTTTCTGATTGGAGGTGTTACGTTGTTATTCGATAAATATTGTCATGGCGTTGGCGGGAAACGAGTAAGTTTAAGAGCTGCCGTTATGGAACTCGGAGAAATTTCGAGAACGCCGACAATACTTCGTACGTATTATAAGATACGATGAATGTGTCGGTAAGTATCCTGGATATCCATTGTGTGGACCAGAAGTGGAGAAGCAGCTGCTGGAGGAGGAGTTACTGGTAGCAGCCAGGAAGTAGATAACAGGCTCCGGTGGAGTGTATAGATCGAGGAGGCAAGTGAAGTCACGACGTCTTGCCCGGAGGGTGCGTGCTTGGGCGACGAGGGGCGGCTACTGGCCGATGGGATGCATCTACCGGTGGGTTCCGTGGGCTGCGGGGAGAATTACGCCACCGTTGGATCCCACGAAGGCGCCGGCCCGTGCGGCCCCTCACTGGCGCCTCTCCAGGGGGTGAACACCAGGTACCAGCAGGCCGACGACGCCGACGCCGGGGGAGGAGGTGGCGAGATGAGCGAGGGTGCCGCCGTCGGCGAGCTGTGGTGGACCGAGAGACTCGTCGGCGAGGCACAGGCTGAACACCCTGGCGAATTAGTTCGAACAGGTTCGTAATATTTCTAACATTGAAATTAGTCTGTCTTTAATCGTTTATGGAAACTTTGTAAATTTATTACGGTATATTTGTAGTGACTCAAGTAATTTGTTTGCGAGGATGTATGGATGGATGTGAATATTCATATTGTTTGTAAACTAGGATTACTAGGTTAGTAAAATTGTCTGGTTCGTTTGTATAGATTTACATTAATGTGTAATGTGTTTTTGAAGATTTAAATGATTTGTTTGTAAAGTATATGGATAAAGGTTTCTGTTGTTCCTTTCTTTCTGCACTTTTGAGTCCTTTGCGGTACAAGTTTTATAGTTTACTCGGTGAAAGTTCTAATCTTAATATGGCTTTCAAGAAACGATCATTGATTGGTTAAAAAGTTTGACGTTGTCTTCTATTCGAAGAAGCTGGAAAACAGTACGCGTAACGGAAATTTTATTGCGAAACTTTTCATTGAATTTTCGGGCACGGATGGTTTTATTGCAAAATTTTCTATATGTAGTTGGTGAAATATCAGGTTAGTAAAAAATTATAATGTTTCTACGTAGATTCTTAGTCATATTAATCATATTTTAGAAGAAGACAAGAATAATGTTTGTACAAGTATACAGTTAAATATGGCGGCCGAGAATAGAGTTAGATGAATTAAATTTAAGAACGTAAAAATCTTTATATAATTGTAAAATATCATTTTTCCCAAATATTAATTTAGAATATTCATTAAAAAAGTACGTAAAGTAATACTTGTTACAAAAATTTAATTGCATCTGAAGGAACAGAACCAATTCTATTCCGCCTGTCTCTACAGCAAAGACACTAATTGCTTTTATAATTTTTTGCAGGATCACCGTATTTTCTATGCAGTCAACTGCCAACTCATTGGCGGTCCAACAAGACGCTTCCGGTGGCGTTCAAAGTTGTCGCCCTGGGCGAAGTCGTCGATGGAACTCTAGTGACAGTGCGAGCGGGTAACGATGAGAACTGTTGCGCCGAACTAAGGAATTCCACTACCTTGATGAAGAACCAAGTCGCCAAGTTCAATGACTTGAGGTTCGTTGGGAGAAGCGGCAGGGGTGAGTCTTTTAAACAGTTTTCTTGGTTCTCATCCTTTTTTTCAAATACATACATGAGACATAACCTAACCTTTATCACGCCATTAGATTTCATAGTGATATAAAAATGAAATTAATATCTCGTATCTAAATGTAAACTGCTGACACTATAATATTATACCTGAAATATCTAAACTAAAATCATATATGTCTAAATGTAAACGTTTTTTAAGATTCTACGTTAAAAACACAACGGTTAGATTTGAAGATATAGATCAATGATTGAAGATAAATGATCAAAACTCGAAGCAACTGATTAAACGAGCCAATAGAGAGAGTTAGTTTTGAGGTTTCGAGTGTCATCGTCAGTGGCAGTTTGCTTTGTAAGTCGTTGAAAAAGCAGCCAGTAAATTATCTGCACGAGAGAGGCATGTACCGTGATTTCGAACCCCCTAAAAGCACGGTTATTGTAATCATCATCGTCATCAACTGGCCTCAACCCCGCTTGACTCGTCTCTCGCTTTTAAACCCTCCGCATCCGCGAGTTCCCTCGCATCCCGCTGCCCCCAGAGTCATTACTCGATGTCCGCCGGTAGCCCCGACCTAGCATCCGAAACAACTGGCCGTTAATCAGAAATCATCGTCCGTCGGCCAGAGAGAAAGAGGCTAAGTCTCGAAAATCAAGCAAATCCGATCAATGTTCCTACCTTGTTTCTGTAAAACACAAATATAAATTTCTTTATTTTTTAGTTTTAAGTTTATTTATATTACTAATTTACTTTACACTTAGTTTCTTTGGTTAATATGCCTCAAAAGTTAATAACAAGGCTTTTTGAAACGGATGTATTAGTTTATGATGCAAAACTTTCTATTTCAAAAGCAATATTAAGAAAGATTGTAATTAATATTATACAGTTATATGACGATGTTTATTTGCCGTACTGTTTTCTTTTACTTGTCAGACCTTTACACCTAATATTATTTCAGATTCCTTTAAGTATCTTTTTTATACAAAGTGAAAAATCTATCCAGAAACTTTTGCACATAACTTTAGATGTCTAGTGTATTTTCTAATCATATAGTAGATTTATTATACAATTTTTATATACATATTTCGTAAGCATGAAGAGAATTCCTTAAGAAGCGTTACAGTATCAATCGAAGCGTAGTTAATATTAAAAAAGTAAAACTAAAGCTTTCAACGCAATCTACTCAGTTAATAATTTTATCTTCGGATCCCTTTTTTGAAAGGCGCTTCGATTAAAGCAGGCAGAAACGAATAGTCTGAGAGTTAATTAGAAATGTTAAATATCTTCTTTACCGTTTGCACTTTACGTTAGTTAATTCGCTGTTCGGAAAACCGCAGTTGTTAAACTGCTTTAAAAGGTATAGATTAAGCTTCAATGTGGAAATTAAATCGTGTCAGCCGCGAACAAAGTTACACGTATCACAGGAACCGAGCTTTTAATAAATGATTGTCGAATGAATTGATCGTCCGGTAGCTTTTTAAATAATCCGTTTTTACGCCGATTAAGTCGCAGATTTCAGGGACGCGCGTGTACGTAGATCGGGCGACGATTATCTACGGGCCAGCAGGTAAACTCATCGGGTTCTACAAATGCATTTTGCACCCCACGCACCGTACGATGCATTTATGAATTAACGAGCTGGACTGCTCGCGCTCGAGCTGTACGCCCGTCGATAGCATCATCTATGTTTCATTCGATTTCATCATGAAGTGCAGGGTCAGCGAGGTTCCATCCACCTCCTGACACCGGACACGCTATCCCCGAAATCAATTAGCGAAAGGGACACGTCCCTCGCCGGAATCCTTCGATCCCTTTGTCTAGTTTTTGGTATTTTTTTTCACTATCTCTCCTCGATAATCCGTAATACTCAATTTCGACGATTGACCAAACCACCCTCGTACCGGCCGCGACCGGCCAGTCTACCTACCCTCCTATCATCGAGGTTTTGTTTCCGCGACTTATTAATTTGATTGAATCCTACCGCACCGCTCCGATCCCCCCTCTCGATATTGCCGATTCGTCCAAGGAATTCGACGGAAAATTCGGAAGCGTCGAGCTTGAAATTTTCTCGTACATGAATATTAAGAATTCATCAAACCGAATCAAACGTGACCACCGTAGTCTGGTCAGACTAGATCGACTAATAATATATTCTAACAACAAAATGAAGTAACTACAACAAATCTTATCTAAAAGAAATATAAAATATACAAGATCAACGTTGTTGAAAGAGTTAAAGGAAGCAAGAGACTAGTAAGATGTTTGCAATTATCACCTTCCGTGAAGGCACGATATTTCTTCAGAGGATCGTAAACGAAAGGAAAGAGAGCTGGCTGGTAGCGCCGGATCAAAGAGAGGGGCTACAGAGGTTGAAACGGGCGTTCCATCATCGTCGGGACCAAGGCAGCCCCGTGCCTATAATTAGTAATATACCGCAGTCTATATCGACACGGCTGAAATTACCACCGATAGTAATTATTTGACAATTGCAGAGACATCCTGTTGCGAGACTCGGGACCTTCGTCCCCGTTCCACCGAACCCTTCGCTTTTCCATCCCAGCTCCTGGCTCTCCCACTTGGAGAGAGAGTAGCTACCTAGCCCTACGCGAGAGAGACCTCGTCTCTCTGCTCTCCCTTCCCCCTCCCTCCACCTCGGTGCCACGAGTATTAACGGACGGTTTCGAGTGGTTTCGGATGGTTGTGTGGGCGGTTTGGGATGGCGTTCATCTCATCCTCGGCACCGTTGGAAACGCACCGACACATCGAAGCGAGCCGGAGTCGCGCTGGATAACCGGCGATGTGGTGCACGTTATATAGGTGGCACATACGCGTGGCCCGGTTTTGTCTGTCGGTCTGTCCGTCCGTCGTTCGCGAATGCACAGCCTGGGTGTCCTGTCTCTGCAGATGACCGTTCCCATCATCGAGTATTAACCGCAGGTCCGGCCATCGGTGGGGGAAATCGGCCGTGCGGCATTATTAGCCCCAAATGCGATGGACTCGGACGATGGAGGGAAAGGGGCATTCGGGTGTCGTGCGCGGATTCCCTTCCTATCATCGCTTACGATATCGCTTCGGTCAGCTTCCGATACTTTTCACGCTTTTTTTTCACCCTTTTACATTCAACCCTCTTTTACTTTCTTATAATGGCATCCTTTTGCAACCATCTGGATTCTGTAAATTATACATTGAAATTAAATGGCGTTCTTCGAGCCTAAGGCGTATCCTTGAATACAAAATCGTAGGAACGTCGAAACCTTCTGTAGTGTCCAGCATAACAACGAGCGCTTTACTGTCTAGACAAATTTGCTACATTTACAACCGTCGAAAAAATTGTATTTCCTGTCCGATCCATCAACGACGAACGTTGTCATGCAGGCCGCGGTAAGAGCGAAAAGACAGACGTAACGGCGCGCGAATGCGATCGATGCGGCTAATCGATTTTAAAGCGAAAGCCAGAAAGAGGAACCGCGACACGCGCGATTTTTGGTGTTCTGAAACGAGCCACTTTGCGCTGGACCGAAACGATGACGATAACAAGGATGCAATGACGGGCGCGAGAGCGACAGCATCGCGGGCTCAGGGGCTGCAATGGGGGCAAAAGGGGTGGAGGGTGAGCGGCTGCACGCGGGGGAGAGGGCATGCTATAACTAGGATATAACGCCGTGCCTCTCTGCAGTCAGTTGCAGCTCCCGGGGGTGGCGGGGTTGGGGGTGTTTGATGCCGGTTATCATGTTGACAGACACAGCGAGGTGGACCAGGGTGCACCAAGGGGAGACAATTACAAATCGTTGACGTTTACGCCAACACAAACGACTATATGTCCGCGACACGTTAGATATCCTCTCTTTAACGCAAACGAAGGGCCTTCTTCGTATTTTCTCGGGTGTTTGTCGAATTTCATGGCCCAGATCTTCTTCCAGTTCCATTTAGATGTCGATGGTTTGGCAGATCGCAGAATTCTTTTCTTGAAACTTTGAATTTCTACGGAAAGAAAACATTGATGTTAAGTCATGTTCTTAATTTCTTACGCGAGAGTAGCTCTAAATTTCAGTACGTTGTATGTCGATACATCGCATGTCTTAAAAATTATCTCCTTATTTTTTATCAATATCAAAAGATTGAAAGCTATCAACAATTACAGGTACTTTTGATCATCACAGCCGTGTCTCATTCCAGTATCAATGAAATTTTCAAATGTTTTATGTAACATACATGATATTACATGTGAACATTGGCTGTATTAATTGTTCAAATACGTTCGCGAGCCACTGTTTATCGTATTAAAATTTATATTTTTAGTCATAAAAGTAATATTAAAATCGGAAAATCAACCAATAATGGGCTTCTTCTCGTATCACCTTTATTTTTTATCCCCGACTGAAAGAATTGCAACAAGACGATCAACACCTCTTTCCTATAAAGGCAATCTATTTTTAAGTGGACCGTGCCGACACAAAGTAACTCGAGAAGAACCACAGCTATAATCCAGTTGACTTTAGCATCCGAAAGAGACAAGGGGTTGTTTCGTTGGAACAGGCAGCGAATTACCAAATGCATATTAGCGTGCGATGGGCCGTTTAAGAAAGTGTAGTCAATCTCCGCGACGGACGTTTATGGAGAGGGAATTAATATACCGGACCTTCAACTTCGAGACCTTCGTCGGTGATATATGCACACCGGTGCTCCACCCCCGGAACGTCCTTTTCTCTCCCGCTTTAGAGTCTGCGCGCTCTAAGAAACTCGCGGTCTCTCGAAACCTAATGGACGTGGATGTAATTGCGGTACGAAATCGTAAAGTATTTAGATCGAGATTCGCTCGTGGCACCACTGACCACAGAATATAGGTCTGTCGCGAATTTGTTTGCAACTCGATAGGTAATAAATTCCTCTTCTAACTAGAAATGTTATTACTTCTTATTACAGAATGTATATTATACAAACTTTACTTCGTTAGAATACAAGAAATATTATTCGAAAGTTTCAGTAAATCTACATTTCGATGGATAATTAATTGTTCTTCTAACTAGGCATCTTTTATAGAATACAAAAAGATTCATTCAGTATCTTCTTGTCTATAAGATTTCTTTAACTGTGAAATTCGATTGGTGATAAATTTCTCTTCTAAACAGATATTTTATTGCTTCTTTTATATAAAGAATCATTCTCTTGTATTGAAAATGTCCTGTCTGCCATTTCGAAACCGAGGTTTTATTACTTTCTTTGTGCCATATTTACTTTGCTCCATTCAATTTAGCTACAGCCTGTAAAACTGAACAGGATCCTAGCTACATATGTAATAACAATATATCTTTACGAAGGAGTAGTACTTAACTTGATACTTTATTTTTAACTAAGGGAGGTACATATATACATCGTTCTTTTATCATATTCGATTTTTCTGTTTTAGGGAAAAGTTTCAGCATCACAATTACTGTATCAACGACACCACCCCAAGTGGCTACGTATACGAGAGCCATCAAGGTGACCGTCGATGGACCCAGAGAACCGCGCTCCAAAACGAGTGAGTAGATCAAACACTTTCCATTCTCTGGTAGGCCGTGGATCGCGAGATCTATCCGCGGCCACCGGCTGCTACTATCCGTGGATTCCCTGAAAATGTACCGATAATTCAACGAAAGTCCCTATACGCGGTAATGGGAAGTCATTACCGAGCAGATGGTGCGCGATGATGCAGTGGTCGACGTGCGTACCGCGCGTATGCGTGTTTTGGGTTAGCTATTCACCAAGCTGTACTACATAGACAATGCTTTTACCAGCACACTGCCGCGTGAAAAGTAATCCACTTACCGTAATATACTATGAAAACCTCGAAAAATATCCGTTAATTATCGATGCTTGACCATGCTTAATAACGGTGTCGTATGATGCGTATTTGCGATACCGGCTTGATATACAAATAACTGAAACCATCGTTCAATACGCTGTATTCATAGCCTTTTTAGAATTTGGAAAGAAGAAGGGCTAGCTTGATACTTTTCCAGATATCCTTTATGAAACTTGTCTTAATCGAGCGAAGATTAATGCACGAGTTGATACATTTTTGTTTAGTTTGATGGAATGCAGGGAACATTGGTACGTTTTAAGAAACACTATGAAATCCTCCAAAGGAAAATCATATACTCTTTAAGTTTGAAAAAAAGGAAGAAAATTACTGGGAAATCTTTACAGATATTCTATAGGTATAAAAAATTACGTTAACCGAGCGAACATTAATTGAGAAGTTCCTGATGCGTTTCTCTCACTTTGACATCTGCAGAGCAGAGAAACGTACGTACACATATTGAATATTCGGAAACCACGGAGACAACTGGAACAGTGAAAAGCAGGAAAACAATGATTATTCCTGCAATTATTTGAAAATAATTTCGTTGAATCTGGAAATATTCAAACTTCAGCAGTTTTTGATTATCCATTATCGGTTTCACATAATGGTTCCACAAAATGTAAATTTATTTCCATAAATATTTTTCGATGATGCTCTCGTCGACGGGCGGAGAGAAAGAGAGAGAGAGAGAGAGAGAGAGAGAAATTCAAAAAATACAGAACGATTGTTCCAGCTTAAGCGAGTGCCACCAATTTCAGGCTTCCATCCGTAGAAAAAAATGCCTGTTATTTCGATATCAGATTAATAGCCGCTGCGGAGTCGACCACGAATACGGCAGCTTTTTGCGGACGTTTCGCATTTGTTGTATAAAGTATTGATAGGCGTAGGACGATGCGTGCCCGTCGGTCTCGCAGATTTTTTTTTCACCGCTGTTGTTTTTCGAAATGGTCCAGCGTGATTGATTTTTCTAACGTTTTTATAGCTCGTTCACGTTCTGCCGGTCAATCGATATAGCACTAAGCGTCGAAATCTATAATACTCGTGGAATTTTCTGTAGAGGCATACAATTTTCACAATCGAAGTTATTTAGGATTTGACTTTCGTCAGATTCGAAGACAGGATAGAATTTTCAACTATTTATCTGTTAATATATAAAAACTGACAGTTCTCTGTACGTTTCTCGACATGTTTGATCGCATGTATTTCGGCCGGAAAAAGTCAAAACAAGCAAATTGATGTTTTTTTTTTTCGTTGTTTTAACGAGTAACCTATGGAAATCAACGGAATATCAAAAAATCATTTATGGTAACAAAAAACGTAAATTATACGTAGATATTCGAGCTTAATTTCTCAAATAGATTCTATCATAGATACTCTGTTTAATTTTTAAGACCAATTAGACAATTTAATATACGAGAGACCGTCAACTTTTTTCTATAGTTTTTTCTATAAATCCAAGCTTCTTCAGTTTAAGAAGATAATCGACTTTTATGGCAAACAAACTGCTTCGATATCAGAAATCATCCATCGAAGAGTAAAACAATTAAATACCTGCTTAAAGATCATCGATTTCTGCTGGAGCTTTTACAGATCCAAGTGGATAATTGGACAAGACAGAAACAATTCGACAATTCTGAAACCATCAATCTCTTCTTTAGTTCTCAGAGATCCAAGCTTCCTCAGCTGAAGCGCTTAATCGACTGTTTGAATAGCATCATCCAGAGAATAGACAGACGCGCGACGCGTGAAAACTATTCCAGACGGCAATCGCCGGTCGGACTCCGTGGCGGATGAAAGGAATCGGCTTCGAGACAGGACACGCATCACGACATATTGCATACACGAGTTTTGGGCAGCGATGGCGTGGCTCCTCCTGGCCCTGGCACGCACCAGGGACAATCTATGTAACAACCAGCGTACGAGCGCCGTCGGGCAAAACAACCGGCGCTTTCATTGTCCTCGCAACGATGCGAAGCGCGCCGCTCCGCAGACACCTGCCGGCTATCATTATTGCGTGGATAATCGTGAGCTTTTTGTTATCGAAAATCACCACCCCTGCCCGCCCCGTTTTTCGGCTTTGGTCCCTCTTTTTCCCGTCTCGCCTCGACCGGCTGTTTCGCTGGTAATCGTGCAATTTCTGTAATTCGCCGGCCCGTCAGCGCGTGTAAATACTGCAAACGCGGCTACCGTGGCCCGGAACGACACGTAACCGGATTAACGGACTTCCAAGGCTGCGACAGCCTGACCAGAACCGTTTGAACGCGTCAGGAACGCGTTTGAGAAAGGAAGTTGGTAAGAATTTTACCACCGTACTTGCTTAGGAGAAGATTAAAAATTTCCTCTCGTTCTATCTAGGAAATTTCTTAATGTATACGTTATTTTCAAAGAAACTACGAACGACGAACTGTGGCAGCTTCATTGTAACAATCGCTCAGTTCTAAAAGTAATAATTCTTGTAAATCTGGAGTAAGGAAAGCAAATAGTCGTTAGTTACACAACCTTCGTATCTTCCTTAACAATTTCTATTCGAGTATCGATGCTTAGAGGTGTATTACTCTCCTATCGATATACCATACAGGCTGATAGTGAGAGAACTTACGTCGATGACAATGTAAAGTATCATTAGACTAGTTTCTCATTCTGATTCCTCCTCGACTGTGGAAAACGTTCAACCAATTTCTCGATCATGCCTGGAAACGAAAACGAATGGAAAAGGTAGCCATGAATCGGGTGGAACGACCGGAGAAAAGGGAACGAAACAAAGTGGCTACCGGGTAGCCGTCACCGTGGCCGAAAATCATCGAAACGTTCCCAGCAAAACAATATCGATGGATCGGCCGCTGTCAGTCAAAGGTTGAAATTGAATTTGCTTGTCCAGTAATTGCTCCGCGTTTGGAATTTCGATTAGACAGGAATACACGACGCGTTCGTCTCTCTCGAAATCATTTTCCCTTGCCCTCGTAAAAAACCCTTTCCAAAGCCATACACGTTCGTTCCAAGCTTAAGTGTTGCAACCGTGATTCAAAATATCAAAAAATCTATTTGAATTCTTAAACAACTAGACTAAAACGTGGTTGCAGCGGTGTATTACAGCTTATAAATATCAAAATCGGTACGATCATGGATTGGAAAAGCACGTCTCGGGGAGATGGTGAATTTTAGAGCGAATCGGAAGCAGATTCATCCAGATGGATCGAGAGAAATCGCGCGTTATCGAACGATATTACTCCCAGTAGCCGTCCATTGAAACTATACAGAGATCGCAATTGAAAGATATTACCGGATGATTGGAAAGAATCCTTAGATCGAGATACTGGATCACTTGTCTCGATGAATTCCTTGTTTGTATCCACCGATTCGTCCAAGTATCGTCGTTGTTTGTATCTACCAATTCATTGACAGTAGGTTAGAATTCTAAAACACAAAAAGAACTGAAAATCATCATTAAAGTACAGTTAGCTTATAAACAGTTTGATGATACCTATCTCTAGTGGATCAGCGATAAATGGTGTGTGTTGGTGTTCATTCGCGAATCATCAAGGTCCTACTCGATAAGCTTTGCATCTTTTCTAATAATTCCTTTCTAAATCGGTTCTTACATTTACATTATTGCTGCGTCAATTTATCATAAAGCTCGCTAGTACGAAAATATAAATCGTACGAAGTACTGTCAGATCAGGTAAATAACGAAATTATTTCAAGTAACGGGGCTCGACTGCTCCGAGCTGATTGGCATCATTGAAGAGTAGAATCTTGCTTTATCCTTCTTTCTGAGAAAAGAATATTTTTACCATAAATTTTCATGAAGGAGAAAAATCTAGCAAATAGAGAGTGAGAGAGAGAGAGAGAGAGAAGGAGAGAGAGAGAGAGTATCTTCCTACAAGAATGAAAAAGAAAAAAAGGAAATATTCGACTTCTCTAGAGTCTAGACTGACCTGTTTCCTATACCATCGAGGAATAGGAATTTTCTTTATCGTTCCTTCCAAGAAGAGGACCTTTTCTGCGATAAATTTTTACGAAGGAGGAAAATCTAGCAAATAGAGAGAAAAATAGTTTTGTACGAAAGCAAAAAGGAAAAAGGAGGAAAGATTCGTGTAAAATTCTCGAAATGCTGGCAGACCACGACGTGAAGGAGGACGTAAGACGAGCGGAGGGAGGGGCCCCGTTATTAGAGAGGAGGAAAAAGCCGCGCTATTTCCGTCCTCTGGGGCTGCCACACTTTGATTAGATAAGCCCACCACTCGTGCTGCGGAGATTGGAATTATTGTTCTCTCTCCCTCTCTCTCTCTCTCTGTCTCTCTGCTTCACCATGTTCAACGAACAGGCGAAGGGGCAATCGGTGAAGGTGTTATATCACGATCGTTCTTGTTTATTGTAATTAACCGCCTTTCCGCTTCTAGATTCGGATAGCAGGTACGTTTTCAGATATCCCGAACAGGCACGACGCGATAGCGAAGTCAAGCCTTGATGATCTAACATTCGAAGAGATCCTTGGTGCTCTGATGTTGGATCGGTCGAAGAACAATCCTCGTTCAGGTGTGTTAGATCCCCTTATGTAGTTGTGAAAAGCGTGAAATTAATTAAATACCGTGACTCGTGTATCAACTCACTTCTTTCGTCCTTGTTTTGTATATTCGACGATCCTGATTCTAGTCGTTTCATTTTTTTCACTATTGTTGACAGACATAGAAATCCGAAGAAAAGTTGTGGAAATTTAATATTCATAAAACTTACTGTCGTAGCAAGTCGCTTCTTTGGCTCTTGATATATTTTACGATCGTTACGCTCCTCTCTTCATTCTTCTTTAATAGAAACGTTATTTAATAGAAACATCGGAGAAAGCAAAAGAGATTGTAGGAAAAGAACCTCGAGGAAAGTAGTTACGAGAACTTAAGCAAATACATTTTGTCGTATCAAGACACTTTTTCCTGTAATATATTCGATAATCATATTCCTGATCTTATTTCTTTTTAATAGAAACATCAAACACTAGAAGACACAGCGAGAAATCGAAAAGAATCTCTTAGAGAAGAGTTCAGAGGGAAAATCTCTTGAAAGGTGTAATTGAAACCTCTGCCTCGTAGAAAGGACGAAAGCGCGCTGCCTTGCTCTCCTCCGTCGCAATCCGTGATCCATTCTGAATTATCCGCCGCCGTGCTACATCCCATTCTACTTTGCTCCTCTTGAATGGAAACACCTCGGCGAGCCATCCAAAAAGAGTGTCGGCCGGTACGTTTGGAGCATTACGAGCGTCCGGTACGTGAGAAGTCGTGGGATCCGGTCGAGGAGCTGAACACAGAGCTCCCTTGTTTCTCCTGGCCCGGCGATCGTGGTAGTCGGTAGCGAGGAATAATCTTGTAGGCATCGGTTGGCGCACCGGAGCTGACCATCTGGGCTCACCGACAATTTCGTGCAGTTTGCGGTCGAACTTTATTTGTCGTTCGCCCTCGTGGCCGAAGTTTCTCTCTTCCTCTCACAGCCGAGCGTGTTTTCTTTCCTCTTTCAACTACTATTCTCGTCTTCCTTTTCGTTCCTTCTCTCACTGGAAGAATAACAATTTGCGCCTCGCGAGCTCCCATTCTGGGCTTCCTCTTCTGATTCCGAGAGGAAAGGGGAACATGCTCTACATCTCTCGATCGACGCCGATCCTCTGCAACCGTGTGCTCTTCGAGCGAAAAGTGGAACGAGAAGATCTTTTTTCAAGGAAACGTAAAGGAGAAAAATTATCCAGAGCTTCCTATAACGATCGATATTTCGCGAATAAAATGCCAGAGGTTATATAGCCTAGTGATTTTGCCACTGAATGTCCTGTTCAGTGATTACGTAAGCACTCGAGCCTATGCACGTGGCGCATAATGTGCATCGCCGTATAACGATACACACGGACTGCGTGCATATTGCGATCCGCCCCAATAGAGAATCGCCATGTTCGCTGTGTATACTATGCAGGCAACTCGATACTTGGCTCTGCCAGAGCTCCATCAATTCACCGGCGGTGGTTGGAATGTGCGAGGAATGCTATTGAAGTCGATCGAGACGCGAGCCACTCGAATTTCTTAATTATCCCTCTCTATTGGGCTAATTGCACAAACATATGTCTTCCTTGTCCCTCTTCGTCCAGGATGCTGAACATCCCTGCTTTGGATAGCAAGATTATCCAATCTTCCTTGCGTCTTTGCGCACTTCTACAAATCTCTCGATGTTTACACTTTGAATTGTTAATTCAGTTAATTGTTAATCGTACCTGATTCTATTGGCATCGTATTTTTATATTTCAATCTTTCTCCCATTTCACTCAAAAGGAAGAATTTGCATAAATACTCGTTGATGCATGTGAAATGCGCAGTCGTTTTTGCAAGTAGAAATTTAATCGCACGTAATTTCCGTCAAACATTATATTTTTAATTGGGGAAATTACCATATGAGTTTACTAATTAGTTTAGTTACGGCGAGTTTATAAAAATGACCAGTTCTCCGGTTCAAAGTTTCTTGGAACGTAGCTGTTACAGTTTTCCTTCTAGTAATTTATATATTAACAAATACTTGAAATAGAGCAGAAAATTTTTTTAACTTTTCACATTTCACAAATAGTACATAAACTTATATTTCCAGCAACTTCACGGTAATTTTTCAAATTACATCTTCTTAACATTGAATGTATGTGAATATAGCAGATTTTGGGAAACAACATTTTATATGCACCGATCCAAAATGTTTTAATCTTACAATTAGAAAAATTCGCAAGTTTGGATCGAAAAAGACTGAAAGAATGCAATAAGATTAAAGTTGCCTCCGGTTTCGTTTAGGATATAAATAAATTCACTGACGCATAAAACGCTAAAATTGGAGTAAAACTGGAGAGAAACGTGTTATTTATCTTTCAGGGCAGACACACATTCCTGGATTGGCGCGAGTTCCCGCATTATCCCGAGTTCCTGGACTGGCACGAGGGACCTTTCCCGACGCACCAAGCCCGTTCACTCCCTACCTACGGGAACCAGAGCCGTACAGGAGGAATAAGCATCACGTCGGCAACAACGTCACCGCGAATTCGGTTAGTGGTGCCTGTACCAACCCCAACAACACCGATCCGACCGCATCGCCTGCTTCCAGTACACACCTCGGGGCTAATAGTGGCTCCTCGGCTCATCAAGATTGCTACAAGCACAGTCCTCAGCATGGTGGTGAGTCTCACACCTTTCACTATAGCTTTCGTGCCTCTTTGTCGATTTTAACGCTGTAACAGCAGGCTAATTTCCAACATACAGCGTTGTTCATAAGTTTTAGGACGTCTATGTGATGTTACGTTTATTGGAAGATTCTGATAGATTTTACTTTATTTGGTATCTTATATCGTAAGATGCGAATTTTGCATATATGTGTATATTACATACATGGAATTTGACTGCATAATGTGAATAAAATGACAAATTTCTGTTAAAATAATTGGACAATAGAAGGGGTGAGAAATTTATACTTGGTGCCTCGATATAGCTGGTAGTGTAACTTTTAGGTCAATAATTAATAAAGTATGGTTTAGGTCGTGTCTGTTGGACAATTTAATATCCCAAAATATTTGAAGAGGGAAGGTAGAATTAATAAATAAGTAAAGAGATGCACAATATCGTGCACTAGGAATTAACACACACCTGACACTAGTGTAACATAGTGTTAAGCTTTGAACGTTCGTGAATTTCACGAATCATTCTGGTAATAACGACTTGTTTTCTAAATTATAATTAGTTTAATCGAGATACAGATATAAGACAGTTTCCTCCGATTTCTCGATACGGTGGATTACAAATATAGACGAAACGGATCGGTTAGAATCAGAATATCCAAGCTACGTGGCTAATTAATTATCAGAGCTACTTGCACAATTGTTGTAATATTTTTAATGAGATCCTACGAGTCACGTAAAACTCTTTCCAACCATGCAACGAAATTCGTTAACTTGTGACTTGTGAATTTTCTTCAGTTTTCTTTCACATTTTTTAGATTCTAACGCTAGTTCGATCGAGTAAGTGCGAGAAGATAGTGGCCGTGTCTTCCGGTCTGTTTGCTCCTTTCGTTTCGATAGCGGATACTCTTCGGGCATCATCATCTTTCGCTCACGACCAGCATCCTCGTGGCTCGTGGAGCGACTCGAAACTACGCACAAACCCCACCCAACCCCTTCTCCTCTATCAAAATGGGGAGGAGGAGAGGCGATGGCGAGGGATCAAGAGGAGGGGAGGTCTGCCGTTTCGCGAGGTAATAGTTTCATACCTCGTTCCGGCTCTGCACCCTCTAATTCAACGTAATAACGACCTGTTCAACCTGCCGTTTCCATCTCTTCTCTCGCTGATCTCCGCCACGATTCACCGTTGGATCTCTCTACCACGAGGCAAAAGTGTCCTGTCCTCGCATTGTTACATTCTCGTTGTGCTCAGTAAACAGATTTATCCACCGTTTGCTTCGTTTTTTCATCATTTACCATGAATCATAGCCTCTAGATGGAAAAAATTCTCGAAAATTTCTGGAAATGGTTTAAATTGATCTGACAAGGTTAAGCGGTAACTTTTTAAGAAATATTTCGAGGCCAGTGAAGGTATCGAAAGAGTCGATAATTCAAGATGCAAAAAGGCGGGAAACTCGGCAGCCAGTTTATTTCTGCATGGCTCGTCTCGCATCAGCGGTCTCGACCTGATCAAAGTTAAGTAGACGCGCCCCTAGCTGGCAAGACCTCTTTGAAGCTACGTTGCGGTTTCTCTTTGCCCTAATCTCCTCCTCCTCTTCGACCTCCGCTACCTTCTCCGTCGATCGCGCTACCTTCCGGGCCAACTTTACTGC
Source organism: Bombus flavifrons (assembly GCF_040668555.2). Taxonomy (NCBI): domain Eukaryota; kingdom Metazoa; phylum Arthropoda; class Insecta; order Hymenoptera; family Apidae; genus Bombus; species Bombus flavifrons. Next base: position 7,504,300 of record NC_138455.1, on the reverse strand, counting down.
ACCCGTGTCACCTTCCTGGATCGGCCACCATTGTAATTACCTCATCTGGGGAAGCGAACTTTCCCTCGCCATTCTTCTTTGGTTCATGCAAGACAGTGGTTTACATCTTTTCTTTAACCCACCGTTTGTGACCAAACCATGTTATATGAAGATTACAGGGGAAGTACAGGATAGGTCGCACTTCCTATCTTTCGCAGGGAAACGGTTTTGAGATTTAGCATTTTGTCAATTAATATCATATTATCGGACTTGTTTCTCTGTTTAGTTCTGGCACGAAACATGTATTTTTTTATCCTTTTAACAATTTTACAAATTTTACTCGTAATATCAAGACTACCGAATCTGATTACAAAAATTTGATACAATTAAAGAAACACTTGGAAAAAGAACCCTTCGTTGAAAAATAAGAGTATGTGCTACGACTTCTTTTGCCAATGCTTTACAAGCAATAAAATCACGAAGAAGTTACTTTGGCGACCCCTCAAAGGGTTTGGAAAATTTCATTTTTGGACTCACGATCGGGATCGTTCGCCCGTAATGTAAGTATTTTCACGCCTATCACATGAATGGAAATCTCAGGCGAAATGCTTGCTTTACCAGTCGCTCATTCATCTCTCCTCTCTTGCTCTTCTCTTTCTTCACGCCTAATGAGCAGATGCAAGGGCCGGCACACGTACGAATGAGCTCAGAGTGCGAAATGAGCGTCGGTGGATGCAATTTTCTTCCTCCTCCTCATCGTCTCCTCCCATCGTAGCCGAGTCTCTCTGTTCTTCGGTGTTTTCGAGGCAGGCCACCGATTCAGTGATCCCCGCTGAATTTACAGTCGGTACAACCTACAAGACAGGCCCGTGCACTCACGTACGACTCACGTGCACGTCTGCGTAATACCAGGGATCGATCGAGAAGCGATCGATCGATCGAGAGCTGGATCCATGTTGTTTTTGCCGTTCGCTGCTGGCACGAACTCCTCCTTTTGTTTCGGGCTCGGTTCGCTTGCGATGCCAGACGTTGTTGAATCGAACCTCTATTCCTCCCTCTTGCTCCCCATCTTCTTCGTAATCTTCTTCTTCTTCGCCATTTCGTCTCTCTTTCTGCACCGCCACCGGTCTCTCCTTCGCGTGATTGCTCTCTAAATCTCACCTACATGATCACTGTCGATCGTGACTCGGCCAGCCACGTTTACGGACTATGAATCAAACTGCCGTGCCTGACTAGACGAGGAAACTTTCAACGCTATTAGTAGACTGCGTGTATTTATGCAAATTTAGTTTTTTATGAACGCAGTTAAAGAGCCAGAGCCCAGGGAAAGATTCGTCCCATCCACTGAATATTATAACGAGGATAGCACTTTGGATATTTTGCATACTTTTGCAAGTATTGTGCGCGTTCCATCCATGTTTGCGCATTTAAACTTTCTATAAATCAAAACACGCATTCTAGTTATTAGGTTAGATGAAATTTCTGTATTTGTTTTCGACAAACGAGTAACATGGTAATACATACTTTCTACTGTATGAAGTATCACGAGATGCAAACTATTTGTGGCTAAGAAGATTGTGGCTGTTAGGATGGCACAAGGACAAGAGACATGTATCGCTGTCTACAAATATTGGAACACCTGTTAGTTTCATAGAAAATATGATAATTCATATGAATTACCATAGATTACCACCACAGAGAAGCGATTAATCGGTGAAATTTTTGTATGCAAGGTAACGATTAAAAATATAGAGAAAAAGTTTTCGGTGATTGTTTGCAAGCATTGTAGGAAAATAATGGATTAACAATAGTATATTGACGACTATAGTAATTCGATTGGAACTTCATTGACAAGATTTTAGATAAACTAAGTAGGTAATCGAAACGAATGGAATCATTTATGTTTTTACCACTAAAATCATGACAGTTGTTTCTCATCACAGTGTTAATTAAATTCCAAAATATAACACATATGATATGGGCATAAAAATTTCCTATGATAAGTATTGGAATACTTTCATGAGCCAGTGTACCAATCAGAGTAGCATTCCTCTCGCCAACCTTCTTTCCAATCTCGAACACAGTACACGTTTCTATTCGTCATAAACGCACCAGAAACAAACTCATACAGCAACAATCTTGGCTAGAAGGGTTCTGCAGGTGAAGAAAAAAGGGAAGCGAGCGTTATTCCTGTCTCTTATAATATAACCGTGTCCGTTTCTCGTCTTCTTCCCTGGAGTCTCATCTCGAGTCGTGATCGGGGTAATAAGGCTCTGCCAGTGGCAAGCGGGCCGAGTACCTGAAGAGCTGGTGCAGAGAATCGAAGGAAGAAGGTTGCAAGTCCTCTTGCCTGTTGGTCGAAACGAGAGGGGCGAGAAGAGAAAATAAAGAGGACAGGAGAGACAAAGATGCTGTTGACGTAGTAGGGGTAAGGATGCTGATTATGGGGTGTCAAACAATCACGCTGATTGTATATTCTCCGCTCACTTCTTCTGTCTGCCTCGACGTTTACTCGTAGTCGCAACCCGAAAGCGGTGGATCTGTCTCGCTTGCTCGCTCGGCTGCTTTCTTCGAGACGTCGCGTCGTAGAAAACGTAGAAACGGGCAACAGCAAGGAATTACGTTAAATTATGTTAGACAATGTCTTCTACCGTTTAGTGTCGAAACTAGTCAAGATTCTTTTGAGGCAAGATGCATAAAAAGGGAGAGGAACAGTTTGTCGTCGCATCAAGTTATTTCACGAGTGTGCTCCTTAAAGATTAAAGTGATCCACTTTTTGCAAATTTCTTAATTTTACGTTACGATAGATAATTAACTTTCGGATATTTATTTCATTCGACGACTAGACAGAAGAGTTTCAGAATGAAATGATTGGAAAAAATGGTTGAAGTAATCTGATAGATTGCAACATATTGAAAATATGTAGGTGAAAAATCTACGATATTCTGCAAGGGGCAAATAACATTGGTTTCGTTATTACGTTGATTTAACATAATTAATTCAGCCCTCGCGATTAATGCCAATAATATTTCCTAAATATTCCAGAAAGTGACAGAAACGTGTATTTAAATTACTCAAGATTAGATGGAGAGATAGTTTCGCTGCAGAATTTATCAGGCAGGAAACGTCACTCGCGATATTTTACATTTGTGACCTCTATTTTCCTCAAAAACGCAACTCATACCCGGAAGCTTCGATTATAAAGATTGCATAAATATATTTGTGTATCTATTTACCGGTAATTGGATAGAAAAGTTGAAGAAGCGAAGGGGAAACGAAGGAGGCAAAGATTTTCGAATCTCGCGATTCCCACGTGCCTCCACTCGTGGCAGAAAACACGGCTACCTCTCTGCTCGTTTCTCTGCCTTTTTCTCCACCTACTGATGATTGTCGTGTTTCTTACTCGTGAACGAAGATTTTGTCCGACGGGGCTTAATGGAAGGCTAGTGCGTGCTTGTACGGAATCATTATTCCTCCTTGGGATGGTTGGGAATTTTAGTTAAACGGTACTCTGCTGCTATAATAAGATAGAGAGAAAGAGAAGGAAGAGAGGCCTTTGTCGTTTAATGTCAAGCTGCGGCCGGATTCGCATAGAATTTCATCTGGAAAGTCAGTTGCCATTCTCTCGAGCGCGGTACTTCTTTTTAATTCTCGCGGCTGGTATCACGTGTGGTTGATTAAATTTCTTCGTCACGTCGGCGCCTTCGAAGCGTCTGAGGTCTGTCCGGGGAAAGGGTTACCTTTCTTAAAGGGGTGCGAGGCAGAGAAGTTGCCAGGCAATTAGGAAAGTGTCACACACACTCCTTTCGCGAGTCTCCCTCGCAACACGCCAACCCCTATCATGCTCTATCAGCAGGTTATTAACGTACAAGCTTAAACTTGCCGCGGGAACTCTAAAGGATCCGTGACACATTAGGAAACGTGCAATCAACACCCTCTTTAAGTACATCATTAACTATGAAAATCGGCTTGCTCTTATTTTCACAATGATTCAAGAAAATATCGACGTCCTGGGTCTTATTTCTCAGAAAATATGTTTCCTGGTATATACAAATTTGTGGAGATTTTAATGCATCAAGCATACTTGGCTTCATTTTTTTAGTTTTTTACAGACGAATTTTCCTTTCAACGTTAATGTAATCGCTTTTACGTATTGTGCACAGACATTCGTAAAGTTAGGATCTTTTTAGCTGTAATTAATATTGAAATACGTCGATGTATCGTTGCAGACTGTGAACTGCAGAATGTGAAATGTGGTTCGTTGGAGGTACTGGGTTCTGGGTTCCATTAGGTGAATTGCTTGAGAAAAATTATAGTAACCCAATAATCTTCTAGAAGTTAGTTTGGCACATATCGTACCATTAGCCTCGTAAGAGTTGAAAAAGTTCCTTCGTATACTTTGCACATATTTGTGGGAATTTTAACGCTCCTTTCGCTTACTATAAGTCAGGACGCGTGTAAGTAAGGAAACTTGGTCGCAAACGAGGCTTCGATGCTCACCGAAATGACGAACGCGACCGCAGAACTTAATTAAACTCGTAAATCCGTCGCCACCGTCGTCCCAGACAGCCACGACCGTTGTTGCGCCTTGCTACTTATTTCCCTGCTCGCAGTCGACCAATCACTGAACTCTATTTTGAATTCATGCAAACGCACCCTTCGTACGTTGCAACAGGACATCACACTTCCTGAATGGAATCTTCCCTTTCGTTAAGAAAAAATGATCCGTAGAATGAAAAGTTTCAACGAGTCTCTTTTCCAAGTATCAAACAGCTTTAGGAAAGATTTAAGTACTTTTCGGTTTTCGGTGTCTCACAAAAGCTATTTCAACAATTAGCGTAGAAAACTTTGTACATATATTACATATAAAACGTATGAAAGAGTTTAACTTGAAACCTGAAACTGAAACCTGAAAATGTGTACAGGTTACAAGACATTCACTGCAAACATACGGTTAGTGAAGAATTAGCATATAATACGAATACTGCTCTTAAACGCAGTATTATTATTATTATTGCTAAGGATGAATATGTGGCTCGTTAATACAGCGAATAATCGAATATTTGTTCAAATACTTCAGCGTCAAAATAATACATCGTTCAAATAATACATCTTTACAAAGTACGTGCTTGCGATAAGTATCTTAAAACCTCTACGTACATCTTCGAATTGGTTTCAAATTTTACCGATACACAGCCATAGTAGTCGTGCCTCATTACAGTGCTAATGAAATTTTTTAATGTTTCATGTAATGCACGTAATATATGTTCATAAGAGCTTCCTATAAGTGTTGATATACTTTTGCGAGCCATTATAAGTACATTCAGGATCATGGAAGGAGAACTGGACGAGATCCTCGGCTTCCGCAAAATGGAATTTCAGAAATCCCTGGGCTGCGGTGCTCGGTGAACTTTATCGCCTGTCGGTTTATCGCGTATCCTGGTGACACGACATCCTTCGTGTCCGTCCAATCAGGCGCGCACTTGGCGGACGACTCAAGGAAACCCGTGGTGACCGCTAGGCCAAGACCGCGATAATAACCGGGACGAATGGAACGTTTCGTTTCCATGTATTCCCCCTTTCAAATGCTCAGGATCCAACCGAGGTGCTTTCCGGAGATAGCCGGAAGTAGGTTCCTCGTGGCCTCGTGATTCGATCGCGTTTGATCGCTCTATCCAGTAGATAAACATCCAGTAGACGACAAGCTGACTCAAATAAGCGACAGAGCGTAATCACTTTTTATTATTTGGTGTCTCTATTTTGTCTTTATTATCTAAGATCCTTGTTGTTCAAGATCGGAAGATCGCGTTTTCTATTTTTCTTTCTTTTTTTCTTGTTCTTTGTCAGAGAGAGTTGTTACAATTTATTTGATTGTGGAGAGAGAGAGAGAGAGAGAGAGAGAGAGAGAGAGAGAGAGAGAGAGTTGAGAATCTAGGATGAGATAGACGAGTTTTGGCATGAGGGCTACTCTTGGGAGGAGGGTGGATTGAATCGAACCCTTCGCCCCGGACGCATGCACGCTTTTCCCACGACGCTCTCTGCTCGTTCGACGTACGCTGTCCCCGGCTGCTTACCACTGAAAAATTCGTTTGAAGGTATTTTAAGAATGTAGCTGATTTCTAGAGATGTTTAGTGAAAATAGAATTTTTGTAAAAGAAGAAATATCAGAAAATATACGGATATTACGTATGAATATGGATATGTACGAAATATAAGAAGAATTTGTGTTTCGCAGCTCAAGAAAATTCAGCTCTGGAAGGCTCAAGTTTTACAGCAAAATTATTGCGGCACGCCATCGTTTTAATCCACTGTTAAACTATTAAATCGATAGAAAAGATAGCTTCCAAGAAACAATATTCTCTAAATAATGACACGCTTTGTAAACGAATTGCGAAAGTCAGCGTGGATAAAAATTTCTGAAGTGGATCGATTGGCTGGCTGATGGATGAACTGGCCGAAATTCGAGGCGTCCGGCAATCATCAGGATACTCGTTCGAATCGATCTGAGAGATGATCGAGGGACAATCTCGAGCAAATCGATCGAGGTCGATCCGCCGGCTCGAAACGTAGAAAGAATTGAGCCGGACGAGCGAAGCGAGAAAGCAGTTCACGATCCAGAGGATCCCGCTTCCCGAGATCGTCATCCTACCGAAACATCGGAGCAAAAACTCTCGAAAATCTTGGATATAAAAAGACGGCTAGGCTTGTTGCAATAATAAGCGCTTAGTCGACTGAAGAAACGGAAAACTGCACTTCCGACCACGTTCATCTCGCGTTTTACCATTAACAGTCATTTATTTGGAACAGTTTCTTTCATCATGAGATAAAAAGCATCGAGACTGCTCCAGGATTATCTCATTGAATCGAGTGTTTCGATTGTTTTTTGAGGAATTCTTGGTGCATCGCGTCCTAGAAGGAAATTGCAAATTTTCACACGCTGCACTTTTACAACTGTTATTTGTTTTGATATCGAGTTTTTTTAAGTACAGAAGTTTGACCGCTCGAGACATTATTTTTAAAACACACCCTAGAATTTATGGCTACATATATATTTTTTGAGGTATTCGATACTAATTATACATTTACGATAAAATTGAGCAATTGGCAAGAGGTAGAGTTGAATAGTTTGATTTTCATATTTCACGCGTTACTTTCTAAACATTAGACAATATTAAATAGGGAAAAAAGATAATCAACATAATAATATACCGATTTTCCTCAGTTTCTGTTCTGCTTTCCAAACCACTCTCAGATTTTCCATTAATCGATGTTGCAGTAATCGATGTTCCAACAGTTAATATTCTATTGTATATTTATTTTGATAAATCTAAAAATAACAAAACATTAGAAACAAAGGAGTGTCAGTGCTTAAAAAGGGAAGAGCTTTTGTACAGTAAGAGATCAGATACGCTCGCACGAAGCAGAAGCTTCTATTTAATAATGAGTTCCTCGCCTCATTCTCCATTCGTCTCGCGCTCCTCCCCGTTACTTGGCCAAACCGTAAATGATGTTGGCTTCTGCAAAAGGATTTAAAGGTCCCACCACGTTTCTCGTAATGTCCTGCCGTTCGCAGAAATCCTCACAACGAATTACCATACTATTTCTCAACCGGTCGTAGCTGTCTGGTATTCATTCTTGATTCTAATCACGACCTTGCCATCAAGTCTTTGATTCTGATCATTTTAAATAAAATGAAATTATAAAGTCAGTAAAAAAATTTATGATTTTATGGCGCGAAAACATAGCTAAGAAAATTGTTTCGCTATGATTTCAACAAGATGATTCCTTTCTTCTTCTTGATATTCTTGTTAGATCTCGTTGAAGTCCAACCGCTTTTGTGACTAAGTCTCCGCTCTAAGACCACCCACGACACTTTCAAGACCGACTTTACATAGTCGACGCGATTTCGAAGCCCGGAAATTCCAGGGATGCTAATGTCGTCATTAATCTCGCTGACTTGTCCGACTCTCATGCAAAAATCTTAATCTCGCAGGGTCATCGCTAACAAACGCATATTTACGTTTATTAACTTACAATAAAGCTTAGCAAGCGTATAAAATGGAGAAATGGTTAGTTGTAAATTCAACCAATTAGGTTACGGAAGGTTTTATAATATGGGACATACTATACTATCTGTGTAGAATGGCTTTCAAGTTTTTGTTTCAAGTAATGTTATATTAAATTATAAAATTCTTAAGTTTATTAAATAGATTTACGGTACATATATAGAGTATAATGTCTAATATACTTTGTATTCAGACGATTAAATAATTATTCGATTCGTTTATTTTATAAATATGAAAAAGCACAGAATGTCCTGTATTTTGTAGGCATAAAACAAAGTTTTTCAAGTATCACGTTACTCAAACATGCAATTTTGTTTTATATTCCTCTTTCCACGAAGCTTTTCAACCAGGATCTAAATGAAATTAATTTGTCATCATATCTGCAACAATTGGAAAAATAAATCACGACGTTACGAAAAAAGCAAAGAGACGTACTTATAGAGAGAATTGAAAAGTGAAACGAATTTGAAGGAAAGAGGAAGGGAAAGAAAAGCACGAGAAGAACCACCGAGATGGTGAACGGAAGTACCGGTAAGGTAGACGAATTAGGATCGAAAGGAAGCCCATACTGGCCAGATTTTTTTTCGTTACACAAAATTCCTGTACTCGTAACATCTCAGGTACATTGGCTGGATCGTGTCCGGAGAGAGAAGGAGAGCAAGCAGAGGAGAAAAAAATAGGAGAAGGAGAAGACTAAGCAAGGCAAGAATAAGTCGAGGGAGAAGAAGGGGAAGAAGAGGTGGAGGCAGTTACGTGATCCACGCTCGAGAGGGCACGGATCTTCGTCCCGATCTCGAGAGATCCTCTCATTTTACCTGCAGACGATTTTGGTCGTCTATCAGTTCTCCGTCTTTTCTTCGTTTTTCCTCTCCTTCGTTAGATGTCGAACAATACGGAGCCAAATTGAATTACGCCGGCGGGCGTGAACTGTAACATCAGGGTGAGGATTCTTTAACGCGATCGAACCATACAGTCTTCGCTGTAAGGAACCTCCTGGCCATGAATTTTATTCATTTTCTTCGATACACAAGTATGTATGTACTTACATTGAGAGCAAAATCCATTAAGCCATGCTTTTTCTGAACAACGGTTTATATAGCATTAATTCATTCCAATAAAGCGTATCATAAAGCGGTGAAGGCGGGTCATTCTGACTCGTGCAGTTTATTACGTTTTAGGTTACTATACACGATACTTAACGTATTAGCTCCATATCTTTAGCTCCTACATCACTTACCACACGTTACTTTTTCTCAAATATTTCTAAGGGTTTCATGGTACTCTTTCGATTTATATTAAAAGATCTGTATGATTCCATCGTCAATCGTATAGTATTTCTTTTCAGATTATTTAGCGTTGGCTTAGTCCACTTTTCAATCTCAATGTCTCATATATAAGGTGATCTATTTGAAGTTTTGCATGTAATTATCTCCCAAACTACTCGTTATTCCAGCAAGTTTTTCAAGCAACACTTAATTTCTCGCGCGAAGAACATCCTATAACAGTCAGAAATCTCATCTATGTGGTCGTACGATTTCAACGTATCCTTTGTATCTTTAAATGAATCTATCTGTTATCATTTAGCCAATTCTACGATGAATTCATCGACCTGTAACATTAAAAACATTAATCCTAATGTAGTAATAATTATCTCGGCAAAGAACGAAATAGCGCAGAAACGAGTTCAGCAAACTGTCGGTCGGAAATCCAGCACGGGCGTCGATTGATGTTTAACAAAGTTGGAAAACAGTTTTCTAAGAGCGTCGTTGGTTCCTGAAAAAGCGTATTCGAAGACAGACGATGCGAAGAAGCGAGGTAACAATTGACGATTCGTTTGAGCTCTCCACGACAGATGGTAACTAAGTGAAGTATCGGAGATGTCCAGAGGAGTCTTTACCTCGACCTGCTTTTTTTCCAGTCGAACCTTAATTGAACGCCAATCAACCATCCGATCGACCCGTGATCAATTGATTACCACCGATCGACGACGCTTTCGTTGAAATCTCGCGATCTCGCGTTCCCTTCGTAGCTTGCAGCAACATAAAAGGTAGATACTTTCTTATTCCTTAAGGTAAATCTGTTTATTTTGCGCAAAAATGTAATATATGTGATGGAGATTTGGAAGGCTCCTTTCAGTTCTTCATGCCAAATTGAATGGTGGCTCGAACCCGCAAAGTATTCTGCTTGCACGCGAACATCTTCTTTGAAATTCTTCAAGGTAATTGACGACTCTTATATTTTTGTGTCGTACAGGCCTTCGATATAACGTCGAACTAAAAATAATCTTGATTATTCAGAGTGTCTCAGGGTTTAACAATCAAATTCTATGGTTCCATAATCAAAGAGGATATGTTATACATAGTAATTCATAAAAGCATTTGAACGCTTATCGTAGAAGATTTTCAACAATATATTATGTGTCTTGTTTGAAAATTTTCTTTACTTTGTCGCAAGAGTAAAATTTGAAACCAGTTCGAAACTAAAATACATAAAAGTTTTAAAATATTTCATAAAACATTAATACGTATATAGCACACTTATCTGAGTGAAACATATACTTGGTGTTAGTAACGACACCAATGAATATTATGGATTATTAATGGAATGAATTATTATTTAAATACTTTGTCACTGTCAAACTTTCACAAGATTTTCAATTATTATCAAATATCAATGCAATCATAATAGTCGCGTTTCACCGTAATGCGAAGGAAATTTCAGAAAGTTTTGCTTCCTTACTTCGCGCTCGTAAAAGTTTTAGCATACATAATACATATACCCATAAAACACTTTGAGAAAACAAGACGTAAATTACTTTATTTGGCGTTTAACATACAACAATAACGCGAGAAATAAAGCATCGACGAGAAGATCCAAAGAGGATGAGAAGAAGAAGAAGCTAGGAAATTCGCGTGTCTACCGATGATAATCGATCGAAATGGAGTACGGGGCCCGTGAATTTCCGGGCACACCGGTGATGGGGCCTCTCCATTCATGCTCTTCATTCACCCTCGAAATTACGCGGCGCGTGTGGAAGAGGCTCGAATGAAAGTTGCGAAAGGCGTCTCCTGAAAGGCGACGGGACAAAGGGGAAAAACAGAAGGAGCGGCTGCGGAACGAAGAAAAAAGAGAAAAGGTGGAACAGAGTCCCGAGATCTTTTTCTCCGCAGTCGAACGAGCCGGAGACTCCTTGTGCCGCTATTGTTCGTTTTCAGGAGCAAATTGCGGCGATGCGTGCGTGCAAAACTCGCCTCTTCTGCGGCCGACGCCCTGTTAAACAGATTTTCTTCTTTCAGAACGATTCGAGGAGATGAATGGAGAGATGAATGGAAAATAACGAAGAACGGAGAGTACAGCGCGAAAACGCAAGCAGGATGAACGAAATTAGCAGTGGATGGGCATTGAAACCGTCGTCGAAAGCCGCCTACTTTTGAGAGATTGACGAACCGTGGATGGTCCTTCTGCAAATTACCGGCAACTTCGCCATTCGTCTCGCGTTTCTTCCAGATTCGTTGTTACTTTCTCACGTTTCGTGTGTTACAACTTCAATCGTCGTACATCGTGTGGGAATAATACCGAATATTGTTGTATCAATCGTGGATTCGTTATCCTTTTTTGCGGAAGCTTTCGGATTTCTACGCGTTTAAAGGATATTTAGAGATACAACGATACGCACCTAGGAATACACAGTAATACTCTTTTCGATAGGATTTTCTAGAAATTCTCTCTTCAAGTCAACGATCTTCACGTGGTAAAACCGATCTAAGACTGATCAGTCGGTATCTTTTTTATCAGCTTTCTTTTCTATTGTATCCAAAGATTGAATCTAATCTCGCGTCATACAAGTTGATCGATGCGAGTCACTAATTTAACACGGTTTTCGATACTTCACTTTTAAGCAACATTTCGAACGAACAGCGTGAATTTCGTGAAATAAGTCGATTTTTACGTGATAAATCTAGAAAAAAGTTATTGACATCGCATCATGCAGGACACACATACGATATACTACATCGATCTCTAGTTCTAAATTTGAAATTCTTGATTCTTTTTTATAATAGATCGTGACACAAGACTATAGGCTGCATACATCGATCTGTAGTTCCGATTCTAAGTTGTAAGGTCAGAAGATTAGGAGAGGAATGGAAAGAATGATTTTCCTCGTAGATTATTGAGTTAGCAAGGACGTCAAATAACGATCGTGATGGTAGTCGGTTGCTCGCGATCCCGAAGTCATCGAGGGGAAACACTATCCTCGGGACAGGATACTCGGTGTATAAGAAGAAATCGCTGATGGTAAGCGATACGCAAGGCAACAAGAGTTTCCTGGCCGCTCGTATGCGTAAGACTTCTCTCTCTCCTCTATGGACGTTATGCAGGGTTTACCAGTGTACACGCGGCCTCTTGATATGTGTCATACACGTACGGTTAGCGTGTGTCGACATTCGTGTCGAGCAGGAATATCGAGACGACGCAATATCGACTTACGTTACACGACCAAACGAGCATCTATCTCGGTGGGAAACGAAGCCCCACGGCTTCGTCTGTTCGACGTTGTTCGTAACGTTCGTTCTCTTTTCGATTCCGAAACTTCTCACAATGTGTCCACTGACTAAAGAATTCCAAGTTCTAACAAGGCAGCATTTATTTCCACTTCCAAGTTCTGGTATGAAAATATTCTCTGTTCGACCCCAAACCTTCTTTTCTACGCTGGTTAAAAACTCCCAGACTCCAGCAAGTTCGTATCTATTTGCAATTTAAAATTCCGCTTTCAAAATGTCCCATGTTCTAAATACGTTCGAAGCTCAAGTATTTTCAGGCTAAGACGTGGACGTTCATACTTCTGCACTTTGGTACTAGAGAGTTCGCTTGGTTGAAATTCTTGGCGCAGGCCAAAGGTTAGGGTGCACAAAGCAGCAGCCTAAAACGTGTCAAGGACAATTTCCTTGGATATTTTGTCTCCTGTCTCTGGTATTCTAGACTTTGAAACTCCAAAAGTGTCCCAACTTCTCTGGGAGAGTAAGGTAGAGTTATTCGAGTCAGCGAGGAGAAATTATATAAGAACTAACAAAGCAACGAACGATATAATTTTAGCAGCTTTTTAATTATAATCTCGTAGTGTCTTCAACGATGCTAGAAAGAATCAAATTTTCAACAGTCGCTGTAAAAGCTATCTTAGGACGTAGCGTACTATTAGTCTAGAAATGGTTCAGATGTTGGAGATTAGGCGACTAAAATAACCCTTACTATATCCTACTCTATGCAGCTTGTTAGTTACCAACAATGGAAACGATCCAAAGTATCTACTATCGTGTTGCCACTTTCTTTGTGGAATAGATGATCGGCAGACCACTCGATCGTTGAAAGAAGAAGAAGAAGAAGATGAAGCCGATCGAAGGAACGGGCTAGCGGTAGCATGAAGCTCGGTGTGGGGTGGAGAGTTAGGTGGGAGAGAAACCGAGAAACGACGAAATGACGGCGGTCGATGGACGGTTCGTTAAGTAGATGGCTGGTCGAGAGACTAAGCACCAAAACCACCTCACTGTGGTTTCACACCCGCAGAGCTACGGACAGAGATCCAGGGAAGGAGGAAGAGAGACACGAAGAGAAGGAAGTAGTAAACAACTCGGAGTTCCTTTGGTCAGGACTCGTGCGTTCCTTTGGTCAGGATCAACGCCGATGTTACACCTTATGATTTCTTCAAAGAGTCGTCTGCTTGCCGATCGAGCGCGGTGACCAACCCTGTAACGACATCGAGATCACCGATAAATGGAAATGGTCTATGGGAAAGTTCGATCCGCAAAGTTGTCCTTACTCAACATTGCAAATCTCTGGTGTCTGCGGTTGAAACGATGAAACTATGAAATCCCGAGTGTCGAGAATAACACGATTTCATGTCATACCAGTGATCTGTCTCCGCTTCTTAATCTATTATTCGTTGATCTACTTGATCTTGGAGAGGATGTTTCGGTGTGCGACTGTATTTTTAGAAACAATGCAAAGCTCGGGAACAGGAGCGAATAGGGAATAATGTTTCCAATGAAATGAATATTTCATTCGATGTTATGCTTGGAAAGGTTTTCAGACAACTTTGTTCTTTGTTCCTCTGATTTATGGAAACCTTCTCTTTGACGATTAATTTTATCTGCCAAGGTGGTTCAGTGTATGACTCAATTCTTGCAGGAGACCGACAATATTGTGAATAAAAGTGAATACAAAACGATTGGATATCACAGTTGACGTCTTTCTTGATCGAATCTCGAGACAGGTTCGATCTCCTTCTTTTCTTTTTTCCGTAATTCATAGAAACTTTTCCTTTAACGATTAATCTCAGGTACCGTGGTTCAGTGTGTAAATGAAATTTTTTCAAGAGATCGACAATGTGTGATTAAGGATGAATAGAAAATGATCAAATATCCACCTGATATCTTCCTTGGTCGGATCTCAAGGCAAGTTCGATCTCCTCTTTTTCATGATTCATAGAACTAGCCTGTTCCCTGAAGAGGCTCGAAATGGACTATTATCCAACAGATGGTCGACCCATGCTGGTGTGCTTTGTTTTGTTACCGTTGTTCCGGTAATTGCGGCAAATACACGGCCATTTTCGGTAATCACCCGCACGCCCCCATCCCCACGGTGCGCGGTCCCTTTTGAGAATTCCGAAACGACCTCGACCTTCTCTGGTCGGTAGGCGTAACGACAGTTTTGCTAGCGGATCTTCCACCCGCGACCTCGACCTGATCTTACGGCGTGGCGGTTCGAACGCCTTCCTCGAGAATCAAAGCGTAGCTGACAAGGAAATTCTTCGGTAAGGAAGTAGCTTAGCTTCCGAGATTCTTATAATATTTCATCGAGCTCGTGTTTATCGCAATCCAGTAGAACGCTTTTTCTTTATTGGAATAAGATTTTAGTCGATTCGCGATTACAATAGAACTCTGTTTGCGTAAAAGCCGTTTATCTGAACTTCATTTATCGAAGTGTATTTTTAGTTGCCAATTGTCCTCAGACAAGTTCGTAGAAATTGAATTCTGTCGCAATTGTTAAGATTAAGAATTTGCGAATTTATATAGCTCGTATAAATCATTGACTGTGAGAATATTTGAGAACACTGACACGTTCAGCTCCACTACGAAAATTCACAAATTCCAGCGTGTTAATTCTAATATGTCCCACGCGTTTCAAAATACGTCATATAAGTCGTATAATTTATAGACTGACAATATTCGAGTGTCGAAGCGATCAGCTCGAAAACGTGAGATTCGCTTAATCCTTCACGGAAGCCATAAACGTCGAGACTTCTCGATAAACGACACTCTAATGCAACAAAGTAAAATACAGGAAACGTTTTAAAGAGGCTGCTGCCATTGAGTTCAGCCTCGACAGGTTAAATAATTTGACTTGGCTCGCGGAGTGTAAAGGCCTGTCCGTAGGTTTACGAGGGAATTAGCAACCGTTAATTACAAAACCGCCGTCTGTTTCTTGCGCGGCCAGCAGCCCCTCATAATCCAACACGGGATTACGAAGCGTGCAGTTCAAGTCAATGGCGAAACCCGTGATTTATCGCCTATTAAAATCGACGGTTTTCTAATCAATTCTCTCGGCGACTTCCCCGCCTTGACCCGAAAGGTTCTCCTGCTTTCCATTCGCACTGTAAAATGTAAGTTTCTCGCTTATTGTCGACCGAGTAAAACGAATCTATCGATTTGCCGCGGGAAATCGGAGTCAAATCTCTGTAAAATTCGACTTTATTCTGCAGCTACGCGATCTGCTCGGCCGAATCAGCCGTTTTCACTCAAACAGGAAAATCTTGTGGCATATCTGGTAGAGTGGAATACCTAATTTCGTAAGAACCGTATTTTTTTTTTACGTTTAGGTAAAACACAGTTTGCCAAGCTGACTGAACTGGTGAAATCTGACTCTGACTCGAAGATCTTTCCTTGTATTTACAATAATGCATAATAGGCGTAACTTCGTCGTATTTTCATTTTTATTGGAAATCAGGTATAGTGGAAATTAACTATTTTCCGTTAGTTGCAAATTTGCTTAATATCTACTTTGACATATTTCTAACACTATAGTTGAATGGATATGTACATATTTATATGCTTAATCTAAATTCTAAATTGCAACTTGTGACTTGTAAAATTTCGCTAATAATATTAATCCAATTGTAGGAAATGTCTCTGTAGAGAACAAAACGTAGAAGATTTCGAAAATTTTTGACAATATAGAATCCGGAGTTTTCGAAACTACTTCCTTGTAATAGTTCTTCTTGGAAGTGGCTGGGCGACGAACGCGCCCTTGAGAAAGAGTGTTTTGTCATCGGGCCGACGACTATCCGCCGAGAATCATCAATGCCCGGGCTTTCCACCGAGTCTTCCCGCTAGTGAACGACTCTCATATTGTAGTCATCACGTATGCACCTCTGCAAACATGAGACAAACCTGTGAAGTTCAAGTTCCTTGAACTCTTTGATTGACTTCCTAAACGTTTCCTCGTATCGTACGCGATACAATAACGTTTTATAATCTTTTCCTTTTTTTTTTTTTTTTTTTTTTAATAAAATAGAACGACCAATAGAAATGATCGAATCATTGAATAAATACTCGAAGGTCAACAGGAAGCAGACTATAGTGTTACAGATGTCGAATGAAAGCTGAAACGGCCAATTGAGAGGACGAATAAAAAAAAGGGGGGAGTGAAATATTGTGTGTCGATGTTGGTTCTTTTCGTGAAACTTTATTCTCGATCTCTGGAGAATACGTATTTCATAATCACAAGTCAGTCGCGTTCAGCTTCGACGGAATAATGGCGAGTAATAATTTTGCCGAATCATCGTTGACTCAGCGTACGATATTTTCCTCTCTGTATTTCCGTAACTTTTACCGGTTGCTCGTCTCGTCATTACCGCGGAGGCAGGTACTTGGAAATTCATTGCACGTCCGACGGAAGTCGCGTACTCTGCGATAAATATTTCAAGAGATGATAATTAATATCGGATAATTACTTGGTATAAATGACGTAGACCTTGTGATTTTTACGCTGGACCTGCGAAAAGTCACGTACTTTTTAAATGTCCGATTAGTATGGATAGATTTCAGATGTTTTTTCATTTTTTGAGGAATTTAAATTGTAAAAATGAGGATAATATGAAAAGATGTGTATCTACGTGAAATATCCAGAGTATGGAGTGTTAAATTATAAATCGAGTAGCTAAGTTCGTGAGTAATGTACTTGTCTTTTGTATGTTACATGAAAATGAAAAATTATCTGTAATTAATCAGTAATCAGCGATGTTTCCTTTTTGAATTTTAGAAAATTTCGATAGTAATAACCTCGATTGTTTTTTACAATTCAGTTCAGCAGCAAATGTATTTTAGATATTTGATATACTATTGCCTATTATTATATGTATTCTACGCATCTTTGCATTTTTAAATTTGTTAAAATTGCAAGGCTGGTTATAATATTTAATGAACGAAATGAGTCCCTGCCTCTGCTTCCCAAAGTTCCAATTTTTTAGTTGCATTCATGAAAATATGAATTTGTATAAACATCCGTGACCAATTAACGTGTACTTGTAGCAATCATTTAGACTTCCGGCATACTTCGACTCCGTGAGTCATTTCAATTAATCTGACGGAGTTACTCACTCAGAACACCGTTACCATTTTACAAACAGTGCGTAGAATCGAGTCAATCGCCTATGAGTCTTCTCCTTGGAATCCCGTCTTATAAGTTGAAAGTATCCAACGTTTGTACTCATTGTCGGTATACTAAGAAATATCGTTGATACACTGCGAATTATTATGCGCTTATGGGAAATTTAAAGGTGCGAATATGCATAGATTGCATATATATGATACATAAAGGTATATAGAGAAATATATACCTACATACAAAAGTACAAACATACATAAAATGCACATAATTGGCAAAAATATATAAAATATTCAAATATAATAGATATAACAAATTTACTCTTTCAATTATTCTCATAACGATATGAATTCGCATAAATAATCACAGTATGATTATTAAAGAATTTTTCTAATGGATTGTAATGATTTTTGTTGCAGATACGAGTACGGCTGCTGCAGAGTGGACTTACCCATCTGCAGCATCTTCTTATCCAGCTCCACCAGTAAGCAGTGGTGGCTCGTTTTCGCCGATTCCTGGAGGAGCGTTTTCGTATCCAGGGGAAGCCCTTTCTCATCATCCCACGACGGAACCGGTACCATTACCCACTGGTTAGTACCAAAATATTTCTCAATCCTTTCAGTGTATAGCACGAAAGCAAACCATCAGATATAGCGATTTTATAGTAATTTTAAATTTTATTTAAAATCGTAGATAAAGGAACAATTGTTTTTCAAATTGTTCGTTCTAAACATTTTCATTACTTTATTACACTGTAAAAGGATTAAATACAAAACAGCGATTGGCATTCATATCTAAAGGAAAATTCTGATATGTAGCCATCTCTACGCTGTTGTGACGCAGAATATTTTCCAAGAAGGCGTTCTTCCTCTTCTGTGTGACGTAACCACTTGTTAACACCAGTAAAATACGAATAATTCGTATAATCTTGTTATTTTTGCCAGATTCTCACATACGTCGCTCATAATTGTTATCACAGCGAAATTGCTGACACCTGTTTGATCGCTTCAAACAGAACACTTTTAATCTCTTAACAAACACTTCTAGTTCTAGATATACATATACGTACACATCCGCTCATTAATACAAAGACACCCAGGTACAGGAAAACTAGATAAACTTGAAAAACCATAAGGATATTATTAAACCTCCATATTTGAAACCTTAGATTGAGATGAGTAAAGAACTCACATATTCAACAAATCTCATCAATTATACTTGCATAACGAATATTCATATTAATACGTTTTTGATAATATCTGCATTGTCTCTCCAACTATACCTTCTATTACATATTTCATTTTCTATTTATTATATTCTATATGTTACGTCATACATACTATGCACACACTAGCTACTAAGTCAGACTTAGATTTCATACCATTTAATTCAACGAGGGTCGCGCTAGAAAATTGTAGAAGTATTAATATCTATGGTTATTAATCCATTATTTTCTTCTAAAATTGTTGCAAATAGCATTCGCAACTGTTCTCTGGATCCGTGTATCTTGGATCTTTATCTCGTACAATACAAAGTTCTAATTAATTAATTATTACTCTAACGATCTGGATCAATTAACACGTTCAATTCGAGATCACCGGTTGTCCTGATTTACAACCAGAGACGTCTATGTTTTTTTCTCGAAATATCTGAAATATCCTCTATATAAAAACCACTCGACTAACTTACTCGTTTCAACCACGCTTCAACCTCAGTCACAGCCTCCAAGTATCCATTCCTTCAGCAGAAACTTACATATCTAACAACAACTGCACAGTCTGTCTCAAATCTTGCAGTTCTTCCGTCAGACAGTCAACAGGACACGTACACGCCGAACTGCGTCTCCATGTATCCAAGTCACGGAACTTCGTCGACCTCGTTGCCATTGGTACCCAGCAAGACCAGCGATCCAGACATCTTCGCGGGCGGTGGGACAGGCAGCGGAAGTCCAGGTTACCACTACGGTTCCTGGACCTCTGGACCAGCTACGCCGGTCCCGGTCGCCTCACACAATTACAATCCAAACTACCAAGGCTACTATAATAATCCAAGCCAAAATTACATCAGTCCAGCGCCAATGGTCCTTTATCCACAGTTGTACAGCACGGTGAACCAGAACCAGATTCATCTGCATCTGCATGGTGATTTGAGCGAGGAACAGGTCACAATCGCCGGCAGCAATCTGACGATCAGCAGCAACAGGCTGGAGATCGGAGTTATGGGCGAAGAGAACGAGCAAAGGAACGATGTATGGAGACCTTACTGAAGAGATTTGTAAACGAGTCTGTGACTTTAAATGTTATAAATGTGATATCGATGAAACGATAATGTTTGCAATAGAGAGTTGAGAGAAGGGTCGAGCGAAGGTGTTAGGAACTTGGTGATGTAGTGGTAGTGCTCGAGGAAATGGTCGATTTTTCGCGGTCACACGAAGTGTGATTGGTATCGACGGTGACTGAGAACTGGAACACGAATGTGTAGATACGCTGTCGTCGTGAGAAAGTCCCGAGGTGTTAGGAAAGGATCTCGACTCTAAGAGCGTCTCTAACTCGATCGTTTAGAAAAAGCATCGCTGGAGGAGCGCGTAGAGGGATCAGGGCTCGATACGCGGCTGTAAATTGAGCCAGCGCGTACGTGTATCCGCAAAGTGGGAAGATAGTCATGTAACATTGTAAATACAGATATTTTCCATGAAATAAAATCTTGCCTGAACAGGTTCCTGCATGTCCCCGTTCACTAGATCCACCACGAGGAAGCTTCGTATACGTAGGAACGAATATAGATATAGCATTAGTAAAGAGTCATCGAGAACATCGACGATTTTTCGTTCGTTGTTTCTCGTTCCTGTCATTAGCAGGAAAAATGTAACAAAGGTAGAATCAACGAATTAATCTTCTTCGCAATTCGAGTAGGAAAATCTTGATACGGCTTGGAAACACACATCTGCCCACAGAGGTATGTGGTTCTCCCTTTTTTCAGAGGGCACAGAGGCCACGAGTAATCCTTTTTACGGGCGCGCTGCAAGCTCTATTTAATATTTAAAGCATACTGGAAATGACGAACGAATGGATAGTTGCGGTCTACGTCACTGTTCCATCCTCACTCCCTTTACTTCCAACCCACCCTGTTTTCCACTCTTTTTTCCATCGGTTTTACGAGCCGACTAAAAAACGTCATTCCTCGTTTGTACGATTTTCTACGAAGTAAAGCAGAATATTTCAGCTCTGAATGTTCCTTGAGTTGAATTAAATATCTTCCTCGTGTAAGATGAAAATTAAGATTTAGCGATAAAATTTCTTTAAAATTGATTTCATCGAATTGAGTGGATGATTGTGGTAAATAATTGAGTTTCGAGTTGATAATGCAAGTTTTTAGAAATTCTAAAACGAAGTTGTATTGTACAACAATTGGAAGGATTAGAAAGTTACTTAAGCGTCGAGTCCCAGGCGAAATTGCTGTCTGAATGAAGAATTAATGGATTATCCAACGATTCTGCTGCCAAGCTACGCGTAGAGAACAAATAGGCGGCCCGCACTGACTTAGTTGCCAGCTTGAGCGGCCCGCACTCAGTTAGTTGCCAGCTTGAGTGGCCCGCACTCAATTGGTTGCCAGCTTGAGCGGCCCGCACTCAATAGTTGCCAGCTTGAGCGGCCCGCACCGACTTAGTTGCAACGGAAGTTAATTCATAAGAGGTTCCTGGAGCACCCCTGTCACACGCGTAGGATGGTCATCGTGGAGTTTTAGTCGGTAGGAGTCCGACACTACTCTGCTGTTACACGATTAATGCAGCAGCGGAGTGTCCATGAGGATTTGTCCACGTACAAAAAAAAAAAATAGGTTCGAAGGAATTCACAACCATTTTCCTCTTTCGATTGAGTTTTCCAACATTTCCTTTATTCGCTCCATTGTTTTTTATTTCGTATTTGCATTTCCACGTAAATAATTATCCCAACATTTTACAAGCTCGGACAATCGTCTGACAATTAATTCTATTGTATTCTTTGAATCACATTTGACGCAATTATGTTTTCTTACTTTTGTTGCATTTTCTAGGTTTTGACAAAAAACGTTCGGATGATTTTTCTAAGAATTTTGTTAAAATATTGAAAGTATTTTTTCTAAAGTAAAAGTGAGATTCATAAATAAAAATTCGAGGACTACAGCAAGTAAGTTATTAAAGATAATGTTTCCTTCGTTTCAAGGAACAAGATATAGAGTGACTACAAAAAGCATTCACACACCATTGTGTCTGTTATTACATTTACATACTAATTAATTAGGTCCAAGTACATTAGTGGTACTTTCGTACGACTACAAAAATTTAACGTGCTATGAAAATGATATAGTAGAACCTAATAGAATATATTTCATTGAAAAAAAAGGAGGTGTGCAAATATTATTTGTAGCCATTGCATAATACAAAATTCTAAATAGAAAGAATTGAAAAATTTCACGACACAGAATAATCATGGAAGGCGTAGTCTTTGGAAGAACAGAATCTATGCGTGAACTTTCACCAAAGAAACGTGACGTTCCTCTGCGTTCGTCATCTTCTTCAGAGGTTGCACGCTTTCCCGCTTCCTCTTCGCTGATGTTTACTACCTCGCCGAATGGGACAGGAATAAAAGCATGGAATAAGCCGAGGCGACCGTCGCTCATAAGCTTCCCTCTTTACGAGGATGACTTGACCGCAGACAAGACTCTCCCGCCCTTTCCTAAGCCCGTTAAAACGAACTAAAATGCACTTCGTCTCGCAGGAAATCGTCGACACCTTTGATACTTCTCGAAGTACATCGAGCTTCGAAGGGAAGGTAATCGTATGACTGTTCTTTCATCTATTAACTCAGTCGACGCAAGTTTTGGAACTGGATGGAAATTACGAGTTTCTAGGGAGATTTTTATCGAAGTTTTTATGGAAGTTCCCAAAGAAATTTTCCAAAATTTGTATAAGAGTTCTTTGAGCAAAGTTTTTGAACGTTTATACAAAAATTCTTCAAAATTTTAGTTAGAACGTAATATAATCATTTAATGTGCTAGTTCGTGCAGGACAGGGAATGAAATTTTTTAACTCGAGGAAAACTGGATGCAGTTTCGTTTCATTTTATCTTCTATAAGTAACGTTCTGCAACCAGTTGCCCTCATCGAACGATAGATTCGGTAGTACAATTTTATTAACTTGAAATAATCGAACGTTTCACGCTCATACATCTCTTACTCGTCTACCGTGCTCAGGTTACGCTGATCTCGATTAAAAATACTATATGTGTCAATACTGTCCGCATTTCGTTCTTTTTCTCGCACAGAGAAAATTATTCGGTTTTGGGTAAATTTCCTTTATCTCTTTTTCGTGTGTGTTGTTTTTTTAAAGAAGAAAAAACAAAAGAAGACAGGGTTCTACGTAGGCACGTTTTATTATCAATAAGTAACCCCTCCACATTCTTTTTTTTTCATCATTTAAAGGATCTGACGCTCAACAATACTTACAACACCGATGGAATTATCTGAGGACAGAATTAGAAAATTCGAGGGGGCGATGGATCGATTTATACAACAATCGTCAATTCTTCTCTTCTCGTTTTTAACATACAAACGATATACAAAATATATGTATAATATATATCGAAGCGACAAACGAAACTAAAAACCATTTACTAGTCGTCGGCTAAATATCGTAACGGTAAAAATTAACAATAAAAATATCTAGCCCATCTGGTTTAATCGTGTCGCCATGAACCAGAAGCAAGACTTACTATTTACAGGAAAATATAACGTCATTTTTCTTTTCTTCTTCTTCTTATTTTTCGTCTCATTTCGCTACGATTGTTTTCAATTACGATGTATTCAAGAACTCTTTGGCAAAATCAGAAAGCTTTCTATCAATCTGAAACTCTTTCGTCATTTTGTTCACACGAAAAATAATATTTCTATCCTAGGCAATCTGTTTCTAACTTTCAAAATCAACGTCGATCTTTAACTCTTAACTCGCTAATTACTCTCTCGTCTTTTATACTAGTAACAGTAACTCTCTGATGTATCCAATTCATGGATGAATCAGAAAAAACGGAATATAGTTGAGTGAGAAATATTTCAAAAAGTAAATCTAGAAAGAAACATGAAATGCACTTCCTTGTTCTTGGAAGTTCTAGATTTACTTTTAGATATATTGAGGCAGAAGAATCACTCTGAGATTTTTCACGAATTTTCTCCTTTTCCGTGAAAAAGAAAGAAAAGAAATCCTACAATTCTTTTAAAAATAGCTAGTTTCTCTTAAAAAAGGAAGAAAAGAAGAAGCTGGGAAAATTATAGAATTTCGTTAGAAATCGTTGGTGCCTCGTTAAAAAAAAAAGAAAAAAAATTGTAGAATTCTGCTAAAAATGTCGAAAAATCCGTAGATAAACTCCGTGGCAGCTGACGAAATATATCGAACTGGTCGCGACGCGTGTGTTCGACCGATGGATGTAAAATCCCGGTACATCCGACTCTGCGACTGGACCGCAAACTACAGTTAAGCGCAAAGAGCATAAAATGAGAATCGAGAAGATGTGCGTGCAGAGTGGATCGTAAATAAAATCCTTGTCTCTTCGTGTCGACGCGTCTCAGCGGTAAACTAGAGATAGGCGAGGCTTCCACGATGAAAAGGGGACATCGTTTCTTTCCTTTGAAAAATGAATCGAAATTACGTTGTTTTCTTACGTATATGATGTTTCTGATTATATTGTTCGAACTGGAAATCGTTCAGTTCTTCGTGAAGCCGAGAATTTATGTTCATTTGCGAAGTAACGAAACGATCTTTTATCTTCTTTATCGTGGAACTTTGCAAAGAGATATGACGTAGATGATGATCCCTTGACATGGAACCTCTTTCTCGTTTTTCCTCCTTTTTCTATATCGTTCATCGTTTACATATGCATGACGTTTATATTATCGTTTATATATGCACGATGTAACTGATTACGCCGTACGAATTGAAAATCATTCGCTTCCTTGTGAAACTGAGAATTGGTATTTCTCCCGAAGTAACAAAATCGTCGTTGATCTTCTTGGTAATCGTGCAATTTTTCCTATCTCTTTCCTTTTTGAAGAGAATTATGGACGCAATGCTCCTATTTATATTACTCGAAGTTGCTTCAATTTTTCGTGAAGCTGAAAACTTGCGACTTCGTTACTCGCGTAACGAAGTAATCTTTTATCTTCACGAGAATCGTGGAATCCTTGTTATCTCTTCTTCCCTTCACGATGAAAATTATGAATGAAGAAAGTATCTCTAAACCTTACTCCCTCGTCAAATTTCCGATCTCTTTCTCGAAGTCGATTAATGATCGTGACATGCGAAATGGTCCTTAAAACTTCAGCGAGAGGATGAATGTGGAAAATACAGCTTCTTAAAATAGAGTTAAAATCGTTCGCTGGTTGTTCCTCTTGAAAAACATCCTGAAATACAACAATCTGTCGTCTTAAACTCGTAGATTGACTCTGGTCATCAGTCTATTAACGTTCTTCTTCGTCGTAAAGTGGAAGATTTAATACTTATTGAGAATGTATTGACTGAAACCAGTTACGTTCTTCAGACAGTCATAGATTCTTTGTAAACGCTGAGAAACAGTTTCAAACATCCTTTCAACGTTCGAATTTCGTGCAGACACTCGATTAATATCCAGTGTCTTCGATTAGCACCGAAGAACTTCAGAATGAATTGTGAAAATACATCTGTTCCCAGATGTATTGAAGCTGTTCCTAATTGCTCGTCAACCCGTATAACACTGCGATTCGATGAAAAAGCGTGGACAGTCGTTGCTTGAGAACCTGGTCGACCGCGTACCGTGTCAACACTCTTACACCGCTGACGAAAACAGGAAGCAGCGGAATCAGTTGATCATCCTGTGAAAAATATTTTTAACATCATGCTTTTGATAAGATAAGGCGTCGATTCGAATAACAAGTTAAAAATCAGAGATTTCAGGCCTTTGTGATATCACAGAATTTTTATAATCGAGGCTTCCGGGCGTGAGTCGTGGAAAATACGCGGAAATCGATATGGAAAATGTATTCTGATATTTCAACAGCACTGAAGCTAGCCTCATCGGTAAACTGTGCATACCTATGCAAATTCATATTCCTACGAATATAATTAAAAAGTGAAATCCAGGTAGAGATTTATTTAGCTGTTGAATATTGTCGCAGGTTTTGTAACTATGCTTTGGACATTTTATGTAGAGAATGTTTCCTTCGTTTTATATGCAGGTGTTTTTATATAGGAAACTAATCTTAAAAATTAAAATAAATTATTCTAGCACTCGTGACATTTAAGTAAAATAAAAATTAAAAATATTACTTTATACTTTTTTAACGTTTATTTCGTTTATTATTTGAATTTTTTGTTCTCAATTATGAAATGATGATTTTACATAAAGACACATATTTATCGTTAAATATTCATGTTTCATTGAATGGAAATATCCTAAATATTTTATATATACTTATTAAATTTTATGTAAATGTGTATATACATTTTTTATATATTTTCAATGCGTCTTTGTACTTCGAAATATTTTATAAATACATAAGCGTTGTTCACGAATCGCACTTGAAATCCTCATTTATAAAAATTCGAAAAAGTTGAAAAAAACATTTACAACTTACAGACAAAGCCAGGGTCCAATCCAAAACTGTGCTCAGCATCTCTGCCCAAGCATTCCTATGAGCTTCGCTATCCTTGCATACATTACTCTTCTTATGAAACACAGATTCCTGACTTGCTATCTCTTCAGTCTCCGCGTTAGAATCACCGCCATCCTTTCTTAAAAACGGATTAGTTCTAAAGCCTCGTTTGCTTCTCTCGTAATCACGGAGCAACTCATCTATATTATCGAAAATTTTAGGTAAATCGTCCTCTTCCTTTTCTCCAATTTTCGAGGAAACACGCGGAGACATCTCAAGATCGTTCGACGATTCAGACACCGTGGACCCAGCTGTTTTTCTCAGTTCCATCACCGATCTACATCGAATATTATTGGGATTGAACCTCACGAATTTCTCAGAGTCGTCGGTTTCAATTGGCTCGACGAATCTCAAGGAACTTTTCCGAGTCAACAGACAAGCATCGCTCCTTCTTCTCTCCAACTTTGATTTCCTGAACAAATCAGCTTCATTGTACATCAAGCCAGTGTTCGTGGATTTGATTTCCAACACAGAAGTCCCAAAAGAGTCGACAGACTCGGTTCTTCTTAAAGAATCAAACTTGTAATACAAATTATCTCTGGTATTAATGAATCGTGAAGGTGCTGGTGTAGTGGAATTGTATTTTCCATCTATGTATCCTTCGCTGGAAGTACCGCCAGATCTATCAGGGTACACAACCTTCTCTGTAACCGATCCTAATCTAGAGACTGGTCTAGAGTCATCGGTTTCAGGTTCAGACTGGGGACCAGAATCAGTAGAATACTCCACCGCTAGGTCAGACAGCCTAAAAGGTCTCGGATCGTCTTCACACTCTGGACCAAGTTCCTCCAATCCACTTTCGTCGTCCAAATTTGGATTATAGTTCTCGATATCCTCCTGATCTTCTTGATATTCTTGATCCATTTGATCTTCCCCATCTTCTATATCGTCTGGACCTTCGGGCAATTCGATGGGAGCTGGAGTAGCCAGAACTCTGTCACTGATCGGTTCTTTTCCTGTGATCTCTGGAAAATCGTCCGGTTGAGCTATCAGCAAAAATATCTTCCTTTCAGAAAAGCTATCTACTTTCGTGTGTCTTCCATCTTCGTCCAAAACCACTTCCACGTAACTTTCGCAAAGTTCTTCGAATGTAGTCCGTAATTGTTTTAGATATTTCGAGAGTTTTCGAAGACTCGGTTCTTTGAGAGGTTCTTTGTCGCCTGAGTTCGAAGCGAGGATCATTTTCACGGTTTCTAGGCTAGCTTGCGTGTCTTCTATTTTGTGTAAACAGAGCTCGAATAGAGTGACGATCTTGATTGTCCAAGCCACTCCAGCTTGACGATAGAGATTCGCTGGTTGAGGCAGATTAGCCACCTTTTGGACCAAGAATTTTAATCCAGGACGACAGTCAAATTTTAAAGCGGTTGCGTAAGATAGATCCAAAGCTGAGAGGAAAATGTCTATGTGCTGATTGGTTAGACAAGACAGGAAACCTGGTATCACTGTTTTTGACGATGTCGATGCTGCTGATTGTGGTATGACGTTAGACAAACTGGAATCGAAGTGAATTTTGTAACTGTGTCTTAACTATGTTCAACACGTTCGCTTTTTAAAATTAAATTTAAAGTTAATTTGGATTCAATTCTAAGCTGTAAAAGAAATCTCAGAATGTTATTATTCGTGACAGAAGTATATTAATAACGATGAAACATTGATTATCGGAACTTGTAACGATATACGCTGTACGGATAATCGTTTATATTTCAAATTATTTAATGCGCTAATTTAGTGATAATTATTACTACATAACATTCATTGACACCTATTTTTTTAAGAAATGTTCTTTTCTAAATTAATAATAATAAGTTTAATTTAAAAAATAAATTACTATTCGTATAGTGGTAATGTTATGATATTTGAAAACAGATACTCTTCAAATTTCTATCTTTGGCTTAATTTCCTTGCCATAAATTTTGAATAGCTATCGTAAAACTTAATATGTAAATCTATAATCTTTCTCTGTGATAGCGAACGTGTTAAGAAGATTAATTAGAAAGATTCGTTGCTATTTATTTAAACAATACATACCTAGGGAAAGACGAGTCAGGACCTTGCAAAAGAATAATGGCGATGCAATGAAGAAGCATCTGATGGACCAAGAGGCCAACAATCAAGGCTCTGAGCTGAACTCTAACGATATAAAGGTCGGGATTGAGTGTGGAAGCCACCGAGGGTGGATACAGAAGGAAAACGTAGGATCTGTCGTCAGATCTTCTCGAAGTATCTTCGGTGCGTTGTTCCTCCAGGAGGAACACCTGAAGGCACAAGATCTTTCTTCAATATGCCTACCTAACAGGATTGAATTTTCATCGCACGATTCTTCGTAGATCCTCGACACGAGTTTTCGTCTTTTGTCAAACGCAAATTTTTTTCTTCGTACGTTTAATTTAACTTTTATCTCTCGATCTTATCTGTTTAATTTTCCTTTCCTCTCGTTTTACTTATGCGTATTCGATTCGAGAAGCTACAAAAGCAATCGTGCGTGATGTCTGAAAAACAGTTGCAGATGATGGTCGTGATTTCGTGACTAAAGATGATGTTCATGTTCATCGTGACGCGATGTTCACCGTATTTTCGTGAATAATCGAAAGATCATCGAGATACGGCGGGCTCTAACTCGAACCTAACATGATTCGATTAATTCAGTCGGTCAGTAAACATGTGTGCATTCTACGAAAGCTGCAGCTTCTAGAATAGGTGTCGTATATCTCATCACGTACATATTATGTGACAGTGAAATTCTAGCCATGGACTCAAGCCATGGATTTTAATGGTGATACGCAAGACCGTGCCAAGTTAAATTTAAATGATATCTCGGCCAACGACGGGGTCCTTTATTCTAATAATTATTTATATCTTCTGTATCTGCAATTGATACATCTGTAAGTGCAAGTGGAAACTTAATACTTGTGTATTAAATCTAATATAAGATCTTCCCGATGAAAAATCTATTCAAATAAAAATATTCGGCAAATTTTTCAGGAACCGTGGTGATCGAATGATTGTAATGAAAAGGACCTCGTCGAAGAGGTTCTGCAGCCTGACCTGTGCCTTCTACCAGCGAGTGCAAACGTCTAAACGAGATGATTGATGACCAATCGCGTCGTATCAGCGTCGACAGGCTTACTTCGATTCTTTCCCATCCTTTTCTCTGTTTTCCCATACGATTTTCATCGCGCAGGCCGATGAAGGAATAAGGGTGCAATACAAGAACGCATCAGAGCGAATGATAAAAGCATATCTGTATTTGACACATTCTGCATCGAACACATTCGAGCGGTACAAAAATACATTAAAACCACGAACGTATCGACAATACGCAGTCTCAAGTACAAAGATCTTTTTCTCATTATTTTCTCTCTCTTTCTCTCTCTCTCTGTCTAGTTTGGCATTTTTTAACAAACATCTAATTGCATTGCACAATGGCATAGAATTCGGATAAAAACAGTTTAAAAGACATCTTCTTGTGTATTTATTTTAAAAGAACCGTTTAAGCAACGGTTTTGTATGGTTATTAATTCTACGCCACCGTATTGCCATCAGCCATTCAGATGACAGCATAAATACACGCAAAGCGCACGATTCACGAGGCACGTCGATGCAAAAAAATAGAAAAATCTGTGTGTCTAGAATAAACATTTAGGCTGAACCTCGTTTTAAAGCACACTGAATTTCTGACTTTTTTTTCTTTTACAACATATCATAGATTTTTCAAGTAGAACGAGCCACTAAGGTGGCCATCTCTGCGTCTGGAAACCTAGTATTTTTGGATTTTACTCGACGAAAACTATCATACGTTATAAAAAAAAGAAAAAAGAAATAGATCACAAACCCGGTGTGCTCTAAAACAAAATCGTACACGAGATTTACGATCACAATGTCGCTTGAGGAGAAAAGTTTCTCGTAAGGAACTAGATAAGGCAGAAAAGCTGCGGTTGCAGTGAATCTCGAGTCGCGAAGAACGTGGCTCTCGAAAGCAGGCCTGTCGACGACGACCACGCGTCACGAGTATATTTCTCGTCTCGGTCAAAACCGCGATGAATCGTAATCGTCGCGAATCGAAAACTCTCTAAAATATTGTTTCTCATCGTTTCATCGGTCGACAGAAGAAGAATCGATGCGATTACATTCGTTTGTCTGTTTGCTCTTTCCTATCGTTTTTTTTTTTTCTTTTTTTTTTCCTTTAATTTTTTAAATATTTTCTCATTGATTTTTTTTTCTTAAAATCCATGACGTGAGTTACCGTGGGCGGCTAAAGCCAATGGGGACCCGTGTTCGACGTAGTGTTAGTGTAATCGAGGGGTGTCGTGTGCTGCCTACAACCAACGGAGTAGGAGGTAGTGTGCTGGTCGATCAGTGTCGTCTCAATGGTCATCGAATCCTGGAAAGGTGTCGTCGGCAGTGACGCCGCATTCTGTCTCTTGATCGCAGACAATACCTCGCGCAGCTGGCTCACCTGGGAGCAAGTCAGGTCAGGAGGGCACCACGTGTGACACTCTCTCGCAGACAATCTTTTTTTTCTCGACATATGCGTTTTTAACTTC
Organism: Bombus flavifrons; assembly: GCF_040668555.2. Lineage (NCBI taxonomy): Eukaryota > Metazoa > Arthropoda > Insecta > Hymenoptera > Apidae > Bombus > Bombus flavifrons. The sequence goes on along the minus strand of NC_138455.1, from coordinate 7,473,333 downwards.
TACGTTACACAGAAACACTCTCTCACTCATTCACCGAATAAGTAAATCACGAATAACCATCTACATGTTGACAAAAATAAACAGTCAATCGAAGGGTAACTGCAATAAGGAGACACCTCCACTCTCCAATAATTTGAGTAAACCAACGAAAACCAACTAAAAATCAAGCACTCAGGTCGCCCAACAAGTTTGCGTATTTCATTTCTGTATTGTTTAGATGTTTTCAGCATCGGTTCCATTTTTAGTTTTTCTTAAATATCGATGGATAGTCGATCGTCGAATATTCAAGATTTTAGACACCTGTTGCATCCACCAAATTTCTATTTCATTTAACGGATCACAAATTTTGCTCTTGTTTATTTAAGATTGAATCTTTAAGATTGAAACTTTTTTAGAAACTTCTTAAATCTTTCTATGATGATAAAATATCTACAATGTAAAGAGAACAAATACTGTATATAGCAATTGTTATTGTATTTTCCTTATGAAACTCATAATATATTCATTGATTTACCACTCAAGTATCTCTTCTAGAGTGGGCTTAATCTTTTAGCTCTGTCTTCTAATCTTATCGTTTTTCATCCTCCAAAGAGTATGAGAATATCTCATAAAGAGTATTGGCGAATCGTGACACGAACTTATTGGCCGATCTAATAGTTTTTCAAACTAGACTACTACATAACTTTTGTGCTCTTGTACTCTTCGATATGAAACCTTTCTTTCTCTTTCAACAGATACATTTCACATATAGGAGTTGCCTCCGTACCGCTGAAAATCCTTCGATTCACGAGAAAAGAAGGAAACACATCGAGTCATAAAGGTTCTCTATCTAACCATCATCGATCACCGCTTTGGCGATTATCGAACGAACACGTTCAGTTGACAACTCTTGGTAGCGATTGTGAGGACACAGAGAAGCACAACGAACGTCAAACAGCCAGAAAAGTGATAATATCTTCTTCCATATTGAAGAATATTTAAATAAAAAAGCGTAACGAATCAACTTACCTGAGCAGCGAGCTGTCGCAGCCTTTCCGATTCTTCGATGGTCGCATCTCGTCGCGCTGCAACCTTGACCTGTGCAACGTCACCGTAAAAGGACTCGGATCTCGGCGAGAAAGCCATGGTCAGCTGGTGCAACTCTTGCAGGGAATTTGAACAAGCGCGGTAACAGGCGACGCCGCAAACTTCCCATTGTTCTGGGGTGAGTAGCGGCCCGCTGCTCACTAGAACGTGCCTGCGCAGACATTGCAGACATCATCGCATTGAATCATAGAAGAATCCTGAAAATTAAACCTTCCAGGTATTTAGAAACTTAGTATAATTTTTAACACGTAAGATATTTCGCACAGGAATCCTCGAAAGTCTTAACATGGCTGATTAATTATTTGATAGTTAAGATAACGGTTAGAATCATGTCATTGGAATTCGTGAGAAAAGATCTACAATTACTTTGTTTCGGTTATACATATATTTATATAACAGTTTATAAAGCGTGATATCTTCTAAAACAATCGCTCGAATAATTACTCGAAAGATCGGTAGCAAAAAAAAATTCATCCACCTCAAATCACGCTACAAACTCCAATTAAAAAATTGATAAATTTTCTTTTGGGACGAAATATTCTTTATTAAATTCCTTATTAAAAAATCAACACGGCCACTGCGATGTCCGAATTCTTATCATCGTATCATTTTCATATTTCCTGCTTTATCTTTTTCCTAATTCTTATGTCTATAATTGCACGAATTGATCACTGAGGATCACTTTGAGAAGAACGAGAATATCTTTGAATACAAAGATCGTGCCTAACAATTTTGTGTAACTCGACAAATTTGTAGGACTCGTACGAAACGGGAAAATAGATCGTACACGAATGGCTAACTCGCGAAAGGGTTAATTTCTCCGCTCGCAAACAGCAGATATAGGTTGCTACCAAGAGTGGGTGACTCTAAGATTTCAGATCAGGATCCCGTTCGTCATTCAGTGCCAGGCTAGCTATCTGCCCGCGAACCTGTCCCGTTTTTAAACTCCGCGCACGCCTGTACATCGATACTTCGCGATCGACCCCGGCTAAGATTGAATTACACGCGTGTCGATGTATGCCGTGCATTAATATGGAGAAAACGAACGACAAACGGATCCATCCGGACCATAGTTAGAGCAAGATAGACGGAAGAGACGGGGGCTGTCTCTTGTATACGTCCTCTTGTCGGATTTGTGTGAGTCGCTGACACGACGCTCCGGGGGTGTCGAGTGTCGGTGGCTACCTTATCCCACCGGACAGCCTGTCAAGCTTCGTTATCATCTTACACGCACGCTACGCCCGTAACGACGATATATCTAACCTCCGTCGATGGACATTCCAACGAACCTCCGCGTTATGATTCACCCTTTCTCTCTTCTGATCGATCCTCGTCCTCTTCGAACCTTCTCTCTTTTCCTTCGATTCTTTCAATCATCATAGGAGATCTCAATCGATCTTCGTTCTTCTCCAAGTTCTTCCACTGGAGACTCTTTCAATTAACATGGGTGTAAGTTTGGCAGCAATGCGTACATTTAATCGTTTTCTTTTTTTTCTTAACTTGGTAAAACAGATTAGTTCCCAATGATGATTAAAATGAGTTAGATCTTGAATCTTCGATCTTTGAATTCTGATGCATCTTTTTGGAGCCTCGTTCGGTTTTCGTTCGATCTTCTTAATGAGTGTACGAGCATCAGTGTATCAGTAACGGGTGATGGGAAATGGATCCTCGAAATGGATGAGCGTTTGATAGATTTTCTGATTTAACGAAACAGGTCGATTCTTCGAGTTAGATTAGGTTTTCAAACGGTGAGAAGAATGGAGCGCCTTCTTTGCGACTCGGTGATCTTAATTCGATAGTGAGTCATCAAGCGTTGGAACGAATAGAGGACTTTGATCTCGATCCGTGTTAATATATTGTGCGTACATATGTCCCAGCTCGCAGAGGTTTCAAACTCCTAAACAATTCTTATAGGCCTAGGTTTCGATCAAAAGATACTTACCTAATACAGGCGCAACCTAGACGAGCTATACTCTCCGTGGGTTGGACCACGCATTCCGCCATTACTAGCAACAATTGCTTCAACATCAACGTCGTAGCTGATAAATAGGCGTTGTTTCTAAGTACCTCGGGTCCTAAAATCCATTTGTAAACGCAAATTATAAATTTATCTCGTCGAAATTGTCTCTTCTCTCTGCTTTAAGCATCGCGTGTTATTAACCCTGCTGCAATCCTCGAATTTTTCTATTTCAATCTTGCTTTTATTTCAATAAAAAAGACAAAAATTTAACGTGAAATTGAAACGAGAAATCTACAAATCTGCACGTCAACGACAGCTTTTTTATTCTTTAAGACACTTCCAGATAACTCGAGATACTTTTTGATCAGAGCGAAATGAGATCGGCTAGAAAATGACCGAGAGAACGTAACAAGGTAGATGATATGTTAATTACCTTGTAAATGAGTTAAGTAATCAACAACCAGATCCGTAGTCAGTCCACAGCATTGTTTAAAATTAGGCGCGAAATTGTCCCATCCTCTGAAGATCTTCGACGTCCTCCTCAACCAGTTCTGCACCATAGGCAGAAGCAGGTGATTGACACAGTATAAACCAAACGTTGGCCCAGGAACATTCAACGTGTCTCTCAGTAAATGGAACAAGGTTTCCAACGCGTGAGGTTGATAACGTTTAGGGCAAATCATGGTAGCGCTTGCTAGGCCTTCGATCAAAATGTACCAGACTCTCAGAATGCCACTTGGCTTGTCCATACTTTGCAGAGTTGTAATTGTATGAACGTTATCCATTAATACGTCATGTGGCCTTTCAGGTATAGTCTCCTGCATCGATTCAGCGTGTTTATCGAATCTGATCAACTCGGAATTGGGTATCGTAGGATCAACGTATTGAGGAATGGTCGAAACTTGGATTCTTTGAGCTGAATGGAAAATCGGACAAGCTGGCATGCCATACATCGATGCAAGAATATCAGAACAGCTGAGAAGATATTTCAGACTTTCGACACAGAGTCTCATTCTTCTGGATTCTGCAACGTCGATCTGATCTTGATCATCCTGGTGACCCTCCGTATCACCGATTCCACGGACGTGCTTCAGGAGACATAGAATGCAATCTAGCGCCGCATTGGCGAATACAAGCGTGTTGTCCGTGGATAGGAAGACCCTGAAGACCTCCAAGAGTGGCGCAGATTCGACAGAATCTGAATTACCAACTGAAGCTACGCGTAGCGCTCCGAAAAGAGGTCGCCAGCCCGATCGAATCTCGGTTCTGTTGGTCTCGACGAACTCACAGATGCAACTGACGATCTGGAAGGAATTTATAATTCTTTTGCGTCGATTTAAGCCTTCGCTGATTTAACAAAATGAGGGGGAATTAAGTGCGAAGAATTTAAAAAACAGTTACGCTTCTTTATCGCGAAGAGCTTTTGGAATTTATATTGCTTTTGGATCGACTTAACGCTTTGGTAATACATTAAAGTAATCAAGTATTGAAAATGAACTATTTAAGAAATAATTATTTTCTAATAAATTGCTTTCACCGAATTTTTTGAATCTATAACGCTTTCGTTTTGATTCTGTAATAATGTAAAATAACGGAGAATTCAGTATATTTAGAAAATAATTACTTCTTTATTGTCAAAGACCCACCCTTTGCATCTCTGGTGTCAAATACAAAAAATATGTAATTTTCCCACTTTTTATAGAAGATGTATATTAATATTAGGTACGATGATCAGACTGTGGATTTTTATGCATTTGTGAGGAATTTAAAGATACTAAAATGCACAAAATGCACATAGAATAGCAAAAATGTATGAAATATGCAAAATAGTGTAGTCATTATAATACTTAATAAATAAAACAAACCTGCTTAGGTTCCATTTCTTTAATGATGTTTATAAAAATATTAATTTGCATGAATATTCGCAGTCTAATGGTGACATTTAGGATTTGAAATTTATAGCAATGTACTTGAATGTATATAATAATACTTTGTTGCTCTATATTGAGGTTTCTCTCGAGCTACACTCTGATAAGGTTAAAGACAAACAATGACTCACTTGATCCTGAACGTCACTGTCGCATAGTTCTAGGCACAATAGGTTCTCGAAAGGTTTGAAAAGAGCCTCGTTGAAATGGAAATGAGGCAATTCCACTTGCTCGTTCAACAAAGCTGCCATCGAGTCGTGAATGCATTGTACTGCTTTTTTTGAAATGCCACGGTCCTTGTGACAAGCTGCCTCCATAAAGTGCGGCCCTAGGATACTCCAAACCTGAAATACGCATATCCAATTTAGAAACTTTGAAACGCATCACGTTTATAAAATCTTGAATCTGCTGCGACTCCTGAATATTTTATTTTTACTATTTCAATCTCGCTTTAGTTTCAATCTATAAAGACTTAACTTTTGATATCTCAACTTATTAACCACCTCTTAAGTAGGATTTCTACAATCACGAAACTAAAAGTTGAAGAAATTTTCTAGCAAATAGGAAAATACGATTCTGTCAAGAATGACACAATAATACAGCTCTTAAAGGATGGACGAAGATTCTCTCACCCTCATTATATGAATCAGAGGCCTTCCACTCTTCACGCACTTCAACATAACTTCTCCTAATCGAGCCAAGAGCAGCACATTCATTTCGTTTTCTCTGGGTTTGCTTCTTCTCCACCAGAACCTCTTATTGTCTTTGAGACCATCCGTGGTTTTGAATAACTGAGCTTTACTAGCTCTGCAAAGAGCAGACAAGAATAGACATAACGCTTTAAGGTTCAACTTTAGCGCAGCATTTTCAAATAGCCTGTCGACTTGTTGGGATAAAACGCAGATAATTTTTGCGGCATAGTCGGCAGGAAGTATTCCATTAAATTGACTGTCCGCGTTCGATTCTTGGATTATTTCTGGGATTGTGTCTGTACTGGAGTTTTGTGTGTATGGACTGGATAGAAAACTATAGACATCGACACTAAAATAATAAACTGTCTTTTAGTAATGGAGAGTTTAGTGGATTCATCGAGAATCAAAATTTTCTATACGCTTTACCAAGTTTCTTCTTCCTCGGTGATGTTGAAATTAAGTTTTAGCCTATCTTGGCTTCCCTTTGGATCTCCATTCGAACTATCTTTCTTGTCTTTCTTCTGCTGAGTCTTAGGCAGCGATGGATTCTGATTCTTTCCGAAGAAATCATGTTCCAATTTGCTCACGTACAAACAACACCTTTTTAAAGTATAAAGCTACTTAATCAGTTGCTGCCAATATTTAATAAATTAAAATTAACCAGTACTTTATAAATTCGATAAGTTGGATAGAAATTGGAAAATATTTCAATTGTTAGCGATGTCTTACGTGAAAACATGAGGCCAGCAATCGCTGCCATGACTTCCAAGTTCTAAACCCTTGCCCAGAAGTACGTCCATACTCAACGCGTGCGATGTGTGAATATTAGTTGCTCTGTTTTGTAATTTCAGGCGCAGAACATCCTTCGTCCTCGTGATTTTCGAAATAGACTGCTCTGTGCAGGCTGCTTTCACCAGCAGAGCGAAGATGGAACCACAACGATTCTGTAGACCTAATTAACGAGAAAATAAATTTGAATAAGAATAAGTGGAAATGAAAGTCGGAAGAAATAAAAACTGGAATCGCTATACGTATTGGGAACATTTGTATGTATATCCTCAGGTATTTAGAGTAATTTATTAAACAGTTTATTAAGAAATAATACTGACCAAGTACATTGCTCAAAATTGCAGCTTTATGAAGACCTTCCAACGACAAAATCACGGTATCCCTGATACCTCGTCTATCGCCGTCTCTGCTCAGTATTCCCTTGTTATTTTGTTCCTTAGGAGGATTCAATCCTGTCGTCAACACAGTCATCATGCTTCCCCAACAACACGTCAATACTCTTCTCGAAAGCTTCGCTCCTGCTTCTGCTTCCGATGTTGGTTCGCTTCGAGATAGCTGAGCTTTTTCCAATCGTATGTAGTCAGACAAAAGCTGTCCGCCTCTCTGGCTTCCAGGAATCCCATCAACATCTTACGAAAGTAAATGTATCTATTAGTTTTCAGGATTTACAGCCTTCGATCATCGAATCAAGGACACGCACCAAAATTTTATTTTTCTTCTTCAAACTTTAGTATTATATCGCAAAGAGTAAATTGTCCTTGGTTGGAAAAAAGTTTGATACTTACCAAAACGATATTTGGTACAAAACATTGTTCCATATATATAAGAATTCGTGGAAAAAGCCGAGAAATTGTTATTTAGAAAGTCCTTAAATTATCATTACAAGATTCTTATTCGTTCTGTTAGAAATTTTGAACGGTCCTAATTCGATGGCCAGAGACTCGACAATCTCGTTTCAGATTATAGAAAATTGATTTACCAGTTAATACGTTTATCAGAGCACTGTTATCCGTGTAGTGCGGATTATAGCCACATTTCTCGAGTAAATTACACGCTAGAACTTGTTGGTAAAGTTCAGACAACCAAGTTGCCGAAAGATAGACTAGAACTCCAGATCCGTGTACTTCTTCCACAAATTGTTCCTGGAGAATGCGATAGGAGCTTTTGAGAAATTATCAGAGTTGCAGAAAAACATTTAAACGATGTGTTAGACGTCATTGATACCTCACTGATGGGGACCTGACGATTATCCTCGTGATAGTAATTAATCCTAATCAACTTCAAGTTCAACAATAATGCCGCATAGGTGGCCAAGTAAATTCCATCGGCGTTCATGATCGTAATCAAGGCACATGAATCTGTACTGGTGTCCGTCTGTTCCTGCATCTTTTGTTGTGCTGTGAAAACTCCTGTAAACGCAATGTCGTTTCATCTTTTGGTTTTGGAATTTATAAAGGAGAATTAAATGATAACTGACGAAGCTTATAAGTAGCAATTAGAAGAATTATAAATAACACATATAATAATAAGATTGTGGATGTTCATGCAAATTTATATTTTTACGAATAGAATTATTAGTATTAAGGGAATGGAATCTTCAAACGGAAATTTCTTTCATTCGTCATTAAATATTATAAGAATTTGTAACATTACATATTGTACTTTGAATATTTCATGTATTTGAATACATTGATGCATTTTGTGCGTCTTTATATCTTGAAATTTCTCATAAATGCGTAAACGTCCACAATTTACTAAAGACGAAAAGGAATATTAAAAAAACAACGTTAGATAAAATAAAGACTTATAAAAAATTATTGCGACATCCACTCTATTTTCTAGACTTAACACGGACAAATTTTCATTTATCACAGTCGCTACATAATTCTATAAAGAATAGAAAATTTAGCCTAATGAAAACTCTCAAAGCAGTAACCAAATATTTCGCATCAAAATCTTAATAATTTTCTAAGAAAGCACAATTCAGAATTCAAGAATTACCAAAAAGTTGGGACATGGTCTCGGGAAGCAACAGACAATACATTATCCGTCAGTAAACACGATAAAATCAACATTATTCTGGGCAAGAATCAATTTCTCGTGTATACGATTATCGTACCTTGACAATATTCCGAAGCAAAGTTCTGCAGAGCTTCGTCGACTTCTATGTTGCTTCTGAGACTCAAAACCATAGGAATCAAGTCACTTTTCAATGTCCTGACGAACTTTCTAGCATTATGCCTTTCCATATCCACGTTGCATTCATCAGCCACCTGACGACCCACGTGAAGACACTTTGGTAATTTTTCTAATCTCAATCTCTCCCTTTCGTTCTCTATCGCGTAGTCGTTGTCTTCCAAGCTATTTTCTTCTTGAACCTCGTCAGATTCGTTCTGAGGACCTTCTGTGTCCGTGGAATCACCATCTTCCGATGGACCGTGCCCCGAGGAGTCAGAATCGGAGCCTATTCCCTTCTTCATCAGCTCCAATTGCTCTCTGAAAGTAAATCAAAGAGCTTTTTATGGGTTTTTCTAATTACATTCTTAACAATGCATCTACGAAGCACTTCATCAACCTATTCAATGTTAATTTAGTCCTTTGCACTTACGAAACGTAGTAATATCTGTCTGTTTAGTAATTCTATGAAGAAATGTAAAATTGTGAAATTAATTGCGTAATTGGAATATTTGTACTTTATAACGTTTCGCAGAGTGATTATTCGACAGAGAATTTACGAAAAAGATAGTGATCCTTTAAATCGCACAGTGTTTCTTACAATATCTTACAGTATTAAAATTCACCTGTATGTTTTCGGCAACCGTGCCATGCACTGATAAGTCAAAGGTCCTTTGTAGTCACAGGATTCCAAGTCTTCGTACAAGCTATTGATCGTGCACGTGTAGGTGTGATTAATAGCCTTCCCCTCGCATAATTCCTGAAGAGCGGAGAGCATTGCAACCACGCACGACACACTAGCGTGCAATGTACTTAAACCACCAGTTGTTGATTCTTCGATGGAATCCATTGCTCTATATTTTTAATTATTATCAAATTAATAAACTTCTGTTATTTTAGATAAAGGACTTTAATATAGTGACTCACAATCTCATCAAGGCCATGTCGCTCTGAATATGACTAGATTTATCTTCTTCCACCAATAATGGACCAGCAAAGTCAACGATTCGACTAGGACTTCGTAAAAGCTCTTTCAAAGCCTTCAAAGATTCTAAGCGTTGCTGAGGTGGAGGATACAGTAACATTCTGTGAAATACTGATTCTAAAACTGGACGAAGGGGTCCCACGCAGCCCACTAATCGAACTAATTCTGTTCCAATGCTATAGGTATAAAAATTGTCAAATTTCACTTTCAAGTTACTTTAGACATCAAATTTTTTATGAATCATAATTAGACTGCGAATATTTATACATTTATAGGAAGTTTAAAGATGTAAATATACAGTGTGTACATTTTTATTTTACTGTCCTTTGCAAATGAATTAAATAACTTACTTATCTTATTATTTTAAAGCTTTTGTTCTTTTCTCAAAAATCTTTAATATAATATATATATGTGTACGTTTTTACATTCTTTAAATTATTTAATGATTTCTTGTGAAACAGATTTTCCAAATATTGAAACAACTAATGTATTCCAATATTAATGACATAATAAATATTCTAGCATTGTAATAGAAGTGTAATATTGTATAAATATCCGTCTAATAATAATATTAAATTTTATAACTATTGTATCTAAAATTATGTACCTATAAACAGTTTTAGCCTGATGACTATCGAAGCTCAAAGAAGTGGCCAAGTATCCAGATCCTCTTCCAATTTCGTTCTCTTTTCCTTCCCTAGACGTGAACGTCTTGTCGACCCTCGGTGTACCTAGGAAAGCTATCAGTGCAGGACAGAATTTCTGCCAAAGGAAGGTGGTAAAATGTGCGTTCGTATGAATTTTCTGCGGCAAAGAGGATATCAAGGTATGCAGACATTCCAACAGAAATACCACGGTGTTTCCATTTCTTCCATTACTGTAATAAGGTTTCCTAAAATTGATGTGTATTCAAATAAAATTAATATTTTTTCCCTTACTTCTGAGCTTCGTCCAGTTTGCTGCAGATGTATTGAAGAATTGGCAGAGCTTCGTTGAAACAGGAGACACCTCTTTCCCATAAATTCTTATTCTTCTTTGCATTCTCGTCCATTTCTTGACATTCCTCGTCTGTGAAAAGTAAGATATTTTTACTAATTAGTAGCGGAGATTAATAGCGTAATGAATAGATCTTTATACATTTAAATTAAAAAATTTCAAATTATAAATATAAAAAATGATATAAAATATATAGAATATTCAATATAAACATAAATACAAACAAGTATCTAAAGTATGTATAGATATAGTGTAGTAATATCCAAGTATAAGATATACAAATATTCAAAGTATTTGAAATATCTAAATATCGAAAATATTCAAATGCTTTGCTCAAGTTTGATTTATTTTAGCCACATTCGTAAAAATACAAATTCACATAAGCAAACATCCTATTAATGAATTCTACTAACGTTCAAGAAAAAATCCTCGAAAGTGTTTCAAAGGAAACAGCTTATCAATCACGGAATTCGCAAAGAACGTTTCACTAGTCACGCGAGCAGAGATTTATTGATCAAACTTTCGTTGAACATCACGTTGGAGTATCTGATAAATTCCAGAAATAATCACAAGGACAATCACGAAATTCTAGAACGTACTACGGATAACAGCATTGAATGAAATTACCTAGGAATAGGCAAAAAGACCGTAACGTTTGACTGGTTGCAGCTTGAGCCGCGGTCCTCACAGCTTGATTCCCATTTTCGAAAGCCTCGCAGCAAGTAGTGAGAATGGCGATTATTAAACGACCGTTCATTGTCCAGTAAGAGGAACAGGCAACTTGTAACAGAACCTATACAGATTAATATGTCGTGGAATATTTCTTAATTAGTTTCGATGAATCTTAATCCTCGACCAGAATCGTGGCTGACCATCGCAACTTACTTAATTTTAATTTCTATTTTGCACTTTAGTCGACAAAGATCATTGATTGCCATTATCACGTAGAGTGTAAAATAAAAAATAAAATTAGATGTCTTAAAATTCAGTAACGATACCAGTTGAGTGTTAGACCTGCTGCAGTCCTCGAATTTTTATGTCTGAATGCCACGCTCCCGTTTTAATAAACAAAAATAGATTTAATGTTTCAACAAAATCTTTGGTTAAAAGATTGTAAAAAATTGGATCAATGGAATTATCTCATTTTTTCCTCGGATTTAAGAAATTTATTACCGATAGTAAAATGCGTCAAAAATAACGCAAAGAAGGCAGCAGGGTTAAAAAAGGGGTTAAATTTAGGCTCACTTTTAGCATGTCCGTCTGCGTGTCGTCAGATTGGGATAACATGGAACTCATTGCGTGCAACATTTGCGCGGGTAGCCAAAGAGAATCATCCTCTGGCTCGTACGGCGACTGGAATCTATCATCCCTTAACATTTTCTGAATTCAAAACGTTTATATTAATTACAGATTATTTACTTTGAGTAGATTGCGGATGTTTATGCAAATATGTATTTTATGAATGAAAGGAAGACATCTAAGTGGAGATTTATTTCACTCGCTAAATATTACGAGTAATATATTTGGAGTGTTATATATATTTTTGCATATTTTATTTCAATCTAAATTTTGTATAAATGCATAAAAACCCGCAGTCCAATTATGATGAAATTTGAATAAAATATTCTAATTGACTTTAGACATATATCCATCGTCTATTGAAAAACAGCACTGTGAAGTAACTATGTGTCTCGGATTAAAACGAAGAACAGTAAAGAAATATTATGTTACAGCTGGTCACTGATATCGTACCCTTTATCGCAGAGTTCCTTCCCGCGGGCGAATGCGTCATTTACATATATACGATACTAAACTGGCACAATATGGACAAAAAGAAGAAAGAGGAATTCAATGAAATACTCACATGTAATCCCGACAGACCAAATGCAACGAATTTGCTCCTCTTCGTTTCTAGTGCTAGCTGAAAGGTATGTAGACATTTTGCTCGTAATTCGTGGGGTGGATCGCGTAGTAATCCCTGCTGTTTGTCCAGGAAATCTACATAAACATGTTAAATTAATTAAACAAGTAAAGTAAAATATATCGTTTGTTTCAGAATCTTACTTATCATAAATTTATAAAAAAGAGCTTTTTACCAATATAAAAATTATAATTGACAAGTCAATGGTGGATAAGGTACTGTAGGGCGAGTATAATTATCACAAGTATCGATCAGCTTTAAATTTATGGGGCAAGTGTGACCATCTTATCATAAGAAATATATAAATCGAATCTTTTAAATCGACTCACCATACGCTTCTTGCGCAGATTTCCGCAAATTTTGTAATTTTGCATTGCTTGATTCTCGGACGATCTGCAGCAGAAGATCCTCCATGTCACGGTGGACTAACACGCGACTGATCGATAACGGGAGTGCCAATGCACGCTTGGCTGTACGCGCGCATCCAGGGCCGTAGAAACTGCCTCGCACAAGGGAAATTCATTTTCGTTTTAGAAAATTAAATAACCTTCAAAATCCTCAATATCTCACCATGCAACACTAATTTAACAATATAAATATATAGTAAATTAATTTCCTTAATAACAAACCGCAGCTAGTTACGCATAAATTTCTACCACTATTATTGAAATATCCTACATTTAATATACATGCCGCACGTACATAAACACCTACCATAGTCATTTTATAACTTTATTAAGAGATTGAAATTAAAGTTGACATTCTCCTTGTAACCTTCTTTATTAGAAAATCGATTAAAGTCAAACTAATTTTTGACCGATCGACAGGCATTTTGAAATTTCCGATCGATGGCGCGCTGATAGTTCCATGCAGTCACGTGACTGAATTTAGTCGGATCTTAAAGATGGCGACGGAAAGTGACAGGAAGCGTAAAAGCGGCGAGAAATTACGCCGTAAACCAGTGAATTTGTACGAGTTAGCGGTGGATTTGATAGGTACAAGCCTCCTTGCGAAGGAAAAAGGCTAATTGGTGTGGTTTCCTGGTCAGCGTTATCATAAAATCATCTCGTGTGCCGTGACAGGTTTGGCATTTGGCTTTTTCCATTGGTGGCATGTGTCGACGCTGTTCGAAAATGACCGGCATTTCTCGCATCTGTCCGAAATCGAGAGAGAAATGTCCTTCCGCACGGAAATGGTACGAGATTCGAACGATTTCGAGAAACTGACAAATTATTCACGAAGATAACAGGTATGTTTTGTTTTTGTTTCTGTTCAGGGGATGTATTACTCGTATTACAAGACTATCGCGGAGTCGAAAACATTCATGGATGGACTTAGAAAAATCAGCCATGATAATATCTCGGAATATGGAAACATTATTAATGCACCTAGAAAGTATAGCTTGCTGCCAGAGGTATTATTCTCTATTCGGTATTCGACGATAAATCTATTTTTTGGTTAGGTTAACTTTGCTGCGTCCTTCCAGTTATTTTCTTATCTAGACTCTCTTGTACAATAATTCTTGAATCATTTTATTGTATCAATATATATTTGGTTATCTAGTCTTGATTTAATTAATCCCTACTTTAATCTAACATATTTTTATAATCGTATGATATTAGTTTAATTGCGCAAGAGGGCTATAATCGTGTCTTTCTATAGTTAAAAAATATAAAATATCTTATGCCATGGTTATGTTAAAGTTCATTCCAAAACATTAGATATCTTGTTGTTTATTGAAATATGAGCAAGATAGGAAAATAAAAATTTTAAGGTCGTAGCAGGGTTAAGAAGATCGACTTGTATAAAACATAATTGATAATTTACAGCTGGTAGCTGGATATCTTTATCATTGTGCCAAGAATCTGGGGATTATATCCATAGAGCAGTGTTGGCAAGTGAGATTCATGTTTGTTAGAACTGTATACAGAGTCAAATACTATAATAATACATAAAGAATATTTGGTACACAGACTCTGTATGCATTGAGAAATTCAATGTGAGTGTCACTTCCTACGGAAGAACTAGAAAAGAATCACTTTCAGATAGAAAGAGGAGAAGGTTTGCCACCAGTGACTAGTTGCGAGGGTCTTGGTGTTCCAGTTTATTTTTACTTACAAATCGTTTGGATTTTTACTATATTTACGGCAGCTGTACTGTTCTACTATGCTGCCTTCCTTGGTAATAGTTTGAGTAGTGGAATCATAGCAGTGCTTCTATTCTTTTATAATCATAACGAATGTACTCGTGTCCAATGGACTCCACCACTGAGAGAAAGTTTCGCATACCCTGTATTACTCTCTCAAATGTATAGGTTGACTCTGATTATTAGAGAGGGCACTTTGCAAGATTCTCAGAAAGTGCCCAAAGATTTACTTCAGGTGTGTTGAGAAATATTAATCAAACACTCACAGGTCTGAAATATTCTGTATGAAGTAACAAACAATTTATTTCTTTCAGAAAATGGGTATAGCGACGGTAATTAGCTTATGTTGCTGGCAATTTTCACATTTTGTACTCACCACGCAGGTCGTTGCTCTATTGATATTAAAATGGATGAAAATAATCCCAAACGACCTTTACAGATGTATTTTTAAAGTTCATGGTTGGTCAATTTTATTAGCAACCGGAATCACAGATGGTTTCCCCTTGCTGTATTCTCTGTACTTCAATCTTTTACTCATCAGTAACGTTGTAAGCTTAACGGAGAAGCTGACTCATTTCATGGGCATAAAGCTCCAAACGATTCTCGAGATCGTTCTCACAATTATATGCACGCTGTACTTAGAATCGTTTTCCGCCTCGTTATCCGAGGACAACGCGCACGTGTTCGACTTACTCAAAGCGAAACTGACCAGTTACAAAGACTTCCACACGATGCTGTACACGTGCTCTCCCGAATTCGATTTCCTCCAATACAGAAGCTTCGAAGCGATTATAAAAACGTTGCTTCTGCCGTCTGCTATATTGGCTGGAATGCTGGCGGTCTATTTCTGGTACAGGAATTACAAAATCAAAGGATACCCTAAATGCATAGAGGCGGATATGGCTTACAACGGCCTGCAGACCGGAGCTTTCATCATCATGGCAGTTTTCATCATGAGACTCAAGCTGTTCATGAACCCCCATCTCTGTATAATAGCCGGCACTGTTTGCGCGAATAGATACTTGGAAAAGCTTGGTTTGAAGAACGAGATGACTAAGACTGCTCTTACTCTCCTATTGATATCCGCGATGTCTTATCATGGTTTAGAGAGACTGCAGGAAGAACGAAGTATCATAGGTAATTATCAGGCTCTACGGAACAATTAACGATCAAGCAATGAAATAGTGTGTAAAAATGTATAAGAACATTATTAAAAAATATAAATAAAACAAGACTATTTTTTCAAATTACAAAAAATATGTTGATATAACAGATATATTGTAGAAACTCGTTAGGTACGGACAATATTCCTTTAATTGAAAAGAACATGGTTATCTATGATGCCTGAATTTCTTCAAATTGAATAACATTGTAAGATCTAGATAAAAGAGGATTTTTTGAAATTCGTTTTCATAATTACAGCGTGAACTCAATAGAATTTAATAACGTAAACTGGTTAGAAAGAAATTACAACTAAACTGTGATTCTTAATGTTGTCGACCTTCGCAACTTTTACATACTATTTCACTACTTAAATACGTATTTTATTTCCTAACGAAAAAAAGCGAAATATCCACTAAAAAAAAGCTTCTTACCTGCACGTGATAACTAGACTGCAGTTTTTTTATGCAAATTTATATTTTTATGAGCACCATTAAATAGAACTTATATAGAAATTTATTTTACCTATTAAAAGTTATAACAAGAAAAAAACATATAAGAAATAAATAATGTAAATACAGATATAAATGCATAATAATCCGTAGTCTAGTAACAAATATATTTTCTTAACAAATAAAATCGTTCATATAGTTTGACAGAATAATAACGATATATAAGTATAATTTTTATAAAAAGTAATAATTGTGAATTATCCGCGTGAGTCAAAATTGGCCCAGCCTCCGAAGGTTAATAAACAAGCTCTTTATTATCTAATTTTTCATCGTATAAAAATATGATATATGTAATAAGGCGAGTACAGCGACATCGAGCAAGAGGAACTGTTCGAGTGGATCAAGAAGAACACGCCAGAACATGCTGTGTTCGCCGGCAAGATGTCTTTGATGGCAAACTTAATGCTCTCAACGGGAAGACCTATAGTCAATAACCCTTACTACGAGAGCAAAGAGATGAGGTGCATAAGCTTGCCATTCCCTGGATCGTTACATCTGCTTTGGTATTTATTATCACCGGTTTTATGTTCTAGAGATCGGACGATGAAAGTTTACGAGATCTTTAGCAGAAAAGATGTCACATCCGTGTACTTCACTCTAAGGAATCTTCACGTTGGATACGTCGTGTTGGAGGAATCGCTGTGCTTTGGTTTCGCAAACCTGTAATGAAATAACTTTGAAACTCGATGAAATTAATAAGCATGTTTTTTTAATGTTACAAATAAAAATTTTGTGTTTCAGGCAAGCAGAGTGTCAGATGATCGACCTATGGGATCTAGTAGACAATGGAACCGCGAAGGCAGCTGGGAAACAACCCCTATGTCCAATCCTATATCGAGGAAACGCTTACCCCTTTAAAAGAGCCTTTGTAAATAATCGTTATGTTGTTTTGCAGCTCGATTATTCCTATTACGTTGAGCTGAAACCGAAGACTTCCCTTAACTACAAATCCTAAAAGTGTTCAATCGACTGATCAAATGTGACAAATCGAAAATACCTCGCGAGACTGCAGAGAATATTTTTCCCAAGGGAGAGGCAGTTATGTATGATATACATATATATTTTTCTTTTAAAAAATAATGACTCGTCAAAGTGAGCCAAAGCAACTTTGTTAAACAGTTAGAAGTAAAATACAAATAAAATGTTAACTACGTTCCTGTCAGCTCCATGTCTTCGTTTTCCTGCGTCGTTCCTGTATCATCCCAAGTCTTCGCACATCTGAAAGGAGTCTGAGTCAAAGTTCTACCTTTACGTAAGACAAAAACTGTTCGTTTTATATAACTTTATTTTAACAATTACAGAACCGTAGTGAATAAACGCTGTGGTTCTCGTAACATGACGAAATCGTCTAAAATATAGTGGAATCTTTCTTCCTCTTTGTTTCTTTATTTTCTTCTTCTTCTTCTTCTTTTAATGAAAGTTGGTCGAATTTCACGTGATAGTTATTAGCGCGAGAAACGGGCGAGCATCAAATCGCGGGATCGCAAGAAGAATCGAACCGCGCCGCGAGGATAGCTCCGTTATAGTAACACACGGCACTGCACCTTCACTTCGCCGTGTAACAGATAGTATAGTCGGAACCCTGCCTTCGCTATACTACGTTGTGCTGCTGACCCAAATGAATCCTATGGCCAGTCAGTCCCGGTCCGGGCTTCTTCGCGGCAATATTGCTCGCTCGACAGCTGGTATCGTATAGACGCGCCCGTTCTTTACATACCACGTTTAACGACAGCTCAAACAATTTCACTTGTCATTCATGCGTGTCAATGGTCAGTCGTCGATCACGAGACGAAGATTGGCGATTTAATTGGAAATTTAATTTAACGGTCGGTGCCCATATTGCAGCAAAAATCTGATGGTCCAGTGAAATTTTAAAGGTATCCCAAACAGTGAAAGTTTCCAATCGATTGATATACGCGAAACAAATACGGTGACTGTTTTGGATAGTTTGTTTTTTGGAAAAATGTTCCGCAGTGTTCGTACTCCGCGTTGACATCAAGAGCCGACAATCGGTGTGCATAAACCGATTTGTTCGCGTTTTGGCGGGAATTATTCTTTCAAAAAATTATTACTCTCTTGCTCTTTTTTACAATTCCTTAAATTGGGCACTCGAGTATTTTTGTTCTAGTGTAAAGTTTAATCAGAGAAAGTGTGACAGAGAGAAGTATCATTTCCTGGATTAGAAGTGATCATCGAGCTGTAAATATTTTGTACGATCTTTGATATAATCGTAACACGCGGTACTTGGACCAGAACAGAGGAGGCTGAGGATGCCTGAGGCGGAAACAAAAACGTAGAAATCGCGTCGCACCGGCCACGAGGATCCGATTGATCGAGATCGCGCGCATCCGCAGGCTCTGAATAGCGATGCGGTTGCATTCCACGGCAACGATAGTTCCGCATAATCACTGACACTCTGCAGTGAGTACCAAATTATTTTCTCTTATTTTTATTTATTCTATATCTTTCTTTTCCGATATTCTTTTTCTTTCCTAGTTTTCGATTATTTCTGGCTAACAACGGAAATGATTTGTAAAATATCAAGGACATCTCCGCCTCGCGTCCTTGCGTCAGCTTATGGACGGTGCATTAATTCGCTCAATGAGCATAACAATGTAAATGCAGTCCTCAATCGGATACGCCGACCCTAGTACTATAATTTCGAAATTATGCTCGTTCCGCGATGAAATTCTAATTCGGTCGTATTCCGGAATTCTGATTCGCAGGATATTACTCCTTTAGCCTTTTATCTCGGTCTGATTTTAAATTGGTTGGCTCGTAGGGTTTGTAGTTTGGATTTGCGAAACTTTAAAAATAATCGCGTGTAGTTCGCAAAGAGTATAACAAGGAAGTAATCAGATATTCCTGTTAGCTCCTATTACGAGACAGAAACAAGTTTTTCTTACGGTACAGTCCCACGTAAATAGAGAATCAACCTCGTAAAATATTCATACGGATAATTTTTTCACTAATCTACTATTATTTACAATTAGAAGCCGTCAATTGAAGAGCTTTCTGGTAAAAGGAAATCGTAATGGCGAATTGATTAAATTGCCTTGGAAATTTTAGTTCTAGCTTTTTAATATTAGCTACGTTTTTCATAGTATTTTGACAATCCATGCATTAACGTGTATAGTAGAGCTGTCTTACACAATTGAATTAACTGTGTCAATAAATTCCCTCATATAACACATATACATAATTTACTTGTTATAGTTTACAAATATAAGTTTCAAGAACTACAAATCACCTGATTATCCAATTCTAATAAAATCTTATTCTAGCAAATGTTAATTTTGTTTTCTAAACGAAGATTCTATGGTATACGACTTCTATCGTGGAATAGCTACTCTAAGGTAGTAAAATAATTTTATGTGCACGCTTAAACAGAAAAATAGGAGGGGAAATGATATATTTTTTTAAGAATCCTAAGGGTCTTTGATTACACACTCTCGTGAGTTATCCGCTGTTTTTCAATTCTTTATATTTTCAATTCAACTCAGCTATTATTTTCTTCTTCAACCACATTGTATTAAGTCCTCCTTTTCAAATTGGAAAGGTCTACAAAAACTGATTATCATAGTTTTCTCATTTTATTTCTAATTTGTAGGTTGTGACTTGTAAAATTTCGCTAATAATATTAACGGAATCGCACAAGAAGTATCGGAAGAAATTCGATAATGTGTGGAGAAGATTCCTAGTTCGCGAAATAGCCGTTTTTCCCTGACCTCGAAACAACGCGGAACATAGACAGTGCGGTTGCGTTTGGCCGAATGGAATTTGGCACGCACGTACTTGACGGTGGCTCGAGCTACAAAAAGTATCGATGCATCAAGGCACTCGAAGCCATACAGAGGCCGTCCTGAATCTTCGGAGACGGCCAACGAAGTGGCCAAAGCCACGTTCAACCGATAATGTGATCGCCGATGCAAACCGGCCGCGCCTAATCTTTCTCGACGATACGACAGATCGGTTCTCGGTTACTTTCTCGCCGGTATTCGTAACCTACTTTTCGACCATGATGCAGTCACCCCATGTGCCGGTGCCAACAACTCGAATTAGAAGGGTTCTAATTCGCTAGAATTATCTTGGAACTGATGTCGCAGTCTCTGAGCATTCAGCTTCGTCTGCTTATAATTTTGGAAGTTGATACGTGATCCTCGGATCTTCGTTTGTATTTTTATGTTCCTTCTGGTAGGTAATTTTGAAGAGAGAACTTGATCGAGATAAAAACTTTTTGATGAGAAGTTGACTCGATAGATGCTCCAATGCATTCGATTGGCAGAGAAATATTTTTGAAACCAGGTTCACAATTCGTTAGAGTCATTTCTGTTTCTTTTTGCGATTCGCAAGAATTTATCGAGATGAAAACTTCTTCAGAAAGACAAGCTTTCAGTCGGTGATTATACCGTACATTTTCATTTCTCTTTGCAAATTCCGAAGAGTTCGTCGAAATCAAGATTTCTTTAAAAACACGGCGGCTCTTCATCGATGCATCAAATCATCCAATCGGCGGAGAAATTTTTCTGAGAACTAATTGTTTAATTCGCTGGAATTATCTTTGAACGCATCATGGCAGCTGCATATTTTATCTGCTTGCGATTTTAGAAATTAGTACACGATCCTCCGATTCGCCTGTATTTTTATTTTTCTTCGGAAAGTCCGAAGAGTTCATCGAAACCAAGATTCCTTTGAAAACAAGTCGACTCTTTGTCGATACATTAATTCATCCAATCGACAGAGAAATTCTCTGGGAACCAGTTTCCACCTGAACCACCAAATTCAGAAACGTACGAGTGTATGTACATGGATCAAGCCATACGTTTACCTCTTCTCGTCTTACCTGGCAAAACGAAATTCCTGTTGGGTGGATCGCGCATAACCATCGTGAGAAACGGTTTCAAGGTGGAGGCCAGAGTCCTTTTCAAGCCCCAGAAGAGACAGGGAGCATTCCTTACGCGAGATAAAGAAGCATAGAGGAACGGGAGACACCGTGAAAGAGTGGGCGACAGAGTTTCACATGACCGAGTTAGAGCATCCAGTTTTGCCGGGGGCATGATACTCGTGACACTAAATATCGTTTTCACGTAGGCTGGTTGATTGCTCGACAGAGAAGACCTAATTGGCCAGAGGTCACAATCATGAAACGTAATTTCATCCTACTAGAGGTAATTGCGGGAATTGCCGTTCCCTTGGCTTCGCGAATGCTGCGTGTGATACTTCGAATTGAATCTCGAACGGCTACCGATAAATTGCGCTATTCAGGAACGTCTATTGGAGTTTCAGGAAGTTAAATTGGTCGACCAAGTTCTTCGATGATATTCGACGCGAGGGAAGATAAAGATGGATTGAAATGAAAATTATTTTTGATTGCAAAGTTCAGGCTAATACTTTTCTGGAGAAAGCGAAACGAGCTTAGAATTATTATGTGCTTCGTGGGTGTCAGGAATTTAAAAAATATTAGGTTTAGAATTTTCGTACTTTAACAAAAGTTTTTCGTTTACGTAAAACCTATAAAAGTAGGGGAAATTACTATTGATGTAATAGTAGTTTCGAATGAGTAACAGAATTAGCAGGAAATGCAGAGTGGTTTTGATGTAGATTGAATTACGATTAAGTCTTTAGTTGGTAGTCATAATTATTTTCTTAGAAGAAATGTACTTATATATTTCCTGTAGTATAAAAATTCAATTACTTTATTATATTAAATTCTTTTTGTACTATCCATAGAATTTAAAAATACACTTCCTGTACTTTGGAACACTATGATTATACAATTATTTTCAACGATTATATGCTCGTTATTCTACATATAGAAATTATAGAAAGTATTTAAATATTCAAACACATCTTTCTATTTACCATAAAAAGCTGCACCAACTCGTATACCAAAGATATCTTTAGCTTGGAGGATATTGCTGCTAAAAATTTAATACGCGTTTATGGCATTCAAGTGTTGGCTATGTACTTCTACAAGCTATCCAGTGATGCCTTTCGAGACCAGGAGAAATTGACGGAGATCGCGTGATTCAGATTTATCGCACCGTTCGTAAACTTTAAAATAACAGTAAAAAGCCTAACAAATGTCCACTCTTTAGAATGTTCTTCTTTCGCGTTTTGATATTTTATTGGAATAGTCATAGATCTCTGAAAAGAATTTTATTTTGTTAGTACCGGTTGACTCTCAGTTAGAATAGGGTCAGGCTTAGCAGATATTAACGTCTTCCTCGATGATCTCATGTGGCTTCGTGACGACGAGCGTTTTTTCTGACCTTGCTCGATGCTACACACCTCCCAGCATTCCAGTCTAATCGAACGACACACCTCTCACCGCTGCTTCTCGTAGTCCATGGACCGGCATGCTGGTCATAAACGTGTTCCTCTATCTGTGTGTGCTGCGATCCACGTGATTAGGAAGCGGTGGCTTTTAAACTTGTACTGCTTCTTCGATGGATGTTTTCTTTTTTAACATTTCGAGAGGAACATTTGAACTTGTTAGGAGGAATCCTAGGCTATAAACTGGTCTTGATGAACCTCGAGGTATTTTTTTAGGTGCTTTATCGTTTTAACGAAAGAATTCGAATCCTGAGTGCTTTGGATTTTCGGTTTTTTGTCTATTTTTTAAATCCTTTAAAAATTTAACTTTCTTCTACGGAAATGGAATTTTTTACGTTTTCTTTAGATAATCTATGGAAAACTTAATTTGCTATGAAAATAGAATTGTAAGTTTTCCTTTAAAAGTTTAAGGTTCTTTAAAAGTTTAGCTTCCCTGAAAATAGAATTTTAATCCTTTCACGCTTCATTGTACTTGCGTGCACGCAACACTGCACTTTAGTAATTCATTTATTAGCTAAACTGTAGATCTATTTCTTTTCGGTAAAATTGACTCTCTTGAACAGTAATTTATTAGCGAATAACTCGTTGATAATAATAAAAGTGAATGGAGTAACCATTAGTTGTTGGTTGTAATGTATAGCGTATAGACCTCACGTTCAGAATTTTAATCAGTGAAATACAATAATCAAGTGATTTGTGATTCATAAATTTGTAGAATTTCACCAGTTTTAGTACTAAACCTGTTACTATTATACGAGAAAGTTTTATTATGAGACTACAGATATTTATTCAAGTTTGTATATATGTGTTGTATTTTGCGAATACAGTCAAAGAAATGGGACATAAGTAATATTACAATAAAAATATACTTTGGATATTTTATATATTTTTGTATATCATATGTATTTTCATGATCTTGAATTCCATAACATTATAATGCATAAATGCCAAATGTTTCTATTATTATTGTTAGTAACTGGAAATTTACGATTTGTAAGATTTCTGCTATAATATTAATATAATTCTATAACATAATCCTATTTTCAAATTGCAATGCACACCATGTCTTCTTTTTATACAGAACTATATTATTAACGAATAATAAAAGAACGGTCTTTATTGCAGACTAAAAAGGACACAGTTGTGAAAGGATGGAGAAAATAGAATAAGAAATACATGTTTCTTCTCTAAAAAAAAACTAAACGAAAATCTCGAGACATCTGTCCAAATTCCTGCGAAAGTAAATCCTTTTTATGGCATTACCATACAGACGCGCGCGATTCTGCGGACTTTCTTCGGCGTAACCTACTTCCGGCAGAAACAGCAGGAAGAATGACGTTCACATCGAGCTAAAGAACCGAGTATAATGGAGACAAGATCTTCAGACTGGTTCCTTCGAACGACATTGTTATCAGTAGAGGGAAAATTAACCTGGTTTCCGTGACTTTTTCTACTTTGAATCTAATTTCACTTCGTCCAAGCGCCACTTAAAACGTTACAACCATCAAACTAATTAAAATTGCCGGTATCGGATTCTTTTTGTTTTTATTATTAAAAGTTACTTCTTTACAAGTTATTAGTAATAGAAATGCATTTTTTAAAATGGTCTTATAAAAAAGACGTAATTTTTCTTCTTGTATAATTGTACTACATTATTACTGACGAAATTTTACAAGTAACAACAGGTTTGATTCTGAACAAGTGTTTTTGTTAATATTGATATCCATTTTTCAATAATAGAAAAACATGGTTACATAGAGATATTTATCATCGTTATATAACTTTAATTATACATTAATTATATACAAGATAGTTAGGCATACGTATGAAAGACGATCATTAAGTGTTGTGATATTAAAATATTACAACACTTAAATACTTTGAAAGAATTATTAAATATCCTGTATCAAGTTTGATACAAATATTTTTCTAAACTCCCAGTAGCCAGATTTCCTTGAAATTTTCACCTCGCTAATTATTTTCTCCATTTACTTACGCAACTAACGCATTAAGATTATTGCATCGATTCTCCTTAGCGATTTCTTACAAGGATAACCGAAATTTTCCGCCTTATAATATCGCACGTTGCATGAATATGATGTTAACAGTATGAAAACGTAAGACCTACTGTACGAACATTTAAGACTCATAAGCTTACAAGAACCTTTCTAATCTACCTCATGCTATTTTGAATACTTAAGAATTTTGGAAGCATTCTTTGCTTCCAAATTTCTTACTTTCTTACTCCCGCTATTCCCTTGCTGCACTTTTTAGTGTACCAATTTTACTAACTATTCTCGTATACTATTCAACATTCTTCTCTGTGCAACCTACAAAAGGCAAGAGGGAGGAGCGGAAATTTATTTGTTAGTTGCTACCCCTCCACTATAGACAAGATCCGTTCTCTTAAAGGCTTCTTTGTTAATTGTCCGCAGCATAGTACGGGTATCTTGAAGGGTAAACGAATAAAAATTTATACAAATCTTTAGCATAAAGGATTGGGGTTAGGAGGAGAAGTAGGAGGAGGTGATAGCTAGCAAGACAAGTGATGGAAGGCTTGAGCAGTGGAAGGGGTGATAGTGGTCGTCAGTCGGGGAAAACATTCATGTTTCCTTACTCCAGCTATTTCCTTTCTGCCATTTTCAGTGTACTAATCTACTAATATAGAGGAGAAGGTATTTAGCCGGTCACTCGGAGGTACAGGAGATGGAAGATACATATTTACAATTTTTGATCAACGAGATAAGGACCACGAGAAAGTAACCGAGGGTGTGGAAAGATTTCACGAGCCATTCGCTTCATATTCGCGTGTTTCGATTCGATCCTCGTTGGGATTCTTTTCTTTCTTTTCTTGGAAACCTCCGCGATCCCGGTAAAGTCTTTCCGCCAAGAAATTGCCTCGAAGAGGCCTCAGCTTGACTGACAGCTCCAAAGTGAAATTTCCTCGTCGCGTAACAATCGTTGAAAATTTCTGACTTGGTGAAAACCCGGTAAAATTATGAAGTTTACGTGATATCGACGATAAAAAAGATAATAGCACGACTTGCGCAAAACTTGGGAATTTATGCAACTAATCGTTGAACACTTCATCGTTTTTAAAGAGAGAGTTACTCAACTTGGGAATATTGCTCTCCACGCTGTTTAAAATATTTTTAAAGTTATTTTTTACTGGCTCGTATCTTCAAATTGTTTGTACATTCCCTTAACACGTTGATTAGTTAATTAGTGAACGTGATTTTCAACGCGATGATCATCGATGATTTACGTTACTGAATTGTTTAGAATTGATGGAAATAAGATAAATTTCATGGACTGAAAAATGTTCAGCGATGTGAACGATTTCGGTGGAAATGTTGAACGAATCCTTTAAAATTCGACTCGTTTCCAATAATAAATTAGACCACAGCCACACGCGGAATAGAAAGTTGCAAAGCGAAACCGAGTTGAGACGAAAGAAGAAGCAGAGTTCGTGGCTGAATACTTGGAACTTGAAACGAGGAAGAAAAATCATGATCTGCCCGGTGTCTCTTCACGTTATCCTTCTCTCTTACCATCGTTGACATTTTACGTGAAACCAATCAAGAACTTCCTTCTTCTCGCGATAATAACTTCGTTGATTAACGATCATTCCCGCCATTCTTCCTCGAGCACGAGGATGTAATAATTCGACGCGTACGACGCTAATTGCGAGAGCTTTCATCGAGATTAAGGCATTGCCACTCTCACTGACGAGAACCTTGCCTCTGAAACGAGCCGAGGAAACCAGCCTTTCCTTGCACCTGTAATTTCCCTTGCGTTTTCCTTTTTTCTTTTTTTTTTTATTTCCTCTCTCTGTCTCTGTCTATCCGTTGATTCTTGTGGCATTTTCCAGTCATTTCGTCGTCACCTCTCAGTCAAATTCTTGGAAGCTAACTGTTCTAGCCTCGTTTGCAGGGAAGATGAAACATGATATAATAGGATAATTAACAGGTTTTAAGCTAGTATTAAAAACTAGAGAGATAAATATCATAGCATGAAAGAAAAATATAGTATTGGTGTATAGCGTACCATTCAAAGCCGAGAAGAATCAAATAAATAAATGAAAAATAAAAAAGAAACATGATAAGTCTTGCGCAGAGAAGCGATTTTAAAATTCAATACATCGCCAAGTAAATTTTGTTTTATCTGATTTCAGGATTAAATACGTATTCTTGCTATCCATCTATTCCTGAATATTTGGAAAATACTGAGCGTCGTAAAATTAGTTATGATGATTCTATTGGTTTCATGCAGGATACTCGTTGGATTGGAAAGCATCGAAATAATAGAAAATTGTTAGACGACCTAGATAGTTGGTTCTTCATCGATAAATTTGGTTTCCAAATTATTGAAAAGTGAGAGAATTGAGATAAGTAGATGATGCGATCTTTAATCTTCCTCGATTGTTAAATTTATGTTTCCTGTGCCTTTTATGGCACTATTTTCGAATTTAAAATCACACGAATATCCGAGACCATCTCTCCACCTCTGGTAAACTGGGACAGATCCAGTGCATTTTAATGAATAGTTTGCTCGTTTCATTTTACCGGTTGTAAAGTTCGTTCCGTTTCGAGCCTTCTCCTGGGAGTAGAGATCGAGATGGACGATTAGCGCGAAATTACCTCGCGTGAAAGACTTAATTGGATGAATTGAAGTGATTCTTTTTTCGGCTTGTTCGATCTTCTTTCGCCTGGCAGAAGCCTCGTATAGAAAATTCTATACTTTCCCCGTGGATTAATGAAAAGTATCTTAACAGAGAATAGACGTTCCATCTCACTTTCCTTTCATCTTATTCGAATGTAAATTATATATATATATATATATGTACACATATCTTCGATTAAATATCCGTTTACGCATGTGTATATCTTGTCTACTAATTTATCGACAATATTAGTAAATTGAGAAATCACTAGTTGTTAGTAAAAATTTGAAAGTGCAAAAATGCAGGGAGTGTACATAAGATACGTAAGCACAAAAATATAAGTAACGCAATTTGTCCACTTGGGTCCCATGTCTTTAATTAAAGTGGCAGAGAAGAGAAAGTTTATAAAATGAAAAGTATGAAAAGTATAATACATGTAGAGATGGTATCTATAATTTTACAAAGTAGATCTACATTTAATTAAAGAGCGAATAAATATAATAGTACTATGTAATAGGTGATTATCATCAATATGATAAAAGATTGTTGATACAAAAGCTTACTAAAGTTTATAGTGTCAGTATCAATTCGGCTTTCTTTTATTCGCCACTGTATGTTTATAATTCATATAATCAAATATCCGCAGTCTACTGACAGTTAATAAAAAGAAATAATTTTTCGCAGAAACTACAAGAAATTCAAACCTGAAAGGATTCAAAAGCCTCTTTTAAGTCTGGCAATAAATTCTATACTTTCCCTGTGGGTCAATGAAAAGAACCTTGACAGAGAGAATAGGCGTTCCACCTCACTTTCCTTTCATCTTATTAAAATGTGAATTATTTATATCTTCTATTAAAAAGGCACGCTAATTTTTCTTTTTCCTTTTCGCATAGGTATTAAAAGAGAGGTTGTCTTTTGATTTCAGAGATGCGAAGCGAGGTAGGAGAATGGCTGCCCACCTGTGTCGGTTCTCCGATATGCATCCTGCTGTTATCTTGGTCTCTTCTGATTTATCAGAACCAGCCATCCTCGGCGAAACGGAAGATCGACGTGTTCACGGTAGCCATCCTCTCGCAGAGTTTGGTTCACCAGCTTGGATTGCTGTTGTACGCCATTCTTACTCTCATTCGGCCAACTAATCACTTTGGAGGTAATGAAACAAGAAGTTACGCATCTGTTGCTCTATCATTATTGTAGGAAGAGAAAATGATAGGAGTGTCTGAAGAGAAAGCGATTGAAAGAGGCTTGAGAATAGACAGGGGCAATCTTATCCCTTAAATGCATTCTTTCTAAATATAATAAAAGCTTTGGAAACAGGTAATTGATGCGTTGGAAACTCGGCAAAATAATTCTAAAACTCGTTCTAATCTTTTAGTATTCTTTTATGTAGGAAACTTTTATTTAGAAGCGTGGAGCAAAGGAAACTTTTTATTGAAATTATTACATTAGAGAACTTTGCTTATACATTGTACGATTAATTGGACTGTAAATACTTACACAAAATAAATTAAATACACGAGTTATGTAAAAATGCACAACGAAAAAGTATAATTTCTATGATTTTTTTAACGTTGCCTGTGCTTTCTACATGATAAAACAATTTCGTAAGGTTTCATAATTACCGGTGTCACTTGAGCACCAGGGGAGGCGTTAGAATGAAGCGAAAATGAGATGGTAGTTAATTGGCTACGAGCAGTAGAAAGCAAATTAAATAAAGTAAGGGATTGAGGAGAAGGTGTAAATAGGATGAAGTAAAAATGAGAGAGGATTTAAATATAACACGTGTAAGTAGGTACGTGTGGTAAAAGTGGAAGCATAAGTGAAAAGAGATAAGATTTAATGTAAACAGAGTTTTCATTCCTTGGCTCTTAAAACTGAAATATTAATAAAGTACATAATTATTATTTTATTTCACAGAATTCTGCTCGACCCTAGTCTGGATGCTAAACTCATCTAGCATCCTTCAAGAACTGACACTGACCTCAATCGCAATTTTCACCGCGATAAGCATGGGCGACGAAGCATTAAATCTTACGAAA
Source organism: Bombus flavifrons (assembly GCF_040668555.2). NCBI lineage: Eukaryota > Metazoa > Arthropoda > Insecta > Hymenoptera > Apidae > Bombus > Bombus flavifrons. The sequence goes on along the minus strand of NC_138455.1, from coordinate 7,443,944 downwards.
AATCATCTTAAGTATCATCTGGTCAGTTTAAGCGTGATCAGCGCTTGCGTTGGTGTCACCGGGGTCCTCAACTTCGAACCAGATCTCTGTGTCTTCCTAGCGCAGGAGATCTCTCTGAAATATGGAATTTTCATGAATTCACTACGGTGTCTGTTGACAATGACGACTGTGATCAGCCTACTGATGGCTTTGGTCAGGAACATCTGTCGTACACCAAAAGCCGAGTTGCTGAAATCAGTGTCAGATCTATCGGAAACGAGTTCGAAGAATTCTTCAGGAGCCTTCGAATGCCATCCTCAACATTGGGATCCTTCGAGTGGATCGTGCACCAGTGGATCCACTAACAGCAGAGCTTGTTTACGAAAGAAGAGAGTCCAGATAGACGAAGCTAGCGGAAGATCAACGATTTACAGCATTCTCTTCGTTTGCTATGTCTTCCAATATCTTCCAGTTTTGGTAAATATCCTTTTGCTTTACATTTTATCTTCTTCTTTTTTTCATTTGTGTAGACTCGGGTTAATTTCGCTGCGTATCTTTAGTTATTTTAAATCTAATTGTAACTTTTTTAACGTTAGAATATATGGTACACGTATTTCAAAGGTGACGCAACTCAAAAATGGGTTTCAGAGAAGGCGAGGAACTATTTGAAAGCTTGCAAAAATATTATTTATTGAACGTTTATTATTATTGACAAGGAAAGCAGTTTTCTAAAATAAGGGTATGATTGAAATATAGAAATTCAAGAATTGCAGTAGAGTTAGGAAATCACAAATTATAGAAAGTTCTGTCTGATCTGATAAGTGATATTTTTCAATTTATCTTTCTATCGACCGATTAGTAGCGTGAGTTGAATTATTGACTGTAACGGGCATGATTTCGTAATGGGCATGATTTGACTTATTTCCGATTATGTTATTTGTCACGCGCTATTAAAAAACTACTTGCGATTACACGAGCAGATCGTTGGTTTAATTCGCTCATTAAATCAGCCTGGTAAATTGGTATTCGATTATAGAGATCGTTCTATAATGATTTACTTGTTCGATGACATTTAAACATATCTTTAATTTCTAGTTATTATTGAATTTATTAACATGATTGAGCCATGAACATTAAAATTATTAGATTATTTGAAATAGCAGGAATACTTCAAAAAATGTTTTCTTTATATTCAAATGGATTACAAAAAGGAAAGGGTACCCTTGAAAACCGGAACCTAGCTCGAATTCCCTTCCTCCGGAAGTGAACGAGTCTCCGGTATTATTCTCTTCCTCTCACACCGGAATTCCGTTCATCATTGAGAAAGTTAGCACTTCAGAAAGGGAGACAAATGACCGAGACTTTCCTTTCATATTGAATGCATGTATGAGTTTTTATTAAATTAGATACAAAATTATATTCCACGGCACTCGAAAGAAATAGGAGTTTATATTCTTGGCAATTGCAAAAAGCGGAATATTTAGTTTCCTTGAGAAGGAAATTCCAGCAATAAAAGTGCACGATACAGGAGTATCGAAACATAAAAAGCGACAATGAGAGGAAGAACATTGGAGACTTTAAAACTATAAATTCTGGTAGTGGAAAAGCGATGCAAAAGGAGATAGTAATAATAAAAATCATCGTTAATGGTGCAAGAAGAAGAATTTCAGCAGTAAAAAAGAGAATAGTGCAAGAAGACTAAGGAGGAATATTTCATAACGATAAAAAAATTTTAAGCAGAACAAGGTCACCAAGAAAAACAGGCAGTAAAAAGAATAATGTTAAAGATACTAAAGAAGTAGTTTCGCTAGAATAAAAGAAACCATGTAAAATCATATCAATAAGGAAATTCCAGCATTAAAAAAGCGGTACAGGAACGCGAGGAGGAGCAACAGAAAAAACTAGTATCATTACACACGACCGATAATGTACAAGTATATTCGAAAGTGTGAGCTTAATATGGATTACGACCTCGATATCAGACTCAATTATGATTCGTTGGATGGCAAGCTTGTCACTAGAGAAACTTCTCCTGACCTTACTCATTAATATTTATAATCGCTCGTGTGACGTATCTCGTTGATTATTGCAGCGACCAACAGTGAATTAGGTTGCTTCGATCCACGCATTGAAATCTCCTCCATTCCTCTCTGTCTCTTTCGTCCAGAAAAAAATCGTTTCATTCTATTTTTCATAAAAACCGACGAAAATTGTTTCGTTCTGTAAGAACCGATGAGATTTTAAAAATATATTTATAAGGTATAAACAAATTTTTATATTAATTTCTCGTTAAAAATCTTCCATAATTTCATTTTCGAAGTCTGACTGCTACTAATAACGTTAATATGTTAATTCGTAACAATTTATTGCTGTCGACGAATATTTACGTTGTTCCGATTTTACTTTTCTCATTAACTTTTACGATCGTATCTCTCCGAATGATTTTATACAAATACTTGAACGTTCCAATGTAGTGCGTTACATAAACGCATCCACGATATTATATTTAGTGGCCAGTACATAAATAGGAAACGCTTACACGTATACTAATTACTCGACTAATTATATTGTAAGTTTTACTTCTATTTCTTTCTCTGTAACAGCGTATTTAAAAATACATTTCTCGTACTTTTGAAGCACTATTATTTTCTTTTTGCTTTATATAATAAATTTCACGTTATGTTTTAAAGTTCATTGATCTTTATATTTACAATACAATAAGATATTATTACAAACCCTTACAATAGAATTATATTACAATGTTTAATAAAATCTATATTTAATATAGATCGGCTTCTAAATCGATATTTTCAATAATAATTACTTGGATTATTATCAGGAATTATTAATTAATAGTCATAAACCAAATTACATTAAATTTACCATGATCTATTAATGTACTCGTCACTGTAATCTATTATAAAATAAGTGTTACAAGTGTATTATTTCCATGTCAGAATTCATCACGCTCTCCAAAACGAACGTGAAAAGAATTCTAAGCGCATCGATCAGGAAATATTCGGTTTCACGATGACTAGGAAGCATAAGCGATTACCGGGCGACACTGGCACAGAATAAACTCAACTTTCAGACCTTCGGTCTTTTTACTCGCGTTGCACTTTCCTTTCAAACACCCCGCGCGAAGCAAATCGCTGTCAACCGAACCGACCTCGATCAACGAGAAAGCCAGAGATATATTCGCTCGAATTCTACGCGAGTCGAGCACCGTGACTCTCCCGCGTTCTTCGTCGAACAATTAAAAGGCAAGCTACGCTATTACTCATAAATATCCGGCCACTTTGGTCGATTCGTAATAACAATATATGAATTTTATCAGAGTGTACAAATTAACGATGAATTAATACTTATTATGTTTTTATGGTATTTATTATGGCTTTAAATCTAGATTACCTGTTAGAATGATAGCAAAAATATGTTTTACTATTTACTATATACTCGTATGTATGTATATCTACTACTACATACATATAGCGATTCGCGAAAGTGTATTTGAACACTGGAACAGTTCATCATTTCCAAGGATGTTATAAAAATTATCTAATAAGATTTAAAGATACGAGATTTCTGTGAAATTTATTATGAAACACATATTTCTAGAGAAATGGGATAAATGAATTACTCCTTGATTATATCGATAGATTATATAGATAGATTATTTATATGAATGTAATAACGTGTCCATGTACTCTTTTAAGGAAACGTGAATGAACTTATTATCTAAGCTGTAGTCTTGTTACGGTGTTAATGATACTACAGAATGCTTCGTATAATATATACATGAACATATTAACGAATATATTAATGAATATATTAATGAACATACTAATGAATACACATATTCATAAAAGATTTCTACAAGTGTCGGAATATTTTTGTGCGTTACTGTAGCTATGCTGATTATAAAGGATAAATCGTTGTAATATGATTCGTTCGTGATCTTATAATTAAAGTGTATCTTGTCAAAAGTAAGCAGGTATCTAGACTCTTGAGCGATAGCGTAAAATGCTTGGAAGGCTCGTTCAGGATTCAACGCGAATCACCGTTGAAATTGATTGGAGAAACTCGCGTTGCTCATGGACAGAGACAAGATAATAGTTGCGAGATAAGAGGAAGAAGAGAGAGAGAAGTATACGACGCGCCCCTCATTGTGGAATCGCGCGAACCGGGGCGATTCGCTTGTGCAGCACGCGTGCAACGACGCTAGTTACGTGTTAAATATACGCCACAAGCCGAAAGTACGCCAACGAGTATTCTTCGAAAGATTCGGAGCAGAAAATCTGTTGCTCGAGATTGCGTGAGTATTGTAATTGTCGAGTAATGGAGGTTGAAGAGCAGGGGCGTGATCGAATTATGGGGAACGAGCTTTCGATCGTCTTTCTACCGAAGCTTTCTTTTTTATTTTGTGACAGAGAGAAATTGTAGAGAAACGGTTTAGAATACTTTACAAGAAATATGGTAAATGTTCGATATTGCGGCGAAGGAGGGAAAAAGGTTTATAAGGTTATTTTATTATAATTTTATCATAATTTTAGAAAAAAGGATTCTATTTCATGAGAACGGCAAATATTCTAGATCATATGATCGTTATTGACATAGTAAAAAGCATCCTGTACAATACTACTAACACTTCGGAAATAATACGCAAATGCCAATTTCTTTTTTCTTAACCAATCAACTATGGAAGTTTTCAATCAAACTATGGAACTATGGAAGAATCAACTATTTAGTTTTAGAAGTCTCTCATTGGGTTAGGTCATGGGGTGCGTAAATAAATGCAAGCGACAACGAATATACTCGTCAAATGCAGTTAACTGGTTAATTGGGTTGCTTATAGTCGCATCAACTACTTTGACCATTAGCGACTATAGTAACTACTCAGTTAGCCAGTTTGTCAGTTTATCAGACAATTTATCTTTGTTATTGTTATGCTATAGCTTGCTAAAGTATTGTTGATTTTGAGGCACAATGGTTTCGGTATGTCGAGCAGTATAGAAGAGGATATTCTACTGTAATTGTCTGGTCACAGTCGTTGGAGATGGATTTTTTGATAATATGTACAAGTCGGTGATCTTCGTGTGGCCTTTCTGAATCTAGACATAACCTGTTCTATCCTTGATAGTTTTAACATTAGAACGACTAAAGTTGGAACGACGAGTTTTTGGTTTTTTGTTTCTTCAGTTACTGGGAACATGCAGATGATAATTATTAGATAGCAATATTAACTTGGGATTAATCCTGCTAATGAGAAACCAGTTTTCGATCGTCTTTCTGTTGGGGCTTTGCTTTTATCTTCTGATAAAGAGAAATTCTAGAAGAGATTTAGAATATTTCCTAAAAAAAATATGATGAATTTTACATATTAGCTTCAGCGCTAGAACTAGAAGATAAATTCGTTGAGACGATGAGTTTTTGATTTATTGGTTTTTCCAGCCAATGGAAACATACATATGATAATCATTAATTATCGAATTATCGTACAGGAACAACTAGATTCTTAAATGGACCGATAGAAAGTCTGAACATAAGAACAATAAACCAAATAAGGATGTTCGTAACCCTGAAAGTATCATAAAAAGCAACGCGATTTATTTTCTTTATTTTCTTTCCTCTTCACAGAATCACGCGAAGGAAATCTTAGTTTCCCGGGTGAAATTCGAAATTCAATTATATCGTCCATGAAACGGTTTCACTGTGTTAATAGAACGATATTTCGAGGTTTCCCTTTCCACGGGAGAGTCGCTTTCGGTGCGCCCAACGCTACGCACGTTTCCCCTCTATCTAATTAAGGTATACTAGTTTCGATTTCATATCAGCTATTGCGCGCGTATTAGCCGCGCAGAATTCAAATCGCTAGAGCCACTCTCTCGCCGCGTCGCCAAATTCAATAATCTAAGCGAGCAAATTTATCGAGCGATATTTTCGATAGATTTTTCAAAATTATTTTATTTCCCTTTTATTATATTTACAAAGAAACAACGACACAAATGTGTACGTATATAGTAACAAAAATGATTTAATATAATAATAAATTTAGATTAACGAAAATTGCGAAATTGATTAACCAGATAATATGAGAATTTACATAGAGTTAGACGAACGAAAGAAATAACAATGAATGTGCACAATTTTAAATTAAATTTTGAAACCGGTCATTTGTAATGATCTGGTAAGGCCCTTAAGCATTAAAATGTGTCTTAGAAGAATTTTACTGGTTCGGAATCATTTTTGGAACGTTTTCGATATTTTTGTTATTTTTATTTTATCCGTGTAATTTCATCAAATTAGCCAGTATGCACGAATGACCACGTGCAATTCATATCGCACATATAATTCTATGTAAATCCAGTCTAGAATCGCGGCGCGATTTCCCAAGCGACTAGAAACCTTTTCTTACGTCGATCCTGTCATTAACTTCTGCACTGGCCGAGAGATACGAAATACGACTATGAACTTTCATTGTTGCGTAATCGGCCACGATTTCTTGCCGCTTTTTCCACAGCTGTTCGCGGTTATATTCTTGTCGAACGTACGAAGGGTCGTAGTCGTATATCTTGTTTTATCCAGTCGCGAACTATTCGACTCGAATGTTAACGCGGAACGAAGCTCGGTGAATATTCATGAGTCGCTCGACCATTCTCATTTTTGCAACGAGTGCTGCGTTTGTTAACGCGGGCTACGTATTGGAACTGTTTGGTGGAAGGTTGGAAAATAGCGGACATCTGTCTTTCAGGGGATCTCAGCATCTTTGGAGAAGCTCTGTATTCTTTGCAGTTGCGTTTCAACATAAATAATAGATACAACAGAATTTTATTTATCCGATAGGAAAATAGGAAGTGGATATAAAAGTCAAAATGCGAAACGAGAAACGATGCAAGGAGATCGTAAAATATTTTCTGAAAAATTACCGAGATTATAGTAAGCGTGTTAAAGATATTAAAACGTTAAGCTAGAATTATCTTTTGAAATGCCTATTTTTTATGTATTTCCTTTGCCGCATTAAAAATGTTTATCATTATACACGATACGGGTTGATTCTCAGATTATTTGATGATTATACAACCTAGTCACGCGATCCAGAAAAATAGGAACGTTAGTCTGATTGTTTAGAATAATATATCACATTCCCGCTTATTTTTAATCCAATTGTATTTTCCTAATATCGAAAAATATTTCCACGCGGCTTGAATAAAACGTGAAGACCTTGTAAACTCTTGTCGGTGTGCATGATTTCTCGCTTCAGTCTTATATGGAATATTCCTCGAACGTTACAAATACTGTCTGTTTGCTGAAACGAGAGCGAAATTGAAATATAAAAATTCAAGGATCGCAGTAGGTCTAGAATCTTGTTTCAACAAAGAGTTCCACTGCAACGCAACTCTGTTTCTCCTTCACGCGCTATTACACGGAGAAGGTATCGAAGGTATACAAGGCATACTTATCTACGCGTCAGCCACGCAATGAAGAAAAAAAAACGCGCTTCTGAAAGCGCGACCGAACGCAATTTTCACTGCGAGATTTCCCGCTCGCGGTTGGTTAAAATCGAAAGTAACACACCGGCCATATAAGGCGACGCGTTTCGACGTTTCCCTCGTTCCCTCTTTTTCCATCGCACCCTTTTCTCGGTTTCTTGCTCTTTCCGCAGCTGCATTAGCATGGCCGCGAAATTACAGAAGCGTGCGCGTCGCTTGTTTATCGACGCGTCGAGGGCAGACGAGCCGAGTAATTAGCCGCGCGCGATTCCAATTGCATTCCACTGCATATTTCGCTCGGCGAAAGCCACGATGTAGCGTTCCTGACACGATTTCTTGGCGAAATCTCATCGATCGAGAGAATAAACTATCCCTTCGTAGCTTAGGGAAATCCTAGAGAAATCCTGGAAATATATTTCTCGCGATCGCACGACGAAATGGAAGTTTCAAAGAAGAATTTAAGTTTCTTAGATGAGATTCGTAGTAGAGGAAAATGCGGCAGGGTGAAATATGTGTGTGGAGTGTTTTTCCTATTTTTCCAAATGATACTGGTATGTATTATGGTTATACGTGAGAAGAAATGTTGTATAAATATAGATCGGTTGAAGCTTTATTTGAGAATAAAAATATAACGTAAGACACTCGAGTGGATTTATGATAACAGTACATGAGCACGATCTCGATGTACGATGAGTACGATGAGAACACGATATGAACACTTCCAAAGGTTTGAATATTTACGTTTATTCGTTTGCTGGAATAACCAGTGAAGGATACGAGTAAGAAAATTTTAGATTTTGAACAAAAGTCAGAAATAAAAGATCGCGTGTAGAAGAGGGAGAGGGATTGAAAGAAAAAGGAATGTAGGAGACTGGAGAGAATGGACCGTGGTAATAACATAGAACAATCTTCTTTCTCCTACCAGGTGATATCTATCAAGCCAGGTCTGCTAAGGGATTTCTGCACAACCCAGAATCTGGCGACTTGGTTGCCTCTGGTAAAGGACACCCTGCTGCCGGTGTTTCTGGCGCTGTTCGACAAAATGTTCTGTCGCTACGTGGCGAAGGTCTACACGAAACAGGATCACGCGAGGAGATTATCTCACGGTACGTGATTCTCTGTTCTAATATAAATTGAATAAAGGTGAGATTTTCTGCAAGCTTATTGGATCACGATCATACACGGATGTAACATTTTAATCGATTCGTCGTTTCTTTGATAAATTAAATTAATTTAATTGCTAGATTGTGGACTTTTATGCATTTATGGGGGACTTGAATGTGTTAAAATGCACAGGATATGCGATGGTACATCGTCGATCACAAATATTATTGATATCTAGCAGATATAAATTAAATGCTTTTCGTTGTCATTAGTTTCTAATTATTTTATTATAAATCTATTATTGCATTTGCACCGCATGCATCTCATAATAGAATACTAAATAAAGTGAAATTTGGAATTCAATAAATGTAACAAGTACGTGGGTATCCTAATGCTTATAGCGTAACTGATAATATAGCGTTATAATGTTTAGTAAGTAAAGCAATTATCTTTCTAATCCTTAATTATATAGATAAGAATATATAAATCTACGTAAACATCGGCAGTCCAATTATCATATTTTGTACGAGATCAGCGAGTGTTCCAATAGAATAGAATATCCGACTTATGGTACATCTGATGCTTACAAGAAATCTTGCATCAAGACACGATAGCTCAATTTTACGATATTTTCTTGCGAGGATGGTATCGATTGCAGGATGAAAAATGCAACGTGTCGACCCAGAGTACACGCGTGGGAACGAGCTGCATCGAACGCGTAATCGTCAAGGAGAAATATCAGTTACGCGACAGCCCGTCATCTCGCAATCCTGGTAACCGCGTATCGCGCGGTTAATTTCTCTTTTACTAGCGCCATTTATTTGTTCTTCCCGCCCCCCCCCTTTTTTTGCCTCTCGTTTCCTATAAAATAATACTCCGAACGTTTCTCGATCGTCGATCGTCCCGATATTTCTGTCTGCGAAATGATTTATAGCCGGCCAACGTCGAGCCACGACGCTTGATTTCACTATGTGTTTCATTTTTGCGGCTCCGCTAATATAGATCGCGAGGTGAGCGAATTTTGCGCAACGGCCACAACAGAAGAGAAATTGACGGCCCGTTTCTAGACGATTTCACGAAAAAATTTCTGTTACGCTTCCAGGCGGCATTGATGGGAAGTTTCGTCACTTCGAGCAGGACGCCGAGTATAAGCTGCAGTTGAACCTGAACCACGGACTCAAGTTCCCCTTGACTAACGGAAGCCTCTACGGCCGGTTGCACAATCATCAGAACAGAGGCGAGTGTACACTAATTTTTCGACACGCTTCCTTTGCTCCTTCTATTATTGCCTCTTCTCTCCTCCTTTCTCTCTCTCTCTCTCTCTCTCTCTCTCTCTCTTTCTCTCTCTTTCTCGTTGTTTTTAGCGGTAGCTAGCTTATGTAGGATTTCTTTAGTGCTGACATTTACGCTTGTTGCCCATTGACACGCTCTATGTCCGGCCATCGCAATTTATTATATGTTATAAAAACTACAGTTAATACGAAATATGGAAGTATGACACACATATATTTATAAAAAGTGGGTACAAGTGTTCGAATACTTTCGTGACCACAATGCACTTTATATGGTTCGTAGTATAATTTCAAAAGCAAAGAATATATTTTTTAATTATTGTTGAAACGAGGATACGGTTTGTGTATCAAACTAATCGCGATTAAATTAATTTACGAAGCGTTAAGAGTACAACTTTTAATTAGAACATTATTTCGATCCTTTTGGAATAAATATTTAGTCGAAATAATTATCAAATTCTTTCCGGGCAGAATAATCTTTTCCGGATAAAAGTCGTTCGTTATTCGTTAAAATTCTGCTTTCTATTTATTCGAGTGTTTCATTATTATTTATTCGAATAATTTTAAAAGTATAGTATTATTATTACGAAATTAATAATTTCTTTTACGAATGATAACAAGGATAATTGGTGGTTAATTTTTAAAAAATTGTCTTTACTTGGATGTATTCGATCCGCACGCATCCGTGACAAGACCAAATTCTAATACTCTGTCAGAGTACTCCACTTATGTAGTATCCTTATTTACATACATTTCCAAAATCATTTTCCGAAACGATTTAAAAAATTCATTCATTCCGATGAATATTCATTATTTCGAAGCAACTTCCACCAATGGATTTCACTCCTATTTATAGAAATGTGCGAAGGTTTCACAGCCATATTGATCTGCCGAACAATGCCGGTGCTGTTGCAACGCTGAATATTTATTAAAAATTCCTGAATCCTCTGACAATGGTTTCTTGCGCATTATCTGTACTTCGAAAAATCTTTAGAGAATCACGAATTCTCCGAAGGGGCCATTTTATTGGATACCAGGGACAAATAGCTGCCGATAGGCAACTATCTCTCGGAACATGCTCTGAATTTTTGATCGGGAACCATCGCACGACCCGGTTAACACGCGTTAGGAATTTCGTGGGACGATAATCCGTCGCCGATAGAAAGTGCCGTTTCCTCGCAAACGATAGCACAAATACCTTGAATTATGGGCCACTGTGCAAGTAGGAAATCGATATTCTCGGTCACGTTTTCTAGAATTTCTGACGGTACACTTTTCTCCTGCCCTTGAAAATCAATTCTCTCGCACTTTTTCAACCGAGTCTTTCGGAAGACAAACTAATTAACTCCATCTTTTCTACTAATTTTATAATTTCGTTGCATAAGCACACGAATATCCAGTTCTTAAGAACGATTTATTCGATGAAACGAATTCGTAAGCAGATGACATAAATAATGGTAAACTAAATGGTAAAGAATCATTATTTTTCTGTAATTTTCAATTTATGGAGTTGATTAATAGGACCAGTGAGTGGGTCAGTCGTTGAATTCTTTTATCCTAACCCTATACTGATTTTAATTTAAGAATCAGTAAAGGCCAATTAGTGAGATAATGCGTCAAGTCTTTCACACTTTCCCAATTTTTTAATTCTTCCATTCTGACTGTATAATGATCTTAATTGAAGAACCACCGAAGGCCAGACAACAAGATAATACGTAACACAGTTATATTACAAGAATCAAAGTCAATCTATCAGAAATTGTCGTGTTTTCAATAATTTTCAATTTAATAATTACAGAAATTTATTTTCAAAGAGCGAGAAATTTTATTTCAAAGAGAGAGAAATTTATTTTCTAGTTAAGAGACTAATAATTGATAAAATAAAACTTTTCGTGTAGCCAGCAAAGAATTCCTAAATAACAAAATTCGCCGACGAATGCCCTGGAAGGGTAAAAAAGAGACAATGGAAATGATGTTGCAGGCAAAACTGGTACGATAACGATGGGGATACAGCACTACCCAAGAATACAATCTCTCAACGAGGACAATAATTACGCTTCTCTCCCCGCAGAACTCTCTTCCTACGCCAGCTCGACCTTCGAGCCACGCCAAGAAGCAAACGTCGTGGAAACAACGAGAAAGAGCACCGTGGACCAGCAGAACAAACGTCCAAGACCAAATGAGATTTTCCAGGAGCTACCCGGCAGTCGTCGAAAAATTGGTAGTACCGACGTCTTTGGTCAGAATATGGAAAACCTAGTCCAGCTGGATGATCCTTGCAGCAAAAGGAAGTTTACTAAGAGTCTAGATGAGATTCGAGAAGAACCTCCGAGAAGGCACGCAAGGAGCGCGCTTGGCTTGGAAAATTTGATCATTGGCTTAGATAACAATCTGCAGGAAGAGCCACGTTGCCCTAGAATCGCTCTGAGGAGAAATCAGAGCTTCGATCATGCTAGATGCCAATCGTAAACATTATTGATTTCTTTGGAAATTGTATTATCGAGACTCCCTTGCACTGTTCAAGTAATATTATTAGCGAAAGTTTACAACTTACAAGTTACCAATATTAAACAATTCTTAAGCTCTAATGACAAGTTTAGTAATGGAATAAGCGTAGTTTTATAAGACTATTTACAAATGTTTAATGATTATATTAAAAATTGTTTGATATAAATATTAAAAGTTTGAAAAGCTTCCTAGAATTCTATTGGATAATTGGCCTAGCATTATTAGTAAAAGTTTGCAAGTCATCTAGCTACGAGCTATCATCAGTACTAATAATGAATTTTATTTGATAATAAAGCGACTGAATTTCTATAAATAAATTTTATAAATTAATAAGATTATAAAATCACCTGTTGCCTATTTTGAAATATTGCAAAATCGTGCAGCAACTTGCAAATTATCAATTCGCTAATATTATCATTTTCTAAATTATCGTGCAAGAGGATCTATATAAGAGTAGCATGAATACTTTTTATGGAAAATGTTTCAGGTACCATCGACCGGCGCTGGACTCGAGGACGTACGACTTAAAGAAGCAAGATCAGAAGAAAGAACAGCAGAATACTCAGAGAGAGGAGACTCAGGAGGAAGGTGATGGTTATGAGACTTCCGATGATGAGAGCTGCGATCTGGAGAATGGAGATTTCGATACCATGAGCTCTTGCAGGAGTCGCAGCAGAAGCTGTTGCTCCGTTACTACAGTGGCCAACGACGATTTCGAATACTTTCAACGTAAGGGAACTAAGGTAACATTTCCAGCAGCACCCTTTCATACTTCCTAAAGCGTCTTACAATTTTCATAAAGGAAAATTTGAGAAACTTATAAACTTGTACTCTATTTTTACATTTTTTTGGAAACATTATTCCTTTTTCTCTTTTTAATTTTTACCTCGTTTTATTTTCATTGATATAAGTTAGGAAATGGAATAGAAAAAACGTATAATAATCTTTACAATTTAGATTTAGTATTTATATTGCTACAATAACTTTCTTCTTTTCAAAACGTAACTTTTAGTTTCAAAGAGTTTTGTTGTATATTTTGTTGAAGTGCAAAGGGTTGGATTCGAGGTCGTAGTTACCAAAGTCCATGTAACGTTTTTGCTGCAATTTACACATACGTCATTTGAACCGTTAATTTAATTAGTACATCTGCTTTAATAAAATTTCATAGCAAAAGTAACGAACAATGTGTTAAAAGGAACATCATCGGTTAAACTCAAACTCAATTCAACACTTCTAATGGAAGAAAAGGTGCAATTCCTGAAGTGAAAACTATGCTCGTATATTATATTTTAGCACCGTAAATGTGAAACTTGTACCGAATTCCCATGATTTTTTCCATCTCACACCACCGCCACAGCTTTCCATTTATCACGCCAAAGTCGGCAACGAAAATGTGCTGAAACAAATAAAATACTATCGCTTGAAATAAAGTCATTTCTAATGGAAAAATATGCAATTCCAAAAGCGAAGTAACTGCATTCTAGCAGTGCGCAATGAATTCGTTAAACATACACCAGATTGCTATAGTCTTCTCCATTGCACATCACCACCAGCTTTCCATTCATCACATGAAATTCCACGCAAACCACGTTGAATCATACTTCACAGCGAAAATGTGCCGAAACAAACACTAGTTTAAAATAAACCTCATGATGAAATGTTTCTGATATAAGAAAAAAAATGTATACTCCTAAAAGCAGAGTTCCTAACATTTTAATAATGCAATGTACGCGTTAAATTTACATCAAATTGTCACAGTCTTCTTCATCACACATAATCGCCAACCTACCATTTATCATCTGAAATTCCAAGCAAATCGCGCTTAAACATACTTGGCAACGAAAATTTGCCGACACCAACATTATCATTCAGACCTAAGATACAGCCATTTTTTACATTAAAAAATATACAATTCCAAAAGCGGAGCAACTTAACAACGAACGCATTAGACTTACACCAAACTGCCATAATCTTCTACATCGCACATTACCACCAAGTTTCCAATTATCACCTAAAAGTTTACACTAAACCTCGTTGAAAAATCCATCGCAAACAAACCAACAAAACGATCTCCATTTTACCCATGCACATTGTCGGTGAAAAGTGCGAAGACCGTTGGAATTACTTCATGGAGAACATGATTGGCCTTTCATTGATTGCATAATGGAGGATCGTGAGAACGTGCTGTTTTGCAGGTGGAGCTGCTGCCCTCGAAGAGAGCCAGCGAGGTAAAGGTCAACATGCGATCTTTCACGCCGAGGATCATCGAGAACGGGACGGAAGAGAGGAGGAACAATCTGATAGACACGAAGCCGAGCATACAGTCGTATCATTTGAAGAAAACGAGAATAGGTCCCGGCTACTCGATGAACGATCTCGACAAGCTCACAGTCGATCGGAGGATGCCGAACCTTTCGATCGAGAGCTTGAAGAGCACCCTAAAAAACTCGGATGTCAGCTACCTGGACAATGGGGACATCTGCAGGCACGACATTGGCGGATCTGCACCTGACTTCAAGAAAATCTTCGTTACTGAATTTATATGAAAATTCTGGAGGACAGAATTTGTGGAAATTTCTTTGGAGAGAACGATCTGCGTTTTAGTGCACTCTAATTTTCTGACCCATTTTTCGTCTTTTTTCTTTTTTGATTGTTTTTTTTCTTAATAGAATTTGACCAGTAGAATTAAAAAGGATACCAATTTTAAATTTAGGGTGGCATCTTTAGCCTAAATTTAGGCCTGATTACATCATAATCAGGATAGTCTAATTGTTACGCTTGAAACTAACTTCTTCAGGTCTATTATACGCTATCAAAGCATACAGGAGTTAATGGAAAATTTACAGTGCCCTGAGGTGAAGTCAATGATTAAAAGCAATGATAGCATGATAGCCAATGATGTTAGTAAAGTAGGTTGGAGAAGGTCTTGGATGAAGTAACAATAGAGTAAAAGACGAGGATAAGGAAGATTGTACAAAGTGTTCATTGTAATATAAGCCAATATTATAATTAATTTCTTTTAAGAAGCTAAGGTATATCTTGTACAAAACAATGGCGAGTCATTTCTGAAAAAAAGCGTAAGACTTTGGCACGAGAGGAATGGAAAGACTGTACAAAGTATTCTTTCACAAAGAGACGTGTTCTTCTTTTAGAAAAATTAGGACTGATCTTGCATTAGAAATCTTATATATAGAATCGATTTTGTAAAATGTACAGAATTTTTCTTTATACAAGAAGATCGTTAAGGCTGTAGAAAAATTTGCTCTTTTACGAAAGCGAGGGTCGTGCCTAAGTAGAAATCGCGAGGTAATCTCCCGCAGTTCCTCTACGCCTAAGATCTAGAAAATTATATAACAACCACACGGAAGTAGCCGGATTGGAAAGTTTGCAAGAATGTAGCCAGCCCGGTTAAAGAAGATAATTAATCCAATTGTCAGTTTCTTGTTTTCTCGTTCGATAATTATTGGCTTTTCAAGGTTCGAATAAATACAATCAGGATGCGGAAGGACGCATTTAAATTTTTCCAACAGCTAATTACCGATATTTGAGCGAGGATAGATCGAAGTTCGATTTCAAGATCGTATGAGAGTGTGTGCGCTATATAGAGATACAAATGGAAAGGAAAATTAATTAAATTGTGAGTTTCCTATTTTCTGCTCGATAACTATCGATTTTCCAAAGTTTAAATAAATAGAGTGCAAGAAGATTCCTTTAAACCTTCGCAGGTTTTCGTGTAATTGCCTGAATGATATTTCAACGACGATAGATTAAAACTCGATTAAAAAATCGTACGAAAGCGTGTACGCGATACGGGGAAACAAATGGAAAGGAAAATTCGAAAAAACTGATTTGAAACGGTGATTCTGCGTTTTAATAGAACGATACATTGCGGTGCGTCATCTGTCCATAAATCACGACCGGCCGACGTAATAACTTATGGGTCTGGAATCGAAATTGCAACGAGACTGAGTTACGATCCGTATAGATACGAGACAATGTCTAAACAGAAATGGTGTAAAATATGTGTAAAATATGTGCTCCCGTTGTTCCCACAATGCCGTATCGGCCATTTACGTAACGCGAGATGTTTTTGAAAACAACATGTTCAACGCCTTCGATTATTGTATAAAGATCGTTTTGTATATATCTTGTACATTTTGTACGGTATTATTTAATTCATTAAATATACATATATGTGTACGTGGCAACACGTGTGTTCACAGGTGCGTTTGTCCAGTTTAATTCCCAGCTCGGACCGATACAGAGAATAATTAACGATCATAACAGACATAACAGGGAATAAAGAATAATAATAAATTGACAAAAAATAACGAGAATAAAGAGAGAGAATCTCGTTTATCTTGGTTACCTTTATCGATATAAAGAAAATCTTTCAAAGTTGAATGAAAATGAAGAATATTGTAATTCATGATTTTTTACCATGAAGTCATTGGCTTCAAGTTTTCAATATTCTAGATGTCTTCTTAGAAGGGACTAGATGCTTTGTCATAAACCAATCGATACATCTATTTTATTCTTTATCAGAAAATATTAAAGTATCTCGACCTAGTTTTGTTGACAACTCTTGAAATTTTATGATCCAATCAACGCCTTCAAAGTTAGGATGTTCGTTAATAACAATAAAAAGACACAATTGGATCTAAATAATCCAAAAAAACGCAACATTGAAATAACTTTTAAGATCGTAAAACTTGTCGTATAAAAAATAACAAAAGATGAAAGAAAAACCATATGTAGTATAGAACATAATAAATGGAAGATTTCATAATTTACCCTTATAATTCTTTTTAAAGGAAAGAATTTATTTCCATGATAGAATCCTTATAAAAATACGGAAAAATGGAAAAAGAATTACGAAAATTTACAAAATCACGATAGAGTCTCAATCTTCTAGTAGATAAATATCTTCCTCAGCTTTAACTAGTGATTAGAATCGTAGACGATCGTGAAATCTTCTCACAGCAACCTGACTGCAATTACGTGGCACGTGTGTACCCAGTGTATAGTTGTTTTTCCTTGACTTGTTGCAGAGATTACACGTGTACACCCTCGGATAGGTCCTAATCTTCGTTTAATTAACTAATTAACCTGTATACATACTGTCTTTTTATTACTCTAACATTGACTAGCAATACACGGTTTGGCATCGTTAATCGTATCTCTAATTGTTCTCGCCAGTGGCGTAGAGATTGATTATCCATTCGAGGAAAAAGGAGATACGTGAGTATGTGTTGAAGCTGAGATCGCGTTATTGTCACGTTGCTACGTCGATTAATTGATTTTCGACATTTTGATATCGAAGAGAATCGAACGTATATCATTGTGTCAATTTGTCAGAGAAACGCTCGTCGATGCTCGCTGGTTCCATAGTCTCAATTAATTAGAGTATATAATCAGAGAACGATTAATTAGAGTATATCGTTATAAATACAACGACTATGATAAAGCTTTGAAAGTAACACTTCTAACGAGCAATCAATTAACTTATCGCTGTCTAAACTATTCGAGTATTTTAAGAAATATCGCAATACATTATCCACAGAGTGCGGATTTTCTATGCAATTTTATATTTTTATAAACATAGCTCACGATATATAGTACCGATATCTATGCATTTTGTACAAAGATGTATAAAATATCCAAAGTAAAGTATTCCGAATGAAAAGAACCTTTACTTTGGGTTCGTTCGTTTAATCGTGTTTTTATAAAAATCTAAATTTGCATAAACATCCGTAGTCTACTACGAAACTTACTGAGAAACAATCTGCGTAGAGAGTCGTGTCACCTACTAAAAATTATATTCCGTATCTTTGATAAATCTTTTGCACATTGCACGCATTCTATGCTGTGCTTTAAAAATTGCCACGAACGCTTTATGATCTGCAGTGCAATTATCGATATCGTGTAATTAAATATTACAAGGCAACAAATCGTATCTTTACAACCTAAATTGTTCCACGCCACTGTATAAATATAAATCCGCTCGCTTTGGTAAAAATTCATTGCAACGTAGATCTACGATATTGATCCTGAAATCAATGGCTCGCGTAGACGAGATCGTTTCCGCGAAAGATTGCCTCGATCATCGACTTCCGGTTGAACTTTCCTCCCCTGGACTCGACGATCGCCACTAGTTGCTGATATCGCTTCCAGGCGGTCACCGAGGCCGCTTCCCCTTCCGGCGTGTTCTTAATCTTGTGATATACGTCCGTACTCCTAACCGCAGCCTCGGAAGTCTGACAAATGCTTTCCGAATCCGGTATCATCTGAAATTTGAGAAAAAAACATTTTTAACTCACAATTGCTATCGTCGGATCGTAAATCGCTCACAAGACTTCCACACGAGTTATTTAATTTTTAAAGTTGTTTTTTTTTTAACTTCTAAATTTTATATTATTACTAAAATAACCTTGGAAATGGAATGTATATAAAGATTTGCTTCGCTCACTATATATACTAATATAACAAGTATTCTAGATATTTTGTATATTTTTACACATTACGTGGATTTTCTGAACTTTTGCACTTTTAAATTGTCTAGTAATTTCCTACAACCTAGTAGTCTTGAAAATTCTTTTCTCTTAACAAAATTTCCTTAATTCGATATTTCATCCTGTTTTATTCAATTTCTGACTTGGAAAATCAATTTGATCGGATTATAATATACTGTTGTACTTAGGTAAGATGATTATAAAACATAAAATCGTTAAAGGTTGTAGCGATCAAAGCGTAATTAAAGTATCTTTTCAAGAGTAAGCCAGATATCCAGACACTTTTAAGCGACAGTATATATTACGATTACTCTCTTTTAAAAAGTATATACACTCGCTCGTTCGTCTTTTGTTCTCATTTAAGGTTTCATCTTTGAGAGAGTTCCTTCTTACAAACCATTTTAAAAGCTCGTTGCTTTCATTTGCTAAATTGTGCAAGCTCTTAAGCTCGCCAGACATTATTCCATCGGCCGAAAGGGAATCTAAATCACCGGGCCGTTCTTTTTACGTCTCAGCCCCAATTAAAATTCACTTTTATTCTGCAAACACGAGCCCAATTGTATTACAATCGTTCCAGTTAATCCTGGAAAATCCTCGCTATTCTCTTCTTAACGTTCTCGTTTCGTTATCCCTCTTTATTTCAACGAATACGCTAAAGTATTACCAATTACCATCTTTCTCGGCGGACGATCCTCTCGAAACTCTCGACTTTCCTCGAATTCAAAGTCTCTCTCAGATTAGTTAAGTTACTTCGCCTGAATCCACGCAATTTAAATTCCAGCAACTTGCATTCTCCTTATTAGCTTAGAATTGTCATCCAAAATGGTTATTCATGCTGTATATTAATTTCTTTACTGAACATACGTTTGCACGTTTGTAAGTGTATATTTGAACGTTTTCTAACTATACATACATCTTCAAATTGGTTAAAAAATTCTAAGAGTATGATTATGACAGTCGTATTACACTATAATGCTAATAAAATTTCAAAAAGTTTTGCATGAGACGTATAATGTATTCGAATATTCAGTTGATAAATGATCTATAAATATTCAATGATAAACGATGAAATACTTTGGTGAGCAACGCTGTAATTATTCCCTGAGTAACGTGATGTCGCTACAATTTACTACTTAACTTGTATTCTCTTCAAGAAGATTATTCGACTACGAGTTGAATTCGTATAACTCATTCGGCTAATCTGAACCAGGCTTAAGGCAGCGATTAATTCCCTAACAAATTCTCCGCTATTATTCGGATCGCTCGGCTAATTATTAGCAATTTTCCTAGCTACTGTAATTTGCTCGACACGCTGGAAAAGCGGTCGGTTTGATCACGCCTCTCGATCTCTCGTCGCTTGCTCAGGTTGACCGATGTTTGTAGGACGCCGTGTATACAGATGTAACACAAGCCTAAAGCCAGCCCCTCGAAATCAATACTCGGGATTACACTGTTACTAAGGATTCCCATCCCCCATCGCCAGATTCACCCCCGTGTGCCAGCCACTGGCGGGGTTCAATGGCCAAAATACGGGCCTTCGAACGTGTTACACTTTCGAAAACGAACATACACACACACACGCGCGCGCGCGCGCACTACCCTTCGATTGTCTTCGTTTCTCTCTTTTCTTTTCCCTTCCTTTCTTTTTGACCATTCAGAGTTTTCAGAACAACTCGACTCGATTGCGTGGAAAAGCGCTGAAAGCGAATTGCTTTATCTCGACGGCTGCAACTTTTAAAAAGCATTTCACTGTTCCTCGATTCGCTGACCGCTGGAACAGAGTAAGATGGACAGTCGAAAACAATGAAGCTTCGAGTAGCTCTTTTTATTACCCTTTTTATTGCAAATGAAAATGTAGTCGTTTCTTTCGCTGTCTTCTTTTAAACTTATTCGTTTTAGTCGCATCGTTGTAGTAGGACAGTTGTACATTTAGAATTCTAGATTGAACTTTATAGTCCATAATTTTTGGAAAAGCGGTTTTACTGTTTAACGTTCGAGTTATCTTTCAGGCGAGTAGCATTAACATTAAAGTACGATGTAATAGTAAAAAAATTTATCGAACATTAATTTTTCTACGTATTACGTACTTCACTGTGCAAAGGTATGTGGTCCCACGTTTAGTTCTAAGAGAATATAATTTAGTTACAAGATTACGAATACCATAATTGACTTGCAACGATTTTATCATTCATTCTTATTACAGTTGTATCTCGTGATACAAAGCTTTTTAAAGCTTCTTATAAATGTCACAAGAAGGCGTTGAATACTGCTTTTAATCATAACCTTCCTATTAAGACACATAGTTCAGCAACATTTATCTGTTATTAATACAAACTGAGTTAAATATCCACAAACGACTATGTCATATTACACACTCGAAAAACAAATAAAATTCTCATTGTTGTCAAATAGAATACGTGCCTTTACATAACAATAGACAAAAAGTATGTTAATCTAAATATGATCAAGCACTATATTGCTTAAATATTAATAAGAATTTCTCTATTAACAACGTTATCTTCTTCCCAGGTTTGTCAAGATTGAAAAGAAACGAGAATAGTTTAACGTCCGGAAGGTTGCGATTTTATGGTAGAAATATCGTCAAAGTTTCTATTTGATCGTCAATAAGATGGAACAATAATTCTGATGAGCTTGTAGCCCAGGAATTGCTACTTTTATGACTGGAAAAAAGTTAGAATATCTTCCCCCTCTATTTACGCTGGAGAAGTTTTAAGCACGGGCTATAGGAAGTTTTGAAAGACTCTGGCAGCCACTTTAACTTTTTCCACTTCCGCTCTGAGCAACGATAAACATTTATCTTCTTCGAAAATTCGCGAACACGAGCGTTTTAACTTGGCTAACAGTCCTGGAAGAACAGTTATTCGCCAAATTCCTAGAATATTGTCGACGAAACACACGAACGAGTGAAAATAGGACATTGAGTCTTCATTTATTACGTAAACTCTATTCCATTTTTATTTCGCTCCGCTTTATATTCGAGCATTCGGTCCCTCCGGTATCTTTGATTGGTTGTATGAATGTAAATTGATTGAAATAATTAGAGAATTGAGTGTTATGGTTGTATATATTTGTTTAATGATTGTGTCAATTTACAGATACACGATTGTTTGCAAGTGCGTGATAAACTTTGATAATATCAGTTAATTTGACAAGATATACACGATATTCTTCTTTGGCTTCTACGACCATCTGCCTCATAAATCATTGAGCAAAACGAAGCTGTTTACTAAATAGTATTCAGATTTAAGAATTATGAGATTTAATTTAAATCCATCAACGCTTTAAAAATACTTTTGCTTTGGACTTAGGGAATTTTGTAAGACCACGTAACCCAAAAGGTAACAGTATAAAATCAATTTAATAACTACGAAAAGTATTTGCATCTATACTTACTTTCAAATAGAACGTCTTTTATTTATCAAGCAATATCTATTATGACATATGTACTTCATTTTCGTAGTACCAAACTTTTATAGGCACGTATACGAAATTTAATAAACTTGTAGCTAATTACTTGCTGTAATAAATGTTATAATATATACAGTGCAAATACTTTTTCTAGCCACTGTGCAATTATAGGAAAGTAATTTGAAAAAACTTGTAAGACTAATTATTTATCGAGATTTCATAACAGAACGATAAAACCCTATTTCTCTCGTAGACGATATTTCCAGCGTCGTTTCCCGACGCCTTCGTAGCACAGTCTTAAACTTTCGAGCAGCAATTAACAAGTTTAATTAGCGCTAATTGCGCTATCGAGAGTGAAAAACCTCGATAAACCGCCTAACGGCTAGCAATTAAGCTTTGAACTATACCGACTCTTGATGGAGCATCTCTGCACGTTGGAGCGTATTCTTATCTTTAATACCGACAGCAAAAACATCGATCGAATCGGCCGACCTAGCAGGAAATTAAACGTTCAGATTTAATTGAAGCCTCGCTGAAACAACTACCAATTATCCAACTTCTACGTTCACTTGAGTATAAGATATATTAACATGGAAACTGTCAAGTAACTATTAATTAAATTTCAGAGTTTGACTCAGAGTAAATAGCGGATCAGAGAGCGAAGCTCTGCATTGAATGGCGTCGTCGAGATTTCATCGAACTCACCTCGATTATATCGGCGTCCTGCGCTGCTGCTGCTGCTCTGTCTCGTCTTTCCTCTCGTGGATCCAGTTAAGGAACGGGTTAAGGTCGTTTCTCACGGTGATACTTGCTGCAATTTATCGTGGAAATCGGAGACGGTTGGATGGAACGCCGCGAAAGCGGATTCGGAGCACAGCACGGTCCAAGAGTAACTGAAGAAGGCCAACAAACGGCGACCATCAGCTGGTTTCCCGATTACTTTGCCCCCTCCGTAGCCCATGGGGAACCCACATGTGCCGGCCATATGGGGGGAAAAAGTTAGTGGAGGGCTCGAGAGACAAACGTGGAGTCCACCTCTTTCGTTTGCACCCTCGGTTTCGAGCCCCCGCTTCCGGCCTCTACGCGCGTGCCAACAATTTTTTAAACTTGTAAAGATTTCCTCGGTGCCTTGTGTTACAGTGGAATTCATCACTTACCTGTCCATGGAGATGCAAACAATAGATGTATCGTGTTTCATAACCAGATTGCGAATGCCTATGCTAATTCATATTTTTATCAATGCGATTAAATGATATTTAAGTAGAAATTTGTTTTACGTATTAAATATTATACCGTGTTTCCATAAATCTTTAGTAGATATTAGCATTACATGTTTAATATTATTTGAAATTTCGCTTTAGATATTTTATGCATTTTTTCTTTAATAATTATAAAATTTCACTTGAATTTTCAACTCTTACACAGGGTATAAGATAATAGAAAAAGTATATGATAGGATACAATAATGTTTGATTAAAGGTATGCAAAATCAATTAGTTACGCTTAGAATATAAAAGGAACCGATTCGTCATTGATTCGTACATTTTATTACATTTACTGCAAAAATTGGTTAAAGTCATTTCTTACGAGCAATACCATGATAGAGGTCACATAAGTGGATTTAATCATTGCATTAATTAAAATTTAAGGATCAAGCAGGGAAATAACGAATAAGAGTTACATAAACATTACTGGAAGGCATAAATGAATTACATATTACTTCATCAAGGTGCAAAGAATTTATTATAATGATAAATAACATATATAAAATCTCATTGGACAAATCAGAAAAGATATCATACATTAATCGTGCTTGAAGATTCCAACTATTGCGCGCCTTGTCACTGAGTTAAGCCAAATGGCAATTAACGTCGATTTGCCGATAACTCGCTTGCATAAGTATATCTATGCGCATCTACGATGCAAACACAGGAACGACTAGGTTTACAGACAGTTTAATTAAAGGCTCCGATATCCAGTACAGCAAAGCAGCTCCAAATGGCAGTTTAAACAAACAGAAGTTATCTGCACGGAAGGATATTCTGAATCGGACATCGACCCAGGTTCATCTCTAAATGTTATTACGTAACAAGCAAGCTAATCTTTTAATCAAGAATTACCATCAATCAAAACTCTGAAAGAGAATTACGTTTACCGACGAACGTGAGAAACGTTTGGACAAATTTTTTGTTCTCTATATACGGTGGTTACAAAAAAGTATTTTTATTTAAAAAAGTATTTTATACTTTGTTGTATCTATTATAAAATATATATATTAATTAATTAGATTCAAATATATTAAATTTCGTGCCATTTAGTACTTCCATATGACTAGAGAAAATTGAAATGCTGTCAAAAATTGAATGTAATACCTGTTTAAAAAAGTCGCTTTCTTGGAGAACAAACGTATATGCTAATATTTTTTATAGCCACTATAATATAATACAATTTGGACGATGGGATATGTTGCTTAATTCTATGGTTCCAGGGCAACCAACGCCTATTCGAGACACGTACCGCGCATTAATTTCACGTGACAAGCATCCGCAAATGCAAAGCAGAATCAATGTACAATGAAAATTTGGATCATTAGATCAAAGTCATAGTCACGGTAGACAGTCATTTTCAAATCATAATAACTTCTTTAGTGATCAAACAGAAATATATTTAAGAGTATTCTGATGGATATTTTACAAATATTTCTTTAATTTATAACTTCGTAAAATCACTGTCTCATTTCCAAGATCTGGATCATCAAACATTCAAATATTAATTATCTCGTCTATGAAAAATTAGAAAAATATTCGAGGAATTCTATCGATCTCTCATAAATATTTGCTTCATTTATAATACTACGTACTTTGTGCAGTTATAATTTTTCTATCACTGTCCAAGCGGTCCGCAAAGTGATATATTGCGACAAAAGGCAGTGAATTCGCGTGGAGAACGTGTCGGTTCAGCTCGATCTGTCTGCATTCCACGATGTCCACGATATTGTCATGGGGACTTCTGGCAAGCCATTGTGGAACGTCGGGGGAATCGAGTAAATTGGCTGAATTGCCACGTCCGAGAATCGTAACACGTCGATGCAGACACGAGATAAAATCATTCGAATTACAGTGTAGAATAGTTTGGACAGAGATGCTGCTGTTTCCATGCACAATATGCCCGGATCTTCCGGGATCTTTCAGCCATTTCTCAGTGAGAGAAACCGTCCAAATTAACTGTCTCGATTTTTTGAAGGCGAATCAAGTTGCTTCTGAAGCTTATTCCAACAGAGTTAAAATTTATATGTTCCTATATCTACAGGAATTCAGTAGCGATCATAACTCGCACCTCCATATTCATCTATATGAATTTATATTAGTCGTCTCAACCGATTTTATAGAAGCAGAATTTAACACTAAGACCACTAATTTACAACACGTGCATCTAAATGTATATATTAACATAGACTATTATAAAAGTAAGTAATATGTTAAAAATAAATAGTTACACTTTCGTAATTTTTTCTTACAGAATTTCTTTCTCTTTCTTGTTTTAATTTGTAATCTTTCGTAGAAATGTTGTAGAGTTAAGAGACTACATTCTTGAGGATTTGCACGATTTTTCTTTGCCAAACGTTTAAATAGATACACATGTTCTTTCGTGTATTTCCGTTTTGATTCCTCGGGTGCAAGTTTCAATACTTTGCTTGTAATCTGAAATAATTGAATGTTCTAATATCGACGAATCGACATTTCAACAAAGGATAACATTAATCATCTGTTAGTAATCATCAATTAACATTAAATAACTGCATACTTGTAGCAATTATAAGAACAACAAATGTCAGATTCATAATTGCACCGAGTTTGATAATTCCTACCAAGAAAGCAACTAAAAGTTTCTATACCCAGTAAAAATTCTCTGATTCGCTACTACAATCATTTTCCAGCTTAATATGCAGTTCAGGCATATTTCTGCAGGTCTTGAATGTAACGCGAAAGCTATTTCCCTCTCAGCTCGAGAAAAGAGGCAAAGCATGAAGATGTTAAAACACAAAATGCGATGCGTACGCCGGCAATAAAAGTCTCGCGGCCGTAACTACGAAAGTGAAAAGTTTTGTTCAACGACAGATGGTTCCAGCATGTGCAGCGAGTTGCAAGATATTAAAAAAAAAGTTGGATGTTCCCATTGGCGCGATAAAAACCCGGCATAAATTATCACGTGTGACTCTGTACAAACTTCCATCCGTATATTGTATTATCTCTCTCTCTCTCTCTCTCTCTCTCTCGCTTTCTCTCTCTTTCCGTGTAGCATCCTCACGCTAAATTATTTCGTCTGAAATTTAATTATGGAAACTTGAGAAGTTAATTTATACCGACATACTTCTCATCGCGAGCGAGTAGAATTTCGGAACGAATGTTTGTAATAATTTAAACAAAATTACAGACGAAGGACGATACATCGATCAGTTGGGTCAGAAAATTGATTCCATTCGAAATCATCAAATCCCCCAGCTGCGCCTATTCTTTAATGGCCAATCGGCGCGTGCAACATAAAGGCACACGACACCACTCTTACAGCTGCCGGAAGTATACATCTGCTGCCAGTTTCTACTAACCGTGCCGTGAAGCTTGGCCCACCTTTCCATCGCAACGCGGCATTTTTCAACATTATTTCCTGGTTGCTTCGTTTATTTCTCGATATTATTATTCGAAATATTCATTGCCATAATAGTCTATAGACTGTGGATTCTTATCCACTTGTGGGGGATACACATAACATGTGAAAATACAGAAAACATCCAAAGTACAGTACTCATTATGGTATTTAGCAGGTGAACAAACTTCTGCTTAGATTCTATCTTTCAAATTGTGTTTGTAGAAACATAAAATTGCATAGGTATCTGCAGTCTATGGACAGCGTTTTTCGGTAATCGATATATTTTGAAATTCATATTACATAAAAATAGATGGTCAGATTTTATTAAAAGTGTATCTTTATACAGTATGAAAAGTCGTAGGCTACTAGACTAGTATAAATAAAAGGAAATCATCGGTGAAAAGAGAAAACGCTATATATATGTAAGCCATCAAAAGAAACGGTGTATATATTATTCAACAGCGTCTTTAAATATTTTTAAAATTCCGCTGCTAATTTATGCCCAATATTTCCAGGAAAAGCGATAAGAAGATCACCATTGAAAATATCATGAAAGAAGAAAGGTGACTCCCCCTCTCACATTTTGAAAAATCAGAAACATCTGCCAGGAAACAGTGATCTTTGATTAGGGCCTGGCTCGTGCCACACACCTAGGTTTCTCAATCCTTGGTCGACGAAGCTCGTAACGTTCGGTGAAAGGCAACGAAAATTCCACACAAAGGATCTGCCAAGTTCCGTAACATTAAACGAAATAACTTGGAATTTAAAAAATCGGAAAAATTCAAGAAGCGAGATAACGTATTCAATTACTCTGGCTATCAGCGTGTCCACTATCAAATATTGAACTAATTAACTTTATGTAGCCGAAGACACGCACGCTTCATCAAATGCGATACGAACAAGGAAACCAACTCGATATCGACAGTCCTGATACTGCAATTGGTCTTGGAAAGAATGTTGGTAACCGGTTCCCAAGTTTAATTAGCACATTACAAGGGTAAATGCATCAGCAGATCTGCCTTCGATCTTTTAAACAAACTTCCTTACCAAGCTTCTGATGGAATTTACCTTTAGTTAACGACGAGGAGTTTATCGTTTGCTTCTTCGTGTTTCATAGCGATAGTATTTACCTTCTTTTTCCAGAAGCCACCAACATCTTCGTCCCTCCATGGAAGATAAATGAACGCAATTGTGGAGACAACTGCTCGAGATGGGAGAAAAAATTGTCAAGTATGTGCTGCACCTGTAAAACAGTGTATACAATTCTTCAACATCTTAGGTTTATCAGCAGAAACAATTTATCTCTCGTTGCATTGGTCGGTTTGCACTCCCGAAAATCTTTTCTTGATTATTTGAATGTAAATTGATTGAAATAATTACGGGATTGTATATTGTAGCTGTTGTTCATATATTCTTGTACGATAGCCTTTGAAACTATTTTTCTTCTTATCTGTTCGAATATGTTTATAAAAAGTGTTAATTTCATATAAATGAATTGATACATATTTATCAAATGTACATAGTTGATCCAATAGAATCCATTTATAATTTCAATCTTCTAATCGTTTCGACCAATGTAGTATGCAAAATTATTCAATGAATCCAAGTTTGTAGACTCCGTTTCACTTATTAACCCATGAAACTTTATGTTTTCATCTTTGCCTTCATTCAAATAATTTTACTGATCTGATAAAGTCAATTCCCTAATCGTTTCAACCAATGTGATATCCAAAACTATTAAAAGGATCCAAGCTTGTAGCATTTCGCTTATTAACTCATGGACTCCGACATTTCCATAATGTCTTTACCGTCGTTCAAATAATCGATCTAACAGAATCAATCCCCTAACTGTTTCAACCAACAAATAGTATCCAAGAATATTTAAAGAATTTAAACGTGCACACTCCGTTTCATTCATCAGCCCATGGAACTCTATATTTCCAGGTTCCAAGCATCTGCCACCAACTACTTTACACCGCTGTCGATATAAAAAAAGATATTAAAAAAAAACAAACGAAGGAATCCTGATCCCACGAATATTCGTGTCTCGAGTTTTCCAATCGACCTATTCCGGGGAATTCGGTGACCGATCGGCAGAAACGAGTCTGCTCGCAACCCTTTCTCGTATTTTCACCCCCGCAGCTGACGAACACGGGGATACCACCTGACGGTTCAACCAGGAACAGCTGTTCGCTCCCCTCTCGGCCACCCTCTGCCTTCTCGTTCACGGCCACACTGTAGCCAGTCGAAAAAATCGAAACGATTTCGTGTGGAAAAAAAGGCATCAGCCAACTCGAACACCCGGCAGGATGTTCCCGGGGATGATTAGAGATCGTCGGAATTAAAAGGAGGCGAATTAAACTCGCGAGAAGCGTAGGCCAACGATCAGCACCCTTTTGGATAATTCGATTTTGGATTTTCGACTATAGCGAGATGCGCTATGAAATGAATTATGCAATTGGTTCGTAAATCCTCGTTCATGGTATTATAGCGTTAGCTACAGCGTTTTACAGTACACGGAGACACGTAGATTTATATGTATTTATAGATAATCGAATCGAATTAGTTAGTAAATGATCGTGCAGAAGGCGTTTCAAATTCGCGTTTCGGAATAAAATTTATGAAACAGGCTATTTGAACATTGAATGTCAGATGGGTGAAAAAAGTGATGTTATCGGACTTCGTAAGTCTCGATAGAGATTGCCACGTTCGAACGATAGCAGAAAGTTTCAGAAGCAGTTGTTCGTAACTTTCAATGAAGATTGCAAAGTGGAATGGCAATTCCGAGAACTTGGACGTTGGATTTATTGTCCCCTCTGGGAATTTAAATCCTCTAGATACGTAAGTTTGCGTCTTCTCCAGGAAAATGAAGAAACACGTCCAATTATATTCCAAGGAAGAACTTAAAACTCTCGCAAAGCGTACAAGTAAGATTTATAAATTTTTGAAACAGAAATCGCCAGACGAAGATTTTCGAACGATAATAAAAAGTTTCGGAATAGCGATATCAAAAAATCGAACGTCCTCTGAGAATTTCAATCTTCGAGATACGAGATACGATGTCCTTCGAGAGAATCAAGAAACGTGTCCAATTAGGAGAGCTTAAACTCTTATCTTCGTATATATCCACCAGATCTTCCAATTTTCAACGAGAAATTACTAGATATGATCTTTCCTTGCCGCCCTACAAAATCAGTCTCGTTCATCTGGCAACCGTTGCTGCTCGAAAATGCTACGAAGGTGGTCATCGATTAGAATCGGCGGGAGATTCGAATCGAGGCTAACGGTTTCTTTAATCGATCGCTAATTAAAATCTCGAATAAAGATAAATCAGCATCGGTAAATCTTTGATGGAGGAACGATTCGGTGTGAGAAAGAGCATAGATTCCCTTGGTAACAGCAGCTTGGACGTATTTTCGCCGAACGAACGTCGAAGACAACAAAAGTACCTCGACGGAGCAGATGCATGGCATGTGCTACGAACCGACACCAGATGCCCCATTGGCGTAGAGAGATCCCCAAGGCAAGCTGCCACGATAAACCTGCCCATGGGATCCTTTTCAACCTGGTCGCGTGCCAGATAGAGCCTTCCTATGGGTTCTTCTAGTGTCCACAGCCCACAGCCACCATGATGCTTCCTGGATTTCTCTGTTCTCTTGGATCCCTCCGAAATCTCGATAATGTACAATGTACACGTTCCTCGACTTCTTCAAGCTGGACAAGCTGAAAGGACGTTCCCTTCGTCTGTTCCTTTGTGGCAGATGAAAAGACAAATTATCTGGAAAATTGTTTTTCGACGACAAGCGATCGTTGTTTACTATGTCATTTCTGAAGGTACTGTGCTTGAGAAAAGTATGATATTTCAATACTTACCGTGGAAACCTTTTGTGTACACCGACGGCCATAAGAATTAGGTCAGTTGATGATATTTGATACAAATACATATATGCCTTTCACTTTTATTTTCTACTTATTTTATTATGGATCTGTAATTTTATTCGTGCCACACATACACGACTTGCAACATAGAATACTACATGAAATAAAATTCGTTCAATTTTTCCGATAAATATAACGAATAAATGTTCTAATACTTATGATCAGCAATGTATGTATTAGACGTGCTATATAAAATATTTTGAGCTTTCATTAGCACTGTAGAAAACAAAACGCGGATTTTTATGCGTTTATTGAAAATTCAAGCATACAAAGATGCATAGAATACACGTAATATGAAAAAATGTAGAAAACATTGAAACTCTTTTCGATATTCGATACAGCACCCTTTACGATATCTAGTAAATTAGACAACCTTCTACGTAAGTTCCATTTTGTAAATTATGTGTATAAAAATGCAAATTTGCATAAATATCCGCATTCTAATAATGATGCATGATTAATCATCGTGGAATGGAGTTATGAAAAAAAGAGTTCAATTAACTTAGCGCTCGTTTATTTACTGGTCAATGTTATCTACAATGATTTATTGTAAAAGTAACAATAGTCGTATATAAGTTAAAACGATATATTACACATATGTACAAGTGGTGAGTCGATCCTGACTCGATCTCGTGGAAACGTGTTCATCGCGAATATTTAGAGGAAGTTGTCGTTCAGAGGAGACACGCGATTTCATCTTCACGCTGCGTGATTCATTTTTCCAGCCATTTTTGAATAATCTCGATTATTAAAGAAAAAAACAGATTCTTTAATATTCGCACAATGTTTCAAATTATCAAAGATAGGGAAAAATGTTCGATGAAAGTGAAAGTTGTTTGATTTCATAAAGGTAATTTAATTAAAGATCTGAATTTCTCTCTTAATTGCCATCTTTAATGGTTTCAATGCTGTATTACACATATTGTTAAGTTCGTATTGGAATGTGCAACTAGCTATTAATAATTTTATTCTAAAAAATAGTAATTAAGAACTTGGAAAACATTCAAGTATTTCATTAAATTCCCCATTATGGAATCAAACTACTTTTACATGAAATATTCGTTCGCAATTTTATTAGTTACAAAAATAATAGTGCGTCCAGTCGTCCTCGATCTTTACGTTGAAAAATATAAATTATAAGTGGACTTAAATTATAAGTAAACGTATATATAAAAAATTTAACTGTGCACGAGTCCATAGAATACACATAGTATTTAAAAACACATAAACTGCACGATAAACAGTTAAAAATACATAAAGAGTATAAATATTTGTTTCAATATTTAATAAGTAGAAAAGATCTCTTCTCTTCGATTTCAATTTTTAAATCATGTGTGTGAAAGTATAAATCTGCACGAGTATTCTAGCAGTCTAGTTATAACGGATTGTAATAGATTGAAATTGAATTTTTCAATGAAACTGCGTACACAGTAATTATTTAATTATAATCAAACATAGGCATCGTAAAGATTAAAGCGTAAAAATAAACGAAATGGAACGTCGTCCCCACGAGATCGATGATCGTGGCAGAAAATTCTCTCTGGTTCTTCGAGCGAGTGATTCGTGATCAAAGATTCGATCGTCGATCGAAAATCACTCGCCACAATTTATGCTCCGATTTACGACTTTTTCATCGATCCAATGTCGACGTTGAACAATTGTCCTCGTACACCAGGAACGATTCGTCGCTGACTTAATCATCTAGAAATATTCTATAAACCTATCTAATCGATGAACTGTCTTTTTAGAATTCGATATTAGCTAGCGTTAAATATTTTCGTCGCTCCATCGACGACACTGGATCCCCCAATCGTATACGAATTTTTAATCGGAATCGATCGAACATTGCATTGCACTGTTTTT
Organism: Bombus flavifrons; assembly: GCF_040668555.2. Taxonomy (NCBI): domain Eukaryota; kingdom Metazoa; phylum Arthropoda; class Insecta; order Hymenoptera; family Apidae; genus Bombus; species Bombus flavifrons. Next base: position 7,411,181 of record NC_138455.1, on the reverse strand, counting down.
CCTTTCCTTTCTTTTTTTTTTTTTTTTTTTTTTTTTGTAAGTTCTTGAGCATTCCTGTTTTGAAATTAGCGTGTAGAGTAAGTTTTACGAGTATAGCTTGCACAAATTTTTATGCGTTTATATGAAAACTGCAGGGAGTGCACGTAATATGAAAAAATGTATAAAATGTCCAACGTATACTGCTTTCTATAATATTTGGCAGGCAAAACAATTTTCTACCGAGAGTTCTATTTTCTTTATGTTTATCTTCAAAAATATGAATCTGCATAAAAATCCACCGTCTATTTATGAGGTCAAGATTTACGAGCCTGACTTAAACGGAGGCACTTGGTAAACTTTTGGTGAAAATGTTGAGAAAACGGGCACAAATGCGATGCAATATTCGAACGATTAAAAAACTTGATAATTTAGAATTATCACACGGTTACGGTAAAATAATCTACAAGTTTGTTCTAGGAGTATTTAGTTCTGATTTCAACGGACGTCTCTCCTCGCTTTTCAACCCTTCAAATGTGCAAAATCAGTCGATATCGATAAAACTGACGCACTAAACTGCAGATGTTCAAGCAAATTTGCATTGGGGAATAAAGCCAAAGAAATAGAACTTAGATAGTTTGATAAATATCATAATGGATATCACTTTATATAGTTTATATGTTTTTGAACATTACGTGCATATTTGAACACTAAGATTTCCCATATTTGTATAAATATCCGCGGTAATAAAAATAACGTAACACGATGACTATTTTGTTTAAAAAAATTGAAATGTACAGGACACTATATGAAGTGTATCCGTTCACTTCTCCGAAAAAAGACAAATATAAAAAAAAATCGTTTTTATCAAATCTAAAATTTCTTCAATCGACCTGATCAATCGATCGATCGAATTATTTTCGTATCCTTAAAAATAATTTAACTCTTTAATATCAGGCTTAACATGATATTTCATTGTTTGCAAGTTTGAAAGGTTAAAAAGTCGAAAGCGATACATGATAAAAATCTACAGGTTTCTCTTTGTCGACATTAATTAAGAAATTCTGCCCCATGGGATGTTCAGCCCTTTTTTTTCTCTCGTTCATATCGATCCAGCGTATGAACCCCTTTGTATTGACATCGTTTATTGACATTCGTTTTCCGTGGAGTGAATCTAACGTCCAATGGATCGAAAGCGTGCGAGAAAAGAGAACTTTATTTCCTTAGCCTAACACGATAAGGGTACAATAAATAATATAAAAAAATAATTAAAAAAAAAATAGTAAAAAATGGAAAAGAAAAATAATCGATAATGCTAGTAAGGATGGCGATTATAATATTATTAACGACAATACATGAAAACCAGTACAAAATTGTGCTACTAAAGAAAAAAAAAAATAATAAAAAAGGTGGCTCGCTTTATGGTTGGACGAATTAATAAAAAAGAAAAGTATGCTGATTTGGTAATTGAATGCAAACACGTGAATCTGTACGCGCCATTGGATGTTAAGTTCATCCTCCTTCTGCTGTATCATCGATGTAGGAACCTGAGGAATCGCAGATCTATCAATCCACGATCGTCTTTTAGCCAGAAACGGAATATATCAGTGACTGTACAATGCCTAGTAAAAAACGGAATCGTTTTGTCGCTGGAAGCCTTCGTCAAACGTGAATCTCAACTCTTTGAAGAGTATAGTACTTAGTATTAATTAGCCTAGAGTTTTTAGAATTTTTGGTTGATTATTTATTAAATCGTGTAACAAGTTCATCTGTCTTCTGATGAATATTCTCAGGAATTTTACATAAACGTTATCTATATTAGCTGGTTGATATATGACAAGTGATATAATATAAATATTGCTTATAATTCTATTATCTAACGATAGTAACGAAGGAAGAACAACGTTCTTGGATCATCGTGAAATTATTCCTGTTTCCTTCTATTATTTCGATGCTCGGAAAATTTTGTTCACGGCTAATCGTTAAATAACATCAAGAATGTGAGTGGAATATCAGTTATTAAATAACTACATGAATATGGTAAGTTACTCGATTCAATTGCAAAGGATAGATCGGCGATTAAATAGCTCTTATATAAAAGTAATCTTATATAAAAGTTTGGTGCTCTGTCAAGGAAATGCGAACGAACTTATTACACGATCTAACACTTAATTGTTAATTTTCAGGTGAGGAGAAAGGTCGTAGAAAGGGATTGACGAGCGGGCGTTCACTTTTGACGTGCGACAAAGCTATGAAGAAATCAGTCGCGCGACATTCTCACGGTAATTGCTGGACGAGAAAACTCGTCCTGAAAAAAAGTTGCCCGGAACGAAGCCACAGCCACATCCTCCAGAAAAATCTATGGAGAAGTTCGAATCTACTTGACGAGCACAGTGTCTCTCTCACGGTGCGCCGTATGAAAGCGTCGTTCACTTTACAAACACACGGTGAATGCATTTTATTCTGAATGGAAAGAGATTCTCCTTCTTCGTTTCGTCATGTTTCCTTCTTTTTATTGTGACAGGAACTTCTCTGCTCGAGCAAAATCGCCAAGGTGCGGACGATCACGAAGCTTCCACTCGAGATGATTGAAAAGTGAATGTGGGACACGAGGCTTCCAGTGTATAACCATTGAAATTCGCTGCTGAAGTCCAAACTTTAAGATATCTCAGAAGTCGAATATCAACGATTTAACCTTTTCTAGATTTTTCTTGAAAAGGTTTTCTTGAAAAGTGGATGAATACAGCCCTGTTCATAAGTGAACCTCTTGAAAGCCAAACTGATCAACTCCTGCTTTTATTTAAATTATGTAAATCGAATAATTTAAATTTCTCAATTTTATCACACAGATACGCGATTAGTATTTGAGTTTCGAAAAATAAACGACTTATTTCCATTAGTTATTTATTCTATGATGATATAATAATAATATGACTTAAATGACAGCGATTGTAAGTAACATCATTACCTTTTTGTAGTTCTCATTTTATGGAGTTGATCAATGTATTAGGACACTTTATGATTCGATATAAAATGCGATAGCTGGTTCAAATTATCAAGGAAATTACTAATTGATCATGATTTTGTACTTGAGAATTTATAAGAAATATTTGTACAAAGTACAGAAAGACTCATAATAAGGACATGTTTAACATGTTATTAAGAAAAAAGTTATATGTAAAACGAACTTGAGATAATTTTGCACATTAGAAAAATATCTCATATGTCTACGTAGGTTCCAAACCAGATAACAATCTTCAAGACTAATCGCTTTACTAATCACTTGTTAACAATCTCAACGTTTAATAATCTTCCAATTAATTTTCAAATTCACTCAGTAAGTGGCCTAATACTTCCCAACCGATAATGTACATAATTATTAATCCTCTTATAAATTCCTCCACCCCAGACCCATAACTACACCTATTACCTTAGACTTCCTTAATTCCACAAGAATCTGACCACCTCCGATCATCCATCCCCACATTCATCTTTCAACCTCCGCTTCCGAACAGGAAATACCCCCTCGTTTCCATTCTGTTCGGCTCGCGATTGCTCTCCATCACTGGGAGCTTTCCTATCGGTAAAAGCCAGACGGGCCTCCCTTTAAGAATAAACAAAAATGAAAAAAAAAGAAGTACCTCATCCGATAAAAATCAGAGCGACTCCTTTACGTGGTGTATCGAGCGAAGGCGCGTTCCCTTTGGAGTTCCAGATGATCCTTCATCGCCAAGACTGTAGGATGATGAGGCGGCAGTCCCTCGTCCTCCACGAGATATCTGAGGGCTTCCGTAGCACAGGCGTCCCAACCGGCATTCCAGGACGCTGGAACCTGCTCGACGTCGCTGTTGCCTTCATCTCTCTCCTGGTCCATCCTCAAACGGCCCTCCAAACATTGATAAGGCTCGAAGATCGCGTGTTGTTTGCCAAACGAATGAGACGAATCTTGTCTGTGACACTTATCGGCCACGCTGTCTCGATAACAGCTGCTTCCTTTCGGGTCTTCGAACTCATCAAGGCAACTGTGTTCCAGGTAACTCGTCCCAATCAGCTCCATTCGATCCCTATCGAAGGGATCACCTCTGGCCAGGAGCCTGTTCGAAGTCTGTTTCTGATGAGATTGCTTCAATTCCTCAGCCAAAGAAGCGGCCAACTGATGCAACAGTCTGACGTTCTCGCGCTGGTCTTCCTCCTCGTCCTCGTCGAGATCATCCAGTTCGACACCTTCGTCTTCGGAGGACGACACCAGGTCCTCGAGATCCTCGTCCACGCCCAGTAACGTCAGCAACCTCTCCGCGGCATCTGCGCAGAGACCCAGCAATGCATTTGCGTGTGTATGTATGTATAAAGGTTCGCACGGGGGTGAGTAGTGACGAAGTATGGGATTTTGAAAGTTTAGCAATCCAGTTTGCAGTTTGTCTTTCGAGAGTGGTTCGTGAAAGTATTACACTTGAGAAACTTTCTTAGATTTTGAAGTTTTAGGATAGTTATTAGATGACGTGTTTGTGGTTCTTCGTTGTACTGCAATGTTTACGAAACGTTTGTTCGCAAGGAAGCGCAACCAGTCATTAAAAACGCGATCCTAAAGAATCACAAATACGTCGTTTGCAGGAAAGTTCTATGAAGTTCTGTATGAATATGAGGTTCACAGAGGAAACATGTAATAGGTACAGTTTTGTTAATTTCTTGACTTTGGTCTTACGTTATGATTAAACAGAAAGATTTTAATTGATATGGTAATCTCGAAAGAAAACAGTCTGTTGGATTAAAAGGTGAGTCCGTTGAAAACGAAACTGACAAGTTTGGAGGATACCAAAGGTGTAATTATTATGGCTAGCAATAACTTGAAAATTTTGAAGAACATGAAATAAGAAGATAATTTGGAAATCCCAATTATCCCAATTGATTTACTGCTTCCCCGTAGAAGATAAGAAATTTGATTTATTGTGTCCTTTTCTGCAGTCTATTAGCTGCCAATTACAGTCGAATTAGCTGTGCCATCTATCGTGATCATATTGATAAAATTTGTAACCAATCTATAAATATATATGGAAACTACCGGTGAAAAAATTTTAATAAATCGAAATGAAACTTCAAAACGTTTTACGTAACACATATGATATACGGGTAAAAACTTTCTACGTTAAATGTTCGAATGCTTTCACGAGCAACTGTACGTCGTTCCTCTGGCAAATTCGCAAATTTCCACGAATTATCGTTCATACAGAGAAGAGAATTTTTCCCCAGTTTGCAAACGCTGATTTTAAAAAAGCAAGGAAAAAGAGGGGAAGGTAAAAAGAGAACGATCGCTTAAATGATTTATGCAAAAGCAGAACAAACTTCCTGAGGGACAGTTAAACATTGGTGATGAGTAGACTGCGAACGTTTATGCAAATTAAATGTTTTCTCAACGCAACTAAGGAAGTAAAACTTAATCAGAGATTTATTTCACTCGCTAAATGTTATAACGAGCAAGTATACTTAAGATATTTTATATGTCCTTTCACGTTATACGATTCTATTCATTTTTGCAGTTTTAAGTTTCCCATAAATGCATAAAAATCCTTAGCTTACCGATGAATTTTTGTCAGGGATCGAGAGAGAGAGGGAGAGAGAGAGAGAGCACACAAATGAAGCGGAATACGTGAAAAGCCATAGAACTCGATTCTCGACTCGATAAAAGCGAGCCTCGCGAAAGAATCAAAGAGAATCGCCGACCGGAATTCGCCTCGAGTCTCGTGGCCCGGTTTCGCGTCTCGTTCCTGTGGGAATCCTCCGCCATGAACCTCCCATGGGAACTACCTGTCGCTAAACACCCCGTCATCCGTTCCTGCGAATCATCGAATTTCGCACGAGCCTCCTTTACTCTCTTCCCTTCTCTCTTATTCGTTGTAATAGTGCCCAACCATACTCTGTATATATACATATATATATACACACACACACCCCTGTACGAGTACACCCTTCTGAGAACCCTCGACGAGACGTCAGGTAGGGCCAGTTCATTGCTCACCTATTCCTGGGAACGTGGATACCGTGGACATCCGGAATATGGTGTTCGATTAAACGATATTTCGGTATAGGATACCTTTTGGGAAACTGATGGGAGAGTTGGTAGATGTTTCGAGGAGAATGGGATGGTGAAAAAAATGAAATTGGGTTTCACAGTGGATATTTAATATGAGATTCTTGACTCTTAAGAAATCACGTTCAAGCAAATTCTAAAACAGATGCGTTTGTACAGATGAATAGTCGGATCACAAAATTGTTAGGTCTAAGTTGAAAATTAAATAATTTGTGAATCTAAATCGATATTTTAAAGCACTCTTAAGGATAAGTGTCGTTCGTAATTAAACGATCATGGTGATACTCCCTGGGAATTTGTGGGAGAATTGGCGTTTGGTGGAGGACGAGGTGGTAGAAAGGAGATCAAATCTGATTGTGAACATCGGGTAGGGAGTATCGAATGTTTGAAAAGTCACGTTTAGGAGTGTGTAACGATAGAGTATAAATAAAATTTTATTTAAATTAGATATAAATATTTACGCAGAGTTCGTAGAATTAAAAAGATAGTCTACAAAGTGTATTATATCTGAATAAGGGAGATTAAATAAGTTGAGAATTATTACTTTCCAAGGGATGAGAAGCGAGAGGATTGAACAAGAAAGTCTGTTCTCGTTATGAATTATGTAACAACGTGTTGGGGTTGGGAGGATAGTTGGAAAGCAGAATTTGCGTTCGTTTAGGGAAATGGTGTTTGTATGGATATATCGTATTTTCCTGCACGGTAAAGGATGTTGCTTTTGATAAACGAGAGGGTGGAGGGAATATCCTTGGCGAATGTTGGAAATTGCACTTGTACCATTTCTAGCAAAACATAATCAAATCTGATAAACAAAATTGATCAAATCACAGAAACCAAGGATTTTAATAATCTACTTGAACTAGAATTTGCTGTCCTTTAATTTAAAAACTGAATGAAAGTTCTATTATTATTTAATGAAATACACAATGAAAGGTAATTAATTAAATTCAGATTCGGTAAACATGCTGAAATTAAATTATGGGACTGTAACAACATATAACTACAATAAGTACAAAATGTAGACAATAACTACAAAAAGTTATATCACTTTACTACTAAAAAATGTAATGATAAAAATTTTAAATTAAAATTATATTTTTATATATGTAAATAATATTTTTAATTATAATTTAGACGAACATTAATTAGGCAAGTCGATATAACGGTCAAACGAGTCCCGATTAAAATCTCGATTCGCGTACGTAGATTAACAAGAAAATTATTTGAGAGGAACCAGTTGAGATCATGTCTCACGAACCAAACGATTTTTTCTCGATACGTAAATCGTTCCCTTTTTTTCTTTTGCTTTTTTAAAAAGCCTCGAACGTTAGTCGCTCTCTTCTTTTTTCCTTTCATACGATCGACACCAGAACGGAGTCTGGACCAGTCAGAAACGAGTTCATTGTTTTTTTCCCACCGGACGACAAACCCCCGGGACGTGGACGCCGGACGTTCCCACAGGGATAGCCAGATTTAAATGTCTCCTTTCTATGGTCTCTCAGGCGAGGAAAAGTTGTATGGATTGAGTTAGGTTAGTCAGAGATTTAAAGGGCTCGAAGGGTAAACAACGTGTCCATGTCCCACGGATATGATCTATACTGTTTAAAACAATTACAGGATCACCTCCTTGAACGGTTCTATTACCAACTGAGTCTATCAAACGTTCTATTGTTGAACAGGCGAACAAGAACTATTCTATAGATTCGGTAAATCGATACGTTTCAGGCAAATCAAATTACATCGCCATTGAAACACTTCAACTTTCACGTGATATATTTTTCACTGAAATCGTTATTAGACTGCGAATATTTGGAATTTATACTTTTGTTTTATCTGTTGGATATTATCATAAGGGTTATGTGCATTCTTTCACCTTTGAATTTCTCGTAAACAATACATAAAAATTCCTTTGGCGCTTCCATACATACATAAACAATCAAATTCAAAATTTCCCTGAGTACTATCGAACATTTAAAAAATGACTGTAATTCACTTTGAAACTGACGAGTTGTTCCCTTTTGAACTCTATTGATTCAAGTCAAGGGACATTAAAATAGAAAGATCAATTAGATTTTCATGAATAAACACTTTCCAAATCACCCCACATAATAAAAATATAAAAGTTACCTCGAGTTATAAATATAGCAAACTTGAATAATAATAGGAACGATCTCCCTTTTCGAGAATAAGGAAGGTGTACCATAGATAAAAGTTTCATAAGGTCCATGTAAAATGTTCTTCCACTCATCGTTAGGAAGTCAAGAAGACGGATGATGATAGCCTGATGGGAAAGAAGAATAAGTCCGGACGTCTTCTGTCAACTTATGACACCCCTTAAAGATTCTTCGACTATCGAAGATTACGTAAAGACCGTTGGAACAAATTCTCCTAGGGTGAGAGGAAACGTTCTTCTGGAAAGATTAGCGGTTCCATTGGGAAAAGCAAGAACTAGAGATGGGTTGAAACTTGATTTTTCGATTGATAAAACTTCAATTTTCCTGCTCGTTCGTAAAATGAAATTAAGATCAAAGAATGAAGAAAAATGTGCTCTTAAAGTCTTAAGATCGTAGCAATTAAAACCCAGCAAATGTAAACGCAAACTCAATCGTATTGTCGCTGTTATTAAAATAAAGACAAATTCATATCGTGGCAATATTCTGGAAAATCAATCGCACGAATCGAATTTAACGTTATTTATCGTTTAGAGGGATTCGAATGACAAAAATGGAACGGAGGTTTGACTTTCCCGCGTTCTTTTCGGTTTCACGGACTTTTCATCTTTCAAAATCAAAAAAACTTTCATCGCAAACAAATTTCGACGCGGATTACAAATAAGCGAGAGAGAAAGAGAAACGAAATTTATAGATCGTAAATCGCAGCGAATTCGATCCGTACGGCTCTTTCTATTATTCAGCCACCCCTTGGAACAGAAATTGCTCGGCTGCCGGAATTTTTGTCGGAAGATTGAAACGCCTACGGTTGTAAGCGGCCGAAGTAACTCGCCGAAGCGAGCCGCCATTAGCATATAAAATTCATATTTCAAAAAGGGGTCAGTAGATTCGTACGCCCGTAAGCGGAAAGTTATTTTCCCCGTGTATAGCGCACGAACAGGCATCCCACCGCTTTGTGATTAATGGTAACGACCGGCAAAACTTTAATGAATCTTATAAATGGACTTTGAAACAGTCGAAAAGAGAGAGAAAGATGATGTCGTTATCTGGTGTCCTGATGTTGTCCCGGAAACTGGGAGCCGCTCTAACTCTCGATACCGAGATGGTAACGAGACCAAGAAGCCCGATCGAGTCAGTTGAAAATTTATTTCAGACGGTTAAGGGGCAACGATTAATGGCGGAGATGTGTTAGAATCAGGTCGATCGATTCTGTGTTGCAGGCTATCGAGATCTTGATAAATTAATATACGGTGGCCTTGGTGTATAATAATTTTGATTTGGATTAGTCAAGTTGTTTAGGTTCGATTAGCTGAATGAAAAATAGAATATTAATAATTCTAGTGAAGTATATGAATTAGACGATTAAACTTTCAAATAAAATCAGAATATATGTTGTTTTTACTAAATGTAAATTTTATGAAATAACGCTTTATGAAATGACGTCCTAGATTCAGATTAATCAAATTGCGATTATTTGATTAATTTCAGTAAAACAGATGAGCTTCGATAATTCTAACGAAGCGTAAGAACTTGATAATGGATCGATGTTTCTTTTCCGGTAATCTGAATTTCAATTTATCAAACTCAACTCACCTAAACGAATCGAAAATTGTATTTTTGAGAGAAGCTCTATTAATCTTACTCTACTTATCGGAATTAGTTATAAAAAATTCATTTCTTTCTTTTTTTATATTATCAAATGTATATGGAAATAGTAAGCCGTCCACATGACACACGGGGAAAGATCATCGAAATTCCCAGGCAGACTGATGATAGGGGAAAAATTGTTGGCAGAAAAGGCACGACCCTTCCCCATGGCCCTTGGAATAAAAATTTTCTAGGATTTCTGCGCATCCTACGAAAGCAGGTACGGTTCGAGAAGGGATCGAGAAACATTTCTGTCTCGCATGAGACTGCTGGAGAGCAACAAATTTCCCATATTCCTGGGGAAACTCGATTACCTTTGTTCTTTGACAAAAGAGCCGAGACGACGAACCGTGAGCTCACGAACAGCAAACCTACAGACGCATCGATAAGTTATTTACGCGACAAGGCGAAGCCCAGGGGAACGAAATTCACGAGGACGTTCGTAAATTGGCAGAGAATCGAGAATCGTATAAATAAATTTGATTTGATAGAGTTGATGTGGAAGATGATTGCTAATAATCATTTTATGCTGAAGGAAGCGACGCAAAAATAATTTTGGACTGGTTATATCACATGGAAAGTAAAAGTTCCAGTCCTCTCGAGACCGAGCTTTCGAAGATTGTCAGACAAAGCTTTCTTTTTATCAATTTCTTTTATTAACGGTAGAAACATATCTGCTTTGATCAGTTTAGAGATCAGTTTTAACTAAAACTAAAATTAATTCGTGGAATATAGTAATTTTTAATTAGATCATGTCTTGTTAAGGTACAATTTTTTGTATATGCAAAACAGGGCATAAAAGAAGCTTGTCGCGGTAGGTTGAAATGAGAAGCTTGAAATAATTACCGTTTGAGCCAATTAAAGACGATTGGAAGAAACCAAGGAAGAAATTTCGATCGCAATCCCTGTCGACCCTACAAATTATCGATCGAAGACGATGGACCGGAGAGACCGGTAGAAGCAATTAAAAGCAACCAGAAAGAATTAAAAAAAAAACAGAAGTTTTTGGTAGCTCGTCGTGAAACCGAACGAAGTTGGAACTAGTGATGGGAATGACACGATATATATTGATATTCAACCAATTTATCAGTATTAAAACACTTGCAGAAAATTAAATAAGTTTGCAAAATCATTGGAGTCTTCTTAAAATTTTTACGACGTATATCATACTATATAGTGACCCATCAAAAATTCAGATATTCTTTGTTGCAATAACAATTTTATAAATAATCAAATTAATTTTGGTATCTCTATTAAATATTCTACTAAATCCTCCATCGTATTTTTTATTCGTTTAAAATTGTCTCAATGAAGTTTAATTCTTACGTAATACCTTTTTGTGAACTCAAATAATCCTAGCATAGGGTTATTCAAGTCATTCGCTCAATTTTGATTATTTTCTCTTGCCGGACGTATGATATACGACCCTTTCTCATTCTTTCGTTATTACATCTAAGACTAACGGTGTGTCTCAAAATACGCAACGAATGCAATGTTGAAAATCGAACTTTAAGACGTTGAAGCCTAGCACGTTCAGTTGCAAAAGGATTTCCACGATTCCTATCTTCAGGACTAACATTGGGAATAGTTCTTTTCACTTGGTTTTACTTGAAAAATTTCCAGAACATTCGTTACGTCGTTGAGAAATACTTTTTAAAAGCTGTCGTCGATACATGTATTTTGCTATATCAATCCGGTATCAGTTTCGACGTTATGTAGTCGCGATCGATACGATCGTGGATCGTTTCGGGAAGATCGCGTGACCGAAAGTTCCACGTTGCCTCGAGGAATCCACTAGCCACCATTCGAAAGTGAAAGACAGGCTGAGCAGGAGGACCGGGTAATTAGGAGCGATTACCGAACGCGTTTAAGTGGACAGCTCAAATCGCGGAAGGGGAACAGGCGAGGTTGCTTGATTATAAAGTGGTAAACCAAAGGTATACTTTGTCGTAAAGTCATCGCGCGAGAACCAAGGACGTAATTACACGAATCCTGGGATCCGGACAATTTCGCCTGGTCAAAATAATCGCGCGAGAAAATCTCTTCTTCGCCAAAAAGGGAATCGCCTCGTTCCTTTTTCCTTCGCCCCTTAACCGTTCGACTCGAGGACTTTGACTCTTTCTGACCGAGAACACGGAAGCTTGGCTCCACTTTTGACAATCTCGATGTTATTGCATCTTCTGCGTCCCTTCTGACCGGTCCAGAACGGATTCCTTTGAGTTTCTTTCTTTATAGAATTGTGGAAGATTGGCATTCTCGTTCGAGCAACCTCGTTTCTAGTGAGCTTTAGAATAGTTTCATCACCTTTTTTGGGATTTGTTTTATGGCTGAAATTGTTGGAGTTAATAGTAATTAACTGGTATTAAAAAACCGTGACTGACACATAGGTCCTTCTTCGTTGAATCCCCCAATGAAATGAGATTTTTATATGGGAAAGTTAAGACATTGAAATCATGTATGAAAGAGAAGATTCTCAATTTTAGGAAGATATATGTAAAATAGGATTTGTAAAAGGATAGAAATATTTGTAGACAATGAAAAATTTCAACGATTGATACACGAGATTGATGAACTATACGCAATATGTCGGAAGAAGAACAAGGATCATATGTTTTTGAGTTGTTGCAATTATAGCCGCTGTTTTGAAGTAGTCGTTACAAAGATATTCAAAAATATATTTCCAAAAATCATTTATCGATCGATCCTAATGTTGCATATATTTATGTTGAAGAGATATTACTGTGATGACTTTTAAATTTTGTAAATTGAAGAAGAATTTACTTACAAGCCGAGGGGTTGGAAAGATTGCTCGATCTTTCATCCCTCGACCGACACTAACGGAAGTAATTAACCATAACCGTCACATTTTTTCTTACATCACAGTCTTCCACGCAAGAACACTTGTCCCCTTTCTAACCATTCTCGTCTCCTGGAAGGAACCCATCCGATCAAGGGTCTGACACGAAACGTTTTAACGATACGCTTACAAGGCGCTACCTGGAAGTGGTTTTCTCTATGACTAAGTCAGCACAAAGTGAAAGACCGTGACAAACAGTTTTCTCTTGCGGCTGTAAATAATTATTCTGTCTCGGGAATATTAGGGTGAAAATATTCCCCTTTTGTGCAGGATAGCACAGTAATTGCGTTTCTACCAATTTTCCCCGCAGCTGAACGTTTATTTAGCTTAACAATTTTCGAGAGCCACCCCTTACGCCCGCGAGCACCCATCCACCCTCTTCCTCCAGCCTATCCACCGCACAGGTCTCGGCGTTATTCCGCCTCGTTACACGCGAACCTACTCTCTTAATGCCGTTTTCTCTACCCCGCTATTCTACGACAATCTAATTAACGAGCAAATAAACTGCACGAATGCACTGGTTTCACCGGGACGGAAAGGGGGTGTAAAACAAGAGGGTAGTTAGGAATAGAAATGGAAACGAGGATATTCGAAGGAGCATTTGAATTGCAAGGAACTTGTTTGCAAGCTTTATGAATGCCTCGAGGGATAATAACGTTAGCTGAAGTGAAGAGAACTCTCGAACGAAACATACACAAGCTCATACAGGTATTTGAACAATAGAAGACACCTTTTATGAATATATTATGCGCGTTGTATGAAACATTTTGAAACTTCAATCGTTAAGTGATATAAAGGAGATAAAACAATAGAATGTATTGTAGCTTTATACAATGGTACAAGATAAGGTTCGTAAAATAAGAAGACAATAGAGAGACACGATAATTTTACAAAATGAATTTATATTTGATAAAAGCAATGTATATATATGTATGATACATAGAATGGATCACTGTTATCGATATTTTTTTTTTATTTATTTAAATTTTACAATTTGTCCAGTAGGACATATGGTAAAATATTATAGCACTGTTATCAATATGGCAAAGAATTTTCAGTACGGAAGCTACCAAAATTCATAATGTTTTTATCATTTTAAACTTTCTTTTATCCGTCACTGTATTTACTCGAAGGAGTTTTTAAGGGTGCTTCAGGATTTCACCTCGAGGAAACAAAGATGCAATTTGGGATTTCAGGTATGAAATGAAAAGTTTATTCACAACTTACCTAGAGTTGTGAATATTCCAAAATCAACCGTTTACTTGAAGGAAATGGAAACTATTAAAGAACCAGAGCAATAGACGTCGTGAACTTCATCAACAATTTACTATACAATTTACTATACTTGAACAATTTATTATAAGTTTATTTTATGAAAGATCATTATTATCAGAGTGGCTTTTCAGTCGTTGCTAATTAATTGGATTGTTAGTGCCACGATTGTTGGAGGAAAATTCAGATTCGTGTACATTTTACTCAATTGCACCCCTAATTGCGACCCCTTGGAAAGCTTCCCTATTTAAACGAAAACATCCTGTTCATTGAACCGCGGTCTCTTCTTTATCTATAGGGAAGAGAGAGGGGGAGAGGGAAACGTGGGGTGAAGAATGAAAGTTTAATTACCTCGAATTGTCGAGGATGAATCCGCTACGTCGGTTGCCAGATCAACGAGCTCTTCCAACTCCCCTCCGTCACCCTCGTAGTCCATCATCGTCTCCTGAAATCAAAAGTTTCTTTTTACGGTTCGTCGATTCCATTTTATTTATCATCTAAATTTTCAATGCTAGACCTAAAAATCCTTTCAGGATTAACTTTAACGTTCAATGATATACTTTTACGAATACAATTTAAAAAATGAAACCACCATGCAAGTATTACAACGAGTACTGTGCTTTGGGTGCTTTATATATAGACTTTTATAGAGACCACAAAATGTACTTGTACGGTATTGTATTTCTAATTACATCTATATACTAATTAAGTCCAAACACATTAAGTTTCATGCGACTTGATAGTACACTTTCATGTGATAACAAAAATTTAATGTATTTAAATATTTCTGGAATCACTGTATATACTATGTGAATTCTGTGCATTTTTACAATTTCAAATTTCATATAAATCCATGAACATTCTAATCTACCAATGTACGTTATCTACGTACGTACATTACCTAAAAGAAACGAAGAAAAAATAAATAGGTAAATAGGAAAAAGTAATTTCTCTTTGAGTCCTTAATAAAAATTCGCTTCTGAATAGCTTAAAATAATCAACTATAACATTCCACTTCGTAAAATAAACATTTCACGTTCAAAACGCGATAATATAGGAAGAATTTAACGTTATTCGCAAAAGTGTTAAACTCGGACGAGACTGCTGTTTAATACGGGCATAAAATAAATGATGCGATGAACCATCCCCGAGGGAATGCAACAGAGACGTGAAGCGCACGAAAATTGACCACGTTTGTACCAAACCAAGAAAAAAAGGACATCCTCGTTATGAAAGGGAAGAAGACAGTTGCAAAAAAAAAAATAATATCCGCCAGGGGGTTTAACGAGATTGCGCGCGGTTGTCGGCGCTTCCTGTCTTCCAGAACGTTGATAATTTTTAAAAATTGAAACGTGCAAAGGCGCAGAGAAACCGGTCGACCGGCGTGGCGGTCTGGTTAATGTAGTACTTCGTAATCGACGATCGTACGTTGTCACTATCGCCGCGGAAATAACGCTTATTTAGAAGAAAATTCCAAGATGCCGATTGACTTGGCGGTAAACGCTTAATTATCCACTCCATTTACCATAAAGTCCCTCGCTCTGCATCAAGAGCCGCCAATACGTGGCAGCGTCCGTTCGTTAGGCGGCACAAGTTAAACGTAGCTCGTGAAATCTTTTAAGCTGACCAAAAACGCAAAAAGAGAGGGCACGAAGAGAGAGAAAGCCGAATAAAACCAAATAGACCGCTTGCAAGAACAAGACTAACCGAGCGGCGACATTCTGAGGGAAATTGTCGTGTTACTTCTATAAAAGTACGAGCACATCTGTGGATAGATTAAACGGAACAGATCTAGTCACGATATTTGAAACGCTTTCAACAGCTTCGAGTATGTTCACAATCGTATGTAACATAAACGTTTGAACACACGATACACATTTGCCACAACTTCTCAGAGCTAGATCCTAGGTGAGAAGTTAGATTAGAAAAACGATCGATGGATTGGAATTTTCAGATTGGTGCAAAATAATGATCAAAATAAAAGTTTGCAAGAGTCATACGAAAATAATGAGGACAATTATGCGTTGACCCCATAATATTCTATTAGGGCCTCTAATATATATGTCGATTTCTTTGGGTATTCGTCTGAATAACATTGATGGATACAAGTAACTATGAATATAGATAGAAAATAGACAGATAAATAGGTATATATAGATTATACTAGACTCAATCTATTTGTTGCATAAATAGAAGACAAAATTTAATTTAATTACACAAAATTGATGAACCTATTATACCATTGAATATGTAAATTCTATATAATATGGAATTTCAAATGAGGCAGTAGTTCTTAAAAATATCAATAATTTTTTAACATTTGTTCAGTTCTATATAATATTTTATTTTATATACAAGTAATAAAAATAGCTATTAGTATGTACGTTCGAAACGTGTTGACCCAGTCCAATATATTTTCAGGAAGGTACTTTGCTTTGGTGATTAAGGGTAGTCATATTGTGCTAACAAAATTGGCGAGGGTTATCGGTAGAAAGGAAAAGTCACTTGGTGCCAACGATGCAATATAGTAACCCACTACTGTCAACTATTTTCTCCTTTATTGTCCGGTTTCTCTGGGTCACTGGGTATGAACGCGTTTTCCCAGATACGCGCACCCTCGTTATGCTCGCAATAAATTTCCCGAATTTAGGGTCCAAGGTCAGCCATAAACTGGTCACTCGGTAACTGAAAAATAGCTTCCTGAAAATTTCTAAGGACAAAAACGAAAAGAAATAAAACTTGAACCGTTCGACCATAGTCCTATGTAGAAATTGTCGAATATTCATTTTCAAGCAATTCCAAGCTTTCCGATATTTTTTTTTTTTTTTGGTAGACATTCGAATCACAGTCTCTGATCATTGAATTAAACCCACGAGGAAAGTTTTCAATTTTCTGCTAGGTTGTCTGTATATAAAACGATCGATGTTTAATTATTTCAACTTCACTGAATCTTAAACACAATGAAAGGAAATTCATATATGTAGGTATTGAATCAATATCACATATGAAAGAGAAAATTCTCAGCTGTAAAATAATGTCTGATGATATACGTACAACGATAAAAAACATTTATTGAAAAAAGGAAAGAAAGATTGGAAAATTCAGATAATAAAATTGAACATTTTATTATATGCAAAATTATATAGACATTAATGGACCAACCCTAATGCTCGACGAACTGAATAATTTGCTGTCTAAGGTATACAGTAAAACATACGGTATCGTAATGTTGGAATGTTTCATATTTCGCGTGCGGAGCGTTATCTCGTTATTGCAGAAAACGAATTACGATAATTTAAGACACTCACGGAAATGGTCGATATACATCGTTATACATGCACGAACTGACTACCGATGTAATAAAGAGAAATCAGCATTAATCATTACAGTACATAAGTACAACTGATTTTATCATGTTGTTTGGATTACATTTGGAAGAAACGAATTCTTCCATTTTTGTATAATTAATGTAATTTATTAGAACGAATTAATACATTCGGGAAAAGATGTGACTGAGTTCAATTTTAATTAACGTTCGTTCAATTTCAACCAAATTAATTTCGACGAGCAAGGCATTCGTACGTAAAGTAGTATTACAACAGCAAAGTATTAAAGTTTTCGTAAATTGATAATAAAAATTCTTAACCTTTGCGGTTATAAGGCGGATTTTACTCGACAAGACGCACTTAAATTTATGAAATAACGAACGAAAAGGGTTAAAGCCTAGAAGCGTATCTTCTACATTGAAGAAGACGCGAAGAATTTGCAAGATAATTATCCAAGAAGCAGATAAAGGGGTGGTTCCACGCGAAGCATCGTGAAGGGGATCGTTTACGAGGTTCAAAGGCAGCGCAAAAAATTTGATGATGCTCGTCATCGTCTTTTACCAACGAGGTAAAAGATCGTGCACGAAGATCGTGGAATCTCGAGGTGCATGCATTTTAATCGATCCGAGCACGTGATTTTAGGACGTCAAATTACCTACACCGTATATAAATCTCCATATGCAAATGTGTCGGTTTTTAATCACACAGATGAACCCTATCGGACTACAAGCGATACAAAGTATTTCTCGAACACGAAAATGAAACTAAAGAAAATGATTCTTCGCGTACGAAAGAAAAGAGGTAAAGGGAGGGGGGGAAAGGAGAAACCCATCAAGAAATACAAAAGAAATACAAAGATACTTTTCGAAAAAGAGAACAAATCATTCTTCACGTAGAAAAATGAAAAGAAGAGAAAAAGAAAACAGAGGAAAAAGAAAGCATCCCGTCGAATTACCAGGGATACGCAAATGTTTTTGGAAAACGAGAATGAAAATAATTCTTCGCGTAGAAAAAATAAAAAGAGAATAAAGAGAGATATAGAGAGATAGAAATATAGAAGAATAAAAAGGGAAAAAGAAGGATCCGATCAAACTGCGAGGAGCGCAAGACTCTTTCTCGAAAACGACAATAAAAATAAGCGATTCGTCTCGTAGAGAAAAGGGATAAAAAGGGGTAAAATCTGATTTGCGTGAAAAGCGTATGCAGCACGTTGCCCGACCAGGAAACGCGATTTCGTCTCCTATAAAGTAGCTTCGAATATGTAAATCCTGGCGATGCGGGAACAACTTCCACGGTCCGTTCAGGCTGCAATTAAAGAGGATTGCTCAATTTATGCGCGATTAAACGCGGACGAGAATCGGATCGATCGTACGCTCTGATACACGTACACACACATACACACCTACTAAAGCCTCTGGTTCATTGTAATTTCAAAAAAGAGAAGTCCCTTTGAGAATGCTCGGGGCCGAAGGGAAATAAGATAAAAAAAAATGTGGAAAAAGGACGACGGAAGAATATTTTCATCCACCAGCTTCGAACGAAGGGGAGATTATTCGCGGAACGAGGGTAATAAACGCCGATCAAGCAGACCGTGGATGAAATAGAAAATAGAGGAGTAACGCCCGTGGAGGCGTTTAAAAAGCAAAACTAGCAAACTTTTGTTTGCGGTGGAAACTCGAAGAAATTTATTTTCTTCGCTCTCACCACGTTTCGTCTCTCTTTATTACACGAAGGTAACAGAACAGTTCTTTGCAATCTCGCAAAGCTCCTTCGCTTTAGTCGCGGCTCTTTGTTAAGAACACAGTTTCTTCGTTTAATTTCAACTAAGTTTAGAGGCAGCTTTGCGGCAAGACCGTGTTAGCAGCTCGGAAGATTAATAGCACATCCGCAATATTGATTCGCAGAGTAAATAAAGCTCCTCTGCAAACTCTGACCCGGTTTTCACTTCAGAGTCGTAGTTAATTGTGGCCTTGACACGGACAGAGATGCAGCTACATCAGAAACGCGATTTTAAGGAACAAAGAATACGATTGGAGAGGATACGCTCCAGATTCTTCAACTTATTACCACGAATCGACCAAACTATTCCGATTCTTGCGAACGATAATATAAGCAGTGGCTTGTGATCTATTTTTAGAAAGGCAGGCAATTTGCATTACTCTGAACTATATTCCATCTCGAGACAAAATGTAGAACGAACCACTTAACTCGATAGAATCTGGAAATCTTGGAAAGTATCTGATTCGATAAAAACACGAATCACGTGAAAGTTAGGTTTAAATAGCATGCTGCCCGTTACGTAATTTACTAAATATAGTATTTGCGAACGAATCTCGTAGGAAACTTTCGCCCGATTATTGCTGCGATTATTACTACGATCGCGCGCGAGAATAAATTGAAATCATGCACCGCGAAATATGTAAGATCGTCGATAAGCACGCGAAAGAAGGCACGTCGCGGTGGTTGAATGTTTTCAAGAGCAACGTTGAAAACCCTCTGCCATATTTCACGCGATAAACCGGCACGTTTTCGCGATGAAACGACGAGACAACAAAAGGGTGAAGAGTAACAAACCGGGGCTCGTTAAATAAAAATCTGAAACGAGGTAGAAAACGAACGCACGAAAAGATAGATTAGCATAGTGAAAAAAGTCTAATAAGCTAACAAGCCGTTGCAGTCGTTCGCTTTTTGCGATACTCCATTAGTCACGAGCGTCGATTGATCTTTTCTACATGAGCGAACAGCAATCTCGCGTGTACCTGTAGTTTTTCTCAATTTCTTAATTGTAGACTCAGTTAATTCCTTAATTAAAGATTCCATTTGAATAACGTCGATAAGTCATAGTCTTCATTTTTTTACGAAGAAGCAGTTTTAATCTTCGGCGTGTTAATATCATGTTATTAAAATTGTCCCCTTACAAAAATATCGTTTAAAACTCATCGTTAAAACTTCGTCAGATTTGCATCTAACAGGTTCTTTTAAGCAGGTTCTTTTTCTACGTATTTTATATTGAAATATCCCTTTTTTTATTATAAAGCGAAAAGAAACAACAAAACTATGCTTGTTACGTTTCTTCTCATGATTTCCAATTTTTTATCAATATCAAGATTGTCGACAATTTAAAATTATCTTTTATGTATTGTAGTCATATTGAACGTTTAAAAAGTTAATTAATGGACTAATATTAAATTATTTTTTACGAAACATTGTGAATTTATCGTCTAATTTTGAAAGATTTTACATCTTCGAACTTATCCTATCATTTCCTTATTTCGTACTGAAATACTTCTCTTTAGTCATCTAGTGATATTAAAATTAAAAATTGGCAAAAATATATATCGTAAACGTAAATGCGTAAATGTCTTTATCGTAAATTTTTCCCTATTATCTTCCATAGTAATTTCGTTGGTGTTGCAAAAGCAGATATCCAGGACCACTTTCATGGAACACGTCAAAACATTCAATCTCCGTTTCCACTCTGCTCGTTACGCAGCATGGTTAATTTATCCGTGAAACGTTAATCACAAATTAGCCTCGTTATGGCCAACAACCCCTCGACAGACTTATCAATTTTAAACGCGCATAAATGCCCGATAAACGCGACTAATTTGTCCATAAAATGCTGGCGCAAATTACTTCCGGCCACCTCTCCGCCCGTCATCGATCTAAATTACAAATACAAAAGGAATTTTAATAACGCCCCGGTCGTTCACTCGACGAGCATTAATATAAATTAAACAAATTAACTCGCGTTAATACAACGTGAAATTGGATTGATACTTTCTCCATTGACGTGAATAAATTGAAAAATTCCTGATAAATATCGCTGGAAAGTTCCAGGTTCGCCAGTTAATAAATTAGCGAGTCGGTAACCCTTAACTCTTTATCTTTATTACATTAACGTAACACAATGATTTTATAATTGCAGCGAACTCTTGTTTGCCTTCTTTTACTCTCCTATTTCGATTCTACGTTCTATTAGAAACTCAAATTATTGAGAAACTCAAATTATATATTTGGACGCTGAATTTTATGAAATTTCCTATACATAATAATCTTTACGGTAAAGTACAAAGTTTATTAATTTTCAGCTTTGCGTTTGATATTTCGTAAAGATCGATGAGATCTATATTTAACGCAGGGAAATATCTCGAGTATTCTTTTAAAATTCTCTATGATTCGTTATAGGAATTAAGTTTTCATTATTGTGCTCAGATCACTGTAGTGCTAATGATTTAATCGATTAATCGTAAAAAAGCAACAGTTGTATTCTAGACATGTAGTCTAGAATACAATAAATTATTATTATATTATATTATTATATGTTAAAATAGTGAAAATAAGAAAATATATATTATGCATATATATTAATTATAATAATTCTGTATATCTGTTTCGCAATTTTCAAATGGCGATTTAAGGCTTTGATCGTTGAAGGGTTAGCGAGCGCGCGGGTGTGTGATTTTGATTTTTTATTCACGCGTTTCCGTATCGTTTAATTCTTGTAACTACAATGCTGCCAGGTCGGTGCACTGTCTGCTATCGAAAACCGATATTTTTGCTGGCAAGGTAGCGGAACGATAAGCCGGAAGAGGGGGTGGAAAAATATTGACATGATACAATAAACGATCCTATCGGCGACCACTGTATTTCCTCTTGTTGAATTATCGAATTTTATTCTCTCTGTGTGCTCGTGCTTATATTTGTGCTTACATGCGTGTCTGTACATACAAAGTTCGTCAGAAAAGTAATGAGATCGGTCCTCTAAAAATATTTGTACGTAGAGTGGCTCGTCAAAGTATTTAGACGCCCAACATAGAACATTTTTATGAATTTTATTATGTATGCTTTACGAGATACTGTGAAATTTCATTAACACAATTATATAACGTTACTCGACTACCATTGATCAAATTTGAAACTAATCTGGAAATATATACAGAAATCACAGAACATCCATCTGCAACGTGTATATATTATAATAAAAGATTATTAGATTGGTGCATGTTAAACGTTAAATCTAATTAAGAAATGTTCAAACGAATTTGTTAGGAAATTCAACGGAGTTCGCACAGATTCGAAAATCTGATTCTCGTGGAATCATTTATAGAATGCATGGAATTGGAGATTAATAAGAAACGCAGTGGGAAATCTAATAACACCAATGCGTATTTTTATCTTATCATTTATGAGATTTTTTATTATAGAATATATGGATTTTTCATGAAGTACGTACTATATATAGAATCATAAAGATTTAATGTAATATTCAATAAGTTCTTAATGACGTTTCAAGCTTATCTCATCTTCTCAACTGTCCTAACGCTTACGAACACCGATATGCGGGAATCATAATTAAACGGAATACAAGACGGAAGTAGGAAACGGTCTTCGGCGATGTAGAGAAAAAATACAAATTCATGCGGATTGCGGACTTTGTAAGGCTAATTAAAAAAAGACGTGGTAAATACGTGTACGCGATAATACGAAGACGTGCTGAATTAATCGTTGGATGACTGGATGAAAATATAAATTCATAGAACACTAGGGAAAAAAAGAAAAAGAGGAGATAAAAGCAGGAATTACTGGCTACCATCGGTGTTATTGTAAAGGATTTCCTGCAGAGATAGGAAATTACGAACACGGACGAAAATTCCTCTTAACACGTTGTCCGCCACCGGTGGTCATCGATAACCCACGTTAAGTTATACAGACCGATGAAGATAAAATAAACGTCTTAGGCTTCAAAATTACTAGCAATGTGAACGACACAGATTTCACACAACGAGATAGAAGCGAAGCACGCGCTTCCAGGAACATAGATTTTAGATAATGTCGAGAGGAAAAAGCAGAGAATGCAATACGACATCTTGAAAAAGCTAAACGTTATGACGTTGTATTTTATTTTATTTATTACTATTTATTAAATCTACTGTCTTTCGGCTTTGAATGGCCTCCGGCTTCCACTTTACCGTAGTACATCATCTTTACGCCATACACCGGTACTATTTTTCTTTTGTACTTCCAGATGGCCGTTATGGCACAGTATTTGTAATATATTTCAATCTATTGCGGCTGCCAGAGTGCGAAAATATATAATAATATATAACAATAAAATTGGCACGATAGCCAACGTGTTAAACGATGAAATACGAATGCGCGCGTAAAATGGAACAGAACGTCGTAACGCAACGTATAATCGCTATTTGGGACTGATAATCGACTAATTGATGGAAATAAAGGCACGAAACGTGTTTCCCTTATAGTCGTATAATTCGCTTATAACGTTTTTATGCGTTGCCCGTTTTATTGAAACGCAGTTATCGGCAGGTAGCAATATCGAATATCGATACTCTTACGCGGCGCGGATGTGCAAGGTGGCCATAAAAAGGCGAACAAAACGCGGAGGTTCGGCTCGTAAACGATATATTCATACATCGTAAATATGATACCGATACGGGCCGTCCGCGTTTTGCATGTTATAAATCGATTTTACACCGAGAACCGATAAAACGGGACGCTTAACAGGATCGTTGTTGTATCTCGAATAATGTACTCTTCACGGTAAGAGAGAAAGTTCACAAAGAGAGAGAGAGAGAGAGTGAGAGAGAGGGAGAGCAAGAGAAAATGTTAGGGGTTGGTGAAAGAGGCAGAGAAATCCATTCGACAAATAGCCGGCTTTATACGGCAGCAATTTAAAAAAAAAAAAAAAAAAAGAGAAAGAAGAAGAGAAGGGCATTTATCGTAAAAATTTGCAGGCTTGTTGTACATCGAGCAAACTGAAACTCTGGTCGAATGGAGGTTTTATTTGACCTCGATTAAATTTAAAGGATACCTCAAATTTAGGAATTTGGTTTGCTTAACTTTTTGTGGTTCGAGCAACATTTGACATTCCAACGCAATTTGTTCTCGATAAAATAAGGTGTATTTTTATATTTTTGTAAGTAATTACATATCTACTTAGAAGCCAGGTCTTACATATCAAAATTATGGCATTAGAATGGTCAAAGTAACAAATTCATAGTTTTTCGTAGAATTGTCTGAAAAAATTAGAAAAAATTCATAGAAGTGACTACACGTACAATACTTTTCTTCTCGCGTTATGTATCTTTCCTATATATTTTTTTCTTAAATCATCTTTCGTCTACATCAGGATATTTTTGATACAAATTTTATGCCTTTGAAATTTCGCTTATTATAACAAGGTTCACTTATTTAACATTAAATAATTCTTATCGAACTGTACGAAAAACATTGCTTAAAAAATTACAATTAAATTATACGTGCTGCAATTTTTGAAATGGTCTCTTTGTATTTAAGAAAGAGCAAATGGAATTAAAAGCGGTGAAAGATAGTCGTAGTACTCGGATTGAATTCACGAGACAATTCCGTGATGGAACAGGGAGCAAAGTTCAAAGGGATACTCGCGCCGTGTAAAAAGGTGGAAAGTTTTCGATCGCGAAATAAGATTCCATTTGAAATTTAGATTCCACGTCGTATCCAAGGAACCGTTAACGATTCTTAGAAAGAGAAAAGGCGAAGGGGAACGTCACTAGACTTTCTTGAAATTGTAAGATATTTTACAAATTGTAACGAACCTGGACGATTTACGCAATTGATTCTAACTTGATAATTTCGAAAATCATACTGATTGACGATAGAGATTAGACAATACACCCTATTGTTTGCAAGTGTTTGATCGTTTTAGTAGATTTACAATAACAATATATTATGTGAATTATATGTATCAATTATATGTATCAATTATAAATTTGATCAAAATGTACGAATTAATAACAAATTAGTAATTAAAGACAGTTTATTTTATTTTCTTATAGAATTAGTGGATCATAAATTTCAGTTGTTCCTAATTTGTAATTCTAATTTGTAATTGTCTCAATTTATTGATATTACTAGTTAGTAAATTATTGTACAGAAGATCACAACTGAAGTGTCTGTTAAAGTATCGTAAAAGAATGAAACGGGATTGAAATTCCAAACGAAATTGATTTTCAAAGTCAATGGAAATCAATTCATCCAATAGCTACATTTCCACTATGAGAGCGGATGAAACGCTAGTAAAGAAACATTATTGCCCAGAGCCAGGCGCATTTAGACAATTTCTATCCCGATATCGGAAAAGAACGGTCCCGTAGCAAAGGAGACACTGGGAAAATTCGAATCGATCCAACAGTCGGAGGCATTGTGACTTTGGTTAAACTTTCAACTACGTGGAAAACCGCAATCTAACCAAAGATCGACATCGTGTATATATAAGGTGGACCAAGAATCGTGGTACAATCGACGAGAGGGCGATTCTACGTGAAAAAATGTCGAAAATATAGAATAAAATTTGCTCGTTCGAAACGGTTCATTCTCGAGAAGATGGAATTTAAAAATTTGTTTTTTTTCATACCTAGAACTCACAGCAGAAGAACATCGTGCACGTAATCATATAAACTCGAAACATTATCACACGTTTCATGTTTTACAGAGGCACAATTTTAAAATGCAATATCTTATCAATCGATTTTATACTACCAATTTACCTCTTCTTATTCGATCTTGGTATTAAACATTGTATATCCTGGTATTTATGAACATTTTAAAAATATTTTTGTCGTAACATTAGGACAATTTGTTACAAAATTTCATAAATGCAGCAGCTGTTTCTAGAATTATGTTTTTTTATCTTTGCATCTAGCCTTCTTTCCAGTTACGTAAATATAATTAAAGTACTTCTTTCTAGCTTAGAACAACTTCCATCGAACAACGTCGAAATTACAAAATTAACAAATACTTACAACACGTATATTCGCCAATATTTTTGCCAATAATCTTCGTACACTGATCTTGATACGTGAATTCGATCTCATCGAAAATGAAGCACCGTGTGAATTTTTATTTCACGTTTTCTGTGTATTTTTTCACACAGAGAAAGATTGTACTGCGATTACTGGGATACTCTGTATAACTATATCTAGCCGGAAGAGAGAAGTTCAAAGAGCAGAGTGCGCTGCGGAAAGTAATATCTGGCAGCGCGAACTTACGCCGCAACGGGCGTGTAATCGCGCTTTATATCTTATCAGGATTCTGATGCGACGGTGAATTATGTAATTGCAACGCTTTTTCCCTTCCGCCGTCGCGGGCAAGCTCTTTTTGAACATTGAAAACGTTCACGACGAAGAAAATGTTTCCCCCCCCCCTTTGACGGTCGCTCAAGGCTTGATATAGAAAAATTGTGGATAAAAAGTTCCCCGCTGGAAATTGCAGAATGGTGGACCAACCGCGACGACGTCGACGAGGAGGACGACGACGAGGAAGAAAATACACGTCGACCTGACTATCTTTTTTTTTCTTCCTCCCTCTCTCTCTCCCTTTTCCACCCCTCGACGAAAGGGTGAGTTTGGAGAAGATTGGAAGCTCTGAATGTTTCCAGGCGAAATGAGGTTTTAATTAGCGCGACCCCGTATCACGATGTTGCTCGAGGTAATCCAAAGATCCAACGAAAAGAAGAAAAGAATATCATCGCTCGCTCTGGGATTTAAATTTCCTCGCGATTTTGTCCCGTGTAATTTAACCGGGCGCAATTGTTTCGTACGAAGCGAGATAGGATAATCCCGGCATTAATTCCGCGAAAAAGTCTTCCCGCGAGCGAACGACGAAGAGGCTGAAATTTATCTCGTACACGGACAGGGCTTATTTTCGGTACAATGGAAGAAAAAGGAATGCATTAGTTCTACTTGTTTGGCCTTAAATTAAATTTGCGCAGAAATCTATAAAGACGTACACGGCTCGTGTTCGTAAGGATCGAGACACCGACAGGTTTCATACGAGATGTGAGTTTACTTTGTTCATTGCCGAAGGAACGATTAATCGAAAAGGAAAAGCTTGTAGAAGCTATTGGACTATTGGAAGAATTAATAATATAATCAGTTACAGTAATTAATCGAAAGACGCGGTGGATGTAGACAGGAAAGATTTATTAGTTATTATATCTATTGAAAAATGACAACATTTTGGCTAGAAATTGCTGGAAATTGATAAAGAAACGTTGCTCGTTCGTTCCGCTAGATTGTTTAGATCGTAACGCGATTAAAGCGTAGTTAGTTAAGTTAATTGAATTGCTAATTAGGACGATGAGGCGTTTTCGAACTTTGTCACTCTCGACAACACTTGCATAATTTCTTACGTCAAATCGCGTTTGTTTGGTAATAATCGCCAACGACGAGGAATAAGGTTTAAGTAAAAATAACAGATTCATAAAGTCTCAACTTGTCCTTGTACATCTTCGAAGATGATAATGAAGCGATCATGAACAACGACGATTCTTCCATACATTCTTCAAAGAGTCGATGGTAATTCGACGATGAAATTGAAAAATTCGGCCAAGTGAAGTTAATTTGACTTCCGAAAAGCTCAACCGAGACCTCGTCTCCATTCTTTTGCCTAATCAAAACCACCGTAGCAACGTTAATCATCTCGTAGCATCCGCGTCTCGGAAATAACTGGCAGCGAATTATTTAGCAATTCGTAGCACTCTAACAGGCCCGCGTGATTCCCATCGACTTTAATTAAAATTTCGTCTGGAGTAACGAGCTTCGCCACACTGTGAATCGCAGCACGGGACAAGTTTCGTACAGAAGTGGAACGTTTTGGGAGCGGACAGAACGCGTTTCGAGCGACGGTGAACAGGAGAGAATTTCGAGGGAAACAGTTCTCTTGGCGGAGAGGGAGAGGGAGAAGAAGAGAGAGAGAGAGCGAATAGCTTCGGGCAGAGGACGATTATTAAACGCACGAAATTACTGTTAATACAGTCGACGCGAATGCATCGACTTTAATTGGTATGCGCCGAGTACCATTAACGTTTTAATTAGCGGCGGACAAGCCCGATACACGTCGACCGACATTTCCTTTCGGCGTTAGCGATCGATGCAGTCGCATTACCCGCTAAACGTTAACATTCTATTTATGGAACAAACGCGATTTTCTACCCTTAACATGCAACTATTGTGTTATCGAGCAAACAGTCTTGAAAATCGTTCCCAATGCGTGAATTGTAAAATTTTGTTCGCGATATCGGACCATTCGCACGAAAGTACAAAAGATAGTACAAATAACGAAGAACCACGATCTCTAAAAAAATGACTAAATTGGAACGAGGATTGCTTGTAGGGAACGCTGTAAGGGTAGAAATAAAAGAATTTAAAAGCAATTTCCATTTGTAAATAATTACTAATAATGTTGAAAGATGATGTGCCATGCAATGTAAACATGCCCGAACACATGGACGTTAAATGTCACCGATTTTGTAACAATTCTTACTTGAAGCATTACAAAATATTCTTTTGAAAAAGAAACGAGAAGAATCGTCTTGGAAAAATATATTTTTCGTCCTTTATACGAGTTATTTAGGAACAAACAGGACTGCTATTTATTACAGTGCTGGCAAATTTAAATGAATGGCATATTCAATTTTCTCTACTATTAAGAGGTAATTTTCTACAGATATTATTTCTTTTATCGATGAATTTCGACTATACTAGCGCAAAAATAGAAAATTTTATGACGCACGTAGATTACTGTACGCATAAAGTTTTATAGTAATGGGAACAAATTAAATTTCGAAAATAATTTTGGGTTGAGGAAGTTTTCTTTCCCGGCTTCTAAAACATTCGATGTTCGATATTTACAGTGTTACAGCCTACAAGTCCTCGACTGTAAATTAAATTTAAACGAAGATCTTAAATGAAGAGTTTTCTTCAATATTTTCCCCAGTAAATTACTTTGAATATTTTATACATATCTTTCCATACTATTTATTCGTATATTTATTCTGTACCCTTTTGTAGCTTTATTATTCTTTACACACACGTACAATGAGATTCAGAAACGCGTATACACGCGCAGAGAGTACCACATTTATTCAACAATCTTTTGTATATGTGACATAAATTGAAAATTGAAAAATCCGTAGTCTACGTAACAACTTCCAGGAGGGCAAAGTTACAGTACACGAAAATAAAGAAACTCGGGTTCGTGTTTAAAGTGCACCTTATTTGGCGAAATATTTCCTGTCGTCGTCCAAAGTGGCCCCCTTTTTTTCTGTGTTTGCATACTGTTGCATTATCCGCAGGTTCGTTGAGTACTCATGAATAATGATTCGACCGAAACGTTAGAGGGAAGAAATTATTTTTTGTGCCGTCAAGGAACAGCAACTCGAGCATTCACAAAATACCTTTAAGCGAACGTAGGCGTTCGAAATACGAAACTAAACTTCCTACTTTGCAACTTAACTTTTCCCAATTTTGAAGGAAATCTAACAACTGTCAGAGGAGCAGATAATACGAAAAAGTATATAAAGCATCCGTAGTACAGTGCTTTCTACAATGCTTGTAACTGTAGGTAAAACAATTTACCACCAAGCTTCTGCTTTTTTTCATTACATTCCGAGATACGAATTTGCATAAGAATCTGTCCATTACACGTTGCTTAATCTCTGCTCCGGGACTAGATTGTTTTTCTCGATTCGCCTTATCTTTCCACATTCTCCGATTGTTACTCGTGCGAGAATTGTTACTCGGTTTTCAATGGAAGCGATTGTAAACGTTCTACAGGATATTCTATGAGAAGCAAGATTGTGTTACATCGTGATTTGCTACAGCAGAAGGGTTTTGTGGGAAAAAGGAAAGTTACTCGCGTCGTCGCGTTGAAACGTTTTTTCCTTGAATGACGAGTTTTCAGCTGGGTTTTCGTTGGGAAAAAGGGAAGCTGTTTACTGCAACGTTAGAAGTTTTTTAATTGATCCAGTGCTTTCTCGCGTGGCAAGCCACGCTGGAAAGAAGTCGCCGCGAGGTTGAACTTTTTAATTAGTCGCGAGTTTTAAAAATAACGTCGCTTCTCGAACCCACTTTCTTCTTTTTTTTTTCTACAACGAAACAAGTTGAAAGGAATTAACGGTACACGGTTTTCGTGAAGCAAACGAGAACCGTTTTGCTCCCGTATTTTTCGTGCATTCGGTCGCAAATAAAGACCACGTACGAAGAATATGCTAAGTCCATTAATGTTGATTTACTGATTTCGATGCCGCTTAACGAGTACACAGAACAATTTTAACGTGACAAAATAGAAGATGAAGAGATTCAATTAGGTTGGACGTACGTATGTCTTTTAAGAACGGCTAATAGGACGAAGAAATTTTGCCGAAGCCCAATGTCGTAATTATTAAGATTATAGCTTGGAAATTTTATTTAGCTTCAAAGCCAAATAAAGAGACAATTTTGCTGGTGTAGGAAAATATGAAACGCAACTTATCGTACGTAACTTGTCTTACAGTCTTCATACACATTTTTATATTGCTTTCAAATTTCGCCAATACGATCATGACAGTTGAAACTCGTTACTAGACCGGGGATTTTTATGCATTTATGCAAAATCCATTTACAACCGAAGTTGCAAAAACGTACAAGATACCTGCAGTAAACAAAGATATGTAAAATATTCAAAGCAGAGTAATAATAAAAGTATTGGTCATGGCTTTTAATACTTGAAACGAATAAGCTGTGTCCATAAAAATATAAATTTTCATAAAAATCCATGGTGTACTCGTTACGGTGCTAATGAAACTTCCAAGTATTTCCTGCAACACACGTAGCATATTCCCAAACTCGTTGAAATACCTTCGTGAGCCACTGTATATCCGGCAATCTGGCCAAAGGAAAATTTGTTCCATCTTCGACGAAGTAGAGTCGAGAAAATTGAGAACAAATTCTATTCCCCTGGGTGGAAGGACGACGAGAAAGAGTCCAATAAAATGCGCATATAAGGGAAGCTATAGAAAACGGGGACGAGTGTCTGAACATAAAACGAATGCAAATTTACATACGTATGGTGAGGAAGACACGAGAGAACATAACCGATAATGGCACTGGATTCATGATCCCGCGGATACATAGCAAATTTCATGGCACGATGCAGCGAGAAATTAAATCAAATTTCGACTAACTATAGACAAGCTGTAGACAGACGAGCTATATACAAATGCCGTAATTTACTCTGACATTTATTCGCTAGAACGGGAATTTTTATGCGTTCAAGGAAAATCAAAAGACGTAGAAATATACATAATACGCGGGAAAATATAGATAAAATATCCGATATTCTTTATATTTTATAAGTTCTTTCAGCTGTATTCATAAAAGTATGGATCTGCAATGATAATCCGCTATTCATCATACATTATACAAAACGGTGTATGTATATTAATCTTCTAATATTCCTTCACAGATGAAGGATTTCTCTTTTATTAGATTTCTGAGAAATCGTAAGTCGAATGTACATAATTATTTGTAATTATTCGACACGATAGAGATTTTATATTTTATTTCATTTGTAACGAAACAATGAACGTTGGTTTTACCTTAAAGTGATTTTTAAAATGCTTGATATCATTCAAGTGCACACGTCACATTTTATTTGACGTATCAATACAAATTTAAAAAGCTATTGTTTGTTAATTTTTGTTTGCAACAGTGCACGAAAATGTGCTTCGAAGCTGTTGGTGTCTTAAGCTGGTGTTCTTCGGGCCATTTTTGAATCGCACTTTTCTATCACTAGATAATTTCTTAAATTTTAGGAAAATACAAAAGAACGCTTATTCGTTAAATGTTAAAACTGCTTTTCTCTCTTGAAACTGAGAAAGATTGAGACATAAAAAATTCGAGAACCACCAGGTCAGAGTTAAATTTCAATTATTGAAGGAACATTCATCGACTATTCGTTCTTTTCTTTTCTTCTTCTATCCACAATGAATTATCCTCGGAGAGAAAAAATAAACAACCAAGGAAATGTTCGCAGAATTTCGTGGAAACCGTCACGAATAGAGACACGAATAAAGAAAAAAGAAGTTACGAATTTTCGTGTAAAATGCAAATAAGCGTTCTCGAGGTTTCCACGATGCGGCATTAAACTCCGGATAAAGTAGAAGCACCAGTACAAACGAAATTCTGAAGCGTACAGGTCGAGCTGGAACGCGTTTCCTTTCCGGGACCCCATAAACGGGCCACTACACGGTGCACAAGGTGTTTCTAAATCGTCGCGTTACGTCCACACATTCTCGCGCGAACGTCCCGCGATCTTGGATCATTTTACCTTCTATTTTATATCCAAGACCTTTCGATCGTTATACACAATTTATGTAAGGAACCTTATCTTCTTTTCAACCTTTTCACTCGGGACAAAATCATTTAGTGGCCCGCATACGGATCGAAAGATAGAAATTGATTGGATTAGCGATGTCAAAGAATGATATCGAGTCAAGCCCTCATGATAATTTAAATAAAACGAGTAACAGCCAAAAAACGAACGAACAATGTGCACGCTGTGATCCCACATTTTATTTAGAAATTGGGTACAATTGAAATTAGAAATCCTATGTCTTGAAAAGTTGTCAAGTATACGTGTATTTGATTAATTCCGAATAGGAATGGACCATTGACGGAAGATTATTCTACGTACGAAGATAAGTGGAAAATGTAGAATAAGATCTTTTTATGTCAGGCTTCGTTCTTGAGGAAATGGAATTTGAAAATTTGTCAAACAGCATGTATCCGGCTAATTCTCGTTCAAACCGACTAGTTTGGACCCGGTTAAACATGTTCAAACTTTATCTTCTCCGTAACAAAGCTTTAAACGAAAAACTATGTTCGAAATTTCTTTCAGAATTCCATGTATAACTTTATCCGAAAATTTGTAAAATGCACGTGTGCCAGGCTAATTCTTGGTTAAACACGTTCGGACGTTGTTTTCTCGAAAACAAGGCCTCAAACGAAAAAGCTTCGTTCTACATACCCGACTTGTTGTCGCATGTAGAACAATCTCCTTGTCAATTTTCCATTCCTGTCCAGTGGGATTAGACAAATGCACGTCCGTTTGGTAACTTTTCAAACTCGATTTTCCCGGAATTGAAACCTCCGAGGCAATTTTGTTATTCCTGATTGTGCTCTTATTTCGTGCCATAGAATCCCTCTAATTTCAATCAGCACAGCACGAGTTGAGGACCATGTTATATACACGAGGGAACCGAAAACGAAACAAGACTGATTTATCAGCTATTACATACCTCGGACAAGGAGTCCTCCATCATATCGCTGGTATCTCTCATGACTCCCAATGGAAACTAGCACCGACAACAATCACTCAACGCCCACGTTTTATCCGTTTCCTCCTCCGGGCCTGTATCTTTCACTGTCTCTGTTATACGTTCCTCTCTTCCTCCTTCTTCTCCTCCACTCTTTCTAATATTCTCAAACTTCTCTAACCGACGAACAAGCAACGAAAAGACCCGCTGTTTCTGACTTAATTTGTAGAAAAAAAAAGAAAAAAAAAGAAAAAAGGAGCACGATCGGTCACAGGAGAGACTCCAAAAAACGCTCTTGTCACGAGCACATTGTGCCGATCGTGTTTTCGGAGCGTGTTCGTTTAAAACGCACGTATAACTTGGTCGTTGGATCGATCGTATCGCAACGTGTCACTTTCCTCCCTCTTTCTCCACTACCTCTCCCTCTCTGTATTGCCCTCTATATGCTCCTCCGTGTTCACCCACTCCGTTTCCCTCTAACGTGTTCTTCTCCCGCGGCAGACACGCACAGCTTCCGTTTTCCAAGTCGATTCGACCGGGCTTTACTTGGAGTTAGACGACGAACGAACGGGTCCCGGCGTCGTTGATCTTTTCGAAAAAAAAAAAAAGGGGGTCGACGATCCGAGCGTGGCGAGCTTAACGAGCTCACGAGTGGATCGCGAGTCGACCCATCGGTGAACGCGGCTTTCGAAACACTGGCGAGCGCTGTCAGGTAAAGCAAGGGAGCAGGTCGACGGACAGCCACTAGGCAGACCTGCCTCCATGACACTGGTCCCGTCTCCCTCTACCCTCGCGCGATCTCTCCCTTGCACCGACTGCTGCTTGCAGCTGCCTTTCCTCCCCTCCGACCGACCATCCCCTCCTTTTCACTCTCTTCTCTCTCTCTCTCTCCTCTCTCTCTCTCTGCTCTCTCTCTCCTCTCTCTCTCTCTCTCTCTCTTCCCTCTCTCTTCTTCGATGAAACCCTCTTCGTCTTTTCTCTTTTCTCGGCCCCTCCTCCGCGTTATTCCTCAAATTCACCCTCTGCGTTCCCCTTCAACTAAAGATTCTCTCGCTCATTCTCATTCTTACACGAGAGTCTTAATACTATCTTTTTCTATATTCCCCTCTACTCGGTCGTCCAGCTTACATTTTCCTACCACTTGCCAGATACTGGTTCCGTTTCTCTCTGGTTGATAAGTAGATACATAGCTACTGGCTCCACTCCTCCTTTCTTTGGATACTCGCGCGATCCCCTCTTTGCTCCAAGCCGAGCCTAGGAGGAACTCAGCCACCGATGAATCGCAACACGATGCAAGCAAATGGCTCGATCTGACCGCGGATTTCAAACTGACAACGTGTTTTGGCTGAGCCGCGGGATGGGATTGGTTGGCGAGCAGAATGGATGATGGTTAGCTGGAGGTAAATGATCGGAGGGTTGCTCGGACTCGAGCAACTTGGGGAACATTTCCAAGTTGCGAAATTTAGTTTGTTGTATTGTTCTTGTTCGTGGAAGATTGGTTTACGTATTACGATAGGATAGAATATTCGCGCGTTAGAATGGGATATTGATCAGGTTCGTAAATTGGGAAAATGGAACAAAGCAACGAAGCTACAAGTATTAGTTTCTTGACGTTTATCTCGTGAATTACTGTTACACAAATCGTATATTGGAATAACCTTGAAATTGATTTTTATGTAATGTACAAGTGAATTATTAACACGTGTATGAACTGGGGTGATGCTATGAATTAAATGTAGGAAGCTAATATTTTCCAGATGTCTGGAAATCGTGTTTGAAAACGAGAAAGACTGGACTCTGAAGAAACTGTGTCACAGTAAGAGGAGAACGTGGAACGCGAATTTCGAGCGAAAAAAGAGAGTTCTCGCGGCACTACAAAGCTGTTCACGCGTGCTGGCGGAGGGCGATGCAGACGAACAGCTGCTATTTCACCTGTTCGATATATTATTTAAATGCTTCACCTGCCGCGATGTCCAGATACCGCGA
This sequence comes from Bombus flavifrons, assembly GCF_040668555.2. Taxonomy (NCBI): domain Eukaryota; kingdom Metazoa; phylum Arthropoda; class Insecta; order Hymenoptera; family Apidae; genus Bombus; species Bombus flavifrons. Next base: position 7,375,723 of record NC_138455.1, on the reverse strand, counting down.
GATAAGCGAGACGTTTCCTGCTTTCACGACGATACCACGATATCGCGACCTCTTCGTCGTCGCTTTTTCATTAAAAGCTTTTTAGCAAATGCCTCGTTGAAATCGAACGAAATTGATCGATCTGTCGTAATTCGATTTTCTCCCGCTTTGAAAGATAGAGGGTGAACGGCGAGACACCGGGTACTGACTAATTTTAGCTCTTAAATATTCTTTGAGCATTTAATAGTCATAATCGTTATTATTATTCTATTTTTATGTATTTTTTATTAATATCATTATTATTATTTAAAGATTTATTATCCTTTAGGGATTATTGCTCGTAAATATTAAGTTTCGTTCGAGTTATAGATAATAATTTATATCAGATTGTTGAAATTTAAGGTAATTTAGTTTAATTAGTAATGAAATTCGATAAAATTAAAAATTCCGAAATTAAGTAATCTAATCTTAAATGGTTATGATTCCCAGAGTTGCTTCATTACCGTGATTGCCAAGAATGTTGGACATTTTGAATCGTTTTATCATTAATTCTCTCCCTTAATGTGCTTAACGTTTCTTTCGTAACATGAAAAAGAAATAGATTAAAATTATCTGTTATCGTTCTCAAGTAATTAAATTTCCTTATCAGTTAGTACCTTGCTAGCTATCCTGTGTATTATCGAAGGAATGAAGCGAACGAACAAGCGAGATTATGAAATAGCATTTTTATTAAATTTACATTTATATTGCACAAGTTCATTTTAGATTAAATGCACTTTACAATACTGTGATATTAACATCAGTTTGCGAAATATGATTCTAGAAAGTCTTTGAATCTTCCTTACCTATCGTTTTGCTAGGAAAATGAATATTTACCGAGCTAACTAAGAACTATTTCCATCTAAAAAGATCACTCGACGATCTCGTCCAGTTAATATAGGGCTGATCTTCTTCATATATTTAGACAATACTACCCAGTCCAAGTAACCGACTTCGTGATTTCTACCACAGGTTTCGAATGGGACGAATCCATCCCCGCCTTGGACTAAGAAGGTTGGAAGTACAATTCTGTACCACTGATCTAACACCAGCTCTTCGTACCTTGGTACCTCGCAAGCTCTACATCTAGAAGAATACGCGAATTACGAAGATTTATTGAAGTTATCGGTGAAAATATAAGTACTCACCTTATTTTGACATCCTCCACCTTCCTGGAATTTCCTTTTATTTTATAAACCACTTTTAGCCCTGACCATATTAAAATATCTTCTTCCATTTCTAAGATCTGAAATGGTTAAATTAAATATATAACGTCACGGTATATATTAATAAAATATTTATCAGATATCTATATATAAGTTAGTTGGCTTTGAGGAGGACACAGGGAAAGCAAAAGAGAACGAGAGCCTAGCGCATGGCAGCACTTGTTACACGTCGGTAGAAACGGTGCTCGTTGATAGGAGTTGGAACGTAAAAGTATGTAAACATAAAAACGTAAAAGTTGATTACGCTTTCTGTAAAAAGTAAATTCATTCGTTTCGTACAATCTTCTCTAGAATAAGCTACAGCTTTCTAATAATGAACACACACAGGGTGAAGCACGTAATTGAAAGGAAATTTTTGGTGAAATTATATATTTATATAATTATAATAAAATTCCATTTAGAAAATTTAGCAAAAGATTACATATGTACGTATATTAACAATTTATTGTATTATAATTTCAGAAACGATTTGTGATTACGACTTTGTAAATGGACACTTCACGTGTCTACTTATAAAACAAATTAATTAAGTGAAATTATACTTTCTCGAAACCATTCGACTTTTATTCGAAATATTTTTCACCGAATTAATTGCTGTGTAATTGAAGCAGTTCCAGTTACGGTACATGCTCCGGCCGATATTAAGTTTCTTTAAATTAATGTGAATTAAGATAAAATGTTATACCTGCAGAATGCAGCTGCCTTTTAATTCGAGGATGTCCCAAGTGTTCTCGAAAGGTTGAGCCATTATCAGATCGGCAAAAGTGATATCTTGACCTATGGAGTCTATAGGAGCGCGTATTCCTCCAGGATTGTAAACACCAACTGCAGCGTATGTCCACACAGTTTTATTCTCTGCTCTCTCCACATACTACGATCATTTAGCAAACACATTTCATTAGAAAATCCGTGTATAGACATCACTTTAATTTGCCTCAAAATAATTGTTTAATCGTTAATTCCAGGGGACAGACGAAATATTTGTGACATACAGCATCGACCATGGCATCTGTGATCAAATTTCCAAGGTTGCATTCGTTTCTGCGACATTTATTGTCGAGGAAAACTCTCGTTCGAGCAATCTTCGTTCCTGCCTTCTCATCCACCCTTACTTTCCATGGTGCCAAAGCCTTCAGCATCTCAGGATCTGAAGAAAAATTTTGATAAGTAATCATCTAATTACGTTTCACGAAAAAACACATTCTCAATTAATAAAAAATTAATTTTGATTAATGCCTAACAAATTAAAAAAAGATCGATTCTTTCAATCAGAAAAATATAAATAAAGTACAAGTTAAGAGGTAATTATTTAAAATTTCGAACTGGAATTTTGTACAGATAATTTATATGAATAATACATGAATCCATCAATATTACAAGATTCCTTCATTTTCATTTACTTGATTGATACAAAAAAGACCGCTTACGGTAACCATCCCCTAAATGTTTGGTATAATGTGTACATATAATAAAAGCAGAGATTTATTCTAACCTTCCTCGATAGAGTAATCAAGGAGAATCGGATTTCCGTCCCAATCAACCACTTCACCATCCGCATCGAACCACACCGTCAAGTTCCCCAGGTACCTGGCACAAACAGGAAACCACTTCCTCATTTTCAAGAAGAGAAGTAGACGAAACAACAGGCAGTTTCTTTTTTTATCTAGAACAAATTACCAACTTTGTGAAAGCAGCTGCCTGAACGATCAACACTGTTCTGTTGGTCTCCTCTTGAACCACCACCACGGGATATTCATCCTCTGGCTCGTCGATGAAAGGGGCTGGTCCTAAATGATAAGTATTTTATCGACACAAGGTTTAACAATCAATAGAAATAAGATCTTCCAGCAAATGATCGCTATGGTCTGATAAAATATACACATAATATGCTAATAATAATAATATACTATAACTATACTAATAGTAATACTATTTAAAAATTTTTTCACAGGATAATCACAGTAGTCGATAGTAAAATAACGATAATAATAGTAATAAAATAATATTTTAAAAACCATTCTAATTTATTTTAGCACTCTAATTTAAAACCACTATTTTATTTTTTAAACATCACTCTAATAAAAAAATAAAACTCCAAACTTCAGTTTGACATTCTTATTTATTTTTGAGGGTAGAACGAAGATGATCGTTAGATCGTAACATATGAATTCTCTGATTAAGTGTTTGATATTTTCCTTCCTGATCGATCATACGAAGAAGTATATCATTTACCTACGATATGATTCGTATAAAATTCAAAATGATTCAACTTATAATATTTTGTTTCGCGTATCATCTGTTTGAAATACCGTTGCAAGGTTTTCAGTAAATTATTCTCTTTGCGGTAGTACAATGAGTCATCTTTCTTTACGAGTTTATATTCGATTGTTTTAGAGGCAGAGCTGGCCATGGCCATCGTCGAAGGTTGCATGAGTGCTAACTATATACAAACTTTCAGTACTGTTCTATTTGAACATTTGGGACGATGAATACTACAGGATAATAGAAAATTTTAATCAATATGTTTAACTAATATTCCAAATACAGGATAACACTATTACGTATTTTAAAAAATACTTGAAAAGTTCGAGAATATCTAGATTTTGTTTTTAAAAGAGTCTTAAAAGGAAATTGAAGAGAAACGAAGAAAAAAGAGGCAGATCTAGAAAAACTATATAAAATTCAAGACAAGAATGGCAAGAGTGTATCAGTTCCAATAATACAGTACTTCGATCAACAACTTGTTTTAACAAAAAGCAAAAGTATATTTATCTTAATCGAGATAGACAGAATACTTTCGAATACTTGCAAATGTTGTAATTACCTGAATAAAGAAACGTATGAGAATGTCCACCAACGATAAGGTCGATCAGAGGACACTTGGCTGCCATTATTCTGTCCACATCCAATCCACAATGGCTTAAAACGATAATAATGTCGATCCCTCGGGACTTCAATCTCCGTGCCTCGTCATTCACCGATTCCACCTCATCCAGAAACTTTAATTTCCCGGTAATGGAAATTGTCTGGTAATTTGTAAGTTTCAATTAAGGACCAGAGTAACGTCGAATCACTCTTCCGGTTAAACCTTCGTCAACGTAATCTTCTCCCGTTTTCTGTCTCGTGCAATTATCTCCGTGCTTCTTGGAATCCGTTTAAACGTATTGATGATTAAGATATAGTTTAATAGTGACTTTTATGACCATTTTTATCTCATTCATATATAAGGCCATAAGAGAAACAAGATAAATTAAGAATAAAACTGATGGTTTGTCTCGTTGAATGTGAAATAAGTTTCAGCTATTAAATTATTCAACTATTCAAATACAATACATCATATTCGATTATGTTAGACTAATCGAATAAAATATTTAGAAAATAATCATTTAACTAATATATTATTTTATCAGATGTCGTTTTGAAGATGTCGTTTGTATTAGTTTATTTAAATAAGCAAACAATTTTTCTTCCAGTTATTTCTTTACTTAATTATCAAACTTTTGTTTATCCTATTTAGCATAAAATAAAAATCGAAATGATTTGCTAGTTAACCCAAAACAATCTTTCTTTTTCGTTTCTGTTAAATCTCCTTCCGGAATATTTTCAAAAACGAAATCTAGATATTCTTGAATTTTTTAAGTACCTTTGTAAAATACATAGCGTTATCCTCTGTTTGGAATTTCGATTAAATGCATCGATTAAATTTTAGTATTATTAGTTTAGTATTGTTAAACGATAAAATACTTGGAATTATTTATTATTTTCTATTATTTAATAATTTATTATTTATTATTATTTTCTATATTGATCTTAAACAAAATATCTTCAGTTAATTAGTCAATATTGGAAGATGACGAGACCTTAATGTTGCAAGTGCATTCTATCCTTATAAAAAACTCATGATTCGCTCAATTACGTCGACGAAGGATTAATCAAACGTGAAATTAAAATTCGATACGAACGTCCGTAGTCGATATAATAACGCCGATGACTCCGATCTTCGTGCCATTCCTTTCAATGATTGTGCTGTTCTTATAGAGTCCCTAAAAATATTGCAGCAACATTCATGCTTTAGGCTTGAAATTTCAATGGAAATCTTAGTTATAATATAATGTATTAACCTGCATCGTTGGCTCTTCACTTGCATCGATATTGGTGACTACTACTGGTGCCTTGACCATTTTTAAAAACGGAACCACACCCTCGATATCATCGTCAAATTCATGGTTTCCTATTGTCTGAAAAATTAATCATCTTATAATCTTTTCTTCTAATAATTGTAAGTACGAACTCTATCTACGATTTATTTTATTATTTTATTAAATGGTTTTATCTACGAAATCTAAATAAACTGAGATAACATTGATTATCGATTATTATCGGTACGATTCAAGAATGTCATGTTTACATATCAGATTTTGTATTATCAAATAGATATAAGTTATCAACATTTATGTTGTTATTATCACTATTTTATTATTATTTTAGTATTTTATTATTATCTATAAGTTACCATTTGCCAATTCCGCAATTATTACAATCAATCGACCTTCTTTTACAACAAAACCATAATCTTCCATGATCGTCAGAAATTTACTGACTCGGTCGCGTAGATCCTCGCACTCAATATCTGGATCAATTTAATTAACAGACTGTTACGCGATCACGAGCGAAACCATGTTTTCCCGTGGCTTTATCGACCAAATTTGACACGATAAATTCAGCTCCATCGGTTTCAAACATTAAATTTCGTTTAACGACGAGAACGAGCCACGTTCAAATGATCGATTGTTAACTTTCTGACCCAATTAAACCGGTCGACCGATCAACAGCGGAAAGAAACCCCTTTTCCTATTCTTTTTTATCAGCTTATCGTCTCTCCAATTTCGTTCCACTTTTACATCGTTCTTCGGAAGACTCTATCTCTAACTCCATCTCTGTCATTTATTTCCAGGGATGATTATCATTTTGTTACTTTAGTTGGCTTTAATTATCACGATACGCTTCAAGTTTCGTTTCGAATCAATAGAAAAAAATAAAATGTTTTTTTCCTTATCACATATTTAAAATCTCTTCTCTCGTGCTGATAATTGGCGATAGTTCAGCCTCAACATACTTGTTTTCGCGTGATTATTTCATGAGGCCATCTTACCATAACATCGTGCGGTAACATGTTCATGAAGGTAGCAGTCGCGTTCCAACGGTGAACGTTGTACCACAGTGTCCCTTGATAGTGATCGCCAGCGTTCAAGAAAATTGGATTCGGCCTTTCATTCATTAAACGATTCACTGCCGTGGAGACTCTTGAGATTCCACCGACGCAATCCTTCTCCTCGCCTTCGTGACACGCTTCGGATCGAGGACCTGTTTGCTCGAATCTAGAAAATATTTTCCTTCGTGAATAAGTTTGAGCAATACAGTGGTTCGCAAAAGATGATGTCGACAGATAGAAAGTACTTTAATAGTATTCTAATAGCTATCACAGAAAGCTTTAACACGTATATTGCGTTACGTAAAACATTTTGAATTTTATTAGCATTGTAATGAGACTCGACTGTCATCGTTATATCGATAAAATATCAGAACAATACGTACGTAAAAGTTACAAAATATTTAATGTCATGATTTATTTATTATCTTTGACAGTCAACTATTCATCGTATTAGCAAATCGCTATATTCAAGACTATGCTTGAAACTAATTATACGCTTAAAATGAATATTCAGCCTGTGTACTAATGTTTTACCGTATGTACTTTTGCAACGACTATATTGTTACTTTTGTACACGTTTTCAAACTGATACAAATTTTATGAACGTAAACAATATCGTCTCGTTATAGTGGCAATGAAATTTCGTAATGTTTCATACAATACGTACAATATGATGATAAAAGTTCTCCATGGCGAGTATTCAGATACTTTCGCGATACTTTTATGATGCTATAATTGAATTCCGAAAAAACAAATACAGTACAAATGTACAAATCGAGTACAAATATTACTCGAACAGAATGGAAACTCGCGTCGAGGGTAGATATTGAGCAAAACGAAGCTCGTTAATAGAAAAACGAACGCGATAAAAAAGAGTTGTCACGATTAGTCCGAATCATCGCTTCCCTGACCTTGAGATTTCACTTGCTAAGACCTCGGAAATCAAGCAGCTCACGCTTTTAGAATTCCGTTTCCATTGTTGAACGACCAGTCGATTATGTAACCAATTTTCATTCCCCTTTTCTGCGTAGTGTCTCTCCTTTAATGCGAATCGTCGTTCGATCATAAAATTGTTAATTACGACTGTTATCGATGTTATTTATGCATCGTGTATTAAACATCGATGTGTTTACGATCGATCAATATGATCAATTCAACAAATTATTTTATATTGAAAACCACTCGATGCGAATTATCGTGAATCATCTGAATTGTTTGTGGAAGTGTAATAAAATTTCATGTCGTGTTTGTAGATATGGATGTCTATGTTTTGACGTAAAAATGCAGAGAACGCGAGAACAGTGTACAAAAATAGAACGTGAAATATACGGAATATAATATTCGTTATAATATTAATTTCTCTGTTCAAGGCTAATCACTAACATCATTAGCATACTTTGCAAAGTATTACCATACTATATAAATACCATTACTACCATTACTATATAAATGATATATCAATAATATATTACATATCTTTAAGTATAAGTTGTAACTTGTAAATTGTTTAATTAGTTAATTTGTACTAACTTAATCCTAGCAGATCTGAGAAAAATTAGGCTTCCTTGTCAATACTTAATACGCTAGTTCCTCTGCATCCTAACAGTACAAACAATTATCGCGAATAATAAACTTAGTATGTATACAACAGCAACATTAACATTAATTAACATAAAACGTTTCCATTGACCCAGTTTTTTCGATTCTCGCAACGTCATTCGCGTTCTCATTGAATTACCATTCACTGAATATATAATATACATTCTGCCGTTCGGCTTTTTTGTAGTAACTATATATATGGATTCTGTAAAACAATTAGAAATCAAGGTTGAATCAGTAGTTAGAAGAAACGCGCACTACCTTCCTGCGGAATCATTAGATTATTAAATCGAAATTATTTCTTAAAAGACATAGGAACAACGCATCTTACCATTTACTACATATTCTACTATACAAACTTGCTGTTTAAATATGACGATTTTAACAAACAAATTTAAAAACAGTTTGCCATTTTATTAACCACATTTCATTTCTTTCGATGGCTTTTTGGCAGATATCCTAGAGATAGCTTCACGAAAAAGTTTCGTTATTTTTTTACTCGAGTTCCTTCAAGCTCTCCTACAGTATGCAATCTCTCGAGATTGAAAGAATGTTATAAAATAGCCAGAAAATGAAATCACCGAAGTTTAATTCGTTTTACAATTAAAACGCGTGTTATCAGAGACAAGCATGCGGCTTACCTCGCGTGGAAATCATTTAGGTGTATCACCGACAACTCGAATAAATCCGATCGTCCCGGATAATACAGTCCCCTTCCGGTGAATCCGTAACATATCTGAAGCAGAAACGGTAACAGCAAAAACGGAAGCATCGTGGATTGAATTCGTGCATCGGGAACGTCACGACTCTCCTCCAGGAATTACGTCTCTGGAATCTTCTTCACCGCATCCAAGTCGCTTCCCTCGAGTTTCTCTACGAGAACGAAATAACGTGTCCTGCATTCATAGTTGGAAACTAGTTCGTACCACGATTTAGACGACATTAGGCACTACGACGAAGGCTCTCGCGATCACTGCTCGAGCTTTCAAGTTTGCACATTGAAACGTGAAACTTCGTCGAGTCTTATTCGACGACTTTTAAGAGAAAGGAGAATCTGAAAGGAATATGTTCGAACGTAACTTTAACCAAGATTAGTCTGGACCGTCGATCTATGCGACCTTCTTACGAACGAAGATCAAAGAATACATATTCAATCTTTCTAAACGATATGAATAGTTGTTGTAGTTGCATAGTGTTTGGATTGACTTTCTACGATAGAAATTGTATATATCTTGTCTTAAGCTTGCCTTTAGGTTTCTTTTAACATTTCATGGACTGGAGACGCGAATTCACGTATTACATATAAAAATGTTAATTACTGTTAAATAAGACAATAAAAAGAAGCAATGGACGCTGTAAAGAAAGCGTTATGAATGTGTTTTTACATTACATGCTTGAATAATACGAAACCATTATCAATATATCAGATGTAATATTGTTTGGTCGGAAAGTTCGTTCGGATTTTTAAGGAATTTAATAAAATAATAAATTTTGCTTAGCACCTCTCCGTCGAGGAAATTGTTTTCAAGCATATCACACTGGAAAACATTACTAGAAGCATCCCTAAATATGTTCGTTGATTTTTAATAAAATATTACACGTGTTAAATGCTGCTCGAAAAGTTCGTTATAAAGTCGATATAAAAAATCATATTGGAAAGGTTTTCGCCGAAAAACTTGAGACCTTCTGGAAGGATGGAATATTGGAGTTACGTGAAAGATGGAGAGAGCTTATGGAACAAAATGACATTTATATAATTCGATAAATGTATATCGAATAGAAATGTAAATCGCAACGAACTTTGCGAGCGACCTTTCTAATCTTTTCGATCATTGTGCAAAGATACGCGACAATTCAGGCTATGTGCTTGTCAGAGCATACGGTTCTCAAAATGTCAAGTTGTTTGCAGGTTCTTCTTGGCGTGTATTGCGTTGTCAAAGCTAATAGGAGGATGAATTCGTATCGTTGGTGTAGATAGCCTAAGTAGATAGCCGAAGTAAACCAGCAAGGAGGAACACTAAATGAGATTATCGGACTACTATATCCATTTCATTTAAGTCTTCTGTTAGATGGCTACCTGCGTGTAAAGTGTGTAAAGTAAAGGTTTGTAGATACATACAATGTCAAAACAAATATTTCTTGAAATACATAAATAAAAGCTACAATCTTGATTATTGGTCACGCGTGTCTTTCGGAAGCTAAACTGAAAGGATAAATTGAAAAATAATGATAAGAGAAAAACAACGATGTTGGCTTCGTTGTAAACCTCGAGCGATTAGATCGCTGTGTGTCGTTAATAACCCTTCAAAAGTAACCGTTAAAATAATTGAAAATGATACCTGTTTCATGAAATCTAAGGACGTAGAAAAAGCACTGGCGATGAATTTGGCTTCTGAAAAGATTAAACGTCGATAAAGTGGACAAACAGCCTATTCTTTCAATCCCTTCAGATCCTCGAAAACAATAACCGTCCTTTATGTATAATTAGGTTAAAGCAATCGCGATATCATTATCGCGTTGTTTCGTAACAGTACAGTGAATTTATCATTCGCCACTGACAGAACTAATTTGGCATTAATTAATTCGCTGGGAGGGACGATTGACGGAATGATTAATGGTCTAATTCATCGTGACATCGTATGTAAAGTGTCTCAGAAAACTGAGTCAAGCCGTAACGTTAAAATGACAGAAAATAGAAACGGACCTGATTAGGAAAAATTAAATAACTTCGAGCGATACATCATATGGTGCAGTTAACTTCTCCAAAAGTGAAGGCCTGTCGATGATTTTAGGGTCACTTACGTTTTTTTTAAATGGAACTATGCATACATCTTTTTATCTGCAAAAAAACCATTTCAAAAGATATTTATATTTAAAATGATAGTCTGAAAAATATTTCGATGTTGATTTCATCAAATTGAGCGTATGCAAGACAAGGGAAACATGATCATAAAAGCACTGTATCGTTTCTCCTTGTCTTTTATACGATAAGTTTTACAACAAGTTACAACAAGATTAAAATATCCTTTAAACTAATTTTTCGATTCGAATGTACCTCGATGCTTTTCTGTGGAGAATTAAAAAGTGTATAAAAAAATGTGTAGTTCTATATAAAAAAGTAGAGGTGGCTTTGAAATTTTTAAAACGTCTCCACTTTCGGACGAAACAATTGCGCCATTCACTCGAACCATTTAACTTTTCCTAATGCTTTTTCCTATCTTTTACCGTTTGAACGCTGTGGCTTGGTCCAATTGTGTGTGACACTCTGCATATTTGTAGGCAGCGTATTATTCTTCTTTCTTTTTCTACATTCCACGAATTTCAACAGTTAATTTCTACCTTGAAACGTATAGACTACTTGGCCATGAAATGTTTAGATTACTAAACAGCAACGTGACTTGATGTCTTATCTGTGAGATGTAATGATAGCTTATAAAGACTGTTACGCTATCTGTACAAGATACTAAATATTAGGTTGCTGCAGAAGTATATTTTACAAATTCAATTTACGTTCATTCATTTAGATATATTTTTATCATACTTTTTACAAAAGTTTCCGAATCCGTTACTAAAAAAGGAATGTATATTATATTTTTTACAGCCTCAAAATTACTTAATCTTCTCCATTTATACCGTTTTGCAATGCTTAAGAAAAGCTTAAAGTCGGTTATCAAATCTATGATTATAAAATTCAGTGTTTTGAATATCTGATCGATAAACCGTGGATCTAAACAAATGTATAACTAGACTAAACAAGAGTAAAACTAAAGTAACCAAACAAACAACACCTAAATAGAAATTTCTTAGCTGCATTTTGCGTTTTTTCATGTTTGAAAATTTTCCATAAATGCATAAACATTTACAGTGTAAGATATTTCACTGTTATCTTCTGTCAGCTCTAGAGAATTAGATAACAATTCCATATTTAATACTGATAACTTGTTCATGCCAGGTATCCCAAATTGAACTTGTTATTCAATTACTTTGAAGCGAAATTGACATAAACATCATTAACATAAATATCATCGATCGAATAAAGCATCAGTTCATTGTTATTTCAGCCGCTCAGAAGCCGTACTGATTAACTCCATAAATTACGAAGCGAAGGAAATTGTTTTTAAAGTTACAACTTTTTAATACCTGGGGATTCACGTTAATTTATGTATATTTTCTTGCAATAAATAAGCCCGTGGAAGCAAACAGCTCGTTTCCTCGCCAAGTCCAATATCAATCACGTGTCCAAATATGTAATGAAATCGAGAAACTTACGAGAAGCGGAGTTGATCAGTTTGCCTTCCGAGAGACTCGTTTCGTACTTTTTCTCTGATCTTTAATAAAGTATTCATTAACTTGTGTTTATACGACATCCGTTTCCTAGTTTTACTCGTAGAACACCACTTCGTTTGCGAAAACCATCCAGGACACACTCTGTATATAAACGAAACGACGGGCAAACTGTATGCGACAACCTAATATTAAGCACGAGTATGAATTTCATCGTACGCGAATGTTGTAATTTGTGGCTGAACCAGCGGGCAACGATAGAAAAAAAATTCCAGATGACAAAACAGCGAGAACAGAGTTACGAAAGGGAGCGCGAAATAATTGTCACAATCCGCGTCGCGGAGAATCTAATTTCTCGGCGGAAATGTCGCAATTTGCCGCGTAATCGGTCGATTTGCCAAAACGCGGCCATAATTAGCCGCAAAACGCGTCGTGATTAATCGCAAATTTAACAATCACGCAACACACCTGTCGGTCGTGAACGCTCGTCCTCAACTGTCTAGCTGACGGAAGGAACCACGTTTGCATTCCTTCCACGACCAGACAAATTCACTATCAGGATAATACAATGCTGGTTATACAACAAACACGATAAAAAATTCCGCCGGGAGAAGGCAGATTGTCTCTTTTGTTGCTCGGAACGTTCGTACCGGTGTAAACACGGAAATTTTTCGGAAACTTTTACTTCAGATCGCTAATATTGTTCTTGACGATTAAAACTCTGAAGTCGAGGTCTTTGCGTGATACGCCAACGTATATATAGACTGGGGTGTCTCTTTATTTCAAGGTTCTTTTTTCTTATCAATCAATAGAATCAGTATGAGGTAGGTTAATTAAATTGCAATTGGATTTTCTTGTTTAACGAATCACGTGGAATGCTTTGAGACACACGTTATTTGTCTCGGGATCCTGGATGACAGTCTTATTCGTAGGTGCTTAGCATATTGCCGTATCGTTTCGTCGAGATAAATACGCTTAGTGACATTGTTTAGTGACGATCGTTAACGTCTCTGTCGATTAAATATCATCAGAACGTCGAAAATACGTGTGTTTGATATATAAGTAAGATTCGAATAATATTTTTTAATTAGAGTGGCTATAAAGAGGATTTGCATGTACCATTATCGTCCAGTGAAACGTTCCTTTAACAAATTCTACGTTTCATTTTCGTAGTATCAAATTTTTATAATATACATGAAAGTACTACTAATTGACACAAAATTTGATTATACTTGGTATAAGCTAGTTAATTATGTAAATTTCGTAATATGTACAGCGACATGCAGGTTCTTTTTGTATCCACTGTGTATTAATCTTGAAATATTCTACTTTCTCAGAATCCTCTTGCATGGTAAGCTATTACTTAATAACATTGGTAAATTTACAAGTTACAAGTTATAACTTGTAAAATCCTATTGTATAAACAATTTTTACCATTTTATACGTTACAAATTAATCTCTGATATCATTAATACGTTTCACGACAGTTCATAGTAAGATGATTGACTTACAGCCGACTAATAACAAATTGTATAATAAAATGAATGAAATATGTTTAATAAAATGTATCCCATAAACATCTCGCATCGCGCGTCAAACATACCTATTCTGAAACTCTATTGTCAGAACTGTTACTGATGATAGAATATTACTGCAAAATGATATAATTAACACTGATAATTTTTAACCTGTAAAACAACTTGTAATAATATCGTATACTTGCAAAAAGGATGCAGGAAGTATAAGTAACAAAGAGCTTCTCTGGAAAATGGGTAAAACAAAAGCCAGTAAGTGATACAGTGTACCTACTGTAGCGTTCCGAGATTAACATCATCCTAAAACTAAGAAACACAAAACATGCTGAAACTTTATCCTACAATTAACAACGAAGTATATCAAAGAAGAATTAAGAATATAAATTTTGAAGCGGCTGTTGCACGTGAAGATCAAGGTTACACGATTACATTCTTGCCTCGATTGAAGTCTGACCAACGATTCCACGAAGGCTTCGTCGAAGGTAGATTAACTAGTTTAGGGCAAAAAGAGGCTGACTTATATGGATAAATGCGGATGAAAGGAGAAGGGCTGCAGGTAAAAGAATTTCAAACTAAGGGACCCTCGAACAATTGGCAGGCTCTCTTACCTTAGGAATCCTTTTTATCTGGCTCGATTTGCTCTTGTTCTTCGTACGAGCAGTATCCCAGGAATTGAAATCACTCGTGGTAGAAAGCGAACTGTCTAACAACCCGATTCTTCGTCGATCATCTCGCCGAATGGAGGCGAATGATGTCTCTTTTAATCGTTAAACGATACAAAGTTAATTAACGCTAGAAAAAATCGAAATGAGAAATTTCAGCCTTTCTCGTCCCCGCAGTTACACGTATAGCCAAAGTATTCGGACACTTGTAGCAACTTCCTACGAGTTATATGTGTCATCTGAAAGATTTGAGAGAGGAAAATACGACATGATATAATGTGATCATCATCGAAATTGATAAGGTTTAATCGACAAGATATTTGTCGAAAGTGTACGCTTCGTAAGAGATAAAAAACTATTTGATCAGTCAATTAGCCATTATATTAAGGATTACCGTGTAAACGTGTTTTAATTACGGTGCTCTTGAAGTATAAGCTTGAGTTTATTACGTCAATGCGTTTTTACGTGGTTACTAATGTACTCTTTATCGCGTGTTTCCTTACTCATGTAGAAACTGGTTGTTAAGTTATTCGTACGATTTTTTTTTGCGACTTCGATAGAAAAGGTAACTCCGTATATAAAACAGATGGCGAAACGACCTCGATAATTTATATCCATGGAAAATCTCCCGATACATCAGACAATAGATTTCAAAATTCGGCCTAATTAACCAGCTAACGAACTTTGTAATACTTCGCTAAAACCCTTGCAAAATCGCTCGCTATTGCGTTTCCCCTTATCGTGATTTAAATCGATTTCTTGTTTCAGTAATATATGTATACGTGATGTCTCAACTGACTTAAACAAACCAACAATTTTTAATAAATATGTTGAGAAAGAAATTAAATTATATTGAAACAGAATATATTTAGGAAGAAGAAATTCAATTATTTAAAAAGTTTTTGATCGATTAAAGATCTACGTAGATATGTACGTTTGAGAAACGCTATGTATATTGCAAATTCAAAAGTATTCCAACATTTGCTTGTTTTGCAAAAAGAAAAAGATGTACTTAGTTTAACATTCATTACTACGCATATATTACGTCCGTTTAATAACATGCTTAAGTAATGCTGCTGATACAACTGGCATTTCAGATATTCCGATAAGATGACTAAACACATAAAACAAAGGCGGTTCCAGAGCAAACATCGTTATTTAGAACGAAGACACTTTCGATGAGAAACAAATACAGGTGGTATTTTAATAACGATGAATGTGTTGATCATACAGTTACAAATAAATCAATTTGCAATGATCTTATTCTTCGTAATCGCCTTAGCTACATAAAATATGATATTACAACAATTAAGTTGAATCTTGAAGAACAATATACAACAATGAAACCGATGTAATTATTGCAAAACCTTGTGTAACTGTTAGGTAACTTGACAACGTCTATCATTTCAAATTTTGTAATTTTATAAATTTTTAATCGAATCAAGAAAATTCTTTCAGTGTTAACAACTACCTTAATGCGCGCATCGATATTTTAATGATAAATTTATATTTAATATCAAACGTTAACAATTCAGATTTATATTCTGCTATTTCCATAAAAACGTAATAAACGTTGGTTCGATTATTAATTTACCATTAATTCCTCAGGTAAAATTCGCATAGCGTTATAGACGATAATGTACACTGGCAAATGCAGTCAACAGAAATTCGATTAAAAGTAATGTAAAATCCGTGTTTTCGCGTATTCCTCATGCAAATATATATGTACGTATAACGTATATCAATGCAAGAACGCAAAGCTTTTTACAGTCCCGCTTTACTATCGATAAGAACGCTATCAGCAAGCTTCACAATCATCAACGGTATCATTACTATTGTATATTTACTTGTTATTTCTTCTATTATTTCTTCGTTACGCCTAAGCAACCGACGAGGTCATTTCCTTTGAACGTCACACTTCCAATTCATCGATTTCCCTATCATACTCAACTGTCATTTTCGAGATAGTCGTATTGATGAAATATTTGCATATACCCTAATCGAAGTTAGCAAATGCAGATCATACAGGAAAAACATGATGCCTCCATACC
Source organism: Bombus flavifrons (assembly GCF_040668555.2). NCBI lineage: Eukaryota > Metazoa > Arthropoda > Insecta > Hymenoptera > Apidae > Bombus > Bombus flavifrons. The sequence continues at coordinate 7,359,136 of NC_138455.1, read as the reverse complement.
TGGTGACTTGTTTATCACTTTTATATGATTATATTACGTGGTTAACCAATTTGACGACCGAGAAAAAGTATCTTAATGCGACATACAATTGAAAAATAATCTGACAGATTCAAACGTACCAAACTGAGCAATCAGTTTATTCTCGTATTACCTTTCATGATAAAATTTATAATTTATAATCTTTAAATAACTTTATACGATGAATATTTCGTTTAAAGAAATTGAAATACATCGAACAAAGATTATGCAAACATACACGGGGAACATTTACGAAGATCGGAATATTTATGGAAAAAAATTCTTCTGCCATATATAGCTACAAGATACTGATAAAAATTATTTAGCACAATGAATATTTCGTTTTGAAAAATTATAGTAGATCGAACAAAAGTGAAAGATGCTAGAATATTGCTTTCCTGAGGGAAGACCAGCACGCGCAAAGATGTGCTTACTCTTACGAATCTTTTAATTGCTTCTTTGCAAAAGACGAGAATTACGACTCGTCGCATCTTCAGCCACGATCTTCAACCATCCTCTGTTTGCCTCTAAGAGACAAAGTGAGAAGAGACGAAGTCAAAAGAGAAGAAACGTCGCTAGTCGATGCCGCGCATCCTGGCGCGATGACAAAATCGTTCTATATTCGAGTTCTGACCATGTCGCTTAATAAAGCCGCGTCTGTGATCGAGTAACGATCCGCAAGGCGAATCTTCTACCGGAAGATGAGTGCATCGTCATCCTCGTGTACCGTAATTCGCGATAAGGTGCTATTGATGCGCTTGTTTGATCACAAAGTGGCATTACGTAAACACAGAGAAGTTCTCCTTGACTCTTCGATATAATTTCGAATTTCTATTAAAATGGTAAAATTTCGAAACAGATGAATGCAAGCTGTTCAAGTTCTTGTTTAACGTTGTCGAAGTAACAGGAATATAAGAAATGTGAAGAAATACGAAAGAAAGACGGAAAATGATTCGAAGCGTGACGACTCTGTGTGAAATCTATTGACAAATCATTTGGATTTTCGTTGCCTCGAGATTTGTTAAATTTGATGAACGATTTGATAACGAGTTATCGAGAGATAAAACGGCCGTTATTTCTCATTTATTTCACGATGAAAGAACATGGTGTCAGAAGCTATTATTCCTTTCAAAATTAAGTTGCAATGAAAAAATAGTATAGAACAAAGATATTATTCTATATCTATAGAGATGATAACACGAACAGTGGGAGGGATATATCTTTAATAGAGTGGAAAATTTTTAATACTCGACATAAAAATACGCGAATTAGTGATATTATCACAGATTTACTCTGCAGCCAGAAATATTTTCGCGATCGTATCGAACGACGTGACGCTTTATCATGGGTAAGATCGTATGCATACGACAATTAAATTGAGAATAATTGGAGCAATTTTTATAAAGGCCATGTGCCAACAGAATAGATACGCTCGAACGCTGGTCAATTTATTTCATCTTCTATTTTTATTCCATATATATTTCCATCACATTTATACGTTATGCATTATGCATAGTTTATGATCACGTCGTGTTCACGAGGTAAAGTCAAATGTGAACGTATATATTTAGCTCTGAAAAAGAATAAAATCAAGACGATCTCAACTACCTCTAATCGATCAAACAAACTCGTTTGCGAGTCTGCCATTGAACTTTAAAAGCACCAACTTTAAAAACTTTAAAAACTACAACGCTGAACTGACACAATCGATCGTTCGTTCGAAAAGAAGGTACTAAGAAATTATGTAGTATATATATGTCGGAGATGAATAGACATCGGGGCCTTTCTTTTAGAATTTTTGAGAAAATCCCCAATACTTTAGTCTAGACTATTTATTATAACTATTAGAAGTAGTTGTTATGATTCAATCCGATTATGTTTGGCCGAGATTTGTGACAGTGGGCTTGGGCACGAGGTGACACAACTGGTCGCTGAACGTAGCCACGGTCACGGGATGAACGTTTTTACCTAACAGAGAAGTGCCAATATTATGGGACACTCGTTGTATTAACAATCAAACCCCGGGCAGGAACAATGTCGCCGCTACGCGGAACTGCTTAGCAACAGCGGCTGGAATTTTGTTGGTATCCCCAGCCAATATATAACAAAACGAACGCGATCGTAAGGAGAGGAAAGTTTTCATCAGTCTTTTATTCTTGCGATCACCTTGGAGAGTTTTCACATCGTCTTTACGTGCAGTATTATACCGAGCGTCACAGCAAATGTTACTTTGTGCTCCAAAATATATTCTACGTTTAACAAAGAGTTACCCCGTTGACCGTGGATTCGTTATTGAAGCTAAGAACATTGTCATTAACATCTCGAGTGTCTAATCATCACGGTTATTTGTCAAACTTTGTAAAAATCATATTTATACCAGTAAATCTCTATCATACAACAACGATGGCTAGTCCGAATGAAGATTCGTTACACGCCCCTAAACCTAACGATAACCCGACATATATATTTGGACAATTTTCAAACTTTCACAAAAACAGCACGAAAACTATTATGCTAATGATTTTTATATCTTCCAGCTCTGATAAACAAATTTTAACAGATTGTTTTTAAATTAAATAATGTCATACGCAATATTCGTGGTATTCGAAACGTTAAAGCTTTATGGTATCTATCGATGAATAATGTATCGGCAATTTGTAAATTCTCTTCGTAGAATAACAACTATTATAGACGAACTTCCATCATTACGATTCACAACCTCTAAACTTCTAACTGCTCTAACTTCTAACTTCTAGCTGCCTACGAGAATTGGAAAGTTAGCCTGTTAATCAAGAAGATCAAGCTAATTAGATCGCCACTCTCTTGGCCATAATAATCCCCTTATCTAATTTCACATTTTTAAGAGTCAATATCGATCCAACCGAAATTAATTTCTCCCTATCAAATTTGAATTCGGTGATTCTAAAAATCTCTCGCCGAAAGACAACCGCGCGCAATTTACAGGTGAAAATTAAAAACTGCCAAGATACAAGAAAAATTCAAATTTCACGCACATTCGTCGTTTATCGTTCACCGTTCGCCGCACGTCAAACAGATTTTTCCAAAAGCTGCCTTCCCACCTTCTCCGCGTCGAGGATGAACCACGTGCACTCGGCAGAATTTACCACCGTCTCAACCGGTTTGCTCTGAAATCCACGAGCCGGAGGAGCAATTCGTGGATGGATCGGGGGACAAACGGAGGCGGCTCGAGGTTTTCGGTCGGCGATCGTGTTCAGTCGACGTCGGTCGCTCGGCAAAATCGGTTCGTTAGCGGAAACGCAACTTCATCGCCGTCGTGCACTCGACGTCGTGCTCGAGTCAGCCGTGTGATCGTTGTGTAACCAGCGGCCAACTTTCATTGCACAGAGGAGATCCATCGGTGAGTGATTGGCATCAGGATCTCTCCTCGTTATGAGGAGTGAGATATTTTTAGTTCGACAGTCGAATACATTCGAATGAGCGCGCTCCGGATGCCTGATCGTTCCTCGATAGATCATTCTTCTTTAAATCCCTTCTATTGAGTACAGTATACAGAATTACGTGTTCGAAAGGGATGAAAATTTGGAAATTTGTTGAACAATGGCAAAGGTGACAGGCGGTACATGGACATCGAGTGATTTGTGAAGATTTATTATTGTCACAGCCACGTCGTAAGACGTAGTACGTCTTCGGATCCTTTTAAAATTTCGTTCAAGTGATTCGTGATTAATGCCAATCGATCATGTGGCTCAACGCGGTACGATTGGTGCGGTATTTTTATTATCTTTAGTTAAAATATCTAACTATCATGTTTTCGCTTTTCAAGGTACAACCAGCGGCTTAATAAAATCTTTGTGTACTTACGTAGGAATCTTTAATAAACAGATTAGCATTTGTCAGGATTAGATTATCAATTAGATCTTTGTGTCAATCGATATGATTGGCTTCAGATTTTTATCTTTCGTGATTGCTGAAAACATTCAAGGTTTTCTAACAGAATTAACGTGGAATTTTATCTAGGCACAGATACGTTTGCGTACACATATTTATTTTTATAATCTTGTATATATAATACATTTAGATAGATCTAGTATTATATGAACAGCACACGAAAGGGACATTACAAGTACATTTTTATTAATTTCTTAATTTCGAACAATATAATTTTTTTATAATTCAGAAATATAAGTTTCCTGAAAATAACTAATAAATCTATGAAATTTCATAAACAATCGGGTGAAGAATCATTTTTTAAATGTTTCTGTATCGTGTATTGATAGGACGTAAAAATACACATTAAATTCTACAATCAATTGAGATGACAGTTTTGGGAACATAGAATTCATTTTTAAATTAAAAAATTGCTTATTTCTTGTTTGCGTGATCTTAGTATGTATAGTTAGAAACGAGCCCCTTCGATCGCCACATTCACTTTGTTGCGAATTATCAACTAAATAGCGATCGGTCAGGTTCAACCGATCGATTGATATCGCGAACCTTAAATGAGATTAACGCTCGAGGTGAAGGTAAATTAAATATATCGAGTATTAATATGGTTTGGCAGTTTATTTGCACTTTTAGTATATAGGAACAGTACGACGCTCTGATGAAAATTATCGTAGGATGTTGTTGCTCCTCCCACCAAAAGCTCCGTTTCGTCCTTATATCCTGACTTTCCGTCCCCGGGTTTTCCATGGTTTAATTGTACCCTCGTCTTTTAGCCCCTTAACACGTTTTCAAAGAAATCTCCATCAGCAGTACCAAGCGTTCTCTGCTGGGTGCTCCCATCGATATTTTAGTAATTCGAGTCGCTCCAGTGGTGGTCTCAAGAATGATTTCTCGTTTCTTTTGTTTCCATTCCTCTCCACTTTCTACAAAATCAGTTTGAATCTTGGCCGAGCAACGAACGGTATAACTTAAAATCTCTGCCCTAATTCGTTACAATGTCGAAAAGAAAAATTGAAAACTTATTTCTTAGTTTTACATTCTAAATAATTTTTTTAATAAACCATTTTCATATTACTTTTATAACAATTCAACAGTTTTATTATTATGGAATATCTTTTCAAATACCTACGACGATCCTTCGCAAGTAGTAGAAACTTTGCTGACACCCTAATACGGGTGTCGTGGCAGTCAACGTGTTAATGAGGTCCGCATCGTGAAGTTTACAGCTTGGTGAGGTAGACAATTCGAATTTTCTCAAAAAAGGGAGATGTGTTGTCCGAGTCATAAACATCTAACAATGATAAAGAACACCCTTTATCACTTGTCATGAGGCATCACACACGTCTTTATTACGCTTGAATATTTTAAGATCTTTAATCTAATAGTATGCTTTCTGTCATAGACGCTTGTCGAAATTCTTATCAACCGTGGTTTTAATGGCTCATTGTTAGTTTAAGTTGTCTCGCGATTCAGCAAAGTATGACTTTTTATATTTTAGATTCATGAAACTTCTACATTTGAAAATTTAATGATAGATTCTATTCGATGATCCGACGAGAAGATAAACATAGTCACATGTAGCTATGCTATCCAGTTTTTTAATCTGTAGCAATTAAATGAAATAACGGAGCCTTCGTTTGTTCGAATGGAAATCAGTTCTCATTGAACGGAACTCGATGAGGAAATAGAAAACGCGAAGTAGATAGACATCTGCCGAGTGGTACGAAGGCCATTTCATTCAGAAGTTACATTCGTTAAATTAATACAAACCGGATATAGTTGATTCATTTTTTCCAATATGAGAAAGTACAGCGTATCAATTAGACGTGAGACAAAACAAAGCCGCGTAGTTGATTTGTCATTGTCATTTTTCTAATGCAATGCTAAATAACTCGTTATGTAACCGTATTTATCGCAAGTGCCACCTTTCTAAGTCCTAAATGTTAAACGCTCATAGCTAATTGAGGTCAATCGTTTCCTCGTATACATTTGTAGGAAATACATTTTACATGTGCATTTAGAGGGAATTTGAAAATGCAGAATTGCATAAAATGCACATGATAAATGCGCAGAACGTATGTAAAATATTCCACATGTGGTACTTTGTACAGTGCTTGGTAGATAGAGCAATTTTCTACACAGTCTGTACTTTTTTACCTATAAGTATTTTCAAACGTATGAATTTGCATAAAAATCTAGCAGTCTAGTAATAGCAGTCGTACCAAAGCGTGCAAATTAACGATGAATTAATAATTAGAAGCAACAGTCACTACCTTTTTATGAAACTTCGAATTTACGAATCAGACTACAGTGCTAAATTGCGTTTTCCTCTTACCTTTCACTTTACTTTTGAAATTGTCAAATTTGTTGTTTCAGTATCACCGGTTGTATTATATTTAGTAAAAAATTAACAAACTTATTTAGTGTTTGATTATATAGTGTATGTATGTATAATTATATAATTATATATGTGTAGTTATATGGCGTAATGTATGTAAAAATGACATAGTATATTAATTGTATAATAATTATATAACATAAATACTCAATAATCGTTTTAGAAAGAGAGGGAGAGGAGAGAGGGAGATAAATTTATTGTAATTCCAACCTCCGTGAGGCCATAAAGTGGACTTGCTTTACAATATTCCTTATCAGCACTCCACACCATATCTCTGAAAGTCATTTTAGTCTTAGACCTTCTTAAATCTGATGTACAATTCAGAAATTGAAGAATTTGAAGATAAACAACTTGTTAGCGGAATTCTACAAGGTTTTACAATAACAAACATCAATAGTAGTATTACATTTTGTCTTTCAGAAATCAATTTAATCCGTCATAAGTAATTTGCCTTAGATAATGGTGATGTATTTTATAAGGCCTTCTCCCTTTGTTTCTTAGAAAGAAAATATTTTCATATTAATAGAATTTATAAAATATGTGTCAGTTACAAAATTGCATACTATGGGAATTTTAAAAAGCCAGCACAACTAAGGATATTTTTAAAAACGTTCGTGAAATACAGGTCGTGCTCTAAGCGTGAGAAAATATCGAAGACTCATTTTTAGAAGAAAATCGTTTAGTAAAAAATTCAATGGTAGTAGGCAAATAGAATCAGCGTTGAATGAGTTGTTTGACTCAAAACTTCGAGAGAAAAATAGGAAAAAATAGGGAAAGATCATAGAAACCGATGATTGAAATTGACGATTAGAAATAAACGTCAATAGGTTTTAATTCTTTTCGCTGTAAGTTATTAATCAAAAACCGACGTTACTTATAGGATGGCCTAATACTATTACACGTAGCTGTGATAATTGTAGAGGATAAAATCATTGCAGATTGATTTGCCCGTAATTCTGTAATCAAAATGCATCATGTCAGAAATATACCAATACCCGAATACTTTCGAGCGGTGGTGTATATTACGCATAATGCGTGTGAGTGGAATTTTTGCTTACTCGCGACAAAAAATCTCGGCATGCGTGAAATAGAAGTATAAATAATAAATACATGCCGACGAGGTACCTCAAAAAATGTCAGGTATCGTTAAACAATTTCTGGATCCGATAAAGCAATCAATACCTGCTTTGTCAGCGGCACAACTTGCAGCTTAGACGGCTAGAAAATTTCTATCGAGCTTCGTCTAAATTCTGTATCGCAAAATTAAAAGTAGGCAAATTAGCTCTTCTGCGATCTTCGAATTTTTTTGTCTCGATCTCGCTTTCGCCTCGGTGAGAAAAAGAAATTGTCAATGTTTTAAGAAATCATTATCGTACGATTATCGAAACGGTTCTTTCGTATTTCTCTCGAACTTGAAGATCTTCGAATATGCAAGAATTTAACGAAAATGCCACGCTTTTTCTAAAATAGAAATATATGTATCGGTTGAAAACGATTCAGTTAGAAGACAAGTAACAGAATTGGATAGTAAAGCATTCACACGGATAACCGGAATACACGTAATTGATTATCGAAAGGATATTTAAGTCATTTGTCGTTGTACAAGAAATGTTGTGCAAGGAAATTATATTCACCCGTGTCGTGGATGACAGTATGCAATTATTGCCTCATCGTTCATCTCGGTAAACTACTTTTTTAAGTCCTTTACCTTCTTCTCGCGACTTTTCTCCCAAGTATCCTCGATCCAGCTGATTCATCATTAACACTTTCACGCTCGATAAAACACGCGATATAGTTCAACGAGTTATTAATTATTCATTATTATTAATTAATAACTAATATTAATTAATTCGCTAAACCATAAATGAATCTGTCTTCGATAAAACTGGCCGCAAATTATAATACGTACGCTATGTCCTCGTTACAAAACCATCCTAAAAATTGTGTCCCCACTATCAACGATTAGGCTCTAGGATTTTTTGCGTTTATGATAAAACTACAAGTATGCAAAATAATATTTCTAAGGAACACATGATGGATAATTTATAACAGTCCTCAGGAGATGTAAGTTCGTTAAGATAGTGGAGATTGTTTCTCGTTACGTGAGTATTCTGCGCGGTATTCAACGAGAAGTAATTTAACGACAAAACCTCGTTTACAATAAAAATTAACGAGCTAGACGATAGCGGATAGTCACGATGCATCTTTTTCTTTTCTTGGTTTAATAGAAAATCCAAACAAAGGATCCTGGCGACTTCCTCGAAAACGAGAAACCTAATGATCCAGAAAATGAATGGATTGTCTTAAAACGAAACGGCTGATCGTTAAAACGAAGGAGAAAAACGGGACAGATAATAGAAAAGAAAGGAATATTAGTCAGCGATGAAACTACGAATCGGACAAGGTCGCAATTGGTGAACCAATTTGTCCCCTTCCTCTCCATTCTTTCTGGCTGATAGCCACCACGATACCCAAGTCGCTTGCCTTATTACATTTAAAACAACCGGTTAACGGAACAGTGTGAAATTGAACAAGAATGCAGCCGAAGCGTGAACAGCCGTGTGACAAAATGCTCGTCGCTTGGATCATGATTACGACCGTTCTGGCGTTCTCCAGTGAAGTCCTCGGCAACCCTGTGCCTACGGAACCCCAGGAATCTGAGGGACTCACCCTTCGAATCGTTCACACCAATGATATGCATTCGAGGTACCTGGATTTTATATCCTTCTTCCGCTTCTCTTTCCTTTTTATTTCTTTTTTTTTTATTTTTTTACTTTTTACAAAAGGAGAATTCGGGAGGAAAGATATCTCTGATTTTCTAAAGAATATATGGATATCATAAAAGGATACGTTTCGTATCTTTACAGAAGGAAGAAATATAGAAAAAGAAATGCGTACGTATATTCTGAATTTGTTCAAATTAATAGTTAGCGTGATTATTAATTTTTATCACAATTTCTTACTTTTGCCTCTTTCTTTATTTTCATTATTTAAAAAAAAAAAAAAAACGAGTAAAGATAAGAAACATCTACAGTCGCAAATTGTCTGATAGTAATAATCGTCGGAAATTATTCGCTTTCGCCACAACGTTTCCCTGTTATCAGATTTATCTTTGTAAAAATCATTCTATAAAAAAAAAAGGAATAAGATAAGAGATTGATTTTATCGCGATTAGTCGACTTTTATATTGATTCGAACAGCGGAGACTCTGTAGTTCCCGCAATTAAAAGAAATAAAATAAAAAAATAGATGTTGCGAAAGGTTTTCAAGATGCACAGACATCGAGTAGCATTCTTATCGCCGTATTTCTCCATTGTTTCACTTCGATCGTCCCATTTTATGTTCGTCCATCTTCTAAAAATCTCCAGATGTAGAAATACTAATAAGATGCGCATTTGCGTAAATATCCCCAGTCTAACAGTCAGTTTGTTTCTCGCGGATTGTCGCTATTTATTGCGTTCAGTAAGTTTTTCAGTACGCTCCATCGCAAATTATTTCAGCTAAATATTCAAATAGTCAAAATATCGGCGCTACGCGATCGCAACGCATCGACATTAATTACGAACAACGTAACGATAACTAATACTCCACGTGCGATTTAAACGTTAGTTTTCACGTTAATTATCCAGTGAAATACCTTCACGTATGAAGGCCATACGAAAGAAAATCAGTTTGTTTTCGCGATGATTTTCTAATTTCGATGATACTCAATATCTAGAAAGTAGTGTGTTTTCATATACTTGGTATTATATTCCACTGTTTATCACATCACTAATAACGAGTCGAGTAGCCTGTTTTCAAACGCAGATTACTTATAAATTATTCATAACTGAATCTAGCCAATTACAAGACAAATTAGACTATCAGCTTGATTCAGATACATCCTTTTAACTCAAACAATTAACCTGTTAATTACACTATTAATCTGTCAATTAGCCTAAAAAATTGCCCGATTAATGTTCACAGATTCGAGCAAACATCAAGATTATCAAGCGTTTGCTCGAAGAAAGAAGCAGAGGAGAAGAAATGCTATGGTGGATTCGCGAGAATAGCTACTCTGGTTCGACAAGCCAGAAACTCATCGGTCCCATGTCTCTTCCTCAACGCTGGCGATACTTATCAAGGATCTATGTGGTTCAGCGTGTACAAGTGGGAAATTGTAGCCAAATTCTTGAATCTTCTGGCTCCAAATGTCACGGTAGAGTATCTCGTGTGAAAATACTTCCGTACTATCCATCCATGCCGTCGATCTTTTATCGTTCTCTATTTTTTTCTGTCACAAAATTACAGAGTTTAGGAAACCACGAGTTCGACGATAGCGTGGAAGGTTTAATACCTTTCATCCAGAACGCCTCGTTCCCCATAGTCACTTCCAACCTGGACTTAAGCAAACAACCAGATCTGGCAGCCACAAAGTTAAAAAACAGTACAATTCTAACCGTAAATGGAGTAAAAATCGGCGTAATCGGTTATCTAACACCAGAAACCAAGATAATTGCCAGAACGGAAAACGTGATTTTCTTAGACGAAGTGGAGAGCATTCGTAGAGAAGCAAAACAATTAAAAAGCCAGGGTGTGAACATATTGATCGCTGTGGGACATTCTGGATTTGAGATGGACAAGAAGATTGGTCGAGAAGTGGAAGATATCGATATAGTGATCGGTGGACACACGAATACTTTCCTTTATAATGGCATACAACCGGATTTGGAGGTACCAGAAGGTTTATATCCAACAGAAGTAATACAGAAAAGTGGAAGAAAGGTTTATGTGGTTCAAGCTTACGCTTATACTAAGTATCTTGGCAATCTTACGGTGACCTTCGATGATAAGGGAGAAGTGACTGATATTAATGGCAATCCTATTCTTGTTGATAGCAGTATTGAACAGGTGAGCGTTAAATTTGTATATATATAACAGAAATAATTGTCATCTACATTATTCGATATCAAAGTCGGATCTTCTTTTGATGTGCAATTATATAAATCCATATCTTGTAATGAAATTGACAACATTATCGATGCAAATATATATACATGGTAACATAGGCATATAAGGTTTATAACAATAAAAAGGCAGCTCTAATATCTTAATTATATTTATTGGAAGAAGAAGACAAGTTTCATATTCAAAAAAACAAAAGTTTATTATTATCAATTTAACCGATGGTTGACTAATTAGTTGATATTTCAAAAAGTAATTTGATTTTGATTGACATTGAATTGATTCTTGTTAGTTTTCTCAAATTATTGAAAAATAGATCTATAGCTCCTTAATGCAGCAGTACCTTTATACACACGTCCCGATAAACTGTACAAGGATAACGATAAGAAAGAATTAGAGATCAGTGCCATCTATTGAGTGTTTGAACTTAGTCCGAAAATCGAGAAATGTTAACAGGAACATAGAATACTCGAGGATGTCGTTAAATTTCTAGTGTGGTGTCACAGACAAGATTCGCACTATTATATGAGAAAGATAGAAAATAGAAGTTACCAATTCGATTTAAATATGCTCCTAATATATTAGCCCTGTCCATAACAGAATATTATAGACAAGAAAAGTTCATTGCTAAACTGTTCTAAATTCCATTGCATCATACATAGAATGCAATAGTTTTTTATAAAATTTTGTTAACTCTACTATTATTGTTGCCATATACTATAACATATAACTGTAACATGTGCCATATACATATAACTTCTTTGAGAGATATTGTAGAACAATTTTTTGTTAGTAATTATTAAAATAAAAGATTATCTTTTAAGTTATATTTGAATATTAAATAGATGTATCATCTCTACAATGTGATTCTAAAAGTGTAGAAATTATACTTAAAAATCAAGTAATTGGTTCATTTTCAATACCGATTTGATTTTAATCATCTCTACTACTCCCACTTTTCGACCTCAGAAATTTTATTTTTCCTTAACCAGGCTATAGGAAGTATGTATTAGGAGTATGTAACCAGAGGAGATGGTTTATATTCTCTGTCTCTCCCAAAACATTTACTTTCCTTGTTCCTGACTTCATTTGAAGGATTTCTATGCTCCTATTAACATATCATGACTTTCAAAATGTACTTTTATAATAATGATTAGACTATGGATTTTTATGCAATTTCATATTCTTGAGAATATGATTAAAAGAGTAGAATCTCCTTATAGATCTATAACAAATCCACAGATTAATAATAATTATTGCTTGTTATTATTGAAAAATCATGTTATAAAATACATTCAACAATGTGCATTTATCAATTAAATAGAACCAGTAACATCAAACTAGAAATTATATTAATTATATAATTGTTTGTTTTGTTTCGTAATAGGCGAAAGATATTTTAAACGAATTAGAACAGATGAGAGATGCTATTGATAATATTAGCTTAAGAATACTCGGAAAGACACGAGTCCTCCTCGAAGGAGATAGTAAAGTTTGTAGACTAAGAGAGTGTAACCTGGGCAATTTAATCACAGATAGCATGATTGATTACAATGTTGGTGAATATGCAGACCAATCCAGTTGGACGGATGCTGCAATAGCTATTCATAATAGTGGCAGTATCAGAAGTTCTATCACAAGAGGCAATGAAGATAAAATTACCATGGGTGATGTTCTTAACGTGCTACCCTTTCATAACACTATCCTAAAAGTTTCAATGACTGGAGAATTGTTATTGTCTGTATTAGAATGGAGCGTTTACAATCTAGACAAGGATAATACTGCTAATCTCTTTGGAGCATTTTTGCAAGTTTCAGGACTTCAAGTATGTGATTAAATATACATAACATTCTAGCTATTACTACTAACCAATAATTGAATATTGTTAAATAGTAATTAATCATATTACTTTATTTAAATGACTACAGGTGGTCTATGATTTAACTCAACCAAAAAATTCAAGAGTAATTTCAGTAGAAGTATTGTGTGCATCCTGTGATGTACCAACATATAACAAACTTGAAAAAAATCGAACTTATAATGTACTTCTGACTGACTTCTTGCAAAGCGGTGGTGATGGATATTCTATGCTAAAGGATCTCAAAACCACATCTCTTGGTACATTTATATAAGTTTTGTTAAATATAATTTTTTAAATGAGTTACTTATCGTTTAACAGACTGTTTAATAAACAATGTAACAATGCACTTTCTTTTGTAGGTGTCACTACATCAAATACATTAATGATGTATTTAGAAAAACATAGTCCTGTACATCCTGCTGTAGAATGGAGAATTACTTACTTCAATAATCATTTCCAAACAGTTTGTACCACTTGCAGTGGTACAAATAGTATATACCACTCAATAGGGTTAACAATTTTATTACCAATATTCAGCTGGTTGCTAGCAAGATAGATCCTAATACATAGGATACATTTTGAGGAATTGACATTCAGTATTTTGAAAGTTCATAATTTATACCAATTTTTTATGCACCTTTTACCTTCTTCACTACCTCAAATATATGCTATAAACTGTACCCTTTGAAGTTCAGTAAGAACATCACTGCAGTATCTATATAATTATTCGGTTCCAATGAACATACTTTAATCATTATTTTAGTTACTATCCAACCTTATTGGCAATTGAACATTATAACATTTGTATGGTTTTACAGGTATTTTATTTTCTCGATCTCTGTCAATTTGTACTTAATAAAAATAATATAATACATATTTTATATGTCAATATATAAAATGTTATTGACATCAAATACACATTGACGTCGTATTCATAGCACATATATTTTTAATATATACAAATATATAATATAAATAGATATTATTATAAATAAATATTATTAAATATTAAAACATATATAGAAATATTCGATGTAAAGAAGAGACAAATAGTTTAAAACACACATTTATTTTTCATACACATTTTTACACATTATTTTACACATTATTTTTATACAAAACATATTAAAATTTTGTTTTGTATAAATTTTATCATATAAGACTTTATTTACAGTTCAGGGATTTCAAACCGATTTCCATTTAAATCGTAGACACGCTTCAAAGTTTCTACTACATTATTCATTTCAGTACATGGCATTGGCACCAATTCATATAGTACTTCAATCATTTTTAACAAATCATCAACGATATGTTTATCCGATATATTTCCTTCTGTTGCAATATCGACATATTTATTAAATTTTCTTAACACATGTCTAATCCTATTCTTATCTTCCTCCTTCTTAACTAAATTCTATAAAATAATAAATCGCGGAGGTAAATAATAGTACAAAGTAATACTTTAAAATATTCCTAATTAACTAATAACTTACTCTGAAAGATTTTAGATTATAGTATAGTGGCCAATCCTCTTGACATGGTAGACAATTACACTTAAAATAATACTGCTTCAAAAGTTTTTTTTGTCTCACAGCTTTTGGTGTAATAGCATAATGTTGAGTATAAATATCATATAACTTAAAAAGAAGAATAAAAAATTTGTGAATGGCAAAACATTAGTATCATAATGTACTATTTATGTATCACTTAAATATACAGGGTGGTTGGTAACTGGTGGTACAAGCGGAAAGGGGGTGATTCTACGCGAAAAAAGAAGTCGAAAATATAAAATAACAATTTTTTTTTTAATTTTTTTTTTTAATTTTTCCATCGAGACAACGATCTACAGTGAGATCCGTTATAACGAGACGTGATAAAGTGCACGCGTATCGAACGAAAATTCAAAGTCGATTTTCTCGAAAACAAAGCCTCAAACGAAAAATTTCTATTCTATATTTTCGACTTCTTTTTTCGCGTAGAATCACCCCCTTACCAACCACTCTGTATATACCTGTTCACCTTCTTCAATAGGATATATAGCATAGATAATAACATATTTAGATCTTGAATGCCTTAAGATATTTGGATTACAACTGTGATTAATTAAGCTGGAGAATGGCATGGCTGCAGCACCACGTTCAACTGCCTCTAATCCACATTCCTCAGAGAACTACAAATAGTCATTTACATTAATTATCTATTATGTCCTAATATCATCTACCGAAAATCGGCACGAACATTCCGAGCAACCCAATATTAATAATTTATGACGAAAAAAAGTAATTGCACTAAAGCAATATGAAAATCACATACACTATGAATATTACTAGGAATCAGTTGCTGATGTCTCAAAATAAGACTACCAACAAATGTAACATCAGCATTTTTTATTAACACAGATAAATCTTTGCTTAATGGATTTCCAAACATATTAGTACATGTTGCTACAAAATATAAAATAAAGCTTGCATCTAAAGATCTTCTAAAGAGATCTTGTACTGAACGTTTTTCAGTATTAGTCACAAGACCTAATAAACTCCTATATTTATCACTAGGAAAAGTTCCATCTTTAGAAAAACCTTTTGTTCGAGAAGCTGAAAAGAATGTAAGAAAATACAAAATTAACACTCATATTAATTTCATCATGGTAATGTATATAGCTATTTACCAACACAACTATCAACTTCTTTTAACTCCTTCCTTAGTTCTTGTATATTTGTAGCTTCTCTCACAGCCTGAATTGCAAGTCTTAGACTAAACAGATCTAATTTGACAAAATTCATCTTTAACATAGAGGGAAATACTGTGCATTCAACATCATGATACTTTTTCCATTCCATAGCCTTACATTCCTCTGAACAATACATAGCATATGTACAGTGCTCACAAGGTATATTGGCCCAAGACACCTCCAAACAATTTGAGCAATGTGTATGTATATTATCAGGTGTTAATATTAATGAGTATGGTTTTTCTACTGCAATTACTTCACCAGGTCTTATTTTACGAGTAGCTACAATATGTCTGCCATATTCTTCATTATACTTTATAGTTACTGCATCAGAAGCGCAAGGAACTTCAATATTATGAGTTTTTATCTTAGGAAGCGGTGGTTGTTTTATGATATTCTGTTTCTTCAACTTTTGAGATGCTAAATTGTGTTTTGTATTATTTAGTTTTTCACTTAATTTTTTTCGGTTGATATCATCTGAAGACATCTTTTCCAACCAATATTGTGCTTCTTTTATGGCATCTTCCATACGAGGATGTTTCAGAGCATTTAAACACTCAACTTTTCTTACACAAAGTTTAGCACGTAAATTATCTGGATATGTGAGTGCTAGTGCTCTATCTATGTCTTGAATACATAACTCACATTTATGTAACTTCATTAGAACAGCAGATCTGTTGGCATATGCCAAAGCAAGTTGTTCAGATGGATAAGGAGCATAAGCTATGCTTTTTGTATACAATTTTAATGCGTCCATACATGTATAATTTTTCAATGGTGTTGAAACAAATAGTTTATTACCTTGCTCTCTCAATTTCTCAGATTTCTTTGCATCTTTTATATCACCACAAGCTTGTGGAATTATATTATATTCTAGCATAACATTAAGAGTAAATACTATACGTTCTTCATCTGTACATAATGTTTTGTATTTATTAATCAAATCTTGATGTTTATTTGCAGCAATTAATTTTGTATTTAATGTATGTAATACTTTCTCCATCCTCTTTCTTTTTTATTGAATAACGTTATCATAAAAATACATATGTATGTATATGTAGATTAAAAAATAACTATGGCTAGTATTGAACGGCAAGACGCAAATACCCGTTATTGTCACAAATTAATGTACCTGCTACATAAAAATATTTAGATACAATATTGTATACGGGATATTTTTACGGCAATATTAATGAACATCGCTGCTGTTCGACTACGTAACAATAAGCTATTTTTACCTCACGAAATCAGAGTCACCGTAATTTTACATTAACTGACTGCGACTCAGGACCATATCTGACCAGTTCTTAAGAAAAATAGAGTTCCAGGAAATCTTAAGTGTTCCTCATTAAGTGCAAGTGTAATACGTTAGAACCTAGTATAAAATATGGAATTGATATTTTATTAAAACAGACATATTCGGTTTTACTGAACGAAATTACTTCCAAAAACTAATGGGAATAGTAAAAGTCAATGAACTGAAGGCAAAACTTCCGGTCAAATAACGCGGCACTATTGCAAGTTCAGGGATAATTACGGAGATATTACAGTTAGTACCAAAAGGATTCATTAATTTTAACAAAATATTCGTAAAAATATATCCATCATTTTGCCCCTATAATCTATTGAGTATTATATTATTAGACTACGCTTAAACTACTAATTTGAAAGTACAAAATTACACAGAATACGCATGAAAATATATATAAAGTATTCAAAGTATAATGCTTTCTATAATATTTGGTAGGTAAAATTTTCTACCGAGGCTCTACCTTTTTAATTATATTTTCAAAAAAATAAATTTGCGTAAAAATCTGCAATCTATATATTATCAATAGTGAAATAACTACGATTCTTTAAGTAATACATATCTTAGCAAGACAGTTGAAATGATTTAGTAATGACATGATAAAGCATTATTTGCGAACTATATATGTATGTTTCCATTCTTCTCTTTGGCTAATGATATGAAACATAATCTCCTAACATAGCAGCTTTATCTTATGATCATGATACGTACAAGGCTTTCTTTAATTGAAGAATTATTTCTATTTTATCTCCATCATTTTACAATATAATATTTTAGAAAATAAACTGGTTATAGTTATCGGTTGATTCTGACAAATTATGTTCGTAAACCATCTGTTTAAAATATAATATTATGAATGTATAAGAAAAATAAAAGTACATCAAAACAACGTATAAAAAGTATTTATATTATTTGATTTTTCAAATATTTAGAAATAACAAATATACATAATAAATAAAAGAAATTGATAAAAGTACTATTTGTACCATGTTAGGTAATTCTACGTAATCACGATCGAATTGAATAAAAAGCATCAAGTATTCAAGCTTTTTTGTCTTTGTGCAATAAATTATTTCGAGATAAAATGTTGGTACTACTGGGATTACTTAATTTTCACTACTATTAAGTTAGTCGATACAGTTGAAGCAAATTAACAAAAATTTACAATTATATGTATTATTACTTATTTTTATATTATTATAAATGAGGTAATAAACAATATAAGTAGTTAATACTAATAACTTAAAATATTGAAGATAAAGTTTGAACAAATAAATATTATTTCAACCAGACCGTGTATTTATGTGCTATCTTCTTTCTGCTAGGAATTTTTTTTAAGAAGGTATCACTGATGATAATAATTCTTACCTTCGGTTAATATCTCATTCATAGCATTATGCTACACCAGTTTCCGTTCTGCGATCATGGGTTGCTATAAAAGTACTGTTCCCGAGAAAAGATAGTTTCATTGAGATATTAATTATTTTTCGTTTAAACGCCGACATTAAAATTTCCTTCTCGTTTCTCGAAGGTAAAAACTCACACTTCTAGAACCGTATGATTTATGAAAAAAAATAGTGACATCGATAATCAATAACAAGTTGAATAAAATGGAAACATACCGATTATAAAACAGCTTTATGACGCCTCTTTCTTTTCCGTATGACGTCTTTTTCTTCACTTTCTTTCTTGTTTTAATAAAAATACGTTCTTGAAGGTTAATACAAGCTTATCTTTTTTCAATGAATTTTAAGACGAAAAAATTTTTATCTTGATATTTTTACACGTACGTATGACATTTACGTCGACGTAATAGAGTTTATATACAGTCTTGTATTTTTGTTAATTATTCATTTTTATCGTAAACTGAAATTATTTATGTAACATTTTAAACAACCTATCGTAGTCTGTGAATATTTATAAACTGTAATAATAATAACAATTAGATATATGTAAAATATCTTGTATAGTCTTCATAAATTAGTGGATAATTATTAATATTACTAATGACATTATTTAACTTACAGTTTACTAATTTCACTTTATAGTGTATATACTTAATTTATATATAATATATTATAGATGGAATTTTTTTTTATACAAGTATATTAATGTTAACTTTGTTGAATTTATATATGATTTAATGTATTTCAGGGTAGTTCCTTTTAATAAATGGACAAATATATTAATCTATAATGGAAGGCCCATTAGAAGTAAAAGATTCAACCGCAGGTGCAGAAGAACCTATTAAATCAGAAGCACCTGTACAGAATCCAGATAGTAGTGATCGGAGTGATGGTGCAGTGTCACCTCCGCCAAATTGTAGCATTTGTTTGGGCAAATTAGTGAATACCTCGTTCACTGATAGTTGCCTTCATCAATTTTGTTTTACTTGTTTACTTCAGTGGTCTAAAATAAAGACAGAATGTCCATTATGTAAGCAGACATTCAAATCCATCATACACAATGTTAGATCAGAAGAAGATTATGACCAGTATCATGTACCTAGAGAATTTGCCACTTTTGACCTTAATTTTGAATTGGGTCATGCTGTGGATGTTGCCACTCATCGTTTTCATTATAGGTATCATATAAATCTTAATCTAAGATTAATATTTAATATTAAATATATAACAATGTCATAAACAAATAAATTAAATCATTGTAGAACAACTATGACAGGACATCACAGACGCCCACATGAAATAGTGCTTAATCCAGAACAGGTTGCAAGAAGAGAACAATTACCAAGCATAGCACCACAAGTTCCAATAGGAGAGCGCTTACGTAGACGTGTAAATCCAGCTGATTATCGTCGCACCATCTATAGGCTCGGAATTTGGGCTACTGCATTACCAGATGTATTTGGCCGCTTTCGCGAATGTAGTGCCGATTTTTATCGGTAAGTATTAGTACTTGGTACTATTTATACATTATTTGCATGAAAAATCAATATAACGTTTTCTTATTCTGTCTAAGGAGAGAACCGAGAGAATTAAACCGACTTATACCATGGTTAAATAGAGAATTGCAAGTATTACTTAATAACAATTCTTCACTTGTTGCATATGTATTAAGTATCATATTGGATGCTCTTAGTCACTATGATATCAGAAGCCCAGAATTTCGAGAGTTAGTACGCCCTCATTTCAGCACATATACAGATCACTTTGTACATGAATTACTTAATTATGCGCGAACTAATTTCGATTTAGTTGGCTATGATCAATCTGTAACTTATTTACCACAAGGTATGTGATATAGTTCCATTACTTATTTGTATATCATACGTGATACCTTACACCCTTTCTTTCTAAAATTAGTAATATTCATTATAGGATTGTCAAATGAATATGTATCACATATTTTGTCACCTGCATCTAGCAGTACTAGCACTAGTTCTGATGATTCAGATGTCCGAGTTCTAGATGAAGCAATCGACCTTAGAATGAACACAGATATGCCTAGTGTAGGACCACATACAATTAATATGCCTGGTAAAACTTTCATTTGTTTTTTTTGTTTCACATCGTTATTTTACATGAAATTAAAATGTAAAGTATTTTTTTAATTAGGTCCAAGTACCGTAGCACAAACGTTCCAATTGGAAATCCCGTACAATGTACCAGATGTATTAACTATTTCCTCTGATTCCTCCACATCAGATAATGATTGCGAAGTGATTGGTTATGTGAAACCTCGTCATGAAAGAACTCCAGAAATCATAGAATTACTTTCATCCGATCCTGAAGAAATAAACATTTCTCACATATCAAACGATAACGCTCAGTAAGTGAAAATATTTTATTTCAGAACACTTGACATCAATCGAAATCATAGCTATGTTATTTTAATATCATTATTAGAGTTCCAGCACCTGCTTCATATGAAGATATTATCCAACCTAGTACATCTCACAGTATTAAGAACCGAGCATTGGCATCATCATCTAACGAAAGTAATTCTGATTCAGACAGCGATTACAATTTCCGAAGAAGCAGAAAATATCAAAGTCGCACTAGAAAACATACGAAAAGAAGTACAACTAGTAAAAGGCGCAAGCGATCTATAGAAGCAAGAGTTCGTAATCGAACGAGTAAGAATTTATCCAGTTCAGGTGAAAGTGATGCTAGAAAAAAGGCATCGAAGAGGAATACTCAACGGACGTCGAAAAGAAGATTAAGTAGTAGTAGTAGTGGCAGCAGTTCTCATGAAATCGAATCAAAACCTTTGGATGAAAAAAAATCGAGAACTTTACAATATTCTACGAAAGGCACTGTACGGGTTCGTAAAGATTTAATTAAGAAAGAAACTCGATATTCGGATAATGAATCATTCAGTAGTAATAGTACTGATTCAGACGAAGTTGTGAAGAATGTGAAATCTCGTACACTGCGAAAATCTAAAAGGAAATATGCCACTAGTTCAAGTGATTTTGATACGAGCAGAAGTGAGAAGATAATTAGAACCAGAGGTAAAACCAGACAAGTATCAGATACAAAAGAAGCTCACCGAAAAGAGTCAAGATACAAGAGTGATCGACAATCTGAGTCTAGAAGTAGCAGTGTATCTTCTTATGCATCCCAGAAAGAAAAAAGAGATAGTTCTAGAAGACGGGAATCTCAACGAGATATGAGTGATAATGACAGCTCTTGGACAGCCAGAGACGTGTTAAGAAAAGATCGTGAATTTAAGTCCAAGACAAGAGAAGTAATTCTAAGTAGTTCAGATTCCGATGGAGATTTTAGGTCGCACAGTCAATGCAGTAATTATTCAAGTAAATCGTATACACGTAAAAAAAAATCGAAGCATAAAGATAGGCATAAAAGTAAAAAGAGGAAACGATCTAGCAGTAGAACACATAGTTCATCAAATCGATCACGACTAACTCGACGACATCCAGCTTGAAATTGAAATACAATATTGAAACATTCCGATTCGAAAAATGATTTAATTAGAAAAAGAAATAAACGTGTGCAACTCCTACAAAATTTGCAAGGGGTTACAAAAGATCTCAGGGTAACGCCAAATCAAAATCGATGAAAATGATGCATTTGATTGTTAATTGGCTTGGATTCAGAACGATATCACTGAATTTAATTAAAACCATTTAACGATTACCTATTTAATTGAAAGTTACTAATGAATTTTTTTAAATTATCATGTGCACGTGAAATACAACAACGATAAAACATGATGAATTCACATTAATTTTGAATATATTCATTTGTTCATCATCATCAATATGGTTATAAGGGTGCAGAGACGTTTAACATTTTTAAATGGAAACATACTGCATTATATGAAATATTATTTTATTTCTCTATATTTTTAATAAAAATGGCTTCCACATGTGTTGTAAAATATATGGAAATTGTGTATAAAGTACTGACGTAAAATTACAGGCTTTATTTATAATTTTTTCTAATGTATAAATTGTTTACATAAAAGATGCGACCAAACTTAATGTGTTAAAATTTATGTTAAATTTTGGGCAATATATGGAAAAGAAAATATTCTGCATAAATACGTACGAACATATATATGTGTGCGTGCGTGTGTGCGCGTGTGTGTGTATATATATATCACTATTACTTTCATAAAGGTACAACAGTCCTTATTATATTTCCCTACGACTTTAATTCCCAAAGAATGTTTGTAAATATATTTGTATGTTATAAGCTAATAATTTAATTAAAACTTTACACAGATATAATTTTTTGTAAAGTACGTAGATTTAGAAGTGCTATGTGTAAAATTATACATGTTATGTATGAATCATAAAGTAATTAGTTTATAACAGATAATATTGTTTCCTCTTTTTTTTTCTTTTTTAAGTAATGTTCTGAGGTATAAAATGTGAGAGAATGAAAATAATACTTTTAAATTATTCAAAAAACTGTATTTTCCTTACATTTTCTCAAAACATAACACAGTTTTTTTACATTAATCAAATTTTGATTTATGTAAAATGCACTCCTCGCGCGTTAAACGCATGTAAAAGGCTAAAAATTTTAATATAAAATTAATCTTACAGTTATGATTATTAAAATAATTAATATAACATTTGCATACCTGATAAAATCATCTATATCCATAGTTCTTGCACGTTTATTTTCTGCATCTGCTATTTGTAAAATATCATTTATCATTTCCTTGATATTAAATCCCTCTGGAATTTCCTACATATCATAAAACAAGAAGTTTTGTAACATTTAAACTAATATTCTTGTAATACTTATTACATCTTTAATTACCTTGTTATTCAAACTACAATGAAGCTTGTAATTTTTCTCTAACATTGTTAAGACTGTAGTTTGCTTAAATGCTGCTGAGAGAGTTTTATTTTTTCTGACAAATGCAATTCGTGTTAAACCATCCCATTCTTGGTAATTAATTGGAGGTGGTGGATTACGTGGTTCTATTCTAACTACATTTGACTCTACTTTTGGTGGTGGTCTAAAATTGTTTTTCCCTACTTTCATAAGCAAGTCCACTCGTGCTAACAACTGAGTATTTATACTTAAACGACAATATAATTTATCTCCTGGTTTAGCTACTAAACGTTCAGCAAACTCTCTTTGAAACATAAGTACGGCACATCTGCAGAAAATAATGTGCTAAGTCCATTTCTGCTTGTATTCCCTGTATGTTAAAAATTAATAATTTCTCAAATATCAATAAATAAATTTTTAAACAAACTGAACATACCTGAACAGTGGCCTATGTAAAAGTAATTTGAATACTAAAGGTGATGATATTTGATAGGGTATATTGGCAACACATAAATCAAAAAATGGTAAGTCTGTTTTCAAGACATCGCCTATCATAATTTGTAATTTTGACTGATAAATTGTACCTTGCACACGTTTCTGTAACTCAGCTACCATTCGAGTATCCAATTCACATGCTATTACTTTTTTAGCTTTGTCCAGTAATTTTACTGTCATATTACCAGTACCTGGACCTATTTCTAATACTACATCTGTTGGTCTAACTGCCGCTTTTTCAACCATACTTTGAATAACAAGCGGATTTTTTAGAATATGTTGTCCAATATTCGTATTGAATAAAATTCCTGGAAAATTAATGTATCATTAAAAATTAATCATTTCACAAGAAAAATACATATTATAGATATATCATACCCTGTTTTGCGACTTCTTTATGAATACGAGTTGTTTTTTGCGTGCGTACTTTCGGCATTTTATTTATACTATATATTTCAAACTATATGCAAGATATTATAAAAACATTAATCATATAAAATTAATCACATGTCAACAATAAACACAGAACGAGGAAAACCACATTCTAAAATAAAATAGATTGTGATATGAAAGGAATAACTCATTTCCCTATACGGAGGTTTTCAACTCCCTCTTGTGTGATGTAGTAAAATTAGAATTACGTGTACTACTGAATGTTTCTTATCAAATTTCTTTGATTATTTAGTATCAAATATTATGAGTTGTATAATTTGAGGATATGTAAAAGAAATGCATTTGTCTGTTAAAGATACATATCGATTAATTATTGTTTAAAAAAGCCTAATTTTCTAACAAAGTGGCCAAACTGCTAATGAACGTAGAGAAAAGCGTTTACCTATCTTCTGCATTAACATGGACGTAAATCTGTCATTTTGATAATTATATAGTTAAGGTTATAAGCAACGATTATTGCAATATTATTTAAGTTTTATCAAGCGTATTTATTTAATGAAGCTTGATAATAATTATCAGTGAACGCATGTAATCATTGACTTTCTTATTGCGTGAAATATTCACTCTAATGATACGACGTAAATTTAAGTTTGACGAGTGGTCTATCATTTTGCAGGAATAAAATTTTGCAATGCAAAGGCTTAATCTTGGGATTCTAAATTGGTGACGTTATGGAGTTAAAAGTATGGGTAGAAGGAATACAGCGTATTGTATGTGGTGTTACGGAAACCACTACATGTCAGGTTAGCAATGTTTATTTAAATATCACAAGTGCGTTGGATGATGTAATATTTATAATTTTAAACACTGAATTCTATACTTTAATAATTTAATAGAAGCATAGTCTGTATAATAAAATGTAACTTTTAGGATGTAGTATATGCTCTTGCCCATGCAACGGGCCAAACAGGTAGATTTACTTTAATAGAAAGGTGGAGAACTAACGAACGTCTTTTAGCTCCATATGAGAATCCTTTAAAGGTATTAATGCATTCAATTTTTAAATAATTAATTTATAACTTATATGGGTTTGTATAATAATATAATCTTTTTTAATAAGATTCTGATGAAATGGGGAGAATATTCTTCAGAAGTTCAATTGATATTAAGACGTTCTACCCCAGAAAATAATAAGGCTTCTAGTTCATTAGGAACTCGTTTAAACCATGGTACACGATCAAATGGTGTGATGAGTTCTGCCTCAGAACATAATAGTGCACAAGATGATGCTAAGAATACCACAACCCCAAATTCCGAATTTGATGACTTACAAGGATGTCTTGATAGAAATCGTGACATCAGAAAATCATTAACGTTTGGAGGATTACATGGACATGTTATGGAAAATAATACAGAAGTAAATAATATTTAAGTTATTTGTGCATTCTCATAATTAATTGTGTATAATATCTTTCCATATTTTACATTTATATTTTAGATTCCGATGGAAAATGTTGCCATAGTTCAACCTACGTTGCATTTAAAAAATAAGGAATTGAATATAAGAAAAAATATGCAAAAACCAGCTCAGTCTCCTACCCGTGCTAGTAGCAGTGAAAGTAACACACATTTATCACAAAAGAAAGTGCGTGAAGTTCCCCCATATAGGGATCCTCCAGGTCCAGCTTCACCACCTTTAAGAACTTTACCCCCATACAGAGATCCTCCACCACCTAATTTAAATAGTCCTGGAAGATCACAGTTTCAATCTAGTACAAATATTGGAAGTCCTCATGTTCATAAAGAAGATCAACCATCTTCCAGTAATTCTGTCAAACTAAAGAGAAATCTTATTCAGGTTCTACAGACAAGATATTTTTTAAATATATACACAAATATAGATAGCTAGATCAATACATTGGTATACACAGATATAGATAGCTAGAACAATATGTTGGTGTAGACATAATATAATGATAACAATAATATAGTTACTGCAATTAATGCTGTTAATCTTTCTTGTATGCTTAGGAATTTCAAGAAACAAAAGGACAAGCTCAATCTGTAAACCAATTATCTGGTCAAGCTCAAAATATGGTTACAGTTGCTTACACTCAACGCTATGTTGAACTTATTAGACTAGTCAATAAACAACGTGATACTATTAATGCACAGCAAGCGGATCTTACTAAAGTACGAATTACGTAATTATATATTTAGTTATATTTTTAATAATTTAATCGTGACAAAATTTTTAAACATATATTTCATAATTTATCTTCAGTTTGATGCTGAAATATTGTATTGGGAAACTAAAAATAGAGAACAAATGCATCAGATGGATTTCATTTCTCAGGAAGTAAATCGCATGGAAACTACAGGACGTCTTATTGAAGAACAGGTATGTATTTTATATAATATGACAATACTTTGTATAATTATCATGATTGTAATAGTGTTTGTTTTTATTATTTTATTTTATTTTATTTTATTATTGCTTAGTCCGTGCCTTTCAGCTTTGGGTGAGCTTTCGGTTTTACATCTCTTTTACCTATTCCGCTTCTTATATATCTACCTCCCCTCTTATCTACTCTATTATATTGCACTCCCTTAATTATTCTGTCTCTAAAACTATGGCAACTTTTGAGCTTTTGCCTCCTTGCTGTACTTCATTATTGTCATTCCTCCCTGTCTTGTATTGCCCTTCTCTTCTCTATTATTGCTTTTAGTTCTGTTAGTCCTTCTTCAGTCTCATTTAGTATTTTTTCTATGTCCTTTGGTCCTTCTGTTATTTCGCATTCTTCTATTACATGCCTCAGGTCTTCTTCTTCCTTTTTACATAGTCTGCATCTTTTTTCTCCCTCTTCTTTCCAGTATTCCCTTGCTTTGGTCTCGTTTCCACATCTGAATCTTGCTAATATTTTTCTGTCCTTCCATTTCATCCTCCCTTCTAAGTATTTTGGTAACTCTTCTTATAATAGTGTTTGTTTTTATAGCTAAAAGAACTAGCACATGTCGAAGAAGAAAGTGAAATAGTTAGACAACAAGAAAAGACATTAAAATCAGAAATTACTTTACTGAGATCAAAACTTGCAAATTGTGAAACAGAATTACTTCAGTGCAAAAATAAAATTAGGTAAAAGATTATAAGCTTAACTTTTTTGATATAACACAAAATTAATTGTGTTCTTTTGCATTGCAGATTAGTTATGGAAGAACTTGCTATAGAACAACATAATATAAGTCGTGAAACAGATGAAAGACAAATAATGGAACGTAAAATCATTACTGAAGTCGAACATCTTCAAAATGAAGTAGAACAAGCTAAACGTTCTGCTGAACTAGCTTCTCAATGTGCGGAAACATTAAAATTGGAAGTAGTAAGTTTAGAGTCAGCAATTGTTGAGAAAAAATTACAAGTAGAACGATTAGTAGCGGATATGAAAGAAGCTAATTTACAAAGTCTTGCTGTTGCTTGTCAAGATGAACAAGTCAAATCATTATTTGAAGGTATTTGTGACTTAAATTAAAATACAACTGAAAATGTTAATTAATTTATCGATTTCTACATATAGGTACCCATAAACCTGGTAGTACGCGTAAAATGATAGGTTCACCAAGACAATTGGAGACTGCGGTACCTACGAGTAAAAATCCACATGGTGTTTGGGTATAAACATATATTATTCGATATACTTTAAGATATCGAACGTAATATTTTTTATTTTTAATACAGTAAACAATTAAATATTTCATGTAGGGTTACATGTGCAGTTTGCACCTCTAGTAAAATCAATGTAAGTGAATAAGATATTTTACTTTCGTACTGTTTATGTATACACTAATTATTTTTATCTACTGGCCATATAATTTTGAACAAGCTTAAGTAATAAGTATAAGTCATATTAATAGTCTTAAACATTATTTGTATATATCCAAGACAAAAGAAAAAATATTGGACAATACATTTATCCAAAGTGTCACAATTATAAATCATGCGACCTGCTTGCATGATATAATTTAAGTAAATGTACTTATAAATTGTTGCAAATTTCATGGAATTATTACTTGAGATAAGATTATATATTTTCTATAATCAAAATGATTCTGTGAATTAAGAGCATTTACATATTGGTGCACTATACAATATTAATTTAATTTGCACTTAAAATATTAATCTAGTACACATATGTTGTGTATCTTGTACATATCCTTGAAAGCATGTGATAATGAAATCTGAAATATTCTACTCTATCTTCTGTTGAAGTAAGCTAATTTACTTCAAGTTTATTTCTAAACATTTAAGAATCTACTATTCAAATCTAATTTCAAAATTGAGTTCATTCTATTTTATCAACCAAACTTAACCCTATATAAAAAATCTGATTGTGTTTGATTGTATTTGATTGTAGTTTTAAATGAAAAATTCGCTTCATTTTACATGATAACAGTCTTCATTGATTTATATGTGCATATAAATTATATTATTAGTGCATATCATAGCATCTTCACACTGCCATTATTAGTAATGATCTTTTAAGTATGATACTATGATTAAGTTTACTTCGTATGTAATTTCATTTTCACAAAATCTACATACTCTTGGAGTATGTAATTATTTCATTGTCGATAATACTTATCTGTTTTTTACAATGTGTCTACCAAAGTGTGTTAATTTTTTATTAGAAATAAACATATATTGTATAATAAAATATACAAATAAAAGATAAAATTTAATTAAAAGTTGAAATGGAATTGTTTATTGATCTATTTGGATCTATTGATCTAATTTTACAAAGGCATCTAATGTATATACCCTAATTATAGGGTTGTAAGAAGTGTAAAAAAATAGCTCACAGTTTCGCGCGCTTTTTAATTCGTTACTTCATAGCGTCATAGAAGCAATATATACCGGGTTAATTTAATCCTTTGTTTAGAATTATACACATATACATAAGTGAAAGAAAAAATTGCTGCTAAATAATCGAGTAAATGTTCGAAATGTGTTTATACTGTTAATATAATATTTAATAATCATTTATTACGTCTTCAATTAAGTGGAATTCAAATAACAACACTTGTTTTCTACATTCTTTAAGCAAATATGAGTCTCTGGGTAGATAAATATCGCCCAACAGTACTTGGAAAATTGGATTATCATAAAGAACAAGCAGAATATTTAAAAAACATGGTAATATTGCCTTAAAATATAATTAAAGTATGTTCAGTAAATAGTAAGTTAAAAAATAGGTTATACTGGAAGTATGACGTTATTTATTTTATTTGTAATATCATTAAATATAAATGAATTCAAATGACTTATACTATAATTTTAGATAGAAAAAGGAGATTTTCCACATTTATTAGTTTATGGACCATCAGGGGCAGGAAAAAAGACCCGTATAATGTGTATCATAAGAGAATTATATGGAAGTGGTGTTGACAGATTAAGAATGGAAACTATGACATTTGAAGTAAGGTATATTTTTATATATTTAGTTTGATTTTGAAAATGATAACTTTATGATTTCAGACACCTTCCAAGAAGAAGCTAGAGATAACAACAATAAGTAGCAACTATCACATTGAAGTAAACCCAAGCGATGTTGGTATACATGATAGGGTAGTAGTGATGGACTTGGTAAAAACAACAGCTCAAACACATCAAATAGATCCCAGTGGACAAAAAGAATTTAAAGGTATATTTCAAGTTTCATTTAACAATTGATCATTATTTAATTTTGTGCATTCTTTAATAACCATAATTTTTTATTAGTGGTATTACTGACTAATGTGGATCAACTTACAAAAGAGGCACAGCATGCTCTTCGAAGAACAATGGAGAAATATGTCACTACATGTAGGCTAATACTTTGTGCAAATTCAACATCTCGTGTTCTGCCAGCTATCAGATCACGGTGTTTAGGGATTAGAGTTCCAGCACCATCAATATCAGATATAAAAGATATTTTGCATTCAATTTGTAAACGCGAAGGTTTAACTTTACCAGATGAACTGGCTACAAGATTGGCTGAATGTAGTGGCAGAAATCTCAGACGAGCGATATTAATGCTTGAAGCTTGTAAAGTTGAGCAGTAAGTATATTCATCCATCAATAAATTTGTTTTGATACATTTAACTAAAACAGTATATCACTTTATTCACTTTTTATTTTTAGATATCCATTTACTGCAGACCAAAGTATTACAGAACCAGATTGGCAAGTGTATATTCGTAATACAGCAAATATGATGGTCAGTGAACAGAATCCAAAAAAGCTTCTTACAATAAGAAACAGGCTCTATGAAT
Organism: Bombus flavifrons; assembly: GCF_040668555.2. Taxonomy (NCBI): domain Eukaryota; kingdom Metazoa; phylum Arthropoda; class Insecta; order Hymenoptera; family Apidae; genus Bombus; species Bombus flavifrons. The sequence goes on along the minus strand of NC_138455.1, from coordinate 7,328,476 downwards.
TATTAACACATGCTATACCATGTGATTTAATATTTAAGGGTCTTTTACAAGAATGTATAAAAAATTGTGATCTTCAGCTAAAAATTGAAATTGCAACAGTTGCAGCAGAATATGAACATAGAATGCACAGAGGATCAAAACCAATTTTCCATTTAGAAGCATTTGTCGCACGATTTATGGCAATTTACAAAAAATTTATCGACTCATCTCTTGAAGGTTTTGTGTGATATATTTATTCACATATTTGCATATATTAAAATATAATTTTTAAACCAGCTTATACATTCCTAAATTATTTTGTATTTACTATTATAAATTAATTACTAATAATGTCTACTTTTAGTTTTTGTCATAAATTAGATATAATTTCGAAAGTACAAGATGAAACACATTAATCTAACAGTACAATTAATTTTCAATAGAAATTACATCACAATGTGACAATATAATTATTTAAATTTACATTGCAGCAAGATTAGCAGCAAAAGCTGCTGATAATATAATTACCACATAACCAGTGTAATACACTTCCTTAATTGAAAGAAACATTCCTAAATCCCAAGCCTATAAACAAGATTTTATTAGTAACAAAATATTAATTAGAAACATATATAAATCCAATAGTTTTTAAGAAACTTTAACTACCAAGTGACGAAATCCATTAAGTACATGATACGTAGCAGGTAAAGCAAGCAAAACTTTTCCCATGAAAAGAACAGGTACAGACAAACCTAAATTTGTAATGATTTCTATGAGGCAAGGAATACCACCTGGGATAAGTAATGTTCCTGCAATTACAACAAAAATTATTTGTTTACAGATTTTTATCTCTAGCTTTATTCTGCAGAGATAAATAATAATTTTACCTATACCAAGCAACATGGCATAACTTGATAATATCATGCCTGTTGTGCGATGTGTAATTGAAAGAAAAGATGTTAATTGAATTTGGTAAATAGACAAATGTGGTGACATGGGTCTCTTAAGGCGCATGTTTTTCTCATCATGAGTTTCGCAAATTGTACTTCCCGTGAACAGTGGTTTAGATATGGCAACATTTCGTGGGCTAGAAAATTACTTTCATAATTTCATTTATAAAAAGCATAAATGACATTTAAATAGAGCGAAGGTTACACATTATATAATAAGTTACCTGGAGGTATATAAATTCCGGAAAGTACAAGGATTGATGCTTCGCCGGCAAAGCAATCTAAACAAAAACAATTTTTAACATTAGTCTTATTAAATACAACAAAATTTGTTAAAAAAGTTCAGCGACAGTTCACTACCTCATATAACACAGCGCCATGTTCATGTGACTATATTCGTAATTCTATATTCTAAACGTACATACATAGATGTTGAAGTATAGAACAGAGATATAAATTATGTGTCTTTTTATAGTATTTATTCTGGCTATTTGGCTTAGACAAAATTGCGTAATATAAGTAATTCGATTAGATAAAAGTTAAAAGAATTATCTCATATTGGGATATATGATTTCTATAGTCTGTTTAACAAGACGAGATAGTAAACGTAAACAAAATTTGATTGCTGCGACTATAACTATTGCTGACTAGTGTTAGTCTAGTCAGCAATTATAGATTATATATGTCTTTCATACCGATATTATTTTTTACTTATTACTAAGTAAATTATTTTATTAATGAGACAGTAGAGAAGACTAGAAAATTTAGTGTTTTATCTATTGCAATAAACGAAGATATTCTTCGTCATCGTCACTTGAAAATAAGGCTTCATAGGGGACAAATCATATGCATATAGTATAGCCACCTTATGGTTTGCAAGTATGTAAGCTTTCTGTGGTATCGTTCTTTACTGTGAATCCCGGCTCGTGCTTAGCATTTCTCATTCAAAGTTCGTTATTGCATTTTTGATCTCGAAGTACAATATATTTGTTAGAAATTATTAATTTTTAGGTCATCGTGAGAAGATATAGACATAATTGCAGTAAATAATATTATACAATAAAATGAACGAATTTAAATTGCCTAAAACTCCTAATGGTATAGGAGTTGCCGCTTCATGCCTTGCAGCGGTCGGCGTGACGAGTTATGGCTTTTGGAAATCTATGTATACAGGTTTGGTTTACATAATTTACTAAAGAAAGAAGAAAAAAATTAATATTTATATATTACAAGTAATATATACAAATTATTATCGATATGTATATATATATAAAATTTGATAAAAAAACTAATGAAAAAAATAAAATTCAAAGCAAAAAACATTTGCTTTTAAACATTTGTAGTTATATGATTATGTCTTATTTCAGTGGAAGCTGGTCATAGAGCAATTATATTCTCTCGTTTGGGAGGAATTCAACAAGATATATTAACCGAAGGTCTTCATTTTCGTATTCCATGGTTTCATTGGCCAATTATTTACGACATTAGAAGTAGGCCTAGGAAATTATCTTCCCCTACAGGCTCCAAAGATTTACAAATGGTCAATATTTCTCTTCGTGTGCTGTCTCGTCCTGATGCAACTATGTTACCAGCAATGTATCGTCATTTAGGTCTTGATTATGATGAAAAGGTTGGTGTAAAATATCAAAATATTTTCATATTAAAATTTCAATAAAATTGTTATTGAAATATAATCGTTTGTGTTTTAGGTTTTGCCAAGTATTTGTAATGAAGTATTAAAATCAGTTGTAGCAAAGTTTAATGCATCTCAGCTAATTACGCAGAGACAACAGGTTTCAAATTTAGTAAGAAAAGAATTAACTGAACGTGCTAGAGATTTTAATATTGTCTTAGATGATGTGTCAATAACTGAATTAAGTTTTGGTAAAGAATATACAGCTGCTGTAGAATCTAAGCAAGTTGCTCAACAGGAGGCGCAAAGAGCTGCGTTCTTCGTAGAAAAAGCAAAACAGGAGAAACAACAAAAAATTGTTCAAGCAGAGGGTGAAGCAGAAGCTGCCAAAATGATATCCTTTAAAAAACAATATAAATGATTATAATGTTGCATATATTCTTTCTGAATGGAAATATCCTTAACTCCAGTGTACCTTGGCTTGGCTCTTAGTCAAAACCCAGGTTATTTAAAATTACGAAAAATCCGTGCAGCACAAAACATTTCTCGCACGGTAATTATAGAAAAATTCTGTTTTTTGTAATGAATTATCGAAAAATTATATGATAAACGTAATTTTTGTTTTAGATTGCTAATTCTCCCAATCGTTTGTATCTTAGTGGTAATGGCTTGATGCTAAATATTCAAGATCCATCATTTGATGATTCATCAGACAAACTGAAAAGTAAGAAATAAAGACGACAAAATATTTTTTCATACCTATCATATGTAATATGATTTTCAACGTTATATATATGTAGATAACAAAAGAAATTATTAAAAAGATTCATTAGATGATTGTAGATATAAAAATGCCATTGCACCTATTTCTTGTTATTTGTTTTAATATCCTGTGGTAAGGTGATGCTCGCTCGCAAATCTCGAGCTCCTGTTTTTTCAGGTGATAAAAGGCTGGGCTTGGAAAATTGGAATGATGCTATGCAAAGTGCTGTGAAAACTTTAAAATCTGAGCAACAAGCAACAGTGAAAACCAATGAAAGGCCATTAATTAGAGATTCTGTACCAATATCTCCAGAAGAACAAGTATCTATTTTATTGGATTCTGCAGACGGTGGAGCAAAAATGATTGTTTCTTGAACTCAAACTTTTAATTCTATATTTAAAAAGAGATTGCGATGCGAGCTCATCTTCTCTAACATATTCCTCACCTAAATCTTGTTAATGTCATAGACTAGATAAAGATCTTTTTATTTTACATTAAGGAATTCATATTTTAATAATCTTTTAACAAGACGTCTTTACAAATTATCGACATAAGAAAATAAAGTTAATTTACAGTTTGTCCCCTTATCCTTCTTTTATTCTTAGAAATGCAAATCATTTGGTACTCGACAATCATGATCTTCGTCTGGACATTTATAATAAAAATATTATGATATAATATTCTAATTAATCATTTATTTAAAAGCGTGAATGTTGAATGAACAACGTTTCGGAATTATGTAATATCTTTGTATCCTTGTTACTTAAAACTTATCTTTAAAAAATGGTAAATTTCGGAACGCACTTGGGAGGTGCACTTCCGGCAAATTTTTGAATAAGTATATATGTATTTATTTTATTATTTTATTATTGCTTAGTTCGTGCCTTTCGGTTTTGGACGAACTTGCGATTTTATATCTCTTATACCTGTTTCGCTTCTTATATGTCTATCTCCCCTCTTATCCACTCTATTATATTGCACTCCCTTAATTATTCTATCTCTAAAAACTAAAACTAAAAACTAAAAATTAACAACTAATGACTAAAAACTGTTGCAACTTTGGGCTTTTGCCTCCTTGCTGTGCTTCCTTCCCGTCTTGTATTGCCCTTCTCCTCTCTGTTATTGCTTTTATTTCTGTTAAACCTTCTCCAGTATCATTTAGTGTTTTTCCTATGTCCTTTGGTCCTCCCGTTATTTCACATTCTTCTATTACATGTCTCAGGTCTTCTTCTTTCCTTCTACATAGTCTGCATCTTTTTTCTCCCTCTTCTTTCCAGTATTCCTTTGCTTTGGTCTCGTTTCCACATCTGAATCTTGCTAATATTCTTCTGTCTTTCCACTTCATCCTCCCTTCTAAGTACTTTGGTAATTCTTCTTTGGCGATATTTCTGTAATGTATGTTATATTTGGATTCCCTTATCCTTTTCCCCCTCTCTTCTGCTTCTCTCTTTCTTCTTTCTTCTAAAATTTGGTCTGCTGTCATCCTTTCTTGCTCTTCTCTTGCTTCTATCTGCGTTTCTCCATTTCTCACCTCTTCTAGTCCCTTTTTTCTCTTTCTTGCTCTTTGCTCTTGGCCATTTCCTCAGTTTCTCTCTCTTTCCTTTATACACTCCTTTACTAGTTCATTTTTTATTTCTTGGTGCTCTTTTTAATGCTTTTTCTTTGATTTCTATTAGCTTGCATATATATGTATTTAATGTAGTCAATGTAGATAACCTCTACTCGTATGTGATAAGAAAAGTACTGCCAATTTGTCATTAATTACGTGCTATTTTCAAGTTTGAATAAAATAAAGGTGCGTATTTTCAATTTAATAAATTTCAGGTTGTAATTTTAAGCAAACGTTTATTTTTATTCTTTCTGTATCTATTCTATTTTTTCTTTATATAATATACTTAACCATATATTTTGTTAAATTAATATGGTATTGCATTACATTTGTAGATGACAGAAGATAAACGTGATAATCTAACTACAGAGAGGTAAGATAAATTATTATTTTTAAAAGACAGTTATTTCAAAATTATGTTTTTGAGTTTCTCTATTTTTCTTTCTTAAGCGATGAGCTTTCTAAGAAGGCTCTTAAAAAACAGCAAAGAGAGGCAGAAAAAGCAGCAAAGAAAGCTGAACGTAAAGCTCAGATTGTAAGTTAAATCATTGCATATTTTAATAAAAAAAAATTATTTTCTAAAGTTTGATGTATAGGCTTTCAACAAAGCATTTTTGATTTATATATATAGCAAGCACAACAAGATGCAGTTCAGGAAGAGGATATATCAGTTGGGAAATATGGAGAAATAGGATTAATACAGAGTAAAGAAAAACACACAGAAAGGAAATTTACTGATGTTAAAAATTTGAATCCCAATTTAGAAAATCAGACTATATGGTTAAGGGGACGTTTACATACTAGTCGTGCTAAAGGTATACCATTTAAAAATAAAGCAAGAACATTTAATATTTATATAATCAAATTAAATATTTCTCCCTTAAACAGGTAAACAGTGTTTTATCGTTCTAAGACAGCAATCTTATACAATACAAGGTTTAGTTGCAGTCAATGAAAAAGTCAGCAAACAAATGATTAAATTTATATCCAAGTAAGTGGTGTAAATGAGTTAATAAAAATTAATGTTACTTTTTATTTTACAAAATTATTTTGTAGCATTACCAAAGAATCTATTGTGGATGTAGAAGCAGTTGTAAAATGTGTTTCTTCCAAAATTGGTTCATGTACTCAAAAAGATGTTGAAGTTCACATTGAAAAAGTTTTTGTAATAAGTGTTGCAAAACCACAATTGCCTTTACAAATTGAAGATGCTTCAAGACCTGTAGGGGAAGCCGATGATAATGCTTTGAACATAAAAGTGAATCAAGATACTAGACTAGATAACAGAGTCTTGGATCTAAGGACTCCTGCTAATCAGGCTATATATAGAATAGAAGCAGGTGTCTGTAAATTATTCAGAGATATACTTACAAGTAAAGTAGGTTGTCAGAAAAGTAATAAATTTTATAAAATCATAAACAGCATATAGAATTTTATTCACACATTTTAATTTATAGGGATTTGTTGAAATTCATACACCAAAAATTATATCTGCTGCAAGTGAAGGTGGTGCAAATGTATTCACAGTATCATATTTTAAAGGAAATGCTTATTTAGCACAGTCTCCACAACTTTACAAACAAATGGCAATAGCTGCTGACTTTGATAAAGTTTTTACAACAGGAGCAGGTAATGTTTAATTTAAAAAATTTAATTCTTTCATTTCGTTTTTTGGAAATATGTTATTATGTATGGGAATTTCTTAGTTTTTAGAGCTGAAGATTCAAATACTCATAGACATTTGACAGAATTCGTCGGTCTCGATTTAGAAATGGCATTTAAATACCATTATCACGAAGTAGTTGATACTATTGGACAGTTATTTGTAGAGATGTTTAAAGGTCTCCGTGACAAGTTAGTAAAGTTGACTAAAAGATGTAAAATACTTTTTCTGTAATTATAAAATACTAATCTTATATTTAATTTTAGTTACGCTGCCGAAATCGAGGCTGTACGTCAGCAGTATAATGTCGAACCATTTAAATTTTTAGATCCGCCTTTGAAATTAGAATTTAAGGATGCTATTGAATTATTATCGGAAGCTGGTGTAACTTTGGGCGAAGAAGATGATTTATCTACGCCGGATGAAAAATTGTTAGGCAAACTTGTTAAAGCAAAAGTGGGTTTTTCTTTAAAATATTATTTGTAAATATGAATCTACTTTTTTCAATATTGTCTTACTTCTAGTATGATACGGATTTTTACATCTTGGATAATTATCCATTGGCAGTAAGACCGTTTTATACCATGCCAAATCCAAATAATCCGGTAAGCTCTTAGAATACCCATTTTTAGAATAATGCGTTACAATAATACATTAAATATGTTACATTTATTATAGAAAGCATCAAATTCTTACGACATGTTCATGCGCGGTGAAGAAATTATGTCTGGTGCGCAACGTATTCATGATCCTGAACTTCTTACAGAACGTGCAAAGCATCATGAAATTGGTAGGAATATTTTATATTTTTATATGTTTGCAGTAATAATGTAACATATTTTTTTTAATTGTAGACATAGAAAAGATAAGATCATATATTGATGCATTTAAATATGGTTGCCCTCCTCATGCTGGTGGTGGTATTGGATTGGAGCGTGTTGTTATGTTATATCTTGGCTTAGACAACATTAGAAAAGTCTCGATGTTCCCTCGTGATCCTAAACGTATTACGCCATAAAATTTCAACTTTAAAATAATTCGTGCAGTACATATATATTAATGTATAATGAATACATTTGTATCATTTGTAATTACTATATCATTGAAAAAAAGCAATAAACAGACATTTTGAGTACGTTTTCAGTTAGGTATAATGTTTATAGTGATTTATAATATATCGTATATGTAAATTGTAATAATAATAAAAGAAAGTATTGCAGTTTTCGCAATATACACTAATGATGTGGTGTCTAAAACTGAAGACAACTCTGTGATCAGTTAGTCATTATTTTTTTAAAACTCGTCTTATTTTCCTTTTTATGTCATTTTTTAAATAAAGTGTCTATGAACATTCACAGATGTTATACATATGTCACATGCAAATTACGACATATTTTGCGTCCTAATCACAGTTCGGGGCCGAAACTGGTCATAAGTCATAGTGCAAGGGTGCGTACTATGTTAGTTTCATGCATGTATATATGTATATAGTATAGTATATGTATAATAGTGCATGCTCCACGAAGGCAGTTCCAAGAAATGGAGGGGATAGCAGCGGTCATAATGCACATCTCCCATCACACATAACTTGAAGTAATGCTATATGTTGATGAAGTGTTTTCAAATACAAACAAGTTGAAGTTCGTATCAAAGAAGGTTAAAATAATAATTTATAGTCTTTAAGAAAATATTCCTTTTATTGTCGTACTCATTAAATATAATAATAGCTGTGTTACCAAGATCTGAAATGGCAACAAACAAATCATTGTTTATGAACGGCTTCAAAGAAGATTGCGAACAATTAATTACTCGTTTTGAACGTGCAGATAACATTAGATTTGAAACTTTTTGCGATATCTGGAAAGCAATGAAGTTTTCACTGGTCTTTGCGTAAGTTGAGATTAAATTTCACTAAATTTAATTGTTATGGTTAATTTTGCTATAATCTTATTTCGAATATGCATTTGGAATCATTGAAGTAAATAATAAATTGTTTAAAATTGCATAAATCTTTTCTCTATATTTGTAGGGGCCGTCCATCCTTTTTGGAGCTATTAGAATTTTGCGAAGAAGCATTACATATATGTAAACAATTCATTCTTCTACCTCCTCGTTTTAAAGAACGTATTGGAGGATTATATCTTTTATATGGAATATACTTCAAAATGCCAATAGATCAATTTAGAATTAAAATTAAACTAGATGATTGGAAAAGTATTCTGGAACTTCATGCAGAAATAAAAGAAGCAGAACATTTAGATGCTAATTATATATTGTGTAAACTAATTGAAAGTAATGCATTTCATTTCTGTCTTTTTGATTCAGAGGTAAATTTGATGAAAACTCTTAAATACATATAAATAGTGCTTGTGAATTATATGTATATATCATATATAATTTTGTATTTCTAGTACGGTATGGAAAAACCATATATTGTAAAGAATTCACAGTGTTTTAATCCATATTCTATATTGCCAACACTAAAAGATTTAAGTGACAAGAATCAAATATTGTCAAAAATTAATGAACTTAGTAAAGCTTATGAACAGAAGAAAGAAGCATCAAAATTCATAAATCTATCAGATGCTAGTTTAAAATTATTCAATTCAAATATAGCACAGGAAATCATTAATGATATTCAAGAGTTTGAAGAACAGAGAAGGGATCAACAGAAAAATACAATTGATTTTGAAAAACCATCTTGTTCTACTTTAAAAGGACAATCTTCAAACGAACATACAAAATTACAGTTGTATGTACATTTGTGTAAATAATACACTTATTGTATATTTATTAAATTGTATTGTATCATAATTCAATATTCTAGAAGAGGGCCCGCCAAACGCAAAATGCGACCATTAATTGATGGTATTGAACCTGAAAGTGAATCTGAAGAAGGTGAAATATTATCTAATGAAAGTGATGATTCATATTCGGAGTTACCAATAGATTCTTAACAGCAAAGGAGAGAAAAAGATATGAAGTATACATCTTTCATACGTAAGTGTATTATTTTATAATAGTATGGAATACAGTATGCGCATGTTCATAATTTATGTAAAAGCCATAACGACTAAATGATATTTGATAAATTGTGTTTTATTGGGAAGTATACAAAATAAGTACAAGGAACAAGTCAGTGGAAATATCAATCATTCTAAATTTTAAGAAAACTTTTTGTAGAATATATTGTACTCTACCTTACTGTAACTGTGTTTTGCACAGACTTTAAGTAAAGACAATTCAATTAAATGGCTAAACGTCTTTAAAATGGATTAAATTTCTAAACTTAAAAACTGAGTAAAATGTATTATAGATTTCGTGAAGAAGTTACTTTATCAGAGATTAATTTTCAAAGATGTAACTTTCCATTTTCATGTAGCTTTATGTATATTTACGGCATTAAAATTAAATCTATATACTGAATGTAAGTGTTATTATTGCCGCCAATAAACATTTCTAAAGCTTACGGTAATAAGTTCATGTCAAATTTTCTTAATAAACTTTCAATTGATTGTTATCATCAAATCCAGCACTGTGACCCGCGTTTCGTACAATAAAACTAGTTCCATCATAATGCATACGTCGCTCACCACGACGAACAAAAAGATGGGAAGTTTGACCAAGAGATGCCGTACAATGTAAAAATGGTGTTGTTAATGAAGCTGTTCCATTACTAGGCGATGTTCGTAATTGGTATTTGTTACTATTTCGTGCAATCCTAATAAATAAAAATTTGTGTGCTTATTGACTGTTGCGCTATTGTATAAATGACTTTTTCTTACAATTTTCATGAATAAAATTACCTGACAAGACCATCAGGTGTTTGTGAAACTCTAACATTATTAATGATCCAATTTTCTACACCCTCATTAGTTAACCAGTATTGAGCAGCACTTAAAGCTGCTGCAGCTTCTTGTAAGCATGCTGCACCATGTCGAGAACGAGAGTAAAAAACACTAAGAGAAAAGTCCTAAAAGTTAAACATCTCCTCTTAGTACAGTTATACAGTTTATATAATGATATCTGTTTTTCATACCTGACCCATATCTGAAAATGAATCCGTAGTTGTTCTTGTCCCCGCCGTATCAACTAAATAAACTAGAGCACACTGCTCTGAAGTAAAGCTCACCCCTTTATACCACATCTTCGCATATCTGATGAAGGATAATAATACTTGTTAATGATACTTTAATAATGTTATAGATACCACTGACTTGTTATTGCCATGGGCGTCATGGGCCAGGATTTCAACTCTTGATCCATACTGATATATTCTTCCATTTGGATGGAGTAATGCCGCAGCCGCTCCAGAACCGCTCAACGATAGTACAATATTATTCTACGCTGACGATAAATGCAATTCAGATAATAATCATGTAGGTATTAGAGATTGCTTTCCGTTTGTGTTACTGCATTACTATGAACTCGTATTATGTTGTTTTTACACAGATGGCTTAATTATGGTATTCAGATTTGCTTGAAACAGGAATTTGGTTATAAAATAGAAAAAAGAAGATACCTTAAAATTAATTACTCTAACTGCACGATCGATCGTCATATCAACCCGAATTCTGTTGTGAAGTCTCAATGAAATTGTACCATGCGGTGTAGCTACAATAGCAGCATCGGTATCATGTTCTCTCCAGTTTTCTGCGTAGAGACATGTCTCTTCATAATATGGTGCAATAGTTTTAGAATTTCGTGGTTGTCGCCAAAGTGCTGTTGAATTAGAAAATGCCGTTGTACCGGCTAATCCACCCCATTGCTCCGACGGTGGTGCTTCAAAGTACTTGGGAAATTCACTGTATCGCTAAAGAAGAAAGATAAATTATTTTAAAGAATGAAGATTACCTTTAATAATTAGTAACCACGCTAATTATTATGTAAAGTACCTGGAAATTAGTTTCATCTGTCTGTGCATGATAACTATGCGCCGTATAGACAGATCTAGGTCGCATCGGTGCCGCCGAGGTAGTTTGATTTTGAATTGTTGGTATGGAACATGGTTGTTGATTCATCACTTGTGCTCCAGCTTGGACATTACACTTTTGGATCTCCTTTCGAAATTCGCCGCAAGGAGTTGACATAGCTTTTGCCTTTAATTAATATGATATAATAAAAATCATCTAAATATTAATTAATAAAAAATGAAAGAAAGATAGACGTTCTTCAACTCCACTAACGATTTCTGTAAATGTTATATTGAGAAACAAATTTTTTTATCGTATTGTAATATATTATATATATTATATTTATCGTTCGTATTATATATATCGAAAGAAGTTAACGGGAATGAACTCGATCAATAAATAATTTAAGAATTGAAGATTGAAAAATAATAGATCAAAGAGTTTGAAAAAAGACCTTGGAATTGGCTGTAGCGTTTTTTGGCTTCTTGCGACGGGATTTCCGGGGTTTCGACACCGCCGTTTGACTACCCTCGTTTATGCGATCCACGGCTGAAGCGGTTTTCGTATCTACAGGTCCAGGTCCTTTCAGTGAAATCACGTCTTCGACGTTTCTGATGATTCTTAACTTCACGAAGACGCTTGCATACGTAACTTTGATTTTAAAGGTTTCTACTTAGCGATTAAGAATTTTCGGATCGCGCTGAGGGAAATCAATCCTCGTAGATGCCTATAAAAACTTGTTTAGAGGATAACGCGGTTGGAAGATATTTCGGTAAAACGAATGAATATCCTGGTTGATTATGTCGTTGCCTTGACAATAAAAAATGACAAGAGACTGATGTAGTAGACAAATTCCACTAAAATGAGAGTAGGCAAGGTTTCTCGGATTCAAATGCAATGATTTCTTTAACATTTGTTATATCCTCGCATTAATGTATTTTCCGTTTTCCTACATATGTTGATATAATAATACTACAATGTACAATACTACAATTTCAAAAGTATAATTTTTCAATCGGTACTCCTTTTATAACGAGCATATCATTTTAATTTTTCTTCAGTCTTTGAACTTTCATTTTCTTTGAAAATGTATTTAAACTTTAAAGGAATATTCTGATTAATATTTCTCTTTTGTTGTTTCATTTTCTCAAATATTAGCATTTTGAAAAGTCATTTTTAACGTTCGTAAAATATTAACACCAAGAAATAGTCATTAACTACGATCAAGGTGAAGGTGACAATTGATAATCAAGAATTACATAAGTATCTACTATCATTAATTATTATCAATTGTACAATACAATTGTCAATTATTAACATTATCCGCATACTTTTCTAATAAATTTGACAATGATGTTTTTTTTCGCATGTTTGAGTATCGATTCTATTATGTACAAAATGTTTTTTAAAATATTTTCTTATAGCCAGCAGTGTTTAACGGTTACTATAATGACATTATTAAATTTGCATTTCATTAAAAACGGGTTAGTATCGGTTTCGAGTATTGGATTTGTTCTTTTTTACGCAATTACTTTTTAATTTATTATTTAGTAAGATCAAATCCACAGCACCCGAGAACTACATCTTTTACTCCAACGCTTTGATGCAATTCATACAATAGAATAATATATTCTAATATTTTTAAACTGTTCTAGTTTCATACTATTCACTTTCAAGGATATATTACAATATATTTTTATTAGTACATGTTCTTTATAAAACATGAAATTCAAGAATAAGATAGTATAACGTGAAAATAGAAATTATTGCAAGTCAATGTGCTTATTGCATAACAACGCATAGTTTTCTTTGTACTTCCTTCAAATGTATATATTATTTGTAAAAAATTCAAACGACATTAAAAATTCGCTGACTAAACCTCATTAAAGTAAATTAGTGAAAACAGTATTTCGTATTCGTAATTTCACCAAAAATATTTAGTTTGTTAAAAAATAATTGTAGGATTTTCTTTTAACATATTACTAATTTATGCCCTTTTTTTAGGTTTCACGAAGTGATAACGATACGTGAAGTACTTGAAGTACGTGCGGGGAATATTCTACACTTATATAGTATAGTTAATATGAATGAAATAAATGTTGGATATTTGAGTATACAACATAGATTTATTGCAAGTAACATTATACCGTATAATACCGGTTTTCACATGGTGGGGACAAAGGATTAATTTGCTGACACTTATTTAAGCACCAATATGCTTTCGTTCTGTTTACAGAATAGCTTGTGGAAGTTCAGTGTCAATAGAAATCTTAGAAAAAAAATTATAATTCGATAATGATTGTTTTTAAACTCTTTCTTTTCCTGAGTGTTATCTGTTTAACTTTAGGTAATTTTTTTTTATACCTATGCGAATCATATTTCGTAAATTTCCAAATATCGCGTATCAAACTGTGAACGAATATGTGTTTGTCTTTAAACGTGACAAAAAACATGAAAAATATTGCAATTTATCGATATTTCTGCAATTATGACTATTTCTAATGTTTGAGTGTTTAGTTTCAGAATGTCCTTGAAATAATAATTTAAAGTAACATATGTTCTTATCTTCTAGAATTGCCTACATTACTTGAAAATGTTGAGACAAGTAATGATGAAGATAATAAAGATATTGAAAGTGATACCCTTCGACTAGTAACAGTGGTAAATATAAAAAAATCAAATGAAAAAAGAGCATTTCTTTTTTCTTCCATATTTGAGCTAAATTTGTTTGTAATTTGATTAATGTTATCACATAATCAATAAAAAAGATATGGAATTTCTAACTATGGCAATAAACTTTCAGGTAATGAGGCATGGAGACAGAGCACCACAAGACACTTATCCAAATGATCCTTATATCAATAATTCCATGGAGCCTTATGGTTGGGGTCAATTAACAAATGTAATGCTTTATACGTTTTCTATTACTATATCAACATTTTTATTATCAACATAAATAATCTTCTATAGGAAGGAAGAAGAAATCAATACAATCAAGGTGTTTTCTTAAGGAAACAGTACAATAATTTTTTGGGTCCAACTTATAGCCCTAACATATTTTACTTGCAATCCACTGCTGTTGACCGTACAAAAATGTCTGCCATGTTAGAAGCAGCAGCTTTGTGGAAACCAACTGAGAAACAGTCTTTTAAACGTGATTTAGCTTGGCAACCTGTTACCTTATTTTATCAACCACGTTCGGAAGATAGGGTACACATTTTATTTAAATATTTAAATAATTATATATTTTATATAATTTTATATTTTTAGTTAATGTTAATATGGGATACATGTCCAAAATATACTAAATTACGACATACAATTACGAACTTGTCAGAAGTTCAACGAATTCAAGACGAAAATAAACAACTCTACGAAGAATTGACGAATTTAACAGGTATGGTGATTTCAACTCCCGGTGATGTGAGTTCACTTTACGGAACTTTAACAGCAGAGGTTTGTATTGATTTTCTAACAAAAATGGGAAATTATACATTATAAAAATTGCATTAATAACACAAATTGATTGCTTTAGAAACATATGAACTTGACTCTTCCCGAGTGGACTAAAGATTATTATCCTGATAAACTAATACCGCTTACATTATACGATTTTCAACTTAATGTGTATAATGATGATCTTAAGAAACTTAAAGGAGGACCTTTTCTAAAAAAGATTGTTAGCGATATGTTAGCGAAAAAAAATAATATTTTGAAACCTGAAGAAAGAAAAATGTTTATGTATGTTGGTCATGACAGTACTATTGTAACTTTAATGGATCTTATGCATGTATGGAACAATCAAATGCCACATTATAATATTATGATAATGATTGAGT
Organism: Bombus flavifrons; assembly: GCF_040668555.2. Taxonomy (NCBI): domain Eukaryota; kingdom Metazoa; phylum Arthropoda; class Insecta; order Hymenoptera; family Apidae; genus Bombus; species Bombus flavifrons. Next base: position 7,313,127 of record NC_138455.1, on the reverse strand, counting down.
TGCATGAAAAAAACGGTGGATGGAATGTTCAGGTAAATTATAGCATAACAAATCTTAAATGTAAAAGTCATTTTTATTACTGATTTACATTCTATCCTTTTTAGATGTTTTTAAAAAATAGCACTGAACATAAACCATATCCTCTGAATGTTCCTGGGTGTACAACAGTATGTCCTCTTGAAAAGTTAGTACAGATTTTAAAACCAATGATTCCAGATAATTGGGATGAAGAGTGTAAAGTCGATGGAGACTATACTCCTCCACCTGCCCCGCTTCCTTGACTATAGTTATTTGGTAAATATGAATCATAAGGATTGCGATAAAAGTATTATATAAGTCATTAATTTTGATGACAATAAATAATTTCATTTAAGAAAATAAATTAATTTAACAACTCTAAGTAAATGAAAACATGTATATTTTTAAAATTATCTAAGAGTACAATACATGTAAAATAAATATATTCATTTTTTCAAAACGATAGTTGAAGACACTTATTTTTTAATTGTAATCCTAAAATATACATGTTAGCAACTTTTTAATTTACATAAACTGATTTGTAATAATAATAACAATTATTTTCCTAAAATGTATTTATTTATATTTTTATCTATTTACTTTTCTGTTACATATATACTTTGTCCATATCCTACTTATTTTCTATGAAAAAATATGTACTTGCGTATAAGAAATAAACGTACATGATAGTTGTAAACAAATACTTACAAATACATTTTTTTTTCTTTTTAGGCAAATATTTTCTCTTCTCGACGTTTTTTTGTAACCACTGTTCCAGGTTTATGTTGAGCATCTGGATGATTTAGTAATTCAGGTGGACAAGTAGATATAGGACTTGCAAGAATAGTTTGCTTCAGATCGTAGAACAGATGACTATCGTCTTTGGTACAGAATGAAATGGCAAGACCAGCTTTTCCAGCACGTCCAGTTCTACCAATACGATGCGTGTAGTCTACAAACATGTGAAAAGCAACATATATTCCTGTCCACACAATTCGATTTCTTTTAATAATATATATTTACCTTCTATAGTCTTAGCCATATCGTAATTAATGACCATAGACACATCTTTAATATCAATACCACGGCCTGCTACATCAGTGGCAACCAAAATATCTTTACTACCACTTTTCAGAGAAGCAAGTGCATACTCTCTTTGTTCTTGTCCTTTACCACCATGAAGAGTGCAAGCATTATACTGAAAAATTAAGTAAAATATTGCACCACATGTCGAGTTTTACAATACAAATAGGATATGTTCTTGCTGAATTTAGGATATTATATAATATTTAAAACTCAAACGTACGCCCAGTTTCTCTAAACCTCTTGCAAGAACATCAGCTCCCTTCTTTTGATTAACGAATATGATGACTGGCGGTTCAACTCCTCTGCTAAGTATTTCCATTAATTTCTTACGCTTATCAGCTTCACCCATTATATGTACAATTTGTTCTGTTCTCTCCGTCGGTTTTCCTACGCTGCCGATGTATACAACAGCAGGTCGCCTTAAATACGTTCTAGCTAATCGTTCTACTGCAGGTGGCATTGTTGCTGTAAACATAACAGTCTAGAAAAACAATAAATTTGTTCATTATATATATTTGGATTTAGATAAAATGTAATATTAAATATTATTTCTTACTTGTCTATATTTTTTCTTTGTATTGTAATTAGCTAAAAGTTTTTCTTCATTTTCAGCGTCCTCGTTGTCTGGTTTTAGATTTGTAACTGGCATATATTCCAGAATTTTTTGGACATCTAAAAATTGATAATTTTGATAATTAATATTTACTTACCTTATACACAAGATGAATTAGTAGTTTACATACCTGGCTCAAAACCCATATCTATCATTCTATCAGCTTCATCCAATACAATATAAGTACACTGGTTTAAAACTAAGTATCGGTTTTCTAATACATCAATTAATCGTCCTGGTGTGGCTATAACAATCTGTAATAGTAGAAGTTAATTTAAGATGTAGGAAATGGTTTTTTACATTATAAATATATAAAAATAGTACCTCGCATCCCATTCTCAACCTGAATCCTTGTTCTTCTCTTGAGAGACCACCTACAACTACAACTGTTCTTATACCCAATGGTTGTCCAAATTTATTAGTCTCTTCTTCAATTTGTTGAGCCAACTCCCTGGTAAAATGTAATTTATAGAGTATTTACTGGTAAATTAAAAGGATTAAAAATATAGATAATAAACATACCGAGTTGGTGCTAAAATTATACTATAAGGACCTTGATCTGCTTCTTCTAATCTTTCAATTTTTGGTAAACTAGTAATCCATAATAGTAATGGAATTAAAAATGCTAGCGTTTTTCCAGATCCAGTTTCAGCAACTCCAATAATATCGCGATTCTGAAGTCCTATGGGAATAGCTTGTCTCTGTATAGGTGTTAAATCTTTATATCCCACTTTATCAATGATGTCAAGAATTTCTTTTGGAAATCCTGATTCTTTCCATGATCTAATTGGATCAGGTATACGTCCTCCTTTTATTGTAATATTATAATCCTCTCTGAATATACGCCAATCTCTTTCTGTCATTTCATGAAGAGCTTTCTCTGACCAATGTCTGTCATCCCACTTTTGCTTCTCTTCTTTTCTCTTCACTTTCTTTAATCGCATTCTAGAAAAGAACATATAAATTCATGAAAAAATTGTATATTTTTACATAAATAAATTGTACTTTTAGGAAAGGATACATACTTTTCCTGTTCCTTTTCAGCTTCTGTTCTTCGTTTTTCTAGTAATTCTCCATAAAATTTACTTTGATCTCGTTTTTGTGCTTTAATATCTATTCCAGCAAAGTTCCCTCTACCAAAAAATTGTACCTGATGCCTTTCCTTGTATATATTATTATAGTCAACAGATGTGTCTTCTGAAGTATCCCAGTCAAATACAAATTTTCTGTCATTTAATCTTCTAACACGTCGTTTTTTCTTCACTAATCCTAAATAACGTTCCTTAATAGCTTCTACTTCTTTCTCTTTATCCTTGTCTTTAATTTCATCCTCTCTTGTACGCTGACCATCTCTACGTCTGTTTGAAAAGTTGTAATAAAATATAAATTGTTATTTTATGAATTTAATTTATGTAAATAAATATTATATATATATATATATATATATACCTGTCTCTCTCATCCCACTCCTTATCTTTCCCAACATTTTCACTATGAAAAGATTTACGTATATCCTCCTGTTGTTTTCTTATTGCTTCAACTTCTTCTTGTCGTTTTTGTAATGCTAAAGCAGTACGTTCTTCTTTAGTTAGAAACTTTGGTTTAGCACGTGCTTCTTCTTCTGCCTTTTTCTTAGCTAATAATTCTTCTAAACTTAATGGTTCTTTCTTTGGAGGAGGCTTTGGTTTTTCATCAGTTTCCTCCTCCTCTTTCTTTGGTTCAGTTTTGTTCTCTTTCTTACTTTCGTCTTCTATGACAAATATAGGACTTGGTTTACGCTTTTTGTCATCCTTTGATTTGTCTTTAAATTCTCGCCTTTCTCTTGATCTATCTCTATCTTTTTCGCGTGATCTATCCCTTTCCCTTGATCTTTCACGCGATCTTGAACGTTTCCTATCTTTTTTTCGATCCTTTGATCTACTTCTTGAACGTCTTCTATCTCGACGTTCTCGCTCTCTTTCACGTTCGCGATCGCGTTCACGTGATCGACTTCGTCTTACAGTTTTTTTATCATGGGCCATTGAAAATTCTACAAATTAATTGTGTTTAAATTGATTGATTGGAATAATATCCACAAGTGATTAATGAACTACTTTGAGAGGTTATACAGCTAAAGCCATAAATATTCGTTATCTTTTTAATAATAAATAGATAACAAAATAAACATTATATATCGTTATATTAATAATTACTCTTTATAATGGCATTTTTTATAAATATTTATAATAAACATATAATACTTGGACTATTATCAAATGTATTATCGAACTATTGTCAAATGTCACAATAAAGTTTACGTGACATAATCAAATTGTATGAAGTTGTTAAATATACTTTTAAACTATAAAATATAAATAAAAGCAGAATAAATTTCTCTTACTAAATGAAAGATAACAACTTTTTTCTTTGAATCAAATAAATTTGCACACAAGAACCTCACTTGTACAGCTGTATACAATTTACAAATTCACAAGTATAACGACTATGGTTAACTTTTCAATGCAAGCGACATAATTTCATAGTTTTCATTAGAGAGGAATTTTCTCCTCTGTTCTTGTCTAACAAAATATTAATCTTTAATTTACGTAATTTTCCATCTAATGTAAACAATTTTTGGTACAATAGATGTAAGTTATACTATATTTAAACAAAGGAAGTAATTATTTTATTAAATTAGAATTAGTGCCATTGTTTAAGATTTATGGAATATGAAATGAAGAGAAATACGAATAAAAAAACTTGTTTTTCAAATTTCGAACATTTGAATAATAATAATTATTTTTAAATGATCGAATGCAATTTTAAATATTTCGTGCTAAAAAATTATTGCGAAAGATATTCCAAAAGTTATTGTGAAATCTTTTTACTTAGATTCAGATATAAAGGCTTATGTCCAAGTCATTTTTGCTTTAATATTAAATAACTAGAAAAATGATTATACAATAAAATGTATTGAATTTTTACCGCCCAATTATGAGCGGGTTATTTTGTAATGATTGGACAGCGTGATGTAAGATTCAAGCCAATGGAAGCAAAGCATCGAGCGAGCCACGGGAAGGCTCAATAAAGGGCGCTAGTGTACGTCAAGTGTCACAGCCGTTGCTTGTCTCCTCAGTATTGTAATTTAAATCGGTGATTTAATTAAGAATAACGTATTTTTTTCTAGAATTTGTGAAACATTAAGCAATAATGACCGACAAGAAAGGTAACTATATATCGTAATCGTGTAATACGACTAGCAATATGTGTTATACACGTTAAGAATATCTCGTGTTTTCAAGTCGAGAATACCACTTGTCACTCGTACGACGACGAGTTTTTTTTATGTTAGCAATGCTATCCGACACCTGTGAAGAATGGTGCACGTTTAAATTTGATCGAGACTCGTATCATTATTACACATATAAAGTCTCGTTTTAATGCGATGAGAGAAACTTGAATTTCTGCCCAGTGACAGATAAATCAATACCGCATTGTGTGTGGGAAATACAAAATGGCTTCCAAAGTTCGTCTTGAATAATTTTCACGATGACTCTTTATTAAAAATCGTATGCTATCTAAAACGATATAATTTCATTCGAATGTTATCAATATTATTAGTTTCGTATCACATGTAACTTTATCTCTATGTTACATTTCACAAACTACTGTATGTATTCAAGAATTTAGTATACATGTACGAATAATGTACGCTTTATGCGTTCAAGAAAAATTTTATCGAGTTCAAAAATATCATTATTATTAAATTTTATCATGTATTATAGCGTTCTTACTGAAAATAAAAATTTTAAATTTTATCGAACTCTAAATAGAAGAATACAAATATTTTTCATATTTCTCAAAAGTTGTGTTAAGCTTTTTATTAGAAATTATATTTTTTGGTAATTGGAACTTAAAAGCATTAGTAACATTGTCATGGCAAAGAAAGAATAATATTTTTTTTTATGATACACATCTACATTAATATTGTAATTTGTAATTTAATTTTCCATAAATAATTCAGTTTCTATTGATGCTTTAAGAAAAGAAGGTAAAAAATAAAGTTAGATTGTGTAATATTATACAACAGACTTCTGGAAGCCATTTACATTTTTTTTATTTTGTAGTGCTTATAGATATACTAAGGTTAATAATGGATAATTTTGTTCTGACACAATTATATTATTTTTCTAATTTATAGTTAAGATACATGAATGATATAATTTTGATGAATTAAGATTCGTTATACCTTAAAAAACATTTTATATATTTAAGAGAGTCATCAAGCATTAATTTCAATTTATAATTTTTTCACATCTATGAGATGTCTTAATTTCAATTGATATATCATAAAATAGATTATAGAGGAGCGTTTGAAATTATCTTTTTCTATAACCTCCAAAAATGTATCAGTATATATAGATTGTCTATAATGCTCAGTAGAAGCTTTTATAAAGAAGCTGTTTAATAACTCGTACGAGTGAGGTATGTAATTTAATATTACTACTGGCTTTCCAAGTCTTTTACGTGCTGATGGAAATATTTAATTGACGTACAGCTTGGACCATGACTACATGATTTTATAGTAATCTACTATTGTACTTAATTAACAGCTCGGACACTTATGTGATTATTCCTAATTCAGTCCGCTCTGTTCCTAAGGCAAATGTATGATTACAGAGCAATAGCGTTTAAGGGATGTGTAAAAGTTTAGTCTGTAAGTAGATCAGTATTACACCGTTAATGATTACGACGAGAAATTGAGGATTATACTGGTGCAAATCTGCGAGCATATTACCGTGACGGTATAGCCGCTAAAAAACCGAAGGATAGCGCCTACAGTTGTGGCTGTCAATATGTTTGCAGCGGACCATTACAAAGACGATTTGATCCCAGTCAGTAGGTGGAGCTTCGGAGACCGGCGTTCGCGCAGCCTAAGCCACGTATCTAACCTCACCTTACTCTATATATTACCTAACTCACTACGTGTTTATATACCAACATATATTACGTATACACACACACACACATACACACACATATATATATATATTCTACCAAATATATATATGAAGATATAAACGCACCGTGCGCCTCCTGATTCAAAAAGTGAAAAGAAAACGAACAAAAATATTCAACATCGAATCACCCTTATTTTCCCGCCTTCGATGTTTCAAGCGATCAAATTTTGTCTCCAACCCCTTCCAATATTCCTCTTATCATTAATTTTTTTATTAGCTAACCGTAATACCAAGAGATCGTGGAATGCCTGGTTTGTAAAATTATAAAAGGAAATAATGTGAAGAATATATATTTTATAAATATCGTGAAAAAATTGTAGGAATGTCACGTGAATTAAAATCAATCCCTAATAGACTAATACCAGTTTCCTCATTTTTCCAGGCCTACGTTGGTTATTAATCCACGATCATCAGGTATTAAAAGGATCGAAAAATCCGTTCCATGTGTTAAGAGATTGCTTGTACCGCACGCTTGTACATAGTTGAACAATGATACGTACTCTTCCGACCGCGTAAAAAGTTGTATCGCAGGCGTTTTGAGCGAAACTGTCATCTCGCGATATTAGAAAACGAATACCCTCGTAAACAGAGATCGCTTAGGATCATCAATGGTATTTGTAAGTCTTTTTGTGAATGAGTTTAAACACATGATCAGAGAGTTATACTTTTTGAATTGGAGACGTCGGCTGCTATATATCCAAATCAATATGAACGTAAGATATTGATATGGGTGTACAAATATTTCGTAATGAAATCGTGGTATTGGCTGATTGCTTATTTTTCTCTTTTTCTATTTTTTTCTTTTTTTTTATTTTCTTTGTTTCAATACTCACTGTATCTCTTGTGGCTTTTATTAAAGAGAGAATTCAAGTTTCTTACAGTATATATACAATATTTGGTTTCGTTTCTTTTTTTGGGTAAATTAAGAATGCAAAAAAGTAAATAAATTCTCTTATAAATGATGCGTCGCAAGATTTCACAGTGAGTCAACGGGGTGGACACGAATGCTGTATTTAAGCTCAGCGTATTTATAATATTTTTACTCAATAGAAACTTGGTAGCTCACTTTTAACAATAGTGCATGTTGCTTTGATTCCGGCTACAAGTTTCTCAAGATGAAAAGAAACACTAAAAATAAGTATATATTTGTTAAAATATTTGATAATTATCGTTTTCTATTCTTTTAATAATATGTTGAAATAAATCAGAAGTTAATTAATGATATAAAAGATGAAACTTGTGGTCAGTTTTGCACGTACTTACTTGTAGTTGATATACAAGGGAAAAATATACTTTCTTCAACAATAGTAGCGCATTAGTTTATTTCCGTTTAATTGGAAAGAAACAAATAAAAGAAAGAAAAATGTATAGCGTGTATACATTCATATATGTAACTTATAAATAAATATTGCCTCTCTCGGTAATAACTTTAAAAGTAAAAAAGGAAGAAACGTAATAAAATCATGATCAAATTATAAAAGGAAGAAAAGTTGATAAAAATGACATGAAAATAAAAACATGCTTCGTCGACTAAAAATAACAAACAAAACGATGAAGCATGTTTCATAGATATCTTTTAGATGAATATAATATGTAACGAAAAATATTTCAAGAGCGAAATTATGTTTGTTTGCCTCCTTACCTACTTTGTGTGCAAATATATACATATATACATAGCTTTGATCATTTTTTACATATTTGTATTTTAGTTTGCATGCTTGGAATGCGTTGCTAGAAAGACGCGTGACGTGTGAGCTTCTTCGATGACTAACATTTTATTCCTTCATTTATATCCGATCAAAAAACGATCGAGAAAAGAAAGAATATAAATATATCTTATTTAATTTTTTTTTTTCGTATAGAAGTTGCTCGCACGTTTTAACGTAATGCATGTTCGTAACATGTTGTAGATTTTTTCATAATTCTATCTTTTATGTTTGCCTTCGCTCGTTGCCTTCTTAACTTTCTAATGGTCGATGTGTTTCCTTTTTTGCAGATATAAGCTTTTCTTACGAATAAACTGTAACATTTTGTTCTGAAGAAAGATAGAAAATGGTTAAGAAGGAATCGAACGAATTATTTTCGTCGGTTTTTAATCGTGTAGTTGAGGAATTTTATAAATGGTCTTTTAGACACGACACAGAGACGTTCCTATTCCTGTCGTGAACAAACCATCGAATTCATTAACATCTCTAAAAATTGCTTTTCTTCCTTCAACGAAAATTCTGGGAAATTATTAAGAAATTGGTCCAGTCGGATTGTTGCTACAAGGTCATAGGAATCTCTCGAGCGTTTTTGAGTTGCATGTGCATGTTTGGCAGAATATATCATGTATACTGTTAATAGTGAGCTTAAATATGAGATAGTATTCAACGATATTCATCGAGAGTTGTGAATATAAGGATGTCTCTACCTTCTTAAACCCAGCGGTCTAGACATGTTCGATAAAAAGTCGATTAAATTTATATCAAGACTAGAAACCAAGGGAAGAATAGCAGATGAATAGATATCACCTGATGGTAAAGCTTGTAACATTGTTCTTCTACAGGGATGTTCTTGAAATTATAGCAAGTGGAACAAAATATCAAAATACTGAGCAAAATATAGAAATATTTTTAAATGATCTTAAATACACGTTGTTTTAACAGAAACATGGGAAAATGAGATTAATAAAATTAGATCATGTTATATATTGAAAATAATCTTAGTTTAGTACATTATTATGTTCTTTTATAAAAATGACCAATTAATAGAGATTGAATAACAATAATTAAGCTATTACTATTAATATAATTTTCAATAATTTCAATATAATTATTATTTCTCAAAGAATACTTGCTTTTGAAGATTCCTCTAAATATTATGTGAATACAGTGAAAGTGAAATCTTCGATCATTCCTCGGTCGCTGGGTTCTCTGAGGCACAAAAACTGTTCCACCGAAGCATTTCGATGAATAAAATCGTCTAGTTTAAAAAAAGAATGAAATAGATGAATCGCGATTATAACGAAACAAAACGGGCAGGTTTCGCCCAGTTTCTCGCGTGAGTGGGTAAAACGCGATAGACCATTTGGTTCTGATGGCAAATTAGGTCGAATATGCTCATTGGGACAAATTAGGTTACGAAAGTAATAACAGAGAGCAGAAGATGAGAGGGAATGCGTGCGTGTACGAGAGAAAGGCGGGTCGAATAAAGAGCAGAAAGAAAGGGGATGAAAAAGTGGGAGAGGCAGAAAGAGGGAAAAGAGAAAGAAAGGAATTAGGAGAATATAAAGCAAAAAAAGAAGAAAAGAAAGAAAAAAAAGAAAGAACACTGTTCAAGTTACCCAGTAAACTCGTACTAGCATATTAATATTATAATCAATTGTTATTGGATTCGATGATTGTTTGCACCGTGGCACTGACACATAAATTTATTATTCGATTGAAGGCTGATCTAAGAATGGATATAACGAGCCTCATCTTTTACAAATGGGAAAATGCACAAGCTATATGAACGCTTCTAGTTACGCGGAGGATGAAGGAAACGGTATCATCCTACACATAGGCTTGTATAAAGTGCAATATAACATAATTTGAGGAGAGTGCTCGTTTCCATGCGTTGGACCAGTGTTCAATTATCATGGACAATTTGGTGTGGGCTGACGTCTATGTTAGAGTACAACATGTCCATCCACTGCTACTGGGCTTGAGCTATTTATCATACGCGTTCTAGATCTATGTTAACGTTCAGAATTTGTTGCATTAACAAGAAATTTCGAATGACAAATGAACGATTGCTACGCCAAATGAAGCATATATGCGTTCCATTCGTCTTTTTAATATGGAGATAATTATTGCTTTAAAAGAAAGAAATAAGAGAATAACATATTTCTTGTGTGTGCTTTGCGTATGTTAAATGGCTATGGAACAGGGCATAATTTAGTCTCTACTTTTAAAAAAACATGAAAATTGGGCGTTCTCGTGTTTGCTTACGAGAATAAGAGTTGAACCTGGCCGATGACGAAAATCTGCTCGTGGCAATGTTTACGCGAACAGCGCCCAATTAATAATATATATTATGCAATTATAAAGAACTTTTAATCATGTTTGATCTTTATTTATGGATATTTGCAGAAATTTGTGGTTTGCTGAATCTTGTCACAACTTTTTGAATGTGTGGAACTTGATATACATATACATATATATATGTACATATTACGGACATATATATATATGTATACCTTTTTCATCGTACCACTGTACTCATTGTATAAATTACACATTCACCGCCCGAAAGCAATGACGATTTCTTAGTTAATTCGAATGAGAATTCAATTTAATTGGATTACTTATACCGTTACTTTAAAAAAAAAAAAACGACAAGAGAAAAAGAAATTCTGTCTCACTTAATCGATTTTTAATTACTGGGCTTGTTTTTTAACATCACTTTTTGGAACAATCCATTTACCCTATTTATTCCTGGCTTTATTTTAGCTCTGTTTTTTGTCATTTATTTCCTTTTTTGATCTAGTCGAACCAGAATGTTTCATAACTGTGTTCAAACATGTTTGCGAATTTGTCGAGAACTTTATATCTTTATTTTTAAATTTTATGACACTTTTCAATATCAGGAAAACTAATCGAGGAAATTAGGGCTTTTCCCCTGCATATTTTCCTATGAGATACGAGACGGATGCTGAAAAGTAACATTTTTCTATCGGAATCATCTGATGCATTTAACTCCTCAAACACTTAATATCAGTTCATGAATATTCAGAGGTTCGACTATTTAGACGAATGTATTTGGCTTTTACCTTGATTGCGTAACGCTATTTGCTTTGAGATCGGTTTCGTATATCTTAGTTTAGAAGTAAAGGTAGGTCGATTAACGCGAGTTTTCATTTGAGAATAGTTTCTCATTTTATTCTTGTTATTCTTCTTCTTTCTTTTTCTTAATTTTTTTTTTTAATTCTTGACTGACTGCCTGACGATTCTTTTGACTGTCGAACATTACATATCACACCCGTAGTGGCTGTATTGTTAGACTTGTTTGTATAACTTTTCTGTGTATTATGTTTCAAGAAGGTGAAAAGAATTCGACGAAGAACCTTCCCGTTCTTCTCTTATTTTTCTTTTTTTTTCAACGCGGTTCTTTGTTTCTTTAAAAAGAAAAAGAACAAACAGAAAATAAAGAACATTGTCCGAGACTTTTTTTCATTTTAATTATACTAGTGACAAGATGTACCACAGATTGCTCCATGTCAAATTCCAAACATATATATATATATATATATATATATATATATATATATACACATATATATACATATATATATACGTGCTGTTGTTTATTTATTCACAGTTAAGGTACCAGAAGTATAGTTTGCTAAGCTATTCTCAAGTGTCTCGCTTTCAACTACGCTTCTTTCGAGAATCCCCCAAATTCAAATTTTCTACTACCCTCTGTGTTTTTGTGCGTCACTGAGATTATTCAAGATATTATGTAAAAAGGAAAGCACTGATGGATGATGGATTTTCGAAAGAGCCGTAAATGTTTTTACTACGAAGCCTGTCTTGTACCACTGAAGTTTACGCGGACATGCATTATTAGTTTCTTCATTGATTTCCTTTTTTCTTGACACGTTTCGATTGCAACGTTTGCTCTCCACTTGTATGAATATATAAGACTGTGAAAACTGCTGTAAACTCTAAAGGTAACAAGAAGGCAACGATACCGTTTTTTCGGTTATTTCTTTTCACCATTATTTAGTGACTAACATTGTTTGAGCTTTGAATAGTACCTTGATAAAAACGGTGTATGTCATGTGTAAGATATACTTGGGTGTGGGAGTACCACTTTTGGAATCAAGACGTATTTGACGCATTCTTTACATTAGAATTAAATTTTTAATCAAAGATGGAAAAAGAATAGTTTCTTAGTAATAATGTACAATAGAAAAAGATTAGCGTCAAAAACGTTTCGATGCTGAGGATATGAGTTATACGATCAATAGGAGACAGAAAAGGAACTTATGAAGTATATAGTGTGAAAGAATTGAAAGTGAATGAAGAGTTCCGATGTTTCCTATTGTTTGATAATTCATGTTCTCTCTTATCCTTTCTGGCAGTGGTACCACGTACCGTTGGCTTAGATCGAACCTACGGCCAACAAACTGAACGGACTTGCATTTTCCATTGCATGTGTTACAGCATACCCGGTGACACCTCATCCACCAACAGGTTTTGTCCCTGCGCCGGCACAGCCTGCTACCTACGGTAGTACACGTAAGAGAATCATCTCTGTGTTTCGATGTGTCGATTCCGTCAGGTTTTAGTGATCCGATTACATGCGAATTTTACAATATAGTTGCAGGTGCCGCACCGTATGGAGTATTTCCTAATCAACCACAACTTTATGCAGCGCAAGGACCACCGCCGCCAACGTATGATCAAACTCTTACTCATCCGATGGTGAGGACTTTGTTGCATTCATCTAAGAAAAATGTGTTGATACATTAGAAATTTTCTTCAGAACTTTGTAATTAATTTGTATAGATGTATCAACCAATGTATGGTCAAGGATACCCAGGATACTTAGCGGGTTATCCTGCATATGGTCCATTGCAATATTATCCACCATTAGCTGCAGCTGCAGCATATTACCCTGCAGCAGCAATGCAGCCTCCAGTTAGGCCCCCTACACTTGTGATGCCTGTAAGTAATTAAATTTTATTGCATATTCTTTGTTATTATATATATGAGCATACTAATTTGATAAACTCTTTTGAAGAATGGATTCGATGCTACTAATCGATTTGATAGTATCTCACAACCTGTCTTGCCACCACCCCCAACAGTTCCAAATGCCGCCCAACTAGCTGCAATGGCGAGTCACAGCGTGGCTATATCGCAAAAGAAAAATTTCCTAGGAGGGGGAACAGAAGGCGGTTACACCTTTTGGTAAACCATTAAACCTTTTGTGAAACACTAAGTCTAACAAAGGCATTGTTGTCGAGATGATCCATGTAGGCAAATCTGATTTATGTTAGAATTCTACTATTTTCACATTGGGAGCAGCTATTAATTAGTATATCTTGTGCGTAGACCGATCGCAAAAATAGCACTTTCTAATTCGCTAATATTCTAAAAGTGCTTAGTATATTTTCTGTTAGCTCGTTAGTTTTTTCTTGTCACAGATTTATATGTGACGTATAGTTATCGGTGCACAATGCGATTTTCAAATTTTAGCTATCGGTCGGCGCATACATCATACTATGAGATTTAAGAGAAACATTAAGAAGGGAAGACTCGTGCGGCACCAGTTATATGATTGAGAAAAAAAACAGCTATTTGAAATAACTCGAAAAAAAAACCAAAAGCACATTTTGTAAACTAAAGATGCGTAAAAGTGAAATTGTAGGTCTTCGATGATATTTCGTTATCTCTTGATGGTAACGATCAAATGATAAATGATTCCTCGACGTACTTAAACTAAAATTTAAGAAAATGATGGTTATTTAAAAATACAAGATATTATTTTAAATTACTCGATTGTCACGCGACGTTAAGTTGTATTAATATAACAGAATCCGTACATTTAATATTACGAATGCTATAAAATTCTTTTTGAAAATGGAAAATTTCAATTATGTGATCTAAAAAAAGTTTTACCTTTTCGTATTTAATGCAGTTAACGAGACATTTCAAAACGCACGAGATGTTCCATTTTTATTTTATAAAAGTGATGTTAAACGCGAGCGAGAGTAGGGAACACGGTGTTGTTCTTCTTTTTAGAGTTAGCGGGTGAATACATGCACCAGTGGATGCGAGTTGTCTTATTCGCCTACAGGGATCGATATTCAAAGTGTGTTCTAAGCCTTTTTTAAGCGCGACTTGGTTTTCTGCAAGGCAAACCGAAGAGCAAAGGGGTTGCTCGCGTTATTTCTGTTACTTTCTAGACGACTATATTTTTTTTCGATATTTTTTTCCTTTGGAGCTTTTAATGCTCCAATGAAGTTTCTTTTCCAACGTGAAAAAAGGTCATCATAGCCCCAACGTTTAGGAAAAAAAGAACATGTTCGTGATAGGAGCCTGAGGAATGCGTGAGAGTCATTCGTAGTTGATGAGGTTATTTGTTGCGCATTATACTTGTAATTTAGCGAACAATTAGTAGTACATAGGAAACTTTTATTATTCTCTTTTTTTTTTTTTTTGATAAAAATTTTAGTAAGGGCAGTAGAGAGAGAAATGTTTGAAATGGTTCCTTTTTCACGTCATTAAAATCATTATGTAATTTTGACGCATTTTATGATTATAAAATATGTATAAGCGATGTTCAAGGCTCGAGTGCCAAACGACAAAGTTCAAAATTATAAAATATACCGAAGATTCTCACGTATTCAATCGACTTCAAAGATACTTACCTACTCTACCTAAAAGTACGCACTCTCTTCTTTAAAATCAGTAGTCTTTCTTCCTAGTTGTTTGATGTTTCTTTTTTAAATGCAGATTAGCTAGGTCGGCTAACAAAGTTATTATTTAATTGAAATGAAAGGCTTGCCCGCGGCGTTCGAATTTCTATAAGCGGGTTAAAATTGTGCTTTGATTGAAACAGTTACCATGTAGTGACTGGAATTCCCCAATAAACGTTACTTTGTCTTTTCAATAAGCACCCGTGTAACTATTCGAACTGGTCGGTAATATAATATTCAAAAAATACCATATAAGTACGTTCTCTCCGTAAGCATTGTAAACATAGTAACATTGTCCAAGTTTTCTTTGTTCGTGTCAAGTTGCATAGTAACTATGTGGGAACTGAATTCGACCAAAGCTCACGAAGGAAACAAATAGTTGACTCAATTTCAAAGTACAAATTGAATATCCATGTAAGTAGAGGGAAAGTTCGTAACGACGGGGTCAAGCCTTATGTCAGCCATATTAGGCGATGTTGCGGTAATGATACGGTAAGCAACGCAGCGAGTTCGTAACGCCTATAATTTAATATACAGTGCAGAATGTTGTTAACAACTACATACTATTTTCTGAGAAACTTGAGATCTATTTCAAAGAACGAAGAGACAGAAATCCTGCAGATTGTGAAAAAAGAATAACTAGTTGCACACAGCTACGAAAACGACTGTTTTGCTCCGCGATCATAGGCATATAGTACGGTGAACCTGCTGATAGGATACTTGAAATGTTCCATTCTGCAGGTGCACAATTAAACACGATATTAATTAAGCAATGGAGATCGAAGAAACTAATTTACAATCGGTGATAGCTTAGGATAGGACCAAGAAACGCAGTTCTATTTAGAAGTTTTCGAATAGGTGTTCCGGCAAACTTGACCAGTACTCTAATATGTTTCGCATTGGGCTTTAATGAGGATGGGTATTTTCAAATACCTATCTGTGATGTAAACAAAAGTGACTTTTTGCTCTTTAATTGAGATTAAAATAAGTTACAATTTAATTAACGGTGAATCAAAGTGATTTCTATTCTGCTTTGAGAATTCTATTAGTTAAATTTTTATGAATCAAGTTTATTGTTTGAAGGAAATTATGTATTGGTTTCAAAAACAAAATTCATCCAACGTTTTCAATTTTTGCACCGTTAAAAAACGCAGGAACTTCCTAAAAAAATTAACTACTGTTCTTTGTATTTTGTGATATCTGATTACCTCAAAATCTAAAGCAGAATATGTAGGTACTTGTCTTGTTTTGTACCATCTTCGAATTTAATTGAGTTTCTACGAAAAGAAAAGAAGAAAAAGAGGATAATGCGCGAACGATTGGAATTCAAATTTTCATAAGGGCGAAACGCACTGGCCAAATTTGTTGCCACAGCGCCATAACTTACATTCACCTTGTACCTTCAATTCTTTTTCTACCAGATGTACCTACAGTTATTCACATATGACCAGCGTTTAATAAAGAAGCGCGTAATCTCAATCTTATTAAAAGAAAAAAAAATCTAGTCCGAAGAGTCTGACTGATTGGGATACAAAATGTTACATAGACCTTTTTTCTCAATCCGTGCGACGCCAGGTGCGAAATAAATACCGCAGCATTCACTTATACCTCGAGACATCTGAGAAAATTGACATTTTCCAAAACTAAAAAAAACACTCATGCCATTCCATTTGACGACATTGAGTCATAATCGACACATGTACGAGTCGCATTTAGGAATTTGAGACGCGTATTAAAAAAAAAAGAAAAAAAATATAAAAAAAGACAAAAAAAAAGGTGATAAGCGAGAAGTTGTGTCGTTACTTGAAATGTAATCACTCTCGTCGAATTTTTGCGAGTTTGCATATCAGCAAAGGGCTGTTTATTGCAAAAAATGGGGCACTTCGCTCATACCTTACATTGCACAAGAAGTGCACTGAGCCACCTTAATCTTTGCAGCTATGATAAGAATTGAATGTTACAATGATCCTTTCAGAAAGAAAAAAACGAAAGAAAATGAATACTAAGCCCAATGGCTAATTTTATAGGAACTTGTACACGTGAAGAAACAATTGAATTATGTTGTGTTGATATTTATATTTAAATTATTATTATTTAAACAATTTATTCGCAGATTACCTACAGTTTAGAACAAAATTTACGCAACATATTTTGACCAATTATTTTGTATTTTGAGCGAGAGTGGTGGAAAGGTTTTATATCATGAAAAAAGTGTGCAATAAGCGTAATGTCTATTGTAACAATAAAGAAATGATATTGATTGCAACACAGAATTTGTTATTACGTTGAACAAAATAGAAAGGCTGGGAGGGAGAGGGAGAGAGAATGAAAGCGAGTGAGAGAAAAGAATAAAAAGAGAAATGAAAATGTACCACTGCAATCATCAAGTGTATTAATTAATAAATACAATAATCATAAAATTCATTATGTTCACTATTTTCTTGTGTATAAAATATCGTTTACACATAGTTGTCTTTTATATTTAAATGCAATTAAAATGTATATTATTGAAACATTTTTATAAAGTAGTACTAAAAATTGTATTTATACATAATAAGAAAAAATTCTATGCAATATACACAAAATATTGGCAGTTTAGTATCTAATAACTTTATTATCTATAGATTGCAAGTCATTAGTTTTATTTATGTTACTGTTGATATTTCTTCTCAGATAAAACATTTTTCATTGTTTTTTGTAAGGTAGGTAATGTTTCACAATAATTATCTACACATTTTGTTACACACTTATCAAATATCTCACTATATTTTTCCAAATCACGCTGTGATGGATTTGGACCTGCTGCATCTTTTATTCTATCATTACAATCCATAACACACCTTTGTAATCGATTCTAAAAAATAATATCATTAAATATTCTGTTGATTTGCAGACTTTTCATTTAGAGAAAAAAGACGATAAAACGTACTTGAACTCTTTCCAGTTCTTCTCTAGCATATTCTTGAGCTTGATCTAGTGAATTATTGCAATTTTTTACACAGTTCTGTACTCGTTGTATACTATAGGTCTCATTATCACAACAAATTGCAGCACATCTATATGCATCACCCTAAAATTGAATACCAAATTCTCTATATAGTCTACTAATTTATTCTTCCCATCATTCTTTATAAATTCTTCATATGTACTTCATATTAATATATACATAATTTCTTTTAACAATAAAAGCTTCCAAATGCGCGTGTTTCACGATATAACCTAAAAATACTATAAATTCAAAGCACCTTCATTTTTCTCATTGATTTATCAATTTCTTCGACTATTTTGCTAGTATGTTCTTCGACTCGTTTCTGTTGTTCTTCAACCATTTTGTACTTATTTTCCTAAAAACTCATTAATATCAAAATAAACTAAACTTAATTTAACCGGCTTCCTATGAAACTACACGCCACATGATCCAGTGAATAGAATACAAGTCAGATTGCTAATAGCGCATGTGTAGTTACATAATACAAATCGAATGTTTATTAAACGAATAATTTCCCCCAATCATATTGTAACTTAAAGGAAAAAGGGAAACCTATATTTCTTTAAGAACAAGGCTTAAAGAAAAGATAGAACAATCTGATAGTGAAGCACGATCGAGCAACTCCTGTGATGAATGGAAATAACACTCTGTGAGCTAGTGAACGACAAATGTTTCTCGATTTGTTCGGTAAGCAGTATGGCGGTTCAAGCCAAGAATTTGAATTACATATATGTAATACAGTTGTATAAATGTACATATGGGTAGGATACACACAACCGTGGAGTATAACTATATAGTGTTCCATAATTTATTGTACAAGCTTTGCAACTGTGTTCTATAAATAAAAATAAGACTAAAATGTTATGTAGCAAAAACTCCATAAATGTTTCATTAAAAAGTTGTAACAAAGAATTATATCGATTATATCAAATATTATATCAACATTATATATTTATTATAACTTTTTAACGAAGCATCTATGGACTTTTTGCTACATTTTGAGTTTGAGTTATATCTTTTATTAATGTTACAGCGAAAGATGGTGTTCTCAAAAGCATTCTACTTTTATATTGCTACTTCGTTTACTTCCAATTCCACTGTCTTCGCCTCTCCATATTTCATTTTGGTCTCATTTTTACCTGTTTTTACTTATAGAACTAAATAGAACATACTGGCAAAGTTTGTACGTTAACTGCGGGGCATTTTATGCGTTGTTCTCACTTTTAGATTGCAACGCTCTATGGCTATCAGTTGATTTGGAAAATACATCTTATGACGTTAAGAGCCTTACCACGGGAGTGTTAGACCTGTGTATGTGATCGTGTAATGAAGGTGCGCTAGAAACATGCGCAGAGATAGAATTTTGTGTATGCGCATACGCCGTTAGTACGGGGCACGGTCCATACGAATCAGAGACCATTCCGGTCGCTCTTCTTCACTTGGCCGGTTAAAATGTTGAACGTCGTATCGAAAGCAGCTGCTGGCGCCTTAAGGGCCGTCAAACCCACTCTTCTTCAAAATGAAGTTGCTAGAATCTCCGGGGCATTATCAGTAAATAGTGAGTACAAAAAAAATTATCTCCTAAGTTTTATTAATATTCATTTTTATTCAGATCACAACACTGTGCTTCATGGAATTGTATTTTACTTGTTATTGATGATACTCGTTATTTATTATTACTTCACGTAGTTTGTTATTCCTTCTTCATGCTTGTACGGAAAGTAATTCTTCTTTGCTCGATTGACACCTAAGTATTGAAAAAGAAAGGTGTTGTATTGATTATATAATACATATTATTTGATCAAACTGTAGTGGTAACTCTACTGTGCAACATGGCGGCATTAAGGTCATCGATTAATTTTTGACGACATCAAAATAATTTGTTAGTTCGATTACGATTATTATCAATATTATCACTTAAACCTTATTCGAATTCTAGTTGATGCATTTTATTATTTTGTATCATAAAAAATCCTTCTTGTCTTTTTGACTGTTTTCGGCAGTCATGTCTCGTGGATTAGAGGGAATCTTCGTGTCTTGATACGATGTTTTAAATAGTCACATGTAAACAGTCAATACTACTTACTATGAGATTTAGATCTGAAAGAAATAATGAAGAATATAAAACAGTTCAGTTTTCTATGAAGCACTCACATGTAGTTTGTATTATGTAACTTACCTTCATAAGGATTATCTAATATTATTTCAACTTTATGATTTTTTCTTTACTTTACTTTATTTCATTTATGATTTTTTTGTATCATTGTCTAATTTATAAAATATTATTATATAATTTCAAAAATTTCATATAAGCAATATTCAATTATATACAAAGCAAATATTAAAAGAAATAATTTTTTATAATTAGGCAGAGATTATGCAAAAGCTGCAGGATCTAAAGCTGGTGCACAAGGAAAAGTTGTAGCTGTCATTGGTGCAGTTGTTGATGTACAATTTGATGATGATCTCCCTCCAATTCTTAATGCCTTGGAAGTCCAAAATCGTACCCCCAGGCTGGTACTTGAAGTAGCTCAGCATTTGGGAGAGAACACAGTGCGCACCATTGCTATGGATGGTAATTTCATGTTGTAATTCTATAATTTAGAAAAGAAGTAATTTAGTAAAAGAATATTTCATATAAATAGTTTTTACTTTTACTGAAACACAATTATATGTATGTAGGTACTGAAGGTCTGGTTCGTGGACAAACTGTCCTGGATTCTGGATATCCAATTCGTATTCCAGTTGGTGCTGAGACACTGGGTCGCATTATTAATGTTATTGGTGAACCAATTGATGAACGTGGACCTATTCCTACTGACAAACTTGCTGCCATCCATGCGGACGCTCCTGAATTTGTAGAAATGTCTGTCGAACAGGAGATTTTAGTAACTGGAATAAAAGTCGTAGATCTTCTTGCTCCTTATGCTAAGGGAGGAAAAATTGGTAAAATTCATATTTTATCATTCAAAATTTGATTTACTTTTATAATATATAATTGTTACTAGTTTTTATTACTAATTGAATAGGTTTGTTTGGCGGTGCCGGGGTCGGGAAAACTGTATTGATTATGGAACTGATTAATAACGTAGCAAAGGCCCATGGCGGTTATTCTGTGTTTGCTGGTGTAGGTGAACGAACCCGTGAAGGCAATGACTTGTATCATGAAATGATTGAATCTGGTGTCATTTCATTGAAAGATAAAACCTCCAAAGTAGCTCTGGTATATGGTCAAATGAACGAACCGCCAGGCGCTCGTGCTCGTGTTGCTTTAACTGGTTTAACCGTTGCCGAATACTTCCGAGATCAAGAAGGACAGGATGTATTATTATTCATTGATAACATCTTCCGGTTTACTCAAGCTGGTTCTGAAGTATGTATTATAATTTGAATATTATTATTATTATTATTAAAATCGTTCTCTTTTATAGGTGTCAGCCTTGTTAGGTCGTATTCCATCTGCTGTAGGTTATCAACCAACATTGGCAACTGATATGGGTAGCATGCAGGAGCGTATTACGACTACAAGAAAAGGATCTATCACATCTGTACAGGCTATTTATGTACCTGCTGATGATTTGACAGATCCTGCTCCAGCAACCACTTTTGCTCACTTGGACGCTACGACTGTATTGTCTCGAGCTATTGCCGAATTGGGTAAGTATATGTATTTATAACCGCTTACTTTCATAACTGATAAAAATAAATTATATAAAAATTTATAATTTTTTCATTACTGTAGGTATCTATCCTGCTGTCGATCCACTCGACTCCACTTCTCGTATCATGGACCCTAACATTATTGGTGCTGAACATTATAGTGTTGCTCGCGGTGTGCAAAAAATCTTACAAGATTATAAATCACTTCAAGATATTATTGCCATCTTAGGTATGGATGAATTATCGGAAGAAGATAAACTGACTGTAGCGCGTGCTCGTAAGATCCAAAGGTTCTTGTCTCAACCATTCCAGGTATGTACATACATTATACTTTATAATATTAATCTTCCATAATGTATTGTTTCTGTTAACTGATCATTTATGTGTAGGTTGCTGAAGTGTTCACTGGTCATCCCGGCAAATTAGTACCGCTAGAAGAAACTATTAAAGGATTCAAGAAAATCCTTGGTGGAGAGTATGATCATTTACCAGAAGTCGCGTTCTACATGGTCGGACCGATTGAAGAAGTAGTAGCAAAAGCAGAATCGTTGGCAAAATAATAAACTTGATTCACAGCCATCATAATCATGTCATTAAGAAATAATTAAAACGATCTTCTAATAATAGAGGCTTGTTTCTTTTTATTTATAAATATTGACTTTCATCCAAAAGTATTGGGATCTTTAAACATTACAAAAAGGGGATTAGAAGATTGTTTTTCGCCCAAAAATACATAAAAAGTATAGAAACTTGTCGAGATCATGAACATAATCGTAAATATTATATAAATTTTATAATTTTGTTCCGGATGTTTTCATTGCAGATGAAATCGATATTGTTATTTAACATTTACTTTAACATTATAGGATATGTTAGGAATTAATAAAAGTTTTACAAAAATATACAGATAAATGTACAGTTTAACAATTTTCCGTTTTTGTAAAGCATTTTTCCTCCAATTAGGGAGGGGAAATTAGTTTACTTCCAAATACAGAAAGAAGTATAATTTGTTTAGTTTAATTATGGAAATAGTTTACATTTTATAAAAAATTATTGCTCTTTAAGAGTAATTATTATTATGTTTCAGTATCAGATTTAATCATTGGTTTTTTTAATCGATAAGTGTCCCTTAAAATCTGAAATATAAAATTATTTAGTATAGAGCAACATTTAATTACATGAATATGTATACATGAATGAAGTTCTGATTACCTTCCATTGTTCCATGTTTAGATACATCACGTTTTGAATGTTAGATCTTTTTCCTGCCATTACTTCAGTTGTCATGTCTCTAGAGCAGGGTTGAACAACAAGTATTCCAGATTCATCTGTTGACAAAGTAGAATTTAATAAATAGAAATCATAGTTTGTAATTGTCAAAACTAATATTACCTTTTGCTACTATTACCCTTCCATCTCGGACAAGAAAGGACATTTGTAAAATATTTTGAATAGTTTTTCCAAAATCATTTGGATGTAAAATTAATTTAAAAAAATCAAGAGGTTTGGAGTAGGTTTTATAATATTTAGAGATGATTTTGTTCATTTTTACAGTTTGTTCTGCACTTTCTTCTTCTTTTTCAACTGCCACTACTTTATCTGGTTTTTTTATTTGTGCTTGAGCTTCTCTAACTGTTGGTTTTCTTTTGTTAATTTCCTTTTTTTCTAATGGTACCAAAGTACCTAGAAATATGAAAGATAAAAATACAATACAATATCTTCTTCATATTAGTCATACAAAATTGTAACAGTAAAATTTGATAAAAACCTAGTAATGTGGTATAATGTGGTGTTCTTTTAAAACATTTTGTAACTCGTGATTCTAGAAATGACCAATCTGGTGTTTTTGATGTAATATCAGAACATTTCTTCATATATTCCACCTAAATTAATAAATAACTTATTTAAGAACAATAGTTGTTAACAAGAAAAGTACTTATTGATGCAACACGTACCAATTTTTCAGCAAATTCTGCTTGATTATATGAACATACAAATTTTGTCAAAGATCTTGTACATTGTTTTAAAATGTTAGAAGATATGCTCATCATTTCTGAATCCATTAATACCTCTTCTTGATTATGCACTAAAAAAATAACATATAAAATGATAAGAAAATATTTGAAGAAATCAAAATAAATCAAATGAAGAACAATACGCTTAAGAATTATATACCCTTTTCTTCTAAAGTTGTTTCAGAGTTTATATTATCTGTCTCTTCCATACATAATTCCAAAGTGTGTATAGTATCAGCATTAACTGCATCTTCTAAAAAATTTACATTGCGTATAATATATAATTTTTCTATAATGCATATTATTAAAAACCATACGTAAAGATTGTGCTCTAGTTATAATCCTCCTTAGAATCTCTTTGCGTTGTTGTGGTGATCGTGTAGACGACGTGCTATCGTTACAATTGTTACTATTTCTGGACATTTTGAGTTATTTTCTATTGAAAGACAATATATTTGCAGAACACAATGAGTAATTAACAAGGAGAAACAGTGTTTTCGTTATTTTTGTATACAATAACTATCTCCAAACCCAACACTAATTGACATTGATCTTTCATCATAGTGAAATAAACTGTACTAATATTTGGTAATATAGAAACTAGCCCCACTAGAAAAGAGCCACTGTATTTGTATTAGTATGTTGTATGATTATCTGTTTTACAAAATTATTTATTGAAAATGTATTTTTGAACATTTTTAATTCCTCTAATGATTCTTTCATGATGTAAATTAATGTAAAGTGAAAATAACGGAACGAAACTAGGAAAAAGAAAGTTTATGATATATAACTGTATACGAAGAACAGATTTGACATTTCGTGGTTACGAACATTAGTAAGCTTCCTTATAATAAAAAAATTAAAGAAACGGGCATGGAAAATACCTCGAATAAGGTATTACTTATAATTCTTTATTAATAAAATGCTTTGGAGATTATTAATTGTGTAAAATTATATTTTATAGGAAGAACAGAATAATCAGAATGATTCAGACTCTGAGGTAGATGAGGTAGAACCTAGACTCAAATACGTCAGAGTACGAAATGATTTAGAACATATATTACAAAATGATGCAGCTAGTTGCATTGCAGTACATCCTAAGGTGTGAAATATAATTAATACTACTTGTAAAAATTATATGATAAAAATAATGTTGTGTTATGAAGGTTAAGCATAGTAGAATGTATACATTATATAGTCGAAATTCTAAATCTTGGTTAATTTTTTGCATGACATACTACTATCGCTACATTAATGCTTATTACAGTAATTTAATCTTTGTTTAGTTCCTTTGTCTGGGTTCACACTGGGGTATGATACATCTTTTAGATCATCAAGGAAATAATATACAGTCTAAAAGTTTACAAGCACATACAGTTGCTGTCAATCAGATTTCTATAGACCATAATGGAGATTTCATTGCATCCTGTAGTGATGATGGAAAAGTTTTTATATATGGTCTTTATAGCACAGAGAATAATCATAATATGAGCATGGGTAGATTAGTTAAAAGTATAGCTATAGATCCAAATTATTATAAAAGTTGTAGCGGAAGAAGATTTATTACAGGTGGTTATTTTGTTTTATATATTTAGTTCTTAAATACATTTAAAAATTAGCTTCTCAGAGATGAAAATTATTTCTAGGGGATGATAAATTGGTTTTGTATGAAAAAACATTTTTATCCAGAATGAAACTAACTGTATTGTGCGATGCAGAGGGAGGAGTAAGATCAATTGCATGGATTGGACATTTTGTGGCTTGGGCATCTGATACTGGTGTCAGAATCTATGATTTAAATGCCAAATGTTCATTAGGTCTCATTAAGTGGACTAGATCTACTGAGTAAGTAGGAAAATGGTATGCAAAATTTTTATATGTTATTGAGGCTAAATTAATTCTTAATCATATTCTATACAGTGCATTACCAGAACACTACAGATGTAATCTTCGATGGTCAGATGATAGAACATTATTAATTGGTTGGGTTGACATAGTGCGAATTTGTCAAATTAGAAAGAGGTCGATACAGGAAATGGTTAATAGAGACCTACCGGAATTTGTGGTAGATCCAGGTATACATTTTATATGTAATAAAAAAGATATTATTAAATATATAAGAAATGGTAGACAATAATGATAAAACTTCAATTTTAGTTTCAACTTTCCAAGTGGACTTTTACATTTCCGGTATTGCACCTTTAGAAAATCAGTTAGTATTACTAGGTTGCTTGAAAGAATTGGATGAAGATGGAAAGAGTCAGAGACCCACATTACATGTTGTTGAACCAAAGTATCATGATTTTACTCTTGTGTGTGCAAATTCACTTACACTTCGTGGTTATAAAGAATACAGTTGTAATGATTATCATTTAGACTGTTTGAAAGAGGAAAACAGGTATTTAGTTCAATTCTACTAAATTTATTATATTAAAACTAATCTTATTTTTATATGATTATTTTTAGGTTTTTTATTGTCAGTCCAAAAGATATTGTTGTAGCTAGTTTATATGATGCGGATGACAGAATTGAGTGGCTATTGAGTCATGGAAAATTCGAACAAGCATTAGAGGCAGTAACATTAGATAATGGCAAAGATTGTAAGAAGTACACTTTTGTTTATGTTGGCCGTATATACTTAGATCATTTGTTAGCTTGTGGAAAATATGATGAGGCAGGAAAACTCTGCTCTAAAATTTTAGGAAAGGATAAAAAATTATGGGAGGAAGAAGTTAGTATCATTTTTTACTTTACAATGTCCCAGTTTCATTCATAGTTCCATTGAGTAATACTATTTCATTGCAGGTATATAAATTTGCAAGAGTTCACCAACTGAGGTCTATTTCTTCTTATCTCCCAAGAGGCGATGTCACGTTAGATCCATTGATTTACGAAATGGTTCTTTATGAATATTTGAAAATGGATCCTGATGGATTTCTTCAACTAGTCAAAGAATGGTCTCCTAAATTATATAAAGTTGCAGCTGTTGTAAATGGTGTTTTGGAACATCTTATCGTTGATAATCAACGACAAAATGTACTGTTAGAAGCTTTAGCTATTCTATATATTCATGATGAAAAATACGACAAAGCGTTAGCCATGTATTTAAAATTGAGACATAAAGATGTATTTCAGCTTATTAAAAAATACCATCTGTATAATACCGTTTACGACATGATAGAAGGTTTAATGGATTTAGATGCGGAACGTGCTATACAATTTTTTTTAGAAAAGGATGCAGTACCATCTGATATCGTTGTACAAAAATTGCAGCATAATCATCGATACTTATACTTGGTAAGATATAAAAAACAGATGTGAAATAAATATAATAATTTCTCTTTCATAATAACTACATTTCAAAGATGACTTATAACAGTATTTAGATGAATTAAATAAAAAAGATACAGAAGATAAATATCATGGATTGTTAGTCCAGCTTTATGCTAATTATTCAAGAGATAAATTGTTACCTCTTCTACGCCGTTCTAATAATTATCCAATACAACAAGCACTAGATATCTGTAGTCAGCGAAAATTTTATCCAGAAATGGTATATCTACTTGGTAGAATTGGAAACACTTCTGAAGCTTTAGCACTTATGACTCGAGAATTAAACGATATGCAGAGTGCGATCGCATTTTGTCAAGAACACGATGACGAGGAACTGTGGAATGATTTGATTATTTATTCTCTGGATAAGCCCAGTAAGTAATAATGAAGTGCTAATATTTTTAATATTTCATAAAATTATTATTAAATAATAAAATTATAATCCTTAATCGGACTAAATTAATTTGTTTCTTTCAGAGGCTATTACATTTTTGTTGCAAAAAATAGGCACATATGTTGATCCTAGACTTATGGTACAAAGAATAGAACCGTCTTTAGAAATTCCTGGTTTAAAGAAAGCTTTAGTTAAGATGATGTGTGACTACAATCTCCAAGTGTCAGTACAAGAAGGATGTAGAAAAATGTTATCCAATGATTATTTCAATTTACATGAAAGGCTAGTTAAATGTTATCAAAAAGGGATATTTATAGATGGTTAGTATTAAATAATTGTAATTCTAAAACGATTGCACAAATTTCATTTACGTTAATGATTATGGTCACATTCTATAGATGACCAAATGTGTGGAGCTTGCCATAGGAAAATAATTGTAAGAGGTATCTATTAAAATAATATGAATTATTCAAATATATTATTAGTATTACTTTAATTGCAATATGTTATTCATTACAGAACCAAGGAATCTAGTTGTATTTTATTGTAAACATTCGTTTCATGAAGATTGTCTACCAAATTTCGAGGTAGTGGTAAGTATTTTACTTTTAGTAAATAATTTAAGTAATTTAGAAAGTTTTTCAATTTTTTTATGTTTCAATCTTATTTTTTAGGAAAATTGTGTTATATGTAACTCGCAAAAAGATATATCTCCTAGCAGAAAATGATACAGGTAAACTTTAGTGTTAATAGAAAATATTCTTCATAAATTCAAATATAATCTGTAACTATGTGTTTTATTATTTTAGCTTTTGTAATATTTGATCAATAGTAGTACATTTAGTACATATTTTGAATACTTTAAGACATCCAGGACATATCGAATAAGACTGGAAATTAAAGAATTATATGATTGTTTTATAAATATAATACCGATATAAAATTGTATTATAAATACATATAAAATTTACTTTATGATCTCCACAAATTTGAATAATAGCTTGACATTGATCACAAGTTCTCTTTAATTGCGGTAAGATATCAGGCATAGAATTTATTGGAGTAGATACATCAAATTTTTCTTGATTATCAGGTGCAGTATTGTTTGAATCTTCCGAGCAGATAGATTTTGTAAAGCCATCAGAACTCTGAAATTGATTGTTTATTTTAATAATGAGCTTGTCTTCGTTATATAATTCAAAGTATTTGCCTTCATCTCATGACATTCCTCTATAAAAGATGTGGAAGAAAATTTCTTCAATGTGGTATAATCTATATAAAATCCACAGATACCGCAAAATGTATCCAACTTCTTTTCTGCTAGCTGTGATGTTACACTACTATCATAATCTTCTTTCAATGTACTGGTCTCCCAGGTCATTGGATTCTTTGCAAACGCTTTAAAATGTTGTATTGTAAAGTCTATCACGTTTTCAGGTTTTACTGTGGAGACCAGTAATTTATAAATAATATTAATACATTATCATAAAATACTGTGCATTTGACCTGTTTGAGAAGTATTGGTACAATGTTTCCGCAGTTGAAAAGATGATTACCAACTAATAGTGTTTGAACGTAATCTGCGATCAATTGCTTTATTTCTGGATGGTCAGCTAGATATTCTGTTTGTTCAGCAATTTTGGAAAACTATTGATGGTGTAAAATATGCATTTTATTTTGATAAATTATTCCACAGGAAAAATACTTAATATTTTACTTTCTTACTTTCATATCTAAATATTTAGAAAACATTTCAATATCTTCTATCCAGCAATCTCTGAGAGGAGTTTCTATTCTTATTGTTTTACTTCGGACATCTGGATCAGTTAATGGATTAATTTTTAATACGTATGGCACATCCAACCAATTATGTCGGAGTATTCTAGCTTTCGGAGTTAAATAAGTTCTTATAGTATGAATAGTTCCATCTTCTTTGCATATTTTACGTTCGATCGTATAAACATCTAAATAATGTCCATCTAATTCCATACGTTCAGCAGGAATACATATCTAATAGAGAAAGTATCTCGTTATTTATTTTAAATTTATCGGTACTCGTTCATATTTTCTTACATAGTTGGATTCAGCAAGATCTCCATCTATGGAAATGCTTTCAAAAGTTAATGTTCCCTCATAATTTATAAGCGCCAAATATCGCATAAGTAATATATTTACTCCTTCACTTATTAGGTTGCTGTTAGTGCAAAAGGATAAATCTTTAGTTTCAGTAGATTTATCGCACAGACAAGTGCGTGTCAATTTTACAGAGTAACAATTCTCTTCAATGCCTATAAAAATTGTTTTTTCATGCAGTCCATCTTCGTATATGAATCTGCAATATTATATAACATTAATATTATTATAGAAACACAGGTTTATTAAAATTAACCAACTCTGTCCTTTTTTCTTCTAGGCAGTGGAATTTCGACGTTGCCGAACTAATAATTTTTGACCCACCGAAATGACCATCAATAGACATCGAAGATTGCACATGCACTAAAAATTCCCGAGCCTTGGGCCCGATGGATTCTACCAGAATACAATAACCGCCTATTGGTTCTGTCTTCTTCATAGGTTCATTTTTTAAAGAAATTATTAAGGTCTCCCGGAAACATAAATCTGCTTGATTTACATCGTCTGAAGTACAAAAAGAAAGAAGCTGAGTATTTAGAACAGCATAATATTTTTTTCAAAAAAGAATTTACAGTCTAATAGTGAAAACGACATAGTTTATAAGTATCAAAAAAATTACATTCCAAATACAATTCATTTCACCAGCAGCGAATAAATTTACCAACTTGTACATTAGATATTTTTCTATATTATATTTTATTACGTACCGTTTTTTATGGACGTTTATTTGTTTTATTTATGGAATATCTTTATTCGTTGTTGGAGGAATTTAGTTAGAGCGAATTGTTTTAATAGGATATGGGGTGCAAACATTTTATTATAGTGAAAAATTTTTAACAGGTTCATTATTAATATTTACTTGTTTTGTTCAAAACTGATCGATCGTAAGTTCATAATTTATTGTACATACTAACGTATAGATTACGATTTCAGAATGAAATTATTTTACAATAAAACTTAGGGACATTATGATTTATGCTTTAATATGTACAGTAAGAAATTTGTCAAATTGTTACGATATATAATATTCTGTATTTTGTACAACAAGGTGCCATCATTGTATAAAATAATTTTGGTGTGTGTTCTGTGGTATTAAGAGATTTTATGAGTACACGATTTATCCATAATGTCACAGCTATACCTAAGATATTTTATCTAGGTCTCCATGTAAATATTGTGTCTAAGTTGCAGTGTAGAACAATAATAATGTGTAAAGTATAATTAATATATAAATTTTTTACGTCGCTTAAAAAGTTGTACGTTTCTGCGATAATTTGTCTACTTGTCTATTTATTAAAAGGCGGAAAAAGAAAATGGATTTACCAATTGAAAACTCAGGGATCCAATCTCGAATATCAAATAGTTTACATAAAATTTCTTCTGTATTCGACATGTTAACTTTTTTTATATTTCAATTTCTTTTATTGAAAAAAAGGGACAGAAGCAAGCTATTATCTTTTGTTTACATTTGGATTTGAAAGTAACTTCTCTATAAAGATACATTCTACATACAGTTGTAGAAATCATATTATATCATTGCACTACGCGTTACTTTATTAAAAGGATTATGAAATGAAGATTAAACGAGGAGTACCAAAGAGATTGTTAGACATTCATATCTGTGAACTACCGAAAACATCCGACAGTAATTTACCTAAATTACCGCCAAATGCAAGATTTTATACCCGCTGGAAACGAAGCTTTCAGAAAATTTTTCTTGTTTCTGTGGATCATCCGTTAACACGAAATTTCTTACGCAGTCTAGCTGCGATTGCTTTTGAAAAGAGAAGACATGGACGTTCTTTAACATGGTGGGTAATACATCCCTGTAGTGACTTAAGGTAATTTCAATTTTTCAGACAGTTTTCTTAGAATTGTGATGAAATTCAATCGTAACGTGTATTTATATTTATGTAGATATTATTGGGACCTTCTAATGACATTTATATACCTGTACATGTTCATTATGGTACCATACATTTTGGCGTTTCAGAGAGTAGCTAAAAGTTCTAGTCCAGAAAGTTGGGATCCAGTGCATCCTGCATACATTATCTGCATATTTGATATTGTACTTAATTTTATAACAGGTTTCAAATCACAAGATGGTCATGAAATTTTTCTAGATCCAGTTTTAATAATCCGGTAATCCATTAAGATCCTTTTTTTATTATAATTAACGAAATACTAAAACTATTGTTTTTATATAGGCATTACGTGAAAGGATATTTTTTTATCGATTTTATATCGTCGGTTCCATACATTTGGTTTTATAAAGATCGTATTTTACCTCCTGGGCCCAATTCAAATTCTATTTTACTAATTCCTGAAATTTTGCCGCTTATAAAAATTGCACGTATTTATACATTGCGTTTTTACGTGCGACAAATTATTGCAGTAAGAAATAGTCATAAGAGTGAACAAAACTTTGCAGATAGAAAAACAAATATATATATATATATGTGTGTGTGTATTATTTAATTATTATGTTGATACATAAAGAGAAATATCTTTCAGAATTTTGCAATTTCTCAAGCTGAAGAGAAGTCCATCTGGTTAGCGTTTTTGGTACTGTTAATATTTCATTGGTGTAGCTGTATAACACACATCTTTCCATTTATTATTGCACATATAACTGGCGTTACTAAAGAGGTATAAATTTATTTTTACTTTGAGCTTACTTTCTCAACTCTTCAATGACTGATTTATTGTAGAATTACAATCTATTGCAGAATTCAGATATGTTTCTGATTACTACCGGATTGTATAAGAAATCTGACTTTGATATTTATCTGACCTATTATCACATAGGTATGAGCAATTTCTTTGCATCAAGTTTCATAGAGTTCCATTCCTTGGGTAAATCCGATACAATAATACGTTGTATCTTATTGTTGTTTGGAAAAGGATGTACAATATATTTTATGGGTAATCCTTTTTTTTAACATAATTAATTTTTAATTATGCATTGAGAACAAATGTCTAATCATTTTTCATATTATAAGTCATAGTTTTACAATTAGTTCAATCAGCTGCAGAACCAGAATTAAAATATCAGCGAATTATGCATCAAGTGAAAGAATATATTCACGAAAAGAAACTTCCAGAGAATCTTAAGAAAAAGCTTATTGCTTATTATGAGTATCGTTTTCAGGGCAGTTATTTTAAAGAGAATGCTATATCCCGAACTTTATCAAGTTAATATACATACATATAGCTTGTATTATAGTTCGTATATAGCTTGTATTTCATTTGCTATTTGCATTTTCATATTTAGATCATTTGAATCAAGAAATCATGATCCACGGTAGCCGCGGATTAGTAGATATAGCGACCATTTTACATTCTTTACCACGCGCCATTATTGGAAATTTAATGGGTAAGATATAGAAAAAATATGTACATATGTATGTTTTTTTATTTGTGTGTTTATTTTGAAAGTTGTTTGGTTTTCTTTTATGATTATAATAATCTTTATAGGAATTTTAAAGCCGGTTATTTATCTCAACGAAGATATCATATATAAAAGTAGAACTGACGGTGACTGTATGTTCTTTATAGTCAGTGGAACCGTTGCTCTTATTACATTCAATGCAAAAGAAGTATATAAAATTCAGTATTGACATAGATTATAAAAAGTCGTTTTTCTTCCATATGACAGATACAATTGTTATTTTTTTTCGTAAGATATGTCACGAGAAGGATGGAGGTTATTTCGGTGAAGCAGCTTTAATATATCCCGATCGAAGAAGATTAGAAAGTGCAATTGCGTTAGAAGTATGTGAATTACTGCGCTTAGATCGCCGTGATTTCAAACGTATGTTTACTGTAACATCAACTTTTTATAAGAGATTGGAAAAGGTTGCTAAGGAAAGATATGAATTAATTACTAAATTAGGTATTAGTAGTAAAGATGTTAATTTGGAACCAAGTACGCCAAAACAAAGCAATGAAACTAGTCAGGAGAAAGAAGATATAAAAATTTAGGTTAATAATTAAGATAATAATATTGAGAGGAAATGACAATAAAGAAAATTGAAATATTAGATTAATCGTTTAAATATTTATACATTTTTGCTGTTTATTGTATTACATTTCATGTCTTTTCAATATTAAAAAGAAATAAATGATGTAACATTATTGCGAATTTACAAGTTGCATTTGCCTATATATTATACACAGTGTAGAGTACAACCTACTTCTTATACATATGTCGAGTGTCAGTCAGTCGCAACTCGTATTCAGTTATATGAGTTCGATTTATCAGCTCTTTCCAGTTTCGCAAGTCGCGAAATTTTGGTACTTTAGCAGAAGTTACGCGATGTAATTAATTTAATTGTAATATTAAAACATATAGGTTATAATAAGTAAATTGTTTCTTAATTTTTATTTTTAATTAATTCATTCCGAATAGTTGTAAAATAAGTAATTACAATTATCTGTCACTATCAGGTTATACTGTTGGTATTAATTTGTTGTACTTTACTTAATAATATCTGATTTTGTAATGATTATGTCTGATTATGTAATGTCGAAATGAAATCAATATTATTGAAATTAAATTTGTAATAAAATATTACGAGGTTAAATCTAAGAATTTGACGTGTTGTACACGTGGCCAAATACGTGTGTTATTTTACTTAATTGTTATTATTGTTGTTGGCAATGTTATTTTAAATTATGTTGTAATTTTAATATTTTATTTCGTATTTTATTTAGAGCAACAAACATGGTCGAATTAAAATGGGAGGAGAAGTATGAATTCATTACCAGAAACTTAGCTGAGTGGCTTGGTGATGAGAAACTTAAAAGTATTCTCAAACAACGAGATTTGAAGCTTTATTGGGGTACTGCTACAACTGGTAAACCTCATATTGGCTACTTTACACCAATATCTAAAATAGCAGATTTCTTAAAATCTGGTGCAGAGGTTACTGTATTATTTGCTGATCTTCATGCGTATTTGGATAACATGAAAGCACCATGGGAACTTTTAGAACTTCGTACTCAATATTATGAAATAATAATCAAAGCTATGCTTAGGTCTATAGATGTACCTTTGGAAAAGTTGAAGTTTGTTAAGGGAACAGATTATCAGTTATCTAAGTAAGTAATCATATATAATTTGCTATGATCATGCTATATTAATCATTTTTTATTAATCAAATATATTATAGGGAATATACATTAGATGTGTATCGTTTAAGTTCTATTGTAACTGAGCATGACGCAAAAAAAGCAGGTGCTGAAGTAGTTAAACAAGTTGCAAACCCTTTGCTCTCTGGATTATTGTATCCAGGTTTGCAAGCTTTAGATGAACATTATTTGGAAGTTGATGCTCAATTTGGTGGGTTAGATCAAAGAAAGATCTTCACCTTCTCAGAAAAGTATTTGCCATTGCTTGGATATGAAAAACGTATCCATTTAATGAATCCAATGAGTATGTATGCAATATAAAACCATTAAATATAACAACTTTAAGATTACTGTATACAATATATGAAATTGTATTTTAGTTCCTGGCTTAGCAGGATCAAAAATGTCTTCTTCTGAAGAAGATTCAAAGATTGATTTGTTGGATAATGCTGCAGCTATTAAAAAGAAATTAAAAAAAGCATTTTGTGAACCTGGTAATGTGAATGACAATGGAGTTCTTTCATTTGCCAAACATGTAATATACCCTTTATTAAAAGAAGGAGAAACCTTTAATATACAAAGGACAGCTGAATTTGGTTTGTGTCACTTTTATTATTCTTGGAATTTTTAGTAAATTTATTGTAATATAAATTTTATTATTTTTAGGTGGAGATATATCATTTGATACATTTGAGAATCTAGAGAATGCCTTTGCTAAAGAAGAAATACATCCTGGAGATTTGAAAAGTGCGGTTGAGGTTTATATTAATAGACTTTTAGATCCAATTAGGAAAGAATTTGAAGCAGATCCAAAATTAAAAAGTTTGTTGAGTAAAGCATATCCTCCACAAAAACCAAGTAATACTTTTTATATGAAATATGAACATTAAGCAAATTATAAATTTATATAATATTATAATATTTATATCAAACATCTAGAAGTGGTAGAGGAATTAACACCAGCTCGGTTAGACATCAGAGTTGGAAAAATAGTTGAAGTATCAAAACATCCTGATGCTGATTCACTTTATATAGAAAAAATTGATATTGGAGAAGCTAGTGGACCTCGTACAATAATCAGTGGACTTGTAAATTATGTACCCATAGAAGAGATGCAAGACAGAATGGTAGTTATCCTTGCAAACTTGAAACCAGCAAATTTAAGAGGTGTCCAATCTCATGGAATGGTTTTATGTGCTTCTGTGTATGTTTCAGTTGAATCAATAAATTTCTTTTATTACATAAATAATTTCTCTAATCATAATTTAATATGTAGGGATGAACCAGTAAGGCGAGTTGAACCATTGAGACCTCCACTTGATAGTAAACCAGGTGAAAAAGTCATTGTTGATGGATACGAAGATGGATCGCCAGACGATGTACTTAATCCAAAGAAAAAAGTATGGGAAAAATTACAGGTACGTTTATTATTTTTTATTTAATAAAGTAAAAAGGATTATATATTTTTAAATTACCAGAATTTAATTCTCTATACAGGTTGATCTTGTAGTAAATGGTAGTGGAGAGGCATCTTGGAGTGGAAACGTTTTACTTACTGCCAGTGGTGGAAAACTTACAGCTGACAGTCTTAAAAATGTAGCGATTAAATAATAATACTTCAGATGTCTAGGTATACATGCATTTTTATTTTCTACTTGTACAAAAATAGATTGAATCTCGATTTGATCGAGAAGTGCTTTATATTTAAAACTGCCATTTTTACTTTGTTTAACTGATTGCATTACTATTTTATATTTTTGAAATGTAAGTATGCAACACAAAAATAGATAAAAAGTGCATCCGTGTAAGGGATTTGATATATTAGATGCTGTTCATCATATCCTTGTTATATTTCTCAATAAAATATATAAGGCATATCGAAATTAAAGTAGATTGATTTCTAAATTTACTTATATAGTAGTTGATGAAATATTCGGTATTGTATCTCTGTCATTATAATTTGTTCGTACACAAGGAGATCGTGGTCTTAGATCATTGACATTCTGTGCCTTTAATTGTGAAACATTGCACGATTTCGATTTTCGTTCTTTCTTCTTGTAGATTAACCAAGATGTAGCTGGGCACAATGCTAATTCCTTTCTTAGTGAACTACTACTACAACCATATAATAAAGGATTTATTGCTGCATTAAGCAGTATTAAATACCTACTAATATACCTATAAAAATTTATACGTATATTATACGCTACACTGAAGGAATATTTTATTAATGAAATGATTTTGAAATAATTACCATAATGGGTACATAGATTCTGCTTGTCCTGTTTTAGGCGTTTCTTCCAATAACTGTGCCCTTTGAATTATTAACACAGTAAATGGTACACGGCATACAATGAATGCTAGAACTATTAATGCCAGTACTCGTGCTACTCTTCTTTTATATTTTACTACAATAGGATACTTACTTCTCAGAGCTTGTGATTCATAGCGATCTAACTAGAAATTGAAAATAAAATGTGGAGTTTTATCTATATTTTTATATTACATGTAAGGAAGATTAAATATTTATTATTTAAATACTTTTATAAGAATGGCTGAGTAACATATTGCCATAATAGCCAATGGTGCCCAAACGCTTAAACTGGCAAAGATATGCCAATAGGGGTAGACAAGCACAGTGTCTTCAGTACAATACGTTTCTAAATAATTTTTCCATTGTCTTTCGTAGTAATGTCGAAAATAGATTAAAGGGATAGCAACAGATATTCCACAAATCCAAGTAGAGAAAAGTAAAATATGCATCATCCTTCAATAAAGAAATATAAAAATGTATACAATTTCTCGTATAAGTTTTTGATATTATTAGTACTTCGTTTTATCACCTTCTTGATAATTTTCCCGAGCAATTAAGAACAATAGCTGAAACGCGATCATAACTGATTGCACTCAAGTTAAAAACTGCAACTAATGTTAAAGCATGCACTAATGCCCCATCCGTTCGACAGCCAATATCTCCCAAAATATAATTTTGGAACAGATCAATGCAAAGAAACATCCACGGACAAATCAAACACATACCAAAATCTGCGATACACATGTTCACAATCAAGAGATTTGTCGTAGTGCGTAATGATCTTTCTTTGAGCACCACATAAATTAATCCACCATTAGCTAAGGACCCAATGATGATAATTGGTAAAACACTGATGATTTTTCCGATTAATTCCAATGTAGGTCGTATTTCCCAAATTTCTGAAGGAAACATATGCTTACTAGTGTCGACATTTTCCCACTAAGAATTTATATATTTATCAATTACACTGATAGTGAATATAATAACAGGATGATTTTTTAAACACAAAATCATACTTCCGACTTGGTAGTTATAAACTCGTAGATATTCTTCATATGATAATTCCACTGTATGTCTAATATGCAAGTTTTATTCAACAGATGTAAAAAATCCATGTCCTTTAATATACTAAGGTATAAGAATTATATGAATTCTAATAAGGTACTGAGGGTTTAATCATAATCCCAAGAGTTTAATCTAAATGCAACAGATGGTACATTAACATTAAGAGCAAGCTTGTTTATTTAGCTCTTTAGTAAGATCCAAAATATGTCATGTTGGTTCAGACTAATTTCCGATAAATTCTAATATTTAAAAGAATATTTTCTTTTTATGAAAAATAATGACTATTTATCGCCTGATCCATATTTCGATTTATAATCGTATTTTATTTGCTTGCGAAGATGTACATATAAGTACACGCGAATTTTATATAAATATCTCTATAATGATGCGTGATAGATTTTTTATGTATATAAATTAGTTCATCTGTTTGCTTATTTACAAGCATATAAATTTGGCACACTTAAATAAAGATATCTCGTACAACATTTTATGTAATTGCATAACAATATATAATATAATGAAGAACATTGTATTATATATTTCTTATTATACTTTCTATATAGTTTGTACTTGATAGATTATTTTCTAGTCAGTCATATCTAGAATTATCTAGATAAACGTTACGATTCTTAACTTTTTTATAGAAAAAATACATAAAAGTAGGCTAGTACGATTTAATTGTGCAAATAATTCTACTTAATTTTCGATAGTAAAAGAATAAAAGTAATTGAAATTATTAATCTTTACATAAGATATTTTTACAAATACACTTATATTTCTTGTTACAAATTTTAACATCATTAGAACTTAAATTAATTCTAAAATTAATCTTTGATCTTCTCTTTCCCTCTCTCTTATCAGATTTTTATTCTTTTATAGTTAAAATAAAGTAATATTTTTTAACCTTTTTATTGTATGTTTTCTTATATAGCTAATAAATAACAATGAAAATAAAAATTAAGAAAGGTCTGAAGTATTGAACACAACTAATAATGGAACTGAATTGTCAAAATATATCATAAATTAAATAATATAGATTTTTTTACTTTAATATATTAAACAGACATAATAAAACTAGTCTCTCATACAATCGTTATTCGTATTTAACAAGTTCTATCCACACAATACTATCAAGGATATACAAATTCATAGCATGTTATTTACAAATGAATACTACCATATTTAGTCACAGCAGCAGTTCATATTAGAATGTCATTTGTTCATAAAAATTAAAATTTTATAATATTCAATGCATGAATACAAATTTTTCTGATATTCTTTGAACACTACAGAAAATAGGTATTTATCCGTCATTATCCTTTTTTTGCTATATTGAACAATGTTAAACTACAATTTTTGTAACAAACATCTGACTAGCTTTTGTAGTCTCATTCTGTGTCATCAGCTTCTGATGATTGCGCAACGGGTAACGGTGACGGAATAACTAGTTCATCATCCTCAACCTCTTCTTCTGCAAGTAAAAAATCTTCTCCTTCGTGAATTTCTTCTTCTCTTACCGGCTCCGGTGGAGCTATTACATCTTGACCATGTTGTTTCAAATGATCTTTCAATGCAAATGCTCTACCATAGGATGCACCACAAATATAACAACTGAATTTTAGGTTATTGTCTTTTTTGTGAGTTTGTATATGAGCACGTGCGGCGTACAAGGAAGCAAATGGGCGGGAACACTCAGTACATCGAAATGGTTTAGTGTGGCTGTTTTTGTGTCCTGCTAATTGAACACGTGTTTTGAAAGTTTTTGGGCAATAAGGGCACGTGTAAGCACGTTCTTCCCCGTGTGTAAGTAAATGATGATTGTACACAGAAGAAGCTTTAAATCTTTTACCACAATGTTGGCATCCATATGGTCTGACACCAGTGTGAGTTCTCATGTGTAAAGTCAGACAATAAGAAACACGAAAAGTTTTACCGCAAACCTAAGAAATAATAAAGTATTTGTATAGTACTATAATAGAAATCACAACATCTTAATTATATTACTTATACTATGTTTACTTCACACGCGTGTGGCTTTTCTCCGGTATGAATACGTTCGTGTTTCACTTTCTCGTGAGGTCTCGTAAATCTTCGACCACAATGTTGACACTGATAAGGCTTTTGACTTTCTGCAGGTTCGGCAGTTGTAGCTGTTTCAGTAGTAGGTGGTGTTGGCGAATGTGGTTGACTTAGTTCTGTATGTACTGCGGCATGCATTGCTAAGCTATCAGCAGAATCGAATTTTCTATTGCATACAGTACAAGTTACAGAGTCACCAGAATGTAATGCCATGTGTGCTTCTTTGTATGATTCCGCTAACGTTTTACCTATGAATAATTAACAGTTGACTAAATGCAAATGTGTTTTAAGATGAAAAAACCAATTATATTCTTGAACTAAATATTCAAGATATTACCACACTCGGGACACGTAAATGTTGCACTAGGTGTTCCTTCAGGTGCATCAACATGCCTTGCTCTGACTGGCGCGTGCATTCGAGAATGCAAGCGCAAGCTTTTGTGCGAACAAAATTCTGTACCACAAGTTTCGCATATGAAAGTTTTTTGATTTGGATCAGGTTCACCTTCGTGTACCTTTGCATGTAGTTGTAATGCTTTCGGTGTTGCGAAAGTTTGGTCACAACTATCGCAACGATTATTGCCGTGAAGACATGCATGCACTCGGAAGTTTCCTAATTTGGAGAACTGCTGAAGGCACTGATTACATCTATACATTCTCATTGGTGTTGCAGCTAATCTTTTTTCTCGTACCTATAGTCAATATATATATATATATATATACCAAAAAATATAAAATTTTTTTTATAATATAAAAAGAAATAGATGTTTGTCATACTTTCACTCCTTCTACATTGGAAAAGAACTTTTCAATCATTGGTGCTTTAGTAGATTGAAGTGATGTTTGTGCTGGAGTTCTATCCCAGAATCTTTCTATTTGTACTACTTTTCTTGTATATAATCTT
The DNA here is from genome assembly GCF_040668555.2 of Bombus flavifrons. Classification (NCBI taxonomy): domain Eukaryota; kingdom Metazoa; phylum Arthropoda; class Insecta; order Hymenoptera; family Apidae; genus Bombus; species Bombus flavifrons. The sequence goes on along the minus strand of NC_138455.1, from coordinate 7,271,939 downwards.
CCTTCACTGTCTACACACTCTTCTGTACGCAGAGTATTCATACTCTGTCTTTGTCTAGTATTGATTACATTTCCTGATTCTGTATGTAAGGTGTTAGTTGCAGGTACTGTAGGTATATCATCTAACTGATCAGCTATTTCAAGTAATACTTCTTGTCCATCATGAAATTGTTTTATATGTTCCACAACAGAATTAAAGCTCATATCACAACTAGTACAACTATAAACTGCTTCTGGTTCTATCTATAATAATTAAATATTCTCTCTATTATACAATTTATTCATTTGTATACATGCTAATAAATAATGCCTTCCTTGTTTATACCTCACAAAGTTCTTGTTTAACATGTAGAAGTCCATCTTCATCTAATTCACCTACATCATTTATATGATCCATATTTATCAGAGCGCCAGTTTCTCCATCTAAAAGTTCTGACCCATCAGGTAAAATAGTAATTACATTTTTATTTCCGTTTTTATCATCTGCCTCTGAAGTGGTTGAAATTGTTACTAGTTGATCCTGGGATAAAGATTTCTCTTCTGCTTTGCTTGTGATATTAGGAACTTTTTCTGTAATCTTAAATTCCAGAGAATTTTGCTCCATTTGTGTCTCTTCAGTTTCCATCTTTTCTACGACTTTAATATCTCCTGATATTTTTATTAGAAACAATAATCAAATAAATATAATTAACATAGATTAAATTAAAATTTCTACACACCATTTTCATCAACTTGTATAGTTTGAGGTCCTCCAACTATCATAATTCCACTATCATTTACAGTTGCTAGAAAACTTTGATCTATTCCTTCAACATTTGTGTCCTAAAATTAAAATTATTAAGCAAACACTAAAATACATATAGTTATAAAAAAAGATTTATTTGGTGCCAACCATTAGCACTTCTGTGTCCGGTTGAGATTCTTGTTGAGTTTCTTCCTTAGGCTCGTACTTTGATTCAGATGATGCCTCTGATTCAACGCTTTGTCCACATCGATCCAAATGTTGAATGAGTGCCATTACTGAGTCAGATCGCTGCGAACAACTAGGACAGTATAGGTTGTCCGTCATGCTTAATAAATGATACTTTAATGACTGTGGATTGTTAAACGTTTCACCGCAGCACATCGGGCAAATGAGATTCAACGAGCCCATTTTTATCGTTTTACTACCGACTTCGTAGAGAGTCTTTGTTGACCTTAACCTGGCCCTCTACTCCTTTTACAAACTTAACTGGTTCTTTTCTCGTTCGCCTATCCCTATCCTTAATTAAAAAATAAAGCCGGCTTCTCGTTAAGAACCTAACCTGACGATGAATCACAAAAATCAGTAAAATCTCTTAATTGTGTCCAGATACAGAATAATGTCATGATGTTTCTTCAGGAGACTTGATTTCCCATAGGATGTTTACTCAAGTATGATCAATTATATTACATAAAAATAAACAGCATCTCTTTCTTATAATAACAGCGATAACAAAACTCATTAGAGACGAACTTCAGCGCAAACAAATGCCGCACACAACAATCATGAAGTTAGGGATGTGATAAGTGAATCGCGAAGTCGGCCATTACATGCGAGTTTCGGTATAGAACTATCGAAGTCAAATTCAAGCTTTATCATATACAACATAATAATTGTCTCACTGTAACACGAATTATCATAATATCGTTGTATTTCCTATTTTGAGAATGTCAGACCATTTGCAATTGTAGACATATGTTAAAACAATTGAAAACTGTTGGAAATAAATTAGATGCTCAATTGACAAAAGGCGCGCGGTGTGTTCAAGTTCCGTTTGAACTTCATAATTACGAAACTTCCCGTAGCTTATTTTGTAATTTCTACTACCACTAAAAATTAAGTTTTGCAATATTTTCATTATAGTATATAAATTGATCGTAATGTATATTACTCATGTGCAAAATGCAAAATTTGTAGCATAGATAATTTTATGAATACTGGAGGAAGGTAAAAGAATTGTTAATTACGTGTTTTTTTTAAATAACATACATTTTACTTATTTATCGAAGTATATTTACATTCTTTTAACATTTATACCGCATAGAATATCATGCGAATTAATAAGAAAGATCTTATGTTTGTATCTCATGACATAATTTCTTGTATGGAATATAAGATAGTCCCTTTTTATATTCTAATCAGCATGCTCGTGTTGAGCATTACTTTCACGCCATGTATTTTGAATTAATTCTACAAACTGTTGCCACCACCTGCTTTGAGATGTGAAGTATAAAGCACATGCAGTAATGAAGATCCATGAAAGGACTAGACAATAATCCGTCCCATTAGAAGGTGTACTAGAAACAGGGCCAGAAAAATCCAAAGATGTAACATATAATGACCCATTTGGTTGTAAATTAGTTATTTGTGTTATAAATCTTGCAAAAGCTTCTAATGTATAAACAGTGTAATTAAATTTTGCTACAGGTTTTCCATTGTGAACAAGCATTAATGTTGGGACTCCAACAATTCCATATTGAGCATTGAAACTAAAAACATGGAAAACGCAAAATGTTTATAGACTTCTTTTAATCATATAAATAAATTGTTTTACTTTATTGTACTTATTACTTTTGGTATTTAATTGCATCTAATGCCACTGCCTTAATATGTGGAAATGAACGTGGTAATGCATTAAAGTGCGGTGCAGCTTGACTACTGAATATACTCCATCTAGCATAAAATAATACTATCACACAAGTTCCTGGTAAAAGTCTGCCTTCTTTATCATTTCTACTTTTGTTTGATGGTCCAGGTTCTAAGATTAATAATTTCATTAATCTGGTTGCATTAACAATCTGAAATAGTTAATGCTTGTAATTTATTCCCTTCCATTTTAAATTTAATATTCTCAAATATTTTATTATGTTACTTCTACTGGTCCATAGACTTTATCCGTTAGGCAATTGACTTTAGTCACATTAGCAGTTGAATTGTTTATTGTCACGTTCGCTTCGATAATTTTATTCTCTTCTTCATATTTGATGTTTCCCGTATCAGGTTCAGGTTCTCCATCAGAATTTTTGAACGAAATTACTTCTAGCATCTCGCATTTGTCCATTCGTGCGAAAACACCTATCACATGAACTAAGCAGATAGGGAAGATTGAAATTGTATTATGATAGAAAGTGCAATAAAATATATGAATATCTCACCTAAAATTATAATAAGTAAACACAAATTCCTTTGAGAAAAATACATTTTATGTACATAACCTAGAAAACTGTTCGTGTGTTTCTGTTAGGAATTTGAAGGTGATTCAATTCACAAGTAACTTGGACGTTTTCCTATAAACACATGATATCTAACGAATGTTCGTAATTGCAGCATAATTCGCACTATCACACACGTAATAAGCAAGTTGATGCATCATGTTTATTTCCATTCTCAATTAAGAAATAGAGGCATAGCGTGATAGACTGTTTGAGGTCGCATCGATCGCGTATCCTTCAATTTCAATTTATCTATAATTCGCCCGATTAATTTCACTATAATCACTTGAAGTGTGAAATATGAAATACAATCCGAAATTATTTTTATACTCTTGTATTAATGTAAGTTTGATATCTATAATCAGAATACGATATTAGACAATATCAAATCGTAGATTTAAAAAATTGCAAGTTCAATTTTTAAAAAATTTGAGTAACATTTCAATTTAATTATATATATATGTTAATATTTTTATTTATTATTATTATTATTATTATTAACATATGAATTTGTTTACATTATATTAAAGCGTGTAAGTGCTTATTTATTTAAAGATTACCATGCCATAATTACTGATTCATTTGTAAATTATGAAATCGTTAATTTACAGAATAAATCTCACGCGATGCTGCGATCAAGCTCGTTGCTTTCGAGTGTATTCCACGCACCAGCGGAAGAAGAAAGAAAGAAAGACTTAAGAGTAGGAGTTGCCTCGCGTATCTAGCCACTTTCATTGTTATTCGATCTGCCTTACACCAAAGGTGCAAGCTGAGTACTTCCATCTCCCGAAGGAATAATCAGAAAATTTGTACGAAATTTTTCGTCATTTAATATCGAGTTTTCAGTAAGTACATACGTATATGTATAAATTTTAATTCATACTTCTCACTACTTTGACATGCACTATTTTAGCTGCTACTTTTCGCTGGTAATAATCAAAGTATATACTTTCTTTCTTTTTTTACTTTATATTAGAGAGAAAATCTTTGCACTTTCCCTTACACTTTACTTTACTCTTACTCGATGTCATTTGATATTTATCGGTATATAATTTTTACAGAAATAATTAATAATTATTGTTAATTAATACAATAATATTATATATAATATTATATATTAATTACAGACAATAAAAATTACATTTGTCGTTGTATACTTTAACAATTTTATCTGATATAAAGAATTTATCTGAGAACAAATCTGGATGAAAATAATTGTCTAAGTTTGTTCCATTTTTTTTGTACTGAATCTTTCTCTCTCTTTTTCTGGAATTGATCATTCATATAGATAATTAGAATTTACAATAATAGTATTCTCTAAAGTGGATTCTTCAAAGTTTTGTCAAAGAAATATACGGCTTATGGCACAGGAACTAAGGTAGAAAAGATGATACTACGAAGATATGAATACTCCCTGGCAAAAAAATTGCAAAATCGACATTAGAGTACCGGTTAACGGAGCGCGAAAGCACCAGCAGATGAAATCAACATCGAATCGCGCATTAGCATACAAAAATAGTGGTGCTGGCCTTATTCACCTTGCCAACCAAGATTCATACATTCCGTCTAAACAATAAGATTTCGTACTTGAGATCCCGTAAAAAGGTTGCGTGTACCCGAATGAAACACTACGCCTACGTACACTACAGCGTTTCAATATCGGTCAATTAGGAAATTGAGAAACTCGTGTTGCATCTGTGCTGGGAAATCGTATTGTTTTTCGTGTTATAACATCGTCCACCATTTAACAACTTGTAAGACTGAAGCCAACGTGTTTCGTACGAAACGCTAAATAGCATTGATTTTGTATAAGATTTCTCAATTGGAACTTGGCAAAAGTGAACATTACATTTTTATGGATTAGAAATATTGCAAATATTGCTTTATTTTGTAGTATTTTTAAAAATTGGATATTACACAGAAGCGTTTGATAGTATTAAATTTGTGTAAGATTTTTCAGTTGCAAGTTTTGTGAAACTTGTATTTTCACGAATTGATAACATTTTACAAAATTTCGTAGATTTTTTTTTATTTTATGATATTTTTTTCTAATTAGATATTAAGGAAAAGATTAGAATATATTCTAGCGTTTTGGAATATCAGTGCGACTAATTCGATAGTTACTCGGAAGAATGAATAATAATCGGTGAATAAAATAGAGGCAGTTCGCGTCCAAATTGTGCTTCCTGGTTTCACTCGATTGTCGCTGAAATAGACGGAAGGAAGACGCATTCATGCTCTGTTTCAGCGGCTCGAATTCACTGAGTTTCTACAGGATATACCTACTGAGATATTTTAATGATGCCACCACACGTAGATGCGCCTTCTTGCCTTTTTATGAGCCTTGAAAGTGTCATTGCAGTTGTCTTTATCACAGAAACATAGAAAGGACAATGACCTGGCTACTTTTCTCCTCGTTTAAATGCTAGATTTTTATCAGTTTTTGCCTTGAGTATTTTACGTTTTGGCAATCTGCAAATCTTTTTCTTCTTATTGCGATTTACGGTTGCAGTCTTATCATGTTGAAATTGAAATGTATGCAGTGATATTTATGTGATTATGTATAATTGCATAAATGTTCAAAATTATTTTATAACCATGCTACTTCACTTCTTCTGTTGTTTACAGAGATGGTGTCAGCCTTTAAGGTATCAGTGATCTTGCTACTGACATATTCATCGATCAGTTCTGCTCGTTCGAACATCGGCAATTGGGAAGCCTGCGGCGGAAGATTGGAACGTGCCCTAGATGCACTTCACAAAGACTCGAGCAGAAGGAAAGGACTTGAAGAGGAGGAAGCGGGAATGTTTTATCAACAAGAACTCCGTTCTGTACCACTTGAGATGTCAGTCTCCCGGATTGCTGTTAAAGTAATATTTATTACGTGAATTGCATTCAAATTTACATCAAAGATAGGAGTTTAAAACAAGTCTCGGATGGAAAATTGAATTTTTTCTTTAATAAATTATACACACAGAATAGTTGCCTGTTGAGATTTATCAAAAGCTTTAAGCGGGAAACTTATATTTAAACTTTATTATTAAAAAAGAATTCTAAACGTTAATTCCTTTTTAACATAGTTCTCTGCTGTTTAGTTGCCACAAGGTGCTAGAAACACCGGAAATCCATGGGCCAGGGTCGAAAAATGTATTTACGAGCCTAGCAACAATTCTCTGCAGACTCGGGTGATGTTTAATGATTTATCCGTCTCTGGGATAGTTTCGTTAATGCCACGGGATCATCAGCCACCTATACAGGCTGAATCTTGTACGATGACTCTAAGATTGAGACGAGCAGGTGTTGACTTTTTAACAAGTCCAATCGCTCGTGGTAGAGGACAGATGCGCATTCGAACGGAGTCCAGCTTCTTAGAGCCCAGATTTGCTTCTATCTACGCTTACGGTTGTCGCCCTACGCGTTTAGACAAGCAAATTAAAAGACAAGACAAGTGGCCTCCATTTTATCCACCTCGAGACGAGGTAATTCATTTATTTCGCTTCTAATAAGTAGACTGCGGATATTGATGTATTTATGGGAAACTTAAAAGTGCAAAAATATAGAGATTACATATAATACGTAACAACATATTTTTGCTTAGGTTCCATTTCTTTAATCTTTTTCATAAAACTATGACTTTGCGTAAATATCTGTAGTCTATAGTAGCTCAAAAAGACACGCGAACACTTATAGAAATCTTTTTACCAATATAATCATAAAAGTGGTGCCTCATTTCACAGATAAAATGAGAGAATGAAATTTTATAATATATTAAAAATATACATACAATATATCCATAAAAGTTTTCTATGATACAGTGGCTACAAAAATTATGGGTACATTCCTTTATTTTCCACTGGAGCGTTTTTATCAAGTTCTACATTTCATCTTCGTAATATCCAAGTCCTGTACTTATACGAAAGTACTACCAAATGATACAAAATCTAATATACTCTGGGCCTAATTAACCCTTTAGCATATAAATGCTATAATAAATACAATGATATGTAAATACTTTTTATAGCCATTGTAAGTGCTCAGGTATTGATAAGTTATCCTCTAACTGACTTTTAATTTCTGCTGTATCAAGAATAAAACATTTAATCTTCTGCAGTATGGACTTCTGCCCCTAACATTGCACGATGATTATGAAGCAGCGGAACCACGTCAATTGGTGGGTGTTTCAAAAGAAGTAGATATCGTTATACCAAACGAAACTCGTCAGTCTCGTATCGTAAGCGCACCTCTTACGAAATTAGGAATATGGAGAAAAAACATTTGGCTCACTAAATCTTCACCAAGAGAAAAGCGAGCCCTGGTCGAATCTGACGTTGTCGTAAGTTCCTCGAGCGTTCGCCGCTTTCCAGGATCTTTCGAAAGTGGTCAGGAAGCCAGCAGTCATCCCATAAAGATATTACGATCTACGGAGACAATTACTCCTGAAGATTTTGCAACAGCATTGACCAGTAAACGGTCAAAAACCAACGAAACTGGCAATTGCACCGAACAACATCAAACGAGGCAAAGCAACTTGAACAATATAACGAAGATTCTTCCGAAAAGTTTAGACGACAACAACGAATCAAAGGCGAACGTTAAAAGAGAAAATAGCTATCACATAAGTGAAAACGATGCGCCGAAAGAAACCAGACATTTGTATATCGATGAAACGTTGGATAATATTTTCCCGATTGACTTAGAAAACGATAGTAGAAATTGGCAGTCGAAAGAACACGTCGCCAGAGAAATGGAAGATGTGTTTTTACGCGGTGCCAGCCAGGCTTTGACCAGATACATAGAGAAACAGCTACATCCTGCTATTAAAGAAACACTTATGATTTCTATGGGATATACTATCAGTTATGGATAACATGTTCTTTCTTTGATTGATTAGTACCAATCTGTTGTAATTCAATTTTTAGGAAATTTGTATAGGTATTGTAGGAATACGAGCAAAAATCAGTATCGTCGTTGTAATAACGTTAATTTCTAGTCTTTAATACTGATGTCTAGAAAAGTCAAATGATAAATATTTTATTAAAAAATTCTTTGTTTTTAAATAAATCAAGTTTGAACATTCGCTTTTTATGGTTAATACATGCATTTAGGATCAATTGCAAATGACAAATTATCGTAACTGTCCTTGATCCTTATTGGTCCTTCGTTTCTTTTTCTACAATTCTGGAAGTTAATTTAGATCTCAATTTCGTAATGAGATGTATTATTAACCAGAATATAAAATAGCAAGGCAAGAATGGATAAAGCATTTGTCGCTTTGTAGTTTAATTTCGTCTTGTTCGATAAAACTTATTTTATCTAATAATAAAATGGTAGTTGCCTATATAAATATTGTATAAATTTATAGTTTAATTAATCTGATAAATATTGTGATTTATTTCAATTATTAATAATACAGAGAAAATGGGCCTGAAAAATGAACTAAATTAAACAAATTTCCTCAATTAATTGAAACTAGATTTAAGAATAGATCGATTTATTACTTTACTACTGCATATCAGCTTTTCAAGGCAAATCTTAATATTTTCGAATACGATATATGTCATAGCATATTAGTTATATAATAAAAATAAGAAACACTATATTATATTTTATGTTATTACCGTACATTATTCTTAATGGTTTCCTTCTCGATGCGATATATGTTGTAAGTAGTACATATCTTAGCATTTTTTATTTCTTTTTCCTTTGTAGACCTTTGTTAATATTATATATGTCGGATTAGGGTTGGAATTTTGGGTGTTCGATGAACCTTCACTCAAATTTACCATCGCGGATATAGCTGATATTTATTGGTACAAATGTGGGCACTACAAAAGGCTATAAGTAATAGCGGCGATCGGATGGTCGAGATGCTGATGACAACGAATTCAGGTTCGATAACGAATCCACGGTCCACGAGACGACGAATGCGATGTGATACACGTATAACTCCACGTACAAGTAAAACTTATTTGCATGAACTCTACCAAAATCCAAGTGGAACTGCCCTTATATATTCCTCTCCCCACCTCTCAGGTCAATCTTTGTTTTTAAGAAAAGCCATATAATCATTCCATTCCTCTGTCAGGTACACGTCCCTCCCGTGACCGTGGCTACGTTCAGTGACCCGCTATGTCACTTCGAGCCCAAGCCCATCGTCATAAAATCGGATTAGAACATTAAAACTATTTCTTATTTTTGTTACTTAAGTGTAGCTATAGTAAAAGTCTGGACTAGGGTATTGGGGTTTTCTCCAACATTCCAAAAGGGAGGCCCCGATGTCCTTTCATCTCCGACATATAAATATCCATATTGTAAAAAAGTTAAGACTAATTGTCAATTATATTGGATATTACTTATATTGGATAGATTTTCCCAACATTATTAGATAAAATAGATTTTTGAAAGAAATCCCACACTTTCATCATAAACCATAACTCTGCCCATTTCCTTCGTACAGTCCATTTTTGTCGCGCGCTGTGCTCTTTGTTTCTACTATTGTATCCTCTATTTTGTCTGTATCGTGTGTCTTTGTTGCACACTGTACCCCTCTTTTTCTATCGGCACTCCTATTGTTTGTCTTTGTCGTACACTATTACCCTCTTTGTCTGCGATCAAGGCATGTGTTGCCATCTATTATATAGCGAAGGAACTGAAACTTGGAGCGTTATAAGGTAGATGACACTCAATGGCTTACCCAAGCCATGTTTCAGATCAAGTAGCTCAAGTTTTGTCTACGGATATGCCACATCCCGCCATCTATTACATATCGAAGGAATTATAACTTAGGCTGTTTTTGGATAGATGGCATCATATGGCTTATCCAACACACGTTTCAGATCATGTAGCTCCATTTTTGTGTTCGGACATACCACGTTTTGCCATCTATCCATAAATGAGCCAAGTTTCAGTTCCTTCACTACCTAACAGTTGGCAGTACATGACGACCGCAGACAGGAAGGGGATAGCGTGCGACAAGAACAAACGATAGGAGTGGCGATAGAAAGACACCATCACAGTATTCGACAAAGACAGAGGGTACGATTGATAATAGATGTAGAGGGGCTGATATGTCACATGACAAATATAGACGATATGACTATGATTAAGATGAAAGACGGAGACTGTTTAATTAATTTATATAGGTTTTTGTGAATGTTTCTGAAAATTGTTCGTATTTCTAAATATTTTGTGTTAATTATAAACATTTACTTGTTTATTCCCACTTTGAATTTTCATTTACATTTAATATGTAAACAAAAATATATTTCGAAATGTTTGTATATTCCTTTTTTCTAATTTGTGAAGATGGCGAGGATGAGGGCTTAGAATGACGACAGTTAAGGGCGAATGATAAAACGGGAGGATTCTCTTTGTGATATTGATTTCTTCAATGAAATTGTGAGAATATACAGTAATTTACATCAAATTTAGTTTTATAATATAATGTAACATATTACCCATAAGCTATGCTATATTAGATGGTATAACACCTTTAAATGTATATACTATTGTAGATGTATTGTTTATATGGTTTATATGGGCCGAAGTGGGAGGTTTGGTGCCTTAGTGTATGCATTTATAGACAGTGTAACCTCCAGACAGGTACTTGTTTTAAAATGAGTAAGTGACATTCGAGCCTAATAGGATCTAGGAAACAGAATCGGTGAAACGATTAGTCAAAAAAACGATTAGTCATGCTCAATCCAATTAATCATTCACAATCGAATCGTAAATTATAATCTGTATAAAATATGTATAATAATATGTATAATATCTGTATAAACGCCGACGCGTTTGCGCGCCCAATTTTTGGACCGGTGCAGACGAGCGGTTTGCATTAATTCGTCAATAGTTTTTGCACGAAATTACCTTTCCGATCAGTTGTATCATAATACAGTTGGAGTACAAAGAGTACATATTGTTATTTTACTTCATGCGTAAAATGTCTTGTCCTATACACCCTATTTGTAATGTCATAGGATCCGCTACTATACTAAATCGATTACGTCGTATGCGATTCGAAAATATTATAAGAGTAGAATGACCTCCAAAACGAAAATGCATTGAATGTCACGTCTATTCTGTACCTTGTCTGTGGCACTAGTGTGGACAAGGACAGATAGAGAAATTAGTTCGCCTTTTCACCGCTATGTTACGATAGTATTTCATAAATCTCACAATAATTTCATGAAAACGAGATTACCATAACGATGAGAAAAGATATCGTGATATCACTAAAAATATATTTTTCTCAAATGCATAATCATTATCGGACATCGTTCGTCAAACTGTATCTGAATAATCGCAATCTGTCGTGATATACATAATGAGGATCGAATGATTCTCTTATTATTACTGTATATGAATCTTTCAGAAGTCAGATTGATCAACTCTGTATTTTGTTGATTTCCTATTTCCATTACATAAGTAATCAATGTTTAATTTTCAAAAAATAAATGTAAATAAATTCTAAGGTGAACTTAGAAGGCAGTATCTGTAATATCATCGGTAGACTGCGAATTTTGATCTACTTAAAGAAAATTTAAAACTATAAAAATGCGCAAAATATATATAATATAAAAAAAAATATATACAATCTTATATATATAAAATCTTTAATTATATAAAATCTAATATATAAAATCTTTACTTAGTCACACTTCATTAGTTGTGTTAGTAGACTAATCGTTACTTTTCTGTGCCTTTCCACTTATACAGTTGATCAATGTGGTTTCTGAAGGGCTCATATATCAATGTGTATGTAGGTCCCTGCAGAAGTGTAGAAAACGAATGATGACGGTGCTGAGGGGTGAGAACGTCGAGGTGCTGTTTTCACCCATATAGATCTAGCCTACAAATGTATACAGTATTTGACTCTGGTCATGGGTTAAAATTTCATTTAGCTAGTTACAGAAAATCTCAAGTATCGTTTTTCTTGATAGAAGACAAATGAGATACGAATACCCACACATATTTTTTACATATTTGTTTATTTTACATATATGTCTAAAACCAAAGGCATGGAATCAGTTTGAAGAACTAGTGGGGATAGCGATGGCCAGTTAACAAAGCAAAATCCCGGCCAGTTAACGCAGTACTATTTTATTGCCATATGCAACTCTAGCTGTTACTTATAAGTGAAGATGAATATGGTACTCATCTTTGCTTATGGGCAGAAGATATTACTCTGAAGTTCTGGGACACGCGAAAAATGCCGTTTATTACAAGTTTTGCTATTTACAATTTTTACAGTATCTTACATCATTTATCGTGTCTCACGATTACCGCGTGTTTGAAAATGTTAGAATTTTGCAGATGATAACGAAACTTGTTATTATTTATTATTTAAACTATATCTATAATTATTTATTATTTTATTTACAGTGATTATTAAATTACAGGTTGTATATTTCGAGCGATTATTATGAATTATTATTCAGAGAGTTTAAATTCTCTGTTCTTATATACATATCCGTTTTAGTATCTATTAAATGCAAAGAAAGTTTTTAAGAGTTTCCAATGTGTAAATAAGATTTTGAACTATACGTAGGCAATTTTTTCAAATTTTCAAATATATATCTTATAGAAACAATAAAATTATTTGAAAATTTGTAGAAAAAGGGGTCAAATACCCATTATCTGTGGGCGTACATTCGTGCATCACTACTCACGTATCCATTATACGCAAAGATAGCTCTTAAAAATGTTCAATGCTTAAATAAGATTCTATATAAACAAATTTTTAAAATTTTCAAACATATTCCTTATAGAAACAATAAAATTATTTGAAAATTTGTAGGAGAAAGGGTCAAATATCCATTGTGAATGCATGCACGTATGTGCATCACTACTCCTGCACACTTACGTCATAGTTACCTTGTGTGCAGGCCGGTGCACCCTTACCACGTAGCAGCGCGTGCAGCAGCAGCAACAGCAGCAGCAGCCCGTCCTCTTTTCTACGTGCACGTATCATCCTTAGTGGAGGGGGTGAGATTGGTGCCATTTCAGTGACGTCAGAGTCGATCGTCAGGCGCAAACTGGGGGTTTGCGCCCACCATACTACGTCAGAATGACGAGCCGATAAACTACCTATCAGGTTTTTCTGCGGCGGGCGGGCCAACGGTCTTAGGGTAAACATTCCTTCTTTTTATCATTTCAAGTAGTTGCACGTTGTATTTCATTTGATTTTATTAAATAGTGATTTAATTTTGATAGTGAAGTAACCGTAAAGAAAGAAAAAAATGAAGGAGGGTGCTGAGGTGGTGGTCGGTGAAGCACGTTCTGGATTCTGGTTTCCAGGTGGCCGCCGTTGGTTTGGCCGACGATGGCGAACTCGGCGGGGACGACGGTCGACGGCATCGACGTCGGCGAGAATGACGGTACGACAGGTGTGACCGGTGGCGGGCCTAGGAATCCTCTCATCTGCGGTGTCTGTCATGACTATTACAACGAGCCTTGTCTGCTGTCCTGCTTTCACACCTTTTGTGCCCGCTGCATCCGTGGCCCTCATCTTGAGGGAAAAGTCTCCTGTCCCATCTGCGGGTAGATAACAACGACTGTTATTGCATGGCGTCCTTAGGGTGGGTGACGATCCCAGGTCTGGGTTAGGTTCGGCTACTATGTGCATGTTATTACATTTCCTATTAGTTCTAATGTCTGTGTGTAAATTTTGTGTCTTAACATAATGACAAAATTTGTTATGTCTTTGCCAGTTCCTTCTCTACGATGATCTTTTGCTTCGTACACTTTTGTTTCAATAATCTTGGGTTTAAAGAATGAAATTTCCTAATCGTTTTGATGTTTGTGGCATAGAATGTATGGGTGCGATAAGTTTTGCTTAACTCCATTGAGATATATATGAAATAAAACCCATATAGCTAAACTTATTTTTATTGTTTGTATAAGTTGTAAATTATGTTTGTTTTGCAAGTACTTGTTTAGACATATTTCTTTATTGTAAAGTGTACGTGTTTCTGATTTATCGTTCAGAATGGAATTCTGTAGATTCATCTTATTGTAATTGTTTATTCTGTTGTAATGGTTCTCTGAAATCTTTTTCTCTTTATATATGACTTCTCTGAGAATTTTTCTATATAGTTTATGATAATATTCTTTTGCAAGAGTTGAAGTATTTTTCATATCATTCTTTATACTTTCTATTGCCTGTTACCACAAATTTGCAATACATTACTGCTCATAGGCAACAGACACAGTTGAAAGATGGAGCACAACAACCACCACCTGATCAACTGATACGTCAGCTAGTTGAGTTGGCAAACTCTGAGAATCCACCTTGTGCCAACTGTGATAAACGGGACAAGTCTACTATGTTTTTTTGTACAACATGTGGTAAGTAGCAAACAATAATAAATGTAACCCCAATCATTCTACTATCTTATCCTTGAAACTTAAAACTATTTTTGAATATAGGACAAGCATTGTGTACACACTGCAGGGAGAATACCCATCGTGCGAAGATGTTCTCCACACACGAGGTGTTACATATGAGCAAATGCACCAAGGATACACAACGTCGTTGCCCGACCCACGGAGAACAATACATAATGTATAGTCAAAGTGCCAAGTGCATGCTCTGTGCTACTTGTTTTCGCGACACTCCTGCGGATGCGAGGCTTCACTGCGTTGATATTGAAAGTGCCTGGCAACAGGCTTCGAAGAAGATGGAACGAGCTGTTAATTCCATTTGTGAGCTGCAAGCTGGCGTGCGAGACGGAGTGTTGGCTTTAAAATCACAATTGGATGAACTACGACATAGTTTGGATTCCGAAAAAAGGACATTGAATTCTTTCTGTCAGGGAATGCAGGAGGCCATAACGAAGACGCACGGAAGTACTCTGACAGAATTGCAGCGACAGTTTGAAACGAAGGAAAGGATGGTTCGAAGCCAATTGCTTTCATTAGGTAGCGCACTTCCCGTGCTGCAGATGCATTTAATGCTATGCACTGCCTTTACTAGCGGCGCGACGAAATATCAATTTCTCGAGCTAGCCCATCCGATGTTGGAACGACTAAGTCGAGTCGCGCAATTAGGATATCCATCGAGGCCGCCTCTACTGACTGCACATTTGAAGACTAATTATAAGAATGAATTTGCTCGCGCACTGCAACCGTACGTCGGTCAGTCCCAGAAGGAATCATTATATGACCAAACTCACACGACGGCTCAACAGGATCCGCCAGTGATTCAGGTACTTAGATACATTTAGCCTGGCCACCTCTCGATTACGAATTCCATCTTTACGTTCATATTACAAGTTTCTTTTTCATTGCATTTCTCGCGCACACTTCTGTGTAAGTATTTTTGTTTACAGGATTTTACTCGATATATGATGTGGCTTGTACTTAATCGTATGGTGGTAGTTAGTAGCCAGATTAGAATACAGTCATTCTTGTAGCAAATTGACTGTTCTCGGCAGACGTGAAAACGTTTCGTTTCTTGTTAGTTTCTTAGCCGATGATGTGGTAGTCAGTATCAGACAGTTTATTCAGACCCGTATATATCTATATACACGTCTGACGTTCTGGGAAGAAATGGCTCAGAGTTTACGTGAGATATTTCTTTTCCAAGCAGAGCAGCAAGTCTGCTCAGAGGATTCCAACCAAGAGCGGGACCGACGGTGGACCGTTTTCCAGCCACTGTCGAACATTTGATAGTCAGCTGAAGGAATTGAATCAGCAATTGCTCACTGTGAAGGAACGTTTAGAAGAATTACATCGTGATGTGGCAGTTCTGAGAAGAGCTAACACACCTCCGTTGGGCATACGTTACGAACAGGTTGCGAGGGATTGTCGGGTGCTAGAGCAACAATTAGAGCATTATCAGATGGAACTAGAACGTCTTAGAAACGTGTTCGATACACTTTGGGATGAACAGTTATGTAGAATTCACATAGAAAAAGAAATATTCCATTCTCAGGTATTATTTAGATTTTATTATTGGCAAAGCTTAAACGTCTTGAAGATACGTTGATTAATGAATTCCTTTGTTCATTCAGATGAACGATATCCTATCATTGAGAAGTCAGGTAAAACAATTGCAGAATCTTGCTCAACAATTAGAACCGTATATAAAATCTTTCGCAACCGGAGTTAGTGCTGGTGAAGTAAGCATGATAGCCTCTGATGCAGCCAGTAATCAGCATTTGCAGGCGTTACTGGATCACTTGGCACGTTTACAAATGCAGGAACCACCGCAACCGCAAACCCAAGCCCCGACCAAGGATCATCGACATTCGCGTGCTACTGCAACTAGTGCAGATAATGCGCTTTACATGAAAGGTATCTACTCTTAATTTCAATATACTCCAATTTCAAGATTATCACGTGATCCACGTGAATTTTTCATTTAGAAACGAAGGAGGTACCAACACGTTGCCGTACTCCTTCCGCTGATGTCGAAGCTATCTTGGATTCGAGTGGAAACATTATTGTCTATGGAACGGCCAAATCAACGGACTCGAAAAGAGGAATGCTTAGCCAATTGATCGAAAAAGCTAGAAGTAAAGAAGATCGTAAGAAATCGCCAGGAAGAGAGGAAAGTCGTGATCGTAGTCAGAGCCGACGACCGAGGAAGTCTCCCGATAGTACGAAGCCTAAAACACCGCCTGGTCACTGGTCTGCCAGCAAAGTACGATCTTTGTATCGATCTCTGAAGGGTGGCAGTGGAGATAATTCTGCCGAGGGACTCGATCAACCAGAAAGATGCACGGATTCCCAGCAACCACAGTCGCATACGACTGGTAAGAATCGATCTGTGAGGATTGTATGCACGAGTAAATAATGTTGCTAGAAAGAATTTGATGCTATAAATTTGACGATAGTTCAGAGGATTATGTAGATAGCATTTATGATCGATGTAAATAAAACCCTGATGAATGTACACGAGAATTATTGTACTATCGCGCCCAATTCAGGAACGAGTGCGGCAAAGTATCGCTTTCATTCAAAGTTACGCCGGCTAATTAATTAAGGTATAAGTTGATGCACAGAGTGGCTCGTTTGGGAGCAAACGTACTGACAAGTGATGCGGTTATTACATACTGTTCCACTTAAAACAATGTAATGGGTATTAATGGATGATGGATGATATTTCCACCTTCCTTCCAAGTTACACAGTTCGAGTATTCTTTTCATTCGGTGCACATCATGAAAATTTTAATTAAACCAATGTCTGTGTAAATGCACGGTTCAATTCAATTCATCATTCAATTACCTATCTCTCATGCCAAATTCTTCAAATTCTTCTACATAATAGAACAAACATTTCATATCAAACATCATTTAAAAACCATATATCTTAGCTACATTGTTTCTTTTAATTTTACAATATCGGTTCTCCGAAACATTAATATGACTAATTTCTCAAAGAAGGATGCATGAAGCGACATATTTGATTTTATCATCCTAGTTCATTCATTTAAATCATTCACATACTTCTAGCAGGGGAAGAAGGAGAATATCAACGAATTTCGGAGGCGTCCAGCACGGGAGAGGTGAAGAAGCGAGTTCAGGCTCAGGTACACGCGGTTCCCGACGAGCAATCGATTCCTGCAGGCAAGGGAACCAAGGTGTATCCAGCTAGTGACTCGGAGGACGTGTTCTACGCGGATGAGAAGGCCTCGACGGAGGTGAGGAGACGTCGACGTGCGAGCTGTGACAGCCTAAGTACCACCGGCTCGGGAAGCAGGCGATCGAGTATTGTCGATGGGACGGTAGGTCAATCCGCGCAGGATCCCAGGAAAACAATGGTTCTTTTGATCGGGCCTACACCGAAGTCATCGTCTCTGGTGCAGAAGCAGCGTTCCTGGGAAACATTTCCTCGGCCAAAAAGCAAACGCAGTGTAACGGCCAGCGAGGGGGGAGCCTCATCTCTTAGCCAGCTGAAGAAAACGGACAGTTTCGAGGGGCACGAGGAAACCGTGAGAACACTGGTGGCGGCCGTACAGGAAACAAGGTCACACCTGCATCATCGTCACGTGCATCATCATCGTCATCACCGAAAGAGCAAGACAAATTAAAATGATTCAAAGGAAGCTACGGTGAAGGTTTTAAAGAAGCTTTCTTTCAAGAGGTATCCAGCCCGGATGGCCAAAGTGTGGAAGTAGATGTTAAGTAGGAAGAAAATTATATCGAAATAAAAGTATTTACTAGGCTGTTCTGAGTAGTTAGGCTGCGTTTGGCTATCCGGGAAGGAATCGATACCCTCCAAAATAATGCCTAGCATACATCGGGGAAAGTATTATAGAAGGACTGTACTTTTTCGATCGATAACATATTGTTATTGGTAGAAAAAAAATAATACATTGTTACGCAAAATGGTACTACGAGGATTTTTTTCCAAGTATTTTGAGCGTTTTATTAGAGGTATTATAATAAATATAAAGGGCATTTCGTGTGATGTATATAATACCACAGACGAAGATGATCTTACGAATTAGGAATCGTTTATCGCTATAAACTGCTATTGATTAAAGCACCTTCGACAAGTGCATGTTTTTACTTTTACGAGACATTGTAAATTTTTCGAATGTTTTATTTCTCGGTCTGGACCAAGAAGTGTTTTCAACGTTTATATAATCATCTTGTATAATTGATCGAGTAATTTCTACTCCCATGTATGTCTAGTCAGAGTTGTTTCAGGGTCAACCAGCCTTCAACGTAGAGCAGTCTTCAATTTTTTATCGAACAGCGTTTTGATTGCACTTTGAAGCGCCGAAGGTCATAATATTGCTGCCAATAGTCAAATAATACGTAAAAAAAGTATACATATTACATATACGTATATAAAAGAGAAAAAAGAAATTAATAAATGATACTCTTACTGTTGATGCAATCCTTACATGCTGCATAAACATTCAGAGGCTCAAAATAGGATTATAGGAATACGTCGATAAACTATATGTGGGTATACATACAGTTACGATTTAATTACTACTACTACTACTTACTACTACTACTACTACTACTGCTACTACTACTACTACTGCTACTATTATTACTACTATTACTACTACCACCACTACTACCACTACTCCTACTCCTACTATGAAAAAGTATAAGAAGGAAATAAGCAAGAAGGAGAAGAAGAAGAAGAAGGAGAGTGGAAATGAAGGAAATAATTTCCTATACTGCTCAAATCATGTGTTTTCTTTAATTTGAAATTAGAATTGGATTAAGAAGAATGGATTTTGTAAAGTGAACAATTAAAATTGAATCGTAAAAAAAAAGGAAGAATTAGAATTTATATATAACAAATTCAAATTTTATATATAACAAATACAATGCACACTCAAACCCTATAATTGAACGACGAACGAATCATCGATTGTACATGGAAAATCGAAGTGATAGCATTTTGTCCTGATAAGAAAAGATAGCCTAATTACAAGTGTACTTGTAATTTGCCAAACACACGAGGATCCATCGTCTACAATTGTACTTCAATTATATAGGAGTATAATTGCGATAAATGTTTTTACAATTACATACACGTGTCAAATATTGAAGTGATTGTTTCATCAGAAATACACAATACTCAGCTTCCACGAAAAACGAAGGTTCCTCGTGAAAGTTAAATACAATCGTTAAAAAATTAAGAAGATATCACGGTCTTCGTACAGATCATGAGTTATAATTATAGTAAATGTACACGATTAATTATGTATGAAAAATATCAAATTGCTGATAATATAGAGAAATATACAAGTTATAAATTATAAAAATCGTTTAATTATCGATAGATATTTCCATTATTCGATGCAGACGATTTACTAACATGATTTTACGTATTCTTTTATTTTTTTTTCCTACTAGAGCAAGTCCTACAATTTTGTATGTACAGTTTATATTACTAAAACAAGCTATTTATACAATTATTTTTTGTAGAACTGGTGCAACACGTTTTTCCAACACAGTTTGCTTTATATTTCTAAATTTTAATAAGATTTAAAAAAAAGATATGGGGTATAATAAAAAATATTAAAATGAAGACGTTATACAATTTTTTTTGCTTGACTATAAAAACTTGCTGATTTTATATACACTACTATTCGGTAAAATCTATCTGTTTTATACATATGGTATTATAACATTAGTATTTAGATTGTAATCTGAATTATGTCATTTTTATCTTAATAAAGTATATAATGCACGATTTATTAGCTATGATAGTATATAGAAGTAAATTTACATTTTTCATTTCTTTTTTAATTATCAAAGTTTTTCTATCAAATACTTATTCTATTTTTCATACATCTACTTAAATTTAAGAATAAATACATGATGACGATTCTTGCATTATCCATCTCCTAATTTCAAAATTTTTAATATCAAAATTATATTTACAGGACAGGCGAAGTTTAGAAAAATCAGCTACAAATAAATTAATTTGAAATGTCATATTTATTATTACTTCATTATATTCCCTTGTACTTTTTTCAAACTATTAATATTAGTTACGGTTGAAAAAAGCTTTTCCTCTAGTTCTATTCCTGTTTTTTGATTGTTAAGTACATAATTAGTTTTTGTTGGTTTTGATTTTAAATTAATTAGTTTCAAAATAATGTCTTTTTCAGCTGAATTTAACATTGTATTAAATGCTTTTTGAAAGTGATCTATCAAACGTATTAGTTCACATAAGGTAACGTTTTTACTGACATTTAATGTTGTATCAAATGGATTATGAATATAAAGAGGTGAGAAATCAGATTTCGGTTTGGATGTTCCCTCTCTTATACAAATTGCTTGCGTTTTAAAATCGAAAATACTATAATATTCAAAAAAATTAAATAAAAGACTGTGCAAATTTTCATTATTGGTACACTTTATGGATTTTTTGTAATCTACAAACCAATCAAAATCAGGAGTTGTTGAAGTCTTGTTACTCTTATTGAGTCCTGCAAACAGAGAAATAAAAAGTACAATACAATAAGTGAATATAAAGAATTTTTTTAATGTTCATACTTACCTACAAAGTGGTTTATGGTTTTCACAGATGGTAATATATTTTTCACTTGTAAATAAAATATAATTAACAAAGTAAGGGAAAAATTTGTTATCCAGTGACCCGGATGTTCCTTTGTCAAATTCATAACTCTTGCCCACTTACGAATGGTGAAAACAAGTGGCTTAATGCGCCAATCCAATTGTCCATATGTATATAACAACTCGGACATGTGTAATGCAATCCTGTACAAATAATTTAAAAACTATTGTAATACCCCAAAAAGATGAAAAATATATATTTATTACATACATGTTTGTGCTACTAAGATCACATTGCATATTTGTATATGTGTTATAAAATTTAATTATGGGAACCCGAGCTCCAAGAACCTTTTTTATATCAATGATTCCAGGAACACATATTTTCATTACTGTACCTACTGCTTCTAAGAATTCTTTTTGTTCATTTCTTTCTGTAAGAGGGATATTTCGTGTCATAAACAAGAACTTCCTCCAGTTCTGAAAACAAAGCAATTTTTTTTTATCAAAGATATACAAAACTGATAACATAATTATATATACGTCAAAATACTTCTTCATACTTACAATATTTTTATCAATATCCACAATAGTTTTACATAGTAAATCAAGATCACATCCTAATTGACCAAACCCATTAACAGAGGATCCAAATGGTACCACACATATATTGAGAAATAACTTAGATAAGTGATAAGAAATCTGATTAGCAGTATAAAATCTCAATCTTATGTCTAGATCTGTAATTTTTAAACCATTATATAGGTATATCATTTGATCTGACACCTAAAACATTAAAACATTTTCTATTATTATATGTAATTTATAATCATAAAATTAAATTTATAGTTTAATACGTTAATACATTACAGAATCTACTTGTTCCAGTAATTTTCTGATTTCATCTAGCTCTGGAACATTAAAGTTGGAATATATATCTTTTTTTGATACATTTGAACAGGATTTATTCAGTGATCTATATACAAATAATGATGTCACACTTTTTACATGTCCTATATCTCTTTTAAGGACAGCTATATCTCTGATGTGTCTCACAGCTTCAGCCGATTGTAATTCGATTAATACAAAATTCTATAAATAATCATGCTACATTGAAATTATATATAAAGTTCATTAAATTGTATATTATAATGTTTAAATAAAGATCTATGAAATAAAAATTTCTGATGTCTACACTTACGTTATTATTCATTGTGTGATAAGGAAAAATGTTTACAATAGTTGCATAATGGTTACAAAAATCTTCCAATTGACCAATATGATTCATATTATTTAGCTTTACTAAAATAGATTTTCTTGCTTCATTCTGCCTGAATTTAAGCATTTGCTCAAATGATTTATAATTAAGTTCATTTGCACCTACAAAATATTTTCTCACTTCATACTGCTTTAAATACTGATATTTACTGAACAATATACATATAACAATGCTGATAACACTTGTTATGTTATTTAATTAAAGGAGATTAGTTATATTATATGTGTTAAGTTATTTATAGTCTTTTATTAAATATTAGATATTTATCAATTATATTATATTATACAAATAAATGTTAAGGCTTCAATTAGTAAGATAACCTTTAATAAATGAAATAAGAAACGAATAAAACAATAACTAAATTATAATGAAGGAAAAGAACCAATTGATATAGAGTTGAAGGCACATTTAAGAAAAAAAAGGCAGGAGAGAAAATAATACGTTCATTGAAAGTTATGATCTTGCGAGTAAGGTTATGACACTAGAAATATAATTTTTTATAAAATTATCTTTCTGAAAGCATACCAACTTGATTGGAATATCTCATAGCATTGTGTTCCGCTACAAATTTCCTTATATTTGTTATACATTTACAATATAATGTATTTAATACAAAACCAAAATTACTATTAATACGATGAACTAGCGCCATTTTTAGGCTCTATACTAGCGCCAAATCATTGCCAAACACGTGGTGATTATTCTATTGACTGACAAGAACAGGATAGATGTGATATTAAATGGAACTTCGTGTCTCAGTTCCTGAAATACCAACTTGGAGAAAAATCAGTGTTTCTTACGTCTTCTGCGATTTGCTACGGCGAACATAGGAATTAATATTCAACTCATCATCGAAAACGAGGAACCCAATATATCCATGCATATATACATATATCATATGTATATAAACAAGAGTTTAACAAGCTTAAAGCCCCATGCACAACTGCATATGTGAGGCTGTAAGAAATGCCTATTATAACTCAATTAAAAATGAATATCATCAATATATTCGATGTGGGTTGGATTTAGCTTTTTCAAACCACACGCAACGAAGTAGCTGGCAACGGTCGCGTAAAACAACAACAGATCTTTTATTTTGTAAAATAATATTAATTATTCATAGTCAATCTGTCAATGACTATGTTGTGTATGCAGTCGGTAACTTATCATGCGCATAGTAAATGAGAAAACAATATAGACTGTTCAGATCACACCATAAGAAGGAGATAGCTACACAAAGTGACCCATTTTACGTTTCTAAATACATTTTCGAAAAACGTTCGTAAGCCAGGATTATTTCATTTGTGCGCATCTTTGAATTTCGAATTCGAACGTATAATGATAATCGAACGTAGGTAAGGATGAGAAAGTATCGATATGCGAGGATAAGGAAGATAGACTGGCAAACTGGAGATCTCATATGAAATTATGTATACACATACAATATACATATCATGTACAATTTTAATTTTGATTATTATTAATGATTTATTATAATTGATCGTTTTAAAACTGCTCTTGAACGTATGCAAAAATGTTAGTGCTGTTAATTCAACTTGACTATTTTGTTATATTATTACGACAAATTTTTTTTAATTACGTCATACAATCACGCATACTAGATATACTGTTTCTTTAGCATGAGCCAAATCTGACATAAAGATTACGATCTGATATCGAATAAAAGGAATTCGCAACAGACTTGGGAATGTCATCAAAAATTTATTGAACAGGGTTATATGTACCGATAGAATACGTAATATGTAGCTTTGTTTTTTATTCAAACTGTATATAAAAAAGATAACCATAAATCTGTCTACTTTATAAAGCTTTTGAGTATAAGTACCATACTAACATTTTTTTAGGATGCATACTATGGTGCTACTTTTGAACTCCAAACTTTCAGTAAATCTACAGATGCTTCAAATACACGTTCTAAAAATTTATGCAAATCTTACGAAGAAAAGATTAATGAATCTTAATTAAAAATTAAATATCGATTCCAAAAATGTTTGATATTAAGTGAATAATTTCCTCGCTAAGGTTTTAGAATAAGTATATAGCACTAATAGAGAAGGCAGTAAGTTTAAAAGAACTTAAATTCAAGGAGATAAACTCAAGCAATCAGTTGTGATCAATTATGCAATTGCGATTCCCTGACTTGCTCATTCAGTTGCTTTTCTCACGCCAAGATAAACCGCCTTACAGACAATCGGCTTGACAGTTTGCCATTGGCGAGATCGATTGCCAAGATTTCTAAAAAAAAAATCACTTTCACCCCGCTTGCGTTTCTAGCTGAGTCTGTCCGTACTTTTTCTTGTTTTTATGTGAAATACTGCACCAACGTGCAATGATTCTTTCATTGGCCTCTCGAATCCTATTGAACTCCTCTTAACTCAATAAACAGCTTCTCTTGGCACGAGTGTAATGAGAAGCAAGGCCATTCGCAGAAACTGTAACCAGTTTCGATATTTTCGCATCTCTATCTAATATCTACGCGGTTAATAAGAATCATATATCCGTAGGAATAATATGACGATCACACGAAGAATATGACCAAGAAAAACATGACAAGTATAGTTTTATTGATTTTCTGATTCCAATGTCATTTTATGATTAAACAGAAAACTCTTAAGATAATATGATCGAAAATGCAGATAACCTTCCAAATCTAAAGATGTAAATCTTTCAAAGATAAGAGTCTCGAGCCTTTTAGAAATAGTTGATAATAGATTGGCCAAGTTTTGAGAGAACCAAAGGTGTAATTATTTAAGACAAATGATATTTTAATATCTTCAATGTTGTAATATCGTGACGAGCAATATTTTGAAAATTTTTATGAAAGAACATACGTTTAGTGCCAAATTTTGAAACTACTTTCCTGTAGAAATATGGGAAAATAAAGAAATAGGAAAAATAGGAATAGGTAGTTTATCGTGTTCTTTCTCTGTAGTTTTTGTCATTTCTTCAGTTAAATTACCATAGATCCTTCCTTCGACGAAAGTAAACGTTTGTCATCATGGAAATATCGATGAGTGTTCATGGAAGAAATTCACACGAAAAATACCTATCGTTTGCATCCGCGAATCTCAATTAATTCCAAGAACTTTGTTATGTCACGAACGCTGCACATCGACGATTCCCAAATAGATAAATCGTTTTACATTCGTTCGTAGGCAGTTTTCGCCATTTACGAGACAGACTTTCTCGTTACGATTTCTGAGCGACGAGTGGCGATTCAATTACGACAAGCATTTCATGGTACGTGTTTTTAGCCACCTAGCAGAAAGAGATCGGAGAAGAAATAGGTTAATTGTCTTCAAAATACGCGGCCAGTCATTACGCTCTTCTGGACAAGACTAAATAAATTGGGTGTTGCTAGAACGATTCGTTTCTCCGCTCTTCTCCGTTAGTATTCACACTTTTTCTACGTTTTCGCCGAAAACAGCACGCTGGTATTAACGCCCGTCCCGATACGATCGCCAACATCCTAAACGAGAGAAATTCCAACTGGTAATTTATACCTTCTTCCTTAATGAAAGTTCGGTCTATTCTCTTTTCATCTGGAATAAGAGATTGCGGAACACAGTTATACGAATTTCTCTAAGCATTGGTTCATCTGTTGGAATCCTTTTTTCTTCCTCTTCCATTTGCCCGCTAAATTTCGATGGTCACGCAACGGATCAATTCTAAGATCATTTCTCATCGTATGCTTTTTATTAAAATTAAGGGTTTCATCGAACCACCACATGAATCTCATAGACTGAAATAACCTGTGAATTCGATTCGAAATCTCATCTCGGAGCATTAGTGGCAAGAGCAAACGATAATTACGCAATTCGCGTGTCGAGGAAAGTAAGTACATAGGTAGCTGGTATCGTGGATCGACTCATAAGACGCAACGGCAATCATTCTCCTTGCGGCTAAGATCTTACTTTCAGTTGTTCGATGACAGAATGTAAGCCGTCCCGTGTAGCTCTTCGTTTGCACGCAACATTGAAAACTCCAACGGATGTTTATGACTTCGTTTCGATCGTTTTCATACCCGCTGCACTCGTACAATTTCTTCTATCTCTCACGAAAGTTATTCGAAAGTGCACAACGCGACGCGTCCCAAGGGGCAGAAAACTTTAACCTAAAAATCGTGAAAGTTTTCTCGCGAAATCGGCGCGATTCGTCAGGTTGGTAACGAGATCCACGTTGCCGAATAGATTCGCTTCTTCATCGAGTTACGATTCAAGCCAACTTTTCTTTTTTATCGCGGCACGTACAGGGACCCGTTTAACTTGATCGTTCCGCAGCTTTTTCACCCGCGATCACTGACGCGGAGGATTCATCGTGTGACGAATAGAAACAGTGCCGAGCACAGAGACAAGAAAGTAGCCGTCTTCTTCTTGCCTTCTCGTATCCATTACACATCCGAGAGGTGGGTGGATCACGATGGAAAGCGAATCGAACGCGATGAACGCGTTTTTTGTTCGGATAGATCGGTATCCACGTATTAGTGAAGTTTGCTCGCCGTGGGCTACCCTCGAGAACAAAAAAGTCATGGAGAACCAGTGTTGGTAATTACGATATTGATCGACTGTGACCAAATGGTCGAGAGCACCTCCTCTTCGGTAGAAGTAGATTAAACTTTCTTTCCACGCGATAATCCATTTCCAACTTTTCTGGATACTTTCCATCGGTCACGGAACTTGATCGATTTATAACAATGAGTGAATATTGTTAAGATATATGGAATAACGGCGAAATAAGAAACTAATGTCCATACAACAAATTTTTAGTACATACATACGCAATAAGGTAATACAATTAAATTTATCAACCATTCATCGATAACGAATATTTTTATTATTATATGAAAGAACTAAATTATTTATCTTCTTCGGATATAACTTCTACGAAATATAAATTGATCATCTAAAATCTTATCGATGGTATGTTAAAGTTAAATATGCAACTAGTTAATATTAAATATTATTGTTAGAGTCACCTTTAGATAACCTTTGGATTAATTTGGAAGAATCTCTGGAACGACCTGAGGATAACGAACTCCTTAAATAATAAAACTGTCGAAGTACATTTTATCGTGCTATAAGGATAAATCATTTTGGCTCCTCCTATATATAATTTCGAAACAATATTGCATTCTGTTAAAAGAGCAAGCAAGTGTCCACAAGTTCACATGCTCCTGACTTACTAGTACTATATATCCAGATGTCCCTGATTTATTAGAAAATCTCAAAGTGGCCTTAGATCGACATTCCTATCTCGTTCGTCGAATTCGATTCGATTCGAGAAAGGATAGGTTCTTCTTACGGCATGTGTCGCGATTGATCAGCCACTGACTCACTTCCCGATCGTTCGAACGGCTTCTAACTTCTTTCGTTGTGGCAATCGGCGCGGTCGTGAGACCATAAACGATCATCTTAGATGCTTCATCCGTTTCAATGTTTCCTTGAAACATCAATCGACGTGTATGTGGGTCGATCGTGAGAGATTCGCAACTCTTAACGTTGACGATCTAATCGTCATTGGTTTAAGTATATATGGCCTGAGATCTTCAGATTCTTTTGTCTTCATATTTCTGTTAATCCTTTTGACCCAATACTCGAAGTATCGTATCTAAAACTATTCGACAGACGTATGTAATGCAGTCTCCTATTCACAACTAGGATATGCAGGTATTACAAACTAATTTTTATCCATCATGAATATTTTTCTATATATATAATTCTATGTTATTTTCTATATAATGTGCGATAAAATTCGATCGTCTACACACGAGCCATTCAGAATTCACATTGATCGATTCCATAAGCTGAAAAGTACAAAGAACGATGATGTTACAAATATTTTTTTACCATTGAATTCTTCTAAATGTACTAAACATTTTCATTCTTAATTTCCTATTGTTTATCGTTCTCATGCAATAAGTAAACCTATGAACGTAAATAATTTGTTCTATGAGAAACAAAACCAAGAAAAAAAATGAACAGAAAGTGGAGATGACCAATTTAGCTTCCGAGGGACTAAATAATATTGGACCTTAATCGTTTCCTTTCTGAAAAATTAGAACCAATCATTCTGAGCCGATCAGTTTGCCTTTGAAATGGCTCAAACACGCAGGCACTGTGCCTTTCGTGTTTCAGTCGACCGTCGAAACACGTCACGTTCGTCTATCGATCGCGATTTGGGTCTACGCGAGCAAGGTACATACACAAGATCGCGAATGGTTTAACGACAAACGCAAACAGAACCGCGTACTTTCTCCTAATATCCCTAATTTCATGGTCGCGATTCTAAGCGTATAATAGCGAACGATTGAACGTATCGTCCATCGTCATCGATCCCAATCGGAAAATAGTTGCGCAGAGTGAAAGCATCGCCGATCGGTAAACAGCGATCGATCGAAATTAATCTTCATGGGATCTCATTAGCGTGACAATCGATCTACCTATGACGTATATATAGGAGTCGGAGAATTCAGAATTAAGAATCTGTCCGCACAGATAAATCGTCGTTTATAAAACCTGTTACTCCTGGATACGGTGGACGAAGAAACGATAATTTCATCCTATGGTGGAATGAAGACGCACGCGGACGCGAGTGCAGCCACCGTTTACAGTTAGCTGTGTAAGCGGACTAGCAAGTTGCCTCTTCCTTGCCAGCCTCTCGTGCACCCCGCAGATTACAAAGAGATTAAAAGCCTGGCGAACGTGACGCGTGTACGGAATGCTCTCGATTTTATCTGATTGCAAGCGTAACAGAGAAACGTTCGTTCCGTCGAGCACGGCTACGAGGAAAAGATCCAGGCTAGATTTTAAGAAAGATCTAGGATAGATTTTAGGAAAGATCTAGTATCAATGAAAACGATCTGCGGAAACTAGGGTGAAATCTAGCACCATCTGCGAAAATCCATCCGATTCACAATGGGTCAGCGTGACATGTTTCATTATTCTCATAGTCTAATATCCCAATATACCCAATTGTCCTTTTTAATATTCAATATTATTTCGTTCAGAATACATTATTGCTACAAATTTAGAAGAGATTCGTTAACGATTATCAAGATATATTTCTCTTTTGAGTACTAATGTATAATGTTAACTGTTTTATGAAAAATACGGCATAAAATTTATAATCTTCATACGACGATACAAGATTATTTTTTTTACCTATTAGAATTATTATTATGAATTATTATTATTATTCTTGTATTATTAAGCCATTAATTCAGCCTCCCAGGACTAATTAACTCCGCTTTCTTAATTTCATTTGAACTTTGTTTCATAAATACACGATTCATGTTCAATCCTCAAGAAACAAAGATCTACTTCTATAAATTCGTCTATCGTTGGAAGATGTCACAAATAATGAGAAACTCCAAGGTAATTTAAAAACCAGTGTTTGTAATATCATTTTTCTGTGCATTTAAATTTCCGCCATTGAGCAGCGTGACTTCTGAGCTGTTCAATTAATGAATTTTAAAATTAATCATTTAGGTCTACGTTCAACGTAAGAGAGTCTAGCAATGAAGAAGAAATAATCATAGGAATATATAATATCCAAAATGGTGCAGAAAGGCAAAAGTTACGCCATAGTCGCACTTGGATTGTTGAAATTCTATGGAAAATAGCTAGCTGAAGATTCTAAAGAATCTATATACAGTAATAAATCCTTATCTTTTTTTTAAATCTTCGAGTTGGAAAATTTCAATGCCAAGACATCCTACGTTTCTTTCTCGAGGATGAGAGATATCGTGTCGTTTCTGTTTGGCCATTTTTGCCTGTTGTTTGATCAAGTAATCGAAGAGAAACGTCCACGGCGCTTTCGCGAGAGAAGTAATGCGATCGTTTAAACGCAAATCGTCTGACGTGAACCGTTCATTTATAGAATAATTAGTAGTCGCTGGGGAGGCCCCATTACGTCTGCTTGACTACGATCTACTCGCGGCGATTACACGAACCAGTTATGGCGTTATTCTGATTAGCGGGAGCGATGGTAAAGAAAAAATGGTAAAACGACGTGCTCGATTATAGAGAATTTAATACACCGCGTATATAGCACGCCTACGGAGTGTATTCCGCGCGTTTTCTTTCCACTTTCATAATACGCTGGTAATCTTTGCGCGTAAACGCAACACGCGGGTTAATTATCCTTTCTAACGGGGATAAACGTTCCATCGCGAGTTTCTAATCTATTTCGGTGATGCACTCGTGACTTTTACTTTTCTATGGCTTTTGAACTAATTGTGCTTTTCATTGCTAAACACGCCACGCAGCGAAAATAGTTCACCGGTGGATTCTGTCACAAGTTGAATGTTTGGAAAACGGAATCTTATTATCTCGTACAAAGTCGGCATAAATAATGGTTGAATAATTAGTTAGGTTTGATATGTGCGTATTAAACATCTGAGGTAATACGTGCGTGATGAGATAGAATGGTTCGTGATTGAACAAGTGATGCGTCAATCTTAATACAGATATAGATATTAATATAATAATTCAATATTACGAACGCAAGTCAAGGAGCCGTGTTCCGCCCTTTAAATATTATTACATTAATTTGAGTATTTTATAGATTTTTATATTACGTAGATTTCGTACTTTTTTGCACGTTTATATATTTTCTCATAAATGCCTAAACATTCGTAGTCTGCTAATGAGGCTTTTCTGTTCTACTGGCTCTATGAAGCTATGGTGGGTTGTTTAAAAAGTTTGTAGGATTCCTAGAAATCTATTCTATTGGAGAATTATTTATTACAAACTGTGAATACTGTTTCTAATTGGACATTACTTACCTGTATCAAAGAGGATCATCTGGAATTGATCAATGGGGAAGACGTCGTTTTTTAACAGGATAACATTGAACCTAATGTATCGATAAAGACCAGGCAAAAAATGTTAGACCATAGTTGGAATGTTCAGCTCCCATTCACTACATATGCTATATATAATCTCACTATCATCTATTCTGGTCATTATAAAACGCTTTTAATGGTGAGAAATTGAATACCTTTAAAATGTGCAAAAATTACTTGAAGGAATTTATTCATGCAGAAAAACAGGAAGATTTCTCGAAAAATGATTTGTGGAGCTATTTGATGGATGATAAAAGTTAGAGTCGGAGGAAAATTTAATTTATTTGATAAAACATTAATTCTGTGGAAATTGCCTTTATATTTTTCTTAAGTTTCCCTATAGGTTGGATTCGACCCTGTTGCATTCAATTCTAATCTATTTCATTTATCATTTTCCAATCGTGGTTAGTCTAGTCTATTTCAATTCAATTCTCTTCAGTTACAATATACGTATAAAATACATTCTTTTGTTCATTACAAATTTAATAAAAATGCATCGATGTAAATGTAGTTACCGTAAAAGTAACTTATTGGATATGAATCTGTTGGAACAAGATATCAACTATAACTTGAATTGTAAAGGGTTGAAATTCTAGTTGCTATTGAACTCGAACTCGAAGCGTGGAAACAAAAATGCCTCTTCCATCTCCCATAAATTCCTTTCTTCTTTTTCGTGGGTTCCTCGTTACCGTTAGCTCGGATGCACGACTCATGTTAACGTTCCGTTTTCGTTAATTGCTCGAAATTACCTAATTCCCAGGAGCCCTATTTCAAAGCAACATATTCTTGTATGGTCGTGTCCATTGTAAACGAAAAACGGTCCTACCTGAGCGATTCGACGTCCGCGTATTCATTCACGGTCTTAATTAATTTCCAAGCAACGGCGCGGAGAAGAAAGTAAACAACGATTTACATGACGTGGCTACCGTTTCCTTTTACGAAACGCGCATACGTATTTCTCACGAAAGCAAAATCGTCTCGAAGACATATTCAACCGGCTAATTAACGACTTATTAAGATGGAATCATTGCCTCTGAATAATTGCTTTTATATCGATTCTCTTACACAGCCACGTTTCTTGCAAGTCGTTATAGTTCGCAGTATCGTTACGTAGTCACTTCATTTATCAAACTGCGATTAAAAATTGGAAACCAACTCCGAGTAAGCCTACTCGCTTGAGTATGGTAATTTTCTAGCAACTAGACGAGTTCTCTTGATCTCGGAAAGTTGACGTGGTAGAAATTTCAGATTATTATAAGCACACCGAGAAACGATTGATCTACTACGGCCTCGTTGCACAATTTTCTAAGTAAATAAATAAATTGTCAAATTATCAGATTGTTTGTGAAATTTTTATGATGCTTGGAAGACTAATAATGTTTGTTTCAACTCAAAAATATTGATTAGTGACTAATGAATTCCTATACGATCGGGTCAATATAAGCTATACTAATTACAATTGATCATATGCAATCAGCTTGTAGAACTTTACTTACTTCACGATAGAACTCCATTTATCTGAATCCATTTATCTAAAAATAAATTGTTCCTATAGAACTGAAGTTCTGTGCTCCCCATAAATGCTCCCCACAAACTATGATCTTTGGTTCAGATAATGAATCCAATCATTTAATAAAAAAATAGCTGACATTTCATTTACTATATATCGAACAAACGATCCCTTACTGTGTATTTTCCAAACTATTAGAATCGCGTTCGTCTCTCCGACAGAACGATTTCCTCGAAGATGCATACATCCAGATAAAGTGGAATTCCATTGTATCGCTAAACTTGTTAATATTGATAACTTAGATCGATTGTGCGGGAGGTCTCAGGAAAGAAACAGGAAGAAACAGAATGAAATGTGAGGACGTGCATTGAGACTGGTACAGGTGGCATATACTAGAGGATCTGGCTAGTGTAGCGTTCGACAGCAGCTACCTGTCGGTGAGAAAGAACGTGATTAACAAACGTGATCGATCCTCGTGATGCCCGAGATAATTCCGAGCGGGCAGTCCTCGCACGCACGATCAATATTTATAACGCGTGGTGGCCGGTGCTCCTGTTTCTTCGACGCGTGGAATCTACTGTGGGCAAGCGTGCACGAGCACGACGGACTCGCGTGCGAACGTGATCATTTTCCAAGCGTTACGGATAGAAATTGGCCGTGAACAGCGCTCGAGAGGGAAACACCGATCCAAGCGTCGCGACGCGTTGTACGGAATGCTACAAGATCGCTGGATCGTAATCGATGGTTATTTCAACACGTTGTCGCAGTGGCTATCAATAATCTATGTTATTAAATTTTATAGAGTGATTACAGTAAGATAAATTTCATGGACTTAGCATTGAATGAATTAGAACTTTGTGAGAAGAAATATAATATATTTTGTAAAAATTAAATGTTATAATGTAGTATTATTATACATATGGCGGCTCTCGGGACAAGATATGTATATATATAATTCGTATGGCAGCTAATGCATTAATTGAAGGAATCGTATTGAGACAATACGGGTGATAAATCTTCTTTGCTAATTATTTTGTTAATCTGCACTTTTTATAAATTGTTCGTTTTCGAGAAAGAATTTTTATAGTACGATGTCTTATGAAATGTTGGATTACATAGCATGAAATATTTGTGTTATCGAGGCAGACTCGATTAGGGGTTCAAAAGATTAATACTTTCCCTACAGCACCTATGGAACCGACAATACGGTAGAGGTCTCTTTATTGATATTAAATCCTTAGTTAGCGTCAGATTAAATGAACTGTTGACTATTAAATCCACTATCAAATCCAGTTATCTAAACGTGAAATACGTATGAAAAATTATAGGTAGTGGAGAGAATTAGTGAACTCGAATTATGTTGACTATCTATGATGACTTTAGATGAAGATGTCTGTATAAATGGAATAACATCTTGAATTTGGAAATTACCAGTCAAAATACTGTATTATATAGGCGTGTGTTCTGCTGTATTATCAATTGTCAATAGTCAATAAAGACATATGTTAGAATAGAAGAATAAATTGAAACTTCAAAACTAATTCGCTTCGAGTCTTAGGAATTTTCCTAAAAGTGGAATCCCAATCGTGAGGAAAATGAATAGAAGCGGCTCTCCACTTTTCTCGATTCGCATAATTGCACAAACCTACACGCAGACTGACTCACAATAGAGACCTAAGTTATAGCTTCAGATATGTAGATCTGTTCATCGTGTAATCACGGTACTTGCGCGGTACCGAGTCACTCCGAAGATTCCCTGATGCTGATACACATTCTTTTTCAGGAAGGTAGCAATTTTCCAACTTATATTTCCCCATTTATGTACGACACACGGAAGATAAGTACTCGTTTGTAACAAAACATCGCATATATTCTCTGAATTTTCTCTTCGATATACTGCCTTTGAACTTTGAAATTTCCATCGTACAATCGTTCTTCTGAATAATATTTCTATTAAATCTCTAAACAAAGAAGCAATTTTTATTTGAAATTCAGTAGAAAGCAAGATCCTTAGTTTCTAAAGTTTCAATTTATTGTTCTCTCTTGCCCTATTAAAATTTATTAGAAACATTTTTATTTTCTTTTTTGTTCAAATTTTATCTTTGAAATTTAAGTTCACCGTGTTACTCTTACATATTAAAATTTATTAAAAACATTTTTTATATTATTTGTGATTAATAATGGAATTGTTAATAATGCTCGTTCAAATCTTCCAACTCACAACTTTCACAGAAAGACGAAAGACTTACTTTACATGCTGAATTAACATCTTGAATCTCAATTGTTTCTATGCGGAAGAAGAATGGTTTTGTCGTTTTAAGAA
Organism: Bombus flavifrons; assembly: GCF_040668555.2. Classification (NCBI taxonomy): domain Eukaryota; kingdom Metazoa; phylum Arthropoda; class Insecta; order Hymenoptera; family Apidae; genus Bombus; species Bombus flavifrons. Next base: position 7,236,725 of record NC_138455.1, on the reverse strand, counting down.
TAATACATTCCCACAGCGTCTAAAAAGACTACTAACGAAGGAAGCAAAGCGTCACCGCGACTGGTTTAATTAGCATCATATTTATACACCTAGTCGTTATTAAATTCTTGTTCGTCGTAAATTTTCTAATGTCCCCGTGGTCATGCTATCGTTATTATAGAGAATATGCGACGCTTTCATCCGTAAATGGCAATTTCTTGATGCTATCACCGATGCTTTCGCTTAGCCTTTTAGCAGTTTAAGAAAAATACCAGTCCTATTTTCATCCTAAACGTTTCAATGTTTCCGCTCGATACTGTTATCATTTTATTCGTGTGATAGGTCTTTACGTTGTAGCAAACCCTTGATAAGCTTCGTTTGCATATACCAAAGTAAGTCGTAAACGTAAAGAGGTCTTAGAAATAAGTTTTACAATTTAACTGGTTTTATCTCCAATCTGAGAATAGTTCGAAAAAGAATAAACAAAAAATAATTTCATAGAAAATTATGGTTATCGAACTGTTAATATACACAATATGTTTTATTAATAACGAAATCGTACACATTAACTGTAGGGATGCCACTGACAACTAGTTATATTATCTGGTTTTAAACATATTGCTCGAAAATTGCTTATAACTAAATTTGAAATTACAAGACAAAGTGCTTATACACTTCGACCTAAATACATGTATAACTAAAATCTAGCCGTGAATTATACACATCTACCTGTGTCTGTATCACAAGTACTGTGTTGACTTTGAAAAGTTACCGAAGCTTTGCATAATGTTTGTTCTTCGAGCATGAAGATGATGAAAACACGATGACACATTTATGAAGAGAGATTTCATCAAAGACTAAATTACTCAATTTCGCAAAATTAAATTACTTTTATATCAAATTTAGTTTATTGACTAAATCAATTATTATAGAATGATCTCACTTCCTGCAATTCTTACAATTACGACACTCGTGCTCGAGGGCACAACGATTCATAAGAACGCAAACTACCGAAATCCTGATCGAATCATTGAAACACGTCCTGAACCTGACGAAGGATTCAAGTCCACGGGGGAGAAGAATTAATGGTATATACCCGTTACATAACCTACACGCGATGTAATCAATTAGCTTTCAGAGCATTAAGTGGAATCATATGGCTGCCTGTGTAATTTTATCCAGCGACAGTGGAAATGGTCGTCCCGGCTATTAAGTGATTTGTTGTAAACCAAAATTAAATACACCACGCTCGTTCGCGGTTAATCACGCTGCTGACGAAAATCAATTACAACTGTTCCGCCGCTGATTACGCTGCTAACGTGTAATTAAAGACCCCGTTCTCGACTACTTGTTGCTGATTTCCAGGCACGGGATGAAATATATGTGGAAAGTGTGGATAAACCTGAAGGAAAGCTGAAAACCAGTCATTCACCAGTCAAGTACTAGCACGAGAGGTTTTGTTTTAGTTGTTAATTACTAATCTTGATGACACACTTGAATATTTAATCTATATTCTTTATCAACCATTTTCTACATCTATAAGGTGCAAATAAAATTTAAATTAGGGTGTGAAAATATAGTAAAAGCTAGTTGATCTAGAAAGAACGGGGAAGAAAAAGAACAGATCGAGGATACTTATGCAAATTTGTGTTTCTCTGAACATGATTAAAGAAATAAGAGCCACATATCAAAGCATCTGTATCACTTACTAAATATTATGATATCTCGTACGAAGATTATAGAGAAAATTGTACTATGTATAAATTTATATAATTAAATATTATGAATAATTGTAAATAATTTAAAATAATTGTATAATTTCGTTTAAATAATTTTCTGACTTTTATGTTATTTAGTAGTTAAAATGACATACTTAAATATAACATAGCTGAAAAGGGGATCTATTTATTCTGCTTAAAAATATAATTCTCTTAGCAACTGATGACAAAACCATGGACTTTCGTGAATAAACTAACAGGACACCTAGTATCTGAAGTATGATAATCTGAAATCGTGAAATACTTTTAATGCAAATATTCCTTAAGGAAACGTCATAAACAAGTTTTTGGCAAGACTCGCAGACAAATTGACTGGCAAGGTACCAGATCTCAAAAAATTCTTATATGAAAAAAATGTGAGTTATCATTATCTTTCCCTTATGTTATTTTCATATTTCTCGCATTCTATAAATTCTTGCACCTTCAAATTTTTCACGCGCACACGACGCCGTCTAACGAGTACACATTCAGGCTTGTAGCGTTAACGACTCATAAACGATACAATTTTTCAGAAGCAATAAAAGAGAAATATTATCTGGATTAATGAAAAATATTGAATCCCAGGAAGATCACGAATATGGAGCGGAATGTTGTCGTACCATTGCGATTGGCATTTGTCGTTGGCGGTTCTGCAAGATTGGATCGTTCTTGGAGTACTGGCGCATTCCGTTTTAAGTGGAGGGTCAAAGAAATAAAGATTAATCCCGTGATCTTGAGCGCACATAGAGGAAGGATATCACTTGGACAAGTCGTTGACTTTTCTTGAAATTCACGATTAACCATGAATCTTTTCACGATCTCTATCTTTTCACGTGGAAAAAAAAAGAAAGAAAACATAAATCGTAGAATTAACCGTTTTGTACCGCATAATCAGCAATTATCAGAAAAAGGGGGAAACCGCAAATAATTTACAATCTTCTTACCTGATCGTAAGAATCTATAAAGTTTCTAAGAGTAGTTTCCCTCGTTGAGCGATAAAATGAAGGAGCGAGGAAATCGTGGCTAGAGACGCAACGAAACCGATTTAGAATCGATTCATCATCATCATCATCATTATCACTGTGCTACGTGGATCGACTGTACGACCTGCCTCCGGCTCACCACCCTCGTGAAGCATTAACGAACCGTGACATTCTCATTTTACAGAAACGTCGGACGAAATTCCCAGTGAATATTGGAACCTCGAAAGTTATTCCTTGGGTGTTTTCTGCGACTTCTTCTTCGATTGTGTTACTTATCAGATTTATGCTAAAAATATTAGAAAAATATTATTTTTGTTCGTTTTAATTTGATATACACGTGATAGAATTATCTGTTATGAGGAATTGATACGAGTTAAACTAGTTGGAGAAATAATTGTTGAAGAGAAAAGTCAGATAAAAAGTTCTGAAATTTATTACACAATAAGATGACGAATAATGTAGTGACCACATTACTGACTTTTATGCATTTATGAAAAATTTTAAAGTGTAATATTCGTCAGAATGCGCATAATATGAAACAATATATAAAATAACCAAAGTAGAGTACCTTTTATAATATTTAACGGATAAAACGATCTCTTATCCAGTTCCAGTTTTTTAATTATATTCGCAAAAATATGAATTTGTATGAATATTCGCAGTCTAGTAATGACAATAAATATTTGTTCATCTTTCAAAAACTCAAAGAGAAATATATTTAATCCTGAAATAAAAATGCAAATAAAAATACAACTTGGTACAATAACATTTTTTTAATCACACAATTGGTCTTCTGATAAAGAATGAAAACTGTGATTTGTTCTGTTTTTCGCCTATCTTTTTCAAACTTACTCTATTTGTCAAAATCATTTTGATAGTATATGCGCGATCTTTAAAAGCTAGATATTTTATTCAGAATTAAATAATTCAGTCGAAGCCAATCAAGCGGACAAAAAACAACAATCGAAAGGCGAAGTCACCCATCGGCATTCTTGAAAGGAAGAACAAATGCAGTTAGAAAGCGTTACGAGGCTCTATATTGTTCCATTTCGCTGAACCTAGCCTGATCGTTTCGCGGATTCGCGGCTGCTCCCCGCGAATAGCCATTTCACGCGAGCAGATATTCAATCTGACATGACACACATGTTTCTTACTGCGTTCGTGCCACCATCGGATTGCACGCTGCGTAACTGTGCTAGATTATCAACAGGTCTGCGGAGAAAGTACCGCGAATAATTCATCGGATCATGCGTGATTGATCGTTACAGGAGAAAAATCGTTCGCGGTCTTCAATGACGCGCGTGCACGCACAGGGATATTGAAAATGAAAACGAAACGATCGGACGGAAAGTGGTTTTCATACAAGATTTCTTGATCGAAAATTTTCTGATGGAGGATTCTTTGATCGAAAATTCTCTGATTGAAAATAACTCGATCGAAGACTCGATTTAACGATGGATCGTAAAATAACGAAATGGAGGTTTCAAACACGTTTATACATCAAAGACTGAGGATCTATTTCTTTCGCAGCTTATCATGGACCTTCATCAAAGGAAAATGGCAACCATTCGGCATTTTACGGATGTTGCACGCAGCATGTATTCGACGATCTGATTGTTAATCATAAGAATACTTACAATGAACCATGAGCCACATGGGAGGAGTTGTTTTACGATCCTCGGTTCGTAAAAACAAAGAAATCTTACCTGTGTTACATATGCTATATATAACTTAAGTTTTCTTAAAAAAAAAAAAAAAAAAAGAAGGACCATTGAATCACGTCCGAATTGATTAAAGATCAGTCACCTGTATTTGAGGAAGGTAGTATCTAGAAAATTACTTGATTTTGCATGCGGAGATGTTAGCTTCTTTTTATCCACATTTGCAAAAGAATGTAGGGGTTAAGGCAAAAGTTAAGAGCTAAAAGTTAAGTAACGTCGAGTGAACAAACGTTGCAATTTTGCCAATTTCGTCGCCGAACGAAAATACTTATCGTCGAGGAGCAAAGACTGTAGCGTGATGTAGCCTCAGGAGGAGGAAGAGTGAACCGTCGAAAAAGCGATGGCGAACGAACGAAAGAACGAACGAAAGTGTGTCGTCCATTCTGGCACGTATTTCCTTTTCTATGTTCAGAGGGGGGCATCGTTGTTCGGGCCCCGACAAGCTGAAGAGCTTGAGGAGTGCTCGCGGCGCGTTGCCCCATAGTGGGGGCAGCGACATAAGTACGAGACGGCCTTAAGAAAAGCCTTCATTCTGATAGCAGATCGCGATTCACGGAGTCGGTGAACTTGTAAAACGCGGCCAAAAGTAGCCAGTGACCAAAAGTAGCGATCGAGTGTGAAGACAAGAAAGACGAAAATCCGGAAGAAAAATTAATAAAAAGAGAGGAGAAAAGGTTTGATAGCGTCGAGGGGAAGCTTTCGATCAGGATAAAAGTTCGTTCGATGCGCGAGACCGATGAGATCGCGACCGCGTTGGTGATCGTTCACGGGTGCACTTTCCAGTAATTCCTCCAAGAGACAGGAGAGATCGAACCTCTATAGATCAAACACTATTCCGTGGATCCCGCTGTTCTTCCAAAGGCAAACGAGGTGGGTAGTGTGAACAAACTTTGCTCGACAGTAATTGCTCAACGCGATACGGCGCGAATACGTAGAAGGACTCTCTGGGCCAAACAGCGTTCGTTTACGTAAGTCGAAGGCCACGATTTCCTCCCGGAGGAAAGACGACTTTGAGTCTTCTTAAAGGAAGGATAGAATAATTATCGAAATCGTTAGTCATCGAGTATATGCCAACAGTTATTAACATCTACTAACCTTCCACAATTCGATCGAATTTAATTACAGTTAAATGAAATACCACGGTTAAAAATAGAAAGATCAGTCTAGGAAACGGAAATACCATCTTATCCGTCTCGATAATCATAGTGAACCTACAACAGTTCGTTGAGAACATTGAAAATTTACAACATTATAATTTAAAAGAATCGTTTCAGGTGGTATAAGAAAATTATAACCGTTTCCATCGACCACGACGTTTAATTTTTCTCAACAAAATCGCGCAATCCCATCTGATCTCTCAATTATTATTAAAACATTCTTCCTCGATGCGTTTACAAAGCTCACTTTGTAATTTCAGATCGTAAACAATGAAAACACAAAAGAGAGTGTAGAATACGCGTAGCCGCGCCGTTTAATCGCCACCGGAGATCGTTAAATCGTTGCAGTTTTACCACGCTCGTTATCTGTTCCGTTAAAGTTTCCGCGATTATCGGAAGTTAACACCGCGCGTTCGCACACCGGCTCGATTTACTGTTCACCGTGTATTTCTGCGTTTCGTTTGGGTGGATATGTTGCCACCACTCGAGATTCGAGGACGTTATCGCGAAACGGTAATTCTCAGAGACTGCAACAGCGACTTCCTTGTTGCCACAATGTTACACAAGGATCCCGTGAGCTGAGCATCCGCGAGACGCGCTTCGGGACAAGAAGAGGTTACAAGAAGCAGAAGATGACGGGGGGTTGGCGCATCTTTCGAGTACGTTGGCGCTCGGCCTCGAGCTTCCTTACACGAGCTCCTTCAGGAAACGTTTCCTCTCTGTTTATTTTCTAAAAATTCCCTAGAGACGCGGCCTGAGCATTAAGTACCGTGCGCACGATTACCATAATCGGAGTTCGATAATCGAGCGTGGACATCGCGATGCACACGGCGCATCGTTTATGATCCCACGTCAGATGGAAAAAAAGAACGATAAGCTTTTTCAATAGATTGACATTACTGACTCGATCAGAGACAAGATGGTGGCTCTTTTGTTTACTGGGTTAGGGTTGTTGTTACGCGAATTCGTGCTTTAACGAACTAACAAAATATGTCTGAAGAAATGCTTGTACTTGTAAGAATCTATACGAACAGCTCGTATGGGAAACACAATAAATCAAATTGTGTTGGTTTTCTGAGTTTTATGTCACTTGGTGGCTCAGCAGAAGTATTTTGACAATTTTTTACGAAGCAGGGGATCATCCACAGATGATATAGGCCTTTTGAAAATAACTGGTAAATCTGATAATGTTTTGTAAGAAACGAATATTGGTTTGACTGTTATGTTAGTTTAATTTAACTAATGTTAATCTACATAACTGTAATGTTATTAATATCTTTTCAATTTTTAAGAAGTCAACAAAACCACGTATTTAATCCCAAAATAAGTGAAAAGATAGGTTTCATATGGAGTTGATTGACAACACATTGAATTTTAAAATTGCTCCTCTATAAAAGACAGAGCATGTGATTTATCATCTTTGCACCTGTATTTATTAGAACACGTATCTATTGTAGTCATAGCCTAAAGGCTAATGCTCGATGCCAGATTATATTCGCTATCTCAACAATATACTAGATTACTAGGTGTATTTTATTTTATGATTTGGACTTTTATGATTTTATTTATGATTTAGACTGTATAACATTGTGTGCTCATCGTTACCAAGGGTTCCATATATTTGAGAACAGAATATGGTTCATCAAACTTTCCGAGGAAGTATGGTCTATACTGTCAATGCATTTCACTTTTGTAGGTCAATCAGTTGAACTTGGTTGAAGATATTCTGTTAGCTGAATCTTTTCACGTCAATACTGCACTCTATCTTCGAAAGATCTACAGTGGCTACAAAAGTACTTTCATGTGATTAAAAAAATTGCATACTACACGAATAAAATGTAGAACCTGATAAAAAATGTGAAAATACTTTTTGCATCCACTTTAAGCCTTTCTAACAAAATGTACTTCGTCATACAATCCAGTAGATTGATAAATTTATCCAATGGAGTTTAAGAATCAGTTTTATGCAGTCTTCGAATAAAATTTTTGTCCTGTAAACCCAGTAATCTCTTTTCCTGTAGATCGCATCAAGCACTGGTTTTGAAAAGTGGAATTTCGTGTGAAACGATGTGAATGTGGAGATAAGGTCCGAATAACAGTTGTAAAATCGTGCACGATCCGGTAATGCAAGCCATTTCACGTGCTCGTCTAACTGTCGTTCGACAATTCTTGGAAAACGTTTCTTTCAAAAAAGATCTGAAATTTGAATCATATTCTGTCACTGAAGTATTACTTGAACGCGTACGTATATGATCGACATGGTAGATAGTTTTGCGGGCGATTTAGCTTTATCGAGTGGACTTTGATGGCAAGGACGTTCGTTCGCTCGCCAAGGCGACTCTCTTCTTCGTTTTGCGCTACTTGTGCGTCACGGAAAGTGCTTTCCAGTCTAACATTAATGACGTCGATGTCTAAAGTTATCCACGGGAGTTAGCGGAACCAGTTCGCGCACATTGAAACGTAACTCGATCGACGAATGCACCAACCGAACGGTAATGGGACAGGATTACAGCCGCGGGAATCGTCCGAGCTTTCCGTAATTAAGATCGTGATATTACCGAAGTCTAGAAATAGGTTGTTCGCGCACCGACCGATAAAATCGTCGATTAAATTACGATGTGACACGAAAAGTATCGACTCAACAACCGCTTCTACACGTGTTACGCGGAAACGATATCGTCCAAACGAATTTATTGAACCGACGAGACTATCATTTTTGTGAACATTACGTGATAGGAAAATGACCGGTAGAATCGATGGTCTTGAATGGTCTCTCTAGTTTTTAAGCTTCGCGTGTATTTCTAATTAAACAGCCGCCGAGAAGAGAATGAATGCAAATTGTGCGCACAAAACGCTTCCAGCATGAAAATGGTTAAGACCGTAATTTTTCAAAATGTTATACTTACGACATGTTACTATTATTACAGTGTACGGTTCTCCGACGAAATATAGGTTGTTACGTGATGTTATACAAGCTCCAGATCCATTACTTTCTCTCTCGAGTCCCGATGCAGTTAACGAAAGAATAGTTTTACGATTCAGTCAGGCTAGACCTAACTGTTCGACGTTTTCTTGAATTCCAAAGATCCAGGCAGCGAGTAAAATGGGGCGGTATAAACTTCTTGAAAACTTGATATACCGGTAGTTTGGTTACATGGCGTGTACTAATGAGTATTCCAATCACACCTCAAGCTGCTATGTTAGATAGTAACTGTTGACGTCTATGTACACCTTCTTATCATTGGAATCCATTTTTTAGCCTTATTACATTCTAACATTCTTTTCTTGGCGTCTTTGAGTAATCTTTCTTACTTCTTTGATGTCCCCGTGCCCTGTCATTTTTCTTCTTTTTATTCCTTTTCTATGTCATATTAGCGAGTCTATTTTTGTATTGTCCGAACTGTTCTGTGTCTTCGTATTGTGTCTTTTTATTCCTAGACTTTTTTGTGTTTATGCACTGTGTTTCTTCTCTTTATTACCTCAACTCGACTCTAGTCCTTATTTGTTTGTCTCCTTTCTGATTCCTTATGTTGTTATTTGTCCTTCTATTATAATTCTTATGTCCTTGCAATACTTCCTTTCTTTATATTCCTTTTAGCCCCTTTTTCCAAAGTTCTTTTTATCTTTGAGAACTTCTTCTTTATCATCTTTGCGCAATGTCTTTTTTTCATCGTTGAAATTCCTCCTTCGGTACTCTTGCGTTGATTTTCACTATTGGTTCTTCGATATTTGCTATTGTTCCATTTTGGGATGTTCTTTGAATTTCCTCCATTATTAGGACCTTCTTCCTGGAAAATTTTTCCATGCCCATGAGGTGACAAATTATGGATACTAGTAATAAGGGCTGGATATTGTCTGTAGATCAGGTTGGTCTACCAGAAAATTCGCTATCAAAAGAAACCTTTAGCAGGTTCACAGAGGTCAGGCAGTTGCCAGGTATAAATTTGGAGAAACTGATCTTCAGTACCACTGACGGCATTTAACAATACTATCCATATGGAATTCGGCCAATGAATTGAAATTTCATTCATTTTGGAAAAATCGGTGACCTATCTGTTTTATGAATCTTGATAACTGCTTCGCAGTGCCTTTATACTTTAATTTATCTTAAATAAGACGCACGCCTAAAGGTACCTAGTTATTACAATTTATTTATTCATCTAATATAATCCTTATAAATGGTCATAAATTAGTAGAAATCTTTAATATTAAAAAGATAAACACTGAATTATAAATAAATAAATTCTGATAGATAATAAATCGTATATATAATTGTCTTAACGATTAATCATCACCATATATCATTTACTCGATCTTTTAATATAAAATCTCGCTTGATCATGAAGTATGAAGACCGCTACGCTCAAACGCGATGCCGCGGTAAATGTACGTAACGCGGTGGTCTGTTCATCGAGACGTGCCGATTATCTTGCACGCCAGTGGCGCTTATGAAATAGCTGACCGCTAATTGAAATGTATGAGACGACCAATGGGTTACCGCTTCCTTGGCCAAGGTCCAATCTATTCGTTTCAACCTTTACGAATTCAGAAAAATCAAAGGTGTCATGATGTAAAATTTATGAAATTCTCGCGGAACCTTTCAGACCTCATCAATCATCAAAAAAAAGAACGAAAAAATGTAGCAGGTTGCTTCTGCACCAACTTCCCGCTCTGTATCGTTTATCCATTCTACCAACAGTATAAATTAGTCTGCACTCAAGAAGATGGTATAACGGTCCCATTTACATTCAACCGCGTAAGAATTAATGACTAATTGAAAAGCCGTGTAGAGAAGCGCCGGACACAGGTTTCGTTGCTCGAGTTAAGAGGGAATGTTCGCGATTTTTGGAACTTCCACGAGTACCACGACCATTTCAGAGAAACTGCACGGAAATTCTACGATACGAGAAGACCTCATTTATCTTCCTCTTCTTCACGCGCAAAGTTAATTCTTTGATCCATTCAGGACTGAACAATACGAAATAACGTGTAACGTGTAGAAGTAGCATTATGAAAAAAACACAAATAAAGTAAGTTAATATTATTTCGTCAAGATAAGAAAAAATAAGAAAAAGAAAAAGTGAGAAAAAATACAGAATAATAGCAGTAGCAATGCAGAAGCAATGTAGAATCTCTGATCTTAGAATTACAGGTACAAAAGGAAATTCTATAATGCGAAGAAAGATATTGCTTTTTATTGCGCTATAAAATACTTCAATTTTTTCGAATTTCATAAAGGTGGAGGATCTAGAATCTAGGCGGAAGTAGAAGTAATAAAAAAATATCGAGCAAATTCTTGGACTTCCTTCTTATAATTACAATATAAGTTCGATAGAGTTCAACAGAGTTTAATGGAGTTCAGTAATGTGAATTGGCTAAAAGGAAATTACAAATAAAATGTTGCAACCAATGCATCCTTGGTCCTTAGTGGATTAATATAAAGCATCGTTAAGCGACAATCGCAGGAGCTCGCCTTTAAATATTCAATGGCGATTAAACCAAACGCCGTCTACTTCCTCGAGAGATAATATATTCTGTGCCGACGGAGAAGTATGCAATCTGTTCGATGGTAATATCCGTATAAAAGGCAAATCGCTGATTCATTTAACCCGAGTCCTTTGTCGATCAACGTACAAGATGAGACTTGAATGAAACTCATGTCATACGATGTCTCAATTTTCTCTGAAGAAGATCAACCTGAGAGTAAAGAAACGGATCATGAAAAAAAGAAAAACAAATAAAAGAAAAGTATGATCGACGATTACGTAACGTTTTTCAAAGCGACTCGAGCAGCTTGCGCGTGACGATCACGATCACTTTATCACCGCTACTAATTGGTATTCCGATACGAGCAGCCACCGTGAACGTTATTCGAGCAGCGAGTATGGCATGGGAAAAACGCGAAGAATTTCGTTGACTAGACCATCGACACCTTACGAGCATACCATATTTCTAAGCAGCCAGCCAAACGTTATTTTCCTTCTATAAAACGGGAGCCATTGAATTATAGCCGCTCGTTACAATCTCTAACATCCGCTAACGCTGTTGAAAATAATTGGAGGATCGTAATTAGAGAATGGCGAGGCAACGAGCACCGTGAAGTCGTAAACGCATTGTACTTACGGGCTTTTGTAAAAAAATGGTACTTAACACGACATTGTTTCTATTCTTAAGTACAATTGCTTTCTTTTAAAAATCGAAGTAATTGCTGCGATAAGAAGATAGCTCCTTTTTTCTCATTTGAGTAAGTCAACGAAAACCAATCTTAAAATCGATCAGAATCGAGTCACTTTTTGAAACATGCGACATATTCACGATCAACTGATACTCGCGATAATAAACTTTTGCGCTTTTATATATTGATATGAAAGCAGAAGGTATATGAAATTACAGTTTTCTCTCTTTTCTAGTAAATAAGATTTATCTCTAAATTGATATCGGGTTACAGATGATCAGAATACTAAATATTAAAACACGCGTATAGAAAATGATAAAAATTATTATCAATCACTTTCATCGCGTCACATACGAAGCAGTAAACAGGATAAAATACCTTAAAGATCAGAATTCTAATGCAACGTTAAATATTAGAGCTGACTTCGTATTGCTACAAACTGTTCGATGGGAAAGGACAAAACATTCGAAAAGTCGTACGAACCAACGACCGTCTTTTTGGATCATATGTCCACCCTCGAAAAAAAAAGATTCCAAGATAACAAAGGCACCGTCTGCATGACAAGAGAAGGAAAATCGGAACAAAAGACCTAACCCAGTTCCCTGCAAAAATATCGCTCCGCTTTCGCCATGTAAATCGAAAACCATCAAAAAATTCGAAAGCGGCTTCCGTTGTCGTTTATTCGTCGAAAAATCTGGTAGGAGGAGAAGATCGGTTGTTCCTAGTTTGCCGATGGTCCGTGAGGTGATTGACAATGGGCGAACAATTTTCGCACGCCCGTAGCCTAACAACGCATCCGACCGGTTTAAGATTTCACTTCCTTGTGATTCCGAATACAAATGGCGGCACACACCCAAGAGCCGGTCGCTCGTGCTTCACAGGAAGGAAGGAGGAAAGAAGGAGGCAATCGGCGAGGAAACACTCTGCGATTCCAGAATTATCCTGTGCAACCTCTGGAAAAGAAAAGAAGCCGTAAGTGAATCATCGGTCGAACGATTCTCGAGATCGTTAGAGATAGGAAAAAATCGGCGTGGACATTAGAATGACGATGATGAAATACACGCACTGACGATCTAATGGATTAAAAATGACGTTTAATCGAGGATCAGACTACTAGGAAATTCGCAACGAACAAATAAAACGTGATCGTTCGTCGAGATGTTTTAAACGTGGCTGGATCTCACAGGCTATAAAAAAGGAGACGATGTAAATTTCCTCCAAAAGATATTAAAACCTCGTTTAAACATGTACGTTGCGAAAAATATGCTTCCGAGAGGCATTTAATTACTGCGATAAATGAATTTTTAATATTATAATATTTTTTTCATATCTCTATTCTTGCTTTTTATTTAATGTAAATAATCAAAAAAGAGCATGAAGACCTACAACGTTAGTTTAAATGACGACCGTATGAGAGTTAAGATGTATAGGATGGTAAATACATCAAATGTTATTCGGATTAATCGTTCCATGTGTGATACAATTTGCAAGCATACCGTTGCCTTTTTACAGTGATGCAACATTTTGAAGAATCGCATTCATTTTTATGCCAACTCTAACGGGACGTGCGTTTACGTGGTTTGACGATGAAAGGATCAATCGACTGTGTTCGTCCAAAGACTCTTTGTTCAGTGGTAATTTAGAGGATATTCCCTTTAACTGAATAAACGGGCGACCAGTAAATCCGAAAACAATATTCAATGTGATAAAACGTGCATTAGTTACATGGAAGTTCATCGATATTCTTTCATTAATTCGCATATCATCGATTGGTTAATCTTAATTGTAAGTAACGCTGCTAATGCAACTGTAATGTAAGTTACGTTTTCTATGCGTACTTGTGTTAAAACAAACAATATCATTTAATTTCTTCGATTTATTTCTAACAAATAATATGCATTTCTTGAAGAGCAGTATTTCGGTAGTAAATGTGTTAAAGTGAAGTTTTCTCTACAATAAATGCTATAAACGGCGGATAAACGGCGATGTGATTCATTGTCTTCCTCTGAATGAAAACGTGACCGGATAAGGGGAGTCTATATATAGCCACATGAAAACCCGTTTGATTTTACATTCAATTGATAGATACGACCGTTTCTTGCTAAAATCATTTATTTTCAAGAAATCGATTCATTGAGTTCGTTAGTGATTTTGTTTTAGTCACGTTGGTTTTCTAATTTATCTCGACGATCCTTCGTTTCTGTATAATTTCCTCATAATTCCTGATGTCATTAGAAATTCACCGTGATTGGTAATCTGTCAGACGTTAATTTCTCTGAATATCTACTACGTTCGTTTTAATCATATCGTTTGAATTTTGCGACGCGCTTTCGCCGTAAATACTAATTGAAGCGAGTGCGCAATGAGAATGTGTTAGTCGTGTCGTTTTTAATTGCGTCTCGCTCTACTAAGGTTATCAATACGCTGTATCAAAACTGGACTTTCTAACGTCGAATCTTTTAATTACATATGCAAATTATTTCTAAACTTCTACTGTTCTAGCTTTCGATTAATCGTGATGGTCGATATTGGTATCCTAGTCTATTGATTTGATCATGTGTCTGCAATTGAGGAAAATTTAATCATTCGTTACCGTGATATCGTTTTTCCAAATAAGACCTTAATTACATGTGGCTTAATGAAAACATAATGTAATCGAAATAACATTCATATAATTCTATACATTTTCCGAATAATTAACTAATTCCATTCTTCCAGATTCATCAAAATCATCGGTTCTAAAGTACAACAATTTTTCCAACGTTACCCTTACAACATTTTCATTCTGAAACAATCTATTTGTCGAAAAATTTGGAAAATATTGTACGGACAATAATGATGAATAAAAACTCTATTTCTAGAAATAAAAATATTTTATCGTATAAAATATTTTCCAATTATTTATAACAACTGCTGACAAAGTTTTAATATTTCTATTCTTCTTCTTCAATGTGATTAAAAACAATTAATAATAATAGGACAAAATTTAACGGTTGCTATTGACCCGAGAAATCTTTTACATGCACCGATCAGCCAAATAATTGACACCTGCATCGGATCGATATTTTCCGCTCTTTAAATCTTTAACTTTTTGGACACCGTAAATGTCCACGTTAATAATAGGAGAGCCATCATCGATGAAAACAGGCTTTTTGTTGGACACAAATCGGCGAAAGAACCGGAATCTGCTAAGGTCTCGAAAGAGGTTAATTCGGTTTTCGTAACGCGTGATCGGGTCCAGGCTCTCATTGTGTATTGAGACTACTGTATTATTACATCGTCGAAATGTTCGACGATCTTGTTACAGTTAGAGGATAGCCAATTTTTCGAGCAGGGATTCCTTACGGTACTTATCCACAACGGACAGAAAAAAAGGACAATACCTTGAGTTTATTTAATAATATCCTGTTCAAAGTATAATTAGAGGATCATCTACCGAAACGATCTTATCGCGCGTTTAGATATCCAATGATTTTTAGATAGTTGGATTCTATCATGCTTGCATATTCGGCAAGCATCATTTGACAATTTGAAGAGATACCTAAAAACCTACCTTGGATCTTCTATAGAAATGTATATTTTCTAACGAAACCCTTGATCTTTATCGAAAAGACATCAACCCTTTACAGTGTAATAGAACGAAGAATTAAAAACCAAGAAGAAAATAATTATTTCCTTGTACTCGAGATTCCTTGCATTTTTGGGGCATCAGGTGCAGAAAATATATACTACATGTACTATTATATAGGTAATAAATATTAAGTATTGCATTATTAAGATATTAACCCTCCTACGGTGTAATAATAAAGCGAAGAGGTTAAAATGAAGGAGAAAATAATTATTTCTTTATCCTCAAGATTCCTTGTATTTCTGGCGTCAGAATGTTAATGATTGCTTTGTATGGTAACGTCCAACATGTTCGCTACATACAATACCGATCCGAATATACAAGCTTTTAGGGCATGTGCGTGGTACCGACTTGAATATGAGACGCGAAGTGAGAATCACGACAATGTGAAAAAATCTTTCATGATATATGTCCAACACATACATAATTTACCTATATACAGTTGAAAAGAAAATTATTTGTTAACATTTAGCAATATAGAATACATTGAAAAGCAAATTATTCGTTAACGTTCAGATAATGGAAACCCACAGAAATGGAAGGAAATCCACAGCAATCTGTCAAAATGTGAAATTAACAGCGGTATATTTTGCTCGAGTCTTTCTTTACTCTGTCACATTGTGCAAAGATGAAATCGGCGTCAGAATCTCTACACACATGCTCTCATAAGAAGAGGTTGATCCAATCGTTCTAACGGATATTTTGCGTGAATAGATTGATGGCAGGATGATGAAGGATTGCATTCCGAAAAGAACAATCGTGTACAGTTAGGAAATTAGACCGAGTCTCAGAAATCCGGAATCGTAGTTTACGTGTATCTAAGACAACGTGAAGGAGAGGGGAGCATTGTGTAAAGTCAGAATACCTTGACTCACATGATTGGGATCTCGCGAGAACCACCTGCAGCCTTCGTGACTGCCGGTGCAATTATGAGAAAGTCTAGCAAACTCGCTCGTTAGAAGAGCCACGTGCGACCTTCGATGACGCTCAAATTGGCGATACTTAAATTATCACCTCTCGTGCCTCGCAAACACTTCGAATTCCGCTAACGCGATACTTTTAATCCTACGATCAAATCCTATTTCCTTCCATGGTTCTAACTTTCAGTGTCAGTCTTCCTTGTAAAACTTCGCTTAACGCTAAAAACTATTATCTTTTGAAGTATAAAATTTCTACCAAAGAAATCAAAATGTAATATGAAGAAGTACGTAATATGAGGGGAAAAAGAAGCTTTCACTTTCATTTACTTGTTATATTTGGTAAAGAAATTTTAGAAACTTTATCTTGTGTATCATTTTATATTATAAGTAGACTGTGGATATTTATGATAGATATACATCTAAGTAAAAAGTAAAAAGTATATATATATATATATATTATATTTTTACCAAAAATCATTCGAACATTCCTCAAAATATACCACTATAAATCTATCGAATTTCTATGAATTTCTAATATTAAAAACGAAATGCGAATATAAAATTCCTGCATTCCGGTAACGCGATCTAGTAACGAAATATCGATACGATTTTTAACGGTGTAGTTTATAACAGGATAGCATAGTTACCCGAGTACCCTTGAATTAACTTTCAGAAGTAGCGATTAGGATCAAGCGTTAATAAATAATTCGAAGATCTCATGTTAAGAAACGGAACCATTACCAAGAACAAACAGAATACCGTAACATTCAACGGAGTAGAATTTTTGCCCAACATTTTTATCGCGGGTAAATTATTTCGTTGGCAGGTCTTTTAAATGAAGAAATAAATTCTTTATGTCGAACAAAACATGTTAAGAGGGTCGTTTGCGATATAGTCGCAGTAAAGGACTTTGATGCAACATGTGTTCACATTTGCTCGAGCATCAAACGAATCAGAGTATGAAAATTTCTATCCTGTCAGAGTTTGATGTGTGCACCACGAGAATATTTACCGTACTAGGAGTCAGTAGCGTAAAATTGGCTAATTAGAAACGCATGAGCGAACAGAGACGAGAATGATGGACCACAATACGGGTCGTTCTTTCGCGTGAACCTCCTGACGTAGGTCCGAATAAACTCGATTAATTTTCAACGAATTTATCGCGAGCCACAGAGCGGAGCAACGACTTCTACCATTCTCGTTAGGTAATTACAGTAAATTATTTTTAATACTTTTAACATGTCAAACATTTAAAACCTTCAGCGTGTGCCTAAGTAGTTTATATGCAGTTAATTAAAATAAAAGTGATACGAGCAAAATAAATAAGAGTATGGAATTACGTTTTTGTCTGGATAAAAGCAGGTTTGGTTTGGTAATTTTAGAATTAACAAATGTAGTTTCTCTATTATGTCGTGCTTTTAAGCTTCATAAAATTTCTTAATTCGATAATAATGTTTTTATTAGTACTATAAAATATAAGTGACAAGTGAAGTTAAGATATTCTCAATTATTTTTTGACACCCAAAATGTACATATTTTAAACAGTGTTTGCGTAACGAATTTCATTAACTTTTACTAATTCCAGAATCCTCTTACGTAATAATTTATTAATAACATTATTAAATTGAGACAAACGACTAGTTGTATATAGATTCTAGATTTCTCTTTTATAAATTCAAAAGTATTGAACAAAGTAGAGTATCAAGTGATTTACAATTTGTATGATGTATTTTTAAAATGTCAGTTGTATCAAACTTGTTCTGATTATGTAAGAGGATATGGTGCTGTTAATTTCTGATTCGTGACTTTGTCATTGGTCTGTGAAATTTCACTAATCAAATTATACGTATAAGAGAACTTAGCAAGTGTGTGATGAAGATCTTAGACATCTATTGTTTGAAGTCAATTCACTTCAATTCAAGCCTGATTCAGTCCTACTGATATGAATATACTTTATACATAATTCAAATTACTTGACCAATCTAAACGAGTCTTAGCCACGATCAAAAAAGAGAAGAATTGCCCGCCGCGGTTGTTTATTAAAAATTATTTACTGCAATTACCTACCGTTATCCGTCGAAGTCTAATTAAGAGCTTCGCAAATTGCGCGAAAATTCATACCGGATGAAAATCAAACCGAAACAGGAGCGCGTAATCGCCGCGAGAAGAGAAATGCAAGAGGCGTACGCGCGATCCAACTTTATGGATTCCCTCGAAAACCCGTTAAAGCTTAAGTATCTCCTTTTTAAGCTGCCTTTCGCGCTCGATCGCGGAACCAACTTCCAGTTGCATACATGCCACTTTTCCATGTCCATTTCTATTCGACGAGCCTCCTACCTCGCGTAGCCAGTATCAGAAATAACCCGTAACCCGTAAAACAAAAGTTCAGCGCACCATCGAGACGTACAGTGTTGGTAAAGGACTGTCTAACTGTAAAAAAGTCATAATTTTAATCATTTTTTTCAATTTCCAAATTCGTAAGGATCCTTTGTTATTAGAATTTTAAGTTTCGAAATTTGTAAGTGTCTTTGATGGGCGTAGTACGTTTTTAAATTCTTAAGGATCCTTACTTAGGGAGAATGTCGCTTATCTATACAAAATATTTAAATAAGGTAGAGTACACAAATGTCAATGGTGCTCCTTTTTTTCTAATTTGATGGAACTTCCAAGTATATGCACTCAAAAATGAGTAATACGTCTTATTAAGGAGAACTACATAAATTGGTAGGGATTAATTAGAATTTCACCGCCATCCTGCAGTTCGGACTCAGTTCTTTGAATTTCATAAAAAAACAAGTACATTTTGACACAACTCTTTCTGTAATTTAATTTTACATCTTCTGTCATTTAGCTACTTCGATTATTATGTTATACTACATCTGAAAACTATACAAGCTGATCTGCAAAAATGAACAATATTAACTCGAATAATTAAGTCATCCAGCAGTATTTTTGATTAAACGACTTAGACAATGATTAGACAGCTATCTTCAACCGCGACGCGAGCCTTACACCGGATGCATGTATACGTTCGCTTCTCGAAATCCACGGAAAAAATGGCCTGATTTCCGCTTCAAAGAGCGCATTTGCGATTAACATGCAATTATTCGGGTCAATAATGCGATGGGATTGCCATTACTCCGCCATTTCTCCCTCTCTCTTCATCCACGTAAATTGAGGGTTAGGGAGAAAGTAGCAACAGAAAAAAGAAGCGAATGACCGGCAAGGAGAGGCTCAATTTTCCTAAAGAAAGTACGACGGCATATCGAGGAATGTCAAATCATCTTTCACACGATAAATTAATTGCTCGACTGCGCGTAATGGCACGACAAAAGTCGATAAAATCAGCCTCCTTCCATATAATCTGCGCCCATTTACCACTGATAACGCATCGTTTATCCCCACTTTACCCGGTGACTTTACATACCGCACCACTTTCTAACTTTTTGCAACTCCGCAGTTCCCTCCGATTAACGAGGAGAATCAGTCTGGCTAGGTCAAAATCCTGAGCACGTGCAGATGTCTCCAAGTTTCATTAAAATTGCGGAAATGGCATATCCTCGGCTGTACATCATCCAAGCAGTATCGTTCGTTTAACTCAGAGGAAAAACGAAGCATTGCTAATCATTATCAAAGTGACCAGTTTATGCTTTACCTGTTCTATAAATCCCATCGAAGCTGTACAATATCACTCTATAAATTGCAAAGTGAAGCGTGAACGAGCTATTTCGAGACTCCAAAGAGAATTCCAAGAAAATTTATCCAGCATCTACATCTATACTACTTAGATCGTTACTATCACACAAATCTGTACGATGATGGTCAAGTGTACAAAATGAAAAACTGGTTGATTTAACACGAAGAAAAAACGAAGCATCGCTAATTATTATAAAAGTGGTCATTTTATAGTTACCTGTTCCATAAATCCCGTTTAAGCGGTACAATATCAATTTATAAATTTCCTAACTTGATAAAGTGAAGCGTGGAAGTGCTATTTCGCAGCTCCAAAGAGAATTCGAATTTATCCAACATCTTCAGCTATACTATCTGTATCTTCGCTACAATACAAATGTACGATAATGACCATCGTACAATCCTATATCATTACCACTATACAAGCTTAAAAACTCCTTAATGTAACTCGGAGAAAAAACGAAGCATCGCTAATCATTATAAAAGTGGCCAATTGATAATTGACTGTTCCATAAATCCCATCCAAGCTATAGAAGCTATCCAAGCAACGTTGCTTTACACATTCCTAACATATAAAATGAAGCGTAACATATAAAGTGCTATTTCGAACGTGCTATTTCGAAGTTCCAAAAAGAATTACAGGAGAATTTATCCAATACCAGGAGTTAAAGGCCGAAGAGTAGTCCTAATGACACGTGACGAAGGTACGAGCTGTACGCCACGTCGAAGAACCTTCATCCCGCGGATGTTCTCATCGAGTACATGTGCACGCGAAGACTTTGGTTTCGCCTTCCCTGTCACGAGCACATTGTATCGTTCCTGACAAAGATGCCCGTAAAAAGATACGCGCATCTGCGTATTCGGGCAGTTCATTTCGGCAAAATAACGGTGTGCTCGAAATGGCCGCGATGAAAAACGACCTGTACAGACGTTGAAGTCTCCAAAAGAGTCCTCGACTTTAGACAGGTTTGAATCTCGTATGTAATTCGGCTTAGTATTATTTTCGTCGTTATAATCTTCGATGATCGACGAGAATCCTTAATACTCTTCGAAATAAGTACCCAGGACCTCCTTAAATCATCTGGAACATTTTTGAAGGGTAGGAAGAATGGTATAAGAGGACAGGAGGTGAGGATGATACGAAAGGATAAGACGCAAGAGCTCGAAGATCCTCCCGTCCTGTATCTGACGCTTCGAAAACTGCTGATGTCATAGGACTTTTCGTATAGAAGAGCATATGTAAAAAGGAAAAATTCTATCGGACAGGGTGTTCCCGCGGAAATGATGAATTGAAATTTTATGCAAAACCTGGGCGGGATGAGCGAAGTTAGATGGAGCGTGTTGCCACCGTGTACAGAGGGAAGACAGGTATAAAACAAGACCACTGGTGGATAACATAGGTCTCTGTAAGTTGACTGCATCATCCGCCAGGGAAAAGGTAGTTGGTTTACCTTACTAACAGCGGTTCGAGAAAAAGGAACCCGACGCCGGTAATAACGAGGTATCGCGTAACAATCAACCGGTACTTAATCGTAAATGCTGACGGGCCGCCATTATCCTTTAAATCGATCAGTCACACCGTTAATTATACTCGTTGGAATCTGAATATCTCCCGAGAAAATTACATCGCGCTGCCGCTCTACCATCTATACGCTCATAAATCCGCGTTGCACGAGGGCCGACGAGCTTGACTTTAATTGCTCGATTTTAATATCCATCTGGCGCGGCGTGAAAGATGAGAATCAATCGACTCGACACCCGTTTAAGATGGAAACGCGAGAGCAGAACCGAGGATAAAACGTTCTAATTCGAGACTATTAACCAACCCTTGCCACTTCGATTACACGCTCTCGTACAAAACCTGTATAGTTTAATAAACAGAAAAAAGAAAGAAAAGTAAAAAAGAAAGAAGATACCGACTGATTCAACGTGGCGAAATAATAAACAACCGGTACATGCGATATTTCGCGAGTCATCGCGGTATGAAATAGCGGACCCTACACTTGACAGAAGCTACTACGCGGTTACTCTCGCAATTAGAAGCGATTCAATCAGCAAGTCGCATGATGCTAAATCAAAATCACCGCTGTAACAAATCTCTAGCAATTAAGAATTAGCAAAACCAAATAGCCAAATCTATCTGCTAAATAACATTCGACGCGTACAAGAAACCCTATTACGAAATCCGTACTGAATGGATTGTTTCGGTTCATCTCCCTTTCTGTCTGTCTGTCTCTCTCTCTCTCTCTCTCTGTGCGTCCGACCTTCTGCAAGGTCTTCAAGGAGTTCTCTCTGGTCAGGAATGCGTGACTCGACGATTTTATAACCCGCTTTCAATTATCATTCCTGATGCTCTTGTTCTTCTCCCTTTGGTTCGCGCTACGGTTGCGTAGAAGAAAGCTTGACGCGGGGAATGCACGCGCGCGGAATTTGTCCCCGTCGCGGCGGCGTTTTCTTTCCCCGCGTGCGCATCCAGTGTCTCGCTTTTTTTTCTGCGTTTTCGCTTATATGCACTTCCCTGCTGCCGCCACGGGGCTACGTGATTTATTCGATGTCGATTACGGGGAACAGCCGGTGCCGCGCAATGAAGGAGGAAGAGACTTCCATACTGCGGCACACCGTTCCCGAGAAAACGAGTTGTCCTCGGGCACGTTCAGCCGGACGAGCCGACGATTTGTTTCGGCTCCTTCGCCGATGATTCGCTCGCATCCACCCTATCTTTCAGCGAGATCGCGTTTTGCATGCTTAATGTCATCCGCTTGTCGTGTTAACCCGCCAAATAAACGATTAGTCGATTTAATTCGGAGGTAACGCGTGCTCTTAGGATGCGAGTTTGTGACGACTGTATCTACTGTTGGAAAGGTTGTCCGCATGAAAGGCTTAGCGCGATATTTTAAGAGCGAAAAAGTATTCAGGGATAATAACTTAATCAGATTTTCTGCTCGAGAATGAGGCAACTCGTAAGTACTCATAAGCCGGATTATACGTGCCTTTCCTCGATGCTTGGTGAATGGTTGATGTAGTTCCAATGCCTCTTCTTCCAATAGTTGTATCGAACGATCGTTTGGCAATGAGAATCGAACAGACGTTCTCTGACGTCTATTTTGAGCGTAAATTTTCCAATAATAGATGCGAAAATAATTTTTCAGATATTTTGCGTGAATATCATTTTTCAGTGTTGTTTTAACATATATTTATATAACACATGTGATGATGATTTTTTAGACATTTTCCATGAATATTTCTTATTAAATTTGCTTTGTAAGCATATTTTTTCAACAAATCGTGCTAGTTGTTCAAGGTAAAAACAATGAAATCGTTTGGTTTTTTCCAGTCATCATGAAGATCTCGGCGACTATATTGGTTTGCGTGGTGGCATCGGTGGCGGCGGTGCCGCTCCAAGACACCCTGAATGACGCTCGATTGTTCCCTCGGAACAAGGACGCGGTTCCAGTTTCCACGGAACCCGGGATTGTCACCGGCAAGGACGCGACGAATCAGTCGACAAAAAAGCAATCAGAGAAGACCGACAGTGGAACGAAAGAGTCGAAATCCTCGTTGCTAGCCTCGATTCAAGATAATAATCAAGGCAAGCTTGAAGTTGGTCGTTTCTCAAAGCAATCCAACGAAGTCAAAGCAACTAAGAAGAATCGGAAGCATAAAGCCATCTTCGTCAATTATCCTCTCGTTTCACAGCTTCCATTCTCTAACGTCCCCTACGATATCGATTATCCCAGCAACAACTTCGATACCGAAGAAAGAACCATGTCGGATCCGAATAGATACGAGGAAAGCAACATCTTTTACATCAGGCTACCACCCACGCCGTACATGTTCGTGCCAGGTTTAGGCTATATCTCGCAACCGCCCACTTACTCCACAGCCAGCCTTCGGCCGCATGTCCCGTACACGAGACCCGGAAGGCCGAAACCAAATTACCAGCAACCCGTTAACCCGTTCATCAAGCTGCCCATCGATTTTGTGAGCAACGGAAAACCAACGTCGGTCTACCAATGGCAAAAGAAGACGAACAAGAAACCAACGGACAGCCCAATCACCAATCTGGACAGCGTTTCGGCGGACTTTGTGAGCAATGGGAAACCAACATCGATTTATCAATGGCAGGGCAATTTAAAACCGACTAAGAAACCAGCGGACGATTTGGTCAACAAGCTGGACAAGGGCCCGTACACGTTTAATGGCAAGCCTACCAGTTTCTTTCTGTTGAAGTCTGATGGAACCGCAGGGGCACGTCAGGCTTTCCGGTACCCCGACTACCGGCAAGATAATTCCTACTATTGAAGACACGGGGCAGCTAGTTGCTACCGAAACGTGGAACGAACCACGGCTACCTCGAATCCTACAAATCGTCGGTTTGATTGCCGGATGATGATGGATTCGAGCGAAAGAGATGAGAAGCGACGAGCGTATGCACGAGAAATGTGAAACGAGAGAGGAATCGATTCGCCATTCTCGTTCGAATCGTATAACTGCGAGTGCCAGAGAATCGTGATGCTCGATCGCTTAGAAATTACACTCGCGCTTACGCTTCGTTCAGATTAGTGCAATTATCTGAATTCAGGCAACTTGAAGTTGTTTTCCTCGTCTGAACTTGTAGCATGCTAGATTTCAGGGGGTATACTACTGGACTTTTAGAAATCGAAGCCTCGTTTTTAATTTTCTTACGGTGTTAGGTGCGCGAAATATCGAGTTGACTTATGTTACTAGAACGAATGTATTATTTTGAAAGCTCTGTTAACGTTTTTTTCGAAATTATAATTTTCACTCGATCGTTATGAAATCTCCGCGTCGCCAAAAATTAGAAAATAGGTCTATGTCAATGTTATCTTACAAGATCTAAATTCTTCATCAAACTTATCCGTAGCTTCTTCAAGATAGTATACCTCCTTGAAATGTTCTTTATTCATTGAATCGCCTGAATTCAAGAAACTTGACCGGTCTGAACGGGATTTGAAACATGTATATTCGTACAGCGACAAGCTTTCGTATTTACGGCCTTGATATAGAAGTTACACAGGCTGACTAGTGATTTATACCGTGTTACATTTACATCTAAGAGTATAGGTTATTACGCGTATGATTATGCGGGAACCGTGGAGCCAGTTCCCTAAGACGGACTGTTAAAAAATTTCATCACGTCGATGATGGACGTCGTTGGCGTAGCTAATACGATCTCTTTGATAGAGATTTGTATCTTTTTTTCTCCTTATACGTTGCTTTCAAGTTCGATGCCTTGATTGTACAAGGTACAGTGGTGGAAGTTGCGTTTTAAAGTAGAGGGGAAAAGATCGAGGAGAAATATCCCTGTATGGTAAACGAGAAATGAACGATAAAGACCAGTGTGGAAGATAAAACGACGTAATGAGAAACGTAAACATAACAGCCGTGAAGTTTTTCATTCTTGCAGTTAAATATCTTCTGATTTTCATGTTGCGTTAATTCAGTATGCTGGTATTGATTCCACTCTGCATAATTAAGACGTATCGCTGTGGTTGCTCGAGATACAGACTCTATTGCGAGTAGATGTATAATTTTAATTGTTACTCTTAAGTGTATAGTTTCTATTTATAGAGTATCAATACTTATATGCGTCTATCTATACGTTAATCAGTTAAAAAATGCGTATATATAATTTATATATAGCTAGCTGATTATGCAGAAGAAATCATGATGACTATTTGCTCAAGCACCATTTAGGGTAATTTAATATATAACTATCCATTGTTTTATATCTTGAGTGAAACCATGATATTACGAAGCATTTAGTATTATAACATAATGTACTTAATCGCATATATTTATTTGTAAAGTCGTAATTTATATGCCGTTATCACTAAACTTTTTTTTACAGAAATTTCCTCCTTTTTTTACTTTGTAAATACGTGAAAAATATACGAAAGTTCCAATCGATAATTTCCATTTTCTCTATCTTTTTACTAAAGAAAGCGGAACGTTGGTGTTCGAGAATTCTTACCAGTCGGCTGCGTCGACCAGAAAACGCGTTTCATATGTTTCCCCTTCTCACGTAGCACAAATATTGACTTGGGACGCGAGTCTACTCGGGATTATATCCTGTCTGGTTACGGGGATGCCTCGCGATCTATGCTACTTGCTCAAAGAGATTGAATTCAAAGATCGCGATAACACCACCGCCAGACATCCCGGAAAAGCCGGCTTCAAATGGAATTTCAATACAATCTCGCGATTTCCCTCAATGATATTTCCAGGAATTCGCGTATCTTTCCTCAAATAAATTTCCTATTTGCAGAGAACATACCGTTTAAAAAATACGCACGTAACACGTTAAAGCTTTTACATTGAAATAAACGA
The DNA here is from genome assembly GCF_040668555.2 of Bombus flavifrons. Taxonomy (NCBI): domain Eukaryota; kingdom Metazoa; phylum Arthropoda; class Insecta; order Hymenoptera; family Apidae; genus Bombus; species Bombus flavifrons. The sequence goes on along the minus strand of NC_138455.1, from coordinate 7,210,361 downwards.
TCTGTCGTTTTTAAACCTTTCTATTTGTTCGAAATGATATTACCTATGGATAAACTAATTTTTTACGACAAGTCGCTAAATGATTCTTAGATCAGAATACGAGGGGCTAATTCTCGTCACGGATGACAAACAAGACGTTGGTTAAAGGGTTTGAGAGAAAAAAAAAGAGATGTTGGACGAAGGAAGATAGGCACTCTGGTCATTTCAAAGTTAGATGGTCAATTATCAAAAAATGTGGCCCTCGGGGCAAAGGGTTCGTTGTTGGCTCGATACTATCGCAAATGTGCTGTAACGGGTTAAGAGCGGTTCTCATTCTAAGCAAGAATCTAAACGGCTGACACTCGCGGCATAAACAGTACTATTCTTCGCCGATTTTCTTCTTTTGCTTCTTTCTCAACGGGCACACACAACAGCCAACGCATTCTTGTACAAAGTACTATAAATACTTTTATTACACTACACTGAATGCCATGGTTCGATACAATTGAGCTTCCTCCTATAACATACGATATAAGAATATAAAAAATGTCTGCTGCTCTCGCGCCTCTGCAATTCATTATTAAAGAAAAAGAAAAAAAAAGAACCAGTAAAAATCCTTACGCGATTATACGTAGTAAAAGGCATGTGCATCCCATCGAGAGGGGTATATATAGGTATATTGTCCAGTCTTTCGTAAAAATTCGCTCGTGACCGATTGCTTTACGAGACTGCAAATTCATTATTCTATTGTTTCCATTGTTAACATAATTTTTACGTATCTCATAAGACAACCAGTCATGATGGCTTATTCCTTTGTTGTAAAAAACGGCACACATCGACGATACGATAGAAAAAGTATCTGTTAAAACTTATAAAAATATATTATACAAGTTAAACGTAGCAACAGGAAGCGATCGTCGGTGCTTGGCTCGTGAAAGAGGAAGAAGCGCCAGCGATCACTTCCCTGGACTTAATCTAGATCTCTGAGCGTACCACCGAACTCAGTCGCAGGCATTTGCAAAACTTTCCTTAAACTATCCTAAATTTAAGTCCACCTTTCCAAAGAAAGTCTCGGGAAACCTAATCTAATACTTCTAACAACTGTAACAAAAGTGGAACGGTTTTTGCAGGATACGCGTGGCTTCGAGCAAGGACGACTCCATCCGAACATCCCTCGTTCTTTTTCTCTCACACACGCATTCTTGATCATTCTTACTCTCTCAGTCCTTTGAAAATTTCGTCATCGTCCTACGAAACGACGGCCCTTGCTCCTGTTTCATCGCGATGTCGCGACTAACTTAAGTTAACAAGCTCACGGGCCGTTAACACGTGATTACACAGATTCTTAGCGCCGCAACGCGAGATTAAGGTAACAAGGGATGATAGTAGACGGGCTTGCGACTCTTCTCCATCACGTAGAACGCTTTCGGTTTTCCATTTCCGGGGAAGTTCTTGTGGATGCTCGTGGAGCCGGACTTGCCGGTGATTGGCGCGTAGTACGACATGGCTGCCTTCTTCCGGTGTTTCTTCACCTTTGCCGTGTTCCTCGAGCCGTGAAGTTCGTTCGTCAGGTGAATCCTGTGCACGCCTGAATCATCCAGCCTGTAGGTCTTGTTACTTAAGTTGGTGCTGCTTTTCTTCGTTGATTCGTTTTTTTTCGTCGATTCGTTTTTCTTATCTTCATGATCGGGATAGTTGAGCCTCTTATCATTGTTTCTTACGTGTTTCGATGGACTGTCACTACTTTGACGAACGTTAATCTTATCGTTGTTGTTATCAAAATATTTCTTATTCTCTTGACGAGGAAAATCCTGACTGATCTTCGAACTGCCCCGAGTCTCTACAAAATTCTTCGAGTTCTGATACTTCTTGGTGACGTCCATCTTCTTCTTAGCCTGCTCCAGCTTCAGCTGAGAGTACAGCCTCTTCTTCTCGCCGATCTTCTTCACGACAGGAAGATTCCAGTGATAGATCTTCGCTGGTTTCCCGTTTCCTTGAAATCCTACGGGGAAATTCGGCCCAGTCTTCGTTATCTTGTCGTCTTTCGCCGTTTTGTGCGGTTTCGTGATCGTGTAGTACGGCGGACTGGCAGGAAGCTTCACGATGTAGACGTGGCTGTCTCTATGTCCGTGTCGACGGCTGTAAGGTTGGTGGATCCGTGTCTGGGAGCCGAGTCCAGGCGGCTCGGGACCAGCTAGACGTTTCTTATGGTGTCCATCGGGGATCTGAAGCGGCGCGAGACCGAGCCGATTCAAGATCGCCGCATTGCTCGTGTGAACTGTCTCGAAGTTGGACACCGCTTGCTCGGATGCGATTACGACGATGGTGCCCGAAAGGAGCAGCAGCGCGCAGCTCAGCAATCTGAAACGAAAAGAATCGTCAATCACAATTTCAAATGAACCGCTGTAAATATTCATATCGTTGCGTAAAAACCTGACTTCGAGAGGATTTGAAAGATTATAGCGTAATTGGAAAAGTACGCGGTGAACCATCTTGTGGTTGTCGACAAAAACGTAATAAAATGAATGAAAAGAGTCTCGTGATTTATGCTGTCCTTACGCTGTAATTACGCGTTTATTAAATCTCGTATCTGCGGACCAGAACGGCAGACACCGCTATGAGTCTTCCTTTTACGAGACTTTCGAACTAACTTCTTTGCATTTATGGGTGATATATTTGCGATATTTTTCATATTTCACGTGTTCGTTTTCTAATGTTTGTGATTGGATGTTTCATGTATAAGGGTGATGAAAACCAAATTGATTTTAGAAGTATGACATGCTGTTACGAGCATTTGATAACCACATGCTGGAACGTCAAAGTCGGCAGTATACTGTAGCAAAAATTAAGACGACAGTCAACTGTTTCCAGAACTTTGCATAGATGGATTATCTCGATAGATAATTAGTCCAAAATACTTTATTTTATATAGTAACGTTATAAATAAAAGAACATAACTGGGGAAGAACTTTTCAATATTAACCGTTCGTTTGTTAACCCCTGTTGTCCTATTACTACAAAATGGACTATACATAATTCAATAAAATAATATAAAACAACAAATGTTGTGCATCTATTATTTCCTTATGAAACAAAAGAAACTTTTACAACAACCTAATATATTACAAAATCTTATATCTATTTCTTCCCCATGATATAAAATCTACAATTACATTTCTTGTACTTTGAAGTGCTATAAATATAAAACTTCCAAATGTTCATTTCGAGTAAAAAGTACAAACTAAGTTAAGTTGAATTGGATACAAGAACTTTTCCCATTTACATACTCGCCATTGTGCATCTTAATGTAAGTACACGCGAGATATCTCATCCACGCTTGGCGAGATACGCTTTCCACAAATGTAAAGGGGCTAAAAGCCTGGCGGACGGAAGACAGAGCAGAGCGGTGGCTGGAGTTCCGGTACGCAGTACGGTCGCATAGAAGACGCCTGGAGAATATCAAAGACTAGCGGATCTCGCGACGTATATCCGACCCGAGTCAGCTTAAAAGACAATCCATCACTGGCTAGCAAGTCGCGCGATCTAAAAAGAGGAAAAAGCGGTTCGGCAGCCATGACCTCGTCTATCAGTTGAAACGTTTTCTCTCTCGAGAAAAAGCTAGAAAGAACGAAACTAGTCCCCTAAGCTAGCCACCTGGCAGATCGTAAATTAAACTCGCTGTGTAACGTCCGAGGAAAAAAGGAGCAAAAGAAGAATTTCATTGACCGTAAAAGTGACGACTCTGGCAACGAGACGACTTGAAATTTTACGAGCAGAGAGGCGTCCAGACAAAAACGACGACGTGCGTGGATGTTCCGCGGCAGAGCTCGCGTACCAACACACGATGCTTCTTAAACCATCGAGACACCGTGGCCTGGCTGCCTGTCGCGTACGGCGGCTACGCCAACGATAAATCACCTTTTCCTCTTAATTACTCGCTTCACGCGGGGGAAGACCTCGCTAATTATTCACCAGCCGTTCCTCTTCTTTTTCTAAACCGATGCCTCGCGCGTAGCATCGAGAAACGTGCCTTCCATTTCACTAATAGTATCGCTGTGTTTTGTGTTCACCTCTGCCTGTTAATTTCTATCTAGTTTCGACGAAAAAGGTAGCCATTCAAACGCTTGTAAATATATTCCTACATCGAGATATATCGGTCGAGATATTTTTACCGATTTTAAGTTGCGCGTTTGACGCCAGTGCAATTTTCCTGTTATTATTTCAAGCGTATCCAGCGACACCGCTCATGCATTATTCAGTAAATGCTGACGTCTCCCTAACGAATCACCGACCGATTCTTCAACAAACTATCTGAAATGATGGATAAGGGAGCAAAAACAAAGGTAGTTTTCGCTCGACCAAGTTGACAGAAGCCAAAACGAGTTAATAAATATTCCTTTCTTAGACTTTTCATGGATTCGGAAGGAGGAAAGCACGAGGAACGTCTGTCACGCGAAATTAATATGCTAGCCAGGCATTTCCCTCGTTGTAAAATTATTCTCTCGACTGTGCACGTTCTTTTTAAGACGCTCGTGCACGTGAGCCAAGTGTCACGCGCGCGAATCAGAGAGGTAAGAGAGGAAATCGTGAGATCTGAGACAAGCAGGCGAAATAGGCGTCGACAGTAAGAAATATGTATCGCTTGACGAGCGTCCTACGCTTATCGAACTATAACACAGATTCCTAAAATGAGGGTCGCGTTAAGTATTAAAATATGAGAGTAGCTCGCATGTTCGTTAGGAGATTTCTACTCACCAAGAATTGTCAGATGAACAATTCCAAGTCGATAGAGATAAAAATCATGCGACAATTACTATTTACATCTGTCACAAATTTTTAACTTTCACGATGATTAGACAACACGTTGTGTAGATAACTCAACATATTAATAACACGATTGAAACACGAAGGATTACAAATATGTTATATTTTTGACTAATTTCTCTTGGCTCACGAATCTATGCCAAATTAAATTTAAATTCCATATTAATCAACTCTCGACAGAAATTAGAGTTCGTGCAATCTCTGACTGGATGGCGGAAAATTACCGCTTTCAGAAGTGGATCTTAACTCATAAAAGTTTGAGAAATCCTGATCTAGAGACAAGCCCGAAGACGTTCCGAGTCGACAGACTCGTTAACTGATTTTCATTAGGACGAATATATCTGTCTCGGGTGATCTACAAGTTTGCGTTCGTAACAAAGCTCCATTCACACGATTCCCTCGAATCTCGAGCCTCTCGTCACATTTATTAGCTCTATCTGCGTCGATCTTCAGTATAATAAAAACACGCAGGACGTACTCTGGCTGGAGCGGACGGGCTGTTTCCTCAATGAAACTCATTGTTCGAGAAAAATAAGTGAGGTCGCCTGCGAGAGTGATAAGGGGCCATCGTCCCGACAGTGAGCAGAAGATTTAGCAAATGCAATAGGGGAATTGGAGCGAGTTTACGCGTCCTTCAAGTTGATGCGATTTTATAATGGCGATGCTGTGAGATTTGATGAATTTATATTCCCCAACGAGCATCGATATAGCTATAATCCCTGTTGATTGAATTCTGCCACCTGTAGAAATTTAATTCTTCTTGCTATAATATTATAATTGCTAACTATAATCATACACACATATTCTAACTATAATCGTACAGACGCATGAAAAAGATTGAAAAATATCAGAAATTTTGAGTGATCCTACTTTGGGATCTTCTTACATCAATGACGTGAATTGCGTCCAACTCACATCATTTATAATTATTATTATGGTTATTAAAACCATAAACCATCGAGTATTATACATATTCCTAATAACACAACTGCACTCTGCTGTGCATTGAATCATCGCAAATATTAATTTATCAAGTCATACGTACAACATTACCATTGTAAAATCGATCTGCGGTCAGCTTAACTATTAATAGCGACATATATAAATCACCTCGCCACAAAAGGACGGCCTAAAAGACAACATCCTCTCATCGATAAGTAAGTAACAATAACGAAAGGTCTGATGATGCCCAACAGGGCGATCATCATTACTCTTCTCGAATCGTACTCGCAGCATAGTCTGGCAAAAAGTTTTCAGTCGCGATTACGATTCCGCTTAGCAGCAGGAAGATGACCGAGCGAGTGTGTGCCGATCGGTAGTCCATTACCTCTGGACGTATTCGTCGAAAGCGCACGATTGGCAGGTTAGAAGAACGCGGAAGAGCAAGCGTCGAGGATCGACGGCGGTGAAGAGAGCACGACCCGAACGGGCGAGGCGAGGCAAAGATGAAAAAGAACTGGCAAGAGGATAGAAAAGAAGAAGAAGAGGAGAAGGAGGGGAAGGAGGAGAACCGGAGGTGGAAGAAGACAGGTCGAGGGAGAAGGTGGAGAGGCGGCGTGCAATCGGCGGAGTAGCACGTGCGTGTGCATACGAGTGTATATTGTACATGCGTGAGAAAGACCGACGATTCAACACGCATCAACAGCAACGACGGGGGGAAACGGAAAAAGAGACACGGGGCAACGTCGTCGTACCGATGGAATGAAAAATGAAAAGGAGCAACAACACTGGCATGTTGCGGTGAACCGAGATTAATCTTCATGATCATCAGCCGGATCGGCTTTTGCGGGTTATTCACTTTGGCTTCTCGACCTGACCCGATCAGACGAGATGGGATATCGAACAGTGCTTTGTATCACCGGGATTCCCATCTGTAACACGTTACACAATTGTTCCATGGTTTTCGAGACTACGAAGATTCATGTTTACTCAGATTTCAAGAAGGATAGAGATTTATTAAGGAATAGATAAGATAATCTACAGAGTTTACGCCTTATTTAAGTTCTCCAATTTGAGTCATGTTACAAAGTTATCCGATGTCTTTCGAGTTCACAAAGATTCCAAAAATTCTAAAATGTAGATCTTCGGATTTCCAAGGATGCTCGTATCGTCAAATTTCTCATTTGTAACGTGTTACACAGGCATTTGGTACGTTTCAAGTCCCCGGAGAATTCAATAACTCTAAAACGTAGATAAAATAATCTACAAAGTTTCATATCGGCAACATCCCCATCTGTAACATGTTACAAAAGCACTCGAAACGATTCGAAACCAAACAAACAGCCCTAAAACTTTAAAACGTATTCAGATTTACTAATAAACTGACGAAATTATTTATGACGCTTCGTAGTACCAAAAAACCTATTTATAACACGTTACACGACCATTCAACCCGTTTTGGACAGCAAAAATTCCGAAGATTGTGGAATATAGATATTCAGATTTGGAGAACCATACCGGTCTATTAATAAACCGATGAAGCAATCTACGACGCTTTCGTTCTAGCGAACCGTAACGTTTCCATCAGAGAAGATGAAAGCTCGAGTCATTAGCCGACACCCGACCAAGTGCACCATCCTAACGTCGACTCTCTCTTTCGGTGTACTTGTTAGGCGCTCTTGTAATTTACCACATAATTACCGGCCTATCGACCCGTTTCATCGACTACCTAACTTTCCTGTGTCTTCTTTCTCACAGACACCAATTATTCGCTTTTGTACATGGAACGTAAAATTTAACACGAGATCCTTCTACATAAGTGTTAGACTTGGTTGATTGATTCAATAACGCGACCGTGGTCTACACCAAGTAACTTTCTCGCGATATAAGCCTGACTGGATCACCTCTTTTTCTAAGAGCTACTTTTCAAGAACAAATTGCTTACGATCACGTGAAAGCTCAAACGAGAGAATAACACGGCAGTTGGCCGATTCGTTTGACCGCGAGGCGGAATGCGTTTGCGCTTGGGCGCGAGAGGGTAAGAAGAGGAAGAGGAACGAGTAGGCAGGTACGACGAGACGTCGGTGGTTGCCGCGGGATTGTAATGGCCCGGCAAGCCTGTAATTTCTGTCTTGGTCGAGTTAACATTCGACTGCGAGAAAAGCCAACTCGCCACCCGTACACGTCCCGCGTTTCCTTCATCTCGCCTTGAATGACTCGCTCGAGTTGATGCAACGCATCCACGCGAGCCATTCTTGATACGCGTCGCGAGTCCTAACTTATCAAGATATGAAAGCTACGCTGATCAAGTATGGAGAAGGATAGTAGCTCTTAGAAAATGTATTATAGCGCATTTTCGTCTTGTTTTTGTAGCTACTTAAGCAGCCTCAAATAATTGTGACTACATGTTTTGTATTTTGATTTAGTGCAAATACTATTAACAAGAGTTACAAAAAGATAATGAATTAATAATTATGTATTTACTTTCACTTAATGTTCTGACGAATAAACTGAACATACTGGTAAAATTGCTGATAATTATACAGGAAAGTGAGAAGAATCGAATACATATAGCAGTGAACTAATTATAGAAGTACTAAAACTAATCAAGGCAGTAATTGCGGCGGATGTGAACGAGTAAAAAGAATTTAATTTTATTACGCATAATTGATCAAATTGCCGAAGCAGATCATATCTGATATACATCTTCTAAATGCGAGGTTAGATCGAAATGAATAGATTTAAAGTAATAGTTTCCTAATGATCTTTCAGCTTTACTTCATTATCGTAAGATTTAGGATCAAGAGTGTAACTTCCTGCTGTATCCATCGAGATGTTTCGTCCAACCGACTATAAAACGGTAACGAGTTATCCCTGAACAAGCAACGAGGTCCCTTGTCATTCATTCACTGTCAACCTCGCTGTGAACCGAGTTTAATCTCGTGATTTCAGGCTACACGGATGGACTAATTGCTAAGCCACAGTCTACAGGGAGAAACGCCCCGGGGTACGATTTCGAGAACTTCGATTTTACGGTAGCGAACTATGTGAAACGAGAACGATTCGTCCCAGGAAACGACTTTTTGCTCCATTGGATATTTCAGATTCCTGGAGAGTTTAGCAAGAGAGATTCCCAGCCGCCTCTCCGTTCCAGAAATGCCGAGTTCGTGAAAAGGACGTTCCTTTTCTCGGACTCTAGTGGTTTCCTTCCTATTATACTGACAGAGCTTAACTCAGGAGGAAGTGTAAAGCCGGAGATTCACTGAGAAGCTAAACTGAACCTATGACCAAGTTTACAAATATCTCCTTCAATATGTACAGTCGAGGACAAAAGTGATTGGACAGGTAATGGAAGTAGTATAAATGGAGTTCAATCAAACTAATCCTAGTGTCATCTATGTAAGATTTATCTATTATACGTATACGCGATAAACAAAATTTCATTGATATCCACTGTCTACTTATTTTTGTCCCCAACTGTATGTATGAAACTATTGAACCAAATACTTTTAACGCATAGCGTAGCTTAATTTTTGCTGTAAATAAGACGTGTTTAATGAAACTTCGTTGATATCTATTTTATCTACTTGCTCACTTATTTTCGCTCTCAACTGTATGCGTAGGACCATTTGCACCAGAAACTAAGCTAATATACGTATATGTATCGAAAAAATATTTTTAAATTTAGCATAGCATAGATCATCCGCCTAGCTTTCTGGTGGATCTCCGGCTTAACTCATAGATTTCTCGAAACCTTACCGCGTGTAATTATCAAGCTGTGAAATTAATGCGTTCGACCAGCTGTATACTTGCAGGTCGAGTAAAAACTTCGAGTATAATTCGCAAGATTCCATGGCGATGCGTGAAACAGACTATAAACCACGACGATGTTCGTCATCGACACGAGAACGCGGTTTCACGCTCGTCGGCGGCGTGTACCGTGGCCGTGTTAATCCCGTGGTTGAGAGAGAATCATTCGGTGGTCCCGACAGAGTATTAATCCCTGGCACGACGGAGAAACAAAAGCGTGTAAGAGTGATAAAGATAGAGAGAGAGAGGACAAAGGAGTTTGTTCACCTTGGTGATCTTCGGTGCAGAGAGGCTGACCATAGTCGACTACAAAGACTCCGACTCGTGTCCACGAGGCTCGTATCGAGTGTGCACCCTCGTCGTGGAGTTCGTGCGAACGGCACACGTGCTCGCGCGTGAGGCTCAAGCGCACATGATCAATCAGACACAGCCACACGCGTGTCGTGGAAAGCGATGCTTCTACACTGCTGTTCATAAATATGTGATACTTTGCTCGATTAACAATGCAGTAGAACTTCATTTGCATAAATTCCACTTATTTAAACCAAATTTTAGCGAATATCCGATCTCTTGCTAGTTGAATCTACTTATTTGAACGTGGACTCCTACTACATAAACGAGAAATCATATGCAGGAGAAAAAATCAATAGACTTCTATTATACGACCCCTAAATAATCAATTCTTGTGGAAGCAACAGATGTATATCACATGAAATTTTAATTACTTAATTTAAACTTTATCAACGATATATGAAAATTAAATATATTTGTATTTTCAATCAATCGCGGGGAGACGCAATCGCGAAGAGAGACGTCAACGGGAGTCGTAAATTCCCGTTACGATTATAATAATCGACACCACGAGTTGATCGATCACCTGATTTCCGTTAAGATAATAGGGGTGGTTAAGTTAATATAACACTGTGATTCACATGGTTATAAGGTTTTTATTTCCAACACTTATAAGGTACACTGTTGAGTAGGTATAAATCGTAGATGACAATTTATCGCACGAAGATAAGATAGATATGCACAATAGAGCAAGGCTCTTATAGTTGAATTTAGTATGTTAGTGGACGTAGCACTAGAGGATACTTAATAGAGGAAGTGAATGTTCGGTAATCCCGAGAACCGACTTAGATAGATGATGTGAGTTAGACTTTTCTAGCGTTGTAGAAGAAGTAAAGTACAGTGACGATGCTGTGTCGGAGGAAAGCTAGCGATGGGTGTGTCTAGCGCACGGGACCATCGGATTTGTTCATGATATTTTTGGTCAGGGAAGTGAGGGCAGTATACACTGCTCCTGATTGGATAAACGAAGGTTGGTGGACTAGGAAGGGTCTTAGTCACCCCCGATAGAAAGTTGCTAGTGGGAAGCATCGTACGAGAAAAAAACTAACTTTCCCGTGTCAAGCCGTAGTAGACAATACTCTTTAGAAAGCGATTTAGAAAAAAGATATTTGTTCGGTCTGAAGGACCTTAGCTAGCAAATTACTGGGATTTATGATGGGTCCTTAAGACTATTGAGGGTACGCAGTAAGGATGAGCGGACATCTGGTTCCAGTCTAGCCCGCGGTGTATGGCCTGGTCTAGGTAGAGGGTCGCTCGACGTAACAATATTCGACTTGGTGTCCAACTGTTTGAAACATTATTCTTAGAACCACCCTCTAACCATAGCTCTAACAATTTTGAAAAAACTTCTATGTTTATAAAAGACAAAAATGTATCATAATGTTTAATATTTACACATGTCGATTCTTCTACCGCATATCGATATAATATCCCATATGTCAGCTCTAATAAAGCTTTTCTATCTGCTTCTGTAATTAAATTAGATTACGTTGAAAGCAAAATGAAGCAAGTGTCCCTATACTTTTCAGCGGTCGTAGTACACATGCACAATCGAAGAAAAGGAGAAAAGCGATGGAACGAAGAACAAGGTGCGATAAAATCCTCGAAAACGGAGATTAGGATGATTCGGAGCGTACTGCATGGGGCAAGATCCAAGATATATATCGCGGTAATGCGAGTTACGTGTTATCGCGCGAAATTCCGCGTGCTGGCTGCAATTTCGATAGGAGATATGCAGGATTTTCAAACAAATACTAAATCATCCGTACGCACGTGACGAGATTAAGCAAGAAACACAGGTTATAAAGGTAATAGGATCGAATAGCTTCGCGTGGATCGTTCGATCGTGGCAAATTATCCTGATCCGCGGCTTGGTCAGCTGTCTAGTTCTTATCGAAACCGCGACGCATGCCATCGAAAGCTAGTTAAGGATTTCGTGCGATGGATAAGCGATTTTACGCTGCTTCATCTTGATACAATTTACTATCTAACCAGATCAAGCAAAAGAACCGAATGAATACAAGAAACGATGAAGGCAATCGCGAGTCAATGAAGATGAATCGCCATTATTCACTACGGAATAACCATGGCCGGAAAAGTGCTTGATTGTTACAAAGTATCGGGAGACCAGGTACGTCGTCGCTGTGTGTGAGTACCAATGGCTCTCGTGTGTCTATTAGAAACCGTCCTCTTCCTGTGACTCGTGCAATCACAGACAACCTATTATCACCGACGACCCGTAATCACACGGGGCAACGTGTAAAAAATTAATTGCGATCGCGGTTTGATAGATGTCCAAGTGGAAGCGGCTCGCCACAGGCAAATGACAGTGATCGGTAAATGCGTGCTACGGTGGAATTCAGCTTCGATTCAACGTGACTGAAATAATTTATTGGTTTCCGTTCGAGCATGGTTTCGAACGTGCACGTACTCATATGCGAACACCGCGCTGCGCGTTCGTGCATCGGCTAGGGAAACAGGCGGACGTGCTGTCCATAAATCTCAATGCACCGAATTTGTTTGGACTGCGCCGGGCTAGCATTTTATAGCGATTAACTTCTTCCTTCCGACTGTGGAATAGATCCTCTAACCTTAACCTCTTCGTGATGCACTTCGTATGGGTAGCGAACCATGATGATTTTTCGCCGACCATCTTGTAGAAGCACGGATTTACATCCCTGTTTGTACGTATTAGGATATTTACAGAAGGCGAGATTATACTTAGGAATGATTAGAAAACTATTCGTTATCCGGGTGCTTTTGCGCAATAATTCACCAATTAATTCTCCTTTGAAATTTTGCAATTTTAGAACAAATACAAAAATCAAATAACTTTTACAATTGCTATTAAGACTTAAATTACATAATGAGAATTCTAACAACCATCCGTCTACCCCAAAATTATTCTACACGAATTTGTCATTGACCAATAAATCGCAAACTTTCATTTGGATTTTTTTCTTCCCTAAAGCCAAAATACCTCCGTGAAGCTGACAATGAACACACAAAAGAATTCTTCCAAAGTCGCAACTGGGCTTCGCGAGGCATCGAAGTCACCGGCTAGAATCTACCCTAGGCGACGTTACTTCTCCGGTATGCAAAACTCAGGCGAGCATTCTCCACCTAAACGGCTGACATAAATCACAAGCAGCAAAGGGGGTGGAATTATCATGCAAATTCTTGGACCGTCGTTTCACCAGTTTTCAATTATGTCGGTGTCGCGGGGTCGAGCGGAGCTACGTCGTGAAATAATTCTCGCGATAGTTTCTACCCACACGAGAGATCGCGATTCCGCCGAGAACTGCATCGCATCGAGCCGCCGCGACGTCTGTAAATCACCCAGCTGCCTCTTTCACCGTTTCTCTATGCAACGTCCTTGAAAATACCTCGACTATCTTTATGTGCTTTCGGTAAAATAACGATCGAGGTAACCGTGACCGTGACCAAAGTATGTCACGAGTTCACTGTACGTTCTCGTCATCTGCCAAACATAAGCAATACGAGAATTCTTCCCCTTTGCTCGTAGACAGGATCTATATATTTTAAACGGCAAACCGGTCGACAACCGGTTCGATCGTTCTAGAGAGAATTCAAGATTTCCACGTATTTCGTTGGACATCGGTGGCGAATCGAGAGACTCGGTCTAATGTCCATGAGCAGAATCGCATCCCCTTTTCGAGAAAACGCATTAACGAACGTTGTGGTCCGTAAGGGTATCGACTCAGTTGTGACAATTGACGAGAAGACTGGCGGTCGGCAACTCTCCATATAATTGGAATTGTTCGAAGGCATAGTCGGGATAGTTCTCTCAACGACGGCCGAAGATACGTACATAAATTTCGATTCAAACAACCGCTCTTGCCACAAGACCTACGGTCAAGAACGTAACAACGTTACAAATCCAAAAGAAACGATGTTCGCTGGTAACTGGTTAGAGTTCTGGTAGCTTTCCGTGTATCGCGAAAGGATAGTAACCGGGAAAGGTATCTAGCAGTGATTAGCGTCGGGAAAAGGCATCCTCGTGCTCGGGAAACCTATTAAGGGCTCTCTTCGATGCGGCTTGTTACGATGGATCTACCCTAATCAGGTGACGATCTGCGCTGATCGATCGTGCTTCGCTGCTATTAACAAGGTCGCTATCAGAAATGAAGAGTAATTTTACGCCAGCATTGATTAATGAGTCGAGAAACGAGGGAGAATGAAAGTGGGAGGAATGAGAGGGAAGAAAAAAGAAGTAAGAATACGCACCGTGGGAGAGCATCATCGATTCTACGTAGCGCAGACGTCGCCTTATATAGCGTGAACCCTCCCTTACGGCCCATTAAATCCGTACGCATTGCCAAGAAGTCGTATAAAGATGGAGACAAAAAGAGGAGAGGCAATAGGAAGAGATGGAAAAGTCGATCGTGTCCTCTGCATGCAGACGTTTTTGTAAGTCGATCTCTTCCCGGTTCTCCAAGTCGTAATTCAAGAATCAGGAAGAAATGACCATCTTCTTATGGTACTTCTTACGGTTAACTTTATCAGAACACAAAAGCTGTTTCACAGCGTATATTATAGATTCATGAAAGCTTTTACTAGACGCCACACTAGGCGTAATATACAGAAACACAAGTGATATAAAAATAAGGAAGCAGATATGTTAAATGTATGATACAGGGACAAAAAACCGCGGCTACTGTGAAACTCGTACTTTGAAAGCTTTCCTAGACATCACATTAGAGATGATGCATAAAAACACAAGAGGTATAAAAATAACTAACTAGATATGTCAAATGCAAGTTAAATGCGGTATGCCAGATGCAAGTTAAATGCAATACGTCAAATGCAGAGACATGGATCCTCTAGGCACTACTGTGAAACCCGTACTCAAAGAAAACACATTAAAAGAAAGAAGTAGAGAATTTTATGCGAGATATAGAAAGGAGAAAATTATTATAACATGTAATTGAAATACCTATATTATACCAGAACACGCGAATACTGCGAATCTGATTTTTCAAACGAAATGTGCAATCTCATTTGCCTACGTATTCTACGTTTCCACAGACCTCACTCAAGAGAGGAAAATTCTAACAAGCCAGCAGTCGTTGGAAAAGTTGCTTCAAGACATATTGTCCCATTACTCTCGCAAAGGATTAAAGCAAGTTCGATACACGAGGCTTCGTTGCAACTTCAGAAGATTGGAAAGGGCACGAAGGAATGAACACAGGCACACTTGGCGATAAATCACACGTTTAATTGAATTTCGCGCGAATATTCGACGGACTATGAAATTCGATGTAGAATCGTAAGGAGGAAGGGAGAGAAGTTCATTAGCTCGGCCATTTGGTTGGTGGCAGAAATAAATTTCCTATAGTGTAATGTACGAGAAATGCAAGCTCTCCAAACTTTTTCTTCGTCGGATGCGACAAAGATTTACTATCGAAACTAGGCATGCAACTCACCAACTGCCGACTTATTCGTCATGTAAAATTGTTCGCTACGTGGAAAACCGTCTGAAAGCATCCGGCGGTCACGGATTGTGCTTTCCAACTACGTGCCACGAATCCCGGAATATGTATTTCGTTTCATGGGCGAATGCCGGGTAACGCGACCAAAACCACCTCTTCTGCGTGTTCAACCTCACTAACTAAGAAATTGCTTGGAAGAAAGAAAGATACACAAAAAATATGGATAATGAAATTGTTGGAATATAAACTTAACGTTATATGATCGCGACATCTACGGTTATGAATTTCCGTAGAACTAATTGGTTATGCAGTTTTATGTTCGTTTGTTACAGTATAATGGCCAACACCTTTTTTCTTCTTTGGGATATCGAAGAAGAAGAAGAAGAAAAAGAAGAAGAAAGGTATTCGCTATTGTACACATAGTGTGAATATTTGTGAATGATGCAAGTTACAGATTTATTAACAAATAAACATCAGTCTTATGCTTGTTCTTTAAAATTCAAAATCTAAAGGAAGTTTAGTTGACCATCGTGTTACCTATTAAGGATCGCAGCAGTTAAGTCAGCAAGATAGTAAAAGCTTATAGAATTTATAAAATTTATGTACTTCTAATTATCAGTTCGCTTGTGAAGAATAATTGTAGCCAGCGTTGTATATTCGAAATATCCAAAATTTATAAAATACAGTTTATCTTAATGTTTCTTATCCAGATTTCAACGATCTGTCAAAAAGTGAATAATTTTAAATTTTAAGACATTTGATTTTTACAAAGCAGCAGCTGCTTATAAAATATTGGAAAAAGTGTTTAAAAAGATAGCTATCAGAAGAAAAAACGCATGTACATAAAAATCGAAATTCCCAAGTAATTTGTTTACGAGGAGTGTATCGTAGTGATGATCGGCAAGATTCCATAATAATTTGATTAACAGAGTCGTGAAGATGTAGTATGATATCCTGGACGATAATATCGACGACGATATCTACGTCGAATCTCAAGCGATAAAGGAGCCTTTAGACCCTGTCTGCCGTGAAAGTGACGTGCGGCGAATTGCAAACAACGATCCTGCGGAAGAAGGAGCTCGAGAGGGACAGGGCCTCCCTCCGCATTTACATCGATCGTAAATTCACCAGCCATAAACGTATATCTCGCCATTAGATTCCGCACCACCCGCGTCGCACGCTTCTCGAGGACATCGCATGTGTATGTACGGAGGGGTTTCACTGACATCAATTACTGCCACTTGACATATGCAGACTTGCCTTTGAACGTTTCTCGAAGACGAGTATAATTTTATTATGGCGTATCTTCCAATTAAAAAATCCTCTATCATCTCTATCCGTTGCCTTAAAATGTGGTTATTCTTTAACTCTCTCACACTTTACTTTATTTCTCTACACTTTACAGTTATTTCAGCACATATTTTTAAACAGTAGCTGATAAATTGATCAAGTTTTATGGAGGCTAAAGACAAACAATATTCTTCGATATTGTAATATCGTGCAACGTTTAAAAAATTGTTAAGAAATTGAAAAATCACCTGTTTATTTCCAGAAACAAATATAAATACAATTTTGATAATATGAAATTGATTGACGATTGGTGAATCTTAAAACTGCTTTTCTATAAATGTGACTTTTCGTGTATTTTTCCGATGTGTTTCTATTATAATTAAATTGATATTATGAAATAAATACATATTTAACTAAGTTTCTATTTACGCATATAAAAGACAATCTTATTAAAACCAAGTTTCAATAGCTACTAAAGGAAAGCTTTCCCTAAACAGTCCAACAGACAGATACGCTTAAAACCTCCCCTAGGAATTCCTATTAAATTATCGATTAATATTCCGAGAACGGAAGCAGAGATTGATCGCGGCGAGTTCCCTTCGATACTTGAAATATAATATACAACTCGATTTACCCTCTGATTCCGTGGAAAAAAGGCGCACCCCAAACGGCACGAAATTAAGCTATCATTAAGAAACACGAGTTCCTTGAAGAGAAACCCCTGAAGGTAATTTACCCGAAGCTGGCGCACCCTAAACAGGCACAATAGAGCTGGTTGGAGTGGCTCGAAACGTCGTATCGAGAACTTGGGCGCGAATCTACGGCTTCCAAGACTTCAAAGGGAGCAAGTGGTCGCTCGATGGAAAATATCGATGGATATTGCTTCTATCAAAAGCGATATACGATAGAGACCCTGTAGTTTCCTAAAGAAAAGAAAGCGTGGAAACGGCGAAACGAAACGAAATAAGAAAAGGGGAAAAGAGGAAAATAAGGAAGAAACTTGAAACACGATCGAAAAGAAAAAGATCTGAAAGAAAAGAAAGACGAGACTATATAGAGAGTTTGAAAGAAACGAGGATAGGATGGAAAATAAGGGGATACACTGAATGTCAAACAATACACGACTGTGTCTTACGAAGAGACCCAGTCTATGGGGGCCATTGTTTTGGTCACGTAGCCTTTCTCTCCCTTCTTTGCTCTATAAGAGCCCGCAGTATCTATCGCCGTTGTATCTGACGCATTCATCCAGCGTGTGTAACATCCTGAACGTTTCGAGGAACCTGTTACTTAACCAGGTATCAGATACCGGAGCATTTTTTTCATCCGGCATTATTCATCCTCTCCTACTGCACCGGTGAGCACGTTAATTGGCGTAGTTAAGCACTTATAGGGCCTACGATTCGCTAATTAGCTAATTGCAAGCAATTAATACGACCGGATGATAAACCAAAGCTCCCAACACGGCGTTCAACGATACGGATAACGACACGGTAGAAAGACATTATTAATCGACGATCGACTATTAATTACGGAACAATCGCGAAACGATCGTCGATTCTATTGTACTTGTTCAGTGAACAAGATAATTCCGTGCCGAGAGAATTTGTCAAAGCGTTGGCGCGAGCAATTGGCGAAGCAAGTTTGTTCGCCAGACGATCGGCTCCGAGGCAACGAGACTCTTGGCGCAACTCTTGTAATTGGCTCCACTTCGGCTCCGAGACTACTAAGGAAGTGTCTTCTTGTACGAGTAACGGAGTAACAGTGGTTCTCAAAATTCTCTCCTAGCACCTGCGCCACAGGATTCCTTCACGTACATCTGGCGTAAACACGTTCCTCGTCGTTTCACCTTTCTAAATTTCAAACCACTGCTTCTTTTCATTCGATCACATTAACGATTATCATGTATTATAATATCTCGCAACGGTACTTCTCGCGTCAATCCTTTCATAACGTTTCGTTTCGATGGTAGATTCTGTCACGAAAAAAAGGACAAATCATTACCAGCTGGCAATTATTTTATCTTTGATAGCGTAGGATATTTAGAATCTAATCTTTAGTTCCTTTTATAGCGATAATCCCAGAAAAATTCGAATACGCTGTAATATTAAAGTTTAAATATTATACCTAATACAGCTGGTAATATTTATCTCTTATAAAAAGTACAAAGTGTCTATAGAAAGCTTACGTAAAAAATTAAAAACCACTACACGCCTATGAAATTTTGATGATAAAAAACAATTATTTCCTGAATTACACTGTCAAACAGCGAAGCATCGTGAAGAGGAGGTTCACGCTTGCTAACTTCGCTATGAGCAAAGTCTAGGGGGTGCATAGAAGGAAAGGTAGAAAAAAGATCGTTCGCGCGTGAAGGGAATATTGCGTGTAGTGGAAGGCAAAAGCCTTTCCATATCAATAATCGCTAGAGGTGCATCGAGAACCGGCGACACTGTTAACGGAATCTGATGTGGTCGGGCTGGGTCGATAAAACGAGGAAGCAGCAACGATCCCAGGAATCTCGTTCTCGTGTTAGTTCTATTTTTTCCTTCTCTGCGAGAAGAGCTTCCGTTTTCTCGCTCGACTGCCGGCCAGGATCGAGTTCCTCGAACGACCATTCGACGCTATTCAGACACCGATGATTCCCTCCGACGAGTGACAGAACAGCGATCCGATAGGAATGCTGAAAGCGAAGAAAGAACCAGGGGAATGCACTTTCGTTCCACAAAGCCAGGAATTTCAATGTACGACAGCTCGTTCCAAACACTTTCTCGACGCGGCCAATGAAATACCAGGAATTTTTACCAGCCACGTGTAATTAATAGAAGTATCCCAGCAATGGATCGTACGAGGGATGATAAGGAAGTCAAGTTACCTCGGTGGTATGTAGTTCATTGTATACTAGGGAAATTTAGTTTTTCCATGTGTATTCGTGTATCATTCTGTTGCATTGATCGCCCAAGGCTGTATAGTCTTACTCGTGGATTACACAACTTGCGTGCGATTCAACTTTTACGAATGAAACACATGTTTCTGGCAGAAATTCATAGAAATTCAGGCAATTTATCCATCGTGGGAGTACAAGATTTTTGGTTGCTACAGCTGTACGATTTCCTGTTCGAGAAGATAAAATCTTTAAACTCGTGCGGTTTCTTGGCGACCATATATTTTACTGGTCTCCTTATTTAACATGTCTTATTCAACATTTTTCTTCTTTTTTTTAAGATAGCTAGAAATATTTAAAACTTCCCAAGTCTTTTTCCCTTGAAGCAAGATAAGGAGGGCAGTATAAAGAAACCTCATTTTCTCATGAGACCTCGAACTGCACAATTAGAAACTAAATCATTTACGTATCCTCCACGAATATCTTCTTATGTAAAGCGCCCGAGACTAACTCAATTTGCTCCGTGGTGTCGAGTTCCGTACAGTTTGACTTTGACGATTTAATCGAAGAAAACCGAGCAACGTCGACGAGCCTTTTCAAGAAATCGTGGAACAACAATCTAGAATCTAGAGAATGGAAGAACAGGAAGCAGAACGGGTTGTGCCTGGAATATCTCCCGTGGAAGGCGTATAAACTCTATAAAAGTCTCGAGCAACGTTCGATGTCCTGGAGCAACGAAAGAAACCATAGAATGAACGAGAAGCAAGAAGATACAAGGAAACAGCGAAAATAGAACTAATGAAGTTCAAAAATATCTTCGAGAGTTATTTGGTAGATAATATAACGTCGTTTTTATTTCCTTAGAGGCGGTTGCTATTTTTTTTAAGACATTATAAGAAAATTTAACGCGCGTTTTATGTGCCTCTTGGCGCGATTCGAATGTTCGCGTTTCCTTAATCGATTAAAGCACGAGAGATACCATGAAAAATATTACCAGTGTATACGAGATAACTAGCCGTTTGATAAGACTGAATCCTGAAACTATGCTAAGCAGGTTGATAGTCTAATTTGTTTCAGTTTACTTATCGCTTTATTGAGAAACTCTTTAAAATCTGAATTTCCATCTTCTGTATCTTCAATTAGCCTCTAAGAACTAAATTAACCGTGTTCTTTAAAAGCTTCTACTACAGTTATACACAAATGTATCATATTATGTATTCAATCTATTTCAAATACATATATAACATTTCGCATAAAATTATACGCCAGCGAAAAAAAAAAATAATTCGTGATCTATGTTCAACGAATACTTTGTACTTTACTCCACAGTGGTGAACTCATCGTTTGAAGATAAAACAGAATCTATAGTGAACGATTATACATATCTTAAAAACTAAATACGAAATATTTAGTTAATTTAAAATAATTTATTGAATACATACTTTTCAAACCGATCGTACATATATCTTTCCTAAAATTCTTTTCAGAGCTAAGCCCTTTTATAAATCCCTGCTATAGTAAATTACGTTGACACGATACATCGTATTATCAGAATATATGTATAGTCGGTGCTTTTCTTTTACCCAGATTCCGGCAATTCCCATTCCACAAAGGAGCACTCATTTATCGCTGCAGCTATCGCTAAGTATCTCAAGACAAGTGAGACATCAACTGGTGGGCCGTTCTAAATTTATCATCAAACTCCTAAAATTACACCTTTTGGCCTTCCTATATATTACGCCTCCAAAATAGCACGTGCCGCTACCTGACCCTCATAATAGCGGAAGATTTAACTGGAAATTATTGTCCCCGGGAGCGGATAGGCGAAAACGGGATTGGAACGCTCCATAATGGAGCACCTGTTAACCGATCCGTAGATGCTGCTAGATTAAACCTGAAAATCCAATTCCCCGCCGGTACGACCCACCCTATTCTATCTTCTAACCATTCCCATAGCCATAGTGATACTTCCTTATTGAACGTAAGACACGTGCGACGCATTCTTCGGCTCGAGTTCCTTTCAAAACGTATCCTCCGGCATGGGATCACGACTAGAACCGCGAAGAATCGTTTCTTCGAGGTGTATACCTGCGAGAGAGAGTCTCTGATACTTAACACCTACACGCGCGGTTGGTTGCAGGAAAGAATGCGGCGAATCGCAACGCGGTGGCTCGACCGACCACCGATTCGATCTCACGGCCAGGGAGAAGACCGCGCGCGATGAATCGATTCGCGAGCCAGTAAGACGTGGAAACAATGGACAGAAGCGAGAAACAAAGAGGCGAAGAGAAAGAGACTGTGTGGTCGGTTCGAAGTAAAAGGAATCGAAAGGAATACCATCGTTCGGGAGAAAGAAGAAGAGAATATGTATAGGGGCTGAACTTAAAGCAACCAGCCGCGTCCGAAACATCCGCTGCCTGTTTTTTTTCCTTTATTTCCATCCCCGCCCCCTCCATTTGTCTCAAGCATCCTCCCTTTTGCTTTCTTTTCTTCTCTCTTACCCTCGTCGGTAAGAGAGGCCTTCCTGCCGCAGGACCTAATGCGAGCCCCATTCAGCCATCACGTGGAGAAAAACGAGGCACAGGACTTTCGAAAGTCTAGCTTCACCTTAGCCACCAGCTGAAACCAGCTCTATTCCGACCAATCACGATCAACAAAAGCCATTTATACTTCTCTTTGAATCGTCGAATTATACCGAATCGCGGATGCTGTGACGATCTTAGCCTCGAATCGAGTCTAATATAACTGGCAAAAAAAGAAACTCCGAGCAAACGTACGTTGTCTCATCGTCGGATTGCGTAACAACCGGGATGTTAATCGAGTCGCTCATGATAAAGTAAGATCGGCAAGAGGCAGCGTAATTGACTCGATTTGCCCGGTTCTCTACTGGCTCGGCGAGATGCCGACGAAAATAAAGATCGATGGCGGCGATTACGGAATAAAAGATGAGAGTAAAAGCTCGCGAATTACGTCAGTCGGTTCGCCTTTATGGCGGAAGGGCACGTGAAACGTAATTGCAAGGCCACGAAATTTGTGCGCTGCCCCAAACCTCCATTCCCAGATCGTTAATTCCGCGCTAGCACTAACCCTGTCATTACGTATCTTCGGCAGTAAACTTTGATTACATGTTTCGTGCAAACGGAGGGAGAAGAAATTCGGAGGGAAAAAAAGCTTGACAGAGGGGTGAGGGAGTGGGGCAAAGCCGAAAACGGCGTTACCACCGATAATTGGACGCGTATGGCGGTGTATGCTACGCGTAAACGACCCTTTTTCCCCCGCCAAATTTTCGAAGCATTAGGCCCGGCTTCAAGTACTCTGCAGAACATGTACGCGACGCGCCACGTACCGAGCATTATATAATGATCCCTCGTAATAATCGAAGAAGGAAAAAATCGATGAACGTTGTACATGCTCTGAAATTGTTGACAATGATTACGAAACGAAAGCCGCGTGTAATGTTTCCATTTACAATTAACTTTATTTAATTTTATCACGCAACGTGGTAAACCGTTCCCAAATTTGCTAAGAGTGAAACTATAGCGAGATCGTTGACTAAATTCTCGAGAACAAGGTAGTCGATTAATGTGGTAGTGTTCTCATGTTTCATATGATGCAACAAAATTTGCCTTATGTTCAACGGTATTTCATTTGCAAGCGGAGTATCTGTAAATTCTAATTATTATTTCAAATATTTGAGATCTGTTCGTGTTTAAGGAGACATTAATGTTTATAGAATTCACTTATGTGAGAAACCTAGATTTGTCAGCGTGTTTTTGAAGAACGACCAACTAAACGATAAACGAATTCATTTTTCTTAAAATTATTCTTTTCAGTGGATTAGGTCTCATTTACAAAAACATGATAATATATTTGTTTCGATAATTAATAATTGATTATGATATCGTGTAAAGTTCATTAACTGTGAACTAACTACCTATTTGTTTAAATCCCCACGTTTCTTTGGGTGTCGATTCTGTGACGCTCAAATATGATTGTTTTAACTCCAAACACATTTTACTTCGCAAAATTTCCACCTTATGTAAATTACACATTGATAACCTTGCACCTGGTTGCAGTTCCGTTTAGTAGTTTACACGGTACAGTGCCTTCCGTTGAATTTTAACGAGCTGCGTAATTCCAGTTATACAAATATTATTCTCTCGAGACGGACGGCGTAATGACTGACGGAATCATTAAACATCGTTCGAGTAAACAGCCGTCGACGTGGAAGAGCGCGAACGTGGCACGCATCGAGCGCGTTAACCCGAGCCAAGGAAATGATCGTGGCTCTTTTTATTGCGTAATCGCGGTACTGGACAGGAAGGGCGTAAAACAGGACTGGTTAATTTTCGCGTTGAGTAATGCAACGATGCCTGGCTTCTTTTTTCACGCGTCAAACGGTTACCGTTAAACTTACGCTCGTCAATCTCACTTAATAGGCCCTGGTCATTAATCTGGCTACGTTCACGTGTACAGCATGCAGCGTACAGGTAACCGGTCGCAAATGCGCGAACCGCGATTTTTAAGAAAATCAGTGCCTATCAACTAATCACTTTCGTCGATTAATTAACAGTGGCACAGCTGATACCTCGTCGAGCCTGACGATCCAACAACCGTTACCATAACTTCGTCTAATAAATTAACTATTACCGATCATGGGAATGTTTCGTAACCGACTATGCTACCTCGATCGTAAAATTTCACCCTCATTTCATGGATGGATTCCCTTTCTCTCTGTGCGGTCGCCGTTCCTCGTTCGTGTAATCGAATTAGTTCCTTCGCGATTTTTCTAGCAGTTACCTCAGTGATCGTTCACTGATCTGATACTCAAAATCACGTCGCTTCGTGCCCTCACGATAATCTAATAACGCAAAAAAGTCACTTAAAGTCGTTCTTCGTGTTCTGGTAAAATGTAATGGGAGTAAGTACTTGCTTTTTTCTATTGGATGATATGTTCGCGAAGATGTAAAGATAAAGGAATAGAAATTCTTCGTATTCCTCATATTGTGTATATTTCATGCGGTTTTCAAGTCTCGTCTATTCGAACTTCGAGCAGTCAGGATGTAATTAAGTTGTAAAAAAAATGAAGTTGAAGTTACAATTGAAACCAAATTCTATAACTACAATTCGTAGTATGAATGTACTACAATACGATACTATAAAGCAGAGAATTAACTCTTCTAAATCATTCTGCACAATTCACTCAAGTGCTATGATCACTATGCACCAGAACGAATGCAAGTGAATCAGCACACAACGCATATCGTTCACAGCA
Source organism: Bombus flavifrons (assembly GCF_040668555.2). Classification (NCBI taxonomy): domain Eukaryota; kingdom Metazoa; phylum Arthropoda; class Insecta; order Hymenoptera; family Apidae; genus Bombus; species Bombus flavifrons. Next base: position 7,185,562 of record NC_138455.1, on the reverse strand, counting down.
GGCGCAACATTCATTCCACTAACCTCAAATATCCGCAGCGATTGCCTCTAGGACAATCAATTATTTTGAGGAGTACTTCTGGCGTGGCTCCCTTTATTCGTCTCTACGTTCTCCCCTAAAAGAGAGAGTGTGCCACCCTCCCGCATGAAACTTCCCAATTGCAAGTGGCTCTCGCGGAAACAAAACGAAAGAAACGTGATTTACCGATGTCGGGAGCGGGATCGACGGATAGAGAGACAGGTGAATGCTGGTCACGTGCGAAACCGTCGTAAATCGCCGAAAAAATTTCCTCCAACGATGCACCAGGGACCAAACGTTTAATAAGAGGCAGGTATATACGAGACGTTCGGAAAATTGAATGGAAACCTTGAATAAGGATATACAGCACATTTTGAACAAATTTGAATTATAGTAATGAACAAAGAAATGTTTCAAATCGGTACTCTATCGTGTGAATAATTTTTCTCCTAAATAATTTCTACCATATTATTAAGAGTAACCTATTCTAGGCTATATACATATGTATTACATTTAGTAATTAATCTTGTCAAATATAATTTGTGAAATTACGATGTGATTTCGTACGACTTATCTCTTCAATTTTGTTCTGTCTGGTAGTCTGTAACAGTAAAGTATCGTTCTACCATACTGACGATACAGTCCCTGACGATTGTTTTAGTACACACAGATTGCAGATATTTCATCCGGTAGGCGTGTAATGTTGAACACAAGAACTGTGTCTGCAATTTACAGAACAGTGTACCGAGAAGGTGTCCGAAATTAACGAAACAGCGCAATTTAAAAACCACTTCTTCCCGAAATATACGAAATTAGACCCCCTTATTCGTAGTTTCCATTCAATTCCTGGATAAATTTTAACCTCCAACGATACGTTAGATTTTACGATAGCCCGACTTCCTCGCGAGATGTTATTTCACCGGGCTGGGCGTGTTAAGTGCGGCGAGCGCGGATCGCGTTTATTCCTTTTTAGGTATTTACGATGTTCCACAGCGGAATAATGAAAAGGATACCGGGCACAGTCGATTATGCGCAAAAGTAACTGCATAGCGGTAAGTGAAAAGGAAGAAGCCGATTGGCGACTACTGACGCCGCTTGAATGTATAATTTCCATTCCCAATGGAAGCGTGCATATTCTCTCTGTACTGTGGAAATATTACCACGCAAGCTTTATAGGAATGTAATTTACTCGTTTTGAATCAAACATCGTGAAATAACTTGATCTTTTCTAATCATTAGCTGTATCGTTGTGAAAAACTCGTTCAAAGAATAAAATGCCATAAAATACGATCGGTTAAAGAGATACCAACGAATGTGGACCGTGGAACGACACCTGGTTTCCATATTGGAGCGTGTGTGTCGATGACAGAAATTTATCGATCAATCGTTAACAGTCGTGAAAGATATCCTCTGGGGGATTCATTACACGCCCCCCAACGATGATAACGGCAACGTGCACTGCGATTTAAATGCGTGCATACATGACAAACACCCCAATGGAGACGCGTGCTGCGTTCAATGGACATTCAGGAACAATCCATTTAACCCTTATTAGGTCAGTGTCAATGGCCAAGATTGAAACGCCAGCGAAACGGGTTTCGCCGTTGGTATAACACGAGCAGCGCGTTTTCAACGCGATTTCGAAACCGCGGTTGCATAATGCATAACAAGTGAAAATACGTCTGTAAAGGAATTGTCGTAGCGTCTCGTAACGTAGCATCAAATTATCGATGTTTCATACCGTAACGAGAATGAAATTTTAATCGGTTCGGTGCAAACTCGATACGTGTATTAAGAAGAAGACAGCTCTTCAGTGACAACGTTATTCAATTTTTAATATCGCACAACGATCTAACGTGCGTTGTAGTCATTTTCTAGGGAAAAGTAATTAAAACAAATACTTTTTTAATTCTTTTCATTACGGAAGATAAGAATCTTAGAAATCCCTCCGTACTAAACGTGTTACGAATAGTGGGAAATGTCTCGTTCCTTTGAAATGTTATTTAGTTAGCTCTCTACAGAGTTAACTTTCCATTTTATTTTCACACAAGTAAAAATAAATCGCAGTTATCTCAAATGCTATGGTATAATTGCAAGTGGAATTAAACGGGCATAAATAGCCCGCCTCTTCATCCTCTACTTCTCTGTACTTCTCCTTTTTGCTACGTTTTATTACAGAGATTGTTGTTTGCTGTTGCCCAAATGAACTCCGGACTCATATACGCTACACATATACGCAAGGAGCTTCATGATCCGATGGAGAGATCTCACGACCGAGAAGCTTTGTTTTGCGGCGCGAAATTTTGCTCAGACACACTTCAGAGTATCCCATGATCTCTCGGCTCTTCAAATATTCATGAGTGAACCAGCCGAACGAGCATATCCGATGCACTCCGAACGCATCCCAGACTCCAGTTCTTCCCTCCCATCCGTGCCGGCTCTTTGACCTCAGCACCATTCTGCATAACGGTGCATCGGCCTGGACGTTTGCCTATTATGTCACTATATTCGCTAAAGGATGCTGTGTACCGTAACTATAGCCTGGATAGAAGTTTCTTGAATTTTCCGAATCCGCGCACGATCGCCACCTTTACGGCATAAAATGGAATTCTATACAAGACGAAGAAAGAAATAAACCGTGCCTGGTTTCAGAAACTTTGACTTATTGTATAGGATAAAATTATACAATACGTGCCACCATTGCTTTATGCGTACAGATAGGGATGCGCTGTTGCAAACGGTATGTTCAAATATCTTAATCATGGGTGCAATTATTTGTTTAAAAAAGATACGGTATTGTATCGATTAGAGTAAGTATAGGTATTAAGTACTTCTGCTGCAAAAAGATGATGTATATTTTTTATAATACATTTATATTTTTGAAAAATATTTTATGTTTATTATCGTTTCTTCATAAATACATAAAATTGCGAGGAGTAATAACAATTATTAATATTATCTGATAGAAACGATAAAAAATTACTACAAAATCATTTTATTGATGTTCCTTTAACAGCACGTGTATTATATAGTTCTAGCCTATGCAATAACGGACAGATTCATCATAAGGATGTACCCATAGTATTTACAGCCTATCAAACTTCATACTGAATTCCTACCGCTTCTCATGTTTCCTCTTAATGCACTTGCAAGTATACACACAGCTATTTCGTGATTTATATTCGAAATAAAATTTAATGCTGAACCGAGCATGTACGACTATATTATTGACAGATTCATCGATACCAACCCCTATTCGAGGGGTGAAACCGATTACCATAAGAAAATCACTGTCAAGTTCACGAGCAACCCATATTGTTTCGCTTTTCTGGGGTTACTTGCTTACTATCCTAATAGCTTCATTTAAATTTCCATGTTAATATTCAATCTGCTTTCTTTTTGCTTTTTTTTTAGTTTGAAGCTGTGAGTTTGCTCTCTATTGTCTACCCCCTGTTTACTAAAAATATTCTACAAGTATCTAATAATAAAAAGGCTACGAATAAATATATAACAATTAATTATGAACAATAAATAGAATTTTACAAAGGCGGGGACATATCTAACTAAATTCTTGGACAATGCAGGTAAAGAATAGCAACATCTGGCTTAAATTATATTCAACTTCGAAAGCAGAGATAATCCTTGCTACTATATAATTTTTTTATCGCTCAAAGGTAGCACGAATCGCAGCCTCAACCTGTTATTTGCGATTCGTTTCGTACCGAAAGACTCCTCTACTTGCAAGTTCATGCTGTTTCGGAGCATACACTCCCCGGTTTACTTTACACTAATTGGCAGTAATCACTGCTTGACTCCGGTTCATGGGAAAGAGGGAAGTACTGCCACGAGACGTCTAAGGTGTCCAATTTCTCTCAAAGACATGACTTCGTAACCTTCACTCTTCTCAAACCTCGAGTGTATGTACTTAACGTCTGTCAAGAAATTCCTGGCGCAATCGCTCACACGATACGCAAGACGTTGAATCACAGACATCTAACCTACTTGAATATGTATCTGTTGATTAATCCTTACCAATCCAACAAGCGTATAATTAAATTCCAATCTTTATATTTTAAACTTTTATACAATTTTCAATGTAAGAATATTCAAAGAATGGGATACGAAGAGAACAGTTCCACTCTTCAGTAGTAGTTTCCAATAAACATTTACACTTTTGAATATGGAACTCCTACCTCTTCCCTTATCCAATAAATATGATTTAAATATTGGAGCTGTCTCCTTGTTACTGCAAATCTTTCAATTATCAATCGATAAAGAATAAGCCAGAAATCCATCGGCAAGGAAAGCTAGAAAATTCATTGACAATGGAAACAAAGACATCACAGGGTAAAACAATCGAAAACGAATCGTGGATATCCAGTCAGATGATCGCAAACACCTGCTCACTTCCAATAATTTCGCTTTCCAATCTAAGGGTCTGCTGCAATAAGATGGTATTTTCACTTTCCGGTAATTTGAGTAAGTCGACGAGAAGCAAAGTCAAACCATTTTTTTCAAGCATGCTACAGATTTGTAGTCAACTAACATTCGAGGTAATAAATTTGTATATTTTTATGTGAAGCCATCTTCTGATAAACGCTATTTAGATACTGCCTCTTTATTGCTGTAAATCTTTTAGTAGGTAAAAGAAATGCACGAATGGATACCAGTATATCCAGTTGCCTGCGCAGTGGTTAAATTGACAATACCAATCACCGGTCTTATCAAGTTTCGAACGAAGGAAACGCGTTCCTCATCATGCTAATAGCCAGAGAAAAGAAACTGAGCGTGTTCGTCGGTTGACTCTGTCCGAGAAAAAGAATTGACGACGGGGAGAACGATTCCGAGAATCAAAGGGTAAGATCACTCGCCACTAAAGGCCGTTTACAGCCTCGAGAGGGACTCCTCTCGCTCTTTCGACTCCCTTGAACCAGGAAGGTAAGTGAAAAGAAATAGAAGAATTAGAACCATAGAAATCGTTAAAACGTGCATGCTCGCGTTACTCGCATGTCTCGTCGTCTCTCTCCTTCACCGAGGTATTCCCTTCCCCGATACTTTCTCGTTTCGACGGCGTGTACACAGATCGTTTGCACACGCATCGTATGCTGCTATTTATGCCTATGTCTACTTATGTACGAAGCAGTCAGCACGTACGTGCCGAGCACGTAATATATCGCGTGTCCCAATCGAACTCTGCCACCCTAAAACTTCTCTCTCCTTCTATTCTCGATTCTCCTTTCCTATACAAATGGAAGCGAGGGTCTCTCAACAAATAGACCTGCCGCGTCGCCTGGAAATGGTTGTAGCCTGTGCGAGCAAACACGTACGACCGTTTCGAAGATCGTGTTATTTTTACGCCCATCGCTGTTCCTTTTCTCTGTCGTTCTTTTGGTAAATAGACGAGAAACCTGTGGTTAAATGAGTCTTCAAATGGCTAATATCGAATGTTTGCTCGTTGTATCGGCACATGCCAATTATTGGACCTATTCTAATGAATTCTAGTGGACATAAGAGGTTTTACGATGTATCGAAAATCGTAGTGCAAAAGGAAAGTGGTTAGTTTCTCGGGTAATATAAAAAAACACGTCCGAAATATGGAATGATAGTTTATAGGATTTATACGTAGCTTCGTTTTCGATACCTACAGAAGTCTTTAATTTGAAAATTTATTGAACGCGCGTACTTGACTAATTCCTGGTTGAATACGAATACATAATCGACAGGAGCTTATGCCAATTCTATATTCTATTATACGTGAAAATAAATCGGCAGTACGCAGTAAAATCTTTTCATTTGAAACTTGCTTCTCGAGAAAATCAAATTTGAAAATTTAAGTATGCATGTACCAGGCTAATTCTTGATGAAACCTGTTTAAATTATATTTGAAGTTTCACGTAAAAAAGAAGAAACTCTACATATTATGATCACCTAACGTTAACCACAAATGACTTGGATACACGATTATGATTTCCATATTCTAAGAATCTAAATAGTTTTACAGATATCATCGTGAGTTTTTCGTATTGGAAGGTTATAAAGTTTGAAAGGCAAACGAGAGAATAAGTCGATCTTACTTTTTAGTTATTCTACCTCAAACGCAAAGGTAACAATCTTATTTTATAGTGTGGAACAGCCGATCAACGCTATCTCCTGATAATTGCACGTTCGATTCAAGTGTATCCTGCTCGTGATCGGCGATCGACCAGATCGATCCAAGTAGAACAAGTAATTACAAACAGAGTGGACAAACGCCGCCTCGTTTGTTGCCAATGTTAACGGCTCACCGATTCCCACCTTCAACCGCAATCATCCATTCCCGTTTTTTTCTCCAATCAATTACCAGAGCGGCAACTATTTTTCTCGGAATGGTAGCCTTCGAATCGATTCAGTTGACTAAGCAGGCTGGTTAAGCGCAATTAAGAAAATCATCACGGGAACAAGAGAATCCGCGAAAGAGCAAGAGGAACGAAGAGGAAACGAGAATGGAGTCGAAGAACCTATTCTCGATGTAATGATCTATGATGAAAATAGCCGTACATCTTAACACTATGAAGATACACTAGAGGAGTACTAATTGTTAGTGTATAATCTGTTGTATACGACTTTCTCAGAAGCCAAATAATTCTCTTAATTTCATCGCGCAAGTACACGATTAAAATTCATTTCTCAAGGAACAATTTACAAGAGTCAAGAAACAGGTTATTTCCATAAGCGAATTCATTGGAAGAAGATTACCTAAATGGTAAATCTGAAACACAGCGTTCGTATCACCATCGTTTGTACTTTTCGATTTATGGAGTTGATCAGTGTGACTTCTAAAAGGTACATATATTATCATTCATAGGTATTCAGATACTTTTTTAGACTTGTAGTAATAGTATCTATATGCATGTTATCAAAATGTACAACCTAGTGTATTTAATAACTAGAAGCAGTATTTACTAGCTTCTTATGGGGATAAACGACTACAAATTTAAAGCCTAATACATAATAAAGCCTATTACGTAGTAAATCTAATAGAAAATTAGACATATAATGTTAACAGTCTCGGTATCAATTTAGAAGAATCTTTTTTTTATTTAGCGCACTAGTTCAACGATTAACTTGACTATCCTGAAAATAATAAAGAGATTTTCAAATAGCAATACAGTTTCATAATATTTACTACGCAGATATTGCTACTGAATAACACTGTTATGGATGCAAATCAGTGATACAATTAGCACTGTGTTGCAATTTTGCAAGGTTAACGCTATGCTATTTGACATACTTATTAGATATCTAATAACATATGCATGCAGGTATAAAGATTGCGAGATTTCCATCTTACAGTTCCCATCATTGAAACGTAATCAGCACTAGATCTTATATTTCTAACGATACAACGTGTAACACATATTAGCGAGTGATTCTATTATTGGAAACATGAATACATCAAATCTTATAGAGTTAATAATTCATATTCATATTGAAAGAGCGCATGTAAAATACGCAAAAAGCTTCGCTACAATAATTACTGTGTAAGAGCATTGCAGGTACTGAACATTCAGCAATGAAAATCCAATTTACAGCATATGTGTTAAACACGTTCGATCGTATACGCGTGTGCCACCTTTTCTTTCTTTTGCTTCGTTTTTTTTTCTTTCCCCTCTACTAGAACAGAGTCCTGCCAGTCTCTTTCACCCCCTACGGTCGGTGACTAACACACAAAGCAGACGGTGCCCTTACCGTAAATCGCCGGCACACAGAAGAGAAACGAGGAGCACACGGTGTGTGGTGAGCTCGTGCTCGTATACGTGTGTATACGTGTTTTACTGCGTGGGCGACCCCTCCGAATCGCGTATCGAGTGCCGACGAACTAACAGAAAAAGTGCACAGTGCACTTACACCTTCAAGACGAGCCTTAAATTACGATACACTTATGAAAATTTAACTACCCCATTTTCAACTCGTAACGAGTTTCGATCGAACGCCTGGAATTTCCACCGGCAAGTCAATTACACCATACTATAGATGCTCATTGGAGCGCGAGTTATATAGTTTGCAAATGGATATTCAGAAACGTTCAGTACCTGATTAAATACGTTCTCTGCTACTGAAGTATAACGTTACGTTGATTTAATCAGCTACAACTTAATTGATGCAAAATCATACTTTTATAAGCGTAACTAGAAAAACTAAACCTACGTTTGTCTCATCCTTCAAATGTCATGATGGATACTTTACTTTCAATATTCTGTATATTTTTGCATATCATACATTTTATGCGTTTAAAATATCCTATAAATACATAAACAGCATCGTGTCTGGTAATGATCATAGACCAAACTGTTGAATACTTACTTTTGCATATTTTGATAAAAAGCTCTGAAAAGATGAATGAAACAGTAAGCAACGAGGTTAAAGTGAACATTATTACTTAACAGATACCTCTGATGAAAAAGATATGCAAAGGTCCTAGTGAAGTGAAATCATATTATACCAACAACGAGCGTATTTCAGCGAATCTCTGATTTAGCCTGGTAAAATCATCCTGCGAATTTTTTCCAGAAATATGGTACATCAAACTGGGGCATAACGCACTCAACGCACCCACTATTTTCCAGTCCAATCAATCCCTGTGTCGCTATCAATATTCGTGACTGCCTCGTCCTGCGCGATGACGATAATCCCGTCGTAAAAATGATTTACGCGTCCCGTGTAATTTCCCTATCCTTCTATCAAATGTATCGCCATAAAGGAAGGATACTTAACGATTAATGCAGATCACTGCAGGACCTTCGTGCTTCTACTCTGCTTCCATGAAGTCAATAATTTATTACGATGGGCTTTGGCTCGAGCCAGAGTCAATATTGACCGAGCTGGGATAGAGGCTACGGCGCCGTTCGTCGTGGCCTACAACAAATTCAATCGAAAAGAGACTATCCTTAAATATTTGCTGCTGCTTTCTCCAGTTCGCTTCTCTCGGTTGCCGGATAAAGTCGAAAAAGAAAGGGTAAGAGAAAAAAATGAAGAAGGAGGGTGGAAAGAGCCTTTCGAAACGCGACCGGACGAGCCAATCAATATATATTTCGATGATCAAACAGGAGCAAAGATAGACCATTATTACGGCGTTAAAACTGATCGGGGAAATCCAAGAGAAGACCCCAAGATTTATGACGCTACCCGGCCATTATGGATTTTCGATATTTCCTGCTCGACAGGAGAAAACTACTCCTCCCTCGACCGTCCGCCACTGAATGAACTTCGAGTTAATTCTTTGACAACGCGTCACGAAGCACGTTCGTGGTTTAGACCCCGAAAATTCCACGCGATATCCTGTCCGATCGAAATACGTGGAAAGAAGAGTCGAAACGCGTATCTTATCGAGACACGAACGTGGTCAAAGGAAATTTGGAAGATCGAGACAGGAAGTGGCTCGATTCGTCGTTTCCTCGAACAACGGGAATCACTTGCTACGTCTAGCGAAAACGTTCCACGTTGTTCTGGAACATTTTTGCCCACAATACGTAAAGAAAACTTAAGACTTGAATTACCAAATATTTATAATCGAAAAAAAAATGTGTACAAGTGATGTTTCATAGGAATAAACCGAAGAACTAGCAGATATTTATATTTGAAAGAAAAAGTTTATCAAATGAATCTTACCTTGCGATCGAGCACATGCTGCGATGGTATTTCTTTTTGAATGAAATGCAGGTCAAGCACAAGCTCCTTTATATTGGGCCTGGATCGTCAAGTTCTCTTGTGAATGTTGAAGCACCATTAATACCCGAACCAAACCAAACGAGCGCGCGACAACGACTGAGTGGAGGCAGCGGGAGCACGAGTTAAGAGTAGTACGAAGAGTGTCGGTAACCACCGAAGACGCCCGAAGTCGCATTCGAAAAGCCGATTCTTGTCAACTCGCGACCCTACCGTTTTCAACCCTTTCGTTTTATCCCTAATTAAGATTGGTAAACACAGGTCTCCGGTGACTTTTGACTTTTGTAGATGCGTCGTCGCGTACATACCGCTACCTTGCGCGCAAACACGACGAAAGTGTCAGATCCCTCCAGTAAAATTCTATCGTTTGCGATTTCTCGAGAAACGCATCGAAGCGTTTTACAAAAATATTATCTGAAGAATTTAAAGATATTCGTGCATAGGCGTGGTAGAATTATGTACTTTGATGACAATTAAATAAAAGCTAAGGTGATGTTGAGATGATCGACTATCAGAAATTTTGAGAATGTAGAATTGTCCATGTGTCATATTTGAAATAAAAGTTGTCTAATCGAAAATTCTGACTATCAGAAGTTCTGACTATCAGTAGAATGAAAGTAGAAATTAGAATAATATTCAAAGGTAAGCCTGATGTCTTTAAAGCAAACAAGCTTTAAAAACTTTTGGATCGCGCTAATGAGAAACATAATTATTAAAATACAAAGCGTGGAACTTGAAAAAAGAAACTTATAACATTCTTATCTTTAATTGGAAAATCTCACAGATTTCATAAAATTACGGATCTCGAAGATATTACGATCATGAATTAAGGATATTGTTCCAATTAAATCTTCCAAGTAAATGAGTTTAAGAGTCTTTCCTCCAACTCGCTAGAAACTAATACTAATGATTGCTGAAATAAGAGAAAGTAAAATTGAAGATTTGTTATTGCCCTTAACGTATAAAGGAGAAAAAAATATGGGTACTTATGCATCTCTAAACTTGTTGCGACTGGGGTACACCATCGAGGAAGCTAAGAATGTCCGTCTGTATTAACCGATGCAGCGGTACGCGATATAGTTTGTAACATATGAAAGGAGGGCCGATCGTTTCCCACAGAGCGTGTTCGCATCAGGCAACACACTGGTTCTGCATGCCCGTGTGCATTCGCGACGGAGTCGAGGATGCCATTGCACTCGTAAAACATGAATTATACGTACGACACAACATTCAATGATGTCTTTATTGCGACCGATGCCGTCTACACAACGAGTATATACCTTCTAACAACGGTGTGTTTAAATCGACGAGATATCTCAAATTCCACCACACGTGTTAACATAAAGACCGATATTTCTAGCGCGTTTCCTTTCAAAAATATCTCTCAACGTGCGTTACCAGAAACCACGATAACATGTCTATGCTAACACGCTTCCCTTTGAGTATACAGTGAAACGAATCACTCTTCCTCGAAACGGTATCTGTTGACGCAAGTCATTTTCATAAACATAGAACAACGTACTTCCCTCGGTTCTTCGTGCATGGCTTACGATAAAAAACTACTTGAACAGATGTCGATGGCGAAGAACGCTCACCTCATGCATACTGATAGGACCTGCAACACTTTGAATCGCCCCGAAATCTGTATTGTATATGTGGCGACCAATTCCAATCACTTCGAACACGATTCGAAGCTTAAAACTCTTGGAAGTCTTGATAAGTCTTGAGAAGTCTTGAGTTCTTGAAATATTGAAAGCTTGCGAAGTATTGAAAGTCTTCAAAGTCTCGAACATCTTGAAACTCTCAAGAGTTTCGATAGGTTTCGAAAGCTTGATGAGTACTGAATATATTACAAGCTTCTTGCCCACTTTTGTTCGAACAGTACTTTTGACGTAAAATATTCAAGAAAATCCGGAAGCTTTGAGTTATTACCATACATACATCCATTTCAAGACGATCAACATTTTTAAGACTATCAAGATTTTAAAGAATCGAGATCTTATCAGAACTTCCAAGAGTTTTAAGCTTCGAGTCACGTTCGAAATGATTCGAACTTTTGGCCATATTATTATTATTATGATTACTATTAACGAGGTAAACAAAGATGTGATGCGGAGAAAAATAGATTACACACTAATATTTACAAGATGAAGAAAGGAGAAAGAGAAATACATACACGGAGATTCGAAAGTAGCGATGAAATAAATACGATAAAAACTGAAGTATATGTTCTAAGAAGTGCTTCAAGGACAATTTGAATTATCCAAAAAGATCGATATCATAATGTACTTATATAATGACTTATTAAATAAATAATAAAATAATGGCATAATGACTTAACAAAGTGGACAATTCCATTAATAGATTTAAAATAGCCACAAGTACAATATGCACAAGGGAGTAATTTCTCAACGATCTAGGAGGTACGTAAAGAGACAACAGTCGAATGATCGCGGAACAAGATATAAGACCTTTGGCTACCTTACTTACGAACACGATGTCAAGAAATTTTCTTCTATTACTCCATGTCGGAAGATTAAAATTATTTAGCACTACGTGGTATTTGTGAGAGCCGAAAGGCATAACGTGATGATGTCCGCTATGTCTGGCAGCGAGTTTTAAGAATTCATACTGAACACTCTCAACCTAATTGATGTGGATATACCCATACAGATATATGAACAGATTCGAAGCGATTCAAACTGTTTCGGATTTCATTATTATTCATGCATCACGGAATCGGTAAAAGTACGGGACCAAAAACGCAAGCAGGAACTTTTCAGGGTAGACGGAAGTTTAATTAAAGTTTAACTAGCTAAAAAACGAGTACAATTTATACTTTTTCAACGAATGAACCCGTAGGGATGCTGGTCGATCGCGGATCCAATCACCACGTATCGAATATCGTTCCTTTTTCAAGGCGTTATCCAAACGAGTATTTGACCGACGAATTCCATCGAGCTCGATCAAACGACCTCTTCTGATCAAACGCTCTCTTTCATAGCATCTTTCAAAGCGAAGGGAAACCTATTGATTCCTTAATCGCTTGCTCAAGCTGTTGTAACATTTAATGTTGCTCAGCGTCGAGGACCAACTGCGCTGCAGCCAACGAAGCAATTAAACTTCAGCGACGAATAGGAAGTAAGCACCATACATACGACCATATCTTTTATGCAAACACACCCTTTATGTGTAAATCCAATTTTTCCACGCGCCATATGTTGTAGGCGGTTTACGTAATCCTAGGATAGGAAGAGATATGAAAACGGGGCCACAAGGTTGGAACCGAGATGCCGAGGTTAGACACATTCTTCAAGATTATCTGTGAAGGAAAAACAGTTACGATAGCCGTTTTCATTGTGAAAATATTCACAATGAAGAGCGGGAATCTGTAGAGGATGTCAATCGAACGCGTTTCTTTTACCCTCGAAACCTCGGAACAGAGAGGAGGAAGAAAAAAAATGGTACAGTGGCTCATAAAGGTATCTGGATACTTATTGAGATATTTTGTGAGTGCGTTATATGAAACATTTTGAAATTCCATTAGTAATAAGACGTGATTATATTGAAACGAATTTGAAAATGCATACACATAAAAGTTATACGAAATTACAAGAGCTTTATGCAAATAGATGATAAATTCATGACGTTCTGTTAAAAATTTTTCAAGTATTTAAAAAAGGCGTAAAAACACATTTAATTCCACGATCAAAAGAAGAGACACTTCGGATGTGAAACTGGTTGGAAAATATTGAATTTTCAAATTACTTTTCTATAAAAGGCAAGAAATGTGACTCATTATGTCTTCCATTCATGGCCTTTAAATGTTTTTCGATTCCTACTACTCCTACTCCTACTCCAAATTACTCTCAGATTAGATCAACATAATCACAATAGTCGTGTCTTGTTACGGTATTCATGAAATTTCAAAAAGTTTCGTGTAATCTAAGCTAAGGAGTCGAATAGTGCCATTGTATATAAGAATAGGAGGGTCGTGCGAGGCCTTTTGAACCTATGAAATATTTAGCATTTCTCGATGTGGCGGGCAGTAAATAATTTTGTAGCCGAGTCAGGACCAATGGTCCCTTTTTCTTTTTCTCCAAGGCACGTGCATAAGATATGCATCACGTGGCGGTTTTGCTCGCTTTTCTCGCGCGCCATGCACGAATTCGAGAAGAGCCTTCGCTCTTTTCGATCGTAAATAAGCGAACGCTTTCTATTCCCCTTTTTTAAACCGCGATGCATTCGACTACACGATACGAGTTCTCTGCCCGACCTTTCCCCATTCCCAGTACACCCTTGTCGCCTTTTTCCCCCTCTTGTAGACTGACCAGTCGCTCCATGGTGCTTTCTTAACGCGTCATAAAAACGAGACAACGTACTCTACGGACTTGCCGTCTTTTTGTTTCGAGAATATCTGCGCGACACGTGCTACGCCAACCGCGGAGAAACACTTATTAACATTCGTGCTACTATGATTTCTCTCTTTCTTCCACACTTTCACTCCTCGTGCAATTCGTTACGATACAGATGAAAAGAAATTAGCTGATAGGTCGAATAAATCAGACGAACACGACAGAAAAGAATCGAGAAAGTCTCCTGTATAACCAAATCGTAAAGAAACCCTGTGTCTCGTTCCTTCGAGGTTATATCTTCTTAGATAATCGCATTCTACATCGCATTCCGAGATAAAATTACGATTCTTTAATATCTATCACGATTCTGGATCAGGAGTATTCTCATTAATTGCGGTCAGCAGTACACAGCGTTTGCGACGTGAAAATAAAGTAACCCTCTTTTATCGATGTAGCTGCCATTAAAACGATTGCAACGCGTACCAATCTAATTCCGTTAAAACGCTTCTGCTACGTGTTTTCCCCGGGTTAATCTCGTAACCATGACTTCACGTCTCCCTTGCAAAGCTTGGCTATTGAGAATCTTTCTCTCGAACGAATGGTAATTTGTAGAAGACGATGACGTGTCCATAAACAAGGAAAAATCAACGTTTAGGACATTTTATCGATGACTATAATCCGATTAATGGGATAAATTCGTCGAGTCGTTGCAGGAAAATATGTTCCATAAATCTGAAGTAAAATCAGCGACAGGGATCTCCGAGCATCGTCGAAAGAAATCCACCACGTCGAATAACCTGTACGTATCACCATGTTTGATCGGCAAATTTCAAAAGTGAGTTACAGGACTCGTATATAAATCAAAATATGTCAAACGCGATAAAGAATTTCAAATTAACCGCGTCGAATTACCGTGATCACGAGTAAGACAGCGGAAGTCGGAGAAAATTACTGTAATTAACCCATCAAGCGTCAACCCTTTTCTCCTTATACATATAATTCCATAGATTTTAATCGCTTTCAGTGTATTTAATCAAAAGGTATTTTTAAAATACCTAATATGAAAGAATCCTCATCTGGAGGTCGTGATCGATGATACAAAATTTACATTTTCTTCTTACCGCTTCCTGGCATTAATAGCGGCACAAATGAACCAGTTCACTCTGTACTTGTTGCACAAATTAATTTTATAGGATTACGTATAGCTCTTTTATTATTAGGCTGGTGTATATGAAATGTCGTTTTTTAGAATAAAAGTTTAACATCCCGTAGTTGCTTCGATAGCGATCCAAGTAAATCCAAGTAAATTCCGCATGAATCAATGCATTTTTCTAACGGTGAACTAGTTTCGTTACTTCAGATTTATAAGAGATATTAGCTCTAATTCCCGAAATGGAGCTATTACGGTTTCTTTTAAAACAATTTCTGCATTAGAAAATAATTAGGTGAAATAGAGAAAGACTTTAATCTTCCCAACATACTAAATTTACGCTTCCAACATCTTGCACGCCATTTTCTTCACAAATCTCATAACAATCTCAAAAATATTCTGATTATTACAAGTACAGTTACATTTTAATCGCAAGTTTCCCAATACTGAATATACGTGATTTATAATAAATTTCCTCCTCCTTGATACGATTGATAATTACTGCGTTGATAGATTAAAAGTAAATGGATAAGTTTGGCTCATCAAGTTCAAACTTGAAAGAAACACGTATCACGTGCACCAATGTAATATGTAAAACTGTATATTCTTATTTGAGAATTCAGATATGATTGATGAAGAAGCGAATAAAGTTAGCTTATTCAAATTACAAGTTCTCACAAAACATAATATACCATTCATTAAACGTGTCTGACACGACGTACAAAAAGTTTTATCCATTTCTGAGAATAAAAATTTTTAAGACGCTGATCCTATAAATTGTTGCCTTTCAACCTAAACCGCTATCAATGCCAAGAATCGTTATAATCCTTCAAATGGAAACCACAGCTAATGGATTAGCGTGACGAATTAAACCTCAACATCGAGTTTCTTGGCCATCGTTACTCCATTCCGATTCATCCCAGGTTACATATAAATCCGGCTGCATATTGGCAGGAAATTGTAAAGTTTCATTATACTGGCTACATAGGCGACGTCCGTAATTCGAGTTCGAATGAATAATTCATGCAATTCGACGCGATTGTCGCCGAAACGGTTAACGCGACTCTTGCAAAGTTCTTTTCCTGTGTTCGGCCGACGTTCTCTCTATTCACTGTAATTTCTCGCAAATTGCTTGTCACGATGAATTAACCGATACCACTCGGTTTGCGCGCGTTTTACCGACGTAACGGAAATAAATGTTCCGTAACGGTACGTATGTCAATCGTGGATGATCAAACGGTAGCACTGGATTAAAAGGCTCGTTTCATACTTCGTGGCTTCGTACTTTTCAGCCCATTTGTGCCACACGTCCTGCTTTCTTCTGACGTTCTTATCCACAAAGTTAATTATAGGAGCAGCGTATTCTACAAGTAGCTTCTATATTGGACTATGTGCTTTCACGGTAATCGTCAATTAATGGTCCTCCACCGTCACGGTTTTTACTTAAACTATATCGCGCAAAATAATCGCAGAAACTTTGGCTCGCGGTTTTGAAGTAGCGTAATCGATGTTTCGAAAACTCGTTTCCCCAGCTTATCCTTTTTTATCGCGTCGTTCGAGTAACTTCTTGCAGTTAGTCCAGATTTATTAAAATGTCAAGCCGTGTAATTTCGAGTATAAGTGGGTTAAACGCGACCCCCGTAAACGATTCGAGCAAAGTAACAGGCACTCAACGAACGTAACGACGAACAAACGAGTTCGTGGAGAACACGCATCCACGCATCCGGCGTAACGACACCGTTGTTACTTTTACACGCAATCATTATCGTTCCAAGGTCTCAAGGAAGGAAGCAAAAGTCCAACTTCTCGAAAAGCTCGACCAATGCCGCAGACAAGGAATTAGCGAAGAAGAACAAAGCTGCTAAAGATACTAGATTAACCACGAACCTTCCTGACGATGCTGCGGTGCACTTTGGAAACTTTTATGGTATCCAAAAAAAATCGAACAAACCACGAGCTGGCAGAGTGAGAAGTCTTTTAGATTCTACTAGTCCATCATCCACTAGCTATAAACCAACGCCGAGACTAGAATTCACCAGGCAGATGGTTCAAAAGTAAGTGAATGAGGAAACACGATGAAATTTAGTGAGACCAAATTAAATTCTCGAGAGGTGACATCGATTCACACTCGATTGTCGTGATAATATTGGAAAAGTTTGAAACAAACCCGAAAATGTTCGTAGAAGATACGTATTTGACGCAAGTATATATTTTACAAAAATTTAGTACTTAGAAAGTATTTAAACAGTCCATTGCTCGTTATATTACTATGCCTCAACATTCAGTGGCATCATCTTTGTCTTTGTTATATGTTCAAAATGATTATTTATACTGTATGTTAATTTCTTACTAAATATATGTTTGCAATTAATATCTTACTACCTCTATATACATTGTCAACTTGGTTTCAAGTTTGATCAATATTAGCACGACAATCGTGCCTCGTTATAATGCTAATGAAATCTCAAAACATTTTATCTAACATATACAATATGTACGTAACAATTTTCTATAATAGGATAAGTAAGAAAGTACATAAATACATTTGTGTGCCGCTATGTATTCAGTTAAGACATGAGAAAATTGTATTGCGATTAATTCTCAGACTGGAACGAACAGCTGGTACGAAGGAATACGCGCGACAAGTGTCAGCCTTATTGGAGGAGACGGTCGAACCGGCGCATTTCAAGCTGCATTCATTGCCGACCGAGAATTCGATTCCGGATGGAAGATACAATCCCACGGGATTCCCGCTCTGGTACAAGGAACCTTATAAAATGCCGTTAGTATTCCTCCAGTTGGTTACGTCATTCCATCTATTTCGTTACCGGTGGGATTGCACGCATTACCAGAAAATAGGATAGACTCTGAACCACTATAATGAGTTTCTTTCTCCGTTGAAAATGAATAATGCGTGACACTAAATGGGAGAGACGATATCCAATATAATAGGATCGAAAAAGAAATTCTGGAAGGCTTGGATCGATACTGTCTTCTATTACTCTAATACTCTAATATTCTAATGGACTTGAATTTTTAGGTTCGCCTCGGACGAGGTTTACAAACTTCTGAAGGAGAGGTTGGATAACGCAGAGGAAGGTAAGGCGAGAGATATTTTCAAAGAGGATTCTTCTGAGAGAAGTTCATTGGAAGAATGGAGCGAAGACGAAGAAGCAGGGTATGGAGAAAATTTCCAAGACGATGGAGCGATAAGCATTCTAACGAGAGAAAGATCTTCGATGAATTTACTGTCTAATGGATCGTCTTCTGTAACAGAAGCGAAAGACACGGACTCCAAGGAAAGCAATCAAATACTTCTCGATAAGAAACCAAGCAAATTAGTCTCGTTCCAACAACGCTGAACTGTAAAGTGGTGTTGCTCGTGAGTACGTGAAAAATAAAAAGAAATTCTGAATATAAATAGAAACATGAATTTCCTGTATATTAACTAGCGCAACCAAGACGTAAAGTAGAATTCTCAGGCGATGCAATAGTCCAAGAACTCGTAACAATGTTCGCTCGTTACCAGTATTCAGTCTTTTTAGACAGAAATAGACTAATTAGCATTTCGCTATTAATGATTCTACCGTTATCACAAGGTTTAAAGCGCGATAGAGAATATGTCTAGAAATTCATTTCCAACGCTAATTAGAAGCCTTGATTATTACTCGGTTGCGTACTTTGTAATTATGGGCTAGCAGATTGGTGTGAATCTAACGCTGTCATGAATTCATTAATTAATGATGGGGATCCTGCGAAAGGACGAGAAATGTACTAGGTGACGAATTACCGGATACTCTACGTGCCTTACTTCCGTCTATTCCGATCTTCTCAATTCTAACATTTTCTTTTTTACGTATTATCGTGATATAATAGTAATAAAAATGAACATTCGCAGAATACTTTTCAATAACCTCTTAAAGGAATATCCATCAAAATTACCGCTTTGTCAAAATGAATTAAAAGAAACAAGAATAGAGAAAAAGGTATGGGAACGTTTAACGGTGAAGAATTATAGTTGATATAAAAAATAATACAATACGGTATCATAAGGATAACGAATGATTCGACGTGGTTTCCCGTTTACTAAAAGAGGGTAGCATAACTCGAGCGGAGTGTTCGCATTGTTTTCGGTTCAGTGGAATTGCAAGAGGGCGCAGGATGGGGTTGGCATTTATCGATTATTCCGCCTACTAAGCCAAAGACGCTTTTCATGTACCTTTAACGTGATCGAAAATTAGATTTTCGTATCAAAGAGCATTTTGAGGAGGATAAGGAAGTAAAGCTGATCAATCATACTTCGATGAATTAAAAGGATAAAGAAACAAGAAAGAAGAACTTTCGAGCAGTTCTAAGAGGAAAACGTGATTTGTGTTTCTTTCTATGATTCAAATAGCCTGTCTTACAAGAGTAGTAGTATATACATTGGTTTATTTCTTCGTGAAACTGTACAGAATGGTCCACAGCGAATCGGAGACTTACATTAAATAAGTTACTTAACCATTGAGGCCATCAATTTGCTCAAGTATTGTATAATTGAGCGCATCGGATTAATTTACACCTGTGAAAAAAGGACATAGTCTGGTGAATATTATTCGCAGTTCACGGTTCAACGACACGAAAATTCATAGATCCATTCATAATCCAATGGAATCGGGCGAATGGCAGTTTGTATATCCGAGGGACTGAACTCTGTTGCGTTTAGAATAAATTGCTATACAAAGCTTCAATTAAAAATCTATCCGTTCCTTCTATTGTTCCCCTCGCAGGAAATGTACGAGCAACCACTCCCATAAAGAGAAAAATTGCACCACTGCCCGCTATCATAAGAAATTCGTTATCCTTGTACCTCTCCAGATTCTTGAACATAATCCAAGGCTACTGAAGTACAGTAAAATATATTCATCAATTTTTGATAGATAATAATACACGTTTCTCTGTATTTCTCTGTACTCCACGTAGTATGAATGTTTTTTTTTCTTATTTTTTGTTTTCTATTTCTAGAGCTTAACAGGGTTAGCTCCCGTCAGATTGATACTTTCGAGGCCTTCCCTAGGTCTTCTTCCACGAGTAATACATTTCCAGGGGTCGATTGACTCGCCAGAATTTGTCGTTCACCTGTCTTAACGTTTGAGATCCGCTTAAAACCACTAATTGACCAGGCGATGGTGCTATGTAGATGCAAAAATTCAGTAGCCTATCCGATTCTGATAATTCTGTATCCAGATCCAACGTTAGCCGCATGGCCAGGTACTTGCTCAGATGATCCACTATAAAAATTAATAGGGATTATTTCTTGATCTTCTCTGGATAGCCTTCTTAGATCCGTACGATTTTTTCGAATATTCACCTGTCGCGTTCGCCGTCGTCTTGATGTACCGAATGCTATTTTCCTTCAAAGCTTTTATGAGTGAATTATCTCCGGCCATTTCCGTAGGATGTGGTTTGAAGACGAGTTCGATTTCATTAAGCATTAAAGGCTCGCTCGGACCTTCACCCTCTGTGTCTACCATGGAATCACCACCTCCGGTTTCAGCTTCTGCACTAGATGAGTCATTCTCGGAATTTTGTAAACTTTTCTGTCGTTTCGGAGGTTTGGGAATTTGATTTGCTGGATTCGGTGATGGCGTGGTGGAATTTCTGGATGTTGTACCTGCAAATTGGCGATTTTACTCACTACAGGCCCATCTATTCAGTCTATCCAAGCAGATACAGTAAAGCTATTACAAGCTACGTGCGACTAGAATTTTTTAAATTACCCCCACTACTATTATTTAAAGGTCCTGTTGTACTTTGAGACGAGTCACTTTGATTCGCAGCATTTGTAGCGTTTGGTGTTGCTGGGGCACTAGCATTTTGTGAATTGTTATAGGATGTCGCGTTGCTAGCATTCTCTGACTCGTTAGCATTCTTCCTAGACCTCTGAGAACGATTTTGGCTTTGTAATTTGATCCCCTCTGTAATAGAATTTACCAGTGCAGCCTGTGAATGCGACTTGTTCAGTTTTGCCAGTACCCTTTCTTGGTGTGCCTCGTACTCATCACGACTGGGATATATCTTAGAAATCAATAGATCAAAGTTAGGATCTGGTCTGAGAGACCTCTTGGATACCAATTTTTTCCTGCATGTCGGACATTCCTATAAACAGAATTTCATATCTTGCACATTTCCCAAAACCAACCTAATATCTACCAGTAATTTAACTCACTAATAGCCATCTCAAAATGATAAAATTAGAATCACTGTCACAAAATAACTCACGAAGACCAATAAACAAAACAAATCAACTTCATTCAACATTCAAAACTAATAACTTATGAACTATCTTAGAGAATGAAGGATAAACACAACTTTCTGCATTATCAAATAAAATAGAAATCTAAATTCAATAATCAACAGAACATTCTACTTTTCTAATTAATATCATCGAAATAAAGACACAAACATTACACACAATATGAAACGTCATTTACGACACAGTTCAAAAAGCGCGCTAAAACCATCGAATTTAACAGAAATAGATTGAAAATACGATCGCAATCTACTCTTCGTTAAAAAATTACTTCAACATTTGACTGCATAATTGATCTAAGACTATATATAAAAAGATAGAGTAGTATTTACATAAAAGCGTAATATATAGGAAAAAAGGAATAGTGACGGGATATTGACCAAGTACTAACATCAATTTTTTAGTGAAACAAGAAGTATCTAGATACTCTTCGTCTCGAGAGTAATCATATATTTAATAGTTATCGTCAGAACGATTCCAGAACATACACGTACCTTATTACCGCTTCTAAGTGCCGTAATAATACAATCGGAACAGAAACGATGTAGGCACTCCTTGGTAGTCATAGTCTTTTTAAGCATATCCAGACAAATTGGACACATAAGCTCACTGTGCAAACTTCGTGGACTAACCGCGATTTCTGTATTGTCAGTAATGGCATCCTGAGGTGTACGATGAAGCTCATACAGCGATAATTCCCAAGTTTTGTTCAGGCCGACTTGCTCCGCGGAAGCCATCTTGACTACATACAAGCCATCAGCTGAAAAGCCTGTACACACCACATATAGCTGCCTGAATTTTACTAACGCCATCTTGCCGTATCCCCGTGAAGTTTTAAACGCGATTCCGGACAGTAAGCTAAAAAAGCGGGCGACTACGAAAAAAGTTGTCTATGGTGCTTTTCCTCGTTTCCTTTTCCTGGGTTTCTTTCTTTTGTTTTATCCGTACATGGCATCCTATAATTAGCATAATAAATAGGTTCAGTCACAGTGGATACAGTGAAAGGTAATTGACACAGGACACAAGATGAAGAAATTAAAAGATTTAGAAAGGAAACGCTACAGTGGCGTATAAAAGTTTCTGACCAGAGAGATTTCTCATTTTATACTTTAAAAATGATATTCTTTAAATATTATTAAAAAGAATTTTAAATATTGTTATACAATCATTTAACAGTGCTTGTGTATTATAATATTTTCTCAATCATAGTTTTATACCCAAATATTATTTAAAATTCTTTTAGATATCATCTTTGGAATATAAAGTTAAAAATGTATTCTGATCGGAAATCTTTGCATGCCATTACATATGGATCTATAATCTCAGAAATAGAAGGATGAAAGAATGGATTAGAAAGATATAAAATTCTTGACAAAAAAAGGCAGTCCAGCAAAGCACTGTGGGAAATTAATATAGATTTAACCACAGACAAGGTACATTTAACGAGACTATTAATATGAAGGTCGATAAAGTGGGTTCCTGTTATTAAGCGGCGGGCGCATTCAAAGATGTTTAATAATCCGCGATATAAGTTGACAAACTAATCGGTGCAGACACTTGTCGTGCTTTATAAATAACACTGGTCGACTCGATACTGTCTTTGCAACTGCAATTAACACTCGAACGAAAGTACGATCGTATGATGGCGAATGAAGGAAGCGAAGAAAATGCAGGCATAGAGGGCGGGAAGGCGCATAAGCGTAGGCAAAATATGTTTCCTCGTTATAAATAATATAACGGTATATAATACCGTCTAAGATGGGCGTAGCTCGGCCATCGCCGCATACGCGTTGGATATATCTTTCTAAGCGAACGAGTACAGAGGTGCAATCGCGCATCGATCTAACATGGCAAACTAGACCGACGAGACCCGAACTCCTTTTTTCCCTGACCTTAACTGTAGATAACCGTAATTGCGCCTGTCGGTGCTTATTGGCAAGACGTGTTTTATCACCTTTCTTCGACGATACGATCGGCGTCTTCAATCACTAGACCGAGTGTTATCCATCTTTTGCTACTGCTCGTCTCGACGGGCAAAAGAAAATACTACGGAAAATATGCATATGTATACGACTTATGTCAAATTATATCATTAACTTCTTATTAAACAGGCAAGTTAAAGAGTATATCGTAAGATAACGAGAAATCCATCGACAGATTTATGAAGTGATTTATAGGCATATGCAAGGAGCATTAAAAACGTTTATATAGAACTTGAAAAATTAGCTGTCTCTATCCTCGTGATAGTTCGACGAACCTGGATATTTAAAACCATTAACATGCTGATGGCCTTTCGTATGTACCTTGACGACGTAAGGTGTGTTCGTTCGTAAAAATTGGACTAAACATATTTTAATGTATGCGAAATTTATAGGTCAGTCGGCGAAGGTAATACGGGGCGACACCTTGTTCCACTTAACGGTGATCCTGCTCCGTCAACTTTTTAACTCGATTTAATTCTTTGCCTTTGGCGAAGGACGACGCATTAACCGTTCACCGTGTTCTCTTTCTCTCTGTCGTCCGATTGAAAAAAATCTAGGTTGAACGACGTGCTGGAAAATTGATATTTCCGATACTCTGTAATTCCATAATACTTTTCAACCGATATTAGGAATTTTATTGAATGAAAACTATCGATTTATTCTAGTTTCGATGGTCGGAGCGTGACGACAAAGAATTACAGCGAACAAGAGACAGGCTATTAGAAAACTATATAAAAACGGTCAGATTGCTACATTGACATGCTTTCTAGCGGACAATCTTTCTCTCGCGAAGCTTACGTAATTCCCAGCCACGATCTCCCCGTGTACTGCCTACATAGCGATGCCAAACCACGGTCACACGGGTATTATAGATATTACAGTACGGTTTACGTATCCTTTTTGTGCATGCGCTTCTTCTCATGGAATCGTATCTTCATTTTACGTAAGCTCGCGGGGAACGCCCATCGGGCTAAGTCTTCCACTGTAATTTTCGAACAATATCTTTTTATGGTGCCGATTCACTATGCTTCCGGTACAAAACCTTGTAATCTTTGGATTCCTATTCACGATATTCATCACGTGATAATTTTGAAAACGTTCGAGGTAAATCGCGTGTAAGAAGCTCCGCGCAGACTCTCCAAATGGACCACGTTGAAACGTTTTATAATCGATCGTTCCGAAGCGATCGACGTGAAAGGCTATCGATCCCATCGGGGAACGTTACAAAACAACCAACAACGCGATCTTCTTCGCGCGCGTTTTAATACAGAAGCGATCTGTGCTCGATGATTCGATGGTAAAAGCTTTCATTTAGTTTCAGTTAATGCTCCGATGATCCGTTTGCATGACTGCGATCTGCTACTGTACCAGCATGATAACAGCAAGATAAAACAAACAAACAAAAAAAAAAAAAAAAATAGAACGGAACGTAAAAGTCAGATCGATGTAGAACCAAGAAAATTCAATAGATTAACCGATCTCATTCCAATAACCTATGGCGATATATTTGTATGGAACTAAACTTCAATATAGAAAAGTATATCGATGAATGCTCCAATGGTTTCTTAATATGACAACGATTTGCTATTGGGCCATTATAATAATTACATCTTACAATAGAACTCTATTTATCTGAACTTTCACTGGTAGAATTCACTCATCTGAGCATAATAATATTAACTCTAATTACACATGTATAACACACGTATAAACCGTTTATTTCCTGACAAAGTCAAATTTCTACTGTGTAGTTCTGCTGTAGAGGATCTGTTGCTGTTATTCCGAGGATTCGAAAGCAAAAGCTTCGATTTAGTTTCGATGAATGCTCCAACGATTCGTTCGTTCGCCGGACAACGATTTGCTACTGTAAGACGGTAATAATTATTATTTCCTTCTCGACTTCCTTGTTCCCTACATTGCGCAAGCATCCGGAAGGAGCAGTGTTCTTGCCGCTTGATACATGGTTACAAGTATCCGTTCAGCCCAGGTCAAGCGTGAATCTGACCCAGAAGAATCACCGTACACGGTGGATCCATCCTGACCCATGGATTAACCAGCAGCCACGTTTTACGCTTCCTACGAGACGATCTCTCGCAACCGGAAAGGTCACTACCTCGCGTGAAAGGATCGAGCTTTCATTCACGACACGATTACGCAAAGGTTACGATCAGTTATCAAATGAAAATGAAGTTTTAGCTTGGGGGACATACTTTGCGCGTCTCTAATACGAAGGATCAATAAGCTGGTTCTGTCTTTACACTATTTCGATTTGATCTAACACGATTAAAACGGCGTTTCCTTAAAAACTTCTATTTGAATTTCATTCATATTCGAGGCGTTACATTTTCATGTATTTTTTGTAAGTATGCCTACTTTTCTTAGATCTGTACTCTGACTTTACTTTATGTTTCTTCTCTGGAATTTAACGACCAGCTGTCAAGACCGTTTTTTTTTTATTTTATCCTCTACTTTATAGGAGAATTGTATAAGAGCCATTCGGAATAAAGGGAACATTGAGTGCCTGTAATTTTCTTCAATGTATTAAATTATAGGGAATTCTTAATTTCAGTCTTTCGTTTGACGTTTGAAATTACCACTTAACCGTGACTTAAAAGTGAAATCTCCTACAGGCAATTGTCTTTATAAATTTATGAAACAAAAAACGTGCTCAAATAAATGATCGCAGTATAGCAGGCTTTAAACATAGAATTCACTTTACAATAAAAAAGCCATATAATCATATAAATCTTGTGTTCTATTGTATACGATCAAGCAACCAAACAAATTAAATACGTATGGAGGAAATTAGTATAGCAGGCTCTAAAGAACATAACATTTATTTTACGATTAAAAAAATTGCGTACAGTCGTATAAATCTGACGGTGCATTGTATACAATTGTAATAACAGAGAAGCCTTGAAATTTTTAGATTATTCCTAAGTGGATCATATAAATAATCAAGAGCTCCGGTTCCACCTGGTTAACAATGTAACAGAGTTGAAAAATGCGACCACTTGAATCTATAATTACGATCACACATTTGCAGCAAT
The DNA here is from genome assembly GCF_040668555.2 of Bombus flavifrons. Taxonomy (NCBI): domain Eukaryota; kingdom Metazoa; phylum Arthropoda; class Insecta; order Hymenoptera; family Apidae; genus Bombus; species Bombus flavifrons. The sequence continues at coordinate 7,159,010 of NC_138455.1, read as the reverse complement.
GAATGGAAAAACGATGAACGATAACGTATAGAAGAAGACAAAGAATCAGAGTTGCAATGCGACTTTACGAGCCAAATCGCTGCGACGTGCGATAATAATTGCAAGACCCATCTCATTAGTACGTTCATAGCGTTTCCTTGTTCCCGACATTGCACAAGAAGCCGGAAGTAGCTACGGTTTCTTTTCACCGAATGATACACGAGTGCAATCGCTTATCTTGTGCATCGAACACGGACTGATTTGTTTTGGTTAGAGATTCGCAACGTTCTATTCAATCTAGAGATACATTACTGTCCATAAGTATTTCGATACTTTCAAATTACTGCATTGTAACAACTTACGAAAGCATTCAAATACTTGTAGAAACCTCTTTTATCAATATGTATATGTGTGTCTGAAATTTCATATGTATTTTGAAATTTCACTGGCATTGTAATAAGGCTCAAAATTATATTGGTAAAGTTTAAAACAAATCTAAAGATGTATACGAAAATTATAAGATACTTGGTACAAGTATATATATTTCATAGAGACTATAAAAACATTTAAACAGTTAATATGCATTAATTTTTTATTAATACAATGTTAGAAGTAAATATCCTGTAATTTCCATATATATTTTCGTACTGGTTTCAAATTTGATCAATGTAATTATGGCATTCGTTTCTCATTATAGCGTTAAGGAAACTTTAAAACGTTTTATATAACATATACTTATACCTATACTTATAAAATACTTATAAAATACTTATGAACGATAATGTACAAGTAGACCATTTTACGTTTTCGGTGTTAGGATTGCACGGTAAAATATGGTGTTTAAGCCGAAAACCTGTTGGTCCCGCTACGAGATTTACACGGGTTATTAGTACTCGTCAAATAGAAAACTCGATCTACCGTCACGATAGTCATTAACACCGCGGATATTACTTTATATTTATATACACAGATTGTGTCGATCTTATAATCTTCGATTGCATAACACGGCAGTGCAATTACCGTAAATTATTAGCTTCCCGGGAATCTTCGATTAAGGAACATCGCATGAATCCAACTAGATTAGCGCGAAATTGAAGAATCAATTTTTGATCGAAGTCAAAATGGCATCAAGGTTGAGCATAAGGTTGAAGGCAAAATGGCATAAGATTAAAAGATGAAGTTATTAAAATATTCACTGATAAAGAAGAAAAACTTGCCGAGAAAGATTAAACGATATATTATCGCCCTTTCACGTTCGATATTGTGAATTGGAAAGATTGATGAATCTTAATGACTAATAAGTGACAGTCTCTGCAAACAATAATAAATCGCTTAGTGAAAATAACGTTTTTTCTTCGGGGTTTTCCTGCTTCGTTGATTAAAGGGGTCTTTCTCGCGTGTCTGTTACAGTGCAGACCCATTTTCAGTCGTGAAAACCACGCTTCTTGCCAATTCTATCCCGCACCGGTACTTGATTACCTTTCATTAGAAAATCACAGTAAAATCAACACGACCTGGGTACTAACGGATTTCATCTTCGGTGAAAACTAACAAACGCGGTAACATTCATTTTTTTTCTTTTTGTTTTTTTTTGCACATTCACTTCGAGGATGGTCAGGATAATCTCTCGCATATTAAAACGAACCGAATCTATCCGACTCGCTCGCAGGATGCGAATTACGCAGCGAGGAAGTATCTATTTTGCGAGCCGTCTTATTAATGTTCCGAGGATGTTTCGCGATGAAGAAGACTCGTTTGGAATTTCACCTTTTACCTCGACGTTCCAGCGCAATTCAGACGATGCCTGTAAATCGAGAGAACCGCGATCGACGCCGGCTTCCTCTTCGAATAAACATTCTTCAACAAACCAACGAACAATTTACTTTCACCCTTAATCCAACCACCAGGTTCGAAATCAGTTTCCTATTACACGCCCATCGCGTTCCTTTTCCCCAATGAAAATTACAAACTCATGAACACTGAAAAAATCACACGGCAATTTACTCGATCGTTTATCTCGATCTTATCAGGCTTGTCGATCTTCAGTAAGATCCACAGAAATTTCTATCAGTTGCTTCTCATTTCTTCTGTTAATGATCTAGCAGTGAAATAATGTGCAGAAATTGCGCAAACGCAATATTGTGGATACTTTACAGAAGCTCGTTACATCAATCAGAGATATGCAAAAAATTGCATGAATAAGTAAGAGCTAAGGGAACTTATCTATGAGTCTTCCAATTTCTTTAAACATGTAATTGCACAATTATGGTGGTAAGAGAAATAGTGACGAAAGGAATATTAAATAAATTCCTGGAATCCTCTGTCGCAGACAAATGTTAAAAAACAAGATTCAATAACATACAGACATCTATCAGGTTTAACTTTCATACAACAAAAAATCTATTTTACATTCTGAAAGTAGGAAATGTGATACGGCAAACAATGTCCAGAGTTCAACTTGACGTAAGATTGCTAGTGATTCATATTTCTGTATCAAATTAAGTTGTAATGCAGAAGAAATACGTTTTATGGATATACTTTTTTTTATTTTTATTTTATGGATATAAAATAGGAAAGAAAGATACAAGACATCCAAAGTTCACTTTGACGTAGAACTACAAAGGATTAATAGATTTACCAATAGATCTATCAATTAATAATAGATTTACCAATGTAATTTCAACAACCTGCAAAGATATATTCGTATCAAATTAAGCTTAAATACAAAAGAATAAATCTTATACGTTGGAAATAAAAGAATAAAAAATTGAGATCAAAGTAGAACCACGGTAGAACCACGAAAGGTTAATAGATTAACCAATTTCGTTCCAATAATCTACGTTGACATAATTGTGTCGAATTAAGTTTCGACACAAAAGAGTATACATTTCTCATATGTTAAAAGAATAAAACAAAGTATAAAGTTCAGATCTACGCAAAACTGCGAAAGGTTAATAGATTCATCAATATCGTTTCAATAATCTACATCGACGTATTTGTAATCAATTAAACTTCAGTATAAAAAAGTACATATATCTTGTATCTAAAAAGAAAAAAAGAATAAGTCGAAAGATGAAACTCAGTCGACCGTAAAGCCATAAAAAGTTAATAGATTGAACAATTTCGTTCAAATAACTTACATTGCCATACGTACCTTCGTATCGAATTAAGTTTCAGTATAAAAGACTACATACGTGTATATCTCATATATCAGAAAAAAAGATGCAACGAAATGTAAAGTTCAGATGTACGTAAAAGCACGAAAGATTAATAAGTTAATTTCGTTTTAATGACCGAATAACTGTCGAAAGTAGAAAGAGCGGAACGAAATGTAAAGTTCAGATCAACGTACGACCATGAAGGGTTAATAGATCGAGAAAGCTGACCCAGTGAATCGATGCCTTGTTTACACGTATTCGATGCGACCTACAGGGCACTGGTGCGACGTAGGTCGTGGCTTGACCCACACGCGGTTCGTGAATTCTCTTGGACGTCGGTGGCGACCGCGAGGCGGGATGTAGAGGAGCTTCGTTGGAGAGAGGCGATGCTCACACGTGCACCTCGGGGCATTCACGAGTTGGCAGTCGGCTGTTGAAACCCGCCCGGTGAATGCCTCTGCAGCCTCTCGTGCAAGGATTTTTACCGACCTTTCGATACATACCTATGGGGTTCGCGTACACGCACCAATTTCCAACCTACGTCAGAAAATATATAATTAGCGAACGCCCGCCGCTTCGAGAAAGGAGGAACACGATTGAAAACCAAGTGTGTGGTAAACGTCGGCGGCAGTGACGCGTGACACAGACGTCGAAGAAAGTGAAATGTGATTCTCCAGTGGACAGGAAGTTATAAGACGGATTCGGCCATTCGACAAGTTTCACTCGATTTTAGAGCTAACGTTTTTTACGTTTAACACAGACGCGCGTTCGAGAGAAATTCAGTGCAATTAAACCGGCGACACGCATCGGCGAGGACCTCGTACGAGACCGTTCGAGCGATCGAAATGCGTAGATTATGGTTCAACTAGACGGTTTGTGACGACTCGTTGTATTGGTAAATATTACGATACAAATAGCATCGGGAGATATTGCCATATTTATACCATGAAATTTGATTTATTATGAATCGGATTCATGTGTAAGAAGAATGTCTGATCTATTTACTAAAGAGACAGAATCATTAGCGATCTCGGTCGTTTGAGAGAAAACAAGTCGAACAGTACTACGGATAACAGTTCTAAGAAAGAAAGAAAGAAAGAAAGAAAGGCGTAAGAAATCGATTGCCTTAAACGGAGGAAAAATGCTCCCTGCGTCGGAATGAGCTCGTAATGCAGCGTAATAACGGTTTCAACGATTTTTCGCGTGTCAGTGGATCACTAGGTTTTCTAGCCATACCGTCTGGCTGGGTTTTTGCAAAAGTTCACACAGGTTCCGCTCGTCGTGTCATTCGTCATTCATCGATTAATCAATTCCTCTTTTAACACTTGCTACGAACAGTGTTTACTTTCTTCAGACAAATTGATTCGTCCAACTGTTCATTAGATTCTTATCGCTGTAAATCGGCATGGAACGATAAGACTTCTCGATTCGTTCCGCGTGGTACGTAGGCAATCGTGAATCGTTCGAAATTTCCATCGGGACGCCGTTATATCGATTTGAAAGAAATTTGCACGACGAAAGGTCTAATGTGCCACTGGATAAGATGAATGGCTGTGGACGTTCGCGACAGGACGCGTTTCGAAGCAACTCGTTCTTTTCCATCCGAGTGCGCCAACGGGGGCCGTACATGATGGCTATACACGAGCAACAAGTATGGGAATCGTCGAGCCACCGTCTACTGTGACACTAATGACGTTAACGACACGAAGATAATATGTCGCGTGAATCGTAGCAAGGACGCGTGTACCGGTATCAGTAACGAGACTATAATTGTACCCGTAGAGCGAATTACTCTAATTAATGGAGTCGTAATTAAGCGAAAATTAAGTTTCAACCGAGCACGATCCGAGGGTGCACGTGTAAGTGCATCGATGACATTATGCAATCAAGGTACTGTTCGCATATCACCCGATAGAAACGTACAAATAACGACATAGAAATCGCTTAAACGATCACGTGTTAAAGTCGTGGGGATAATTTATGGATTTGCATGTCGAGATATGTTAATAAAGTTACGAGGACGTGCTTTTAACGCTTCCGCCGATGGAGAAAGAAGGGTAGACACACGCAGCTAATTTATAAATGCACCCTTCGAGGGGTCAGCCAAGCCTGTAATTACGCAAGTACGAACACACGCTGATGGAGGCAAAGACAATGCAGGAGATAGCGTGATATCGGTGAGACATCGCGCGAGAAAAATTCCTCATTGTCCAAGGAATGTGGGCGTATCACGCAAGATATCTGATCGATAAGGAGAAAAATCTTGCGAGCAAAGAGGATTACAAAAAGCACTCTGTACGCGGTGCATATCGTCAATGTATCTCGTAGCGTTAAAACGAATTAAACTGAGGAAATAGAAGAGAATGGAACTGTAAACGAATGAAATAAAAAGAATAGAAGAAACTCTATAAAGGTATGAAATAAGAAGAAACTAGAAACAAGTGCTTTCTTACCTTACTTCGTATGATCGCAAATTGTGAAAGTTTATATTTATCGAAATTTCAAACCTTCTTTGAGAACTGATTAAAGCAATAAAAGTCAAGATAAATAAAGAAATACACGTCGAAAAATACTAACAACTGATAAAATGGGGAACACAAGATCGCAGCCTTGCCAACGAAGCAAGTCGCTTTACCTATTCTACCTTATCCATAGAACGTGGAGTATAGTAACTGATCATCGAAAGGAACATGGTCGCTCCGATGATGCCGATCGAGAATCTGATTTATCATCGAGGTGCAGCGGATGCAACACGTGTGATTATGGACAAGACAGTCTTACTTTCGACAGGTAAGTCAGTTTTCTACCATATCACGGATAATGAAGGAAAGTAAGGAATTGTATATAAATGCAAGGGAGGTATTTAACGAATTGTTTAGTGATTTATAGAAGAATATGACAACATTACTTAGAATTACAATTAAACCTTATTATCAGATTCTGTATAATATACAGGCGGTCATATCTTATAATTACAATATGAATATGTGCAATAATTGTTCAGTTTAATACAGAATTAAATGAAGTGTTTAGTATTGCAAGATAAACTTCAAGAAATATAACGACAACTATTTTAAATTATTGAACATATTTTTATTCAAGAACAATTACAAGATGAAAACCTATGTCGTCTTTGCCCATACAGAAATCAATGAGACTATTTAATAAATATCTAATAATAACAATAAATAATTTAACTGCAATCGCGATCGCAGCCAATCAGCTCGTATTATTCGCTATATAATTAATAATTGTATCACGTATAGTAATGCGATTAGTAATTATATATGAAATAATGTCAATTACCCGGGTCTCACCACGTGGAGGTTGCTGCGAGTGGAGATCCTCCATATCCACGATCCCATCCACCCTTCCTTTTACTCGAAAATTGACTAATTTTGTATTCAAAAGTTTAAGGAAATTCTTCTTTTGATGTGCGTTTGCAAAACGTTCAAACCACTGATCGTCGTACAAAAGGAACATCAAAAGAAACGTTTAAAAAACCAACGCGAACAGCTAAATCTGACAGTAAAAAATATAAAACTTATATACTACTACTACTATTTACTACTACTACTATTACTAAATAGTACTTTAATTATGCATGCATTTAACCCAAAACTAACCGCAAGCACTGAAAGCATCCTATTTGCTAATTTCAAGAAAACCTCTACTGAATTGATAATCTAATTTAATTTGCCTAGTAAAGACCCAAAGCTCTCATGAGTTCTAACTACACAAATATCTTAATATAATAAAGGGGCTGGGAGAAGGGGTATTTTATGAAATGATTCCTTCAAAGCGTATCGTATATTTATAGCTTGAAATACTTTGTTACCTCCTCTTCTCACTGTTTCTGTAGATATTTCTGAAACAAACTTGAATTTAAATCGATTAAAATAAAATATAAGCTCTATTGTATAAGCTCTACCTATGAGGGTCTAAAAGGGTCTTTATATGTAGAAACCTTCCTACCACGAACCTAGAGATCTCTTTAAACCTTACTCATCAGAAATCTAGAGGTCCTTTTATTTATCCTAAGTATCAGAATTTTCAACTGTTTTTCTACGAGTCTTAACTAGAAAAATTTGGAAGCCTATTTATAGGGATCCCATATAAAAGAAACCTATCTACACAAAAATTTAAATGTCATAAAGGGAAAGAACGGGAAATTGTTTGGAGCGTTGTGTGGGATACATGATATAATTGTTCTTCAGTCGATCTCACGATAAATCTTGAAACAGACACAAACCACAAAAAAGTTATTTTAATTTTATGAGATATATGTAATTAACTACCAATGATTAAACATTTCTTCATATTTGTTTCTTTTTTTAATATCTATTATTCCGTGTTTGAGTCGTTTGTTCATATGTATCTCTCAATAGTGATTAAAATTCCATATATATAATTTACACTTTCTACGAGTTAATAAATCTGGAACATACTTAATTATTGGATTAGTACTTAAAAAAAGAAAAAAGAAACATCTGAAAGAAGAACACAATAAATGTTCGCAACACTAATAACGGTCCAGCGCAGCCATATAAGAGGCTACTGGTGAAACTACATCTGGTGATGCAGGAGCAGGAACACGCTTCCAGTCGAAGATTGGGCATAATATAAGCGCAACGCTACTTTCAAAAACTCGATCATTTATCGACGCAACTCTAACTAGAAAACTAATTAAAACAATCGCGATTGAAGGTCACAACATTAATTCTTAAAACAAAAATAAAACTAATATCCATATATGAAAAAAAACTAGTTCAAATATTATACTATACTAGTACAAACTGCAATATTATAAAGTTAATGAAACGTTAATAATTTTAAATCTAATCTTAAATGAAGGAAAAATCTTAAAGGACACAAGAAAACATATGTATTACTCTTTTAGAAATTCTGGCAATTCATAATCAAAATTGCAAAAGAAAATCGCGATATCATAATTCGCAATTCTAAAGCAAACACGATTATCATTTTATCGCAACTTTAATTCAACCCGTAATTAATCTCTCGCGACACTAATAAGAAAAACCGCGATCTACCCAATGTGACGATGGACCGACATATACATCGGCCAAAAAAGAAAAGAAATAACTACTACTACTACTACTACAAATACTAAAAGCGAGCATAGTGACAAAGTAGTAACGAGAATGACTTTCCATGCTCTGGATGATCCAGAGGATGGAGAGTCATTGGTAGTTGCCCTCTTGAACGGCAGTTTGCCGGGCCTCTTCGGCTCACAGCCTCTTCTTTCTTCGGGCGCAATGCCCGCTGAAACTTAAATCTAGGCTCGAGTCTTTCTAATCGCAAAATAAAAAATAACTTATAAAGGTAAAATAAAAAGATAAAACGCGGATGCTATTCCCAGCGCACATGGACGACCAACGATCATAGCGACCGCTGTCCGTTCGCATGTGCAAGCTCGAGCAATAAACGTTCGTTTCGGAACCCACTCGCGACCACGACCGCGATATTCGAAAAATCGATAGGCAAGGCTCAAGACAAATGGTATGCTCCATTCGTGATGTCAGCTTCACCGTCAATTTTTCAAACCAAATTTCCTGAAACAGGTTGGACACGCGAAAACGCGCCTACCCGACGAAAGACTGTGCCAACCTGCCCGGTCCTACCTACTTATAGTTAACATTCATACCAGAAAATATGCTACCTATCCTATCCGGAAACCTCTATTTAAAACTGAAAAAAATGATAAAACAAGCATACCAACACATTCACTCCACGGTTCTCACACATAACCCGGGCGCAAAGGCCTACACTAGAGAGACGTCCCGGGACGCCTCCGACACCCGAGTTTGGCATACAACTTTCACACTCTAAAGTACGTACCATTTTCCTGAAATCGACTGACGATGGCTAGCGACCATTGCGTAAAAATATTCTATATATTTCAACTTTAATTATCTAGGTATATTTAAATTTCAATTTTAATTAAATACTCATAATCGTATATAATCATGTATATGTACATCATCTAAAGAAATAATTTGACTGGAATAGGTTGTCGTATTTTACTCAATGTAATTATCATTGTAGTTTAATACTGAGATTAGTAATATTAATATTTACATCCACTATACCTATTTACTAACAATGTTATTTCCAATGGTAATTGGATTCATATTTCCGAATCCATAACTATTTCAATATTATAATAAATAGCAAAAACGACGCAATTCCACGGCCTAACCACATACACACACACAGTGGAAAATACGTCGTGCACGATTCGCTAACGCAACGTCAGTCGCTGAAAAAATTGTTAAGCTTATAGACTACTCATCATGCCCATTGCCTTCCTCCCACCCAAGAAGCACCTGGGCACGTGAGTGAGATTCTGACAATGAACATGGAAGGGGTTAAACCTGAAAATCCTATGCTAAAAATATGATTAGCCTATCTATTATATTTTGTATCTAACGGGCTAATATTCTTTGATTTTACAATCCAATTTCATTTCAAATTTTAATAATTTTATACTTTATTTTACTTTATTATTTTAATGAACAATTAAACTATTAAACTGGAATGAAGGAAATTAACGAAGAATATACATATTTATTAAACATAAAATAAGATTCAATACAAGTAATATTTATATCAATGAATAACAATGGAGTCTAAATGAACTCTATTACTCGAAATATCCTCAGGCGATATCTTTATCAAAACATATCTTTGAAAACACAAAGGAACGTTAAAAACTTGTTTTGATTCTGAAATCTGCCTGTCGCGAAGTGTTTTCTTGCACGTGAAATTTGATAACATCCATCATAACGGACAGACAAAGTTAGATTTTCTGAATTTTATTGAAATTATACGGTGCATACTCAAGTAATAAAACTGCTCTATACCATCGTAAAGTAAAAATTAAAATAAATATCATTTATAATCTTTATCAGCGTTATAATCTCATAACATAATATATTATTATATTATTATCAACATTATATTACTTATACAAAATACTTTATATTGCAGTATGTAAATATCATACTTATACATATTATATATATTATCATCAACATTTAAAAACGCGGTGTGCAAGAAAACCTATCCTGAACTAATAAATAAAATATAGACAAAAAATGTTACTACTCACGGGCATAAATACCCGCGGTCACTATGCTCGTCAAAAATTCTACGTATACAACCAATCACCCGTGTCGATTCGGACCTTTCATCCTTCGACGTGATTGAGTGACCGGAGGAACATAAATACATGCGACTCACGGTTAGATGTGAAGAATATTGCCTTCGATGATGTTCTGATCCAAGGGAGTTCGTCATCAAGCCATCATCAAATTGGAATCGTCGAATTCAATGGAAGAAAACTGTAACAAAGCATAGAATATTTTAATTTATTCGTAATGACGGCGTTAATTACTTTAAAAGTTTGAAATGATAAAAGACTAATTTCTACTAAATAGACATTTTTTCTAATAATATTCAATTTAGGAATGAAAAGTTTACAAGTTGTCAGATTTTCAACCAAATTTTATTTTTTAATTAACAATAATTATCATGAAATATAAGAAATCGGCTTAAATAAAATGCAAAATAGATAGTTATTTACATTTTTGGTTTTTGAAACACCACTAGGTATTTTCCAGGGAACAGGAAGAAGGGGAAGAAGTGGCATACCTTTAACAAAATATGAATTATTATAATTTATTTTTAGAAATACTTAAATTGTTGTTAAGTTGTGAAAAAAATTTCACAAATAAAATATGAAACTCTATTCTAATAAACTATAATTAGAATAAAAATTAAAATTCTAATATAAAAATTTAAAACCAGATTTTAGTTTTTAATTAATAATAATTACAGCGAAATACAAAGAATAAAACTAACAAAATACAATGTGCAAAGATTCTTACATGTATAAATTTAAAACACAGCTACATTCTTCCCAAAGAAGAGGAAAAAATATGAAAGTTATGAAAAACCTGTAACAAAACATGTTAAATATTGTAAGATGTTCTTGAAAACGTACTTGTGATTGTTAGAAAACTTAAAACAATGAAAAATAAAACTCTATTCAAACGTCAAATTTTAATAATAAAAAGATTTGAAATTCTAATAAAGTTTAATTACTATATAAAAAGTGGAACTTTAACACAACAATGACAGACAGAAATTGAGTCTCTACCAATTTCTGAACGATATCAAACATTCTTATTGTGTATTTCAATAGCAAAATTTTAAGATTTTAGTTCGATAAATAAATTAAAATGCAGTGTACGAAAAACTTACATTCTTCAACTCCAGGAAAGGCTTTATCCTCTTGCGAGACCTGCGACTCTACTACCGAAAACGAATGTGTAACAAAAAAAAAAAAAAAAGAATAATGGACTATTGACGCGTCCGTTTAAGTCAAATGACAATCGGCGAACACACTGACTCTAATTTCGCGTCTGATTATTATAATTAAATTTAATGAAAGTTGTTATATTCTAAGTGAATATTAAATGTGATTTAACGCACCAAGCACTGACTCTACCAACCGCATTGCGCACGGTTACAAAAATATTCTGAAAGAAAAACCTTATAAGAGTTAAGGGATAGAGAGTCGAGTGTTTGTTTACGAAAATACTGCTTTTTTAGAACTACGAATTAATTATTATTTATTTACAATAGGTAGAATCATATATCATATCAAGGAACGAAAAAATACATAGAAATATCATACCAAGAATACGAAAGAAAATATATCGTTAGTTTATTTAAAATATTTTTCAAAGTATTTTTTATTATTGTCAAATGTGTATATATATGAATATTCCATAATACGATTGATTTGTGAAAATTACCCGCCAAATTGAACGTCCGCCATTACAGCTTCAAATACTTTATGCATTACGTGACTTCCTTTTAATGCAACATGGCGCACTTTTTCTGACCGTTAAACAAAGCTGCGCAATACAAAAAAAAAAGCGATGCGCAGAACCTGTTCAAACTTGTCTGTGATAGCGTAGTTTCTCGAATGTAATAGAATTTATTTAAAATGACGAAATTAATAGTCAATATTATATTATAGACAATTTACGAAGAATGAAACAAAATTTAAAAGTTATTTAAATTTCTTACTCAAATGAAACAAAATCGAGAAAATCTATGTCAAATTTATGTTAAATAATCTTTTCAACTTCTTCGGAAACATATTTTAATATATTCGAAAGAAAAATGTAATTCCCTTAATCTTGCATTTTTCATTTGGGTATTCTTAGTAAACCGTAAATTTAGAATTTGTTATAGTAGATATTAATTAAGTTAATATCACAAAATATTTATAATAAATGGAGTCAATTCCATAGTGAATAAATATTACCAATTGCCTAACTGAAAACAGGAAACGAACATATAAATACGTTTGCCTTCCTTAAAATAAATGAAATATTACCTCATTTCGACGAAAAATTATCAAATTTATCGTTAATCACCATGGCGTCCTTTTGACTTTCATCCCGTCCTTTCGAATTTCGCAGCACCTCTCTAATACTTTCAAGCTTCCCTCGGAATCAAATAATTGCAATCTGCGCAAACAAAGAACAAAATATTAATACAAATGTATAAAAAAAGCAAATTATTTGTCAATCAATTAATGATCAAGATCAAATTGTCTTTCGAAAACTCATTAAACGAACTACCGGCAAATCCAAAGCAACCGGAGCAACCAAAAAAACGATAAAAAATAAGATAACTAAATAATAGATTATGATAAAGTAATAAAGAAAAACGTACAATTAAGTGAAAATAATGATAGCGTGAATTTGAAGGTAGAAAAATGTCTATAAAAGTACGAAAGATATTTGTCGCGAAGTGACACGAATAAATGTACGTCTAATCTTTCTAATTGTCCATGCTTAACTGACTCCAGCACCGCGATTTATTCCGTGAATTTCGGCTGGCAAGGAGTGAGAGAGGGGGAAGGTCGCTAGTTAGATGCGTATGCACGAATAGGATTCGTCAAATTCCTGAAAAACCTATGCTCAAGGATATGTTTTCAACAATAAACATATTATGTCTCAAAAGTAAAAAGAAGAAAATAATATATTAGATTGAACACTGAGATGCACGTAGAAACTATAGAAAGTAAACACAAATGATCTAGTATTTTTTCGACGAACATAAATGAATCCGAGAAACTGATTAATAGATAGAAAGCTGAAGAAAGATAATTTTTAATTCAAAATAAAATAATATCTGGGCCGAAGGAATTATGATTAACTTATATTTTGTACATACATATGTATACAGACGAGCCTACATATACATATTTATTATTCCCTTATTGATATTTCATCCGTATGAAAATTTTTTATTAATTATTTGTTACTCATAAATTATTATGAATTATTAACGCTATTGTTAATCTGACGATTATAATCAATTATTCGTATAAATGTTATAAGTGCTAAATGTTTTAAGACTTTTTCATATGTTATTTGTATGGCAACTTTCATCAATTATGTGTATGTTCTTTATACTTGCTGTTATTATTCATAAATGTTTTAAGACATTGAAAATTCTTTTATCATCACTTTTTATTATTTTCGATCGAGATAGAACAAAATAAAATGTGATTTTAATGTGAAGTAAGGTTATAATATTGACAAGTAAGATTAAAATAAAATCTTTCTAACCTTTTTAGAAACTTTTATTGTATACATTATACAAAACATTTTGAAATCTCACTAGCATTGTAACGAGATACGACTATCGCAATTAATAATCAGTGATTGGTAAAAGTTGAAACAGATCTGATAACGTATGTAAAAATTACAAGATGTTTATTGAAAACACTACACTTCGCAAAAATCATCACGTATTTGAACAGTTAATTATTCAGTACATTAATGAACTATGATATACACACACCAATTATGAGATCATCTTTGGCACTAATTTTGCATTTAAAACTAATGTTCACGTTGTGTACTATTTTTTCACTAAGTATACGTTTTGCAGTAAATGTCTCGTATATTTTCAAGTTGATTCCAGATTTTACTATTATCATCACGATTGTCGTGTCTCATTACTGTGCCAACGAATTTTCAAGAAGTTTCATACAATGAACATAATATATTCTATATTCATACAAAAGTTCCTATAGTAAGTTTGAATACTTTCGTGTACCATCGTATCTCGTTAGTCACAGTTCGATGTACGAAAAAAAAAAAAAAAACAAAATGGAAAGCAAAAACAAAAGAGGAAAAGGAAAAGAAAGATAAGAAAAGAATTATTAGGGATATGAAAGAAATATAATGACAGGAAGAGGAGAGGAAGAATGAATTCAACAGGTACAAAAAGGAAAAGAAAGATGAAAGGAGACAAAATGAGGAAAGAGATGAAACAAAGAGACAAAAGAAAGGGGAAGCAAATTACATACACATAATTATATCATTAATCATAATTAATAGTTAATCATATACACGTAAATTAATATATACAGTTTGATATGCAAAGTTTCGTATGTCACATTTTTGCTGAACTTCCTTACCATCTAAGTGTCAGTCCCAATGTTACCGATTCAAGAATAGATAAGATTGCAATATTTAGAGTGAGTAGAATTGAAACTAGATTGTAGTATAACATTACAAACAAGATATAAAACAAGATACCTTATATATAATCGTAAGCAAAATCTATAGTTTCGTACTTCTATAATACTTATTTACTGCACTTAAGTACAGTACATATTTTGTCTGTAGTGCCACTTCATTTATAATACAATGATGGACATCTTTACATTCGTCCACTTATTCGCACGACTATAATTGATATTTGAATATTATGGTAGCGTCTCTTTCATCGTTCAAAATTACGTAATTCTCACCTACGTATCTCTGTTCCCGCCAAATCAAAGTCGTGGTAACATCCGCCACCTTGTGGCCATATTCAGTATTAAACTAATGCATTCGCTAATTCGAAGATCAAGTTAAAAATTCGTTTCTGTTGAACGTTCATCTGATTATTCAGAAATTCCTACTTCGTCATCGTGTTCTAGCGTTTAATATGTTGTAAGTACAACAATAATACACAATAAAGGTATAAAGCTATTTCAAAAGATGTTCTTTCAATTCGATATCTATAATAGCTCGATATTCATACTTTTTCAAATTTTACGATCGCCATCTTTTTATATTCTCAAGTACACATCACAGAATGAGAATAAATGTGATCGAAAGCGACGTTAAAAATCAGTTTAATACAGCAGTTAGTTCTTGTTCGTGAATTGAGTCTCTGCGATAACACTCATGCAATAACCGTTGCAATCGTTTTACGTCCGTGACGAAGATTACCTATTCGAAAAGCTAGATCTACCATTCAGTGTCTGTTTCGTGCTTATTTTACATGCATATATGGTAAGAAAACGACTGAATATCGACCACATACTCTTCACGTTTGTCCTTTCTGCCCCTCTACGTGACGCATCACAGGATAAACTGAAACCTGGCTTACATTACGAACAGGTGGAGGCGCCGGTGTCAGTAAACCTCCGGTCGTCTTAAAGAGCGGATCGCGTCAACGAATGTCTCTTCCTTCACGAGACCCCGGTGAACGAAAGTCGTGCCAGTTGCATTCGATTTCAACAATGAAAATTAATTTTCATCTGCATCGTGCTAGTTCGTGAATAAATTTTATTTCACGTGCGCTTCGAACCATGCATCGGGAAGGTTGAACGTGGATCACGTGTGACTCATAGGAAATTCAGGTAACCTCTTTGCATTCTGCATTTTGTATTTTTATTGAATCCGATTCTGTGCGATAATCGAAAGGTAGACCATCGTGGAAATTTTGGAAATTGGACGTGGTGAAATGTCTGTGAGGACAGGTTTGCTTAGAAACTTCTATTTAAAAATTAGTTGTTATGTTTGATACATAGTACCGATAAGACATGTTATCCAAGATGTCTTGATGCACGCGAACATAGGACGTTAATGTCCTTTATTTTTCGACCATTTCCCGAAGATGACGACGACAGGATCTCGTTTGAACTTCCTCGCTTCGTCCCTTTAAGGAAACGCCGGTTCTGGATCTCTCCGACTCTGACGATCCTTCTAATGCATTTTCGACCGTGAAAAAAACCTTAACGAGTCGTGCAATTTCATTCACACACGGTCGACTGTAAAAAGGAAACACGCAAACCACTACGAATCAGGCAACTAGTCTTTACACACATACGCACACCTGACGAAGAGCTGCTGCTGCTAATAAACCAGCGCACGAGAACGCGTCTATGTTCACCGTGAAAAAGACCGATGATCGTTAGTTTTGTGCCAATTACGGCAATTATAAAATACCGCGTCTTTTTTCTTAATGCAAAATCACTCGGCACGTTTTCTCGCCAATGATTACACCGACGTTATTATATTCTGCTCTTTGTTGCATACACAATCATGAAACATGCTGGAATACTATTGTTCTCCTGAATGAAAACCCTTGCACGGCGGAACGAGTCTATTCGAAAAACAAGCCGTGGAATCGGGACTATTATTCTTTCACCATCTATTCGCGATGAATAATAATTATGAAACGTGTCCGTGGGACAATGGAAACTTGGGCAAATCGACGAAAGAGAATTACGAGTCTCTGAGGCGAGGCCTTAAACGCTGCTAAATTCCTGGCTCCGATTCAATTAACGCTGTCGCGGTATCTTTGTGGCAATTACTTTCTTTGTTAGCCGTGGATCGGTGCCTAATAACTCAGGGTACGGCTGTTACATAACCGCGTGGGTGTGCACATGCAGAAGTCGTGCGAACCACTAACGCGAACTCGAGTAATTATTTAGGCAGGGAGAAATTAATGATACGGGAGTAGTCAGGCATAATAAATTAGGCGTTTCTTACGTGATCGTTCTCCTCCTTGCGGCACAGGGCGGAGAACATTCACCTCTCAATGTTCACCAATCAATCACGTCACGGTGAAAGAATCGTGTCACGGACATTTCATGTACGAATCGATCCTCCTAATAGATATCTTATCTTAACGAAAACAAATTGTCTAGACGGAGAAAAAGAAACAGATATTCGTGTTTCACTAGCAACATTATGAGATTCTGTAACTTTAATATAGCGAGTAGCAACCTGGAAATGATCAGGATACACGTGTACGGTTCAACATCCTTTTCCACGTGGAATAAAGTGACCGATAATGAGAACGACTGCCATTCCGGATTTAAGTAAATCAGCCGCTCGATGTCCATCCTGGATACATAACGGTGCTTGGTTTCGTGCCCATAGATTCTCCGTTTCAACGTAATGATTTTATTGGCCGGCATACGCACCAATTTACGTAAATACGCACCGACCACTTTTTCTCCTCCGTGCTCGTGCAGCTGTAGTTTCACGGACCACGAGGAGGACTCCTTTGACGGTCACTCGTTAAACGTAACTTGTAACTTGGTACCAATTTACGATGTACGGAGCGATTTAATGCCCTCGGATACTAATAAACAGATTCTACCACCAACATACGTTATACCGAGCTAATCATAAAACGTACAGTTTCCATCATGCCACGTCTTTCGTGTAGCAGAACGATCGATAAAAGAGGGAAGCTTGTAAAATAGAGCAAATAGAATTTAAATCCCGGAAAAGGGTTGAAACTAGAAACTCGTCCGATCGGTCCTATTCTATATTTATTTAACATATGTTAATACGTAGATCAGGTCGGGGTTGCAAACTGTTACACTGTTGCTAATGAATGAATGTTAATCGTCCCCTTTGTAATTACAGATACAGGAACGGAAGATAGCTATCATACGGATTAAACGATCGTAGAAAGTGGTAACGAGAGTATCTTATTTGCGGAGAGACGTATCACATCTCTAATTGCTATCTTCTTTATCCGACAGAGTGAAATTGAAATATGAATATTAAAATTCATGGTATACATTCCTTCAAGTGTTATTAGAGATTGAAAGTACAAATCGTTTCAACACGCTGATCGTACGAATACACTTTTCACGATACTCGATGCTAATAAGTAAAAGATAAACGAGTAATGAATATTTTGGAAACGTCGGATTGTTTCCATGAGAACTTCCGCTACACCGTATGTTAGCACCGTATGTTACCAGTGTAATATTAATGGAGATAGGCTGAAGAAACACGATTCTTTTACCACATCGGAGAGAATAAGTTGCTCGTTAATTCCTGCGGACGTTAGCCAAAGCAAAACGTAAAGAAATACAGCGATGCTCTTCCAATTTTAATGAGAACGATAAGACAAGTTCAAAACACGTTTTACTTTTAATTGCATGCAGTCGCATTGATTAAATTTCTGGTATACGAACGGTTGCACACACACGCACGTATATCTGGGGAATCGCGTTTAGAAAAAAGTACGAGCGCGCTGATTCAGATCGGAGGTGATAGGACAAATACGAACTTTAATCAAAGCGACTAAACAAGTTCCACTAAAAGCACTTGTAAAAAAAAAACCAAGAGAAAGAAACCACTCTATTAAAATACTGCTCTACGCACAACGCAATCGAGATCTAGGAATGTAAATTACTCGAGTCGAGTTAATGAACACGCATCAATTATATTTATAATAATCCGGATATGAAATAACGGGTGTAACGATGATAAATTTCTGTATATGATTCCGAGGCAAGATTACAATCAGTTTTCTGGGGTACTTGAACTTTACGCATTCGCACGGCCGTTAAATTGTCGATAATTAAATCTAGGGGAATTTTTAATTTTTATCGAACTTTCTAAAATGTACTCATTTGTATTATCAAACACTTGCATCCTCATCAGATGCGGTTGCATAAATTTCCGTTTTTCAAGCGTGTCTCTTTAAATTGATAGTTTCCTCGCATTCCGCGTTGGAAAGTAGTTCAGGGACATCTCGGCGCTAGCGAGCGTATTTCAGCTTGTTTAATTCTCGGCGTTTAACTATCCGAAACGGTATCATTCGACGAGTCCGATCACTTTCCCGTAACATCAAGAAATTACCGATTAAATTGTTAGAAACTAATATGGTACGTGCGCACGCGATGATACGCCAAACAAATGCGACTGTCATCCTTGGGAGATTACCCGAGCAGTAAGACTAAAAATTAAAATATATAGACCGTGACGATTGGAGAAGCCGGCCGGCACGCGACAATTTCTTTCTCTATTCTTTGCCACGGCGGCCGCGTAAAAGTTTCACCATGGTGCTGTTCTTCGAGGAAAGTTAATAAGAAAGTTCCTTCTCGTTAATTGCCGCGACAAAACGCGTTCGCCTCGGCTCTTAAACGCGGTTGTGCCATTCGAATGGCACGTCTCACTTCGTGTCCCTTGCCGTTAACACGATGAATGATCGACCGGCTAAAATGACTGAAATCGTAAATCGATCTGTCCGAGGATGATTGAAAATGGTAATCGGTAACGTTTTTCCGGGCGTAATCAGTTGACGTGATAAATGGTGAGATATTTATTATCGTGAAAGCGCCTCTCATTGATCCAACGTGGTACATTTCTTTTTCCTCTTCCTCTTCTTCCTGTTCATGCACGTCGTCTTATTCTCTTTTCTTCTTCCGTTGCTAGTAGCAGCAGGTACTGGCGTATCTGCAACAAGTTCCCAGATGATCTAAACGTTGAAAATATAGAAGATACGGTAACCATAAATTAGTCGATTGACTGAAAGAAATGTGAGAAACGCGGCGATTTACGCGTAAACTTACCTGCTACGAGCATAATACAACGATACCACTATTATCGTCGTCATCGCCGTAATCATTATCGTGATTATCATCCGTTAATTACCGGCGTCCAATTACCTGCCACATCTTTACATTTTTTTTCTCTCACCCAGGGACGCTTATTTTCGATTCCGTTCACCGTTACCGTTTCAAGCTAGAGCAGCCTCAGATCCATTATTAAACATACGCGAACCATTTATTTCCGTATTTCCACCCACACTGCGATATATCACCGAGAAACAGGGACAGTCGGATTAATTAGATGAAAGTCGCGAACAAAACCGACTTTCCATCGCGACGTCTGTCCGTCAACTGGAAACATTTAATTAACCGGAATTATTTTAACGACTCTTAATTGTCTTCTATGCAGATCTGCGATGTTTAACCGACGTGCGTCCGCTCGAGTGATTCATTAACTACATCGATGAAGCATTTTCTTCGTTGATGGATTAAGTAGTCTCTTATACATACTACTCTATCCAAGTAATTCCAGTCACGTTGCTCAAGAGGAAAGAAAATATCGAACGAGCCTGTCACGGTTCTAAACGATTCTTCGAGCTTCCCTCCTCAGTTTTTCCACGCGAAACAATGTCGATAGACGTGAAAATAGAGCGTGTAATCGCTATGAATGTTAGAAAGAGCAGCGTCCTAAATGTGTACGTTGTTGCTGGTTGAACGAATAATCAAAGTATCTGGTTTTTGTTGCATCAATGTAAAATGTAAGCGGATCGACGCCATGGACCACGGTAGAGGTTCTCCGTTTTTACGAGACGTTATTTATCCAGCGGCTTCCGGAAGCATTTGAGAGGATTCTCAAGGCGAAAGAAACGGACGATGATCGGTTTGCTGTAACAGAGCAAACGGTCTGCGAACGGTCCATTAAATCGTCCCGCGAACGATCGGAAACCGGCAACGAGGTAATGATCTGTTCACGCTAGCTAGTTGCTACTGTGCCAACGATTCATTGTAGAAGCTGTTACGCTACAATGACAACCAGATTAGTTTCGTTTATCATTCGCTTAAGCTTTAGATTCGGCACTTTTTAGTAATGAAAAATTATACTTTGCCATATTTTGTCAGAGATCGATCGATGTCCGATCAATCTTCCAACGACTTTTTCTCCTGAGATTCAAAGTATGAAATACTCTGAGATTCTGATGGCTCAAGCTTCGGATAGTTATCTTTCCTCTGACAACTATTTCTTCCACTGCATCTTCCGAGAGCAGGATCTTCTCTATAACGAAATACCTATAAATCACTCTAGGCTACCTTTTCACGCGATCACGGTGCGTATATGTCGTTTCCTAGTGGTCCATGTAAACACGTCACGTAGTTAAGAGCACGTGTAGCAATGCCGTGGCCCTCGTCCTGCATGGGAAATGAGGCTGGCGTGCCTGAATTTCAGCCGATCGAACGTGAATTTCTGCGAGCGCGCACGACTTCCTCTCGCGCATTCCATGCCCGTTACACACGGCGACTCTGCATTCCAACCACGGAGTTCCTAAAGCCTCGTTCACAGTGTGCATAGGCTGGCCAAGCCATGCACAGTCGATGTAGCCGTGACTTCGCGTTCCTTTGTCTGTTGGCCAGAACAAAGACACACTCGCGCCGGCGGAAGTGTCGATTTTGTACGCGAAATCGTTTCCCCTTGTCCCAGGGAAACGTTCTCACGACCCGCCGTGATTCGTTACGCCACGACAAATGCAGTCATTTGATGTTCTCTAGTCTTATTGTCAGACTTGGAAACTAGCCAAGAAAGTAGCTACGTATTAGTGTTTTAATGTCTGAGGCAAACGAACGATAGAATGTTGTTGGGATTTTGTATGACACTGAAGGAATATCGTGATTTAATAGCTAAAGCGGCAATAGATAAAGCGACATTGAGCCGAGTAACGTGAAATTATTATGATCTTCGACAGCGACACTCTATCTCAATATTACGTAATGAGTTAGAAATCGTTTTTGCGGATGTTAAGTGAACAGATATTTTTCAGTGGGATAGTGGGGGCGTTAAAATCAATGATTTTCTCTATACATTTGCCTCTAACTGATAGAAAATTAGAATGTGGAAGTTATGAAATGTTCTCAATTAAGACCATTCCATTTTTCAAGTATACGTAAGAGAAGATATATCGCATTTACTTACCAGTCAATGATACTGTTCTTTATTTCAAGGATCGGGTTTTTTAACGAAACTTCAAACGTCGAAAATTAATTGCCAACGTGACCTCCTATTTATCAACATCGCCCCGCGTAAAAACAACGAAAATATATCAAAAGGCATCATACCTAATCGTTATATCCATCTATGATCTCTGTCACACAGAGTCAAGAACTTCTTTAAAATTTTCAACGAACTTCTCGACTCACGTCTTCTCTCAGATTTCTTCCATGCAAGCAAGTATAATCGCGCAAGAAGCGCGAGCCGTGGACAGGTCGCCGCGGGAACAAACGTTCGCCGCGGCAAAACGCAAGGAATCGAAGCACGTAACGGTGCAACAGCGATACGAAACCCGGGGAACGTTTTATAAGGTGCTGTAAATTAGATTTCTCTTGGTCCCGAGTGTCAAACGTCACTTTAGGTTCGTACTGTTCTTATTTGTTCTTCTCTTTTTCGATCTTCTTCCGTTCGCCAGACGACACAGTGGTGCACGTGTGCCCGTGTAAAGGATACAGTTATGCGTTTCACGGCGAGAGGGAAAGATGGGACCTCGGCAGACGAAGGATCCGTTTTATAACTAGAGATTCATAACGGCACACGACCTCACAATGGACACTAGCTGCCAGGCAACGACGCGACGGGCCCAATGGCTCAGTCCGATCGAGCGATGTCTCTCGCCAACCACCACTTACTTACCGAACAGTTCTACTAACGTCGTGGAAACACTGACACGCGAGAGGATTCAGCTATTCTTTTTTCATTTTTTCCTTCGGTGGTAATGACATTTTCTAGACAGGAGATTTTGCATTAATCTCTTCAATACGAGCTACGTATCGCTGTATTGTTAAAAGCCAATCAACAAGGGGCCAATGTGGTATCAAAGGTTTTGGATAGCATCGGATTGAGTTACTTTTTCCATTCTTTTTCTTATTGGAAATATCTTTTACTCTGAAGTTTTTGTATTAATCAATTATCATAGAAGTGAATGTTGCATGGAAGATTTTGTATGCCTAGGGATTGAGTCATTTTCTTCGTCTTTTCTTATTAAAAATTATACATTTTTTTACGCTGAGGGTTTTCCTTTAATCTCCTCAATATGAGTTGCCTTTAATGCTACGTATTGAAGACCGAATAAGGATCAACGTTGAAATGGTTTTCGTCTTTTCTAAGGTTTCAACTAGACTGCCAAGCTTTGTATAAAATCGAAAGCATCGGCGGATAGACGCGGATAGGCGAACACGCGTGTGCGTATCTAAACCTGGTAGCGGGAAACGTGTATTTCAGACCGGTTTCTTGGAAATCGACGCAAAATATACATAAGGATGTTCAATGGATATTGAAAGAATTTAGCGTCGATATACCCTGTTTGAGAATTATTTGGACAATAAAAGGAACTAATAAGAGTTAAAATAATTATGAAAACAGCGTGTGTGCATTAAATATACACACGCGTCATTATTCAGCTAATTGCATAACTGGTTGAGATAACCGGATAATAATAATTAATGGCATCGATAATAATTATTAATGATAATACATTCAGATATCTAGTATATTATATATTTGAACAGACGCTACGGAAAGTATTTGTACAACATTGTAAATATTTATTATAGCGTTTACATACTAATTAATTAGATCAAAGTATATTAAATTTAGTAATACTTTCATATGATTACAGACATTTGATCCTATAAAGATAAAATGTAGTATCTCGTAGAAAACGGTTCGTTAGAAAATAAGAGTATTCGCAAATAATATTTGTAATCGCTGTATGTATCGATTGCTAGAAAAATTGCATTATCGATCACAGAAATGAACGAAAACACCTTGTGTAAACACTGAATAGAAGATTCCACTGGATAGAAATAACACGAGGAGCAGTGCCATTTTCTTCGCGTTCACCGACATCGGTAAAAACATCGCGTCGTTGAAATAGAATTTAATTGACGTTAATGAATGATACGCGATACGAAAAAGATATGAAACGTTACACATATACAGGAGGAACGTGAAGATTTCACTTAGGAGCCGAGTCTCGTATTTATTAGTTCCTTCTTAAGGCGAGGAATCGCGAGGACAACGACGAACGCGTTGCGCACTGCTGGTTCGTCACAAAAGTAAAACGACCACTTCCCCTTTCGGAGCTGCAAGTTGTCTTGCAAATCGTCCTGGCGTAAAACGAAGCGTCGGCTCGTCGTTTCACCGCGGGGAAAAAATAATTATCCATGTGGTCGATATCTTTTTGTGGAAAACAGATACGGCCTTCCGTTAGAAACTGCCATGAAACGCGATCGGAGACACACGACAGGGTAGAAAGCACTAGTTTCACGCATCTTAATGGGTTAATAACGATAATCCCTCTATTGGACCATCCTCCTTGATCGACGATATCTTTGAAAAGAAAAAAGAAAAATAGTAACGCCTTCCGCCTGGCGATTCCAGTGGAAAGCATTTCGGCCCCTCGGGTAGAAAGTGGCGTGTTCGTGTGGAAAGAAGCGACGACCAATGGGCGTATCTCGTCTCTTGGTCGAGCATTAATGACTTCAATTTCCTGTGGATACAACGGCTAGCATCAGGACACGAATCATTCACGTCGGGAACGGATTACAGTCTACCAGTTCTAGGAAAACGATGGAAAATCATTTTCAAGATCGTCAGAGGTTTCAGATCGTTCGAGTAGACATCGATACGCTTTATTCTGCTCGGTAGTTTCTTCCATCGATATTTACAAGTATTCGTGTAATTCTTTTATTGACAGTATTCTGTGGGTATTGAAACATGCGTGTGAAAGCAATTTTTCGAAATTCGAAGAATTAATCGACTAGTCGGATGAACATTCTATCGAAATTTCTGGCAGAGTTCGTGTCTGGAAATCGACTTAATTGGCAACCAGCAACCGGTCACGCTACGGATACAATTCATTCAAATGTTATTCAGCTTTTTGAGCGTGACTGGGGCTGGAACGCGAACAACCCACTTAAGGAGCGCTGTATATTATTTGGCCAGCCACGATCTCACGTGGCCAAATCACAATTGTAAATCAAGCCTTAGACAATGCCCTTTGCGGGCCGAGCTTTTACCACGAAATTTTACAGGAAACACTCGAACAACGAGCTTGATTCTATTAGACTTCTCTTATTTGCGAAATTACAGTTATAAATTACGGTCTAATTTTTAACGCTATCAAATTATTAAACGCGTCTTGTCGGCACGTAAGTGAGATCATTGACATGGTTATTTGCACGCTTTTACTGCGCTTATGATTCATAGCACACGTTAGATTTGTATTGCCAACGAGACACACCCTAGACCAGTTGTCTTCTATTACAGACTTTTATCACGATGTCTTCTATATCTCTGCTCATGGACCGTTGCAAACACTGAACACAATCTTCCCATTTAAAATTTCTTTCGACATTTTTCTTCGAAACGCAACATTGAGGTTGGATATTTGCGTGTCCAGTTCAGGGTTAACGGACTAAAAATATTTAAAAGCAGGCACGGCCGGACATTTTTGAATGTATAATTTATCGGGACGAGGGCAGCGTTTACGCGGATTCATCGTTGACTCGTTGATATTACCATGGTAAAAATGCAGTTAGCGCACGGTCTTTATGTTTAGACGATCCACGGTCTAGCCTTAGCGGAGTCGTAATTCTTCTCTTGTCTTTGTTGCACGTAGATGAACAACGTATCATTTCCCGTTGCGCAGACTCTCGCTCGTCATGTTTAATGCGATAACAACTAACAATCAGCCGGGTCTACGCACGCGCGTATGAAAATCACCGACGAGGAAAGTGTTACCTTCCCGGTCCAGCTACAATCGTGCCTCAAGTGGCGGAATTTCGTTCGAACCAACTTCCAGTTCAACAAAAAATCAAAGAAAAACACATACAAGATGTATAAACTGGACAATGCATCGTTAATTATAGACGGGAGAAATTTTGGAAAGCGAGGAACGCCTCTGTTATTTTCAGTTTCACAAGCTGTGACGATAAATTCAGTAGACACGGCCGTGACTGGTCAGACACGCTCGAATCTGGAACGCAAAAATCTTGTCGCGCTTCAGACATCCTTACAAGCAGCGATACCAGCGTCGATCGAATATCTCGATCGACATTCGCCAAGGTAATTTCGCTGTTCGTGCGCACTTTCGATTCCATCCGGAATAGATAATCCCCGCTGAAGTTGCTCGAAACTTTTCCTTGGGAAAACAAGAAGAAAATCATGAGAAATAAACACATAGTTGCGCTACTTTTCTTCGTAGTTTCCAACGTGATCCCCGAGGAGGTCCGACTTGCTTGCTTATAATCGTCAACTATGTGTTTACGGTCGTCATTTTCAGTTGGCCGAGCGAGTATTTACCGGACGATATTCAAATAATCTCGATCATTGCTCGCTCGAGCGAGTCGAAGCCAATGAGATGACCAGCGAGATCCAATCTCACATTTATTATCCTGAACCGCGGCGGCGGCGGCGGCGGCGGCGGTGGTAGCTTCTCTTCTCTTTCGTTTCCACCCATCGTCCTTTACCTCTGCTTTCTTTTCTCTCGTTTTTTCAATTCTTTGCCTCGTGTCTCGACCACGGTAGCGAGTCGCGGAATACTGTAATCAATACAACCATCCGAGATCCTGGTGCACGCGTCCTGGAACATCCTTCGCGCTCATTCCGTATCGAGGTCATCGAGAGAATTTTTTTCCACCAGGCTCGTCGTCACGCGTGACAGCCTCGCGAAAAGCGGTCATCGGAGGACTCTCGGCAACATATTGTTTGCAATAAACGTTATATTGAGACATACGGCCGTTCGGGTTTAGAATATCAACATCGGGACATCGAGACGCGATTGTTTCTTAGGAATTTTATGAAATTATAGAGATTAGGTACCAAAGAAGATCGAACTGAGAAAGGTATTTAGAATGCCAGTGCGATCGAAGATTATATGACGTTTAGGTTCTAAAGGAATTTGAAATTTTGTAGATTAGCTTCTAAAGAAATATGGAATTGAGAAAGATATCTGGAATATTTGAAACGCAATTCCTCGCGATTCCTCGTCTGAAAAGACGAATGCGCTACCTATTCTTATGAGATAATATTTGCTCGTTTGTATATTGGACAGACGGGCTGCGAACTTTTAGAAAGTGGAAATTACGGATAGTCGAGACGCGCAAACCAGTGGTTAAATGCAGCTACCGCGAGATCTAAATTTGCAGATAGCGGGAATTAAAAAATGGCGAACAATTACCGGAGCTGCAATGCGAGCATTATGTTATGACCAGAAAAAATGGCTAGGTTAATCGTAGATTAGCCTTTTATGCCAAAGAGAGTAGTTGCCGGGCTAATTATCATCAGCTAAGGATCTTGTTCTTTTCTTACCGAGCGGCGAACACTTCTACGCGCCATTTTCGTATCCCGGGAGAATGTAACTCCCGTAGTTGTATTTACAGTTTACTTAATTTCAGCAATTACAGTGTTCCAAGTAACGAACGTTTCGTTTCTGTTCCTTGACGGAAAAGTCTCACGTACCCCCGATTCTTCGACTCATATTACGACTTCTTTTTAAAACGGTAATTATTCCCCGTGTTCTTTCCCAGTTTTCACTCACTATTTTTCGTTCTTTCTTTACAATCGATCCTCTGGTCACAGTCCCGTTAAAAGCGATACAAAAACGCCAGCGGACCGCATTATTCAACGTAGTCACGTTTCATAACCTCGAAGAGTGTTCGAATGCCCCGTGACTAGGATTATATCACGGTTCTAATACCGAAACCGATCTTGAGCGTTTAAACATCGTTCTTCAGACATCGTGACTGCGATAGGAGCGGATCCCCGGGTATTTCGACACATCCTTCTTGGTTATTAACGCCACATTAGCATTCAATGGGGTCCATTAATTGACTGCGAATTGCCTCTCACGAAGATTGTCTATGGTCGGAAGAAAAAAAAAAAAGAAAAAAATAGAGGAAGGAGGAAGAGGCGTTACGCAACACGGTATACTTATACGTGGTCTGTTTTACGTTGGACAAACTTGCAGAGCACCTTTGAAAATATCCAACAATGTTTTTCCAACAGGGAATTCGTCGGGAATGCGAATTGACTTCTTTCTCGGTCGCTGGAAGATCAGCTATGGAAGATCGACTATACTTCCGGGCGTCGGTTAGCATTCCACCGTCTAGAGGAGAATCGTGGTGCCATAGCGAAAAAATTTCTCTGGACTCTCTCGTGTAGTCCACTAATGGTCGTCAAGATCGACGATCCGAAGTCTCGATCGACGTGATTTTTCCGGAGGATTCGAAGCGGATAAAGGTAACCGCATCGAGTCGTGGCGCCTCTTTTGCCGATCGCGCGCGGCCTCCTCCAGCATTCTCTCTCTTCATCCTTCCTGGCCCGAGATAACCGATACCTCGAGCAAACAGCCGACGGGAAGCATTACGAGTACCGTGATGCTTACAATGTGCTCGGCTCTATGGATTCAACTGTACTTCCCCAGTTCGTGCGACCTTCGTCGTAATAGCCCGAGGAAACACCGTGCGCCGAATGGATTTCATTTCGCCAAGTAATTGCGAGGGAGAACTACTTCTTGTACGGACCACTCCTTTATCTTATTTCTCTCCAGAGAAATATTGACTGATAAAACAAATCAATTACCCACGCGTAAACATTGAAAGAATATAGATGAAATTATTACATTCCCGGATCGTGATTTCCAGGAACTCGTTTAAAATAGAATTGAGCAGCTTTCTGTCTCCAGAGAATATAGATAGAATTATTACTTTTTTAAATTGTAGTCGACAGGAATTTTTATTTTAAGTAGAATAGAGGAGCTTTTTGGAATTAAGAAAGATGGTGAATTGAGTAAATTCTGTCGAATGTTCTAATTCCGATCTTTGTGCTCGTAAGAAACTTTGCTCTTTTTATATTTAGGGAACGGTGAAAAATTTCACGATGATTCGAGTATTTAATTATAGAATAGAATTGAGTACTAACATTGATGTCGATATGTAACTAGAATATTGTTCAAGTAGTGGAACTACTAAGTGAGAGAAAATGAAAGAACTCGGCAAATCAAGGGTGTAGAATTCCTAGAAAAAGGAGAGACAAGAAACGAAGAGAGGCATAATCGAGAACGTATCAGATTGAGTGTTTTATCTGGATGATCGGAGTACAATCGATTCGAAAAGAAACGTATACCATCATAAAGACAGAACTTTACGTAGGGAAGGAAGAAATTCCATGTTCTCGCATATCCCGCTAATGGCCTGTTCGAAGATCAACGACGCGGGATCGACGATCGGTGGATTTTTCGCGGTGCAGATCCACGGCAAAAGCCAACGAGGACACCGACTCGAACGAGTCATGGCGCCTCCTCGAGCATTGCATTACCTATTCACGGGCGGAACGTGCGCTCTCGCATGGTGCACGCGACCATCATCCTCTCGTGTACACGG
Organism: Bombus flavifrons; assembly: GCF_040668555.2. Classification (NCBI taxonomy): domain Eukaryota; kingdom Metazoa; phylum Arthropoda; class Insecta; order Hymenoptera; family Apidae; genus Bombus; species Bombus flavifrons. The sequence goes on along the minus strand of NC_138455.1, from coordinate 7,129,532 downwards.
CGAGCCAGCCATGGCGTTGTGGCCGACGAGTCTTCGCAATAACGGGCCGATCCAGTCGGTGTTCGCAATTTTCGAGGAATTAAAATGCTAGGAATGCCTGCTGGAAGGAACGCTGCGGTGCAAATTGCACCACGGCGACATTTTAAGCGGTCGGACAATTACCAGGAACGTTTCCTTCCCCGGACAGTTTATTTTATCGACGTTGCTGAAACGAGAGGAAAAAGTCTGACAAAGTGCAGAGTCGCTCTAACGAAGGGTCATTATAAATCAGGCTGCATCATCGGTTAAATCAATCGCGTTTTACTGTTACGCGTGAAAGAAACACTCGCACATCGTCGATGATTCGATTGTTGCAACTGTTCCACGTCGCCGACCCGATTTCCAAGCCTGCGTTCCAGAAACACGTTCGCCTCATCAGGGACACACCGCTGGCTCGCTAAAGTAGAATCGGTTGATATCACCAGTGAACTTGGCCCTGTTCGAGCTACGTGCCATTGAACCTCTCTGTGTGCACCATGGCGAATCGTCTCGCAATTTCGTGTCGCCATGATTCGCTACTTTCTCCAATTTTCTTACGTCGCCGCGCCGGGGAATACCCGGCGGAAAGCTGGAATTCCTTAAAGGACACCGTGACTGCGTAGCAAGCGCACAGAGAAGCTGGCTCGCGCAAGCGAGAAGCGTGCAAAAGTGCGTGCGTATGCGTGTCTAACCGCTCGCGCGCGGGTCAATGCCTCGGCTGTCCTCCTCGAGTAAGTATCTATCTACTCCGTAGCTACCTCGGCTACTACGTTATGCTCGTACACCACCGCTCAAGATCGCCGAGCTGACGAGCACGCGTTCGCAACCGCGCGTTCCGTATGCACGGGGCTGACGTTTCCGCGAGGCGGCCCCCTTTGACACGCGAAGAATCGCCCGTGACCGTACGGAGCCCCGGTGAAACAACGTTTTTCAAGATTAATGGTGATGAGCACGGCCGGATTGGATCCGCCGCGATTCGTTGACAGCACTTGCTGCTGACGCTGCACTGCCTCTGGAAATCAAATCTGCGATTCGCCAGGACGGCACTTGTAACCTGCAGGAATTTTTATTAGATCTCGAAGCTGCATCTTCGTATGACTTTGATGTTCCTTTGATCATTCGTTGAGAGTGAAAGAGACGCTAAAGTAAAGATTAGGTCTTTTCACCTAATCTTTCGAATTATTGCGACTACAGTGAAATTGGCTTTTCAACGCACGAATTCTTCTTTGGTTTACCAGGAGAAAATAACCATATTCTAACGTATGAATTTTATAAGCGAACAGAAATTAGAGCAGCAAGGTTATCGTTCTTTGGAAATCGGATCGTAAAAGGAACGGCTGAATATTATTTAATGAAAGTAATAAAGACTGCAGCGCGATTAATTTGATTTAGACAGATTCATCGTCTACGGAGTTTTCTTCTGATCGATTGACGGTACGGAATCTGAAATTATCCTCGCCGATGGTTGCCGATTGTGATGGTAAATCTCGGTATTTTACTCTCTGTCAATTAATTCGAGAAATAAATTAATCCCGTTTAACACGTAACAGGAATCGAGGATCGCACCATAAACTGTTGATAATGAAAGCAATCGTAGAATCGCATATCCTAACCACTTCCAAGTTTGGTGAACTCGTATTTTCCCTGGATATCCTCCTGTTCACAATTATAGTTACGCGGTTATTACGTTAACACGTGTACAACGACAGGTCGGCGAATATGGCGCGCGCGCAGGATTCAATTAAGCGTCGTGCGATTTAATTGGTGTTTCGCGATAATTATCGCGCATTAAAATATTAAACCAGAGATTGTTAATTCTCTTAAGATGCTCTATATAGCGGCGCGATAAACCTGGCTACGGAAAGAGCGAAGAAACTGCGAGTTTAAAGAGTTTTAAGCACACGACGCTGGTATCGTTAAAGAACACATTTTATTACTTATTGCACAAGAATGGTTTCGATCTCGAAAAACAAATATATATATGTAACTAATTCAATGATCATCCGAAGCATCTCTCTAAAATAGTCGTAAACATAATGTTATAAATTTTTATTATGAAGATCGACTTTTCACTCGATGCATAGTCACAACGAATACGGGCATAATCAATACACCTACAATATGTAATATATTCAGACAATGCATTTGACAGCAAAGTCGTGCGTCTGACACACGGTGAAGCTGGTAAGAAAGCGTTTAACAATTTCAGAAACGCGACACACGTTCGCACCGATGATCCAACCACTGAAAACGAATTTCAACCGGCCGGATTATAAGTATTATAATACTTCCAAGTCATTATCATTGATAGCCGTACTTATGGATGAAATTACCTGAATCGGCACGATTTCAGGCAACCCATAAGGTCAGGGCGAGCTCTCGACTAACATCACCAGGATATTTCTGATCCAACATGATGAAGAAGGAGTAGCAACCGGCCCGCTTTCGATCACTCGATACACGATCGTACACCGCTTCGTGACCGTGGCACACACGCACACACAAATACACAGAAGATCGTGACTCCTATTATTATCGTGGCTAACCCACAAAACGAAGCATCCGCGCGGTCTGTGTCCCTGTATCGCGCACCTTTTCCAAGCGGAATCGCGTTGCATTACGTCGCACCCGACCGTGAAACGACGATCCACGCTTTCGTCCAGGTAAAAGATTATCTGAATAACAGGCTGCGCGTGTTAGATGTTATCGCCACTCTGGGCCCGACCATAAATACTTCAATCTATTAAATTTCAACCACCGACGATTAACCAGCCCGCGATCAATAGCTCCGACGAGTTTATTTTCGGAGAAAATTCTAGGGTGTCCAAGGTTTGTTGCTTCATCGTGTCGTAAGAGAGACGTTTACGTTGAAATTAGTATGTTCGTGCTGCTTGAGTGCAACAAGTAACGTCCGTAGTGACTGACAAAGAGGCATATTTTGGTCATTTGATTTTTACCGTTCACCTGTCGACACGAGGATCCATTATCGATGATTATTCGCTCGTACGCTGCAACACTGTCGCGCAGCGATGTGACAACGAATCGAAGAGATTTGGCTGATATGATATTACAGTATATAGAGACAGTAACCGGTGAGACATTTATTTTTCATACTTATATAGAGATTATCCCTAAGTAAGTACCGTACGGAGCTGTGACACCGGTCCTCGAAGGAGACACGCGTCTGATCGCTTATATCTGATGGATTCGACACAGTGTCACAGATAAACACGCGTACTGAACGAAAGTTTCACATCTACAAACAAAATCACATTGCATTACATTACAAAGAGCAAAGATAGTACTTGTGCTGTTCCAGTGTCAAATTCCCAATTATATGCAGTACAAATCTAAATTTCACCTAACAGTTATACTAAATGCAGAACGTGTGATTCGTATGTTCGAGATATTCTCCATACAGTACGATCTTAGTAATATTTGATCAGAGGATAGAACCCAGGAGATTCTTGCATATCTCAGAAAATAGTTAATTTATCAATTAAAAATTTCATTATGATCTTGTAATCTATGAGTTCCATCTGAATATTTCCGCGAAAAGGAGCCTTGCTACTTAACAAACACAGGTTAGAAGAATATTGAATGGTTAAAGCTACCAACATAGAAGGTTGATTAGCAAACTCAAGGGACGCGTGACAGTGTATTAGGCTAATTCGCAAGCTACCCTCCGGAACAACATGATTATTCCATGGCAACGTCGTGTACGATTTAATGCAAGTCTAATCAGCTCGTGAACCCTTAATGAGGTGCGAAAACCATTAATTAACAATAATTGTTATTGTAAATTCGTTAGGCTAATTGGCACTGCTTAAGCGAGTTGCTCGTTCAGGACGGATGGATCGGACCGAGATAGATAAGAATTCCTCGTAATGGCCGGGACGACTTCCTATAATAAATTGCATCGGCGGCAGCAGGAACTGAAGTTTAGGCCGGACGCGATACGAGTGTGATTGAAACGACGAAGCCTCTGCATGCCTTCGTCTCCGTCGCGGCGGAACGAATGAGCGAGGTACCGTTTAAGAATTCCGCAAATAAGATTCTCTCGAGTCGTTCCATATAACGCATGGCACACCTGATACAGAATATCAATTGCCAATTAACCGTAACGTTGACGAAAAGAATAGCTTATCTCTTTCAGGGCTGCACTGGAATATTGTTAAGAAAATGTGCAACGAATCGAATGAAAAAAGAAAGGAACAAAAGCGATTGTAACAAATTGGTTTTGTATTTCACGCTTCGCAGATTTTTATTTTATCGAAGATTCACTCTCGCGAATCTGCGATTCGATCCATATAATTTAATGTATTCGATAAATAACTAATTGTTCCAGTATAAGAAATTATATCTCTTGTATTGAAGATTTTATTTCAATGCAAATTTAATCTCCTTCTAATTTCCAAATTATTTCGGATACCAATTTTTAATAATTCCAAACACTTTATTTCGTATGGAAGGCAAACGATTAAAATGAGCAATTCAAACCATCTTAAAGATCATTAATCCCGTCCTCGTGTTGCTCGTACCAAGATCTGCCTGTCTCGGGATAGATTTAAAAACTAAGATATCTATCTTGACATAGGTCTAAAAATAAAATTCGTTCTTTTTATGTGTTTCAGCGAGACGGACATGGCTCCGAACGCGGAGGAGGAGTTGCTGGTGGTAAAGCCGTGGGGCCCACAACCGGAAAAGGTATGTCAGTGTGTCTTGAATCGAAAGGATTACCCTGACGAAGACGAGGATCTAATCGTTTAACCTGGACGATGATACGACGCATATTAGAATATGAACAGGATGCTTTTGATTAACCTTATCGATTTATCGTTCAACGTTCGGTCAGTAAATACAGTACCTATAAGTAGGTAGGCGTATATTTTGCTTGTCGGTCGTTTTGTGTTTACGACGCCGTGAGAACTGGCGTTCGATAAACGACCCAGAAATGTGTTAAAGGAAGGAAATTATGAGTCGTTAAGCCCGTGGAAACAGCTTGTTTTCTATCATAATCCGTGCACTTCCAATCTATTTGTCGTAACCAGTAAGTGCAAATAGCTATATTATGCATACATTGAGGTTCCTGTACACTATTTTTCGCTACAATTATGGATCAACTAAAGGGAGAAGATGTACGATCGGGGAAATCGACGAGAAAGAAAGATTACTGAACTTAATCGGATTTAATTTTGTTTCCAACAGATCCTCTTGCGTTGATGTTCAAAAGTATTTCGTTCTTCGAATTTGTATCTCTCCCATTTGCATCTCTTGAAACATGGAATGCTGATTTATAATACGAATGCGATTTCCGTTCAAAATAAATGGAACAATCTACTAGGCGAACAGTTTCATAAATATAAACGTTCGCGTAGTTTCGCTGATGAATGGCGGGCATCGCATACCATCCAGCCTGCTCGTTTATAAAACGCGGTTTTGTCAAGCTGTCGTCCTGTCAACCGTTTGATTATTAGCGCTCGCCTCCGAATCGTCGGGTCGATCATTCACTTTATACTTAGGCGAGCCACGCTTTTAATACCCAGGCATGCATTAACATGCGCCAACCTCGGATGCATTGAATTCTGCAGTTCGTAATGGCTCCTCCGGCATTTATACGCGTCGTGAAACTGCGAGGGAGGTAATAAGTCACGGATAATATGATTAATATCGAGGAGAGGCCACGGTGCATCGCGTTAACCCCTTCGAGGTGCACATATTTACACTCAAGTTAAATCCTTATTTTTGTGCCCCGTACAAATGCGTGGCACGTGATTAACGAAGATAATCCAAGGCGATGCGACTTTTTTTTTATCTTTCAAGAAATCTACGGCGAAGAGAGGGAAGGTTGCGTAAAAAAGTATCTTATTCCCGAGACGTGTTCCATTCGTGTTACGACTGACTCCTGACCTTAATTATCGAGAGACCTCGTTGTCTCTCTTTTCTTAATATTGCAAAAAAAGAAATAACGTGGTGCCGCTAATGAGAGATTTACGTCATCACAATAGGATGATTAACGAGACAAGTCGAGCGTTCCTCGCCTAGACACCCATTGGAAACTGTACTCGAATGTTCGTGAAAGTCGCGACTTTTACCAACGTTCGAAGTCTTCACTCTAATTGAGAAAAACGCGGTGTATACGCGCCAGTTTGAAATTGGATCAAGTATAAAGGAGATTCTCTGTTCACGAACTTTGCCGTTCTCCATTCTCTACGAGAGACGAATTTCTTTCCTTCTCCTCCAAATAGTGGATTACTACTAAGTAAACGACACGAACGCATTGACAAGCGAGTACTCATCGAGCACTTACGTGAATCAGGAAAGCGTGACGTCCTCGTGCAGGTATGTAGGTTACGTACGTGAGTTTGTTTTGTTTCGCATGAATCCTTCTAAAGCCATCAAGTATTCAGAGTAACACACCGCTCTTTTTCGTCGAGATATCTAATTACTCGCATAATTGCTACGCTTACGAGTAAACCCTTTCCTACCCTAACGATCTCCTTCTCGTGAGATCCCGTTTCGTGTTCATCCGGACGAAAAAAACATGAGCCATGATTGATCTATGCACACCTCTACTCAATCATGATCGTCGTTAGACGATTTACGTGCATGTCCGCGCGGCATCGCGCATCCCGGAAAGGAACTCTAATTACTTTATCGTTTTTCAAAGGATACATCGTTACCAGCGAGCCCCGTATTCATCAAACGATGATGGTCCATCGGCGTCCTCCGTCGATTTCAGTAACGAACGAGCGTATGATTGATCGCGACCGTCGGCGACCTGGAACATCGTCTATTACGTCTAAATAAATTCTGTATTCCAGGTGCAGCTCGAAATCTTCCGCGGAAAGAGGGTCGTTGGATCGTTAGGATGCGGTTCTGCTTAATTTTTCGCGGGCAAATGGCGGGTAACCACGAGATAGAAACTCGGTTTCACGTTTAAAACCGGCCAATTAACCGCGCGTAGAAAACCACAATCGAGCAAGCGGTTTTGTTCGGTGTTAAATAGTATTCGTATCCCTAGATTGTCGTTTAGGAAGCGGTTGGGTCGACCTTTGAAACAAATCGGTCGATGAATCGTACCTGAGTTCTCGATTCTGTGCTACTGGACCGAAATACGTCCGAAGGCGTGCGATGAAGCAAGTTAGGAAGGGAATACGAATTTTAATTATCTTAGAGGCGTAATTTAGAGGCGGCTCTAGGCACTTGTGGTGACTCCGTGAGTCAGAGGCGGTAAATTAATTTCCACGATCGATCCCGCATTTCAACGAGGGATCGGTCCCCACGGCAGCGTAACCTATGGGCCACGAGGCGATAATCACTATAATCTTATCGATTTATGGTTCGAAGCGCTGTGAAATTAACTTCAACCCGGCTTCCACTCCCTCGCATGAATATTTCATTCGTGGCGGCTATAATTTCCACGATTCCTTGATTCCCTCTCTGTACAAATAGAAACATTATTCGATATTCGATCTTCCGCGCTCGTATTTTCTGCTTGGAAACGTTTATCGTTACTTCGTTATTACGTTATTGCGAAAGCGATGGTAGTTCAATCACCGGCGTTTAATTACGGCGAATGTTTGTACGACGCTCGATGAAATAAAACACGGCGAGCTCGTAAAAGGATAAAGCGGACTCGAGGCTACTGTCCTTGTTCAATTATGCTGGCTTTCGCCCTGATACAAAGCCAGACGGACGAGCAATTATGTCTAAAGCCTTGCGATTTTCTTTGCAGGAGCGATTAAGACCACCTACGTACAACGCCGAGGACTACGCGATCGCCCTCAGACGATGGGGAAGGCGTCCATTAGGAAGCGTTCAAGACTCGCATGGTACCCTGCCGTCGACAACCAGTTCGAGTTCCGGTTACGCTTCCGGAAGCGGCGAGATGACCTTGAGACAATTCACGTCGGTCAGCGAGCTTCTGAACAAGCTCAGAGCTGACCTGAGGCTAGCGTTTCCAAGGTTGGTAGACATATATTACCTGCTCGACTTAATTGTTTATTAACGAACAATTCTTTCCCCACTTTCTTACACTGTATTATCTATGTATACAGAGATACTATTTGAACTATACTTATTGCAATGAAGCTTTAACCATTTTCTAATTGAAATAGAATTTTGTTTGTATGAACTCCATTTATCTGAACTCTTATTGTATCAACGAAAAATCATACATATGAACAGAGAATCAGTCAACTTTCATCATGTGAACTTTAGTTATGTACATGACCTGTCGATGTTCGATGAGTTCATATACTTCAATGAAATTTCACTGTATAACACTAAATCAAAGACTGCAAAATATTTAGAATTGACACAAAGGGAAGGAGAAAAGTATTTTAGTAATTCTGCCACGACGATCAACCTCCTTTTCTTGAAAAATTCCTACACAACTGTACAGTTCTACAGTTTCTTGGAATTCCATAACAGTTACTAAATCTTCGTCGACTTCCTAAATTAATCAGACGCCTAATTATAATTGCAAATTGAGCGAAATTTAAACAGTTATTCTACTTTGCGTATCTGAAAGTTGCTTTCGTGCTCTCGTGAAAATGCCAGGACGTTTACAATTAATAACAACGTTGTTAATTATCAGGCATAGTTATTAAGCTCACGGAACTTTTTCCTGACACGATAGCTCGTCGAAGAGATTCATTTGGGAATCGTTGTTGCGAGTCGAGTGCAGGCGCGAAAAACTTCACTTTCAAACGATGGCGCACGACATGACACCCGGAAGCACGTGCGCTTGATTGTCCGTGAACAATTAGAATAAACGTTCGTACGGCTGGATTTACGCTCTCTCACTGGAACTAACGACAAGAACACCACGAAAATACTTGATACTAATTGAACAGGAAGGACGGCTCGAACGGGGCCGGATTTACAGTTACTTTTTATACGTATTTTTAAGAGAAGCGTTTCGATATGGCTGAGTCCCCCTTCCCCGAAACTCGTAAAAATTCCTTCCCGATTTGGCTGCCGATTAGCCGACGGTCGTTAAACTTTTCTCCTTAAGAAGCAAAATAAACCTCGATCACGCACTTTCATGGAATCGCTCATATCCGAATTAAACACTTAACTGTGTTGTATACAATTAGTCACGATTAAATAAAATATTTATGCTTTGTTGATTTCTACCAACATTGCGCTACAGTCGATTAAAAAAAAGATACATAATGTAAGAGAAAAAACTGCGTTTTATCTATATACTTCACTCAAATTTATTCGAATGTTCAAAAATTCCTGTGAAAAATTACAGATTGATCGCTTTGACCATCTTGGTAATTTCAGCGTTAACGAATTAAGTATCTGCGTCTAATGAATTAAATATCTCTACTTCCTGGAAATTTGCACGCGCGAAAGATGATTTTCTTTTTTGCGTTTCTTACGTTTGTCTCGACTGTTAACTACCTTCGATAGCCGTATTTCATTTCGTCCGAAGATTGAATTAACCATGTGCGTGGACGAGCCGCGAAAACCATCCATCCGTCATTTCTCATCTCTGTGTAAATCATTAAAGAAAAAGTTATTCGCTCGGTTTCCTGTGATGTGGTAGCTTTTTGCGATATTACCTCGCCGCGGATAGGAGCAACAAAGAAACGGGTTTCCTCCGTGTTTCTAAGACAACACGGTGATCACAGCAGGATTAACGCGAATCAAGCTCCTCCTGGTATCGCGTTCAACGAAGGGCTAAATGATAGTCTCGTCCCCGTTAGGCGCCAACGTGATTAAAGATCGGACGTAAATGCTAAGATTTGTTCATGAACGTCGGTGGCTCATGCTATACCTCGGCGCAAGATCGACGATGTTTGTCTCGAAGTGCCCGAAGCGTGTACGTTGCTATTCATTCATAGCGCGTGTAATCACAGCCGCTAGACACGCGTCTGTAATTGGCTGCATCGATAGTCTCAAAGCTTCGCCGTTTTTGATTGCCATCAGAAAGCAAATACAACGAGTCCTACTTCCTTCGAAAATAAAGTTTAACGCTGCAATTACGGGGCGAAGCATTAAACTTCCTGCCAAAGAAATCAAAGCGAAAGAAGGTAAAAAGACACGTAACGAAAGGTAACGAACCTTGTACTTTATCGAAATTCATTGAAATCTTTAAAAATGCGCCGTTGTAACATCTATAAATTGTAACGAAGCTACAACACGTAACGAAAGGTAACGAACCTTGCACTGTATCGAAATTCATTGAAATCTTTAAAAATGCGCCGTTGTAACATCTATAAATTGTAACGAAGCTACAACTCTGGTTACTATTGTCGTTAGAAAAGAGTGGATTGAAAAATTTAAAAGACGTAGATTAATTAGATTTAATTCTGTGCCTATTAACAAGGTTGTATAGCGAAGATAAATCATAGAAATTTTGTTTCTCAATCATCGTACCGTTACATCACTGCCTAGTCCAAATTGTTACATTCCTAATACGTAATGGGAGTAATAAATGACTTCAAGCTGCGACGTCGCGAGTCTCACATAGAACGACTAGCAAGGAAACACGCGAACGCTGTCGTTGCTTCATTCAGCCGTCGTTCCATCCTGACAGTGTATAATTTATTAACTTTTATACTTTTATTATAAATTTCTGTCTTTCACAAATTATTAAATTAACAAGTCAATCAAAAGCTACCTATACATCTATCATAGTACCGTCACCTCTATAGAGTAGAATGCGAGCGAAGTTAATAGAAGACTTAACAAAACCACTGATTTTTCCACGATCTGTATCAGTTCTCAAGATAGAAGATTCAGTAAAGCGATAGGTACACCATATCTCGTCTAGTGTTACAATTTCAATGCTCTCTTCCTTATCTAGATTCGTATCAGACTGAGCGAGATTGGATCACACTTGCGTAGCACTAGTCAATCCATTAGCCCCAGCTTTTCATTCGCGACTTTATTTTTCGTGGGCAGAATTCAATCTCGACTGGCTTCCGGCTTCGTAGTTTATGTTCTAGACCACCCATTAATCGCTGAACTTGGATCGAACGAGATTACGAATAATCCAAGGGACGTATTATAGTTTAGGTCGCGGAGAAACGTGGCAGGAAAAGGAACGGCAGGCTGGCGAAAACGCAGGAATCGTCCAGGCAATATTCTCGAACTAATTCTTGTCCGATCGACGTGCTCGTTTACCCTTATTAAGCGCAATTTCACCGTGTGCATCGCTGCACAATTTCCAGCCAACGGATATTCGAAGCGGCGCGGCAAGAAGCGTTGTGCATAGATGAGAATGATTCTAATCACAACCCGACGAGTGTAAAAGGACAGAGAGGCAAGAATGCCAGACGCGTCCAGGAGCCCTCGTAAAAAGGATGCGCGAAGGATAACATCGAATCTCCTTTTCCTCGCGTTTAACCACGCGACTGCGGCAATTTGCGAGCACTGCCCTGCAGCCGTTCTAAAATTAAAGTTACCACATACTACGTGTGATCATTTTATTGTGTTACACTTTTTTTTTTTGGAAAACGGCGAACTATCCTGTAAAATTATGTACTATAGAAAAATTTAGCGAAGTTCTTCCAAGTTAACGTATCTCTCTATCCTACAAAGAATATTCTTTCCTTGTTTGACTGTAAAATATTCGATCTCCTTTGTAGAGATTTAGGTATTGGTTTGAGCGGAGGTTTGAGCGAAGAATGTTATAAGTTAGATTGTTCTCGGTACTACGTTATCTGCCAAAGAGATTGAAAACTTTTCGCAGTAAGACACGGAAGAGATATCCTTTGCAGAGTCTTAAGGGCTCAAATTTCGGAGGATGTTTTCACCCCTTAAACTTAAGTTAGCACAGCTAAGAAAATATACGTATCTACCATTTTTGGCTCTTTCCCAAACCTACAAAATTTCATCCAGATCGGACCTAGACCTTTGACAATGTCTCTTTGTAAGAAGAGAAAGGATGGTTTTCCAAGTGTTGATCCAGTACGATATATGTCTTCGATCCTAAGACACGGTGACTTCTCATTGAAGATAAGAAAGAAGACTTTATCTCGAACCAGGTATTCCAACATTTTCTCCTAGTCTCGTCTAAAGAGAAATCTCGAGTTTCGCGGGTAACTTCGTCGACAAGCTTGACAACCTGTTACGCGAATTCCCGAATCAAACTTGGTGTGACAATTTTCACCGGTTTGTCCTGTCACCGATCCGTGGACACGCGTGATCACGGATGTTACACGAACGGTACCATACCTCAACGGCCATATGGACGACGCGAGTGTGTCCCACATTCGCTGGATGACTTATAATATGGTCAAGCTTCTTACCGTAGAGGCGAGCAGATAACCCGTAATGTAAGTAGCGGCCACGGATAAACGAATGCCGATATTACGGATAACTGTACAACGGCTGGGTTGCCGTGCTCAATGCGCAAATCGATCTGGATGAGGCGCATCCTCGATTTCCAAGATCGAACCTTCGTATCATTTGTCGGGATCTTATTAGACCGTTTAACAGACGTTTTTACCGTGATCCCAGGTTGCCCGCCGACTACTCGGCTGGCGGAATCGATTTATTTTGAAACCGATCGTAATAATTGCCCGTCAAGATCGATTACGTTATCGGCCAGGTTATCTTTTTTTCTACTTCGTTACAAAGCTAAACGTACGTGTTAGCTGGGGCGAAGAAACGGACGCACGATGTTAAGAATTATCTACAGCGAAGGAACAACCTTCGTTTTTGTAATATCGGCGTGAAATTCGTAGAATGTTCACGGTTCTCGGGATAACCGTATCGAAAATGTAAGAATTTACAGAATATCCGTAATCTCGGTAATAGTCGGTCTTTGGATTTGGGTTAACGAACAGTTGGAATTTTTCCACGTTCTTGTTCAAATCCACAGGTTAGATAAGTCGGAGGATTCTATTCCGTGCTATGCCGGAATAATTGACTTTGTAATCATTGGTACGAAACTAATGGCAAGCAGTCGAATGGAATTTTTGCTTTCCATCCGCCAAGTTTTCCATTGCCGCAACGTACTTTCATCGAGAACGGTCTCTTATCTTTATCGTTGTGGGATCAGCAGGGTTTAAGGATTCGCGTGTGCCTTGAAACGGGTCGTCAATGAAACAAACGTGTTATTAGAGTGTACGTATGCTCGGCGGAGCGAGAAAGAAAGAAAAGAATTGCCGGGGCATAACGAGTTATTATCACCTATTAACTGTTGAGACCGGGCGTTTAATTAGACGTTCGCATTGCTCTAATTAAATAAGAGCTTTGCGATTTGAAACAAATTGTTCGAGATAACCAGTGCACCCTGAGCACGAGACGTCTTTTTTCTCTTGTGAAACGCTGATATCGGAAACTTTAAAAGAGAATTCTTCATCATTCTACAAAGGCTCGCGTGTCTTGACTCTTACTATGCGAATCAGGCTTCGTTTTCATTGATATTCCGTGTCGTCGGTTTCTTTCGTCAATCATTACTCGTTTAAAGGACCTGCCTTTCGGATAGCGGTCACTGAAAGGATTCCTTGGTCCATTCATAAAACCAAACTTCTTTGTATTCACGGAACGAATCTTTTCACTAGAATGAAAGATACTGTGCGCTGAATTTCGTATCTGCCAAATATTCACGAAACCGGTTCGTCAGAATGTTACCACCTTAATAAACAAATACCCTCTACCGATTTGTCTAAATTTTTAATTTATTTATCTACTTTCGACGTTTGTTTACTTACATCCAGGATTTCTTTATTCGCATTGCAGATTAATTTCTCTATTTTCTGGGATGCATATCTGTACGCTGAATTTTTTATTTGCATCCCGGCTTTGTTTATTTACATTTCAAATTTGCTCATTTGGAAATTCAGTGTCGATTGCAAAAATATCTTACAGATCATCGATAAAGTACTACAGCCTTTTACATCTTTCTTACAGAATGTTAGAAAGCGATCATACTTGGACGAACTCCTAGATCATTATTTAAAGATTATGCAAAGAAGCGTTTGCATTTTATGATAAGGCCTAATGAAGGGTGTCTCGTATTAACGTTCGAGATTACAGTTCGCTTAGAAGCACATAATTACCTCGTCAGAAAAAGAAAAAGGGTTCGCAAAATTTATACAGTACGTTTCTTATAAACCAGCCTGGTTCTCCCCCTGTTTTTCTTCTTCTTCTTCCACGTGGGGGAATATCAACCGCGTCGAAGAAGCCTCGACCGGCCACCGAACCCACGATACCCCACGATGCTTCCGTTTCACGTAACAGAGAATGCGTAACTGCTTCCTACTTAATGGAAACCAAGGAAGTCTCATTTTTTCGCGCGATATCAAATCCCGTTTCTTCGTATTTCAACAAAGGAACAATCATTCACTTTCTTAACCCAAATTTCGCTTTTCTTTGAACAGCAATCGTCGATGAAATAATTAAATTTCGCATAGATATGACGAAGTAAGTATTTTGACACACTGAAGGCGAAACGAATCGCGATTTATGTCGCGCGAAATAACTTTTATATTTACAATAATCGTGACTTCGATTTAATTGCAGCAGAGCGTTTAGTTAATATCTGGGTGACAAGAGATATTTATCTTTTAAAACATGCACGCGTAATCCTCTTAAACGTTTTATATTCCATTCGTCCCTTTATTTACGACGTAACACCATGCATGCTAATAGACGATAATTTATTACGACAGAAACGTGATGCCTTTATCGCCGGTGCTACTGTAGGTGCCTACAGGAATAGGAATTATATGTACATACATATTTCGTAATTTACCTCCTTCGTGCGGTTTATCCATATTGTCAGCACATATTTTCGTAAAATATATACGTAATGTAGTACCTCGACGTATAGCTTCTCTAAATTAGCCTCCGTTATATAAGACGTTATCTTTCATCGGTTATTGTCTTTCGAGTAACAATAAAAACGATAGAAGATGTAGCTTCCTAAGTGAAATTAACTTCCTCGATTTGTTCGTCGATCCTTTCCGATGTAATAATAAAAAAAAAAAAAAAAAAGACACAGTAAAAAGAAGATGCGGAGCGTGAATTACGCAACGTAGGCACAGGCCAAAAATATCGCGCGAAAGAGAAACGTCCCAAGTTACGGTGGCTTTCGTTTTCTTTTGCTCTTGTGTCGTCCATTGCCTTAAATTTTAGGGTGTGCCCACACACCAGGCAATAAGGAACACTTGGTATTCATGCCGCGTCCGCCGAAGGCATTCTTACGTACACCGTGGTCTGCATAATGCGGGATGTAATATAATGCACCCATTGCTGGCCAAAAGTTCGCATGACGTCTTCACGGAACGCGTGTTTTCGATAGCGAAGTCGTTCTCCTTGGAACGAATTCCTCTTTGTCCCCCTAGTCTTTCTTTTTTCCACCTCGCGCGGAACTCTTTCCGATCACCTATGAATACATTATCTCGGAATAAAAACTCACTCTTAGAATCGTAGAGCTGCGAATACCTGCAAGATAAACCGCAATTCTCGTGTGAATTTAAACGAAGGAAACGAACATCGAAGACTATCATCGATGTCTTTCATCCGTCTCGAACTTTATGGACAGCGGTGGAAAGTATCGTGAAATTTATACTGATATCGGTTTAACAACGTTGCATAGGGTGGTCTGCGGTCACGTTTCGCTCCTTACGTATCTTTTACCGTCACTCTCGTTCACGCACGAGCTTTCATTTTCTCCAGTATCCAAATGGGGGCCTTGGTGTATTTTTAAGACGAGCCCAACAAAGGCTATCCACGGTGTTCGCGCCGTAGAATCGTAATGCCGCGGTGTATTTCGCGCACGTACACTAGACACTTACACACGTGCGTACCACGATATCCCCGCACGGTATGCATAATACGACGGCTAACATAATGCATCTATTGTTGGACGAGAGAACTCTCTCTTTCTCACTCTTGTTTACCCTAAGGTAAATAGGCGACGATCGCATATACATAGGCGGTTACATAGAAAACGTTTTAATACTCATTTGCATGCATTCAACCGGCGTACATGGCGCTTATATACGGTGTTTATAGAATCACCGTCTAGACGAGAACGTCTCCTCATCTTGAATAGCCTGGTTTTTTTCTTTTTAAAAGCCCGTAGGTGCGAGCTACAGAATGATTTACGACTGTTTGTCCAATCATCGGGAAAAAATTTGGAACACGGGGTAACGTTCTGGACGCGGAATTCCTCCGGGAATAATTACCTTTGTTAATCCTCCGATGAAGGAAAACACGTGTTTTCATTATTTCGTAGAGAATGCGGCGTGCGACGGAATTTTAAGAACATATTTCCGTGGGTGAATAACGAAGCTGTTATTCGTATACGAACTATCTTCTAAGCTGTTATTCGTGCATCAGCTGCTGAATAATCTATCAGTTACTAATATTAGGGAATTTTCAAGTTACGGACCAGTTGAATTCAAGATCTCCTTTTTATAATTTCGAGTCAAGTAAAATGATCAAATGGTATGCAATTTTTTAAATCTTCACATCATTTCCAGGGCAAAAGTGCAGTACTGTCGTGCTTTATAAACGACGTTACATACGCATTATGCTTATGCAATAGAAATTCTTATCTCGGTGAGGCAATGGAATTGAACTTTAACCAGAAATTTCTGACAATTTGCACTGACATACGCAACCGTGACGAATACGTAATTGACGTAATTTCTGTTTCGTTGGTCGAAAAAAGGTGTGAGTCGATGTCGTCCATTTATCGCTCGCACCTATCTTTTTGTCTTCCCGTATTTTGGCCAGTCACGAATAACGGAACGCGCGATATTGTCGACATTATGAAGGATTAATCAGCTGTTTTGCTTGTTATCCGTGAACGTGCGAAATTTAGTATACTGCTAATTATGTAAATCTGGATAATTCCCTCGTTTTTTAACCAATGTCTTAAAAAACGAAGATTTTACCGCAGTTTACAAAGTTCTCGCGAAATATAACGCGATTGCGTAATAACTGAACCGTGTAGAAAGTGACAAAAGTGTTCTTGGCAAGGAAATTCTCACGACTCGGAAGAGGCAGTCTACAACAAGGTGTATAAAGCTGATGGAATGGCCGGTGTACCATGTTACACGCGTCTCAGCTGTATAATTAAGGAAATTAACGTGACACGACCAGAGATAGCTCTCGTCCATTAAGCAGATCCCACTCGTACTGGAAAATATCTCATACAACTGAAAGAAGAAACGCAATCGGTATATAGTCTCGAAACGAACTTTCTTCGTAGATACGTCATACTTTGACAGTCGTAATATCTATTTCCTTGGCTTCGCACCTGTCTACCTTAAGGCCATCACACGTATACTTACCGGTTCAATGTGGTCGTACAGGGAAACCATCGTGTTGTTCCTCTTCTTGGTCGAACGATCGATGAATCCGATATGTGGTAAAGTGATATCTTAACAAGAATTCTAGACGAACGATAATCGAGTATAAAGTACTAATAATGACACTGGTCGATACTCGAAGCTACGCTAAAGTCGATCATGTGTGCCTTTACATGCGATAAGCGACGAAAATTTATTTAAAAAAAAAAAAAAAAAGAAAAAGGAAGGAACCACGTCGAAGAAAGAAATTTCATATAATTATTTAAGATTTATAATTATTTAACGGATTCCTTTTCATACAGCCTGTATCTGGGAATTTATGTTTAATAACAATGTTAGAATAAGTTGAAAAGCGTGTAATTTAATTGAAGTATATTTTCTCGTCCACCTCCTCGTATTTATTACATTAATAGTTATCGGGTTCTTGCGCCGTCACTC
Organism: Bombus flavifrons; assembly: GCF_040668555.2. Classification (NCBI taxonomy): domain Eukaryota; kingdom Metazoa; phylum Arthropoda; class Insecta; order Hymenoptera; family Apidae; genus Bombus; species Bombus flavifrons. The sequence goes on along the minus strand of NC_138455.1, from coordinate 7,111,782 downwards.
TGATAATCGTTCCGTTGACAACCTCGAAGGAACTTGCTTAATAGCGCGCTTATAAAACCGGATTGGTTTTTCTCTTAATCGTAAGGTCCCATAATTATGTAATTATACCTTTTTTCACCTTGCCTACGGTTCAATGGCTGTTACAGTAGCCACCACAACATACCGAGGTTCAACATTAAAGCATCAAGTAGCGGGATTGATTGATGCAGTGACACTCAGCTCAGTGACACACTGCGTTCTATCTTTTTAAATAAATACCCGCGTTAACACCTGACCGATTTATGTTGATTTATTTATCAACTTATTAATTATATGCTTAACGTTATAGAAATCGGATAATGCGACGTCCGCGATGATTAGTGCGCATCACGCGAGCGAGAATCACGCAACAGTGTCGAAGAGATATTTAGAGTTACGAGAATTAGAAGAAGAAACGCATGCATACGAAAAGACAGAATTGAGATAACAGAAAATAATCCACGAGAAGAACGTCTTCCAAATTCCTGGAATAAGGATTCTAGGACTATAAAAAACATATGCTAGTAGTCTGAGGACTTGATAGGGTGGAGTTGAACCGCAACACTGTAGAAAACGTGACATGATATCCGCAAGCTATATTGCATATATACACGTAACTGCACACGATAGATACTGAACACATGAGTGTGTGTTCAAAGTAAATGTGTTCATACCGTTACTTCCGGTCTCCGATACCATAGATGTATTAGGATATGCAATCAACGATGTATCACTTTGTAGTACATGTACCGCTTTCCGCACGATAGAACTTCATTTAAAATGTCTTACTAACGATTCTAGCTTTAGCAAAGATCGCTAAAATAACGAAGAAGGTATCTAACGTCTCAAATAATTCTGCTTGTACTTAACAAATAAAATATCACGCTTACGAATGAATTATATCGTCGATTGAAAGAAATAATTATGTTTCAGCTTCGTTCAGGAATTCGCTTCACCGCCAGCTGATGGGATAACTTTGTTACTTGAGACACTTCGCGGTGTTCAGTTGGCCCAAAGCTCACCACCGTCTTCCGGTCACACGGGTCCAAGAGTGGGTACCAGAAGAGCTGCACTGGACGAGTTGGGTTGCGTCGAATGTCTGGCTGCCTGCACCGAACGATGCACCGACGCACCGAGGCTCCTAGTGCAAGCCCAACCCGGTCTTCTCGCTCTGGCAGTTTGTCTGACTAGTAGCTTGAACCGGTCCCGAGTCCTAGCTCTCCAGGTAACAATCGTCACTTCCGTTCCAAGCACCGCGGTACTGTTAATCAAAAACGAATTCAGTTGGAGTCGTACGTGTGGTATATTTCACATATCGCGTACTTCTCTCAGAACATTTCTTGTATATCTTCCTATCATCTCACAGTACATGTATCTTATATTAACGTCACATAACGTTAACAAGTGTTAACAATTCGAAAGTTGGACACTTTATTTATTTAAACCGATTTGTTCGCCGCAATTTTCGCTTAGGTTTGATCTCGGAATCAAGTATACATATGTATATAGATAATAATTATATCTTTAGTTTTCGCCGAGTGCTTTATCGCGTGCCTTTATCGTTCGCTTTTATCGCCTTCTGACCGTTTAACAAATAGATTCGCGTGCAATCTCCTCTAAAACGTACTACTAACCAGCGCAATAAAGTTGGCATCCGAGCTGTGACGGAATGCGTGATTAACAGGAGAGGAAAAATAAAAAGCGAACCCAATGGGGATAGAGTGGGTCAGGCTTCTGGCACTTGGCAAGATGATCGTCTCTTATGTACTATATTTGACCCATTCAGATAATCGTAAACGCGCGTATCCAGCAAACTCGGTCCACTTGACGGCAGGGGCCCCGTTATTTCGAGAGTGTACGCCGTCGAGAACCAGTTTTTATCGTCTATCCAAACGTTATTCGGCCGGCTTCATTTGCAACCTCATACACGCCCCTATACTCTCCGCTACTTTTTATTTCCTCCACCGTCCGAGGAAGTGCACCTTGCCAAGCATCGCGGTTACGATCAGATGTTGACTAACCGAACTGGATAATTACTTCCACAGCACGTGATCACAGAGTTACGGCACAGCGAGAATATAATGAGAATAAAGAGATCGTTATCCCGTCGGTGAGGAACTGTCGACGGGATTCAGCTGCCGACCAATGCTACGAAAACTCGCGATTCTTATTTTCCATCATACGTAACTATTAATTACGTGCTGGTTCTAATTTCATTCTCACAAGAAATTTAGTTTGCGCAACTCTCGATCGCGATAGACGAGGGGAACGAGTTGCTGTTTAAGCGGCAGGCTCAAGAATTTATTACAAGTTTCTCTAAGATTGTTTGCTCCTTTCAGTTACTGACAAAGGTCTGTCAGACACCGGGTGGTCACGCAGTGGTCTCGGAAGCTGTATCTACTCTTAGGCTGAAATATGGCGAGGGTGGAAGATTCCGTTTCCTCGCTGGAGCTCTCCTGGCTCCCAGAGCAGCGATTGCACTGAGAGTCGCAGGAGTTTCATTCCTGAACGCCTTCCTAAAATCTGCATCGCGGACGCAAACCAGATTGTACATTCAGGTAACGTATGTCGATCGAAAACTGATAGTTTCTTAGGGAATTTCTACGATTAGGAATTAGAAATTGTACTGAAGAATCTTTGACGATATTTTCACGATTTCCATGACGAATAACCGGTTGGTCTGTTCGTCATTAGGCTGAAGCCTGCGAAGCTGGACTGGAGCCGCAGGTCCTTCAAGAATGGCTGAAAGAATTGGACGGCAGGGAGGAGGACGCTTTGAACGATCTTCTACATAAGGAAGTTCAGAAATGGTCGCACAACTGCGTGGACGTGGACGCCCTACAGCGACGAGTTGTACGTGCCGAGGAAACTTGTAGGATTCTCAGTAAAAAAGTTTCGGCTCTGCAGACGCAACTTCAGCAAATGCAATTGGAGAAGTTGAACAATTACAATCTGGAGGATCGTGAGAAGATGACAGTGCTTGGTACGAAACAGTCGCCGAAAATGTCCTCGAACGCCGAGGACGAAGGCATCAGCTCGTCAGAGAGATCGAGTAGTCCAGAGAATACGAAGCACCAGTCGCGAACCAATCATCAGAAAGTCAGCGCGTCTCCGGACAACGATCAGGAAACGACGATAGACGACGTGATCGAGGAACTGAGGATTATCGTGAAGGACGCGGAGCAAGAGATCGGTGACAAGAACCATGAACAGAATCGGATAGATCATGGGGATCAGGACTTTTATAACGAGAATTCTTCCAAGACGAAGTTACATAGAACTAATTCGAAGGTTTCGTTAAATAATTCCGAAACGTACGTTTACGAAAAAGTATTGAAGAGAGATCATCAAACGGACACGAAGATTTTGAAGTCTAACACCGGTTCTAACGTGTCCCAAAGCGTGATCAAAGGTGAACAGGTGACTTACTTTGGTAATGATCGGGATTACAGTACAGATTCCAGTGGTGGCAGGAGATTGAACGGTGAAACACGCAGAGTTTCGAAATCTTCCGTGGAAGGAAGCGTGAAGATCGTTGTAAAGGGACCTGACGTGGAAGAAGCAATCGTTCCGACTATTCTACATCCCCAACCGCCTAGAAAATCACCGCCTTGTTTGTCGGCCATCATGGCAGTGAGGCACTGTGACTTTATCGACCAGGAAGAGGCGTTCAATTCTCACGATGAAGATATCGAAGACGAAACACTGGGTGATGGTAGCGATTCCCTTCTCAGTGCTTCTCGGCTGAAATATAATGGCAAGAATCAAGCGTACGAGGAACAAATCAAAAACACCGAGGTCGATCATTTCCAAAAGCAGTGCAACCGGAAAGAAACAGAAAATACCAGTGATCGTAAGATGAAGAAAAGCTTCGACGATCTCCGGTGTTTCAGTGAAAACGAAATAAAAGAGAAAAAAACGATCAGGAACTACGAGACATCGTGCAATACGAAGAACAAAACGACGAACGAGACGAAATCGAGTAATAGACAAACAGACGGAATTTCCCACAGACATAGCTCGAAATATAGAAGCGAGGTGGAAAAGAGGAAACTTCTTCGTAGATCTGCGAGTCACGATTATCTCGAATCGAGTGCTTCCAGCCCACGATCGAAAAGATCCAGCAAAAGTAGAGTGGAGAATCACATTAGAAAGTTTGAGAGCCTGAACTCTTTCGACGAGCATCGAAGTCTCCAGAGTTACGGAAGACCCGGCAGCTCGGAGAATTTAAGCAAACAGGAGCAGTTTTTCGGAGAAGGAAACTCGAGAAGTAGGATGCGCAGGTCAGAGTCGTTCCATCACGTATCTCATATCGCTAGAAAGGATCAGTGCTCGTCACAAGGAGGAAGTGACAGTGGATTGTTCTATGTCACGGACTTCAACCTTGAACCTCTGGTAACGCGGAGACCCAGATCCATCGAGGCTCCAAAATCTCCCAATCTACTAACCAAATCTTTGGATAGGATCGACGAAGGTCTAGACTCGATGATTGATATTGTAATCATGGAGGAGAAAACTCAATGGAGTTCTAGTAAATATCAATCCAAGACGAAAAAGTGTCGAGAAGAAAGGGCACTTGTTAGATCGAAGTCAAGTAGATTAGAGGACTCGAAAAGTTGCTTCGAACTGACATCCAAAGGCTGGAAGGAAGAATCGAAGAGTAAACATCTTAAAAGCGATGAATTTTATTCTGGGCATGTGAGCAATAAGCAATTAAGAAGTGACGAGTTGTACGAGGAACAGAGAAATCGAGAATGGAACGAGCTTAATTCTTCCAGGAAAAACGAATTAGATCTTGACTGTACTCCAATGATACTGATGAAGAATGGCGTGAGACATAATTCATTCTGTCAGAATGAGAATATTGGTAACAGGTTCTTGAATAAATCGATGGATTCCGGAATTTTCGCTGGACGAACTTACGACACATTTGGATTAGGGAAAAATCGGTTTAATGCTGGGAAATATTCGGGAAATCAACAGATGAAAGAAAGTCCAATTGGAAGAAGAAACACTACTTCCTCTGCAGGTGGAAATCGTGGAAAAGTCACTGATATTGTTTCAGGGCTTTATTAAAACTATTTGAGTGTATTCAAATTTCCTGATTCTGCTCATATGCTCACAGAAGATATTGTATTATAGATTGGAATATATTCTTGTACAGATTTGAGAGAGTTATCAAGAAGCTTTAAGCGATTTTTGCTTAATATTTCATAAACGTTTCGTATTTCTTTTCTCACACTCGTTACATGACGACATCGAAATTAAAACGTAATATCGTCGTTTGTAATATTTATCTTAATTCGCAATTCAGCCAACACGCTACTCCAATGTTGCTACGTATTATTGGCCAATTGACAATCTAATTTATATTGTAATTAATACTGTTGATAAATCTGGTAAACATGTACGTTTCAATATGAAAATAAGTATTTTGGTGATGGAGCGATTACACGATTTTAGTAGACGGTGTGCAATATATTCTTTCTTTCAAATAAGTATGTATCTTTGTAATTAATTAATTGCGTTAAAAAAAAGACTGTAATTTATAAACGTTTACATAGGAATGTACAAATTATAACACATAAATATTTACACAATATATTATTTATTTCTTATTGGTATAACAAGTGTAAAAAAGGCAGAAATATAACATACTTCATTTATGTATAGCAAGTCACATATATTTACATCTTAATTGATACTGAAATCGTCAAACATTTCATTTTCTGTAATTTAATTTAATAATACTGAAAATTATCCAACAACGTCCTGCGATGTGTATGCCACTACTCTAATGAAGTGCAAAAGTAAAATGCTTATTTCATCAATTTGAATTTCACTTCTTGAAAAGAGTTGAAAGCAAAGTTTAAAAAGTTGAAAATATTCTTTACTGTTTAACTAGCTGTAGCATGTAACAATGTAGTTGTAACTTCATTAAGCTCATGGCATGAACGACTACTTCGGTGAATGATTTCAGGACTACTTAACATTAATGGTTCGTGCGACTTATCTCGTGTTATTTCCAACAGTTGTTGCGATGTTTTTTCTAAAAATAGAAAACAATTAAAAAAATATAAGTTTTCGTCCGATCATCTTATCTATATTAAGGTGGATATATTTATATTACCTTGGTACGTCGATAATAAGTACGATAATTCATCCTGGGTAGAAATATATTGGAAATCTTCTCCACAGGCTCCTTTAAGTACAGCAATAACATCCGATCGTGGATTGTAAAAATATAGACCTTGTTTTCGATTGTTAAATTCATTTATCAATGTTGCTATTCCCTGTAATCAAAACTTATTACCATAGGTACCAGTTTATTACTTTACTATATAAAATTCTATTACTAAATTACTTACTTTTGCAGCAGTAAAATCAGCTCCTAAGATATATCTGCAGTCAACTACAACTGGAACTTGGCAAGAACCTTGCTTTATACCAGCATTGCCGACTGACTTTTTAATGAAGTCTACAGCTGGAAAATAAAGACTATTCCCTGGTGTTACTAAGAGATAGTCGGCCCCAGAGTTAGTCTAAAATGTACACAATTCATATACATTTAGAAATACATGATTATATAATTTTACTAAACGGTTTTTCATTTGTTACTAACTTTACACTTATCAACATGTATTGTAGGACGTGCAGAAGGATACAATAAGAACATAAGATTTGTCCCCACACCTAATAAGATTCCATACTCGACACCAATAATTAAGCAGAATAAGAAGGTAACAAACATTGGAATCAGATCTTTTTTGCTACTTCTCCATATGAGCTTTACAACTTGATATTCAATCATATATATTACTGCACATATAATAACTGCCGATAAGGAAGCTAGACAAATAATATTAATTTAGAGATATTAATACATAAAATATGAATAAAATAAGAAAAATGGCATTACCCTTTGGTATAAAGTAGAAGTAAGGAGTAAGTAGGCTGAGAGCTAGCAATATTAATATTCCAGTGTATAAACCACCCATTGGTGTTTTTACACCACTAGCATGATTCACTGCAGATCTACTGAAGGACCCAGTAACTGGCATTGCACTTGCGCAAGATCCAAGAACATTACAAATTCCTAAAGTAATTAGCTCTTGAGTGGCATCTACTTTACCACCATTTGCAAAAGCCTTTGCTATTGCTACATTCCCAAGGACACCAATTATAGGTACTAATGCTATAGATGCACCAAGTTCTGAACACATTTCAGTGAAACTTAAAGTCTCATTTTTTACTTGTGTAGAAAAAGGAGGCAATCCAAAAGATGGAAGACCAGATCTTACAGGACCAGTAAGGATGAATGGAGAACCATATTCAGTAGAATTTAATTTGTAAGCAATCGTAGAACAGATTATAACAATGACAGCATTTCTAGCTGTTGATAATAACCATATCATTTTTATCAGTATCCTTTGATATTTAGTTGGTTTCTCGTTATTTGAACATAACTTGATGTCTTTCATTTTCTAAACAATAAAGACACCTTAATTTTCTCCTATAATTATTTAAATAATGTAACTAATAAATACTTACCCTAAATAATAACAGAATAGTAATACAAGAGAAACTCATCCCAGTATCCCACCAACTAATCTGATGAATGTGTTGTAATACTTTTGTTAAAGTATCTAAAAACCCTTGAGAGGAGATTTTTAATCCCAAAAGTCCCTTTAGCTGAGAAACAACAATTATAACAGATGTTGCAGAAGTAAAACCAACTGTGACTGGTATTGATATAAAATCTATAAGTACTCCTGGAAAACATTTTGCAATTTAAAGTAAATATCAAATAATATTATACTGCATAAATATTGAATAAGATAATGTAATTACCTAGCCGTAAGAAAGCCATCAGTATTTGTAAGCAACCACACAAAAAAGCTAACAATATTGCAAAATCCGCATTTCTACCTTGGACATATTCATGAGTCATCAATGCCATAAGAGCAGTGGGTCCAATTGTGATATCCTTGCATGAACCAAATACTATATATACCATAGCTCCCATAAATGCAGAATAAAGACCATACTATAGAACACACACACACACATATATTTTGTTATTTTAAAAGTAACGAAATTAAAAAAATAAATTAATTGTAAAATTTACCTGAGGTTCTAAGCCGGCTAAAGTGGCATAAGCAAGACCTTGTGGCATAACAGTGAGCCCGACGGTAATGCCAGCGATAGCATCGTTCAAAAATTTTTCGGAATTATAATTTGGTAACCATGCCGTAATAGGTATACGTTTTTTAACAAATTTATTTAATTGTCCGCCTTTTGAATGCCATTGTTTTTTGTCTATTGCATCGAGAGCCATTGTAAATTATGTACCTTTATAAAAAATAGGAAGCCGGTTAATCTAGACACTAAACAGAATAATTAATTTTCTAATAATAATAGTAATCTTTACTTAAATGTCCAAAAAGTAAATTAATTCGAATTATTTTTCAAATATCCTCTTCAAATTTACAAAATTCTTACTGGTGGAAACTGAGATTTTCACCGAAGCGCAGCTTCTTACGCTCACTAATGTTTTTCAAATGATTGTTGAGTTAGCATGAATTGTAATATCATAAGGCAACAGAAAAACCTATTTAGAACGTATTTAAATTATCGGTATGTATTTTCATTTCACGATTTAACGAGAAACTGAAAGAAACCGAAGGCCTTTTGGTTGCTTATATACCCAGACAGTGCAAAATTTATCTCACGTTACCGAAGGAAAAATCTCGGCTAGCCTTCGTACTTTTTGCACCAATCGCCAACAGTACTAATTCTTATTCGATGTAAAGTAAGAATATACGTATATTGATAATTTCAACGTTAAAGCAATTCCAAATGCGATAATATAAATTCTCCGAAAAAACAGATTTATCTGTATCCATATAGAGATTTTGTTTTGTAAAAATTTAACGACAAAAATAATGATTAAATAAATGATAAATCAAATGTAGAAAACAAAAAAAATAACATGCCCTACTTTTTGAAAATAGAAGATATTATTTTCTCTTTTTTTGTCAATATTTTAAAATATGGTGAAACAACGATATCATTGTTAGCAATCGCACCATTATCATAATTATTCAACAATATTATCCATGCGATACATATTTATTAACGATAACAACATATCTACAAAATGGCATTATGTTAATTTCACCGATTTTTAAGGTTACAGTAACTATAGATGCTTTTTTGCAATTTTATGTATCATTGACCACTTCTCCTATTCCGATACAATATTTCACAACATTCTTCTTATACCATTTAACTCCACCGACTTAATTAAAGGGCCATAGCTACTTGACCCTTTTCATTGACAACAATCGGACACGCGTTAAAAATGTATATAAACGCGGTCATACGAATTTAATTTTTATATCTGTTTGTTATATCAATATGAACTTTAAACATTATATGATTACAAACATTATATGAAAAGGAAATACATACCAATTATGTAGTACAGTGAATAAGATAACATACTTCTGTTGAATGCAACTGTTACAGGGCACACCGTTAATTATTATTAATTATTATATTTGTATGTGTCATTTTCTTGATAGAGATATTGATTGCCTATGAAACTGAGTATAACCTATTACAGGCTGTGAGTTAACACGATATCATAATTTTTACAACTTTATAACAAATTTACGTAAAAATGGCAAATACATATGTACTACTTTCCCTACGACTACGACAAGATCGTATACGCGCCGAACACGATCTTATATAAACTGATCCTGAGAATCGGCATTTCGATTGTTGGGGATGGTTCAGAGAGAAAGTGCAGTTCGCATATTTATCAATAGAGGGACTGCATTTCTACTGCAGTCGGTAATTTAGGGAGAACAAGTTAGGCTTGTCGTTTCATCGAGTGACAACCAATAAATTTCCAGTGTTTCGAAACGTCCTTCGAGGGGGGCATTATTTGAATTTCGAAAGCTTATTACGATTCTAAAATAACAAATTTTTCACATATACGATAATTATTATTAAGATAATCGAACGTCGTAGTATCGAAAAAATATGTACAATGAAAGGGCTATATAAACGAGACTTTTTTCTTATTCACTTTGAAAATTTTTCTTTCGTTTGCATTTACGCATCCTCCTGTCCATCAGTATTATGGCGTCCTTTACTGTGGTCGGTTGTTCCTCCTAATCTCTGTAAATTAAGTGGAAGAAAAACTTACGCTGCTAAAGTTTCTGGTTTAATGCTTTGGTTGCCATCAGAAGATTAATTATACGGTAACCGGATAATTATCATTATCGTAGATGTAACCATCACATTATTTCCAAGTTTAACATTTAGATTGATGTCGTACCTATTCGATTTCAATTGCGTCGTAATTGTATTTATTGTAATTGTTTTTGATGTTCGCGTTAATTATGTATAACATGCGTTTGATACAAATTCATTGACCAAAGTGATTGTAATCTTTATCGTGTTTTTTGTATGTTGTCCGTAGGATAATTTCAGAATTTTTATGTGAAGTAACATATTATATCGAACGATTATTTTTTTGTTGTTTATTACTTCAAATTTGCTACTGATCTTAGGTCATTTAGCGAATATAATTTGTGTCAGTAGGACATGCGGGAAGGTATCGCCCATTGGCGATTTATTAGAGGTATAACGTGTTTAACTATTTACTCTACATATATTTTATTTTTAATATTTTGCATCTTCCCATTATTTTGTTTGACAATATTATTGATTGTGACTACCTACATTCAATATTGAGATCGTACCTGTTATTCATATATCATTTACAATCTTATGAGCATGTATTCCTTTAATCTGAATTCTGAATAAAATAATGTATTATTTTTTTGTCAAGAATTATATTTTGTTTTTGTACCTAAATTTGTAATAGGTAGAATGGATTCCACTGATACAGATTTAGAAAAGAAATTTCATACAGAGCAGATGGCCTTAATCGGCAAGATGCATAATATGCAGTGGCTAAAAAGTAATTCTCAGTTATCAGGCCAGTACGTTTATATCTATTTTATATATTTTGGTTTATTTAGGTTTTCTTTATTTCTATATCATTTTATATTATTACTTTAATGGTTATTAGTATACCTTTTATTGTAAAAACTTTAATAAAATATATTTAAACAAGTGGGATGTTTTCTATTAATGTTACATTTAATTATACCGTTGAGTGCTATTGTGATGTCCTTTGTTATACAATTAAAATTATAACCTTGTAAGCAAGTGATATTAATCAATAGTAGAATCTTTTACATCCAAAGAAAACATAAAATATTAGGAAATTATTCATAACCGTATTTCCTAATGTTCTGTATTCATTTTTTATATTATAGCATAAAGGCACTTCCAGATGCAAAAGAAACAGTAAATAATACACTCAAAAGTAAAGTAAATGAAGGAACACAAGAAAAAGCTGAAGTTGTCTCAACTAACACTCTTTCAAACAGTCCTGAATTAAATAAGATTGATTCTATTTTAAATAAAGATATTAATGAAAACAATAATACTCTAAGCAAAGATACATCTCAATTACCTTTAGAAATTGTTGATTTTTCTCAAAAAGATATGGAGACTGTTTGGAACAAAGATGTTAATGTAACTAATACACTATTTCCAAATTCACAATCTTTGGTAATGCAAAGACTGGATGAACAGGAAGTGATCAATACGTCTTTGACAGAGGATATTGTTACAGTTCAATTAGAGCAATTTAGACTTAATGAAGAGGAAAATAATAAATCTGACAAATTACATAATGAAGCTGATAGCAAATGGTATGTAACAGATTAATTCAAGAACTTATTTTCTTTATTGTGAATTTCTCTATGTTGTATCTGTATTATTTATGTAATCAGGGATAATAGTCAGCATAATATATCTAACTTACCAAAGTCAGACAGTGATGTGGATAATCAAGTAAACTCAAAGCAGTGTCATGATAACAACAATAATAATGAAAAATCTAAAAGTCAGTCACCATTGGACACAAAGACAAGTATACAAAAGACAACTCAAAAAATTAATACTAAAAGATTGAATGATCAAAAGATTAAAAAACAATCAGGTGGGAATGAAATTTCTTAAACTGACTAGAATATCATTGTAAGGAATTTGCAGTAAAAAAATGTCTTCTGCTTGCAGGCTCTTTGAAAGAATCTTGGACTCCTTCGAAACAGACTTCTAAATCTAAAGATGACTTATTAAATTTAAGTAATGATAATATAACTTCAACTTCTATGGATTCAAAAAAGGTAGCTGTAGGGACAAATCCTAAGCTTAATGATAAATATAGCAAAGTCAATAGTTACAATAAAAATTTAATCATGGGTAAAGGAGCACGAGTGAAGGAGCAACAGTTTTTTAAACAACATTTTTCTACATTTAATGATAGTGGTAATAAAAGCCGATCCATAGAGGGATTAGATGAGAAAAGTAAATCTGTTGCAACAAAATTAAAATCAAGTAAAAATGAATCAGACAAAAAAAATAATGAAATAGATGACATAAAAAAATGTCATAAGATTCATGTAACGCGTACTCAATCGTATAATGTCCACTATAATAGAAATAAATCTTTAATAAAGTCACAGCAACGATATTCAAAAAATGCAACTAAGCCAGAAGAAAATGGTTATATTAATAATTCATCTGGCTTTAATAACAGTATTAACGTGTCTAATTCAGCTGAGAACGTATCAAGAAAGAAGTGCGAAACTCAACAACCTTTAGTAAATAAACAAATTAGCAGTATACAATCCAATCAGAATGTTTCTGGAAAAGGTACAAAGAATTCAAGTATTACAGAATGCAATATAAATGAAAGAAGTTTAATAAAGACAAATTCAGTATCAAACAAACGAAGTTACTCAAATTTAACTAATGCAAAGAACAACAATGAAAGAAATATTAAAGATGATCAAGCATACAATCAGAAATTTAAGAAAGATTCTAATATTTATAGGCGATCTTCCGGTATATTTCAGACGCTTATCAAGGATGTAAATGGGAAAATGAAAACAGATGATCATAAAAGGAATATTACAGATAATAACTTAACAAAAGATTATAGAGTAAATCGTATTAATTCAGCAGATACAAAGATGCGTTCTCAATCTGAAGGCTCAAAGATAACTGTATACTCACATAAGACAAGTAACGGTGCTAGTAATATAAAGACTGATGCATTAGATTCACCTGCTATAAATAATGTACAGTCTATAAAATCATTAAATTGTTTTCCAAGTAGTACCAAAGATTGCACAAGTATATATACGTCATGTCATACACCACAAGAATCACAGATTTCACAGGCTTCTTGTAATGAAACTGAAGTACAATTTGTGAAGACTGAACAAGAAGATACTAGTAATAATAATAGCAATAATAAAACAAGTACTAGTAATTCAGAAACGAAATCAGTTAAATTTTTAGATAACGTTCAGGAATTTAATATGGCACATCATTCTGTAACATCATATTCTGATAATTCTATGCATCAAAGCAAGCCTCCAGCAAATTCATTTTATTCTGATTTACAAAATACACCACATACAAATAATGCTCAACAAATTGAAAACCACCAAAATGTACAAAATAGGAGTTATTTCGATAATAATAATGCTCAATATAATAATACAACCACCAGCAGTCAAAATAACGAACGAGATTTACATCTTATGGATTTAGTACATCAAAAACCAGAACAAACATCGCATATGTCACCACAAAGCATATTGCCACAGAATAATTCTAATCCAGCTATCGCTATGGGAAATGGGTTGCCCTATCAGAATATGCCTGCTGTCTATCTAAATCAGTATAATAATGCACAAACTGTACCAAGGAAAACAGCTGACAGTACAATCATCCCTCAAAATATATTAATTCCAAGTACCTCTTCTTACAGTATAGAAAACCAAAACATGTTGCAAACCGACCCTTCTAATATTCTAATGCATAATACTCAAACGTCAGTTCTACCACCATCAGGTTTTCATAATCATCCTATAACTACACAGCATAATCAGTGGAATTTGCCTCTTCCAGATATGTTTCTTTTTGGAAATGTGATAAATCCCGCCCATTCTTTGAACATCCCAATTCAGAATTCCAGACACATGTGCAACGCGGATTTCAACAACATCCAACAAACGAGTTACTTGCAACATCCGTTATTTTACGTTCCACCAATGTGTATGCAAAGCTGGAATCCAATGATACAGTATCCAGCACGATTATTCCAAAATCCACCATACAGCAATTGCACCACATTTCCAAATCAAGCATTACCACCGAACAATTTGACGGATTCTATGAATTGTCCTGTATCGACGTCCGTGCAGAGCAACTTATATAAACATTTCCAGCCGATGCAACCTCTGGAAAATGCTCCGAGCTTTTCTGTCCCTGTAAAACTTGACAATTATATGCAAGGTTGTAAAACGAACAGTGTCAGAATGAAGGCTAATACTGTGGATGTTCACATGAGAGCTAGTCAATATCGAGCACCTGTGCCAAATGAGTATCAAAATTGTTCTCAAGATAGTCAGCTGATGGTACCGTTCTCATACGCAGTTACAATGGATCCTATTGCGAAGAATGGTCCGTCGAATATGCACATGCAGGTGAATCAGAAATACGAGCCACGCGCTTTTAATTCTACCAGTTATCAAAGAATTCCAGAGAGCTGCTCTACGTACCACACTAATCAGGACTCTAACAACAGGAAAGATGACGTATCGAAAAATAATTCCGAATGTATACCACCTATGGTATCACCAAAAGAATGTATGTATTACGGAATTAATTATTCGCGGAAGACTGACACTATGCAAAATTCATCCATACAGTCGGATATAAAATCCGCAACTTACAACATGCACGCTGTTAACGCGCAGCATTACATCCCTCATTTTCAAAAGAATACGACTTATCATGCATCTTCAAAAGAGCTTTCAACCAGGCTAAACACGGGACGTAACATGCGCAAAACAATGGATCAGTAAGCCTAGAAAAACAGTGAACAGTACCATGCATATACACTTATTTCTTGTTTTCGATAGATAATTACAGTTATGCGGTACAAAAAAGGCGATTGCACATTTACCTTACGATTTTTCATCTGTTTGTATCATCGTTATCTTTATATATGTATATGTATGTACATGTATGTATATCGTACAAGTCAGTTTTTTAATTAATCTAGATATAATATCACATACATCGTATTAGATGTCACGCACTATTAGAAGATAGTTTTCAAAGTTGAGAAGCTTTAAAAAGAAGTTTATATGATACTGCCATTTGTTGGAAATATTACGCGATAGTTCATCTTGTTTCCTAACGTAACAGTGTGAAAGTAGCAAATCTATTTTCTAGATTTCCTTCAGATATTTATATCCACCATGATTATTAGACATTGATGTTACTCGTTACTTGGATTCTATGTACTTTTAAAACAATAATCAAGCGCTTGTTACGAGACGTTTTACGTCGTGTAATTGGCGCGATACACGATGTGTAATTAGATGCAAATTTGCAAAACATTTTTTAAGTTCCTACTATCGAAAGTATTATGACGATTTAGGGTTTAGTTCGCATTACAAATATTTCCGTTCTTTCCTTTTCTTCTTGAATTCGATTCCTTAGTAGGTACATGTGATATCGTTACGATGATAATTTATGCTCTAATTGATTACAGTGTTAAATAATTTCGTTTTTACGACCTAATATCGGCAAATAATTTTGTTTACTTCATTGTTTCTTTCTGTGTTATTTGGAGGCAAAGAGTTTTATAATATATATATATTTTTGTTTAAATATTGCTTATATTGTTAAGAAATATCATATAGTTTATTTTTCGAGGACTTACAAGTTTTTACAAAATAAAACGTGAACTTGCCATATTTGGTAGATGTTATATATATATATATAAATATATTATAATCCCTTGACATATTCTGATATGCATTTATAACCACAGTATTATTCTTTCATCTGTATTATGAAATGCACGTGTCAATAGAATCTCTTTGAAATAGATAAAATAAAGTAATTTCTGATGAATTATATCATTGCTGGTCGATTCGTATATCTTTATAAAAAGTTAAAAAAAACTTGTGAATTATCATACGGTTCATATATACATCATAAACATGCGTTAATGTTCATTACGATTTTATACGATATCGTTGATAGTCTTACAATTCAATTTCAATATTATATTATATATATATATATTAAAAAAACAAAAAAGGAACAAAAAAAGAGGAGCCTGTAGAAATTCCAAATATTTTGTTGAAGATTCAATTATCAGTATCTCTATTTAATTTTCATGCCTTAAATTTAGAGTTCGTTTCAAAGCTTCGTACTCGTTAGTTCACTTCTCGTGGCACTGATAGTTATCCCATTCGACATATCTATTACCTCTGCACCAATTTCTTTAGCTACTTTGGTCGTGCTCAATTCTTTCAAAATAGCTACGAGCTCGGCGTCGGTATTGACCACATCGATCGTTTCTTTGGAAAGCGATTGGATGCTTCGTACGATTTCCTTGGACGGTCGTAGCATTATCAAGAAGTGATTCTGTTCCTTAAAGTCTCTCACTACCATATTTAATCCCTGTAAATGTTACAAATCGAGGAATTTGAACAAATTAACGAATTGTGTTCAAATCTGTCCTAGATCTTACATCTTTGAGCGATTGTTGAGCAATCGAGTTATATCTTTTCTCCATTATCATCGTAATATAAAAATCTCTGCTATTTTCTCTGTAAACGCGATTAAGAAAAAAGAAAAAAATATCTTTTTGTAACAAGGATGTGAAAGAAACGGGAGAAGGAGGCTCGAAGAAGTAAAATCCAGGCCAAATTCGTAATCTGCTATTTCAGATAATTGCACGTACATGCGCCGCAGTGAAATCAATTTTATCGATGTGCTTGCAGTCTAGTACGACGATTTTCGTGTTCTTGAAGTTTTTCAGTAATTTATGATGATCATTAGCTAAGTTCTCTAACAGATATATCCTCAGGTAATCCACCGCTGGGAACAGCAACCCGGCGCTGGGACGCACGAGGATGTAATTTAACGTAGGAGTCTGCGGTGAGAAAAAAAATAAAATGGAGATATTTTTAAAACAATAGCGATCTCTTTATCAAGTCTTTGTCTATCATTGTTATGTACTTACATTTCTGTATTCGATATATATTGTCGGCCTGGCGTTGAAATAAATTAATATTGCCAGATCAATTGCCACTCCTATTAAAATTCCCAATTCAACACCGGCAAATAAACATGCGAAGAATGTTGTGAAAGTCGGGATCAGATCTCGTTCTGGAATCACATTTCCGAATTAGTATATTTTGAAATGGCTTATGACAACATTCATACATTTATCAACATTCTCCGAATGACTTTGATATAGCTCTGTAAGCTTTTATTCCATTGTAAGTTACAATTCTACTAATTTCATTTATTATTATTATTTTATATTAAGTTTGACTGATTTTTTTTACTCACTGCTGCATTTCCAAATAGGTCGTATCATTTTCACCTCGACCATGAATATCACCGCACAAACTATCACGGAACTTAAGGTCGCTCTTGGAATGTAATAGAAGTACGGTGTGAATAAGCTCAGAGCAAGAATGACTAGAATACCTATAATGGATACCTAATTTGCATCACATATTCGTGAACGTTTATAATCGCGAACGTTTCATGGTTACCTGTGTAGATACCGCCCAAGGGCGTCCTTACGCCGGAAGCATCGTTCACGGCGCTTCTGGAAAACGAACCAGTGACCGGCATGGAATGGAAAAATGATCCAACAACGTTGCACAGACCCAAAGTTAACATCTCCTGAGTAGCATCGAGCGACTTTCCTCGTGCTTTTGTTAAAAATATAATTAGCGTTTCGAAGAGCGTCGAGAGCTATCGGAAAATGAAATATCGCTTGGAAACTTACAAAACGCCTTCGCGATGGCAACATTCCCAATAATCGAGATCAAAGGAACGATTATGATACCGGTACCTAAATTTTTGCACATATCGAGGAAAGTTACGGTTTGATTTCCAACGTTCATCGAGAAAGGTGGTGGAGTAACGGAGGGTAGTCCGGCCTCGACGTGACCTGTAAGAATGAAAGGTGCTCCACCGCGACTTTCAAAGACGTACGATGCCACAGCGCATAGAATTACGACCAGGGCATTTCTACCAGTTCCAAGGAACCAGATCAGTTTGCTTAAAATTTTATTCGAGACCTTGGCATCTTTGAGTATCTGGAACGAGAAGGAAATAAAAAGGAGTTGTATGAGTATGTATGACTGGCTCGTTTTTCTCGTTGATTTTCTGTCTTCTTTTTTCCTTTTTTACGTATTCACAGCGCACACGAACTCGTTTTGCTAGCGATAGAGTCCATGGTGAATTACCTTCAAGGTTAATAGAATTAGAATGCAGCAGCAAGACAAGATCAGGTCAGGGATTCTGGTCCGGTGGATGTTGTTAACCAATTCCCGCCAAATCTCTATGAAACTTTCCCCGTGTATCTTCAAGCCTAGTAAACTCTTGATTTGACTGCAGGCGATAATTAGACTGGCGGCTGACGTGAATCCCGATACGACAGGCATGGAAACAAACTCCACCAGAAATCCCAGTCGAAGGATTCCGAGAACTATCGTAACGCTTCCTGACAAGAAACACAGGAGGATAGCGTACTCGGGAATACCTCTGGAATACCATAAGAGCAGAAATATTAAACGTTCGAACACAAACGAACCGTGATTGCCAAAGCTACAGAAATAATTTGGGGCCTCGCGTTTCCGGGATCAAAGGGCAAGATCCAAATGAAAGGCTATTCGTCAAAAGTTCCAAGTATTTTTAAACGTGATTCGTATGATAAAAGAAGGTACAACATTATTAAAGTAGGTGGATCTCAAGACTAAGGCTGAAAGGAAGTCGAAGTAAGATAACTGCATTTCAAAGGATAACAGCATCTTTTCAGTTGCTATTATATTATATGATGGCTCCAATTGTCTGCTATGATATACGCAAATTCAACCATTGTGTTAGTCAATTGAGATGGTTCATTCATAGGCTTGAATCTTAAATTAAGTCTAAAGGAATAATGTTTCCGCGAGAACGTGGACAGCTTACCTCGCGTACGTGTATGTTAGCAAAGAGATCAACGCAGTTGGGCCAATATTAACTTCTCGGCAGGTACCAAAAATTATGTAAACGAAACTGCCAGCAAACGCGCTGTAAAGACCATATTGCGGCGTCAAACCTGCCAATCCAGCGTACGCGATCGCCTGAAATTATATCAAGCTTGCTCGAATTGGATCGGTTATGGGATCATGAAATAGACATCGCGAAACTTTGATAAGACTTTAATTCACGACGATAAGATCATGATCTTTGGAAAATACCTGTGGTATCAGGGTCAGGCCCACCGTGAAACCCGCAACCAGATCACCCAATGCATCCTTTGTTCTGTACAGGGGTAGCCAATTCAGAACAGGAACTCTGTTCTTCAATAACTTTTCGAAACTGAATCCAGTCATGTCACTAAAATTTTCTTCACCTCAGTCAGTCTTTCTTTGATCTGAACCAAACAATTTCAGCACATTTTAACTTGGAATCCTGAAAACACGATGCACTCCGGTGACTCGATTTGAATGGCAGACCACGACGAAGGAAGAACTTTGATTTTGAGCTTGAACCGACTCTCTGTCGTACTCCATCGGCGTGTCTTCTTGCTATGCGAGCTGCATCGTCTCATTAATTGAACGCGTACCCCCTTTCCATTCAACGTCGATGAAATGAGCCGGCAATTAACGGATCTTCGAGTGACAATTAGTAAGTATAGCAAACGGTTTGACGTGCGAGGACACGATTTACAATCACCTGACCGGTGCTCACGTGAGAATGCTTAAGCACGTGATTCACCAATTTCTTCATCTAACAGTTACCACGAATGTGCCACCTTAGTATTTTACTGCGCTGTTCACCATGATCTTTCATTTCAGTTTCACTTTTCTCTGTCACTGACAACGCATAAGAGGTTCGCCATAAAATGCGAAAAAAAAAAAAAAAAGAAAATGGATGTCGATGGATGGAACGTTTCTTGGACAGAAGGAACCTACCGATTGATGTGTCGTCTTGTACCTGTTCTATACACTGATTGAATCTACAGCTGTTTCACACGTGCCTGATTCTCCCACCATTGTGGTCTGGAACTGCTGATACGTCCGTCAGAATTCGAACGCATGCGTCGATCCTTCTCTAAATGGTCACTGGGTTTGGCAAACGCAGATTGTCGCTAATTTACCTAACAAATGTTGGGCGTTTTTTCCATCGCCCTATATCCGGATTTTCAGCATTCTTTTGAGCTTCCCGTTGGTTGTTCTCCATTCGGATGACCATCTGCTCTTCTCTTTATTTTTTGAACTAGCCCTTTTTGCACACATCCTGTATTTTATATAATTCATACTTATATTCATATGCGATCATTTACATCTGGTAATTTAACATATTTGCAGATTTATTTGATTTTATCAAGAGATATTATGTAAGTATTATATGGAGATCTTTTCATATGGGCCATCAATAGTATTTTGTTGCAAGTAGCTGTAAGATGTAAAATTGCAACGATGCAGCATCGCTAGTCTCCATCGAATATTATATTTCTAACAGTTACTAAGTTCTACACTTGTTTGTATTGCCTATAATTTTATACTTTATTTGTATATATTTATAATTTACTTATCTACTTATATATTAAGATTTATAATATATTATATTTTTGTTGTATTTTTAATGTATAGGATCGCAACGAAATAGCATTTCTAGTTTACACCTGGTCTCACGCGATAATAAAATACAAAAAAAGATGTACGAGAACCACGATTCGTCGCAAACGATAGTGATCAAGGCACTCCAATTATTGCAGCGTAATACGACGGTAGCTTATCCTTCGGTAAGAAACATCGTTACGTCAATCGGAAATAAACATGAAACTGTTACAAGAAACTATCGTCGAGCCATCGTGAACATCCGATTGTTCCAGCACGGAATTCCTTCCGCGCATTATCGCGGAATGTGTCAGTGGACATTGTCAATCGACAACAGATACGTTCCGCTACACTTTTGCACGACCCTTTTCTTCTTGTTTTTTCACTGGAGTCTTTTTTACCGGCGAGTTTCTTGTCCCGAGAGAATGGTTGAAATTCTTATCATCGAGCGCGACACATCGTATGCATGCCTGTAATTACAAGGACGTTGCGTGGTCTTGAACGACGTTGTGTTTTGCATGTTAACGCGGCGAGAATAACGATGAATTCACGAAAGTAAAGCAGAAATTATCAATGTTTTATGGGAAAACATAGCACAAAACTTTTTAACTTTTAGATTTATTTCTATAGTACCAAAGTCAAAACGTAACGCAACAAACAATTTTAATATATATAATGTTGATCGATTATATTATTCTTAAAAATTGAAACAACGATTGAACGATAATTTTATCGAAAAAGGTGTTTAAAAATGTTCATGAAGCAGTATGAAGCTTAAATAAATAAATGAATAAATAAAATATATTCATGGACTAATGTTAGTATAAAGTTTATATATATAAATAAATAAAAAATGTTCAAGAACAAGTGTTAGCTGGAAGTTTAAATAAATAAGAAGAGAAAAATAATTTGTACCGGTGGAATGAATCGAATGTATGTTATTTCTGATGCTTGTAAACGAGTATCTCGAAATAGCAAAAGAATTTATACATGGTAATTACAACAACTAATATTTACGTCATGATGAAGGAAATAATTTTGTCTACACTTGTGAATATTACGAAATTGCAGTCTCACATTAGAATATGTTTGAAACACGCATACTCGTGTTGAGACAGCTTGAACAAGACTACTTTTAGCTGTAGGCAATAAATCAATTGTCATTGAACAATTGGAAAGGAAAAAGACAGGAAAAATTATGGATTATGTTCTTAGTATTGTATTCGACAACTGGACGCATATCGATCATATTTATTACGATGAAACTTCCAATTCTGTTTTATTATTGAATAAGAAATAGTTGAAACATATATAAAATGTGTTCATTCCAAAGACAACAATCTGAATTTATTTATTTATATAATTATTTATTTACATTATATTATTAATTATTTATTTATATAATATTTGGATATCTTAAAAAATATCATAAAATACGTACACAGCTGCTAATGACTGAAATTTGAATTTAAAATTACCCAAGATATTTGCGAACAGTATGAATTGAGATCATATTTAAAATTGGGTAAAATATTTTTGTGAATTATTGAATTTGATTAGTATGATTTCGCTTTTAAATTAGAGCCGTAATTATTATAATTTTATTTTTACAACCTCTTTAGTAAAAGTTCGCAAGAATCATGATAAAAGTGTAGAAAATATTTTATCACTCGAGTTAACGCTGTTTCCAAGATGTCAAATAATCACATTATACGTCATATTATTGTTTCATTATATTTTTGGAAATTCCACAGTTTTTATTTCTCTGTCTCGCTAATTTTCATATCAGTCTACTTGCTTGCCCATTGCTTCAGACTATGTTTATATTTTCCTTTATTTGCAGGAAAACTCGCACGTTCTAAAATTATCTGTGCTCCGTCATAGCTTAAACATGTAAATCAAAGTAATTGTTCAAATTACTAATGTAATTAATTTTATTTTCATAGCCTGTTCGTCGAAAGTCCACGAAGATCTTGGTAAAGATACAAAAATTGTAAAAGTAGAGAATTTGTAACATATTTGATCATTTGAATGGATGGATTAGTACAAATTGAAATATCATGTTTTCATGGCGTTTTCCACTCTTTAATCAGGGATATTCCTGGAAATAATCGAGGCTCCTGATTGCAAAATACTGGCTGACAAAAAAGAGAGTGATCTAGGGTTGTCTAAGATTAGAGAAATCCTTCGTACCTGTAAGTCAAATTTACATTTTAATTTTCAAAGTATAATATTTCTTCTTCGTCTATTTCGTTTTGTTCTTTTGTTTTATACGAATCATAATTCTAACATCTTTTCCGATTGTTTGTCTCTTTTTTAGAAGAGAAAGGAACAAAATATTTTTTGAGAAATGAGGACAATGCGTTCTTTTCGATCGGGAATATATTAATAGAAAGTAACAATACATCTAACAGATCACAAACAAAATAAAGGCATCGATGAAAGACGTGATGCAGCGTATAAGGCGCATTTTCCTCAAGAAGTTCAAGAACAGAAAATGAATAAAAGTTAGCATTCTTGTCTCTCACTATACTTTATGTATTATTTATATTATATTTATTACTATATTTTATAGCGATGAAGTAAAAATTCAATGGAAAGACTTTCGTCCCCCATATTTAAAATTAACATTACTTAAAAGATAAAATCCGTCACTTTGATAGAATAATAATACATAAATGTAACTTACAGAATAATAAATCTGAAATATATGTACGAGTTAAAAGTGACTCAGCCTTCGCTGTACATAGCACCGCTTCTAATTGAAATATTTAAGGACACTTCCCAACTTGCTAAATTAATTCTAGATGAGCGATGTGAATTTTGCTAACAAAGTACAATTACTATAATCCTCAAATATTCCTTTGGAAGGAAGGTGGAAAATCTACAATGGAATTTTTGTATGAATTATTTTGGACTATAAGCTTATTGACGGTAGGAAGGCTTCTTAGGCTTATAAACATATAAAGATATTAACGTGTAAAACTATAAATAACTAGAAGATATAAAAACAAAGATATCCTGAACATGGGATGAGCATAAGAAGAAATTCTGACTAGTAATCTAAAATTTTGTATCTAATAAAACGTGCAGGATATCTGTGTGTAACAGTAATATTATTGAATTTAAAATCAATCCTGCACTGAAATCTCTCGATGATAATGTTAATATAATGATAAAGTTAATAACAATGATAATAATAAGATAATAATGATAAAGTTAAATGCAATTATTATCTCAATTAATTATCTTATTAATGATATATTATTTATTTAATGAAATTTTTGATGAATTATAAAATTTTGTATAGAGATAAGTGTCGAGAAAATGCAGTATCGGGGTATTTATAAAACATAATACGTACCTGAGTTATTTGCGGCCTGGTGGCAGAAATAGGAATTACAATTTTAAATCACAACATCTCGCGCGCTGTCATGTTGAAAAGTGGCAGCATGAATAGCAACTGCAGAGAATTCGTGAAGAATATGAAAATTTAACGTACATCGACATGTCAGTGCTTCAGAATGGTAAGAATCTTCTAATCTGAATTGTTCTAAATTCAAAGTTATTAACATATTGCGGACGGACCACGAATCCTCGTGTTTATTCTAATGGTGGAAGTTGATCACGAAAATTCTAGTATTTTCGTCGTTGTCAATTAGACAGAATCGATTTAACTATACTTTGGGTATATTTAGTAGCAAAACGACTGGTCTGCAATATGTTAATATACAATTTGTAGTGTTTTATGGTATTTTTATGTAAATAGGTGGATATCGAAATAAATTTCAAGAAAATTCGAATGATATCCGGGTACTGATAGAATATAACACGTTCCTGAGCCTGGATACGTAACAAGCGCGCGATATCGTATTTTGAGTAAAATATTATGCAGAAAGATTTTAAAAGTTATCATTGTCTTTTTGAAGTGTAAAATTTAGTAGTTAAGTGCAGAAGTGTTACGATAAACAATTATATTATTAGACATATTCATATTACAATTGTAAGATATTATCGCCTGTATATTATGCATAATTTCATAGTAAAATTAATATGTAATAAAATGTAGTAAAATAGCTAGGAAGGATGCATTTGAGTCTTATTTATAATTAATAGTTAGTAGCATTTAATCAAGATCTTAGTATTTCATTGGATATTTAACACATTGACAAATTCATTGTAAGGATAATTCTTTGCAAGATATATTTCTCTATTTTACATTTTACATTCTTTAACTGTTAGCTATTCTACAATTCTCTTGACACTGTACGAAACAGTGTCTCGCATAGATCCATATGATTAGTTTAAAATTTTATTTTAAGATTAGTATCTCGCGTCGATTTTCCTTAAATCTTCTTTTATTGTGTGTTTTGTATAACGATCTAAAAGTTGAATATTTTCCAAACGCATATTAAGAGGACGATTTGTTTATTCATTAATGTTTCAAGTTCAGTTTAAATGCTTGTTCATAAGAGTAAGATAGATGGTGTCGTGGACCCTTCCATTCTCCTCCATTTGCAGTACCTTTACATGATGAAACCTGTGCAATCGTATTATTTGATATACAATTACTAATATATAATTATGAATTATACATATAATAAATAAAACGAGCTTGTTGGTTGCGATCGCGATTGTAGTTTTGGTCACCGTAGACACAAAATTCCATTTATTCCGTCAAATCCGCCATTAGTCAATCTTTCCATTACGGATAATAACAGTTTTAGGAGAACATTTTCGAATGAATAAAGAGAGAAAAATCAGTCCATCAATCTTATCTTTATAAAATTTTTAATACTGTCTCTTCATTTCTAACTCGTCATTACCAAACCGTTTCAGATATAATATGCAAAAGATATGAATATTATTAAAATAAGACTATGAGGAGATTATGTGATGGAAAATGAGTTATTGTCTTCTTTACTATTATCTTTATCACTAATTACCTAATTTTTTTCAGATAGAACCACGTTAATCGATCTTAGTAAAGGATATCTGCCACTTGTTGGATCTAGAGAGTCTTGCAAAGATGCGCATTTTCCACTGAAGTCGTCGGTATCGATGCTCCAAACCATTACACCAGCCAAATTTAAGCTCATCGCATATTCGATCTAAAAATTTTGGAAAAACATTATAGAGGTAATGCGTGTAGTACTATCATTTATTATCATCATTTGTAATAGATATTAATCAACCTTTTCTTTTAAACTCTTGGGGTTATCATATACTATAACGAATTCCTGGTTAATGATGTAAGGTGTAGCGCTACCATAATCCCAGCCACGTACCCAAGAACTTCCATAATCCACTAATTCTTCACAAATCTGGAATTATACATGTTCCAATCATTTTATAAAAAAGAAATAGATAATGTATCCAATTAGTTTAACAAAAGTAAAACTTACTTCATTATATCCCATAAAACCATCTTGGAGAGTGTAAGGCCCTTGAAACCCGTTTCCGATGATCGTTCGATTCATTGGACTTTCTTCAGTAGAATTTAATGTATTCGTCAATACAAAAGTTCTGCCATACGAAGGCAAGCCTAATACTAATTTATTTGCTGCTGCACCTCTACTTAAGTAATAATTGAGTGTATCCGCCTAAACAAAAATTTCATTCTATATGTATTTCATCAACGGTACTCGATACTCATTGTAGTCTATCCAAATGCATTACCACATCCAGATTATCTCCAGCTCTTAATGGTGAATTCGGCAACACTTTTCTATCCCATGATCCATGATAATCGTAGGCCATTAAATGCATATAGTCGAGATATTTGGAAAGTTCGGGAATATCGTATCCTGCATTGATGGTGTCTAGACCGACACCTAAAGCTGCTGTTAATAGATAGTTCGACTCTTGGAATGCTTCTTTCAATTCCTATTAGAACAAAGAATACGATTAATTTGTGGCTCAGGTAAAACTATAGTTTCGATAAAATTACTTTGCGCTACGTTATTTACCTTCAGAAGCCTGACAAAATTTAATTTGTCTAGTACACTACCACCGCGTGATCCAGGATACTCCCAACTTATGTCCAAACCAGTAAAATTGTATGCCCTGTAAATTAAAGATTATCGTACAAATCAGCAAAGTATAAATATTAAACTGTCTTAATGTTTGATTCCGTACTTAAGAAAGTCTACTGCACTCTTAACGAACGTAGATCTTCGTACAGGCAATGAAACAAGATCAGAGTATTTTTTACTACCCTCATTGTATCCTCCAATTGATAGTAGAATGTTTAAATGTGGATACTGTCCACGAAGTGCGGTCATTTTTTTGTAATTCTCTGAAATATTACATAGAACGAAAATGTCATTTATATATGTAGGTAAACTTTTAATCGTGTCGAGTAATTTGCAATATGTATTTACCCTTGGTAACATCTAAGTAAGGATCGAGGCTCTTAATGGTCCATGTCGTGCTGTCCAGCCCGGCGAATGTATATATAAGGTGTGTGCAAAGTTGTGGTTCAATATTAGGAATATCAAACTTTCCATTACTACGTCTGTAAATGGCCCAGGAGGCGACATAACAAGTTACTACCTTATTATGCTTAGGTCCTGATTGAGCTTGATAAAAAAAGAAACATAGCTTTAATATAAAGTTTATTCCAACTTTTTTTCGCAAAACATTTATTCCTATGTATATATGTATAATAGATTATCTTTCGAACGATGTTCGAAACTTGTTATTTACTTTTCATTGATAGAGTACGATTATTATTTATCTAATATAAATATATATGAGAAACATTAAATCATCGAGGTAACTTTTTAGTAAGTCATTAATTATATGATACTATTTTTGGTTATTTATATGTCTTTGAGCAATGAAGTGAAACAAAGGTTTCCATTGTATAAGCTATCAAACAAAATGTCAAGCTTATTCTCAATTTCCCTTCTTGTTGCATAGTGTATCATCATATAATAGGAACGTAATCTACAGCCGGATCATATATAAAATCTTTAATCTCTATATAGTATAATCTCTGTTAAAGATTTTATATAAGATCTATTTATAGAGATTATATATAGACATTCTTTATACATAAAGATTTTATAAATCTATCCATATAAATCTATATATGTATATAATCTAATAAAATTTAATCTAATCGAATGAAAATAGATATATAATTTTTATATCTATACATACATCTCTGTAGATAGAGAATTTGATAAAAATAGTGGCTTCGCTGACAAACTGCTATCTTATTTTATGTTATCAGGCAAATGCAGAATAATAGTTTTAAGATATAAATTATGGTGTCGGCTTCTTTTTATTGAGAAAATGTTATATGTAATACCGCGATACCTTAGCTATCTATCTTTGATATCATAGAATAAATGGTAGTCGACATTTAATACCCCGAAAGGCGAATTGCAATTTTCTGACTTGAAATAATAATGCATAACTTCGAAATGAATGTATGAAATATAAAAACTGAAGCGCTATTTTGTAAATGAAAATCGTTACTTATATATGTTGGATTTTACATCCCGTCAATTTTATCTATGGTTTCTTACAATTTTCCTATCATCTTGCACAACTTTTTCCAGTATATATACGGTGTATATAGCGGGTGGCCGGTTCTAGTTTTCAAGTTATACATAAAAGTATGTTTGACATCATACAATGAACCTGTCGATGTATTACCTCCTCATAAATTTTAATAGGATTCTTTTAAATATTTTTATAGTGGCGTACGAACAATGAAAAAATTAATGAAATAATAATAAAAATTTGGGTAACACCGATAATAGTGTAACTACATCACATACACCATAATTTGGACACACATACGCAGGCAATGATCACAATATCTCATTTATAATTTTGTATAAAATATAAAGACAAAGTACATATATGATATCAAACATACTTTTGTGTATAATCCGAAAACTAAAACCGACCACACTATATATGTGTAGGAAAAAGATGTTAAGAATGTTGACCTTGACAACATATTTCTAGTTCTAGGTCTAGGAATAACTATTCGGCAACTTCACCGATTATACTTCTGTAATATCGTAGGATCTATAGAATGATGCCTTATTAGAATATAAATTTGTCATTTTCCCACTATCCTTCTTTGAATATAAATATGTACTCTTTGAAATTTATGTTATGCGTTGTCGTATTAATGCTAAAGAAATTATTTTAATTTAATAGGTACTCACCTAGGATACCATTGCTACTGAAGAGCAATATTGCAAGTAGAGATAGAAACACGCACACCTTCATTATTGAGAACAAATAAATTCGGTTTATACCGAATTATTGTTCTGGTAGATAGCTTTCACTTGACCACAGTGTCCTCGGAGAAAAAAAGCAGTCGCTCGTGTGACTTGCAAAATGGTGCAGCCAGGATGTTTGTGTAGTAAGCGCCTAATACGTACCTGTGCGTTTTCCATATATATATATATACCAAATTTCCGGATAGATATTAAGATAGATATCAGGATATACATCAGGATAAATATTAGAAAAATAGGAAACAAGCAGATTTAATTGAAAAACAATTTCCGCCAAAGATAGTCATTCCCAGAAGTAAAAGAAACATTGGAAAGCATTTTATATTTTTACAATAATTCAGATATCTAACTTACTTAGATTACAGTACGATAATATTTAGCGATTCGTTTAATTAGTTTCAAACAAAAATGTAATTTCATATTACTAAAACATAAAATGTGCATTTGTTTATCTTTTATGTTTTCATTTTTGTATTCACAAATCAATTATTAATTATGCAGGTTGATGCACGTAGCTTGGATTACTCCACTTCTTGGATTACTTCGTAAGTAATGATTTTAATAAAAAGTGTTTCACATAAAAGTTAGATGTTTCGAGCGGGATATAATTTGATTATTTTGTTTTTTTGTAGCAGGATGCGTAGAGGATATGAAGCCCAATTTTGTTTTTCTTTCTTTTCGAATATTCTTTATATATCTGGTGACATACCATCTTTTTATCTTGCATATTTAAAGAATTATAGCGGAAAATACCTTACACAAAGACAGCTTCGTGATGGTGTCGAAAGATATAAAAAAAAATCTATTCTGCTTTTAATTATTTTATTAGATGTGCAAAGAGTTGCCCAATCGTTTCCAAAAATGTATCTATTCTTATGATAACTTTTTGAACATAGCTGCGTTAAGGAAATAACTCCTTGAACATGTAATAAAATCATTTTCAAAGCAGAATATATTTCTTTTGATAAATCTATGATGTACATGATCATACATAAATTTAGTATATTTTACAACTCTATTCTACTTTCTAGCATAAGATTATATCAAGGTTTTCTTTTAGTTCAATTATTAATTTATTTACTCATATTATTTTATTTAATAATTTTTCGAGGTCGGTATTTCAGAATGTGAGATACCATTGACTAAGAATAGAATTGCTGTGTACTCGTCTATATTCCTGTACCGAGCCAGTGATTTCTGTTACTTCGAGTTTCTAATTGGAACCGATAGATGGCAGCACACATCTAGAAAGGGATCGTACTACTGTGCGACAAGGACAGATATACTGGTCGCAGACAAAGGGCGCAACGAATAGAAGTATAGAGTTTAGTTACGATAACATTTCGAGACACATGAATCGAAGAAATTTTCGTTCGTAAAAGATATTAGTTAAGGGGATCTATTTGTGAATTGTTTGTAATTGTATCTTTTGAACTGGACTGACTTTCTTCCTTTCTATTTTATATCATTATATGCAATCATCCAGCTTCCAGTCTTCTTAACATAGAACACATTAATTTTACTTTGATAAAAAAATTACGGTTTCTGTGCACTTAGATTTTCTGTAAATACATAGATATCCATAGACTACAAGTTGTACAGTAAACGTTGTACAGGCAGATCCGTAATCTGTAGAATCGCGATTGATTCGCAAACCAATAATAATTATTACTTGTATCGCGTCCATCGAATAGAAATCTCCTTCGAAATATGGTCAATTCCATTCCAAGGAAATACATATTCTTTCTTTTCTGGTCTTTCTTATTTGTTCGGTTAACAACGACTCAGTCTCGTAGATCCGAATCAGAAGGAACCTCTTTACGACCAAACGAGGTAGAAATTCAAGAATTGTTCGCTGTTCATTGAAAGTGGAATGGCTTAACGAGCGAAAGAAAGAAGAAAAATACGTGTTGCGTGGTAATGACAAATGCTGATTCATCGTAAAGGGCAAATCTCTGGCATTCGTTTTGTTTTATGTTACGTCACGCAGATCCGCCGATTTTACGTAATTTTTTCGCGGGCATTCGGACGTGCAGAATAAAAGCTTGCTTCCGGTACCATCGCGCTTAAGACAGACAGCGAAATCATTCTCGCTGTCCACCTGTCCATCAGAATGGAAGAGCTATAAATAACCGAAATAAAGAGACTTAATCGTGCAATACTTTGGTATGGTTGATTCATCTAGAATTGCGAATTTGCTGCAACTATGCGGAATTTGTTTACTGGAAGATGGTACTGTTGGAAATACGCGAAATAATCGCAAGATTTTCATAAAATGTGTATTGTACTTTTCTATGGATATTTATGTATTTATAGGAAATTTAAGAGCATTCATGAAGATATGAATTTGTATAAAATCCACAGTCTAGAAATGTTCATAATATAAAAATCTCACACTTTGTCTTGGTACTATTTCTCCACAAGTGTATTAGTTCTATAAAAATCTGCAATCTAATGATTAATAATCGCGACAAATGTTGATTAGTTGCAAAAAGTCACAAATTATAAATTGCGAACATATTCTTCATTTCCATTTTGTTTCATGAAATAATTTCGCTAATAGTTCAATGACATAGTGCGTTCTTGCAGGGATTCCCCGTCTGCAAGGTCGTTGAAGTTCAGAGAATTGCATTTGCTTCCCGCATCTTGGAATCTCCTCATGGTAATATTCTTAACGGAACACGTGGCTGTTAAAAAAGCAACTCGTGAAGCGTGTCGGAGTCAAGGAACAGCCAAAAACGGCTTACAAAAGAAAAGGAAAAAACCGAAGCTTTTATCAGCTCCAGATCGGTGTCCATGAACCCTCGAGTGCTGTTTCTTGTGAAAAAGAAACCTGTTGTTCGTGCTTGGATTCTTGGCCCTTTATTCTTCTTCCTTCTTTACTATTTTTTTTTTTTTTAATCTTTTAAGACTGCTCTTGTATCTCACGTACGCCGTTTTCCTTTTGCAGTCTTTATTTACTTTTGAAACTTCCTCATGTTACGGTACTCCACTGCGCTCTGTCATCGAAATCAGAAAGTAAGTGCCAGGCTATGGGGATTTCCAAACTCGAATGGGAAATTATGATGCAGTGCGCATTATTAAATACGAGCGTGAACGTTTCAGAAGCCACGTCGATCGGAAACTGAAAATGAAGAAAAATGCTGTTATAAACACTATTCTTCTAAGTTCGCTCTGTAATTTTACTGCTATTTCCTTGTAACAAGTATATTATCTATCTTTTGAAAATTGAAAACACAAATTGTATTTTATGCGTAAAGGAATTGAGACATTTTCAAAAAGAGTTTTGATCAGTTTGCTTTCTGAATAGTTGATACACGTAACAGCATGAAAATTAAGAAAAAGGATGGGCGACGATCGCGTGTGCCATTTGCATATATTTCCAGAGTAACGATATTACACCGTCTCGTGTTGCAGTTTCGAAAAAAGAATCTTAAAAAGTGATAACTAATTAATTTCTAGATAAAAAAAAAAACACGCATTCGGTTTGTACTAACCAATTTTCTTTTCTTTCAGGGAGACCATGTATTAATTCGAAAGAAGGAAAAATACAAAGTATTCCTTGGAAATTTTTCACTGTGGAAACAATTAAAGAGATTGACTTTATGCAGTAAACAATTGAGAAAGAAGAAGATTAGATTGTACCCAGACGAAATTATCAACGACAAAATTTACAATGCAAGGTATTTAAGGTATTTACTTTAGCTATTGCAACTTTAATGTCGAAGCGAGAGCAACGCGAAAGGAATTGCGCAATTGTAAGTGAAGAAGAAATCGTGGCCGGGAAGTCGAGGACGCTATGGAGATCCAATGGAACAGCATTTAGCGGGGACATTACAGCGTGTTTCGTTATTTTTCAAGGAGCCAAAGTCGTCGATCCTCCGCTTCTTTATTTATCTCTCTCTTTTGCTGTTCATGTTTCTCTCATGGAAACGATGCTTGAACCACGTTTTACGTTGGTTAACGACCCTTTCGCGCCAGCGAATAAATTCCAGCTGCCCACGTAGGCTACTATATTTATTGAGTATCTCGAATGAACGGTGAAGCGAGAGGTAAAGCTGCCGAAGATCAAGTTCAAGAGCGACAGATCGATCGTTGGTCTTTTAGAGAATGATAGGAGTTCCTGGAGGCAGGTTTTCTGGGTCAAGGCCTTTGTCAAAAATTTGAATTCGCCTAATTTCAGTGTCCTTTATCTTCGATCTACATGCTCCCAACGTGGCTACCTACTATAGCTCGTGAACGATTTATCGAGTCTTTACCACATCGTTCCTTTCCTCGTCGGACGTGTAATTAGCCGGAGTTTTATTGGATTGTTTTGACGCGATCAAGATGAC
The DNA here is from genome assembly GCF_040668555.2 of Bombus flavifrons. NCBI lineage: Eukaryota > Metazoa > Arthropoda > Insecta > Hymenoptera > Apidae > Bombus > Bombus flavifrons. Next base: position 7,078,347 of record NC_138455.1, on the reverse strand, counting down.
ATAAACAATGTCGAGTGAGCTACCGTCTTGAGCAAACGTCTTGTTGAATTAAGAAATTTCAGAAAAATACGGAGAGGTTTTTCGGTTGGATCAGAGAGGCCGAATCGTATGGAATTTGTCAGCGTTATGAGGTGTCCTCGAATTTATGAAGGATATCGGATGACACGGGACTTAGTAATGAAATCCGGCACTGTGAGGAAATAACTGGATATAAGGCTCGAGCAGAGGAGGACGAAATCAACGGTTAACTGTATCTCCATCGTAAAATTGGCGCCGCGATCCGGACGATTCGAGCTTAAGATTTGGTGAATTTCCTTATTGGTTTGTGGAGGCCTTGTGACTAACAGTAGGGTTGTTTAAAATCGAGAAAAGGTGGCCAAATGGGACCTTCGATGAAGTTAAATGTACGGTTTACTTAGATATAGTATAAAGAGGTGATGACGTATTCATCTTCAGGATGTACGCAAGATATTGATTTTACTATTGATTCTACTTTGACTCTAGTTATCACAGGACTAATCATGTTTTCTCGATGGTATTTCACTATACCCGGAAAAAATTTTTGTATCAAATCTATCTTCACATTGTATAAAGTTACGTACATTTCGAATTCGCTCTTTTTCTTATGTAAGTAAAAAATAATTCTGCCTTCGGTTCTGCCCTTAAGAAATGAACTGGAACGTTCACGAAACGTCAGAACAACGCGCAGCATATTTAATTTCCTTGTCTTATCAATTTGAGATATGTACATTTTTAAATAACAAAGAAATAGATTTCGTACAAAGATTATTTGTTAACATAATAAAGATCGAAACCTAAAGAACCACAAGTATGTGATCCAAACATCGTGAAAGTTTGAAATCTAAAAACGGAAATTAATGACTCTTTCAACAATCCTGTGTTTCAAGTGCCATAGTTATTTTTACAGATATGGAAATTAAATTTCATTCTGAAGATTTGAAAATGTCACACTCTGATATCGCATAATTGTGAAAACAGAAGCTTCTGTATGTAAATCACGTCGCTTTGAAACAAGTATACCGACGATCCACAAGTATATTTTCAATTTTAATAAGTACGTTGCGTTACATTATTTGATAAAATCCGATCATCCAACCAAACACCGTATTAATTATGTTGCAGATAATCAACTGAGTCACGATACGATTAGGTAGCCTCAAGCAATTGAATTAAAAAGGAAGGTGCTATCAGCGAGTTATCGAGTGTCTACGATTCCACACCTAGATTCCACACCTAGCAAGGTGTAAGGTGTCTTTGCATCCTATCGAAAAAATTCAGTCGACCGTTGCAACGCTCGAGGAGCGATCTTTCCGAGACAAGAATCCCGTAGTAACGTTACGCGGGCGAGGAAATCAGTACGAGGGAACGTGTAGTCGGATAATTTACACACTTCTGTACATTTCTTTATTGCCTTGCAGTATTACCCCTCTATACCGTTAACAGCACGTTTTTCCACGACAAATCGCGCAACCGTTCGTCATTGCTATTCTCTACGACACCTCTCACAAATAAGAACGTTAACACCGTTTATTTGATCGTAATTCTGTCACTGATTTATTCTACCACGTTCTTTCAGCTATTTTCTGTAATCTGTATTATACATATAATATCAGTTGTATCTTTTCAGCGTTAAAAGTTATCTCTAGCTTGAACAAAATGCGTAAAAATTGTCATCGGTATGCTATCGGTATGTTAACACGCTGTTTACTGTTGTTTACGGGATGCTGTGAAACAAATTTTACCGCAGTTCCCGCATATTTTGGAGAAATATGTCGGTGGTTACAAAATGTGAAACGTTGAGTCATACATCTCCCGTTGATAATATATCAAATATCTTCTTAAACCATTACAGATTCTTTTGATCCATAAAATTAGAACAAGATTAAATATGAAAATTCGAGGACCGCAGCAGAGCTAATTTTTGCTAGATTCACGATAATAACGTCGTATTTTACGAGTATATTACGTGATCCACATGCTTCACGGGTCGATTAGCGTGAATTCGTCGGGATCACCATAATGTCGTGTAATTTAACGTAGCAAGTGTAACACTCGTGGCCACGAACCTCGAGTTAAATTCCGATGAAGTTTTAAGGGAACGATGTGTACGTTGTTGATAACAATATCAGTTTCTACACGACACAAGTCGAATTTACACACCTGTATCTTTTTATGCTTGACAAGCAGTCAGGATGCGTCAGCTCTTTACCGTTAGTATTTTTCGGCGAGGCAAACCTTGGAAAAGATTTATCGGGCGAAGCTGAGGAAACGATCTTGTATACAAGAAACGATTACTAGGACACCGCATAGACCGCCTTGTCGAGAAGAATAATGAAACACGGAGGAATATGCGTGTAAATATTCGAAGATTATACTTACATGTGTCCAAGATAACAATTTTGTGTATGAACAAGATTAAAGTAGCGGACAGCAATGATATACGAGCGGACCATTGATCGTTCTATCATTCGTAGTAATTAGAAGTTTCGATTATTAGAAATTAAATGGGTAGATCTTGATCTACGTGTTCGACGTGTTAACTACAAGAAAAAGATAACTGGACGTTACTGAATGGAGATAAAGAATTGAAAGGGTTTAATAAACGGGTTACTACGTTAGATCTCGATCTACATATTCAATGTCTTAATTATTTCGTAGGAAAAATAACTAGATGTTGTTGAAAGCAGATAAGAATTAGAATTAGATTGATTACGTAGAATGTTAGATATTAGATTACACATTCGACGTGTTAATTATTATAAGGAAGAAACAACAGGGTAATAAATGGAGTTAAGGAAGAAGTACTTCTCGTGTGAATTCCATATTAGTCAAGTATCCAATTAAGCAGCAAAGATTCATCCCGATACCGTGACATTTTCTTCCTTGTAACTTTGATGCGAGTAATCAGGGGCTTCGATATTCCGCATGCTGATATTCAGTCAACGGGGTTCCTTCGGACGTCACTATTCGGATGTTTAAGTATGCAGATTCGTGCTCGAACTCCTTAAATCGTTGCACCGCGTTCCGTCTGTCACCAAACTGCATAATCGTAAATTACTCGGCTACAAAATTACACGTCTAAATGTTAATTTACAGTTAACGACATCACATTACTGTCTCTTTTATTCCATTTTTATCGTAAATCAAATTTTAGCATAATTCATTCATCTTTAAGTTTCTTAACTTCTTAATTTTATTGATTTCTTATTATAAGATCTTGAAGTAGATGTTCAATTATTATGAAGTCGGGGGTAATTATTAAACACCGTATATGTACGTAATTAGGAATATAAAATTAAAACTGATTATGACCGGCTCCAGAGGAAAATTAATGACCCTGTTTTCGGATACACCTCCATGTTCGACTCAGCGAACATTATTAATCGCTGCCTATAAGTTTGGGAGAATACCGTTAGTTTATTCAGGAAATCAAAATACAGAAAGTTATAATAAAAAGCTACTTCAACCTACTGCAACTCGCTTCCTGTCGCCTCTGCAAGTGTTTTCCTTCATAATTAATGCATGGCACAGAATTCTAACAACAATACACGAAAATCCAAAATATAAGTTAATATAGATACAAGTTGAAATATCGAGAAATTTCATAGACAAGAAAATGTTTTAGACGAAGCATTTTCATAGAATTCCAGAAATATTAAGTTCTTTTTTTTAGTCACTTTATGTGACTCGGAAAATATCGAAGGAAAAATCTGAAGAAAATATAACGACATAAAATTCATTTATTGACAACGATACGGTGTTTGATACAGGATCTTTCGATAGAATGTTGCATAAAAGAAAAGAAAAGGGTGAACAAATATCTACAGGCAAGCGTTCATTATTCGTAGCGAAACGAACGATCCTTTTGGACGATGACTCGACACGACCCAAAACCTGGTCTCGTGCCCGTTATATTAATCAGATGTATCAGCAACGGCCGATATTTATGTTATTGGTATTTTTGAACAGAAACATTTCTCGACTGCGGTATACTACCGATGCTTCTTCGATGTTTCTTTAACGACGCGCAGGAGCATAAGAGATAGGAAACGCAAAATTTTCCGTAGAATTTGAAATGTATGCAAAAAGCCAACTTAAGGATACGTCATATAGATTAATTTCTGCCTCATCCGTGAAATACCAAAGAGCTGTGATCAATAATTTCGGTCACGGAATCTAGCTACTTTCTGGGTCAAGGATAACCTTCCACGCGAAACAATGTACGTATGTACAGTTTCACGCCTAGGCTCGACGTAGTAACTTGTTTCTTACGAAAAAGAATTTTGTTTCCATTTAAAAGAACAATTTCTGTCTCCATTGATATCGCATCTAGACAATGCGTGGTAAGAGTTTAAAATAATCCTGCTGCAATTTTTAATAAAAATTTAATTAGCATTCTGTATTTTATGCGACACAACTCCTACGAATAGTGCTCATCGCGCGAGATATAGAATTTAAATTAAAATTAAGTAACCTAAACCGGTAGAGGATTAACGCTATTTATAATCCTAGTTCGTTATTCCCTACACGATGTTATTCGTAATAAATTAGAACAGTCAAGGATGCACGTAATCGATTTCCAATACGATCTGAGATGACGTACTTGCAAGGTGCAAGTACTTACATCCGTTGGAATTTTAGCGATGTTAATGATACACGCGTCAGGCAATGATTCGATCGACCTCCGTTCTCGGTGAAATTCAATAAACATTGTTAACAGATAATGGAACAGTATTGGCATAAAAACAGACGAAAATGTTAATACTATGAAACCACATCCAACTGTGATATTTCAATACAGACGACATCTAAGAATATTCGACCATGCTTCTTCTACCACGTTTGGTCTCCTTTGAAGCAGGAACGAGCTAGTGGGAATCGAAAGAATTCAAGGATATCTGAAATCGCGAAGATTCTTGCAACGCTATTCAGACGACTCGTTGACCCGGTTAAAGATGTGGGATCAAATAGCCTGGGTAATAACGAAAAGGGAACCGCCGAGGAACAAGTACAATAGAATAACGAAGATAAAAGGAATAACGAGGCCACTGATAACAGTTCTTCGTGTCAGCTCATGGAAATTTACAATTTATTTAAAAGAAAACAATTTATCATTGCGAAATTGTCGTGCGTGCGTATCAAACCCCGGACAGGACACGTTTCGATAAATATGTCATCCGTTTCTGCTATTAATTTGTCATTGTTTATCAGTGGTTCGAGAATTTTCCACAACTCTATTTTAGCCTTTCAAACGACTCGTTTCGAAGAAAAATATCTGGTTAAATCTTTGATTCTAGCCTTAGGCTCGATCAAATAACCGATCATCTAGATTACAAAGATACGCGCTACAAAATTACGTTTCGTGTTATTCGGTCGAACTCTGTATGTAACAGCCTACTGCGCTTAATAAAGTTGCCTTCGCGTCGCTAAAGAATGTTATCAAGTTTATTTATAGTTCCGAGCGAGGAATCGATTGGTAGAAATTTGAAAAGAGAAAAAAACAAACCTTCGATCGACGATGCGCGCGTATTCCAGCATAGAATATCGTCATAGCGATGACGAAAAGGAGGACGACGATCGGGTCTCGAGTTACCCGTTGATCAGGGAAGAATCGCGATCGCGCCTCTGATTCTGCCGCGTAAAAATGTTGGGAATGTTGAATGAATCTTTCAAGAAGGATGCCTCGGTGTGCGCGGAATAAATGAATAAAAGAACTCCGCGACCCGAAGAATCGACTGGTGACACTTTTACCTATAGTACTCTCAAACGCGTGTCCTTGTGTACGTTCATTTTTCTGCTGGTTTGTTCAGGCCCCGTTAGCAGACGCGGAGGATCTTCGTTTAGATTTTCCTCGCCGATAGCTCGCCGTTTGTCATAGGAGGATATGAATTATTAGTAGGATCATCCGCGTAATTAATAGAATAATCGATAGATGATGGCAATGGACGCGGTGTGTTACTCATAAAGATGTAATTATCGATAGTTAATATGTAATTATATGATCCGTGCAGTTCTGTGTGAACTGCTTAGGCTACGAGATAAAAGTCGAAACACGTCTCTGCAACAATTCTGTTTACTGTATCGTAAAATATAATTTATAATGAAGTTTTGTTGGTTTCACCGACTTTTCGGTTTACGAACGTTTACGGAGGAACCGTTAGCTTAGAAGGTAGACTCTTTCTCGGATGGACATCCGTCCGGTGTACAATGAAGCAAAAAGTTGGGAAAACAATTTACATAAGCCCTTGCCTTCTTCGGTGCGTGAAATGCGAATGATTGCATTCATGCGAAGCGGTCATTCGAGGTTCAAGTTCCTCTTAAACGCTCCTCGACCTAAATTCTTTTCTATCTGGACATCGACTTTTAACAATCTCAAAATTAACGTGGAAATTTTCTACGGTTTCGACAAGCTTTCGTTCCTCTGCAACTTCTTTTTCATGCGACCTGAAGCCAACACAAAGGCTCGTCTAATTAAAAGTTACGACAATCATTTATTTCCAAGGAAATTCACGTGATCTGTTTAGAATTTAGATCAAAAGAGCGAAGTGTGTACCCACGGGACTTTCAGGAAACCCATTAGCGCGAAAGAATTGATTTCTTCCCACAAATCTCCTAACGATTAATTCTAACGACTGCTTTTTCATCGTGAAGAATAAGATCGCGAATAAGATCTTTGAGCCTACAATTTCCGCCATCAATCATTTATTATAGCGCTTGTTAATTTATTAGCTTTGCTTTTTCCATATATCCTAAGATAAGTTCCTACGTCTCTATTATCAACCCTGTAATTCACAGCCTTTATGCGCATATATAATGTATCTGTTTGCAAATATCTTTCATTCGTTATCTTACAGCTCTAATAGAGTTCTACGTTAATTCATCATGTTATCAATGAACTGTTACTTTACTTCCCTGGCATCATCAATAATTATTGTTTGGAAACGTTGGTCGATAGCTATCGATGGCCTCGACTTCAACGGCTGGCTGACCGTCCGTTTCCTCTTCCTCTAACCTGGTAATTATTCGCGTTTCTAACTCGTAGAATAGATTCGTGGTTGGGTAAAAGGTTTTTGTTCCCAACACTCGCCGCTTCCTTTTCAGACATTCAACCAGGATCCCGTGACCAATCCTCTTTTTTTCCTCTTGTCTCTTTTTCAACTCTACTCTTGCTTCTTTCCCAGATCTCGCCAACGTATGTCCCATTACGCGGAGATAATCCATCGGAACGTTGACCCATAGCACTCAATGTATTCTTGCCACCCTGTAGACGAGTGCAGCGGACCCAAAAAGTATACCTGATCGGCAAATCGTGTCGCCTGGACGTTATAACGCCCGAATGCTCGCACCCTGCCATTTGCATATCATGTCCAGTCATTAAGGTAGCAAATTAGGGAGCCGAAAAAATTATTACCGATTTCTGTCTGATTCACGAGCGCATTCTATCTACGTGTTGCTCGTTTTCGAGCCCTTAAAAGTTTCTCCTGATACTTTAAGTGTGTGTAAATCTCTTCGTCACGCTTAAGTTCGAGTTGAGATATTACAATTTCCTGGTTGTTTCGTGGACCTCGAATCGTTGATAGAAATAGCTTATTAACATGTTCATTAATTATAGGATCTTGTAAACATTACAACATGCTATCACGATTTTCTCTTGTTGATTGATATTTTTTAAATATATTTTGATAAATAAATCTCAAATTAAACGTAGTTTTTCTATCACAGAGTTCTGAATATGTAGGTTTTAAAATTTCAAGATAAATTCACCGCTCGAATTTAAATTGAAATCACCTGCATACATATGGTAGAAATGTAGTACTTTCGTTTACTGATTGAAAAAATAATTTTTATATTATATCTTTACTTCTTTTATTGCAGGGTTTTAGATATGTGGATTTCAAAATGTCGAGAATTTTAATTCGCTGCTCATATCTAAATTGGTATCACGATACTGCGCATCGTAAAATATGTAGAATCCGAAACGTACACAGCGCGAGGTGTTAAGGAGCTAAACAGATTATTTTACGCCTTAACGGTTTCATGCTATACGTTCTCAGCTAACAGTCTCAACTACTGAAGTATTATAGTCTTATACATACGGGAAGTATATTTACTTGAATATATTTACCTATTACGCTCACTTACTTTGGAACTTCGTAACGTTGTATCGCTTCCTTATTTCTTTCGATGTCACTTTCAATTTTGTTCCGATTGTAAGCGACATTTATTTAGTTTTTTCAGAAGTTAGTGAAATTAAATTAATTGAACGTATCATCCTCGATGGTTATTAATCTGTCGTATGATCCTCTTTGGTGCGCCGTTAAAAGACGTGTGCAAGTCATTATCTGTTCACGGCTGCTTCCCTTGGACGTTATTCGCCTTCGAGAAGTATATCGCATCGTGATTCCCCTTAATTTGAGGAAATTGATAAAACTCTCTCTCTGCCTTAAACCTCGCATTAAACCGCCGCGTTTTCACCCTGCGATCTGGGCTAATAAATAATCGGCCCCCGTAATGAATTTGAACGAGCAACCTCCACTTAAACATACCTTTGACGCGAGCCCTGTGGTTTTTCGTCTTACCCAGAAAGGCTTTCGAACCTCATCCGGTTACATCGCGATTAAACGATATTTCCAAGCAGCACGATGCTTGATTCACAAGTGTTGCTGTACGAAAATTAACAAAACCGAGAAAAGCAAAAAGTTCTATAGATCTTGAACTCTCACGATGATTAGATGACGTGTAACTCTTCGAGTTTCAATCGTGTTGTTAGTATAGTATAAAATTCTATTTATCTGGCCTTATCAAAGGACACACAGTTTACCATATACCGTTGGACTTCATAATAGAAGTTTACCAAATTTCTTCTTTATCTATTATCTTCGCATAATAGAAGCTAATGTTCAGATACAGTGACGGATAAAAGAGAGCTTAAAATTGATGCACTACTTTAGTCACTTTTGTGCAAATGTTCTTATCACATTAGTAATAGTCATCTATTCTGTGCTATGTATATTACGTGTACCGTTAGATTCGCGGTTTCTGTGGTACAAATCCATTTTGTAAAATTACGATGTACCTTCTTATTTCAGTACACTTTCTTTCTTCCGCCACTGTAAGTTGAATGACACCAGCAAAAATTCAGTTCATCCAACCGGAAAAATATTAAATGAGATTTCCAATCCAATAAACAGAGTTCGGATAAACGGAGTTCCACTGTGCGTTGCGTTTTATCCCGACGTTTCGTAAATTTTCCAGTCCATTTTTCCGGGGTAAACTTTCCAGGGAAAAACAGACTTTTTCGCAAATATGTCAAAATCTGTCTCGACGCAAACAGCGCGAGTAAATTTGTCCATTTCTTTCAAGCTCGTTCATCCGCGAGCAACGAATCAAAATAAACGTAGCGATCCGCGTCGAATTAAATCGAATGACCGAAGAGATTCCTAAAGAAAAGAAGCGCGTTTATCCTCCGCGTTTGAATATATTTTTCCAACTAATACAGCGGAGGGCTTTCTCGTCGGAGACATTAATTGCGCCGATTGTACGCGCGTACGTGCGAAGGAACCTGAATTACGGGGTCTCTGAACGCGAAAACGTGTGCGTCGGAGGTGCGCGCTGGAATGGGAAGAGAAGAGAAAGAAAAGAAGCGCAAAGAGATGCAAAGAGGCGGTTGGTTATTTATAGGTTGCGCCCGGTTTCGAAGGCTTCCAAGCAAGGGTTCCCTCTCGTTTGCGTTCCCTATCCGGCCGGTGCCAGAGAAAAGACAAAAAGGAAACGCAAGGAGGATTCATGGGCGATCTTTATTATTCCTCGTCATTATTCGTCCGATGCTCGGGCACGGTAAGGTGGTAACAGGTGCAGCACCCTGTTCACTTTCTCGCCTGGCGCCTCTGCTGCCTCTCCGGTCTTCTGAATCGTGCCCGCTATCTTCTTGTTTTCCTCTTTGTAGCAGAAGGAACGTGGAGTCGAGCAAAAGTGAAAGAAAGCTTAACGAACAAATAAACGGGGCGATATAGTATTTTTATCAGGGTTTAATACGGTAGAATAAAAATAGAAACGTTGTCGGCTAAGTGAATCGATAAGCAAGGAAATTGGACGAGTCGGATGCAACGGTTAGAATGGGAATTCCAACAAAGACTGGTCGGCTGTCTCTAAATAGAGATTACAAACCCCGTCTCGGTGAGTTCTATCCCTTTCTGATGGAAAAATCTGCAAGACAGGAGAATCGAGTTAGTCGTTCGTAGCGGAATAATTCATGGATCAGGCCTGGTACACGGGGCCCGGTCCAAGGAGCCGCACTTCCGCGCTTTATTCCGCTGCTCGTTAATTCACAGACTTTTCCGTGGAATGAATCGCCTCCTCCCTTACTGGAATCCAACGTAAAACGACAGCTATAATCGCTCGGACACAGTCGCGCAGATTTTTCCTTTCGAACATTTATGGTTACAGAGACCTGAAATACGGTCCATTGTACTTCCTTTCGCTGCGATCGTATATTTTCTGTATGCACGCTGATGCACCGACCCTCTGTGTCTGCCCATTGCAACCGTATTCTACTACCTAGTTTTCTACTCGTGTTTCCACGCCGCAGGCCATTCTGTTCTTCGCTCGCTCCTTTAACACGCTGATACAATTAACAGCTAACTCCTACGGAATCGTTTGCATTCGAATAGGCCAGCATCCTCAAAGAACTTCGTTCTCTATCGATCGACAAACGTTCGCTCCGTGAAATACGTCGCAAAATTAACGTGCCTCGCGATCTTTGAAAATATCCCGTTACCTAATTCCGTTATGAAAACCATTAAAAAAAGAAAGTTACTGCCTCGAAAATCCATGCGAGTCTTCTCCCCAAACATTTGATATTTCTCGATATCTATCCATCGAATTAAATGACCAGGTAATAAAACTGAGAGCAGATTAAAGTTACGCGTACGTCTCTCGCACGCAATCCCATAATCGCATATTACTAGGAGACGTTTACAGCAGCCCTGTTGCTTCAAAATAACAACGACGCAAGGAACGAGGATCTCCAGTTAAGGGTTCCGTTTACCACAGTACATTTATTATGTTATACTGTTACCACCAAGCAGCAGAAACCTATGTTATACTGCGCGTTGGTCCCTCGAGGTTTCTCTAGCCAGTAAGTTCAATGCTTCTATCTTTTCTCCACCGACAAGGCGTTGTTGTCCACGAGCATCCTTACACGGTGGAAGGAAAAAGAAGGAAACGGCGAATGCACGGCGAAATTCCCACGGGCCGCTTCGTTATTCCGGAATTCGCGTGGAACGAACACGCGAGAACAATCGCTGATAATTGCTGATAATCGACGGCCCCTGACCCTGCCGAGCAAACGCGACGGAATGCAAGCCTTTTCACCGAAAATTGCGATCGATACGTCCCTCTCTTTCTTCCTCTCTTTCTTCGTTCTATCTTCTCTTCCGGCTTCTCGTCGCCTAGCAATTTTATCTACGGATTCAGAGTTCGACGAACTGCTCATTAAGAAGCGTTGACCCTTCTCCTGAAACCTATAATTTGGATAACAATCGGTGAGGTAATAAACCACGCGTTGCACTGGAAGACCGAGCCGGAGATGTTTAGAACATGTGTTTTGTTAAGCAATAATGGTTCAGTGAATTTCATATCGCGCGCGTTTGAGAAAGTCTAGCTTTTTATCGCGAAGATTGAATATTCGGGTGTTGAGCTGGTTTCTTCGTATTTCTTCGAAACCAGAGAGATCGACTAGGGTCTAGTAGGCATTTCTATTTAATTAGTTTCTAAGGTAATACGAAAAAATCTTAGATTGAGCTAATTGACTTTGGAATTGGATCATTTCAAATTCGATATTTTCAATATTTCAATATTCTTGCGACTATTTTAATCGCTCCGAATGGTTTATTATGTTTGGTCTTGAGACTAATTATATCATTGGCTAGTTCCAGAATCTCGTGGATTTATTAAATATTTGGGAAAGATCTTCCCTTTTTGATCGGGTCGTATTAACGTGTCACGCAATATCAAAATCAGGAAACCAACGGGCGAACTTATCAAATTTTTATTTCGTTGTCTTTGTACTTATGATTGTCTTCCAGATGTTTAGGTATTTTTTTTATCTTGTCGTTGTGGAATTTTTCATTTTATCGAAGCATTCTTCTCCTCGACTCTGATTCTAGATATTATTCTTTCTTTATTAACTAATTTTATAAAGATCTAAACGTACTATTAAAATCCAAAACAGCTATGAAAACGATCTCTGTTGCAAGTGTCTCAATTTATTGCTAGTACAAACTACATAATGCGTGAAATATACTTTCTCCGACATCATATTTACCGATTAAATCTTCAAGAATAACTAATGCTCCTAGCAGCGTCGCACCGTCCTCCTAAGTTCATATTTCAGCTGAAAATGAATGTACATTGCAACTCTCCGCAATTCCTTAAAATCCTCGAATAAATTTGCACGAACAGGTTATGACGAAACGCCAACATAATATTACCGAAGACTAACAAATGTGATTGCATCGGATCTGATCTGATTACGAAGAATTTCGACGAAAAAGGCTTTTCACGTGATGTATCTTCGTCAAAAACAAGAAAATTATTTACGTCTCGTCGTATATAAGAATTTTTCATTGTTATCAGCCGACTATCTGACATTGACAAATTAAATATTGTTCTCGACGATCTGCAGGTGATCACGGGCGCAAAACGACGATCTGTAGGACAATGTTCGGCAGGGACCGTCTTCTTCTTCTTATTTTTTTCTTCTTTCCTCAGATCGTATGCCGATCGAGATATTAATAGCGGAACCTGTTGCCGGGCGGTCATGTGTAAAAGTAACGTGCATGTGCTATAACGTAGAAAGAAGAGGAACATCGCCGTCGTGCAAACCCAGCAAGGACGTACGAGCGTGATTTGCAACGATCAGACAGACTCTGCTTCTTGTCGTCATTGATTTATAACCAGATTCCGTTTCACGTCGCTTATCATTGTAAACACGGTTTACCTGCGAAAAGTGTGCTAATTCTCGAACCGTTAAGAATAAGAACACGACAGTTGGGATCTTCCAAGATTACAGGTTTATGTCCTGTTTATGCAAAATCATTCAGAAATCTTTGAAAGTAAACAGAATAATCATAGTTATATTAAACGTTATGTTAAATTTGTCATTGATTGAGAGTATTTATTTACTTTACTTACTCTTTGGTATACAATCTAGTTACAAGCTGTCAGTTATATACCTTAGGTAACATATATGCTAGGTAACAATGCAATGTTGTATACCTTACGTGCGAAATTTTTTAGATTTTTTAGGTTTTGATCCTGATGAAAGTTATTCCGCCGATTCGTAAAATTTATTCGCGTTCATAATTGAGCCGGTGATTATGAAAGTGGTCCGAGTTAAGAATGTAAAAACGATGAGTTTATCGTTCATTCCGCGTCGCGTCTATTTACATTGTAATAATCCGAAATCATCTTGACAAATTAGTAAGAATTGAACCGTTGGATTAAGTTGGTTGTTGTGTCGTTAAACAGAATTTAGTTCGTGCGTCAAACGGAACGAGAAATATATGACATACGCCACTGTCATAATTACCTGCACAATTATGCGTTTAATACCATTAAATTGGCCAGAATTCGTGCAGCATGTTTCTTGATACAATAGAAATGCCAGCTTATTAATGATGCTGACGTATTTAGGCTAAAGTGATATAAAATTTCAATATGATGCCATTAAACTTTATGCGCTAACAATAAACCAAACGCGATACGTCTTATAATATTTATCATATTTCCACGTTTGCACCTGCAACTTGCGACTTGTGTGCCTCGTAATAGCTAGTTTCGGAGAAAATAGAATTAGTTCGCGGAAACGCATGCTAAAAATAATTTGTTTACGTTTGTAAGAATACTTGCCTGATAAGGATTGAGAATACTTTCGTGAAATGTTTTAATTGAAGTATCCTCAAGGAATCTCGACTCACTAGACGTAATATATAACATCGAGCAAAACCTGTTCTGTAGGATTGTACAAAGATCGATACAATAGAGACCATTGACTCTTTGCTGCTCCAGGATAAACCGACGCCTCATTATATTCGTATGATTTGCGATAGAAACTATTATCTGCTTATGTGTGTTTTTTTTCAAACGAATACTACAGGATTACAATTTCTTTATGATCTACAGCTGTCAAAGGAAATCCATTCTCATTTGTTATTCTATTCTACAAATTCTACAAATCTATATAACTTTTGTACGAACTGCGGCTGCTGAAAAAATATTCACCTTGGTTCAACCACATCTTCATTCGTCATGCGATCTACAAATTTAAACTGATCTTGAAAGTATTAGTCGCTACTATAAACGTTTCTCTTGCATCGACCAAATGGACAGAAGCAAAGAATTTCTCTAGACCTGATAGATACTGTGATAACAGTTGACTTTAAGACGATCGTTTCAATACACGTATAGAAATATACACAGAAATTAGATACAAATATATAGGTAACAAGGAGGATAATCATCTAATTATTTGAAGGAAATGTATGTAAATATACGAAATACAACTGTCAAAAAAAAAATTCTTTTTCTGTCAATCATATTTTCATTCGGATAACTGGCAGATATTGGTGATAAAGATTAACTTCAAAACAATTATTACAAAATTATTAAGTTGTTCAAAAAGAATTATAAAAATATATACAAGGATTAGATGTAGAAACGAAGAAGGAGATGGCAAGGAGAACAATTTTCAAATTATTTTAAGCGATATACAACCTCTCTGTGAACTACAGTTATGAAAGGGAAATTAGCCTCCTGTCAGTCAGATGATCATTTAAATTCCGACGATCGTTCAGAGATCATGAAAACTCACAACGGAAAGCGATCTAACATAGAAACGAGTGAATTTGGTCGAAGGCGCGATCCTGTGCTCGATTCGGTATTTGCTTCGTGTAATGTGTAACAGCATTGAACGTGTAACGATCGGAACACGGTTTGTGCCCCCTTCCACCTGGACGAAGCCACGATTCCTTCTTGTGTACACTCGCAGACACGCATACGTACGCACGTGCGGAGGGTACCGACTTACGTAGACGTTGAGCACACACGTGGAAGCCAATTGGAGAGCCAAGACTTGGCCAAGTCTTTATAAGTAGGAGCCATCCGCGTCCTCAGGACTTACTCCCTCTCGAGAACGTGCCACGATCGGCAACCGATTTCCAGAATAGTTCCTGAAAACACGCCGGGCTCGCGTCGCTTACGAGCATCTTGCGGTTCATGCAAGATCGTGGCTGTCTTTAACGTAACTTGAGGAAATTTCGACGTTTTGGAAATCGGAAGGCAATCGCGAGATGAGGAGGACCCGTACGAATTAAAAGAGAAGTCATCGTTGATCCTACGTAAAAAGGTGAGTAAGTTGATCCTTTCTGGGTCCATTGGAACCTTGCAAACGCCCTCGCAAATTTACGACTCGATTTTAGAAGACCATTATGTCGGGATATGTTGTGACGTGAGTGATCTATTCCGGACCTGCTGAAAGTGTTACGTTGACAGTGAGTTCTACGGTGTTTTCTGTTTCTCGGCGACAAGATAATTTCTCGACAAACAGGAACGTTTTCGCCGAAACCTTGTTGTCTTCCTGTTTTTCGAGTGGACTTACGGATTTACGAGTGTAAACCTTACGGCATGATTGTGTTCAAAGTACTAGTCGATACTCGACTCGTCGTTGGAAAACAGATTAGCTGTCTCGATTTTTTGCCACGAATTTGAATCATAGATCTGTAAATAGATTTCGTACGCGTCTTTCGAATTACGATACATTCAATAACCGACGTTAGTTTCTCGTCGTTTACTCGTTCGCACATCTAGCTATTTTCTATGTTTCTTTCTTTTTTTTTTTTTTGAAGTGTCGTAATAATTTTGTATCGATGACGTCAAAATTTATTAGGATCAATGTAGTGTACCATACGTTCTAACATCGAGTCCTTGCATATATCATTGTTAAACTTCGACGCGCTGTTTAATTAATACGCGGCTTTCAATTCGATGAAAGGAAGGTAGATGAAGACATCGACTTCTGAACGGACGTAGCAACGCATTAACACGTTGCTCGGTAACGTGATCTTGTAATTATATTTGAGCAATCTTTTTGGTTACCAAATGCTACTCCGTAATGACGTCATTTATATCGACTGTAATGCATTTCACGAATGGCTTCATGAATAAATTAGAGTAACAGTGTGAATAGTAAGCTTATCTTTTTTGCTTCTTAGAAACTGTGAATCTATAAATGCTCTTTTATAAGAGAAATATATTTACATTTTTCAGAATTCGAAATAATTATCTCTCCGATATTCATCGTCAGTACTGATGATTTATTATTATTTTCCGACCGTGTTGATTCAGAAATTATTGTTCTTTCCGGATCTTGAACTCTCTGTAATACGTGGTTGGATTTCAAAATCAAAATACTCCTTGTACTACTATGTTTAATATCGTTTTCTACATACAGTCACTATATTGATGTAAGAGATTAGAGCAACTGCAGTACAGGTTTTAATAAATTAAAGCCGATGCGAATACGATGTTGAATATGCACTTTACCGGCTGCTATTGTGTTCGCAGTTGTTTTTCACTACAACGCAAATAAAATGATAAACGATACGGTATTTTATCAAGGAAAACATCGACAGTATAAGATAGCTCGATCTGAAATACTTTTGTAGCCTATATTTCTATCAACGATTTCACTATTCTCCGACGTCATTATTATCTAGATCGTTTCGATTTTCTGCGAATCACAAGACTGTCCTTTCCATATTTTAACGTCGAAACAATGCAAAATCTTTCAGCTCCCAAACTTGTTCTCACGCACTTGTTAGATAGTGATAATTAGTTTGCGAATATTTATGCACTTATGGGACATTAAAAAATGCAAAAATGCGCAATAATATGCAAAGATGCAAATTTTGCATCTATTACTATATGCAGATGAAACAAAGATCTACTTAGCTTCTTTTTAGAGTCTTTGTAAAAAATATGAATCCGCATAAATATCCGCAGGCTAATTATAATATTTTAGTTTCCTGCCTCTCTTATCAGATCTTTGCACTTGGTTTAATAAATAAAAGAATTCTTTAATGTTTTGAGAAATAGCACTGTACGCTGGAAACGGAAAATTAAACAGGAAATTGCTATTTACGGAAACGGGAATTTAAACTAAAGAAATTTGTCGACGATAAAAGCAATATAAAATGAAAACAAAAACACGTTGATCGTTTAAAATGATTGAAAGATCGTCGAAGATTAGAAGCACAGATTTCTTTCCTAATAATCGCACGCTCGTTCGAAGAGTCGAAAATCGGCATCGTGCGCTTTATACAATCGCTAGAGTCACGTAACTGTTTTACCGGGTTAGCTGACACGATTTACAAAGTTACAACGTGTCGAGTGAACGAACGTGTGCTGGCCGAAAATTCTCAACTCGATTAACGATTCTCGTCGCATCGGTTAGCCGAAAATCGCGAGCTGTTTTTGGATCGGCCATGCATTCCGCTTAACCAGTTGGGAACCGATTCGTCGATCTTGGCATTGAATCATTCGTACGGATACCACACTACGATGCAACTTGCAGCTTGTCCCCGACATTGCTTCGTCATGGTCCTCGCTTACCCGTAAATGGAGCGTTTTGGCAAGGCTGCCAAAAAATATTTTTGGACCTAGAGTAATCGGCTAAGAGCTATTGAATATAGATAAGAAGGAAGCGATTAATACGACGTGTGCTTCGTAAGATAATCATCGAGTGCATATTACGAAGGTTACGCGCGTTCTTGAATTTTCAGCTTGAGTTATCCCTTTCGCTATTAAGATTTCTATATATATACGTAACGTAGCTACAAAACGCATTCACATTCTTCTTTATCTTTTGAATGAAATATTTTTCTGCCAGATTTTACATTTCCTTTTCGCGTACGATGCACAGTCTGGGACAAAGTTAAGCGAACATGTGGTGGAAGTACATAGACATCAGTGAAGCTTAATCGAAATATAGTATCGACATTATGTACTTAAAGATTTATTTATTGTATATCCTTACGATACATAGATTATTTTGGAAAATAATTGTAATTAATCTTTTTATCCTTATTTCGAACAAACTTTATTTAACGAAACTTCATTTATACGTATTTCCACTACCTGTCACTTGTTTTCGTTCGTTCGTATTTTATATTCGTTGTCATAAATCTACTCTGTTATTTACGGATGATAAATGGGGTAAAATTTGAGGTGTTTGCACAGTAGGAAGTTCAAAAAATTCAAAAGTCAGACGATCAAGAAGGTTTAATCAAAGTATTCCGTCGTATTAATTGACAGTTCTCGATAATAGTGTTACGATCTCATAAATTCATAACTTCTTTTTCTAATCCCCTACACCATGGCATTACACCATAACTGCGCTTAGTTATACAAGTCGTAACGTAAACATTCGCGCGTATATTCACCTTTGTGTAAAGAAAAATTGCTTCGAATATCAAAGATACTTGCAGCTCGAAAAATTCCGCAGCGAGAGGGTTAAAAAGCGTCGGCGAATTTCGCTTTCGTGTACCTGTCGTCACTCGTGTTCCTTCAATTGATCATGATATTATATGGGGTACGTAACTCCGAACAGAATACAGAGTCGCAAGGTGCAATAAGTAAAATGCATTATGCACAAGATACGGATGCACGCGATGCTTCTTCACTCGCTTTAACGAGCCATTCTTCCCGGGTTTGCGATAAAAACTGGGTATCCGCGAAGGACATTCCACCAGACACGGTTCACGAGTCGGAGAGTGGAGTTTTTCTCGCGTCGACGAGTTTATTTCATTGTCAGGTGCAACAAGAAGCCGATTAAAAATGAATCGCGACGTCAAGAAAGCTGAAGCGCGTTATTTCGCTCGTTGCTTAATCGACGAATCGTTTAAGGCTTTCGCAGTTCCCTTTCTCGTCCAACTTGCTGCATCCGTATAAATTTCAAGATAGAATGTCATACGCGATGCGATAAGATGACAAAAGTAATTAAAAAGTATGATTTCTCGTAACAAGGAATCTGTGACGGCATACTTTCCATTATTAACGAGACTTAAACGATCGGAGATTTAATTGAATCACGACCTTGAAAGATTCCAGAATTCCGATTAAAAGCCGATTTTCCATCGACAAAAGAAAAATCCCGCGCACTGACTCACGCTATTATTCAATGATGTTCTCCTTGTAAAGAACGAATCTATTCAACGCTGCCATTGCTGTGGCACCGGCTGCAATTACGATTATACTAAACGATCTCCTCGAGAACGCCGCTATTTTCAATGTCCTTTAATTAACCTGAATAGTAACCGACACCTGCCACGTTGTATAACTATTATTCAGAATAGGGGAATCGCCATTAATAAATTCTCAAGAAAGTGGTAAACATCGATAGCGTGGGGAGAACACCGACAACGATATCAGCAACAGATTCATGCTTCAAGGAAGGAAATTCAATTAGTTTTACATTGAACTACTTTATGCAACAAATCGTTTAAGGATAGCTGTTATTTATTAATAGTTCCAAACAAGGGCCATGTTTTATGATCGATGTTCTCTATCTCTCTCTCTCATTGATTCACTCGGCTGTAATTACGCTCTATTTACGTCGACGTTAATATCTCGACAGGATTTCTCATTTTCTCGGTGGACAGGCATCCGCGGAGCCTTGAACCTCGGTGAGGCCCGCATGCGATGCATGATAAATGTACGGTTAGCGTTGGAAGGTGGATTGCGGTCGCAAATAAGGGAGATAATGAAAAAATGAAGAGGACGGTGTAAGCGGCTCGTGTGGGAAGGCTTGCACGTGCAATTTACAAGTATCCCTTTAATTGCGAGCCGCCGTGGATACGATTACCGTCGGCAACAGACGCGTTTGCCGTGGCGAGTTTGAAAAGTGTTTTGTTTTTCGCGCGTCGCAAGTCACCGACGCTGAATACCGTTGATCGGCTTTCATTCGTTTCGACGAGTATAAGAAAAAAGAGTCTTTGCTTCCGTTTGATATCATTATCGTTAATTAGAAAAGAATTTTCATTCATTCTTCTGTGTCTCTCGTGAAAACACCGATTTCATTGGAAAGTGGAGAAGTCGATTGAGTACAAAGTGGTCGTTTCGGGTCAGACTCGTCGAGGCAATAAATCTCGTTGAATATAAGAAGCGTCTTTGCTTTCAATCGATTTTCTTTGAAATTCAATCGTCTTTCGTGGAAATAAATTGGTCGAATAATAGAGAACTCGGTTAAGTAAAATGTTCTGTCCGTTCTATGTCAGATTCATCAGGCTGATAATGGAAGAAAATGGAATCTCTGTTTTCAGTTGTTATCGTTACGATAAATAGAAAGGAAGCTCGATCGATCTTTCATGTCTTTTGTGAAAATAGATTCGTTGAAAACAGGAGAGTTCGTCTAAGTAGAATATCATCGTCGCAGGTCAGACTTAGATCGATAAAGAAGAATCTCTACTTCCAATCGTTGTCGTTACGATAATTATAAAGGAATTTCGATCGACTTTCTATTTCGTTCGTAGAAGTAGGTTGGTTGAACCGTGATAAGTTCGGTTAAGTGGAATGTGATCATTCCAGGCCAGACATATTAGACTGAGAAATTCGATGGTACGATCGTCAAGTTCTCGGAACGAGTGCCATGATTTAATCACCACGCTGATTCTAACGCCATTGTGCATCGACGAGGATGCGAAAGAGAGGGAAATCGTGGAATTGGTGGGAGAAGAGACGACCTTGCGACTTTCCATGGCAAGGCTGCACTTATTGCAGCGAGGATACCATAATAACGATCTAGGTTCACTGCACCGGCTCGCATCGGTGCTGCTTCTTCGTCAGGATCCGTTCTATCCTCTTAATAGCTTCTCTATTATTTATCCGCGTTCCTTCGGCCGTTTACAAACTGGTTCTATGAAATATACAGCGAGCGACAGCTTCTTCGCTTTCGTACACTTAGAATTCCACGCGCTTGTCGTTCTTTTTTCCTTTTTTATCTCCCGTACACGTGTTTTCTTTTCGATCTTTTATCGAATTTTCCTCTCTGTCGAACGGCAAACTGGATGGTTGCGACAAACGGTGCAATTCCACGCCAAGAATTTCGCTTTCGAACTACGGCATTTATAGCTTCGAAGAAGAGATTGGTCGTCGGTTTCCGTTCAGATCAAGAACTGGTTCGATCAAACTGGTCATCCCAACGTCTTCAAGGACTTCGTTCTTACATCTTACGATCTTCTAGAACTTACGGATACCGATCCGTTTCAAAGAATATCCAGTTTGATCCATGGTAAAATTCCACGAAACACCTTTCCTCTCTGCAATGATTACTATCAGCGATATACGTTTATTCGATTGAACATAAAGGACGACGGAGGACGGCTTTCTACATCTCGTCTCGGTCAATTAGTAATTTTCCCTCGATTTTTCTAATTCTCACGCGCGAATTATCCTTAAGGATAACGATACGACTAATGTCGATGTACACGACGATTTCTTGAATTGCGAGCCGCGATTTATTGGACAATTGACTTTAATTCGAGGTCATGCGTTTCGAGCATATAATTACGTATCTGCATTTTCTGCCGCTATTAGCGTCCGTGATTTTTACCAGGAAATTGGCACGCCATGTTCGCGTTGGAAATATATTTTCTTCGTCGAAGGAAAGCAACGAGAAAGGGAAGAGAGTGGAAATCAATGAAATCGAAATTACACGAGAAATTGCGCCAAGTGTCATCTTCATTTCAACGAGTTTCTTATTTATTCAAGTACACTCGTGCTTACATTTCTTTAAACTCAGTCGAGAAAGCATCGATTAGATCGTTACCTCGATGGTTGGAATTCGAAATGTTTTAGCTTCCGGGTGCCTTTGGCCCGTGAAACCGTTAAATCACAGGCCCGGCGAGAAGATGTACTATTAATGATACGTTTCGAGTTGTTTGCCTCTTCGCGAAAGGTACCTCTTAGGTTATTTCAAAGTGTCCATCAAAAGAGCTACACGAAATTCCTATGAATATTCAAAAATCGTTCTCGAAAGGGAGAACCCCGAATTAGCTTTCATAAGATGCACGTATGCAGTCTATAATTCGGCAACCTTGCAATTTTTGTAACTAAAATGTACTTTGAAAGCCAAGTTAATTGGTCCAGAGAATACTTGGAGATGCAGCTCGTCCTTGAAACGTTTCGAATCTTCTTCGAGCTCTCTTATTCCACTTACAACCAACAACAGCAGGTGGCAGAGTGGCTGGAAACGTTTTATAAATAAGTCGTGCAACTTCTTAATGACCTGTCGTTATCTTACGCTTCTTTACGCAGTTGCGTAGTTTCGACTTAACTGTCTATTTATGCAGTCACACATGTATTTGCATATTGGCAACTCAAGTAGCTATTAGTTGCTGTCGATGCATTGTTAATGAGAAACGATTAATCCAGTTATAAATTACTGAATGACAACACGTCAAACGTTTTGCTTATTTAACAATTATTAGTTTGTTTTGCAAGGTTTACCGAGTTTAGAAGTTGATAAGGCAAGTCAAATTGATTTGTAACAAAGTTCTATGATATATAGTATGTGTGATAGATATATAGTGTACTACATCGATCGCTAATGAAACTGGAGACACATCATTTTTTAAACCGCGTATCTTTCTCGTCAGAAGTGTCTTTATTTTAGTTAATAATGTCTAGACTGTGAATATTTATGCAAATTTATCGTTTTACGAAGTCAAGCAAAGAAATGGAACCTAAGCAAAGATCTCTGGATATTTTTACCCTTTAATTTCCCACAAGCACGTAAAGATTTGCAATCTACGGATCCAAATAGAAAAAGAAAATAGATGTTATATAAACATAGATCGTTTAAGATGTGATAAAGGAGATATGACAAGAAAATGAAATACGAGAGAAACAGTAAAGAGCTTGTGATTAGGTTATCGCGATACAATATAGAAATAGATCAGCAATATTTATGTCGGTCTACAGCTAACTGCGGAAGTCGTAAACAAAGTGCGTATCTGCGTAAACAATCGGGGCATTTCGGTAGACAGTACTGGCAGATATTAGCTTTAAGATCATTGACAACATCAAGTAGTAAACGTATCTCGTATAAATCTACGTTACATCGCAATAATCGCAAGTTCTTCGCCGTTCCCTTTGTATTTCGTGTTTTTGGCATAAATCTTTTCTGTAACATCTTAAACCACCTATGTTTACACAACATTCTTCTCTCATTTAGATCCGTAAAATATACCAAAAAAGATTAGACCGTTAAAATCTAAGACATCCTGTATAAGTAGCGTAAACTTAACAATTGCAACGTACCATATTATAAATTGAAATAATTGCATCGACGCAACGTACGCATCGATAGCAGCAAATGTGTTAGTTCGGTGGATTCTATGTTCTGCAACCATACGATTCTTCGTCGCCAAACCGCACGGACCGATCGGGAAACTTTCTTCGAAAGATGTAATTGCTTCGATCACGGGAACGTTCAAAAAGTTTCAGACGAATTCTTCTTCATCGATTCTGGAGCATTTGATCTTCCGATGAAGTTGCTTGAAATGCGGCTCTCGAAACGTAATCCTTCTGTTTTTCGCGCGACTCTCGAGGGATTGGGAACATCGTCTATACGGGATGCGACCAATTCGTATTCAAAGCACGGATCTCGTGCAAACGGGGCCTGAACCCTCGCCGCACGAAATGTTTCATTCAACGAGGAAAGGTTCTTCGCCCAAATCGCACGGGCCATTTGCGGTAAATCGAATGACAAGTGGATCACCGACGACACAAATCCGCGACCTACTCGTTTCACTTGGATATCTTAAAATATCGTATTCATAAAATCGTCGTCTCGGCTGCATCGAAATTTCCCCTTAAAATTCATCGTTTCATTATACTATCTGTTTCGTTGATCGAAATTGCCAGTCGTTGGAAAAGAGATCGTTTAATAAAATGGAGAATTGTTCATTATCATAGAAATAGATAGATATTATCATAGAAAAACTCACTTTGCATTATATAATCCTTGCATCGAGTAGGGATACTTATGCAAATTCGGCCTTTTTTTATCAAGATGGCTAAAGAGAGATCTATTTCGGTTACTAAACTATACTTCATAACGAGTATTATACTTTGAATAACTTACACAATTTTGAATATTATGTGCATTCTATACATTTCTCCATGTACATGTAAATTTCATACAAATGCATAAACATCCTCGGCCTTTGATATCTTTGACAGTTGAAATACGCGACAAATTCTCCAAATTTTATTTTACGCTAAGGTAATTGACCCAAATTTACGCTTCCGGGGCGTGTCGTTTAACTTAACAGAGTCAATTAATAGCACGCAATTTATCCTAGTGTGATAAACGGCTTCCATATGACACAACATCTCACAAACCAGTTCCTATTTCGGTTCAACCGAGTACGCTCCAATGTCACGATCACCAACACTGACATTGACGCTGTCGACGTTATGTCACCGCACTCTCTCCTCTTCTCCCATTCCACAGTGAACATGGAGAAGCCGCATTCTCAAGTTATGTCACTTACAGTTCATGCAATCCTCTTCCCACTCTAACCAACGAGGAGAAAGGACAACAGAGCGGCGTGCCGTGCGTGGTCTGGTTAGATTTACCTTTTCGACGCATAGCTTTCTCCCCTTCTACGACTCTTACTTACTCCAACACCTTCGTCCAAAACTTTCAGCCAGTCAGAATTTATCGTTCCTCCTTTCGACGATTACGTACTCGGTAGTACGCAGCGCATCTCGACCAGCCGTAGGTCGCGTACGATGCAATTCGTTATTCTGTTATGCAGGATCGCTGCGAGTGGTATTTATGGCACTGAATCCAGTGCGCCTTGCTTCATCCGACGAGTGTTGCACGTTGCGTATAGGTGCAGGTCCTACAGGGGTAGCAGAAACGAATAAATAGCCAGGATGATTAACGACGCGAAACTTTCAAGACCTAATCGCTGACGTTGAACCTCGAAGTGATTTATCTTGATTCAAATATCGATCCTTCCGTCTACAGATAACCGACCGAAGGATTGGAATATATACAGTGTCTCGCGAAAATATTCGCACACTTGCTATAGAGAAATACGGGTTTCTTATGAAATTCGCAAGTGATAACTTTTTTATGATAAAGTCTTCAAATATCTTCGTAAGCCACTATATATTCTCCACGGAGGGATTGCTAAGCGCATAGACCTCTGTCAGAATGCATTATTCCATAAATTTATCTAGTCGTAAGTTTAAAACGATGGGACTCGGTGTAAGTTCACAGTTTCTTCGGTTTATCGCGATGTAAAGGAGAGGAAGTCGGTTACCTACGGCTTAGTGGAAAGAAAGCAACCTACAGCTTGATTCGCAGTCTGCACCTACACGCAAGAATCGTATATATTTTACAGGCGGAGCTGCGTCGTCAGCGAACGTTGTCGATCGCCTGACAGGTTATCGATACGTTTAAAAATCATAGACAAAGTACTTCGCCCCTTGTTGATTCCATCAAGGAAATTTTATTACGATAGACACGTTGTATGAATGGTTTTCGAGATGAACGTAAAATGCTGCCAGATTTTTCGTTTGTCAGAGCTTGATAGAGTAGAAAGAACAATGGCGGACAAAAGAAAGTTCAAAATTCATAATTGTGTATAATAACTACATTACATTTAATTGTTCTTGACAGTTACTACAAGTGTTTTTTCTAAAATTATAGCGTCCTTTTTGTACCCTTTATCCTGCAAACTTCCTTTTGTCCTCGACTGTATACAAACACCTGCAGAAATCTATTATAAATATATTATGCGCGTTATACGAAAAGTAATGTTTTTCTCATTATCGCTTTATTTTACTTTTTACATTCGTATTATTGCGTTTTCAATTATATTTATATCAAGTTTCCTATTGTACATATTTTCTATGTTTTTATAATATCTTACGATTTACACTTGGATTTCGAGTACTGTTACGTGATAAACAATTCGAAAGACTGTTAGCTAACAGCAGTAATCAATGCAACGGCTGCATGGAAAGAATTGGTCGCGATGGGGAATTAAGGAATTTGCGATGCAGATCATAGTACGGCACAGCCAAGAAGACACAAGGTTCATTCACTTCTTGTCTTCCTTATTCTATTCACGATGGACGCTGATTTACGGTCTCGGTAAAAAAAGCTATCGCGTCAAATCATTAAAGGCGTGTCGGAAATCAACGTTAACGTAACTGTACAAGCGAATTCGCGGTGGGTAGGGTATTGAAATTGTTGTTGTAGCACGTGGATTTTTATCGAAGAGTGGAACGATGAAATAAATCGAGGTCGAAATGAGAATCGTTTGATCCTGAGCCATCGATGATGCTTGAATTATTCCAGCCAAGGTCAAGGGACAGTTAGAATCCTTTCGGTCGGGGAAGATTGGACGTGAGCCAAGCAGTACGTAACTGTTCGACTGCTTATCTTTGTTGGTTTATGCGAAATTTTCAACCGAGGAAATCCACGCCTCTCGCCCTACAAAACGAAGTAGACTACGTCATGTTCGGCTATCCCGTTAAAACTATGGAGATTTAAACGCCACTGGATTTAAATTTATGAACACCGTTGATTCTTCGCTAGGAAATCGACAAAATTAACATCGGTTTCTGACAATTTTATTGATATGAATTATTTCATTTTCAGACACGGTGAACCGAAAACATGTGGGCAAGCCTACATACGTTAGGCGTTTTGATAGCGCTGATCTCGCCGACGTTAGCTGATATTGGTAAGATCCTTTTCATTGATTCGAAATTTGAACTTTAAACTAGTTTGTAGTATTCACGGTTCGCAGTCGAAGTTGGCATGAATGGTTCGAAGGACCTTTTAGGAAATGCACGAACTATCTATTTTCTTGACAAGCCCATTTACAGCGCGGCTCACGGACGCGTGATACGCTTACCGATTCCATGGTGCATTGCCATCATTTTTATTTCTCCGTCATCTCAGTCAGCAACGTTGTTGTCCGCTGTGTCTTCAAACTGGTTTCGCGCGAGACGCGTGGCCTTGACTGCATCGAAGGAAACTTACTTAAAGAACTTTACTAATGTAAAATTCTTTATGTCTACGTATCGCGAATTCAGACTCGAATATTCCAACATTCCAATGTTAATTTTTTCGCAAAAGAAACGTAAAAAGTATCAAATGATCGAGTAAAATTTTCTTTGAATTTACAAAGCCTATTTTCTGCCTATTATTATTTATAATCATTTCTATTATTTTAGCAAAAGGTCTGCCCTCAATACATCTGCCCTTGCCACATCTACCGAGTGGTTTCATGTGCATTGAAGTAGGATATCATGCCGATCCTAGCGACTGTAGAAGATTCTACCGATGTGTTGATTGGGGATTCGGAAAACCGCTGCAGATCTTTCAATTCGAGTGCGGTGTTGGAACAGTATTCTCTATGCGCAGGGGTAACATCTGTACTCTCCCCAACGACAGCGATCGCCCAGAGTGTGGTGGAAATATCATAAACAACAATAATTCGACTACGACTTCTCCGACCACAACAGGAATATGGGCGACCAATGGAACTGTTACAAACAATCTACTGCAAACAACTTCAAAGACTACTACCACAAGCTTATCAACAAGTAGTAACCAATCTTCTGCGACAAGTGGAAAACCAGGGAATGATCAAGGTCGAGGACGATGCGTTCAAGAAGGATATTTTGCTGATATGAATAACTGTAGAAAATTTTATAGATGCGTTGAAGAAGGTTCTGGAAACTTTGTAAAGCATGAATTTGAATGTGGAGTTGGTACTGTCTGGGATCCAGATATACAAGGATGTAATCATCCTTGGGCTGTATCACGAGAAGACTGCAAGGAAGGCTCAGGGACAGCCGCCACTGGTAGTGGCGATGATAATGGACAATGGACCACAGATAACAGTGGACAATGGACAAGCGGAACAGGCAGCCCTGGACAACCTGGAGACGCTACTAGTCAAACAGGACAACCAGGTCAGCCGGGAGAAACCACTGCACAACCTGTTTCTAACAGTACTGCGGAGACACCTGGTACTTCGGGCACTCCGGGAACACCTGGCACCCCTGACACTTCTGGCAGTCTAGGATCTACTACAACTTCCAGCACTTCAGGTACACCTGGCGTCTCGGGAACTCCTGTTACACCTGGCACCTCAGTAACTCCTGGTATACCTGGCACCCCTGGAACTCCTGTTACATCTGACGCTTCAGGAGCTCCTAGTAAACCTGGCATACCTGATAGCGTGGGCACCCCTATCACTCCAGGAAGTTCTGGTACCCCTGGCACATCTAGCACACCGATCGCATCTGGCACACCGGGTACATCTGGCACACCGGCTACATCTGGCACACCGGGTACATCTGGCACACCGGCTACATCTGACATACCCGGTAAACCTGGCACACCTGGCGCACCTGCCACACCCGGCACATCCGGAATCCCAGGCACTTCTAGCATTCCAGCAAGACCCGGTGCCCCAGGCACTAATGGCTCACCCGGCACTCCTGGCTCAACTGGTACACCCGGCACAACTGGTACCCCCGGCACAACTGGCGCTCCTGTCACATCTGGCACTCCCGGCACGCCTGGCACTCCTGCCACACCTGGCACACCTGGCACACCTGGCACACCTGGCACACCTGGTACTCCTGGCACACTAGGTACACCCGGCATATCTGGAAGCCCAGGCACTTCAAGCATTCCAGGTAGTCCTGGTGCCCCAGACACTCCTGGCTCACCCGGCATACCTGGAAACTCAGGCGCTGCTAGCATTCCAGGAAAACCTGGTACTCCCGTCACACCTGACACACCCGGAATACCTGGAAGCCCAGGCACACCAAGCATTCCAGAAAGTCCTGGTGCCCCAGGCACTTCCGGCTCACCCAGCACGCCTAGTTCTCCTGGCTCACCTGGTACTCCTGGCATACCTGGCATTCCAGGAAGTCCTAGTAATCCCGGCACACCTGGCACACCCGGCATACCTGGAAGACCAGGCACTCCTAGCATTCCAGGAAGTCCCGGTGCCCCAGTCACTCCTGGCTCACCCAGCACACCTGGTACTCCTGGCACACCTGGTACACCCGGCATACCTGGAAACTCAGGCGCTGCTAGTATTCCAGGAAGACCTGGTACTCCCGTCGCACCTGACACACCCGGAATACCTGGAAGCCCAGGCACACCAAGCATTCCAGAAAGTCCTGGTGCCCCAGGCACTTCCGGCTCACCCAGCACGCCTAGTTCTCCTGGCTCACCTGGTACTCCTGGCATACCTGGCATTCCAGGAAGTCCTAGTAATCCCGTCACACCTGGCACACCCGGCATACCTGGAAGCCCAGGCACACCAAGCATTCCAGAAAGTCCTGGTGCCCCAGGCACTTCCGGCTCACCCAGCACGCCTAGTTCTCCTGGCTCACCTGGTACTCCTGGCATACCTGGCATTCCAGGAAGTCCTAGTAATCCCGGCACACCTGGCACACCCGGCATACCTGGAAGACCAGGCACTCCTAGCATTCCAGGAAGTCCCGGTGCCCCAGTCACTCCTGGCTCACCCAGCACACCTGGTACTCCTGGCACACCTGGTACACCCGGCATACCTGGAAGACCAGGCACTCCTAGCATTCCAGGAAGTCCCGGTGCCCCAGACATTCCTGGCTCACCCAGCACACCTGGTGCTCCTGGCACATCTGGTACACCCGGCTTACCTGGAAGCCCAGGCACTCCAAGCATTCCAGAAAGTCCTGGTGGCCCAGGCACTTCCGGCTCACCCAGCACGCCCAGTACTCCTGGCTCAACTGGTATTCCTGGCATACCTGGCATTCCAGGAAGTCCTAGTAACCCCGGCACACCTGGCACACCCGGCATACCTGGAAGACCAGGCACTCCTAACATTCCAGGAAGTCCCGGTGCTCCAGACACTCCTGGCTCACCCAGCACACCTGGTACTCCTGGCACACCTGGTACACCCGGCATACCTGGAAACTCAGGCGCTGCTAGTATTCCAGGAAGACCTGGTACTCCCGGCACACCTGGCACACCCGGCATACCTGGAAACTCAGGCGCTGCTAGCATTCCAGGAAAACCTGGTACTCCCGTCACACCTGACACACCCGGAATACCTGGAAGCCCAGGCACACCAAGCATTCCAGAAAGTCCTGGTGCCCCAGGCACTTCCGGCTCACCCAGCACGCCTAGTTCTCCTGGCTCACCTGGTACTCCTGGCATACCTGGCATTCCAGGAAGTCCTAGTAATCCCGGCACACCTGGCACACCCGGCATACCTGGAAGACCAGGCACTCCTAGCATTCCAGGAAGTCCCGGTGCCCCAGTCACTCCTGGCTCACCCAGCACACCTGGTACTCCTGGCACACCTGGTACACCCGGCATACCTGGAAACTCAGGCGCTGCTAGCATTCCAGGAAGACCTGGTACCCCCGCCACACCTGCCACACCCGGCATACCTGGAAGCCCAGGCACATCAAACATTCCAGAAAGTCCTGGTGCCCCAGGCACTCCCGGCTCACCCAGCACACCTAGTACTCCTGGCTCACCTGGTACCCCTGGCACTCCTAGCATTCCAGGAAGACCTGGTACTCCCAGCGCACCTGGCACACCTGGCACACCTGGCACACCTGGCACATCTGGAACTCCAGGTACTCCAGGCACCCCAGGATCACCTGGCACTCCTGGCACATCCGGAACATCGGACAACACAGGTACTGCGGCCACTAACGGTACCCCTGGTACACCAGCTTGGCTTGGCTCATCCAGCGTGTCTGCATGGTCTGGCTCATCTGGACAACCTAGCACCTCACGAATACCCGTATACCTCGGAAATCCTACCACTCCCGAAATTACTAGTGCGACAACCACATCTAGCATAACAGAAGCTCTCAACACTCTCAGCACTACAAGCACGCCAAGTAATTACCAAACTCCTCAAACACCAGCAACTCCAAGTAGTGGAAATGAAACAACCGCTACAACTGACACTCCTAGTGAATCTGACACTCCTGCCTCTTCTAGTGAACCCGACACTGCAGGCACTCCACGCACTCATAATGAACCAGATAATCCAGACTCCTCCGGCACAGATAGTGAATCCGAGACTGCAAGTACTTCTAGTGAACACGATTTTCCAGTCACACCTGGAGAACCTGTAACTCCTGGCACACCCGGTACTGCAAGCACATCCGGTTCTCCCGAAAGTCTTGTTACACCAGCGACATCCAATAGTGAAATTGGATCCCCTCCTACACCCAGTATTCTCAGTAAACCCCCAACTCCCAGGACGCCACGTCACCTCAAAACTCCTAAAACACCAGCGACACCCAATAGTGAAACTGGATGTCCTCGTACACCTGGTATAGCTAGTGAACTAGAATTCCCCAGAACACCAGATATTCCCGAAACTCTTGAAACACCATCGATATGCGATAGTGAAATTGTACTTCCTCGTACACCTGGTATAGCTAGTGAACTAGAACCCTCCAGGATACCAGATATTCCCGAACTTCCTGAAATAGCAGCTACACCCAATAGTGAAACTGGACCTCCTCCCACACCCAGTATGGCCAGTAAACCTCCAACTCCCAGGACGCCAAGTCATCTCAAAACTGCTGAAACACCAGCGACACCGAGTAGGGACACTACACCTCCTCCCACAGCCAGTATGGCCAGAAAACCTCCAACTCCCAGGACGCCAAGTCATCTCAAAACTCCTGAAACACCAGCAACACCGAGTAGGGAAACTACATCTCCTCCCACACCCAGTTTGGCCAGTAAACCACCAACTCGCAAGACGCGAAGTCATCTCAAAACTACTGAAAAACCGGCGACACGCAGTAGTAAAACTATGTCTCCTCCCGCACCCAGTATGGCCAGTAAACCTCCAACTCCCAGGACGCCAAGTCATCTCAAATCTCCTGAAACACCAGCGACTCCGAGTAGGGAAACTACACCTCCTCCCACACCCAGTTTGGCCAGTAAACCTCCAACACGCAAGACGCGAAGTCATCTCAAAACTACTGAAAAGCCGGCGACACGCAGTAGTAAAACTATGCCTCCTCCCGCACCTAGTATGGCCAGTAAACCTCCAACTCCCAAGACGCCAAGTCATTTCAAAACTCCTGAAATACCAGCGACACCGAGTGGGGAGACTACACCTCCACCCACACCTAGTATGGCCAGTAAACCTCCAACTCGCAGGACGCGAAGTCATCTCAAAACTACTGAAAAACCGGCGACACGCAGTAGTAAAACTATGCTACCTCCCACACCCACTGTGGCCAGTAAACCTCCAACTCCCAGGACGCGAAGTCATCTCAAAACTACTGAAAAACCGACGACACGCAGTAGTAAAACTATGCCTCCGCCAACACCTAGTATGGTCAGTAAACCTCCAACTCCCAGGACGCCAAGTCATCTCAAAACTCCTGAAACACCAGCGACACCGAGTAGGGAAACTGCACCTCCTCCCACACCCAGTATGGCCAGTAAACCTCCAACTCCAAGGACGCCAAGTCATCTCAAAATTACTGAAAAACCGGCAACACGCAGTAGTAAAACTATGCTTCCTCCCACACGCAGTATGGCCAGTAAACCTCCAACTCCCAGGACGCGAAGTCATCTCAAAATTACTGAAAAACCGGCGACACGCAGTAGTAAAACTATGCCTCCTCCTACACCCACTATGACCAGTATGCCTCCAACTCCCAGGACTCTAAGTCATCTCAAATCTCCTGAAACACCAGCGACACCGGGTAGTGAAACTGCGCCACATCCCACACCCAGTATGGCAAGTAAACCACCAACTCCCAGGACGCCAAGTCATTTCAAAACTCCTGAAACATCAGCGACACCGAGTAGGGAAACTACATCTCCTCACACACCCAGTATGTCTAGTAAACCTCCAACTCCCAGGACGCCAAGTCATCTCAAAACTACTGAAAAACCGACGACACGCAGTAGTAAAACTATGCCTCCTCCTACACCCACTATGACCAGTAAACCTCCAACTCCCAGGACGCCAAGTCATCTCAAATCTCCTGAAACACCAGAGACACCGAGTAGTGACACTGCGCCTCCTTCTACACCCACTATGGACAATAAACCTCCAACTCCCAGGACGCCAAGTCATCTCAAAACTCCTGAAATACCAGCGACACCGAGTGGGGAGACTACAGCTCCTCCCACACCCAGTATGGCCAGTAAACCTCCAACTCCCAGGACGCCAAGTCATCTCAAAACTACTGAAAAACCGGCGACACGCAGTAGTAAAACTATGCCTCCTCCTACACCCAGTATGACCAATAAACCTCCAACTCCCAGGACGCCAAGTCATCTCAAATCTCCTGAAACACCAGAGACACCGAGTAGTGACACTGCGCCTCCTTCTACACCCACTATGGCCAATAAACCTCCAACTCCCAGGACGCCAAGTCATCTCAAAACTCCTGAAATACCAGCGACACCGAGTGGGGAGACTACAGCTCCTCCCACACCCAGTATGGCCAGTAAACCTCCAACTCCCAGGACGCCAAGTCATCTCAAAACTACTGAAAAACCGGCGACACGCAGTAGTAAAACTATGCCTCCTCCTACACCCAGTATGACCAATAAACCTCCAACTCCCAGGACGCCAAGTCATCTCAAATCTCCTGAAACACCAGAGACACCGAGTAGTGACACTGCGCCTCCTTCTACACCCACTATGGCCAATAAACCTCCAACTCCCAGGACGCCAAGTCATCTCAAAACTACTGACACACCAACGACACCCAGTAGTGAAGCTGGTCCTCCACCTACACCCAGTATGGCAAGTAAACCTCCAACTCCCAGGACGCCAAGTCATCTCAAAACTACTGACACACCAACGACACCCAGTAGTGAAGCTGGTCCTCCACCTACACCCAGTATGGCAAGTAAACCTCCAACTCCCAGGACGCCAAGTCATCTCAAAACTCCTGAAATACCAGCAACACCGAGTGGGGAGACTACAGCTCCTCCCACACCCAGTATGGCCAGTAAACCTCCAACTCCCAGGACGCCAAGTCATCTCAAAACTACTGAAAAACCGACGACACGCAGTAGTAAAACTATGCCTCCTCCTACACCCACTATGACCAATAAACCTCCAACTCCCAGGACGCCAAGTCATCTCAAATCTCCTGAAACACCAGAGACACCAAGTAGTGACTCTGCGCCTCCTTCGACACCCACTATGGCCAATAAACCTCCAACTCCCAGGACGCCAAGTCATCTCAAAACTACTGACACACCAACGACACGCAGTAGTGAAGCTGGTCCTCCACCTACACCCAGTATGGCAAGTAAACCTCCAACTCCCAGGACGCCAAGTCATCTCAAAACTACTGACACACCAACGACACCCAGTAGTGAAGCTGGTCCTTCACCTACACCCAGTATGGCAAGTAAACCTCCAACTCCCAGGACGCCAAGTCATCTCAAAACTCCTGAAATACCAGCAACACCGAGTGGGGAGACTACAGCTCCTCCCACACCCAGTATGGCCAGTAAACCTCCAACTCCCAGGACGCCAAGTCATCTCAAAACTACTGAAAAACCGACGACACGCAGTAGTAAAACTATGCCTCCTCCTACACCCACTATGACCAATAAACCTCCAACTCCCAGGACGCCAAGTCATCTCAAATCTCCTGAAACACCAGAGACACCGAGTAGTGACACTGCGCCTCCTTCTACACCCACTATGGCCAATAAACCTCCAACTCCCAGGACGCCAAGTCATCTCAAAACTACTGACACACCAACGACACCCAGTAGTGAAGCTGGTCCTCCACCTACACCCAGTATGGCAAGTAAACCTCCAACTCCCAGGACGCCAAGTCATCTCAAAACTACTGAAAAACCGACGACACGCAGTAGTAAAACTATGCCTCCTCCTACACCCACTATGACCAATAAACCTCCAACTCCCAGGACGCCAAGTCATCTCAAAACTTCTGAAATACCAGCGACACCGAGTGGGGAAACTACACCTCCTCCCACACCCAGTATGGCCAGTAAACCTCCAACTCCCAGGACGCCAAGTCATTTCAAAACTCCTGAAACATCAGCGACACCGAGTAGGGAAACTACATCTCCTCACACACCCAGTATGGCCAGTAAACCTCCAACTCCCAGGACGCCAAGTCATCTCAAAACTACTGAAAAACCGGCGACACGCAGTAGTAAAACTATGCCTCCTCCTACACCCACTATGACCAATAAACCTCCAACTCCCAGGACGCCAAGTCATCTCAAATCTCCTGAAACACCAGCGACACCGAGTAGTGACACTACGCCTCCTTCTACACCCACTATGGCTAATAAACCTCCAACTCCCAGGACGCCAAGTCATCTCAAAACTACTGACACACCAACGACACCCAGTAGTGAAGCTGGTCCTCCACCTTCACCCGGTATGGCCAGTAAACCTCCAACTGCCAGGACGGTAGGTCTTCTCAAATCTCCTGAAACACCCTCGACACCCAGTAGTGAATCGGAATCTCCTTCTGCACCCGGTACGAGCAGTGAACCTCCAACTCCCTGAACTCCAAGAAATCAGAAAGCTACTGGTACACCAACGACACCCAGTAGTGAAATTGGACCTACTTCTACTCCCGCTATGGCCATGAAACCTCCAACTCTCAGGACGCCAAGTCCTCTGAAAATTCCTGAAACACCTTTGACACCCAGTAGTAAAACTGGACCACCTCCTACACACAGTATGCCCAGTAAACCTCTAACTCCGCGGACGCCGAGTCATCTGAAAACTTCTGACACAGCACCGACTCCCAGTAGTGAAACTGGATCACCTCCTACACCCAGAATGCCCGGTATTCCTCAATCTCCCTGGACACCAGATATTCCCGTAACTTCTGAAACACCAATGACTCCCAACAGTGAAATTGGACCTTTTCGGACACTTGGTATGTGTAGTGATCCCGCAACTCACGGCGCATCTCTCACACCTAGTGAACCTGCTAGTCCCTGCAAATACGATACTCTACACGCACTCGGTATTTCCGTAACTCCAGAAACACAAACGGCAGCCTGTAGTAAATCTGACACTCCCGGCACACCTGGTATTCCTAGTAAGCCACTCCAGGCTCCTCTGGCAGTCCTTGTGGAACTGAAACGCCTGCTACACCTGGCTCTACTAACATGCCTGCTACGCATTGCATTCCGTGTTAATCAGCATCTCCCAGTAATTTTAGCACTGCTAGTTCATCTGAATCTTCAGGTACATCTGGAATAACTATTGAACCTTGTAATACTATCACTGGGAATCCTGGTACTTCTGGCACTCCTGGCAGTCCCGCTGAAACAGCTACTCCTAACACTTCTGGCACTCCTGACACTCCCGCTGAAACAGCTACTCCTAACACTTCTGGCTCTACTACAGGTATTCTAAACGTTATCTGGTTTCATTTGTATAAATATAAACGATGACCAGTTACTGATTATTTATATATTTCGCAGGAACTTCTGGATCTACAAATACGCCAGGCATTTGTGCAGATGATGGGTTCTTTCCAGATCCTGGAGACTGTCGAAAATTCTATCGCTGTGTCGGCAGTGGTTCCACGTTTATCAAATACGAGTTCCAGTGCGGTACAGGAACTGCTTGGGATTCAGCTATTCAGAGCTGTAATCACGATTATCTCGTTCCTGGTTGTAAAGGGGTGTCTATTTCGACTAGCTTGCCAGATATTACAGTACCAGATTCATCTTCGAATGAAGTCACCAGTAAAACTGATTCCAACAGACCAGATTATAGTACGAAGAGGCCTAATAACGCCGCAGCTTGTGATAAGCCAGGTTTCTATCCGGACCCAACACGGTGTGACAAATTCTACCGTTGCGTTGACAATGGAAACGGCTTCAACGTGTATCATTTCGACTGCGCACCTGGAACCATATGGGATCCTAGCATCGACACGTGCAATCATCCCGATTCCGTGTATCCTCCAAGAAATTGCACGATGCCTCCGTCAGGTTCATCTACTAGTACAGAACAATCACCTAGTAGTGCAAGCACTGAATCTACTGGAACAATAACCGATTCGAGTACTTCATCTACAGCCCCGACAGAAACTAACACAGGTGCATCTCAATCGAGTACAGAATCTACTCCTCAAGGGGCTACAGTCACTCCGACTGTAGCATCTACTCAGCCCACGTCTGAATCGAGTACGGAAACTACTTCTGAGCCAACTACGAAGAAGCCTAATAACGCCACCGTTTGTGATAGGCCAGGTTTCTATCCAGACCCAACACGGTGTGACAAATTCTATCGTTGCGTTGACAATGGAAACGGCTTCAACGTGTATCATTTCGACTGCGCACCTGGAACCATATGGGATCCTAGCATCGACACGTGCAATCATCCCGATTCCGTGTATCCTCCAAGAAATTGCACGATGCCTCCGTCAGGTTCATCTACTAGTACAGAACAATCACCTAGTAGTGCAAGCACTGAATCTACTGGAACAATAACCGATTCGAGTACTTCATCTACAGCCCCGACAGAAACTAACACAGGTGCATCTCATTCGAGTACAGAATCTACTCCTCAAGGGGCTACCGTCACTGCGACTGTAGCATCTACTCAGCCCACGTCTGAATCGAGTACGGAAACTACTTCTGAGCCAACTACGAAGAAGCCTAATAACGCCACAGTTTGTGATAGGCCAGGTTTCTATCCGGACCCAACACGGTGTGACAAATTCTACCGTTGCGTTGACAATGGAAACGGCTTCAACGTGTATCATTTCGACTGCGCACCTGGAACCATATGGGATCCTAGCATCGACACGTGCAATCATCCCGATTCCGTGTATCCTCCAAGAAATTGCACGATGCCTCCGTCAGGTTCATCTACTAGTACAGAACAATCACCTAGTAGTGCAAGCACTGAATCTACTGGAACAATAACCGATTCGAGTACTTCATCTACAGCCCCGACAGAAACTAACACAGGTGCATCTCAATCGAGTACAGAATCTACTCCTCAAGGTGCTACAGTCACTGCGACTGTAACATCTACTCAGCCCACGTTTGAATCGAGTACGGAAACTACTACTGAGGCAACTACGAAGAAGCCTACTAACGAAACAGTTTGTGATAGGCCAGGTTTCTATCCGGACCCAACACGGTGTGACAAATTCTACCGTTGCGTTGACAATGGAAACGGCTTCAACGTGTATCATTTCGACTGCGCACCTGGAACCATATGGGATCCTAGCATCGACACGTGCAATCATCCCGATTCCGTGTATCCTCCAAGAAATTGCACGATGCCTCCGTCAGGTTCATCTACTAGTACAGAACAATCACCAAGTAGTGCAAGCACTGAATTTACTGGAACAACAACCGATTCGACTACTTCGGCTACAGAACCGACAGTATCTTGCACAGGTGCATCTCAATGGAGTACAGAAACTCCTTGTGGAGATGATACGGAAACCACGACTAAAGCATCTGCTCAGCCAACAATAACCGATTCGAGTACTTCATCTACAGCCCCGACAGAAACTACCACAGGTGCATCTGAATCGAGTACAGAATCTACTCCTCAAGGGGCTACAGTCACTGCGACTGTAGCATCTACTCAGCCCACGTCTGAATCGAGTACGGAAACTACTGCTGAGGTCACTACGACGAAGCCTAATAACGCCACAGTTTGTGATAGGCCAGGTTTCTATCCGGACCCAACACGGTGTGACAAGTTCTATCGTTGCGTTGACAATGGAAACGGCTTCAGCGTGTATCATTTCGACTGCGCACCTGGAACCATATGGGATCCTAGCATCGACACGTGCAATCATCCCGATTCCGTGTATCCTCCAAGAAATTGCACGATGCCTCCGTCAGGTTCATCTACTAGTACAGAACAATCACCTAGTAGTGCAAGCACTGAATCTACTGGAACAATAACCGATTCGAGTACTTCATCTACAGCCCCGACAGAAACTAACACAGGTGCATCTCAATCGAGTACAGAATCTACTCCTCAAGGGGCTACAGTCACTGCGACTGTAGCATCTACTCAGCCCACGTTTGAGTCGAGTACGGAAACTACTACTGAGGCAACTACGAAGAAGCCTAATAACGCCACAGTTTGTGATAGGCCAGGTTTCTATCCGGACCCAACACGGTGTGACAAATTCTATCGTTGCGTTGACAATGGAAACGGCTTCAGCGTGTATCATTTCGACTGCGCACCTGGTACCATATGGGATCCTAGCATCGACACGTGCAATCATCCCGATTCCGTGTATCCTCCAAGAAATTGCACGATGCCTCCGTCAGGTTCATCTACTAGTACAGAACAATCACCAAGTAGTGCAAGCACTGAATCTACTGGAACAATAACCGATTCGAGTACTTCATCTACAGCCCCGACAGAAACTACCACAGGTGCATCTGAATCGAGTACAGAATCTACTCCTCAAGGGGCTACAGTCACTGCGACTGTAGCATCTACTCAGCCCACGTCTGAATCGAGTACGGAAACTACTGCTGAGGTCACTACGACGAAGCCTAATAACGCCACAGTTTGTGATAGGCCAGGTTTCTATCCGGACCCAACACGGTGTGACAAGTTCTATCGTTGCGTTGACAATGGAAACGGCTTCAGCGTGTATCATTTCGACTGCGCACCTGGTACCATATGGGATCCTAGCATCGACACGTGCAATCATCCCGATTCCGTGTATCCTCCAAGAAATTGCACGATGCCTCCGTCAGGTTCATCTACTAGTACAGAACAATCACCTAGTAGTGCAAGCACTGAATCTACTGGAACAATAACCGATTCGAGTACTTCATCTACAGCCCCGACAGAAACTAACACAGGTGCATCTCAATCGAGTACAGAATCTACTCCTCAAGGGGCTACCGTCACTGCGACTGTAGCATCTACTCAGCCCACGTCTGAATCGAGTACGGAAACTACTGCTGAGGTCACTACGACGAAGCCTAATAACGCCACAGTTTGTGATAGGCCAGGTTTCTATCCGGACCCAACACGGTGTGACAAATTCTATCGTTGCGTTGACAATGGAAACGGCTTCAGCGTGTATCATTTCGACTGCGCACCTGGTACCATATGGGATCCTAGCATCGACACGTGCAATCATCCCGATTCCGTGTATCCTCCAAGAAATTGCACGATGCCTCCGTCAGGTTCATCTACTAGTACAGAACAATCACCTAGTAGTGCAAGCACTGAATCTACTGGAACAATAACCGATTCGAGTACTTCATCTACAGCCCCGACAGAAACTAACACAGGTGCATCTCAATCGAGTACAGAATCTACTCCTCAAGGGGCTACCGTCACTGCGACTGTAGCATCTACTCAGCCCACGTCTGAATCGAGTACGGAAACTACTGCTGAGGTCACTACGACGAAGCCTAATAACGCCACAGTTTGTGATAGGCCAGGTTTCTATCCGGACCCAACACGGTGTGACAAGTTCTATCGTTGCGTTGACAATGGAAACGGCTTCAGCGTGTATCATTTCGACTGCGCACCTGGTACCATATGGGATCCTAGCATCGACACGTGCAATCATCCCGATTCCGTGTATCCTCCAAGAAATTGCACGATGCCTCCGTCAGGTTCATCTACTAGTACAGAACAATCACCTAGTAGTGCAAGCACTGAATCTACTGGAACAATAACCGATTCGAGTACTTCATCTACAGCCCCGACAGAAACTACCACAGGTGCATCTGAATCGAGTACAGAATCTACTCCTCAAGGGGCTACAGTCACTGCGACTGTAGCATCTACTCAGCCCACGTCTGAATCGAGTACGGAAACTACTGCTGAGGTCACTACGACGAAGCCTAATAACGCCACAGTTTGTGATAGGCCAGGTTTCTATCCGGACCCAACACGGTGTGACAAATTCTATCGTTGCGTTGACAATGGAAACGGCTTCAGCGTGTATCATTTCGACTGCGCACCTGGTACCATATGGGATCCTAGCATCGACACGTGCAATCATCCCGATTCCGTGTATCCTCCAAGAAATTGCACGATGCCTCCGTCAGGTTCATCTACTAGTACAGAACAATCACCTAGTAGTGCAAGCACTGAATCTACTGGAACAATAACCGATTCGAGTACTTCATCTACAGCCCCGACAGAAACTAACACAGGTGCATCTCAATCGAGTACAGAATCTACTCCTCAAGGGGCTACCGTCACTGCGACTGTAGCATCTACTCAGCCCACGTCTGAATCGAGTACGGAAACTACTGCTGAGGTCACTACGACGAAGCCTAATAACGCCACAGTTTGTGATAGGCCAGGTTTCTATCCGGACCCAACACGGTGTGACAAATTCTATCGTTGCGTTGACAATGGAAACGGCTTCAGCGTGTATCATTTCGACTGCGCACCTGGTACCATATGGGATCCTAGCATCGACACGTGCAATCATCCCGATTCCGTGTATCCTCCAAGAAATTGCACGATGCCTCCGTCAGGTTCATCTACTAGTACAGAACAATCACCTAGTAGTGCAAGCACTGAATCTACTGGAACAATAACCGATTCGAGTACTTCATCTACAGCCCCGACAGAAACTAACACAGGTGCATCTCAATCGAGTACAGAATCTACTCCTCAAGGGGCTACCGTCACTGCGACTGTAGCATCTACTCAGCCCACGTCTGAATCGAGTACGGAAACTACTGCTGAGGTCACTACGACGAAGCCTAATAACGCCACAGTTTGTGATAGGCCAGGTTTCTATCCGGACCCAACACGGTGTGACAAATTCTATCGTTGCGTTGACAATGGAAACGGCTTCAGCGTGTATCATTTCGACTGCGCACCTGGTACCATATGGGATCCTAGCATCGACACGTGCAATCATCCCGATTCCGTGTATCCTCCAAGAAATTGCACGATGCCTCCGTCAGGTTCATCTACTAGTACAGAACAATCACCTAGTAGTGCAAGCACTGAATCTACTGGAACAATAACCGATTCGAGTACTTCATCTACAGCCCCGACAGAAACTAACACAGGTGCATCTCAATCGAGTACAGAATCTACTCCTCAAGGGGCTACCGTCACTGCGACTGTAGCATCTACTCAGCCCACGTCTGAATCGAGTACGGAAACTACTGCTGAGGTCACTACGACGAAGCCTAATAACGCCACAGTTTGTGATAGGCCAGGTTTCTATCCGGACCCAACACGGTGTGACAAATTCTATCGTTGCGTTGACAATGGAAACGGCTTCAGCGTGTATCATTTCGACTGCGCACCTGGTACCATATGGGATCCTAGCATCGACACGTGCAATCATCCCGATTCCGTGTATCCTCCAAGAAATTGCACGATGCCTCCGTCAGGTTCATCTACTAGTACAGAACAATCACCTAGTAGTGCAAGCACTGAATCTACTGGAACAATAACCGATTCGAGTACTTCATCTACAGCCCCGACAGAAACTAACACAGGTGCATCTCAATCGAGTACAGAATCTACTCCTCAAGGGGCTACCGTCACTGCGACTGTAGCATCTACTCAGCCCACGTCTGAATCGAGTACGGAAACTACTGCTGAGGTCACTACGACGAAGCCTAATAACGCCACAGTTTGTGATAGGCCAGGTTTCTATCCGGACCCAACACGGTGTGAC
Organism: Bombus flavifrons; assembly: GCF_040668555.2. Classification (NCBI taxonomy): domain Eukaryota; kingdom Metazoa; phylum Arthropoda; class Insecta; order Hymenoptera; family Apidae; genus Bombus; species Bombus flavifrons. The sequence continues at coordinate 7,035,543 of NC_138455.1, read as the reverse complement.
AAATTCTATCGTTGCGTTGACAATGGAAACGGCTTCAGCGTGTATCATTTCGACTGCGCACCTGGTACCATATGGGATCCTAGCATCGACACGTGCAATCATCCCGATTCCGTGTATCCTCCAAGAAATTGCACGATGCCTCCGTCAGGTTCATCTACTAGTACAGAACAATCACCTAGTAGTGCAAGCACTGAATCTACTGGAACAATAACCGATTCGAGTACTTCATCTACAGCCCCGACAGAAACTAACACAGGTGCATCTCAATCGAGTACAGAATCTACTCCTCAAGGGGCTACCGTCACTGCGACTGTAGCATCTACTCAGCCCACGTCTGAATCGAGTACGGAAACTACTGCTGAGGTCACTACGACGAAGCCTAATAACGCCACAGTTTGTGATAGGCCAGGTTTCTATCCGGACCCAACACGGTGTGACAAATTCTATCGTTGCGTTGACAATGGAAACGGCTTCAGCGTGTATCATTTCGACTGCGCACCTGGTACCATATGGGATCCTAGCATCGACACGTGCAATCATCCCGATTCCGTGTATCCTCCAAGAAATTGCACGATGCCTCCGTCAGGTTCATCTACTAGTACAGAACAATCACCTAGTAGTGCAAGTACTGAATCTACTGGAACAATAACCGATTCGAGTACTTCATCTACAGCCCCGACAGAAACTAACACAGGTGCATCTCATTCGAGTACAGAATCTACTCCTCAAGGGGCTACCGTCACTGCGACTGTAGCATCTACTCAGCCCACGTCTGAATCGAGTACGGAAACTACTGCTGAGGTCACTACGACGAAGCCTAATAACGCCACAGTTTGTGATAGGCCAGGTTTCTATCCGGACCCAACACGGTGTGACAAATTCTATCGTTGCGTTGACAATGGAAACGGCTTCAGCGTGTATCATTTCGACTGCGCACCTGGTACCATATGGGATCCTAGCATCGACACGTGCAATCATCCCGATTCCGTGTATCCTCCAAGAAATTGCACGATGCCTCCGTCAGGTTCATCTACTAGTACAGAACAATCACCTAGTAGTGCAAGCACTGAATCTACTGGAACAATAACCGATTCGAGTACTTCATCTACAGCCCCGACAGAAACTAACACAGGTGCATCTCAATCGAGTACAGAATCTACTCCTCAAGGGGCTACCGTCACTGCGACTGTAGCATCTACTCAGCCCACGTCTGAATCGAGTACGGAAACTACTGCTGAGGTCACTACGACGAAGCCTAATAACGCCACAGTTTGTGATAGGCCAGGTTTCTATCCGGACCCAACACGGTGTGACAAATTCTATCGTTGCGTTGACAATGGAAACGGCTTCAGCGTGTATCATTTCGACTGCGCACCTGGTACCATATGGGATCCTAGCATCGACACGTGCAATCATCCCGATTCCGTGTATCCTCCAAGAAATTGCACGATGCCTCCGTCAGGTTCATCTACTAGTACAGAACAATCACCTAGTAGTGCAAGCACTGAATCTACTGGAACAATAACCGATTCGAGTACTTCATCTACAGCCCCGACAGAAACTAACACAGGTGCATCTCATTCGAGTACAGAATCTACTCCTCAAGGGGCTACCGTCACTGCGACTGTAGCATCTACTCAGCCCACGTCTGAATCGAGTACGGAAACTACTGCTGAGGTCACTACGACGAAGCCTAATAACGCCACAGTTTGTGATAGGCCAGGTTTCTATCCGGACCCAACACGGTGTGACAAATTCTATCGTTGCGTTGACAATGGAAACGGCTTCAGCGTGTATCATTTCGACTGCGCACCTGGTACCATATGGGATCCTAGCATCGACACGTGCAATCATCCCGATTCCGTGTATCCTCCAAGAAATTGCACGATGCCTCCGTCAGGTTCATCTACTAGTACAGAACAATCACCTAGTAGTGCAAGCACTGAATCTACTGGAACAATAACCGATTCGAGTACTTCATCTACAGCCCCGACAGAAACTAACACAGGTGCATCTCATTCGAGTACAGAATCTACTCCTCAAGGGGCTACCGTCACTGCGACTGTAGCATCTACTCAGCCCACGTCTGAATCGAGTACGGAAACTACTGCTGAGGTCACTACGACGAAGCCTAATAACGCCACAGTTTGTGATAGGCCAGGTTTCTATCCGGACCCAACACGGTGTGACAAATTCTATCGTTGCGTTGACAATGGAAACGGCTTCAGCGTGTATCATTTCGACTGCGCACCTGGTACCATATGGGATCCTAGCATCGACACGTGCAATCATCCCGATTCCGTGTATCCTCCAAGAAATTGCACGATGCCTCCGTCAGGTTCATCTACTAGTACAGAACAATCACCAAGTAGTGCAAGCACTGAATCTACTGGAACAATAACCGATTCGAGTACTTCATCTACAGCCCCGACAGAAACTACCACAGGTGCATCTGAATCGAGTACAGAATCTACTCCTCAAGGGGCTACAGTCACTGCGACTGTAGCATCTACTCAGCCCACGTCTGAATCGAGTACGGAAACTACTGCTGAGGTCACTACGACGAAGCCTAATAACGCCACAGTTTGTGATAGGCCAGGTTTCTATCCGGACCCAACACGGTGTGACAAGTTCTATCGTTGCGTTGACAATGGAAACGGCTTCAGCGTGTATCATTTCGACTGCGCACCTGGAACCATATGGGATCCTAGCATCGACACGTGCAATCATCCCGATTCCGTGTATCCTCCAAGAAATTGCACGATGCCTCCGTCAGGTTCATCTACTAGTACAGAACAATCACCTAGTAGTGCAAGCACTGAATCTACTGGAACAATAACCGATTCGAGTACTTCATCTACAGCCCTGACAGAAACTAACACAGGTGCATCTCAATCGAGTACAGAATCTACTCCTCAAGGGGCTACAGTCACTGCGACTGTAGCATCTACTCAGCCCACGTCTGAATCGAGTACGGAAACTACTGCTGAGGTCACTACGACGAAGCCTAATAACGCCACAGTTTGTGATAGGCCAGGTTTCTATCCGGACCCAACACGGTGTGACAAATTCTATCGTTGCGTTGACAATGGAAACGGCTTCAGCGTGTATTATTTCGACTGCGCACCTGGAACCATATGGGATCCTAGCATCGACACGTGCAATTATCCCGATTCCGTGTATCCTCCCAGAAATTGCACAATGTCTACTACTACATCGACGTCTGAAACGACTACAGTATCAACGAGTGGGGGAAGCACCAGCAACGAGTGGGTAACAACAACATCAACTACAGGATTCACCACGGGATCGACTACGGATGCTTCTATCCCAACGCCTTGTCCAATTGGAAATTTAACCGATGAACAGATAGTACTAGTCTGCCCAACTGGTTTCCGAAGACATCCGAAATATTGCAACCTATTTTATCAATGTACTATGGAAAACAATGTGGACATAAAAGTACTTGTACTGAGTTGCCCAGAGGGATTGATCTTCGACGATCGAAAGTTACAATGTTTGCCTGAAGACAAAACCGACCAACATTGCAAGGGTACCAAAGCTTCTGCACGATTTTACAGAAGATTAGAGGAGAGTTCTATGTCTCCTGTAAGTATTTGATTTTAAATTTTTACTTATACCTTTTTTAAAGCATATCTGAGCATTTTCTTTTAAATATCTATTTGATTTCAGATCAAAGCATCGAGCGAGGTACTATGTCCAGGAGCGGGACATTATCCTTACAAACAAGGCTGCAGTAGTGTATTCTATAATTGCAAACAGAATTCCAGGGACAATCTTCAAGGTTATTTGTATAAATGTCCGGAGAACTTCTTGTACTGGTCAGTTTCGAGGAGATGCGAGCGTGCAACACGATTACCTTTGTGCACGATATTTGGGAGTAAAGATAAAGAGAATTGGGAGGAGAGATGGGAGATTCCAATAGAAGAGTCTAATCTGTCTGCCCGAAGTCTGTTTGTCTAAATTTTCATAAAAAGCTATTAGTGGTTCGAATGGATAGCGTAAACTCTCAGGACAATTTCTGCTCGTATTTTCTATTAGATCTATTTAAAGGTCGTAACTTTTACTTATTAGAATATGAGTAAATTACCTTTGCAACATGGCTGCGGAAGATCTCATAAAGAAACATTCAGATCTTCAACAGTCATCTTGCCGTAATTAATAACTCTATATCGATCCATGTGCAAAAAGTAATTCTTAACTATTTTGCGAGAATATAATAGGTATTTTCCTATGATTTTCCGTAGCGAGATCGTAAAATCATTGGAAAACCTTCGCGAGTGTTGGGGTTTTCGGTTGAGGGATTTATATGCAATATTCGACTGTATTCAGTAATTTATAATATTTATTAATAGAGTCGAACATTTTCTTGCGACTACGTGTCGCGATTTATATAATTTTACGTTAATGTAACCGTAATAAATCAAAATTGACGATAATAAAATTAATATCCATAGGTGAATATAATAATTAAAGATTAGAATTTTGAGTACGGTGAAATATAAAATATAGAATGTTTGGCGTTTAATAAATTTATCCGACGAATTTAATAGTGCTCAAACTTTTCACTGAGAAAGTATATTTACAACCTCAGGACCATGTTCTGAATACAGTACAAAAAACAATAAGCTTGGGAAGATAATTTTGTATATAATTACGTGTTAATTATTCTAATCACTGCTTCCTTTATATGAAACATCATTCATTGCGTTTAATTTCTTCTTTCAATTGCGATGAGATATCGAGTATCGTTAAGGTACCCTTTGTAAAAAAAAAAAAAGGAGCATTGCGTTTAACACGTTTATTTAGACGTAAAATATCCCTAATGTAGTCATTGAGTGAGTACAAGTATTGTGTGTGTTTGTGTTAGATTCTTCTGAAAATTGTTATTAATAAATAATAATGATGAATAATAAATAATGAATTTTCACATAAAATAAAGAAGTGCAAAATTCTACAGATCTCTCATATCTATCCCATCATATTTCCTGGTTGTGAAAGAAGGTTAAAACTCAGTTAAAAATAACTTATAGCGATATTTGTTTTTCTAGAACACTGCTGAAAATAAATCATTTGAAAAGTTAAGTCGATTGTCTCGCACCATTCGATTACACTGGCCGATTGTAATTTACTTTGTGTGTGCGTACGTATGACGTGACTGTGACTCATATAAGTCATATACTCATACTTTACTATATTACAGCCAGTCGAACAGCAGAGCTGTGGATGAGTAGGTGGTTGTTAAATTGAATTAATTGTTATCTATACAGAAGTATTCAGGAAGATCTAAGCGTCTAAGAAAAATTGCAAATAAAAATCACTCTTAACAGAGCAAAATGTTTCGCAGTTCGCTTAATTTTGACAAATTATTAGGTACGTTTTTGTCGCTTATATCAGATGAACAAGATGTCCGACTGTCGAATTATATTTTGAATTTTTTTTATAGATAAAGCAACGAATCCTTATCAACTTGAACCTGACTGGGTAGCAGTACTTCAAATATGTGATTTAATACGTCAAGGGGATGTGCAGTAAGCGAATATTAATATTTAGTCCGAAGTTAACCTTACTATTTCTTAACCATGATGAAACAATGACATTCTCAATTTACTGTGCATATGCAGTTATTTTTCACATATTTTTCATATTTTGTAAAAGTGAATATTGTTTTAACTTTTTCTTATTTATTGTTTCATATTGTATCATAATGGCAGAAATAGCATTATGCCATTTAAGTATAGGTTAATAATGAAATCAAGTTTTAATTTTTTTATGTGTACAGACCTAAAGCAGTACTTGCAGCCATCAAAAAGAGAACAACAAATATAAATCCACATGTAGCTTTATATGCTCTATTGGTGAGGAAAAATAAGACTAACTGTCTGAGTAAATATCTTATTCTTAGAATTATCAGTTGCACTCTAAAAATATTGTTCCTTGTATAGGTTTTAGAATCTTGTGTCAAAAATTGTGGTACGCTTATACATGATGAAATTGGTACTAAGCAATTCATGGAACAACTTAAAGAATTAGTAAAGACAACGACTTATGATAATGTTAAACTTAAAGCTTTAGAATTGATTCAAGCCTGGGCACATGCCTTTCGAAATTGTCCTAAATATAGAGCAGTGCAAGTATGTTTAATAAATGTGTTTTAATTATGCTTTATTTTAAATAATATAAAATGTTAATATTAATGGAACATGTGCATATTAGGATACACTTAATATTATGAAAGCTGAAGGATATAAATTTCCCACTTTAAAAGAAAGTGATGCTATGTTTATTGCTGACACTGCCCCAGCATGGGCAGATGGAGATGTGTGTCATCGTTGTCGCGTATCATTTAGTATGGTACAAAGAAAACATCACTGCAGAGCATGTGGTCAAGTATTTTGTAGTCAATGTTCGAGTAAAGTATCCACACTGCCTAAATTTGGAATTGAAAAGGAAGTTAGAGTGTGCGAAGCATGCTATGAAAAAGTTAATAAGTATGTATTAAATTTATTTTTATGTTACACTTTTATTATTTTATTTATATTTTTAATTCATTCATTTATTTCCACAGACCATCTACTGCTCAAATTAAAGACGGAGATTTACCTGCTGAATATCTCAACAGCTCTTTAGCTCAACAACAACAAGTATATAACTATATAAAAAAATTAGAAATTAGAAAGTATACATATATCGTAACATACAATATCCCATATTAATAGGTACCTCCCAGAAAAACAGCAGCAGAACTACAAGAAGAAGAAGAACTTAATCTTGCCATAGCCTTAAGTCAGAGTGAAGCAGAACATCAAGAAAAAGAAAAAAAACGGGGAAGTCGTACAACAAAAGTAAACCCACCCAGCACACGCGTTGCGAGAGCATCTTCTCCACCACCATCACCTGTTAGTTTTAAATAGCACAAAACTTTAATAGAAAAGTACTATGATTTCAATTTTTCAGCAAGAAGAGACGGAGGTTGATCCTGAGCTTGCAAAGTATTTGAATCGCAAACGTTGGGAATTAAGACAAAGTGCACTAGAAGAACATAGTTCTAGAGCAGATGTTACCAGTCCTTCTGCTCCTAATATAAGCAGTCCAATGCCACAAAAAGTTATAATTGTTAAACAACAGAACGGAGAAGTTGATACTCAAATGGAAGAATTTGTTAATGCTTTACGATCTCAAGTTGAAATTTTTGTTAATAGAATGAAAAGTAATTCGTCAAGAGGCAGATCAATTGCTAATGATAGTTCTGTACAAACTTTGTTTTTAAATATTACTGCTATGCATTCAAGGTTTGTTTTAAAAGATATTTTTTTATGTACATAATATGATATAAAATTCTATGATATAATAAACGAATTCTTTCAGATTATTGAGATATATTCAAGAACAAGACGATAGTAGAGTATACTACGAAGGTCTTCAAGATAAATTAACACAAATGAAAGATGCTAGAGCTGCCTTGGACGCTTTGCGGGAAGAACATAGAGAAAAATTACGAAGACAAGCAGAAGAAGCTGAGAGGCAAAGACAGATGTTGATGGCTCAAAAATTGGCGATTATGAGGAAGAAAAAACAAGAATATTTACAATACCAACGTCAACTTGCTTTACAAAAAATCCAGGAACAAGAAAGAGAAATGCAAATGAGACAAGAACAACAAAAGCAACAGTATATAATGGGTCAGTTTAAATAAATAACGCACAAAATCGTAAAATGATTTTTATTTTATTAAATATGTTTTAGGTGGCTATCAAGCTGTCTCTGGTTTTATTGGACCATCTCAAGGTTCACCTGTGCGGCACGTCCAGTATGAAACACCAGGAACTAACTACAACCCTATGTCACCAACAAATCAAGGATTTTTATATGGACAACCTACTATGAAACAATATCCTATGCAAAGTTACAATATCCCACCTCATGTAATGGGGCCAATAGCTAATCAAGACCAACAGCCAACCGATGCTGTTCAGGGGCATGAAGGAATGGGCCGAATTTCTGTTTCTGGCCCAGGAATGGTTAGTACAACTCCAAATTATATTTAAACGTATATACTTCTTTTTTCGGTACTTCTATTGAGTTCCTTAAATAGTTCAAAACATTTTGAATCATATATTTTATTTAATTATTTTCTGCATTTCTTTTGAAGATGTCTCAAATTACAAATCCCATACCGCAACTTCAGCAGGCAGGTGGACATCAGATGGGACCACCACCACAAGGTCCTCCACCAAGTCATATAACGCAAACGCAGCCAACACCGGTACATTTGCCACCGCAACAGGGTGCTCCACAAATCACACAATCGGGACCACCAACTCAGATGGGTATACCTCAGGTACCTCAGAGTCATATGGGTCCTTCACCTGCACAAATAGGACCTGGAGCTCATGGCCCCCCTGGACAAGTTGTTGGTTTGCCACCACAAATGGGACCTCAGCAACCGTCTACGATGTCAGGTCCTCAAGGACCCTCGATGCAGTCTCATGTTTCAAATGCACCTATTTCATCCCAAGGAACAGGAACTATCCAAGTACCTCCTGGAACTACGATTGGAACGATGTTAACATCGAATCCGCCGATGCAAGGTCCTCAGGGAGCTAGTGTACCGACAATGCAAGGTATGGCCCAAGCCCCGGTATCTCAAGGACAACAATTACAGTACCAACCACCAAATTCTCTACCAGCTGCGTCAAATGAATCCACACAAGTGAAAAAAGATGCGAAACCGGAAACAGCAGAACTAATATCCTTTGATTGAAAAAATTACGTGTACATACAAGATAACTTATAATAAGAAGTGCATTTAAGGTAATCATTTTGCATACCAATTTTGATCTTAAATTGACATTGACTGTTTCAATTTGATGATAAAATTTTTTACGCTGTTTATTGAATTGGCAAAAATATAAATTTTTGAAACTATTATCGATAATTCTAAAGATACTGATTTAAACTTTGCAATTTATCAGTGAATAATGATATTTTACAGTATATTAGGAAAAAATGGTTATATCATTATTGGTATTTATTTTAAGTTATAGAAATTCTCAACAATATATACACAAATCAAATATATGTCTTTCTTTGCATAATTTTTAAATATATATCTGATAAAAGGTTATAATACTTAAATAGCAAAGGCATACATTTCATGTATATGTATCTAAATGTAATGTATGTACAAAATATTTATATGTTACATAGCATAAAAGTGAAGAAAACTAATTTCATCTATACCTGACCTTTTGCTGGATATATTGTATATGATCTTATTTTTTTACAAGCTTAATTTTAAAATATTTTTTTCCTTGTGAAAATCAAAAAGAAAGTATTACAAACCACGAGATTTAAAAAAATGTTACATATAGTAAAATCCTTTATTATATCAATCAAACATCTTTTATCTTCGTTCAATATTGCATTTACATTCTTATTTTTTCTCTTTTCTTTGCTAATATTTCTGAAAAAATTTTCGTGTGACCTATATTTTTTTAGAAATTTGTTTTCGCAATCATATTGTCTCCACTTGACCCTTTCTACGTGGTTTCACTTCTTGCGGACAGGTGAACGATGTCTCTTCCGAATGTTTTCTGATCACAGTTGATGGCTCGCCATTAGCTGAACAAGTAGAAATTTGACTGTCTTTCTTTTCTTGACATATGTGTGATATATTCAATCCATTAGAAGTTAAGGATGCTTTTCGAATTCGCATATCTTCTAAAGGAATTTCTTCGCTTCGTGGTCTTGGCATCTTCGGTGAATTATCCCGAGATCGTAATCCATTTTCATGACTTTTTTCATTTGACACAGTATCACCGCGTTTCGGAGTCGACGACGAAAGACTGGGGGTGGGTCTAGCAGCATTTTCTCTACGCATTTGTGCTGCGAATCCAGGAACTTTATTTACGGTGAACATTGGACGCGGCAGATGTTCTTTTGGTCTCTGAGCACGTCCTACTAATCCTGAAATTAAAATGTTATTTAGTTCTTATAATTCTTTTAAGTCTCATCAAATTAATTTAGTATTGCAATATATTTTACGTTCGTGTCGAAAACCACGTAGTGCATAATTTGGTGGTGTCGTGGCGTGAGGTATACTTGTAGGAATGTCGAGTAGTCTTGCAATTTGATTCATTTTCTTCTGTCGTGCTTTTATTCTTCCTTTTGTTAGCCTTTAATTAAAAGCAAATTTACTGAATCACGTTCTGATAATAGATATTAATTACACCATACAAATTTACCTTTGTTTCGCGGCCATACATCTTATATGATCATCGAAAATGAATTTTGTTGATAACAATGGAACACGATTGCCAGTACTACTGCTTAAAGGTTTATAGATTGTCAAGTGTAGACATCTAGAATCATCTTTGTCACCTGCAACTTCGATATCTTGCAGAAACCCTACCAATTTTGCCACTCCCCAACCTAGTTTACTAGTATCAGGTTCAACAAGAATTAATTGCACAATGTCGATAACTAGAAAACGACGGATTTTCTGACCATCTTTCCACACAACTGTACATGCGATTAAATCGCTATTATCTATATAAAAAAATAATCAGGATTTAGTATTTATAAATTTCTGAATATTTAATTTAGAATTTGCTAAAACAAAATGACTTTTACTTAAATCAAGAACATTGTCAACTTGAATACAGTTGATCGGATTTGTTAGTGGCAACTGTGTTTCTACTTCCATATTAAGGGTCAGTGATAGATCTCTTATTAAAAAGAATACTCGTATGGCGCGTCGTGCTCTTTCAACCTGTGCAAACATTATTTTTGTTTCTTATTAATAGGTTCCACAATTTGCATTACGTTAACAATATGTATTATTAAATAAAAGACTTTATCTCCAAAAAATATTTACATCTCCACATGGTAGTCTTTTAGTAAATTCGATACCCGTCATTGGAGTTCCCGTTGGCGGTAATAGAACATTACTATCCATCATTAACCATTCAACATTCAAAGGTCGTTTCTGGATTTCGCTATATTCATCTTCAAACATATCTAAGAATATGTCTTCGCTCTGAAAATAGAATTAACTAATTTTTTTACAATCTGTAATATTTAAAAAAGAAGGAGACAAATATAACACACCTTATAAAAATTCTTTAATAGTGATGTGCTCTGTTCTTTGGCTGCTTCAATTGCTGCCAAATGTGAATCTTTTAACATACTTTGACCTTCTGACATTACTAATTGTATTAACAATTTAATTGTCAATTCCAAAGTAACAAGTCTCACTCTAGCATCTGACAAAAATATTGTTCGTAAAAACGTAGATTATTATTTTGGAAATTAAAGAAGATATTCTGGAAAATGACTCACTTGTTTGACAACTTAATGTTATGATATGAATCAGTCTATCTATTAAAATTTCATTATATAAACTTGTAGTTGAATTTCGTGAATTGCATAAAATTGGATCCAAAGTTTTACGATCTATGCCCTTGAAAATGAATTTTATTAGAACAGTAGTTTAGAATTTTATTAGATACAATAATTTGAAAATAGTTTTCTTACCTGATTATTAGCTAAAGCATAAAGTAAACACAACGCAAATAGAGCGGCATAATCGTTTTCTGTGCAAAATAAGGAATTTAAAATAGTTTCTAAGAATGGCTTATTTGATAATGATTCAGTTACATTTTTTTGAGTTTGAGGTGTTAAAGGAGTTTCTAATGCTAATCTTTGCTCCTTTTCTTCATCAGTAACATTTAAATGTTTGATTTCTTCCAAATCTTCAGCTGGAATATTTATGTCTAGTTGTTGTGGACTTATAAGTACTGATACACCTCCTGTTGAAGCAGTATCGAATGATGTACTAGCATGATTTGTTTCTGAAACATCTTTACTTCCATTTTCCACATTATCCTTTTCTTCTTTCAAATTACTTTCTTCTTCACAAAGTTCATCTGATACTGTCAAGGATTCACTTAAATTTTCTAAAGACTTCTCTAAACTTTCTCTCGGTGGTGAAAAAGCAATTGGCTTATCCAATGAAATATCACCATACATTTCAAGTACTTTACTTGCACCTGTTTGTATTGTTTTTAAATCTGACAGCAGCATTACTGCTGCTAGTGTATGTACAAGAGGACCATGAGAAACTATTAGAAATACTTGAGAAAGTAAAAATAAGGCTACAACAACGCTCACGTGTTTTCTTTCTTCCTATTAATCACAAATACAAATTACTACTATATCATGTGATTATAGACTTATTAATTGGAAACATACCTGATTTTGGCACAGAAGATTTTTGTGTCTCATAAGTGAGTAAACATATAGTGGAACTAATAATTTATGAAGCAAGTGTTCTGATAAAACTTTATTTAAATCAGATATATTTAAACAAAGAATGTCATTTAAATAATGCAAATGATCTAAGTGTTCTGCTACTAAATCTGATAATCTGTTTTGACTTTGATGACTGAAACACACATATATTATGAAACATCCTCTGAATATGATAATTTAAATTATATTTGAAAATGACTTACTCAGCATCATTTCTAACACAAGTGTCAAGCTCTATAATGTGATTACCAATAAACCATACAAGATTGCTGAAATAGGGTGCAGCAGTGCGATCTCTTATAAATGCTAGCATGGAGGCATCTTCTACTCGATATACATTTAAAGTTAAAGTTCGCACTGCTATACGAACCATTCCTTCGGAGTGATTAAAAAATTTAATTGCCTCCGTATACAATGGAAAATCATTGGTGTGCTGATAAAAAAATCAAATTAAAACACATCCTCTTTTATGTGCTAAGTGCAGAATTTAAATAATGATGATGACAATGAAGATGAAATAATGACCACAGTAAAAAGCACATCATGAATAGATTAAATTATATGTATAATTAAATTTTAAAAAAATATATTAAAGGCAGCTACTATTAAAATTAATGAGCATGAGATTAGCAAAAGTGAAATAATAGACACAGAGGATTATCACGTGTACCTCGTTTACCTCATTATAAAAAAAGTGAATGGTATGTGCATTTAACTTCAAGCTTAAAGTCTTTAAAAAGCTGATGTAATATGCCATCACTTCCTCATCGCTAAAGTCAAATTTGTGCACTATTATACTGTTTACATGATTATTACTAAGTAAATAATCTGGAAATAAATATTTGAATTAGAACTTTGCTAGAAGAGAGATCAATTAAAATTATAATATATAGTTTTGATAATAAACTTACATAAAGATGTCTCATTACGTATATTTTCAAATAATATATTTAAGGTCTGTAATAACTGAACACATACATAGCTTCCACATTTTTGTTTCATTATACGTAGGAAAAATGAAAGCATATTCTTTTCCAAAAAGAAACTAGTAAAGAATATAGATAGTTATTATTTATTATACATAAAAAGGAAAAAAAGTTAAATAGCATCTACTTTACTAATGCTTACTCAAATACACTGCTATCATTTTGGTCACCCCATATTAAAATTTCAGCTATAGAACGAAGAGTTTCTACCAACAAACCCCTATTATTTTCTGACACAGTTTGATTTTTTGATAGTACATGATACAAGTACCTATATATAACAATGAATAAAATTTAGACAAAGTACAAATTTAAATATACATATACATACTTAAGATGCTCTAAAGAATGAGGATTTTTGGGCTTCCAAAGCCCTCCTCCAAACCAGCTCCGACTTCGAAACATTTTTTAGTAATACAACTGCATTCGGGTGGTGTCTTGCATTAAATTCATATTCCTTTTGTTTCTTTTTGTCACTTTTTTGTTTGATTAAAGTATTATCACCGACATTTGTTTATGTAATTAAAATTATAATCGTGTAAGGCTTATTTAAATATAAATTAAATCTTCATAAACGTTAAAAAGATTGTCGAAATAGCAATAAAATTTAACACATTGTTCAGGTTAGAGTTATTTTTCCATTATGCATTTTAATTCTCTTCATCTAATTATCAATTATTATATTTCTATATAAAATGCATTTACATTATTATACATCTTTTCAATTGCACAACAAACAAATTATCGAAATAATGTCAGTCACGTACGTTCAATTTTACACGACGCAAAACGAAGACTACCCTCCATTACTGAATAGTCAATGGAACTGTACGTTAGGTTAGTTAATGTCGTTTGTTATTATTATTTATAATTTTGTTAAATACTAAAAGAACGTGTTTGTTATATAAGGAAAAAAGTAGAATCTTTTTAACATTTCATTAAGTTTTGTATAAATTATATGAATATAAACGAACGAAGGTTATGATAAAGTAAAAAAATTTCAACATGATTTCATAATAAAGTGTGTTGACAAAGAGAAAAATATATATTGATATTGAGTCATCTGTAAATATTAAAATAAGCTTGTATGATTCATAATAATGAGAGTTTTGGAATTATATAGTGGTATTGGTGGAATGCATTATGCTCTTCAAGGTAACCTATTATACTGCTATTATGCTGCTATTTGTTAGTTATATTGTTTAACAAAATTTAACCTCTACTTTCTATCAAGTTGTTTATTACAAAAAAGATATGATGTCTTAAATAAAATATATTAAATATAATATATCTACAAAAAATTTTATTTTCAGAAAGTGGTATTAATGGAGATGTTGTTGCAGCAGTTGATATAAATACTGTTGCAAACAGTATATACAGATATAATTTTCCAAATGTATTACTTATGAATTGTAATATTCAATCACTTTCTGCAAAACTGATAAATGACTTAAATATAGATACTATATTAATGAGTCCTCCATGTCAACCTTACACAAGAGTTGGACTTCAGAGAGATATATCGGATAATAGATCATCTTCGTTACTTCATGTTCTTTCATTGATTCCACAATTGAGAACATTAAAGCATATATTGCTTGAAAATGTAAAAGGATTTGAAAAGTCTGAAATGAGAAATGCAGTATTAAAATGTATGAATATGTCTGGATTCAATTATAAGGAACTAATTCTAAGTCCTTGTCAATTTGGTATTCCAAATACCAGATATAGATATTATTTATTGGCCAAAAGGAAGGATTCTGAATTTTGCTTTGATCACTGTATATTAAATTTTAATCTACCAGAAGCTGTTTTAAAGGCCTTACCAAGAAGTAAACATAATTTATTATTAGAAGGTGCTAAAACAGATAAGAATTGCTACAAATTAGAAAATATTTTAGAAAATGTTGAGAAGTCACAGTATTTAATTCCTAGAAAGTTGTTACAAAAGAGAGCTTGGTTGTTTGATATAAGAACATCTCAAAGCGATGGTTCTTGTTGTTTTACAAAAGCTTATAGTCATTATGCAGAAGGAACAGGTTCTGTATATTCTCCATATACAGAAGAAACAATCCAACAGATATTTTTAGAAGCAAATAAGTATGGCAAGCAATCATTAGAAGCATCAGAAGTTTTACAAAAATTAATGTTACGATATTTTACACCTAGAGAAGTGTCTAGATTAATGTGTTTTCCTGAAGAATTTAAATTTCCAGAACATATAACATGTAAACAAAGATACAGACTTTTGGGAAATTCAATTAACGTATATGTAGTTAGTAGATTAATATTTTTATTATATACTGAGAAAAAAATTACATGACATTCACAGAAATATATTTTATATATATTTTTAATAAAAAAAAATGTTTTATATTCCAAAACGAAGTTACAAATTTCTAACAGAAAAAATACAAAGAAATAAGTATAATAGGTAAATGAAGTCTCTATAATAACATATTTAGTTTTTGATATAAATACAGATCATTCATGACCATCTAAGTCCTAAGTGATTACAAATGTTAGCATTTACATAATTTTTGTACTTTAGTCATTTACAATCATTCATAGTAGTATAATCATTGTTAACCAAGTATCATTGCAATCATTGCTTTTGATTAATATGAAGCTCACATTTCTCTTAATTCTTAATACATACTTAGAAGTGCTAGTAATTCAGTTTTTTGCATTGTGTAATTTTGGTATAGAATCGTTCAATACCCAGTAATGTTATTGCTTTTATGTTCAATAGAAAACTCTAGTATGTTTAAAATATTTTATATAGTTTCTAGTTCAGGTGGAATGTGAATTTTCTTTTCTATTGCAAATTTTTTTAGTGCTTGATATTTAGAGTGCCAAGATTCTATTTCTTCTCTCATATGATTATTGTCCTCCTGCATAGCTTCCATATCACGATATTCCTGTGTCTTTTCTGATTCTAACTCATCTTTTTGTTCAATTCGTTTGATACGACAACTGGCTGCATATCCTCTGTTTTTCAATGTGCGTCTACGTTGTTTCATACGAACTATTTCTTCTCGTGATAATCCACGCAGTTTCAGCTGCCTGTTTAAATCCCTAACTGATATAGTCACTAGTTCATCGTCACTAATGTCTAAACAAGGACCAGGTGATAGTGGATCCTACACAAAAATTGATCATAATTTTTCATCAATTTCATTTTATGATAAATAGATACATATTTACTATATGTTATGTAGAATTATATAACATGTAAATATGAAAACAAATATTTTCTTAGATATTTCATAACATCATAAATTATTTAGAAATTACATATTTGGTCCTGTTTTCTTATGAATAATCATGAAAAGGCATTTACGTACTGAAAAATTAGCTGTAATTATCTTTTCGAGAAAATTATAACTGACAATCTGCTTTCTTCTATGTCATATTAATGGACTTTAAAAACATATGATGCACTGATTAAAGGAAATCGTGCATTATACAGAGAGGCAACGTACCATCTTTATAGATCGTTTTCCATCCATGGATATATTTTTCAACTGATTCTTTCAAGTTTCAGCGTCGAGAAACCACCAAAGTTTTGATTTTACTCTAGCTTTCACGCTTTGAAGAAAAATTCGCTTAGTCATCGTAGAATCTGATGCTGGTCAGTTCACCATTCAATTGATGATAGGTATCTTTCTAAAAACATGAACTTTGTCCATGAAAGATCTTTTATAGATTTCTAACAAGTACGTCAACATTTTATTGAAAAAGAATATAGATCTGTATATTCTCTATATCATAAAAAGTTTGAGAACGATATTTGATTTCGAAAGAATTAAATATTATGTCTATCTTTTAAACTCTATAGATGGCGTATCATGATACTAAATAGGATATGCTTTCACTTTAGTTGACTTAATTCTCAATAGAGGGCTACCAAATTTATATTTTCTCCATAGTTGTTACATGAATAGACTTTCCTACATATTATAGAATTTAAATACATTTTGTTGAAACGGATTTACGAGTGGCGAAGATCGCTGCTAAGGCCAAATCTTCACCGTTGAAACCTAACCCCAATCTAGTTTTTACGTTCTTTTAAGAACTCTGTTGCATTTAGTCATTGTGATGTTATATATCACAATGAGGAAGAAAATTTGTAATTTTCTATATTCTTCTGGTTTTCTCGCCCAGTCCCAGATGAAAAAATGCTCGTCTTCATTAAGATGAGAAAGGGTATTCTCGATAAGTCCGTTTCTTTTTGTGGTATTTTACAAGGTAACTTGATTTTTTTAATTGTTATTAACTAAACTGCAGATTTTTATGCATAGATTTCACATAATGTGAAAAAGTATATAAAATATCCAAAGTATGGAGCATTCAATAATACTTGATAGATAAACAATTTTCTACAGAGGTTCTACATTTTTTTGATTTATATTCTCAAAAATATGAATTTGCATAAAAATACGTAGTCTAATTATCTTTTTATTAACAAAATTTTATCTATAAAATCATAATTCTTGCTTTAAGAATGGAACATAGATTAAACTTTGTATAAAAAATGCATAGTTTCATTGGAATTTGTATCGATTATTGAAATTATTTCTATGTTGGTTTATGTCTCGTTGAATTTTATTTTGTGTATGGTAGATGCTTGTAACTATTAAATTAAACATAAATGTTCACGTAGTACTTCCGGTGTTTTAATACTGTAGGTGGCGTTCTAACAACGTGTTCTTCGAATGTATTCTTTTAATACGACATTAATTCCTTTTACTTTCTTCGGTATTTATCATTACTCAATTAATACAGTGTTAATGGAAAGTGAAATATATGCAGTGTTCTTCTTAGACACATAAATGTGTCACGTACGGAAGTAAAAATAGCGATTCAATTTCAAATATTATTGGCGCCATCCATGAATTCTTGCATGCTGGTTAGGATAACAAATAAAGTAAGTTTTCATTAAATAAACATAAACGAATATACAGCCCTCGTTACTGTATAATGAAAAATAAACGAAAGATCGGCAGTTTTGCAAATGTGAACGTAATAATGTGTATTTATAAAACGAATAGGGAGAATTGGAATGGAAAGGTCAGTTATCGAATGTGTATAAAGAGCAGAGTGATAGATTAATTTAGCTTGATGCAAATGTTTAACGCAATTAGTGTTTCATACTATAGGAATCTATTTTAAGCTATTGAATCAAGATCCTATGCAATTTATGCATGTGTTTGTATGTTTTATAATGTATTTCACACACACATATATATATATACATATATATATATATGTATCATGACTTTTTTATCGAGCAGTATAGGTTAAAAATTTAATAAAACAAAATTACGAATACTTAGATTAAGATTCGTTTGAAAATGATTTCCCACGTTTTCAGAGTTTTGTATGTATTTATTAATTACTAAATAATTTTTTACTAAGTAATTCATTAATTGGTAAATAATACTAAAATTACTACAGTACATTAATTACTAAATAATACAATAGAATAGAAAATATAATAAATACAACGAACACGTGTGTAAAATAGAATATTCTCATGGAGCATACATTACATTTTTAATAAAAATTTTTTATTATTCAAGGAAGAGAGGGTGTCAGTGCTGCAGTAATGCTTACTAACTTGTTTTTCTGTTCCAGATCCGGAGAATGGCTATTATCTTTTAGCAGTAATTCAATAGCTGAGAAAATGACAAGACTGGAGGAAGATGATAGGACGAGGAGGACGACGCTACGAAGGATGGGCGGTAAGAAAGAAAATATTTATCATGTGAAAATACAGATGAGCTGTCGCTAAAGAAATATATCTATAGATTTATAGATTTTATGATAAGCGGAATTGCGAGGCTTATTATACCCCTTAATATCGTCATGTTCTACTTTAATTAATATAAATCGGAAAATTCTTAAATCAGTCACGTTCTTAAATTGATCGTTATTCGCGTTAGGTTAATACCTTTTACGTTCTCCATAAATGTAGATCAGTTTAAACTTTCTTATGATTCAACGACTTGTCGCATTGCGGCTGGTCCAATGTCTAGGCATTTCGCTTCGTTCCCGAAATCATTTGCAACTGCAGCGATTGACTCGCGGCTCATAAATGCTTCGTTATCGCGAACAGTTCAGAGGAATATATAATTTTCTTGATAGGGTTTGGGAAAGATGCCAGCGTAATGGACAAAGAAATCCGTGTCTCGGGAGATTAATGAAGGATTGCATAAGATATAAACTAGGGAACATCATATTGAGTAAAGAGAGAAGATATACTCTGGAAAGGAATTTTATTTTTACGAAGATTTATCATCTTATTGTTCAAAAGCATTTGTGATTCTTATAATAGAAGGTAAACGAATAATTCGAAAAATTCTGGAATATTGCTTTCAGATATTGGGAATATTATCGGGAAATTTCGTGTTGCATTCGCGATAGAACAAGGAGTGATGTATTTGATGCGCCGATGAGTCAACAGTTCGACTAATACTAGTCTGGTGGGTGTACAGAAATCCTCTCGGATCTGCGGGCTTTGATCGTCATGCGTTTCTAAATTTAATTGGCACGGTACATCGATTTCTATTCAGTACTGTTGACATAACCGTAAGTCTCGCTGGTATAAATTGATAGATGTAGTTTCGACTTAGTATCAAACGTCTTTCATAACATTGCAGTTTGTTTAAACGGGAACGTTATTCTCAGAGCTTTAACTTGCAATTTGACTTACTGTTGTGCCATCGATTCATTATAGCCGTTAAAAATCCACATAGTTTATAAAACAAGCCTTTTTATTTTCATATAGAGTTGGTTGGTCATCGAATAATTACAATGAATAATTCTGTCCACGCGAGATAATAAATAGATAACAGAAACGACTACTTCGATTACTATCTAAATTAATGCTATTAATCCGTGAGGTCATGGTGTAGCATTAAACAGCTTATTCGTCGCTGGTCGAAGTTCATTAGCATATACCAGATATTCCGCACAGTATCTTGATCTGCGTGGCACACTGTCACCGTTAATCCTTTACAATCATATTCGATTTGTCTCTGTATCATGATATCCTTCCTCAGCTATCAGTCTCTCGCAGGCCTCATGATCTTTTGCTTTTCTATAAAATTTTCATAAATTCTATTTTCGATCCTGTAAAAACTACCATCAATTAGAATAGTGTAGATTATACGCTTGTGGCAATAGAGTAAGATTCATAAGTATCCAAAACAACCGTAAAATTAAAATGGGATTAAAATGTCCTATCTGTTATTTTGCAACATCGAAGAAAACCGTTTTTATCATTTTATTTTTATCATCTCTGCTTTTCTTCGAATTTCAAATATTTTCTAATTATTCTATTAGGTCGTCCGAAAAGTTTCTTTCGTTTTATAAGGAAATAATGGATACACAACATTTTTCGTTTCATATTATTTTATTGAATTACGTATGATCCATTTTGTTCTATCAAGATAAAGATCACAACGTTCGACAGATTAGGTTTCATGTTTGTATAAAGATGCATCGTTGTAAAAGACGGGTCTGTAAAAGAAAGACACTTTTTGGACAACCTAATATAACGAATCAAATAAAGCATATACGATTATTACACGTGATTATGCAGACAGCTGATTTATTACTAACGTAACAATTAATTAAACAATAGTCGTGTCTCATTGAAACGCTAATGAAATTTCAATATATTTTACGTGACACCTACAATATAAAGCTTTGTGTGCTAGATATTCAAATACTTCCGTGAGCCACTACGCCTTGAAAACTTAAAAAAGGATACTTACGTAAGATTTTGCATTTTATCTAAGAGGAACAGGCTCTTGATCGTCCTTAAAGCATCTTTAGAGCAAAGACGACATACGGAGTTTCTATATTAAATATTCGAATACTTTCATCGAGTCACAGTATCCTGAAAAATGAAAAAGAAAAGCCAGAACATTTTAACTAACGGGGGAGCAGTAAGCCTGATCGGTTTGAGCGTTTTCAAAGCAAAGAGGATTCTCTAAAGTAGACGAAAGTTTTAGGTGGCTCGTCGAGTTTACACGTTCCTTATCGTCTTGATCGTCGTCATCCTCGTCGTCGTCGTCGTCGTCGACACACCAGGCGTCGTGTCGTTTCGACGTCCTCGGACGTCCTCGGACTTGTTCGGGCGTCGCGCCGATGTTCCGTCGCGACGCTGCTGACAGTCGGTGGCCGAGCATCGCGACGCGCGCATCGTACAAGCGTGCTATAATTTTCATTCGTGACACGCGACCTGTCTTTTTTTCTTTCACAAAAGAAACAGAACGCGAGAACGTAATCGCCGTCTGGATCGTGATAACGCGTTTCCGCGCGACCGTTTTCGTTTCCCTCGCCCGATCGTCGACGACCGGGAACTACGTGGGACGCAGGGAACACGCTTAGCCGCAACTCGAAACTGCAGAAAATGCACAACACCTGCTGTCTGTCACGCGGACAACACTGATGGTCTGTATCGTAAACGTGCGTGATAAGAAAAGAATATTCTCTCTCGAGAATGTCATCGCGAGAGCAACGTACAAACGTTGCAACCCCTTAGATCGAGCTTGGATCGAGAGGGTGATTTCATTCGAAGCGTCTAAGGGGTGAAAATTGCGGGAATACGAGGTTGACGAAGGGAATACCGTGTTTCTTTATAAAAATAGTCGTTAAAGTGCTCGGGGATTTTCTATCTACGTGAACAGAATAATTTATAACCGCAAAGATGACGCTTGGGGAAAGATTCTTCTTCGTACTCGTTTTATTCTTTTCTTTTTTTCCCATAAAATTAATTGCCTCTTTTCACTCGTTTTTGGTAACGCAATTTAGAGGCCCTCGTGGATAATAAACGAACTTACAAGCGCATGCATAGCTATCTCGAATGACCGGTTTAAATTAGCAGGGGTGAAATATTTCGCTTCGAAATTCGGATAATTCGAGCAGCAGGAAGCGTCGAGAGACGCAGACGTATAGCTTTCATTGATGTTTCCGAATTAGGTATTAAACAGCTCTGTGTTTGAAGATTCCGATTGATTCACTTTAACGAACAACGTACGTTCTGTTCTCTGTCCACGTTTATGTTTGCGTTTTGTTCTTGCCGATATTAAATTGAATGGAGCGCGTGAACGACAGAAAACAGCGTGGTGCAGCTCGCAAAGAAAATTAATTGGCCTCGGCAGCACCTTTCGGTTCTTGGAACTTTACAAATCGCCATCTCTTCTGAATTGCCTTGCATTTTATGCTTTTTTCTCATTCAAAGTGTCCGTTTTTCCAGTAGCGAGGGAAATCGTTCGTACGCGTCGCAGCAGCGCGCTTGTTTATCTCTGTCGAAATGTTTTTACGCCAACGTCCTTGGAAATATAGTAATTCCCTGTCAATCCGATGTTCATTGATGAGAACGTTGTAGGTTCCATCTTGCGCAAGTTTTCACGTGTTATTACGCCTCGGATTTCCTCGAAGCTTTTCTTGTCAACCTGCTCGTCGCGTCGATTCTCGCCGAGAAAGCAATATCGCACATTTACGTACAACGAAGGCAAGCTAGTGCACGATGTTTCTCGCAAGGATCGCCCACATATTGTAATTTTAATAGCTATTTCAGCGTTATGTCGTTTGCCTGATAATTCGAATGAAAACAATGCAACGTTGGAACGCCATCGAAGATAGTCTAACAATAAACACAAGTCGTCGATGTTTTGTTTCCCTGTTTGAACAGACCCGTACGTTTTCGTTTATTTGGATATAAACCCAATCAATTAATTTGCAAAGCTAACGAATCATTATACCGCATTTAACTGTATTCAACAGCGGCATTATCATTTATCTTTCTCTATTAAAAATTGGAACTTTTGGTTTGTCATTTCGTAAAATAAATCTGGATCATTTAAATCTGGACCTCTCTCTTAAGACATTTGCTCCCCCCCCCTCTCTCGTTATGTTCGTTGATTCGTCTAATTGTACCTTGTTCTCGTAATTAGTCCTTTCAACATCGTTAGCGCTATTTTTCGAAATTCATCTCGTTACGGTTCCCTCGTTTTATCCTCTCGATTTTTCTCTTCTGGTCGATGTGTTTTATTTATGTGCTGTATTTTATTACCGAGATAGTCGTAACAATTTGCAATGACGATTAAATGCGTTTTCGCGAAAGATTATTATAGACGATAAATTATATGTATGTCAAGTTGAAAGAATTTTCCTAAACTATACCACGTTCAATTTCAAACACATTTATTCCTTTATTATGATGCCAATTGTTCTTTTGACTAAATGCCTCTTGTTTCCTATTTATCTCCGGTTACAAGTTCGCTGATGTTTTATTTACGATTGTTCCTGAACTTTCACCAATATACATTCGTCGGAAGCAAAACATTTTTACGATGCCTCTCGTTGATTTCGTTCAAGTTGCGCGTTGACTCACGGTATTCTTTTCTTTTTTCCCCTGTTCCCTGGATCCGTTTCAATCGTCAGACCGTATACCCTCATCCCCGATAATTGCAGAAATCTCGTTAATTCTAAAAACGTCTCTCTCTTCACGGTTCTTTAGCAGCGACTGTATTAAGCTGCCGATCTCCGAGTTTTCTCTGTTTGTGATTGTTAATTAAATTTGGTTTCACAATAGCCTACTTTTAGAACTTTCTAATCGTTCAGCGCGTTGAAAGGGTAGAAATCCTCATTTTTTAGTTGTTCATCTGCATGTTGAAAAGTTGCTTTCTGCTTATAAAATTTTGTTTAATTTATTCTTAATCAAATTTCATTCCTCGATGATCTGCTTTTATAATTTTCCAATCACTTAGGGCCAGTTAAAAATTCACGAATCTTTTCCTTACGATTGTTAATCAATTTCAGGTGCAGAATTTCTCTGGCTTTAGAATATTCTAATCGTGCAGTGTGTGTTAAAAGCGCGTGAATTTCAATCTTCCAGTTGCTTATTCTCACGTTAAACAGCTTCCTTTCTTTGTAGCTGTTTTTCAGTTTCACGATTTTTCCACCTTCGGGATTTTCTAATCCTCTAGTTCTAACTCTGATGATTTTAAAACGACGAATTTCGACTTTTGGCTTGCTCGTTTCTACATCAGAAAGTTTCTTTTCCTTCTTTAACGATCTTTAATCAACCTTAGCTTCATAATATCTCTGCTCTTACAATTTCCCAGTGCGTGGAAAGTGGGAAATTTCAATCCTCCAGTTGCTCATCCTTCTAATTCTAACACTGAGAAATTTCTTATCTTCGATTGTTGGTTAAATTGTTAATCAAACTTGGCTTCATAATATCTCTGCTCTTACAATTTCCCAGTGCGTGGAAAGTGGGAAATTTCATTCCTCCAGTTGCTCATGCTTCTAATTCTAACACTGAGAAATTTCTTATCTTCGATTGTTGGTGAAATTGTTAATCAAATTTGTGGCGAAAGCGCGTTAAATTGTGAAATATATTGGCTTGCTCGATGAAAGAAACTTCGTTGCGTTATGTAAGTGTGATCTGTACAATGCTTGAACTTGCTACCGAGCCAAATGTGTCTTAACCGTGAAATTCGTTAGTGGGTGTCCTTTCCATCTGCGTTTGCAGTTTGGCCGCGCCTTCGCGATAATCCGCCGAACCTGCCCACTTTATTGCTCTCGATATCGATAGAAATCGCACGCCAGACGGGCTAATGGAGTCCTTGAAATCGAACGTCCTTGTTTCGTCGTCAGTTTAGGTTGGCAAATATTCTCGGCCAGGTTTGTGATGCGAAAAATTCGACGAATCGTAGATCTGGACTTGTTTACGAGAGCGACGATAATGTCCCGATAGAAAGAAATTTGTGATCGGTGTTGTTTCGTGACAGCGTCGCCCGCGCCAATCTGTGCTTGGCTTCGTGTTTTTCTAAAATAAAGTAACAAAAGAATTGGACAATGGAATTAATGGATCCTGCCTAAGACCTAAGTCTTTGGTCATGCTGTTAATGATTTTTCTGACATCTACATCACCTTTCAAAATAAAACGGCCATTGCTTCGTTTTATAGCATTCGCCGGTATTTCGTTGAAAATAATGTACGAAACTATCGGTAAAAAGTATCAGCGCTGGAACCATGAATGTTTAACAAATGGATGAAATAAATTCGAGGCACGTTCTGTCGGATTAGAATCAGAAATTCGCGACAACCGTGGATTCGGGCTAGGACACCGATCGTTACCCGTAGACAAAGGACAACGTTATCGGCCAATATGTAAAATAGCGCGCGTGGAAGTGAGAGACACCATTTAAGGGATGTTATCTTCGTGAATGATATTTCCTATGGGACAACAAATTTCTGCCTCTCCATAAAATCGTGATGTTATAGGTAACTTCGTATATTCTAATTATACAGATCTAATTGTTTTCCAGGTGATAAAGATTCGATAAAGGGAAAACTAAACAAACCTGAACCTCATTTTTTTTACTAAATATAGTCTCTTTTAAAATATTTTGAAAATATATTTTCAAACGCGGATATCTCGCGGTCAGTGTGAACAAATGTTACATACGTACGCGAGTATAAAACTGTTTTATGTATCGCCAATGGTAATTTACTCTTAACGTAAGTCGAAAAGGATCGAAGTATCTATCATCTCGTCTTTTCTAAAATATATTTAGAACACGCGAATACAAATATGTTCCCAGTAGTAGATAATTCCTATAGCAAGTCAAAAGGAATCTATCAATTGCTACTCTTTCCTAAAAAAAATATATGTAATTTTCAGAAAACATAGTGTAACTAAATACGTTAATCAACACGCATTAATACGAATTATTTTGCGATTTACGCGAATTAAACATTGCATCGACGAACGTGAATCTGTTTTATCTTTTCTCGGTAATTAATGAGAATTTATTGTCGTTGGAAATTATTCTTCCACACGTTTGTCCGCGTACGTATCACTTCGTTTCGGTCTTCGCTTAAAATCTTGCAATAAATTCCATTGGAAAAGCAGACCGAGGCAAAGAATCCTTCTTCGTGGTATCGGTAATCCTGGTTCAAGGCCGAGACGTTGCAACGATTGCCAGCAATTTATCGGTTGGCTGCGCTATTGTCTTTTCCCCCGTGGAGCTCTTTCGATCCCTCTGGAGGATCGTTTCGACCGCGACCGCGCTCGAGAGCATTTTAATTTCGCTCGTTCGGAATTCTGAACAATTTCTCCGCTTCTTGACGACCGTATCTGGATAATCGCAGTGTCGGTGTGCCGATCGATAGTCGCTAGATGGCTGAAAATTCGAGGGAACGGGCGAGGCCTCGGCAATTTTATTCGAGTCGTCGTCGGAGAACGCGAAAGTCGGCGATTTCACGATCAAATCGACGACGAGGGTTGAACGTTTCCGCGAGAGGAATAATGCAGAACGACGAGGTCGGGGTCGGTTAAAGATTTCGTTGTTGCGATTAATTGAAGTCTGGCACGAGCCCGCCGTAAAGCTCCTTTGGCGCCACGATTTCTGTAGTGCAGCGAATAATACCGTGCGAATTACGCTTGCAGCGGGTTTATTGTGACGATGGATTGCAGAATTTAATGAAATTTATCGTTCTGCATGGCAAGTAAATCACAAGACAATGAACTCGGGATCGAAAGCTATTTTTTAAGATTTCCCAGGGTACGCCTGTGAAATATAATTGGGAGATACGTGATAGTTTATTATGAGCGTCAAGTGGTGGTGAATATATTTCGTTGATTAGTAGAATTTTAATGGGATATTTAAATATGTTAATGCGAATTTTTCTGTCGACATTTTGCGCGTATATCGCAGAAATGTTACAGTTGGAAGTAATTCAGTTTTTTGTTAGAACATGAAAATCGTCGAAAGGGTTCGAGGAATAGAAATGGAAAATTAGAAAAATAATATTTGATCCTTGTTTCGTAGAATCTGTCCCTTTGTCAAGATTATTTATTTGGTAGTTCATTCTTTTTATAAGCTTCCAAATATTTACAAGTACTGGTTTTTCTGAAAAATTTGTTACCTGAGTTGTGTTATTTTTGAAATACATGCGAGATATGTGTATCTATTTATGTTTCAGTAACATTCGCAAATTTGTTCAAAGACAAAAGATAATAAAAATTGGCCGTGGTGAGAAAAAGAATCTTCTCTACGATTCTAGACATCTGATATAAGAAAATCAAAAATATTCGGAATTCAGAACTTGGGAGAGAGACAAGTAGATAATTAAAAAATTATATCCAAAATAGTGGAAAGTATATCCAAAATCTGGATACAATTCTTGAGATATTATAGAGTCCAATTAAAAAAAACGTAATTTATAGTTCTTCATATCGGTAAGCATTTTTTTTATTAAATTTTGAGACATTAGACATAGGGATTTGCACATATATTTCTAAATCTGTTTTCTCCCAGAAAATACAGAAACAGAAAATTTGATTTTTTCAGATACAGCAGAATGCTCCCTTAAATATCTCTAGAGATTAATTTTTAATTTACAATAGGATACCACCCAAAATATTAATAAAGATTAACTTTCAAAAATTTACAGAATATCTCCCCAAATGTTTATAGACGTTAATTTTTAACAATTTACGATAGAGAACGTTGTCAAATATTTATAAAGGTTAAGTTTTAATTTACAACAGAATGCTTCTCTGAATATTTATAGAAATTAATTTTCAATTTGCAGTAGAATTCTGTCTTATGCATTAACAGAGATAATGACCAAAAATTCACAATAGAACATCTCCTCAAATATTCGTAGATACTAATTTTTAAAAATTTACAATAAAGTACTCTCTTAAATATTTATAGAGATTTTTAATTTACAGTAGAATACTTAGTAGGGTAGGGTACTCCCTTAAATATTTCCCAAAATTTACTTTAATTATCATCGTCCTTTTGTGAATTTTAATTATTTACAAGTACGGGAAGATATCTCGTTATCTCAGTGGCTACCTCTCGTTCTTTATTGTTTCCGTGTCACGGCCCATTGCTGTAAATTTTTCAATAGCCACCTGTCAGCGGAATATGAAACAGCCTGTCAAACAAAGAACGTCGTCACTACTGTTTGGCAATGTGCCAGAAGCTCGTTGGAAAGCTGCTTTCCTTATCTCTGGTTCTCTGTTGCCTTCGTAAAAACTGGCCGAGAGCATCGAGTAGAAATGCGTCTACTACATATCATCGTTGCCACCACGCAGGTAAACGATGATCGAGTTTCCACGAAGATTTCTCTTCCGACTCCAGAGGAAATGGAATCTTCCGCTTCTATGGCTTTCGTGGATGATAGTATGGAAATGAAAAATATGAAAAATTACATGAGAACGTAATATTTCTGTCCGCATGCGTGGAATTGTCGTAATGCAGTAATACCAGAGCTACTCATGATTAAAGCTTGTTCCAAAGAAGTTAAAATGAAAAATATACGAATAGACTAAATTCATATACTTTGAAGAAAAATTATTTAAACGTCTAAAAATGCAACGTTTTAAATCCATTAAATCACCGTGGACAATTAAATAAATTAAAGCGAGTGCTACAATAAGCAGCTCTTCCCTCTCCAACTCGAAATTAAATCACTTTTTCAAATGCGCTATAGATTCGTAGTTAACTAATCCTCGTGATAATAAACTTTTGCACTTTTCAATACGAGATCCATACCTTTCTTTCTCTTCCGGAAAATACAATTTAAGCATTGTTTTCTTATTGGCTAAATTGTCATTTTCATTCGAACTATTCTGGTAGTTTTAGTGTTAATAAATGCAAAAGTTCTACGTCTTATGTTCCTCGCGCATTAACATAAATTTTTGTATTATTCATCGATTCGTCGACCTATTTCCATCAATATATCAAATTATTTTATTATTATCTTATCGTGCAGGTTCCTGAAAATTCAACAATTACTCTGTGTATCGGTGATTCTTTTAAATTACGAGTTTCCAGTATTGGGATTCGGAGACAGTGGCATTAAATCGTTTTCCCATCTACAATACGATCAATTTTCGTCGAAAGGACCTCGGTTTAGATGTCGTGCAGTGCGTAGTACTTGGGAAACACAGTGATCTCTCTTGAATTCGGTTAGGGGAGAAAAGCAAAGCGGCTTGTCGGAACTTCCCCAAAGCCTGGCCAAATAGATTCCAAAGTGGCTTTGATCGGTACTAAAACCTAAAAGGGGTATAGTTCTCATCGTTTTTCACTAGAAAAGATTATACTATTAACATGTTCACTGTTACACGAATTTGATATATTTCGTGCTGGGAGCCGCAATCAGTTCAAATACACCACACCATAATATCTTACTTTTGTGAATTATACGAAACTTTTTGAAATTTCTTTACCACTACATGATGAGACACGACTGTCGTGATTGTAATAGTAAAATTTGAAATCAATCCGAAAATCTACGTATATATAGTAATTAGACTGACAAGACATTTATCGGAAATATACGGTGGAAAATTAGTATACAGCATGAGTAATAGCCTTGAACGTACAATTAATGCTAAACATTTTCTCACTGTGTATTGTGGTTTATCAACTAAAGCGAGGAGTTGTTTGTCCAAGTACTTTGATGGTCTTTACGAAGTGTATGCTTCTTATAAATATCTTGTGATTTCTAGATACATTTTGAAACACCTTTCAAATTTTACCAATGTAATGTCGATAGTCGTATCTCATTACGGTACTAATGAAATTTTGGAAATGCTTCATATAATATGCACGTAGAAATTTTCTAGCGTTTCTTCACGAAATTCATCTTACCTTAATGTTGTAGAAAATTTAGTAAAATGCGGCTCACCGAAGTCATCGGGGGTTAAAAGGCTCATCGATTGATTTTTCCTTAAAACCTCTAATAAAAGTCATAGCGATTGCCTCTAATTTGACGATAAAACTAGAACTATTCCTCCCCTGAAAGCAATCGGAAGACTTTGTTCTGGCGGTCGAAGGACAAGTTACCTAAAGTGGAACATGCTAAATTCGATGATCGTTTGGCTCAATAACGAGGAATTCTTGGTAAAGTAGGTTAGTTTAGAAAGCGCGGCCCCACTTGGAAATAAAGTTGATACTGATCGAACGCGAAAATCGAGGATAGTGGACTATGCACATGTGAAATGGAACAACGTGGCATTGCACAATGATACTTTATGCGGCGAATGCCCGTCTTAGCGACTGAATTAGAATATTCCCCGAAATCTTACGAATGAAAATCTCAGTAATTTCTATTCATGGAAATGCTATTCAACGATTAACTGCCGCCAGAAAGTTCGTAACTCAGTTTGATGTCGTTCTGCCATGAACATACGATCGTCGTCATAGTTGTCCAAGTGTAACAGCGTTGAAATTGGTATATTAGCTTGGAAGTTTTGTCATTTAGAATCCATAAATTCCGCAGGTCGTAGCCAGGTGATTGAGATGTACTAATGTTTTAATCTTCGAAACACGATTCATAAGAAGTCGTATAGTACTGCTGGGTTCCTGCTATCGGGAACTTAACCAGTTAGCTGTTGCTAACTTGTTTGAAAACTTTGAAAATTGTGTAGCTAAAATGTGTCGCAATTTAAGCGACAATTTATTAATAAATTTTGTAAGCGATGACGAATATACTCGTCAAACGCAGAGTATGTGTTACTGTTTTAAAATGGGATTAAGTTGTAACGAAACGACTGTTTTACTTTTTAATTTTATTACTGACAGGGCTCGTTATGACACAAAATATTGCCATTTATTCGTGACGAGTATATTCGTCAGATAACAACAATCTGGTTAATCGATAAATTGTTTCGTAGCAATGTTACTTGTTGTGCAGTTTTGGATGTCGTTCGAAAGAAAAACTCATTTCTATATCGTTTTACACGATCGTCGTTATGCAAGATAGCTACGATGAAATTGGTATTTGTATTAGGTTGAAAGTTTTGTCATTTGCAACTTTGTTTCGAGATTCTATGAATTTTATACATTATGGGTAATTGAGATGGTAACCTTCGCAACACGATTCGCAAAAGGTCGAACAGTATCGCTGGATTTCTGCTATTAAAAATTTAATCGATAAATTGTTCTATAGTAGTTTCGTGTTATGCAGTCTTGGATGTCGTCAAATGGAAAAATTTAATTTAATATCGTTTACACAATCGTCGTTAAAATTAAGCAAGGCAATTGCGATGAAATTTCTATATTAAATCGATGGTTTTGTCATTTACAGTTTCATTTCGAGATACCATAAATTTCATAAATTATAGGCAATTAAGATGAATATATGTTTTAATAGTCGAAACATAATTTCTATAATTAATATCCATATAGGATAACTAATGATATATATTGGATGTATTATTTGCTATTTAAAATTTAATCAATGGATCGTTCTATGGTAATTCTCACTGTTGCGAAATTTTAGATAGCAAATAGAAAAATTTGTAATTTGAGACAGCTTTCAAAATCTCTTTTAAATAGGCAGCTAGTTAGTTTAAACCTTGATAATACCTTTTAACACGGAAACCATTCAAAATTGGGAATCAAGCGGTCGAAACACTAGAAGAATATTTCCATAACGAAAATGAAAAATTTAGCGACGATTGCAAGTAGACTGCAGATTTTTATGCAGTTTCATGCTTCTATCAACTTAAAACTAGAGAAATCGAACCTACATAAAGATCTACTTCTTCTATTAAATATTACACCAAATATTTCCAAATATTTTTTATATCTCTACACTTTTAAATTTTCCATAATAATAAAAATCCGTAGTTTAACTATAAGTAACGAGAAAACATTATATCGAAGGCTAATTAACAGAAATTTCATTTCATACAATTTCTTTCTTTCTTTCGAAAGAATAATGCCTTCCGACGAGCCAGTTATGTTCTCGATGAAAAAGAGCAAACTCCTCATTTGTTCTCTGTTCATCGGCAATCTTCGATGTTCCACACGTAAAAAGGAAGGTCGTCTTCCCCAGCCCCCGTCGTTACACGGTTCTCATTAAGGTGTTGTTTCTTCAGGCGCTTTCCGCTCTTTTCAACTTAACTAAAAACCTTGGCGAACCCTCCGAGGCGGCTTATAGTGTCAAATGTTGCAATCGACAATTTTAACGAGGCCGGCGGAAAATTAGCCGGGTTTCGACGTGGCTAGAACTATATGAAGGCGGGTCGCGACGAAGTAAGGCGTTGGGATCAAAGGCGAGAGGCGGAGTATACCAGTTGGAAAGTCACGATGGCAATTTTTCACGGACGACGCGACGCGTCGCAAGCATCGCAGATCTGTTTGGACGTCCGATAGTTTGGGCTACAAAGCGGATAGGGGATCGGCTCGAAAGTTTGGGATTAATCCGCAGAGGAATATGTATCCGGTTTGCGACATTGGCTTCGATCCAACTTGCTGCGATAAAAACGAACGATTGTGCAACCTATCCTTCCGTTCCACCTTGTATCTCGCCTCGTGCTTTATATTCGTCTGATAAGAGACAACCAGCCGTTGTCGTAAATAAAAGATGAAATCCTCCGGATACGAATGCGTGTTCCAACGTTATTTTTGCAAAAGGAATTGTTGCCGCTAGCGCGGTTTCCTCCCATCACCACGGCCGCCTTTACGCGTTTACTTTTACTACTGAAAGTAAGTAGTAAAACCTGTGATTCAGGCTGAGGAATTTTTTGTCGTTCTTGGTAATATCAATCTGTGATACTTTGAAGCGAGACAAAGGTGTATACGAATGTATGTATACGTAGCTTTTATGAATGTATCATGTGTGTTATGTAAAACATTTTGATATTACCGATCCGATTATCCGGCGATTATATTTGTAGATTTTGCAACGAATCTGAAATTGTACGTGGTTGTTCATATAGCAAAGATGCAAGGATATATTTTACCGATGTTACAAACGTATTTAAAGGGTTAGGAGAATCGTCATGGTGTAACTCGCTGCTATTTTCCATAAAACAGAGTGTTCTGTATTTATTGTTGTAAAATATTCATGATATTTTTTCGGATAATGAAATGATATTCTTAGCAGTCGAAACGCGTTATTGGAAGCAAACTCCCAAAACCTTCACTCTCATCATTATGATTTTTAGATTGTCTATTATCCATTGCGTCAGGAAACCTCGATATTCGGTGGAAGCATCTTTGGTACTTGTTACAAGCTTAAGGTAGCTGTTCATGCTGTATATTAATTTGTTTACTCGATTTTATTTGTACGATTGCAGTAACTATGTTGTAATCTACATATATACAATTAATTGGATTGGTTTGAAATTTGTCAAACATAATCGTGAAAATCATGTCTCAATAGAGAAATTTTCCATAACGTGTTCAAATACTTCCGAGTATAAATGTTTCGTAACTTGTATGTACATTTTGATTTGAAATCTGTTCAACGTCGTAATAGCGTGTCCGAGTACAATGCCAATGAAATTTTAAAAAGCTTTCGCGTAACGCACACAATACCGTTGTGGATTTATCTGTAGCCGAGGTTTCCTTTACAATCTACAATCTGTTCGTAGACTCGTCTCGTGTGTGGCAGCGTTGCAGTCATTGATTAAAGAGCACCAGCTCTGTGTGACCAAGGACAGAGATCGATTTCACGAGTGTTTCATGATTCTCTCTTACTCTCTTCGCCTTAGCACACGTTTCATGTGCACCTTCGATCCATAAAACTTTACGAGCCACCTAAAAATAGATAAAACGAGTTAACTGCGGGAAATGAAGCCGTCCGTGTCGCGTTTTGAATCGCGAGATACGATCACTCGTATAAGTTTAACGAGTCGCATTCGATATCGTCGCCACTAAAAACTTTTCCTCTCCTTCTGTCTTTCTCGTTATTTCCATACACGAGTTTCGCAACGACGATTTCCTACCGCGATTTCTAATAACGGCAGATGTTTCAAATCCGCGTCTCGTCGTATTTCACACGTCACTGCGACGCTTTTACAGCGCGGCACGCGTGTAATTTTGATTCATGGCATGTTAATGGAGAGGCGAAGAGGGTGAAAAGTGAAGTTTCTGAGATTGCTCGGCAGCTGCAGCCTTCTCGAACGTACACGGCCAC
The DNA here is from genome assembly GCF_040668555.2 of Bombus flavifrons. Taxonomy (NCBI): domain Eukaryota; kingdom Metazoa; phylum Arthropoda; class Insecta; order Hymenoptera; family Apidae; genus Bombus; species Bombus flavifrons. Next base: position 7,001,245 of record NC_138455.1, on the reverse strand, counting down.
GCTGAATTCGTTGAACGCACGCTTTGCTTAACAGTGCCGAAAGGGCAGATGCAAGCAAAGTGATCAGAAGAGTAACAAACACTATCTCGTTGCTCGAAACCGTTTGAACTTTCAAAAATTGTAATTTTCCAACGAAAGTTACTCGCTTCCAAAAATTTCCCTTGCAAATGATAATAACTTATTTCGCGAAACAATTTCGAAGCCGCGTTGCAATAGCAGTTTTTCCAATTTACCGTAGCGTTACGGATGGTGGAATTTACCTTTGAATTAGTAAATTGCAAGCTCGCCTTTCATATCCAGATTGTAAATGTTCGTGTAAATTTATACCTTTATGAACGAAGGTTTCTTTCATCTGCCGAATAAAATGTTAAACAATTTTGATAAAAATTGAATTAATAAAATAAAAATGTAAATTTAAGTAAAATATTTAAAAAATAATAAAATATTTAAATCTTTTCACCTTAAAATTTTCCATAAATTCATAAATATCTGCACTTACATCTACTTATTTCGTCGATTCGAACTGTATGTAATGCAAAGTTATCAGCGCTATTGTCATTTTTCTGGCACAGATAGATCAGGTAGACGTCATCGTTACAGCAAACTCGATTGATTAATAATTAATTAGCGCGCATATCTCTTTCCTGGGTTACCTTCGATTAAAATTCTTATTAACGAACTCGTTGAAAGCGCTTAACAAGAGCATATTGCGATCTATTTCGGTCCTGCTTGGCACGCAACTTTAAGTCGCGAATTATGGATCTGTGTAACGTTCGTCGGCGAACTGCAAGGTAAAAATTTCTTCATTAAAGGCAAAATAAAACGTGACAAGATGCTAATTATAATATCGACCCCGCATGCACTAATTCAATTAAGGCGAATCGTAGAACAAAGCTTGGGATATCGCGTTTAATCTTGCTGATAGTTTCCTTCATAAATTTATTTGCGTGTAAAACGTCTCGTTAAAAAGTTTAATTAAGGTTTGATAGCGCGTCGCAAAAGTATTTGTATAATCAGGAATTGTTTGGACTATCGTTCTTTGTGAAAACAACAGATGAGTTTCGATATAATTTTAATTAAACACGCTTGATATTGTTAATGTGTAGCATCTTCCTTCTACACCACAGTCTTTCGTTTTAATAAATATTTGTTGCTGTGTAGTTAAAGTTTCGTGTTAACAAGTACCAATTCACGTTTAATTAGTTCAAGTAAGAAATACCAATTTATGTTTAATTAGTTCGAGTAACAAGTGCCAGTTTATGTTTGATTTTAGTGGAAGTAACTTCGATTTTGTTTGAAACTTCAAGTTGTATCATATTCTTGTCGTCGAGTTAACAAAGTAGGATAAAAGTAACGGCAGATGAAGTTTTAGAATTATCCAAATTACAGGATAATTAACGTAACTGATCTCGGACAGAATATCGTGGAAATCTTCTTCATAAAAATAGCAATTTGTCGTAGCAGTTTCTCATAGAAATTTTTATAGATTTACAGTTCGCATATCTTTCCTGGTTCAAATAATTTTTCTCTCGCGTTATCAATTTTTCCATATCCTTTATTATATATGTGTATTTTATCATCTGTATAGCTAGAGTGTGAAAATTTATCAAGTATACTTGAGCGCGGCTAATTAGCCGTGGTTTAATTAGCGAGGCCAAGTGGAAAAAAATAATCGGTAGCATATTATTCTACGTGTGAAAATAAATGAACGTGGAATAAAATCTGTTCATAAAGCGTTTTGATTTCGTGAAAAGAAAATTCGAAAATTTCTCATACGCGTGTACCAAACCGATTATTAACTTAACGCGAACGAACTCAATTTTCTTGAAAATGCAGTCTCAAGTGGAAAAATTTCACTCTTCGTTTTCCACTTATTTTCGCACGTGTAATAATCACCTTTTGATTGCTTATTCCTGCCTAGTCGCTAACTAGCCAAATTCACATACAGTAGGGCCTCCTTTATCCGCACTAATAGGCAGACAAAATTGTTCGGATAATAGAATTTTCGGATAATAGAACAATCGCTTTTCCCATGTGAAATGTCATTTCTTCAAATACAAATTAACATTAATTGACAGATTCTTTCAATATTTACGGATTCCATATCTTCTTTCCTGCTATTATTTTTTTTATTTATAACTATTATTAATTATGTTATTGTTTCAATAGTTATTGTTTAGATTAGCATTGAAATTCACTTGATCGAATAAGAGAAAGAATACGCTGCATACGAACTGTAATAAAATATGTACATATTTTACAAACGTATCTTTTAAGGAGAAATATAATATTCGGATAACAGAGCATTTGGATGATACGACACTCGGATATCGGTGTTAGGATAACGATGGGTGTTTGCATAAACAAGTGTTGTACTGTATATCAAAGAAATTTCCAAAGTCAGCTTCCTGGAGAACTAAACCTCGAACGATATAATTTTATCCTATATCTCTTTCTTTTTTTCACAAGGAATCATTTGCCACCCGCTTGACATATCATTCGGCCACACCCTGTGTCATAATTTTTGGTCATCTTACGAATTCTGTACTTCAAACGTCGCTAGCTCTGTTGTTAAATTTTATCCTCCAACGACGATACTTCACATTCATTAATCAGTTAGTTGTGTTTGACGAGTATACTCGTCACGAAGAAATGACAATATTTTGTGTTATGACGAGTATACTCGTCATGCCGTTTAAATGGCAATTTAGTAATTGCAGTAATAAAATAAAATAACAAAACAGCCATACCATTACAACATAATTGTAACAGCCACGCGTACTCTGTGTTTGACGAGTATACTCGTTATCGTTTGCTTTTTGCGATACGTTGTAGGCACACGCTTTTCAAAGAGATCGCAACAGCTAACTGGTTAATAATACAAAGTCCGAACTACCGACATTTCTTTCCCTCGACGGTTACTTTTTATTTCTGTGTATTGGAACTTGGTCGCGAATCTCCGATCTAGACGATGAAATTTCTCAGAAACAAGCTGATGTCCGCCGGCCGTCTCGTATGGAATGTTACGGCGTATGTTGCCTCTTGCGGCCAGGAGCTCTGTCCTGCGAGGATTCCATTAATTTCGGTCGAGGTTACCGATGAGACTCGTCCTGAATAGTTTCCAGGAATCGCGACGTCCGAGGATGCGGTGCAATCTCCTGACAGAATTCGGCCTGCCACGCGAAATTCCCTGAATGATTTGCCACCGATTAATCAGACTCGCCGTGCAACGATTCGATTATTTAAGTAATTTGAGCCTCGCGTTGCTCCCTATCGCGTTCGCGTTTACGGATCGATCGATCAAAGCGGCGACGTTAATTGAGGTGCACGACCATCGCGTTTAACGCGAATGAATGGGGAAAAGGGCTCGTCAGATAGAATTGTGAATACATTATATAGTATAGGAAGTTTTAGGTACAGTTTCCTTTTAAATAAATAGCTTAAAGTGCTTGAAAGAATTAAAAAGTGAATTATTAAACATTTTTATTATATATACTATTGTTATTATTATTATTATTATTATTATATATAAAAGGGCGATAAATTTAATTTCGACAATGAGGATATATTCCGATTTTGAAAATATTTCAAGTAGCACGGTTTTTCTTTTTTATAAATAGGAGAGTTCAGTGATAATAGATATTCAGTAATAATTAATATAAAAGTATATTTAAATAATAGAAAATACACTGGGTGATAATATTAATTTTGACTTTATTTGTACCTTTAAATTTTGGCTTTAACAATTTTATTTTTAAATGCTATAATAGTTTCAATATCTATTTTGTTTACCATTGACAGCTTTCGTCATGCAAATATTAAATTTACAAAAAGGGCGTATGAAGACCACGAAGAAAGAATAGGACGATTGGTTGGCATACAAATTGTTGAATTTGTCAGATATTTTTTAATAGACTTACCTCTTCAGACTTGGCAGGTTTTCTTCATTTTCAATTACGTTATATAACAATTATTTCATTTAATCACGAAGCGACATTAAAATTCGAAAATCAAGAAAAATGGACTTAGCATGTTTTTCTTCTTCGATTTTCATATACGACGAAGAGCTTATGTCAGTCGATGATTTAACGATTCTTAGGAAATTTATCGGAGAACGATCTCAGCTACCTGACAGTTAATTAAGTCCTTCATTATTCCACAGATTGTGATAGCTCTTGTTTAAAATGGTTTTGTTTGAGACAAAAGACAGAGATTTAACGGGTGGTTGACTTTCTTAGACAATTATACTTCTTCGTTTCGTTCGACTCAATTATGGTTAAGCCGTGTTAGAGGTAACCGGATTTCAAACTTTATTAATTTTCACGCAAATTTGTCTCTACGAAGCAAGAACGATCAGAGTCAGCTAATTCTCACGATCTGGCAGAATTTCCAGAGGCGAACAAAATTCGAAGGACTCGAAGTTCTCTGTCTTCTTACCTCCATTTGTTACGAATCCTCTCGTTGGGCCATTGGGAACTGGTTCGAGTTCGTAGAATATGGCAGATTCGCATTAGGCTGTTGCATGTGAAACGTAGTTCTTTAAAAGTCAAACTCTGTAATTTCCATATCGTTCGATACACTTTGCCGGGAAATAATTTGTTGATTTGTGAAAGTTATTAATTGTTAAATTAAAAAATTCTTAGAATATCACCGATTCTTCGTTTGTATCTTCTTATAGAATGATTAATTAGATATTAAAAGTTTGTCGCGATAGAAGAGAGGACATCTTCAACTTTCTCCAAATGGTAAATTTATATTTTCAATCAATATAAATTGAAACTGGTAGAGAAAAGTGATGATGTCCCAAATACTGTTCTTTTTACTTTGTCATTTACTATTATTTATGCCATCTTCTTACAATAAATAAACCTATGGAAATGAGTCACTCGTTTGTCGAGAATCGAACGTTAGTCGCGCGCGCGTAGTGAAATTGAAAAATTAACAGACGCTGCAAAAGTTAATCAGTTCGACTTTTGGATAATTCACGTAAGAAAATCGTTAGAATATTTTGACCATTCAAAATTTCCTGACACTGAATATACTCGATTTATAGAATATATTAAACTAAATTTCTATACCTAAAATCGGAAGTTATATTTTGTCAAGAAGGAAGTTCATTTTCCAGTCGATTCTTGCAACAACAACTTTGCAAGTTAAGAAGATTCTGCTGGAAATTTATCGGAAGGAGTTTGAGTGTCGCGAACGGCAGGAAATGTGCTGATACGAAAGGCCAGAACATCGCCGGTCGTCTCGAATCCCCGACTTTCCAGATTATCATAATACCACGTATGTATTTTTCACGATCAGCCTAATGTTTCTATCTAATTCTTTCAGAAGCGCGAAGCTCGCGCGTGAAATGTGTAACACTGTGACAAGTAAATCCTCGTAAATCAATCCTCTGTTTACACCAGTTCCTCGCTGTTAATCCTCGGTTCCAAAAGCCGGAAACGAAGCCACGGTAACGTCACTATGATGAATGTTGACCAAACCTCTCCAAATCTGCACCTTTATTTGGTTCACGGATTCCATCACGAAAAGGCAATTAAATCACTAGACAGGACTCGCGGTTTGCCCGAGAGAATCCTCTCTTCTAGGGTCTTCCATTTCGAGAAAGTACCGCCATTCAAAGGAAACTTGGAGTTTGCACATTTTCAAATGTCTCAATTGCAACTCGTCTGTAAGTTCAGTTTGTTTTAGCATCCACTTTCGTCGTTATACGAAGATCCTTTCTTTCTTTTTATTAGTTATTCGTTCATGATCTTGGAAACTTATGTCAATGTCGGTAACAGGATTTCGTTACAGTCGACTTTTAAATGCTACACGTGGAACACTTCAATTGTAGTTCTTCCATAAGTTCAGTCTGTTTTAAAATACCATTTTTATCGTTATGCGGAGGTTCTGTTCCTTCATTTACGTTGGCAAGCTAATCGTTCATCTCCAACTTGAGAATTAAAGCTTTAATGATAGTTTCGTTAGAATTAATTTTCAAATATTAGATTTGAAACATCTGAATTACAGTTCTTCTATATCGATCTACGAGCTTTGTTCAGAATATTTTACCTCCACTTTTATTTTATACCAAAATACTTCTCTTCCTTTTTTGTATTAGTAAGTTACTCGTTTACGATCTTCTAAAATCTATGCCACCTGTACCGTTAGTTTTATCGTATTCTGTTTTTAAATATTAAACTGGAAAAGTCTCTATCGCAGTTGTTACACAAGGTCGAATTATTTTAGACTTTTATCGTGACAAGTAAATTATTGATGTTCCATGCTGGCGAATCATTCGTTTACGATGTCGAAGATTTATCACAAATAGCTTTCAAATATTCTTCGTGAATTTTCCAGAGGAATACTCATTACTTACATAGTTTTTTCATGAAAACAAAAAACGTAGCTTTGCTATATTAAAAAATCTTAATATCTGACGAATATCAGAAAACTGCAATCTCACGGTTCTCCCAGTCGCTTTCTTTAGAATCGTTATTCTTCATTAAGCGTCTTCCTCGTGTGCTTTATAGCTTCACGAGGTTCACTTCCACGAGTCGGCAGTTCGCAAATTTACATACACCATAGCTCACAAGTATCCAGCTGCTTTCTTTGATTTGCAGTCGCGATGAATAAATACTACTAAATGTGTCTCGATTAAATTGCAAATTTATTACTAAGATCAATATTTGTCAGTTACTTTCTAATCGATAAATTGAAATTGTAGAAATTAAATTATACAATATCAGTTAATAGCGTATAATAATTAATTGGACGATCAGTTTACCTGACGTGATTTAGATATCGCTGCTTGAATTAATCACGTTGCTCTTTCGATTATTTAGTCTAATTTAGAAGTTTTCTTATCTTCGCGTTAAATGTAGCTCCGATATAGAGAACTTTTCAAGCAGATAATAAAACAGCCCTATAGCGTCTAACACCTACGAGTGCCATTTTCGTTCTTCCATATTACCTTTATCCCATCGTCATACTTTTATCGGAGAGTAACAAAAAATAACACAAGTGCGGACGTTTATTCACAATAATGTAATAAAATAGTAAAGTCGATAATAATAATACGATCAAATGATACAAAATTACGAGAAATCTGAACATGCGAAAATATTCAAAATACGAAAAATGAGATGACCGTTTTAATATTTAAACGAATGAAGCAAACTTTTATTCAGATTTTCTTTTCGCATTGTGATCTGTAAATGATTCTTTTTAATTGCTTGCATAGAAATATAAATTTGCATAAAGACCCACGCGATGTACATTAATATGAAAAAATAACATGAAATTAATATGAAATAAGAATTAGCTTTTCGAATATCTTCTACAATCAATGGAAAGCTCGTACCGTTTTTCCGACCAAACCGAGGGACGTGTTTTCTCCTTTATACGCATATTGTTCCTAATTAGCGTATGCAACATTCCTTTCGATAATTTTTCCCCATCTCTGTAATAACTTCGTTATTAACCATCGGCGTGGAATTGCTTAATCTTCCGAGAGAAAGGGACGTTTCAATTCGTTTCTCCAGTCTTCCATAGAAGACAAGTTCTTATCGTTGGAGTAGTTTCGTAACGAGCGGAATAAATGGTAGTCCGAGCGTGCAATATCGGGTGAATATGGCAGATGCGGTAGAACGTCCCAACCAAGTTGCACCAATTTTTGTCGTGTAACGACTGGCACGTGTGGTCTTTCGTTGTCTTGTTGGTGAACCACGTTTGAACTCGTGCCAGGCCAACGAGGAGCAAGTACTTTCGAAAATGCTTGTTCTACGCTCTACAGTTGGTTGTTAATTAATCAACGATATCAGGTTAGAACAATTAAATTGAGCGTAAGGAGCCATTGTTTAAACTCAGTTCCATTTGGCTGCAAAAGAACGGGACGAACTTTCTGTCCAACCAAATATAATATATCGAATCGTTGTTCTCAGATCGGATTTTTACAGCTCATTAACCTGCTACATCAAGTCCTTTATCATCCACAGCGTTGAAATATTAACGTCATTCTCTTAAACGGGTAAATGTAACTGGAAATGTCGGTCGAGCACGCAATAAACTATTAAGTATGAAGCGGCTAGATGTATCGGACCGGATCGATAGGAAATACCTAGTCGTCGGGTGGAAAAGCGATTCAGGAAATGCTTATTATTCACCCTGCTTCGGGTCTCGTTTTTAGCTTCGTGTCAACGTCCCGACGTTTTATTTTCGCTCGACATATCGCCGGGCAAAATTGCACGCCAAAGAAAACAGTCGGCAGACTCACGTGTATTTTTAACGAGACCGAATAACGAGGGACGTAGACAGTCTGTTTGAAAAGTAACGAGATTGCCGATAATTAATTTAAACACCGATCTGTTAGACTGTGAATTTTGATGCGTTTCTGGGAAAATGGTGCAACAGAGAATGCACGTAATATGCAAAAATACGGTGGCGCGATAAAAAGAAGTTCATAAAATAAGGAGTATAAAAAGACAGCGTGATTTTACAAAATGAGTTTATGTTTAATAACAACGACGAATAAATATAATATAAATACGTGTGACACGGAAAAAATGACTGTTATTAGTACGGTAAAAAATTGTTGGTACGAAAGTTAGCAAAATTCACAGCGTGTCAATATTTTCTCTTATCTGTATGTAAAATACTCAAAACAGTGAACTTATTAGAATATTTAGCAGATAAAAGAAATTCTTGCTCGGTTTGCATTTCTGTAGTACAGTGGTTAGGAAAATATGAATTTGCATAAAAATATCCAGGTTGTAATAATTATATTTGTAGAAACATTGTTCGTTTTATTCCTCAAATATTGATGCAATCCTAGGAACGATTAGCTAATAAAGAAGTAGAAATTCTACAAATTGTGAAAGTAGATAGGGTTGTTCATGGTCAGGCGCAGGAGTAGACGTGATTAGTTCTATTACGTTGCACTGTTATATCCTCTTAAAATAAATTAGTTACAACGTTGGCAAATGCTCAAATAAAAACCAGTAAATGAACAGAGTTGTGAAAATTTGCTTTTCGAATCGTTTCGAGTATTTTTATCATCTACATATTTATCTACATGTATGCTTGCGATGTCTTTACTACGATTTTTTTATTGGAGCGTTCGAGCCTCGAATATGGACAGTAATTACAGAAAACCGCAATCAAATAAACATAGCGAATGAGCGAGCATTGCTGTTCGCTTTTCAGCCAAATATTCACGTACACAATCGTGCCAGGATGAGCAAATGCATTACCATGCAACAGAAGCCAGCTGTACTAAGATATTATCAGCCTAATCGTTATCACTTGTATGGAATATACGTCCATGAAATATCAGCATTTGTACGTGCAAACAAATTGTACGTTCAAAAACGATAAGAAAATGTTAGTATCCGAATATGTGGAAAAATAAGTCTGAGAAGGATGATAAAAATTTGCACATACCGTTTGCATGATTTAAAAATTATAAAATAAAAAAAATATAAATAAAATTATAAAAATTTAAACAAAAATATATATGTGTCACTATTTTTCGGACAAGCTGTACAGTCAGATTTCAAAGATGAGAAAGCGTTGACGGAAAGTTAACTCGTAGTACGCACGAGTGCTCGCTGAAGAGATACGCAAAGAGAATTCGCTGAAGAGAAATGTAAAGAGAATTCGTTTAAGAGGATTCATGCAAATTTCTTGAGCTTCTACGATGTGTAGAGACACATAAGAATATAGAGAAGTATCGCGACGAGTGAAATTCGTGAAATGTTAAGCTAACTTGTCGCGTGTTGCGTGGGTGCATTGTTCTTTTCTAATTCAACGTGTTCATCGTCCCTCGGTTCCATCGAAATAATTGTTCTCCTTCGTAGACAATGACGAGCTTCAACGTCGTCATCGTTCTGGAAGTAGAAGTTATAAATTGTTTTGCTGCCGTCCGATCGTCGTTATTGCGGAAAATGTTTTACTGACATTACCCGCGTCCTGACTTAGTGTCCTTTTATATCTTCATATTCTCTCATGAAGCTCGGCGAATATTTTCCTCGCCACGGTCACTGGCGAGGTTCATTTTGACACCGCACATCACAAAATAGCGGCGATTTGGGACGAACGATTTAGTAGACTGGGAAAGTCTCCAGACTTGAGGTTGCAGCTTACAGCAGCTTACATCGCAAATCTTTGAAGCGCGTTAAAAAAAGAATCGAGAGAAGAGGAGAAAAAATGGGATAGACGTAGGAAATTTTATATTATTCATATATTGGTCTACAGTTATGTTGGAATTATTAAAAGTATTAATCATATTGTTGAAATATTGATCAATATTATTCGAAAAGTGTATCCAGGGACAAAAGGGCAGAAATAAAGAAACGAGCAGGACAAGTGTGGAAAATTAATTGTATTATTAAAATATTGATTCATATTATTCGTAAAACTTTCACAAGTTTTTAGGAAGACTTTTAAGTATAAGCGTAGAAAATTGTATATTGTCAACATGTACGTTGACATAAATCACTGGTTCCCTTTGTGATATCGAAATTGTCAATAAATTTAATTAAAATTCGTAAGAGTTTCAACATTTTCAATAGGCGAGCGAGGAGAAAGGAGAAATAAACAGAACATCTGCAGAAATTTTTATATTATCACTATATTGACTGTTGTAGGTCGCATGCATATGCAAGTATGTTTACGTGATGTCAGAATTATTAATAATATTAATTACACTTTCTGTTATCAGTGTCACGTACATACGACGCTTTATAATTAATTTACAGAACATAGTTTGGTTTTAATCTATCATAATTTTAATGTACCTTTCAATATACATATTTAATATATTATAATGCGAGCCTTTTAATATACATGAAATTTTCAACGCCGTCAATGCTGTACATGAACAATTTTATTTTTAATGAGACGAGTATGTTGATAATACAATGCACCATGTTGGAATGAGCGACAGTATTCCGATGCTGCGCCAATCAACATGTAAATTAGTAACTGATAATTACATTTCTCTATTTTTGGTGAAAAGATTAGATTATACGATGCTTTACTCATCAATAATTTTATTTTATTGATAAATTTCTATAGAAAACAATTCAATTCCCAAAGCATAAAATTCTCTGTTTCATACAATACCCAACACACGTATCTTCTATGTAATAATATCCACACATTTTCCCTCTCTTATTTCACGGAATTTTTTACTCGTACGGAACAAGTTATACAGACACACATCCTCTGAAAATATTTGATCGTGTTCAAAATTCTAGATGATCACACGTGACTCCGCGCATCGCTAACACTCGACACTTAATTTGTGATGTTCCAAATGTTCTACGTTCAAATATTTCAAATGTTCCAAGTGGGTAATATTACAAATGGAAAATATTCCAAATGGAAAGAATTCGAAAATTCCCTGTATGAGGATTATTAACATTTTGAAACTTTCAAAACTTTTATTTTTTCATCAACTGTTGGTTCGTTACTTTCTGAATGAACTCATTACATTTTTCTCTTTTAGTATTACTACTACAATAAATGTTCCTGCCAAAGATCGTAATTGCTCTTTAGTTCGCTGTAAACATTCCAAATATCGCAAAATTTCCTGTCTCTACACGACGACCATTAACATTTCTAAAACTTATGCTTTCACCAATCGTTCGATGAATAATTCTACACGAACTCGCTTCTTCTAGCCTGCTGTTATTATAATTGATCTTCCTGTTGTTTGTGACAACAAATCGCAATTGCTCTTTATTTCGTCGTAAGCGCCGAAACACGTATTATTACGTTCACCCGCGGTCCAAGTAGAAATTGTCCGGGTCGTGTTTTCCCCGAAACGCTAAGCACCGAGAAGCTAATACCTTTTTGACTTCTTGACACAATGACAGAGAAACTGTTTCCGCAGGGAAGTTGCACGAGCTCGATGCGTTTCCACGACTCCGTAACGAGTGTGTTGTATCTGAAAGCACTCTGCACTTCAAAGTGGCTACGAAAATGCCGGAGTCAACAGATCTTCCTGTTCTCGTATTGAAACAGCAATGTTGAACGTCAGCTGGTTCCTCGCGACGAAAGTAAACTCCTTCTTTTCTCTGCCAGCGATCGAATTTACCTGTGAGATTGACTTTTTAACGATCTGTTTGTTCAGGTTTTCGTGAAAAAATAATGAGATTCTGTGATGATAAGTTTCTTTTGAATTCAAGTCCCTCTTTTTATTTTTATTGCTATTTAATATCCACGATCTTTGATTACTTATTCAGCTTGCACATTTCATAAAAGAGTTCAAATTTAATACAGCGATAATCAATCAAATTTATTCCTGCCCAATAATCCACAAACTAATAATGTCTGTGAACTGGCAAGTTACAAATTACAGATTATGGACATCCACTATACACATTCTTCATTTAGGCCGAACAGGATAATCAGTGAACTTGTAATTTGTAGAATCTATTTGTGGAACTTCCTTTATTCTATTATTACCAATGTGCCGGTGTTGTACAAAAGAATTTCTAGTAGACTTGTAAAATTCCGCTAATTATATTAGCTGAATTATAGAAAATACTTTTCTTTTGTCGAATCTTGCAATTAGGTACACGTTCTCTTGGAGATTTCCAACAATCTGATGGTCACGAATACGAGTACGCGATACGCGAAACTATTCACCGCGATATTTAGAAGATGAAACAATCCATTTTTCTTTGCTTACGTTAACGAAAGTACGAGGTTGCATAAACGTTGGCGATCTAGTCATAAAATTTCTTACGGCCTCTGTATCTTACGGAACTTTGTTGCATTTATCGTCTATACATCTTTCAACTGTGTCACATAAATTCGTTTTAATCGCCACGTAGCATCAAAACTATAAAACCAGCAAAGATAAATTTATTGTATTTCATCGGAAATTTCATCGCTTATAAAAATAAGAGCGAAGAAACATTGGTAACAAGAAAAGTTCGAAACTTTTCATCCAGTTGTAAGGGGAGGCTCCGCGGAGAAAAATCGAAAAGATAAGATTGCTCTTTCGAGAACGGTGGGAAATAATTTTTGTCGTGCTCGCCTCCCTCGACAAGCAACAATTAAATTGCACCCAGCTGATATAAACGTTTTTCGACCAAGAACTGGTGCAGCAAAGTGCATCCATTATTGAAAAGTGATGCCAGCTGAATGCAATGGTTGCATGAACATCGTAAAGTTTGCCGCGATCAAAGGATCGATAGACACCACGCCTATTCTCTCGGTACACAATAGGAAAGGTCATGGTTTATCTCGGCCACGCTAATTAGCGAACCGAACATTTGCTTATGTTACAGCCGATCGTTTCGAACGATAATTCACCAACTTTCCGGCTAAGCCTAAAACTTCGCCAGAATTTCGTTCGGCACGAGATCTTTCCACGAAACAGTTTGCAACAGAAACTTTGCCCATTGGTTCAGCTCTTTTTCTAGGAAATTACCGCGATAGCTAAATTAGGTATTTCGTTGGTTCCGAGAACTGGGCCTCGGAATTCGCCATATATCGAGATATATATTCCATATTCTCCAGTTTAATCCGTTTTAATTCCTCGAGCTGTTACATCGGCTAGAAAGTGTATTTTCACACGCTCTTAGGTTCGTTAGTTTTCGTCACGCTGTACCTTTCATTTCCGTAGCGTGAAATTCTCGTAATCGCACTTTCTGGACTGCAGATTATTCGTGCGTATTCATATCTTTGAAAAAGTAGGAAATTTCTGTAGAATATTCAGTTCTACCTGCCAAATATTACAGAAAAAAGGCATTGTACGCTGGACATTTCATATATTTTTTCTCATATCACGAGCAGTCTGTGCGATGTTGTACTTTCGAACTTCCTACAAGTACGTAAAAATCAACATTCTAGTCGTGCCATTAAATGATAGGAAGTTTGTTATGGTCGAGTCTAATTAATCAGTAGGCAAATGCAATAATAAATGCAAATGGTGTACAAATACTTTCCCCAGCCTTTCTATATATCAAGTACGAGGACCCACGCTTTTTAGAATCGTGATCTTTTATAATTTATTATTATCCTTTTACCTTACCATCTTCAAACATCTACGTTTACTCAACTTTTGCAAACATACTTGGAATATCTTGCCCTTGATTTTCGTATTTACTCTCGTTGATCGTTATTGAGGAGAATCCTCTCCTCTGTCTCTTACGTCCTACGCGAGACACACCGTGAAAAATTGCGCTTGTTAATACGCTTTCGAGCGAGGAGGAAAGTGCGAGCGTAAAACTTTAACGCGAGAAGCGGAACTGCGTTGGAAACCTTTCACGGTGGTATTACTTCGAAAACGGTGGATTAATAAGAGCTTAAAAAGAAGTTCTCCTTGAGGGCTTGTGGTGAAACGACCAGCTCTCCCTCTCCCTCTCTCTCTCTCTCTCTCTCTCACGCTCTCTGCTCGCAAAGTGAAAGAGGGAATTTCAAAGGCTTTAGCAGTCAGAAATTAAGTAAGAAACGCGGTGTTATTTGTACACTGCGATGAAATATTAGTTCTCCGAATATTTCCACCTCTGTACACTCTATATTTAACAGGACGCTCATTCTGTCAACTCGATTTCAATTAATTTCTTGCCCTTCTTTGGCAATCCAGCGGCTTGTTTTCCTCAATGAATCAATCAATTTATCGTATCGAGGCTGGTACACAAGCAAAATCCTGATGTATATAAATTTCCTAGGGGAGTTTGGGCTCATCGAGATGCAAAATTGGACCACGCACGCGAGTTAATTACAGTTACTCGACACAAGGCGTCGTTATCGTTTGGTATTTTACAGGGAAATGGATCTAATAGCGTATCCTCTTGCCGTTCGAAACTGATAATTTTCTTGGAAATTCACCGCGACTGTTTCAAAAGAGGGTACGTATTATCCAGCAGATGATCGTGCCTCGTAAACTAATTTTCAGGCACGACTTAACTCGATTAATCCCAGGGAGAAAAAATATTGCAGACAGACATGGCAAAAATACAGAGGAAATTTAATCATCCTCGGGCAAATTAAAGATAACGAGCTGATAAAGTTGTTGAGCAAGATATACGGAACATACCATTTGCTTGCATTTAATTCATTAAATATTGGACGCCTTTATCGTGGAATTCTTGCTCGTTATTAATTCATTGCTCATTGCAGCGGTTCCTGAATTAAAGAATATATATTTCAAAATATTTCCTCCTCCGTCCCTCTCTCTCTGTATAAATTTGTAATTATTAATATTTTAAAGCAGCGGAGCGTAATTGGAGCAAAAAAGTAGAAGCAAGTCGTTTAGCGGATAAAGAGAAGATGGTTGTTAGGTGCTCAAGTTGCGATAAAACGAGACACGAAGCTGCATGAATAAAGATTTAAGGGATTAAAGTTGGAATGTTAGTTTAGGACGGATATTCGATGAAGTTGAAGAGTTATACGTTGGTATATGTAGATGTTCATATAACCGGCGAGAATCAAAGTATATTGCGCGAGGTAAATGAACGAGGCTCGCGATTCCACAAATTCGTATGCAGTGGCCGAACTGTTTCCAGCGTCGAGAGACTTTTTCGCGTTTTAAAGAGCAAACAGCGGATTGCAAATACTTTGAATCTACTGCCGGAAGCGTTTTTCCATTTTAATCTCGCGCGGCTATGTCGTGTTGTTTCAAGCTTTATTTTCGTCGGTATTTATCATTGCCATGGACTTCGCGAGAGAAAATAATTTCTGTCCCAAAAAAGGAGGATCGTTCGATCCAATAAAATTAACGAAGGACAAAGACGGTTCATCGCTAATTTTAGAATTCTTGCGCACCAGTCGAGTTATGTGGACGCGATGCACGGTATTGGGTCACATTAATCACTGTTCTTCTATCGATCGGCAGCTCGATAAAATTCATCTTCGATGCTTCGATCGACTTTCCTCCCGACTGAACTGCAAAGAATTCCAGGACGAGGCTCGAAGCAAGAATTAACGGAGTATTAAAGCGACGTAAGCGAAAAGTCGAGAAGTTTGAGTTAATCCTGTTCATCAACCGTGGAAAGCGTTATCCGTTTAATCTCCTAGCGAATAAAGTTGTAATTTTACTTTCTGTCGGTATGTCGCCACAGCTTTGAAAAATATGCTGAACTTTTTAAGACACTTGCAGGAAATTTATTAAACGTCATATCTAGTCATATTAAAATACGATAATACGATAGAAATATAGAAAAGGTAAGAAAAATTAATAACAGAAAGCAACTCAATAGACAAGAGTGATTCACAGTTTCATGCGACGTTCAGTTTTATCCGTTTTGCATAAATCGACTAAATATTTCTGGGACATGTTTGATCAGGTCTTTGCCAAAATCTTGTGTGCTTCTTTCATATTCTATAGTTTTAAGTACCCTGGTCTTTTCACACATTTCTAATACACGACACTCGATCACGAGTTATAAATATTGTAGATTTCTGTTTGAGTAAAAGAAAAATCTAATTAAAAATGTTACAACAACTGTATTAACGTCAGAATTACTCGAGTGGATAAACCGATCAGTTTATAAGTTTTCATAGAAATTTGATAAATTTGCTATACCACGTTTCTGTATATTTGAGTGATTTTTGTTCACACGTACAGATAAAACTTTGTTTCTTCCTTTTGCATTGTATATATTTGTTTTCCCTCGCATTTCTTGTTCTGATTTCTTTCGATAGAAATGTCATACTTCACTCGTCAATGGCTTCAACGTTAGCGTTTCCAAGAATTTCACTTCCAGAAACTGTTCGATGATCTACTTGCACAGTAATTAATGTCATATAAATTACTATCATGATTCAGCTCGCTGCCATAAATCTCAATTGCGCCTTATTCCATCGCCACATAAGCTATAACGTACACGTTATTACGTTCATCTGCAGCCGAAGTGCGGATTATCCGGGTCATGTTTCCTCGAAAGCTAAGCAATTTCGAGATGCGATAGCTTTTTACTTCGCCTTCTTGATGCAACCGATAGAAATAACGTTTGCTAAAACTAAAAAGAGACTGCACGCTCTAGCGCACGTAACACGTGAAAAATGTAATTTCATTGCATTACGATACATTGCACATAACACGTCCAATATGTAATTTCATTGTATTGCGATACGTTGCACAATAATACATCCAAAATATAGTTTCACGGCATTACGATACATCGCGCGTAACACACAATAAAATATAGTTTCGTAAATAGAGTGCAGACATCTATGAAAATTTATATCGGTATGAATATAATAATAATAAAAAAAATGGAATCTAAAGAGAGATTGATTTTACGTACTAAATATAGCAAGCAAACCTAATAAGATTTTTACTTCTATAGGAAGTTTAGAGACGCGAGGACGCATGGGATGCACGCGATTTGCGAAACTATGTAACATATGCAGAGTAGAGTGCTTGTTATGATATCTAATAAACAAAACAAATCGCTATTTGATTATGCACATCGATAAAAATCCGCAGCCTAATCATAACAAATATTACATTTTCTATGTTCCATATATACTTTCACGTGTTATGTGCATTCTGCGCATATTTGAACTTCCAAGTTTGATGAAAAATTCATAAAAATCATATCCGTAAAAGAAAAAGAAGAAAAAAGGAAAACACCAATTATCAATTTCATTCGCACATGGAACTCAATTTCGAGTAATTTAACGCACACTAAAGGCGAACGCGCGTTTCAGTAAAGCTACGTTTCCTTTGATTTCGTATTCGAAACTTCGCAGCAATTTGTAGCAGTTTGATCGAAGCTCGATAATAACTGGAACGAGCTCGTCTGATCGAGGTCAATCACTCCTCCTACTTTTTACGTTTCTTTTCACATGGATGGGAAGTTTCGTTTCTAGGAATAGTTGGAATTAGTTACAATTTACACGAAGGCTATCTGCTGGAACAGCTTGCACAAAGCGAGAGCTTCGTTACGCTGCAACTTGTACCATTCGTCGGATACTAATTAATAAAGGAGACAAGTCCGAGTTGTTCCGTTGTTACGGACAACCGTGACTCTTCGTTTCCAACGTCATCGGCTTCCACTCTAACTAATATTTGATACTGTACATCTCTCTCATAATGTCGACGGTTCCGTAAAATATTGCTCATTTCGTGCTTTATACTCGTCGTTGCACGATATTTCTTTCATCGTACGTTGTAATATTTGCATATCCTTTGAACATTTTTCGTAATCTCTAATATTCGTAATTCGTCAAGGCTGTTGTTCGACCTAGAAGAATAAAAGAATATTGCGAAACTTCTCCAAGATCGATCTCCGTTTCTTTGAACTATGTAAATACCAATTACTCGAGTGTTCGGGCTTAAAGCGGTTCAGAGATATCCACGGTTCTACGGGCCTTCGAGTTTCTTTCAAGGATTCGTCTTATGAAGGGTAATCTCACCTTTCGTCGAACAGATCAGGGTTACGGGACTTTTTCAACAAAGAACACTAGTAAAAACTTGAATTCTATAACTGAGCTCTCGAACGACATTCGTCGTAATCGAAACTTTCTACCGCGATACGTGCAGCTGCGAACAAATTTCTCTCAACTTCTTTAATATGCCAGCGTTTCGAACAACGTTCCAGATTTTTCGCATAAACGTTGCACGCACGGGACGAAAACTTTCGGTGTGGGCGTCGTCTAATTTGATTAAGGTATTTAGATTTTCGCCAGCATTTTGGCTGATGTTTGGTCAAGTTTGACAGTCTCGATTACGGTTCTTTCACAAATGCGCGGATTTTTTTCACCCGTTTCTGTTCCAGCGCAGCGCACAGCGTAAATAAAATCGCCAGTTCTCCTGAAGGCAAACGAAACGATAATTAAATATACCGGACAAATCCGTGGCGATCTAAAGATCGATGATTCGAACGAGCGCTGATTTTACCAAGCGAAAGAAAGTTTTTTTTTTTTCTGTCGAGAATTAGTTTTTGGAAAAAAGATTCGTTCGTTTACTCTGCTTGAATAAACCAGTTATATTTGTCGATGGAAAATATCGCGGACGTTGAGAGCAATACCTGTGTGTGTGTGTTTCGATACAGAAATTACTCCGCTTCCTTTCTTTTCCGGTTATTAATTTTCATCTTCCTGGAAATTTGACGTTTTGGGTTAGATCTTTTTGTAATTTTCCAATATTTGCGAGCGATATATATTGTCAAATGGAAGAAAAAAGAAAAAGGAAGTTTGGATCAGAACGATAGCGATTAAAATTCCTTACCTTTCTACGAATAAAAAGAATACGAACTATAAAAGGAATATTGCGTGTTCCGATGCAAATATTATTTTACATCGTTTTGATATTCACGTTCCTGGAAATTCATCAACAACGAATAAAGTTTCCTCTCGAAATGTTCGCGGAGGAGAATGGATAATGTTAAATAGAACAACGATAGTACAGAACGATGGTAATTAACATTTCTTTCTTTTTTTGTCGATCTTATTGATCTCTGAAGCGTACCTTCTTCGTCTTCGTAATGTAGTACACGTTTAACCGTACGTGTTAGTTACGCCACGCTAACTTACTTCTCTCGGCTGTGTCGTTCAATTTACTGTTGCAACCCATACGATACTGCTGAACTAACACAGAACTTTGCTACACATTGTGCATCCTTTGTGAGTAGAAACTAATGGAAATCAAGTGGAGGAGAAGTCTCTCAAACATTGTAATCAGGTACCTAAAATTTCACCAGGGATTTTTAACTATTTAGCATTCTGCATCGTTTTTGGAAGCTTTTGTGTACGGAATGTGAGAGTTGCGTGACTCAACACATCCGCAACCTGAGTCGTTTAGGCGGCGAGTGATGAAATTTCACTCGTGAAATCTACGAAGCAAATTCCCATTTGTCCTGAAAAATCTGTAAAAAAAATGTTGCTTTTACAACGTGTAATAGAGGCTTCAGAAAGTATCGGAGGGACTTTGCAGATTTTTTGAAAGCGAAAGAATTGTGAAAATGATATGGAAAATAAACAAAGAATTAATCAACGACGACTTTGCCATTGCCAATTAATCTGGGAAAGTCAATTTTATTGTAATTATCTCTCAAATCGTCAAATCAAATCAAATATTAATCTTATTTTAGTCAGAAAGTCAATATTATCGTAATTCTGTGATTAAGTTGTTTCACGAATTTTATAAAGTCTTGGGATAAAACAATTGTTATATTCGACGTGGTGTTTTCTGCCCATACCACTGGAAAATAACGAAGCACGTTGTCCCTTTAAGAAAACCAGGCACGTCAGTCTCGTCGTGTTTGCAAATAGGATTTTTCAGGAATAAAACAAGCTGCCTGGCCGGCTGGTCAGTTGCGTGTCGTATAGTCGGATGCATAATGCACTGGATGGCGGGCAGAAGTAACGCGACTGCTAATTCCACTCTAAGAAAATGAATTTTTCATTGCTCTATCAGCCTTCGGACGATCAATGATCATCGTTGTTTACAATCGGCTTTTTCTTTCTCGTTTATTAATTAATTAGAAAATGGGGCCGATTATAGAACATGAGAAATCGAAGGTTGACGTTCCACCCAAAAATAAATGGGGGAGATAAGAGGCAGAGAAGGAGGAAAGAAATGCATTCGAGAAACGATTCGTGGAAATTACATGTTGCGGAACATGCAAAATTGAAATGACCGACGATCGAATTAATTACAAACGAGAGATTGGAAGACAAAATGAGGGAAGTTTGGGAGTCAGGAAGCGAGTCCTTAGAGTTGCGTGTAGATAATAAACAGGGAGAAATTGAAGATCGACGTTAAAGAATAAATGGGCAGAACGATGGAAAGAAAGAAAATATGAACGTACGAAATTGAGGGACGATTCGTGGAAATGTTGTGTTGTGCAACGTGCAAGATTGAAGACCGACGATCGAATCAAAGATAAGTGAAAGAAAGAGAAACAAAAGGAGGAAAGTTATGGAATCAGGAAGTAATTTCTTAGAGTTGCATGTGATAAAGTATGAAAAGTTGGAGATCGTCGCCAGAGAATAAGTGGACAGAACGATAGAAGGAAAGAAGATATGGGGGAGGATTTCGGATTTCAGGGGCGAACCATGGAAAATACGTGTCGTGGAACATGCAAAGTCGAAGATTGACGATCGAATCAAAGATAAACGAAAGAAAGGAGAGAAGAAACGGAGAAAGTTGCGGAGTCAGGAAGTTGTTATTTAGAGTTGCATGTAGATAATAAGGTATGAGAAATTGGAGACTGGTACTAAAGAATAAATAGGCGGAACGATAGAAGGGAAGAAGATATAGAGGATGCTTATGGAATTGGCGGATGATTCATGGAAAGTACGTGTTGTAGAACATGCAAATTTCAGGATTGACGATCGAAGCACAGATAACTGAAAGGAAGGAAGAAAACTGGAAGTAAACTCGGGGGGTAAGTTCTCAGATTTGCATGTGATAAACCATGAAGAATTAAAGGTTGACGCGCGCGTTATGGATGAATGAAAGAAAGAAAAAGACACAAACAAGGAGAACTTTTGCAATCGAAGGATAACTTTGCAGAATTTGATATTATAAAATATAGATAAAATATTGAAGACTGAAGCTCGTATTTATTTTTATTGATATTTATTTATTTACTCGTATGAAAATGAAGAATAAATAGAAGACGTCAGGAGCAAGAGAAGGGAAAGTCAGTTGGAACGAAGGGATGATTAAGTAGAAATTAAATATCTGAAATGAAGAATAAGTGGGAAAAATGGTGGAAAGAAAAGAAAGTGAGAAAAGTTTGTAGAATCGTGGGATGATTCTGGGGAATTTTCAGCCGTCCTAGTTTGACCCATGAACCAGGCTTTTGGTGGTAAAAGATTTTACACGAGATCTGGATGGAAGCTTCCATACACACACACATAGAAACAGTGGATTGACACAAGACGAAAATGTACAGGGGAACGGTGAACGCATAGCTCGAATGAGATCTCGATAGGAAAGGCGAATGGCATCGTTGGGAAGAATATCCGGGTTCAAATCCCGAAGTAGATCTCCAAATGCCTCTATCTCTATCTTGCAGCCTCCAAACGAGAATAGTTCCATTAGCGTGAGAACCTAACACTTCGCCTTTACACCGCTTTATTTTTATCGGAGATAAGAATGTAAGGAACGTTGAACCTCGGAACTAGTTTCTCAACCGAATCTTGAATTCAACGTAAGGATGAATTAAGAGGATTATAATCCGGTCTATATTTTAATCAAATTTAATCCAATTCTCAAAGTGATACGTAACAGTACACATCATTGAACGTTAACGTAGAAGATTGTTGAAAAACAAGTATCAAACGATTTACATATCGTTTAATTGAAGTATAAAAAACATGTATAAGAACAAGTATGAAAAGAGGTTGAAAATATCGAAGCTAGACTATGGCAAACTATGAGCACGATAGAAGATCTTATCATGCGATAAGGAGAAACATTTCGATTTACTTAATCCTTTATTAAACCGTTAGCTGTTGCGACTTCTCTGTAAAGTGTGTACTTAAAACGTATCGCAGAAGGTAAACGATGACGAGTATACTCGTTAAACACAGAATATGTATGGCTGTTATGATATAGAATTAAGTTGTAACGAAACGACTGTTCTTTAATTTTATTACTGCAATTACTAGCTTGTGATTTAAACAGCAAATTGTAACTACCTTTTACGCACGTCAAGTATATTGGTTAAAAATAAAATATTGTCATCTCTTCGTGACGAGTATACTCGTCAGAAACAGTTAAGCTGGTTAAAATCAGCGAAGAAAAAAGGACTAGAAAAGAAAACGGAGAATAGAATATTAGCCAATAATAGGTAATAATTTCTCCTGGCATTTCACATAACAACGTTCGGGAATCGAGCAAGCAAACTCGATTAACGAAGGATTTCGCAACGTAAGAGAACGTCAATAGTTGGAATATTTCGCAGTGTATACAGGTGATAACAGCTCTTGTCGCGGTATTTCGGTTTCCCATCGAGGAGATCGTTTGGAATCGGCCACGCGATCTAAACGACCCTCGTCGATCGATAATCCGATCGATCCACTAACAAGCCTGCCGCGAACAAATCCTTGTGGCATATTGCTTTGGTGATCCATCTATTTCCTGGAATTAACGCAGTCGACCGTGCCCCTTTAATTCCATTACCATAGAAGCTGCAGATTCTTCGCTAGTTACATCGCCAGATTGTCACACCCACGTTAATACGTTCAACGAAATAACCTCCGATCTTGACTAGTGTACGTCGAATAACCGTTACTTGCGAAAAAACCTACCAATCTCTTGTAAATTAATCCGACCGGTTTATTTCTCTTTTTCGAATCTGTTCCGAAGAAACGTCTTCTTCCTTTTTGCTATAACTAGGACCAAAGACCAAAGACTAGAATTTATAGTTAAAAGAATAATTGTATAACGAAGGATAATTATTGTTCTAAGATTGAATTTAAGTGTTCATTATTCGCTACTTATCGCCTAATTATCTAGTCAGTAGTTTGTGATATTAGTTAAAAGAATGTTAGTAAAAGTATTTGTAAAAGGACGTTAAAAGGAGACGTACAAAGGAGATACGTTAGTGAAACGATGTTTAAAGATTACGCTGGAACGTTTTTGTTTACAATTTAGATCCACGAACGGAATTATACTTAATTAGCTGAGAAAGAAGTTGTAAAAAACAATCTTTTGCATACTAATGCTTTTAATTGTACCGACTTAAATAAAAGCTTTGGCAAACAACATGTCCGCGAAATATCATACACATGACAGTTTTATTTATTTCTTTATGCGAGTAAGAATATTTACACTGTTAATATTTAACGTTAGAAGCGAGAACTAGCTTTGCTCGGCACTGGATGACTTTCTCCTCTAGCTGTAAGAGGCCGGAAGTGATTTCAGCCTGAATGGGGAAAGAGGAGGAAACGGTCAAGGGTGGAGGATATGCTAAAAGCGTCTCGGCGTTCATTTCGCGCGTCTCGTTTATATTCGAGCGGAATGGACGAAAATTGATCGGCGGCCGTGCAGCGTAAATCACACGTGCCACGGTTTTAATAATAAATCAGCATCATTTTTGCCAACGCTGCCGCGTCTGATCGACATTGTTTTACGCGTCGAATGTTTTATATTCCGTTCGTATTGTATAAAATGACAAGCGTTTCTCGCGCGAGAGGCCATTTGCACAGGCCCGTCAGCGAAAATATATCGTGGTCGGTAAAGCCATAAATAACATTTCGGCAGTAAAAAGCCTCTTGGTAAACGTTGATGACCCGAAACCCTGATACCAAGCTGAGAATCCAACTTCCGTTATTTACGATTTCACAGGATAATGGCCGCTGGACTTTGCACTTTTATGTGTTTTATGGATGAATTTTAAAAACGTTTAAGTACATAGGACGCTTATATTATGCAAATGAAACGGATCTCTGCGCGGACCCGGCTGTTTTACTCGTGTTCGTAAAAATATGAATTTGCGTAAATCCCCTTTCGATCCTAAAGTCCAGTGATCGTAATCTAAAATAACGTTTCACATCGGATAAAGTTGCGCTCGTAACGAATGCAAGCTTTTTGATTATTTTTCTTCCAAATACTGTTGCGTGCATCGCCGTTCAATCTGACGAACAGTGGATTTTTTCAGGCGAAAAATCTATTCTTCTTATGGCAGACAAGCTGAACAGAGAGCATTGTCTTCGAGCCAAGGTTTACGCTAGGTTTACGAACCGTTATCGGTGTTCACGGTTGATAGAGGGATTAATCGACTTCTGCAAGGGGAGGATTTAAAGACCTGATCGAACTAGGATGCGGAGAAACCGGATCACTTTGCTGATCCGTCACGACAATTGTTCTGCTGATAATGCGTTAAACTGGTGCATATAAAATGCCGCATATTTCGGTAAAACGCTTTAAACACGCGTATGGATCCTTTGGAACATCGTGTATACGTGTATAATTAACTCTCAATGATCATACCTAATATATTTACGTAGAATATTCAATTGAATTTTGTATTCCGTATATCACGCGACAGAGATTATTAGTGGTCATCACCGCTAAATACAGAGTACAAATTTAATTAAACATCCTGACCTAAAGCGTTATGGTCATCTATGATATAACGATATCAGTGGAGGGTTAAAATAATTCTCGTATAATTCCGTGTACTCCTATCAATAATTTTTTAATTTCAGTCATTAACTAAAAAATTCTCTGAATTCTTCGTTTATCATCTTATTATTCTAATCCAATTTGATCGTTACAAAAGATTGTCCCAGTGTTTGGAAGAGCGAAGAAACGGTAAGAGTTTCGTGTTGTAATCCATAATTTTTCTATTTCAATTCGTATCTTTGCTCCGGACGAAGCTCCTGTTAATTTTTGTTCGTGTTTGTTTATCGTCTTTACTTTTCCTATTTGCGTTCGAGATATCATCTCTCTTATTGTTTGCAGTTATGTCTCGCATGGAACGTCGTCGTTGCTCTTTCTCATGACTTGTCCTCCGATAGAAAATTATCGATCTTGCATTCCACGAATCGATTATCCTAACGTGTACGCACGCTCTTTCAATTATTCAATTACATACATACATTTTGGAAAGTCACTTTACGAGTCACAAAGCACGAAATTTTAACCATTTTATTTCCATGTTTCTTCATGACGTACGACTGGTGCAGCTTCTAACGATCGAGCGACGGGCAAAATTTATGGTATGGTTTCCTCGTGTTAATTTGAAAGTTTAAAAAAGCGACGTTTCGTACGCGCCTCCGTAATATTTCGCTAGACGGTGTATTCCTGCTAATTAAGAGAAACACGGCGATGAAATTTTGTACAACGACGAAACGCCAGAATACGTGTAATTCGTTTGAACGTTTCATTAAAATACAACAGGCACCCAGCCGGCGAGACATGTAATGCGGTTGACGTGAAAACGAATAAATGGAAATGAGTTTGATCCGGGCTTGGTCGGGAAACCGCGTAATTACTTTCTCACTTCGAAAAATATTTTCCCAACACTTTGAAAACGTTTCTTTTCACCGTGTGTTCAATTCAGATACGTTTCGTCATTTTTCTTAAAATTCGACCGCTTTGTGTCTTTTTCCGATTCACTTTGTTCCTTTTTCTTTTTTTCGCAACGCGATGCAATGGAAAAACATTGCAGTTCGAAAACTCTTTGTGAATTTCCGATATATTTTCCACGATAATTCTGGCTATATTTTATTAAAAGTTTAACCGAAATAATTAAAGGAACCCCCTGAGAATTGTTTCCCTGTTTATGCATCAATGTTTCCAAACAGAGAACATTTCCTTTAGGTTTTGTTTGCGTAAAGATCGCGGGGCAACGACGGAACGCGGTAGTTTCGAAGTTTAAACATTCCTTGTGAATGTATATTCTCTACGTTAATCCCTGGTGCGTTCTATTAAAAGTTTATCAGAAGCGATTCAAGGAAATTCTTGATAATTAAACCGTTCACAGATCAAATTGATTACGTAACTGCGCTTACTGAAATTTTTCAAATTTCGGTACCGTGCCGCGAAAAATAAACAACGACGAGTATGCTCGTCAAACACAGCTGCTATAATATAGAATGATGTTGTAACGAAATGACATTTCATTTTTTCATTTCTTTATTTTATTACCGACAGGGCTCGTCGTGACACAAAATATTGCCATTTCCTCGTGACGAATATACTCGTCAGAAACAGTTAACTAACTTGGAAGGAACCATTATTTAAAAGAACATTTTCGCGTTCACATCGAAGATTAGGTAATGTTTGCATAATGATCGCGAGCCATAGCGTGCTCTAAAGTGATTTCGATAAAACGGAGCGGCGCGTGATTAGCGGGTGAGCTGTGAACCACGGCGCGATCATGATTAGAAGACAAACGGAACGAGTTAATACGAAGGATCGTGGATTAAAGTAACGAGGAGGATCTATTTCATTTTCTCCTATTCGTTCGTTTACTTTGTAAAAGTAAAAAGAATATAAGCGAAGGAAATGGCAATATTATTTCCTCTCAGACTTAGTATCATCTTGAAATAACGTAAACGTTAACTGTAGCTGCTATTACCACGATATCTTAATTTTAAAGAGGAGCAATTGGTTCGATGGTTTAAATTCTTGGAATTGAACCCGTGAAATTAGCAGAATAACGATAGGCTCGACAAATCGACCTCTTCCTTTCTTTCGTTGCTAACTGTCTCGCGGATGGATAATGATGATTATTAAAAAAAGGATTCTCTGATTTTGGGCAGGTGTTGGGAGGACTAGGACGCAGGATGTCGAGCGGCGACAAGGCTTCACCGGGCCTGACCATCGATCGCGCCGCTTTTCTGCTTTTGCGGGTGAAGAAAGCCTTCAAGAAGAAGAAGCAACAGCGAAAGGAGAAAAGGCGAGTGCTTTATTTTCATTTCGTCTATGGTTTTCTAATTGTTTCAGCAAAATATTATTATACGAGAACGGGAACGTGCGAACAAGACGACAGTGCGTGATTGAAGAATTAAATTTTGCAATAAGAGAAAGGAAAAAGCGAGGAACCTCGCAGTATTCTTCTTGAAAATTTGAAAGAAATTTCGTTAGAACGAGATAATGAATTATAAGAGGAAAGTAAGGATAGCAAATTAATTTAGACGATTGCATAAAATTCGGGACTGTAAAAATTTTATGAAAACATTCGATAGAACGAACAAGAAGGAGGAAGTAAAAATGCAAATTATTTAACTTGATATTGATAATTGGAAATTCTCTTCCAGATACGAGATATTTTGATTAAAAAAAGGAAAAACTAGGAATTACAGGAGAAAATTTAAAAAGCCAAATTTAATTCAATCTACCGTACAAAAATTTCCCAGGTATTTCGCAAGGAACGAGAGATCGCGGGAAATAAAACGGCGCGTTTTTTAATTTAATCGACCACGTAAAGTTCTCTCTTGAATTTTCGGAGAAATTTCGATAAAAGGAAAGAGGAGCCATTGGGAGAAGAAACTGAAACAAAGCGCAACATCCAGTTTAATCGATCCTCCGCAACCCTCTAACGTCCGGTTCCGTTTTATTACACGTTCTTTCTGTAATAGTCCGTCTCTAGACGAAAATCAATTCGAGTTCGGCCAGTTTCCGGAAAAGCTGTTCTTGCCTCGAGAATTATTTATGAGACAATTCGCTTTGTCTCGTCGCAGTTGTACGCCGAGTTACCTGCTGATACGGCCGTACCGAAGAAGTTACCATGAAAAGCTGAATCACATTGGCGGCGTGGCAAAATGGTGGTGGAGAATCGTGTGGGCGGTGAAATGGGGTGTCGTTTTCTTGAAAGTTGGATGATACCGCGGAGGGAAGTAGCGGACGAAGCGAAGGAAAGTTTCGCGGAAACCGGCGGCTAGTTAGCCGAGGAGATTTTGCCTTGTTGTTTTTTTATCTTTTTTTTTTCGCGAAGAAATACTGTCCGATGGAACGTGAAATAATACGCGGATTCACTAAGTTTGAAGAGTTTCGAACGAAACGGCAAAGAAACGAAACGAAACGAAATCTTCTCGGCATGTAGATATCCAGGGTTTTCTGCCTGATACATATTAAAAAACCCATTGGTTTATAATAAGAGATTGTAATAAATTTTATTTAGTATTTATTTTGTATCGGAAATTAGGTTTCAATATTTATTCGGTTTTTAAAATTTACTGTTTACCTAGTGTTTTATTTAGTATTTATTTGATATTGATTATTAGGTTTAGCGTTACTATTATTCTTCTTAGAAGTTCCATATACCGCTCAGAAACTTTTTACGAAACAATATTTCTTCTTTTATTTTACAATATTTACCGTACTAATTAGGTTTAGTGTTCTATTCGGTATATTACGTTATAAAGTATTTTACAAAATAACAAATCTATATTAAAACAGCTAAGAAATAAAGTTAGAAGAAGTATTGATCGAGCGATTGTGCAAAACGACATAGCAACGAAACGCGTTCGTTCGTTCGTTACGTGCAAAAATCTGCTGTTGCTTTCATCGATGAGCGTAATAGCGAATCGTTATCCGGTAATTGATCAGAGTAGCGAAGTTCTCGAAAACGTCCCTTGGCGAGAGGTTTGCATAAGGGTGCAATATGTTCGTTTCAATTATCTCGTGCTTATCGACTGTCAAAGGGAACTACGTAGTCGTCAACTAATTCCCAACTACTCTCGATAGGAAATCTTAATGAGCTTGTAAACTCGCATGACTCCGTAATTCGCCGTAAGCCGTTCATCCTTGCGTTAGTATTTTTGCACCATGTTCCGTCAAGATTTATAAGGACGACGATCCATTCGTCAAAATCATCAGACGCTTTCCAAAATTCTATTTCGCCTATTACTTTGATTATCGATTACTTTTATTTCATATGGATGACGATTCGTACGTTAAAAGTCTTCACACGCTTTCTAAAATTACATTTACGCTGTTACTTCGACCGTGGATTATTTTTATTTCACAGTGGCGACGACTAGTCCATTTAAAATTCTTCAGACAATTTACAAAACTGTGTTTTAACCATTGCTTTAAACGTTGATTATCTGTATCTTTGCTCCAGTACAAAATAGAATATTCTTCTGGCATTTTTCTCATACATATTATTCTGTTCATGTTATACATACGTACATGTATGTATACATATGTGTTCTATGGTGCATTCTGTTTTGTATGCAGTGTATAGGTCATGAAATTCTGACGCCGCTTTAATTAAGTAAATTAGATACAGTTAGGTGTCAGGTGATCTGTGTAAATTTCAGTATCAGATGTATGCTAGAATTTTGCTGGATGAATAATCGTGTAGCGCTGCTTGTGCGGATGACAAGATAGAAGATATAGCGTTTGCTGCGCGCGCTGTCGAATGCTCTCTACATTCTTGGCTTCTGTCTTACACCGTACCGAGTTATCTAATCCCATAGGGATAACTCGGTAGTACAGATTTGATTACACGCTGTTAAAGCCCGACGCGTTGCTCTGAAAATTAGCGATTGCTGTGTGCGTTCGTTACAAGACGCTTGATCACAGAGCGAGTGATATTTTAACAAGAATCTGCTCGTTTTTGAAACGAGGTTCGGCCGAATTTTGGGTTCCATTATTCACACCGCTAACTCGCCGAATTCTCGCGCCCTTCTATAAAATTACCAAACAATAGAGGCTCTTCGAAAGCCTGACATTTTCTGTTTGTTCGTGATATTAATAATTCTTGGTCGCAGCGTTCTGAATATTCATGAACCGGGTCTACAGACGTGCGCGCAAAGACTTGGCAAACATTTCGCGTCTCTGCTGTAATTCGAGGGCCATTCTGTCCAGGAACTTTACTTTAATTAAATGAATACGCACGATCGCGTAGCTTGCTCGCGTTTGAATACGAATAGGAAAAACCGCATAAATCGACCTAGTTTCTTGCTGTTATCTTTATTTTCCGGTTCCCTGTGAAGACCGAGACGCAACGCGATTCCTACGCGAAGTTGCAGACCGTTGGAATTTAGTTTATCATTCGTCAATGAAAATGGCTCTAATGGAAAGACAATTTACTCATTTTGATAGCGAATATCACAGTAATATTCGTAGTTTAGGTATTTTTTAATCAATTGTATATCTGATATTTTGATATTCTTTTCGTGTGCCGAATAAATCAAATTGGCGAGAGAATTTCGTGTTTGTATGAAATATTGTGAAGGATTGAAACTCGTCACAGAAGCAACGGTAAACTGTTTCCACGCTTCTCTTTCTATCCTCGAATTCACTTTACTTTTCAATGACGAATATCAGGAGAAAATTCATAGTCTTGTTGTTCGAAGTAATTCGTACCTGTTGTTTTCACAATTTTTACAATTAACGTGTTACAGCATTATTTACTAAATGGATAGCGAATCTTCTAAACTTTCGTAAAAAATTCGAGAAAACGGATTAATTCGGCATTGGGCGTAAAAAATGACAGCGAAGAACGATTTGCGGATGTCTTTTTCTGTCGCATTTAATTTATTGATCACTTCGACGATGAATGTTAGGGTACAGTAACTAACGTAATCGTTACAATTAACAACAAACGTTGATTCTACACGTCGAACGAATGGCATAATCGGTTGGAAATTTTGCGAAAGTTTGCCCGATAATTGAAGTAACCTGAAGCGGCACGGTTAGTCTGCGGTTCTCAGTCAAACATGCAAATGTACGTTAGCTATGGAGAGTAGCAACGTCGGCTTTGTACCTTCGTGCTAATCTAAACTTCGAAATTTAATCAGCATCAGGTACCAACGAACCGTTTCAACCGGTTCCCAAGCTTTTGCTGTTAGATTCGCTCGAAAATTCCATGCTCTCCCACGTCGATTCGCGTTCGATGTAAGTGGTTGTCGTGAATTTTGATAACCACGGACATTTTAGATCGAGGCGCACCGATGTAATCGCACCGCGTGCTATGGCAGACGCGATTCTGAAATTGGCACATCGGATGGAAAATATGTTAAGCGAACTGATGATATAGATCGAATATTCGCATCTCCCAAGTCGAAAGTTGACGCTGTCGCTGTTCCTACAATGAAGATATAAATATGTATGTCCGTTATCGTAGTTAATCGACACAGGTTTCGTAGAATTAGTAGCAGCAATTCTGGTTAGGTTTTATAACAATCATTTTCCTTCTGTTAATTTTCATATATTTCTAATTGGAAGTTTGAGTTCTTCATTATCTCGCAGTGAAAGTTTAAATTCTGTCCCAATGCATGTTAAATCGACAGAGGTTTCGTAGAATTAGTAGCAGCAATTCTGGTTAGGTTTTATAACAATCATTTTCCTTCTGTTAATTTTCATATCTTTCTAATTAGAAGTTTGAGTTCTTCATTATCTCGCAGTGAAAGTTTAAATTCTGTCCCAATGCATGTTAAATCGACAGAGGTTTCGTAGAATTAGTAGCAGCAATTCTGGTTAGGTTTTATAACAATCATTTTCCTTCTGTTAATTTTCATATATTTCTAATTGGAAGTTTGAGTTCTTCATTATCTCGCAGTGAAAGTTTAAGTCCTGTCCGATTGCATATTATATCGACAGAGGTTTCGTAGAATTAGTAGCAGCAATTCTGGTTAGGTTTTATAACAATCATTTTCCTTCTGTTAATTTTCATATATTTCTAATTGGAAGTTTGAGTTCTTCATTATCTCGCAGTGAAAGTTTAAATTCTGTCCCAATGCATGTTAAATCGACAGAGGTTTCGTAGAATTAGTAGCAGCAATTCTGGTTAGGTTTTATAACAATCATTTTCCTTCTGTTAATTATCATATATTTCTAATTGGAAGTTTGAGTTCTTCATTATCTCGCAGTGAAAGTTTAAGTCCTGTCCGATTGCATATTATATCGACAGAGGTTTCGTAGAGTTAGTAGCAGCAATTCTGGTTAGGTTTTATAACAATCATTTTCCTTCTGTTAATTTTCATATATTTCTAATTAGAAGTTCGAGTTCTTCATTATCTCGCAGTGAAAGTTTAAGTCCTGTCCGATTGCATATTATATCGACAGAGGTTTCGTAGAATTAGTAGCAGCAATTCTGGTTAGGTTTTATAACAATCATTTTCCTTCTGTTAATTTTCATATATTTCTAATTGGAAGTTTGAGTTCTTCATTATCTCGCAGTGAAAGTTTAAATTCTGTCCCAATGCATGTTAAATCGACAGAGGTTTCGTAGAATTAGTAGCAGCAATTCTGGTTAGGTTTTATAACAATCATTTTCCTTCTGTTAATTATCATATATTTCTAATTGGAAGTTTGAGTTCTTCATTATCTCGCAGTGAAAGTTTAAGTCCTGTCCGATTGCATATTATATCGACACAGGTTTCGTAGAATTAGTAGCAGCAATTCTGGTTAGGTTTTATAACAATCATTTTCCTTCTGTTAATTTTCATATCTTTCTAATTGGAAGTTTGAGTTCTTCATTATCTCGCAGTGAAAGTTTAAGTCCTGTCCGATTGCATATTATATCGACAGAGGTTTCGTAGAA
This sequence comes from Bombus flavifrons, assembly GCF_040668555.2. Lineage (NCBI taxonomy): Eukaryota > Metazoa > Arthropoda > Insecta > Hymenoptera > Apidae > Bombus > Bombus flavifrons. Next base: position 6,968,330 of record NC_138455.1, on the reverse strand, counting down.
TTAGTAGCAGCAATTCTGGTTAGGTTTTATAACAATCATTTTCCTTCTGTTAATTTTCATATATTTCTAATTAGAAGTTTGAGTTCTTCATTATCTCGCAGTGAAAGTTTAAGTCCTGTCCGAGTACATGTTAAATCGACAGAGGTTTTGTAGAATTAGTAGCAGCAATTCTGGTTAGATTTGATAGGAGTCATTTACCTTCTGTTAATTTTTATGTCTTTCTAATTGAAAGTTTTAGTTTTTGATTATCTCGCAGTTAAAGTTTAAATCCTGTCCGAGTACATGTTAAATCGACAGAGGTTTTGTAGAATTAGTAGCAGCAATTCTGGTTGGATTTGATAGGAGTCACTTTTCTTCTGTTAATTTTCATATCTTTCTTATTGAAAGTTTTAGTTCTTGATTATCTTGCAGTAAAAGCTTAAATTCTGTCCTGTCCTTATAAGCTTAAATCCTGAGTTTCCATTAAAAATGTCCATTATCTTTCTAACCAAACTTGGAACTTTTATACTTGTACCATAAATCTTTATTTGTGCTGATAATGATGAAACTGGTGTAAGTCTAAACTTTAAAGAAGTTGCATTTTTAATTCATTTTATATTACATCAATCTACATTACAACATTTAATATGCAAGAATTTTTGACTTAGAAATCATTTCCACAGTCACTGGAGCACATGGGATCTCGTATACCTTTATACTACAAGTATAAATCTTAATATAAGATTTAGTATAATTTTACACCAAAGGTATATATCAGAGTATCAAGTTGAAGAAGATTTGCTAGAATTAGAACGGTTATAGGATGCAGTCGTGCAATAAATTGTTGGGAAATTCTGTCGTAATTCGTACAGAGTTTCCACCACTTTCAAGAGAACCGTACAAAGGCTTCAAGGAAAAGATCTCGTGATATTTACCAAGAAACTTTCCTTGTCTGCAAGCTACTGCACTTCTTTTATTAGCTTTGCATCAACTAGGATGTACTCCGCTGAATACTGATACAAACCAGAGAAAATTCTTAGAATTTCCATATATAAAGAATCGTTCTGGTTTTTCTCTTAATTTACATTTATCTTTAACTCTAACAAGTGACAGAATTTAACTAACTGTTCACGGTAATTGTAATGGAAAAAAGCAGTTGTAGCCATTTCGTTCGCAATGGAGGAACATTCGTCCACCTCTCTACTGGGAAAGAAAACATGGAAATTCCGTGACGCGCATATCCACGTCGCTACTTTATTCCCCATCCTCTCTAAACGACGTCATGGCCCCGATTACTAATTAACCCGAATAGCGATCGTCTCCTCGCAGTTCCACAAGCACTTTGTCAGATGAGGAAAAAAGAGAGTGTTAACTAAATTATAGTCTGGTCGTCTTCGTTGGAATTTCGACGTGATTCTTCGTCTATCGTTAATGCATTTAATCGAAGGAAAGTCGGTACCAGGCTTGGAAGGACTAATTCGCTCTATCGCAGGATGAAACCGTACGATTTTTTGTACAGCTCTTATTTTTTAATCCATAGAGGAATAATACTATTTAATATACCAAGATCGTTCAGAAATTAATACTCGTTTAAAAGATCGTCCAACTTCGTTCGTGTATCGAGATAAATTATGCCAAATTTCGCGTTTATATAATTAATATCGTTGAAGCTTCATTCGTCTAAAATGACAGTGCGAATTGAAAATCTCGCCGATGACAAAGCGCGATCTTTCGCCCTTTGACGCTTTTCGTATGCCGAAAACGTTCGTCCAAAAGGGATTCATCGTCGAATTACGGGAATTTACGGTAACAAGATTATGGCTGGCATCATTCGTAAGGCGATGGATACGGGAATTGAATAATCTGGTCGAGAAACTCGTATTTGATCGTAATCTTTCTGGTCGCCCATTCCTCGTTCCGCAGGACCCGAAGAAACGTGTCCGTGATTTCATTAGCAGCGATCGATTCGGATTGCTGGATTTTTTCTTCTGAACTGAAAGAGTTCTTGGGTGGATAACACTTCGCGGGAAACGACGATTTAAAATTGAAACAATTTGTGAAACGATGGTCGTGCGAACTCGCGGCTCAAGTCTATGTGGAAGGTAGACAGAAACTCGTTTCGCGTTACGATAAGCGGTCAAACAGAGACGCTGGTTTTATTGGGAAATATCCGACTATATACATAGAAAGCTACAAACAAAGAAATCCCTTTAAAATGTATTTCTATTGTTGTTACGTCAAAACGAATATTACTTTCTGCACGACCCTCGTATAAAGGAAAACAAGTTTTTAGTCCTCTTAACGAGAAACAAGTTAGTTTTACTGTCACGAGATCTTCTGTTTTCGCAATCTATTGAAAACATACAAATCTTTCTGATAATCTTATTTACTTTTATCAAGACACACGAATAATTACACGTACTTATTTATTTTCGACGTATTGCTACTTTAATCCTAACATATTTAGAAACATACGGTAGTTGTTAGTTTATCCGAACCAGTCGGATAAAATATTTCGGATAACCGATAAGTTCGGATAATAGAGGCCGGCTTGCTACCCCTATCGGTTGCTGCTACGAGTTTCGATAATAGAAAGACGCTGGGATATCCGAGGCTGAACGAAAACTTGAACATAAATTGCATTAAATTACATGTCAGTTTAGAAAACAAACACACATTGCTCTTTTTGAAATAGTGTCGTATATAACAGTGCCATTAATAATAGCAAATTGTTAACAGAACGTTCTTACATCGTCGTATTAATTATAAAATACATTAAACGTAAATCCTTAAAAATAGAGAGAATTCGTCACGTATTCGTACGAATCCTACAAATCTTACAAACATAAAAAAAGCCTTATCAAAAAACCTTATACTCAGTATAATTTATCTTTATAATGACACAATTTTCATTCGTTAGACGAAACACACGAGCACGTACGACTCCTGCATACGCGTTCGCATAATTAAAAATCGTATCATTGTAGTAACTTCTAAACTTGTAACTTTCGTTATATAGCTCGGTTATTGCCAGTTCAAATAATTGCCAGTAAAAATCATAAACGAAACTCTACCTTGCCAATGGTTAGTAGAAATGACTGTCGTAGATATTCATGGAAGACTTTTACTGTAGTTGATGACATATCCTGCACACGTTTGTGCATATTTGAATTTTTCATAACAGTAAGAACGTTCATAGTTTAGATATTCTCAATCCGATATCGGCAATCTGATCTCCATGTGAAAACCGAAATACGTACGCGTGGTTAACCATTAAAAAAATGATGGAAAAATGAAAACGTAAGGTATAAGTTCGCGTTATCTCGATACCAGAAACGATATTATTATTACTTGCCGATACGATCATTCGCGAGGTGTGTAATTCCCAAGTCGATTTCTTGATCGGAAAGCCGATTACGAATTCCGCGAAGTGCCATCACGTGAATGGTTTGTCGTATTCGTAAAATTCGATGTTCCTCGATAATAGAACGTTATTCTATGATTCTCCGTGTTCTTTATAAATGGGAAGTTCAAGTTAACAAGAAGGCAGACTCTGAACTCTGAAGCAGAGTTGGCCATAATTCGAGTTGTTTTGAATAAATACTTGTCCGAGATATTCGTAGCTACCATCTGTTAAATTTTCTGATTTAACGTTCGATGAGTAAGACGATTGCGAAAAATCGATATTACGACCGTTGGACGACGAAGAATATATTTTTCATCGTCGATACGATACAACGTAAAATACATTTTTAGAATAAATTCCGATACGAACAGGTCATTCCAATGAGTTTCTCTTAGGCGGATAATTCTTTGCTCGAGTAAATTCCTAACCGATTGCATATTTATTCGTTAGGGCCGAGCGAAATTCCGCCAAGGAGTAAGAACGAGGATTTTTACTCTGTTATGCGAATAAAAATTTGCCTAACGCGGCTCTGGAGGATATGAAATCAGGCGAAGAATAACGCGGCAAAGAATGGCTCTGCGCTGGTGCGTGAAAACCGCTGACTGTCGGTCGAAGATGTGCGATTCGAAATATTCAGTGCCATTCGTTTCCAATAATTCCGAACGATATTGTTCAAAATCTATGGCAGCGTGTTTTATGATAACCGGATACACGATTTAATACCGTGAAAATTTCGGCTCAATCACCACGTTTTATACGATGTGTGTGTGTGTGTTCGTTTCGTTTGACTCGTGGATCGCCTTTTCTGAAACTAGAGCGACCATGCGAGAGAATTTCTTGGGATAGTTTCATTGGAAGGGAGCGGCGCGTCGCGATTCATGGAATTGGAAATAAGCTCGGCTTTGCTATGCACGACGAACCTGTTTCGCGTCTGTCACGGTTTACCCCTGGCAAATAAAAAACTATTCTCGAGTATCGATTCTACAGGTCTGTGTTCTCTCCGATGAATAGGATTGAAGAAAATAGACAGCAGTTTTGGGACGAATGTTAAGTGTCTTTTTCACTCGCACGAGGGTAGTTTTCGGTATTTACGGATTTTCCCGGTCGTATCACGCCAGACTAATCCGAGTCCTGCTTATTTTTTCTTTTTTCTCGGAAGGGTAGACAAATATTGGTATTCCAATATTTATAGTACATATGAAAAAAGAAAGTACTTTCATATAGTGTAAAAATGTCGTTTTTATAAAAAGGATACGTGAGCAAAGGGGAGAGAAAAAAGGGAGGAGAAAAGATAGGAAAGCAAGATAGGCAGAGATAGGAATGAAGAAAGAAGAAAAAGAGAGTGGAAGAATTCGCATGATATATATATTCGCTATGAAAGTCTATTAATTTTTATAAAAAGTAAAAAAAAGAAGAGAAAAGAGCGAAAATGAAGATTCAAGGTAGAAAGGAAAAGGAAGAGGGGGGGGGAAGGATAAGAAAAAGTAGAGATGAACCGGGATGAGTAAAAGAAAGGAAAGGAATGGGAGAAAGAAATGAAGCAAAGGGGAGCGAAGAAAAGTGACGGAAAAGAAGAAAAGAGCAGGGGGAGGGAAGGGAAAACATTAGTACTCACCTTTGTTCCTGTTAATTCCAGGGTTCGAGCAGAAATTATAAGAGAAGATGTTGCATCAAAGCTTGTAACAGTAAATAATTTATATATTACCCGGACATTTACAAAACTTCTATCTAGTGAAACATTAAAAATTTGAATTAGTTCGTTCGATTATGGTGTAAAAATAATTAAATCTCAAAAAAAAAGGAAATAATTAAATCGACTACGAGGGGCATTAGGTTGATGTATATATACGAGGTGTCCCAGAATTGATAGTAAACCGAGGAGCCGAGGAATCTACATGGAAAGAGATTTTTTGAAGAGAAAACTGACTTTGAAAATTAGATTGCTATGTAAATTTGGCTAATTATCGACTATGTTGAGGTACGAGTAAATTATTCTGCGCGTGAAAACGAATAAAAAATTAACGAAGTAGTCTATCAAAAAAATCTTACTCTACATTTTTCACGTATTTTCAATCGTGGGATAATTTGCTATTAATTGTACGCTTCTATCTAAATTAGGCAAATTCCATCACACTTGACAAATTTTCGAACTTCTCGATCTTCTCGAAAACGAAGCGTCACGCGCAGAACAATTTTGCTTCTTTTCTCGCGTGGAATCACCATCTTGTCGATACCGGGACACCCTGTATATCTTAATATCGAAGAAAATGGGTTCTGATTATTCCGATCGTTAAATAAAGACCCCATATTTTGAAAGTATAATACGTTTGTTTTTCTTTTGATAAGGATAATGCAAGCCTGTCTCGGAAAATGTCCGATTTCGATTATACTTTCCATGAGAATGGGAAATCGATTTTTCAGATTTGCATCAGCCCGAAAGCGAATCGAAAATTTTGTTCGATGTTTGTTTCTCGCTTCTCTGACAGGTGTCACGAAAATTTTTTCATACCGAATACTCGCAATTTATTCGATCTTGTGTCAGGCTTTTCGTGTTTTAATCTAATACTTTTGATAGCTTCATATACATATATACATACATGAACGCAGACACACGTCAGTTGGAATTTCTCCTGCCACTCGATCTTCGGTAAAGTTTTGCTCACATTCATGGAAAAGGCATAGTTTTATCGTGTTTCTTCGCTAAAAGGTTTCAATCTTTTTCATCTTTCCATTTCGCAAGATTAATCGACGATTACATAAGATTATACGTCCCGCGAAACTTGCTAAATTGCTTGAATAAAAGAAAACGTACGCATAATGATCCAACGTTCGTTGCTAATTGTGTAAGTTACTTTATTTCCGAGTTAGACGAGAAAAATTCGTTAGCATTTATCCTGTACGATTATTTAACTCCAACGAGCCGGACAAATTAAATCGAAAGTTGCCCGAAGCAAATAGAAATTGATGATATTTATGACGCGGATTTCTCTCCCATTGAATAAATACGGAATACATTTTTGACCTATTTATTTTACTTTACCGGAATAAAACTTTAATTTACGAACGCGGCACGCCGATGCTAATTCATAAATATTGTTTGTACGCTCGCCGTAGGATTAGATTATTCCATAAGTAACATCGTCGTTTATTTCGCCTTTTTGAATTTCCAAGATAACATCGAAATGAATTAAATTTACGGCTAATAATTGCAAATTGCTATAGAATCATTTTAATTGATCAATGAAGATTAATATAAAAACTGTTGATGAAAGCCAGTCACGTGAAAGATATTCGATGAAATGTTTAAAGTTAATTGGGAATTATTGTTCACCCTATTTTCAGAGCACTGACAGATTTTCGTTTATTTCGAGGCTAAAAAGAATAGAAAAGTTAGCAAGCTGAAATTTAAAAAGCTATAAAGAATTTAATAGAAAATTCAACGCGATAGCAAATCGCTCATCGAAACTACAACACAAAAGTCAACTCCGTGAAAGTGGTCACTGAATTTTCCATCGAGAGCACTAATCATGTTTGTAATTGAAAAACGGTAAAAAAAGGCGAAAAATAATTTCAAAAAGAAGGACAGATAATACATTATCTATCAATGAATCTACTAAACGTTCTAGGTTTCTCAATTTTTTAATCTTTTTAACGTACGTGTGTGGACACAACGTCACTTATGGAATGATTTGACATTTTCTTCTCGTCTCGGTGTCACTCTTAGAAAAGGTCGATACCTTACGAAGGATCGATACAGGAGCAAATCGAACACGTTGTCTCGTCGGAAAAGATACATGAAAAGAGGAAAAAAGAACGACTGGTACAAAGACTCGGTTGAATTGGTTCGTGGCCTTTACCTCCCAGCAGAGCTTCCTCATTTTTCACAAGAAGGCGAAACTGCTACGGATGCTGGAGATAATACAAAGACGTTTCGTATAATGGTTTTCGTCAAACGTTAGATGTTTGTCCCAGCGAACGTCGGAAAATAAAACCCGCAAAGCATATCCGATCGTGATGTTCGCGGCGTAGTTCATCCTATTCTTCCGCAATTTTCTCGAAACCAAGACGCGTACACCAAAAGTGCAGTGTAACGAATTTTACAATTTTTTATTTCGTCCAGCATTCGTACATTTTCACCGTGTTCCCACCAAGAAAGAAACCTTATATTCTTGTTCGTATTGCTGGATTCTCTCAAGTTTCATCGAAAATGAAACAAAGCTGGAAATTCCATGCACTGCGTATATTTTTTATTCCTTCTTCAAATCCACAGTATTGCGTAAAGAAATCGTATTCGTAATTCGACACGCAGTTAAAAGCAAAGCAAGCTCCTACTTCGGCTCTTCGTACTTCACGAAGAAACTCCATATATTTTTTAGTGGCGACGTTAAATTCTTTCCGTTGCACGGATGCAGTCGATTCGCGGCAGCCGTGAGCTTTTTCTTCGCCGCGCAGAAGTCTCATTGCTACCATAATATTTCGTGATGTGACAATGGCGCGACGTTCGCTGTACATTGTTAATGCCGCGTGATTATTTTTAACGCAGCGTATTTCTGAAAGACGTGTCCCACTTAGAGGAAATGGCAAAAAATGAATTGCCGGCTGCTCCGTTCGCTCCGCTTTTTCTCGAGATTACCGGCGAGACGGTCTAACCCTAATCGTCGTTGTCGCAGGATCGTCACTGTCGCAGGGCAGCGAAAAAAAGTCTATTCGAAGCTCATGATTACCCTCGTCCCCTCGCAGAAAAATCAAAATCTCAGTTTTTATTTTTGGGTTCGTTAAACTCGCAATTTCCCATGAATTCGTTCTCTTTCTCTCTTTCGTGTTTCTTTGCTTCTTTTTTTCCTCGTCGAAATTTCATCAGGTCATTGTGCGGGAAACGAAGTTGATGGAGCGTAGTTACTTCAGCCAAGAAAGATTCTTTCGGAGTTCCTATCTTCTCGGACAATGAGACTCCCGATAGAGATAAAGATTCTGATTGATGATCTTAGCCTGTGTCGTGTATCAGCGAGACCCGCGCCATTCTTTCAACTCTGCCAGCCGAGTTGAATTTATTTTCTCACAATTATTCTTAACCTTTGTACTGGCTTCTCGCTTTCTGCAAATTGCTCTCTTTTCTCTCGCTGGTATCGTCGAGAACGTAACAGCAAGCGAGAGATCACGTCGCGTCTCGTGATGGATCTTGAATGATCTTTCAAGCTTGCAAAAATTTGTGTCGTGTACATCGAGTAATGCTTTTCTCGAATGACTCGACAAATTTGAGTACTTGGAAACGTAAAAAAGAAACGACAAACCTAGCGATTGTTAAGCGATCCTTTATCGATGTTTCGCACTACGCTGTTGTAACTTTATTTGAGAATTCTGTGGCTATACCGAGTGCTTTTTAGAAATTTTATCTTAATTCTATTCTATGTTATGTATTATGCTCCATTTAAAATTCTATCGAATTCTGCATATTTATGTATTAGAATTCCAACGTCTCTTGTCTCCTCTTTCATTGTGCTCTTCACTCGTTTTATCTCCGGTAGTAGACGCTTGCGTAAAAACTAAACGGATTCTGACAGAGTGCTTGTTGTCGAAATATGGAAAAATAAAGCAGGAAAATTTGACGCAGAAATTCCATGAAATATTTAACGAACGTAGATTGTCTAGAATTCTATAATTATAATTCGTCAATGCATTAACGAGTGACAAATTTCGATAATTTCATTTGACTGTCGATATTCAAATGACAGAGGAGCAGAAAAGTTTATCCCCCAAAAGTACCAAATATTCCGATCGTATCATAAATTATGCAGTGAAAGCTCTAATAAAACAAAAATCGACGGTGGATGTCAAATTCTTCATATTTTCGTAGATTATATTCTCTTTCCTCGGAAAGCTCCGAATATATCGGTCAAACATCTTTTTTTAAGTCGATCAAAATAAGTGCTTTGATGATATATCGTGGAAATATTTTTCACCGGTCTTTAGATTGAAAAATCTTCAATGAAATTCTTCAATAAATTCCGGAAGACCGCGGTATCTCCCCTATATCTGGTATCTTGAAGATAATCTTAAAGCAGAGAAAGAGGGAGGGAGAGAGAGAGAGAGGGAGAAAGTAAGCCTATTACAGGCGATTCGAAATCGTTTCGTATCTTAAAGCTGCTTAAGCGTCTCTTGCCTCGTTGACTTTGGCTTCTGTCGTTCAACTCTGCCAAGAAATTTTCCAGATTCTATATGTTCTCCTTGATTCGTTACTCTGAGAGTAGAATATATCAACATAGCGATTCTTCGATAGTAGACTCCGGACTTACAACGAATTACGATAGAGTATAAGAATTGTTTGAAAAATAGCAAATGCTTTTTCCTTTTTAACTTTCAGACTTTCACGATGTTGCATAGTTGAGATACAAAGTTGAGATATCAGCACTTAAGGATACGTTAAAAAGTTCCTGTTCAAATAGTTCCTGATACAGAAGTTTCTGCTGTTTCAAATTTCTTCTCTTATACAAACAGAGAGAATTAAAGCCTGCGGTGTTCGTGGCTTTTATGTTGATTTTGGTACTTTTGTGGGAAGCTTATTTTATGAAAAATATTCACGTTGGGATTTACAAATACCATCGTTATATTATTATAATTACCATTATTATATTATTGTATTATATTATATTAGGTTATCCGAGAAGTTTCTTTCGTTTTATAAGGAATAAGGAAATAATAGACGCACAATATTTTTTTTTTTTTTGGTTTTATATTATTAATATACAATTGTTACAAACTCAGTGCCGGGTTTACATACAGATACCACATACATGCCACAGATACATACAGCCATAGATATATCTGGTTCTTAGAACGTCGATCGTGGTTTTAATTCACGTGTGTGTATTGGCCATTCTGTAAACTTATTTCTTCATATCGAAAATGTTAACCTAGAAGTATAAAATTCACTGGATTTTAATTAAAATTTAATTAATTACAACTGTGTTTGAGAAGGAAGTGGTTTCCTCTAACGCATCTGTAGAAAATCTTTGATGAAACACGCGTCTCCGATCGAAATTACATTAAATTAAATTCTACTAACAATTGAGATATTTATGCAGCACAGAGAATCTCGTCACAGAAATATATAGATTTACGAGTGAAAGGTTCAACAATAATACGTTGCCCTTTGTTCCGATATTTCGTGAACATTCCAGTTCGCTTCTTGCGCCTGAGTTTCGAGTTTGCTCTGAAGAAGCGGACGCTTGAAATGTTCGCGAAACGTCGAAGCGAAGCGCAACGTATTACACATTACACGTGGTATTACAACAATACAACGTGTTATTATTAAGAACACGATCGAAAGCCAGAGAACCGCAAATATTTCTCCTTCGCCTGACGAACGTAGAATAGAAAAAACTTCTCTTGAATTAGTTATACAATTAGTCAACAAGACGAATATTATGTTGGATCGAGGCTACGCCCAAGGTTCGAATAGAGTTGTTATATACCTTCGCGTATGAGTTGATGCAAGCAATTACGGAGCGGTGAAGTTACGTGGACGAATTTGCTGCAAACAGCTGGGGGGCGCGTTATGCAAACTAACCAACTATTTACCGAAGAAATAAACAATCAAGAAGACGACCGTTTCACAAAATTACGTGTATTTCAAACGATAACTTGGTTACTTCGTGTATTTTATTCGTCCGTCTATTTCGCCTCGATTATTGAATTTTATTACGTTTCCTCGTTCTTCCTTGCACGACTCATGATTGCGTTTCGATCGTTGAAAAGCAAATACACTTAACCAGTCGTTTCGTATTATACGACAGCCTAATTAACTTCGCGAGATAATTATTCCAGATCTCTTTTCTTTTCCTTTTTTTTTTTTTTTTTTTTTTTGGAAGGAGCAAGCATTGATTAAGTTCCGAGGATTGCGTTGGACGAACTTTATTCGTCCTGTATTTCGCTTCGTCGAGTGGTCGATCGCGACTTGGATTACGCCTGTGGAACCTTATAAGCGAGTAACGAGGAAAAAATTCCTATCGATCGGATAAATTGACGTGGCGCGTTATAGTGGTAATGAAACGTTTTGCCTTCGGCTGATTGGGGCGAACAATTTCCCCCTTTTCCAACATCGCGTTGCTCTTTCTTTTTCTTTCTTCTTTTACTTTCGTTCCACCCGGAGAAACCTTCTTCTATGGAAAATCCGAGTTATGCGATGTAGATTCTACGTGGACGAAAATCTATCGCAGCAACGTCACGTCCAATTGAAGATGAATAGGAATAAAAGTAAAAGGATGATTCACGATTGCTCGTGAAAATATTGCAGGGAACGTCTGCGGATATTTCTTACGAATATTTTATGCGTGTTATATGAAACGTTTGGAGATTTCATAAATCTGTAGCGAGATTCGACTTATATTAATAATTTTTGTCGGATGAACTGGACCATAGAATTGGTAAAAATAGAAAAAAACAATAATAAACGCTAAAGAAAAATGATTAACTCGTTTGATAAATAATAACAAATAATTTTCGACGTATTAAACTGGAGAAAAGAGTATTGGAAAAATATTGAACTTTCATAAAAAATTGCCATTTTAGTTTTTTTAATAGTAATTTATAAAGTGCCCGAATATTTTTGAGGTACGAAAATTTCAATATTTTCCTTTTTTAATATTTCCTTTAACATTTAAACAACGGTTTGTTTTAAGTCAAAAGTTTTTTAACTCTCCGACATCTATATATTATACTTCGCTATACTGCAAAATATCTTCGTTATTTTTTCTGTATTTACTTTAAATATAGAACGTAAAAATCAATGTTACGTTTGTGCCCGAATATTTTCGAGATCAACTGTATTGTGGTTATTTTTCTTATTGTATATGCGATATACTATCTTTTTACTCTACGTATGATCGCAATAAATTCCGTGTACTAACTTCTATGTACATTTTCAGATTGCTTTTAAATTTTCTCAATATAATCGTGACAGTCGCGTTTCGTTACAACTTTCACCTTTAACATACAAATTCCCTACAATAAGCTTACAATAAATACTTTCCCAAACCACTGTACGTATCAACTACAACAAAATGCTAATATTTGCCGTGTGTTTCATCGATAAGAATTTGAAATTCAACATCGAGTTGAACAAACATTTGGTACGAACGATTTGCTATACTTGCCGAGTAACGAGACAATAGGAAGAAGAGCTCGGTCGATCGGTAATTTCCATGAATATTCATCGTTTCAATGGTATTTGTTTTCCCATGGATAATAAATTACACCATCAGCTCGGATTATTCGACCATGGACAAGGGATATTAAACGCGTCGGACGAATGAAATATAAACAACTCCTCTTTCCTTCGTTAAAGAGATTCATCCCCTTTTCGTTGCTTTCCAGCGGACGAGAAAGTTAGAAGCTTGCTAAGCGTGATGTCGCAATTAAAGTAATTAGTAATTAGCAGAATTACCGCTCCGACACGCTGGCACAATTGGTCAGGTTAACTAGAACGGTTCAGGTGTTTGACAAGAAGGTGGGAGCTACTTGTAGAAATTTCCGACTATTTTCTGTAACGTTTTCTTCTAAAGTTTCGTGATGAATCTAGAACAATATATTAGAGATTACAATGATAAATCGTAGATTACAATGATACAACAACTTACAACGCGTCTAACGAGTCTCGCAGGAGTTTGACGACGCGTTAATACGAATTCTCTGCAAACATTGTACTTACTCTGTTTGTCGTCTCTCTTTTTGTACGCGCACAACTTCCTTCGCGAATATCGACACAGCTGCTGTTTTAATAGGAAACGTGATCGTATTAAATCATCGTGGAAACGGACAATCGAGCAGAGAATTTCGCGTTTATGCAAAATTCTGTCAGAAATAAACGAGTACAGGTTACGGGAAAATAATGAATTAACTACGCTTTTTCATTCGGGTCCCATTGAAGAGACGTTTTGTGATTTACAGTCATTGAGAAACCAATCTATATTCCTAAATTTAATTTGTAGTAAAGTTGATCGAAGCAGTGATCAAACAATGCTGCGAACGTAAGTGAAAGAGACATTCTATTGTATTTCATTGTATACGTCGTTGATAAGATTTTTACATTATTAAGTGGAGCACATATTCGATATTTCTGTATTTTTACCTAAATCTAGGGTTCCAAACGAGATAATAATTCTCAATATGAATTACAGAAATTTTATTTCAGATAGAACTAATAAGATTCTCATTTTATACGTGAACATGTGAATTTCTATATTCTTAAGGTACCGTTGCAAGCGAGATTATGTCATATTTCTAAAAAATTACACTAACTTTGCGATCGTATTTCTGGTTAATCCTTCCTTCAATTTTTGATGAATAGGGAATGTATGTAAATATATATACAGCCCGTGATTCATCTATGTCTGAATATATCGAACCTCTCGATGGATCTCGTAATTGACCTTTCGCAACCCTCCGCTTGTCACATGCCTTAAAACCACGTCGCAAAAATACCATCACTTATTTTTACCACGTTAAATCCTCTTTAATTCTTAAGGTAGACGCGAAGTTGATTGCAACTATCGTTAACCAGTAAAATGTGTCGCAAGAAGTAAACGATGACGAGTATACTCGTGAAAAACAGCTAACTGGTTAAGAACGAATCATTGTGACGTGGATATTGTCATAATCCTTCTGTTCATTCTTCTTATTTCGAACGAGCGATTCAAGCGTGTAAGAGTTGAACGCGAAATAGACGCAATAAGTGAAAATCCTACGAATCACTTTAGCCGCTAAAACATAACAATTCTTCACCTCCACGACGCAATCCTTTTGCAGCTCAATGGGAAATTAATATCGTTGAATTAATTTAACACGCCACTTATCGTAAGATACATTTTACACCATCTAATTAACGACCTCTGGTTGGTTAATTTAGTCGAACAGGTGGAATCAGGCGTTTCGTGTGGGAGTATCGGTTAATGAACACCATCTGTTTCATGGAACTTTGCTTGGAGGCCATTTTCTACGATGCTGTGGTTGCCGCCGGTTGCATTTACGTATACGTGCCTTGGTGGCAAATGGTCGTTGGTATGGCACATGTACGCGCCTCGTGATACGCGTGTGTTCATCTACGTGTCTCGTTTAGTCACCCTCTCGACGTACGTAAATGTGGAAAATGTCGCGCTCGGTTGAATCTCTGGGGATGGACGACATTCGACGTGTCGTTAAATCCATTTCCCAGTCTTTTCTCGCCGGCCAAGGACTCGCGTAATTTAGGTGCACGTCCTCTCGCTCGTTTGATCATATGAACTACGATGACACAGGCGGCGATTATTGGCTGTTATTCGACGTACGTACAGGGTCCAGTCGAGTAACGCGTGAAAGAGGACACGACGCGACTCCTTCTGGAAAAATAAGAAAATAATATAGAACAGAATTTTCTCATTTTCAGTTTGGTTCTCGAGAAAATCGAGTTTGAAAATTTATGCCTGTTGCAATTCCATTGGCACTGCGATCACGCTCGATTATTATGATTACAATGGATAGTATTTTTAACGATTCTGAAAATGTCTATAGAAGGGATTTCTATTTAGTAAAAATATACAATTTTACGCATACAATGTATCGATATTGTTTTGAGAGGAAAGCACAGCGCTATTGTACATTTTCTATCAAACACACGGAAACATACAACTTTCTCGATGATAAGAGATAATATAATATATTCAGGTCCCATGGCACGCTGTTCGCATTTCAGCTACATTCGACTATCCGTTGGCGATCATCGCGACAATGGATGATCGAGAGGTCAATAGAGCGATAATTTTCTCCAGCCCCATAAATTTTCGAGGCCGGGATACGTGGCACAAAGGAACGGCCGTGTAGTTTCGATTGTGACAAACAATAAGAATATACGTAAAAAGTTTGCACGACGACGTGATCGATGGACAAACGGAGCGATAAAGAAATTTTATCGTTTGACTTTCGTGCTACTTTGGAAGAAAGGCCACTAAGAATCGCCACAAATTCCTTTTCATAGCAATCTTTCTATAATAGCGCTACTTCATCAAACTGTTTTATCGCATGCTTCTTCGACGTGGCCGATAAATCACGGCTGCTCGCGTAACTTACGATTTCGAAATTTTCCTACCGCATAGAGAAGAAAGTCTGGACGCCGTAAATAGTGCCCTAGACGTCATAAAAAATATTCCAAAGATAAGACGAAAAGAAGAATATCGATATGTAACCTAGCAGAAGCTTCTCGCCGAGTTTTAAGGGAAAAGAAATGATTTTATGCAGTGGAAGTAGATAAGGTTGTTCGTGGTCAGACGCGAGAGTAGATACGGTCCTCTCTGTTGACTTTTTCCACTATATTTCGCCTCGTTTAGGCACAAGTCTGTTATTAGAAAATTCATTAAGCGCTAACATTTCTCGTATCACTTTAATCTCCGTGTACTACTCCTCCGTGCTTGCACAATTTTTTAAACGATTATAGTAAAGCCAATCTTATAATCGCGTAATACAAACTATATGTTAATTTAAGTTACACATGTGGACTTCCTCGCTTTTGTTCGCTCGATTAACGATACAAATAGAAATAGAAGTATTCGTGGTAACGTTTCTCTAATTATTTCGAATAGCTGTTTCAATTGATATAAAAGAAATCTTGCTAATTTTAAAAGACATCAAATATTTTTGCAAAAGTTAAGTCAGCCGTCGTTGCTCCTAATTACGAGCAAAATATTCCATGTACGCGTAAGCGTAATCTTACAACGACACAAATAACTGATACACGAAGCATTTACACGAAAATTTCAAACAGTACGAATCTCGTAACTTTTCAAACAGATTATCTGAAAGAGGAGCGCTGTTAGCCTCAACGAAAGCTTCCAAGCTAATTTGCTTTGACGCTGAAAGCTCGTTCACGCGAGTGGACGACCCGTTTCCTCTTTTTCTCGGTGAGTAGATGATCCGTGAAACGTCTGAACGACACCGTTGCGACAATATGTCCGGATGTCGTCGATTTTTCAAAGAGATAACCGGCAAATCGAGCGCGATCTCCTCCGTCGATTTAAATGCATTTGTACACAGATGCACGTGTATCGGCCGATATTCCGCGTCACTTGCTTCTCCGCTGCTTCTCCCCGACATTTCCTTGGCGCTGGAGAAATTACCATTTCGACGAGATCCCTATCGCTCTGGAATCGAATCACGCTTTCGGATAAGCGAACCTTCTTTAGAATATCCCGATTAAATTCCTTTTTCTACGGTCCTGCTCTCGAGGAACGACAAAACGTAGAAACTGTTCGTTCGAACGCATGCAATTTCACATAGACTTGGCCGAACAGTAGGGCGATCGCGATCGTTGATTAACACGTTCATTGACGATCGGATTTCCATTGCCTACACAGCGTTAGAAAAGTATTGGCAAGACGCTTAACTGCAACGTTTGACAAGGAACGTAGGAACTTGATCGCGTTCCGTAAAAAAGGAAGTATTTTTATTGCAAGTTTAAGCTACGTTCTTGTGATTAGCTTCGATCTGATCGAACTTAGAAATTGAGAATGGAACAAAACTTGCGAGGGAATTTTTATTTGCACGTGTACGTGATTTCTCATTTCGATTCTATGTTGAACGTGTTAAATATCACAGCTACATTTCGTTCGTTGAAACGGTCGAGGCGTACGGATGAGCGAAATATGCAGATTGAAACGTAGAAATTCGAGAATCGTAAACAGGATTAAATATGGAATATAGAACGTCGTATTTACCGAGAAATGAAGAAACAGTTGGTAAACTTTTGCCATTAGATGACATTTTAGCGAATTTATGTGACATTTTAGTTCGACAAAATTTATCTTTCCACGGAGAGCGTAGACATTTTTGAAGGTGATCGGTAAATGTACGTGAAACTGAAGTTTGAAATTACATTAAAACAAAGAGGAGCGTCTGAATTGCAAATTACCAGTGCACATAATTAGAACGTAATTTGATGAGATATACAGTGTACATAGTAGGTTTACAAACTCGGATTAGCAGTATTTACAATCAATTTCCATGACAGGTGTAACGAAGGGTCAGTTAACAATAAAGCTTCGTGTTGGATGTTTCATATTAAGTGCTGACAAATAATTTTCATATAAAATCTGAATACGTATTGAAATCGATATGTAAACTGCACGTAAATTATTATGAATAAAACGAATCAATCGTTGCATCACTTTGTTGAAAAATAAATACGATAACTGCTATTAGCTTTAAATTTAATCAGCTTACTCTGTTCTTAATCTCAAAAATAGCAGATGAATTACGTTCGTATCATAAACCTGGCATAACCTCGATTAATCTTTTACATAATTATATAATAATTAATTGGAATAGATTTGTTTGATAGCGAAAATATGTGATATCTTTCTCGTACTCGTCTTTTCATTAACGCAATGTTGCATACAGAGGTTAAAGGAATATACGGTCACCTAATTTCCATTTAGAAAAGAATGATGATTCGTTCTATCGCGTCTCGAAGCTTCTTAACTGCATGGCTTCCCTTTTCGAATACGTTAGAGAGTGTCGGACGACACCAGGAAATGGAGAAAATGACAGTTCCATTTTCTCCGTCGACTGAATGGGAAAAGCTTGATGCTCTGTCCTGCAGCGTTTAATGGAGTATTATCGTACCCCATTAAATATAGTATTCATCTGATAGACATCACATTTTTAACTGACCACAGAATGCGCATTACATATTTTATTTATTTCTTAAATATGTATATTCACATTAACCCAGATATTAAAGAGATATGATTCTCTGTTTGAATTTTCAATTAAATATACAATACGTATGTATTAGTCAGATTATTGTAGCGCAAACACGTGCTGTTTATACATTCGTTATTCCAAATAGGAAAATAATGCTAAATGTGAATAATACGACTAAAATGCGCAAAGTATATACATTATATTACAGTCATTATTTTGGGAGAGTGATCTACATATTTAGATTAATTAAAATATTAATTCGGGGGGGGGGGAGGACAAAGATGATAATAGTTATTAATAACAATGCTAATGGCTAAGAAATTATTAATTTCGCTGTGAACGTAAAATTATTACGAATCGTGTATTTAAAATAACTACAAAAGCTCTAAATTCGAGATCGCGGATCTAATCTCCAACATCATGGACATTTAAAATCGCAGACCATATTCGACATCCTGGACATTCAGACAATTAGGTCATCGATCTCATTCAAGATTATAGATCTATTATTCAACATCGTGGACATTCGACATCGTCGATCTCGTTCAAGATTGTCGATCTATTCTCCAACATCGTGGAAACTGAAGATCATTGACCTCGTTCAAATATCCTGATTTATTTTTCAACATCATAGAGATACAAGATCATGGTCCTCCTTTAACGTCATTGATCTATTCTCCAATATCATGGACATCCAAGATCATTGATCTCATTCCAGATCCTAGATCCATTTTTCAGCATCGTGGGCATTCAGACAATGAGATCATCGACCTCGTTCAAGATTGTCGATCTATTCTCCAACATCGTGGAAACTGAAGATCATTGACCTCGTTCAAATATCCTGATTTATTTTTCAATATCATGGAGATGCTATATCGTGGTCCTCCTTCAACATTATAGATCTATTCTCCATCATGGATATTTCAGGCCATTGACCTTATTCCAGATCGTAGATCTATTTTTCAACACCATAGGCACATATTTAGGATTTCATGGAAAGAGAATTTTATTTAAGACTTGTGGATTCGTTCACAGATCGTGCACGAGTCGTTGTACCATTCTCAGATCACGCAGAAGTCACGGATTCTCCTGCAAACCAACTAAAGATAGCCGAATCATGCTTGGATCGTTCTGAGGTTAACGACTTGAAATCCTAGTTCCACCTTCGCGTGTTCTAAGTCCGTAGGTCCAATCTAAAACAGTCTACCAGGGCTTGACCATGATCTAAGTATGTCTTAACCTGTGTAAGGTCGAGTACCTCGACTTTGTGACGACCTACGGGCGGTTCTATGACCTTTAGACGAACTATAGCAGTGACACATAATCTGTAGAACTTTGGAGGGATCAGAGGGTGAAGTCGACGACCATGGAGTGGTCAAATGGAGAGCCTCGACCTCAAGGCGAGCCATGCATAAGTCTATGATATTACAGTCCACTGGCGAGTTCCTTATCCTCTTAGCTATTCGAGAGTAAGTCAATGATACGAAGGCCATTCGAGAGTGAAATTTATGATATTAAGGTTGGACGTCAATATCGGCACTTTATTGCCAGACTGCGCATTTTCATGCAGTTTCTTTCCTGATAAATTGAAAGGTGGAAAAAATCAGTGTGCGAGTAATATACGAAAATATGAAAAAGATATTCAAAGTTGGATATAATTATAATATTATAAACAAATTTCTATGCAGATTCTGCTCCTGAAAATATGAAATTGAATACAAATCTGCAGTCTATTTGTTGCTGTTTTGCGCGAATTTTTTAATCACTGGGTAACGTTCACTGTGAGGTGAAATTTTTATATAGAGCCACGCTACGAGGCAGGAATTATCATGACGAACAGCATAATAATCTCTTTCTCTTTTAATATAAACGAATTAATGTTCGAAATTTTTTAACATCTCGACTTTAAATTAATAAGCCAACGGGCGAATTAGCCTTTTATCGCTGTGCATGCAGTGGTGAACTAAAGAAAGTGTAATATCGGTGTGTATGAATATTAACATTATAATTTTCTGCTAGATATCCTTTTTATACCTTTTAGAATTTAAAATTCATTTATTTTGAAAGTCGTGTAGGTCCACTTTCCTTTGCTCTGAAATATCGAGGTGAAAAAGTTCCAATAAGCTCTACTTAGTTTCTACGCTACGTCTCTACGTATTTAACTAGATGTAAATTTATTATACAAATAGTTTTCTTCAGGATCAACTAGATCAATATCTTTTCCAGACTCACGAATGGACTTAAACCATCTTCGAAATAAGCGAACCATATCTATTCGTCGCTCCTGTCGAATAAAATTACCATACTTCTCGTACTCTTCGCTTTTAAACTTTCTTTTATCTGCGACTATACGCGATACGTACGAGATTACGGAACATCAATAAGTTAAAGTTCCATCTTAGAGTTTAATGGGCCACGTTAGGTAAATGTACTTCAAAGCGCAAGAAAGAGACAACGACGTTTATGTTCATTGCGCAAGTTCGTCGTTATAATTCGCGAATTATAATGTCAGACATAAAACGTCTGCAATTACGAGTACAAACGGCTTGTTTCTCGCGTAATAACGAACAATTTAACGTTTACAACGTTACGAATTAACTGGATGTTTCGGCCGGAAGCTTTCAGGATTTTCAGCAACAAGGCTGAAGGTCCAGTTCTCGTGAACTTTATGAAGCGAGGAAATCCTCAACTTCGATGTCGTACATATGACTTACGACTTTGGGAAAGCCGCAGGGTAATCCGTGGTGAGATTTGCTCGCTCTGCGCCTCACGATCGCCTTAAAAGCCTGAACGAGCCGAATGTAGGCCAGTTCTTTGATCGAAAGCACGAAGGGATAGAAGATTTCTTGCAAGCTCTTTCGTTTGAGTGGAAAATCTGGACGTAAAGGTGGGCTCATTCTTTGCTCATAAAAAGCTGAGAACGATGGTAATCAGATTCAGAGCGACTTACACTCCGTCGTTGATAGAAAAATACACGAAAATCGAGAACTCGACATTGATTTCAAAATCTTGTTACTTCGCGTTTCTTTCATTCTCTAATTTGACAAATCTTTTGACACGAAGAATATTCGCGCTTGACATTTGACACGAGTTATAACGAGTTTCTCTCCGAGGAACGATCGCATGTCGACGCTATATGAAATTCAGAACGATGAAATGAAATTAAGTTTGGTTTAAAAACGAAGGTAAAGTTTTTAACTCGACTACTTTCCTTTACGCGATCAGCGAAGGCGTCGCGTTTTTCCATGCGAATAACTTTTCCAACTTTTTGCAGCGTCGGTACTCCATCACAATATATTTTTCGCGTGAATTACGCCCGCTACCTCGTTACTCACGTTGCATAATGATGCCGCTTGTTTATGGCTGGCGGCCTTCAATTTGGCGCAATATCAATAAAACACTGTGATACGATTAAGAGGATTTACGTAACGTTGGCGTAATTGTCGCGGTTACATTTTCGATAGTCTTTCGACTTTCAGTTGCCAAAATGGCGAAAGCTAAACTGTTCTACGAACGACGGGACGCGCGATTAATAATCAAGCGAACAATGTCGACATTTGCCAACTGCAACGCCGGTTTAGCTTCTACGTAATTTCATTGTCATAAAATTCGCGTCCATCGATGTCGGTCTAACACGCTGTTAAAATTAATTACTTTCCATGCTAAAACAGTTGCAGGCTACGATGTAACGACTGCATCCTTAAACTTGTATCGATTAAATTAAAATGGAAACAATAGGTTTTATCGAAGATCTGCTTGTCAAAAATGAGTTTATAAAATTTGCATGGAAATCTTGTCAAGCATAAATGGAGGATTATTTTTCTCAAAGCTGTTGATTCGGCTCGGCGTTGCTTCTCAATGAAACTTCCCTACTTCCGACTTCTTCGAATTTTCCGCGGCTACTCGTACCGGATCGTATCACTGAAAAAGTTCGACACTTTCAACGGAGCTTAATATTTTCAAAGCCGGTGGAAATTTTGCGTAGCAAAGTCACGTGCATGAAAAAAATATATTCCTGTTCTTGGAGATTAAATTCAACAAGCTAAACGTTATTTTAGAGTCCTGCAGTATCACAAACGTTATAAATATCCTAATAATTCAAAATACAAATTTCTTCTTAAAGTAAAATATGAGACAAGTCCAACTAATCTTCCATCGAGTGAAATTTAATAAATATAACTCGTAAAATTTGAATTTCGTTCGAATTTGATAAAATATACTTAACGTGATCGGTGAAAATTATGACATTCACTGCCAGCTTCGTTTGCAAGGAGCCTTGAAAATAAAATTATCGTGGTGGTTAAGGGTTAAACGTTAATTTCAACGTGATCGGTGAAAACCGTGTCATTCGCAATCCTCGCGTGTAAGGAATAATACGAACGAAGCTACATTCGCTTTAGCAAAGCGAATAAAACCATAGTGCGTTCTGTCTAATACACTCGGTATAAAAATTCCTGCACTTTTATCAAAATTCCAATCGTAGCCACGAGAGGTTAAACTGCAGGAAGAATTCTTTCATCTGGAAACATCGCATTCCAAAAGCTGCGTCTGATGGACAAATAACCACGCGTGTAATCTACTCGTATCCATAGGTGTTCACGGCTCTCGAATTTCTCGTGTAAATAAAATTCACTGCAAGCTCTGTTCGAGAAGCAGGACGGATCGAAAATATTCGGTCGTCAATCAATTTGATAGGTGGACAAGTCTCGGGTGATTTGTCAAACGCGTCGGTTTGAACCGCGGTTCGAACCAGATTACATTCTAATCGTTCGATTTGCGGATTACACTAAAATTCCATTTATTTAAACTTGCCAGCGGATGAACATTTGTGTGATTAAAGCTCATATAACAGGACTCGATAGTTTTCCCAGCTGTCTATTGTTTTTCGCTCGCATAATCGGAGATTGCGTTCGGATACAGAGGCGAATAAAAGAAAATTGCAAATGGACACGCTACGAATTTTAGTTTTGCGCTGAATTTTCACCGTATCGATTATATATTGCGTGGTATACAGTGGCTGCAAAAACACCATTGTATTTATCATGGCATTCGCGTATACTAATTAATTATAAATTTGTATGCACAACGAGGAATTTGTTATCATTTAGTGATATTCGGTGAAAATGAAACCAGGATGAAGGACGTTTCATCGGAAAATCAGGACATGTGCGATGTAGCCACCGTATATTAAATTTATTCGTAGCTTTTGTTAAACGCAGAGTCGACTTTGTAAAATAACGCCGCTTCTAATTTTACACTTTTTATCTCGCCAACTTTCTTTTGTCCGCCGTCGTCAACAAATTCGATCGGCAAGAGTTGGGTTAATCGGCCATTAACTAAAATCTCGCTTCAATAAATAGCGCTCTAGCGTAATGAGAATCGTGGAAATCTGGGCCATTGCTCGCATCTTTTACTTTATTTCGTTTCATTCTTTTCCACCTATTTTCACCGTTGTAACTGTCCCGACCAAGTGTATCCGCGAGATTCGTGACCGTGTTATACACCCAACTTGCTGACGACCCAGTTTTCGCTTTTGTACACGCTTCGTCACCTTCCCCGCGTTAATAAAGTCTGCCAACCGGCGCGCAACTTACCGAGACTCTCCTTTGTCCATAGACAGTTCGGAATCTGAGATGAGGATCGAAGGATCAATTAAGGGACGAGCTGACGCGGAACTTGCCTCAGGGTGACTCGAGGTTGAAGGTTCTCGCGATCTATCTCCAAAAGCCATTAATTGTTTGTACGAGCTTGTTGTACGCGCGATGTTCCTCTCCATTCCTTTCTTTCTCTTCTTTTCTTCCTTTTTTTTTTTTTTTTTTTTTTTTTTCGTAAGGGGAAACGTAGATTCCTGCGAAGGGATAATCACATCCTCACGTGTGGATACGGACGTCGACCATTATTCGTTGATCGATACCGTCGATAAATGATTTTAGGGCAAGGTTAGGCGATACGATCTTTCTTAGTCTCTTTCTTATCGTAACTCGGAGTTAGATTTTAGGTTGGAATTTTTTACGCAAGTGATTTGTATTATTTACTTAGTGGCACGTGTGAATGATTTAGTGGAAAATCGCCTACACACGAGAATTTTTTTGTAGCCATTTGAGTTAGAGTGGGTGAAATTCGAAGTCTTTAATAAATGGCATGTAGCATGAATGATTTATTGCATGGTCGTTCGTGCTAAGTTTTTTACTATCATTTCGGTTACAGTCGATAAAATCCAAATTTGAATAATACGGAATGAGCGAAGCCCGTACAAGGCTAATATGACGAATCCATTTTAATTAGTCCATTGGATTTCGTTAGTTTTCTAAATATGACAAATCCGTCGTTTCCATTTTTATTAATTCTCTGGTGCCACTCGCTGGTTAAGAGATAGTAATATTTCAATATGGAATTTGAAGAAGCGAATAACTTGATAGATTCGGAAATAGCTGGATCGCACGGTGAAAATAGGTGACAAATGCACAGTGCTTCGTACGAAACGAAGAATTTGTCCGCGTAATTAATGTTACCAGTATTTTTTAATTTGATATAGGGTTGACGATATATTAAATCATATACATTCTTCCTCAGGAAATTGTGAATTTTCGTGTTTTTCATTTTCAATCCTGAAATAATAAATTTTGTCACTAACGATAAAGGGGGAGAAATTATCGTTCCGAGGTTTAACAACAAGGCTCGGTAATATTCGCAAAAATAAAAATTCTCGTTCGATAATATATTTCATTACAATTTTTTCAATGGTATTAAATACTATTCAATAATATTTTTCAAGCCGGACTACAATCCGATATCCCTGTAGAATTTCCAGCTAATCTTGTTTAAACCGGGGAATCTAAAAGGAGAGTAGAAAAGCTACGCCAGCTGAAGTGAACCGAACAAAGTACATACGCAAGTCTCGTGGTTCTCGATGGATTTTTCTCAAATAGGATAAAATTGAGGGGGTCGTTGGATTTCTTCGCGTACCATCGACGACTTCGCATTTCGTTTTTCCTTTGCAATGCTCATTCGTTGTGCCACTTTACTCCCGCTCAAAGTTTCTTCTTCGCCGGCAGACAGGACAAATCTAATTTGACCGCGAGAAAGTGCAACATAAAATGCGAAAATATCAGCCGAGGATTTTCAACGTAAATCCCTATGAAAACCAGCAAGCGTTTTTTTACTTTAAACGAAGATCGCTGACGTCACGAAACGCTAGCAGACGTTTAAACAGATATTTGTAACACCGGCGCTTTGCATACGCGTCGAATGTACGTCTCAATCCATCGACGTTGCAGTCTCGTCCGACAGCGTTTCTTTCTGAGAAACACGGCGATTCTCGCGTGGAGAATGGATCGAGACTTTTTTCATTGGCGATTCTAGTTTGTCGTTAATTTTACTATAAACTCTAAGATTAATTATAGATTAGCAACATTTACGTTGGATTTCCTGGAAAATATTTCAGACGCTTCTAAACCAATGGATCTCGATATTTCTACCAACGTCGCGTTTCGACTGGCAGCGTTGTTTTCACAGACACACGGGTATTTTCGTGTCCAAAAGGAACACCGAATTCGAGCTTTAGTTTCATAGTAGAAATATCCAAGTAAAATCGTTATTTTCACGGTTAATTCCAAGATTAATCGCACGTAGATTAGGAAGATTTACGCGAAGTTCTGCGAAATGGTTCAAATGCTTGCAAACAAATGGACCTCGAAATTTCTACTGACATCGAAGTTTTGTCTAACTCAGCGTTGCTTTCCGTGAAACTCGGTAACCCTCGTGTCGAAAATAGATTCGAGCTTCGCGTTTGATAATAGAAGCATCCAATTTTAGACTCGTTATTTTTACAGGAAATTTCAAGTCTAATTATAGATTAGAAACATTTATGTCGAGTTCTGTAAAAAGATTCAAATGTTTCCAAACAAACGAATCGCGAAATTTCTACTGACGTTGCAGTTTTGTTCCGACAGCGTCGTTTGCCGACAAACTCGGCAATTCTCGTGCCGAGAATGGATCGAAGCTTTACTTTGACAAATAATTGTTACTTTCACGATAAATTTTAAAATCGATCGTACTTTAACATTTATGTAAAATTCTGTAAAAAAGCTTCTTTTCTCAATAATTACTCTCGATAATCGCTTTTCACTTACCAGCCTTAATTTCATACCGAAAGTATCAAATTTTACAATCGTTATTATCACAGTAAGTTCTAAAATTGATCATACCGAGGCGGGACGTTGGCGTAACATTTTTCCAAAATCTTCGAACGCATCCAAACGAACGAATCTTCTTCTTTCTCGTGCGATAATTACCACAATGTTGCAAAAGAAAAAAAAAAAGAAAAAAAGGAACTGTCACATAGTTCAGGTTTCCTTAAATTACACCTAAATTGAATCTGATCTCCCCTAACTATCCAATATACCTGAAATTCCCTACATTCCGAGAAATGTATCGCAGTTTATACTTCTTCGGTCGCAATATTGTTTATCTCCAAAATCTGACGAGAGATCCGATTAGTTCAGTGATTCTCGCAGAGAAATCATAACCGTCCCGAATTACGATCTTCCTGAGGCGACTACGAAAGCTTGCGTTGCTATAGCTTCGATCAACTCCGATCGAAGTTTGTGTCCGAGCCTGGAGCATTTTAGGGGCTCTAGTCGGCTTCGAAAGTATGATCCTTCGGGCGTAACTGTACGTCCTCCCATTCTCGTTGTCTTTTTCCTCTTTTTCCCTTTTTATCTGCTTGCCGCGCCTCGAGCGTTCGCGTAATGGCGAAATTACGAGACACAAGCGGAAACGGTCCAACCTTTGCTAAC
The DNA here is from genome assembly GCF_040668555.2 of Bombus flavifrons. NCBI lineage: Eukaryota > Metazoa > Arthropoda > Insecta > Hymenoptera > Apidae > Bombus > Bombus flavifrons. The sequence continues at coordinate 6,941,420 of NC_138455.1, read as the reverse complement.
ACCTCGTTCGCGGAAAAATTCGAATCGACGAGAAAAAACCGGTGCGTACGTGAATTGGTTTAACACGTCCACACGTGTATCGTGATACGTGTGTCGTAAGCTGCGTACCCGTGCGAAAAATGTCGCCATTCGTTTTAACGTTTCGTCTGTTGCCTTCGTACGAATATTTGACGAGATACGCGAAACGAGTTTCGCTAGAATCGTCGTGGGAACGCTTCCATTCCATCTACATCGCCGTGTTAATCAGTTAGCTTTTTCGACGAGTATACTCGTCAGGAAGAAATGACGATATTTTGTGTTATCACGAGTACGCTCGTCATGCGTAAAAAGAGTAAAACACTTATTTCATTACAATTTAATTTTATATTGTAACAGTCAGGCATATTCTGTGCGTTGACGAGTATACTCGTCGTCGCTTACTTCTTCCCACGAACTGTAGGTACGCAATTTTTCGCAACTATAATAGAGACAAGATAAAAATGGTTCGTCTACGGTGTGTCCGTTTTATGTGGAAACTCGTATACATGTCAAAAATACGTATTTATTTTCCCATTTTCCTATCATACGTGTCGAGGTTCTTAGATGTATAAACAGAGAAACGCGTGGATAAATTGTAAGGTAGAAAATATATTTTAATACAGAAGCGTAAGTACAAGTAGGAATATTATTTGAGCTGGTGCAAATCCGCACGCTGGCAGTGTTACCCTATAACTGAAAACCACGAATACAACGTCGCCTGTTTATGGTCTGCCTTCGTCCCAGTCTTTTGTCTATACCTTGTCGATGGCTTCAGTGCTTGAGAAAACCAAAAAGACCAGATGCAGAGTTTTCTTAGAAGTGGTGGCCACTTCAACAATACGCACTGCATCATATGTATGTATACTAAATAAGATATATCCACGTTGGAATTAAAATGTAACAGCTTATATTTCGGACGTATGCGAACTCGATGTCTGCTCGTTAAATATTAAAAATCATTTTTTTCAAAAGCAACTTTTCACTAGACACGCCCATTTCAGTTTTCACACGGCAGATTTAAATTGAGTTCGGTATCTGACTGATTTAAGAAACTGGTTGAAGAAACGATAGAAAAATTTCGCCTCAAGGTGAATAACTTCTCTGGAAAATGATATTTTTCATTTTATTCCTAATGATATGTAACCTGGATACACGTCTTTTTATCGGACGAGTGTCGATCGTCCTCAGTTTGTTAGAATATTGTCCTCTGTACGTATTATATCATAGTGAGTGCACTTTTATATTCAACTACAGCGAAGGCTCCATTTACTGGAACGAAATGCTAGTCATAGTGGCCGATCGACTGAACTTTTGCTGATTGAATTCACTTACCTGAACGCGAGTTCCTATTACGCAAACGAAAAATAATACGCGAAAAAATCGCTATTATACGAACTTTGATCATTATATAAATTGTTTGTCCTCCGGTAGCTACACAGATAAATAAATTTCTACCATCGTCTGGATGTGTTGTGATAGTTAATAAAAGCGTGCCGTATTGTTAATTGGACAAAGATTTCCAATAACTTCGAAAGGACGTTTCTACGTTTCTCGTGGCAGATGCTGTCCTTGTTTCGCTACGAGTTTTTCTTATGTAACAGATTGTGACGTAAGGAATAGGTCGTACTCTTTCTCAGAGCGTATAGCGAGAGATTCTTAAAGGTTTCTGATTCTTATGCTATCTACATTCTACGTCATATTGGTTTTGATAATACGTAGACCCTAAGTAAGTGGATTGCGAATTTTCATTATCCTTATGGGAAATTTGATAACGTAAAAATGCGCAGGATGCAAATAATTTACAAAATTGTACAAGATATCCAGAGTATAACAATAGTCTGTGTAAAACAATTTTCTATCTGGCTTCCATTCTCTTTATTGTATTCATAGAAATCCGAATTTGGCCAAATTGTGATAACATTGATTTATATTTTATTTGCAAATTGAAATTGTCTTTTACGAGCGGTTTCCGTTAGAGGGAAAATTATGTTACTACACTGTGCTTTTATCTTGATGAGCACTTCGTTTAAAACGAGCAAGTATTCGTTATTAGAAAGTTAAACTACCTATACTTACTAACTGCAAGTATCTAAGTTATAGATGAGACTACATATATGATCCACTTATTTGCATCTTATATGCCAACTTTGATATACCCTTTAAGTTGCAGACGTTACCAACAACTCGGCAGATTTCTAATTATATTGATATTTTACAAACTAACATTCACGCTTATTAACTGCTTCGATTAAATGTTTAAAATTCCATCGGAAATTTAACTTGATAAATATTGTCTTTAAAATTAGCAAATATCCAATGATTTATAAAGCCGAGTGAGTTGACAACGAGTACGTGTATGTAACAAACGTGGCTCGGATTGTATCATAAACTACATGGCGAAGTAAATAGCCTACAGCTGTTGTATCGGCGATGGTCTTTAAGGACCAAGTGCAAAAGATCGATAGTTCGTGTTACAGTATCAGTTGCAAGCGAAGGAGAATCCTAAAAATATGATTAAAGGGAGAAAAGAATAAAATATGGAAGGAAGATACGAGATGAAACGAATATGGATAACGAGATAAAGATTTCGACGCGTGGTGGAAAATAAGAAATTTTCCACCTAAACTTTTATTGTCCCAAATTCCATCACAACGCGTCTGACACACGAGAATCATAAATTATAGTTCACAGTGGATAGAAATTTGATTGTTCCAAATTTGATCAAAACACGCGGCTAGTCGACACGCGACAATTGTAAAAATCAGAAATACGTTTCTCATTCGGAGTACAGGCCCTGACACGCTTTGTCTCATTTATCCGATTCTCGGTTGTAACACAACGATTTTCTGCTACGTTCCTGGAAAAGTGTCGCGACGAATGTAGGCCAGTGCTAAAGAGACGTTAAAGCGTCGCGTGGTAGTTGTGCGATCTTCGAAGGCAAAAAAGATTCGTTGACCCCGCGGTGTCAGGAAAATCGTTGTGGAAATCAGGCCAAGAAAAGAGTCGTAGAAATTAGAGCGAAGAGCGGCGAAACAACCGACTGTGTCTAGTAAAAAGTAAATAAAACGTTGAAGGCAGATGGTGATAGTCGTGTGACATAATGAAAGGAGAACTTACTACGAGACATAAGAAGATTCTTGCCGCCTTCGGAAACTTTTACGTCACGTTGCGCAACCGAGATCCTCCTGACGCGGTACACACCACTTTTTTGCAGTAATAAAAATGAATAGCACCGGCGAGAGCGCGCTTTTCCTCCCCTTTTGCCTTCGAAACGAAAATGAATGACACCTACTGGTCACTTCTGCTGTGAAAGCCCACGCGAAGCGATAATTATTATTTGCGAGAGCAAGTTAACTTTTCGTAGGTTTCTCTGACGAATGAAACTGCTTTTCGTGCGAATGACGACGATGAAACGACGATCCAAGAGCTGCAATTTCGCATAGGAGAAGAGCGTTCCAAGATAATCTGATCGTTAGCTGACCTTTTATTTTTCGTTGGAAATATTCAGCTTGCTTTCGACGACGCGATGTCGTTTCTTCTGTGTCTGTGATATGAACCGAACGTGTTTATCAAATTTTTATATTATCGCCAGCTAGTGGCCAACCATTTTCAAAAATATTGGATGGTGTGTAAAATGTGTAATAAAAATATTATGTTAGGATTGTATTACGTAGGAATAATACGTAGAACGATAATACCCTTTTGTATGATCGATAATTAATGTTCAAAGAACGATAGTTCTTATAAGGATAGCGTTTAAAATACACATAATCAAAATTTCAAAATATAACAAAATTGTACATTCGTATCTATCAGTGATACATTTTTGTATTATCGTTAACCACTTTTCAAAAGATGGCCCTCCATTTCGAGAAATATTGGATAGCGTGTAAAGCGTGTGTAATAAAAGTCAGAAACTATTTTTCAGTCGCCTGTTGAAAGGATAATATGCACGAATAACGAATAAAATTATTCCAAGCGTATAACAAGTGTTAAACAAACGAGCGATGAAAAATTGCTGCCTGGGAAAATATATCTACCGGCAATAAGAATAGGAAATTACAAACTACATTATTCTGCGCTCGATTTTCCTCTATAAATCACGAATATTCGAAGAAATTCCGCAAGTTCGAGCAATAACGTGCCTGACAAAATTATAATTCAGCATTTTGAACTTACAAATTCACCCATCGGCATTCCAATTTTATTATTTCTCGCTTATCTCCTGTATTCCATACGATCGTAATTAACCGTAAACGTAAATTTGCAATTACTCTTGGCGTATGCTCTTGCTAGAATTCCCTGTTATTGGACGAATTTGTCATAGTTGTTTAGGATAGTTGCAAACACCAGTTCCGCGAAGCCGAGAGAATTGGTCAGTGGTTTGAATAGCTCCGCGGAAAATTTATCGTCGAGGATCAAACGAGTACAAGGTCGCGGACGAGAATTTACGACTATCTCGTTGAAGAAAGTTGCTGAAAAATGATGACGTCGGTACACGACGTTTCGACGGTTCTGAATAAATAGCGACGAGACCAGAGATCTTTCTATACGCTTGTTTCAAGAGCGACTTATGCCATTCCTATTTTAAAGTCACCAACGATATCATTCATTCTGTCCGTAACTAAAACATCGAGTTCTTTCGTTCATCTCTGTTTTTACTTTTCTCTCTCCTTTTATTTTATTTTACGTCCTCCTGTTGTGCATCAAATAATTTCCAGTATTCGATTCGTTTCGTCGCTTGTATGCAATGAATCGAATTTAACGACGCCAGTAGACTATTTATTTCCTTCCTGAAGATATAACATCCTTACCTTTGTACCTGAGTACTTTATTTTCCATCGTTCACGTCGATTTCTTTCTCGAATATTCCTGCCATGTTCTCCAATGTTCCTACCTTTGTGTTCGAATATTTCATTACGCCTCGTCCACGTTCGTTTCTCTCGCGATTTCGTAATCAGAATATCGACGTAATCCGGCGATTGTCGACAGGTTCGATAGACGAGTAAAAATCGTCCCACGTGCAACGTGGACGTGGACACGCCAGATAAACTAAAAAAAAGAAAAGAAGAAAACGACCAAAGGATACGCCGAGCGTACGATTTCGCAGCTTTTATCTGTACAGTTTACGAGACTCGTTTAACTTCCGTTTTGCTGTTTGCTTCGTTCTGAAATAATACCGACTTCGAAGTAACGCTTCCAAAAAGAAAAATAAAGGGAAAAAAAGACACAGTGTGGTTCGGCTAGGAAACAAAACCGCGTTTAAATCTGTCACACTGTTTCGTAATGGATCGGTCGAGACCTGAGAAAATTGTTCTCTTTAACCTTTTCTTCGTAATTTTTAACTGTCGTTAGGCAACGAGAACACGTATGCTCGTTCGTCCATAGACGTTGATTAATTACGCATTTCATAGTAAATTAACTAGTGACACATCGCTGGCAGGAAAATTGTAGAGAACACTGCAAGCGTGAAAATTGAAAAGTTTTCATTTTTTATTTGGGAATATTTTACGTACCAATGAGAATGTCATAGTATAGAATTTAAGTAGAATTTCCATTTCTACGTAGAGTTGTTAAAAATGCTAGGAAATGCTGTCACAACGTTGTCTCTATAGAGAAAAGTGTAAGTTCCAATAAACATTGGTCAATTGTTTCTTGGCTTTTCTGTCTGTGCCATCTGTTTAAACGAATGGAACATCGAGTTTCCTTGAGCTACAGCTAAGAGATGAAACATACAGATTTTTCTGCAGACACACTTTTCTGTTTCATGAATTTAGACTACATTAATGCATGAGTTTCCTTGTCCTCCTGAAAAACTTGTCTCTTGACACCTACAACGTCCTCTTCTCTTCAGTTTTGCATCAGAAGCGTTTCTGCATCATTTTGCTTACGTTGCGTGCTCGATCTCGTAGATCATTGGGACAAAGTAAAGAAATTTCTATCATCGCGCGGTGCATATCAGCTCAGAACGAAGTCTGACCAGTAACGTATGATTCTACTGGACAGCAGTTCTGCTCGTTTACAAACATTCGCACTTGCTCTGATGTTCTGCGTTTGTACGATCGCTGTTGCGACGAATTCTCGAAATTACGCGTGTAGTCTGCTTGTATATGGCGCAAAATGTTATTTTAAGGTCCTCTTTCCTCGTTCGGGCTTTTATCGTAAGTCAAGGAAGCTTTCACGCTGAAGTGTTGCTGGAGGACATTTCGTAGAGATTCTACGGTATATTTTGTAAAGTAACCGGAAGTAACGTTTCTTTAGAAACGTTCTTTTGTCGTCAAAATGTAGAAAAAAATCGGCATTCGTCGAAAATACAATATAGACACCAAAATACTTTCAATCATTTAATGTTCATATCTCTTTCGGTCTAAAATAATAAATAAACGTTTCTGTACTTTTGTATGATAATGTATACTGCTTAATATTATTACTTAATGTTATTAATATTACGTTAATATTACATATTATTGCGCATTATTATATTTATATTGATAGGCAAATTATATCCAACGGAGGTCTCCAAACAAAATGGATCCTCAAGCTTTTCGACGCTTGAGACAGTAATGCGTTTTATTTATCAAACAATCTTAATCACAGTCCCTTTACTATACATAAGTATAGATACAGCAGCAGTAATTATATAGTGCAACGAATATTTCGTTTAAAGAAATTTCTTTCATTTTTTTTTTTTTTTTCTAAGCATTTAGAACCTCGCACGAAGTTTATTTCTGTCACAACGACGCACATGGAAATTCTGTGATATTTAAACTAAAGCTTGTAAACTAAGTTAAAAGTGTTGCTCTGGATTGTATGATGAATTACAGTCTTCCAAAAAGCTTAGAACACGTGAACAAACCGATACGATTGATGCAGCGATTATATAGACATATATAGTGAGATTTACAAGCTGAACCGCGTTCTCATGATCACATCTCGACTGAGCGATGATACCTATGCGAGAGAATGACGCAGCTAAGTTGTAATGGTTGGCTCTGCAACAATTTATAGTGACGTTAAGTTCTCATGAAATCCCTTTGTGGCCACACCATGGCAGTAATTTATCACTGTTGCAACTTTGCAAGTAAAATATTCCATTGACGAGACCTTGCTACTTTACGATGCCTTGTGAACTTGCGGATTTTCAGAAATCTTCCATCAGGTCCGCGCAAGGGACAGAGGATATTTCGTTTATGGCTGTTCCGGCAGGTAGTTTAGCCAAACTGCCGACGTCCTCGTTGCTTAGAATTCCGATGTGTGACGGCAGCCAGAAAAATGTTACGATTCTCTTGGGATCTTTCGTTGAAAGAAAATATTGCAACGCTTTCTTTATTTTAAGAATATAAAAATTTGATTTGATATCTACATTGTTAATTCCGATGGGTTTGCATGGTGCTTAGGGAGCTGGGAAAAATAAAAATGTCTGTTGAAATAAAAAAATAAGGAATGCATGAAAAAAGAACTGAGATGTATTAAACAGAAACTAAATATGCCAAAGCAACGATTCTTAATCGAATGACCCGGAGATCTTCCGAAGGCCGCGATGACTTGATACTATGAGGTTCACGCATTTAAGTCATTAACAACTTTCAAACTTCGAGAGAGGAAGTTTAATACGAATAAATAGATATTCGAATAATAGCTTCCTCTCTCGAAGTTTGAAAGTTGTTAATGAGCAATCAATGAGTGCTTTAAATATGGATATTTGAGGCACATCACTGGATTGGCATTTTGAAATTTTAAAGTAAGTCTTGTGGGTCCGCAACGACAAAAATTGTTTGCCCTTCGATTGTTACGTCTGTCTCACGAATGTCGGTTGTCACACTCGTGTCACGACTCTCGATTGTCACGCTTGTTACACGAATTTCGGTTGTCATGCTGGCTCAGTCAGGCCTTGTTTCAATTTTCAAGTAGCTGCTGTTCAAAAAATAGCAGCGATGTTGAGTCGAAAAAATTTTGTGATACAGTTTGAATATCATAGAATACGTTTTGAGAAAAAAAAGTTGAATAAACAAAGTGACATCATTCTTCCAAAAAAATCTTTTTAACTGGGAGTTTCGGTAAAAAAACGTTTTTACAAAAGAATGCCATATTTTTGTATGTTTTGACATTTCTCGCTAAAAATATAAAATCATGCTTCTAAAATGCGATGCTCCAAGGGAAAAAATAGTTTCTTAGCGCACATTTCAAAACAGCTATTTTTTTGATATATCGAAGACAAGCAGTTTTCTGAATAATAAAAATTACCTACAGTCGCGTGGAAAAATCAATTTCTTCGTACACACAGCTAGGAAAATTTCGTATTTTTATTACATACATAGATTCAGGTATACAAAAGTATACGATAATGATTTTAGTCAATTACTGCACAGTCGATGCACAATCGAGTCGCCCAGAGGATCTCAAATATCGAAACACGGATGGAGCTTTCATTTCGACGATGCTTTTCTCACGACAGGGAAATATCATCGGCAGGGCAGAAGAGGAAGACGCTATATAAAATTCGCGTTTCCTCAAAGCGAGCTACTCCTTACTTTCCCCTGTGCATCTTAGAAGAAAGGAAGCACAGCAAAAGAGGGAAAAAAGCAACGAGCTACGCCACACGGAAAATAAAAGTCTGACTATCCGTGGAAGGAGGAACTTGCCTCGGTTGCTTCAATACGCTCGTTTCCGACGGAGCAAACATACAGCTCTACGCGTCGCATTCGGCCTGGAAATAAGCGCGCGCGCGACTGCAAATGTTTCTACGTAAAAATGTGTACTTACATCCGCGAGCTTATCTGACTTGCAAGACTTTCCCTTCCGTGCTTCCGGCTGATCTGCATATCGCGCGAGAGATCTTCGTGCAAATACCCCTCACCCTCTCTGCCCCTCCGACCAGCTAATACGAATGTTGCATTTGTTATGTGATAGGGGCCACTTGCTCGTCCCTCGGATATCTGCAGAACCGTTTTGAACGTAAGAAGTTGCTAGGATCGCCGTTCGCGGAGAACTTGGAAATTCAGTGGATAGCAGGATCTATGTTATACGGAGTAATGGGGGGTGAGAAAAGCGCTGGGATAAGGGAATTTTTGCATAATATGACGACGCGTGTTTGATATTCAGTTATGCATGCACTACTTACACCTATTTGGAGGCGTGATTTTTATGCAAATTCAGGCTACAAAATTAGTGGACAATTATAGTGGCCACGAAAGTTGAAATTTTAGACCGCAGATTCGAATCTTCTTAGGGGTGGGAACTTCATTTTCCCGAGCCTTTGTAGATTCGAATCAAATGGGTGAGCGTGTTTTCTCTAGGATAATAAATTCGATCGTATATCAAAAATAATTCTTCTCACATTTGAAGCAAGAATATGTTTGTTAGATAATTTTATTTAGCATGACGTCTATTTTTCATAGCTGGTTTTCTTCTCGTGAAATAATTCGCACGAATTTAGACGGAAGGTTTGATACTGAAAGGATGAAGTAAAAATTGCGATAATCTTTGAATTTGATCCTTTTCGAACGTTTGCAACTTTTCCAACGCTTGCGCCAAGTACACGATTATTAGAAATTTTCTATTTAGAATGACATCTATTTCTACATTTTCTTCTCGCGAAATATCCGCGCGAATTTAATTGGGAAGTTTGATACTGAAAGGACGAAGTAAAAATCGGGATCATCTTTGAATTTGATACTTATCAAACATCGAACACTTGCGATAAGAGTATGTTTGTTAGACGATTGTTTAATCAGAATGCTACCAATTTTTGTTTCTTTTTCTTTTTACTCGTGAAATAATTCCTGTAGATCGATCTGAAGTTTAGTGTCAGAGAAATCGAGATAATCGTAGAGTTTGATCCTTTTTAGTGATGGAGTCGACGTAGACAGTAGGCAACGTATCGAGAAGATGAGCGAAATGCACACGATTAAGAGGTGTAAGTGAATGGCGAATTCTGGGAACGTTCCTCGTGTAACATCAAGGGATAATCTGTGTTATCGATTCTATGGCTCTACCGCGTGGATCCTTGAAGAACGTGGAAAATCAGGAGGCAAACAGATCAACTTTCAAGAAAGAAGGGTGCAGATCAGTTTTCACTGTAAAGAAAAAAGAAAAGGTGATTTACGACCATTCTAGAAGTCGTTTAAAAACACTTAATCCATTTTTAACAGCGAGAAACTTTCGTAATTTCTATAACAAAATATTATCTAACTTCTCGACAGGGTTTTTAACTCTCCTTATATTTCAACAAGGAGCACCGATTTCCACGATAAATTTTACATTTCACGTTATAATACATTTGAAATAAATCGAAGTCTACTAGATAGCCGAAAATTATAAAACAATCATCGAAATCAATTATTATTATTTTTTTTATCGAATTATTGAACTCGACCGAGGATATTCATGCAAATTCACATTTGGTGGAATAAAAAGAAACAAAGCTCTACCTTTTACTTTTATATATCGCAACGAGTACTTGACTTTCGATATTTGCTATATATTTTGCCTAAGTTTTTGTGCATTTACGTTTACCATGAACGTAATCTGTTTGTAATAGTAGAAAAGAATCTATGTCGGCTGTATATATCGAACAATAACTAGTCGGAACGCTTCAAAAATAGACAAACTGAACGAAAAGAGAACCGTTTCGCTGTGTACGGTATCGCGTAATAAAATCACGAAGTCGGGAAAGTGAAAATCACTGCCCATTCACCGGTGAAATGGAAAATTATTAACTGTTAAACTATATATTAAATTAAATTAATGTTAAACTAAAAACGTTAGAGACGCTCCGTTACGTGAAACGTTCGAGCGAGATTGAATTTTTCATGCAAAGATAAACGAACACATTTATCTCGTCAATATGCTTTTTGGATTTGTTCCAAGGAGCGGTGACAAGCAGTGAAAAATATAATACAAATGTAACGAAGATTTGTTGGAAATCAGACTTCCTCGATTTATTATCTTTTTTTTTTTTTTTTTTTTTTTTTTTTTTTTTTTTTTTTTTTTTTTTTTTTTTTTTTTTTTTTTTTTTAACGTGGAGGAAATCCGCGCGGACACCAGGTCGCTTCTGGGGAAAAGCGGCGTGGTAGTGCCGGACTCCAACCGACTAAAACCTCCACGATGACCGTCACGGCTGCGATCGAGAGGGGCCCGGGAACCGGTATAAGCGATACACCGGGCCCCCCTCCGCGCTCAATACGTCACATAGTGAAGCGGTGTGCGGCCACGTCACACCGCGCCTCGTCGCCGGGGCCGCCGTGCCAGGCAGTCCGGTTCCCCTACCGGGCTGCTCTGCGGCCCCGGGGGCGCTGAGCTGCCAGCGCCTAAGTTTGTACCCCGCCGGGGGACGCGGCGGACCTAGTGCTTCTCACCGAAGCGCGTCCATGACCCCTGCCGCGCCCTCGCCGGTCGTTCCTTTCAGGGTGAGAGTACCGCACCCTCACCCTCTCCGCAGCCTCTTTTCGAAGCATGACCTGTTCACAGAAGGAGGTCACGGCCCTCCTCCTTCTCTCGTTTGTCAACAGTGCTTCGAAAATCACCGGAGGCGAAAGATCCCCGCCGATTTCCACGATGAGGTCGTGGCGCGGCCGCGCCCACGCCGGGCAGTATTCCAGCGTGTGCTGCGCCGAATCCACACTCGCATCGCAGTGGTGGCAGCGCGCGGTCGCCTCCTTCCCGATTCGGTGCAGATACTCACCGAAGCAACCGTGTCCGGTGAGCACCTGCGTCACCCTGTAGGTCAGGGGAGGCCCGCCGCCGTCCAACCAAACGTCCCAGTTTGGAAGGACGGCCCCGAGGACTCTTATCCCCGGCGCACCCGCTCTCGTGTCGAGGCTGGCGCGCCATCTGTCGAGCAAAGTTCGCCGAGCCCGAACCCCGACGTCGGCGCCCCCCGGGCCCGCCCCGTCCGACAGACCCCGAGTGTGGAGATAAATCTCACGGCACCTCAGGGCCTGCAATTCGAACGGGGGAAATCCGGCGAGCACCGCTGCCGCCGCCGCCGAAATGGTGCGGAAGCCCCTCGCTATCCTGATGGCCACTGTCCTGTGCAGTCTCCTGACTACTAGGAGACTGCGACGATTGTTCATCAGGTCCTCCGCCCAGACCGGAGCCCCGTAGAGGAGCTTCGATCGCACCACGCCGGCGTACAGCCGGCGCACCCCGACGCCGGGCCCGCCCAGCCGAGGCAGCAGACGTCCTAAGGCGTTCGCCGTCGCCTCGACGGACGGCGCCAGGCGCTCGAAGTGAACGCCGAAGGTCCAGTGGCTGTCGAGGGTCAGGCCCAGATACTTCATGCTGGTCCCGACCTCGATCTCAGTCCCTTCCAACCTCAGGCGGTAACCCGCTGGGGGCGTCCCGTGATCGGCCTTGCGGCAAAACCACATTGCCTCGGACTTCTCAGGGGACACCCTCAGTCCCAATCGCTTGATTTCGGCGACCACGCAGGCCACCGCCAGCTCCGCCAGGCGGACGGTTCTACCCCATGCCGTGCCCCAGACCAGCACCAACGTGTCGTCGGCGTAGCACGTCAGCGCCGAGTTCGGAGGCATCGGCGTCCGAAGCACCGCGTCGTACGCGATGTTCCACAGCAACGGGCCCAACACCGAACCTTGCGGGACCCCGCGGTGTACAGCCCTCCCGGTCACCCCCCCTCCCCGGACGGTGTAGACGATACTCCGGTTCCGGAGGAAAGCCCGGACCACATCCCGCAGATACGCGGGTACGCGATGAAATTCGAGGGCCCGGCATATTCTGTCCCACGGGATGCTGTTGAAGGCGTTGACCACGTCCAGCGATACGGCCAACGCCACGTAACCACGCCGCTCGGCCCCCTCGACAAGGGAGCGGACACGGGCGATAGCGTCGGTCGTAGACCGCCCCCTCCGGAAACCGAACTGGCCATCGTGCAACCCGGGCACGCTCCGGGACAAATGCGACTCCAGGCGGGCAGCTATCACTCTCTCCAGCAGCTTGCCCGCCTCGTCCAAAAGGCACACCGGCCGGAAGGCGGAAGGCGAGTCTGGAGAGCGCCCCGGCTTCGGCAGTAGGACCATCCGCCCCTCCTTCCACGAAGTAGGGAATTCACCTCGAGACAGGCATCCGTCGAACAGACGCATTAGTCTCGGGGCCAAGACCCCGGCGACGTCCCTCCACAGACGGGCCGGGACTCCATCAGGACCCGGAGCTTTCCGCGCTCCGATCCTCTCGACGGCCCTGGCCAGTTCTTCCTCGGTGACCCTCGATTCCGGGCTCCAACTCCCCGCAGTGACCCGTGGTTCCTCTTCCAGCGGCTGGGATTCCTGCTCCTCCTCTTTGGTAAAGGTGCCCACTCCCTCATTCGCTGCTCCCGGAAACAGGGTGCCGACGACCTCCTCCAGGAACCGAGGGTCCATGCTCTCCGTTAAGGGAGGCGCCCATGGACGGAGTTTGTTCAATACCATCTTGTAAGGACGCCCCCAGGGATCAGAGTCGAGGCTGGCCAGAAGCTCGTTCCAGGCCCGCCTCTTCGCCTCCTTGATGGCTCGTTGGAGGGGCCTCCGCGCTTCGCGGTAGGCCTCGTACAGGCGAGCCACTGTGCCTTCGTCCTCCCGCCGTCTACGGCGGGATCTGGTGTATTGGCGCCGAGCGTGGATACACGCCTCGCGGAGACGAGCGATCTCCTCGGACCACCAGTACACAGCGCCGGCGCGGCGCGGCGTTCCAGACCGCGGCATACACGAATCACAGATCGCGTGCATGTCGCGTCTCAGCCGGGTCGCTCCTGCTTCCGCGTCCTCCTCGGTCGGGGATTCTTCTAACCAAGCCACGGCTATAGCGGCCGCCGCCATGAAGTCCTCGTCGCGCCGCGTCACCGCCCATCGCGGGAATTTTCTTCTCCTTCCCGGTGGGCCGGTAGGCCCGCGCGCATCCGACGAACGGTAGCCCGTCGCGCCGCCAACCGCCACCTCCATCACGATGTAGAGATGGTCCGAGAGGGTCTCCTCCGGGGAGACCTCCCAACCGGAAACGCGGCGGGATGCGGCGGGGTTTGCCCATGTGAGGTCCACTATGGACTCGCCCCGCCACGCCACGCACGTGCTGGACGACCCCCGGTTCATAAGTCGGAGGTCGAGTGCGGCCGCCCAATCCTGTACATCGCGCCCCCTTCTGTTGGTCCGGCGGGAGCCCCACGCCGTTGAGTGGGCGTTGAAGTCCCCGAGGACCAGTGACGGGCAGGCGCCTAAACGTCTCGTGCAAGCCGCGAGTCCGTCCAGAAAGGAGGCGTATTCTGCCTGGCTGATGTTGGGCGACACGTAGATGGCTACCACGGCCAGGTCGCCCCATTTCACGGCCACGAAGCCCCGTCCGCGCTCAATTACCGAGCAGGAAGGGCTTCCCGCAATTCCAGTCCAGAATATGGCGACCGAGCCGGTCAGATCTCCAGCGCCTCGCGACGCGTCGGGAATGCAGTATGGCTCAGCCACTGCCGCCAGAGCAATCCGCCGCTCCGTCAAGCTCTGAAACATTAAGTCCTGAGCACGGCGGGAGCGGTTAAGATTGCACTGCAGGAGCAGTTGTCCTCCTCCTCTTCTTCCGCTCACGTTGGGGAAGGCTCCGTCTCCATAGCCTCCTCCGGGCCGTTCCCCTCGCAGTCGTTGTATCTGACTTCGCCATCCTCTCTTCCGTCCTTCGTGGGGTCAGTTGGCGGCGGTATTCTTTCTTTCCTCGTCGCCGCATCCCCACCGTCGCCTGGAACGGTCCTTGCTTCCTGTGCGGCCCTCCTCCTACGGGCAGGCGGCTTGCATGCCGGTGATCCCATACGGTGCGACGCGGGCAGTCCCAGGTCCGCGCACACCGGACACGTGGGTACTCGCGCCGAGCAGTCCCTGGCGCGATGTCCTTCCGCCCCGCACCGGTAGCAGCGCTCTGACCGGTCGGCCGTCGATGTGCAGTCCCGGCGCACGTGACCCGACTCCATGCACCTGAAGCATTGGAGTCGGCGCGCAGGGAGAGGGGAAACCCTCGCCGCTGACCAACCTATGTTGATCCTACCTCCTGGTCCAGCATCTGTTCCTCTGCTGATTCTCCTGGCCGCTGTTAGCGGGCAGCGTAGCCATACCGACCCGAGGCCCCGAGGGGCGGAACGTATAACACCCACGTTGACCTCGTCGGCGTGGCAGCCCCCGGCCTCAGCAACGGCGGCTGCCACCTCCTCTGCGGTGACCGAGTCCTCCAGTCCGGTCACTCTTAGTTCGGCCGTCCTTCGCGGGACGGTTACCTTGGCGGGCAAATCTTTCAGCGTGGCCGCCATCCGCTCGGCCAGTCGTGATGCTTTACTTCCAGCGTCCTGGCCTGGGATTTCGAACAGCAGCGCCCCCGTGATCGTCCTCCTCGGTCTTAACTCCGTGATGTCGAGTTCGGAGAGCTTGACTTCTCTCTTCACCACTGACATCGCGTCCTTGTATGTGAAGCCCGAGCCGTCCCTCACGGTGAGCGATACCGCGGCACACCGTGGGGGTCGGGGAAGGTCCGGCACTTTCTCGCTGTGCGCGTCCCGCCCGCTAGCGTTGCGTTTCCCTCCTGCCCCGATAGCTCCGAGTCCATTGCCGCTGCCTGCTGCTCGCATGGATTCCCTTCCCGTGCGGGGGCGCACCGGTGGCCGAGCGGCCGCCTCCGCGAAAGTCCTTGTCCTCGTTTCGCTGCTTCTGGTCGCCGTCCAGGGCGCCAAGGCTCCTATTCGCGATGTCGACGTCGGAAGAGACGATAATACCCTTCTCTTGGTTCTTGCGTCCTCGGTCGGCGCATGGACCGTTGAAAGAGGTTGCGCCGTGGGCTTCCTGTTCTTCCGCCTCGCTCTACCTCTTCTTCCTCTTACCACAGTAGTGAATCCTGCCTCGTCGGCCGACGACTCCATAGTCGACCGCGAGGCGTCCCTCGCCGACCGCGATCGTGCTTGTACGATTCCTGTGGCGACTCCAGTATCCGTGGCCGGGGGAATTGCCGCCGCTGGCAGTACTTTTTGCCGACATTCCTCCAACTTGCGGAGGATCAGGATCTTGAAATCTTCTAGTGGGTCTCGAGGTCCTGAGCCACCGAATCTATCCGTTCCCTCGGTAAGCGTTTTTCGTGCATCACGTGTACTCCCCGACCCGTCGGGACAGCGGAGACGGCACGACGCTGACCAGGGGTGTTGGGGAGGTGGGGGAGGGGGACCCATGGCCATTCCCGCTGCGGCCCGAGGAGCATTCTCTTTCGTCCTCCTCGTAGAGGTGATCCCCACCTCTTGTCCTTTGCCGTCGGTGTTACCAACCTTGGCTGTCCTCTCCGCGCGATCCCTGGTCAGCCGTTCCACCGTTTCTTGGAGACGACTGACCTCTTCCTCCAGAAAACGCACCCTCCTTCGCAGGTATGCGACGTCCTCCTCTTCCCGATCGTGGGTCGGTTCCGCTTCTTTCCCGGTCGCTTGTTTGCCGACCGGCCCGGTCCTCGCTTCGTCCCTCCGCATGCCGTCGCCGCCGTCGGCACCGCCGCGGATGGTAGAGGCGGCGGCGGCGGCGACCACGGTGACAGCCTCGGCGTCGGTATCGGTATCGATATCCGTCCTGCGCCTCACGCCCCTCTTCTTCCTTTTGCCGGGAGCCGGAAGCAGCGCGGAGTCGGGATCCCCCGCGGGCGCGTCCCCCCGCCGTGTGCGACGTCCCGCGCCTCCGCCGCGGCCGTTGGCGGCTGAGGCGATGTTTTCTGTAGACTCGGCAATCCTGCGGTACGACCGCTTGCCGAGTGTGCCCGCGACGGTCGAATAGGAAGAGCATGACGACATTTCGTCGTCGGATCTCAACCCCCCGCCGCCCCCGCGGTGCCGCCGCATCCCAGTCCGCGAAGGTCCTGGGCCGATAGCCAAAACGTCGGGTTCCTCCAACCCTCTCCGGGACTCCCCAGTTCGCGAGTCCCCTTCGCCAGACGCATGAGCGCGTCCAGGGGCCTGGCGGCTCACCCCCGGACGGCCACGGTTGCTCGATGACGACGCAGCGGGGCCCGCTTTACAACCCGCGGCTGCGCCGGTACTGGGGTATCCCTCCCCTGCACCGTAAACGATTTTTAGGTTCGTTTTCTTATCCATTGTTTAATTGTAATTGTATAAGATTGCCGAGGTCGTCAACAAGGGTTTCCATCCTGGTGCCACTCACTCTTTCGCACCCTGTCCCGGTCAAGGCCGGTGCAGGGTGACGGGGAGCCCCACGAGAAGGTGAGGTGAGTGGTCTTGGCGGATACGGGCCCACCAACTTCTCCGAGGTTCTCCGCACCGGATCGGCAAACTGGCGGGGGCCAAAGGCGCCGACCAGTCACCGTCCGGCTATAGGAGAACATCAGATTCATCGGGGTTTCCCAGGGCGTGGTCCTACGCCCTGAAAACCCGCAGCCACCTCGTGCTCCCCTCGATTTATTATCTAGCGGTGTTAACGTTCCGTTTGTATTTCCACGTAGCTTTCCTTGCACAGCATGGTAGCGTGAAACTTTCCACAAACAAAATGCAACAAAATGGAGTGGCGAAAGGGAAAATTTTAAGAAGCGTCGGCACAGCGTACTCGCTTTCCCCGTTAATTAAGATGCTTCTAGTTAATAGCGGGTTACTCTCCGCAGCGTGTTAGCAAAATGATAAAAGTACAAAAGCGGAACGATGAAAATTGTAAAATTTGCGAAACTTGGGACGATGAGTATCGCCAAGTTAGAAAATCGAAACGATAAATGTCGTAAGATTGCAAAAGCGATAGAATAAAAATCGTGGTACTACGGTACTAAACGATTTTTCGGCGAAATAGAGCAAAATGAAAAAGGACCGTGGTAAAGACAATAGCCAAGGAGAACGAACAGCAGAAAATTAGAAACAAAAGAGTCTACCCAAAAGGAAGAAAAAACGAAAAAAAAGAAAGAAGTGCGTCTCGTTAACGAGGATACGAAAAAGAGAAAAATAGCGATTGGATCGGATACGATAGAACAGACACGAGTAGAAAGAATGCGGAATTTTCTTTCTGTTTGTCTAATGGAATTTTCTCGTCGCGTTTCTTCGGTGGTCAGGCTGATTGAAAACATGAAATGCGCTGGTCTGAAATTCCGGCATGAAAATTGCGCCGAGCGCGACCACGGAGATTTGCCCTGGTTCGCGTGCAATAAATTCGTTTTATAGACACACCGATTGCTTTCTTTCTCGCCATTCGTTCTTCCCTGTTTCAACCGCGGTGACGGTTTAGTTTACAACAAAGCGGTTTAAGGTTATTAAAAAAGCGAGGTCGCTACACTGTTCTTTGCTCTCGTGCAGCTTGAATTAATGGAATACATTTGGGTACATTTGAAAGTAAAACGGCTATTGAAACTCTCGCTTGTGCTTCTAATTCGCGTTTTTTAATCTTATAACGCAAGGATTATACGGGACAAATGTTTATCTGACGTTAGACTAAAAGAAAGGGGAGAAAGATGTATTAAGACAGGAATAATAAGCAGACCGTGGACGTTCATGCGCATTTATAGGGAATTTAAAAGTACAAAAATGCACAGAGTGCTTCGACGTGGTAACGCGGCTTTGAAGGCTTTGGAATTTTCAACTAGATCGTATCAAAGAGTTAGCCAGATTGCCTGCGATATTAGTTTATGTGTTTTTGGCTTGAGGTCGAGTAGTTAAAATACACTTTCTATGTCGAGCTTCCCACTTCGTGTCGATTTTCAAAAAAGGAAAAATGTATTTCCTTAGCCGCTAACTTTTTTGCGAGTCGATAAAAGTTACAAACTACTCGTTGTCAATATTTGACGAGCGAAATCAATTTCTGCCCCTTGTCTATCTGCTTAGTTATTGTCGTAAAATTATGAAATTGCATGAAAATTCGCGAGTTGCTTAATAACAAGCGATAATCGAAATGGAACAGATAGAAGAAGACACGATGGTGGACGTGTCTTTTTTCTTTTTTTTTTTTTTTAAGAGCCGCGTATTTTTACGAGGTTTCGCCTGAAATATTGACAGCATGACAGGGTTCTATGAAAGAAGACCCTGGCTACAAGCTAGAAAATCGATAGTCGCTATTTATACGGCCAGAAAGATTATTGATCGCGGCTGGAAGACAACCGATTCTACTCTTATCTAAAAGATCGTTCTGGCTGATCACACACGCATCACGACTACTTACAGCAAACAACGTGCTCGCGCATGTCATCTTTACGCTTGATCTCATTCACTGTCTAGCCGGTGTTTCGCCACTCTTTTTTCATCGCGGCTCCTTCCGACCTTCACGTTGACATTCGTCTCGTGTATTTATTAATTCTAAAAATAAGAGACGGCAATGGCATATTTCTGCAAAAGAAAAAACACCGATATGGGCTTCGTAAACGATGGCACATTCTATATATGAGAAAAAGAAACGAAAATTTGAAATTCTATCTAGAAATGACTGTAATGGCACCTGTGTATGCCAATGATAAAATTTTTTATCCATTGGACTATCTCCAAAAAATAAAAAGCACAAGCTTTCATTCTCTCTGCTTTTTTTGTTCATTGGAAAAGAAATTTGAAACAGCAGAAATTTTAGATTTTTTAACGTATCTTTGAGTGTTAATATCTCGAGTATGTAGAATTAGCTATATTGGTACATCTTGTACCGAGCCACGAGATGACGTTTCCTCAGCTCGTACTAAATGACACGAGTTAGGGCGCGCACTTACGTTCGCGCAAAATGAATTTGAATTTTTAAGACCCGAAAGCGTAACAAGAGGTGCAGGAAATTGGAGTTGGAATTACAAATAGGTTTTAACGAATCGCAGCGACGTGAGTGTAAGTCCGAGAAACTTGAGGATTTCGTGTTTTCGAATTCTTAAATGAGATTTACGACGAGATTTACCGAGGCAAAGGAACTGACAAGTCGACAAAAGCCAAAGTCGATCAGTTTGCTTGTAAGAAGCTGGATTATCGGTTGCGGTCAATGGAAGAGTAAAAGTAAACGCGATTCTTACGTGTCTGAGCAGTTTCGTGCCAAGACCACTTAGCGATGTTTCCATTTGTTTCTCATCCATTTCCATTGTTTGCATTCGATGCACGATAAGTAAGAATGTAGGAAGAAAAGGGCGAGGATGAGAAATAAAGAAAGAACTCGGCTAATTAGCAGCTACTTTTCAATGAAACGCACGAGGATAGGTTCGAAAATTGGCAAATTTACGATGGTTCTAAAATCTGCAAGTAGCAAAGTGCATGGCTGGCGCGACAGCATGAAAAATCGTGACCTAATTCGGCTGTTACGAGAAGATCGATGCATTAAGGGCGCATTTGACCAAGTGTCGGCCACCAGAATGCTGGAAACTCGACGAGGACGTGTCGTAACGTTTGGTAATCCGCTGTTTCATAAGCTCAAACGAGCATGAAAAGATCCAAACGCGTTGTCAGCCGGTGAAACACGACCATGATCGATAACAATGCGATTTCGCGGGCGAAAATATTCCCGGTAGAATAGCCGATTTGCGATGAATCTCCTTTTTTCTTTTTCTCTCTCTCTCTCTCTCTCTCTCTCGCTCTCTCCCAATTAGCATGTCTCGTAATGGGGAGCTCCTGAAACGGAAAATAATGTCGCCTGAAAACTGTAAACGTAAAATACGGGTGAATTTCTGGCGTAGCGAAAAAAATACGCTGACGCGAAACACGTCGCGGGAGAACCGGCCTCTCATTTCGCCCGTAAATTTCCTGTTCGTCTCGAACGTCCCATTTATTCGAGTTTTAACATTTACATAACTTTGACATTTTCGCGATTATGCAAAGATCTTCTGATTTATTCCCGACCGAGTTGCAACTCGATTCTTTTATATTTCGAATGGATTTATTAACGACTAAAACGTGGAATTTGCACTGGATAATTCCAAAATGAAAAATTTGCGACGAACGAAAACTGCATAGCGCAAGAGGAAAACACCTTCGATTTTACCAAATGTATTTATGAAGATTATATTTTACTCGCGTTGTCTATTCTGGTAGCTTCAAATACCTGACAGATAATTTCTCGCAGAAAACACTGCAGCGTGAAAATAAAAGAACTTTCATTTTTTATTGGAAAACGTTCCATCGACACCAACGAGAATACCGTGGCATAGAACACAAATGCAATTTCTTTCCTAAATAATTATCGATAACGCCAGGAGATAAAATATCATAAAAGTATAAATACCAATAAACATTAGTCAATTGTTTCTCCGCTTTTGTCTGTGGTATCCATCCAAATGAATGGAACATTGAGTTTTCTTTACGATTAAGGTACAGACTTTTCTACAAATTCACTTTCCTTTCTACGAATTTTCAGAATTTTCACCGGATCGATACATATTTCCTTTTCCTCCTGAAAAACTTGTTTCTCGCCACGTACAGTGTTTTCTGCTTACACGCCCTACGTTCTTATTATTTTATCGGTCGTTTTGAAATCGAACGATTTGGACAGGATCCAAGTGCATTTTCAGTGGCGTTCAAGTCGGACCTGTAGATACAGCTTTGTAAAATTATGCGCCAATAAATTCATTGCTATCGCAATTAGCGTCCACGTATCGACGATCATTATTATTACTAATTATTAATAATAACAACGAATATTAGGAATAACGATTCGTTCAGGCAAGATGAATCTGTTATTGACTACGAAAAAGCAATTTTTCTACGCCACCCTAATTCTATCATCGCCCGGGGGGGCTGTGTAAATCAAAACCGAATCGACTAACCGCGCAATTCGGTCGAAACGAAAATTAAAAAATTCCAATTCCACCCACAAAACTATCCCGCGCGTACAGGGGAATTCAAACAGCAATAATAGGTAAATTGCAGGTGAATTGAAATAGGCAAATAGGAATTCAATATCGACGATGGTCGAGTTATATCCTGCGAATTATTCACCGGTAACCAGCCATCTCTGGCCAAGTATTGATGGTACGCGTAGCATTTTCCTCGTAAACCATTGGATCAGGTTTTGCAGAATTTCGGCGGTGCGTTTATTAGGGCGAACGCCAGCCAGCCCGCCGATCATTTCGATCAGTATTTATCGTTCGTATGCAAAGCTTTCGCAGCGTGTGCTCTACTTGGCGCGGACATCACGCCGTGAAATTTACGACGTTGTCGAGTATAATGGATGCCAGAAAGTTCGGTTCACACGTGTACCGTGTGTATCATGGCAAACGGAACATTCTAATTTCAGAAACTTGGGCGTCCGCGACGTTGCAAACGCTAATCGTTAAAACCGCAGATTTCGCGCTAAATTGCTTTCCCGCTCGAGCTAATTCGTCTTTCAATTAGACGAAAATCAAACTATGAATGGCTGTTGTGCATGGCTTTGTCGTATACGTTTGCCGACATATACGTGCCTAACGTAAATGGATAAATCTGCTTGTTTTTAAGACGTTTTCTGAATCATTTGTTTTCCAAGTTATTCCTTTTTTTAGCATCGAAAGTCATCGACTACGATATATGTTATTAATTTTGAAAATGATGCGAGTCATTCAAGCATTTAAAAGACACATTTTCGAACAGGTTACTCGTAACATTGTACGATGGTGTAAATATGATATATTGAATATATTGAATGATGATATAAATTTCCACGTTGCAAGATCATATGTTTCACGAAATATTTTTCCCATTATGGGAAAAATAATTTTTCATACGCTCCAACGTGAAAGTTTAATTATCTGGAAACGAAATATTTACACCACCGTACGAACTATCAATCAACCTGACTTTTCTTCCTATTTTCTCATTACTCGACAAATGGAAAATCGTTTCTACAAATTTTTGTTCAACTTCGCGTGTTCAATTTGATATTTAACTCGGAGAAACGTTTTTCGTTACTCTTTTGTTGCGCGTTGCGTTAGCACGTACAGTGGCTCGGTAAGGTGTTTGTATATCTACCATGGAAAATTTGTATATTGATATAAAACGCGTTGTATAAAGTACTTGGATGCTTTGTTAGCTGCGAGACGCGATTATCGTGGTTATATTGGTAAAATTTCAGATTAATCCAATTTCAGGAGAACCTTTATAGAAATTACGGAATATTTACTGCAAATGTGTATTTAATAAAAAGCCAGTCAACAAAAAGTCACGCGATTACTATGTTAGGTATAACAAAGTGCATCGGCTCTTAAAAATCAATATATACTCGGAGACAGGGCGAGAAAGTAAAGATGATTTTTCCCCTCAAAAATGTTGCAAATTCAAACGACTATAAAGAGTTTAAAAAACTTCCTCCCCGTTCCATTTACGAGTTCCAACACGGTACGCTTCTTTTTACAACGACCCCTAAAAAATTGACGTCCGATTTTCTGTCGCTGTTTTATCGTACCGTCGACGAGAAGTGTGCGATAAAAATAAATAAAAAGCAAACGTTGCATCGGATGTATCGCATTTTTACTACTCTCGTAATTTTCTCGCTCGTGTATACGTATTCTCGTAGTTCATCATAACTTTATTCACGATCGACAAAGCTGTCTGAATGCTGAAAGAATAGACCGTGGATTTTTGTGCGTTTATGACAAATTTGGAGGCACGAAAACCCACAGAACGCGTATAACGTGTAAAATGAATATTATTATATAGTATTTTATTATTATCTTGTATATTAATTGATCATTATATAACAGTATGTAGAATGTATCTAATATACAAATATAAAAATATACAGGATGAGATGGTAATCGTAGTGCAATTACATAAAGATTTCTCTCACACGAAGATTCGTTTTCGAGAGAATCGACATTGACGATTCGACCAGTACACTTTAATTTCCTTAATTTCGGACTGAACGAAAATAAATGATGGACAGAGATTGATATATACAAAAGTACATTTCGAGATAAGTGAAAAATGTAGAATACAATTTTTCCGTAAGTCTCTTTATTTTCGAGAAAAATAAATTTGAAAATGATGTGCTCACGTATCGAACCAGTTCCTAATTGAACACGGTTGAACCGTATTTTCTTGAAAATGACGTCTTACACGAACAAATTTTATTTCCCCTTTCTCACTTATTTTCAAACATATAAAAACCTGCTGTTAAATCGTTCGTTCGTATGTAATCGGCACTTGGCCAAGTCAAAGTACGAAACTTAAAGTTAAAGACTTCGCAAATTTTCCAACTCGATCTTCTCAGAAACGAAGTCACGTGAAAAAAGATCTCATTCCACATTCTCGACTTGTTTCTTCGCGTACAGTCACCCTCTGCCCGCTTGTACTATGATTACCGCTCCACCCTGTATATGAGAACGACGAGAAGGCTAAAGTATAGGGGGAGGGAGGGAAGTGGAGACAGCCAAGGATTAATCTCGTAGATAAGTGTGAAAACGTCGAGGGTGAAACCGGTACTGAAGGACGAGGAAGGGAAATGTCCTTTGTAAAATAGAAATAGGTACATTAAAACGTTTATTAGACGATTGCTGTGGGATTGAGACTGGCGTACTGGGCGAGCGGAAATATAATGGAAGACGGGAGAAATGAGGCGCGCTGGTAAATTGATTAAGATCCATAGAAGGAAGGAAAGCGTAAAAGTATGAGGGATAATTTAAGTCAAATGTAAACGTGTAATATTGTCAAGCTTATTATAGTATATATATATATATATATATACATATTACCATGTAGATTCAATTTCCTTAGTTTTTTCTTCTACAATATATATATGTACTGTATCGTACAATTGTATTGCTCATTATCATTGTACATTGTATTTTGTATTGCACATTACAGTTGTATATTGTATATTGTATTGTACATTACGATTGTACATTGTATATTGTATTGCACATTACAATTGTACATTATATATTGTATTGCACATTACAGTTGTATATTGTATATTGTATTGTACATTACGATTGTACATTGTATATTGTATTGCACATTACAGTTGTATATTGTATATTGTATTGTACATTACGATTGTACATTGAATATTGTATTGTACATTACGATTGTACATTGTATATTGTATTGCACATTACAGTTGTATATTGTATATTGTATTGCACATTACGATTGTACATTGTATATTGTATTGCACATTACAATTGTACATTGTATTTTGTATTGCACATTACGATTGTACATTATATATTGTATTGCACATTACAGTTGTATATTGTATATTGTATTGTACATTACGATTGTACATTGTATATTGTATTGCACATTACAATTGTACATTATATATTGTATTGCACATTACAATTGTATATTGTATATTGTATTGCACATTACGATTGTACATTATATATTGTATTGCACATTACAGTTGTATATTGTATATTGTATTGTACATTACGATTGTACATTGTATATTGTATTGCACATTATCATTGTACATTGTATTTTGTATTGCACATTACAGTTGTAGATTGTATATTGTATTGTACATTACGATTGTACATTGTATATTGTATTGCACATTACAATTGTACATTGTATATTGTATTGCACATTACAATTGTACATTATATATTGTATTGCACATTACAATTGCACATTGTATATTGTACCGTACAATATATATATTGTACAAGAAAAAAACTAAGCAAATCGAATATATATATTGTAGAATAGAATATATATAGTAGAAGGAGAAAATTAAGGAAATTGAATGTACATAGTAATTTATTTCGCCTGGTTATAGTATCTACATATATTTTTATTTACACACAGCGTGAGTCTCCGAATATGACGACTTAATATAACTCGTAAGTTATTCGTTGTAGGAAAAAATGTTTCGAACAAAAGTTAGATGGTATCTAGGGGAACATACAGTGCTCTAATCTGTTTTTATCACCTTACTTTTTTTAGCGAGATATTAGGGTCAACTTCAATTCTTGGGAAGTTAGGGGAAGTCTAATACTTTCTTTCAAATTCGGATAAATATATATAATAGTAAAAGTGAGACACTCGTAATTTTTAGTAGGCGAAACAAATTACCATGTAAATTCCATTTTCTCGCTTTTCTTCGTAGAAAATAAAGTCAACCGGATACCTTATAAACGATAGTATTTGAGAACCGGTGTAGAATATCGAGGATATCCGCGAATACAGTGCTGCAAATTGCGTTCGCATAAATCGTGAATCGAAACGAAAGTTGCGCACGTCAACAGCGAACGGTGCCACAATATGCATAAAACGATCTTGGAAACTGAGATATCCATGGCCAGTTGCACAGTTT
Organism: Bombus flavifrons; assembly: GCF_040668555.2. Taxonomy (NCBI): domain Eukaryota; kingdom Metazoa; phylum Arthropoda; class Insecta; order Hymenoptera; family Apidae; genus Bombus; species Bombus flavifrons. The sequence goes on along the minus strand of NC_138455.1, from coordinate 6,915,228 downwards.
CCTCACGTTCCAGGCTGAGTTGAACGAACGTAAATCTAGTTTCCATGCACGCGAATCCTTTGGTCACGAAGAGATCCAGCAGAGAAGTTTCAATGGAAAAACGTTGCCACTCGATGTTCGGCCCACTCGATGAAAATCGATAAGTTCGATGCATCGCTGGTCCAATTGCGTTTCTACATTCTCGCTTCAAGAGTCGTTTATTCGCTGAAGCAAATTTTCGCCAAATAGTTTGTCTACAGCGTGGACGATGAGAGAGAAGACATGATGTTCCAGATTTTTCTGATCCATTCGAAGCCCCAAAAGAAATTCCTCCTCAGGTATATGGCTTGACACAATTGGCTTTTACGTAAAATTCTTACGTTATAAATTTACCATTCCTCGAAATACACGGGCTTAATTAAACGTTAATTATAGAAGACGTAAATTTGGAAATGAAATTTTAAAAAAATAACAGTATATATGGAGAACGCGTTTCAATATCTAGTTGATAAAGTAGAGATTTGGTGTTGAGTTTGCGTTCTCTTAAATTCCTTGCTCGTCCAACTCTGTGGTAATTAAAGGAAGAACGTTGTTCGACCATAGATGAAGAAGTTTCGTTTCTGTTGACTTTTTATGGGTGTAATGAAACGAAGTGAAAAGTTCAGAGTGAACAGTTTAATTACGAAAATAATTATTTTATTTCTGCTGTCGGATACAAAAACGTATAGTATATATACATACGTTATATACACGTGTTCATACGTATGTATATATACGTTGTAAATACTTATTCTCTATGAAAAATTAGAAGCGTATGTACATAAATATTATATATTTACAGTTTTAATGTTACTTATAATTTTGATATATAGACTACAAATACATAGTATATATACATACACTTACAAGTTTTCACGGAAAGTGCGTATTAATAAACAGAGACGTATGATTACGTTCAAGGAGCGAAATTTATGGCATTGTACAACATACTTCTTCCCTGCGTTGTGCTGTTAAAAGATTAAAAAGACAATTTTTGGTAAATCGATATAAAATTATACGGCTTAAACCATTAACGTGTTAAACCACGATTGTTTATAAAATACGCTTATAATACTTTCACATTAAATCAAGTCACGAAATCTTTCTATCAAAGGATTTTACATCTTTCTCCAATTATTGCTTTTTTTGTAGTTCTATTCACACGTTCTACTTCGATTGCAACTTTTTCAAAAAAAAAAAAAAAAAAAAAAATCTTCAAACGACCTACCACATAAAGATTTAACATTTTTTCTATCTGCATCCACGGAATAACCTGACCAAAAGTTCATTTTTATTTCCTCTCACAACTCGCGACGGATCGCAAACCATCGGATAGGGACGATCCCTTTCGAATCGAAATGAAATTTCGGAGCTTCGCACAGACACACAATATCGAAATTTCGTGTAACATTCGTCTTGCAGCATGTGGTGGAAGGATTTACGGGGGAAACTACCAACGTGACTTTACGCGAAACGCATTCGTACAAAGGATAATAAAAACCGTAAGTTTGCAATTTCCACGAACTCGTAAACGCTACCGATAAAAGCTGCGAATGATCACCGGTGAACCGGCAAGACAAAAATTGCGGTTTAATAACTCGCTACTCTTAGAGTTTCAACTGGAATGGCTCGTTAAAAATTAGTAAAATTAGTAGGTTACGCTGCGAGCGATTTTTTGCGGTGGCGAAAGTAGAAGTTTAATGCGATGTCGGAGTTTCCTCGGGGGTTTTCAAAGTTTAAGATGGTCGAGTATGCTAGACATTTATCTACAAGCTTTCGTCTCTCTGCGCTATAGCCGATCTGATAAACTAGACGAAACTGTCGCGTTCGATTTGCCTATTTCGATCAAACGTAGTCGACCGTGGAATATTAAAATCTGCTGGTAGACCATTCCTCGAATAGCCGATCTGAATAGAAATATTATTTGTACGTTGGTTCATATTTTAGCGTCGATTTTACTCTTCTATTCGTATTTTATTCTCGTTTGAATCTATGTTTCGATTTTGCACGTTTGCCGGTCTGCTGTCTCGTGTTGTCAGCTCTCTGCCAACAATAAGTAGAATTATAAAACAATTTCAGAGACGCAAAGATTTATTTGCCCGACAACAAGACATACAGATACGCTTCCTCAGATAGAAATTTCTATATAATTATTATTACAATAAAATTCTATATAAAGAGAATATTCTATAGAAAATACAGGTAGGAAAATATTATGGACGTTGGTGTCTTAAAGTGATTAGAAAGAGGACAGCTAGACAGAAAGAAAGAGGCGGATAAGAGATAGAGATAAAAAGACGCGAATCGCTATCGTTACGTTAATATTCTTCTTATCTGTCGCGTGGCAAATATGTTAATTTAATCGAAATTTCATTTCATCGAAATTGATATTCTCTGCGAATCAATTTCTAGCTCTACGGATATCCGGAGGATACTATCGCTTTCAAACAATTCGTCGACGATAAACTGGCCACGATAAGCCTCTCGAACGATCAATATGATTTTTATCTATTTTGAATTTTCACGCGAAAATACCACACGAACACGGATAACTGTTATCCATACGATAACAAATTTTTTCACATGAAACCGACTAAATATCCATTTGGTAGGATAAAATTCCCGCTTCTCTTTCATCCATTCTACCTCGCTACGTTTCATCGTGGTATCGCGAACGCCGAAGAAGATTTATATTGACGGCAAAACGCCACATCTTACGTACCTTTACGCGGCGAGTTTCTTTATAGATGGTTTAATAACGCTAGCAGCCGGTTTATCGGAAGAAATTGCACGGAGGAAACGTAGTAACCCCATTGTGCGTCGAGAACATCGTGTCGACATTAAACGTATCGCGAGAAAAGGGAAGAGAATGCCCAGCAATAAGCTCCACTGGAGAAGAAACGAATTTCCTTCGGTTGATGTTGGGAGCCTGAGGGTGAAGTTCGTTGTCAGCCATTTGTGCAACATCTAAACAAGTGGTTCGATCTCGATGCCCATTGTTTCGTAGCGTACAGACAGTGTTCTTACAAAGCGTGGGTTGTATAGCGAAATTCATGTTGGTCCGAAAGATTCATTTCGTTCCCACGCAACAAATTCCACGATCATCTCGTCCCTTTGTGCATCGTCTGATCTATTTCCTGCATAATTTCCCTGTTACCGAGAGACACACTCGTAAAACGCTTCCTACGCGATTATTCAACAATTTCAACACTTTCGTTCGTATTGACGCATACGTTTCGTCATTCGAATTATTCAATTTGTTTCGTATCTGTCGGCCAGTCCGTTGACGCAATCGCGTTGCGTTTCTTTCTTTTTTTTTTTTCTTGTTTTCTCGGAAAATGGAAAGGACAGCGAGTTGTACGTGGGAATAAATGTTAGGAATTAAAATGCAGATATTCCTGAAGAAGGAAAGAAAGTCAGAGAATCGTGGATGCAGCGATGTTCAGTAGCGGTGAACGTTCGAATCGCAGATTCGTGCCTTTGTCGAGTCGCTTTTAAAAATCTTCATGATTATTCTATGAACTTAGTCGTCCTTGCGTTAGTCCCAGGATCCTTACAGGAATAATGTCGAAAGGGAGGAAAAGACGAGATTTTGAAAAATCAAGTTTTCGTTTAGAATATTACGTGCAAGCTGTCGTAAGAGAAATTCTCAAACTTTCTTTACTTTCAGACACCTTGTATCGATGTAGATCGACGTCTGATCAACTTGTAATTAAAATCTAGCGAATATTAATTCTCCAACTCTCGATGATCTTCGGGTTACCATCGGTTTCACCAATTTTTCACACTTTTTCGGCGAAAGTTTTTTAAAAGCAAAACTTACTGCGTGTCTCTGGATTTATTTGAAAAATAGCATTTACCATCATTCTATTTTTTATCGAAAAATAGAAGACTGAAAGTATAAAGTATAGCGAATTGAAAGAAACGTTTGGCAATTGTTAAAAACAACGCTGCAGAAGAGACGACGCGTATCGACCGCAGAGCGTAACATAAGGAGATTCAATTGCGTCTTCGACGTCGCGACGCCGTTTTACGACCATATTTCAGACTCGCCAGGCTCGAATAGTTTGATAGAACTTCGCTTAACTCCGCATTGATGATCCCCGAAAGGAGAGAAAAGGATGGTGGAGAACTGTTTCAGGACATGGACTGAATCTGCACTCTAGAAATTCTGAGAATTACATTAGGCGTCCCTAACGAGGAAGTAACGAACAGAGTGAAATTTCAGAGCACTATAGCTGCATCTTCGAGGACTTTCTTCTTCAAGGATTCTCGCGATAGAAAAATTCAATTGGTGTAGTAGTTGGCCGTGAAGAGAAAAAAAGAGACGTCTGTCCTTTTATAATTCCATGCCGGAAATTCTATTTAATTCTTCTCGACATTCTCTACGGTCTTCTTTAATGACTTTTAAGTGGAATGTCGAGATTTAGTTCAAAGAAGTTTTTCTTAAGGTGATGAGAAATTTTGTTTCCCTCATTTTTCCTTTTTTTTTTTAATTATAATATCGACGTTCTTTAGTAGTCATCGATTTTCATTAATGTCTCGATGTTTACGGTATCCTTTAAAAGTCATTAAAGTGGAATGTCGACATTCAGCTGGAGGAAGCTTCTTCTTAAGGTAGTGAGAGATTTTCTTTCCTCTTTTCCGTAATTACGATATCGGCACCCTTCGATGACTTTCAAGCGCAATGATTAGATTTCAGTTGAAAAATGCTCTTTTTTAGGGTGGTGGAATATTCTGTTTTCTTCCTTTTTGAGTCGTAATATCGTTATTCTTTAATGGTTATCGGTATTCATTAATGACGGTATGTTGCGATGTTCTTTGATAACTTTTAAAGTGCGATGAGAGATTCAGCTCGAACAAGTTTTCCCTCGATGTGCTGAGAAATTTTGTCTTCTTTATTTAATTACAATTTCGATGTTCTCCAATAATGTTCTTTCAAGCTGTCACGATTTAGTTCGAAGAAACTTTTCCTCAAAGTGGTTCCTTTCTTTAATTTAAATTTTACACGGTACAGATTATATTATCATTCAGAATCTTGAAATAAATTACGATGCAAAAGAGAAGACGCGGTATCAAAGAAAGGAAGCTTAGAGAAAAACGATACGATCGAAATTCTAGGAAAACGAAGATAAAGACAATAACAGAAGTGTCGAAGAACAGTTGCGAGCCACACTTTTCAGGTTTCTGTCAGTTCATTTATTCAGACGTCTGGAGCATAAACTGTGGTGTTTATCCATAACGTTCAGTGCCTTTTACTCGGTTTCACACTTCAACCAAAGTAGTTGCAACAAAGTAGACGTCGTCGCCGCTTCCAGTAGACGGCGGCAACATAAACAGATAATCTTCTGTAATGAAAAGAACAGCCAAATAGTAAAAGAACATTGTGAAGGAATCTCAGTTATGGCGAGAAAGACATCGTAAGGACGATAATGTGGGAAATTGAGGAATTATTCTCAAAAAGAGAAACTTTTATTTTATCTCGAAAATAATTTTGCGTATTATGAATCGATTACAGAATGCAAAGTTAATAGTAAAAATTTGCTACTTTTACTTTGGTCTCGATATGTGTCAAGATGTGTGTAATTTTATGGGGAATTTAGTGAAGAAGATTAAGTCTACAAAATATTAAAAAATGGTAACTAATGGTAATGGTACAAAATGATAAAATAAAACTAAGGGAAATAAAATAGTAGTAACACGGAGATGGCAGGAACTGCGAAACCTCGAGTGCATTCGATGCTTCACGCCGATGGTAAAACGGTTGTGAAACGATTTGAGTGCATAGGCCTTTATCTTCGAGAAATTAATCGAGAAATTACGTTCTCGGTGCAGCAATTTCTAAATTTAGTTTTAAATATTTTTATCGCAATTTGCCAAATTTTCGCAGGATTATAACGGAATAAAAGTAGTAAAAAATTGGCCAAAATAAATTGTAAAAATTGAATATTAAAAATAAAATAACATAATACCAATATCAAGAGAATTTATAAATGAAAATATAAAAAAGACTTGGAAATTTCTCGAAGGCTCATGCATTCGAATATGTTTGAGATGCTGTCTCAGGCTCATCAATCTAAAGTGTCGAATGCACATACAGTCAACTCATTCGAGATTTCCCAGTTCTTGTCATCCCCTTTGCAACTAGAATTTCATCCTTCAAATATTATAACGAGAAATTTACCTTGAATATTATGTATATATATATATATATATATTTATATATTTGCATATCGTGTACACACTCTGTACATTTCCATATCAAATTCCCTATGAATGCATAAAAGTGTACAGTGTAGTTTCGACATTGCACTGTATCGTCCGTAATAGTAAAACGATCGTGTTTTTGCCAGAAGATACAGAAATTCCAGGACGAGCGTGGCCTGGCGAAAATTCCGGAAAAACCAATCAGCTCGGAGAAACGATTCGGTTCATAACCAGCAAACGATTTCACCACTTCGCTATCTGAAGAATCGTGCAGGAAATATCGAGTCGTTTGATCCAAGTTACTCGCGCAACGTTTACGTTGAAATAGCTGGCGGATCTGTTTGTTCCTGGCCCTTAAATTTCGATTCGATCGTCGAAGTCGAACAAAGAAATTTTATTTTCACGTAACAGCGGGATAGCTGGCTGCGACGTGCAGCAAAGGTATTCGCAGATTTTATTTCGACGATCGTGACACGTACGTACGTACAGTACGAGCAAACGTTCGCAGCTTCATCCGGTGGGTACTCGAACGAAGATATTTCACGTGAGTTATCGTTCTGCCGTAAAATAAACTCGCGAAAGATCTTTCGTCAGGATCCAACGTTTTCGTTTATAGATCGTGACAGAAGAATCGTAATACGTACAGTTGGCTAGAAAAGTAGCTATTCCAGGTATTCAGCCAACTCGTATATTTTATGCAGCGTTGTACATGTATGTAGCGGCTCGTAAAAGTATTTCAGCAGCTGTAGAAACTTTTCATGAATATGTTGTGTGCGTTGCACGAAACGCGAATATTGCACGATACAAAGTTTACGAAGATAATTATAACAGTCGTGTTTGGTTAATGATGAAATTTCAAGAATACTTTACCTAACAAGGTATGATATTATTATTCGTGTAATATTTTATACGACACAAGTGGGATTATAACTGTCGGTGCTAATTGAAAGAAAGGTGAATTAGAATAAAAAGAACGTTAGACGAGTGCTAATGAAATTTCAGAAATATTTTATAGAACACGTACAATGAATTAAAAGTTTATACGCTGGTTTATGGTCTTATGGCGTTATCAAATATTTCTCAAATATTTACAGATACTTTTTATCGAAATGCTATGTGTTTCACGGAAAACATTTTGAAATTTTATTGCCACCGTAATGAGACACGATTATCGTGATTACCATACGTAGACATTCGCAGGTTACATGTTTTTACATTTATTTATTATAATATATTAATATTATAAATATTACAAATAAATTACATTGACATTTATTTATTTTAATGAATATTATATAATAAATAAATATAATAATATCTATTTTAATAAACACTTGTCATTCCGTTATATAGTGATGATTCTTAAATAAATATTTCTTATTTCGCTATACAGCGATGATGCAATGATCAGGAAACGGGAACGTTGCAAACGTTGCAAATTATATTTTAACACGTTCATTGGTACTGAAATCTCATTTTACCTCCCTGAGGGGAAAATTGAATTTCCTCTCCAAATATTATTGCGTCTACGTAGTTTCATTAAAAATCATTATTTGGAGTGAATCGCTGTCAAATACCGATGAACAGCAATATCAAATTATTAATACAGCGACGTTGCAATAATATTAAACGCAAGGAAAGCTCGATAGTTACTTCACAAGTATTATCGTGAAACAGAACATGTTAACTGAGTATGAAATAATCAGCAAGGACATACTCAGGATATTTAGGATATTTTACCGAACGATTATACGTTCTGGTATATTTCTCCCGATTATTTTTGACACATGAAACGAAGGAACCTGTCTAAAGGGAATTTCCAACTTTTCCTATTATCTGATATTAACGCAAATTTCGTGGTCTAATTGCGTCGTTAGTAGTCGCGTTACTCGAGCAACTCGTGCGACATTTTAATGAGAAAAGGCAGCAAACAAACTCTCTGCTGGCTTTTGTGAACCCTCTTCCAGATACTCGTACCGTTGATTAAAAATGTTCACTTGCTGCAAGCCTCTTTCACGTGCTCCGCGTTTCTCTAACTCCGTTCGAGTCCGTCGTATTAATCCGCGTATTAATCCACGTATTAATCCAGGAACGACCAAAAGATTAATCGACGAGCTTTATCGAGCATCCGCGCTCACGTCGACGTGTTAATTACATTTAATTATGTACGTGGCGTCAGTTCGTATTTCAAATGAACTCGACCGTAAATGTTCTCGTTACGAAGTACAATTCTCACGCCAGATACCGAAACGACTCTGATAAAACTATTCTCCGCATAGTGGATTTCTGCTGCAGAGAAATTTATAATTCGATTATTCCGCAGAGAAACTTGTAATTCCGTAATTAAACAATCGTCGGAATTTTTTTGCATCCGTTTGATATCGCGTGAGATCGTTCGATATCCCTGGAAATATCATTGCTGATACTGGCGTTATACCATTGAAACAATAGCTTTTTTGTTCTGAGTGTTAAAAAAGAAGCAATTGGAAATTGGATAGCGACTGTACTTCAATTTAACTGGAACTGTACGCGTCAGTTCGACCCCGAACGTAACGTTATGTGTTTGAACTTTGCAACACTCACACTCGTGGATTGGTACGGACGGTAAATTGTACTGAACAAGTCTGACCAAAAGGCAAGAAAAATGTATACTTCGTATTGCATAGAGAATTCTTATATTGCAGCTCTTCCTCAAATAGATCAAATAGCATTATCCCAGTCAGAGTGATAACAGAGATAAGTGCGTAGACGTTTCAAAACGAGGTAAAAATTTTTGCTATTCATATCGGGGAATATTTAAAATAATATGAAACTTATGTAGAAAATGTTTATATTATAATTCTTCCTCGAGTAGTTCTACCTTGGCCGAATAATAGTAGAAACAATTACGTAAAAATCACGCTGTTGAAATATAACTAAATGTGCATCGGTATATTTTTTTGAGATCTCTAATTAAAATTTAATAATTCTTTATCGTAAAAGTCGCTTAAAAGTGACTTGGAAACGTTCGAATATAAATACCTCCTTAACTATCACTCAAATAAATCTTGTCCCAGATAATAACGCAGATAGTAAAAATTTCAAAACGGGACAAGATTTTTGAAATTCGTATTGCGTTAGAAAATTGTTATACATATTGCAATTCTTTCTCAAATAACCCTACCTCATTCCAAGTAATAATAGAGAAGAATTATATTGTATTTCCTTGAAAATAACCTTGAAAGATATTCTGAACAATTTTAAGTAACCTGCTCAATAATAATTTAATAATTCCTTACACCAACAGTTAAATTTTCTCTCGTTCTATTCTCTCGCAGCACTACCAAACCCAACAAATTTTAAGTTTCTCTGCAGCTTGGTAATTCCTTATCCTGAAAGTCGCCTAAAAGCAACGTCTCCAAATAAAAATATCCCTATAACAATGATTTAAATAACTGGACCTTGCGCTAAACGCAATAATAAAAATAATTACGCAAAAATTCCGTGAAAAATCCGTCGGAATTGCCTCGCGTTCCCTCGAAACACGACCAAACCCAACAAATTTCAAGTTTCTCTATAACTTGATAATTTCTTATCCTGAAAGTCTCTTAAAAGTGACGCCTGCAAATAGGAATATCCCTTTAACGGTGACTGAAAGCTTCTCAGGCAGCGTTTTCCCGGAGAAAAACTTGCGGGATGTAACAGGATTAAATATCAGCGGATATCTCGTTAAAGGTATAGCAGGGTTGCTCGACGACCACAACGATTAGACGACAGACAGCTTGCCGCAATTTCAGGGTCCTTTGGCCTTGGAACGGGACGTTTGACACGATGCGGTTCCTTCGTCCGAGGCAGAATCCTCTTACCGGAGGTACAATACCACTTTGCATCGGTCTTCACCACCCATCGTCGAGTTTCCAACGGAAACGTGAAAGCGACGTGTCCCGAAGCGGAAAAAACGCGAGTTGAATCGAAACGCGTCGATGCAGAAGGCCGCTAGGCGAAATGAATACCGAAACGAGATACACGCTTGTGTGCCTCTCCCTCTTCTTGCTTTCTCTCCGCTTCTCGATCTCGCCTCTTTTCATTCCCTGACGTTTATTGTTTCGGTTTGAACGAATTTCCACGCGCTTGGAACATGGCACGGACGATTTGTGAAATTGCCGGGAAACGCGAAAAATGTTTTATCCGGCTACGAAAATTTGTCTCTTGCGTGTACCATGGCTTTTAGTCTTTCGGTGCTTTTAGAAAAATGTGGTGATTATTGTGGGAGCAGGGGCAGATGAAATTAAAATCCACTCACTCAGGCAGATATTTGTACTGTCTTTAGTTATTCAGTTAGAAATGCTATTCTTGTCGCTGGAAGAAATATGAAGTTATTTTTGTTTCGATATCTTTCGATTTAACATATCCAGCCATTGTTTTCTTGAAGTCTGTGTAACATATATTTACTTGCAAGCTAAAAAATATCGAGAACTCGGGATATCTCGATATGAATTGGAACTGAAAATGTTCTAAGTAGAATGGCGTTAAATAGAAAGCAGGAAGAGAGATTTGGAAGCACACGACGTTCCACTCTTGAATTTCATATCTTGAAAATTGTTTCAATTATTATTTGAAAAAAAAAACTATTGCTGAGACACAAATAAGATTTCTAAAAATATCCAAGTACGAATATCAACAAAATTGTAGATAGAAAAGATAGATGGAAAAATTGATGTAAAAGTAATTATGACCAGGTATAGGATGTTCCAGAAGGTTGACAACTATATCGTACAGCAAATATCGTTGACACGTGTTAGGATACGTAGGGTTAGGCAGGACATTTAGCTGTATTTGTAAGAAGGGAAAGTCTGGTGACACGCGATGGAGAACAGAGTCACAAATTAGCAAACTTCAGTTACCCTGACCTCCCCTAATCCTGGATACACACCAGCCAAGTACAACACACTGTCACTTTTGCTCCTCTTTAAACATCCTGAGATTTCGATAGACAAGATTCCCAGTTAATTAACTAATACCAAAAATTCATTTTCCAGATTCACAACATTCGTGAACTTCTCCAGAGGCTCTCTGTGATGTCTTATCAAATTTTTCTACATATTCATCGTACATTTTTCCATGTATCTTTTATTTTCTCTTCGTTTCTGTTTCTTTTTCGAACAATTTCTGTATTTTAGATTGGACATTTTTACGACGATCAGACATTTGTAGCTCCTCGTGTTTCGATCGTGCGCTTTGTACCGATGCTTCTCGCGATTGCGCGATAATTAATTAAGATTATTATACGCATACTACCACAGTTTCGCAGTTTTTTAGTGTACTGACGGATAGAAGTGCAGGGGATTTAAATTGGGTGAACAAGGCGACCACGTCACAGCTCCACCACGTCCAATCCATCTTCCGAAAAACGATGTGTTTAAATACAGTGGATTTCGATTATTCGCGACACGTCGGAATTAGCATTCTTTGACCCAATTACGTGAAATGTCTCTTACGTAAATGTAGTATCTAAAATTACGCAGAACAAACAAACTATAGCTTATGTTAGCAGTTATGAATAGTTCATTTAAGTATCTCTAGATCAAATTAGAGACAAATGTCGAATACGTATATAGACATTCTTCATGGGGAACTATTTTCATTATTTGTCAGTAATCATCGGTATCGTCAAATGATATTGTATAAAGAGCAAACAGACTGTAGCTTAAATAAGCAATGAAACGTCCATTTAAATATTTTTAGATCAAATTAGAGACAAATGTCTAACATGTATTTAGATATTCTTCATGGAGAACTATTTTCATTATTTGTCAGTAATCATCGGTATCGTCAAATGATATTGTATAAAGAGCAAACAGACTGTAGCTTAAATAAGCAATGAAACGTCCATTTAAATATTTTTAGATCAAATTAGAGACAAATGTCTAACATGTATTTAGATATTCTTCATGCAGAACTATTTTCATTATTTGTCAGTAATCATCGGTATCGTCAAATGATATTGTATAAAGAGCAAACAGACTGTAGCTTAAATAAGCAATGAAACGTCCATTTAAATATTTTTAGATCAAATTAGAGACAAATGTCTAATGTGTATTTAGATATTCTTCGTGCCACGCTATTCTCATTTTTTCTCAACAACCGTCGACATCGTTCAACGATATTACAATTAAAAGAAAACAGTTTTAGCTTAAGTGAACAAGGAAGAATTCATTTAAATATTTATATATCAAATTAGAAACAAATACCTAACATGTATACAGACATTTCTCATACGGAACGATTTTCATTCTTTGTCGGTAGTCATCGATATCATTAAATGATATTGCACAAAAAAGACAAACTATAGCTTAAACGAGCATTGACGCATTCGTTTAAATATTTTCAGACTAAATTACAGCCAAATATCTAGCATCTCTTAATTATCTTCTAACCAACTAAACCAAAACGTACGACATGTCAAGAGAAAATAAGTGAACATTGAAGATTGAATTTATATAAACGAAAAGAAAGAGGAGTGCGAAACATAAGCAATGCAACTACGAAAGAAGAAAAAATATGATAAGACTCTGATTGGTTGTTTCTAACAGACTCAATACATAATCACACAGATAAACATGTATTTTATTTAAGACAAAAGTGTCACGTTACGAGTAACATCAATGCGTAACAACGAGTGAACGAGCGAGGAAAAGCGAATCCTCTCATCCCTGTGGTGTCCTGCTTCCTATTTTCTCTGGAGCACTGCGGCCCTCTGTCCTAAATAAGCGGCACGCTATCGCAATTAAGAGAAGAAAACTAGCGCTATTTGTTCGATTAGATTCTGCTTTTTGAACTTTGTCCCAAATAAACGACTGTCCGGGATTAACCGATGGCTCAAACCAGCGAAATACACTGTACCTATTGTCTTACAAACTCGAAGTAGAAAACGTCTCACGAATTCCAAAAAAAATAGATTTTCCAGCCATTTGAACATTTCTTTTATTTCGTTTCGATGAGTGCTATATTTTATTTCCAAAGTTGATCCTCGGCATTTAAAGACACCCTGTATATCCTCTGCATATCGTTAAAACTGCCAAATTTTCTGAATTTACGAGTCGGGGATTTTTCCTCGTTTGCATATTCCATTTATTCTTCGTTAACAAAGGGAAATTTTCAATTTGGTATAACAAAGGGATTATATGGCGGCAACGAAGAGATAACAACGGGACGAGCTTGCCGAGCGTAAGCTCAGAGATAACAAGGCGATCAAATCGTGGAAAATGTCTTATCGACACAGTGGCTCGCGTCTTCGTGAACGTACCTTCAACACGGAAATGGGTCACATTCCGCATTCAATCAAAAGTTTCAATTATTAACGCGGGCAACTCATTAACCTCGCCACCTGTGACGCCTTACCTTTAAACATTGCAGATATTTGCTTCGTTAGGGAGTTGCACTGCTAACGCTGCGAATATAATCCCGTTCACTTTTCTTCTTTTCAACACGAACTCGAATAGATCTACAACTGAAATCGGTCGAAAATGTTCACGTGCTAGTCTATAGAACTTTTTGAGAGAAATTCAGAGAAAGGAAATTACTGAGAAAAAGGAAATATGCATTTTGTCGCAAAATCCTGTGTCCACTCGCGTATCAGCGTGAAATCACCTCGAATTTTCCGAGATACGAAGCATTTAACTGGCGGCACTTTCCCAACAAAATTATATCAGAAATTACGATCTTTGATCTTTGATTATGACAATACCGAAGAAATTGTAGACTATAATCGAACATACGTAACGTTAGAAATCTACATTTTTGGCGATTTTATGAAGACAAGGGGAAAGATTTTACTCGGAAGATCAATTAAACGGATCTTTAACACAACCTTAAGTCCATTCTTCCTCTACGATTTCATTGAAGCTATGACAGATCCTCGTGAAATGGCATTTTATATTCTATCTTTCTAATATATCAGGTCTGTAAATATGAAACCGGAATTTGCCTATGGATGGTCCTAGCTGATAATGTAGTTATCACTAAACTGCGTCATTGATGCCAAAAGTCTTTGTTCACATCTCACAAACATTTTCGACTCAGAACAATACAAGTTTCATGCAACAGCATAGTTTGTAATAGCGTTGAACATGTCAAATTTTGTGCCTGGAAACTACGATTTGCGGACAGCATTGATTTTCTGTTACCATTTGAAGAAAACTGCTGCAGAATCGCATCGAATGCTTGTCGAAGCTTACGGTGAGCATGCTCTTGGTAAATCACAGTGCTCTGAGTGGTTTAAAAAATTCAGAAGTGGCAATTTTGACGTAAGGAACGAAGAACGTGGAAGACCACCGAAAGGACCACCGAGCTGTTAAAACCTGGCGATACCGTTAATACCGAGCGCTACCGACAACAAATGATCGATTTGAATCAAACTTTGCGTGAAAAACGACCAGAATATCAAAAAAGGCAACACAAAGTAATTTTGCTTCACGATAATGCACCATTACATACAGCAAAACCGGTCAAGGAAACGATCGAAGCGTTCAGTTGGGAAATACTTTCGCATGCGGCTTACTCACCAGACTTGGCTCCGTCCGATTACTATTTATTTGCATCGATGGGACACGCACTTTCTGACCAGCACTTCGCTTCTTACGAAAATGTACGAAAATGGCTCGATGACTGGTTTGCCTCAAAAGAGCGTCAGTTTTTTTGGCGTGGCATCCACCAATTGCCAGACAGGTGGGAAAAATGTATAGCTGGCGATGGGCAATACTTCGAATAAAATATTTTTAATCATTTTCATACAATAAACGTGTATTTTCTATACAAAAATTCCGGTTTCATATTTACATACCTGGTAAACCGATGTAGCAATAAATAAGAAATTTTACTTTGTTAAATCGTGTACGTTTGCTATGGCGTGACAAGCCGAACGATGTAGAAATCCTTTCTTAGGAAAGTTATTTCTTCGTTTAATGTAGATTCGAGGGAAGCGCGTCTATATTTCAGATTGATCTCCTGAAAGTCTGACAAAACGAAAGAAAAGAATATGCACCAAGCAAATAGTTGCTATGTCATTCTGCCATTTGTATTGCAATCTACGTCCGCTGCAGTGATTTATCCTCGGTATTGTGAATAATTTTTGCTGTCACGTGCTACACGCACGCCGCTCATTTCTCGTAATAATCCGACGATGTACGTAGCAAATTTAACATGAAAAATGTTACGGTAGCCGTAGTTCCTGTTACGATATTTCAGAGTTCAAGGATGTAGTATGTAGACTTTTGTGAGTGACTCTACCCGCCAGACGTAGCTGTGAAAAATGAACTATTCCTGAGGAAGACGTGAACCCTTGAGATCGTATCTTCTATGCCGAGGGTCGGCGCTTTAAATCGTCGTTGCTGGAGACACAAAAACAATGGCTATCTTGAAAAATGGTCGGAATAAACGCGAGCAAGGTGCTCGAGAAACTTGCTCGAAGAAAAAAAGAAGATGTAAAAATTTCCTTGGACAGATGGGAAATCCGTGGGTGAAACGTGTTTTTGGGAAAACCTGAAATTGTATCGACCGAAATACCGTTTCGCGGACGTGTTTTTCACGCGGATTGTTATAAAAGCTGAAAGGATCCCATGGAAACGTGACTGGGTTTCTTTTAAAAACGCGATACGCTTAAACGACTAAAAATTCCGCTCCGTTAGTTTCGCAAAAATTTATTTCACTGTCACGGGTATCAAGACAGCCGCTGATTCCGTACGAAAATACGAAACGGTTGATCTAGATTATCAAGAAAACGATCTTTCCTATTCACAGGGGACGACATCGTTTGGAAATATTTCACTTTAATATCTCGATTCCGCAATATACGCTTTCTGTACGTGGGACATTTCGACAATGCTCGATACCTTCACTGCCACCTTCGCCACAACGACGCGACTAGCAGCACGAAGCTTCAAATAAACTACAGCAACGTCTGAACGAAGTAGGATATTGGCTGGAAACGTGGACGATCGAAATCAATGCTACGGAATCCATACACTCTGAACGCTAAAAGGACGAACGTAGCCTTCGGTAAAATTAAATAACGACGTACCACCGGAAGCAGGAAACGCTGAAATATCTCGCAGCAAACTTGCGAGAGAGATTTTCCAAGTTTTAATAACTGATAAGTAATAAAAATAATAAGTGATAATAACTAGATTTTGATGAAATTCATGGAACAAAATTTAACGTATTTTTTTTTTTTTATCGGTGATCATCCATATTTTGAGGGGTGAAAGCAGCCCTCGAAGCGAGGGATAAAAAACGTATCTTTCTCAGTATGTCGAAGACACTTAGGAGAAGAGAGATGTATAGAAAGATGATTTGTTTTTAAGCGGCAAACTCGCTACGTAGGTCTGTTTATTTAAAAGTTACGATAGAAAATTGATTTTTTTCTTTTTCTTCATTTTTTGTGTAAAATATAATTTTTCTAATTTTATTCGTTTAAACTATGAACCAATGTGAAGTAGGTGAATACCGTAAAATTTCCTATACCGTAAATCTCTTTTATTAAAACACATTATATTTCTAAATATTATATTATATATATATATATATATATTCATAGATATTATATTTATAAATAATTATTTATTAAGCATTTAACCGAGGAATTTAGTTTCAGAAGTCTCTCACTGGGTTAGTGCGTAGATAAATACAAGCGACGACGAGTATACACGGCAAACGCTCCGAGATACAGCTTTCGTTCGACGTGTATACTCGTTAAACACAGTTGACTGTTTAATATATCGTAGAGAAGATATAGTGGAAACTATATATCTTTTTAACGAAAGAGCAGAACAATTAGACGAAAGATGTAGGGAACTTTGTGGCGGTTGATTGATTGGCAAAAAATCACAGATGGCTGGCAAACTAGAACAAACTGCTGATGTATAGAGCTGTTCTCGAACCGATATGGACGTATGCTTGCCAATTATGGGGCATTCTAGCCTCCGACTCCAATACAAAATCAATAGACAGATGGCAAAATAAAAAGTTGAGAGGCTTTTTGAACGAAGATTGGTACATCCCGTACAAACAAACAAATAAAGAAACCAGTATCAGCCACTGTAACAGAAAAGATTGCCAGACACAGCAGGTTGCATAAACAACGGCTACAGAATCACTGCAGCGATCTGGCCACAAAATTACTGTACGTTAGAGAAGAATACGAAAGATCAGAGAGACATCACTTTTTACATCCACTGTACGGATTTAACGACATAAGCAAAATAACATCACAGTGATACACCGCTGGGTGAACTCACATTCGTGTCGATTTAAGTTATCACCGTCTGTGCTGATTATTATTATTGTGCGGTAGATTGCAGACACGCGGACTGCAATGAAAAAAGAAAAATAGTTGGATAAAATATCTGGAATTTTCAGGAATTATCTCGAAATGGTTACCTTGATAGGTTGTCTTCCTTTTTTCTAAGAAGAAAACTATAGTAACCTTGGCAGATTCCTATTTTACGGGGAAAGAGAGGAAACTTTTACATTTAATATTTTTATTGTCAGACTTCGTCCTAAGAAGATGTTTAATAATTTAAAAAAAAGTTCTTTTAGCTTCGCAATGTAGTGAAGTTTCATAAAGTAGAGGATGGAAAATTGTACGACGCAAAGTGGATTTGTTTAATTTAAAAAATTTTTTTTAAATTTCTGGTAATTGTTATCGATAAAGTAAAAACCAGTTAAGATGCATATATATATAGACGTGTATATAATCGATTAAAAAAGCTCAGTGTTCGATGTATTGGGTATTACTCATATTCAAGAAATAAAGCTTCGTCAAGAAAAATCAGTCGCGTTCCACGTCGAAAGATTATCAATTTCTATAAAGAAATTAACATGTTGAACATGATTTTTCTGCGAAGTCATATTTTCGAGAATTTAACTGAAAACGTAGAATCTCGGTAGAAAATTGTTTTACCTACCAGCTATTACAGAAAACACCGTACCTTGGACATTTTATATATCTTTTTATCATTTTACATATTACGTGTATTCCGTGCAATTTTGCACCTCCAAATTTTGCATAAATGCGTAAAAGAATAAATAAGTGCTGTATAAACGTCTATCGTATAGACATAATACGATTATAATACAAATAATAACAATAAGGATAATAATAAAAATCAGAAAAGTATGAGGAAATTCCATATGAACGTGAGATCGTCAACGCGATTTAAAGTTACGTGCTTAGGAAGCTTGTAGCTGACAGGGAAACCTATCGAGTTGATGTCCTTTAAGTTTGGAAAACGTCTACGCGGATTCGTGTTTTCGACTCAAAACGCGGTTCACCAAGGCATTGGCCGCTGGTTTTTCGTCCAACAGTCGAAAACACCCCTTAAAGTGGAAATTCTAAGAGCTTTCAGGAGAAGTTTCGAAAGTTGAATTTACTTTCCGTTAAACGATTCTGAAAATTAATCGGACGATGTTGAGAGCGGCGAGAAACTTGTATACGCGTTTGCTTTAAAAACGAGGTTTCTCCGCTGTAATCCCACGATAATCGTCGTTCTCGTCGTATAACTTTGATCTCGAAGTAAATTCTCCTGACAGCCCCCGAGTGTCTCGGGATACTCGTAAATTTCCTGTGGAAAACAATTCCCCCGCATTTTTTCTCTTTTCCCTCTGTACAGTAACTTGTGAAAATATCTGAAAACCTTTGGAAAATATTCGTGAATGTATTACGTGTGTTACACAAAACTTGCTTTTTATGTGACCCATGACTTTTCGAGACTGGAATATTTGAAAATTTACAGCAAAGGTGCCTGTGGTGTAAGAACAACGAGAAAAAATTCTCCGGGAGAAGCGATCTGTGCTACAACACGTAAATGGAAATTGATAGAAAAAAGACTTTTTGTTTCGTTTTACAATAAAAATTGATAATTGTCAGATTTTTGTTAACACCGTCAAATATATTTGGTTGATAGATTTTTCAATCTGGAAGTGATTAATAATTTTAATAATAAATTTTGACGATAAAAGGAATGAAATATAGTACACGGAATTATATTATTCGTTTCTTCACGCAAATGCGATATAAATAATTATCTGTGGCTTAAAGCGAAAATTTATTTTCCCTCAAAAATTAATGAATTTTCTAGAGGAAAGACATGTACGTGTATGATGAATAGCACAACGTAATGTACTTTTATCCTCATCTCATATAGCACTGACGCGTTTCAACATATAACAAGTTCCTCCATACATTTGTTACTTTTGAAACTTGTAGAACAATTTTCTGGCCGCGTAAATTAAGATCGTGAATTGTATTTTAATTTAAAAAAAATAAAGAAAGTGTCGCGCAAATTAAGAAACCAATATATATATATATTCAATATATATACAAATTCAATATATATATATATATATTGAATTTGGTTGAAAAATATCGGCTTATTATTATTTTATTTAATCAGTCATACAACGTTCGTTGTGTAATCGTAGCATTGTTTTCAAAAATTTCTTATATTACCCTTAGCAGGGTGAAAACAAAATTAGTGTAACCGCGACACCTGTTGTTGTCACGGTCGTCCTTATGTAATGCGCCACAACTGTTCGGGTTCGTCGTTATAACGCTCGTCTCGTTATTGTCGTCTCGATCGTCGAGCGATTCAGACGTAAACGCGTGTAGTTTGTATATGACGATTGAAATCACGCGACGCATTTATCTTCCAAAGTACGACGGACGTAATATTCGAATCTTTATTCAGTCAGAAGAATCAATATAAAATTAAATGGAAGAATCGGTTGAAACGTAGAGAAAGAAAAGATCATCTCACGTGTATTATGAAAAATTCGACACTGAAGGTAAGTCGTTAAATGAACATCTATTCGAATAAAAAGAATCGATAACATAAAGCAGTAAAACTGGAAGAATAAGTTTAGCTATAGAGGGAGGAAAATCTATCCTACGTGTGCTATTTTAAGCACAAAGTTTGTGAATTTCTTTTACGAGTTAGTTCGTATCTTAGATTTGTTTGAGTTCCAATATATCGAAAAGGGTTATTTAAATATAAATAGAAAGTATAAGTAAAATATGTTTAGAGATTTAGATTTTAAGTTCATACTTTTAATTTTGCATTGGAAGTAAACCTAAATCTAATCTAAAATTAATTGTATAAACGCAAATTGAGCGATGGAAGGTAAACAGGAAATAGTTAGAAAAGAAGTTCGACTTAATGTTTGTGCAAAATAAATCCAAATAACGAAAGACAACGAATAAAGAATGAAATTTATAAATGGAACTTGGTAGTCGTCTTATCAATATCGGTATTTAGTTCGTTGCTTCTACTCGATAGCTTTTCAATTTCCGTATCAGCTTTAGGTTTACATTTAATTTTAATGTATAATATCAATGTGAGATAAAAAGAAAAATGCTAAAGATCATTCGCCACGCTTTTTTAAATATTTTACCGATACCGACGCTTGCTCGCACACTGAACGAATCTCTAAATAAAAATGACATAAAAATTTAGACCCAATTTTAATATGAACCTAAAACAAACAGCTACTTAGTGTTATTTGCTATAGCTTTTTAAATAATCATCATCGAAATTGAAAAAAGAAACGTATATACCGACCAAATTGAATACTAAATTATAAAATTATTGCCATTTTGTTCATCAAACATACAGCATATTTATATATATATATATATATATATATATATATATATATATATATATATATTTTGTTCATCTATATAGCAATTAAAAATCGCCTACAAAGCATTTCTGCTAATTTACAATTATCACAGAAACGAACCGGTATAAAAAATAAAATCCAAGCAAACGATACTTTCACGTCGCCAAAGTCAGCGACGAAAATGAATTTCATAGCGATTTCGTCCAACTTTCTGATATCGAAGACCGACTGTAAATGGGCATAGTGGAACGATCTTCTTTCCAGAATTGATTTCCCAACATCTTCTAATGCTCTTCTTCGTCCGCTTAATAAATTTCTGTTCAATCGTCGAAACACAAGGGACCCCATTGTTAAGCTGGTTCGTTGCTTTTGTACGCATCGGCGTAATTATCGGGACGGGGGGGGGATGATAAAAGGAAGTCGTTGGTTTGCGGAGGAGACAAAGTGGTCGACCGGTAGATGAACTTCCTGCGAGCTAGGATCCGTAATCCTGATCTCGTGTCACCCGGCTTCCTTCGTTCGTTCCAAGGGTTACCTCAGGTCGTTGCCACTGAGCCTTTTTCTCGAATTACCGTAGTCCTAGCACGTAAAAAGTCTATGCTTCAGCTTGATTTTTCTCTTCTTCGCTATAGATCAGTTTTCCAAAAGCTTGGAAAGGGAGGTAGAGAGCTGGGAATCTGCGAAATACGATGAAAATAATTATTAACTTGTTTACAGTGTGAGAAATTTAGAAAAAGCGATTTAGAAAATTAGAATTTCTTTATATGCCGTACTCGTGGTTCTGCTATGGTGGTTACACGCGTTGTTAGACACAATGGCGCTGGGAATACGTGGTTGGACAAAGAGAAAGTGGAATTTGAGAGCGTAGTTTGGTCGAAGTGAGTGAAAGATGTTATAAAATGTATGTAAATGTGGAGGATAAGTGGCGGACAAAAGGAAGCATAAATTTTAGCGGTACAAAAGATATTATAATTTTAAGAATTACAATCGTTTTTACACTGCAACAGTGAATAGATATGGTACACATTGTACTGTAAAATAGGTGACTGTCGGCAAAGTGATGAGAAATTACTGAATAACAAAATATGAAGAAATATGAGAATAACAAAAATTGTTGATATATGAACATACACGAAATACATTATCCTAACAGCTTGAAACTTTCTTTCGTCTGCTATTGTATTACGAGGTTAATGCATAGATTATTCCTTGAATTGTAGAGATTGAACTCTATTTCGTTATGTTCCATTGTACTCTTATCGTATAGTGTACGTAATTATAACTTTGTATCGCTGTCGAAACTGCCTCCTACGTCTCTTCATGCTTGCAGAAAGTGTACGATAAAAATTCGTACATATTAAAACAATAATGAATAACAAACAACTAATAATTCAATTTGCAAAATTTACGATAAAAATAATTAAAAGAAAATAACTGGAAAGAAAAATAACTAAAGGACATTAAAGTTTCCAAGTGAGATGAACAAGTAATAGCAAACTACTAATAATTTAATTTCGGAATATGGTAAAAATAACGTTTCAAAGAAACGTCGACGTTAATAGTAATAGCTAAATGATATTAAAATCTTCAAGTGGGATAAACACACGTAATAACTGGAAGGTTATAGTTTAATTTCCAACTATGATGGAAATAATATCTCTTAGAATCGTCGAACTTGATAATAATAACTAAATGATATTAACATATTCCGACTGGCACAAGCAAATAATAATTCGCTTTCCAAACATGGCAAAAATAATATTTCGCCCAAAACGTCGCAATTAATAACGACCAAATAATATTCCGAGTTTCAAAATTACGATCTTATTAACATTATTAATGTTTCATCGCTGAATATTTGCATATTCAAATTCCACGAAACATCCTGGCACAAAGTTCGCTTACTACGTGTCACATAAAAAAATACCGCGAGATTGCGGAAACGCTACAATAATATCGTCTGTTTGTTTTCAGCATCCCCACGGTAGAATGCAAAACGGAAAACAGAGGCGCGCGAGGTCCTGGAGGACGTCCAGCACCCCTCTTGCGTTCCAGAACTTTGCCAGCTATAGTCGCGCCTGGTTTGAGCATCCTTCAAGCACAGATCGATGCCCGTTACAACGGTATGTTAATTAAATAATTATCGATTGATCAAGCACGCTTTCTACTTGGCTTCCTATTGGCGCTATTTACCGCTTAAAGAATACAACGCTTTGCTAATGATTACAGCAGCGTCAGCGGGTTTATCGGTTCCGGAGAGTGGAACTTCGACGAAACGTGGCAGTACCGTTTCCCATTGCACCAAGCTACTAACACCGAGGATATCGTTCACAGACGACACGATAGGTAAAATATCGAGGGTTTATTCAAAACGAGGTGATCAATCGTCTTGCCGCTTGATATCCCTAATCCGTGGAATTGCATTCGTTGCAATAGTAAAAATCTTCTTTAGGAAAATTCGCTACTTGGAATACATTAGTACGTTATCGTGCACTTGCTTTTGTGCTCTTCGATTTCTTTTCATTTCTATTCCTGTACTCTAGTCTTCTTTACAAAGAGCTATCGTCAAATTTGTCATAAATCGATATTCCGATAATCGATCGTTCCATTAATCGGTATTATGGTAATCCAAATTCTACTATATACGAGCTTACTACGATGCCTTGTACGTTGAACACGGTACGTTTCCATGTAGATCTAACGGTGGCAAGTCGGCGGAAAAATAACGTAAATTCCCCATCGTTATCTCGTAATCATTTTCATATTCCTTCCTTTCCACCAGAATCCTTCCCCTCTTTCTTTACCTATTCGCAAATCTTCCGTAAATTGATCGTTCTGCTAATCGGCGTTCCGATGATGGAGATTCTATCACAGGAGTTTCGAGAGTTTTCTATCGTATAAATCTAGTCGATGAGATCGAATTTATTAATTTCAAATCCATAGAATCTAATACAAATAAATTGTATCGCGATATACAGGGTGGTTGGTAACTGGTGGTACAAGCGGAAAGGGGGTGATTCTACGCGAAAAAAGAAGTCGAAAATATGGAATACAATTTTTTTTTTCCTTTTTTAAATTTTTCCATCGAGACAACGATTTACAGTGAGATCCGTTATAACGAGACGTGATAAGTTCACGCGTACCGAGCGAAAATTCAAAGTCGATTTTCTCGAAAACAAAGCCTCAAACGAAAAATGTTTATTATATATTTTCGACTTCTTTTTTCGCGTAGAATCACCCCCTTTCCGCTTGTACCACCAGTTACCAACCACCCTGTATATTTATTTAATGTCTTGATTTACCTAGCGTGCGTTATCTAATGATAACGAGTCAGCCTAAAATACAGTAAATTTCCTACCGGCGTCTTGCAACGCGAACTTTTTTCATTCCTTCTCCCTTTCTAGAAACTCTGTTTCTCCTTATCCCCGAAATTTAGCATAAATCGTTCCACTAATCGCTGCTCTGATAATCGAAGTCCTAGCGTAACAGTCTCAAGGGCCTTCCATCATAAAAGGGATCAATAGCCACTTGGCTGATAGCATCGAGTCAACTAGAAATATCATAAATTCCATGCTGACATCTCGTAATCAGTTTTCTTACTCACACCTTTCTCTATTTCTCTTTTCATAAAAAATCCCTCTTCACCCTTTCTCTTTATTTATTCGCAGAACGTCGCGTCTCGGACTCCGGACCAACGCGAGAATCCTCAAAGGAACACTCGACGAGAAGCGGCAGGCTGAGTACCTCCAGCATCGGCGGTTCTCAACCTTTGACCAGATTGGCGAGGCTCTTGAACCAGAGGCCAAGCTTCACTCCGAGCGATGAAATTCCACGGAGGCTCTCCTGGGAAAGGTATGTCACGAAATCGGCCATCGTCAAATTCTTAAAATACAGGACGTCGCTACGGAGACTCGAGAAAGGGAGGAGGAGGAGGAGGAGGAGAAAGAAGAGGAAGAGACCAGAAAAAAAAGAAAAAAGAAATTGGTCCGAGACCATTGCCGCAGAACGGACAGCTTCGACTACTCCGGAAGTGTCCTTCGACGAACTTTTATCGAAACGAGACTTGTTTCGCAACAAATTACCCACGAGTTATTACTTTTCGCAACATCGAAGTTGATACGCAGACACTGAATCGCTTTTACCGGATGGTTCGCCGGCAAGCGGAGGATTCCTAGTTCCAAGGTCCTGAGTTTCCACCGAATCGCCACTGATAAATTCACCGGTTACGTTCAATTCCGCTTTTGCAATATCGAATGATTGATTCACGTTAATTTAGCGAGACAGTAGAGTTAGTAGTTGGTTTGGTGGATTACAGCGGACGATAATATCGGTGGCGCGTATGGAAAACGATAGTGGCGTAATGATATTGTTGGTGCAGTATGGCGTTTCAGTCGTTTGAAATATCCTACGTTTAATCGAGATAATTTAAATATTGTTCTGCGCACTTTACGGATGACTGAGCTACCGGTTCTGCAAGTTTCGAATTGCAGTTATCGTGGCTGTTTTTTTCGAACGGTCTATACATTGAAAGGTGGACGCGTGGAACAGTGGATATGGTCTCTGAAATTTTTCCAATGGCAAAGTTATATTTCCAATGTAGTTTTCAACGCAATATTTTCAACCTAACGTTTCTTTCGAAATGGAAGGCCTGTACGAAAATCAAACGAATACTCTAATTATACGCCATGTCTGACATGTCTCTTATATTATTTTCTTAACGACAAATACACGTGATTTATAACAAGTTTCTTCTTCATCGATGCGATGAATAATTGAACCGTTCAGGAGCCGATCGACTCCACAAACTCGAGCGTTGTCTAGCCGACGACGCTGTAGACGCTACATCTTAAATTTACTTTGGATAATTATGATCTACTATAAACGATTATGATCATATGTAATGTAATTTTCTCGCGGTAAATGCATTCACGGAAATAAATAATTCGTTGCTGACGATTGAACGTTAATCGCGTGCTTATCAAATGGAATAAAACGAAATGTACAAAAAGTGGAACCGATCAGTTTGTCTTGCGAGATCGACGACAGAAAACTCCGTAGCTAATAGGAAGCTTCGTAAAACCAATATCACATGCACCGTAACATAACACCAGCGCAAAGAGCACTCATGGCTGAAAGCGTTAATTAAAATGAATAACGGCATCTCTCGTAGCGTCCAAGTAAATGAAGGGAAAAAAATGATCCAGCCAAGTCCCTATTCCGGCCAAACGAGCTCATCCGAAACTTAACTTGGGGCATCTCTCGCTTTTATTCTGTTGGAAATTGCCCGTATCTTTCGACAAATCATTGTTATCTCTCATCGAAGAGAAAACGGGCTAGTTCGAGCCTCTAAAGAAAAGCCATCCCCAAACGAGACAATAGCTTTTCCCCGAGAAACGACCCAGCTTCTCCTCCGTTAAAATTACATGGCCGACGTCGAGTCACCCTCGTGCTCCCTTAACAAAGTAGCGTTATCCCCGTGAAACGCATCGACGTGCCCTCCAACGATCGATAGACATTATTTTAAAATCCGTGGATACATAGAGTTCGTGAATAGCACGGCGATGAAAACAAGAACGGAGATCTATCGCGTGACAGGTGACGGAAAAACATGCAGGTTCATACAGAACGGAACGTACGAGGGAGAAAAAGGGACGTACAGTAGCTGGTGGAAGTATTTCAACGCTTATGAAAATGTTTTGTGAACACGTTATACAGAACGTTGTGAAATTTCATTAATATTATAATAAGACAGAATTTAATTAACGTTATAACCACCGTCGTGATCGTATTGATTAAATTTGAAACGATACGGAAAATGTATATAGAAATTACGAGGTATTTAGTGCAAACGCATTGTAATGTAAGTAAATTGAAGTATTTAAACAGTTAAAAGCAGTTACAAGACAATTATAATTCTATTATTCTAATATTGCTATTTAATTCCATTATTATCCAATCGAAGTATAATTATTGTTGTATTGATAAACTTCGATATTTCCAGCGTTATTATTTCCAATGTTTAACTATAAGTTGTATTGCTGTTGTATAATAAAATTAATTTTCTACTCGATGTATGATCGCGATAGGCGCAACTGTCTTCTAACTTTTATATGTCGAATTGCTTCCAAGTTTGTCCAACATATTCGTGGCAGCAGTGTCTCGTTAGAATGTTAATGACAGTTCAGTATTCTTTCTATAACGCATACAATGCATTCATAAAAATTCTCCACGTTAAGTGTTTCAAATACTTGCACCCATACATATCTTGTGACTTCTACGTACATTTCCGAATTGCTTTCAAATTTGGCCAATATAATCACGATGACAGTGTCTCGTTAGAATGTTAATGAATTTGAAAATGTTTCGTATAACGCGTACGATATATTTACGAAGATTTTCCACGATAAATGGATCAAATTCGCTTTCAAATTTTGCCAACATAATCGCAATAGTCCTGCTTCGTTAAGAGCTAACGAAGTTTAAAAAAGGCTTCATGTAAAACACGGAAATATATTTAGACAAATTTTCCACGATAAGTGGTTGGAATATTTTCGCAAGACACTGTATGTAAGCTTTGCTCGCGCGGAACAATCCGCCAGGGTGTAGAAATTTAATTTGCAAATGGATGCGACCCGGTTTTCCACGAACCTAGACGGCCAGCTCGGGGAAACAAAACACGCAACGCGATATTGCCGCGAATTCGAAAGCTTATGGACAAGAAGAATACTTAGCCGTGCATCGCCGGTTTTAAGCTGTCGACTAACCGCGATTCGGATAAATTTGATATTCCATCGATTGTTTCGCTGTGATCCAGCGGAATTAAGTTTTTCGTATACTGAACTTTTCTTTTTGTTTGATTTTTTGGGCTACAAGGAACTTGCAGTTTCTTTTTCTTTTTTTATGAAACTTTATTAGTATATTTTACAAGTATCGGATTAGAGTGTTTTATTATAGATAGATCGCTGGAAGTTCTATTAAAAAGTCGGAATAAAAATGATACGAAGGGAGCTTGGGGTTATTATAATAGAAGACAGAAATAAATTATAACAATCAATGTAATGATCAGGTATTAATAATAGCGAGCCTGTCAATACGAGATTGACAGTGATTAAAAATTGAATTTATTACTGTCTGAAGTTTAATTTTGATTATATCAGTTTACAACAAATATTGTTTTTACCACTTTGCCTGAAAAATATCAGGATTTTTTCTTCTTTTTAAATTATCGTGCAAACATTATTTATCAAACGTTATTGCTCTTAAAGTTCTATTTAAACATATCTATAAATACCAATATTGTATTAGTTTCATACTAATATTCTATACAAATAGTAAAATGTAAACTAATGTCTAGTATCGTAAACTATTATGATTAGTTTATTTATAGCAAATGGATTGAACAGATGTTGATTAAACAGTAAACGATGGTTATTTAACATGAACTAATCACAACAACGTGTTATAATTAAGACAACTAGATAATTAATTAGCAACTCTCGTCACCACGGATTTGACTCTCAACAACGCTAACAACACTGTCTCGACAACGCAATCCGCACTCTCTGGCTTCTCAACTCATACTGCTGTTAATTCGTTTATGTCCCTTAGCATCCCCTTGTCTTTTGTCTTAGCCTCGTATCTTTTGTCTTAGCCCCACTACGCACATACTCAGCAACCGCTTGTTTATAATTCGCACGACACCCCCAAGCCCCTCGTCCACGATACTACAAATGTATCGTCAGTCATGTTCTTTCTTAAACAAACTGTGTAGATTAATTCTTGTTTGATATACGAGTACTTCTCTTAAAGTTCACTCTACTCATATGAGAATCCATACGATTTCCTTCTTCTTCTAAAACGCAGAATACACGAAGAATACGCGTTGATGAAGTCTCGCGAGGAAAAGTGTGCAGCATCCTGTGTGTTTTAGTTTAAAAAATTATTTCATTTCTCTTGAAACTAGCAAGGCTTTATTTCCTCATTTCGATGTTAATTAAAAAATAATTGTACATCGAGGAGAAGTTATTAGTACGTTTCTCATCATTTATATCTTTACAGCATTTATTGTGAAAAGGTAATTTATCATCGAACAAAGAAAGATATAAAAGAACATAATAGCAGCTAATCAGGTCTTCCCTGCCGTGCCTGACCACGAACAACTTCTTCCACTTGCGTTTCGTTTCTCTCTTTCTACGATTTGTTACATCGTACTCTCCCCCCCCCCCACCCCGACAGATAGACGCTGATAATTAACACCTTATCAGGCTATTATCGTGAAGTTTTTACGAAGAGTTTTATTCGTAAAAATATTAATTATTCTCTCGAGGATCGGATTTTCTAAAATATCTTCTTGTCTCTACGTTCTTTATGTCTCCTATATATCTTCTATATATTCTTTGTTCTTTTATTTCTCGAAGGAATAATATATTTAATCTTAAAGCCGCATCAACTTGCATAGAGGAAATATAGTCGAATCTAACTCGTCCGAGTAGGTGGTTTTTTATCACAGTTAACGTTATCTTCTCTTGTGTCTGACCTTTCCTTGGCCATCAAGTCTGAAACCTTATCCCCCAGCCAAGAGGCAAAGCAATTATCTAGTCTCTGCTAGCGTTGAAAATTATTTATAGTTGGCAAGTTTCCTCGGAACAACGAGATGCAACGAAATTCATGTTGTTCGATCAGATATCAAAGGGATAAATCATAACGGCGGAGTTCTAGCTCGTGCAACGATTCGCGCAATGTTCTCAATTAAATCATCGAACAATACCACTTGCAAATCGTACGCCAAATTCACTCGAAGCATTTGTAATTTGGTTTCGTCTTGTAATTCATTTCTCGAGAAGTTGGCGAGAAGGAGAACAGGTGCTGTTAAATTTCGAAAAAGCGAGATTCGTTCCATTGTTCTATTTGATCCGTTTTAAAAAAAGTTCTGTCATATCGTTTATCGAGTAAAACGATCTTCGTATTCTTATTAGCAAAGCGATTATTCTGAAATATCCTGATGGTTATTTCTTTTTTTCATCGTACGTCTTTTTTGTGCTTTACAAAATATAGTTCAAGCGAGAATGCATCGTTCACTATATCGAGATTAATATGTTTTCTTGCAAAATGATCGTCGGTTCTTTAACTCGGTGATTCGATTGGATATAGTTTCTCTGCGACGATGTGATTCAGATCGACACGACGATTGCACGATACAACGAACGTTTTGTCGAGAAATATTTACGAATCTATTGGATAAGAATTAAAGAGACTGGAACATCCTTTTTCTCTTCTGCAACAAGAAGAATACGACGAACGTGGCTTTAGATGAATCTTCAATCACGTTATTTAATATTTTGAACGGAATAATATTCGGCGAATTCACTTCGTTGAAAATCCAATTCATTAAGCCATCGAAAAAAGTAGGAATCAACTATTCAAACCGAGAAAGCGCGGTTTCTCTGCAGTCTGATTGGCTAACGAGCCACTTAATGCGCTCATTACACGTATGCGTGGCACGAAGGTCGGTAAATTGGCGTAAATCATAGCTGTGCCACAACTAACCGATGTTTTTCCTGCGTAGTGACGAGGATTGAAGCAAACTTCTGAACTCGAAATGCCACCGACTGTGGGTAATTTCAAGTCATCGCCGCGTAATTTGCGTGGATAAATTGTAGACGTGTAGAGAGAGAAAAGAGAGAGAGAGAGAGACTGCTGGATTTCCAGCAACGAGCATCGAAAAAAGACCGGTGCATATGGCCTTCCAGTAGGAAAATAAAAGTGAAAGACAATTTCAAGATTTAATGGTTCAAGGATCTCTCTGCAATTTTCTCTAGTTTTTCCACGCTCCACGATGTTTTCCCCATCCGTGTAATCTGCTTTCCTCCTAAACTACAAGTGATTCAGAGGACAGAGAAATTGAACGCGAAAACGAGCGTCCTTTATTTTATAATTGAAGATACAAGGCAGAAAGCGGCGGTCTTGACAGCGGCAACAGAAAATTCAGTTGTCGCTTTCTCGAAAAAACTAGCTCGACGACGGTGTGAAGTAGGAAAAAAAAAGGAAAAAGAAACAAAGAAAAAAGAGGAAATAAAGAAACTGAAGCGAAAAGGGGGCCAACGCATCCGCCTCTGGCGGATTTGTTTGTTTTATTTAAGTCGACAAGCTGAGAATATAACGAAGACAAAGTTTGGCGAGGATAAATTGGAAGCTTGTAATTTAGAGGTGCGACTTGGTCAAATATCGCACGTAGCGGTCCTGTTTTTCTTTCCTGAAAGAACGAAGATTAAAAACGGAGGATATCGCAGTTTTCTTTCGCGAATCACAAACGTCTGAATTAATTAGTGCTGGGTAACGACGTAGTCAAAGTAGCTACCTTCTTTTAATCACTCGGTTCTTGCTCGTAAAAGAGAGGAATATTAAAAAGTTTGCTCGCTTCTCTACTTTGTTTCTTTTTTTCTTTCTTTTTTTGTTACTACAGATGGAAGAGGGACGGTGTAATTTACGCTTCGAGTGCTGAATTAAATTTTACTCGACACAATGATACTCGTTTTACGTTGTTATCGGACTTTGATGTAACGATGAAAGAATGACGAAATATTGTACATTTTATGTCCAGCCAAACAAAAGAATAAGCTTAAAATTACACGTTTCCTCAATCAAAGGTTTTCTTATATAACAATGATTATTCCAACATATTGGCACATTATTTTGTTTAATCGTACGATGAATTTCCTCGAAACACGCGCGTTACTAGCAACGAACGTATGAAATTTCTAATCGACGATCACGTGAATTGCCGCGTTATTTTTGTCGGCGTACCTGTGCTTTGCAAAATGGATTCGTAGAAGGATCGGTGCTTCTGTGCATCGATGTCGGGGAAAATTCGTAGTTCCAAGAATACTCTTCAAAGGGGCAGAAAACAAAGAAGCTTTTTACAAGGGATAATCAAAAGCTTTTTACCTGTACAACTTTATGGCCGTTCCCCGTGCGCCTCGTATATTCTCTATTTTCGTAGCGAGCATAATATTTCAGCAGCGGTTGAGTGCTGCTCGCGAAAACGTGCAATTGCCACGATTCCCAAAGATCAGGCAGCTCGCGTTCGAGGCAGATTCTCAGGAGGTGGTGAAAAATGCGAACGAAACGTCGCGTCTGCCGGGAGAGGTAACTCGCCAGCGCGAGGAATTCAAATCAGTTTTCTTAGGTTATTAACGTTACTTATCTTTCCTCGTCTCCCCCTTGTTTGCACGCTCAGAGACGAATAAAACGAGGGAAAAAGCCGGCGAATCGTCGAGACGAAGAAATAGAGGAAGCTCGTGTTTGCATATACCGGCTGGCTACGAGATGAATAAACGTCCACGGAAAACTGTTTTCTTGCGGATCTTTCGTTGGCGGACAAAAAGAAATCTCGTACTATTATTACGGACGTCGAACGACGCTTTGTGTAAAAGTTTTTTTAGTAAATTGTACATTTTAATGATTTACGCACGTTGGAAATGTATCAGACTAGTCAAAATGGCAAGATCGCTGTTGCAATTATTGAAGATACACATAGAGATTCTTGGATCCTAGAGATTGGCGAAATTAACGTTGAGTTTTATTCGGACATTAATTTTTCGTTATAATATATTAAGTTACCGGAAAAGTTTCTTTCGTTTTAGAAGGAAATAATAGACGTACAACTTTCCAATAGAACAAAATGGATCGTACGTAATTCGATGAAATAATGTAAAAGGAACACGTTGCGCGTCTATTGTTTCCTTACGAATTGAAAAAAATGTTTATATTATATAAAATATAATAATATACAGGGTGGTTGGTAACTGGTGGTACAAGCGGAAAGGGGGTGATTCTACGCGAAAAAAGAAGTCGAAAATATAAAATAAAAATTTTTCGTTTGAGGCTTTGTTTTCAAAAAAATCGACTTTGAATTTTCGCTCGGTACGCGTGTGGTACGTTATAACGAATCTCACTGTAGATCGTTGTCTCGATGGAAAAATTAAAAAAAAAAAATTTTATTCTATATTTTCGACTTCTTTTTTCGCGTAGAATCACCCCCTTTCCGCTTGTACCACCAGTTACCAACCACCCTGTATATTATAATTATTCTCTCTAAAAAGTAGGATCTTAATTTTGTATTTTAGTGAAAATAGTGACGCTGATCGTCTACTAACGATACCTATGAATATTCCCTGATGTTCCTTTGGAAAAAGTTTCTGTTGTAAAATTCAGGCACAGTAACAGTTTCTCAAAGTATATTTAGCAACGTATCCATTAATCATCTCACTAATCATCATAATATGTACATTTAGGCACGCAATGAAATTCTAAATAGAGGCGTATTTAGGACAATTAGAAAGCTGTTAATGTAATACGAAAGAAAAAGAAATAAAAAAAAAAGAAAAATAATAGAAGATACGTACAAATTTCTTTAACGACTAAAATACAAAGGAAACTGTTTCGCAGGTAATTGGAACAGCGTGAAAC
The DNA here is from genome assembly GCF_040668555.2 of Bombus flavifrons. Taxonomy (NCBI): domain Eukaryota; kingdom Metazoa; phylum Arthropoda; class Insecta; order Hymenoptera; family Apidae; genus Bombus; species Bombus flavifrons. The sequence goes on along the minus strand of NC_138455.1, from coordinate 6,881,877 downwards.
GATCATTTTCATTCGAAGATCGTCTTTTTTCTTTCGAAGTTTGCTAGTTTTCACGTAAGTGCATAATTTCGAGAGTAATTAGACGTATGTCGGATATGGCTGTACTAAAAGCGAGGTCGAATTAGGGGGGGGCGAGGATAATGTCGTAGAAGTGATTTTATCAGCTTTAATGCATGCAACGTTGAAGCGGGGGCTGGTAAATGTCGAGAAGTTAACTCTGCCGGGAGTATAAAATAAAAAGGAAGAAAATAACAGGAAGGAGACTGTACGCTGATTGGGCGGAATTAATATTATCGACGTGGTGCAGTTCTGAATAAACACGATTAAAGTTCTCCCGTTGCGGTAGCAACGTGTCGTAATATGGACCTAATAGCGCGTGCCAAAGGTTAGAATACAATGGCACAGGGGTGGTTTTAAACGATCGAGCCATAGGGTGAAGATTAAGTGCACAAGTCCTCTCAGGAAACTTCGTAAATTTAATATATCGGTCCCCGGAATGGCGTGTAAACCGGTTTATCGATAATCTCGCGTAGTACAGGATTATTAATTCGATCGTCGATGACAAATTTTACGTAATCAACACACTCTTCGTGGTACGCGTGAAATCGCAAGACAACTTTCTAGTCATGGACTATCGAGTCATAGACCGTGTAACATACGTACAGTGGCAAAGAAAAGAAAGTTCATAAAATCAGACGTATAAAAGTATACTGTAATTTTACAAAATGGACTTATATTTAACAACAGCCATGGAGAAATATAAATGAGTATCATAGAATAGAATAGAATAGATGTTACGAGTATGATGGAAAATTGTTAGTACATATATATAATTGTACATTACTCTCATAGCCAATTATAGTAAGCAATATTTCTTAATGCAATATTTAGCATATATTTCTTAAAGCAATATTTCACATATAAGAAGTTTCTATCATCGTCGAAATCAGTTTCGTGAGTCGTTATAATTACTCCATTAACTGTGTACCAAATTTAGCCGAAAATTCTATCTGATCAACAGACGAGACTGCAGCGCAACGAGCTCCTGCCTTCCAAGAAGCAGCTCGATCGACAGTGTGGCAGAATGGAGCATTGCCGGAGGGGTGGGAACTGTCAGTGCCAGCAATGCTGTCAACGCGGGAAGCAGCTATGGGCTTTTCGCTGATCAACCACCACCAAGAAGGAGTCCCAGCCCCCTGTTAGGTTCAAGAAGTGACAGACTCAGCCTCGTCTCACCGAACATCGGCAGGAGGGTGAAAGGTCACCGGGCAGTGTTAGGTGAGTGTCATACTTTTGGCACTGGTTCAGCGTTTCTTTCCCTTTTTTTTTTTTCGTTTTTTCTTTTTTTTTCTTTTTTGTTACTGAACCAAATCGAACATGAAATTGATCTATCACGTCTTGATATTGAGAGAGGTGGGATCGAAGTTCCATTTCTACCCTTTGAAGATTTATTCTAGGAGAATGGCGTTTCTTAGCGAGAATCTTTCCATAAATTTTGTCGCGCCAAGCATGGAGTACATTGTCGATAAATATTACGAAATGTATTGGTAAAAAGGATTTTGTTCTCCTTCTCTGTTTTCCTTCCAGAAAATAGTGAACGCTATTCTGTGGAGATTTTACGCTTTTAGGTTTCTTTCCTTTGATTGGTAGCTGGATTATATTTTATCATACTTCACTTCCACGTAGGTACATGTTAATTGCCACTTATATGGAGGCGCGTGGGAAATTCGAAATTCCATTTTCAAGATTCATTACAGTAAAGTGGTATTTCTACGTGAGAATCTTCCCATAAATTTTCAAATGCGAAGCGTGGGACGTAGAAGGTGGAAGTAGACATAAGTAGTCCATAAATATTACCAAACGTATCGGTGAACAAGAATTATGTTTCTCTTCCTACTTCTCCGTCTCTTTATCCATACAAGAAAATTATGCAATCGGTGAAAGGTTATTCTTTAGATATTTTATAATTTTATCTTGCGCTCAGGGCTTTCGAAGAGACCCTTTTTCGTTTGATCGATAACTTGATTGCTTTTAATTACATTTCTACGTCCACATACATGTTAATTGCCGTTTAAATCGCAGCGCTGAATGATCGAATCGTTCATCCGTTGCTACATGCACTTTGATATCCGACGTCAGCGTGAAACATCAATTGGGAAGATAGAACGTCGTAGCTAACAACGTTAGTTGAAAAGTTCGAATGCCTTTCGCATTATAGTTCTAGAGAAGTTACGTAGTAAGTTATATTCTTCGTTGATTGTTCGAGAAGTTCGATTAACTTGCTCAATTATTTCAATTAGTCGAGCTTTGGCGACATCTAATTAGTAGACGGCGGCAAATATTTTAATGGAAATAGCAAACTATGAAATTGATCGTTCGATTACTTCTTGCTATCATTGTTATTTAATGGAAGTTTAAGAACAATATTTCCATTCTTCCACGCTAATTAAAATCAACAATTGTAAATGAAAACACAAAAGAGAAATTAATTCCATATAGCACAATTGTCTCTTTTTAATTAAATATATATTTTTGCCATAGCTTTGAATATTTTTAAATTATGTAAATTTAAAAAGAGCGCAGCAAATGTTGTTACATTCGTATAAAATCTATTTAATCAACTATTCTTCGTCAGTATCATATCCTTATGCAGTGTCTTGATTAATTATCCTATTCCTCTATTATATATTTCATGAAAAATATTATTTACGTGTATTTTTATATTCTCAAACAATTTTTAGAATATTCCTTTAGATGTAGACGTTAGTGAAAAGTGAATTACTTATATCTCGATCGATACTTTCTTCTAGCCTCCGAATAGCGCAAAAGTCAGGAAATCGTTTATTCGTAGAAGATCCGTATAAGCGTTGGAAATACGTTTGTGAGCAACTGCAAGATCACGAGGGCTTAAGAAACAATCGGCGATGCAATAATTGTACAGCTTCTGATATTTGTACTTACATGTTGGTCAAGCAGAGCGTGGTTATGACAGTTCAATTTTACTATAGTTTCACAGACGACTTCGTCCTCGAGGAGCAATTTCGCGATGAGTAGTTTCCTGCCGCTGGGAAATGCCGCTAGTTCGAAACGAAACTGCAGAAACGCCAGGCTATTATTTCGTTTCGTGAATTTCGCATCGACGCTCCACTTGTTCCTACTTCGCCTAATCATCTCGAGTACACTAATGAATGCATTTATTACGACGAACGTGAAAGTTAAATTTCGCCCGGCTCACTTTGGCTGCGACAAGTTTTCCAAAAAAAAGCAATTAATCTTGTTTAAACGAACGACAAGACCAGTTCGATGGCGTTCCTACAAAAGAAACCATTTACGTAAATCTGCATGGGCATTTCGAAAATTTCTTTTAAATCTTTGGAAACATAATTGAAAAATGTTCCACTGAATATTGTATAATCAAGAAAATACTGTGGCTCGTCTTACTAGAGGAGGAAAGATACGATGTATACTACTACACTGTAAATTACATACCTTAAAGATAGATTAAGACACATTACAGTAGTGATTCATCTTTTACGAATTTTGGAGGTGAAAAGTCCGAAGGAAGGAAAAATTCGTAGGTTTCAAAAGAGTGGTAATCTAAAGGATTAACGTCTCAGGAGAATAAAAAGAATCCATAAAAACTACTTATCCAAAGATTAGGTGGATAATATTGGTAAATAGCCAAGTTACAAATTTATAAATTATAGATTTCCTTATTATAATTTGAAAGTCTCCACAATTCGACCGGTCACTTATAAAATCTACAGCCACTATTTTATTTATTTTATCACCAAACATCTGAAAAAAGAAAGAAAATATACAAGAAAATACAAGGAAATTTATCAATAACGCAATTATCCAAAATAGCTCCGCTACTATACTACGACGGTATATACATATCTAAATAACTAAATATCATGATCAACTCTTCCGACACGACATCTGTAATTCTACACATTATACAACAATAATTTTTATACCACGTCGCTTATCAATATCCTTCTAATCGTCGCAACTTTCTCATCCATCGTAACCGGAGACCAACATTAGATACGCCCCTGAACCTCGTCTCGTCTCGACCAATCGTTAGGCCCGTTTAGTAGCAACTCGAGGATGTGTGAAGAAGAAACCGGTTATCCCCACCACTGGTGGCAAGAAGGGAGCAACGCTCCCACTAAGAAAGGTGCACGAGCCTCGTGAATTTCGTGACATCCGGGGGGCCTTTCACGTGTTCTCGGCTATTGTGGCACGTAACACGAGATTCCGACGTTAGTGCGCGCCTCCGACTACTTGGCTAGCGTTTAACCTGCGAGGTTCTTTACTAAACGACTTGGTACCTGTGATCGCCTCGACTCGAGTCGCTTTTGTGAATTTTCTGCACGGCACGTGACACACGACTTCTAACAAGTGTAACGGTGTACGATTATCGTCGGGATTCTAACTGGACATCGGGCATGTAAACAATAAAGTGAAAGTGAAGGAAGCGTCTTCATGTTGGTGTTTGAACGTAGTATAGAAGTTGATGATCCGAATAATCTTTTAGAGAGTTGAATTGAGTGATACCGAATACTCGAGGATATATTGTGAATATTAAAGGTACATTTGAGAATTAATAGCTTCGTTTGGAAAAGGGAACATCGTCCAGCTCTTTGTTTTAGGTCGTAATTAGAATTTGGGTGACTCCTTTTGAGACTGTTCGAGTTGAGTTCGAAGAAGAGGACTTTGTTTTAAACTTTCAGTAGAATTTGAGAAGCATCTTTCCAGGCTGTTCGACTTAACTATTCAATTTGAAGGAGAAGATACCGATTAAGGTTCTTGTTAAATGTTTTAAACTTTCACTAAAATTTTAGAAGCTTCCTTCGAGACTGTTGATCGTTCAACTTTGCTTTCCGATTAATAGTAAGAAATTGCTTCTGAAACAACAGTCTGTGATAGGTTCAGTGTTCATTTCATTTATATAAAAGAATGTTTGGCGTTATGTTTCCGGTAGTTTATGATAAATGCAGACCACAGGAGTCTTCGCCGGACGATGTGGCATACCTGAATGGTCAGCCATCGTCTCGGCCAATCGTCTTTCACGCTTTGTTTACGTCCTCGTGCCTGGCCACGCGGTTGGCTACTCTGAGTCGCTTGTCTAAAGAGGCTCTCAGTCCACGATTGTTGGAGTGGTCGGTTGTTTCTCCGTGAAAATCCAAGAAATATCTTAACGACAGTGATTCATCGACTACATCGTGTCATCGATAATCAGGTCTTATAGGTTAGAGTTAAGTAATTACAATAAAGTTCACAAGTTCTTTGGTTGAACTTCGTCTGAATTTAAAGCGGCGTTACCCATGGTGCAGTGCGTGGTGTCGAAATCTCGAAAAATGCGAAGAAAATATCGCATTTCTTGGATAACTTCGAACTATCTGAAAACATGTTTTTGTTAGAGGACTTACCGAGAATGGTGAAGAATAATGGGACAACAGTAGAGTTAGTAGGAAGCATCCGATTGAACGTCCATCCTCTGACCAGGACTTTCTGGTAATTCGATCGACCTTTGGTAACGTGATCGCTTTTAGAAAACACGATAGTTCCTTACAACGACACGAGGAACCAGACTTCGCGGTCGTGTAACCTGCACGCTGTCGAGAGTTAGTAAGTCGACACTTTACACCTTACTTCAGTTTCGCGCACTTATCACCGGTTAAAACGCCGCCACCGCGTCTTTCATGTCCACGAGAGCAATTTTCGTTTTCATAAAGATTAGAATACTCTTTCGTAAAATCTATAGTCTTTCTGAAATCGTATATCTATATATACATACATCTCATTTAACCTAAAATAAAAAGTTCCAAGATTCTGACGTTTCGTGATTCGATATATCGAGCGTATCATTTTAAGTACGACTTTCGATAAAGGACTATTAGGATTCGTCTCGTTTAACCTAGAATAAAAAGAAGATGTAGGATTCTGATGTTTTGTGATTGTGATATAGCAATTGAAAAATTTACTATAATTCGTGGTAAAGGATTTGAAATTCCTTTGAGACTTTGTCATCTCGTCTAACCTAAGAGTTTTGTGATGCGATATATCGAGTATAGAATTTGAATCACGACCTTCGGAACGGACTATTGGAACTCCTTCAAATGGAAAGAAGATTCAAGATTCTAACGCTTTGTGACTCAATATTTGAATAAAATATTATTATGATAACATGTGATAAGGGATATTAAATTCCTTTGGAACCTCCTCGTCTCATCTAACCTAAGATTTTTGTGATTTGACATATTGAGTGAGAAATGTTTATTATAATTTGTGATAAATTTTAGATTCCTTTGGGATTAATAAAATCTATATTCTTTCTTAAATCCTATATATGTATACATGAGCTTAATTTCACCTAAAACAGAAAGAAGATCCAAGATTCTAACGTTCTGTGATTCAACGTATCGAGTGAATAATTTTCACTTCAACTTTTAATAAAGGATTCCAAATTGCTTCGGGACTCGTCTCGTTTCACTTAACCTAAAACAAGTAAGAGCTCCAAGATTCTAACCCTTTGTGATTCGATATACCCAGTGAAAGATGTTCGTTTCAGCATTCGATAAACGACTTCAAATTGCATTGGGATTGAATTGAATTGAAGTTAGATGATCAGAAGGTGCAAAGGATCGGAATAGCCATTAAGCTAATTACGTCAGCACGGTCTGATGGACTGGCGTGGGAAGTCAGTCATGCTAATGTTGTCATAGCTTCTAGAGGACATATACGTATGAAGCTCTAAAAGGAACGCTGTAAAATTCTCTAGAACGTGTAATAAATAAGTGGTGGATATTAAGAAGAAGGCGTTGGCCGTGTGCGGAGGGTGATCATTTCTTTAAGTTTACATCCGTGAAATAAAGTGGCGTGCCAGGATGCGGTCGAAGAAAAAACAATATCGTTTCGCGAGATATCGAGAGCGTCCCCTGGACAGAGACGCGACGAAAATGAACAGAGCAAAGCTTTGAGGGACACACGGTGCAAAAGGTGGAGGACCTTGCCGCATCCCGCAGTGAGAAGAGCAAACCGGTTTCTGCATTTGGTGCAACGACGCGTCCGCCTCGTTTTACCCGGCGAGAGTTTTCGGCAAGAAATTTTCACGTAACCCGTGCTACCGTTACTTTTCTAATTCCCTCTCGTTGGAAACTGTCACGTCTGGCTTTCACTCTTCATGGAAACGTGTCGTAGCCGTGGCTGGATGAAAACTTAGGGTATGTTTCTCTCCATTTCTTTCTTTCCACCATTTCATTTTTTCAAGGACAACACAGGTGCATTTCTATCTATCGTTTTTTAAAGGTTATACTATTTCCAGCTTTCTTCAGTAGCTTCAGTAGCGATCTCATGATTTTTATGAAATTAATGTTGGAAACGCGAATTACTATTCCCCTTTTCTATTTTTATTGAAAGTGAATAACTCATAATGTGTTTTGTTGTACGTATTTTAACTAGAGGAAAATTCTGTAGAAAATGAATGTGATTGATTAAAATACAATGGAGTTGTCTGCCATTGTTGGAAAAAGCGAATACGATACAAATATTATTGTGATGAAATATTTTACTGGGTAATAATAACTTTATATAAGTTCATGTATATTCATATTTTTATAAATAAGATAATGGGATTTGAGCAGAAATTTACATCAGCTACTAAATGTTGTGTATTTATGAAAAATACATGAAAATTAGCACAACACAACAAAATATACAAAATAGAATATTATATATTTATATAAGGTTATTAATGAGAACAATAAAACCTTGTAATATTTGGTGCATAATAAAAACCTAGATTTAATTATGTTGATAAAAATACGAATTTGCATAGACATTCGCAATTTAATTAAATAAGGTGTACATATTATACTTTGCATATTTTATATATTTTTGCATGTAGTAAGCTTTTAAATTCCATAAATACATAAAAATTCACGGTTGACCTATCGTCTACAATTCTAGATGTTCCATTTTCGTGACATTAGTAAAACAAAATCAGTTTCTAGTTATAGAAGTCGAAGAAAGCGATCCACTGTACGAATCGAGTGAAAGTATGCGATGGATCGAATACAAATTGCTATTTCGACGTTATTAATCGAATATGAATTATGAATATTAATAAAGTCCCGCAAAAGTGCGGTCGATATGACAAACGTTTCTTCTTCGCTTGTTCCTCGCGCGAGAGATAGCGTAATCAGAGCATGCGAAATAAAAATATTTGACGTGGAACAGAAAGATGAAATTTTATTTTTGTACCAACGTCGCTCTAGGCAACAATTAGGGTTCAAATTGAGATTCAAAGGATGATATCTACGCAATCTTTTCACTTTCTCATTCTTCTTCTTTCGCCACTTTGTTCTAAATCATACTGATGTTGGTGTATCTTCCTCCGTGTGTTCTAGAGTATTTTCAGTTTATTCCATTCTTCGATCACTAATCCATCAAAAACTGATAGTAGAACGCTGGTATTGGGAACAATGGGGTCATTCGAACGTCCATTGTATCGTATCGCATGGCATAACGCAGCAATTATTATACGTTCAGTTAAAAAACGTAATCGTAAAGTGGCATCGTAGCAAACAGAGAATTTTATACGAAAGCTAGAATGTTATTTCATTCTTCTGTTATTAATCCTTCAAAAGCTAATTGTAAAACGTTCGTACTGGAAACAATGCGATCGTGGAAACGTGTATTGTAACATATTGCGCTATACACTGCAACGATTATTATACTTTTAATTGGAAAACTCAATCGTAAGCATCGTAGCAAACAAGGAATTTTATACGAAAGCAACAACTTGTATTTTTATGAGGATGAAATTCCAACATCGTTTGCTTCAAACGTATCCTCTTTCAACACGTTAAATGAATTCTCCGAGAAACCTAAAAACGCGCAAAGATGAAAAGGCTTCAAAAGAATCTCCGCTGCTTCGATATCGAAAAATGCTTTGGAAGCTTATATTTATTTCTTGTTCACTGTGTCGACGAAATTAAAAAAGATCGATCGATGTAATACGAATCAAAGTGATTTTCTTTAGAGAATCGCGGATGTGGAAAAAACACGAAGGCGTAACAGCTTCTGTCCGTTAAAACGTCCAAGTGTTACTGTAAATGCGTTATCTTCCGTGCCGGAAGCGGACATGCTGTACCGTACAGAATCTTATTTTCTGTGCACGCGATCATGTGTGGGAGTGTGGGAATGGGTTCTCGTTCGGCGAATACGCGAGAAACGAAAAGAGATCAGGGTCAGTCTGTTCGTTGAAGTATACGACGCGAAACGGCCAGCGGAAATCTACTCTTTTATTGACCGCTTGAACAATTTTTCGTTTGTAAACGTTTGTCCCAAGTGCCTATTTCCTTAATTCTTTGCGTACGCTATGCTGATTGAAAGGAAATTTGATGAAATTTGCGTACGGATAAGAATTCATAAATGTCTGTCTCCTTAATAATGTAAATGAGGAACAATAAAGTAAAATTACAATTAAAGATTCTTCCTGTTGAAACATAATTTTTGGTTCCGAAAGACTTCGTCAAAAACGAGTTTACTGTGCATAAAGGGAATTTCATAAACGTCTGTAAGCTTCTTTTCGAAATACAACTTTTGGCTGTGAGAAGCTACGCTGCAAAGTATTGTCATATCAGAAAACGATTTCCTCCTTTTATTATTTCGTTAAGCGTGGAATTACGATTAGGGAAAGAAGATTGATAATAGAACTATGAGAAAACGATTGATTTTGGCGGATTTAAATGATCGTTTGCAGAGTACGAAGTTCTGCGCTGTTTTCTCATGCAGTGAATATTTGCATCCTCATGCATCTTCCATTTTAATTTCTCTGATATAAATCACAATAATAAGTAGCTTCAGTCTTCAATTCGTCAAGTTCTGTTGTCGTAAGCAGATGCAATTTCTGCTAAAAAAAAAAAAGATATTAATTCTACGAATATCGTGGCGTATAAACTACGACGAAGAACACAATTCGCAATATTCCCGTATTTCTCTAATTTCCTACGTCTCGCACAGTTTTCCTTCTCGCGATATTCATCAAGAGTTTTCCTCTGCCTGTTACAATTAACGAGATATACCTAGAAAGATAAATAAGCAGCAGCAAACTTCTGTTGATGTGGGCCGATGCTATCTGTTCGCATGAAATTTTCAGTAGTACAATACGCCGCGTAACAAACTTCGATCCATTACTTAATTTGAAATTCCGGATAAAACGTGGTTCACGTTTCCCCTCGTTGAGGAACAAAAACAGATCCAAGCGTGAAGTGCACATCGTTTGCAAAAACACGATTGCTTTCTTGATAGTCACATGACACTGCGATAAAAACGTGCAGCAACGCGTTATCTCGGCAATTGTGGCCTGGTGCCTGCGAAACAATCACGAGGCGATTTCTACGCAACGATTTTACGACTGCAACCGAGAGAATATTCCCGGAGAATACGGTTTGCTTTCCTCTTTATGTGTATACACAGTTTACAGTTTGGCATATATAGCGTGGCATCGTGAGTCGTGATATATTTCCACATCGATAGATTCACGCTGCTGTGATCCGTCATCTTTAACGATAGTCAACACGAAGCTATTTCTACCAAAATCAGTGAAAATGACTGGTCTTTAAAAAATACGTAATAATAGAATATTTGTATATTTATTGATTTATTACTTTCTTGCAGAAGGAATTTCATGTTATGTAGTACATTTTTGGTATTATGAATCCATCTGGGACCATGATCCCTAAATTAGGGTTGACACATTTATAAAATTCTAGAACCAGTCATTTTTACTGGTGTGGTATTGCTAGTGTTAGCATCTAACGATCTAGCGATCGATCCGGAATTTTTCTGGTACCTGATAGCATCATATCGAATGATACGCAGTAAAAATTTTAAAAACGTGTGGGAAGTTGTACAAAACGAGAAAACTGGATAAACAAATTGCAGGACCCTTTTACACTTTGACAAGTAGATTTCGACTGGTATTGGTATAGGTAGCCTTAGTACAAAATTATTTTGAGTTTGAATACGTAAAAAACAAAATAAAATTCATTTTATTATCTTTTTAGTAATCGTTGCGAAAGTCATTACATCATTGCGGGAAAAAAATATAACACGAAATAGGAATTTTAAACTAAAATTGTAAAACCAGTCAATTTGGCTGGTGTAGTAGTTCTAGTGTTAAGTTTCCAGGCACATGCATCGTAGAATCCTAGAATACCGTAGGAATTTGGTGGACGTGTTTTGTTTTGGAAGGTATCTTGCAACCCAATGTATCGTCTTACCGAGCTCTCTTTTTTTATCACTGAGATCTCTCTTTTAACGTTCATGCTGCGAGACCTTTTTTTCCCTCACAATGCTCCACCGTTGGAAGTTGCCTCTTCTTGCGTGACACTTGCAGTTGCCCGAATTTCTGTCTCACTGTGCCTCGATCTTTCTCTTTTTTGCCGCAGTTATCTTTTTTTAGCTTTGCGTGCTTTTCTCCTCGCAATTGAAATTTCTGCTTTTTACGTCTCTGCATTAGCTTTTTAATCGATGCGATCTCCCTCGGAAAGGTTACATTTTCTTCCGGGGTCAACACGTTCACTGTCACGCTGGTCGTTCCGCGTTACTAAATATTTAACAAGCATCGAAATAAGATAAATTTCGTGGACTAAGAAATTGCAAACAACGTAAACGATTTGGATGACATCGTGGGGAAGAAACTAAGCAAACGCGATAGAATATTTTGCGATAATTAAACGTTTCGCTGTACTATATTCCATTATATGGTGGCTGCCAGGGCAAAGTATATGAAATTCGCATGGCAGTCTACGTGCTACGAAACCTGCCCACGTGTTGGAAAGACCAAGCAGACTGTTGGCAGAAATTGTTCTGGTTAGGTAGAAATTAATTATTAGCTGCGACACGGTAGAATATATCTTAGGAGGTTATTGTCAAAGGAAAGTCCCTGCGGTGATAAATTATTCCTCGCTAATAATGCGAGCAGGACATTGTACGTGGAAGTGGAATCCCCAGAAACGTCCACGTCAGTCCGCTATACACCAGCAACAATTTTGGAGAAAGTGACCGGTAACAACCACTGGCTGACCACGGGCTGGAGTCTGTCCACGTCTGATAACGAGTCGTAGTTGATAGTTTTGAAATAGTTTTTGGACATTTTAATAATCGTAGAAGAATCGAAAGGATAGGAATTGAACTCGAGTGTCGTTTATCTTTCGAGTGTCGCGAGTCTTTCTTCTTTTTCTCCTTATCCGTTTAAGTACGAGTACATTCTCTTCGTCTCCAGCCAAATGGAAGAAGAATAGACAGACAGAAAAAGAACGGGCAAATGGGAAAAGTAAAATACAGCGGTACTTAAAGGGTTCAATAAAGTATATTTATTACGATATCGGGGTATATAAGTTGCAGTATGTTATTGCAAACTTTACTTCATTTTACCTGCAATTAATACTGAGAATAAAAATTTCAGTCGTTCAATGTTTATGGCGCTTTAAAGCGTCTCCTAAGAAATTTTATGTCAGAAGAGTAAAATTGGAAACCTCGTGCATTAGGAAACTAAGATTTTAAATTCCGTACATCATCTGAATCTCTCCGGTTCGTAACCGTATCCGCGGTGGCCTAATTGCGGTACAACGATGGGATATCACGCGGGTAAATGGTTCGATATATTATTTATGGATCCTGAGGAAACCCGATTGCGTACTCTCTCCCCGTAATCTTTTATCTCCTGTACGATGCAAATTTTGCATCAAATTACCCGCGTACGTTGGTAGTTTGAAACTATCCGTTACGAGAACATTACCGTTCACCCTTCTTCCTGTCACAGACTTGAAGAAAAACAGTCCGGAAAAGGGCGGCACCTGTATTACAGGTATCGACATACCGGGTGCTCGAAAAATAAATATTTCACCCCATATTTTTTGGCGCTACTATTTTATTTAACTATAGTAGGATTTCTTTTTTAAATGTATTCAATAACGTAAATTTCACCCTATATTTTTCGGCGCTACTATTTTATTTAATTTTAGTAGAATTTCTTTTTTAAATTTATTCAGTAACGTAAATATGTAACAAAATACAGGAAGCTTGAGGCTTCTTGGAAAATAATAAGGAACGATCTTTGAAGAGTGATGTTTGCTATTTAATTAGAAATAGAATTAATACGATATACAGGGTGGTTGGTAACTGGTGGTACAAGCGGAAAGGGGGTGATTCTACGCGAAAAAAGAAATCGAAAATATAGAATAAACATTTTTCGTTTGAGGCTTTGTTTTCGAGAAAATCGATTTTGAATTTTCGTTCGGTACGCGTGCACTTTATCACGTCTCGTTATAACGGATCTCACTGTAGATCGTTGTCTCGATGGAAAAATTAAAAAAAAAAAAAATTTTATTCTATATTTTCGACTTCTTTTTTCGCGTAGAATCACCCCCTTTCCGCTTGTACCACCAGTTACCAACCACCCTGTATAATAAGATGTACAGTACAGAATACAGAGAGATTTAATTTAATTGAGAATATAGAAGAAAATAAATTGCATACTAACTTTGATACGTCATGAAGTGCGTAATAAAATATTCAGGATATTGGAGGTCCATTAAGAATTTACAAAAACGACATTCATCATATTTGAATTACAAATTTTAAAAAGGAATTGCAAACTAATTTCTCCCATTAATATTACTAATTTCGCTTTACGACCGAGTCTCTATCTCATTCATAGCCCCATTAGATAATTTGTTACACTGAAAACCACCCCCTGACAAATTTTACCACGAATATTCGTATTTGAGGATAAATTCTGTTTTCATGTAATTCCACGTTTGCTGCCTCGTTTACAGAAATTCCGATTGGTCCTGGCTTTCCGCGAACGATCTAACTTCAACGACGGATAAAGGAAAGTTCGATATCGACACGCATGAATTTCAATATCTTTCGTACCAACAATTTTTCCTCATACTACTAACAATCACCTATACTATGATTTATATTATACTGAACCATTACTATTATTAGATACAAATCCATTTCGTAAAATTATCCTATTTTTCCGTATTTCTTATTTTATAAACTTTCTTCTGTTCGTCATTGTACTATCGAAAAACTTGGAAATTCCCGATCGTTGCAGACTCGAAGTTTCGAAAAAAAAAAAAAAAGAAAAATAAAGAGAAAAACACTAGAATAACTGACGTAGATAAGTAGTAGGTACACCATAGAGACCTTACGCGTTTATTCGTGATAGCCAAAACGAATGATCATCGTAGATCCTTCTATCCCTGATCGTACAGCTCCCAAAGGATGCAGGAAGTTTTTAACAACTTTCGACTGTTGTTATCTCTGTGGATAGTAACCAAGATAAACTAAGACCGGGTAAGTTCGTTGGAAGGTTGGAAATTTTTTCCAGACCACCCTGTAGATGGTGAACCGAAAAGCAGGTGGCCTTGAGGCTTCGCTCTTTTATCCACTTTTCGACGATCATCCAATTTGTTTGTCAGCCTAGTAGCGTAGATTATCTACGAGTTCGCTAATTTCTGTTCGTCTTTCCATCAACTTCACCACGAAGAAAATTCTACGATTTTTAGAACCTGGAATCTTCGTTATCGGGATAAGTCGGATTCCGCTTAATTCCATAAATCTTTGCTGGATTAACGCCAGAAATACCCGAGTCGTCAAACTGATAGATTTCGGGTTTTCTATTTTTTTTTTTTTTTGTAATTATTGGAAACATACAGATATTTTTGCCAAAATTAATATCGATTTTTATTTAATTAAATTGCAAGATATATTTAGATAAATTAGTATAGATAAATTTATTTTGATTACTGTCATTTGGATTATATTAATTTACCGATAGTTTTAGCGTTAATTTTAAGTTAATCTCGAGTAGCTTTAGGATTGTTATAGTTGTACGATCTACTTTCATAGAATATCTTTAACGTTATAACGTAGATCGAGGACGATGGAATTATTTATTGAATTAATTATAGGACATTCAATGAGAATTTTCTCCGTTATTTTTGCAAGTAGGTAGCTTTGGATATTTCCGCATATCTTTAATGGGACTGTAGTAGTTGAAATATTTATTACTTCGTATAACATTTTCCAAGTCGAATAATTTTATATATTTTACGAGTGAAGCAACGTTGTTGGTAATACAATTATTTATTGAACTCGTTCCAGAATCTTCAATGAGAATTTTACGGCTGGAATATTCAATATTTCGTGTAACATTCTGGGAATTAAATATTTTCGGATATTTTACAATTAAAGTAAATCGACGTTGATGAAACTGTTCGTGGAATTAACTCTGCTGCTTCTAATGACAATTTTACCCAATATTTTTCCAATTGCATGAAACAAAGTTTCATCGACAATTTGACGAGACACGTGTATTGTACGATTTTTCTTCCGCTCTTTTCGTATTTCCAATGAGGTGTACGGCCCTGAGCCTAACGAAATTCGAACTCACCTGCCCCGATGTCATGCCCAGATGCCCAACAGTACTATGCATCTGTTGCAAGCCTTCCTTTCAGTCGGTGTCCTTCCCTGCTGTCGTAAGGACCTATCTTCCGGTGCAGTACCCGCGTTACTCTTTTCACGACCAAGGTCCAGTCGATAGCCCCGAGAGATCTTCTTCTCAGTGATTTCAACGAGCGTGAACTTGGAAAAGTCATAGCTGCACGGTGAAATCGCAAGTAGAAAGTGAACGTTGAATTAACACCGAAGATCATGAGGAATTGAAATATCGGAGAAACTTGAAATACAGAAAGGACAAAGGATATATTGTAAATTGGTAGGTGAGTGAAAGTATCAGAAATGTGTCGCTTCTCGATTGATATCATAGACAAATTGCTTTGAATGTTATGTAATTTTGGAATATTACGTGGGACTCGAATTATTTCAGTAATTAAATTATTAATTGGATTTGATTAAATAGTTAGAATTAAAGCTAATAAGATATTACATGGAATTTTAGATCGTCACTTATACATTTAGAACATTTGAATTGTGTGAATAGTATTATATAGAGTGGTCCTAAATTACGTAGCTTTAGGCTACTTTTAGAGCGCTATGCTTCTGTGTGTATAACACAGAATGAATCAAATTTCCGAATTATGAAAATGAATCAATAAAATGACCAGCACTCACTATCGGTAGTTAGTGAACTTTTATGCATTTGTGAGAAATTTACAAATACTTGGTATAATATTGGTAAAATACTTCACCAGGTGAAACAATTTTCTACTTTCCTAATTGTGTCTTCAAACCTCTGAATTTGCATGAAAATTCGCCGTCTAATTTTCAGTAATAATAAAGGAAATAAAATTTGTTAAATTACGAGTCGTCAGTTTCGAATTCGTATTGTAAATGTCAAATTACAAAAATGAAAAAATGAAGTCTATAATCTGTAAATAGAAAATTTACTAATATTACAAAACGGTATTGACGTAAAAAATTGATGCGTTAAATTCATGAAGCCCTTCGATGGTTGGAGAAGGAACGTTAAACAAATAAAGTGTAAAAGAATGACGAGGATATTTGTGAGATATGGACATGGAATGTCATAAGAGGAGAACGACAGCGGAGAATTCTGTCCGTGAAGGACCTTATTGTGCCGAGTATAGCGTAGCATGATAATAACCACATAATGTGCGTGAATCAAGACTGCAGTCGCATGAAGATGCATTACGTGGCTCTTCGCTGCGTCATTGCGAAGGTGATATATTCTTGGAAATGTTCATTATCAATTGATAATTTACATTTTCATGGAGAAATAATTGTTCCATACTATTTCCAATAGAAAACCGCTAGCGAGGTGGCGAAATTTTTAACATAAAATTTGACAATGTGATCTGTTACTATTCTTTCGTATTTTTCTAATGTCAGCTGAATGCATTTTTTAGAGACACGAGATTGCGTGGAAGACCGCTAGCGAAGTGGCGAAATTTTTAACATAAAATTTGAGCAATGTTACCTGTAACGATTCTTTCTAATGTCAGGTGAATGAATTTTTTAGAGAAACGAGACTGCGTGGAAATAATATCTAAAATCTAAAATTTACACGAGCCATTATGCATACGTATAAACGATTCTATCATATTTTTCTAAGCCGGAGAAATTTTTTTAACAATGGCAGAACGACATTACGTCGAAATGCTTTCAAATTTAGGTAAGAGGTGATGCATATTAATCGTCGTAGCTTTCGAGCGATAGAAATTTTTCGACAATAGAAAATAGAAAACCGTGGAGAACGATTCTGTCGGAACATCTGACACAAGATTTCAGCAAGAGACGATCGATAAAAATTCAATCATATGGTTCGAAACCGAGGAAACTTCTTAGCTTTTTAGAAAGATATCAGTGTAACACGAAGAACCCATATACGAATTATTAATCTGGTCTTTCGTGTTTAATCCACCTGCAATCGTTTCTGCGCTCGTATGTTTCGTTAATATTACAGTTAGCTACGTTAGACCATAAAAGACATACTAATACCGATATCGTAAAGCTTGCCGCACCGTTAGCGAAATCTTGCAGCGCAGAAACGATTAGACAGGGCTTAAGCCCGAAAGCCTCGATTAACAATTCCAATAATCCAGGCGGCTTCAAAATCACAGTATTCTGAAAAGTGTCGCTTTTAGCCAGATTATCGTAGAAAATATTACACAACACAGCAATTGTCCTGACTCGTTTTAACGATGAAATTTTCAAAGAGGAAGGAGAGAAGGTACGTAACAGATGCTCGTGCAGGATCGCATGCGCTAAATTCGCTTGATGTACGACGTATTTTGTAATCGACAACTCGGAAACGAATAACCGCAGAAGCTTTATCGACCAGGCCACGTGTGGACACACCTACGTTTAATAACGAATGCAGATCGCTTCTCTGATGCTCGCTGCCATGTAGTTTCTATTGTAGAATCCTCTTGCATCATGGTACTCGCGTTATTCTATTTGACAAGATACTTATTAGACGTTTGCTTGTGTAATACTAACGAGATTGCTTAATAGACAAAGGAAATTTTACGAGTTACGAATTAGCGTCTGCTGGTAATGAAAGAAATGATACAAACGCAGCAATTTTATAGGTAAATCTTGTAAATTGTCACTCGTTTTGGTAATAAGGGAAAGAACGTTTTACGAGTAAATGTGATAAACAGCAGGTCGTTGGAGAAATTTTATGGAGAATTTTTAGAAAGTACAACTTGTTGGTGACATAGCGAATGAAACTTTGTAGAAGTAAATTTTGTAAATTCTAACTGGTCGGTAATGAGGCAAAGAAAATCTTGCGAGCAAATTTAGCAAACGACAACTTGTTGGTAGTAAAAGAACGAAAATTTGAGGAATATGTTTGGGGAAGTACGACTTGTTGGTAATAATGGAAACGAAAGTAGCAAGGAATTTTATAAATTACAAGTTAGCTGACGATTCGATGAAAAATTGTACAATCATAAGGAGGAAGTTTAGAATTTGTAACTTGTAACTTTTGTCAATTTACCAATGTTATTAGTTACATGATATCTTGACATATTTAGAGCGTTTCCCAAAACATTTCTCCGAAGATTCGAACAAAATGTGCAACCTGAATGCAAATCTTCCAAATCGAAGAATCGATAAATCGTCCATTGGTAGATCTAATTTTTACCTTATGGTAAACAAAGTCGAAAATTCTGATATTGTAACGTAGAATGATTGCAAAAAGTATTCCAACACCATTGGTATTTGCTAATGTACTAATTACGTTAACTGTTAGGTTATCAACACGCACTAATTAAGTATTATTAAAAAAATTAATTTATATTTTACGTTATACCACGAAATTAAAATGTAGAATCCGATAAAAAAGCGAAGCTTCTCACTGAAAAATAAAGGCTATGTAATTAATATAAATAAATGCTATCGTTTTAATAAATTAAAAATTACAAGTACTCGTACTTAATAAATGTTACAAATAATATTACAAGCCATTGTAAGGATCGGATGTAATGAATCTTAAAATTACATATAGCGGCGCTAGTTTATTTTCACGATTGTGCATCGATTGTAAAGGCTGCTTTTGACAGATGAACCAACGTCAATTCAAACAGCAGATCTAATACACGTGTTTCGATAGACGAGCGTGATATGTGACGCATGAAATCGGTGTACACGGAAATATATACGCAGCATACAATCGTCTGATATGCGGTTCGTGGCCTGTAGTGTGCTAACGCACGACGCTTCGATCACGATTTTACGTAAATCTACATCGGCAATGTGAATCTAGCGAATTTACGGAAGCGGCGAACACGAAATCCATTCGAGAGAATAAATCCAATCCCGCCAAGGGAAATGAACAGTCTCTCATTTCCGATTTTTCCCTCACAGAAACTTGTAAAATGTGTTTTACACGCACCACTGTTTTTATCTCGTCGAAGTTTTGATCCGCGGGGAAACGACCGACTCGTTCATGTTCGTCTCCTTTTTTCCAAGGAAAAAAGACGGGTGCAGCGTTCTTAATTTCGATCATCGATACGTTACGATATCTTCTTCCATCAAAATATTCATCAAATTTTTCAATTACTACGAATGTGTATCCTTGTGATTATAGTTGCCTGGCGAAAGTATCCCAACGCGTATAGAAATTCCTTATGAATATATTACGCGCGTTACGTAAAACATTTGGAAATTTAATGCTGCAAAGAGACACGGCTATTGAATTGATTATGTTAATGAAACGTATGTGCGAATATTACAATGAAATGTACCGTACGAACGAGATTTTTTAATGTTTTGCACAACGCACGAATTATCGCCGTACCGGTGCAGCAATTGAAGCAGCTGCGACAAAGCAGAGGCCAAAGAAGACGGTTGTTTCAAACATTTTATTTAATGGAAAGGGTCATCGAGTAACAATTGGTTTTTATTTAAATGGAAACCAGTGATCGATAAGTGTGATAGAAATTCCTCGAAGAATTAAATCAAGGAATGTTAATTGTTAATCGTTCTCGTTACGAATAACCGTTATGAACGATTAAAATTTCGTTTGACTACCGGCAGCCGCTATCGATGAGGGAAATTTAATTTTCTGATTATCAGTAGCCGATATAAATGATCGAGAATTTGTTTGATTACCGATAACCATTATCGACGTGAAAAATATTTTCTAGTTACATTCGGCTATTGTCGATTGTTAGCGACATTATCGATAGAATGGAGTTAAATAAATTGAATAAATATACCGTTTCATATGATAAGAGTAGAGACATAATGCAGAGCTTCGATTCGATAAAAGCAAATTTTAAATGCTTCGAGTCGTGCCGCCATTGATGCCAAGCAGCGGTATAATAATTATATGGAGTCTTATGAAATGATTTTAATTTGATTTTAATAA
This sequence comes from Bombus flavifrons, assembly GCF_040668555.2. Taxonomy (NCBI): domain Eukaryota; kingdom Metazoa; phylum Arthropoda; class Insecta; order Hymenoptera; family Apidae; genus Bombus; species Bombus flavifrons. The sequence continues at coordinate 6,861,488 of NC_138455.1, read as the reverse complement.
AATGATTTTAAATTGAAGGAAAATAAAAAGAAAAAAATATGTATATATACGAACTGTGATAATTCCCTGCGCATTTCTATGTTTCAAAATCGTTGTTATATTTTGTGAAAATTATTTGTCTGGAAATGTTAATATTTGGTAAAATTAATTTAAATTAATATTTAATGTAATATTAAGAATTAGGTTTTATGATGATTATAAACTATAAGTTTCCAAGTTTCCTTTACAGCATCGAACCTTAATCATCTACGAGTATCTGCGAATAATTTCACGATCCACTGTATATTCCGTAAAAGTAATTAGAAAATCATAGATTTGCATAAAAAACGTGTTTCACGTGAAATTTTTATTGCCTGTATAATCTTTTTTCTGATGAATATTCTCGTTAAGCGTATCCTTTGATATTTCAGCGAGGCACGTGCTTTACGTGTAGCCTGCGTTATTTCGATAATTCTTTAATTTTCTTCTGTACCGGTAGCTCGTAAGAATATTTCAAAATTCAACCGCACGTTGCATATTTCACGCTGACAATATTTACGCTTCGAGGAGCTTGCCTCTAACTGCATCATGCACAACGCTGGCTATGCCAGTGTAAGTATAAATTGGAGTATAAACTACCTTTTGTAGTGCAAAAAATGCATTATCCTCTTCTGTCTTTCATCTTTCTCTCCCTTGCGTATTCTTCGTCGATTTACTTTCACTTTTTCCTTTTATCTCGGGGGATTCAGTCTTTCTTCCTCGTTTTTTTCTTCTTTTTTCCTCTTTTTTTTCGCAGAATTTCTTGGCGACATCTCATTTATCTCTCGACCGCGATATTATTTGTTTAGAATTCGCGAAATAAAGTCGATCTCGTTGGAAAGAAAATTGAGAAAATTTTGGCGCCAATATTAAGATTTGAAATTCTTTTTAACATAAAGATTCACAAATTTTCCAATTTTTCCCTTTTTTTGAATTAAACGAAGTCCTTTAAAAAAATCGTTGGAAAAAGTGCTTGGAAAAATTTTAGCAAAATAAAATTCGTATAGTAGTTTCCATCTTAGAGGTCCGCCGATGCAGGTGCGTGTCTCGTGACTCAAAGCTACTCACGTACTGTATCACGTTCCGCTATATTTTTCTTTGCTGTACGGTCCGTGTCTTTGATCTATTTCTCGTTGTAACTACTCTAATTGCAACGGTTTCTCTAAATTGGCAGAAACATACTACGAACACGTTTCATCTATAACATTATATGTATATACAGTTTCCCCTCTGAAACAATATAGAAACATAGAACGTGTATTACGTGGTTTCACTTTTTAATTAACGATCATCTAGCCTTTCTAGTTGCCGGTGTACTTGCAGAGCTTGCATTAATGATGCATTAAAACTTGACAAGTTTTAATTGCGCCTTATAATTAAAGATACTTTGAAAAATTGCGTTAAATCGATTAAGAAAAGATTGTTAATTAACTCGAAAAATTGCATTAAACGAACTTCAAAAGATCTACCGGGCTTCTACAACCGACGATCAAAGTTACTTTGAAAAATTGCATTAAATCGATTTTAAAAAGTTGCATTAATCTTTCACGATTTATCATTGAAATTACTTTGAGAAATCGCATTGAATAGACTTTTAAAAATGTGCTAGATTTATAATTAATATTATACCGCTCGTAATTAAAAAGTTCATTCCAAAAATTGCACGACATCAACGTAAAGGAAAAGTTTGCTTTGAGGAAAATCACACAGTGGCTATAAAAAGTATCGACATACGCCGTTATTTTCCAGTGAAGCGTTATTTTATCACGTTCTTCGTCTCATTTCGATGATGATGAACTTCTGTAGTCGTACAAAACGGTGTGCCAATATTAAGTGTAACTGCTGTATAAAACCGACTTTCTAATTTTGTGAAAATGTGAAAGCAGAAACGAATTTTTAATATTCCACACTATTTCAAGTCAAGTACATAATCCAATTATAATATCTTTATTGCACTGCAATTACAACACCTTTGCTATAATCCAGTTATAACACTAACGCTATAATCCTATCGATCGTATGAGAATTATAAATTACAATACTCTGAAGAAATTATAGAAAATCGAACTCGATCGATCTTGTATGTCATTCATCGGTAGTTCAATTGAAGTTTCATGTCGTCTGAGTTCGTCGTATGTTAAAATGCGATCGTAATGATGAATGAAATCGGGTCCGGTGAATTTTTCATTAAAATATCAGAGAAAACAATTTCGGGATTTATCCGCGGTTTTATTGGTTGTCGTTGAGTGGTTCTACGGTGTCGTTTGTCTCACATTCGTTTAACGAGTCCTCTTGAGACCTGTCAGTTGGCATACAGCAAGTTCGTTCTTCACCAGACAATTCCCGCTTCTATCGCTACGAATTTATTAAATCCAGTTCTATACGTCCGTCCTCCATCCCCTTATTTTCGTTCGAATACTGAAATACACGTGGAAAATAGTTTCCTAGGAAATTAGGCAGCCCGCTTACGCGTGCATTCAGGTCAACTAATTACAGCTTGTCTTACCCACGCTGTGGTTTGTCTTCTTAATGAGAAACTCGAGAGAACAGACCATTACGGCGATCGATTGCGTTTTGTTTTTCTCTTTAATTCGAATTTATTTGCCTCGAACATTTCTTAGAATATTCCCCAATGGGATCGTGTATTTGCCTATACACGTAAATATGGAAAATTAATTGTACGTCAAATTATAATAGATTCGGATTTTCGAGTAATTCTTTGGCTGATAGGTGGAAAAATGCAATTGGATTTTCGTGTACAGAAATATTTTTCAAGCTTCCCGCATTTTAAGATACGTAGGTATGGAAGTTTTGCTCCTATTAAATTAGATTTGGATCTGATTCTCTGTTCGAAAAGTGGAGAAAATGGAATTGCATTTTCGAGTATGAAGATACTTCTCAAGATTCTTCTTATGTTTGGAAATACAAAGATATTACAAAAAAATGATTGTCCGTTAAATTACATTTGGACTTTCGCACTATTTTTCATTCAAAAAAGAAGAAAAAAAGAAGATGGAAGGTGGAATTGAATTTACAGGTATGAGATTATTTTTTAAAGTTCGCGTATTGAGACGTGGACAAGGTGTTGGATCGTAAATAGAAGTTTGCTTTTTCGATTATAATCAGCACGGAGATTCATTCACGGTTGTACATTCTCTTTCCTGTGAACAAAACCGTGCATTGTTCATACACCATTCGAAGGAGTGGAAATTAAATTCTCATTGAACAATGCACGCTTTTCCTTGACGAGTTTCACCGAACGAAACGACTAACTACTTTCCCTAATCCTGTGCTTTTCTTTCATAGTATTGTTCATGTCTTTTGTTGTAAGCTTGTTCGCTTTGTATTTAAATGGATTAATTCAGCAATAGGAATCCCTTGTAACTACAATTCCAATATAACTCCAGTGTCTTAGAAGTGGATTAGAAATAGCAATACAGATACTGCAACGAGAGATGTACCAGTGTCAATTATATCTTCATTATCTAATCTCTATCTTAATGATCTATACCTATAATTATTTAAATGCATATCAATCTTTGTCGTCAATTAAATTTTTAAAATCTGTTTGACTGAAAGTCTGAGCCTGGAGAACGTTCCGTGAGCTAAGTTTTTCCATCGGCGAACATAATTCCTGATAACTAGATAACGAATTTCCCTGGAAATTCATATTTTTTCAGAGTATGATTAATAAAGTAGAAAATTGTTTTACCTACCAAGTATTATAGGGAGCATTATACTTTAGATATTTTCTACATTTTTTTCACATCATGTGCATTCTATGCAATTTTGAATTTTAAAATTTTCCACGGATGCATAAGAAACCTCGGTCTACCGACAATCGCTCGTTTTTTCCAATTTCATTCTTTACATAAAAAGGGTAAAAATAAATTTATCATAATTCCATAACAAAATAATAAAAAAATAAAATTTTTTAGAATATGATAAAGGAATGCGTTTACGTGATCTGTAGAAATCTGTATCAGCATTCCACGCTGTGTTTAAGTATAAATATAAAGCATAAATATTAGCATGCAAGAGTGGCATTTTAAAATGTCTGAGAAATGCAATCGGCTTATGCCACGCGCTCGCCGGAAACGTGCTTCTTTTGTACATATCTGCCTTTGTAGCTACCCTCGTATACCTGCTCGCGATCCAACACTCTGCATAAACTGCACCAGTCACGGTATCTTGCTCTATTGACTCCCTGCTTTTCACGAGTTCACCGGAAAAGTTACCTGGATTCGAAAAGTTACGTACCCACTGAAAAAAAAAAAATATATATATATATACAGAGTGGTTGGTAACTGGTGGTACAAACGGAAAGGGGGTGATTCTACGTGAAAAAAGAAGTCGAAAATATAGAATAAAAATGTTTCGTTTGAGGCTTTGTTTTCGAGAAAATCGACTTTAAATTTTCGCTCGGTACGCGTGCACTTTATCACGTCTCGTTATAACGGATCTCTCTGTAGATCGTTGTCTCGATGGAAAAATAAAAAAAAAAAAAAAAATTTTATTCTATATTTTCGACTTCTTTTTTCGCGTAGAATCACCCCCTTTCCGCTTGTACCACCAGTTACCAACCACCCTGTATATGAAAACAATTTGAAAGGGTTGATGCGATCATCTCACGAAGATACATATTTTATTATCCTATCAAGATCAAATGGATTTTACAATAACTCGCGTATGTTAGTGTTTAGTTGGTTTTTGCATATGTTAAGAGTGGAATTTGAAGTTAGTTATCGGAAATTAAATTCGTTGATACAAAACGTTAGAGATATCTCGCAGAATAAAACACAGCTGTTCGATCAGCTGAGAAAATCTGTCTTCAAATATTGACACGGGCAACATCGCAGGTTCTAGAAATGAGATTTTTGTTGTAGATAACGCGCCGTTGTTATTTAACAATATGCGTAACACATAAAGACCTGCAGCTTGGCTATTACGCGCCCTTACGTTAATTATATTCATATTAAAATGCAGCCACGTATGACTGTACAACCAAATAATTTTCATTTCTTCGATAGGTCCACGTGAAACTTCTACAATATCAACAATGAACATTGTACTTGGTATATTTGCGCTCTGTACATTTTTGAATTATTATATTTTCCTTAAATGCGTAACGATCCCTTGGCTTAATATATTAAAAACATACATATTTTCGCAGTACTATAATTAATATTGTACTTTGAATATTCTATACGCAGGATGCAGCCGAATAACGTGCGCGAGCAGGCATGAAGCGATTCCTTATGAAAAAATAAGAAAAGAATATGGAATAACATTTTTTCATATATCATTTCGTTTTTTGAGAAAATCGAGTTTGAAAATTTATCGAGTATATCTGAACATGGCTAATTCCGAATTGGACAACAGTAAATAATTGATAGGACAGATAAAAAAAAAAATAAAAAAAAAAAAAAATAAAAAAAAAAAATAAAAATAAAAAAATAAATTTGACAATTTATCATACGCGTATAGTAGGCCAATTGTTAAATAAACAGGCCCAGACTCTATTTTCTTGAAAATGAAGCCTTAAACGAAAATTTTATTCGCCATCTTTTACTTATTTTCGCATAGAATAAACTACTGACTGATCCTACCCAGTCGGTAATTAGCCAAGTTCAATTATACCTTGCAAATTTTCAAGCTCGGTTTCCTCGACAACGGAGCGTCGTGCCGTATGAAAAAAATTTTATTATGTATCTTCTTATCTTTTCGTAAGGAAACACGTCGCTACCCGCTTATATATATTATTCGACTGCACTCTATATTTTTGCACGTTTGCATTCGTTCTATGAATTAATGTCGCTTTAAATTTCCACGAAGATATAAAATTCCACAGCCTAATTATTACACGCTCTTATAATAAATACATCCACGTTGAGACGCAGCCATATGCGTATAACCACGTACAACAAACGTTTTTATTTCTCCCAAAATTCATCGCAATAATTAAATTTTCATAACGAAAGAAATCGCTCGGATGTCCAAGCTTCATTGATAAAAAGGCAGACTGTAGAAGGGTACGGTCAAAACGAAGTGCTGGAACGATGGGGGCGTCCGGTATGGTGGGGGCTAGACGGCAGCTGTTTGCTCGACCGCCGAGGGTCGCGTTCCATGTGTACCCGCCAGTAATGCCACATCGTTGTCGCCGGCTCTGCAACGAGTATCGTGTGTTTATCCATGAAACTCGTGTCGAGAAACATTCGTGAAAAATGTGACGTTTAACCTCCGTGAAAGTGTGTTCGTTAGTGTGTGCCTTGGTATGAATCGGAGAAAACTACAACTGAGAAAAGGAAGAAAATAAAATGGAGAAAACATAACCACCCGGTAACGACAAGAAACATCGAACATGAAGAGGTTGGAGGAAGAAATTGTTGATCAGTGTTGTGAGAACTGGTTACGCGATCGAGGCACGTTGGTCGACGACTTGTAAGGAGATTCCGAGTTGGCGGTGAAACGTGGTGAATTGAGAAACAGAATGAAAAGTGCGTGGAAGGTGACAGGTTAAGTTTCGAACAGGGGACGCTTGCCTCCAAACGGCACTGCTCGGTCGGTAACGCGCGAGAAATCGATTGTTTGCTTGAAGAGTAAACGTTCAAATAGCATATCGCAGTTTCTTTTATCTATAGTTAGAAAATTAATTGATAGCGAGTTACCTTGTATTTATCTTTCAAGAGTTTGACGAATTGAATTTAGTATAAGGTTGTCAAGAAGATACAGGTTATGTAAATTTTTTTACGAACAATAATGGCGACGTAATTGCTAGGCAAACTTGATCGTCACTTAATTAGTCATTTTATAAATGTGGACTGCATAATGTTCATGTACAGGTCGTTAAAGTGAATTAACCTAGTTAGAGAGGTATAAGGTGTCGATCTACAATTGGGATCGTCACCGTGTCACAGAGTGTACACAAATATCACGTGTCGCGAGTGTAACATCCAAAATACAGGTAATCTATTACGCTGACAGGCGTATCTGGTATCGAGACAGTCATTTTTGCCACGACAAGTATTGGAAATTAATATTTATCGTCAGATCAATCGATACGTCAGTCAAATATTTTTTCCTCGTACATATTGTCGCTCGATCTACCTTTTCAATTGAAACGATTAATATATTATCAAACTTTTCTATAAGAAAGAAAATTATTTTTATCGTATTCTTCGTACTTAACCTATTATAATTTGAAACGATTAAAGTAATATCTGAAGAGACTTTTCTAGAAGAAAGAAAATTATTTTTATAATATTTTATTAACTTGCAATTGCGAAATAAGGTTGAGAATGAGATTTTCGAATATATGCGAAGTGTGCAACCGCGTTATAGCAGAAAATGGCTGTCGTCAGACAAGAGTACATAGTTCCTTTTCCTTCTTGGGAAACACGATGAACGCTATCTCAACTCGAATGGTCGACTTGCTCTCGATGGTATTCGAGAACGGTAGTGAACGGACGCACGTGCGTCCTTGCGAGGTAAACTTCTATGCATGGAAGGTTGCATAACCATAAGTCGATTCGTTCATGGACATTTTCCCACCAGTTTTAGGTATTTTCTTTCGCTTTTCTTCACATTTCTCTTGATATTCCAAAGACATTGTCTTTTCTCTTTCGACTATCTCATATATAGAATTTTCGAAAAACGTATTAAACGTTGCTTCCTTAGAGAAAAACATTTTAGCTTCATCAAGATTAATTCAACATACATATATGTATATGTATATATTTATCTTCTTTTAATTGAACACTTTAATTAAATAATAGCAACGAAGCTTAAATATTAAAGATATGATATTTTGTAAGACCAGAGAATGATAATTATTTTTTAATATTTTTCCGAGGAAAATAATGCATACATACATAGTATGTGGTCATTGAGCGTTAAGTTTAACTGTTCGTAAACATGTTATTTACTATAACGTTAAGCTTAACGCCCACTGGTCTGGTCGTTCGTGTTAGTAACGCGTTGTGCAGCAGCGTTAGTAAATGGTTAAGGTTAAGCGCGTACGTTATATTTCTTAGAATCAAAATTAAAAATGATTACGTATCTTTTCCTGGCTTTAATGCCCGCCCAGCAGCGATTGAGTCACTGTTTATTTTATGTTATAATAATGAAGCGAAGGGCTGACTATAATATGACAGCAAAATCCACTTAAACAATAAATTCGTTATCAAAATCATGTACATATATTGTTTGATGGAATAATAACACTTAAATGTAACTTAGAAAGTAATAAACGTGAAACAACTACATGAGTCAGAATTGATCCAGCCTTCGCCGAGGGTTAATATTTTAGCTTCATCTCTATCATATGATCTCACGGCAGTTTGCCTTCTTCTCGTTATTATGATTCACCAAACGACGAGTTAAAAATTATTATCATGAAAAATTAGAGGGACGTTACTTACAATAGCACGTCTCGACAATATTCATCGTAGGTGTGAGTCTTGTATCCTCGTAATCTTATATTTTTATGGACACAAAGAAATAGTAAAACAGATAGATTTGTATATATTATGACTTATATAAATTGTTCAAATTGCGAAAATCGTATTTGGTTGTTAATTTCGCATTGTAATGTAATAATTAGGTTGCAAATATTTACGCGTATTTTTATGAACAGGAAGAAATGGAATATATCAAAGAATACTAATTGAAATACTAAAGAAATAAAATATAAAAAATTTCTAATTAGAACGCTAAGGTAATAGAGGCTACATAGAGATTTGTTTTTTATTTTAAATCTTCAAAATATTATAAATTATATATGTACGTTGTATAACGGATACCTGACTTGCAACATTTTGTACATTTTTAAGTATTACGCGTATTCACAGTCTAGTGGTATCTTGATGTTCATCGTGTTGCTATGTTTTTGTAACACGTCGTTCGAATTCATTAAGTATGCGTCTTGAGTCAGTTGGAAGAGCTTGACGAGCGGAAGGAGGCGTTCGTCTGGTGTCAAAGAACCGTAGTTTCACGCGGCAAAGGAAGTAGATTGCAGTTTATCGTAGACGGTGTTCCGATAAGGGAGACAACGCCTCAAAAGGATCCATTGTTAACGTTTTCATCTGTCCAAGGCCGTTCTACGTTTTAATTGCCCTAATTCTCGCGAATCGTGCGCTTTATTAGAGAATTTTTTTTATTTTACTTTATCTCAGCCTGTTAGTCCGGTATTTTTTTTTAACGATTTGTTCGTTTCTATAGTTTCAATGAATCACGCGTTCTATTTGGGAATTTCATAATAATCGAGAAATGATCCGCTGAAAACAGGGTTTTACTTCACTTTATCGAAATCCGCGCCAAAATAATGGAATCTATCAACGGTGCAGATATCCTACAACACACATCACTGAGTATATTTAATTTTGATAGAATATTGGATTTTTGAATAAGCAACTTGAATTTATAAACACAATTCGTTCACTCCACAAGAAGCTACGTATTGTTCGTAGAAAATCATTAGTTTCTCGTTAACTTAACGTATAAAATAAGTATAATACCATATATAAATACAATATAAAATCAAATAGGTACACGTATACGATATATGGTCAATATATGTAAATATTGAAAGGATTAGTTCAATTTTCAACATCGATAACAATTTCTGTCTTAATCTGACCGCGGCGAGGATCCAAGAATTACCGTAAAAAATTGTTATTTCCTCACCTGACGTTTCCCTATTAGTACTTTCCTTAACGATTCATTAATTTCACGGTCGATGGCTTGTTGGTGGCACGCGGTTCGTTACGGAACAACGCTATATTAACAATGCCAGAGTACAGTAACTTCAGAGAAAATGGATTGTAATTTATCGACGAGATATAACGAGCACGACGCGATAAAAGAGGACAGATGCTTTAATTACTCTTTGTCAGGGTCAGGAGAGTTTCCAGGCTTCCTTTCCTTTGATATCGTACTTTTCGTCGAAATCGGTATTCGTATTCCTTTTGCGAGATTAACACAGAGGACACGTGGTCGTTCGATTCCTAACCCGGCACATCGAATCAAACGTGGCTTATAAAAGGCCCCGTTAGCCGCAAATCGTTTTTTCAGGATTTCTGCTTCGGTGACAGCGCGTCGACGCTTGTGCAGAGATAAAACAGTGGCTTGGATGCCCGTTTATTACTCTGTCTTTTGTATCCTTTGCCCTCGTTGCCCTTTCTCCTGGTTTCCCGCGCCTGGATCCCCAGGAGCAATGTTCGTTGCCTCTGATCGCTGTCGAATCAAAGTTCACACATTCGCATCCGATTTTCACTTGCCACAATCTTGTACATTAACGAAGATTTTTCATACAGCACTTATCTCTATACTACTGTACTTTGCATAAATTTTTATACCTCTGTGCTTCTGTATTTATACTTGTATAATTTGTAAAACAAAATTCTAATTTAATAATAGCAAAATAAATAATAATAGTAATAATAAAATGATAAATCTTTTTATAAATTAGAATTAGAAATATGAAAAAAATACGTATTACATTATTCGTAAGTATTAGGCATTCAAAGCTTATGATTTCGTAGAAGACACAATAATTAGTTGAGATGAGACATTGTAACTGCCATAAGACAAATTTTAAAAGTTATTAACTTAATTATATCATGTTAACATAAAACGTGAAATCTTTTTATAAATTAGAATTAGAAATGTAAAAAAATACATATTACACTTCGTAAGTATTAGGCATTGAAAGCTTATGATAGCGTAGAAGACACAATAATTAGTTGAGATCAGACATTGAAACTGCCATAAGACAAATTTTAAAAGTTATTAACTTAATTATATTATGTTAACATAAAACGTGAAACATTTTTTTGATTATCGGCAATCCTCGTCGGTTTTTATTAATTTTACTTTGCTTACGAATAACCATTATCGATGACGAAAATTTCATTTTGGTCATCGAATGTTCATTTGGTATCGAGGGGAAGTGGGATCGAGCGGCGCGGAAAATCACGACTTGGCTATAAAATGATATTTCTTCTGTCTTTTCTGTTATTCCCTTCAGCACGTTCCAAAGGGTGATTAATCCAGCTCCATCGAACAAGAAAACGCGAAGCAATTTTCCGTAATGTAATCCACTTTCGTTGCTTGGAGCTCTTAATGGTGGCGAAAAAGTTGCTTCGACAGGGAAGTAGTAAAAGTTCTAATTTCATTCGACTCCCGAGGAAAGTAATATCCTCGGATTGAAGCCCATCCGATGGAATCGGCGTCTCGATGCGGCAAAGCCACTTCTCTCTATCGAGAAGGAAAAGAAAAGAAAGAGATCTCTTGTTAACATTGTTACCGCGGCACGGGTTGCTCTGCTGCGTTTTCTAGTTAAATGAGACTCGAAATAGGCTTCTATAATATCGAGAGAATTCGAAAGGCAATATAAATGGCGAACGTGTATCTCGTTAGATGGTAGAGCCTCTTCGTTCTTTAACGTCGTTGGAAATCTGAGCGTGGAATTACGACGATACGATCTTTCGTAGTAACAATCGTGAGACAGTAATCACGAAGAAGAAAGGGGAAACGGAAGCGTTATTAGTGGCTATTAGCACAATAGACGTTAAAACGAGAGGAAGTTACTGCTACGTATCCTCTTTATCTCTCTATTGTTTCTTCTACCCCTTCTACTATTCTATATCCAGATACATATTTTCTCGATGAAGAAATTGATGTACTCTCTCGCTTGTTAACCACGATAATTGCCACTCGGAAAAATTAGGTATTCCAAAGAAATATCGATAGTTTCTCTTTCTTCGATAGTCTCAAGCTCCGAAGCCGATAGTAATTGCCATTTGAAGGAATTGCTGGAAGATAGTATTGGTTGCTTTTCTTTTTTAAATATTCGAAGCTCTGAAGTCGATAATCACGGCTCGTAGAAATTAATGAAACATAATATCGCGTTTATTTTTTTTTTTTTTTTTGCTTTTTTTAATATTTCAAATTCTAGAGCCGATAATTTACCGTTTGAAGGAATCAATGAGAGATTATTTTGCTTGCTTTCGTCTTTGTCATATTTGAAGTTCGAAAGTGGAGGATTTTGCCGTTTGAAGGAATCATTGAGAGATAATATTGCTTGTTGTAGAGTTTGTAATATCTTAAGCTGCAAACTCGATAATTGCTGCCGTTTGATTTCTCCAGTTTCTTAGAGCGTCGACGGGATCTTGGACAAATCAATCCTCCCCTGACAATTTACTTACCTCTGGCTTTAATTATCCCATTATCATCTCGACGAGCCGTAATTACCTCGTTAACTTCTAACGAACTCCAATCTGTATCGCGAGAGAGCGATTTTATTCCTCTCGATCGATCCGAGTACGTCGAAGCTGCTCGTGTTTCTGCAGTCCAGTTGGTTGCAAAACATACAGTCTCTTACATAAGCCTACGTACATTCTTCAATCCTGAAATAATTATAACAACGATGATTAGATTGTATTGAGAAATCGTATTAAATTTTATGTTGATTGAACATATATTTAAATTTACTTATATATATACGACTTACATATTTAAATAAGTAACACAATTCATTAAAAAAGTAGACTTATTATTACATTAATATCTTTAGAACCCAAATATTGAATTTTATTAAATTTACATTATATATATGAAAATGATATACGTAAAGAAGTGTTTAAAATTTATTAATTTTTATCTCCAGAGTAAAACATGTATAAAAAATTCAAATTTATATTCTGCTGCACAGGTATAAAAAACGACCTACAATTTACGATCTTTCTGGCATGGAAGATCGACATTTTTGCAAATTTTCTGTTATCTACTATGTCCTTTTCTATAAATCAAATACGTAAAATTCAATAAGCGTACACAGACCTGTGTGTCCGACTGTACATTCTTTTACGCTGCGTGCTTATCAACATTTCAAAATTAACAATTCGACCATCTGCCAGCCTCCAATCGTCCGTCTGTCGAGTTTATCTAATCATCGACGTGCTTATAATATCATTTCCGTCAGTTCTGTTTAATTTGCACTTACCTCGGCTCGTTCCTACAACGATTTTCATATCCATCGATTTTTCTTTTTACGTATTATTTTATTGGTTTTAGCATCTACGTCTTTTTTCTCTCGTGACACCGTTTACTTTTCGATAAGGGCTGACCAGTCGATTTTCCCTGCGCATATATCTGCAAGGAATTTCTATTTGGCGTTCAAATCACAAGTTTCGTCGACAACAATAGTCATTCTATCGAATCCAGCTGATTGATCTCAAAGAGAATATTCGGATGAGATCGATGCTCAGATCGATCTCTATTCTTCATTGCAATGGTGAGATGCGTCTTCTTCGTGAAGCTTGCAAAACCACTTATTTCACTTTCATCTTCTGGTCTAATTGTATTCGTCGACAAACCATCCATTTGTCCGATTTCCAGGTTTCCTCGAAGTTTATGGGCAAAGTTCGCTAGCCAGTTGCTTCGTTCAGTACACAAATGCTTTTGTTCGTTTCCAGTCGCATATCGGTGAATGAAGCGCGTGTTTCATATATTACTGGGTTGGCAACTAAGTGATTGCTGATTTTGTCATTAGGTAGTAATGATAAAATCAGTAAACCCAAGTAGTAGTAAACCCAATACAAGAGCCGCAATATGTAACTGCTCAAGATGCGGTCGCAGAAAGGTCTAGAAATTGCCAGTCATGTTCGTAAGTTACTGGAGACGAGTAAAAGCAGGAAACGTTAAAACTTATCCGAGATTGAGAATTAGCAGAGATTCGGTATCAGTATTAATTTTAAGAGTATCGGATTAACAACTTTACGAATTGTTTATATTTGAGTAAGATACTCAGAATACCTGAAACTTTTGGAAGTTAGAAATTTTCTACGGATTCGTTGTTTGTATATATATATATTTAATTTGTGTATATATAATATATATATTTAGTTTGTATATAAATATTCTATAATATTTATTTATTTATTCCATTATATATTTCATAATAATCGAAGCAATAGATGCAGGAACGCTTGTAGATTTAAATTGTTTATACATCGAGTGTGAATCGTAAAACTTCTCAAAATTAAATTATTTTACAGATTTTCCATGAAAATTCTAGGGCTATGACGCATAATAATTGAAGCAACAGAATATTTGTGCATTGTCAATAACTTGTGAGATACTCAGGCTGCCTAAAACTTCTGGAAGTTAGGAATTTTCTACGAATTCGTTGTTTGTATTAATTCTAATAGCATCGAAGTTTAAAGCTTATCTACATATTTCTATAATATTTATTTATTTCCCATAATATATTTCATAATAATCGAAGCAATAGATGCAGGAACGTTTATTTATACACCGAGTGTGAATCATAAAACCTCTCAAAATGAAAATATTTTACAGATTTTCCATGAAGATTGACTCTAGGGCTATGAAAACTTGACACGTTTATGCTATAGTTATGACGCATAATAATTGAAGCAACAGAATATTTGTGCATTGTCAATAACTTGTGAGATACTCAGGCTGCCTAAAACTTCTGGAAGTTAGAAATTTTCTACGGATTCGTTGTTTGTATTAATTCCAATAGTATCGAAGTTTAAAGCTTATCTACATATTTCTATAATATTTATTTATTTATTCCATAATATATTTCATAATAATCGAAGCAATAGATTCAGGAACGCTTGTAGATTTAAATTGTTTATACATCGAGTGTGGATCGTGAAACTTTTCAAAATTAAAATATTTTATAGATTTTCCAGGAAGATTGATTTTAGGGCTATCAAAGTTTGGCACGTTTATGCTATAGCTATGACGCATAATAATTGAAGTAACAGATTCAAGAATATTTGTGCATTGTCAATAATTTGTGAGATACTCGGGAAGCTTGAAACTTGTGAAAACTAGGAAACTCCAAGAGATTTGTTTTCTCTACTAATTCCATGGCTGACGAAGCTTAACCAGATATCTGTTTCCATGATGAAAGTTACAGTAACGAATGCAGGAATACTTGCGGATTATCAATAATTTCTAGACTAAGTACAGATCTCAAAACTTTCCCAATTGAAACAAATTTGTACAGATTCGTCATCGGCATTAATCCCAAAGCTATCTAACGTTAACAGAACATCTATCTCTATGGTAGAAGTTGAAAAGTAACTCGTCGGTCATTTGTTAGTTTCTCGTGACTAATCGCAAAAGTGTAATAGGAGGTTTAAAAGTATTCAGCGTCTTCGTACAGCCAGTTTAGAAATTCGTTTCGAACGCTTCTATATATTTCGCAAAATTCTAATTCGTATTCTAAAGCAGTTACGAACATCCACTCAAATTGTGTACAGAAGTTTGCGAACGACTTTAGAAAATACTTATAGTCTGATTTAATCTTCTCCGATGCTTCAGTAAATCTGAAATCAATTATCAAAATCACTTTGCGTATCCCTCGGTCAAAAATTCCAAACAATTTCAAGAAACACTCGTCCCATAAATTCGCTCCCTTCCGATGCTTCTCTAATCGAATCCTAAATCCAACCAATAAATATCGCGCGTATTCTCTCGCCAGGAAACAGTTCCAGAGGCGATCAATCTATTCGATAGAAACATTAAGATCGCGTTATATCGATTAGAAGTAAATCAGAAGATCGGTGACGTTGCACAATCAAATCTCCGTTTATCCACTTCCTCGATACTTGCTCTAACCATTTCGGTTTACTCTTTTGGCCACTCTCGATGCAATGCCCTCGATCTTGGCGATCCAATGGCCAGCCACGGACGCCGGCAATAAGTTTGATTGGGCTAACAAATTGTCACGCTCGTCTCGAAGAGGAAGAGTCGACGTTCAGTCCACTTCTTCGTAATGGGTAATTGTGGTTGGCGCACTGGAATCGACCGGGTGCGTGTCCTAAGTAAATAATAAAATCGTTTCGCTACGGGCATACGTCAGTCTGTCGTGTGACACGCATTCGTTCGGACTCGCTCGTGTTGGTCGCTACGAGCGTCTGTCGATTTGAAATTCGTCCGCGATAGCGTTCAAACTTTTCTCATTTTCTTCCTCGTTCGTTCGGATAGAGTTATCAAGGTCAGAAGGATATTTCAGTCAGACTAACTATTATGTACATGTCATTTGTCGTGTAAACGCGTGAAATTCGATTACAAGAAGCAAAAGTTAAACCATCTACATCTGCAAAGAGATTATGTAACTCGTTATTAACACCGGCGTGATAAACTGTGAAATAAACGTATCGCGTACTTACGTTGCAAGCTCAACATCGCAGATCATGGTTATCTACGAGGACGTAATTTCTACTCGTCAAAATGAAAGTCTGTGAGGCTAACGTTGATATTCTCAGCTGCATCTGACGTAATTCTGTGGCGCGTGTATATTACTTTGTTTCTACGAGTTAATTTCTTTCTTTCGCCAGTTGTTACACGATAGAAGATCAAACAACCCTACGAGAGGATCGTTCCAATTGTTTCATCGCTTTTCATTGTTATAATAACACTGGTTCGTACTATACAAATTTGATTATTTCGTGTATAGTTCAAGATCGCGCTTCAAGGTATTAAAATTCGGCTAACTCGGATAACTCTTATCTTATCATGTTCCTAGAAATTACGGTTGTTCGTTTGACGTGGAATATGAATTTTCCCGGCGTAGCCGCGTTTTGTGAGTAATCTAACCGTTTAGCAAGCCCAGGGACTTGTTCCAAATGGAACTAGAGAACGGTAGAATTGAGTAGGATTTCGATTTGAAATGCGATCCACGTTATTGCTCTTACGACTGCATTCGTTTCTTCTACTTTTCTTATTTCTTTCTCCTTTTTTTTTTTCTTTTTCTTCTCTTGTCTTCTCGGGAGACTATTGATTTTTACTTTTTATTTGTTCGCGCGAGCGACGACGATTCCACGTATCGATGTTTTTAATGTCGTCATAAAGAGAGCTATTAACCTTGATGAGAAACGAAGTATATTTATAGGCTGTAATCCAAATGGACGTTTATTTCTCGCCGCAACAAATATATTTCGCGATACCTGACATTTGTCGTAAATTTTTCTTTCCACACTTTTAGTCGTTCGTAGGAAATGTTCATCGTGTTTGCCCAACCAAAGAAAGAACAGTCTGTGTTTTATCTACCGGAATATCGTCAGCGTTTGAGGTTACCGTGATAATGTGACATTTCAGCTTACTTAAACCAAAGAAGTAGCCCGAAGAAAGGAGTCTTTCCCTGCCAAAGAAAATCAAACGTAACATGAGTCTCTATCGAAGGATACATTTAGTCAAACATTGTGCATATTCAACGAAATTGTCAACGAGGATAGTCACGAGTTATCAAGAAACCGAATGTGATACCATACGTAATACACTGTGCGTAATCGCACAGATTAAGTTGGCTGAGATCGAGGAAAACCAAGTGAAACTTTTCGAACATTAAAAGAAATCAGCCGCAAACATCGAAGGATCCTCCAGATGAAATTTCGCAAATTATCCGCGTCCAGTCCCAAAATGGAATTGCTCTCGAGGCGATCGTCGAGCGACAGGATGTCGACCTTGAAGCGGTCGAGATCCTTTCGTGCATCGATAAAGCTCATGTCGAAGCTGCGAAACCACGCGAGTCTTCGTTTAAACTCTGGCTTTGATCTTTCCCCAGTACCACTGCGAGACACGAAGAAACGCCGAAACCAAACTTCCCTCGTAGAAGAGACCACGTGGCCAACGAAAAGCCTCGAAATTCCTCCAAACGATTCGTCAAAAGACTCGTCGAAAGACTCTGACAAGTCCCTCAACAGTTTCTCGACGTCTCCCAGCTTGGGACATTCGATTTCCTCGAGCGAGCTGGAGTCTCGTAAAATCACCAGGGACCTGAAGAGCAAGTTGTGCCTTACGGACAGAATAATGGGCAAGAGTCGCAAGGAGCAGGAGAAATCATCGAAGAGGAACAACGACGCCTCGTCCCCGAGAGTAAACCATATATTTCGTTGGAAGAGCAACGAGGAGACTTCGTCCGTGTCGAACGGAGAGAAAGAGAAGAGAAACCTTCTCTATGGTAGCCAGTTGTCCTACGAGAATCCTACTTTCCGGCTGGACAGTTCCTTGGACTCGTCCGTTTCCAGTTTCATGTTCGAACCTGAGCATTCTGATCACGTCGAAACGAAGGAAGAACGCTCCATCGAGAAGTCGTATCAGGATACTGGGTTAACGATAGTCGTAGATCCCGCCAGACCAACGGAAGATGAAACGAGGAAATCCGCCGAGGACAGAACCGTGTTCGACATGGAGGCGAATTTCGAGTGCAATAAGAACAATCGTCCCGTGTTCACTGTAACGAAAGCTAGGAGCTTGTCGGTGAACGACGTGATTTTACAAGACGAAGAGGCGGTGAGGAGTAGTTTGGCGTTGAACACGGTCGATGGGACGACGTTGTTCGACTGGCAAGCGGATGACCGCGGGATCGAGGCGACGGAAAAAGGGCGGAAGGATGGTGAGAAAGTTCGAAAGACCTCGGTTTGCTCATCCAAGTCCTGCAGGATCAGGACGGTGGATAATATCGCGAATTTTTGGACCAATGCTCGCGGTGGAAGCTTTCGTAGCAAGGTGACGGTGGGCAGGAAGAAGTCGATGAAAGACTCGAGGGATGCCGAGTCCATGGATAGGATTCTTGTCACGACCACTTCTGGATCAAGTATGGGCTATCAGGTTTTTTGAGAATTTGTCGAATTTCTTCCGCTAAATTGGCTCATATTTTAGAGAGCATTTAGAAGAGAATTTTTTTCTACCATACAAAATTTTAATATAATATTTTATATTAACGATTATTATATATTACTGTAATTAATGTAGATAGTCAGATTAATATATGATACTTGATATCGTATACTCGAGACACGTGTCTCCTTCGAATTCTTTAAATAAACTGGATCAATCCTTTCGGTCTGATCATATGTTATGAGAAACAGGGAATAAATAGGAATATTTTAGTGGAGAGTTATAATCAATACGATATTACGATTAATATAGACAGACGGATTGCATAATTTCACATACAAATTCAGTGAATAAACCCTCTTCGAATTCTTTAGGCAAATTGAATTATTTAGCTGAAGTGTCTGTTGATAAATCACAATGCCTACATAGGACACTCTACGATAGAATTATTGAGAGCAGGAATGGGCTAAGTCACACTTTCTCTGAATTTCTGCCAATCTATGATTGGCATGAATTTATTCCAAAGAAACGAAGGAATTCATTTTTTTAAATAAAACCAACTAACGTACCAACGTGAATCGTTGCACACCTACCTATTTTTAACAGCGAATTACTTCATTTTTTGAATATTGTTGTTAGTCCACTTTTACTCTCAATATAACATATGTTACTGCAATATCGTATTTATTAGGTCGATAAATATATTACGAAACAAGAGTAATTTTATCAATTTTCCACGTATATAGTGAAGCCAAGGGGAAGAGATTTCCTTGCAGACCGCTTATTGCAATTTATTTTTCTTTTCTAATTGCTTCATTTGACACTGCAGGCGAGAGAGAGGAGAAGAAAGCGAGGACGCGCGAATTCTTCAAAGGAATTTTAATTAGACGAAAATTACGCAATACGTAATAAGAAAGAATGAAATATTCGAATTTTCGCGAAGAACACTCTTCTCCTCTGTGTTTATCTCTGTACAAGAATGTTGAATTAACTGTATGTATATACTGCGTTAACACGAATAGAAACGAAATTCTGCTCTCCTTCGGATTATGTGACAGTTGGTCTGCACAATCAAATTACAGTCGTCAGGATTTTGTTATCTATTGGGTTAGCAACTAAGTGATTGCGGATTTTGTCATTACATGGTAATGACACTTAGTTGTCAACCCAATAGTTACACGAATGAAAATCCTTTTTTGCGTCCGTCGTCGTCCAGCCGTGTGCTTATTTATTTATCTCTGCACGCGGAAAGACTTTCCTTGCAATTTTTTCCTCTGGCGGATTGTCTTTATCCAGTTGCTTTGATTTGTGTTCACGCAGAGCTGTACTCTTTGCAAGGGATGGAGTTCCTGGAAGGTTTCGGCAAGAAAAAACAACAGCCAAATCAACAATCGAACAATATTTCGTCGGTGCACATCAATCCCCTAACGGCACAGTCTCTCAACATACACCTGCATGGTATCTTTGATTTTTTTTCTTCTTTATTTGCCATTCATTTCTTTAAGAAGTTCCTATTTTTTAAACATTTACAGCGATGAAGAAAAGTACTAGCATAAGTTAACTTGGAAGATTCTATAGTAATTAAAAACATATATATTCTTCTAATTAATCGTTTTATCGTTTCTAATTAATTTTGTAATGTAATTTGTAATATAATTACACTTTTTGTCCTGTGTTGGGTTTCTAAACAATTCCAGTGTCGATTTTACAAGAGAAATCTCACGTTTCGTTGAGATCAGTTATTAATTTTTACTAAACGTTTGTTTAACGTCTAATGAATTATGATGTACTTAAACTTCAACCTCCGAAGTGATATTTGATAAACAAATTAGATAAAGAATCGTACGTTTCATAGATTTATACGGAACTTTACATGTCCATACTTTTGTTCATCACTGTACAATTTCTTTTTTTGGTCAATTTTTATTCATTTATTTCTTAGAGTTCTCATCTATAGTATTTTCTTCGTTATTTTTATACATTTGATGTTTCTTACTTCGAAATGAATTAATAAGATATAACGAGCGTCTACCGGTTCGTTAAGGAACAATAAAAATTCCCAACGTTCTTTCCACAAGGAAAATTACTGTTTTCCTATGAACGGCAGTTTCAATTTATTCCTCGTTTTGATTTTTTCAGCCCTCTTCGCAGCCGTGGAACATGGCCATCTCGACAAAGCCAGAACGATTTTGGAGTCGACAGACGTGGATGTGAACAGGTGAGTTTCCGAATATTTTTCCGGCTTTTGATAGAATTTCATTTCGCCTCGAGTTGGAACATTTTCACGGTCCGTTTGGAAACGTTTTAATAATACATGCTTCACGTGCAATGAAGAATATACATTTCGAATGAAATTCTCACGCACAAGCGGAAAAACAAAAATGTAACACTTCGCAAATGGGAAAAATGTTGCCGATATAACGCGCTGGTTCGATGACTGAGGCAAAGAACCAGCCAACGATGGCACTCCACGTGATTCTGATGTAGGTTAATTGCAACTGTTAATTAATTTCGCCGGCAGCCCCAGAAAACAAGCCAATTAACATAGGATTGGACGATGGATCCTCTGAAACAGGCACCCGATTCCTATTCCCAAAGTTTATCGATTTTTTAAAGTCATTGTAGTTACCTGATAATTATTCTCTTTTGTGATTATTTATATCGTCTTAATCGTGGTTGATCATGTGTACAATTAATTAGAAACCTTTATAATCGTTATTTGGCCTGTGAATTATCTATGCAAATTAGTACTCTTGTGAGCATAATTGAGGAAAATAAACACGAACAAAGATGTTTTGCTACTGAGTTATATTATGACGAGTGTTCTAATTTAAACATTTTACATATTTTTGCATATTACGCCTGCGTTTCTCAATTCTTCAATTTTCCGTAAACAAATAGAAACTAGCGTTGTTAAAAGCTGATAAAGACGAATCAGTTTAAAGTAGGTCAGTTTTAGTCCTTGCAAATGTAGATACAGAGTGTAATCTATTTTTAACCGAAATGGAATAATATGTAAAAATATATGTGAAAATATTTTTATGAATATATTTTTGTAAACGTAACTAAAGAAATAGAATATAGGAAGAGATTTATTTCGTACTTCAAATATTTTGTTGATTTTCGTAGACCTACTATTATGCTCATTTTTAGATTTTCCATAAATGAAAAAGAAATTCGCCAATTAATTATATCTACTAGCAAATATGATGACTTTAATCTGCCTTCTCTAATGGTACACGACAAATTTTGAAGTAACACGTCCTATTAGATTTTCAGTTAAAATTGAAGACTATTATTTCGATGTAACTATAGATATTTTATTTTTCACAAATCATACCGCCAGAAGAGTAACAGGGAAATTTTCATTGATTTTCACATGGCTGGTCCGTTCGATTATTCGTGGAAATTATGGAACGAGAGAAATTTAGCGGAAAAATATTCAGGTCTGTTTCCCGAGACCTAACTTCTTTTCCTATCCTCGATAACAATTTACGATACAGGAAATGGATGGTCGATTCCATGTGGAAGAACGTATCCTGCCGAGAGCGAAAGATATCGTTCTCCTTGGATCGCAGTTAAGAATTTACGAGGAAAATTCGAGCTGCTCTATTTATGCTCTTTTTTCCGAAAAACAAAAACCTCTCTTTAGTTCTCGCTGCTCTAGCGTGGCGAAAGCTCGATTCGTTCAAGATAAAAAACGCGCGTTCCTGGCCCAAATGTTACTTTCTCGTGATAGAAATTTTTCGCTCACTTCGATCGAGAGATCTTCTGTTGAAATTATTTTTTATATTATAAATTTATTATAATTACAAAGTATATTACTATTAGCTTCTTCTTTTAATTTATTTATTTAGAGCTTCGTCCATGTCTCAGGATTATTAGCGCCTTATATTATGCGATATAAATATAAATATATATATATTTATGTTTTTTAAATTAGTTAGAAGAGCTTTGTGTCTTTTGAGAAACTGTAAGACACGTTTTAATACTTCCGTCTTGTTTAGGATCGGCTTATAGTTGCCTGGAATGTTACGTTGTTCCCTTTCGTTTTGAAATTTCAAGCACCCAATTAATAAGCGTTTTACAGTGATTCTTGTTTTTATTGCAAATATTACACCTTCCTTCTTTTGCGATTAAGCAAAAGTGGGTGAGCTTGTTCGACCTATTCTCAGTCTTTTATGAATATCGATTGATGTTTGCTGTCCAACGAATTTTCAGGTCTATTTTTGGAAAATATCATCTCGGACTAAATGGACGTCTATCGTCGTGTTTTCGTTTTCCCATGTCGAGTTCCGCAGTCATTCGATTTTATTTTCGATGATCGCTTTCATGTCATTGTGATATATTAGTTGTGACGTCGAATTGAATGTAAAGTCGGACTTGATCTGTCGCAACCGTGTTCTCAGTTTTGCAGTTTTACTTGCAAAAGTGTGCAACGTGTTACGTAATTTGGAAAAAAGGTAGAGGGTGCAGAGAAGGGAGAGAAAAGGAGGAAGAAAAAGAATAATGGAATAAAGGCGTAGATTTTTCTGAATTTATTAATATTTATTTTTATTTATATTTCGTATTTGCAACTGATATCATACAGTGGCGGATAACAGAGAGTTTAAAATTGATACACTATGAATTTTAGTAACTTTTGTACTAACAACTTCATATCATCATATTTGTAACGATCACCTATTCTATGATATACATGCGTGTTCGCTGTTTTCATTAAATTTTATATCCATTTCGTAAGATTATATTGTCTGTTTATGCTTCCTATTTTATAAACTTTCCTTTGTTTGCCAAATTGTATGTTTCACGAATCAAGCATTTAATATCATCAAGTAAGGTACACACCTTTACCCCACCTATCAATTATCCTTTTACATTTCATCCATAAAATTCACCTGTATTATACCAAACTAACTTCATCTATATTTCTTTGTAATTCTTTTTTTTTATCCTCTCTCACAAACTACGTCAGGCAACGATCTCTTATATTAAACCTACACGACGATGCTTTAACCAGACTGCGAATTTTTATGCATTTATAGGAAATTTGAAAGTGCAAAATTGCACTTTGCAAAATTGCGAGAATGCACGTAACATACAACAAATATGTAAAATATCCAAAGCACAGTGTTTGTCCGTAATGCTCGGTAAGTAAAACAGTTTCCTATTGAAATTCAACATTTTTACTTATATTCGCAAACATACGAATGCGCATAAAAATTCGCAGTCTAACTATAACAAAGTATAATATATAACGAAGAAACTTGACTTTTTCCATCAAATTTTGCTTTTGCACGTAAAATTCCTCGACTTGGTGAACCGCTAGACACGACGAAGACAATGTGAACATCTACGAGCAGTTGCTACCATAAACCACGATTCCTCGTAAAATTCTATTCGAATAAAATTCATTGGCACATCGATACACGGTTTGTTAGCCTATCGGTGGATCTTGATATAAGCAGAACGGGACAAAGTCGAGCCACGAGACAGTAAATTCCAATTTGCTCGGTGCCTTGTAGTACGTTAGCTCGCGTTAATTAGCGTTCGATGCAACGTCCGTTTGTCTAGGGCCCAGACAAACCCTTCGTACGCATTTCGACACGTTACACGGTTCCTACATTGTAATCGTATCGATCCGTAACATAAGGCTCGTTAGATATGTTGCAATCCCCGACGATAATTAGATTTAGTCGAGTAAATGGACACCATAGACGCAGATATTCCACAGCGAGCTTGCTGTGCGCGCTAATAACTATTCATCCGATATGTAATCTACTTAAGTCGAAAGTTACTTGGATGCAACGTTCCGTTGTCATACGTAACGCGTGTTAATTGTTCTTCCGTCCTTTGTTGCACAGCGTGTCGCAGAATTGGTATAATTGCAAATTGAAATTTCATCGTAGATTTTTATAGAATTTTATGGAAATTTAATATAGTGATACTCTGAAGTACCGGAGTCAAGTCCCTGTTATTCAAAGAACAATCCGGAGAGAACAAACAGGAGTTTGAAACTTTTTCTTCGACACGTACTTTCACAAGAAAAATAGTCCGAACGAAAAAGGATGAAACTTTGGTGATTCCTCGAACGAACAGGTCACTGTTCACATTTTTACCAAATTTAGTATTTTAAATTCTAATCAGTCGACATCGATTATACTTGAGTGATCTAAGCTTCAACATCTTATCGATATTAAACTTCGCGTCATTAGTCTTTGATATATTATTTGATAAAACATCGTATTTCATTTTCATGTAAAAAAAATAGATAGAATTACTTTCCTGACGAGTAGTAAAATTAACGTATGTGCCATTGTTGGCTGTTCTTCAAGCCTACAAAGTTTCATCCAAATTTCATTCAAATCAGAGCTTTCACGTAAGAACCGATAATATAAAAATACTTTCGAATGTTACATTTTTTAACGCCGGTAAATTGCTTCAAGTACTTAGAAATCGTTCATTACGAAATTTGGCAAATTGCAGAGAAAATTACTTAGCTCGATTCGAATATCCTTCTGATCTCATCTTACCACCCTGTACACGTATCGATTAACCTGTTCATCGGCTAGCTGTTTGCGACGAGTATACTCGTTATGAGGAAATGACAATATTTTGTGTTATGACGAGTATACTCGTCGTGCTTAAAAGATACTTACAATTCGCTGTTTAAATTGCAACTTGATAATTGCAGTAAATTGTAGTGACAAAGTTAAAAAATAAAAGAATCGTTTCGTTATAACATAATTCTATATTACATGACAGCCATAGATACTCTATGTTTGACGAGTATACTCGTCATTGCTCGCTTTTTGCGACATATTTCAGCTACACAATTTTCAAAGAGGTCGCGACAGCTAACTGGTTAAAGTAATGTGCAAGATGAATCGATCGCGAAAATGATGGAACGCAACGAGTGGAATGCGAAATGACAAACACGCATCGAACTTTCGATGCGTAATCGAATGATCGCGATCCGCGAGTCGACGTTTGCATTGCAATCGGTGTACATGCGTCGTAATCGTCGCTGAATGTCCATTCGCTGCCACGATAATCCGTTTATCCACTTCTTCTCTCTTTGTCCCAGTTTACTAATGGCAGTTCGCGAAAGCACGTTTATCCCGGAACGAAATTGATGCCGATTACCTCACGGAAATAAGCGTAACCGTTTATTTTCCGTTCGAACGCGGGCACATGGTATCCGCTGGAATTTTCCATGGATTTTGCGATTTATTCAATCTATGCGTGTATGTATATATATATATATATATATATATATATATATATATATATATATATATATATATATATTGCATACACACGACTACGATCACACGATGGAAATTCGTGTATTTTTCGTATTAGACTCTTTTTGCTACTTTCTTTTTTTCATTCAAAGGAAATCTCATCGATGAATCGTTAGATATGATAAATCATTTTAACGTGATTTCTGCAATGATCTGGCGTTAAATGGCAATTAATATTTTCTCAGGAGTAACGTCGGTGTGAATTGAATTCTTTCAGCGTGAACAGCGACGGCCTGTCACCCCTGGATGTTGCGGTGCTCAGCAACAATAGGCCGCTTGCAAAAATGCTGGTCGCGTTCGGCGCACAGGAGGGTAACCAGTGTAAGTACACAGGAATTCAATTGGAAATTTCGTTTGTTACGTTTATCCAGCTCTCGATCAGCGCGAAATTTCCTTTAACACCCTTCAACTTTCAATCTTCAACAGCGTTGTATTCTACGAAGTATGGTTTAACGATAACATTGCCATTTCTTAGTTTAATTTAATTTAATTTCAAATTGTATATTTTTTTTTCTTCTTTTTTTTTTATTTGGATGAATTTTACGAGTAAATTTTTCTGGCGTGGTACTATGTCGTGTTTAATAAGTATTTATCGTGTGTTTGATTTTAGTTGAATCTAGTGCTTAAATCTAAAGGGTAATGTCAAGGACGTGTCAAGAAATTGAGTAACTAGCGGGCTTTGGTGGTTATTAACTCTTATGTTATATCTATTACTGAATTTGCATATTTCTTCTTTGAATGTGGGTATCTTGAGATCGCGATGTATTGTTTCGTTGGTAATATATCATGGTGCATCTATCAAGGATCTTAGAGTTTTCGATTGGAATCGTTGAAGAATTTCTATGTTGGAATTACTTGTTGTTCCCCATAGTTGGATTCCATAGGTCCAGACAGGTTTTAATATGGCCTCATATAGTATTATTTTACTTTACGTGCTTAAGTTGGAACGTCTGCCAACGAAGCAGTAGAATTTTTTTAATAAATTGTATATTTATCGTTATTTCTTTTGCTCGTTTAACTGGTAAAAAATCGGTTTCTCAATTTTTGTTAATATAAGAATTTGCAAGAACGAAGATTTATTTATTTACGAAGTTTATTTTATTAAACTCTCGCGTCACTTGGCTACAAAAGTACATAATATTTACTATGTGTTAATATCGTTCAAGTTTTATTTCATTTGATTATCATTAGACTATGAACATTTTTTACTTGAACGTTTTATCGTGAAATTGTATTACGTGAAACTGTTTCAGGTTCCAGCAAAGGAGAATCGAAAAAGGGAATCTGTAATTCAGTAATAAATTTCATAATTTAATAATATAATTATCTCTTCTTATAACAGAAGTTTTGCTCGGTTATGAGAAAGAGAGAGAAAGTTTTTGATCTTTAAAGGCCATCACACGCTGAAGTTTTTCTCTTAGGTTTTCCATCTAATGTTTCTTATCAGTATCATCTAGTAATAGCGAAACACTTAATTCCACTTCTTAATTTTTAATCTAAAAAAGATGTAACGAGACGAACTCTCTGGCTCGTGATAGCCTTTAAGGGTTGGGAACTTCTCCTCTCATAGTTGATGATAGCTTCTCGCATGATAGCCTTTAAGGATTAAAAACTTCTCCTCTCATAACCGAGCGGTGCTCCTGTTATACGCGAGATAGGAATTATAAACTTCATAAGTAAAGGACTTAGAAATTTTCTTCGTCGATTCCTTCATCCATGGGGGAAAGATCGGGGCAGAGGGCAAAAATGTGCAGAAAATGAGAAACTTCGCAAAGATTCTTCAAAAATTTACAGCGTTTGCGGAGTAGTTTGTTTTGTTGAATCAAATCGATGTTCTTTCGCGAAAAACCTCGATGCAGACGGTTTCGGTGTGGAAAAGCAGGTAAATTGAAGCCCTCTTGATAGGTGGCCTCTGTTTCGGAAAACAATGCGCTTGCAAATTTCTCGTTTGTATGGTCAGAGTAAAAAAAAAGTACAGAGAAGTTTGATGAATGGCAGGAAACCCTAAAATCTTCTTATTTTCCACCCTCGAGATAATTTGTTGATAGCTTCAGTTGGTTCACGGCTACAGGGAACACGATCCGAAAAATATATAGTTCAATGTGAAAGTTCACTCGTGTACGTGGCGAACGACCAAATTCGAAAAGATTGCACGATGGATTCATAGTGACCTAAAAGT
Organism: Bombus flavifrons; assembly: GCF_040668555.2. Lineage (NCBI taxonomy): Eukaryota > Metazoa > Arthropoda > Insecta > Hymenoptera > Apidae > Bombus > Bombus flavifrons. Next base: position 6,833,324 of record NC_138455.1, on the reverse strand, counting down.
TGGAGAGGAATTAAAGAGAGGGAAAAAAAAACGTAGCGATTTTTAGTGATGAAAAAAAAGAGAGGGGGAGGAATAGCCGAACAGGATAGAATTCCTATTAGTATTGCGCAGTCTGTAATAAAAATGCAGTCGAGCTTTATTGCGTTTCGACCGCGATGGAACAAAAAATATAACGAGAATTCGAGGCTTGTGAAAAGGAGCGAAGAAACTTTCCACCGAGCCTTTCTCCTCATCTGCCAATTTACAAGTGTAATCGCAAGCGTAGAATCTCGCTCCGCTGATAATTAAACTCTACAACCTTTCCTCTCTTCTTTCGCTTTTCGACGAAAATTAATGTGATATCGCCCTTACGATACCGCTTTTCCATTTTAATCTAATCTTCCAAGGATAATCTCCGAAATACTCGTACAATCGGTTACTATCTGATCGTCTATCGTCTATTGTATCGTGACAAAGATGTTACTTTCAATAATATGTTTGGTATTCAATATTGTATGAATTGCAAAAACGATAGATAACGTTTCATTAGACCTGTCAAAAGGAAGAGACAAAAAGATAGAAATAAAACTTTCAATTAAAATTTGAAATATTGCAACAGGCGCGTTAGCTCTCAAAATATGTCTGCTTTCAAGTTCTCTATTAATTAAATTGAAACATATGTACAGAGAAGCGATACAATTATTTATTGTTAGTCATATGAAAAGGCAGAGGCGACGAGATGCAAGATAAAATTTCAATTAAAATTTGAAATATTACAACAGATATATTAGCTTCGGCAATATCTCCATGTTTCAAATATTTTATTAATTAAATTGAAACATGTGTTGAAGAAGATTGAAGAAGTACTCTTTATTAGTGGTATTGAAAAGAGGAGATAAAAGGATGATTAAAATAATTTCAATAACACGTTTGGTATTCAATTTTGTATGAATTGTGAAAATAATAGATACACTTCATTAGATTTGTTAAAAGGAAGGGACAAAAAGATACTAATTAAATTATGAAATATTGCAGCAAGCGTGTTAGCTCCAAAAATACGTCTGCTTTCAAATTTTCTATTAATTAAACTGAAACATACGTTCAAAGAAATAATATAATTCATTAGGCGTGAGAAAAGCAAGAGGTGACGTGATACAAAATAAAATTTCAATTAAAGTGAACTCTAACAATGTCTTTGATTTTAAATTTTCTGTTAATTAAATTGAAACATATGTTCAAAGAAATAACACCATTCATTAGTATACACATTAAAAGAAAGAGGCGCCAAGATACAAGATAAAATTTCAATTAAAATTTAAAATATCGTAACAAATATATTGGCTTGAGCAACATTTCTGGTCTCGATATACATACACATGTTAAAGTATGCTTACATCGAATTTTCTACCCGTGTTCGTTTACTCTTTGTTATTCCTTAATTTCTAGCGTAATTCACTCTCGCCAAAGTTAATATTCGCCGATTAAAGTTTCAATTGAAACGGTTAAGCGAATCTGATGTATTTATGCAAGACAAGTAATCTTCCTTACGAGAGCGAAATTACTTTTATAATGGAATTCCATCGCTTTATGCCACGTTTTACACGTTCTACAATGTAATACTCGTTTGTTTACTTCGGAGATTTTAATGATGTAACGCTGTTACCAACCTGATTTATGCTGGCATTAAAGTCTCTTGAATTAAAATCTCCACTTTTCTCGGACGAGTCTGTTTTATTTAAAGTGAAAGCGTGATGTAATCTTCAACGAAAAAAAATCAAGATTCTTTTTTATTATATAATGTGAAATGTCGTCTTGGTTTCTTCCTAACAGTTTTATTAATTTAGCTTCGATTCTGTAGACCAATTTCTTCTATCTTCTACTCGTAAAAATCAAAAATTTGCCATTGGTCTTTCTCGAACATTTATCAATCGAAATCTACGCTTTAGAAAACACTTTCGAATACACTTGACCTCTTGAAAGTTAAAGATCTGTCTTCGTTTTTTCTCAAAAGATTTGTATTAATCGAAATGTGTAAATAATACTTTGGAAAAATTTCTGCGAGTGCACTTAATCTCTTACAAAAATGAAAAACTTGTCATGGTTTTTCGCCAAATTTCTAAACTTAAATTTAATTCGTTCGAAACATTTCTTTCAATTATTTCTTCACATTTCGTCATTTAGAAACTAGAGACTCGTTTCTCCTGGTCCTTTTATCTTGGTCTTCGTCTCGTTAGTTTAGATCAAATTTTTTAGAGAATTCTTTTTCAACAGAAATAGCCATACCGTAACAAGCTCAGTTTATGAATGAGGGGAAATAAAAATTATTTCGTCATCGATATCTTAATCTCTCGTTACTGTCAGAAACCACATGGAAAGTTGTAAAATGACCCGATCAGAGATAAAGTCCCTCGGCAGAAAGTGAAAATCGATATCCGATGTGGACACAATTGTGGCTGAACGATCGCGACGTAACCGTCTGTCCCGGATGCAAACCACCGCAGATTTTACATTCATAAACACCGGGTACGAGTTGAATCGGCTCAATTAGCCGGATGATTTTTGCACTATTCTCCGCTCACAAACCACGTTGATTCGTGCAATTGACTCCATTACACGTTTCCTCGATAGTCCACTCTTGAATTTCGTCTACCAATTTTTTTTATTTCTCCTTTTTTTTTTCTCTTTCGTAATTTTTCCGCTGGTCTACGGAGAGTTAAATTGTTTCCTAACAAAGTCCATTCGTGACGTTTGAAAAATTGGCCTTCTCTGCTAGAAATTTTTTTTTTTTTTTTTTTTTTTTGTTATGGTTCTCATTTTGTTTCGTAATTTGCGAAATTGTGAGTTCGTGAAATTCGAAGATGCAAATAAGGAATTTTTATATTCACTCTTTTTTTTTTTTTTTTAAGAATATCAGTTGATGTAAGCATAGTGGGATGGATGATTATGTAAAGAAATCTTATAGAGTTTTAGTATCAAAGGAGAGATTCTCCTAGTTCTGGTTTTATAAAATTGTCTTTCATAAATTATAAAAGCCTGTCTTGGTTCTCTTCTGAACTTCGATTTAATTCTCCAGAGACGTTTCTACAGGGATACTTAAACTCTCAAAAATTGAAAACTTATCTTTCATTTCTCCGCAATTTTCTTTGGTCTTTCTCGAACTTCCTTTGATATTGAACTTTCACAAGGAATCTTTTTGATTCTGTTTGCGCAGTCAAATCTCCAGAGTCCCTGGGCAGTCACTTGGCTTCGTTGCTGTTGGAGGCTGAACACAGAGTTCAAGAACTCGGCGGCAGCACTTCCGGCAGCGGTGGGACTACCCTCCTGGAACCACCAAGCAGTCATAGATCAAGTTTTTCGTCGCAGCACAACAATCTCACGGGATGCGGCGGTAGCGCGGAGGACAAGCAACTCGCTTTGTGGGAAAGAAGAGCTAGAGCGCTTAGAAAAATGTTGCTTGGATTCGATCAAGCGAGTAAGTCATACACAAGTATCATTTTGATTTTATATTTTTTAACGCGACTAAAAAAAAAAAAAAAGAAAAGGAAAGGAAAATAGAATTTAAGTAAAATTTTGCTTTACTTGCTAAATATTATAAGAATTACTCTACTTTAGATATTTTAGATACTTTTGTAAATTGTATGCATTCTGTAAGATTTTTACACAATTAAACTTTCCAAAAATGCATAAACAGTAGCGGCTAATACGAGAGTAGAAAATTTTTAAATAAAATTGACAATACTAATCTATTTCAGGGCCACCAGACATGCCATTTTTGGTCGCAGTGGACGTCACAGGAACAAATTCTGTAACAGTGAGGTTTCAAGAGCCAGATTCCCATGATTCTCCAATCTGCACAAAATTTAAAGTCCAATGGAGTATCAAAGAAGATTTCTCGGTGGTCTGTGGTGAGAGAGAGGTGCTAGATATGAAACAAAGGGAATGCAGGATTGACGATCTGATTCAGGGACAGAAGTATTATTTTCGAGCAGCTGCTGGCAATTTGAAGGGCTACAGCAGGTTCAGGAACTCGACTCCCGCCCACGTAACACCTAGCAGTACGATCATTTTTTTATTTTTTTATTTTTTTTTTTTTTTTTCTATAGAATGCATGAATGAAGAAATGAAAGAAATTTTTTTCTATAGAATGAATGAAGAGCGTATGCAGAAGGTTATTTTTGTTAATTTCCTGACCTTTATGCCACTTGGCTGAAAAATAGTGTCTCAGTATGAAATAATTAGAAATAATCTAATAGATTCAAAGATATAAATCTTAGTATAAGTTTCGAAGAATAAACGAATATGTTTAATTGTTATGTTAGTTTAATCGATATTAGTCTGCATAAATAATGTTCAATATTGATATTTTTTAAATGTTCAAGAAAGAAAGAAAAATACATATTTGCTCTGCAAATGTTGAATTTTAAAACTGTCCTTCTATAAAAGGTAGGACATGTAACTTGTCATTTGTCTTTTACATATAAAACATCGAGTAACACAGATGGAAAGTACAGAACGAAATCGATCTGGAATCTGATCCACATTTAGCTCGCGCCTGGATTTCGCTCGATTGCATTCGAATCGAGTTAAATTTAGAATTTGCATTGCACACGTACCGGTCGTTTGGTTTATCGGAGTTTTTAAAACTCGAAGTGAAGACACGTGACTATTGTTCCAGGCTGGAGAGACATCGATGGCAGAGTGCCAAGGTTTGCCGGCCGATTGGAGCAGCTGAATACTTTATTCACGGATATCAGGCGCCCAGAGTACACTCAAGAAACGCCTGCCGTGCAGAGGCGTAATCACAAGAAGAAGACAACGATAAAACAGCTCTTCTCGGCCACCAGCAAGTTTCAGAAGAATCTAAGACGCGGCGTCTTTCTCGCTTGTTTACTCTATCATGAAGATAAAATATTGGTAACGAACGAGGATTTCTTACCTGTGATCGAAGTCGACGAGACTTACCCTAGCTGTATTTATAACGACTTCCATTGGCTGATGAAAGTGGGCTGCACTTGGGACGATGTTAAAATTCTCCGTCAAAATATGGAGAAAAGTCACAGCAGTTCAACGAATCACTTCAGGATAAAGCTTTTACAGGCTGCTGCACAAATGCAGGTTTGTTTCCTATTATATAAAATTATTAAACATTTGTTAAAGATTAAAATGAATTACAGACTGATGAATAATTTTTGGTCATTGGTTCTTATAGGCAGCGCTGTGTATACAAGACATTGGTCAGTTGTACCATAAACCCATTAGAGACGTTCAAGGCACCCTGGTTTTCTCCACAGTGAATTACGTAAAATCCCCGAAGTTGATCTCAGTGTTGAATAGCAGATGGTTGCCACTCAGCAAAGTCACGAAGAAAGTCATTATTCACGAAGATAGTAACGTAGCGGATATTTTAATAGCCAGTATACAGGAACAGATGACTTACCACCAAGTTAGCAGTATCAAGCTTTCAAAGGGGCTTTATCTTGGTTATCTGAAGATGCAGAGCAGCGTCGATCTTATACAAGTCGTGGTACCCGCAAAATCACCTAATGTTTTGCCTCATTGTAAGATCCGTGATAACCCACACGTCTCTGCGTAAGTATTGAGTCGACGAAAATAATACCTTCATACGTATCATTGCGGATTTATTAATCATTGTTATTTATACTTCCATAGCGAGGAGTGGGATTATCTGAAAAGGATAACCCGCATTCACGCATCAGACGCGTCGGTCAAGGACTGTGAAGAGAAAGAAAACGTAACAAACGAGGCCCAAGGTACAGAACAGCAGAAATTGTTCGTCGACCTGGTCGCTGCTACAGCAAGGCGATTGTTCAATTACATGGAAATCAGTCCTGAAGACTCTTTGCTCCATCGACTTTACGACGCCGAAGTTATCGATCTGACTCACGATGTGTCCTTTTTGATCGCTGTGCCTCCTGCAGAAACCGCCTGTTGCGTGCCTGGAACTAGAGAAATCCTTCTTCAACGTGGTGATCTTCTCTCGTTGCCCATCCAAGTATTCGAGATGGTTCACTTAAATACTTATCAGAAGGATGTGATCAACAGATATTCAAGACTAAGTTGCATTCTTGAACTCGATACGGCGCAAGCTCAGTACAACCACAGAGAAGCCTTCAGTTCTCTGGAGTTAAGCGTGGCGAAGGATAAGTTGGCCAGGCTGCAAGATCTACAGACTCAAGTAAACACCGTGTGGAAAGGAGCCAGGTGGCTCATAGACGTGATCACGTTCGCTAGAGATCGCGGTTCTTCGCAGCAGAGCGTAAGTTGAACTGACCAATCCTGTGATCTGTGTAAAATTATTTAAAATCCAAGTATATCGCATTAGACAACTCTATAATTCATAACTACAGGGTTCGTCACAAACAGTTGGAATTTCAATGAAGCACCTGCTCAGCCTCGACCGAAACAGAAGCAACAGCAACAGCCTAAAGAGAAGTTTGCTCCAATTACCGCCACGCGATCCGAAGCTGGTGAAATCTAGTCCAGGTCGAGGCAGCTGGCCAGGACCTAACATGTCCAATTCTTCCTCAAATCTGCTCACAACGGAGTTCAGTAAAAGCGAACAACAATTGCCCAGTGGCCAGTATATTCGCAAGGGCAGCAACACTTCAAATGTGTCGGCCGGCTCAGAGCCTGCAAAGTCTACGGTACCCATGAGCAGCCCCAGCAATCTAAGCAACGCGACCAGCGTTGGCAGCAACAATCATCTGGTACCATTACAGAACACCAGGTTACCGCCTTCCAAATCCGAGGACACTCTGATCCTAACGAAATACAAACACAGTCCCAGAAATAGGTCAGCTACGATCACATCCGCGTCGGCCAGCACCAGTCCTTTACTCAGCATAAAACCTATGATCTATGGTGGCTCGCTCCTAAGCGTGTCAACAGCCATGACAAACACGACGAGTCTGTTAAGTGTCAGCAACACCAATTCCGACAGTTTGCATTCGCTAAGTAGCGACGAGTATTCGACGCCTAACTCGAGTGTCTGCATAAAGAGTGGACATACGAAGAGCAAATCGACCAAGCCCACTGCTAGCGTCGCGGCCACGGCCACTGGTTCCTTGGAAAGTCAACTGGAGGAGGAGAAAGACGAAGCAACGTTAATGCCTGCTCCTCTGCCGGGCATTCTTCAGGTAATATTTGTCAAGTTCCAAGTATCAATTTTTCAAGTAGAAATTAGAATTTACATGGAGGAAAAGTCAATATATAATGAAATAACAGGATTGGGATCCTGTGTAGTTAAATATTGTGACAGAAATCACCACGGAAGATTATTCTTTTCTGAAAAGAATCGTGTTCGTCTTATCGTTAGTTACAACATGATCATTGCTTCATTCTCAAGATTCACGGGGGATTACAATTACGAACAACGATCGTAATAATCTTGGGAGCAGCTAGTACAATTTGTCACGGTTGTTTCCTATTAGCCAAGGAATTATTCCTTGCGCAAGCTTCCTTAAAGTAACACTTATTCCAATTCTAAACCGCAAAAGCTTATTATTACCTATTGGGAAACTACTCATTGAGTTTAAATAATATTTTTCCTTGTAGGGAACACAAGTCTAACCTGATTGTAGTTAAAAACAGCTCACTTGGTCTTCTAGTGCAGACCGATGTAGCAGACATATGAGTAAGCCGTCACACACCGCTAAGTTTCAGTGCTTGTCTCGCTCAGATGCGCTTTCCAGATTACGCTTTTCGTGTATTATATCGATCTAGCAGAGCATGAAATTTCGTCCGAGCTTTCAACTTAACGTAACACGATTGTTTCCATGTTAATCTAGGTATAATTTTTCTAACGATAAATAAAAATCTTTGATCTGAATGCGTGCTGCATATCTCTTTATCTATGTCATTTTAAATCGTTACTACCATTAGGTAAGCAATCTTTTTCTTCTTTTTTTTTTCTCTCTTTCAAATGTTTTCAACACTAACGTTTACTTAATTTACTATTCGTCGTTAACAACAGCCAGATGCATCGAGCAACGTGCTGTCACTGCGCTGCCACCTAAATGTCATTGCATATGCTGATTTTACAGCAGACAATTTGTATCTGTACAGTCTATAAATTACCTAACGGCATCGTCTGACCATAGACCCGGTATTTTTGCAGGTTTACGCGGCCTACGAAACCGGCCTGGCTTCCGGAACCAGTCTCAAGTTACACGTTACTCCGAGGACCACGGCCAGAGAAGTTGTGAATCTAGTTGTGAAGCAGCTGAACATGGCGGTAGTGTTAAAGGGTCAAGAAGGGCCCATTTACACGGCTGACGAGTTGCCGAATTTTTGCTTGGTGGCTGTGATCGGTGCCAGAGAGCGTTGCTTGAGAGATGACTTCAAGTTGTTGCAGCTTCAGAATCCTTGGAAAAAGGGCAGGTTGTACGTGAGGCAGAAACAAGACGTCCTTGCAGCCCTTGAGCACAGCAGCAAGCACACCGCGTATTTATAGCATAAGTAACGAAAGGGAAGATGACAGAAACAGATTGTGATTAGATAGAAAGTACGTCGAGAAGGGAAAAAAATAATTCCTGTCGCGGTTCACGATGTCTACCAATGTAAGAAATGCTGCGTCTCATTAATAATTGGCGATAGAAGCCAAAGATCATTTAGTATAATGCGTTCTGTGTCTCGTAGTAATTCGAGATTAAATAGACGTTATAGACATTTTTCTGTTTCTCCACTGTATCTTTCTTGTTCGTTTTAATACAGAATAAATGACGTAGATTTCCAGTCGCCTCACGAGACGCAGAATGCATTAAGATGTACATAAAATAAACGCTTGGCTACACGAGAAATTTTCAATTGTATCTCTCGAGGCTCTAACTAAATTACACGTAATTAAGTAGGGAAGTGAAAGGGAAGAACGACGATCGTCTGAAAGAATGTGAATTTAAAATTGCGTTTAGGCGAACCGGAGTACATTCCAAACGAGTTTTCGATCCGACTGCTGTAATTTTGCGCTGATGGACTAGATAGCGTTCCAAGGGAATGGATAATACTCAAGGTATATTATACTGTTATATTTTAGGTACCGATCTCAGTGTTTTACTCGATATACACGCGTCACCGGTTATAAACGAGTCACATGCTTAAGAAATCTCATTGTTGTCCCAATTGTATTCGACGTGTCCAAGCTACGCGCAAGATACATCTTTTCTTATTCTTATTCCCAACTTTCTTTATCTTCCAAAAGATTACCCAATTTCGATAAGAAATCTTGGACACGTAGAATGAACTGAGAGCACGAACTTTTCGAGATAGAAGAAGTTTTATATTTATATTTTTAAATCCACCTAATCACCCAAGGATTTATTTCAGCAAGTAGTTCTGCTTGACTGAGCCTTTGTCACCAGGTTCAGGAGAAATACGATCCTCGAAACGATTTCTTCTCTATGAATCGGTTTCTTCGATCTGTTAATATTGCATTGTTTTACTACGAAGCGATTTCTATCCATTAATTTTTTCTTGTTTGCAAATAATGAGAACAATGAAAGCGCCCTGAACATTCGAAGAGAATCAGACACTCAAAGTTCTTGGAAGATTGCGACTAGAGCAGATTACTATTACGCATTAAAATATAGTAGAAGAAACGTGATCCAGATAAAAGAGGCTTATAGACTGTTGCGTAGAAATAAAAGAAAGAGTATTACTATGGCTATTAAGATTTTTATTCTCGTCAAGACCGCAGTTATTTTATTACATTATAATTGTGTTCGCTGTTTTTCGTGTTCTTCAAACTTATTTTCTGTTTTAGAGTATTTCCTGTTTGTAGAATTTTTATATCATCGAACGAACATTGTACGTCGTTTGCTTCTTTATTGCTACTTCGTCGGAGAAGAAGAGCGTGTCGAGATCGATTTCGAGCTGTTGACGATCTTGTTAGAATTCCAGGCACTCGAGGACTTCCTAATAAGCGACCTAGACGACGCGTTGGTGATAAATATGGTGCAGAGTGGAAAATGTAAAAAAATACACCCTAATCATACGATACCGCTGTCCGACACTTCGTGTAGTATACAATGTTTTAAGATTCTAAGGCGATACGTCTTCTTAAATTTCTGTCAATGATTGAATTTTAAAACTACGACTTGAGTATTCTACAAGAAATGTTATAAATCTCTCAATTTTCGTTATATGATAATTAGTGTAAGAAAAGTTGACATCGCTATTGGAGATCCGTCCTTTATCTTTCGTAAACGAAACTTGAAAATTCGATTTGCTTCGGGTTCAAACAATAAAACAGTGGTATCGTGCGCCGAGGGGCCACCTAAGTTTAAACGAAAATATACAATGCAGATATTTTTTTATCGAGAAAATAAAAGAATGGTAGCGAGTTGGAGGAAGGGATGAAAAAGAGATTTTTACTATATTTTACCAGAATGCGTACTCGCTCGACGAGGAACGCGAACGGTACGCATTTCCAACAGAAATACGGAAATCTGTCTGTGTGTCGATATCAACAGATGTGACTAACCAAGAGGAAGAGGTGCGTGATGAAGAATGTCAGTAGGCAAAGAATGGTGGGAAAAAGATCTTAACAAAACGCTAGAAAATTTATTAGCTCTACCTGACTATTTATCGATGTTGAGTGTAAAATAATCATTAGCAGTTAAGTGTTACTGTGGGAGGAAAACGAATTTTAAGACTCGAGAAGCCCTGGTTTTCCTCTCAGACAGCAGTTCCAAAAAAATAAAACAAAGAAATAAAAAAAAACGCAAGATGAAAGAACTACTTGTAAATATTCAAAGAAATCTATGTATGTATAAAATATAAATGAAAATTATCGAAGAAATTGAAGTCGATTATTTTTCACCAAATCGAGCTTTTATTTTAGAGGAGCTATTTCAACTACAGAAACCTGAACAGCAACGATTTAAAATCCACAAAATAGAACACTAAAAGAAGTCGATCGAAATTATGGCCTAGCTCGAAATAATTTTGGAAATAGATCGAGTAAATTGTATTTACGTTTCTTTCGCCCTTGGTAAAATTCATTCGATTACGTTAGAGCTCGTATATTTTATTTCATTAGCCAGAACGAGTCGTAACTCTCGAGGTGAGGCAAAATGAACCCGGACCCTCACGACCGACAGTCCCGCTGACCCACTTCCGTCTTGTTTCTCGTCTCATCTTGCTCTGCCACCTACTCCTTATTTATCCCCCACCTGGTGTAATTGTGCACTCTGGTCTTCCGGCTAGTTCCCAAGAGATCTGTGGTAATGAAAAACTGCCAGGGCATCGCCTCCGAGGAACGGTGCCCCCTCGTAGGTCAGGCAACTTATTCTCAACAGCCGGCATCGATATCCTGGCATTTTAATAACTGTCAGTGCCGTGACTACGATAAATTTGCATACAGATGTAACGAAGGTAATTTAGAAAATTATCAACGAATATCGGGACTTGGATATTCAAACACTAAATGCACACATACTTTAACACGATCGCTGTACAAACACAACTAGCATCTCCGTTATTGAACTGCTGTCAATTAAAACTTGCCAGAGTCAGATATTTTGATATCTGCGATCCGCTTGCAGATATAGCACTCTTGTATTGCAAGATCGATTGAAGAGAGACAGAAGTCTGAGAGATGAACATCGCCATGATTAATCACAATCGCAATCTATCGCAATTGCACGCTAGACAGCGACTACTAGGTGACTGAAATCACAGGGGAAGATGGTAAACGATTTGGCTCCGATTTAGATGAAACTTTCTACGCTTGAAGAACACCCAAAAATATTGTAGGCGCTTATTTGTTTCACTCAGACCTCCGTCCTAATCTTCGCTCAAACTTCCGTCAATATCTTTGTCCTAAGCTTGAGTCGTGGCTTGGGTGAAGATTTGGGTATAGGTTTTGGTACAAGTTTGGATCGTGACTTGAGTGGAGATTAGGATGGAGCTTTGGTTGACAGAAATTCTTATCTACAATGTTCGGCTGCTCGCCAGGCCTACAAAGTTCCATCCGAATGGGAACCGGACCGTTCACGACCTGTCCTTCTCAGTACCGTATGCACGCTCTACCGGAGAAGTTCACTGTTGGAGTTCGCATAATCGCATCAACAATACAGCGTTATTCGCTCTGAGTCAATGCCTTTATCCACTATGTTCCTTGCGTCATCGCGATCGACGAACATCTTCAAAAGACTCATCAAATATTTTGGGACAATTTTTTGAAACATTAAAATGAATCTCATTCTGGAATAATGGATACTTTAATCATCATGAGTATAGTAAATAACAATTTTTAAGAGTATCAAACTTTCAAGGTTTACTGAAAATTCAGCAAGCATAGTTCATTAATTTGATTGAGTAACGATCATCGAAGAAATGTGAGCTGGAAATATTGGAATAAAATAGCGAAGGAGTAGGATAAATGTGAAAAGGGTGTAAAATTTGGAAGTTACGTCGCTGCAATGCCCGTAAATTTGCTTTTGTGGGTGCATATACAGTTAATAGTCATTGTCAGCAGGACAGAACCGCACGAGGAGATTGGTTGACCCGCAGTCCGGATTCGCCCTCGGCTGACCCCGTTGTTAACTGACCCACTGACGATATTGATAGCGGGATACCACGGTGCTCGGTTAGCATCGGTCTCTCGCGTTCGTTCTTCGCGTTACTCTATCCCTGAAACGGCGTTGAAAAAATGTCTGTTAATTTCCATCCGCCTGCAAAGCCAACTAAAGTCATTCCAAAAATTATACATTATAGTTCAACTAATTATACATTATATATCCGTCTGCGTATAATACAATCGTTCGAAATTGTCAATTCACGAGTCAGATGCTCGTAGAAAAGCAACTTTAAGAATCGAAGATTCCTATATAATTTTCAACGTGGTTTAATAATTATATATTCGAATCGAAGCATAATTATAATTATCAGTATATTTGGATTATTTGATTATTTCATATCCTCAAATTGAAAATGAGATATGAACGAACCGCGGAAATATTACACGCTTCGCTTGGAAAGCACAAACTTTTTCGGAATCCGATAACACGTTTAAAACGCCAACTGGTACGGGACAATCCTCACCCTTCCACCGTGAAATTTGTTTTCGATGAAACCACGAGTCCAATACGGTACGAAAGTTGGCAAATGCAGCCCAGTTTCCTAACAATCTCGCATCGCCTCTAATAACGACATCAGGATGCCGTAAACGCGGTCCTCCTTGACGAAAATGCAGCGCTCGGCGCATCTGTGATCTCTGTGTTCGCACGTCTTTCGATCGATGGATTACGACACGCCGCATTGTGCTTAGAAGTGCTCCTGAGGCTGTCACGAGAACCAGATTGCCGTAATAATTTGATTGATATTCGCTCTCCTTCGCAGAAAACGCTCGAGAAGATGGAGATAGAGCAGCCAGTCTGTGGGTTGGCTCGGCTTCTTGCGCAGTGTGGAAGACCGAAAGCCGAGAAAATCCAAATACGTGGCAGGAGTAAGACAATTTTCCAAGTTACGAGATTTAGGAATTGTGGGAAATGAAATTTATGGAAAGTTATTTGGATAACGATAACGATAATGTGCAAGATTTGGCCTGGCAGAGATAGGAAATTTCCAACAATAAAAATCAGAACGTTTTAGTGTCAAGGAGGAAAAGGTTTATTAGTTCAGAAAGAGAGAAGAAAGAGTCTCCTTATTTGTAAAAAGAGTTCAGTCTTGATTAAATCACGACAGTTTAAAAATGGTGTAAACTGAAGATTCTTGAAACTTGGAATACCATGAAATTATAGATTTTAGAAGAAAGTAAATTAATTATGATTAGTTCATGAAGATTAACATTGCATTCTTTTGTTCATTAGAAAACAGTCCATCGGGACGCTTGTTTTAATTGCTTTAATGGATTTAATTTTCGTTGCAACGCGCTGTCCATCGCTTCAGTTGCTTGCCTGAGTAATTTTATCGAAGCGCGCGAAAGCTAAAATTGCGCCAGTTGTATCGATATCACTGAAATAATTGAACCTACGTATTATACACGACGATAGCTCTGCCTTTCTACGTTACTCGATCGAAGCTAACAGAAGCTAAAATGCGACAATTAGTAGAATCGCGAGAAGAGAGATTGGATCGACGCACCATATGCGTCAGTAGCAACGAATACGTTAAAGTCAAAAGATTAAGAAGGCGAGGGAGAAAATTTTGGAAAAAAAACGGTGTCGTGGATGTTGGGATACGACGAGGTATAATACGACGGACGATGTTAATAAGAAACAGTAGGTCAACTTGTGTAGAAGGAGGCTAGAAGCTCCTGGCAAATCCGGTGTCAATGAGATCGATTCACCCGGCATCGTCGCTCCAGTTATTGACAGGGAACTGGACCGTCTAGTTCTTTCTCGACGACGCTTCTTGCATCCACTGCAACAACGTGGACTACGAACAGAGGATGTGTAACAATTCGTTCTGGAAAGGATATCCAGTTGCCTGGATCTCGATGCCGGGTTACACTTCGCCGAACACTTCAGATTTTTTGTTACCAGCTAAGGAGTGGTGCTTGGAACACTTACATTTTTAACGTGTTTTTTGTACTTCCGTAACTAACCGATGATTTAACTTCTTACGGCTAAAAGAATCTCCGACAGTTTGTACCAATATGTTGGATCGAAGTATATATTTCGATTCGAAGAACGTAATTTATTGTACATAAATCATTGCACATAGATTACGTAGTTATATACGTATTCTATACGTATTTTATCGAAGGCCATTTCAGCCTCTCGGAAGACAAATTCATTAACTTTACTCCGCCAATTTTTTCGTTTCATCGCACAGGTATATGATTAATATTCGATTCTCAAGGAAGAAGGAAATTTATTTCATTTTATCCATAGTAATCACCTCGTCTTTTGGCTTAGGATGGCTTCCGGCCTCATGTCATAAATGCGTAATATTTCGTCTAATATTCTAAGAAAGAAATATATACAAACCAAACAATCGTTTTTACAAAATAAGTATGTTTAACGTAGCTGTATATATATCGTCAAATAGCAACGTTATGCATCAAGGGGTTAATAGGTTCTCTCCAACTTGAGGGTTGAATTTAGAAATCATTGCTTGCAACGCTTCTAAGCAATTTTATTTTCCTGTACACCTACTCTATGCTCCTCATTCTCGTATTCTATGCTTCAAGTTCAATTATTCAATTCTCCAATATATTTGTATTTGATTGTGATTCAATAATCACAGCAGAACGTTTGTTCTTATGCTGTTGGAAATACAAAAACCAGCATCGCTAAAGGACAACTTGAGCGAGGCCAACACAAAGAACCACTTCGAGTTCTTAAGGGGAGACAGATCTACTAAGAATAGTATAAGAGACTCTATAGTTGATGCAACTACGAATATAATTAAAGACAATTTTCCAAGAATGAGAAGGATGTGGATGAAAGGAAAAATATAGAGATTGGGTAGTGGGGTGGGCCCTAAGATTGGTAAAGGGCCTAATTTTACACGGATCTTTCAGGCTCCCGCGCACGTGTGCCAACTATATTGCGAAAGACTTATACGGGGCACAAGGTCCAGCCATTCGCCGGTCGAATTTTTACCGATCGAAGGTTAGGTTTCGCAGTTGGGTCTGCGTACCGATCTGTGGCCCCTGCAAGCCCTCTCTCTCCTTCACCAATGTCCCCGTATCACGTCAGTACAGTCAGTTCTGCTATCACGCTACTTTTCCTTGAACAATTCTGCCTTCGTCTGTCCTGCTTTCTTTTTCTTTTTTTTTCTTTTTTTAATTCTATCGTCTCTTGAGTTCTCCTGCCTCCCGTAAGTCGTAGGATTCGCTTTTTTAATTATGGAAATTGACGACGTCCAATACAATGCATAGACCTACATAACGTCGAATAACTGAGAAAAACTATAAAAATGAAACCTCTCTACGGACATAATTCTTAATCCCATATTCAAGATCCCGTATAAAGATTGCCTGTCCGTATATTCCCATCATAACTTTAATAGCATAATCTCCGTGGATAATGCTAATAATATGGTTCGCAGGCTTTTAACAACCGCGATCACCTCAATCTCTACAAAACCCAAGAAAATAAGACGTTGATTAACAGAGGCAGAGGAGAACCATCCGAACAAAGACGCGCTGTCTCAGCTCCACGAACAAAGAAGAATTTCGTGAACCTACACTGGCTCACGAAGATATCTGTATGCGTTATACAATATGTTACACATATATTTTACGTGTTACATAACATTTTGAAATTCCGTTATCGCCGTATGTGTTACACGAGTAGTTCTGCAACTTCATTAACGCTATAATGAGACGCAACAGTCGTGATTATATCGGTCAAATTTGAAACCAATCTGAAATTGTATATGGAAGCTGCAAGACATTTATTGCGAAGATATATTTACGATAGTAAAAAATTAATACGTGGCATGAATAGTCATCATCAACCAAACTGATTATTTACCGTAAAGATATATTTAGTAAAACTTAATATACGCCAAGCATGTATAACCATATGAAACATAATATGTGTCAAGCGTGATTCCATCTCTGTAATTACTTCAGTAATCTTGTAATTTCCACACGTAAGACCTCAGTAAGTTTCGTGTCAAACTTTACCAACGCGGTACGTACAACTCGAGTCTCGTCAGAGAGCCAGTGAAATTTGAAAACGTTCCATACAACACAAAATGCGTTCGTAGAAGGTATCCGCGAGCAGCCGAATACACACTTTCGTGAAGCCACGTACCACAAGACAAAAAGATAGAGCAAGAAGAATACAGAATAACGGCAGCGTTCTGTAGAATGGAGCAAGAATCCAAGCATTGTTCGAAGAGGCTGGAAGACGACGGAGAAGCTCTTATCAGAGCAGTTCGTGCAGCGTGTGGTGTTATCAGGAACGACTGTACCTGAGGATCGTGAGTCAGAACAAGGCAAGAGCGGCTCAGAGTGGAGGCCACTTCTCCGGGTTGTCCCCTCCTGGCGGGGACACGTCGCGTTCTCGGAGGACAACGACGACGACGAAGGAGAGATCGCCAGTCAAGACCCCGGCGAAGAAGAAAAGAGAGACGAGTGCGGCCGTGGCGAGGCTTACCACGAGGCCGTCGCGAGCGATCAGTTCGGTCGACGTGCAGAACCGGCACGGACGTCGTCGCCGATTGTGAACCGGCAGTGAGCTACCATAGAGTACCACGGATAGAGAGCATTAGCCGGAGGATGCCTCTTCCCTTCACTGGATAACGTCACCCGATTCCTCGTGTACGTTTTCAATTCGACCTACACTGCCGGCCATAAATATTAGGACAGCCGCTTTATCGAAAAGTTGCAATAAATTTTATTCGGAACTCTTAACACTCTTCGGAGAAAATTACGCGAACAAAATGCCAGATTTATAATCACAGCGCGGCTTTTTACGGAAACTCCAATCTTTCAGAGTATAGTTAAAAAAGTACAGACTCGGTAGAAAATCGTGTTACACATCAAATATTGTGTAGAAAGTTGTATACTTTTGATGTTTTATTTGACGTACCTAATGTAGTTTTGTTTGTCCAGTTTCGAGTTTCCTGCGAATACGTGAAAATTTTGAGTAACCCGGTATATTCGGAGTAACTGGAAAATAAAAACTATCGTGAAAACAAATACTATCAGATGTCCTAATACTTTTGGTCGGCACTGTGTGTATTTTCATAGCTTTTTATTACCGAGTCGTTGGTTATTGTGAGTTCTTTTTTACTTGTTCATTGAGTTTCATCCCGGTTGTTTTTTCTTCTTTTTCCTTCTGGTTTGTTTTATTTGTTGGTGAACGTGTGGTCGAGGTGGAAGCTCAGATTGCGTTGAGGATGGTTTTTTGCTAGACTTTAGAAGGTATCA
Organism: Bombus flavifrons; assembly: GCF_040668555.2. Classification (NCBI taxonomy): domain Eukaryota; kingdom Metazoa; phylum Arthropoda; class Insecta; order Hymenoptera; family Apidae; genus Bombus; species Bombus flavifrons. The sequence goes on along the minus strand of NC_138455.1, from coordinate 6,815,494 downwards.
AATTTGAACGGCGACCGGGGGGAATAGCGCCAGTCGAGATTGTAAGGCAGTGGGTTAAAAGACCGGATGTAACTGTTCGCGACTTCGTGTTGCAGAGATCGCTTTTAGTTTTATTTCTTTCTCTTTCGATGTTTAGTTCAATCAGGAATGTTCTTACAGGGTTTGTTGATTTTTTAGAAGCATTAAGTGATACAGTGAATTAATTTTATTTTTTTACAAGCTGTTAAATGAACGCAGCATTTTTTTTTTTTTTATCGTATCACTTTAAAATTCTTCTCTTAAGATGTTAAGGGTAGTCGCCTGCCGCGAAAACAATTTTTGAAGATGTTTTTAGTCTTCCATTTAACACCTTCGCTACTCTAGTGGAACGAAACATTTGCTATAAATCATATTCTGTTTCTTGTACTTTTTTACAAAATATTCAATGATTTAATACGATATATCTTTATTATATTTTTATATTATTATACATATTTAATAATCTCGATAGATACGGTCCCGAGATTCTTTTACTATTTTCTACCAACCGTTCATTTATTTCGTAGCTGAAAATTAAACGCGAATAGATAAAGAAATAGGTACAACCACTTCAGACAATTCAACCGAGATTATATTGTTGTTTAAACATGTAAAATACATTTTTGTTGAAACACCATGCGTTCTCTGAGTCTTCTTTGCAATTTGCCACATATTACGAACATATTACTTATACAGGGTGTAACAGAACATGTACGAACCTTTGCAGCAGCTTATTGTGCACGCAGAAACAATGAAAAAGGTTCATATAAACGTTCATATATGTTGTACGTGTTTTTGTTTACGAGATACGACGAATTTTCTGTTTTAATTTCCTTTGTCCAATTTCCTTTACAGAACATTCGGTTGCACTCTGAATGGTTCCCAATGTCGTTTACCAAATTTATTAAGAAGCTTGTTCTATTCTGAACGCCAGTATTTCAACATTTTCGATACATGTTGCATATCCTTACACGATAAATTCATCGTATTTCATAGACCAAAACAGATAAAGAATACTGTTGTACATTGTTTTTTGGTGTACAGTCAGCTGTCGAAGTGGGTCCCATATAATTCTGTCACACCTTGTATAACGAACACACATTACGAAAACGAAATGTTCCCATTTATACGCTGGCGAACGTGTTAAAGGAGTCTCGTACGTCTTGTTATTAATCGCGAACGACCATGAAAATTAGATTCTCTTGTTTAGTGTCCTCCATTAATTTTTCCTGGAAAACGGCCCCTCGTTCGGGAAGACAAATTCACCGAGCGTGGAAAAATTCCTGAACGTTACTTTCGCGTTTTTTTACTTCATTATTTTTTTCCTTATTTCACGAAACGGAGCAGTTTAGAAAATCGAGGAATATTGTCGCATTAAGAACGAATTCTTCTTGCTTCGCATCGTAAAATTCGCTTTAACGATCGCGCCAGGGAAGTTACCGGGGTCTCGCCTTTTTCCGGTAAGGTCATCGGTAGGAAAGCTCGCCTTATACTGCCATTAGTATAATTAACCCAGATTTTCCCGGATTTATGGTGAACGGCGTGCGGGTCAGAGCCGTGCTCACTGTATTGTAGTGCCTCGTCCACTTCGTTGTTTCTTCACTTCTTCGGTCGAAGAAGGAGCAGCATTTCTGTCGGTTGGCACAGCGAAAAATATAGCAAATTAGCCGGTGAAAAACGAAGATGTAAAAAAAGAAGAAGAGCTGAGTTTTGTACTTACAGCCTGAGATTGATAGTCGATTTTCTTCATTTTCGAGATTCCACGTAAGAATCATGTATCACGAATTAAAAGCTAAATATAGGAAACTAAGAAATGAAAGAGGTGGAAATGAAAGAAAATTTTAAAACTAGGATCTACGGTTGATAAACGATTTTCCTAAATTTATAATAATTATTGAATTAATAATAATTGAAAATAATAATAATAATTAATAATAATTAATAATAGTAATAATTGAAAATAGATTCTGTTGTCTCTGTTCATTCTTTGAATCGGAGAAGAAATACGATTTTTCGTGGTTAGCGTCGAAATAGAAGATCAAAAAGTAATTGTGAGGAATTTAAATTCTGAGTTTACGATGATTTAGAAGTCTCGTCAGTTTTAGGACAGTAAATAGAAATCATTGCGATTGAAATGTACGAATTAGGGAATTGAGGAACGAAAGAAAAGCGCAATATTAAATTTAAAGATTGCCATTGACGGATTTATTTTTGATATTTCTCAAAACTACTAAACGTAAAATTAGACGCTAATAATATTCCTCCAACTACTGATAAAACCAGTCGAGCAATTAGAGAAAGATCGCGGAGTATCGGTTAGTAATAACGAGATATTGTACAATATTAATTCGCGTTCTTCTCGGGTAATTACCATGGAACGCGTGGACATATTGATTGATTGCATTCGGTGAACGAAGGAGCAAACAGGGAAGTCGAGTGTGAATATTTAAGTATCATCCGAGTTGATAATTTCAATCAGCCTTCGACTGTATTTAAAATAGGAAACGTTAATTATTATTTATGACCATGGCGAATGAGTAATAACTTTGCATTCTCATCGAAGGTAGTAAATGATGGAAAGAAAAGTTATAAGGTCAAGATTAGAGTATTCGAAAATTAAGAGATATAATATAAGAATAAATGTTGTACAATTTTGTATTTAAACTTGATTATAATTATCTAGAAACTAGAAATTAATAGAAAATAGAATTAATTAGAAATGAAAATATCGAAAAATTGAGAAAGTTAAGAATTAAAGCTATAAAATTGTATTTCAAGTTTTCCCTAAAATCAAGTATACGAAATTACAACATGAAAAAGTCGAATGGTTAAGAATTGAAGCTATCAAATTTCCCTAAAATTAATTATATCGATGTAAGATCAGAATATCAGAAAAATTTGCTAAGATGGAAAATTGGAAGGTTAGAGAATGAAAACTATAAACGTTGTTTGTTTCAAATTTTATTAAAATTAATTATAGAAAATTTGTAATAAAATGATGGGTTTCGTTGGCTATTGCAACGATTGTAAGGTGTATTTTCGTTCAGGAGAGACATTCGCATTTAACACGAACGGGTATTCAGGAAGCCAGAATGTCGGAGGGCTGTACGAGTTGCAGGGGTGCGAATTATGCAGGCACCACGCTGCAGTTAAGCTCGGCTTCCGGTGGCGGGTCCGGAAGCGGCTCCTCCGGATCAGGAAGCTCTTGCACAACTACAAGAAGAGTACAGGTACGCGCGAAGGTGCTGTACGGCTCTGGCAAGGCGATCGCCAGCTTGCAAGCTCAAGAGAAAGCCGCCAGGCACTGATAAGGTTCGTATCATTTAATTCTCAAAGCAACAATAATATAAATCAATCATTAGACGAATTTTTTACATGTAATCCATTCACTTTCAAAAAAATTCTAACTCGTTCTTTATGATATATAGTGCATTAAAATCATGAAAACGCCACTTTCAACATGATTAGTTACTATGTTCTGGAAATAAAATATTGACACATGTATATGCATATGACAGCTGTACAAGAAAGAAATATTTTCTTAATGGAAAATTGATTTTCATGAACAAAAATTAAATATATTATTTCTACCATTTATTCGATGGGATAAAAAATATATTTTTTCTAATGAAAAATGCAGTAACGTAAAGATAGAGATTCCGGTGATGAATCTATTTTCTAAACATTTTTAACTGACGAAGAAAAATTCAATACAAGAAATCAACTGTTTATTTAAGGAGATAAAGTACATATGTTTTCGATTAAGGTGAAGGAAACGTAAAGGTGAAGATTCAGAAGATCAAGAGAATGATATTGTTTATCAAGACGATAGAAAATATCTTGAACGACGATAAGCAAAGATTTCAAATCATCCGCTGATGCTATCATCTTAGAAAGAGCAGAGCAGAAACCTCGAGCGATGTTAAAAAGAATATTTGAGAAACAACAACAAAGTAACACAGACTCTCCACCCTTAATCTTGTCTTAACAAAACCCATCTTCCATTACCATCGATCAACCACCAACACCCGCTAACACCGCTCAACATCATTCATCAACTATTATCGATCTCGCCTTGGTTCCGACAAATCTTCATTAAAATTCCCTGTCAGCCAATCGAACGTACGAAAGAACCAATCATATCGCGAGGAAAGATTAAAGACCATGCATATAGTACGAGCCACGAATTACCATAGTATCGATCTCCTCTGCAAACGGCTGTCCTAACTGGAATCGGGCACGACGTCTCCTCGAGGCGTTAATCCGAGTCGGATTCGATGCTTCTCTCTTTTCGTTTCATTTCTACTCGGACAGCTATCGTTATGGTATAAATACACGGAGGAGAGAGAGAGAAAGAGAGGGAGAGAGAGGATTCACGATCTGCCGGCAGTATATCGCGAAACATTCGATCGAAATCAAAGAGGTGAGGCCCGGAGGGCAGCCTGAGTAACAGTAAAAATCCAAGAAAAAGGTGCACGACCGGCCGATCTGGTAAAAAGAGTAAAAAGCCGGTCAATCGGCCTCCACAAGGCTTAGTACTTGGTGAACCGTCCTCGAGAAGGCCACGTATCACGAAGGACACCTCCTGCGCGCCTGTTTGATCCACAGGGAAGGGTTGAAGCGTGATCTAGGTCGAAGTGCACCCTCACAGGGATCCTTCTTCTTGACATGAATCCTACAGCTTTGTGAGTTTCTGGATTTTTATCTGGATATCTGAATCTTCCAGTCTCGTTAATCGATTGATCGTTCAGCAAATTCGTTAGTTCTAAGTCTTCTCAATATGAATTCTCTCGCTCTGTCAATTTCTGCATCTCAGTCTGTCTCAATAATTCTAAATCATTCTATGGCTAGTTTTAAATCTTCTTTAAGAGTTTCTAAATTTTTGTTCGGATATTTAAAATTTTCTATCTGATCAATTGACATTGTTTAGTTAATTCCTGATATTCGTCCTTCCACTTTGTGAGTTTCTGTACTTTTGTACCTCATTAATTCATCGTTGTGTAGTTAATTCCGTTTACGAACCACTGTTTTTTGGTTTGTAAAGAAGTATTGCTGTAGTGTATTTTCAGAGTATTTTTGTAGAGAAAACGTAATACTTTAAAATTAGGAATAATTTAAAACAAATATGTACGTTCGTTATTCAACTAATTGATGGTCTATTACAGCAACGTAATAAAGTTATAAAAGGATTAAGTGGATTTTTAGAATCGTTGCTTTCCCAATTAGGATCTTATGATATTTTTATACTTCCATTCCCTTGCAACTAATTTGATATCCTAATTTTCTCATCATAGAAATATTTCGTTCACAATCTTCTGCTAAAATTCTGGTTCGTTTAGGTGTATTTCTCATTTAAACGTCTATGTTTTTTATCTTTGTTAATTCAACAAATTTTCTATACATCCTTTCTACATCCAGTAAACAAGGAAAACATGTTATGATTTTATGTTCTTCAGCATCTTACAATCTGTGGTCCCGTTACATCTCTCCGCATTCCAAATAAAGATTTGTGTTACTTGGTCATAGTACCTGGAATTTCGCCTCGTCGTTATTCACCATTGAATTAATTCCCATCAATACTACGTACTACTTACTCAGTAGTTCTTATACTTTAGCGTCGATTACATCTTGTCGTATATTTCCGTCATTTCCAGTTCTAAGTTTTACGCCCCAGTTGCTCAATACTCTCCTCATCGTCTAACGTTGATTATCCTCCACTTTCTAATTTCCTTTTTATTCATAAACACAGACATATTTTATTTTCATCTCAACCGTTCGGGAATACTTTTTACATTTTCCTCCTATAAACGTAAATACTTCATTTTCGTCGCATTTACTATAATTTTCATTGTAATTTGATTAAACAGATATTTCAGTTTTGTTTAAACTATGATTACATACTATCGGCTTTATACATTGCAGTCATCGTATTAGCATTACAATCAACAAATAGAAGACTATTATGATTTCTATAATATCAAATATCAATCTTCTCATTCAACTCTAATAGACTAGCTCCAACTCCGATAAACTCTTCGTATTCAACACACAGACAAATCTCTGCTCGTCCACGAAGAAAGTTCGTTTCTCGCTTGTTTACCACTCTGTATTCACTCGTATTCTCGCCGAGTAATTGACTAAAAAAATTCTGCTAACGGTTATTTGCATATTACGAATGCGTACGTACGCATCGGTGATCGATGATCCAGTTCGATTTCACCGTGACGAGAATGACGAGGCCGTTTAGAACAGAACGGACAACCGGTATCGTCGATCGGGAGTCGATCGGTCTACCGCGATCGGTGCAATTAAATGCGGCTAACGCGATGGAATGCAAATGCGGTGGCTGCACGTGCTGCAACGAACGGCATTCAAACGCGTGCCAGAAACACAACCATTCACGTTCTGCTCTTTTGTGCGATTTATCCCGTGAGAAAGTTAATGTCACGGCCGAGAAAATGCGAAACTGAACATCACGTCGTCGTGGAACGTTTTGCGGCGATTGCAATGGAAGATCGTAAATAAAAGAACGAAATATATTCATACGGAAGCTTCTTCATTTTCGCGTAAAAGTTTCCAATCTCGCCTAGTGAAATTCCTGAAATTTTATTCAGGAATCCACGTCGTGGCGCATGAATTCCATTCGAAGATTACCGAAAGGATGAAAAAGATTTTCAACGGTTCGCGAAAGTACTCGAGCACTTTTACAAATTTTCCGTGTCCAAATTGTATGGAACATTTTGAAATCTCGCGAGACACGTATATTGTGGTTATGTTGCTAAAATTTGCTACATTTACACGAGATAATTATTGGAAGCATACATGAAGCACAGACAATTGTTTACTATGCTAATAAGTCAGAATATGTAGCCAGACCATCTTTGGCACTAATTGTATGATCAACCCTCGGTAGGCTAATCGTGAGATTGATACGACAGATACATGTAAAATCTAATTCTAAATATTTTGAAGCTCATTCGTTAATTAAATCAGTAATTGAGGATTTCCTGTAGACAACATTGTAAGCGGAAATATGTTTAAACGTTGTTTCCTTTATCGTATAATGTCCTACTGCTAATGCTAATGCTGTTCTAATGCTAATGGGAACACTGTAGTACAGAATTTAAAAGCTGTTTCCGTTTGTAAATAATTGCTAATAGTGCTAAAAGGTGATAGCCACCGATATGTCCAACATCGCTCATCCGCCTAAGACAATGTAAGTGTCATTAAGCGATAGATATGCTCGAACACATGCACGTTAGATATCACTGATTTTATAATAATTTTTACTAGGGAACGTTCTAAAATATACTTTTGTAATAAAGGTAAAAAGAACATGTTGAAAAAATGTATTTTTTATACGAGTTATTTAAAGACAAACAGGATTGGCATTAACTGCGTTTGCGAATAAATAGGTAAATGACACATTTAGTTTTCTCAGAATTTTCACTATATTTAGCAAACAGAAGGATAGTAGATAGTTTGGGGTAGACGAAAGTAGGATTAGATGGGAAAATAGATTGAAATAGAAGATAGGAAATTTCGTGACGAATTTGCATTATCGTACGCTTCAGATCGTATAATAATCAAGGCAAATGAAATTTTGAAAATAATTTTAAGTCGCAAAAACTTCTTCTATGTGTTTAAAAATTGGATATTTCGACAACTTGCAATGTTGTCTGCGACACGTCTTTAATTATACAGTTTATATGTATATACTGTAAATATACCTATATATTATATTTTGTATCTTAGTACAATTAAAGACTTTTCATGTACTTTTCGCAAAAATTCGTTGCAGCATAGATTTGAAGTTACTGTATTTGCTAAGATTATTCATGTTGCATACTAACTTTCCACTAAGTATACGTTTGCGATAGATCTCTCGTAACCTGTATACACGTGTCCTCATTGCTTCGCAATTTTATTATCGAAGAACCAGGACATTGTGTTGCTAACGATTTGTTAACGATAACGTTGAATGCTAAAGATTTCAAAAAGTTGTAATATCACGAAGCAAATGATTCTTCGAATATCATTCAGGGGTCGAATTTCAATTGAATTTTACTTTCCAGCGTCCTCCTCGTCCTTATTTCCTCCGGTTTGTCGAAGTCAGCGACGAACCATGAGACTCTGCGATCATCTTCCGCGAAAGTATCTTCGACTCTTCGACCAACAAACGAATCCACGTTCGACGACCGATCCAATCGAGACGATGATAATTCCGAGGCGGTAGAAACTTTATTTATTCCCGAGAATCCGAGTCAATACGAACAGATTCTGCTCTACGTGCGAGAATTATTTCAAGGAGTGGAACAATCTGCCGATTTGTTCGATCAAGAAGTTCCTGCGAGTCTTGAGAGAAACGTAACTGATAGTACGAGCGACGAGGATCGATTTTCGAAGCTGGAAGAGCGAATCCGAGAGTGGAATTCGCAGCCGTCAGACAGAGAAGAGGACGAGGAAAAGTATCCGCAGAGAAATCCCGAGGGAGGAGTTTCATTGGGGACAACCGTGCAGGATAATAGAATGGATGACGTAATTTCGACAGAAAGAAATAACTATGACGCTGGCTACAAAGGGAAAACCGAGCCCGACGAGGAAGACTTGTTGGAGGCGGCTAATTTTGGGCTCGATGCCATGAATGATTTGTATACTGTTAAGGAACCGAAGCTTTACTCGATGGGTGAGATTTTTCATAGTTCTTGAACAATCGCTTTTCCATTTGAAAAGGCATAATGCTTGCACGAGATTTTAAAAAGATTGGACAATAATTGGGAAGATTTTTCGAGGGTGCAAGAGAGATAGTTTATTCATGGAACTTCTGAAAATTAGGGATGTTAGAGATAATTGGACGAATTGTTGATATTAAATATTGTTAGAAAGAAATTGAAAATTATTGATTTAAATATTAACTATTACTGAAAGTTTTAGTTATATGCATTTTTATTATATATATACAATATGCAGTTAATATATAAAATAATATTTTCAGTATATAGTTGAACAAAATAATGGAAACAACTCTTATATGTCTTTATCATGTATATGTATGTATATCCCTTTATGTTATGTATAAGTATATGACATATAAGAAGTGTCTCCATTATCTGTGCAACCTCTGTATAATAATTAAAATACAATTATTAATTTAAATAATAGAGGTCGTTGCAAAATGTTCCAAACTCTACTTTCATATTTACTCTTATGTTTCTCATACGATTCTTACAATTTCTTCATCTATGCCCATGAACCATCTATCTTGAAAAATTTACAGGAAGTTGAAACACGCTGTATAAATGTCAGTTCCAATAAAATCGCCAAATAAACACAAATCAAACCCACAAACTATACAAACAACGATCGACAACATCTAACTGCCTAATTACAAGGTACAAAACTGATCTTTAAATACAACTTGAACAGGTCTTTACCTGGACTCTGACAATCCTGCGAGGCACGTGGCAGTTTTTAACGAACAAACAGAAGAAGCAAGGTTCCTCGCCAAGTACGGATACGCGGTTCTTCAGGGCACCACGTTGTTCAGAAGAAAGTAAGAACACCGTCTTTTACATCTTGCCTTCCGCAACTTTGCACTCTTATTTAATCTCGAAATTTCGACGACTCGTTTGCTCAAGATTCCCAAATACTCCGACAGACTCGCTTCTGTCTCGTCGCAGTCAAAGCAATCCACTTCAACGTGGCTGCCCAAACAGAGGAGTTCCCAACTGTCCGGCGGCCAGTTTGAGATACAGAACGTCTGATGGAAGCTGCAATAACCTGCATCATCTATGGTGGGGCTCCGCCATGTCCACTATGCAAAGGTAATTCACTAAATGAAAATCACGGGAGTAATAATAGTAAAAAGAAATAGGAACGTTATAAATTATATCCTTTCGTGTTTCATAGATGAGCAATCCTAAAATACAATGATATAAAATTGATTGACTATTATACGTTACTATATCAATCTATTTTACATCGTTGTATGTTAGGATTGTTCTTCTATAAAACATGAAATATATAACGTACCACATCCCTACTTCTCTTTTTATATTATTATTTGGAATATATATATAGTGTATATACTATTGGCAATTTTATATCTATATCTAATACAAAATAATATAAAATTGTCAATTATATCATTCATCATATGTACAGATTATTGTATATTTGTACAGATATATCATTGTACAGATTATATATTATTATAAAAAATTGTTTGGTAATTTATGTTATATTCATTAGTAATTTATATTAATTTCTCTCTTATTACTTGATGTTTGTCATTTTTCTCGACATTTCGAAGATGCCATTGGTTTGTCACGAAATTTCATAAGTTTATCGACTATTTCTAAAAGAGTTGCATCTTCATCGCAATTAGGGATATTCTCTTTTAGCTGTAAACTAGTACAAAAATTAGGAAATGAAGAAAAGTGGGTCTGCGAATATCGTGTTTCCTGCCTGTGGTATATAAATGCAGTGATTTTAATTGAACGAATAATCTAAGCTTCAGAATTAATTTGACTAGGAAAAGATAATGAATTTGATGGATGTTCGTCAGGTTCCTGCCTTCGGTTTACGATGATGGCATTCAGAGTATCAGGAAATCGGTGACAGGAAGACCACTTCCTAGCGCAAGACTAGTGACCACGGTGATTCACGAGGACAAAGATGTCCCCTTGGAAGCTGTTACTCACATGCTCATGCAGTGGGGACAGTTTGTCGATCATGATTTAACAGGTGGGAATTTTCAGCAATTTTTGAAAATGATAGTTCCGTACGATTAATTATAATTACGTTTCCACAAGTTGAATGTTCAATTTTTTCAATCCGAATTATTCCTTAACGCGTGAAATCTTCCTTAAAAAATTCTACAATTTTACCTAATAAAATTCGTGCAAATCAAAGAATGATAGCGACTTGAAACTTGAGAGGAAACCAAATACATAAATTTAACGTTCCATTTTTCCAATGTGGCTTTATTTAAAACGTTTTAGGAAATTAATTTGAGAATCTATTTAAATCAAAAAACGATAATCAGCGAACATTGAGAAGGAAACTAGAACTCTGTCAATTGAAACGTAATTATAGATTTCCATAAATTTAATACCCAATTTTCCTAGTCAGAATTACTAAACAATATTCGAACCATCAAGATAGAAATTTTCTCATCTCATGTGCTCCTTTTAGCCACCGGGCAAGGCAGAGGATTTAATGGCTCTATACCACAATGTTGTCTGAAATTCGGATCCGGTTTCCAACCACCGGAATTCATGGTACATAATTGCACTTATAACTGGATCCTCTACCACTCATTAATTGATTTTTCTAAGAGTAAAATATATCTCCACAGCATCCAGAATGTTTGCCAATATCAGTAAGCAAACACGATAATTTCTTCGGTCCTTTGGATGTTAAATGTTTAGAGTTCGTTCGAAGCGGCTCAGCACCGAAAGAAGATTGTGAATTTGGCCCCAGAGAGCAATTGTCACAGGTGACAAGTTATCTAGATGCTTCTGTGGTATACAGCAACAGCGCCTTTCAAACAGACTCCTTACGATTATTTCGGAATGGTGAGACTTTATTTATAAATTTAATTTATCTAAAAATTCACTCAAGAACGATACTTTATATATATATTTTTTTTTTCCTTTCATATTTTATATTATAAAACTTGGAGGAAGCCTAAGGCACCCAAAGCGAATTAAAATTTTAAAAGAGGACCAGTGTTGCGTATTTTTAATTATATTTAATTAATTAATTTAATAATTCGTTTCCTTAAATTCACAGGTACAATTTTTTTCACCCTTTTTTCCTTTTTTTTTTTTTAAATCAAGCAACGAAAGTGAATTAAAACTTTGAAGAAGATCGGAATAAGTTTAATGTTACGTTTGTTCAATTAGAATTCGTAGAAAATAATTTCATCCCGTTCTTTTTGAAAATTTTTATTTGTATCAATTTAATTAATTATATATTAATTTGTAATTTGATTAATATGTAATATTTTTACATGTAATATTATGTTCACAGGTTTATTGCAATATGGGAGGATTCAGTCGCAGAGACCGGTGCTGCCTAAACTCGATTCCGATCTCTGTAGACGCGGATCATTATCCACGAATTGCTTCAAAGCTGGCGATGGTCGTCTCGGCGAGCAACCTGCCCTCACGTCTCTTCACGTAGCGTTTTTGAGGCTTCACAATAGAATCGCGACGAAACTTGCCGCGTTGAATGCTCATTGGAGCGACGAGAAACTATTTCAAGAATCCCGGAGAATCGTCGCGTCCATTGTCCAGCACATCACCTACAGAGAATTCCTGCCCATTGTTCTTGGTAAATTGAACGTTGAAATGGAAATCGAATTACTCGAACGATTCTGGTTCTTCTGATATCTATAACACTACGACGATTGGCTAGTTCCGCCATGAATTAACATCTAAATATAGTTTTGTTATTTTCGAAGAAAATTTCCAAATGTTATTTATACATCGTCAAATAATAAATCCATAAGAGAACTCTTCGCAATGATAGTTGTGACGAGGATTTCCTTCATGACTAAAATGTCTTATTGATAGTTTCAATGTTAATCGGCTATTATCGAATATAAGGAACTTGATCGGTTAGTTATTATCGGATATCAGAATTGAGCGTAGTTGAAAAAGGATGTAGAGATAGAAGTAACGGTGATCGAAACATTCCAGGTCAAGACGTGATGAAAATATTCGACCTCGAACTCTTAAAGAAAGGCTATTACGAAGGTTACGACCCAACAGTGAAACCAACTGTCGCGAATGCGTTTTCTACGGCTGCCTATCGCTTTGGGCACTCTCTGGTTCAACAGAGCTTCGTTCGATTTAACAGCGATCATCAGCCAATTTTCAACAGTCAGTATTCTATCTTGGAAAATCTTCTATCTAGAAATACAATGTACAAGGCACTTCCTAATTAACATATAAAAATTGCTACATTAGAATGCTAGAAAATCACGATATAACATAAAGTAGCAAAAGTTTCATAATTTCTTCAATTTACAGATGTTTCCATCCACAACGAGTTCATGAATCCAGCAAACCTGGAAACAGCCGGCTCAGTGGATCGTCTTCTTCTTGGTCTGATCAATCAAAACGCCCAAAGAAGAGACGAGCACATAAGCGAAGAGTTAACTAACCATCTGTTTCAAACTCCAAGATTTCCCTTTGGAATGGATCTAGCTTCGATCAACATCCAACGAGGCAGAGATCATGGAATTCCCCCATACGTACAATGGCGAGAGCCCTGTGCTCTATCGCCGATAAAAAACTTTGACGATTTAGAGAGAGTTATGCCACCATCCACGGCTAGAAGGTTCAAATTAGTCTACTCGTCTGTCGAAGATATTGATTTATTCACTGGAGGACTTGCAGAGAAATCAGTGAAAAGCGGTTTAGTTGGACCCACGTTTGCTTGTATAATTGGCCAGCAGTTTAATAATATACGTAGAGGAGACAGATTCTGGTATGAGAATTCAAAGCAGGAAAGCAGTTTCACACCTGGACAGCTCCAACAAATCAGGAGAGTCACTCTAGCTCAAGTTCTTTGCTCAACTATGGATAGTATAGAGACTATACAACCATTTGTATTCTTGACACAGGATACTCTGAAGAATCAACGTAGGCCTTGCAACGATCCTATTATTGGACAATTGAATTTAGAATCATGGGCAGAAAGAGGTCCAAAATTTAGAAGAGAAGGTATCATTGATAAAATAAAGAAGTACGCTTCAGTCAGTACAACCACTTCAAAATCTACAGATTTATACTCTCATAACTTAAACCCTGAAAAAACAAGCGTTCAACAGCAGAACAGGATTGTCGTGAAGAAGCCTTTTGGTCCTGCAGATAATCTAACCATAGTTGTACAAAATAATGCAATTAATTCACCTGTCTTTGTGAACGATGCTATCTATGGGTCCAATATAAAAGTGAATCCCTCGTTGGTCCAGGAAGCACAACAGAGACCAGTTTCTGAAGGATCTATGCCTATTCCAACTTATCTTCCAGCAAAACCTGTGATAATAGCGCATCCTCTAGGAAATCCTGCTTACCCTTATGTTCCATATGCTTTCAATGATCCCAATAATCCTAATCCTTTGAGCCAAGGATATAGACCTAGCTACTCTAGCGATGTTGTATTTGATAGTTTCCCTGGAACCAGTCCAAGACCAACTTTGTACACTTATTATACCAACTTCCAAAAATTGACTACTCAGAAACCTTCTCAAGATGTGGATGCTTATATTACAAGTTATAAACCTCAGGACCATGGATCTAAACCAAGCTCGTGGCCTAATTCACAATATCAAAGTCAACCATCGCCCAAACCAGTTTACAGTTCTACTCAGAGACCTCAAGATGTGGACGCATATATTACAAATTATAAACCTCAGGACCATGGATCTAAACCAAGCTCGTGGCCTAATTCACAGTATCAGAGTCAACCATCGTCCAAACCAGTTTACAGTTCTACTCAGAGACCTCAAGATGTGGACGCATATATTGCTAATTATAAGCCACATGATCATGGATCTGAATTGAATTCGTGGCCTAATTCACAGTATCAGAGTCAACCATCGTCCAAACCAGTTTACAGTTCTACTCAGAGACCTCAAGATGTAGACGCACATGTTGCTAATTATAAGCCACATGATCATGGACCTGAATTGAATTCGTGGCCTAATTCACAGTATCAGAGTCAACCATCGGCCAAGCCTGTTTATAATTCGCCAGAGCACAATAATCAAGAACATGGAATCAATATTTGGCAGAAATTGCAATATAAGCCTGTGGTTTTGGTCGGTCAAACAGATTCTGGTAATTTACAGAGCTATGCACAAACTTCGAACCACCCACAGAGTTATCTAAAAGATTCTGAAGATACGTACATCAAACCTGCAAATAGCCAACATGATTACGTAAAAGATTTCGAAAATAGGTATACCACGTGGTCTACCGTCTCTTCTGATAAGAAGACTGAGGAGACAGTAGTAAATGATCCGTACTATAGACCTTATCAAGAACCAAATAGGAAGCCAATACAGAGTAGTTATGGATCAAGTTATCAAACTGATTTCCCTGGCAGACCTACCGCAAGCTTAAACGACAAAGGAACCACCGTCCACCCTAACGCTTTCTATTTAAGTTCCTCTGCAAGACCAATTTCGAATAACGAATATAATAAAGAGTTCAGTAGCTGGCCTGCCAGTCAGAACGATTATGATATAGCGACTCACTCGACTCCTGTTTACAGACCAGCGCAGCATGTTAGCGATTATCAGACGAGTAAACCCGAGAACTCTTATCAGAATGTGCAACCTAAACCGTCGAAAATTCACAGCGTGACGATTATCACGGCGAGTCAAAGCGGAAACGAGGTCGACAGACTCGAGAATCGAGTTACCAGTGAAGTTCCAAGACCGTTGACTACCCAAATAGCCAACGACAGAGCGAAAAGGCCTGGGCAGTATTATTACGAGAAGAACGTGCTACATCGGTATCCAGATAAGATGGAGGATCAGCCAGCGTATAACGCTGAACAGAGACATAAATCAACGAGCGACGAGGTGTCGATCGATGATACTCTTATCGTGGCTTCCGTGAGGAATCAGTTTATCGATGGAAATGGGAATAATACAGACGTCAAGACAATGAGTCAGACGAGAAATGAATCGTCCGATAGCACAACAAGCGATGATGTGGATTACGGTCTCGGCGATGCTTTCTCAGAAGAAACTGAAATTCCGCCAAGCTACAGGTATACATTTTATTATCTTTGCGTATGTTGTCTTCCTACTACGATAACGGCTATTTACAGTCGACAAAATGCTCGAAAAATTCTCTCTATTGTCACCGCTTCGTAAGATTCTTATCTTAATCGGTGTAGATAGAAGATAACGAACATTTATTGTAGGTGCTTACGCGTGTGATTTTACAACGTTTCCTCATTTCCCTGTTCCCTTTTTGATAGTGCAAAGTAACACAGTTTCAATTTTTCGTACTTTGGAAACGTTTCGTTCTTGGGTCATCAAATGGGTTTCGAAATTGCAGTTCGAGTTTCTTACCAATTTTTCAGATACTCCGGCATATGAACAAGGTCTCTTCTCGATGCATCGAGGTGATCGATAGAATAGTGCGAAGTAACGTAATTGAATCTCTGTAATCCCTCTTATCTTTATAATACTTCGTTCAAAATTACAGTCCGGAGTTTCTTGGAATTTTGAAGATTTTATGAAATACGAACGAAACTCCTCTTCGACGTAATTCAACGATTCATCGAAGCGTTGGCTCATAAAATTAGAAGAACACGATTTACATTTTTCTCGTGATTTCAGAACGAGTCATTGGCTGAACCCACATGAGGACACCAGCCTACCGTCAGCTCTGGAGATGCCAAAAATCCCATCAGACAAAACCAGCGCCGCCAAGGAACTACCAAAACCTATGAAGCTGAGAAATTACGCCGTGTAACAATAAGTCCTCTTCCTATCTTCATTTTTACATTCGCTGAACGGTCGTTCCACTTGGTTCGCCACTGCGTGATTCTCGCGAATTAGAGAACGTGTAATTAATTTAATTCTAGACGTAGATCGTTCGCAACGTTAGTATTTATTGTTCTTTTACAATGATCTTCACTGCGTGAAATGATCGATGGCTTTTAATTTAGCTTGTAAGTGCCGGCATTCAATCCATTGAGGATCAACATTTCATTTATAATTTCGTATTTTAGTCAATTCCAACAAGAAAGTTGTAAAACTCTATTGAATCCGCATTGTGGATCCTCAAAAATATTCTATAAATTTGCAGAAAAACTTTCTTGCTGCTATCTCCTCTTCCGCTTAAAAATGTTGTATCTTACTCGTTTGTTACGATATTAATTCATCTCGCGAAAGATCTTACAATTTTATACAGTTTGATTTGATGATACAATTGGGCTATTTTGCTAGCTTCTTTTCTCTGAATTATAGAAGTTCATTTCGTGTCTATAATTTATGGCGGGCTTGTGTAATATTATTCTGTAATATTTATTATTCTAACATATTTTTTGTATCTTGATGAAACGACGATAGTTTTATCTTTTAATTTAGATTACTACACTGTTTATCCTTAATGGGTTAATGATCATTAGACGTTGATAGTCGTGCGAGACGCGCGTTATTTATGTAGAGGAATAATACACACGACGAGGGAGTATTGCACAATGATTGCATGCGCTTAGAACGTTTCTCAAGGGTCGGATGGAATGTGTAGCCTAGTTTTATGCCAATTTTAAACCGTCTCAATGCGCCGCCTGGAACTACTCCGGACTATTTTCAGATGCAGTTCCCGTGTCACTGCGTTTCATATGCCGCCTCTCTACACCAGTAATTTTAATTACACCTTTAGCAACCTCCCTATGTTTCATCCTAACGAACCGTTCTTTAGAGTAACGAAGCATTCTCTTCGAATAGTATCGGTCGACACCGCCGTCGTTTCTCAATTAACACCGGTATAGTATTATGAAATTATGGTACTTGATCAGCGTCGATTTAATAAGCGAATCGAATTAGCCTACATTCGTCTTCTTCTTTTCGATTGTAAAACACGCTTAAATTGTAGATGATGATTATTAAATTCGATCAAAACGTTATTTTCCTCCACGTTCAACTGTGACAGTCATTGGAAATTGAACATCGATCGATCAATGGTACGGCTAAACACAGTGGATTTCAGATCTTTGGTTTTTCATATATTCGTTAAAGTATGCAAACAATTTCGTCAAAACATTTTTTTTTAACTCGAATCGATAGCCGCTAGAGCGATGGATTTCACTTTTTCTCTCTCTCTTTTTTTTTTTTTTTTGGTTTTTATATTAGTCCAAAGTGGCGAGTGATTTTGACGAAAGTTCAGTTCGAATAGATCGCCGTTGGAACTACGAAACTCGTTAAAATAGTGGATTTTAAACCTTCTAGTTTCTATATGAATGGAAACACGAAAGTGCTTTTAACAATTGCCTACACGGTAGAATCTCGATTACGAGAACTAATAGTGACGCATACTGATGGAATAACAGCGTTCTTTAGGTAATTGAATGACTTTGTTCTCGTACGATTTTAAATATTGAAAACGTTTCTAACAAGGAATCATCTGCAATTTTGACGTTGTTCAAAGTAAAATTAAATCGTTCGATTAAATCACGATTTGATAATCAAAATCCATTTTACATTTATTATCATCGTGCCTTAATTTCAATCATTCATGTATTACAGGAGCAGATTCACCAGTCATCTATTACATATTTAGGTACAAATCAGAAATTTAGTATTAAATTTAATTTAATTGAAGCTTTCTGCAGATCTGAAGGAATTTCATAGTTGTTCGTTAGAGATAGAAGTTTCAGGAAACTGGCGGCAAATAAAGCTCACTAGCTACGTTACTCCCGAAGAGTAGAGAAGGTGTTTCGCATCTCGAAGAAAATTCGGTCTTTAACATGCCATTAAATGAAACGTCGAAGGCTGCCTCAATGGCTATTCAACTTGTAAGCCCCGCTTGGAAAGTTCTTACTTTGAACACTCTGGTACTCACTGCTATAAATTATAAACCTTCCTGGAAGATACATTCCATACTTTTACTGAATCTTAGCGGAGTGCAAAGTTGGAATTTCCTTCGTCGATGGGGAAACAAAAAATCAATATTTTCTGATTTCACAACGTGCACATAAAATATTGCAGATTCCTGAAGTAACTGTTAACAAAAGAGTCAATGGGTTTATAATATTAATATCGACGATCAAGACGTTTTCTTCGAAAAGAATAGATTGGTACGTTGCATGGAAGAATACTAATTTTTACAAAATTCGGAATTTTTCATTCTGTCTAGTATGAATCAAATATTCTAACGATTAATTCTAAACTAAATATTCTCAGTATTCTAAACTTCAGTTTCCGTAATAAACAGGTATAGTAAATATTCTAAACTTTGATTCCCATAAAATTGAAAATTTTTTATTTCAATTCTCACAAAATTAAATATTGCGAATTGCAGTTCCCACAAAGTTAAAAATTCTATATTCTAATTGTATAAAATTAAATATTCTAAATTCCAATTCCCACAAAATTAAAGATTCTAAGATTGAATAAAATAAATCGTAGAGCTCGTAAAACAAAAGAATATATTCTCATCTCCATAAAAATTTCTTTCCTCTTCCAAGAATAAATGGCGATTCTGGTCGTATATTGCGGAAAAACAGATGCTCGATCTAAGTGATCGCTAGGCGGTGGTTTTCGGGTCATCAGAGAGCAGAGGCAACAGTCGATCGAAATGCAGTTTTCGATGTCACGACCTGGATCCGCTGTTTCTGCGGTTTGCTACGTGTTAACCGGGCTCGATGATGAGAAACGATAGAAACTCGGAGTTTGGCCAAACCAGTTCGTCCGAAGCGACTCGTTTCAATCGTTCGCGCTGTACTTTATTGCAACACCGTTACGATATGCAATAAAACATCACTCTTTATACTCGGTAACAATAAAAAGATCTGCATAAAAATTGAAATAACATTTCCAGCAATCGTTTCACGCGACGAATGGCTTGGTTAAAAGCAGTTGTTACCGGACTCGATTTGCCAATTCCGCGAGACTTTCTTCTTAATTACAGGGAATGACCTTTTCCACGACTTCTTTCCCTTTTCTTTATTTCTCTTTTTTGGTTGTTCGATTAAACTAGTCCACAAAAGTGGATCTCTTCGTGAAAGCTTGGCCAGACTGGCATGGATTGGCACCAATGAAAACAGCCAATTGCAGCTACACCCGTTTCCAACATTCTGCTTCTTCGACATCTCATGGAAAATCTTTTTTTTCGATAAATGCAGAACGTGAAATTCCGGTTTAATATAGGTTACATACACTGGCGGATATAAATAAGTATTAGGTCACCAGTATGGTTATAACCATAGGTTATCAGTATGTATTACGAATTGAATATTTTTCACTGCTTTCATTTTCTAGTTATTTTATTATAAATGTGTCATTCTATTCGCACTACGTGCGAAATACCAGATAAAATAAAATTTTTTAGAAAAATACGTGTAAAGTATAAAAATGCAACGAGTATGTGTTCTAATATTTGTGGTCAGCAGTGTATACCGATCATATTAAAAATTAGAATCTATGGAGCAAAGTGATTCTAAATATCAGCTAACGATATTCAATCCAAATATAAAATCTAAAGATCATAAACGTATCAACGATGCTTATCAGCGACTCGAAATTGAACGTCTTTAATTGCCATGATAACTTTTCGTAACACTTTGTGCCAACTGGTTTTGATTAATCAAAGTTTCTGCACGAAAGAAATTCGCGGTGCTTATCTTTTAAGTGGATTATCGAACGATTATACAAGTTAAATTATTCGAAGGCAAATTGAATAGATTGATCACTTATGAAACATGGAAAAATAGATCGAATCTTTCTGGTTATCAATTCAGACAGAATTAATCGACAAGAATTATAAAATTGTGTAATATTTATTTTACGTCACAGAATATGTATTTAAAATTACTGGAATGGAAAAAGATGGTTCATGAAGTGAAAGAAATTTTTTGAAATTAATTTCATATTAATTATGAATTTACTTTGTTGAATTTAATTTATCGACATAAATTTACAAGTTTTAAAAAACAAGAAGATGAAAATAAACAAGATGTTTCGGTGCAGTGTCAACACAATATTCTTTTAAGTAAAGCTCTCCTGGAAAGTTGCATCAAATCAATTAAATGACGTAAGAAACATCATGCATCTTTCGTCATGATTCTCACGTTAATTTGCCGTTGCTCCTCCTTTTGTCTTTGCAATTACCGCAGAAAAACAATCCTTCTATCATGCCCATGACACCACAATTAATTAAAACACAATCTTTCGCGCTTCAGGAACAAGGACGCGTGTTTCAAACTTGCGGGAAAAGTCACGCCCTCTGATTGGTCCGTTCTCCAGACTATCGAGCCTCCACCAATCGCGTGAGACCGCGAAAATCAATCCTTATAACCGGTAAAAGTATCTCTATCACGTTGCTCCAAAAATTAAAAATACTCAAATGGCATTCTTCAAATTACATTTAACATTATATCAATAAGAACAATGCCAAAGTAGGTTACAAATCTAAATTAATTCGCAGAACATCATACTCCTTTCAACTCCTTTTCAACAGTAAAATCTGAAAACAAGTATTCCTTATAAAATATTCTTTATACATAATTATTATGCAGAAAGCGATACAAAGTTACCGATGAAAAAAGGTATAAAGAAGATACAGAAAATTCGCAAGAATGAACAGTAAAAGTTGGGAACAAGGGAACCAGCAACATTAACATTAATCTTCTATTACAGAAAATATTACAGTAAATATTCTTCATAAAATATTTATTATCTATAATCATTATACAAAAAGCAATAGAAGGTAGGCGATAAAAATATATAAAGGAAATAAAAAAATGCGCGAGGATGCGTCAACAGTAAAAGCTAAGAACAAATGGATCAGGCATGTCAAAGGGAACTTTTTATTATAGGAAAAAAGACATCAAATGTTCCTTACAAAACATTCATTATACATATTTATTACATAGAAATTACTACACAAGACCACAATTATTACAATACGAAATCATCGATAAAGAGAATACATAAATATAAAAAAGGTAAAGAAAATACGCCACGGGTCGTTGAACGATAGGAACGAGCGGACACGAACTACGCACGAAGCTTTGCTTCGGCTCGAGTGCGGCGGAGGAGTGGGGATGGTTCGGTTCCGCGTGCCTGCGAGACGAGCCGAGGCATCAGTTCGTAGCGACGCGTCCCTGGCGCAAGTCGCTGTCATGTTTTTCGTACTGTTCGGTGGTTTTCGGCCGAGTGCCGTGGTGCATTATGGATTCGCGGTTTTCGGTCTGCTCTCTGTTCTTCTGGTGTCGTGTCCAGTTAACTGCCAGGAGACACTGACCAATCGGATGCGGGTGATCAGCGAAGATCTGGACCGGCAGCTAAACGGGATCATGGCATCGCAGGGTATCAACTATACGAGAACGAACACGACCGGGCTGCTCTACAACGCCACCACGTATTTCAACCCCAAGGGCATGGGCCAGCTGTACAACGTGACCAACATGTTCATCGACTTCGTGCAAAGCAAGCAAGCCTATCCCGAGGGTGAGTGATAACATCGTTGGAGAATTTTGTTGCAATGGTTCATATGGTTTTATAGGTTATAGGTTATAGGGCTAGGGACAGGTTTTACGCGGCTTTGGTTACGCCCTGTACCGCGCGCTCGAAAATGGCCGGCTGCTTGTTGGTAAACAGATCGCTGTCAAAAAAAATATTAGAATTGTGTAATTCCATGCTAAATGAAATTAAATTGGATTCATTCTCGAGATCTGTCGAGATTCTAAGGATAATTCGATATAGGTTTGGGTATATTATAACGTGGAAGGTTGTTAGTGGATTTTTATGCTTAAGTACACCGTGGATAGGGTATAGGATACACTGCTGGGTAATATTGTAAGTTTATTTAGTTTTATGGAGATTTGTGTGATTTATAAATAAAGGTAGATATGAATTGTTTTGTGCAACTCGATTTACGTATTGTACCTTATTTTGAATATATTGCTGCATCTTCAAATTACTATAACATAAAACTACTTGCAAATAATGGCAATTAATTGTACGTACAAATAGTACAAAACGTACTTTATTTCGTAGTGTATATTTTTCGAATTTTTATGCGATGAGTTGTTGAACGAAAAAGAACGAATAGCTGCAGCAATAAATGTATAAAAATTCAAATACATGTCAAAGGCATGTAATACAAAACTCAGTTTCAGAGTATAGTCCTAGCGATAAATCATTGAAAACGCTAAAAAATTACATCGAACGTATAATCCTATCTTGCAGTGTAAACGCGTAATTTCTTTTGAAAACACAAGTGTACTCCGAAAAGACGTTTTTCTTCTGGTTGAGTTTATGTTGTTATGAGAGATTCCGAGATTGCTTTTACAAGAGAGGAACATCCTGTGATCTTCTGTTATCAATAAGCTCATTCACTCCAGTTATATTTATCACCAAGGATTTTATAGACCCCTGTATTTACATGTTTGACCGATGAGAAGCTATATTCTCCGAAAAGTGAAAGGAAAACACGGTTGTATTATTATTATTATTGTCTCTGTTACTCAAATATTATTGGATTTCTCGAAGCACATATTTTTGGGATTCTTGTTAATCGATTCATTCCATTACATTCATTACATTGTATGCATGCATTTCCATTATTTTCTCTGTTACTACAAGATTCTTGTATTCTTAACGTTCCCGACAGTCGATTTATTCCATTGTACTGCGAAAAATCTTAAAAAATCCAATAAGTATGTTCTTTAACCGAACAATTTTTCCTCAATTTTCATCGATTATTATAACTTTCCAGGAAGAAAATAACATGTTATATCTCGATGAGAAAAATAAGTCAAGAATACTTAAACAAATAAAATGTATTATCTAACACAACGTTAGGCTTCGAGAAATTTCAAAAGCTGAAATCCCGAAATTCCAGAAACGATACAATGCGTTCGTCAACTCGACAGTTTTTCCTCAATTTTCATCGCGACGATATCAATCTCTACCTGTTTCGCCTTTCGATTGATCTCGAATTGGCCAGAAAAATTCCGTCCTTTTTTTCACAACTCGTCGGCGTTTCCATCGGATCCGACATTTCAGGAATTCCCACGCGAAACACAGCGTCGATCGTTGGGAAAAAAAAGGCGATAACTTGCTGAACTATCCGGATCAACGACCCTTTCGTCGCGTTTAACGTAGTAGGAACAGAGGGCCCGCGCATCTATATCAATTCTAGCAGGAAGTTGATAGCGAGCGTTCGTCATCGTCCAACCGACCTGACATCGTGTCGTCTACCATACTCGTTTCACCTCTTTCCGCCTCTTCTTTGCCAATAATGCATTACTTCACCTCTTCCTCCCTTCCTTCCTTCCTTCCTGCTATCGTTCTTCATCCAATTCTGAAGAGCATTGACAATCGAAGGAGCTTCGTCGGTGATCTATTTATTATCCAGCGGTCTCAGTGGCTCTCAATCTCTTACTCCATTTGGCTAAAAGAAGCCAAGGAAACGTGTATCGATTAACACACGCTTCGTGGTTGCTGATGAGACAGCGTTTCCTTGTAGGAATTTTAAATCTCAGAACTTTCGGTTAGCGCGACCATTGCCACGAATTCTGTGTAATCTGATTAAGATATATTTTAATACACTATTATATATAGGTATATTAATTGATATGCGTTATACTTAAAATATATTGCTATATTAATACACTATTATACTGTATACTACTATATAAGTATATTAGTATATTCTAAGTATAGCGTGCAACGTATTGTATTATTTATTATATTTTTATATATTATTGTGTATGTATTGTTATATTTAAGTATTTATCAAGTATATTGTTTAGAATTATTTATTTTGCCTTTTTGTATATATTATTTATTATTGAGTATATTATCAAGTATATCAGTATTGTGTTAGTATTAGTATTAATATAAAATGCACTATAGCATTTAATTGCAGAATAATATACTGCACCTGCACACTTTATCTTTGACAATGTTTGTTCTATATTTGCTATGGATTTTTACGAATTTTTATATTTTCATCAACGTGAGTGAAGAATTTTGAATGTAAATAGGTTTCATGTACTAAATATTATAGTAAATACTCTATTACGTACAGGTTGCCAATAAGAATAATACTATCTAAAATAACTCTTGTTACCCATTGGAGTGCAATGAAACGTCGAATATAGAGAAAATATTTGAAAAATCCATGTCGCAAAAGTTTCACAAGATATTGCAAGCGCAATGAATGCTACGATTGCTGAATGAGTCGATAGAACTACTTACATGTATATCTACAAACTACTTCAATATCGATAAGATTTGCGTGAACAATAAAACGATCGAACGATCAATGAAAGGGACAAAAATGGTAGTTGATTCGAAAGAAATTGTTGTCGTGGACTGCCAAGCGGAAAATCGGCTTCTTACAAGAATTCATGCGAAAACGATCCGAGCGTGGATCCGCTCTCGTAATTTCGAACCATTCGAGCAACGAATTGCGGCGTCGTATGTTCGCATAGTTTGTACTCACGTAGGGAAACACGCGTCTCTTTTTGCAAATAGAAAATCGATTAATCGATAAATCAATTTTTTAATTAAATTAAATCAATTAACTGCTATCTGTACAATGATACGTTGTAGATAAACTGGAATTACAGTTTATCTAATGTGATAGAGAATCATGGGAAAATATTAACATAACCATATATATGTAGTTTGAAATAATGAGACTACGCAAATACATTTATCTTCTTGTTTGTTCGTTCTATTCTAGAATTTTTCTATACAATCGTTATCGTAATTAATGTTTTGTGTCGTGGATTTCTATGCGTTCATATAGGAAACTTAACATACACAGAATGCGCACGATTTGCCAAAATGTACAAAATATCCGAAATATAGCACTCTGTGTAATTTTTGATAAATAAAACGATTTTCTACCTAAGCCTCGTTTCTTCGATTATTCTTATAAAAATATGAATTTCGCATAAACATGCACTTTCCGCACTTTTTTCGCATAAACATTTTTCTTATATTTATAATATCCACGAAAGTATGAATTTCTCGATTATTTATAAATGTGAAAAATATGGATTTTGCATAAATATGCACACTGTAATAATTATATTAGTCAAGAGTCAATATCCACTTTCTTCTTATATTTAAAATATCCACAAAAATATGAATTTCTCGAGTGTTTATAAATATGAAAAATGTGAATGTTCATTAGATTCATAAAAATATGGATTTTCCATAAATATGCACACTGTAATAATTATATTAGTCAAGAGTCGATATCCACTTTCTTCTTATATTTAAAATATCCACAAAAATATGAATTTCTCGAATGTTTATAAATATGAAAAATGTGAATGTTCATTAAATTCATAAAAATATGGATTTTCCATAAATATGCACACTGTAATAATTATATTAGTCAAGAGTCGATATCCACCTTCTTCTTATATTTAAAATATCCACAAAAATATGAATTTCTAGAGTGTTTATAAATATGAAAGATATGAATGTTCATTGGATTTATAAAAATATGGATTTTCCATAAATATGCACACTGTAATAATTATATTAGTCAAGAATCGATATCCACTTTCTTCTTATATTTAAAATATCCACAAAAATATGAATTTCTCGAATGTTTATAAATATGAAAAATGTGAATGTTCATTAAATTCATAAAAATATGGATTTTCCATAAATATGCACACTGTAATAATTATATTAGTCAAGAGTCGATATCCACTTTCTTCTTATATTTAAAATATCCACAAAAATATGAATTTCTCGAATGTTTATAAATATGAAAAATGTGAATGTTCATTAGATTCATAAAAATATGGATTTTCCATAAATAAGCACACTGTAATAATTATATTAGTCAAGAGTCGATATCCACCTTCTTCTTATATTTACTATATCCAAAATATGAATTTCTCGAGTGTTTATAAATATGAAAGATATGAATGTTCATTAAATTCATAAAAATATGGATTTTCCATAAATATGCACACTGTAATAATTATATTAGTCAAGAGTCAATATCCACCTTCTTCTTATATTTAAAATATCCACAAAAATATGAATTTATCGAGTGTTTATAAATATGAAAAATATGAATGTTCATTAAATTCATAAAAATATGGATTTTCCATAAATATGCACACTGTAATAATTATATTAGTCAAGAGTCGATATCCACCTTCTTCTTATATTTAAAATATCCACAAAAATATGAATTTATCGAGTGTTTATAAATATGAAAAATATGAATGTTCATTAAATTCATAAAAATATGGATTTTCCATAAATATGCACACTGTAATAATTATATTAGTCAAGAGTCGATATCCACCTTCTTCTTATATTTACTATATCCAAAATATGAATTTCTCGAGTGTTTATAAATATGAAAGATATGAATGTTCATTGGATTCATAAAAATATGGATTTTGCATAAATATGCCAGAGTCCGATAATTATATTAACGTAGAGTCGGCAGCGACAGATGGAACTGAGAAGTTTTATTAGGCTCTCGGAGTTGCTTCTATTACTTCCGTGGTACGAACAATTGCGTCTTATTAGCAGTTATTGTTTTATGAGGCGAGCAAGCGTCGTTTCGCTTCGTTTCTTTTTCCTTTGTGTCTTCTTCGCGTTATATACGACTTCGCGTCTTGTGTTAGATCTGAACGCCTGCTAAAGTGTTACATACTGCGTTATAGATAACGATCGAATCTCAGAAGATGGTTTGAATCGGTCGTTTATCACGCAGCGGTGTAGCAATATTACTTCCAGATTGTGCAAAATGATCATTAAGATCTGTATATCGATTGTTCGAGGTTGCGTTTCTTGATAACAGTTGGCGAGAATAAGAGAGCGACGCTATCGATAAAGTGATCGACTTGAGAAAATTGTGACAACCTCGATCATTTGTGTGTCACATTATGTATATGGATGATAATGGAGTTTATCTGTGTTCTTTTTTCTTGTTTCAATAACGTGTAATATTCTGTACGTTCATCGATATGAACTTATATATGGAAACTAAGTTTTTAGTAAGAAAATTGATATTTAATATCAATTATTATTATATCAATTATTTCCCTCCTTATGGAAAAGATGCAGTTGTTTCACTTTTACATTTGCGAGGCTTTTAATTGATGTTACAATTGTATGTTTTAATTGATAAATATCGAAACATATACATTATTATAGATATTAAATATTCTCGATGTTAGATATTCAGAAGGATTTGGTAATATTTCTCATACTTCTTCGTTCTTGTGGAAAAGTGCACTTGTTCCACTTTTTCGCTGATTGCGCGGCCTCTAATTGATATTATTTAAATCGTCTGAATGAAATTAGAAAGCCGTGGCATTACATCAAACAGAAATCGAGAAGTTTAAGGTTAGGCTCGAGTTATCTCAAGAGTAAAAATTCCAGGAGATTTATATCTATCTTATTAACGTGATTCCCCCCCCCCCTTCCCTCTGAACGCTTGAATTAATTATCTAAATTGTTTGGATGAAATAGAAAACTAGCTTACACGATATTACATAAAGCAGAACCTAGAACGCTTAAAGTTAGAGTCGAACTATTTTAAGAGTAAAAATTCCAGCAAGTTTATTTGATCCATTTTTACATTGGAAAATTTAATAACAACTTTGACAAGACTACATTTTTTTCTCTTTCTTTTTTATCTTTATCTTTGGAATTTGAACATGATTATACTTTTTTTTATCAGAAATTAATACACAGTTTTGAAAGAATTTCCAGTGCCTGTAACTCTATCATCGGAACGCCGTAAAATCCGTGAAAAAGTTGATCAAATTTAATACCTTTCTCGCGTCCCATTGACGCTCCGCTTTCTCGTTCGATTTTATTAGCGTTTTCCACGAAGAATCGTTACGTAGTGGCTATTGAATTCGAACGATCGTTCTGAATGGCGACAGTACACGCGTTATCGATCCAGCTTCTCGCACAAAAGCATCGTCAATCTGGTGTTTCCTGTACGGGCGAAGAGCTCACGTGGCATTCGAACGATGACGACGGTCTGACAGTGAATTTTCCGTCACGTTCGATATTCTCCAACCAAAAAAGAAAAAAAGACTAAATTTTGTAATATCAGAAAAACCTCGCTTCTCTTGCGTTATAATTTACCAACTAAATGGCCTGCAAATTATTTCTCTCTGTGATAAAACATTCTCGTACTCTAACGAATGCCGTACACCTATTTTTCTGTCGGACTTCCAGCTCTGTTTTTAGTTCTCTATCGAATTTCGAGTTTCTGAAAAAACGCAGCGTCGCTTTTGAAAATAACATTCAATTGTTTATAGAAAATTCTATTGATTTGGAAAACAGGATTCGGTTATTTTTGCTCTCTGCTCCGAGGCGAATAGCGCCCATTGTAAATTTCCAGAGAACAAACTTTGGAAATCTGGAATAAAAATTGGCAAATTATTATTATTATTATTATTATTATTATTATTATTATTATTCACGGGTATACAACGCGCTTCAGTATACAGTTCGGTTACAAGTCGTCTGCGCGTGACAATACTCTATTAATATTATACCTGTTGGAAGATTATGAACAGAAATGCGTTTCGAACGACATGATTTATTGGCGTTGCTATAAACTACGATTTCTTCCGAGTAACGTAAAAAGACGACTTTAGCGTAAGAAGAGACGGTACTTCGGGGCACATGATCGTGCCATTTAGTATTTTTTACGTGCCATCAGAGTAGGTCAGGCGTAATCCAGCTACGCGATCAAACAGCTGTAAATTTAACTGATCTTTACACGCAATAAGAACAAAGTTAGACGACTTTTGAACGAGGAAGCCACTTACGAGCCACCCTGTACTTTTCTCAAAATTGGGCAAACGTGTTAACGACAGGGAAGAAAGCGCGATTGCACGTAAAATGATTGAAGGAACACGACGAGGTCAATTGGAAGATCGGCATCGTAGAAGAATCAGCTTTTCCGAAGGAAATTGCATGGAAACGCGGGAATATCGGGCTTGAGATTTGGCAAGGTAGTAAATTTCTATTTCTCGACGCATAGCGAAAGCGGATCGAAGCTCCGTCACGTCGGCAAATAAATCACGCCGACAACTTTTAATTCCGGTCCCGTTGCGAATTTTCAAACGAACCGGCCACACTTCTTTTATCTTTGCTTAATTGAAATCTGCTGGTGGACAAACGGCTGGAAAAACGCGAGGAATTTCATCAGATGGCTTATCGGAGATACATCGCATGCGATTGAGATTCTAAATTAAAATCCGAACAAGGAGAAACTAATAAATAAAAAGGAAGATTGCAGTAATTAAAAGAGAAGATCGACGCATCGCAATTTAATTCTTCTTTCGTTCTCTACACTTTGGATGCTTGCATCCCTTTTTTCGCTCTTCACGCCGGCTTTAATTTATTCTTCGATTCTTAACGTCGTACTTTTCTCTTTTCTTAGTGTCCCTTTGTATTTCTTTTCGTTGTTGCAATCCTCTTTTCTATTCTTCCTGATATCGAAACATCAGTTTTTGTTCGTCAAAATTCTATTTCTCGGGTTACCACCGTCGTTCTCTTTGATATTTTTCCACTGCTCTTTCTGTCGCTGGCGTATTTTCCTTTTCTTGAATACGCTCTCAGATGTGCACTACCGCTGCATTAAAATGAGTTTTCACGTTAAAACAAACATCCATATTTAAAAGAAAAATTCACTATTCATTAAGATATTATAATTACTACGGGTATAATTTTATACAAATTTATTGAAATGTCATGCAGATCTAATCTTTCGTCTAATTATAATTGAAGCAGTGGAAGCTGAATAAAATTTCGATTCATTTTCTAAATAATGTAATAAACCGTTTGTACGTTTTGTATCGCTGCTTTGAATCGAATTAAAACATGCTAATTTTAGACGAAAGGCTTTCTAAAATTTATATTTTTCTTTAAATACTAAAAACAGGCCTTGTTAATACAACTGTCCTTTGACGCACAATCGATGGATATAAACGTACCGTTTGACACGATAAAAATAGAAACATAATGTGGAACTCGCACTCAATGGAAGCAAATTGGTCATTTTTTTTCTTTTTTTTTTTTTAGATTTGTCACTGTCAATGCCAAGCAGCGATATATTTTTGCATATTGTAGATTTCTCTCTAGATCTTTCTACGCGATGACCGAAACAATTATGTTTGGACTAGATTATTTAATTTGGAGATTTTTAATATCAATTTGTTGTTCATATTTCATGGAACAATAATAATTTCTGTTCAGTAATGCAAAGTAACGTGACGTATTTTGAATTGATTATTCTGCTCACTTATAATCCATCAATACACCAGCTGACGATTAAATTTCCCATAAACGCGTGATCATCAGTGTGTAGTTAGAATATTACGATAATTCTCAGCGTACGATGATTTTCTCGCGAAACTAAAAATTCGATAATCTCAAAAGTATTATAATACCGTAATAATAATTCATAAATCATACTTTGTTTAATCTACACATCGTACGATAATCATTCGTTGCCGGACCTCGAATGACGTTTGAAACGAAATATGCATAAACTTAGTACGCATCCGACAGCCACGAAGAGACAATGCGATACGGTTGCACCGAAAAACAGAGTTTGCTTAGCAAACAAATTTCAACGGCAGACACTTGCCAGTCGCTCGTTTACTTATCGCGATAAGATTGGTGGAAAAGGTTTGGTGAGAATCGCGTGTGCTGCTAATCGTAGAAAGTAACTGATGATAATGGAAGAAAATAGCCGATAATGCTACGTGCTTTAGCTTAAAAGTTTCCTATCGGTACAGTAGCTTTTTATCTTTCCAGACGATATTAAAATATTTAGTTCCCCGTTTATTTTATTCTTTTTTCTAATTATTTTCTAAAGTTGTTTTGTTATGTTTCTTTTTAGTTAACGTGCCCTGTTTGTACAGCAGTTTTTTGGTTTTCAAAACGATATCGAAATGATGTAAGGAAGGCGAAGCAGTCCAACGAGAAGAGAATATTTTACATCGAATAAATAGGCACGAGGATGGAGTAAAGAAACGAAGAACATGAGATTTCTCGGATTCTCGACTTTCCTAAAATCGTAGATAGAACATTTCCACGAAGAAAGAAAAAATATCTGTAGCCACTGTATATTCAGATATTTCAAGTTTCTCGCGTTTCTTATTTTTTACACGGCTAAGAAATTGTAGCTAAATATTCTATATTGAACAAAGACGCGCGAAGATGAAGTAAAAAAACGAAAAACCGCGAGTGTTCTCGGATCTTGGGCTTTTTAAAAATTGTAAATAGGACGTTTCGACTGAGAAAGGCGAAATAGTCTAAAGAGAAGCAAATAGTCTAAACTGTCTGTTTCGTCGGACAAAAATCTGAATAATACATGCGTGTTAAGAGAAAGCTGGCAAGTTGATATGCTGATAGGGCGCTATATACATACGTACGCTACACACGTAGTTTCTGCAAGTTTGCTTATCTCTCTGTGCCTCTTGTGCAGCAGAACGCATTAATCTGGTTTACTCAGTGAATCACTTGGGAAGTTTCGTAAGAAAGTGAGTATCTTCAACATCCAACGTGATCCATTTCTCTCGATACATGATCGTGGACACACTGTCTTTCTTCTGGAATAAACCGAAGATCGTAATAAACTTTTGTCGTGGACACTTTTTTAATTGTCGTTCGTATCGAAGGAAACATATTGTTGATCGTATGTAACGATATCGTACCATAGCGATACGTATTATAAATGGAGGGATATGAATCAGAAAGCTGATTTCGCAACACTGTTCCTTAAAAGTATGTAAGTTGCTATCTGTATAGATAGACGAAGTGCGACATTTCCTGAACGATAGTGAAGATACAGAACAGAAAATTTAAAAAGTCACTCTCCTTTATCGTGATCGAGCTACTGAAAAATTTCCAGAAGATTGTACTATCTGGATTAAAGATTCGAATAATATAAAAGGTAAAGATAACATTTGTTGTATGAAAGAGAAAATTAAAAGCAAATGTCAAATAGATAAAAGTACATTTATTTGAATAGAGGGAAAGCAACGGTGAGTAACTGTGGATGATTAGAAAATATAGAGCGCTTAGAAACACATTAGTTACAATTAGAAAATTGAATGAGAATATGAAACAAAAAGACATAGCTATATCGAGGACATTGATAAATACAAGGATGCAATATCGTGCAATAACTTAATCTAAACTTCAGCCGATGATTTATTGTGGCGTAAGTTAAAGGCAATTGCACTTGATGATTTACCGTGGTATAATTGATTCAAGGTGATGCAACAAGATATTTTATTCGAGACTCTAATTACGTTCACGTTTAAAAATAGTTCATAGACAAATTGCAGGAACTCGGGATGTAAATTGTAGAATCTCGGTCGTCTAATCCTTTCGCTGCGGAATATGTGTATTTTATTATTATTTCGCGCGGTTATGTAAAACCCGATCGATTTAAGCTGCGTCCCAGTTGAATATTTAATTATCACAGTGGAAAACAATAGCAACTCGTCGTTAGCACGTTGACCTCGTTTGCATCTACAATGATAACGTTATATCATGATCTACCCTAATATCTGTACAGGTAAATATATGGAGGACAGAGGAAGAGATAATAATTTTTTATTTCTCAGTTTACCAGACAGGTAATATTGGAAAATATTTACCAATGTCTGAGGAAAAGCAATGTACACATTACGCGACTACGTTTTTTTTTTTTACTATTGTACGTGAATTAAGTCTCTTATTGTGTTCAATTATATTCCATATGATGCGATCGTATCGTCAGATTGATATAACCTTGTTGTATTGTACCTGATCGAAACCTGGTCTTTTTTTAGCTTTAATCGACGTGAATGAATCTGTCAGTAGGTTTAGGTAGAAAATAGAGGCAATCGCAATTGTATATAAACATTTAGAAACATTATAAGGGCGTTAAACAATGTCTCATCGTCATTTTGAAAGTGACATATAATTCAGAAACGCTAGCTTTCCATAAAATGCGGAGGAGTATTTTTCAATTTAATAATTAGATTGCGAATATTTATGCAAATTAATATTTTTGTAAACGCTGTTTACAAAACGAAGCTAAACAGAATTTTGTTTCAGTATGTCTATTATTAAATTAATATTATGTCTGTTACTATTATATTAAACAACATTGAATTAATATTTAATGGATATCTGACACAAAATTTCCGCTTACATTCTGGCGTTTCGATTAGAGTTTATAAAACTGTTAATTTACACGCACATTGACACTCTAATTATTGTATTAATATTCCATTATAATTATAAATATCAGTATAATACGTTAATATTTAATACATATCTAAACGAAATTTCTGCTTTGCCTCTATTTAGAAAAATTGATATTAGAATTTACAAATACATTAACATTTATAATACACATGTAAACCAAATTACGAAATATCAATATATTTTACATATGGTATCTTGTGTATTGGTTCATTGCATATACAACTATGAAATAGCAGTTGAAATAATAAAATAATTGCAACACCATAAAGAGTAAAACATGGAATTTTCCACAAATCTCGTACAGTTAATAGTTGAAAATGACACGGCTACGCTTTTAATTAGACACAGGATATTTTACTGGCTGCACAGTCGTTAAGCAAAATTTAATCTCGTTCAGGCTGGCGACTCGGTAATTAGTGAATTTCAGGCAGACGTTAAAAGTTCACGGGACGAATTCAGCGTCGCTTGGGAAGATGAAAGGGAATAACGAACGTTAATTCCGAATGACAAAGTGTTGGCGAAAAGAACGTGGAAAAAGTATGACGAATTTGATTCTTCGTACGGCAAATCGAATTTTTTTCGACGTTGCAATATTTCCGTCCGCGGAAACCGCTTATCAAAAGGATTTCTAGCGCGATCCAAGGCTCCTCTCTGCTTACAAACAACATCAATCAAAAGGCTGATGTCCCCGTGACATAAAATCGGCGGTTCAAGGCTATTTATGCGAACTACACACGTTAATTTTATACCTGTCAATTTAATATCCGACTTTGGAAATTTCCTCTTGTTCTTTCGCAAGAACAAACGTCTATAATTTCTATCATTTTTCTAACGTACATTTAAGGATATAAAGTTAGGATATTCGAATTTTTCGTATAGTTCCGGCGATAGGCGAAGAAATTTATATGTCGAACTCTTTCCATAGAATTGATACGAGTTTTGCAATAAAGAGAACCAAACCATAGAACCAAATTCCAGAACTGGCCCAACCAGGGAACGAAAACAAATAGGAATTCTGAGTGAATTTATTCGAAAGTTCTTTACATATAAAGTGCAGGAAATCTAAAGCTTCGTCTGTATGTAGCTTTGTCTCTCTGTGTTTCGAATCTTCTGCATTCACAGAGCGAGTGATCTGGCGGTAGCATCCAGTTCGCGGCAATTGCAGAACGATGGTTCTGAATTCTTTAACGCGGTCACTGCACCGACTTTTGTAAGGACACATTTCTATTTGGTGGTAAACGAAAGTTCGTGGTGGCAAAAAAAAGTTCATCGGGGACAAATAGACCTCATGATGGATTTTCCTATTAGGCGGTATGGGACAACAGTGTCCAATAGCAATTTTGATCGAATGGCCATAATGTCGTTTCCTATTTAGCGGTACGAGACTACCGTAACTCCGTACTCATTTCGACATACGTTTCATATTGCACTTTCATGTTGGGAAGATTTATGAAGTATATTGCAACATAATGAATCGTACGATGTTTATTTCAATCTGCGCTTATTTCAGTTCCATAATAAATAAGTAATTATACAACATAATAATACGAAACATATAATGTATAATAAAAATATAAAAATATAAAGTGGTCATCTTTGATAACGAGGAGTGTTGTTCTATTTTTAACGCCATAAATAAGCCCGCCCGTACCATAAATCGTCACATTTTTGCCACTGCGGGACAAATGACCCGTAGGATTTTTCTTTATATTATGCCACTTTACCATGCAAACACGCGATTAACATTCCTTTCGTTGAGAAATATTTTATTTAATTGAGATCCTTGCTGTTGATAAACGTTCGCAAACTGAGATTCCGTAGAATCATTTCGTAGCTATGAAAATTTTTCGTACAAACATTCTCGATGGATTTTTGTTTTATATGGAAAGACGATGGCTATCGTTGCTAGTTAATATGGGAACATATACACCGTTTTGACGATACGTAAATACTTCTTGCGATTCTTACGCAGCTCTGACCACGTTCCCCGCGTTAAAAATCACCCAGCCAGAACTTATATATTTATACTCGCACGAATGAAACAAAACTCGTTTGTTAGCCGAGAAAGAAACACGACCACGTAAAAAAAGCACGGATTTAACGAACGTTGAGAAAAATGGATATTTTTGCTCGCTCTGTTCCTCGGCTGAAGTTGAGAGAAAATTCTACAATGCAAGTCTTGGTTTTTGCTATTTTATTTCCTTTAAAAGACAAAGCGTAACACTCTTTTTAGGACTTTGTAATATTTCTAGGAATTCTACGAAAATTAACGTTTTTATTATTTTATTGCATAATCGCGTTTTATTAATTTTGCGAGAATTCCGTTTAACACACCCAGTAATTTTTAATTACTATCTTCCGGTCCGTTATAAATGATCCAAAAAATATATTGTTGGAAAAATTGGTGCTTATGAAATTCGAACAGTATCACAATCTTCTGAATCTTTTTTTTTTTTTTAATCTACCCAGAAAACTCGAAAAGTATCAAATAATGAAAACAATTGAAGATTTAATCGAAAATTATAGATGACACAGTTGGAGAATTATAATTATTATTATAGGCATTACTATGAGTGCCTCTTTTTTGGCGAGCTACAAATTCTACTTTTATTGCAACTGCAATAATTTCAAATCCTAAGATTTCGGAGATAAGCGCAAGAGCAAACAAGATACCAATTATGGTCTTTAATATATCTTCCCTTCTTAAAAAAAAAAAACAAAATATAATTCCTTTTTACAACTTTCTAATATTTCTAAGACTTCCATATAAAAATTAATATTTTTATAATTATTGCCAGTAATCTAAGAAAGGAAAGATATTCAAAGATATTCTCTTGTGTCATTTCAAGTATCATTATACCGTTTTGCCAGCTTCTATTAAATATTCCTTGACAGATTTTTTAACATTTCTCAACAACTCTAAATGTTCCAATTAAAAATTCGTCTTTTCAAAATGAGGCGCAATCTGAGAAAAAGACAAACGAAAAGTATGAAAAGAAATGACCTCAATGTATGCGAAGAGTATTAAGAAAGGATTTTATTTTTCTTAATTTTCGAGTACACAATTTCGATCTTTTACGATCGTAATAACAGCAGATTGGAAATTTCACTGGCCAGCAGAACAAGAAACGTTCGATAGGATTTCATGGCAATTTGTCGTTGAAGGAAAGTTCGTTTGAGCGCTTTGCGCGGCGTCGAATTCAATTCCAGCGTCGTCTGGCTCATTAACGTCCCTCTTTGTCGCCACTGTCTCGCTTCGTTACTTTCGGTCCTTCCACCCCTGTTGCACTTTGCTACGGGATACGGCCGATGAAATTGTCATTGTCGTGTCACGAATCTCGTGAAAACGACGTCTAGCCCTTTACATCGATCTCTGTTTGAACGATATCATCCCATCGCTAAGTTTATAGCTTCCTATGGTTCCAATTATTTGCTAATAGTGGATGGTCGATCGTTGGAGTTGTATTGCTAAAGAGAAGAAGAGAAGTATACAGCGATTTTAATTATAACGATTAAATCAATATCATAAATTACATTAATAATAAATTGAGTCGTAATTCATTTATATCTTGTTAAACGTAATAAAATCTATTTTATCTTATTCTTCTAACAAAAGATTCAGGCAGGCGTAGCTTTACATTCTTCGAATAATTTTTATAACATTTTTCGAAATTCATACGCTAATGAAAGATGAACTTCAAGATGATATTTATATACTAATATTATAATTATTATACTTACATATATGTACAAATATTTGTATAATAATTTACAATTAATTTGTATAATAATTACATATTGTAAAGCTAAGGGGATGAAATTAGAACCATTTTTTTAACAACTATAAAAGCCACCCTTTTACATAAACACCTTTTACCCTATTTGCATGAACTTTTGCAAAACATTGGTTTCAAGCTTTCATTACTAAGTTGTCGAGGTAATTGTACAAACTTTTTCCGATTAGAAAATAGATCTAGTTTCCAGTAAATGTTAAAAAACCTCTCGGACTACAAAATTTGCACACCTTACCCTATATTCGATTCTTTTATACGGCACGCAACAGCGTATACATCCACGAAAAAGATCCAGAATTTTTCACCGAGATTTGTCTTTCAGCAGCGTAAGTCGTCCATAAAAATACCTCGAAGTAATAACAGGACGAAGTAACGCGAAAGAAATCGGTTTACAACAGGTAGCGTAATACCTGTATTCGTTCCTTCAGTAAAAACACCATCGATCCGTTCTATTTTCGTTTACCGCATCCCCTATCGGTGTCACGTATCAAGTGCACTCGTGTGCACGCTATACAAAAATTAATGAACGTGACACTTGGCGTACGTGCCGGTGGAAAAATACAGCGAATTGTGCGTGTCTCGATAACCAACCCTGCCGTCGATATGTAGTTCGATAGCGTACACGTATTGAATTCAACGAAATAAAATATCGCTTATCATTGGATGATGTATTCCGTACAAAAGGAAAAATCTATCGTAACGGAACGACAGCTAATAATTCATTCGCAGTAGCTTTAAATGATTTGAATGAAAATTGAAATATTTTTTCTGAGAGGTTCTAGGAATTCACTCGTCATATTTCAAATG
Source organism: Bombus flavifrons (assembly GCF_040668555.2). Classification (NCBI taxonomy): domain Eukaryota; kingdom Metazoa; phylum Arthropoda; class Insecta; order Hymenoptera; family Apidae; genus Bombus; species Bombus flavifrons. Next base: position 6,776,881 of record NC_138455.1, on the reverse strand, counting down.
AATTTAGTTGTTATCGAATAGATTCTATGGTTAGATTCATCGAATCTGTTAATAACACGATACGGTGATAACAAAATCCTCGAGGATAGGGAACAGGAAATTTGCAAAATTTGGAATATTCCTTCTATATATATTATATATTTCTTTCTAGAATATATATATATTATATATTCTTCAATATATATTATATATTATATATTATATTATATATTTCTTTTTATATGTAACCTTAATTTTGTAACTTTTTGGTGTTTATAGTAGCGGCTGCTAAGCAGAGAAAATTTATTGTATTACTTACCACTAGCAATTTGGTGTATAATTATTACTTGAAATAAGAATTTGCAAAACGTGCCATAGGTATATCTTATAAGCACTATATATTAGAAAAGTGAGATTTTGCATTCTGCATATCACAGAATGAGAATTTAATGTCCTATATATTTATAGTTCCTTGAAGCACAGCAGCTTTCAAATTCAAAAAATAAAATTTGAAATTCTATATATTACAACGTTAGAACCTTAAATCCTACATACAAGAAAAGTGCAATTTCCAATTCTATATATCAAAAACTTGAAATTATATAATATACAGAAAAAAAAAGAAAAAATTGAAAAATGAATCTTTTCTCTATTTATATAGACGTCTGATTTCTGTAAAAGCGTCCCTTTCAGCATTCGTTGGATTGTAATTCCTTCAGGATCGGACATTTCATATATCACAGGCAAATACTAACATAGCCATCCAGTGAATTTCGCCAAAAAATTCTGGTATCGACATATGAAACGTCTACCAGGAAATTTCTTTCACGGATGCTGGCGGAAATTTAGTCGAGGTGGAGAGACCGTTCCCATCTTCTCCGTCTGGAAACCAGTGCACAACATGTGTCTTGCAGGTGCATACAAGCAAACGAGACACTCTACACACATTGCAGCGTGTCTGTCATGCACTTGGCTCTTCTCTCCTCACTGCACTCGACTGCAGTTTGCGCGGTCCCTGTTTGAATATCCGAGGTTCAACGTGCCTCTTGATCGCCGATTAAGCGACATGAGGCGGAAAAGCTTCGTCTATACAGTCTGCAGTGTCTATAACACGTGCTGTGAAATTTTCTTCAAGCCAGAGCTCGAATTTCATCTCGAATTTTTTGACTCGAGCAACGATTGGGTAGTTCTCAAAGGGTAGTTTTCGTTTGAGCAATCGACATTAATTCAGAAACGTTGCTTCACGCAACATTTCAGTTTCAAGTCTCTTTCCCCGGTTCTATCATTCCTATCATTTATTTTATCATTTAGACATTTTAGAATCTATAATTTGCAGATTCGCAAATTTTTGGATTTTTAAATCCTCAAACTTGCGAATTTTAGAATCCTTTAATTATCAGATCTACGAAATTCAGGATCTTTCAATTTTCAGATTTCCGAAGCTTCAATTTTTTAATTTCCAAATTTCTATATTTTAAAATTTGTTAACTTTCAGATTTGCAAATTTTCGAATTCTTTAATTCTCAGATTTCCAAATTTCCCAACCTTACGATTTTCAAATGTTTAACCTATCTAAATTAAAATTAAATTAAAACGACGCAAATTTTTTACCGTGCATTAAACCTGAATTTTCGGATTTGCAAATCTTTTACCGTGCATTAATATTGAAACGCGCGTAAGAGGCAAAAATCTTTTTCTGGAATATCCGTAGCGTACGCTACGAAATTTTCTTTCAGTCAGAATCCCGTCGAATTTTATTCCCCAGTTTCTTGGCTTGGGAAAAAATTCCTAAGGGGTTGTTTCATTTCGTGGTTCGACGTCTTACTTTCTATGTGTGTAAAAGTCTAGAACTTGCTTCCATCGCGCGTGCGTGGATCTTTGCGTAGTTTTCAAGAATACGGTTCCACTGAGTTCAGGCAGACAAGTGAAATTATACAATGGAACGACGGTTCAACAGAGTTCTGATGCAATTATTTTTCCTCGACTTTTTTTATAGTAATTTTACGGAATAGTAGTTTTAAACTTACCTTAAAATTACGCAATCTAACTTGAACTCTTTTGGTCTTGTATTATTATCCAACATATTTTAAACATATATAACCACAAGAAAATAGTTATACACGTAATTTAACCAAAAGCCTCAACAATTTTTCTTTATCGAAACCAACGAATATACAATATGCAATGGCTACACAAGATATTTGTACGTACGTACTCTTATTTTCCGATGAAGCGATTTTCTTTTTTTGTCACATTCCACATTTCCTTTTTCGTTTGCATCATACGAGTTGTACAGTGGTCGTATAATGAATTCTAATATAAATTCATCCCGTTTTTATTATTTATTACTAATGTTATTTTTTTATTAATTTTTTACTAGTTTTACTAGTTAGCTTTTAATTAATTTTTTATTAGCTTTTATTAATTTATTACTAATGCATATAGCAATACATATGGATAAAAAGAGGACGAACGTACGTTGCAACTGGATATAAAAATTGTATAATTATATTATATGAAAGTACTACCGAATAATATATCAAACATAATACACTTGAACGTAGTTAATTATTAATAAGCGCTGCAATAAATATAACGATGAACAAATGTTTGCTGTAGCCACCATAAATCTTCGCACCATCTCGATGCAACGTAATCGATGTCGTGCGAGTCCTTGGAAAGAAAAATCGAGCGGCGTAAAAAAATAGCAGCCGATTAAATATGTAAGTTAGCAAAGTAAGCGACCGAATAAATGGATAAGTGTCCTAAGAAAAATACCGGCAATAAAGACAATAGTCTTAATAAAGAGAGTCGGAGAGTGCCTGATCGTTCCAGTTCTCCCCAGTGGCAAGCATCGTGTGCAGCTGTCGAGGAAGAGAAAAAGGGGGAAAAAAGAAAGAGCAAAAGAGAAAAAGACCCGCAGAGAGACTTTACATACTACTTATTTAATGAATGTGAGAATACGTGAGTCAGTGTCGGCGACTAACTAGGGTGTAGACGCACAATCACACGCACCACGCACATGGAGGCTGGCTGTGCGTGGCCGTATGTAACAATATAACATACACACGAGGGCAGAAAAGATTCGAGCGAGAAACGATTCGAGGGAGAGAGAGAGAGTGAGAACGTCAGCGCTGCTCGGAAGGCTCGATACGAGCCGACGAATGTTGTTTCCCTTCGTGTGACTCACGCGAGTACACGCGAGTACACGCGAGTGCACGCGTACGGCCGCGTAAAATTCAATAATAAAGCGGGCAAACTTTGACCAGTGTGTTTGCCACGGGGTGACAATACGGGGGCGAGTTGTGCGTAGAATGTAGTGCAATTGTAACAGGATTAATTTTTTTTACGAGAGAGATATGAGTTTTTTGATAAGGGAAGCGCAATTATAATTGACTAATAATAAACTATTAATTAGTAAGATTCATTTATTTTAGGAAAGTTGTATGGTTTATGGATAGGAGAGATTCTATAGCTTGTGGCTAAAGAAAGTCCAGTTGCAATAGGATTAAGTTATTTAAGGGAAATTTCAGAGAGTTTTTGGACGAGGGAAGTGCAATTGTAATAGGATTAATTTATCTAAGGAAAATTGTATGGCTCATGGATAGGCCAGGTTCTATAGTTTGTAGCTAAGCAAGGTGCAATTGTAATAGGATTAAATTATTTAAGGGAAATTTCAGAGAGTTTTTGGATAAGGGAGGTACAATTGCAATGAGATTAATTTTACTCAGAGAAAAATACGAGCGTTTATTGGCACTGAAAAGTTGGATAGAAATCCGAAAAGATTTTAATATGTGAAATTATCATTAGCTTCGCTTTTTATGAAGCTTCAAATTTTATTACACAGACAGAGAGTATAATCAATATTCCATTAGATTGTAAACGCGAATAAATCAAATTCACACATATGAAAGACGAAATTCTCAGTTTTAGGGCAACATATAAAATGATGTAAAAAGACGCGAAGATACTCGTAGCTATTGATTCAAACAGAAATAGATAGAATCTGATTCACCTCAAAAAATAAACTTATTTTCTTCTCCACTATATCAGAAAGCAGCATATATGCATGTATAGTAGCAACATCGTTCCAAATGGCCACTTTGCTGGTGAATCACCATATTTGCCCCTTACGTATATTCTTTGTAGTTCCTCAACCAGGCTCATCCACTCAGTTCCCTATTGGCTCATTTCTCATCTATGAATTCACATTCCAATTCCTTTCTCCAAGCGGACATTCGTGAAATCCACTCGGTTCTTCACGCCTTATCTTTTCACATTTCTGTTTAATCCGACCTTCTCTCCGGGTTTTTCGCGATTTTTCGTGGCACAATAACGCGCGTTTCACTCCGCGCCGACGGCCATTGTTTTTATCGTGTCATTTCCGCCGCGCTCGCGCTTTTTTCCACCCCTTTCCATGTCTTCTTTCGCGTTTTTCTTTCCCGTCTACGTCCGTCTGCCTCGTTTTTTTTCCGCATGGAAAATAGAAATTTCGGTGAATGCGCCACCAGGGAGGGGGGAGGGGTTGACATCCGGTTTAGGGGATGCCGTCGACGTTGGGCCACGTTTTTACATCCTACCATAAATACGACGCATCGCTCGAAACCACGCTAAGATAAAACACGAGAAATTGCAACTACGACGGAAAGGTTTATGGCGAAAAATAGAAATTTACGGTTACTTTCTTCCCACGAAATTGTTCTCCTTTGAAATTTTAATGCTTTGATATACTATACCACATAGATGACGCGTTTTTAAAATTCACGCGTTATGCAAATTTGGACAGGTCCAATTGCATTTTTTTTTTTATCGAATCAATTCTATTTTTAATTTTACGATCTCTCGGATAAGAAAGAGTACATTGATATTGTTTGGAGAAAACTTTGGAACGGAATTAATTTTATCTTAAATACCACCGTGCTGTTCAGTTTGTAAAACTTGTACGAGGGACATGAAATCGTAAGATGTAGGAAAACATAGTTGATTGAACATCTGTCAAGGAAAGCAATTAGGCTAGCACTTTTTAGAAAATTGCTTTTCGTAAAAATTCTTCTCCATAACTCATTCCTTCATTAATTCGAGGAGGGTATCTACCAAACCCTTCTTTAAACTTATCTTCCTTTTCCTCCAACATCCTCTTTATCTTTGGAACAAAGCTTCTCATCTGACATCCATTATTTCTTTTCGAATATTTAATACCACACAATCGAAAAGGTAAATATTCTTCTTCGATAATTATTTGCTATCTTCGACTTTATATTAATTCAATTTATTCATTGTATTAATTCAATATATTCGAATTTATATTAATCCACATGCTGTACAATACAATACAGTCTGAAGCTATTAATTATTTTGGAGTCCCTGAGCTAAGTCAAATTTGAAAAAGTTTAGCCTGGTTAAGCCAATGTTCGTCAAACCAATAGGGAAATTAATAATTAACATCTACTTTTAGATATCCTCAGACTAATCTGTCGGAATCTGAGATCCACTTAGACGAATATTTAAAATCAACCTCGTGTGTAACAATCAAAATAAGCACGATGCGATGGCCAGTTGAAAATTGCCTTGAAAACTTCGATAGTAAATGTACTTCCACAGTCTCGTTGGAGGATTCAGTCATTTTTCACGCATTCTGGAAAACTTTAAAAACAAGAATCCTCCAGAACACTTCAGAATAGGCGTGGAATATTCGAACGATTATACCTGTTGATTCAACAAACATCGTCTTTTTTTAGTAGCCAAGCTGAAGTTCGTATCATTCCAGTCTTTGCGTACTAACAAACGTATTTTATGTAATTCCGATGATCGTTCAGTAATCTTTCCGACGAACACTTTTAAACAGCATTCATCGATTAGGCTCCACGTTTCTAGCGTCATTGTAGCAGATAAATCAACGTGATCAATGAAATTGTCGTTTCATTTCATTTTAAATTGTAAACTCGATAAGCAATGAAAATTGACGTACGTCCTTCTTCTCTTTTAATAAATCGGAAAATTCACACTTGCTTTTTCCAAATGGATAATAAAGAAAGGAATTTGACGTACGTTCTGAGAATTAATGGAAGAGATTAGCAGCGTGAAAGAGCGGTTTCTGACGCGACTGTACCGATCGTTTAAACCCGTCCATCACCCTTCATGCTTTCCTTCGTTCTCGCAGCTAGTTCTGCACGGAGAAAAAGTCTGGAGGATGATCTCTTTGAAAGAAAGAAGGGCTGCCGATTATTTCAACGTGCGCGAATGTGGATCCGGCAAATGGAGAAAAGGGAGGCAAGCGTGAAAGCGTGCGCGTCGAGCTTTTCTCTCAGTGCAGGGTTCAAGTTTGTTTGAAGAACCTTGGATTTCTGGGTGGCGCGAGCTCCGCTTTTCATCCCCTTTTCGACAGTTAAAAAAAAAACAAAGAAAGAAAAAGAAGATGGAAGAAAAGAGGAAAGGAGTGAAAGAAAACGTCACGACATTCGACGTCCCTCTTTCAATTCGTTCATTGATTCGAAGTAAGAAAAGAAGAAGATGAACGAAGGTTTCGGTAGATGAAACACTATCCACTTGGATTTTCCGCTAGGATTATAATGGATCAAAGTGTTTGATGGCTTATCATAAGAAGACTTTCACGCGTAGATCGTGTGCGTTGTAGAAAACATTTAGAAACTTTATTTAGCCTGTGCTGAGACGTTGATTATATTGGCGAAATTTGAAATGCATATACAACTTGCCAGATAATTAATGTAAATATGTACAGTGTATTACAAAATGGGTGCACACTACTGTATTTAGTACAACTTTTACAGATTAAGTAATTAGATCCAGGTGTATTATAAATTTGTGATATATTATGATTACAAAAATTTGATTGATTATGAAACTGAACTGTAGAACTTGGTAAAAAAGAAACGCTTCATTGGATGTACATATGCCAATGAGTTAATAACTTCTGTAGCCAGTGTATTTGTTAAGAAAGATAGTGTATAGCTATGTTAAACATATAAATAAGACAAAACCACAGAATATTCAGTCTTCTTAATATAATAAATAGTCGAGTGCTTAAACACTTTGCGATTTCTGCTTATTAAATATATACTTGCACCAAATATCTTGCAGCTTCTATGTGCATCTTCAGGTTTGCTTCCGACTTTACCAATACCATCACGATAGTCAATTCTCATTACGGTATCCGTAAAATTTCAAAATGTTTCGTATAAGACACACGACATATTCATCAAATGTCTCTACAAATATTTCAACATGTTCGTAACCAACTGTATAATTCGTTTCTTCCTTGTGAAGTTTGTAGCCAGCAGGGTGGCAGAAGTTAATAATTCCAGGGTTAAGTCTCACAGGGGCGAATTCGTTAGCGCGGAAAAGTGTTTTTGAAAAAGTTTAGCATCCCTCGCCGGCTCATCCTCTTTGCCCTTTCTTCTGGCGCGCAAACAGAGAACGTTCTATGGAATTCCATGGAGCGGAAGGCTCGAGGACATTCCCTTTTCAAAGCAGAAAAGCTTCGGATTACTTGAGCATGCACGGATCCAACCTGCTAAATCGGCAAGAAAAAGATTTATGCCGCTGCACGCCTACGTGTACTTCTTCACTTGTTGACTCGCGCTGTTTTATTCGATATCTAACGAAGATTTAATACCAGGCTTGGAATAACCTTCTCCGAGCGTATCTTTAAACTGAACATGAGTTACTATAGCTGGAAGATTTATGGAATTTTAATTGCTCAGATTATTCATGTGTTTTCGAGTACTGAATATAAAAAGTGTAACTATAGCAATGCTTGCTTATGACAACGTGTTAAAGAACGCTAATAAATAAAAATCTGTCTCAAGCTCGGCGTGATTGGGCTGAAAAGTAACTGACACGCTTAATTATTGTAGCGAGAAGATTTATGGAATTTTCATTATTCGGGTTATTCATGTATTTTCGAATACTGAATATGGAAAGTGTCAATGATGCTTCGCCTTAGAGAACGTTAATAATGATAAAGGAAAATCTGCTTCAAGGTTAATGTAGTTCGTCCTCGGCATAACTGATATGCTTGGTTTAAACAGAAACTCATCTGAAAATCAGACAGTCGTCAATTGTAGTAAAAGTGCACATGTATTATTAAATGTTAGATTTACAAATGAATAAGCCAAGTTTTTCAATGGAACTTAACATTTATTTCAAGAGAAAATACAGTAAATTGTTCGATCGAAATGTTAGTTGCTTCGTCTATGCGAAGGTTTAAGGGAGATTCTCGTGTAACAACAATAGAAGCAAGTGATTTTCCTGAATTTTCTTAGACTAATTACCATCGTAAATAGGACTAGATTTTTCTGGGATGTAAATATGGTCTTAAAATACGAATGTAATATTTTTTAATCTAAAAAAAAAATGAAATGATTCATAAAAATCATTTGATTTTGTTATGTTGTCACACTACATTCTTGCCCTAAAATTGCAGAAAGCAAGGGCGGAAATCTCGACGAAACGAGTCGCGATATTTTTTAAAAATAAACTTTCAGTCTCGCTGGAAAGTTTGAATTATTTATTCGTACGCTTAATATAGCGCACAAAAATACAAGAAGCAGAGTACGGCCGGTAATGAACAACTCTGTTGCAACTTGATGTAATAACGAACGTGTTGAATATAAAATTAGAGTATAATTTGAGCACCTTTAAAAAGTATAACGGCACAGGTTAATAGTCTGAGAAAAATGTAAGGAACGAGATAAGAACGTTAATGGTCTTGCAAGAGTATCGTAAAACTGCCTAATTGAGATCCTGTATCTACGAACGGTTTCACCGAGTTCCTCGCACTAAAATTACCCGTTGCAAGACATAAAATTGTGTTTCGCTATCCGAATGGAATCCTCAGGATTTTGTAGCTCGAATAACTACCTCCTACGCTTATCTCTATGCAAGGACACGCTGAACCTTCATCCCGCCAGAGACGAGGGGTACGTATTAATTTCCTGCCATTGTGCGCATGAAGAGCATGGAAAAGGATAGACGAGACGTGAATGCAAAACGTCGTGAATAAGTGAAAAGACGGATTCATCGGCAACGTCCGACGAATACTCGAAATAAACGTCGTTGGTTGTTCGAGTCCAAAACAGTTTGCTCCCTTGTTTATCAAGAGCACGTAAATTAATTAAATCTGCGTTACGTTACCTCGGCTGTGGAAAATTATATCTTTCTAACGTTAAGAAACATATCTTCGACGAAATACGAAAACAGTCTTGACAGTCTAGAAAATACGAAAGATTTTTAAAGAAACGTTATAAAATTCTTTTTGGTTGCTAAGACGAGAGCTAAATGGAAACGTAGGAATTCGAAGATTCTAGGATTTAATCGAAAAATAAAATTTTAAATAATTATTGTTAACGCAGAAATGGGTTGATAATATCGCGGCTTAAGAAAGCTGCGAGTATGCTCGTTTCAAGGTTAATTCGTTATCAATCTCAGAATAGTATCGCGAAAATTATTCAACGTTAAAGTCGTCGAATTCGTCTGGAGGAAAGATTCTTTCGAATAACTGTCAGACTGAAACTTGGCAACTCGATGCGAAGAGAGACTAGAAAATGGAATTCGTTACGCTTCGTTTGGTCGATCTTGAGGAACTTTTTAACGACGTTTTTTTGCTATTCGCAGCCACTTATTTTACTTTCGTAGATTGTTCGATAGCCACGTTATCAGGAGAAAGGTTTCGGTCGTAAAGGAATTTCTGTCGGTATCGGTCCAAAGTAATTAACGAAAGGATAAATGACAGACGAGCTGACGAAACGTTTCTTGCTAAAAGGAAAGATAAATAGATGGTAGGAAATCATAAGCAACGTGGAATATTATATCGAAGATAAATAACAAGAAAATTCGATTATGAAACGATTAATTCCGCTGAAAAAGAAGAGAAAAGCAAAAAAGAACATGAATAAATGGAAGAAGACTGTAATTAACACAGAATATTACATGAAAGACTAATAAGTAAGAAAGTCGGTTATAAAACAACTACTAATTCCTTTGCTTCTAAAAAAACAAAGAAGAAACACGAAGAGATGAAAGGTAGATGAGAGAAGGTTGTAAGTAACATCGAAAACAAAAAAGTAAAAACAAAAGAGACACGTGAATAGATGGGAGAAGATGATAACGAGCAACAAATATATCGATGACCAATTACCAGGAAACTCGATTATGAAACAACTAATTCCTTTCGAAAGAAAAAGAGAACAAGAGACAAGGATAAATGAAAGCTGTTATAAATAGATAAACGAAAGATACATAGGAGGAAATCATAAGAAGCAACAAATATTACGTCCACGATGATTTACCGGGAAACTCGATTATGAAATATTAACGTGTTTCAGAAGAAGAAGGAACAGGAGTAGATAAATGAAGATCGTAAGTAACAATGAATACTATATCGAGGATCAGTAACCAGAAAAAATTGTTTATAAAACAATTAGTTTTCTTCCCTCCAGAAAATAAATATACATACATGCAACAAATATTACGTCCACGATGATTTACCAGGAAACTCGATTATGAAATATTAACGTGTTTCAGAAGAAGAAGGAACAGGAGTAGATAAATGAAGATCGTAAGTAACAATGAATACTATATCGAGGATCAGTAACCAGAAAAAATTGTTTATAAAACAATTAGTTCTCTTCCCTCCAGAAAATAAATATACATACATACATACATACATACATACATAAATACATGTTGAATTGAGATATCTTCCTTCTATTCCGAAGTCGGTATAAAAAAGACATCAACACTTTGCGACCAACCCAATAAATAAATACTACACCACCGAGATAGAATAACTCGCAAGCATTCCTTTCTCGACTAGCGGCAACCAGCGCCAATTCACGCAGCATGCCGCACAGTCATCGATTAATTCAGCTGTCGAGAAACTAGATCAGAGAACGATGTGTTAAACACTCGTTGAATTCAATCGTTCGTCTAATCGTTTGGTCGATTGCAGCTCGCAAAGAGCCGATTCGGCCGCAAGTTATAAACACCTCGCCAAAAGGAGTAAAAGAAACGAGACGCGGAGACACTGTATTCGCTGGCCAAGGCTCCTTGGATTATAATTGCTCGTGAACCTTATACGGGGCGTGTTGCGATCGGAATCCGGTTCGAAGAGAGCCGACGAAGAGCCAGGTTCTAGTTTTTTTACGAGGATTTACGTGCGCCGCATTCTCATTCGAGATCAAGTTCTGCTGAAGCGGCGGATACCAGGTCGTTCTGTCGTAAAACCATGAGGAGGGTGGGCCACCCTTCTTCTCCTTCTTCGCGAGAACGACTACCCATAAATTTGTCCGGCATTGTTCTCGCCGTTTCGAGAAAACTTCGCTCCAGGAACTTCTCGCCGCAATTTATGATCTCTCCTTCACCGTCGATAAGCTTTTCCAGACATGCTCCAACGTCCAGACCAACGATCTTCTTCTTCTTCCTCTTCTTCTTCTTCTTCTTCTTTTTCTTCCTCTTCGTCTGTTCCTTCGTTTTTCCTTTCTGGCTCGCTTTCTTGCGCTTTTCGGTTTGGTGCAATTGGTACCAAAGTCGTGGAAGTTGTGTAACACGTTGGAAGTTGGATCCTTCTGTTGCAGTTTTTGTCCCAGTTTTATCGTTGTGGTTTATTCGCTTCTGTGTTTGGACAAGATGGCTGTGATGATGGAGTAATAAAACAAGACGCGCGTAAATATGGAAAAATATATAGAATATTCAGAGAGTATAGCGCTTCCTACGATACTTGATAGGTAAAACAATTTTTTAAAATGATACGAATCCGCATAAAAATGTTCTGTCTAATTATAATTCCCCACCTTGCTTCCATTGTCTATTGGTGGCTAACTATGCCAGTTTTTAAAGCCCCTCGCTTCTTGCAAGCGTAACATTCTACAACTCGACTTTCAAAACTAAAATAGACTGAAACTAAACTAACATAGAACGTTGAATATTTATCGCTCGATCAATAATCTTAGATCTATTTTTCCCATAAGTCAAACAGAGAAGCGAATTCATTGACATAAAAAGAAAGAAACAAATTGGAGTTGGAATTAAAGAATATCGTTTACCCAATTGAAGGACTAAAATCAAACTTTTCAACGCGAGATATCACATCTCTCATTCATGAAAGCAGAGGAACATGGAATTTTTCCGGAGAAGGAGATCGTGTTCGAATTATTTAAAAGTAGAGAAGAATGACCGCCTAAAAGGGAGTCATTCCACTTGAATAGAAGAGGTTCATTATAATTAACGACTTTCATACACCGGTTACTGTACTGTGGCCTTGCCCGACATCAAGTAACCGTGTCAGCTATTTATAACGGGAAAGAATTATAATTATTGTTCCTCCTCACTTATGAATCACAAGTGTGTTCTGTTCCTTGATGAATTTATTGTTCTACGAAGCTTTGCCACCTAAGGCAATTTTACAACGCATCTTATCGCGACGTACTAATGAATTTATTGCGCCGCGCAGCTTCGTCATCTATGACAATTTTTACAATAAGGAAAGAAAAAGGAAGAAGAACTGGATGAAAGGAGGATGTTAAAAATAGGCGATAAAAATTAGCGAAAAATAGAAAACTTCCTTTACTGCGTGATTCTACACACACACACTAGAGAGTAAAAAAGTGCAATTGTCATTTTTCCTGGAAACGTTGGGAAAGTTGTAAAGAATGTAGTTTAAGATAAAAGCACGACCATACTTGTAAGCTCATTTAGTTGCAATTTTTCCGCCATGTTCTCCGGTTAATTAACTAGAAACTCATATTGAGTATTATTTGCAAAGATTATTGCACGCTGGTTTGATAATCCTGAAAATCATCGGAACACGGCAATTCTTTCGCAATACAATGATTATAATCTAATTAGAAATCAGTAATTATTTTAGATAATTAGAAATCAGTAATTATTTATCCTACGAGTAATAAATAAACGTTAGAGCAAGCTATCTTGCTATCTAATGTTAACATAAAGGAACCATAAGTTGATGTTAGGATTTTGATATTATGAAGCGGAAGAATGGAAAATTTGAATTTCGTTGTACGGATTTTTGACGAAGTTGGAATGTGTAAAGGATGCGTAAATGTTTGTTTCCACGGTCGTCAATCCCAATTAGATGAGAGAGCTAATTTTGCATACCGATCGAGAGCACGTTTGCTAATTAAATGCACAATTTATCAGTGCACATGATAACGCTTGGTTAAAACCCCACGATAGCAACAATCTCGTTTGACGTAGCAAGAAATTGCTTTGAACAGTGTAAACAGTGGTCGTACGATTTCTGGGAATACGATCAATGGACACGTACATGCACGTTAATGTATGGTAGAGCGCGATAGAAACGCGTTTGAACGGTATTTCTGAGTTATCACTAACTTTGGAACTTTGGAATTAAAAATGATTGGAAAAGTCAATTTGAAAAATTCCTACAATTTTAACTAAAAAGAATTACTTACGTTTTTGCGATTATATTTACACGATAAATTAAGAATTGAAGATTTCTTCTAGATGATACTGTAAGTGCAAAAATTAAAAGATGTTGCGTTTTTATCGTATAACGTCGTACACGCTAATGGGAACACTGTAGTATAGAATTTAACCCCTTAACCTACGATTTACGTTCGAGAATTTTGGGCCGAAAACGTAAACAAGCTATTATACAGGGTGGTTGGTAACTGGTGGTACAAGCGGAAAGGGGGTGATTCTACGCGAAAAAAGAAGTCGAAAATATAGAATAAAAATTTTTCGTTTGAGGCTTTGTTTTCAAAAAAATCGACTTTGAATTTCCGCTCGGTACGCGTGCACTTTGTCACGTCTCGTTATAACGGATCTCACTGTAGATCGTTGTCTCGATGGAAAAAAACCACCCTGTATATTATATTATATATTATATTTGGCCCGATCATCGTACTACGGGCTATGCCCGTAGTTGTAGGTTAAGGGGTTAAAATCTGTTTCCATTTAGAAATAATTACTAACAGCGTTGAAAGCAGATGCCATCAAAACTACACAATGGCAAAGTACGTATTATTTTCCTTTAAGTTGAACTTACTTAGCTCGTAAATTAGAAAATCTGTGAAACAACAACTATGTAAATAATTGCTAATTGTAAGTGACCGAGGAAGGTTTAACTATAATTGACTATTGACTAAACTTATATAGCGTTGTTAGGGTCAATCGTTGGCGATTACTGCGTGATTAATATTTATGTTGGTCGTGCAAATACGTTTCATTCGGTTGCGATGCATATTATGGTAGTTGCGGCGTGTATGCACGTGGCAGGAATTCTTTCGCACGCGCCTCGAATAAATTGCTTTCCTTGAATTTCGTGGAAACCCGGAAGAAACGGAAACGAATCGCACATCCGCCATGACGTAAGAGATTTAGTGCTAATCGCACTTGCAGAAAAGATATTTCTACCGAATCAGGTTATCGGATGACGCTGGGCTCATGTACATCTACATGCAAGTCACAGTTATCTAATTAACTGTTTGGATAATCGAGAATGTATGGGATTAGTATGAAATAGGAAATGTATGTAAGTAAGCGAAATTGAAAATGTATGAAACAGTATGAAGAAGGAAATGTATACGAGATAGTATGGTGAAATAATAGGAGGTAAAAAATGTGCGAAAAAATAAAACAATAAAAACTCTGAAACAGTAAAATCGTAGAACAAAACTGGAAAAATTGTAACTTACAGTTACGAGAAAGTAGGTTATGATAATTCTTCGTACGTTCTCACGCTATAAGATTATCGGTACATTTTATAAAACTTATCACCAGACTGCGGCTTTTTATACGGATTCATATCATTGAAAATATAATTAAAAAGATAGAACCTCGATGGAAAATTGGTTTGCCTATCAACTATTATACAAAGCACCGTACTTTACACGTCGTATATATTTTTCCGTATTTATATGCGTTTTCGTTTACTATGATAGCGCAAGTTTGCACTTGTAAATTCTCTATAAATGCATCACGATCTAGTTATCACGCTGATAAAACATCTGATAAGATATCCTTTCGCCTCAATAACTTCGGCAAATTCTTTCGATGATTGTCGAAAAAATAATCACGACACGTAACTTATTTTTTCGTAAATGGTCCACCATAAATTTCCACGTTTCTTTTATAGTCTTCTTGTCACACGATCTTTACTATTTTTCAACAAAAAGTTTTATCTTTGCGTTGTCTCTTGCAACAAACTTTTTGCAAATAATTCTACGGTCCACTACATAGAACTGCCGTTTTTTGCAAAAACACAAAACTTTCGTTCCATCAGAATAGCAAGCGAGTTGTACGAGATTCTGAAGTCGCAAAGTATCATCGTTGCTATACTGCAGCGCGAATCGAGGAAAATCGCGATTTTATCTCGGCGCTCGCGGTTTACGTTTCCAAGTGTTTGCGAACATTTATGCCTCGGTGGCAAGAACAACACCGTTTTAACTGCTGGTGCAGGTGCTGCGATCGGTGAAAAGCGTTGCAGCTGGCACGTTGCCCCCGAAGAACAACGATTGCCAACGTAAGATCGTAATCATCTGAAAAGGTTACGCTCGTCGACACGTTTTCGGAAATCGATTCGCGGAAAACAAACGCGCTCGAAACTCGAAACTTTCGCAATATATCGCGCGATCGACGAATTTTTATCGAATTCACCAGGAGAGTTGCAGGCAATTAGCAACTTTTTTTTTAACGAATTCACCAGGAGAACTCCAGGCAATTAACAACTTTTTTCACGCTCGACTTTTCAACTGTACTTCGTACAGAAATTTCATTTTTACGGTTCATTCGTAATTTTTGTTTTTCAACGGAGGTCGGTTGCTTCGGCGTTTCCCTCTCTCTCTCTTTTTTTTTTTTTATCAAAGGAGGTACGGAGCTTTCCTCGTTTGATAACCGACGATGAATTTTTCCCATTTCCTCTTCCTCTCTTCCGTCGTGAAACGCATCGGAAATCCCGACCCGCTGCGAGCCCATAACGGTCAGGAATTCCAACTTAAATTTTCCGCAGTTTAATACCTCGCTTTTATTCGAACGATCCTGTCTCGGTGACCCTACGTGTCAAAAGTTTTTCAGCGACAGATATCATTCTAGTGCGCCAATTACCAAGCTGTGCGCCAGCTCTTCGCACAATAAAATAGTTTCCCTGTGACTTCTTTTTCCTTTGAAATTTGCAGATTATTTTGCAATGAATTCGGTATAACGTCGTCTATCGAAGAAGATCGATCAGAGCGTGGGTCGTCGACTAGCTTGGAATTTTTCAAATCATTTTTTTTTCGCTTTACGAAGAACTGCTGCTTGGTAAACCTTCTGAATATTTTTTACGCCAGTTTCCACCGTTACACCTCTGCGGAACTCGTAGAGCATGACACGACGCGAATGAGTCCTTTTTCCATTTATTTTCAAAATTCTTTCTCATACGAAAACTATAATATAAAAATATAACGTAAAAACTGTCAGAACGCGAAAATCTGCCACCGAAACGACAATCGAATGTCGCTCTTCTTATGCGCTACGAAGTTCGCGCGTGCATCAACAGGTGTGACCCACAGACAAATAATTTTCACGACGTACGATACTCTTCTACCATTTTTTACCATTTTTACTTTTACCATTTCACATTACTCGACTAACTTGCTAACGAGTAGCTTTAGTTTCTACAATTGTTGGCACATTATTGTCATAGCACGATACTTGGCACGTGCGTAGCTCCCGAAAAATCCAGACGACGCGACACAATTTCGCGAACACGCGACCGCGAAACTTGCGGGAAGCGAATGGCAGGTTACGAAATTGTGGATCGTCGTTCTCATGAACTTTTTCTTCGGTCACACGCACCAGATCATCGTTAACCATAGAGTATACGGTTGGTCGCCTCGCCGATTTTCACGACTGTTAACGTTTCTACGCCGTCTTTTGACCATTGAATCACTCGTCGCGTGTCGTCGCGCGATGTATGTCCGCCTGTTTTGCATTTCTCGTTTTCGAGAGACGGTTAACAGAGCGCGTTTCACAGGCGGCGCTCCATTGTCTTGGACGCGTTAAAAAACGAACAAACGCCGGTAAACGCGTCTGATTGTTTCAAATTGACATTTGTGGATTGTCAGTGAATAAAAGAACTGCGCGTAATATTTGTTGACACAACTCACTTTATGGAAACGACTCGCATATCGATATGCGTGTAGGAAAGAAACAATTGAAGAGTATTTGTTGTAGGAAAAATGTTGCAAATATGAAGAAACAAGTTTCTCAGGAGGAAAAGGTGACTCGTGTATCGATGTAGAACAGATTAACAAAAAAGAAAAATGTATCTGTAGAAAAGTCTGTATGTGCCACCTATTAACTGTAAAGAAAACTCAATGGTTTTTATTCCTTTAGATAAATAGCGTAGATAAAAGCCAAGAAACAGTTGTCTAATGTTTATTGGCAATTATTTTTTTATGGTTGGATGCTTATGACACCTAGCATCATTAATAACTATTTAGAAAGGGAAATTGCACGTAAATTCTATATTGTAGTATTCTCATTGGTACGTGGAACATTTTCCAATAAAAAATCGAAATTCTTGAATTTCAACATTTAGGCAGTTTTCTTCAAGCCCCCTTCGATCGTGCATCTTTAGTCGATTAGGTCGAAGAAAATGGAAATAATAAGCTGAACCATTACGTTTCTCAAAGTACTGTTGCTCAATATGTACAAGTTTCCCTGTATATTACAATTACATTCAATTAATTGATGATATTTGATCGAAAAAATGATTTTCTTCTCTTTAATACGTTTTTACATAAAAACTATTCTTCTTACTTTTCTTCCCTTCTTTTATATTTACATATTTTTTGGCACCTACTTCAATTTGAAGCTCGAAAGAGGCCACGCTAGAAACTTGCTCGAGAAAAGAAGCACTCTTCTTCAAATATTTGCACGAAGCATCGGGAATTTCTCTGACATGGTTGACGATCGTAGAAGGAGCAAAAGAGAATTCTGCCTGCTACTACCGTAAACCGCATCTCGGTCAAAGCTGAAAGTCCATCAACCTCGAGGCTGTCTCTGCAAGGGGCCTCTCGAATACGACGATATATTTTTTTTCTTTATTTTTTTTTCCCCCCTCTTTCCTTTTCTTGAGCGCGGGCCAACTCCCGAATGAGCCGAGAGAAGTCCGAATTAACACCCGGCTAGCAATTAAAGCGACCGACATTCCCCGATGCACGAGTCACGAAGAGGTAGCAGTTCTTCATGTAGTAGAAGAAACTCACGCTACTGACACAAACGACGAATAATGAGACCGACCGCACGAGAGTCGAAATTTAATATAACGACACGGTGCATTGACTCGAGAGATACTTGGAACATTTTAAGAAAAAGATATCACTGGATAATTAAGGTAGTAGGTTACTTATAAAGGTATTAATATTGCGGAGGATATCATGGGAATTAAGTACGAATGGAGATTTTGTTCGTGAATACCTGGAATATTTGAAGAAAAATATATCTTGCGATAATTAAGACAGTAGGAGGCTACGTATGAATGACATTAAAATGCATAACGTAATTTGGGATGGAATGAAAATTGACGTGAATAGGGTTTTCTTCGTGAATATTTAAAAGATTTAAAGATCGACGTTGGAAGCTGGTGGTAATAGAATTTGTTAGACGATAGGGAAAATACTTATGGAATAAAAATGGATAACCAGATCCATTGTATGAAAGTCGAAGCTTAATGCAGCGACGCGACGGTTCTTTGACACGAAGAATATTTGAAATATTTTAACAAAAGAGTACCTCGCGATAATCAAGACGTGAGGTTACTTGGAATGGTATTAATAGTGCAATCTGGGGATATAATGAAAATTGATGGGATTTTGTTGGAATAGTTGGAATATTTGAAGACAGGAATATGTGTGCTGATATTCAGAGTATTAGATTTTCTATAAAATATGCCGACAATATGAACGTTCGGAGGTTGGTGATAAGAAATGGTGTCAATGGAATTTTGTAGGTGATAGGAAAAATATTTATTTGGAAAAGTGGAATAATGGGACCGAGGATACGATACCTCTAAGAATTTAATATAATGGTAGAGCGTTAATACGAAGAATATTTAGAATATTTCAAAAGAAAAAATATCGATTAAGCATTAAGGTGATTAATGTTCAAAATCGGTAGTAATGGCATTAGGTAGATAATGGAAAAGCTGTCTAAAAAAGAAACAATAAGATCGATTATGTTATTCAGATCGGAACTTGATAAAACGATGGTGCATCGACACGAAGAATATTTTCGAAAAATAATCATTTCTAGATGGATTTGTCCGGAACATAGTATGAAAACAGTAAATTTCATGAATAGAATAGACGTAAAGTTAGAACAAGAAATATCCTCAATGTGAAAAATCGTCGGGTTAATACGATATCGCTGAGCATGAAAACCATGAAAGAAAGATAATCTTCTTAGAATTTTGCAGGCCATGAAAATCATAAAAGCGAAATAATCTTTTCGAAGTCACCGATTTAATACAGTTTCGCAGGTCATCAGAACCATGAACAAGAAACAATCTTGCTGGCATCGCGGGGCTAATAGAATTTTACAGGCCATCAAAATCATGGAAGGAAAACAATCTTTTCGAAATTACCGGGCTAATACAATTTTGCATATCATCAGAGCCATGAAGGAAAAATAATCTTTTCGAAATGGGTAAGGATAATAGAATTTTGCGAATCATCAAAACCATGAAAGAGAAATAATCTCTTTAGAATCGTAGGGTTGATACAATTTTACAGATCATTAAAAACATAAACGAGAAATAATTTTCCTAGCATCGTAGGGTTAATAGAATTTTCCAAGTGACTAAAAACACGAGCGGAAGAGAAGCTTCCTGACATCGTAGGGTCGACAGGACTTTGCAGATCATCAAATTCACGAAAAAAAAAGTTTCTTTACAATCGTAGGGTTAATACAATTTTGCAGATCACTAAAAACATAAACGAGAAATAATTTTCCTAGCATCGTAGGGTTAATAGAATTTTCCAAGTGACTAAAAACACGAGCGGAAGAGAAGCTTCCTGACATCGTAGGGTCGACAGGACTTTGCAGATCATCAAATTCACGAAAGAGAAATAATTTTTTTTATATTCGTAGGGTTAATAGAATTTGAAGGATCATTAAAAACACGAACAGCAAAATAATCTTCCTGGCATCGCGGAGTAAATACAACTTTGCAGAGCATTGAAAACACGAACGAAGAATAATATTTCCTTTTGAAATAATAATATTTGTCACGAGGATGTTACCGCAGCGAGTATCGCAGTCACCGCGTTCCTATGCATACGCAACTCTGGTATAATGATGCCTGGAACGAGGCGCAACGTGACCGTAGCAGTTACCAGCTACGATTACAGCACGAAATTAACTTTCCACTCGGGACATTGGTCGTTAAAGTAATTAGGAACATGAGAAAGACAACCTACCACTAATCCACGAAACGCATACGAAATTCGTTCTTTCTTGCTCTGTTTTCCTATTCACGCGTCTATACGTCGCTGTTTACTTACTGTACCTGTCCATGGCGAATCCTATCACACGTCTTATTTCTGAAACGTTCGAAGGAACAATTTATGAGAGAAGAACCTCTCGGGAAGTTTCTCTCGCAGAGATTAGATTTGCTGCAGTTTTATCTTCTTCAAATAACTTCTACGAATCGCTCGATCAGTATTGTGTATCTACGCGCGCAGCTTGGAATCGCAACGTTGCAGATGCTCGCGAGCTTCTTGCTCTTTTCTATCATTCTAAAGCCATTTAGTCTTCTCCTTATTGTATCTGGACCGTAAGAAAAATTCTTTTATCGCGGATCGGTAAAAGAAATATTAAAGCCATTTATTTTCTTCGTTATTAACCTTCCGCTGGCAATATGGTTTTTCACTAACGCGCTGCGCATAACGGTTCTCTCATTCCGTGACCCGATTTCTTATTGTTTTCGGCTGTAAAAAAGCTTGGAAAAAAATACACGCACGCTTATTACACTCCTTAATTTATTATACGAGCGATACTTTAGCCAGATGTTTAAGCTTTCCAGCAATACAAATAAAGGTTTTATTAATTAATTTCGAAAAATCTGAGAAAGAGTTTTCAGTGCCATTAGGTAGAAATTCTTCGAATTTTCCAATAAATTATGCACCATTCATGAAACTGGTTTGTTAACGACCATCCGAAATTATCAACGTAGCAGCCTTGCGTTCTTATCTCTCGCAAGTGGGCCTATCACGGAACGAACAAGTCAGCTCTGTGCAAGTAACGCTGGAACAGCGAACCAATTAGCTCGGTCTATTGTTTAACATGCAACTGTTTAATACGAAGAAAGGGGAAGGTTCGCTTCATTAAATTGTTGTGAAATGAAAACGGCTCTTCGAGATCAACGAAACTACAGACAATGCATTTGACACGCTGACTGTCTCATTTCTGGGACGTCATCGAAACTTGCAACCGTGTTACAGGTTCCTGCGGAACTTTCTTTTCTCAACCTTTCCTCTCGTCCTTTCAGCAACTGTACTTTTGCGAAAGTATTTTACGTTTCAAGCTTTCTTAGAAAAGATGATCTTTACAAAAACATTTTCGCACAGACTTATAGGTCTCAAGACACGGTGTAACGTTTATTTCAGCCAGCGTTTGATATCTTTTGTCGTTTACGATGTATAAACACTTGCCTAAAAGGCCCGACTCGGATAAAAGGGTCGATTTATCCCTTGAAGTAAAGAACTGGCACGTACAAATTACGGCTACGCTCTTAGGTAGGTCTAACGAATATGTATTAGTATTGTTTCATCAGTATCGGCGTGTATCGGTTCACCGGGATTCGCTTGTTAAAGAAGAGACTATTTTTTATCGCGTTTCATATCTTTTTTTCTTTTATGGACTATCTGCTACATGGTATTTTATCCATAGAACACGCTGACAAAATTCATAAATATTAAAATGGACACTCTGTATATTTACGATAATTAGAAGCGTTCAAATCTTCACGGACTTACGAGCGTAGGGAGCAACACCACCGCTTCTTTCTTTCTCTCATTTTCTCCTCTTTGGTCGCTCGCGTTACGGTTCCTTTTGTGCCTGGTTGAATGCAGCCGTGCACTGCCGCCTCCACGACAAAGAAACGGGCCACTCAGAACGTCATAAATATTGAAATCGAAAGGAGTCGAAGAGTTTGTTGGCCGCCCCGCGATCAACCCGCCTCCTCTTACGATCTACTCTCGTTTAGACCGCTGATATATAATCGATTAATATTCATTACAGCATTACGCTGACGTGAAAATTTCGTCGTTCGTTGGCTTCATTGCCGAGCTCTTAGCCTGTGTATTTTGCAAGATCGATATGAAAAGCAAATTTCGAAACGTATAGCCAAGTTTCAACATCGCAGATATTTCTTGCGAGTTTTAAATTCTGAATTACGATTGGCTTATGTTTGTTTTGCTTACTAATTATTCGCCAAGAATATTATAAAGCTAAAGGAGTATAGAAAGTAAGGAAATTGAGCCATTTAGAAGTTACATTAAACCGAATTCCGAAATTGGAAAGTTGGGAACAGCGAGAACGTAATAAGCATTGCTTTTTAACATATATAACATATGAAATTTATATTTTATATTCATTTTCATCTATGTCATTTTTTCCAACGAGCGAATTTATAGAAGCACGTCGTTTGTTTCTTGGAGGATCGAATATTTATTGGATATCTGGATAATACAATTGAGAAATTTACAAAAAGTGCACCTGACTAGCTTGAATTTCGAATTTCCGAAAAGCTCAATTGCCAGCTTTATTAAATTATCAATTCATAACGTTTCATAGAAATTTTCTACATTTTTAATGTTTCACTTTTCGGAAATTTTATTGACTTTTTTATAAAGTGCGTGGTTGAAGATTCAATCTTTCTTCGCATTATTACGTTTATTTTCCATATTTCATGTCGATTCGGTCCATTGTATTAATAATAATCAATGCAATTTGACGAACCAATGTTCATTTAACATACAATATCATTAAAGAAGAATTGAAGGCTCGGTAGAATTCCAACACAATTTACAATTTCTTTGCCTACAAACAGCACTGTATTATTTTCAGTTCAGCAATTGGGAACGAGCATAATCGAGCAGTTAGGAAGATTAATCGCGTAACGAGTTGACCCGCGCGTGAGTCGGCGGCGCAGTTGCAATTTTCCCCGCGTGTACGATCGATCCTTTCCACGAGCACAGAATTCCTCCCTCCGGCGACGCAGGATTTTCGAGGACGCTCTTGTTCTATACGCGTTCCATCTACCCTTCCATTGCCAGTGCTCGATTTTTATTTCCTACTCTCTTTTTGTCTCTCCTTCTCTTACGGTTTCAGCTCTTTTTTTTAATACGCGACCCGTGCGCGTGCCCGGTGCTCGTGCACGAGCCGAGGTCGTTAATTTCTCGAGTGGTGCCGTTAGGATCCTGCAGAAGCCCGCTACTCGTAGTGTTGGACTGATACCGCGTTCATACCTATCGATAATACCTTACAGATCTCGTATCGTATGAAAAACGTGGATCAAATTAATATTTGAATAATTAGCATAGGAAAACCTTAATGCACATATCGTGTATTGTATAGAAAGTAATTTTAAATTTCGTTATCACTTTGAAATCTCATTAAAATCGTAGTGAAATGGAATTTTCATTGTTATATCGGTAAAAGTTGGAAGCGATAGTTAGCATAGAACATTTTTACGTACATATTGTACGTGTTATGCAGAGAATTTTTAAATTTCACTAACGCTAATACATATATTATACGAAACATTTTGAAATTTCATTGGCATTATAATGTCATGATTATATTGGCAAAGTTTGCAAGCAATTTGGAAATGTATAGAAAGATCGCAAGATGTAGTACGTTACAAACGTATAAAATAAATGAATAAAAGATATTCGAACATCTATAGAAATCATTTATGAATGTATCATGTGTTTTGTAGGAGACATTTGGAAATTTCATTAACATCATAATGCAATGTGGTCGTTGTGATAATATTGATAAAATTTGAAACCAATCCGAAGATGTATATAGAAGTTACAGGGTACATATTGCATGCATATAAAAGGCACTTAATAAAAATCATAAAATAAATGAATGAAAAGTATTATGACACTCACAGAAATCTCTTATGAATATGTCAGATATGAGTGTGATACGAAACATTTTGAAATTTCACTGTCATTGCAACGAGACCCGACAATCATGATTAACATTGATAAATCTCAAATCAAATTTGACAATGTATACTCCATAATCTCCAAAACCAATAATGTATTTAAAACAGTCAATTATCCATATATACGTTAGCAGTAAATATTTCATATCTTCTATATATATTTTCATATTTGTTTCAAGCTTTATCAACACCGTAATCATGATCGCTCGAGTGTGTACCATTGTAATGATAGTGAATTTTGAAAATGTTTTACATAACACATACAACACATACACAAAAGTCTTCTATAACAAAGTGTCCAAATACTTTCGTGAGTCACTGTAGCATATCAAATTGTTTGAGTATCATCAATTCAGTCCCATCACTAGGTACACGAGTCGCTGATTCATCCGTGCTCTCGCAGGTGATCTCATCGTCTTCTTTCATCGTCGAGTCCACTGAACCGGTGTTTGTTCGTCTCCCTCCATTTTTTCTCTCCCTGGTCTGTTCCCTTTCGTTTTGTCTAGGTGTTAGGGGAACCCCCAGCTTCCGGTAGAATAACGTTCTCGCAACTCTGGCTGCGGTTTTGTTCCACGAAGGAGAGATACTTTCTGTCCTGTGTTTTGCGGACTTCTCGGTTACTTTCATTCCGCGCGTAGGTTTTCTCATCTGGTCTCGATGTCGTAACCTATGGAAATTATCGTTCATCTGGATATAAGTCGCAGTCTTTTGCGACGTCCGATATCTGATAGTTTCGTCTGGTCGTTCCAGATCTCAGCCAATCCTTTTGGAAATTCTTTTTAAGTAATTTTTCATATTTAATGTGATCGATAGATAGAAGCGCGATTAATTTTGTACGAAAGATGGAAACGAGAGATTTTCCACGTTTCAAGTATCAAGTCGCTTCATAAATTCTAACTTTCTTCTTAATTTTCGAACCAAACTTAATTTTTGTAGTGTTCAAGTTTCAGTAAGCAAATTGCAACTTTTTCATGTAAACTTCAAAGAGATAGAGAAAGTAAGAGAAAAATGGTAACTGGAACTTTAAATAAGCAATATGCAAAGTGAAATAAAGAATATATAAACGAAATTTTCAGGATTTCGAATATTAGGCTGTCTCATAAATTTTTACTTTGTTCTCTAACTTTTTTTCTCTGGCTTCGTTCTTATTTTTACCAAACCTTAGTATTTGTTAGTTATCCACTTTCGTAGTTTCCAAGTTTTAACGAGCGAGTGCAATTTTCTAATGCAAACTTCAAAGAGATTGAGAAAGTAAGGGTAGAATAGAAACCTTGAATAAAGAACATACATGCACATATACGTGGACCTGTATGTTTCGTGAATTTCAATAAAAAGAAGAAGGAAGCAACTATGGCAACTGAAAATATTAATTTAAAGACGTCGATGCAAGAAATTGTTTCGAAATTCTCGTTTCAAAAAGAATTTAAAAAAAAAGGTTGACCAGATTCTAGGCCACGAAGATTTTGTAAATTGGAAACAGAAGCTTTGCATTTCTCAGGAAACGAAAATTTATTTTTCCATATATAACGTCACAACTTCATATTTTCTCATAAATATTATATCATAAACATGTTATTATGAATAAAACATGTTATTATTCTCTCTATTCTGCATCATGTTCAACTTTTTCCTTATAATCTTTAGTAATACATAATACTGCCCGTTATCACTCACTATGCCAGTACTAATTTGAATTAAAATTTCCCGAGTTTTACAATAATTATAGAAAATTGAGGTGTATAACGAACTTTTCATTTTTACAGTCTGAAAAACTGTAAAAGTTCGTAGTACCTCGATTTCTTGTAACTACTGTAAAGCACGAGAAATTTTTATTTAAATTAATACTGACATAGCCAGTGATAAAAAGTGCACATAGGAGCATACGAAAACATGTTAAATTCAAAATTTGATATTGTGAAACACAACTGCCCTAAATGAGGAATAATAGAAAACGAAAGAGAAAATGTTTTGCTGTAATTCCTATTTTTTTTTTTTTTTTTTTTTTTTTGTTGAGTTAAAAAACGATTCAGTTCTTTATTCTTTCATCCTTTCAAACATTATTTATTTCTAACTCACAAGACACAGTACGATATTCCTTCCAGATTATCTTTTTTCTTAAATACACGTCATTCCAATGAAACTTGTCGAGGTTGAAATCAGTCCCGTTACTTCTCGTCGTTATTACCTTGATCCACGTTTCTCTTATTAATCGCGTTAAATATTACGTCTGTCTCGATCTACGAAACTTCCATACAAAAAGAATTCCAAAAAGAAATCAAATATCTACATCGTCACTTGTATGACTCACTGTACCAGCTTCTCAGAAGTTGAAACGATTCAACGCCACATTTGATCACTTTCGCGATTTCATCGAGCACCAACGTGATTAACGTTCGATTTTCAGGAAATAAGTGACTCGCTCTTTTGTCCATCGACAAACAAACAGAGAAAAGAGAAGCACAAGGTATTAGTAATAGTAAATCCGGAGACAAATTTTGAAAGATAGAAATTGTAAAGTGTGATCGCTTTTCTCCGTTTTCCAATTTTGAATTTGACCAGTTGCTTCGCTGCTTCTGAATGATTTACCTACGTAACAGCATGAATGAAAAAGCACACGTAATCTGTTTGCCGGGCAAAACTTTCGAATATATGCTCGATGATTGGCGTTGCATGTTTATTTCTTGCATTCGTATCTCGTTACATTCATCGATAAATACGAGTCTATGGCGCATTGTGCAAGCAGCGGAGCCGCGTGGGAAGCGTTAATGACTTTCTAAGCGCTTACATATTCCTAGACGAAGGACAGTGGTGGACGGCCGCGATTACCGGAATGGCCTCGCGGTGATTTTACCTCGTTCCAACCGGAGAAAGCCGTATTCCACTATTAGGCCTCGTTCCGAGACTCTGACTTATAACCGCGTTACGTGTTAGGTACCGTAATATCGCCTGCCCTTCCTATCTGCATAACTGCCTCCCTAAATTATTCGCCTTTCCACGTGTAAGACCATTTTTCATTCCTTATTTGGACGTTAGAAGGAGAATTGTTAGATGGAATTCGCGATGTACGCATTGCGGTCGCGCAAATTGCAAAATTTTTATCCTCCAGCTGTCGAATTCGCAAACACTTGAATTTTCAAGCTGTCAGATTTTTAAATCTCCAAACGTTTAAATCCTATCGTAGAATCGTGCGGTTTGCGAAGTTTCGAAACTTGAAATTTCCTGATTCTCAAGTCGTCTGATTAAGAACTTTCGAACCTTCCGAATCTTAAAATATCCAAAATTCCAAGCTTTCGAATCTACGAAACCTCGAGGTTTTCAAATTTCCCAATCTTGAAATCCGTAAACTTACCAGCCTTCGGATCGTAAAACGTGGACATTCTTAGGCTTTCGCGTTTACAAGCTGCGAAATGTCGAGCTTTCAAAACCTACAATTTTTCAAGAACTGCGAATCTCCTTAAAACGCGTCATCTTCAGAATATCTGAGATTGCTTTTCCATCACCTCGCCGTTCAGAATCTGCATAAATCTAATATCAACTGCCATTTGAAGTTCTATAAATACGCAAAGTTATATTCGATCGAACGTTTGTGATTCTATAGATACACGCATTTACGTTCGAAGGTAGCGAGAAATCATGTCTCTGAAATACGTGTACACATTGTATTTCGTTATCGCATAAGAGAATGGTAAAAGAATGCTTTTCCACATGGTCTGCTAGATGACAGATAACATTAGACAATTCTAAACTTGGATTTATCGTCTTACAGCGTTATGCAATACTTGTAGCACTTCACCTGGAGCTTTATTGGCTTCCTTGATACAAGTACACCCCTTTTTTCCTATACGCATCACGCTTCCCTGATCGTGTAACAGAAAACCATTGGCTTTGTCTCGTTCTCCAATTCAATCTCTTTATATCCACGATTTAAAAAAGAAACGCTAAAAATAATTAATTACAAGGAAGAGTAGACTCCTGAGTTTATAGCTTCCTTTCTTTACTTTCTTCCGTTGCTTTTCTTTTCATTTAAACTTGTCACAACTCACCGACTACTCGAACGTTCCTCCACGTCCTAGGATCGCGTTTCCTTTTCGGACAATGTACCGGAAACTTCGACCAGACCACTGTCCTCTTCGTAACATGTCAGTCTCGCCTCAAATCTTGCCGTGTATTCAACAACCGAAACAATTTGGAATTTCGAACATCGTCAGCTAACACATTTACTTTATCTACAAAATGATAGAAATTAATTGACAGAACGTGAGAAACTAATTTGCTTCTTATCATTTCATTAAGAAGGCAATCGTTCGTCTTTTTTGACTATTTTTTTATTACTTTTTAAGTTTATTAAAAAAATCATTAGAATTTCGCAATTTGTTTGATGCTCAAAGTTTGCCAAAGAAGTTGGACCAGGTTATGAAACGAATTAATTTTTTCAAACCTGTTGGAGCGGCCGAAAGAGCTTTCGTCGTCTAAAAATGTTTGCAAATATTTAATCCATCCTTTTTGATAAATTTTAATCGTTCAGTGAGCTAAGTTGAGAAGAATTATAATTTAAAAAAAAAGTGTAAAAAAGTTTCGTAAAAAAGTATTGCTGTCTCTCGTAGATTGAGAACCACTGTATTTCGATTTCTGCTACGAATTATTGCAACATCTTCACATTTCCACGATTGTTTAAAATACTCGAAACGAAAGTTCGGGAGAAAGATTACAATTCTAACAAAAAATGATGAATTGCAAATGTATCGATTGATCCACTAATTATCTCCGATTTCTCATCTTCTCCATTTGTTCACGCCTTCCCTAAAAGCGTACATCTTAAAGCTTCCTTTCGATTTATTCGACATTCATCGATCGATAATGTCGCTTAATCGCGAATCGTGAGAAGAATAATTTGCAAGAAATTAAGCGGCGATTTACTTTAATCGCAACGTCGATAAAGATTTCTCCTAACGACTCGAGCACCCGTTTGCACGGTGAATAGTCTTGTTTCACAAACGAAGGCGCGCCGCGGAAAAACAAAACGAAAAGGGGGCGAAAGCTGCGTGACAAGACTAGAAGCGGAAGTGTCTTCGGGTTTTTAGCCAGGGAGGAAAGCGCGAACCACTTTGTCCTCGAAAATAATGAGATGTGTGTCTAGCGGACCTTGGAAAAACGAAGCAAAGGGAAAAGAACGACGCGAACTCGAGTTACAAATCATGTGGATCCTCTTCAATGGACTTTTTTCTTCACTGCCGTCCCTCGTAATTTATCACAAAGGTATTTCGTTACCCTGGTATATCGAATTTCTTGTCTGTAAATGAAAAACGCTATCATTAAATGAAAAAGTAATTGAAGCAGCAATTTTTATATCACCAGACTTGTTTTTTATTCAATTTCTGGATTAAGTACACAGTGGCTGAAAAAAGTGTTCGAACACTTGTAGAAACATTTTATAAATATACCAAGTGCGTTGTATGGTACATTTTGAAATTATATTAGGAGACTCGAGTAACATTATCTTGGTACCGTTTAAAATAAATCTGGAAGTTTATAAAATGTATGAAAGTATATAAAGGTTTTTTTATATGCTCCTGCGTGTGCTCTTTATCACTGACTATGTGAATATTAATTTGAATAGAAATTTTCTGATTTTTTATTGAAAATTACATTAATAAACGTAATATTCAGTGGAATCACGTTTAACATTCATTATATGTTCTAGATAACTATTCATGCTGTATTTTCATTTTTTATTACATATATTAGTAATATTTGTCCATTAAAAATTTCATAATTTTTGTATTTCATATTATACCAACATAATCATAACAAGTGTATTTCGTTATGATTCTGATGAAACTTGAAAATATTAAATATAAGAGACATAATATATTCATAAAAATCTACATGCCATGATACTTTTTATTCCTTTATTTTATGTGTTTTTTTTATTTTCGCAACATAATCACGACAGTGCTAGTGAGATTCAAAATGTTTCTCATAACACATACGTGTAATATGAACATAAAAGTTTCCTATGGTAAGTGTTCAAATACTTTCGATAGCCGGTGTGTAATTCTTTGTAAGTTTGCGATGAGCTAATAAATCGATAACATCGCGTATCAACGAGCAACCAAGTGGAAATATTCGATGAAAATACATGCTGTACCAATATTTACCGTACTGAAAGTTAATGGATTTCTTCATTACAGTAATAGCGATCGCCTCCTTTGGGATTACAGGAAGGAAGGTTCGGATAATAACGTGAAAAGCGACTCGGTTGGGCGGATTTAAAACCGTTTTCCTTGTGAAACAGCCTTGACTCTTAATTGTACTGGGAACCTTCATACCTCAATCGTTTTCTTGGTACGGTAGAACTTCAGCTACCAAAACATAGATTAATACAACAGTCTGTTATCTTTTTCTATTTCATCGAAAATTTTTCTTTCAAAGTTGTTCGTGTCATGATCTTAGAATAGAATTTCCAATGATATTTGAAAAAAGGATATGCGTGGACGATCCATACCATGTACTTTATTTTAAACTATCAATTTTTGTAAATTATTACGTTTCAGATATTAGGCTACTCGGATAAGCTCCATAGTATCAATGTTCGTAAAATATCAATTTCATCTAACACTGAAATATCAATTTAACGAAATTAAGTTGAAAATAAACGATCGAATTCATTCGAAATCCAAGTTATTATCTATCAATGTTTATTATTTAAACAGCTCGCGTTAAGATTAGCTCGCAGAATTTTATGCAAATTATATTTCAGAACGTAATTAAGAAAATAGAACCTAGATGGAAAATCGTTTTACATACAATTCCTCGCTCTAGTTATAATTAATTCAATCTACTTGCGTTGATTTTAAGATAAAAAGTAAATATTCAAGATAAGAAGTTTCGCTTTCGAAACTTTCGTCAAGATGAAGAAGATAAGTTGATTATTAAAATGCGACGAATACTTTGATTAGATATTTGAATTAGATTTCTTAATTAGATTATCTTCGTCGTTTACGTGTTCAAGCGTTTCATCAGAAAGGTGATCTTCCGCTAACGTTGCTGGTTAGTCCTCGTGCATCGTTGTGAACCGGAAATCGACTGAGCACGGAGGTCGAGGTTTTCTCGTGTTACAAAGCCATGATTACGGCATCGTGTAATGGTATTAAGTACACGAGAAATGACAAATAAAAATTATCAACCACAAACAATCGAACATTTTTCCGATTTCTCAAACAAAGATATCAAATTCAAATGTTAATATATTTCATCATTACCAAATTTGAAGTTGTCGAAATAAATATTTTTTTAGTAGTCTAATTGTAAAACGAATTCATCGTTTATTATAGAAACCTTAATTGTGTAATTTTAACCTTAATCGTCATTATCTTAATTTATAAATATCCTTCGTACACATAATTAGTATTTGATTGATATAAAATTGATAATTTATCGTTATTGAAGGAGAGAAAATTCTTGTTTATCGCAAGAATATCATTTCGCTAATTTTAATTTTCCTCGTTGTTTTTTCAATATAAAAATATCCCTCGTGTATATAATTGGCAAATGATTAATATAAAAATCTATTGTAGTGGATAATAAAGAAGGTGGGTCAAAGAACTGCGGTTGGAAAATCCTTTGAATAATTAAAGAAGGGCATTACAGTCAGGTGAACGCTCGTTGCACCGGTGCAACAGACTCACTGTCGTCCAGGGTTTCGATCGATTTCCCAGTCATTGACCTCCACCGTGATTATGCTAATACCCTATCGTAGGTTTCTATCGTGATCTTCTACAACATCTACATTACCAACCATAAGCATGAAAACAAAAAACACTTTAATCTTTTTCCACAGCTTTTATCTTCTGGTTATTATTTTGCAATTTCTCAAATGTTCTAGTTATTATTATAAATCAAGTGTTTCAAAAGTATCATAGCTCAGTGTAACTGAGCTGTCTATTAGAATTTTCTATTTTTCCTCTGTTTTCCTTTTTTTCTTCGTGTTTCTTTTTATTTCGAAATAATCAACGAAGGAAACATTTGTACAAATTTACGGCAAATATTATTTTTCTTTTATCTTCGTTTCTTCTTAATTCGCAGAGTTTAAGATGTTTCGATAAATTAAAAATTTTATGCGAAGTGGATTTCGTTGAAGCAAGTGTCTTGCGATGGAAACTGGACTTCCTTTAAATTCACTCTGCTTCTTTTCGCCAGTGAAAAGGATTTCAATGCGGTTTTGCTTAACAGATTACACAGGAGCCTTTGAGAGACGTACTAATTTATCAAACAGCTCGGGTTTTTCGAAAGTTGGTGGATAGCGGACAGCAAAAGTATGAAAAGGATCCATAGGCGATACAAATGTCCACTATCTTGGAAGTTACGGCGATACCGGTAACACAGCCAAAACACGCGAAGGAAAAGTAGCTAAAACGTGTCGTGAATAAACACCGCTTTCGTACAACTTTTCCTTTACGTAAGGAAGGATGAGAAATATTAAAGGAATCCATTCTTTATGTCTTAAGAGATGAATTTTGGTATTTCTTCTCGCGAATCGTGTAGAAAAGGAAGTATTTGTGGAGGAACGTAGAAAAATAGACTTCAGAAGTGGATGTACAATGTTGCCCATAAACAAAGCTGAGTCAAGACACTTACTCGTTACATTTGTTTGAAAACTAGAAGGAATTTTATTTTATTTTATGTTCTAGATCATACAAGTACATTGTTACAAATACCAGACATGCATTTTAAAAGTGATACGATTCAAAGAATTTTTTCAAAAATATTAAGGAACTATTTGGTAATGTGCAAAAAATTATTTGCTGAATATATAATGTTGGCAAATAAAGGAATAAATTCTGGAAAACAAATATCGGTTTTGTAATTTTTCATTTAGATTTTTAAAAAACCTATCACAAGATGTATTTGTTTCAGTGAAATTTTCTTTACAGAAAATCTTGTATTTATCGATAGATATTAAACTCTGTTCGGGGCATAAATGTTCTAAATTTTATAATTTCACACATTTCTAAAATATTTATTGCCAGATACTTGACTCAATGAAATTCACTTTGTAAAAGATCCTTATCAAAATACCATGAACTCTATTAGGAATTAACAAAGAAAAAAGAGGATACTAATTGCTGTAAGTTTCTTAATGTTTAAAAATGCGTTCATTTATGATGGTTTTATACGTCGCAAACTTTCAACGGAAACACACATCGTCGACTATTCCCCCAGGAACGATTGCAAGAACAAGCACTTCCCTGCGTTCCCCTGATACAAACTCGTATATAAAAGCGTTAACGACGCTCTTACTGCTCGCGCTATTATCACTCACTATCACTGACTAGCTCTCTGTCCCACAATTCGTAGAATTGGTTCGCACTGACCTCCACTAAATTGCCCTGTTCACCACTGAATCTCTTTTCCGTCAGACGTTGAAACAATCTAACCGAGGTTTTTCAATTTTCGTAGATGAAAATCATCGTGAAAAATACGTATAAAAGATATATGGATAATTTATTCAAAAGAATTATTCAACCAGGAAAAAGCGAACACGTAGTTACAGTGGTTGCAAGCTTTCATTCCAACATTTGTTCGCTAAATAGGATTAACAGAACCGTAAAAGATGCAAAATATTTACAGCGGTGTGAACAATTTTTCGCAACTTCTCTTTACGTTACAACAGATAAAGAAATAAAAAGACATTTGCATACGTTCAGGGCTTTTTCATGTACGATTATGTTAATTATCATGTATGATATATCATCATAGAAAATACTATTCCTCGGTAACTTTGAGCTTCTCGACATCATTAACAGGATGTGAAAAAATTTTCGGAAATAATTCGATTGGTGAATATATTGGTAGATAGCTCACAATTGGTTCTATTTGACTTTTGATGCAGGATAATTCTCTACCACACAGTGCAAGTAGAAAGCAGATCATTCTCATTGTTATTGTTGAGAAAATACTAAGTATAGTTAACATGAGGAAAAACGGAAAAAATACGAATATTAGTGTTCGCTTTTTAGTGACTTCTCATCGATAAAAGGGCAGAACACTGCAATCAGTCACAAATACGTCATCGTTGGGAAGGTGTACAGTTCATGATATATTTACTATGTATATTTCTTTAGCTATGGTACCACGAAGAGAAGTATACTTTTTTGCATCGCTGTAGGTATTTTAGAAAAAAATTTTGTTTAATCTTTTACGGTCCGGTTAATTTTATTTAGCTTTTAAATGTTGAAATAGAAGCTCGCAACGAGTGTAACTGTGTTTATTTTTTTCCAGTTGAATAATTCTTTTGGATAAATTTCCCCGATTGGATGCACCGCAGTGGAAAATATTTCGTTGCGACCGATTAAGCTTTCAGTTCGACTCTGTAAATTAAAATCAACTAGCCGCAGAATGAAAAAATGGATGAACTGCTGCTCGAGCCACGAATTACATGGCTCGTTTCGATATGACAAAATGCCCCATTTTTCAAGATATTTAAACATTACCCTCCTGTATCGATATTGTTACTATATCGCAGGGATAGTATTTCTTCGAATAAAATATCAAATTTTTTATTCGCACAATGCATCGCACGTGCAAATAATAAAGGGCTGTAGCTGTTTTTTTATTTTTAATTTCATCGCAAATAAAATATATAAAATGTTAGATACGAGTATTATTAACGTTTTACTAAGCTGCCGGGTTTTATATAAATTCATATTTTTGCGAATACAGTGTCCATACGAGCGTATGAATAATACAGGAAATTCAATTTAACATAGTAACATATAAATATTATAAAATATAGATAATAATAGTATAATATAATATAATATCGTTTTAATTGACATGATACTTTAAGCATATCCGTCGTCGTTGTTAGGGACATGTTACACGGCGAATTATTGTCTTTCATATCCGAACTAGGAATCAAAAAGATAATTTTTCAACAAGACAATGCTCCTATTCATCTAGCTGCCATGATAAATATGTAGTTTCAAGATTTCGGAATAAAACCACTACCATGGTCAGCATTAAGTCCTGATCTGAGCCCAAACGAGAATCCGTGGGGAATTCTAGCAAAAAATGCTTCACGAATCGAGAGAAACCACCTACAGAAAATATCGTTGAATCTAAAAAAAGGATAAAATCCGTGTGGGCGGATATTCAACACGAAACTTTACATAAGTTTGTGTATAGTATACCTGACAGATGTAATCAAAGATAAAGGAAAATCCAAGAATCTATTTTTCATAGCGAAGAATATAATTTTCAGAGGAAATTTAATTTTTTCCACACTTTGAAAGAGGAACATTCTTGTTCCTTGTATCTTCGGTTTTGTTCTATAATATGAAATTGCATAAACCATTTCGTCAACTTTTGTTTCAATATCACGAAAAATCTAAAATATACAAATATAATAATATAAAAATCTAAGAATAGTGTTGAGTTTATATTTATTCGCTATGTATGTGTGTATGTGTGTTGTACGTAATATTTTACAATGTTAATTTCGTTGGTCGGAAATAGAAAAAGTGAAACGAAGATTTATATTTGGTATGGAGATTCGAGGTAATCGGCTAGTAAAACGCCAGGAACAATTCGTATGCAAAAGGAACCCTTATCAATACGTCGGTACTAGTTTCTAAACGTAGTGCATCGCAAAGTTACTGGTGCAAGCTGGCATATCGAGGAATCACGCGAATTCATGTGCACCGGTGGATTTATTGCGGTCGTACAGTCTCCGCAAAAGCTGCATGAAACGGTTTAACCTGGCCATGCCGTGCATTCGATTCTAACAGTACATGTCGTTCAAGGCGACATGTCGTAGTAACTGGACGATTGCATTCGTGGCAGATTATCTTTCTTATTTTTACGAATGCAACTGGAGAAATGAAAATAAAAATAGAGATTTATTTCACTCGGTGAACATATCATAATGACCGCTTTATTTTGAATATTTTATATGTTTTTATGTAATAATATGCATTCTCTTCATATATGCAGCTTCAAGTTCCCTGTAATTGCATAAACATTCGCCAAGATGCTTGCCAATTGTGTTGTGGAAAATTTTCTTCCTATTCCTCGTCTTTCTTCAAAATTTGAAAATATTTCAAACTCGCAGAAACACATTTGTAGAATATCCACTTGCGGAATCTTTTCACGAATTTACTGTATTATACGAAACATTTTAAAATTTCGCTAGCATCGTAACGAGATGCGACTATCGTGATTATATATCGATAGTATTTGAAATAATCTGAAAATATACGGACAAATACACAAGATATGAAATACTAAATCGAATAGGTACAAAATAGTAAAATAAAGCTACACTCCACAAAATTCACAAGTTTCCCCTTTCCTCCGAAATTGATTTTTTAAAGACAAGCTTAAAGAAACGAAGAGACAGATTTTTTATTAACAAAAGCTAAGCTTCTAGGGATACATCGATTTCTTTCGAACGGTTATACTCATCGTTTGACGAATGCGTGTTGCGCAGGATAACCTTGACGGTCATCTGTGTCCTGTAGAATGTCTACCGCATGGTGCATCGGAAAATCAATGCAGCGGTCCACGGGTCTTAATCCATCGCCGACCGGTCATCGACGTTTGATCCATTTTTCCCAGGAGTAACTAGGAAATAAATTTCCCTCCCTCCGTTCTCATTACGTTCACCCTTCGACCTGGCAACCCTTCCTGACCTACGTCCTACATCCGACCGTGTCCTCGTTTTCTCCGTTGTTCTCGCCCTAAAAAGCGGTATCGGGGTTGCAGATGGAAAATATGCTCTTTAATGTCTGTTCTCCGCTGCTCCTCCTGCTCCTCTTCTCTTCCCTTTCACCGATTGTTCGCTCCTTCCGTGCTTCACTTTTTCTTTTTTTTTTCTTCGCCAATGACGCGCTATTTTTAAACTAGCATAATGTGCAACGATCTTCGTGTAAAAAATAATTTTAGGTATATAACCGGGTGTCCTATTTAACTTTGCCTGATTACTCTTTTATTTAAGATGATAGAAAAAATATATTTGCGACAGAAATCGTACGGTATCGAAAGGGGCATACCGTGCATCTTTTTCTTTTTTTGATCTTGCTATGATCTTAAAATATCCTGTACAAGTGACATTTAAAAATTTTTTAATGGATACCTGGATTTTTTTATTACATATTCTTGTAGCTGACATTCAGCCTTTTTCGAAACACTACAAATTCGTGTCTTCTACCTTATCCATTATCGACATATAAATTTTAAGATTTTCTGTTAAAGTCATCAGTCTTTGAAATTCTAAACTTTTAAATAATTAGAAATAATAACTTTTAAAATACTTTTAATCGTTAAGTAACAATGACTCTACTTGTTACTCTCCGTACTTCAATTTTCCTTCCCTAAAAATATTTATACAGAATACCAAAAATAAAGCGTTCGTTACGATGGTTTAGTGGGTGGAACAAATTTCCAGCTGGGTTTCCATTTTTCCAACTGTATTTATAAAAATAAGAAATTGCAGAAATGAATTCTCGGTCTAATGATCTTCTTTATAAAAAATTATTATATATGATGTTTTGAAACAAATTAAAATAAGAGATTTTAGAACAAAATCTGTTATTGCTGGATATTTAGCTCTACCAACGTAACAATGATCTTTCTTTGTTGCAGGAATGTTCACTGTTGTGGATGGTGTACCAACGTTCCAGTATTCTTTGGCCCAATGGAAAATAGTCGCGACACATTACGGTGGATTGGCTGGCCTAACGTTCGTTGGACTTCTCCTGGCTGCGATTTTACCCTGCGTAGGCTTGTTCTTCTGTTGCTGCAGGTGTGCTGGCCATTGTGGCGCCAGAAGTCAACCCTTTGACAAGAAACACGATCATTGTAGGAAAGTGATGCTGAGCATGGTGCTCATCGCGGTCGCTACTATTATTCTGTAAGTACTTCCTTTTCTTACGATTTATTTTGATCAGACTATATATTCAGAAAAAGTTTCTACACGTAAAAATATTCAAGATATAGTCTTCACGATACTTAATGGATGAAATAAATCTTCGTAAAAATATGGATTTCCACGAATATCCACGATTTAATTTCAATTACTCCCCATTTTCAAATAATATCGCATTACACGGTAACAAACATTAAATAAGTTAAATGGATCTTCGATAATGAGGATTACTCTCGAGTTTTCAGTTAATCATTGACCCAAATAAATAGTCGAACGATATTTCCTCTCATTAATCCCTCTCCAATTTACAAATTTAAAATAAACTGATATATATATATACACTTATTTCCTTTTATATTTGGCCAATATACATTTCAAAGGAATGTTCAAACGAATATCCGTATCGATAAATAATGTATCGACAAAAAGATAAATACATCCAATCAAGAGTAATGGAAACGAACCCAATCGAGAGAGCTTTCCAATTTGTTTATTCCCTTGATAAAAGACAACACGACGAAGCCACGGTTCGATGTAACTTTCAGGTTTGGCGTGGTTTGCGCCTTTGTAACAAACGAGTACATGCAGGATGGGACCAAGGAGTTTCCTAACAATGTGAAAATCAGCCTGAAAGACGTGAAGCTGTATCTGAGCAACACAAAGGAGGCGATCGATAACCTTCTCAAGACTAATTTCGACGAGCTGGAAATTAATCTGAACAACATCCTTCAGGCCAGCGGTAGAATCGTCACTGAACAACTCGCTGAATACTCCCACGCGGTCTCGTTGACTAATCTAAGCGACATTGTCGCTGGCCTGGAGTCCATTAAAGAGGACCTGAAGATCATGCAGACCATCACCCGCGATCTAAGGACCAATGCTAGTCAACTGGACATCGGTACGGATTCCTCTGATATCATAGATATATCTACATCTTTGATTTCTAAGAAGACTCGATGATGACGCGAGAAATTTTTATTCCGAGAATTTTATTGTTGATATTTAATTTTTTGTAGTATTCTAGGAAATTCGTGTTGGAAATTTCATTTATATGTTCTTGGTGCCAGAAATCTTCTCCATTTTTATTTAATGACCTCGCCGTTCTAGGGAATTGTTACTCGAGATATTATTTATTTTCTTGATGTGAGAAGTTTCCTCGATTTTTATGTGAATAATAACTTTTCAGAAATTTTTATTCAAAAATTGTAATCTTGATACCGGACGTTTTTTTTTTATCTTTATCTAATCGTTGGAATATCGATAATATCCCGACTACTTCAATTACAATCGTACAATCCCATTTATAAATATTAAAACATCTGTTGACCTCGTTTAAAACATGATGATTGATCCAAATTGTATTTGTACAAGATAACGACAATTTAAATTGGAATTGAAAGAATTGAAGATGAACGAAATAGCCAAGTTTGTAATCATTTGCAACGTGCGTTTAAATAACAATATATAAAGTATGATGGATTATAGTAGAAGAAATATAACACGTTATAAATATCATAGACACAACAGATATCTTACCAATTACAATATTAATACAAATATCGTAGAAAATTTAATAATACGAATATCAAAATTAACTAAATCAATCACAATCGCGATATACAGTAGACATAATTAAAGAAATTTATTACATTATATAACTGATGGAATTATTATTAGCATAGCAAACATATGAATTCTTTATAGTTTAAACTTCCAAATTCTAAATATTTTAATACTTTCCGGGTAACTTATTCGGATCGTATGAAATTCTATACAATCTAAACTTCCAAATGAATCGACAATTCTCAAAGATTTTAATAATTTCCTATTAATATAGTCAGATCTGCCCTTGTTTCCCTATAAGCGTTTCAATACTTAACAAAGGTGTGAATATTTTAATAGAACGATATCTTAGCAAACTTTGTATTCGTTCCAGTTGTACGAGGTGTTAAAAACAATCTCCTTCACACGCTCGCCGCTTGCAAGACGCAAAATTGCAAACAGGTGCTGCATGATTACAAAGTGAATCAAATGTCGGTTCAAGTGGAGTTCGACAAGGTATTTTCCGCCTTTGTTGTATCTGTTCGTCAATCGTTATTGTTCGTCATGCATCTAATTTTCTTTTTCCTTTACATGCATACAGTACATGGACCGATACTTCCCGAAGGTATGATGATTATTATAAAATCCACTATTACTCGTTCGGTTTACTCACATTAAACCGCGATAGAAGTTGTGACATCATTTCTGCATCGATTCGATAGTAATACACTACTTTCTTTTGTCTTTTACTTTCTAATTTATTTATTTATCTATTTATTTATTTATTTTTTGTCTCGCTGATACTATAACTTTATACAAAAAGGAAAATGAATCTTAATAAACCTGTCCGATTTGCTTGTGTTTCTGTACTAATCAAGTAGTAGACCAATGGAAATTAGACAATCATTTTTCTGTTTTCATATAATAATAATTCTAGTAAAAGTAAAACTGAGCGATGTTACTATACATTTAGCGGTCTAGCAGACGTAGTTTGTTTTCTTAATCTTATGGATGTCCAGCCATTGGTTTACGAATAGAATTATTGTGTAAACTTATCTGATTCCATGCTTACCACCAAATAGCTTCAGTCTGTAAGTCATAAGCTAAAGCATGATCAACTTTCGATTATGTGTAAACGTTCGATATGTGTATCGTTAATTGACAACCTCTGTTAAGTGTGTGACGTCTAGAATGATTTCGAATTATTGTCCTTACTTTAAACCTAGCCACGAGGAAAGGAGACTTACATTTTTTAGAAACAACTCATATTTAATTAAGCGTGTAACACACACGGAAAATGTCTAGAAGGAATGAAACGTTTCCTATTTTGCACTGAGTTTTCTCTTACTACGTTTTTCTGAATTGAAACCTGTCGAACACATCTTAAACGTACTTTGTTTCCAGCTGAGCACTCTATGCATTCCGTCAGTCTGCTACAAAGAGCTTTTAAGAGACTTGATACATTTCAATGCACTTTTCAGTTACACACAGACACACACTCTTTCTCTCTTTCTCTCTTTCTCTCTCTTTTTCTCTAACATACCGTTAACATTAACATACCTGGGGATTGGCCATTTAAATAGACACAAGCATGACACTCTCCATATCGATACTCTGACTGTTCAACAATGTTCTCATTTAATGTGTCATCTCAGGCGTAATCGTTCTTTTTCCGATAGATACGAACAATCTTATTTTTATTTTGATCATTTATATCGAACGATCGTACATGATTTTTTCCAGTTGCCAAACGTCACATCCGCTTTGAACAACATCACAATGCTGATGAAAGGCAACATCGTGTCGGAAGTGAGCCAGGGCAAAGAGTCGTTTTTGAAGATTCAGAAAGACATTCAACACGCCGTGAACCAGACCATTCCTGTCGTAAGCGCGAGTATTAGAAGAGTCAGCGTACATATGGATGCTTTGGCGAAGAATATGACAGTGCTCCTTGATAGGATAGGCGTTGAGATAAACGAGGACATGAAGGGTGTAGATCATGCATGGAAGCACGTGGATCAGTATATACCGTACAGGTGAGAAACAATGAAAAACATTTTATTTGTATTGTACATTTCGTCCGAATATTTCTCACTAAAAAATACTCAAATATTCGATATAGATTATTTATTCCCCCCTCCTCCCCCTCTCTCTCTCTCTGACATGTGCATTTTTTCCAGATACTATCTTGGTCTTGGAATATCAGGAATTCTACTAACAGTTTTAATGTGTCTGACTTTCGGTCTCTTCTGTGGCATTTGCGGAAAGCGACCTGATGGATATGGGGACGATTGCTGTAACAAAGGATCTGGGGCACGATTTCTTATGATGTAAGCTTTTAAAAACGTTTCTAAAATTGTTGTATCATTTGGTGACTCGAGATATCGATAACATTTTGCGGAATTTTCCCAGGGCTGTTTGGATAATTTTCCTCTTAACGAG
Organism: Bombus flavifrons; assembly: GCF_040668555.2. Lineage (NCBI taxonomy): Eukaryota > Metazoa > Arthropoda > Insecta > Hymenoptera > Apidae > Bombus > Bombus flavifrons. The sequence goes on along the minus strand of NC_138455.1, from coordinate 6,734,768 downwards.
CGTTCTAATGGTGATAACCGTAGCACACATGGTCATTGGTGTTCTTGTTCAAAGAGCTGTTTGTGAACCTTTGAAGAATCCGCAAGATAATAGGATGTTCGCCCTAGTTGATGAAATTGTGCAAATCAAAAAGAAGCTGTATCCACAGAATCCTAATGCTGACGTGAATATGAGCTATATAATCACGTAAGTGTATAGTAAAAAATTATTAAAAAATTATGAAGATTATAAAAGATTATCTACGATCGAAGATGCTTATTAACCGCTATTTGCATTTCCCCGTCTCTCACATTATCGAAGATAAAAAACAGTTCCATTGTTTCTTCATGACAGACACTGCCATCGAAACGAAACATTGTACAATGTACTGAAGGTAGGCAACATCTTCGACATAGGCTCGTTACGCGAATACGCCGGCCGTTACGACATCAACAACACAATCCAACAATTACGACGCAAAATCAGTCTCTCACCTGGTGTGGTGATCCTCACGGATAGTGCAAAGTCGAAATTAAACGATCTTGCGCAAAGTGGTCTCAGTGACATCAAGTTCTATCAGTATGTGGAGATCCTCGCAGATAATATCACGAACATCAATCTGGAACATCTAGCGAAACAACTGTTGGATGTGTCAGCTGAATTGCCCAAGGGGCAAGAGGACATTCGTGTCAGTTTGGAGAAAAACGCAATGGATCTGGCATATTATCATGACCAGTTGGTGAAACCCATGGGAATGCTTAGCGAACAGTTGGTTACAAAGGCTGTGACACTCGAGGAGAAGATAAAGTTTAACCACAGTTCGATGGCGGAAGCTATTCATAATCTGGTTAACGAAGTGACGAAGGCGCAGCAGTTTTTAAATAAAGACGGGCCAGAATACGTGCAACAAGTAGGTTTTAAATATCTCTTCGTCAATTAAAATTACTAACAATATTCGGAAGACGTTAAAGTTGACGGATATCCGCCAAAATATATGGAAGAATATCATTCAGCTTTAGAATAAGCTCATAGAAAGAAAAAGTATTGAAGCATTTTTCATTAAAAGATGGATAGACTTCTAAATTTATAATCACATATTGTCCATCATCAAATACTAAAGTTTTTTACTTTGTTAAAAATAGACATCCTAAGAATCTTAAGCATTTTCAGAATAATCACATTGATAGTGTAGGAAATGAAAGTACACAGTATAACTGAACAATTATTTATTTATATCTTTTAAGTTACAATCAAATGTAGGAAATATATCAGAATATTTAGATAGTAATTTCAAAGTAATTGCGTCACAATTCGCTTTTTTTATTATAGCTGGCAACCAAATTTGGAAACGCTTTCCTTCGTCAAGTTGACGACTTCCTCGAGCTAGTTATCCATCACGCGCTGATGGACGTAGGAAGATGTGCTCCAGTCTCCAACGCGTATAATGCAACGCTAGTCGCGGGATGCAACCGGGTTCTAGATCCATTCGTAAGCAGTTGATCAACTTTCTTCTGTATATAATCATTCTTATAAATTGAAAAAATTACAATGTATCATACTTCTACTCGTAATCCACAGAATGGTTTCTGGGTGAGTGTTGGCTGGTGTCTAATTCTCTTCATCCCAACCATAGTACTTTGCGTGAAACTGAGCGCGCTGTACCAAAAATCGGATCCCTATCCAGGGCCTCTAGTCGAAGCGTAAGTTTCTCTCATTCTATATCGTTCAAACCCAATTGATAGATTCAACGCTATTAAATGTTTCCAAAATATAATTAGATATCCGGTGCATGTCGATTTTAAATTCCCAAACTGTCCTTTGTTGTGAGATCGGGATTATTTCATATCATTCGTTAAATCGAAAAGGAAGAGAAGAAATTGCAGTTCGTTCAAAAATTTAGTTTAAGGATAAACAATTGGCTTGATTATTCCGAAGAAATATTAGGAAAATTAGAAACAACAATACATCCACTTGAAAACAATCGCTTCTATGATTTTCTTCGCTAATTTCTGGCCAGCAGATTCTGAGCACCCTCTATGTAGAAAGTGTTGACAGCCTTCTGTCTCAATCTGGTAGTTAATCGAGCTTCCATATTATCCTCAGCATGCACATATTCGCGCTTGCGATATCTTTCTTATCGATATTTTCTACTCGGCATGAATCATCCTACCACTTTGTTTAGCGAGTCTCAAAATTGCATCGCCAATTCTGTAGAGCGAATCCCGTGCAAATCGATGAACGCGTTATTCCTTGTAAGCTCACCGCCTTTATTCTCAATTCTATCTCGGTGTGCCGTGAGCTATCAACTAATCGTTTTCTGATTTTTGTCGCGTTTATCGTACATGTCTTCTTTCCGCAAGAACGTATCACGAAAGAGGAGAATAATAATGTTTGGCTCGAAAACTCTGTCCTTCGTGAAAATTATTCGATCGTCCGATATCTTCAATATATTTCTAAATTTATTGTTCTGTATTTTTCTGACTAATTACCTACATAAAAAAAGTCTAGATTTACCTTGCAAATTAACTAAATACATAAATAGTTTGAAGTTTATGGATTCTTAGGCCGATAATTTCAATTTATATGTCGAAGAGCTGAGAATCGCTCTGATGTACTTAAGTGAGTCCATCTGCATTTATTATTATAAAAAATTATATATATTTTGTCGAACCGTGAAAACATATCGAGTAATTGTCAGACTAATGGAATAATACTTTCAAAATTTGAAATACATAACTAAGTACGAATTCTCAAAATCTTGACTTGCACCTTACATCACTATGATTTTCAGCCCGCGTACTTCCATGTTAATTTGTAAATTTATATAAGACGATCGAATTTTCTTCATTGTACCAATGCAGTAGTTCATATTAAATTAAAAGTAGCTGTCTAATGTGTGGAATGGTTGTTGGAATCTAACCGCTAACACGCTCCGTTCCAGTGAATATTTGTATGACGCGTACGCAGACAGGGATAACATACCCCTTACTCAGTAAGTATACAACAAGAACAGCCAAGTTGCTCGCATGTTGAATTATGTTGATCGTATAGCACGTGAATCCTTCATTAACGCTGTGAACACAATATATTTGTTCGTTTCACGTTCCACTACTCTTCACGCCCCAACTTAAGATATTTCGCGATCAGAAAGACACAGTGTACCGGGGGAAATCGTGTAGTGATTTGATTGATTAGAACGATTTTACCCTTTGTCTGCATGATTAATTCTAACACGACGAGCACTCTAGCTAACGTATTGTGGAATCAGAATTATTTCCTTGAAGAAACTAATTGTAGAGGGAAAAAGAAAATTTAGAACCTTTCTAAAAAACGGGTCTATATATCTGTGATAAATATATATATTTCAAATGATCTTTCTATTCAATTACTATCTATTTAAAATTTTTCAAGGGTCATTATAATTATTAATTTAAACGTTGCTAATGTTAAAACATTAGAACTGAAATTTGCAATACAATTTACTCAATTCATTATTCTCTCTTGTGGATCCTTTTTCCAGAAAGTTTCTCAATTGTTAAAACAACAAAATTCTGTGGTCTATACGCAGTATGACACTAATTGCAGATCCCACAATATCGTTTCAATTACATAGGTATAAAATCTTTAAAATATATAGTTAATCATCTGCTACTTGAACTTTGATACCTTCTCGACTTTCTTGTATCACATGTATTATATTATGTAATATGTAAACTGAACATGTTTGTGCATTTATATAAAAATTAAGAGATGTAGAAATACACAGATTGCTTACGACATGCAAAAATACATATATAGAATATCCAGAATATGAATATATGAAATATTGAGAAAGATACAATATTCAAAGTGCATTAGATATTATAAATATACACATAAAACTTATCCAAAGGATATCAAAGGTATCCTCTGCTTAACTTCCATATTTACAATTGCATTCACAAATGAAATTTGCATATAAGCATGTACATTATTAAGCATGTACAAACATTGAAGCATATACAATTTGCATATACATCTGCAGTCTACTAAACAAACATGTAAGTCAGTGATTCAACATTTTATCATCCCTAATATATTATGTGAATCAGTCAAGAAGGTGTTAAACATTTAATGTATCTTAATATACTAACGCTCTCGCGTTATTCGGAGCTTTTAACTAGTCGTGTGAAAAATGGAATTTTTCTTTCTTACACACAAACACATACGCGCACACACACATGCATACATACATACACACAAGAACACACGTACGAGTTTAGTGGCGTGGCAGCTAGCCCTTTGTCTCGTGTACCAAAGCTACTTAGGAGATTAATGATACACGTAACACGCAGAAACAGCTTAGCAAAATAGTACACTCTCTAACTCGCATGACGAGTGCCCCGGAGACTCGTGATTTACTCTACTGAAACGTTCATTTTCCTTGCAGTGTTCACGACAAGAAATACGTGTCGCACAGCAGAGACCCTTACGCAAAGTACGAAAGCTACGATGGTCCAGCGGGTGGATACAGCGAACGAGAGAGAATCCCGGAAGCGCATCAGAGCACGTCCCACTATCATCATTATTCCAGATACTCTGACGTGGCGCCGAAGTAAGTGTTGGAACAAGTCACTTCGGATCTGTCGGTCGAAAACTTCTTGAAGCGAGAGCATTATTCGTCCTTCGTGAGATAAAGCACCTCGAAAGAAATTATATTGAGAGATAGCTTGGCTGAATCATAGCGTCGTTTTGGGAACACACTGAATTTGTGATTTATTTCTTTATCTTATGAGAATCACAGCAGGAAAGCGTGATAAGTATATTTTTGTTGGTTTTTTTAATTTTATCCGTTAAGTTCAACGACGCGAGTCTTCTAAAAATAAGTGATGAATTGGCAGAATTTCATGGAAGCCAAACACACGTTTATTAAGTCAAGAAATATTTCTGTCCATTTTCTGATTTTACCTGGTAGGTTCAAGCATGTAAAGCTTTTTAAAAACAGCTGGTAAATTGGCCGAATTCGTTAGGGTTCTTTAGAGAGACGCTGTGTTCCAAAACGAAGTTCAGTCTACGGCTTTATCAGGGAATATTTCGAAGACAGGCGCTTGTTTGAAAGAATAGTGCTGCCGCTTTAAGATTCTCTTCTCTTTTTCTATTCATTTCGGATCGTCATCTTGCATTATTTGAATGAAGATGGAATGGAAAAGAAAATAAAAGTCGTCCATATCTAGCGAAGCGAAGAATGCGTTCTTGGGGGTTGTCAGAAACCTCTAGGGGTTGTTTCTCGCGAGTATCGCGAGCTACCACGCTCTTGAACGATTCTGGATTCAATAGGTGTCTTTTTGTTTGAGATCGACGATTTTCTCCTTTCATTTCTCCGGTTCACTAGTTCATCTCTGGTTTATTTTACAGTTCCACCCCCACGTGGCGAAGCCACGAACATACCGCCCCCTCCAAAACAGAACCTCACAATAAAGTCTTTAGCATATCCGTAGAAACGCAGTAAGTCTTGCAAAACATCCAATTTGGACCGAGCAAAAATCTTAAACACAGCTTTCTGTGACACGTTACGCAATTTTCTTCTTATTTTACTTACAAACTTATTGTTCTCTCGGTTCCTGTATCTCAGCGCCTGATCTCTCACCATCACCGATCTTTCATTTATCTCTCTTTCTTTCGTTTCCTTTTTCTCGTTTCCCTTCATCGGTGAGCAGGGTTCCCACTCATCGCGCGAAATTCTTTTTCTCATTTTTTTTGTTTTCACCGATTCTTCCGAACCGCTCGATTTAACTCGAGGATGGGATCAAGCTCTCTGTATAGAAACTCGCACGATACTTGTTCAGGTCAGTGGCGACATTTCAAATTTCAACAGTCCCAATGTAGTTGTAAGTACTTGTCGAACCATGTACGACTTGAATTGTATATTCCCTATTTCTCTCCCTACTTGTAAATCGAAACGGACAAAGAAAAAATTTTACCGATGTCCCGTCTCTTGTACTTTGTATGATAACCTAATCATAGATAAAGTATCTCGTCTTTTCCCGCATCGTATTGCTCTACCACCAACCATCGAAGATGTATGAATTGCATGATCTACCTTGTACAGTATTTATCATTCAGAAGATCGAACATCTTGAAAGGGTCAAGTAGCTTCATATGAATGTAAAAAATTGAGTATTTAAAATCACTTAGAATCACTTGAAATTATCTAGTTTAGAAATTATTAGAAGTATCTACTTGATTCATTCAATAACTCTGGTAAATTAAAATAAATGAATAAAATAAATTTTATTCATCCATTTATGTTACTATAAATTTTACTTTTATTGAATAAAATATATCGTTCACTCTTGTTGAGTATTTGTAAAGGGTTCGAGCGTATCTTGTTAGATTCAGCGCGGTCCGATCCATATCATAAATAATGATACTATTATCGAAATGAAAAAAAAAAAAGGAAAGAAGGACAGAAACCTATAAAAGTATCGTTGTGAGGTGCAGAATGTTGTTGACACCATGCAAGTTATTCTTGATCCCGTCCATACATCTCATGCAACCCCGTTGGTCACGCTTTTTTTCCCGGTTATTTCCAGGTGAGTGGGAACCTTGCGGGGGGGCAACTTCTCGCGTCTCTCGATACGCCTCTGCACGTAAGTCGCAAGACAGATTGTTATCAATTGTGTCTCCGTACTTCTCGTTTTCCTTAGTTCGTTCTTTTTGTTCAACTTGTTTGCGTCGCAAGCAAATAGCTTCGCTAGAGCTTCCGCAGGAATAAATAAAGAAAAAAAAAAGAAATTGTGTCAGGTTGTTGGCGATCGTGATGATCGAATAAAGTGACTCGCGTGGTATCAGCGTTATACCTACACCGCCATTGCCACAATCAGTCCAATCGTGTTCGATAAAACATACGTATACAAGGATTTTTAAACGAGCATGCGTAAAAGTATTATTACGAATTCGAGTCACCTTTCTTTTCTTTATTTCACAGGAGAATCACGGTATATAAAATTTACTTTGATTTCGCTTCAGCAGCTTCGTCATTCGTTTGTTCGCTAAGGCATACGTACGCTATGGCAAAAGATAACTCTCTTCGAGAATATCTTTTATTTTTTCTTTTTTTTTTTTGTGCTCGTTATTCGACACGTTTGACGAAGAATAGAGAGTAAGCTACATTATTCGAATTTCTCCTGCGTGGTTTTGCTGATCGAAGAGGTATTTTTTCAGAAATTGTGACTTCCCTAATGGTGGTCCTCCTGGATACCAACCAGCTGCTGCTGCCGCTCCGCCTCCGCTTAGCACGGAATACGAGCGACCGCCTCCCTATTATTATTATCCTGGGCCAGGGTGAGTTGTGCTGCAATTTTTAGTACTTCGATATTCACAGACGTGCGTTTCAAATAATCCATACTAATTGGTACGCCATGAATGTTCATGCAGATTCATAATTTTCTGAACATGACTAAAGAAATCGAGTCTAGAGAGAAATTTACAAACACGCCCTTTACTTTGGATATATATGAAGGCCACAGGTGAAGAATATGATCAATCGCATTTCCTGTCTTCTATGAAAGCGCAATTTTAAAATTCAATATATGTTGTGAACCAATAAAAACTACCTTCCCTCTTGACTTTGGCATTATATGTATTTTTGTCATCTTCCTAAACATTTAGAAAAATGAATCTATCGTATTTTTCCTATGTGGTCTTCACATATTTTTACGTACTATGTGTATTGCGTGCATGTTCTCTATATGCGTTTGGGTACTTCGAATCGCTGTATATCGTATTAGTCACTCGCATAATGATAGAAAGCAAAATTTATGATATACTCGATATTAAATTTATATTAAATCGACATCAATGTAAGAATACTAAACCTTCCACTAAGAAAGTGTAAATGATATAAAAGATGCTTTCCTAATGATTTTCAGGGACACAAATTAGGAAACAAGTGCCGTGGCATGCACAAAAGTAGCGCTGAGTAGCGTGGCTACCCACAGTCTCACCCGCAGTTACAAAAGGACACTCAAAAAGAAAGAGAAATCCGGATGCAAGCGAGACTATGTCTAATTTGTAGCGTTCCTGTTTGAGCGTGCCACGGACCGTGCGAACGGCGAAATCAATTAAAGACCAAGTTTGATACACAGACTGAGGTAGGCTAAATGGATCCTTCGGCGAGCCGCAAGTAGTGTGATCAATGTGTGCGATTCGTTTCGTTTAGTATTATTTTTTAGACATCGTGCGTATCACGAGAAAAACGTTACGTTATATCCAATACTACTCTTTTTTTTCTTTTTGCCGTCTGCAGTTTCTCTCTTTTTTGTTTTAATAGCGCTTGGACGTTTTTTTCCTACCTTCTTTCTCGTTTTCTTTTTTTATTTCATTACTCGCTTTATCTTTTTATTATTATTATTATTTCTTTCCTTTTTTTTATTACGAGACGAACTGTAATGAAGCGATGATTTTCATCGTATGTGCTATGTTAATCGTTGGACAATCGATTTCTAACACGACTGATTATATATCGTTTACCACCGTTCTTTCTGTTTTTTTTTTCTGCGATATTTCTTCCATCAAATGCCATCGTGACCAAGGTCTTTTCTACTATTATCATCGATCCGCCTTCGAGATTCGCGCGTGTTGTGTCACATGCCGAAACTAATCCTTAACTCTCGAAAGCGCATCGATTATTATACGTTTTATCGTTGCTTGAGAGGAATCCTGAAACTCTGCAAGGAAATTTTTCTGTGAAACTCTTAGTTCACCTCGGATGTTCAGTTCCTAATTATAAATACACAGGATTGAAATCATCGTCTGCATTAACCAGTATTAATATTAAAAGAAAAAACGTTCATTATCGTGCCTCCCTTGTTGACCCACTGGCGTACGCTTCTCTTTCACTGAACAATCTCTCTTCGTTCAGAAATTAGCGAACGTGTATATAACATTCAGCCGCTTGTGTCTTATGAATTTTCACCGTCTTTTACGTGAACTGCCTACCAAGGAACAACAACTAAGTACACAGAATAACTATGATGACAAATGGCCCTGCGCCAACACGTGGATGAGCCGTCGTATGAAAAGGAACACGTGCGATCGATTCGAGCATGAGTCACTTATTTCTACGTTTATTATAATTAATCATATTATTATATAAAATTATGAAGATATCATAAGTTCGATTAACTAGTTTCTCCAAAGCAATTATTGTCAAGCACAAGTTAGAGTATATTGCACGAGATATTACTGTACTCGACGACTTCCAAACTGTGTTAGATCATTCGCAGCAAGGAGCGTACATGGAGATTCGTTCATGAAATTCTGTTCGACTCTGAACAACACACTGCCCACTTGAACGAGTCGCGTTCAACAAGAAAATTCACGTAGAACATCGAATCCTCGGATTACATCGATCGCACACTTTCCTTGTAACGAAATATTCGCGAAGATTTCTCGCAATCTCGAGCACTTAACAACGCCATATTTAAATGCCAAACGACACTCTTTAAAACGTGGACCGTGGATGTCGAACGTGTACGCTGCTGGTTCGAATTCTACGGTCCACGCGTCCTCGATCTTGCTGGATCGTTCGTAGATATAAGAAAATCCCGGAACCAACTTCGTCTTGATCACACGCCGGAACCGCTCGTTCCACGATGACGGAAGTTAGTTTCATTGCAAGATCACCGCTGCAAAATACTCTATGTACATGGTTCTTAAGTAGACGTTTTTTCTTACTATTAACTTTACCGTGTAATTTACCGATCTAAGCTCCTAGATATTTCCACGTCGCATAGAGAGGTTGTACGCGTGTTCATTCATGTGTCTACGCGACGACGAAATGTCTTGACGAACATATGCAACATCCGTACAGTACTTCGATCGTGAAAGATGAACCTTTCTTCGTGGAGGTTGTCACTCCCATTTTAGAGAAGCTCGTTCTTCTACTCTGTAAGTTAGAGGCTGCTTAGGGGACGGTGAAACCTCCCGCCAAATGAAAGTCTTTTTGAAAGCTCTGTAGTACGATTAGAATAATTAACTCTTTGCAGTTCAGTAATCTCTAGACTACAGATATTTATACATTTATGAGATATTCGAAGATATCCGGAATTTGGAGTTTAAAAATGTTCGGAATGCATATTCATAGTCTGTAGAGGTACACAGAATATCGAAAGGCTTCCATTGCGACTAAAATTTCTTCCTCAGAACTCGTCAACGCGAAAACTGAGAACTACACATGACGCCAGCGTGGCGTCATCAGTGGTCAACGTGTCGATACTTGTCACGTGAAACGAGCCTCTCTGCTCGTTTCTCCAATCGTATTCGCAAAATCAAGAAATCTGCGATAAATATCTACAGTCTAGTGATTACGTTTCATCTAGGAATATAAGTAAAGCGACAAATGCGACAAACATCTAGTTTTTAAAAACCGTGAATCAATGTACAAGCTCAATCTGTAAACGACTGCAAAGGGCTAAACGGAAGTTAAGCGTTTGAAATTTCGAATTTAGATACTTTAGGAATTGAAATACCCATTGGTACAAGCTCATAAGAATAGAATAGAAGAGTCTGAGGTGAATTTGTACCAATCGGTGTGCGGAGTCTCTTGTTCGTAGGTCGATGATTTCGACGATAAGTTTCTAAGTGTTTCTCACCACTTTAGAATCCAATGAATTACTGTACCGCAAATGGGAGGCATCAGGATGTTGCATTATCCGTAGAGAACCTGTTTCACATAGTCGTTGCTATTGCGTGCAGCGAATTTTAACGTTAACATTATACGGTAGATTACGCCGCCCATGCGACGGTCTTTGATTCGGCCGTTAGCAGATTGCCAAAAAGAAAAAAAAAGAAGAAAAAGAAATATGAAAAAAAACGCAAAAAAAAAAGAACAAAGGATACTTTCCTCGTACGTTGTATGAAGGCGTGAGAAAGTGGGAGCACAAAATCTTAGAATCTTTTAAAGAAAATAAAAACAGCGTAGATAAGAGAAGAGAGAGTAAGTGAGGATCGCGTGAAAGGTAGATCCATACCTCTGTATGATTGTCGTATAAAAATAGGAAGAAAGGGAAACGAGAGAAGGAAGCTGGCGTGAGGAGAACACGACTTTTCCCGCTCTATCATTAACTGTATTAACATACACATTTAGCATAGTGGAAAGTAAGCTACGTTTTTAGCGTAATATCGACGGAAACACAGATATCATCGTTGTTGTATGTATGGAAAATTGAGGAACCGTGATGTCCTTTTCCTTCCTCCTTTTTTTTTTTTTTCATTGTCTAAGAATGTTAAAGAAACACGTAATAATCGATTGCTGTGTGTGGACACGCAAGACTATTTTATCCGGTTGACTATATTAACCATGTCTCGTAACGAAAAATAAACAGAGTCGCATGAGAACGAGCCCGGAGAACGAGTGCCGTGTATAGAGATTCGTGTCAATCAGTCGCGAATCATTGAAAATGATAAATTACGATTGTCGCGTGCCGTCGAAAGGCACCGCGGAAACCAATTTTTCTGGTGCTATTTTTATATGGGATACGTAGCGACGATTTCATGTCGGGCACTCCTTCTCTACATTTTTCTGAACGTGTCGTATAAAATATGACATGGGGACTTTGAACCGTTGTGAAGAAGGAACACTCTTTTTACCGCCTTCTAGAAACCACGGAACATAAGTTGAGAGTTTTCTATCATTCTTGCGGTCAGTTCACCTTTCGATAATCTACGTTCCCAGTTCTGTTGGATCGTGTCTGTTATTACAAAATTTCAGCAATATCTTAGGAATATTTAGAAATGTCTGCCTCTTATTCATAGTAGTCGAATTTATACGGTACAATATTTTTGTAGAAATTTATTCCAGAACAATATTTTTTAGAAATTTATTCCAGGCTAATATTTTTTAGAAATTTACCCCTAACATTTGGTACAGTTCTAGTAATAATAAAAATAATGTGTATATTTTCGATAGTAGGTCCGTCTGCATTGCATTAATAACGTAATCCTGTTGAATCACACACTGCTGCAAAATCGCAAATAGTGAATGGAAATCTTTAAATTTAATTCAAAGATTTAACAAAAGTTGTCTCATTAGTTTATAGATTCCTTACATGATTTTAAATGAATTTATGTAATTCAAATAGCAATATACGAGCTTTAAACTCATTAAACATTAGTGAATTATTGCCTTCTATACTACTAAAATTTATTACAATTAATATGGACTAAAATAATTAATTTTCTATACTTTGATTTGTTTCTAACATGTCAAAATGTATTAAAAAATTAATTATTTTAGCTTACGATTTCGATTTCGAGCATATCTCGTCTGCATCAAGCCTAAATATTTCGATAGAAAGAATAAGATCGATTTAATAAATATGTAGTTCTCTAAGTAGTATGAAAATTTAAATGACAGACACGGCTTACACTTGAAGACGTAGATTATCATCAGGTGTTATATACGCGTTTGAAATGATTTATTATATAATTAAAGATATTTATACTTTGAGAAGGTATCGTTCAAGAGTTTCCTTGCATTTTCTTATCTGCTCAATATTTTCGAAACGCCCATAACGTTGGGACATGGGTGTTCTTTTTCGTTTCTTTTGCTGAACTTCAGCAGCCATTCCATCGGAATTGTTTCATAGAAAACCACGTAAGGAATCAAAGATATTGTTGGATTCTCCGTGACTCTCTAAAAAACGTATTCCGTTCCGAAGAATGTCGAATCTTTGATCGGAGATGTGCAAGTATGCGTATGTGGTGTATGCCATCAACTATGGTGTTTTTACGATTCACCGATTGTGTTTGTTAAAATTAATTATTATTATTATTACTATTACAATGATTATTATTATTATTATTATTATTATATTATAAAATGAGTGTATCACAGTTTAAATATATCTATTTTATATTAAATCATCAACACCGTGGACTCATTGAAAAGATACTCTGCACAAATATTTCAGGTATATAAAATACTTTTATCATAATTAAAGACCACAGGGGAAAGGCTTGATAAGCACAATTTTGTTGTAAAAATTTTTCTTCTTGATTTTTATTTAAAAGGATGTACCTTGATAGAACATACTTAAAAAGAGAAAGAACGTATTCAGTACAAAGATGCAAATAGCCATCGAAGACGAAGCTATAAAGTTGAAAATGAATTTTTCTTCAGAACTGAGGTATCGATAGTCTTTTGGCAAATATTTTTCAAGAGAACCCCACAAACAAATTTACTAGAAAGGCAGTTTTGGTAATGTGTAATTGATTGATATTGAATTCTAAGATTGCTCTTGTGTGAAAAGCAAAAATATAATTTACTGTATTTTTTGCCTGTGGTCTTGAATTAGCATATACATAATTTACACAGGCATATTACAAGATGCATTAACATTCCATAGCTGTTCAACGTGTTTCAGATAAGGCTTAACGTTTCAGGCTTAACGATAACGATCAGTCACTGTCCACTCGATTCTTATCATCAACAATTAATTCTGTTATCTTTACCCCATTTACGCATCACTCGAATGATCTGTTCCACTTGTGAGTTCGAGGTATTCTTCAAAACCTGTACGACCTCAGGTAAGAGTTCTCTAAAAATGACATTAAAAAGGAATCATATATTTGCAAAATAACGAAATGCTTTTTTATGGAAAAAAAGATGATTTTTCAAAGTAAAAGCGCTCACTTTGGTTGCCTTTCAGCTACAATATATTGAAAAGTGCCGCAACAAGCACCACGTTTCCCTTCCCAATTTTCTGGACTTGGATCCATTCGTTCCAGCATGTCGAACGCTTTTGCCGCATACCAAAATTCACCGACTTTGTAACAATCATTCGCGATCAATTGAAGCAAATTAAACGACTCCGTCGTCGTGTCCATTTTTAGATACAAGTCCCAGGCTAACTGAGGTTTCTTGTTCATTATGTCTGAATCAGAATAAGAAAGAATAATATAGAAATAATCGATCCCTTGATTATTATATTCTATGATGTTCTCAAGTGAAAAATTTTGAAAGTTATAATGTAGTTTGTGCTTACAGTGATTTTCATTGAGAAATTAAAGAAGGATTGAACAATTAAAGCAGACTTTTTGTTATAAATGAGACATCAAGAGCAAAAGTGTAAATGACTAATCTTTCCTAAATATGAACTTCTCCTGTTAGTCTGGCTTAAGAAGTTGCACTAGTCATACAAAACGAAGCCATTCATTGCACTAAGTATTTTGTACTCGTGTTTAATTTAGATAATGAATTACTTAATTTGTCAAATATCGAAGTTCACTTTTGTTATCAATACCTCAAGTATGATATAATTTGCCTTCACTAAAGTGGAATTATTATCTATGCCTTGAGTACGTCTCGATATTACGTACAAGGCAAGGTATTAAGATTAAACATTATTTCTCGATCACTCACAGCAGTGCGCCAATAGACTGATATAAATGTAATCATTCTTGTATTTCTCATTTCTTATGTTTAAAAACGCCTCTTCCGCCTCTTTGAAATAACCCGCCGCGGCCTGTGCCTGGGCGTAATTGAAGTTGAAGTTGTCTTCGTTGGAGAAGTAAGTTTTTATCGAATTCAAATACACCAAGACTTCCTCGAACTGACGATAGAGGAAGAAACAGGAGGCCATGCATTGTCTGCCAGGTATGGTATCGCATTCTGACGCCGAAGAACCCACTAATTGAAAGTATTGTTGCGCCGTTTTTACGTTATCACGCTAAAAACAATTTTCATAATTAGCTCACATAGTTTGCATTTTAGTTGCCGCAGAAACTTACGGAATTCGTTTCCTGACCCATTACCGCGTTGACTATCCCTTTCAAGATGTACTCCTGTGGGACAGCCGGTTCAAGATCTTTGATTAATTCGAACGCTTCTTGCACGTTGTCCTGTCTCAAGTAATAAATTACCAGATTCAGTCTGGCTTCAGGTATAACGTCCACTAAATTCGGCAAAATTTGCAACGCACCTTCTCCGCCCTTAAATACCTAAGATAAATTAATTCCTTTAGGTATGTATTAATTATAAATTTATTTTACTCGAATCCATAAAGATGTCCACGATTTGAAAAAATTCTGTAATGTTACGTACGATTGTATTGTGATGTATAAAATGGTTCGAATATTTTCTAACGTTACGTACGACTGTGTTGTGACGTATGAGATCGTGACTGAAGCTGAGAGAGTTGGACATCTTATCTATCAGCTGCTTCATCTCATTTTGTGCGGCGTTACCATTATACAGGCGAAAATGATTGCAGGCTTTTAAGTTTATGGCGATCGCACTATCAGGATACTTTTGTAGATAAACCTGAAGAACTTCTTGCGCCACATCATAGTAATCCAATTTGTAGTAGCACAAGGCAACGTATACATTTAGCGCGAAGTAATCTCTGTAAAAGGAACATGGTCGGATAAAGTTTTCGAAGATAAATCGTGTAGAATTGTCTTCGGTTAGAAAGAATTCTTCATATTATGGGAATAATAGGAAAAGGATGGAGGAAGTGGGTACCTGGAACTTCTTAACTCTCTGATCAAATGCACATCGGAACTTTTATCGCCTAGATTTTCGTTAATGCTATATATACTCGAATCGTCACTATCAAAGTCCCTAAAGATAATTTTAATTTGAAATATCGATATTCCAATTACTTATCAAGTAGAATAAAGACAGTTGGATGACAACCTGTTCTCCAGTAGGATCTTTTTATAAACATCGATAGCCTCTTGATAATGAGCCCGTAAGTAATGAATAGAAGCCAAACTAAGTTGATCTTCGATCAAATCCTCCAACATATGATGGTATTCCATCAATTTAGCTTCATTCCCCATCTTGTGCGCTAAGTGAAACAACAATCTGTTCTTCAATTTACTGTGTGGAGCATCTTCCAGAATTTGTTGAGACTCAGGGTACATGCCAAGATAGAAATAACAACATGCTAAGTTCGTCGACGTATCCGCCGGTGCTTGATCTTTCTTTTTTAAATTCTCGTAAATTTTTGATGCACGTTTGTAGTCTCCTAAGTGAAAAGCGCAGTAGCCCATCCATAATTCGGAATTTACAGTAGTTTCTGAGGCATTGTTGAACTCCAAAAGTGTCAAAGCGCCAGTGTAATCACGCTTCTCCAAAAATTCCTCTAATTTTGGTGTTCTTTTGTCTGATGCGGACTTTCTCACTCCTTCAGAAGCAGCTGGCTTCGCTCTTGATAGTATCTGTTACGAGCATTCAGTGTAAAAAAAGTTAAAATACTTTCGTTTTAGGAAGATTTATAGAGCGAATAAAATATAAATAATGTAAAAGGTTGAATGTGTATATGAAAGTGATTTTTAAAGTACTGACGAATAATATATTTTAAAAAGAAAAAAGAAAATACGATGCACGATGCAATGTTTACCATTTTTAGTCACCGTTGCTAATAGATACGGAAATTTATTGATTACCATATGGTCGTAGAAGCGAATACAGACGCTTAGTTTAGATATAAATCTCTTAAAACTTATTTACTAGATAAAATAAAATTTTTATGTTACAAAAATTGTAATTGCGTAATTTAAAAATTTGAAACTAAAATTTTTAATTCTTTTACCTACAGGTGTCAGTTCAGTGGCGATAGAATTCCCGAACTTTTACTTACCAGTTAATGGTTCCTTTATTTTTAGAAATGTATTCATACAAAAACAGATAAATTTTGCAACTCAAAATGTTTGCATTATCGTCGAACTTAAATGCATGATTACTAGAAAATAAATATTTTATATCTATGAGATGTATGAACGAAATAGAAAAACTTCTGATCTTTAGTTTGTATGAATTTGAATGGACTGCATTTTAGACAAGAAAAATTGTTAGTTGAAAAAATTCTCGTTTGACTGGAACCACGTCAAATTGATAGAAAACAAAAATTGTCAGAACGCGACTGACTGTCGTGGAGGTTACATCGCCGGTGGTGTTTGCGTATTTCTTTTCGTAATGTTGGAAGGTGTCAAACATGTTTTATTAGTGCTTTCTGGTAAAGGTGGTGTTGGAAAATCAACAATCAGCACACAATTGGCACTTGCGCTCAAAGAGTCGGGTTTTCGAGTAAGTTTGAAAAATTTTTTGAATTGTAGGTTAGATTGCTTACATATCAAAAATTTTATAGGTTGGTTTGTTAGACGTTGATCTCTGCGGACCTAGTGTGCCTTATCTGTTGAATTTAGAAGGCAGAGATGTTCATCAATCATCCGATGGGTATTAAATATAATTACCATTTATTATTATAAAAATTGGAAAATTTTTTGTAAATTTTTTAAAAAGATTGTTACGTATTTTCTTCATGTTTGAATATATTTTTCACAAAATATTATTATCTACTTATGTTATTGTTATTTTATTACATAGATGGATACCAGTATTTGCAGATAAAGAGCAAAAACTGGCTGTCATGTCGATAGGATTTTTATTAAAAAATCAAGATGAGAGTATTGTTTGGAGAGGTCCAAAAAAAACTGGAATGATTAAACAATTTTTGACTGATGTTGTTTGGCAAGATATTGATTATTTAATTATTGATACACCACCAGGAACTTCAGATGAACATATTACAGTGATGGAAAACTTAAGGTGAGATTTCTTCCTTACTTAAGTATTAGTGAGATAGTTAAATACTTAAATGTTATGTGTCATATTAATTGTGAAAAGAATTTCAAAAATATTCCATAGATTTGTAATACTCCTGTCATGTGCTTTTGGACTCTCACATGTGACTATGATTAATCATCATGTGACATTCAAATGAAGTGTATTTCTTGTTAGATAAGCATTAGTCATGAGATTGATAAGCTTATACACACACTCTGTTTGAATGCATGTTAATGAGGATATAACATATAATGATGTATCAGAATGAGAATTAATTATATTCTGCTTTTTGTGCTTTCAGAAATGTGAAATGCGATGGTGCACTGATAGTAACCACCCCACAAGCAGTTGCAGTAGATGATGTTTTACGAGAAATAACATTTTGTAGGAAAACTGGAATCCATATATTTGGGATTATTGAAAATATGAGTGGCTTTGTCTGTCCATCATGTTCAGTTAGTATAAACTATTGTCGTACATTATAAAAGCAAATTTTTTGTTTCAATTTACAAAGAATGCTAATTCTAGGAATGTACAAATATATTTTCCGCGGGCGGAGGAATAGCTCTTTCAAAAATGGTGAATGTTCCATTCTTAGCAAAAGTGCCTATAGATCCACAAGTTGGGAAATTAGCAGCAACTGGCCAAAGTGTCCTGGTAACATTACCTGATAGCCAGGTAGCGCAAGTATTCCGAAAACTAGTCGAAGAACTTACTCAGAGCAAGGAGGCATGAAAAATTTGATCTCGTATGCACGGCGTTCCCAGTGAAATACAGTACTTGCTCGTGATGACAAAATTAAGTTTGGCCCTCTGCAAACTATCGCATTTTTTATTTCCTATTAAGACTAAATAAGGTAAATTGATTTGAAGACAAGAACACTTAAGTTTTGATGAAAAATATAATTTCATGACATTATAATAGATATACGAAAATGTAAAATATCTGCATTACATACAAGTAATATATAGGATCGCAAGGGGTTCATTTAATTGCATTTTGTACAAAAGAGGTAAAGTGAACATGTATAAATATAACGATTTTTATATGGCAGCATTTATAGGAAATATAGAGTTTCTTGCACATTGCAAAGGATATACATATGTGTACATGTAATCCTGTATCATTGTTAATGGGAACAAGTAAATACACTTTAAAGCTTTTGTACAAAAATGTGAATAGATTAATGTACTATTATATAATGTATATACATCGAAATTTGTGCATCGCTCTATTTACTTATCTTTTTTTTAAAGTCGGTGTTACTCAATTATTTACGGTTTTTAACTGTTGTATACATATTCAAAAATAAAAAAATATATTTTTCCCCTAGTCTGATGTTTATTACGAAGTTATTCGTTTTATGTAAGCTGTCCAAAGTTCTTCCTTGTATTTTAATGTGGCAGCCAATTTATCTTCCGCTTCGGTAATACCTCTACCCACTACAGCTAAGTCAGCTCCAGAATTAACAACAGATTCTGGAGTGTTGTATTGCTGTCCCAAGTCATCGGAACTTTTCAATATTTTTACACCAGGTGTCAATTGAATAAGTCCCGGACTCGAGAAAATATCCGATTGACAAACAACTCCAACTACCATATCCGAAGTTTGTGCAATACTTATAGCATTCTGCACGTATTCACCGATCGTCAGTGCTCCTTTGGAGGACATTTCTGCTAAGATAAATAGACCGCGAGGTTCGCTTATGTTTTTTAAACTATTTTTGAAGCCATCTATGATACTTTGACCTGCGATCGCGTGCACCGTAACGACATCTGCCCATTGTGCAATCTTGTAAATCCCTTTTTCATACTGTAAACATACAGTATTGCCGATATCAGCAAATTTTCTATCCTCCATCAATAAAAAGTCATGCTTTTTAGCTAACTCTTTTAAACGCTTGATGAAATTATCACTAAAATCTTCTAATATATCTACATGAGTTTTTAACAACACTATATGCGGTCCTACTAAATCAGCCAACTCTATAACAGCATCTGCTTTAGTTAGATCTGCTGCTAAACATATAGTGGATTGCTTAAATTCCATTAGATTAAATAACTTAGAACCAATTTCATTTTTGCACCTACTGGCACGAATATGAAATGGCATCGTCAATCGTGTGTCTGAAATTTTTTAAGGTGAAGTACTCAAATTATTTAATACTTAAAATATATTAAATATCTTTTTACCTGGAGAAATGATTGGTGCTTGGGATATTAATAGGTAATCAGTCACATCTTTAACAATTTTGGGAGAAATTTTATTAGCTTTCAAGAGGTATGTCATCAGTTTTGTGGTTGTATAGAGACTCCTCATCAAAATACCATGACTCTCTATATTTTTTTTGCCATTTTGTTCTCTGTCAATTACCACAAAAGCTTCTGTTACTTTTAAACCTTCCCTTCTTAAGATATCTGCTGTCTCTAAAATACTGCTACCACTTGTAACTACATCCTCGATAATTACACAACTGTCTCCTGGCTTAAAATTCCCTTCTATAATTTTCTTTGTACCATGTGTCTTTGTTTCCCTTCTCTTAATTAACATGGGCACATTAGAGTCTATAGAAATCAATGTTGCTAATGGTAAAGCTGCATAAGGAACACCACAAATTCGTGCTACGTTTGGACATTCTTCTACAAATGGCAATAACATTCTAGCCAAACGAGTCTGCACATAGCAAATGTAAACATATCAAATATAAATTATTACATTTAGATGCATACAAATAATTGTAATTACTATAATAATAGAACTTACCATTATTTTTGGATGAGAGACTAATACTCTTAAATCAAAGTATATTGGTGTTTTTAGACCAACTTTGGTCACAAATTCTCCAAACTTAAACGCTCCTATATCAAAAAGATTTATAGCCAATTGTTCTAATTCAATATCCATGTTATTATGAGTTCTGTTATTAGTTATTCAACTAATCTTGGGAAAAAACAGGATAACACGAGATTATTTAGTAATTAAGGTTAATCATATAACTTAATGTTATAGAACTTTTTAGTTTGTATTTTATTTCTAATGTATTTCTAATTTCGCTTAATATAAAAATAAATTCAAAAGGCGTACAGAATAGTTACGTTTAATATAAAATAGTAATCTCGTGATTCGTAATTATCACGTTCTCACTTCGTTCTCACTTTACTTCACGATATGCGTATCAACAAATGAACAAACAATATTTGGTACTGGTATCAAATAATTTTCTGGAAATCCAAACTTTAACGCGCGCGGATTTGATGTTAATCTTATTTTTTCAAAATAAATTATTTCAAATTAATTATTATTCAAAATAAAATATTTATAAAATATTGTCTCAAAAATAAGTAAAATGTAGGGATTTTTTGTCATTTATAGCGGTCACGAGAACTTTGGGATTTTAAGAAAGGTAAAATGACTTAAGAGAAACCGTTTACGATGTAGTGGATTTTTAGATTAACTAATTGCCGGTATGAGTTGCTTCAATAGTAATCGATGCATCGTAAACCCTATCATGTTGATCTAAATCTTCAAGTAAGTCGGTGAAGGTCCGGGGTGCGTACACCAAGTACTCACGTTCCTTTACTCCATTGACTCGCGAATTGTTTTGAAAGTATTGTTTATCTATGTTATGTGTTGACCTAAGTGGGAAAGGTTGACTTTGAAACATGTAATCATTAAATCGCGATACGCCCCTCATTCTGTTAATTTTGTCTATTTCAATCGTGAAAATATTTAATCAGTTTCTTAAACTAAAGGTCCCTTATTCTGTCATACAAAAAATTCTATCCTGTTCAATTAAATGAAAAATATTTTAAAAGAATATAAAATTGTTTAAATAATGAACAAATAATTAGAATAAAGGAATTAAACATTAATAAAAAATCAAGCACATATTAATAATATCTTTTTTATTTTCATTATTCAATATTGCTGTTGTTATAAGTGAAAACTCGGTTTTTGTCGAGCCGATTGAATACGGTAAAAATACATTATCGTACTATGTGCGATAATGTCCAAAATTGAATGTTTCTTGAACGTTTCCCCTGTTTTATTTGTTACCCCAACCCCAAAGGCCTTTAACAAATCCTGTAAGACCAGCTTGACCTCCTTTCTTAGTTTGGTTACCAAGTTTCTCACTCAGATCAGGGAATTCAACCATATTGAAGGCTAAATCAAAGAACAGTGGTTTGCAGGAGATAGGTTGCATAGATGGTGGCAATTTGTAAACATTAGGTTGTTTTGTAAGAAGCGCATTATCTTCTCTGTACTCGTGTAAACGTTCATGCAGCGGTTTCTTCGTTTTTGTATATTTATTAACACCAGATTCCTCTTCTTGTCCATCTTCTAGAACGCTGTGTGCATGTGCTGTATACTTGGCACCTTCTATAGAAATTTCTAGCTTTTCAAGAGCTTCTTTTAATGATTCTGGAAGTATTATACCATATTCTAGCGCATCTTTTGCATGTTGCGCAGATCTTTGATACAGGGTCATGGCTTCTCTCCATCTGTGAAGATTTGCTAGTGATTGTGCCATGTAATAACATTTAAAAGCTCTGTATCCCTTTGTTTTAGCTTCTTGCTCGCGTACAAACTCTTCATCATCCTGTAGCTGTGATATTTCAACAAGATTGTGAAGTGCTGCCTCATATAACCGCACGATATCTTGTGGTTTTGTTTTAGCAGATTCTGCTGCTGCATTGATCAATGCTAAGTTCCTTTCTAGTGTACGAGACAGTCTGATGTATTGCAAATATGTAATTAAATGCTGTGGAGGAGATAGCTTGTCATTGTCCTTACTTTTTAGCTCATTTTTGAATAAGTCTCTTACAGCCGAAATCGCATCTTTGCAATCTATTAAGTGCGCTTCCAGTAAATCAATCTTAGCTTGATTCGTAGCTGCTTTCTCTAATGTCTGGTTTAGTCTAGAATCGGCGATTAGAAGACCAGCTGCTCTGGGTGGAACTACACCGCAGGACTGACCCCGCCAGGTCACTTCTTCAGCGTTTATTTGTTTCTCTCGAGTTTGAGCTATCAATGAATCTAAATTAGCTAACAACTCGCCACTTAGTTGTCCTCTCATTTGCATTAAATCATCTATAGCAGTGGTATCTCCTATGTTATAGGCACAGTATCTAAGACTGGGAGCAAGCTCCTCAACGCGAGCGTTGTACATTACTTGCTCAGATTCTGGTAGTGCAGATGCCAACTTCCCATATACCACCTGAGCCTTTTTCAGATTCTCCATTGCTTTCTTCCATAGTTGCAATTCAAAGTGTAGGGACCCATGTATCCATGCTACATATGCTTGAGCTTCTAATTTTGTCCTTGCATCGCAATTGACACTCTGAAAAATATATTTACCATTGAGAAATCAATCTGTTTTAACATAGGAAAAATTAAGTTACCTCTATCAGTTCTTGCAACTGTAAAGAATATGTAGCAGCTTTCCTCAGTCTCGATATCAGGTGAAACTTCTTTCTTGGCTCTGTATTAGATTCTTGACGCAATTGCATAGCATAACTCCAAGCACGTTCCGCCATCATTAGGGGAACTTGTAAAAATTTATCATCTGTAACCATCATGGCTGTTATGTCTCTCCTCTTAAAGTGACGCTTGTCTCCTTGTGGGACTTTTAGAACTTTCCTAAGGCGTCTCAGCCTTCTTGAGCAATATCCACGGTATCGTTGATAGTCACCATGCCTCAACCCATGTTGTTGCTGTGCTTCTTTTATTATTTTTAGAACTATTCAATCATTAAGTAACAACATATAATTCACAGATGATATATAAATGTAGTAATTGCTACATCATGCTTCATTAACACAAATATGTCAAAAAGAAATCAATAATATAACAAACATAAATAAAGACACATCTGTATATGGAAAGAAGATAACCTTTTACAGCTTTTTATTTGTAAATTTATGAAAGTTATTATTTTAATGCAATTCCTGACAATGACATATATTCGCAAGTAAAAAAGACAGGAAATGACAAATGTAGGTTAGGAAATAACATATGGCGTTGACAGAACTATTTTTGTTAGCAAAAAGCTTTTTGGAAAGGATACTTTCCATCGAATACGTCTTCTGCTCCGTCGGTGTCGTGTCATCGTTTATTTGATTTTTCTTTAACGAATTACTACTTTTTTCTTCGACAACCATCGTATAACCACGTACCCAATCTTCACCAAATTTTTCAACCGCAAATTCAACAATCACAAAATAACTATAGCTGTTGCTTGGTAGAAATGGTACAATTCACATCTGAACATAATTTTATCCGGCGGCGATTTCGAATCCATGGCAATATAATAATAATGAATATAAATTAACCAAATATGAAATTATATGTATTTAATATTATGAAACTTTTATTTTTATTATTACTATTGTTATTATTTTTGTAATAATTAAAATAAGTTAGTAACTGTAATTATTCTTCGCATTACCTTACACTACTAATATTTTATACCATTCTTGTTATATAACCGGCATTTCTGTTTGTAACAGGTAAAATACAGGAAAGTCAGTACATCCCAGAGCATCACAGAGAATAATTATAGGACGACTGCATTCTAAAAGTTTCTTCAATCCGTAGACACTACTTTCAAGCGTGACATAGTTCTCAGTAAAACAAATGTGAATTTTATATTATATTCTTTATATCATATTGCATATCTGTATGTAACAACTTGTCATATACATAATATATACGTTATTATACAATAATATACACATTTAAAGGAGTTATACATCCAATACGGCATAGCTTACAAATAACACATACTATTACACTATAAAAATAAACATAATGTAAATCACTGTGTATTTTCTGAATTTCATTGAATAATTCAATACGTCAAAGAGAATTTTACTGTCTCGTCATTTACCCTCGACTATTGGATACTATCGTATCCAATCTCCCTCTCTTTCTGTTGTCATTTCTGCAGCCAATTCTCATAGAACACTGCTCTACCTGTTTGTATAGCTGGTCGCATCGTCAATCTTTGTCGCACACAGTCTCTGTCTCTTTCTAGCGCCCATTGAATAATCCATTCATGCTGTTTATTACCGTCGTGTTTGTCCAATGCTGTGTACGTACCTGTATATTATATCCCTGTCCTTGTTACACACTCATGCCTTCCTCGTCCCACTCACAGCTAGCGTCTGTCCTTGTCACACACTGATGCTATCCTTGTCTACGAACAATCTATGTGCTGTCATCTATTATCGGATATACCAAGTTGCGGTTCCTACCGCTCTTGTTAGATGGCAGCACGTAGATCATTCTTAGACAAGGAGAGCACCAGTGTGCGACAAGGACAGGTATATACCAGTATGTTTTTCGCCATCTGGTGGGAGATGTCGAAACCCTAAGTTGATGCAACGGGTAGTAGATGGCGACACAATAGACGTTCGTAGACAAGGATAGCATCAGTGTGTGACAAGGACAGACGCTAGCTGTGAGTGGGACGAGGAAGGCATGAGTGTGCAACAAGGACAGGGATATACACGTATGTTCATAGCATTGGACAAAGATGGCGGTATTATACAGCAAGGAAGGATTATTCAATGGGCGCTAGAAAGAGACAGAGTCTGTGTGCGACAAGGATAGACGATGCGAGCGGTCATACAAATAGATAGGGCAGTGTTCTGTGAGAATTGGCTGCACGAATGACAGTAGAAAGAGAGGGGGATAGTGGGCAGCAAGGATAGACAATGCAGAGGGCCATAGAAATAGATGGCGACAGCGATGTTCCAGGAGAATGGGCTGCATGAGCGTCAATAGAAAGAGACAGTGATAGTGTGTGACAAAGATAGACGATACGAGCGGCAACAGAAAGAGATAGGTAAAGTGTGTAACAAGGACAAACGTCCGACTGGAGTATAGTTTCTCTGTTTAATTAAGCAGATTTTTATAATTATCCTTGGTCATTTCTCGGTGTTTCTGAATCTTTCGTATTGTTTAGAAAATTTATTTGTTTGTTTATTCGATGGTTATTTCCATCGACGATGTGAACATAAACGAAACTTTTCTAGTTCCTCGTATATGTATTTGTGAAGATGGCGAGGAAGAAGAATCGGATGCGATAATAATCGAGGGTAAATGACTGTAAAATTCTCTTCGACGTATTGATTTATTCAATGAAATTCAGAAAATATGCAATAATTTATATTATGTTTAATTTTATAGCTTAGTAGTGTGTGTTACTTATAACCTTTGCTATATTACATGTATAACTCCTTTAAATGTGTATATTATTTAATAGTAACGTATATATTGTGTATATGACGAGTTATTACATACATATGAGCAATGTGATATAAAGAATATAATATCAAATTTACATTTGCATTACTGAGAACTATGTCACGCTACTAATACTACTAACATATTCTTCATTTTAAACCATTTAATTCTACCTTACGACCTCTCTTTTTATTTAGAACTATTTCAAAAACATAGCTAGACGCAGTTGCATGATCATGCGATGTATATAAAAGTATTTTCTAAGGGATACTTGCACGAGAACGTGTCCATTCGAAGAAGAAACACCGTTTACTTTCTACGAGTGCTTGCTGATTATGTAAACGACGCGTTAGAATGCATTCCATCCAAATGTTCAACATTCCTGTGGAAACTGCACCTTTCAAATGTTGCGTGTGCTCCTGCGTACAATCCTTACAATCTTTCAGATCCTTTTTTAATATATCGTCCTTTTAAACGATCATCGTTGCCTGCAAGAAATTAGCATTTTCAGTCTCCTCTGATATTTCTTTCTGCGAAAAGGAAATGGAATCCGCGTGAAATTACGTAAAAATATAATTTTCACCATAAAAAGCGAAAGTATTGTTAGATTATAACGAGTATTATAATCGTTGTTGAATTAGTTAAGTTTAAAATACCTGATTGTATTTTGTATCTTACATTTTTTGATTTTGATTTTTAATAGAATGAAATTAAATAGAAGTTTCAAAAATTAAACAATTTAACCGAAAATTACTATGGTTCCCATGGTGCAAGGGGCAAGAGGAACCAGAGCGCTGGGAAACATAAAGGAAAAGTTTTATCTTTAAGGGAACTTTGGAGAGGAATAAAGATTGACAGAAATTGTAATTTAGAATTGGAGAGGAATTCTGGATTTTTTTATCGTTCGTTTTATCGGTAAATTTAATTTTGTTAACGTTCGAGACTCTGGGAGGAAGTAAAACTTGTCAGGGGCTATGATTTATAGTTAGAAGAAATATTTATTCGAGATATAATTGATAGATTTAGTTAAAATTTGTTGAGATTTCATTTAAGAGATTCAAACACTCTATGGCAAGGTTTAGTGAACTAATTGGAGAATATTTGAAAGGGGAGAAATTTTCTTATTTAATTTAATAAAATTGCTAATTCATAAAACATTACAGTTTTTAAAAGGGAACCTAAAAGATTGTAAAATAATTTTATAATATAATATTTGTGTGGAAAAGATTTAAACGATACGCCACTTTGCAATAAGAGGCAGAAGGAAATAAAGTTCTTTTAAGCGTTTTACGAACTTGAATTTGATATTTTTCCTTTGACTTCTGATTCCAAACTAGAACTGTATTACCCACTTTTATAACGTGTACATTAATGGTTAATGAGGGACTTGATATTTCGCTGCTCCTATTTCTTTCCATCTACGAAATAATATATCGTCCATCTAAAGTTTTGATCAGAAGTTACTTTCAGCTGCTCTTTGACATTTTATTCTGACACGACAATGAATTTTCAAGTTATAGAAAAGAGGAAGAATAATTCGACATTTCAGCTGTGTGTATATTATTTTTAGAGTAACATCAACATTTTTCGATTTCTGGATAAAAACCATTTCTATACGTGAACAATGACAAATTTATTATTTTCACTGGTACTTCCTAGTATTTAATTAACATTCAAAAGAATGAATTTATTAAAACAACAACAGAACATGGTATCACTATTTTATACCTTTCCGAGGAAAATAATTTATGCACACTGCTTGTCACGAGTATTAGAACATCTACTAGTCGCACGCACTAGCTGACGAACTATAATAAATTGTATTTTATTTAGTACTTTACATTGTAAACCGCGCATGATGCGTTTAAAACAATTAGAAAATAAAATCAGAGAAAACCGTACGATATATACCAAATATCATAGTGTATTGTAATGCTCATAATCGACAGTGTACGCACTCGTGTTTGACCACTGAATATCGAAAGATTTATACTCGTGAAAATATTCTGTACATCTTGGAATATTTATTCACAATGATATCCACTGTGTCTTTTAAAATTATTCTGAAATTGAAGAAAAACTAACCATACGCGCGTATACGTCAATATACCTCAAGAGGTTCAGGTAAAAGAATTCGATAAAACCATGAAAATGTATGCTTTGTTACGATATTGGAACTTCAACGTTTTACTATATGATATTTCAATTTCCAGAACGTCAAGAGGAAAGAACGAAGAATTTAATTAAAAATATTATCCATGTAATATACCGTAGAATATTATCTATATCGAATATTTAATATCAAGTATTTTGGAAAAATTGTTAATTGTACGGGATCGATGGACGAAACTCGATGGGATGGATCTAAGGGTAGATTAGTAGTAGAGGTTTGTTCTACCGGAAGTTATTATTTGCAAGGCGTCGCGAGATCTCAATGATTCCCCCTGGAGACGAAAGTTTGCTGGATTTTCGAAAGACTAACGGGAGAGGTGTGTTCCGCCCGAGTATTCCTCAATTTTCGAAAAGTTTTCGGCGCGGCGCTGCGTGGAAATTCGCCAGCTTGCTGCCTGCAGCGAGGACAAACCTGAAACACCTCGAAATCGTGGCGAAATCATTCCAACGAATTGCTGGAACGTTAACATAAACGCTGTGTGTCTTTGAACGAAATCGCGCAAGTTTGTTTCCTCGCGACTCGACGTCTGATCAGCGCCTGACCTTATCTACTTAACTTTATACTAAGTAGTTACTTGCAATTGAACGAAAACTGGAATTGTAAGCTTAGTCGAAAGTGAAGAGTTGTATGACTGTATTTCTTGCAAAAATAGAGCAAATACAGTACTTGTATTTATTTAGAGGATTTTCTTATAAATTTAATTAAACCAAACAAAACATTTACGACTAGTAAAATGTTTGAATATGAAAGCAGACTATTCCTAATTGAAGTGAAACTAGAATAGGTGATGACAGTGAAGAATTGACTGATTGTATTTTTTATAAAAGTAAAGCAAATAGAATGCTTGAATTTATCTAGAGGATTTTCTTATGAATTTAATTAAGCTAAATTTTGGATATTTGAATATTCAGTAAGAGGGGAACAAATTATTTTTTAAATGCAATGCTAGATTATTCTGAAATAGGATTTTCTGATAGTAAACAAGATTTCTGTTTAGTTACTAGCGTGAGATATCAATATAGTAACGTCTTCATAAATGATTTGATGTATTTGAATATGCAAAGTTCGAATGTGGCAGATCAATCGATCACGGTAATCAGATTGAAGGGAAAGCTGTTTGGAATAGGAATTTGCGAAGAACAAAATGTTTCTAAAGCCGTAAGTATATTTTCTTTCTATCGAGTTGAGATTCTCAAGCTGAACTTTCAACATTCTTCTTTGGAAATTCCCCGTTTCGATTCAAGTTTAAAATATTATATTATTTCAGTTACCATTGTTAATATTATAGAATAAATTTATTAACATTATATATGATTTATTCCAGTATTATAGAATAATTTAATGTTCAAGTTTCAAATGCTTCATTATGTTAGCTGCCATTATTGATGTTATAGAATGTGTTAATATTCAGACGTTATTAATAATATTTAATATTCTATTATTTATCATTTGGAACAACTATATCTCTGCATCCTAAATGTTATTGGTTCCAAAAATATGAAATATGCTATTATTTAGTAATTATTTAATATTATTTGGTAAGTAGATAAAACAATATTCTACCGAAGTTTTGCTCGTTTAATCATGTCTTCAATGATATGAACTTGTATAAAAATTCATAGTCCAATCATTATTATAATATTACAGTATTGTAGGGTACTTTAATATTTCTTTAATATCTCATTTTAAAACTAGTTGAAAAATCGTGAAGTATCGTTCGATACAATTACATCTCTGTATCGTAGACATTGTTGACTCCAAGGGTATGAAATGAAATAGTAGTTAGTTATCCAGGGGCGACTTTTCTTCCCTCGGACAAATAAAAATCTATATCAGAGTGTAAAAAAGAGAGAAGGAAGAAAGCAGAAAGTTTGTTGGACTAACATTTCTCCCAGTGAGAAGAAAGTTGAGAACGTCGTCGAAGATCACAAAGGGACGAACATTAAGGGGTTGATTTATGGGGAGCAGCGAAAAACTCACGGTCCAATGCGCCCTGATAAACATTATCCACGTTTCTCTTCGATTCTTTTTTCTCCTTTTTCTTCGATTTCTTCTTCGTCTGCAACCTCTTTCTCTGAGGATTCAATTTGTAGTTTAACAAATTTCAAAATTTCCTGATTAATTTCGAGAGAGTGATGATACCAGGCGTAACGTGGATATAATTGAACTTTCAAAAAATTAAGTTTATTATGCGGGGAATATTAAACGACGTGCCAAAATGACCGATTTATGATTGAAGAATGTTTATTGAAAAGAAAAAAAGGACAAAAAACACTGTAAGTGCAAAAACAAATTTTTCAAGAGGAAAAAAAAACTTATGCATTAATGTAGTCTAAATTTAAGAAAAAAATTGTATCTGTAGAAAATCCTGTATGTGCCATTTCTTAGTTGTAAAGAACACTCCATGATCCATTCATTTAGATAGATGCCATTCATTTCAATATACAAAAACCAAGAAACGATTGACTAATGTTTGTTCGTACTTATATTTTTAATAGATAGTTTTGCAAATTGTATTTAAATTCTATGCTACGGTATTCTAATTCATATATAGAATATTTTCCAATGAAAAAAATCAAAATTTTTCAATTTTGTCACGTACAGTGTTTTTTACAAGCACTGTTCAATTCTTCACAGAAATTTTATAGATTTATATTTATACACTTTGCTATCTTTCTATATATGTATTCAATATTTTCCTGTACCATTATCTATCCAGAATTTAACAGTTTCTTCTTAATTATTAACGTAACTATTATTTATTAACATATCCTGCACGTTGTAACCAATATCGCTATACAATTATTCTTCATGTATCTTCAATTTTAATCTCTTTTTACTAGAGTTTTCACACTTTCGATCGTCGATGATTTATAGTCTTGAAAAAAAAAAGAAATTCCAATTGGGAAAAATTGGAATGGAATGAAAATTAATTTGTAAATACAACAATATAATATAACGATATAACTGTGTATTTTTAGAACAACAGAAAGCAAGATTTATTCGTCGAATAAATATTATATTTGAATATTATATTTGAGTATTTCTGTCTTTATCAGAAGAACGATTAGAGAATCGTCGAGTTGAACGATATAGAGATATCTACATTCGTCTAGATGGGAAGTTCGAGCTGTCAGGAAACAGACGTTCTGGCCAGGACGTTTAACGTCATAGGCAAAGCCGAGATTGCGTAATTAACAGGATATATCCTTCCCAATCCAGCCCTATGTCGGTGGCAAGGGGTTCCACGTCTTGCAAAGGGGGATTGAGATCGTGTTACGGTCCTGTCGGTTACAGGAACCACTTGCTAAAGCCGCCTAAGACGACTACCAAGATTGATTGGAATCCCGAGTTCCACACGAGCTCCTTTGGCCACAGAATCGATTGTTTTTGAATTGTAATCCCTTTGATACCCTGCCAGTGCAGTTGCTGCAGATTTGATAAGGTGGCTTCCAAGTTAAACGAAAGAAACTGGTACAAACGACCAATTATCATATGTAACGTTTTATATATTAGTCGCCTGTAAGTGGAGTTTTCTTTGCTTACGACGACATGAAATTATGATACAAATTATGGCTTACTCTTATTGTTGTTGTAACGTGAGGAATAGTAATTGTAATGAATATAATGATATAATATGATACAAATATAATGATAAGATATGTGTGTTAATTAAGTACAGGAAATGGAATTTGAGAAATATTGTAGATATATGCAATACTTATTTATGAATATACGAGTATTAATGTTGAATATTCAAAAAATAAACGAATGACTTAATTTCACAAGCTCCTTTTTCGCGAGAACACAGCGAGTTCCAAGACGAGTTTACAACTCTAGTTGTAAGCAAATATTTTCCAATCTGCGGACGTAGACGAATACAGATTCTTCATGATTCAGTTATGCAGATTCATGCTAAAGATCGCATTAAATATTACGTATATCGGGGTTTATTAATATAACGGACAACTGATCGTCGAAATTTTCTTTCAACATTTACAAAATGTCTTGTAACTTCCATGAACGTAAACGTTTTTAAATATATCGTTATGATTATCGTTATGATTATTATTATGATTATCGCGTTTCATTGCAATTAGAACGAAGTTTGAAGGAGTTTTGTATGACACAAATAAAATACGCATAAAAGCTTTCTATAAAAATATGTTCAAATACTTTCGTCAGCCACTCTACGTAATTACAAAATTAAAACGAACAGAGAATAGTGAATTTCTATATTAAATGCGCCATTAAATTCTGTTACCTAATTCTTTGAAGGTCCACAGGCTCCTCCAAATATTTTCGAACTCTCTGCAAATATTTTCAAATCCTACAACAACGTCGTTTCCGCGTCTTACCATTGAACGAAGTAAAACTTCCGACACGATTATCTAATAATCCGTTCTCGTAAATGCATCTTGATTAAAAGCACGGACAGCGTAAGAAATGGAAAGTTTCGAATGGGTGCAGTTCTATTCGCGCGGTTTTATTGATCTTCCGCGAAAATTCGCCGTTTACCTTTGCACGTGAAGGCGGAAACTTCGTTCGTGGAGGGCGAACTTTCGTAGGAATAGGGGTAGCAGCATTGTGAATAAAGTGCCAGCTTCCTAGAACTTACACGAGTCGACCTGTATCGCCACGTGGAACGATCTCGAGGAGAACACTCGCAGAAAAATATTATTTCCAGCGAAGATCATCGTCGTAAAGAAAGTTCCATCGGAGATATCTTCATGGGTGGGTTGATTCACGCCATAGAAATCGACGGAAGTGACATTATCTTTTTATTGTACTTGGACTTTGGTCGATTATGATTTACAAGTTTTCTTCATTCTTGATGAAAAATCGATAGCATGACAATTGACAAAATGATTTTTGTATCTTTTGCTACTTGAAGATTGGTCTATCGCGATTCACAAGTCTTCTTCGTTGTTAACGGATAATCGAAGGCGTAATTAAATTATTATACTTAAAAAATAAGAAGGTTAAACATTAATAAGACGATAAAGTAAATAATTTTTGAGAAAATGATAATTCGACGAGCAGACGCTGTTCCTCAAATTTTGAATTTCTGCAAAAAATGAAGAAAAATGAAGTAAATTTGATTGCTAGATCGCGGATATTTATGCAAATTCATATTTTTATGTAGATAGTTAAAAAAAAAAAAGAAACCTAGTTAGAAAATTGTTTTAACTGGTGTATATTGTATGTATACGTCGAGGTAGCGGAATCATTTAACAAATTACACTTTGCAGCTCAATTTTTGATTATTTTCTTGAAGACTACGTCTCTCTGGTTCTGTTTATTATTATTATTATTACTTACTTTTTCAATCTTTAGATTATTTTGCACAGATTACTTATCGTTTTAGATTATTTCCACAATTTTTTAGGTCAACCAAGTTATTAAGAATCTCTTGTACCAATTTCCTCAAACGTCGTTTTCCATCTTTCTGACAACTTCTACAAGTGTTTCGTTTCGTGTCATCGCTTTTAATTGCTCTATTTAACATCGTGCCGCTCGTTCCACAAACTATTTTTGCGGCTTAGTTTAAATTAGTCACACTACCAAGTATCTTTTGTCCTTGAAAATCTCTCTGGAAATATTCGTGAACGTTTTACGTTCCTTCGTCGTCAATGAAGAAGAAATTGAAACCGATTGGTCGATGAGTTTTGTGAAAAGAGGGACTGAAAATTCGATGGAAAGTCGAGTCATGGTGTAGCACGAAAACAAAACGTTTCAGAGAACGTGGTTAATAATGGAGGCTGCCAGGCCGGATTGCCTGGAAACTCTTAAATTCTGGCTCACGACGTAATTAAAAGACCTCCTGAATCTTTCAGATTCGCTTAATGAAACTCCGGGAAAAATTGATTTTTACCCGGTTGCTTTGTTTTCCTTTCATTACCGGTGTCTCTTTCCCGAACGATGGAATATCGGTTAATGCACTTTAATCTGAAATCCAATAATTCGAATACTGCTAATACGTAGAAAATCGCCGAGTTAACGGAAAAATGATCAGGCGTTTCTTCCTTTTTAATTTCAACGATCTTTCGTATCTATCGTAGTAAAAATTGTAATAGCGTAAGTACGCTGTTATTTAAAAATTTATATAGACACTTTGGATGGTTTGTAGTAGCAATATATGAACATTAATAGAATATATAATGTATGAATATGTAAACTGATTACATAAATATATAAAAGATATAAATTGAGCAATCGATAGATGGATACACTACTTGTAAAATTTAAATTTTAATGATTCAATTAATTAAGGTATCTCGTTAAAATTCCGCAAATATTAAGCTTCGTTAAGATTTTTCTACATATTGATGATTGAATTGTAAAGTTGAAAGATTAATGACTATTATTTATAAATGTGGAACAAGTATCTTCTTTATCGTATCTGTACCTTAGAGACTCAGATAGTCTGGGAATGAAGAAACTTTATAGAATTTTATTATAAATTTTGTTGGAAAATTGTTCCGTAATTTGTTTAACTTTCACAGATGGTAGTATTTCAACGGTTAAAATCAATTTTATTGCGTTATAATATAATAATAAAATAAGAATACATTATTTTACCAACAGATAATTCTTACTTATGATTCTGTTGTTAAATTGCTAATAAACATAAGCAAGTGTCCAGGTACTTTTAGCAGTATACTTAAAGGAAAGTACTTGAATTTATAATATCCTCCTGCCGAGAATTCTGCACTTCTTCTAAGCGTGATGAAGAGCAAGGAAGTCATAGTTTGATCGGTAATGTTGTTAAACCGGCAAGGTCAACATGATATTTAAGGTTCTAGACAGAAGTTTCGGAACTTTCCAGTACATTACAATATTAAATTGTGCATAATTAATATCGGAAAACTTTTTATATTTATCTTAGTTTGTTTAAGACGAAGTTTAATCTGCGGAGTTAGCAAAGGTGAGTAGAAATGAAATTGTATCAAGCACATATTTTGTTAATAGACTGCGCATTTTTATGCATTTATGGAATATTTCATGATGCGGAAATTGTACAGAATGCAATATGTAATAAAAATATATAAAATACCTGAGGCACATTTAGGTTCCACTTTTTATCGATATTCACAAAAATATGAATTTTCATAAAAATTTCGAATGAAAGATTTTGTGTTTATAGCAATGAGAGAAAAATTGCAAGTTTACAAATGGTCTAATGATACTCAGATAAAATTTTAATAATTACGTCAAATTCTTCGTCAAAATTCTTTCAATGAAAGTTATGTAGAAGATCCACAGTACGAATTACTACTTGAAATGAAGGAAGGAAGTAACGAGGAGGGGATTTCGATGGTTCTGAAGACTGATGCTAATGAAAATACATCGAGGGTTAGTTCAACAGAGCTTTTTTTCTTTTCCTCATAGCCCAAGAAAGAAAGAAAAAAAATAAACACTTACAAGCTACAGGTGCACTTTGGGAACATTCACAGTAGTACATGCGTACGAAAAGCACACTTTAAAAAAGGCTGCTTCCACGCACACGCATAGCGTTCGCCACGGATAAAACACACTCTCTCTTCACGCAATTTTCTGTTCGCAGGTGAAAACTGGATTCTCGTAAAAAAGTCCGACGCTAGATCGCCGAGCAGGAATTGCGTTGTGTCATCGCGAGGAACTGTGGCTCAGAAAATCGTTCGTCTCGTTCAGGTAAACGACAAACTCAGCGATAAATCGTCAACCCTTGGACCTCATCGTTGAGCGAATGATCCACGAATCCTAAGGAAACCAATTTCTCAGCCGACTGAAATAACACGTCCGTCGACTTGAGCGATGAAAACGCAGATTTTGTAAAATATCCACGGCCCTGACAAAAGCGATATCGATTTCCTTCCTTAATCTTATATACACAGAAAGCAGGGCGTTTTTATTTTTTGATCTTAACTCTCTTTCACGTGCGTCGCTTATGATACATACACTATGTACAGCCTCTTTGTACAAGTTTCTCTCAAATAAAAATAGAAGGATAGAATAAAAGAAAGTAACATTATTCTGCATTAGAAGACAACAAGAGTAACAATTTCGTAAAAATCCTCCAAATCAAATCGAAGCACAATATTTGATAATTAACGTTGATCGATAAACAACAAAGTATCTTGTCAAAGATAAGATTCACTTGACAAGAAACGCCTTTCAAAACCATGAAATATATCGTCTTCGATCTTGCTATCGTTCTATTGTTCACTAATCGTTTCTTTCCTTTTTCTTTGTTTTTACACATGTCCTCTTTACAATAAACTACACTCTATCAGCGTTAAAAATTTCTTAGCTAGTTCTGTTTTTCTTGTTCGTGTCTGTTAATAAGAAGTTTCTTTTTCACTGGCACACGAAACGGCTAGGATCCAGTGTCTTCGGTTTTCTCGTGGACGACTTGACTCGAGTCTTCGCGATTCACACAGTCTCTTATCGCTTGGAGAATCACACGCACCCTCCTGTCCAGGGCTGCGAAATGGGGTTCCCATAGAACTGGCGCCACGGGATCCTTCGCCATGCTTCTTCGCAACGCCTCGCTCAAGGGGTCTGGCCCGTTGTGAAACCTGAAAAACAAAAAGAGAGGAATGTTTCAATTTCTGGCAATAAAAGGATTTAGTTCTCTCCTCTTATTCCTCGTTGATATGAACTCCTATGTTACAATGAAAACATTCAAACACGTGTTACAGCCAGACTGTGGATGTTTAGGCAAATTTATATCTTTCTGCCGAAATAATTAAAAAATAAAATCTACATAGAGATTTGTTTCATCTATTGAATAAATATTACTTTCTCGTTTTTGAGTTTATTTAAATGATAACAGTTTAATGATAATCATAATGTTCGAATATTCTAATGAGCTAATGTATATTGACGAACAATGAAGCATTATTATTAATCGCCAACTTCTGCTGTAATTTCTCTTCTATAATCATTCGCCACCTTTCTGTTGAATTTTCAATTCCACATTTATCATACTTTTATCATAATGAATTTTATCATTTTAATAAACCGCATTACTTATCGGATCGTTTGACATTAATAGAAATTTGTTATTTATATAAGATTTCATTATACTAAAATACAGATTCCATTAAGTATGATAATATAATTTCATAAATATAGAACTCTAGACTCTGATAATTTAATTTTAATACGAAATATGAAGAATAGAATTTAGAAGGAACGGTATAAGATGGTAACATGAAATATTCAACTTCGAACGAACCGTGCTCCACTAAATCCTAAAAAAGGATTCTAGAAAGTAAAAACTAATTCTAGAATGTTATACGTAAAAGAAAAGAGCTTAAAATTATATATGAAGCAAAGAATTATTTGTTTTATCTACAGAAAGATAACGAATTCTTTGGCCTAAAAGGAAAAAAGGAGAAAGAAGCATTTAGAAAATACATAAACGACCTAATAGAAATGGATTGCCAACGCAAGAGTTAAATAATACACGATAAATTGCAACGCTGCGGAGCAAAGACCCAGAGCAAATTTGAAAACCCTTACGGGACTACCTTAACGCTCTAGGTCTCAAACTGCTTAAAATAAAATCCCAAAGATAAATCTTTTCTCTCTGAACGGAGGTGGTAGAATATTTGAACAATTCGTTCATGGTCTGTCGCCGAAATTCTCTTTCAAAAGACCACGCCACTGTTCTCCCCCTTCCTCTCTGAAGAAAGACCCGGTTGATCCTCGGTTTTCAATATTCACGGGGAATCAAAGTAATTCGATCGTTTTTAATAAACATGCAAATCCACGGACGTAGAAGTCGTCGGAACTCGAAAGATTAAAAACGTGACCCCTTCCTCTCTCCTTCTTTCGTCTCGTCTCTGTCTGGCACATTGATCAGCGTGCTCGAGCGTGAGGCGACAGAAATTTTTCAATAAAAATGCAAATGCCCGTAATTAGAAGTTGGTTCGGCGGTAAGACACGTATCTTACTATCTATCATCGAGAGAACTTCCCACCTTCGTTTTGCCGCGACATCTTTTCTCTTTTTTTTCTTCCTATCTTTTCCTTCCTGTCCCATGTTGGAAAAATTATTTTTCCGGTTTGAAATTTTCCACATTGCTGGAACCATCCTACGAGATTTCGAGACGCGGTCCGATAATAGAGGATCTGGCTCTTCCTTGCGGAACAGGCAATGAATAAAGTATCGACTAAGCAAACGGCTCGTAGATGGTACTTATGGCGTATGTACAGGGTGAACTATTTGATTTTCAGGCTTCTTGAATGGGAATGCCTCGGATTAGATACATTTTTGCGGTGTTTGATCGATGATCTTTCGTGGATCTTTCGAAATCTTTCGAGGCTTGTTTTCTTCTAACTCTCATTCGTCCCTCGTGTCAATCTGACTCGCTTTTCCAATAAAAGATCGTATTACTCGGCTACATTTATAGAACAATTTTCCTGAAACTTATTGGCTCTGACGAGCGAATGAAGCGTCATATTTCTAAAGGAGAGTCAGTGTGAATGTATGTGAAAGACAAAAAGTAAAATTAGTTATTGATCTTTTCATTTTATTGATGTTTTACTACTGCGTCGATTTGACACACAACAAATATACATTTTGATTTCTTTGAGGAATGAAATTATATCATTAATATTCTTACGCATGTTCACGATTTTGTTGATACTGTTTTTGATTTTTAATTGTTTTTTAATTTCTTCTAAGTGGCCGCCATCGAAGAGAATGTGTTTCATTGCAAGATTTTGGTTACATAGGGTACATCTAGCTACAGATTCTTTTGAAAGTAGATAAGTCGAGTAGATAAGTAGATAAGAATCTGGTGTGGCTAATTATCGCACGCGTAGTAACCACTTGGTCTCGTCTGTTCGGTAAACTGGTGTCCGGTTTGTATTTATATTTATACCCTTCTGCGTTTCCTCTACGTCTTGATGCTGTGAGAGTTCGTAGTATAATCGAGCTTCTCTGAAATAGTCGAGAGTATTTTTATCTCTGTATCTATTTAATCTTCTGCACTACTAGAAATATCAAATGATTTATCAATAGCATCTGATTGCAGCAGTTGCAGAACTGGTTCTGATTCCTTCGACAGATATTCATGGCTAATTCTTCAATGTCTAAGTCTTATCAAAGTTATTCTCTCTTACCTGTTCATGTAGAGAATGGAGATTTTTTGGTACAAGTTTTGTATCATATTGTGGAACTTGGGTCGGTTGGTCGAGTTCCATATCCCATTTCATTCTTCTCTTTCATTGTTGTGGATCAACCTAAAAACGTCTTAAAGTCTTTTTTTCTTCAGCCTTCTTATCGACTTCTCCGTGTCATTAAATTTTAATGTTAGATAGTAGAATTTTTTTCACACTTGGAGATTGAATTATCGACGATTTATAGAAAAGCGAAGAGAAGCACAAGTAAAGAAAATGTTAGGTGATTACATATGATCGATTGATATAATGGTTTTCCAACGGGACACCCCGTATATGTGGGTTTGTGTGTATACTTAAGGGCATATTCTGGAAGAAGCACGCGGATAAAAGTATTTTTCTGGCTGGCTACTTCTCGATGTCACAGGGGAACGTAGAAAAGCACGCTGCTCTTCGCCGAGAGAAGGATAAAGACTTGATCGAACAGCTTTTATACCATTTGAACGATTATGGTCTTCGAGGGTATTGATGATCCTGAACGACAGATCCTTTTAATATTTACCGAATCGAAACTCCAACAGAATCCCATCTTCTGAAACTTTAACACATACTTTTTAAACAATTTTTTAAAATACAATTACATTATAATTCACACTTTCACTGCTATTCAGTTATTGCAATAATTTTGCTTTGAAACAGCTATTGTATTGTTGGTTTTATTTAGTATTACAACATTATGTAGTGATAACTATTCGGTATTGTTATTCACTGATTTGATTGATTGATTATTATTATTATTGGATTTATTGTATATATTTCGTTATATAATTGGATTGAATAGTATTGGATTAGTCTAAAAATTGAAAACTTCTGATATTTGGTGAGATTAAGGACAAGTAAAAAGATTCTGGAAAGAAAATTCGTAAAGCTATTCGATATATACATATACCGTAGTATATCTGCACATACTGTTTAATAAAAATTTTTTTTAAACCAATGGAAATGAATAACCTTCAGTTTTTTTTAATTTCTCTATGAAATTTCAAGGTAACTTAATAATTATTAATGAAGCTAAGAGATAGCAATGCTATTTCTAATCAAAGAAACATGGAATGAAAAATAATAAACGTAACGATATATGTAAGAGCGTATCGCTTCTGGGGAAGGAAAATTAGATTTCAATAGTAGTGAAAGTGTCAAACGATTAAATTTTATCTTTCTCAAACCATTTACAAGCAAAAAAAAAAAAAAAAAATGGTGTACTTGTACTACTATAAGAGTTGTTTCGTTTTCTCTTCGCCTGCATTGTTATTACAGCGCATAAAAAGGTAATAGAGAAATCTTATGCTCGATAATATGAGAAGAAATTACGAACACGATCCTCGACAAACTGTTATTCCAGCTAATCAAACATCATGTTACGTTATAAATGCAACGATTTCGTGAAATATATTTGATACAGTATAGCCCTATATGTGTTTCGTATTAACGCAGGTTGGAATAGTTGAATGGGAACTAAATGAAAACGAAATCATAATGAAAGAGAAGTAACCATGACTGACACGATGAAGTAGCTGCAATGAAGTACCCACAGGATGCAATTATCCTATGATATCAGGTTTAATGGACAACGTGTGGGCTTCTTCAATGCGTCTTGAACGACCAGCACAATTTCATTCAAGAAGATACTCTCTGTTAGCTATGTTCTACGATAATAAGCAACTAGATCAAACTAAAACGAAATTAACGATACTCTGGGTTCGATTTGCTCGTATTATTACACGATTATTAAGAGAAAAATAGTTAACATAATTACTACTCTACGTGAAGATGAAAAGTCACGAGACATAAAAAATACTGTAGCCACGCGAAGAGTAAAAAGCAAAATACGATGATTCACTTTCACGAATAGAAACATTCTGTGTGTCTTGTTTCTAGTAGGTTTGTTAAGTTATTTTCAGAAGTGGAATATTCGAGACACGTGCGCTAGTACCATAAATACACCGAAACCCAAATCAAACCCAAAGAAACATCAAAGAATCTAATGGTTGGAATTATCTTGACATTCTCACTGTTTTCATAAAGAATTCAACAAACGGATTCCGAGCGGCAGCATATATACATAACAACTGAAGATGAATAGCTGAGCGAAAACGAGAAGGATAACTCGAGGCCGTAAAGGTTTAAAGAAATCAGCGAATCCTGGGAACCGAGATCCAGATTACCGCGTGGAATTCAATCTGCGAAACGAGTTATCTCGATTTTTATCGAGACAGTGGCAGGTGTCGTGCTTGTAGAGAAACACGCGTGCCGGAGATTCTGGCGAAGAAGATATCGGCTACCGGTTTCGACCTAGCGGACACGTAACGACGGCCTAAGTAGCGTGTCGGACAGATCGATAATCGTTTGCTGTTATCGTGCATCGGTCATTTGGTGCACGTACATCTACA
The DNA here is from genome assembly GCF_040668555.2 of Bombus flavifrons. Taxonomy (NCBI): domain Eukaryota; kingdom Metazoa; phylum Arthropoda; class Insecta; order Hymenoptera; family Apidae; genus Bombus; species Bombus flavifrons. Next base: position 6,693,188 of record NC_138455.1, on the reverse strand, counting down.
CGTACGCTCGCGGACACACACAAAAAGCCAGGTACACATTCGTGGAGATGTGTGCACGCGTGTGTAGCTACGCGTGTCGACGAAATCCGCTCTCGTTGAATTTATCGCGGCCGTAAAAAGCCTGGTCCCCGTGAATTCGCATCAAAGCGGAGATTCACGAGCGATGCTGGCGACGGCCAATTCTGGTAAAACGTTTCACTCCGAAATCCGCCTTATCCAGCCCCCCGGGGCCACGGCTCGTAAAGTTTCCCCAGCGTTTCCCTTTTTCGAAATCCGCCGAGAGGCCATCCAGAGAGGGGAAGGGAGCCCCGCTCTGAATTGTAAATTCGACCCAGATCGATCCTCTGCGCTCTCGCGACACCAGCCCCCGATACGATCGTACCCACAGCGTCGAATTAGAGCCACGTCCAGATCCACGATCTTGCCTTCGTTCTATCTCCTGTTCCCTGTGGCATTGTGTCGATTGGAGAAATTAATAGGAGATCGGATAGACTGATTTATGGGTGGAGATGTGCAGGCGAAAATCGAAATATTTGATGGATTTGTTAGAAAGAGTAGAGGTTTCTGTCTATACAGTGGCTAAGGCCAGTATTTTTACCATCGTTGTGTTTATTATAGCGATTATACTATTAATAATTAGTACACGCTGGTAAAATCGAGATACATATTGTTATTATAAATTTTCTTCTTCGTCTTCTTTTACGTTTCATGTAGCATCTATATTGTGGTCATTAACGACGATGTTTGAGTTGTGTGAGTTAGATTTTGTTGAACATATTGATTTCCTTAAGGTAGCTATTGTATTTCTTATATAGTCTCCTGATGTTAGAGCTTTGTTTGGTTTGTTGTATTTTTGTCTTTGGTGCTTTGTTCTTCTACACTCATAATTAGGTGATTAATGGTTGGTCTTGACAAAGGGATAGTGTGGTGGAACTGTTTTTTTGATTAACTATTCGTGCGTTATTTTTTAGCATCCGGTACGCCAGGCCAGTACATTGCTTCTATTCGTATCGTTGAATGAAATTTTGTTGCTAGAAATGTTATACTACGTTGTAAACCTTTGCTCCTTCGGTTAAAGTTCAGATTTTCTCCCATTCTTCTTTTATTGCTGTTTTTGTTATTTCCATAATATATACACACACACCCACATATATACACACATATATATATTATAAATAGGAGTGTACAAAACTTCAAGTATTTTACTTATGAGTAGGAATGTCAAGCAAATCCTACAAAACAATAGAGTTTCCCTACGTAAAGAACGTGTTCGCAATAAAACGAATTTGATACAATAATAGGAACTGGAGCGAAATTATCCGAATCCAAGTTACGATAATCAATTAGAAAGAATTTCTATAATACTGAAAGAACTTACTTTAAAAGGGTGCTTAGAGTTGTTTGTCTGATCATACAGCACTGTAAGATGGGGGCCAAGATAGAGATCTCATCATGGAAAGCTCTGCCAAAACCTCTACCGTGATCCAAGTGCAAGGGGAAAGTGTTGTTGCCGAAAATCTTGAACGTCTCGTAATGGTGTCTGTCCATGTTTCCCATAAGGAAGTCTAAGACGGCCATGTCCATTAGATCTAGCAGCCTGCGACCCTCGTGATATGGTGGAATTTCTTTTACCAGGGAACAGTAATCGGAATCTGAAAGCATTCAAAAATAAAATATTACTAGGTTTTAAGTTGTATTTATTTTACAGAATATTAAAATGGTACTATAGCGTGGAAGGTTGGTATTAAACGGAGATTCAACTAAACTTAATGAAAATCAATTAAATATTTCAAACTATCGCTTTTCATCGTGAAATTTTAATGTCTGATGGATATATATATATACATATATTATGTAACCAGGTTATACATGGGTTATGAGAGCTACGGAACTTTTACATTTTTAAAGCTTCAGACTATCAAATATTCAGCGATCCGCTCGATAATATACCCTTAACGATGGTAGTTTCTTTAAAACTCTAGGTTTCAATTTATAGCTTGATATTTAATTAATATATAATTAATTATTGATAACAAGAACTACTTTGAAACAAATGCTGCAGCAAATGTTGTATAAAATATACGTATAGAGTGACTCGGGAAACCATTTGAATACTTACAGAAAAATGTTCTATTTATGCGTATGGTATGTGTAATATAAAACATTTTGAAATTATCATTGTAAGCATCACACGTCTGTTACGATCATACTGCTCGAATTTCAGACCAATACGAACATGTATCGTCTATTTTCATGAGATGCCTATTTGTAAAGCAATTTGTTCAAAGTGAAAAAATTAAAACAACTGGACTCGTCATATTCTTTCCATGTGCATTTCGAAGTCTGTAAAACGAAGTCTATAAAAAGTTATCGTTGGAAGCAGAGAACTCACCACCTTAAACCAGTTTTTGTTTTATCTCGGTACAACACCTGGTTCCCGAGATATCGCCGTGCGAAGCAAGTATAATTTTTAATAATTCGATATCTCTGTCTCTATCGCACTCACACGCCGACCTACCGCAATCCAGATACCGGTGCAGCGAACAGTGAATGATGCTGATTTAGCGTTTTTTCACTGCTACTATTAAATCGTTACGTACACAATCCTACGAAAAAAGTAGGTCACGGCGATTTCCACGAATTTTGACCGTCATGCATCTTATCGCTGAACTATCGACTCGAGATATCCCGGGAACCATTGAACGTATGTATCGACTTCAAACAAAGTGCATTATAAAAAGAGCGTGCTCTGCTATGTACCGAGTATACCCAGTGGAAAATTGGTTGGATATTCCGGATGGATTTTGCAACCAGTTAAGACGGAGGGATATTATGATTTTGATCGAAAAGCAATAAATGTAAAATTGTTTTAGAAAATAGATTATTTTAAATTGATAATGAAATTATAATTTATATTAACACGTCTTGCGTTAGTCACGAAAATTTATTTATATTTGTTTGTGCACAACCGTGTATACATGTATATAAAATTATTCAGAAAATAACACAAAACTGACGTAGTTAATATTCAGGAAACGACACTAATAATTGGTGACTAGCATTTAACTTAGAAAAGAACTGACGTTTAGATGAAAGAAGCGGTTGCGCCAGTAAAAGTTCAGAAAAAGATGTAATAACAAACATGACGTAAAATCGTGGTCGTAGTAAAATGCACAAAACTCGTCGTAAATATGAAGAAAAACATTGCCGAACTATGCCCGCGACAGTTATAGATTTTGAAATAACGTAGAACTACATCACCGGCAACCAGCCAAAAACTTATAAATGACGTAGAACTACGTCAGTGGCAACCAGTTATAGATTTTGAAGTGACGTAGAACTACATCGCCAGCAACTACGGTGGCGAACAAAAGAATGTTTATAAAATAAGAAATATAAAGACAACATAGTTTTGCGAATTAAAACGATGAATATATGTGATATATATATCATAGAATAAATGATTGTTATCAACATTGAAAAATATTTTGGTAAGTATGTGGAAAAGGATACACCTCACCGGTTTCGATAGTCTTGAAATATATTGCCAAGGTCAACATACTTAAATTATAAAAAACTTCAATACAATTTATGTTACGACTATACTTCACTCTGGAGTAGGCGGGCGCGTTTTTGTATAGTCCAACCTAAATTTAACTCATTGACGAGAAATACGACTATTTTTAATATCGTATAAATAAAAAAGAAGAAACGAACGTGCTATAGATTAGGCTAGAGTAGTAAAGTGATACAATTTTTAATAAATCTATTGCTATATGAAACGTTGCACGTGAAGGTTTTCGCCTACCATATATATGCACATCGCTATTTGGCACCTATACCGGTACAACTCAAAAAATGTAAACCGTAGAGGAGGGTTTTTTCTTTTCTTTTTTAAACAAATACATAAATTACATGAACTAAAATAAATAAAACTACATTTTTTGCAAAGAAATCTTCGTAAGTCATCTCAACGACATTACAAGACTGACACTTGTAGCGTCACAAAACAACTGAAGATGAGTCAGTGTCGCTGTAAAACCAAGATCAGGTTGATAGCGACATAAGTAATAATTTTCCCTTCTAACGCAAAATTGAGGGAGTTATAAAGATACCGTTTTATATGATAAAAGCAGAAACATAATGTAGGCTTTCTTTTTGATGAAAGAAAATATGAAATTTGTCGAGTTGTTCCATTATCGTTGCCAAGCATCGACATGTCCTCCACACGTAACCTAATGACAAAAGTATATTTGCTAACATATACAAATAATAATAAATCAAGTAGTAATCGAATGTACAATACATTTGGAAAGTGGCATTTGCGAAATGGAAACAAAAATTAATTCATGACGATCGGATACTAATCCGACGCAACCTACAACTCGTTGATTTATCCTTTTTTATTTATATTAAAGATAATTAGCATTAATGAGTTAAATTTAAGTTGAGCTACATATATATAATTTAAGTTAAGTTATATATATATATAGGGATAATATAACCTTGACGACGTATTTCAAGCTCATTGAAATCAGCCAAGTGTGCTCTTTTCTACATAATTACAAAAATCATTGATACAGAAAATTATTAAAATGCACATCGCATCAGTTTTCACCTTTCTTTTGTTGATACTTAAGGATGACGTAGAACTTGTAACCGCTTGTGAATGTGTTAATAAACTAGATTCGAGGGAAGAAAAATCTCACCGTGCTCCCACTGCGCCTTCTTCCTCTTGTGATAACTCCTGCGCCATGGATGTCGCCAGGCCTTCCTCGCAACGAAAGATTTATCCGGCAAGAACGCGGCGAAGCTCCCTTCAAGGGTGTCCGGATTTCCGCAAATCGCGTGCGCCGTATCGCAGTAATAACTGCACTTGCCGTGGAAGCAGATATTACCGGCAGGACTGACGAAGAACGTCTTCAGCAGCTCGCCGTCGGCGATCTGATAAATCTCTGTCGTTAGGTTCAACGTTCTACCGGTGACTGGCATCGCCCTTCGGAATCCCAGTAGTCTGCAACAGCGAATCGTTCGATGAGGGCAAACTTTTCCACGCTCATTCCTCTCGGATCCAAGAAACTATACCGATAACGTTGATTAATCGGAGATCTTGTTTTTCATAGATCGCCTTTTTCCTTTCTTTTTTTCTAATAAAATTTCGATCGATAGAATACTTGGTTACCTGTCCAGATGAAACGCTGCGATCTCTGCTGTGTGTCTCTCGAAGTCCGTGAAGTAGAAGTGATTTGGTAAAGTTTGCTGTTCTCGTGGAAACCTGGTACATTAATGAGAAAAAAAAAGAGATAATATTGAACTGTTAATGATTCAGAGGAGTTGGAATAAAGCTTTGAAATAAAACTTTGGTATTCTCTTGCTACGAATTTAGTTGTTTTTTCATACGGATAGGACGCATTAAAAATTATAACGATGTAAATCGAGGTTGGGAAAAATTAGAATTTTCACAAATATCGTCGCTTTGGTGGCGTAGTTAATTAAGGTATAATTAGATTGCGGATGTTTATGCATTTATGGAAAATTTAAATATGCAAAAATAACCAGAACGCATGTGACATTCAAGTAAAATACGTAAAATATTCAAAGTAAAGTAATCGTTATAATTTTAACGGGCGAATCAAATTCCTATTTAGTTTCCACTTCTTTATATAGTTTATAAAATTACGAATTTGCATAAATTGATACGGTTCCATAATTTGAACAAATATGATGCATTTCTTATAACGATAAACAGAAATAGAGCGTTACTCTATGAAAAAGAGTAATCTGACTTATACCACTGTGATTTTCAACCAGCCACAAGCTTCTCCGAAAAATTATTGCAATGCTATTTACACTTCAATTTGTTTGAAACATTGGAATAATAAATAAACGGCAACAAAGAAATTTGATTAATACATTCAATTTAAATCGCAAATGAAAGAAACGTGCAAATTATTTGGAAATTTTCGTAGAATACAAAATTCAGGTGTATCTGAGTCAAATCAAGAAACGAACGTTGACCTAGAATAACGTAGAACGTATTATCCGATGGAAATGTTTTTCGTGATTTTCCACCTCGATCGTGGGACTCGTGGGAAATTCCTTGTTTTCTCGGAAATATTTTCCGGTTCAAGGGCATCGTCGAGACCCAATGAGAATGCACGAGCCTCTCTCCACGTGGAAAAAGAAAAAAAAAAAAAAAAGAAAAGAAAATACACGGAAGAGAAAGTAATTTCCACTTTCGCGACAATGTCAAAACACTCGCGAAGAAATCTTCCCATAATTGAACATGACAATCTTACTTTATCATCTTCATTTTTCATTTTCACTTTCTCGAGGGAATAACTCACGCTTTATTACCACGTTCTGAATTTCATTCAATCGAAATTTCGTAATTGATTCAAACCGAGATTCAGATAAGAGAGGAATTTTCATCTCGGTTCTACGATCGTTTTCGTTGCCTGAAAAATGTTTTGCTCGTTCAAGGCCGTAGCACGTACAGCTACGCGACAGTTCCGAGATGTCGGAATCCAGAAGCAAGCGATTTCTCGAGAAAACATAACCCTACAGAGAAAGAGAAGAAGAAACGGTTTTCTCTTCGTTTTCTCCCGCCCCTCTACCCCGTTTCCGGTTCTATCGTGAAAGTCGACGGCGATAAATAAAAAAAAAACCGTCTCCGGGGAATCCTTCTCGTACGTGTGCACCTTTCCTTACGAAATATGGCGCTAGAACAAGAAACCCAGAATTCCGTGGATCTACTGACGTTGAGCGAGTACGTGCTACGCAGGCTCTATAAGAATGTAAATAATGGGACAAAACTTTCAGAAAGAGAGTGTTCGATTTTAAATGTTTATGAATTAATTCTAAACGATGGTATCATTGGGTTATAGATAACCGTCATAGTACATATATAGGGTTTTTCCGAAACCATGATACGAGCGGTCGGATGGTGATTCTACGTGCAAAAATACATCGAAGAAAAGAGTAACAGTTTTTTCGTTCAAGGCTTCGTTTTCGAGAAAAACGAGTTTGCAAACTCGTCAGCTACCCGTATCATGTATTGACTGATAGTGTCGAATTACGAAATTTCTGTTTCTGCTCGTGCCAGTATTACTAAACATGGGCAATGTCACAATTCGTTAAATGGTTTACATTACATTATATTACATGGTAACAATACAGTGGTCATGAAAAGTATTGGCATACCATTGTATTTAGTATAATATCTATTATCGTATATATTATAACATTTATTATTCTATTCATTATTACATTCATAAAGCAATTCTGGTCTAGAGTGCCATTTTTGGGAATTTTATTGAATTTTTTCCATAGAAACCACGATATTTCTACTAGTAAACTTTTGCATACACATATTTGATAATGTTTGAAGGACATTCATCTTTCTTCTTAAACGAAAATGATCGAACTATTTTAAGCGAAAAATTAAAAACTTACGCGAGTTATGTAAATGTCATTACGCGGAGTTCTTTCAGAAAGAAAATCTCTTACTAGTGTCTGGCACAATTCTAATTATTCTACATATCTGAAAGGGAAAAATAGAAATACGTCTATGGTGTGAACGTACACTTGACTCTCAGCAATTAACTATCTCTACTCTAATTAGGTTATGAAGTAAAAAAATGTTTCTGTCCGCGTATTAACAAGATTATAAAAATATTCCTAATTTCTTATATTTCGCGGTCGAGGATGAAAACATGAGTAACTTGAAATAAAACTATCTTTAATCTCGATACTTAGCAAACTTTTTGCATATTGCGATCCAATATCCAAACTTTTACCAACTTTGAATCAAAATTCCACTGAGAATACTGAAATACTTTCGCTTCTCATTAACCCGGTTCGAACTTCGTTTTATCAGTGCCTGGTGCAAATAATTCCTACTAACCATTCAGCAGACTCCTAATCAAAATGATTTTTTAGTTTCCCATTTTTTAATTACGAACCGAATAATCGTATTATCATTTCGTTTGATGTAATGGTATCCAGTAACTACGAAACTATGTAATTAGCAAAGGCTGTGAGGTTGATGATAACGGTAGAAAAATTTCGAACCAAAATTTCTCAATTAAATACAAGTACGTTATATTTCACGTCTCTGTGGATTGTTTATCGGCGAATAAGAGATGAAAATCAAATGAAAATAGCAAGCAAGTTTTCGCTTAATATCTAATAATAAAATGTGGATCTTTATGCAAATTTATATTTTCATGGTAAGATAACATGAAGAAAAGAAGCCTAAATTACGATTTATACTTAGAGGTGGTAAGTGTTATTTCGTTAGAAAATTGATCATCAACTTTTATTTCCTCCAGTAACTTTTTTTTAATACATTGAATCCAATTCCCTCCAAATTCCATGTCGAATAATTTCCCGGGAAATTACATACATTTTTATGCACTCGTGACGAATGTAAAGGTGCAGAAATCCAAATAATGCGTACATGCAGAAATATTTATGTAAAATAAACAAAGTGGAGTACTCCTCGTAATTTTTAGTGAGCGAAACAAAGTACTATGCAGGTTCCCTTCATAAAGACACGCAATTGCATAAAAGTCCGTCGTCTATGTTATGAATTTTATCAAAATTGATAATTGCACTCGAGGATGTTTCTTATAAGATAAAAAGAATCGTCAAATTTCTGCGGAATATCGACTACGGAAAGAACGAAACAAGGAGAAGAACGCTGGGCGGAACTTTTCCAAGCAGGCTGGGCTAATTAATACGACGGTCGTGCGGTAATTAGCCCGTAATTTGCATCCGATTAAAAGTTAACTGGCATCGCGAGGCTGCCAGCCAACCCTTGCTGTCTGACCTTCCGACTCCGCGGCATAATTCTGTTTACCAAAGGCTCCTTCCTTCTCCTTGGCGAAGCGAAATTTTCTACCGGCTGGCAGCAACGAGGTGCGCGGGAAAGATAACCAGTATTTCGTTGGAATAATTGCGCGGAATAAGACCGGGGTCGCGGCTATTTTATATTCAAATGAACTGGTTCGTACGCGATTTATTCCGGGGCAAATATTAATTGCATCGTCCACGGCTGAGGACCTACAGATTTATAGGTCAGATTAGAGGAATTGCTTTTCTTACAGGCCGCCTCGAAAATCTGGGACATACGAGCTTCGGTTTTTCTTCCTGCCTCGTTTTATACCGCAAATTGATTAAAACCCTGCTACGATTCTCGAATATCTATGTGTCGAGTACGCTCTCATTTTAACGAACAAAAAGAACAATGTTCTAAGACGTTTGATAAAAGATTGGAACGAAGAGTCGTCGCGTAAAACTACATTTTTTTAATTAACCTCTAATAAGACTTCTTTCATATTTTCTCCGGATTGAATGTATTTTTCACTGTTAGAAGAAAATGAAAGTGACCGAAAGAATTTAGTTGAACTTCTATGATGAGTCTACTTTTATGTCAATATTCTTGACAAGTAAACTTCCTGTTATATTATTTATTTATCACAATGAAGTATTTTGTGTTACGAAATAAGACAAAATAAAATGATTGTTAGAATTTTTAAATGGGGTATTAGCATACGTACTTTTATATATTGATGGTTGTTTTTTTTTTATTATCGTATTTAAAGAAGCATAAAAATGAATCATATTTGCTTGAATTATTTCTCAATTTTTTCCTATGTTTTTTTAATACATAGTACAGAGTTCAATTATTGAAATTTTTCAAGTTTGAGGTTTTGAACCTGTCGATATATTTTGCGTGTACTCCCCTACAATTTTTCGTGCACGAGCAACTTTATACGAGTCACGTATACGTATGTACGAGTGCTCGAGATTTTTGTAAAGCTCGTAAAACCAGTTCCATTGGAATTTGCTATATCGTGAATGGTCAAACGCTAATTGTGGCTAGAACTAATGATGTAGGTCGATGGTAATTATTACTGGTCGATTAGTCGACCGAGTGGTGGAAAGCGAATAAAAAACATCCGACCTACGACCAGCAACTTCTTTTCCTCGGTTGGTTAAACTAAACATGCAAAGCGTGAACAATGATTTAGTTCAATTATCAAAGTATAGAGAATGCTTTCTAGCTGACTCATGCTTTTCAAAGACATTTATTAATATCATTCGCGGTTCTTTTGACGAGATAAAGTTTAAAAAAGTTGGCCGAGGTGCAACGAGGAAGATTATCGAAATTTGTTAGTAAAATGCGAAAAAAAGAGAGGTGTTTTTAATAATGGAGTACACGGGATTCAGACGCTAAAGTTTCGCGGCAAATTTAATAACGCGAACTTCGCTAGCCGCAGGAAGGTGGATAAGAAGGAAACTTGTGTTTCTCGCAAACCATATAACCAGCAATTTTATTTTTAATAATCGTTCCAGAAATTGTTGAGGAATAAATAGACATTTAAAGAATGTAAGATGTATGGAAATTGAAAAATAGAAAAGATATAAGATTTCTATGCATGTCCAAAATATTCCATTTTTAGAAACGCATATTTCAATAAATTCTAAAAAGAATGCCTTTATACATCGGTGTACATACGAATGTTAAAAGATTGAAATCATATGTGGAAGAGAAGCTTTTCAGTTTTAATTATTTTATAATCAACATTGTACTTTGATGAGCTGTAACTCATTAAATGATGAAACTGGCGGTAATTTAAGCGCGTTATATTTTCTTCGCAAAAACATGGAAAGAAATAAGCTTCTTAGAAGCATGACATAAAAAGACATTTCAACCTAACATACAATTTCATATTTACAAGCAAACAGAATGGTTCAGAAAGCCTGCTAAATACTCCAATAATTTCTTCATCCCTACAAATTAGCGTATTTTCCCCTTCAAAGATCAAATACAATTTTCCATTTACAAATATAAATATGTTAATTAGAAAAAAAAAATAAAAAATAGAAGAGAAATATAAGAAAGTGGCACAACCTAATACACCAGCCACCTCAATCTACATCTATTTGTTCTTTATCGTTCAAAATCATCGTCCTTTTTGCAAAAATAAAATTCACAAATATAAAAATGTTTATGGAAAAGAAAGAAAATATGAGAAAGCAGTATTACTTAATACATCAGTCACCTCAATCTTTAGCTATTCCTACTTGATCCCCTGAAATCACTGCCTTTTCTCCAAAAATGAAGTATAATTTTATGTACATCCATGAAGATAAAAATATTTATTAAAAAAGGGAAAAAGAAATATAAAAAAATAGTACGACCTAATACACTAGCCACCTCAATATCCGTACCATAACCACGTCAATCTTCATCTATCCCTTATTTATCCTCCGAAATCGCCATCTTCTCTTCAAAAATAAAATCCACAGATATAAAAAAAGAAGTATATATATATATACGTAAAGGGAATATAGAAAAGTAGTACAACCTAATACACTAACCACTTGAATCTCCATCTACTTCTTCTCCATCTTTCGAAATCGCCGTCTCTCCTCCAAAAGTGGAAATAAAAGTCGAATCTGGCAGCTCGAACGAAATCGAAAATCACCGTTCAGATTCAACGAGCAGTTGTTCATCTGCCCGAAAATCCAAAGCTCGCAATCAAAGAGCCTTGAAGCGGGCTTCGAATAAAAAGAAACCGAGCGAAGAAATAATTTCGCGAGAAGGAACGTCGTCGTGAAAAATTGTCCATTCAATGAATCTCTCTTCGTTCGAGAGTGGAAAAGGAAAAAAAAAAAGAAAAGGGAAGGAACACGAAGAGCGAAAGAGAAAGTCAGAACTGGTTCGTTTCGTGAGGAGAGAAAGAGGTGTCCTCTTTAAACGTGTAACGAGAGCTTATTGCGGGATTGGTGGCGCTGCAGACGCTGGCAATTTTGTGGAATTCCAGCTTTCTTCCTCCTCCCACCCATTGACACCCAAACGATTCCAGCCCTTTTCGTAGCGTGTCAGAGGATGGTCCAAGTCCGGAAACTTTCCCTGAAACTTATTGCCGAACTTATTACCGGAGTTTAAGCCGGCCTTGGCCACTTATCGTGGAATCTTCGGCCGACCGGAAGTTTAAAGGGCCAAGTGTGTGCACGGAAATGGTTGGAGGAGGTCGAACCCCCGGGAAGAGACAAGAGGGATAAAAAGGAGTCGCAATAAGCGTCCCGACGAGCCTCACTTGTCTCGAATTTTCTCTCCACTTCGGGATATTACGTTTTCTCTTGCTTTATTCTTTCGCTCCTTTCCCCGGTTCTTCCGGTTCCGGAACACGGCGATGGGTATTTGCCGCGAGTAACGAGGGGCTGACGAAAATTATTGTGAAAAATCGCGCGAAATTAAAACGCAGTGGATACACAAAGAAAGAGAACCGATAATTGGAGAATTAACCCTTTACGATCATATTTATTGGATAGAATTAACTTTCATTGAACGAATTCTAATTACATGATCTTGGATGCGATGTATTGAATTTATTAATTTTCTTCTTTGAAGTTTAGATACATTTAATATAATTGTATCTCTCTTTGTTTCGTTTTATACTGAAAATTGTATCTTATACTCTTCTATCGTGTGACATGTTTCAGAGCTTCAAGGCGTCTTTCAATCTACAATTCTATTTCATTGTCACTCGTTTATTATACGTTAGATGTGATTTATTGGATGGAATTAACTTTCATTGAACGAATTCTAATTATATGATCTTGGATGCGATGTACTGAGTTTATTAATTTTCTTCTTTGAAGTTTAGATATATTTAATATAATTGCATCTCCCTTTGATTCCGTTTTATACTGGAAATTGTATCTTATACTCTTTTATCGTGTGACATGTTTCAGAGGTTCAAGGCGTCTTTCAATCTACAATTCTATCTCATTGTCACTCGTAGATAAGTATGATCTATATAGCTCTCACTTCTTTAGTTGTGTAATTATGTTGATAAAAATATAAATTTGTACCGTAATGATTAGTCACTCTGATAATTCCAGTTCTTGAAATTTACACATTTTTTTCGTTGGAAAATAAATGTAACGCAAATGAAAATTTGATTATGATATATCAATTTGGATGATGTTTCAAGAAAACATTTCATAAATATATTATACATAGAGCATGATAGAATATAAAATTGTTTATGTACGGAACATAAAAATGTCAGAAACGCTATGAATTTTCCGAACATTTAAAAAAATGTCTTAAAAACTTCGATACCTTGGTCTTGTCTGTCGTTTCACTTGTAGCAGTCAGTTATCTCTGGCGAGCATAAATAGTAGTCGTAATTAAGCAGTAAGAAGAGCAAAATCAGGCTTCTCAGAGTTGCGAACGAGGGTGCAATGGGCTCGAAGATAGGGCGAGGAAAGTTTGGTATTTCGAGGTCGCAGCCAGAGCGAAATTACTTCTGCAGTTTGTTCGCGACGTAGCTTTTCGTCGCGATCCCACGAGACTGGATTCGAAATACACCTCGATAAGAACGAGAAATTAACGCGAGAAACATCGGTCCTCCGCAACTTCCTGTCGACGCAATTGACCCGTATAAGTTAAGAACAGCTCGTATCCGGTCTGGAAACGTGCACAATTTATTCGAGAGGAAACTAAGCAGCAATATCTTTTACGATTGAGATCTACGACGATAATAGACAATTAAATCTATTCTCAGACAGGATAATTAACTCTGCCATTCAATTTCGTTCAAGATTTATGATTTATGACGATTACGGTGATTTACGATTAATAAGAGAGTGCCTTCTTTTTACTGCAAAAGGTGATTTAAAGAATCTCAATTCTTCGCCACTTAATTTTCATAATCTTCCTAATCTTATTATTATCATCAATTTCGATATTTGTAAAATAATCATCGAAGAAAGAATTTTCTATGTTGGAACTAATTTTCTGTTATTTTGAGTAGAAAAAAATACTTGTGTATATCGTTCTCGAATCCAAAGGCAGAGAGCAATTTAATTTATAGATTTGTTAATTTATACCGACGAAAACAGGACGAATTTACGTTGCAATCAAATATTTCGGATTAAATATTTTCCGAAATCCCGCTGTACACAGATTTAGAGTCTTCTATAGTAAAGTGATCAATTCTGTTAAATAAATCCATTAACAAACTAGTAAACCCATAAATGCGATTACTTGGAGCATAGAAAAAGGACAAATTATTTTACTTGTCCTTATATTCTAGCTGCAAACAAAATACTAATGACATAGAAATTTTGTTTTCGAAATATAAAAAAGAAAAGAATAAAATTTACAATTCGTTTCTTAGATTTATAACTCATTTTTCATAAGTATCATAACTTTAGTGAAACGAGAGGGAAAATGGGCGAGTAGGAGGTTGAAACTGCGTACAATAAAAAAGAAAAAAAAAAACGAAAAGAATGAACGTGTCTAAAATGTTTTGCGACCCTCGATGCTCGTTTCCTCCAGTCTGCTTAAGCTGGGAAGTGTTCTTAAGCTGAAAGACAATGGGAGGATGTGACGTATCGCGTTTTCTGGAGGGAAAAAAGGGAGAGTGGGCAATGATAATTGAGTGGAAGAGAGGCAAGGACAGTTGGAGTGGCTCTCGCACGGCACGAGGCACTTGGCCCTCCACTTATGTAATTGTGCTCGTAATCCCATCCACGTAACTTTGTCAACCACGTGGCAAGAAAAACCGCAGGCCTCGTTCCTTTCTCTTACTCTTCTTCTGTTCGCATTTAACTGACGAATCTTTCTCCTTTTCGAGAAGGAAAGCGTAGGAAGACCTGAGAATAATTTCGTAATAGCTGGCTGGCTAATAGCTTTTTCTTGTAAAATGCTTGAAGCGAATCAAATTTGTTATTTGAGCCACCGAGAAGAGAAACTGATCGATTTCATAATCCTTAAAACTTCCTCAGTAACAGTGGAAAGATACGATTAATTTAGCGCAGATATTTATGGAAATTTATATTTTTATAAATGGAACTAATGAAATGGAATTTAGGTAGAAATTTGTTTCGTGCATTAAACACTGAGTACTATAATGAATATTCTATTCTGGAAATTTTCTATATTTTTGCATATTATATGATTTCTATGGCATTTTTATATCTTCAAATTCCCTGTAAATGCATAAAAATCCTCACGTCAATGGATAGTATTTAATTTTACAAAAATCAACGTAGTAACTTCAACGGAGTTGTTCAGTTTGGCTGCTGTGTGTCTTAATTATGATAATTGTATAATATATAAATTAGTACGGCATCCATAATATATTCATAAGATGTATCTTCAAGTTTAAATGCTTTCACGAGCTTGTGTATCTTCAAACTGACGCGACTGTAAAGCTGGCATGCTGTTCGTATGCAACAGGCTCAAGATTGAGGATACAACCAACTATGTTTATTGAGTTTGAGATTTATACATATATTTCCGTAGTAATTACGATATTCAAAGTAAAAGGTGGAATATTATTGCTTGAAAAATATTGTAAATATATATAAAACTTCTATAGGCACATTGTAATATTCAAAGTAAAAGCTGGAATATCATTGCTTGAAAAATACTGCGACTATTTGTAAGAATTCCGTAATAATTACAATATTCAAAGTAAGAACTCGAATATTATTGCTTGAAAAATGTTGCAAATGCAGCAATTACGTCCCTCTTCACGCAACAAATTGGATTACAAGTTTGATATATTTTCAGCATTGCAACAGCAAGACGTCCCTACTGCAACAACTTATAAGTTCTTAGGACTCAACTTCAGAGGATTAAACGGTGTATAACTCGTACCTGGAGCGCTCTCGCAAGTTTAGTGATCAAATAAATTGTTAATCCTCGGAACTAACATCCGATTCGGACGGAATTAAATGCTTTCGCTCGATTTTATCTCGTCGAAGACGCGTTTCGCGGATTCGATTCTCGTCGAAATAATCCTTAGTAAATCGTGTCCTAAGAAACTCTCTCTCTACCTCTCTCTCTCTCGCTTATCTTCATTCTCCAAGTTTCGAGCATTCATTCGTTAGACTAAGCAGCGCATCCCACCTATTCGTATATCAAACGTGACTCACATGCCTGCTCGAGATAAGCGGACAGCTTTCAAGAAACTCTCAGTTTTAGTCTTCGACCAATTACGTAAATATATGAAGGAAATTTGAGAAAAGTAAAAAAATGAAAAAATGAGAAAAACGAGGATAGTATTCGAAGTATACTTTGTTCTAAGTAACTTCATCGTCTTTTTTGTTAATATATGTTAAGAAAAATTGTAGATGGTAAAAGCAGTCTTTTTGCGATCATGTCATTACATTTTACTTGACGAAAATAATTCAGTCGGATTTTATTTAAAAGAAGTTTTAATTTATTTACTCGGAGTATTCTAAATACTAAACCGGAAATTATTCTAAAATTTGTTAAATGTCTATGTCGATACTTTCCTCATGTATCAAATGTTAAAGCAAATGTTGCTTTGTGGAAGATCAGAAACAAAGATTGCATTATTCCTGGTTAACGTTCGATGTAAGATTGATCTCTTCTTGGAAAGATTTAAATCCATTTGACTTACCTCATAGGCTTGAAGAGAGCCTGCATGTTCGAATAATTTATTTGGAGTTTCAGTTGCGTGCCGCCCTCTTTTTGAACTGCGAACAAAAAGGGAAAATACAAAGTCAGAATGGAATCAAACTATTTACTCTCTAGTCTCGCGGAAAGATATCCGATTATTGGATCGAGGTACATGAATCTCCGACTCGATTTCCTCGAGCTGAACCGGAGCAATCGAGATTTTCGATTCAATTGGTCTTAGTGCGATTAAGTCGCGTTTAATTGCGCTCTCGTCGTATACCGATACGGGGAAATAATCAACAGACACCTCTATGCAGCGTTAATCGAAATTCTCCGTTCTAAGTTAAAGGGAAGACTAAATCTCATTATAATTCCAACCATTTTGTTCCCTTACTAAGCCTATGAAATTTTATTTCCTTTAGCTGTACAGGTATCTAAAACATCTACAAAAAATCTAATAGGTACTTTCCCTAGTTTAGATCATAGTTTTTTAATCTGATTTAAAAATATACTCAAAGTGTTTTATAGATTTGTACAAGCTGAAAACTAAATCCAAATTACGGACAAGAGAAATTGATACTAAAAGAAACCAAACTGGAAAAAAGTGAAAGATGCATAGTCTAAAAATATATCCAAAATGTTCTACAAATTATACAAATTAAAATTAAATTTTATCCATCGAAAAGAAAACGTTAATAATTCAAAGTAGAAATTAACAAAATAAGATAAGGATCCAAAGCAGAAAAGGAGTGAAAAAAAATATTTCTCTGTCAAAGATAGTATTAAAATGCCATGTGGAGCATGCAGATAGGGTTTTATTTTAGGGTTAATTTAATTTAATCCAAAGTTCCTGGATGATATAATTTCGCGAGTTTTTATGACAGAAGAGAAAACGATGCGTCGCGCAAAGCTCGAGCAAGTTGAACGGGAAAAATTTCTTGGCAGAGACGCACGGAATGTAATATCGATCGTACGTCGTCCACTGTGTCAATTTCATAAATGATATATGCCTAATTTAGGTGCCAGCCGTCTGGGTTACCCGCGGTCAATTTATCATACAGGACAATTAATCGTCTGCCTGCCGTCGCGTCGCTGGAATTATTGACTCGAACTACTTAGATCCTGGGTGCTCGAAGCTTAAGCCGCCACTTACTCGGTAAAAACTAATTTACTCCTATTTCTTTTTTTCAATTAATTAAACCAGCCTATGATTCCGGCATTTTCTTCGAACATTCATTTTATTTTTGATGAAGTGAAAGTGCTAAGAAAATGACTATTGTTATTCGTTTTATAAAAATATTTTACTCTCAAGGTTACATAAATTACTTTTTACATTTCCTGATGTTTCTTCTTTCATCATCGCATATATTCGAGAGAAATTAAATTATGTTATTGTATATAATTATATAATAATTTTTCGAACATTTTGTTTCTTCTTAATTTCCAATAGAGCTATTTCGAATACTATTTTGTATACAGCATGGCCAGTAGAATGCTGACTGATTTTAATTGTTTGAAATTTCGCGTTGGTATCAGATAGATGCTTCGTCTTTGGAAATTTGTTAGAAGCTTCGAAAATTTTTCCTGTCGTTCAACTGAGATTTGTTCCATACTTAAGTTAAGAATGGTAGATCGGAAACTTCAATAATTGAAATCATTATATCGTTAATTCTCACATTTTTTTGTTTTATAAAAGAAACAAATTAACGTTCCCTCTTTTCTCTATCGAGTTATCAAATGTTTTATCAGTCATTACTTACGTCAGGTGTGTTAGCCATGTTGCAATTTCTTCCCACTGGTATCCATATTAAATAATGAAATGGTTGAAAGGACAAGTAAAAAACGTGACGTGTATCTAGGCAATTAAAATTGGCATTGAAACTTGAAAAACGACGTTGCGCAACGAAAGAAACGAGAAACCTCCGTCGCATAGCTCATTACCATTGTTACGCGATTAAAAGTCACGACTTCGCGGAACATTTCGATCACTGGTTTCTCGGAAGCGTTTCAATTTGTGTCAGATGTTGCTTTACACACCGGATAGCCATCGATTTTCGAACTTGATTGTGTGAGCAGGTCTTACCTTGAACTCGAATAAAGTTCAAAGGTCGCGAAGAGGGAAAAAGAGAAAAGTTCGGAAAAGCTGGCGTAAGGAAAACTCTGAGTGTTTATCGACAGCTACTGCCTCATCGATGAGTCAGATAAACGTTTGATAAGAAGTCTCTTAAATTGTTTTCCAATAAATGAACGAATTTCTGGATATTTTCTGATGACGTTAAAGATTTGATACATTTGAAGCATCTTGATTGTTTAATTCACGAAAATTTGCTTCTTGATTGAAGCTATTTTTGCACAAAAACAAACGATTCAATTAAAATGCTGAATTAAATGTCCGATCTTTGAAACGCATGGCCAGGCAACAAAACTTTGATTAATATCAAGAATTGTCAGGTTAAAAATTCAAGAAGTCCTGAACATTTCAATACGTTAACCAGTTAGCTGTCGCGATCTCTTTGAAAAGTGTATGCCTAAAATGTATCGCATTCTTCACACTATATACAAATTTTTCATAATAATTATCTATATATTTTTATCAGTTCTTTTTACTTTTTCTTAACCTCCAACTATTCAAAATATCATAAAATTTACGAATATATTTTAGTTTTCACTAAAATTGAAATTTAAGCAGCAAATTATAACTACGTTTTACGCACGACGAGTATACTCGTTATAACACAGAATATTGTCATTTCTTCATGACGAATATACTCGTGAAAAACTGATTAATTTACCAAAATTTCATTCCTCGGTTTGTGCTATCTTCTTGGAAAACCATCAGCAGCTATTGAAATTCTGATTGTCTTCGACTACTATCGAATCGAAGATTCGATAAATTCCGAATATTTCAATCTGTTAATTTACTGAAATTCTCTAACAATGTTTGTATTTAATTACCATATTGTATTAAATTGACACTATCTGTTTTAGAAAAATAAACGGAAATTAGAAACGATAAGTTTTTGAGGACCATGACCTGATAATACCACAGCTCAGTTTTCATCGTATCGAGTGACGAAATTCACTCTGAAGTAATTTAATTATTGTCTAGGAAGTTGGATGGGGCTGCTTTGTTACCAAGATACCGGAGCACCGTCTTTGTCCTGTTCTCCCTTCTGATCGCCGATCTCATTTCCTTCACGCCAGACCGATACCGCTTAATAATTGCATCCCCGTCGACCAGCCACTGGTTGCCGTTGATTTAACTTCCTCCTGCTACCTCCGCATCGTGATTTGTTCAACAAACTATCGTATCGACTGTATACTATCAAAATTACATCGACCCACTCGGCTTCGGTACGTGAAACTTCTCAGTTTGTTAGAAATCCTGCGACCCGGTTTCTCTACGAGACGTTTGAAAAGTCCACTTCGATCTTTGATTAAATTTTCTTTCACCCTTTCGCCACCACGCGTCACGCATATACGTGACGAGTTCTAAAAGCCGCTCGGACTATCTGCTTATCATTTTCTACTGTTATACACGTAAAAATATGTGTCATATTACGCAAGATGTTGAAAATTCGTAAAGAAAGGAGAATGAAGACGTTTTCTCTTTTACGATTGTTGATATATCTTATGGTTTCTATTGATTCTGAATTTTATTATTGAAAACTATTAAAGATGTTACGTTTTATGGTTTACGTTAATCCCTGATTTTATTGCTGGGAATTATTTAGGTCGCTGTGGCTATATGCAAATTCAAAGGAAAATTTTCTGCAAGAATACGAATATCAAAGTATTCTACAGTCTATTTTATAGTTATTAATAATATGCCGGCGCTTGTGGTCAAATTATTCGCGAAAATTGTGCAACTTGCGAATGAGTATTAAATAAATAATTAAAAATGCCAATCATTAACTCTATACGAAAATATACTAATAATTTTACTAATAATTGTTCATTTCCTATGCATCAGTCGTCAAATCCAAATCAATGCTCGTCGATGTCGAATCCATTTAATGACGAAACAACAGGAAAAAGTAAAAAAAGAGAAGCATGACAAATTTCATGGATTCCGTTCCAGTTCGAAAAGGAACAAAAGGTAAATCAAAAGCCTCCAACAATTGCCATTCGATTCGCCACTGAAAGAATGTAAAACGAAGAAAAAAGAAATAGAAATGTAAGTGGTACGCGTATGGTGAATAAAAATAATCGAGCAAGAGTGGACATAATGATCGAAGCGGAAATTGAGCGTGCGACATGGTGCCAGATCTAATTTTAAAACGTTACGCTCCGAAAGTCTGTGAGAGCTGATCTTCCTCCATTCCTCTCTCTCTCTCTCTCTCTCTCCTCTCCTGTCTGTCTATTCTGCTCTTTCCGTAGGATCGGACGATCGCGCGGCATTGTTAGTCAATGAACCGCGTAGTAGCAATTACTAAGCACAAAGCCACGGCCACAATAACACCGGTTAATTGTCTGGCTTCATGGGCCGGAGAGAAATTAATTCCAACAGAGAAGATTATTGCGCCACCGTTTCCAGATTAATTTTATGCCGGCTCGTCTAATTCCCTTCTCTCCCCGATCTCCACCCTCTCCTCCCTCCTCCCAGCTCGTTTCATTTGTTGCGTCGGCTTCGTTAGCTCCCTGGCTCGCGACGATGGAACGGACGGCGATGGGAACACGCGTTTCACTGTCTGTCACGGTTTCGTTGTCCATCGAATGGACGATCATCCCTCCATTGAATGGCCCATTATCCTCTATCGAAAAATGGATATTACAAAGATAATTAGCCAATTCGATACCGCGCGAAATCTCTTTTCACGGTTCATTTTTGTCTAAATTACTTTTGTTTGACTACTTGGATACTTAATTTATGAAAAATGGCACGTTCTTCGACGACGAAGGAAATTACTACTCTACTACAGATGGTGGAAAATCATGAGTAACGAGGGATACAGAGATTAATTAGCCGAAATTTGTATCATATATATAAGGCAACCGATGGTTTCCTGTTAAGAAACAAACACAATACGAATTTTCTGAGCAAATTAACCATTTATTTAAAGATCAATTAAAGGAAATTTCTGTTAAAATATATAATATTTGACTTCTTCCTTTCGAGAATCTAAAAATGGCAGAATATTTTGTTCAAGTTAATGATTTACTTGAAGATTAATTAACAACAATTTCAAAAGATAATTCCTTTTTTCAAAGTAACAAGGGAATATTTATTGAAGATTTATTAAGAGGAATTCCTGTTTTATGGCAAAGGCAATTGGCTTTATCCTGTCAAGAAATAAAAACGACAGAATTTTCTGATCAATTTAAGAGATTAATTGATAGGAATTTCTGCTATATTGTTGAACACACCTGACTTTTTTTCTCTCGAGAAATAAAAGCGACAGCACTTTCTCACCAACTTCATGATTTACTTAAAGGTTAATTAACAGATATTTCCATCGCAACATAAAACACTTGACCTTTTCCCCTAGAACAATAAAAACGACAGAACTTTTTCATCAAGCTAATGATTTGCTTAAAGATTAATTAATACCAATCTCTGTTATATACATAAAGGTTATGTTTTTCTGCAAAGTAACAAGGCATATTATATGAGAACTTAATAGAAATTTCCATTATATATAAAACGATAGAATTTACCGATCAAGGTAATAATTTAACCAAATCTTTTCTCTCTTTGTACATTTTTCCGCGGAACGTTGTATCGACTGAGAAAAGAATGGAGGAAGGAAGACGTCGATTTATTTCGAGCCACGTAAAATTTAATAAACGTCCACGTACGGGCTCCGCTGGCTTACCATCTATTATTTTGCCGTAGGAAAAATTCCGGGCACGATTTGCGTGCACTGTCGCTCGAAAATTTATATTACAGTATGTTCGATCGCGTAGCATTACTCGGATGTTCGGGAATTTCGATTATCATGCGCTGCATTGGCTTGGAACGAAGGTCTGACCAGTGGCGTCTGATTCTACTGAGCATTGCAATTCTGTTCGTTTACGAAGAATTTCATAAATCTACTCGGCTGGTAATAAACGTAAATTGGCAATAGATCTATTTGCCTTAGAAAATTAATTTACGATCTTCAATTTCATTGGTTTCAAATGCATTACGATAGAATTGCATTTTACTTGAGATCATCGAGGAACGAACAATTCATAGAAGTTCGCCGATTCTCTCTACTGTTTATGATTTTTCCTTCGTATAATAACAAATTACGTTTAAACATGTAAATTCAATTAGCAGGACTTTATCGTCTCAAAAAATTAAAAAAATTACTGGCAGGTTTAAAATGCATCATCGATATCTCGCAAATACGAATTTTGTTAAAAGAGGGGAACATTTGGAGAACAAAGACACTCACCAACGTGAACGATAGGCTTCGTCGCGATTTCGTGCAACAATTGGTCCACGTACTTCGAGTTTTGCGGATATAGTTCTGTCCTGGAAATTTGTAGGTGGAATTTCTCCAGCGTCGAACTGTTCTTCCTAAAACAAACAAGAAACGCTACGTCAGTCTATAATCTAAGAATCACACGTACATCGAGTAAACATGAAAAAAGAAGCAAAACAGAGTACTTGATAATATTCAATGATATCGTACCATCAGTCAGTAACATGGAACTACTAATAAAGTGATAGCTGTGTTATCTTAAGAAACATTTTCATCAGAGATTTATCAAACTAGAAGAGCTAACAGGAACGATTAATAACGAAATTATTATAGCAGGAGATTCGGTAGAATCGACTGAGAAGTGATACTAAATTTTTGGCCGATGGTGTAAGTTCAGAGATGCTGAATGTCTGGGTTACATGTGTGACGGTTCAAAAAACGCAATTCGTGGCCTTTTAAAATGCATGGGACATTGTCGACACGAGCCTGACCCCTCGTTTCACGCTGGATCTAAGGACTCCCCGCCTGTCTGATAGGCTATCCCATAGCGAGGAAGGTGTTTCCCATGGCGGTACGTGAACACCGTTAAGGCGTGCTTCTTGGCTTATCTCCGGCTGGAAGGGTTTAGTCGCGTATGCGTGACACGTGTCCACGATAACGTACATTTCCCTGTTACTTCTTCAGTCCACTAAAATGTCATCTTTTTGCTCCCTTTGTCGCTTTCTGTCTTTTCTTTCTTGTATTAGCTTAGGTTTAGAATATCCGCGGTAAAATTGAAGAAAAATGTGTAACACGTACATTATCTCAAGAGAATTTTTGACAGCTGTAGAGGAACTTCGATTTCTGTTAAACTTATTATTTTCAGGGATATCTGCAGGTCGTTAAAGTATCCAATGTTTCGTAATTGAAAGCTTCGTAAAAGTCAGGATAAATGACAGTAAATTATTTCCAGCGAATGGCATTGAACATACGTGTTAAGATAAAAAATTTATTGGATGGCCTTCGTTGATATTCGAAGCTCGATATTATCATATCGAAAAATGGAACTTCGTGGTAAATAGATTTAATGTGATAGATAGAATTTATTCATTTACGGGAGATTTGATGGCGAATTATATAGAATGTAAAAATGTATAAAACATAAAAATTAAAGCTTTCGGTATAATATACGACGAACGAAACTAATCACTATCCAGGATAAATTTCTATAAAAATTTGCCACCTAGTATATTTTTCTTTTACCTTTTTCATTTAGTACTCAACTAAAATTAAAACTCATCATTCGATTCGATTATGTCTTGACCACCTCAGTAAACTACGAAATACGCTACAAACTTTCCAAACGACCCAATAATTTCAGTCCGACTATGCTTCAACCACATTTCCACTCGATTCTTTATCCTTTTGATAGATCCATAGATTGAATCTTTACGGCGGGCAATTTTTCACTCCTTATTCGTCTAGTTGACAGTTTATAGGTAAGTGTTGCTTTAAAGAATTTCTTTTGTCCTGTGGTTTGTAAAAGAGGGTCGAAACGGAAAAGAGAAAGCTTGTTTCACGATGGTTGATCTACCGTTTCAGCGGAAAGTCTTCATCCCTGTTCTCTTCCTTTTTCTGGAAAGGAAGTCGCAGAATGGCTGAGCCATTGCTTGCCGACTTGCATACTGATCGTTCGACGACGCGTCGCGCTCAATCTTTTGAATTATCTGGAGAATCAAAGGAATGGCTGAACTTGCTGTAGATGCTGTTCTCGACTTATTCTTACAGAGCTGTAGCGATTCGTACCTTTTTTCCTGTAACGTCTGTAGATTTTTTATTCACCATAAGTTCTTCGTTCGTTTCATTGGTCAAAAAATTAAAAAAAATCAAGCTATAAAAATAACGAATTGCAAAATTACTTATTTTATTACTTTTTCATGTACACTGGCTCACGGGGCGACGATAGTAGCATAGGACGAAGTAGAATAAGATAGGACAAACTAGCAATAAGAAGTAGAGGAATAAGTGTCATAGTGTACACGAAAAATAGTATTGTGGTATTGTATACAAATTATGCACGGTAGTAAGGCTGATAGCTGGTACCCATTCGAATCTGAAAGGTAAAAATTAATTAAAATATGCACTGACTTGTCAAATGATTAAAACACTTGTGAACATTATTTATGAATATATTATAAATGTCATACATTTTGAAATTATATATTGTACATGCTGTGTATACATCATTCGTGTATATATTGAGCCAATATATTTTTTATTCTAATATATATATAAATAATTTTGAAAACGTATAACACACATAGTATATTCATAAATAACGTTCACAAGTTTCTCAATCTTTTGACGAGCCAGCGTATGAAACAATTCATTAATTTTAGTTTGAGAAAATTCATAGACAGAAAAATAAACAGAATTTTATTACGATTTTATTGCAAACATAAGAGTAGTAAGTATTAAGTAAATCATTTCGGACGAAGTTTTGTGAAATATGCTGCAATATGCGTTTTAATAATGGCACATCTGATCTGTTTAGTTAAGTTGATTTTATTAACAGATAGGTAAAGTAAAATTTATAGGTGATATAATAATTTTCGTTAATATCTTAGTCACGTCGAAGAATCAGGCCACGAAAGTTCCATCTCGTCGCAAGTCCGATGAAGTTAGCTGCGATATTGAAATCAGTTGCTCCGAATGAACACGATTTACGTCGAAAACACCTGACAGCCTAAACTTTCCCAACTCGGAAGAGGAAATCTCAATCAGTCTTTTTCCCGTGTTTGCGGAATGGTAAGGAAGAATTACCATAAAAACTCCAACAATCACAGCTAACCACAATCTTGACCAACTTCGTACAAATAGTCTTTAAAAACCCTGTGATTATCATCTTGGACTCTACCATTCAAATGGTGTAATATTCTCATCTAAATGTCCCAACGTGTAATTCAATTATATTCGATATTAACCTTCCACTTGTAATATGGGTTGCCGAGTTCCAGGCGAAATTTTCATTGTTTAATAGTATATATTGTATATATACTATTATATATATATTTATTACTATATATATATTTAATAGTATATATTATTGTTTAATATTTAATAGTAGGTATATAGTATAGTAAATTATGGACTACGACAAGTACGTCGAAATTTTTTCAGGTTCTTTTAAAGACCGAAAATAAGAAGAAATCAGAGCCAAGGAATGAAAGATCCAGGATGACGATCGGATTAGTGAAAAACGATATTCCCGGAGAGTTAAGCAGATTTATGATGAAAAATATCAACTAAATTATTTATAACGTTAAAACGAATAATACGGATTTATAATATTAAAATGTATAATGCGGACATATAATATAAAAACATAGTGAAAGATATAAAATAAAGCTTCCTTAATGCCGTTTCCATCTAGAAGCCCCAATTTTCTACGTAATTTATACCAAATTTCTTCCTCCTTGATCCGTTAGATAATCGATGATGAAACAAAATTCGGGGACGAATATCGACCACTAAAAGTTGAAACGCTGGGAAAAGCAACAATTCGTATGCAAACTTAATATTTAAACGCAGCCACGTTTCCGTTTGACATTAAATTCGATGGTTGCTGGTGCAATTACTATAAAACACTCGAAGGCTGAGTCGGTCGGGGCCAATGAGGGCGAAAAATATTTCCGGAATTCCATACATAACAACTATTCAGACGTTCGCCTCGTAAATTTTATAGGAATCCGGCGCGGCAATAACGAGCTTCAGGGACGCTCGTAAAAGTTGCTTTTTCCTGAAAACTTTATCAGCCATCACGGTCGGCCTCGGCGCGCGATCTATTAAAATTAATCAGCACACTAATTGTCACCTTAATCATCCTGCGTCTTCCCCTCTCTACCCATTTCCCCTGTGTGCCATTATTGCGACTGAGTTACGCAACGCGTCTCGTTTTTTCCCCTGTGGAACTTTCCCAACCAGACAATGCGGAATTCATTTATTCATAACAATGTATCTGGGTCTCCGAAACGACGAAAGATTATGTTACAGTGATGATGGTAAGTTGACCTGGTTTTTCGAGTCGATCAAGAGAGAATAATTATTTTTCCAATCGCTTATTGTTCACTGTGATTTATAAGAGAATTAAGTAAGTGTGATCGTGTGTGTGTGTGTGATTGTACAGTGATTCGTGAAAGTATTTGAATATTCGAGCTACTGAACTAATTGACTTCGCCTAATTGACTTGAATAATTTAGCTTCGTAAGATCATTCGTCGAATATGACAGATAAACAACGACCGATTTTAAGCTAAATTGAAAAACAATAATGTTCGTAGAATCGTCACTTTCCTGTATTTCACAATTTACGAAGTTGACATCATTTTTTACATTTTCTGGAATATTTCCAGACTTTATTAGTAACGAGATTCGTTATATCGCCGGATGGATGTTTGCGAATTCAGGGAAAATTTTTAATATACAGAAGACGCACGAAGAAAATGCACATAATGGACAAAAAATATGCCAAACACCAGTAAAAAAAATGTGAATTTCCATAATTACAAAGACTAGAATGGGAAATGTTCGTAAAGATAGGAAATTTGCATAAATATCCGCAATATAAGCGTAATAATCGTGTCTTATTACATCCTTATGAAAGTTTCGCATGACGCGATGAAAGTTCCCACAAGTTTCGGAATACTTTCGCGGGTCGTTGTAGTTATGTTTTCTCGATATTAATGCAAACCATGAAAAGGAGAGCGAGGCGAGGCTTTTGCAAGACAAAGTCGATTTAAGTGAGGTCAATGTATCTCAAGAACCTTCTTGGCGAATCGACTTTATAGAAGGAATCCTAACAAGGGCGTGGATATCACGACACTTTAATTAACCAACTTCAGAGATGTTTGAAGGTGCTTTGAATTAATTGCCTCAATCCTTCATGTATACCATATCTATAGACAAGAGTCAGACTAAATCACGTCTCCCTTCTTTTCGAAATTGAATCATTATACATTATATAATGTATATGCACGTCTTGTCGCAAAAATAAACCAACTTTTTAAGTTTTGAGTGGTGTAATGTTTTATTTGTTTTCAAGAAAAACAGTTGCGTGCGTTCAATATCATGCAACAGAAACAAATTTTGTAATTATTCTGCAATTTTTTTGTAATTTGTTGATTATAACGCTGTATCTAATGATCTAGCCGCCATAAAAACTTCACATAATGATAACGAAAGATGTATTTTTATGTGACAAAAATTTCGTATTGATGTCGCCACTGGTTTCTTCAAGTCTTGAAAAGATTTTTTTTTTTGCGATAAACTGTGTGTATATCATCTTACTTTACGTCTTTTCATGTACTTTATCAGAATAAGAAAGGGAATAGGACTGTCTGTCTACAGGGATCTAACCAATTCAAGGAACAGATTGTGTTAGAAAATTGCTTTTTAAAAGCTCGTTTGGTGAAGACAATTTTCATCCCTGGTGAAGTCGTTGTCCAAAGAAATTCCAGTTGAAGGTTGTGCTGTATTTAGGAGGCGTCGAAGCTTTAAACTGCGCTGCAGTGTCTACTTTCGCACATAAGCTATATGAATACGTGGAGTACATTTAAGTGTAATTTATAAAATATTAAAAAAAAGGAAGCATATTACCGAACAAAATATACATATTTCCTTATTTTTTCATCCCTTCCTTTATTTGTCCTCCATTCTCTCTTTTCCTTTATTTCTAATTTCCCTCTCTCTTATTTCATCCCTTAATTCCCTCCATCATCTCCTTTTCTATTTTCTTTTTCCATGACTTGCCTTCTCTTCAAGAAGAAAATAGTTTTAGATTTTTGATATACGTAGGTAAATGCAATGTATTATTTACAAGGCGTATTTTACATAATAAATGCGTAAATATCACTTTATGGTGGAAAGTTCTGCTAAAAAATAAGAAAAAAGAAATGTTTGGTTCAATCTGTCTTCCGGATGCAGATATCTAACCGACACTATCTTGATTACGCTATCTCGAAGGCGGAAGAGTACTTCCGATCAATTTCAATTATCTTATTGCTTCTGTAAATATCAACCACGACAGCAATCATAAAATGTCTTAAAAGCAACTTTTCTTTACACCATTCTTTTACACCGTCGTTTCTAAAGAAAATTCATTTCAAGCATCTCCAAAGAAATACGAATCTCGTCTTGAGTGTTCAAATACAAGTAAATATCGTGTAATTTCTATAAGCAGAATTTCACACAATATAATCGTGACAATCGTGTCTCGTTGTTGCGTTAATGAAATTTCAAAACATTTCATGCAACACGTACGACATGAACCTGCAAGATTTTTATGGCGTTCGAATACTTTCAACGACGGATGCATATTCTTTCGTTTCAGAAAAAAGCACGGACAGCCTTTCGACCGTAGAAGAAGAAGATTGATGAACAGATCGGTATATACTTTGGACGGTTGGTCACAGTGATCACGAAACGACCTCTGCCATGCTAATCTCCATTGTCCACTGCACCATTAATTCCAAGGACCGTCGTGTGCTGTTTTATAAATAACGTCAACCACGAACAACATATTAATGTGGTTATGATTCACTTCGATAATGTCATCTCTCGCTAACGTTCCAGAAAACGGAAGAAAAGTCTTTGTGTTATATCAGTGACTAACGAAGGTATTCGAGCAGACCTCTAAAACAAAATAATTTCTTTAACGTTGGATCAAACGTGATCGCGAAGAAAATAGATCCACTTGAGCTTATAATGAAAATTAAAGAAACATATTTCGTGACTCCGATCAATCGCAATTTTTACAAAACTTTTTCGACGCATCATCCAGTAAACTAATCGATCTAGCTTGTTAAAAAAGCTCCAGTCGTTTGGACCAATATTAAAAAAGTTATTCTGTTTTATAGGACGTCGAAATGCTTTCGTGAGGCACTGTACATATACGGTGACTAATTTCTTTCCATGGAAATTCGTCATCGTCGCTGCGATTCTCTTTTTGCTTCCGTGCATAATTCTTTTCACAATGAAACCGACGACGTAGTAAGATACGGAAGCAATTTGGCTTTGCATACGCTAATTAACGTAATCTTGCGTACTGCAGCTGGCGTGTGAGAACGATACGTTAGACTTCTATGAGCACGTCATTTTATCGCGTGGTTTGTAGAAACCCTATGAACGTTCTTTCATGATCCTTGACAAGGGAAATGGTAATCGTTCTCCATGAAAGCGTTCTACAAGATGAAACACGAAGAAAGAAGAGAAATTAATTTTATAACGCTTTTAAGTCTCTTAACTCTTCAGTCACTGTGGATTAGGTTACGATGCAGTACAGGAGACCCTGTTCATTTTTATATCTATTGATATTAAACAACAGCAAATGAATATAAAATCATCTAGCATTGTTATTTTTTGAACAACTTGATACGTACTAATATTCAATTTTGCAATTCCTATTTATACGTAACATTATACATTTTCCGTTTCATCTAAAAAATTTAAATTATATTCTCTAAGGAATTCTCCAATTTTCTAAGAGTCCAGATTTGTTCGTTTATATTCCTACCAATACGAAACAACAGCAAATAGATACAGTATCTTCTGAAATTTTTACTTTTCCAATAACGATATAAGTTGATATTAAATCTTGCAATTTTCGTTATATATAACGCAATACATTTTCCATTTTATCTACAGAATTTAAATTCTTTTTAAATTCTAAACTCAGATAGTTCAGGTTTGTTTATTTATATCTCATTCATACAGAACAACAGCAAATGGATATAAAACCTTCTGGAATTTCTGTTCTTCGAATGACTTGATCTACATTGATATTAAATTTTGTACATTTCGTTTATATGCAGCACCATAAATTTTCTATCTTACGTTGCACAGGCTAATCCAACAATCCAACTTCTAGTAAACGATCTAAAGAAATACGTATCGTGTGCAAACATACTCATCGAGTAGAGAAAATGACTACGAGGGTAGAAAATGTGTCGAGACGTGTATCTGGATTTTTGCTCGTTTTCTTCTTTCGAAATCTGCGTTTACTCGACTACGTTGTTCCACATAATGCGTGTGCCTCCATTCCGCGTAGATGCGTTTAATATGCATGTTGCTGTACGTATACTCCCGAGGATTAAACTCTGTGCCAGGTCAAAGCATCGAATTACCTACGTAACTACACGGTGATCTCGTCACCGTGGCGTCAAAACTCAACATAATTCAACGCTTGTGTTCGTCCTAACAACTTTCAGAGTTCTTACCAAGTTTAAGAGACAATCGCACGAGTTGGAGAAGAAATTTTAATCTGTACCTGTAATTCTTTGCTAATTCCTACGAAAGTAGATGTAAATCATATTTCCAATTACTTTCTCGCGCAAGGATTGTCGTCGAACAGGATCAATCTTAACTAGCATCTTATCAATTATCATTATCAATCTTAACTAGAAACGAAAAATTCTTCGATCTTTAACTTGTTTGTATTTCCTTATATTACTAAAAGTATGGTAGGTTAGTCGAGAAGTTTATGGATCTACGGTGACTTACAAAAATATTTGAATATGTATCATGAACGTATTTCATAAATATATTATGCGTTCTTTAAGAAATTAAACAAAAATTCGTTAACAATTTATTATCATCTCTATTAGAACGTCCCTAAAGTTTCTTTCGTTCTATAAGAAAATAAATGCACAATATTTTCTGCTTTATCCATTTTGTTCTATTACTACAAAATGGATCATACACAATTCAATGAAATAATATAAAACAAAAAATTTGGGAAAGAAACTTTTAAAAGGCGACCTAACACATCCGTAAGATTACTTGTCACGAAGAACTGGCATAAATAATCGTAGCTTTGCAACTAAACTTCCACAGATACATAATTTAATTCGCAACAATACTACATCTATTCTCCTAATCTATATTAATCGATCAGCACGTTCGGAGCTTTTACATTCGATTGTTATTATCTAGCAATAAGAAACCAGAAAACATTCAGACTCATAAATTATCAACAACGATCGAGTATGCGGTACAGCTTGTAATTACTAAACTCCGATGCTCCGTGAATATGCTGAGCTGATTCGTTATTTATAAGAATCACGTTAATTCGTTTGCGTTCCCCTTTATAGATTCAGACCGCGATGCCGCGAGGTACGTCAAGCCAGCAGCTACGTGTATTTTAGTCGCGGGTAATTTCGTGGGAAACGCAGGACGGACGAGGAATCATCTTAACATTCTCCGGAGATAACCGCTTGCCTGGATTCTGTTTCCAATTATCCCCTAGGCGATCCTCGCGTCTAGACGAGGCTTTAATTCATAATACGATTGGACGGAGTCTCTCGCGACGGATTGGAATCATTCTGAAGGACGTTCATGGCGTCTTTGGTAATCGGATATCAGCACAAAGATGAACGCGGGGTTCGCATCGATTCGTTAGGGGGATTAATTTTAATATCCTTGAAACTACTGTCCTCTACGCGTGCAGGCAAAGGAGACCAATGCCGCTCGTTTATACGTAATATGGAATTGTCTAATTTTGTCATTAATTTAATCATCGTGTATGACGAAATGTTTACTGTGTTTCTTACAATTCGTCTTTTCTTTCGATAAAGAAACTACGCTTGCTTTGGGTAGATAGCTAAGAATTTTCTACCACTTTGAAATATGGCTAGATGGTTCTTACGAAGAGTTTTGAGAAAAAGAACTTTCATGGTAGACGTAACATAAAAATGACGTAGTATACGCGTTCGATAGTCATGGAAAGACTGCGGATTTGTACGTACTTATAGAAAATTTCGAGCTGCGAAAATGTACAGGATGTGGGAAATATGCAAAAAATAAATAAAACATCCAAAGTATGCAAGAACCAGTTTTTTGTCTAAATTAAACTCGCAAAAAAACATGAACGCGCGTAAATATCAGCGGATCTGCACTCGTGAGATATACTGACATTCACCGATGCTCATTTGCGCATGTAAATACAGCTTCAAAACGACAATAAATGTCACTGCATAAAATTCGCCACCGAAAAACGTATAAATCCTATAAATTTTTCAAGCGAACTGTGTATTTATAATTCCTCTAAAAAAAACAAAAAAAGAATAAAAAAAATAAAAAATAAAAAACTACAAAGCAATCGTATCGAAAGTTTCGTGTTAATTATTTCCTGTTAACCCAGTAAACCAATTTCCAATGGAGCGGATATACACGCGGGAAAATGAAAATAGAAAAAAAAGGCTACGTGTGGCGCAGGCATTGGTCGGTGATGATTTTTGGCGAGGGGGTGTGAAAATCGATAGGGGAGAACCGACGGCCACTGCACATATTGGCCAACCGGCAATTGATGAGATCGTTAAAGTAGGCACACCGTGCATATCTAGTTGGGGTTTCATACAATTCGTGCAAGTGTACACGAGCCTCTGTACGTGTACCTGGTCGCGCGCTTCTGTGTGCACAGGTCAGAATGCACACAGTCTACCTCAATATGCAGTGATCACTAATGCAATTTCATGGCGCATGCACGTGCAGTAACGAAGGCTTAGGTCACGCTTTCATATACACTGACTGATTACGTCTTGCCTGTCTACGTGCAGCCGTGTAACTAGGCTGTCCGAGTGTCGTTTTATGAAAACGATTCCGCGCGGAATCGAACTAGTATCCAGCCTGTTCGTCGTATTAATGAACTTTCTTGTTTAGTTTCGTCGGACACTGCGGTCCAAGCTCTTCTCCGACTTCTATGGATTATTTTTAGGCAAGAACGTTAGCTGTCGCTAAGATTATACCGGTCTATTTCAAAATTATATCGATCTATGAAATTATGCTAGGCGACAACATTGCACGTGACGCGCCGCGACGCGTAACGTTTAATTCGCAACTTTCTTCTCGGTTGATTTTCAGCATCGAATTCCAGTGTTTGACGTTGAGAGTTCGAAGTTTATACAGTACGATGTGAGCATATAAAGAGGTGAAAGTGAAAAGTACTTCTGACGATATAAATAAAATTTTCTTCTTTTTATACGTTTCAAGTATCCCACATGTCTTGTTTAGCTAAATAAAACGCTACGTATTTTCTATCCATCATAGTTTTGCGAGTATTTTATTCTGCGCAATGATAATGTCAATTTAGGAATAAATGTAGAAATTCATGTTTCACATCTGATGAAAGAGTTATGAAAACAAACGTTCGAATCTGTAGTTCGCCACCGAATGAAGGAACTGAGATATTTATAGTATTCACAATAAA
The DNA here is from genome assembly GCF_040668555.2 of Bombus flavifrons. Taxonomy (NCBI): domain Eukaryota; kingdom Metazoa; phylum Arthropoda; class Insecta; order Hymenoptera; family Apidae; genus Bombus; species Bombus flavifrons. The sequence continues at coordinate 6,659,081 of NC_138455.1, read as the reverse complement.
ACATATTCTGTCTAAATCATGGAAACAGTTTACGTATCTCTGATTTATTTGCTCGGCCTAGTTAGTTAACATATCACATCTACTGTTCTCCTCTTTTTTTTTTCATTTTTCAAAATACGTTAGAACATTTGAAATTCACCCTGTTCTTTAGCTTTCAAGCAAAGTTACGTTACGCAGGACTGTTACGAAATAACTAAAATTATTTCACGCTAAACGAAAACGAGAAACAAAAACGACACAAGGGAAATTATAAAAAATATTGCATCGATACTTGACTGAAATATGCAAATGAAGCGGAGCAGCTTGGTTTCCCTGGTAATATCCGTAGATTACTAGAAACGAGACGGACGTCTTTTTTCTTTGGACGGATGTTCTTGCGAACAGGACAGACCGCGAAATTCACACGAGACGAACGGGACAAGAGACAAAAATTGGGAAACTTCCCGGAAGCTTCGGTTTCTCTCCACTGGTCTGGAAAAAGTTCCTAACGACAGCCTGCACTTTTATCGGAGTAAATAATTATCGGTTGCCTGTTCGACTCGCTCGCTCCCTGTATATTTTTCTCTTAAAATGAAAAGAGAAATTCAGCAATCGAAGCTTGTCGGTGTAAAAACAATCAACGTTGAACGAAGTCGCTCGTTATCGACGATTGGATGATGGATGACGTCGAGATGTTCAGAATAGCAAAACAGTGATACATTTTGTTGAGAAGAAATCCAACGAAAGCGTCTCTTGATCTTTGCTCTCTGTTTGCCGGCATCTTATCTCGAGAAATTTATAAAACTGGCAATTAACCTTAATCGAGTTAGCCTTGACTGATGAATCTTATCCGTGGACTGACGTTTCTCGACGTAAGGTATGAAAAAGAAGCGACGTCACGTAAAACCAAACTAGCACCGAGATGTGCAATAAACATCATTGCCAAGATTCCCGAAGCTAAACAGAATTAATTGAATCTTGAATATTTGAAACGCCATATTAAAGCAAACTATTGCTAATAAAATTGCATGGACGTCATACATTATCTTTGATTTGAATGACGTCGAGTGGAGTTTTAAAATTCATTCTCCGAACTAACCAATTTTGATCGTACAAGACTTCAAAATTTCTTTCTTTCTTTTATCCGATCCGTTCCCAATTTCCTCTAGCGACAGATATTACCAAACAATGGAACAAACATCAAACTTCATTCCCTAAACTAATTTAATATTCAAATTTCATACCGAAATTCTATTCTGAAACTAAACAAAACCAACTCCATATACTAAAACAAATCAAATTCAAATGACGATGAAAATTGATTATCATCTGTTACATGATCAATCCTTAGACATAGTCAAGCTTCGTTCCTTCTGCAATTCCATTCCTCCATCATTCTATGTAATAAAACATTCAAGTTTACGTAAAACCAATTGAAATTTAAACTGCCTTGTCTCTAAGTTAATCAACTGCAACGATAAGAAAATTTCACAATTCATTATCGTTTCCTGTACGATAATAATTAATTCTCAATGTATTCTAAGATCTCTCATATAGGTCGAACTTCGCCCCCTAAAGTAATCCATTTTGATAATAAAAAATCAATGATACGCTTTGATATATAAGCATTCGAGCGAATATATAGGCGTCTGAAACTCGAACTCCAGTTCCTAAGCTAATCCATTTCACTGATAAAGAATCGATAATACACTTTCCGTTCTCCGCGCGCTAAAAGAATCTGTCTGCAACGAAATAAAAAAAAAAGGAGGAGAACACGATCAAACTTATTGGCTATAAGTGAATTATCAAGTGAGCGAAGAGAGTCGATTGCTTCTCCTTTGAGACGTATGATCCTGGATCCAGGCAAACGAGCCCGGCCTGATTAGGTGGATTGTCTGATTAGTCTGTTTCCCAACGAAAGGAGAAGGGGTTAGCCGGAAGTCAAGGAACAATCGCGAGTCTTCCGGTGTGGTTGGCTGCCAGCGTGTACGCGAACAAGCCAAACTGCAAACCGAATCTTCCGCCGTTAGATTGAGTTCGGAAACACGCGCGCCAGTCGAACTAATCTCGCCCCATCCTCAGACAGGTTACCACTTGCGAAGCATCCCCTTTCTCAGCCGTGTCTGTAACTCCATCAGAGACTAGGATTTAAGCTTCGTTCGCATGTACGAGCGATCGCTAGCCAGCAGATTCGAAATCCACAGGCTGGACGTACGCTGAATTTCTCCGAATCCCCGGTCTTGAGATGAATCTTCAATGAAGATGGATCCCATTTCCGCTTCTATGAACTGACAAGTGTTATCGAATGGACGACGCTTTTGGTTTCTTAGAGTTCACAGGTAACGTCGATGATTTTCAAGCAAGTTTCACGGTACTGGCGAGGTTTCAACGATGCTGATGGAGTAGTTGAAGATCGTTTGAGACGTGAAACGTTTGCGAGGAATAATTGGAGTTATTCGACGTTCCTTGGATCGAAAATTTCCAATCTCTTTCTCTGTTTTAGCTACCGTGTATTTCCTCGTGCTTCTTTGGTCGTTTTTGTTGGTTTTAATTAGAAAATGTTGGGAATAATTCTCTTCATTTGGATCGATTTTTGACGACGCAAGTTTAAGCTGTTACTTTTCTAACTTTGGGGGGCCAGAGATTGAACAACGAAGAGAAACCAAGAAAACTGTCGGCTCAGATCCATTGAAACTGAAGACGCTGAATGCAACCGAGAATGATAACCAATTCCAGTTTCGTGATTACAGATATTTCAAGTCTTGCAATTAGATAGTTACACTCTGAACCTGCCAGTCTCGTAATTGCTCGTATAATGAACCTATATGCATCAAGAACCATACTGGCAATTACGATAATTACGACTTACGCGAAACTCTGATTTCGCAATGAAGTAAATTTTGCATGACACCGTACAAAGAGACTAACAAACAAAGAGAGAAGAAGAAGACAGAAACTGTCACGTAAAACGTGATACGGACGCGAACAAAACGCGAATAATCTAATCTCAAACCGTACGCATCACAGATGCAGGTGTTTCAAAGTGACACAACCCAAACAAGCGTCTGAGAAAGATCGAAGAGATTACAGAAAGATTAGGGAAAGCTGGCAAAAAGACGAGAACTCTAGGAAACGATAGTCGAATATTGTTCTTGGAATCTTTCTATTCTTATTCCTTCTATCTTCGGAGAAGTCTTTAGAGATATTAACTTTTGTCAGACACACACAGCATTGGATTATTTTTGCTTGTGACGCTTTTGAAGCGCGCGATACAGCGAAGGCCGCAGGTATTCCGGTCTCTACCGGAATCTTAAAAAGAGAAATTGGAGAAACTATAAAGCACGGAGGGTAGCTAATGGGCAGCGGCACTTACCACTGAATTTTTTAGAGTGGCTTATCCACGTGCTGTTGAAGAACAAAGAAGGCGTGAAGCCAGCACGAGGAGGAGGAAGCCAGGGGAAAGGGAAGCGACGGGTTGAGAGAGAGCAGAGAGCCACGAAGGTGGCGTTCATTTGTTATTCATAGGGTCGCCATAGCGCTGGCACGTCGTCGAACAGGTTTCGAACACGTTCGCCAAGAGGACCACGATGCCCGCAAACTCATCCGACAACTTCAATTACACAGATCTCTTCTGATCGCGAGCCGTCAGCTTTCGAATATATGTATTTCGGATATTCCATAATTGAAAAGTTCTCTCGAAAAAAAAGAAGTTTCGTAAGAATGCAGAATACGGAATTAAGTAAATTAAAAAAGCTTTTATGTCTCATACTGTACGTGTTATATGGAGCGTTGATTTTTGACGAATTTGAGAAGACGAAAAATTTACGTATACTTCAACATGGATTTTCGATTTGCGAACAATTTAAATATTAAAACGTTCATTTGTCTTAATCGATTGAAATTTTATTAATAAGTGGAACTGCGTGGTCATCTATTTCGATAGCGATGTAAGTTCATTTCCTGTAATCTGCATCCGGTTCAGTCGAATGATCGATAATGAAAAGCAAATGACAACGAACGTAATTCTAACCTTTGTACCCGACATAATATTGCGCGTGCGGAATATGTGAACAAGTTGTTTAAATACGATCCAGTAATATACTCGTAAATTATTATTATTATTATTATTGCTATCAAGTTAAATTGTCATAGTTAAATGTAATTATCATTACGTTTAATGTATTATTAAATTAATAATAGTCTTACATTTATATCGGATCGTATCAAAGTGCAAATCTAAGATTGCAAAAAGATTCGAAGAAATATCACATGTTGTCGTTATCTTATTTTCTCTTTTCCATGAATAACCTCGTATCAACAATCGGTATCTGATGACGATACACGTATACATGTTGCAGTCTAATATTATAATATTTATTTAATTTCACTCTATTTATTTTCAAATACCCTACAAGATATTTCCAAAGAGAAATAATAGATTAAAGCATAAAATGTAGATTTAAATAACTAAAATTTAACCAATTGAACAGTCCACTAACTTTAAAAGTAGCGTAAGTTCATTTACAGACCTGAAAAAGGATATTGGCCTAGTTAATTTTCCAAGTAGCTATTTGTACAATGAACTCGTTTGTACTCAAACAAATAGAGACGTGGACAAACTAAGTAGACCGTATCAGGATTTTTCAATCGATGGAAACGCGAACACTTGGATATTTCAAAACAGAGGAAGATACGCTTTCACCACTTTCAAAATGAATGATCCATATAAAATATTCTGAAAGTTCATTAGATGGATAACGAGAGACCACTGTCATGATTATATTGGTCAAAGCTGAAAGCAATTTGATAATGTATATAGAAATTGCAAGATACTGTAAATCTATATTTAATTCATAAAAATCAATATTAAATTCTGCAGAAGACCTATAAATCTTTTCGCAGAGTCTTCCACGACGTTCTCTCTTCCTTCAAAACGAAGGAGACCATAGAGAGTAGCTTCCCTTCGCGAAAATGAAATGCTAACACAGTTTTAATAATAACACAGACCCGTGTGGTAAGGATAACGGTCCTCGCGCAAAGAAGCTAGATTAACCAATTAAAAATTGAACTGTCAATTGAATTCACCCTCTTTCGCGTTTATCGTACGAAGCACGCGGTATCGTGTATCACAGGCTAATTATCGATCAATTGGAACGAAACGACAATCGAGAGGTCGGTTAATTACTTTGTTTAAAGGTGCGTCGATCAACGGAATCGTGCAGTTACCGCGCGTTAAAACCCGACATTTATCACATCGAACGCGAAATTACGATAGATAAGAACAATAATTATCGATAACCGCGAATGTGTCGATAGGGTAGAAACTCCATTAATACGTCTCTGCCTGCACGTAATTACGCAATATCGAAAATCCAGCGTAACTATAACCGTATAATGCCTCGGAATTAACGTGATCTAACGAAATTACGGGTAATGTAATATTCGATTAATGAGTAACGTATATATACCACGAACTGTTTAAGATGAGAATAGAGAGAACGATGCACAATCTAAGCCACGGCTAACAAACGATGAATTAAATACCAAGCGAAATTAGTAGTTGGAACGAATCAATATTTACTAAATTAATACGAACGAAGAGAGGCAGGTTCATTAATTAGCGAGCAATTGCTCGGTGTGCTTCTCAAAAGCATATCGCTGGGCCAATAGAATGATTCGTCCGCCAAAACTACACTCGAATCACCACATACGAGTTACGATGATAGAAACTATGAATCGGCAGGTCGTGCATAATGAGAGAGGAACCTCTAAGAACGACTATCGTGATTATATCAGCGAAATTTGGAACAAATTCTAAAATGTATATAGCAATCATCGTGAATGCATTTACGGTTTAATCGCAAAATTTTCGTTCGTTTAATTACTAAATTATATATAAAAAATATAAGAATACGAATTGATAAACTATAATCAGCATAATGTTTATGATATTAATATATACATATATATATTATTATTATATATATACATATATATAATATGATATTAATATCACAAACTTTATTGAACTGATATATCATTACCGATCCTCATAGTGGAACATATTCAATTTTAATTATCAGAGGAATCGATAACTTTGAAGAATATTTCTTCTCGACGAAAATTGATGTCTAAGAATATTTGAAAAAAATATGTCTCTATCGTTGACAGATTGCGGATGTTGTCGTGTGAATACAATTAAAAAGAAATGGAATCCAAACAGGGATGCTTCATCCCCTAAATACTCTAAAATGTATTATACTTTAGATATTTTATGTGTATCATATGCATTTTTGCATCTTCAAATATCTCGTAAATGCATAAACATTTGCAGCCTCATCATTAGTAGAAAAGTGCTTGCAGAAAACACTACGAGTGAAACAAGTATCTCAGGAGGAAAAGGAATCTTATGCGTGCATTTGGCTCACATTCACAAAAAGGGAAAGTGTATCCGTAGGAAAGTCTGAGCGTGCCACTTGTTTGTTAGTTGTAATGAAAACTCAACGTTCCATTCGTTGAGATAAATGGCACAGACAGAAGCCAAGAAACAATTAACTAACGTTTATTAGAATTTATATTCTTCTCTATGGAGGCGGCACTGTGACACCATCTTCTAACATTATTAAATAACTATTTTGCAAGGAAAATTACACTTAAACTTTAGTATTCTCATTGGCGTGTAGAATATTTTTCAATGAAAGATGAGAATTGTTCAATTTTGTCACTTTCGGTGCTATTTACAAGCACTCTTTAACGAATGTTTTCCACAAGCCAACTTAAATCAATTTATTAGAACCCCATCTAAATCTAATTAAACACAACCTAAGCATCTCCAGTACATTTTGAACGTTAAGTAAATTAAATGGAAATTGAATGAATTAATTAGCGAATAACTTCTCCGATGCACTTGTGGAAAATACATCGCTAGATTACTAGAACGATTCTTTGACCAGAACTACTCTCGAAACACCACAGACGAATCATGACGATGTAAATTATAAATCAGTCGGCCGTACATTAAGCAGGTACCTTAAGAAGGCTGCATCGACCTCTTGAAATCGTTCTCCTACGTCTCGACGGCTTCTCAAAGGCGCCATGGTACCGTACATACGAAATGAGCTCCAACCCTTCAAAATGCGCGTGCACACGACCGGAAGTTAACCCTTCGAGAAATAAGCCATCGAGGTCGGGCCATTATCAATCTCTGATTTTCTTTTTTAGAACTTCTCCGCTTCCCAATGTTGGACGTTCATGGTACAATAAAACATCAGTAGAAGGCGGAATTCAAAGAAAATTTTTGGATCGTAAAATTTCATGGTCGGTATTAGACTGCGAGATGTTTTCTATAGAGTTCAAGAATTTGGAAAAAAGGCACCTTGAAATTTGCCTATTTTACAATGTTGAAAATTCTTCGATATCAAAAAGTTTAGGTACTTCAGTAGAATTAATAATGAAACTAGCAGATAATTTAATATAGTAGTTACAATTAGAAAATTGATTCGTAATTTCTTATGAATAATTCATCTTCCATTTTACATGTCTTTGATGTAAGTCATCAATTGTAATATACTTGTCTTTAAATCTTAAGCAAGTCTCAATCTCCACGAATAAATTAAAACAACCTGTCTGACCACTAAATTTCAGATATCCATAGGAATCAACGAAAGATAAAAATAAAATATAAACATACATTTCCTGTTCGAAATATTAAAAAGAATATTATGCAGAATATTATTTCGTACACATTTGCATACTGCTTACACTCTGTACAATCGTGTACCCTTAAATTTTCCATAAATGCATAATTATCCGCATTCTGATCATAAAGAATATACTATACTTTAGACGCAACATATATATTTGCATATTATACACGTTGCAGTTATTTTTGCACACATTTCAATTCCCCATAAACGCGTAAATGCCCTTAGCATGCTAATCATCAACGCATGCCAGCGTTCCAGCAGATTCCACAACCTGTTAAACCAGGTCAAGGAATCGGATAAACGTACGTACAGTCGGAGCCTGTGTCTCTAACCATAAAACAAAACATCGACGTTTAACACCTGTCGAACATCTGCCGCTACGAGCGACAAATTTTAACGGTGACACGGGTCGTACAGATTTTATTAGAAGGCTGGCCGACCGTCTGTTGAATCGAGTTAAAGTTAGCATGGGAACGAGCGGAGATAAGCCATTGGGAAGGACGCGGCACGTGGATGTCGGCATTCCCTGGCAAGATTTATCGTTCGAACAAAACGGAGACAAAGACGTCGTCGGGCGGAGGCCACGTATTTTACGGGACATCAGCAATTCTCCTGGGCAAATATGCCTGGTTGTTTGTTTTAGAGGCGGTTCGCCGCGATTCAACGAGCGCCCGCGCGACGTACACGCTTCGTCCTTGCCTCTCTTCGAGTCTTCGCGAACGAAGGCGTGATCCACGAATTCTAACGAGGCTGTGTGTGCAAATTTATGCGCCTCGAGTGCACTGTGCGTTCCAAAGTTCCGCTCGAACCTCGACATCCTCTCTCTCTCTCACTCTCTCGTCATGGTCGTTAGACATCTAACAGAGAACCTTCGAAAAGCTCCACTCGGTTGCTATGCGCACATTAGCTTGTTCGAATGTTTGGAACATGGGTTTTAAATAAAATGAATATAATTGTGGGAGAGAAGATTTGGAAAATTTGCGGACGCAAGTATCTGAGCAGGTGAGATGTTTTTCAGGTTTGCAAGGTAAAGCGCGCGTGAGCTTCCGAGAAGGAGAAAGAATGCGTTACAAGGGCAACGAATTTGTATTTTGGTTTGCATGAGTTAATTAAAATGAGGGGATAATGTATGGAATATTTGAATACAAATTATGAATTTATTAATTCAATTCAGAATCTTCTATACATGCCTCAAATATACTATAAAATCTGAATAAACTAATCGATATAATCTGATTGTTATACATATTCATTAAATGTACTATAAAATATGAATAATTTTATTAATTCAATTCATATCTCGTTATATATGCCTCAAATATGCTATACAATCTGAATAAACTAATCAATATTTCTGATTAAAAAAATGCAAACTGATATAACTTTGATAATATGACTACTAACGAAAACATTAAAAAGTATATGGAGTAATAGTTAATATAACGGGGAAACGAGTATTTATCCACGTAATTAGCAAAATATCATTCAAATCTTCAGAAACACTCTATTCAAAATGTACACAATTCCTATTATAAGTGTTAGGCATTTATCATTTTGATCGCCCTGATACATCTAGTGTTGATCTAAAATTGATATAAAAATATAATAAAACATACCCGATAAGGGAGGACTACAGGGATTAAACAAAATATGCAAACACCTCTTGTACATAAGAGGTGCTTCCACTATTCTGACCATTCCCTTGTATGTATAGAAAATAGATAATAAGACAGAATAATAAACTGTGCCAGGGGATTGGAGTATCAAATTGACGACACGACAGGAGGAAGATTTTTTAAAGAAATCAGATACAATTATAGAGGAGGAGGTTTGAAGAGTTTGAGGAGTTCGGATTGCAAGGAAAGGGAATGAGAATGTGACTCGAAGAACCTCACGGCGAGTTTTGGGATACCGTACAGATTCGTGAAGCAGTTTAGGAAATCCCGAAGGATTCGTGAACTAGTAGTTAGGAAGTCTCGCTAGATTTCTGGATCGATTTCAGAATTCCTCTGGGATATGTGAATCGTGTAAGAAGGGAAAAATCTGTGGACCAATTTAAGAAGTTTGCAACGACAAATATCTCGTAGTTTGAAACGTATTCTTAATAAGTATCCTTGCTTTCGCTTAATTATCCGGTTAATTAATTTTCTTCGATATTCTTTGATTTATATATGATCGATTTGTCCCCAATAAAATAAAGTAACGAGACTATGTATCTACTAGGATTTTTGTAGGCTACATTTTTAAAAAAATCGCGCTGATGATGACCTTTCTGTTATTCCTTGAATCATTATTCTATGTCTCTCCTTTAGAGAACTTTCAATTAATCGATTACAGTAATTTAAATGAGTTCAATCGTACAAGAATTAGCTAAATTACTTTTTCATTCCAGAAATATTCTTTGCAGCTAAAAATAATAGAAAGCACATCTCGACAAGGTAACAAGATTATTTTCGATGGCCACACTAAAAGCGTTGAAGGGAGGAAGTCGACAGTGAGAAGTTGTCTTTATTATTTAGGGGATTTGTATTCTTTGTAAGGCGACGTATGTCACGGAATCGAATTTGCACAAAAGGGAGAGACGTTCTCACCTCTTCGTATTGATATTCCCGTACCGATAATATTTCCCTCTGATGCAGTCCAGATCTGGTAAGTGCACAATATGCATTATGCATGCCCTACTGATATCGTCGTATACACTGGGACGATGGTCTACGATCGTCCTGCATCGACCATCTAAATCATTCATTCTGCCAGCTATTTTCACATCTTTTCGCAGTGACTATTGCGCTGTTAGAAAAATAAAAATAAAACGGCGCATAATTTAAATCGATATTTGATGACAGATATAGAAATATGACAATTTTCCAGCTTATCCAAATTATAAATGAAAACTAGTGCTTAATTCTTGCGGATATAGCGACACAATTATTGTATTATTTCTATTTCCAGTAAACATATCAGTGAAATGTCAGTTTGAATATCAGATTTTAAACATAAATGAGCAGAAATATGCTTCGATTGTCAAAAATCTAAAGTGCAAAACTGAAATAACGAAATTTTGTCCAATATGGACTCAATGAAGATAGTCTTTCGTTCAATCTAGAAAATTTCTTGCTGATCGATATAGCTTTGTTTGGTCCCGTTAATATAAAGAATAAAAAGAAAACGTGAACCAATTCCTACTATTGTATACCAGTAGCTAAAGCACTGGTAAATTCACACGCTACTTTGGTCAACCCGATTTTACAACACTCCTGTCAACGACACTTGTCTCTGACATGCCAAACAATACCTAGCTTTTATCTACAAATCGAAATAACCAGTTGAACATGATAAAGAAGAACACGAAGTCACGTTTCCTAGTTTTTACAGAGAAACAGGTTTAACGATTCACTACGCTTTTAATCAACCTCGTATTACCAAAATTCCGTCTGTATATTTGATTTTTCAACTGAACACATGATTTCTCATCCCATTCGAAATCTTTCAAATATTTCTGTCCGTAATATAATTACAATATCAAACATTAAGATATTTATAATTATTGTAGAGTTAAAACATTTTTTATCTTATATAATACAAGTATTTTTGACTTCCATAAAATTTGCTCGATTTACCAACTATTTTTCATAAACCTCCATTTTTCGACCTGACAGATAATTTACACTTTCATTTTATTACCTATATTTATTATTATATTGTTATATCGTGTTACATTGTATCACTATATTTATTTTATTTACACTAAAATTCTCCTGTTCAATCGTAAAATAATATTAAAAAAGCAGGAAATGAAAAAGATCTGCCAATCATATTTTTCTCCCGTAGCTTTTAATCGATAAAATCTTGTCTAAAAAGAACCTTCGAAACTCTTAAACAAGTCGCCGGAGAACACTTGTTGCGAGAAAGCGAATGAACAACTGGAAAATAAAAGGAAGAGGCGGATTTATTTCTCCGAGGTTTGATCCTATCAAATTCGTCGGATAGTTAATCCACCAGAGAGGGATGAAATTCCGAAAAGGCGCTCAGCCTATAATTTCTTTCATCACGATGAACAGACGAAATACAAAAGTGGCATTTTCACTTTGCCATTGAATAGAGTTCCTTTGGCAAGCGCCTCCTCATGCATATGGATCAGCCATTCATCATATTTTGACGGAGAACGTTCCCACTCTCGCGCTTCTATCCGGTATTAACACGGAATAATTATGTCTGGTTCGTCTGCTGGAAATCAATCGATGAAGTGTCGATTTTATGCAACGGGTCGAGTAATAATCTCGCGCTGCTTTTTTATTCAAAGTTGCTCGATTGATCACGGCCGATCTCGCTGTGTAACCGTGTTTGTTCTAAAGTTCCAGTCTAAAGTTTATGCTTACAGATCAGAATATTTTCGATTGGTTGAATACATTCTTCCCTCCTTTCTCTTTCTTTTTCCTTCTTTTTTTTTTTTTTTGCGAACACTTTTGTAACCAAATTTTGTCCTAAAAATGAGGTTTCTTCCCCAAGAATTTTCATAAAGATGCATATTTCTGAAAATTCCTATGTACGTGCTTCCGTAGCTTTTATCACGTAGAGAATGGAAATTTTTGGTTCTTTTCTAAGTCACGCCAGTTCTGAAAAGTGCGCATCGTCAAATAGAGTGCTCGCTCCAACGCCGTCATCTTATTGAAAAATAAATAAATAAATAAATAAAATAAAATTTGTTCTTCACTTATCGATAGTAATGGAACGAGTGTCATCAAACAGATTTTCTATCGTGTTCGTTGTTTAAAAAAGGTGTGACTTTCGCGCGTTTGAGATATCGTGCCTCCATAATCGTGTTCTTTGTCAACTGATAGAAAGGTCTCCTTTTTATCTGAGGATCACGTGATGATAAAATCACTCTCATAAGATTGTTTTGTTGTTCCGTAGTTTTTATCTGCTGCAAGGAAATTATGCAGTGGTCTCTTATCTGATAAAGAACGAAATTGTTCGAACCTCTTATCTCGTTTCGCCGCTCTTGATGATTGTGATACACGTGCCGCGAGATTGTATTTTTAGAAAATTGCTGTGAAATTCTGCGAATGTACAACGCGTTCAATTAATTCTTAGCTTGTTTGTAATCTCAAGGAAAGATTAAAGATCTTCGAAGCGGAAATGTTAATCCTCGAGATCGAGATATCTACCGTGTTCTTTTATATGTTTCAAGTATCAATTATGATTTTAAAATATTTTACAAATCAATTATACGCTTGAAGTGAGATAATTATTGCACTATATTTCGCAATATTTAATTTATTTATCGTCACTTGGCGTGTAAAAGGATTATAGAAAAATCAGATAAATATTATAAATTCCTTCTCTGTTATTTTCTGTCATAAAAATTGACAATTTCAAAGCGTGTTATTATATTCGAAAAAATCATACGTTCAACGATGGATAATTAAAATTCGGAAAGTTTTGTCAGTCGTAAAAATTACGTATATTAAGAAGCGAGCAATAACGAATCGTGTATAAAATCTGTGAAACACGTCATCATGGTCTTATTATCAATTACACACGAAATTATCAGGGCAACACGTTACATAAATTTATTATGAATATGCATGCGATCCGACGTAACTTCTCTTGGCACATCATCACTGATCAATGCAAATTGGATACCACGAATTAAGCGCAAGATGACAGGATGGCGAGATTGCAACAACCGCAGGGCAATCCAATGTCGTATACGCCATAGGATATGGTCCCATTCTCAACACTTCCTCCCATCTTTCTCATTCTCCAAAATAATAAATCGAGAAAATCATATAGATTTATAGAATCAGAGATATCCCTTGAATCTAGTACGATTCCAAACACGTATGTGCCTTGTGAAATAATTTTTTATTTTAAATGATGATTTTTTAATAGAAGCATTTTCTAATTACTGTCAAGCTTGCAAAAAATCTTTTCTAAAATTAATTCCACGTGGTTTGTGTACGACGATAAATTTTTCGAGTCTGAATAACATTTTCAAGTAACAAATGATTTATTTCCATAGGTTTGTGTATCGCAAAGGGATACTATAAATTATAGTAAATTGCAAAGTGAATTTTATAAAATGATAGTTACAAATTACACAAGCGTGTTTAAATAATTTTCTCTAATTTACCCCATTTTTTTCCATTTTTTCCCACTCTTCTCTATTTTCCAATTTTGCAGTTGAAACTAAAGCGAGACAACAATTGACGTTAATGTGAAAATTTCTGCAACGATGAAATTTTTCGCAGATGGCAACAATTTGATGACACTCCCTTCCGAGCGAAAATTTGATTTCATCCCTGATCAAAATTTTAAATATACATTTCTTTTGTTCGCGCTTGCGTTTCAAGCGTTTATGATTGATGCAACTGCGACGTGATTAAATTCATTATCGAGGGAAATAAATTTTAAGAACGTTGAACGCGAAACTGTTTAACGAGTCGGTGATTTCCATCGAAATCGCGATTAATCGAGTCGTTCGACGGTTTGGAAACGTTAAGTGTCTAGAGGCTCGGAGCTAGAAATTGATTTCTGCGTCGACGAACCGGAGACACGGAATTTAGCGAATAAGCTGCTCCACCGGAGAGAAAAAGGACGCAATTTCGACTGTTCTTCTGTGACGCTGCGAATCGATTACTCGGAGAACAAGGCGCACTTTTCTTCCAACGAAAGGGTGAAGTCTCGGCAAAAGGAACGCGTGGAATTTCAATTTCCAGGGCCTACCCATTGATAAATGCCCTCTCCATTAATTGTTTTGTTGAGTTTAACCCCTTAAACTTTACGCTACATTAGCGATTCATTTATTCTAGCCATCAGGTTAGCGATTTGTATTATCCTTTAACCTTTAAACCTTTGTATGTATGCATTTTCTATTAATTAGCATTAAAGCAGTATTCTAGATTTATTGTCGAAATAAAATGATTTTATTATTATTTAGATTTTTTTATGGATTATATTGTATAGCAAGATTTTGAGAATTTGAACGTTGAGAGATATTAAAATTTTTTAGCTATATGTATTATCCGTTTTTTAGCTTCATACTTAATTAGGTTACGATTACTTTCTGCCATGACTTGAAAAAATATAATGAATTTATTTACTATATTGGCGAGAAGATCCATTAGTATAATACGCGAGGAGAAAGATAGTAAACAAGTAAGCGAGTAATCAATTAATTATAACTTAATAGCTAAGACTATTTCTGGCTAGTACGTAATTAACAAAAAGTGACTAAGGAAGCATTTGAATAGAATTGAAATGCGCAGAATTACTAACTAATGAAATAATAACGAAAACAATGAATTTCTCTTAACGATAAACGAGCCGTTTAAAAGGCATATTAATCAATTTCGTAAATCGAAAAGCAGGAAAAGACGATGATATTCTAAGCACCACTTTTTGAAATTCACCTTAAATCGCGACAAATTATAGAAATAAATAATTTTAAAATTAACAAAAACCGACATGAATGAAGTACGTAAGAGGGACGACGAGTAATAGCAGCGAGCAACTGGTTTACATCGTTTTAACTCTCAACCAGTTGAATATTTCCAGTATTTATCGCGAGATTTCCGCGAAGAAAAAAGAAGAGAATGAAATTTCAATCCAGAATCAATTTAATTTAGTAATGTAACCTTAAAATAAGAAGGAGCTGTGAATCTACTCTAGAAGCTTATAAGAAGATCACAATTTTCCAAGATTTCTGCATCGATTCAATAACGTACTCGATTCAATCTGTCGATGCATCCATTTTACTCGCCTCAAGGAAAACCGAGGGATAAGCAAAGTGAAATTTCTTGATATTTTTTGTTGGCTGGCGAAAGAGCCAATCGCAATCGAATTTATCGAAAAATGAGTCGATTTGCTTGTGTAAAGTGATTACCATAAACGTTCCATGGTGGTTACGGAAAGCCTCGAGAGTTATAGAGAACGTGTCGTCCGTTGCTCCAACTTCCGCCAGCCACAATATTCACCGACCTCTGTAAACATCTGTCGGCTCTTTGTAACTCGGTTTAATCGGAAACTCGTTTAACTGGCGGCCAATTTTTTCTTCTTGAAATACCGTGGACGCTTCGAATATAATTATTCAACTTTGCTTGTCGACCAACGCTTCTCTTCCAAGCTGAAAATGCAAATATTAAGCTCTTCCAGGCTCGGAGTTATTGGCTGTTTCCAGTGAAATTTGTAACATTCAACGCATTCTATTTTCGCCGGGTGGTCCACCTTTCACGTTATTTCGTTGCATTTTTCGTGACTTATATCGTTGATTTAATAGAAAAATGACTGAGTTGAAAAGAGCAAAAAGAAATAAACTTCTTTAGCAGTTTCCTACAATTTGGCAACCTTTCTTGGTTGGTTGAAAATTCTTCGAATCGAAAATAGTTAACATAATCTTGTCAATTATCTGTGTTAATGCTACAACGATCGATTATCACGATATATTACAAGATCAATCTCGTTGTCATCGCTGTTACGTTAAATTCATTTTCGTGAACAGAGACCAAGTTTTGTGAGCTATGACGTTCTTCCTGCTAAGTAGTGTAAGTAATTTAGTGGCATAAGCAATTAAGTAATTTAGCAGCTTTTTTACAACTTAGCTAAAATTTCGGGGTCTTGTTAATTATCATTTACCTTGTTAATATTTAATTATCGTATATTTATATATGTTAATTATCGATTTCATTATTTAAACTATGACATTCCACCTGTTAAATAATACAATTTTGTGAAATGCCAGATTGATGGAGGCAAATACTACTTGTTCATTGATTTTCAGTGGTCGTTCAGTTTTAGTTAAGCTAAGTAGTGCAATTTAATTGGATGATTATGATGCTCCTATTGTGGCAGATTAATAGACAAATACCATTTGTTCGTTGAATTGCAGTGGTCGTTCACTTTTAGTTAAGCTAAGTAGCGTAATTTCGTCGAACGATTATGATACTTCTATGCTAGTAAATTACTAGAAAAAAAACTGTTCATTGATTTTTGATGGTCGTCCACCCTTCATGCTACTTTATTACGTTCTTCGCGATTCACATTATCAGTTTGCTGTATAGGTGAGCGACACGATTAAGAAAAGTGAAATTCTCTTTTTCTCCGATGAACCAGTTTGAAATAGAAAATCAGGAAATTAACTTCTTCTCGTATGCTATTCAAATGTTATCTGATACACGTAATTATCCGATATTTCCATTATATTTAATCACTGTGCTAGAAATATCCAGTTCGCTGCCTGAACACAATAAAATCTACATTTTGAAAAGCCTTTGCACGAATAAAGACGCATCGACGGCCAGCTGTCAACGAGTTTTATACGACTGTCGAATAGTTGATGTCGTCGGGTAACGCGTTAATTAGGAATTAATTGAGCCCCGGCCAATTATCGATCCAGCGTATTTCCGGTGTCGCGAATATTCTAATATTTATGCAATTATTCGATGTAACAACGCGGCACACTTGTCAAGTTCTCGATTTCCGCGACACTTTACACCGAAACGATTCAGTACTCGATCGTGTTCCCTCGTTAATTGCCCAATTAATTAAGCGTTATTGACGCGTGCAAATGTACGTGCAAACACGACACACAACTCGTGCATAATCTTTGCTCTACTTAACGGCCAAGCGGTTTACACAGATTTACACGCGAGACCTTCGATAACGTTCTACGAAATATTTTCCACCGGCTGATTAATTCCTCGTTCGTTACTATAGAAAATTTATATGCTAAAATATTCCGGCGATATTTTATTAGCCAGCCGGTGTTCTTCAAACTATCCATCTATAACGATAACAAGTTTCTACGTTATCATGCTGCAAGCTTCTGTTTCTGGGAACAAAATCATTGTAAATGCATGAATTATGGAAAATTGGAAAGCTCCTATCGTTGCTTTATAGCTTAAGTCGATTTTTAGAATATAGACGTATGACTATGAATTCGATGTAACGATCGTAATAATTAATTCGATATAATGTCACACGAGTTGAAAGTTACATAAGCTATCGTTTCGATATCTATTAAATTTTACTTTTATCTTTGTATTACTATGCTATTTTATTCTGCTCGGTATGTTACGTTATATTAGTGCAGGTCAATTTATTTACAAGTATATCGCGTGGCTTCGTGTACTTACGGAATATTTAAATTACCATGTATCTACCGGATTTATAATATTTATATTGTACAAACATATCTGAATTTCTATTTTAAAATTGCAATAGAAGTGTACGTAAAAAAAGAACAGGTAATTGTCTAATGATAATCTAGTAGGCGAGGTGCATTTAGAAAAATCACTAGCTGTTAGATTCTTATTCAAGAAGGAATGCAACGATCAATTATAACTCTATTGTTGTAAGAGAATAATTCTTGAACTAAAATTCTCGTTACAAATATGTGCAGACGTAATACGTAGCTGTTGTCGGAATAATAAAAGCAAAATTAATTTGCTTATTTTAAGGATAGCTGATAAAACACTGAATCAACGTAACGGTTGAATTTCACGCATTTACAGCCGGGGAGTACAGTTTGAATTCGATTAATTAACGACGCGCGACATCGTACCGGTTACAGTATTTATTGATTTTCCGCAAAATTTGCAATTAACCGACTCCCTTCCCCGCTTTACAGAAATTAATTTAACCGCAAGATAAAATTACTCTTCGATTATTCGCTGTACATGTATGTAAGCCAACGACAGAACCTGCCAATTTGAACAAAACGAACCGATAACAGATTTGATTAATTAATATATCGTAATGACAGCACGTCGTTAGTAATAAAATATGATTCGATAAAAAAATGTATTTTTAACCAGAATTACTCGCAACGCGTAATGCATAAATCGCATTTATTTCATTTTGAAATTCAAATGAAAAATTATGAAACACATTGTTACTTATAATTTTCTAATATTTTTAAGTACTTTCGTTAAGAGTTTCGAAAATTTGTGCGTGTTGTTGTTGTCTGTTTAACTAAGTTGCTAACGTAAATTGGCATTGTAGCTTGCCATCGCAAATTGTCAATATAATTTGTCGATATAAATTGTGAATGTATAAATCGTCATCATATATTGTCAATATAAATCATCCATATAAATCGTGAATGTGTAGGTGGTTATTGTAAATTCTCAATAAAAATTGTCAGTGTAAATTGTCAATGTAAATTATGAATATGCAAATTGCTACTGTAAATTGTCGATATAAATTGCGAATATGTAAACTGTTATCGTAGATTCTCAATAAAAATTGTAAATATAAATTGTCAATATACCTAGGTTGTCATCGTACACTGTCAATATAAATTGTGAACGTAAATTATCGATATATGTTGTAAATTTAAATTGTCAATGTGAATCGTCGATGTAAATTTCGAATACGTAAGTCGTCAATATAAATTGTGAATCTGTGAATTGTCAGTACAAATTGTCGATCAAAAATTGTGAATGTAAATTGCCAATATACCTATGTTATGTCAATGTAAACTGACAATATAAACTGTGAATGTAAATCGTCAATAATGTGAACAATGTAAATTGTCAACAATGTGGTCAATGCAAAATGTCAATAATGTGGTCAATGTAAATTGCCAACGTATATTGTCAGTGTAAATTATCCGTATACGTTAACGATACAAGTTATCGACATATATAACATTTTATCGAAACTGGCCCATAGAAATCAAAAACATGCGGACGATTGTCCCTATTGTTAATGAAACTAATAAACTTCACGAATTCGTAAATAAGTCAAATTGGCGTGAGCCTTGTCACCTGCAGGAACGTAATTTGTCAGTCCAACAACTTAATTGAAATATTTATCCCGAAAACTCCGCACAACTAAGTAACTTTCCCTCGATATTCACCCCAAATGCCTTGAACCAAATAAATTTTTCCACTCGGACCTCCCGCCGATACTCTCGTTTCTATTTAATTTCCAACATACTTCGATCGATATTGTATTTCCGGAAATATTTCAAGCGTAATTAGAGAGCCTTGCGCTCACTTTCCTCTTTGAATTCGCGTTGTCCTAATTCTCGCGGTGTATATAGAGCGTCGTTGCGGGTTCCGTGGCTCTTTTGAAAAAGTTTTTGCGCTTCTTTCAAGAGGTCGTTTCGAGTCAATAGGCCATCCGACTTGAGGATTCGGCGAGGCCAGCACTGGAGGAACCGTGCAGAGGACAGAGACGGGGACGAGGAACGGAATGGTTCAAATATTTGACCAAAGGGTGACCACATCGAGAGAGCGTAGATGGCTATCTTTAAAATTCAGTGCTCCTGTCGGTGTAACGGGTGTGTTCAGAAGTTCCCGCCATTTTCTGCTGGCCTCTGTCCACGAGGATGGAATTTCGGAGGTAAAAGCTAGTCGAAGATGCTCGGTGAAACCGACAGATGTCGAGATAACTATTGGAAAAGTTTCAAGATGGAGAAACTTGTCGAAAAATTCAGCTGGGTACAGAACAATTCTCGTATCGATGTGAATCCTGACTATCGAGGGAGATTACGCTATACGCTTCAGTTCAAAGTGTATTTCATCCTATTTATTAGAGTGTACAGTGTTAGATACACGTAACGATTAATCGTAGGCAACCTGCAGCGTTTATGCCTCAAACTCGAAATTTCCCTCGTAAATTTCTTTGAAGCGAATCTTCATTTATGCGGAGGAACGTTCGAAACGTTTGACTCGAAGTTTCATCGTATAGCGTTTGTGAAGACTTGGATAGGTATTTCAAAATTTTGTTAGAATATTTTGATATTCTAAAATGGTACAAAAAATGGCGGATATCAACGATATAGTTTGGCTGTGCAAGGGACGAAGAAATATGTTAAAACATTTGTTACGTTTGCCGAAGAACTCTGACAAATTGTATACTTCACCATTTGCAAGATGATAAAATCTAATAACATCCTTATATAAACCTAAACAGAAATGTAGCATGGAATAAAATAAACTATATACTGTATGTTAAAGATAATAATAAAATAAAAATAATTATGCTATAAATAATAATAGTAATTTGACGTCGTATTCATCATCTTTTTTTTCTTTTCTCTCCGTTTCTTTTTTCAATGAAAAGCATATTCAATTTTCCCACGTTCTCCGATCAAGATCGTTAAAAATGATGTTTTACGCAATTATGCATGACCAGATGAGAGAACGATACTCAAGAATGATTGAGGTAAATGAACGTGGGAAAGAATAAACTATACTTCAATACGACTACTGTTACTTGGTAAAATGTAATATTCGTTCTGTCTGTTGAAACAATTAATATTATGAAAATTAACGAGGATCGGAGTATACGAAGTATTCTCCAGGAAATGATTATTCCATCGTATAATAAATACGTGAAGCAACGCGAGACGCGCCTGATCCTTTGATAATATTATAATAATCGGTTCAAGTGTAACAAGCGATCCCATGTTAATAAGAATGATTAACATATCGTGAAAGATCAGTTCTCACAGAGTTCAGCACGAGTCAAGGGCTATTTATCAAATGTTGAAAGAAATGAAATCCCTGTTACGTTCTCTGCAACCGAATTGTATCGTACAATCGTTGAAAGGTTTCTGAACTGCGAGGAAGACGTAGAAAAAATTGTTGATCGAATGTTTCGTTTCAATTTTACGTCGAAGATTTTTTGCAAACATTAAAAATGTTCGTATTTATCGAGATGAGAATGAGATTAGAACATAAACATTCGACAACTGCGACGCTTTTAAAATACGCTTTTAAAATAGAAATCTAAAACAGCCGGAACACACGAGATATATTGAGATGAATGTTCATTGCGAAATAAATCGAGCATCGTTGGAAAATATGTTGGAAAAATAGGACGACTCTTGAAGGCACAAACTGGTTAAAAAAGTGTTTAAGAAAGAGTGGTCCCGACGAAGAGAAGTTTGATCAAGACTAAGAAGTTTTGGCAGCAAGTAGCATAGTCGATGTGCTAACTTCACGGAGAACTTTGCTGTGTGCCTCTTACCCTTTCTTCAAGGCCGTCATGGTCGCTGTTTACTAGGGTTGCTATTGTCGAGGTGAACGAACTCGTAAGTTTGTGTAAACAAATCAATTCCGCAGTAAAAATTACCGGCTGGCTATTTTCTCGTTCTTTCCTTCTTCTTCGTGATTGATCAAAGTTTCTGTTCTTTTTATTTCTAAAGTTGCAATAACTAAAGTTGCGATCATACTTATTTACTTGGAATTGACATACATATAGTGACACATAAATAGGGAAAGTCTGCGCGTCAAATTCAATTTAGTTTGTAATCATTGCTCGAAATAAAATTTGAAAGCTTCTCTATGTTTATAGTTGGAGCAGAAAAGGAAAATGTATTTTTAAATCTTATGCTATAGAAAAAGGATAGAAATGCCGTTACATTAGATTAAATTAAATCTGTTGGAATTAAGTAAAATAGTCAATCTTCTCTTGGAACAAAAATAAATAAACAAAATAAAAGTTAAATACAGTTAATATTCCTTTATTCATTTTACCAAAAAATATCCGAATGTTTCTATTCCTTTCTACGCTCCAAGTACCCATCGATCACAAAGCCAGCACATAAATAACGAATGAGTATAAATAAGAAATGTACGTATGTTTATACAAGATTTTCACAAAACGCTTGACTCTCAATCCACTTGATACGTTATAATGAAAATACAAATAAAAAGATAAAAGAAAAAAATCGGAGAAACGTCAGGGAGCTTTAGCAAACGAGACTACGCGCTCGTTAACAATGGAAAAGAGCATAAAGCGTGAACGAGAAACGTTATGGAATCGCGACGAGGCGTGAAAGATGCGTCGTGACGCGTTTAACACGAGTCGAGAGGCGAAGAACTCGGAAAGGAAATCCATTCATGAGTCTGATTCCAGCGCCACTGACATCGTAACTCTCTTGCTCATCCTTTTCCTGTTATTTCAACCCTAACTCGCTCCAATACCATCCGTCAATGGATCTTGTCCCTTTTTACTCTGTTTCGTCCTTACACAGAAGCCTTTGCCTATTGAGTCTTCTGCGACAGTGCAAGGAAGACACACGAGAAGAATTCGTTCAAAATTTCTTCAAATCGTCAAAGAACAACGACGCGTGTATACATCGAACAGACGACAATGATACAAAACCGATATTTGCTTCAAAACACGATATATTTATACTCTATACATATAACACTCTAATTTGGTCTAATTTGGTATTGTTCGATTAGTTAAGGGTCAACCGTAGAGCGTGAAAGAAACATTTTTGCAAGTACTTGTTTCTCGTTGGCCTGTCACAAACTCAAACATGATTCACCAAAACAACGTAAGAAGATCACGTGTCAAAAATTGGTGCAACTTGTATGTTCTACCCCATCTACCGTATTCATTCGATCTTGCACGCTCAGGCTATCGCGTATTCCGCTCGTTACGAAACCTCAACAATAAGAACTTGTGTTCTTTGGAACACCGGGAGAACGAATTGGTTTCTTTTTCTCGCAAGACCGAGCAATTTCACACCGATGGAACAACCAAGTTATGACGAACGCGGCGAAAAGTCATTGGCGAAAGTGGCGGTACGTAGATTGAAAACAATATACGTAAAGGAGAAAACATCTTTCAGTTTGACCGTAAAAACAGAACGAAGGTCTCCGTTCAAACCAATTCTAATTCTAACTTGTTAGAAAAAAAAAAAAAGAAAAAGAAAATCAAGTTCGGTCCGATTTTAAAAAAATTACTCTGATTCAAAGGGCGCGTGTGCGTTCAGTTTTGCTCGTCGCCGTAAATGTTGAAGCGTGCGGTTGAAACACTACGGTGACCCGTAAAAATAGAATGGACGAGCGAGATCGTAGCGAACGTAACAAGCAATTATAATTAATATGCCCCCGACAGGAAATCACCCCTGGCATTTTGCAGCCACCTTACGTGGTCGTTCGTGTGTGTGTTCGCATTTGTTTGCTCGGCTATGGGACGTGTTCGAGGGGAAATCAATATGCGAGGCGATGTGTGTGCGCACGTGTTTGACAAACGCGCGATTTTCCTCAATTCTGCATCACGCGATTGTTCGTAATGATTTATTCGACCAAGAGCACCGAAGAGGACTAAGTTCTGGGTTAGGTTTCGTGTATGGAAGAATGTGAACGATTTGTTCATGTTGAAACCTTCAGCTGGATTACCGTATCGAAATGCAAAACTAGACGAGAAATTGCAAAATCTGAACTTGCAATTTCTTTTCAAATTTTTCGGGTACATGCGGTTCGTGCACGTGCGTGTGTTTAAATTTTCTTTAATTCGAAAAATACGATGAACATCTATTTTGACGAATACATTATCCTGTTTGGTGGAATCTTTTTCTGACTTTAATAATACTTTTGGAGAAGACGCTGTTAATGGACCATGCCATTCATCTATCGACTGTCAAAACCATCATCTATCAAATAACAGCGAAGAACGGAGTAAGTAAAGATTTAGTATAATCCAGAATAACAAGGTTTATCCGAAAATAGTAGTAGTGACGTTATTCGTGGATGGTAAGAGCGCGTTGGAACCAAAAATACGGTGCTTGAATGAAATTTAATCGAATGAAAATCAACGTTGAACTTACTTCTGAGTAAATTTGCACTAAGAAAATTTGACACGTTACATGATACAACCGAGTCTAGAAATCTTTAAATCTTATTTTGAAATTTGTATTTACTGAAAGATAATTCGCCAAGAACGAATACTCGAATAATGGAATAAGTGGACAGATTAAAGAACGATTTTTGTGGTTAACGAGATAGCAAGGAAAGGGGGCGAAAGGGAACGTGACGAGACAAAAATCGCGGCGTTTTATCACTGGCGCCCTGTCACTACGATTTCCATTAGTTTTTTCCGCGCTGATTAACAGCAAGTGCATGGCAACGTGAAACTCGAGAAAGGGGTAATTAAAAGGCGACTGGGTAAATTATAACTTTCGATTACGAATGGATTTTCAATTTCGCGCCGGTGGCTACCGGGTGAACGCGGAATTTCCAACTTGAAAATTAGTTTGCAGTAGCGTAGTTGCAAACGCTTTAGCAAATAGGTCAACGTAAATAAAGCCTTTAGGACAATTCATTACATATCGCAGACTAACGCTGATAACGAAAATGTTTCATGTTTATCCGATGTTTCTCGCTTATACTTTGGCCTAACTTTTCTTTCTTCTCCTACGAATCGTTAAATTTGAATTTTCCAATTGTATATAATATTCCCACGAAAAATACCGTGTTATCCTCATCTACGCACAAGTTGTATAAATCTTATCAACTGAATTCTTCTGATATTTTTAAATAAATCATATTTAAAATTTCTTTGACTTCTTAATTATCATTTCTATCTTTACTTTTTCGACAATGAACCTATTTATCGTTATATATAACTGAAGCTGATGTACAATAGCTTTGGCTCAGGATAGTAGTATTTAAACTTATAAGGAGAAACTGTTCGAATTATTCGTTGTATCATTGCAAAGAGAATAATGAAAAATTCTCAACGCTTCTTCCTCTTCTCCTATGCTCTATGTCCACATTTATCTCATCAGCGATCGTTTGGTTCGTGCTAATTAGATTTTCTTGAACACATATTGACTTCTTTCAGGTAGCTTATCGTATTTCTAATAAGGTCTTGCTATGTTAGCAGGTTTGTCTGGTTTCATGTGATATTTCTATATTTGGGGTTCTATTCTTCTAAACAATTTAACGAAACTAAATTTTATAGAAGAAATATTTGTATGAGATTTAATGTCATCAAGTTTTATACGAACCACGCTACAATTAGATCTTGAAGATACATATCTCACAGAATCTGCGTGAATGAAGAATCTGAAGAGTTGAGATAGACATCACACGTGTAACTTAACTTAACGTTCTCGACTTCGTTAATACAGTTTCACAGACGTTAAAGGTCTTATCTTTTTACTTGCTTCTTATTTCGCCCGGTATTTTCAACATTAGCACATTGAAATTTTCTGAATGTGCCTTGTCACTCATCAAGCATCGCTTATCTACGCGTCCGTATCTCAGCATCGTTCCTATCCATTTACGGTAGTCAAATAAATTCCTACAAGGAAACGAATCATGAAAAGGAAAGGCACGTGCTTGTATAAATCAACATCAACGAGTAGAGAGATGCTTTTTATAATTAGTTTCATGACGCGACGTTATAAAACTTTACATTTTCCCCTTGAAAATCAGATTGTAACGTATCAAAAGGATAGCTAGAAAGAAATTCCCAGACTTCCCGACTTTAATCTGCTACTTTGACAATTAATACAGCGTTAAGGCTAGAATTACCAAAGGTCAAAGCAGCTTCGGTTAATTCGATCAATTAGTAATTTTTTATACAAATTTCAAAGATTTATCCGGAATTTTCCTGATAATTGACACCGTCATAATAACAAAATTTTGAAAACGCGCGGAAAGTTGTACAAAACGAGGAAACTGATGAATTCGGGTTTGGTAAACAGAATGTAGGACCATTTTACACATTGACAAGTACCAATCATTTTGACTGGTATTGGTATAAATAGCCATGATACAAGATTATTTTAATTTTGAATAAATTAAAAAGAAAAAATAAAATTTTTATTTCTTTAGTTATCGCTGCAAAGGTCATTACATCATTGCCGACGAAAAATGTAACACGAAGTAGGAATTTTTAAATAAAATTGTAAAACCAGTCGTTCTGACTGTGTGGTAGTTCTAGTGTTAAAGCTTATTTTTCCTCATTATATACTTACATATATATTTCTTTTAAGTTCTATATACTTTTTTGTATAACTTCCGTTTCAATTTTTTTTTTTTTTAATACAAATTCTATAGTTTAGTCATCGGTGGATCTAGTGTTAATAAAGATCGTTTACTATACAGAGAACCCGCGATAAAGAAAGAAAAGAATAAAAGAGAAAGAAAAAAGATTTTCTCGTGTTTACTCTTACACGATCGGCTTGTCCATTTTCCGTGGCGAAGTTCCCGCGGAAAGGTGAGGCGGAAAAATGGTGGAGATGGCTCTTTTTATAGGAGCCACCGTAAATCGATGAACAAAAACAAAATTTCAAGGGAATTCAGTACTTCAAAAGGAGGACTTTGCCGAAGCTACCGGAGTCAGAGCTGCGTAAAGAGAAAACAAGAAAAGTGGAAAGGAAATCTGGGCCGCTATCGAACTTTGTTTTTTAATACAGTCTTTGGCGATTGGTTTAATTAAAAGCGAGTTGAGGACAGCTTTCAAACGAGTTTATAAAATTGTATATGTCATTTTCAGGATAAAGGGGATTCGTATTTTTCAATCGGTAGACTTCCCAAGTTCGGTGAACAAATAAATATTCAGAGAATATATTTTCCAACGCGCGTAAAGTTCGTACGCTTTCCGAGCGTCGACATTTTTCAAATTGCCCCGACAAATTTCGTTCGAGCTCGCAAAATTGATTGTCGACCTCTCTAACTTGGTCATCAATCACCTCGATCAAGAAATAAATATTCACTGGAGGATAATAAAATTTTGTTAAACGTGCATTCCACGCTACTTTTATAAGCCTAAATATTCTGCAGCTTCGATCATCAAAGATCCCAGTCTCATAATTCTTGTTACTATCATTATTTTATGGATTATTACACTGCGGATTTTTATGCATTTCTACGGTAAACTTGAAAGCGGAAAATTGCGAAGAAAAATATACGAAATAACCAAAATACAGCGCCTTTTACAATATTCGGTAGGTAGAAGAACTATCTTCCACAGAGGTTCCGTTTTTTTAAACTATATTTAAATTATACCGAGTGACTCGTGGACTGCCAGGTGATTTTACGCGTAAAAATGAGTCGAAAAGAAAGAATACAATTTTCTCGTGACGCTTTGTTACGGAGAAAATCGGTTTTCAAAGTATAACGAGTATATGTAAAGTGAGCTAATTTCGTATAAACTTAACAAAAGCAAATAATTGACGAGAGGTTAAACTACGCGTGAAGATAAGTCAAAAATGTGGAATAAAATCTCTTCACAAGATGCTTTGTTTTCGAGAAAAGTAAATTTGAAAGTATATCATGTCCGTGAACTAGTAGTTCTGAACTGAACATGTTCAAACTTTATTTTCTTGAAAATGGGTGCTTATAAGGAAAAATTTTATTTCGTGTTTTTGACTTATTTCCGCGTATAATAACCTTCTGCCGATACCTAAACTCATAGCTAGCCTGTATTTGGCCAAGTTTAAGTGTACTTGGCAAGTGTTCAAACTTGATTTTCTTGAAAACAAGGCCTCGAACGAGAAAATTTTATTCTTCCTTTCCAAGTCATTTTTACACATACAATCACCTCCCGGTCGATCGTGCACGAGCCACGGGGCACTCCGTATATTTTAACTGACTGGTGGTTCGTAGATTTCTAATAAACGAAACAAGCATATTAAAAACCTAAAAATTGTGAAACTTCAATGAGAAAGAACTCGGTTTCTATGTTATTACTACTACAAAATTATGCATTTTGATCAATTGAATAGGATTGGTAAATTTATAACGAAAAAGATAAGCGAGAAACCTGCGTCAAAGTAAATCTTGCCAGAAAATACCGTCAGCTTTATCTACAAGATACATTCTACTCCAAGATAGTCTTCAACCCCTAGACAGCATGATGTAACGTCAAGCATCGCTCAAGACGAACTTTACCAATACGAACTTTCTCAAAAAGGATGCGTCTTGCAGACGTAGCTAAACAAAGTCTAGACTACGTGGCGACAGCTTCGAGACAAGTTAAACTTCGTAAAAACAAAATTCAAAGGTTACTTAAATCTAGATTCGTTCGTGCGAACTGATATCCAGCTGTACGCCTATAAATCGCAAGACAGTAGTTGCCAATTTTGAACGTACTCTCTAAGCTTGTCGAGTATATTATTGGAATTTGGAAATGGAATTTAAATAGAAATGTGTCTCATTCCTTAAATATCGTGGCACGAATGATTTAGTCGAGATATCGTGTACTATTACGTATTTTTTCATACTTAAACCTTCGATAAATTTGCATAAACGTTCGCAGTCTACTTACGTCAGATTCGTCTCAAAAATTACGAAATACATTTATTCCGATTTTTAAGTTTAATGTAGTGTATATGTTAAATGCTCATGAAATATTGATACTCAATATCTAGACTATATGGATGTTTATGCAAATTTATACGTGTATGAATTATGAATACAATTAAGGAGATAGAATCTCGGCTGAAATATCCTTCGCTCGCTGGATATTGTTAACAGTATCGTAGTTTGAAGACTCAAAAACGTACAGAATACACGTAATTAAATATGTTAATATATGTTTGAGAAATTTAAACCAAAAGATATTCAAATATTCAAATATCGTCGATCATAAACGCATATACACCTGCAGTCCATTATAACTGATATAAAACAACAATAAATCAGCTGATATCATTAACACGACAACATACAACATACATCTCTCATCTTTCACAAACTTTCGTACGCTATATACAATGCGATACTCGCTTGAAACAAATCACTTAATCATCGACCGCATTTCTCAACACTATCCAAGATGAATAAACCTTTCCACAAAGATGAACATACTATGATGGCTGTTCTGATAGCAGGCTAATCCCCATGAATGTATCACTGGTGACCAAATATCATTGAAAATGCCTTTCGAAGCGTGTACCACGCAGAGAATCGTGCAATGGAAAACCCAGGCAATTTCAGAAGCCCGTCTAATTGCGGATGTGTTGGCAGACGCGTACGAATAACTAATCAGTACAAATGTCACCGGTTGTGTGCACTGGCTGCATGTACACACGTTCGCAGTTCCGCAAAGCGCGCCTTGTGTGTGCCATTGCAACGACGAATATGCCCAGCACGTGCAACTTAACGTCGCCTGTAACGAGGACACCATCGAATCTGTTCGACCGCTCACGGTTTACTGCTTCCCCTTGTCCCTGACCATGCTGTTTCCGTTCAAATACCGCCAGCTTATTACCCGTCCATCCCTACGCAACCAACTGGGTCACACAACTGAAATAATCAAATCTCCTCCAAGAATTTGCGTAAAATCTAATGAAAACGATCGACGATTTGTAGATTATTTTTTGACGGATGCGACATTGTTGGAAATTCCGTTCGAGTTTTTATCGTAGTTTCGAATAGGCGAAAGTCGTTGGGATGATATTTTAGATCGGAGAAGAAATATAATTGACAAAGGATTCAATAAAAATTTGATGATTCTCGGGAGGTTCGAATTCCTAAGAATTTGATTGAAACTTAACGTTTGATGTTTCCTCGGAAATATTTTAAGCTGATGTGCAACCCTAGAGTCTTAAAAAGAAGAAAAAAATAGTGTGAATTTAGCATTTTTTTCGACTGCAGATATTTTATAAAGGATCAAGAATTTTATGGCGAACTTTAAACAACATCTAAGCTCTGTGTCCGTATTTTTTTTATCAGATAAAATTACAAAATGACCAAATGCCACGACATTTTCTGACTCCATATCCAGCGGAACCTTGTTTTTGCTCGTAGCCAGGGGTAAATGTGACTGGATTGTAAAAAGTAAAAAGTCTGTGTGCAAACTTATACAAAAATAGATTATCTTCGATGCAGCGTATGATTTTTCAATAATTTTGAAAAATAAGAAAATGACAGCTTATTAAGGACGATAGTTTATTTCTTCGGTGGAAAAGTTTACCTTTAAACATTTATAAAAATTCAACGGATTACGACATTACAAAAATTGCACGTTGCATTGTAGATAACGCTATGCAGAATAATACGTGAAAGTTCCAAGTTAATCGGATGAGGAGTTTCGGAGATCTAGCGGGTGCAAGGTCGAAAACTATAATTTCGAGAAAAACGTGCCAAAGTTTTAAGTAGATCTTCCTCGGAAATAAAAGATTAAAGAAATAGAAGACACTGGCATTCAGCATTATTTTTTAGAATTATAAAATACCCTTTCGCCACGGTATTCTACGCATATCAAGCTTGAAACAAACACAAGAAAGAATTTCGATTTTCTGAAGCCGACGTAATTGCACAGCCTCCTAAATTGGACAAATATATGTAAAACCAATTTGCTGGTTTTTAGAAGGTTCGAAGTATCCGGGACTTCGATTACAATTCAAATTTTAAAGTTTAAAGTTTTTTGCGAAAAAGTACAATGAAATTTCGAAAGTAAAAAATACAATGAAATTTTTAGCAGACTTTAAATGTCCCAAAATCCAATTCAAGCTTACTGCGAGATATCTCGTACTATATAATATTCGCGATGTTCACACTCACGATTAATTCGCAATCAACCACTGGCGATGTTACATTGTAAAGAAACGATATTAACGAAGAGGTGCGTGGGAAATGGGAAGAAAAAAGCGGTACTCGAACGTTTATCAAAACGATGCATCGTGTGTATGCTCGGTGGAGCACGTCTCTCATTAAACGTATCTCGGCAACACAGTGTAATTAGAAGGGCGGTATATTTACGACGACCAGCCGGAAGACGCGGCTTAATTTGATCATGGAAAACAAATCCGCGCCTACCGTGAAATGCTATGCATCCGATGGAAATGTAATCTTGCGAGCTGTCCGCGTAATTAAAATACTTCTCTACCCAATGTGCTTCGAGTTTCGTTAACGAAACACTGCCGAGAAATGTTATTCGTTTGGATGTTTGATAAAGCTTTATCGTACACGATGTTTAAGCTTTATAGAAAATAAAGCCAAGACGGTATCAACTATCGGAATTTTTCGTAGATATGATAACACACGGAACGTTTGTTCAAATCTTCTATGGATACTTTATGTGCGTGTGTTGTTTTATACGACGCATTCGAAATTTAATTAGCGGTGTAACGAGGCCCCATAAAACTACCATGATCGTACTGGTTAAATCTGAAACGAATTTGAAAATATATAAAAAGATACAAGTCGTGTATTGCAAATATATATATATATATATATATATATATATATATATATATATTTCGCAGAGATTATCCGAGGACTTAAACAGTTAATAATTTGTAACATCAGTAAAGTGATATATAACGAAGCTATAGTGGTTTATCGCTTGTTATATGTTCAATGATGGGATACTAATTTTTTACTGAATATATATTTGCCATATTTATATTGGCTAAAAATCTGATCTGTTTTATTATATCGATAATGAGAGTTTCAAATGTTTTATATAATGCACATAACACATACGTAAAACGTGTCCTTCGATATCCGCGCAGTAAGAAATCATGGAAATTTGCTAGCAATATTTTTTTAGGCTTTTCTTCTTTTTTTTCTTACGGAAATTGGACGTTAGACAGTCGAAGCACGGCGGACCTCCATTTATCGAGACGAAATTTTACCTAGTTAGCGCATGGTTGAGTAAATTCCTGGCGATTGAATCCACTTATCTGAACGCGAGCTTCTATTATTTGAACGAATAATAAGAAGAAGAAATATTCCAGCAACTAGATCTCACGTGAAAACACCAAGCATCCAACGAAATTCGCAAAAACTACCGCACTTGGAGTCGTATCTTGGCTAGATTCCATTTACAGGCAGTGGTTAAAAATTAACCAAATAAACAACTAAGAAGCGCGAGCATTTTTCCAACACCGCGGAACAGGTTTCTGCCGGCGAGACCAGAGAAACGATGACAAATCGGAAATTTATGTAACGAAGGCAACATCCGCCACGCGACATCCTGCCTGTCTGGTCTATTATATCTGTTTGATCGGCGAGACTTGCTCCTCTATAGTCTTACGCAATCGATTGTTCGACAGACCAGCCATTAGCACATTTTTCTTGTGTTCGTTGTCAACCTTGTTCCGCTCGATATGAAAACAGATACTGTTGAACCGGAGATGGAAAAAATTTGGCTTTCGACTGGTTTGAAGAGTAACGCAAAGAGTACCGTGGAAAAATCTTGAACTTTTAAAGACACTCGATATCCTTTAAAATACTGTCTCTAGAAAATATAAATTGACTAGATCGGTTGGTTTATTATATTCCTAATTATATTTTTAATTACGTTTACCGATTCTATGTTACATATTACCCAAATTATTAGATGCTTTCCTATAAATTATTTGATCTTGCTATGAAAATTATCCGAATTTAAAATGAATCGTGTATTTCTCAGTTTAACGTCTATCATATAGAGATGTTAACCAGTGACAAAGTAATTATATAAAAAATCACTATTCTCTATATTTTGAATTTTCTATGGGCGCACAAATATCCACAGTGACTTAATCATTATGAAAAATTGTATACTTGTATTTGGAAGGGTTTTCTAAAAATATACTCGACAACCGCTGCGTTATTAATGATCGCAGAATTAAAGAAAAAGTCAAATAGCTTTATCGGACTGCAAACGTCAATCACTCCGTAGATATTTTTGTCCCGACTTCGTTTAATTTTCATGCTTATCCAGTCGAATTTCGTATTCGAATTTCCAGTATTCGTATTTTAAGCAAGTTCTTGCCTATTCTTAATCCGTCTTATCTTCGTCGATATATTTAAAAAATAATCGCGGCGTATAATTTCTCGAGAGACTATTAAATACAATTTTAAACGACGATACTATTGGCTTCTTGGAAAAGCTGGTTCCATCTTCATTACGAACATTTATCAAGTAAAGAAACGTTCGAATACACGCGCGTAAATAAGCTGCTGTCGTTAAACGGACATTAAAGAGAATTAAGGAGAAACATCGAAATTCATCGATGAAACAATATATTTCTCATATATCTAAGAAAGAATCGTAGCCGAAATGTACACTCTCTGTCTCTATGCGCTGAATATATTTAGAATATTTTCGAATATTTATATTTATGTCCTAACTTCTACAACACTGACAAGAAATTACATTTCCATCGTATTATTATATATAAAAGCTACTCGAATTTTAATCACCCTAAGAAGCATGCAAAAGCTATTTGAATATTAATTACCCTAGAAAGCAGTGAAAATCTATTTGAAGAAATACATTCGCAAAAAAGAAAAAAAAGAGGAGAAAGATGAGAAATTTTTCACGAGAAGAACTGCTGAAATTATAGATGACGAACGGTCTAATACTACTTGAACCTTTCTTAACTTTCGTCACGAATTGTTCGAACTGGATACATGTTAAAAAGTGCAGGTTTACCTTGCACCTAGACGTTAAGACGAAGGAACTTTTCCAAGTTCTCATATTCAGGAAGATCCATGGAACGCGTTTCGAATTTATTTAAATTTATTCATTCGAGGAAATTATTCGCGCAACTGTTCGCACCCGTGAAACTTCATTTTACGATAATATGCATGCGAATTTCGGAACAAAGGAACCTTTGACCGGCATTTACGCGTCGTTGAACGGACGAAACATTTCTTTGTGAACGATAGAGAGGAAAGAAAAAATATACGAAAAAATATATTCGAATGCGAGCGTATGTGCGTGAAGTTGGACGGTAAAAGGCAGGTAGAAAAAAAAGATAGAAAGAGAGAAAGAGAGTAACTGATGCATCAAGTTTTGAACGCGAAACATTTTCGCAGCATCCAACGAGCTCGTAGCCGCAGAAACGCGATATTGCCTTTTAGCTGACGATAGGTCTTTCTGGAGAACCGGAAAAGTTTATCTCTGATACGCGGTTACTATATTTGTCTGGAAGTATTGCATTAACAAGCGATTGCGCCACTGTTTTTAACTTGCACGAAAAAACCAAGATTCTATCGAAGTAGAATATTCTTTCTAGTTACGATATTCGATGAACTTATTTTTCTTCGTTTATTATATTATGCGTGTTTTACACGTGTTTATGCGTGTTTTACACGATTACATTGGCGAAGTTTGAAAGCAATTTGAACATGTGTATAGAAATTTTATTGGAAATAAAGATATATTTAGGAAATTGGAAGAAAAAGGAGACCACCAGCCTATAATCCTTTTCCCAGAAAGCTTTCGATTCTCTTTTAAAACGAAGAGCACAGAGGAATAAATCTGGGATTATTAACTTCCGTTACACTGCTAACTAGAAGAGATCTCAAAAGAAGGAAATAATTTATAATATTAAAATATATTATTATTATAGAAATATTATTATATTATATATTATATAAATAAATTATTATATATTTAAAATATTCCAACATTTGTAGAAATCTTTTATGAATATGTTATGTGTCTTCTATTAAACATTTTGGAATTTCATTACTACTATCCTGACGTTAGGTCGTAATTAGACTATGCTATATTACTACAGATTATATATTATACTAAAACGAGTATTATATACTATAATTAAGATTGGTGAAACTTGAAACCAATCTGAAAATTACAAGGCGTTCCACAGAAATTACAAAGTGTTTAAACAGTTAATTAATCGCTATATCGATATTTATCGCATTTAAGTTAATTTGAAATGAATTTAAGGTGAAATTAAAATATATCGTGACAGGATAATCACCGAAAAATATTCAATCGCAAGCTCATGTCGTTGTCGTACGATACTACAGATTGAAGTATCCTGAAATTAGTTACTTGAATTAGTTATAGTAGAAACCAGCCGCAGAGAGCGGAAAAGCAACGCAAGCATGAAATTGTCAAATAACAAAGAATAAATAAAGAGCTTGGACTTACGTCAGACGGAAGAATAAAGACGCTCGAGAGAAAGGTAACAAATTATTCAGCAAACTGTATTCCCAAACAGCCCCGCTCGACTATAAACGATTCTCAATCCAGCCATAACATTCCTATTTCCCGTGCAAATACGCTTTATTCCTCCCACATAAACAACGAGAACCACGAGCAGCCATTTCATAGTTGTTCCGTCTCGTTTCTACAAGCGCGCGCGCGCGCGCAATTTTCTCCCATGTTAATTTCAAATTTGGATACTCGTCTAGAAAAAAGAAAAAGAAAAGACAACGAAAGGGACGTAGAAATATTTCAAAGCATCTGCGAATTTTACTTTCTCTCTCGAGCGAGGAATTCGCGTGGAATTGCGTGCCATAAATTTGTCGAATGCCAAAATGGATGCCGCCGTGTCAGAAAACAATCGAATTCACAGGGAGCCGAGGGGAGAAGGAAAGAAAATGGTGTCACGGTTATTGGGTCGTTTCATAACGCGCGGCAGTACGTGGGCAAACTTATTCCTCACCGATAAGACCGCGTTCTCAACACAGACGACAGCTTTCGTTCATGCCAAAACAAAGGGAAACTGACAGACGCTCGGCCATCTAAGAGGAAGGTAAAGTGGATTCTTCGGAGCTTTTGTTCGAGTCCAAGTATCGTCAGTAGTTGTTCCACGTGGCGGACTAGCCATCGATAATGCGGCAGCCTTCACGATGTGGTCGAATAAAATTGGTTCAGAAACAAAGCTGCGTCAACCATATTCTTATCTCGTAATTAAGAACGAGCCAAACCAGTAGGATCACTGTAACTGCACTCTGTTCATAAATCATCTTAATGGCGGTAACATTTTTCAATAGAAAATTAAACTTGGTCTTTGGAAACGAGATTGAAACGTGATGAATCAAAGATGTTAATTTGCATCATCAGTTGTGATACTGTGAGCTACTGGCTTAGTTCTGTACGTACACTGTGTCCTATTAATTTAAGTTTAGGTTAATTCTACTATATCGTAATGTATACGATACACGTTCAAAATGTATGGATAGTACTATTTGAGTTTGCAACTTGACTTGTTGCATTTTACGCTATTTTATATTATTTTGTTTATCGCTAATGGTCGTAAAAGATGCTTGGCGCAATCGTAAATAAGATACATAATAATACAGTTGCGTCAACATTTCGTTTGTAATTACTTCTTTTAATTTTATGACACAATATTTGCATTCTCGGATTCTATTCGATGCATATTTTAATTACGAGAAGGTATTTTAAGAATGTCTTCGATATTTTCCTCGAAAATTTATTCCTTTCCCCATCTAGATTCTGCGATCTTCTGAAGAAATCGAAGTATTTTACATCACTGTGATAACCTATTTTTTCCCCAGATACAACTTCCAGTTTTACTAGCGAAAAGAATCTCCTCGCAGCAAGAACAGAAATAACAGTTCTTTGAACAACACTCGCCACCTTTAATCACGAAACAAATTCGATTTTATTTGGAAGGGAGCTGGGGAGAGGATCAAGGTCCCAAAGGTGGGAAACCAGACGCTGGATGGCTCGTGAAAAGAGCGTTGATCGTCGAGATGGGATAGCCGAACAAAAGTTTTTCGTGAGTGGAATCGATTGTAAAAACACTGGTCCCGGTTGCGCAAATGATCGCGCGAATAAAAGGGAGAAAGGAAGAAAGGAAAAAAAGGAAAAAGGAGAAAGGAAAACGCGGTCAAGACCGATCGATCCTGCCAGATTAATTACAATGCAAATTGATTGCCGCTACTTTTTCGCCGGAAGCAAATTGATTTTCCGTTAATTAAATGTCGCCGTTCGACCCGATCCTAATTAGGATTCTCTCTTCGTCAGTCGGTACTACAAACCGAGATGTGTCCTTCCATCTCTCTTGCCCTCGAGCGATTCGATTCAAGAGCGTCTCTCTAGAAGAGAGATCTGCAAAGCTTTCAAACAGCTTTTCCTCTCGCGAGCCAGAAGAAGCCACGAGAAGCAGAAGAGCAAGACGGACGAAGAAACCGGAAAGAAGACGACGACCAAGTAAAAAGCAAAAAGAAAGAGGTAAGGAATCAGAAGAAGAGGAAGAAGGATGGAAATAAGAAGGAGGAACGTAACGGTGAATGGAAAGCAGAGAGAAATCCAGCTTTCCGCACGAAGGACGAGCCTCGTCGAATAATCGATGGACCTGGAGGATCGGTTCGACCGCACTGGTGGCTTTTTCCACCGTGGAACGAGTCGCAGGTCGGATGTAACGGAGAAACCGAAAGTGCAAGAAAGAGGAAATATATATATATATATATATATATAGTTTTTAGTAGCGTGCCGGAGAAGGAGAGACAAGGATAAAGCTAGGCTGAGAGACGTTGCTGTTCCGCCCTGGAAAACAGAGGTGCATTTCTCCCGAGGAAAAGCCATTTTCTCGCCTCGCGCCGCTTGTTTACCTCGGCTCATTTATAATTTCCACTGCACGCTGGCTGCCTCTTGTTTACGACGTCTCGACGAATTCTCCAGCCGAGTCGACGATTCCACCCCGTTCACCGCGTCGGGATACAGCCAGTTCGATTCGAAACTTCCGTCGACCCCCAGTTGTTAACTTCGCTTTCTAGACTTCCGATTAGCCAGTTGAGAGACAGACTCGCTGTTACTTTGTACAAGTGCAAGTGCAAGTGGAGCGTGCTGCGGCTCGGACGCGCGAGATAAATTTTGTTTTGACAGAAACACGCACGTGCGTTGGAATGCGTCGAATTGTGCAGAGCTTTTTGTTTTTTATTTACGCTTTACGAGATTTCAGAGATATGGAGCTTTTAGGTCTCGTATATGCGTATGTAGAGTGAAGCTGGGGCATTTTGATTCGACGCTTCTGCACCAGTTAACCGTATAGTCGCATACTATGTAATAGTTGAAACTTTCGAATGAATAGCATTAATAATGCACTGTAAAGTCGAACATAAATTATAATCGCTTTTTTATTTGATACTTAACTCGAATCTACGTTTAAGCCAAATGTAATCTCAACTTGATCGCATTTTTAAAAAATAGTCGAGAAAAAATTAACGAGAAGTCTCGTTTATCGATTAGCGAGAGAATTTCTCTGAATTTCAGCCAATTTCTTGAATTTCTTATCTGAAAGGAATTCGATCCCCTCCTTCCTTAAGAAATTCCTCTTTTTCCTTCAAATTTCCCGCGCGACGCTAATTGAGCTACTCAAAAGCCGAAGATTAAAAGACACCCAAGACGCCCAAAGATGAACAATATGAAAATATGAAAACAATATGAAAAGGTTTAACGTCGAAGCAGAAAACCTTGCTAGACTCTTTCAAAAGCAAATCTTTATTGAACAGTTGGGAAAAGTTGTGTCATATATTTGCAAGTACTAAAATTGGCCTGACTGAAATTGATTTGATTTGATTAACTTTGCCATAAATATAAAAGTTGATGGTTAAGAAGCGACCCACTTACAGATACCTACAGGGTGTCTTCGAAAGCATGGTACAAGCGGTTGGATGGTGATTCTATATGCAAAAATAAATTGAAAAAGAAGAATAACATTTTTTCGATTAATGCTTGGTTTCTGAGAAAACTAAATTTGGAAATCAGTCGGGTGTCCGTGCACTAAATGTAAGTTTCGAGGTATCCGGAGTTTCTAAAGAATATAACTAAAGTACTAAAGTTCTAAAGAAAAATAGAGTAATATCCTTCTTCGTGAAACCATTCCAAATACAGACATGTTCACAAATATCAACACACACAAAAGAGAAGTCGGCTATCTCGAAACTCACAATCAGAACGCGCGCACCCAACGGATCTTCAAACTTATTTTTCTCGAAAACGATACTTTAAACGAGAAAATGTTATTCTTCTTTTTCGACTTATTTTTGCATATAGAATCGCTATGCGGCCGCTCGTACCATGATTTCTGAGACAGTCTGTACGTGAAACAAATCTCCACGTAGGTTTCATCTCTTCAATAGCGCTCATAAAAATGTAATTTACGTAAACCTGTCCACGTCCTATCTATTATTTATATATCTTCTATCAGTTTCTTAATAACTCGTTAGAATACAACGTTGTATACGAAACACCGAACGTCAAAGGTTCAATATCGTGTCAAAGCAATCGATAGTCACTTCGCATCCCTTTATTCCTGGAAAGTTATCGGTGAAACAGAGTGGTGACAACCGCCGCGTGAAAATCACGGAACAAGTAACATCCGTCCGGAAGTGGAAGACGCGTACCGTCGAAATGGATCCGTTCTAGTTTCGAGTGTCGCGATTTTACCGTGACAAAGCGGCGTTCTGTTCGTTAGCAATGGCAATTATTCGACGAGAAAGGAAGCGACCTAACGACAACGAGCGAAAACGCCTTCAAACAACAAAGCCTCCATCTACGGCTTGGAACCCTTCTACCTTTCCAAATTCAACGAGATTTGATGCTGTTTTCTACTAAGAGATTCGCTTGCCCCTCTACCTTTTGGTGTTCTACTTTCTCATGTAGATTTATTTGAATATTAACAACGTGACGGAGTAAGAGTTTTGGCAAAGTTTCGAATCTTCAGGAGAAAATTATCTTGTACTCTGTTTGGAATTACGATCTAACACATTCGTGCCCGGTAATTGTAGCGAAATCTGAAAGGATGAAACCGCAAGGTAATTGAGACAGGGACTAAAATTTTGAAATTTTAATTTCAAGCGCTATACGTTCCATTTCTTTGAAATACAATGGCTGACGGAAGAAAGTTTGAAATTGATACGCCACGAATTTTAATAACTTCTGTACTTACATTTTTTTACCGTGTTGGTAATATCTATTCTATAGTATATATTACGTTTATCCATTACTCCCACTATATACATATGTTCACAAAATAAAAAGAAAATAAAAGAAAATGAAAAGGACATTTTGAACAAATATATTGATTTCATACAAGTTATTCAGAGACAAACAGGATTGGTACTTACAATGCTTGCAAATTCAGTTTTCTCAACAACTAAGGGATGGGACATACATACAGGCTTCTCTACAAATACTATTTTGTTGCTCAGGAATTTTTACGATACTAGTTCGAAAAAATAGAAAACTTTTTGAAATCGTACATTTGAGATCGTATGATAATCGAAAGAAATGAAATTTGGAAAATAGTCTTAAGTCAGACAAGTCCTTTCTCTCTGCTAAAAAAATGTCATGTTCGATACTTACAGTGTTGTTTACGAGAAAATTGCTTTCAATTGTACTGCATGGACTTACTTCAGTTATGAGAAGGCAATAATAACACGTCGATTTTATCAGAATATTCTGCAATTAAATCCTATTAAAAAGGAAACGAGCATTTGGATACTTTTCGTAAAAAGACGTGGAAGAAAGAGGGGGGAAAATATATCGTAAAGGTTGCAGAGAGCATCCGTGAGCATCCAGACTCGTGGCCTCGTGTTTTTCTCCTTTTGCTCGTTTTTCTTTGCATCACGCATGCAACCTGTACATTCTCCACGGCAGCCAACACTGCAGGATATTTTTCACGTCGGCCAGATCCGACGATTTAAAAGGCAATCCTGGCGACTCGAGGTCGAAAGGCCGAGTTGACGAAAATTAATCGAACATAGCTCTCTGCGACTCACGGAATCCTGATTTCTAGTGGTTTGCCCCGTCGAGAATCGAAACAAACGTTCGAGAGATTGGAACACTTGTCGTTTGGGGACTCGCGGGAGACCCGGCTTTCCCAACCAGCTGGTTTTCGTCGGTGTACTCTGTAACTGACTGAGATATTAGGCCAACCACTGCTCCAGCTCGTTCGTTTTTCGGCAGATTGATTTTTCGCGAACAATTTTCCACTCTGTTGTCTCTGGTATCGACAAGATTGTTGGATTTAAGATAGATACACATGGCTCGCGAAAGTACACGAACGCTTGGACATATGCACGTTATACGGAACATTTTGGAATTTCATCGACACTGTCGTGGGACTCGGTGTAAAGAGATACGGAGACTAGAATTCGGTTTTTAATTAAATATTTTCCTTCTTTTTAACTCGACGAAGTAAAAGGATGAGTAGAATGACCAGAATCGTAGTAGCCATGAGACTTTTAACCAGCTAGCTGTTGCTACCTCTTTGAAAAGTCTGTACCTAAAATGTGTCGCAATAAGCGAGCAATGACGAGTATACTCGTCACCATACAGTACGTGTGGTTGTTGTAATATAGAATCAAATTGTAACGAAATGACTGTTTTATATTTTAATCTTATAACTGAAATTTACTGCAAATTGTAACTACTTTTTACGTATGACGAGTATACTCGTCAAAAACAGCTAACTGGTTAAGAACCATGTCGATTTTGATAATTTCACCTCAAAAAGAGTTTGTCAGCGTTAATAACACATGGAGGAATAAATGTGTCAAATTCCAATGAAAAATATCGTGTAGATTCTTAGCAAAAGATTCTAAAGGGAACCTAAAATAACACACTTGAATATTTTATAAATTAGAAAACCGAAACATATGGAACTCGATATTTTGATGGATTTGATAATCCTACAATCTGCGAATAAAATTACGATAGTTAATGAAGTCTCCTTTAAAATATACCAAGAGCTTCAAATATACAGTGTGGTTGGTAACTGGTGGTACAAGCGGAAAGGGGGTGATTCTACGCGAAAAAAGAAGTCGAAAATATAGGATAAATATTTTTTTTTAATTTTTTTTTTCTTTTTAATTTTTCCATCGAGACAACGATATAACGAGACGTGATAAAGTGTA
The DNA here is from genome assembly GCF_040668555.2 of Bombus flavifrons. Classification (NCBI taxonomy): domain Eukaryota; kingdom Metazoa; phylum Arthropoda; class Insecta; order Hymenoptera; family Apidae; genus Bombus; species Bombus flavifrons. The sequence continues at coordinate 6,617,050 of NC_138455.1, read as the reverse complement.
CGCGTACCGAGCGAAAATTCAAAGTCGATTTTCTCGAAAACAAAGCCTCAAACGAAAAATTTTTATTCTATATTTTCGATTTCTTTTTTCGCGTAGAATCACCCCTTTTCCGCTTGTACCACCAGTTACCAACTGCCCTGTATATGAATTTCTTCTATCTAGGAAGACATTTTAAAGGAATATTTGCAAAAAGTTCTCGATGCGTTAAGGAAATATAAAGAATACAGTTATTACAGAGATGCATAGAGTTTCATCGTGTTCCATATATCATTTGTATTATTTACGCGACTAAGCAGGTTTCTCCACACTATGTTCAATATTTTCATCGATTTGAACGCCTATGATACATTTCCAGCGTCTATCACAAAATTTCTTTACTCCATTTCCTCTCGCTTTCTTACTTTCACATCTATCTGCGTCTTTACTGTCCGCGATTCTTCTGGGAAACGAACGATATAGGACAGAAAGTTACTTTCGAAAGCTCTACATTTCCGCGTGTTGCTGTCACTGGGTGTAAATAACGTACGAGGTTTTGTTCACTAGACACCATTTTCCTCGACCGATTCGAGATCCAGTTCGTTCGAACAACCGGTATTTCTAGTTCATCCGGAAATTCATTGGTATCGATTTGATCTCTGCTTCGACGATTACATAATTTCTCAATGATGTAATCTTTTAACGTTTTTTCAAAAATCATAAGCTGACATTAAATTTGATAGATCCATTCGATAAAACAACGCGGAGAGTATAATTTCGAATTAATATAAATACAATGTAATTTAAAGTTTCTTAGAAACTAAGAATATAGTTAGAAAAAAGAAAAAAGAGGTAATTCATAATTTTTAATTAAAATTTGATACACCCTTACGACGATGCATTTTTTAAAATTCGCACGACCTTTGGTAAGAGATATGAAGGAAGGCTTGCTTTTTAGATTACATATTTTTCTTGATTGTATAATTCACTGTTAATTTAAATAGAAGCTTTATGTGTACTTCAATCGTTCGCGTTATATGGTTGGTCGTATAAGCTTCTGTTAATTTCACACTGTTCTACCGTTAAAGATTCTATTCACAAGAGGTCGGAACTGTCTGTAACGAAGATATCACACGGTAATTGCACGCTATTCGCGTACCTCAGCTGGAGCCACATAAACACCTGTCGTGCACCAATGCGTAGGGAATCACCACGGGAATAGCAAACGCTCCATACCAAAGAGAAATTGTTCACGATCTTGCGACGAGGTGGTCGATTAGCTTCATCGATCGTGGCAATTCCCCTTTCGTTCAAATTTATGATACACCGCGGTATATATGCTGCTCGCCATAATGGTCGCCATAATTATTCAGGCATTTCTACTAATCTTAGGAAAAACTGTTTCGAACGTGAGAAAACGACTAATTGTCAGTTCCCAGGTGGAAACAAATCGCGATAATGAAAATGCCAGAAGCTTTCTCGTTTATCAGAAACTTCAAAGTCCTATGTAATTTTCTGCGATAACTTTTTAAAGAAATGAGCCTAAAGCGTATGTGAGTCGCGTGCATTCGTTCTACGCTGGTCGGACAATAGCAATGTACAGGGTGAACCACGAATCGTGATCGGTAGAGATGACTCTGTTATTAGCAGTCCGATGGAAAATGTTTGTATGAGGATAGCACGCTTTCCAGAGAACTTCAACGTGATAATAGCAAATTTTTTGTCGACTCTTTCTTTTCTCATGACTTTTCAAGGTAACCTTGAATTTTTTGCAAATAAACCTATCATCTTTTTACACTTGTCTGTTAGACGATTTTAGTCGGCAAAAAGATTGCTATAATCGCGTTAAGGCTCTCTAGAAACCACGTTGTACTTTATAAAAACATTTTCCATCCGACTGATAATAGACGGATTTATCGCTTGTACTAAATTGACAGGTTAAAAAAGCACATTTATTATATGCGAACATCGTTCGAGCAAGAGGTCGACTCTACGACAAATACGATCACTGTATGCATTCACTTAGAAAATACAACCAGATACTACATAGTATCAGTTTGTTTTACGCGTTAATTTCGAAAGTTCCATTGGTTCTGTTTCATACGTTAACTGGAAAAGTAATTATATTTCAGGCTGACCTTTCAAGACGTTAACCGAGCACAGACTGGAAGCTCGTTTAGACGAACCCATTGATCTAGCCGAGCAACGAGTAGCCACTTACTACGAAATAGTTTAGCGCGCAGGAAATGTACCTACAGTTACCGTAAAATCAACTAGTACAGTTTAGTTACAGATTTGATTAACTGATACTGAGTGGTGCAGCAAGTTCTAACGTCCGCGCCACTCCGCGCACAGTAAGTTACCAGATTGCTCGTCACTCCGCTAAAATCGTTGCATGTGCGTCCGCACGAACCTCGACTTCCGTTCCAATCGCTTTATCGCCCAATTAGCGGAAAACCCAGAAAAATATCGGCCACCGTTACAACGAGCACCCTGTATATCCATTGCGTCCGCCACACGAACAAGCATTCGTACACGCGAACGCCTACCAAACTACGGCATCGCGAATGTACACATTATTACCGGTGCATTTACATGTGTATAATAGCGTGCAGCGCGCGCATACACTCGCCCGATCGTCTGTGTGTACACGCGCGGGCAAACATGCATAATAGCGCATTATTGGGGCCGAGTTAACGCGTGTGTCGTATCGATTCATCGACGGGAACTTTCGAGCCGGGTCCAAACATCGGTGACTTCAGGAGCGTACGGCGCAACAAAGGGTCTCTGCGAGTCTACAGGCCGAAGATGACAAAGGTGGCCGAGCCAAGGTGAGCCGGATGTTTGCTCGGAAATAATTCATCGTCCGTAACTCGGTCGAGTCCGCCAGGCCTGAATTCAGGTGACAGGAAGTAACCTCCGTGCGCACCGTCAGTCCGCTCTCTCTCTCTCTCTCTCTCTCTCTTATCAGCCGCTGATAATTTCAATGGGTTCCTCGGCGGAGGCAATGAATTTGGCAAACGCTTGGGAATAATTTTTGTTAAGGGGATTAAAAAATATTCAGCAGAGTCTACGAGTTGACTCTTAATTATTCGTGAATTTTCAGGAAGAATTTACGTTGATTTTCTGAACATATAGTTAAAGCTGGATTATCGAAACTGTAGAATCAACAACTGGTGGGGTAAAATGCGAGAATATTCGATTTTGGGAGGGATAGGGAGTGATTTATTGCTAATGGATCTTTTTATTTCTTTGTTTCACTCGCAAGGTGATAATTCACTTGCAGAGTTCCTTGGTTTAGGCGATAATGATTCATAAGGGGAATTATAGAGTATTCCGTTTCTGAACGTAGTTGGTAATGCATCCATGAATCTTATTCCTTTTTTCTTCTTTTTTTCTTTCGTTCAGTTATGGTGATTCGCTGGTAATTTTAACGCGTTAGTAGATTCTTCCATTACACTCGATGGAATCTCGAGAACACTGATTTTTAAAACCGGTTAACGAGTGAAACCTATGATACAGGTGACGTATAAAATAATGTATAACATCTATAATAAATCGCAAAATAATTCATAGATCTTTAGGTGAACCTTTGAATCAACCAAACGGAGAGTTGAGAAAGAATGTTCTCTCGATAAAAAGCATTTCACCGCATTCATCGCGCAGCACAATCGTAGCTGCAGCGTTTTAGTAAGAATCAATTAAAAAGATTAAAGAACATTCGATTAGAGAATTTCAACAATTATTCGTTCTTTTGATAAAAAATTCCACGTACTCCATTCACGATAAAACCAGTTCGTCCTCGAACATATACGACGTGTGCAGAAAAAGATCACTTCTATTACACGATTTCACCCTCGCAACGCGATTCACCCTCTACCCCTGAAACTGCTACGTACTCGTCGGAATCATCCTCGAACAGCATATGCAAAAATAGAGCAATCCTGTTACACGATTTTCACCCTCACGACGTATCTCAATGTAACCCTCTGCTCCCGAAATTAGCGCAAACTGGTCGAAACCTTCAAATATTAACAAACCCCCTGTACCTCCTGTGAAACTACATCAAGGGGAGAAGATGTTAGGATCTCATCCGGAATTCTCTACCCCTAAAATTGCCGCATAGTCGTCGAGATCATTTTCGAACAGCGTATGCAAAAGAAAAATAAGAAAGAACAACCCTACTACACGAGTTCTCCCTCGCCACGTAACTCAACTAAAATTAGCCCTAAGATTAGCAAACATTCGTGGAAACTGTTGGAATATTAACCAACCACCCGTATCTCCTCTGACACCACATTAAGAGGGGAGCAGGTTAGAATATCATTCGGTATTCTCTGGCCCTAAAATTACCACGAATTATCTCGTAGAAATCATGGTGGAAGAGCGTGTGCGAAAAAAGAACAATCCTGTGATGCGTGATTTCACTCTGCCAGACGTAACTCGACGTAACCCTCTGGCCCAGAAATTAGCAAACACTCGTCGAAACCTTGGAATATTAACCAAGCCCTGTATCTCTGTGTATCTGGAATTACACTAAGAGCAGAGGATGTTGGAAAATCATCGGGTATTCTAGGTACGCGCCTAAGCGAAACACCTGTCACGAAAGAGGGAAACTTGAGAAGCAGCTTCGTCTTCGAGGTAAGCACCGTAGGAAGACCAAAACTCTCTTATTCGAGGCACACATTCGACGCCAGGACGAAGCTTCGAGAGAACGATTGCACGTCGAACGTTCAACCCGGGGTCTTGAATAAGTATTCAAGCAGCACGAAGTGTATCTGTCGCTTAGTGTATCGCCGTTGGTTCCCGTGTAAACGATCCGGTTCGTGTATATGCACAGTAATGCACACACGTAACCTATTCAGAAGCGAAGTAACCTCCGAACAGCAGACATTGTCGACGCTTCTGCGCCCGCGAAACAATGCTTTATTCCCTAGACACCCTAGGGTCACTAGAGCTGTCTATCGAGGCAAGGAAGCTTACAGCGTGCAACCAGGGAAACGTTCTCTGTTCCTTGTTTTCCTCGTCCAGAACTCTGATAATACGCGGTGGAGACTATGTACTCCCCGTACAAGTTTTTCCTCAGATCGATCCTAGACCAGCAAATGCAATGAAAAATGCAGTCTGACTCCGTGGCGACGCACCCTATTCCTGCTTTGTTCTCAGCTTTTTTTTCTTTCTTTTTTTATTACTCCGGATCGGTGAATACTTGATACGAGTTTTCTTTCTTTTTGCCTCGAAATGAGAAAAAAGGAGAAAGTTTCGTACGGTCGCTATTAATGAGATTTCACTGAGACGGTTCTTTGTTGTGGGAATCTTTTTCAAAAATAGTATTATATCGGTATTCATTGGTTTTTCGTTAATAAGAATTATAGATAGATCGTATTAATAGAAGTCATATTTCATTGATATACATTTGGTAGATTGTTATAAGAATTGTTAAGAAGAAAAGAAAATGTAAAGACACGTATGCCTGCAGCTACAAAGAAATGGGATAAATAAGATATTCCTCGATTAGATAGATTTTATGTGAGAATAGTAAATGCTTCGTGTGCTCTTTTTAGGAAACGCGAACGAATTTACTACGTAATTAAGAATATTTGCAGTCGATATGATGCGTGATTCTTACTTCTTCGATCATTAATCCTTTCGAGGATCGAATTCTGATTTTCAATCCAAGAAGAAAATTGCTTTTCGCCAATCGTTAATAATAGAAACTATGCTTTCGAAGTTTAGAGTTTCGGAGCTGTGCATTGAACTCGTTGAATCCATGACTGTCGATAAAAAAGCTCTGAAATAGTTCCAAAGTCAGAGAGAGAAGTGAACGAAAAAAAAGAAAGGGAATAATCGATACTTGCTAAATTAACGGGAAAGAATCGTCGATTGGCTACGCGTGCATTGTTCGTGGCAATTAGTCGCCCTTCTCGCTGGGACGAGTTAGGCCTCGATGAGAAAAGAAACATCGAGGGGGTAGAAAGAAAGAAGAGAAAATCCACGTGCGGGTAAACGCTCGTGTTTCAATCGATAGGATTGGCCAGTCACTAACAGACGAAAACATAACCATGTAAATTAATTTGGATTTAATTAACACTGCAGGAAATCGATATTTAAAATTAATTAGCAAATTGTCGACTCGGTATCGAACTGGGATTTTATTATGTTTATACAGCGTACAATGACTGGTAAAAATATTAAACAGCATAATGTATAAGCAATTATAATTTTCAGGGAAAATCAACATTTTGGATATCCTAATCGTTAAATGTATAATATTCCCGTTTAGTCATACACATTACCTACGAAAAATACGATATTTGCACACGTTCTTATTTTTCAATCTATTTATTACGTTCTACGTTTCATTTCTACGATAGCAATGTTTTAATCACGTGAAAGTGCTCTTACGATATGAAATTTAACTTAATTAACTCGATTAATATTAGCATATAAATGCTACGATACATACAACGGTGTGCAAATTTTGCATATCGACGATAATACGTTCGAACGTACGATCATATACCTAACGAGTAGTTAAGTAATAAAACACCGATACGATCGAACAGACGTACTATTCATCTATTAATAAACTGTGTTCTACTTCGTACCGTTCTGGGAAATTTTATGCATCAAAGAGTTCAAATGAATTACGAAACTGTCATTTCGATAAGAAAAGAAAAATATAGAAAAGCGAATTTGCAAGTCAAGTGCCACCACGTGTATGCGCACGTACGTCGATCCTTGTCGAATGGATTTGAGCGATGAAAATATTTAATGGAACACACCCGTCCATACACAGAATCGTGAATCACGCGGATTCCTTCTATCACCGGTATAATTACGTTTGCCGTTGGACAACCTGCTTGCACGAGAGAGCACGTTCTGTATATGTGTAGTAGCACAATGCACAAGCATGTACCAAGTGCATTCTAACGCGATATACCAACGTGACTGATATTTGCTTGTCAGACAATAAAATCGCTTAAGCAGAATGGATTAGCGTTCGAAGAGGTCAACAGGAACGATTTAGGCTTAGATTAAGCAATCTTCGTTCACCAAGGTCGACTACGATATTTCGCTTCGATCGAAGCCGTAAAATATGAGAAACATCGATTTGTGCTTTGTTTCGTGCAACGTGAGAATCTCAAGGTCGACAGTGAGACTGACACGATTAAAGTAATTAATTTACGAAGTGTATAAATAGAAGAAATTTTATTTCCGCTTCCCCCTCCCCCCCCATTGTATTATGTATTTTTTATTTAAGATAAATGGATATCGTAATTAAAAAATGAAGTTAACATTTATCGATCGTGCGAATGTGAAACAAATTAAATTATACCGTGCGCTTTATGTAATAAGTTACAACGTCTCGGAGGTTTCGTTAGAATTCTATTTTGTTAAAGTTTATGATAAAAATTAGCAACAAGACTACAACTAATAAACGAGGGAGTATTTTACATTTTGTGATATTAAGCAGGAAAGATATGAAAAATAAAAAAAGCAACTAATTTAATCGTCGATGTAATCAAAATTAATTAAAGCGACAAGAAGAAAAATTCGATTCCTCTAAATCGTGAACGATAAAGTTCAGTTAGTGGACTACTATTTTTACAGATTTTTGAGAAATTTAAACGCGAGAAAATAATCCAAAACACATAAAATAATCAAATTACGTGTACCATTTGCTATGAAATGCAATAGGTAAAACAAATCTCTCTGCTCTGTCTCTACCTTTTCAATCCTCTTTACAAAAGTACGAATTTTCAGAAACAATTCCGTAATCTACTTTCCTCAGTTAAAACATAGGTCCGAAGTTGCGTAACCTCAATCCTCGTTCATCAATTCGGTTCTACGTATTATTTCGCCGGATAACGAGAACGAGACTGGAGGTCGAGGAGGGAACAACATGATCCAGATATCACCAGTCGCGCCTCTTATCAGTCTATTACGACAGTAATAACGTTCTTGATTTCACCGACATACAGATCGAAGCCAACACTACCAACCTACCGACGAACACATCCGCAAACCAGACTCACACGATGCAAACTAACAAACATTCCGTTCAAAAAAATCTCTCGTATGAACAATTTCTACGTTTCGAGGGTTCATGGGAAAAAGATGGAATAATGTCTATTTTAACGAATTTTCATTTCTTTTACCATTGAAATGTGTTATACATTGCTTAGAATTGCAAATAAACATCGAACATGACGCAGAATAAAATGAAGAATAAAATGTTTTATTTTGATATAATATCTATGAGAAAATATGAAGATGCGACACAGACAGTGGAAAGTCAATTTTCGTTTTCTTCCCCTATTTTCCCCATCCCAATTTTCGGCCATCTTTCCATTGGAAACCTGGTTCGATGTTGGAACGACGATTTTGGTTATTTTAAGCGATTCCACTAATTGCTTTTCTCCCCGGTGCTTTCTATTCGATAGGGAGGAAACTTTTCCAACGTGGAAACTAAAAAAAGAAGAAAAAGAATGAAAGAGAGAAAAAAAGAGAAAAAGAAGACCATCGAGTTTCTGTTTGAAGTTCCGTGGAAAATCGGTTTAGGAGATTTCAACGAGGACCGAGCAGGTGCGAGATTTAAACTTGCTACTTTCGACGGTATTTCGGTTAATTAGGTGTCGCGTTGGAAATTCCGCTTTATCTTACGGACGTCGTATACACTTTTACAGGATGGAAATTTTTCACCAGTCGTCTCACCTCTGTTATTATCAACGTCGATAAGGATTTCATCGCTGGTGAAAATAACAAAACTCTCAAAGTTGTCTGGGAAAACGCCTGTCAACTAAAAATGTATCTGCAATTCAACGTTCGATAACGCTTCGTTATGTTATGTTTGATACCCTCTTTTTCTTTTGATGATCTACTTTCCATGCGATTGTTTGGAATTACGTTCATTAAGAATACGTCGATCTACTTTTTATGTTCGACGTTCCCTTCGATAATTTGTTTGCTCGTAATTGACACGAATTGATAAACCTTCGGTTTGTTTCGGTCGCGTTAAAATTACAGTGACCTAGTTTGTCAATAAGTCATTTGTTTCCAGATACCAAACGCTAATTACGTATTCGAGTAATGAAATAGTGTTTCACAAGAAATGGACTATTATAGCTATAATTAATTAACCTTGATGTTCTCTTCGCTACTATGCTACTTCCGTATCCCTCTGGATATCTTTTATTATTTTCTTTTATTATTTTATCCGTACAGAGCACAAATGGAGTACACAAAAAATAGTAAAGTGGCATTGAATGCTAAAATCAAATATTTCAAAACTATTTATATCTCGATAATATCTACTGAAACATTAGCATCCACTTCAGGTCATACAGACCCAAGGACGACAGGATTAAAGAATATAATATTTCAATGAGAAAAGAAAGACTCACTTTGGACTGATTTTCTTCATCTCCCCAAGCGTAGGATTGTACGTATGGTCTTCTCCACTGATCCTAGCTACTCCTTCGTAAACACTAACACCATAACCTTTCTCCACGAGGTCCACCAAATCCCGGAAATTATCATGCACCTCTGTCTTCTCGGTCCTCGACTCCCTACCTACGTTCTCACCATCCTTTCCACTATTCTGCGTCGTACCGGACATATCACCACTGGTCTGCTCTTTACTTGCATTCGTTCGTTGCAAATATCTCCTGCGAAAGTTATAAATCGTACCGGTATTCGGGTCGTCCCCGACCCGAACACGCCCATGGCTGGGTACTAAATGATGTCCACTGTATCCAAGATCCATCTGCAGATCCATCACCAACAGAATAGTGAACAATATCGCGAAGGCACTCAGGCCTAGCATCAGTTTGTCCCGGATGCGAATCATCCTGATTGTGAATTTCATCTTCCAGTCGTTCCAATCTGGAACTTTGCAGCCAGATCCGATGGCTTTCTTCTTCTTCGCCGATCTTCCCTGACCTTTGCTCTCGTTATTTTTACCACGATCAGCTGTGATCACCGAAGCAGACTTCAGGGCCCCTTGGTTGTCATCTCTTGCGTCAGATTCTAAGTCACCGAGGTTCACGCGAATTGTCACGATGCTTGAGTCACCCAGAGCATCGTTCACCGAGGCAGACTCTATCCTGAGGTCAGAAATGACACGTGAGCCGTGCGTTGGCTCGCAGACAGGCGTCGAAGGGTGACGAGTCTCGTTCTCGTCCAGCCTGTTCGCGACTAGCCGCTGTTTACTTTGTTCTTCCGCAGGCTCGCCGTCTCGCAGCTCCTCCTCGTCCCCACCGCTGCCCGCGAAATTCGCAAGTTTGCATTTTACGAGCGACGTGAGCCGCGCGTGCACTTCGTCGCCTTGTATTCGTGACTTCCTTGCCGGAACGTGGTTATCGCCTGACCCGTGCGTGCTATCACGCCTCGACGAGAGCTTCGGCGACCTCTGAACCTGCCAGTCGTCCGGCGGTGGCGAGCGTTTCGCTTTCCACGACGTCCACTCTACCTTGTCCCGCCACTCCAGCGACCTTGACTGCCCGCTACTCGATTTTCCGCGATTGCAAACGGGTCTGACGAATCTTCTGTGAGCGATAGGCGAGCAGTCTACCGTCACGGTATCTATGGAGACTTTGGAGATGGGGAATCCCACGTGGAACTTACGGTGAACCTGCTCTATAGCGTGGACGAGGCTCTCTTCGCTCCAGGATCTTCGCTGACCTGATTGCAGCGCCTCCAGGAGCTTCGTGGATTTTTCTAGACGTCTTCTAATGAGAACACGTTGCTCCAAAAGTCTGAGGTTGTTCTCCGTTCGAATCAGATCCTCCACGTCTTCTACCGAGACGCTTTTAGACGAATCTTCGTTCTCGACAAAGTATGTCGAGGAGATTTTAGTTGTTGATTCGTTCAACGAGTGATTGGTTCTTTCAGTCTGAGGCTCCTTGTGAACCAGCAGAAAGTCATCCTCTATGAGCTCAGCGCTTGGGCACACGACAGAAACGTGAATATTATTAGGTTGCTCAGGATCGATACCCGTGGAAGACTGTTTATTGGTAAAATCGGGCTCCAGAAGTCTCTGTTTGGACTTCTTTCTACGGACTGGTGCCACTGGTCTCTCTTCGTCCGTAGACTGAAACTTCTTTCGTAGAAGAGGACTCTTTTGAATATTTCTGACCAATCTCTCGCACCCTTCGGTAATATTGTCCTTCGAGCTTCTTACCAATCTTCTGAGGAAAGAATCGCTCTTGTGTAGCTTGGAGCGTGCTTGTACCTCCTCCTCAACGTCCTTGGAGCAAGGAGCGTCTAGACGTTCCTTCTCTTCGCTGGATTTCCTTTTTACCCTGAAGGTATTAGGATTTTCTTCGGATTTCCTCGACTTTTCTCTGAAAGTGAACTTGAACTTAGGCCTGTCGAAGTTGCGCGACGATTGCACGCGGTCGCTCAAGCTCTGCTTGATCCTACCGACGTTTCGTCGTGCCCTGAACCGCGAATCCTCATCCCTGATTGAAGAGGAATCGACTTCGACGACGCTAGAGGTTCGAGCTCCTCGCGACCTTGACCCGCTATCTTCGAATGTCTGGCGGCTTGAACGTGTCGTCTCCTCTGTGGAACCACTTTCGGGACATCTCCTCTCGTCCAGAGTTTCCCTCGGTCGCGAGACGCACCGGAAGCTTGGAATTTCGAGCGCGAATCGCGAGATTTGACCGAGGTTCCGCGAACGTCGACGTTTTGGCGAGAGTCTTCTTATCTAAGTCACTAATACACTGGTTGGCTGAGACTCGAGATGTTTGTTGAGTCTTTCACGGGTTCTGGAATGTTTCAGATGTCGGCCTGGATACTGTCAGCCTTTGGACTCCACTGCGCCGCGTTCTGGAAAATAAACAAGGCGGGGATGTTAGGTCGCTGACCAGATGCGAATCTCAGAGGGTGATGCATCGATCAAAACAATCGCAGCATCGTTTTCTGGATTAGTTTCAATCTTATGCACGCTTCTTGCGTCCGTACGATTTTTTTAAATTATTGTTTTAAACTAAATTATTGTCGTAATTGAGGTGCCGATTTATCGCGTTGTTTTTATTCGTTTGATTGGTACGAAGAAATTATTTATAGTAATATCACGTCCTCTGATTGTTTTCTGCAGTGTGTATTGAATTTGTTCGTATGACACGTTGGCTTTTATTCAAATATTATATACCGACTCAAAGTAAATTTTGCCTAATCTGATGTACTTATTTTCCTAATGGTAAACTTTTGTCTCGTTATTATAGATTTCTAAGAATTTTCTAAGAATATTGGCGGGAGTTGTTAGTACATTAAACGAAATCTGAATGGAATAATAATTGTTTTTAACCTGTTTCGGAATAAAGAATATTGTTTTTCCAATAAGATGGAGAGCGTTTACACTCTATTAAATTACTTGGTTCCAAAGTACTGCTTCCTTTTATGCACGACTATAAATCTTGATATTTGCACTTTGTCATGCAAATTTAATAGATCCGACTCGTTTGAACAATATTCTCCGTTTGGTTTATAGTAACATAGGAACAAATGTCCGATCAAACATGGTAATACGAAACCAACTAAAAGTAATTACATCACAGGGTTAGGATAGTGTTATCCCGCTTATGAATGTTCCAATCTTCTAATAGAGAAATAATAACTGTCTTGTATATTCTCCTAACACACTGAATTATTTTGAGCTGCGATTTTTAAAATACACGAATAACAATCGTGAATTTCGATAATCTATCAAACGTCCATTTTTAATAGGTGCAACTATATACATTGAAATTGTCCTAATATTTTTCTAACACAGCAATGAATTTTTTCCATTTAATCGCGAATGTCACTAATCAAATTTTGGTATAAGAAGATATGCTTAAAATAGACAAGAAATCTGTTTACAGGGATCTATGTAACTCCAATCCTACATAAAACTTGAAAGCTAACAAAGAACAAAAAAAAAGAACAAAAAAGAAAGGAAAGAAAATGTACGACCCTTCGTGCAATTGCTCAAAAGAAATCACTGTGAAACATCGGAGAACAACCTCGGAGATCATCAACCCCCGACGACCATTCCGATCGTTTAAAAATAAATCACCACTCTATGGTATAATAATAGCTTGACGGTGCGCAATGCTTTTTATCGAATTTCCTGTGCAGGTGCATACACACGAGAAATTCACTGGGTCAAGGTAGGGCCTTTAAGGGGATGCTCCGAGGTGTAGGTGGCCGTAGCAGGCTGAAAGAGGAAAGATATCAACTGCGAAATAGAGTGACGGTAATGGCATGTTTCGTGTTGCGAGAGTGGCCATTACAGTTATCGCAAAAGTCGCGTCATAAAGCCGTTGTGGTGGGAGGCTAGCTTAAGGGGGAAAGAGAGAGAGAGAGAGAGAGAGAGATCGTAAAGGTTCGTTCCTTTCCTGTCTTTTATATCGCGGAAGCATCGTTGCGCCGAACCGCATAATTTAATATCGCGCATCGACCTGGCTGCATTAAGTTCAATAACCGGAAAAGGAAGGCTGGCCCCCATCGAATATTCGTGTCGAGGGGTGGTTAACCCTAGGAACCACATTCGATGGATATTCCTTGGTTTCTAAATTGATCCTTCAGGCGATTACACAGGGTGTTCGATCAAGAAAGCTGTAATTGGCGCGAAATTCCCTATTAAGCAATTAGGTTCGTATCTAAGAGCTCGCAGACAGGCAAGAAAGGGGAGAATTTAAGTCTCAAACGAGAGGAAGAAGTGCCGGTACCAAATTTGAGATGGCAAATTTAGAAATTCATGGGATCTAGGTAAAGTGGTAGTTGAAGAACTTTTGAAGAAGAAAAAAAGAAAGAAGAGGAAAGAAAAATTTCATCTATTACGCGTTCCATGATAAATTGATACTTTACACGATTAGAAGAGAAATTTGAGACAAGAAGTTCTAATTAATAGCAAGTTTGGTATTAAGCGTTTGCCTTCGTACCCTAAGAGAGATTAAAGTTTCTGGAAACTTGGAAATTTTGATGACTTGCCATGTACAACGGGGCACGAAAGAAAGTTTAAAATTCATACCTGTGTATAATAACTACGTTATATATTAATACTAACTTCGTTATACTAAACATCTTTTACCATATCGCTGAGTCACGTACGTTATATCTATTCATAATTTATCTTATCGACCGTATCTTATCGATTATAATTCTTTTCTAAAATTATAGCGCCGCTTATTAAATCATCTTCTACCATCACACGTGCAACACAGTGTAAAGTACCGATTAAGATACCCGCGAAAAACAGAAAAATCTCATTCATTACAAATTCCATACAACGATGCTCCGAATTGTTCATTTCCCTAAAATATATTGGCCTAACGCTCACGCAAACGCATTATCGTGAATCGTCCACAGATAAAATGGAAAATTGGTGCTCGAACAGCAACTTAGCTACAGAACTATCACGTTTTCTTTGAAACTGCTCGTGTTAATGTCTGGAAAAAGGAGATTGCCGGCCAAAGATTTATCGTCTATCTGTGCTTCCTCGAAACGATTGGAAAACGGTGTCGTTTCTTTCGAATCTTTGATCTGAATAGCCTCTTGCATCCGTAAGAACGAAACGTAGGGAAAACGTCCTGCAGTAATTCTTTGCTCGGTCGATGCAGCTGGCGAATCAATGCGCCATTGAAATTCCGCGTGTCCTTGCGCGATAATAAAGATAGCCAAACCCATTGACGTTTCTGTCGGGGTGAAAGAGCGCCACCATAAAACCTGACCCCCTGTAACACGCCACGTGCCCTCGTTGCTTTTAGTTGTGCGTATACAATCGCAAATAAAATTGCTCGATATTCTGTTCTATCTACTTTGTACATCCTTGCGGAGGATTTTTAATACATAAAATTTTTCTTCTTTTTTTTTTCTTTTTTAGGGCGCACCTACGTCAATCCTTTGTCTGTAGGGAAATATAGGTCCATTTCGTGTACGTCTATCAACCTCTCGATTAATCTTGGAAAATACTTTCGTTACGTTCCACAGCGATTTTTACAACGTTGATCGTATTGTACGATATGTTTCGGAAAATTAGCTGACAGAGATTGGAAGATAGAAATATACGTTTAACTTGGATTGAAAGAAACGCGAGATTATTTCGAAGGAAGTCAGGAAACAGTTGCCTTCGACCGACGATACTTTGTCTAACATCTGCTTTATAAAGTGACAGAGTGTGTTGTCGCATAGCGTTACAATTCTCTGTTAGACGAGACGTCTTTAACATCTCTGTTAGACGAGACGTCTTTAACATCTCTGTTAGACGATGGAGCAGCATTTGTGCAAACAAACTGGCGCGCCGCAAATCATGTCATCTTATAAACAGACTTCACGAATCCGCGCCACTGTTTGTTACTTGCGAGCGACGCAAGAAGAAGAAGAAAATTAACGGCGTTAGAATGTGTTCGAATTTCGAAAACTGTTCCAACGACGCGGATAGTTGTAACTTCTAATCAAATGGTTTCTAATTATGCCCTGGAATATCGGGTTTACCGCGGGACCGTGTATTCGGCTTAATAATCGAAATTTTTAATTAGAAGAAAGCACGCGAGCCTTTAACGCTATCGCAGGAAATCGGCGCCGTCTGGCAATTAGCCGGTGTATTTATATTCGGGAAAGGCACACGTGCGACCATCTGAAATCGGAAGAATCTCATTCCTCGATAACACGCCATTGGAATTGCATTTTTCTTAATTCCGGTCACACGTTTCTCTGCTTTACAAATAAAGAGACATATCGTTGCCTTAGAAGAAGCGCGCTAAAATGTTTGTAAAAAATATTTATGGAATAAAATTGCCCTTAGAATAGAATTGCCCTTCGCGTAATTGAAACAACGTTACTCGCAAAATTATATAAAAGCTACCAGTTCTGACAAGTCGCCCCGGATAACGGTAAAAGTACCGTAAATGAATTTAGTAAATTATAAGTTGATTATCTCGTTCGACGTAAAATTATAATATAAAATAAATTTTAAAAACCTGTAACCCGTCGCTTGGCAATTTGCTAATTCCATTAGTTAATATTCCCTTCCCTATAATATAAGAATCGTAAATATAATAAATCGCCTGTATCTCGAAACGCTACAAATATACAAAGGCTTGCAAGTTTTTATTTCGCGGTTATTAAGCGATAATTACAAAGCGAACAAACTTGAACAAAGATTTTCCTTTATTATTTTTATTATTTCTTGTTATTTGGCCGTACTCTGTATATAATAGGCTCGCAGCTATGTATCTTAAGTGGCAGATATTTAAACAGACACAAAAAACGAACGTACTTTGATTAATTTCGCGATACTACACAGAGGAGAGTTTTCTATCAAGTTGGGATGCAGACAAATGAAAGATAGGAAAAAAGCGTAATAATTTTCGCGCGGAACGAGGTAACTGCAGGTCGCTAAGCTTGAAAACGAATTCGCGGCCGTTTTGTTTGCTCGAAATAGAATCTGCTCGTGATTGTTGCCAGCAGTAACACTCGAAACATCCGCGTTTATTATTCGTCCGGCGTCTGATGGAAAATAAAAAGTACATCTCGAGATTCTCTGACATTATCCATGGGTCCTGCGAGGGAAAACTGCAATTCGCCCTGGGGGTGTGACAACTTCCTTCGAGGCACAGAGCCTCGTGAAAGTTTCGAGAATGGATGGAACAGCGTCTTTTTACTTAGAACTTTGCCTTGCTGTTGTTCCTTCCAAGTTCCTGGGACAATGACTCGATCGTCTGTCGAGACGTTTGTGGCCGAATATCGTTCGATTATAAAATTGAAGCTTGCTATTTTGAGCGTCAACTTTCAGACTCGAACATTTTATGTAAATTCATGAATACCGTAAATAATTGTAAGCTCAAGCCAGTTTATTGGGATTTTCATGATATTGAAAAGAAAATTGAGAAAATCGTTCGTGTAATTTGATATTTCAACGTAAAGCAAAACTGAAGATACAAACGAAGAGAAATTTTCTTCTTTCCAAAGTCTGGACAAAATTAAATGTCCTCTTAAAATTGTGTTTCAGACTGGGAAAAATATAAATTCAATGTTAATTTTCTTATCTTCCCAATCAATGTTTAGTGGATTTTTGATTGCTTCTGTTAATCCGTTAGGTATACTATCCTCTAATTTATTTAAAGTTTTGCCGAATGAGACGACAATTCGTTTATATATCGTTATTTGATATGTGTTACATCGTTAGATGTATGTTAGATCGTTGTCGATCAAGAGGATAAAATAAAGAATTGCAAGATTTCAGTGTTACGCGATGCACTATGCTTCTATTTCCAACAATGTTATTTCCAGGTCACGTAAACATACTCTTCCCGCAAACGTGATAGAATAATATCGTAGCAAAGATTAGCCATCAGACGTGCTAAATTCGTTCCTCGTGGCGCTCACTTTCCTAATAAATTACCCTCGTATTAATAAAGATACGTATTTTTCGCTATGTTCATAGGGAAATTATCTATTTTCTCCATCGTACAATTATAATTTATACATAGAAAAACACAACCCTACCTATCAAAGTATGTTAAATCTCTGGTAATCATAACCTCAAGAAAGAACGAATGAGATTTATACGAAGTGTAGAGTTTAGGCTATACGTCTTCGTCATTTTGAAAATCAGAGCAACCTGCTGAAGAAATAAACGTTACCAAGCGGCACGTTGATCCGAAAATTCATATTCTGCAAACGATTGGATTACGTTAAACTCCTTCATCTTCTTGGTCTATATCTTCTTGAAAATTAGATCGGTTTGTTGAAAAAATAAACATATCTGCCAAGCGCGTTAGCGATAGATACGACTCGATATTATACAGAACAACGGCGGCAATTTAAATCGTCAGCTCGTCATTTTTCATGCAGGACGATTAACTCAACTTTTGCTGGTCAAAGTCGTTTATCTGAACGCGAGCTTCTATTACGTATTCGTGATAATAGAATAACACGTAGCAGGGAAAATTGATGAACCTGTGTTACAATAAGGAACTCTAATTGTGCAGGTGGTCCGTAGCTGGTGCTACAATCGAGTGCAAGATGAGAAGACAAGTCGAAGATGTGGAATAAAATTTGTCCATGCTGAAGCTTCGTTTGTGAGAAAATCCAGTTTGAAAATGTATCGAGTATGCTCAAATTTAGCCGAGTAGCGACCAGATGTGAGCAGGCGATTGTTATAAATACGAAAATGAGTGAAACATGTGAAATCAAATTTTTCATTTAAACAGTAAACTGTTCATCCGTTGACAAACTCAGACAAATAAAGCTCTACGTATGGTGTTCTATATAAAATTGCTATTTTTTAGTAAATTCAGTAAATTTAGTAAATTTCCTGATTTAAGCGGGTAATGAAAGAGACTAACAGTTATAGGCGTGAAAATTCGCACGCGTCCACGGAGAAATGAAAAATAAATGACGAAAAGCGTGGCGAAGGGGATAGACGTTGGCGCGATAGGTCTCATGAAATATTGAAGGGTGAAAAAATTATGACGACAGCTTAGAGTCGGACGAGTGTTCCCTGGTGACCCTGGAAGCTTGAAGAGGAAGAGGAATATGTAAAATGGGGAGATGCAACGGGCCAACGAGAGCCACTAGGGTGGCAGCAATAGCAACAACGGAGTTCTATAGGTGCTCGAAACTACGCTCATGGATCATTTAAATATTGCACGGCGAATGACTAAATAAAGTAAAAGGTCGAGCGTATGCTCGGAATCTCGAATCAGTTTCCCTCTTCCTTTTGCTTTACGTAGGAATGACCGAAAAGTCTATCCCAGTTTTATCAAAATGCCTCACGTTTCGCTAGTCATAAACGTGCTTCGATCTTCGCTGTATGACCCCTCTGTTTATTGGGAATTACAAGAACCGACAGGATGCTCCCCATTTTGTTCTTCTTTTAGTAGACGAGGGGTCAGAAAAAGAAAAGAAAATGGAAAAAAACCGAGCAATTGTGAATTTTAATCAAGTTCTCTATCTTGAAACTTTTTCCTTTCGTTCGTCCGTTGGTAAAAAGGAAATGGAGAAAAGTAAAGGAAACGTCAAGTTCCTACGCTGTGAATTTTAACACGATATGTCATCGTTTCTTTTTAACAAATTGCTGTATAGAACTGTAAGAAACGGGACGATGATCTGCAGATCGAAATCGTCTTGCGTTTAATTCTTTCGTTGGTAGGAGAAGCAAAGAAAGATTCGAATAATCGTGCGAGGAATTACAAGAATTGGCACGATGATCTTTATATTGAAATCTTCTTTCGTTTAATCCTGCGGTTGGTAGAAGAAGTAAAGAGAAATTCGAATAATCGTGTGCAGAATTACAAGAAGAATCGAGACGATCATCTCTATATCGAAATCTGTGCAATTTTTCCGTTGGCGAAAGGAGCACAGAGAATTCGAGTAAACGTGGCAAAGTTGAAAGTTTTAATAAAATTTTGCTCGTTACATTTTATGGATTATTACGCAGAATTACAACAATTGGTACGACGATTCTTACGTAAACTTTTTCTTCCGTTCTTTCGTTGCTGAAAAGAGAAAAGCGATGAGGAAACTTCATGTCCGGAGAAGCGAAGGAAACGTAGAATTTCAATAATTCCTGCATCGTGAATTTTAAGAAAATTTTGCTCTTTCCTTCGCTAGAAGATTAACAAGTTGCGATTAATAACCGTGTCTGAGGAAAATTAAAGGAATTGCGACGACGAAAATTTTCTTCGGCGCAATTGTTTTTTTCGTGGAGGAAGCGGAATGAAATTCAGATAATCCATCAGTACGGATTTTCAGCAAGATTTTCGTAATTTTTGATCAAATCCCCGTGTCAAAGTAAAAATTGACGGAACGATAAAAGAACGAATGACGAGCAAACGAGTGCATTTTGTATATTATCAAAGTTGTTTCACCAGTTTCGCCGCTCATTAGCGACTAATCGTTTCTTTCATTTCACGCATTCATTGATCGCCCCTTTTGTTCAAACTTCCGTTCTCCGTGTCACACTCTGATTGAGACATCTAAACGAATGGAATGCAGTTAAAATGGAAATTACATTTCAGCCTGGTCGTAAAACGTGCTTCGTTTTGCCTGTAATTCATGCACGATAAAAATCCTTTGTTCCAGTCTCGATAAAAAGTAATTCGAATTTTAGCGTGGTTCGCGCTAAAGGCGGCGTGAAATTTTATGAGTCGGCAGCTAGACTCCTGAAAAATCTCGTACAAGGCAGATTAAAAAGCCGAGAGTTTAAGCACGAAGATTTATTTCGCCGCGGTGTAATCGATCCTATTCACTGATACCTACAATCGTCCACGAAAATTGTTTTATTGGAATAAAATGCAACAGAATATTAACATAACGTTTGCGTGTTCTATGTCAAGATTTAAGAATTCTTTTATCATTGCTTTGCATGTTAAGAAATAAGTTTTGCTGTTACACGACGTCTCGTGTACGCTTTATTGAAATAAAAATTACACTAACTAATTTCTATTCGAATAGAAATTATCCTTTTCGATGAAGTAAAGATTAAGCATATAATATTAAAATTCCAAATACATTTGTCTCGTAATATTAAAATCGTGTAATTCGTTTAACAAAAGTGGCTGCCTCAAATGTCTTTAGCAGGTAATAAAAAACTTATTTCTTCCTGGCAAAATATACGGAACGCTCCTCCTCCTCAATTTTCCATTTGATTTTATACACAAACGAGAAAATACTTATGGAGATGACTGTATCTGTAATTCAACTCGAATTGAATCAACAGCAAACGATACAATGGACCCAGAAAATCTAATCGAGCGTATTCAAGTTACGTAAGATTTCATTGACGAGCCGTGCCATATATTATTTTACTTAAAAAAGAAAAAAAGAAAAAAGCAACACTGACGAAAAATCCACTAACGAGAAGAAAGATTAAGCGTTCTCCACACGTTGTACACGTCCTGGTTACTCGATTCTATTCAAGGAATGGGTGATGCATTTCGTTGAAACCGCGGGCGAGGTCGGTTTAAAAATACGTCGCATCAGGAACCTTTTTATAATACGGTTGTAAAAGGCAAAAATGAAATCGCGTTCCTTTTTCCGCCCCGCGGATTCTCACTTTTCCTTCACCTGCTTTTTCCATTTTCTTTTCGCTGCTTTCTCTTTATACACACAGGCCGCTTAAAAGCCTCAATTAATTGCAATCCGTTCTCGCGAAACGAGACCTTACACCACGCGCCGGAAGAATGGCACGTTAAAAAGCTCTATGGACGTTAAAACACCTCTCTCTCTCTTTCTCTCCTTTCGTTCTCCATTGCCCTACTACCCCCACTTTTAGCAACGGAATTATTAAAGGCGATTACGACAAAGAAAACGAGCTCAAAGCGATCGTCTGCGATGTCAGAAATAATTAGAAAATTCCCTGGCAACCCGAGACCCAAACAGGCATTCGTATTTCCGATCGATCGTCGAAAATCTGCTGAGAGAAATACTCGAAAAGCTTCGCGAAATGATAATTCAACCAGTTAGCTGTTGCCACTTCTTTGTGAAGCGTGTAAAATGTGTCGCAAAAAGTAAGCGATGACGAGTATACTCGTCATAACACAGTGTTCCCATTTCTTCATGACGAGTACACTCGTCAAAAACAGGTAGCTGATTAATTGTACGACCGACAAACAGGTCAACGATTTTCATGGAGATTCATGTTTTTCTGACGAAAGGAAATAAAATCGGAATAGAGAGGTGAGGAAAGAAAATATTGAAATGGCGATTATCCAATTAATCGCGCGTTAGAAATTGTGATAACGGCGCAGCTATTTCTTTGAGGAATTAAGCTAATGAAATTCATAAATTATACAACGTTATGATATACCTATAGTATGGAAGTACGAAAGTATAACATAGTATGAAAGTAGTAAGACAGCTTATAATGAAACTGCGGATATGTTCATGGAAATTCGGCTTTTCGCGAATACGATTAGCGAAATAAGACTTGAACAGAGATTCCACCCTTTTGAAAACCTTTTCACAGCTTCAATGTTCAATATGTGGATGAACATTCGGTCGATCGAAATATTAATCGCAGCTTGCAATGGATAACGAAAAGAATATACTGGGTGACCATAGAATGGAAGAAATTCTAAGAAAAAAGAAAGAAATAAAAGTAATTAAGAAAACTACGCTTTCTTTGGATCTACGTATATGTAATTCATTTATATAAAAGAAAAGGAAAATAATCAGCGGAAATTAATTTTCCAAAGAATGAAAATGGCACTGGAACATAGGAGAAGTGATACTTGGAATTTTTTTCGCACTTCTGCAACCAAACTATTCACCCCTGAACTATCCAACCCCTAAAACTGAGCCACGTTAAGCTCGCTAATTAATTGCCGGCCGTTCTCACGCGTGTGCCAGCCGAGTTTACATTGGCCCCACGGGCGCCTCATCTCTAATTATCAACTTAATTAATAACTCGATCTTTACGCTTATGAATGGGAATTTTCTTAGACACCGCGGTACCATTCGACACTGACTGGAGAATCTATATTATCGCCGCAAGCTTTAATTCTGGCCGAGCAACTTCGGCGCACCTAATTAACGACATAATTAACGATCCATCCAACGTCCCTTTTTCACTCGGACTACGCTCTACTAACATTTCTCAAAGAGAGACGTAATTAGAGATGCACAGAGACAAAACTCGCGCAAAGATGTCCCGTAAATGGGTTTAAACATTCCGCGCAAACAAAAAGAGAAAGTAAATCGAGCATAAAGATCTTTTCTATTATCGTTGCTTTTATTTCGACGAAACTTAACATCTTAAGGAATAGAAGATTCGCTCACTATTTACTGTCCGTAGTAAATATAGTCATCGAGCCAGCGAAGAATCGGATAACTCGAGGATGACGAGCACAAGACTTTCTCGAAAATTATTTTTATTTTATGTTTTCTTATTTCTGTATCCGACTCGAATGCACACAACATCGTCGACTTTTTTTATATTTGGAGCAATTATTACGTTAACATGCTTTGGAAATTATTCCACTGTTATGATAATTGAGTTTCGAATTTATATATTCGTATGATCTATATTATGTTGTACAATAGTTTACGTAGTAGGCTAGGATTCGAAGATAGATTTATGTTGAAGTTCTATCTAGAGAAGTTTATTGTTACACTTTGAATTGGAGCAACGTAAGTTGGAATTAAGAAAACGGCGCTAATTTTTATGTGAACAACTATCGATATAGGTATGCTGTAAGCATAAATTTACATAACATCAGAGGAACTGTGTGTTGCCAGATGCCAGAAAACGAACCTGTTTGTAATACGTAGTGCAATGTACGTGGTCCAGTGAACAATAAATTTATATTAATTTTATTACATCATTATATTAACTTCTATACTATATATTGTATTTTGCAACTAAACCCTCTTCCAGATTAAAAAAAAAAAAAATACGAAAAATGAAATTTGAATATGTAGATTATATTCTATAATTTATTCGCTCCTACACTGACACGTATATTTTTATTATTATTATAGAAAATGAATCACGTTTCTATCATTTATCATGCATTGATTATCCCAGTTGTTCTCGCATCTATACTATATCTATAGTAAATATTATATAATCTAATGAATTCTATAACATATACAGGGTGGTTGGTAACTGCTGGTACAAGCGAAAAGGGGGGTTGATTCTATGCGAAAAAAGAAGTCGAAAATATAGAATAAAAATTTTTTTTTAATTCTTCCATCGAGACAACGATCTATAGTGAGATCCGTTATAACGTACCGCACGCGTACCGAGCGAAAATTCAAAGTCGATTTTCTCGAAAACAAAGCCTCAGACGAAAAACTTTTATTCTATATTTACGACTTCTTTTTTCGCGTAGAATCACCCCCTTTCCGCTTGTACCACCAGTTATCAACCACCCTGTATAATATAATCTATAACAAAATAATAATTTACTATATCCATATTACAATCTAAATTGGATGTTACATTCCAACAAATATAATTAAAAAATAGCTAGCTTCTTAATATCTGATTTCATTATGTATAATAATACAATTTTACCATCTTTCGTGCATTCCACGCTCTTTGTAAATAAAGTGCCGAAGAATTAAAGATATACAAACGTGAAGAAGAAGAAGAAGAAGAAGAGAACAGAAGGATTAAACAATTATTTTAAGTAGCCTGACGGTCGCCCAGTATATTCTACTTATCGTAATCAACGTCTTTTTCCTGGTTCCAGGCAATTACCAACGACACAATCATTCTCGTATCAAATATCTTTGTCGGTCGCATCGCGGCAATTAACCTCCTTGTCGATTATAATTAAGCATCCATCTTGTTCCGCTCAAATTCCACACGTATACATACATATATCGTAATCAGCGTGTCTGGTCACAGAGAGGCACACTTTTGTTCAATTAATTAGCCGCGAACCACATATTAAAGGATCGACATGGTCGGCAAACGAAGCCAGATTGGCTGAATGTATCGCAGATGAATCGTGAATGGTGAATTAACGAGGGAATGTATTCTCGCTGCCATTCCTCGGAATAGTAATATTTTTGTGTATCTTTGCGGGAGAGCAATTTTCAATTTGTAAAATTACTGAAACCCCGTCGTTGCGACTCCCTGCCTCGACCAACATTTTTATCAAAAAAAAAAAAAGAAGAAATGTTAGGAACGTGATATTAAAAATACCAGTAGCAATAGGATTAAAAAAATATCAAGAGGTGAAAAGGTTGGAAAATATCAGGCCAACAGTATCGGGCTCCTCTTTCACTGATTAAATTAAAATTAAATCGTCTTAAATTAAGATCAAAGACAAGGGTTCGACGATGAAGAAATTTCAAGAATAAGAAAGTATTCGAGGTAAGATATTAGAAATTGATAAGAGGATTTTTATTGAATTACCTCGTAAGTTCTGCAAGCATTGTACAGGTTAATTGGTACCTAAGAGAGGTGCAAGTTTCAAGGAGATTTCCAGTGCGGTGAAAGAATGGCAGCCAAAAGATCAAATGTAGAATATTTGCGAATTTCACGAAGCAGAAGATAAAGCAGCAGCGACGACCAGAAGTTTTATGTTTAGTAAGATACATTTACCAACGACACGATCGTTCAAGATTCATTCGCGAGCTCTGCGTGCAAAGACGTAAAGCGACGATGGTTTTCGAAAGCTTTTTACATGGAGAATTTTCATCGGACTTTATACCTCGGAGATTCTTCATGTTGTGAATGGAAAAATCCCTAAAATTTCCTAATAAGAAGGGAGAACACGACGTTGATGAATCCATAAAGCTTCTCTGTAATCTCCTGACAAAATTTTAATTACGAGGAGAAATTGAACATTCTAAGATAGAAAATGATTAAATAAAGGTAATTACCAAAAAAAAGACGAAAAGACAGAACGAACAAAGAATCGATTTCTGTTGTTTCTAATCAAAACGGAACACTCATTGAATTTCACGTAAAATTTGCCGCACGGCTGGCGAAAATGGAAATATCGCGCGATTTTTAGCGTGCGTAACGAGACTATCAACGTAATTTCACTGGGTCGTAAAGCGTACAGCAACAACGTGAAAATTGTCTCGAGACGAATTCTCGCGTATCGTCGACGCGAAAGCGACGTATGGTGGATAAAACGTCGCATAAAAATGCGACATCTTTAAGGAAATTTCGATTCGCTTACCGAGGATCCGCGATTTCTTTGACTTCGTCTCGGAAACGTTCAACGTCGCCCAAACGAGCTACTTTTATACTTAATGGCCCAAATGCTTCAAGGACCAATGATTCCTTAACGCGATATTTTTTTCGATCAATTCACTATCTTCGATCCTATTTCTTAACGTTGCGGCTACGAAAGATAATTTCGAGCATTTAATACCTTCTTTACGTAATTATTTCTCAATATCGTACGGCAATTATTTCTTCCGCGTATCATAAATTGTACAGTTTGATGAAATTTGAAGAATTTGAAGTATTTGTTATGGTTTCGGTAAACTATTGCTTGGTTCATGAATGGATTAAGGGAACTGGAAAATTATAAAGAAACAGAGAAAATCATTTCTGGGTGTAAATTTGTTAAACTGTCAACGGTGCAGTTGGGAAATTTCTTTACATCGAAAATTAAATTTCGTTATAAAATGGATTAACTATGCGTAAACCTCTGTTTCATTCTTTCTCATAAAACTTTTTATATAGCGATCCCTAACAGATTAGGCGATTGAAAAATGATGGCCACGTGAGGGAAAAACGAAACCATCGTTCGCTAACTTCTAAACAATTTTCTCTCCATCGTCAAATTGTACTTTTAAAGAAACCATAAAAAAATAGCCCATAAAATACTACACGAGAATTTATAAGGAAGTCGTATACTAGATCTATTCAGCGCTATTAATACGATATTCATTGTCAGTCAAAATTTAATTAAAAGTGATTTACAGCTTTAATTAAAAGCAACCCGTGTACTGTGTGTTCCCTGGAGCAACTTACACGCAAATTATAATATCATTGTACAATTTGTCACAGAGTAACGATTTTACCTAAAAAACGAGGAAACCAAGAGATACATACATGTTTGGTAAATAGAACAAGTGACACGACGAAAGAGCATTCATCGCAAAATTAAAGTTGGTGAAACCGAGCGTCGAGTGAAACTGTTTCGAAGTTACGTTTTGTTGCGTGCAATTGCAAATACAATTTTCTGTTCCAACAAATTTACACGGTGCTTATTCTCTCCCTCTCTCGCTCTCCTGTTTCTCCGCGGTAAAATTTTTGATTAAACGTCATCCACATCCCCTTTTCGTGACAAAGGCCTTCCAAGAGAAAGACGTACGCGTTTCGGCCAAATATTATCTAGCCAACATCTCCATTCGATTAAGCTTTCGTTGATTGGTGGTAATCTTATTCAGTCGCGAATTCAATTTGATTATCCGATTTCGCTAAATTAGCGACTCGATGGAAAACCGAGCCGGCAGACTAAATCGTAGCTCGGACTTGCTACCGATTCAATTTCACCCACGTCTCTCGCGTAATATTCCCCGCGTATAGAAATATTTTGCAATTCGGTTACAAAGTTCGAGACTGCGCGATTTTAATTAAAACCACCGTGAAATAAACTCGCCGGGGAAAAAAATTACGCCCTCGAAAATATTGCGCTCGAGCACAGATTTCAGGGCAATTTTCGATTTCAATGGTGTCTATGATTTCGTGGATACAGGGCAGAGGTACATATGCGGAGATAATTGTACGTGACGATCATCGTTCTTTGGTAGACCGACGAGGAAACAGATGTCCGTCGGCCACATTTTCGAAGAAACGTTTACCAACGTAGCGCTAATCGAACTTCCTTTATGCCGTACGCCGATGAGTAATTTTCTACAACGCGAAACTTTACGTACGTATTTTACTTTCCTTCTTTTGTCGCGAATTCTAGTCGACGTTCCACATCCGAACAAGCATCGCTGCGTACATTAGGAAAAGTATGTCTCATTCGCCATGGAATAAGAATATTACTACAAACGTACGTTCTTTAAATTTTCCTCAGAATTGACGATTAAAAGTCGGAAGAAATTATTCAAAAAGAGGATATGATAGGTTCACCTTACAAGACTCTACAGCAAGTATCAATTTAAGTCGAGTTATACTTTATTAATCTGCTGATTTATGCTAAGTAAATACTTTACTACGAAATAGCTGACAGAAGTACATGCACTGACTTTTGCAAATAGATGGCGAATGCAGAATATTTCGCGAGAAATAAGAAGCGTAGAGATTAAGAGCGTTACTATTGACATATGTATAATTTTATGTACTGAAGGTATGTACATATGTATGATTTTATGTACTAGGATAGCTGCGTAGTAGTGATACTTGTATGTGAATATCAGTGTGTGGAAGTATGTGTGTAGAAGTATGTGTATGCGCGGCGTCTCGAAAACGAAGGAATGTAAACTGTTCGTTTAACAGTCTGTTATGGAAGAAGGTGAGACGCGTGCAAGTGTGCATCGATGAATATCTTTGAAATCGTTTATCAAATAAATATATAACTATTCTAATATAAATCCTAAGTGTAAATTTAGTGTTCCTATACCATTATTTTGGCAATTAAGATCCAAAATTCTCAACAGTTACTGATGTTTCTCGGATATTCGAAAGAGCAAACGTTCCAAGCCAGGTACGAACGTGATTTTCACGTGGAATTGGTTCGCAACGTATCGAAGTTTAAATTCCCTTTGTAAAACACGTTGGTCTTCCATTATTTAGCATTTTCGCCAGATAAGTTCACTTCTCGACATAATTCATCAGCTTTTTAAAAAATCGAATATCAACGACAATTAGACGGAAGAAGAAAAATGATCGGAAAGGAGAACACGAATTTTGTGAACGGTGTGCGTTAGAATTGATTTTTATGGGGGTGGACGAGGCATATTTTGCTTGTCGTGGGCGGCTTTTCACCGGGCCGTTCTACCGATGTTATTTATATTTATTGGACATTTACGAGAGGCTCCTCCGTACGAGCGTGGTCCGCCGCAGGCGGATTCGCTTCACGTCACAAACGTTCTCATTTTCAAACGGTGTACTTGTCAACCCGCTATTAGCGTGCCGAGTATTCTTGGCACCGGTCCTCCCGTTCCCATCCGAAAATAATTCCGAAGACGATGCGGAAAGCCACGCAACGCGCATTAAACACCGATCATCGTGTCCGATCTTGGCATTCGAACGCGATATGATCGAGTGTCCTCACGAATTTCTCTTCCATTTTATAGACACAGTATTTACATATCGATAGATGCAATTTTAAAAGTATTCGGATATTCTGCTGTATTTATTTTTATTTATTTACCTGTATTCTTAGACTTTGTTTTAAAAAAAACAATATTCATTTTATGGATTTAAAATTTGATCGATTCAGTTTAGAGAAAGAAGACAGGTAGAAACGTTGCACGAGACATTTGTAGTAATTTTCTTGTTAAATCTTGTCCATTTAGCAATCAGCAATGATGATTATATCACGAAGCTACTGTATTCTTAAACTTCGCTAAAAAAAATATTCACTTTGTGGATTTAAAATTTGATCGATTCCGTTTAGAGAAGAAGACAGGTAGAAACGTTGCACGAGACATTTGTAGTAATTTTCTTGTTAAATCTTGTCCATTTAGCAATCAGCAATGATGATTATATCACGAAGCTACTGTATTCTTAAACTTCGCTAAAAAACAATATTCACTTTATGGATTTAAAATTTAATCAATTTAATGTAAAGGAAAGGAGAAAACATTACACGTTTGTAATAATTTTCTTACTAAATCTTTTGAATTTACAAATTCAAAGGCGAATTATTATATCCAATACTACGTAACCAATGAGAACAAAGAAGTTAGTACGAAGAATATCAAATACTATAGCAATGATGACAACCTAACAAACGTCTTGCTTATTTTCATCTTCTCCTTATTAAAATAAGAAATACATTAAAAATCAAATGTTAAAGAAACAAGTATGTTATTCCTATCTTCTTGGATTTCGTCTTACCATTGAAATAAATAATCCAGTCAACATTTGGTTTACATACACAGTAATTTTTATCGGTGTTTATTCGCTTTAACGCTTCGATCAGACTCTTCTCGCTCCATCGAACAATCGAGCCACAAGTTTATCGAACGAAAAAAAAAAAAAAAAAGAAAAAAGAAAAGAAAAGAAAGAGGACGAGAAACGTTCTGAACGATCGACATAGCAAAATCGATTTTTACTCTTAAAGAGGAGCAGTTTGATAAGTTTCCGACCGTATCGTGCAAATATTCGCAATTAGATCCGTTAATTTCAATGTTACATATCGTTTTCATCTGCCGCGTACGAGAACAGTTTCGGTAATACCACACTCTGTTTTGATGCAGGGAAAATTCCAGAAAATTCATATTTATGATCAAGATAACGAGGAGATTGCGGACGAAATGCAAATTGGACGGCGGTTGAAAACAATGAAACCGGGCGAACATTATTAATCGAGGAGTAAAACATTTCTAACGTACGTGAAATTCGATCGGATCGACATCATTATACCGGACTACATTAATTAAACGTCCGTTAACGCACAATGTTTATGATTGTTAATGTGCCGCGCCATGTATCAAATTATGCCATGCGAACGGATGTTCTATCACAATTCAACGAGAAACGAAATGGAACCAGGAGGCTGATTGACGCGAACACCGAGGTCGACTCCATTAACCAACCCCTCTACAATTTACGCATTCTAATAAACTTTTCTATCCATGACTCGTCCCACGATCAAACCCATAAATAATTTAACAATTAAAAATTTACTATTACGAGTTGTAATTTTGAAACGAATCCGGGGTTAGAAACTCGCAGTCTAAAGTCCATTAAGAAAAATGTATAATTTATAGAATAAATAATTTAGCTGTTAAGAGCCTCGGGTTAGAGGCTGGAAGTTTGACTCGCGTTAAGAAAAATGTCCAACTTATAGAATAAGTAATTTAACTATTAGGAGTTTTGGCTTACAAGTTGGAAGTCTATAACTTGCATTAATGCATAATTTATGGGATAAGTAATTTAGTTATTAAAACTCTTGCGTTACAAGTTGGAAATCTAATTTTCGTTAAGAAAATTGCGCGATTTACAGCAGCAGTGTGTTTATTTCAGCTTCTTAGCCTAGAAATTCGACTTGGTTACAGAATATACACATTGCCATTAATTGCTGAATCTGTGTTACATAATTGCTTCTTTCGTTTCTATTCTAAAACTGTCTTAAGTCTGCTATAAGGCATTTCTGTTCCTCGAAACTAACTTAAACTATTTCATTGGCTACGGTTTACACTTCGCGCTTTCCACAGGCCCCTTTGCTCAACTCGCCCCTCCGTCTCTTCCCTCTTTTACGTTTTTCCTATCTTTTCTAGCCATTCGACTGCTTCCGTCTCAGCTAGTATTTCTTCCACTTTCAGGTTTGTTCTATCAACTTCTTTGCGTATCTTCCGAGTGTTTCAAATGTCCCATCGCTGCTTTTATAAAATAAGCACGTTTTTTCCTCTTTACTCATTGAAAAACTACACGCGTAGTTTGCCACCTTGCTCTTGCCAGTAGCTTCTACCCTCTCTCTTCAAGTATTTTGGTAAACTTTCTTCACTCTCGGGTATCTCCTATCGTATCCAGATCCTTATATTCTATTCTACTGTTTCTGTCTTTGTACGCCTTCTTTCCCCTTTCTCAGAGTCTCCTCTGCTTCCATCCCCCTGTCCCATAATCGCTCTACTCCTTCTTGGCTCCTTAAAGTGTTTCAACATTTCCTCTCCTATCCCGGCTGCTCTTTCTTTTAGTCGTTAATGTGCAATTTATGGAACAAGAAATTTAGCTATTAGGAATTTGCATTCAGAAAAACGCTGTCAATTCACAGAATAAATAATTTAGCTATTAGAAGTCCCGGGTTAGAATCTGATAGTCTAACTTCCATTAAGAGAAGTGTACAAAGATGTGAAAAAGTGTACAAGTTCCAGAACAAATAATTTAGCCATTAAGAAAGTAGAAGCTTGTATTTGTGGAACGAAAAATCTAGTTATTAATGGTTATTATCGAGGGTTAAAAGTAGCACGATTTGCATTAAGAAAAATGTGCAATCGTAGAGTTGAAAGAGATCTTATCGACGCGTCAAATCGCAGAATGAAGCTTTGTGTTCTATAATTAATTTCTTCAGCTACACATACATGTACACTTGTATAACAATATTGAAATACTGAAAAGAACAAACTGTCGCCCATATAATTCACGAAAGAAATTATCCATATTCTCGAAACTACGGAATTGTAACTCTGCAAAATTTTTAGGAAGAGTTACGAATTGGTATTAGCTTTGATTAATACAGAAGTAGAAATAATTGAAAACCACAAAAATATTTTAAATTGTCAAGTCTTAAATTCCTACAAAAAATTCACTGCGGGTTAACCATCTAATATGATGCGATATTTCTCCATTAATAAATCCCAGATAAAACAATCTAGAGATCCGTTATGGCTGTATAAAATTTCTATAACCGATCGCAAATTCACTCTAAAGATCTATAAAGTATCTATAAAAGATTACCCATTTATCAAATTATCTAGAAGTAGAAATAATTGAAAACCACAAAAATGTTTTAAATTGTCGTCTTAAATTCCTAGAAAAAATTCACTGCGGATTGACCATCTAATATGATGCGATATTTCTCCATTAATAAACCACAGATAAAATAATCTAGAGATCCGTTATGGCTGTATAAAATTTCTATAACCGATCGCAAATTCGCTCTAAAAAATCTATAAAGTATCTATAAAAGATTATCCATTTATCAAATTACCTGATTTACACCGATACAGTAAACGTTAGAGTCAACGCGATCCTAATGCATCTTTCTTCCGTAGCACGTTCGAACGAGACAGCTATGGAAATCGGCAGCGACCTATATAGATAAAAATCGACAGCGGTCGCAACCCTGATGAAAGTGGACTAAGCAGTTCTTATAAATATTTAACTGTGCAGATAAAACAAGATGCGTCTCTGTTTGCGCGTGTTGCAGCCAACGAAAGCGTCGATAAAGCTTTTATTACACACGATAGAGACAGGCAACGGCCGTTTACAGTTGCCGACAGCTGTAATTAACCTTCGACGAGACTTCCATCGGCGAGAACTTTCGAGGCACGATAAACACGCTCGTTAACTTGTCCAGGAATACGTGTCGTCTTTGAACATCTCGTTAACAAGAAACGTACAACTGGCGCGGCTGAAAACTGCTTCCTATTTTCTGGCGTTTCGGCGACGCTGATTAAACGCCACCGGATCAAAGAGAACTCTGGATCGTCTCCGTTGCGATCGATCGAATTGATCTAGGAATGCGCGTATACTTAGCAACAAGTATGGTAGTTCGCGTGAATCTTGCTTGAAACATGATATCGTTGGACTAAATGGCGTATCATATAACAAATTAGAGAACACCCTGAGGTTATTCTTGCGCGAATGTCCTTTTTAGTTGAAAATCTGATTCGTCGAGATAAAATTATGTGCAATAGAGAAACTGCTATACCGTGGTGGATTGTGTTTCAGTTCTTTAAAGGATTCTATGATTCTTCTTTTTCATAGTCTTTCTTGTATTTCGTTGCAAATTCTGCGCTGCTTCTATGTCATAATTATACGGTTAAAATGTAGAATAGAGTAGAACAAAGAGAATAGGTGTAAATGTTCGACTGTGGATGAAAGCAATGTCCGTGAAAGAAATCGATCGGCAAATCGACGCGTTTCAAGCTCCGATCACTCGCACTTTAAACGATAATACGCAAACCATGTCACGTAATACCAAGTTTCATAGTACTACGCAAAGTATAATATTACTGAATATTACGTTACATAACATAATACAAGAAGGTACTGTGCAGCGATAGCGTAATAATCCAAAATATACTACTGCACGATCTAGCAACATAGCACACTGTACTTTATTTTAGAAAAAATTCTACTTACCGCATTCCTATCAACATTCTAAACACGCGAATGAGATTTCAATAGATGAAGCGATTAGGTGAAAGTAAATGTAGATTATCTTCTTATTAATCTTATAATTAGGATTTGGAGAAAACATAAAAAATGATCTATGGTCTCTACTGATCGAATGATTCAAATTAAGGTCAATTGTATCTCCTCGTATTCCATGTAATTATATCTATCCCTTTCGATTGTACCTACGCGTTATAAATTTAATTTATAAATGGCATATTATTATTAATGGCATATTATTTATAAATGGCATATTAATGTCCAATCAATGACAACTTTCTTTGGTTTGATACATTTTTAATAAAAAAGTTTCGTAGGTAATAGAAAATTCTAAACTGATCATAAACTTATTATAAAATCCACATTGCCAACTAAATGCCTCTTAAAATCGCAATTCTTGAATTCTGGACTACGAATTCTTAACTCTGAACTCTGAACTCTGAACTCCAAACTCTCAATTCTGAATATCCAACTTTAAACTGTAAACTCTGCATTCGAAACTTTGAAATCTGAATTCTGAATTTTAAACCGCAAACTGTAAACCCAGAACCCTAAACTCTAAATCCTAAATTGCGAGTTTCAAATTTGTTTAATGGAAGATAAATACCACAGCGCCAAACTTTCAAGCAATATTAAGTACGAAGAAAGTGAAAAGAAAATCGATGGAAAAGAAGAAGACGGAAAGAAGATCTTACAACATAGATACACGAGTTGCTTTTTCTCTACGTTGCGCTTCCGATTTAATTTTAGCCCATGCGACTGCTATAATAAACGCTCTATCCACCGCCTCTAAATATATCGTTGGTGTTTTCGTTTCGCGGCCACCTTGCCCTGTAATCGTAACAAAACAACCGAGTAATGCATGCATTAATTATTCACTGGTCAATCGAGCTCGTGTATATGCGCCAGTTTCTCGGTTTAGTCGACTAGAGCAAAGTTGTTCAGGTAGCCGTGGAAAGTTTCGCCGAGTTTCCAGTCCAGTCGATTAAACTGTGTCAATAAATTGTCACATGCGACCTGAAACGGCGATACTTAATGTTCGGAAAACACGCGAGCAACGGCGACACACTTTTCAAGATACTAACACAGCAAAATGGACCAAGTTTCTAAAAACATCGTATATTAGACAAGCTACTTGTCCTCAAGTCGTTTCAGATCGACAAAGTTGATCATAAGTGGATATCTAATGAAAAATTGACGAAAGAAAAAGCTTCGCGTGTTCGTCGTTGATTAAAATTTCGAATCGCTTTTTAGTTATATCCAAATAAAATCTGTTCTTAATTACGTCGATAATTCGAAGTCGATGTCACGGGTATTATGATACAATTTGTCTAGTTCGATTTTAAAGAACATGAAATCTTAAGTGAAATTCCTTGGAAATTCTCGAATTTTAAAAATTCCAAATCTTTGCTCAATAAAATATGCTTATCGATAGATTCACAAATTACGATTGAATCGAAATCGAAACTTTGAGAAAAAGGAACTTGTATATCCGCGTTGTAAGATTCTTTCGTTCTCTGTTTCCTCGACTAATTCTAATAATGTAAAATTTATAATTAACAGATAATAAAAGAATAACTCTACATGTACCTAAATATTGCAAGATAAAACATCATTCGAATTCACGTAACCCGATTGATCCGAAGATCGCGTTGAACTCTTCGTCGATGACTACGTACAACGGTCGATTTTCTCGAGAATTTTCAAGATTAAATTTGCAGATTGAAGAGTGAATTTTACAGAAGAGGATTCCAAGAGATAACGAGAATTTCGGGTATCAATTAATGTAGAGCTCGAATCTTTTCCACAAAGGAAATATTCTTCAAGGGAATAACGTATTTAAACAGTTGTCAGGACGTTCACTGTGATTTTCCTCGTGTTCGATTCTTCTTTTTCTTCTTTTTCCTCGAACTCCCAAAATAAAAGGGAAAAGTTTAGCAAGAAATCGTGGACAACGGCGCGAGTGGCGCGCTGACGTCAGCCACGTTTCGCGGTCACTTGCATCTTAAACCGAGTGAATTTCACTGTCTAAAATTGTTCCGTGCCCTCGTGTATGATCGTTCTGACGCAAGTGACACAAGCAAGTGCCAAATCGCGCTCGAATGCCACGCGTGACCATTTTACCACTTCGAACGAACCCGCCAAATTTTCGATTCGTTGCGAACGAAACACCGCTACAAATCATGAAAGAAAGCTTTTCAGAATTTTCACAAGTGAAACTTCACTTCGATGGATGGTCCGTGTTACGTTTACACGATGCTTCCTTTGTTGCCCTCATCCTTTCTTCCAATGCGTCACATTTAACACTAAGCTTACCAGTAGCAAAATTTAATTTAAAACAGTACATTCACTGTTATTTCTTTCGCTCGCCCAACTTCATGTAAATTCTTATACGAAGAAAAATGTGAGAAATTGATTTATCAAATGATATAAGAACTTGCATAAAGTTAGACGAGCAAAAGAAATAACAAGGAATGCACAATTTTAAATTAAATTTTGCAAGCGATCGCTTAACCGGGCGTGATAAAACGATTAGCGTTAAAACGTTCTTCTTTATTCACCACTGTACATAATTTACGAAGTTCTTGTTTTCGATAATTATTAACAAAAACATATTAAAATTCTCGTTCGATAGACGTTGCAAAACTTTCGCTCAACTGTATATTTGTTCAGTGATTTTATGGAACATAATTTCATTTCACAAAATTACGATATGTTCCCCTTCGTGCTCGTTTCTTTTTCAACTTTCTTTTACCGTCCGCCGTATATCAAACATAATTTACGAGCCTTTTATGGCTAACATTTATTAACAAAGGTCTGGTAAAATTTCCTCTTAATACATGTGTTGTAAGATTACTCTATATTCTACATCTGTTTTATACATCACATATCCATTGCTTCGATCAAACGTAATTCCGTTTCACCCAACTACAATGTCGTTTTATACTCCTTACCCTTCAAACTTTCTTTTATTTCCCACCGTGTATTAAACGTAATTTACGAGCCATTCGTTCTTGGCATTTATTACCAAAAATCTGTTGAAACTCAACAGAAACACGTCGTAAATGAAAAAGCTGTACATCACAAAGAGAAGCGTTTCTAGAGTCACGTGGGAAGTTCGACGCGCAGAGAAGGAGAGAGAGAGAGAGAGAGAGAGAGAAAGAGAGTAATTAAACGGGGCATCAACTGTTGCTTCGCTTTTCAGCCAACTTTTCATCGCATCGGTTCAAAGTGCATCCCGACGAACCAGAGCATTTACCTTCTCTCTCTCTCTCTCTCTCTCTCTCTCTCTCTCTCATGTTTCTCTTGATAGTTTCATACGTGTGAGCGTATACACGTAATCGAGTATTGCTGGTGGAATCACGACGATGTCGACGTCGTTTGTAAAGTGCACCTACAGTGGTGCTTCCTACAGATAATTGACGATAACGCAGATACATCGTTATTTTTAGAACAGGAGCGATTACAACAGTTCGTCCTTCACGACCTAACCCAAAGTTCTCCATTAGATGATATTGCTTTTTAACCGTATCGATTTGGCATAATTCAAGGCCGACCTACCGGGGGACTACGCCTTCCGTTCGATAATAACGATTTTTCCAGAGTTTCGAAGGAGTTGTGGCGTGGCATAGTTGCAACGAAATTTCGAACCCTCGCCGCGTCAACCTGTTTCTTTCGCGTTCGAAAATAACGCTGCGCTTTGTACCGCTTCGTACCAGGGGACGCGTGTATTCGCATATGTAACGTAACCTAGTCGAATTACTTGGCAGAAATTTCATAACGATCCTAATTTAGGATGTTCGACGACGTTCTAGGGCTTTTTCTGGATTTTCTTGCAAATTTTATAATACAGTTTTAATTGAGAACGTTTGAACACGTTACACGAATGTTTGAAACATTTTTACGTAAAGAATTTCAACAGAATTTTATCGCGATTGAAACACAGAATTTTATTACAATCTGAATGTAGAATGTCTGACAAAGTTACACGAATTTCTTCAGATTTTTCTCCGAAAGCTGTTGTTCGCCAAAAAATACGTGGAACGCGAAAGATTCGCAGGTTCGCTTTAAGGCTGCCATAAATACGTTTTACGCAGTGACGTTCAACTTTGCTCGCTAGTTCAGTCGCTTGGTACATTTTTCCATCTGCTCGATATTTCGTTTACGCTGGGTTTCCTTTCTTTTTGAAAAATCATGCTGTTTCCATGACGGTGTACGCTATGGCAATGCATCGGAGACCTTTCGCCAAACAGCTGACGTAGGATTAATTCAGTAAGTCGCGAATGCAAATCAACCTTTTCCATAAATTATAAAACATAATCGATAATTTCAACCGACGATAAATGGTCCCACTGATCCATTATACAGGTTGACGTGATTATAAATAATCAGTAAAAAAAAAACGAAATATATAACACGTATTGATGAAAGCGATACGATACGCAACAGAAACATTTGGATATTTTGATTCGCAGAAATTTCGCGAGAACACGATGCGTCGGTGGGGAAATTTCGTGATAAAGAGCGCGCTGTGTGCAAAAGATAGTGGCACAAGCTACACTTGATTCGAGCTCGGCGGAAACTCACTGCGAAGCCTGCCCTTGCACAATCGAATTAATGACAGGAAGCAATGATACAATTACTCTGCAGCCACTTATTAAACAGAGGCTTGGCTGCGTTCAGCTGTGATTGCCCGAGAACCAAGAGAATCCAGTGAAATCTCGCCGTCTCGTGTCGCCGTGAATTAGTTTAGCAAGATCAGCGTGCTCTGATTCCAGCAACTTTTTCTGCTGAAACTCGTTACGCGTAACTAACGGAGGATTAAAACGGTTGGCTTGTGAAAAACTAAGCAAATAAATAATTAAATATATAAATAAATAGGTAGATACCTGGTTGGAAGGAAAAGGAAAAGCGGAATACTAATGAGAAAAACTCGACGAAATTTTAGGTGAAACGAGAATATCGTAAGAAACTCTCAAGAATTATGCAAGGAATTTTTATTTCGTGTAGAAAGAAAACATTTAAGTGGTAATTACTGACAATTGCGGTGGAATCAGTCGTAATTGCGCCAGACAAGGTACAAGAGACTGTTATACAATATATTTCTTCGCGGAATGCAGTTAAAAAGGTTGATAAATTATCGCTGGATATAGAAAATGGATAAAAGGAATTGGAAACTCGCTTATAACGATGTTTGGCTTGACATATAAAATGTGTACATTACAATCATAATATGAAAGACAAAGTAGGATAAAGCGATAGGTCCATGTCTATGCCATTCATACTACTAGACAATTAAACAAAAATATCTAATCTGTTGGAGATTGAAAGACAAGTTATGCTAGCAGTAGATTAAGGAATGACTACAAATGACTGTATTTCCGTCGCAACAACTGCTTTCAAGGATAGCAGATTCAGCTATCTCCGTCCCTGAATACAAGATTCGACAACACACTGTCCCAAGAGAAACGTATACCAATATTTAACCATATTCAGTCTGCGGCTATTTCTGTAGAATACCAAAAGATATGGTTTCGTAGAATAGAATTCTCCGATAATTTGAAATCCATGTAAAATCAAAGTTGCCATCGAAGCGTGCAATATTTTGTAATTGACATAGCGAAATAGCGTAACAAGGCCGCGTATTGTATTCAAGTTTTTCCTCAAGATATTAACAAACCTTTTGCTCGCCGAAACAGAAAGCAGCGAGATTCAGCCATGAAAACTAAAGCATCGCGGCACAGAATTAAAACCATCGAAGTTCAAAGTCGCCACCGAAGCGTGCGATATTTTACAACTAACATAGCGAAATAGCGTAACAATACGGCGAATTGTGTTAAGAGTTTTTCCTCCAGATACTAAGATACTTTTTCTTCTTGTTTGCCGAAACAAGAGCGAGATACAGCCATGAAGAATCGCGGCAGAATTAAATCTCATCGAAGTTCAAAGTCGCCATCGAAGCGTGCGATATTCTACGTTAAAATAGCCAGACAGCAAGTAACGATACCGCGTATTAAAGTCTTCTCTCAAGATATTAAAACGCTCCTTTCATTGTGTCGAGGCGAGAGTGAAATTCGTCCGTGGAAATTGGAGGATCGCGATGGAACCGAGTCCAATCGAATGAAAATTCAGAGTCGCGATCGAAGCGTGCAACGTTTCGAAAATTCTCCGGGATACTGAGAGAGACACGGCGAGATAGTATCGCGATACAGCGTTACCACTGTCACCGGAAGAGGGAAACGAGAGAAACCTGGAGCAATCGAGGGGTGGTCCGAGTGACATTAAAGGGTGTCGCGAGTCCTAAATTGCAGGTCGGCTGGCTATGTTCGCCCTGTTCCAGCAAGATAGGGGCTCGTTTTGCGTTCGCCGGCAACAGATACAAATTTTCTCCACTTAATTCCATCGGCCGTAGAAGTCTAATTGCGCCGGCGACAAGCTGGAAAAGAGTGTCGTTTAAACGTGGGCCCCCGTGGAAAAACCGACGCTCTCTGTAACTGCATCCACCGTAAAATTCCCGTGTATCTTCGTTCTGCAACCGGAAAAACGCCGGAAGACGTCGTTGCCCGAAGATGAATCTACCGTCGAATAAATCTCGTCGTGCGAGCTATACGAAGAGGACGAGGATCGATGCTGCCTGGTGACAATTAATCCATTAAATCCGAGGATTATCGAACTGCTACGAGAAAGAAGTAATTAACGCTGCAGATAATCGAGGAGAGCGTTTTTGGATCTTTCGACTCGTTCGTACACATTTGCTCGATAGGTTGGACGCGACGTTGAATATGCAGTTTTACGCTCGCTTCGATTATTTTAGCTTTTGCCGGTATTTACGCGGGCGGGTTGGTGAAACGGGCGGAGATATTTTTAGTTAATATCTGCAGTAGCAGTTAGAACGTTTTAACAGCTAGAAATTTGCTAAAAGGCAAGACGAAGGTACGGCGGCTGTTTAAATCATTCCCACTTTCAGCCCTGAAATACTGAAATCTGTAGCAGCAAAAGTAGGTACTAATGCCT
The DNA here is from genome assembly GCF_040668555.2 of Bombus flavifrons. Classification (NCBI taxonomy): domain Eukaryota; kingdom Metazoa; phylum Arthropoda; class Insecta; order Hymenoptera; family Apidae; genus Bombus; species Bombus flavifrons. The sequence continues at coordinate 6,576,570 of NC_138455.1, read as the reverse complement.
TTCCTTACTTGACTTTAACTTTTCTCGTTCCTTTCTACCTTCTTTTTTCCCTCTTCTCCGTGGTCTTTTCCTTTTTATTCTTCCCCTCTTATTCCTCTTTCTTTCTTTCATTCGTTCTTTTCCCTTCCCAACCTTCCCATTTCTTTCTTCTATTGTACCATTCCTCCTCGATTCCCTTACTATCCCCTCTGTTCCTTTCTATTCCTTTCTACTTCATTCCAATTCGTTTCTTGCATCGTGGTAAATTTTCCATAAACTTTGTATCCCCTGTATCGCAGACCGATCCAGCTTCTGTTCCACAAGGTTCGTAATTGGTCGGAGCATTAGACGAATAATGAAAATTTACTTGTCGAGGTTTTCACGAGGTTTTTCGAGAGTAGCGTTCGTGTTTACGGGTTTCTTGTAGATCTACGATAACTTGATAACGATGTGCTTGCGTCGTCGGCGAGAAGATAAAACTCATGCAAATTGCCTAACGCGCCGACGAAATTCGCTCGTGTAACGCGAATTTTACAGCCGCGTTCCGCAGCGCTCACGCTGAAATTCCGAGAAAAATGCACTACAATTCCCGGAACACGGATTTTCCAAGAATTCATTCAGCCAGACATTAAACATGCATCATGCAAATGCAATCCTCGCTCTTCGTATTTCCATCTTTATTTTCGTTTTATTTTTCCCCTTTTTCTTTTTTATCAATTGCATCGCGATTAGATTCGTTTACCTTCATTTTCGCGCGAATTATTTGCGAAATATCATTCGTACGAATAATCGCCCTGTTGTTTTGGCAAAATAATTCTCCACTGTCTACGCGTGCTAGAATGATACCATCTATTGATTATATCGTCTTCTGGAAAAATGGAAACGGCGTTTTCAAAGTACTACATCACGAAATTAAAATTAAATGCTAACATCTACTAACATATTGAAACATTTCAAGGTCTCCGTATCTTTCACCCTTTCAGCGAAATTATGCTATACAGACTGTTACGAAATAACGACAGCATACTAATAATAAGAGCATCCCGATCCTAAGAATTCGGACAAATTGTCGCGTTCCCTTCGAGTTATCTCGTTACAAATCTCATAATTCGTTGGTATCGTAACAAGGCAGATTGCTAAGTGAAAGAAAAATTCCTAAAATTTGTTACAGCTTTGCGATAATCGTAACGAATTGGCTCGCAGTAACTGCAACGAGTAGGCGTCGCTGATGCTATACCGGTGGCCGGCGATGTACAAACTGTAATACTATGAATCTTAGTGCCTCGAAGCGTAATGTCATGGAGCATGGTACAACGGGACAGAGCACAGGACTAAGAAGCACAGTGCCATAAACCATAAAACGCAGAGAGCATTATGAATCACGAAGCCACAGTAAATATCGGAATTCGCAATTCCTATATCCACCGAATCAACGCTCGGCCATTCTAAATATCACCAGACGTAAATTACGAACACAGTGAAATAAATCAGCTTCTATTCGTTGGTGCAACGAGATTACCACTTTCTCAACCGCCCACGCCACCAAACGTAATCGCCCGGTAAGCCTGTGCCAAGCAACTGCACAGGTAGACGAGCTACGCTTTACGTAAGACGTTAATTACACCGCCTTCTAACTTCGCCCTTTAATTAAAACGCGTAACACAACCAGCAGAACTGGTCTTCGATTTTTCGAGCAACCGAACCTTTTCACTTCCTCCCTGGTTCTAGTTGGAGAAAGACGAAGAACCAGCTTTCGGATCGCTACAGGCTACGACGGTGTGTTCTGTCTCGTTTCCCTTCTGGAACAACCTGTCGGCGTGCGTGCCGCGCGATCTTTTAAAACCAACGTCCACGGGACATGGGTATCGGTGAAGGTGCACGCGCGCGTGTATAACTCGGTTTTCCTTAATAAACCGCAGCGACGCGACGCCGCGCCGCGAGAAACGTGAGAACGTCGAGAGCGACGATTCAAGGAGAGAATTTATTATTCGACGCGTTGCATACTGCACCGGCGGTGAATTCTCCGGTGACTACAAGAAATTTACAAACGAAGCTTCAGCCAACCGCGCCTCGATGCAATGGAAAACCTGACTACGCCTCGGTTATCGTATTTTCCTTTCTGACTGTGTATGTATTATATATGGCAGAGATCAAGTTATTATTTTGCTTTTTCTTCTCCTTTCGGTAACCATTAAAGGAGGATTGAAAAGAGGCGAACAAGCCTCTGTTGTTCTTGTTTCTGGTGACTTTCCGCGATAGAGCATAGCTCGTTCTTCATGGTCCTTTGGCCAAGCTTCACAATAGCAAAGTGTTTATTCCTCTATAGATATTTCTACGCAAGAAAGATTTAAATCTACCGCAATGCGTACAGGCGATCTTTACGCTCCAAGCTCACGCACATTCATTGTAAATATATCTACGACCAAACGACTAACCAGGATTGCTTTCCCACGCGTTTCGATTTTGTCCTAAACTTCCTATCGCTCCAACCAAACTACCGGTCTTCAAGATGTTAATACAAGGGTCTGTCAAAGTGTCATTTTTCCATGCAGAGTCTCGCCAATTCTGTGAGAGATTCTCAGAAAAACGCCCATCGGGGCCAAAGTATTCATCTTCGACGTATCAAAGTCGACTGCACAGCTGGCGATAGCAAAGAACGAACGATAGAAGAAGGAATGATGGAAGAACGACATTTTTCACGGGCGAAACAAGGGGCAGAGTACGGAGATGATTTTCATTTATCCTTGATTCTCTGGCCGGAGAGCGGGAAAAAAGCGTGCGAAGAGGATAAAGAAACAGGCACGAGCTGCTCGCTAATCCCTTAAGAGCGTAGCGAACGAAGGGCCGAAGAGCCGGGAGGTAGCGGAAAAAAGGCGCGATACAATCCCATCGGGAGCGGGTTTCATTGAAATGCCGAGGAGTTTGCAAGAAAAACAGCATCTGGGTTAAATTCCCGAGGATCTTTCGGCTCCAGTCAGCTTTTCCGGCACGGCTGATAGAATTCCCCTTGCGAGCCCGTGAAACAACAGAAGCGGAAGGCTGTGAGGAGCCGAGAGAGCCAACGACGTCGACGAGTTTCTTCTAGCTGTCGGCGACGTCGCAACGACGAACCAGCCTGACTTTCGGCGCCCGCGGGAAATAACGCCGTGGACCGAGCTGCAAATATGCGCATCACAGCCGTGAGATTCCCGAAAGAAGAATTGGACGACTGCTGTTAGACCAGCGATAGGAATTTTTAGCGAAAGACAAGAAGGCAAGAATCACGAAGAAGTTTGATTCTTTAAATACTGTTTCGTGTACAGTCGGTCGCAAAGATATTCGTACACGGAATAACATTTTAAGAATTGGATTTGTGCTACTTTTGGAGCAAACTGGAGAGATCAGTTGGCGAAAATGACGTGTGATGGAAATTTGGTGAAAATTGAAATTGGTAGGAACGGCGATTTTACATAATATGTATAATATATTATACACTACAGAATATATATATAGCTAAAGAAAAATTACCAAATTAAAAGGACAGAAGAATACTGGCAAGATTCAGATGTGGAAACGAGACCAAAGCAAGGGAATACTGGAAAGGAAAGGGAGAAAAAAGATGCAAACTATGTAGAAGAAAAGAAGTAGACTTGAGACATGTAATAGAAGAATGTGAAATAACGGGAGGACCAAAGGACATAGGAAAAACGCTAAATGAGACTGGAGAAGGTTTAACAGAACTGAAAGCAATAATAGCGAAGAGAAGGGCAAACGACAGGAAGGATGCACAGCAAGGAGGCTAAAGACCAAAGTTGCAATAGTTTTTAGTCGTTAGTTGCTAATTTGTAGTTTCTAGTTTTAGTTCTTAGAGATAGAATAAGTAAGGTAGTGCAATATAATAGAGTGGAAAAGAGGAGAGGTAGACATATAAGAAGAGAAATAGACATAAGAGATGTAAAACCGAAAGTTCGTCCAAAACCGAAAGGCACGGACTAAGCAATAATAAATAAATAATATAATATATCAATACGATATAATTAATTTATTAATTATATATTATATATATAAAATTCCCAAATTTTACAACTTTTTCAAAAAATAACGAAGACGACTCCTAGACGAACGAGGAAGGTCAAGCTGCTGGAACTTTGATTCTTGGCTAGAGCTGAAACGTAACGGAAAAGCGTGTTTAAATGCCGGACAGGTTCATTCATTTTCCCGTAAAGGAAGACAAAGCGACGACGAACGACGTTACGAATTAATCGTAACGCCATTTGACGCGGCCAAAAGAAACATGACAGTTACAGTGTAGTTAATCGAATAAAAAGTTGCCCCTGTTCACGATCCAGTACCAATGGGAAAAAATTTCACGGGACGTCTCTCGTAACGGGCAGATACTGTCGAAGGAGAAGTCATTACACGGTACGTGACTGCGTAACAAATAGACCGAGGATACGCAAATCTCTCGGATCTGCATCCTTGAATTCTGAGAAAAGTCGAACTCTACGGATAGCTGACGGTCATAAAGCGTGACTCGATCAAAGACGAGACGGGAAAACGTAATGTCGAAGAGGCACGGAAGTCCGCTGCTAAATACCGGCAACGACTAATTAACCAGCTCGAAAGCCGTGACGCGCGTTCGTTTGACGCGCGAAAAATGAAATTTTCAGCGCTTCGAGCTTCCACGCCAGCTATACTTTCACAGATTTCTATAGAAATATTGAGAAGAGGCTAAATGAAAAATGTTACAAAGGATATACGTTTGAATCGTCGTAGCCTGCACTGTGACGCAAGCCGAGAAATTTTATTAATTTCTCTGTCTACTCCCAGCCAATAACATTCTTATTACAAATAGCCTTTCAATTTCTTTATCGTTCCACTTTTATTCATTTTTATCTTCGCTGATTCGCAACGGCGTATCGAATATTCGTTATAGCTTCGTTATAAATATAACGCCTTCACTGTTTCTCACAGTTAAGATTATCATGGCGCAACCTGGGAAATTTGAATAATTTCTATCGCCACTGATAAGAAACGATACAAGTTTCAAGAGTTTCCTTTCTGCTGTATGTAGAATATTCCACGTAGTTTCTTATTTTTCTTACAAATTACAATTTTTTTTTTTAGCTTATTTAATTACTTTACGGCAATAAACTATGATTCTTCGATATAAAATCGAACGCAGATAGTATGCTATGATAGAATCAATATGCGATGTATTCACGTCATGTTTAAAGGTTCGAGTATGTTTAGAAATTCAAGTATGAGAAAAATACCATTAAATGTTGAAGTTATATGAAATAGAATATAACATAATTATCTTTTTTTTTTTATATTGCAATATTATGAATTGACATATTGAAGTTCATATGAAACTCATATGGAATGTATCAGATGTTATGAACTACTTATTATCAAGTCGATTATACTATAGAATAAACAAAATACCTGTCTCCTTTCATGCGTGACTTTTAAATAGTTCGTGCCGATCTGTATTCACAATCTCGAAACCTTGTAACATAATTTATGTAAAATACCGAGGTATAACATTCCATAAAGTAACTCTAACCAAGAATTTATGCTATGCCAATCAAACAACTTTTCATCTTGAAATAGCGAGATGTAAATTATATTTTTGATAATTATATTCTTGATTTGCAGATCAAGATTACAAAGAAAAGCATTCATATCCTGCATTAGTAAAGCAATTTTAAAATTCAATGTCTCTTCAATCGATTACTTAATAACGAGAATCTGTTTTTCGGATCTGTTTTGGTTTGCAAATGATATGTTCTTACCACAAGTTTTTTAAATATTTAACAAACATCGATCAATCGTCAGTTCTATTGTTCCGCTGAATTTTGAAAAAGTAGACACAAGGAAAGAGGATAATACGGGATGTGAGTTGGAGAAAATTGAGTTTTACTGGATGGAAGTCAGAGTTACGGATATATAACTAATTCTATTACTCCCATAAAAACCTGTAATTCAACATTCCTACACATTTTTCACCATTTGCATATCCCATTAAAAAATTACACAGCGATGAAAAGAAAAAGGGGGAAGAAGGAAAGGAAATACGAGTTTGATAAAATTCAGTTTCAATGGAAGAAGTCAGAGTTATTTCCACGTATTATTTCTTCCTATCATTTTTGTAAAAACCTGTTTGTAACTCAACGTTCCAATGCAACGAATCGTCTTCCATCATTTGCATGTCCTGTTAAAAAATTAGTACAGCGATAAAAAAAGGAAGAAACAAAATATCAGTTTAATAAAATTAATCTCCTTTTACCATTTCTGTAAGAGCTGTCTGTAACTCAACGATCATACGGAATGAATCATTTCTCACCATTTTCGTCCTGTTGCCAAACGATATAGAACAACAGACAGGGAGAAAAAGAAAAGAAATGGAAGAAACGAAATGTGTGCCACATGAAAATGACTATGCGCAGCTGTCATAAACGCGTGCTACGTTGATCGAAACAAGGGATGCCATTGAGGCGTCGTCGACTGACAAAGCTCGAAGGTTGGATGCATTCTGTGTGCAGGCCTGAAAATTATGCGTTCTTATGCAGAGGCACGTGCATCGTGGATTATGCAAGACGAGTATATAGCCTCGTGCCGATCGCTGTTTAAAATGCCAGCCGCGAACGAGCCGGGTTACCTTCGCCGCTCTTGATCACGATCAAAATAAAGAGAAGCCGCGCGAAAGCCTGCCACAGACGACACTTCTGCGGTGTCATTAAATTTTCATAGAATAATTCCCAGATCTCTGTGACCAATTTACAACATCTTCCCTATTCACTTTTCGTTCTGCCTTTTATTTTTCATTACGAAGGTTCGTGGTTCTATCGTTGGCTATCAGATACAGCGATACTCGTGGCTCTCAGAAGCCAAGTTCGGTGTCAACTACGGTGTTTGACGAACTCTTTAACCAGTTACCTGTTTTTGACGAGTATACTCGTCATGAAGAAATGACAATATTTTGTGTTGCGACGAGTGTACTCGTCGTCGCTTACTTCTGGCGACACATTTTACGTGCACACTCTTCGAAGAGGTCGCAACCGGTCAATTTCATTGCAAAAGTACAGAACGATATCTGCACGATGAGACTAGTACAGAGATATTTGTGTCTCTCGGAAGCTAAATTAATATCAAATCCGCTTTTTCTTAACGAAATTCAATTTCATTCCGAACTGTAAGAACTGTCATCTTTATATACATTTCTATGCTATCGTTTTTAATATACAGCTATTGTTCTTATTATTATATGGAAACTCAGACACACGTAATCCGCAGATGGCATCTTCATTGACGCGACTATTCACGTGCTATCAATTCTAACTGTTATGTTAATCAGTCAAATGTCTGCTCAGACAAATCGCAAGTACATTGTATGTAAAATGAAAAAAATACAGGATCACGATTAATGATCCATTTTGAAGAAAACAGTTATTTACTTTAATTTCAGTTCGCTTAATTGTACGGTAAACGTAAAAAATAGCGTATCATCGTTACTTTGCTGGACGTTTTAATTTATAATGTAGATTACTCACCAATCTTTAACACGATGATTACCACGCAATATTTTATATATATTCGCCTGGAAGGTGCGACAGATTGAAATGCGATATACATCATAATGTTAAAGTTTCACAAAATATTGCCTTGTATTTACGCACCTTTTTCCAACAATGTCATGTAAATCATCGACACCGTTGAAAATCGTTTACGTCCACGAAGTCTATCTTTCTTAATTATTTTACAAAAGCTGACAGTCAACGTGTTAATATCCCTTGTGGAAACTCGTTAAGCCTATCGATAACACAAAAAGATAAATGGAAAGAGATAAAAACTAACACGTTCTGTGTCATAGGAGAATAAAGATTTAATAATTTTAGCAAAGCTTTCGACGCTTCTAATGGGAGTTTTATCCACGATAATCATGGTAAGGTGATTAGCGAGCCATGCATCGCATGTAAATTGCAAACACTCATAACCGAACGAATCTGCATAAATTACTTTAGTCGTGGTTTATCGTCAAACTAAAGCACTCTATCCACTTTACCGTAGCATCGTTTCACCGTGGTCGACTGTTCGTCTCGGAAACAGCTCTGGCTATTGTCTTTCCTTTCCAACAAACGAATAAACCGATAGATAACTCTTCGCCGTGGTGGTATTCAATTTCGACGGAGGAAGCGCGCTCGCTCGTTAGCCGATGGAGGGAAAGAAAAAGAAAAAAAAAAGCGACGAAGGAAACGAGCAACGTTTGGTCGAGGTGAAAACCGTAGAAACGTGCAAACACGCGGCCACGACGTGAGAGAACGGCCGAAGAAGCATCGACAAGTTAGACAGCAACGTGGAAAAAATATCCGAATGATGGAAAAGCTATAAGCCTTCGCTGGCGAAACTGCCAACCAAACGAAAACCGATGCTTGTTTGCGTCATTGAGTTCGCAGTCGATACTACGTTCCAACCAATCACGTGTATGGACGTTCTAGTCGCTTTAAAAAGAAGACTTTAAGCAGATTTTCGAATTAAGTGTATTTTCGCTCGATTCTCACCCAAACTTTTACGCGTCGAACACGAGGTAAGAGTAGGCAAGTGGATTCGGTGGTACGCGATCAGACCTCCAGTTAGACGAATGGATAGACGATGAATAGACGAATGAGTATTATTTATACGTTGCGAGCAAAAGTAAATTCTCACTGATCGTTTTCTGTCGAAGCTCTCGCGTAAAAGGTGAAATAATAGAAAGTAGATTCAGCGGTACGTAGACTTCTGGTTGAAATAATGTCTAGTAGATCAGGTAGTGTGTGATCAAACTTCTGGTTGAAATAATGGGAAAGTAAATCCTGTAGTAGTATGTAAGCAGAATTCCAGTTAGACGAATGAATAGACGGTTAATAAACAAATAAAAGCATACGTCAAATAATGGGGAAGTAGATTCAGTGGTATGTGCACGGGGCTTCTGGTTGAGAGGATAGAAAAGTAGATACAGTACTATGTGGACAGACTCTGAGACAGATAAATAATCGATCGATGCGTTGCAAAACTGTATACCAAATATTACTTGGTTCGTTGATTTAGCTGTAAACAAAATGAGAAATATATACGGCGACTCTCGTAAATATTTGAAAGTCGCCCGATATTGTCCACGTACGCGATTCTTTATTGAAGCAACGAACGTTATTTTTGTTGTATCAAGGTTTGCAACTAGATTCATCCTGGAATGTAAATTATTCAAACGACGCCTACCGACTTTTAAAACCGTTTGAATAATCATGAGCGGTAATGTATGTACGTAAGACACATAATTGGCATAATTTACATTACTCAATTCGAGTAACGAAATAAAGAAAAAATATAATTGAATACAATTAATTTTCTCGTAAATAAATCCTTGGATTTTTAATAAAATCGTATATATATATAACTATATACCTAAATTGATACTAGTTCGTTTTCTATAGAAGATCACTAGCATCCACAACTTTCTTGGCAAAAAGAAGATTTGGTGGACCATTTGGAAAATGAAAGAAAACTGATATATTTCCAAACAAGAGTGACAAGAGAAGACCGTATTATATTTTTCGACGTGGTTTGATACTTTGTTAAATTGAAAAAAATTCTTGTAATCAATATCGTTGAACAAAGAACGAACTAAAGGAAAAAAGTGTACCGATTGCTTTCTAACTAATTGATTTTCTGCTTCTAAAACGACGATATGGTTGATAAACCAAGCACCGGTTAAAACGGAATGGGATAGGACAGTGTCTATCATAGATCTCAAAGATAAAAGCAACGTGAAAATACTTTGTGTATCTGCTACATCGTTGTCGGTGCTTTACAACAAATTTGTTGATTTCTACGTTCAATGGAGATTTCTACGTTCAATGGAGATTCCTCGAGAACATCCTCTAGCAAATTGATGGAAAATGTCCGGCTGATTGATGAATCACGTCGCACACGCGTGTGGAGTTGTCGGAACGACACCCAACCAGAACTTGTTAAATGGCAAATGCTGATAAACTAACAAACTGTAGCCGGTTGATTAATGAATTTACAGCTACATTTGTGTATGTACCAATGTACAGTTATGGAAGAGATACGATGCTGTCATAGATTCGATCAGTCCGTGAAACATTTATTAATCACTGTTCCGTTTTAAGTGACTTCACTCTCTTTTTGTCGTTCGACTACGAGCTTGTATCTACTTTTTTTTGAGCCTCGAAAATATATCGGAAGCCGAAAAATTAGCTATAAAAACATCGTGAATCATCGTCCGGCTGATCACTCGTAATCGTTCGAAGCTACGAATATTAAACTGCTGGTGAACTTTCAGGAATTTGGTTCCAATTTATTACGCAACGTAATTTATAAATAGACCAATAGAAATATATGAGAAATTTAAATGTCCAGGAACGTATGGGAATACGCGTAACATATCGAAATATCCAACATATCTGCGGAAAATTGCAGAATTGCGCGACAGAATGCACGTAATACGAAGAACACGCGAAATATTCAATTGCTTTTCTACTTTTATATTAAACCTTGATAGGTGAAACACGATTTTCTACCTTTTCGATCGTGTTATATTCTGGTATCTCTTCGATTAATTCTCTGTTTCTTCGTTTGTATTCGGAAAAATCTGAACTCGCATAAAGACCCGCAGCCTACTAATAAAATCTGACGCAATGGTAATAACAAAGCACATAGTTTCTCTTCAAACGACTTTGTCGTAATTGTGGTTTATTTTATCGAAACGGGTAGAGGACTCGTTTCTCTGGACTAATTGGAAACCGTGGGTTTAAAACATAGAAATTAATCGAGTCTACGATGAACGAAAGGTTTCATTCTTAAGTCGTTGCAACTTTCGATCAGAGACGAGCCGAGAAAGTCTATCGTTTCCCGTTATTGCGGTTTCCAGATGGAATTATATCTACGAATGTTGCCGATCTACGACAGAAACCGAAGAAAGTGGTTCGTCTGTCCGCAACCATTTGCTTTATGATCTCTTTCTCGAACAAAAAACGACCCTTGCAATATTCCAGCGAAACTGAAAGTGTAAACAGGCTCGCGATAGTCTTCCAACACTTTTCACAAAAGTTTTCGACATCTTATAGGAAATGTGAATTAAATTAATGGCATTGGTGTGAATTAAAGAATGAATGATGAGAATGTGAATTAAAGACAGAACCTGTTCTTGGGCCGAAAAATCGACGATACAATTCGCGAGACGAAAAGAAGAAATTGAACGTTTGATAAGCCGTGTTGCGTAGCTAAGTATCGCGCGATTCGATTAAACGGATGATTCAAGCGAATGAAGTTTCCATTTGGTCGCGTTTAAATTAGTTGGATTAAATTAGGTAGGCCAGGTTCGATAATTTTACGATTAATTTTATTTTCATCCAGGTAATGTTTAATTCTCTGTTCGACTCGAACGTGGTCACGATTTTAACTCGACACGCGCCATCCCATCCGATTTGAAATGTGAAATTTCAATCCACGACAGATTCAATTCTCGATTCTAATATCTGATTCAAGTTTTGTATATTTGGTCGAATATCGAATTTGCATCCTATTTGCGATCCTACGATTTTGATTCAAATAGGAATTACAAGAAAAAATCTGTTAATTTTAACGTAGAATTAGAACGAGAGATCAGGCAATGTGAAAAAGATGTTTCGCGTTTTTAAACGATAGCAACAATAAATAAATATTTTTAACAGATTCACGTCCCTACGAAGGAAGTTTAACAAATTCTACGATAAATAGAAACCTGTTTCATCTGTTAAATATCGTAACTAATACTTTGTAACATATATTCTTGCATTTTCATTATATTCCATTTATACTTTCCCACTGCCAAATTTCCCAAAAATATATAAACATCCTCAAATCAGCGATAAGTATTTCTACATATTTTCCTCGAATTAGAAAAAGAAAACTGTTTAATGAGAAGAAAAAGGAAAGTACAGTCAGTACTAATAGTAACGTAGGAAACGTGGCTGAGTTAATTAAAACCTCGTAATTATCTGAATCTTGTGAAACGACCTTAAATTATGCGCGTCGAAGGTATCCACACCGGACAGCATTCTCTTTAATCGTTTCGTTTTTCCACCGATGAAACTTTATTTTTCCGTGGCAAAAAGGTTACAGAACAAGCACATGCGGTTAATCGAGGAATAAAATGGCGAAAAAACTCGTAAAAGTCAAAATCGACTTACCCTTGGTGGCTCTTGGATTGCTCCAAGTCGACCGGTAGACCTTCTCCATGATTACTTTCGTGGCGTTATTTCATGACGTTAATAACACGTTAATGCGGCTCTCACTTCAACACTCGGTTAATCTCCACACTCTGTTAGTAGGGAATCATCTCCACTCGGCAATTAGTCTTTTTTCCCTTCTTTTCCATCTGAAAAATTTCAAGAGCCCCTATGAGGATGAGCAAGTTTAGGCGTACGCGTATTCTCATCGGAATTGCCGATTAAAATAAATTTCGCAGCGGTACTTCCGAACTTTGGATTACGACTGTCGTCGTTAAGTTGTCATCCTTAAATTTATGATTAAAATCCACTTGTCTTACCGACGCTGCGTATTGATATATTGCAAACACAAAGGAGAAAGGTTTAAATCGAAAAGGATAATATTCTCTTCGAAATAATTGATCTCACACTGCTATTTTGCAATTTTTCGAATTAGCTACTCTCGCGTTAAATTTCTATAATTTCTCTGCTTCTGTTTACTTCAGCCGGATATTTTAATTTAATACTTAAAATCTAACTTTGTAATTTTGATATTATAAATTTGCAAAATTTAATATTGTAATTTAATATTTGAAATTTAATTTACGACCCAAGGAGATCTCGAAGCAAGATATTTCAATCAAAAATGAGAAATCGCTGCGAAATAATTGACCTCACACGGCTATTTTGCAAATTTTTTAATTACTACTCTCGCGAAAAATTTGTAATTCTCGGCTTCTTTTAACTTTACCGTGATATTTTTAAATCGTAATTTAATATTTGAAATTTAACATTTTCTAAAAATATTTAGAAAATCCCGAAAAGGTCTCGAGGCAACATACTTAAACCAAAAGTGAGAAATCATCGGTTTGCACCGCTATTTTGAAATTGTTAATTATCACTCTCACTTTAAATTCTGTAAATTGAAATTCCGACTAACTCGTGTTCGTCTCGTTCATACTGTTTTAAAATTGTATTCGCACGAACCAGTTAACTGCGTTTGACGAGTATACACGTGAAAGAAAAACTTTGCTTCGTCGTATACTCGCTCGTACTTAGCTACGCACTCCATGACCTAACCCCATGACAGATTTCCGAAACTTAATTCCGCGGTTAACCGGTTAAGCTCGACGAAATGTTCTGTTCGGCGAAAGATCCGCCCGACTTTCGACCAGCTACGAGTACCTTTGCAGAGCGTTCACAACGCAATTTACTCTGTTTACTGCCTCCACTAATTGCGCCATTTTCATCCGATAGGCATATTCACGACTGGACCAAACGAACTTAAAAGGATCGAGGTTCCGGTAGATCGATGAAATACGCAGAAACAAAACTGGTCGAGCAATCGTCGCGGTGAAAAATAGGCCGTGCAACAGCGGCGAATTAAAATGGAAACGCGGCTGAAACTTGCACGATAACGCGAAATCGATCGATTTTTCCCAGTAGCCGGTGGAAAAAAATCGACGGAATAAATGAACAAAGGTGAAAAATCGGCAGTCTCGACCGCTTCGCGAACGCTTTTTACGGATACAAAACGATTGCCATCGATCACTAAACGATTCGCTACGTCTTTCGAATAAAAACAGCGGTAAAAGACTGCTGTTTGCCATACTCGTTCGAAAGAAGAAGCGCAGATGAAAGTTCCGTGAACAAATGACTTTTACACGCTTTAGGATGTGAATTTTTTAAATGAAATATTAGCGAAGCATGGAAGTAAAATATTTGTCTGTGACAGAGGGATCGAAACGGCGACGAATGTAACGCAGCAACTTGTAACTAAATTTAAATCTCGAAAACGAAGATATTTGAATGTAAATTTATGCTAGATACAAGTATTCTACTAACAGCGATACGAATACTAATTTATCTATCGTAAATGATAGTCAACGAGTCTCTTTTCTAAACGTTCTGTACGTGAGCGGTTAGTCATCCTCCAGACCTTTGCTTCTTTTTTTTCTACATCATTCCTTTCTACGAATTTATGTACAAAACAACGAGATACGAGATGTAATTGAATCCTCGTTGCTTAATCTGTATGTAATTATTTCAGTGAAGATGCTCTGGACGATGGTCGAACGAATAATTTGATGCTCGTCGGTATATATATGTACACACACACACACACACACACACACACACACACACACATATTGATTTTTCTGATAAATCTTCCAACTCGCAATCCAATCTAGAATAAATCTCTTCTAAAGAATTTTAAGATAATATTAGACGTAAATTTTCCATAGACTAGCACCACCGTAAAAGTTACACGAGTTGGGAATCGCAAATTACAAATACTAAGAAATTCCTCTGTATAACAGTAATAAATCTGGCCGTGAAAGAAGAAAGAAAAAGAATAAAGTTGCAGAAGGAAAGTTTACAGATTACAACTATTCGATATAGGGTTGTAAAATTGTAGAAACTTTGTGCGAATGAAACAAGTCTATAACGTGTCGACTATCACGGTGGTTATCGGCGAGCCGTGATGACCATAAACTTGTAAATCATTCAGAATAACTAAAGTAAAACAAATTTCATGGATTAAAAACTTCCAACGATATGAATCATTTAGACGACATTGTCAGAAAATCGTGCGCAAATACAACGTGATATTTTGGGCGAAGATTAAATATCACGCGTAGTATGTTTCAATCTGTTGCAGCTACCAGGTCAAAATATAGAAAATTCGCGTGGCAGTGAACGCGATAGCCCGGAATTTATCGCTCGTCGATTCGCTGCTACTGTTAATTGGTAAATTATCGTGCAAAGGGGGCCCAATTTTTTTCCTAACTCGAAACCTAAATCTGCAATTTCGTTCAAACAGAGACAACGAGATGAACTATTTTCAATTAGCGCTAGGTAAATCGAGGTTGTCGATAACAAAGTTAAATAGCACAGGGGAAAACGAGGATTCTCATAAGGAACAGAAATATGGCCGTAGATAAACAGGTGCAAAAGATAAGTAGCGAATGAAGAAACGAGCTTCTGCAACGTTTATTGCCACGATACATATCCAGAAACGCATTAACCGGCAACGTATTTTTCCGAATATTGCACGAAAGAAGATTATCCGTGTCCTTTGTCGCTAACCACCTAGAAATATTACAGTAGAAACACAAACGATTCGAGCTGCCGTGATAAAGAATGATTACGCTGTACGTATTAGCTCGTATATATTCTGGCCACTATTTCGACGATCCTCGTGGTTTACCTCGCTATTTACACGATCACAGCCTTTGGCGAACATTTTATTCGTTTCTTTCGATTAATTTCACAGGAAATAATCTCACTTTAGAAATGCATCGTTAGAAAGAAACACGAGGAGACGATCTATAATTTACTGATTTTCTTCGGTTCCTTTAGCGCCACTTTCATCCTTCTAATATCATGGAAATATATAAGACGATTCGTCTTACAGGACTGCATAATATTGCAGAAATTACGAAATCGACTCATAATTTACAGCGTGCGTTGAAAAATCGTACGATGTCTATCTTTCCTGGGAAAGTTATTTTCATTTTTTTCCTTTTTTGCAAATAGCTTTATAGGAAGATTCAACCCGATCAAAGATTAGATACGCTGATAGAAAGTACATCTACGAATTTAGTACACCGTTAAATTTTATGTTAGTTATTAGTTAATTATTAACTGAAGTTTTATTTCACGTTAATGGTTCGATGTATAAATTCACGCCATTGTTCGTAAACGTTTTGAAATCGTATTTTTCCAAATTAAAGGTAGTTTAGTCGTAACTGGAAATTCGATTTTCTCGAAATTTCATTCGATACTTTTCAATTCATTTGTTCGCACAGAACCATCAACCTCTCGATTACAGAATTATTGCAATGATACTCGACTATCGTTATTTTCGTTGATGAAACTTGAAACAAATATAGAAATGTATATAGAAGGCACAAGATATTTATTGCAAATGTATATATCGAATAAAAACATGATGTAATTGGAACAAAATGATATGCAGTTGTAAATCGTGCGCGAGAAGGTCCAGAAGACGTTGATCAAGAAAATAAATATGCCGTTCCAATTGATAACACGGAGTAGCTGATAAGTATGGGTGTAAAGTGGTTTAAGCTACGGTATCAATTCTAAAAAGCGATCTTGAAAACGTTTACGTTATACACAGATACTTACATAAGTACGGGTCTTTATGAGACAGACGACAGATGGAACGTACACTGATCGACAACTACAATTACAATTGTTGCATAAACTTTGAGTCCTGCGCCATCTCTGTTGAAGTGGATTCCACCTCTAGAAAAACTTCACACCTTTTCTAAAGTATAGTTTTCTTAGCCCTCGAAGCAATTGAGTATTGTTTAGCATTAAATCAATTTGAAGGGTCTCTCAGCCTCATAGTTTTTTTTTCTAGAAACATGCCTTGCACAGATGATACAACGAGGTACAGACATGTCAGTTTTCGTAACTGTATAAATACCCATAGACCTATGGCTTTGAGACTAGCGTGCGGATCTGCACTAGCATACACATTGTACTTATACTTAAACTTGCTTAAATATATTTTCTATTATACATTCATCCACGTATTTCCTCTCTTTCTATTACGAGATAAAACCTTAATAGTTTCTCACCTCACCAATTCGATTACTGAAATCAAAAGTAAAAAAATTCTACTCGCTCATTGGCAGACGCTCCAACTTAAACATGCAGAGTAAAATAATTCTATATAAAGCCATATTCCCATTAGTTGCCCAATTACTTGACACGACGGATCAGATCAGCAGACTAAAAAGACAATACTCTATAGATTGAAGCGTTAGATTCAACCAGAATCAAACAAACTATAAACTCTTATAATCCAAGTTACAGTACCACGCCAAAATAATTTACTTATAATTCTCAAATAGAATTGATTGTAAATAGTCGACCAAATATAAACAAAAAAAAATATATAAAGCCATATTAAAACCTGTTTGGACCTATGGGATCCAACTGTGGGGAACAGCGAGTAATTCCAACATAGAAATTCTCCAACGATTCCAATCAAAAACTCTAAGATTCTTAATAGATGCACCTTGGTATATTACCAACGAAACAATACCTTAAGATACCCACAGTTAAAGAAGAAATATCCAAATTTAGTAACAGATATAATATAAACGTTAACAACCACCAAAACCCATTAGTTAGCCAATTACTTGACACGACGGATCAGATCCGCAGACTAAAAAGACAATAACTTTTAGATTGAAGCGTTAGATTCAACTAGAATCAAACAAACTATAAACTCTTATAATCCAAGTTACAGTACCACGCCAAAATAATTTACTTATAATTCTCAAAGAGAATTGATTGTAAAAAGTCTACCAAAAAAAAAGAAAAACCAATTCGATTAATCTTGCCAGAGAAATATTATTTAAGAGCTATTCACAAAATTTCAAATAATTCAAATAAAGCACGTGGAACGTGCATTGTTCCTCGCCTCACCGATTCCATTGATCTTGTCAAAAGAAAAAAAAACATCGAATTCAGAAAACTCCGATGTGAACCAAGCGAAATAATTAGAACGAAACCCTATGAAACGTGTACTGTTTGTCACCTCACCGATTCGATCCATCTTGGAGAGTCAGAAGTTACAGCTCATATTTGAGACAATCAAAATAGAAACACATTTGTCTATTCGGTTAATCTTGCCGAGGGGAAAAAGACAAACGTAGCAAGTTCATCTGAACTTGCGTAACAAACTGTAATCGCTGTAGCCCTGAAACAAGGCGTTACCTCGATGAAAACGATATTTTATTTCCCTTTCGTTTGTCAAACAATTCGAATTTGTCCACCTAATTTCCGCTGCCGCAATGGACCATCGTTCGTTCCCCTATTGTCTGATACAACAGAGCACACACGCATACACGCTCTTACACACGCGTACGCGCACCAAACTGAATGGAACGAGAGGAAGAGGAAGAGAAGAGGAGAGGAACGTGGGATATCAACGGTTTAACCGTGAAATAAAAACGACACCATTAAAGGATGGAAAACGACGATGGTTTAATCGATGGAACGTAATGGAAACATAGTGGAAATAATTTAACATCGGTGCGACGCGATCGGCCAGATTATACGGCCCTGATCTCCCCTTTCACGCGAGCGAATATTAATCACCAGTGAAAACATTTGCCTGTAAATTTGCCGCGTTACTTGTGCCCTATTAATTTCTGATTAATCGGACAGCGACCGTTGCCATAGACGATGGCCTCTCATTCTACCGGCGCTCGTTGTCATCGTTGTTAGCCCCGATTTTATCGCACCTATAGTTGCGCGAAAAACCATCCACCATGCTGTTCCGCAGCCAGCCAAATTGCCTCCGGGTTTTCCTGCAGCCGTGCGTCGACCAAGGAAATTCTGATCGTTGGTTTTCGAATTTACAGGGAGAATAAAACGGATCATTCAGGCGATTCTACATAATTCTATGGGATTAGTGGATCGAATGGATCAAATGGCGAAGTTGCGCGGATCTTGAATAAATTACGCGAGACGTACAGCGTGCGACAAAGTATGTGGTTGTATATTTATATACAGGGTGGTGCGGCAAAATAAGACGCACAAACGGGCACGAGGTGACTCCTTATGAGAAAAATTAGAAGAAGACGTGGAACGAGGTTTGTTCGTTTAAGGTTTAGTTTCCGAGAAATTCGAGTTTGAGGAATTATCGACAGACGGAACGTATTATTTCCACTGTTGCTCGTATTTCCAATAGGAGAACGTAATTGTTCCTTTATTTTTAAGATTTCTCGTACTTCTCATGGCAGATACAGAAAAAGCTACTTGAAATAATGTCTCGATAAAACAAATTAGTTTCCTTGGAAAAGCTATTCACGAGGCTTGGCCCAATGAATGGTAAAAAATCATGCAACGAAACGTCGATTCTATAAAAACGCATTAGCTATATACGTTGGTACAAAACTTTATTCGCGCATTTTGTTCGATGATCCGATATAATTCTTTATGCTGATTTCGCGTCAGCGATTGTGAACAATCCACTTCCGCGACTCAAAGATGCAAATATCCCGCTGCACTTTCTTCGTCGAAAGTTTCGAGAGAACAGTTGTTCCATCGAGGCGAAACACGATCGAAGCGAAAAGAAAAATCGCCGAGGCGTTGCGTTGCGTTGCACGTCGAGAACTCGAAACACGAATTGTCTTGTTAAACGCGCGACTAGGGATAAAGAAAGCATAACGAGCGAGCCATCAACTGCAAGTCGGGCAACGAGGAAGAAAGTTGCGGTTGCGAGTGAGAATCGCGCTAAAGTCCTTCTGGCGTGCTGCGAGCTGCGATAAAGTAGCAGCGTGTTGAGGGAAATTATCTGATCGTGAGTCGTCGATAATTCAACTCGTCGTTACGTCTGACAATTATCGAGGATTATTTAAGAGCTTGCAGAGTAAAATATAGAAGCTATTCAAAGATGGTACGACGACCCTGATTACAGAAGACATCGAATGGAAGAATAGATTGATTCTTCGATTAATTGCCGATGAGTAATGGATAGTGTAAAGGAAATAAATTCTCTCGTGACTGGACACGCCCCCAGTGGTCGGACAACTTGTTTGATGATTAATCTAGAAGTTTTAGATTAGATTTCTAAGAATGTGACGATACCTGTGATATTTTAATAAAAGATTTAAAAGTATGCTTATAAAGTATAAAATTAGCTTATAAGTAGAATAGATTGGGAAAGTTGAGAAATTTGAAAAATGTACAGAATACAAATAATATGCGAAAATATATAAAATATCCAGGTAATGCGATGGTCATTAACATTTATCTAATGAAACAAAATCTTCAAGTTGCATTGCTTTAGACGTACCCATAAAAAAAAAATGAATTTACGTAAACGTGCACATTTGTAAATTATAATTATAATATATTTATAACATAGAGGTATTTCCGAACTCTACAGGACCAATTAAGGATTAAAGATATAAATATGTAATATTAATTTCTTTTGTGAGATTTATCGATATTTGTAAAGAAAAACGAATAAAAATCGAAGCATAATATCGTTACACATATTAATAATAACCGAGGAGAATATGGAAATTCAACGTACCTTTAATCACACGATGAAACACACTACAATCAGGGTATCGGTTCGATGAAAAGCTTTTTTCGAAATTGGATCGCTTTTTGCTCCGTCATTATGTTAATTACCCTTGTGTTTACGTATCCTTTAATAATTAAACGCGTTACGATCGTACGCGATTAAAACAGGATATAAATAATTTAATTGGGCTAATGGATGCTGGTTTCAAAACGAATTGCAATAAATGTTAATGCACGATTAAATTTCTGTATCCTTTTTTTCGGTTATGTGAAACAAATAAGAAGAAATTTGGTAATCGGCGAGACACGAGGAATTTGAAACAACACCCACGTCTCTGTCAACGACACGCTTAAGTCCTTCCAAGAATTTAATTCCAGCTGATCGTGATCAGCGACAACACGACCGCTTGCAGACGAAAAGAAAGATGTCTTTGACCAAATTATGCGATGAAAAGTTAATGGTACACTCAACCAGTCACGAAAGACTTCGTACATCCTGTTATGACAAAGGATATTTTTACCAACGTAAGATTCCACCGAATATTCCAACAAAATTAACGTATTCTATATTTGCAAGACAAGTTAGAAACTATTTCGAGGGTAATGTAATATTAATATTACATATATTAATATATTAATATAAACACAAATATATTAATATAATCTATGGCTTGAATTGATCAACATCGCCAATAAAATTAGTCTATAATAAAATTATAATATATTAATGAAATTATTTTATATCGAGAAGGCCAACTAGAAGCTGTTTCAAGGAGAAGTATAACATTTTTACAAAATGTTAGTATAATCTACGGTTTGAATGAGTTAATATTTCCAACAAAATTAGTACATTCCTTATGAAGAAAGCCAATTAGAAACTATTTCGAGGATAATGTAATATAGCCACAAAATATTAATATAATCTATGAATTAATCAGCATCACCAATAAAATTAGTTTATAATAAAATTGTAATATATTAATGAAATTATTTTATATCGAGAAGGCCAACTAGAAGCTGTTTCAAGGAGAAGTATAACATTTTTACAAAATGTTAGTATAATCTACGGTTTGAATGAGTTAATATTTCCAACAAAATTAGTACATTCCTTATGAAGAAAGCCAATTAGGAACTATTTCGAGGATAATGTAATATAGCCACAAAATATTAATATAATCTATGAATTAATCAGCATCACCAATAAAATTAGTTTATAATAAAATTGTAATATATTAATGAAATTATTTTATATCGAGAAGGCCAACTAGAAGCTGTTTTAAGGAGATTTTTTACAAAATGTTAGTATAATCTACGGTTTGAATGAATTAATATTTCCAACAAAATTAGTACATTCTTTATGAAGAAAGCCAATTAGAAACTATTTCGAAGGTAATAGAAGATTCTGAGAAAATATTACTATAATCTACGATTTGAATTAATTAACATTACCAACGAAATTAGTACATTTCATATGAAGAAGGGTAATTAGAAGCTATTACGAAGACAATATAAGATTCCCAGAACATATTAGTATAATCTATAGTTTGTATTAATTACCATCACCTAGAAATTTCAGCAATAAGACCGTAGTGTTCCAATTATATAATTCGAAATTGCATAATTAAAATAATGAAACTGAAACGATTATTAATTAACATATTTATTATATATTAATATTTTTGTAGGGCGTATTGTAATTAACGTAACTGGTATATTAAATTGAATACTAAACTCCATTCACATTGTCCTAAAAGACCGCGTAAAGTGTAATTACTGTCATCTAAAATCTGTCCAATCATATCGATCCGATTTCTCTATGAACATAAATATCTTCCATAAAAAGATTTAAATACGTAGTTTTACATTCTTCGAATAATTTTTATGTCTATTTCTTCGTTAAAAAGATCACCATGATCCAATGATTTACGATTAACAATAAAATTACCAGACCCGGTCAAACGATCGGTTTCAAAATTTAATTTAAAATTAATTAACATTTATTGTTATTTCTTCTGTCCATCGAACTTTATGTATATTCGTATATTAACAAAAATTGAGAAACTGATTATTCAGATAATATAATAATTTTACATGAACGTCCACAGTTTACTTGTAAATTATCGCTAGCGTTAATTAAGAGTGGAATTATGACAATAAATTTCTAACATTTCAGGTATTTCCAAACTATACAGAGCCAATTAAGTATTTAAAAGGAAAAAGGAATAAAAATCGAAGTATAATATCACTGTACATATTAATAATATCCGAGTAGAACATGGAAATTCAACCAACCTTTAATCACACGATGAAACTCATTACAATCAGGGTATCGGTTCGATGAAAAGCTTTTTTCGAAATTGGATCGCTTTTTGCTCCGTCATTATGTTAATTACCCTTGTGTTTACGTATCCTTTAATAATTAAACGCGTTGCGATCGTACGCGATTAAAACAGAATATAAATAACCTAATTGGGCTAATTCTTATATTAACAGAAATTGAGAAACTGACCAATCAGATGATATAAGAATTTACATAAAGTTAGATCAACAAAATAAATAACAATAAGTGTACAATCTTTAATTAAATTTTGAAACCGGTTGTTCGACCGGACCTGGTAATCTTAGTGTTAAAATATTCTTGGAAATGGAGCAAATAATATTCTCTTAGAACTTGCGGAAAGATCGCTCCTCTTTTTTCCTTTCACTGCAAATCTCTAATCACCCGTGGCATATAGGCTTTACCAAGAAAACGACGAAAGTAAACGCGATCAAGTCCAACAGGCGATCCAGCGCGTACAACTCTCCATTCCCAAGCTCGCCACGTTCGGATAGGAATTAAATGGGCACCGGTTTTCCGGCCTGTGATCGCTGAAAAATGCTGGAATCCGATGGCCAGCATTCTTAGATCGCGCGAAATTCGTAATCGTCGTCGGCACCGATTCCACCGTCCTCCAGAGATTCCTTTCCTCAACGTTTTACTACCAACAAATTCAGTTTCGTGTATCTCTGTGTCATGGATGCACAAAAACTATCGCGATTCCCGTAGAACGCGATGAAATCGTCTCGAGAGGGTTGCTAGCTACTTTTTTATCGGTGCATTTACTCGTTCGATCGCGGAAATCTTTCCTTTCGATGAGTTTCTAATTGCCAAAATTAGAGCGTAATGTTTAAAACGTAAAAAAATAGTTTGTCTACCTCGGATTACTTCTTTTTTCATAGAACTAATCTTTTTTAAATTAAACTTGCTTGAACCTACGATCCTAAAGTTTTCAATCTTTCTTCTCCTTTGCGTGGAAAGTGGAAATACTCGAAACTGACTGGAGAAATTTATTACGCGGCGTAAAGGTTACGCTTGACACTATCGAAACCTCCTTTTGGCTCTGTTAGTGTCCCGTTTGTTAACACTAACCTTACCAACCTCGGTCAAATGATCGGCTTCAAAATTCGATTTAAAACTGTACGTTCATTGTTACTTCTTTTGTTCGTCTAACTTCACGCAAATTCTTGTATCATCCGATTAATCAGTTTCTCAACTTTTGTTAATATAAGAATTTACATAAAGTTAGACGAACGAAAGGAATACAACAATGAACGTACAATTTGAAATGAAATTTTGAAACTGGTCGTTTGATCAGGCCTGGTAATGTTAATGTTAAACTACAGAATTTCTTCAATTATTCTGAATTCATATTCATCGCGTTTCTCTCGCTACATTTACAAAACAATTCTCGTAGAATTGAATTACTTCCGCATAGTTACCGTGCAACATCTATTTATCGATTGTTTGCTTAGTCATTTAAATCAACTATTACATCTTATATGAAAAGAAAACTATGCTAACGTTCCACATAAACAGATGTGCAAATACAATGGAAAGTTCTTTAATTATGTCAGACCTTGACTTGCATATGCGACGTTTGTGGATAGGAAAATTGTGTAACGAATTTTGTACAGGCTCGTTTCACTTTCGTGACCATATATGGACAGTTTGCAAGCAACTTGCATCCGTCTTAAACACGATCGCCGATTTACGAGCACCATCCACGTTCTAAACGATCGCCGTATTCAGCCACGTGTTTTACGGTTCTGCATCGCACGTGCTGAGACTTGTTTCGCCCGATGCGCCAGTTAAAAACGCTGGTGCATTTCAAATTTGTTATCTTCCGCGATCATATGAAACATTGATAACGCGATTCTAACATCGTTTCGCTGCAAAGAAGCTTCCACTAATTTTTCCTCTCTTTGCTATCTATCCTTTCTCATATAATCTTATGTTACGCATGAAGATAATTAGAAGAGCGAGTTCAGATTACAATGGAAATTTCAGAGAAACGTGTTTCGGATAATACGGAAAGATCGATCAGTGTTCGTAAATCGTATGATAAAATCATTTTGATAATATTGTGCTTGTATTTAGGTCTAATTAACTATTTCATCCTTTTTATTTAAGTATTTATCGACTGAAAATTTGATGAACTGCTTTCCAACGCCCGACTATTCACACGTTTGTACTGTTCGCGTGAACATTTCGTGTCAGACAAAAAAGATGAAGTTATGGTAATGTTCAAAGCATCTCGGATAATACGAAACTTTGGTTAAACAGGACGCGGATGGCTGAAAGTCCACTTTAATTACTCTATTTGGAAAGTCAGCTAATGCAAGAAACGTTGATACTTTCTTCTCGTTTTATAGTCATTTTTTAATTTCTTTCTAACGTAATAGAACATAATATTTCGCGAGACAATCGTAAAAGTAAATGGAATTGTCATTAGCCAAAGTGGCCCGTATCTGCGATACAAATTGATCTTCTAATACGTTCGCACGTTATCTAAACTTCGTGTATTGGCAGAAAATGTGTATCGTCGGCTGGATTAATACTTGGCGCCTGGCGATTAAATTCGATAATCTAAACGCCGACTCCCATTATATTTGCCCTCCGATAAGTTCAGATAAATGTGCGTTGATTTCGCGCGTGTCAACCTGGTAGGCGAGCATACAGTTACGCGTAAAAATGTGAGATAATTAATTTTTACGATTACTCGAGATAATACCAACATCGAGAAACGTGGTTTAGTCATGGTGATTCGACAATGGTACACATACGTGATGAAATCTCAGTAGAGAATCGAGAAACGTAGGTAACAGCAAACACGTGGTGAATTCCATACAGATAAAAGAAATTCCTGAGGGTCGTCCAAAGATGATAAGGTAAGAATCTAGCGACAAGCGAACGTTATATCGTTATATGGAAGCAACTGTATCGTAAGACGATTAACTGACATTCGATCGTCTCGTGGAGGAGATGGCGAATGACAAAAGATATTTCCTACGCTGTTCTCCATTGCTGAAAGAAGTCTTTTATTCGCGAACAAATTAAAAATACAGAGGCTGTGGAATACGAACAAAACAACGTTCTAAAGCTATGACTGTGTAATAAAATAATTATTGAGCCCTGGAGCGTGGGAGAAATAGCGAGTTACGAGGAATCTCTCGCGGCTCCATTTTCCTCTTAAATCGAAATTGATCGTTGAAAGAAGGGCTGGTAAACATCGGGGCAAGAAAGGGTGGATAATTTGACTTTCATTAATCCGATAAAAGGGGCCGGGCCCAGTGTGACGACGGAATATCGATCACTTTCAAATTCTCCGCTGCTAATAATGGTTCGCGGGGTGTCGGAGGCGCGTGGCGTTTATTTACTCGGCATCGAGTGCTGGCCGATCGCTTTCAGAACCGAAGCCGAGAGCCAAGAAAGTTTACTCGATGTCAACACGAGGACTCTTCCCTCCTAAGAAGGAGAGAAAAAAAAAAGAAAAAAGAAGAAGAAGAATTAAAAAGAGAAGCGGAGCAGAGAACACAGTAAATTCCGAAAAATTGACGAACCACTCTGTGATTTCGATAAAAGTCTCTTTGTTCGGAGTCTATCGGGTCCGTTCTGCAGGAATATGGAATCAATCGATGACTTGCTGAGGAAGAGAGATCTTTCCTTCAGATTTATAGCGAACGAGGATGAAGTGGAATAGAATTGGAATTCGTAGAGTAAACTGAACTAACACGAAAACTCGGTATACCATTTATTAATGTCATTGTCGCAGAGTTGAATCGGCTTTTTCATTAATTCGAAGTATTTTTGTTATGTGCTTGTAACAAGACGCGAAGAGCGCAATTGAACTAATCGAATATTTCGAACGTGGATACGTACTTGTATTGTTTGTTATCTCGACTGTATCTATTGTCTCGATTATTTCAATTTATTGTCTTAATTCCAGTTCTATTAATCAATTAGCTGTTGCGACCTCTTTGAAAACTTTGAAAAGTGTTTGTGTAAAATGTGTCGTGAAAAGTAAGCGACGACGAGTATACTCGTCAAGAACAGTTGACTGGTTGAGGATGTTACTTACTACAATTTACTGGTTAAGTTTCAAGGAAAAGGGAAATTGTTTTAATTGAACAAAGCTAAAACTGGATATCGTAAATAAATCAATTTATCGAAACGTACAAGAATAAAAATGCACCAGTTGCGTCAGCTGCATTACTTGGATAATTTCATAGAATGTCATAGATACAACGTATGCGTCAGTAGCAGCGAATTTATTAGTCTCAATGACAATAAAAAATGATTCATACGAAAACTGTGGTTAGTAGTTCAATTATACTCTTCGTTCTACTCGCAACGAAGCCTCGACTTTATGTAATAAACTGGCCGTAAATTCCTGCATCTTCGATATTTGCATATTTATTTCGAGAATCTTACAACCCAAAATAATTCGGCCTTGCGTTAAAAAAAAACATACCAACCTAAGAGCATGAAAAATTACAAAGTTAAACGCTCAACTATTGTTTTTCCTAGAATCTATTATTAGCAACTAATTTAGTAAATAATTTTTGCAAGCCGTCAAATAGTCTTTCGCTCTTGCCCCGCAAAACTTGTTGAACTTTTCTCAAGTACACTTTCGAAACATGCGAATGTTCGGACGAATGATAACGAGAATATAGAATACGCGACAGAGAATAATTGAAAAGTACGAAAATATACGGAAACATGTTCGAATTACAATTTTCTAAATACAATACGAACAATTAAAATTTAAGTTCATAATAATATATATAATAAATAATAAAAAGTATATAATTAATAATAAATAATAGTAAAATACAATTAAAGTTAACATATAAAATATAAAGTACAAAGATAACAGTAAATATATAAATAGTAAAAATATGGAAATGATTATTTCCTAATTAAATTGAGTTAACAGCACGTTTGCTAATTATTTCTGTAAAAATTTCTGTAATTATCCAAAGAAACAATGTATGTTTCACGAGACAGCTTTATCGACGGTTTGGATGGAAAAACCAAGGCGCGCCGCGATAATACTTATCCTTGTTAAACATTCACGCGATACGTGCCAAGAACGACGCATCGTTTGTTGCAAAAGTGGAATCCAAGCTGCTCGTGACGATCGCCGATTTCATGACTCAAACTGACTATTTTCATGAACGACTCGGCCGAATACGGCACGACTCGTCACTGCATAAAATAGTAAGATACATCGGAAGCTGCGACTGGCAAACAAGCTGTTTTATTATCGCGCTTGGATTTCAACGAGAATATCGTTTCGCTGTGCTGTGTTGCAACTAGCGGCGAGTATTAGACAAAAGCTATTTAATCGACCGTTCTTCGATTTACGACCGCTTACAAGCTTTCCGAGACGACGATATAAAGAAACACTTAGAACGAGGAAAAAACATACTGTGCAGATGTACAGACGAGGATAGCGAAAGAATCGAATGGAAATGAGAAAATTACATTATGGTTTCTGCTCGCTATCTTTCAATCTGCTGTGGCTTTCTGTAATTTTTTCATGTCGATGAATTAGATTACTGGATCGAGCAAATTTGATGGAAAATAGAGAAGATTAACAGGGAATATAATTAGCGCGTAGCTATTCGAGAATTGAATAATTCGTTGTAACGGAAATTATCAGTTTTATTTCTGTCTGACTCATACTATGCCACAGTTGAAAACCGGAAATTTGTCAATGGAGCTTGTCCAATGGTAAGATCTATTTTTAGAATTCCTCGTGATACAAAACTCGTTTGGCTAAAATTAGGGTTTCTCGAAGCCCGTATGGGATCGCGTAAAGGAATTATGGTGTCGTGAAAATTTCTACAACTGACACAGACCGGTGAAATAAAAAAACATCCATCATCTGTCATTAACCAGTCAGTTGTTTTTGACGAGTATACTCGTCGTCGCTTTTCAAAGAGCTCGCAATAGCTAACTGGCTGAAGGACCAAGAATCGACTTATGTATAAAACAGCAATTTTTAAAAAATGTCGTTAAAATGGATTTTTTCTCGGAATTTGAATAAAATTTCCAACGATCTCATAAAATTGGCTTAAAACACGCTTACGATGATCAATATCGCACGTCCGCTGCGAAATGACGTTTTCCATCATTGACGACTGTAAAATCAGAACAACATCGACTAACTCTGAAAAAGGTCGGATGATACCCTGTTATATCGAATATTCAGAAGCAAACAATCAATTACTGTCTAAACAATATGCAAATTTAGATAACTGGAAATAGGTGATAAAATTATAAAACATTGATTGACAAAGATTAATTTGAACCGAAACTTCTCTGATTTATCACCGATTAATGTTTTACTTGTACATATCTATTTTCTATTTTCTGCAGCTCTTTATGCATGTAACCAGGGTTGCGTAAAATTCATTCGGGAAAAATTGGGTCGCGAATGGAGAAACTTTAAGAAGCGCTGGTCTAAGCTGAAACTCTTCAAATTTGTTCCAGATATACCGCTCGCCGCAAGCATTAAGACACCTGCCGATATTCGATACAAATTCGATGGCTTCTACTGCTTTTATTTTCCGGTGACTTCGTTACAAACCTGTTATGTCACACACACACACACACATGCTTTGTAACGAAGGATACTAACTAAATAAAGTAAAATTAATCTCCGAGTAATCGCCGTTAAATAATAAGATTTTCTAGGTTTACAGTGGGCCGTGTAAAATTTGCATAAGGTCACTCTGCGAATTCTACGTTCTGAGAATAAATCAATGTGTCCAAGCTCATTTAGAATCGTTAGGTAGATACTGTTAACAATCAGAAATTGCGGAAGCACCGTTGCTCAGGGTGTCATCGATCACTTGTCGCATGGAACATGGACACACCGTATTACAGCGGGGAAATTTTTTGATTGGTGCCGTGCGTACACTGTCGTACGCAGTGTCGTTTAATTAATTCCGTGTCTGGCCTTAAAATTTCATTGGCCCGGCGGATGGGAGTTGCGTGCCGCCAGCGAATCGTAAATTTCTTTGTCGTTCCATTCGCCCTCGTATATTTTTATGTGAATTTTAATAGAAAGTAATTAGGAGAAAGTCGTAAAGTCCGGCGATCCTTCGAAATCTTTCTGATCCTTTTCTTTTTAAAAGACCTGCGGTACAACGATTTACCTTTCGCTGATTAGTCACCAGGGGAAATAACAGGCGTGCGTGTAAGACTTTATCGTTTTTCGGTTTCCAACAGGTAAATGGAGTATTATATGTTAGACCATGTTGATTCTAATCGACACGATTTTTCGACTTCTCGGTTTCGTTACGCCAGTATGCGATTAATATGCAATTTTCGAGAAAAAGTTACTTGCCTCTGGTAAGCTGATTCATCGCGAGAAGATGATATAAATAATAGGAAATAATAATAAGAATTTTAAAAACGATATTTTGTAATTTTTTTCTACTCGTTAATTGAAGAAACTAATTCATATGGCTATAAAATATTATATATATCATAATAATTATAAAATAATGATTCTGTTCGAATTGTATCTTCCAGATTATTAATTAAACGCTGTTATTAATATGTTAAAAAGTGGTTTCATTATTATTTTTATATAGCATTGATTATTACCTATATAAATGTTTATGGAAATTCATATTTTCACAAATAGCAATAAAATAGAACCTAAGCAGATAACTGGCTTATCCACTAAATGTTATCAACGAATATCGTGCTTTCCACGTTTTATCCATTTTTTCGTATTATGTGCGTTATTCTGTGCATTTTAGTATCTTTAAATATCCCATAAATGCGGAAAGATTCACAGCCTGATCGTTGGCTTCCAAGTTCCCGATTGAATCGTAGAAACTGTGACACGAATTACAATTTTCTTTCTTCGTAGATAAGGAAGATTATGGTTATTAAAAAATTATCGCGACCGAAAGATACGGGACGAGTCGCGTCTCACCAAACGCTTTGACAGGGAAGAAATAGGAAAATTTGTGATCGTTTGGGCGGTGTCGTTCGACTTCAACGATATTCCTTTTCCTTCTGCCGTCGAGTAACCAGGTTACACAGCTTTTAGCGACAGTTTCAAGAGGCGAACGAGATTTTCCGATCCGACGACGAAGTGAAAGGTAATCGAGAAAAAGGTAACGAGTTTCTTGCCAGCCAAGCTGATAAAGCCAGACCGATAAAACACGGTCGATCGACGTTCACGCACAATTTTATTGCCATCGAGGCATCATCGTGTCGGAATTAAGTTTAAGCATCCTCCACGAGATAAGATAAAACAAGTCAACAAGCAGCACGGAAAAGACAGTGGCGAGCTAGAATCTGTCCAAACAGAATTGCAGAAACCAAAATCAACAGACTTGATCGAACAACTGCCGAACGAGGCAATTCGAATTGGTCTTTTGATGCATATACAGCGACAATCAAAAATATTTGCAATCAGATTTTCTTCTAAAACGATGTGTGATTATGTAGAAAATATGATCGTTTAACCAGTTAACTGTTGTAAAAGTTATAAAAGTGTGCACCTAACACGTGTCGCAAAAAGTAAGCGACGACGAGTATACTCGTCATAAAGAAAGGGCAATATTTTGTGTCATGACGAGTATATTCGTCGTAAAGAAAGGGCAATATTTTGTGTCATGGCGAGTATACTCGTTGTAAAAAAAGGGCAATATTTTGTGTCATGACGAGTATACTCGTCGTAAAGGAAGGGCAATATTTTGTGTCATGACGAGTATACTCGTCGTAAAGGAAGGGCAATATTTTGTGTCATGGCGAGTATATTCGTCGTAAAGAAAGGGCAATATTTTGTGTCATGGCGAGTATACTCGTTGTAAAAAAAAGAGCAATATTTTGTGTCATGACGAATATACTCGTTGTAAAAAAAGGGCAATATTTTGTGTCATGGCGAGTATACTCGTTGTAAAAAAAGGGCAATATTTTGTGTCATGACGAGTATACTCGTTGTAAAGGAAGGGCAATATTTTGTGTCATGACGAGTATACTCGTTGTAAAGGAAGGGCAATATTTTGTGTCATGACGAGTATACTCGTCATCGCTTACTTTCTATACTATATATTATTTATCGTATACTCGTACTGACACAAAATATCGCCGTTTCTTCATGACGAGTATACTCGTCAAAAACAGCTAATTGGTTAAAAGGATATCGCTAATATACGCATAGATACGCGTGTCGTTTAATGTATTCAACGAGCAAATGCGTTATCATTTTTTCTTTTTAACAAATGATAAATTACGAGATTCGAGAGACACTGATATATACATTAATTGCTCTTACGATTATTTATTTAATTTCCTAATTGCCAATCGAATCAGCTGAAGAGTTTCTCGAAGCTTGAAAATATAGTTGTTTGAGAGTTTAGTGCTTTAAAATGTACTTTCGAATGATGCTGGTAGCCGATTAAAATAAAACTCGGTGTTATACAATTATTTTGAATTATAGTCAACTATGACTACGTATATGTATATCTCGATGAATCGTAACGATGTAAATTAAATATGCGACAGTGTACGGAAAGCACATAACGTGCAAAAATACGTCAAATATGTAAACTAAAATATTCGACCTATTATTTAAAACGCGCAACAAATCTCTGTTTAAACTTTCTTCCCCAATTACGTTCCTGAAAAGATAAATTAGGACAAACATCTGCAATCATCGTAACGTACGACACGTTTAAACTCGAGACACGGAAGTTACATTTTGCCAAAACAGTTGCCAAAAAAATTAGAAATTTCACAAAGTTACCTAATCTTTTATAGAAACATCTGTCTTACG
This sequence comes from Bombus flavifrons, assembly GCF_040668555.2. Lineage (NCBI taxonomy): Eukaryota > Metazoa > Arthropoda > Insecta > Hymenoptera > Apidae > Bombus > Bombus flavifrons. Next base: position 6,544,154 of record NC_138455.1, on the reverse strand, counting down.
ACAATAATTCTATTCGTCGCTTGGCGTTTGCCTTCGATTCAGACAGTCTTTCGCATTTAATGAATCCTTCAAAGCAAGCTACCCAACATCTGCTTAATTCGCCTGTGTATACAATTTCCTGCTCTATACGGTTACACGTGGCGGACGCGGAATTGTATGAAATTCACCTGCTCCGTTTCGAGTTATCCAGTTCCTAAACAAACTTTTCTTTTTTTTCGCAAGAACATCGTTCGGTCAGAGCAGCTGGTTCCACGGTGCTCTTTAAAAGCAACAGCGAAAATGTCTGCCGGGAATGCGTTCCGCGCTCCAGACTTTGTGCTGCCCGAATCTACGAAGATTAAATTACGCGTCTCCGGTATTTGGAATATTTGCCTCGTTATCTACTGGCTCGCTTGCCGGCAGTTCGTAAGATTTACGAATCTACTCGCGACTTAATGCGACACAAGCTTTGAATCACCTTGTTAATACCGTGTCACTACTGCATTTCGAGCCGAATTTCTCGGAAGATCCGGAGATTCTGATAGCAGCGTCTGCGTTTAATCTTCTAATCGTGAAAAAATATTACACGGAAAGTTTTATACCTTTGGAGGAGTGCGAATGTTGACGGTGAGACTGTTCCCGCGATTAGGAAACAACGCCGTTTCTGCCGCGACTTGATAATTTTTATCAAATTTAATCTTTAGATATCGGTGTTGGCTTGCCGACGATCAATTTGCCCAAGATTTTAACATCTTGGGATTAAAAATGCAATCACGATCAAAACAGCTGACAAACGTGTGTTAGCACATCTCACTACTTTCCTTCTCCCTATTTTTGTACAATCCTTCTGTTTTATTTGAACCAGTTAACAACGGCATTTAGTCTCAGAATCTTCTCATGGGGTTCGAGCGACGACGAGTATACTCGTCAAACGCAGTTGACTGGTTAATCGAATCATAAAAATGGACGAACAAAATAATCTTGAAACTAGTATTTCATTTAACGACTATGATATACTCGCTAACTGTCCAAAAGTTAGTTCAAAGTTTCGCAATGGAACGCCATGTGGCTAAGTGTCGGGTCGTTAGGATCGTCGCTTTTTCATCCAAAAGCTCGATGCAATAAGATTCAAAAATCCGTAGAACGATCATATGTAGTAACAATTATTTCAGATTATTATTTTATTTTCGACGATTTGGCCAGAAAAGACAGCGAGTGTTTGAAATAATAGGCCGATGCAATTGATCTTGCGTAAAATAGGCGAAGTAAACTTCAATGTCTATACAAATCTGTGTGTGTTTCTGTCTATTACGCGAATTTCCATCAACTTGCCACGCGTCTTGAATTCATTACACGTCGTTTCGCTTCATTCGTAATGCTTTTTAAACGCGATTCTTTCTTTCCATTCCCACAACTGTTCGTCTTAATATCAGCCGCATGAGCGGACAACTAAAGATACGATCGAACAGGGTGTTGTTATCCTCGGCGAATGGAGATACACGCGGCACTCGACGATATAATCGTACGAGGAGAATACGTGGTAGACACAGCGGGCGTTATTTCCCTCCGAGTGGTAAAGCTAAATAAATTTATTTTGCCCGTGGTCGTCGTCGATGTTCCCTGAAAACCATTTCCTCGAGAGTTTCTCAACCCTTGACCCCGGCGGCAAACGACGTTGCGCTTTCCGTTTCAACACCGAGATTGTTTCTCGCGTAGCGGATCGAGGATGGTTCATCGAGAATTCTCTTTCAACCCGTAACCGGTTCGATTAACCCTTTAACTGTGCAAAAAATATTTTTTATCCATTTTGTTTTGTATCCTCTTTAGACTCGACCGATTGATTCGCCGATTAGTTTACGGGAGAAATAAGTCTGAAATTATTTATCGAGTAATAAATATTTAATATTTCCTTATCTCTCGGGCGACCGTGTCGGGTTTATCTCGGCGGGATGCGATATTTACCAAAAATCATTGCGTTAGGTCGTCCGAAAAGTTTCTTTCGTTCTATAAGGAAATAATAAACAGATGGACAACACTTTTTGTTTTATATTATTTTATCGAATTATATTTTATTACTACAAAATGGATCTAATACAAATTACTAATACTAAGTACAAGGTACTAGTACAAATTAAAAATAACTACAAAATGGAAATAATATTAAATAAAAAATGTGGCGTATATAACATTAAAAAAACGAAAGAAACTTTTCAATCTAACAAAGAAACAATCTAATATTTATTTCAATTTCACGACCACGTTACGTTGCAACTGTGCGGGATAAATATTGTTTATTTGTATTTCGCTCCTGATATATTCGTATCTATGATTCGTTGAAAAATAATGCAAAAGGATATCGATTTCTATCTCTGTACGTCTTTCAAAAAAACAGAAGAGAAAAACATTATTAAAATTGAAAATAATGGACTACGAAAGCGGACAACGTCCACGTACAAAAGTGCTACAAGAACGAGGAGTGGATCCAGTATCTGGATCCAGAATGATCCATTACAGGACTGCGCGTCGGTAGTGCGAGAGTTAAAAAACGAGTTGCAAGACGTTAATTTTACACGAAGCAAAATTACCTTCACAAACGCGGTTCCCTCTCGACATTCTTCGCTTCTCTTTCACCTTCGCTGTACTACGATACAATACAAAATTCAGTGAAATCTAATGGAGTTGATGTAAGAACATGGAAGAACAATCCAGACCGAGAAGTGCCTATACATTTTTTCCTATACAGTGCATATCCACGCCAAGATTATCGTTTATTAAATAATTTACTATTTAGTATTAAGCGTCAGACTTATTTTAGATTTATCGTAGCATTACGCTGTATTTATGTAATTCTCTATGCTAAGAATTGTCCAATCCATTAAATAATTACTAATTGCTAATTACTCTAAGTTTCTCTCTCTTTCTATGCTGAAGACTGTTTAATCGATGAAATAATTAAATTAAATTACAAGACAAATTGCTCGACATTTTAGCTGATAATTCCAAGGTTCAACCATTGGAAGGACGCATGATTGAAAAAAGAGCAGGAGGATCAAGGGCTGCTTTACGTGACAATGTAACGTCTATCTGGATAACTATTAGTTGCGTCTGCGTTCGGCGTGGATAAAGCCACGTTCCACCGATTAACTCTTATCTCGTCCACCTGGCAGCAATGTTAATAAAGCCAACTTCCGTATGTAATCCACGTAGAAAGCGATACGAACAAGAAGGAAAGAAGAAACGTAAAAAGGAGGCGACGAGGCGCGGATTCCTCGTGCAACTAGCCAGACATCTCATAAGCCTCTTTTTATCTGAATCTTATTAAACCGTTCATCGCCTAATAAATCGCGGCTCGTGTGCGCATGGAAAAAGTTTCGCCGGTTTTCCAGGCATTAAAAAGCAACGCGCAACAATTTAGGTGCGGGTGGAGCAAACGAAGAAACAAATTCTTAGATTAACGTGCATCCCTTCCTTTTCCCATCTCGCGGAAGGAAACGGGAAAGATATAAGTTTCATTACGGAACAGAATCGCTTGCCTTATCGCGTATGGTTTTGTATATCCTTCTCTATTTCCCTTCTTTCTTCTTTTCTTTTTTTTTTTCCTTTGGAAAAAAATAAGACGAGTAAGAAAATTGTCGTATTCAACGCGGAGAATGCAAAAGAAATTTCGACGGAATTTTTCTACCTAGAATGGATATTAATCTCGCTTGTTTTCTCCGTGGTGGTGCGGTATTTTCGCGTCTGCACGCGCGACTCGAGAATTTTTTGAGCCCACGTCCGGAAGCTCTGTAAATTTCTTTCGACGTCGGGCGAAAACTTTTCGAATTGATTTAAACCGCCGTGGTCGTCCACGGAAGTTTAGCAACTTCCCACAACTTCCTTTTTGTCTGCAAAAAAAAAAGTTTAGTAACGCTTGTTCCAGTCGCCTAAGAATTAGATAGTAGACCTCTGGCAATTGAATTTTCAACTTTGTATAAAATAATCAATGGATATGCTTGTTGCGTATTAATCAGTTAACTGCGTTCGACGTGTATATACGTCGATCGAAAACTTTATTTCACCGCGGTTGGTGTGTACACTTGTGTGAAATACAAAATTACCATTTACTACAAGAACTCACAATTTCAGTAAAAACTAACATAATTGACATTTAGTGGTATGTTTCCTGTATACTTCCAGTAAATCTATTACGTATTTTATAAAAAAAAATCGTTCGATTGTTTGATTATTCTCTTTGCTGCGTATGTCGGCTATTCCCTGAATTGTTTTGTTTTATACCAGTTTATGTAACTTTATACCAGCTATACTATCAAAAGCAAATCCACTTCGATCATGTGCAGTCTACTGAAAAAATGGAATCCGTAAGGAGTCACGTTACTGGTGCTCGACCTGCGAAGTGCCACTTTATGTGGTACCTTGTTTCGAGAAATACCGCACTGAAATCAACTGAATTTTTAATAACGAATGGCTAATTTCTCATCGAATAAACTTTACTTTTAGTTTTTTCGTAAAATTTATAATGGCAGCATTTGCAACGCGTTCGACGTATATACTCGTCGTTGCTTCATTTCAGCTGCGCGCTCCGTAAGGAATTTTTGAAATTAAATTCCGCAGTTATACTTGTTATACTAATACACCTGTTGCAATATGGTAAATTACACTTTGATACAGTTAGATATATATATGACTATTGCTAAACTGTGAAGTTTTATGCAATTTCATGTTTTGAGAACTAAAGAAATGGAACCTGCACGGTAACTTGTTTCGCCCGCTCAAAGTTATGCCCAGCGCACCACTTTGCGCGTTTTATACTTTTAATGTAATCTTTGTGTATCAATGCATCCTCTGAATCTTTGCATCTTTAAATTCACCACAGTGGCATAAAGATCCGCAGTCTGATGCTGACGAAGGAACGAGAAAATATTCAATTACGTACTCGTACTGATGTAACAGTACGATACTTATAACTATACTACAAATAAACCACGTTTAACCAGTTGGTTGTCGCGACCTCTTCGAAAACTTTGAAACTTTGTGTAGCTAAAATATGTGGGAAAAATTAAACGACGAGTATACTCGTGAAACAGAGAGTACGTGTTACTGTTATAATACAGAATCAAGTTGCAACGAAACGACTGTTCCGTTTTCGAGTTCTATTACTGACAAGGTTCTCGTTCCTTCACGACGAGTATACTCGTCAAAAACAGGCAACTGGTTAAAGCAACGAAATCAAAATGAACCGACTCGCAATAAACGACTAATACGAAGATTCACAGACGGGAATACATTTTCCAAATGGATTGCCACAGAGACGCGTTGCAAAGAGACGCGTTTCGCAATTAATTCGCGAATGGGAACACGTTTCCTCGATCAGATTTTTATCTCGGCGAAGGAGGAAGCCGAAGGAGGACAAAGCAGAGTGCACAGTGGGATTGTTAGCCGGTGAATTCATCGAAATACCGGGGTCACGCGTTGAGGAAGAAAAAAAGGAAAGCGAAAGAAAAAAAGGGAAGAAAGGGAAAGAAAGGTGGAGAAGAAACGATAGCGAGGAAGTTTCGGTGTGGAAAGAAACTCTGCCCTCAGCTACTCGCAATTTGACGAGAGAATTCCTGTTTCGCGCCAGAACTTCATTTATTCGGGCAAGTTTTCCAATATTGAGATGAACAGCCTTAATACATCTGCAACCGCCGAAATATGCGACCGACGGTGGATAAACTTGGCGACGAAGATGGAAGGAAAACGGAAGGGGAGACTAAGCAGTGGCCGGCTCGTTGTGATAAGAAGAATAACAGAGCAACTTTGCTCGCTGGCGAAACTGTTCCCTCCATCATCCAACCGTTCCCACGGAGCCAGCCCTCTCCCTCTCTCTCTCTCTCCCTCTCTCTCTCTCTCTCTCTCCCTCTCTCTCTCTCTCTCTCCCTCTCTCTCTCTCTCTCTCTCTCTCAACGTTCAAATATTTCTACCTTTGTGAAATATTCCAGAGGAAATTCTTGGAATTTTCAAATTCTTCGTACAGATTGATCGAATTTTTGAACGTTGTGTTTTTCGCATTTTTCACGTTTTTCCGGAGGAAAAAATTTGCCGGTTTTTCCTTGGAAAAATTCCTGCCAGTCAAAAAAATATCTTTGTAAGCAGAAAAATCGCTGTTACATCGCTGGCATTTGTTTTTTGTTTCTTTTTTTAATGATCGTACAAGTATTCGTACGTCGTAATTGCCGAGTTCGATTCCAGAGTTTCTTCAAACTTCCATTTACATTGTGTTACGACGAAATCGTATTTTTTTTTTTTTTTTTTTTCAATAAACGACGTTTCAGTTGAAGGTTTAATTGCTTCATTATACGTAGGTATATTCATTATACCGCAATACGTTAATTATCGTTCCAGTACTACACGAAATTGCTTGTTTCTTCCATTGTACAGCACAATTTCTATGGTACTTTAATTTTGCAATACCCTAAATATAAACAAAAAAAAAAAGAAAGAAACGTGACAAATGCAAATAACACTAAAAATTCGAAATAGCACGGGAAGATTAGAAAACGAAGAGATAGTTCATTTGTGACAGACGTCCTATCCATTAGCTTACGTCGATACTTCATACGTAATAGCATGAATACATTCGCATGCATAATGCATTAAGCGTAGCATTAGGAAATCTATTACATTAGAAAATATAAGTCGTTACGTTACTAAGTAGCGTTGTTTGTTTGCCATCTAAATGATAAACTTTGAATCGAGACGTATCTTGTTGTTAGAACGCGCATCTCTGTGCATTTATGGGAATTACGGGAATTATGGAATATATTATCCGCACAATACTCCAACTTCAACGTCTATTGTAATATTTAACGAGGGAAAGAAAATCCCGCTTAGATTCCGTTCTATTCTTTTCACTCGACTTCGTAAATTTATGAATTTGCATAGATGCTAGCAGTCTGCTCGTTGCCAATGACAGATAACTTTTTATTAAAAGTATCCGGTGGTAAAAGTGTAATGACAGTGGACGAACAACTGATTGAAAAAAAGTTGTCAGCCGACTTTACGAGCGTGTTTGCACGTTTGCACGATTGCATCAGCGACACACGTATTTACGTCTCGATTACGTTTATGTAAGAGGAGCAATATGTCTCACTTTCGACCCTGTAAGACACGTATCCTCTTGATTGTACTTTATCTCGTCTACCCACGCCGTCGATATTGAGACGAACACGCTGAACACGTGCACCCACCGGCGAATATTCAATACCACGTAACGGATTTTCCTTTAATTTACCGAGATACGATTACCGAATTTTTCTTCTTTCCTTCTCATTAATTTACTTTTTCTCATTCAACGAAACAAACGTTTACTGGAGTCTGAAGATTTCTCACTAAACTAAGTATTTATTCTATGATTGAATTTCAGGCACGTTTAACGTTATTCTTCTTCTCGAATGGTTAGACTAATGAAGAAACGATGAACAACGATACAAATATTCGATCAATACGTTTGACGAAAACGATAGTTCGTTGAAAAACAAGGCGCAAAAGGAGTTGGAGAATTTTTACATTTACCTTGATATTCGTACTTCGTTAATTTAAAAATAAAATGTGTCGCGTTATTCTTATCGGTAATTTTCCAACACACGTAACTCATTTTCTTATCGAAACAAAATATTCGATTTTGCGTCGTAGAGGTGTATCGAAATTGTTAAGGTCGAACTTATCGTAAGAAATTTGCAAGTGTACTCGAAACGTTAATTCTCTCTGCTTCTTCACTGGTTCTAATGTTCAGTAACGCGGCCAAAAATTTGTCAGAGAACGCGTTGATATATACAACGCTTGTACTAATTGCAAGTCGAAACGTAAGGTTGGCTCGACACTAGAATTACGATCCCGTAATATATTGTCCAAACAATCTGTCCAATAAAATGACTCTAATTAAAGCGATATAACGAAAACGAATAGCTGTATAAAGTTACGTATAAAATTACATTTTCATCGATCAAAATGATAAGCTGAAAAGTAGAAGAGAGTGTGTTTTAAAAACATAAACATCTTTTCTAACGTCATCTTCTGGTCATCACTGAACTTACTTGAAATTGAGAATTTTCTTCGGTACATTTATTTCTATACTTAATTTCGCTATACAAGTACAACACGATTGATATTCTCATTGATATTCTTGATTTTAACCAATAGCTGCTTTGACGAGTATACTCGTCATCGTGTAAGGTGCATTTAAGGTGCAGATTTTTCAAAGTTTTCAAAGAGGTCGCAACAGCTAACTGGTTGATAATTTATTTCTAACGCGTACTATTAATAATTTTGAAAGCAAAAAGGTGTGTAAAATCCATCGTTTTGTCTTCTAACAATTCCAACTCTTCGCTATTACTTTTTAGTCGTTACAGGTGTTTGGCAAACCTGCAAGAATTTCGTTCAGCGACGAGCGATAAGAAAAAGAAAGGAAAGGACAGGAAATAGGAAAAAAACGATCGTAAGTGTAACAAGAGGTGACTGACAACGAAACGTCGAACGTCGGTAAAATTTTCGCGCGATCTGCAGAACGCGTTAACAGATTCTGGTAGAGGCGAGCGACGAAGGTAGGGACGATAAAAATTTTACTCGGAGCGTGTCGCTTCGATTATCGTCGGTCCAAAGAAATTTCCCGATATTGCGATAATAAAGACGATACGCGTGGCCGCGCTGGGGGTTGCGAGATTAAAGAAAATGCTAGAGGAAAATAGAGAAAAGAAGATACACGCTCACGGTGGCGTCAGCAGCCTGTAACGATGATAAAACTATAGAATCACAATAAAACTTCTTCCTATCTGTTCCTTGTAATTTACCAAAGTCTGATAAATGCTTCGTCTGTAGTTACATTTTCCTTGATCTACTCTTCAAAACACCATCAATTTTGTTTCTCCAGTGAACTGTAATTTCAATCCCATGATAACTACGTTTCTCTCTTTCTAACATTCAAAACATGATTTATCTTGTTTCTACGAGTAGACCGTTTCTTCGACGCTTTAATAATCACAATTTTTCTCCGCGTGAGCTTCAAAGCATCATCGATTTTGTTTATTTAAACGGATCGTTTTTTTCAATCCCTTGGTAATTACATTTTTTTCTCCCAAGAACACTGGAAGCATAATTTATCTTGTTTCTTTAAGTGGATTGTCTCTTCGATCCCTTAATAATCACATTTTTCTCTATCTACGCTTCGAAACACGATCAATATTGTTTCTTTAAGTGAATTGTTTCTTCGACCCCCTGATACTCATATTTTCCCCTTTCTACGCTTCAAAATAAGATCCATCCTGTTTTAATAAGTGGATTGTTTCTTCAACCCATTAAACAGCTGTTTTTGACGAGTATACTCGTCACGAGGTAATGACAATATTTTGTGTTATAAAGAGCCCTGATAGTAATAGAATACAAAACTAAAACAATCGTTTCATTACAACTTAATTCTATACTGTAAGAGCCACGTGTATTCTCTGCTTGACGAGTATACTCGTCATCGCTTACTTTTCAAACACGTCGCAACAGCAGCTGGTTAATAATCGCAATTTTCTTTTTCTAACATGCAAAGCTTCAAAATAATTAACCTTGTTTCTGTAAATGGATCATTCCTTCAGCCCTTTAACAATCACATTTTTCTCTCACTAACATTCCAAGCGTAATTAATTTCGTCTTCTTGAGCGAAATTGTTTCTTAAGCTCTTAATAATTACATGTCTCTCCGACGTTCGAAACATAATTAGCTTCGTGTGTTTGAGTAAAACTATTGTACAATCATTAGCATATATAATTCACACAAATATCTGCGAACCTAGAAGAAGCTTCGATGATTTGTGAAGCTTCGTAGCAGGAGGATTAACGAATGACTGTCCTATCCCAAAATACCGCGTATGTATCGTTGCTTACTTCAACCATTAGAACAAACAGATCGCTGATAAAAATACCTTACGATCTTGTACGCGTGTCTACATAGCACGAACGTACTCGTTTCGATGTTCAAGTTGATCGTGCAACATACGAAACCAGCCTCGGATCGTCAAGTGTTTCATCGAATGTTTAAATCGATTAACCAGTCAGCTGTTGCGACCTCTTAGAAAGGTGTGTGTCTGAAACGTGTCGTCAAAAGTAAGCGATGACGAGTATACTCGTCGTAACACAAAATATTGTTATTTCTTCGTGACGAGTATATTCGTCAAAAACAGCTAACCTGTTAAAAAGAAACAAAGGTAAAGTAAATAAGTTTCGAATGGAAAAGAGGATACACGTGCGACAACATATGAAATACAATCTGCAAAATACATGTTTAAGCTTAACGGAAATACGGATGATCGATAGAATTGTTTCACGAAAAACGAAAAAAAAGGGAAAAAGAAGAAAAAAGATGAAGAGCAACGTCAATTTCGCAAAGTGTGAAACATTCAAGGTGAGAGTTCGACAGGTGGGCTGGATAAGTGGTCGCTGCAAATCCAATTTATCGAACATCGAAGACACGTGTACGAAACGGTACGAAACGTGTGAAAAGAAGAACGTTGGACAAAATAAAGAGAGGAAGGATGATAAAAAGAAAGGTGGGAGGGAAATTGAGCGAAGTAGAACGAAAGACCTTGATTTGCTGGCTGTACTTGAAACTTGTTAATGGCTGGTAATTAACGTGGCGAATAATCGTCGACTGTTCGTGATGCGCCATTCGAACGACAAAGGGGTCTAATGAAACCAAGTTAAACTCTCTCTCGAGCGTCGATTATCTTTGATCGTTCTAACTTGACATCGAGCTTGAAGCAGCCATTAGAAAAATTGCCTCTATCTTCAATACGTTCGTTAAATATCATAAGTAGACTAGGCATTTTTATGTATTTACGCGAAATTTAAATTGATTTAATCTTCTGAAATTGAGATGGTAGACGATGAGATTGTAAGAAAAGGAAGGAAAAAATAAAGAATGGTGATTTTTTTTTTTTTTTATAGTAATAGATAATATAAATTCTATGCGAGATACGATGAAAAGAGTTAAAAATTCGCGAGTAATTTATTTTAGCTTCTAACATTAGGACGACGAAGTTCATTTTCTTTCCTCTTTTTTACAATTACTCAAAATTACGTACATATGAGTTTTTAGAAAAATTACTGTACTTATTTATACAGTACCTATTTCACGTTATCGTTATACTACTTTAATTATAGCCATCTAAAAGTATATTTAAATATACATTAAGGATTGATTATTCTAGTATTATAATACTAAGGTTATATGCGATAAGAAGATGGTAAAAGATTGACTACAAGAGCGAGTTAATGATTTAAAAAGATCAAAACGTAATATACGAACAAACAGATTTAATTAGTCCAATAAGTTTTCTATAGTCCACTCTCTCCCCGAATCAAACCTGAAGATACTAAACGTCGAAAATCCATAGAGTTCGTGTGATAAAATTAATAGAAATACGCTTGTTTCTATCGAACATCTTCGCTTATTGGCACTGGAAATCGTTTGCCATTTTAACTCGTCAATGGCGATCGAAATCAACTTGTCAAACAATCAGACAAACGTGTTAAGTCGTATTAATCGTGACAAATCCATGGCAATTTGTTACAGAAACAACAAAGCCTCGAATCAAAATGTTAATCGAACTAGAATCCGATTCGATGCTCCTCGCAGGTATCTCGATCATCGCGAAGCATCGAATCGTGGCAAAAAAGGAGATTCGACGAATTAGAAGCAAAATCACTCGGACAGAAAGAAAAAAAAAAAGGAAAGAATGAAAACCATCAAGCGCGACAAATTGCAAAAACCAATCGATCGGTCAAATTCACGGTTGCCCGCTGCGTTGCTTTCACTTTTATCGCGCGAAACATCGTTCTTCTCTCTTCGTAAAACTTCGTAAAATACCAACGACGACGACAACAACAACAAGTAAAAAGAAAAACCAGAGAGAATGTTCATTCACGTACCTGTTTGCAGAGCGGCAGTCACGTGGCCAGTCACGTAGATTATTCGATCACGGAAGACGTCGATCGTTCGAAGATCGGGACTTCTACCAGACGAGCTCGTTTTCAAGCGTTTCCTTTTATTCCGATTTTCACAAACGTTCACCGCATTTCCTTCCTGAAAAAGAAGACGAGAATGATCTTGAATATATGGAAAATCATTTTATGTGTGAGAATACTGTTTTTCGCCAAGTTTTTACGATAACTGAATTGTTAAAAAATGTTAGAATGCTTAACCAGTTGGTTGTTGCGACATTTTTGACGAGTGCGTACCTAAAATGTTTCGTAAAAGGTAAACGACGACGAGTATACTCGTCAAACACAGAGTATGCGTGGCTGTTAAAACATAGAACTAAATTGTAACGAAATGACTATTTTATCTTTTTTAACGCATGACGAGTATACTCGTCGAAAACAGCTAACTGGTTAATATATTGTATGCCATAGGATAGTAGAGATAATTAAATATATAATGTTAGTTTACATAACATGTGTTGACAACCATTTACACAACATGTCAACACATGTTACGTAAGACATTAATTGCATAGTAACAGTATTAGTATTTTCATTACTATACACGACGTTAGTTTATATGACGTTAATATGCGCAATAATTAAACAAACAATACGTACGATATACAGGGTGGTTGGTAATTGGTGGTACAAGCGGAAAGGGGGTGATTCTACGCGAAAAAGGAAGTCGAAAATATAGAATAGAAATTTTTTTTTATTTTTTTTTTTAATTTTTCCATCGAGACAACGATCTACAGTGAGATCTGTTATAACGAGACGTGATAAAGTGCGCGCGTACCGAGCGAAAATTCAAAGTCGACTTTCTCGAAAGCAAAGCCTCAAACGAAAAATTTTTATTCTATATTTTCGACTTCTTTTTTCGCGTAGAATCATCCCCTTTCCGCTTGTACCACCAGTTACCAACCACCCTGTATATGATAATATAACAATAACTATAAATATAATGATATACCAGTTATACAACGTTATAGAATAATTAATATGTCATAGAATAATAGAGTAAAATAAATAAACGGTAGATTTCCTCGGTGGCATTTACATTATTTTATATAACTTCGTTAGCAGAACAGAATTTATATAGCCGTTTTATAAAAAGAAGTTTCATAAAATTTTAATTGACCAGCAAGTGTTAGCAAGTGGTATTTTCAAACGCAGGTTCTCCAAGTCAGATCGAAAGCCGTTCGAAGGTTCGAAGCATGGCGAGGAAAACGTTTTTCCGATAACTCGTGCAAGATAATGGTTCAATGGCTAGCATTTAAACAACGCTCGACTAAATAACCCGAGCTAATGCGACCTTTAGAACTTTTCACTTTTCCAGCAGATAGAATAGTCGCGTGCTAGAGCAGAGATGCGACTTTCACGAACTCTTACAATGGTGCGCGCCACCATCTGACGTTAATCGCGTCATTATGCAACTGACTATACGTGGCTACGAGCGAATGACGAAGCTGTTTCACGTTGCATTTCACTATATGGAAACCGGACACCCATCCAATCGCGCGATCTTTAGAAAAATTGATATTAAGTTTCTATATTAAGCTCTTACACCGGTGGAATGTGGCATTGGATTGCTGGGAATGTAATCAAGATTTTTGAAAGAGATAAATCATCTCGAATTACTCGCGTGATTATTTATGACAAATTCGAATTCCATACATCCTTCTTTAAACTTTAAATCAGATATCAACGCATACGATCGTTAGATATAAATATGATTGTAGAAATGAACAAAGTATAAGCACACTTAATGAATTTCATGAGAATACAAATATTATCGAATACAAATGATTATTCAATAAACATTGTCATCTCGTTATAAAAATTACGCTCGTCTGTTCCTTGCTAAATGTCTCGATTGCAGATTTAAATAAATAATTCAGCAGAATGCCAATGAGAATATTGAATTTTATAGGACTTTGTAATTGAAAAGAATTTATGAATTGTAAATTATTAGATTTCAGGGAAACCACTTTCTCTCTTTTAATAAGTTTCATTTATACTACTATATAAATCACTTTTGCAATTAAACAACAACTTAGAAATTCTGTCAGCGATTTCTTCTGATCAACAAAATCCACGAAACGATATTACTCTCGTACCAAGCCAATACTTGGATCCAACTACCCCAAACTTCACTCAACCATCGAATTTAAAAAAATACTATTTTTTAAAAAAGTAAAGTTGGAAAATTTTCCAATTCGACTAGCCCCCACAACTTCACGTCCGATATTCCACTTAAAAGAAATATCATCGTTTCAAGCGAGTGTCTTACGATAAAATTTTCAGATTAGCTCAAACTTCGCATCCAACGTTCCAATTAAAAGAAATACCATCGTCTAAATAAAATATCGTGTAATAAAAAAAAAAAAATATCGAGGAACGCAAGGGTGGGAAGTTGCGAAAGTGTAGGGTGTAAAGAAGCATTCGGAGCACGGAGTTAAAAAAGTAGCGTAAATCAGCTCGTTTACAACGCGACCGGTCAAAAAGTTCTCGCCAGAGAGAGATTCGACGATTTACGAGGTTCGATTTACCGACGAGATACTTTTCCGAAACTCGAGACCTGTTCGTCGTGTTCCTCGTGGTCCAGGAGAAGGTTTCCCAGGACCTTCGTTAACGTGCGCATCGTAACGCATCGTTTTCGAAGATTCTAGTAGAACGCAAGCACGTTAGTTGTCTCCATTTTTGAAACGTCCGAGCGCATCTCGCCAACGTCTTGTCTTATCATCACGCAAATGCTGTGAAAATTACCGTCATTACGCAACCAAGCGCTCCGTTACTTTACGACAATGTTAGCACGAGAACTATCGAATCAACGAATAAGACTACTCTATAATTTCTTGCGGGAATTATGCAGCAAGGTATTTTCCTTGCCAAAAGGTTGCATTTGTCAAATACATTCGAATTACATAAGAGCGTGCGACCGCCACGTGAAAATATATTTAAACGTTAGGCTGTAACATATGAAACGTATGAAAGTCTTAAGGATTCATAAATTTGCCGAATCTCGGTTTTAAAATGCTTGTGAAATATATTTCAAACATTGTAAGGTATTGTCTATGATATACGAAGATCAAAGGAGAAATACGTGACGAGTATATTTCTGATTTTAATGGTAATTTATGATTACAGAGGAGAATTTTAATGACATAACCGGGAGCGAAGAGAAACTGTTAGGTTGAAAGGGTGTGATCGTTAAGACGATATTTATACAATTTCATAGGAATATGGAACAATGCACGTTTAACTGGAAAATTAAATTACAAAGATGATATTGGTGCAACGTGACAAATTTTCATGCCGCTTCCCGGTGAAAATAGGAAGTTTCGCTGATCATAGTCTCCATATTTGTCTAAGTGTTACTTTTCCGTTCGTACACATAAAGATATTTAGGAATTTGATACGGCAAGAACGTGCAACGTTATTTTACGTATGTTACGCGAAACATTTTGAAATTTCATTAGCACTGTAATGAGACACGGACTATCGTGATTATATTGGTAAAGTTTGGAACAGAACGCACGCAACAATTATTAGCTTGTTTCGAAAGTTCATAGCATTTTCAGCAACATGATTATTATTTTATTACAAACTTCTTCTGAAACAACCAAGTACCTCCGGCTGAATGTTAACGAGGAAAACTCTAAATTAGTTCTAGATTAAACAAGGCGCCGTTAAAAGCCTCGTATATCAACGAAGATCACACAAGAAAAAAAAAGAAAAATGTTAGAACTTTACCTGTCTCGTTTATCATATACAGCATACGTACATATATCTATCACATCATACGCCAGTCTTCACAAGACCTTCTTAAATGGCAAAAAACAAATTACAACCCTGCAAAGTCCACTTGAAATTATTCATCGCTGAGAAAGACAGAAAGCAACGGAAACAGAATAGCAACATCGACTGTTTAATAAAATGGCTATCTATTGTCTGTAAATTTTTCTCACGTTTCACAGCAAACTCTTCGACAAGCTAATATTTTCCCCAATCATAGTATATAGATACATCTACGTTTTACACAAAGACATTGTACATGATACTTGAGCTTTTCTTTAAATTTCATTACGAATTTTCCACATTAGTATCTAACGAAAATTCACTATACATACAGTCTATTGCTTTCTGAAACAACTCTGTAGCTCCGATTACTTTGTTACAACTACAATGTGCATCTGTTACTCGGTAAATCTATATAAAAATACATAATCCTAGGATCTTTCTTAATTGTTCAAATTAGTATCTAACGAACATATAATGAAAGAAGAATATGTAGTATTTTTCTTTCTCAAACCCGCGAGTCCAATTACTGTGTTAGAACTAGATGCACGCTATAATTGCCGGCAGCTCTTGCACCGAGAATCCGCGAGCAGCTTCTGGCCGATCTAATGTCCCTTTCATGGAAATACCTGTCTATTGCGCTGTTCCAGACATCTGATTGCAACGAACGGAAATATTCGTAAATGATGTACAAGATAAACGAGATAAAAGGCGCCCGGTATCAAGGTTGTTTCAAATTACGTTTGAAATTTGTTTCCTTACAAATCGCCGCTTCTTGAACGCTCGTTACGAACATCGTTAGTGGACATTTCGCAGATTTATGTAATCCATCGTGTTATCGGACTAATAAGAGCCCGTGAAACTGTTACGTCACGAATAACTTCCAAAGCTAGCGCGCAGAAAATGATCGTGAATTAACACGAAACGATAAACAGGTAGAAGCAAACATCGATCTCGATCGAGACTAGAGGAAAAGTCATGGAACTACTGGCACAAACGGACACGCGACCCCCTATTATTTTCACTGAGACTATCGCTCAGATAAGCGTTATCACGAATATTACTTCCCGAACGATCGTAACAATGAAGCAACGCAAAAAATGAAAACACTCCAGGTTGGTATTTATATTGTTCCACTTAACGATCATCGTTCGTCGTAACAGAGCGCAATAACGCCAAGTGTTTACTTTTTTCTTGTTTCTTTTATTTAAACGTTCTACGTTGACGTAAACTGCATAGACACTGAGAATGTTTATATGTTTGTGGACATTTTAATACACGAATACGTATAAATTTTCAAAGATATGTAAAATATTCGTGGAGCTATGCATACGTCGACTGTTATACTTTGAATATTTTACGTATCTTTACAAATTACAGTAGCGACCGAAGGCTTCGAATCTTTCAGAAAATAAAATTGTATTTCGCGACAGCAACGAATGAAAATATAATCTACGATATATAACCTGGAGTACATGACAGACGTGGTGGTGAAAGACGCGTAATGTATACGGATATCAACTTTGAACTTTATATTCATTATGTGCGCTTCTGTATTACTTTATCAATCTTCATTACCATTAATTACTACTAAACGACGGGTATTAAATAATAACAAAATACCAATCTCTCCTCGGACTCCTTCTTAACTCGCGCTCGTAAAACCTCCAATTAGCAATAAATGCGCGCAATTTAATCGCGCCAATGCAACAACACGAGAAACAAGACTGACGCTTGATCATATTAGCAAGACAGATAGGGAAATCGAAAGAAATGAATATACCGAAAAAGGAAGCGAGTACGAACCGTGATTCGATGTAAATTCGGCTCGATTCGTAAACTTGGACGAAAGATTGGATCCGGTTTTTCCAGGGATCACTGGAGCACGCGACTCGGTGGACGCGTCGATGCACCTGTTCACGATGTTTCGGCGCGGTAACGAATCGATGCCCGGAACTTTGATTCGCGCGAACTATAATCGGGTGAAAGTAACGCGGCGCGAGCAAGCACGTGGCAACAGTGTTTTCGGGAGACCCGTAGCAAGATAATGTTCACGCGACGAGAGCTCGCTGCTCACTGACGCCGCGACGCCGAGCAGGGCGCCCTTACTCCCCCCTCCCCCCAACCCGCAGCTCCAATCCCCCACCCCAGCAGCCAGCTCGCGTAGAATAACTCATCGCCAACGATGGCTTCGAATTGTTCGAATAAATCGGAATCTATTGGGAATATTTTTCACCCTTCTTCCTTTTTCTGTTTTACTTCTCGGTTTTATTAGTTGCAGGAGTGGGAGCAAGTCGCAGTGTATTTTTCGTTGTTAAACGCCGCGATTTATGGTAGAAAGGAATGGATGAAAGGCAGGCCTGGCTATTGATAATTTAGATTTAGAATTGGATTTATCGGAAATGGTCGATACTTTATAGTGAAAGTTATCAAATTATTACGTGGATTGTTAGACTGCGGATTTTTATTCGTCCACAAGGGGGGGAGGGAAAATTCGAAGGTTAAATGAGGTATTCAAATTATCATACCTATTATAATCCTCTATCCAGGTTTCAGCTTTTTAGTTCTATTCCATTTCTTTCATTCTACTTAGGAGGTTGTGAATTTGCATAAATATTCGTAGTCTGGTTACTATTGGACATTGGAGAAATGTTTAACAGTTTCTATTTCTATCTTGAATGACAATTTGTTGATCAGGGTCTGAAATTTTATATATAAATAGAACATTCCGTACGATTTCCATTTCAGAAAATTTCTAATCCTCATCAACAAATTATCATTTAAGATAGAAATATATATATACACAAGTTATATCGCTATCCCCTTTGATATGCATATTTTTCATGTTACATATAAATACAAAAGCTCGTGGTTAATGAACGAGCGATGCAAAAATTAACAAAAGTGTACGTCACAAACGGTATAAATTCATTAAATTGCGAAAGAATATTTAATTCTCCAATTTCAAGGATGGTTCGCCTAAAATCCATGTTTTCGATCAAAGAAAATAATTACAACCCTCGCTGCACGTGCACGAGCGTGAAATGAATTTTTTTACATGTACGAGTAATTCAGTGAGACAGTATCGTTAATATATTTCTTTCTAATACCACTAGTACACATATATAATATACACTGATATTGCTGCTAATATATAAGGAAGATAAATACAGAAAAGAATATTACAAGATCCGTATTGATCATTTGATCGAAAGGATTGATTCTCCTAACATAACGCTCGTCAATACGCATCTTCCTACACAGATGACGATTTCCTCGAAATGAATTTGTATTTCTCCTGGAAAACCCTTAGACGTTTGGCTGTGCGATGTAGCGAACACCTTGACAAGCGTCTCGGAATATTTTCAGAATAATTCCTTGAAAGCCTACAACGAAACCATACAAACACTGCTCGCCATGAACAATTAAAACTCTGCGAGAAGAATCTGAAAGAGCGAAGAAAATCCTTGATTTCCTTGAAATCCTTGCAAGCTTCGCTGGCATATTCGTGCAAACAATATCAGCTGCATCCCCCAACTCGACAATTCTGCTCAACTCCCGAGTGAACCGAGACAATCTCCGTCGGTATATCCAGTCGCGAGTCGTTAATCAATTTAAGCTCGCAATCTCGATCGACGAGGAGGCACGGAGCTGATGATTCGGCCGCGTAATTAATACCGGAGCGGTTGTTCTAGTCGACCAGCACCACCGACGATGAAATGGAAGGAATAACTCGAGCCCGGATGACGATTCTAGGCGATCGAAACGCGACTCGAACGGCGAGAGCTGGTAGTAAATGCAAACGGCTTGACCCGAACGACGAAGATCGAATCGAGACAAGACACGTAGCCTGCTCGTCGTGTCTGCCTCTCTCTCGGACAAACCTTCTTAAACGGAATGTCTACTCGAGCAGGAGCCGGTGCAAGAGTGCAAGAGCCGTACAAAGGAACGTGCAAGATCGAGCTCCCTGCACGGTTGCAAATTCAATTACCAGCTGGCCATTAAGTGCCATGCGATCGAGACGTCTTGCGCTCCTCGCGTTTCTTCTCTTCTTTCTCGATTCTTCGTGTTTTATTCCTTTGTTCTTCTGCTCGACGATTCATGATCGTTACGTGCGAGTTACACCGGGTTCGTGATTTTTTCGACGGTTGAAATCGGACAAAGAACAGCCTTTCGAGGGGAAAGAACGCTTTTCGAAAGGGGTTTCCTACCAAAGTGATCCGACTGTGTTTCGTACTGTTGATATTCGGTCGAGTAATCAGTTCCTTGTCATTTTATCGCGGTACACGTTTCCAAGAATATCGTAAAAATTACTCGTACGAATTAAAAAAAAAAATACTCGTACAAAAGCTACGACACATGTATTTATATAGGGAAATAGGGGGATGAAGAACTATTATACTTGATTGTGGTGTAAATTTAAACGAAGCTAATAACTGGACCGTGGATTTCTATGCATTTTTGAAACGATAATTAATAATTATGATAATTGGAAGAAAGATTGAAACGTACGAAAATCTATAAAATATTTAATGTAGATCGCTTATTACGATATATAGGTGATGAAACAAGTTTCCACTTAGATTCCATTTCTTTAATTACGTTCGTGAAAGTGTGAAATACAAACATCCGCAAACTACTAATAACGCATAATGCGCGCTTCTAAGAAACCGCGAATGAATTTATTATTCGATCTGACGCATGATTATTTTTTATTACAGACGTCAACATTTTCCGATGAATGACTGAATTATGTTCCTCGAGAGAAGAATTTCATTACATCGGCTGTACCAACTCCATAAATTATGAGTCAGCATTTAGGCACCGTTTCAAGCGGTATAATAGAGACAGAAGGAAGAAAGGAGTAGAAGATGCACGAACGACAGATTCTTATGCTGATCTGCCAGGCAAACAGCCCTAAGCGGCCAAATTTTTGACCGGTTCGACGAAATTTTAATGTTTGCTCAAACTAGTCTGCATACCAAGCAGCGATCAAGATTCCCTACAGACGTTCGAACGCGCACTGCGCATAAACTTTGCGAATTTTACCGCGATCTAATCTTACCAACATTATTCCGCTCCAATAAAAGTATTTCACGTTGCTTGGGATTCCAATTAACGGTAATCTCTTTGGGATATTCCACTTTGAAACATTTGTAAGTTACACCGGCTCCCGAAAGTATCTCGACAATTATTGCGTGTGCCATAGAAAACATTTTGGAATTTCATTAGCGCTGTAACGAGACACGACTGTGATAATTACATCGGTCAGCTTCGAAACTAATATGGAAATGCTATACAGAAGTTACGAAATATTTATCGCAGACATATATTTAATAAAAAAATTAGTATACCACGTAGGAGAAATTAGTATGTATAATAAGCAGCATCGACAGCCAATTTAGCTATATAGCAGGTGTTAAAAATGGTCCCACTGAATACCGAAGCTTATCAACCCTTTGAATCCGAGGAATTTCGACGAAAGCAAAAATTTCCAAACAAATATTTATTAATTTGATATGATTCAGAACCCGCCAATCAACGCGCAGCCGCAGTGTCGGGACCAAGGTCGAGTTCCTCCCTACATTTCATACCTAAATGATTAAAATAAATAATTACCCAAGAGAACCGCGAATAAACAGTCGCTGGGTTCGATAAAAATATATCGGACGTATACCAGGTATGTAAATATGAAACCGGAATTTTTGTATAGAAAATACACGTTTATTGTATGAACATGATTAAAAATATTTTATTCAAAGTATTGCCCATCGCTAGCTATACATTTTTCCCACCTGTCTGGCAATTGGTGGATGCCATACCAAAAAAACTGTCCCTCTTTTGAGGCAAACCAGTCATCGAGCCATTTTCGTGCATTTTCGTAAGAAGTGAAATGCTGGTCAGAAAGTGCGTGTCCCATCGATGCAAATAAATAGTAATCGGATGGAGCTAAGTCTGGTGAGTAAGCCGCGTGCGAAGGTATTTCCCAACTGAACGCTTCGATCGTTTCCTTGACCGGTTTTGCTGTATGTGATGGTGCATTATCATGAAGCAAAATTGCTTTGTGTTGCCTTTTTTGATATTCTTGTCGTTTTTCGCGAAAAGCTTGATTCAAATCGATCATTTGTTGTCGGTAGCGCTCAGTATTAACGGTTTCGCCAGGTTTTAACAGCTCGGTGGTCTTTTTCGGCGGTCTTCCACGTTCTTCGTTCCTCACGTCAAAATTGCCACTTTTGAATTTTTTAAACCACTCAGAGCACTGTGATTTACCAAGAGCATGCTCACCGTAAGTTTCGACAAGCATTCGATGCGATTCTGCGGCAGTTTTCTTCAAATGGTAACAGAAAATCAATGCTGTCCGCAAATCGTAGTTTCCAGGCACAAAATTTGACATGTTCAACGCTATTACAAACTATGCTGTTGTATGAAACTTGTATTGTTCTGAGTCGAAAATGTTTGTGAGATGTCAACAAAGACTTTTGGCATCAATGATGCAGTTTAGTGATAACTACATTATCAGCTAGGGCCATCTATATGCAAATTCCGGTTTCATACTTACAGACCTGGTATATGCGTCACTAAGATTCAAAGGGTTGATATTAATATTTCCAGATTTGTTGCAAACTGTACCGAAATAAACGTGATAATCGAGTCTCGTATCAGCGCTAATGAAATTTCAAAATGTTGCGTGTAACACACATGATACATTCGTTACAGACGTTCGCAAGTGTTGGAGTAGTTTCGTGGGTCTGTGCGTGTACCGGAGCGCCGTATGAAATTTTCCCAACAAAAATCCCAATACGAATTCTTGTTGTCTTTTGAGAACAAGATATAAAAATCACGGCGTATACCGAAAGAAAGGAAGAAGATAATGGAAACCGCAATTAAAAGAGAAAGTTACCAATGGATAAAAATTTTCCCAGCCAGGTTTCGTCACGTGAATAAACACGGTGTTTACGCTCGTTAAAATATTTTCTGGAACGATCCGTTATAAAAATTGACACACTGATAACGCTGAATAAGAATGAAAAAAAGTTTAATCTCACTAAAGCGGGAAATGTATTAGGAAGGAGAACAAGAAAAGGACAAGAAGGAAAGTATCGTTCGATAGATCTTGGAGATAAAAATTGTAAGTAGCTGGAGGCATGCGTTCTTTCATTGGTATTCGCAAACAATCGTTCGATTATGATTATTTGCTATTATGACGCGGGTAGCAATTACCACGGAATCCTACCGTGCGTGTAAATTTCCGCGAATCGATGATAAGCATTTAGATCGAGGAACATTTCAAGAGAAATCGCTTAATTCTTCATACCTGACATCTTAAAACCGAGTCGACACGTAAATGTATGTCTGCTTTTATAATATTTGTATAATATCGATCCATATATGTATAGGGTGTGAAAGTTAAAACCGACATTTTTGTATGTAAGCTGTTTTCATTGTCCTGGCGCTCACGAACATCCCCTGCAAGTTGTACCCACACGTTTTTCCATATGCTACATTGCACGAAAGTAAAAGATGACGAAATTCGAAAAAAGAAATTTTCATAGTCGTTCTATGTAAAGCAAACGTGACAAGCTTTACGAGAGTATTTACATATGGAAATGGATTTTGTAAATTATTATTTCGTACGCATATAGCATACACATTTAACAGGGAAATTATTTGATTGTATACAGGGTGGTTGGTAACTGGTGGTACAAGTGGAAAGGGGGTGATTCTATGCGAAAAAAGAAGTCGAAAATATAGAATAGAAATATTTTTCTTTTAATTTCGCCATCGAGACAACGATCTACAGTAAGATCCGTTATAACGAGACGTGATAAAGTGCGCGCGTACCGAGCGAAAATTCAAAGTCGATTTTCTCGGAAAGAAAGCCTCAAACGAAAAATTTGTATTCTATATTTTCGACTTCTTTTTTCGCGAAGAATCTCCCCCTTTCCGCTTGTACCACCAGTTACCAACCACCCTGTATAATAGAAGATATAATGAAAATTCGACCAACGATAAATACAATTGCCAGACAAAATATTTACGCATCGCTGTATTTGTTACAGCATTAACGTGTTAATTAATTACATTCAAGAATACTAAACTTCGTGTCATTTCGTAGTATTTTCATACGATTGCGCAAGACACTACAGAAACGAAATATAGAAACTGATAAAAACCGCTTTATCGAAACACGGGGATGCGTGTAAATATTTTGTTGCAGCCACTGTATGTTGACCTGACACGAAAATTACTAAAAGAGCGAATTCATAAAGAATCGATAAAAACGCTCGTGTTAATGAATCAGACTATGCAACATCGTCGTTCTTATATCCCCAAAGCAATTCATATTTACGCTCAAAATCGACCTAAATGTCAAAATTCTTCACCCATCGACCACCAAACAAATAAATAGATAAATAAAAATATTCCCGCCTTCAATTTTTAAATTTACTCGTTCCCACTATACAGAGATCCTCCAGAGACGGCCAGGAAGAATTTCCAATGAACTTCTAGAAAGGATGGAGACCATTGTCCGTTCGCTGGAGAAAAAGGAAAACGAAGAGGAAGGAATCCTTCGAGCAAACGGAATAAAATCGTGATTCCGATCTGACTGTTCGATAGCGGTATCGCGTTTCGAGCTGTAATCTCTGGTGGATGAGACAGGTGGATACACATCGCGACTGTCTTTTTACGACGAAACGTCGTCGTCTCTCCATCCTTTTTCTTCTTTTTTTTTTTTTTTTTTTTGATGACGCTACCTCTTGAAGTTTCGCGCTAGACGCGCAGGGATACGAGCAATTTAAATTTAATGCCGCCTTTTATACCCCCCTATGCCACGCGCAACCCTTCACACGCCCTCTTTTTCTTATTCCTCTCTCAACCCCATATTCGCTGATCGTCTCTCTCTTTCACGCTCTCTCATCCTCTAACGTCGATGCGTTCTCTCCTGACGATCTTTATCCGGAGATTGCGACTTCCAAGGGAGCAACCACGACCGCTCTTTAGGTTTTTAAAAGAAGAGACTTTGCCGGTAGCCGTCGTCGATCCACCTAGATATCGCTGTGTCAACTCTGTCCGACAAACACTCGCCTTGACCCGAAATTTTCATTTTTATTCCAACCTGCCTTCCCAACGCACGTGCACCGGCATCATGGGCAAACGATATGGCATCCTACGTGAGATTTCAACACGGAAATCGTCTCTGAGAGACCTCGGGCGGATGCTGTGAAGCGTGACGATGCTCTCCGAGATTACGGTGTTTCGGTGATTTTAGGGTTTATTGGATTATTCGTCGTTTTGACGAGTTTCGGGGCGGACGTTGCTTCTAAGAGTCGAGGAGATCGGAAAGAACATTCAGAAAATTCGAGGTTGTGAATATTCAATGAACAATAAATCTAGTGGCTACGGAAAGCTACGTATTAATTAATTAACTTGGAGAATGTTAAATTTCGTGTCATTTAAAAAAAAAAGAAATTCAAAAATCAAAAGTTGAAGATCAAAAAGTTGATGATAATTTCTTGACTGGTTAACGTAATAGAATATAAAAGCTTCCAACCTAGCAATAATCATTGCTATTATCGACTGTGGAAACTATAATTTCTGTTTGACTTGCGTTTATGTTGCTCGTAGTCTAGTTTCGTTCGACGATATTTCAGATAAGCTGTCGTCCACGACGATAATTCAAAGTTAGTTAAATAGTCCAAGGCGTTCAACATTTGAAGGAACGCGTGTCGACGAAATTGACCGAGACTAGAAGAAATGTTGCAGAACGTTTGTCACAGAGAAAGAATTCGGCCCGACGTGGCAAGTTCCGGAGGAAGAAAAATTCGTCGGGAAACGAGATTGTTTATTCAAACGTGTCCCCGTGCCGGAGAAGCCGGAACGAAACGCTCCTTTCTTGAAATTCGCGTTACCGTGCGCGCGATTAATAAATAACTGGCGAAAGAAGGTAACGCGTATCGTTGCCCATAGAAAAGAAAAACGATCGCGCGAGAAATGGCCACGGGAACTGCCTCTATTCTCCCTGATTGCAAATAACTCTGTGAAACTGCCCGCCGACACGTGAAACGCGTCCAAGAAGTCGCGTTTTATAAAAATAACATGCACGTGCCAACAAACAATAACGCGCTAATCAATTTAAGATAAAAGTTGACGTAAGGAAAAAACCAGAAGAAAGAGGAGGATAAACGATTAGACGATGAATTAACAGTTTATCATTCCTTACAAAAAGGTATAAGAGGTTCTTATACGTGGAAAATATTATCAAATTATACGCTGGCCGTTTCAAAGAACCGCAAGAGATTGCGCGCGTTTCATTGAAATTCAAAATCATTTCGTTAATAATTGAATTTCACGTTTCCCAGCGAAAAACTGTTGTGAAATATTTGAAAAACAAAAAAGGAAGTATGATCAAACATCGGAGTGAACAGTAGGAGAAAAAAAAATCGGAAAGAAGCAAAGGGAATAACGAAAATCATAGAACAAACTAAAAGCATGAAAATTACGTATCGCGATTACGAGTACACGCGTAATTTCAGTAATCAGCGCAAGCACCGTTTTCGTGCAAAAAATGTTACTAGAATCGTGGACGATGTAATAACGTGCAATTTACCTTCGTACGATGGCAAACACTGTTGTTACACGTACAGCGTTTAACCACTCAACGAGCCGTTTATTCCGATAAAATTTTTCTTCGTTGTACCATTAGCCTGCAGGAGAAGGTTGACGTTGCTTAAAAAGATATTATCTGTTTTCAATTTGATAAACCAACAGCTACTTGGTCAGTCACGAAAGAGAGAATATTCATGCATAAGCATGTATAAGTATGTATGAGACATTTTGAAATTTTATTTTTATCATAACGAGCTACGGCCATCACGATTAATAATAATAAAGTTTCAAGCCAATTTGAAAATCTATACGTCTAAAAGTCACAGGAGGTTCATACGCTTGGTAAAAAGTCAGTGTATGTGTGCAATATACGTATGTATATGTAGGATATGAGCCTCTCAGTTGATCTGAAGTTGATCAACTCCACCTTTTATTTTTAAATTTTATTTTTTTTTTTTTTTAATTTTTCAAATGCATCATTCGTTGTATAGGTACATAATTAATATTCAATTTGAAAGTTCATTTATAACGAGAAGATAACACGGTTAATAGCAAAGTACAAGGAGAGCTTGAACGATTGCTTGCCACTTTTTTCTGCTTCAATTTACACAGTTACGTAGTGGCTGTGCCTTCTGAACGGCTTCTAAACGATTCGATTATCGCTAAAGATAGCCCGATTAAATATTAATATCGTTAATACGATGAATAATTAACTATGCAAATATCTGGATGATCCGCGCGAAGTTTATAATCACGTTAAATATCCTATAACTTTCGTACACGTTTTCAGATTGATTCGAAATTGTACGAGTACAAAAATGAAACATCTGCAAATGTTTCACACAGGACGCGTAATATGTTTGTAAGAAGTTTCTGCAAGTGTTTGTGTATATTTGTGAACACGGGAACAAAGATTAGATAGTTATAATCGGAGGAAAAATGGCAACGATACGAGACAGAAAAGAAAAGCTCGCGACAGTCGAGGAAAATAACAATTTTTCAGATTCTCCGCCTGCCCCCACCCCCCTCCTTGCTGTATGTATATATCGCGAGATTGTTCCGAAGCAGAACGAAATTCCGCGATGAATTATTCACGAGGAATATCCCGGCCACGAAAACACCGGTCAAGTATATTTTTTTCTCTTTCCTTTGCCAGAAACGTGAAATTAAAAAACCGGACCACGAGCTAGAACGCGTCAAGAAGTTCGAAATTTTCGAGAATTCAGGCTTGTACCGCGTCTGGCCGTAACTGTAGCAACACTCGAGAGGAATATTGGAATCTGAAACAGCTTGCACGAGACATCACCGCCTTATGCATGCATATTCCATTTGCTCTCGTGCCTCTTAGCGTAAGTTTGCGCGCAATACTCGCTGCTATGATATCTTAATAATGAGTCAACAGATTTCTTCTAAATTGTGCGCTTGGAACAGGTCGCGCGTTGTATCACGTTACGCTATGAAATTGATGTCTTTCTATCGTCTGTAGTAAAGTTACTTCAATATCTGTGATAGTATGCATTTTTCTATCGTCTGAACAAGCTGAAGCTTTTATATCGTCGTTCCTCGTCATTGCTATTTCTTTTTTCTTTTTTTTTTTTTTAATATGATGAAACACATTTTTATTCTAGTATGGATAGTAAGTACATTTATGTAAGTTGAAACTGTCTTTGATTTTTCCGTTTCGGGTGACTAGAACAACGCGAGTCATCTGGCAGCCATTAAAAGTGACACATGGTGGGAAATATACAGGGTGGTTGGTAACTGGTGGTACAAGCGGAAAGGGGGTGATTCTACGCGAAAAAAGAAGTCGTAAATATAGAATAAAAATTTTTCGTCTGAGGCTTTGTTTTCGAGAAAATCCACTTTGAATTTTCGCTCGGTACGCGTGTGGTACGTTATAACGGATCTCATTGTAGATCGTTGTTTCGATGGAAAAATTAAAAAAAAAAAAATTTTTATTCTATATTTTCGACTTCCTTTTTCACGTAGAATCACCCCCTTTCCGCTTGTACCACCAGTTACCAACCACCCTGTATAACAATTTAATAGTAAAGATCGTTGCATCAGGGTTACTCTGTATTTTCTTCAAATATAATCAACATGCGTGGCAAATTGCAACACTCTTTATCGATCTAATAACTGTCTATCTTAAAAATAAAAATCGACTGAAAGCTCCTCGAAATAGATATCTGTAAATAAGATCTCTTGACACTACAACTACCACACCAGTCAAATCGACTGGTTTTACAATTTTATTTTAAAATTCTTACTTAATGTTACATCTTTTTTCCGTAATGATGTAATGACTTTCGTAACGATAATTAAAAGAATAGTATAATGAAGTTTATTTTGTTTTTTATGTGTTCATAGTTCAAAAGAACTTTGTATCAAGGCTACTTATACCAATATCAGTCAAAATGTAAAAGGGTCCTGCAATCTGTTTATCGAACCCCAATTAACCAGTTTCCTCGTTTTCTACAACTTGCCACACGTTTTCCAAATTTTTACCGCGTATCATTCAATATGATGATATCAGTTATCAGGAAAATTCCGGACCGACCACTGGATCGCTAGATTGTAAACACTAGAAATACCACAGCAGTCAAAATGACTGGTTCTACAATTTTATAAATGTGTCAACCCTCGTTTAGGTCGATCATGGTCGCAGATGGACTAATAATACCAAAAATGTACAATGGAATTCCTTCAGTAAGAAAATAATAAATCAATAAGAAAAATATAAAAATATTCTATTATTATGAATTTTTCAAAGGCCAGCCATTTTGACTGGTTGTGATAGAAACAGCTTCGTGTTAACTATCGGTAGTTCTAGTGTTAAAATTCAATCTTGCATTTTCGTTTTCTCTGTCCTTCCGGCCATTCAATTTTCGGCGAACTATTTATTACAGAATCTTAAAAGACACCCAATAACGACTAATTCCATTTCAATCAAATAATATAGAAAGCATAAAAAATGATTCAGATAGAGAAAACTATTTGAGAAAGCCAAGTACCCTAGAACCTCGGAATATCAAACAGGAAGACACGATCTTCCTAAATGAATATTTACAAATATATTATTTTACGGTGCATTTGTAAATTACCGAATTTTTACGCTACCAGGGGACAACAACGTGGATAGTTTGGCTGCGGGGCCCGTATTTAAAGAATCATGGTCCGGCGTTTCGAATTCGTGTACACTCATTTTACGTCGATAAGAAACACGACCGACCATCCGTTTCCATGGTTGTGTCGTGGTCCGTGAAGATAATGCTCGGATACGTCAATAAGTTAGAAAGTGTTCGGTAACGAGTGGTCGTTAAAAATCACGGGAAGCGACGAAGAGGAAGCGCCGCGATGAAACGTGAAGCGTGTCGCGCGTTTCATAGAAATTTCTGTATATCTGTTGTAACTGCGTTTCCGATCGCTTTTCTACTCGATACATGGGAATCGTTATATCAACCGGACGCTTAGTTGATACGCTACTCGAATACAAAATCACTGGCTTCGTACTCTTTTTTTCTCTCTAGAAGCCGCGGCGCTTTCTAAATGACTTCCGATCGGCCGCTGTTAATATCGAAAATAGCGACCGCGAATCGCGACGAAAGTGGAAAGCGAATGCTCGAAGGTCGAAAATGAACGTATCAGCTGTCCACCATCATCCACTAAATTCCAACATTTTATCGGATCTATGACTACCTTATTCCATGCTGTCTGTTTCTCCGTGAAACTGAACGTTTTAACGATACAATGAAACGAAGAATTCGGAATTCGGTTAGAAAATAATTCTACCCCCCACCCCTCGATTCGAAACTGAAAAGAACCAGAAACCTTGTTCGTGCCACCTTCGTGTTTCTTCGTTTAATTAAAAATATTTACACCTTGCTTCGTAACAGCCTGTAGAATATAACTTTACTGGAGATATAAAACGAGCAACTTCAAGTATGTCGATGTATCTTGAAAAATGGAAGAATGCCAGGTAGGACATTGTAACTAACAAGGGAGGATCGCGAAAGGTCCGGCTCCGGCTTGGATGAAGCTTCGCAGACTTGAAGAACAGCCAAAAATAGGTACATACGTACTTTTCTCAGCGAAACCTCTACCTAGATCTCCTTCGCCCAAATCCTCATCCAATGTTAAGGTTGTTGTGAAGATTTCAAAGGAGGTTCAGGTGAAAATTTACACGAAAATTTCAACGGAGATGAACTACGCATCTACTATTTTTCCCTATTCTACGAGTCTACGAGAAATGTTGAAAATAACAACGTGAGTTTGCGCTCGCCATCCATATACAGATGTGCTAGTTACAATAAATAGTAACTAGAAGATAGTTCTAGATACAATCGATAGATTTAATCGATAGGTTTAAGATGTTCTTTTGTTTTTATCCCTAGTCCATGTAAGAAAGAGCAATAAAGGTTTTTCGGCTCAGAACGGTGTGATAGATTTGTAAAAAGAATAAAATAATAGCTATTGTGATCCTATCTCTAAATACAGAAATAATAACAGCTTATGGGCCCAGGTTATTATTTTAATGAAAACATTATTAATAGTAATAACATTGAGAAGTGCAGAAGATAACCTAGAAAACAAAAAAAAAACGTGCGTGATCGATGATTCAGTGTTAAATATCATAAGAGCGCTTTATCGAATATATAATAATTGCTTACGTGATAATACAGTTATCAAAATAATATAAAAATATCAGGCGGGGCGAGTTTAAGTATTTTAAAGCTAAATAAAGAAAATTACGACACATGGAAATTGCAAATGGAGGCAATACTCATTAAAGATGACTTGTGGGAATATGCGAATGATTCAATAATTGAACCTGAAGCAGCGGATGAAACCTCTTTAAGGAATAAAAAGGATGGTAAAGCCAGAACCGATATTATTCTTACCATGAGTTCGAGTGAGCTATGCCATGTGAAGCATTGCAAACCTTCACATGAATTATGGAATAAATTAAAGGAGGTTTACGAATCCAAAGGACGTGCAAGAAAGTGCAATAAAGGTTTTTCGGCTCAGAACGATATGATAGATTTATCCAAAGATAAATACAGAAATAACAACACGAAATTTGATCCAAATCTGGACCAAAGTTAGCGACTTTTTCTTGCAAGCAGAACAGAATTTTATTTCCTTATCCTCGAGATTTCTCACGTTTCTGATATCACATAAAAAATGTACATACTTGTAACTTTTTGTACGAAGCAAATATCGATAACTGCGTTACTAATAATTCCATTATAAACTAAATCCTATGAACGAAGAAACGTTACGAAATAGACGGAAGAGGACATAAGAGAATGTAAATCGTGAATCTTCACGAATACGTAATAGTCGTACGGGGCATAACACCGAATGGCCGATAACTCTGCGATTCAGCGGCGAAGAAAATGTCGTTCGTTGACATATAAACGCGATTGCACAAGAATTCGCTTCAGCAACGCGAACTTCTGGTGTCAAGCTTAGGGAAAAATGAAGCCTAACGGTATGCACGGCGTCACGCCGAGAATCAATGTAAATTTAATGTTGATATCTTTGGCGAACTTACACGAGGCGAGGAAAGTCTGGATAAAATCCAAACCTGGTATATAAGGATCGTTGCACCCATAGTAGAATGTGAAAATTTCCATGTTGCGCAATACCGGGCAATATTACGGTTTAATAAAACCATGGAGCGAATCTTCCAATATATTTAAATTATCTCGTAGAGATTTTGTTGAAAAGGATAAGATAACTTTTTTTTTTTTAGGAGATTTCTTTAATTTGGATAAGGATAAATTTTGCGGTTCGTGGAAATATTAATGGGGTATCTCTTTTTTATATATTTAACGAAAAGGAGATGAATACTCTTATCTATTTTTTGTGTAGAAAAGAAATAGGTATGAAAAAAAAGGATTATTATCTATTCATAAGGCAGCTGCAACGTGTTTGGCTGTTATCAAAGATTTAGGCAACACTTGTCGGAAATACGAAAATGGAACCGATAAAATCGATGATCAACCGTGTCAGCGGCCCAGCGATTTATATATCGCTGCCCGAGCGATAATAAAACGTATGTTTGTGTTAACAGCTCCTACTAACATCCAGAGAATAAAATAAACGTTAAATAAAGTTTCGAAATATACAGCAAAAACAAAATCGTGTACTCGAGGTACTACAGCTTTTATTCTTTAAAATATCACTCTTTTGATTTATAAATACTATTTTGTTAAAATTAAAAGTGGAAAGAGATTCGTTCAAAAATAAAAGAAAAAGAAAAACATATAATACTTACATTCTTCTATATATTCTATCCGTGAAAATTATATCAGGAAATTACGTTATCGAGCAAAAACAATTGCCGTGTTTTCAACTTCGAGAACAATTTTAACAGATGGCGTCCTCACCATAAGAACAGCCACGACACGTGAAATCTAGCAGCATGAACAATCAATGACTAAAAGTAAATGACTTTTTGACAATAGGAGCGGAACACTGATATCGGAGTGACTGTATTATAACGACATTCGATACTGTTACTATTTAAGTAATATTTTACAACGTAATCAAGGCAGGATCAAAGATTTATTATGCATCGAAAAAATTGTTCGTATCATTGTTAATTATTATGAACTTCCTTAATTGTGAGATGAACAAAAATGTACACTTCGAACGCGGCGTTAATTAAAACATCATACAAGAACGAACAACGTCAAATGGCCTTAAATCTAACATGACGATTATTGATATAATTATTCCTGACATCAATTGTCTGTATCGTTAATGACAAAATAACCGCACGAAATTTTCATTGTGGAGCGAGATTAATGTAGATTGTTAAAGAAGTGTGTATATATTTAATGTGATTCTTACGAAAGAATTAGAGGAAAGTTTTAAAAGAAACAGATAGGATGGGATCGGAACAGAGCTCTCAAGGTGGTACGCACAACGCTAGCGCTAACAGGACAAGAAATATACCATTGAGACGTGGAAAAAGTGTACCAAATCGTGAAAGAGTACCAGAAGACACACCACCGAGATGTACCAGTCCTGGTGCAAGCATTTGTTCGGATTCTGATCTACCATATATATCTTACACTGTGAATAGACCTATTGGAGATTCACCAAAGATGACAAATAAACAGTCACAGCTATATAGAGGCAAAAGTTTTGGTGGGCAAGATATATCTAGACGTAAAAATAGTTTAAGTTCCAGTAGCTACAGGTAACATATTATCTTAAAAATTTATTTTTCAGTAATATATTTTATTTGAATAATAAATTTGTAATTTCTAATTACAGAAAAACTACCTCTGATAAAATCCATAACATAGTAGTAGTGAAACCAGCTATGCAAGATCCAACAGCTGACAAAGATCCTGATCTGGTTAAATTACAAAGTATTCCCATGTTCCTACCTATCATGCGTGGCACTCTCAATTTGCCCCCAGGTGTCAGAGATCCAGAGGTGCTGGAAAGACTCAATCCCATTGGTTTGTTTAACCTGTGTGCTAGGTATCAACATCATCTTAATACTAATGCTCAAATGATCGCAGCTGAACAATCTACTCTATGTATCAACATCGAGCCAGAAGTGACAAAGATACTTAATTTAGCAACAGAAAGGCAAAAGAAGTTTGCCAAGTTTGCTGAACAACTGAACAAAGTACACGAGCTTAGTAAACAACTAACCAAATGTCATTCTCTTCTGAATCAAACTCTGGAGAGCCTTGAAACTTTGAACAATCTTTTACCAGTAGAGGATAGATTAGAACCATTTGTATGGACTACTGGATAAAATCAATGTTAAAGAGTATATTGAATGGTAGCTTAAGAAAATTTATAAGTACACTGCACTGGTGCTAAAAGATGATCTGAATTGACTCAATGCAAAAACTGTTAGAAATTTGTTCTGTTTCTTTTGTTAATAACAATGAATCTTTATTACTAGTCCCTATGGAAAAATTTCTAGTACCTATAAATGTGTTGCACAGAAATCTTGACTATGAGAATATATATATATATATATATATATACATATATACATCTATTTTCATGTTAACCCTAATAATTGTATAATTGTATAAAAAGAATGTGATGTTTAAATTCAAAAATACATATATTATGAAAGAATTGTACATTTTATTAAAATAAAAATAAATAAATTCGCGATTACAACAAAATGATTCATAGCATCCTAGTCATACATCAATATAAAAAACTTATACATAGAAACACAACATTTCATAATTTTTAATCATTTACATACCCTAGTCGTTAACACCAGCCGACCGTTGTGCTTTTAACATTCTGTATGCTGCTATGATATCACTTTGCTGTTTTTCTAACTGTCTCCTTTCTCCAATTGGTAGATTCTTGCGTTTTCCTGACTTATCTATGGCTATTGTTTTCTTAGTCCCTGTTTTTGTCTTCTCACTCTTTTTAAGTATTGAATGAAGAAGCAGTTTCTTTTTTCCAGGCTGTAACAAAAAATAAGCAAATATTATTAGCATTATATAACTAAAAAGAACATTGCATTAAAGACTTTACCTTAAAGATACTTATATTGTCAGCATGTTTTGGCCTGACTTTTAATTGAGGTGGTTCATGAGCAACTTCTCCAAATTTAACTTGATCTTTAAAAGTATCAAATTCATCTACTTTTTCTTCCATTTGTTTTTGTTTCCTGGATTTCAATTTCTCTCTCCTCTTCTCTGACTTACTCATTTTAGGTTCATCAGTATCTTTCTTTTTCTTCTTTTTTTTAATATTTTTATGCTTTGACCTCAACATGTCAATTTCATCTATCTCATTTTTTTCACATTTCGAAAGCCCCTCTATCTCTCCTGTATTTGGATTTCGATTGACTTGAACACTGTATTTCCTCTCAAAGGCGGTTTCATTAATAAAGGCGTAAGTATCCCTGTTAACTCTGTGCAAAAATCTATCCTCACTTTCACCAGGTCTCTGTTGAAATACAGGAACAACTTTATCTGGTCTAGCCTTTGGATGTAAAGGCTTAGAGCACAAACTATTGCCAACAGATATGAGGGCATTTTTCTTCTTTTTCTTTTTCTTGACTTTGGTTATCTTCCCTGACTTCACTGCCTCTTTCAATTTCACTACTCTTTCTAAAGTTTTCGGTATAGCTTGTTCGTCTGCATTTTTTGGCGGTGCATTTATCTTTGTTTCTAACCTATAATAGGCAGTTCACTAACTTATGTAAATAATTCGAGAATAAAGCATATTTAACACACAACTCACTCTGCTAGTCGTTTTGCCTGTTGCTTAAGAGGATCTTTTACGCCTCTGTGCTTTTTTCCTGGAATTTTCCGACCCATTTTCCTTCGATAAACAACGAGCACAGTTTACACGTGGTCGCTACAGTAGCGTCGCGTCGTCTGCTTGAACGCGCGACTTTATGTTTGATTTAAAATGTTGATTACAAAAATATATATTTGATTTTCAATTATAGAATATAACTAAAAACAAAAGAAATTGTAGATAAAGATAAAATAACATTGTTGCAGTTATACTAAATGTGATCAATTTAAGTTTTGATTATTTTAATACTAACGAATCAACGAGAATACTTTAATATGTTATCTAGTGAAAAATTGAACAACGAATTATTAAATTGAAGAAAGATTATTAGAGGATTATAGGAGGAAAGTTATTACATAATTATGATAGAAACAGCGAATATATTTCACGACGTGATGTACTAAATAATAACGGATGTTGTATGTATGTGTATACGAGTCGAAACACGGTTCGACCGTAATTATTATTCAGACGTTGCATGGTCGTATCGAATGAATATTACTACGATGATTCTCGAAAAGTGAATGCGAATAAGTTAGTTTGAATATTAAGTCTATAAAATTATAGTTTAAAATAAAATGTATGATCCACCCCTATCATCTGGCTCGTCACAATTTAAATAATAATTTATATAATATTTATTAACAATATTTATTAACAACTTATATAATATTTTGTAACACAAACGAGGTACAGAATTCTTTATTTAGCCGATGCGTTTCGTTACCAAATCGGTAATATTAAAAGTTATATTATAATCGTAAGAGGGCTCTTAAACGTGCGACACGAAAAATTCATTAAGTTCAAGTCTATGTTATCTGTTGCCTATGGTTGCAGTGGTCATCGAGGTTAGGAGATAATGTCCAATGTTTTACTAAACATTTCGATCAACCATTTACAAATTTATTTAATAATTTATCGCATTAAAACATTTTATTGTATATCGTTAATGCTAACTACACAACTAACATCGATTCTATCATGAAATACTTATTACGTATTCCTTTTTTTTACAACTAGTTATATCTACAAGGTAGAATCTTAACAGGAATGAACCTAGCTCGACCTTTTCGATCAATTGCCAGAAACCAAAAATGTAATTGTCAACAAATATATTCCATATCCAAAAAATATATCAATGGAACATCATCAGTGTTATCATCTGAAGAAAAAGAAAAGAACGAAGATAATAGTGTTTCGTCGATAGACGACTTGACAGAACCCACAAATTGTTGTATGTCCGGATGCACAAATTGCGTATGGATTCAATACGCAGAAAAATTAAGCGCGGTACTTGAAAAAAGCGAAGTGGACGTGCAAAAATTGATCATCGACAAAGTACAAGATCCTAACATGAAAGCGTTTCTTTCCATGGAACTCAGATTTAAAAATATCACTAAAGACTAAGAATACTGTATAAAATACTGTATATATCTATGTACATATAAAATGATGAAATTTTAGACAATAAATCCTTATGTTAATTTAATCGGCTATTCATTAATCTCGTCTTGCAATTTTGAATCTCTTCCAATTACTATATAATCGAAATAGGCTACAACAAAGATAAATGTACATATATATATGTACACACCTATGTATTATTCCTGGAAATTTTCGTTGTTTCAAAGTTACTTATGTGCTTCTTCTATCTATAGATTAACAATTTGTCACAATTGCAAACCACTTCGTTAATGTTTCGTAATAACTCGTGCTTTTTTCGTAAGAAGCTTTATTCCGACTACGAAACCGTGAATTCGAACTGCTTCAAATTCTAAAAGCTATTGCAGCGCCATCTGCGAATGTTTATTGCATTTCCCCAGATGGCGGCACGTATACGAAAGCGGCTTGATGAATATTTATCTTTATAATTGCAACAAAAATAACGAACATCTCGAGTCGTGGATCTTTGCTCGAGGACTCGTGCCTTCTATTGCTATTTATCCAACTCGTTCTGTTTATGAGATTCCAGGACGTGTAACCAGTTTCCCCATCAAAAAATAAGAGACTCATACAACCTTAGACTTACACAAGACTTATACAACCGTTTGAAATTGTAGATTAAAATGCAAGATATAATAACGCTTACGAATTTAATAGGTAGGAGGAAAGAAATAATAGGAGCGGCGATACAACGTCGATAATAAATTCTGTTTGGACTGTCTGTTAAAAAGGGAACAGAACACGGTTACACGAACGAATAACTTTGTATTTTCGTTTAAATTAAATTCCAATCGGCACCTAAGACGCTTCGACTGGATACACAGTGTTGGCAATGTGGCAAGACTTTCACGTTCTTTAACGGGATTAATTAAAATAAGTGCAGATTTATCGGCAACGCAGTTCGCTACCGCTTGTACCGATAATTTAGTATTACGGGTATTTTTGCGCGCCGCTTACATTACGTACACGCTTATTTACATTGCATACATATGTATGTATAAAGCCACTTGTGCCGCTTACGCCAGTCAGGAGAACGTAGTGTGACACGTACTGACGTGTTGGCGAACAAGAAGGCGTATATAGCGCTTCTTTTTCTATTTTTGCCGCCAATCGCATGGAAATTAGCGAAGAACTTCGACAAACGCACCATTCGATTTCTCCTATAATTAACTTAGCCGGATTATCGCAATCTGAAAATTTCCAATTTACTTCCAGAGATTTCTCTTTATCGTAGAAATGAACGAAACCGAGGAAACTGTTCATAGAGCGGAAACGATATGGGTCATTGCTAGCGTGAGCGAGTAATTATGTAAACGAGCGGGGAAAATAGCTGGTAGCGAGAAACTAAATACAATCGAGCCTGTGAATGATTTCTTTGCAAAATATGCGTTATATTTCCATGATATTATTTAAAAGTTTCCCGCCGATACGCTTTCCTTCTAGAGCTGCTTACCAAGAAAACGTAGCGGATCAACAAAGTCCGTAGCTCTGAGAGCGCACGTGTTAACTAGAGGCGTATAGGAGCGCGCAAAGTTGCTTGTTGTAATAAGCAAAACGGTTTCACAGCCACCGATTTTCCCCAGTCATCAAACAAAGGCCAATCTCAGAGTTACGCGTATAGAAGCCATTTTCCAGAATTCCCACTACCGACCCTCACCGCCACTTCCCATTTCCTATTCATCCGTATTAAAAATGCCGTGCATAAAGCTATAAAAATATCCTCTTACAACAATCCAATTGTTCTTGCCAGCAATACCCACGCACCGACTACCAGGATCGTCTCTTATACGTAGAAACCTACAATCTGAAGCTGTCGTGAACCTCGAAACTCGTATACATCGTGGACCTAAATTCCTGATTAAAGTCGAAGATATTCTGCTGGGATTAAGCCTTTGACGTGGGTCTCCATCGCAATTTTTTTATTTCATTTGTATCGTCGTTGATGATGCTTCGTTGTGTATATTTTTAACGTTTGCGGCGTAAGAGAAGTTCAGAGACGATTCTGTGAAACGAAATAAAACGAAGAATAACAAAATTACGCTCGAGGCTTCATGCATTAGGTGATTACATTTGAAAAGTATATTAAGTACACTTTGTTAAGTATACTTATGTATTCTTTGCTGATTGTAGACCGATAAGAGGTGGACGATTGGCCGAAGGTTACTCTAAATATAAAAATGTAGAGTACAATTTTTTCGCTTGTGGCCTCGTCTTAAAGAAAACAGCGGTATATACCGTTTGAAAATTTGATTTTCTCGGAAACGAAGCCTCCGACGAAAAAATTGTACTACATGTTTCCGACTTATTTTTGGATATAGAACAACCTCCTTGTCAATTATACTCCGTCTATTTGGGAATTAGGTGGATTCGTATATACTCGGCAAATTTTCAACCTCGAGGGTGAAATTTTCTCGATTTTCGTCGATCTTGAGTGGCAGAGTGTATCCATTGCAAGACGAAATAGAATCCAATCTCACATCGTTGTACGTAACGACGAATACACCGACGAAACTTGGAAAAGCGAACCTACACGCAATACGAATAATATAAAAATTGCAATAAAAATTCAGGTCGAAAACGTTGGCTAGAGCGGCTTCATATAATCTTATCTGTAGCTCTGCCCACATGTCAAGTTCTTCTACTAGCAGTACATTCGCACACGGCTCTATTTCCATGCGGCACGCGTATCAGTGTGACGTATTTTCTCACATACACACGCATAAACACATCTAAATATATATATTCACAGTTTGATAGGCGCGCTCGCGCCTACCTTTCCACACGTCCACGTGACACATTGAACAATGCTCGTAAAGTAGCGTACACGTTCAGCTACACCGTCTTAAAACACATTCTACTTGGCTAGTGTGGGTGTGCAAACGCGCGCGCCCGCGCGCGCGCGTGTGCGTGGATTATTTTCGCTTATACCGCGGCGCACGCAATCTCAGAAGTGGTTCTCGCGTTGACAGGTTCCGAGCGAGTTTTCGCCGACCACGAGCCACCGATCGGTCAGTGCTTCGAACAGAGGATCCACGATTTCTAGATCCTCCTCGTACCTCGTCTAACTTTCGCGCTTCGAACGATTTTCCGGTTCGTTCGAAACATCGTGCAATCGGACGCGCCTCCACGCAAGGATCGACGACTCCTGGATGCTCTTGAAACCTTTTGCAACTCGGTGCCTCGACAGAGAAGGGATCGATGATTTCTAGATCCTCCTTCGACTTTGTGCAATTCGACGCTTTGGCAGGCAGATCGACGATTTTTGGATGCTTGTCGAATATCGTGGAATCCAGACAGGAGAATCGAAGAGGAGAGAACGTTCTTGGAACTTCGTGGAATTGATCGACGAGTTCGTGGATCCTGACTTCAGCGCCTCGACGATTTCTCGATCCACTTTGAACTTGAATAGTAGGCTGGAAAATTTCTGGACTCGCGTCGAACATCGCGGAACTCAGCGCTTCGAAGATGGGATTTTCGATCTCTGGATGCTTTTTCAACA
Organism: Bombus flavifrons; assembly: GCF_040668555.2. Taxonomy (NCBI): domain Eukaryota; kingdom Metazoa; phylum Arthropoda; class Insecta; order Hymenoptera; family Apidae; genus Bombus; species Bombus flavifrons. The sequence goes on along the minus strand of NC_138455.1, from coordinate 6,503,513 downwards.
TCGTGGAATCTCACGTCTAAAAGAACGAATCGTCGATCTCTAGATCCTCTTTCGATTAGAACGTCGCTCGGATAGACAAATTATCGAGTTCTAAATTCTTTCCGAAGACTAGTGAAGTGCAGCGCTTGGAGAAAGGGATCGTTGATTTCTAGATCTTCTTCCAACACTGTGGCGCTTCTAAAAAGAGATCACAGATGTCTAGATGATTCTTGAATATCATCGAGGTACTGTTTCTAAATTATCCTCAACGTGAAATTCAGCTGAACTAGAATGATCGTCATTATCAAGAAGCAAGATCCGACTGTCCGATATTTTGACGAAAACTTCGACAATTCGCGGATTCACTTCGAACATACGACTAGCGGATAGAAAATCCAGTGGTTGGAAAAATTGTTCGTTTCTATATCTCGTTAAAATATCGCGTAATCCAGTGGTCGAGGAGGATTTCTAGATCCATTTCGAACATCATAAAACCCATCAGGAAGGCGAAACGATCGCGTTCGTCGATACGAAACCGCGTGACTCGCGAGGAAATTCTTATGCAACGCGTGCAGGACGTGGTGCACACTTTGCCGGTGCTTAGGCGAACGTTAGAGCAGAGAAGGAGAGGAGAACCCGTCGCGAAGAATTATGAATGATCCTCGGAACGAGGATGATCGCGAGCCGGCCCCGTGTACCCGGTTGCTGGAAATAGCGTGCAATCTGCGCACGGAAACGCCGACAACTGGACAAATACGCTTGTTGCTCGCTTCGTTTGCTCTAAACCAACGTGCTATCGTTGAGTCGTGACGAAGAGGTACCTCGGACCGGTTGTATAACTATTCAAAGTGAAACTTAATACATTGTAGGACAGTGAATTAGTAAAATTAGAGGCTTTTTCTCTTATCAAGCCGAGGATCGTTGCGCAAGTGCTTTTGTTACTCGTTTCGTTATTTGCGAGCCAAGGTGCTATCTTCATCGAAGAAACTTCAATTACACACATTATCCTCGGAACTTGATACATTAGTCGGTGTACGCAAGTGAATTAAATTTCTCTTACTTTGTCGATCTGATAATCGTCGTGTCGAGGAACGGTTCTTGTTCTCTGTGTTTCATCGACGTGCTATCGTTCACTTGCGACGAACAGCACATGTAAGTATCTACAGTAAAACTTAATCGTACAGAGCCGGCAACGGAAATTAATTTCCCTTTCTTATTCGTCAAAATATTGCCACGCAAATGTGAATAGCAACTTTGTTATCATGGTGATCGTGGTCGACGGATGCGGAACAGTGATAAGGATGACGAAACGGGACGAGAATAAATGATAGCGTATGTATATACGGTCGCGGTTGTACGAGAAATCGTACGACGTTTTAACGTGGCCGTGAAACTCGGGACACTACTGTGAATCTAAAAAGTGTTCGTTTTGCATTGCAAATGAAAGAACGTTTCTTTAAAACGTAATTGTACAACGAACCTGTGCGACAGTACGATGGTGTTATCGATGGTTCTATTCTATACCCAACAAATATAATTGACGGTGCTGACCGGTTTGACGATAGAAAATTGTATATACACGTCGTACTCAGGAAATATGGTTATGAAATAGAAAAATGACTGGAAATGATTTCGCTGGGAAGAGGTGAGTGGCGTTCGTGGCGAATCGTAAATTCAATTGACGTACAACGCGATGGTGCTAGTCGTTGAGGAACGTGTTTCAGGTTATCGTTCGATTTACAATCTATGAAACAGTCACGCTGGCGACAAAAATCATTCTAGAAACTTCATGATCACGGATAACAACCGTCTCGTATTTCGTGTATTCAAAAATCTGTCACTCTAAATCTTCGGTGAGGTTCTCGTACGATGATGTGGCAGAGAATAAGCGAGAAACGTTTGCGAAGGAGACAAAATTAATTGGTAAGACGAGTTGCCCATTTCTGGATTCGCTTCGGACGTGGTTGGGTCCAGTGGTTCGACAGATTTCCAAATTCTAAGAAGAAGATTCTCGTCGCCGTTGATACGACATGATCGCCCATCAGCGCCTTGACAAAAGGATCGTCGATTTCTAAACTTCGAATATCGTGGAATCGATAATTAAAAGAGTCGGAAATTTCCAGATTTGAATTTTCAATTTCCAATTTATACAAAGCGTTCCAACAGAGAAGTCAAAGATCCACGCAGCATCTCTGAACATCGCGGAGTCAGTGTTTAAACGGAAGAATCGAAAATTTCTATCATCCTCATTGAGCTTTGTGAGATTCGGCGCTTTAACAAAAGGATCGATGCTTTCTAGAGCCTCTTTGACTTTTTCCGGGATACGGCGTTTCAACAGAGCCGCCGAAGATCTCTGCGGCCTCTTTGAATATCGTGGAAACCAGTGCTTGGACAGAGGAACCGACGGTTTCTAGAGATCCTATTCGAACGCGGCATGAAATTCTTCTTTGTATCGCGTCGGTGAATTTGGCGAAGAAACTCTGAATAGGAGAAGAAAAGAGACACGGGAGGGAAATCGAGATCGTTGAACGAAATGCTCATGACTGAAAAGGGTTCTCTGACGAAAGAAGGAACCAACGAGGAATCGGACGAGCATACGATCGCCACCGACAACAACACAGTGCCACTGGACGAGTTATTGGTGAACTCGACGGTTCCTACGACCGCGGTTGCAATAAAAGTGTGCGATGACTCCACGGACGAGGCCGGAAGAGGCAACAACGAGAAGCAGAAACGCGGCATTCTCAGCAACTTTCAGAGAAGGACATTCAGCAGGATCAGCTTCAAGGGAGAGACCGGCCCTTTACTGAGCAGGTCATTTTCTATATTTCCTTTTTATTTATCTCTTACTCCCTGATATACAGATATATTATACTATCATTATTATTATTATTATTATATTATATTATACATTTTATTATTATATATGTCAAACGTGTATATATCGTAAGAATATTTAAATTATACAACTGAAGGATAATATTATGTATGAAATTAGTTGGTAACTTGGATCAGTTCCAAGGTAAATAGTAGTGCTCCACTGAGCAGGTGGACTTCTTAACTTCTTTCCATGTATATATTCTAGTTTATGAGATTTTTTAAATAATACAGAACGAAATTTATAGCTTGGACCGGTCCGAAGACAAAAATTGATCCTCTACTGGCCAGATGGATTTTTTAACTTTTGTATCGTTCATGTGTTTTAAAATGTTTCGATAATACGTATTTATTTATGGTTGGCGCATAATTTTGTAGGAAATTAATTCATAATTTGAATTAGCTTCGAAGAGGAGGTCCTTCCTCGAACAAACGAATTTTCTAATTTTTCTTCCTCGTACGTGTACGTACGTTCCGCTTCGAGTGATGTAGTTGAAAAATAACGTTGCACGAAATTGTTGCAAGAGTACGAAGAACGTTAAAAATATCTTTTCGTATATATGCGGAGATTTGTACATATCTATACATCCGGCACTGAACTTGGGCCTACATACTTAAACTATTCTCTACGAGCTATTTAAGCGAAATAGAAATAACGATATTTATCTTAATTACTTAATTTAACGAAAAATTGCAAAACTTACGACGATTGGTTAATGTTCGTTATACTTGTAACCACGTCTACGTACTCGCGTTGACAGTAAAAATGTAAAATCGCAAGTGTCTCAAAGGAAGGTACACATACGTATTTCCTGGTCAAACTCGAAATATGGAAACGCAGGATTTTATAAGAAAACTGAGAATTCCCGTTTTTCTCCATTTTCTGTAAGTATACCTTTTAAATTTTCACGAGAGATATAGGTGGATGAGAGCTTGGCGAGCAATATCGTAACTTTCAACGATGCAGTTAGCGAGCTCTCTTTACGATAATCTCGTCCTTCCTGTGTTGGAATCGCGAATTATTCGGAGAAACCAAACTGCTTGAGCGATTCGACGCAAAAGAAATTTTTGGAAGATATCAAAAAGATGGTGAAACAAAAGGGGAACTAAAAACTGATAAAAAGCTAGAACCACTAGAATAATAGAAATGTAATTCTTCATAGACATTTTACAGATTTTAAGTGGACTTTTTTCACGGATTTGAATAGTAAAAAAACTTATGTAACAATAAAAAATCTGAGACGGTCTAAATAACTAATTCGTAATATTTCATAAAAATTCTACAGTGTATAACTGTAAACGAAGCTTTTTCCTTTCTTCGTGTTACAGATTTCGTTCGTACACTTCTCGATTTGATTCGAACGATACAAGTTTTACACGTTGGCCGTCCCTAGTTCTAGCGTCGAGTAAAACGTAGAAATCATTCGGAGGTTACTCAGAGAATGCACGTACTAACAAGAAATATTTTTCTATGTTTAATAAAATGTTTCAATAAATATGTTTTAATAAATATGTTTCGATGAAATTTTCCAAAAACGTATTTAGAAAATATTTGACCGTTGCGTCTTTCATCGACAGTAGAAAAGAATATAAATAGCCCTTAAATTTCAAGTCAAAATATACAATGCGAATTCTCAAGTAATAATAATTACGTATAATTAATTAATAATATTATAATATTAATAATATTAATTATAATTACGTATAAGAATTCTCAAGTGATAATAAATCAGGATGCAACTAATTGCTTAAACCGGTGTTTGCCTTCTTACTATGGCTTTTATGGCCGGGCAATCTATTCTTTCTAATTTTATTTTAGAACGAATCCATTGAGCACTTGAGGTATTATTAATTAGCCTCTCTATGAGGTCAGCACCATAAATTTTACAACTTAGCAGGTAGGAAACTCGGATTTCCCCTCTGTCCCTCAAAATCCCCAACAGCATATTTTCTCGAAAACTTGTAATAACATCTAACTTGAATATTTTTCTTGAATAACTTGATAATTTGAAAACTATTAGACGTAGACCTGTTAAACATGGTACAGATAAAACTATGCAAATTCTATTGAATTGTATTCTTTACGATAATCTTCTCGTTGAATCCTCCAAAGCACGGATAACTTATTGCACATTAGAAACGTTCCGCTTTTAACGTCACGAAACTCGAACGTGGCAAAAACAAAAATAATTCACACGGCCATCGAAGGCAGCGGGGAATCCATCTGGAACCGATCTTCCGAGGATCCATCGGAGAATAGCGATAATTGCGTGTGGAAGACGCAACGCGATTTTCGGCGGCGCCGTCGAAAATACACGCGACGCGACGCGTCGTCGTTCGTCGTGAAAACTGGATCACAATACGTGGCTCGCGACCCCGCGAAAATAGCGTCGTTCCCGTTTCCCTGCCACGATCGGCAGAAATCCTGCTTTTCGGGACGAGAATAGAACCGTCTAATTGCGGAAGACGCCTCAAACAGATAATCCCGACGCCGGCGTCGTTGGCCGTGTACGCGCGCACCATAAAAACCACGACGTTTCGCTTGAGGTTAATCGAGATGTTTGTTAAGCAACGTATCGGTACCATACGGTTTCTTCCTCCGCTCTCGCGTCGTACGAATGGTTTTGTTCGATCTTTGAAGATTAATAACACTGTATTGCATACAAAGAGCCAGTTTGTTTTTGTTGGTCAGAAATGTTGATTGTTCACTCCTTTATGATGGCAGAGGAATTATTAGACGAAAATATTTGTGTGTTTATGAGAAATGTAAATCTTCAGAAATGGATAATTTATATAACGTGAAAAGTATAATACGCATTCAATGTAGTTGGCCTCGTGATAAAAAAAATTCCGTCTTCAATTGAATATAATTAGATCGAAGAGGCTACGAAATTTGACTGAAGAGATGCTATGTTCCATGCTACAACAGGAGATCTCTTTTTATACGTATATTATGGATTATTGTATCGTATCGTACGAACTATCGCGTCGTATAAGTGAAATAGCTCTTTTATAAGATATATAAGCGCTTCTTTAAATTAAAAAAAAAATGAATAAGCATCTGTTCGATCGCTTCGCAGGGAGACGCGTTCACAGTATAGCGCGCCAACAACAATCGTAAATTCCCGTTCGACCCCACGAATCAGTCGATTCTCTATTTCGTTTAAGATTATAACAATGATTTTAACATGGGAAAACCTGATTCTCCCATGTTTCGTCGTAATTAGTAATAAACCGAAGGAACCTTTCGAGTTGAAAAACGTTTGTAGCAATTAAGGGCTTTAACGGTGAAGTCGATGCTAAATTTTATGACAGTTGCGACAGTTTTATCACAGGTTCGACGATATTTGCACATTTGGTGGTCTTGGTAATGACCGAAGAATGGATTTCGGTATACAATAGGTCATAGTACGTAACAGCAATTATCAATTGTTAACTTAGGTCTATTCAGCGTTCTTGACTATAGTGGCAGGTCTGTTTACAAGAATTATTGCACGGAATTAGCATCCATTTTAATTAATGTGTGAAAGTTTCCATACTTAAGTCTATAGCTTCTGTCCATATTTTACTGCCTTTGAATTCCTTCTTTCTAACGGAACTACTATCTTAGAGAAACAGATGAGGTGTGGTAAATGTCTCGAGTTCAACTAGTTCTTACCTGGAACCTGAAAAATCTAATCCATTTACTCTCGGCTAATCCTTTAGTAGAACAATTTCTGTTCCTCCTGTTGCATTTCATTTATACCGATTTACGAAGCGGATCTGTTTAAGCGGGTCAGTTGTCGATAGTTGAAAACATGTCTCCTCTTATATTTTTATAAAGAGGATACAATCTACAAAATGAATTTCATCAAAACCGATTTATTATTTGTTACTCGTTTATCGATGCCTACATTACACACAAAGTACAAAATTAATTTATTATTTATTACTCGTTATTTGTATTAATTAATCGTTAGTTAATATCTATACTTATCACTGTGCAACGCACAAGATCAATTTTATCAAAATCAGTTTACCAATTGTATTTATTATTTGTTACTCGTTATTTGTATTTAGTACTTGTTGCCTAGTATTTGTACTTATTAACGCACAGGATCAATTTTGTTAAAATCAATTTACCATTTACCAATCGATTACATACAAAATCAATTTACCAATTGTATTTATTATTTGTTACTCGTTATTTGTATTTAGTACTTGTTGCCTAGTATTTGTACTTATTAACGCACGGGATCGATTTTGTTAAAATCAATTTACCATTTACCAATCGATTACATACAAAATCAATTTACCATTTACCAATCGATTACATACAAAATCAATTTACCATTTACCAATCGATTACATACAAAATCAATTTACCAATTGTATTTATTATTTGTTACTCGTTATTTGTATTTAGTACTTGTTGCCTAATATTTGTACTTATTAACGCACAGGATCAATTTTATTAAAATCAATTTACCATTTACCAATCGATTACATACAAAATCAATTTACCAATTGTATTTATTATTTGTTACTCGTTATTTGTATTTAGTACTTGCCTAGTATTTGTACTTATTAACGCACGGGATCGATTTTGTTAAAATCAATTTACCATTTACCAATCGATTACATACAAAATCAATTTACCAATTGTATTTATTATTTGTTACTCGTTATTTGTATTTAGTACTTGTTACCTAGTATTCGTACTTATTAACGCACGGGATTAATTTTGTTAAAATCAATTTACCATTTACCAATCGATTACATACAAAATCAATTTACCAATTGTATTTATTATTTGTTACTTGTTATTTGTATTAACTAATGGTTAGTTAATATCTATCACCTATCACTGTACAACGCACAAGATCAATTTTATCAAAGTCAATTTATTACTTATATTTGTTATTTATTATATTCATTATTTGTATTTAGTAGGTGTTGCTTATTATTTGCATTTATTACTGTATGATGGATTACGTGTATCTACTACTTGTTACTTATTATACCTATTATTATTAAAAAGCTGTATATAGTGTACGATATGAAGTTTAATAATTTTTAATCTATATAAATAATATTAATCTAATAATATTTAGGCACAGACTTTTCAAGCAGGTCGCAACAGCTAACTGATCAAATCTACTGCTTATTATCTATTACTTTAATTTACTACTCGTTAAAGTACTGAAATCGTGCATCAATTAAGCTTGTCATAAATGCATAAATATTCCCACTTCATTTCAACTAAACAGAAGCCTTAAATCTGCACGGTCATGAAAAATCGGCATCACCAATGGCGTGTCCGAAAGCTTGATGAAGAGACGTTTCGACAAATTGAAATAATGCACCGGTGCAACGACTTGTTTCGGGGCGGTGTCTCTTGTCATCGAGGCTCCATCTCTAGCGAATGGAACGAATCTTACGGATTCTCCGTACGTTGCCAAATTGGCTAGCGCGAAGACAAAAGGGAAATCGCCAACAGCAAGGGTCGAAGTAGAATCGTTTCAGTGTGGGCTGAGCCTCGGTTCGTTAACGTACTCGATAATTGGACGAGCACCCTCAGCAACTTTAGTCGACGATCGCCAGCGCCCCTTTCCCTCTTCTTCTTCTTCCGCGCTACCTTGGATTTTTTTCAATGATTTCACCCGGTGACGCGACGTTTTTATAAATAGTCCGGCAAAGTGCGTAAATCAGTGCCCCGTTGCCTCGTGAAAGTTACTCCAGAAATTTCTTTTCTTTTTCATTTTCCCGCCAGAAAACGAGTTCTTCCCTTCTCGCGATAAAAGATGAGAACGAACAGTGGTGAATTTGTTCAAGAAACATTAGGATAAAATATAAGGGAAATCGGTGTGAAGTGAACGATTTGGAGATTTTATTTTGAGTGAAAGTGACATAGTGAAGTGAACATAGAAGCGAGTGTGCGCGGGAAGATCGAAAAGATCGGAGGATGTGATCCGAGGGGGTCGCAGGGCGAAGAAAACGCGGCAAGACCGAGAAACGGATGTGGTGTAAACGTAAACGATTGATCTGGATTTTCCAATGGCTCTGGACAGGCTGCGATATTTGGCTCTGACGATGAGTTCTTTATTCGTTGTGCTTTAAGAGCATCCGCTGGTACGGTTCTCGGCCCCCCGCTCGAAGGTGGCTTAAACTTAGACGCCGAAATTCCGCTGCAACTCGGGTCGAAATACGAGTTGGATTCTAAGCGTGCTCAACACTGAGTCGTTGTTCGAGAAACACAGATTTTTTCTGTGTCTTCGTATTCTTTCCTTTCTTTTTTTTTTTTTTTTTATTTATAACACATATCGCGAGTAGCTGGCACTAAATAAGATAGCGAAGTCCACGCGTGTGGCTAGATCTACAAGCATTTATTTTTACCGATCACCGACCTTTCGTTGTCACGTTGCAAAGCAAAGAAAGAGAGGAAGAAAGAGAGAAAGATGATATTTAACCCGATCGATCGATCGGTGTTGACTAGTTAAAATAATTATCTGCACGAATCGTGTGAGAGATAAAAATCCGGTGTGTCCTTTGAAGAGAGAAAAACAGAAGAAGAGGAAGAATGGATGGATCGACGTTAAAAACACTTTCACCGAGTTCCTCGGGATCCGGAAAGATCCACTTGGGCGAGGGAATGGCGTTATCCGGCCTACGGAGAGCGTTGTCTCAAGTGTCGATGCTGGTCGTTAAGGCGACCACGTCAGGGGAAGCTGCTTGGAGGGAAGAATTGCAGAAGTATGTCGCTTCTACTGCACGTTTTATTACGTAAGAGTGATCATATTCATTGAGAAAACTGGATACATTAAAAAAATATATTTCCTTATTATAATGATCTTATGATATCAAAGAATCTGTTGGGAAAAGTTCAAAAATACGGTCAATCATGAAAGTCTTCGTCTGCGTCGTATTATAGTGACGTTAAATCGATCGGAATAGAATTCCAAGTTTCACCGCAAGGTGCAAATTATTTTTTGCCAGAGAAACTAACTTCGGAGTTAGTTTCAAGCACAATGCAAAATCTCCACGAAATATTGAAACCTACCAATCGAAATAATAAGATCGTTCGAATGCAATTCTTTTCCTTCAGATCTGTTTTGAAATATTTTTATGGAATAACCCACGTTTCGTTATAAAACACTTATTGCAACGAGCATACGATTTGTCCTAATGAAAACACGTATTTTTATAGTATGCACGAAGCACCTTCGAGATTGACTGTATTTCCAACAAAGAGTTACGACAACACCGTGTAAGTAACATCGCACATTATCCGTCTTCATAATATCGTGTTTCGATATTGATTTGTAGACTGTTTCATAAAAATGCGGAACAGTAGTTGAACAATGGCTATGTCGATGCAAATTGAACGCAAAACTTCTAATATACTCTTCCGTGGTGGCAAGCGTTGCTTTCCTGCATCTAAGCACAAACTGCACTTAGCATAAAAATACTAAATGGCTGCAATGCATAAAATTTCGGATAACGTTGAAAACAGTATAGGTACAACGATCATCATCGTCTGGTGTAGCGTTTCGGGCCAAGATGAAAGAGTCTGAATCAAGGACGACTTCCAATAGTCGAGTTAAGGCTCGTACCATCTCGTCAGTAACGTTCTTTAAACAACAATCTCTCTGAACGGTTTATATCATTAGGTTTATTGCGGCTAGTTATCATAATCACAGGCACTTTCTCGTCTGCTCTAAATCGTTCCGTTTTACGAACCGCGTGGGTCGGCCTTTCGAAACGTCGTCGCAAACTCTCTATTTCCTAATCGATCGTTTTACCAATCAATTACCTGTGAAATGTTCATATCCTCTTTTATAAACCCTTAATATTAACGACTCATAGAAAATTGGACGCAAACATCCAACTACCTAACGAGATTCGTTTCCCAAGCTATGAAGTATATAATATAGGGTGTAACTGTTGATTCAATCGGACAGAAAGGCGACTGTACGCGAATAAATACGTCGAGCATGTAGGATACAATTTTCTCACTCGAGGAAGATTCGTGTTTGATCAAGTTTACTCGAAATATTTGCCCCATTCTTCTGCATTTAGTTACTGTCTCTGATAATCGTCGTTCCTTCAGGTTGACATTTCTAATTTACCTCTGCGTTTAATCAACAACTTAACAACAATTTCACTTATCGCATTTGACGATCACAGCATAGGAATTAAACGGAATATTTATACACGACAGATTACCTTGTGACAAAAGAAATTTCATCAGGTGTAAAATTCAGTAAAATAAAGGACAGAGTGGAAAATACTTTCAACAGTTTTTCAAATACTTTCCCACGCAGGGTCACTGCCAATTGTATCGCCAATTACAAAACACCTCGTGTCAAGTTTTCTTCGGCTAGTAAAATTCTAGTAGATTTTTGGTGAAAAAGCTAAGGGAGAAAGTAAGTAAACGAGAGCCCACAATTGCCTTCGAGTAATTATCTCGCGAATCCTCCACGAGCGTCAGAGTCAAAGGTTATGAAGTTTCAAGTTGTCAAGTTTTCCCCAGAATTCGTTAAAGCGGACAGGTTCCTCTCGAAGGGAAAAAATCTCTCCGACTTTCCAGCTTCGTCAGTAACAGTAGCCCGAACAGGTGTGGAAGTCTTAATCTATTTTCATCTCGGGTCAATATGTCAGGGTTGAAACTGAACCGAAGCACACGAATTTAGAACGTCGTTTGCCAGACGAACGGACCAAGCCAAATCGAACCGCGGTCTAGGTCTCTTCGAGAAAACCAGTACCAAAAGTCCGAATCTATCGGGTTATACGCTTTCTCGTTCGTCTGCGGAAGTTGGAAGATCTAGCTAACCACTTAAACTAGCCGATAAACCATAATTCTCGATTCCGATCTCTCATCCATGAAGATATTTCTACTCTTCGAAAAAATCTTCAAAAGAGAAAAATGAACTGAGAAAAAGAAATATAGAGAATCCTCCGAAAGTTCATTCTATGAAAATCTTCATCAGAAATTGGCGAAAACGACAAGTTTGTTATGTTAAGCCTTTTTTGATAGTCATATTGTTTTGAACCATTAACAAAGGAACAATTTCCATTAAAAAGTATAATTAAATAATGGTAAATTATTTTTCAACGATTGCTTTTAAGTATACATAAAACGAATACATGTATTAAATGGATGAAGAGGAATGAATTGGAAATGGTCAAAATAACCGGCTCGTCATTTTTCAATGCAATTCAGAAATTTTCAATTCGCTTCAGGAAGAATATTTCGCATAAAATTGCATCTTTTATTTTCGACTAAGTATCTGGGTAAAAGCTCTCTTCTTTTTTCCTTGCGTTTTTCATCTTAATATTCCTTCGACACATTGAATTTCCATATTTGAATAATTGAATTTCTATTCACATTTAATCATCAACAGTTGCAGCGTTAAGAAAGACGCTAAACTGTGATATTTCTAACATTAGAGACACCTCTATTAATGTACGATAACAAAGCAAACGAAGCTCTCTCATCATCTTCCTACATCCGAAAGACAAACATCCTGTCTACCACTCGGCGTCCACGTCCAAGTATCAACTCTGACGTCGGGCGGACGCGACGCGACGCGACGCGTCGGTTCGACGAAGAAAATCGTCTGACTCGTGGCGAAGTCTATCAGGGGCGAGGGAAAAGAGACAAGTTCAAAGAGATCATGTGGACATTGCCAACAACCTTAACGCTTTTCGTACGAGTTTCTAAATTTCAATAATCCGTGGCTACGCAACGCGTCTATGTAAACACTGTTCCTAAATCTCGATTCTGTCTGGCTGAACGAATTTTCCGAGTTCCGCACCATCGTCTGCTTATTTCTGGCTGATTCGATCAGAAATACACGCGCCTGTCGTCTGGCTACTGTCCCTGGAATTCACAACATCACCCCGGAAACTCTGGATAGCCGCAGACGCGAGATCTTCCCCATTTGCGTTACACGGTCGCGAAAGTTGCTTAATTACGTCGAGTAGCTTAAAATTAGTTCGAATTACTTGGCCGGTTCGGATTTTCAAGTTCGAGGAACTCGCGGTTCTCCGTGACATCTAGCTCGGATTTGGAAACGTTGCAAGATCCATTTTTGGTAAATATACCGAGGAATGGACAGAATGCGGAGAATTCGAGCAACATTCGTAGGAATTTTAAGTCGTTTTCGACGACTTGAATCGAAATTTGCGAATTTTCTGACGCTTCGAATGAGAATTTTTTGCGTTTTCGCTTTGAATTCAACTTTGCGAATTCTTGGGCGCTTTGAATTTGACTTTGCGAAGTATTCGGCGCTTTGAATAACAATGTTTTCGATTTTTAAGCGTTTCGACTCTACATTTTGGAGCTTCTGAGCGATCCGCGTACAACTTTGCGAATTTTCTCACGCTTCGAATCAGAATTTTTATTTTCCGAGCGCTTTGAATCAAAAATGTTGGAATTTATAAATGTTTTGAATCCATATTTCGGACTTTCTGAACGCTTCGATTTCGAATATTCAAATTTCCGAACGCATTAAATAACAAATTTTTCATTTCTGAACACTTTGAATTCAAACTTCTAGATTTCCCAGCGTTCTCAAGTTAGAATTGTTTAATTTTCAAACGTTCCCGGTTGAAGTTTCTTAAACTTTTAAACGTACCCGACTGTTGAAAATTTTAACGTTTAATATTAATATTTAAGAGTCTGTGAACGTTTCTAGTTCAAAGTTGTACATTTTTGACCGGCCTAAATACAGACTTGAAACTTTCAAACCTGACCAGAATTAAGTTCTAAAAGCTACCGAGACTAGCATTGGTGATGTCTTGATTTGATCAGTATCGGTAGGGTTCCGCGTTAGTATTTATAACACCGAAATATCGCTCTAATTATAAAATCTAGTATCACCTCGATATTCTGAGATCTTCTATTTCTTTTCTACGGCATCATCGAACGTTATAGCGAATCGTGTTCCTCGTTCGTCACAGGGAGCATTCGTTTATACCGAGACGCTATCAGTTGCCAAATTGCGTACTCTACGCTGTATTTCAGCTAACGTCAGAATTTTAATGTATCTAGCTTAACTTTGATATCCACTTGAAACATCCACTTTGTCTCCGATCGTCCAATTCTCTGCCAAAACTTGCTATAAATCTTCTTCTTAGAACGACATCTCTCGATGATCGTTTCTTTATCGATCGTGTCTCGTCGCTCAAAATCAAATGAATCTTTATCATTCGGATTATAATCGATTTGAATATGTCTGAAACCTATCGATTTCTTCGCAATACGAATGTTATTGACGTTCGACGAACGAAATCTGCGAATAGAATAGGCCTGTACCGCGAGCAAAGATGACTTTTCACGGAGATAGAATCGGAATCGGTGTATTTTTAGCAAAATGCTTGAAGTTAACTTTAGGAAGGATCAACCGATCAGTTTGCCTTGTTCAGACTGCTCTTGATTCGTTTTAACGATGCACAGCTGAGAATTATTATTATATTATCGAGAGATATTATTATATTATGATATTCGCAAGTTACGTTGTAGCTTCGATCCGAGTGGCAGAAGAGTACCCGCGAATTTGCATTAGAAATCTTTGCATGGAAAATACTCTGCGTTTTTTTAATACATTTCTTTTCGTAGAATTTGAATAGTTAAAAAGGGATAATCGATTTCCTGAAATATTTGGCTTGGGGAACATCCTGTTTAAATGTTTAAATAATAGTCAATCAGCCTATTAGTTCTCTACTTATCGTCATATCGCTTTTTCATATTCGAAATATCTTCAAAGCTTTGACGAACAGAAGACAAGTTTTAAAAATATATCGAAAAGATTCTTATATATTTAAGATAGATTTCAGATTTCTTATGGCTCGAAACATAAAGAATCAAGAAGATTTGTAACAAATTTAAGGGATCTCTCACGATATATCACACCATAAATCTTTACAGAAGTTATGTTACATATAAATTCTCCCATTATTTAATCACAATAATTAAAAATCCAGCAATGAAACGATCAACAGTACGTGCTATGAATTTAGCGATTAAATAATAATACAATAATCAGATAGGAACTATAGCTGGTGGAAGAGTCTGATTGTAGAATGGAATCCAGCGTGAAAAAAAGAACAAAAAATATATAATAATACCTGTTGTTAAGATTGTAGTTTACTACGAACATTTTGATAAAATATTTACCGTAACGTCAGTGACTCGGATGAAACAGGATCAAGCAAATATTTGGATATCAGATTTCGTAATACTTATTTTCACGTTGGCGAAAAAGCCTATGGGACCAGGACCACTTAGGGAGCAATCGAATTTACCAATGTTTGCGAGATGACAACAGCTGCTGTAAGATTATTGAATTCGGTAAAACGATATTCGATAAACGCTTCTTCAAGCGTTTCATTTTCTAGGACGAAGTACCGATTCGAATACGAAACAGATATTCCACAGGAGGACACGCGAGTTTTCTAAACAACCATGAAAATATGAAAACTATGCGTCGCCGAAAATATTCGATATTCTTGGAGACTTTGCTGTCTTCTGTTCGAGGAAGCAATATGAGAAACTGAATAACCAAATCGTATTTAGACTTTGAAAATTCAATCTCCGATGATTATTGTATGCAATTCTAGGTATTATCACCCTGCTCAAATTTATTATGTTTCGATCTCTTTAATTCTAACGTAGGACAAAATTTCCAATGTTTAAAGATGTTTAAAGAATAGAAGGAAAAATCGAGAATCTTTAAATGAAAATTGCGCGTGTTAGTGACTGCTCCTTTTGTATCGTCGAGTTTGAAGAAATTTGTTAACTAATAAGAAAGTACGATTATCGAAGGACGCATAATTAACGAAGCTATTAAGGGCAAAAATTGGATTACCCCGATGCATAATTAGCTGAGTAATTCGTTGGCTGAAGAAGAACGTGAGCGTAAAATAATATTCAGCGCAACAAACGATTTCGTTACGTTACGCGATTTGTAGAAAAATTGTAAATAAATATCTTCGCTGTTTTACGATTAAACCTTAACACGTTGACTTTCGACTGGTATTCATCGACGACCCAAATTATCAAATATTAGACAATGATTAAAATTCGATAAGTTTCACGAACTAAGAAACGTTCAACGATGCCGATAACCGAGGTAACACGAACAGTAACACGTTAGGACACACAATATCAAATATTTGAGAAAAATTAAACGTTACGGTATTATATTTCAATCTGTCGCGACTCTCAGGGGAAAACCCACATACAAAATTCACTGCATAGCGGTCAACATGTTGATGTTGCGCTAATAATATAGTGAAGACACGAGAGAACTTCTACCTACGGTACAATCCTAATTCTTTGAGATCGAAGTTCTGACGTCGAAGATATGAAAATTGTCTTCTTCGAAACGCAAAGAGGAACTAAAAATTGAACAAGTGCGACGGGCCTAAGTGGAAGTGTAATTCTTCGAAGCTGTGATTCATAGTAATCACGTGCGAATTATTGGTTAGAAGACGATGCTTTTAAAAGTTGCTCGCAATTAGGGACGAAGGTAGTGATTCATGTAGAGACGGAAGACTATCAGGACTCGTTTGTCTGTCGATTTTCTGGCAGATTGCTCTAAATCGGGCCATCCCGGCGCGTAGGAAACGCGTTCAACGGTAAATTATGTCCTTTGGCATTAGCCTCAGTGTATTTCGAAGCAGACCGTACGACCATTTTAAACGGCCTTTAGAGAAGCCGTGGGAGGTTTTTAGCTGGACGTCTCGTTTTCTGTCTCACGCGGAACACAACCCTCTAGGACGCGATTTCTTTCCATCAGGTGTGCGTAGAAACGGTCCGACGTAGACGAAAAAAGAACGAAGGATGTCAGTGACCTTCTTCGAAAACTGGCGCCTGATATAGAACAGAGGTTCTCGGTCTCTGGCGAGAAATTTGGAGAACAGAAATAGCGCGCTGTTCGAATTTCTAATTATCCAACTTGATCCAGGGTCAACTTTTCATTTGCGAGTTTTTTTTTTTAGTTTGTCTTTTTCCGATATCGAGGTTGTAAAAGAGAATCCCAGAATTCGATATTTCTTTCTTTCATTTTCACCTGACAATTTTATGAAATCTTGAGGAAATTTAATAGAAGCCTGTTTGTGTCTCTGATTTATATAACGAAGTTCCGAAAAACATCTACTCGTCAGGTATTCTAATAATTTTTCTTGTACTTTGATAAAATAGTATGCAAATTATTTTGCAGTTTCCAACGTTATTGCGTTTATACTTTTCGGCGTCGTTTCAATATTTGGTCCGCGATATGTTACGTTCCAATAAAACAAAGTATATATCTGCAAATACAATAGAGATGGAGCACCTTGTTTTGACTATTACGAGTTTGTCTAACATTTTATATAATACTTTATATAATCGTCTTTTATTATATTTTACAAAGACCTGGTCCCTAATAAGTTCGATTCTACTGAAACAAAGTACGTATCTGAAAATAAAGTACAGATAAAGTACCACGTTTCGATTATCTCGAGTTTTCGGATATTTTATATAATACTTTACGTAATCATCTAACGTTCTACAAGGACTTGGTTCCTGATAAGACAAATCCGAGGAACGAAGCAAACTACATATCCGAAAATAAAATAAAGATAGTTTAATCCATCTTAATTATTTCGAGTTTTCTAATACGTTATATAACATTTTATATAATTATCTAGTAGTTTATAGAAGCATGTTCGTAAGATCGAAGTAGCGAAACAATTAACTAACATCGTAATTCGACTTTTAAATATACGCAAAGTACTCAACGCTGCTTTCTGCTTTCAGATACCGGCAAACAAGATTCAGCTCGCGACGGATACGCAAAAGAGTGGTTTTCAAACACGGCGATTGCAATGTCGTACAAGGAAATGTCGCCAAGAGACGGCGCCGTTACCTTCAGGTAATTTTAAAGTATTTCTAAAAGCGTACGACTGTAGCAGTTTCGTTTTAAGAACATATATACAACGTTCCAAGGCGATGTCACGAATTTCCGCCAGCGACACTTAGCGATCACGCTACAAGTTTTACGCCTCCTTTTTATACAAAACCGTACGAACCTCATTTAGCGTAAAAACACGAACTTGATTTATCTCCATCTATTTTCCGAGTACAATTACTTGCCA
Source organism: Bombus flavifrons (assembly GCF_040668555.2). Lineage (NCBI taxonomy): Eukaryota > Metazoa > Arthropoda > Insecta > Hymenoptera > Apidae > Bombus > Bombus flavifrons. Next base: position 6,485,534 of record NC_138455.1, on the reverse strand, counting down.
AATTGTCGTCCTTCTCTATAGTCGATGTTTTCATGTAATTTCTATATTCCGGTTCTCTAGAAACGTTTATTTCTCGAACGTGTTAAAATTAGCGCAATTGTTATACTTTCTCGGTGTTCTTAACAGTCAATTTACTCTTAAGTCGATAATATCGTTTTATTGAAAGTTTATGTTAGATTGATGAATCGTTGTGGTCTGAAATAAGATTTTCTATTGTACACAGTTCCTTTAAAATATCGAGTTTAATCGACAAAAGTAATTTTCTTTTCTTATTCGATGCGCTTTCTCGACGATTAACCACGTACTTTGATTATTCCAGATTTATACAAATTTTCAGTTCCAGACTTATAAATTTTTACTTTCATTTTTTTCATTTTGAAACGGAAGATTCTTTGGTTTGTCGGTTTCTGTTAGAACAACGTACGTATTGAAAAATCGTCTAGATGAAATTCTCGTTACACCAAGATGTTTCCAATAATTTCCATGTCACTTTTTCTAAATTGAAAGCTTCGTAAAAGAATCGTAGGAATTATTCACGATAGCCGATATCACCAGGTCACAATATCTTTGTTATAAATCAGCCTGACATTCGATATAAATAATTTGTAGCGCAGGTTGCTTCCTTTTCGACCCAGATACGTCTATGGTCATTTTAAAGGAATTTTTCCACCACTATGCGATACATCCCTTGAGATGGATGGCAAAATTATGAAAACTACCTAACAACAGTTATGAAAACAGTATAACAATTTAATCGATACTTTCAACCTACGCTTCAAACGGAAGAAAACTAACATACTATACTTTAAACAAACATAAGATAATAGACAGTTCAATGACTGACATGGACTCGTTAAATTTAACTTTTCCAGAAATAATATTTTACACGTATTAATACTAGAACGTAATAATATTTTATACGTCAATTTAATATTCAATTTAATACGCACGTCAAAGGAACTTATAACACGTACAAACGGGTACGAGGTGACTCCTTATAAAAAAAAATAAGAATAAAATGTGTAATAAAATGTTTTTATTTGTGGCTGAGTTTACGAGAAAATCGAGTTTGAAAATTTATCGGGTATACTCGAACGTGGTTAATTTCGCACTAGACAGAGCTAAATAATCAACAGCAAGTCGTTCTACGTGTGAAAATAAGTGGAAAATGCGTAGTAAAATTTGTTCTCAAGACGTTTCGTTTGGGAAAAAATAAATTTTCATATTTATCTTATCTAACTACCAGATCGATTCTTAACTAAACATATTCGAACTCTATTTTCTTGAAAATGAAGTCAAAGGGAAAATTTTTATTTTATATTTTTTACTTACTTTCGCCTCTACGATAACGTCTTATCGATCGCTTACTCATATCCAGTCGGTAGTTAGCCATGTTTAAGTATATTCGATAAATTTGCAAGCTCGATTTTCTTCAAAACTAAACCTTAAATGAACAAATTTTATCGCATATTTCCTTCTTATGTTTTCATCAAGAAATCACCGCGTGCCTGTTTGTACGTGTTATTCGACCGCACCCTGTATAATCAGACAATTTCAAATTTTCATCGAAACTATATTTTTATGTAACCTTTTCAGGATATTTTCACGACGCTGGTGGACGCACAATGGCGTTGGACTCTGTTGGTGTTCTCCATGAACTTCCTACTGTCATGGCTCGGTTTCGCCCTGATATGGTGGCTGATAGCGTACAGCCACGGCGACCTCGACCTAGAAAATCAGAACAATCCAAACATAACGTTCACCCCGTGCATCAGGGAGATTCGTGGATTCACCAGCTCCTTCCTATTTTCCATCGAGACGCAGCACACGATCGGGTGACTACCAATTATCTTCTATTATTATCAAGCGTAATTTATATTGGATCAGTGACTCGAACGAATTAACAACACGGCCGATTTGGAAGAACTATACCCTCCCTTCCCTGATTAATTAGTTGAGTTAACTGGTCGTGCGATAACGTTGGGGCTCGATGCGATCGTCGGTAATTTTCTTAGAAATCTAGCGAACGAGAGGAAACTTATTTAATATTCGTAACTCTCATTCGAGGTACAAGAGCGGAGTTACCTTGCAAACATTGCGATTGGCAAGATTGGAGAACTCTGACCTAGAGTAACCCAGCAAACTAGTGAAATTAATCTGAGATTAATTGCCTCGGTACCTAATCCTAGGTCGCGTACAGATTGTAGTACCACTTTACGTCATCTAGAGATTGTAGATCACAGATACAGATAATCAGGAGAACTTGAGCCGCAGTTTGCAATCGACTAAACGATAAGATAAACGAATTTTTCTACGGGTTAAGTGCAACTTGTCAATTCACGCGGATCACTCGGAAGATTCGAATTCGTTCATTAGACACCTAAAAGTGGTGATTTTCTTTTTGTAACTACTCGAGACAGTCACCTGAAAATCCTGGGACCAGCCGTACCTCTGACCTGAAGTCGTAGGTCGTAGTAATCCAGAGATTTGGATACCACCAAATGAATCCTTGAAACCACACAGTTTTCAAAATCTCGCACTTTGCAAATTCCCGCGATCGCGTGGTCTTACGAACTGTAAAAATTCAGGAAACTTACGAAATTTTTCGAGTTCTTGCGGTCCCGAAATGTTAAGATTCCCCGAGGGAAGCTTTAAATTCCTCTCGTAAGATGGTTGGAAAATAAAAATCTCAAAAATCTCGAAATCTCAAACCTACGGTTCCCTGCGATCCCAAAATCTTTGTCAGTCTAAAATGATTCCACGATCTCTAGATAACTTTGAAGTTCTACCACGATCTCCGATTGCCCCATGGCCGTTCTAGAAATTCTATGCTACTGGGTTCCCTAAGCTTCGGTTTAATTAATTCGGCTCCACCGGATCTTCTATGGTTCCGTTTTTCACTTTCTCCCTGTGTCTCGATACAAAGCCATGCTAACAACAACAAATATCGTAGGTACGGGTCGAAACACCCAACAGACGAGTGTCCAGAGGCAGTGTTCGTGATATGCATCCAGTCAATGACAGGTGTGATCCTGCAGGCCTTCATGGTCGGCATAGTTTTCGCGAAACTGTCCCGGCCAAAGAAGAGAACGCAGACGTTGCTGTTTTCAAGGAACGCTGTGATCTGTCAGAGGGATGGACAACCCTGTTTGATGTTTCGTGTCGGTGACATGAGGAAGAGTCACATCATCGAGGCTCACGTCAGAGCCCAGATGATCAAAAGGAAGGTAAGTTTCTATTTCCTTCGGGTTGAACGTGCAAAACGACGACGTTACGTAACGCCTGTTTGTCCGCCTTTTTTTTTTAACCGAAGAATCCCGAAGAGAAACTTTGTTTTTGTCATTCACGCGCTTAAATTCTCCTCTATAAAGTTGTCTCGATTCGATCGAAGAAACTTCGTCCAGCGCCAATTTCTACGAAATTCTACTTTATTGCTTTCATCCAGGATCAATAGTATAATGATCTGATGGCGTCAACTATACTTTCAGGTTACCAGAGAAGGAGAACTGCTGCCGTTCTTCCAAACAGAATTGAAAGTGGGCGGCGATGGCGAGGAGGACAAGATATTCTTTATTTGGCCAACGACGATCGTTCACAAGATCGACGAAAAGTCGCCTCTTTATCATATATCAGCCAGCGATATGCTCAGGGAACGATTCGAGATTATCGTCATGTTGGAAGGTAATTTAATACGCAGGTCCCGTGTGCCAAGGTGAAAGTCGAAAATACGAAGCAAAAGGTTTTCGTTCGATCGCGTGAAACAAACCACTTTCGGATTAAATACGTGTAAATTATCGGCGATAGATTATCTCACGTGCGAGAATTAGTTCAAAATCTAAAACAAAAGACATCTTCGTTCGAACTTTTTCGAAAAATCGAATTTGAAAATTCGTCGAGACAATCTTTCGTTTTTATTAAGTAGTTATTATTATTTGATAAACTTTTACGGACTAATTTTCAATCGATCGAGGTCTATTTTCTCGACAAAGAGAAGCTTCGTATAACTTATGTTTCCGCGTCGAATCAGTCTGTATGATAAGTAATTGAACCATCAGTTGCATAACACACTGGATGAATCAGGAAGATAAATTTCTATAATTTCGCATTAATTTCAGCTGTCGTTGGACCAAATTTCAGGAAACTTTACGTATTTAATGAGTCAAAAAGACAAGCAAAATTTCTAAAATTCCTCTTCAATTGCAGGTGTCATCGAATCAACTGGCATGACGACTCAAGCCAGAAGCTCGTACCTGCCGTCTGAAATTTTATGGGGACACAGATTTGAACACATAATCACGTTCAAAAAGGAGACTGGGGAATATGAAGTGAACTATTCCTTGTTCAACAATACCTACGAGGTTGACACACCGTTATGCTCAGCGGCTGATTTGGACAAACTTAGGACGATGCAACGATCGAAAGGAGGTACGAGCAAAGAAAAAATTCTAACAAGCATGAATTCCCAACTTCGTTAAAATTCTTCAAAGAATCGTCGTGATAATATCGGACTGCGGATTTTTATGCATTCACCGGGAAACGCGTTAATTCGGGAAGACGAGTTAACTCGTCGTTTGAATCCTAAATCTCTTGGACGTACTAAGTGCTTCGTTTAGAAATTCATTTCGGTTTGAAAATCGCATTTGCTTTGTCCTTATTCGTCTTTAATTTCGTAATGTTTCTAGTTTAAGAGACCAGACTGACAGGTTGAAAATGCAAAAATCCATTGAACTCGCATAATACGCGAGGATACGCGTGAAATATGCAAAGCGTAGTATACGTTATCATATTTAGCAGGCGGAACAAGTTTACATGTTACAAGTTACAAATAATTCATAAAAATACAAATTTGCATAAATATCCGCAGTCATCTGATAGTAATCGATGGAGAACTCTATTTTATCGACCACTGTACGCTGTCGGTGAAATGTGATTGACCTCGATTAACATGAATCAAGCTTATTGAATCTGTACTGTCACAAGCGATACTGTCCGCGACATGAGACGCATTCCGCGACGCGAACTATCTGTTAGCCGCCGTATACGTTGTAGCTTTTACCTCGAGTCGAAAATCTGGCACTCCACTTTCCGATCACTGCCAATATGTCCGAACCTTGGACCAAGAAAAGAATCAAACTGTAATTGCACTGAACGTGTGCTCGAGCCTATTAATTACCGATTAATTCCATAATTAAAGCCATTGTTAAATAGTAAATCGTTCGGATGGAACATATTTTTTTAAAAGGGAAATTACTAAATTGTTAACGTCAAAATTATCAAGAGAGTTAGGACCATCGATTCTTAAAAGATTTTCATAGAAATTTTGTAAATTTAGGACGATGCAATTTTGGAAATTTAAATGACCTTTTCTTCATAAAATACACACAATAGCGGCTAAGAATTTTAGATCGTTTTCTAACTCATCTTCTCACTTATAGTTGGATAGAACGCTTCTGTTAATTTTATTATTAATTTGAAACGAATGTGGTCATTTCCTTCGTATCAATACATTTCTAAGCTGGCTTTTCTTCGAATTCTTGGCTTCTACACCTAGTAACTTCAAGCTTACAGTGTATAAGGATGAATTCCGTGACTGTTCCATATTGCATCATATTTAGAAAAAAATGGTAATATTAGAGAAGAAACTTTCTGGCAAAAGACCCATGAAACAGTTTCAAAAACCATGAAACAGGCCTACGAAAACACCCATAAACCTACAGTTTCGGTTCTAATCTTTTAATATTAATTACGTTTGCATTGCAAATCATAATGCCGCGTAACTTGACATAACTTATTAGAATCTATTACTATTCTAATTATAATGACTTTATTCTCTTTGATATCTACAAAATTTATACAAATTTCATAGAACAATTTAACCGTCTGACCAGAAGATACACTGTTGAATTCTATTTGATAGTAGAACGAAAATTGATACAATGTGTTTCGTGCATTCGTTCGACACGGCAAATCTGAACGAAGAATAGCTAAAAAGGACTAAATGGAAAGAAAAAGAAATGTCGAAGGCGAAAGCCTTCGCCGTTTGCCGAGTGTTCGAGCGTCAACCAAAAAAGAACTACATAAGAACTTGCTACCTATAAACGGGACTATATAGCCTGTGGTTTGTTTGACAATCTTATCTTAACTCTCTCATTTATATAGTTTCGTTTGATATGCCTATCTTACAGATATTCAAATTATCTCACTACCGGTTTAGTAAATATATCTGTCACCTTCTGCTGCTGCTTAGTCTCTACGTATCAGCACATCAATCTCACGAACGTCGCTCAATAAAATGAAAGCGAGCATCAATATATTTTGTCCGTTTATCACATTCCGGATTGCTAGCGAACTTCGTTGATTCATCGATCTTGATTTTCCACGTACATAGGAATTTTGTCGCAATTGAAAACCAACTCTCGCGTCATTTGACTGCACCAATACTACCTCTTCATCTTCCAAGCATCCTCATCATCTGCATTGATATTGCAGTTTAGCAGAAACCAACCGGACTTGTGTCATTTTTCAGGTTTCTACGGTTGGCTCTGACTTCACGCAACTCTCATTAAAAACAACGGCGCGATTCACGTGAATTTTACGCTTTGCATCCCACGGTCGATAGTTTGTCGACTTCTCCCCGTAGCCAACAAATATCATTTTCTTGCTTTTCACATTGAATTTCTTCGTTTCTACTTTCGGGACGTCTTGTCCATCCGAACACGCGCGTGTGTTTAATTTCCGGCTCGCGACCGCTGATCAATTTTTCGTACGCCATCATGTCCTGTGTACTTGTTTCCAAAGGGTTCTGTTTAGAACATACGCTGCTGTCTTGACAGCTTTGGCCTGCAACGTACTTGACACAGCCTTGGTAATCAACATCGATCTAGCGCTCTCCACCAGGGTACCTATTTCACGCTCCGCCTGTCCATTTTACTGCAGAACACATGGTGCTGATATTTCGTGAATGATTCCCCATTTTCCAGAAAATCGTGAAACTCGCCTCTCGTATATTCCGTCCCATTAGCGTTTTTGTGAGGCTTTCATTTTATCGCGAGTTTGCCTAAACGCAATAGTCTCGTATTCTTGAAATGTTTCAAAAGTCTCTGCTTCGTGACGTGTAAAACAAACAGTCCGAAGACTAGTACTGTCGTCTTTCAACAGGACAAAATATCTTGAACCCACATTCACGAAATTCTCTCTCGTTTACTTGGAATATGCATCTTTCGTTTTTGCTCGCTCGTCTCTACTGTACAGGCTTCAAAAAAATCATTTCAACGCTTGATTTTTAGACTTTGTATCGCGCCGGTCTCTTCGGTTTCTTTCATCGTTTTAACATCAACGCCTTTCATTTTTATCATCTTAGCAGGTTCTCGCGAGACACGTTACGTCCTATCGGTTTCTCCTTATCGAAAAACACACGTCGGAACAGCGAAGAATAGTGTGTTTCCTGCGCGGATAAAGCGTCTTCGCTATTTCGAACTTCACGGCGATCGCTGTGAACGTGAAACGAAAAATCCTCGTCCGTTAACGCTCTCACTGAAACAAATTCCTCTTGCGCAGGCAAGAGTACTTCTTTCAGCGGTTGATCTATCAGTTTATCGTTCATTGAAGCTCCAGCATCTATCTTACCGACACTTTAGCGACTTTGAGTAATGTATCACCAGCTATCTGGGGAAAACATGCCATCTTCGGTGGCTCAGGTTCACGGAAACGTTCGTGACTACGCATAAGTCATACGCATACTCTCATCGAAGTCCGCCAATCACACAGAATCATCAGCGTCCGTTGTTTCCGAGAAAAATGCACTGACGTCGCACACGTGTGCCGTTTAGGACGCGTTATCCGTTTTTCTATTTTTGTACTCTCCGCCAAGGATTCGCTTTTTGCACTTGTCGTACCGATGGCACGTCTCGTGACTGTAATTGCAGCTACTTTTTCTCTTTTAAGTGGTTCGACCCTCCTCGAGTTCTCCACTTCTTTCTCTTATTTCCGGGTTTCACTCGGTGATTTCCAACACGCGGTGCAAGCGACGAAATGGCCTCTTCTTCAACTTCCGACAATCGTCCGCGCGAATGATTTCCGCAATTAATTTCCCTGTGCTGTTCTCTTCTCCCCTGCTAAACTCCCACGCTATAGAGAAGTTTGAGGAATTTCGAGGACAAACAATGCTCAGCAACGATTTCACATCATCGCGACGTTGGAAAGCTGCTCATTCGCGTCGTACGGTTTCTTGCGGATCGTTTCAAATTTTTCTATCTGCGTCGCAAACGAGCTTCTCGTCATTGTTTCGCGTATTCGCTCGTGTCGCCATAACAACGCGTGTACCTTCTTGGAAATCCACCTCTCGCGCCGTACAGTTTATCAAATTTACATGTAACGACTTAACTGATTTACTCTGAACGCTTCTGAAGAATCACTGGCGTCTCTTCCATTCTCTCCCTTTTTCTTTCTTCTTTTAAATTTACCGTTTTATTGAATTCTCGTCAACACATTCCGTCAGCTCACGCGATTCAACAACGACACGTCATATCTCCGTAGAGCGAACTTCTTGCCGTCTAGTTTGGTTTAACGTTTCCTCATCTGTCGTGACAGTCAAGGAAAACGTTCGTTCGATACTACCGATACCAAAGCGAGGAAATTGGAAAAAAGACAAAGTTGGCGCACTACGCTCGAGCAAATACGATAACGCGGTAGCGCGCTGGCTTCACGAACTCTTGGCTTTTATTCGAAGGGAAAACGGTTTTTGAATAAGACAAAGATCGATGCACGTTGTAATTGTATTTCATAAATTTGCTCGGCACGGTGAATCTGAACAATGGCCAACGAATAACTAACTAGAAAGAATAGAAGACTTCGAACGCGAAAGCTGACCATTTGCCGAGCGTTTCAACCAAAAAAAGGAAAAGAGAAAGAAAATTACAGAAAAACTTGCTATCCACAAACGGGACTATATAGCCTGTGATATACTCGAAATTCTTATCTTAAAAAAGTATTTACCACAAACTTGCGAGTGTTTTTCTCGCGGAGGTGGTCGTTAAATAAACTGGCTTCAGCGAGACTCGACTGATTCTCGATGAACCAACCATTCCTGCTACGCCGTATGTAAAATGGAATTTTTTTCCTGAAATTAATTTTGAATTTCTATGCATCATTAGGTATTTCAGAACGTGCGAGCAACAGCGGATTCGCTCATTATCGCGATGCGTCGAGCAGTTCTTTGACCACCGGATCCGGTTCCAGCCTAGCGTCGTCAACAGGCGGATTGCACATGAACGTGCCGATGACGCTCACTCCGATTCCAGTTATGATCACCAGCCCTGACGGTTCTCTTAGACGCGAGAGCATGCAAAGCGCGCAAACTGACTTAAAGCAGTCCATATTTTACACGCACAACGAGGTACTAAACATGTAGCTACTATTTTTCTTTTTATTAGATCGTTGTACACGAACGCCGTCTCTTTAATCCTGCTGCGGTTCTCCACTTCAAGTACACGTTTAAGATCTTCGAGATAAAAGTGATTCTTACGTGTGAAATCCGTTTCTCTGATTTCATTTTCTAACTATACTTGCAGAATCAAGGAAACGCAGTAATAGAATATATCGTTACGTTTTTTAGTCGAAAAAACCAGTACATTCTATCGAAGTTATTTATTTACGACAAGCTATAGGTAATAGTGGCTTTTGTAAATTTTCAGCACTTTTCTGTTTTAAAATCGTGTGTAGAATCTGGCCCTTTTTTTTTTTTTTTTGATGAACTGTAACACATTTTCAGACCATAGTGAAATCTGTTTTTCCATGTAATATAATTTTCTATTAACGCGTTAAATTAAATTAATAAATTAAATTAAATCCTTAAATTTTCTACGGATATGGAATATAAGCGTTCAATGTATTCGAAAAAAACTATTATCGGCCAATTGTTATAATTTTGGATAAGAATAAAACTATCGTAGCGTTTTTTTTGTATTTCCAAGTATCTCACTTCGATGATTGATCTGCGTCGTTAAAGCGTGTCTTAATATCTGTGTTATACGTAACTATGTTTATTTCTAAAATGTCACTTGAACAGGGACACTAGGATTCTAATATATTCTCAAGGTTATATTCGAGAAAATCTTGCTCAATATTTTTAAGAAATAGTAAAGTTCTGAAAGAACAAGTGAGGACAAAAGCGAACCGAAGGCTGCAGCAGGATTAAATAAATCTTCAACTGCACATAGTTTCTTCAAAATATTGCTACGAGGGTCAGATTTCATCTAAATCCAAGGAAGATACAAGTAGCTTAATTTCTCGACATCTACATACGTACAGTCTATGGTACTTAAAAATGATTTAACAATAAAATTATTAGAAAAATTTTATTGTACAGATATGCTGCATACCTATAATAGATAGACTACTGATTTTCATACAAATTCACATTCCTTGGAATATAATTAAGAAAGCTGAATATTGGTAGACAATTACTTTATCTATCAAGTATCATAGAAATCACTGTACTCTGAACATTTTATATATTTCCTCGTATCGATTTCACGCTTTCACGTTTCCTATAAATACATAAAAATCTGCAGTCTGCTAATAGTTATGATATACTAATAGAAATGCAAATATTTTCATTCTGTGTCTAGTTCCTGGACGGTGATCCGCACGTTTTAAATCATTATTCCCACGAGGAATTAAGAAACCAAGAAGATTATGATCGTGTATTGGAAGATATAAACGCGACCTTAAGGAAAAATCGGGCACCGAGTAAGGAAGACAGAAGAATACACAGAGAACCGTCCAAGTGTACCTTAGACTCTAGGAAGAGCGAGTCGAGAGACACGATAAAGAGATCCAGTTCTAGGACGACGATGGATCAAGTTCCAGTTATCAGCTCCCTATCGAAATCACCATCGCGACAGCATTTAGATCCCAGGTATTCAAATCTGTCTCTTCTTTCGATGTTTCTTCAGAGGCAACAGCGTTACGAGTTACAACTTTTGCGTCAACGTTCCATAAGCTACGACACTGACGCAAAATGTGACAGCGAATTTTTATGCAAATTCATATTTTACAAAATATAATTAGGACGATAGAACCGAAACGTAGTCTTCGTCTTAAATAGAAAATAGTCTCGCCTACCAGGTATACGTAGAAATCTCCACGATTTAGATATTTTTATATATTTTCTCATAAAACGTTACATGCTGTGCGATTTTTCTATTTTAAAATTTCGAGATTTTTCGCTTTAAGATTTTCTTAGAAATGCATAAAAATCCGCGGTCTGCTCGCAACGCGATCGTCTCGAGAGAAACCAAAAGCGTGACACAAGGATAAATCATGGGGAATTCTTAGAAATCTTAGAATCTGGCCTTCCATTTCCTTCTATTCGAATGTTCAATGAAAATCCAAAGACCGCGTTTAATTATAGAAACGATGCTAATCTGTGTTTCATCCATTCAGACATACCAAGTTCGCGGAATCTTCGGAAGCGTATCGCGAACCTTCGCCTCATCCTCTCACCTCCTCGAGGTCCAGCCTGGGAGAGAATCACAAGGGCCCGCAGAAAAAGACCAGCTTCATCTTAGGCGACGTCGAACACCACGTGATAGATATGGAGCCTATGAAGGAGTTTCCCACTCGAAACGCGTTGGAGGGCGATTCATCCAAAACGAATCATCTCCCTAGGCACGCTGTTTTCTATCAGGAACAGGTGTAGGTGAGCAAACGTGGACCATCGTTAACCACTTAACGCACGTATTTAACGTGATATGCGTATTTGAAGATAGATTGAGTTTCACTGAATTAATTGTTTTTGACATCGATCTTTGTGGATTGAAAAATTATAGTATTTTGTAAATAAAGATATCCATATCTTCTAGGTTCTAGTTTGAGCGATTATTATATGCATTCAAGCTATAGTATCTTGTATATTTAATTTATACGATAATTTATATGAATTATTAAAGATGTCCATATATGTCATAAAGAAACATGTTATGTATACAATTGCATTTTCACTTGTTTTCCACTATATTGTAATAAATTTTTATTAATAAATAAAGGAATGATCTGTGCGTTAAGGGGTTAAGGAGTTAAGTAGAAGATTTATGAGAAGACTTATTTTAGTCTAGAGAATTTCTTTTCTAGAAGAACCGCAAAAGGTTTGATATTAGCTTCATCGTATATATTGATAAAGAATTTTCTTCAAGCGAATATAGCTGAATTGTACAGACTCTCGTACATTTCGCTTATTTGAATCGAAAAAACCAAAAACTTCCAAATATTATAAATGTAATTAGGATATGAAGTAGACTGCGAAAGAAATATTTAAAAAAGAAGAATTAAAAAAAAAAAAAAAAAAAACGGTGACATTCTGAAATTACAGAGTCAGATTTTGTCGACTTCTTTCGTGTCATTTCGAAAGATAAGAAATAATCGTTCGACGATGGTTGCTGGAACTAGAAATATCGTTTCGAATTGCTGCGCGCCGTCTTTCTTGAATCTGCACGACGGAATTAATTTTACGAATTCGAAAAAATGCTTTTGCAGGTGTAGTTTCAAGAACCTACATCTTCGTAAAATAGACGAAAAGAGATGGTTTTCTTGAAAATTTGAAATTAGAGTACCCCCTTGAACGACCTGAAACGAGATTGCATTAAATCATCAACGACCCCCCTCGTTCGTTAACCATTCCATGCACACACGTAGCATTTACGTCAGCAGGCCCAGGGGGAAGCAAAAAGAGCAGAAAATCTCGGACATCTTCTAATTGACTGGATTTCCGTTCCGCTATCGATGAACCACGGGACCAAAACGAGCTAGAAGCTTTAGATTTCTAGAGGCTAAATTGCCTCGGAGGAGGATCAATTACTCGCCGGGCGATTTGCAACGATCGTGCCCTCTTAAAACAACTTGCCTTCGCCGTACAACTGGGCCTCTAAATTGTTCTAACTGGGACACAAAGACGTCATGCCGCGTAGTTTTCATACATACGCGCCGTTTAAGTTCGACTAACTGGCCAGCATCCTGCACGATTCCAACGATCGAAGTAGTACGAACTCCGCCTTTCGCTTTCTCTTTTTCGCTTCTTTATCGTTATCGTTTCTCTTCTTCCATCGCCTTCGCTCTCCATTTTAACCGGTCATCCTCATCGGCGCGAATTAAGCTGTCGATGGACCGGATCACGAGGACACGAACGACTCGTGGATGAGCGACGACAGACCTGAGTTGATTGGCTCATTTTCATCGAACAGTAAAAACGTTAATACGTAAGAGATTGGGAAATTAGAGCGACGAGTTAACTCGTCTTCCTCGATTCGGTTAGAACGAACGCGAAATTCAGACGTAAAACTGTAGAAGACTTTTTATTCTTCTTCTTTTTCTTCGGTATCGCCTGCCGATATCTGCTGTTTAAAAGAATATTCGGAGGTTTACGTTACGATATCACGCAAAATGGAAGAAATCGCGAGGCTGCTCCTGGACTTGTTTTGGAATGCGAAGCATCCGATTCATTCGGACGCACGGTGCTGTTCTCTCGATGAGAATCGCGGGATTAAATTGAATGAAAGGGACAATTTCTTTTACCTTATCGCCATTAAGATCGTTCTACCGTGTCACTTAACTGACGATTTCCGGGCTCGTTTAACCTTATCTCTCTGGTACACGTTCGCATCAACGAGTCGCGCACTGATCGTAATTCGCCAGAAACTTTGTTCCCCGTAGCAACGTGCGTTATAGTAATAAGATTATAATAAGAATCGAATTACCAAATTTTTAAACTTTGGGCAATGATTGTAGTAGCCAGAAGTGCCGAGACTCGCTGTATGAAATAATACGAAAAGTGATGTACATGTGAAATTTGATGATGATTCCAATTTTGCTTTCATTGAGTTTGGAAATTTAAAAGACAGGAAAAGTGAGTTGTCGCGTTTCGCATTTGTGATATTTAATTGCGTGATATGATCGATATTTTGTTAAAAGGAAAGATGCAATTTAGAAGATCATTGTGAAAATTAGAGATTATTCTTTCGCTTTTTTCTACAGAAAAAGAACGAATTTGTACGAGCCCTTTGATCATTCGGAAGGATATCGTACGTAGTAAGTCAGTGGAATTTAACCGCGATGATTACTGAATGATTTTTTAAAGGCCAGACACTGTCTGACCTTTTTACGCAGGCTGTCGTTCCTATTGGTCGCTGTGAAATTTAATCGACATTTACTGATCGTATCTCTGAATCAGCTGACACCGGCTTCGTTATCTGTCTCGCATAAAACGAATCTGTAGAAAAACTGTAGAAAAACTAATTTCAAACTTTCGCGTCCTGTACACGCGTAACACGTCTATCGAAATAATAAAATACGAAACTCTGCGGTACAAGTGTCGAACAAAAATTCAACCAAAACAAATTACAACTATAGCTTAAGTTTCACTTGTTCGATAAGCATCATCAAACCTAAATTACGTATGTAAACTATTTCGGTATTTCAAATCTAATACAGCTTTCACTTAACAATTGCTCAAATTCTGCGTCTCCAAATTTGTATGGTTTCCCTGGACGTCCTTAATTAAAAACACCCAAATTACCATTTCAAAATCTCTCGTTTCCTTGGCTTCAGTACCATTTTTCTTTAATTGAAAATCAATAAGAGTAGGATATCTAATAAGTCTTCTCAAGAATTAAGTCGCAGAAACAGAAATGACTGTTTTATTTGTCAATTCTATTACTGCAATTTAATGCAATTATTAAATTATAATTTAAACAATAAATTGTAACTGTTTCTTGCGCACTCGAAACTCGTCGAAAACAGCTAACTGGTTAAAATTCAACGCGGTTAAAATGACGCCGAATTAATCCACTAATAAAATACAAAGCATTGGCAACAGCCAGATAGTCGCGTGCAAGAAGCTGTTCAGCTACATTTCCACGACGCTTGGAACGAAGGTAATTCGTAGTGAGGTGTACGAGGAGGCATTTCCACGTTATGATGCAACACGCGATGGCCTGAAGGGCAGTTGGATGAGCAGAGGATTAAGTGGATCCAGAGAGCCACGTAGGTTAGACGACACGACACGACAGGATGAGTTTAGTGGCGGGAAGTGCCCTCGTTATCACGCCAGTCAATTGTTTAATCTCGGCCTAACCTCTTCCCTCCTCGCCCCTACTTCTTATGCCAAGTTTCCACACATACGAGCCATGACACCACGCGAAACACGCTAAACCAGCTATCAAGTTCCTCGAGCACGTAGCTTCGTGCAAGTACATCGCCATGTGTCCTTGTTCTCCAGACACATTTCACCTGCCTCGCAAGCTCGCGATGCTTCCAAGCTATGTACTTTTCTGTGTCTCGAGGCAACTGAGATCGAAAGTGGACGAGTCACGTTGCTCGAATAAAACGACTACTTATCTTTATGCTGAAAATACGTTGCTTTTCACACGGTCGCTCTTCGCACATTCTTCTACCGTGAAATGTTCATTTTTGCTTCGTTGAAGCAGAGTAGGAAATTCGGCAAACGACAGTTACGAAACACCCTTGCACACAAATCTAGAAATCGAAAATCACGAACGACTCACGCTGTTTAGATGAAATTTTTATATGTTTCGCTTCGAATATATTTCCTGATATTCTATTTTTTAGTTTCGATAGCTTTTCCTATGAAATTTTAATTTCCTATAGGTAGTAGGATATGAAATTCCGCAAATGGAAAACTTTCCAATCGTATGCCTTCTTTGTGTCTTGAATAAGTGAGAGATCGAAAGTGGATGAGTCACGTTGCCTACGCAAAATAATAATTCGCCTTTGTATCTTCCGCTTTGAATATATTTTATATCGCAGATCTGTCTCATAGTCACCCTACCCTGAAATTTCAATTTGGTCTGATTTCTTTTAACCAGTTAGCTATCGCGACCTGCTTGAAAAGTGTGTACCTAAAATGTATCGCATTGTTCGCACTATATACACTTCTTTCGTAATAATTATTTACATCTTTCTATTTGTTCGTTTTATTTCGTCCTGGCGCGCAAATATTCAAAACAGCTTAAAATTTACGAATGTATTTTAGTTTTCACCAAGATTGCAATTCGAACAGCAAATCGTAAATGCTTTTTACGCATGACGAGCATACTCGTCAAAGGCAGCAAATTGAAATAATTATTTACGTATTGAAACACGGTCCAGGTAGAACAGAGGTCTGTAATGTCACACGAGTGCAAAGATGTTTCCAACAATTTCCACGTCGCTATCTTCGAGTTCAAACTCACGTAAAAAAAAGAAACGCACGAGTATTCCTGATTATACGTGACAATAACTAACACAAGTTTGATACTTTCGTAACATTTCATAACATTCTTAACATTCAATATACGTGCATGATCCCTGCAAAATTTATTCTTCTTTAACATGAATGATAATCGACCATAGCGATATTGTTTACGATAGCGAAATACTTTACGTATTTGATCGACGGATATCCCGCTCAGCTTACATTTCACAGAAACGATACGAGTCGAATAATTAACCACTCGAAGATAACTTAACTTAAACCTAGTAATTAGTTGCTTGAAGATAATAAGACTTTAAACCACATGACACATGGAGGATCGTGATCGGTGTTAATTGAAGGAAGAGCTAGCTCGATTGCAATTGGAGGTGTGAATAGAAACATGCAAATCGGTGTTCGCAACCTAGTGCAAACGCATAATCGGTATATCAGACCGAGGACAGTCCCAGAGAAGGATGTCGCAATTCGCGTTGCAAGGTAATACGCTTCGTCGTTTCTCTATTCTCGTGCTTCGTGCTGTCATTCTAGACGCTGCTCATTGTCGCCCAGACAATGCCTGTTTTGAATAAGAAACTGAGAGATTCGCGATAACGCGATTGCAAAACGTGACAATAGCAATTACACCTGGTAAACCTCGGTTATTGTGGTCATTGACGCCACGGCTACTTTCTAGATCATGGAAGAAGTTTAATTGAAAGATCTTATTGGGAATTTTTAGCGCTGTAAAATTACATGTAGATTTGTTCGTGTCTGTTAATAATTTTCTGTTAATAATATTTATTATTGTATTTATTTATTTATGATGTTAGGAAATAGACAAGCGACGAGTTGCAGATCGTAAACTCCTCTTTCGTAATTTGCAAAATTTCATTTGTTTTACGATTATTAAAATTGTATTGTCGTTAAAATTATCGAAGAAACTCTATCGATATTGATCGTTTCTAACTCGTGATAAAATTCTATCAATAATATCGAATTCAATCGTGCAGGAGGGATCTGCTTGCAGATTTTATTTTAGAAGAACAGAGGAGTACGTGATTGGCTGAACGGAAAAGTAATTGACGGATTCACGGTATTTATCGTAAAGGAAATTCTTCAACCCAACCGAAGAGTACATTTTTCGAATTTAACTTTAAACAAGGAAAGAACTAAATAAGGGTTAGTTAAAATGAAATTTACAATTTGAATCACACGATTCGTAGTTCAAAAACTGAAGAATGCATCGCGAATTCCATCGTAAATTTTCGCGAGCAAAAGGTCAAAGAACCAAAGCGGAGGAGTATCACGAGACGTTTTAGTATCCTGACGCAACAATAAAAGGCGAGGATGAGTGTCACAAGGTGAGAAATGGTAACCTCGACGAGCCACGACGAAGACACGGGTACTTTCTCGCGGTAAAATCATTGTCAATGTTCGAGGGCGAGAAAAAGAATGATTACTTGGAAAAGAGTTTTATTACGCGCTCGTTTGCCTCATTTTCACAACAATCGTGACTAAGATAGCCGTACTCGAAGGTTGTCACACTTTTGAAACCGATTCAGCTCGTGCATTTCGATAGCAACGCGCGTACTGCACGCTTTTTCTCGTGGAATTTACGAGAAAAGTTACGAATCTTCCATGAAAACATACATACGTACGAATGAATGACGTTACAGTTATAATTAATCACCGGCCCTCACGTGGATTTCATTCAATAGTGAATCAGCTGTCCAGGAAATTCGTTAAGTCGTGAATCATGCACGGAGGCGAGTATGCAAATGATTCAAATTTCTCAAATTTCTGGAAATTACTTCAAACGTATTCTGTGTATATCCCGACTTCATTTATTCCTTCCTCTCTTAATTAATGGAATTCCTCTCTTAATTAATTGGACTCTTTGATTTTCAATTTTACGAATTATCTCAAACATCTTCGATACGATTTAGTTGACAAATACTGAAAATTCTGAATATTCTTAAATACGGACGACGATATTCCTCGTTCATTCACTATGCAATATCATACCCCTGCATCTCTACGCATTCGATTAAAAATTTCAACGAGTATACGTTCGATTTAAAGCAAAGAACCTGAAACGATCGATTGCACAAAAATGCCCTGTTGCAAGTATACAAATCTTCCATGAAAAATTAGAAAGAGTCGTTCAAGTCTATAAACAACGTTGCGAATCCGTGAAACTTGGATGAGAAGATTACGCAAACTGGTGACTTCCACCTGTATGATAATTCTAACGTTGATGAAAGTTTCAAATATCAATGACCTTGGTTGCATCGAATCGAGTATCTGTTATGGTAGAATATGAAAATTGATGGCCCATAGAAGGAAGATTTGGACGGATCAGGCCAGATGATGATCGTTGCTTGTCAAAGTACTGACGGCACTCATCGAAACGTCACGGTCGTGCCCTCCGGCCTCGTTGACGTAATTGGTTATTATCACGGCGAAGTGTGTCCCCCATTAGTGGATACCAGTGTACACACTGGCCCATGTTAGTGCACATTAGCGTGTACGGTGTGCACACAAGCCGATGCACCGTGTACGCACGTGCTCTGCTCGCGAAACGATCTCGCGATCAACGAAAAATTATCTAACGAGCAGCGTTATGCGAATGAAATAATAGATTGGAAGCATTGTTGAAAACCAGCCTACACGATCGAATTTTAGTGGGCCAATCATCATTGCAAATTGTTGATTTACTGAACGATATTGCCTCGTTGCTTTATTTAACCCATTGAGAATCAACGTTCCGTTGACACATCTCGTCCGAAATCTTTTCTTCGATAGCTCTGCCTCGTTGAATTATGTTTTCGTACATCGCCGCTATAAATATGGTAATTTCAAAAATTCCTATTTGTTTTTCCTTCTACCTGCTTAGTAGATTCTACGATTTCCTGAACTTGAGAGAAGGTTAATTTCGGGGAAGTATTTATTTAGAAGTTTCCGGCGGATCATCGGCTTCGTCCTTAATTGCTTGAATTCGGATAGGTTGGTTGATTTAAACGAGACCTAAGAAAACAATTTCAAGCGAAGGAGAAGACGTCTAACAGTTGTGACGACTTTCTACACCTTGAGCAACAGAGTAATTGAGAACTACTCGATTAGTATAGCCGAAAAACCCAATGCCAAAATCAACATTCATGGTTCGCGTGTTTAAATCTCATCAAATATGCGTAGCATCTCCGACATACTGCTTCTATGAATTCTCATAAATTCTTCAAGGCTTATGAATCAAGTCTGACTAACGAATCGATAACTCTGCTCCAGCCATTGGTGACGTTGATCGAGCGCAGACTTTGTGGAATTTAGACTAACTTAATGCTACTTTTGTTGAAAACTTCCGATCGAATTTCAGTGGGACAATAACAATTGTAAATTGACGATTCGATCAACGATATTGTAAGAATTCTTTCGAGTAATCGTTGTTGCTTTATTTCAGAAATTACGGTACTTTATCTCCGAATGATTCAATGATAATAAACTAACGAATAAGCATAAAAGCGGTAAGTTTCTGAGAAAAGACACGAAATAGGAAATTTGAATAATTTTTCGTCAATAGATAAGAGAAAGATTTAGATCGATGGACGAGAGAAATTAGTGATGCAAATGTTATTCCTACTAATATTTAATAAACTAATATTTCAGCCCTTTTGCACTTTCAACTATAATATTATTAGCGAATGAGAAACTTTGGAAGTCGTTGAAACTTACCAGTACCGATAAATTCCTCTACATGACAATAACGCGATTATTTTGCTAATAAGAGTAAGAAAATTTTCTAAACGAATTTACAAGTTACAAGCTACATAATTATGCTATTCCACGTAGAGTTAAACAATTATACAGTAGAATTCTGTAACCTAGAACATGTTATTTACCACACACACACGATTCACTAACATTACAGTAAATTACCGCGCAATTACCGTAAATTAACGTGGAAATTAAACGAAAATTACTTCATTTGCCAAACGATAGACTATAAACCTTCCAATATTCGCAATACGAAATAACCCTAATTTATGAAAGAAAAAACCGCGACAAGCAGAAAGGAAGATAAAGGCTCGCTACACAAGAAGACGAGACAACGCCATAGGTCGTCAGGCAAGACGTCGTTGCGAATGTGTACGTGACTCAATGCTGATCGGCGATCCTCGATCTCGTTGAGAAGTAGGAGGAAAAGGCTAGGTAAGAGAGAAAATGGAAGGGATAAAGGCGGACGAGGAAGGTGCGTTGACGTCACTGGGCAAGCTCGCTGCTCGGTACGCTCGTTGGCAACGCGATCGCAGTTTCACCAGGTTTCAACGTCGACCTCGCCGCACTCCGGTCTTTTCGATCGTCGAGCAGAAAAATCTCGACGATCTGTGCGCGAAAAGTCGCCGCGAAACCGTTCGAGTATCGCGAAACGGCGCGTCGTTGCAGTGGCGGGAAATTCGTAATTCAAAAAGTGACGCAGTCGATCGAACGACATCTGTGAAGCGGCGAAGATCACGTGGCCAACCGTGTCGATGACTCGAACTTGAATTTCAACGCTGTGAGTGGAAATTTCGCGCGTGTTTTCTCCCTTTTCGATTTAGATTTCGTGAAATAATCGATAAAGCCCGGCGACAAATCCGCAATTCGAGCAAGCGGGATAAGACGAGAATCGGATGGATTTTTGTGGCTGCTGTTGGTATCACTGGTTCGTTTGAAAGGTAAACGTCGATGACGTGAGGGAATGCGTTAATTGATCGGCACAACGATCGTTTCGTTCACGTGATCTACGGCGGAAAGACAACGAAACGGCCGGTCAGATGATCGATGATTAATGGCCGGCAGTACGCGAATTTTCCGACATCCGATCGCGTGTCAACCTCCTTCCTTCTCGACACGAAATCAAACCTGCTGTCGTGCACGATGCCGGTGGTCACGAAAGAACATGATGAGTTTTTTTCCAAGAAATCTTTTCCATTGTGCAATTTCTACGTAGTATCGTAATTATTTCGAATCTTGATCTTGTTCCTCAAGTCAGCCGTTTTCCGTTCATCTTAACAATGATGTTTATCCTTCGAAGCCGAATAGACAGAGCGCGTTGTATTAGCTTCGAAGCTGCTACTCGACAGCTGTTCCTACGAGTTTGTCGATTTTGAATGTTTCACAAGTTTGATTCGTTTGTATGAAGAAATTTGCCACACCGCGTTACTGTGACGGGAGATAACAGAGATTTTCTCAAGGTTGTTTAATTTTGGTACACGTTGGCGCAAAAAGTAGAACAGCCTCCTTTCTATTTTATTCGAGATATCATCGATAAACATCACCGGCTTCTTTATTCTCCGTAGTTCGAATGACAATGAACGTAACTGTATATAACACAGGTGAATGAGTGGTCTCTTGAATAGGATACATGTTGCTACGTTGACATTTGTATTCAACTTCAATGGGAATCAACGTGTAACAAAAGTGTCGATAAAATCGGTCGATAAAAAAGTCGTTTGGACTTCTTCTATAAGGAAAAAGTACGACGGACAAGGCGCTTTTATCGTTTTCTCTTTCGAAACGCGCGAATTAAATATCAGCTGAGTGACTAAATAATTTGAATTTTAAAATCTTTAGATTCGTTTTATTCCATTCGAATACTCCTTAAATACTCCAGAATTGAAAAACCTTCAATTCCAAACTTGACATCCATTTAATTAACAATTCGTTGCACTAACGGTTTTCAAGCTTTCGAACAGAAAATTCCAAACTTTTTATTAATTGCTTTTACGATAAAAGATACACGTGGAATCAGATATATCACATATGGTATACATGGTATATGATATTTATGATATAGATATATTTAGCATACACGTATAGTGCAATCAAATATGCTAACAGATACGGTATATTGATAAGAATATTTCTCAAGATATCAATTTCTTCTTCGCTTCTTTATCAACTATATGGAAACCAAGCTGGATCTTTTACCTTTTACTTCAGCTCAAAATATATTTCTTGTTCCTTCGAATTCAAGAATGCAATTTCAAGACTACCAATTTGTTCCAAACAAGAAACTACTAATACGAGCAAATTTAATCAAGTTGAAAACGTAAGCTATATGCAAAGATATAAATACAAATTTTCGGTATCGCACAAAACATTGGTGTAAACTTAACGTTTACAATTTTACTCCTACCTTACGATACTTCTATTTTACGATAGCGCTAGAAGCTATTTTTAGGTTGTAACGTAACAATGGATTTTGTACGTGCAAGTAAAAAAATAAAATCCGTACGCGAAGAAAGGAAATTCAGAGTCTGAGAATAGAACGCAGAAAATGATCCACCAATTTATAGAAAATTCATAAAAACATAATGAAACATGTTGATAGAAACATGTTAATAACATAATTCATTATTCTTGTCCACTAAAGAAATAATTTGCCATTATTTCGCGCTATCTACCGCTTACACGCATCGTTTCTGCTGGAAGCACACATTTGCCACGACGGAAATTTGAACGTCTGCTAAACAGCAAATTTCTGCAATGACAAGTCCAGTGTGTAACACGATTACCCAATTATTCGGTAAGACGGATACGGATCATCTGTTGGCGCAGATCTGCCGATCGTGCGAATTCAACCGCAAGAATCGCATCGTAACGACCGACCAAACCTAATCATCGCGGTTCGAATGCTTACGTGCGCAAGTTTCTGCACTCTCCCTACCGGAAACGTCCCTCTTCTGCTCCCGTGGCGACGATCACGCACACGATTAAACCCCACCGCAATTATTTAACCCTCGCCACCAACAGATTCGTGATATTTGTCGATAAATACCCTTTATTTTTTTTATTTTTTTGTTTTTTTTTGTTTTGCTTTTCGTCGTCAAACTGGAAGGATCGACACGATCATTAAAAAACAGGAAAAACGACAGATTCTTCGATGGGATGGGTTCAGTTGTTCGTTAACAAACGACTCGAGACTGGTTTGGATGACTTGTAAGTTGCACGTTTCACGAACGAGCCTTTTCACGAAAGATATTGTTAACGTTGCAGAAGGTGGAAGAAGTTGATCGTTATAAGAGATTCAAATTCAATGATGGCAATTCAATAATCGAAGGCTAATGTACATCTGCTGGAACTTGAGTCGAGTGGCCGGAGGATTTTCAATGACAGTTTTACCATTTTTTAAAGGGTCCATTCGATCGCTTGGTAGAAGCAATCTCTTTTCAAAATTTACCTTGGAATTTTTGATTATCAGATTGTTAGCAGGTATAATGAAAAATTAGAATTTGTCAATTTTATCGTCCCGATACACAGTTCGTGTTCATCTGCTCGAAAAGTATGTGTGTTACTTGTATAAATTTGTTACGGTCACAAGATGCCGCAAAGAACAACTTTAAAATATTATATTTATAACGTTGTCGCTCCTCTTTATTTTAGAATAGACGTCACTCCGGAACAGCCCAATTAATCATTCAATCTTTTCTTTCGAAAAACTACAAGTGTCATCGAAAAAGCCTCGTTAACGAGATACCCTGTTACGTATTTCGGGAAGGAATTTTAACAAGATTGCCTCTTAGAATTCTTCCCATCGATCCATCTTTTTCCACTTCTATCAAATCAACTATTCCGTTGACGTTTCATCGAAAAGATTATGGAAAAAAAATTGCGAAACTGGCACGTACGATCGTCATATTGTATTATATTCAACGAATCTTTTCAATCCTTTCAATCGGTCAATTTCGGTTTCTTATTCGAACCAGAAACGACATTCCTCTCAAACTTAGCGTTCAAATATTTGGCAGAGATTCGTGACTCTTGCAATCCCGTTAAATGTAACGCAGAATATACCTCCACTGTCAGAAACAGTAAGAAATTTTCAAACAACCAGATATTCTCGAGAAAAGAAATTTGTGACTTTCGGTATTGTTATCGTATCGCGTATCGCGTATTCCGTGAAAAATAGGATTTTTTGAAGTGACACGGTTGGAAGGTGAGGCGAAAAATGTGAACGCAGCGAGTTTTTGCGTTTCGCATCCGGCGAAATTCAATTCGCGGATAATCAACGCGTTTCGTACACGTGCCACGCGTGTTCACGCGTATGTGCCACCGTGTCAGCATTATCCCCGCCATAAGAGGAAAACGCCATGGCATCCGTTGGCACAATCTCGTGCAACGGCCGGGAATCTGAAACAGTTGCGAGTGCGACGCGCTTACGTGCGCTGCTCCAGCTGCAAAACGCGGGGAAACGTTCGCTCTTTGAATGAGAACAGTCTAAATCTTAGTGAGAATCTTTATATATATATACTTTGTATCTTTTCCTATTTTTATTATCCCGAAAGAAAATTCGCGAGATTAATCGTCACTGTCGACGAGAGTTGACTATGTTGGTTTTATCTGGAAATTCGCTTATGTTCACTTTGAACTTTTTTCTTTTTCTGTTATTACATTAGAAGATACTTTTGAGTCGAAGAATTAAAAATCGAGATCGATCATGGATTTGGTAAAGTTTCACGTAGATTCTACTTACTCTTGTTCCTTGCAAAGATGTGTTTCTATCGTCGATGAATATATCGTAAATATAACGTATCCCGAAGGAATGAAGTATTACAGAGTATTTGAAAACTCAGAGAGAAGATTGTCGAAAGTATATACAAAGTACGGTCGTTTCTTGCTCCTTTTTTATTAAATAAATTCTGCGATATCTGTATCAAAGTTTCGAGTAAACTTCGTATTTCTTAAAAGTATTTTTTAAAAGGCAACGAGAAATTCGACTATCGAACGCATCGATTCAGAGAAACCATCGAACGAATGGAAGAAAACGACGAGCGAGTGGTAAACAAGGAAATTACGTTCGTAATTAATCGCGTCTCCGTTCGCGTAAACTGGTTTCGTGTTTTTAGAAAAACACTATCTGACGACCCGTCTTTTCTTTTTCTTCGTCTCAAATATAACGGTCCAAACTTTCGCTGTTCTCGCGTGGTGTAACGATTCCATTTTCGCTCGAACGTTTTATCATTAGCTCGTAAAAAGTACTCACCGTTCTTTCTTACTTTTACGGTTTAAGCCATTTACGGGCTGACAAGCGCGCGATAATAACGCATTGGCCAGGGAAATTCAGTGAATCACGAACCAGCGAGAATATAATTTATGTCATCGTGCCAGATAAGCGGTATTTATGCAGTATTTACAATTTTTCACCGTTTGTTTGCCGCGACATTTTTCGTCTCTGTCGAGATACCCGCCATACGTACTTTGTCACAGTGCGTTGATAATATTATTTTCTACGCGATAAAGCTACGATCGTTCGGTTCGATAAGACAAAAAAAGAAAAACATATAATCACGACGGCTTAAAAAACGCGTCGACGAGGAGGAAGCAGTTCCCAACGAAACGATTCTTCGTTAATCGCCCGCGAAAATTCAGTTCCGTGCTGTTACGTGTTTCCCTTTATTATGATCCAGAGATTACGACGCAGATTAATCGGCAAAATCTGCAAAATAATAATTATGTAATGGCTCATCGATGGTTTAATCTGGCCAACCTCGTCCTTCCCACCACTCTTTCATACTCGTTTTCCGTCATTATCTTGTTTTTTCTCTCTCTCTTTCTCTCTCTCTCTCTCTCTCTCTCCCTGGTCTAAAACAATCGCAGGAATCGCGGGAATCTCGACTTCTTGTCGCTTTCCTGCACACATTCTTCGCACAGTTTTCCACATTCCTCGACGATGAAGAAGAAAATGGAAAACTTGACCTTGTTAATACATATGGTGGAAGATATTTTTATATTGTGAAATCAGAGGATTTTCTTATAAATGTACCCGTAATTATATCGCAGGAGAACTATAACCAATTAAGTCACCAAGTTGTCGACCTTATAACGAAGCTTTTTATAAAACAAGTTAATTTTCACTCGAAAATAAGTGAAGATATTTTCATCGTGTTTGAGTCTGGTTTAGAGGTTTTGCCACGAGTGGTTTTCATTCTGAATTTCTTCGATCGCTGGAAACACGAAACGGACTTTTTGACGAATTGACTTTCGCTTTATCAAGACAGAAATACGATTATACGTACTTACCCATTTTGAATATATTTCTTCATTTATAATCTTGTCTAGTATAAACGTAAATACGTGGTGCATAGTTACGTGGAATTAAAGCGACACAAAGAAAACGAGTAAGTACATGTAATCACGTTTCTTGCTCGATAAAATTAAACGTCAAATTAATTAACATCATGAAAGATACTTGCACGTATTTTTAGGAATTTTCGAAAAAATTCTGCTCTTTCTTTGGTTCTAGTATTAAGTATAGATTAGAGTTTGATAGATTCAACTAATTTAATGAATCGCCTGATTTGAGTATTATTCATAAAAAAAAAAGATAATACCTGAGCTTATTTTTATCAGGAAGTGGCTGGCAGCGTTCAATCAAAATTCCGAAAAAAAACATACCATCGATAATTCCCTAAAATTCTATCGAAACCGGAAACAAGGAACACGTCATCGACACATTGTCTCGATCTCCGGAACCTTCTCGTCAGCGTGATGTAAATTCATCGGCATCCTCTGCACCTCCTTCCCTCCTATCCTTCCTTTAATCGAACAATCGAGATACCCCAGACGAAAAGAAAAAAAGAAAAAGAAATGTCGCAAAACTTGTTGTCTGAGGCCCGATGCAAACGACGCAGTTCTGTCGCGCTTTTCAACGGCCTCCTCCAGTCAATTCTATGGGAAAATACCGACGACGTTTTTCACGCGATAAAATTGACAACACGCTCGCGCAAACGAGTATAATTTATATATTAAGTCCTTTCATAAGTATCATCGCGTTGATTATTAGTGGACTATTTATGAAAATTCATATTTTTATTAACACGACGAAAGAAATGGAATCCGAAGGAAAGATTTATTTCACTCGCCAAATATTATAAATTTCTAACTCTGCCGGTCATTGATTAAAAATTTCAACCGAGTTACATTTTACTTTAGAAATTCAAAACGCAAAAGTACGAGACGACATTACTTGTGGGACGATCTGGACATTTCTGCACAGTAATTTATTAACTAACGATATTAACGTACTGATCGTACGTTATAGATCTCTCTTTTATAATTTTACAATATTACGTCAAACATTGTAAATTTATAGAACCTGAAGTATAGTACTTACTGGTACTAATAATTTGTCACTACTGACCAATTTCATCAATGATATTAGTTCAAGATTATGCAAGACAGCTCTGATGATACATAAGAATATTGTCGTTTATAGTTGTAACGTAAATTCCTTTTGTTTCCCTATTTGATTACATAAACGAAAAAAATATAGAGGATCCGGTCGAATAACACGTAAAAGCAGACACGACGTAATTCCGTATAAAGTTTCAGTATACTCGATCAGTTTTCAAACTCGATTTTCTCGTAAACTAACCCGAGAATGAAAAGCTTTCATTCTATGTATTTTTCTTATTTTTCTACGAGTAATCGTGTCCTGCACGCTGTCACAATTATTCCGCCGGATCCTGTGTGTTAAAAGTTATTTTGTCACAACGCCCGTGTACATTGCTCCCCATTTTAATAACATAACGCACAAAATCGATTACGCACCGTAGGGACGAGGTATGGTGGGATTCCGCGAACGGAAGGGCGGTGTGAATGCCGGTGGAAAGTGAGAGGAAACGAAGAAACGATGGCAGAAAACGGAACTTTGCTCTTCAACGGCCGTCAGTCATCGTCGCGTGGACACTTCCAGCGACTTCATTCATCCTGGACACGGGACGAAAAAACCCGTCGCCGTTCCTGATTCCAATTTAACTTCGTACAAGGAGCTTAAGAAGAGAGGGAGCGATAAAAGACAAAGTGACGAGAAGAAAAGCGGAGAAGCGAGTGTCGACGAGGCGGATCGGTGAGATAAAAAAAGATTAAAAAAGGAAAAGACAGAAAGAGAGAAAGAAAGGAGAGAGGGAGGGAGAAAAGGTGAAGTAGAAAGAGGGAGAAAGAGTGAGTAGGAAGATGAGTTTGACATTCTCAATGGGGGTTTATTCGTAACACGTGAAGCGCGGAAATGAGTGGCATAGAGGAGCCACAGAAGCTGTTTCGCCTCCCGGGTACCATCGAGGAGGAGGAGGAGGAAAAGGATAACGAGGTTCGAAGCCACCAGCAACTCCCAGACAACCCAAACACAGCCGACTCACCCTTACTAGGACAAAGGAACACAGGAACCTTGTCCAGTCTGCCTAGGTACGTCACCCTGGTCAGGGTCAGCACCCAGAGCAGCAGCATCGGTGGTGGTGTCGGTCGGCAAGATTCTACCAGGTAAGTTCTTTACGCGTACATTTATATATATATTTCTTTCACCGGTATATTTTTATATATTTGTATATAATTTATATATCCGGTTAGCTGTTGCGATGTGTTTGTAAAGTGCGTGCCTAAAATGTGTCGTTATGTGCACTACATACAATTTTTTTCATAATAATTATTTATATTTTTTTATTCGTTCGTTTCATTTCATCTTGTCCTCCGAGTATTCAAATCATCTTCAAATTTACGAATATGCTTTAGCTTTCGCTAAAACTGCAATTTAAACAGCAAATTCTAACTGCTTTTTAAGCCTAACGAGTATATCCGTCATAGCACGAAATCCTGTCATTTCTTCGTGACGAGTATACTCGTCAAAAACAGCTAACTGGATATAACAGCATATTTTTTGTATATTTAAATATGATTTGTATATAGTAATATATTCTTTATGTATTCTTTCTTTTTTTAATCGTATTGTTGTTATCAAACGTTGTTCGGATTTATCAAGTTACCTGATATCAAATAACTTGTATCGAAATTTGGCTTCATCCTATAGTATATCTGATAGAAAATGGATACTTGTACGTACCAATTACTACAGTACGTAGATTAGTGTGCATACATGGCTCAAATTGGTTCAAATGAATGTAATTTAGTCATTTGTAACTTACCGTTGAAAGAAACAAACTTTGAACGTGAAATTGTCATAAGGAAACGTACTAAATCTTCTTCACATAAGATCA
The DNA here is from genome assembly GCF_040668555.2 of Bombus flavifrons. NCBI lineage: Eukaryota > Metazoa > Arthropoda > Insecta > Hymenoptera > Apidae > Bombus > Bombus flavifrons. The sequence goes on along the minus strand of NC_138455.1, from coordinate 6,456,263 downwards.
TAATTATCGACTCTTTAGAATTCATAGAAAGGATAATATCTTTCAACGAAACTGTTATTCCGTTCTATTTTTACCAACAGACAATCTTCCTTTTCAAAAATCGTCGCTGTAGAAATTTGCCAATAACTGATAACTGCGAGTCATTAAAATCAAGGACAACTTTAAAGATACTTCTAGCCGTTCCTAGGGATATTCAGATCTCTGCCCAAAAGCTATTTCATTCTCGTGTAAAACCGGAAACGTCTGTTTTACATACAAAAGAGCGAACGTATCGGTGACCGTAAAAAAGCATAGTATAATCACGCGACAATTACCGAACAAAACATCAGTGGTTGGCGAATCACGTGGCCGGTTCCCAAGGCAGCCTATCTCTGCTGGATCATCCTCGAGCAAAAGCCGGTTGCGTTTTGTTTGAGGAAACCATTCTCGACGTTTTCTGGCGCCAGATGCTGTGTACAGGATATTAAATAATCGGACAAAAATGCTGGGAAAATATCGATCACCCTGTACCGACAACATCTTAACGCGTAATTTTCCCAGAAATTCTTCATCCAATGACAAATTACGTTACGTACGCTACATCTTGTAATATTCGCAACCACATCGATTACGATCAAAACCAACGTTCGTCGTTTGCATAGGATATCGTTAATGCGTTAAGAGCAGCAAAGGAAGCTCGTTCGATTTTTATAGCGTAATTCTTCGGCAAAATCTTCGATAAAATCTTCGCATGTCCCGTCGCTGCCGCTTTATCATCTGGTTTCAAGTAACTTCACCGATTTCATCTTATCGATTCTAACTTATTCGTTCTAATGTTCGAAGGAAAAATCGTTCATCCAGCCTTCCGAGATATCGTAATCGAGAGACTCCGCCAAAAAAAGAAGCTGTATGTCCGTGCTATGCGATATACGGCGGCTGAGTAACTACGCGATTTACGCGTTTCATCTTACAGACGTTTTTCCAGAAAGCTGTTCGGTTACAAACGATCTTGTACGCGGAGCGTTGTACCCAATGATCGAGCAGAATCGACAAAAACGAGGATAGAGAAACTCGATAAGATTGCCGCGAGCTGGATGCTGCTAATAGTCTGTAATCTTCCGTAATCGTTCATCGAACGAGTTTTTCCCTTAATCCGCCACCGTAACAGTCGCAGTTAACAAGAACGTTGGATCGTCGTTAGTGTCATCATAATTATTACGCCGGGATATTTGCCGTGTGCCTATCATCGAGTTTGATAGAATTTATCGAGGCAGAAGTCTATTAACGTAAACGGGATGCAATATATTTTGCGTAGCATCGCGAGGCTAACTAACGACGTCCGTATCCACTGCGTCTATACCGCACCACTGTTTACCCTTCTGGCTCTAATTCACCTATCGCGAAGCCTATCGTCCTACCCATTTATCAAGAACTTGAAAACATATTACACGTGCGACAATTGTAAAATTCAAGAACACGCGGCTGACCTTCGCTGCTAATTTACTTACGTTCGCCTCATTACGTTCTAACGCGGAATGCTTTTGAGAAATATGTCTTGGAAATTGTCAAGTTACGAGACGCGAACGTAAGAAGAATGACGGCAAAGTATGGCTATATTAAGCATATCGACGACTAAATGCGTTTTACTAGAGATTTTTATATTAACTTTTAGCGGCAATTATATCGTAGTAATAGTAGTTTGTGGAACAGATCGATGGAATTTTCATTGTTTAACGTGTCGATTGCTACCGCGGCCGTTTCGTGATTCACGTTCTCTCGACTAAATTTTTCAGAACGACTAACGTGCGATAAATTTCAGAGACTAAAAAATTGTCGACGATGTGAACGCTTTAGATAACATCGTCGGAGAAAAGCGCGTAAATGCAACGTAATATTTTGCGAAAATTAAATGTTATAGCGTAGCGTATATGAATATATTTCGGGACGAGATGCATGAAATTCGTGTGGCAGTCGACGTGTTAAGTAGTCGGGTAAAGATAATAGACAAAATATCGGCAGAATATCCGTTCTATCTTGATAATTAAATTTGCAACACTTTCGGAAATTCTTCGCTAAACGTACACGGCAGCAACCAACGAAGGTATTTAAAAACTTTCATGTTGTATCGATAAAATTTCACGTGGAACGTCGACGAAAGATATCTTCAAAATTATAAATTACGAAATCTGAACGTAGAAAACGATAATTATCGTAATTACATGGGTAAAATTTCACGTGCGACGTTAACGAAAAATATCTCCAAAATAAATGAATTGGAAAACGTGAACGTAGAAAACCGACAAGCCGTAAATAACTTAATAAATCGAGAATGGATCGTGCTTTATAAAATTCTATATTACTTGGTAGATGAAAAGGTATTCGTTTCGTGGAGAATTTCTACGGTTCAATGGAATTTTAATCCTCCTATTCTCTCGCAATTCTTTCTTTAGAACAGAAATTCTGTGCCAAGATCGCTTTAATCGAACGGCGTTCCTTTCTTTAATTAGAATAGTGGTAAGGTGTACTTGTCGGTATTAAAACTCGATACCTGCTCGTTGACTGGCTCGAGAGATTGCCTGCTCGGCGATTAATTTCAAGAAGAGATGGCAAATGTTAGACGAGCGTGGCGATTCACCTTGTGAAATCTCGAAAGGTCGCCGTAGTGACGAATTAATCGGTGATCGCGGAACGAGAGTTAATCGCGGAAACTCTTAACGATTTCTCAAGCTGTATCGGATTTCCCGTTTCCTGGACGAAAGACAATCCAGACTGTGTGGGTGCTCGTGATTTTCTCGAAAATACTTCCGCCTCATCGTGCGCAACGAATTAAAAATTTCAGGTTTTTTTCATGAGGCGACGAATAACAACGCACAATGTGTAGAAAAAAATTTCCAGATTTTTTTGATTCGAGATAACGTTACGGTATTTTGTGTTTAATCGAATGAAAATATTATCGTATTCGAGATTTTTAACACGCCACTTGTTACGCGTAACAAAAATAAATTTGATGCCATCGACGAGTAAAAGAGAATTTAATTTCTCTCTTGTTCGAAACTGAAACTGAACAACTGAAACGTATGGCAACGATGATTATTACTATATCGAAGATTTCTAGGATTATTATTTTATTCGAACGTGATACGATTAAGCTTCTTGCAAGTATTTACCAAGTGTGAAGAGACGAGTATTATCTAAGATGCTAGAAAACACGTATTAAACTGATAGAAACTAGTAATCCAATTATTACTGCTCAACTAATCCGTATTTATTCGCATGGATTATACGCGCAACAGATATCTTGCGATCGATACGATGTGCGATAGAGAAACATCATTAATCTGTCCAAAGTATTTTAGATAAGAAAAAATTTATAACTTTACAACATTATACATCTGGGAAAATCCATTAAGAAATCTCTATCTTTAGACCTATTTATCTAACCTGTTGTCTCGTTCAATTAGAATCTCTATTATTATACAGTCCGATGGCAGTGAGAATGTTTTCTTGTTCTAAATAAAAACGAATTTCTAGCTAAAATGATTTTAGAATATTGCGCATCGTAGAAAGTTTATGCTATTTTCTCGTTCAGTTAGAATCTCCGTTTAAAAAATCATTCCTAGCGACAGGACGAATTACGAGGAATTGTCAAGAGATCACTCGAATTTCCAAGCCCAGTCTCTACACGCGTTTCGTTTCTAAAAATCAGCAATTCCAATCACAGATATTTTATAGATAATTACAGACTTTTTAATACGTTTTTAAGATATACAGTATCATTCAGCAATCTGGAATTATTAATTAATTCTATATTATACTATATTAATTCTTATTAATCTTATAATTACCTACCTATACTTTAACAGTTTTATTATCGATTCGAAATTAATCTAACAGACATGCACGACAATTTCCAAGAAGAAGAGTTTCCTCGAAAAGTTGACTTCCTTTAAATCCGCAACTTTTATAAAGCACGCTATAGTACTTTCAAATTTATAATCAGAAATTCCTTGCTACATCCTTGTGATATTTACTTTAACTTTTTCCGTACAAGATTTAGTTGTGCTTCAGCGATATGTACATACTTCTAGCGTTAACCAGCCTCGTTAACATAATCAATGTCTGCTGGAAAAATAATTCGGTCTCATGTTAAAACCGGCGCGCCGTTTCTGAAGCGAGGAAATCCTGCTGCTACGATAATCGTCGTGTGAAAATTCGGAAAAAAATTCCACACTCGAGGTAGTCGCGATCGAAAATGAAAATCTTCGTGAGGCCGAAGCTCGCAACTCGTCCGATCTCGTTAGTTTAATTAAAAGCTCGTTATCGAAGCCGTGGACAGTGCGGTTGGACAGCTCGCAATAAGAGCTCGACCCGCAGTGTGCGTACACCCGATGATATTAACGCGCTGGTTTTAATCCGCGTCGGGAAACGCCTCGAAAATTGTGTACCGGAAGCTGGCCAGCTTCGTCATGTCGAGTCCGGCAAGATCGAGCGTTTCTGTCGGAAGAAGAACGAGATTCGTCGCGTCTCGCTCGAGCTAACGTCGCGAGAAACGAGACAGTTGGTTGGTTTTGTTCGAAGGAGGTAGAATACGTATTATTCTTTTCGTCGAGTGGCTTCATTCTGTATTTTACACAGTGTCTGGCGAAAATATTTCGAAATTTGTCGTAGGAAAATTTCACGAATGTATTGCATTATGGATGTTACATGAAACGAATTTTTAAAGGCTTATTGCTATACCGTAACGAGAGAGGTTTGTCACGATCCGACTGCGAATTTTTACGGACTTATTGGAAATTTGCGGATGGAAAATCGCGAAGAATGCGCATGGTATTGTATTATATTTATTTATTTCAGCTTGATGATCTAGAAATTGGACTCAGTTTCGCATAGTTTGTGAACATAAGATAAAACACGATCTACAGATAATTACGATACCATAAAAATATCAATGCATATGATATACAAATATATATATGTACAATATGCAAAATAAAGTACTTGCCGTAATTTGTAGTAGACGAAAGAAATTAATACGTAGCTTCCATTTCTTCGTAAAAATCCGCAGTCCAGTTGTGATTATATTTGAAAAATTTGAAACGAAACCGAGTTTTCGATAGAGATTCCTCTTTATTTAGCTTCTTAAATTCGAAATTTAAAAGAGGTGATGTCGTTGCAGGACGACAAAATTTCGAAATGTTTCAAGTAAAACACATAACACGTTTGTAAAATGTTTTTATAGGTGCTTTCAGATACTTTCGTGAAATACTGCATGTCTCTGTAGAGTACGTGTTATTCTTTCAATAAAACGACTTGGTCGAATATCTGATATATATATAAAGAAAAATATCAAATTGAAATAACTTGAAATCGTGTCCTTTTACGGAATTCCTGCATCCGTTGCTTTTACTGCTTCTGTTTTCTTTTCTATTTCTAATTGTATTTGTCGATTAATGCTCGATACTGTATTGTAAAATAACTAGATTAATTGAACCTAATGGATGTGTCGAAAGAAATACGTGAAATTGAAAAAAGAAAAAAAATAATGGATGCGGATGCCGATATCTACAAGACTGATTCCTTTTTTTTTCTCTCTCATTCTGAAATTGTATCTGTCGATTGGTAGTCGCGACTGTCGTGTATTACGTTGTAAGTAATTAGTCAACTATGATGGAACCAACTATCGAGTAGAACGAGATTTTCCGTTTGATTCGCGAAACCTGTTCGGAGACTCGATTTGCATGCAATTAGTCGTCACCAGGATGTTCTGGCAGCTTAATGAATATTTTTCAGCGTTCATTTAAATTCATGAAACGAAGTTCTGTATCTGATACCCTGTGAATATGTCGCGACTAATTTGGATAAACGACATACAGTGACATAAGGTGAATTGCCGATTCTGCCACCTTAAATTATTTGTAAACGAATTGTATTTATTATCTCCTTTGAATTACTCAATTAATCACGTTACACTTACAAAACAACCCTCGTATCTATGTAGAAATATAAATTAACAAAAAGAAAAAAAAACTAACTGTTGGTGTTATTTTTTTATCCAACAAGCCGTGTACACGTAATTCAAAATGAGTCAGAACCTCTACTGACTCATTCCATATAGAAAATTAAATTCCGTTGTTTGCAAAAAAAAAGGAATATTTGAAATATTTTATGTACTCGTGGGATTAATATTTTTTGGAGGAGTTCGATCGAATATTTCGCTGGCAAAGTTGGACAAACACACGTGAGGGCATGCTTTCGAGCTGTCGTACTCCGGAATTAGTACCGTTCTCAATTGACGCCTACAAACGATACGACCTCTTCTGCTATGGGATAGCACCATTATAATGCGCACCGAATAAATTACTAACAGCTAATGGCGATTCAACGTTGCCGGTGTTGATCGAGCCCTTCCGGTTCGTATTTCTTACAACTACTGCCAAATTGTTTTCATGAAAGCTTCGATTCGTACAAAAATTGCAAGAGAATCGAGGAAAAAATCGGTACATTGATCTGCAGAAATATTTTTACCAATAATACCGTAAATAAAAAATGAAAGATACGATTAGATGTTAGATAAAAACTGTACTCGAATCACGTTTAAGATTAATCTTTTTGCCATTTTATATCTTTCGGAATATTTGTACGGAGGCAGACGAAGCTGATAAATCAGCTAAAGAGAAAGAGATAACTCGATCTGATTTGAAAATAAATCTGAATCGTGATTGATATCTTGGCAAACATACGGGGACGAAACTTTGGACGAGCTGGATGCTCTCTGAATTATGTTAATTAGTTCCATTATTTTTATATCATACGCCAGAAATTCAGACCTATAATTTTCTCGGTTCTCACCACATTTCCCTTATCAGTGCCAATAAAACGTCATTGATATTGGATTTTAATTAACCCAGATACCATCCGAATTTATTTCCCATGTAATACTTGCGCATGTATGTATATTATTTTCCTATTTTAAATTTCAACTCGATGTATTAATGAAATTCTCTTTGTTCCTATTTATCGTTCATTTATTGTTTCTGCACTGCACAAAGAGAAGAACAAATCTCAAAGGTCAAACCGATCAACTCCACTTCTTGTGAATATCTCAATTTTATTATTCGAAGACACATGTAATTAGTGTGCAATATCTCAAAACACATGCGACTTACTTTCCCAATTTTATTTATCACCAAAAGATAGCATAAATAATCAAAGCAAATCAAAGCAAATTCGAAAGTAAATTGTCAAAAATAATTTCTCTCTACGTTTCAATTCATTCTAAATTCCTCGACGATAGTTGATATTAGTTAAAAAGATAAGCGTGTCAGAGTGTCCATCAAAGTGTTAACAGCGAAGAAATCAGCTGCAATGTGATTAAATATCTAACCACGTTATTGATGAAATATTTGACCAAACCTAAGTACACTATATACGTTAAATACTATATAGATAATTATTATTAAAACGATGATCGATGAGACTAAAAATAAGTACCTATATTATATATAATCATATTTTGACCTCAATAAAAAGCAACATTAATTTTATCAGAAGTGTACTCATTAGCAATATAAAAAATCGATTGAGAAATGAGAAGAATCAATCGTTAACCTCAAAATTAATAACAGTGAAAACAAAGCCAATATCTTCCTAATATCAATGAACAGTGAAAGAGTATGAAACATGGAAAGCCTTTTAAAAATAGCTTGTCGATTGGAGTCGAAAAATCAACCATTAATCTTCAAATTAATAACAAAAATTAATAGAAAGGAAACCAATATCGTTCCAATATTAATCAACGGTGAAAGAGTATGAAACTCGGAAAGCCTGTTAAAAATAGTTTGTCGACTAGAGTGGAAAAAACAATGATCAATGTGCAAATGAATAAGAAATTAATAAAAAATATTAATCAACAGCGAAGAGGCGTCAAACTCATAAATTCAAAGTATCAAGCTCGTAAAAAGGAATGTCCAACGAGTTGCAGTCTTTCCGTAACAAACGTCCACACAATCTCCGTATGGGACAACCTCCTCGTACGTCGACAAACACCGACTTGTTCCAACGCGGATTGATAAATCTGAGTTATGGATTTTCGACTCGGGATATCGGCTCGATAAATCTGATCTGAGATGTTCGATAATTCGCGGAAAAGTTTGCTTTCGCAAGTAACGCGTACGCTTTCGGTTCACAAGCTCGAGCTCGGGCGTTTGCGTGCAATCAGCGATTTCGCGATGGTTCGCCAAGAACGACGCGACGCCGATAAGGAGATGGCTGCTCGGTGATAAGACATGCTCCCGGACTTTTCGAGTCAGTCAAACGAAGTCAGTGGAACAAATCTTGATTTGCTGGCGTTGTAGTCAAACGCTTCGCGATGTCGGTCTCGTCGAAAATGTTATCGGTGAACCGAGTGCACCACGCTATAAACGAGAAACAGATAGTGCCAATTGAAGAAGACATCCAGTGTATCACATGAACGTCGTTTTGAGTCGCCGATGAGATTCGCGCTTTCGTCGTACCAATAACAATCGAAGAAAGTAGATTTTAGGTGCCTTTTGCGAATCGTGAACGATGCTCGAACGTGCATAAAAGGCGGCGGATCAACTTTCGATCAGAAGTCTGAAATTCGAGGGCTGTGATGTGGCATCGAGCGCTGGTCGCGACGAGTATTTGTAGGAAAAGTTCTTTGCTCCATTTGCTCCGTAAGTTTGCAAAGGTATCGAGAAGGTGGAATTGTTCGTAGGCCAATGTTGATTCGAAGCTTAAACAGATTTTTAATTACAAGAGAAATTCTCCATCTGTTTGCTGGATAAATCTACGAGAACGGTAAAAACAGTGCGCTTACTCGAGTGTTGGATCGAAATTGAAGTAAATATGAAAAGAAGTGTAAAATACAGAGACAGTGTTGCTTAAGAATTCATAGAATTTTTAGAAGTAATCGTGATTGAAGAAAGAGAAGTTTGAGAGGGAAGGCGCCGTTGCAAAGAATCGCGATATCGTTGATAAAGAAAAAAGAAAAAAAAGGCAGGAAACAAGGGAAACATTCCGCGTGACGTAATCAGGCCATTTTCTCGCAAATGAAAAGAGCAAACGTTATTGTTAGTAGCTGATAAGTGGAGACCACTGGCCAGGTGTTGGCTCGTATAAGACGTCCTACATCATTGCTCGTACATCAGTAGATTCTCCATCATCAAACTCGACACCTATTCACCCAACCATTCGTTTCTTCCGCGTACATCGCGTGTCTTCAGTTCGAACGATAACAGGTCATAAAACGAAACGAAATCTTAGTAAAGGACAACGTGATTATCCAAGAGAAAATACAATTTCACTTTGTTGAAGAAATCTTCAACTCGATTAAGACAGACAGATCCTGCCGGGTTTAAAAATGGATTAGAAAGATTTAATGGAATTACCATTGGATAATCAGAGAGAAATTGATCGATGACGTGCGCTTGGTTTTTGGGAATCAATTTTAAGAGCAACGGTTGAAGAGCAGATGCGATTGCCAGTGAGTTTTCTCAGCTGTGTTCATAGTTGTCAAATAGTGTACGAGAAAGGAAGTCGATAAAAGATAAACTCTTTTTAGTCTGATTGTGGTTAACGAAACGAGTAACTGCGAGATCTAAGACGATAAATGAAAGACTTACGTGGAACGAGAATCAATCGGGACAGGAAGTAATTGCCCTCCCTTTGATTAATTTCAACGCCTCGCGTTTGCAGCGATCATCGAAGGTTCATTCTGCGACGTGAGAGGATTTTTCGCGATCGCTGAACTATTTGACAAGATAGTAACTTGTTAGAATTATCGCTGCAATTACTGGGAATTCATTCCTACTATCGTTTCCGATAGTAGCTATCGTTTTCGTCAAAATCAAAGGGAATTTTACAATCGTTGAATTTGTTAAAACTTAGCTTAGTAAAGAAACGGAAGATCATTGAAATTATTGCTGCGAGCATAGAAATTGATACTGATTTAAAGATCGTCAAATTTTCCAAGGGCCGTGCAAGGTAACAGGAAAATCGAGATTTTCAAAATTAACTTTCAAGTACGAAGTTGACATTTGGAGCCTCTGCAAATTATATTAAACCGAGCGTACACGTAGAAATTTCTGCGCGTATCGATAAATTGTACGTGTGTGTTATCTACAATCGCGCAAGAAACCTTAAGATCGTGACACAGAGAAATGTTTGTACGATGTGAAAAAATCCTTCCGCCACTGATCCTTCGTCGTTCGCGATAAGAAATGAGAAATTGCAGCTACGTCGAAGCGTGTCGTTTAATATCACGTGCGCGTGCAATCGTATGTCACAAATCTGATTATCCGAGTGTCTAGAACTTCTTCGTCAAACTAATAAATCTTCCGAATAAAACGGGAACAACGTCGTACGCTATTGTCCTCGAATGGAAAATATTGTTCGAGGTAGAGTATTGTCCGAATACGCGAGCTAACGAGTGTGTATCAAAGGAAAAAAAAGAAAAAGAAGAAGCAAAAATGAACGGAGACGTTCCAAAAGATGCAATTTCGAGCGTGAAATCATCCTCGCCGGACAGAGACGAGAAACAAAATCTGTTGCCATCGTCGGAACAAACAACACCTGTTATAGTAAAAATGTCCAAGACTCCATCGCTTAAAAGCAGGTAAAATGACACACTTCAATCTGAATTTATTCGATGTGACGAGTTATCGAGCTGCGTAGTTGGCTTCCCAGTTAATAACTAGAATCGTGGGATTAGCTATTCATTAATGACCGGTGAATTAATAACGCATCGACGAACGCAGTCTTTCTCGTCCACTTCTGTCTCTGCGCTGTTATTTACGACTGACAAGTTAATTCGATAAGCGATTATATTCCAACCGGTCACCCCAACCGTCCCAATTATCCGAATAACGAGGACACAATTACGAAAACACCTAATAAATACTTGTGTGCAGACGTTGCTCGCTGAATTTTTCGCAAACGAGATGCTACTGTGTAGTAAGCTAAAAAGTAGTAGTGGCGTAGGTCAGTCCGCTATCGTCTTTCATAGAAATAACGTCGTTTGTTTATCGTCATGAAAGATTCGTCGCATTTCTTCAAATCAAATGGAAACGTATGCAGACGGAGAATGAGAATACAAATTGATTTATTGTGAAAATAATGCGAATAGCGATGCTATTTCGGAGTTGGAATTCAAATTCAAAGCCCAAATTCTCGAAATCTTGAATTACACCAGCGCGATTTTTGGACTGCCAAAACTGTACGAAACTGTGCAAAAGTCTCGGGCCATCCGTTATTTTTGTAAGCCAGTTAACTGCATTTGACGAGTACACTCGTCGTCGCTTGTATTTGTTCACGCACTCAACGACCTAAGCTCACGAGAGATTTCTAAAACTAAATTCCGCAGTTAGCTGGTGAATTAATGTGCAAATACTTTGATCCTGTTCCATAACAATTGACAACAGTATAATAATAATTAGCATTTAGTAAGCAATAATATTAATAAATCGGCAAGCTGCGAGTCGATTAGATTACAAATTTCTGTAGATTCGTGTAATCTTAGTCGGATAACTCGTAGTTTTGTTCCTTTTATTTCTAAAATTTCATCGATGATATAAATTCGCGACTTTCGAAACTTCACTGATTCTATCAATATAAGATTTCCAAAATTCAATCGGCTGTGCAGTAGACAGAACGACAATTTTTAAGCTGCGTTGCTTTCTCGGATGTACGATCAATTTGAAAATTATTAATAATTTGCTAAGAAAATATTTATCGATTCAAAATAATTAATATTTTACGAAACGGTATGCTACCATACACGCAGGTGTTAATTCAACGTGTACTTATTTGCTAGTCGTTGAATATTTCTGAAGAAAACTGGCAAATAACCTTGAAATTCATCGTCGAGCTTCAATTTGGACGATCAAACTGTTTCGATGATTTTACTTCGTACCTTCTCTGCAGCATAAAATTATAGAAATTTCTTTGTTGTAAACTATTCCTTATCGTCTCTTCCCGATAACGATAGAACTTAGATCAATCGACGATATCTCGACGAATTATTCGAGGTCGTGCAATATCGTATTTACGATGATCTAACCTTGTCAAGTACCCAAAGCTTGGATAAGATTCGATTACTCTTATCCTGTTAAGCAAAGAAGACGAGTTAACTCGTCATACGAATTGCTAATTCTTTTGTCATAATAATTTCTTTATTTATAGATTTTCTATATTTTTACGGGTCATCTGATTTCTATTCAAAATAAATCACTGCTATATACATCTTACATTTGAAGACTCTAGAGCAGAAACGTGATAAATTATTCTTCAGAGAAAGGGGATTTTAAAATCCAATATACTTTTAACTATATTTATGGCTATTATAATTAAATAGCAATAATTATTCCGTGATTCTATAAAATATTTCTCGGATAAATCATTCCAAATTTAAGATATTCTCTTTTAGCCATTAAGCTGTATAAAAGTCAGAGAATCAACAAACATTGACTCATTAATCTTCATTTACATTTGCAAGAATTAAAGCCGACCTAATTAAATTTGATTTATCTTCGTTAGTTTTTAATTCTCTAATTAATCGAAAATCTCCTTATTGACAGGCTATCCAATCAACAGATTAATTTCCAATTTTTATTCCATTCCCCTAACATCTTTCCTTTCGCTGAATCTCACAGTTTTGTGAAACTTAAACAAATGTATAACAATGAAATGTATAACGTTGTAATAAACTATTATCGTTTGATCCTTAACACGTCGATTTTGAATGTTTCATGAATTTCTTTCTCTTCCATCACACTATCGCCTGTATCTCCTTTGCTCATTTTTCCTCTCGCTTTTGCTGTTGCTTCACGCCTTCTCTAAGTACCGAACAGTTTATCTTAATGATATCAATAATTTCATCGCTATCAGAAGATTAATCGATTAAATTATCGATCTTACAATTAATGTTAGTAAATGCCATCGATCTGAGAGATGAATCAACACAACGGTGAACAAACGCGGACCGCAGAGTTCACCGCGTGTGTCGGCGATTGATTTACGCGTGGCAATAAATAAATTGGTAGATAACAGTTGCTCGGTTATCGTACGGAGTCAAAATGGCGACTTCCTTTTGGCCATATGAAAGGGTGGCGAGCGCGAAGGTCTCAGACAGATCATCGAACTGGTCGCGTCGATATATTCTACTGTTGGTTCTGTGCAGCTGTGGCCGCTTTTCGCACGATTTTCGCGCGTTTTCACAGCGACGAATGATGAAATCGCTCCTGTCGACTTTGCATCTCGAATCGTGTAAGCATCGCAGTTCGTTCGAGTTATCGCTGACTGATTAAGAAGTTCCTTAAACATGCTTCTTCGACGCGCTTTAAATAGACAGAAGCACCAGAGGCAAGTGGCAAGCGTGTTATTTATCGACGGCGTTAAAGTAATTGGTCGAGTTGTCTAGGGATTGTCAAAATTATTTTTTTTTTCTTTTTCTTTCTCTTTCTCTTTTTCGGTGAAGATTCAGTTGATTTGTGAACTGTTGCCACTAATGAGAACGGCTGCCTGTCTGTTTCGGGATATGATAATTTCAGAGTGAAGTTTTAAAACGGTGTAAATGATTTATGATAAATGTGTCGAGTTTGTGATCAAAATTGTCGTGTGTTTCATCTGTTGAAGAGAAATAGTTGGTGAACTTTTGCAACGATTGACAGTTTGTCATGGAAAGGTTCAGGAAGGATCACGTAAAATGCGAAGAAATCCATCGTGAGTATTCTTCTTGAAACGTTAAATTTGAGAAAGTATTAAGTACTGGAACGCGATCAAACATGTGTCATCCATCGATCATCGAACAACTTTCGTCAAAATCTGCGAACGATAACACGAAACACGAACAGATTCATCGTGGGTATTTTTCGCGGAACGACAGAGAAATAAAAATTAGGACGATTAGCAGAAATATTCGCGCAACTAAAGAATAAAACATCGTACGGTGGAAAGAAATTTTCACACAGACAGAAGATAAAATCTCGGGTATTCGGAACGAAAAAAAAAGGAAAATGGAAACTCGTGCGAAAATTCTCGATCAAATAAAATTGTTACACGAATAAAAAATAAAATCTCGAGCATTGCGGACAAAATTGTCGCGTTAACAATACGGGAAATACCATACGCTGGAGACAAACTTGACGATAAAATTTTCCATCGTTCGCCATCTCCGCTACAGACGATCATCCGCTTAGCATAATAAAAATGCATGTCTAAATCCCGCTAGATGTATACATCGCGCAAAATACGTCGCAAAAATCACAATTTGCAAGTCGTCTATCGCGCGCGAATCTCGGCTAGAATTTTCATAAAGATTCGTATCGAATAAGGAAAGCGATGGGTGCGTAACGATCGATTGACACCAGAAGAACAATATGATCAGCTGAAATTTGCTATTCAAATCCGGCAAGATCTCCGCGGAGAATATATTACGACGCGTGTACAAATGTCGACGAGGCCTTGATGAGAATTTCGTAGAGCATCTCGCGTCTTTGACTGAGTGCTCGAAGAAATAATTTATTCCCTCGCGGTTATTTTGCTAGAAAAAAAAAATAGTACGCTACACGTGTTACCACGTGTCGAGATAATCGAAACCGAGATTCAATTCCGCGCGAATGATTTACGATCTCTATCGTCAAGTAGCTTTCGCGGAAAGCAACGTCATTGTTAAATAATCGATGCGCAGACGTAATCGTTATTTTGCTGAATCTCGAAACCGATAATCGTTAAAGGAATGATACGACGTAGCATAAAAATCGATTAATGCCTGTCTGATTGCTTAAGATTAATTAAAAAGCTATCAAGTTTCAGGAATATACCTGACTTCTATCTTTAAGTGGGTCAATACGTAGCGACGTATAGGATCAAATTTCTCAATCAAAAACGTGTTCGTCCTTATAAAGAGTACAATCACCTCGTCAAACGGCCTCGTGACGAACTTTTATCGTGTCAAATGGCTATCGTAAGAATAATCCACTGAAATCAATGACCATTACAAGGAATCTGTTCCAAGTTCCGATACCAGTTGCGCTGAAAATCGTTTGTGTTCCTCTCGTGCTCGTGACAGGAATCTATATAATTTTAGGACGTAGGACCAACTTTGAAATTTTCGACGTATTTCCAAAATTTATCTTTCCCCGATCCAGCATGGCCGAGCGATCCAATAAAATGAAAATTTGAAAGAAATCTGAAATAGAATTTTTGTGAAATTTGTAAAATTTATCTCTTCTTCGTTCGACTAAAGTCGAACTAATTCGCTAAAAATTAAAAGAATTCTACGCGCGATAAGAACCTATGAAAGACAAATCTGCGAGCAAATGAAAGCGAAGTTCCTTCTTGCAAGTACCAACCGCCAGAATTGTAATTTTCAGGAGCCGGTACAGAGCATGGCCAACGCGGAAGCTACGTCGTCGCGCCGTGTTAAAAAACGGCGAGTGCAACGTCCTTCAGTCGCGAATCTCCAGGCGTTCCCTGCGCTTCCTCCGGGACATATTCACGACCCTGGTCGACACTCAATGGCGATGGATGTTGCTGTGCTTCAGCCTGAGCTTCGTGCTCTCCTGGCTAGGTTTCGCGGTCATCTGGTGGCTCATCGCGTTCAGCCACGGTGACTTTGAAAAGGACCACCTGCCCCCGTATCAAATAGACAACAACTGGACACCCTGCATCAACAATATCTTCTCGTTCACGAGCTGTTTCCTGTTCAGTATCGAGACGCAGCACACGATCGGTTACGGAAGTCGTGTCACGACCGAGGAATGTCCTGAAGCGATCTTCGTTATGTGCATCCAGAGCATCGTCGGTGTGATGATCCAGGCGTTCATGGTGGGCATAGTGTTCGCAAAGATGAGCAGGCCCAAGCAGAGAACTCAAACGTTGCTATTCTCGCGGAACGCTGTTATCTGTCAGAGGGACGGCGAGCTCTGTTTGATGTTCCGAGTCGGCGATATGAGGAAAAGTCACATAATAGGAGCTGCCATTAGGGCCCAATTGATAAGGACCAGGACCACCAAGGAGGGCGAAGTGCTGTCACAGAACCAACAGGAGCTGGCCGTAGGCACCGATGGTCAGAATGGTAACCTGTTCTTCATCTGGCCCACTACGATCGTTCATAAAATCAACGCGGAGTCGCCGTTTTACAACATGTCCGCCGAGGACATGCTGACGGAGAGGTTCGAGATTGTGGCGATCCTCGAGGGGACGATAGAATCGACAGGACAAACCACTCAGGCCAGATCCAGTTATTTGCCACAAGAGATCCTCTGGGGACACAGGTTCGAGCCCATGGTCACGTACTCGAAAGAGAGACAGGGCTACGAAGTGGATTACTCCTTGTTCAACAATACCACGCAGGTCGGAACGCCTCTGTGTTCTAGTAGAGAGCTGGCGGAGTTTTACAAGATACAAGAAGAACTTCGTCATGGGAACGGTAAGTGGTTGCAGGTTTCTAGAGAATGGATACACTTGGCATTGAATAGAACGTAGTTTCTGTGTGTTACCTGTGTTATCTGTTTAGCCTTTTTTTTTTAGTTCTCTTCTCTTCCGAAATGAGTTTGACGTGAAAAGAAAGGATCGAATATTTGTATCTAGATTCAGCGGTGAGCTAGTTAGATTTTTGGATAACTAGATCTTCCCTTCATTTCGTATCACACGGTGTCGTAAGAGTAATGAGACTGAATCTCTGTTGGCATACATTGTACATTTAAAAGTACGATTACCAATGTTGTCCAACAAGGAAACGAAGCATTATACAACGTACTGAATAGTTTCGAACTGGAACATTCTACAATTCACAAACCTACAGTGAATTCACGAATTAAATGAAAAAGTCGGACACGAGAATATAATGAAAGTAACTCATGGAGCTACTAAAAACAAGAAATAGCGAATAACGTTATTTTTCATCTTGCGTTCTTTCCGCTTTGCGGCTTCTTCTTGTGGCGAATATCAGAAGTAGCCGCGTATCTTCGAACGATGAATTATGTTTCTATCTTAAGCCGTTCTTTGAAAATCATTTTGCAAGAAATAAACGAAAGAAAGACTTATCTTCCACATCGATACATCTTGTTTCTGATCAGTCTCGCTACTCTCCCACCGCACACACCGCTCACGTCTAATACTATCTAAAATGTATTAGAATTGCATACTTGGAATTCAACGTAAAACCACGCTGTTTGCCCTCGTCCTTTTACGACACGCGTCAACGACACCAGGCTCGTCCTGTCACACAACCTATTCAATTTTTATTTACTAGAGCGGAATGTCCGGTGTAATTAAAAGTTTCCGCGATGCGTCGGCCAATATAACACGTTGCAAAATAACCACTAACGACGCAACAAGGTCGGTCTGCGTTAATTGGCATGCACGCGCAAATCAAACTAATCGATATCAAACCACCTGCTTGCCTCATGCTTGCCTCCATTGTTTGTTCTGCCAGACTCGCGTGCTTTGAGCTTCGAAATGCTTTGAGCTTCGAAATGCTTTGAGCTTCTGTATGTACGTATGCACGTGTTGACGACTCTGTGAACGGGTCTCGTTCGATGTCTCTCTGACTCTGTTGGTGCTGGTGTATACCGTAGATGGAGGCCTGCGGAAAATTCCTAGCGAGCCGAAATCCGCGCCGGTGATATTGACCAGCAACCAAGCGGACGCCCCGGAGTTCCTTGCCTCTCAAGGACACTCTTCTCACGGATCACCGAAACATCACGTTGACATTCCATGGATCGACGAGAGCTCGGGTGTTTAACACGTCGACTGCGGAGCCGAAGTCGCGTGGCCGCTCAGTGCGACGGACATTTTCTTCTTCTTAACCCTCGAGCCGCGGGCGATTTTCATTTTTTTCTTCTTTCTTTTCGTACAGAAAATCGCGGACGAAATTGATACGTAGACTGCGGATATTCTTGCAGATTTTTAATAATTTTCCGAATACGACTGAAAGAGTAGAACTTGGGGATTTGTTTCGTTTCGTCGAATGTTTGTAACAGGTATCATATTGTTGGATATTTTATATATTTTGGCACACCACGTTCATTGTGTGAACTTTTGCACCCTTAAACTTCTTGTGAGTGCGTGAAATTCCGCCGTCTATTTATACCTTGTACAGGTCTATCATAAGGAGATTCTCAATACAATGGAAAAAACGACGCCGTAATAACGTGGCCAAAAATTTCGCCGAAATTAATACTAGAACTACGCGGGTCCACGATGTACCTAAATATTTTACGTATGAATCAGTCCAATTCAAACGATATTCCTTTAAAGAATTGATCTATATAATTATATTTGTAAATTTCTGTACCTAAATAAAAATCAATATTAATCGTGGCAAAAATACCAGTATGTCTTCAGAAAGTTTGTTAAACATCAGTTTGATGGTTTCAGTAGTTCTAGTGTTAACACGATGACTGCCATGCGAATCTCATATACTTTTATTGCTTATCTTTAAGACGTTAAAATAAGTAAAACGCGATTTTCGCGTCGTCCGCGGCTGCAGGGTTAAAACGCTTTCACGAGGGTTGACGTCTCTCGATAATTGGCCAAATGAGAACTCAACTCGTGGCCAGTTAACGAAACACCACACGCTGTAATTTAAGGCAAACCAAAGATTCCACAAAAAGCTACGACTCGTCTCAAAGTGCGTATCGAGCAGTTTTTTCTACGGATTTTCCGCGGCTGATGAGTTTCAGATGTTCGATAAGAGGTCCTGGTTTGTCCGTCTCACGCTTGTGTCTGTTTCTGGTATTGTCTTAATCGCGTGACGTCCTGTCGAACATTGTTGCGCGATACGATCCGATCGAGAGGTTGTTGGTAAAGGGCTATCATACGCATTGAGAGTCAAACGTGAGATTACCATTGATTTGTAATCCTGTATACTTGGTCTCCTCTCAACCAATTTTCAATTTACGCGCGTAGAAGATCCGAAATAAATTTCTTGCCTTTCAGCGTACGCACACTTTTGACTCTCAGTGCATGTACAAAACTATCGCTGAACCACACATTTACTAAATCATCTTTAACCCTTTGCAATTCTACGTCAAATTGAGTTTCACCTTCTATTTCGTTCTTTTCTTTTAATAAAAATATATTAAAACAGATGTGGTTATTGCTTATGAAAATACGAGAACACAGCCAAAACTACGAACACCTTTGAAAGTCATTTATTAAGTGTAGATCGATTAGGATAAAGTGTCGAGTGTCTGGACAGCAAAGGATTTAGCAACGCGTTCTTAAGCAAATTGAATCGCTGAAACAGTAAGCGAAATTTCTTCAATTCCTGCTTTTCTCATCATCGTCATTATCGAAAGATATTTCAGACATTTGACTCGACAAAAATTTCATTTAACCATTTCATACGTAACTGAGACGTTACACGAACACCTAGGCATCTGTTTTACAAAGTTAAAAGAGCGAAAAGCTTCAACCTCACATACAAACCACCTACATATGGAGGGCGAAACAAATACGTTTGTAAACGAAGGGTTAAGCAAAGTGGTATTTGTTGGTTGTCGTAAAATAATTTGTAAAATAATTCTAAGGCAAACACATGCACATCGAATTATGCGTCATATCGATTATCCACCAAAATTTATACAAACATTTCTACTCGCTAAGTTCGAAAGATCAAAGCTGAAATTCCTCTAAGTAGAAGACTATTTTGCAGGTATGATAGTAGACGAGGATTTCCTAATGGAGTCCTGTCAGGACAGCCAGTACCACTACGGTCATCGTCCACACCTAAATCATCCTCATCATCATCCAAACCACAATATAACCTACGTGGACAGCGGCAGAAGCGAAACCAGCGCCGACGAGGCGACCACCTGTCGAAATTCTTGCAGAGACTCGACGTATCACGGACCACCGGTTGCAAATCGAGACCATAGCCACTACAAGATTCTCGATTTAGACGCTGATGGGATCCAGGTGATGGGTGACGTCGATCTACAACACTTGCCGGAAGCGGTGAACAGGGAGATCCTGAAGAACAGCCGCGAGATCATCTTCGAAGAGCCAGAAACATCGAGAGAAGGGAGTCCGTTGTTACTAAAATCGACTAATCGGAAGAACACGAGACACGGTGTTCCGGACGAGGAGAAGAGATCTTTGAACAGTTCCAAGAGGAGTCTCTATCATAGAAATATTCTTCGAGGCTTGGAAGAAGATAAAAGATCTCTGGATGGGTCCAGAAGAAATTTGAATGGGTCCAGAAAGTATTTATTAATTCCCTTGGATAACAAGAACGCGGTGGAGACCGGGTACAGGGAGAATTTCATCGTTAATAGAAAACACACGGGCAGCAGAGAGTATTTAAACGCGACGAGGAAGGCCATCTACGTAAAAGGATACAGGGAGCCCCAAGAAGTGGACGCTAGAGGAAGATTGAACTCCAACGACGACAGGTTGATGATAGAAATAGAAAAACCTTCGAAATCGTGTCAGCCACAGGAGATATTAGCTAAAGATAAGAGCACTTCGCTGTCAGATCCTGATCTATCGCCGAACGACTACGTTCCTGCTATAAAGTCACCAGTTCCATCGACTTTGTTGCCAATCTCTCCAGTATCCGATCTGTCGCCAGAATCTGGCTTCTACGATGGAATGCAGTGGAATTGCAGCCCGGAGTGCGTTAGAAAGGATCTAAAAATTCCCAACGAACCTGTGATCGCAAGAAATAGAAGGAGTTACGAGAATGCGCAGCTTCAGGATGTGAACGAGGTTTTATCGAGACCTAACAGTGATAATAGCTCGTTGGATAGCGAGGAGTCTAAGAATTTAGTTAGTGAGAATGGTTCTCGTAAATTTGGCGAGAAGAATATTGTCGCGAAGCAGACGGTCCCTTACACGAGCGTCTGAGCAAAGTGTGCCTTTCTCTTAGTGTAACATATCGCTTCCAAGTGCCAGTGCAATTGTGTTGTACAGAATATTGCGTTTTACGTATTTCCAAAGCGGCATCAGAGTCGTGATTGGTCTTATTCAACCCTCGAGCATCAATGATATTGGACACAGCTGCGGCTGGACGCGAGAATCTGAACATTTATTCTTCGGTTCCATCGATCAGTTTGTTTTGTTCTTTCGGGCGAAATCCCCTTATCCCCACTCTCCTTTTATTTACGATTGAACCAATATTATTAATAAGATTCTATAAGTAACGGTAACGAGCTTGCTTATAGAATAAGTGAAATTTTGCAATTGAATTTTACAGATTACAAGTCGTCCGACTATTTCGTTCGACGTGAAGCTGAACGCACGTAATTGTAAGAATCTAAGAATTAATATTGTTGATTGGTAAATTATCGTGCAAGAGAACTCTTTATAAAAAGTAGATATACGAAATAAATTTTGACAAATTTCTGAGGAATTCAACAAATCCGTGGAATAAGAACTTTCAATTAGTTTCACGTAGTTCATTGTGTTCTGAGGGTTGAGAAAGTAACCAATGTGTTTCCGTACAGACATTCTTCGTGTATGGCGGTGATTATACAGAAAAGTGATAAACGACAGAGCTACAACAAACAAGCGACGACTAAAGGATAGAAAATAAATCAAAATTATTCTCATTTATTTTCTATCGTTCAGCCGTCACGTATTTCATCGCTGTGCTTCTTATCGCTCACCGCTTAGCGTTTATCACTCTTCTGTATAGTCACGGCTTAAAACGCGTAACTTTTCCAACTATATATTATAAGTATCTGTGAATTTATATTCTATAAATTAAGTAGAAGATATGCGGACAATTATTTTTGCTATTTTACGATGTTTGTAAATTACACTAAACCGCAGGTCGGTTAGAAGCTTCCATGTGTAATAATTAAAAGAGCCAGTCAAATTGCTCGTTCTATTTAGTAAAATTAATCTTCTAGAAACAAAACGTGGATATAATCGTTTTTGTTCGAACGACGAGGCTTTCGAGAACTTGGCTGAAAACGCTTCACGAGGTAGTTTCGAAAACGAAGCATACGACGCTCTAACCATTAATTACATAATTAATCGTCATTTTAATTAAAACTTGGGAACTGAAATATCGAAGATCTTGGAGATTTCATTAATGAAAATTATCAAACAATTCAGAGTTTAAGATTAAGTTATCTAAAGTCAGCATATTCGATAGATTTAGGTATAATGATCGACTAGATGTAACAAAAGTACCTAGCAAACTATCGAAAGGTATATTTTTACAATTTAGCACGCACAAACGCTAAGGTATTAAATTAACGATATTCTGACTGAAGTCATCGATACGTCAGTTACGTCCATGCCTGGCAAAGCATCAGTGTTCGAACGAAACTTCGTAGATTTAGCGATGCCATTTAATTCCTGTTAATTCTCCCGTAAATTCACCCATTAAAGACCAATTTGCCGGATATAGGCAAATGAAGAAGAAAAATCGAACGAGTCTTTGGAATTTCATTTGGTAACCACGACATTAAAAAATGGAATTCAATGATTTACTTCGATCAAAAACAAACAACAAAACATATATATATATACATATTTCAAACGAATAGTCTTTAGTGGGTTAATTTGACAATTTATGGCGAAAGGAACCGTGTTGGTTAAACAATTCCACGTACTATACTTCTAATTATAGTAGAAAAAAGGTAGCCACCATAGCGAAGATAAAGTGCCTTGTTTTAACTTTCTATTTCCACGAGAGTGAGGGTAACGAACGTTCTCACCGCCAAAACAAATTAGCCTCGTTTAATATTTATTGCTTGCAGGGTATCCTAAGCACTAGGTCGACGTTTGTATATAAAAACGTTCCCAGTTAAAAAGACACTATCGATCGCGAGGATAGGTTTGCACGAAATCGACAGCCGCTTCGAGAGCTTCTCAGCTATGTGATTCGATCGGCACAGCGAACCAGATCGAATTATTCTGATATTATTTAGACAGAGTGTGCAGAGAAACCTGAAATGGTAGAGCTCCGAGTGTTCCTCCGGGACATGGATACATGCCATCGTGACTTCTAGCATAAATTGTGAAACTCTTATTTGTAATAAAGACCAGTCGAAATCTACGAGAAATTCAATTTTTTCCTTTCTCTCAATTTCGTCGTGAAAATCCTTCCTCGTTTCGCTTTACCTTTTTCCGAAAAAATTTATGACGCGAGCATTTACCCTCCGTTCGACGTGTATACTCGTCATTGCTTAAGTTTAACTATGCGTCCCCGTAAACGATTTTTGAAACTAAAGTTCACTGGTTAAGAGATGCTTCGTGTATCACGTTCTACGTACCAATTCACTTGGAAACGCGTCTGATAAGCGAAGGGACGTGAGAATGATAGTATCGCGTGACCATCGAAATTAATATATCGAGAAACAAGCGATCATCGCCGAATAACCTACGTGCGCGATTTTATCGCGCGAAGATTCTCATATCGCGTGCTTTCGTCGGCGGGAACGCGTTTTCGATGCTCCACTTTGAACATTATGCCAACAGCGCAACGCAGTCCACCTCCGTAGTCTGGCAAATCGTCGTCACTCAATTTAAATACGGCCAATTATTACGAAATGCTGACTTGGCGAACGAAACTAACTGCATAAACGGCCAGAGAGGAGAACAACATTAGCAGTGTGAAAGTATCGACATTATGCCGAGCACGAAGGGTAAGTGATCGAAGAGAAGCCGCTTCAAAAACCATTACTATCGTCGTTTACGCTCTTACAGTATTTTCGCTTGAATTTCGGAAATTTTTCGCTGTCGGGAACTGAATTGAATTTACCGTGTGGTAATTTTTTTTTTGGCAAGGCCGGTTCGAAGTTAAAATTAAATCGGAAATAATAATAATAATCGACGAACTGAAACAACGAAGAGCAAATTGGTTTCGTTGTGTATCATTATTTGATACTATTTTCATCGCATGTGTTATATTCTTTTAATTCTTAACCTTAGGAAACTTGATTCCAAATCATAAATTCTACGTTTCTTGGAATAATTAGAATTAGTAAGATGTTAAAAAGAATTTTTAAGAAAGAAATTTTCACCTCGTCCTTTCTCGTTTCGCGATATTTGAACACAGAAACTTGATAAAGATATCTGTCTATGAACGAAGCCTTGTTCCTCTTACTAAAAATTTAAGAAACAAGTTCCACGAATCTACGAATATTCTACATGTTTGTATAAAACGTTCTACATATTTCTGTCAAAAACAACAGATCCCTATGGAGAGGACGTGTCGCTCCTTTACCCGGACAATCACAGCGATAAGTTCGCCAAGTTTACAGAGACACCCTGTGAAACGCCGATAATCAAAGGCGTAGTAAATCAATTACGAAAATGGCCAGCGGATGTAATGTTCGCATTTCTGGCAGCCTGTCTAATCATAGGAAGCCTGGTTTTCTTGATCTTCCTCACGGTGGCTATTTGTGCGCCCACCGTTGTCGGTAACAGGTGTCTAGCTGTTTCTTTATTATACTCTTGATGGAAAGGATACAGTGAGATCATAAATCAAAGCATTAAATAGGTATAATAATCGGCCTATCGAATTTCTGATTGCCTTATTATTCGAATTGTTCGAAAGCCAAACTATTAATCGAACTTTTTGAAAGCCAAACTGATCAGCGCTACTTTTCGCAAATTTCTAGTTTCACTATTCGGGTACCAAAAAGTATGAAAGTTACCAAAGAATGAACGTCTCGTGTCCATAGGTTTGTTTATCGCAAAGAGATGGTAATGCACAATGCTAAACAAATATTCGTAGGAAAGTTTAAGAAAATAATGCTTATGATCGATGTGTTTACCAATTTCCATTAAAATCTCGCTGTATCAATCATCTTGTCATCGTCTACACGCTATAGTAATTACTAAACTACGGATGTTTACGTAAATTCATGTTTACAATAACTCGTAATTTTTACTTATTTACTTATTTACTTATTTATTTACTTATTTACTTATTTATTTACTTATTTACTTATTTATTTACTTATTTTTATATCTGAATTACGAAAAGGTGGAACTTGAATAGAGATTCGTTACAGATTCTACCAAATATTATTATGTCGATACTTTATTTCGGGTATTTTGCGTATTTTCATACATTATGCGCATTCTGTACGATTTTGCTCTTTCAAGTTTCCCACTTAGCGATTACCATGTTAATAAAAATCAGTCCGCAGTTACAAAAGAATTTTTCCAGTCTCGCTATATTTTTTCAACGATTCAACGATTTCCGTACACAAGGCAAAAATTTTGATATCGACGTTGTTCCATAAATCATTCGATATTTTAGAATAGGAGGAATCTCGAACCTACAAGTCGGAGCATCCAATGCGTACTTCTTCAAACTGGATAATCAGAACTGGTCGACGACGGATTATTGTTACATAGAAACTGCTGCCAGAAGACATCCAGACTTTAACGTAAAACCTTCGAGAGAAATCTTTGAAATTTTAGCGTTTGTCCAAATTCCAGAACGCCGGTGACGCGAATTTTTATCGTAGGTGTACCTGATAAATTTAATAAAGGAGGAGCCTAATAAGGGGAGATTGAATCAGCAGAGTATTAATGGAACAAGGCTGGAATCTAAATTGAACGATTCAAATAACTATCATTCCTCGATATCGAGTCGAGAGGATAGGCTTAGGGAACAATTGGTACTTGCAAATGGAAATATAAGGAACGTCAATGTATCGATCGATAAATTCTTCAAAGGGTGAGATCGACTATAAACTTCTACATTATTCGAGACGGTTTAAACGATTTTGTTTGCAGCTCGAAACTGTGGAAAATTGCGAAAGAATTGGACGACCAAGTTCTGGAAATCGCAGCCAAAGCACAGTTGCTTTGGAGCGTTCCTGGTGTCGTCCTCAAACCGAATATGTTTTGCAATCTAGACTCGATGAAAAGTTATCTTTGCAAGTAAGCAGAACATTTTTATCTGCGTAAAATTTCTTTACGTTGTTCTAAATAATTAGACGGATGTTTATACGTCTATACAATCTAAAATTAATTTATAAAAATTAAAAAAAAAAATTTGTAAAATATTCAAAGTACACTACAACCCATAATTATTATGTATTATGACACTTATCAATATTTAATATAAATTACATATTTTTCGGTGATTTTATTTTCTAGCTAGCTTACTATAAATCTGTTATTTCGTTTATATTTATATAAATTGTAAAATTTAGTACAGTTAATTGGTAATGTACGAATATCTACGTAAGATGAATTTTTTTTAGTTAGATTCTGCTTCTTCTCAAAAATATGAATCTGCATAAACATCGGTACTCTAATAATAATTCAGGTCGATTATGCTTTGTTCTTCGAACAGCAGTAAAGACGAGTGTTTACCAGACAAGCTGGCAACTATTGAGCCAGAAAACGATATTCAGCTGACAGGAGTACCATGTCAAGCTTTCATGGGCTTCATCGTCCAAGAAATATCAAAGAACAACCATAATGGAAAATACACATTGAAGGAAGCGGTAGAAAAATATTGTCCAAGGTAAAATTGAGTCGATGAAAGTCGGACATAAAAATCTTGGTACATCCGTACGCGAAAATAATTATATTTCCTTGTAGATTGTATTACTGTCCAGAAATTCGGATCCTAAACTCGAGCCCAAAGTGTCCAACGAATGCTTTAAACTGCCCTATCGTTTATTCGAGTATACTAACGCATATCACGTGACGACTGATATATTTTATTACAAACTGTACACGCTGTAGCTTATAAAATATAATTTTAGAGAAATGATGTATTCGCTCTTTCGTTCGATTTTTCTCCTTTCCTCGTGAATGTCGATCCTATGCTTCATTTGAAGGTTCTATGTTCGTACAGTCGAAGGACGCCCAGCCACATCCAAATTTCTCCGACTAAATGGCAAAATTTACCATTCGAGTACTGTATGATCGAAAAGCAAATATATACGTGTTAAGGGTCTGAAACATACATATCAGTAAAATTGTGCCTAACGTGTAAGACAGAGCGGTAAATAATGGGAAATAGGAGAAAAATAACCAAATAGCGACAATGGCTTCGCTGATACCGCAAACCAAGTCAGCCAGATAGAGAACTATCGATGGGAGACTCCAACGTGGATTTTTCTACAATATTTACAATTATTAGAGATATACACTACCATTCAAAAATTTGAGATTTAAAGATTTGTTTGTAGCACTAATTTTAAATTGAGCGATTCAAGGTAGATACAAATGATTCGAAATTTTTAACCAATAGTGTGCATAATTTGTAGTGTATATATATATACTATATATCTTATAGTAATAGCGTGTAACAAAAATCCATAGTTTTAGAACAATTTTTATGTCCTTCTTATCCCACTACAATACAATTTCTCTCAACAAAAGCAAACCATCAACCCTTTTGGCAAAGTTCAGCAATGAAATTATTCTAAATAACATATTCTATTATTGTAAATAGTATTCTATATAAATAACAAAATTGATGAAATGTTCTCACCGAGATCAAAGAATAAGCAAGCATGCCAATGGCGAAGAAAGAAACAATCGTATAAGGCATAGAGTAGCCTAAGGTCAAAGTGATCACAGCTTTATGAGCATAACCTGGAGCAATCTCTCCATTTTCCAAGATACTATACTCTGTCCGACCATAACGGACGCTATGATAATTCAGAAGTAACATACAGGTAGACAGCAACAAAGCTTGAAAAATTCTTAGTATTTCATTTTCAGAAGTTTCGGTAGAATCAAGTTTCCCTTCCTTTATGTTTATCTCATTTGCAGAAGGACAAGTAGTTTTAAATTTTCGCGGGGGAAATCCATGATCGATTGCCTAAAAGAAAAACAGATTCCATCAGATTAACCATCAGTAACCAATTATTTGGATTAATCGCTTCTAGATTTAGTTCTGATTTTTCATTCGCTTTTGCTTCCTTTCTTCAATAGTAATAGGTCAAGGTTTTATGTGAACCATACAGCACTGTAATAAGCAGAATAATTTGAATGTTTAAAAGCATACAGCTTTCTCCATTAAAACATAACTTTATTCATAGTCCCCACAAGTCAAAGATTTTTTTATCCTACCACTTTCCCCCTGGACCTTCTATGTTCATAGACCAAGAGAATAAATTTTGTATTTAACACATACACCCCCACTTTCACTGAAATTTTAGGTCAGTTATTGAAAAAGAAAATTAAGCACCCATAGATAAAATAGGCGATATGTTAATTTATAAGATATTTTTGTTATACCATGGTAAAATATTAAAGTATCAGTAAAGTGCTATTATATTTATCCTTATATCTATTTTATTATTATTATGTGAAGTTAAGTTGGAATACAAGAACAGTAAGAGATGGGAAATGAAACTTTTGTAACCCGTCAGGGAATCAAGGAGGTAACTTAACCATTCAAATGAAACCTTCTTTCTCACAGAAAATTTCACCTAACCAGAAACAATGAAATAATTTCTAAGGACTTACTTCGTCGTGTATCGATTGAATTTTACCAGAATAAACATTCATCGTGAGAATTTTCTTTTTCTTTTTTTTCTTCCTCTTTTCAATGAGAATCGAAAATTACAGACCTAGGTTCCTTGAAGTGAAACGCATTATGCAACGTTATTCAAATTGTTCAGAGAGGGAAGATTATTGAATCAAAATTATAAGATGATAAGCCGTGTATAACCTTCGGGGGAAATTTCGGTGAATTATTTTTCACTTGCAGAAAATTGCTCGAGCGTTTCGGCTATGAGAATAAGAAAAGAACTTGGAGAATGGCACGTCGTTGCAAACGTTCTGTGCTTTCCAATCTGAAAGCGCTGATTGGAAACAAAAATACGGTGAGTACATGAACACACGTGCGCGTGTGTGGATAACGTCGTTAACGTTGCATTCATCGTTATGCAAACCGGTTAATTGATTGGCAATAGATCGTTGAATCGTGAAACTTGGTTGGAATAATTACGAATTATCGAAATTAGGATAAATCAATTCTCTGAGTTAATAATTGGCACGGTTCCAGAAAAGAGTAATCAAAATTCGAATTGCTTTTTCTCGTTTCCGGGTCAAACTTGGAATCATTTTCGTAAAGTTTAACGAGAATAATCATGAGATTTCGATGTAGACGAAAAGTTAACGAACGTAGTGGATATTTAGTTAGTAGCTTTAGTAATGTTCGTGACATTACGATGAGAAACAGGTAGATAATTTATGTAACAATATTCTAGCGACTTGGACAACTAGCGTGCACCCTGTGTGACCATTACATCATGGGAAATTCTATCTACGTGATCATACTCGGCCTCATTGGGACCGTTAGTCGATCGTAATACTCCTTAATTATTTCCGCATAATAAAACACAAGAGTTCACGAATCTCTTTCGTCTGAACGAAGATAGTGGTTCGTGAACTTTTAAATTCGATTCACCAAATGTTCAATCTAACTTTATTTGAAATATCTTGAAGTACAGTATTGTGCAACAGTCCTTGGCCACCTACCAAAACAAAATAATTTTGTTTCTATGAATGAGTGGAAAGATACTTTATATTATTTTAGATTTGTTGTTGATTCCCAAAAAGTGTTATCTTTTTCAGGAATTATTGGTAATTTACTAGAAAAGAATCTTTTTTTAAAGAATTATTTTAGCGATGCTGTTAGGTAATTTTGCAATAAACTTATTTCCTACTATCTTCCATTCTATCTTTAGTGCTTCAAATAATTTATTTATACGCCTCTCACTTTCTATATTCTTAAGATACACTTTAAATCATTTTACACGTATTTTACAATATATAATGTACAATTGTACATATGAGTATCGAAATATTCTTAAAGAATATACATATAAGCTAAGGAAACGAAAACAGAAGATTCGTTTCTATGCAACACTACGTGAAAATATCTCCTAAAATCATGATAAATTACTATCATGAAATTAAGCCTTTTGCATAATACTGTATACGAAAGAAAATCTTACAAATACACTGCCTAATTAATGACCTAGGTGATTACAGCGTTTGATATCATCCGCATAATAAATTGCAAATTGCCAGTCAGATCACCCTCGCAAACCAGAAACAATGAAACCGGTAATTTATTCAATTCCCCTGACAGTCTTAGAATAGAATTTAATAACAATTAATCGTTCTATTATTAGTACCTTTGGATGTGGAAAGAGATCTAAAGCTAATGACGTCGATTCTGGGAATAGAGCACTACACCTTAATCATGCTGGGAGCAATTACAGTGAGTGATTCGAAGAAATTTCCCTTAAGTTCGACATACTAAAACGAAACGATATTTTTTTCTAGGAATATCCAATGTTACATACACCCTGGCTCTTAATGCAATTGTGCGTGATCATCGTGGAGGTCACTGTATTCTGTGTGAAAGTATTTTTGGATGGACTTCACATAAAACGCGATGAAATTTTATTATCCGTCCTGACCGTACATAATTGGCTTCAAGTGTTTTGTTTGTTCCATAGACAAGCTCGACAGTCTCGTTAAATCTTCAATTCTAAAAAAAATTTGATAGCAGAAAATATTTATGCAATTTGAATTATTAAAATTATTGTAAAACCTTGTACACAATGTTTTGATATAATAAAGGATAACCGTACGACGTATATACTTGAAATTGCAGACTACTTATTGTATTGTACCAATTTCGCGTTTGTTGTTAATATATATATATATAATTTAAAAAAACACGTGGATTGCAGTTTGCTCATAACCTAATGGTTCTATCATGTACGAATAAGTTGATAAAATCCTGTTATAATGTCATTAAAATTAGAAAAAAATGTTATATACGCACGGACAGAGAATAGGAAAGAAAATGGAAAGAATCGGCATGTAAAAAATTTGTCAAAGGTACGAAAAAAATATTAAAAATTTAAACTAGCGTATAATTAAGTATATCTTGCGTTTCTTATTACTATTAATATTGTATTATACAATGTTAGGTAGAAGCACTGTACATGGCACTGATGTGTTTCGCAATATATTGTTTAAGTTGTATCACTTTAGAAGCCGGAGGCCGTTACCCTCACGGGAATCCAGTGACAAAATCGGCCGCATTTAATGCTCTTTTTCGGCGAAATTACAGTAACAAAGTTTAAATATTACCGTAAAACTTATCATTTTATTAAAAATCTTCATCCTTGTTTTATATCTTCGAGGAAAACATGCTTGAATATAAAAGATATGAAATTTATATTTTTTAATTTAAAATTTTAAAACAATTTAAAAAATTTTTTATTTTAATATTTAAAATTTTAAAATTCGAAAATTTGAAAATTTTACATTTGAAATCTAACTCGTCTAAAGAAATTAAAACTTTATTCTCAGATCTGAAGATTATAATATTGGTAACAAATATAATCTCTGGACTGATAACTACTCTAATGATGACCTTTGCTGATAGATATGATATTCCTTACTTATATTTACCATGGTTGGTGGATACCATGAAAGGAATGACTTTATGTGAAGGACCAGCGCTTCTAAACTTAGCCAATGAACTTCTATCTAACATTACTCTTCCTACTGCAATATTTATACTTACGACTTTCTTTTTATACGGTACAAAAATCACACACGTCCGTATATTATAAAGTAACATTACACAAACATTGATTATTCTAATTGTTTAAATTTTATATTAAATTTTAATATAAATGCATTTCAGTTGAGGAACTTTGCATTTGGAATGATGTATTCATAAGGTTTCAACATTGCTGGAAGAATTATCACAACGAAAAACATTCTGCCATGGAAAAAGCTAAAGAAAAATTATTTGCTATACGTAATAAAAAATTCATATGCCAAAATAATGTTAAGAACGAATTAAACATTGGTGTTGAAAGATTGAAATCTGATAAAAAACCTATCGATTTTTGCAATAACATCAATGATCAAGTTTCTGCCGAAACGCGTTTAAGACCGATTAAAAGTACGATTGAAGATAATAATAACTCTATTCGGAATCAACTATTGGATATAACTGGATAATTCATTTTTAAATAATTCTTTCAAATCCAATTCATAGGCAATGTAATTAATTTTAATTCGTATATACATTGATTTACATTTTATAACTATAATTTTTCTCTGCTTCGTTACTTTGATATTTTATAAATTATCTTCATTACATATCTCACAGCAATTTTGTAAAAATTTTTCTGATAATAAAATCAAACATTACTTACCACTGAAGATGACTCGACAGCCATTGAATTCGAAGAATGCACAGTTTCAGCACACTTTCTTGCACCTGAAAGATGAGACCGAAATTTTGTGTGACACCAAACATTGTTAGATGTTATCTAATATGGCGATCGCGAATCGGAAAAAATTTTTGAATATCGATCGATTGAACAAATCAAATATCTTATATCACTTTAATTGTATGGTAGTTATTTCGATTTATAAGTAGCATTTGTTAATTTTAATTTGCATATATGTACATTGATTTAAATTTTATAATCATAATTGTTCAATCTTTCTTACTACTCCAATATAGTATATATTATTTCTATTAAATATCTCACAGTAATTCTGAGAAAATTTATCGAATAATAATATCAGGCTCTTACTTACCTTAACAATTACCTTCAAAACCATTGAATTCGAAGAATGTACAATTTCACCACAGTTTTTTGCACCTGAAAAACGAAACCGAAATCTTATGTGACGATACACATTGTTACATTATCCAAGATGGCGATCGAGAATCGCAAGTAATTTAAATTATTGAATATCGATCTATTGAAAATCAATATTACGTAGTACGTAACTGCCAAACTATAAATCAGTATTCTATAGTAAATTATCACGAATTGCATGTCTCTTAATAATTATTTGATAAATATGCTGAGCCACATTTTATGTATTTATAGAAAATTTAAACATGTAAATGCAAAGATAGAAAATATTTGAATTATAGATTTAAAGGTATAAAATATTTGAAATACATGACTATATATAATATTCATATTATATTCACTAAAATGTGAATTTACATAAATGTATTGTATGTGTGTATTTGAATATGATAAGAGATCATACTAATTAAGATTAAAATCAGATATTTGATTAAAAATATATTCAACAATGTTAAAAGATTGTAGCAAGCAACAGACGGTGTCTTGGCTTCTGTATAAGATATTTCTCAGTATCTATATATTTTTATGCCAATTATTATGTAGCTTGAAATATCATTGCGTAATTATCGTTTTGTGTGCACTTACCAATTTGTATTCAACAAATTCAATAAGTTTCTTTGAAAATTTATGGAACGACATAGCACACCACTCAACAAAACTGCACAAAAAGATGGAAGCTGCGTATTAATTTGAAAAACTTTCATTGCGCAGTCTAGGAATATCGATATATCCAGATCAATTGCAATCTCTTCTATATACTCTACTAATATAATTTTTCTTATTTCTAGAATACAAAATCATGCATTCTTTATTTTCAACATTAAATACTCCACAGTAAATTTTGTTCTTTTCACGATAAAATAAATATGAAAATTAATTGTTAACTTTCTAATTGTGTCACATCTTATTCGATATATCAAATTAGATTTATCTCGATAGTTGTTTAGAATATATTAAAAATAAGAAATGTTATATTAAATAATATAATAATTTAAATATAATAATATAATAAATAAATAATTATAGTAAATAATATAGTTGAAGCGTGTATATATGATCTATATGTTTGGTGAAATCAAAATATTACGTTATCTAAATCAATCGTTCCCGCCTAAAAGACTAAATGGCGGTAAAATAAGTACACATGCGTAGTCGAAAGTTCAGTTCACATTAGTGCAGGATAAATCGTTGTGCTCACGATGTGCTTGACGCTCATACAAGTTGTGCGCGTGCCGGTAATAAACCGTTGTTTGGTATAACGGTCATTCCGTTAAATCTTTGCGTCTCTGTACATAAATTTACTTGTAACTGTTTAAGTAAAGTTCGTGATACTCAGAACGTCGCGTGCAACTCACAAGGAACTTAGTGAAAGCGTGTCCATCGTTAAAAAACCGTCAAACGTCCAGTAATTCGAACGGAATCAAGGTATGTATATTTTCTTTGTGTTCTATGTGCATTAACCATATTTTTCTTTTTTCTTATAAATTGATAAACGTTCGTATGAATAACCACGTTAAAAAACGAGATATTTCGTATACTCGAGAAAATAAGATGCTGTTAAACAGATTTATCGAAGGAAATAGTAACGTAACGCATAGTTTATTTTTATACGTACATTCTTAGTACAATGAGCTCACAGTTGTACTACTTTTGTTGTTTACTGCGGCACAAAATTATAATATGTTAAATCTATGTACAGACATATATGTACGTATAGGTTGTAATGCGACCATGTCCCGCGTTACATATACCTGTAATGTCTGGTCACGTGTTTTCGTATTCAAATAGCTCATATATACGAAAACTGACATTCTATCTAGTTGTATTCGTCTCATCGTGAGTCATGTTCATGCGAACATCGTTTTTGCGAAACATAACCTGCTGATCCACGATGTGAAAGCGTAATTCTTTAAGTTGTGCAATATTGTAGAGGTTATAAATGAGAAAACTTAAAGAACAAGGATATCCTTTATTTATACATAGCTTATTCTTTTATTGCATGTATGATACATTAATTCCAATGTAACAAATAACAAGGATCAGGTAAAAAATATGACAATCAAGAAAATATTATCAGAAAAATGCGTTTCGTTTAAATAAACACTCGGAGAATAGTTTTGCAAGCGTATATATATTCATCTTTTTTTCCTTTTTAAATCATTTTATCATTGAACTAGCAAAACTTAGTCTCCGGGTATGTAGGAGATGCTTTCATTTAAAGCATCCCTATTTTGTTTCTTAAATCTTAATGGACGAATTGCAATTCACAATCCTCTGTATATGATACATTTTGTTGGCATAATTCCTCTTTTGTTTGCTATAACAAGTCGTAGCAAAAGCTAAATTCTTGCAAACACGCATATCGTTGCTTGTATTGGCTCGAACAAGTTTACTGCTATGCTATGCATATTACAAACATGCTTATCTTTCTAATTATAAGGCGATCGAATTATGCTATAGGCATCTATATTACATTACAATTGGTATTGAAATATTTAAGCAAAGATCAACAAATATTGTCTCAGCTTCTACAACACACAAAAATATTCTTACTTCAAATCAACTCTCACATAAATTTAATCATATTAATTGTAACTGTACAAAAAGAAGACCATATTAGAAGTATATTAAAAATATGTCTAAAAAGACAGACTAGAAACAGTAAGGTTTTCCTTTACTCGTACAGTAATTGACTAATCTGACTGCAAATCAAAACTGAGGTAAACGTGTACTCTGTTCTACTTATCAATGAATAATACTTCTTCAGTTCAGACACCTTACTCTCCTCCCACACACATTATCTCATTACTCATGTACCTGCAAATATTTTACTTTATCGTAAAGATCTATATGAAAAGGGGATCTTTGAATTATCTCGATAGGGCAATAAATTTGTGCAAAATTTTAAAGATTTTGAAACTCAAAGATACAAGAGGTATTACTTTAAAGCTTGTACATCCCTCTTGAACATATAGTTCTTCACTCATCCATGTATATTTTCTTTGTCAAAGACTAGAGATTGTTAGATAAATTGTACAAAATGTTGCATTTAGAAGGTTTGCCAAAAATTAGGCTCCTTCTATACCTTGCCACACTTTAGACCGGTCCAAGTTAGTCCCATAAATTTGACAAACACTATGCAACACGCATTACCTGTTGATAAAACAAACTGCCTTCGAGGTGGTCATTTTTGACTCTGATATCATTTCTGAAAAAATACTCTCAAAATTGCCTCAATGTCGTGAACCCTGTTTCCATTACTCCCAAATGTCAAACTTCCACCTATATGCTAAAGCCTTCTTACTTTACAGACTGCGAATAACAACTTGACACAAATTGGTTGCTCCACACAATGAAAATTCCATAGCTCACAAAATAGTTCATGGTATTGAGCTGCCCATCAAGCTGACTCACTTTCTAGTCAGAATAAATCAGAAACTACACAATCAACTCCTGTGACCCACTTCCTATCATGGATGAATGCAATCACCTTTGGTTTGGAACACGCTTAAAGAGGCGACGACATCGAAACGCTATATTGTAACTTTTGGAAACGACCTTAGACCTCGAAGGCTTCCCACTGCTACGCTATCATAGCAGCAATAGGGCTGAAACGCATTATTTTGCTGAGCAAGATCCATGCAACCGAGGCAAGGGCGCAAAGTGTAACGCCACCCCATCCAAAGTCCATGCTCCAGGAGCTGGTGAATCGTCTGGCCTTGAGAACATTACGGGGAACCGGTCCACCAATTACACCATCCTCAGGGCCGTCGGGTATTCGAGTTCCCCGATCCTGAGCTCTCTTGAAGTGAATTATCGTCAGGGTGAACAACGCGAACGTGGCTAAAACAATTGTTTCATATTAAAAGGAAACTTCTTAATTTAAAGCAGATGATTATCATTAACATGAAATATTTGAATAATTTTAGGAAATTTTGAATAAGTTAAAAATAAGATAGATATTTATCTTTATATGGACGATGAAATTCTGTAGGAAGCAGTTTTGAATTTTTTTAAAAAGAAATTCTAGTTACAAAAGACTTAATGAAGCAAAGGGGTACAAAGAAAAATAGATTCTGGAGTGTTTGGAAACGTCTTATCGGAGGTGAGAGGTATTTGCCTTTTATCGTACTCAACGGCGACCACTAATACCAAGAGGGAAGCTCCTTCGTTGAATAAGAAAATATCTTAATTATTCATGAAAAGTTATTGAACTCCCGATAAAAATGAGTTGATTGCGTGACACAATCGAATACATGATTCAACGAGGAAATGTAAATTGAATTGCTTGTGATTATCGGTTTGTAATTTCATTCCTCACACCTATTACTTTCCAAAAGCAATTTTTCGTGTTTACCATCGACGAATAAAGAGCTTGAGAACTTTTTAACAATGTATTCCTCTCTTAAAACAGCTTACTTTGCGGTCGACTTCCCAAGTATGCAGAAATCCTTTTGCGGTTACCAGGTTTCCCGCAACCACGATGCTCCACATCGATCAAATTTATTCGACTAATGGCGATTAACACTTTAATGTCGCTTTAAAAGCTTTCTCGGCAACAAACTCACCTGCTAAAAGATACATCACACCGGTAACGAGGACGGCCGATATTTGATGTCTGCAGAGTCCAAAAAATCCAATGAGAACTGCTGTGCCCAAGATAATCAGACAGACTAGAGAACAGGAGATACTCAAGTTCTGCATCCCTATGAATGAACATGAATTTTTAACGTTTAGAAAAATATTAAAATTATTCTATGAATCGTGTTAAATATAAAGTCCATAGAATCTTCGATGCACTTTACTAGTATCATCAAAAATATTCGTCAGTTATTAGAATTTTTGAGGAGTAAATAATTCAAAAGGAAGAAATTCTCTCTCTTCTGGATGAAATCTATTGAAAAATTGCAACATCTCGACGACAAGTAATCTCGACCCAAATGTCGCAGCTATTCTTTCTTCTCTGCAAAACATTGGAAGCTACACTGTATCGATTTAATTTTCAGTCGCCGTAAATAGAAATCAATTTAACGAGGGTGATCACGTCACAATAATCGTGGAGGTAAAGGAGAGAGAATAAAAGTGAAACAACTATACTCACGATTCTGCCAGGCAGCGCGGATCTCCTCGTGTACTTCGTCAGGCGTCAAGTAGTTAATGCACCTCCCTTGCGGAAAACCTACCTGACCCAGTAGTCGTATTTCCTCCTCTGAAACACGAGAAGTGAAAAAAAGAAATGACGTCATTTTCACGCTGTTCCTTGCGCGACGTGGAACAAAATTGTGAACGGGGTGGATTCCACTGGTTTCCACTTCTATCCTTACTCTACTTGGCTCGATTTTTAATTAAACGATCTTTAAAAGCTTTCTTCCGTGTGGTGAAATTTTGATGAAAAAGCTTGGAAACATTAAATCCCGTATTTAGTCTAAAGAGTATGAAATTGGAGAAAATGTCACTGAATTTTTGTAGCTCTACGTTTATTATACATTTTTGTGTATGCGAAAACTTAATTATTTAATTTGAAAGAACCTTTATTAATTTTTTATGTATGCCCTAAGATTTAATTGGAAACTCGCTGATTTCATGAGTCGACGGTAACAAAATAACTTGTAATAAACTGCAATCGATCAGTTGGAAAAAGAAAATGAAAATACAGAGTTGGTGTTGTAATTAGGTGCACGCACTGGCCTTAATTCAAATAGAAACAATAAAATTTTGTATTCCCGTGTGGAGAGAGCCGGTTTACACAGATTTACGTGTGATCAGTTAACTCGATACTGGAAATGAGTAGTCGAATTAAGTCTCGGGGTCAGGAGCGCCGAATAGTTGGAGCGTGAGATTCGATATCAGATGCCGAATACTATCGGCTCGTTGGAGAGGATGAACCTGAACGTGGATTTCCGTGAAATGTCAGGAAGACGGGGGGTATAGAAGGTCGTGGAAACTTGGAGAATTGAGCAATAATAAATCCTGAAGCAGAAATAGATCGATCCAAGTTCAGCGGGTCTAGGTTGGCTGTCCTCGTGCCTTCTCTTTCATTTGATAAACTAGCAAAAGAGTTCCAACATAAATTTGATAACGAAGATTTAACATGTGATAAGATAGATAACAGATGAAATATCATTAATGAATTTCAGTATATGCATTCTTTTAACAAAAACATTTCAAGGATGTACTATTGGATTTCAAAGATTACTATATTTACCAAATAATTTCTAGAAGTATGAAATAATTTCAGGATGTGCAGGTCGAGAATATTAGATTGATTTTCATAAAGACCCAGTACATAAAGCAGAACCAGTGCGTCGCCTGATTTAAACAGCAACGTTCCGTGCTTAGCGTGACCAGAAACCATCAGAGGAAGTTCTCCAGGAGAAAGAAAAAGAAATCTGAAGGAACAAATTACATAGGCACACATTTCCGAAGGTCAAGTTCATTTAATAATAAAAAGCCATCTCATTAATCGTAAAAGACTTACTAATTTTTTTTTTATGAAATTAATATTTTTCAAAATAATCTTTTCTTTTCTCCTTTTAATGTTACCACTTTCTCACATACAAAAGCTTGTAGCACAAAGAACCGACGATCCATGAATTCAAATACTTCATACCGCAAAGCTGCTTCAACTTGGAGTAGACGATCGAAATAGTAATCGCAGCCTTTCCAATTTTCCCTTGTCCCCGATGTGGCGAGAAAATTAAATGTTCAAATCATACAATCAACAATGAAGGTCTGTCCACGCGGGCAAAAAGAAACACGGCCGTCAGAAACAGAGAAACGTTGAAATTTCAATTCTGATGTTGGACTTTCTTCTCAATTAAACCTTTTCGACGGCAACAAAAACCTGACGAGTCGATGAAACATTGAGAAACAAGGAGAACCGATTTCGTTATGCTGCGTTGCAATTTTCGGTATTGTGATGAATCGTCGTGGGAAGAAAAGAGTGTATGGAATTTTTTGTTTAATGAGATTGCTCGCTAAAACATAAAATAATTGCATCGCTCGTTATGGAATGCAGACGTAGAAATTAATAATAAAATTATTGATTTCACGAACTGTACCGATAAGCGAAAGACCAATTATCTCTTTTGTTATCGAA
Source organism: Bombus flavifrons (assembly GCF_040668555.2). Classification (NCBI taxonomy): domain Eukaryota; kingdom Metazoa; phylum Arthropoda; class Insecta; order Hymenoptera; family Apidae; genus Bombus; species Bombus flavifrons. Next base: position 6,416,564 of record NC_138455.1, on the reverse strand, counting down.
GACAAGCAACTATGCATGTCAGAGAATGGTAGAACGATTTTTCATAAATTGAGCCAAGTGCATATGTGGTTCTTTTTATAAGCTTTTTTCTGGCAACATTATACACTTTCTCGTGATAAGATTATATCGTAAAGATAGGCAGACGGATCTTATCATATTTTACGATAACTGTCTCGCGATTATAGCTATACTTTCCAAGCTAAATGAAAGCAAAACAAGTCGATACTAGCGGCTATCGATTTGAATGTTTATCGTGAGTAATTGTGCTTAGTGATAATGTATCGCGCATTTTGCAAGTATTCCATGTATAATATTTTCTGCGCTTCGTAGAATATTTCCTTGATTATTTCTTTTATGAAATAGAATTTTGTTTAATCAAAGGACACAGAAATCCGGTTTAATTTGAGTTATAACCCGTGTTGGAGCTTCCATGATATCTTGTTTGATTCGTTGTCTGCGTCACACCCTTTCGTACTTTGCCACAATTGACTTTTTCCAGAACAGTTCCGTCCGTCCTCCCCTAGAAAACGACCCAATTTCTGTCTCTGGATCTAATATTTTCCTTTGGATTTTATCAAACTACTACTGTACTTTCCTGCTTTTTGTAGAATTCGAGAGAATAAGGGCATATATACTACAGGTGGCCAGGAAAAATACTAACAGCTTGAAAAAATCTAACCGTCGTATATTCACTCCTGGCTTGGTATCTTATTTTTGTAATATCGACGTTTCTGTGCTACAGTTTTTTTAGTACCGTAACTCTCTTTTTGTATTCTTGCGTTGTTTTTTTTTCTCGCTGGCTTTCCTTTTTAACATGTTCGTGCTACTTTCTATTTACTGCTATAATTTACTTTTCTAATGCTCTCGCGTTATTTCCTACACGAAATTCCTTTTCAATGTCTTTGTATTGTCTTTCCACTGTTGAAATTTTTTCCTTGGAGAGTTCAGTCGTTAAAGTTTGTCCAGTCTCTTCTTTCTGATAAAAGACTTTTTATAAAGTGGTAGTTGATAGCAAGAAGTACGTTTGAATACTTTTGCAGCCGCATAAAGTTAATCTTCCTTGAAAAAGTTTCACAAAAGTTTTCGTAAACTGTAAATCTGATTGCCGACGAATGTTCGCAAATAATTTTTAGTAATATACATGAGAATATGCAATAATATATTTCTTATTTATTTTATATTTTTACCCTATATACATATGATGCATACCAATCGTTGTAGATACTATACCTTAATTAGGAAATATTTAATAAATTAATTTCTGTTTGTTAGGATTTCTGGAATTTCTGTTTGTCGGACACATGCTGCAATGAGAATTCTGAATCTCAGTTAGGACTGCATGATGTATATACGTATTAGTGTTATGTTAATCTCCATCGAAAAAGAATGTTGCACATATAGCTCTTGGATGTTAATATCAATCAGTGTCATTACTGAAATTCTTTAATCTGAAATCTCGTTATATCATGGAAGCTACTGGTAGCATACGGTATCACCATTGTAATGGTTCCTCTGATAAAAGAACAACAAATACGTTCACTCTAACACATATACATTTTTATCTAAATTACAGTAAATCGAACCACTTTGCATTGAAAAGATAGCTATTTTCAGAACTAGAACTTTTTCAGGTATTTTCAAAATTATCTATGCTTGTTATTTTACATTTGCGGTATCCACTATTCTGTTCTCTTATTATGGGACGAATTAAAAGTGAGCAAGAGGCATCGATCCGTCACATTCCTTAATTATTTTATTACCACATCGATCTATTATTTTTCGTTTCTTTTGGATGAGAGGTTTAGCATAGTGAAAGTGATTGGCATAAACTTTAGCGAAGGAACGTTCAAGATGTTCATGGTCACAGTATTCCTAGTCAGACAACACGCTGTTTCAGATCATAATCGACTGGTCGATACCTTGGTCAGAGTCAAGGTAGCATCCACCTATAGAACGTCGTTCATACAGAACCGCATCATCGGAGATATGTCGGGACGATTACACATGTATGTGAAAAGGTGTGTGTACATCATTGTATCATTGAAAATTCACGGTCGATCTCAGAACGTTCGAAACAAAGCTGTTTTAAAGAACTATGTATCTGAATTTTGATCTACGGAAACTTAGAGATATTTTTAAAAACATAGTAATATAATTGTTTTATCGGTGACGAATTTTTCGAACGAGATTCGTGAATGAAAAAACTTATTCAGAAGCTAAGAGTAAATTAAAAAATCCAATAATAGGCGTAGTCTAAAATATCCGTGGAATTTTTTTATGATGTCAAACTATTTTCTGCGTTGTAAGAAAATACCTGTTAATCAGGAATGAACTCTACTTTACTTTGAATTTTATTTATTAAATCACTGTGTCATGAAAGTCGATCTAATACAATTATTTTCTTTAATGATGTATGTCTGTTCGTTAAACGTTTCAAAATTCTCACTAGACTGTGATGATAAAATAAAACTTGAGTTTTCTCTCAGGAAAAATCTATAGTCGAGGAATAATCAAAATCCAACAAATCAGCCGGTACTCACCAGTGAGGGAGACGCACATGATCCAAATACCGCCGTACATTGGCACGAGGAAGGTAGCTCGTCTGCTAGGATGATGATTTCTGTGACCGGGAGTTTGCTCTAGCATCGCCACCTGTCCATCCAAGTACCATTTAAGTGTAACATTCGCGTGGGTCAAAGCCTCCTTGTCCCAGCCAACTTCCTCCCAGTGATCCGACATTATGGCACCACACAATAATCCGGTCGCTGGAACAGATACGAAACACATCTCTCTATATTCAACGTTGTATATCGACGTTCCTCTGCACAAGAATGCCCTCGTTACTTTAAATCTCCTCGATTCTATGATCAACCTCTCGACAATGTGCATATTGATAGAAGGAAAACTAACGAACTTTAACAGTAGCTATCATTTCCAATGTTTTCGCGAATTCTCAAAATCCTCTTAGAAGGTTTCAACGCTTGTAAAACCTTTGTGATCTCAAAGATACTCGCAAGTAATATGTTATAAATTCTTTCAGATACTAACTTTGTAATGGAACATCTGAGTGAAGATTTTTTATACAGGTTGATATCTCAAGCGTGCGACTATGGTACTGAATGATATTACTTCAACTATAAAGAATAAACTTGATTGGTGATGATTGTTTCGTAACAAAAACACAGTCAGTGTATAAGATAGCCAATTACCACAGTATGATAGTTTCTGCGTGTCATTTGACCTTCCGAAGAAGCTAACTGCAATGCTGGTAAAACGCCGGAATAATTTTCCTATTGGATGCGGCTTAGGTTGTAGCTATAATAGATACGTATTCTGACGAATATATCAAAGCAGTGAAATATATTTATAGATTCGTACGAGTGTATGCATTTTGGTCTTTAAACGTCTCATTTGTCGGAACAGCAATTTGTCAGAAGATGCATCCACTGTAATCGTAGACCATCAAGCGGTAATAACTACAATATTGTTGCAACAGTTTCTGTCATAAAAAGTGAATCTCCTCTACTTAAGAAGATACAAGAAGATTCTACGACGTTCGTCGGAATTGACGACAGTAAGTTTCGCGTTTAACGAGGAGCCTTGAGAAGAGCGTCGTTTTCGCGCCATGGCTAAACTGCATGCTATAGGATATTTCATTGCATAAGAAAACTGACGTGAGCAAGAGCCCTCGAGCATACTAGAGCATAGGAGCACTTCTCTGGAGTGACCATTCCTCTCCGCTGAAAAAAAAATGCACGATACAATGAATTCAACCGGTGGTTGTTGACTCTTCTATTAAGGAAGCTTTTAGGCGAACAAGAAGGAACATTAACAAAGTATACGAACGCGCGAGAGATGATTAAATAGGCCTGGATGAAGTGTTTATGGAAGCAAGTCACATGGTACGACGATGATCTAGTACAATATACGATATGCGTAAAACAGTCTACATATTCATATATATACATATTTTTGTTAGATTACACTGTTTGGTGCGTCTTAATGTTACGATTATACGGAAACATGCGACGAAAATTGCTAAGAATAGATGTTATCTGCGTAAACTACAAATGTGATCAAACACGATGACGCTGCAAAGTACGACGTTTCGCTTCGGATCGGGAACGATAGAGCATCATTATCCACGTGCTTTTCCACTTAACATCCGCCCTCTTAATATACACTTCAAATATCGAATTAATCGATGCACCATTGAAAACGTACACCGGTATCAATTAACGCGATGAAACGAGGATGGATCTACATATTCATTGAAACTCCTCTATCAGTCACAGTATATTTTTACACGTCTTCGTTTACCACACAGACTAAGGACACGACAAAAACATGTTCTCGATTATCGTAGCGTTTAAATCGTGCCTCGTAATGGCCCACAGACACGCTTCTCCGGATCAGCTGATGGTTAACAAATAGGTCTGCACAACACGTTCTACATCGTGCAACGTGCGTCTAGGAAACCAACCGCGGAAGCGAGCCAACTTATTAGATTATTCATTACGTAAGATGGATTTTGTCAATTGAGCCGGTTTAGGGGAACCATTCGAACGGCCTAAACAAAAACACGTCGAGCGAAGGAAAGGGGAGTCGAGCGCGAAGAATCGTATCAATTACCTGCGAAAGTGAGAGCCAACGTTGCGACGAGGAAAATAAGACGTGGAGCTGGGGCCCTGGGTACACGGGTAGGCTCCATCCATGCAGGTGGTGCCCAGGGCGACCGCTGGCAGCCCACTGAAAGCCGCACAACCGTACCGACAGTTGCCAGTTACGCACTGACCAATCGACACCCCCGGAGCTCGTGGTGTTTTCGGTGACTCCACCGCTATGAGAGGGCAAACGATCAGCACGCCCTCTCCGTTCTGCGTCGAAGCGCACGAAAATCGACCGACGTACCACCCAACCAACCACCCCACCCGGATGCTGCGGACAACCCACTCTGGTGATTCTCTCCCTTGTTCCTCTCCCTTCTTCTCTTGTTTCCTTCCATTATTCTATTCTTCTTCTTCTTCTTCTTCTTCTTCTTCTTCTTCTTCTTCTTCCCCTTTGCTCGTTCTTTGCTTCGATGCACTCTTTTCTGAATTATTGTTCTGCTTCTAGGTATGTACTACTCTTGGCAAAGTTTGTTAAAGACGATGATGGTTCACCGCATTGTCGTTTTTTACTACTATTTCTTTGAACTGTGAAGAACTCTTTCTTTTAAGTGTGATGCTTGAAACAGCCTTTCTAAGATAACTCTCTTGAGAAAGGATGCCTTCATAGTAAGATTGTAATTGTTAAAGGTTTAATGATGCGCTTGATATCGGATGTCTTCTTGGGAGTTTTAATGTCAAATTAAGCTTCTTGCGAAGCTGGATATAATTGGGATACCTAACTTTCTTCTAGAATTATGTAATGTAGAAACTTCAGTAATATCTATTACTAAGCACGGATCATGCAAACTTTGAACTAGGAACAAAAATTGCATGACCGCAGGTTGTGGAGCTAGTAGGTCGCAAGAAGTCATTAGCATCGACGTTGCATCATTTCACGGGATTCTGTTATAAAGGTGGATCTTTGCTCGTTAGCAGGTTGTTTGCAAGAGAATTAGGAAACTGCGATTGTCGCTTAACGAGCTGCTTACCTACCATTGTTCTAACGTTAGTAGTACAGTATTCGATATTTAAATGCCTTACTCTTATCTGAAACATGTTCGAGTTGCTCACGCGCCACTCATCTTCAACTTGCTTGCTGTCAAGTCGAATTCGTGCGACGTTCTACGAGATTCACTTATTTATTTAGTCAATGTTAATATTAACTAGGAATATATTGCTGTGGCGATAGATATCATTTGCGTAGAAAACGCGACACGTATCGCGCGTAGGTGGAATATTCTGAACACGTTTTAATTGCATTACTGATATCGGTCCATTCTCGTGGGCGGATAATCGAAGAATATTCTTTTATCAAAGTCTTGATCATCGATGTGGATCGAATGTTGGAGAAATCACATTTTATAAGAACGCATTTTTCTGTATTAAGTTCCTCTAAACAGAGAGTAAATTTTATGCAAATTCATATTTTTAAAAGATCCAAACGCAAATTTGCATTTAATCCTCTAAATATTTAATCTGGAAGTTTTATTTTTTGCATATTTAAATTTTTCATAAATGCATAAAAATCGTAATCCACTTTGAAAACAGCAACGGAAAAAGATCAACAATTTATCAGATATAATCATATTACGCGATAACCATAACTAAATAAGTAACAATGCATCTGACGTTACAGATGGCCGACGTCGCCGAAAACGCAGCCTTCACTGACCCAGCGACCGCGATCTCCCATGGCAAACGGCATCTCTTAGTCCGGGACTACACCATGGCTGTAACCGCATTGGCACAAGCATGTCAACTGCTCGTCGAAAAACACGGAGACACCGCGGACGAACTTGGCGAGCCTTATTTGCTTTACGGTCGGGCTCTTCTTGGTTTAGCGAGAGAAGAGGCTGGAGTGTTGGGTGGCGGAGTACCGGGCACAGAAGAAACTGAAGAAGACGATGAAGAGGACGAGGAGGAGGCTGAAGACGAGAAATTGAGCAACGTTGACGAGAAGGAAGAAGAGGAGACTGAAGAGCACACGGACAATGGAGCAGTCAACGAAGCAAAAGAGAAAACCGCCACCGAAAACAAAACTGAAGAGTCGGAAGCTGAGCAGGAACTCAAGAAACCGGAAGTTGAGAAAAAAGAAGAGGAGGTAGAAACGAGCAGTGAAAAGAACGAAACAGAAAAATCAGACTCTGATAAGATTGAAGATAATAAAACGGCGAAACAAACGGTCGAAAAGCCAAAAGAAGATGAGAAACCTGTGGCTGACTCCAGTAAAGATACAAGTAACGCTAATGGACCTTCTTGTTCAACTGAACAGAATGGGGTTGTCAAGGAAAATGGAGAAAATGATGATGAGGACATAGAAAAGGAAGACGAAGAGGATGAAGTCAACAATCTACAGGTATGAAGATTGTTTAATTTAATTTTCTTCTTTCATTGTTCATATATGATTATATTAAATTATTGCATTGCAACACATCTTGTAAAGAAACTTACCTTCCTTTGTTGTTTATTATTGCTCATTGCGTAATTTCAAAAGAAATTTAAGCAATCGTGTTAGATCCTCGTTTAGAAATGTCTTCTATCTTATAAAACCTCTAATGAACAACAAATATTTGCCCTTAAATTAAAGGTTGCCTGGGAAGTGTTAGAACTAGCGAAACTGGTGCTATTAAAGCGTGGTCAATCCGGTTGGAAGTTACTGGCCGATGCTTATCGACTCTTAGGAGAAGTGGCCATGGAAGGAGGGAACTTTCAGGGTGCTTTGAACGATCTCCATCGATGTCTGGAACTTCTGCAACAGATTGAGCCGCGAGAGCCAAGGGCGATAGCCGAAATCCATTATCAACTTGCATTAGCTCACTCCTTAGGCAACGAATTTGACGCCAGTATCGAAGAATTTAACAAAGCTACGGAATTGCTAGATTCACGTATCAAAGATTTAGAAGAAATGAAAGAACCTCCCAAAACGGACGATTCCTTCTATACGGTAGAAGGGGAGATTCAAGAACTGAAAGAGTTGCTCCCAGAGATCCAAGAGAAAATCTCAGATATGAAAGACTTTAAACAGGAAGCTTGCAAACTCGTCATAGAAGGTATCAAAAACAAAGTAGCTGGTGGCTGTTCGAATGGTGCCGGACCAAGTGGTAGCAACGACTCTGCACCTAAAGTTCAAAAACCTGCTAGTGATATATCTCATTTGGTGCGTAAGAAACGGAAAGCCGAAGAGTCAGAGACAGAGGTTATATCGCCATACAAAAAGCCGACGCCGGAAAAAGCTGTTTGAATGAGTTTGGTGCATCTGAAATGTTCTTGGTACCTTGTTGATTCGTTTAGCGGGCTGAAAATTTGAGGGAAAAATTTTTATCGAAGATAGAATTTTTAGCGTTGGACCAAAATAAGACAAAAATTGGCCATCCCACTGGAAAGACTTTGTATACCAGAAAAGATGTTTTAATAGGAATGGATAGAATATACTAATTTGATTCTATCTCTTTTGTTCGATGATTACAATTCATGTATTGTTTGAAAATTTATGTATCTTATTTCTTTCTTTTTCTCGCTATTTCTGTAATTCATGTATTTATTCTGTACCTAATAAGGAATTTGCATCAAATAAGTTGATTATTACATCCAAATTATAATAATTTTTTACCTCTTATTTTCTAGGACATATTAAAACATTAAAACATAAGGCTGTTTATGTATAAGTCAAACTAATAAACGTTAAATGCTGATTTTTTCTAAATGTGTTATAGCTATGGAATGATTATACATCACATTTTAAATAAAACCTAGACTATATTTTTCCAATTATAATATAATACAAATATTTTATAATAATCAACTGTTTCGTGTATTTAACATCTATAATCACACTTTTGGACGGATTCCGTTAACTCCATTGCATGTTCATTATATTTAACTACTCTCCTAGCAGTTCCTCGATATCATCCTCTTTATCAGAACTTTCTTGTCGTTGTATTTTCATCTTATAACCAAGCGCTTCCAATACACCCATATTGTAATAATAAGTGAGATTAATTCCAGGTACTAAACGTTTCAATTCCTCTATACTAGCGCGTGCTTTATCAGTATCACCAATGTTGATATAATGCTGGGTAATCGTTGCAAATAAGTCACCACGGCGAACTGATTGTTCCAAATTTGCTCCTTGAGACTCAAGTAACTGACGCACCTGTTGCATTGCTGAACTAGTTTCTCCTCTATCAAACAACCTGTAACAATAATTAATAATATTTCATTGATATACTCCTTAAATTTTTCTACTACGTAAGTATAAAGTAAATATACTTCTTAATATCGAGGTAACGCTTAACGGTTGCTATTCTATTGTTCACCAAATCCACTGCTCTTTTGTGGATATCATGGTCTCTTGGAGTAGATACTTTTGCTAAGCATCTACTTGCTTGATTCAGAGCATCAAGAGCTTTTTCATAATTTTGGAATTCATCAATTTCTACTTGCGCACAAGCAACATAGAAATTGGCCAATAGATCCATTGCTTTCCCCTTGGAATAAAAGTTAATTATATTCTTCAATACTTCGGGTTGATTTTGCCAATCTAATGATTGCAAATAATTCCCAGCCATGATATAGATCTCTCTTTGTCTGGAAACTTGAGCAAAGAAACAAATTTTTTCTGTATCACCAGATTTTAGCAAAGCTTTCATGGCTCTCAGTTTATTACCAGCTTGAGTGAACTTTTTGGTTGCTAAATGATAGTTCCCTTGCTCAAAAGCTATTTCACCTATCCTTTCTAATATAGAGATTCGTATTTTTTCATGATCTACGTCGTTGTCAACTTTCTCTAATGTCATCTTCTCGGCTAAATCTTCACTCAGTAAAATATTATGTTTTTGTATCAATTCCAAAGCTTCTAAGTATTTTCTTCCAGTTGCAAGTAGATCTACTGCTTTTTCAATCTGATCATTTTGAACGAAATAATCAGCGCATTTTTCTATCAAAGCAGGATCAGAATCCGCATTGACATCCATAATAATCAATTGTAAAGCACTATATTGTTTCGTCTTAAAAGCAATGTCTAGCGCCTTGTGCAATAAACCAGCTTTGTGATATAACAAAACTGCTTTATCCAACTGATCGTTTTCTTCATAGTACTTGGCAACATCTATCTGCGATTGCCTTGGAGCTAATACAGCCAAGGGCCATAGTTCTTCAAACATATCGTGTTCTTTGCACAGTCGAATTGCATTTGTGTAGGCTTTAGCAATGGTATAGAACTGAATAGCTTGAGCCACATTATTTTTTGATTCATAGTGCGCAGCTAAATGATACGCGGAGGCAGCATGATTAGTTCGTGATACCAATTCACTAACTTCGTCTTCTCTACCAAAATAACAGAGTAATCTGGTCATTGCTAGAGTATTTTTAGCTTGTTCATACAATTTCAATGCTCCTTCCATGTCTCCGGTTGATTCTATATACTGTGCATGCCAATTCTTTATTTCTGGGTCCTCAGAATTATTAAGATATGTTAATAGTTCCCTGGGTCTCACAAGCAACATCCTTGGTACTTCAAATCGGTGGCATTCTGCTTTAGTGTACATCTCTATAGCTTCCACTATTCTACCTTCTTGCTCGAGAGCCTTTGCATAGTTGTAATAACTAGTTTTTTCGCAAATTTTATTCTCATTCTTTGCTAACTCTATAGCTTCTTTAAATTTATTACGCGCTTCGAAAAGCTTGCCTAATAGATCCAATCTTTTCGCCTCGCGAAAAAGTCGTTCAGCATCATTATATAATCCTAATTCCACCGCTAATGTACCTACTTTGGCTTCCAAGTTTAAACTATCATCTTGCATAGCTTCTCTAAGAGCCCTGGCTGCTCTGGCTTGTTTCATGTGACCCAAGCACAAAAGCGCCATGTTCAATTGCTTTGTTTTCACGCACATTCTTGCTAAACTTTTCCAAATACCTTCATTTTTAATGGATTTAATCGACTTGAAAGCCTCCTCCATATTAGCAACACTGATATGAAAACTGAAATCTAATACAGCTTTCTTTGTAACAGGATCACATAAACCTAGTTCCTCAAAATCTCTCATGAGCAATTTCGTTACTTTACTGGTCTTTGCTGTTTTCTCAGAATTTAAAATAATAATATGTGGAGAATGAACACCTAGAACTCTACAATTTTCATCTTTAATTGGTTTAATATCCTGAACGACAATTCCATGATCCGATGTAGCAAACATTGATACCAAAACCACAGTAGCCTTTGAAACATCGTAATCGTCTTCATTGTCTTGTTTTGAGGAGTACTTGGAGTCACGTGTCTCCAATTTTTGAGCTCGACATACTAATAATCTAGGATCTTCTGCGTCCCAACAATGAGCAGTAACCAGTCTTCCTCTACATTTTACAGATAAAGCACTATCGTCTTCATCTATATCGTTAGACTCGGCAAAGTCGAACTCATGTATCTGATCACTTTCTATATCCCAGACGTACAAAATGGAACTGGGCATCAAGTTAGCCATTGCAACAGTGATAGACACGCAACGGCAATCAGCGTTGCACCGTGCCTCGATGATCTCAGCAAAATCACTGATCGCTTCGTAAGTTGCCATTGCTCTGGTATGCAGCTTCGCTTCTCGTTTACTTAAATCCCAAATTTTTAAGATACCATTTAAAGATGCGACTGTTAAATATTGTCCAGTGAGATCCATAGTAATTGGTTCGCCCTCTTCTGATAACGTGGGTAGCGTTTGAATGATATTACCCTCCATTGACCGTAACTGTATGACTGCAGGAGTTAAAACGATCAAAGTGTGATCATAAATCAATAATTTCTCAGTGTCACAGCTGAAATTGGCGATTGCGGTAGTATACAAAGATGAATCATCGTGAATTCTATAGACCACAACCAGTCTACCAGAAGAAACAGCGATGTATTCTTTATTAACAGCAACAAGTTGCACTTGAATATCAGTTTTCAAAGTGTAATTCTGCTCATCGAATTCTATTAATATTTGACAGGGACTGAGTTGACTAGCACAAACACCATCGTTATATGTAGCGCACATTGGTTGTTGATATAATATAAAAACGTTAGTAATACAATTTACGGCAAGAAGTGGACTCCTTAAGAAAAAAGCACCCCATGTAAGTTGTTTTACTGTTCCATGTATGCTACAAGATTCTGGGACATTGGGCCAACCGTTTTCATCGCAGTCCGTTTCAATTTTACGTCTCCATAAATAAATCGTTCCCAAGTTTGTTCCAGCAGCCAAAGTACCTGTACAATATTGAAGTTAACAATTGAATAATGTATTCCTATATAAGTTACATTGTAAGAAAAATGTTTATGTTACCGTTATTTTTACAAAAAGCTATGCTTGTGCAGATTTCCTGTGGTGTAGCCATGTTTCCAGTGGATGAATCTGGCGGAGATAATACGTAACTATCACTAGTGTGAAGATCCCAACAGCGAACACCCAATTCTCCTGTAAGAATCGCTAAAGTATTTGCTCCAGCCCAACACATTGCTGGACCAGTTCTCAATATGTCGTATCTACTGCTAAGTCTCACCTCAACAAAGAACAGTTTCATGAAATTTACGTATTAGATTATAGCAAAATAATAAATGAAATAAAGTGTAGTTACTTTTGTTAATTCGGTCAGTCGGCCAGTAATAGGATCTGTCTGAAAATGTGCTATATTTAAACCTTCTGTCATAACAACTAGAGAATCTCTAGTTGGATGGTGCAATAGGAACTGTAATGCAGCACCATTCGTGTTCAGGATTTCTGTGCACTGTCCTTGGTTATCAACAAAGTATATCAAACCGCTAGTGGTTCCAATATAAAAGGCATGGTTTTCTCTTTGCGTTACAACTGTTGTGGGTGCAGCTGTCCTGGGACGCCAAGAGCTGAACATATCTAATGCTCTTTCATCTCCTGCAACTGCAGCTTTTGCTAGACCACTGAAAGCAGTATAAGTTCAATAATTAATTTTGTCAATATATATTATATATTAGTTTTATATCTACCTTATATCTATCATTGATTTTGGTGGAATAGTTTTGAATACTATTTGTGCAAAAGAATCCTTCAGTTCATGGTGAAACATCATTAACAATTGACCTCTTGAGTCAATTTTCCAACCAACTATGGATCCAGCTGAATCTGCTGACACCAATCTTCCCCCATGTTGACTCCATTGCAGAATTGTAATAGGATCATGATGTGGTGTGACTACCAAATTAAATTCTGTGCTACCAGTATCACCTGGCCATATCTAAATGATAATTTATAGTAATATATTTTTACTTCCATCATTCTGGAGCATTTTTATTAAATTTAAATGATTACTAACCCGCAATTCTCCGCTTTCCCATCCTGCTGCAAGCCATCGCTTTTCTGGATGCCATCCAAGACCAGTTACTTGAGCTACTGAATGTCTAGGTGATTCTACATCCTGAGTAGGTTCTCCCTGATCGTCATAAATTGTCACGAAACCACCCTTATCCTGAGAATACGCTGCGACAGCCAGTAGTGGATAATTTGTATGCCAAATTGCATGAGTACTGATAGAAGCTGTTTCCGGATTTTGTACTCGCGTATCGAAGTAGAGCGACATTATTTTATTCTTACTACCAGTATTGATGTCATAAGTAATACCTAAACTGACATAGCTGTTTCTAAATTCATTAATAAAAACTACTTTTTCAAAAAGATGGATTTTTGCAACTACGTATTCATTAATTCTTCCTAAAGCTTATTTTTATAAAAAATATGTTAATCATATTACTGAGAACTTTGGTATACATAAATGTTAAATAATAGTTTGATATCTGTTAAAAATGTTGATTAACATGAAGTTTACTGTCATCTGTCACATTTGACAACTCAGAACTAGTTTACAAAGTGTTGCCATAGCAATATGAAAGCCTAACGCCATCTCTTGTATTATCAATTTAAGCACTTACTACCATCTGTTAGGAATTAATAGAAATGCTTAAATACCGGGAACATTTAAAAAAATACACATCGTTTCTTGTACCCTTTATTAAGAACAAACATATATATAATTTACAATTATATAATTATATTCTACTATAAACTATTACGAAATCACTACGCTATAAGCTCGACTCAAATTTCTTCGTATTAAGTACTTGATCTTCAAGAATAGCTATTCTCTAAAATTTGTAATAACCATTATTGTTATCTTATTGCGTATATTTTTAGATTACTTTTAAATAAAATTTACGGCGCTCAGTACCATAAGATACTCCTGAATTTTAGATTCTGACATTGCTTCTGTTTCTGCCAAAAGCGTTTTATATCGCTCCTCTAATATAGAAACTATATTATCCACTTCATTTTGCTTCTTTATACTCAGAGATGTGTACAATTCATTTTTTTGTTTTTGCAGTTGTAAATGCAAGGCTTTTATTTCCATATCTTTGTTCTATGATATAATACATGAAGTAGAACTAATTCCTAGTAATATAATATCTTAATTAATTTACCTTGATGATATGCGACAGTTTCTTTTCATAATCGTACTCGAGTCTTTCCTTCGATTTTTCTAGTTTTACAACAGCCTTTTTCAAAGTAGAAACTTCAGACATTAAATTTTGATTTTGTTTCTGAGTTTCATGATCCATTTCGATTCTCATTTTATTTAATTCTCCTTTCATCATTGTATATTGTTCAACTATCATTTTCTGGGATTTATCTTCCTGAGAGGAATACAATACTAGTCAATAATATATTTAAGTATAAACATATTGAAATATTCTATGATTTACAAAGAAATACATCTCTAAACTTCATTTCTAATTTCATTTCTAAATTTTGTATTTTATTAGTCAGTAATTCAATTTCTTCCTTTCTTCCTGCATCCTTCTTTGATGATTCTATATCTCTTTTTTCAAGTAAATCCTGTTTTAGTTGTAATTCTTTATTCTTCTCTTTTGTAAATGAGTCAAATCGTTCACATATCATCTTTATTTTATCTAACCATTGTTGTTCCACTGCTTTACTTTGCTCATCCTTCAAAATATATCTTACAGTTCTCATTTTACAAATAAAGGTTCTACTTCTTACCTTACCATGGCTGATTTGTTCCAACTTATTAGCTATTACGGCTACAGTATGGTCCAGAGCCTCGTTTCTCAATCGAGACTCGTCCAACTGCTGTTTTAAATCAGTAAGTTGTTTCACTACTATGAAATGATATTCTTGAACAGCCTCTTTGTAACTTTCATCCATAGAATTTTTCAATTGTTCCATCTCTTTCAGCCTTTAACAATTTACAAATATTTAAGACTTATTGCTTCATCAAAATTGTATTTAATGACATACTAACTTAGCTTTTAAAGTAGTGACATCAGTAGTTAATTGACTAATACTTGAAGATAAGTAATCATTCACGTTTCTGTTGCGATTTTCTGGGTATTTTAACAATTGATTCCTTAGATATTCATTTTGAGCCTGTAATTCTGCAATAATGATTCTCAGTGTATCAATACGCCGCTCATAGGTTTTTAATCGACTTTTTGTTTTACTGTACTTTGATCATGATTTATAGCATGCAAACATTGATTCACTCTCGTGACGTCCATCATACGGTGTTTTAATGACGGTTTACTTCGCTGGTGTTGAGTACATTTTGCATGTGGCTTTAAATAAGTATGGTGAGATCTCATGGTATAGTCTGATAAGTTACTTACAGATGAGCTAATACAGACCTGTATTACATGTTAATTATTCTTTAATTACAATAAATTTCATAAATCGTAATATAGGTACCATATGATACGACTTAGGTAATGGTAGAAGAAATCCATTAGGTGGAGGTCTACTGAAAACTCCTCCAACATGTCCTGTCTTTAATTGCCTGAATAATTCCGTGAGATATTCGTTTCTTAAACGACGTTGCGAAGTAACAGCATTTAATTTATTAAGCCAAACTTTGCATAATTTCGCACTTTCAGCAGATGTTAATGCTAAAACAAAAGGTCTAACACGTGCTAGGGTTTCTTTGAAACATTCGTCCAATTTCATAGCTTCTTCCTCATTATACTCTCTAATTTTTGGCATGTTCTTTTATATCTGCCACTATTTCACTTGCTTGGCCAAAGGTAATATTTCATAAAAATTAGAGCAAGACATTTTTTGACAAGTCTTTGCCTTTTAACTGAACGCCGCTTTTGTTTTTTAACTGAATTACGGATACAGATCCGCAGTGGCCATGGATCGTAGAAAAAGGTGAAAAATGAACGCAAAATATTTTTTTTCTTTTTCATAATTGAGATTATTTTAAAAGTAATTTGAGTCGTACAAAACAAAATCACATGTTACGTGATTATTACGTACACACACATAAGTATTTATTCATATCCATTATTAGTTATTATTATTTTTAATTATAATTTATCTAAGTTCAATCTATCACTGTATTTAATAAATAGTGTATTAGAGTGGTGAGTATGTTCCAATCAGACTAGTTTAAAAGTTTAGTAATAAAAAAGAATCTATGAGATATATTAGGTATTGCATAAAATTTTTGTATAGCTGATCAATATAAGTTTTGAAAAATTTTCAAAGAGATATCTCTAAATCGAGTACAAAAAATATTTGCACATACTATGGATATAATAAGAAACGCAGATAGTTAGAAGCATATGTGATAAGCACAATAGCCAAGAAATATGGTCATTGAGCTTAATTACATTACAATAATCCTTTCATAGCCAAGTATCACAGAACAGCTCACAAAATGACAAAGCTCAGTGACAATCATTGTCACAAGTTCATTCGTCCTTAAGCCAAGTATTAAAATAATCATTCCTTTTCTTATAAAATTATATCCTGTGCATGTCGCACGGAGTATCACTTTTTAATATCTACTTTTACTTCGCTACACCTACTTACAAGATAAAATTTTACAATTTACTAAATAGTTTCGTACTTTTCATCAGCCTATCGTTCCGTATTCGTCTCCTGTATTGAAGTTGGTCATTGAGATCTAAAGCAGAAATCTGCAAATACTTATTTAAGATACTAAACTCGACTATTTATCTTGATTTGATTCTCCGTGGTTTGTTTTAATTCCATAAGCTTCCCTTTAATGGGCTGAATATTTGTACCTATCCATTCATCGATCATTGATGGAAAGAAAATGCTTTCCATCTGAAATCTTAAATATCCTTCTAAGGAAGATAATTCTAATAGTAGTCTGTAAAAAATATTTTCGATTTTATATCATTTTTGTTTAAATTGCTCTGAAAATAAATCAACTTACTCTGTAAAAGCGGGCACTAGATTTTCTAACTGCATAGGATTTGTGTAATTATTTGCGACTTGCCACGGATTCATCCATGTGGATATTCTGCAAATTTAATATACGACACTAGGTACTGTGGAATATGAGAAATGAAATATCATAATAGCATTTCTTACAACTCAACTTATACTTACTGCTCACTGGAAATAATATTATGAAATTTAGTTCGAAAATTTAAAAACCATTCTACTCCTACTGCAACTTGCCATCCAGGGAAAAGCAAATTGCTAGGTATTGGAGCAGGTCTTGGTTGTGGTGTTATATGCAAAGGATGATCTATATATCCTAAATTCTTAGCCACTTGATTGTGAATTTGTTCAGAATAACCATGGAGCCAGACTTTCAAGCATAATGCTAATGATGGTATTGCAGTAGGCAATAATTCACATAATGTTGCATAATGATCATACCTACAATCGAAAATCGATAAAATTCATTTAATTGTGAATTTGAAAAAAAAAATTACCTTGACCACCCAGTGAATACCGTTCCTCGAAATTCATGAACTTTATTCACATGTATACTTAATTCTTCTAACCATTTTTCATGATTGCTTATATGGTGTCTTATAATTGGTACATGTTGGGAAGATCCAGTAGCACCTTTAAATGCCGTAGCCGCCCAAATATGGGGAAAGACTGCAGTATACTTATCCCACAGTTCTAATAAATATTACTTATGTAGTCTTACAATAACAAAATATGGTAAAATTAAATAATAGAAGCTTTACCATGAGGTAGAGCAAAATTATCTCTGGGATTATAGTGCCAGATCATAGGTTCCACATACTTCCCGATGTAATGATCTGAAATTTATAGGAAATGTTTTTATGAAATAATATGTGGCACGAAATAATATGAATAAATTATCGAGATACCGTTCAAAACCTGTAAATCTATCGTTCTTAACATATCATCCCATATGATAATCTTTAAGTAGGGATATGTTTCTTGTACATATTGTGCAATAGCCAAAATATGTTCCAGGTACAGAGATGGTTTTCCATATTTGCTAGATGCAGCACGTTTTATACAAACTGAGCAAAGACCTAAATGCCAAACTTCATCTGCACCTATGTGCAAATACTGTATGTCTGGATGAAAACTAACTATTTGACGAATCAAAGTCTTTACCAAAGACAAGGTTCTTGGATTAGATGGACAAATTGAGCTTGGAAAGTGCTCCACTTCTCTCAAAGACCTCCATTCATCATGTTTCAAAACAAACTGCAATCATTTTAATATTAATTTCCAAATATTTATGAATTTTGCAATTTCAGTCTAATTTTAGATACCTCCATATGACCAAATGTTTGTACTAATGGAACAACTGCTAAACCACAGTCTCCTGCAATTTGTAGGATATGTCTGGCCTCCTGAACCGTATATCCACTGATTAAACTGCTTAATCCATTGCTTCCTATATGAGAAAGCTCTCGATTGTATGGAAATGTGTCTTCCCATTCCAATAAAAGTCCAGTGGCACCCCATGTCCTTAATAATGGGAACAACTGCAATATTAATTACGAATTTTTAATAATTAGACTATTACTGATTGTTTTACTAAAAATCAAAATATCCAAACGTTATGCCGATAAGATATTATATACAGTGATAACTACGTATATATATATATGACGGTATGCATATATGAAAACTGTGCCGTGTTACGCATACGAACTCATTTAGAATGCAGATGTTTATCATATATGAAAAAAGCATCGATCATATGGAAAAACCAAATGCCAATAACATTCGAAAAGCTGTGGAAAAAAGTGGAACACCATTATAATTGTTTTTAAATGACACTTTTATCAAAGAAGAAATACAGAGTGTAAACAATACGATTTGTTTATTCGGGTAACAGACCTTTTCGAAATAACAGACTCGCGGCGGAGCACCCTTGAGATCTAAGTGAACTAGCCTACAAAAGAAAGAATAAAATTCTGTGATGCGACACTTACTTAATTGAAAGTTTTTTGAATATTTATTCGAACCGATCGGCCGTTTACCTGTGAGAGCCGAACGTCAAGGCGTCCATCTTTCCTCCATTACTACAACGTTAATTGAAGAGAATATGGTATTAAATTCTAATTAACATTTTGACCTAAACAGATTTTAAGAAATATTTTTTTATTCTTTACCATCTATCCAATACTCTTATTGTTTCGATATGTATTACGTATTTCTTTAATCTACTATGCGCGGGTCAGGATTTCAATTTGAACTTTGATTATCTCGAACGATATAGATAACAAATTTATCCGAAAATCTTGTTTAGTAGTCTAATACGTAATTATAATTCAACGAAAAATTTATAGCAGAAAATAGATTTTACTATAGTCATATTATATATAGATTGCTTCGAAATCATAATAAGATTACATCATGTGTGATAAACTTATCTGTTATCTCTGTGTTTAGTATTTGATACAATTGATAGCAATGTTTAACTTTTAATTGAAACACGCAGCAGTGTATACAAATTAGAAAAAGTTTGAATGAATAAAAAACAAATAAGTTTTCGACGAAATATATCTTTATTTCTGTATACATTTAATTCAGCCTTATACAAAATGTTAGAACTGCACGCGCAATATGAACTTCCAAACGTATAGTACTATTGGTCATGATACATCATGAGAGTTGACGCCCAAGTGCAGTTATTACGACGCATACAATGATGTAATTTTACGACATTTTTCTTCATACATTCCCCTCGTAATTTATTAAATAAAGTTAAGCATTTTGTTGTTTTCGTACTTAATTACACATTGAAACCTCTTTTGCGGACTTAACAATTCAACAGAATATCGTATATTCTTGTTACATACATACATATAGGTAAATTGTTCTTGAGTAAAACATTGTTATTAGATCGACACAATACAATATGCATATGTCTACGATCTTGTCCCACGGATGCTGTTCGGACATTGTCATCAATAGTTATTCTAGTTTACGTGTGTTTGTGGAAATATTATCAAACATTTCATTAATGAACACAATAATAGAAATCCATCACAAAATAGGGAACTACTACAACTATAAGCACGCAATTATGAACTACAAGTGCAATGAACACTTGGCACTTTTTGCAGGGTCTGTCATACAGGAAATTAACATAATATCATTGAAAGCTCTATGCATTCTTTTTAACAGTTTCTTTCTTTCGCTCGAAATTCATTAAGTTCTAAATTAGTCTATCTTTTGTTCTTAAGAAAAAGAAAAACGGCCAAACAGAAAGAAATTTGTCAAATAGTAATTTTTGTTTTATTTTACACAGTCGTGCGAAATAATTCGCTTGTATATGGATAATATTATCCCTCTTTCTTGCTATATGTTATTTCATTTGTACAAAATTGAATCACCAAGGGATGACTTACACGAGGAATCATGTGAATAAAATGGTGGCTTCTTAATTTAATCTTTACTAAAGATCAAACTTATTAATTAGAATACTCTCGAATCGTGTGACCCATCCTTGGTGTCTCATGTATACAAGTGTCAGGACAGGAATATAATAACAGTCAGCGATATACAAAAATGCGATCGGTCGTTTAAAAAAATTGAGCTAATCTTAAAATTACACTTATGTTACTTTAGGACACGAATAGAGAAATCGATCACCGTGTGCGCTAGCCTAGATTTCGTCAAACACAACTAAGACAACGGTGGAAAGAGAAAATAGAACATAATAGAACGAACACAATTCTTTTACATTTTTCGCATTTCGAAAATAGATAATTAAAGATTAACATAACAAATATCTATGCTAACAGAGCGACATCCCGCCGATCTTGACTATTTCTTTAACAGTGATTAGTTTCTAGTTTATTCTTGATTTTTCAATCATGCGACCAAAACATAATAATATAATCATTCGTCAAAATTCTCTTCTCTAATTTCACTGAAAGTATCTCCATTCATAACCACTTCCTAACGGCATCGCTTCAAACGAAAGTTCGAAATTCCATTTTTGAGGCCTTTGTTTCACTATTCTTATTTCCTGTCGCATAGATTATGCACACTCGACCGACAAGCGAGTTCGCGTGAGTCGGACACATGAAGCAGTTTCCAGAAGGGAATAAGCTGCTCATAAAGTTTCCTTTTTTAAAATGCTAAAGAAAACTTAAATCTATTTCTCATAATTCATCGTGATAAATAAATTAATTATATAATCTAAAGTTTTACACCTTGGTGTTTCGACCATACTCCAAAATTTGTTTATGATAAAAAAGGAGATACCTGAAAAGGAAAGCTTTTTTCACTGGATCCTTGGTAATGATACTGATGGCACTGTAACCAATGCCATGAACTCACCCTTCGCTAGTCAAGACGTCTTTTAACCTTGCTCTTGTAATCAAATGATCGTCACATTTAAACCATTGATCTCTCTGCTGCCGTATGAAGGCAGTGTAATGTCCAGTCTCCAAAGATCCTTCATGATTTATTACCGCGAATAGAGAATATCTATTGTCGCTGAACGCCATATCTTCCCCATTCTTTGGCAGTCCATCTATCATTGCACTGTTATTGTTGCCGTTCCGTCTATGCGACATGAATGGAGTCATATCTAATTGTTCTGGAAACGAGATGAACGTACAGATCTTCTTGTCCTGTATACTAGAGTGCTCGAATCTTTTTAAATGAAAGCTGGCCACGATAGGGAGTTGCTTCATAGTCAATTGCTTGGTACTCTCTTGATACGTCTGACAATTGCTACACTTTATTTTTGCGCTAGATCCCAAGTGTTCGGCCCGCGTGAACCTTTCTAAACAATCTAATAACGAGGTAGGAGGACCAGAACTATCGGAACCTGATGCGCTAGCCGCTGGACCCAAATCCAAAGATATGTCCCAGAATGGATCTATCGTAGTAGACACTCCACTAAAAAATTATTACATCAATACAGATTCTTACACAATGCAAGACATTAAAATTGCACTATGCATTTCGATCGTACTTGCACGCCTGACAAACCACATCACTCTGAAGTCCACCAGTAAAGATTTGATCAATGATACAGTTACAGTGATGTGGATTATCTTTTACTAAGATGGGTGCTGCTTCACAATGCCTATGTAGAACATCGAGCGTGGCTATAAAGAATTCATGGGCATCCTGCTGTTCATAACCTGCTAAATGTCTAGCATGTGTCCAGATCAAATGGAGAAGCTTATGAAGCGTCAGCGGTGCTTTGCTACCCGAGTAAAATTCCTGAAAAAGATGGGATACTTCACAGACCAGGCAACGTGTTGGCTGTGGACAGTGATGCCGGTCAGCAAGAAAGTAATCTCTCAACAGTGGTGTGTGTATGAGAGCTTGTACTATGCAGTTCATGAAACATGTACTTCCAAGATTTATAAGTCCTCTTAAACCTACAAACGTACAGTATTAATTAATATATGTTACATTTGATGTATATTTGCACATCTTACCTATGGTAGAATTTTCGACCACGCGCCTTCTGCGTGGATGTTTTCTCAATAATTCTGCCTCTATCTGTGTTGGTTCCCATGATCTATAAAATTCTCCAAAGCTCAATGACTTTGCAGATTCACTCCACTGTGCTTTAGCAACTGCTAATAGCTCCCTATCATATACATAATCCCCACATTGGAAGCACAAGATATTTCCATAACAAAGATCAACAGCTGCAACATAAAGTAAAATATATAATAAAAATATATAATATAAATATTTGTTGAACAGATTACCCTATTCTATATACAATTACCTATACAATCTATGTATAATTACCTAAAAAATGCTTTTTCGTCTTTGCATGTTCTTGTATATGACCTTTTACATAGCAGCCAAAGAATATACAATGAAGACAAGAATGTAGGCGATCTTTATATGTCTTACATGTGTGACATAAACAACTAACAGCCTAAAAATATAGAAATCATTTATTTACTGTATCAGACAAGAAAGATGAAAAATATATTACTCAAGTTTCTTATACAGATTAGATAAAAGTATTGTTCCAGGAAAGAAATATCAGATACGATGCTAAAGTTTATTTAATAAAACATCATTATGATTACATCGGGCTACAAGCCGATGCAAATATTCATTGACCCTACGGTACCAGTACAATCATAAATCTATGTACCGTTACTTTACGTGAGTAGCAAATGTGCTAGAGCTTTATACCGACAGAGTAATTCTATACGGCGGCCATTTTTAAATCCATCTTCACAGAAACCGTCCATGAGAGTAATATAATACAAATACTACGTTTTCTATCTTCGTTTACACAAACTTATACAAACAATTTCATTTAGTTTTTCTAATACACTATTTTTCCAAAAATTACTTTAAATTGACAGTCATTTTCCAAACAAACTATTTCGCTTTGGAGTACGAAACTATCTTATAAAAAATGATAATAAAAGACTAAAGGGAAGAGAGAGAAAGGAAAGAAGAAAGGAATTTTCAAATAATTATTATTATATACTTGATAAGTTGATTAACAAGGAACAAATAAAAAATGATATACTCAAAATGGAAGACGAAGAATAATTTTCAAACAAAGGTTATAATAAAAGATCAAATTAGCGAACAGACATCCCATATCCGCAAATGCTTGGAAATAGAAACATCGTTTTCGAAGTTCAATAAAAACAATATGCACCGATTTGCACATTGGTTTGTCACTCTGTTTAGAATTTGCATAGTCCATGACTTAAGATCGCGAGTGGCATTGCAAGCGACAAAGAAAGAGAATGCTGTCGCTCCTCGCAACATCGTAAAGGTCCCACTAATTTCTCATTTTCCACATCATTTTTTGATCACGTATCAAATAAACAAACTATAGATGAACGCTGCATGATGGAAAATGAGAAACAGATGAGAAACATAGAAAGCATAGGTGAAAACGAAAGACAGAAAGAGAGTAAGGAAAACAAAGACAGAACCTTGACCACGAATCACGTAAGAAAAAGATAGTCGCACCTTTCTTACGCGTGCCTCGGTCGACGTGCTGGTCACAAAATAGGAGTGTATCACTTTGTATGGCTGGATACCCTTGGCTGCTTTGAAATTATTCAAGTGTATGCAGCCATGGTCGCTCATCTCAGGCTGGCGTGAGCGACGCTGCAGTGTCTCCTTTTCTTCACCCTGGTGATAAGCGTACAGAAATTCGCTAGTTCGCCGGCCTTTTTCCAAGCTAACCACCACCGGGACGGCGACCACGACGATGAACTAAAGAAGTCTAACCACTGACGCGGCGCAGCAGACAGCAGCAGGCCGTCGAGGACGGGCAGAACTACGTGGAGCTGTCGATTGACGGCGGCAGCAGCAGCGGCGACGACGATGACGACGAAGACGACGGAACCTACTCTGTGCGGGGCGTAGCACGCTGGCCTTGGCAGGAGCGCGCGTGTCGTTGACATGGAAAACCGCGTGAGCCTTGGAAAAAAAGAGCGCAAGGGTTGCTCATGTAGCAGTATCGTAGCCAGTCGATCGCTGTCACACTACGACACCGATCTGTCCCCTGATCTTGCTAGAGGCAGACGGCCCAGGAGAAGAGCAGAGTCAGGGATCGAGATACAAACGCGTGCCACCGACTGAAATCGAAATAAACACGATAATTCTTTATAATAACGAAAAGCAGGCGAATCACTGATATTGAAACGTTGTGACTTTTTTTTTATAGAAAAGTAACACTTAGAATCTTACGAGTCTCCGTACCCACGTTTTTGACACCCGGGTGCTCACAGACACCAGCCGGTCACTGCAGGCGCCGCCGGTACAAGCCAGCCCCTCTTTATCCCCACCGCCAGTCATAGAACGTTGTCAGGGACGAGCTTCTTCTGGGTGCCACGGGTTTTTTAATTTTTCTGTCATTTACTACTGTTTAATAAGGAAATCACGAGGAAATGGAATGTGTTACAAATATTTGTTAAAGGTTAAATCAGAAATTTATGGGGATGTCGAATGAGATTTCGTGACGAGGTTGACTGATTTATAACGCAGTATGTAATTGGTGGATCGCGCGTGATTTCGATTCTCGAAATCAAGAACGGTCGGATATCGGAATAACAGACTTCTGCCAAGAAACGGTTCATGTAGATTTACGTAGTAATTTATGATTGGCTATTGGCATCTCCTTTTTCAAATTGAATCATTCGTAAGTTTAAACGATTGTTTTCGTTACGTGTTTCACAAAGCAGAGATTGATGTGCAGAGATTTGGTAATAAATGAAGTAAATATAGACTAAATGTAAGTAAACGAATATCGTGTAAATACATTATGTATTTTTTATTGTAGATAATAATATATATAAACATTTAGATGACATTTAGATAGGAGTTGTATAGAATTCTATTCTTCAGTACTTTTGATGGCAGGGGCTTGCCAGACCTTAAAGTTTATAAAAGGTACGATTTTATTTATAAACAGGATATTTATACAAATTCATATTTTCATCAAGATAAATAAAAAAGTCGAGTCTAGAAAAAATGGTAAAATCACCTTTTCCTGCTATGTTTTTCTTAAACTTTGCATATTTCTTAAATTTAATTTAATTTGAATATTTATATGAGAATCAGGATTTGTAGGAAATCCTTTTGTATTCTTGTAATTCTTTTTGGAGGGACTGCAAGAAACTGTATACGTCCCTGAAATCCCTGCTTTCCTAACCCCTCTTACCCTAAAGTAACAGCTGCGCATGGTATACATACATTACATACATACATCCCTTTGGAATCGCATTCCCGGTAGCTCGCAAAAGCAAGACCGCTAACTGATAATTCCTTCGTTGCGTGACCCATCCAGATTTAATGCTATTCTACAGCTTCATTGTCTATCAACGATGGTGTATCAATCAGATTAGATTCCGATTAGACTCTAATCTCCTAACCTCAACAAGGATCAATGATTCTGTACACTCTTGTGATTACTTCTTCAAAGGATATAATATCATTTCAATATATATGTATATAAAGATTTTGCATCATGTTTTTTTGCAAAATTTCTCACTAAACATGTTACTAGAGTAACATGTTAGAATTTTTGGAAGAAGATTTGCATAATAAATAAATCAGTTTAGTACTAGGTATTTATTTATTCTATTTTTTTCTATATTTATCTATGCTTATGTGTATGTTTTCGTGAACTATTGAAGATTTCATTAATCCGACTTTACAAATTGAATCTGCTATTATCGACTGTACCGAGTCAGATAAAACAGAGTACTCAGAGTCATCTATTAAGATGCTTAGAAAACATCTAGTGCTCGTTCGACGGAACAGAACTGAAGTTTGAAATTGTTCTATATTTTTAAGTACATATGTGCTATATATATATATTTATATTTATTTATCTAAACTAATGTGTAATCAATCAGGTATGTATCAAATATAACTTCCGTTTCAAGCTAAGAGTAACATAAAAGCGATACAATACCTTATGATGTAGCATCATCTATATGTCTAAAATTTCGTTTACGTCATAATTTCATTTGAAATTTTATTGCTGATATCTGGCATCAGACATATTTCCTAGAGTTTTCTATTTCCTGAGACATTGACATGAATGGAACTTTATTATAATTAACAGCTAAAAATGGAGCTTAGAAATTCTATTATAAGAAGAGGCGGCAAAAATATGATAAGGTATTTATTCAGAAATTATTTATGAGTTAATTATATAACGCACAATGGAGAGTGGCTGAAAATAACAACAACCGTTAACATCTATCTCTTTATTAATAAGGCATAATTTACATAAGCACTATACAATAGCAGTACTACATTCTTCTAAAACACACAGTAATAAAATTATTATCGATATGAATGGCAGTACATTTTCTATTTGAATCTGTACTGCTATTCTACGTAATGTATAGGATGTTTCATAAAAAATGATCAATTCCACGTGAAAGATGAAATTCCTCCACACGAATCTCTCATGCGATTTTGAAAAAATCCATGACCCGGATAGAGACAATCATTGTTTCCATTGATAAAAATAGCATTTTCTGCTATAAATGCTACCGTATACACATTCCACAAATTTTCAAAATTCATGCGAATCAATTTCGTTCTTCTGTGTTTTCACGTAGAAAAATTATTCGTATTATTTATTAAAGAACTATCACTGCTATAGAAAATATATTAATCTTCTTAGTATACGGAGATTTACTAATATGTAGAACGACGTCGAAATAATGTAATTAACGTACTTTTGTTCCATTCTGTTTCGTTTCTCGAAAATCATTTAGCCGGGCATTATCATCAACGTAATTGTCATCGTGCTACTGATTATCTAATGTGAACTTTTCCTTTGTAGGTTTAAGAGAATGGACTAAACAGGAAACGATTCTACAATCACACGTAAAGCGTTCCAGCCTGAAAGTCAGCTGTAATCGGGCTCAACTGAGCGAGACCCTCGACGAAACAAAACGAAACTTCAATCCAGCTTCTCTCGTAATAGAAAGCATACTTATAAATCTACGATCTACTATACGATAAAACCTTGACGTGCACTGTCGACACCCGTTTCCGCAGTTAAAAAGCGGCGCAAAGGCCGCTTTTGATTAAAATTCCGGAAGACCATCGGAAGATCATCGAAACCTTACGATCGTTAACAGATCTTTTATAATATTTTCTAATATCGTTCAATACTGGTTACCGATTACTTGTCTAAGAACAACACCATGATAAGTGTATAGCCCTATCGGATGTGTTTTGTAAGCCTGACTTTTTAAACAAACGAAGACAACGTTTGTTTGAATTCTTCGATCACTTGTTAAATATACAATGTTTCTTGAGTTCTTAATGTGTAATATTCGTTCATCATTCAGAATTGTTTGATTCAATTTAATGGTTCAACTGCTGTAGCTGGCGAGGAGGGAATGTATGATCGACATTTAAATATGGGTAGTCGGTATGGCGCGGTACCTAATGCTTTTAATTTTAGCCAAATTTTTCGTCGACCAGTCTTTCTGAACATCTCGGTTAGCACTTAATCATCCGACGAGCGAATGGAAACCATCTTCAACAACTTTGAACATCGAACTCTGTCTACGAGTCGAAAGACACTTAATATTCTTTTCATAGTGCGATGACATCATTTGTTGTAAACGCAATTGAATGTCGTGACATCTTTTCAAAGCCACCCATTCGGTATTTTTACGTTCCTTTCATGATTCATTCTATAGATTTTCTACTGGTATTATCTCCAACCTCTATTTTACATACATTTCAAAAATATTATAAACATAAACACAAAACATAAGAATTAATAATGATATCTCATTAAAATTTTCCATGTAACTTTAAATATATGAATTTGTTTTTCCATGTTTTAGAAAGATAAAAGTCATCATCAACAACTTGAAAATTGCTGAAACTTTTGTTCCTTATAGTCTTCGTGATCTCCATCTTGAACTGATTTAGGCTGATTGAAAAATAGATGCGATCGGCGGAAAGGAGCTAAAAACAGGTGCTCCCGATGATTCGAGCAGATTAAAGCGATTAATCTCAGGTGCAACGAGTATTCTCAGCGCAGTTTTGTAATCTTCTGAGCCTCTCCCTGGGCGTTCGTTGACTCGTGGTTCAGGGCTAGATCCCGACTCCGTTCGTGGCATGTAATAATGTGCGTGCGGTTCACTTTGCCGCAAAACTGGGACGCTGCGTGCTGAAAGAAGAAACAATTGTGGGAAGAGAGGTTGAAAGTGAGATTACCGCGATGCTCCTTTGCTGAACGTCTTCGACTTTCTTTTTTTCGAAAGACCATGTTGGTCTTTAAATCGATGATACTCACCGATAGATGGATATTCTCTTTTTCTCTTTTTCATTAATAAATGCACGTGAAAACGTAGATCTCAAACGCGTAATATGCCGTATGAACGATTCATTTCACACTGGCTCTGTATCTGTTTAATAGTCGGCCTCTAACTCTAGCTACTGAGCAGAAGTTCGAGGCCATCATTTGATAGATAGTGTAATTTTGCAAAATTCAGCCTTATAATATTAAAATATATACAAATTCAGCCTTTGTAAAAATTCTTCTTGAAACATTTTATAGAATGCACAAAAGCTTAAAAATATTGAATATAGACAGACATTTTCTATAGTGTCGTTTATTTTATTGTGTGTTTAAAATGTGATAATGAAGGAGATGGTCCGAGACTTGTGATCAGTAGTATATGTATACGATTCGACGGACTATTCTATTTATTCATTAACTTATAGTACACAGGTTCACGCGCTGAAGATACTCGTGCAAACGAGGAATCAATCTGAATTTTCAACAAAATACTGGAATCTATACGGCGTGAAAAGAAGCAATAATTGTAAGCAATATATGCCGTGAAATGGTGGAAAGTTGCATTCATCAGCGATTACAGACAAATGAGTCATAACGTCACATTTTCCAACGGAACGTAGTATACAGTTTCAATTCATCGTCGCAAATAAGGCCATATGTATTAAAGCTACTCGTACATGTTACATGTGTAATGTACACACTAATTATACATACATACATACATTTATATATAGTATACGTATTCACAGTTCGATTCATAAGGCGATGAGACTAAAGTACTATAATAAATTCATTGATCTTCAGCATTCTCCCATTTCCGTGATCGACTAATGAAAAAAAAAAAGAAGAAAATGATCAAAAAAATAGACATCTCTATTACATAAGATCATACGAGGATTCATCATACATAATTTTGTCGCAACTAAAACGATTATATCACGGATATAAATAACAGATATACAATTAGTAGCAGTTATCGTCGTGTTACTAACACAAGGTAATATGGTAACGGGCTGATAATCAATGGTTGTTTTCTTGAAATGAATCCTCTGTGTTCATATATATCTAAATAGGATTAATACTTTTGTATTCACAAACTGATTAAAGTAATTAGAGGATCGACAAATATTTGACTAAATATTTGACTTTCTGTATGGTCGAATGCCCTTTTTAACGATTGTACGCATTGACGATGCTCTAATTAAATCAAGCAGTATGGACTGTCAAGATGTTTAGCCTGAAAATCAAAATATGCTTCACAATTGTTTCAGCAACAATTTAGTTAAAAAAAATAGAAACTATAAATGTAATACACATCGTATTAGATCACAATTCGCTTTGAGACTTACAATCAAAACCCAAGGCGTGGAATGTTGTCGGTATCGCGTTACAGAGGATCGATTTCTCGAACTAGAAAAGATCATTCATTATCGCTGCCCTACTGTTCGTTCCCGAGTTGTCATTTCTATCTCGCTGAGCTATGATCCCATTAAACTCATGCTCGTTGATATTTCGTTCTTTTTCAAGGGACGAGTCCTCGATGGCCGGAACTTTCATCGATAATGGCTTTCATCATGGTCTTGACAAATGCCTCATCTTCCTTTCAACACTGTACACGACACCCTACAAGCGCAACGTGGCTAACTTCTTCCAATTTCCCTTTGAAGTCATGCAATCGGACTGGAAGCGTCTTAATTTCACTGGCAGATTTAATAGTCTCCATTGATGATGTTAATTCGAGGTCAATTATGTGTGAATGCGATGGTGTCGCGGCGAAAGTTTCGCTCCATATAAAAATGTAATTCTTTTTGTTCGGCTATAGCGGCCCGAGTTAACGATCAGCAATTCAATTAAATGGCCCGATTAACTACTGAATTAATGAAGGATAGAAAACGAATAATGATGAAATCATTAATATATCACGTTTGTATGTAGTGAAAGTTCTGCTACTTTGAAGTTAGAGTTTTTCATTTAATATCTTCCTTTTCTTGCAGGAGAAACATGAGTGAGTTATCCTCGTTTTGAAAAATTTAGGAAAACATTTTCTCTCTTCCTCTTTTTTTATCATTGAGTGGACTGATATAACATATTGTATAAAAGAGTAAGAATATTAAGTCGTTGCCGACGTTGGAAAAAAAATAGATTTGTTACTCTTCTTCGCAACAGAGGCCACAATACAAAATTGGTAATTGAATTGCAGGAGATCAATTTTGCTCGATGAAAATTTCAAAAATAACAATTGTAATCAAAAGTGATATTGATTTTCTCTATGGTCTTGAAAAGTATTTGCACGTAGCCTTATTTTCCAACGAGATGTTTTTTTTTATTCAATTTCGCATTTGATCTTTATAGTATCATATTATATGTAAATAAATAAATATTTTAGTAATCATATAAAAATCCTACTAAATGATGTATAATTTAATGTATTTGTATCTTAACTGATTAAAATGTACACTCTATACCAAATGGCATGTCAATACTTTCGATAGCCACTACAAAAAGGTTTTACAAGATTTTTATGCAAATAGGCAGTTTGATCCTATGATCCAATTATTCGTTGGTTAGAAGGATTCTTAAGCTTCGTTTCGACAACACCGATTTACAAGTCCCATCGCGAATAATACATAGTTGTGAATTAAAACTTTTGTTTCATCCAAAATTAATTGATCATTTAAGGCCATTTCCTTCACCATAGGTATTGTATCCATAAAAATTTAACGATCTTCTGGAATAATAACTTTTCCAGATATATTTAAAAAGAGAGATACTTCAAATACAAGTATCTATGGAATTAAAATATGAAGGTAATAAGAAAAACAAGAAAAATAAGGAAGTACTTATGGCAATCGCGAATGGTCAAGTAATCTTAGGTCTCTGTCCTTTTTATCATGACTCCAAACCACCTACGATTATTACTCTAAATGTTCAAGGTCACCAAAAACACTGGACGGGGTATCTGTGCATTACTTAACTGAAAGGATAAAACGAATGTCTTTGGTATACCCGACTGTGTTCGAAGAAAAAAGAACGAGGGAACAAGTAAGGGAGAAATATGTTACTACACTACGACGAAAGCAAGCAGAATGGTTGATACGGTAGCAACGGCGAGACTAATCCTGTTTGCAACTGAAGTGGGTATCTCCGGCTGCTCCGGTGCGGTTCCGTCCTCCAAATACTGATAACTCTTGACCGCAGTTTTCGCTCTGACTATTCGATAGTTCGGCACGCTGGTGTTTACTCGATTGGTCAGTATATTTTGCAAGGAATTGGTGACACAGTAAAAGTTACCATTCTCATCGAACGCAAATGTATCCGGCCACTGCATCCTTTCATGATCTCTAGAGATCACCCTTTGGCCAGTAGTGAACGACTGTTTAGTGTCCCACATAGCTACAGCATCGTCAGCCAGCAGTCCAAAGTACAACGCTCCCTTGGCTGACATCATCATTCCATCGGTTTGAGAAATTTTCTTTCCCAATTCCTTAACGTGTTCATCTACGTTGCTTAGGTTGCTCTTCAACACCGATGTTGGTATAGAGTACAAATGGAAGGAAGACAGTGGTGAATAGTATACCTGTCTGTCTTCAACACTTGCCGGAGACAGAGCAATCCCATCGACAGATATAGGCATATTAATGAGATTCTTAGAGACCATGAATCTTACTGCTTCGGGTTTAGCTTTCATAGAATCATGCCTGACCTTCCACGAAGTATTGTTACTGAGGGAGTAGACGATTATGCCTGGATCTTCGCGATCACTGTCTGTGATATACGCCATGCCACCATCCTCGTGATCCAAGACAATGTCATTTAGGTGGGCTGTGCCGTGACGGGCCACTTGTGGAGGGAACTCGTAGGTTCGTAAAATCTCACCGTTGTTCTCGAGATCCAGGATCACCAGCCTTGGTGGGCAGGTGATCTTCACTTCTACAGAGAGAGGTGACATCTTCCCAGAATCAAGTACCCACATACGTCCTTTTGGATCGATCTCCATACTTTGGACCAACTGGAAGGCGTTGCAGTCACCAACTTCCTGCATATCCCAGTTAGGGAAAGCTTCCAGCTTAGGGGCGGTATTGCCATTCACCACGGTTGCAGAAGTGACTCCGAGCGTCACTGGTACCCCGTTTTTCCACCTTGGTACCGTCAGATACATTTTACCCTTCCAAAATTTGATACCAGCTATGAAATTGTTAGCTGGAATGTAATCACCGTGTTCAGTCGCATAGTTTTGTTTCTCTTCTGACGGCCATATCACGTCGATCGTGTTCCATTGGAAGACCACTTGGAATGGTTCGTGACACGTGGTCATGGTAACAAGGAGCAGCAAGAATGCTGAGCTCTTCATTTTTTTTACACTTTATTCGCCCACTTTACGTTCTACAATCTATCACAGTATGCTCTCACTTTTTTTTAGTCCAATCACGTAGTAGAAAGAGACAAAGACCAGTGGACGAACCAGTTGAAAACTGATACCCGGAACAAGAGTGTTCGTGGTCCGGCAAGTGTCGCCAGAGATCCGGAAGAGCGTCTATTCTCGTCGACGGAACGGTGTGAAGAATATTCCGTGCGTACCAACTGTGTTGGCTGGCCTGCTTTTGTCAACTAACTGATTCAACACTGTCCACCGACCATTGCTACCTATTCTACTAAGCGTTCTGAACTATGGCCCATCACGCGGAGACGATCGCGGTTTGACTGACGAAGACGCGGAGCGTCGCTTAGAGAGGCGTCGTCTCCCCACCCGACGTCGTTGTATTTACACACTAAGATCATCTGTGCACGTGTACACACTACACGTGTGATCGTACGTGGATAGGGATGCATGTGGATATTGTATGTGCAACAGGAACACCCAGCAAGGTATCCCCACCATAATTTCCACGCAAAACGTAGCTCGGCTACTTAACCGTGCCGAGGATGCATTGTTAACATTCCTGGTTTGAATCAGTATTCGTCATTGCGAACGTCGTTCGTATTGTACCTTAAGTTAATTTTTTTATTGATCGAAACAATTAATTGCGTCGCACGTTTACAATGATTCACCAAAATGCTGATGACAATATTAATTTTTTGCTCAGTATCTATCTGGTTACGAGTAATAAAATCAATTTCATGTACATCATTTCTGATATAACACAAAATTATGCTTCATATTTGCAGAATCATTATTCTAATTGACCTTTGAAGCTCTATTATCTTTAAAATAGCTGAATCCAATCTACATTTGTTTACGTTATTTATCTTCATCTTGACACTGAAAACAGATCACGTGCTTTTTATACTACACTCGATGTCAATATCCAATAGAAAATATTATAAACGATTCTACTTTGAATATATCGAAAAAAATATTTCACAATTAGTTTAGGGAAAGAAAGAGAACCATTAGTCTGTTCTTAGAATCTTGTTGAAAATATTATTTCGTCTAATTTATTATTTTCTTCTTTATTTATTCATTCACAATTTATTGGCCGGTGATTTTCAATCAATTTCCAGCTGGTAATTAAGTTAATACTCTTCTTAGTATCCTACGATAGTTACTGCGTACGTTCATTGTTACGCTAAACGAAAGACGGTTGAGAATAAAATGATACTCGGCTCAGAGTTGTAAGGCCGGATCCGCTTGAAAAGGAAACGCTGAAAAGGGTGAGCTTAGAAAAGGCTGTTATGCTCTGCTTTATCTTGCCCAGGATGATCCCAAAAAATCGATTCAACGGTTATTTCTTCGAATCGCACCCTTGTACAACTGCGTTGCTCGGAATCCCGTTGGACTTGTTTTTTTTCTTGGTAAAGGTAGGTCATTTTATCAAAGGGGAACGTGATAAAAAAGAGAGGAGTTGGATAGAATTTACAATTCATCGTAAGTAAATGAAGATCAATAATAAAAGAAATTTATACTCCTGTTACAGTGTACTTCACGATCAGTGTTATCTATCTCAAACCAGACGTCAACCGGAAATATTGATCATAGTGTTAATATTTCATCGATAGTGTTGCCCAAGTAACCGCATGCAGATCAATTTCCTTGGTGCATGATCCATTGATCTCGATCAAGTGGAATATATTAATGAATGCATCGGATAACGGTTACGATCAATAACTATCCTACGGTCTAAGACACTTTATCGTCAAATCTTCCAGAGTTCCGAAAATTCCTCCGCAGTTCTTTAGGAAACAGAATCCATCAAGTTAATTATTTCAAATTGATTGAGTTTAATCTACTTCCTAATATTCCACATAAATCCAAAATTTTCTATTCAATGGTGTATTCAATGGAAAACATAATGTATTGGACATTTATATATGGTTAGATACTAATTACATTTTCTCTAATACGCTTGAGCAAGCACCATGATTAGAGCTAAAAGAAAATATTCAATCACTGGTGGCTTGATGAAATTGTTAAAAATAGTTGCCATCGGTTACTGGTGTTTGATGGACGGTTTTACGAGTCCATGAATGGGTGATGCGTATCGTATTTTTGAAGGTAAAACGGCACGTGAAAGGAGTAGAATAATAGTTTGGCAATCGTTCAAGTATTTATAAGAATTCATCAAGAACATAGAATTTGTGAACACGTGTACGGCTCGCGACAAGAATCGTCTATCACGAAGCCAATATCTTTCCAACTTATGTTTTATGTTACAAGTATGACGAAGCGGAGAATGATCGGGGAAAGAGAAACGATCGGTTAAACGTTACATCGAGCTAAAATTGTGAATTAAAGTTGCGAAGGAATTAGATTCCTGTAACTTCGGGGAAGGAAGACTCTAATCCGTAAGAGAGCAAATACATATTAGAAGAATTTCGAAGGTCATCTGTAACAATGATCCATAGAGAAGAGTTTTATTGAGCACTAGAACGATGACGAGCGAGGCATAACTGTCGACGAATGATCATGTAATGTGTATAACGTAATGTTATAACAGTAATAAAGTGCGTGTGCACTGGTAGTATATCTGTAATAGGTGTTGGCCATTTCAACATCATGGCCATCCAGATACTTCCAGACGTCCGTAGGATTATTCTTATTCATTGTTTTCATCCGTTATAGACTTGAGATGCTTACCATGTTTCTGCAATTATATAATATACTATATAATTCGTTCCTTATAATTCATTAATGCGAGTCATCACAGGAATGCTATTGATCAGACGTCAGCTGGTACCGAGGAAAGTTTCACAATCACAGAATTAAATTATTCTAAGACACTGTTTGACATAAAACGCTTCTAAGTATTTTTAATATTCCAAATCTTCCGTATAGCATATCTGATTCACGTAAACATCGTTGGAATAGGTCATCTTGGACTATTACTGTGAAATATATCACGATCTTATTTGCATTACATTCCAACATATTTTGATACCATTCACTGTACAGTTTATTTTCTAGGCAACTATCCAAGGTAAACGAAATAATCTTTCACGAGCCACCAGCGAACTAGATATTATTGGCGTGCTCGTTATTTCAACGACGTCAACATGCCCAGTGATCAGTAATTTTTTTCGTTTCATCGTCCATTGATTCCAGGTCGAAACGAGACTAATAGTACATAGCCGCTTTGACGAATATTGTAAAAGACTATTTTTACTTTGATCCTTGAAAATTTCTTCGAAATACTAGTTTAAAAATCAAAGACTAAGAACAATTTCCAAAGTATGTATTATTTACTTGTTACGTTCGCTTTCTGTTTTACGTTTCGAATTTGCATAGCTCGACTTGCTTATTAGTGCCTTAGCGATAACATTATTCTCACTCCACTAAGTATTCTAATGTACAAATATTTGCGAATATTACAGGTATAACCGAACGCAGTTTTCCGTGATACTCATTTCTCAATTGCAATATTGGAACGTTAATCAAAGGGAGAAATAATGATTGGGAAGAATCAAATGTGTCTCAGGTAACCGGACGTTACATTGGCATGCAGACAACTAGACTAAGAAGAGGGTCAGAATTACAGATTTATGCTAATTGGTAACTTATTAATATTGCTGATATCATTTACTCGTAGTTGACCAGCGGGTACTGCGCCATTTTCAGCGCTTAGAAGCATTTAACGGACGTGCAAGAATGTTATTTTAATTAACGCTCATCCCTTCCCAAGTATTACGTATAATCGAGTTCCTATTTATTAGTTAGCCATTATAATGGCACGTTCGCTGTTTACTTATCAGTTAACGGTTTCTTCGATGAGTAGAATTGTCGTTATGAATATTTAATACAGTGAGAAATTCATATCTTTTTTCAGATCGAAATTTTTCCGTTTTCCTGTTTGTGTCAATGATTAGCACATTGCGAAACGATAATTCTTCTTCAAGACATCCGAGGAATCTAAATAACAAGTGAAGACGCGCTAAGAATCGTCGTGTTATTTTCCTTCCGACGTGTTTCACAACGTCTGTCTTCATCTTAGAGTAAATATTGCATCTCTGTAACCTTCGAAAAATGCAAACCACAAAACTTTCGTAGGTCCTTCTCTCGAGATCTGTGGCCGTAGTACTTAGATCTTAATCGATGCGTCCGTGAATTTAACGCATGAACCTTTCACCAAAACGTCACGATCTCGTGACCCTTTTGCATCCGTGGTATCCACAGTTACATCAGTTTTCTTTCTTCGTGTACCGGTTCGTGCGAACGTTATAACTCGTTGAGGTAAGTAAAATCGATGTTATCATATATCGACTGGTACCAGTCATTACAGAAATATATAAAGTGAATCACTATGAGTCACTTTGTGATGCAACTTTTTCCAACGTTTTTATCGTGTCTCTGGAAGTTGTAAATTAACGTCTCGAGAATATCGATGAGCGTGTAGTTAACTTGATGATTTTTTATGTAGTGGATACGTGACGAACGTATAGTATTTTACACTGGTATACCAAGTAATAAGAACTTTCTGGAAAATTACCAGATATGATATGTTAATACGTATATCTCGATCGTTGAACAACACCGCAAATTGACTACGCTAATTATCTAGAACCGTGAAGAGATATGCTCAATAGTAAATGTCCGTGGGCTTGAAAATAATATAATCAACGTCCTTGTCGTTCTTTTATGCCGACGCAGTTTTACATCCTCTGTGAAACGTTGGTCGCGTTCGCGGTTGAAAATTCTGTGTCACGGCCCACTTTATTCCTTCATTTTTATTATCATTAACTGGCTACACTCGCTTTGTTTTTCCATTGAATCGTAGTGACACGGTGCATCCCACAATTCGTTAATTCCTCTTACTCATTGCACGTTTCATTTCCTCTTTACTCATCTCTTTGCTAATTCCAGGCACGAAATATTCACGGTCACAATCAACTGCAGCCTTCGTCGGGACGAGCTTTCACTTCAAGTTGCATCAATGAAACGATAAGTTTTTTTTGCGAGGATCATAAGAAGGAAATAATAATCACAAGAAGGGAACGTAATAAAAATTCGAACTTGATCTAGTGCATCGACAAACGGTCTTATGCAACGCGCTAGAAATAAAGTTACATGAAAGGTTCGACGCTGTAAATCGTAAACAGCGCAGATGGCTAATGTAGCGCCATGCATGCGAACAGAAGATAAATTGCTCGAGCACAATAAAGATAAATTTTGCTATACGTGATATCGACAAGAAATTATTCGAATCTGTCCATTGGTAACTTGCTGTTAGAATCGACAACCTATCATTTATTTGGACATTTCTTTTCCACCGACGCCTCCTCCTTTCGTTCATCGCAAATCGACCGATTCTTTTCCAACTCAACTTGTGACTCTTCCACTGTGTCAAAACTAAAAGTTCGATGAGCTCGAAACAGGACAATTCACCCTCGTTGAGCATCAGATTGCAGTCGTAAATCGTAGGGAAGTCTCCCTGTTAAAATCCGCTGACAGAATACCTTTTCCTGTCTATGAAATTTTTATTTCACAATCCTCTTACGCTCTTTCCATAACAATCGTTTTTAACTTGAAATGGAGGACGTTCATGATGAAACCATCATAGTCCTATCTTGTCAAGGATCGCTTTAATACTTCTCAGATCAATATCGGTTCCTCAGTCAACCTTCCTGTGCTAACTTTCCGCTGGACGAAGGCACTACTGCGCCTTATTCCATATTAGAAACACAGGAATCAGATTCCAAGGACGATGAATAATATTCCACAAGCTGTCCAGGTATTGGACCTGATTCTGCCACAGTTAGTATGCAAGCCCATAAACGGGAGAAATGAGAAGTGGCACTGGAAATAAATCAGTCCTGATTTAACGATCATAAATGTGCGAACTAGTATATCGGCAAAGGCCGCGCCCTGCGCATCCGTTTCCCAGTGGCCTACCAAACCAACGTTCTCCTTCTCTCTCTCTTTCTCTCTCTCATTCTCTTCATGTCTGTACGTCGTGGATGAAAATAACACTATCAAAGCAGGAAGGCAAGCTAGCTGATTTACGGATTAGAAACGTGAAGAGGGAGGTGAGTCGAAGGAATGATAGCGCTCCTATCAATAAGTCAGGCCAAGGGAAAGAAATATATTCGATTGAAATCGATTGAACTTTGGATGATCAGCTTTTTATCTTTACCTAATAGATATTGTGCGAGCTGTAGGCATCGCGTGCCTAGCAGTAGAAGAATTATACACGTCACGATCGTTTCCAACTCACCAATTTTAATGAAAGAATTGACTTTAATTTATAATCAGTATATATTGTAATTTTTCCTCTTTATGAAACTCAATATTAAATTTTTCACGTTAGAAGATTGAAAACGACGAAGTTAATGTACCTCATAATCATGCTATACATATAATTATCTAATCGAGTTAAAAGTTCCCTCTTTGACACAAACTTTGCTTTCAGGCTTGCACCGGATTACCTTTGATTTTAAGCAGTCAAAACCGTGAAATCGTTGGTCAGTGATTTTCACTAGGGCAACGATTCGTACTGAACTGAAAGTAATACGCTGGAATTGTGCTTCCGGAGTTTTCAAGCTGCTGAGCTTTTCAAATGTCTTCCAAGTATCGACCGGAGGCTGGCAGACCTGTTCGAGTTCACGTCGATTTTATTCTGTATCGTAGATGGGTAATTTCATTAGTTTAAAAGAGATGAAGGGACGAGGCAACAACCGCGGGTATGACTTCCGTCGCAAACATTATAGAATTTACAGCGATGAAAATATGTCAACGTGTAGCGATTCCTCAATCACGCGAGGCATATCATCAATGAAAGCTACATCTCTTATATTCTTATAATGGTTTTATAATTTATAATTACAACCTATGTCTATAATATCTTAAGATAATAAAAATATGAACATTATAGACTTTATTAGAAGAATACTTGGACTTTTCGACTAAATTGATATATATTACCACTGTTAAAGTTTTGATTCTACGGCCAGGAGAAGAGCGCTGAACATATCTCCCACATTCCCAGTGGATGCTAATTTAGGTCGTGGTGTCACACATCCCGAAAAGTGAAGCGAAGGTTTCGCAGTAATGCTGTTAGCGCGAGCGTTACGAAAAATTAGCACAATGACGATGCAGGGAACATGTGATAAAGAGTTTCATGACATTCGATTCGCAATTGTTATTCCCATGGATCGTGAAGGGTACGTCTAAACGAGATTAGAAAAGAAGAAAACAAAACTAGGACGTTGGATGCCTTCGGGTAGCATCGTTTTCACTTACAATTCAACTCATTTTGCACTCAATTAGCGATCACGAGTATTAACTCTCTGTATGGAAGTTCTTCACAGATGGTTATGTTCTAAATCATCTTTAATTTACTGTGAACAGATCAGAAGATCTCTCGGGTTTTTTCTCAGTGTCTTATAAAACTTAAAGTTATATGTAGCTTTATACAGTATTATTATTTTATCCTTGAAGGAAGTTGATTATCGAAACGTTCGTTTCTCCG
Source organism: Bombus flavifrons (assembly GCF_040668555.2). NCBI lineage: Eukaryota > Metazoa > Arthropoda > Insecta > Hymenoptera > Apidae > Bombus > Bombus flavifrons. Next base: position 6,375,934 of record NC_138455.1, on the reverse strand, counting down.
TCATGTAACAAAAATACTAGTCGAGAATTACCAACCAGTTAGCCGGTGATAATACGATAAACGAGCACGTTTGCAAACATTGGACGTGTTAACTCTCCGATTGGATCATTACCGCTTCGAAGCCCAAAGCGGGAGAAATGTTTCGACGCTTCCAGAGATTTTTACGCTCCATCGGGGAACGCAGACCGTTTAATTAAATTGAGCGACGTTTCGTGGGAGACTACGTAATCCACGGGAAATATTCAATGAACTCCAATGTTGGGACAGCTCGGTGGCCCTGATTAACAGCAAACGAATAAAGAAATCTTAGTAGTTAATTTCATTTCTTCAGAATCGAATGGTGTTCCAATTTAAAATTCATCCCAGGAGAACGTATTTTGATAAACGAAATTTTCAACGAAATGAAATAAAATCTTAGTGACTGTAATAGAATATTTATCATTTGGACGACGTACATAATGAAACTTAATTGCTATTCCCTGAAATGTATTTCTATCGGACATTGTATTAACTTAAAGTTGACAGAAGGTTCAACGAAGTTGAAATCAACGTACCTATTAATCAAGATAACTTAATGAAAGAGTAGGAAATTGAAATACTTGGTACATAAGGGAGTCTACATAGTACCCAAAACATATTTTCTGGGGAGTAGTGGGTCACCTATTCTAGTCAGCATGCTGTCGGTCAGATGAAATCGTAAATCGACGGTTACCATAACGACCAACGGTTCTCCCTTTATTTTCCTACCCCAATGTCATAGTATTCTGACTAGATCCCCTGGCCCCTCTGTTCTCTGCGATTACAAACTCAGCTCCTCCATTCAAAACCCCCGGCGTTCTATTTCTTTTTTCAGAGTTTTCTATCCTGCCTACTGCTCCTGGCAATTCAGCAATAGATTTAATTTCGACCGAGTGACGAGGAAAACGTACCAACGTCGAATGAACTGGTAATAATATTTCAATCCATATTCGTAACTGATTTCATCCCCAAAAACCCATTTTCAACCCTCGATTACAGGAACAAGATGAAAGGTATGGTAGTTTATTTGAAATAATGAACTTTCAAAGAGAATCATTGACGGCTGTAATAAGTGCAGTAATTTCTTTTCTATTTATTTCAGAAGCATTGTTTTTAAACTTTCTATATATAAAAGAAATAATTGCTGAATGTATTAAAAGCCTCAGATATTTAACTTAAGATAATACTATTATTATACGTCCATATTGTCCTATTTTATAAACAGAGAATCACTCACAAAATTATGGTACTCTTCCAGGAATATCACCCGAAAGTCACCGACACAAAATTACGCATGAATATCGAGAATTCTAGATATCAAACAAAATAGAAACAAGAACGCAGAAAAATCCTCTCATAGCCTTGCTTTGCGTGAGTGCATTTTAAAGGAGGTCGCTCTACCATGATATAGTGTATTTTCGCTGCAGCAGTCGTTGCGGCGTCGTTGCTGTATAAGGGAACAGCTTGGTGCTTTTACGCAATAAGTAGACACACAAACGTGTTGTTTCTTGGCGAGATAATACGTGTGTTGTTGGTTGTAGGAAAAAATTTCTACGATTAAAAACATCAACATGGTCACGTAGAAAAATGGTCCGGTAACCAAGGTAGCCAAGACCTTGAAGACTAAAGCTGACTAGTTTGCTTCAAAGAAACCATCTGTCTTGAATGTAATGGTTCACGTCATATCTCAACGATGCTCTATCTTGCGCAACATCCTTCATTTTAAACCTACAAAGTTACATCGAGTAAATTCTAACATCTCCTCCTCCTCATTTCATTTTCATCGCTGACTTATTTGGAAATCGTATCAACAGGTTTTTATAAGGATCCAGAATTTATTAACCGTATGAAAAATCCAGTGATTTCATGCGAGAAACTTTCATTTTTATTATCATACACATCGTTGCGCTATAAAGATGTGGCTGATGAAACATCGTGTTTATTGAAATTAATAACGAGGCAATTGAAAGTGTGTCGCGACTTTGTTTCGACGTGAAAGGAGGGAACGATTGTCTGCTTCTTGTCGTGTCGTGCTGATCCATGAATAGAGGCTTTCCCATGGAGAAAATCTATTATTTTCATAAGTACGCCCTCTCAGAACGCGCGAAGAAACGGATTACGTAATGTATTTTCATTTTACGTAACGACCATTACAAAACTGTAAGCAATGAGTCATCTTCCAGTCAAAGTCAGAGATCAGTCTGATCTAGTTTCTCCTGTCGGGTATGTATCGCAAAGGAGCAAAGTACGATCTCTTGTAAATCTAAACTCTAGTAATTTTCATCAGTACTTAAGTAAAATGTCTTATAATTTAATTTACAGGTTTATGTCCTTGTTTTGTCTTTTCTATTGTTTCAAACGGCCCTTTCTATGAATCCTTATTGTTGAAATCCTTTCTTTGGTATCTCTGTACTCCTTTATCATTCCTGCAACTCCTTTTCAAGTATTCTTACTATTTCTTTATTACTGGAATTCCTGTTTTTATATCTTGCATTTTTGTATTGCTGAAACTCCTTTTCCTTGATCGTTAATATTTTATTTCTTATTCGCATTACTTATTATGATATTCCACTGGTATTTCATTATTATTCCATACTGCTTTTTTTGTTACTACAATTTCTCATTTCCTGCAACGGTTCTCTTGTTACTAAAAAATCCTCCTAGGAATTTCTCCCATCGAAGTCTTCTACGATTCTTTCCTCTTTAGCTCATTATGCAAATTTTAAGTTTCAATTTCGTCGTGGTGGAATACATATATATCACGAAGGCATCGCCAAACACTGTACTCGGAAAGAGTTAAAGAGTTCTAATCAGAACAGAGCTTCCAGAAATGTCCACAGTCCTCAAATGATCGTCATTTATAAATATTGAGAAAGCAACTCCTATTGATCACAACAAAGAAGCTCCATTTCTTTACATGGTACGCTATTTTTTTATTCTTAATAGAATAGCAAATGTTCAGACAATTTTAATGATCTTCAGTACAGAGTAATTCAAAGTGTACAATAAGGAACCGAAATCTCAATTAGAACTGTATAAAGTGTAACTTAGCCTTGATTCAATCGCTATTCAAAAACATTGAAGAATATGTTGCGAATCGACCCTGAGTGTCATGATATCAATCGGTGCCGCCACATAATGCTTTAATTTAGGACCATGCTATACAGTAGAAGCTTTTGCACCTAGCATTCATGCTCATTACATCACTCTAGGCGCGAAATTCAATAATTAAGTCAATGCTTCTTTCATCAGGTGAAAACACAGGATATCTCCTACTTTATTCGTATTGTATCATTAGTCGGGAATACAATAGTAATGAATAGAAACCATTTAATGTTATTGGGCAAGGTGAATGGTCATCAATATTGCAAACTAATTACTTTGACAATTATCATGTGTGAAAATAAGCTGGAAAAATGGATTCCTCTGATATTCGTAGAAGAATCGTAGCATTCGGGAAAGGAAACTTCGGAGGATATATTACTATTCAAATTCTATTCATAATATAAACTTCTAGGAAGTCTTCAGCGAAGGCTGTAATGATAGTCATCAGCAGTATTTTTTCAATAGATGTATTAAAATGAATTTTTAAATTCATAAACATAAAATCTAAAAAATTGTAAATAATCAGTAAAGAAGTCATGGCTGTCGACTCTGTCGATAATAGACAATACAGTAGAGTAAACTCTTCCAATTGAATAATTTTAGTCCACTTCATAGAAGGAATTTAGTCATTAGATGTTTCAGTGTCATAACGTATGCTTAAAGGATTAGGACATGACCGAGGTCCAAACGTTCGAGGCCGCAAAACGAGAGTAGGTCATTGGCAAAATGACTCGCCAGTTCAAGATACCAAGATCAACGAATTAAATGGTCAGCGGTTAAATAAAGGATCTAATAGCATGGACAATTTCTTTAGGAAAGTATTAATGAATAAAATAAAATGAAATAATATATTGACGATGGCAAAATTTATGACAAATTGATTCATTATTTATCTCGTGGCTATATCTTCTACATATTCAAAGGTGAAGAAACAATATTAGACGAAATGAAAACTCTCTCAATAAATGATTTCTAAGATAGGGTTTCCAAAGCTTTATCCTCGATCAAAGTCATAGCTACAACACAAGTATTTTACATCGCTTTTCCACATGGGTAGGTGTTTATAAAACAAATTGATCTTAATCCTTGAAAAGTTGTGATATAAAAAGCTTGAAAATTATAATTTGATTACTCCATCAAGTTCAATTATAAATAATCAGATAGAATTTAAACAATTTATACAGAGTGTTTTAACTGTATGAAAACGCTTGTTAGAACAATCTTACACTGTTTTGAAAAATGCATGTAATAAAAAGATCATCGGTATTTGTTTAAATAGGATTCTCTATTCTTTTTATACACCAATCAATTCGTTTTTTCTATTTTTTATTTTCTTTAGTGATTCTTTATAAGGATAAACATATATAAATATTATTTTCAATCGTTTAATTATGTTTGTATTTAAAAGTTATATGATTTGTATCATTATTAAATATACACAGTACTATGAAATAACAAACATGTACAGCGGAAATCTGTATTTATTGTTTACCGAATGAAAAATTCTCATAGCTGATTCGACGAAAATGAAATCTATACAAACGATACCGCGTGGAGAATTTATTTTTACGTTGTTGGTTATTTTATACCTAACCTCATTCAATCCCAATCAACAGTACGGTACAGTCTTTCGAACAAGAGTTTAGGTTAAAACTGGTCAAATCGTTATTACGTTTTAGAATTTATTCGTAGTTGCTACACATCTACTACACGTCGTAGGTTATTCTATATCAACGAAACATTAAAATGTTCCGAACTGGATTGAGAACTGTACGTATTGCTCTAGGAACAAGAGCCTTTGCAAATGCACCGGCTCAAGAACAAACGATTTCAACTGCTTTCAAAGTTCAAGATCCAAAAGATTTCAACGATCGCGTTAAAAACTCCAAAGTGCCTGTGATCGTTGATTTTTTCGCAACGTATGTAAAAATTGGACTGTCATAATGATTTTAATGATGAATTTATCATAGTAAATTTAATTTGATTTATAGATGGTGCAATCCATGTCGTATGCTCACTCCTCGTATAGAATCGGTAATCGCAGAGAAACAAGGAAAAGTTTTACTGGCAAAGGTTGATATCGATGAGAATAGCGATCTTGCCTTAGATTACGAGGTTATTTCTTATTTTTATAAATTTGTTACCTATCTTGAAATAATGAAAATAATAGAAATTTTATATATGTAGGTTGGCTCTGTTCCAGTCCTGATCGCAATGAAGGATGGAAAAGTTTTAGACAGAATTGTTGGTCTCCAGGATGTAGATAAACTTAAACAATTTGTAGATAAGTATTCAGAATAATGTAATCTAGTTTAACTGTAATTTTGTTGGAGTAACCTTATGGTTACTAAAGTACTTGTATAATATTGTATGGTAATAAGTGTATAATACAGTATAACTTTTTATTTATATATATCTGCAGAATAAACCCATTGTAAGCTTCTCATATATATATGTGAAATAAGTTGTTTTTAATATAATAAACAGATAAAATTTAATTGTTTAATTATTTACAAAAATTTGATATATCTATCTCGTGAATAAAGAAACAAATAGTTGGGATAATATATAAAAAAAAATGTAAAATAAATTTCAAAATGTAAAATAAATTTTACTAAAAGCGTGAACTAGTTGATAGGTTTTAAGTATAACTTCAGATTATTTAGGTTTCAGTAGGTAAAGCTTGTAGAAGTTTTCTTGCCCTTTGATAAGCAATAGATTCTACCTCGTCTTTATTTTCTTCATTTTCTACTTTCCTTACAACATCCAAGCCTTTCCTTAAAAGTAGTTCTCGAGCCATTCCTTTACATCCTTCAAAATATTCTAAAACTATTGGAAAAATGTCATCTGGAATATAAGTTTCATCTAGCAAATTGTCAATTAACCAAATTTGCCTTATCTTTTCAAACTTCCATTCACTTCGTGCATATTTCCACTATAAATGAAGTTATTATAGGTAGAATTAAAAATTGTTTCATTTTGAATATTACCATTTTAAAAAATAACATCATAAAAGAAACCTTTGAAACATAACTAAGTCCTTTCGTCATTGCTTCAATTCTACTGGCCATCCTTCTTTCATTCTTTCTTTGCTCAGCTTTTTGTTTTTTTAATTGTCTTTTAGAAGGCTTTCTTGGATGCTTTTTATAAATTACTTCTGTATCATTTAAACCATTTGTTGTATCTATACTATTGACAAAACAATTTTCATATATATAATTTAATATAAAAAATAATTAAAATCTAAATATGAATATATAGTAATTTTTACTGTGCTTTCTTTTTTGGTGATGATTCTTCATCGCTCTTCGTGTCTTCTACATCCTGATTCTCTTGTACCTCAGTATAAACATTCTCCTCTTTGTCATCTTTAATTATATTTTTATCAATGTTATCATTAATGTTGTTTCTTCTTTTTTCATTTTGTCTTTTACGTTTCATGTCCTGCTTATTCACGTTTTCCACTTGATTAGTATCACATGCAGAGGTATCAACATTGTTATCTATTTTATCTGTAATTTCTGTAAATGATAAATTCAAAATCTATAAACTCGCATTATACAGAATCTTGAATAAAATTCATGTCACAATTATGTATATAGGAACATAAATAAAATTTATTAAATACCCACCTCCCGATTTATAGTTTTTTTTCATTCGTTTTCCCGATTTTGAACTTATAACCTTAAATTTTGACGTACTTTCCAATCCCATCGTATAAATCACTTCAGTGTTCTATGCATGAATATAATTCTTAATCTATAAAGTTGCAACATTTAAAGTACTGATAATATTTTTGTAGCTGATACTAAATAAAAATTAAGCAACAAATATAAGAAACTAACTGTTTCTACAGTTAGTTATCGTTGAACATGTGTATGGACTGTGGACACGTCTGTTCGTAACATTAAACAATATTGAACGATAAAAGGATATCGAAAGTACAAATGTCTATAGATATCTAACTAATATTTATTATTTATGAAATAAAACGTAAAGAAAGAGAAATAATATCAAATATAATATATATGTGTATATATATACATATATATATAGTATTTGGTAAAATTAATACGTGAATTTCCAAATTAGACGTTAAGCAATTCTTATTTGTAAAATGATGCATTTAAAATTAATAAAAAATGTTTTACATCTTAAAAGTAGCAAATCATTCTTAGAGAAGAGGTAAATTTGAATACATGATACTCCCTTTTCTTGTATTAAATCTTTAAATTATTCGTATTAAAAAAGAGGTTAGGTTCTTTAAGTATTTTGAAACTATGATAAAAAGTGACATATTGTTTTAGGCAATCTTTTCTTCAAATGTGTTCCACCTTACAATATAGTATCAATTCAAAGAAAAAGGACGAAGATGACGATGATTATGACAAGCCTTATGTATACTCAACATCTAAAGCAGCAACATATCCTGCTAGACATACAATTGACGGTAGAAATCGACCAACTTTTGAAGGTCTAATTATAGGCTTAAGCATAGCTGTCTTTTTCATATACTTTGGTGTCTTGAGGGAAGAAAATGATATTGATGAAGCTATGATCAAAAATATCAACCCAGCAGTTGTTGAACAAATATATGGAAAACAAAAGGGAAACTATAAAACATGAAGTTGAATAATCTAATGGAATCTAATTTAGTTAACAATGTTTATTTTAGAATTAAATAAGGTATATACACATGTATGTTCTTTGTTAAATAAAGTTATAAATAGGAATCTATAATGGATAGAGTAATTCACCCCATATTATATTGTTTATTATCTTATTCCATTCTATGGGTGGATGACGATTAATTGTGTCTGGTATACATTTGTCCCATGTATAATGCCATGATGCTACTACCATTGTCATTATTAATATTATTGGACCTTCTGTTCTATTTGAATATACTTTAATATTAACAATACCTAGAACATACAAATCGTGTAATTTGTAAGTAATCCAATAAATTGACAGCATTTGCAATTAATTAAATTGATTAAAAGTATTTCACTTACTGCACGTGCTATAAGAATGAAATAACCACTTAAAAAATGTATATACAGGCATAACTTGAAGATAAAACTTCATTCTTGTCAATAAACCTCCAAAGCTGATTAGTGCTAATCTGAGCTGTAAAATGAACTTATGAATTTTTCAAGCATAATCATAATCACAGTTTAATTATTTATAAGGTACCATGGTAAAAACTACATAATAAACCCAAGTTGTTGGCATGAGAAACAGTAGAATAGTAAACAATAGAGTTCCTACAAACAGTTGATCAGGTTGATATTGGCAAGAATCAATTCTTTCTCTCAATGGATTCTTCTTTTTGCCCAAAAATAGTCGAAACAAAGCAGTAATGCCCTTTAATTGAATATTGAAAAGCCTGATAAAAAATTGAATTATTATTCAGTTTGCATTTTTGCAGTTTCTATAACTTATATATTTAATAACTTATATATTTAGTACCTTGCAGCATATACATAGATACAATAAGCATGAAAACTGACAAGTGCTAGAAGATCAGCTGCTATTGCTATTTGAAATGTAATACCAAGCTTTCCAAATAATACCAGTACTTCGAATGTAAAATCCATTACAGGTTTCATAAATATTAAGAATGTCCACCACATATGTATGTGGTACAGAAAAAATTTCCCAAGCATATTGTTTAAGGCATGATTTAATTTTAAACCAGCTGGTACACCCATTAGCCAGTTAATTAAGTCCTTCAAAAATGTGACAGCCTTCTGTAAAATATTTATACGTTAAAATGTTGCCATTAATTTAATATTATTTTCAATGTATATTTTAAAATTACCTCTGCATTATCCAGAAGTATCTGAGATGGAGATATGTACTCAAAGTAATACAATAATAACTGTAATATTGAAATTCCCAATAACATATCTATTATTAATGCAAAAACATAGTTACCAGTTTTCAAATTAAATTTTTTGTTCTTTATTACAGTGATTAACATCCATTTGACATTCTCCAACCATCCATTAACATGCAAACCAAGAAAAGAATATTTTAAAACTGGTAATAACTTGTTGGTTATTTTAGCAAGAAAAAGGACTGGATAAAAGTATAAGAACATATGATACACAAGCAGTGTTTCTTTTACATAAGTACATTTTCCTTTCTTCTGTATTTCTCTCTCAATTTGCTTGTTTTGTATGATTTTCATTAACTCATAAAAGTGGTCCCCAGATACTGCTTTTTGAGCAAATAATTCTGTTTCTCTAAATGCTGATTGATCATATACTATAATGGCTGTATGACAGTGTAAAGTAGAAATTTTTTTATTGTTCACAATAATACCTTTCAGACTGTAGTCATAAATATCACACTTAGAGTAAAATGTAGAATTCAAGCATATATTAATCCAGTCTAAATATTTTTTATCTACATATCCTCTTTTGTGTTCGCTGCCAGAATAATATCCAATTATACTGGCACATTTCATTGTTTCTAAATTATCTACCTTACATACACCAATGACATAAAATTTTTTTACTCCTGTATTATCATCATACACTATTTTACCAAACATGTATCCAGGTTTTTCCTTGTAAAGCCTGTTTGGTAAAAAAATTAATAAACTTTTCATTGTAATTTTTCCTGTAATTTTTCATTAGTATAAAATACAATCACATAATGAAAACATTGTATTTATATATTGCTCCTTATCTGGACATAAATTCTCGTACAAAGCATTAAACATCATAGAACACTTCTAATTTTTCAAAGCTCTATTTTCACTTTTCAAATATATTTATTTATAATATATACATATATTTAATATCAGTTAATCTTCCATAATACTTATTGCTTTCGATAGATACGAGAGAATATCGCAAACAACCCCTTCAATTTTAGTTGAAACAAACTATATGAATATTAAATCTTGTTCGTGCATTGACGATATGTTGACAAGCGCTCAGCTGTTTCCGGTTTGCAAAAATACAGATGGCTCGATAGAAATCCGTGAAAACCCCGGCTAATTAGTTTTAATTAAATAAGCGATAGTTGGACTGATAGTACTGGAGTAAACAACGAGTGTGTGATGAGGCTTTAGCGCACGATATTCTCCTCCCTTTAATTTCCTTTTGGTTTAACGGATAATGTTGAAAGAAGAAGTTGAAACAAGCACGCCGAGAAATGGTGATAACTCGCACACGACTATACCGGATTCAAAAAGTAACGACGTGGCCAAAGAGTCGCATCAGAAGGTCGTGATAAAAGAAAGACTAACCAACAAGATGTTCTCATACGCTAGAAAAATTATTCATTTTTTCCTTGCAATTATCTTGACCTTAGCTGCACTCCATAGTTCGTAAGTTTTAGGTTATAACGATTTTCTAGTTAAAAATTCATTAACTTTAGTATGATACTGTTATCTCACTTTAAACATGGTTTTATATTTTGGTACTGTGCAATAGATATTTTGTAACTTGAAAGTATGGTATCAATACTGTACGAATACAGTAGCAACAAGTCATGCTTGTTTTTATCTGATAGTATTATATGTGTTATTATTGTATATGTTGTATTATGTGGCAATTATTTTCATTGCAGTGCTCCCAAGGTATCAAAGCCTCCATTAGCTAAACCATTTTTTAATCAAAGTTCAATTGTCTTAGATTTTTATAAAGGACATTTAAGCGCTATGATAGAGAGGGTGACAGAAGCAGATTTTAGTTTTGTTATGTATTATGCTCCATGGGATGCAGAAAGCCAAGCTGTGCGTCAAGAATTTGAAATAGTTGCTCAATATTATCATTCACAGGTATCAAATATGTGTATATAATTAATTATTTTATAATCATACAATAATAAGACTAAGATATTTTTGTGATCCCCAGATATTTTTTGCTGCTATTAATTGCTGGCATCCAAGCTCGGAATGTAGAGCTCAGTATAACAAAGTACAAAGCTACCCAGTACTGATGCTTTATCCTTCAAGGGATTCTGGTATAGAATACAGAGGTATACGTACATGGTCATATATGATAAAATTTCTTAATACAGTCATGAATCCAATTGTTAGGATAACACATAAAGAACAATTAACAGATTTACGTGTGAATTATGATGTAAGTATAAATAAATAATTTACATGTTGGATCTTAGTGTACATATTTATTTATAAAACAGTAAGTTATTTGTTACTGTAATTGCAGGCTGTGGTAGTAGGTTATTTTAATTTTACTCGGTTAGATAAAACTCCTGGCTACAAAGAATTTTATAAAGCTGCTATAAGAACATTGGAAGAGGACTCTAATAGAGAATTGGCTTTTGCTGTTGTGACTAGTGCGTTATCTAGTGAAACGGAGTATAATATCTACAAATTTCCATCTGCAAATTTATTTATGTGGAGCAGGTCTCTAGTAAGTACATGAAAAAAGTTTTTATATTTGGGCAGTGATAAATACATTGGATACATAAAGTAGAAACATTTGCATATATAACACGTTTAAATAAGTTTGAGAATTCAAATGTATAGAGGTATCCAGAAGACTCTGAATGGACTTCCGAAAACATATTAAATTGGATTAGCAGTTCTATTCATCAACCAGTTCTATGGCTGCAACCTCCTGGAGTAAAAGCATTAACATTAGCACCATATTTAAAGAAAGGGCCTGTACTTTTTCTTTTCACACCTCGTAATCCTTTGCATCCTGAAAATTACAATTTCAATCTAGTACGTAGCATTGTAAACCTAATCGCGGTATTCAAAGGATATCTAATAAGAATTACATTGATCTTTTAGATCAGAGAGATTGGACTCCAGTACTATAATTGTGCAGATAATGTCTTACCTAAGGAGATAATTCAGCGTCTCAGTTTCAAGCGTCGCAATGCTATTGCGAGACATTCGGAGCGAAATACATTTTGTGCAAAACTTTTGAAGGAAACCAAAAATCAAACAAACGATTTCACTACCAGCATCTCGATTCAAAAATGGATTAACGATAGTTGCTGTGTCAATGTTGTAATGAACAAATGTTCTTTATGTAAAAAGAACATATTAAATAATGCAAAAAGAGAAATGCCTGTCTGTAAACTTCATACTAATAAATTTTATCCCGTCTGTAAAGGTGCAGATATTTTCAAAGTTTCAGCTGTACATAATCCACAGCAGACATATGAAATCTGTTGTAACGAAGATCCTACTACAATAAAATACGAAGACGACTTTAAATCCAGGAGGTATGAAAGGAATTGTTTCTGTACTTCCTTTATTAGTTAATATTTTTACTTTGTTATTAAAAAATACAGAACATCGGCGTCTTCTGCAAATGAAGAGGATGTACGATCTGCAGACGTAGTAAAACAAGCATATTTAAAATCTGAATGTAAAAGATGGATAACAGGAAACAGATATCATCAACCTGTATTTCCACGAGATAATCTTGAACATCCGAATATAAATTTAACAAAGTCAGTGTGTAAAATTAACAAAACCTTGACATTAATAGCGATCGATAGTTTACATTATTTTTACTTCGCGGAAGGTCTGGGCATAGACCTTTTAAGTAGGAAGGATAAGACCGCTGTTGTGATATTAGATGTTGCTGTAAGTATTTGAGTGTATTTTTATATTTTCACATATATTTAATTCGTAACTTTCTTTTTTAGCATGAGAGTCAATATGTCATGCAGGAGGATTTTAGTCGATATACACTTATAAAATTTATAAATAATTATACCCAAGGCTTTTTACAACGCACATTACGTTCTAATAATTCAAGACGTTTTGTGCAAAAATTTAAGACTAAAGTTAGTTGTAAAACAAAGGACGTAAAAAGTGTGTGCATACCAGAATTGACAACTGAAACTTTCTTAGATACTATTTTAGATCCAACAAAGGTAAATTGAGAAGAGTAATGAACATATTATAATGTTATAAGATAATACCATAAAGAAAATATTAAATTTAATGATCTTTTTTTAGGATGTGGTCGTGATGTACCACTCTCCTTATTGTGCATTTTGTAGCGCAATATTTTATGTGTACTTAACAGTAGCTCATTATTTACGCGAAATGGATCATCTTTTATTCGTAAAAGTAGATGGTGATAATAATGATTTACCATGGGAATATAATATGAATCGATTCCCATCTATTCTTTTTTTTCCTGCCGAAAGGTAATTATAATGGATCATTCGTGATTGTATTCTATAACAGTTCTCTAGTCTTCTTCGTTACAGAAAAGAGGATAGCACGGTGTATCCGTTTTCTCTGTCAGTTACAATACCGAATCTTGTGAATTTTATCTTAGCGAATTTGGATGGGGATTCGCATGTTGAAGCGCTTGTAAATATTTGTCAGTCTGGAGCCGGTATAGTTCCAGATGTGTGCATCGCTCGAACTCGTTGGCTGTGTCTAGATATTATTCAACAATTGCTTCGAGATTATCGAAAATTAATAAGACATATTACTCTACTAGGGAGATTAAGTGCTAAAAATAAAAGAAAAGTCATTTTACTGAAGTTGGCACACATTAAAGATATACACTTAATATTAGGTTCCACTATCGATCTCAGAGAAGATCAACACAAAGTAAAGCTTATCAGACAAAAATATAGGAGATATTATAAAAATATTAGGTCACTTGAGTTAGATAGCAAAGTAAATAGTACTCAAGTGGAAGAGTTACATCAAGAACAAAATGTTCTTGAAAGGAGAATGATTAAAAGCGAATTGTGATATCGATTTACAGATAGATATATTGCAATGAATGTTATTTTACTTAAGTCCTTTTATGAATTTGTACTAAATGTACAGTACATACCTCACAAATCATTTTATGTTATGAATGTAAAATATGTCCAACTGAATTATATATGTCGCGCGCAAATGAGTATCACAACTTATTTAAATATCTTTGCATTGTTTTTATGGATATGTTTTAGAAAAGTATTTCTTTATTACTTTGAAACAAAACATTCCCTACTGAATGTTGCAAAAAATTGTGTATACAATTTTTTTCATACACTTGTAAAAAATGTATATTCATAATTTTTTATTTAAACTTTTATAACAATTTTGCAAGAAAAGATATTTGTAACTGTCGTCCAAATGAAGATAGTAAGACATTGATAAGACTATTTTTTCCAGTACATTATAATTCTATACAGGGAGTGTACGTACATTAGAATTAGTCACCTTTGATTAATATTCATGACGTTTAATGTTAGAACAGAGAAATAAAACATACTACTGCGGGTGTGCAATAGTAAGAAAATGACATATGCAGTAAACTATAACTTTCAAAATTTGTGTTTAAAAATGTAATATGTTTAGGCAAAATTAAGTAAGCTCTAGCTCTCTAATGTGGGATATCAATTTAATTCTTCATCTGGTATTGTGTGATTTGTGCATACATTTCCTAAAAATGTGTGTAACTTGTACATTTGTGTAAATATTGTTATACATTATAAGAATAAATACTATATGTTGGTATATATAATGATATTACGATAAATTAATATATTATTTATTTATAAATAGATAAAACAAAGAGTAGGCAAATTAATTATAATTACATAATGATTACAACGAGTGATTAAAATATTAATTCATGTCGTCTTGCAAATATCGTGATCGTCTGAAAAGGTAAACAAATTTTTGTATATTTTAATCGTACAAAATTTATCAATAACACGATGAATTTATACAAAAACTAAAAATTTATGTTTATCGTATCACAACCTTATATGTACGAAGATCGGATTAAAAATGTGATAAAATAGCGTGGGCCGAAAGTGGTCGATGGGTCGCGTAATCTTGCGTTAGTCATTCTCCCCGTTTGCCTGATTTATTTATGGGTTGGGCTACTTATTCGATGTAATGAAATTCCTAGTAAAATGACGCGTGATAAGAAACTCGTTTCTTCTATCGATTTAATTGCTGATCTCTGATCAGTATATGGCATTGAGTTAAAGAATCGTTATTTTGATCATTTCCACGATCTTACGAGAATAAAATAATCTTAATAATCTTATTGTATTTAAGCATTTATACAATTCTATTAGTAATAACGTATACATTTTGTATAAGATATAAATTTTCCAATCCTTCATGTATAGGTACATAGGATAGATCGACATTTCATTTAATGAATGTATTTAAATCATTTCGCTGAATACGTACCATAGATACGCATCTGTCTTGATTTTCCGTATCCTAAATTCATAATTCACGATATGAAAGTACAGTTATGTTTTACAAGGTGCATAGACACGCGAAAGAAGTACCTGTTACGCGAATAAGATAAACGTCGTAACCTAAAAATTAGAACATGCATCTCTTTCTCAGTTGCCAAGACGAAAAGGCTTGAAAAATTTACAAAGGAGTGACAAGACTATCGAATCGTATAATTCAAATAACAAACTTTTGAACTCGAATTATACATTCGGAAGTATTAACTATGTTTCTTACTATTCGTAAGATCTATTAATTACTTAATAAACGATACATAAAAAAGATGACGCGATGGAGAAAGACCGAAGAAGCCTGAAGATGGCGTAGCATTTGATAGGTCGAGTCCGATGATTCCAGTGAAACTCAGTAACTTCAAAGATGGAAGTAATCGTCAGCGCCTCCCAGCGAGCAGGATCATAAAAAGGAAGTCGGAGAAACATTCTGTTTCTTCGTGGTCTCCTCTCTATGTGGTAGCATAACTGTATGACCGTGTGTACTGTGCCGCTGACAATGAGCCGCGGCGGTGACTGTGATAAGTGATCGTGTACCCTTCCTCGTCGCTAAACGCGTAGTGGCAGTGGAGAAAGATAGTACGTCGGCCAAGGAAAGAGTCTACCTCTTGATGACTCGCGCTTTACGCAAGGCGCAACGTAGCCGGAGCTCACAATTATGTTCGATGTACCGCCCAAGTTCTACGAGCTGTGTCGCCTTTGTTTATCGTCGGACGGTGTCAAATTGTCCATATTCGAAGAGGAAGGTGCCCAGCGGAACTTCGCCGATAAGATACTGACGTGCCTCTCGATTACGGTGAGTTTCATCAAGAGTTTTCACCGGGTCCTCGTGCCGAGACGAAGATAAATCAGACGCGACCATCTGTGGTTCTCGCACTCGTCATCGTGTCTCCCTCTCTCTTACGCGCGCTCCTATCGCTCTTACCTCGTCTCGATCACGCCTGCTCTCTCTCCACCGTCGTCTTCTATCTCTATTCACCTTACTATCTCAAGGGTGCGTGTGTGTGTGTGCGCGTGCCACGGGAGAAAGTTTGGCAAGAGATGTGTCCGCGAGATAAGCCGACTCACGGGGGATTTAAAATGGCAGTGATAAGCTCTGTGCTCCTCGCTTCTGCGGACCTCACGGAGAGGGGAGCAGCTCCTTATTTAGACGGCCTGTTATCAGGTTTCACACGCGGATTCCACGAGTCGCTGTCACATTTCACTCTATTCTATATTTCTCCTTTATCTTCGTTATTCGTGATTCGCACTCGTATATATGAACACTCTCTTCTTCTGGAGAAAAGCTCTGCTTTCGTTCAACCTACTTAGAAGAAAATCGCTCGTTTTTATATTTATATTCCTCTTTGACATTTATCTTAAATTTTTGCCTGAAATTAGGACACATTCTGCGATTCTGTATTTTCGATTCTGTATTTTCGATTCTGTATTTTCGATTTTGTATTTTACGCATTTGTATTAAACAAAATTACTTCCATTGTTTTTATATTGAAAGTTGTGTTTATATGATTAAGATTAAGGAGATTTGATTTAAGATGTAGTAATTATTAGCATTGCATTCCATACTGGCTTTAATGTGTAACTGTTACTTGATCTTCTATAGGAAATATTATAGAAATGAATTAGTTATTCTAATAAGATTATTATCACAAGTACTGAGTATGTATTGGTTGATCAGAAAAGCAATGATGTAATTGCATTTTATTCAGGTAAAAGATGGAGATTCTTTGCCACCAATCATTTGTCACCGGTGCGTGTACAAGTTGGATGTACTGCACAACTTCCGTGAAGTGTCACACAAATCTGATGTCATACTCAAACAGTACCTGGATTATGCCAAGCAGTTATCATCACACGATGATCAGGTAGTCAACAAATATTTTTTTTAAATGCCATGGATAGAGGAATATTAGTACATAGGGACATGGGTCATTAAATGATATGAATCATATTATTTTCTGGTTAGAAGAGTAAGACTTAATTTAACACAGTAGCATCAGTGAGCAGTCATTCCATTCTAAGTAATGATGCAACTGGAAATGTGCAATATGTGATTGTAGATAAGGATGTGCTTTAGCACATGTATGTTCCATATATTGTAAACACACATTTAACACATACAACCTGCTGTTTATTTGCTTCTCTGCCCTGATATATCAGTAATTATGTAAGACACTTCAAGGTTTCCTTTAATGCAGTCTACTTTAACCTTATCAATTTGATAATAATTGCAGAACAGAAAAATATATGTGCGTAACTAATTATTTTCTTATAAATGTATTGTAATTAAGTATAATTAAGTACAAAGTGCAAATGTTAAAATAGTATTTCTAATTTGTTCTGATAGATGAGAATTTATGCAGAAATCAATAAAATATTTGCTTACTAGAATTTTAATAAAAGTGATGCATTGAATGAAATAAATGTGATAATTTAAGATTAAATTGTTATTTTTCTGTCCTCTTTTATATGTGGTTTTAAGTATTTCATATGTTTTAGTTAAATAAACCTGTAGTGTAAATAGTAATTTGCTTTTTTTCAGAAAAAATCTTTCTCCACTGCCAAAGTAGCAGGCTTAAGTCCTCTACAGTCATTTCTCCAATTGAACAAAACATTGTTCAATGAGGAGCCTAACTCTCCGGCCAGCATTAATCAAAACATTATACCTCAGACTCAAACACATCATTTGGAGTTGTGCACCAATGACATGCCTGAGCATGATAACATTAAGTGTGAACCAGAAGATGATACGTGTTCAAATAGTTCTGATCCAGACAGACTAGAAATAGAAGATCGAGATGAGCAGGATACTGAGGGGGAAGAAAATGGTTATGATATGACCATTAACAAAAGAATGAAAATAGAAACAAATTACGAAGAATCAAAAACGAGTACCCCTAATCGCAGTCCAGTAAATAGAATGGATACACCAGAAAGTAATTGTTCAGATACAAATATTGATCAAGAAACAACAAAGTTGTGGCAAGCATTAGCAAAGTAAGTACAGAATTTAAAATTTGGTAGCAGGGTTGTTTATGTCATACAGTATTGATAAGACCATAAAGCTAAATTGTAGTGTATAAATGTAGTTTCTGTTTATATGTTCTTGTTTATTTAATAAAACTATATGTATACAGTTTCAAAGTTCAAACATAGATTTTTATTGACAGATTATATTATCTTTTGTTAAGACTATCCAAATATAATCTTGTGTGCTTAATACATATTTACCTTAGGATTATCAATGTAACTACTGTTTGTAACAGGTTGTTCCTCTAGAGATAAGAGTTCCTTTAAAGATAAAACTTAATTAATTACAGATTTCATATTGCACCTGAATTCTTATTATTACATTATTAGACTTTTTTAGAATTGGAAGAATATATTCTTTGTTTTTACTTTTCATATAGCAACAGGAGTTTAGAGATTACTAGGACGAATGGTGACAAATTAAATAATGGATTTACTGGTGAAGCAACTAATTTACTGCGTTCCTTGATCAACAACAGACAAATCGGTATTACTGCTGTTGATTCGGACAGAATATCTCCGCAAATAAGGTTTTACAGAGACACCCAGGGGACAACGATCGAACGTACTGTACCCGACTGTTCTGTACTCGGCAATCGTACTAACGTTTCGTGTATAGAAAACAAGGTTTGTACACTTTAAGATATGATATTTTAATTCAATAATATAAATCTTTGTTTATTACTGTATTTGAATCGTGGGTATTTTAAAGTGTCATTAGGAATTTTTCTCAATTTACCTTTAGGATTTTCTAAATATATGTATTTACGAACTATAAATTGCGATCGGGTATTAGTAAAATATACGATGTTATTATAGAAGCAGTAAAAGATAACTGTTTTTCTAAAATTATACCTTAAAGAAATGAAAATTATACCTTAAGAAAATCCAGAGATTTATGGAAACACGGAAAATCTTTATTTTCTTTTATGTTCATACTTTTTTGACCCTGATCTTCGTGCAAATAAAGGTTCTTCCATGTGAAGTCCTTGCAGTTTGTTCAATGCAAATATCAGAAAAGAACTGCAGGTATAGAAAAGAGGACAGGTCAGGTGACCCTTGGGTGTCAAGGGGGATCCCTTTAGGATTATTCAGGTCCCATCTGCTCGCAGGTAAGAAACGTGGTAGGCCTTGTAGATAATAGATAACTGAGAAGCCCTTTGTGATAGGCCATAAGCGCTAAGTCCACCATGTCAACTCACTGTTAACAGATGTTCAGATAAGTTGGGTTTCCATAGATTTTTAAACGCGTTTTGTTCCGCATGAGAAATTCTTCAATTTATTCTATAATAAGAAACAGGATTGTAATACTATTTTCCGTTCTATTGCCTTTTTATCTTGATAACGGGTACCTGCAAGAAATTACTTTTAGCCTTCGGGAGGTTACGTATATTCAGGAAATTTCGAATTATAAATTTTCTCTGCGTTTCGATTTATCACGATTATGAACTAATGTTTCAATAATTACCGAATGGTTTTAAATGTAACAATAATAAATATCCAATGGTTTTCTAAAATATCTGTTAATCTGTAGGGTACATCCGTGGACAGTAATCCGTCGAGCCCTGCCAGTATCGGTCGGAAGGAGACCAAGTGTCGTAGAAAACAAAGTTATCCTAGTAAAGCTCCAATGAGTCCAGACGTCGTTAATTATCAACACGAATCTAATGAAGAGCAAGCACAAGACTTTACAGCGTGGTCAAATAAAATAAAGGGAAAGGTACGACAGGAATGATGACGAAATATATTATGGTAGAACGAAATGTTACATTCGTTTTTCTTTTTTCTTTAGGTGGAGGACCAAAAACAACAATTTGATCAACACAGTGGTAACATGGCGAAAAAGGTAGATATGTCCTGTACAAATTGCGGCACCATGACCACAACCATT
The DNA here is from genome assembly GCF_040668555.2 of Bombus flavifrons. Classification (NCBI taxonomy): domain Eukaryota; kingdom Metazoa; phylum Arthropoda; class Insecta; order Hymenoptera; family Apidae; genus Bombus; species Bombus flavifrons. Next base: position 6,355,659 of record NC_138455.1, on the reverse strand, counting down.
TGGAGAAGGAATATGAAGGGGGAAATGGTTTGTAACGCTTGTGGACTCTATTACAAACTGCATGGAGTAAATCGTCCAGTTACCATGAGAAGGGACACGATACATACACGTAGACGCAGACCCAAAGGCGAGAAACCGACAAGGCATAGAAGTAGGCATTAGATACACTTGATAATTTAATAGGTTTTGCCAATATTATGTTCCTTTTTATATATATATATTTTCTTTTTTTTTTATTCAGAAAAAGGTGACTCAATTTTGGCACCACAATCAGAGCAAATGGATGCAGAAAGTGCGGACATGTTGGCAGCTCTTCGGCGACAAATTCAACCCCATTTGATGATGGCTGCATTAACGCCACCACGTATACCTGGTGCCCATCCACCAGCCCCTACCGCTCAACTTAATTACTCTCTTCCCTTACCTAGTTATATGATGCATGTAAGTATCATAAAACAATTCGATGATCGTTAATTTATGGGCTAATAGGTTTAAACTTTTTAATATCTATATATCATAATAGCATGTAAAGGCAGAAGGGCGAGAACAATGTCATTTATCCACGGAGGCAGAGGAAACTGAAGTAGGAGATGAAGAGAATGTCTCGGACGTACCATTGAATTTGGTTGCGACGTCGTTATCCGAAGAAGCACACTGAAAACACTTCGACCAGCTTCAGAACGACTTCGCTATAGGTATACATATACATACATATATATACATATATATAAATATATATACATACATATATATGTATATTATATATATATATACATACATATATATATATATAACAAAGAATCTCTAGACAGAATAGTCTGTCCGGTGATACACAGGGTGTAAAAGACGAGATTGTTCTCCTTCTCCTTTCTGTCACTGATTCTCGTCCATGATTCTCTTTTTTGGACTCTCCTTTTCTCTCTTTTCCTCTTTTCCTCTTTTCCACGGTCTCGAGAAATTTGAAGTGGTAGAATATTGGGATGTGTATTTATCCCTTGAGCTACCAAGCCCGTGGTGCAGAGCGCACGAAGGAACGATGATATTAAATACGCAGTATTAATTACGTGGTTATTCAAAATATGTACATATATATACACGATATATACGAATACGAAGAATATTTTTATACAAAATTTTCTACGCTTGCAGCTATAGAGAGCGACGGGCGATCGTTGTACATACACGCGCAAATTGTTCTTTCGGTGTCGCACGTATTTTACGCGTTAAAAAGGAATGGTGGTCGTTGTCTGTTTTCTTAGTGACGTAAGAAATTCAGTCACCAGTGAAAGTTTTAGAACGGTGCTAGATTACTGTTCGAGAAGACTTAGAAATAAAGAAGAAGAAGCAAAAAAATGAAGATTTGTCACTAAAAGATTAGTGAACAAAATTTAACCGTTTTGTTCCACGGGCTTTTAGCTGTCAGTGATGTTACAATCATAATTGTCTCGTTGTTTTGCGTAATATTCAAGCTAAAAAACGAACGTCCCTCAACTAAACTCAACTAGTAAACAAAATCTATTTTTAATTGGATTTAATAACGAGTGAAGTCTTATTAATCCAAACTGAAGAAATGGAAGGAAATCAATGGAACAGAAAAACGGTTGCAATGTGGCAAATATTTACAAAAGAAACAAATATTCGATACATATTTTGTAACTTGAGCTTTGCCACATTACAGTTTTGCCAGTATCATTTTTAAAGATTATATTCTAGTGGCCTTTCAACGATTCATCTCTTTTCTCTTCCCCTTTTTAGCTCTTATTGCAGTAAATGCAGATAATTTAATTACAGATACGATCTTAATTTAGATGATGTAGATACTTTTTTACATGAGCACGAGACTGCCGGTGTAAACACATTTAAATACTCTTTCTACCATTTACGTATTTTTCCCCCTCCCTTCTTCTCTACGTATTGAAAAAGCTTGTCGACTGTTCATGCAGTCGCCGATGATTTGTACTTAATAGACAAGGCAGCACACCACCATATAAGCTAAGACTCCGAAAGCAATAAAAACGCGATGGTACGTAGAATAGATTGTCGTCATACAATACTCGTTTGCGTGCTCTCTCGACGGCATACATAAATTTCAGGAACTAATACTTAGATAACATTCATTTATATGCCAGACGTTAAAAATAACAAATTTTATTGCTCCACAATTGCTGTAAGTATGTTTTACATATTCCACAGTCTCCTTTTAAATTTCTTCCTTAACTCTGTTTAATTTTATTTTCATATTGTAAAAAAGTCAAGAAAACAATGGATATCTTGATGTAGATAAACAAAATTGTTCGTTTTTCTAAGGGTTATCACTGATCTATATTTTCCAGAATGTACAGATCACACATTAATAAACAGGTATTAAGCAACCCTAAATACCACTTAATACGATGGCCAGTGCATCTACTCATGTATCGTTATATCTAACATTGTATACCTAAACAACTTTGCCAAAAATAGATTTAGTCTATGTAACATAGAGTATAGTTAAGGGCATATGATAAAAATTAACGTTTTATCTTTCTCTTTTACAACCTCATACACAGCATTTACATATTTCTCCTTTATTTTTCTCCCTCTTCTTACAGCTCTTCTTATCAGTGATACCTCTTGGCATACACTGCTTTACAGAGCTTTTAAATTCACTTACAGTGATTAGTGGAGCAACTTAGTTTTAGTCGTTATCAAAGGAGCCTTATGGATACAGTCGTATAAATATATATATACAGACACAAATGATACATGCATATTACACAACACTCATACAAGTATTACATACATAGATACAGTGTTCTATGTTATTATACGAGTATGAATGATACCACAAATCAGTGCTATTGCTTTCCTTTTTTAAACTTTTAAGTCTTTAAGCTTTTAACTTATACTAAGATTATGAAAATAAATAATACATTCGTATTTTATTTCATATTTTCTAGAATTTTCAATCAAATCTCCGAACGATTACGGTTTAATGCATAACAAAAGCTAATTTATATACTTTATATTTTTAATATATATAATATTCTTTTATACATATTTTTTAAATATGAATGGCATTGAAGATGTGGTATCTTTACATTGATAACACAAGTATTGGAGGAAGAGGCATAAACTATGATGAGGTTTCACAATAGTTGCGATCCAAATAACAGATTGCTAAACTTTTCTCTCGTACGTCGAAATGATCCTTCCATTTAGTACGTATTCGATACACTTCCTGTTTTATAAGCAGGTTGAGAGGTAACATATCTTTTAAATAAGTCTTAACAAGTGTATATTCTACATATTTTATTTACTTTTATTGTAAAACGAATTTGTAAATATCTTTCAAAATTTCAGTGTCTTTTTTACAGACATCAGTTGTATGAACTGTGAATTTCGTATAGGTAAAAAACTTTTCTATTTTTAAGCGGTATATACTACTTATTTAAAAGATACGTGATACACATTTAGGCTTAAACATCTTACTAAGGGACGAAAGTAATCAGTTACTAAAGTACGTAGGGCCTTGACTTCTCTTGGTCAAGCTATAGATCGCCAGTTTTTTTTTTAAATTCTGTTGATAGAACATTTTAGAATACCATTTTTTTAAGTGTACCATACGTGAAGAGAATGAACTTATTTATGAAATAACATTGATAGAAAGAAGTGAAAGCAATGGACAGTTATTTTGTTAGGCATTTTTTTTCTCTCAGTTATGAATATTTGGCTCGACGTAGCTTGTTAAATAACAAAAAAAGCATAACTATTATTATCCTTATATTTTTTTTAATTACTATTATTATTATTATTATTATTATTATTATTATTATTATTATTATTATTATTATTATTATTACCATTGTAGATGCGTAAGTAGAATTAGATTTGAGCTCTCTACTAATTCTGAAACTAGAGGATATTTTTTATAATTATTAGAATCGAGAAATCGAGTATTACTATTATATATATATATATATATAAATATATTAATATTATTGATATATCGATTTCATTAAACGTTAAGGACATTACGATCCTTTTTAAATAAGGTTTAGTTGCAAGACCGCCACTCGTCACGGCTCGTTTCTTTTCTTTTTTTTTTTTCTTTTTTTTTTAACAATAATGAACGAAATGAAAAAATAGCTGAGGCTTCTTATAGAATTTTTTTTATGTATCAGTATTCTACGCGTTTGACTTTAGCTGTTAAGAGTTTTAACCAACACTACTTAAAGGAATCCCCGATGGCGAGATTTGTCTTACTTAATTATTAAATTATTTAGTTATTTTCCCTCTTGAGTCCTTCCCGTGTCCTTCTACTCCTATTTTTCCCCCATCCTTTTCCTTCGTCCTTGTTTTGTACGTCTATTTTTACATAAGTGACCCTCCCCTGAATAATTATTTAAACTATAATTTATTGTATTCACCGTTTTTTGCACCGACGTTAACGTAAGACATTTTCTTTTTTTTTTTTTTTTTTTTTTTTTTTTTGGCAATGACTGGCTTAATTTATTGTTTCTACATTGTACTTTATACGAGTTTCGCTCTCTCTTTTTTCTTCTTCCTTCCTTTCTTTCTTTCTCTTTTCTTTCCTTTGCATTCTTTCTTTTATCTTTTGTAAAATGAGAAACAGAACAATTACATGCGTTAGCTAGTAATGATCAGGCATTGCGCGTGTGGTCATTCCCACCTTTTCTGCGAGACACACTCGGTTTTATGCGGTACGAGATGCGGACGGTCAATGCTTTAGGTGCCTTCACCTGGAGATTTCGTTGAATACAGATGCTCACGTGCACGTTACTAACGCGTCAAAAACGCCACTTATTGTAATGATTTCTACTCTCGATCCATCCGCTTCTCTTCTCACCCTCGCGAAACACGTGTGCCTCTACGAACTATTAATATTTCTTCAAATTCGAGTCGCTTATTAACGGGTACGAGAAAAAAGAAAAAAAAAACGAAAAAAGGAAGAAAGGAAGAGAAAAATAGTCAATGACTGTCTGATTATATACGGTATGTGTATGTAATTAATTACCGAAATGGTGAGCTGGAGTGAGATCAAAGCGATGGATCGAGAGTAGGCGAGATCACTCCGAGGTGCTTCGTCACCACGTGCACATCTTTGTTGTTAATCTTCGATGATCATAGGAGGCCGTTTTTTTAGAAAGAAAATCGCGGCTACGGAGCATCTCGTGTCCACGATGAACAAATGTATACGAAAGTCTCGAGGATAAGAAACAAAAATGATATGAGACAAAGAAATGCATAATTGTACATGACAAATAGAGAGAGAGAGAGAGTGAGAGAGTGAAAGAGAGAGAGAGAGAGAGAAAGAGAAAGAGAAGGGGTTTTCGCGGAAAGATGGAAAATGTAAAATAAATAAGGGGTGAATCGTCGATACCTCTCTGCGGCTTGCGTTGAAAAATAATTAATTATTAACTCGCAGCACTGTTCCGTCCGTCTGCGCGACCGTGAATCTTTTGATTTCACCGAGATTTCCTTGGTCGAAGTCCTAAGTCACACATAAATACACGTATTACACACACACGTACACACACGTATATATATATATATATATATATATACACGTTACACGCGTAGAGGCGCGCATTAAACATACACAATTTACATTAATGCATAAGAGAAACTTACGTACACACGATAAGTATATACACGGTGAAGAGAAGAAGCGATAATAGAGGCGTAAATCGTAAAACATTGTGAAAAAGGTTTAAAAAAAAAAAAAAGAATAAAAATACACACTGTAAGAAACTGGAAGCGCTAAGACCCCTTCCCCAGTTCTTACACCGAGTATTAAATCTGTACTAATCGACTGAGTATTATTTTTATATCGAGCGTAATAATATTAATAAACGGATATAAATTAAAACGTGAGACAGAGAATGATGGATTAAATCGTACGTGAAGCCGAGAGAGAACTATTGTAAAGGCAGCGGATGAGAGATGCGTTCTCTTTTTCTTCTTTCCTTTTCCGAATTTCGATTTAGAGTTGAAAGTGTATGACATCTGAACGCGGCAAGCGAAGGAACGAAATTAAGAAAGCGAAGGAAAAGAGGAAAAGGAGAAGGCATGCGACTGATGATTGTGAATGCCCTGATTACAATATTTTGTATACAACCACAATGCGAACTGAGCGGAGAAAGAAACAATTACGAACGAGAGAAATGACAAAGAAATGGAGGGAGAGAGATAATTAATTAACGACGGAAGATTGTAAAGCAAGATCTGATGAACCAGCGTCTTTTTTTTTTCGTAAGAGCGTTGCGGAGCTTTGATCGGCCAGAAACTAACTTATAACAAAAAGAGAAAAGGAAAACTCGATATGTAATATCGTATTGTACGTTTATTACATATGCGACGTAGCAATAGATAAATGACGATAAAGAGAAATATGAACAGAGAAAATGAATTACTTTTGTATTCACGGTTATCTATGATAATAAGTTAGTTCGGGCTAAGGCCAGCAGCTGTTGAGATTATTCATGGTTGTGTGTATCATTATAAGTATTTTGAATTGTTGAATAGTAATTAGTGTAAGCGGTGGCTTGAACGGGGCGACGTCCCACGCCCACGGAATGCACGAAGAGACGTCGCGTCGTCCAAGTTCGGTCTCAAGTATTTCAACAATTGTCAGATATACATTTTTTCCCTCCGTCATCCAAGATATTTGAAAGTTTCGCCCCGTACAGATCGATTTTACTGACATTACTTCGCCTGTGTTTTATATAATATACATATACATATATGTTATATATATATATTTTTTAATAATCTTAATTGTAACAAGTCGTGTATCCCACGTATGGAATCGTTGGACCCTTTTTTAATTTATAATTATCGCGAAGCACATCTATTACATATGACGAGTGATAACATAATAATCTTCGATTAACTTACGGGTCTAATTTTTCAACCCTCATCTCTTTCATTATACGCTCTCTATGTAATGTCTCTGTCTGATTTCAAAATCATCTCATTTCCATTTCTCTTGCAAATCAGAATCTCTTCTTCGAATCTCCTTTTTTTCTTTCTCTCTTTTTTCCTCGTTTGTATTTTGTAATAATAAGATACCTGTTAAACATTTCTAAGCTATTTATTGAATCGAATATCGCTATGTGGTTTGTTAGAAATTCTTTCGACGACCTTTATCCTGCACGTATTACTTCCTTTTATTTCGAGACCACGCTTCGCATACATACTCGTGGCTCTGCCAATGGTTCACGAATCTTCAGAGAAAAAGGAAGATAGAAAAGTAAAAAAAGAATAGAGCGAGAATTACGATCACTCGACGTCTCTTATTTTTGCGCCTACCGCCTAGCTAAGTCAAAGAAGTATTGTGAGTACTGTGTTTGTTGTTAACACGTTTGCCCTTCGGTTCTTTTTTTCAAATTCTCTTTTCACTCGATCTTTTTTAAAATATGTTAAAAATTAACGTTTTGTTTTCTGCCTATATTTCCTTAATCAAACGAAAGATCGTCTCGTAACATGCAAACATGTCGATGCAACAGACACAGGAGATCGGCGGGTAAAGGACCAAAATGTACAACAATTGCGTTTGCCCTTTCTTACGGTTGGTATGATTCGTTTTCGTAAACGTGCAAAATGGAGATCGAAGCTGTAATTGTATCGGTGGATTTTTAAGCGATGTTGACAGATTATTTTGTGGGGCATCTTATTGCAAGGGCATTGTTGTGATACCACAGATGCAGCTTCATTGAAACTTAAATAAAAAATAATGCGTTAACGATTTGTTGCGATCAATGTTTACCATCATTGACCGCGTGTGTCTGATATTGTACGTGGAATTTAATTTTTTTATATAAAAACCTGTTTAGAAATGAAACATAAAAGACGAGTCGATATTTCCTTCACCGAAGTTATCTATGTCATTCTACGTTAGTTCCCATGATATTTTCTTATGTAGAGCAACGTTGTTCCATTAAAACCTTTGTGTACTTTCTTTTGCTTTCGATAAAACAAGAGCAAATTCAAACGTTTTCATTTATTTTTCGGTAAAAATTGCTGCCCGTTTAAATTTGAAATTGGCCGGAAGTGAGCAACGTAAGTCATTTCACTCCTATGTAGTATTAAAAAGAATATGAAAATACATTTTACATTTTCATAAATTATATGCAGGAATTAAAGAAAATTATTTGTGTACTTAATTTATATGAAATATTGGAGCATATTTAATAAATGGGATAGTTCTTATATATAATTTTCACTTCCATCGAAAACAATTGTTTGTGCTTTCTTTCTAATTTTTACTGCAACTCATTTCAATAAAGAAATCATAATTTTTTTGCCAAAATATCCTTGTTTTATCAGTACATTAATAAAATCAATTTATTTTACGAATGAAAGAAAAATATGTGTATTTCGTACAAAAAAGAATTTGACGCACGTAGTACGATATTTTATTTACGTCATTTCCGACCATATTGCGCGTAGAATTCATTCTTCCGCTACTCGCCATCTTGTGTTGAACGTACATGCACCTGTGGTGCTTGTTCCGAAACTGATTTCGTCGACTGTAGTATTGTTTTTATTCAATTCGAAGTCCTCCAGGAATTGAAAAACATGAGTTACGGTAGGCCACCACCTCGAATTGATGGGATGGTGTCCTTAAAAGTGGACAATCTTACGTACAGAACGACGCCGGAAGATCTGAGACGCGTGTTCGAAAGATGTGGCGAGGTCGGCGACATTTACATACCCAGGGACCGATTTACTCGAGAAAGTCGCGGATTTGCGTTTGTTAGGTATATAAAGATCTATTTTTCTTAGTGGTTATCGATTTTTGTGCACATTCTGTTGATTACGATTTATCAATGTGACGTCATTGTAGTATTCAGATAACGAAGCTTATATATAGCAACAAATATTATGGCCAAATAATTTGTATTGTCTAATAATATATATATATTATATATGTCTAAAATAACATTTTTATTATCGTGAGTCATTGTTTTAGATTCTATGATAAGCGTGATGCGGAAGATGCATTAGATGCTATGGATGGAAGACTGTTAGATGGTAGGGAACTTAGAGTTCAAATGGCCCGATATGGACGACCAACTTCACCACACCGAAGTCGTGGTAGCCGACGACGAGGAAGGTAATTGTTATTAAAACATTTTTATTGTATAGAAAATGTGTATACTTTTATGTTGGGATATTTATACCATAGTCCAACACTTATATGTATACTCACTGTGTGATTTGAATTTAGTCTACATATTGTTAAAATTTTTTTCTCATTGTGAAGATCACCAATAATAATATTGTGGCTTACGAAAGTATTTGAATGTTTATTATAAAAAGTTGCTATATCCATATTGTATATATCGTATAAAACATTTTGAAATTGTACATATTTATTACAAACATATACTTTGTACAAATTGTCAAAGTATTCATGAAAAATGTCTATACGTGCTTGAATGCTTTTTTGTACCCCATTGTATATACTAGTAATAATAATATATAGTATATAATAATATAATTTTGTTCCCTAAATTAAAGTACAGCCAATGAAAAGGATGCGAACAATTTGTATCTTTTTTATATAAAATTAAAACTTTTCAAAAATAATTGAAGCAATTAATTGAGCGACATAAAGGTTAGGTAAAATACTTAACATGTAATACTATGTAGCTTTGTATCAATAGCCTGTTTGTTTGTAGATCACGTAGTAGAAGCAGGGATCGAAGACGCTCGCGTTCTAGATCTCGCAGTAGATCAAGGAGCCGAGATAGAGATCGCAGGCGTTCATATAGTCGAAGCCGCAGCCGCTCACGTTCTGATAGTAAGAGCTCGCGTGGAAAGTCCCGTTCTCGCAGCAAGTCTCCAGATAGGCAAAAAGACAGTCGCTCCAAATCAAGGTAAGTTTTATGATAATAGATGAAACTTAATTTATTCTTATCACTATACATTCGCTCTACAAAAATCAGTTATAATGTTAAGTGCATCATTGATAATATATATTCATATAACATGATCTTTTTTCCATGCAGGGACTGAAGTAATTGAACCATATACGAGTACAACTGTGAACTGATGCACGTGCTGCGAGTGCAGAATAATCGTTTCTTGAGAACAAAAAGGTATTCTATTACCCTCTATATCTAGAGCAACACTGTCGCACGTTCACATTTCTTCTGTCACTTACATATTAATTATGACGACGCACTACTTGGGTTACCAAAAGAAAAGAAAAATGAACCCAATACTAATTTTAATGTAATGTATTTAGATTGTGAGTTTAATAGACTCGCGACGATTTTCATTTGCAAGTTTTCATAATAATTCTTACTCTGTTAAGTGATATATTGTCTCAATGCTTATTTCTGATCAGAAGAAAGTAAATGTGTTATTCTGGTTTCGCGTGTATGGACATTGTTGTAGCGAAACAGCTTGTTTTGATCAGTAAATTAACATTCATTATTATCCTATTAAGAGCTTCGAAATAACGTGCTGTAGCATCTACATGAATGATCTTTTATTCTGTTCTGGAATAATGGCAGGAATTTCACATCTTGACGATGGAGCGGATAATATTCAAGTTTACACTCTATAAATAATTAAATAAAAGAAATTGTTATTAGTTCGATCACAAAATGTTTTCATCTTATGTTAAAATGTAGTGTGCACAATTCTCAGTACATCTCGATATAAGTGAGTTATAAATGATGATTACAGTTTATTCTTTTTCTTTCGTTTCTGAGTCATTATGAATATTTTAATCTCTATATAATACATATAAGTAATAAGAAGAAATCAACTGTTTCGATAAAATTGTGAAATTGTTTTTCAATATTAAAAATTATTTGAACCAAGCAAGGTGGATTAAATATTCCTGGAAATACATGAGGGTGTTAATATGGTAATTAGCAGGTAATGTAAACTGTATGTGGTCGACTTGAGTCCAATTTTTGTACAAAGTTTAAGCTAATTTCCTAAGTCGTAATAACTTGGAATAATTTTTCATTGTTTGTGATTACAATTCGATCGACAAAATATGATTACGACTCGATTAGTCAGAAAAAGTAAAGAAATAAATAAGAAAAATTAAAAGTCGTAATCTATATAGATTATAGACATAAGTTCTGCGTTTCTGTAACAATATACAGGTTTATTTATGTAAGATTGCCATTTATAATAAAGTGTAATAAAATGCAGAAGACGGAACTATTCACATAGTTTTAGACAGTGTTTAAAAACTACATATATAGATGTAGGTAATGCTGTCAGAAAAATAAGTTACTCGAAAATTTTATATCATTTATATTCGTCTACGAAAAAATTTCGATATCGTAATTATGGATTTTCTTGTATCGAGTACAATGAGACTAAAACAAAATGTCCCAATTAAGATCATAAGCTTAAGAAATTAACAGTGGTACAATCTTTCATATTTACTTATTACTTACATACTGCCGTTCACTTCTGAATGTTATTAACTTCCTCGAATCTTGTATAAAACAACGCTGTCATTAATCTTAGATAGATCAAATTCTAGAATTTAAGATAATTTAACATTTAACCATTGGTCTTATCTTTAATATTATAATTGATCGATCGTTAAACATCTTTCAACAAAAGAAAAAAAAAAGATAAAATTCCTCACACACGGATGTAACACGTTTATTCCTTATAACTAAGTTGTAATTTTATGGTGCCACAGGCGGTGGAAAGGAGTGGCGTGGCGAGTGTAGCTGATGATGGGGTAGCTGAGAGTAAGCAGTAAGCCGAGTAGCAGGGCTGTAAGCAGTTTGCAGTAGCGAGCGGTTGGTGGTCTGGTGAAAGCAGGTTCGCGCTAGTCGATCAGGGCGAGAAAAAGAGAGAAAGTGTGTGAGCGAAAGCTGTTTCTCTCTCTGTGGGGGGTCGGCGTGCAGAAATCGCAGAGGGTACGGTCTCGAGAGTGCAGAGAAATATGCAGAGAGCACGACGAAAAGCCACACGCGGTTGCTGGTCTCGACCATCGTCCGGTTTGCAGGTAGCACGTGAGCATCACCAGACCTCGCAAGCAGCAACTCGACATTTCAACTATTATATCTACCAATTGCTTTGCGTGTTTCTTGAAACAAATCATTTCTCCAGCAATGGTCCGTTCGAAATCAACTATGTACTATCTTATTTCCAGCTGTGTAGGTTTGATTCGTAAGTTGAACGAGTTTAAATGTCGATTTTCTAAGTACGAATATCCTTTTCACAAATTTCTTAACGTCGGCGTATCAAGATGTATTTCATTTCGCTTCAATGGTTCATTTTATACAATTTTCAAATTAGTTTCTTCCAAGGTACTAATCTACGCCCAATTTTAAAAACAGATCTTTCAATTTTGACTTTCACTTTTTTTTAAATAGTTAATGAAATTGAAAACGTATCTACCGTTAATATCGTTTTCGATATAACCTATAACGATTCCAATTTTTATATGATCATCGCTTGAAACACTTGCCGCCACATTACAAATAATTGGGAAAGTTTCGGGGGTGGGCAGTGGGATCCTTTCGTTTTTCCTGTGTTCTTTTTTCAGGTGTCACCGAACGTCGATAGAGTAGTAAGTATTTTAGAGGTAAGGCAATGTTGCAGTAAATAAAAGATTTTTTAAGGGGAAGAATATAAATCTTTGTAGAGATGTGAAGGGTTTGATCAATAAAGAATTCTTGTCGAAGAAATAGAACTTTTTATTCCTCACTTGTATCAATGGAAAATTTAAAACCTTCTAATTATCCAAAGATAATTTTTCGTTCTTTTTTTCTAAATAGTGTAAATCTAAAATCTTCGTTATCCTACAAGTCGCATAATTTAACAACAGTAACAAAAAATATATTACATTTTTTTGATAAGCATTTCAATTGTAATCATACATGATCATTCTTAATTATGATCATCAATAAATTTTTCTATCATTTACATTAAAGGGAAAAGATGTAATATTCTAAAAAATATTTTAATATTACACTATGCTAATGATCTTTAAATGGCTTGATGCGTATAGTTATGCGAAGCGTATTATAATACACGTGTCATTTAGATATTTCTATACCAACTCGAGCATGAAAGACACGAAAATTTATATATAATGCAAAAGATTTACAGACTATTTATCTTTATCCTTATCTCCTGTAGGCTTGAAAATATACAATTTGCAGTAAAGAGCTGCAATGTATAACGTAAGTGCTATGATATGACCAGAGAAATATACAAGTTTGTAGTAAACTAGGGTTTCTTTGAAATCTAATACTAAGAATGATATTCCCAAATACGCCATGCAAGTTGTTTTCTCATACCATCCTAGCAAATACCACAATTTTCTGGCCTAAAAAACGGAAGTTACATAAATTAAAATTTCAATTAATAGTTATGAATAGATATCGAAAATAGAACTTACGATACTGTTTTCAGCGGCTTGCTGATAAAATTTGTAAAATATGTCCTCTGATAACAGAAAAAGAGGAATCTGACAGAAGCAAACAGCATAGCCAGCTGACCAACCATGCCAAATAGCAGAAAGTAATAGGGTTAAGAGAGCTCGCATATTTTTCATTGGCAGTCGTTTATAGATATAAACACCAAACCAATATTGAACACAATTGTTCCATGTTTTCATAGCTGTTCTTGTTGAATTGCATTTTTCTAATTTCCAAACATTCATATTATATACAGTTTCAAAATCCAATTCCTCGTTCTCCAGTTTCTCAGGTGTTTTAGCTCTGTAACGTTTAGTTGCTATATTTTTGTTCCAAATAATGAATATTATTACGGGGGAAAGGATGCTCTTACAATGTTTCTGTTGTTTTATAATCTTTGGGACCTAGTCCTTGTATAGGCTTACATCTAGTAGGATATGCTCCTAGTCCAGCCATTTGACATCCACATTCTGCTAAACCCATTCCAATGTACATTCTTACTCGAAAAAGGATAAATGTAGGATACATATAAAAGTGTCTATAAAGGAAAGATCTTTCTGCATATTCTTCTGTTAAAATATACTGAAATACAAAGTGAAACTTAATCATTTATAATTCTGCCTATATTTGTTGGTAAAATGAAAACTGATATTACTCTGACAGGATAGCAGTAATTCATTATGAAGAATAGCACAACAAAGAATGTAGTTTGTTTCAGTTTGTATAGCGTGACAGGCCATGGATCTACTACTTTAGAGAATGGCCTATATAGATGGTCCCAATATGTTCTATATCGATAGTATGGTCCTGTAGAGAGAAATATTAAATTTAATATAATATCAAAATTAGATTAATCATAGTTACTTAAAGTATCATAGAATTACCAGTCAAAAGTCCCATATAGCCAAAACCATAATGAAAAACATCTAAAAATCCAACATTTTTTATTGCTTCATTATCTACTCCTTCTGGATCATCAGCTGGAGGATTAATAGCTGCATTTAGTTCAAACGCTAGTCCAGATAATTTTAGTGTTAATATCATCAGTATGAGATTTGTATGAGTTGATGGTACTGGTAAACCAATATAATCCCCTAATCGAGATATAACAAGTAGAAAGAAGAATGAAAAAATAAAGCTGACAATATGAGATTTCCTGCAAATAACAACAAATTGGGAAATGACATTAAATAGTTTTATAAAAGAATGGAATATGAATAGAAAATGTATAAGGAGCGTTTATTATTAAAATAATTTCTATGTTTTATGTTACATAATATTATGTAGAAAGTAATAATAAATTTTTGCATCTTACATAAAATAAAATGATAAACACCAGTTCAAAGAACGGGGATTTTCATTATATTAATATTCCCATTCGGCAATCAAGTTACAATTGGTGGTAATTTGATACTTAACAAGTGCTAATTATGTCTTTTAAGAATAGTGCATTATTGAGATATATATATCTAAAAATGACACAGTTAATTTGATCTGTACATTTATAATTTTAGATAAGATCAAAATATAAGAAAATCATATTGTACAAAGTAAGTAGATACAATGACATTATCAAAAATAATCTTAAAAATATTTCATTTAAAATTGAGTTAATAATTTTGACACATTATGACACACAATTGATAAGCTAAAACGCTCCTTGCTTAAATCGACAAATAAATATAATTAACGAATTAATATATCATACTTTGGTGAGATGTTGGTTATAATAATAGCGTTAATCAGAGAAAAAACCAAAGGGAAAAGTATATAACTTCCTGAGACAACTCCTGTTAATAGGATGCCAATAAACGTGCCGGTCCATTTCTTCACCTCTGGATCTTCTATTTTTCGATAATAAAACCCGACGAATACACAAAACAACAACAGTGTGACGTAAACTACATCCGTCCACATTGTATCAGCTCAGTTGTAGAAACTTTACTGTGTCTTCTTTCTATCTTATCCCATTTCCTCCGTCCCACCGACTGCAGTTAAATTGTACGTAATCAAATCGGTGAACTTTGTACGTTAATAAATCGGATATTATTACTATACAATTACTAGAAAATTTTGGTGATTTACATTTATTCACAAGCTTCTTTTTTTATTTAAATTTCGATAATTTGTAATTTAAATGGTAGAAACATTCGACTGTATATTTTTGCTTCTCTTGTAAATTACAGACAAATGCAATATGTATATCATTGATTTTTTGCTGAGTCAATAATTTAGTAGAGCGAAGTTATATTTACCAAAGTAATGTAAATAATAATTATACATAATTTAAAATCTAAATATTAGGAACATCTTTCTTTGCAAATTGCAAGTAAACATAATATTTTATTGATTATTTTGTTGAATTGCCAACTTAGTAAAATAAGATTATATGTCAGGTAGGAGATATTGAATAATAATACAGGTATAGTTTAGTTATTATAATAATTATATTTATGTATAATTAAACAAGGATATTTCCATCAAACGCATTCTGTAAATGCGCGAATTGATTCATTCAATTAGTATCAATATGAAAGTAGATTTTTTAACTGTTCATCATTGTTAATGTAATAATAGCTGTGACATCAAATATCTTTTAATTGACTCAAGTTAAAACGTTCTAGGATTTTTTGCCAAGAGCTTTTTGCCTAAGTTCCGTTTTCCTCTGAAGAGCGAGTTCTTTTTGTTTCTTTTCAGCTTCTCGTTTTTTAGCCGCTTCCTCCCGTTGTTGTTTAACTATAGCTAATCGTGCTAGATCCGCACGTGCTTCTTCCGTTTTACCTGCCGCGTGTAATTTCTGATAGTTTGCATATGCTCTCTGTCTTTCTAGTTGTTCCCTAAAAAAGAAGAGAAAAGTGAGTTCTCCAATCTTTACATGTTACGAATTTCTGTATATTTTATTGATTTTTACCGTTCTCTACGAGATAAATCTGGTTTCGCTGTGTCTAAAGATTGATTTAATTGAGATAATTTTTTTGCTTTCTTTTGTACCCTATTTGGATTTTCAACTTGAATTAAATTTTCTACACCCTTTGTCTTTCCCTGCAAATTAAAAGAAGAAAGGAAAATTATCATTTATCGATTATTATTATATAATAAAATTTATAAATCTCTATCAATTAATTTACCTCAGTTTCCGATTCTGATTCTGAGTCGC
The DNA here is from genome assembly GCF_040668555.2 of Bombus flavifrons. Classification (NCBI taxonomy): domain Eukaryota; kingdom Metazoa; phylum Arthropoda; class Insecta; order Hymenoptera; family Apidae; genus Bombus; species Bombus flavifrons. The sequence goes on along the minus strand of NC_138455.1, from coordinate 6,339,081 downwards.
TGTTGGTATCTGTCCCCGAGGAACTATTATTTTTTACTGAATCACCGTGTGCTTTGGGTTCATCTTCCTCATCACTTGAACTATCCTTTCCTTTGTTCTTCTAAAAAAAACAATATCATTATAACTTTTAAATATGAAGGGTTTCGTTTACATTAATGAATTTTTATTTACCAGCCCCCTAAGTAAAATTTATGTAACATTTTTCGAAAGAACAAATGCAAGTGGAAAGAACAGATGAAACAAATCATCTAAGGATCTATCCATCGCTTTTGAGTCTTAAGAATTTTCTGAAGGTTTGTGCCCGGTTCTCTCAAACGGTTGCACCAACATGGAGTATCGTGCTCCATGAAAAATCACAGTAATGGTGCGCACAATCACGCTCAACCGTCAAAGGATAATTCGACCTTACGTACTTAATAATAATATCTAAGCCGTCGTGCTGTTGGTTAACTTAAAAATACTGACTCTCCACTGGAGCTTTTTTTCCTCCTGGCGTCGTTGCTCCTCCAGTTCCTCGGGGTTAGTGAAGTGACGACTCCGGCCTTTGTAACTGACATATTTACCTAAAGGAAAACCGTCTTTTTAGATCCAAATTCGTTCGTCGAGGTCATAACATACGAAATTGCGTTTTTCTCGCCAAGAAATGTGGTGGGGAAGAAATGATGATAACTGTGTGTGTCGAGTGTGAAATAAATAATAATTTGTCCGTGCTTACCGCGTGGCATTTTTTCGAACCAATTGATCACGTCAATTTAATGATTATTGTACGGAAATTTGAAGGAAAATACCTCTTCTCCGCTGTGAGAGAGAGGAATTACGTTTAATGTCAGATTAATACTGCACTGCTGCTTATTTGGTCGTCAACCACGAGCTCTAGCGGCATGAACCATTGCATAGAATATTTGCCTGCATGGTTGGTAACGTTCGTAGGTTTATTGAAACAATTCAAGGGCAGAAATAAAAAATTTTTATTTTACAATTTGCGTGTTACAAATATGCTGATAAGTTGATCTTTATATCGTAGCAACACGCAAACTCGATTAAATATTTAATGACTTGGTTAGAATTGAATGCTCGTCTCTACGTACGAATGTAAGTTTCATAGTTATTTATTCATTTACTATAAATATTAATATTTATATTTCAATGTTATTCCGATTACAATTTTCAATTTAAAATATGTAAATTTGATTATATAATCTTTGCGAAACAATAATTAACGTGTTGAAAACTTGAGCTCTGTCGTGTTTTCCGCTCTTGAACAACGTAGTTCATGCTTTAATGGCTGATATATGTATGTAACATGTTAACGTATCAATTGCCAGATAACTTGAGCAAACTAAATTTATTTTCTCAAAAATCTTATAAAATTATTGAGTTTATCTCGTTTTTCATGCTCCAGCTAATTTCATTTTTTTGTAACAGTTATAGATAGTAAAGTTATCGCGAGAGATACATTTTTCAAACTAATCTCATTTCGCGGTATAAAATAACATGTGTTCATAGGATATTTATGAATTTTTTAGTTTGTCTACAAACACGAAATCGTGAAGTAATTGGATGCATCTGACACGGTTGTATTGGGTGCCAATTGGCTACTAATCGGTCAGTATTGAGTAGCAAGTGCAAGTCACTCCGTGCATGAAATTTCTCATCAAAACACCTAACGCAGAATTTATCATGCATCTGTCTGCAATTCCAACTTACAGGTAGTGAAATTTTTTATTTTCAATTTAACCGTTTCAATTCCTTATTGAAAAAATGTTATAGTTATAATTATAGTTAATTATTTAGTATCAGATCGTTATTGAAGTTTGAACCGAAACGTTTGTTGGATTTTTACCATTGAATTTAAATTGTAAAATTCTGACTATTATTATTTTGAATTATGGGGTATGCATTTCTTTTTTGCATGTTTTCTTTAAATTGGAAAACAAAATATGATTATTGAGTAAAAAATGTTGAGAATATCAGGGCTTAAGTCTCACTACTTCGACAAGAATAGTCTCGTAGAAGCGTAAGAATTTATTTAACGACTGGTACTGGTGATTCACACTGTTCTTTTTTCTCTCGTTTATCATGTTATGCGTAAGTGGCGGTTGCTTGTTCGTGCTTGGTCACTATTGGCCACGTTCTTTTAGTCTTCAATTTATATTATTTAAGAACAATTGACTTGGTCGGTTGGTTGCTTTTTAGGGGGACCAATCTGAGTTCCGACCGTCCATAATATTAAAAGAGTCATATATATAATACTTTATGTAACTTGCAATAAATTTCTGTCCCAGTATAAATTGTTCATTCTATCCATAGTTATTCATAGAATGCTAGTTTAGTCCTAGAATATAATATTGGTATCGCATAATTTTAGAGATTCGAATTGTTACAAATATCAGTTATTTTGTATTAAATTTTCCTTATTATTTTTAAAAGATTGTTATTTTGTTGATTAGAAAATTTATGGGTTGTTGGATAACATTATAAGATAAAAGCCATTTTTTAAATAAATATTAATCAATGAAGCAACAATCTTCATGAAATAACAATGAAAATCTTATTAAAATTCCTTTTGCGATGTTTATAAAGTTTCCAATAATATTTCAAGATTAAATCAACTTTTTAAATAAATATTAATTGCTTTGTTTTGATCCAAATAGCGTTCGAACGAAAGCGCTTTTATTGACGGTTCAATATGGCGGGCTTTTGTATCCTACTGCCACCTAACGGCGCTTTCCAAAAGTAGATTACGATTCGAAAAGGAAGCAGCCAGTCTGTTTCGGGTATTTGGACTGGTTGGATGTATACGGATCGTGCTCTTAAATGTTAGCCGGTGACTGACTGTTTTGATGTGCTCTAATGTCATTCACTTGAACAAGTCGTGAAATCGAACTCTATTTGTTCGCGAGTGCTCGCTGTTCTGTAATCGTGTAATACATCATTCGAACTTCTGTCGCTTTCGAAACCGATAATTCGATTGCTCTTTCGAGATTCGCGAGAAGTGTGTCAAAGTCGATGTAACGTGTTTCTGTGCGTCCATAGTCAACCGTAGCTGTAAGTGTCCCCGGGCTTCGGATACGGTTCCCATATTTCAATAAAAAATGGTAAGTCACCGAAAGTATCATTTCATAATATTGACGTTACAAATTATGTAATCGCGAGGAAAGTAACTTGATAGAGGAAATCATTGTGATTGTCGTTCTGATTATATCTTCATCAGCGCTGTCAAAATATTTGGGTGTCGATAAAATCTCGATTAACCGCTTGCCTTGTGGTATGGAATCAGTAAAGCATTTTTGAGATATTTAAGGCTTCAAAAATCTACAGAATGCATATAACATGCAAAAATATATGTTTAAAATATTCAAAGTAGATCAATTATTATGATGTTTAGTAGATAAGACAAATGTTTATTCAGATTCCATTTTTTTTAATTAAAAAATCAAAGAAATATAATATCGTATTCATTATGTTATTCGTTATGTGGAATGAAGTTAAATATAATAGATTCAATTTTAATTCTGATTTTAATTCAATATTACAAGATTATCGAATGGATTATCGAATACGAATTACGTAAATACAATATTTCAATGTTTCGTCTTAGACGATATATGGATGGACCAATCACACGATATATTGTTTAAAAAGGACCAATTACAACGATTCTACTTGACATATGTAGGTATTAAAGTAATATTTCAGTTCAACAAGGACCAATCACGAGATATATTGTTTGAGAAGAACCAATCACATTGTTCGAAGGATATTTTACTGGTATTAAAAAATATAATTTTGATTTTAACTTCACTTCAAAATTAAAAGATTATAAATAAGTTAACTAGTTACTTATAGTTTATCCTTTACCTTCAGTTTACGAATCATTGATATAAATTGAGTATAACATATATGTAAATGTTTCACATTAGATCGAAGAAGTAAATAGCTAACGTTGACGTATATGGTTAGGGAAAAATTGATATGGCAAGAGGTTAATTCGATCGAATCGTCGCAGAGCTCGTATCGCGTGTGAATGAATCTTGGACGGAGCTGTGCATCGATGATGACAGCTTCGTAGAGCAGTCAAGGTTATTTCATTTCTCTCACTGTGCCTCATGAATGGATACCTGTTCTCTTTGCCCTTTAATCACCGTAAAAAATCCTAGAAATACCATCAGATGGTATACTCGATGGAAAATCTCACTTGTACACACTTTTATACTAATCTAAACGTTATTTTATGGGCATCTCTATAAATGAAGCAGCCTCGTAGATGGAATATTCCATAATTGAGAACTTAAAATGAATATAAGAAACGAACGAAGACTGATTTTTTAAATTGAAGAGGGTATAAACTTTATGACGGATAGAGACTCAAGTGTCAGAACATTTTATCTTATTTAATCTTATATCTTTCCATTTACAAAATTGTACTTTAGGTGAATTATTGCTTTTACCAATATTATATTTAAGATTAAATGTTCCATTGTGACTACAGAAAGTATCGCACGTAACCTTATTTAAGCACTTTTTTTATCACCTCCTTTCCTTGTATCATTTTCATAGTATTACATTTTTGTAGTTATATGCAAGTACTACTAAATGATATGAAACTTGATATACCAAGGTATACATATAATATAACAAGGTATATTATAATAATACAACGGTGTAAAAGTACCCTTTTCAGCCACTATATTTCTCAATTTTATCGAACACGCTTTTAAACCTATAATACATACGTCATATACTCAAAGACTATGTTTTTTCCAAGTATTCTACGCAAGATCTCGTCGAAAATACAAATTCTTAAAAACGAATAACTCTGTACAACGACAGTTCAGTTTGTAAGCAGTAAGAGCATCCCCTGGCGTATTTACGGGAGAGATGCACTTACGTGGATACTTTTAACATTCGGTTGGAGTCATTGCCACGCTTTATAAATATTCAACCGTTCTATAAACGCGTCGGCTAAGCGTCGTATCACGTGCACCGCTTCTCGTCGCGTTTTCTTACCACCGACACATATGATGCATTCTCGTCGTCGATACGGCGTTTCCTCTCGCGCCGGTGCGTGTCTCGCCACTGCTACGATGTTTTGATCGTTGCGTTGCATCTGCATACGCGTCGCACTAATTGCTTCACGTTCCTGCCTGCCCTTAATTGTTCTCATAAATGTAACGAGCGCATCGTCTTCGTGTTACGGTGACGAATGGTCAGTATCACGATACACTGAATATCTTATGAGCACCGGTATCGCACATTGGTCTTATTTTATTGCTTATGAAATTATACAGGGTGGTTGGTAACTGGTGGTACAAGCGGAAAGGGGGTGATTCTACGCGAAAAAAGAAGTCGAAAATATAGAATAAAAATTCTTTTTTTTTTTTTAAATTTTTCCATCGAGACAACGATCTACAGTGAGATCCGTTATAACGAGACGTGATAAAGTGCACGCGTACCGGGCGAAAATTCAAAGTCGATTTTCTCGGAAACAAAGCCTCAAACGAAAAATTTTTATTCCATATTTTCGACTTCTTTTTTCGCGTAGAATCACCCCCTTTCCGCTTGTACCACCAGTTACCAACCACCCTGTATATACTATGCTCGAGAATGTTTAACATTACAAGAGACGCAAATGGCGTCACGCTTGTATTTTTTGCATTTTAAATTAGAATATTAAAATATCGCTGCGTAGATTAGAATATCCTTAAAATTTGCTGCCTTGTTAATTTTTTATGTTTCAGGTCAGAGTTTCTTTAGCAGTTTAGGAAATTCGTATACGAACACGATTATTTATGCAGCGTTAAATCCACGAGTTTTCAAAATGTACAGTTTATTTATCGTAAAATCATAGAACGGTAATTTCAGTAGTTTATCTTGCAGGCATTTGATTTGGCGAAAGGCTTGCCACCAAATCATCGTAGAAATGCGATCAATTTTGCAGCAGGGGTTCACCATTGTAGTGGAAGATCATACGTCTCTGGGAAAATTGGTATCATCCGTAAGCAATTCTCCCTTTCTTCTTCCTGAAACGTGCTGGCTCTCGAATCCTCACAATTTCTTACGTGTGTTCGCTTCTTGAAAATTCCAGGTTCCCAATTCTTCGTTTTCCAGCGATCGCTTTCATGAAATTCCTCAAGGTTTATTTCACAAGAAGAGATTCAAGTCTCTAATGACAAAGCGGTTAATGGAAAGACACGATTGTGTTAAGAATTTCATCGTGACGAAACACGCAGTGATCTCGTCGAAAATAAATATATTATATACTCGTCGGTTCGGCATTATCGGCTAAGGCAAGACACGGGCACGAGGGCTCGTGCAAGTCTTTTCATTCAGAAGTAATAAATTTCCAATAATTTACGCTCACAACTAAAACCACCAGTCAAAGAGTATCGCATACATGCACGAGCACAGGGTTAAGAGTCGGGTAGCTCGGACATTTTTTCTTTTTTCCACCTTGACGATATTGAAGGCCCGTAGATTGACAGATGACGCGTTAAACGTTAACTTTGATCCCTTTATCGTCCAAGGGCTTTTGCTTTATTCCTCGTATCCTTAATTTATGCTCAGTTTATGCTCGATTCTCTGTCGTATCTTTAATACCTCAGAATTAGAATTTTCCATTCAACTTTGAAGCGTAAGAGAAAGAAAAAGTTATTCGCGTTATCGGCTAAGTAGCTTCTTAACGTCAGTTTGGTTGCTCTTACGGAACAGACTTGTAGAAGATTTTATACTTATTTAGAATTCCCTCCACTGTTTGTATTTTATTGTAAAAATTGTATTTATGGTGTTGTATGTTTAGTAATTGTAACATAGCGTTGAAGTTATTCTCTTCACAAGTTCCTCCTCTGTTATGTACTAAATCATACTACATCGATTATTCTCGTAATGTTAGCGTAATGTTAAATTTATATAGAGTCGTATGTAACGTTATATTTGCAATGTGCGTTGAAAATGATATTCATGGTGTTAGATCCGTTCTACCTACGATTGGAATTTTTCCAAAACGGAGATAAGTACAGGAAACAATGTGTAAAATCTGCATTTATCTGGAGAATACGTTTGTCAATTTATGCAAGAATTTACGAGTACGTACAACAATATTTGAAAGTAGAGATTTTTCTACTAAAATTGAACTATACATTCAGTTTCCTTAAATTACAAACTTTGCCACTTGGTCATTAATCTCTGCGAAGCTTCTCCGACTCGTTAATCATAATAACCGTTCTATACCAAAAATTCATCCCATACCAAAGAATCATTTTTCTTTGTTTCTTTGTTTGAATTAATTTTTCTCTCTCGAATTCGTACGAAACAATCATTTCTTCCCATCTTGAATTCGCAGTCCAAAGATTTTGCCACTTTCCCGCTAAACTTTCCGAAGCTCCTCCGATTTTCATTCATCGTAACCGTTTAATACAAAAAATTCGTTCCTCCTCTTCCTGATTTTATCCCAAGCGATCGTGCTCCTTCTTGCTTCCAACGTACGTCGAACACTCGTTCCTCTCTCTCGATTCTGTACCAGAGAATCGTTCTTCGTCTAGATCTTCCACGAAATATCCGTTACTTGTCAAACGTATGAAAAACCTTGCAACGAAAAAAGGTGGAAGAAGAAACGAACGAATGGCAAAAACACGGAGGAACGTAACGGGCTCGGAAGATCGCGCGTGAAATCACTTTCGTTGTGAAAATCGGTACGCTGGCGCATCGATGGCGCGATTATAATCGGCACGTGCAGCTAGTAACGGCATTCCTGGTTGCCGTTCCCTCGCGAAAGCGGCTTGTTTCGACGCTCTGTCCCGAGAACTAGGCGAATCCGACTCGTGTTCAACACGAGTCGCTCGATTTCATCTGGAAAATAGACGACGACCGAATGCAGAAGGCGGTGTTTTCACAGCTGCGACGATGCGTTCTGTGTTTCGCCGCTTTATGATCGTTTGTTTCTGTTGAACAATCTCGACACGACGACGTTAGCACGTGACGAGGAACTCGCAAACGCCACCGGTGTTTCATTTCCGTCTCTACTTTCGAGAAATATTCCGCGTATCGTTGATATTAATGAAAATAAAGTGTTACGTTTTGTTGATCAGATTTACCTTGTAATTATACAAAATGAAATAATTATTTAGTTAAGTAGTAATGAGATGATTATAAATGACTCGAATTATCGCCTTCTGCATGAAACTAGCATAAGACTAAAACTATGTTCACGCTTTTGCTCGTTACTGTACATTTTCTATTCCACTTTCGTGAAAATACTCGGAAAATCGTCGGTATTGATGGTGTTTGGATAATCAGCGAATTTATCGTAGATTCTTCGGAGGTGGAATTCGAAGTTGAGATTCAGATCTTCCACGTAACAGGAGGATACGAGTTTCGGACGAGTTTCATTTACAGGCAAATTATACAGCGAAGGTTGTAAGAAATGTGACGCTTATCGAGTTTCTTCAGGATTTGGTTGCTTGGTTCCTTCCTAGCTTCATAACGCAGCTAATTATTTTCTTTAGTATAGTATCGATTTTCATTTTTGTTAAATTTCTAATTTTATTCATAGGATCTTGAACGAAATTGCTGCAGATTGTCCTCTTAAAATGGAGAAATGTTTTCTTTTTTTTTACGTACAAAAGATTCGATTTTCCATTTGGAAAAATCGATTTTTACCTCATCACTGGCTCACTCTGAGTTATCCATTTTCTGTGCAATAGAAGCCGAACGGATAATTTCCAACATTCGTCACGCTCGAAAGTGCAGGCAGCGATCCCAGGGATTGGTTTTTCGTTTATGAGCGAGAGAGACGTTGAATGTAAATCGACGATAAATCGTGCGGAGGGTAACCATCGCGGAATACGATGCCGATGTGTTTGATTAGATTAACTGCGATAAGACTGTGGGTTATTTATTTCGAAGCAGTCTTTCTCGAAACTCTCCACGAGCAAAACGACATACATATTCAAACAAGTGCTCAGCGTTTCTCACTCGACTGCTTCTTTGTCGAGTTAATTTAATTACACCGTGTATCGATGTATTTCGTTACCGATCACGTTACCGATTGTGATAGCAATCCTGCGATTCTATTTAAAATTCGTCGCATAGATTATTGCGAGAACTAGTTCTTAACTGCTTTGCATCTACGGCTCTTCAGGACGATGTATTTCGCATTTTCTTGGCTGAAACACGGCTCGTGAGCCTGGTACACTTTATTCGAGGCAGCTGAACTTCCATATTTTAAAATTCAACTTTGAAGTTCGTTTGGAGAATACATCGTTCCATTTTTTGATCGCTGTACGTTATACATTGATCGGTCAGCTGTTGTGACTTCTTTGAAAAGCGTGGCGGAAAGTAAGCGATGACGAGTATACTCGTCAAACACAGAGTGTGTCTGAATATTACAATAACAGAATCGAGGCGTAACGAAACGACTGTTTTAATTTTTAACTTTGCGCAATTCCTTTGTGACGAGTATACTCGTCAGAAACAGCTGACTGGTTGAAGACCAATAACCTCTCGTCGATAAAACGCGAATTTGTACAACGTAAGTTTAGTATTCTTAAAATAAAATCCTATTTATTCTTCTTTTGATAGCAAGCAGTTGTACATATTGAAGAATTAAACACGTGAATGTACATTTAGAGGCCAAATTTCAACTTTCTGAACAGTGGAGAGATAAATAACGAAGTAAGCGTTGTATATTTTCCGAGTCGTCTTCGTTAGCGAGTGATTGTTTAATTATTATTTGAGAACCCCGCATGGGTTAAGGTCAGGGCAAGTGTGAAGAAAGTGAAGAAAGCAAGTTGTCTTTGACGCGAGCGTGAGAACCAAGAGGGTGCTCAAAGGTTTATTTAGCTCTCTGCTACGAGTGTTAGTTTTTTGTTGTTTGAGATAAATCCAGGGATACTCTCCCTTTTCCGAAATCTTCTCTTTTTCTCTTCTTAGGTATACCATTCCTATTTTAGAATTTTCTTCCTGACTCTGAGATTCGTACTTTGGGAATTTCTACTATGAAATTTTATTTCTACGGTATTTTTCTCTTCGAACGTGTATACACAAGTAAAGCGTTTAGTAATATTCTGCTTTCGTAGGATTTTTAAAACACGAGCGAAGACGAAGAGAATGAGAGATCGAGAAGGAGGAACGTTCTTCTGCCTGATAAAACAGATTTGTGAAATCATGGCACGTACTTTTTCTCTTTTTCGTTGGTCGACTAGATTTTTGCCCGAGTATCATCCGGAGCGAGCAATTGAGCATAATCGAGTGACCAATTAAAGCCAGGATTCTTTTTGTAAGGGAATTTAAAGCGACACGACTACGTCGTCCCGTTAAACAAATAGGACAATCAAAGGGACACCCTTTAGATTGCAGGGAAGCGATGCGGATGAGTCGAATAATTCAATAAAAGAGGGTCCCTGCCTGTGGATGTCGTGGACTGAAGGTCATCCAGAAAATCAGACAGTCAAATCGTAGAGTTTACTTTCTGAAGTATCATTAGCTTCGAACGAAAGCTGATCTTGACATTAATTTGTAGATAGATAAGGCAATTAAGAAAATTCTCGCGGAATTTATGTAATAAATTGCAAGTTAATGATCGCTTTAAATTGAAAGAATCTATGTCGAAAATTGTGTACAGGGTGGTTGGTAACTGGTGGTACAAGCGGAAAGGGGGTGATTCTACGCGAAAAAAGAAGTCGAAAATATAGAATAAAAATTTTTCGTTTGAGGCTTTGTTTTCGAGAAAATCGACTTTGAATTTTTGCCCGGTACGCGTGCGGTACGTTATAACGGATCTCACTGTAGATCGTTGTCTCGATGGAAAAATTAAAAAAAAAAATTAAAGAATTTTTATTCTATATTTTCGACTTCTTTTTTCGCGTAGAATCACCCCCTTTCCGCTTGTACCACCAGTTACCAACCACCCTGTATATACCTTGTAAAATTTTCATCAAGGAATACTACGAGCTAATATTCTTGCAAGTCTCAGAATATCGTGAAACATTGTTCGAAAAATATCGGAAGGTAACATTTTTCCAAGCCTTAGATATTGCGAAGTATCCACCAAAGTCACTAGGTAAAACAACGAACTAGAGAGTTTTCGTTTAACCAGTTGGCTGTCTTTGACGAGTATACTCATCACGAAGAAATGGAAATAGTCCGTGTTACGACGAGTATACTCGTCGTCGCTTACTTTTAACAAATTCTAGGCACGCACTTCTCAAAGTTTTTAAACAGGTCGCAACAGCTAACTGGTTAAGAGTTTTATGAATTCTTATGAAAGAGAAGATGCAGGAAGGAAACGTTTGGCCTATTTCGATTCTTTTCTTTTATTTACTCAAAGATTATTGGTAGAAACTTACCAAGCACGTTCTCCTCGTCGTCATAGATCTTTCGCTATAGATAGCAATTTTATAAAACGGTCTAACGAATAAAGCTTTAAGAAACAAGATAAACGGCGGTATTTTCACGGAACTCAAAGAACATAATAAGCTTCGCTTCCACAAAGAATATTATCAGAAATCGTTTTGTGGATAGCTCTGCAACGATCGAACCCCTTTCTGGTCGCGACACAGCGAACGAGCAGCGGAAAGGGAGAGGCGGATTATTCGCTGGCTCGGCGTCTCTGCTTGCATGGTCGACAGAACCCAGTGCGGAGTTGCGATTCTCGATTACGAACTCTCGTTGACCGGGTAAAGAGTTTCCAGACTGCTTTTCCTCTGTAAACACGACCGCCATCCGGCCATCGATCCGCTGCAAGTTTCATGATTCGCGCGTTTCTTGATCACCACCGCGCTCGTTCGATTCTTGGAATTTCAAATTGCTAATCGTAAATCCGAATGACTGTAAATACGTCTAACTTGTGTATAAGATATTCCTCGGAATCGATGATATCTGTCCGAGTATTTATGGTTTTCGAAGCGTGCCGAAGATATACTTTCGCATATACAGAAATATACAGAAGCGTAGAACAAAGAACAAAGCACGACGAAAGAGAGTGCGTCATCTACGAATCGAAGAGGCTCTCGCGTGTGCAGGACGATCGATCTTTGCAAACGTATCGCATTTGCAATCGCGGACTATCCGAGCGTGTTGGCGCGAGTAAAGCGATTTTTCTACTTTCCACGGTTGTTCGTACTTTGAATCTCAGCGAAGAAGTTTCAGCTCTGCCCCGAAGAAGCGAATTGTAACGTTGACGAAACACGTTGGCGCAAAAGTGCAACGCGTAACGCGATTGAATGAAACCAAGTTGCTTCCGCGTCGATAAGACGAATTTAGCACGACTTCTGTTGATTTATACGTCGATCTAGATTGGTTAAACACGTACGAAGGTCTCTTGTCGCGTTCCGGAACAACTGATAAATCTGTTTGATCAGTTTATCAGCCCCGAGGAAGATTTTCAGACGGTGGAAGGTGGAGAACGTGGCTCGAGGCACGTCTTACTTACACGATGCTCTATTTACGGAGAACGTCTCGACGTTATGTTAATCAGAAAAATAATTTATGCGAAGACAAACACGTGCGACTTTACATGAGAAAATTTCTTATCTTCAGGATCCTCGTCGAATAACCAAGTATATACATATATGTAGAAAATCATGGGTGAAACTTCATTTTCGAGCGCACCGATTTTTCTGACCTATCCACTTAGCTATTTTCGACGAGTATACTCGTCACGAAGGAATGGCGATATTCTGTGTTACGACGAGTATACTCGTCACGAAGGAATGGCGATATTCTGTGTTACGACGAGTATACTCGTCACGAAGGAATGGCGATATTCTGTGTTACGACGAGTATACTCGCCATGCGTAAGAACTAGTTACAATTTGCTGTTTAAGTTTGAATTTTAGTGAGAACTAAAATATATTCGTAAATTTTAAGATGTTTTGAATATTTGAATACCATTGTAATTGAATAATCGAATACTAATTTTATTGCACGGAGATCATTATTTCGAAACTTTCGCGTATCGAAACTTGTACATGAAAACGAAGTTTCACCAAAATCATTCGAGCCAAGGAAGATGGAACACAGAGGAACGTCAGTTGGAGCGTATACAGATACTTGCAGCGTTTATTCCAATTTTCACGGCGCGAATGTATAGGAAATCAATATTTTCAGGCGACGAGCTGCGTTACGACAGCACCGATGCAGCCAGCAATAAATGCAATCTGATCAGATAATTGCTCGAGCTTATTCAATGGGCGTTTCAGCCTATTTGAGGCTGATTCTTTCGTCAATAAAGATCATCAGCCGGAAGACGTTATCCACGGTCGTTCCTTCTTCGTTGGTCCTGTGAATGCTCATCGGAAAAAAGAAGACGCTCGTGAGACGAGGCAGCTCGAGGAACGAGCTTAACTTCACGCCTCTAATCGAGAACAAGGTCGACGATGACAGAGTGTTGCGAAAGGAAGAGCGTTAAGAAGATGGTACGATAGTGTCAGGATGTGGAAGGATTCGGATACCATTTGTTTAGACTGTTCGGTCTCCTAGAAACGACCACGTCCTCGTCGATGTGCCGTTGTAAGGACGGGGGCTGGTTGGCACGCATGCGCCCCTTTGCCAGTCGATAACACCACCGATACGACATAGCAGCACCGAGGCAACCAGCCGCGTTGCCAGCTGCAACATTGACACAGCGATCCACTTTGCTAATCTCGGTGTCATCCTGTTAACTCTTGGCCAACGACCACTTCGATATGCTTAGAAACAGCTGTGGCCTCTCTCCCTCTCCCTCTCTCTCTTTCTCTCTCTCTCTATTTCTCTGGATTTATGAGCTACTTAGGAATCTTTGACTGGTAGCGGTGGCTCAAGATTTGTCTTCCTACAGTTCTTTTGTTTTTGCCTTTTTAGCTATTTGATAGTTAGAGGAGTTTTAAAACAGGGGTGTGTTTTGAAACCTTCAGGAATAACTTAGGAATCTTTGTTTGGTAACTTCCTACTACAATTTTCATTGAATCGTTTGACTGTTAACTGTTTGATAGTTAGGCGAGTTTTAGGCACGGCGCATTGTGGAATGTCTGTTGGGATAACTCAGGAATCTTTGGTTGAGAGCAGTGGTTCGAGATTTTTCTTGCTACAACTTTCTCTTAATTGTTTGATAGTTAGGGAAGTTTTAAACAGAGGCGTATTTTCGAATTTTTACTTTGTAGGGACAACAGAGGTTTCGATATCTTTCTTCAACCATTTGATACTTTAGCTAATGTGACCTTCGGTAGAGATGCATTTTGGTGTCTTCTATTGGTAGGGGTGGCTTCTTGTCTCAGTTCAAGTTGTTTTAACCGTATATTCGATGTTAGGCAGATCTTTAAATAGCGCTGCTATTTTCGAATCTTTGGTTGATAAAGTGAGAATTGGTGACTGAGGGTTGGTCTTGGGGGGATGATGGAGGATCGATGACTAAGGGTTCAGTTTCGTTTCGCTATTTGGCCCTAGAGATAATTTTAGGCAGCCGTAGTATTTTGGAATCTTTAGGAGCTAAGGGTGGCTGAGCATTCGTTTTACCACAGTTTCTTTCAATAGTTTGATGTTTAAGGAAATCTTAAATAAGACTGGTATCTTGGAATCCTCGGTTACTAGTTTACTTTTTTAGCTATTTATATTTATTTCTTCTTTTTTTGTTTTTGTTCTAACGTATCTTGTCAATCTGAAGTTCGATCGACAAAGAATCAGAATATCAAACTCCTTTTTCCACAGTAAAGGAATGTTTCTCTTTAGACATTTTTCTCTAACATGTGCATTCGATAAATTATCCATGCAAGGGATTCTAATTCCGGTGAAGCTTATTCGGTTGAAGCGTAGTGCCGTGCACATTTCAGGGACACTGTCAGGCGCCAGTGGTGCAATTTCCCCGTGAGTCGATCAGAATTGCTCGAATTAGACCGGCGGTGTCGTCGAACTTTGAACACACTGAATCACAGGAAACGCTGCCGTTTTTAACTTTACCAATCCGGCTCAAAGCGTTTTTCAGAGTTCCACGGTTGCTTTATATTTCAAAATTCTCACTCAGTCGTTGATCCTTTTTTCTAACAGAAGTAAATTATATTAGTGCGATGAAAGTGGTATAAATATAAACAGTTGTCGTATATTATTATCCCTTATTTTTATAGCATCATAGTTTTAGAATCCATCGAACAGTAAGAATATTCTCAGCTCGCCAATGAAATAAAAATAAAATTGTAGATCTCTCCTGTCAAATTCTTGTCAAAGAAAAATATCGGAATTAATGAAAAATTGCATAAAATGCACAAATATTGGAAAATGCTTGTCTGCTTCTCCGATTATGTTTTCAAAGAAACAAATTTGCATAAAAAATTCGCGGACTAATAATCAATCTCAGTCTCGCATTAATATTAATATTAATAAAGAGAATACAACAGGAAAAAATTACTAAACAAATTCGAATGTTCTAATGCTTCGGTAAGGCGGTGCGAATGCTTCGAGCGCGTGAAATGTGAGGAAAACAAATTAACACGTCGTACGTAGTATACTTTCGTTCGACAAGTTGCATTAACCAGTTAGCTGTTGCGAGCTCTTTGAAAAGTGTGTACCTAAAATACGTCGCAACAACTAAGCGATGACGAGTATACTCGTCAAACACAGAGTAAGTGAGAAATGACTGTTCTATCTTTTAACTTTATTACTGCAATTTACTGCAATTGCTAAATTGCAATTCAAACAGCAAATTGTAACTACTTTTCACGCATGACGTAAGATAGAATATTGCCATTTCTTCGTGACGAGCATACTCGTCAAAAACAATTGACTGGTTAAGTAGGTCGAGCAAGATCGATTTTTGATCGGAAACAAGCGTTCCTAGCGGATGAAGGATCGAGGATCACGACGAGAGTTTTGGATGGTCTCGTCAAACAGGCACCTGTTTCGTTTCTGACATATCCGAAACGAGGTGGAAATCGGGCTAACGGTCCTTTCGGAGAAAGGACAACTCGTTTCTCTCGTTCGTTACCTAGATTAAGCTCAACAAGGTAAACGCCGATACACGGTGTGTGATCGAGCCACGTGTGCCTAAAATTTACCGCCAGGAGGACCCTTTCTCTTCTTCTAGATTTATTAAACGCCTTCGACGAGACCTCGTCGGGCGTCGTCTTCATCCTCTCGACCATTCCCTTTCACAAATCGCTGTGCTATTAGTAGTCTCCGGATATTTATGTAATTTCACAATGTTACGAGATTAATCGAAGAGTCAGTGTAAAAAACGCTGTAATCGCCAAAAAATTGAAAAATCATAATTTTCTTATTGGGAAATGTTTTACGTGGCAATGAGAATGCTATAGTATAGAATTTAAGTGTAATTTCCCTTTCTAAATAGTTATTAACCAGTTAGCTGTCTTTGACGAGTATACTCGTCACGAGAAAGTGGCAATATTTTGTGTTACGACGAACCCTGTCAATAGTGAAATTAAAAAATAAAACTGTCTCTAACTCTATGTTATAACAGCCATACATACCCTGTGTTTGACGAGTATACTCGTCATCGTTTGCTTTTTGCGACACGTTTTACGTACACGCTTTTCAGAGAGCGTGCTCTGCAGCTAACTGGTTAATAACGTTGGAAAATTGTGTTACAACGTCGTCTCTGTAGAGAAAAATATAGGTGCGAATAAACGTTGGATAATCGTTTCTTGGCTTTTGTCTGTGCCATCTGTCTAAACGAATGAAACATCGAGTTTTCTTTACAACTAAGAGGCGGCACGCGCAGACTTTTCTATGGATACACTTTCCTTTTTCACGAATTTTGATTATGTTAATGCGTAAAGTTCCTTTTCCCTTCTGAAAAACTTGTTTCTTACTGGCACTTATAGCGCTTTCCACAAACACTCTTCGATTCAAGATTTCCACTAAATGTTATTATGACAACTTTATCTTTGGTTACTTTTCTCTATTTTCGAATATTGCATGCATTTCGCGTGTTCCGTTCATTTGACCGATTATTTGGAAAATAATTTTCCAAATAAGATATTAATCAGTGAAAATCGAATATCTATACGTTCTCATGTCTTCGTTGATAAAAGGACGAAAAGAAAAAAGGAAGGATGAAAAGAAGAAACGCAAAGAAGTTCAGTATCAAGAAGAAATTATTCGGATATAAGAAATTTTCTAACGTGACAGCTTCCATAATTTACACATCGCCATTGATCTAACTTTCATTTCCAGGACGGATTAGTCCAAAAATATCTAAAGAGAAATTGTACTATTCCTCAGCGAAGGAACGTGATACTTTTCACCAAGAACCGTGGCATCTTTCACCAAGAATCACAACAATTATTCTCGATTAGGACGAGTGGAACGTAGAAGATTAAAAAGATTATAATCACATTGGATCTCGCGATAAAGACTTATACGAAGCAACAGATTGCGAGACAACGGTGTCCTTTGCATATGCGTTGATTGCCTGCGTTGACAATTCATCTGCTGGCAAGCTTAATTCGTTATTAGCATTTCTTGCCGGTGAATTGAGCTCGTTAAGCTCTTCTATGCGTTAAAGGTAACCTCTAACGACTAACAATGGGTCCCCTTTTTACCTCTTATTTAGAGCTCCATGTTTTTCCATTACACCATATTAACATTCAAGTAGCAACTGGGTAGATTATAGTTAGGCTTTGTCCCGTTTATGCGGGACATTGATAAGGAAACGCGGGTAAAGGAAGACTGAGATCATTGGTGTATTGTTTTAACGTGATATCCGGTGCTAGACATAATAGAGATAAAATTTAAGAATCATTAAAATTGAGAGAGTTGTATCGAGGTTTTTATTAATACAAAGTTTTATTGATTTTCTGCAAATTTTTTTCTATAAAATCACATTAAATTTCTGGCACATTTTATATTAAAACCGGTCAAAAGCAATTAAAATTAAGGGTCACTTATTTTAGAATGCGCCATAAATTCATAGACAATTGACGAACATGTAATTTGAATATAAAGTCTATGCCTTTCACTCGTATCAATTATTTTATTAATTTTCGCCGATTGTTAGACACTTTTTTTATAATAGCAAGTTGTTGTATTCTCCGTTTAGGAATCATTAAGAAAATCCTGCAAATTTATACATTTTCTTCATCTTTTTAGGAAACTATCGTACTTTGATTTCCTGTTTAATCTCATTAAGGATCGATAAAGTTGAGAATCCTAGAAATAAAATTTTCTAAATTTTAAAAAAGGCTTTTATTAGTTTTCTCCAATTTTTCGATTTTTTACAAAGACAAATTATTGTATTATTGTTAATAATCTTTAAGACGAAAAATCCTTCGAATCTCATTAATTTTCTCTATTATCTGCATAGTTTTTCTACATCAAACATCCATGGTATTTTCATTCCTCTTTAGAGTTTCATTAACCAGTTTACTGTTGCGACCTCTTTGAACAATGTTTACCTAAAATATGTCGCAGAGGACAAAGGAGAGAAAAATTACTTTGTTCAATTATGTACATTTTTTTTTATAACAATTATTTATATCTTTTTATTTATTCGTTTTATTTCGTCTTAGCCTGCAAATATTTAAAACATGTGAAAATTTACAAACATATTTCAGTTTTCACTAGATTGCAATTTAAACAGCAAATTGTGACTACCTTTTAAGCACGACGAGTATACTCGTCGTAACACGAAATATCGCCATTTCTTCATGACTAGTATAATCGTCAAAGACAGCTAACTGGTTAAAGATCGATAAAACTGAGAAATCTGCAAATAAAACGTTGATTCGCAGTCGTATCGAGAATTCTTGTCAAATTTCTCCCATTTCCGAGTACCTGTTCGATAAGAACAAATTACAGTATCTTGGTTTCTTCCTGTATAACGTTAGGTAACAAGTGGAGAATAGATCCGGAACAGAGCTCGTAGAAAACACATAGGATGAATGACCGTGTGTCACGTGTGAATTTTTCAGCAAGTGTAACCACGTATACGCATCAATAAACTGATACAGGGGAAGAAGTGAAAGCGAGGTAACGCGTTGGAAACGAGACTCCTTTATTATATAAACCCGGCGTCGAACGATAAATCGCGATTGTTGATTCGAACAGCAGGGATTCACAGTCACGATGGATTTTGAAACTGAGATGTATGTATTCAGTATCTTCGTTCTTCGATCGATTCAACTTGCTCGAAAAATATTTCCACCGGCTTTCACGACATCGTTCGACACTCGTCCGCAAGCGGCTGAACGTGAAACTTTTCAAGCTAATTCGCGAGTTTTACGATCGATAATAAATCCTTCGTTATGTCTTCTTTCTCTTTTTTGGGAAAGAAATTGGCACTGGACTTCTGGGTGAAACTTTGAGGTTCGAAAAAACGTGTACCATTCGGTTAATAAAGAAAGAGCAAGCCTCTATACAGTACAGGCTAATGAAGTTGTAAACCGAAGTGTAAAAAGAGGAGTAAAATTTGTCTCGATTTCTTTCGGTTACATTAATTTGAATAGAAATTTCCGACTAATAAGAATTTTATGGATGTTTCTACTCGTTGTTGTTCTATCATAAATAAACATAAAGTTCTATTCGAAAGTAAAATTGTAAAATTTAATCTTTGGGGAAAACAAAAAAAAAAGAAAAAAAAAGAGAAAAGAAAGAACACTTAATGTGAATATCACAAATCCTCCCACGTGATGTTCGCCACGAGGAAAAACATATAATCTCAGCTGTCAGTTGGAGCAATAAAACGAGCAAAAGTTAACAATTATCCCAGCAGGAAATAGTAAAGTATCTTGGTGTATATTTAGACAGGCTATGGAAAATGTATACTGTCGAAAAGAGAGAACATTTGGACGAAAAATACCAAGAGATCTTTGGTATCTGATCGGCCCAAAATACCAATTGTCAAACATAAACAAATTATGAATATACAAGACAATACGAAAGCCAATTTGGCCACACGCCATCCAACCATGCGCTACAGCCTCTGGCTCTAACTTAAAAATTATAGGAAGATGGCGAGATAAAAAGCTAAGAGCCATTACGAATGTAGATTGTATATTCCGAACCGCTAAATCAACAAGAAAACCGGCATTCCGACAGTAAGGGAAGTAATCATCCAATTTAGCAAAGGGTACCAATCGCGACTACACACTCGTCCCGACAGTCTTGCAGCGAATCTCCTGAACACATCCGAGCAACGCAAGCTAATGACAAAATAAATGACAACGTGGTACACCAGTGTGAGTGTACCACCACTTATTCACTTTCATCGAGGCATATATAAACTGCCATAAATAAAAAAATAAATCTCATAAATAAAAATTCGAACGAAGATCGTAGGCTCGATCGGAGCCTTTGATATTTGGAGAGCCTGGAGAAATTTGTAATAAAGCGAATAATTTTTACATTGAAATTGATCGACGATGATCAATTAGCTTTTCAGTTATCGTGTGCGTCACGTTTAAACACGTTAAATCACGCTTGGAGAAACACGCGTTTAGAAGCAACGTACGTGCTCCCGTCAATGATTCTTAAACCGTGACGCATCTGACAAAACAGGCGGCAGAATTCCTTGGAATTCGGCTTTTAAAGTTTGGAAGTATATTTTTGAAATGTTTCACCTTTGATTCACGTGGAAGATATTTTCTCCATTTTTCTTCTTAACTGGTTACGCGAGAAACTACCCTTAAGAAAAGGAAAGGGGAGAGCGCGTAAGGACGATTACAGCGGATTTAACAATTTTCTGGAACGTTTGGAATTTCCTGGACTAAAACCAGGCAACAATATCGGACACGGTCCCATTGATAAGCCGATCACTCAATTGATAAGGAAGCAACCGACCCGCTTTCCTCAGACGTGTTCGTGTTAGAAGCGATACGTCTTCGGCTCGTGGCCCATTTACCCAGTTCATTATGCGCATGGATGCGTGAAAAGCTGAGCCGAGCGATTTCACGTAATTTTCTCGCATTGGACAGCATCCGCGTCGAAGAATAAAACCTCCATAACTTCAACAGTTGCATATGACGAGCTGCATGCCCAACAGCGTTATTAATAATAATGAACGTCGTTAGGAAACTGCACGGGACTGGTGGATTCTTAAATTAAAGCCCCGCTGTAGTTCAGAGTATGCGCGATGGTTATTTTCCGGAGAACGAGATTCCTGGGTACGTTTGATAAATCGTGCAAAATTAAACAGTTAGATAAATTGTTTGGTCTTTCTCTGTTTTCAAGATCTTAATAGGTTTTGTTATCTGTGTGTACAGTGATCCGCCACAGTATTTGAATACTACACGTGGAAAAGTTTTACGAGCTTATTAAAGCTGGTTGGCTAGTATTACAGTTATTAGTCTTGCGTGCTATAGAAAATATTTTGAGATTCGATTAGCAGTGTAAACGAGACTGTCATAGTTATAGCGATGGAATTTCCAAACGAATTTTAAACATCTGCAAATATATGTTATAGAAGTAACAAGATGCTTAAGGCAAGTGTGTATTTATTAAAAGATTGATAAGCCACATCGATAATCTCGGCGAAGAATGCAAAGTCACAGACCAGTAGCCGTGAAATTAAACGTGGAAGATAATTTTCGTTATAATTCCCATCATGGTTTGGACAAATTCCTGTTAATAAAGCTAAAGTTTAATTGAAAACTAATAAAAATCAGTGGAAATCAGATCACTTCTTCGACAAAGAAGTTCCAAGAGAATCAAACATTATCTGCTTAATAAATATCTTCTCTATTAACCGAACTGAAATTTTTCCTATCAACCGCTCTTTCACCGAATTCGATATTTTCTTATTATTTCGTACAAATTTCGAATAAATAATTATTTACCAATCTTGAAAACGAATCTGAAGGATCCAACGTAATTTAGATATTGCAGCTGCGTCTTCTCGTTGCTGCAAATCCTTCGGCCGCTATGGATATCGTTCAGGCAAGGTATTTATAGTTTTCTACAGTAATCTGGATAGTTAGAAACTTAGAAGTGTGAAAAAAGAGTTCTTCGACGGGTTTAATTGGCGAAGATCGGTGATCCTTGAAGTAACGATCATCTGGTCTCCGCGATCTTCAAGGCTGTACCTTCTTTTTCTCCGTGTATTTGTACGCAAGAGTAAGTTTACGGGCCGACAGGTCTGTTACATCAGTGTAACGGTATGTTATCGAGCATCATCCCGGTTCACTGCGTCATGAGTTCTCCGGGTGAACAACTTGTACTGATACAGAACTCCACTCTGATCCTCCACTTTTTTCCCCTTCTGGTATTAATTTCAATCGAGTCGATCGTTTTTATTCGCGGAAGATGATGGAACAGCGACACGATAGGTGGCGGGCATCCAATTGCTGAAATCGTAGTTTTGTTGTACAGTCGTGCTGCGACGTTCACGGTTGAATCGTGAAGGAATAAATTCTGGTTGGATAGGCGATATTTTAGAAATTTAAACATGAAATATTTCTTGGTCGATTTAAATTTACATTTTCATACGAGTATACTTTGATCTTGGCTCAAGTTCGAACATCTTTTAGACTTATCATCGACTCAATGTTAGCCTTAAATTCGAGTTTCGCTTTAAACTTAACTTCACACTTGCTCTCTATTTAATCCTAGACTTCTTTT
The DNA here is from genome assembly GCF_040668555.2 of Bombus flavifrons. NCBI lineage: Eukaryota > Metazoa > Arthropoda > Insecta > Hymenoptera > Apidae > Bombus > Bombus flavifrons. The sequence goes on along the minus strand of NC_138455.1, from coordinate 6,316,542 downwards.
GACCAAACCTTTGGTCTAAATTAACTTAGTTTAACTTCAATGAACGTAACGAGTTGAATCGAACGTATTGAACTTTGCCCTGGATTTATACTTTTCATTTAGTTTTAGATTTATTCTTACTCGTCTTTCACTTGATTTTGACGACTCATCGTTTCGGTTGATTATGAACTTCTTTAACTTAAATTTTAACTTATCATTGACTTAACTATAAACTTGCCGTTAATTTAATCTGATATTCAGTCTCCAATTCAACTTCGCATTCTTTTTTCATTCATCGCCAGTCTTAGATATACTTTTGAAAGAACTTTAAACTTGAACCTGCGTTTATCTTCGTGCAAATCCTAAGCGTGTGTTCGAAAATTATGCTATATCTAGTTTTAATCGTCGAATGTTAAAGACGCGTGTTATTCTTTTAAGGTGATATTTAATTCGCGGATTCGATTAATTGGAGTTTAATTAACGTTCCTTAAATAGTAACCACTACTACGTTGGCTTTTCTTCAGATTCCAGAGGTCATTAAAACGGCACATGCCACGGAATCGAAACGAAAAGTCCTCGAGACGGTTCCGTCTGCTCATCGGGCGTGAAGTGAAAGCCTCCTTCGGTATTTTTTCCTTCCTGTTTTTGTTTTTTTTTTCTTTTTGCCACCGCTGAAACATGGCGCGGCGTTGTGTGCATCGTGATTGCAGCACAGCTGCATTGTATAGGTGCATTGAATAATCTCCGGCTGAAATGTTCGCAAATTTCACACCACCGCCAGCATCTCCAAACATTTTCATACTTTTCACAAGCTCGCGCGTCCTCTTTTGTTCCGTTTTGCTTGTCAAGCTTGTTGACGGAATATCTTAAAAAACGTTATAATGCGGTCCATTCGCAATTTATTTTGGATAATCTGACGCTTCTCTTCGTTATTTCTGACTAGAAATTAAAATGAAATGTTAGGTGTCCCAAAGAATTACGACGTCTATGGTTTTTTTCTTTAGGAATGCCTTCATTTATCTTAGACAATCTGATGCTCCTGTTAGTCATAATATAATGGCTAGAGATCATTGAATGTCTCGAGTGTTCCGGACGATTGTAATATCTTTGATTTATTTTAAACGATCCGACGGTTCTCTTAGTTATTACGTCTCGAAATTATTGAAACTTGAAGCATTCCGAGCTATTACGACGTCTACAGCTTTGGTCATTTTTTGATTTATTTTCATCTGACGTTTCTCTGACTTAGTATTAACTAGAAATTATTGAAATTTCAAATGTTATGAGAGATCACGACATTTATGGCTGTGGTAATTCTTTGATTCATTTTAAACCATCCGACGTTTCTCTGAGTTATTACGACTAAAAATTATCGAATGTTTCAACTGTTCCGAGCGATGAGCACGTTTATGGTTGCAGCAATTTTTCCACGTATTTTAAACCATCCAACACTTCTCTTAATTATCCTGACAAGAAATTATTGAATTTTCCAAGCGTTCCCAACGATCGCGAGATTCATTTGTTCGCTTTCAGCGAATGTTTGGTCCATTGATTAAAAAAATTGTTATAAAATCATTGTCTGAGAAAAATATAGAGAGGGTAACGGGAATGAGCTCAGTTTACCGGAAAAATCATAATTACAAATGCGTAAAACGCACGCGGGAAGCGTAATTATTACGGACTGTGCGTACAGATTGCAGTCAGAGACATAAAGTGCAATAGCCTGAGTTCGCTCGTTGCCCGTTATTCGTCCAACGAAAACTCGGAACACTTATTATCTATCCTGACTACCTTCGTGGAAATTATTTAACATATTTTCGTATAGCGTATGCAATTCGCTGCTGTGAATCGCTGGAATTTTTTCTTTTGTTTTCTCCTTTAAAAAACGTTGCGTGCAACACTATTCGTCACGTGCAAATTGCACGGAAGTTAGTTCAATCTTTCGCATTTTTGCGATGAAACTATTGTTAGAGAAATCAGCCAAGCCTTTTTCGTTGTTCTCTTCCTCTTTCGTTGATATTTTTGTGTTCGTTCCTTCGAACTTTCCACAAACTTTTTAGAATTTTCTATCAGGATTCCTTCGTAGCATTTTGTATCAGGCTCATGCATACGAAACGTCCTTTTTTAAAATAAAATTTTGACTGCACGTATCTTGTAAACTGTCACGTGTTTAGTCGAAGTAATTTCCATATGATACAATGCAATCTTCCTATCGTAGCTAATTAGTTTAATCGTTTCAAATTTGTAAGAACTGCAGGTTCTGCGATCGGAACATTTTTTAGAACCAAGTTGTCACAAGTTCTTCGTTCGCAGTTTCTAAATCGTTTTCTAAATGGATTTGTAAATTTCTTCTTTTTCGATATAATCGATAATTTCCAATAGAAGAAAATTTGACGGACGATATTGGGCCGCAAAATTCAAACATCGAGAACAGAATTACGCTTCACATGCACCGATTTAATACATTTTCGTTTCTAATTGTCCCCAAAAGAGTTAGAAAGCTTTAGATGAGATGTTTGTCGTATTTAGCCAGCGGCTAGATGACGAAGTGGGTCGTGAACGTGGGCTGGTAATCGTCGAACGTTCTTTCACGCAAGAACGTTATTACAAACTTGTTACAGATTACGCCACGTTTCAGCAAAGATGCCGGGCATTTTTCGCGCGCGTATTTACTCCCCTTTTTTTTCTTTTATCGCGAATAGAACCAGGACACCGACAGGTCTGTCCCTTCTGTCGAAATCGTTCAAACGATGAAAACTCACGGTTGTTTTCTTTTTACCGCGCTCGGCTGATCGGATCATTTTTGCCTTTTGTATGTCAAGAGAGAGAAAGAGAAAGAGAAAGAGAGAGAGAGAGAGAGAGAGAGAAAATATTGCTCGATGATGAAAGCTGGCTACGTCTTTGGTTTTATCTCGAAAGAATAGACTTCGATGTATACAGAATTATGTGAATTTACGTATTTTGTTCCGAATTTTCAATGGTACAATATGAAGATAAGACTTATCTTATCTTAATATTATAAGATTATAAATATTAATAAGCTTGCATACCTTTTGCATTCGTAAGTCTAAGCTTATAAATATCGTATCTAGAACTTTTCTTTGCAATTTGCTGTCACTACTCCATTTTTCAAGGATAAATAAAATTATAGAAAAAAATCATTTACTTTGAGAAGCTCCATACGAATAACGTATCGCATGTGGACGATAAACTTGAGAAATTATTAAGGATTGAAGTTAAGTCTAGCTAGCGATAGTTGATCGGATCCTACTATCGAATATTAATAATCTGGATTAGTATCACGTACATAGCGATGCATACGTTTGCATCAGTGAATATTATCGAAATTAATCCTCTTTGAACGTAGAAACGCGTGACCATAGCATGACTCTTTGTGAACAGACCTGGCGATATACATCGATAAATTACATTAATTATGAGGGTATTAATTATTATCTATATGGTCTGTGCTAAAACAGATCCTAGATAAGGCTATTTATTTTATGAAGGACGCGTCAACTGATATCATATCAAAAATCTGATCAAAAACATGAATTAGTCGTACGTTCTGTAAATCAAAAGTTCCACGAAGTGATTTATTTTATGAAGGAAATGTAAATTTCAACGAATCCGATATCACATCACGTCCTAAACCTTATCAAAAACACGAATTAGTAATATTAATACGTGTCCCCAAATTTAACCGTCATCGAAGTCTGTCTTTTCTAAATACAAAAAGCTTTTAGTTTAACGAATCTCCTTATGGCGAAATCTACTTAGCGATATAAACCAATAAATTACAGTAATTAGAAATCCGTTAATTCCATGTGTTATCCGCTTAAAACGGTCCTACAAATTCGGCTAATTAGCATGCAATTGACTTATTAAACCGTAGCTTGAGAATCATAGAAGAGGAACTGTTAATCTGATTTGCCAAGACACAGCACACTCCGAATGACGTTACACGAGGAATTTAAATTCAATCGCGGTGAAACTGAATGGCGGATCTACTTTCATGGTACGAAAGTGAACACACAATCTTTCCCATGGATAAACGCCGCTAATTCAGTCATTCGTTTAATTAACACCCAGTTTCTCACGTATGGCAGCGGTTTCACCACATACTTGCGTGCCACACACGAACGTTTCCGTGGAGCAGTCCATGTACGATCAATAACGTTCACGATAATATTGTCAATGCAGATTCGAAGATTTTTTGGCGGTTTGATCTTTTAGAGACTGCACGTAATCGATATTCATAAATATACACCGTGTATTATATAGTAGAAAACTTTGAACACTTTTTTTCATAAATCAGAAGAAGAAACGCACACGTGAAATAAGCTGTGATAGCGAGAACAGAGCAGATTCAAACAATTCAGACTCATCTTATCATATTCTCATCTTATCAGAAAACGGAACTACTTAGATGCTGCAGCAAATTCGAAGACACAAGACGCAGCTTTAAAGATAACTAACGTTACACGATCGTTTTTAACTAATGGAACATGTAATGAAATGTAAAAAATTGAGGTGTAAAAATGCTCTAAGCATCTGTTATTTCCTTATGAAACGACAGAAACTTTTGGGACAACCTAATATATCATAAAGAATATAATCTAACAAACACGAAGATGGTACCCCGCTGGGGGTAGCCACCCACATGATAATCAAACAGCTAAAAAATTTTACCAAATGTCCAAATTGGACAAACTGTGAATGTGAAATATTAAATAAAAAAAAAAACCTAATATATGTACATTTTCAGATTTACCTTTAGTACTACATTTTTTAATGCAATTTACGATACATACACTTTGCAATACAATTTTATGAATGTAATCACGACAGTCGGCACTCACAGCATTTCTAACGAAATTTCAAAACGTTTTGCATAACGTACATGATACATTCGTATACCTGCAAAATATTCCAATTTTTTCGTCAGCAATCGTATCGTATCGTTTTGCCGTTTTTGACAACATTTAGTGATCACGCGTCAGCCTCTTTAGATCTACACAGCTGTTCACGATTCACTCCCTCACCCATTTTCTATTATTAAATGCTATTAGCCTTGACACCATATGGAATTGTTCCCCGATCGCCGCGAATGTTGCCAAATCGCCGGTTTAATTTCGTTCTGACCGACAATTTTCAGCCGATCGTTGGGCTATTAATATTCGTGCTCGATTCCCAGAGATGGATCGGCCATTTTCCTTGGTTTCATGGGTTTCACAGAGGTTTATGCTTTCCATAAAGTAACAGAAAGTAGAGGTACATAAATATTCCACGGCACAGTTTGGAAAACTGCGTCTGGCCCAAATGGGATCGACTCTGAAATTCCGCTTCTTCTTTTGCTATCGTTGCGCAGCTTTTGGTTCCAGACGTTTTCATTCGTATCTTATCGCGCGGTTTGAATAAACAAATCAATTTTCTACGTGACACGGCATATTTCTGTTGCCAGGGAATTTTTTATTTCAATCGTATCGGTTCCGGTTCTTTCGTTCTGCGATAAATACATTTTTTTATGTGTTAGCAGTGTCCGACCATGAAGGAAAGCGGTATCTGTTAAATAAATAATCTCTGGAAAGTTTATGTGAGACTTTACAAGCTACTAGGCAATAAGGATATTACATATTGACTCTATGTAATAGATTATTACATATATATTTGTTGGAACGTTGGGTTGGGCTGCATACTGCAGTTCCATCGTTATAAAATATAAAACAAAGCAATAAAATATTTAATATTGAATTATGGAATCACGATAATTCTTATTTCTTTCTTCCATTCTCAAATGTCTCTCCAAAATTTTCTACGAAGCACGTAGAATTCTTTTCCTTTCTTTCGTGTCATTCTCTTCTGTTTCTTGAGCGATTATCAACTCGCGCTTCATCCTCATTTGTATCTTATGCGTATTGCCAGTGGTATTTACCAATAATTCCTAATCAAATCGTACTTCTAAAGATACTACAACGATACACATTTTTGTTACGTTCAATCAAATTTCCACCTCACATACCACGTCTCTCGTTCTTTGAATCTTGAATCATACCTAAACCATGGTCGATACTCTCGCATAAACATTCAATTCTCAATCTCTTATCACCCGTATGTTTAACTACTCTTGTTGCATGGAAACAAGACTTACGATATTAAAAGCTATTGGAAGATACAAAGGGGTTTGTCTTACGTAATTACTTTTTTCTCATAATTACCGTCGTTTTCCACAGTTAGCTGCATCAACATTGTTTCCTTCGTGTCTTTGAGGATCGCAGATGCGCAAGCCGGTATTTTTCAAGTACGTTGCACCGCGTGATTTATCTAGAAATCGCAAGGTTTGACCGTGTAGCACCATTATTAGCATCTCGATAAGGGGACAAGCAACGATGTCGGCGGATCGTTAAGCGAGGGTTATCAGCAGAGATCGTGAGTTACGAGGCCCACTTGCTCGATAGACTGATTCCCCTTCGCGCAGTCCCGCGTTCTAGATACTACACCGACGCCTAATGCAGAGGAATAACTTTTAACTAGTCGATGTAACCAGCTTCCTACTGTTACAGGAGCGTCCACGATATAGCGCGCCTTTAAATTGAAGCATCACGTAGTGCCATCAATTCGTGCAATGACACCCAGGGCTACACGTAGCGTTACACATTTTTTAATGGAAACTAGACTAGAGTCAAGGTACAGTTAGTGGAAGAAATATGCCGTTCGACCGGCGAAAGTCATTTGGATCGAACTATGGTTGCAGGGAATGCGTTTCCTGGCGGACCAACGTTATTACGTATACGTCAGGATAATTAAATACACAGAGTAACGCGTAAAAGCGGGTGCCACGGTATTTTTCGTGAAAAAATAAGAAAAAGCTATAGGATACAATTTTCTTGTTCACGGCTTAGTTTTCGAGAAAATCAAGCTTGAAAATTTGGTCGGGTATACTCGAACATGTCCTATTCTGAACTGTACAGAACTAAATAATCTGCAAGAGCTCGTTGCGCGTGTGAAAATAAATCGGAAATGTGGAGGAAAATTTGTTCGTAAGACGCTTTGCTCCCGAGGAAAATAAATTTGAAAATACAATAAGCATAGTGTTGTTGATTTTTTGACTTTTATGCCATTTCGTTGCTAAAAATATGTAGTTTAGTACAACATTGTATAGTTAAGAAGAGCTGGTTTGAGATAAAATGTGTCGACTACTTGAACGACAATTTTGTTCTACTTGATCATGTACGTTAGGGATTTCATTTTCGCTTGATTAAGCAATTTAAAGGTCGTAAAATGGGTCAAGAGCTAAAGTACATGCGTTTCGAGGGTTGAAAGAAGCAATCTGCGCCAGTTTCGGGACACAAGGACTTGGAGATTCGTTTATAACAGCGTAGTTATCTTGGAACTGTGTCTTTCTGTCTCTTCCAAAAGTACGCGTGTAACGTCGATTTTTCACTCTTTCGAGAATCGTTATTATATGTTTTTGTGTCGCGTTTGAAGCAGCGTAAGGATACCAAGAAAGGAGTTGCAGCAATAAAGAGGCAGCAACGTAGGGATATAAAAGAGAAATTTTGAGTGATAAAAAAGAGCAATGCGAGAAAAAAAAGAGGAATTACAATAATAAAACGAGCGAAACAACAACACAGAAGCATCGAGGAAGAGAATCCATGGCTATGAAAAACGGAGTGCAATGCTATTAAAAATGCAGCTGCAGTAATAAAAAAGGCAAATGAGAAGAATAAAAAAGCTATACGAGGAAGTAGAAAAAGCAATGTCCAGTAATAAAAAAATCGCACGAAGTGCCAGAAGACTCACCTGCAGTAAAGACAACAAATAGCGTTACCAAGAGGATAAAAGAACACGTACTTGTGCGCGGAAAGGATTTCTAAATATTTAGGACGCCTTCTATGGATATGTAGGATAATTGTATATTAGAAATCTGAAAATCGCAGGTTCTGCTTGGGTGGAGTTGAACTCCAAAGTTCTCCATGTGAGGATACGAAGCCTCGTACATAAACTGTAGACGATCGACTATAGACCCGGTAGAGTCTATTATTAGTTTCGATTGCCTACATGTGCTACATCCAGCTCATAGTTGTTGCAACAGGAAGAATTTATTCGTTCAGCCCTTCTCTCACTTGATTTATCGGCTATATAAATCTGTTAGACGCGAAGAGTACAGGAAGAGGACACGATGAGTGTATTTCTTTTTATCTCTGATTTTAATATAAAAGGGTAACTTAAGGGGAAATAGCTGATAGGGGGAAAAAACCTGGTCTAGCCAAAGTTATCATTATTGTATTGTATCTTTCCTTTTTCTCTTTTTTTTTTTCCTTTTTCGTATTTTTATCGTCTCTTGTCTTTCGGCTTCGAGGAGCTTCCGGTCTTACGCATGACTCTTCACAAGTTTTCTACAACTGTTTTCCTTACATTTACATTTAGTCCAGTCTTACTCTTTACTTATCACCATTTGAGCTATATATAATTATATATTTAATTACTGTGACAATTAATTTTATCTGTTCTGATCTGTTGGCAGTCTTCTAACAATTATACTTTAGTCTGACTCATTGCAATTTATATATAGTATATACAATATAGATATATACATATATACATTAAACAATATGATACCATACAATATACAGGGTGGTTGGTAACTGGTGGTACAAGCGGAAAGGGGGTGATTCTACGCGAAAAAAGAAGTCGAAAATATAGAATAAAAAATTTCTTTTAATTATTTTTTTTTTAATTTTTCCATCGAAACAACGATCTACAGTGAGATCCGTTATAACGTACCGCACGTGTACCAAGCGAAAATTCAAAGTCGATTTTCTCGAAAACAAAGCCTCAAACGAAAAATTTTTATTGTATATTTTCGACTTCTTTTTTCGCGTAAAATCACCCCCTCTCCGCTTGTACCACCAGTTACCAACCACCCTGTATAAATATACTAAACATTAAGGTGTCTCGGTATGTTTGTAGTTAATATTCTTAACATTTTTATGTTTTCCAATAGTTTAATGTTACGATCAGCAATATAATAATAAATAAAATACACGTTTAGCTTCAAAGTCAAGTGAGAGAGCAGTTTTGATAACGACATAGTCAATTTGAAAACTATTGTCTCATAAAGGACAGAGAATGTGACTTAAGATATCCTTCCCTCCAATCTTCGCGTTCCATTTTCTATCGTTATGTAGGTCGCAAAAAGTTGGAAATAAACACGTTTAACATGTAACTGTAGCCCGAGGCCCATGATACAACGAAAGCTCCCTTCGTTGCCAAGAATTTTCCAAGCGTGTAGATCAAGTCGGGGAACCATTTCAGAGTACTTAATTTATCTGACATATCGCTGCGACAAGTTAATGAAAAAGGTCACAAACTTAAACTACGATTTCCATTTTAGACGAACCAATTAACAATATCGTTTGGTGAAATTCCTATGTTATGGAGTTCTTCTTGTACGTCTGCGTACATCGGTATCCAAGGCGTTCTACGCGAATCACTGAAACGATCGAGCAGCAAATCTTAATTACCTCGCCTTTGCTGCAAATTACAGACCGATTCTTGGGCTCACGTAACGTCACGGCACGCGAACGATTCGAGCGGCATTCCGTGCCGCCGAAATAAGAACCTCAGGCCGCGTTTTCGTTCGTCTCTAGCGCGATAATGCCACGATTCGTATCCGTGACACCTTCTAAGAAAATTATTCCTGTCGACCTAACTCGCGAGGTTCCTACGATTTTTACAACTTTTTCCTTCTAATCTTTAACGAACGTATTATGCGTGTTACGCGAATCTTTTTGAAACTTCATTAACGCTGTTACGGGACTCGACTATCGTCATCATATTGGTGAAGTTTATATACGGCCGAATAACGCGTAAAAGCGTGCACGACGCGATTCCTTATGGGAAGACGAGAAAATAACGTAGAACAAAATTTTCTCATTTTCTTGCTTAGCTTCCGAGAAAATCGAGCTCGAAAATTTATCAAGTATACTTGAACATGGATAGTTATCGATTGGATACGAGTAAACGATCAATAGGATGTTATCGTAGAAGAGAAAGTAGGCAACAAATATGGAGTAAAATTTGTACGTCTAAGGCTTCATTTTCAAGGAAACAGAGTAGAAAGAAAGGAGACGAATCGTTGAAAGAATTTTCGAAGAGAAGAAAAAAGAAAATTCTATCGTTTTCATGATCTCTATCGCATCTGATTTACGGCATCGAACAAATCACACAATTAGTTGTCACGGCGTATGATGTCGTTCCGTATGATGGAAAAAGGAAAATTGCAAGTATAATTGTCACTTCGCGCTATCACGTGCAATCATTTTATCCATAGAGTGACCGCCTTAAAACTCGCGGTACGTTTAGTCGGATCGGTGATCGGTGTTTCGCGTAACGCCGATCGAATTTATTTACCATAAACTTCACCATAAATAGAATCTCGACATTTCCATTTACCGTTTGCCACGTCCATAAATGCCGAAAGATTTGGAATGCACGATCCTGTTATCGATCCTGTTCACTCGGCTATCGCGATTGAATAACGCTCTCCATTTTCCTTAATGGTTTCCCCATTCTGCTGGAATTATTACTCGTTTCCTAACGATGTACATCGTTCGTGGAATTTGAGGATTATTCAAGATGTTAATTTTACGAAAAATTTCCTCTCTTTCTCTTTTTTTTTTTTTTTTTCGTGAATCCTAATTTTAAAAACGTACGAATTTCACTATACTCGAAATATCTAAAATTTTTGCAAAGAATCGTCGATCTTTCTTATATCCGAAAATTATGATAATCTTATCTTCTGAGATTATCTCTGCTGTAATTCTTTGGAACGAGGTAATTTCACAGAAAAGCAATGACCGCGATTCCTTGATTTATGTCGTGTATTCGTGGAATTTGAGTAATACCCAAGGTACTAATTTTAAAGGATCATCGATCTGAAATTTATATCTTCCTCGATCTATGATCGAAGTATCATAACCTGAATATATCAAAATTCGACGAATCGATATACCACAGATTTTTCTGACATTCGGAGAGTAGCTAAAGCGCGTTAACTTTGCTGGAACTTACTCGTCTTCTTTGTATCTCAGAAAAACGATAAAAAGATCAAACTTTCTCCCACTACCTGTAAAATAAAATTATCTATAACATAAAATTTACATTCTACTCGAATTTCTCTAGGGGTCATAATTTGAAAAGCGTAAAAATTCCACGAGCTTTCGTGAAATTCGTGCAACATTTAAAACGATAATTTTTCGTCGCTCTCCCTCGTATAGCAGAAGCACGATAAACAATCGTATCCTCTAAAATTCATATCTGCTCCAATTTCCCCGCGTGTTATAATTTTAAAACGCATAAAAATTCGATGAGGTGATACGTGGTTGTTTTCCCCTGCAATTTATATATCTGCCCCAATTTTCTGTCGCGCGATAATTTCACAGAGACATAAAAATACAACTCGAGCGAGTGATAGTCTCTCGGCGAGATATTTACCGGCACGAAATTGAACGAGATTAAACATGAAATCGACGATTGTTTCTATAGTTGAACACGCGTCGTTTTTCGTTTTCACGTGACACGACGGTTACGACGATGAATGTTATTTAACGATTATGCAAGATCGTGCAGGCTATGGGAACGCGTGATGTTTTCTATAAATATTCAGGAGGTGTACGTGTTACGGACGATAATTTATGTGACCTCGAATGCACTGGCGGGCCAAGAAGACAGGTATACAGGTTAGCATGCACGTGCAAAAGTAGGTAAATCAAATTTAAACCGGGAGAGACGAGAGGAAATATATACAGAGCGCCAGAGAAATCTGGTGTTCTGGGTCATCGTTCAGCTTCTATCTGCGACGCTCGTTTTAGTTTCGATCCCTTAACCCTGTACTTGAAACCGATAACCTTTATAATCGAACGTAATTTACATATTCCTGTAAATTCATATTTCTGTGCATACAAACAAATCGAATCTGCATAGAAATTTATTTCGTCTGCTACATAGACATTGTGTAAGGTGTATTTTGTACTCGAATAGTTGTACTTGAAATCAACATTCCTTGAGTATGTAGTTAGATATAAATTGTATGTTTGCGTGAATTCATATTTTTATGGTCGTAATTAGTCAGATAGCTGTTGCAACGTCTTTGAAAATTGTCTGCTTAAAATGTGTCGCGAAAAGTAAACGGCGACGAGTATACTCGTCAAAGACGGAGTACGTGTAGCTGTTGTAATATAGAATTAAGTTGTAACGGGATGACTGTTTTATTTTTTAATTTTATTACTGCTGTTTACTGCAATTAGTAAATTGCGATTCGAACAACAAATTGTAACTACTTTCTACGCGTGACGAGTATACTCGTCGTAACACAAAGCAGTGTCTGGTTGAACAAATTGAAATTATAGAAATTTATTTCATCCGCTATATAGACATGTATATTATGACATGTATCTTTTTTACTTGAAACCAACATCGCTAGCAATTAGATATAAATTGCGTGTTTGCGTAAATTTGTATTTTTATGGTCGTAATTAAACAAATTAAATTTAAATAGAAATTTATTTGTTCCAATATGATGTATACTTTGCTCTAGATTTTCTATATATTTCTATATACAGGGTGGTTTAAAATACAAATGTATTCATTTCTGGACAAACAGGAGATAGTCTTAATATTAACAAAACTTATTTTGCATTTTAAACTTTCACGATGATCAGATGACATATCTGTGATTCTCCGGGGGTTTCAAACGTGTCATTAGCACGTCGTGTTCGTTCATTTCGAAAGATTTTCTACGGTACAACTATCAACTTGCAATATACTGTACAGTACACCTAGACAATTATAATTAAAATGCTTTAGCAACTAATAGAAGCGACCTCATTTGGTAAACATCTATTTTGTTAATATCAATTTGGTAAAAAATACACACGTGTTTTTGACAATCATTGTCGAAGCAAAAAAATCAGAAGCCCCTAAATCTAATAATAATAATTAAACAAAGAATCGACAAGATTTCAATTTCTCAAAAGTATCAAGAAAAAAAATCAAGGGAAACACCAGTAATTATAAAGGAACCTCCGCTGTTTTTAGAAAAAGAAAAAAGAAAAAAGGAAAGAATCACAACGTTCTCGTTTTCTGGAACATCTCTCTCCCTCTCTCTCTCTCTCTCTCTCTCTCTCTCTATGCGTTTCCCTTCAAACAGCGAGATAAAAATACACGATTGCAAAATAACACGCGTGTCGAGTCGTATCTCTCTTCAGGAATCGGAAGAATCGCGTCGATCTATCGCGCTTTCAGGCCGTGTTTTCCTGCGTGCTCGAGATTCAAACTATGAAACCCTAGAGTAGAGGAAGGAAAGGCGCAAACAAAAAAAAAAAGAAAGGAACAAAAGATGGAAAAAGGAAATAGGCGAGAGGAGGAAGGAGAGAAAAAGGAAGAGAAAGTAGGGGGCGACTGGAAATTAGTGGCGGTTCGCCAAGGGTGTGTTTGTGCTCTTTCAACCCCTCTTTTGAATCGTCGCTGTTTACACGTGTAAACGTTTCGCTGAAAGAGAAAAAGAGAGCACGGCGTCTCGTTAATGTTACATTGAACCCCGTGTACAGCTTTTCCCGGAGCGTTGCCTTGTAATTATATTGAACGTTCGTTAACGACGTTGCTCATAATTGAGGATCAAAGTTTCGGCCGAGCTACGTCTGTCTGTACACGATGAATACAAATTGGAAGGCTCGACACCGGAATTTTCGGTGAGTCCCGACGATCGTTTTTGGAATCGTGGAACTCGCGGAAATTTATGCTCGCAAACCGCGTGAATTATTCATGGCTCGATCATGCGTTTAATGCACGCCACGATATATTATTCGGGAATTTATGTCGCTTGTGGTGTTAGGAAATAGAAATTAAATATCATTAAGTAGCATTAAATTTAATTACGCCAGGACGTAGAAATTAAATACCACTTCGTATCGCGATCTGCTTAATTGGAGAACAGATTTCGCTGATTGTGCGGTTTTAGCGATTTTCACTATGCGATTTGAGTTTCTTCTTTTGTGAAATAAGGAAACATTTAACAAATTTAATGGATTTGCAGTTTGATCCGTGTAACGATCAATATCGAAGACAAACATTCAAAATTGAGAAATTCATTAATTCGCGTTGTAATTATCTAGAGATACGATCATATGGTTTCAGAACTAGGGAAAGTAAATTTTTCAGAAAATATTCGCTCGAAAGAGAATGTATAATATAGAAAATAACTAGAATATGTAGCGATGGAAATTTTCTGTTGCTTTGAATTACGATCATCGATCTATGTTCTAACATTCCAGGATTTTCGACAAAATTTAACGGAACTAGAATCCTGCGATAAAATTGAGCCTTTTTTATAGAAAAAGCATTTTCAGGATATAAAAATGGAAACGCTTAATACTTCAAGCTTCATTGTCGAACCTATAAAACTTAAAGCCGTAGTAGTTTCGATAAATTAATAATCGTGTTCCAAAAAATCGTACAGCGAGCTGTAGAGAGTATTCCATCGGGATTACAACCGGCACTTTTATCGTAAATTCCGTTCCATGAATTTTTACAGGAATTTTTAATCTCGTATTTTCGTTATTCTCATTGTATATCTTTTTGCTGTTCCTCCCCCTGTTCCAATATTTCGTCCTCTCACTAATACCACGAAATATATTCCACACTCTTTTGTCATATAATTTTGTCAAGATTTTTTAAATATATTTTTATCGTAAAACTCTGATCGCTATCGCGCGTTATACACGAAAAATTGGAATCGCTTTCTCAGTTTTTCCATTGAACGTTCTCCTAACGTTTGATTGGAAATTGACGCAGCAGATATCAATGATAATTTTCGTTGCCTCCAATACATAATGACAAAAGAATTTTCTAACTCCTAACAAAATTCCTACTGACTTTTCTTTAGATTTTTATATTCCTCGAGACACATAGCGATTCCAAATTTTTGGTATTTTTGTGTACTCGTCGTATTCCTTGTTATTTTAACCATACGCGATAAACCTTCTGAAACGTACGAGCCGAACAGCGAGAGAAAGTTAATCGCCACTATGGTGTCGATAAATGAATGTTTTATTCGATGGAAAGCTGGAAAGCTAAACAGGGGAAATACAGATGAAAAAAAAAGAAAAAAACGCGAGCAAAAGTATTGGCAGCAATATCTGTAAACTGCATCTGGTGCATGTGCATCTGCATTGGCTTGCATCCCGGCCCACTTTTATCTCCTTTTTTCTGGACCAGTCGGCCGCACCTGCCAGCAGGAACATTTTTGAACACACGTTCTCTACGTCCTTTCATATTTTTTCCTTTTCGAAAACAGAGTGTTCCTCTCCATCGACGCGAAACTCGTTAGCACTCGTCGCCTTCCTTTTACGCCTCTATTATTCTTTCCTTTTTCACCCGTTTCTTTTTCTTTTTTATTTTTTGAACTTGCTCTTTTGCTACCGAATCCTCTTTCGTATAACACGACGCTATTAGACGCTGCACGCAATAAAAACTTTTTACTGATTCATCTTTGCACGATGAAAACACGTGCTAAGAAATTTGGTATTTTTGTAGAATGTACGTTTTAAGATATATTTAACTCGCGAAGGACTAACGTTTCGTATATTCCCCTTTTCCTTTTTCCTTTTTTTCCGACCAATTTACGAGTTAATGAATTTTATTTCTAAACATCTTGGCTGTGAAAGAGAAATCCTGGCATTCACCTGGTATCTTTCCCCGTTGTTGTTTCTTTCATTTACATTCTACGATTTGATGAAATTTAAAGAAATTCTAATATTTGTGTGTACTCTTTACCATATAATTCAGGATATCTTCCATCACGATTTGCCACTTACACGTACGCTGGAAAGTCGAACGCTTTACATTTGTTTCTCTCCTCCTCCTATTTGCTCATTTATGTTCTAAAAATATTCTACTTAGTTTTATAAGGAAACATATACATTTGTATCTTAATTAACTTTTATTTATATTTAATTTTACCTAATGTTCTTATATCTAGCTTTATCAGCCTGTATTACTACACTTACTGCTACGCCTATTTGCTGTACTATTCGAGTGTTTAGGAGGAGATGCGTGCAATGAGATCTTGAATCTCCGAGTTCGTTTTATTTGTTCCTGCGAAATGACCGTAACTTAGCTTCATTGCCTCTTGCATATGCATTCTAATTATATGGTAGAATAATTTTCGTGCTTCATTTTCAATTCTCCTTATCAGCGATTCCTCCGCTGTTTCTTTTTCTTCAGGTCCTTAACTGTCTCGTACAAAGGAAATTCTGACAATAATACGCGTTTTACGTACTCCTCTTTGTGCCTGTCGCACAATTTGCATAATTTCTCCAAATTTTCCTATTTATAACACAATTACGATGGGCGTAAGTATCGACTTTCAAAGTATAAGATATTTTTGCAAATAATTTCTTTTCTCTCTCGACGGGACGAATATGCAAATGATAGACGATGGTTGTTGCGTAATTCGGTAGAAACACCAGTTGTTAAACAAGTGTGCTAACGCGAAACGATAGTTCAGGTTGAAAACGAAGCAAAGACGATCGAAGTTACAAGCAAACAGACAAAACGAGTATCAAGTGTTTGCTTTGCGGTTTACTGGCTTAGTTATCTGTGACTCGTGTTCTTTAAGGCCTCACCTCTTACCGAGAAGCCTTAAATTCACTTCAGCACGTTCGGATTACGAGTTTCGTCTAGCCTGGACTTGACCACGCGCAGAATTTAAGAGCTGCTGGTGAGAGTATCGACTGATACGAGCGTCGTTTACGTCTTTCGTGCCACTTGAAAAAGGAAACAAGAAGCAGAAAAGAACAACTCGAAGCTTTGATTCGCGAGAGATGGAAAAAAAAAGAAAAATATTGAAATAACTATTTCTAGGTCTGCAATCGAGATCAATTTAAGCAGCGAATTTTTATTCTGCCGACTTTGTTCTACCGATAGGTAACGTGAACATCATTTCTTGTATCGTTTTAAAAATACACAATAAATAATCAAACAAAAATCGTCCTATACTTAAAAAAAAAAAAAAAAGAAAAGAAAATAGAAGAAATTGGAATATCTCAAAGAAAGAATTTATAGGGGAAGCCTTTCTAAAAATGAAAAATATCCGAGTTAAAATGAAATTAGCATATATTCGGTAGCAACTATTTATGTCACAGGAAATCATTTCAATCAGTCACGCACACGATACTCTTCTCAACGATTTACGAGGATCATCCTCGCATAAACTCGCGCTTTTTATCAGAACGATCTCTCGGCTGTTATTATAGGAAGCGTGTACTCAGCTGCAAAATTACACGTCTCGGAGTCGCGTACAATTAAATAGGTAAATAACCGAGGAAGGAGATCGTGATTGCGGCGGACTCGTTAAAAAATGGGCGAGAACAAAAGTAACCAGTTGCGTGATTAGAGAAAATGGTGAATCTGGGAAACAATAATAATCGCTAGGATGAACGAAAGGAGAGGAGAAAGGGAGGAAAAGGAAAGAGAAGTGGAAAATGATTCATAGAACGTTCTCAATGATCGCGCCTATTATAAGGCGGGATCAGCTATCGACAAATATTTTTATTCGCCTGCAGTCGACGGTTCTATTGTCCACGCGTATATGCACGGAAATCGAACGATCGAATCGTGGTGAACACGGAAGTCGAGCCGTGGATTCGATCGTGACGGAAATAAGAATAAAGGATTCACCTAACTTGACGAAAAAAGCCATACTAGGCACCGGAAGACCGGAACAATAGACCGGAAGAGACTGACAGAACGAGCAGCGATTCACGTATAGCTTATTATTTCTCCGTTTTCAACGATCGAATATAATTGCAAGTTTCAACCTATCTAATAGAAAAATTAATTCTTTGAAGATTATTAAATATCTATGGGAGTATGAGTATTGTTAATTATACATAGAGGATGTCCTAGATCTTCTTATTTGAATCTTGCATTTTTATTTAATTCTACAACATTGCGAACAAAATCGAGGAGAAAATATTACGTAAATGTAATGTGATAAATATTTTATGGGAAAGTTGTAACAGAAATAGTAAGGTTTTATAGAACAGCAATAAATTATTCTACGATAATAAAATTTCTACGATATAATTCTCTCATCTAGACACCATTGAGAAATTTGAATTGCATCAAGAAGAAAACTCAGACGGGTAATGTAAAAAGACTCATCTTGCGGAACCAACGAATATGTAGCAAGAAAAGAATCGATAAAACGAGTGACAAAATTGAGCGTTGATCTAAGGAAGACTCTATTATTATTAATTTTGTTACATATACGATTGATGAGATTTTTATTACAACATTGAATACGTAGATCGCTCACAGTTCAAGATCTTCTCTTCGATAATTCTTTCAATAATTTCTAATAATTACCTTCCTAATTGTATCTTAATAATTCTAGCCAGCGATTCTTTCAATAATTTTCCGACAATTTTCCAAACTTATCTCTTCTCTATAACCAATGGAGATTAATCCTAATACTTATAATAGCATTATTATATTATACGTATGTCGCAGCGAGTTTCATATTAAATTTCCAACGAGCGTGAAGAACTTGATACACAGGGTGTTCCGATAAATCGTGGACGACGCTGTTTCGACGTTGTATCGAGTCGATCCAGAGCAGAGCGCAGCGTCGACGAAACGGTGCCGAGAATAATGGTAATCGTAAATTACGGTAATAGAAACAATCAAAAGGGAGGATCACGGCACGAGCCTGTTCTCCATGTTCGCCCACCATGGAATCACGGAGGCTAGCGATGATGTTCTCGTTTTATCTGCTGCTTAAACAGCCGAGCAGCACAGGCTATTTTTAAGCGGAATAAAGCGTGCAATAACCGGCGTCCGACGAGAATTAAAACTCTAAGTTGCCTCGCCGTCTCGTTTCCCCTGTTTCTGCTTCGGCCAAAAAGAATTTAACGAGGTTACAGTCGCCTGGCTCGATAAAGGGACGAGTTCTCCCGCACGAGACTATGAACAGCGTGGTGTGTTGCAATTTTTGGCGGGAAATTGCGCCTCACAGCGAAGCTACTAGGTTGTTGGAAAAATTTGCGATGAAAGTTAAGGAAGATTTAATTGTTAAATGAAACGTTTCGTCTTTTTTCGGTAATAAATTCCTTCAACTGAAAGGAAAAACGTGAAAAGCTAATAGTCTTTACTGAGCTAATTTGTGAAAAGTATTTGAGAAAAAAACAAAAGAAATGCTTTTTGCCACGATTAACGTGCATTTTCAAACTTCATATTCGTTCTTTGTTTCCTTTCATAATGGAAATAATTGTTGATTTATGTTATGCAAAATTTTATCTTCTACTGTTTAAAAAAAAAGGAATGCTATTAAAACGACAGATAATAGGTACTGTTATGTGCACTGAAGCATCAAACCAAATTTGTGGAAGTAATTTAACGTGTGGCTAATGCATCTTCGCATCTGTTAGCAAAAATTGCATGGCAAAAAGAACTTTGTACAGCGCTAGCGTTCTTCTCCGAGAAAATTATTTTGCCCATAGGAAATGAAGGCTTTTCGGAATTGCGTAAGCAAGCATCGTTAAAAACTTACACTTCTATCATAAAAAAAAGAAATACCCTTCGATGAAATATACATACACGTATTTTTCAAACCTAATATTTCCAAATTTTGTATCATCCTAAACTTAAACTTCTACTATTTAAAAAGAAAGAAGTACTCTTCGCTTATAATCTGTATAATTTAGAATTATACAATTATTTTGTAATACATATATGTATTTCCAAACATAATATTTTCAAATATATTTCTGCAGGTATTGCCATCCATTTTTCTATTAGCAACACCGTTTTCTATATTAAGAGTGGTAACTTGAAATAACTGGATCCCCACATTCTTTTCTTTTTATTACGCGTTTAACCTTCGTATCAACTACAGGATCATTAGCGACGATATTAGACTTAGACCTATTAGATTTTAGTGTACACATTTATTTCTTTGAGGAAGCTTAATGCGTTCGATATGTAGTTTCGCGATGTTAGGGCTGTATCAGGTTCTATTCCGTGTCTCTGTGTTCGTCTATTTCTCTATATCTACATTCGCAGAGTATGTGGACGTTAATTGCTGGTTACGGCATATATTACAGTAAGTCTGCTATGCTCTTTTAATTAGCCAGGTAATTATTCGTGGGTTATTTTGGTGCGCGCAGTCCTTAGGCGAGACATTACGTTCCTTTCCTTTCTGCTCATATTATTACACACGGTTATTACATCAACACGTATTATTAACATCTGTTGATACAAGCACATATCGAATTTTCTCGCGGATTTTTCTGCTTCTGATCGAAGCGCTGATTTTCTTCCATTCTTATTTTACGGTCCTCTTTAAACGGTTAATTTGATCTTCGGACACGGAATCGGAAGAAGCCGATCGGTAGGTTTAACCAATTAGCTGTTTCTGACGAGTATACTCGTCATGAAGAAATGGTAATAAAATGAAAGAATAAAACAGTCGTTTCATTACGACTTAATTCTATATTGCAACAGCCGCGCATACTATGCGTTTGACGAGTATACTCGTCACGAAGAAATGGCAATATTCTGTCTTATGCCGAGTATACTCGTCACTCGCGAAAAGTAGTTACAATTTGTTGTTCGAATTGCAATTTACTAATTGCAGTAAATTGCGATAATAAAATGAAAAAATAAAAAACAGTCGTCTCGTTACAACTGAATTCTATATTACAATATACTATGTATTTGACGAGTATACTCGTCGTCGCTTACTTTTCGCCACACATTCTAGATACACGCTTTTCTTTGAGGTAGCAACAGCTAACCAGTTAAGGGCTAAGCTAAATAAAGTTTAGTACGGTTAGCCGACACTTTACAAGCATCGAGAAGGCGCGTCTTCGGGTTTTAGAGCGTCGCGCCGCCATGGCGAAATTTCTGCTGTGTGTCACAAGGCGCGCAATATGCACATTACACGTTTAATGGCTTGGCCCCAGAATTCTCTGTAGCCTGCAACCGTAACCGTAGTGTTATCCATAAAGTTTGCCGCCTAGTGGAAGGAGATTAATCACGCCTCGTGGAACAGGAATATTCAGCCGGCGGATTTGCATGTCGAGTGGTTAGATTTGTATTCCTTATTGCCAAGGTTAGTCGCGTTCTCGCGATCCTTTTTTCTTTTTTCTTCTTTCTTTTTCTTTTTCTTTTGCCAACAGCGTACTGCCAGTGAACGGCGCCCTTCTTAAATCGCGCTATTAATTGACTCTTATCTCGCGTAGTTAGTCCGTGCTATACTCCGCAATTATGCCAATCATTTAACAATTTGATCGATCGTTGCGAGGAATAGCGCGAATCGTGTCTCGATCCTTCTTCGTCTCTCGCTCGTTAACCTTCGTTCCATGCTTACGGCAATTTGACATGGTGCGATTAGCGTGGAAAAGAAAAATTAGCGCGCAAAGCTGACGACCACAGGCAGAAATCACGATAAGTAACTTCGAAACGCGGTCCACCCTATGTTATCGAGATTGTCCTCTTAATTGATTGTGAAATTTATTTCTATTAATTGTGATATTTCGAACACGATTCTTTATTTGATCGTTTGTGAAGCTTCATAGATTTATCTTCTGTCTTCAAGAAACTTATATTCGCGAACCTAATCCGGCTTGTTGCAAATCGAGAGATCGAGAAGAATGGGTTTGTCACGTTCTGCTCGTGTCTTCTTCCGGGAATTTCATTCTCTTTACTATATCGATGTTTCCGCAGCAAGAGACAGATTAGGTTGGGAAATCGAAGGCTTGCAGAATTTGCATAGATCCCATCGTCTTTTAATTGCACGTATGTGTATATATTTATTTATTTCAAAAATTGCACTTGGTTTCACATGAATTACGAACATAAATATCTTCTGCTCGTGTTAAATTTGTTTAATTGTATCGATTCGACATCAATTTGATATCAGTTCCACGTAAATTCTCATATCATATGATTAATCAATTTCTCGATTTTTGTTAATAGAATAATAAGACGAACAAAAGAAACCTCAATGACTGTACATATTTTAATGAAATTTGAAAACCGGTCATTCGACCGAGCCTGATAAGATTAGTGTTAAGTTTCCCTATGGAGATAAGCTCGAGCGTGCAGAGATCGAGCTGCTTGTAAAGCGACGCGCTTAAGCGCGTGACGAATAAATCGAGACAAAGCGGGCCTGGCATCTCGATTTATAGAGGTTTTCACAGCGGATCCAAAGAAAACGAACGAAATCTCGATACATGTGGAGGTTCTCGAGGTTTCCAAATTATTGAGGTTCCACCGTACAAACAGGAGTACGGTCTAATCGACGATAATTCCGCTGTTAAAATTCCTGTATCTCCGTAGTCGAACAAAATACCTGGGGCATACTCGAGATCTATCGAGACAGGGCAATGAAAAAAAGCAAGAAAAAGAAAAAAAAGAAAAAACGGGCAAAAAGACGAGATGTGAAAAGCGCGGCCGATGTAGCCAGCAGGCATCGCTAACACGTTTCTCCTTTCATTTTCAGCCGGTGCGGTAGTGATCGTGGCCTCGAAGCGAGTCCTTTTACGGCGGGGACGAGCATCGAAAGCGGAGGAGAGCCTCCCTCTCTCTGTCTTTCTCTTTCTCTCCCCGATCGTCCACGTTGGCCCAGAGACGCGAGTCAAACCAGCATCATCCACACGAGGGATATAAGGGACGAAGAAGGCAGGAACGAGAAGAACCGGGTTGGTTCAAGAGAGATAAAACGAAAGGCTGGAAACTAGACGGCCAGATTACCGAGCTAGCATGGAATAAAGGCGGTGCAGCTACGCGGTGGATCGTGCACAAGGGGGAAAGGGAGAGAGAGAAATTCGGGGGAAGAAAAAGCAGTTGCCGGACAAGGGAACACTGGTGGTCCTCCTGAGTGCCAGTTAAATCCAGCATGAAGTAGAAGAAGAGAATTTTCAAGAGGAAGAACGCGGTCGTTGAGACGAAGGACGGAGGATTATTGATCCGAGATATCGAAGAGAAAGTGGTGGATAGAATAGAGCGAGCGGCAGAGGTGCGAGAGGAGACCGATCGGATATCGAGGATTGATTTTGAAGGAAAAAGACGGAGAAATCTAAATGATAGATAAAAGAAAAGGGAAGAAGGCGGAGAAGGAGGGTTAGAGGGGAGGAAACGGTGGTCGAGTTAGGAGGAAGCTGGTGAAGGAGAGGAATGGGTGCCGGCATGGGCAGGAGCGGCACGAGCGGCGGCTTCCTCGAGGCACTTCCCACGGGAACGCCGCTCCACGTGGCCATGCTCGGTCTCGACAGTGCTGGGAAAACCACCGCGTTGTATCGACTCAAGTTCGACCAGTACCTAAACACCGTGCCCACCATTGGCTTCAATTGCGAGAGAATCCGTGGTGGCATCGGAAAAGCGAAAGGTAAAGTCGAATCATTCTTAATGTTTCTTAGTATACTATACTTGCGACGACGATCAACGTTGAGACACGAGTTTACCGCGGTTTTAGCTTACGCTTTTCAACGCGGCATACACCAATTCACGGGTTATCTTCTTAGTTAATTTCCGGCTGTAGTAGGTCATAAATTGAGAAACGCGGAAAAGCGACGATGTTACTAGCGATGATATTCTGTAAAATTTTCTAGAGTTACTTCCGTCATCTTCTTGTAGCAAACCGAAACAAGTCACGCGGTAAACACCGATTTGCAATCGGCGATGATTTTTCTCAATGCAGCGTCTATAGCTGGAACGCGCAACTATCGTAACTGAACACGTAACCATTACGTGGTCAGGATAACGCTTAACGCGGACATTTATTACAGTTACCGCGTGCGTGGCAACGTAATAAGTCAATGTCGATGTCGATGTTTCTTCGTACGACTAGGTCTCGTTGTCCCAGAAACCTGGTAGCAACGATCGCGCCGAGAGATGGAAATCGCGTTAAAGAACCTCTTCCTCTTTTGTCCCTTTGCACTTCGTATGGCGGCGTGTCTGCTTTAGAGAAAGTACAGTTCACAGTGAAAAGAAATCACGATCGTTTCCTAAGCATTAGAGAAGCGTCCTACGAGTTCCATTTCTTTGAATTAAAACAGGATGTGAAAGCAACTAAAATGCGCATGCCGTGGGCTATACTCGAGATAATAACGTCAGGATAAAAAATATTACCTTCCACGTTCTGCCAATTATTTTACATAGCATTTTCATAGCGTTTTCCATGGGCAAAGAAAGGTTAAACGCTGTGCAGGGAAAATTTTCACATTCCCCTTGGTAGGCTTTTTAATATCTTTAGAAAGCAAATCGTGAAAAGATCGATCATTTCCGTGATAGAAACACGAAAAGTTTCTGGAATAAATGGTTCTTTTGTATTAATTAGTACAGATTTTGCATAGGACAACTTATTGATAAATTGAAATCTAATACCAAAGTTCCACAAGCTGATTCTATAGATTTTTAGATTTTATCGTTATTAGATCCTTTATATTAGATTATAAAAATAAAATGTAGAGTATATATTATTTCATATTAGATTTATGTAAAATTCAAAGGTGCAAAAATTTGCAGAATTACGTTCGAAATTATTGTTCGAGACATACGTAAAATATGCAAAGCAAGCCCATTCACATTCAGTCGGTGAAACAAAATTTCTACTTAGCTTCCACCTTTTTAAATTACCTTCACAAAGCCAATCATTTGTGTAACCATCCGCAGTCTAATTATTATTAAATCCGATACTTGTTCCATTCCGATATAAAATTGTAAACGAAAAATTTATAAGCTGCCAGTTGTAATTTATCGATTCATTAATATTATTTATTTTCATAAATTTATTATGCAAAAGCCCAAATCCAACAATGTAGTCGCATCTTTCCACCCTAAACGATAGTTTCACCAGTTTCATCCCCTTTAGAGCTTTTGTTCAAGGAAAAAGAAAATGCTATAGAAAAAGAAGAAGGCAAGTAAAATGGGTTGCTATGGTGGTTTGTCGCAGGTGTGAATTTTCTCGTATGGGACGTGGGAGGGCAAGAGAAATTGCGACCATTATGGAAGTCTTATACCCGGTGCACAGACGGTATTATCTTCGTGGTTGACTCTTGCGACGCGGAACGGCTCGAGGAGGCAAAAATGGAGCTGACCAGAACAGCCAGGAGCCCGGATAACGCTGGTGTTCCCATTCTGATCCTGGCCAACAAGCAGGATCTGCCAGGTAACACGGTACTCGTGCATGTATGCATGTGCTAAGTTGGCGTTTCGCCTCGATTATAAGAGGAACCGTGGCCTCTTTTGTAAATTAAACTGCTCACGGTGACGCAGAGTATTAAAAACGCGTTCTCCTGCTTGTCCTATCTATCGTCTTTTACAAGGATATACTGGAAAGCGTTTCCGTGCCTCATTCGTTTGTTTCAGTATATGTCTAACGATAACAGGAGATATAATTGGAATGGAAAACGAAAGAAATTTAATTGAAACTCGGACTAAGCGTTTAATTATTTCCGAGACTTTGCTTAATTGCTTGAGAGAACGTAGTATTAAACATCTCTTCGTGTCTATTCTGTAAGCTGTCTTTTATAAGCAAGTGTTAGTGAAAATGCCAAGGTTTCTGTCTCCCTCGTTTATTTCAATGTTTGTTTAGTAATAACGTAGAGATAACAAGAAAAGAAAGCGAAGGAAGACGATCTTAAGCTTGATGTTATGTGTTTAATTATTCGCGTGGGACTTTGCTCGATCGCTAAATTGATATATGTAGTATTTAGATGTGTTCTCTTGTTCGTCTAAGATATATTCCTTTGTAAGGAGATATTAGAAAACGCAGACGTTTTTATATCTTCTTCGTGTAATAATAATTAAAAAGAATGAGAACCATTTTATATTCCCAACGCTTGCTCAGTATTATTAATACACTGTTATATAAAAGTAGATTTTTCTTTTATTCTAAATTAAAAGTTTCGTTATCCACGAGGCTTCATTTGGATGTTAGCTGTAGCAAATGGTTTCCGTGTTCAAAAACAAGATCAAATTGCTTTCGAAGACTTTAAGAGTATGAACAAGTGGC
Source organism: Bombus flavifrons (assembly GCF_040668555.2). NCBI lineage: Eukaryota > Metazoa > Arthropoda > Insecta > Hymenoptera > Apidae > Bombus > Bombus flavifrons. The sequence continues at coordinate 6,290,480 of NC_138455.1, read as the reverse complement.
TGAGAAGACAGCCACGTATCGGTTTAAGCTTATGGCTTCGCTACGAGGACTATAAATGCACTTGACCGCAATCTATATTGGAGCATGATTAGATTATAGATTGTATATCTATGAGGCAGCAGCACTTGATTTCACAAACACATTGCTTTTAATGGTCTTGAAAAAAAATTTGATAGAAGACAGTTGCGTCATTCGTAAGATTATCGTTTTCAACTTCTATATATTATGCTTTTATGCCTTTTATTATGTAACTGAATGTAAACCATTGAATAACACTTGCCATTCGTGAAGTTCAACGTCTACAGACTATTGATTCGGCAAGGATAATTGTTTAGAAACAAAGAGTATGTAATCTGTCCTCTTAAATTAACTAGACACATACCATATAGTCTTTTATCGAACTTGATTCAATTTCTAGAATCCTAAAAGTATTCCTCTACGACTTTACTAATTCAATCAGAGACCCAAATATAATCAAAAGACTCGAACTATATCCCTATTCAACTACAATCCTAAATTACAAGATCCAATGATCCTGAACTACTTACCAAAAAAGAAAATCGTCACCGTAACAAGAACTCGAATTCCACCACAAGACCTGAGTTATCTTCGTCCTTTTAAATTCCAAATAGGAAATATTCCTCATGATCCTGAATTATTAAGAAAAGAAAATGTTCCTTAAATCCGAAATCCATCGCAAGACCTAAACTACCTTCATCGTTGACTAAAACTCTAGATGAAAAAATTCTACAATACCGAAGATATATTTCATCACAAGAATTCCATCGCAAGATCAAAACTGCGTCTCTTCATTTTTGATAAAAAAAAAGTCTAAATTAAGATTTTACGCGATCCTAAACTACCAGAAAAAGATGATCGTGGAACGCTACAGAGATGCAAGTTCCATCGCACAAGACTTAAACAACCTTCATCCTCGATTCATCATTAACACATACCATCAACGAAAAAGTATTTATTTTTCACGATCCTGAGCAACCAGAAAAGGAAATCCTCTTTTTGAACAAAACACCTCATCCTGTTACCGCTCTTTGCTCTCAATACACCCAATAACTGACCAAACCGTTCCGCCTGATGTCCACAGGTGCCAAAGAGGTGGGCGAGTTGGAAAAGCACTTAGGCGTCCTGGAACTAGCTGGAATGCCAGGCAGTGCGTGCATCAGAGTGCAGCCAGCCTGCGCGATCACCGGCGAAGGCCTCCACGAGGGGTTGGACACGTTATATCAGCTGATATTGAAGCGACGTAAGCTCGCGAAACTGAACAGGAAGCGGGCCAGGTAGGCCAGGGCCTCGGAGGACTGCACGTGCGTCTTCTGATTTTGTAAGTCGCGGACAGTCTCTCCTTTGGATACAGCCACGCCTTCCACGGTGTCTTCTTCCTCGTCCTCTTCGTCATGCTGCAATGACGACGTCCACGAGGTGCTCGAGTGAATGCACGTGTACACAAACCTACCGTTCACGCGGACAATTGTTCTCGTCGTAGAACACCCTCGATTTTTTGTTCCCGACGATTGTTTCACGGACCAGTGTTGCTCTCGAGACGCTGACCGACCGGATGTGTGTTCTTAATGGTGCAAGCTGAACGGTGGATTCGTGCAACAGAGATCGAAACAGATCTCGTGGTATCGTGCACGGGGTCGTGGTTCTACGTTCTTCGATGGAGATGCTTAATTTTTCTGATACAAGAAAACTGGACAGCCTCTTACGAAGCAAAGAGGTCAGAGCTATACTTGGACGTATTCCTTTGTCGATTGATTCGTTTTAATTTAGTTTAACAATGCGTATTTAACGAACGAGGGATATACGAGACTATGAAAACTGCCACTAAAGCTGCGTGGCTGACGCAACATACTCTAGAGAAGAACACGAAGAGAGGACAACGGTCCTTGTAAGAAGCTAAACGATTATGACAGACGATGACGTCGGTCTGAATATTTTTCCGATCGGATGCTCTGACTGGGGTTGTTTCACTCACCGATCACCGGCTATTTTTGCCGATCCTAATGGTGCACAGACGTGTTTTCGCTTTTTCGAGAGAAGATCGGGAGGACGTAGGAAATTTTCGAGGCAATGGTGAATCACTCGCCGATATTTTAGGTGAATCGTGAATGTCCGTGATGACAACGAAACAAGTGCTTCTCCGCCGTAACACAGAAGCTCTATTTTGCCAAATTTTGCATCGTTCCTTGGGAAACTTTTCAACGATCCCTGCCGATTGCCTCCGCTTGTTATCGATAACGAGCTCGGCAGCCGCTTAAAGTCGTACATTTCGCTGATAAAAATGGAATTGAGAAGGCAAAAATATTTCGCTCGGAAGAAGAGGTCAGGACTTTCGCTATAACGAGGCTTCATCGACGACTTCGTTGCTGATAAAGATGACGTCGAATCGTATTAATAATGCTGACGTGGGCCCGGTTCAAGAAGGCCAAGATAAAACCTGTATATTAATAACTATGACTGTAAGCTCGCGAAATGATCGGGATTAATTAAAAGAAATCGATCGCGATGGAGGAAGGGAACATCTGGCTACGATTTTCGATCAGAATGGAATATAGCACCGGAGATTTGTTACTTGGTCAATGGATACGCTAGATGAGTTGCCATTGCAACGAGTAGAAGAAAATTTTGCTAGATGATCTTTCGCTACGTGGAAGATCCTCGAGCTCTTGAGTTATCCTTTGTCGTGAATTCGTCGTGTTAGTCGAGTCGTAGTACGCGTTTGTAGAGCTCCAGGTGAATCGTCGACCTTAGGTATTCAGACGATGATCGTGCCTCTCCAATTTTTTGCACCTTTATACCATGTAACGAGAGAAAAAGAGATAAAACGATCAGACGTAATAGAATATCGTTGCTTCTTCCCGACGAGTGGAATTTTTGTAAAACGATGTGATAACAACCATCCTCAATCCTTTATCTTTCATCTTTATTGTTCAATTAGCCTGTATCGTACGTATGTACACGTGAATCAAATATTGTATTCGTTGTATCGTGCTCTGTAGGGGAGTAGGAAAGCAAACCGATCGTTTTGAGCTTAATTGAAATCGATACATATCGCGCCCCCTCCTTCTAACTCTGATTCAGCGTGTTATTCCTTTTATTCAAATCGGAATTGAGAGATTTTCTGGAAAAAAGAGAGTCCATTAGCATTAGCATGGCGAGTCGAATAAATTGCGTTGGAAGCTTTCCATTTCTTTCTTATTTAATATTAACTGTGTTTCAACTTTGTTCCTTTTTCCCCTTTTTTCATGTTTTTATAAAACGAACAAAAATTTCAAAAACAGACCTACATTTTTCAGAAAGCTGCTCGATTATTCCTGAATATGATTCGTTGGATCATGACCGATTACACGTTACGTATTCCGCGAGTTTATACGTTGAACGTTTACAGCGAAAATTATGAAAGTTTGAGAGTCAGCTTTTATGAATGGTTCATTAGGAAATTGATCGATTTCCGTGCGAACATTTTGAGCGATGGTTAGAGCTCAAAACGGTGGGTGCTCGTGTTTCTTGCCAGTGTACTTTATTCTTAACGGTCCCTTTGACATGTGGACTTCCGGTATATGCAGTTCTTATCGACCACCACCAATGCAAGACGATATTTTCTATGGCGTTGATGATATTCCGTGGGAAACATATCATCATGAAATTTTCCTTTTGTTCAACAATTCGAACATTATGAACATTCGTGAATATTATAGATCAATTGTTACAGTTTCTTTCATATCTATGATACGGTTGCAACACGTTTAATATCAAACATTGAATATCTTTTAACGGAAAATATCGTACGAAACTATATTGTATCGGTTCGTCGAGGAAGAATTGCCTGCTCCAATTAGAAGTATATATACGTTTGCCGCTAACAAGTTATATATTCGGTTTTCGCGTCTCGGAGAGCGCAAAGTTCTGATTTCGTTTGGTGTTCTCGTGGCCGACCCTTCTACGTTTCCTTGCGATTTTTCCAAACTCCGCATGAAACTTCCATTTTTCATCTATCTTACCAGGGAAACAATTCTTCCGTAAAATTTCATCTTTTCGCCAAAGAAATCTATATACCGTTTTAACTCGTGGGGAAACTCGTTACGTGAAACTACAACAGCGATACTTTGCATTTACCTTCGTCGAGAAGCGCTTGCTTCTTCTGGAATCGCGGCACTACCAAACAATTACGATCATATTTAACGAGCTCCAGCAAGTTTACAGCAAGGAGACAATATTTTCGTGGAGAACGAGCAGCATGCAAAACAGTTCCGAATCGAAGCAAGAAGTTGAAGCAGGTACTTGTGGTGTATTTACTGGCGAACTAGCGCAGGAAGGAGGATCGAAAAAGAAAAGAAAAAAAACGAAAAAGAAGAAAGAACGTAGCCTCCACTAGCAAAATGTAGCGCTTTTTTTCCGGACCGACGAGGCTAGGAATGGGAATCGAGCACACGAAAGTCGGACGACGTAATTTGACTGGTTATTTATTGCGGTGCACGGATCGATATTAAGGTGGGAGACAGAGGGCAACACGAGACCGGAAATCGTGGTTTGCGGCGAACGATATACAAGGGCGTTATCCGGAACAACGACCCGCTGTGACGGAAGTAGCCGTGAAATCGGAAGCGAGCCACAAGATGGGAAAAAGTAAAAAGGAAGGACATCAGGAAACGAATACATCCTTCCTACATAAATTGGATATCAAAGTGGAGGAACTGATTCGCGATAAGCGATTTCTTAGAAAAGCTACAGTTTTCTTTCTAAGTAGATTCTCGTTCGGGTAATAGGACACTGGCGGGAAATTCGGAACACGAACGATTACCGAGAAATTGTTAAAATTTTTGAGAATCACTATTTCATTCGAAATCGTCTTCAATTATAAAGTAACTTTAGGGTAATTCTATTTGAAGTAAAAATGGAAGGTATCGATTTGATATACGGAATTGTGTCAGTTGATTTATTAATTTTGTTATTTATTATTTTTTTTAGAACGCATTAAACAGAGAATATAATGGATTATCTCAATTGCTCGATTAATTTTGTTTTAGAAACGACCTAGACAAAGTAATGTTATTTTTAAACCAAATAATTTCTTATTTTAGTTTAGTCTTTGGATAAGTCGTTGTTTTCCCGTAACACTCGCGATTAATCCGATTGCAGTTTTCATTGAACGTTTCAAATTATTATCTCGCACGAATCTAAAATTCTGATTGATGAATCGTTTTCCTGTTAATCTCAGTCATTTATCACACTTGGTATGGAACGTCTTTCCTAATACTTACGAATTAGAATATACATCTTCCATATTTGTTTCTTTAATCATTATTCACAATCAAAGAAGCCTATTTTACTCTAAAAACAATTTGTTAGTTTGAAGAAATTGATCATTGTATATATATACGTTTCGTTAAAAGCTCTTCTCGAGTCTTCACCTGTTTCAAATACTAAAAGAACGTAAATTGATGAAAAAGAAAATTTTCAGTTCTCAAATCAGTCGCACGAAGAAACGCGCGGAAACATTTTCTTCGTTCCGAGGAAAATATCGAGAGACAGAGACTTGAGGGAAGCAGGTTGTCACCTCGAAGCAGTTGAGAATCGATAAAGGTGCAATGAGTCACAGCCAGACACGGCGCCACGCGATTTATTGTTGGAGAAAACGCGAAAAAGCCATACTGGTCACGCGATTTTTTAATATTTACGAAAATTGTCGCGATAAAGAATAATGCGAATGTGTGCTGCATCTTGCCATCGATGCTCGGAGGCAAGACGAAGATGGCAACGGAGTCCGTGTCACTGAAGAAGGCACGTAAGAATAAGAAAAACGCGTTTGAAGAGAACGAGAAGACGCATCATGGATGCATGAGACTGGAAAACCACGTCTTGAGGAAATAGGAAAAACGATGTCGATCGATGACGCGTGTTATCAGATATCCACAAGGTGATATTTCACGTAAAATAGACGAAACTTGTTCCTGATTCCATTTTCTTGTAGATTATTTTCCTTAGAAAACTCGACGAGTTTTCTAATCGTCGGTTGGATACGTCGAAGATATCAATATAAAATTATATGAACATTCGTGTTACCTTCGTTGTGCATCAGCGTCGTAAGGCAGATAAGGAAGCATAAATTTTCGTTGTTGAGAGCCTTCAAAGGATCTTGCAGTTAGAAAATATTTCACGGCAACGACGATTTTTTTAATGGATTGTAACAGTCAAGGACTTTGATGGAACTGTTTCGCGTGGAAAGGAAGACGAACTGCACGGAATGGAACCAGTTTCTTCACACTTTGTTGCTCGGTACGTCTAACGACCCCTTTAGATACGCTTCCTACAACTCACGTGTGCTGGAATGCGTTGAAAATGCATCGATGGATGTCGAACCACCTTGCATCTTCTTGGGGTTCTTTCTCTTCCGCTATTTTGCGACGACTCATGTTCGACTTCTCTGCCATTTCTCCCATAAGCCTTCTTCAATCTTGCACATATACAACGGTCAACTTTTCGGAGATTCGACTAATTTCTCGCAAAACGTACGGATAAAAGAGCTTGCGCGCTCTTATCGCGCCGTGATCTTTGTCCTATTCCCAGCGCTTTAATTTCATTCAATTTCATACAAGTTTCATCATTTAGCCGCCGGTAATTCTAGAGTTAATGAAGCGATGTCAAGCGCCTTCGTTCGATCGAGTCGCTAGTTTTCGTTAATCAGAGCGGGCGTACGAACACGAAAGGATATACGAAATCAACCAAATGACAGGCTCGCATTGCCGTCGAACAACTCTGGGTCAGCCTTTACGCCACTTCCGCTCTGTCTCCGTAAGTCATCGAGTTTACGAGAAACCTCCGCGTGCTCTGCCAACATGTTTCCCCCAATCCAATTCCTGCAATCCTGAAATTTCGCGAAAAGCTAAGAAACGAGAATACTTGGAAGATCCTCGTCGTTCCAAGTTCCTTATAACAGTCAGGACTTTCCTCTTCGCTCGCGCGGCACTCGCGGTGTCGCCTTAACCCAGTTTACAGCGAACTTCCGGTGGCACCGATCGCCGCGACCGACAACTTAATTACCACGGTCTCTAATTAGCGTGTCCTCCTGGTCCTCGACGACTTAGAAGGGCGTCGCGACGAGAGCACACGTTCCGCTTTTCTCTCTCTCTCTGTGTATGTGTGTGTATGTGTGTGTGTGTGTGTGTAGAAAGGCGAGAGGAACGGAAATAGAAGAAGGAAGAAAGAGGAAGCGGAAAGGACATAAAGGAAATGGAAAATCGTAGAAGACGAGTGTAACGAGTGTCGATGCTAGTCGAGTGGAGAATCATTTCGAGGAACCAAGAGAGTGTGGACGGTAACGAGTACGTGTAGCGTACGCAAAAAAAAAAAAAATGAATACGAAACGAAACGTTTAATTACTTGTAAGAACATTGTACATAGGCAACCGCAGGCTGTAAGTTTTCGTAGGATTTCCTTACAGCGTGGAAACTTTGCGTTGCATCGGAAAGTTCAAGTACAATCGCTGCTCGGCCTCGGCGGGTTTGCTGGTTAGTTTACAGGGTTGATCTGTAATTTATGATAAATAAAAGCGATGATTCTGTTGATAATAATAGTTTATTCCGATGTTGTTTCGTTGGGGGATGACGATTATCGCGAAGTGAAGCGGTTTCAGGGGTAGGAATTAAAAGTAGCGAATTATCGAGATACGCGGTGGTTGTTTGAATTCTTTGAGTTTTTGTACATGATCGATGCTCCGAGCAATGTTCGAAGAAAGAATGGAAATAAGATTAGAAAAATTGAGCAACGATCTTGTGTATAATATAAGTATAACATGAAAGTTTTGTTGAAACGGTTACGGTTTAATACTAGAAATACCAAATGTGTCTTTGTTATACCTTAAAAACAATATTGGAGAATAATCTCTTATTATTTTAAATAAAATGTAATATACGTATATGTTTCTTAAATGGAAAATTTACAAATAATTATATTCGTTAAAGTGAAAGTAACAATTTCCGAAACGGAATGATCCGATTGATGGTTTTAGCGCTAGTTAGGTATCTTGAACAATTGGGAATCTATAAGAGTAGTTATATTTAATTTTGTTAAATGTATAATCGATGGGCATGGTAATTGGTTAGAGTACACTTAACCAGCGCGATGCTTAAACGACTGATCGACATATCGGTAACAATTGAATTGATAATAATTTACGCTTGATTTTCCGACCAACGACCACGCAGTTCCACGCTTAGAGAGGAAATCGACCAATGTCTGTCGAGTATGATTGTTGTTTTTTATATCGACTGTCGTTCAACAAATTCTATTGTATACTAATACTTGCCCCTTGTTGTGTTTTATTACCATTCGATATTTTATTATCGTGCTTCGAACGATAGATCGCAGTATTTATGTATAATTAAACACGTAACGGCTAACCGTAGCGAACGATCGAGTTAAACTGAAAGAGAGAAAGGGAATTCTGCAAATGGTAAACCGTGCGCAGAATTGTAGTAACAAGCGTGTGAAAAGAGAAGAGAAGAAAAAAAAGTTAATGTAAAAAGGAAGCAAAAGAGGGAAGCAGATCGTGTTTTTACTGTAACGAGAACGATTATTATATCGTCATTCGTCCTCGCGCCGCTTGAATATTCGTATATTTATATAGTAGACTCGCCACTCTTCTCTCGTGTGCGTGCAGTAGATGCACCAGGTGAATGTGATTGTACTCTGGGACACGCAGCTCGTCCCGTCAGACTGAATGGATCTTTTCCGACTGTGAGCGAGGATTTTTCCAAATAAATCAGCTAATTCCGTTATGTTTTAATCGTGCGTCGTTCATTTATTTAGTCCCTCAATGTTCAAGAGGTTCGAGAAAACCTGGCAATCGCTTTAGTTATTTAGTTATTATTTATTTAGTTATTTAGTTATTTAGTTATTGAAATAACCTCGCTCGTGATTCAGTTAATTTCAGTTTTTGTCAATTAATTCATTTATCAGAATTATCGTAGATTTTGAAAATTCTTTGGAACTGTTACAGTTGTTTTATTCGTAATGCCTATTCAGAATAATTTACACATTAGAAAATTGTCCAGGTGGGATAAAGGATGTCTTCGATCTTCTCTGGAATACTAAATTTATGCCTCCGGAAACTTTCGTGACGTCTTTCCCAAATTTACATTCATACGAGGAAACCAATATTCTTATTATTCATGGCATCGATGTAACGAGATTATCGAAATTTTGATCATAAATCGCACGTTGAACGCAGGTAATTTATAGCAAGTTCTATCGACAGCGGGGAAAAATCCGACATAACCTTTTGATTAAATCGAACGAGTGCTGTTTCAAATTAAAACTGCAAAGAAACCACGTTTAACACACATCGCTGTATTAACTCGAAATAAGCGACGCGCATAACTTACCACGTATTTTAACGATACCACGCTAACAGAAAATTCGGAAAAATTGCCGCTCAAATACCAAATATCGATGTACAACTTGTCAAATCGTAATCCTCGAAAACTCGTCGTTCGAAAATCCCAAGAAAGCTTCGTTTTCGCCCAACCAACGACGAAGGAACCCAACGTTCGATTATCTAGTTTTCGCACAAGTATTCTTGAAGCGAAGCAAGTTCGATCCCCCGGCGTCCGCGGCGCAAAAATAGAAATTCGAAAGAGGAAGCTGCGACATTAGCCTCGGCCAATTGCTCGCGACCAAAGAGAGAAAAGTTTCCATTCGTCTACGTGGTATTTTCGCCGAAGCGAGGGAGTAACTCTCCTCGAACCTTGAAATTACTTTCATCCGGTCAATAACGATCGGCTGTGTGCGTCGTACGGAGCGTGTTTCGTCGAATGTTTCCTCCTACAGGCCTGTCTTCGTACTTCGTGGTCGTCGTGGCTACTTATTCATGCGGATCAGCCCTCAGCACGAGGCGACAAGGGGGGAAACAGGCTGGCGAAGGGAAAAAAAAACAGGGAAAGGAGAGTGTACCGCGGTTATTGTTCTCTTTGGATAGGATACACGGCACGTGGCGCGCGGATGCGGCCATTTACGCCGCGCACGCACGATGAACACGGCCGCGGCATCAAAGGAACCCCACCGTTTTCAGGATCCTGCACGAAGGATTTGCGGAGCTCCATGGAACTGCCCGTCACTGGCTGATAATACACGAGACGAAGACGGATGGAGAGTACGCGTCTTGAAATAATTTTGTGCCCTTTTTAATCAGACCGCGCATGTTCATTCGTTTATGGGAAATTTAATATTAGAACGATCGGTGAGATTAAAATAACCAGTTCGTATAATTTTTCATAAGGGTTTCTTATGGACTGCGGTCCTTTTAATTTGGCTCGGGATGTTTATTTATTTCTAGGAGAATGATTAGAGCAATCAAAATAATCGATTCATAATTTTTCACAAAAGGATTTTATGCACCGTGGTTCTTTCAACTTGCCTGAGTTTTTCTAATTAAATTCCGGATGCTTATCCATTTGTGGGAAATTTAATATCAGAATGATTAGAGGGGTTAAAACAACCAATTCATAATTTTTCGTACGGATTCTTTTAATCAGGCTGAGAATATTTATTCATTTCTGGGAAATTTAATATTGGAAGGTTATTAAACCAAAATTCACACATTCTAAGAAAATATTGATACTTAGCGTACGCTTATTACGACAATTTTAAACTTAGATAATTTGGAAAAGTATAGAAAAATACACAATTTCGAACGTATAAGGATTAAAACTGGATTCGAAAAAATAGTCATTTAAATACTAGTTTGCGTCGATGAAACACTGTTCGACCTTTGCGCTTGGTAAATGATGGTTCTTGCAGAAATTCATTTCGCGCAAACACGATGGTATCGTGATAGGCAGTTAATTGGAAAAATGTGGCAGAACGCGTGCGTTCAGTTGGACATTGACGGCGTTGTGCTCGTACAGGCTCATCGTAGAAAGCCTGTACGGCGCGACGTAATTACCGGAAGGCTGGTCGGACAACGGCGTCGCGATGCTCCCGATGCTTGAACATTGTGTCGTAGCAATGTAATGTGGAACGCGGAAAGCTACATGCATTGACAAAAAGTGTACCGAGACGTCTGTACACTGCGAGCTGTGATGAAGAATGGCATAAACGAGGTTGCTGCTGGAAACGCCGTCATTACGCTCGACGTTGAGAAATTTCCATCGTTAAGAAGTGCTTTTATTTCCGGGTGCAATTTGACTATTTCTCTCCTTCTTGCCTTTGAATCTATTAACGAAACAAATGTGAACCGTCAAAACTGTAGTTTCATAGCAGAATTGAATTTAATCATTTTTTAACCCTGAAGTATCATAGTGGAACGTTTCGTTCTTCGTCAATTTTCTACCAAGTGTCTAAGATATTGTGGCTCTGTCGTCTTGTAAGGAGATCGAATTCGTCAATCCTTGGAATATTATAACAGAACACTAAAAATCTACATTCATTTTTGTTTTAATCACGATTGCTTTTTACTGTTTATGCTTTCTAATAATTCTCTGTGTTTGAAAGAACCAGGCTATTCGATGATAAGTCTGAACTCGTTACGCTGACAAGTATATATTTTTTAAACATTTATACGTAACGATCCATTAAGCGTTAATAGGATCGTTATATGGATATCGTAACAAACGAAATATAAAATACCTAAAGCATCTCGTGAAACAGTTCCCTCTACTGTATATCGAAAGTCGGCGAATTAATCGTCTTTACAAAGATCCAGTGGTAATGCATTTAACACAATGGCCGCATTGTTACATTTTGTCTGTCAGAAGCAGAGTGTAACAAAAAAGAGAAACTTCTGAAATAACGAGAATTCATGGGTCCAGTTTTATTACGTGGAAACGTCGATAACATGCTGTCAGGATGGAAAGCGTTTATGTTTAGAAGCTGTAAAACATTGGCTCGTTAGAGGAAGTGTACGAACGAGCACGGAAACAATGATAGAAAGTTCGTGTCGTTACAATGGGAACAATGTGCATTCGAACGACAGAACGCGTTTATTGTACCACGGAAATATTAGATAGCATCTCAGGAATATCTCTACTCGGAATACACCGGCAATTGAACGCCTTTCACGTTTCGTTAGCCATAAATTCCAGATTAAATCTCTGATCCCGCATTGTTCTCCTTTGAAAAATTACTAATGCAATTTGGCAACTCTCCTTTTCGCTCGTCAGTCGTTCGATTCGTACGAGAAATTCGAGTTTCACGCGGATCTGCTTGAAATCTGCATACACTAGTTCCTCTATTAGCATCCAGCAGAACAAGTGGTAAGCATAATTGCCGGAAGAGAACGATCAAAGCAGTCTCTTTGCATTCGAAATAGGGAAGAGTGCGTTGAGCTTGCGAATAAGTAAAGACTAAGTAATTTAGCACGTGTCGTCTAAGTGTTAGAGAAAGTCTTATTCGTTAGATCCTTCTGTTTTAATTCTCTGCCAGAAGATTTATACGACTACGATATCGTTTTACTTTTAACTCGTTAACCGATAAAAGCGAGTTAACTCGTCAGGTGAATCGTCGATTTCTCGAACGTAATATCATCTTTTTACGTATCATTTCATCTCGGTTAAAAATCAATTATATCGTATTTGCATTTGACCCAGTTAAAGTTGATAAATGCACAGCGCTACTTTTTACTTCGTGATTATACAAGTTTTTGATTAAGGGGTAACCTGGTTAATAGAAAAATTTTGCTACACGGAAAGTTCATTCTCAATGAAATTATAAAACCTTTGCTCTTTATGTAAATTTTGCAGCACTCTCTTAACGCGGTTAAGTAGATCGAGACGTCGCGTCAGATACGCGCGTTTAAAATTCGTACGATCTAACAGGCGTTGACCAACTCTTATTTTTCATGCATATATCGCTTTTTTGATCATGTTAAAATATCTTTACCGACAAGGACTAGTTACGCACCGAACGATTTAATCGCTTAAAAAAACGACTTGTTATTATATTAAATGAAACAAATACTCGAAGTCTGTTCTGTTATTTTTTATATTTCTTTTAGTAATAAAAACAATTGTAAAATGAAATTCTTGGGTCGTATTAAAATGCCTTTACGGGAAATAGTTACGCTGGAAAATTCAATTCCTGAGAAAATTACTCCTCGTGATATTAATGAAAAACAAAAAAAGAAAAATACTCCAAAGCCACTGCAGTATTTCGCTTTAATCTTTTAACTAGAGACAGTTTTAAAATTGAATCTTTGTCAGCATCAACGAGAAATTGCACTGTCGGCAACTTACACGGCGAACTATACCGCCTAAGTCTGAAATCTGGCATTTTTAATCATTTCTCGAGGTCGACCATGTTTCTTCCCCTCGCCCTTTTTAACTTGAACGCGGCAGAAATGCGCGCCACCGCGAGAAACAGACAAATTGCTTTTTCTAGAAAACTTTTTTTCACCGAGTGTTCTCCAGACGCGAGTGCTTTTCTCGGATCATCGTCGCATACGAGTGTACGATATACCGGTTCGAGCTGTGGGCGGTTCAGCATATATGTGTTTCGTATATTTAGATGCACATGTGCGGACGTTCACGGGGAAAAACCAGAAAGAATGGGAACTGTATCCGTTGCGACGAGAAAATATCGGCGCGCCGTCAACTTCTTATCGTTAAGCTGAAATTGAAAATCGTGTCTCTGCTAGAAGATATCGTTTCATATTCATGGAAAAGTTTGAAAATAATTAGCTTCTTCTACATTCTACTTTGATAAATTATTGGTTAACCAGACACAGTAAATTTCTTTATGCCCGCTGAGGCCAGTCTCAAATTGTAGTGCATTCTGTGTTCTTTGAAAAGCTGCTCTTAAAAAAGCAATTTTTATTATTATCGACTAAAACAATGTCTTCTACAGGCGTAGAAAAATATTCGATCCTGGAAAGGTTAAACAAATTGAACGAATTGAACGAATGAATAGAAATTTCAGAGGAAGCATGCGGGAGCTTTTTTTCAGAAAAAGACATTGTAAGAAATTATAGCAAACTATATAAAATTAGAGGAAATTATAACCAATTATGGTAAATTGATTATAGTAAACAGTTATAATAGATTATAATCGACTGTAGCAATTTATATCAAGTATAGTTATTCTCTAGTTTTTGTTTAAATAATAAAAAAAATGCCCCATTCTCCGACATCCTTGCTGACAGCCTTTCATCTTAATTACTAAAAAAATCTCTTGTGAAACGGGAGAATGGGGATGGAGGGTCTCTTTTATCGTAGCACACAGATGTAAAAGAGGAACGAGAGTGTAGGTACAGGAGAATACTGTCGTTTTCATGCATACGTCCAGAATCAAAAGTACTGAAAATCAGTGTGGGCGCCGATTCGTGGGCGTGCCACGTTATAGTTCGCTCCATGTATAGAAACGACGATAGAAAAGGGCGGCGTATTCCTCGATGGAACAAGATTGCACGTACGTACGTACGTATAAGGCCACGTACTGTTTTCTCAAATTAATCTTTCGTTCGACATCTTCGAACGCGCCGACTGGCATGGCGCCGCATCAAAGCAGTTTCCCTTCCTGGAAGCAATCCAAATAAAGGAATCACGTTTCTCGTAATTTGTCGCAATAGCTCCGCGACGATAACGCTCCGAAATAAAACGATTTGCGGGAAGTTGTAAAGCTCACTAGCTCGTAAATCATGAAGCTTCAAATGGTAGAGATTACGTTCCTTCTAGGCAGCGTAATCATCACATTAGAAAAGATTTTATTGATATTTCGCACGAAATTAGCACGATTTTCGAATAGCCAAGTTGTCATGTAATTGTTTTATTAAGAATAACTCTTTATGATCATTCCTCGAAAGTTTATTTCGGTTACGACACTCTCTGCTCCGGAAGCCTGCAAATTTTAATAGCATAGTGTGTTCTCATTGCGGTCGTGGCTCATTTGCGGTAACCGACAGAGTGGATCTGACCTTAAATAAGAAAATGGGAAAAACAAGTTTTAATAGAAAGTACGAACAATACTCGATAATCCGATAATTAAAAGGATGTTACGAACGAAACTCGATATTTAGAAATTTAAACATTCTAGACTTAAACGTTCTAAACTCTAGATTTAACTCACACTCGAAGCGTTCAACGAATTAAACATTTTAAAAAAAACGAATTATCAAAAAACTGTTGCACGTTTGAACGTAAAATTGAAGCAAAATATCCCCTCGAAGATAAATTCTCCCCTAACATAATCTAGCTCGTATACTTTGGTAGATTTTAGAGATATCTATCATTATATTCTAGAAGAGGGTGACGGCCACCAAGAGTATACTGGAATTATCCATTAGAAAGGCTAAAGACACAAAAACAGTTGAAGTTCGACGCTGTAAAAATTTTCCTTGATGTCCCCGTCGAGAACGTCGTTCTAAGTAAGAAGACGCTAACAGACCCCGTTTGCCGTCCACTTTAATGAAGCTAATTAACCCGAATGTGTAACCATGGGGGGACAAGATGGCATTAGTTTCGCTGCTTGAGTCGACGACCCAAAATTGGGCAGATTAACAGCATCCAATTTAACTTTGTTCGGTCGAAAACAGACGATCGCTAGTTCGCGGAAGAAATTAATGACTATCGTCCGTTCAGTTCAAACGAGATTTTCAAGCAGTTTCTTTGGATCAATGAAAATCTTCAAAGGTGAAGACATTTTTAGAGACGAAAGCTAATTACTGATATAAGATGAAGGATATCATTTAATAGTAACAGATCGATTATTACTAATTGATAGTGTAATCAGAATTGTTTCAAATGAAAGTTAATCAGCATTAACGTCTATTATAATATAAAACGAACCTTTTTAAAATAGAAGAATCCAGGTTTTTTTTTCTTAAATAGCATTGTACATTTCTCATTTCACATTCTTAAAGTGGAAGAAAAATAACGATTTAGAAATAAAATAGCGTATACTAATTTTTCAGCCTATTCTTTTAGGACCATCATTTGGAAAATCGGAAAATAGCCGCATTTCCAGGGATCGTTTTCACTCCCTTAGAATGGATTTGGGGAGTAAAAAAATTGCATAATACATATTTACATATCCCCTACATATCCCCAACGTTTCATAAATTTTTGAATTTGCGGGCTGGCAATCTTCCCTCGTCAGTTATTTATGGAGAGAAGATATCCTTTATAGTTTCTTATCCCCATAGATTCTTTAATTTGTTGAACTACTTTTTTTTTAAACGAACTCAAATATCCTGGCAACCGATTACGTGCCTTACTCTGTACAATTTACTGTGCGGGGTTATTGTTCAATTCTCTGGGGGAAAATAAGTCGGTTAAAGAAGAAAATAGGAAAAGACAACGATAGAAACTACGAAAGAACAGCTGCTGTAGACGGTCGTTAATTATTCTTGCCATTAACAACAAGGCTAACGCGCTTGTCCAAGCTTCCCTCGTGAGAAAGTTCGCAATCATTTGCACGCCTTTTAGTTGACCACCATGTGTACAAATTGAGTCCCATGCAGAAACAGCGTTGAACATTTTCATTAGAAACATTCTGAAGCCTCTTATCGTGCTCTTGAAATTTAATAATTCCACTTTGCAAAGTCGTTTATCGTGCTCTTAAAACTCAATAACACCACTTTGATCTTTTATCGAATTCTAAAGGATTGAAATTCCCCAAGTCTTTATCTCTCTATTTCTCCAACCCTGTAACTTTTAATTTCTTTAATTCTTGATTTCTCCAACTTCCAATTTTTAATTTTTTAATTAACGCTAACGCTCTAGTTCTTAATTTTTTTTTTAATAGTTAATTTCTGCATTCTTTAACTCTGTAATTTTTAATTTTCTCTAATTCTCCAACTCTATGACATTTAATTATTTTAATTACTTTTAATGTTTTTTTTTAATTCTCTCAATTCTTAATTTCTCTAATTCTCTAATCTTTAATTCGTTTAGCTCCCCAACCCTTAATCTCCCAGATTCTCTAATTTTCAATTTCACCATTCTTAATTCCCCTAATTCCGTAATTTCATTGAGAAACAAGCTCTCTGTGATTTCTGCTGAACTATTTTTGGTGTCATCTCGCTCTAAACGATATTTAGCCGAATACTGTAAACAGTTGTAGCTCGTGGTAGAAGCGAACATATATTCAAACGCATGGATGAGTAGCACTCGAGACAAAGGCCTCTTTTATCCCAGAGTTCACGGACGGCTGAATAGCGAATAAAGTAGTTCAGCAGGACTATGGAGGTCCATTGTTAAAATTGTCCGGCTGCTGCTGGATTAACAGATTCCTCCTTCTTCTCTTCTTTTTATTCCCGTCAAGAAAGTCAGGGGGGATGTGTGTGAATCATTCGCGCGCACGTGACTGAGATTTCTAAAAATGTACACGTGAATAACCATTTCTTTAATTAAAAGTAAACAACTAAGTGACGCGGCGATTGTTAAATTGATGGGGAAAAAATTGTCATTTTTTTACCTCTGCTGCATTTACATTAAATGGAAACTGAATGTAAGCTCTCGTTGCGTCCTCAAATATGCGAAAATATGTGCCACTTTGGACAAAAGACTCCTCTGTTAAGAGAATCTCCAACGTTGATTTAATGTTTCTTCTTCATATGGTACGATGATTCTACATTTAGTTTAACTCGTTTAACTTTAGTTAATTTCGTTATGTGTATCACGCTGTTTTATAAACTTTAAATTCAACTTCAACTTTCGTAGCTTCAGCGCGCCGGTAGAATCCGTGGCATCAACAGGAGATGAGATAACTTGCATTATATCTTCTAGCTTGCAGCTTAGTTTTGAAATGTAGTAGAACTTTAATTATCCGAAATAATTATGAAATGCATATGTATGAAAGATATATTGATAAAGAATAGAAACGAGAACTTTTCAACAAAAATGTAAAACTTTCTTTCAGTTTCTGTCCTTGTGTTTTTTAATAAACCATTCTCTAATCTCCAATTAATCGATCGTTGATCGATATTTTAATAATCAAGATTCTACTCATATATATAAGAGCTTTCATGTACGACATTGTTTCAATACTTATTCTTAAACAAATACGACGCATGGCCGTCGTACTTTTCATCTTCTTTCGCAAGAAATATCAGCAAGATCAACTATCTATTCTTCTACACGTCGACACAGCTTCAAGGGAAAAGTCAGCTGTTTTTTTTTTCCTAATATAAAAAGAAAACCTTGCACAGATAGCAGTATAGAAAAATCTTCGAAATCGTAGAGACGTCTTATTGCGCAGAACTCGATAGATTCGTACCCATAAATAAAGAACGTAGACGAGGCAATGTAGGAAATAAATTCTACTATTACTCCTGAAGAAAATCTCCCGGACGTACGATGAAAAGTACGTATACCGTACATAAAAACTACGCAACCATAAACCGTAAGTAGAAATAAAATTGCAGCCAGTTAGAGCTGTACGCATCTGAAATTCAATTCTAACCACGATTCATCTTTATTGGATTCATAACAAGCTGTAGTGTCGGCCAATCTCTAAGTCGTTGCTATATCCAAGCGAGAAAGAAGACGAAGACGAACGGAAAGAAAAGAAGCTGCAAAGACTCGCCGGTGTAATCCAAAGCGGACCGCGCGCGTTCGAACGCGAGGATGAGTGGCGCGCGAGACAAAAGGCCCTCTCTGCTCTGAGGAGAGTTCACGGACAGCTGAATGGTGAATAATATAGCGCAGGAGGACCAAGAGGAACCAACGGTACAGAGCAAAATACTCTATATACCGTATGTTTCTCTCTGTCTTCTCAGTTTCCCCGCATCGACTGTGTTAAAAAAACGGGAGAAGTTACGGGGTGGCGTGCAAGGGTTGAAAACAGACGGACGATAAACAGGAACGAGGAGGAAGAGGAAGAGGAGAGAGGGGCTGACTTGGTTGAAGAGCCCCCTAGCCAGTCTGCTATCGAGCAATTCTCGTTGCTATGGGGATAATCTCGAAAGGCCTCCTCGAAGTACGCAAAATCCGGCCTTTCCCTCGGCGATTTCCACTGAAACGCCGGCCATTCTTCCAAAACCTCGTACACAGCTGGTGCTTTTACCATGATAGAAAAAATAATCCGTTTTCTTTCGAGTTAGTCTTAATCTTCCTTCACTTTCCTGTGAGATTTTCTCTGTGTAATTATCCAGACTTCTTTTAATCTCTGGAAATTCCGCGCGCTTAAGGTTGTAGGTCTCTAATTTTTGGAATATTTAATAGGTCTATCTAAATAGGTCTACCACTTTTTTATTTACGAAACGAATTGCGTAATAAGAATTGTATGAATAAGGTTCGCCTGTGTAATGAATCGCGAAATGGCAAAAGTAGAATTAAAGAGTTCGAACAAGTCGAAATTTACTTTTTAGGAATTGAATATTAGTCACGTACTTACTTATGTAATGCGATTGAGAAAATGACAGAAAATGCGGTTGATTAATCTGTCTTCCGAGAGTATACGGTGTTGTTCCGCTATATTATGCTGAATAGGTTATCTCTAGTACGATTTTTGTCTTCGTTATTTTTAGAGAGGACACTCTATGCAAATTTCTCCCTTTCGAGCACGACGAACTGTTGTTACCGCGAGCACACACAAGTGTCACCACTTGGTAGGAATTGAAAGAGAGATGGCGAGGATCATTTGCAACGATACCTAACTAGCCACCAACCCTCGCCACCTTTACCCTACAAGTGGAATCGATGGCAGACACGTGGCACTCGACTTGCTACAGTCGCCCTCACCTTCTCAGTTCCCTTTGTAGCTCTTTCGCGTCGAGATGACAGTCCGCAGACAACATGTCAGGGCCAAAATTCTCATTTACCCGAGACGTTCCAACACCGACTTCGTCGGACCCTTGTATCGATTCCGTGTCGTTGCGAATCTTCCCCACCGAACACCATAATAGCCTGCTATAAAACATCATCTCGTATCTTACTGCATATGGCTGTATACGTGTGGTATAGAAATTATGTATGTGAGAGGCTTCGTGTACCCTAAAATATACAAGTCATAAGAATAAAGAGGAATGATCTTACCGAAGAAGGATCTTCTTCGTTCTTGTCAGAATTAAATATAATTTATTTGTCGAAATTGTTCTTCTTAAGAGAAGAAATTGTAAAAAAATATACAGGATGCCTGGATAATTATAATATAACAAGCAAGGGAATGATTGTACCTGGAAAATTAGGTATTTAAAATGTGGTACATAATTTCTTTGTATGCGCCCATTTATCACGCGATAATTCAAACGCTCTGCGATAGAAATAATTCTTATACAATCGTCAAATGCAAAATTCCTTCGCATCTGCGCGAAAGTAGGCCACATGCACTGGATGAATCAACAAGACAGGTAAATATTAATTCGCAAATTGATAACAAACATCAACTTGCTTACTCCACGCAAACGACCACGCGTTTTCATCTATTTTCATCGATGTCCAACGAAGACGAAACACTGTACGATCTTTTATCCTTGTTCCTTGGTTTTCCTTTTTATTTTTTATCATGCCATTGGAGAAATTACTTCCTTTACGTGCAGACCCCCTCCCACTATTTCCATTTCCGCCGATTTCTTTCGTTCCCGGCTAAACACGTGTGCGCTTTTTCTCTTCCTTTCCCATCCGGATCCTCTTGTTCTTAGCCCGGAGTCCTTTGGGAAACGGGGATGCAAAGGAGAAACCTAGGAGAACATTCTTCAAGCAACCACTCCGCGAAAGTAATCCGAAACCCACTACTTTTTCATTGCATAAGAATTTCAGAATCGCTTCTTCTTCCCTGGATTCAGCTCCTCTTCAATTACACCGTTACTCTGACTCTCTTTTAATTTTATTCCATCTTCCCTGCTTCACGGTGATTCAATGAACTGAACGACTGTTTGGTGCAATTAGAGCGAGCAACGATTTCACTGTGCTTTGAATTTTATGAAACGAATGAAGGATCGAGTTTCGAGGGGATTATTGAAGTCGCGATGGTCCGAACCTGGCTTTTCTTAATTGTTTGCAGCGGTTTCAAAGCCTCCGAATTATAATCTGAAATTATAGTTATACGAGGATTGGGTGGCTATAGAACTTGACAATCATATCGGAGTGAAATTAGGAAATATAAAATAAAGGTTCGAGCATGGATTTTCTTGATCGTTCAAAGTAGTTTCAGAAACTACTTTCGGATTATGATCTTTGAAATTGTGATATTTATATGAGGAATAGGTGGCCGTGGAACTTGGGTATTACATATGTTTCATTCGATTTCTGACAATTTTCTTCTAAACTTTTCTAATATTTTTCTGTAATATTCTAAATATTTATATAAGAATTATTTTAACACGCAGACTGTTCTAGCAATCGTGCAAGCAAAGAAAAAAGCTGATTCTACGTACAAATATAAGTTAAACATTGGAAACTAAATTTGTTCGTTCAGAACATTGCTTTCCAGGAAACCAAGTTCAAAAACGTATCTTCGTTTTCGAGGAAATTGAATTTGCACATGTCGAGTTACCTAGCAAGTTCTCAAACTCGCTCTTCTCGAAAACGAGATCCGGAAGTAAAAGATTTCCCAGACTTTCAATTTACTTAATACATGCCCTTCGTTAATTGCAAACGTATGAAAATAAAAATACATTCTAATTGAAGATTACACGAAACAAATGTGACAATACCGATTTTTCTTGATTTACTGACTTTTACGTCACTTAATCACTGAAAAGGAATGTTTTAAGATGGAACAATCGAAGTAGGGAGTAATCTGATAAATTGGAAGATAAAAATCTTTCAAAAACAGATGACAAATCCACACTGCTACTTTGTAAAAGACGAAAAATATTAATTTAATTTACTGTAGCGGTTGTGCTCGATCAATATAAATCTGCATAATTAATATTTTTTCAATGATCAAAAGAGCGACAGAGACACGCATTTAATCCCAAAATTAAACGAAAAGATATACCTTGTACGTATAATTGATTAACATGTTGAATCTTTAAATTGCTCTTCTAAAAGGACAAAAATTATGACCTATCATTTTTCACCTGTGATCTTCAATCATAGACAACTTTCGAAACTATCTTCTTAATCTTATTAATAAAGACATCAAATTCTATCAATAGAATCTACAAATGATTAATTTAGTAGGTACGCAAAGAAGCAATTAAAATCTCGCTCATGTTGCTCGCACAACCTCCAAAACAGCGGGACGCAAGAAGAATGATTTGCAATGTTAATGCACGCGGGAGAAGCTCAAGTACGAAAAATCCCTGGCAAGTTTATCCTCACGTAGGGTTCTCGTGAGAATCGCGTAAAATTTTCATCTTCAAACCAACGGATCGTTCGTGTACTATGGAAGCGCGCAGCTGTTCCCATAAAAATTGAAAACGCCATGACTCGAGCGCGTGGCTTTCGGCCGTAAAGCGGCGAACGCACGCACCAACTCCTCCGATAAAGATAAAAAAGAAGAAAACAAGATAGAGAAAAGATTATTGCACAGACGTTTCCGCGTCTCGAATTAATCTTCACGCTGCAAGGCGCCCTCGACGTTACGTTTGATCGGTGTTTCGCGCTGCGTAAATCGTGCAAGTGTTTCAATTAAAAGAAAGAGGAAGCGAAAGGAAGGGAGAAGGAAGAAACACGCGGAAGCCATCTGTTCATCTGCTGCGTTGCCTGATTAATTCAATTACTTAATCGGACGACGAAGATTTTCGATTCGGAAAGCCTCGTGAATTATTCACCAGCTCGTCCGCGAAGGTAATATCGAAATCATGGAACACTATGAATAATTGGAGAGTCGCGGTGAACTCTCTGGCTAAAACAATAATTTGTTTCAGTTATTCGCTATGCTGTAGCTTCTTTCCATTGCTGTTTTAACCTGGTGAACCAGGATTAAGAAACAACTATCCTTCCTTTCAAGCGTTATACATAGCCGCGTAATGGTTACCCTATTTGCATATTGCGCGGATACAGACGCGCTATCGTGTATAATAATTTCTTTGTAGCTATCATGTTCGGTTAGTACGAAATTTATTCCATGATCGTTTGCCGCGTTTTACTCCGCGATTTCATTAGAGAGTTTTAAAGTATCACAGCTTTGATAATGATAAACGATTATGTTTTTACTTTGGAACAGTTCCACAAATTGAAATGGCAAAAATGATCGATCGAGCGGAAGTAAGTTTGAAACTTTAATATGTAAAAGTGAACAGAGATGGTTCCTGTGAACTTTGCTAGAATCTTGACCAAAAAGTAAAGAAGAATTCTTTTTTACTCGCACTAGAGTGGAATCTGAGATTGTACAAAAAATATAAAAACTCAATCAAATATTAAGTAACAAGATTTAATCTTCTCCGTGATGAATTGCTTTCATAATATTTAATCTATAAAATTACTTTTACATGATAAAAATCAGCGTCACGCATTTCCTGCGTACGATACATATCGTTTTGTATTTTAGCAGCAAGTTGTAAGTTTAAACGCAATAGTACAAGAAACTTTCGCATATTTCTTAATATTCTATAATACGTTAATTTGTAAAGTTGTCCGATCAGTCGACATTCTCAGTAATATTAAAATCTTGTAGAGTCTCTTTCGATTCTCTTTGACTCTTCGAATCTCGTTGACTGCTATCTTCTTCTCCCCTGTCATTCTCGGATCCCGCACTTTTGATCGATTCCGAACATTTATCCTGGAACGTCAGGTCAAAGTCGTCCGGAAATTGATCGCGATAGGCGGTGAAGTCCTCCTGTTTGCAATAGTTGGTGAAAAAGATCAAATATTGCATCTCCTGTTCGGTTGGCTTCGGCGGGGGTGGTATCGATTTCAACCTTTGAGTTTTTGGAGTCGATCGCCGCATTGCAGGCCGCCTTTTTATCGGAGGCGGCTCTATAGCACGTTGCAGAGATGCCAGCAATCGCTGCATAAGCTCAAACTATAACAGACAAATTCACATTTGACATTTTAAACGCGCGAAACCATCAAAGTATATTTCAATTACCTACCATAAGAAGGCTGCGCATATTTATGTAGATTTTTAGAGATATAACTAAAGAAGCGAAATTTAAGCAACGACTCGTCTCACCTATTCAGTACTATAACCAGTTTTATACTTTAAATAATTTGTACAATTTTATATATACAGGGTGGTTGGTATCTGGTGGTACAAGCGGAAAGGGGGTGATTCTACGCAAAAAAGAAGTCGAAAATATAGAATAAAAATTTTTTTTAATTTTTCTATCTAAATCTACAGTGAGATCCGTTATAACGAGACGTGATAAAGTGCACGCGTACCGAGCGAAAATTCAAAATCGATTTTCTCGAAAACAAAGCCTCAAACGAAAAATTTTTATTCTATATTTTCGACTTCTTTTTTCGCGTAGAATCACCCCCTTTCCGCTTGTACCACCAGTTACCAACCACCCTGTATATGTTTTGTACGCTTAAATTTCCTATAAGCGAATAATCGCACTTTTAAGTTTCCCACAAATACATCTTCGCACGTTCAGACTTCCAACGAGTATATTTCTGCCCTTTTAAATTTTCCATGAACGCGTCTTTACAACTTTAGGTTTCTCATAAATGCATCCTTGCGCCCTTAAATATCACATAAGCGCATCTTTGCCCCTTTAAATTTCCCATAAATGCATTTTTGTAACTTTGAGTTTCTCACAAATATATCTTTCCACTATTAAATTTCCCTTAAGCGTGTCTTTGCCTTTTGAAACTTTCCACGAGTTATTTTGTGCATTATTTCCATAAATGCATAAACATCCGCAGTTTATGCCATGATGCATTCAGAAAGCGGAGAATGGAGGATATTAAATAATAACGAGTAATTCTTATAATTCTGAGTTACCTGACCTTTTTGGCAGCTTCCTCTGTCTCCTTCATAGCCCTCAGCTCCTGCTTGAAGCCTTCCTTCTCGCAAGCTTGAACCACTTCCGGTGGTAGAGTATCCAGCTTCAAATTCAACTCCTCGTGTGTCTTCTCGATCCATTTCATCATGGAGAAACTGTCTAGGTTCGCATCGTTCGGCGCCACGCAGCTTTCATACGTGTCCTCGACGAATACTTGAAGACGGAGCACTTCCTCGGAACAAACGGAATCGCGGAACAACGTTTCTAGAAGCTCGTTCGCGTAACTTTCCAATTCCGCGGCTCTAGCTTCGAGTTTGCGAATGGTATCCTGAATTTATCATCGTAAGTATGCGTGCCATGATTCTTAAAATTGATTTACTTGTAATTATTTTATTTTCTTTATTTCTGGTATTTTGTATTTTGTGTTTATAACTATCAACCCATTAAAAGCCAACGTTGCATTGACGCAACGTTTCAACCGCGATTCTTTTCAATTAATTTGCGTTAACGAATTCTATTTTCGTATAATGTGGCTATATGAAGGAGAATTCTAAAGATTCTAAAGAAGAAGAAATGTTTGTAAGTTTATAACAGTATAATAAACTATCGATTGGCCTTTAACGAGTTGATTAATCGAATTCTTACTCGTAGCTCGTTGATTGTGTTGGTTATTTCCGTAACTTCTGCCTGGATCTGTTCTTCAGCGGACTGAATCGTCACCATCAATTCAGACATCGGCTTTGCCAGAGACTCCAAGTGAATCAACGCGTTCAGATTTTGCGTTTCTATCGCTCTGAACACGTAGATCAGTTCAAATGGGTCTTCGAAGTATATATTTGTCGGACCTGCCTTGTTAATGTCTTGCTCGAACAAGTCTAAAAATACGAAGCAATAATTGTCAGCACTTTGATGCGAAGAATACAAATATTCTAACTAACGATTTGTTTGTTAAATATTGTTTGTTAAATATTACTACTAAATGTTTCTCACTACAAAATTACAATTAGTGATTTGGATATTTTACACATCTTTGCATATTCTGTCGCATTTTTCTATATCGTTAGAATTTCGTGTCGTTTAGAATTGTCTATAATTGTATAAACATCCGCGATCTAGTCAAAGCTGAGAAACGTTCTTGAAGATTATTCCAAGACTCCTTTCGCAACGATGAATGAAAAATAAATCTCGAAAAGAAAAAGGTAAGTATAAAGGTATGAAATAATTAATAAAACCTCCATGCAAGACATTAACGAAATATCTTCTAACATAGAATCTTTTTCGAGGTAAAGAAAACATACAAATGTAGAATAACACGAATTACCTATGAGAACGTCAAGCGAAGCAACTTCGTCAACCATTCTGTATCGACCGAATAAATCATCAGCTCTGTGAAGGATGCTTTCTCCAGAATCAGTGCGATGAATCCAGTCGTGTTCCGCCCGCCAAGCGAGCGGAGACACCTGATAGAGGAATCTTTGACACATCTTCACTGTCCTCCAGCTCTCCTCCCAATGATACACGTCCAGTCTGACCTTACCGTACTCTGCGGAAAGCTTGTTCCTCCTGTCTGTGATCTGCCTAGTCTTCTTTATCTCGTTTTCAGCCAACTGTAGAATCTTCATGCTCTCCTCGTGATCCATCGAAAGGAACTCCTCGAAACCGCTCACGTATCGACGATATCGTCGCTGGTAGGATAGATGAAGCATATAGTATTGATGAGGAATAGATACTAGAGATTTGGATGAAAAAATAATTATTAGAAATTTAAATGAAGAATGAGATATTGGAAGGAATTTGCAATTTTTCCTATTTAATCTTTCAATGTTGATTGAATTGAGGAAACGAGATTATAATATGTAAAATATATATCTGTCTACAATTTAATATCCTAGCTAAAGAAATAAGTAAGAATAAAGAGGAAAACAATTATTTTATTGTCAGGAAATAAATCATCATTCTTTAAATTACTGGAAAAAATAAATTAAGAATGCATATCCTATTTGTAATATTCCAGACATTCTAATACAAGACGTAAGAATTTGGTACGTATCAATATGAGATTTATCATAGAAACATTATTTTGGTACTTATTATCTTTTTTTCTTGTTATATATTAATAACAAATTTATGGTTTTAGATTTGCAAAGACAGACCTTGATCTCATCGAGTCGTTTCTGCTCCTCGACGAACTGTTGGTCTATACGAATACAATCATCCATTTCTTGTCCAGCTAGCAACCGAACCTTTAAAATCTCACGAGTGTCTTCTACATAGCTGCGCACAGAAAATTTTTCTCTGACTAGCCCTCCACCCAATTCCGAGAAATACTGCGGATCTACGTCGGTCATGGCTATAGCCTCTTCCAAATCTTTGTGTTTCTTCGCCTCTAGAGCCTCGATGTCCACGTCCACCTTGCAACATAATCGTACAACTCGTATCAAGTAAGGAAATTTTTCTGAAATCGAATAATCAAAGTTCAATCAGTAATTAAACGTTCACAGGCTTAAAAATCTTTATAATAAATTGATTAAATTTACTTGCGATTTTAAATTTTCTAATTTAATTATTATTAATTTTATAAATTTCTATACTTTAGAGTATTTTTCTTCCTAACTATAGTAAACATTTAGATTGAATTCTACAACAAATCATAGAAATATTTATACTCTCGCAAATATTGAGTACGAATGATTAATATATCTTTTAATATATTCTGTAATGTTTATTGATAGGAATGTATGGTGTAATAATTAAGTCTCTGATTGATATATAGCAAAATAGCAAATATTCGCAATATAAGTAAGTGGACATTTTTTAAATAAATTGTCGAATTCAATAATTGTAAGAGTATAATTCCCTGTATAGTCTGCATGTATTAAGATCACACATCAAAATTGTAATTCCTTACACGAAGTCTCCGTAGAAGATCGTGCGAGTCTTTGGCTTTGAAGACATCCATTCTTCGTTCTTTATCTGTGGTACGTTTTTTCGCCTTCCAATATTGAAAATAAGAGAACATGAGCGAACAAGGAGGATAGACGAATGGAGATTGCTCCTCCAGGACATTTCTAGCTTCTCCCAAGTGTTCATGGCCCTTGGTAAAATAATTCTGTGATCTAAAAAGTACAGATTTCAATGATCATAATTTAAAATATTACTCTGCATAATAACTATACCGCCGATTTTTATTTAACGCGCGAACATGCATAGAATGCACATAATAAGCAAAATATCTAAAATAATGTACTCGCTACGTCATACAGTAGATAAAATAAATTTTTAATCACGTTCCATTTTTTCAATTATGTGTGTATAAAGCATAAAATTGCACAAACGTTACCAATACAGTTATTTCTTAATAAATTAATTCAAAAGTATATAGTAATATACGTTAAAAGTATAATATTGCATATAAAAAAGGGTTGAACTGCACCCCCTATACTTTCACATACAATATTCGATACATTATTAAATCTTCTGTACAAGACACCCTGTATAAAGATTTAAAAATTCTCCAAATATAAAGCTGTAAAGTGTTTATCGTTTCACAGGGGCGCTCTTACCTGAAGAAGCCTTTCTGAGACTTTCTGGTGGACGCTGATTTCTTTCGGGTCTTCTGGCTGATCTGGCGTCGTCTAGAAGATGTCGACGTTGGATCGGTCATGTCTCCCGTAATTCAGCTCAGCGTGCTTTATTCAAACTGTCAGCTTTTCACCTGGCCGGCCGTTCACCTGCGTCGTTGTAGAAAACACTCCGCTTTTCATCTGATCGCAACGGTCAAAGGCAAGCACCAACAGAGATGGCTCGCGTTTGCATAAAACTTTTCTCTTCTCAAATGTCTCAAGAAAAATTGAAACACTGAAGAATCTACCAAAGAACAAGATTATCGAGGAGCTTTTTTAATTAGTAGAATTAAATCATTCGCCTCTTCCTAGTGCAATTTTTCTGTTTTTTATTTTCACTGTTTCGTCGATCTACGTTTTATTTTTATCTGTTTCTTAAGACATTTCTATTGCGAATTTTGTTCTATTCATTTGAGAAGAAAGAGTACTCGGTGTTGCAATTTTATCGTTGATTTAATTAATATGAAAGAAATATGGGATTGGTGAAAGAAACATTGTATTGATTATTTCGCTTGAACAGGTGCAGGAATAACATAGAACATAAATGAATCGACAATGACAATTTCACGGATGTATCGAAAATGCAAGTTGAAATGCAAAATAATCTTCTATTATCGAACTACGCTAAAGCTGAAGATTCTCGAGATACACTTGAGAGCAAACTTAATTGGTAAGGAATTATAATTGATTTGATCGTGAATTATTAATCAATAATTGATAAGAATACTTCAGTCATTACACGCAATTTAAAAACTCAAATTAAATAATGCAAATATTATATAATATATTTAATATATTAATACTTTTGTCAATTTTTCAGATACTCATGAGTTTCGAAATTTCTGCTAAAATTCCTCTGAGAGCATCGACGAAGGAAGTCTACATTTAAAAAAGACAAGTTTATCACGAGGAATAAAGGAACGCATTCTATTCATCAAAGTGTCTTTTCATGGACTGCTTAAATCTTCTCATATCTAAAACCTTCAAAGTATCACATACCAGACATGGGAATTGATCACTATAACACTGTGTATAATAATTCTTCCAAAAAAGCAACTATATAAAACAATATAATCCTATATAACAATTTCTATCTTCTAAGACAACGTTTATATCCTTCTATGTATAGAATTCTTGCCAAGGCAACAAGTTCTCAACAAGAGATATAACGTTAAGGCAACAAAGTAAATATGTAATCTGATTTTGCTCTGTACAGTCTGTTATAATGTTATAAACGTAACAGCATGTTCTATAGAAATGAATAAATTGCAGATTCCTATCTCTGTCTGCGAGGCAGTGTTGAAATGGAACAAGGAATCGGATGCATCCTCTGGCGATCCAGTGAAAAGTTGATCCCTTAAAGATCCGGGCACGCCCGGGAGCAACGAGCTCCGATTCAAAGCTTAAAAAAGCTACTTACTTTCTAAAACAAAAGCTCGAATCTCCCGTCTTTTCCAGCGATAAAACTGCTATCCATCTGGACGTTGAAAAAACGGGAGAAAAAAATGAGAAAGAGTTCGATAACCTGACAGCAACCTCCTCTTTAGCAAATGTCACCACGCTGTCAGCAAGACAACGTTTCGTGGATAAGCGGTTGCCAAGTGGAATTGTTTAGCATGCGCGTTGTATTTCGAAAAGTATCATTGTCGTAAGAGATGTAATATAGTTGGTTAAAACTTTGACTAAACCTTTGTCTTATGAACTAACCATTTGGCTTCGAATAACGAGTATGACTCGTCATGTTAATATACTACATATCGTATATAAACATAATGACAATAATTATTTATAGAGACCCGGATATTTATACAGATTCATATCTTTACATGTATAATTTAAAAAGTGTATTGTAAATATTTTATATATCTTTGCGTATTATGCACGATTTGTGTATTTTTTAAACTTAACATTTCCCACAAATGTGTACAAATCGAAAAACACTTTATAATATACTGTACATACAAAGCAAACGACGATGAGCTAATTATACTTCATACGTCGATTAAGTCACGTAAAACATGTCAATTAAATCGAAGGATTAATTCACTACAGCCTGTGCCATAGTCAGTGACAAAATATGTATTTATTTTCTTTTTTCTTCTTCTTTGCGTATGTTTATACCTCAAAACATGTGACGACTCTAATTGGCGTTTCTAATGTTTGAAACGATGCAAAGTATATCAGGCGATAATCTCTCATGATGTTCAAGACAAGGGGTTAGTTAAAAAGATTTAAAGAACGGTAGAGATTGTCCTTAATGCATTTAGGGTTGTGTATGTCTGATATACATAAGTGTACATATGCTAACTATAAAAAGTATTTATTGTAAGATTGTATTTATTGTAGCATTTACAGGCTAATTAATTAGATCTAAGTATATCAATTTTCATATCACGTCATATCATTCAGTGATACTTCCATATTACTGTAACAGTTTGATACTATTTGATACTATAAACATGAAATGGAGAATCTGATTAAAAACAATAGTTCTATTGGAAACTAAGGGTATGCGCAAGTACCTTTTATAGCCACTGTATTTTGTGTCTGTAGGATTAATTTGTAAATTGATATGTATATAAAATTCCTTTATATCTGCATATAAAGTTATACGTTTATAAGATATATTATGTAAATCGTGCATTGTACACGCCTAATTGTACGATCATTCTAAAAATTATTAATTATAGAAGTGTAATTGTAAGTACATTCCATTATACAGATACAGATAAGTTAGATGTATAGATAAGATAGCATACTATAACAGAACGTAAGCTAATGATAAAATATTTTGAGTTAAGTAATTAGTAAGATAAGAGCTTGGAATATTAAATGTAAATATGATGTAAACCGAAAAGCGAAAATTAAAAACAATACTAAAAAAAATATAAGCGTAGTTTCTCAGAATTATTACCAAAATTTTATTTATAAAAATTATTATCTAATTTATAGATTCATATTAGGCAAGCCTAATTTAATTCATATACATATGTACGGTCAGTAGGTTTGTTAAGAATTTGAATTTTGTATACGCGTTTTGTAGTTCAAATACTATATAAAAAGACAATTGTGGATTCACTTAAATGGAGTAAACAAAACAGTGAAACGGAGAAGTAATTAAAATGGCAAAACAGCAGAAATTAATGCTTCCAATTAGGCTTTTTTTGGAAAAGATAAAACGAATTCGAACTAATCGCTATTGCTGTCCTTGTCGTACACCGTCGACTTCTTTCACTAACACCTGCAGAGTGCGCATATATCTGTCCTTGTCATACCGTGTTGCTCTCTGTGTCTATCGCAGGGTACATCTCTATCCTGCTCGCACAATATCATCCTCTTTGTCCAATATATGTCGAATGTATATATTGTCTTTCCTTGTCATACCGTGTTGCTCTCTGTATCTATCGCAGGGTACGTCTCTATCCTGATCGCACACTACCGCCCTCTTCGTCCAACACAAGATATGTAATTTATCCTTGTCGCACAGCAATGCGTTCCTTGTCTACGACTACCCAAGTGCTGCCATCTATCGAATCTGGTTAAAAACACGAAAAAGTAACAGGAATATAGAACGCGCAAGGAGGTATCGCAGAAGATACTAGACACGGACCGCACTACTGTGCGACAAGGAAAGACATACCTCTCCCTCTAATCTATCGAATGTTCGTTAATTACTCTTTTTCGGGGAAAAATTCATGCACTTCTGGAATTGCGGAATAAAGCGCGCATCTCAAGGAATATTCATATACAGTTTTGGAGCGGAATTTTTGTCCAGTTAATTAGTAATTAGCAATGTTTGCATGATGTACACGTTGTTATACAAGAAGAGGGACACGGTGGTTTTTCGCGTAATTCGCGTCATACGTAATTAATTTATGAACTTTTATGCATGAAGAATAGAGTACTGGATCTGCGGAAACTTCCACGATCTCATGGAATTAGAATAAACCACAAAATTCTGTGGAATTGTAAATATAAGTTCGGTACTAATAGAAAATTATAGACGCAAATCGCAGCAACTATGACGCTGGTTACGATAATTGCTAATAGCTTCTTATTTCGACAAAAATTCCGCTCCTAAACTATACGTGAATATTCCTTGGGATGCGCGCTTCATTCCGCAATTCCAAAAGTGTACGAATTTTTTCCCCGATAAATAATAATTAACGAACATTCGATACATTAGAGGGAGAGGTGTGTCTATCCTTGTCGCAGACTAGTGCGTTCCTTGTCTTTCACACGGCATAAATCTGTCTTTGTCGCACAGTAGTGCGAATAACAAACAAGAATAAAACAAGAATAACAATCTTTTTTTTAATTTTTCCATCGAGACAACGATCTACAGTGAGATCCGTTATAACGTACCGCACGCGTACCGAGCGAAAATTCAAAGTCGATTTTCTCGAAAACAAAGTCTCAAACGAAAAATTTTTATTGTATATTTTCGACTTCTTTTTTCGCGTAGAATCACCCCCTTTCCGCTTGTACCACCAGTTACCAACCACCCTGTATATACGCAACGAGCGTAATCATCTTCTGTACAGTTGTTGTCGAAATAAAGAGTACATTATAACCTGTTACCTCAGCGTTATAATTAATTCAACTACTTCTATTATCTTAAACGAAATAGGGGATCGATCAGTTTCGTGGCGTCGATTGTAAAATCGTAACAGAAATTTATGAACGGTCGACAAAACACTATTAATTATATCCGAAACTGTTTCAGGTAAAAGTTGAATGGCTTCAAAGTCGGCATGTTTTCATGTTAGAATATAATATATGTCGGGTTTACATTATGATTTAGGGTTAGGGGCGTGAAACGAATCTTCGTTTGGATTACACAGTGTCGTTATGCGATAGAGAAGACATTGACTAGTGCAAATACGATTATTACAGGATTGGACAAGTAACCGTGGTAATTAGACACTCGAGACACTAATGACAATGATCCTAGGTTCAATAACGAATTCGCGGTCAACGAGATGATAGATGTACGTGCTCACGAAATCTAAGTCGGACGCGTAATATTCACTGGTCGTAAGGGGCTACTCTTTTCGTCGATGAGATCGCAAGGAAGAATGAGTTTCCGTCCCGATGATGCCACAGAGGAAAACTATAGTGAGGTGTGTCTAAGGACACGAGGTTATCGGATTCGTCGACGATAGCCTTCGTTCAGAAGGTGAGGGACATTGGCGTTGCTGCTAATTGGTTAATTTTCATATCGGTGGTTAGAAAGGATGCTAGCCGCCCTCGAGGGAAAGTTACTGGTGGGAGACGCCGTCCGTTGGACAATAGATCTCCTCTATCTTCTCGTAGTTGGGACAAAGACTGTTTGTCTGTTTGAATGACTTTAGTTAGCTAAATCTTAAGATTTATAACGGGCCCTCAGGCTAGCTGAACATGTACTGCGGAGGTGCATCGACATCTGGCAATCATGTTACTCGAAGAATAGGGTCTGCATATGGCAAGCTACGGGACAGAGATCGTTGGAAAGTTTACTGTCGAGTGTTGCAATTATTTCCTTTTTAAGGAGAGCTATAGAGTTACTCCATGCCTTTGTTAGACAAAGCGTTCATCCCGTGACCGCGGCTACGTTCGGCGACTGATCGTCGCCTTGAGCCCAAGCTCATTGTCACAAATCTCGCACAAATACAATTGGGCAGAATGACGGCAAATTGTTTAATTACAATTGCAAACCTTAATTACAATCTTTTATGGGTTTTCCGAAGTTTCAGAGGGGAGGCCCCGGTGTCCTCTCATCTCCGACATATATAATCATGAAATAATATAAAATACAATAATTAAATACTTGATATTCTATGACTTGGAGCGAAAAATATATTACTATATCTACATATACTATTACGTTCCTTGTCTATTATGACAGAACCTCTTTGATCGTAAATTGACCGTTGTGAAGCAGGCTCATGCTTATAAGTACCGCATGGTAGAAGTGAAAAGGAAATTAATGATCAAGCTGATT
Organism: Bombus flavifrons; assembly: GCF_040668555.2. Lineage (NCBI taxonomy): Eukaryota > Metazoa > Arthropoda > Insecta > Hymenoptera > Apidae > Bombus > Bombus flavifrons. The sequence goes on along the minus strand of NC_138455.1, from coordinate 6,256,087 downwards.
AATTAGTACTTACTATACTAAATCTATTCGGAATTAGTCCTCTTGCAGATACAAAATACAACTCTATCAATCTCTCTCTCTTCTCTGGTGCAATCTTACACCTCAATTTGAACTGTTCTCACTCTGACGCAACGCACAACTGCCATGCGCAAACGACTATTGCAGAGGCCTCTAGCCGGATACGAGCAGGTTGCACTGACATCTATGAGAATTGACAAAGACAGAACTACAGTGTATCGAATATCACGTTTTAATTATGCATTTAACTTTAAAGAAAATTTCATTTTTTGTTCATTCAAATATTTTGAAATACCAAAATGTAAGTTAAAAGTGAATGAAAAAATTGCAATGAAATTTCAAATATCGTAATATAGTTTTTATATTTTTATTTGTTTATAGTTATAATAGCCTAACTTCTTAACCTATTTTAGAATTACCATCCCTTACAATAAAATAAGTTATTAAATTATATCGAGAACAAAAGGGAGAAGTTGTTGAATCGAGGTTATTAATGTTTTAATAAAATTTCAAGTTGTCTTCTTCCTAATATATGAATCCTAACTATATTTCAGGTTAGATGTTATTGTAAAAAAGTGGAATATGATATGGAAATTCCTAGAAACCCATTGAAAGAGGTCTATAGTGCAAATAATCAAACTGTTAATGGTGTTATATATGATAATAAACCTTTTAAATATAAGTGCATAGCTGGTAAAATATATGTGTGGTGCTTATGTGGTAGAAGTAATACACAACCATTCTGCGATGGCACGCATAGGAATCAATTTCTTCAGATCAAGCAGAAGCCTATACGTTTTACAGTTGAAGAAACCAAAGATTATTGGCTGTGTAATTGCAAACAAACATCAAATCGGCCATTCTGTGATGGTACACATCTAAGAGAAGATATTCAAGCAAAGAAATAGTATACATGTACATAACAATAAATCAATTTTTATTGAAAATACCATTTGCTTGATATAATTTTAGTTATAAAAGATATAATACCACACTTCATTAAATTTTGGGATAAGTTCCACTCTTCTTTTCGTAAGATCCTAATACAATCAACAAAACGATCAATTATCAGAAAATCAATCGACAAAAAATTTGGAAAACAAAAATAGAAATCTGTTGCGACCTCTTACTAGTACTAGTAGCGACTAGTTGGCGGTCAGTTAAATTGTAAATGTTCGGTTGGGGTCACGTACCTTGCATGACATTAACGTTTAAGGTGGAGGGTTGATTAAAGAGTTCTAGTATGATTGTGATTCTGAATGTTTATTTTGAAAAGTTCTTTTTTAAAGTGTCTTGTGTGATATGTAATATGATCTAAATGTGTCTTTTTCTCGAAGCGTCTGGTGCTTATATTCTAGGTGCCAGTCTAGGGGGTGTGTTTTCATCAATGTCTTTTTGCGAGGTGGGAAACTATATCTGTCCAATCATGTAACTGTCGAAATGTTGTGAGCGTCTCGCAAGTGGAGCGCTTGTACGTATTTTTATTTCAACATATGAACCACGATCATACAAACAAGTTTCAACATTTACTACGGAAGACCGTCCGGGGATTGTAACTAGACGTAAAAAATCAACATGAAAAACAACAACTTCTCTGTCTTTGTCTGACATTCATAGCACGTCACGCATGCGCAGAATGAAAAACTTGTTCCCTTCTTTCCCTGTTCCCTGATTTTTCACAACTCCATTTTCAGATAGTTTGCCCTAAACTTCGGTATATGAGTGTCGGGACCTGTTTATATGATAGTGCTACGGACAATTCATAAAAAGTTTACATCTAACGGAGAGTATCCTCTCTGCCCTTAATATAATTTTCAACGTTTCTTTCGTTAAATAGAAACTCGCCATAAGTGATCTAGAGGCTTACTTCAGTTCATAGATGTTCGAATTTTTAACTTATTAAATGTAACGACTTTTATAACAAATAGAAAATAATAGAGATAATCTATCTATATAAGGTTCTTAAACAATTGTATGAGATAATTTTTATTAGTCTTGTACTTGATAATTGGTTCTACTATGAAATCTGTGTAAGTTTATATTTTATTTTATTTTTATGATAATAACGATATTTATTTTACAACTTTCCATATTATTATATCATATTATTATATTTTTCCATATTATTATATTTTTTTATAAATTAAACTACTTATTTAGAATAAATAATAGTAACGTCTAATCAGTAATTCTTATTCACTTCCACTAGGAATTCAAAACCACTTGTTGCAATACGAAAGTACGGAAACCGACCGAAATGTGATAATGATGCAATTAAGGAACCTGTTAAAGTCTTTTGTCGCATAAGGCCAATGGTTCATCCCAATGATGAATCTTGTATAAAGATTATTTCTGACACAAGCTTTGTTATTACACCTTCAGAATCAGTAACAAATGGTCGTAATGTAAATAAAGCTATTCAAACGTCTTTTAGTCACATTTTTGGTCCAAATTCTTCTCAAGGAGAAGTATTTGATATAGTAGCATTGCCACTTATTCGAAATCTTATTAATGGTAAAAATAGTTTACTCTTCACATATGGAGTAACTGGAAGTGGCAAAACTTACACTATGTCTGGTAATCTGCATGATGCAGGCATCATGCCTCGTAGTTTAGATGTTATTTTTAATAGCATAGCAAACTATCAAACAAAAAAATTTGTCTTTAAACCTGATAAACTAAATGGCTTTGATATACAAAGTGAAGTTGATGCGCTATTGGATAGGCAGAATGAACTTCAAAAACTTGTTGCTTCTTACAATGGAAAAGCTTTTAGACAGTAAGGTTTTTTTTTTAATTTTTTGAGATTAGGTATTTTCTACCATGTTTATGTAAAATTTTAATGTTTTATATATTATTCAAAGATTTAAAGGAGATGGTAATAACGATAACAATGAAAATGTCTTAAATTTAAGTAACGAATCAGAAATATTAGATGTTGATGAAGATAATGCATATTCAGTTTTTGTAACATATATAGAAGTCTATAATAATAGTGTATATGATTTATTGGAAGAAAATGATGGAAAAACTAAGTGAGTATACATTTTAAAAATGTAGTCGACATTTTATGGAATTTATTAAAAAAAAAATTCTGAAACAATTTAGAACTTTGCAAAATAAAATTATTCGTGAAGATGGAAATAGAAATATGTATGTTCACGGATGTACAGAAGTAGAAGTAAAGAGTTCGGAAGAAGCATTTGAAATATTCCAACGTGGGCAATGTAAAAGACATATTGCACATACTAATCTTAATACAGAATCAAGCAGATCTCACAGTGTTTTTACTATAAGACTTGTCCAGGTAAAGTAATCTAATTATACTGTATAACTGTATTATACCTACAATGTTAATATCTTACCAGGCACCATTAGATAAGGAAGGTGAACAAATTGTCCAAAATAAACGAGTGATTTGTGTTAGTCAATTGTCTTTAGTAGATTTGGCAGGAAGTGAGCGTACAAACCGTTCAAAAAACACTGGACAAAGACTTAGAGAAGCAGGTAATTTATCAAAATATATCATTGCTCTTTTATGTTTATGTGACTTATATTTGTTAAAATAGGAAATATAAATAATTCGTTAATGACACTACGCACTTGCTTGGAAATACTACGTGAAAATCAAACTCAAGGTACAAATAAAATAGTTCCTTATAGAGATTCTAAAATAACACAGTTATTTAAGAATTACTTCGATGGCGAGGGAAATGTTAGAATGATCACTTGTGTGAATCCTAGTACTAACGATTATGATGAAACTATTGTAAGTATTTATGTTTTGGAGGCAAGTAATATTTGGAATATAAATTCAATATAATAAAATTTTTCTTTTTCTATATAGCAAGTCTTAAAGTTTGCTGAAGTTAGTCAAGAAGTACAAATTACAAATTCCACAACTTCAAAATTAGATTTAGGATACATACCTGGTAGAAGACAAGCTAATAAAGTAAGGAAAAATACATATATATAGTAATATATTAAAATAATTTTTGTACATATTTAGTTATTGACATTACTTTTTGATAGATATTTAAAGAAGCAAGAAACAGATTAGAAAATGCTGGTAATCCAGCTGCTGCTGATTTGGAAGTTGATTTGGGTTTAGTATACAGGTAAATGATTAAAGTAATGACTAAATCAAACACTAGTAATAATTAATTAGTAAGAATAAATTATTAAATTAATGATTAGATTATTAATTAATAATAAAAAAATTATTTTGTTATGTGATACATTTTTTTCCAGTCTTGGAGGGTCATTCCCAGAGATGGAAATAACAAGTCCACATAATGACGAAATAATTACTACACTTATACGTTTCTTAGAATTGCGTATTCAGAAGCGGAATATTTTACAAGAAGACCTGAAACAGAAACGTAATTTTTAAACATATTGATTGAAAAACATATTTTCCGAAAATTTATATCAAATTTGTTCATTTTTTAGAAACGAATTTTAGAAACATGATAGTAAAAATCGAACGGGAAAATGTATCTTTAAAAATTGAAAACTCTACATTGAAAGCATCAAACGATCAACGGCAAAAGAAGGTAAGTCTTTATAGCAATAATTATAACAGTTAAATCTTCAGCATAAAATTTTTTCAGATCTCTGCTTTGGAAGCTCATATTTGTAAAACAGAAGCTCAAATTGATACTCTACTATCTAGATTAAATAATGCAAACGATATAATCAGGCATATGAAACAAGATGTAACTCTTTATTTTATATTAATCTATCTGCATTTCTTTTTGTCAAATAAAACATTCTTCTAACAATCAAACAAAACCTTTGCAGTTACAGAACAAGAGTATGTTACTGAATCAACGTGCAATAGATAAGCAGAGGGTAAAAGAAAAATATAATAGTAAAATTCAAGCAGAAACTGATAAAATGAGTAAAGAACTGGAAAGCAAACTTCGTCGGCAACGTGAAATTCTTCAGGTATATTGTATTAATTGTACATACCTTATACAGGGTGGTTTGTAACTGGTGGTACAAGTGAAAAGGGGGTGATTCTACGCGAAAAAAGAAGTCGAAAATATAGAATAAAAATCTTTCGTTTGAGGCTTTGTTTTCGAGAAAATCGACTTAGAATTTTCGCTCGGTACGCGTGCGGTACGTTATAACGGATCTCACTGTAGATCGTTGTCTCGATGGAAAAATTAAAAAAAAAAAAAGAAATTAAAAAAGGAATTGTTATTCTATATTTTCAACTTCTTTTTTCGCGTAGAATCATCCTGTATAATTACTAATTTATCTAAATCTCTCATTTCTTTAGAATCAAATGAAAGAAAAAGAAGATAAGCTGAAATTAGTGAAACAAATATTAATAAACGATGATGAGATGAGTAAAAATGATAGACCAGAATCCAAGGAAACAATTCATGTACAGAACGATGTTGAAATGCCGATAACATCGAAAATTACTACAACTGTTCCGAACACTGTCTCGGAATCTATACTTATTACAACTACACCAAAAACTACTACAAAAACTGTCTCTACGATTAAATTTGAAGATTGCAATGATACCCGACCAAGTAGAAAAGTAAATATAATAATTGTTATGATTTTAAGTTATATATTAAAAATAAAATTATATTACCTTTAATCATTTGTAGGATAGAATTCCAGTAGTGAATCCGCGCTATAGACGGTCACAAAGTGCAGATAGATGGCTTGATCATCGACCTCCTGGATTAGTTCCGGTTGGTACTATCCTTCAACCAGTAATTCGAAATAAACGAATAAGCGTCAAGCAACTGATAGATCCGAAAGATATAACAAATAAAGCATCCAGATACTGTCTTGTTGCTCAAGAACAAGACACAGATGGTGAACTTGAAACTAAATTATACAAAGTTTGTATTATTAATGTTTTCAAAATATCGATATATTTAGATAGAATAATGATACAATTCTTGGATGATAGGGAGACATATTACCAACTAGTGGAGGAGGTGCACAAGTAGTATTTAATGATATGGAGCATTTAAAACAAGTTTCACCTATTGCAAGAAGGAAACGCAGCGGTTATTTGAGCCCAGGAGAGAATTCCACTTCTCAAAAAGATTACTGTGGTTCAGAACAAAATAACTCAAAGAAACTCCGTATATAATTTATTAAGGAAGTTTTTGACATGTTATTGGTTTAATCTTGAAACATGATAAACCCTATAACAAAAAAGTTAAATATATACAAAACATATATAAAAACCAAAGACGCGAAGAAATTAAATTTTCTTCAATTTTGGATGCAATAACTAAAGTACAAATTAATTTTAAGTATATAATTACCTAGTATATTTTTGTTTCATTTGATGATAAAATATTTATCATTCGTTAGTAATTTACTTTATACATAAAAAATAATTGTTTTTAGTTTAAACTATGTAATCATATTATTACAACCAATATCTTTTATTATCTAGAGCATATTATAAAATAAAATTCAACATTCTCTTTCCTAATATTTTTTTATTTATAATTCCTTATTGTGTTAAATGTCCATTTATTTCCCGTGGCTTATACAATACAGACTCTGTGAATAATACAAATGTTAGGATAACAGAAGCCTGGATATATACTGCCAACAGTAAAATAGTGAATATATACATCGTTTCTACATGGTGCGAATTGCAAAAATCTAAATTGAAAAATAAACAAAATCTTTCTTGCAATTTAATTAAGCAAACCGTTTATAAATCTATATGTTTCAAAGTCTATAATAGACTAAAGTTGTTGCATATAAACTTTAAATTCTTTCGAGATTTGTAAGTCAATGAATATATAATAATAGAAAAAAAGAAATATACGTTTGAAAGATTTGTTACTATGTAACAGTAAATCGTAGTTGACAAAACAATTTATATTTTCTCTTACAGAATCTATAACATTACAGAAATTGAGCGTATTTTTATAACTGTAATAACTGTTTTTTTATAATACACCTTTGTTGGCAATATGCATTTTCATTTACTTTTGTGGTTTTTCCAATGTACTGGCAATGTATAAAATCATATAAAGTATCAAGACTAGATGAATACCTTAATTAGTAAAGTAATTAGTCGTTATATTATGATCAGTTTTAACAAATTATAAAAAATTGATTATTACAATAGATTATTTAAAGGTAGAGTATCATGCAACGATACATTCTCCTTTTTGTTTTTGCATAATGTAATGATATACGGTCTTAAAATATAATTAATAACAAGCAATTTTTTAATATAAAGTTTATCGAATAAAAAAATGAAGCTGCATTAAATTATCTTGCATTAAAATTATTAAGCGAGATCTTGTGCTACTGATTACGCCGAAGCTTGACGCATTATGAATCGAATGCTACAAAGGAACGTATCACTTCATATGCTGTTCAAAACTGAACACATTTTCAACAAATTGATTCTAGATAATTTTTACGTAAAAGAGGAAATAAAACAAACATACTTTGATTAAATAGTTTTCTTTATAAATATTATAAATTAGCATTCCATTCGCAATGCGCCAAAAAAATATATTTCATACTTCTTTACTTAATTTCTCTAATGGAATCATCGGCTAAGTTTGAGCACTTTACAAATTAAAGGAGACATATATCGCGCATAATACGTACAGTTCTTCTTGTTCCCTGTAAATGTAACTTCACAAACTAAACGAATCGATGGTCTTAACACCAATTCGCGGTAACTGAAATGATCAAAGAGGTGACATTTACAGACTTTAACATTTACTAATAATTTTTTTAAAGTTTCAAGCTCTTACACTATAGTACCTTCTGCGCATATAATATATTACTTCTCTCCTCTTTTTTTAGACCTACCAAAAACGAAAGTTCTCGCTGTAAAAGCCATTACGTTATACCTCGAATATTTAAACATTCCAGACAACACCACAGACACTAGATCAGAAGCATTATAATTCATCTTGACGAAATTGAGAGACTCTTTACGATAAATGTAGGCTTCCTTTGTGAAACACTTAATCGTGTCCCTATAATTCTGATTATCATATGTAACATCAACATTAATTTTAATATTTTCCAATAAACTAATATTACATATCATTTACTGTCAAATGACGGTAATTAACGCAGCTTTTATAGCACATTATGTGTACCAAAAACAATATACAATACACACTTCTGTTAGCATTATTTATATATCAATAATTCATACAACGAAATAATAGACATTAAACAAATATGCGTAAAAACTATTTCTTTGAGTATAATATTGAGTATCACCTCACAAAATAAAAATAATCTACAATAAACTTTTCTAACAGAATTTTTATGTGTTCCTGATTGTACACATAATGTACGAAAAACTAATGTAAGTCTCACGTTTTGAAGATATACATAAAATGAAAGAAAAATAAAGAACACAAGAAAACTACAGTATTTGACAATTGTCTTTATAGAAAAATTGTAATTAAATACTGAGAAAATATGTCACTGGTTATAAAAACTACTAAAATATTCCCTGGAAAAAATTTGTTGACAGATCTTCTAAGAGTTTGTAATCCACGAAATTGTGTTATGCTTCTAACTCCATTGTAAATGTTATAAGGAATACTGAAATATGTAATCAACGGTACTGACCAAATAACAGTACATACCAAATAAAGATCTTTATGGTCAAACATCAAAGTGCGAGGAACGAATTCGATGCACTTAACATAAACGCAGTAAAAAACGATAGTGTCATCACGACTTTCGAACAAGCGGTCCAAATTTACAAGCTTAACAACAACGAACAACGAGCTTATTCTATAGCTTTGCTCATGAACTCTATAAATCGCTTGCCGTATTGTTCTGGATCACAGGTGGATATACCATCGACATTAGCACCATACTTCACTGTTTTAGCTGCCTTTGCTGCCTGCTTACGCACACCATAATGAGTTAGCACATCTATTATGGCTAAAAAATAAATTTCCTTTGTAGGTGCACCTGAAATAAAACAAAATTTGGATGTTAATTTAAATATTTATGTGTTAATTGTAAGCAATATTACCTTCTTTACTAGGAATCGCATAAATATCTAATTCAGGAATTATGGCATCTTCATATTGTAAACTCGTGTCGCGCAACAACGTGGCATGTGGTGATTCAGGAGGCGTTGCCATACCTGCAACACCGCTCCAACTCCATAGACGGCTAATAAAAATGTTACGTTACAAATTTCGAAAGTAAAATTCTATGAAATACTTCACTATATCGTAAAAATGCATACTCTCCCATTGGGCCTCGTGAATCAAGCCCACTTCCAGATTCGCTATCATCCTCTTCTTCATGATTATCCTCCTCCTCCTCTCTTTCTGCACGTTCTCTGTTTTCTTGTTCGGCCCGCGCACAATCGTGCAGTCCAAGTAATAGAGAATAATCCATCAAATGCAATTTTGTTAAAAACTATAATAATCAATTTGTCAATAAATATAAAATGTACAATTACATAAATACAATAAATAAGAAATGAAACTCACGTCGACATCAGCGGTTAACGTCTCTATAAGTTTAGTTTTTGCCTCTTCGCCGATATAAATTTTCGTTCCCTCTTTAACAAAATCATTATCTTTATAAGTAGGCAAATCTTTTTCCTTTTCTTTGTCAGATGCTTCACGATCTACTGTCGAGCCTTTTAGATCGAATTTTTTATGAGTAGTTAAATGATTTGAAAATACATTTCTTATGGCAACGACATAATGTTCAACTCCATCTACTGTCAAACGATACATGCCAAGATATTGGGGTAACAAAGTTTTTCCGTGCCTTTCTACAATATACTAATATATACAGAAGGAAAATTGTTAGTTTTATTTAAGAAAAAGCAAATATATATATAATAGTTTACATGTATAAATAACAATTCTACATACTGGATGATAGTGTTTTAAAAACGAATACATTCTTTCTACCTCTTCCTTTGTGAGAGTTTTGATAATAAACAGTTTATCATAAGACTGGTAAAATTTTGCACCACTTTTTCCAGATGAGTCCTCTAATATTGGTTGTGATCTGGAAATGATAAAAACAATATTAATATTAGTTTAGCGCAATGGCATAGTAAATTATTTATTTCCAGCAATAAAAACGTTTTTCTTTCTCTGAATTTCTGAAACACTATTAGTATACCTCTACCACATATATTAGCATGCATTTAAAAAAAAACAATAGTTATTAAGCATAATAACTAACCAATAATGATACTGTTATTCACATACTATACTATTACAACTAAAATGATCAATATATACATAAACATAATATATCCAATAAATACATAAACTAAACTAAATGAAGATAAGTTCATGCTTTAACACTAACTCTAATTCTTCTAACGCTCTACAAACATTTAATTATGAACATATAGTCTAAGTACGGTAATATAATACTAGAAAAGAATTGTGTACAATCAACTGTGTTCCTTTGAGCTGATTTCTTATATTTAATGAAAGTCTCATAAAAACGTGTTAGCCACAAGCAACACGCACAAAGTGAAAAATCAAGTCTGGCTAACCTCAGACGCTTTGGTTTAAAACTGTAGGAACGTAGTGGTTTATTTAGGACTGGAATTTGCGAAAGAACAGGAGAAGGAGAAAAAGTTATTGAAGGAGCAGTAGCACAATGCTGAACCAATTTATGAGTCTTCCCATTCCTAGCCAAATTCCAATGCCTCTCTGATAGGGAAGGATTAAATGCCCGACATCTAGTATCAAAATTCTTGTATTACAATTTACTATCAACAATCCTTATGTATTACATTTAAATGAAAAGTAATACTTTCTATTTGTAAAGAAATGAAGAAAATTTATTGTTTCCATGTATAGTTATACACATTTATGTAACTGCAATATAGTACACTAAATTTTATATACTGAAATATGTTAGTAACAATAACATTATGTTCCTGTTAATGCATTCTCTTTCTTTTTCGTTATAGTTGAATTTATGCTGAAATTAAAAATATTTCTTTTCCTTATTTCTTTAAATTTATATTTGATATAATATGATAGATGTATCTCAAAATGATATAATTATTTTTACAAAATGTAATATTGTAACAAAATATGTTTCTTATGATATTTCAATACAAAATTAATTTCAAATATCATGATAAAACTTTTAATTGCAATGATTTGTGTATGAGTCATTGGGTGGATTATCTTCCTTCAAGGTTGTATCAAGTAAAGCCCCTAAATCTGCAATACTCTATAAATAAGTGAATGTGCTGTATAGGAAAATAAGTAAAGAAATATTTACCAAGTTATAATAATACATACAGATACTTTATATGTGTATTACAGTTATAATAACATATGCAGAAAGCAGTCACAGAATAAAACATATCTTTGACATGCAGTGCAATAAACTAATATTAAAATTAAAAAAAAAATAAATTATGCTTTACTTCTTATTCATATAGTACATCTTAAACAAGTACTGCATATTATAATTACTTTAATAATATTTTTCAATTATTTTCTGAAATGAACTTAATGTATTTGAGAAATATGATTTACAAAATAAATTATTTTTTACCTTGTCATTGATTCCTTATAGTCCAAATCATCTATACCAAATCTTTCCCGTAAATTTCTGAATACCAACGGACAATATTCTTTAAACTTAAAGTGCGAGGGCATATTTTCCCTAAAACAAAAAGTTGAATATATGAGTAACCTTCTGCTTGGAAAGTATAAATTTTTAACATATATAACATACAGATTTCATATATATAGGTTCCATATATATCTACTAAGAATACAAACATTTTTTAAGTTAAGGAGTAAAGCTATGAATATCTTTATCATTAACTATAATTTCAGATCAGGAGGACCTTCATTCATTCTATTATTAAAAGCAGTGACCAACCTAGCAATTCAGTATTTAGCGATATATTTAGAATAGGCCACCTCAGAGAGTTACTTTACATTTACATTAATAAATTCTTCCTAATATCAAACAGAGCATTACCCTTATGACTCAACTCACTATTAACTACGTTTAAGTTCAAAATTTTTCCTTTAACGTTTGTCATTTCCTTTAATATTGAATTAACACATATTTTGGCATATAATGTAATACAACTTACTTGTTAAAAAGATGGTTATCCACTTTTAACTTGCTATAAGCTCTGAAATCGTCTGGCAGGAGCACTACTGGTATATTAACATGACTAAGCTCATTTATCTGTAATACGTGTATGTTACATGTAACATTTATGTAAACATAATTTCCTAAATAAGTTGTTATTATGAACACTACTGCAAAAGTTACTATAAAAGATTATATACAAAAAATACAAATTACATCAAGACATGTATTTATATATTTATTGCACAAATTTATCACATAATTTTTACATATTGGGATTATATATTTGTGTACATAGATGTCATCATCCACAAATGTGAATATGGAAATAATTGTATATATTGTATAATTGTATATATGGAAACAATTATAATTGCACATTTATACTACTATTTATTGAACTAAAAGAACAACTACATATTAAAATGGAAAAAACTGATTCAATTATATAATTAAGTAATTTTTTAAACTTCAGCTTTTTCAAATGTATAATACTTCTTAATAAACTAAATTTTTATTTCATATACAAATAAACATGCGGTAACTATAGGAAACATAACATGATTTTAAATTTAGATAAAATTACAATGTTGTATCAAAAAATTTACTATAGTGATATAAATCCTTCATTACTCCTGATTACTAATAAAAAGATTTCATAAAATCTTATAAACGCAAATATAAAACCCGACAACAATTTGCAAATATATAGTACAATAGAAAAATAGCGCAGGACGCGTTTCAAATACATATTTTCTTAACTTCCAAGAATATTATAGGAGAAAATTACATTAATGTAAAACGTGACGTAGAATAACGCAGCGTTTTTCATAAATTTCCGATTCTATCCAGCTTGAAGAGAGTGAAAGAAGAAAATGGCATTTCGATGACGTACGACGCTGTCACGCAGTTATGTTAATACTCACCGTGTGATTGACACCCCACATAAAAACACTAAGAAGAGGTTCGTTTGCACGGAACAGCTTAACCTTTTGATGTTTAACTCGAAAATGTTTCTTTTTGAGCTTGCTAAGCCCACTGGACATTTGTGGTGCACTAGACATGTTTCTCGTGCTGGTGCTTCCTATTGAATATTTCTAATAAACACCCCCGTTTATACACTCAACGAAGAGTTTAAAACAAACTCCTTACACTGCTGTCATTGCGAAATGCCTGATACGGCAACACTAAACGCGGAAAAAAGTCGCAAGCTCGATACAATATTCGCGGAGAGGTTCCAAGTGTACCCTACCGCGGTTGATTAGCGACTGAGCTCCTTTTAAAAATGGCGTGGACGACAGAGTGCTACCTGCAACTTGCAACAGCTATAGAAACTCTGCGGATATGCAAGTTGTGCCTTGGCACAGTTTCCAATTGTGGTAAACGAGAAATTTTATGGATTTTCTGCGTTACAATAATGCCAAATTATTGGAACAAGTATTAATCAAATTTTATTTGACTCTTAACAAAATTTGAATTTCTGAAGTAGCTTTAATTATCGTGTAGATTATAGATCATTGTATCATAAGGAATTAAACGATGATAGTTACTCTTACAGTTTTTTTCACTTTTTTAAGTAATATATTTCTTGCTAATTGTAATGAATCATATAGAAAAATTATACCATATAACCTATTGTAGTGTAAAATTAAGAAATGACGTCAACAAAATCTTATTTTGTCTTTTTCTGTTTAATATAAAATATTTTCTCTTATTAAGAGACAAATGTGAGTTTTTATATAAATTATATTAGGTTATACCAGAGCTTATACATATATATACATATTTTAACTATTACAAGTATTTTGTATTTTTTTGTATTTGTGATTAAAATTACAAAAAGCTTGATATCACAAGTAACCGAACGATGTTATTCCTTTACATATAAAATATATTTTTGACATATTAAAAGAAATGAAATGATATTTATCTCAACGCGAATTTGTTAATAAATTCAAATCTGCTGGCGATTCAGCCTTAAAGAATAATTTATCGTAGTACTATAAACGCGTCATAACGCGTGCACCAAGAAAGCCGCCACTGAACGTCGTGCTAAAAAACTCATTAAAATACTAAGCTCCACGTTCGAATATAAAAATGGAAACAATGTCGAATCCTTATCCAAAAAAAATGCACGACACTTACGAGGATGAAGAAGAGAGGAAACACTTTCAACGTATCGTCTCAGCTTTTAAATATTACAAGTAAGTATATCATTAAAAATCGTTTTGTTTGATTGACTCTAATCCTCGAATCGATGTTTCGTTCTTATCTTTATTGCTCTTATTCTTTTGCTTTTTTCATCGAACATAGTACTCCGGCATAACTTTATAAGATATCGTTCAAAATTTTTCGATTATCGTCAAAACTTCTTAATATCACTGCTTAACCTTCAACGATATGGCATTGAGTTTATATTTTATTTGCAGTTTTCATAGTTATCCTACAATTATAGGAATAATTTTTTACATTACATTGCTGTAATATAGTTTTTAAAAGTAAAGGTATCATAATTTGAGTATTTAGCAAGAAAAATGTATAGGTTTTCAATTATGATATGGCTATGTTTTTCAATTGTTGTCCTACTTAAATTAGTTTAATATTCATGATTGTATAACTATAAATTCATAATTGTGTGAAGCATGAAGCTTAAAACTTACGAATGTAATAATATTATAAATGTTACTTATATCAAAATTTTCTTTTTACAGAAATCACTCACTATTAAGGGTTAAGAAAACAGAATCATATTTGCTATCGCTTCCAGCTCATCATCAGAAGCTTTTGTCAAAATATAGAGAACATCTGCAAGAAGTTAAAAGATGTATTGAAAATAATGATGAGATAATTAAGCTTATCATAAAGGATGTAGCACATATTTTTGAAAATGTGAGCCCAGCTACTGCACAGACTGACAGTGTAAGAAAAGTTCACCTGGTGTGTGGCATGTATATTCTGTTGTATAATATGATATGTTTTTAAAATTGTGACTAATTAATTCTATTAACCTTATTAAACATAAACACAATTGTGTTCATGCTGTCACATGATATTTTATTTTATTTTATTTTATTCAAAATAGAAAACTAACAAAATAGAAAATCTTAAAACTATACCAATATAGCTTCTCATTAATTGTTGAAGTTAATTTAACCATTAACACTCTTGAAGAAAACTCTCAATAAAGTTTTGTTACTATAACACTAATTGCCTAGGAAGAAATATTTTACCTATTTCTCTCATTCAAGCTTGGATTTTTTTTATCATTTTAACAAGCTTCTTTTTTTATAAAAGTATATTCTATTGTACAAAATATAGGTAGGTCTAATTGCAGACATTAAATCCTCGTCCAGTAATGGCTGATCAAGAAAAGGTTCAAGCAACCATTAAACAACTGGTTCGTGATTGGAGCGTGGAAGGTACCGAAGAACGAATGGCGTGTTATCAGCCTATTATAGATGAAATTATGAATCAATTTCCTGTAGATTATTGGTATGACCCCTTCAAACTTTCTGAACACATTACACGAATAAAATGTTCTATCAAAATATATTCAGACATCTAGAATCTAGCTACAGTGGTGTAGTAGAACATAGTTCAGAAAAGTATGAAATGATAGGTAAATTTCCAGTACACCATCAGACGTGCAAATTCTAGTACCTGGAGCAGGTTTGGGAAGACTAGCATATGAAATTGCGAGACGTGGATATACTTGCCAAGGAAATGAATTTTCCCTTTTTATGCTCTTTGCTTCTCATTTTGTATTAAATAAGTAGGTAAAAGTTAAATATTTTTAGCAAACAGTATTCCTTTTAAGATGACTTTTACTATTCATATTTAATACTTTATAGATGTAGAGGAGTAAATTCATATCAAGTACATCCGTGGGTACATCAATATATGAACAATTTAAAACCAGAACATCAAACTCAAGCTGTGTTCTTCCCAGATGTAAATCCTAGTGATCTTCCAGAAAATGCGCAATTCTCCATGGCAGCTGGGGATTTCCTGGAGGTAAATATCAGGACATATTAAAAATAAATAAATATCTTAAAAATTTCTATTTTTGTACTTCAGGTTTATACAGAAGACAATCACTGGGATTGTGTAGCCACGTGTTTTTTTATAGATTGCGCAAATAATGTTGTACAATTTATTGAAACTATTTATAAAATTTTAAAGCCAGGAGGTATATGGATAAATCTTGGTCCACTATTGTATCATTTTAGTGATATGCCAATGGAAGATTCTATAGAACCAAGCTACGATGTAGTTCGCGATGTGATTCACGGATTTGGATTTCAATTAGAGGTAATTAACTTCATAAAAGGACATTGACTGTTATATAATACTAAAAACTTAATCGAATTTTACAACTTAGAATATTTTTAGAAGGAAGAAACGCGCGTAAAAACGCGATATGCACAAAACGTTAACAGTATGTTGCAATGTGAATATAATAGTGTATATTTTGTTTGTCGAAAACCTAAAAGACACATAGATAACAATGTGAATTATAGAAATGGCACTGAAAGTAATGGTATGCAAGAACAAGAAAACTAACTATTGACGACTTCCTGTGTTTCACTTGTAAGAAAAATTGATGTAATTGTAAATGCATTATGTAATAGGTTCATTACTACAAAAGCAAAGCTGTTATACTTCATGAAACAAGTCAATATTAGGTAATTTAAGTCTAGAAAAAGTAACAAAAATCTTTAAATATTGTTAAAAGTTGAACTAATATCTTTTTATCGAGAATTTCATTTCACTGTAAGTAACTGCCAAACATGACAGCTCTATTGTTAGCAAATTGGATAATAAAATTATGCAATTATTGTTTTAAATATCGACAAAAGTTGATACAAGTTCAAAGAGACTCTTCTTTAGTACTAATAACAGTTTTGCAATTTTTCTTTTGAGTTCAATATTTGTGATTTAGCATATCATTAATGTTTATTGTTTGAGATATTTACTAAATAGCGTCATAATATGAAATAAAAGAAACTCGATTTGGTTGCATGTACGTACTATGCAATATTTTTTCCAACCAGTTTGAAGACAAATTTCATTTTATTTGTCAAATTTCTCTTACAAACCAATGTTGCCTTGTCTAATTCTGTCAGTTATATTAATATCTTAAAGAGAGTGCAATTCCACAATTCTGGTATTTTTCATTGTAGTATTCATTATTTTACCAATTTTTTCAAAGATATACAATATTCAAGTCTCACAAATGTCAATATCTGTTTCAAAATTGTTTATAATATGTACTTGATATTATGTTATTACAAACCAAACAGTCAGTAATATTGTGCAACCAAAGTTTATCTTAAAATGCAAAATACATGCAGGCCAAAATTACTATAAAATAAAATAGGCCTAATGATGTACTCTCTAATGTAATTTTTTATTAAAAAAGTACATTTCTGAAAATTTAATTAACAGATTTTTATTGCCTCATAAAAAATGATTAATGATCAAATATATCAATACCTTCTCTATTTACAAACTTTTATTAAGATATTGTACAAATAATAATGCAATTTGGTTAATTTCAATTTGTTGCATTTTACTATAAGTTAAAAATTGTCTTCGTAGCCTCATAAGCTGTGCTGCAGTACATGGATTCTGTACTGTTAAATTATATCCTGGTATCTTAAATTCACTTTCAATACCCAGTTGCTTAGCTGATAATATTGCCTTTGCCAAAATAGAAAATACATATTTATGATTTGTCATAATAATGTTGTTTATGATGTTTAACATCTCTTATAATATTTACTACAAATTTTATTATGCTTGGCTAATAAGTAACAATTTTTAAGCAACTTACATTAGCTACTTCTTGAGTTACAGTATCCAATTCATATAAATAGTTAGTAGATGACAATGGTGGCTGAAATATGATATAATCAAATTAAAAATTATATTAATCAATTTAAATTTTAAGTCATATATATGACAATACTAACACATTGTGTACTTAAATTTGGTTTTGGTGCTTTTACTTCATACAACGATTTATAAATTTCATCAAATTTTAAATCATCTTCTGCTGATACAGCAAATAGTGGTGTATCCCAACGGTTTTTATTGTCTGGTGTTTCATATCTATGAATTATATTATAAATCTCTGACTTTATTTCATTAAAAAAGTGTCACATTTAATCCATGATACTTTTGATTACCTCATTACAAGTGCATCGAAAATTTCTCTGTTATATTGTTCATATTTTGGTCTTTTCTCATTCCACAACCAAGCATGCTCAACTGGTATATCACAAAATATTGTACACTGAGGAGTTTTGTATAGTTTTGTCATACAATATATCTCATAACGATATCCTTTAATATAATTACTACCGTCAATAATTAATATATCATTTGTGTTTAACATTCGCTGAGCTGCTGACTTTATGTCACTTCTCACACTTTTTTCGTTTTTAGAATCTACAGCAAATAGTAAAATCAAAATAAATCTGAATGTTCTTCGTTAATAATAAAACTAAAATAAAGTAGTATCTAACCAGCATAAAATATATTTCGATCGAAACCTCTTTTAGTAACAACATCAATTTCACTTATAACTTTTACATTTTTTCCTTTGTTCATAAAATATTCCTTTAATTCGAAAGTTCGTGTTGTTTTACTACTACACGGTATACCAGTAATAATGATAAGTGGCATAGTAAAATATTCTTTCAGTATTAACGAATCAACATAAACACTTTAACCTATCACAAATCATAGGCGTAACCATCTTTAAATGTAGATTCACGATGCATTTATACGTGTTTTTTTATACATTCTTTAAAAAATGAAGAAGAAAAAAGCTAAATAATTACATAAATTTAAAATAAAATAATATAAGAACATATAATAAAACTAGAAAGACAATAATCAAGACATAGCATTACGAGGTATTGTATTATTTACAGACTTGATCGTATATTTACTTTATAACCGTTTAATTTCAGAGAGGAAATTTATTCTGTCACCAGAGATACCAATCTAAGAATTATACATTAGATTTAAAAAGATTTTAAATTTAAAATAAAATCAAATAAAACTAATGACAGAAATTTTGTAAATAAAATGACATTGAAAAGTAAAACTCTGTCTGTTTCTAAAAAAATTATTTTTTAATTGTACTTTATACAGTATAAAAATATAAAATCTACATAAAATACTGCTTATTTTTCGAAAACGAAAATTTATTGCCATACTTTTCTAGTCGTATACTTATTACCAAGGTTTTTATTTAGTTAAACTCTTGTCTACATCTTGACATAATATTACAAGAAAAAAATTTAACAAAATAACCTGACATTTATAAAATAAAACATCACATATATTTTTCTTAAATTAGATATATATTGAGAGCTTATACCACTAAATATGCAATACATATTTAAAATGATGAGCATTTGTAACATAAATTTATAAAATTATTTCGAGATAAATGGTCCATTACGACCTCAATTAAGGAAATTTTAGTAGTTATTTCCTGAATTGTGATGTATATGTGTTGCATTAATTACAGTTTTAAATTTTAAGTTTTACCAGTAATAATGAACATATTTATTTGTACATATTGTGCAATGTAGAGTATTATTTAATGTGCTAATACGAATTTTTCCAATCGAATTACAAGAATACAAAGTAGTATGAAATGATCACAAAATTATAATGACTTTACATATCTAAAGAAATATTACTTGAAAACGTTTTTTCCTATATTTTTGATATTTCACATAATATTTAATCCAAATTATACATTTAGAAACTAAAAGAGCAACGTTTTGAAATAATTTTTCTGAACTGTAGATATGTTTGTAACATTCGAGAATCACATAGTTTAATAGACAATGAAAATTAGTTTAGCAGATAATGGAAATGTAGTTTAGTAAACAATGAAAATTATAACTGAGGTGTATTTTAAATGGTATGGTTTAAATCAAGACGTGGCCTTTTGCTATGGACTGTAGCAGCATCATCTTCTGAGTCACCATTAGCAGATAAAATATCACGTTTTCTATCAGCATGCTGAAAAATATAATTAATATATATATAATTAATATAAATATAATTGTAAAAAATACTTTTACAAAAATATATAAAATTTTTTACATTTTTATCCCAATGTTGATGAAGGTACCTTAACAATATGGTTGTTTTCTCTGTGACTATAACTGCATATATAAATGAAAATAATAATTATATTTATAATCATTTATTTTTTAATATTCATCGTAGAAATACATAAATATATATTGAAATTATCTTACTTTGTTCTGAAGGATGGTCCTTTGTAGGAAGATAAACTGAAGGTTTTTTTACACAAGTTCTGTTTCCACTATCTGTATGAAAATTAGCAAAATTATTTTCATTGTGCGAAGGCAAACCCTTTAAGAATTCAGCAACAGACTAGAAATAAAAATAAGTTTGATTAAAATTGAATTAGAAAAAATTATTAATTTAATTTTTTAATATAAATTAACCTAAAATTATTGTCTCTCTTAAATAACATAAAATTCATTAAAAGAAATATTTTCAAATTACTGTTATATTTATTATATGTATCATTATACGAGAAATTAAACATTTTAAAATAATTTTATTCAATTACTAATAAAAGAATTACATCAAGGATATATAAAAAATAATTATTTTGACAACTGAAATGTGGGAGATGATTATTTGCTTTCATAACACCTCAACACAAGTTGTATATAACCTAAAAGTCAGATCGCAACGAAAAACAACTTCTATAAAATAAAAATAAAAAATATATCTTACCATTTTGCAATTATCTGACATATCACGTTATAAATCACCCGAAATATTAATAATCTCTTTAGCGAGAAATTAATCTTTAAAATTCTTTAATTGATATAGAATCAACTGCCATCATTTCAATAAACAGCCACAGAACCCAAACTGTCTAGATCTTATTTCACTCACTATGCAGTTAATGACGTAAGAAATAACAAAAATATTTCACAAATTCGAAGCGGCAAAATAGAAAATTAAAGAACCATATAATATGCTATAAAGACATATTTTAGAATTGAGCAATATTTCATTTCGCAATTATAATTATTATTTAGTTAGTAGTTAATCTACAATATACACGTGACAATAGAAAATAATCCAATGCAAGATGCATAATTTTTAAATAATTTAATATGATTATATGATTATATAGTTTTATCACCAATTTTCTTTTTTTTTCTTAATTCTATCTGTCAAGTAAAAGTTTCAAACAAGCAAAACCGGTATGATGTAAATAATGTCATGTTTGACATTTCTAAACGTAAACATAACCTAAAGATCATTGATATTTAAATGAAACTATCTATTGTTTAAAAATTAATATAATGTATAAGAAAAAATGGCAGAATTTAAGAAAACTCGATAGTAATAGTTATGAACTTGAACCAGAAGCAATTAAAAGGATACAATGT
The DNA here is from genome assembly GCF_040668555.2 of Bombus flavifrons. Classification (NCBI taxonomy): domain Eukaryota; kingdom Metazoa; phylum Arthropoda; class Insecta; order Hymenoptera; family Apidae; genus Bombus; species Bombus flavifrons. The sequence continues at coordinate 6,234,494 of NC_138455.1, read as the reverse complement.
CCATCAAAAGTTAATTTTTCGCATATAGCATTTGATTGGACTGAAGAACACTTTATTGCAAGTGATACAGCAGGATATTTATATTACATCGATCTAATGAATAATTGTCCTTCCTATCAAAAATTAGGAAACGTCGGACGAGCAACATTCGTGGCATTTAATCCCATAAATAAACTTGAAATATTAGTTGGTCTTGCTACAGCTGACATAAAAATATTGAGAATAAATGCAGATGTTTCTCAATTTTGCTTGTTAATTGCTCATAAGGTACCCCCAGTATATGTTTCTTTTTACAAAAATTATTGTTTAACTTCTTCACATAAAGAAGTTATAATATGGTGTCTAAACTCCTGTAATAAAGCTCAACAGTTAAGAGCTTGTCCAAAAAATTTTATAATAAAAAAGACAAGTTTTTCAAACTTAGGACACATTGTTGTACTCTATTACAATGATACTTTCCAAGTATGGAATTTCAATCAATTAGAAAACAATGTTAAAATTGATGCAAAGATATTTGGAATACGAAATATTAAAGACTTTGTCTTTACACAAAATGGAAGAGCAATGATTATAGTTAGCACTCAAAATAAAATTGTCATTCTGAATACGTGTAACTGGAATTTAATGAAAACTTTAAATTTGCCAGACAATTTTATTGGAGTGAAATATTTATCACTTGTACCATCTTTGGATAGTGGAACAATTAGTATAATGGCATGTATTTTATCAAGCTCTAATCTTTACTTCTTTGATCTGAATCAGTCTTGTGTCATTGATATTCTACAAGTTACCAAACCAATAAAAAAAATTGCAGTTTCTTCCGCTGGCAGGTATATAGCATATATAGAAAAGGAGGGTCATCTGAAATTAATAATTAGTGAGAAATTATTTTCAAAAAAATGTGAATCTTTGCAAAAGTTAATAGAACCATGTAGACCACTTGCACATGGAATATATGATCACTTACAATGTGTTAGACAAAACATTAAACACGAATTACGCTTAGAAAGATTAATACTTATTTTAAAAGAATATGGAGAATATCCTGGAAAATATCGAGTATTAATATGGTCGACTATTCTAAATTTGCCAGCTAATAAATGTTCATATAATGCCTTGGCTAATAAAGCTGCTAGTATAGATTTCACTTCAGACATTTTAAAAAACTATCCATTAGCAAGTAGAAGTAAACATATATTATTAATGACTACTGTTCATTGCTTAATACAATGGTGTCCTTTATTAGTACAATGTTCATTTTTACCAAATTTAGTTTTTCCATTTCTTATTATATTTCAGGTAATAAAATATATAATATATATTCGTAATATACTGAAACAGATGACACATCAAGAGAAATTAACTGCTTTATTTTTATTACAGAAAGATCTACTACTTGGCTTTGAACTCATTTTAACTATATTATTGAATTATTGTCAAAAGTGGTTTGAATATCATCCTTTACCACCATTAAATGTGTTAGGTATAATAGAAAATATTCTTCTACAAGCAGATCCGTCCTTGTTAAATGTTTTTTGTGAACGAGGAATAACATCTAGTGAATATGCATGGCCTCTTTTAAAGACTGGTATGAGTGAAGTCTTATCTGGTCCTGAGTGGTTAATTTTATGGGATAATCTAATATCCTGTAAAAAACCCTCACTTCTATTGATGAGTATTGTTGCATACAGTATATGTTCCCGCGAAATTATCATTTCTTCATTACAAGCACAAGAAAATATTAAAAGATATTTTACTAAACAAGGTCATATTGGCGCACATGAATTACTAAAAGTTGCTCAACAGCTTGATAATAATTTACCATTAAGAATACATCCTAGCCATTACCTTAGGTAAAGCAATTTTCTTTTGATTGTAACAATATTTTTGTATTTTTATATTAAGCACTATATTACACATTATGTTTTCTAGGGATGAAGTAATTACATTACCTTCCAAAGGGCCATATCCACCATTTATGTTACATGATTTTCCCAAATTTTTAACAGATGAAATCTCTGTTCTCGAATTAGAAAAGTTAAAGAAAAAACAAAGAATTATGCGTCAATGCAATCAAAAAATTATAAAAATTGCAGAAATAAATAGACTGGAACATGAAGCAAAAGCTTTTATGGATCAAATCAATCAAACAAGATTAAAGGGTACTGTATATTCTTGAAACATTACAGCAATATATAAATTGTGGGAATTCAAATTTGTTTCTTTTAGAGGCACATAAATGTTTCAAACAACAATTGTTTGATGCGAATTGGGAAATAAGAACAGAACAAAGACCAGCAGAAACATACAAAGTTAGTTGCGAATGTATTTGTGATCAATTTCATGGTACCTTGCATTTAAATTTAGATACTACAAGTGATAAAGATATTGTATGTTCGAAAAATGGCAAAACAAAACGTTATTTTCAGTTACAAGAAGATGTGAACAAATTAGAATATGAAGTACAAAGTTTTTTGAGTTCTTTAAGATCTAAAAAATCAAGAGTAGTTAATAGTTAACATGTTTTATATATTACAAGATTATAACAAAAGAATTAATATTTCTTTTGTATCATGCTTGCAGAAATAAAGATTTTAATGTAAAAAGATGTTATACAGTATTTAAAACTCTGTTGAGATTTACTAATTTATATTTACTAAAATTTTTATACAATATTTATAATTTGTAAGTATTATGACGTATCTTCATAAATTGAATTACAAAATAACAAAACATTTCTATATATAGACTTATTTTACAAAAATATTGTTTTGTTGTTATAAAAATGCTCTTTTATTTAAATGCTTGGTTTGAGAATGTTAATATTGCACTTTATATTGTCTAAAGCCTTTAAATAAAAAATTGTGCATTTTATGTTACTTCAGAAAGATTAATCATATTGAACAAATGAGTGAACAGGTACACCAAGCTTTTCTCTTCCCTTTAATCCAGTTAATTCAATTATTGTTAAACATTCAATCACTTCAGCACCAGTTGATTTTATTAAACTTATTGCAGCTAGCATAGAACCTATGGACACATTATTATTAAAACCCACTTTTTTACTTGTAAAATAGTAAGGACATTTATTTTTCTGTTATTATATATTAATTACCTCCTGTTGCTAGTAAATCATCTACGATAAGTACTCTTGTACCTTTTTTTATATGTTTCGTTTGTATTTCAAAAGTATCCTGTACAAATGAACCCCAGAAATAATATTGAAAGTAACATTAAAGTAAAATATACCTATAATTACAATACTCTACAAATTTTGTTTTATATATGAACCTGTCCATATTCAAGAGTAAAAGTATGTTGCACAACGTTTCCTGGGAGTTTTCCTTTCTTCCTAACTGGTAAAAAAGGTTTTCCCAATTCCATGCATATGATTGGACCAAAAAGAAAACCTCTTGAATCTAAACCTACAACCAAATCAACTTCCAAAAATAAGATGTGTTCCACTATTAAATCTTTCATTGCTCTCAATGCTACAATATTGCGAAATACTCCAAATATATCTCTGAAAATATATAATAAAGCTCAAAGTACAATAACATTACTTTATGAACACATGCAATTTTTCACATGATAATATTTGACATTAACTATATAACCCTAATAAATCAAAAAATATAATATTAATTAAATAATATACTTTTATTATTTACCGATATATAATGCCAGGCTTTGGAAAATTGGGATAAATATCGATTGCATCTCGTAACAATTGAATTTTTTCGTCTTTATTCATATTGAGTAGATAACGACACTGAAAACAACAAACGATTTTCATTGCATTATAATGAAATAACATGTAACTAAACAAGTAATTATATACATACCGTAACAAAAAATTATGGGAATTGAAATTATAAAAAGAAAAATTTATATACACGTATTTTAATTTAAGAGATCATGTGATTTCTATGGTTACACGTGCACTATTGCGTTAAAAATTAACATAAACGTCATCTTGCGTTACAAAATACAAACTATGATTTACTTTTTAATTCAAAGTTATCATATTGAGATTACATAATTTTTGATAACTAATTTGTCTTGAATTTTTAACTTTTATCGTTAATAATTGAAAAAATTTCAATTGCAAATATAAGTAAAAATATGGGCTCGTGTAAAATTAAAATTTATTTTATACAAAATTCACTCAACTTTTTACGGAATTGATAATAATAGTTATGTAATATTTTACAATGAAGTTACACATCATTTTTGCACATTCTAATTTTACGAAACTATTTACAGAATGTAATATATTTTAAAATTAATAATATATTACAACGAAAAGCATTCAGTAACAATGCTGTACAATACAAAAATGTTATAAATTTATTCCTTGAAACTTACAAAAGATATTTACATTTTCATATATGTATGCAAGCATCGAGTGATAAAAACATTGGAAAACTGTAAGAAACTAACTGTGTTATTATATATCATATTTCCTTATTTAAGATGTTAATTTTATACAATTTCTTTTTGATCATATATTATTAGCTAGTATAAATTATTATGGCAGTGTAGAAACTGGGTGTTTTAAATACTCTTAGACTATACTATAATCATCCGTTCATACCATTTTTCTGATCTATTTAATTGTATTTTTATTTATCCTTAAAATTCTTACAATTTATTATTTATTAATCTCTTTAAAATTATCGATTTTATGACTAGTAGCTCATAGAAACAATCTTATACAATAAGATCAAATACAATATTCTTCATTTCAACCAAAAAAATTCGATTTCAACATTTTTAAATAGTCAACAACAAATAAGCTGTAATTATTTACAAAATGAGAAACGGAATTGTATACTCGATGGAAATGAATTAAACTTTTGTTGTAGCTAGTAATTTAATGTAATGTGCTTTATGAGTTATTTCAAATTCCTGTGCTGGCAGGAAACATTGTGTCTGTATCCTAGGATGTCTTACCCTTCTCAGAACGCTTCTACCAATTACTGCAATTGTGATTAAAAGAACGCAACTAGCTCCGATTATCGCTAGAACAATTAGCTCTGTATTTTGTTTGAACCCTTGCACTTCGACGCAGCGTAATCTATCTCGGTTATCTACAAAGTTTGCAATAACATCTTCTTCATTGACATCATCAAGACTTGCACAAACTTTATAGTGACCAGGCAACAATACCCCTAATGTTACAAACGTTAAACTGCAATTCAGTTTTTGTTTATGCACCGCAGATTCAGCGTCAAAAACGATAACGGAGAGTTCGCATTCAGGCAGATTCGACTTTTTTGAGATTGATAAACTAACATCGACGTGCAAGAAGCCTTGGTCAGATACGTTTACATGTACTGCAGTTATTCTAGTATCTAATGATGAAGGAAACTCTGATACTGTAGTTTCTTGATCTTGCTGTAACTCTCGTTTAGATTCTTCTAATGTAATCACATCACTGCAACCCAAACCTAAAGAAACATCATCATAACTATTTGGTACTAGAAGTACTACACAATAGCGATATTTATGGCCTGGTTGTAAATGTAATGAGGCAGGTATGGCAACCGGGAGTGAACAGGGATCTCTCATCATACGAGAATCGCAATGAAGAGAACTAGAATCTGTTTGAACTTCACTGTCACCTATGGTTTCATAGACAATTAAATTATCACATGTATACTGTTCTGCACATGGTTCTACATGCCATAAGAGATTGATACCAGTTGATTTATCATAGTGAAATTCTTTCAATGTTAATTGAGCACCAGCTAAAGGCAGTCTGGTCATGATTGGTGGTGTCGGCTCTCCACAGAGGAGACTACCGGGAGAGACTTGTGTCAGTATACCATTTTCCAAAGCGGGTGGAGTTGCGCAGACCGCCGAAGATTTATCTTCCTCGTTCAAGCTAGAGTTGCTTAACCAGTTGGCGAATTCTAGAAGCGTACAGTCACAATTCAAAGGATTATCGGCCAAAGAAAGTTTTGTGAGTCGTAATTTGGACGTTGGTACATCGCTGGCCACCATTGTGATATCATTATCATCGAGACGTAGATCTTGAAGACTTTTTAGCGGTACGACTAAGTCAGCAGTCAGAGATCGCAGAAAATTATGAGTCAAATCCAGTGTTGTTAGTCTTTCCAAGTGTGCCAAAGAAGCACTGGATACCGCAACGATTCGATTATTTGCTAGATCCAGTCTGGTAAGAGTCGACAAATATTTAAACGAATGATCTTCCAGTACATCAATCTATATAAAATGCAAAAATGAAACATTCCCTCAAGATATATACTTTCCAGTGTATTTAATATTCACGGACATGAATTACCTGATTATGGCTTAAGCTCAGATAAGTTAAATTCCTTAAACCCCCAAGGGCTCCTTGCTGTACATTTATTAGTTCGTTTTCGGACACAGTAAGAAAATGTAATCGTGGCATTTGAGGAAGAAGATTTGGACCCATTGGACCCAATAATAGATTGTTAGACAGATCAAGTTCCTCCAAACTTTTAAGCCCTCTGAGTGCGGAGAGAGCAGATACGCTTAAACGATTACCACGCATCCTCAATGAGCGTAGCAAAGGTACTGCAGCGAAAGCTTGAGGCGATAATTGTGACAATAAATTGTCGCATAGATCTAAATATGTCAGGTTTGACAATCCCTGAAATATTTATGTATATTTCTATCAACTCTATTGATCAGTTCAGAATTCACATTTAGCATTTTTTTTTATAATTATTTAAAATACATATTTAAAATATATATCATTTTAAAGAATTTTAATTACCTTAAAAGACTCAGCTTCTAGCATCTTTAGTTTATTCTGAGATAGATCCAATCTTTCTAAGCCGACCAAATGCGACAAAGCCGTAGTAGGTACAGAATCTAATAAATTGTTCGGAAGACCAAGGGCTTGAAGAGGTGTTACAAGACCAATAAAAGCGTTTTCATGGACGCGTCTCAATTCTCCGGTAGAAACAACGAGTCCGTGCAAAGCAACATCTTCCAGAAAGCGCGCTGGTAGCAAAGAGATTCCTGTCACTGTTACATCCAATAAGGAGATCGTTCCTGGACGACTGAATCTCAAATGTTTGCTGATAATCTGCGTAAAAAAGTATTCCAATTAAATAATTAAATATTTAATTTAATTGAACGTATAATATAACTCTACTATGGTTCGTAATATGGATACAAATTATGTTGAATGAGTTAATCTCGTGACAAATTTAATTAGTCATTCTGTATTGCATAACAAGAGTCATTTAATTCGTGAAGGTATTGTGAGACAGGATATTCGTCGAGGTAACTAGTAGTAACGGGACATTCAACGCAAAGCAACGAACTTGTACGAGACAGAAGAGAGGCTACACAATGGTTTCTTGGACAATACACACGGCTTGTATTTCATTGGCAGTATATACACCCACGCTTGCTTGGCGGGTGGTTAAAAAACAGCTGACCTCGATAATATAGAAAAATAATAAATCTGTGATGGATTTGATTCACGCCGCAACGGATGTTCTTAGATATAAAGAAGATTTTTATATTATAATTGCGAGACATATAAAACTATAAATTTTAACAAAAAGAAACTGCACTTCCATACTTAACTTTTGCGTGATTTAGTTAAACATACATGCAATTATTACTAAATAAATAACTCATCGACTCATATTATACACATATATGTATATAAAATAAAGTATTTCGCACGTATAAAAATTACCTGCAGTGTTGTTCTATCACCGGTGCATCTCAACGTGTGTGGTAAGTCGCAAGAACACTCAACGCCCGCTTTTGTAATATTTGGACACTCCCAAACCATGTCAGAAGAAGGCGAGGAGGATGCGTGGGACGGGTCTTGAATATTTTCTTCATCCTGGCTTTTTACCACATTTGACGAATTAACTATCGCCTTCTCGACTTTATTTAAACTAGATATGGTTGTGACCACTGGTGCCGAGGTGGTCGTAGAGATCGCGTTGGTGGTTGTTTCATCTTCCAAGAAACCATCTATCGTTGCGTCCATGCAAGACGCTATCGTTGTTAACAATAAGATTAGGGAACATCGAGACGTCCACAGCATTCTGAAATATAATTATTTCTAAAAATTCATGTAACCGTAGAACAACATCCCTCTGACCACGGCAAATGCACTTAATATATTTACATGATATTATATAGGAAAGAAATGAGACCGAATAATGGCGCAACGAGTGTCGACTGAATTTCGTCCTATAACTTTCCGTCTTGTCATTCCAGTACAATCATCCGTTTCAATTAACCCAACTCTTTATCTTTCGATCGCCTCAAAATTTACAGTCTAACTTCCAACATGAATAACCAATAATCTAATAATACATTCTTGTAACAAAATTATTAGTAAAACTATCTGAAATCAATGTCCCATGCTTATTACACTGAATTATGGCTCGTCGCACGAAACGACTTAGACAAGTTGATAGAGTTGGATCGAAGACTGCAACAGCAAACAAATACAAAAAATAGACAACGTGTATTGAATCTACTGCTTCCAATGTATCTCAGGTATTGGTCTAATTGTCAGATGTAATTTTACTATTTGCAAATCGCAGAGGTTGATGGAGTACGTTTCCAGATATCGCAATTTGGTCAAGAGACTGATAGTTTGTCATGATCAAATGGTTCAGACACAGAAACGAGACCTGATAAAACGGGTTCTGGATTGTACGGTCGGCCGAATGCTAGAATACAAGCGAGAGATCGTTAACTTGGACTACAACGATTATCAGTTTAGTAATTTCATTTTATATCGTTTATATGTAACAGAAGATATGTATATGTATATATTAACACTAACCGTTCAGATGGCCTGATGACTTTATGAACCAATTTAAGTATACGCCGGACGATGTGGAAATTCTTGTGTCAGCGTCGGGTAAAGACATCGTGGAACAACGTAGAGAACGTATTCAGAAACTGATGGAAGACGCTTACAAAAGTTATAAAATTACTCGATCTTATTACGATACTTTTAATGAAATAAGTATACTGTGGATTTTTATTCATTTATGAGGCACTTAAAGAACTTTTCCCGCCACATTTCCCGTTTTTTATACGAGTGATTTAAGATACACAGGGTGGTTGGTAACTGGTAGTACAAGCGGAAAGGGGGTGATTCTACGCGAAAAAAGAAGTCGAAAATATAGAATAAAAATCTTTCGTTTGAGGCTTTGTTTTCGAGAAAATCGACTTTGAATTTTTTCGCGTAGAATCACCCCTTTTCCGCTTGTACCATCAGTTACCAACCACCCTGTATATGTCAGAAATATATGTCTTTATCAACCCTTGAACATTTAAAAAGTATTACTAACATTAATTATGCAGATTAATAAAGAAGTTGAACTAACATAACATCATCTACTTTCAAAAGGTTTATATCTTGAATCACATCATTTTCTTCTTCAACTATTTCACATTAAAATTTCTTTTTAACCACCAATTTCATAGGCTAGAAAAAGCACGCAACTTTTACATTACTTTATTTCAAATAGCACCCGAAGAACTTGAGAGCGAAGTACTTCCTGAGGAGTATGTAGTGGAGACGATCGAATATCAGGAAGACGCGCCAAAATTGCGGAGGAGAAGAGTTAAAGAAAAAACCTCAACACCGTCGCCTATCCAAGAATCACCAGAAAGAATAGCAGCTCGAAAAGCTCAAGAAGCTCGAGAAGCTGCTGAACGAACCATGCTGGCAGCGATATTGCTCATTCAATCTCACGAAAGAGCAAGAATGGCTCGTTGTGCTGGAATAGACGGTGAAGATTCTATGAATAAATTATTGTTTACGGTTAATAATTTTAATAAAAGTGTTATAATATCGTAGCGCAACGAATGTACGATTATGGTAAGAAAGTACAGGCGGGAATGATCGTGTCGAAAAAATTGCACAAAAGTACGTACGAGAATGCTGCGAAAACTATACAGCGAGCCTGGAGAATATACGCAGCGAGAAAGAGGATGAGAAATCGGATCGCGCGTACGGAAGAATTGTTAGGTATGACGATACCTAGCTGGAAGTCACAAGAAGTTTTTGAGAAAGATAAAAAAAATTTTCAGAAGAAATTGACGTTAATGCCGGTGTTTGCTGATAGAATCACGAAAGAGTCAGAGAAGGAGCGAGCAAGAGTAATCTTCTTTTAAATTAATATTTTAACTTCTTCACCCAGCGAATGTTGGATCATTGGATCACGAGCGACCAATATTTTATTTTATTGCGATAAAGTGAAGGGTCTTCTGAAAAGCTTTTTTATTTATACTACAGTTAAATTTGTTTAATCTTACTGCGGTTCTTAAATTTTTATGTCTTAATATTGTTCGATATACAGAAAGACTTTCAAGAGTCGTAGAAAATCATTTGTAAAAAGTTAAAGTATGAAATTACACATATCAATCACGGTTCTTTCATATTTTCTTTAAACTTAGGACATTTCCTAACAATAAAGAATGACACAAAGAACACATCAGAATTAAAAAATGAAATCAACCATGTTTGATAGAATAACACTATGCCATAAAAATACGTAACTTAGAAACTAATAATAAAAAATATTTACATGAGTTAGAACTGATCCAGCTTTCGTCCGGGGATTAATGATAAAGAGATTGTAACACTAATACTCAAAATTCCCTAATAACAATCTTCGATACTTTCAATTTTGATATTTGCTTCAATATTACAAGTTATGGAAAATCAGAGGTCCTGGTTTGGTGGAGGATATAACTGACGAGATTCGAGAATGGTTCATATTATGGTACGATGAACTAGGACATTTCTACGTGTACCCAGCTGCAAATTTAGGTGGCAGCGTGCTAATCGCAACCGGACAAACTTTAACACCTCAGGAATATTTGGTGGAGAAAATGTCCAAAGGAGCGAAAGAAACACCGGCTACGAAGGCTAAACCTAAGAAATACCAGCCCTTGATACCACAAACGAAGACATTCTCTCTTCTTCACGAAGCCAATCAATACTTTATTAATAACTGGAGTTTTCGATATCGTTCGGATGATCATCGAGAGAAGATATACCACGATTTGATCAAGGACGAACTTTGTTACGAACTTCAATTGGAAATGAGGAAAATAGTCGATGAGTTGATGAGACTGGAGTTGCAAAAATTAAATGCAGCACTGAAAAAAGACTATGCGGCTGATAAACGGAAACTTGATATACCTACCGACAAAAGTAAGTTACTTCAATTAAATTTAATATAATATCAAATAAGAAATTAATATTGGGAAATAAACTAGGGTACTAATCAAGGTAGAACTACTCATTAACATAGACATTATCACGCATTAAACTAACCCTTTTATAGTCTTGACAGTAGGCATGTAGACTCTATAGTTTTAGTAATCCTGAACTGAGGATAAGCAACAACTTGGAAAAGACATCCAATTTTGCCGCTAAAAACCAACATACTTAAAATTAATTCTTCTTCTACACCATCGAATTCTCATTGTAATCAATAAATAGAAAGAAGAGCTAGAAAAAACAAAAAACAAAAAACCCCAGTGAATGATGAAACAGTGGAAGATAATTTCAAAGAGTTGGTCAGAGCTAACATCATTAGAGATTATACCAGAACATCCCTCAAGGATTGGATAGGTGATCTTTCCTATCAAAATTATGAAGCAGCTCGTGAACTACAAGATTATAAACATCGAATGGGTGAAATTAGACAAGTAGTCATGGAATATTGCGTGCTTCCCCTCAGTTCGAAAGAGATTCATCAAGTCGCGCCTTTAATCCGAGCTGTTTGTATCTATGGTCTCGCTCAACATGGGAAGAACTTTCTGGTGAACGCAATCTGTTCCGAGGTTTCCATCATTTTTAGCTCAATAGTCTAAAACGTTTCAAGATCGATGTTAGTAAATCCACATTTTAGAATTAATAAGCTAATGAATTTAAAATAAAGGTTGGAGCATTGCTATTCGATATGTCGCCCACGGTATTGGTAGACAAGTACACGGGACGAAAGAACGAACGCAAATTAATCAATATGATCTCGAGTATAGCTCGAGCGTACGCCCCTTCTGTGATTTTCATCGAGAACGGTGAAAGACCTTGGTTGAAACAAGTACCTCAGGAAGACAAATATCTGAACCCAAAACGATTTGCTATATACTACCCTAAATTGGTGAAAAGTATCAAGCGTGGCGATCAGGTAAGCAATTTAATAGAAAATTATCTCGATAAAGTGTAGGTGTTTTTCAAATGTCATAATACATTTCCCGTATTTTACCCGTCGTTACCTGGGAGAAAAAAGAAAGAAAAAAAAGAGAATACTTTGGTTTCGCAATCAAACGAGCTTACACACAGTGCCTCACCTAAACTGGCAAGGAATGTTAAAGTTGGTGATCTGGTAGCGCCCACTTTATGAAATTCTTGATATTCCTGTTTCGACTCTTTCTCCGATATGAATGAACCACCTCAATATGCCGGCCAGGTGGTTCCCCTCTTTCTCTTTCCCAAACGTCTCGATCGTTCGAACCTGGTCATCAATGAAACACCTCCTACCGAACGACCGGAACGTAGGTGGTACCGAGTTAACGTAGGATTTAGAGTGTCGGTGGTTCCGGATAGATACTGTTACTCATTGGCGTAGAATATTCCACCACACAAAACTGATATACACTATAATTATGTTGGCAATTAGAACGAAAGAAAAAAGACAAAATTGCGTGGGATTATTGTTTCACGTAGCACAAGTCTGATTACTAAACTGTGGATTTTTATACATTTATAGAACATTCCAAAATGCGCAAATGCATAGAATACACAAATATATAAAAATATGTTAAATATCCAAAGTTCAATACTAGATTGAAATATCTAACAAATGAGACAATTTTTTGTCCTATTCTTTTAATTGTGTTATAGAGATATGCATTTGCATAAGAATCCGCAGTTTACTAATTGCTTTCGAAAGACTACTGAATGAATTTTTGCCGGCCGTTCGATACATCGGAACGCAATATATTTTTCAGATCCTATTTCTCACGACCTCCTCAGAGCCATATAAAGCAACAAGACCCTTCATCAAGATCCACGACAAGTTCATAACGATTCCTCTCACGGACTACAACACGTTGTATATGTTTTATAAAGATCTGTTGATGAAGTATCACGGAGTTGATCGCAACATCGATGTCTCCTCAATGGCTAAGATGTCCGTGGGCATTCCGTTGGAATTTATAAGAGACGCGGTGAAAAATGTCCTAAATCTTCATCGAAGGATCACGTTGAAGATCAAACCATTAACCGTGTCGGAGATTATGGAGGAAGTGTTGAAGTATGAGCCTCCTCAAGCGAAAACGTTGTCTGAATTAACGAAATTTGAAAATCATACGCCGCTTGGTAAGAAGAGGGCCAGGTTGTTGGCTACGGAGAAAGCAGCACGCGAGCGTATTAAAAAATTACAGAAAGCTCGTAGATGAAACAACTGTTAAAAGAGAACGAGCATAAAATATGATATTAAACAGAAAAGATCATGATAATAATTTACTATTCTGCAAAGAACCCTTCACTCAGAGAGGAAAGGAATGGAAATGATAGAAACTTGCCAGGTAAAACGTGGGATGTAGGCGCATTAAGAGACAAGGCTGTTGTAGCACTTTTAACAAGTATCCTTTTTTTACGATGAAAATACTGCATTGGTTGGTAGCTGTTGCACAATCGAGAAAAGTTAAAGTTTAAGATAAATTAGAAGGAGAATGATCCGAGATGGACATACTGGATGTAAGTATCCCTGTACATATAATGTTCCAAGACAGTGACCTTTCCGGGAGAAACGTCGAAGAAGCATGATCATCGATTGAGCGATTCCTTCTTTCTTTCGTATCACGATTCGCCAACGTTCGTGTCCGGACGTGAAACTGGTTTTCGTCTTCGTGGGATGCTAAAAACGATCATCGAAAAACAGGAGACAGATATAGCGACGAATATCGTAAAAGACTTTATAAATTCGCTTATATTATAGCTTCCGTTCATGAACTTTTAAAGGATATACATATACATATATCACTAAGGATATCCTAATTTAAAATTGAACCTTCACACAAGTTTTATAGAACTTTCAGGATACAGCTTGGTCGAGTCAAAAATAAAATTAACGTACCATGAATTGAATGAATTTAATAGTCGCTGGATGTATTATGTATATTCAATCAACTTTACTGGAATACTCTCCACAGGTGTAGAGTATTAAATAAAATTAAAAGACTAATTAAAGCTTTAATTAGAGATACACATTAATTATTGAGACGCTTTTTTTCTTAATCTCCAACATCAATTCATTTGTACTAATTCATAATTTAATTTAATTCATCAATGGATAAATGAAAATCCTAGAGATAATACACTAAGGATTAATAAAAGCGTAAAAAAGACGTAATTGCTTGCCGCAGGACAGGGATGCTAGGAATTAGAAGCACCTCCGAAATTCATTGTCAGAGGTTTCTACATATGTACACGTACCTATGGCAATATGTGTCCCTTTGATCCGGGTTTTGCGGCCCCTGCGGCTTCTCTTCGCGCGCGGCACACGCACACGCGGCTGGTACGTCGTAGCACTCACGCAGGCGCACTCACGCATCCAACCCACGTTGCCTGTTGCACGCAGGCAACACACGTAACGCCGAGAGTAAGCACAGGCGGACCAATCGCACGCTCGCCAAACTGAGAGAGCTGTCACTCGGGCATAGGCGCGGACCCGCTTCAACTTCGAAACTGTCTCTGCTCTGGACCACGCTGTCTGCCACTTTTTTATTCAAAATAGACGAAAGGAACGGCAACACCCACGCCAGTGACGTGTTCGCGAGTGCATCTTCTGATGCGGGCTGATTCGAAGTTTCGCGTTTAGCCCTTTTGCAATTATACCAACGAATTACTTACGCCGTATCGTCTCTTACGGAGAGATCTCGAATTAAACGATCAATCGTATTGTCGTAAACGAAAAAGAAGAACGACCATACAACGACGTCGTGCTAGCACACACTGTGCACGAAACATGCGGTGGGCACTCGTGCCGAGAAAACGTCGCCTCCGCCGTGTCCACACGGTGGGGACTCCGCCGGTGCGTCCGTTTCTCTGTGTCTCTCGGTTTCCACATAGCATAGCCATGTATGGAACACGGGACGACGTTCTCTCTCCCGGCCCTTACGCCCACTTGCACCGCTGCCGCTATTGCTCCCGTACCTATCCGCCTCGTTCTCATAGTCCAGGACAGGTATCGTCGAATCGTCACTGTTACAGGTTGCCCGCTTCTTTGACGTTGCCCGTCAACCTTGTCTTTCTCGTCCACTGCCCAGGGTACTCGGACTAGGGGTCTGGTACCGAGATCACTCACAGAGCAAAATCGAAGACAGCGTGTCGCGGCATTTTCGAATCCAGCGCGCATACTCGAAGAACACGCGGCAAGCGAAATCTTCTATGATTTTACAATTTATGATTTATTCTCTGAGTTGATTTAATAGGATACAGACTCAAGAAGAAGTAGGAATACAGAAAGAAAAATCTGAAAATAGATATCATCCAAGGCGTAATCTTAGGAATGAGGACTGTATTTTGACGAAAAAATATAATATTAATGATTAGATTTATGAATATGATAATCCGGCTTACCAAATCTAGATCTTCTTTATTCAATGTTCTATAGTATTGGATTTATTGTACATCTTTAAAGTAGTTTGTTTGTCATTCTTAGCTGTTTAGCATAACCACTAGCAATTTCACAAGCGATGTTCACGTGCGACCATGCTTCGTCTGTTTATACAAGGCGTTCTGGAAGATGGAGAGAGGATAAGGAGGGAACGAGACTCCGAAGGTCTGCGGGATCTTCATGAAATGCTTTTTGATACTGGAAATCGGTCTGTCGCTGTTACGAAATCACGTAAAACCGGGCCTTTACGCCCACGCATGTAGGACTAGCGTAGTTGCGGTGAAAGAAAGTTCGATTTCTTTAACGAGCCATATGTTTATAATGTATCAACCAGAAAGTAGAATTGGGTACTATATACGGACAACGTTAATATCTTTTTTAATGCTAATAAACGCGTTTTAGTGTAATATAAGATTGCTTGAAGATAATCCTGTAAAGATAATATTTATGTGATACGTACTTGAGATGAAAAATGATATTTTTTACGAAGATGAGTATTAAATAGTCCGTATAATGTTATTCATGTTCCATTAAGGTCTTTTTCTCTTTGCTCCGCTAATTTCTTCGTCTCTATTAAGCGGGATTCTTGAATTCCAATTTTCCATTGCATATTATTTGCGATTATATTTTAGTGTTGCAAGATTTTTTTAAATAAAATTAACGGAAATTTCCGGCATAAATACTATAAAAGTATAATGGTAGTAGACTAGAAAATGGTCATTTTTGTTCAATCAAAGAATCTAAAAATAAAAGATAATTAAAAAGCTAAACTGAAATAAAATGTCACAGGTGTTCGAAAGATTCTTGCGTAACTTTAATAAAAATTATAATGTTAGAAGAAAAAATAATATTATTACAATAATTACCAACAATGGTTACTTCTGAAGAGTAAAGCGGAAAGTAATACAATTCTACGAAATCCAGCTATTCACACGATACTACTGAAAGGACCGCAAATACTTGTACAAAAAACTGCATCGACTGAACCGGCTACATCGGAGAACTAGTTGATCGACCTTTACTTGTAACTTTACGTTTCTGTACTTTTACGTCCAGATACAGGAAAAAAGAACAGTTCTGAATCATTCTTAAAAAACATTCTTAAATAAAAGAATATTTAACTTGGAATAATATACTGGAATAATTTCATCATGCAATTTAGTTACCTACACAATATTTTAGTAAAAGAAATATTAAACTCTTTATTATACATTCTCATATAGTCACATGTAAAATTATTACAATACAATAAAATTAATTCTTGATTATTTATTTATTTCTTTATAATTTATTTCTTAATAATTTCTATTGGTTGATTATTGCATCTTAATTAGTATATCTTCATGGAGAATATGCTAATATAATTTTTAAATTATACAGTAGACTCATCCATTAAATATATATAGTCTTTCACATCGTTTATATATCTCCGCAGAAATTTATAATCCCTTTTTACATTCATTATCAACTTTTTAATATCTTTCTCTCTGTAAAACAGTTAAGTTATAGTAAAACCATCTCTTACGTTGTCTATTAGATACTTTTAAAACTGACCTCACGGAACCTACAAGACAATGGACGGAGATATTTTGAGATTCAATCTTATCGAACGGTTTGATATCTATCGTAATCTCCAGTACAATGCTCCCCGTT
This sequence comes from Bombus flavifrons, assembly GCF_040668555.2. Classification (NCBI taxonomy): domain Eukaryota; kingdom Metazoa; phylum Arthropoda; class Insecta; order Hymenoptera; family Apidae; genus Bombus; species Bombus flavifrons. The sequence continues at coordinate 6,217,155 of NC_138455.1, read as the reverse complement.
TTAGTTTGTGATACGAAAGATACGCTAAAATAAGAGAAAAATGTATATACTGCATCAGACATAAAAATGATACAGTTTGAATCATTTTTACCTATCATGAGTTATTTCCATCAAATTTAGGTCGTTCAAGCGCTTCAAATCGAACATAAAATCCATTGCTAACTTTACTTCCTCCGAAATGTAATCTAACATCGGTAAAATATCCTTACGATTTTTATATAAGTCCAATAATTTTGTTATGTCTAACTTTTCTAAAATCATTCTATGAACTATACTTATTAATGCATCCGCGTCATCTAATAAACAAAGATATTTTTAAACAAATTGCATTAAATATAAATTAATACTCTTTTCATTAATTCGCTTTTTGGGACTCACCTGCTAATCGAGAAATTAATTTAATCTCTTTAATAAATTCATTATTTATTACATCACAAGGATCCCGTATAAATATTACTACTAACAGTGAACACGATATGAAACCAACAACAAACATACTTTTTTCGATATTTTCGTGGTATACTTCCCAAATAATCTCGTTACTAAAAAGGGCATTTCAAGAATTATATGATGCAATATTGATGAAATATTAGAAAATATTAAATTCATTGAAATACCTTTTCGCACAATCTTTCAACTCGTTCATTAACGTAGAAAAAGGATCCAATTCAATTGCAACATCTTCTTTGCAAGAAGTATGAGGTTCCAAACTTACTTGCAATTTATCGTTTGAATAAGATTCATTATTTACTTCCATTCTGTGTGTATCAATTAACTTATCATTATCAGCTTTTGGAGTACTTTCATAAATAGCTCTTATATTTGATAAAGAACATTCTATGCTTTGATTTTCTAAATTGGAATTGTTCAAACGTAAATCTTGATCATTCTCTTCGTTAACAGGCGTCGAAGATAATTTTTCACTATCATTTACTGTTGAAGACGAAAAGTGTAAAATTTGAGACTCTGTATTGTTATCTCTTACATCCGGCAATTCCAGCTTCTGAATTTCACCTGTTTGTACTTGATCCTCTTGTTCAAGCTTTGAATTCTCTGGTGCATCATTTAGAGATGTACGTTTTATCAGAAATGTGCAAGATTTCCGCACATTTTCTTCTAATACAATTCCTTGACAATCCTCAAGATTTAAAGTACTTTTACTATTCCCATTTTTTGAAAGGCAATTTGCTTCTATCTTAACTTCCTTATTGTAACTAACATTCATATCTGTATCTGTCAAATCATCCAAACAATTAAATGATGGTAATGATGGAATTGATTCTAATACTTCCACATTTTCAGTGAAAAACATATCGCTTTTATCCATTAAGCATTCCCTATTATAATCTCTATTTTGTAAACATTCTGTATTATTCGAAACGCTACATACATTATTTTCCTTGTTATTTATATCAAGAACATCATTGTTAATTTCTGAAATGTTATTTTCTTTGTTGCTGATTGTAAAAGTGTGATTAGTATTTGATGGTTGAATTGTATATGTTCTTCTTGGATGTGATGTAATTATTTGTGTGCATTTAACTGGTGAGTGTTTATCTTTATCTAACTCAGAATTTACAGCGAAAGCATCATTTGATACAGAGTTAAATGTAGCACAAGCTATTTTTGTGTTATTTTCTCTCAAAGCTGAAGCAAAAGTATCTTGTTGCACTGACTCATGCAAGGGCATGCTAGGTGTAATATTTGCAGAACTCTGAACTTTAATTGGAGTATACTTTTCCAGAACATTATTTTCTACACTTTTTAGAAAATTGTTTTCCTTATCTGTATAGTTTTCTTTATTCAAGGTTGTATCTGAGTTTAATAAACAAGGAATTGCTATAGTAGCAGTAATATCTTTTAAGACATTATCCGTACAGGTTGAAAAATCTGGAAGGTTTCTATTTTGAACACTATCAGGTAATGCTGATCGTCTATCTTTAGTAAAATCTGTGTCAAAATCTTCAGCTTGAGATTCTGCTGTTGTTACACCTTCATTATCATTTTCATTTGATTCAGAATATACAATTATCTTTCCTTCCATATTACCCTTTTTATTAAGTGATGGTAATACATCTGTAAATGTCATAGAATTATCATGAAAAATAGTTTTGTTTGATATTAAATGACTTCTACTATTGTCAAACGTAGAAGTAGAAGAATTTGATTGGGTGGTAGGTACATTTTGTGTAGCTATCTGTAAATTATTCTGGTATAGTCTAGGTAAAGTTGTTATAGCTGTGGTAAATTCCATTGACTCGTTATTACAAATTCTAGTTTTACTATCATTTGTTTGTGTTTCATAAACATTTGAGTTAATTCTTAGTTTTTTAATACTACTTTCTGGACTACCAAGATTAGTTGCATGTTGTCTACGATTTTTTTTTCCAGAATGTATATTAACTGGGACTACATTAGTCATTTCTAAAGATGTATTTAGTAATTCAGTTCTTTCATCCTGTCTTGTAATATTATATTTACATTGCAATGGTTCTTGTATCATTGGTAATCTGTCAGGAGATTTATAAACGTTTCTTTCTACAACTTTAGTAATATCCATTGATACATCACGAAAAGTAATTGTTCTATTCTCTTTATCATTTGAAATACAATAATTTATACTATTACTACTTGGTTCTAAATTATATATAGAAGGTGGTACTACTGTAGTCATTTCCATTGAAACATTATGAAATCTTTTAGTTTTATCATCTTCACTACACATAGCTGCCTGTGGATTACTAATATTATCATTAAGTTTAATGACAGATGGTAAGGCTCCAGTTAATTCCATTGGCATATCTTGATTTATTAAATTCTCTGTTACATTAGGTTTGTTAAATTGCAGAAAGTTTTGTGCATTTGATGGTAAAACAAGTGTTGTTAATTCCTTTGATACATCTTTAATCTCTTCAGTATCCTTACTATAATATGCACCAAAATACATGTTACTGGGAACAACTTCAGTCAAATCCATATATATATTCTGAACAGATGTAGATGTAGATGTATTTAATCCATTATGATGAAAATTATTTACATTTGATTCTGATAAATCTGACACTTTTTCAGTTAAGTTTCTATCAGGATCTTCATACACGATAATACTCTTTGATATATGGTTATCATTTTTCAACTGTAAATCAGCCAAAAAAGTAGACTCAGTTTCTTGAACAACTGCATTATGAAGTGTAACTAATGGTTCAGTCAGTAACATTTCATTTTGACAATTTACATCTTCAATTGTATTTGCAATGTGTGAACTATATTCTTCAACATCAACATTTTCATTTGTTACTTTATTACAAACAAACTGCACATTATTTTCATGAATATTATCAAAAATATTTTCTTTATATACACTTTCAGTCTCACATTCTTTTTGATTAGAAGAACATGGTACTTTGAGATTACTTAAATCATGCTCTTCATATGTATTATCCCATACAGTTCCTTGCTCCAAGGAATTGCAAAATTCTCTGTACAATGAATTTTATACCATAAATTAACGAATCAACTACATTATTGAAATTCATTAAAAAAAATTATAAGCAGCAAGTAACTCACTTGACATGTTTTTTTTCTGCAAAACTAACACGTCTTTTAATCTTTGCCGTTACAGTAGGACTACTTTCATTGGATGAGCTATTAAAGTTTAAGTTCTGCAGAGGATGGCGTGGTTTGGGAGGCTTAAGTATCTAAGTATGTTACAAAAATAACAGTAGTATTTAACAAAGTTTCAAGATAACAGGATAAACTTATAATCAAACTTCAAAATATTCATTAATTAAATAGTGTGTCAAATTCAAACAACCTTAGTACATAACTTATGGCATAATGTACATAAAGCCGCAATAACAATATACTACAGAATCAACATTAATATTATTTATGTGTCCTACAAATATTTTTTGAATATCAGTATACTTACAGAAGATCGCCTTGAACTGTTTGTAGTAGATTTGGAGGGAACCCTGCAACATAAAAGAATATATTAAAAGAATATCTTCAAAAAAACCTTTATTGATAAATTATAACTCATACATCAATATTTTATAAAATAATTCAGAATGCAATAATTAAATGAAGTACCGATTTTGAATAATACTGATGAACAAATAATTGAAAAATTGCAAGGTTAAATAGTATGAAGCCTAATTTATAACAATGCTACTTTATAACGTTTAATATTCATAGTACACCAATCTTTTTATAAAAGATAAACAGTAAAGTATATCGATAGGGAGAACATTTAATAACAAATGAAATAATGCTCACATTTCATTATATTAAAATTTTGTTTAATTCAAATTCAAACTCAAAAATTTCGAAGGCTTCCACTCTCTAGTAACGGTAACGATTACCAACTCTATTAATGTCAAACTGCACTTACAACTGCGATGCAGTTTTCATGAACTGTTGGTAAGTTTCGCAGATTACGATATCGCTATAAAGCATTGAAATGAACTTGAGGATCGGCTCTTATCAAAGCATAAATAAATTGTAATCTACGATTACGACCTACGACCAATGATAAATCGCCAAATACGTGATTCCATTTAGTGACGCTTACAAAAATATATTTACGATTAAATATCTGTTTGAGTTACAAAGTCTTAATACATTAACTATGAATCTATTTTAGTCAATATCCAAATAAATAGTACGAGGTATTTTATGATTCAACAAGGAAGATAACGCAGTGTATAAAAATCTCTCAAACACAAACATCAATCTGCCTCGGTAGCACTGTTAATTAATTTTGCTGAGTGATTGACAGTAAGAACAGCTGATCAAACGGGATATAAAAAGCCAGGATTTATTAACAATGGAAGGAGTCGCTGTCAAAGTAATAATAAAAGCACCGAATCAGCAGATAAAAGATCAAATCGTAAATTGTGATATTGGGTGGACCGTTCGCCAATTAAAAGAACATTTGTCCGATGTTTATCCTAGTAAACCAGTGAGTTTTATTTCGTCTATTTTATGAATCTCACGTCATGTGAAATTTTGTGAAAGTTGTATTCTTAGTGAAAGCAATGTATCATTAGCATCACTACATGACACACAAAAAAAACAAAAAAATATTGCGAACGCTTCCCTTTAAGTATTCTTAGAAAGCTATAGTGCGTTATCTATTAGAGATAATACGTTGATATTTTTATGAGTTTAATGATGATAATTTAATTATCAACAATAAGATGATTATATCTTATTACTTGTCTGTAATAATTAATTTTTTATTCGAAATCAAGAAATAGTAAAAATATTGTGTAAGAGATAACATGATAATGAATTGAATATATTTGTAGGAACGAGCAAGTCAGAAACTCATATATTCAGGGCAATTATTAAATGATTCCACATGTTTAAAAGATGTGTTAAGACACTGTAATGGGCAAGAAGATCAAACCTATATAGTTCACTTAGTCTGTGCTTCGCAAAAAACATCAACAAATAAAATAACTGAACAAGTTGTGGAAAATACAAAGACAATTTCTATTGCAAGAAGTACAGTGGAAAATACGAGATTAAATAATACAAATAATATACAGAATCAAAGTCAACATATTACTAATGTTGCTACGCAACATACTCCGGCACAATTGTATTCTACACTACAATATTTTGATCCACGAAATAGTCAACAAATGGCTTGGATGCAACAAGCATATACCCATTATTTTACACAATATATGCAACTGTAAATGGCATTCTTATAACTTATTTTAATGTTTGGAAATTATATATAATTTATAGTGAAAAGGAATATTTTATTATAGGATGGCAGCACAAGGAATACAATTACAGACTAGCATTCCATATGTTCAGCAAATGAATGTCAATACAAATGATAATGTTCAAAATCCATATACAAATAACACAAATAATAATAATAATAATAATAATAATAATAATAATAATAATAATGTAGGTGATGAGCAACAACAACCTGCTGCTCAAGAAGCTGATGTTAATGGAGGAAATAATGGTGCTGGAGAAGATGGTGCATTTAACAGAGATTGGCTAGATGTTTTTTATATGCTGTCCAGAATAATTCTTTTTTTCACTTTAGTATATTTTTACTCATCTCCTCTAAGATTTCTTATTGTTACGTTTCTTGGCTTTGCAATGTATCTGTAAGTTAATATATACAAATATTGTGTTTATGTCTTTTATATGCAAATGTGTACAATGAAGCGAATATTTCACAGATATCAAGGTGGTTTTTTCCGGGTACAACCTATTCTATTACCTGAAAATAATAATGGTAGAGGAGATCGGGTGGATAACAATAACCAAATATTACAAAATGAAGCAATAGGTCCGCAACCTGCACAGCAACAAAATGGTCAAGTGCCAGCTGTACAAGCAGAAGCAAGAACAAATGCAAATGAAGAACACGAAGAGGAAAGACCTGGTGCACTTGCTTTTACCTGGACATTTTTCAGTACATTTTTTGCTTCACTTTTTCCAGATCAACCAAATGTTATTTAATTTTAACAAATGTCAGTTTCTTACACTTAACTTTGTTGTAAAATTAATTTTCTTTGTTTTACATATGTTTTTAAAACAAGACATTAAATCTGATGAGGTGGTCTCTCTTTACATATATACTTAATAAATATTGATATCAAGAGAAGCGTTATTAAGAATCCTAAAAAGGACATTTTTGAGAAAAAGAATTTCAAAGAGATTTTACAAATTTTTCAAGTATAAAAATCTTGTATACAATGATAAGTATATATAGATATACATATTAAATGTACACATAAACTAAATAGCATTTTTTATAAATACTGTTATTCATATACTTCTAATAATTTTATGCATGTATTACTTTAATTTCATTGAGACTACCTCAGGGTCTATAAACAAAATAAATTTATTGAAAAAGTAAATCATCCCAAATCGTTTAGAATTTGTTGTATAATAAATTTTCTGTTTTTCTAGTTCTATAAAGGTACAACGAGAAAAGTATATACTGTGTATATAAATAAAATTATTGTAGAGCTTATAAGGTGTTGATAAATATAAATACCAAAAATAAATTATGAGTTCTTGTTCATAAAAAGTTATTAAAACAACAAACCTGTTATCAATTGATTTTCTGTGATTTTTATTGTCAACGAATCTAAAAAGTTCGCTTTCTAATTTACTAGATACATGTTTAAACCTTGTTTTATAAGATATATACATATACTACAATCGCATGCATAATTTGGATTTTGATTAGGTTTCCAAAAATTCAAAATATAGTAAAAGCATTTTATGCATTTTGCAGCAAGACTTAATACAAATCTTAACACTCCTTATTAATTCTGATAAATCTTCATATAAATCCCTCTTATAAATTACATGGAGGAGAAGTATGAAATTTTTCATGAAATATGTATGAATGTAGTGAAATTGGTAGATTGGGAAGAATAGCAAGGAAGTAGTTAGTATGAAAATGAGAAAATCAAACGTTTTTAGAATGATTTTACTATATTTTGAATTTTTGAAAACCTAATCGAAACGCAAGTTACTCTTGCAGGTTGTAGAAAACTATTTCTGAGTTACGAGCTGTTTTTGTCAGTGAGACATTACCTTTACAGCATACATTCAATATGTTTCCCCTTCGCCGACTTACACACGATAATTTTATACATTAAACATTTCGTAACTCTGAAAATAATGGGCTTTTAACTCATGTTTGTTAATACTTTTGTGTTTGTTTTTTGTTTGTCCCCAACTCTTTTTGTATATTCTGCATACACATATGTATATTATTTATATATGTATAATTCCTAAACAAACAATTAAATAAAGATATCCTCAATAAATTATAGAATTTCTGTAATTTATTTATTTATAGTTAATAAACTATTATTAATAAATCAAAAATATGAAAAGGAAATTCTTATAACTTTCATAACCTAATTAATTATGTAGTTAGTTAATATTTTAAATAAATAACAATATAAATAAAATATAAAATAAAAATATAAAATAGAATAAATAAGGCAAATAATATACATACTCTAAGAATTCTAAAAAAAAAGATTGCATTGTATTAATTTTTTTTAAGTACTATGCACTGTGTATCAATTGTGCGAAGAGTAAAAATTCCTTTGCATACATGTTTCTAAAATATTAATAATTAAATTATTTACATCAAACAAAAGGTTGGGTATTTAACTTAAGAGACTATTTTTATTTAAAATTTATATCTGATTGATATAAAAAAAATATCTATAGTAATAAAAGTCCCGGCACATTGTACTATAACCCTATTCATACGTTTCAAGGTCTGCATATATTTTAAACACATGTACTATAGGCGGTATATCAATATTCAAGTACGTAATTTTTTGAAGTCGCAACACTCCTTATAAGTAAATTACATAGAATAACCTAATACATTGTTATTAAAAAACAAAAGTAATATATGTGTGTGTGTGTGTGTGTGTGTATATATAATAGAGAAATAACATCATGACTTAAATTTATATCTCAATAGGCAGTATTTAACAATCAATTTCTACATCAATCACATTAAAAGATGTCTCAACATCGGATGTCTGATGTCATTGGTATACTTAGAGGAGCTAAGGTAGTAGCCGAAGCTGTGATTAAGCATCAAGAAGAGACAGTTAAACACATAGTAAAGACTTCAAGTTTGAAGACTACTGCAGAGAAATGCCTGACAAATAATTTAGAAACATTGAATAATATAAAACTAAGTAAGGTTCCTGTAAGTTTCAAAAATAAATATAGATTATTAATACCTTTCTCTAATATGGCAAACGTTCTTGTAATATAACAATAATTATCTTATATGGTGACTACTAATATAAATTAATTTTACAAATAAATATTATAATTTCCTGTACAGTATAACATGTATACAGGTTCAAATAACGAAAGAATTTAAGGAAGTGACAGAACGAATAAATGTTGTTGAGAAGGGTATAATAGAATTTTTGAAATTAAAAACTAAAGAAGTGGCAGGAATGCCAGTTGATCCAGATAAACCTAGAAAATCTACCAAAACTAAATTACATGTTTATAATCCTGCTAAAGATCCAAAAGAAATAATAATAGAGATGGATATCCCAAACGTAAAACCTGATAACGAAAATGATATACAAAGTAAACAGGATAAACCATTAAAAAAGTACTCAACTGTGAAAGAAAAAATTGAAACAATTTCCAAACTAGAACATGAAATACCTAAGATTGAACTTTCTGAGAAAGATAAAGCAATTTTGAAGAAATTGGAATTAGAGCATGAAAAAAACATAAAGAGTCAGAACATGAAACAAGATGTATCAAATACACTAAAAACTGATTTTGAGATATTAGAAAACAAGGCAACAGAAAATATGAAAGTAGCTTTAGAAAGCTCTCAAGTTAAACCAAAACCATCTGTTAGACCAAAGCAAACTGTGAGTCTTTTTACATTTTTATATAAATTATGATAAATGGTATGATGCATTTTATTTAAATACATTAATAAATAAATTTTTTTTTCAAAGCTTTCACCTAGTGCAAAAGCACAAAAAGTTCCATCTACCAGATTACAAAGAATGATAAGCTTTGGAACATTAGGAGTGGGTCTTGGTGTTGGTACAGTTGCAGAATACACACGCAGAACACTTGGACTAAAAAAACAAAGTCTTGGAGACACATTTGATAGCCTGTTTCTTACTAAAGCAAATGCAGAAAGAATAGTTTCTACATTATGTAAAGTGAGAGGTAAATATCCTTAATACATTTACTGGACTTTTTGTCAACTAATAGTTACGTGTCTTACATATGTTTATAATAGGTGCAGCTTTAAAAATTGGACAAATTTTAAGCATACAAGATGAAACCATTATAAATCCTGAACTACAAAAAGTATTTGAACGAGTTAGACAAAGTGCTGACTTCATGCCAAAGTGGCAAGTTGAGAGGGTATTAGCCACTGAACTTGGACATGACTGGAAAAATAAATTAGCAACCTTTGAAGATAGACCATTTGCTGCAGCTTCCATTGGTAGTTACCACTTATTTTTATTCTTTTAAATTAGCTTTTCCTTGGAAGGCCAAAGTAATATAAAGCATTTAAAAAAAAAATTCTTCATATCAGAAAAAATATTATAGGCCAGGTACATCATGGTACCTTGTTAAATGGACAAGATGTTGCAATTAAAATTCAATATCCTGGTGTAGCTATGGGTATTCAAAGTGATGTTGAGAATTTAGTAGGCATAATGAAGGTATGAAAATACTTTGATTTTTGTTTTATTTAAGATTATGTAAAAATATATCTAGAAATTTTTACAGGTTTGGAACATTTTCCCAAAAGGTATGTTCATAGATAATTTAGTGGAAGTTGCAAAACGTGAACTTGCATGGGAAGTGGATTATGTAAGAGAAGCAGAATGTACAAGAAGATATAAACAACTTATAGAACCCTATTTAGATTATTATGTTCCAGCTGTAGTAGGTAAATTGAATTAAAAAATTAGCAATTTAAATGTAAAATTGACTTAATTTTATATTTAGATGAACTATCAACGAGTCAAATTTTTACAACTGAAATGGTAGAAGGAATTCCAGTAGATAAATGTACAAGTATGAATATGGAAACAAGAGAACATATCTGCAAATTAATAATGAGTTTGTGCCTTAAAGAATTGTTTGTTTTTCGATACATGCAAACTGATCCAAATTGGTCCAATTTCTTTTATAACACCAATACAAGACAAGTTTGTATATAAGATATTATTATTATCAATAAGTGTACTCTATCTTTGATATTATTAATTATAGTTCCTAATATAATTTTCAGTTAATATTGTTAGATTTTGGTGCATGTCGAGGATATGAGAAATCATTTATGGATAAATACATTGAAATAATCTATGCTGCAAGTGAAGGCGATCGTAATAAAATTTTAAATTTATCTAGAGAAATGGGATTCCTTACAGGATACGAATCTAAAGTACGATATGTATATTTTTTAATAGTTTTAGCTTTAAAAAAGGTTATTATATTAATATTTATACATTTATTGCATTGTATTAATTCCAGCTTATGGAAGAAGCTCACGTAGATGCAGTAATGGTCTTGGGTCAAGTATTTGATAAAAATTCTAAATATTATGACTTTGGTGGGCAAGATGTAACTAAACGGTGAGAGCAATATGATATCATTTAAATTAAATCATTAATAAATAAATAAAATATATAACATATATAATAAAATATATAAATAAATAAATATATAAATTTATTATATAAATATATAAATATATAAAAAATAAATATATTGATTACAGGATTCAATCATTAGTCCCAACAATATTGGATCACAGGCTTTGCCCTCCACCTGAAGAAATATATAGTCTACATAGAAAATTATCAGGAGTTTTCTTATTGTGTGCCAAGCTTCAAGTTAAAATAAATTGTCGCGATATGTTTCGCGAGGTTTATGCAAATTATGAATTTGAATAATAATGCTATATAAATTAATGCTTTATACCTTAAACATGTATAGTTAAATCAATATAAACATTTTTACAATCAATACCTTCTATTATTTAGACCTTTAATTTACTCATATACTTAAAGCATTAAATTTGTGTATCTTCTAATTTTAAGTTGTATTCTGATAACAGTTTATTTATTGTAACATGTTTTTGTTTAAATAAAATCTGGGTAATTATATAAGGTACAATTATATCTCTATCAAAAAACATCATAAATACATATTTAATACTGATAACGAATGATACCTTAACCTATTCATCTCTTTGTTCCCATTAATAAGTTATCTTCAACAAATTTCATAAATTAACTGGCGAAATGTCTAATAAATTCTTATATTTTGCATACGGAAGTAATATGTTAACAAAAAGAATACATATTAACAATCCGACTGCAGTACGAAAAGATATCGGATTTTTAAAGGTAAATATACATGGTTAAAGGAAATTTCCTACGCGTTTAGTAAATCTATTTTTATTTTGAATAATTGAAAACAGCAAGATATGTGTTATGCTTTATAAAATTTCATTATTTGCTTTATTATTTATGTAAATACTGAATTATATCAGAATTTCAGATTAGATTTTATAACACACTCAAAGAGATGGGGTGGATGTTCAGCAACAATTGTTCCTACAGAAAATTATATTGTATGGGGAGCAATTTGGGAATTAGATGAATGTAATATGTGTACATTAGATAATCAAGAAGGTGTAGCAGATAAATTATATTTCCCTTTAATGGTTGACATAGAAACACTTACTGGTAAAATATTTAAATGCAGAGTGTATCAGCAATGCAACAATCCTGATAAAAATGTAAAATTGTGTTTGCTACCAAAACACAGGAGACCTTCACCGTTGTATTTGTATGTTATACTTAATTCTATTCAATTTGTTTAAGGTTTATTATATAATTACTAATTATTCTCTTACAGAGAAACAATATTAAAAGGTGCACATGAAAGTCAATTACCACTTGATTATATTAAACTTTTACAAAAAATACCACATAATGAATATGCAGGAGAATATGATATTGGGTAAGAATAATTATTCATTTTATTATTTTTATTATTCATTAACTCATTGCAACAGTAAACAAAATTTTTATTTATGCAGTTAGTTTCATTATGTACAAGCTCTTTACATTTAAATAACTTGGTTTTCATACAAATAGTATATTTGATAAAAAATTATGTATATATCTATAATTCTTTTTCTGCTTCTATTTTTCTTACCTGATGTATTACATTTGAACATCGTCTACCCTTCTGTTTGTTGAAATTAATATTTTTGGATCACAGCCTTCCCTTAAAAGAAGTCTAGATTCAACGATCTTATGCTTCTTTAAATGTTTCTGGACAGCTGACTTATTCTCTATTAAATCAAGAGCTGCCTCAAGTGATAATTTATCTGTTTCATACTTGGGTATTTTAATCTTTGTGCAGAGTGCATTATTTATCTAATAGTATACAGAATGATGTAGCATTAATAATGTGTTTATATAAAATTATACATAGCATTAAATAAAGTACTTTGATTTCTAAGAATCACACTGTTATTATTTATATAGTTATATAATAAATAATATAATGTAAATTTATATAATGATAGTGAAGTAATAAATACTTTAAATACTTTGTACTTACTATGATCTCCATTGACATTTTATAATTCATATCTATTTCTGGCCATTTTTGTTCCATGACATCCCTATCTAAATCCACTTCATTCTTATCTATTAGATGATGTTTTACCTCAGAAAATGCGGACCACAATTCCGAAGCGAAATGTGGTGCAAATGGTGCAAGCATTATAATTTGGACTGCTAATGCACGTTCATATTCACGACTTTTTTCCATGCATTCCACACACACTTTACGTATACTTAATATTAAAAGAAAAAGACGATTACTGTATCTAAAATTATTAGAATTGTTGATGTACCGCAAAATTGTAATATATACCTATTTGTAAGTCCTTGCATTCTTGATATTGCAATACTAAGTTGTTGAGATCCGATTATATTATAAGTTACAGACTTTAAAAAATAATTTCGACTATCAAACATGTATTCATCATGTTCTGCAAATTTAGAATCAGTAGGTTCCGCCTGAAGCTCTTCTAAAGTTACGCTATTACGATAATCGTTAAAAGCTTTTACAGTCTTCCATAAACGCCTTTGCCAATTTAATATTCCCGGCATGGCTGAATATTATTAATATATACATTATTTGATATATATAATAATTAGTTAAAATTTTTATTACAAAGAGCTTACTGTTATGGTCACAACGCTTATCTGAAGTTGGTGCTTGATCAGCTAATATAAATAATCTAGTTGTATCAATTCCATATTTATCTAAGAATTCAAGAGGATCAATGCCATTATGTTTTGATTTAGACATTTTGTCCCATGAGACACTGACTGGTTCTTTGGTATTCTTTTCTACATATTTTCCTACATGTTCTTCCACTTCATCCGCTTTTAAATATTTCTGTGTCTTTTTTAGTTGATATGTTTTACTAAGTACCATACCCTGCACAAGCAATTGTTTAAATGGTTCTGGAGTAGGTAAAAGTCCTTCTGAATGTAGAAAATGACTTATAAATCTGGCATAATATAAGTGCAGTACAGCTGAAATTATAATGTTATTAATTTGAGATCTTTAAATATATATATTTTATATCTACAAAGAATTTAAATATTAGATACTTACCATGTTCTTTTCCACCTATATACAGATCAATAGGAAACATTTCTTTTGCTTTATCAACAGCAAACATCTCTTTCATATTTTGTGGGTCAATGTATCTCAGATAATACCATGAACTATCTACAAATGTGTCCATTGTATCTGATTCTCTAACTGCTTGAGCTCCACATTTAGGACAAGAAGTATTTAACCAATCCTTAGCTTCACATAATATAGACTTTTTATTTGAAGATGAAAATGTTATATTTGGTAAAATTACAGGAAGATCATTGCGTGGTACTGGTTGGATACCACAATTTAAACAATAAATAATTGGAATTGGTGTACCCCAATACCTCTGTCTAGATATTAACCAATCTTGCAATCTTGAACCAACAGGGTATCCACCAATTTTCCACTTTCTTGCTTTAGATAATATTTCTGATCTTTTGTTTTCTTGTTCTTCATAACTTCTTATCGAATGCCGTACAAATTCAATCCCAACTATTTCAGAAAACTGATAATCATCTACTGATGCAGATGGTATACCAAGATAAGTATCCCTATGAGTTGGAAATGCAACTTTATCTGTTACAAATACTGGCAATTCATTTCCATTGAATGGGTTTATTACTTTAACATCTATGATTTGAATTCCTTCTGCCACATCTCTACAATACTCTGGTCTATTTAATAAGCTTTTTGGAGATATTGCAATAAACTTTGCATATTCAATAAATTCTGGATAATTAGTCCAAACATTTACTGTTTTGGGATAATTTGGGATAGTTCCCATCAACTGTAATTCAAAGCTAGTACCACTGCAGTCACCTATCCAATTTTGTTGGATTTTTTTGACATCTTTCCATTCTGTCAATGTTGGATCATCTAAACCTTGAGACAATGATCTGATATGATACAAAATAAATTAGTTAAATACTATTTGTAATTCTTATTATATATTTCAATGTTCTTTAGAGATTGTTAAATTCTAATATACCTACTTAGCAAATGATGTAGTCCTAACAAACCACTGATTTAGCAACCTTTTTTCTACTTTTGCACCTGATCTCCAAGAGCAATTATTTGCATCAACTTGTTCCTCTGCTAATACAGTTTCATCAACAGGATCCCAATTAACAAATGATTCTTTCCTATAAACCAAATCTTTGTCAAAAAGTTTTAAAAATAATTCCTGCGTCCACTTATAATATTCATGATCACATGTAGCAAATTCTCTATTCCAATCAAAGGAATAATTCAATGATTTTAATTGATTTCTCATCTTTTTAATGTTATCGTATGTCCATACAGCAGGATCAACTTGTCTTTCAATTGCAGCATTCTCAGCAGGTAATCCAAATGCATCCCAACCCATTGGATGAAGGACATTATATCCTGAAATAAAAGAGAAAAGTGTGTCAATAAAAAATTATATAAATAAACCAAACAATATATATAATTACACTTAAATTAAAGAATTTACCTTTCATTCTATAAAAACGAGTAACTGTATCACTTATTGTATAAACCCTTACATGACCCATATGAAGTGTTCCAGAAGGATATGGGAACATTGATAATATATAAAACTTTCTCCTTGTACTATCTGCATCATCATATTGATGTAAGTTAATTTTATCTTTCCAATATTTTTCTATATCCTTTTTTATTACATCTGTAACTTCTGCATTCTAAAAATATGATCAATGCTTTATGCATTATAGTAACAATACCAATTTATAACACTACATACATGTATATTTTTTTACTAAATAGAGAACATACCGAAAATTGGTTTATGCCGGTCGAAGCGTATCGGTAAATGACATTTTTTAAGAATATATTACTTTTATAATATGATACAAATGATTCTCTAATTTTCATTTTTAATTAAATTATTTAAATACCTATTTAAATATTCTACAATTAAACATGAAACATTCAACTTGTGCTTAGTATACACGATCTTATAGCAAGTTGCCATATTTATTAACTACTTTAAAGAATCTTCATTTTACATTTAAATTATTTTAATAAAATTATATGTAAAGCGAAGCGATATTTGTAAACAAATAATATTTTTAAAATATGATTTTATCATAAAATGTAATTTCAATCTTCATTTAATAAATTTTGCTTTGCTGGGAGCTAAAACTTCCGCTTGGTGGTGCTGATTCTTTTTCCGGTCTATGCCTTGTAAACAAGTTCGTGAGTAATCTTCTAAGTTTGAAATCCAATTAAAATCTTAACATCTTGAAATAATACTTCTCAAAGTAATAGAAAATTGTTGTTATTTATGTTTTTAAGTGTAATTAAATAATATGATTGTAATTTTATAATATAACAAGTAAAGAAATATTTTGACATTAATCAGGTTATCTTTGTCTCATATGTTTTAATTTTAATTAATGATATACCTTTTCTAGTAGTAGGATGTGTCCATAATAATTATATGAGTATTATAAAGTAATATTAAAATTACAAAAATTTTATTTGTGAAGAAAATTTAATGTTTTCTTTATACTTAGTAATAATACTGTTTCTAACCTATTATACTAATCTTAAGTTTATAAAGTGTATTTTTACAAGTCTTTTAAGAAACAAATTGTATATAATTTAGTATTTTTATTTCAGTTCAACCATGGGTAAGAGAAATAATATGATCCCTAATGGACATTTCCATAAAGATTGGCAAAGATTTGTTAAAACTTGGTTTAACCAACCAGCCAGAAAATTTCGTCGCAAACAAAGTCGTATAAAGAAAGCTCGTGCTGTTGCACCAAGGTAAATTGCATATGTTTATTTCATTTTTATTTCTGTTGTCCATTTATGTAAATTAACTTCAATAGTATTTTATTTCAATTTAAGACCTGTGAAGCTTCTGAAACCCATCGTTCATTGCCCGACATTCCGTTATCACACAAAAGTTAGGGCAGGCAAAGGTTTTACCTTAGAAGAACTGAAGGCTAGTGGTTTAAATAAAAGATTTGCTAGGACTATTGGAATTGCTGTAGATCCTAGAAGGCGTAACAAATCAGTCGAGTCTTTACAAACGAATGCTCAAAGACTGAAAGAATATAAATCCAAATTGATTCTCTTCCCACTGAATGAAAAGAGAGTAAGTAGAATATAGTAAATTTAAAACTATTAGAGAAAGACTACATTCTAATGTTATTTATGCAAATAGCCTAAGGTAGGTGACGCCACTGAAGAAGAAATGAAACTTGCCACTCAAGTTAAAGGAGAAATCATGCCAGTGAGACACCAAGCACCTGCTAAAGCTAAGGCCCGTGTCATTTCTGAGGAAGAAAGGAAGTTCTCTGCATACGTAACTCTCCGTAAAGCTAGGGCTGATGCCAGACTAGTAGGAATTCGCGCAAAACGTGTAAAAGATGCAGCTGAAAATCCAGAAGAAGTAACTAAAGTTGCTAAAGACAAGAAGGCTAAGAAATAATGTGGAACTTCATGTCTTTGTATAAATATAACAAATAAATTCTCTAATGAGAAATAAAATTTTCTATTTGTTTTTATTTTATACTATTTATTGAATATATATATATTATACAATGAAGACATTTTATTTGCCATTAGTATTTGTATAATAATATAATGCATTTATTATATGTATGTGACAATATCAGAGAGGAAATTTTTCTCTGTGACTTCTGACTAGTGACATTTGAGTGTTACTAGTCTAGCATAAATTTCGTGGGCAGGCGTGTGACGCGAAGCCACTTCCGGGGTGCGGGAATCATAGTCATATGAAACTTGACTTAGTGATGTATGTCAAAAAGAGAAAGTAAACCAGTTAACCTGTTGCATTTAGTTTCAGGACAACAAAAGTCCTGGCTTTTTTCTCTAAGAGGGAGAGACGCAGTAATAGAAAGTACTATTCCAACTTCTAACATTCAGTATCATGACTATAAAGCAACGATTTAGTGTCATGTGTAAACGTACCCATTACACTAATTTACTTTTACTAGAGAGGAAATTTCCTTACTGCTCTTACTCAATGAAAATAAGATTGCGCTTGCACAATTACAACCAATCATCGATCTGACCTTAAAGTACCACTTGCCCGTGTTCTCCGCTCCCCGGAAATGATTTCACACCTCCCGGTGGAAGTATAATCTCCCCAATGAAATGAGGCAGAAAACAAGTATTATTCGAGTTTTATTAGTCGGCAACTAATAGTTGCAGTTGTAGCAATGAAATTTTTTTTATGTTTACTGTCTTGTCTTGTTGAACAGATCATAAAGGTTTATGTTCAATCTTTATATATATATGTCGGTCCTATTTCCATGGTACTCTCTAATTAATGGTACTCTCTATTTAATCACGAAATAAAATTCTTTTCATAGTTCTTTCTCTGTTTTCATACTTTGACGAGTTAAGTTTTACTTAAAGTAGCATTGAAGTATTATTTAAAAGTAAAGTATTATTTAAAGTAGCATACTTAAAGTATTATTTATAGTTTTTTTGTTTTTTTGGTATAAATATTGGTAGCACTTCATTACTTTAGTTCATTTCGTAACTAGATTTGAATTTTAAACACCGAATCAGAACAACGGTTTTCGGTTCATGACATTTATCAAATATTATCTTTCGTATATATTTTTCACATGATATTGTCATAAGTTTTAAAATAACTAAATATCAAGCAAAATTTATAGTTACGAAAGATGAAATCTGCGTAAGTTTTATTATTTCTTAATCAGTTTATAAGTGAAATCAAATAAAATTTAGCTATTTTCAATATTTTATGACTATTACTTTCTATAATCTTTTAATGTAAAATTTAATTATTTGTTATTAATTAATTGTTTGGTACTATTAAAGTTATTTTGTAATGTAGAATAATTGAAGCTATTCGTGATATGTTAATATTTTAGACGTGCGAAACCACCAGGTTCAGCTCGTAAGCCACCAAACCGTCCAAGAGGTAATAATATGGTTTCCAAGGATCCTGTTCAAGTTTATTGTCGTTTAAAGCCAATGCAACATCCAGCTGATGTTTCTTGTATGAAGCTTATATCTGATACAACTGTAGTTATTACACCACCAGAATCAGCAATGAATTTTCGTAACTCTAGCAACAAGGAAATTCAAACTACATTTAGTCGTGTATTTTCACCGGATGCAACGCAAAAAGAGATTTTTAATATAGTTGCTCTCCCATTAGTTGAAAATGTTATTCGAGGTAGAAATAGCCTTTTATTCACCTATGGAGTAACAGGAAGTGGTAAAACATATACTATGACTGGTGAAACACAGGATGCAGGCATAATGCCTCGTTGTCTTGATGTTCTGTTTAACAGTATTGCTAATTATCAGACCAAAAAATTTATTTTTAAACCAGATAAATTAAACGGTTTTGATATACAAGGTGAAGCTGATGCAATGCTTGATAGACAAAATGAACTTCATGCTGGACTTATGTTACAGAGAAATGGAAAATCAGGCAAAGTGTAAGTACAAGAATATGTTATATGCTTTATGTAATGTAAATGGCTTTATTAATAATTGATGGTTTTCACAGGAGAAAAGTAGAGAGTGATAGTGAGAGTAATCCAATGATTGTTCGTGACATAAATGAATCACAAACAGTACAAGTGGATCAAGACAATGTCTATGCTGTATTTGTTACATATGTTGAAATTTATAATAACAGTGTATATGATTTATTAGAGGATGAAGATATTAGAAACAAGTATAGTATCATTACTTGCACAATTCAAATATCCTTAATTTCAAATAATATTTTAATACTGAGAAATAACTTTTAGGGTATTACAGAGTAAAATAGTTAGAGAAGATGGTAATAAGAATATGTATGTGCATGCTGTAACAGAAATTGAAGTAAAAAGTTCAGAAGAAGCATTTGAGGTATTTCAGCGTGGACAGAGAAGACGAAGAGTTGCACACACTGCACTTAATGCAGAATCAAGTAGATCACATAGTGTCTTCACTATTCGTCTTGTACAAGTAATATTTCTAATTACTTTGCGTCTCATCTAATTAAAATTCACAAACAATATAGTATTTTCTTCTCCTAGGCACCCTTAGATGGTGAAGGTGAACAAATTATACAAGATAAACGGGTGGTATGCATCACTCAGCTATCCCTAGTAGATTTAGCTGGTAGCGAAAGAACTAATAGGACTAAAAACACAGGTCAACGATTAAGAGAAGCAGGTTATTATACTTTTGATGTGAATATTGTAATTATATTATAATATATTTTCATATCCATTCATTTTGATTTAGGAAATATTAATAATTCTTTGATGACGCTACGATCATGTTTGGAAATTTTAAGAGAAAATCAACTTCAGGGTACAAATAAAATAGTACCCTACAGAGATTCGAAACTCACCCATTTATTTAAAAATTATTTTGATGGAGAAGGACAAGTTAGAATGATTGTTTGTGTTAATCCAAGAACAGATGATTATGATGAAACAATTGTAAGAACTCAATAATATAAAATGTAAATATATGAAAGAAAATAAATTAATTTATTCATGTTTTACAGCAAGTAATGAAATTTGCCGAAATGACTCAAGAAGTCCAAGTAGCTAAACCAACAATTACGAAAATAGATCTTGGTTTTACACCTGGAAGAAGACAGGCAAATAAGGTGAGATGAGTAATAAAAGAATAACAATGAAAATAATTTGAAAATACGTGCATAATAAAAACTATTTTTAATAGTTATTTAAGGAGGCACGTAGTAAGTTGCAAAAAGAAGGCCATCCTGAAGCTGAAGATTTAGAAGTTGATGTGGGTTTAGTGTATAGGTAAGTATTATATGTTTTCTTTATTCTTTCTTCTAACTTATATAATTTTATTTTAATTCAGTTTAGGTGGGCCATTTCCTGAATTGGAAATTACTTCTCCACGCAATGATCAAATAATTAATAATTTGATGCATTTTTTAGAACAGCGTATTAACAAACGGAATTTACTACGTACTGATTTACAGCAAAAACGTAAGAATATAACTTAATTTTTAACCAAACTTGAATTATGCGTAATATCTTCATGACTGTTACATGATTGTTACAGAAAACGATCTTAGGAAGAAGATAATGGCAATGGAACAAGAATACATGAATTTAAAGATTGAAAATGCGTCTCTGAAAGCCGCTAATTCACAACAAAAAAAGAAGGTAATAGCATTTTACTGATTACGGAAGTACATATAAAATAATTTGCTTTTGCTGTAGGTTTCTGCATTAGAGGGTCATTTATGTAAGACTGAAGAACAAATTGATAGCTTGCTGCGAAAATTGAACAATGCAAATGATACAATCCGCAGCTTACAGCAAGAGGTAGTTAATGAATGCATTTTCTTTTTATTTAAATGACAACATACAATTATTTTTTAATTTACTACAATTATTTTATAGTTAAAAGATAGAAACATGGCACTAAATCAACGTTTAATAGATAAGCAAAGAGTGAAACAAAAGTACAACACTAAAATACAGTTAGAAACTGATAAAATGAATAAAGAATTGGAAATAAAGTTACGTCAACAACGTGAACACTTACAGGTAATGAAGTAAATATAATATATGTATAAATTCATTGTTTAATTTTTTCTCTCGTTTTAGAATCAAATGAAAGAAAAAGAGGATAAATTAAGATTAGTAAAGCAAATTTTAGTTGATGACAACGTACCTAGTGTTTCTAAAGATTGTGTTGTACCTACTATTAACTGTGCAGAAGCAACTCCAAAAACAACAGAGGGTCGATCACGAAGGGTCAGTTTATCTTACATTACGTAATTTACTTTCGAAAATATAGTTTAATGATATGTGTTCATAGGATAAAGCGGGTGTTGCAAATCCAAGGTACAGGCGTTCACAGAGCGCGGATAAGTGGATTGATCACAGACCCGGAGCGCTTGTTCCTGTTGGAACTGTTCTTCAACCTTTAATGCGTAGAAGACGTAGCGTTACGCGACTTACAGATCCAAAGGAAATTACAGACGGTGCATCCAGGTATTGTCTTATCGCGCAAGAACACGATACTGATGGTGAACTTGAGACAAAGTTATTCAAGGTAATTACACTTAAAAGAAATCGAAAAGAGTTATGTAGTTATATACTCAAATATATTATTATTATGTTAGGGAGATATAATACCCACTAGTGGAGGAGGCGCACAAGTTGTATTTAATGATATGGAATGCTTAAAACAACTATCTCCAAAAGCAAGGAAACGTAGTGGTCCACAGGATACAGAAAATGAAATAGGCTCTTCGAGACATTCGTCTACACTTGCAGAGTCTCATTCCAAACGTCCACGTGTAGTAAATTAACAGTTTTATTAATATAATATTAGTATAGTAATAATAGTTTATATACGATATATAATATAATAATACGATATACATATAAATATCTAAAAACTTCTATTAAAAATAGTAATGGTAAAGAAAAATACTAATAATAATTAAAAACAATGATATGAAGTCAAGATGTTAATATTTTCCTTTATCGTTACTATTTTTAGTAAAAGTTTTTACAACCAAAGTTTTTACAATATCAGTATTATAATTTATTAAATAATACAATTCGCCAACAATGAATTGTGAGAAGCGATAATATTGTATACATAATACTTTATATCGTGGGGCGTAATATGAGTTATGTGACTGCTATCTCATAACATGTATATATTCGTAATATTTGATTTTGAGATAATTAATAGTGAATTTTGCGCCTAATGTTGACTAATAATGTATCAATCTAATCTAATCATGCATTTTGATCATGTTTACTCAGTTTTTATATACAATTATTTATATACAATATACATATATCTATCAAATTCACTGCAGTATATATTGTTAGTGAACCTTGTAGCTTTATCAAAGCTGTATTCACTTAAGATCGTTGTCTTCGTAATTGATTATCTAACTGCGCTAATTGGTGAAGAAAACCACTATTTGGTTGAATGAAACGATTTTTGCGGACTGTTCGAATTGCATCTGTGGCTAGCATTCCTTTTTTAATCATTAAATATGCTAATACGCACGTTGCGCTACGTGAGATTCCTAACACACAATGAACAAAAGCTTTACCTAATAGGAAGAAAGTCCAATTTTAAACGATCTATTGTAATTTTTCTGTTTTTTTCATTATTAAATTATTTCATTACCTCCAGTCGAAACAGCTTCATCGATAAAATCTGCAATAATGTAAAAGTACTTGCTAATGTCTGTTGTGCACAAATCAATAAGTGGTAAGCCAAGATACTTTATTGTTGTATCAGAATAATAATTCTTATCGGTGTTTACAAATCCAAATCTTTTTCCTTCAGCAGCATTAAGCAAATGTGTTATACCCAATATTTTAAGGTATTTCTTATTTTTTGCTGTGACACTATAAAGTATTGAACATAAATTAATTTTTGATAAACATGGAGACATAAAACATTGAAATACTCACGCATCACCAATATATATTCCTGGATATACTTCATCACAATCGATATCCTGTTGAACACGGTAATATTCAACATCATCTCGATTAGGATCAAATCCTGGTAGCATTTTATTCTCAGTCTGTGTTCTATACAAAGCTTCTGCTAAGTGACTTTGGGTGGTTTCCCCACCAGTCAAATGTTTCTGAAAATTCATGAGATAAAAGTTTTTACTACGAAAAGTAACTTTACAATATTATATAACTTTTAATAATTTGATTTGAAAGATGATAAATTTTCAATATTAATTGAATGTCATTTGAAAAGATCAGATGACATTTATTTTTTCATGTATTTCTTATTATAAAAAGACGTTTAGAATTTAAAAAAATTTGAAAAAATATCAATTACATGTTCTTATGAAATGATAGGCGACTCAAATGCGAAGAAACAATTTCGAAGCATCTGTAATTTTCAAAATATACGTAAATGATAGCAATACTATTCCTTATAATGTATACTTACATTTCTCAGACTGCTGTCCATTTGAAAAGATTATTTATAGATTAATAATTTATAAGTTATACTAGATATGACAAATAAGAAAGACAGCAAAATACTACAAAATATTTTGTATTTTACTAATCAAGTATGTCACGATTAGGTATGACTAATTCTAAGCTTTTACATATATATATATAAAACAAATATAGTCGTACACAATGTTAAAATCACGATAATTATAGCTAGTTATTTCTCTTCTGGAACTCTTTGTTATACCGCGATAATTATACTGACAAGGTGTCATGTAAATACATCCATTAATTCGATTAATTTTTGTATATAACGAATAATTTTGTATATTTTTTAAAATAGTAGAATATTTGAAATCCTATATTTGTGCCAAGAATTTGACGTATAATTTTTTAAAATGATATTTAAAATTTCAACTCAAATTAAATCTTCATCGTCTCGATATTTGAATATATATATTTTAAATATATCAATATATGTAACAATATTTACTCAGTTCTTTTATATTTATTATTATTAGCGTAAAAAATAAATTCTAGAAATAAAATATTGGAATATTCCTGAGTTTTGATAAATTGAACGAAATCAAATTTCATAGTAACTAGATGAGCGATGAGTCATGACGTATGTATATCAATGCCTAAAGAAAATATGGCGATGGTATTTGGTTAGTGTCCTGTTCTGTTGATTTTACAGAAGGTGTTTGGAGTGTTTATCGTGCTCAAGATTGTTATTATAATTTAAATTCGGAGTAGAACTTATTAAGACAATGAGTTTCTTTAGTAAAGTATTCGGTGGTAAAAAGGAACCGGTGTCTATGTCGACAGCCGAGGCGATACAAAAATTGCGCGAGACGGAGGATATGTTGATAAAAAAGCAGGATTTCCTCGAAAGTAAAATAGAGCTTGAAATTCAAACTGCTAAGAAGAATGGAACGAAAAACAAACGAGGTATTTATGAATGATATTCTTTATTTGGTAACTACTTGCAAACAGCTTTCAATGATTAAGGTCGTTTGTCATTGTGACGTTTCTCTGCTGTGTGTTGACTGTGCGTTAACTTATGGTTGCATATTGTAACTATTAATCAGTGCTTTAAAAATACTACTTTACCTATAAGTTTGTTAAACTAAGAATATAGCTTTTTAAGTAATAAGCGACGTTAACACTGTACAAGACATCCACATAATATGAGTAACTAATAATTAGACTGTGAATGTTTTCTGCATTTATGAGAAATTGTGAGAAAATGCAAGTAATTGTACAAAAATATATAAAGTATATATTAAAAATGTAGTATTCATTATAATATTTACTATAAGAAACAAATTTATGTTTGTGTATTTCATTAATTACATCTGTAAAAATGTTTATAAATTAGTATCAACATCCACATTCATGTAATAACTACTAACTCTAGGATGAATATGTTAACAAGGAAACATAATTTACAGCTGCAATCCAAGCCCTTAAAAGAAAGAAACGTTATGAAAAACAGTTACAACAAATTGATGGTACACTTACCACGATTGAAAGTCAAAGGGAAGCACTAGAATGTGCAAATACCAATACTGCTGTACTTACTACAATGAAAAATGCAGCAGATGCATTAAAATCTGTCCATCAACATATGTAAGAAATTCAGTTTTGTGATATCATTAGTTAGATGATTCACGCAGATTATTTAAATGTTATTTTCTTTGTTTAGGGATGTTGATCAAGTACATGATATGATGGATGACATAGCTGAACAGCAAGATGTAGCAAGAGAGATTTCTGATGCAATTTCCAATCCTGTAGCATTTGGAAATGATGTAGATGATGAAGAACTAGAAAAAGAATTAGAAGAGCTTGAACAAGAACAACTTGATAAAGAATTGCTTGGTATTGAATCTACTGATGAACTACCAAGTGTTCCAGCTACTGCTATTCCAATTGCCCCAACTAGGACTCGCACAAGTAATAATTTTAATATTTTTCTGGTTTATTATTAGAAAATAATTTATTTTTAAACTAAAAATATTGTTAATATTTATAGAAGCCAAACCAGAAGAGGATGAAGATTTGAAAGAGTTAGAAGCATGGGCATCATAAAGGTGGTATCAATATATTTGTAAAAATGAATTTTTGTAAGAAACTGATAGCTAAAATGAAGTATGTATTATTGAAAGAGATAACAGTGTACATGAATGCGTTTTTCAGATTCAATATCATATAACTATTCTAATGTTAATACTGTGGTATTTTTATACACTGTTAAAATGATTAACATGATGATGAAGTTCATAGTAGTCATTTTCCTTATTACAGTATAAAGATTTTTTTTATCAATATACAAAGAAGAATCATAAGTAATAGCAAGTATCTTAAATACTTGCATTCATGCTAGCCAATATATTCTACTGTTACAGTAAAAAATAAATTATATTGGACAAGTATATGATATACATACATAGCTATAAATGCTGGTAAATTATATACATATAATTTCTATTAACAGTGAGAAATACCTATGAGAACATTTATTGTATAAACTTTTTGTTCAAAAGATTAAATTGTAAGATATTACAATTGCTTCATAAAATTTTGTTGTTATTTTCATGTATATATGTATAACATATTTTGAAAAGTAGCGCAGTTAAAATTGTTAAATGGCCTTTTAAACTTTGTATAAATGTATCTGCTATAAATAAATTCATTTAAATGTATATTAATTTAGTACAACTATAAATACAGCAGATATAGTGTTGTATACATATTTTTACACTACAAATCATAGTAATTTTTGCACTATTATTAATACTTATTAATTAATAATTATTGAATTATAAATATCCAAATTGCATCGAATTAATATGCCAATAGTATATATAAAATATTTATATTTTTACAAAATATGAATATATATAGGACAATTTAAAAAAATGGCTTAAATAATGATAGATATTTAATTAAAATGCAATATACATTACATTACAATTCCTAGGGAAAATAGTCTTTAAAAAATCAAGATTTATTTCATAATTTACAATTATAATGATTAAAGTCTCAATCACATAATAGGAAGAAATAAAATATTATCACTGAAAAACGTCGCTTTAATATGATACAATAGGCGTAGGAATATACTTTTTGTTCAATTTACTACTCAGCGCCGGTATGGGTAGTGGACGAATGTGTGGTTTAATAGAAAATCTAGTACCAGCGATATCAATTTCGTAACGAGCTTTAGGATCCATTATAAAGTCTGTTGTAACAGTATTTGCATTAATTTGTATATGTCCTGATTTTGGATAACTGATAAAACCAAGACATATATGTTTCTCTGTAGCGAAACCGTATCTATAAAGTTATTATTATTAATAATTTGATATAGTAAAATATATTTTATCTTTAATCGTATGAAGTATTTACCCGGCTGATGTAACAGTTCCTACAAATTCATTATTTCGATAAATAGGCTCGCCACCCCACGGCCATACATCCTTATTAATATCTAATTCATTAACAATAAATAATACTAATCGCTTTGATACGCCTTGTTCTTTTTGACGTTGCAAAGCAAATTTGCCAATAAAATATTCTTTCTGTTGCAACAAATTATCATAATTAATCAACATGTTTAAACTGTTGTGTCTTTGTATGATAGAAGTCCTCAGAAATTCAGATTTAACATTAATAGTCTTGGAACAAAAAAAATTCTATTACCATATACCTACTTACATCTAATCTTACATTGTATCCACTTCCAGCTTCATATGGCGTAACAAATGGTGTCAATTCTTCGGCCCAAAATGGAATAAATCTTTCTATTCGCATGAAACGTTGTGTGAGTACACCTACATCTCGTACTCCATAATCTTTACCTACTTCCATTAATCTGGAGTATACGTGAAGTGCGTATTCTGATGGTATATATAAGCAATAACCAGATTCACCAGTATGCGTAAATGACATTACCATTACATCAGAAGCATAGGCTACATTTACATTCTATTAAGAATATAAAATTAATATACATGAACGTTATAAATCTATCTATCGCCGCTGAAATATTTACCAGAAATCGATATAAGCTGATTACCTTATATGTAAAAGGAGAGAGATTAATGTCAGAATTGGAAAGTTCTGAAAGTAGTCCTGTTGCTTTAGGTCCTACTAAATTAATAACAGTATATTTTGACGTTACATCATTAAGACCCACTGAATGATCAGCTGGTAAATGTCTGCGCAATAAACAGATAACGTTTATACGATTACAGTAAACATTATTTTTAATTTCTATTACTTTTGTTACCTAGACATCCATTGGTAGATGCGTGTTTGTTGTGACGTAGGTGAAACCATAAAATAACTATTTTCAGCTTGTCTTACTAAAATACAATCATTTTCATACCCTCCTCTTTCATTTTGCATTCCTGTATGCACTATACTACCAATTGGTATATTTACATCATTAGAACATAATTGCTGAAGATAGTTGACAACTTCCCAACGACTAGACTGCAAATATGTAAATGATTATATGCAAAATATTTTATATTTTAAATACTTACTTTAATTTCGATTTTCGAAAATGAACTCATATCTATTATTCCCACTCCTTCTTTGCATGCTAGAAATTCCTCTGTCATAAAATCAAAAAACTTTGGTTTATAAAAACTGCCTGGTGGCATAACTGGTTTTTTTTGCCCTTCTATTAATTAAAAATACTTACTTTTTACTTGTTGTTAATGTGATTGTGTCATTAAATATAACAAGATGTAAATAAGAATTAAGTAATTAATTGCTTACTTTTATAAGTTGAATCAAAGTAAAGTGGACGTTCATAAGCCATTTTGACGCCAAAAATTGCACCTCTTTCTTCAAGTACGGAATACAGAGGTGAACAACGTAGATTTCGAGCATATTTATACTCACACTGATGAGGATACAAAATTGCATAATTTCTCCCAACAATTTCCTTTGTTCTTTGTTGTAAATATCTTTTACTGCTATGTAAATCTAGAAATCTTTGTACATTAAAAGGAAGTATTTCTTGTGTAGATTCACCATTTATTAGGCATTCAGCAACTTCTTTGCCTATTCCTCCTGCCCCTAAAGAAATATGACTTTAATAGTATCAAAGATTTAACATCTGTTATTTTTTACCTTGTAATGAACTTCCATTCATGCCAACAGCAACAAAATAATTCTTTACTTCTGGACTTTCTCCTAGTATCCATTTACCATCTGGTGTAAAGTTATCTGGACAATTATATACATTTGGTTGTATACCTTTTAAGAGTGGTAATCTATGTACTACTTTATCCCATAAAGGTTTCCAGTATGAAGTATTAACTGTAAGATGGTTTTTCCAATCTTTTATTGGAACAACACCATTCTCGAATGCAGGCGTTGATTCTGGTTCAAACCATCCAATTAATAAACCTCCTGTAAATTGATCCATTCAGTTATTTATTCCATGGCTTATTAAACCTCATGTAATGCGCTAATATGTTAAAGACTTTGCCACTCCCTCATATATGAGTATGAATCGAAATCACGTATGCATGGTAAAGCCATGTTTGTATTAAGTGGAAACGGAGAAATAATTGCATAAAAATGTTCTGCAGGATATGCTGGAATTCTAACTGGTGGATTACATTTTAATCCTAATTCTCGTGCCCACTATAATTTGAAAACTTGTATAAGAAAAATTTGTATAAGAAATAACATGAAAATTATTCCACATCTCTAAAATGATATTACCATTCCTGCACAATTAACAAAATATTCACAAGAAACTACTCCACGGTCAGTTTTTACACTTTTTATAGCTCGATTTTCAGTGTGAACTTCTTGTATATAACAATTTTCAATGTATTTTGCTCCTCCAATCATTGCCAATTTGGCTAGAACATCACAAATTGCACTACAATTAGCTACTGCATCTTCAGGAACCCAAAGTGCACCTTCAAGGTCTTCAGTATGTAAATATGGATATAATCGTTTTAATTGATCTTTTCCTAAAATCTAATGCATTTATAGCTTATTAAAAGTTGCTTTCATGTTTCAATTTCAAAATCTGGTTGAGAAATCTTACTTCACAATTTAAACCTGTGGGTATATTATAAGCCATTCTTCTCTTCAAAGCTATCATTCTATCTTTGGTTTGAGCTAAGTATATACTGCCACATTGCTTTAAACCTATGTCATATCCCATTTCTTGTAATTGTTGATACAACTTAATGCTGTAGGATATTAGATTCCTATGTGATATTGGTTTGAAAAGACCAAGTGTGCCGGAACCAAAATAGGATGTTCCGCTTCCAATCCTGTGACATAACATTTTTTAATTATTGTACATTATAGATATTGATAACTTTAATAGTTTCTTAAATCAATAGCCTTTTTAATTTTAGTGATACAAATATGTAATGTAAACAAAAAAGTTTATAGTGTTATTTTAAAAATTAAAGATTTGTTATTCACTGTTCTAGCACTCATTAATTGTTTCATTTGATGTAAATGTACATATACCTGTTTTGTTCCAGAACAAGTACATCATTCCACCCATTATTGACAAGATGATAAGCAACAGAATTAGCCACTGTTCCTGCACCCGCAATGACAATTTGCGATTGCGAGGGTAACGTTGTATGGGGTTGAAATTGAAAATTTTGATCATATTTCCTACGACTTTCACTTCTGTCTCTTTGATTAAGTTTAAATATTCCATTTTTGAAGGTTATATCAATTGAATAATTTTTGCAACCTTTCGAGACTACTTTCTGTAATAATGTAATATAAATACATTTTGAACTCGCGTGTTGCAGCATTAAATTACGTGGAAGGTAATAACTGCGTCACTTGTTCACATAACATGCAAAAAACAGAGTTCCAAAATGTCTCCACTGCTAGAACGTTGGTTCTATTATTAAAGTTAGGAATATTGGGTCATAATGGTGTTCTTTCAAAAATATAAATTATCCTTTCAAAGGAAAATAAGTGGCGCCGTACATTCGTATAATAGCTTGATATGTTAAGATTTTCACTTATTAAAATTATAATATTTTGGAAGCCTGTAGATAAAATCATTTTTCATACAGATAATTTTTTAGTTATTTTAACGTGAAATAATTACACAAGATTGATTTACTTATAATTTTTTGATTTAAAATGTTATTGTACTTATTTGTAAAGACATTTAAGTTTTTAATAAATTTCCCGCCTAAATGTACTTGACCGATAAATCGAAATGTTTCAATCTCGACTACTGACTACTCTCGATAGATATATTGATATTCTCGAACCTCTTCGATACAGTTCGATAAAATTCAAAATGGGAGCGACGTTAGATCTTCGGTTTTTATCAACATGAATTCTTCCATAAATTTAAGCGTTTCTAATTGTTATTCGTGTGCTTTTGATAATTATTTTTGTTAGGAACAGCTATTAATACAAAATTGCTCATAATGTGGTTCATATTATTCGCAGTTTTTACCTTTAAACTAATGTGCATTTTTATCTTTGTCATCTATTGCGTTGCCACTTTTCTTCTGGTTATGGTAAGAATTTTTTTATTTGCTCTGATTGACAATATTTTATGCTAACTAATAATGTTATTTGTAACAAAGTATAATGCTCAAACTGAGGAATTGAGAAGATGTGTAAGTTTATTAATGCAATTTTCTCTTACATCTTCTTCAAAATATTCTATTGTTGTAACATAAATTGTATCTTTTAGATCGTACCCCAAGATACAAACTTGGATGTGGAATTTCCGACTGGAGTTAGTTAAAGGAAGCTTTTCTTAATGAAAAGTTAATACTAGACTGCGGATGTTTATGCAATTTCATATCTTTATGTATGTAACTAAAACAATGGAACCTGAATAGAAATTTCTTCTATTCATTATAAATATTATAATGAGCGCATTGCCTTGAATTACATACCCATATGTATGTATATTTTCTATATTATGTGCATTCCGAACACATATTGACTTTTTCGAATTTTCTATAAACGCATAAACATCCATACATATTATCTACTATCATACTACATTATATCGTATTTCTTCATCATATTTTTAAATTTTTCATAACTCGTAACTTCAACCTCTAAAAATGCTGACGATTGCTTATTTTATTAGAGTCGCGAGAGCGTAGATGATAAATTGGAAGTGTTAACGGAAAAGCTTACAGAAAAAGAACGCGTGGTGAGAAAATAATTCGTCATTTTGCTTTAAATCAATTTTTTATGAAAGAAATATTATTAGTTTTGTAATACTCATAGTTACAGAAATCGCAATGTGAAATAAAAAATGCAGAAAAGGCGTTAACTGATCTGGAAAATAAAACATCGTCCTGCCAAGATCGATATCGCTCGTTGATGATCGAATTAAAAAAGGACATTCGAGAAACTGAGGATGAGGTTCGAGTAACATATAATTAAAAAGAATGACGATTTAGTTTTATATAATTATAATTACATTTGATAGGTGAGAACGCTGCAAAATCAAATATCGAATTTATCGATTCGACGAGAAGCTCTTAGGAGCGAGGTATTAAAGGTAGTGTTTTTATCTTGTTAAAATTAGTAACATATAAAAATAATAAAAGTCATAATTTTTAATGCAATTGTAGCAACAAGAAGATTATCAGAAAATGTTGAGTGGTTTTTCCAAGGAGTTGGAAAGTAAAAAAACATTATTCTGTACGTTATTGCGAAATATTCTATTTTGTTTAAAAATAGATTTTCATTATTTTAATTGGCGCTTTCAATCTATAGCTTCTGGTATCGAGAAATCAAGACACCATCGCGTGAGTTGTTTCAGTTTACCATGAAAAATTTCATCGACTTTTCTGTATATATAATAATTATTTTTAATCAAATATTCGCAGTATTGCCTTTCATATTGAAGAAAAAAAATTAGAGTGAGTAATTAAAGAGTGCTACTAAATGTTGCTTTGTCGAAAATCGTCGTAGTATCGAATGATTAAGAAAAGAGTTTTTTTTCAATCGGATCATAATTTTTATTTAATAATCACAATATATACATTCGAATAAATGATCAGTATGGAAGTTCCTTTGCGTTCAATCGCATGGTACAAATTAACGTTGAGAAATTAAAATTTAATTCGAGTGACAAATGGATTTCGATTACGCGTATGAATTATACTTTTCGGATTGAGACAAAAAATGCCAAATAGATTACATCTATTTTATCAATTAACGTACTGATTGCCGATGATTGTAGATATTTTCGATGAAGTAGATAATTTTTAAAGATAACCAGGACACTGTACTAAAGTTTAAACATTAAATAATATAGAACGTATTATATGATAAGAAAGTAAAGCAAGAATCAAGAATCATAAAAGTAATTTTTACAAGCAGTACGATATATCGAAGTCAGAAGAATACTTAATTCTTAAAACAGACCTCTTTACTTCATTTTGTTTGGAAATAGAAAAAATATTTTATATACTCAATTTATTGAAATGAGAATAAAAATAAGGAGGTCACATAGTTTTTTAAAAGTATTCCTTTCTATCTCAAAATTGTTCCATTTTAAGTGCCTTATTCTTCATAATCATGGAATTACATGTTCATACAAACTCTCCAAAACGAATAGTGTTGAGAGATGTTTTAAGGCATTTGTTTCTTTTCCGATGCATTGTGATAATTTTTTAGTAACTGAATTTTCTTTATGAGAGTACAGTTCCTTGAGAAATGTGTAGTGAACAGAGAAGGAAGTATTTTTCGATTTGAATGAACGCTATAAAATATTCGTTGAGCTTGTTAAGTGCACATGAAAGGAACTTTCCTGCTATTCTGTTCATTTCTTAAATTCTCTCTATCTTGTTCTCTTATTCCAGTCATTTCATTATTATATCCCAGAGGATAGACAGATATTTTTAATATCAAACGAAATCACCAGCCGGCATACTTCTTGAGAATTGGGCAAGAAGTTTGAGATCTTTGGACACATCTTTTTGCTTGTCATCTATTCATCGTAAAAGAATATATCCAAATTGAACAGTTTGTCAGCACAAATTCGCCAGAGTGTAAAAATTTTTCCATTCTCATCCTGCAAATTATTACGGTAGTTTATATGACATTACTGAAAAAAACAACCAAAGATATGGTTTTAGAAAATGAAGATTACCGTCTGTTTATAATTCCGTATGAGATGATGGAAATTTTTTCAGGACTGCATGATAGAGATTGTAAAAAGCGTAGAAACTGATACTCAAGATGACGACGAGTGCCGAGCCGAATATCCAAGATAAAAAGTAGCCATCTATAATATCCGAGGTCTCCTTTCTCTTCCTTGCGCTGATCTCACCCAGGGTGGTACCCCGCCGCTCTTCCATCAATCTCTTCATGTTCGCTAATTTCGCTCGTAGTTCGTCTACTGATTCAGCGATGTCTTCGATCGAATCACATTCCGGTAAATCTAAAACTTGGACGAATAAAGTATAAATCGGGAAATATGGACGTCCAAACGCAATAATCAAATAATTTACTCTAAACACTGTCACAGAAATTTTTCGTTTTGAAGGTATTTTAAAAGGAAATTATTCATTATCAATGATTAAAAGGATATTAATTTTATTTATGGTAATTCACAAAACAATAGAATGGAGAAAATGGATACATTTAAGGTAAAATGTCTTTTTTCTTTTGAGAGAAGAGTGCAGAGATTTTTGGAACATTTTGTTAGGTGATTTAGGCTGTAGTTTTTTTGAAGGATATTTTTAATCGAAGCTACGGCTACTTACCCGTAGTTCCTGGCGTGCAAGTGTGCGTTACTGTTTTCATGATACTCGTCTCTATCTTTCTTGACTGTATAACTTGGTCCAAAATACGACTCAAAGGTCGGTATTGATCATCCAGCATCCCACGCTGTAGCACAGTCTCCATCTTTCGGAAAGTTAAGCCCTCTAGATTTTTTCCCTCTCTTTTGACTTGATCAAAATTATCGCGTTCAGTAACGATAAATCTTCTCTTCGAACTTTGAAAATAAACATTCCTATCGATTGAAGATTCGAGTTTTGGGAGTTAATTAGTTCAAGTGTTAAAGAAGAAAGAAGCTTTCTTTGAATATTTATTGCGTTACATAAAATGCTTTAACTTAATATTTACAATTTCTCAAAATAATTCATATTCTTTATTGTTTCAAATATTAATTAAGATATATATATTAGTTTTGAAATAAATGAAATATGATTGATTTAATACATTGTCGACCGTGCGGATTGGGCTCGACTATGTACAATATGTACATACGTATATAGATTTATATATACATATATATTTTTCTATTATCATTCTAAAATTTAAGTAGCTTGCACAATATGCCTGAAAGTAAAAATATATTATATAATTTAATATTTGTCTGAAGTATGATGACATTCAAGATAGAGAATTTAACAACACAAAATTGACAAATATATCCTTTGAATTCTGTGGTGCGCCATTACTTTTTACAGGCACTGTATATTATATTTATACTAAGAGAGAGAATTAGAGTTGACAGTGAATATGATTACAGACATAAGAAGAAATTTAATTACAGGTTAATACAAATTACAGATATCATTTGAAAATCGCTTAATTTAAAAGGCCATTTGGATGTCCCGCGTTTCTCATGTGGCGGTATTCCGTAACTGTGGTGCCACAAGCAATCTGCAATTTCATCGCAGTTTGTAAACGCGGCGGAGGAAAGTCGTACGACATTCGGGCGGAGTCGGGCGCACTTTCGAGGACGAAGGCTGACGTCACGGCGCAAAATGGCTGCTGGTATCGGAAATGGAGTAGCGTAGAGGCTGGGCGGTAGGAACGAACTGTAGGTGTGTCAGTACTCGGCTTCTCCGCGATAATGCCATCGAAATGCCGATTGTTGCACGCTGACTCGTGCCTCGCGCACTACTCTTACGTACGATCGGGATCGTTCCGCGAGTCTCGGATGGTGATAATAAATGGTGAAATAGTCGGCGAGTCAAATTAAGCGGTGCAACCCGAACTTCACGATATATGTACATATATCTCTTTATCCCGTAAAACGAAATTTCTTCTGTTCTTAATCTATCAGTGATCTATATACATAAATATATACATTTGAATATCTGAATAGGCTGAAACTGTGTCTGAATGAGATCGAAGTGGAAAGTAAACCTTGGTCTGTCCAGTGATCGTTCTCGTGCTCTTCACGGATATTTTGCGGGTGTCAGACTGATTT
Organism: Bombus flavifrons; assembly: GCF_040668555.2. Classification (NCBI taxonomy): domain Eukaryota; kingdom Metazoa; phylum Arthropoda; class Insecta; order Hymenoptera; family Apidae; genus Bombus; species Bombus flavifrons. The sequence goes on along the minus strand of NC_138455.1, from coordinate 6,180,735 downwards.
GCCCGGCTCCAGGAGAGAGTCGAGCGTACATCGTGGGTGTCAGCTCCTTGTCGACTCTGTTCGATCGAAAACTAGTTCACGTATCTTGGAAATGAGTGAAATGGAAAAGAAATACGCGTGCACGTAGAACATATAAAGGATAAGTATGCTCAACGTACGGTTCCACAGTGGGATCTAATTTACGATCTGTCAAAATCGAATCAACTCAACCAACACGTCGTACACGTATTTATATCGTATTTATGGTGAAACTAAATCGAGCGTCTGCACCGAATCATCCTTCCTATCACGATACGAGCCGATCGATTTTTCTCAAGGGAAAAATATTCTACTCGCCTACGACTTTTATCTCGACTGTGTGTGTATATTTTCGCACATCGATTGATCCCCTTCCGTAAACAATATCTAGTTGATAACAATGTATCATCCGACGGTGAAAACGGGACACGAGTTTGAATGACGGTGAACAGGCTCGTGGCTAGAGTGATGTTGAACTTGGGACTGAATAAATTATTCGAGCGATGATTTCGCCGGTAGCTTTTAGTTAAAGAAACAAACAAACAAACAAAAAAATAGTGGAGAGACACGGATTTCTATCGAGTGAGACAGAAGAATAGGAAGAAAGAAAAACATCATTGCTTGAAAATTCTTAGTGGTTAAACGGTACGCCATTGAAGAAGAAATATAATACACATAAGAAATATTCCCGACGCGTGGATGTCGTTAGAATCGACGAAACGTTGTAACACTAAGAAAGAAAGAAGTAGATAGGAGTTTGACCTGATAAGACGAGGAAGATCAAAGAGAAAGAAAGAGAAAGCGCCGTCAAGCGAAGAAAATCGCGTTGGGAAAATGACTAACTGAAAAGCTCGAAACGAACTAAAAGGTACACATGTACATATAGATATAGATATACAGTGGCTCATGGGCATATTCGAATACTTCTGGATACTTTTTATGAATATATTATATGTATTATACTTCTGCATTTTGAGATTTTATTAACACTGTTACAAGATTCGACTATCGTGGTTTCATTGATAAAGTTTGGAACGAATTTGAAAATGTACTATATATACATAGAAGTTACAAGACACGTACTGCAAGTACATGTTTCACACAGATCATGGATATGTTTAAACAGTTACTGCGTCTATCTTTAACATTATATATACTTAAGATAGCTAATCATGCTATGTACTAATTTTCCATTAAGTATCTGGTAACTTCTATGTACATTTTCAGATTGGTTCCAACTTTGATCAATATAACCCTTTGCGGACTGCCGCCGCATATATGAGTAAACTATCAATTTGGCCGAGGAACTCATATATGTGCTTGGCGAAAACAACTGATAGAGCTGAAAGACTCATATATGTGTCATCTTATTTATCCTGTGGAGAATCTGTGCATGTACATATGTCTAAAATTTGACATCTTGGAGTGCTATGAACGAAAATCGCGTCTATGCAGAAATGTGCGCTGGCAATTTTAAATGACTATCACGGTAGCAGCTCGGCCCTATGGCACGGTTGACTTCGAACCGTCCCGTCCGCAAAGGGATAATCACGATTAGACGGCAGATGTTTATGCATTTATAGAAAATTTAAAGATGTAAAAGTGTACAGAATGAATGTAACATGAAAAAATATATAAAATATGAAGAGTAAAGAGCAAGTTATAATATTTAGTATGTGAAACACATCTCTACGTAGGTTTTATTTTTTTTGTCATTTTGATAAAAATATGATTTTGCATAAACATCTGTAGTTTAATCATGGCAGTCTCTCATTACAATGTTAACTAAATTTCAATCTGTTTTATATAACACATGCAATATATACTTAAAAGTTTTCTATATAATAGCTGTTCAAATACTTCCGTGAACCACTGTATATATGTATACATATATAAGTGCTTATATATATACATATATCTATATGTGTACATAGATATCGGAAGCGGAAGGCGGCTTTCGTTGCCATTGGCGCGCACGCGAGTGTCCATATTATATCCGGCGCGCGTGTTTCGTCTGTTTCTCATTTGCGTGTATATTTGAAGTGGAGTTTCAGTGCCGGAGGGTGAGAGAGAGTAGTAGGATACGCAAAATGTGGAATATGATGTGCGACGTGATGCCGACTATCGCGGAGGACAGCATTAGCCAGAGAAGTTCGCAATATTCCGGTGAGGATGCGAACTTCGAGCAACTAATGGTCTCGATGCTCGATGAGAGGGACAAGCTGGTGGAGTCGTTGCGCGAAAACCAGGAACGGTTGCAGGAAACGGAAGCACGTTTGCAGGAGGTCGAGAAGGAACGGGACTCATTGAATCGTCAACTGAACGCCAATATCCCTCAGGTATGTTGTGACGTTCGTTTATATAGTTTTCTTATTTATAAAGGAGAAGGTCATATCGAAGATCATATAGAATCTCAAGTTGTTTTTAACCCCTAATTTGTGCCTAATTCAGACATGGAAAATTTGAATTAAAAAGTATACTTTTCAAAGTTTTAATTTTATGATGTACTTACAGTTTGGTATTTTTCATTTCTTTATTCTTATTGGTTGTATTGTACACGATAAAATAAATTGTTTTCTGATTAATAAATTAACAAGATTTAATAAAAAAATGATTGTAGAAGTTACAAATATAATACTCATTCTCAGAATCAGAGTATTCGTTGCAAGGTTCATAATTCACGCTTTTGACACTGGATCTGTTTCCATTTGGACTACTATACTAGAATTAGAACCTAATTCCATATTATATATATGTGTATTTAAATGATTCCATAATAATCAACAAAATAAGGTTACAAATATTTATTTGTATTTATAAATAATTAAAAAAACTTGTATAATAAAATTCTTCTTATAACAATATTCATGTGCTTTTTAGCTACTTTAAACAAATGGACTACTCATAGTATTGATGCCCAGAATAGAAAATCTCTAAATCTAACAAAAATATCTGGAAGCACCTTAGAAGAATAAACACGTTTGAAATTGGTCATTTGCTTGTATCTCTCATTTGTTTACGTCTATTCTCTATAATTTGACTATACAATGTTACACAATGCTTGGCAGTTGTATTATTACTTTTATTATATGCTTCCCATATACCAGCAGAATTTTATATTGACACCATTCTTCTCTAGTGTAAACGTCCATAACTTTCTACATTTTAATTATCTTCGACAGAAACTAAGCGGTTGGAAAATGATTAGTCGTAGTTGGTGCGTTTGATCTACGAATTGTTACATACGAATGACGATTTATTTATTCCGTAGCATATACAGGGTGCGCCAGAATAAACGATCAACGCGTGCCAATGTGTTCTGTGAGTGGAATAAGAAAAATTATACTCGCTATATTGATACGAGAAATACTCCATTGTATATGATCGTAAAAGAAGGTATCGAAGATCTAATAAATGTGAAAGATTCGTTTCCTCTATGCTTTTGTTAACGTATAGAGACTATTTCTCTCAATTTCTTAGAGTTTGAATCGACGATGACGATCTGTTGGTCTTATACTTATCTTTGAGAATATCCTATATTTAGCTATTATTACTTTATTGCCAGAGGTGTTTCTTAGATAGATTTATTTTTTATTAGCTAGATAGATATCTGTTTGTGCAAGATTTAAAAAAATGAAACAGGTTTCCTCGTTCAATGTTTCAGTGAAAAATTCAATATAATTGAATATTTCATTTGAGACGAATTCTCAGTTTCTTCTCTATCCCGAGAAAGATAACAATTTTTGCTATTTGCAACGATGTACGTTGACGTTATCGCTTTTATTGTAACATGTATCACGTAGTTGTTCAAATTTCTTCGTTCTAACTGAACGTGTACACAAACTTTTATTGCCTATTTCTATTTCTTCTCGTCCTATTGCTCAACCTAGATAAAGAAGAATTTAATGATGCTATAAAAGAAGACAAATAGTAATTGTACGTAGCTGAATATGTTAATAACAGGTTCACATAATTCTATATTTCAATTATATTATCGAACAAAAATTACGACTCGAATCGTAATATATTAATGAAACTGTTTACTTTTAGCGAATAACGTTGAAGAAGAGGTGACCGCGATGTTAGAACGGGTTATTCGATTTAAGCCGATTCGACGGAGCTGGATCAGCACGCGTTAACCTGCTCGATTAACGGGAAAGCACAGATCAATATTTGCCTGAAGATAAAGCTGTCAAACGGTTCCCTTTTATCGTGAAAGTTGGTTAGAAAAATTATCCGCTCGACTAACTAGTATTCAACTCACTCATTATATATATTTCTTTCATTAAAATAATTGTAAATTTTCTTCTGACAGAATTACTAATATATTATGTGTGTCACATAGAACATTTTGAAATTTCATTAACTCTGTAATGAGACACAAGAGATTATATCATGATTATACTGTTGAAAAATAAGTAAAATTTTGAATATTTATTGCAAGCATATGTTTAGTAACAAAAACTAGTATACACAGCATGAATAGTCGTCTTATAAATTATAATGAGTATTAAAAATTCTCACTGTATATTGAGGCTTATTACGATATTGGATATGAATAAGATTATTTAAATATTTTTATGACCTCTGCGAAATATATACTTGCATTAAATACATTGTACCTTCTGTACATTTCAAACCTCACCAATATATTCATTGTTTGTACAACGTGCATAATATATTCATCAAAAGTTTGTATAGCTGTTCAAATACTTTATAAGCCAATATATGTATATTTACTATCGCGAAGTATATATGAGAGAGTACCACTGGCTTTTTTAATTGCACGATATGTGGCCGACTATGGATCTGTAATTGCCGATGCGTTTACGTAATGATTACGGTAGAAACGTTTCAACCGACACGTTATCTTCGTAGTGTTCCACTTTTCAAGAGGAAGAGGGAGAGAGAGAGAGAGAGAGAGAGAGAGAGAGAGAGAGAGAGAGAGAGAAAGAGAGAGAGGAGACAAGAGAATACAACGTTATACCGGCCACGGCTCGACCAAACAATGCTTTGTTTTATTATTGCCACCATGAGAGTACGAGTTTGTGTAGGAATGTTTAAATTGTCCGTCAGATGACAAATCTTGAACCTTTGACAAGAGCTGAGGAAATTCTGACCGAGTTGAATTTCATTGTTTGGAATATAATTAAGAGTTCACTTTAGTTTTGATGTATCACTCTTCTGTAGGATATTTGTTATGAATAACGACAGTTCTTTGTTATCTTTTTATGAAAGTGTTCAGAGAATGAATCATGTATCAGATATCAAAGAAATATTATATATTTAGTATAGTGTAACATTGTGTTATGGTTAGTTTATCATTTTATCTATTATATTAGTCTATTCGATTATGTCACGATACCGTGAATCGTGCAAATTGCTCATTCTTTGCGTCTCATATCATCGGTTCTCTTTCCCACAGGAGAATGACTCCCAGTTATCACATGTAATTGCACGTAACATTCTTCGTTATCCGTGAAACCTCTAGGCTATGTATGCTTGTATATCGTCTGGAAAAAATAACGTTAAATTAAGTTAAATTAAGTTGATTGCAGTAGAATTAAATCGTTAATGTGCTATAATTTTATTTACGTAAAGTAGTACGAAGTAGTTATCATTTAATAATTCTATATTACATATTCAAACTTTACCATTTAGATATTAAAAGAGAAAGACATAAATTAAAGAGAAATAGAAAAATCTTTGAAAGAAGATTTTGTAAAGCACGAAATAATCTAGAAAGGAAATTGTGTATTGAAAAATGTTCTTGACATTAGAAAAAAATGCATCGGTGGACGTCTGAAAGCAAAAAAATAGGCAATTATGCGTAAAAAGAGGAAAAATGAGATAGTCGTTTAAGTAAAAGGCCAACGCGCGGGAATTTCACGCTTCTTGGAAACCTATTAAGGACGCAACGCTATGTTACGTATTTACTGATTGCAATACTTATTTCCTTGACCGGTGTACGTATTACAGAAACTATCTATTCAATTCTGCACAGCTGGGAAGGCCGGAGGAGATAGAAGTTAGAATAATTAATATTCTTATTGTTAGAATACAACTCTAAAAATAAGAAACCAACTCTTCTATAAGTTATATCGTAATAGTATTGTAATTTTGTTATTTATCAACGAACCAGATCGTTTAATTGCAAGGATAAAAGAGAATATAATAGTTTTGTAGTCGTAATTTATTTTTGTCTCTTCTCTACGCAATTTTCTCTCTCATGATACGTTGCTTTTTGTAGGTATAATGAAGAGATTGCCGATGAGTATTTGCATTGTAAAATTCATCAAGAAGGATGATTTTTGTGTGGTCTGAAGCGAAACGTGATGCGCACAGTCTGGAGGAGCAATATTATCTACTTTGTGGTCCAATTCCTAGCTATATATGCACATAACGGTAAACCGCCGGAAATGCACATAGATCTCGATGCAAACTCGTAGGTGGTGTATATATGTGCTCGTAACGCGGCGTCTTATTCACCTATTTCTCCCGTGAAATCTCTCCTATATCCGTGGAATGAATTTACGGATAAAAATATTGCCATGCTGGCTTTTCTCTAAACGGACAGTAAAGAAACTGAAAATACCTGAAATAACTCGTTATAGTATACAATGTAATAGCTATCTTGCTTTAAAAAACACTTTTTACTATAACATATTTACCAAAACTATAATTTTATGTATATGGGATAGACGAAGAGATTGTTTCCCAAGGCACAGGTCCCAGAAAAAAAATTTCCTGGCAATTATTTATTAAGCTTTCACTGCGGCTGAAACGTGACAGCTTTCTGCAGAGTTTGGCAAGTTCCAATGAAAATTTATAAGCTGTACTGGCTTCGATAGCGTCTTATCTTGCCAGGAGCAGCTTCGAAAATACACACCGGCTTTATCGTTCAATTTAACCTTTGCTCGTTGCATGACATTTGCATTTCATAATGTATTCTGTTATTTATAAATTATAAATGTGAACGAGGAGAACGGTACCATTTAGATGTCTGCGACAGAGAACGCAGATGATGTATAAAAATTCCTTATCACCGGTAATTTCTCTGTTATATCTCGATAAATGCTCATCGAGGCGATGGCATTGCATTCAGAACTCCACATATGTAGCGCCTGTCGAAATTTTCGGTTTACATTATATCATGCACCTCCTGATATCGTCATACATTAATCTGTGATTTATTAAGTTACTGCATATTCTCCCACGAGATAATACGGAAATTTTGTTGGTCTTAAGTCAACAACGATGTCGTATGATATTGTTCAGCTATCGGTTTTTCGGAATTATCGCCTGAAGTGTTGTTCATATAACTTTGCATAAACACTGACTCACAATTGGGTACTGACATGTCTTCACATCGTGGAGTACCCTAATATCGAAAAATTGTATTTTAGATAAACTTTATCTTGATTTACATTTGGTTCTTCGATTGAATTTTAGGTTCCAGGATACCTAAGCAATTTTAAATGGAAACTCCAGTAAATTAAGACGCTTTGCAGGGTTCTCTGTTATTCTTCGAGGGCAATCAACAGTTTTTAGGAAGAATGAGTATTTGATCGCGGAGTGCGCGCTTTTCTAATCCTTTTTATCTTTCTCTTTCCTTACTGTGTCTTGAAAGTCATTGTAAGGTACGAAGACCTTAAGAGAGAAGGCAGTGTACGTAAGGGAAAGAAACACAATGTGGAGCATCGATATATTCGTGGAATAAGGGAGAGAAACCGACGACCATATCGATCCAACCGTCGCCCGATTGGCTTTTATGTACGCGCCGGCATGTTATACGGGGTGTCTCTAGTAAACACCAGAATTGGAAATGATATAATTTTACACTGATAAATAGGGAACAATAGTAACAACTTATTCTTCAGTAAATTCAATATGATTCTTAGGTTTCTTCTTGCAAAATGCAATTTTGTTGCATATTTATTAATGAAATACCATTACACTTCTGTTCCACAACTTGCTGTCAGACTTATTATATTGGATTGTTACAAGTATCAAATGATCACATCGTTTATTTGTTAGTATTTTTATAAATATAAATGAAGATTACAGTAGAAGAAACGTATACACATTATGTTTTCTTTCGCGACCTTCACATTTTAAGCTTCTTCTTCATATTTACATAGTCTGATAAAATTAATGTTATAAATTAAATCTATAGGTGCTCTAATTGTCTACGATATGAAGATAACGAGAGAATTGAAGGACTCACTAATTTTCCACGAGAGAAAAATTTAATTTTGGAACGAAGTAAAACAGGGAAAATGTCGCAGTAACGTTTCCGGGCAGGAAAAAGAGAGTGCAGGGATCCTCGACGAATTTATGGTGATCGTATTATATATATTTGCATGCGGCACTTCGGCGTTGTCAAGCCCTCTGAAAATCCCTTCGCATTTTTTCACTGCAGGATTTCGTTTCCTGCGCGACCTAATGGCACGTATTCCCGAGACAAAGGGTAAAAATGAAACGAGAACGGATAATAAATGGCAGCTGGAGAGAGAAACGAACCGGCGACCCAGTTTCGTTATAGTTTCATTAACTATTCTCATTTACAAGTAAATTCGTGAGAGAGGAAGAGAAAAAAGAGAGACGCTAGAGGGAGGGGAGGCGGCTGGAAAGAAGTGACTTCGATTATGAACGATATTAAACTAACATTTGCGGCCGTGTACTAAAGACTAATAGGGTTACTGATGATCATAATGAAATCTCGTAACTAACCGGTCATAGTTCAGTGAAGCCTCTCAGGGCTTGTAATTAATTGCGATTAGCAATGAAACAGCGAAACGGCGCCGATAAATTAACAGTGCCGCTGGTGCAAAATTGGTGGCCATGGGTTAATTTCAATCATTGCGATTTACCGATACGATGCCTGATACACTGACCTAGAATAATAAGATCAAACATGATCATTGATACGATTGAAAACCAGTGTGATACATTTAATATTAAAATTTTGCTATCTTGCCGCTATCTGAGTTAGACTGTTAGATCTATCGATTCGTTCTTATTTTAGTCTCCGCAGATTTCTCTGTTAGTATTGCATATTAGATATTTTTCTCATGTTAGATATGTTCTTTCTCTGAAAATTCGTCATGTTTCTATTCTTATTGCATCCTAATAGGTTAAAGTGTAATGTATTTTTATCAGCCTGGTCTCTCAACGTCTGCTATCCTACTGTATCTATTTTAGTATTTAATTTCTTTTTTAGATGAACTTCTATAAATAAGGATAAAGGACGAAGGAAAATACATGGAAAAATATGAGGAAGAAAATCGGCTAGGAGATTGATAGGCAGATGAATTATTTGGTTCAGGAGGAAATCTGAAATATAATTTGAAGGTGGGTCGAAGCTTCATTTAATTTTTGGACAGGGCGTACGTAAAAGCACAGAACTCTCTTCTTTTGAAGGGAAATCGTTCCTCGTGCGTGCTGCAGCTGCGGCCGCTGACTCGTCCCGTCATTAATTTCGTGTTACTGCCTCGGCATGCTTGTATCGAGTGCACGTTCGAATGGATTATCGATTCTTTCATCGTGCACAGCAAATGGCATCGAAACATACATACCTACAAGCACAGTAGCAAACAGAGTCTCAAAATATCCTGAAAACGTACATTTTTAATGAAATTTTCTTTCAACAATTTCGTTAGTTGGTAAATTGATATCACTTTCTTTCATTGCAATTATCTTCTATACTGGTTACTCATATTCATAATTAAAAATTGTATTTTAGGTAGACCATACTGTGTTTCAATAATATTTAATTCACGAATTTATACAATAATATACAAGTGAAGAAAAATGAAAACAATTATTCATCAAGGAATAACATAATATTTTTGTTAATACTGGAATTACCAAGTGAGTCAACGCTATTTGTAAGTGCTTGACAGTATCTGAGCGCCCGTCACTTCAATTCAGATCACACTACACGGACGGTTTTAATACCAATTTCAGTTAATTCAGGCTCTTAATGTGAATCAGTGCGATTGAATTAAATTGAACTTTTAATATTACGTCCCCTCCTCTTCCTCGAGTAGTGAGGTAATATTGTTATCTTTTTTCTGTGCAAACAAGTAACTTCAAAGGAAGATTCTTTTATAAAACGTATGTACTTTGGTATAAGTAAAATTACCATTTAATTATCATTATGAGATAAAAAGCAACGATGAGATGTAAATTCTACATGGTTTCTCTCATTGTACAATATTTCCAAGAAGCAATCGGTTCTTTGTATCGATTAAATCGCTTGAATGGGGACGATCAGAGTAATGATTTAAAACCTGTATCAGCCATCGATTTTCCCTTCTTCTTTTTCATCCAGGAATCGAAAGGTGTTGAGTGTCAGGTTGTTAAGTGGTAGCTAACAACTCGAATTCTTCGGCTTCGTTGCTTCCAGTTGATTAGCAAGAGAAAATCGAACGCCTCCACCTGCATCGTCGCGAAACATCTGTTTGCTAATTGATTCGTATGTATTTCAGACCTCCCTGAACTATCTTCCAATCTAAATTTCTTCACAGAAATAAGAATATTATTTTCCCTTTTAATCTCTTAAAAGCTTGTTACAAGCTTGTCGAAGCTTTTGTTACAATTTGGAAATTTTTATGGTGGTGGGCGTAGAATCATGATGTATGTGTAGCAGCATATATTTTAATAGAAAGCAGAATTGTCAGGAATAATTGACTTTTTATATTTTGTAATTTCTCAGTAATTGAAAATTCTGATAATTAATAATTTCTATCTTCATTTGATCTAAACCTTAAAGTTCATTAAAAGATTTAAATTTTCATTAATTTTCTTCATACCTGTGAAAATTTAGCTTGAGAAAATAAGAATCTGCATGTTCAATTTTCTAAGAAGTATATTACTATGCTGAATCCTTCTCGTATTATTCCATAATTGACATCTGTAATAAGTAATAAGTCCTTCCTTATGTTCTTCTTCTTCCATCTTAAAAAATTAAATTTCATTTTTAGTCTCCACTTTGAAAGATCAATTTTTAACAAAAAGTGGTTTCAGATTATTATTTTAGAAACAACTTCTCGTACAGTGTATATATTTTGTTAGAAAACACATCGTGTATTTATCGACGATGTATTGCGTTCCACGCATATGGAGATTGGGTGTGGATCTCTGATGTAATGTGTGCTGGATTACAGGCTGTCTCAGAGCAATTGGAGTACGAAGGGCAGTCACTCGAGCGGCTCGTATTACGTGATTTCTGTTTTTGTCCTTCCGCGATTTTTTTACCGACTCTTTCTCCTAAGTTTTTAAACTGAACATCCGAAGGTCTTCTTTATTATGGTTAAATCTATTTCTTACATCGTTAGGTTTGATCCATGGGGATCAGTTAATCACGATGACCGATCAAACTGTGAAAATCTTTCTATATTCGATTTTGAAAGGCAAACATGATTTGACTTGTACTTGTTCCATCAAACATAAGAAAATCGATAGTCTTGCAATTGAAATATTTGGGATGGATGTATAGAAAATAATTTAAAAAATAAATAAAAAAAATGAAAATTGAGGATGTGGAAATGAAAAAAGTATCTAATATTTATACATAGATAGATTGCAGATATTTATTTCCATTTATGGGAAATTTGAATGTGCAAAAATGTGCAGAATGCACATGAATACATATTCAGAATATAGCATTATGGTATTTCGAGGATGAAACAAATCTCTATTTGGGATCTATTTCTTCAGTTGTATTCATAAATTACATTAATTACTGGTGTTTATGAATTGCTTAATTAATCGAGTCAAGCATGACCAGAAAGGTACTATTCTTGCACTAAATAATATCAAATAATTCTTTAAACAAGAAAATTACAGAATCATGAAGAAAGTGAAAGCCTAATTATCGAGATAGTTTGAACTGTCAAGTTAATTAATTCAGAGTAAAATAGTAATTAGTATCGTTTCCTCGTACAACAGACTACTTAAACTATCTTCGACTAAAGTCCAACAAGTGGAAAGATGCAACCAATACCTGCTAAAGGAACAATTATGAACAAAAGGTTAATCGAATCTTCACCCTAAATAATCTTGAACGGGATTGAATTAGCATCGGCGCGTTTCTCCATAAATCACCGCCAGTTTCGCCGGAATATTCTGGCATTCTTTCGAACAATCCTAGCGGAACGTTGTCCGGAAGAAAGGGTTCGCTGCCAAGCATGCTTGGAGCGATCTCGAAGCTGTGGCAACGCGACACAAAGACCGTTTCATTTGTAATACTGCGGAAAGTTTCGTCCTGTCTAGCGCAGAAAGGGCTAGAGAGAAGCTAGGGTGGGAAACTTTTGAGAGTGGAACCTCTTCTCTCTCTCTCTCTCTTCCCTTCTTCTCTTTTTTCTCACTCCTCTTTTTCCATTTTCTTCTTGTTTCTCCCCCCCCCCTCTCTGTACTTACTACCATACTTATACAAATGCACATACACACATGCATACAGATACACGTATATACTTGACGATCGAGCAATGAAAAAACTGACCTGCTCGCAGTTTCGGCACGTAATGCCGGCCAGGGGTTGCAAAAAGCTGCAGGCGCGTGCAGCGGAAGTGTGGGGGGGAAAGGGGTGCAAAAGGGAGCAAAGGGTGAGAAAGAGAGGGAAGAGAGTGGAAGCGAGGCGAAAAAGGCGATTAGGTCGCCTCAACCCTCCGTCGAGAAAAAATTCAGATCGCGGTGAAATAGTTTTAGGATCTCTCGAAATTCTCACCCCTTTTCCGAGTTGCTGTTTTTTTCTTCGACTCGTTTGTTTGGTTTTCTAGTGGAACGTGCTCAAACTATTATGATTTTGTTAGATTTTATTACTGGATACTATCGCAGGTGCAAAGTATGCATACTGTAGACTATGACTTGATTGGATCAGATGTTACTTAAATTAACTATTTACTGAAAGATGTGATTCAAGGTATGATTACACGGTATGATGAGTACACGGTAATAATTTCAGTGATGCTCATGTTATATAAAATTAGAGTTGTGGATACTTGTAAGTTGGTAGACTTTTTTATTCTCAATTCTTGTAATCTTTATTGAAGTTAACTATAATTAGGTACTCTGATTTTTCTTCTATATATTACGAATTAATATCTGGAAAAATACAATAGAATGCAAATGAAAAGATACTAATCCAGTTAAGCCAGAATGCATTAATTTTATATTTATCTATATTATTAATCTTTGTAGTATCAACTTTATATTGAAGTCACATTTGGTTACATTTACTTAAACATATTAATAGCTAATAAGTACAAAAACAGTATTATAAAATACTAACAATTAGCTACAAAGTGATACATCAACTAAAACTATCAAAATATTAACTTCCAGTACACATCTACCCTTTCCAAATACTATTCATCATCAAGTTGAACCAAAAGTTAGCATCCCTATCATGCACCATGTAAAAATGAGCTCTCTTGGAGGTAGTGGAAAGCCTGGAAAGAGCCCCCGGGAAGTTTATCGATCCCCAGCCGAATAGGGCTGATTATTCGGTTTCAGAAGACTGGTAGGAATCGGCGTATACGAGGATCCGGTTGAAAATCGGCGAAAGGACGAAGAACGTAGCGACGATATCGGGGTAGGCGCGGTATGGAGAGAGGAGGCACGGAAGAGAGTTTGGGGTAAAAATTTCTAGAACGAGGCGAACGGGTGCAATGCACCGGTGTACGCGATATACGCTCGACGATCAATAGCCACCCCACCTTACTCAGCCGGCGGCGCATGAATGAACCTCGCCTTTTACACACTACTCGGTAGTAGTAGCTCTCTCTACTCGCGCGCGCCGCCAACGAGCTGCAACGCCGCTGCCTTCGGCCGTGTGCAGCGGTTTTCAATGCTCCTCTCTTCGCTTTGCCCGGATCTAGATGAAATTTAATCGACGTGGTAATTAACACCAATCGAATGTTAGCTGGAAATTTGATGAATTTAACAACTTTTATTTTTGTCCTTGTAGGTGTTAAAGTTGGATGTTCCATTTGGAAATGATACCTCTATCGAAGATATTCAAGACGTGTATAAGTGAAACAGAATATAAAATCCTGTGTTTGACTTGGATGAATAGATCGTGAAGAAAGCCTTTGTTAAAGGATTTCTCTTCGTAGCTGCAGGTGTTAAAATTACATATTCTATTTTGAAATAATGATATTGTTGAAGATATTGAAGATGTATGTAGATGGAATTTTGTGTTAGATATGGATGAAATTTAATGGGAGATCAATATAGAATTACGTAGCTGTTGAATTTGGAAGCGAACAAAAGTTTAATGATCCTTCTTGGGGATTGCAGGTATTGGAATTAGATATTGGTAGAAATGTAGGTGAAGTATTATAACTAATTATAAGCAATCTGAAGCTTGATCTAAATGAAATTTTCATAATTTCTTTTATACATACATTATTTCTCGTTGTGTATTATTATGCTGCTGCCGAATGACCTGTTTATAAGTACTAATTGTCTCCATGTGTTGTTTTAATAGAACATAACTTGGTGGTGGTTGTAGAAAGGCACTACATTACGAGTTTCCGTAATGGGTAAAAATATCTGTTTCTTCAACCAAATTGCACAAACCACTCTTAATTTATATAAACTTAATTGATTATTCAATGATTTGGTTTAAAATGAACAAAGAAAGAAAAGAATGGAAATCGGTCCCGATACAAAGTCGGATGAATTCGTTCGAACACTCATTCGAGCTTTTTATACGCAGCTCGAACAAAACATGGCCCAATTTTTCAGATCCCCGATAATCGGTGCCATATAGCTGACCTATCTTTTTTTATTTGCTTCGTCACGTGACCGATCAGATCATTCCATTTATTCCTCCAACATTTCACTCTGCACTGGCAAAAAAAATTTAAATATATGTAGAAATAATGAACAAGCCTAGGTATGCTAATTCTGCAATATTAAAAAACTTTATTTAAAATATTCTTTTATTTTTATAATTTTTAGATTGACCGTAATTAGTATGGAATACGCATTCCACAAAGATACAGGTTGAGAACCATCTGTTTAGAGTGCACTTGCAAGACACACAGCGCCGTACATAGTTGGAACGTTAGCCTCATATCCACCCACCACGTTATTACCGACGACTCCCAGTTATACGCTTAATGTGCGAGCTGAATTCATCGCGCGCGATTGTGCGAACTCGAAGATCATCCTTCTCGAGGAACTTTTAAAAGTTGCAATTGGTACATGCAACCCTGCATCTCTCATCTCTTTCTTTTAGATAAACTACGGCTTTCTTCATCGATGAAGAACTTTGAAGCTCAACCCTTTATGATATAAATTATATGTAACATTTAATGCAATACATGCAATGTATTTTAAAATTAGAACATTGGAACTTGTGGATTTGGTAATGCACTTACATAGAATATTCTTAGTGAAACTTGGAGCTTTCTTTTAGTGTAATCGAGGAGATTGATTGTTATAAGGAACGAGCTCTAAAAATATAGAGATTCTCAGATCGAATGATATTTTAGTATAAATTTTCATATTTTATTTTATTTCCTTACACTAACTTGCGCTCGTTAGCCATTTTCCACGTAAACCGATAGAACTGATATTCTGTGTCACTGAGTCAGAGAAGTTTGAGCTATATTGATTTCCCTTCACATTCCTCGAATCCGTCCGCGTATTGGCATTGACGATTCGCCTGGTATCATTTTCTCGCAATTTCATCTCTTCAGGGACAAGAATCTTAAAGTTAAGAAAGAAAAGATTGACATTTCTTATTAGTCAATATTTCTCTGTGTTATTAAAAACTGAAGATAATCATATTCATATTCCAATTAATGGAGGTTGATCTTTTATGGGGAAACAATCTTAAGATTTCCAAAATAATATTTTTACAAATGAACCTGCACTTCTTAGAAAATTAATGAAAATCACAAAATCTTTGATCTATTACCTACTTCATTTTCATTGTATATATTTCTTTGAAAATTCTAGTTTCTCTCAGAAGATAGCTAATGGTACAAATTTCTTTGGATAAGCAAGCGATATGTTATCTGAAAGTTGGATGAAGGAGCTTGGTATTTGCACAGTAGCTAAGCCAAACTGTAAACATCTGGTACATATTATGCTCCTCTGGTAACTGTTCGTCGTAAGTTGCCGAGCAAATAGAACTGCAGCCTTTAAGGGCAACACTGATATACTCCTGAAGCAGCGTCAAAAAACCACAGATGAGAAGAGGAGGTTTCGATTAGTCACCGTCGTGACTTGTCAGTGTGACTAATTACAAATTATTTCATACAGAACATAGCTGCTAAAAACACAATCGATTCTTTTGATAATGCGTTAGGGAGATAGAGAGTTACAAAGTTAATTACGATTGATGGCTATCATCGATGAAAATGTCGGCGATTAAATTGCATTGCTGAGCTGGGAGCCCATTGTGGATAGTAGTCACTAACACGTTTGTTCTGCGAGAAAATTAAAGTTTTGATTAAGCTTGAGATTGGGTCAAATAATTATGATAAAATAGGATAGGAATTATTCTTTTAAATATCTAATTAATTTTTCTAATTTCTTAATTTCCTAATTTTTGAATTTCTCATTAAATTTATCATATTTACCTTGTTTTTTAAATTCCAAGTTAATTTTGTTTATAATATTTTCATAATATGTTTTCCAATTTTTTTTTTTGACTCACCTAATTCTTTAATTTTTAGATTCCTTCAATGAAAATTTAACTTCCGTTTACCATCCTCTGTAGCAATTAATAATCTCGCACTCAGGATACTTTCTGTAACAAGAAAGAGGTAACATCAATGATATCTATAAAAAGTGCAACAGTCGAATAGAATAGATGCACTAGCTTTGTACCGTTTGAAACCACGATTTTGAAAGATTATGTGGTCTTATCTGCCACGTTTTATGTTTTACATCCGTTCGCGTTCACGTTTAATTAGCAAGAAACACGAGACCGATACTTATAACCTGCCATCGTAATGTCCGTCAGATAGGATGCGTGGGTGAGCACTTTCCTTTTCGTAGGTGCCATTAAACAAGCTGCGCCGCTGTCGTCCATCATTTCGATCGTATACCTGGTCGAACATGATTTTCCACCACACCTCATCCCGCATATCTGACGATTAAATGATCAACTATTTTAAAAAACCTGTTACACGTCCAAGAGTTCTATGGTACTGTGGAACTAATTAATTGTCATATTTTATCTTATGGAGCTATGGAATATTAATTATAGAATATTTAACTTATAAAATATTATGAGCTTGTGAAAATTGAATCAAATGTTATGGCTGTTATAAACTCTAATGAAGTACTTTTAAGATTGAATTCTGAATTTCTATGGTAGTAAGGATATGGGATACATACATTTTTTGGAACGAATTATAGTGGTAGTTAGGAAAAGAAAATGTTTGAGGTGGTTTCCTCGGGGTTTCTAGTTCCTCAGTTTATATTAATTTTCCTAGCTTCCTAGGTTTCTCGCACTATATTAACTTCCTTGGGTTTCTAGTTTTACGTTAACTTTCCGAGTTTCCAAGTTTCGTATTTCCTTGTTTTTCTACTCTTTCAATTTCTTACTTTCTAACTTTTATGTTAATCATATCTAATTTTTATAATAATTAAATATTAAAGTGTAGAATGTTCTAGCCAAAATCTAGTGTAAGTAATTTCAATTTACCACTGTCGACAGAAGTAGACTCGAACGGGAAGAGGAGTCGTCGGTTGTAAAGAATGATCGATCTAACGAAGGGTATAGATCGTAATACCGCCTCACGTGAACGTACTTTAAATTTGCGTATGAATGAAGCCATTCGCGTGCAGTGATGATTCAGATGGGGCCAACGTGTTCCACCCCTTCTCGTCACGCCCTCTTCACATTTCTTTCTCCTTCTTTGTAACGCTTTTATCCGACTATTTGTTTTTGTCCGTCTAGCAGAACGGGCTGCCTTCTTCTTCAGCTTTTTACCTTTCTTCATTTCACATGAAGTTCTCAGTAGTTCTGGCAGAAAATGCTGAATCCAATTTGGATACGTATACTCTTCGCGCTCGTTGTCCTTGCATCTCGTTATTAGAATATCGTTACAGAGTATAACTTAATTATTATTTTATTAATTCCTCATTACAATTATTTTTTAGATAATTGTATCGAGTCGAAGGTATCTATCTGTAAGAAGATTTAAAGGAAGTTAAAAGTTGATCGAATATTTAACAAAAATGCAGAAAATTATAATTGTTGCGAGACACCTTTGGCTGTTCCTTTAACGTTATCGGGGCATTATTGTGCACGCATAATTGACGGCGTGCAAGCGTTAAGAATGCAAATTGCACGATACCAAAAGGCCATTCAATCGCAAACATGCGTATAACTATGCAGCCGACTTGTATTTACATACTTATGCAACTCTATCTTCGCGTGTATCTACTTGCTTTTTCAGATTTCGGGTTCTGGAAGTTCGAGATCCTGATAATCTCAATATGGCTAGTTCGTGCTTCGTTTAATTGGAGCTTACGCTGTACTTGAAAGCTCACTGAAGAGAAATTATGCTTTAAAATAAAAACAGAGAAGCATATAGGCTGATAAATATTAACTGATGAAAGATTTGGTTAATTAATGAATCTTGATTTATGGTAATTAATTCGGTATTTTAGTGCAGTAGTTTTAGTTCATTAACATTGACATAAGTGATTTTAAGTCTTTAAGAGTATTGTGCGAAGATATTACTTCTTCTTTCTCACAATTAAACAATAAGGTTGTAGTCATTGCTGCAATCAACGCATAACTCTTCAGCCAACATTATTAAACTATGTACATGTCCATACTTAAACGTGTATAGCTGTATTATAGCTTTCTCTGTTTACTCTTATTCTTGGAGATATTGATGTTTCAATCAAAAGTCTGTTTAGAATTACGTTAATATTTTATGTTTCACTAATCTTCCTATTTTTCTCTATTGTTTTTAAATCAGTAGATTCTACTTTAATAACCATTAGAGAAGCTTAAGACTTAAATTTCTGTGAAAAAGATTTTGGTGTTCTTTGGACTTGTAATAGTTCAAGATCTTTTTCTTATTGACCTTTTCTTCTATTCACTTATTTATTACTTATCTGTTTATCATATCAAGTAACCATGATTTAGAACACGTAATAAATTACATTTACGCTGAATCACTGTTTCTTGTTTTTAGACATTGAAGATGCAAATACAAATCGATGACGAACATAAACAATGCAATGCATATACTTATCTATGAAGTAAAATTGTTTGTTAAAAAGGGACAGTTGGATTATTATGTAAAAATAATTGAAAATAAATTGGAGGAACATCGTGAGACTACTAGTAGTGAAACAATAATTTATCTCGAGGCACAAGATTATTATCAAGTCACGGAATAAAGTGACGGTCGCTCATTATTACGCAGGTATTGCGCATTACATACTTCCAGCTCATACTATTAAAATAGTAATGCGACGTTATAGGTAGAGAGATTCTCCTCGGCTGTGCTAAATATCTCGCTCTCGAGAGAATAATGTTTCCTCACGGATGATTCTATTCCCTACTTTGTCGTGTTTCGGTATCATACCGTTGTCGACTATTCCAATTATACTTAATTAGCTATTTAGAGAAAAACCTGTATGGGGATGAGAAAATGATGCCCTTTGGATCATATCTAATTCTTCCATTTCGAAGAACAGTATTTATTCAGAAATGAAAAATATTCTTTATTAAAAACGCTCATAATTAATTAATAATCGTGTTGGATTAATAAATTTGTTTCTAAATTAATAAATTTCTAATATTAGATATTAGATATTAGATAGAATAGAATAGAATAGAATAGATTTCTAAATTAATAAATTTAGAATTGTAACGATAGTCAGGATATAAGAAAATGTTTATAGTCTTAAAAATCTAATGAATTTGAACTCTAAATAAAATTTAATAATCTAACTAGACAAAATTTGTCAGAAAGGAGGATATTAAAATTACTTTTATTTTTTGTACCATTATTTTCATATTAACATACGGAATTTTTTTTATTCTTTGTTTTAGTTGAGTGTCCTATATTTTTGTGTCACAAGGTATCTCCACTACCGAGACGTCAGATTTCGCTTCTTTTGTCTTCAGTTTTCAAGCTAGTCGGAGACACTGCATCTTTGTGGATTATTTTCCAACTATCCGGGTTTTCTTTCTCTGCAAGTTCCCATTAACGAGTACATAATACTGATCGAGATGCATTTTATTCACATCGGTCGCATCTCTGCGATCCACTGATCCGTATTTCCTTCTTTCACTTTCTTCAGAGAGAGCTTAATCCCCCGTACGTCGATGTTACAAAAATTTTACCTGCCCAATAAAGCTTCAGGCACGATTTCACGTTCGTCAAGCTTTCATGAGTCGATAACATCCCCGACGTTGTCTTGGATCCCACTATTTATAGGTTCCCATTGCAACTCGAGCAATAATCAAGTTTGGCTTTCGTCTGTATCTGGCACGTTCAGTTTGTCCCCGTTCTTTAGTTCACGACGTCGTTTTTCCTTGCTTAGAACTCGATAGTTGTGTTCAGTATAGTTAATGAAAATCAGAAGAGTTCGTCTCTTCAGTGATAAAAAATTGTCAGCGGGTCTATTGGAATTTTTATTAAATATTTTATTAGAAAACTTTTGTTCTTGGCTTAGAATAAGGATATATGGTATCACTTTTTTATTCATGTTAAAAAATTTGAATGTTCTTTGATAATGAAGACAAAGTTCCTTTGTATGAATACGCTTTACAGTGCAACATTCCCCGGCTAAAAATAATCGACAAGTTGTTGGTGGAGAGTTGGTGGTTTTTTGAATTAAAAGGCTCCTCGGCTTGATGGGAACATGGTGTCGTGAGATTTACGAGTGCAATCTGTACCCTCTGTTCGAGAATTTCTCGTGAATCTTTCACCATAAATACGATATAAAATATGAACATTGAGCGCATAAAAGGCCTGCAAAGTATCTCATTAGCATTTGATCTTGAAGAAATGAGTCAAATTTTAATTTTGGATCAAGAAGAGGACCGACTTCTGACATTATCTAGATGTCGTCTACTTTTTAAACGTGACATTTTCTCTCATGATTTTTTAATTAATTCACATTCAGATCACGAAGAAGAGAGTATATTCTCCTATATTTATTCACCAAATTTCATAAATGTCTAAATTCGTATATCGATCCGCATAATTGTTTCTTTGCCGAGCTTATAAAATTTCTTAGAATTTACAAATATATTTCAATGTTTCAGAATTATTTGAACAGCAGAATTGCAGAAATTTCTGTCATCGTTTTTGAATCGACCTATATCGCCTAACAGTCTCGAACTGATAATAATAATCAAGCGGGACGAGAGTCTGCGCGATTCCTAGCGACGAACTCGCGATTTCCCAGCAGGCTTGTCATTTCTCGAACAACCGTTAGGAGAATGTTGGAAAATGGAACGTGCAGTGGATATAAATAAACCGATGATCGCATATCTAAATATCCGAAGAAATGAACGAACAAATTCGGGTAATTATAGTTTAGGCGAAAGTAGATCATTTAGCCGAATAAATGCTTAATTATTACTTGCTACGGATGGGTCTAATTATTTTCCATGGTTGAATGGCAAGAAATTAAGCGGAACCATCCCGTTACATTTCTTCGTGAATCTTTAGAAAACATAGTTAACTGGATAATCAGAGTAATTGTTAGCCAGTAAGAGTTCCTGCGTCAACCAGACGTCGTACTAAAATTGTTGAGAATTCTGGCTACACCGATTTTGTGCTTCTTTCTTTCTGACAAGCTGTAATTGCAAATTATAGTTGGCTATTCATTTTCTTATACTTACTAAACATTTTTGTCGTGTGTAACTAATAATTAGAAAATCATTAATTTAGGAATGTGATATTTACTTTTCAGTCTTGCAGAATTCCATAATGTAAGGCCAAATATTATAAATACCAATTAGTTTCAATGTGTTTTCATTTAAAATCGCTGTGTTAGTTAATTATTAATGACACATAATAATATCATAAATTCATAATTTTGATGACCAATAAAATATTAGATACAGAGAGTGATGTTTCTAGGTATAATTATAGGGAACAATTTCAAAGAAAGAACATGCACGCAGTTTTATAGAAATAAATCGTACACTCGAATGCTGCTGCGCATTAATTTAATTCGCTTCTGTAATTTGCAGAGGCGGAACTTGTGCTATTTACAATTGACAGTAGAAAGTGTCTTACAGTGGGTTTCAAGTGTTATTTCTTCACCAAGGGAAATGTTCCATCGTTGCCCGTAGGTTTCTCAAGCGACCTGTTAACAGGTGCAAGAACATTCAGAACTTTTGAATTTTTGGGAGATAAAGAAATTAATTAATAGAAATTAAACTCCTAGGAAAAGTCTCATACATTTAGAACTAATATTCTTCTTCGTTCCGGTGCTCAGAAAAATTAACCACTGAAGTTTCTACTGCAGTCGTGCCTGACATGTTCTATGACTACTGAAAAAGCAGATTCTTGTATCTTGGATGTACAATTTTCAGTAATTCAAACATTAAAATATTATGCTGAATTTATACATCATACAAGAATCCCTAAGTTTAGCAAATTATATTTAAAATAAAATTCAATTGAAAATTATATTCAAGACCTGAGTGTAATTATAACGGGTTTCTTATATTTGTTATATCTTAGTACTTAAACGAGCGAGGTCTCTGAAACAACATTAAGTTCCAGAATTAAAATCAAATCTATATTCTCTTTATCGCAGGTTCAACGAATCGTTTCCGGAGAAAGATTCAGCCAGTTGAACACGATCTCACGCAAATTGCCTCGTGAAAGATGCAAAAGACGAAAAAAAGGGATGGGAAAAAAGGATGAATCGTGGCGAATAGAATTTCGCCGGTCGGTGTATCTATCGATTCCATGGTTGCGTCACGATGTCGCAGGGAACACACTATCGGAACAGCGATAATTTCCAAGCGATATCGATCGCGTAACGCGATGCGTACGTAAGATGAGATTTAAATTCGCGTGCGGACATACAGTTTAGGCACAACGGACTCCAAGGGTTATGCAGCTGCAGTTTGTTAGAAGTGCATGAACCTCTCCGGAGCACTGATTCAGATATTATAAATTACATGTTTACCAAGAGAATAGATGAGAAACGCGATTTCTCTTTTATTATATGAAATATATATATTGGACAGCAATTGAAACTAGATAATTTTTAAGTAATTCTTGATAGTAAGACACCCCTTGTATCAGTATGAGAGTGTGGAATGTTGAGATAGTTCAAAGGGTCTATAAATTGAGAGGTGATGATAGATACTCATTCCTTAATTTCAAGTTTTATTTAAATTCGTTAAACCATTTAAATTGAAGTTTGCATTCATATAAGCCAAGTTACGTTCAACTTGAAGAGCTATGGATTCGAACAGTGTCTGATGATAATACCTAAAATGATGTTGATGTTTGCTGGAATATCTGTTGTAATGAAAGAAGTTGCGAATGAGTTGTTAAAAATTTTAAGAAACAATATTAAACAGAAACGGTTAATCTGAAAATCTGATGTATCTGAGGCGAGAAGAAATGTATACTTCCATATACCAGTCTTAATTATCATTTAAATTAAAAATTGTTCCGCTATAAATACCGGAGAAATTGTGAGAAACATAGATAACGATACCATATCGTTAATTATTCTTCCGGATGAGACTTGTATTTGAATGTATGAAAAGCTATACGCGTCTCTAGCGCGAAAAACGAAGAAAAATTCGTTTTAATTGCTGGCACAAGTTATGCATTGAAAATTCCTTTCTTTCAGCTACTTGTTGCGCGATGAAATTGTAGAAAAAAGTTCCGACTTCTTTTTCTTTCTGTCTATGGAACGGAGCTGTTAATGAATCGATACGGCCTTGCTGGCAAATGTATCGATCAATTACGTTTAAATACAGGTATCGGGTGTCTAGAAAGGTCAGAAGTTTCGCTGCTTGTTATGTCAATTCGAAGTAATTGATGAGTATCCATTAAATTAAAGATTCAGTATTTGTTCTCGTACAATATTTGCTCACGTTGTTTAAATGTGTGGAACATGTTAATTTATGGATTTTGGTTGTTGATTTTAACTTGATATAATATAATTTAATTTAAAAGAAATATTGATTCGCTGAAATTGTTATTGAATAATTTAAATAAAGGTCGTTGGAATGGGAAGATACCGAGCATCGTATGTTTAGGATAAATGGACAGAGAGCGTCATTAATTTAGCTTAAATCGAACAATACTAAGCATTAACCTGTCTTTTATCGTTGGTATTTATTCATGAGAATATACCTGTAATTAGATCATCCTTCTTCAATCCTTGAGTATTAGTTTCTCATTACCATTCGTAATGATTAATTGTCTCGGTCTTAAATGTCTCTACCGGTAAACACCAACAGATCATTAATTTACTTTCATATTTGATATCACCGTATCAAACTTTTAAAATGTATCTGCAGGCAAAAGGATGAGGATTTATAGATATAGAAGTCTTAAGTAATTACCGTAATTATACAAAAGCTTCTAAATCTATTATAATTCAATATTTGATTTCAGAACTATAGCAAATATTGTGTGTGTATAATGCATAGTATTTTCGCTTAATTGCAGACAAGCGTGATTTCAAGATCCCAGAGGAATAATTCAGGTTCTGAACTTCAGTATGCAAATTAGGTCCCTTCTTCTCTGTGTAGCCGCTTTTCACTCTGTCGTATTTCCCGGTGATTTCGTTCGGTACACATTCTATGCGTTAATAGGATTCCCTAGTCGGCTGTAATTAATCAACCATCGTCTGGCTAATGAGTTCTTTACGAATCCATCGATATCTCTTCATTCAAAGACAATATCTAACCACTTGAACGGCCAGCCTTGTCCATTCTGCTCCGTTTTAACGTGAAACTATTGCTCGTTACCGAACAGCTTTTATGTAATCTGTGTTAGTAGCTCAATTTTTACTCTCATGGATACGATATCCGAGTTACAGGCGTGTTTTAAATATCTTCCTTCTTTTATATCTTTATATCTTCATATCTTCTCTCCTTTGTATCATATAGATTACTTGGATATCTATTTTTTTTCTTTATTTCTTTCTTCTTTTTTTGTTCTTTAGTTGAACTATTTAGAGAATTGAAATTATGTTAGATAAGGAGATACCTTATTTTGGATTCTAAAATTCCAAATTTTCATCATTCCGATAAACTTGAAAGAAGTTACTTGCTGCAGGGTTTTGTAACGGAAATTTGAACATTCAAGAGAAGATATATAAATTCTTCAGGGTATTCTTTTTTCGGAAGACTTGAAGAGGTTTTAAAATTAGAGATATCTGAAATTTCAAATTGTTAAGCGAGAAAGAAATTTAGAAAAATTAGCTTCGTTTTGTTAAATTATCTCTTTTCTGTCACAATGTATGTCATAAATTTATAATATACTATGTTAAATATGATACAAGAAGTGCACCACAGGGTTTATACTCAGTTTTAGAATTTTCTCTTTCTTTTTGAGATTGTTCTGATACCAAAAATAATGGCTGTAAGTGTCAAGTTTTCCCAAGTTTCGCACAATGAGGGACAGGAGCGAGGGCAAGCAGGAGCGACATAAATTTAGATGAGGCTGTTTGCTCCTTTAAAGTGCAAAGCAGCTGTCGATGTTGTTTCAACGGGGAAGGCCATATCGATCGAGGTAGCATTTATAAATAAAGATTTAACATTGTGCTGGTGTGTCGAGCGGAAGTAACACGTTCGAAGGCGTGAATAAAACGCGCTTGAATGAAAAAGGTGAAAGTGCGGTTTCCCTATCAAGCATCCCGCTGAGACTGACTCCGGACCACTTTGATCATCATTTTTGAAAAACTTGAAACGATCTACGATCTTCTTACATTACACTATACTTCTCTTCAATTCATATTGTCTTGTTACAAGTAATCAGATGTTCATTTCTTCTTATTTTCATCTTCTTGAATTATTAAAAATAATCATGAAAATTTCTTTTTATCATATTGTATGACGTTACGGTTAAAACTGATTTTGATCGGTGAAGGGTATTTAATGCACTTCTATTATTATATGTATATAGAAGTATCTGGCATACTATATCGTGTAAAAATGATAAAAAAACAGTGGACTGTGGTTCAAGGATACAGTGTCCATTATTCTTTTTTAATCTCTATACAAATCGCCGTGGTAAAAAGATATCAGGGGAATGCAGTATCATTTCTAAAATAGTATTATTCGAAATGAACTCCGGCGAATACTAAATCAATTTATTTACAATTATAATTCTATACATATGTTCTCTACGATGGATTTACATTTACTTACCGATGTTTTAATTTTATTCTTATTAACTATTATTGATTTCTTAAACTATTTATTACAAACAAACCAAAACTACTATTATAATTTATTATTTAGCATCGTTTCACTAGTGTCCGCAGCTTGTTATATAAATGAAATGCATTTTTTAATTACAGGATTTCTCTCAGTTGACGAAAGAGCTCGCAGCAGCTCGCGAAAGTATCCTAGAAAGAGAAGAAGAGATATCGGAACTAAAAGCAGAAAGGAATAATACTCGTGTACGTAGAACAGACCACTAATGCATCTTATAGATTGAAGCCGGTACTTGTCTCTACGACATTGCTCACCAAGACGATTCTATTGCCTTCCGCAGCTTCTGCTCGAGCATCTGGAATGCCTGGTTTCCCGACATGAACGATCGCTTAGGATGACTGTAGTGAAGAGGCAAGCCGCCGCGCAATCTGGAGTATCGTCCGAAGTTGAAGTGCTCAAAGCTCTAAAAAGTCTGTTCGAGCACCACAAGGCTTTAGACGAGAAAGTAAGAACTTTCTGATCCATTGTTTGACGACATTGACACATTGGCAACCTTGAGGGAAGATACGGAGAATCACGATTCCCGTTCAGCCCTGAAACTGATGCTCGTTGCATTTTTTGTGAACTAGATACAAGAATGATGAGTTGTAAAATTTCTATAAAATTACCAAATGCAGCGATTCACCAGTTGAAGAGAATATAATATTAATATAATGTAGTTGGAAATGCATTAATGAAAAATATAATAATTATAATACCGATTATAAGAAATCGATATTTTAATAGTAACTAATTTTCAGGTGCGTGAACGATTACGAGTTGCATTAGAAAGGAATACAAGCCTGGAAGAAGAGCTAGCTATTACCAAAGAAGAGGTATCGTTTCAGCTAATTTTGTATATTCTTTAATACTTAATTACTGAAGTGTTTAATAATCGTGTAACAAATATAATATTTGTAATTTGAATAAAAATTCGCAGCTCCAGCAATATAAATTAAGTGGACATGCGCCTAAAAATATAGAAGATAGACCCAAGGAGAACGGACAGGCGGAAGACGGGCAACAGCAGAACAAGGTAGCTGAGAAATATCTTTACGTTATTGCACACCCATGCATAATGCACTCCACAAATATTTCACATAACACTGCTCCTTCATACTTCACAGTCATATTTATCATGAATACATGAAAAAGGTGTTCAACATGTTTAAGCGTCGTGAATTGTATTTATGCGATCTTTTCACTTTGCATGTTCATGGTTTTGATATAATTCAGTATTTCACCTAGCCACACCGTTTTATATAGAGTAATAAAGTTCGTTTTCTGCGTCATCGGATCCTCTTGTTCTCTTTCTCTCTATCTGTGATACGCTTCTAATCTCGGCGTTAGATATTGATTGATTTCGAAGTTATTGGTCACAGATTTCAGCCCTTGGCTCTTGTTTAACGATTAAAGAGTATATTCTGTGTCATCTTAGAAGCATTTGATCATTAGTGATTTTCATATGTCACAATGAGAATTACAATAGTTACTGTCAATCATATTATTCCACGTTTCATTCAATTTCCCTTTTCTATCAGAATTTTCAATTCGTTTCAAATCATGGCACTCTATGCGTCGATCAGAGGAAATCATGTAATGTCATCCTTGAACAGAGTTCAAATCTGTACCGATAAAGTGACCATCTGTTTGTCATTCATCTCGATCGTTGCATCCATAATAAGAATGCATTCGCAATAGCGTGCACGGTAGTGGTTTAGTCGCATAGCTGCATAGATACGTAGTTGTTGGGAATTGCGCGGCGATGCAGGACAGGCAATGCGAGCGAGGCATTCTGAATGTAGTG
The DNA here is from genome assembly GCF_040668555.2 of Bombus flavifrons. NCBI lineage: Eukaryota > Metazoa > Arthropoda > Insecta > Hymenoptera > Apidae > Bombus > Bombus flavifrons. The sequence goes on along the minus strand of NC_138455.1, from coordinate 6,152,494 downwards.
TTATGATCGGGCAGAATGAGACTGAGCAGGCAGGAGGCCAGCAGGAACAGCAACAACAACCGCAACAACAACAACTGCAGCAATCAGTACAAAAACTAGGTACGGAGAAGTCAACAGAGATCGAAAGTAGACTGAGCAATGGCAGTCTCGATCCTGTGGACCAGGATTCTGCGGCGCGCGTAATAGATTTGCAAGCTACTCTTGACAAGCAGGTATGAAAAAGTATCACGACGAACTACTTAGCGTATGTATGATTCTCTCATTGATTTAGGAACAGTCAGGTAGATGGATCGTGGAACATTTCGCGCGATAAAACGCATCCCTGACTGCTGATATTTTTGAGATGCAGAACGAATATACTCTTCTTCGTTCTCCCCTTTTTTTTCTTCTGCATGCACCTCAAGCGATTTGCAAATTTACACAAGTTCAGAAAAACATTTTTTATTGCTATTCTTGAATTAAAAACATAGAGACTTAGAGTGTCTCCGTTAAACTGCATGGTGTTGAAACACAATAACAAATTGTTATCTTTGATAATATCATTAAGCGCTTTCATTTACACACGACACTAAGAGATCTTCTAGATCAACTTTAAACTATGTTCATTAAATGTTATAGAGTATGATAGTCGTGAAGCAATTACTGAAATATTGTATTTTGTTTTCATATTGTAATGAGATTTTTTAAGAAATATTAACAGAAAAAATTAGATCGATTTTATAACACTATGTTGCACAACTTGAATTTACCTTCCATTAAATGTGCCATTGGCGCCTATGGCATGTTATAGAATGAATATATATATTAATAATGTGTGTTCCATATTCGCATGATCTAATGAATAAGAATGAATTTTTTCCCAAGCAAACTTTATAAATGGCTTAATCATTAATGTGACGTATATATATACTGACACAAAACATCCCATGCAATATAAAAACACATTTACAACTTCAATTATAGTATATATTTCAATTAGATCTAGTATAGTATCTCAGAGATAAGAGCAGAACAAGAGAGATAATGCCTTGTTAAAACATATTTGTGTAGATGTACATATTTACATAGTGCATATGAGAAACACAATTTTTAATACTCTTTCTGTACACATACAAGTAGCATATTAGATACACATTGACTTTTATTAACATTGTATTATAACAATTATTCTAGAGCTCAGAGTTGAGCACATGGCAGCGGCGGGTAGCCGAATTAAGTGGCCGAGTAGCAGAGTTGGAAGAAACTTTGTCCAAGACTCAGAAAGACCTTCTGAAAACCCAAGAAACGAATGTCAAACTGCAGAGAGATTTACGTGAAAATGTTGCCCAAAAAGAGGACCAAGAAGAGAGGATAGCGACTCTTGAAAAACGTTATCTTAATGCTCAACGAGAGTCCACTAGTTTACATGATCTCAATGAAAAGCTGGAGCAAGAGCTGCAGCATAAGAAAGCTCAATTAAAGGTAATCGTTCTTCTATATTAAATTTACAGTTTATGTCAATTTAATGACCTTTATGTAATTCATGTTTAGCTCCAAGAAGAAAAAATCGCGGCGATACAGGAGAAACTAGAACTCGCAGAACAAAAATTAGCCCAATACGCTAAGTTACCAGAAATGGAAGAGCAATTAAAGCAGAGGATGGAGGCTCTGACGCAGGTGAGGAGGCCCAACCAGGTACGCAGAGGAATTAAGTCGTCGTATCATCAATTTCTTCTTTTCTTATTCCTCTGCACTTCTATCGATACTCCCTGCCTCCAAATGTACCTATGTCGAGAATGCTTGCCCCTTTAATGTCTTTTCTTGAAAACAGTCTTCATTCTACTTCAGTTTACATATTAAATTTTTTGCAATGTTTTCCCTGTTATATTCTTCATCATTGGCCATGGCTACTCACAAATCACACAAACAATAAACACACTTCAGATTTTTTTAATTTTCTTCTAAGATTATGAAGTTAATGAATATAATATGATAATCGCGTCACTTACAAAGGTGAAGGTTGATATAAAATAATTTACTTACTTTCTATTCACTAAATATACCGAACATAGCAATCAGTGTGATTATTTTCAGAGCTTGTTAATAACTTGTAGTTTAGTGCTATTATCACATTTCTGTAGACATGTTTGTATTAGGCACGTATTTATTCTTCAATTCAATTCATTAGCTTTACATGTTAGCTCTACTGGAAGATTATATTTAGAATAAAGAACAATCTAATATATATAAATATATTTTCACGAATTCACCTCTAATTAAATTTAATATCTGCAGGCATTGATTTTAATTGTGTGAAATATTTAATAAGCAGGCTCAAGAAAGACACGGCAGTGCAGAGGATAGAATACAGAGGTTGGAAACGCAACTTGAAGAAAAGAATGCAGAAGTGATGCGTGTCAATCAACGACTTAAGATGAATGAGGAGCATAATACGCGGCTTAGTACAACTGTTGATAAACTTTTATCAGGTAATTTATATGTATATTGTGTAAAGTAATTACATTACTGATAACAAATACATTCTTATGCTTATTAGCTTTGATTTATTTCTGCAGAATCTAATGAAAGATTGCAAGTACATTTAAAAGAAAGGATGCACGCATTAGAAGAGAAAAACGCACTCACGCAAGAACTGGAAAAGACTAGGAAGATTGCGGAAGATCTTCAAAATGAGAAGGCTGAAATAGTTAAGGAATTAGGGAAAGCTCGCCTTGAAATCGATAACGTGAAAAGGCAGATGCTTCAGCAAGAAATTGCGTTCAATATTCAACAAACAGATGCTCTAACTCGAAGTTTGTCCCCCAATGCAGTGGATCCAGGTTCCTTTTCTAGGAGTGCAAGTCATAGTAGTTTTGATACTCATTCTTTACCAAGAAGAACGGGTAAACGACCTGCAATCGAAGATGATCCAGCAAAGGTAGCACATAAAAGACTAGACTTTAGTATATGAAAAATTAAATATATAATAGAAAACTCTGAATAACACGCTCTCAATTTTTTAGAATTATGTAGCGCGCACTTTAGCAGAGCAAGAATGGGAAAAGTTACAGCAGGCTCATGTCCTTGCAAATGTACAACAAGCATTTGATGTTTCTAGTGATGCAGAAGGTGACGGAGATAACGAAAGTTTATTCAGTTGTGCAGCTGATGTAATTAGTCCTACAGGACATACGGATGCTCAAACACTAGCATTAATGTTACAAGAACAATTAGATGCAATTAATAATGAAATTAGATTAATCCAGGTAATCAAACGTTATTTATTATACCATATTTTATATATCAATATGTCAAAGTGCACTTTTGATGAAGGAAGAAAAGCAAAGTACCGAAGCGCGTGCCGAGGAGTTGGAGTCCCGGGTTGGTAGTCTTGAACATATGAATTTGTTAGCCAGAGGACGAAGTCTCGAACGGGCATCTCCACCATTAAGTGGACGATCCACTCCAAAATCGCATCATAGTCCAAACAGAGATTATTTACATAAATATCATACGGTAAGTACCGTTTACTTTATAATCCTTAATCATTTTAAAATATATTTTCAATATTTTTATTATTTTGAAGGCACCAGCATCAATGTCTCCAGCGCATCTCCATCAATATGCTGCCTCTTTAGCTAGTCCAGGTCAACTTTCGGAATCCCTTCCTGCGAGCCAGGTAAATAACTGTGATGACAATTCGACATGTGTAAGGCAGTAGCATTGACATATGTGTAATTTTTTATATCATATTATAGTTGCAGTTATCAGGCGAAGAATTGCATTCAGTGAGTGAAAGGGACAGCACTGGTGGTGCAGGAAGTGGTGGTAGCGATGCGGCTTCACCGTTAACTGCTCGATCGATCAGGCTAGAACGAGTAGCACAGGCACTTGCTCACAGTCAAGAGGAACTCAGAAGGTATGTGTTTAATTTTCAATTTATCGATATCAACAAACATCGAATTTCTTCGTGGATCCAATGCTTGAACTACACGAGCACTATCTGAGAAAGCAATGATAATGTATTATAAACAAAATTTTTGCAACCACATCTCTGATAATGAGGACTCTAAGTTTTTTGTTGGAAAACAAGATGTCTTTTATGTGTATTGAATATCGTAAATATGCTATTTCATTCAATTGATTAATGCTTAAATAATAATACATAAATTGTCAAAGTCCTTGCATACATAGAGGTGGATTGCCAAAAATTCAGTAATTATTTTGTAAGTAGTTAGCATTGTGCGTTGTTTATGCTGCCAGACGCACTGGACAAGCCGGATTTCCCAGCAGTGGTTTTCCTGCTCACAGGTTAATTAAAGATTGTAGTACTGCATGTAATCCGCAACATATGCCGCTGTGCACGACATATTTGAGTGGCCCATGTGGGCATGAAATGAACAACTTAGAAGTCGACCTAAGTGACATCGATGGTAACAGATCCTTTTTATACCTTTTTTTGGAAAAAGGGATTTACTAAGATGATCTTAGGTTTTTACAAAAAAATTGTTGTAGGGACTGATAATTATAGATACTTTTGTATTGCAAAATTCACTATGGATATTTCTATTTTTTAACTATAATTTCTTATTACAAGAAACGTATGATCAATGGATAGTATGCAAGATATCACATATTTATGCCTACAGCCCCAATTTTCGAGCACAGTGGTACGGACGAACCGACTGATAGATCTGATAGAAATGAGTCCCTGGAAGAAACTGATATTAGCTTCTTCCATCCATCATACATTCAAGCCTGCCCAGTTCACGACAGACATCGCTGTCTCAAACAAACGAGGGAATTTAGGCAGCCAAGAGAATTGCATCGAGTTAACGTCGCGTCTGAATCTCCTGCGCGAATAAGGTTGTTTTCTAAGAAATAGGTGCAAAGATATAGATGGATCCAATAGATGCAATTAACAGTTTCATTATCTCAATAAAAGATTATAATTGTTTCAATAGAATTCATAGATAAGGCGGTTTTTCTATATCTTTGTCTTTAAACGGTACTTATTATGACAATCCCATCTCATAAGCAGTGATCAGCTATATTTTCAGGTTTCTATGCCTTCCCTGTAATACTGAGTAGGTATTACAACTGTTTTTTCACTATTTTGTCAAACGTAATTTATCATTTTGGACGTTCTTGGAAAGAAATATTTTTTATTCTTTCATATGATATTATATTGTTTTTATATGTATAAGATATTGGATTGTGATATAATGATATTTTTTCACGAATTTCCAAAACTGATATTGATATTGCTTCATTTCTTCTTTAGTTTACTAGTTATTTGTTTGTAGTACAATTGTCAGTTGTAGATATCTTGAATAGTACGAAATTAAAACTTGAATGCTTTAATCTGACTCAATTAGGAATATTATTTACATTGAAAATACGCAATTTGGAATAAAATATCATATCACATATATTATTCGAAGCTAAATAGTATTTGTGCTTATGCTCATGTACTATCATGTATAAGCACAATCATATCACTGCTAAAAGTCTTTTAAGTAATGCAATTCACTTGGCTCGGTAAGTTCCCTGATCATATCTTATCTCACGTAATTTAAAACATTGGTCTCTTTATGCTTTAAATATTGAAGAGTACAGATGGTTTAGAGAATCCTGTTATTAATTTGGTTGTTTGATTGTCTAGTGTGATGATGTATCTTGAAAAAGATCTGAAAATAATTTGAATAAATTCAGATCATAAAAATGATATAGAAGGTACATACAGCATAGAAAAAAAGATATAAGTCGGATAGTTTGTGGGCTAGAATGCATTATTTAGAGTAGAAATAGAAACTAGATTAGCGCTCCATGCAGCAGGCATGGGCAACATAACAACGGCGCACTCAATTCTGGGACTCCCCCTTCCCCATTGTCCTCACGTCATAGCAGCCAGGACAGTTTGCATAAGAACAACTTGTCTGGTGTTGGATTGCCAATTGGACAATTGTCTAGTTCGCATTTGCACATGCAATCTACCATGAGTCCAGCAACCGCAGCAGCAGTAGCTGCAGCTCAAAAGAAGAAAGGCATTAAGAGCAGTCTTGGTAGATTTTTCAGCAAGAAAGAAAAGGTAATGCAGATTTTAATTATGTAAGATAATAACCAAATAACTAAATAAGAAAAATGAGAAAAATCAGAGAGAGAACTTTGATTACAGATCAAGGGGAAAGATACACCAATGCCTGGAGATATACCAGGTATGGGAGGAGCAAATACACCTGCAGATCCTGATTATGGAGATAATGTTTCTGTTGCTGGCACTATGGGTAGTAAAAGCGATTTTGATCGTAGAAAAAAGAAAAGGTACATATATGTAACTAAAAACATATTCATAATTTAAATAATTAATGAATATAATTGTTATAGCACTAATTTTCTTTCAGTCCAAGTATGTTTGGAAGTATGTTAGATTCCTCACGACACGAACTTCTGGCGGAGGCAATGAAAGCTGGAACACCTTTTGCTCTATGGAATGGACCAACTGTAGTAGCTTGGCTTGAGCTTTGGGTGGGCATGCCAACGTGGTATGTTGCAGCTTGCCGGGCAAATGTCAAAAGTGGTGCCATAATGAGTGCTCTTAGTGATACCGAAATTCAACGTGAAATTGGTATAAGGTACGAAATTAAGTTATTTAACACATTCTACACATTTTGGATGACAAGCATGATGGAGTTCCATACAATATAAAATCACTAACATTTAATGTAATAATTTTTATTTTTAGTAATCCTCTACATCGATTGAAACTACGGTTAGCTATTCAAGAAATGGTATCACTTACAAGTCCATCAGCACCAAAAACTTCTCGCACAACCTTAGCATTTGGAGATATGAACCACGAATGGATTGGTAATGTTTGGCTTCCAAGTCTTGGTTTGCCACAGTATCGATCCACTTTCATGGAGTGCCTTGTTGATGCTAGAATGTTGGATCACCTTACCAAAAAGGACCTTCGTGGTCAACTTAGAATGGTTGATAGTTTTCACAGGTGATAAATCATTAAAAACAAAAATTCATGTTTAACAGTGATTTTTAGATCCCTTGATCTGATCCGAATTTTATTTATTTTTACAGAACAAGCTTGCAATATGGCATTTCGTGTTTAAAGCGATTAAATTATGATAGGCAACAATTAGAAGAAAGGAGACGAATGGCGGAAGGTGCGAACGTCGATGTTCTTGTATGGAGTAATGATCGTGTTATAAGATGGGTGCAATCTATCGGCCTGAAAGTAACTCCATTTTACTGCTTTTCATTTTATAAATCATTCATACTGTAATGATGATAAAACACAATTTCGTATTTTTAGGAATACGGTAACAACCTCTTAGAATCTGGGGTACATGGAGCTCTTATAGCCCTCGATGAAAGTTTCGACGCGAATAGTTTTGCTCTAGCTTTGCAAATTCCAACGCAAAACACACAAGTAGGTTTTAGTTTAATGTATTGCTATATAGTTATCAGAGATTAAAAATTATATATAATCTTTACTATCTTTACTATTTTTACCATTTTTCTGTACTTCAACAGGCTCGGCAGTTGTTAGAGATGGAATTCGCAAATTTATTAACAGTAGGAACAGAAAGGCGACTCGATGAAGCGAATAGTATGAAATCCTGATCCAACTCGTCTAGCAGGCTGCCTCATCTTCAACCACATCACGTCTAGTCCAAAACCCCAGCTATTACTACTCTCTGTATGCAAGTGTGTTGTAAAAGTTGTAAGAGCTTTAAGTATCATTCTAAGGGTATCTTCATACTGTTAAGAGCTGTAACACGCGGTGATATGAAAACACGATCGGACATAATCTGTTAAAAGAAAATGGTGATTTATTGTATGTTCAAGGAGAAAATTTAAAACGTTTTATCAATTTTTATGTCGCGTATGTTTCATAAACCGCTTGTTACGGATTTCGGATAAAAAATAATAATTCTGAATCAATTACTCTCATATAGATACTGAAATGTAGTGAGCGGTCAGGGAATCGTGAAATATATTTTTCCTCGAAAGCCCAAAGAATCAGTTATAGGTAATTACGACAATAATTCTGTCTAATTTCACCTCGATTTCTTAAGAATAGCAAGACTTGTAGCTTTCGGAATAATGAATATCATGGTAGTTCGTAAACATTTTCAGGACGTAATTGCATATTTCTTATACTATATTATGTACTTATACTATGTAACAAATAGTTATAAAACAACTGTCTATTTTGATAATACCTCATACCGCACAAAATAAAAATCCCCAAAATTATATTAGTGCCATTGCTCTCGAGGAAACTATTTATGTACAAGGAAAAGACTGCATTCTATATTTCTGCATCTATAAGACAGTGACCTAATAAGCCATATATATATAAAACAATATATACATATATATATTATATATATATGTATATATATATATATATATACACACACACACATATTACTTCATACAGAAGGAGCGCTGGAATACTTGTCCTCCTCTGTTATTTCGATGAATTTTAAATGTTTGTAGATCACATATAAACACGTAATATATTAAAGAATTACACCGAAGCAACTATCGTAATTAGAAAATTATCAGACAACCGGTTGCATGGACGTGTTTAAAGGAACTGCTTTTTATTTATCGTGAACTAAGAAACGGACATTTTATACCAAAATAATCGCGCAATGTATAAGTACATGTACGCAAAGTTAGTAGGTGTTATAAAATTAAGGAACTTTGTAACTTTAATTGATAACGAACTCTATCGATCAGTCACGCATATCGTTATACTATCTTTATTTTGTTTAATCATAAGGAAATCATGTCTCATTCGGCTCTCTAGCATTTTTTATTCATTCAAAGAAAAGAATTTCATGTCGATAGTTCATTTGCAAGTATTTCTTAACATCTTGTTTCAAAGTTCCAGGAATGACTATTAGTAGACTCGATCGATAGTGAGAAAGAATTCACGAAGATGAAGAGCGTTATAAATATAATAAAAAGTCACGAAGTAAAAGAAAGAAAAAATGAAATAAAAAAGAAATGGCCATAACAAGAACAGCAAAAAAATACACTAACAATGGCCATAAATATTATTTAACAGTAATGACGATGTTGCTGAAGACAATGATTGCGATGATAATTATAATTACTCATTACAAAATGTTATCAGGCTGAAGGTGTGGCGAAAGACTGAGATTACGACAGTGACTGTAATGATAAAACTGGTCATGATAGAGACGATCACAATAATGATGATAAGTTATAATGGGATGTTGTTAATGTTGTTGATACTTGAGGAATCGTTGTTGATGTTTGTTTCCCTGTGAACTACCCCCTGCGAGCTGTTCATTCGTTGTAACTTCATTGCTCTGCACGACCTTCCGAATGGGCGCATACGTACCAAATAGTTTCTACCAAAGAAATTACAATGCAGTACGATGATTGCACAGTCGTACACGTGTGTACAAGAATGTAACGTTGACACTTGACATATATGTACGCAGTAGGAAGATCAAAATATGTCTTACATGTAAAGATCATAATGTACAGTCTCATTCTTCAGCGTGTAGAAATCTTTTTCTTTTCTAAGTACCACCGATCAGTTGAAATATTTCTAGATAATCAGAAAGACTCGCTAAGCCAAAGCAACGTTACGCTACCTCAATACTGAGACAAGGTGGTACGCTCCTGTTTCTTCATATAAATGTTTTAATAACTGGTCCTATGATTTTTAATCGTCGGTTAATTCCTTTCGGGGGATGTTAAGTCCGAATTTCTTGTTGATATTGTATTGAAAGATAACTCGTCGTAGTAAAAACGTTTGCACATGCAAATTATATTATTTAGTTATTAAAGAAAGCTGATTATCGGGATATAAAAAAAAAACAACAATTGATAATTCGGAACTGCACGCGCGTTTAGTTATTTTAGTTACACTGAACAATCTCCAAAATACTAGTAGAAAAGTTTATTTGAGGTAAAACATTTCTACAATAGTATTACAATGTATACCCTTTTTTAATCCTAATGTAATGCTACACGATTGTACAGAACTAATTTGTACAAATGAATAGATATACAAAACTGAGTCACTTTGTGAAACAGAATGGCCGTCTCTCCCTTTCGGAAGTGTCTGCAGTATGTGTAAATGACTGAACTTATTTTTAATGTACGCTAGTTAATAGTGTCAATGGACATTCCAAGGAAAAGAAATAAAAGCAAACCTTCCAAAAAGCAGCCACATTCATAATCGCATATATGTAAATCATGACTCGATATGTAGCAGCTTTGCCGCCTTCTATGTATTTAACTATAAATATATACATAGATACGAAAAAATTTCGCCTGAATCCAGCCTCCGACTGCTCGGTATCGAATAGAGCTTGAATAAGCAAAACTAATAGCATCTACTATATACGTAATGTTTTTACCAAAAAATAATGAACAACTGCTTAAACTTAGGATTTGTTTTGCTTTCTAATTTCTTCTATTCGGTACAAATTTATGCCCATAAAAGGATATGTATTATACTCTTTTAGAGTGTACATGCTGATGAAGAAGCAAAACAATGAATATTAAATATTGTCTTCAGCAATGCTGAGCAAACTGTTTTGTTTAAATGTAACAGCTTTATGTGTTGTATAGCAAATTATCAATACCTAAAGAAAGACACTTATAATATTTAAGTTTCTTTATTATCAGTTTACACATATCATAAGATTGTAAAAAGTATAGAGGAAATGAAATTACATTAAATGAAATATTGTTCTTCTGTATAATTCATTTTCGATTCTTAGAAGAAATATACATGCTAATACATGGTAAAAACATGCACGTAAAACATATGTAATATTGTGATGTAACAGTCTGTATTATGTGTTATTTCACAATGTATCTTTTCTTTCGTACACTCCTTTTGTATGCTCAATTCGGCCGAACTGCCGGAAGAACAAGTTTAACGTTATTCTGGATTTTTGTATGACATATGTTTGTGTGTGTTAATGCTAGTTATTGTACATATGTATGCGCGTGCGTACGTGTGTGAGTGTGTATGTGTATATATCTTTCCCTGTGTATATACGAATTATTTATTAACATCCCTGTAATTTTTTTAACATTTCATTGCAAAGCCCAATGCAGGTAAATATACTACAATCCTAATAATAACAAATGTTAAATCGCTATTAAATATCCAATTACTTTACTTCTGAATGAATATTATAGTAAATTTTGTTGGAATATATCTATATGATGGAATTTTTAGATTAGATTGCTGCAGTAATCTGGAAAGAATAATATTGGGTTGGCAATTAAGTGATTGCCGATTTTGTCAATACCACCTAATGACAAAATCCGCAATCACTTAGTTGCCAACCCAGTAGTAAATATGCAACAAATATTTCAAATAAATTTATTCAGGAGCAAAGGAAATCGATCAAAGTAAAAAATTGTGTGTGCAACAAGTGCATGGGTTGGGCCCATTTTAAATGAAAAAAAAATATTTGGTTTATGTAACATTTTTGTCAGAAGCATCAACTACAAGATAAATCAAAACCCAAGAGATTTGTAGATCGTTTAAAAATGTTTGTCTTGTATGCGATGATTCTGTACAAGTGCATAAATCATCAATATGTAATTATACTGATTTTTATTTATATCTGACTATTTTACCTGGACTCTCAGGTAATTGTGCCAGCATAAAAATTTTCAATTGTGCTAGTAAGCGGGTAATCGTCAGAAATATTTCTAAATGTGAAGTAGTATAAAACTATACATACATATATTTGTGTGTGTTTTATATATATGTATGTATAGTATGGTACACAGTGCACAAAGAAATAAATTTTTTAATTATTATCAGAAGATGGTTGCTAAAATGATTAGTTAAACTTTATATTGTTCTTCTAAATTAGTTTTTTATGAAATTTGTACTTATTCGTTTATCACGGAATTTTTATTTACTTAAGTTATATATTCCATATTCAGAATAATTTTATACTTGAAAAGTATAAAGGAATATTGTTTCTAACATTTGCAAATCACTTTGCATGATTATTTATTTCTTTAAGATATTTTTAATTTTTTTTTTAAATAAATAGAAAACAAGTATTAGACATTATGTTATTTCATTATTGCAAATAATGAAACTTAAAATGTTTGCTAGAAATTTAAATATCATTTCATATATAAATATACATATATATACATAAACGCACATGTATATACGTGTGTATATATACATATATGTATAAAACTGTGGCAAATATGAAAATGAAGTGTGCATGTGAGAAAAATGATGGACTATTCAAATAATACCATATATCTGAATGAGTGCACTGTGCGATTAATGCATAAACCATTTGCCCTTTTTTTCTTTTTAAAAGTTTTAAATATCATGTACTACTTCACGTTTCTTATATCGAATGTAAAATAGTGTGTTTCCTGTTAACATAAAGCAACTTTTTAGCTGTGATGTTAACACTAGAGAATTCATATGGAGATGCAAAACAAGAGGGGAATTAGTATAATAGAAATGAATTTCGTGTTATATTTATTCTAATGACAATTCAGTATTATGATATGTACCAATGTTTGCAGACTAAGAATTCTACTACCAGTTAATGTCATTGCTAACAGAATGTGACAAGAAACTATAAAACAGCACACATTTAAAAAGAATCACAACGAGGCACAAATTTTGACAGGGACAGTGGATAACTTTCTGTGCCCACAGTACACTTGGAGTCTTAAGCAACCAAGAATTGGATCTGAGATTTCATAATACAAGTATACGCGCGTGTGAAAAGTACTAAAAAAAAATCATGGAAAATGGGGACGATAACAGAGCATAGTTATCGCATAAATAATTATAACGATAATATTATTATTGCTACCATTACTGCTGCTAGTGCTACTACTATAATTATTACTATTACTACAACTACCATTACTGCTACCACTATCATAACTATTACTACAACTACAGCTACTACCATTACCAATATAAATTGTCCTTGTAATTTTTATATGCTAAGTGTATACTTTAATAGGATAAATGAAAAAGTATGGGAAATGAGTCACAGTAAATGTAACATAACAGCCCTGCTTGTATAAGGGGGCAGAAACTATGTTAACTGAACTATGAATTATAAATATTGTATAAGACGATAAATAATAATTATTATTATCATTATTATAATTATTATCAATTGAATTAGCAAATTGTAATCTACCCATCAACAACCATTTTGGAATAAGGGAGATTTAAGTCTGTAATTCGTGTATAACAAAAATCAAGCTGTACAATGTTGTTGTTATTGCTGTTGTTTTTTTACTATCCTTAATCTCATTCTTTAGAAAGCAAATGTTTTTTTGAAAAAGGATAAAAATTGAATACAAATTTATTTATTATATATTTTATTAAAACTCATTATACAATACAAAATATTTCTTATATTACTCCGGAAATGTTCGAAGTGTTCTTGACCTATCGTAACATGTAAAATATAACCTTAAAATGTAAAATATGTTGTTATTTTTAAGAGTATTGTATTTTATATTACTTTTGATTAATTTTACACAAAATATCGTTGCAAATGAATTTTGTGATATACCAGATGAACATGGAGAAACTAACAATAAATGCAGCGTTCAATCACGTTACTCTCAAAATCGGTCTGAGCTTACTTCTTTATTGTATATATATATATATATATATATGTATCGCCTTAAAATTAATATTTTTTACATCAATAATGATTTTTCAGTTATATACTCTACGATGTTAATCCTCCGGAAGGATTTAACTTAAGAAGGGACGTTTTTATTCGTGTTGCAGTTTTTATAAAAAATTTAATCAAGCAAGAAAAAGATTTTAAATGGCAATTAGTTTTGCCACCATGGGGTAATTTTATAATGTACAAGTAGTTTTTGCATCATTTTATTTTTATTCTATTTTTACAGGTGATTTGTATCATTGGCGTAGTAAACACATAGGATATCAAACACAATTGCCTTGGAGTCTGTTTTTTGACATTTCAAGTTTACAAAAATATATACCAGTTATTGAATTATGTCAGTTTTTACAAGGTATAAAATTTCATTTATTTATTGTAAACAATAAAATCAATAGAGATTTGCATTTTCAGAATATCCTTCAGAAAATAATAAAACACATCTTGATGTTGTATATATTTTACAAAATGACGAAGAAATGTTCAGGACAGGTAAATTTGAAGATAAAAATGAAATAATAGAATGTGATGATAAATCATTACAATTTCATAAAGTAGAATCAGAAAAATATATTGGATATTTTTGGGGATATCATAATATAACTTCTAAAGTTGTTAAGTGTATTAAATTTCATGGTATGACGTCTGATCTTAAACAGAATCTGAAACCTAATGTTTATAGGTAAGAAAATATAAAATTTGTTTAACAATACTCAAATGTCACGTACAATATCTTTTACAACTAATTTAATTATTATGATAGGTCTATAATGTTTGATCACATGGAGATTGCATTACATGACTTTTATGGTACAAAAGAATATTGGAAAGCTAGACGTAGTATGCGATATAATTCTGAACTATATAATATTGCTAATGAATATAGAAAAACTTTCCTTAATTCAACAAATGAGCATGATAAGACTGAACGACCAGATGACTGGACTAAAGAAAAAGTATCTAATTTCACTTAGTTAATAAAAAGATTTAAATTATAAAATACAACCTTTTTCTAATTATAGGGTACAAGAAATGCAGTTGGAGGACCTTATTTATCAGTCCATTTAAGAAGACGCGATTTTTTAATTGGTCGCCCTTCAACAGTGCCAACAATACAGTCTGCTGCTTCTCAGCTAAAAAATAAATTAGATGAACTCCAATTAAAATCTTTGTTTGTTGCTACAGATGCAACACAAGAAGGTAAATCATACTGAAACTTCCTTAAGAGATTAATACACGGGCATATCTATTAATCATATCAATTTGTTTAGAATTCAGTGAACTCAAACAGTACCTATCTAATTATACAGTTCATAGATTTATTTCATCAGATTACGTATTAAGTAAATTTAAAGATGGCGGGGTTGCAATTATTGACCAAATAATTAGTTCCCACGCTAGGTAAGAATTAACAATTATATATCTCATGTTTTATATTATGAATAATGTATTATTTGCATCTTTTTGTAGATATTTTATAGGAACATATGAATCGACATACACATTTAGAATACAAGAAGATAGGGAAATCATTGGTTTTCCTACTAGAACAACATTTAATTATTTATGTAAAGGTATTGAGAAATGTGACTCTAATGGACAATGGGAAATTGTTTGGTAATGTGTAAAAATATGTATGTATAAGTTATATTACACAATAAAATCAATGACTAAGTTTAGACACACATTTTAGCATGATGTGTGTATAAGTACAATCTGTTCTTATATGTTTATGTGTCTTTGCCGATATTAATTATCTCTCTAGATAATGGTTTTTCTTAACTTATCGCTGGTTTACCAATTAATTCTTGTTCCCGACGAAGTTCTTGCTCTCGTTGTTGCTCTCTATTTAAGGCCTCCTTTTGTATTATCTGCTGCAACCTTGACACTCGTTTCTACACAAATACAATGTGTACATTACATAAATAATAGTAAATTAGAAATATATATGTATAGTACATAAATATTATAACTCACTTTTAATTTGAATGTCCTCTCATGAATGGAAACCATTTCTTTTTTCATTGATATTAATTTACCTTGAGTAACTTTAATCATCTGAATCTGTAATACATGTTTCTCTTATATATTTTATATTTTAGGCCATTCTTTTGTATCAAAAATTTCTGTAAAATGAAATTTATATTTCAATATCAATATACTTGCCGTTTCATGTAGCTTAACATCATCAAAAACATCTTGAAGTTTTTTGTTCTCAGTTTGCATCTGATCGAGCAAAGTCTCTTGCTTATTTCTAAAGAAAAATAGCAAGAAACTAAAATCAGGAAATACTTATATTTCTTACTTCTACTTACTTCACTTCATCAAGCTTTTTCTCAGTTTGTTCCCACTGTTCTTGATATTGATTTAAAAATCCTTCTGCTAATTTCTTCACAACTACTTTGAAGTCGAATTCAACTTCTTTGCTATAAAATTTTGGGAAAATGTGATGTATATTATCGATACTCATAGTTGTGTACAATTATAAATAAATGAATTTTATATGTAATTGTAAAGTGTGACTATGTTTACAAACAATTGTAAAATAAATAAATAATGTGAAACACAGAAAGTTACCTATCGCGTTTCTCAATTTGTAATTGAAGTTCTCTTGCTTCTGCCTCTTCCATATCTGTCATCATTTTTTGTGTTTTTTATTGTTATTATAATTATCCACTAAATTATAGTATAAAAAAATTTGGATGTAAATTTAATGTAAACAATAACATTAACTATGACTTTGTCATCTGTGAGATCAACTATAGCTGTCCGAAATGAACATGAATCGTGGTGATAACTATGTGATGACTCTATACGCAGCTTTCGTATCGATGATTATCTTTCTAGCATATGTTTGTTTCATGCTCTTGATGTAACTTGAACATAACCAAGAAAAAAGTTGTAAAGAAAAATATTTATTGTTTATGAAGTGGAATAATATGTTTTTGATATATAATGAAAAGCTCGATGAACGTTTCTACATGAGATGGAGCATTTTCCAAATAGAGAATATATTATGGTAGCTCCTGGAGTAAACACTGTAGCGGTGCTTCTAAATATAGGATTTATTTTTAGGTTGGAGCTAGCCATAGTTTGAATCAAGAATTTGATCTAAAACTGCATTTCTAGACGGTTTTGTAATAGGTGTGAAAGATGTTTATTTCTGAATGACATCTTTAAGCTCGCTTCTGCTTTTCACTGATATTTCATTTGTGTTTCATTTTGAATAATATTACTATTTAACTATTCAAATTTTTAAGTATCCTACATTAAACATGTAAATACTGTTTTTTTTCTAAATGTTTTGTTTCTGTGAAATAACTTGGACAATTTTAGACATATAGAAAATACAAGTGACCAGAAATGTATATTGTTGCAGTGATAAAAATGGCAAATGACTTAATAATAAGAGGCAAGGATAGATTGCAAGAAATTAGCATGAAATTAGAACAAAGCCATTTGGTTTATCTACAAACAGACGATAGTCCTTTAAAATTACAACAGCGTCATAAACTTGAAGGTAAATATATAATAAATATGTAAATATGTAACAATATTAAATGCTTAATTTTTAACAATTTTCTGTATTTTAGGTTTTATTAAAGAGAATCTTTGTCTTGTTCCAAATGAAAATAAATATGTATTTCAAGAAACCGCAGATATATTACACAGATCAGCAGCCACATTGCAAGATTTTAGTGGATATAGAGCTGCAACTGCCTGGAGTGCTATTTCTTTATATGCTGCCAATCTTTTGGCTCAGCCTTGGAGAAGAGAATATAGAACATTAAAGGTTAATATTTTTGTAATCTTTTACATTGCTTTTTTCAAGCTATAAAAATATTCAATTAATTAATCTTTTCTTTATATTAGACTTATAGTGGATATTATAAGCATGAAGTAGAAGCAAATTTAATAGGAGCAGAATTAATGTTTGAACAAATGGGATATAAACATACAGGGTTAGGAGTGCTTACTTTGGAGGGTCCTATTGACCCTGATAAAGTATCTTGTGTAAGCAGAGATGCAATAGTTGCTTTTGTTGAATGTCAGGTAAGAATATTTATTATGATACTTTTATAGCACTTTTTCTATAAAGATACACTTAAATAAAAGAGTTACAATTTCAAACATAGATCTTGAAGCAAATATGGGAGAATGTTTCACAGAATTATAGTATCTCGTGGTTAGAAGTATTAGAATTTCGGGAAAATCACGTTGGTACACCAGAACAAGCAATCAGAGCATTGAACTATCGTTTTCTTGAGAAAATGCATCAAACTCGAACAAAAGCAGAGAATTATAGGGATTATCATTATCCACAAACCACATGTGTGGATGCGGTATCACCATCGATTCCTTATCACATTATGCCTCCCAGTTACAATACATCAATGCCTGCTTGTCATTCAGAATACAGGTATATCGAAGATACGAATTCAATACCTGGAACTTACAAATATTTTCAACCAGTAGATCACAGTTTTGGAAATCGATGTAGTGCCTATGGATGTTTACCACATGGTAATAAATATATGAGTGGAGTCAATCCGTATTATACTACAATGCCAGGATATACAAGAGTACCAACGGGTAGACTAATTGAGGTTGATATGCCGGTTTCAGTTGCAAATTATGATAAATTACATAATCGAAAGATATCTCATAGAATATCAGATTTGGAGGAAGTAGATTTTTATAGAAGACAATCTAGCGATGGAAACCATTACGATTACGGAAAAATTGATAGAAAATCTGCAAAATCGGTCGGTGAAAGGAACAATTATGACTCTTGGGACTTTGTGTATAGGAATTTAGAAAGTTTAGGCTATTCTAAAGATCTTGGTAATCGAGAAGATATTTTACACAAACGGGAATGCGAGTCCCGATTGAGTAAACAAAAATCTTTTAAACAAAATGATAACGATGAGAAACATAGTATACATCGCTCTGAAAAAAGGAGGAGTGGAAGAACCGATGTGAATGACATCGATTCGTCTATGACAAATGGCCGACATCATCATCACGATACATTACCCTTCAAAAAGAAGTCTTCTTCCTTTGATTTAATGGACTCGAATAGATATCACGATGCATCTTCAGAAAGTCAATCATCTCCTCATAGTAATGAAAAAAGACATGGTAGTCAGACGCTTCCAATTCAACGTTCACATCGATCGGCGGATCAAATTGTAAAAATCGCGGATACGTTGAAGAACTTAGAGCTTTCTCACTCGGAAAAAGGAAATGAAACAGAAGATAAAGTTGTGAATTGGAATTGTGCTACTTGCACCTATCTTAATTCTTCATCGAAAGAAATTTGTGAGATGTGTGGAAAGTCTAGGCACAAAGGAAACGAGGATAAACCATTAGCAAGTGGTGGAAAAGAATGCCCACGATGTACATTAGTAAACGAGAAAAATGTCTCGGTCTGTGATGCTTGTGGTATCAGTTTAAAAGATTCACCTACTTATATTTAGATATTTAACTGTTCGAAACAAATATCATATTCCATTGTTTTCCATGTGTCTGAAATTTAAAAAAAGGAAGTGGTAAGTATACATTTCCTGGATGCTCGATATTGTTCTAAGAAGAATATGTGAAATGTTTGAAAAAGATGTTAGTACTTATAATGCTGAAAATAGCTGATATAAGTAGTAACAATTTTTCTTGATTGCTTTATTTAGAGAACAAATTTTAAAGGGTATTATTATATTAATTGAATTTAGAATTTCATAAAGCGTATAACATGGGAGGGGGGAAATATGAAATTATTTATTTAAACTTGTTTGAATAGATTTGTGATATGGGTACATTAGTATTACGATAGTACATACACTGGTGGCCTATCATTAATTTGTGTGTGAATATTATTTTCTGTTAATTTAAATTAAACAAAATTTGCTTTTCTGGACTTTCCCTTATTTGCTGTATAAAATTATTTCTTTTATTCGTTTTGTTTTGTTATATGACTTTATTTTATAAAATTTTATCTATTCGATTAAATCACTTTTATTAAAAATCTATTTATGTATACATTTGACTTGATTTTTGATATTAAAAATTAATCTAGTAAAAAATTATTATCAATTTTTGTAGTAAAAACTATCAAAATCAAGTAAAAACTATTTATTCTATAGCGTATACGTACATATATTATATCCATAGTGAAAACTCGTATTTTAACAAAAAAATTATCTGTTGAATATATTGGATTGTTATTTAAAAAAGAAATATTAACGTGTATTGTACAATACATATGTACACACACAGATATATACGGCATCAAATTATATTTTATATATAATGCATTGTTTTTCTTTATTAATTTTTATTTAAATTGATATCACAAAATTAAGAATATTATTAAACGTAATTGTAAAAGTTATTTTTTGATTGTGAAGCAATTAGAGATATTGCATGTTGTTGTATTATCTGAATTGAGAAAAGGAGAAATATTAATAACATCTTCCATTTTATAATGGTAATGTTATTTATTGTTTACATCACCTTTTGTTTTAACTGGACAATATTGTTGTCAAATTATAATATTTGTGTACCTTTAGAAAACAAATGCAAATTAAATGATAATTAATAGATCGCACAGTATACAGATTAATAAACATGTAATTTGAATCTATATATCTTGTTGATACGTCTTGATTACTTCAATTTAAAAATCGTATTGTGCAATTGTTAATTTTATACTGAAATCTATTTTTCGTAGTTTGATATTTATTTATACATTCCCAATGCTGCAATGCTATTCATAAAATATGTAATATTAAATATACATTTTTTTTTAAATTTTATTTGTACCTTATTTGAAACAATACAAATTTAGTTTAAGCCATACATATTATAGTCTTTACATATCAATCTATTTATGATAATTTGAGTGCTCTTTCATTGCATATAATATGTTGTTATAGCTTTATTTAACTTTGGATTAGTTTGTAAGTACAAAGTTTTGTTTTCGATACCTTTAATTTGTTGAAGTTGTTACAAAAGATAAATTACATATTCTAGAGTCTTTTTAGCATAGTAATTATTGCAAGATGATATTATAGATGTTTTAAAACTTTTAATCATTTAATTTGTAATTTTCTTATTTTTAATTATAAACGCTTTGCCAGGATTTATAAAAGAGAAATTCCTTGCTATTATCTTCAAAATATTTTTTACTATGAATTTCAAAATTTATAACAGAACAATAAACTTTATAACGTCATGTTTCGATAAAAAATGTTCTCTTTGTACTTCAAATATATAAACTGTTTAAATGTAAAAATAACTTTACTGAAATCTACTTTTAACGTTTACTAAAGTCTGATATTTTAACGGAAATAAGAGAAAGCGGCTAATATTTTTTCATTGAATGCACGTAGAAGGAATAAGTGAATAATAAAATAAACAGTTAATGTAAAAAGGATATATGTATGTCTTGTAATAGTTATTGTAATATATTGCAAGCTATGTGTACATTGTAATATATTCTATTATGTACAGATAATAAATAATATTTAATATAGATTATGCAAAATATGTACTTTATTTTTTAGTACTAAAATATTAAAGTTATGTAATATTCATATTATATACGTATATAAACTTAATATTAAAACAAATATGAATATTACACTGTTTGTTTCTAACAATAATAGATGTAGAATGAAGCAAAGGCTAGTAGAAATGTAGAAGAAAATTCAGGTAACTTTCGATGAGATGAGAGGAGAAATAAGAAAAAGAGAAATAAAAATGATAGATAAAATAAAAAAGATTCTGAAGGTACAGTAGAACAGAAAGAAGAAGTAATGTAATAATAAAGGGATTGAGGTTGGATGCGAAGTGCAAAAGTAGTGAACCTGAGGAATTCTTTAAAAAAGAGCTATATCTGGAACAATAACAGATATACTACTTTGTATATTTAACGTATATTTTTTGTACATTTATCTAGCATCTTTAAAGCAGCATGATGGATTTTCTGGTCTAATTTATCTATAAATTATAATAAGGATCATAAGAATTATTTTTAATAAAAAGTGCACCACTAAAAATGAAGAAATACTTACAAATTTTATGCTTTCCTTGTATCGGAAATTTAATTGGCAATGCAACAAAATTTTCGCATATAAAAACATAAGGACTATCACTTTCTCCATCTGGGTAAGATTTCCTATATTCCTCTTGTGGTAAAACATCAGTAACTGTTACACATCCTAATAGACAACCAGTTGAATAAACTTCAGGAAACATTATTTTTTCTGTAAAACATCAATGCAATTTGTGATAATCTGTAAACTACAATATAATTAAGGTGAAATTTTACTTTTTATTCATAAATCTAATTTATACTAACCATTTTTTAAAACACGGTAATATTGTTCTATAGTTGAAATTTCCTCCTTAGTTGGTATTTTAGATGCTGCAGCAATCCATAATCTTCCTCTATGTGATGAGTACCATGTACGACCTTCATGACTATAATAGTAATAAAGTGTTAGGTATTCTTATAGAATTATATAATTTTCTTATATAAATATTCATATTGGGATTAATCTGTTTAAAATATTATAAACTTACACTTTTATTCCAGCCACTAATAAAGATGCATAAGGTTGGTGCATGCTCAAACATAAGCCAGGATCAGACATTTCTAAATACTCTTTGTCTTGAATAATATTTCGTGTGTTAGAAGAAATGTTCACTTTTGATGTTCGCAATTCCAATTTATGTGATTCCACATACTGTACAATTAGAATTCAACATTATGTTTCTTTCATATAATAACGATATGAATATATTTAATTATTTGTTAAAACAATATTTTTACCTTGGGGCGAGTAAATTCTATATTTGGGCAACTATTACTATTTTCTATTTCACTGAATGATTCAGATATATCTTGCAAATATTCCTCATTGAATTCTTCAAAATCCTCAGTTTGTTTCTCTTCAGTTATCTCTCTTCCTGTGAAATCAATAGTTGCATAGATTTTTCTCTTTAAATGAGACATATGCTTCCTTTCATGCATTTCTTCTTCCAACTTCTGTAACTTTTCTCGTTGCTTCTCTGTTAACCATGTATTGTTTGATTGATAATAGTCACATTCATCATCAATTACTTTCGTGTATTGTATTCTGTAAATTAGTACAGCTATATCCTTATTCTTGCATGAAAAAATTATACAAGATTACATATAATGCATACCCATCACGATCATATTCGAGAAGTCTGTCTCTTTGTTTTATTGATTCTTCCAGATTTTTGTTAGCTTTTTGGTTCATCAATTTATTGTATAACTGATCAGCTTGTTTAGTATTACTAGAAAGAATAGTTAGCTCTTTCTGAGAACATACAAGTTCTTCGCAGAAAAAGCAAGGACCAGCTCCTTCTTGAGCACAGACTATTCTACCACAATTGAGGCAGTTATTAATCAATGCATGTCTCTTTGCTTCGCAATTACACTTGTATCTACCTAATAAAATATTTTTATGTCAATTTCTATATTATAGTCGCTTAATAGTTAATAATTTCTTAATGAATAAAATACCTTTTAATAAAATTTCTCTCTCTTTGCCATCTTGAGAATATATATTGACAAATTTAGTTTTCTTTCTTTCCACTTTATCTACTTTTATAGTTTCTTGCACCTAAATAAATAACATGTAGTATTACTGTAGTATTGTAAATCTGGAATAAAAATTTCAAACAATATTGTTGACATATACCTGTTTATTTTCTTTGGTCTCTTTTCCTTTCACTTTTCCTTTCTTTTTTTCATTTTGCTTTTTCTTTCCATTATTCATATCATTTTCTTTCTTATATTTGGCTTGATCTTTGCTTGAAGCTGAAATAATGTTCCGAAATGATAAAGGCATTCAATAATTCAGTAATTTACATGAATGATAAGAATATAAACCTTGTCGTTTTTTGAAGTCTGAAATAAATTGCCTGTGCTTTCCATTAGCATAATCTAAAAAAGATTGCAAGTAATCATCCAAATCCCTTTCGTTTTCTATTTTCATTAGGAATCTGAAAAAAATATGTCAATATTATCATTATTCACATCAAGTGAATATCACTTTATTTTGTTATAATTTTCTTACTCGGCCATTTCCTTTGGTACTGGAAAATCTAAAATTTTGGATAAATTTTCGTTTATCCAGTTCTCCATCTTTGCGAAATTGTTAAAATAATATTCTCGAAATATTAGAATAAAATTATTCGTGTACAAATATGTGTAAGGTTAACATTCAAAATTAAATGTTAAAGTTAGTCTTAGTGGACACAGAATGATTGCTTTTTTTATTGCTATTTAATAGTTTTCAATGCGCAGAATCTGTAAATGGAAGTCTTAATTTTAGGAATCCAGCAATTCAAAAATTATACGTATGTAAACTTAAGCATTTTTAGCATATTTAACAGGTTACTTTGACACTATATTGTTTCCATCACCTGACTGGCTCGCACAAATGAGTATTCAAATGTTTCTCATTTAAAGATTTGTAAATTTGTTTCTATTTTCTGAGTGTGGATACCGTTGCTGGCTGTAATTAAAGTATTAACCCATAATGTAGATGAACTTAAAAATTAACATTAACGTAGGGTGGCCGGAATTTTATAACTACCCCCACCTAATTTAGTACTCACCTACAAATTCCATGCTGTGATTTACTGTTTTATTGACATATCCCTGGAAAAACATTTGACTTATCCCGCTTAACTGGCCATCATCCACGTGCATTTGTTACGGCCAGTGACTGCACTAATTGTATAAATACGCTAAAACTGTTCAACTTATACATATACATAACTCTGTCTGTCTCACAAAATGAGACCTTTTCTTCTCCTTCATCATAATACTTTTTGACTCATTAGATGGACGGTTTCCCCTAGCGAGCGTTTCTTGAAAATGCGATGGATTACAGAATTCTCTCAAGAACTATTTTGACTTAACTAATTAGTAGGTTGAAATTATGAATTAAGCAATAATTAAAATATTATAAATTTTTCCAAATTTTTTCATGTTTTTAGCAAATATGTTAATGATTTCTTATTTTATGAGGCTCGGTACCAAACTACAGTGACATCTACAGGTAGATTTTATACTTAATTTCGAATTAAAAATTTTAAATTATGTCAAAGGCAATTATTTTAGAAAAGTTCATCATTTTGAGTTTTAATATAAGGTAAGTAAAAAAAGAAGGATTCAAAATAAATAAACATAAACTATATATAGTATAACAATCAGAAAAACAAATATTTATTACTTTAATTTGAAATTAGAATTGTTACACGAAAGTTGCGTCTTTTCTAGATATTCATGCCATGGAGGTTAAAAAATTTACGTAGGTTAACGTAAGACCTTCGGAACATTTAACAAACGGATCTTCCTGCAGTTAAATTTGCATAGCCAGTCGTTCATGCGTCGACACAGTCACGTATTCATGCATACACGAGTTGAGTGTCAATTTCTACCGGTGTTACATAACAATTACTGCACCACGACCGATATCATCGTGTTTCATGCATCCATTAAAATTTATTCAAGTGTTGGCACTTATTAAGGCACGTTATTTAGTATAATTATTCAATTACCATATAGAAAAATAAGCTTTTTTTTGTAAAGAAAATGTCCGTTATTAAAGAAGAAAGCCTTAAAATTTCGTTGATCGATTACTATTATCGAATTCTTTTTTTCTTCAAAAGTTTAAAGCTCGCAATAAATAATTCTGTTTGTAATTAGCCATTAATATGTTATATTTTTTCTTTTGCAACATTTTCTTTTGTTTTTTCAGTTACTATGGTATCTTTCGATGTGTAAGCAACAATAGAAATTGCAGTTTAGCGCAGCTGCATGTACTTGAGTCAAGACAATGTAAATAGGTCGCATCGCGAATTGTTCTATTAAGATGGATCACGACACATTGTAATTCGATTTCAACTAGAATGCATCAAAAACATTCGCTATATGTATCAACAAGATAGAAAATATATCACGACGCCTTTTAACAATCTACCAAATTATTAATTTAAAAAAAAGAAGGAAACATAAATTTACATGTAAATTTATAACAATGTTTCTGTCTATAAAATACGAAACAGTTGACAAATAAATAATGTATATTACGATTATCAATTGGTTATTCGAGTCACGTTATTAGGTCGATTGGCCTGTTAGATGATAAAAGGTTCCTGTACAATGAACTTTCTATATCATTCCGCATCGGGATCATTTGATAATTACTTTCAATCGACGGTTTCATTTGGTCGGTTGCTGTTGAAAGGCGTCTTCATTATTCGTACGTACAATGCACGAATTATACTATAATAGAGTCCGAATGGTTTCAACAGATTCACGGTTGCACCTTGCGTCTATTATATGTCTTACTATATTAAAAAGTACGATCATAATCTTTAATATTTGCTTTATTATCAAATTAAGAATAAGATTATATTTGAACGATTCTAATATAAAAATTACTTTACAGATACTCCCGCTTTTTAATGGACGATTCTAGTACGACAAAAATCAATCTATCTCATTTTTCGCGACATGCTATTATTTATCTGCAATCGGGTCATCGTAAATATTGCGTCAAAAGCAAACTGCTTTTTGATAAAGTGTATCTTATCACATTGATTCGATATCATCCGTGGAGAATTCAATCGAGGTAGAGTACAAGAGATAAAGCTAGTGTTTCCTCTATCCTTTAAATTATGATAGGACAAAGAACGTTGTTTGAGATGTATATCTTTATTATTCCTTTGCCCAGAGTAAATCTGCTATTAAAGGTAATGGTGACAGAACATTATTATTGTCTTGTTGAGCGTTGTAATAAGTCCTTGCCGGCAAAAAAAGATGGAAGGTTTTGAAATATTTTATGCTGTTGTTACTGGCTGCAAACAGCTTCTCTCTTTCAAGGTACATTTTCTTATTTGCTTTTTATTATTAGCGATGCAATCTTTTTATTACGTAGAATCAGAGATGTTACGTTATCGTCATTGATGAAAATACATACGCTGGTCGTCCAGCGAAACACGATATCATATTTATTTGCGTTAGTATACTTTCCTTTTTTCCTATTCATCGACGCGATAACCGATGACTGAGAAAGATTAGCTCGATCCTTGGCTTTTGTGCTATCAATGTTAACATTGCAATTGTGAACGAAACCTCTGCTATAATAAACTAGATTCTCAGTTGAAATTTCATTTAAAAGTAGTTTACATATTTTCTAAATAATGCAGTCGCTTGATTAAAGGAAATGCATATAAAGAAACACAGACGTGGATTTTAAACAGTTCTTGTTATATTACTATAATTGCATATCTAGTTTTGTTAAAATAACTCATTAAGTAATTTGAAATTAATCAGTGCCTGATATAAGGAAATCTTATTGCATTAGTAAAGCAATTTCTCCAAGAAAGATAGGAACTTTAGAGTGAGCTTTACCTACGTACCGCATTTTTTTTCCTACGACTTTCTATGCACGTTCCATTAACGCCTACGTAAACAGTAAGCCTGTAATAGTAATACATGCATTCAATTAGCATTAGTCAGCATGCGTATTTATTATTACAATGATTTATGATATGAAACAATGTATCTCTTAAACAATAGCAAAAATTGAAGGAAAAATTTCAATTTTATAAAATCTGCATTATTCAATTAAGTTTCTTTTTATTATTAAAGGACTATATGAAATGTCATACATCATACATATATAGTGTTTAGACTAGTCCGAAATATAATATTAAAATTAGTAAAATTGTATTTGCAAAAAGCAAATGCAAATTAATACAATTACTGTTTTTGCATTGTTTACGTTTAAATTAGGCGCGAATGGGCTGACCAATCACTCGTGTAGAATGCAGAATACGCGGAAAGGCGCGAAGTTTGCCGCGCGGTTCGAAAGTGCGCGAAGTTTGTCGAACAACTCCGTTCGCGTTGCAGTTCGCCACAGTCGCCCGGCGAACTCCAACGTGATATGACGATTTTGTGTTGCTTGTGAATTGTGTTCCACGCTGTGGTGCTATTTGTGTGTACTCTCATTTTAGTTGCCCAAATCAGTGTCTAAAACAGTGTGTATTAATTCCATATAGAACCTGGACCAGCTGAGTCGAAACTAAGAACACCTGTCTCACTTCAACACCTCGCCACCTAAACCTACTTACGTAAGTCCTTCAACTATGATCATGTTTTAAGTATCATATAATAATTGTTACATCTTTTGAGATATTGTTATTCAAAGGAATTTTTTATTGTCTGTAAAAATTCAAGAAACAAGTATCGATGATCGAACCGTTACTTGCGCGCTGCGTTACAATCGATAGTTCGATCGAATTGTTTTTAATCGCAATAGAGACTCGTGTTCAGTGTGACAGTTCGTACTTACTCATTCATTCTTTCTTAAATGTTATCGAATGTAAGTAAGTCGAAGTTAAAGCAAAATTAATATTAATATACATGTATATAGCGATAGTGTAAAGACAAGAAGAAATTCAACGAATCAATGAAGCGCAGCTAGCGTAAAGGATTTGATTGTTGCGTTGATGTATCACGACATATGTATTTCTCCAAGTGGATACGTTTCGCGATAAAAACGCTTATCATGGCGTCGCTCTTTAATATCGGTATGTAAATCTTCACGCTTCGAATCTGTAAGCGATATCGAATATCATAAAGATAATAGAAAAAACTTTTGAACAATCATGACGAAATTATAAAGTACGCAATAAGATATATGTATTTCAGCAATGATTTTGTTTTGTCTTTGTATAACTAGAGTACCTATTTTTGTAAAAATTAATATTTTCATAAACTTAATTAAATAAATGAAATTTTAATAGAAATGCTGAATACTATAACATTGTAACAGCTATCGTACCAGTAATAAATACAGTACTGAATATTACAATGAATACTGTATTTGCTTTGGATATTATGTGCATATTTGCAATTTTAAATTTCTTATAAATGCATAAAAATCCGTAGTCTACTTATAATGGGTTAATAAATAATAAATAAAATAATGATAGTAACAATCAACGAATTTTTATTAGGCACAAATATTACAAGGTTGATGTTTGAAGGTTTTAAGTAGACAAAGATATACGACGTCTTAACCGCTTTTTTTCTTTTCTTTTTTTCGTTATGCATGCATAATACGTGACCACTATAGCATAACGTGTAACTTATGCTCGATTATTTCGAGTTACGATTCACTGACCTACATGACGTATGTAATTTAGCAGGCCAGATTTCGGGTTCCGTTGATCTTACGACCTTTTTCGTTCGAGCGATCGATTTCTGACATTATGTTCGATTGGCTCGCGCGCAAACACCGCTCGGTAAGCGTTATTTTTATCTTGATGATTATTGCTGTATTTTTTGCGATTACCACTGTCAACCGGAAGCGCATATAACATAAACGCTTAAAACTCGATTGTGGTAACCGCTAAACATTTTTTTACTTCCTTTTTAGCGTTTATTTTTTAATTTAATCTTTGGTTGGTATTACGAGTTGAAAATTTAAATTAATTCTTTTATTTGATGTTTATATATTCGTAAATGTGCGTTTTAGTTCTAGTTTTTATTTTATTTCGAAATTTACCCATCAATGTAATATTATTAATGTAGGATTTAAAAAATATGTGTATAAAAATATAAAATTCTTGTTTAGGTAACCCGTATAGTGTTCTAAATTGATCTAATTTTCATTTGTACAGGATATCTGTGCAGCAATCATATAAATTTTGGAAAATATTGGAAACTAATCTTAAAAAAATCGCACAATATAGCATGACAGAAGATTATTCAATGAATGATTGGAAAAATAAAGTACTATGTAATATAATATGAAGCTAGACGCTATTAATTGTAGCCACTATTTTTTATCACACAAAAACGATGACTTTTAAAAAATGATCTTTCATACACAATCGCACATATCTTTCGGAAAATCTACAACATTATTTTTATTTTTACAAATAGATATAGTGAGAATCACATAAAATAGAAAAAAAGATTTACAATAGAGATCTAAGTATATAACAAAAAGTACTTAATTATTTACAGTAATTATATAAATTATAATAGTTCATTATAAAAAATTAATACAAGTCTCGTAATATTATAGACATTAGAAAAATTAATTAATTCTCTTTCAATTTTTCTTAATCTTTGTATTTGCGAGGATTATTTTTGTTATGCGTTATAAATATCATACAAATCAGTGCAAATCAATTGACTATTTGGCGCTAAAGACAAAGAATTTGCAAATTGTGAGCAATTTTTACACCTGAACGGTGTACCTTTATTACTTGAAAATGATTCTGCGTTAAATATCGCGATTTATTGAACAACAACTTATTCCTCGAAAGACGATCCAGATATAGTTTTTCTTTCCTTTTTCACCAGTTTTATAGTACTTGTTCGTGTTTGTTGGTAATTATGGAAGTATCGATTGATACTTCCGTGCATTACTTGGAAGGTGGAATCGTAAAATCTATGGGCTATGCTATCCTTAAACGTGTTCCTTGCAGTATTTCGTGGTAACCGGTGCCATGAGCTCGAGTCACGGATGCCAGAGATTCTCAACTATCAACGATTACTTTCTTTTTCCTCCTATGAAATGTTTGATACTATAAAACCATTCTATTCTCTATTATCAATTCCGTATATTCAATTTTCTAAAATTATTATGTGACATATTGAGATGCTAATATTATCTTCATTTTTAGGCAAAGAACAGAATGGTTGTGTGGAAGAGATTAAGAAATTCGAATGTTCCTAAAGAAAAATAATATGGAGAGAACTCAGTTTATTTCAAGAACATTAGAAGTTTGATTGCTTGGAAAATGAGGACCTTGTTCACATGTAAAAATAGAAACCTAATAGATCTGTTCGAAGGAGGTCGTGAACAAGGTTTAGAATGTCCAAACAATCTTCTAAAAAACGTATTTTATCGATTCCAGTAGCAGCTTACATTCGTAAATGGGCAAGGCCACGTGACTCGATTTTAGAGTCAGTGAAAATGCGAAAGAGCATTCAAGGTTTCGAACAGAAACAGAAGCCTAATTTCGTAAGACATGGAGATAAGTTTTTTCTTTTAAAAAAGTTGAAGCTCCTTTCTTCGTATTTATGTAACTTCTCTGTGTTGATTTATATATCTTGTTAAAGATATGACATAGATTTCTGTCCTTTTTCAGTGAAAGGTTTTTCGATCAGATTCTACAGAATTATTTTCGCAATATTGACATTGTAACTATATCGAAGTATTTTTAATTGATAAATGATAAAAAATGCTTGAGTCAAGTTAATGTGTTGTATGCATGTATATATAAGCGTATTGAAATGTTATCATAAAATGTTAAGATTCTTCTATAATAATTTTGCGCTATGAGGAGAGCTACAGACAGGACAAATCCACCATTAACCGAGCTTTCTATTTAGTATAGGTTAAAAAAATTTCGAATTTTAAAATATCTAAACAATTTTATCTTATGAGCCCTTTTTCTAAAAAGCTGCTCAATTATTTTTTTATTTTCAACTCTCATTTTACTTTCTTATTCAGAGCTCTGTTATCTCTGTATTTCTCGATTATATAATCATTTTATATATCATATAAAGATAATAAAAATAGATTAATACATTTACTGTGAACACCTATATAAAGATTATTTCGAGTCTCGAAGAAATAATCTCAGATCTTGAAGCCTATAGCTGTGAGCTATAGTTTGTAACAGAAAGTAGCGACGAAAGATATAAATAAGAAAAACGGTGGAACGATCTGATGAATTTTCTTTAGAGAGTGCAAGTTTCCTCTGATGGTTAGATTTTCGTGATAGCGAGCTGTGGAAATCGTAGTATTGTAGATTCGTAGTTTCGCGATTCGTTTGTGGCGATTTAAAATGGAGATGCTTTTTCTAGATCTACTAATGGCCGTATCTGACAGTTTAATTCGCGATCATTTCAAGAGTTCCCCCGTTTTAAGCGGAAGGGCAACTTGGACAAAGTCAAGTTAATTTGTGACTAATTTACATCGAATCTTAACACTAACTCATCTTACGCTCTCATATTCTTGACATTGCTCTCTACGCTCAATCTCATTTTTGGATCTACATTCGCAGTTATTTCTTGTCATATTGAAAATCTAATCAAAATTTAATTCGAATGACGAGCTTTACTTCCATTACTTGTAAGTTCGCTCATTATGATAGTTCTATATTGTTTTTATATGTATACAGACTTCAAGGATGTAAGATATAAAATTATTTTTGATGGAATTTGAAATGTATCAAATTCTTTGATTCTTCTAGATCAAGTTATTCAATAGACATTTTACTATAGTTTTGTTAGTGGATATTTTTGTATTTGTTTATATCTGACTAGCTTTTAAATTATTAAAACTAATATAGAAATATATTTTCTCGGGAAAGAGATATATTTCTATATTTTTCTCGTATCTCCAATTATTTCTTAGATTATTTAGGGTTATAAAAGAAGAGATCTATTTAATTTAAGAAAAGCAATGCCTTTTTATGAAGTTCATTTTATGGAATTATCTATTTCAGTGTAATTCACGTGGATCTGAATAGGATTTATTATGAAAGCAGATCGCATTCGGTAGAAATACCTTCTGCGCACCTCAGAAATTTACATGGAATCAGTGTACGATCAGACATTGACAAAACGCTGTTCCAGTTACGTGACACGCGAAGCTGAAATTCTGATCGATAAATCTCGACCGTAGTTAGCCCACTATATTTATACTAGTCATTAAGTTTCATGAGTAATATAACGTGCCGTTTCTTATATCGGTATTACTAGTGATATTCATCATGATTGAATTTGAAAGAAAAAGATTGTTTCATCCCTCAGAGCAATTTAAAATTTTGAAAAGCACAGTTCTCTTTAGGTGTACCATTTATTAAATGGTTTCGACCGATCGTCCGAGATTCCAAAAATACTTGGCTGAATTTTATAGTGTCTGTGCTGCTCGGAGAAAGTCAGAGTACCGTCTCCTCTTCTGTGATACCACAAAATCCTTCAAAACCGCTCTTTTCCTTTTTTTTACGTTTCATTGCTTAACGCGTTCGCTATTGACGTACATGATAGTTGAATTTTTCTCTTTTTAACAAAATTTATCAGACAATTAAATAACTCATTGGGCTGCACGTTAGAGTAGTCATCGTCAGACTGTGAATATTCATGAAAATTTATATCTTTCGAGTATGATTGAAGAAAGGAAGCCCTGTATGAATACTTTATACATTTTTATTTTTAGATTTTTCATGATTGCATAAGTCTCCGCGGTGTAGTTATTATTACTTTTGGTGCAAAAGTCATATACAATAACAAAGAGTAATATATTTTAGTAAATACAGTAAATGAGTTAACGAGATAAATTAAGAATGATTCTGCAATTATTTTCCACCTCTGTGTACAATTCTGAAATTATTGTTCACTTTTGAATCAGTGGAATATTTTGATCTGAAAATGTTACAGTCTGAAAAATTCATGAAGTTACGTTGATTCTTCAGAATTTTCTTATTTCTTATATTTAAGATTCTTGGTTGGGCTTTAGTAATTTTTCTGTTGATAGATACTGTATGTTGTAAGCAGTAAGGAGAATGGAGTTGCTAATTCGTCTACAAGGAGATGTTCCGCGAGTTTCTTACTAGGAAGTGCATGATATTTTTGTACTGGTGGCATTTAAGTCGTAGATAATGCGCGAAGGTGCAAATGAACTGACTGTGTAAGATCGTCCATGGTTTCTTTTGTGTATTATATAAGCTTGAAGAGTTTAAAGTGCTCAATGTATCTTTAGAATTAAAAATATTGGGATTTGTAAGTCTCAGACTTGAAAATGTAGGGCTGGGAATCTTGGAAATTTAAAGTCTTTGGAGTTTAAAGTGCTCAATGTATCTTTAAAATTAAAAATATTGGGATTTGTAAGTCTCAGACTTGAAAATTTAGAGCTGGGAATCTTGGAAATTACATATTTTGAATAATTTAGAATCTAGAGATTTGGAAACTCAAGGTTTAGGTTTATTAGAAGAATACAAAAAAATGAAACCTTTATAGGTTTGAAATTGAGAGATTTGGAGTTAAGAAAAATTAAAATTATTTAAAGATATTTCCTGCACTCTTGTCACTTTGTTGCTGTTTATATTTTAAGAATAGCTAGCTAGACTTGACAAGGTAAATGAGCTTTTTTAAAGCTAAAAATAGATTGATGATTTAAGCGATATCAATACTGTTTCTTCAAGTGATAATGAAGGCATGTAATTAACTATACATATACAACGTTCAAATGTTGTCGCGACTGCTTCTGTGTATGATACTTGTGAATGTGACGTGACAGCATCCACATGTGGTACGTATATTACGATAAACAAAAAATCGATAAATAATGAAACATGTCACATATGACAAAATATATCCCTGATATTTTGTAATTGATATTTGTTTTTAGATACATTGTAACTTACAATTAAAAATACTATACTTATAACTTTGCCATACTTTTAAATCCAGCATTTACAAGCTCGAAACTTGAAAATCTTAAATCTATAGGTCGTAAATTTCTAAATTATAAATATAATAAATTCAAATTCTGAAACAATATATATCAGAGAAGGAACATTTACACCGGCGTACTATTTATCAGCTATTAGTAAGGCTGTTTAAAAAATGAAAACATTTTCTGTCTTTCATCGTAGTCATTCTCTCGTGTGAAACAGTTTGTTCAATTAGCAAACTGCACCGGCCTTCGGTGCAATTAGTATTATATGTGTGAAAAAAAAATATTCTATGAAAACAGAGAAACCGTTATTGTGTCACAATTTAAAAAGAGTTCAACATTTGACGGGAGAATCTTTATTAATCTTACACTTGTACCGTTAATTTGTATTTAAATTAAAACAACACGTTGCAATAAATTCAGATTACTTGAAAGTGAATGCCATAATTCTTCGTTGGAGATTGTTTGACCACGTTCCTGACGCAAGTCCATCAACAAGCTCCAGATCAGAAATGAACAGCGACTGCAATGAGCTAATTGAACTAATTGCGTTCGTTAGTCGTTGTTCGTGAGTATTCACGTGATATTTACCCCGTATCTTCTTCTGAAATCGTTCCTTACCGATATTACTCGAGAACGATGCGCGATTTGTGGTGCAGGTCTGCCTCTGCTTGGGAAACCGTATGAACCGAATGATTATTCATGATGGAAAAGTTTTTATTTCATGCCGAGAAGGTAACCAGACTGTAAATGAAATATGACTGTATCTCTTTATACAATATGTCTATCATACTTTAATTCATTTATTTATGTTTCTTTTTCTACGAGCTCCTCTAGTTCTATTAAACAAATTTTATTTAATTAAATTCATTTATTTATTTAGAGAATATCTCGATTTGCTGAAGAAGTAAAATTTTAGGTCGTACGGAAAGACGAATGACAATCTTCTGATATTTCTGAAAAAAGTTGCAACATTTTAGGACTGGAGGAAATTGAAATATAGAATTAAAGAAAATTTAGATTATTTTGGTATAGTATGTATTATTATTAGACCACGGATGTTTATGCATTTTGATATTGCTATGAATGTAACTAAACAAATGGAACCTATATAGAAGTTTGTTCTATCCACCAAATATTACAGTGAACGCTTTACTTTGAATATTTTACCTACTTTTGTATACTACGTACTTGCATTTTGTACAAATATTTTTACATTTTTAAATTACTCATAAGTGCACAAACATCCGTAGTCTACCTATTTGATTAGTAGTAAAGTAGAAAAACAGTATAGTAGAAAAAATTCAATTTAAATGACAATCACAGAAACGAAAGAAGACTTAAGGCTTCGCAACTCGTTAGTTGTCTTTGAGTGATGTTTCCAATGTTGTTTCAACATCTGTTTCCTACCTTTCTTTTCGAAAGTTCTTTTATTTCTCACGCCATTAAATTCACAGAATAGAAAAGCTAGGAATATCGTTTCGTCGACATAAGCGAAGAACAAACGATCCCAGGGTAGTAAGTCACGTAATTCGACGTAGAGTAAAGAAAGAACACGCGAATAATGAAATTATGCTCGCCTGTGGTAATTAAGATGCATCATCAGGCAGGGCGGATTACGTAAACTTTAGTACATTCTCTATTTTCGTAATGTAGGATTAGACGGCTGGTTAACTGGGTTAACGTAACAGATGCTGTATATTATCCAAATTAATAAGAATGTACGATCGCTTGAATAGAGAAATTTTCACAGAGCGAAATGCTTATTTATTCTGCCACATAAATAGTATTAGACCAAGTAATAAGTTCATTTGCGTTTTTCTTTTGTTTTTAACACGTACAACGCTACGCTGATCATCGCGGTGGCTCGTGTTTTACTATATTTTCAGAATGCATAAGTATAAATATAATGAATTTTTTAGGTAAACGCATTCCACAATAGCTTAACACACTTTTAACATTTTAAAAAATTCCTATTCTCCATTGAAGCTAATTTCATATTCTAATTCCTTTAGTGGTATACTTTAATAAATCGAAATAGATGTTAATTCTTTTCAGCATTACAAGTCTTGTTTTTCCTTCCGTTAACCGAATAAACGACAGATGTGTGGATATCCCAGTTCAATAGTAATTAACCCAGGACTTGGTTCTGTAACCATTACTACTCAATAATGGTCAATTGGTTCGATTTAAATCGACAATTGGCATGCCCGAGCAACTCGGTCTCTAAATCATTTCCCTCTTATCCATCTTCGTTGACAGATGTCTTAGTCTCCTCAGGTTGTCTTTTTCACTTCAGTATCGAAATCCATCAAATTTACATTCTACTTGGTAGCATTCTGGAATTTGTTATTTTCAGTAGATAATACAGTGATAACAGAGGAATGGTGTCAAGATAGAAGATGTTTATATAACAAGATAAATAAAAATACAAATTTCCTCCTAAGGTATTTTAAATTAAGACCGTGAGGAAGCGAAGATTTCTTTAATATAAAGAATGATAATCTTTATGCAATAATTTTTCCAGATGTACTATAGAAGAAGGAAGATATTTTTACTAGAACCTTATAAAATGAATAATAGGAAGAGGACGTTCGATAATTTCTTTCAAATAATCAAGAATAGTCGTGAAGGAAACATCACTCTTCAAAGAATTATGGATACTTTTATTCTGAAGAATAATGAGAATTCAATTGTTGATAAGTCGATCTGTAATGGAAGTTTGCGTAAAATAAGTTCAACTTACTGTGGCCGTTTATACATATTCCCGGAATCAGGTCTGCGTAATATGTTAAAAATAAATCTGGACTTTATTCACGATGCGCGATGTTTTCGGTGCTGTTACTAGATTAAATTGCTCCCGCTGTTTGACAGTTACTCTCTCCATAATTATAACTGTATCATTTAATATACTAATGCAGTTACAAGCTATTCTGGCAGAGATCGCTTGATAAGATCATTGACTTTCCAAGAAGAATATTACTGACTCTTAGTCAACTTTTTATCATCTCGATTGGTTTTATCTGAAAAACACAAACATTCTGATAATTAAGAGCCGTTCTGGAACGTTTATCTGTTTTTCTACCATCTTAATTCCCTTTAATCTCCATTCGTAATTCATCGAAAATTTTTGAAGTAACTAAAATGCTCACTATTGTCCTTTCTATTTTTTAAAATTTATTCGTATCAATTCTTTTTTATTTCACTTCACATTCCACTGACAAGGATTTTAAAGTGATTGAAATTGGCCACTATTATCTCTCTCATTTCCCTAGTCAATTTTTCTTTACTTCCTACAAATTGTTCCCCAAAAATGTTCATTGTACCAAAGAAATAGAATCATGATTTTGTCCGTACAGTGTCTCATTTTCAGTCTTGGAGAAGTGCACACGACGTTCAAATAAAAATAACCAGGTTTGTCTTATATTTTTAGGCGGACGAAGTCGCGAGCAAGAGGATGACGAGAAATCGGTGAATCCCGTTGCGACGTCGCGACAATTTCACGCTATCAATCGAGACAAAACCCGAAAGCCTGCAAAGGGAAACGCGGTGAATCATGTCGCAATCGAGACGTCCTAGCATTTCCATCCACGATTATCCGGAACATTTGAATCCGTTCAGCGATGACATCACCAATGCGCAGCCTTACTTTTATCACGATGGGAAGACCAAGGATTCAAAACATAAGTTCTGGACGTTTGGTAGAAGCAGGAAGAAAAGGTCGAATAGCTTCTCCATCAAAGGCACATGGTACTATTACATTTTACTTCTACCATAGCATACTTAAAAAATTCTTTGCTTGAAACACTAGAAATATCTGGCTATTCTTTTCTTCATATTTCTTTATTATATCTTGAAAAGAATAGCTGAAGAATAATCTGCTATTATTTGAAACAAACAATGGTGTATCATTGTTGTGCTTGAACCTTCATTTTTGAAATTCATGGAAGCTCAAAATGATCTAGCTGGTCTTTCAGGTAAGTTACTTTCGTTTCTAAGAATAGATTAACAAAATTTATTGTTAATAAAATATAAAAAATCTGCATTTATATGGAAGACATAGAATAAAATGAACTTTTGGAAAAGTGATGCAAAGGTAGAACTAACACTAGTGACTCTTCCCTAATAATAAGAATCTATTTCTAGACATTACATATAATAATATCATTTTATATATGGCGAGATATCTGTTTAATTCGAAAGTTGCATCATATGTTGCAGATTTTTAATGAAGTGGAATCGCCAAAAAAGAAAATTCCAGTAGAATTTCAACGATCCTGCGTTATTTATTAGAACTCTACTTTTGAAATAGTGCGTGGAGTTCAAATATAAATTGGGAAAGGTTCGGCCAGAAGTTTATTGAACTTGAACTTAGCATCGCAAACGAAATGCACGCGTGAATCGTATGCGGTTAGATATCTGCATTTGGCTGTCATCCAAAGAACATAAATAAGAAAGAATCTAACGTAGTAGACTAGACAATCGACGTCAGGTTGTTTCCCGTCCAAAAGGTCTTTACAATTTCTATTTGAGGCTACAATCGACGCACATTTCCTGCGTAATTTCATGCTCGCAAATTGTTCATTAAGTTTTTCCTCGTTCACAACAGTTTTCCTTTGCTTGAAAAACATTCTCTAGTCTTTATGAGTTTTTATAATTTCTCTTTATAGTTCGTGGAAACTGAAATGTCAAGTTTAAGTAGCAAAGCAATTTTATCTAAATTATCACAAAGGAAGTATGGCTAATTATAAAGTGATTTTATAATTTAGAGATTTATATAGCCAGTTTAAATGAAATGAAATTTTCCAAAGAAAGACATCTTTGATAGATGTAATTGATATTATTTTAGTATCAGTGTTATAAATACATATCAATGACTTGTTACTTTTATCAGATGCAGGATAATCTAACTGAAGCTTAAAATAATAGTACGTTGAACTTCGAAGTGCAAATTTATTTTAAAGCTTGATAGAAAGGAATAGAAAGTTCAATTTTTCTTACGCGTTTTATGTATAATGTAGTTTACGACATCGCGTGGAAAATTCAGTAGCCTATCGAGGCCATCGATCTCCTGCAATTTTTCTTAAATTAAGCCAATATTACCCAGCGTTATTATCTTAATTTCACTTTTATGAAATCCACTACAGCATTAGATATCGATCTAGTGTGCTTTATTAATCTGTATTCTTGATCTAATCTAATTTTATGACCCAGGCTACAGCCTAAGGAAAGATTAGTACGCTTTTTAAAATTAATTTGAAATATATTTAGATATAAATTTCTTTTTCAGGAGGAGATCGAGTTATTCCTATAAATATCATATGTGAGAAAATTCATTCGGAAATTTTTCTTACTGAAAATTCAAAATCAAGAAGCTTATGTCGCTGAAAGATCAAAATTGTCATATTTTTAAATCCTGATTAGAATTTTTTATTATCAGAAGACCAAAATGGAGCTTAGTTCATCATCGAAGAATTAAAATTAACATACATCATTTTTGATCACAACTTCCGTTTCATTCAAAAGCAAACAACCGACACAATTTTCTAAATAAAGTTAGGACGTTGTTAAACACACATATTGGATATTACATATCGATATTTGGTCAATTTATCTCCATGGAAAGGTCGAGAAAAGATGCGTCACAAAACCTATAAATCATCCGAAGGGTAGTTTGCTGCTGACCCACAGAAACTTAAATTGTGGCATGGATCAGCTTTTGTACGTAAGCTATTAATCATTTAGCGGACAGCAATTATGCTCAAGTAATGAAACGCTGTCAGTTATAATATCGATTTTTCTGCTTTCTTCCAATGGCATATTAGTTTTTCCTTCGATATAATCAATGCTTTTCTTTATAGGCTTATTCGCTTGGAATTTGCATGGAATATTTTGAATAAAAACCCGGCTTTAATTTGCGAAGCGGTGCCTCCTCCTATTTTCATTAGAAAGAAAGAGTTCCGGTCTGATTGCTGATTAAAATCGGCTGAAATTTTAAATATCAGCGTTGTTGATCACTAACATTGGGATCTTCAAAGTTTCAATACCTTTTGCTTTAATAGATACACTCTTTTCTTTCTCTTTTTCATTCACGAGAGAAGTTGCTTTATATTAACGTCCTCAATTCGTGTGGCTTCATGCTGGAGTCAAATACAAGGAATATTTGAAGTTTCAGAAAAATGGTTTATACTTTTATATACATTTATACACAGTCTCGTATAGATCTATATCGATTAAGTTCTTATTCATTCGAATTGAACGTTACTATTTAATAAACAGGAATTCTTGGCATTCTCTAGATGTAGGAACTGAAAGAAAATCTTATCCGTCGACTTTCATAATCTGTCATACCAAAGTTGCTGAAGCGTTTCTTTGACCATGAATCAGTCTTTGAGTTTATCTTAGCGAAGAAACAAAGCATAGAGAACGAATATCTTTATATACCTACATAACAATTTCTTTCTGTTATATCATATTCAAATTATAACTGAAGGAGAACCTGAAACAAAATATTCGATTTGATGTTCGTCTTAAATAATAATAATATATTTAATAATGATATATTTAAGATTTAAAATACGTGACTGAATTCAAATTTTCAAAACATTCACTTACAATACTATGATTTTCAGTTTATAGTTGCAATACCTGAGTGTTGAAATCGCTAAATGATATGACTTTGCTGTTATAGACACAGGAAGTACAAGAAGAAAAGATCAAGAAACGTCACTTAAATTTGTTGTTCGTCATCGTCGTAGTGAATGTACACATCTTTTAACACTTACGACACTGATATTCTCAGCGTTGAATAAAATAAGAAAATGATATTCTTGACGTCAGCTCATTATACGTGTGACAACGCTTTAACTCGATAGTTTACTATTCGTCGTGGACTCGAGACGTTGATTGACAAGTTGATGATGCTAGTCTATTTTATGCCTTACTTCATAACTATCCTTGTACTAGTTTGATTGCGATTATTGTACAAATATATTTATTGCGAAATTGGCTCACGGATGTCAGAACGAGGATTTGTAATTAGAGATCGTAGAAATTGTGATTCATAATATATAATAATGATAGTTATTAGAGAAGAAATCTATCTTCTGAGGAACTAGATACAAAAGCAAATCAGGATGTTATAAGATTAATTTAAATATTAAGATAATTTGTCAACACTTTTTTTTCATTGAAAATCTTGTTATCAACGTTGTTTGTTAAGTATAAGAATATTAGCAGAGATTAGAAACTGTCCAACCTCCCGGTAGCTATCGTTTGTAATTAATATGTAATCGACATTATATGGAGGTAAATGGAGGAAAAATTGCTATAATTATAACTTAAAGTAAAAAAAAAAAAATTGTAACAGATTTCTAAGCCTATTTCATGGGCTGCAGTTTTCAATCGGCGGGGAAGATCCACTTCGTAATTCTTGACCAAAACAAAAAACCAAAAAAAGATTAAAGTATTATATATTTTTTTTCTCAATGAACTAAAAAAGTTAGTCAAAAAGTTTATTTAAGTAATTGTTATAGCACTTTAAAGTTTATTTTATCTTTTTATAAAACACATTTTTTCTTTAAACCCGCCAAAATTTTTAATTTCACACTATTTTCTGCCTTTTTTTTTAGTTCATCAAGAAGAAAAATATATAATTCAATCCTTTTTTGGTCTTTTGTTTCGGTCAAGAATTGCGAAGTGGATCTTCCCCGCCGATTGAAAACTGCAGCCCATGAAATAGGCTTAAAAATCTGCTATAATTTTTTTTTTACTTTAAAAAATTTTTTTGTATTCGTTAAATATACATGGTAGTTGGTAACTGGTGGTACAAGCGGAAAGAGGGTGATGCTACGCGAAAAAAGAAGTCGAAAATATAGAATAAAAATTTTTCGTTTGAGGCTTTGTTTTCGAGAAAATCGACTTTGAATTTTCGCTCGGTACGTGTGCACTTTATCACGTCTCGTTATAACGGATCTCACTGTATATCGTTGTCTCGATGGAAAATTAAAAAAAAAAAGAAAAAAAATTTTTTAAATAATTTTTATTCTATATTTTCGACTTCTTTTTTCGCGTAGAATCACCCCCTTTCCGCTTGTACCACCAGTTACCAACCACCCTGTATATAAAACCATACCTCAAAATTCAATAATAATAATTTCTTTCTTTCCCTTCTAAAAAAAATCACAAAAAGACGCTGTTTTAGAACATTCTAATTCAGGACACCCCCTTACTAGCATAGTAACGTGAAAAGCCACATTTCGTTATACAGCATAGAAATGTGACATAAATCTCTTAATACGTTTGAGTATAAAGTACGATACGCGCCGCGAGTACTAATGGTTGTAAATCTGTTTATTCCATTACATTAGTCTGCATTGTTTGCTTTCAGGAACGGACTATTTGGTAAGCGGAAAGACGACAAGCTGGAAGCTCAGGAAAAGAGGTCCACGATTACCACAGGTTGCTATCAAAACTCATATCATTAAAGAAGAAAATGCAAAATAAAATTAACAAATTATAAATTAAAATGCTGTAATAAAAGTGTTAAACCATAACAAGTTTCTAAAAAACGACTTCATGAATGGTACTATAGTGTCTTAAGAGGTTTATACAAGATTATCATTGTAATTTCAATGAAATATTATTTCTATTTTTGCTTAAGATATACTTTCCTAATTTTAATACTCGATTTTTAACAGTTTCGTCCACTTATAAAAGAGAACCATGTATCAAACCGATACCTGTACCGCAGCGTGTACCGACAAAAGATCAGCAGGAATTCGATGAAGCTCTTGGTACTTTAGCCAGAAGAAGAAAATACACTTTAGATAATTCTTCATCGAGATACAGTTCGAGCTTGACTGTTAACGGTGATCCTGCAAGACTCTATGACGGGAGTCCGCAGGAAACCACCACATCCATTATGGGTGATCTCACACCGAAACCACCAGCTCGAAGGTGAACATGTTTTACGTTGTCATATACTATTTTTAATATCCTTCTAAATTCCATTGTCTTTTGTAGAAGCTTTCTTTGAGCTAAATTTTATATTTATTATATGTATACATTGTTTAAAATAAATTAGAATATCGCTACTATGACTCTCGCTTCTGTTGCGTCAACTAAATGTACAGAAACGAGGAAGTTCTACCGGCTTCAAAGATAAAAACTGTTCCGCTTTCTGGTAGCCATTGTTTGTAATTAATAACTGGTCGAAGTTGAATGAAGTTAAAATGTTGTATATCTATCGGGAATATACTATAACTGATAGATCTTTGGTAAAATTTAATCAATCTTTATTGGGTGGAAGAAGTAATTATTGTCTCACTTTTTAAATTCTTAATTCGAAATAATTTCAGGATATGTGATTGATATTGATAAAAATTGACTACATGACATTAGCATACATATTAATCAAATTTTTGGACGTAGGTTTGGTCAGACAAGTCCAAAGCCGACAGACAAACTACCAGCGTTAAATTTCGAGAATGAAAGTTCAAGGGAAAACGGAAGTGTGACTCTCCGCGAAAAAGTGCAGGAAAGAACACCTGTTCCCCCTTTGTAAGAGTATAAATCTAATACTATATTACATTATAATTATTGAACCGATGAAAATGATTTATTACATTAAATGTATTTAATTTTGTTAGGCGAAGATTCGGTAACAGGTCGTCACAAAGGATGAACGCGAATACTTTGGATTCAGAGGAGGAAGCGAGTCGATCGGGCGATGTAACGATTTGCGACGAGAATGAGAATGTACCCGGGGATTACATGTTTAAAAGATATTCTCAGGATGCGGTTAGAAAGTCGAATCTTTCGATAAACAGCTGCGTTTCTGTCGGAAGTACGATGAGCACGCACGGTCGTAAAAAGCGAAGAGCGCCGCAACCACCACGGCGACCAGAGAATATGGAAACAAACGAAGTAAGCCAGTAAATCTTCCAAAGAAGGGAATCATTTAGAGAAGAATTAATTAGAACATTATTAAAATCCTTATCTTTCGTTGCATGTTTTGTAGAAGGTTCCTGAAGAGGTTAACATAGAACTACAGATAGTGG
Source organism: Bombus flavifrons (assembly GCF_040668555.2). NCBI lineage: Eukaryota > Metazoa > Arthropoda > Insecta > Hymenoptera > Apidae > Bombus > Bombus flavifrons. The sequence continues at coordinate 6,108,187 of NC_138455.1, read as the reverse complement.
AACCGATGGACATAGCGAGGGCTACTGAAAACATAGATGATCTGACAAAAAAGAGTAAGGATTTAGACGAGAAACTTAGCGAAGTAAAAGAAAAATCGGAAGTGTCGATTCCGAAAGGCGCACAACCATCCGAAGAAGCTGCAACAAAAAATATTTCGACAAAAGTTGTGGAAATTAATACAGAGATACTAAATAAAGAGAACACTTGCACCGAGAAAGAACCAAAAGATGTTGTAGAAATAGAGATAGCAGAACGAAAAAGCTCGACTTCAGAGGGTCAAAAGATTCCTCAGAAAGAAGACTTTAAGAAACCTGTTAAGAAGGATGGTGAAGAAATTCAAGTTGAGTATCGCAGAGCTTCTCAGGAAAATATAGAAATAATTAAAGACATTGACCAAGTGAATTCATTGTCAGAGTTAGATAATGTCTGTCTGCGAAGGAAAAGTTCTTCTAGTTCGTTGTCCAGAAGCAGCAGTTTCTCTGTGAAAGATGAGATAGAGAAAATCGAAAAGCAAATAAAGGCATTAGAAACGAAAAATGCTTCTAAGGACTCGTCAGATGAGAGGAATAATTTGCAGGAAAATGTGAGACACTCGATCCAGGAGAACCGTAGGCATTTCTTCCAAAATATGGTGGATAACGAGAACGACAAAGGTACAATTAAGATAGAGTTTAAGGAATTGCCGAGGGAACAGAAAGACATTCACGTGGTGAGACTAAACGGCTCGCCTGTTCCTACAATAGCGCCTAGAGAGCCAGTAAAAGTTATTGAGCTTCACATTTCTGAACCCATAAGACAAAAACCGGAGATTCTTGAAGATGTGAATCCGATTCCAAAACCCAGAAGGCACAGTGCTTTGACTCGGAACGATTCTCAACCTACCATAATTTCAAATGAAACTAGAAGGAACCTCGAATCGACCAGAGGGAAGTCGTTTTAAAGTTTGTATTCTGAACGGTAAATTCTTGTAGGGAATTGTGCAATCTTTTCGGTCTCTAAATTGAACAGAAGAATATGTATCTCTATTGATTTTAGTCGATATATATCTTCAAAGACTGTATAAACAGTGTGTACACATGTGCCTTTATTTAATGTTTTAAAATATTTTCTGATAGTTTGAAGTATCTTTAGGTATGTCTTAAGTGTAATTGTCACATGAAATCTGGTTTCTAGACAGCTATAGGACAGGATTATTTTTGCAATGTTTCTTGAGCGCAGTATATTATTCTTCGAGATACTTCAAAAGGTTACACATATTTGGAGCCTTATTACTACAGAGAAGAAGCCTTGATAAATTATGTGATCATAGCTATTTCTTGTTTATTTAACAGTTTTGTTATTTATTGATGTGGAATAAAGTCTGAAAACTATATTAGGTCTGTGCTATTCCTTCTCTACGAGAAACGCATGTTGATAATTTTATTTAAAAGGACTCAGAATTTTTTGCCTCTATTTGTATGATTGATTTTTCTCGAGGACGATGAAATTTAATCACTGGTTGATTCGAGATAGAGAAAGCTTTTATTGTTACAAATTGTAAATATTAATTTAGTACATTAATGTACTAGTATATATAATTTACAAAACAATGTTAATGTATAAAAAAAAAGAAAACAAAACAAAAGGTTTCTAAAGATCTCGAATTCTTTTTTCTTTGTACCTTATGAACCTCATGATATTTGTATTCACTGTAGACACTATTGCAACATTGTCTCCTAAATTTTTCCTTTGTTGTCTCATCTATAAATAAAATATAATTGTAACCACGAATTCAGGATGTGTGAATTCTATAGTTTTAAATATTCAAGTTGAAAGCAGAATCGCACCTTGTTCTTAAAAAGTGGTGCCAGGACGTGTAATTTTTCTACTAATTTAATTTCACTTGCTAACTGATCGCTATCGTCTTCTGCATATATATCCATTATTGTATCTAAGGATTCTGCCATGATCCAAACCGACAACTCCGTCTTACAAATGTCTAATAAAAACGTAGACACGTGCTGAAAAAATATTAATGTAAGAGATCATTTATTGTTTAGCCCAATAGAAATCTATTAATCTTACCTTAATTAACTCGTGAGCTTCGGGAGTATCACTGTTCATTAAAATCAAAGCTAAAGTACCTAATGTTCGTATCAAATTCACGCGGACGTTCGTATTTGGACATTGACGTTCTCCGTTTATCATTGGTTGAACGTCAGCCAGTGTTAACCGATTAAAAATTTTTCCTTTTTCTTTTGATAGCCTTTGAATAGCTGCTCTCATAGCTGCTGTAGCAGACTCCAATAGTTCAATATCATTTGGGTTTGTATCTTTGAAGACAACTGTTCCAATGTCCATCCACATTCTAATCTTAAAAAGAGTACAAATTAAATAATTTTATTCCAACAATTTGGCTATTGTTTGTTATTAAATTTTGGATATTGTACCTATATATATTTTCCATACCACCAAGTACATCGACTTCTAAACTTGACATCAAGTTATTTAAACATAAATAAGCTGTACATTTTAGTTTATGAACTTGTTTTAAGATGTCCTTTCCTTCATTATTTTGTTGTAATATTTCTATTGTATCTTCATCCACAAATCTAGTTTTATCCCATACTTTACTTACTATGTTACAAGTATTAAATACTTCCACTACTTCTAGTGGGAGAGAAAAGATTTTGTATAATTTATTATCCATACAAACATCATCTATACCCCCAGTCTCACAATCTGAATCGTCCAAATCAGATTCATTCTCATTTTCTTGGTCTTCTGAACACAAGTTGGCTAAAATCTCTAGTGCTTGTTGCTGTGCACCAAAAATCCTTCGGTTTTCTTGTACCTTCTTCTTTGCACTGCTTGAAAAAGCATTTTTTTCATGAGGTAAAATTGAAGTCAAATTGGATAATAACTGTTTACAATCAATAGAAAGTGTATTAGAAAGTACATTTATCACTTTGCATACTATAATTATAGAATTATTTTCCATATAATTAATCAGATTAATCAATAAACCGCTTAGGGCAGTTTTAAAACATACTACTTCAGAAATAGTAGTATCCTTTATTTCTGCATTTAACAGCTGAATAAGCATATTTTCACAGCTCTGAAGCTTTCTAGCAGCAATAGGATTATTTTCTGATAAAGATAATAAACATTGCATTGTAACTGTTGCAATTTCTATGCCATAGGAAGCGATATCAAAAAATTTTGTCAGGATAGAAACAATATCATCTTTGTTACAACATCTTATAGCAAATTCACTGTGTTCGCATAGCGTCCACAGTAATGTGACTGCTTGGATAAAAGCTTCTCTTTCATCAGTTGTCTTGCCTTTCCCATTATGATCAACTTTTGGTTGCCAATTTGTATAATACTACAAATTATATAAAAAACATTAGTCCATATTATAGAATAGAATAGAATAGAATAGAATAGAAAGAAATAAACATTCTTTTAAACTTACTTGCGTCAACAAAGTACACAGTGGAGTCATAATATCATCTTTCAATAAACTTCTATGTGCTTCTGTTTTTCCATTATCTGCTATATATCTCAAAGCACTTGCACTACAAGCTCTTACAAGTACATTCTTATCGACAAGTAGTGGACCAACTAATTTAGCAATTTCACTCTTTGCAATCTGCACAGCAAGTGCTGAATTGCATGACATCAATTCAATTGCTTGCAACCCGGATAATTTTTCCTCCACATTAACAGACTTTATCTGTAACATTAATAAATTCACAGTTAATTTTATATATTAAAAAAATGGAGCAATAATATCTTATGTAAGATAACCTCTTCGTATACTCTCTGTAGAGCACGTTCCCGATCTTCGTTCGTAACATTTTCAATCTCTTCACTCTCAAAATCCTTGACAGACACAAGTCCTGTAGGATTCTGCTTATGGGGTCTACTTCTTTGTCTCTTTTGTTTTCCCATTTTTTACTAATATATTCTTATTAATATACAAATGATACAAATTATTTACAGGTTAAGTTTGTTAAAAATGAACGTATTTTAGTACTTTTTTTATCTCTCCTTTCATTTGATAATTTCACCAGAAACGGAAGAAAATTTTAATTATTTTGTTTCTTATGATTGGTTATGTTATCAAACTGTCTCATTGGTATAGTGAATTTCATGAACGAATAGAATATCTATACTTTTTAAACACTTACATATGTCGATGTTTTTAAAGTAAAGTAGCAAGAAATTACCCATAATTCTTTTGGCTTTTATGTGAGGCATGCGCATTGAGCAGTTACATTCACGTATCAATATATGCAAATAAGAACAAATTTTTTAAAAGGTTATATTATCATAAAATAAATGTCTATATAGTATCTTTAATAAAAAATACATACTAGAATTGTTCTTCCGTAACCACCATCTTTAAATTTCTATAGCATTCAATTCTTATAGTAATGTAGAAAAATAAGAGAATATCCAAAAAATGTTTTACTTGTTACAGTACTGTACAGATTCAGGATTTCAATTTTTGTCTTAGCACGCATGCGTTATTTACAATTTGGTTTCGCTAGGTCAAGTTCGTATGTTTTGTGTGTTTTCCAACATCGAGTCTGCAGTTTTCGATTTAATTGCGTGTTAATTAAATTATCCGGTAGCCGATTTTTTTTCTAAATTCGTCGTATACCGTAAGATATTTTTTTATAATTAATTCAACACTTCACTAATATTTTTTGCTGAAATTACCAACTTCCTAAACGTTAGTTTATAAAGACTTAATAGTTGCAATACCGACGTTATGCAAACATTTTCAACTTTCTGAATACAATTCAGCGTATTTATTTAAATAAATTTAGAGAAATCATATGACAAATATATTTTACAAGATTACAATTATACGATCATAATTATTATGATATTTAGTTACAAGATTTAATTAGTAGATTTAATTACAAGATTCAATTAGTAGATTTAATTACAAGGTTTATATATTGATTTATATATTGATACAATATTAAAATTAGACAATTTCTCATTAGTTCGTTTAATTGTTTATTGCCAATTTGCTATCATTTTATAATTGCAATGTATCATTTGTTTTGAATTAGAAGGTATTTTTTATGTATAGATTTACGGGACCACGTTGCCGCCAATATGCCGGTGTTGCTTTGTTGCGGCTTTTGTTTGTAACATTTTTTACTTATCTTTATTGCAAAATACTATATGTGTACGTAAGTTCTATATTGATCATATTCAGTGAAATTGATATATCGCTCTTTTTTTTTATTATTATCTTGGTCAAGTATCAGAAGTTTTGGTTTCGGTTCTTATTTAACCTTGAAGTACTATCGGCTGTATAAACTTAAACATGTATATTTGAATTATTTTTCTAAGTTCGTGTTTTGAACTTTTGGGACGACAATATCGTTTTCATAAATTAGAAATGAAACATGTATTCAGAGAAAAGTTGTAGGTTTTTAATAAAAATATTTGTCTCTTATTAATATTAATAATTGAAAAGTTAACTTGCTTTTATTTATATTGCATTTGTGATATAAAATAAGCGTCTTTTTTATTCATCACAACATTAATAAAAGATAGACTTTTTTATTACAATGATACAGACTTATTCTTTGTTTTCTAAATAAATTTCTATTTTCTTGTTATAAAGGAGAAAATTAAAAAAAATGTTTAAAGGTTAAATTCAATCATGGGTGATAAGGGTGATAAGGGCGATGAGGGTCATGTACAAGGAACAGATCAAGATGAAAGAAGCACAGATTTTGAGATATCTGGGCGGGAATATCAAATATTTTCACAAGAAAAACATCCATTAATGGTTCACGAAGTATTAAACATAAAACCTCCAGAACATAAAAAACCCCAAACTGCTAGTGATACTAAGCCAGCGACTGCGGGATCTGAGGTTGATATTCGAACTCAATCTCCTCTGAAAATGTACTTTGATGAAGATCCTAACTATAGACCTCCATGTAGTTCTCGACCTGAATCTGAATATGAATTTGAGTTACGACATGGATCTCCTGATAGGGATAAGTCTATGAAATTCACTGAGCTAGAACTTCAATCTCAATCTCAACCTCAATCTCAACCTCAACAACAACCTCAACATCCATATCCACAGCAATATATATCTCAATATCCATCTCAATATACATCTCAATATCAACCTCAATATCCATTTCCATTTCTACCTCAACCTCCATATCCACATCAACCTCAACTTCTACTTCCACCTCAACATCAACCTCAACATCCATATGTACCTCAATCTCCATCTCAATATCCATCTCAATATCCATTTACATACCCATATCCACCTCAACCTCTACCTCCATCTGAACATCAACCTCAACATCCACCTCCACCTGAACATCAACCTCCATCTCAACATGAACTTCAACATCCACCTCCACCTGAGCATCAACCTCCGCCACCGTCTCAATATCAACCTCCGCCTCCGTCTCAATATCAACCTCCGCCTCCGTCTCATTATCAACCTCCGCCTCCGTCTCAATATCAACCTCCGCCTCCGTCTCAATATCAACCTCCGCCTCCGTCTCAATATCAACCTCCGCCTCCGTCTCAATATCAACCTCCGCCTCCGTCTCAATATCAACCTCCGCCTCCGTCTCAATATCAACCTCCGCCTCCGTCTCAATATCAACCTCCGCCTCCGTCTCAATATCAACCTCCGCCTCCGTCTCAACATCAACCTCCGCCTCCGCCTCAACATCAACCTCCGCCTCCGCCTAAACATCAACCTCCGCCTCCGCCTCAACATCAACCTCCGCCTCCGCCTCAACATCAACATCAACCTCTACCTCCACCTCAGTCTCAGTATCCATTACCACCTTCATCTTGTCATCCACCTTCATATCCACCTGCACATCCAAGTAATGTTCAGCCTGATACACCGTCTAATCCTTCGGAGTACGTTAGGCTTCCACCAGGGCCACCTATGGAAAGAACAGATTCAGTACCACAAGATCCACCAGTGGTAATTTATGAAATACGAGACTATAAATTTGGTAATCTCAGCATGCTGGGTAAGAGATTACCCATTGTTCCCCTATGCTTTTGGCACATGTTTTATGTCATCCTACTTTGTTTTTGGTAGAAATTACATATTTTTGAAATATTCATAAAATTTTTTGATACTTTCTACCTTGATGTGAATTAGTTTTGGGTATGGAGTTAACTACATTACTTGTTTATGTCGAGATATGTTTATATAATTCACATATTAAATTTTAAACGTAAGGAGATAAGACAGGAACTCAACCTTACAATTGGTTTTTAGTTCCTTTAGAATATATACTTCAATAAACGATATAGTTTCCTTCTTGCTTTCCACAACAACTTTTTATGAAGAAATATTAATTTTTGTGAGTTATTTCTAAGTAGTAAGTATTGTTGATTGGGCATTTATATAATCCATAACAGTACCGTTTTCTAGTTCCCTACTTTACTGATCTTTAAAATCAAGTAAAGCATACATGTTGAAAGAAAGATGATGCTAATGCTTTTGAAGAAAATTCTCAGTGATTCTTAGAATTGTTATTAGACTCAAGATGCTATCTTATAAACAAGAGACAAAGATGCTTCAAGAAGTGTTGATGGCACATGTGGAAGATTCACTTACATACATATATCTGATGTGAACAGAAAAGCAGTCTTTGTGATTACAAAATAATTTCTATTATATTTTCTAAATGTATTGTATTATTTTTATTAGTATATGTTATTGGTGTATATAATATTAGTGTATATAGCATATAGTAAGTATAGTAAATTATGGAGAAACTCACTTCCATTAGAAATGGTTGTGATATTCACATCCAGCATGTCAAAACGAGTAGAATGACGTATAATATGTGCAGTAAAGTTCAATCGCATGCTGAAAGTGATATATTGTTAATTTATAATTTGTTTCTCAAGAACTTTTAAAAAATATGTGCATTTTTAAAGAATATATATAGGAAGTATGTGTATATACTGTATACATGTAGTACATGTATACTTCTTAAAAGTACATATAAATGAAATTTGAATTTCATTCGTTTTTTGTTTGTGTAGAGCAAGATTTATCCAGAGATGAAAGGTATAGAGAAGATTAGTAGTGTGTATTATTGTTTAGTAAACGTTTTTTGTCATGATGCTATTTTTATATTGCATTCTTTTTTAGACAAATTATCCCAACAATATGACATTTGTTGTATTTTTTGTGTTTCATTTTATTTTTACATTATAATAAAGATCTAAACTGTTATTTTGTTATCAAAGATATGTTTTTATCTTATTTTAGGATATTCCAGAAAGGCGCGAAAAGGTTCAAGAAGATCCTCCTAAAAAAATGGAAGGTACAATTAATAAATTTTCCATGCTGTTTATACATTACTTTCAAATATATTGGAAACGATTTGAAATGTTTACAGCCAGAGGTGCATTATCAGACTGCAAATTTTTCAAACCGTCTTTATATTATTTGATAGCACAGAGAAATATATAGAAAATTTTTTTTTATGAATTTACATACATGATATATTATAGCACCTCCAGGCAGTAGTGGAGAAGGTACAGGAGGAAGTCAGTTAGGAAGAGGAGCTACGCGAGGCAGACGTGTGTTAGCCTCAGAAATAGTCACAAGACCAGAACATTTAGTTAGCAAAAAAGGTTAATACATTTAGTACTTTCATATTTATGTGAAAAACATAAAATACATATTATATAAGCATTAAAATTTTCAGGCGTATCTGGAACTGAAGTACTGATGCAGACGAATTATTTTAAGTTGGTGACAACAACTGATTGGGCTTTATACCAATACAGAGTTGATTTTATTCCAGAGGAAGATCGAACTGCTATCCGTAAAGGATTGGTCAAATCTCATAAAGATGCTTTAGGACCATATGTTTTCGATGGAACTCTTCTATATAGCACTAAACGTGTGGAACAAGTAAGATATTTTTCAGTGAATTAAATTATACGTTGTATGCTACATCTTTGATGAGATATGAACAAATGTGTATAACATAAATTTAATTCTAAAGCTGGAGATTTGGTCTAAGCGAATATCGGATGGAGCCAATATTAAAATTGTTTTGAAATTTATTGGAGATATGCAGAAGGGCGACCACGGTTATCTTCAATTCTTTAATATAATTATGCGAAGATGCCTAGAACTATTGAAACTCCAGATTGTGGGGCGCGATTACTACGACGCAAATGACAAAGTAAGTAAAAAAATAATTGTTATAATTATTTGATATTTATATTACATATTTATATTATTACCCACGAATTGTTTAACACAATTATAATTCAAATAGATAGACGTACAGGGTCATAGAATGGAACTTTGGCCTGGCTATCTTACGTCTATAAGACAACACGAAAACAGTATTCTTATGTGTGCTGAGATTACACATAAAGTTATGCGTCAGCAAACTGTACTAGATATATTAAACGACTGTTTCCGTAAAAGCAATGATAATTATAAGGTAAGAATATTGATTACTAACATATCCTTAATTTAATTATATATTTTTGTTTTATTATATATTTATATCAAACGGTTCATATCTCTAGAAAGAATTTGAAAGCCTAGTTCTTGGTTTAGTCGTACTTACTGATTACAATAACCACACATATCGTATATCGGATATAGATTATAATGTAGGTCCTGATTCAACATTTCTGCTGAAAAATGGTGATCCGATAACGTATAGAGATTATTACAAAAGTAAATATCGAATTACAATTCGTGAAAAGCGTCAACCACTGCTTATAACAAGAGCAAGACCAAGAGACCGTCGCTCTGGCAAATGTGAACTAATATATCTTGTTCCTGAATTATGCCGTGCAACAGGTGTTTTTTCCACTTCATTCTGTATTTGTATAATTCATTTTATGTTTTTATCTTACGATAAGTCATTTCTATGCAGGTTTAACCGATAAGATGAGAGAAAATTTCGGTTTAATGCGTTCATTGGCAGATTACACACGCGTAAGTCCAGATTCACGTATGAAGAAATTAATGGCTTTCAATACGAGACTCCACTCGGAACCGGCAATCAAAACCGAGCTAGATCAATGGAATTTGAAACTTTCTGACCAGTTGCTTGATGTACCGGCGCGTGTTTTGGATGCAGAATTAATTCATCTAGGTAATGATTGCACAGTTACAGCGGGTAAAGGAGGAGATTGGACAAGACAATTACATAAACAATCGTTATTCAATCCAAAGAAATTAAGGCTCTGGGTGGTAATCTACGCGCATAAAGTAAAGGACGACGTTCAAGTAAGAAATCAAAATTTTATAGAATTATACTTCTTCCTCGCTATTAATTCGTTGCTACAATGTATTTTTATTTTACAGAATTTTGTTCATTTGATTAAAAATGCTGCTTCGGGAATGGGTTCTAGTATAAATTACCCAAAGTATTACGAAATAACTGATGAACGCTCTAATGCTTACGCCGAATTTCTGGAACATGTTCTGGGCAGAGTTAATCCAGAGTTAGTCCTCTGTGTTGTACCGAATAATAGAAGCGACCGCTATAGCGCTATTAAGAAAAAGTGTATTGTAGATCGACATACTCCCTCGCAAGTATTCCTTGAAAAGAATCTTATAAACAAGAATGTAAGAACAATAGCTACGAAAGTAGCTATTCAAATGAATTGCAAATTGGGTGGTTCTCCTTGGTCTATTGACCTGCCAGATGTCGATCTGATGGTGGTCGGTTTTGACGTGTGTCACGATACTAGTAACAAAACTCGTGATTATGGTGCGATGGTGGCTTCGTTAGATAGTGGTTTGACACGGTACTATAGCGTGACTAGTGCTCATAATGTAGGCCAAGAACTTTCAAATAAGTTCGCGACAAATCTCGATAGCGCATTGAAGGCTTATAGAAAAACGAATTGTAAATTCCCATCGTTTATTGTGTTTTATCGTGATGGCGTTGGCGAGGGCCAAGTGCCGTACGTAATGGATCATGAAATAGCACAAATACGAGACAAATTAAAAGCTATACACGCTGAATCGGGTCTATCCGTGAAATTTGCCTTCCTGATAGTGACGAAACGAATTAATACCCGAATCTTTAGCGATAAGAAAAATCCACCCCCGGGTACAGTCATTGATGATATTGTAACTAATCCGATAAGATATGACTTTTTCATTGTATCTCAAAACGTGCGACAAGGTACGGTGACACCGTGCGCATACCATGTGGTTGCAGACACCACAGGTTGGTTGCCTGATCAAATGCAAAGATTGACATATAAGTTATGTCATATGTATTATAATTGGTCTGGTACCGTAAGGGTACCTGCACCTTGTCAATATGCTCACAAACTTGCCTTCTTGGTGGCTCAGTTCTTACGTCAGGATCCTAGTCATCACATGGAAGAAATATTGTACTATTTGTAAATTTTTACCGGTATACATTATTATACCATTCTCTTAATGTACAAACTAAGATACATAAATTACACTATAAGACTTATCGTATACGTAAAGTAACAATAGAATTATGTTTTTAAAAACTTTCCTATTGTGACAGATTAGTTATTATTTGGTTTTTTGAACGTATCTGAAGATCCTCAAATGATAATAGTTTATGATACATAAATATAATATTGTTAAGTAATATTTTATCATTATTGCTTATTAAATCTAATTAGTATTAGGTTCACATTGATTTGATTATGAAATGGAGAGATCTGAGAAACAATAAAGAAATAATGTACTCCTGGTTTTGTGTTATATTACGCAGGACATTGAAACATAAAGTACAAAAAATAATTACGTTTATAATTTTATTTACTTACGTTGCTTAGGTTATATTTTAAATCTACAGATACAAATAAAAGTTAAATTAGGAATAAAATAACATTGCATATTTCATACATCATCTATGATTAAGATTTGCTAAGAAGTTATATTTTTTTTTATATAAGTGGAATTATATATTTTTTAAGGATGTATTATCATTTGTCATATAATGTCATATAAGTATTATAATAGTCTTCACGGTATAATTACGTGTCCACGAATTGGATGAGTGAATAGAAGTCTGAGATAGAATAAGGTCTGTTTCAGTCAGAGCTTTGAACTATATTTTTATCTTGATTTAGTGTAATTAAGAAAACTTATAATGTTACCAATTGACACGGTGCTTTGTATTGTGGAGGCTACAATATACATAATGGTATTATGTAAAGCTATTTTTATACAAAAAATAAAGAAGGTGCATTTTCTGTTTCTACATTAATTCTATTACGACTGCAGTAGTGTTCTTATATCTGATCATTTCTTGAAAAAAGTATTTTTATAGAAAATTTTTAGCATCTTTTCTATTTTACAGATATATAATATGTTTAGTTTCTTCAAATTTCGCGGTGACCAATTAATAATAAAATAGAATTTCGATCAGTTAGCATGGCGGTACTGCGATACAAAAATATCAACGTAAAAGTAGCTATACTAGAATGTGTTTAAATGTGTTATTAAGTTGCCTAACCTGTTTTATCGTAAATTGTTCTCAGGTTCGGTGTAACGTAAGAGTGTGAGGTACTTTTATGTCAGAATTTTTCTTCAGGCAAAAGTGTTATATAAATAAACAAAAGTTATATAAATAATTCGTTTTATTTTTGTCCTGAAAACACATTAGAAATCAAGGTATTCGGTAATACTATTATATTTTAAATATAATATAAAAATAACACCTCAAAATACTTTGTAAAATAATACATTTAATATAAGTTTTTATATAATTGTTTGAATTCTGTAGAACAATGGGAGAACGTAAGGGAACAAATTTATACTATCCACCTGATTACGATCCCCGTGTTGGTGGTCTTAACAAATTTCTTGGTACTCATGCACTACGTGAAAGAGCACGTAAATTACACATGGGTATTCTTATTGTCAGATTTGAAATGCCATATAATATATGGTGTGATGGTTGTGGCAATCATGTAGGAATGGGTGTTCGTTACAATGCAGAGAAAAAAAAAATTGGAATGTATTACAGTACACCATTGTATCAATTTCGTATGAAATGTCATCTCTGTGACAATCATTTTGAAATAAAAACTGATCCAGCAGTGAGTATCATCGTCTTTGTGTCACCTTTACTAGCTTGTTTATCACATTTGGTTACTTTGATTTAAAAAAAATATCTTTTTGCACAGAATTTAGATTATGTAATTGTGAGTGGTGCAAAACGCCAAGAAAATCGCTGGGATCCTAAAGAAAATGAACAGGTGGTACCAGAAACAAAAGAAGTATCTTGCAGACTATATGATGATGCTATGTACAAGTTGGAACATGGTATAGAAGATAAGAAAATAGCAAAATCAAAAGATTCTTCCTTAGAAAGTGCAATAGCATTAAATAATGCTACATGGAAGGATGATTACTCTTCAAATTGTGCATTACGCTCCGCATTTAGAGTATGTTTATGTATATAATTATTTATATAGCCAGTTTTATATTATAAATATTTTGAGAATTGGTTGCTGATAAGTATTTTATATTGTAGACACGAAAAAACGAGTTACAGAAGAAACAAAGTTTGGATCAAGTGTTGCTTAAAAAAAGTGGATTGAATATTGACTTAGTTAATGAACACGAAGATGATATAAGGTTAGCCAAATTACTGATGCATAAAAGAGGTAATGATTTAGAGTATATATAAAAAATATGTTTTTGTAGCATGCTTTTGTAACATTGTATTTAGTATTTGTTTTCTTTGTTTCAGATACAAAAAAGAATGGGCACAACCCCTTGAAACGATTGATTACTATTGTAAGGTCTAGAGATAAACTAAAACATTCGTCACATTCTGTATTAAGCAATAATACTAAAAATCGAACAGATCAAACACATAAACTTCCTAAGCTTACTCAACAAGAACCTTCGAGTTCGAAAACAACTACTAGTACGTTAAGTACATCGTTAGTTACTTATGATAGTTCTGATACAGATAATGATTCATAGCACAGATATTTGTAATAAAAATATGTATATATGTAACAAATATAATTTATAATGTTATTTAGTATATACAATATTTATAGTATTTATAAAAATATTTATAAAAATGGGATAAAAATGAGACATTAACAAGTAACACAAAGACAAATTTATTATCATCATATTTTTATTAACATTAGTAATATCGAACAAATTTGCATATTCCGGTTTCATACCAGTTTTATTTTTGCATGAATGGATGACATTCATTTATACATCAATAAGAGGTTGTTCTACAGCTGCAGTTGTTGAGGATATCAATTTTTTTTTCACTACATGGATCTTTTTGTTTGAGAGACAAATAATATAACAATGATCTGGATACGTTATTGATATTTTATCAAAAGTCTCGTTATTAGGAAATGCTTTGGGATCAACTTTATTGGTTAGTGTGATTAATCCTATAACAATGTTTGCAAATCTCTCATCATTTTCCAGTTCACCTCCAGACTAAAATGAAGTATACAATGTTCAGATTTTATAGACAATTAATTGACAATTGTATAGCAATTTCTATATAATTAATGAGCAAGAGAATATTACCGTTAATACAGCTCCATCCTCTGTCAAAATTAGATGCCCAATTTGATCTGGTATACGTTCCAGTGAAAGCATATTTTTTCCTGAATTCAAATATTAACTTAATCTTTAATATTAAATTTACAGATGGAACTGTTTTATTCGTTCTTTTTCTATAAACATTCAATTTCTAACCTATTTATATTATTATGTCTTAACGGTCTCAAAGTATTAACTGTACCATGAAATCATTTATATTTAACAAGTTACCAAAAAGAAAAACAAAAAATGAAATATATCGATCAAAATTCGTAGGCAATTTTACAAAACTATGAAATCAATGAGCTGTCAAAGATATCAACCTGTGTATATCTCTGCTGATTCTTCTCCGTCGGTAATGCAGAATTTCTTCCGTTCAACACAGTTTCAATATGTTGGAAAGTAAATTAAGATAAATATATATATTACCTGGAAAACTTCAACAAACAAATTGGAAACAAAAAAAGATAGAAGAACATCTCAGATAGCTACATTTTAATGTATTTCTTCAATTTTTCGAAATTGCATAGGTATAAAGCAATTGTAGCATGACACAAATATTGAGCATTTTATAATATTTTTTCCATACTATTTCGGTTTATTATCAAATCTGGTCCATAAAATTTCTTTACATTTACACAGTATTGCTTTGTGAATTTTCTGGAAGTACTAAGTGTGTTATGCGTATGTATGTATTAGTTTCATTTTGTTTATACTGCATTATAATATTTGACTATTTTTATGTTGTTAATTTCCTAGAAGTGTGATACTTCTAAAAATTCACTTATCTATAATTTAATTAATTCGAAACAGGAGTTACTTATTAGAATGGATACGTTATAAATATATTATTTAATAAGAACAATGTTAATAATTTTCTATTTTTAAAAAATTTACTTCTACTAATCTATACTTTACCAATTGGTTAGAAAGTACGAAAATGTGTAATATGCGTTATAGATAATATTGAAAAGAATAGTTGAAATTCAATTTCATTAAAGAATCTCAATTTCTACATTTATATTTTTACATAAAAAACCATGATCTGCTCATATAGTTTCATGATTACGATTTTTACGATATTATTATTATTATTTTTATTAATATATTATAACAAACGTGCATACAGTCAAAGACAAAAGTATTTGTACAGTTTGAATGTAGAATTAAAAAATATATATTGTATCCCATTAAATATATTTGAATACATATCTCTTTATTATATTTAAGTACTCATAGTAACAAATGTTCACAGGCAAATGTTAATTAAATTATTCGATTATTGAAACGAAAGTATTTGTACAGTACTATTAATTAATATGTTTGTATTACAGTTAATATTTTATGAGCTTTTTGACAAATAATTGCCTGCGATCTATTGGGCATGGATAATACTAGATTTTTAGCGAAATCCGCGCTTTTATATCATGCAAGCCTTTAAGATTGATATCACACATATATGTGTAATAGTATCTATGAATTAACTTTTGTTTATATTCATTTACTACTGCAAGTGTTAATGTACAATACATAATTACACATATCTAAATATATTTAATAATGTAGAAAATATTCCTCTTTTTACTCTTATATTCCAGTTGTACGAATACTTTTGTTTTTCATTGTATGTCATTTTCTAACATACAATCGTGGACGAAAGTAAGTGGACAGGTAGTGGATGTAGATATCAATGATGTTTAATCGAACCACTCCTAGTGTTATGTACTTCTATTTTAATTGTTATATCCTTATAGTATACAGATTACTTATCAAATAATTTAAATTAATATTTACATTTTTATACGAACAAGCTATACTTAATAAAATTTCGTTGATATCTATAGCATATAGCATATTTCAGAGCGTTAAACAACGGCGAATATAGGGCTGTGAAAGTGATGAACGCGTTAATAATATCGCGTTGTGTTTTCTATATAAATTTATTTCAGCCGCATTAAAGGTAGAATTGCGCAGGCCACTATCAGTTAGATACAGTGCGCATGTGCAGTGAGGATCTCAGTGGTTCTCTGCACCAGCGACTTTGCGGTATCAAGTACAGTGTCATTCGTTGCGCGTCTTCCGAGCGCGTTTGTTCTGTGTTTGTGTTGTGTTCCGTTGAAATCTTCCTTAATACCATCACGCGAGACCACGTGGTTTCCGGTACTCGAATTTTTCCAAAAAATAATCAGATATCCTCAGTGATAAATCGTTCTAACTTATTATTTCGTGTCCCTTATGGAAGATATAGGAAATTATCGTAAATAAATTGGTCGATCATTTGTTCGACTCGATCTTCTTTCGTTTCTCGAAGATGTTACTGTCCGTCGCCATGGTTACTGTGCGCGGGTAATCGTTCATTCGAATTCACGCGAGATTATCGTTCGTTATTCGAAATTGTCGTTCGTATCACGGTTTCTGTCTACGATCACGAATTCAAATAAAACTGTCAACGACTGCACATAGTGTGGCTGATTTGGGTTAGGTTTGTGCACGGATGGATCGAGTTCTGAGAAGTGTTCCGAAATGTGACTGAATCGTTACTACTGATCTACTAGTCGAGAGGTGTCACGCTGCTATGTCCAGGAGGAAGCAGGCAAAGCCTCGATCTCTAAAACGTGAGTGCCTTACTTTCATATGTAATTACTAGATTGATTTTTATGGACTTTTATATTATTATATGCACAAAATGGAAAGATGCGGAATGTAAGTAGAATTGCTAAATATCATCTACTAAATATCATAATAAATACTCTGAATATTTGATATATGTGTTTTTCCATATTATATGTATTATGTGCATCTTTGCACTTTTAAATTTCCTATAAATACATAGAAATTCGCAGTCTTATAATTACATAGTTTATTGACTATATAAGAATATAATATTATATTCTTTTATATTCTATATATATAAGAATATAATATTCTTTTATTTTAATTCAGTTGACGTTAGGAAATTTATCAGTAAATTAGGTTAGGGATAGATTTTGATAAATTTACCTAACCACGTTTGAATAAACGAAAGTACTACCATTGTTTAAATAATTATTTGTCGTCCCTGAAAGTACCTAAAACTTAACCTAACCATCTTCATAAACTTCGAACATCAAGTGTATTAAATTAGAAAGACGTTCAATTTAACGAGGTTTTCTTGTTTCGTAAAAAAGGGGGAACAAATATTAAATATTGAGATGAGTCGTTAAATCATATAATTATTTTATCATCTTTTCCGTTCTTGTTGCTTATCAGATACATATATAGGAATTTCATGAGTCAGCTTTTGGAAACTTCGCGTTAAATATAACGTGTAAGCATTGAAACGACACGACTCGTTCCGAGGATGTTTCTTTTTCTTTTTTTCTTCTCTTTTGCTTTCGGCAATGTTTACGAATCCGCGGCATACTATTGCGACACGTGATTGCTCCAAGTGTTTATCGGGGCCTTGAGCTTGCATGGACAACAAAAAATTGGAAAATCGTGCAGAGGAGCGGTTTTCTTGGGAAAATATTGCTTTTCGTATGAAAGCGTGCGTGCGTGCTAATCGTTGGAATGAATTATGGAGGGAAATTTGATTTGAGGTCGTAAGGGCTAATGTAGGAGATCTGAAATTGAATATGGAATTCGAAGCCTGAAATTTGTAATTAGAATTTGAAGAATCGATACGAGAAGAATATAGTTTCAGTTGCCAGTAATCTGAGTGAATTAACAGAAATGAAATCAAAATTAGACGAAATTAAATCATTTCTTAAAACATACTACGAATTCATAGTACTATTTGTAATAGAAGTTTTTTTTATTTTTGACTACGGAACCTATACCTTTGTTTCTCTTCCATCAAATATAGTTTAAATATTCGAGCTGCTTCCTTATTACTGCAAATTGTAATTTTTATATTTATATGCTCAGAATTTTTTAACTGGAAACTATGTATAGGTTAATTGCATCAGTTTAAGTCTTAGATTTATATCAAAATACACAAGTGTACGAGATTTGGAACTGGATATAGATCTGAGTTCGAAGCTGAATTTAAAAGTTGTATAAGTACAACTTTCTATATTTCTGATTTCGTTTTGGAGGTAGTCTGATTCTTTTGAGTATCCTACGTAAACGAACATCAGGGCACAACGTTAAATATTTTAGCAGAGTTCATTCGAAGAGTATATTTGAATTTTTATAATATAAGAATATGGGAGACGTATCTAGGAATATCTAGGATTCTAAGAAGATATACAGATGTGCAAGAAATTATATACTGATCGTAAATCAAGCTAGGAAATTTTATAAGAATTTTAAATTAAAAAATATATAATCAATTTAGAAAGAAAGTAATAGATTCGCATCGTCGGTCCATATCTACTCTACTATACTAATGAGGATAAAATAAGATAATCAGGTTATCTCCGCTTCATTCTATATATATAACAACGTTATAACTTCATACATAACACCTGTTCTTCGCAATGTTCGTTCACCATACCACAAGTCCCGCTGCATCAGAGGCCACTGCATTGGAAGAAGGGAAACCTTTGAACCCACAAAAGGAACGAAGAAAATCCATAAACCTACAAAAAGAAGAACGAGGACTAATAAGCGCTTACAAGTAAAACAGAAGAGTCACACTGAAAAATTCCCAAAAGTCTCCGATACCCGTTATCCCCTCCGAAACCTCTATCGTCAATTCCCTTAAATTTAAACTGCACTCGGCGAGCGATCAGCCGAGCGCACAGGTGTTCGTCCGTAATCAGAACCATAAGACAAGAAAGAGGAGAAGAACTAAACGAAAAAGAGAGAAGGATCTGCCCGTTGGATGAATGAAGGAGAAGGTGGCAAGGTTTTCTTCCGAATGGAGGAAGATCGTACGAACAGTTTGCTCTCACCCAGAATGATCAGGGCGTATGTGTTCCCGGGTAATCGGGATAACGACAGGAACAGAGTGACCGGTCAGCCGTTTCGACCGACAGAGAGGGAACTATGGATAACAGGCTAAGAGAGAGAGAGAGAAAACCAAGGGAAAACGAACGTAACAGGATGGAATGGAGAGGGGTTGGATATGGCGAATGATGAAAGGAGAGGTTTGGAACGTTGTCAGTGAGGGAAATAGCGATGGAGACACGCGAAGTGAGCTATCTAGAGTAGAGAAAGAGAGATGGAAGAGGAGAAAGGGAGATGGGAGAGGGAGACAGAGTCAGTAGTCAGCCAGGATGGAATTAGGTGGAAACCCGCGGGACTGCTGCCTCTCCCTGCGGAATTCCCGGCCTCTGTAATCACCAGTTCTCCTATCCTATCCAATTCTGGTCGCACTGCTTCCACCCTCTCTCTCGGCCTCCCTATTTCCTCCATATTTCTATCTCAGTTACTCCCTTTGGCGCATCGTCCTTTCCACATTTTATTTTCCTCGTCTTTCTATCTCCGTCTGGCTCTCGTTTTATCTGTTTCACTCTATTTCTGGGCTTTACTCATGCTCGTTTTCCTTGCCCTCTACGTGGGTTGATTTTCTTTGAACGAGTTAGCCTGGTGTGTAGAAAGTTTCCAAGGTGTTCGGTTTCTTCGATGTCGTGGCATTTCTAGAGCATGGCTGGGTGATATCGCGCGGTACTGTTCGGTGATTAGCGCTGAGAGACGTAGGATTTTGGAGATGCAGTTCATTTCCATGCGAAGGTTCCGTATTCAGTGGATTTAGGTTTGTTTTCTAGATTCGTGAAAAAGTGGAATATGTAATGAATTCGATGTAGATTGTTCTTCAGTTAGCGGAACGATTGAAATCTTTCTTTGTGTGCTATAATGTAATCGAAAGGATCGCAAATAGTATAATTTTGCCTTAATACTATAACATTTGTTCTTTTGTGAAATATTGTTATATTCGGTTCTTTGTAATTCAAGCACGAATGTTAAACAATTATTTTCCAAAAGTATATTTTTCGATGTTATTTGTCTGGAATAGTATTTTGGAATATATCGTGAATATATGTAGTTGAAAATTCTGAAACGATTGTGTTTGGTGCAGCTTATGATAATTAATTAAGCCATGATCGCAGGCAAAGTAGTTTATCGTAGCCTGTTTTCACTTTCTCGTGCTGGTAAGTAGAAACAGGCGGACCGAGACAGCCACTTGGAGAACAGTACCGCTATTCAAAGTTGTCTTGTACATTTAAATATCATTAACTAAAGTTTGCAAGTTACAAGTTGTCAATTTTCTAACAAATGCACACAGATCTCGCACAGATGCATCTTTACGAGTAAATTTTACAAATTTCACAAATTTCATAATTTGTTCGATTATTTTGTTTAACGATAGTTTTTTGAATAAATGCGAGGAAGTAAAGGAATAAGGAGAAGGCTTTAGAATAATACGAGTGTATTGTATAAATTTTAGATGAATTTTAGATAAACTGAAACATCGATTCGGAGTAAAAATACCATTCAGTAGTATAGGTCAAGGTACAGCTGAAATAAGTAGTGCAAGCCAACGGTATAGTCTCGTGGTACTTATAATTTCTTTATAATCATACTAGTCGAATTTTCTACACTCTTTTACACTTTCTTACACCGTATCTCTGGCGTACAAACACACGCATTACCATCGTTTTTCTTTCAAGTATTCTTGTATTATACGCGTCTCGTATTCCCTCAACTACTTTTCCAACTTGTTCAACTTTCCACGCGAAACACTCTCGTGAAACTTTGTTCAGCATCAGTGATACGGCGAAATTATCAAGAGTCATTACCCTTAAAATTAACTGGCAATATATAGCAGGAATGTCGACGATAGGTTTGAAATGTATTCCACATATCTCTATCTCAAATATACGAGAAATGAAAATTTTCGATGGCGCGAAATTTATTCTCAAATCTCTATACTAACAAGATATCGAAAAAAATTTCCCTATCGAATAAAACCTCTGTTGCAGAAATCCCTATCTCAAATATACTGAAAATAAAAATTTTCCCCTGAACATGAAACCTAGCCGAAAAATCTCAATCTCAAAAATATGTCAGATACAAAAATTTCCCTATCGAACATAAAACCTGTCCAAAAAATCTGAATCTCAGAAATATCTATTTCAAAAATCTCAATCCCAAAAATATATCAAATACAAAAATTTCCTTATCGAATGAAAGCTCTATTTCAAAAACCTCAATTTCAAATACACAGACAATAAAAATTTCCCTATGCAATGTAACACTCATCCCGACCATCTCAGTCTCAAAAAATATATCGAAGATAAAAATTTCCTTATCGAATAAGATCTATATAAAAATCCCCATACAAAAGAAGTCTCTATGTAAGAAGTCTCTATTTAATCTAGCTATATATACATATCTTAATCTATATTCCTAAAAATGGTAAAAAATTGAAATTTTTGATTAAGTAATATCGAGAAGAGCTGAGAGTATGGGAGGGAAGGGAGGGGAAGGGAGGGGGGGGCGGATAGAAATCGCCGGTTTCTGGCAAAAGCAATTCGATGTCGTCCTATCGGATTAGCCAGGGGTACCACCACCACTGCGATCGTGGTGGAACATTACGAACACGCGGTTAGCCACGAAATAGCAAGCCTGGCCGATAGCATTGCGAGCATCGGTGATATAGGGTGTTGCTAATTAATGCACGATAATGAACCTGGGCGCAACCGAAGCTGTATTAATGGATTCCAATGCCCATCATAACATGGACGATCCGTAGGTGCATTGGAACCATACGTAATTGCGTTAATGGAGGCCCATCTGTTTACGCTGTCGGCTTTTGGGCTACTTATGCTCGTCACTTGTCCAGCAAATAATCATCTAACGACGAATAGTTGACCCATCTGTGCTTGTCGTCCCTTCGAAATTCACGAAATTTCGTACGATTTAATCAACAGTTGATTTTATCAACTGTTTCGTGAAAGTTTTCAATCGTATCTTGGCTGTAACTGAGTTGTCGACGATCCTTGCATCGTCGATTATCTTGATGTTAAAGTCATCGAGGATCATAGTTAACTGAAGTCTAATTCATTTGTAATTTCTTATTGATCGATCTAGATCATCAAATTCTATTGAATTCACCATTGAGATTACGAAAACGTAGCTTAGCAATTTGCTCAATATTTTTTTTCGTTACTATTCTTCTTCTCTATGTAAATTCTATAAGTTCGTGAAATGCGAAGAAATCGAGCCGTCATTACGATAAAGTATTACGATTTAGAAAACTCGAACTACCATGAGAAAATATTCTAACCGTTTCTCAACTGTGCTTCAAAATTTTATTCATTAATTTATTGTTATCATCTGTATTGTTTATTTATTTTCAGTCAAACTGCTCCTTATCGTAGTAAATTATATCGTCGCTTATAAAAATGTAAGAAACGATGTATTTTAATAATTTACGAAAAAATTTCTGTTATACAATTCAAGAAACATTCTACGACTGGGTTAGTTGTTGCGATATTATTTTTGTTCTGGGAATTTTGCGAAAATTTGAGCTGCGAGAAATATAATTCAAACAATATAATTAAAAGTCTTTGGAATAAAAGTTATCCGAGAAAATTTGTTGATGCAGAAAAAGGATAAGAAATATGAGATTTATCGAGTATAATTAAATTTTTTAATTACAGTTTTTCAGCCGGAGCAAAGGGAATTGTTAATTTAACTTCGTTAAATGACAAGCATCGAAAGAAATATTTAATACGAATTTCATGTAATTTGATACATCGAATGCCCGCAATTGATTATCGCGCGTATTAACGTTGAGTAGAAATTCTTCACGATGCAACCATCGTGAAATTTACAATCACGATTCTCCATTAATATTCGCCATTACATAGGAATATTCGCGAGCCTGTGATCGTATAATCGTAAACATTATGATCGGGAATCAGAACGCAACGACCCGAATCACAGCGCATTATGCTTCAGGGTCGTGATTGTAATTTGCGTCTCGCGTCTAAATGCGTAATAATAATCTCTTAATTAACGCACGCGATATTACAATTATTAACGCGTTTCACTTTGGTTTCGTCAATCTTTCGAATTTTGATGAAACATACTCGAAAACGTATCTTTTAAACTTTCCAGTCATCGAATAAGAACGTAATCTCATAAACAAGATTTAAGATATCTCGATAATTTCGATGATTTCGTTCTCTTCTTAAGGCATATTTAATAGAAAATTTCAAATAAAAATTCTGATAAACAAACTTTTTCTATCTTTCCACACAAAGAGTAAATAATCCTGTTTAACAAACATTTAATAGGAAAATTCGAATAAAAGTTCTAATGGTTAAGTTTTCACTTTAAATGACGATTTTGGATGTAGACGAACTAAATTATCTTGGCATGTATCGAGCCATCGAAATAAAAATTGCCGTTCCACCCTCGAAGAGTATTGATTCTCATTAATGTAATAATTCAAATAAATCTAAAGGAATAAACCGGTCTTTGAAAATTGAAGATCGGCATTAATTTTAATTAATTTCCTAGTTTAAACCTTTCGCGATTCCCGAAATTTTTCTATCTCCATCTCAATGTCGTTTCAACTAAAAAAAAAAAAAAAAATGTCTTTAGATACTAAAAGAATCTTTCGCATAAAATTGGAATGCAGCATGTACGTGCATATCAATAACAATCTTTAATCACGTCTTGACCAGTTTTAAAAGACACGTCTATCTACTACGTGAAAAACGGTACTCTTTATGGCCAGTTTAACTGCTTTAATCGTATATTTATTAATGTCAGTGATTTCTGCAGATTTTTTAACTTTTTTTGTTCAAACGTTAATTTTAGGCCGAATGTATTTACTGTATTTGTACTGTATTAGTATTATTTAGCATTTTTTTCTATGAGTTTCTAGTCGTTAATCTAAATGAATAAATAAACGAAGGAATAAGTAAATAAATGAATAAATAAGTGAATAAATTTCTCCTTATCTCTGCCATTGTTGCGGTATTCCTTGTCGAGAGAGAAAAGTACGATTCTGTGGAAAATGATTCAAAGAACTTAGCAAGATTAATCTCTTAATTAAACATCTCTCATACTAAAGGTCTGAGAGACCAAGCGTATGTTGCACACTCGAGTCCACTATCGATGGATAATTAAATAGCATTATAATCATCACATAGATAGTCATTTAATTACCATATCCATCGTGCAGAATAGTGGTTACGTTTACCATGTCACGGAAACGTATACTTTATATACAATAATTCACCGAAAAGCCGATAACTTAATCCTATTTAGAAGTTGCATTATAATCACTATAACCACGGGGCCGGAATTAGGGCTGTCACTGCAAAAACTAATAGCGGATTAAGTTTTAGACCAGCCACGATTAAAGGGATTAAAAGGGTAAGCTGGAAATTTACATTCTACCATTGCGTCCAGCCTCTCTATTCCATTAAATATCTCTTAAGGGTAGTTATTCTATTCCGTGGTGTCAAAAAAAAAAAAAAAAAAAAAAGAAGAAAGAGAAAAAAGGAAACTCTACTGTCAGAGTTTTTATTTGGAATTTTTCATTACGTAAAACAGAATTTTCCACGACGTGTCCCTTCAGGCAGCTCATCTTATTCTGTAGGACGATAGATTGCGGGCTGCCAGAATCTGTATTTGGAATTTCCTATTAAATATCTTTTAAGATTAGCAATATATTCCACTCTGTACGATCACTAGATTAATTATTTAATTAATTAATTAAAATGAAATAAAGAGAGATTATTAAATGGATATATCTGTCAAGATTTTTCTATGCAATTTTCTATTAAACGAGGGCAGTTACTCTATCTTGCAGGGCACAAGAAAATCGAGTATCGCGACTTTTACTTCTTCGTTACACGCGCACGATAAACTTTCAAATTTAGTTTTTCGGAAACGGAGCTTTAAATGAACAAGTGTTATTCCATATTTTCTTTCTTCTACATTTAGATATACACAAGAAATTGGTAGCACAAACTATCCCTAGTTTAATATGTTCGATTATTCGCGCGTCTTTTTCCAAATATCATTGAAGCAACGAAACTCTGAGACCACAGATCAGAAGCTTTAACTTTAAAAGGAAAATTCTCGACGAACTGGAAGCTGAATGAATAAAAACAGAAATGTGTCGTAGGAGAAGAAAACCGATGACAATGTTCGCATAAGGTAGATCCTTCTATGTTAATTAGATTTCGCTGTGCCAATATTCCTGAACGCGAGTGTACATACGTTGTTAGACGAGGCGATCGAATGATCGCACGGCCGATGCGGGTGACCTTTCCATCGCGAGGACGAAATCAGCGGCAAAGTTAAAGGAGGAACGCAACTTGTGCACGGAACGTGTGCAGAAACGAGCTTAGACCGCGTGTATATGCCGCGTGTGTAATTCCTCGAGCACGCGACGCACAATTCGCCGCAAAAGGGAGGGCCACAAGTCAGTCGTCGGACGTGAACGCCTTGCGTGGCCTTGCCTCAAAGGAATACCGCGTGTCCCGGGCATGTCTTCCACGATGTCACTTCTCCTTCTGCCGACCGATGCTTCCGCATGCCGGTCGCCGCTTTTATAACACTCTTTGCCTCGTCTCTCAAACGCCCGCCCACTTTATACTCTTCTTCCTTCTGATACTTTTATATCTTCTTTGCGCTAGCTGCAATTGCGTGCACGGGTGGAGAAAGGTGCGCCGGGTTTGTTGCAAACAAGTTGTTGCTAGTTTGCGAACTGTCGCAATATTTTCTCTTGCGTTCTATACATTTCAAGAGGATCATGATCATCGTGCAGTTTTGGAAAATGCTATTCGACGAGTACTGGTTTTAGTTGGACGCTGATTAACTGTTTTACGTATGCTTTGATAAGTTGGCGTTCAATTAAACGGTAGATGTATTTGTTTCGATTTAAACTGCTCCGAATTTTAGTACATCGTGCCTTCTTTACAAAAATATCACAGTTGTTTTTATTATTGATATTGTAATTAGTAAGGAGGAAATTGTTCCACGATCTGACAGAAGTTTTTGTTTTTAAATAAAAGGCTGAGTTTTATAGTTAAATAGAATATACTCGTAGATCAACGTTGGTCTTGTAATACTTCAAGCGCTTCGGACGGTTTATTGGAATAATTGTAATAATAGTTCATTAGTCATCCGAAGTGATTCCTCTCGGAAGAATTTCACGACACAGGTTTAGCGACGAGGAACCTTAACGTTAAAATCATTGTGCAATATCTCGAGTCGTATCCCGTATAACTTTCCAGAACAATTACAATTCCCAGTCGATCAATGATTCTTAATCTACGATCAGATGAAGAAGAAGAGGGGAAATGTATACAACTTAATTTCCCCATAACAGGAAACCTCGACGTTAATGTTATTCCAGAATATCTCAAGTGTCCTACATCGTTGCTCATAGCAATTATAATTTCATGCCGATCAATTTCCTATGTTTCTGCGTATCGTGTGCATTCTTTGTGTCTTTAACGGAATCGCACAAAAAGCGCAAAAAGTGCGCTTTTTAATCTAGAAGAAAAACAGAAGAAACACCGTAACAACCTGCAATAACAAGAACACTTAATACCAAGACCACAGTAGCCACGATTACTCTATATAACTTCCCAAACTAATTATAGTTATAATTCTAAATCGATCAGTTCTATATGCTTTAGCATATCGTGTGTTACGCGTGTGCGATTATTCTACGGTACCTTGCCTGTTCCATCTAACTTACCAAACCAATTATAATTATAATTATTCCGAGTCGATCAATAATCGGAAAGGCTGTCCGCCA
The DNA here is from genome assembly GCF_040668555.2 of Bombus flavifrons. NCBI lineage: Eukaryota > Metazoa > Arthropoda > Insecta > Hymenoptera > Apidae > Bombus > Bombus flavifrons. Next base: position 6,080,875 of record NC_138455.1, on the reverse strand, counting down.
CAAGGACAAAGACAAAACAAAGCAGGCGAAGAGGAAGAACGACAAGAAGGATAAGTGTTTTAGCATGGCTGACTGTAGGCAACGGTGGGGCCAAAGTTATCCCGCAATATCCCGGCTGCTCCAGGTAGCGTGTCGGAGCCAGAGGGTGTTCGTCGGTGGATGCGCTGCTCTCGAGGGAGTCTGAGCCCGCGTCAGAGCTGGCCGGGGTTAGGTTCCCTCGGGAATTAGCTCGACTTCCCTTGTACCAGCCACCCAGTCAGCCATCTACGGCACACCACGCCAGAGTAAGAGCAGAGCAAAGCAGACCAGAGCAGACCAGAGCAGAGCAGAGCAGAGCAGAGCAGACCAGAGCAGAGCAGAGCAGAGCAGAGCAGACCAGAGCAGAGCAGAGCAGAGCAGAGCAGAGCAGAGCAGAGCAGAGCAGAGCAGAGCAGAGCAGAGCCTTTCCCAATGGCTGCTCTCTCGGCTGTCTGACTGCCTGTCACGAGTCCAAGACGTACGGCTGGCTGCAACCGGGGAGCAGAGATAGCAGTCGCTCCGGATAACCCGCAGGACGGTCTCTCCTTTATTCACGGCATATCGATTAATGACTGGGAAACCCTGCTGGCTTCGTAACCGTCCCCGCCTGCAGCCACCGGGACCGACGTCTCGACGCGACCCCGTGATCCCCACGAGATATCGTTAGCCAGATTATCGTAACCAGCAGAGGGTAATCGTCAGACCTTACATCTTTTTCCTTGCTGTTCTTCATCCAAACTTTACTCTACAAGATGTATTTTATAATACGTTTTGGGTTGTGCTGTGCATTCGGCCTTTCTCTTGGATTTTATTTGCTATTTTGATCGATAGGAAAAGGAGGAAGATGGGTTGGAAGGGGAATGGCGGTTAGGGTTCCCCGGATTTTCATTATGACCCTTATGTTTGAATTAATCTGTACACTGCGCTACTTAAGTTGGATTTCGATGAGGAGAAGATGAAGCAGGAAGATGTTAGAGACAGTCGTGTAATATCATCCGGGATTTTCACATTTTTTGGTAATTTTATGCTGCGCTATTTTTGCTGTATTATGCTATAGTACGCTTGGATTTCTTTTTATTATCAGTAAAGAAAAGGGGAGAAAGTTGAGAATGTTAAAAGAAGAGATCGTTAGAGGATAGTTGCGTAAGGCGATCTAGTTCTTTGGACTATGCTTGCTACGTATTTCAATATTTTGTATTATAAATCTCGAATATTTGATAGTTTCCCTTGTTGTGGATTTTTATTCTCACACTGTAGATAATAGAGAAAGCATGAGACAGAGGAGGACGTTAGAGAAAAGTTATGAGGATTTGTTTAGCGAAGGGTTCCTTATCGAGGAGCAGGTTTTAAACATTATAAAGAAACGAAAGTTTCTAGAGAAGGAAAATTAAATACAGCGCGATGACTATTTATTATAAATAGAGATTTATTCTTTCTTTATCAATTAGAAACTTGAACTACAAATTTGAATTTAAGTGTTCGAATTAGATACTTGAATTTTAAATTAGAAATTCGAACGCAAAAAAATTGAAATTAAGGACTCACGCATAGCAAACACGTATTCCTACTTCATCTGGCCCTGACTGAAATTTCAGATGTTATCTTCTCAGATTTCCGTCTATTCATTCGTCTAGAGGTTTCGAGACATGCAAATTTTGACGCTTGCCTGGTTTTATAACCTCGATCCATTGGGCAATACTATAACATCGTAATACGTAACATAGCAAGGGTGGAACGAAAGGGGTGAGGTATAGTTTGGAGGGTTACAGTCGGAACGTATCGATGGAGAACGAGTGGTTTTGGGAGGTTTAAATTGCTCTGGACGTTGATGGATTTGTCTATAGCGAATATGTTATTTAATTGCTCGAAACCAAAACGTGTAACGCAGTAATCCTTCGTAATTTGCAAAAAAAAGAATAAAAAAAGGAAAAAGAATTCTGCCCGTTATATTGATATTTTATACGTAGACTGCGATACATCTGTACATTTTATGGGAAATTTAAAGGCATGGAAATATAAAGGATGTATTCCATAAAATAGTATTTTATGCAAAATATAAAATTTTATATGAAAATAACGCAAAATAATATCGAAAGTAAAGTTATTGTTTCAATATTTAATAGACGAAACGGGCTTCTATGTGGGTTAAGCTTCTTTAGTTATGTTTCTAAAAAAAAAATAAATTCCTATGGACATGGATGGTTTGCTTATTGTGTTGCATAATATAAGCAGGAAAAGAGAAAAGAAGAAAATACGAAGATTGTGAAGTAGATAATAATAAAGATAGAGAAGAAGATAAGTAGAAAAACTTAAGAATAACCGGATCCTCGTAACTCAAGATTTTACATTCGAAGCACAGGAAAGAAACATCCTTGCATATTACATGTATATCGCGTCCTAAAATATCTCTGCTCAAGATTCTTGTTACAGGAGGGTTTAGTCTCAATATGCAGTTATCATCCTCGTGCATATAGATCGGCTTATAATAATACGTTTCTTTGATATTAACTCGAACACAGTTTCCCATACTCTGGCTACATCGTGCTGTATTCAGCGAATACAAAAATTCCTTCAACTTTTAGATGTTTCTTATAATTTTTACGTCGAGAGAACTTCCATTTCGTTCAGCTATCCTTACAACTATTTTAAATCTCTTTTTCTCTTACATAAAATTAAAGCTCTCTATCGTATGAAAAAATAAAAACGTAATTTCAGCATATTCATCAAAAGCACTAGCGTGTTTCCCTTAACCAGTGAGCTGTTTCTGACGAGTATACTCGTCGCGAAGAAGCGGCAATATTTTGTGTTACAACGGGCATACTCGTCATCGCTTACTTTTTCCTGACACATTTTAGGTATACGCTTTTCAAACAGGTTAATTGTGAAATTCAATTACTCGAGTTTTCCTCGCTATCTTCACGTCTAAATAACTACGTATATCACGTCTACATCTTTCCACACGCTGTATGTCAAAATATCTACAAAATATTATCTACAAACTTTGAGAACAACCACGATAAATCTTTGCGTCGCTGTGCACGTAATTTCTTCTTCTTACGTGTCTTCTTACGTGCCCATTATGTTATGTATAAAGCGAAACACACATACCGGCATGCGCATGTGGATGATAGTGCAATCTCCTTTACCTTTACGATTATTGTCCAGGTAACAATGATTCGACTGTTTTACCTTGCAGCCCAATTGTTTACCATATTTACGACAAATCGAATTTGTAACAGAGATGCATACTAAAGGGGAGAGAAAAGTGTTTTGATATTCCATGGGTGTGCCAAGGACGAAGATGGTAACCATATAGGCAGAGGGAAATTGCAGCTTCCGGTTAAGCCTTGGGTTAGGCAAGCTTAATTCGTTGGGCTGTTCGGAGGATAGATATTGGGTTCGTGGGTGGGTTTGGGTTTAGTAATTGGGAATTTGTGGCAATTGGTTGATGAGATATACATACACTGCCGGACGTAAGTGTTAGAACGATATTTAGTACAAATTGGATGCTTTTCATTGTTTTTATCTTCTCTGTATTCTCATTGTAAATCTATTATTTACATTCGTATTATACGGGTTTTATAATGTGTAATTTGTTAGAGTCCTTCAGATTACGGTTACACGTATTATAATTATTTCATTTTACGCTAGAAATACACTAGCAGCTGTTGTTGTCAATTTCCTTTGTCAACGAATCAGTTTCCTTTCTCTCTATCTCACTCATGTTCTTCATCTTAAAGAACCGAACGAGCATCCCAGATGCTAAACTAATCAACTCCACTTTTTGCGCTTCTCAACTTCATTCGTTTATAACTAATAAACGGTTTGTCTTTCACAATAAATAGAACTGAATTACTTGCACAAGGCTACTTATTATTAAGAAATTATTAACAAATAATTCTAAATCTCAGAGCAAATTTTCATGAATAATATTTGTACATCATTGCTTCTCTACTTTTATAATAATAGATTGATTTTAATTTAATAATAATAGAATCTCGACTATTCTACATAATTTCGCTCATTTGTTTTACATTCTTCGTACGCATTTCTCAATTTCGTTATCTAAGTACATAATTGCAACGACCAATTTCTCAACAAACACATAAATTACTTCGATAAAGTTACTTATCGCGAACAAATGACACAAATAATCCTAAAAGATGAATTTTAATCAACAACATCCTTACTCTCATTACTCCTCTGCTCTCCTGCTTTCTATCTAATAAAATTTCGACTATTAAATTTCCACACATCTAGTTTCGTTCATTCGCCTTCCTCGTATACGTATCTCCTTTTCAAATTTGATTTGTCGTAAATATAGTAAACAATTGCGAGGTAAAACAGCTTGGTCCGGGCAATAATCGTAAAGGTAAAGGGGATTGGCTTTGAACCACGTGTGCGTTACGGATATGAGCACGTAAGAAGATAGGTAAGAAGGCACGTAGCATCGGTATCCGGTTTGGGAGGCAGACCGTTTCCGGAGGACAAAGACGTTCTCCGATCTAAGCTCTGGAAAATACAGCTCGCGCAATCTCAACCCCTCTTTACCTTCGAGATTGTTGGCCTTGTCTAACGTTAAACGGATGTATTATTATGACCCACGTAGATGTCTCGTACGAGGGTAACTGCATATTGCGGCTTAACCTCCGAGTACGTTGCTGTTTTCGATAACGCGGATGTGCGGATACATTCGTGACCGAAGTCAGCGTGAAACTTGCAGCTAACTGGTTTATCAGCGCTATATTTTACTTGCTTCGTCGATCTTTCCAGTTTTATTAGGTTGGTGCGCATGAAAGGAGTGGCTTTACGAGCGTTTCGAATTTTCTTATTTGATTTTCGTAGCTAGTTATGACGATTGCAGTCTACCGGGTTGCATACGAAAGGGGTAGTTCCATGAATATTTCGAATTTTTTCACCTGAAATTTATTTTACTTGATCTTCCAATTTTTTGGATTCTGTTAGCTTCACGCGTATGAAGTGGCTGGTTTTACGAGGGTTTAGAATTTTCTTATTTGATTTTCGTAGCTAGTTACGACGACTGCAGTCTACCGGGTTGCATACGAAAGGGGTAGTTTCATGAATATTTCGAATTTTTTCACCTGAAATGTATTTTACTTGATCTTCTAATTTTCTGGATTCTATTAGGTTGCCGAGTATGAAATGGCTGGTTTTACGACGGGTTTTACGATAAAAACAAGTAAGTTCCCATTTAAAAGAATAATACAACTGCGAAGCGTACCTGCACTTTTGCCCTTGCGCAAAAATATTATCGCGAATACTTCGAACTGTTCATCTTCTTCCTCTTTCGCGTTTTCCTCGCATTATTTATCGTTTACGAGGAAAACGCACGCTAGTAATAGCGTGAACGCTCTGTGTACTGTTTCTTCAACCGAAGGGGTTAAACAATTGCAGGAAGAACGAACCGTGAGATTCCTACGAATAACTGATGCAAGCCTCTAAGCGCAGTAACAGAGGATGAGAGGTAGAAGTTTGTAGGAGCAATTAGGAAGACAAGGTTGAGAGAGCCGATGGAAAAGTCGTTGCTAGTAGGAGTCCTCGATGATGGATGAAGCATTAACTCTCGTGGTATCCTAGGTGGCATGAAACGCGAGAGCTGCTCGACAGAAGCAGCTTGACAGCTGACAGGGCGGAGGGTGCAAAGGTTCAATCCAAGGGTGCTCGACATAGTGTGCTGCCTTGGCTTGATGTCTTGTAGAATATTTAAGACCTAGTATCTTCCATCCCTTGCTGCTCTTCGTTGTTTCACGTCTCCAAGCTAATGCTCCATCCATAGAGGAAGATGTTCTCCTTCTCCCGCGGCTCTTTCCAATAAAGTCGATGGACGTACAAGCTTTCTTTCCTCAACGTGCAAGCTTTGCCGAAAGCTTAAGACTCTCGCTGGAACTCTCTTCATCAAAGTTTCGCGATTATCGCGTATTAAAAAGAAGGTAGAGCTTCTTCCTACCTCGGTCCTGTTCTTCGTTGTGTTTCAAGAGACCAGGTTTTGATTGATAGTGGCTAGAATATGCCACGGTCGGTGCAAATTCGCGGTTACAGCGACGATCAGAGGGACTCTGAGACCCAAAATGAGATGAAAATCAAGAATAATGAAATCGCGTTGCAGACTTTGCGTTCGAGAAATTTGGTAACTCGTCAAGCATACGCGCGTTTGATTAATTCTCGACTAAATAGGAATGGAAAGTTGGCGGCAGGTTATTCTACGCGCGAGAATGAGTCGAAAACGTAGGATACAATTTTTTCGTTCAAAGTCTCTTTTTCAAAAAAGTCGAATTTGAACGCGTTTAATGCAGAATATTTTCCTTTTTTTCTTTTACCTCAGTGAACTTTATAATTTGTCCTGTTAGGAGATTCGGCAAATATATTTAGCGGTTAATCGTAAATATTAATCGTACGTGCTTCCTCGTTACAGATCATCTGTACATATAACAGTCTTAAGTGTAGTAGATTTGCGATCAAGAGTGTTGTTTTATTATCGTGGTTCGTTAGGATACCTTCTGTGCAGTCTTTTAGGTAGGTTGTTGTGCAGAGTTTCTCGGCTAGGTTGTTACGACCATTGTCTAATCTATTCTTTTTCCCCTTTTTTAAATTTATTTATTAATTAACATCGCATAAGCTGTTGAGGCTATCAGCGACACGAATTACGATTTAGCGAGACGATGAGTGTTTGAGGTTTTCGATTGCCATATGGAGTTCCATTCAGTGGATTTACAATTTTGTTTATCCAGTTATCTGTTGCGATCTCACTAAAAAGTGTATTCCTGAAATATGTCGCGTAAGGTAAGCGACGACGAGTATACTCGTCAAGTACAGAGTATATGTGGCTGTTATAATATAGAAATAAATTGTAATGAAAAGACTGTTCTATTTTTTTAATATATTTTAATTGATATTAATATAAAATATATTTTAAAAATATCGCCATTTCTTCGTGACGAGTATACTCGTCAGAGACATTTAACTGGTTATACATTGTTTGTGGCCTTCGTGCAACTTAATTGACCGAGGGTGCCATTAGTTTTTTGGTTCACTCTTTCATATGTAGTATTATCTTCTGATGGTAAATAATTCAATACTATAGACTAATCTGGTTTTGTATTTGCTACACAAGCGTATAATTTCCTCAGCCATTGAACTGATCTTCAGATCTTTACTGGGTTCGTCATGTCACACATACCGCTTTGCATTTACTATAGTCCTGGACATGATAGATCGTAAAGCTCCTAATTTAGCGATGTGGCTCTCAGCAGCCGTGTTCCACAGATCGATATCGTACGTCTAAATGAGTTTGACGATTGTTCCGTAGACGAGAAGTTGGTTATCTGTACTTAATTTTCCACGTTTGCGCTGATAAGCCAATACATATTCTTCCTTCCGATTTCTAATCTGGTCAATCTTGCCGCGTACGTGTTGTTTCCACGTTAATCGAGAGTCTAAGTGGATTTCTAAGTAGGTAACTGTTGTTGTTTGAGATATTTGTAGTATTATTGAGAGCTATCGTAGCCTACAACGCCACTCCTTAGAGTGGATGTAATGTGTTTGCCTTTATCCGCGTTTACTTTGCTTTTCCATTGGTTTAATCTTTGTCTAAGCTAATGGAGAATTATCATCACAGAGCGTGCACTCGATCTTCTCAAGAACGAGATTTCAAACGAGAAAGTTGTACTCTTCGTTTTCGACTTATTTCTGTACATACAATAATCTGAGAATTAATCAAATACGCTTATATCAGACAAGTATTGGAATTCGATTTTCTCGAGAAAGAAACCGTCAACGTAATTTCGTTATTGCTGAATTTCGTCTTGTTCTTCCTGACGTCGCTCGACGTACCGCGAATTCAGACGCACAATGTATTTTAAGACGAAACATAGAATCACCATCGTTCATTCAGTAACGCGGAGGAGACCAGGCTAAAGGATCGTCGTCGAATTTCATCGTTGCGTAATAGGGTAGATGAGCAAGTTGGCTCGCAACGGCTCGTTGCCTGTATATCATCAAACACGAAACGACGAGCCGTGTTTTCAACATGAAATATACCCACGCACCGTACTGACGTGGGCTGCCGTATAGTAGAGCCATCCGTTTGTCACGTGGGACCACAAAATTAAACTTAAAAAATTACACCCCTGTCCACGTGGCCAACAGGTCGTTTGTTATTTTGCATCCGCCCTCTACCTCTTTCACATTGGTCTCATTCAAACTCTCTCTCCGCGCCCCCAAACCAGCTTTTCACCGGATAAACTTGCCACTCCGACCGATTGCCACTGTTTTCCAAGGTGTCGAATGCGGATTTGTTTTATTCTCGCTTTTCTATTTTTCCTCTCTTTTTGCTTATTTTTCTTTTTTTTCTGCATGTTCGAGCGGAAAAAGTAGACTGATTTCAGCGTTTAACGAGAACGTTCGTTACAACCAGTACGTCGATCAATGCGTTTGCATTTGGGTATTTGGGATTGCGATCATCGTTTACAGATTCGAAAAGATTAAACGATACCAGGCGAGAAAATTGAATTGCTGTTTGAGCAATTTTGTTTGTTTGAAAATCGAACCTGTTGAGAATTGTTAGTCGGATCAGTTCTAAACATAAATTAGAAATTGAAAAAGGGAATGCTGTGCGTATATGCACACGAGTATTCGTGGTCGTGATTGTTTGCAAATTATGGTCGATGTGCTGATTAATCGTATGAACTAGGAATTAGATGATATTTTGAGCATTATTTTCGAAAATACATTGTGGATTATTCTCGTTAGTGTAAACGAATTCGTAATGTATTGAGAAGAGCCGGATTTATTTTCTGATTAATCAGTTAGCTGTTTTCCATGGATATTTTGTGTTACGACGAGTATACTCGTCACGTGCAAAAAATAGCTACAATTTGTTGCTACAAATTGCAATAATAAGATTACAAAATAAAACAGTCGTTTCATTACAACTTAATTCTATGTTATAACAGCCACACATACTCTGTGCTTGACGAGTATACTCGTCGTCGCTTACCTTACGCGACACATTTTAGGAACACAGTTTTCGAACAGCTAACTGGTTAATCGTCTCGAAGACATATTTTTAAGAGGACGAAGAACATCATGAATTAATTTCGCTGTCTATCAGTAAAATTTCGTTCGCTATGTTTTACGAGAGAAGAAACTACAATTGTTCGTTCGCGAATAAGGAAAGTTCATTGTTATATTAATTTAATACCGTTGCGAATAATTTTGATTAAAATGATAATCCATTTTAATCAGTTCTATGTGACGAATTTGTTATCAAACATTTTACTCGCACCTCGCAAATTCACCCGGTATTTCACGATGAAACGTAGTTCGTTAAAGTTAAACTTATTCGCGTCGTTACATTCGGCGCACAAATCTTGTTCATCCGCCGCTGGACGGTCTGCAAAAAGCGTATTATTAATCGTTTCTCGCCGTGTTACTTGGAATTCATATTCATACACACAACACATATATATGTACAGGGTGTCCCGTTAGAACTAGAATTATAATTATTTATACTAGAAGTATAATGATTTAAAACACAAGTATGTTTGTATATTTTTTTGTGAAAAAAATGATAGGAAGCATCGTTTAATGCATGCACAGAGGTATTGGATGCAGTTTTGCCTTACAAGATATTTTTATATTCGTATTAGGAATCGTTTTAAAAGTATCGTTATAATTCAGATGATTAGAGTTAATTTGTGAAATTTGGTTGCAGTCGTTTAGTCACGATATTTCTCATAAAATTGCAGTATAATCTAATTTTGTAAAAAAATTAAATTTTACTTTGACCTATAAATGGAATTCTTGTGTTCTATTTTTACAATTCAAGGAATATAAATTGTAGAATAATAGAAAGAATAAATTATACAATAAATACAAATTATAGAATAGATATTAGATATAAATTGTAGAATATAATTAAACAATTAACGAACTGAACGTTGATTAGAAATTTGCTCCGCCCTTTAAATATTATCACGCGTTTCGCATTCTAGGCATTTCTGCATTATTTACATGCTTCATAAATGCATAAACATTGGCAACTTATTTACAATTACGAAGCGTGGACTTATCAACTTATTTTTATCTAAAAATAGGTCAATTGAACCAATTATCGTCATTAAATAACGCAATAAATCGCATCAGTTGCCGCGATTAACAAATAAATATTTCAATAAATAAACCAATAAATAATAATAAGCAAGCAAATACATTATAATAAACCAATTTAATTACATGGGTATACCCACCGATAATTAAGTCAATTACCGTTAATAAATGAAATAAATAAATCGATTTTCATTGTTAAACACCATCAAATAAAAAAATCCCAAACTCGCGTAATATCAACTTTCGCTATCTTTATTTTAGCACCAAGTTGCTTGAGGCACCCTGTATATGTATCTTATGGTATGCAATGTTCACATGCTCGAAAGAGAGAAGAATTACAATTTCGTAGCTCGTTGCTGCTCTTTTCTTCCCCTCTTCTTCTTTTTCTTTTCTTTTTTTTACCCCTTTCCTTTTTTCCTTCGCAAATACAGATTTTATTCTTCGTGGCTGATATGCAAATGAAACGGAATTAATGGTTGCTTGTCTCTCCGCAGGAGACGAAGAGTGGGACGACGGGAACGAGCAAAATGTCCTGGAGGTAACCGAGCAGGATAATGAGACAACGGGAATTAAACGTGAGTGTTACTAAATACTTTCTCGTCGTTAGCCAACGTTTACGTTAAATCTAGACAGTTAACTGGATTTTCGTTATATTCCACTTTTGTTTGTAACTCTTTTTTAAGTAGAAATACTCGTGGATTATTTATTAATTATATATGATTACTATTATTATTATACTATACTATACTATACTATACTATTATGATTATTATTAATTATAAATTATTATTATTATATCGCTTATGATTTGTCAATTTCTTTTACAGAGGATGACGAGGAGGAAGAGGAAGAGGAGGAGCTGCAGAGAGCGTTCAGTCAACATTCGGAGGGTGAGTCGAGGACTTATACCAAGTAGATTTTTAATTTTTCCATTGTTCGCACTTTTCTATTGATCTCAGATTTTGTTCGCCGTTTGTTCGATTTTTGGTCAATTACTTAATGGCCATTCGACGATAAACCACGGTGTACATCATACACGTTTCAAAAAGATTAGACAGAATTCCTATAGATCCACTTTACTATAGATTTCAAATTTTCTTTGCTATTCGTTAGATTTTTGATAATTGCTTCATCTCCACTCAATGATCAAATCAGGACGTAAACCATATATTTTACCAACAAATGAGATGAAGAAGCCAAACTTCTAAGAAGAACTTATACAGACCAGAAGATGTATTATACTGCAAAGTCAGAAAACTTAAGAAATTTATCATTTTAGTGTCGTTCGGTGGCGGATTAGCTTTAATTTTGGGTATACAGCGACGCGTTAACCCAGTGAGAAGGAAGAATCGGTTTCCGCGAGCATCTTCTTCTCTGGAGCATCGAATATACTCGGTACAATGAAGCACTGCCGGCAGACGACTATCGTTATGCAGATGTAACAATGGGCCAGGAATTGAGGGAGGCGCGGTCGGTGCATTCTGCCGCATTCTGGTGCATTACTTTTATCAGTCCTCGCGGGACATTGCCTCGCGACGCAACAATGCGTTCAGACACGTCGTCATTGTTCGTAGTCGCCGTTCAAGAAACGTACCACCCACCTTAGACCCTATGAATATGGGATTCCTTTGTCCCCTCTGGATCCTTTCGCGTGTCGCGTGTGCCTCGACGACGCACGCCTTTTTCCTTTCCCAACCAGATCGTTTCATTCGCTCGTTTTCATCTCGATCGTTCGAAATTTATCCGCGACGCACGCGTAACAAAAGGAGGATAAATGGCGAGAGAGCGGCGAAATTGGATCGTTTTAACCGGTTAGCTGTTTTTGACGAGTATACTCGTCGTCGCGAAGAAATGGCGATATTTTATATTGCGAAAAAGGTAGCTACAATTTGCTGGTTAAATTGGAATTTAGTAATTGCTGAAAATTGCAAAGTGAAACAGTCATTTCTTTACAAGTTAATTCTATGTTGTAACAGCCACGTATACTCGGTGCTTGACGAGTATACTCGTCATCGCTTACATTTTGCGACATACTTTAGGTATGCACTTCCCCAAATTTTGAAAGAGGTCGCAACAGGTAACTGGTTAATAGACATTTATTTATGTTTATTTCCACTTAGATTTCTGTGATCGCAAGAAGAAAAATTGAGCGTACAGATCTGTTCCAGCTAGCGTATTTATATATTTTTTAATTTCCCACAAATGTATAAACAGCCGTAGGCTAATTACAAAATATCGCGTTGATAAATGGTCCGAAAAATTTGAGCAAGGGGATTGTTTAACCCTGTTACATTCGTTGAATGGTTTTAGGCTCGGTCGTGTTTTTTATTATTAAATTTCTTAAGTTTAAGTTTGTTTAAATTTCTTAAATAAAGTAATTTGTATATATTGCATAATAGTAGTATACAAGTACTACAATATGTAACAACATTTGAGTATATTACATAATAATTAAATTGTGAATCTTTTTGCATTTAGAATGTTCGAAATTTGAAGGTGCGAAAATCTACACCGCGCATATAAAATGTAAAAATATAGAAAATATTTAAGATAGGCTATTTATTACAACGAAACAAATTTTTCTACTCAGATCCTATATTTCTTTAGCTGTGTTCATAAAAATGTAAAAATACATAAAATTCCGCAGTCTAGTAATGAATAATCTATTCATCATATTTAGAAATTAATATAGACAATTATAGCGAAAATAATTAATATGGTTATAATTATAGAAATTATCGAAATTACATTATACATAGTAATGTCATTAAAATCATTAAGTGATCCCACAAGGGGAGTTTCTATTTACTTCACGCATATGGTATATAGCATATGGGGTGTAGAAGAAGTGTTAGCTAGGGCAATTCCTTTCAGAATTGTAATAGGGGCTCAGGTGGCGAAAGTGATCCTGCCGTGCTTATTATGTCGATATGTCCTCTCCACGGTATAGCTAGGAAACAATAGTATCTTAAGCGATATAGACCTGGATTGTTTTTTCGATACGTCACTCTGTCTTTTTCTTTTTGCTACACAGTTAGTAACACTGTACTGCTATCGTAAGCATTGAAAAAAAAAGCTATGCGAAAGCCATTATGCTTGACAATGAATGGGATATTAACCGAAAAATTGTCCATTTGTAACGCCGAAACGTCGAAGCTACGCGATAAATTTCGATTACGCGAATTATATCGAGTCGCACCGCACCGAAATGAACGCGTGAATTTTCTGCAGTAAATTGGCATATTTCAAAGCGCAGTATTTTTTTTTCTAAACCCGTAACGAGATTCAAAGTCGATAAGTTTCCAAGAAAAATTCTGAAATCCTCCAATCTTCAAAATTGTATAGTCAATTTTGGCGACTTTGGCAAACTGATTCACAAACCTGAGCTAAAACTTCCTAAATTCTTTGCTTACAAGTAAACGCGCGCCAATTGTGGATATTTCAAAGCACAGTTTCTTCTTTATAAACTTTGGACAAGATTCTTCTAACTTCTAAGATTCAGCAATTCTCAAAATTGCATAGCCAACAACTTTAACAATTTTGACAAACTGATCCGGGTCTTCTGAAACCTAAGTTAGAATTTCTCCACTCAACAAATTCTCCACATCAATTAGCGAGTACCGTAAAGTTCCAGCAACGCTCCCGAATCAACGCGAGTTCCCTTCAAACTGAACCAAGAATTGGAAGATCCTCCGACCTTCGGGACTGATAATCTAAAAATCCGCAGACTGATACTGCGAAAGCTCGGAGGCCGAAAGTTGCAGCGCAACCGCAGCAAACCTCAAGCTCGGTCGTAGCCTAAAAATTCCGAGATCCTGAAATCGATACTCCATTAGCTAACGCTAAGCCAAACAAACCATGATCCTCCAGCCACCCGATTCCTTGTTACACTACTATCTTCCAACAACGAGCAACGACCAGTTTAATAGAAGCAGCTGGAAAACTCGTGTCGCTAACGTTGCGTCATTTTGTTTCTCTGTAATGAGCGGCGATGGCTTCTATATAGAAAGACAGAGACAAAGACACAGAGAAAGAGACAGAAACGTAGAAACCGTGTATTAAAGAAACAGAGGTGCCTCGATGTTTTCACTCTCGAGTAGCAACGACAGCCGCGCTATACCGTTCTGTAGGAACGAAAGAGAGAATAAGAGGGAAACTATAGACAGAGAGAAAGAGGGGCAAAGAGTCGGAAAGGGGAGAGAAAGAGAGAGAGAGAGAGAGAGAGAACCACCGAGGCATCTCCCTTGGGAGTCGGTGGCCTCCTCGGGGATACAACCTCGTTCCGAGCTCCTCCAAGCCGGTTTTACCTTGGAGTATAAAGCGGACGCAAGTACACTTGGCGAAAGGTAAGCTGAAATAATAATCGGCTGGTACAGGGAGGAACGGATAAAAGTCGGATCTCGCTTCTCCTCGGGGAGGAAGAGCAAGATCTGTCTCGGCTACGCGGAAAAGGAACGAATCTTTCGTTGCGAGCGGTTGTTGCGAGCGGTTGTTGCTTCTCCGCTGCTGCTGTTACTAATGCCAGCGTGGCTTCGTTTGGCTTGCGTAAGAACAGGCAATGAAATTTTATGGGGTCTCGAGGATGGTCAGCGGAATCGTTAGACGAGATTATACGAGGTTCCTTCATCTTCCTGTATAGACGCGAAGGACGATGGTCTTGTTTAACGGGTTGTGTATAACGAAATTAAACTGGTTGCTGGGTGAAAGAATGACGCAGAAACGTGCCTCATGTCCTCCGTTCGATTTTGAAATCGAATTTGCTAGCGAATTATGACTCGTGATGAGACAAAAGATCAATCAAGCTTGTGAAGCAAGTTTTTAAGTCGGACCGGCAATTAGTTTGCGAGATACAAGAAGACAAAGAAGCTCATGATGAGCGGACTTTTTTGCGATGGTCAAGTCATTGGAAAAATTGTTCTCAGAGCTTACGCCTATTGCTGACAACGAGGCTAGATTTGATGGAAGTTAGGTTTTCGAGATTGACAGTCGCAATCGATATTTATGAGTTTGCTTAAATGTGTATACGTTCATTTTATATGCGTAATGACCGTTGAGCTTCTTACATTCGTAAGTTTAGGGCAAACCCTAAGCATCGCACAGTAGCTTTAGATTATGCGAAATATGGGCTTGCAGTCGAACAGCCCTTGCTTGTCAAACGTGAAATCATGAAATCTCAGTGACACGAATATCACCACGATCTTTCTACTCAAGCTTAAAGTTAAATCTGAACGAGACTAAATTTTATAGAGTTTTAGTGCGCACGAAAGTGGCGCTGGAACTGTTGCAGCCACGTTACCATGCTTGTAATTGTCGTTCCTTGGATATGGTCAATATCGTGCATTTCCAGTAAATAAGATAAAATAAAAATAAGTATTATTCTGGAAATATTTGGAATTAAATTTTGAGAAACTAAGTTCAAAATCACTTCATAAAGTTCGCACGTCTGGCACGTTATTGAGTGTGGACTTCCTCGATTGCCAAGATCTCAGAAACTAACAAATTAGACGTTTCTGACGAGTATACTCGTCACGAAGAAATGACAATATTTTGTGCTTATTCAAATTGGAAGAATTGTTTCGTTTGGAAGTTAAAGATAAAAAGAGAGAGAATCACGTACTCATCGGTGGAGCAATGAATGAAACTTGCCTTTTAGTGGAAAATTGGAGGGAAAAAGGACGAGTCATTTTCCTATGGATTTGTTTAATTTACAGAAACTTTATTATTTCGTTCAAAGATCGAGGGCGATAGAGGTATTCTATATTCATAGTAGAATTTGAGAGTAACGAGCGATGGATTAAATTTGTCTTATAGTGAAAAATTCAGCAAAATTGCAGAAGTCTCCATGAATTTATCTAATTCAGAAAAAATCTGTTATTTCGACTAAAAGTCACTTACAGTGGAGGTCGTACTGCAGCTTGAACTCGTACTAAACGATAAATAAAAAACGACGAATTGTTAACTAAAAGCGAAGGGAAATGATACAAACGAGATCAGTGACAGATATCAAGAAAAACTGTTCGTTGTCATTAAACTACCAATTACAAATTCCTATTAATGCTCGAATTAAAAATTCGCAATATCCGAGAATATCCTAACAAAGAATTACAAACGCTCAAGATTAAACGTTTAAACAAAAAGAATTCTCAGGACCAAAAATTTATTTTTCCTATGCCGATGATCAATAGAGCGTAAAGATAAAATGACGAATCTTTCCGTAGGATACATCGGGGTGCGCATCGTCCGTATATTACGATTATCCTGGGAATATTGACTCGATTTCATCCTGAAGATCGTTGGTAGTCGAGGTGAGGTAGGTTAACGCCTTGCACCAACGACCAGCAAAAGAATTCCGAGGGTGGTTTCTGTTAGTTTCTTTCTTCCTTTCTCTTTTCTTTTTTTTTTTTTTTTTTTGCTATCCATGGAAGGGTGGTTTCTGTTGCGACTGAAACCCGCTGGGTCTCGATTATTCGAACAACACGTTCACATCCGACCTTCTTTATCGATCCTCCTTTATTTCGAATCTTTTTTCGCCAGGCCAGATGCAGCCAATTACGAATTAATCAGGCGCGTGCGTTATTGCTTAACAAAGGGACACGCGTCGCGTAGGCGTTGGATTTTTTTTTTTTTGAGAATTTGATTTATGGAAAGGGAATCGTCGCTCTTGGAAACGCTTCACGAATCGTTGGAAGCGGAGGGTTGCTGTCTGTTGATCTTAAGTTACTCGTTTGACTTATTAACGAACATACTTGGTCACTTGTGGACGTATTTAAATTAAAAGAATTATCGATTTTTTTAAATGCAATCTGTACAATGAGAATAGGCAGAGATTGTGGTGACTTAAATTGACGTGAATGCGAGTACACCCAGTGATGTATCACTATATGGTGGTAGATGTAAAAAGTGACGTCTCTTTAACGCATGGCGTCCGGTAATTTTATGGTCGTTGGACTGATTCTTCAGTTGTTGTTGATATAACCCGCCGATTTCTTTTTTCATCGTTTATTTGTCTCGTTTGGGATATAAAACAATCTGCGTTCGAAGTGGAATTATCAATTATATCAATGCGTTTATCAGTTATATTGCGTTATATTAACAAGCTCATGGAGACATATTTAAAGAGGATCGCAAAAGGATTGCAGTGGTTGCAAAAAGTACATACTCATTTTCGAATAAAGCGCTTTTTAACGAGCTTCTATATTTCGCTTTCACAGTATAAAATTTTCCTAGCCGTGTCGAAATACAACTAAATGATACGAAATTTAATATGCTCGGATCTGATTAATTAGCATGTGGATATTAAAGCTTGAAACTTCATATTCATTTTTTTTTTTCTTTCAGGAATTCCTTATTTTTATCTTTATTTTTTGTATTTCTTTAAAGCATCGTTGCACTTTTCCTAAAACTAAATTAAATACGTTTATATAATAATAAATTATGGGAGTACGGGCAAGTTCGTAAATAAGCTATAAATTAATTGATACGTCGGCGTTATTAAATTTGAAGGAGAAACTAAAAGAGTAAACGTTGCTCGAAAAATTTATTCCTGTTAATAATATTCTTCACGTTCCTGATGAAAATTTTCCTTAATTAATGTACGTAATACCGGTTTCCATTTCGCTGGATGTTCTTGAAGAAACTGGGACTTCATCCAGGGAACGAATGTATCCGTATTTATCAGTATTATTTAACAGACAGGAGAGACACGGCTTCCCGAACAGCTTTCGCATAATCTTCCTACCGCCCTCTCATTTTTCGTCGCCCACCATCAGGTTGGAGGACCTGCCAACCTCTCCCATTGGGAGAACCGAGATCCCCCATTTTCTTAATGTCAGAGATTTCAATTCGTCACGAACACCGACCCGACGACGTTTTTGTTGGACGATTTTTAAGGGATCGCTCTTACCTCACGCTATTAACTCTTAAAACTGTGACATCTTCGCGCACCCATTCTTCTCGAATTTCATTTTATCGAATTTTTCAATATCAAATCATCTTCTTGAATTTCATATCAATCTACTTCGCTTCATTTTTTAACCAACAAATCTCCCGATAATCCGCCAAAAAGCCTACGATACACCAACGTGATAATACAAATTAACGTGATCGAAGAATACGAAGAAAATAACGTACCCTCGATACGTAGCTTGTCCCGTACGGGAATGCAAATTGTTTGGATAAAAAAAGGAGCCAAAGCGATGGATAAATAAATTTATCCGTCTAAACGCGCCAATAAGCTTCGAGACGAAAATCAACAAAACGGAAACTTAAAAGACGGGAAGCTTGCCAGAACGAGACGGTAAACGAGCGAGAGAGAACAGAGAAACGGAGTTCTCCATCTTCCCCTGGGAAGTTGGGAAGTCATGTACCGCAAAAAACTCTCTTCATGGAAATCCAAATTTCAACAAAAAGGAGCCGAACCAACATAGTGCTTGTAACTTCCACGCTTCTAATCGATAACTAAATTCACCACTTCAAACACGCTATCGAGTCTCGAAGCCAAAAACGAAAAAAGGAAGTTTGCTAAAAGGGGACGGTAAACGATCGAGAGAAAAAAAGAAGAGCCAAAGGGAAAGAGAGTTCCGCGTTTCCTCACAGAAAGTTGAAAAGTCGCATACGGTAAAACGGAGATCCAAATTTGAACAAAAGGAAGCCAGGCCAGAACATCGTACTTGCAGCTTGAACTATTTGTGAAGTAAATATATAAATAAGTAAATTTGTCAGTGTAAATACGATACAGCAACGTGTCTGAAAAGCAAAAACAACGGAAGCAACGGTTGAAAAAGGAAGTTTGCTAAAACGAGAGACGGTAAACGATCGGGGGAAGAAAAGGAGAGTCAAAAGGAAAGAGAGTTTTTCATTTCGTTGTACGAAGTTGGAAAGCTTCGCACTGTAAAATGATCTCTTCGTGAAAATCCAAATTTCAACGGAAAGAAGCCAATATCTAGCGTCGTGCTTCTGACTTCGAGTTCTGCGATCGACAGATACACGCGTAAATAGATAAATTCGCCAATCCAAATATAACGTGTCTTAAAACTGAAACCAACGAAAGCAAAAGCTTGAGGAGGAAGCTGGCTAAAATGAGACGGTAAACGATCAAGCGGGAAAAAAAGGAGAGCCAAATAGAGCGAGAGTTCTTCATTTCGTCGTACAAAGTTGGAAATCCCCGTGTCGTGAAACGAGATCTTCGTAGGAATCCAAATTTCAACGAAAAGAAGCCGAACCAACGTCGTGCTTGCAGCTTCGACTCTTCCAATCAAAACATTTATAGAGAAAGTTAAACTTAGTGTTGCATCCAAAAACATCATGCTGAACTAGCACGAGTAGAACATCATCGTGCATTGTATGGTTATTTTAGCTGCTTCAACCGTGTGATATTACACGCCAATACATCTACCGAACTCTTTCTGTAACCAGCTCTCTTGCTTTGAACACACCAACGTCCTCTTATATCGCCTTAGATCTTGCCTGTCGCATTGTCTTTATTCTTATTTTACCAGTTAGTAATTCTTGGTATTTAAATTCTATTTAAGTACTTAGTCACTTCTTGTTAATCACGTACTAGCCGCAACTGGTCGTAGCTACCATGTTCCTAGCGATTCTAATTGTTAATCAACCACTCGATTACTTGCGTTTATCTTTCTTCTAAAAGATGAATTATAACGAGAGTTATATAGTAAGAAATACATATGATATAACGATTATAGTAAGAGGATTATAACGAGTTTGCCTGGGGAGTGTAACAAACAAAATTACCTACAACCGTGGTCGTTGAGTAACCCTCGATGATGTGAATGGGGCTCCGGATAAATAAATTAAAGAAAAAAAAGGAAGAAAAAGAAACAAATAAATAGACGAATTTATCGAGCCAAATACACCGGTGAGTCTCAAAACCGAAAGCAACAAAAGCAAAACTTACGGAAGAAAGTTTGCCGAAACGAGACGGTAAACGACCAAGAGAAAGGAAGAAGGGAGAAGAAGAGTTCTCCGTTTTCCCGCGGGACGTTGGAAAGTCCTGTAGCTGGTATAGCCGCACGACGTGAGAGATCCAAGAGGTGCAGGAGGAGCAGGACACGGAGGTAAAGAGGGCGCTCAGGGATGAGGAAGAAGGTGGATGGAAGGGGTGGTGGGTGGAGAGACGGGAGAGCACACGCGAGGGGAGTTGGGCGAGAGGGTATATTATGGGGAATGCCAGGGGAATCCCTGGAGACCAACGGGGCAGCCCAGTGCGCATGCGTCGAGCTGATTAGTTCTCCCTCTTCCCCCTCCATTCGCCACCCACTCCCGCCAACCCTCTGCGTCCCTCCCGTTCACCCCTTCGCCACTCTTTCGCGTTCCCGGAGTGCTGGCAGCGCCAGAGGAGAGCACGGAGTCCCATGGGATCTGGCCCCGCTGCCTCTTCGCACTTTCCACCCTTCTACCACCACCCCCTTTTCGACCATCCCTTCGCCAGCTGCTTCATCCTTCTTCAACCTTTACTTCAACGTTACTCCTCGTTTCTCTTCATCTCGTTTACGTTTTTCCTCTGTCTCTCTCTCTTTTTCTCTCTCTTCCGTTATATCGTATTCTTCTTTTCTTTTCGTTGTATCATTCCTGTTTTTGTTTTTCGCTTTTGTACTCCATTTGTGCGAGCTTGGGTGGAAGTTTTTGGTGGAACGTTAGCGTGGGCGCGGAGTTTCGCTGGAGGAGCTTTCAATGTCGCGTTGTGAATTTTTGAGATCTTTAGGAAGCTTAGTTTATGGAGATGGGAGGACGCGTGTTTTCGCTGGTAATTTGTAACGTATCGCTTGGAAACTTTTGCTAATAGTATTATACATACATCCGATATACCGGGACCTTGGTAATTCATTCTGTAACTTGGAAATTCAGCCGTACCTCGTTCAACGCTTCTTTTAATAATCCGTCATGTATATATTTATGATATATTTTCAATACCTAAGGGAAACAAGACAAAAAATTTCATTTCTAGAAAAAAAATTATCTATCAGTTTCTGGCTCCTTTCCGAGAAACACTACTTGTTATCGATGGTAATTTCGAGTTACCACTTTTGTGTAAAACTATGTAACAACTCGTTGCATAATTCCAAAATTCAGCCGTACTTCGCTCCAGTTCTTTAAACATTCCATTCAATAATTCCCAATATACGCGTAAAATGGTACCCGAAAAATGTCAACCGATAGAGAGGCAAACTATCCTAGTTAATGGCAGTTGCAAATTGTCTATGAGTTCGTCGATCGTTTACGAGAAAGAGCCAGGAATCGTTTCGAGTCGCGAATCGCGCTTGTTCTCGAATGGCTCTTGATCAAGAGCAAGGAAAACGGCTTTAGGTACAATGGCACTTTCTCGGTGCGACTGTACTCGCCGATATAAGGTTGTCCCAGGTGACGAGCTGCCTCGGGCCATGGCACAGCGCTACGTATCCCTTGGGACCGACTCTAGGTTTCTCCTTTTCTCTCCCTTTCTATCGTTCCTCTTCCTTATCCCCCCTCCCGTCTCTTCAACTCTCCTTTTCTTACTCTTGCATCGTAAGAGAGAAGAGGAGAGCTTGGTGAACATGCACGGATAGACGCACACGCGGAGAAGAGACCGGAAGATACATGCGCGTTTTACACGCGCGATACGGATGCACCTGTGCCAGCCGATGGGCTGAAAACGCTTGCAATCGCTCGCTAGCGCGGTGAATTTTTTAAGTTACCACGTAGATTGGCTGAAATTAAACATTATCGATGGTAGTCCAAGCGGAAGACGATGAACCTTGAATCGAATTCTTCGAATCTCCGTTGGTCGAATGATCGAATGGTCATTCGTCTTGCGAATCGTACATATTTCTATATGATTGTATTATGCGAGAGGAGTATTTTTGTAACGATATAATGTAGTTCTTTAACATTCTAAACAGACGTTATAAGTGTTATAGATTGTAGAAGTTACGGTGTAAGAGCTGATATCTTTAATGAGAAAATTTTTGTTGCGTATAACAATGATTATTATATATTACGGATTCTGAATGATTAGGATTTTCTTGATTACCGGTAATCATCGTCGGTGACGGGAATTTTATTTCGTTTGCGAACTACCATTATCGACGAAGGAAATTTAATTTTGGTTACCAGTAACCGATATAAATGACCAATGAAATGTTTTCTTTTCTAGTTATCAGTAAACTTTCATCGATGGCACGAATTTTATTTTGCTTACCGATAACCGTTATCGACGAGGAAAATTTTTCCTGGCTACATCCGGCTATTGTCAATCGTTATTAACGTTATTCATGATTAGCACATATTCATTGGCAACGTGAATAAAATTAATGAGATAAAATTTATGTATTTTGTTAAGCAAAAAGAAAATCGGTATGAAAATATATAAAACAAAGAATAGAATAGAAGATATCGTAGTAGAATAATAATACAATTATTAATAAAAATATTGTAACACAATATAGTTTCACCCTGTTCTTTGTTTCAAATATTCTCATATCGCTTTTTAGCTTAATGAATGAGTTTTATAATTAAATTTCTCTATATCGCCTAAATGAATACTAATTATCAATAACAGTCGACAATACTCGAATGCAACGAGGAAAAAATTTTCTAATGATTATCGATAACCAAAATAAAATTCGGGACATCGATAATGGTTACTGGTGAACAAGAACAACCCCGGTCATTTGTATCGGTTACCGTTAATCAAAATTAAATTTCCGTTATCGATAATGGTAACTGGTAGCTGAAAAAAATGTTTATCATTCTTAATTAGAATAAAGAATTATAATCATTTCAGTTTTTGCTAGATTTCAAATTTGTCGATAACTGGCCTGCATTGAAATAAAAATTAATTTTCACTCGATAACATTTTTCCAAAAAAGGTAACTGTTATATTGGACCCCTGGTTTCAAAGTAAGATATCGATATTGGATAGACATTATTCCTTAATCTGAACCTGAATGGGAAGATTTCTAATAAATTTGATAGAACATTGAAAAAGGAAATGTGCAGTCGTCTACAATAGATGTTAGAATTCAAGAAAGAAAACTTTTATCTTTAGCTAGTATTAAGTACTCAATATTTAAAAAATCAAATTTTACACAATTTTGTTATTGTCTATTGTTTTATAGTGAATCTCTTACGAATCTGATTTTGACTTTCTCGTCCTAACGCAGCCTGCGCTGCTATATACAAATGCATACGTAAAAAGGCTGGGCAAAGAATAGAATCACAGTGAGCACATAGAGAAACGTGGCGAATGCTTTTGTGAATTAATTTCACAGGCTTGAAATCATAGTTGTGACGTTACATAAACACGACACTGTATATGTGATCTCATGATACATTCCAAATTACACAGCGGGACATTATACAAACCTAAATTCGTGCACGTGCATGATCATATCTGTCCAGAGCTGGAATAATGATCATAAATTTTCGCTTGCAGCAACACCTAGCTGTTCAACAATGGTGAACGATATTACGTATAGGAGTGTGACGTTGTTTCACATATGTGTGCTAGTTTGAATTCTTATTAAATCATGGATATCAATTAGAGTCATAGATGATTTTATTACAGACAGCATAAAATCAATTTTCTAATAATCTTCGCCTATATATTGATTTCTTTATAACATACAAATTCCTAATAATTTTTTTTCTCCAGTTAAAGACTAGCATCCCTCTTCTCTTTTTTCACTCATTCTTCGGAAAGTTATGCTGTTTCTTCTCTTATAAATTTTCCTTTAATCCGTTCCTTTTTGTTTGTAATTTCCCAAAATCAGTAGGATTGTAAAATTAGAATGTTGTCTGAGTAACAATCGGTATTTCTACTCGCTCGAGATATTTCTGGTCAAAAATCTTTTTTCTGTATTATTATACAGTATATTACGTAATATTGTACGGAGAAATTAAATTCTCCTAATTAGTTTTATCGTCTGTGTGCATCAATGTTTGTTATGCAGTGACGAGTATGTTAACGAAGAAGAGTTTCCCTCTTTATAATAAGATTAAATCCTTCCATAGTAAAATAACAATTTTCTAATGCTCTTATAGAACAAGTTGATTTTCTTCGAATCTATAGTTTGCCAATAATTTTCGTTTCTCACCACAATTTACCTCTCTTTATACCTTATTGATAACACTTAACTTCGCGATGATCACTGTCAAACCGTTCGTTATCAAACTGTTCATTATCAAATTGTTTCTCGATAAACAGAGACAGCAACGAAACGAAATTCGAAACGAACGGCCGTGCATAAATACAAGTGCAGCCGCGTATTTTACGCGGCTACGAGAAACATTCTGGTGCCAGTTGTAAATCAACTCTCGCGTTATTCGACCAGCTTTCCGCGTGCGAGCGTGTAAAAATTCCTGGCGCAAAAATTGCATGGTTTTTTAATCTCCGCATCCCGGCGTAATTATTTTCTTCATCGTCAGGCGCGTATTTCGCTTTCGTAATTACACCCTTACCAGCGGTAACGAACGTTGATATTCCCTTTTTACGGGTTCCCTGTCACGTTACGTTCTCCAACTTGCAACATTTTTTCTTTTTCCTTCACATCTCAAACCAATTTCTATTCAGGACGTTTGTTATTTTCCAACTTAATACGATAGGTAGCATTCTGAACATTATTTTTGTTTTATCCGAATATCGTTTTTAGAGGAAGACTACGTCAATGTTGGATCGAATGAAAGTTAAACAGTTTGTTCAAATATACGCGTGAAGCGAATCTCGAAAGCTTTCCAATAATTATTCTACAAAATATTTGCAAATCTGTTACGTATTTTATACGACATTTTTGGGAATGTCGTTAATGTTGTATTGGTAAAGTTTGAACAAGTATAAAAATGTATATAAATGTTGCAAGATATTTTTTGTTCCATACAAATTCGTTAAAATATTAGTAATCGTTTGGAGCATACAGTTAGTGCAAAAGGTAGCTCATTAAAGATAATGAAGCTTATTAACAGAACGATTAATTCATTGATACAATGAACAGTTCAATGAGTGAGGTTCATGGAATGAGTTGAAATATTTTTCTATTTTTATATTTGCGAGAAATCTTTCGTATGCATGGTTTTTCAAAGTTTACCTATATAGTCATGAAAGACATGCCTCATTTTTCTTATGTCAGAATTGTGAATGTTTTAGATACCAATATGTTCTAATTAGTCCGAAGCTAGGCTTATAACCAATTAATGGAATCAACGTTATAAGAAACGATTTATACATTGATCTATTGCCATTAAAAAATTAAACAACCCTATAAAAACCTTTGTTACAAGGTTCATAATTTTGCGATTCAATTAGATGTAGTTCTTTTTCTGTGATAATTGCAGATGCACTTATAACAGTTACTTAATATAACGCATATTTCCTTCAAAAAGGTGTTAGAATATTTTTCTATTCTCCTGCAGTAAATATCTTGCAATTCCTATATACATTTTCCGATTCGTTAAAAATTTTACCATTATAATCGTCGATAGTCGCTGCTTATTACGTATTTTACGACGTATTCGTAAAGAGCTTCTACAAGCATTATATTTTATCGATATAATCGTGACAATCGTTTCAAATTTATTCATAAAAAATGTCAAGTATCATATTATATCGATATAATCATAACAGAGTCGTTTCTCATTATGTGTCACGTATTCATAGAAAATGTCCATATGTGTTATGTGTTACCGATATAATCGTGGCAGTTGTTTCTCATTAAGCGTCACATATCCGCAAAAATGTTCTATATGTGTTCAAACGCTCTCACGACCTCTGACACCTGGAATTGTGTTAAAGTATAACATCTGCGAATGAAAAAACGTTAAAAGCAAACGCAAAAGTAGAATATTTTCAGTGGGGCAGCGGCACGATCAAAGTTAAATTGACTGTTTGATCTCTGATTTCTAATGCACTTTGTCACCCCCGTCGCCACCCTTTCCTCCTTCCCCCCTCCCCCGCTTTTCCCATTTGCGTTTCGATGCGTGTGCCGCGACACACCGTGTGTGAAACAGCTAGCCCGCTATAGTGGTAAAGTATGATACGGTCTCGAGCGACCAGACCTTCCCATTCTATCATTATAAACTCGCTCTCCCGGCACCGGTGCTCCCTGTTCATATCTAATGCGATTGTACTCACGGTGGTAAACTCGTGGTAGCCGCAATTGCAATTGCAATTCGATGGAGCACGTCGACGGTTCCGAAGGTATCGTTTCTATCAGATTGATGCGTGCTGATTAAAGGAATCGGTTGTTTTACTGATGGGTTTCCTGCCGTCTGCTAGTGTAAAAGTATGAACTGGTTAGCTGTTTCTGACGAGTATACTCGTCCAGAAGAAATGGCAACATTTCGCGTTATGACGAGAATTCAGAAGACAGATATTTCGCTACAACTTAATTCTATATCACGACAGCCACACATACTCCGTGCTCGACGAGTCGAAGGACAAAGACAACGTGAATACGAGGATACCGACGAGATATTTCGAACTTTCGCACTTTTAAATGTACCATTGATACACGAAATCCGCTGTCTATTCGTTACTTGTGGATTCTAGTTGACGCGTACGTATTCTTCACGAAAAGCGCTTGCAGTCGTAAAATTAGTTACAAGTAAGAAGATACTCGAGTTTGTTAGAGTAAAAATATTTCAGCTCAGAATTAATCCTTCTAATGCAAATAAGAAAAACGTAATGATAATTTCAAATATGAAATCGTAATTCAAATCACAATTTTCTTCAAAATGAAAGAAGAATCCAATTGTAGCAGATAAGCGATTTAAGAGTCGGAAAAGCTGAGATTGCTAGGATGAAAATTTTGAGAAGATTCAAGGAGAAACGAGGCGCTCGAATTTCGTTACGATAATAATGTTCCAACTCGCGATTAATTCTTCTAATCCAGATAAATAAATCAAACGGAAGACAAACCCAATTATAGGAGATAAGCAGTGTTTAAGAGTAGAAAGGAGCCAGTCGATTCGGTGAAAAGTTACAGAGGGAAGGGAGATGGACTACCACCTGTTATTCGCGGGCGTAAACGAATGAGAAAGCCTGGAGGAAGTTTCCCAGGCTCGCTAATAACTTCAAGGTACTGGTGCCCGTTGTCGAGCCGCTTTAGTTTCCGCGGTAAAACTTGGTAACTCGAGGAGATAAAGGTTAGAACGAGTCAGTGTCCCGAGGCCATACTAACGATCCTCCTTCTAGATCGTGTTCGTATCTCATCGTTTCATCTTTTGCTCCAACATCTCGTCTTCCAGCTAGTCAGCGAGTTTTGTCAGCCGTTTCTTGATGGAAATTGTCTCTTTACCCTTGATTTAGGTTAGGTTAGAAAGTTAGGTTAAAATTTGATGATTTAACCGAGCTACGGTGCCCGATTCAACTACGCGCTTAAGGTCCTCGGGACAAAAGTGACCCCTGCGGGTAAAATTCTCTTCTTTAATATTGACTTTGTAAGTAAGGGATCAAAGAAATGTAACGATATACTGTTATGTCTTTTATAATGGCTACTTTCTTCTCATAAATAAATAAATAAATAGATAGAACAGAAGAAATGAATGGAATGTCTTTTATTAAAAAAAACAAAAAAAAAGGGACGGTACGTTCTATTGAAGTTATTTATCTATGGCAACTCGTATTACCAGTGTTGTGTATTAAATTTCGAAGCATAAATATTCCAGTGATTTGGAGGTTTCCTTCTTTTTTTTTCAATTTAAAATCGGAAATTTCAAGTGGCAATAGAATTTACAATGAATTTCGTGTATCAATTATCACCGATGGTGTACATTAAATTTCAGAAATCCTGTAGTAGCGCAGGCTAATTAACACACGCACGCTATATATCGGATTTCAAAGCGTCGCGTCTCCCCTGATCGGCGAATTTAAACTTCATTCGAGAGGGTTGACGCGTGGGTATTTGATAGGACGAACATGTGGGAGTATCGAAGCCCACGCGAAATTCTAAGTCTTCAATTAATAATACCAGCATTCGTGTCGTCGCATGGCAAATTGCATATACGTGCACTTTTAACAAAAGATCAATTTGCTCTTTCACGAACGTAAAATGTATCGATCAGGGAGAAATTCATTTCTCTAATGAAACATAATCCCGGAGTCAAGGGCCAAACAAGGGTTTTTTGTAAACTTTAAATAATCGTGGAATTTATTTTAGGGTGGTGAACAAGACATTTTTGATGGTTTGATTTTAATTTATTGTAGGTGTTATATCGGATCGTTTATTTTCATAGCGTAAGCTTTTTTTCGAAATATCGAAATGTTTGCGTTTCCATCGATTGGAAAAATTCTGATAAGATCTATAATTAGTTTGCCCATGTTTCTGTGTGTTCAAGTAGATGCAAATTCATTATACAAATGGTTTTCTTTTTTGAGAATCAATTAGATCAATGTTGCTTTTTCAGGATTACGAATGAACTTACACTTTCAAAATTATTGAGTTACACGGTTCGTTGAATTTTAATTACTTAAAATCTCTGTTTTGTGTTTTCGTCCATTTTCGTTCGTAGGTATCTATACGATATTTGAAAATAAATCGAATGAAACTAAATGAATTGAAATTATTATATTTTTATGCTAAACCGCGGTGAACATGCCTGTCTCGTTATCATCCATTATTATCCATATTATCCATATCGTTATTATCCATTTAATCTTAGGTTTGCATTTCTGTACGATATAAATATTATAATACTATAATATAAAACTACAATACTGTTATTCAGTTGATAAATAATTTTCAAAGGATTTAATTAAATTATAATAGCGATGATTATTTAATAAATGTAATAATAATTTACAAGGACATTACCGAATTGTGTTTAAACAACTTGTTTACATTGGTACATGCAATATTATGTTAGATACAGAGATTAGGATTATATTCGCTATCATTTGTTTTTGATTATATTGGCTCCTCGACTGTTTGGACAGGTTACAGATTGCAGGAAATGAGTACACACCACTTTCAAAATTGATGATTATGCAATTACATTTACCAACGAAATTTCAATTGATTACGATAAACCAGTATTTTAAGATTTAGATTATAAATTATTCACAAATACAAATTCCACGTTAAAGTATATGTAGATCTCTCGCTTTCCCGATTTTTTCTAAAAATGAAGCCTTACAGTCTTTTCCAAATAAACGGTCCGAATTGCAGGAGTAATTTTCATACGAAATTCCACAGAATAAGAATTCCTTTGCGACAACTATTAAGTTAAAAATTGATTTTAATAAATTTGAAGTAACATTTGCGAAATATATCAGGGCGCAAGGCAAGAAAATCTATTTCAGCGTCGATGATTTCCCTCTGCTTATGAAACTAATTTTCATAAATTAAAAGAATCTCTAAAGAACATGATGAACTTGGAATAAATCAAAGATACTCTTCACCAAGAGTATCTTTCCAGTCAAAGATTAATTTTCACGAATTTTAAATAATATTCGAAATTTGATATATTTGATAAATCCGGAGATGTATCACGACAAAGAAAATGTAGCGTGGATGATGTTAATCTTCTGCGCTGTAGAAGCAGTTTCCATAAATTTAAATGTAACGATCCCCGTGAAATTTTCATAAATTTAGATATAAAAATAAGAAACTCCTTTCAGGATAAATAACTTAACGCATGAAAGATTAATTTTCGTGAATTTAGAACAATATCCGTGAAATTCCTGAAGAGCGAGAAACTGTACGGTGGTGTCGATGATGTTCCGGAATACGGTATTAAGCTGCTATCGAAATGTGACGAAGCTAGAACGGAGTATCTGGGGACTTGAAGGCCGGTAGCACGAGCCAACTTAACTTTCGCGTGAACATATACGTATCAGGTGCTTTGCTAACTTTATGCTAATCTTTCTCTCCTTCGGCTGCTACGCGTTTCAAGCGAGTAGTACATTACGTAGGATCCTCTTCGTATCTTTCCATCGTATTTCATTCTCCTTATGTTGTGATAATTAAGAAGACCAAAGAGAAATTGCTACACGATTTTCCTCCTCTGTCTGCTACTTTCTTTTTTCGGAGATGTAACACGCATTCCTAGACGAGATATTCTTTTTGTTTCTACTTTCTTTTTTTTAAATCTTCTTCAAGAACGGCTACTCTATAATCTTCGCGTATGCTCGTTAGTTGAAATAAATAACAAAACGTAATCGATTCTACTTACCAATTATTCACTAAATGGCAATGTCAGGCTTCTTCAATCGGTTAGCTGTCGCGATCACTTTGAAAAACGTGTAGCTAAAATGTGTAAGGTAATAGCAAAAGGTAAGCGATGACGAGTATACTCGTCAAACACAGAGTATGCGTAGCTGTTATAATATAGAATTAAGCAGTAACGAAAGGACCGTTTTATTTTTTAATTTCATTACCGACAGAGCTCGTCGTAACACCAAACATCGCCATTTCTTCGTGACGAGTATACTCGTCAAAACGGGATTGTGTGAAAGTTGAAATAGGCCTGTCCTAAAGACCTTCCACTCCACGTGGCGCTCTATTTATCATTTCTTCCGTAGCTAGCACAATGAGTGAGAAAGCAGTGTTGTCATTCGTTGCATAACGCGTAATTATATTAAGTTTTTAATCCTGGGCGGCACAAAAGTCTTTGAAATTTTGATAGATTGCGACCATAGTTCGGGGATGAAGCATTATGGAGAAGCTAAGCGTTTTACTGGAATATAAAGTTACGAAGAAACTCCAGTTTATATCTGACTGACCTTCGTATCACGACATATCGTATTAGAACTTCATCTAATACGAAAAATCTCACGTTCTATACGTTACAGTCGATGAAACAACCAAACAGAGATTAAAACAGAAATGAAAATCCGCACCAAAAAAACCAACTACATCGGCCGAACATAGGTTGGTTTTCAAATGATCGCTCAGTCAATTGCACAAATTTCACCAGGGCTCGATTTTGTTTGCTCGAAACAAACAGGAAACGGCCGTGGCGTTATTGAATCGACGGTGCAATTCGATTTCGCGAAAAATCACCCTCGCACGGCGCACCCCACGCCGCGATAGATAGAATGGAGAGAGGCGAAGGGTCGCGCAGCACCCTCTGGAGCACCCTTTCGTTGGATGAGCGGCACGTCGGAAGGCACTGCTCGGTGTAATAATTTCGAGAGCTACCTCGCGCTAATTCCTCGACTAATCGGCTACGTCGAGCCAACCTACGGCCAGATCGAGGGAGAACTTACGGTCTCGCGACGTTATGTTTACGATACGCAGGTGTGTACGCCGCTTTATGGTTCGTATCTTCTCGTGAACTATGACCTCGATCGATATACGCGATACATTCGACCGTCAGAAATTTCGCCAGGATCGATTTTGCTATGTTTTTGAAATATTCGGGCGAACGAGCATTCGTTGGTTATTTTGGGAAATTTCAAGAAGGTGAATGATAGATTTCGTTTCTTCTAACGTCGCACATTTTTTCTCAAGTTATCCTCGTTAAAATCGTATCACAAGATCTTCTAACATTCCCTGTCAGTCTTCGAAAACTCACTTGATATTCTTACCACTCTTCCTTATCGAATCTAGCGACGATTCATTTATCAAGAGACACGTCATTCGTCTCGAAAAGTGCGCGACGATCTTCAAAAACTTACTTGATGCACTTAAAACTACACCCTTTCGTCTCAAACGACCCATGATTTATTCATTTCTGGCGCGCAATGAGGAACTACGGTAGTTCGTTTCTTAAAGTCTACGACGCATAATGTAAATGGTAATTTTTTATTTTGTATGACAAGTATACTTGTCAGACGCAGTTATCTGGTTAAAAAATTGTATTCGGAGAATGTGACGTTAAATTCTGCGAAAACCTGTATCGCCCCGTCGCCGGTTGAACCCCACGTTCTGCTGCCTAATATACTCGACGCTTTTCCCTCCCAAACGATCTGCGGGATCATTCGTTTTTGGCGCGTAAAAAAGAAAGAGAGAGAAAGAGAGAGAGAGAGAGAGAGAGCTGCTTGGTTTCGAAAAGTCGTCGCGGGCAAACGGTTCGGGTCTACGGAGACGTCCCAGCAGGGACATCCGGCCAAATTAATTCCTACGGAAGCCACCGGTATCTATATCTGTGTAACACACACACAGTATCCACTCGCACACGTATACACTCGCGCGTCTTCCTCTTGATATACAGACACGCCACTACAATCTCGTCCGGTTGCACACAGACGAGAAAAACAGGCGATCCTTGTGCGGTGGCGAAGTACAAGGAACAGCCATCTTTCTCAGAAAGAAATTAAACTTTTCCCCAAGGTATACTTTCTCCTCTTCTCTCCTTCGTTGCTCCCTTGGCCTGCACTCCTTTCTCTCTATCGCGAGCTGTTAAGGTCACGAAGGTCGAAGGAAACACACTAGGCACGCAGGACGTCCTCGTAGGATGCCGAAGGGTGGCTCTGGCCAGCCTATTGCTATTGTTTGCCCTGTTCCCTGGGGAACTGGCCTGGCCCTTAACAGTGACATGTACAGTTCACACTGTACACCGGGTGTCTTCGTGATATTGTAGGATTTCTATCAATGACGGGCACAATCTGGCTAACGGTTTCAAAGGATTGCTGGATAATAAATTGGATCGATAAATTTCTTATCGTCCCATGGTCTTTTGATGGTTTGAAGAATTACGCGGTGAACTCGGCTTTGACACGATATTCATTCATTTTAGGAGTGTCACGAGTATAGTATGCATTGTTTCTTTTTCTCGTTATTTTACATTGTACGATTTTTTACAGTATACGATTACATGTATCCTATAGATGTATGAATGTTTAAATGGTATTTAGGTGCTTAATTTGCTATTCCCTAATTAGTTATTAGTTAGTTAGCGTTTTGTACACAGGCAAAAGATCTTAGTAGGTGTTAAAGATCTATTTCTTTCAGGAAACTTACAGTTTTGATGCAATAGCAAGGTAGATATTCGAAGGTGCCGTGGGTGTTGCAGTATTCACGGGGTTGCGGGTTCTGTTCTTTGCTAAACTGCGACTGTGTAACATCGTAGCGAACTATACTGAGCCTGGTTATTTATATTATTACCTTGTGCTTTTGCCACAAGTTATTCCATCCGTCTGTTATCGTTGTTCTTGTAAGATGTTTGTCTTTTACGTCTTCGTTACAGTAAAGCGTCAATTAACCGAACCATTTAGGACCAAGGTGGTTTGGATAATCGAACATGCATGTACTTACCCAATTGATAAATACAGGAATTTGCCCCAAAATTATTTATTGAGCGCAATAGCATTACTGATGTAATTTCAAACGTAATGTACATAATAACGTAAAATAGTGATTCATTTCTTACAAAAAAACTCCGAAGTAACAATATACGTACAGTTATTACATACATACAGAGATATGTACATTCTTTTACAAAAAAAAAAAAAAAAACAGTTGCATGTATGCAGAACATGTATACAAAATACATGTACAGTACATAGTGATTATTTACGGTGAATGTGACGAAAGTTTATTTTTTAAAGTAATAATCATTCCGCTTCGAAGAATTAGTTGTGATAGCGACGATGCAACGCTGATTCAGATAATCGAGGCTCGGTTAATCGATGCTCTACTGCACTAGTTGGTTGTTGGAGTGTGGTGTTGCTTTCTTTCAAGAATTTCCGACTTCTTATGTGAAATAGGTTGGCTGCAGGTGGTCTTTCGGCGTAACGAGAACTGGTGGACTCTTTTAGTAATATTTTATGCACCAGGTTATTGGGTGTTGCGAATATGGTCGCCGCGTAGGAGAGCTGTTTTCTTCGGAATTCCAGCCGCCTTAGGCTTCCTGAGGGCAAGAATGCCGTACACTCGACTCGTTCGCTATGTTTCTGTTATTATTCTGGCTGCTGCCTTATGCATAGCGTTTAGAATGTTAGGTGTGCTTGGCGATACTGAATTATATGCGACGCAACACATCGTCTATTTTGGACTATATTAAGGTTTTACAGGTAAGAGTTAGCATCTCTCGGTTAGCTCCCCAGTTTCCGTTGGCTATGATTTTCATAATTTTTAGCCTGCGTGTACCATCATCCTTCAGTCGTATCATATTCATTAACCATCATCTTACGCAAGCCAGTTCAGAATGCTCATTAAACATTAATCCGAGTATTTTTTTTATATGTGTATGTATATATCTATGTGATATGATATTTATATATTTATATGATATGTACATGTATATATGCAAAATGCATTGCAATTTTCGTACTATATATATGTGTGTATATGGTATGTATATATATAGTACAAGACGTGTTGTAATTTTCATACTATGCATATACATATATACATATTTTTTTAAATAGAAAATTACAACACATTGTCCATATGATCAAAGGTACAAATACTTAAAGACTGAACAGCTACTTGAATAGAGGGAAAGGGGCCAGCGATTATCAGCGCAGCGAAGTATGGGCTCGTTGGAGAGATGGAATAGACGTTAGGATGCAGCCGATGGGAATTTTGACGAATTTGGAAATTTAGAGCGCGGGGAACCAGAGAGGGAAGGTAGTTAGTACAGAGGAGATAGTTAGTCGTTAGTAAGAAAAAGAGAAAGCTTTGGCCTGGTTAAGAAAACTGGAGAGCAAAAAGGAAGGAAAGGAATTAGAGTCACGAGTTATATAAGGAATAAGTAATTATAGTCAGGTGAATATGTGGCTAATAACCAGGTTGATAGTAAATAGTCAGATAAGAGCTAGGCAATAAGAGTTAGACGAGTATAATTGGATAGGTAGGCAATAGCTAGGTTGATAACTAAGTTATGATAAATAGTCTGATAAGAGGAAATGTAAATATATGTATAACATATAAGATGTGAATTTACTTATGAGAAGGATGCATTGTTTAGAGCGTAAGACAAATAAGAACAACAATTGTAGATCTTTTCATGGCCTCGAGGCTGAAAAAATATATTATTATTATTATCGTTACAACAACATATTTTCCAATACATCTATTTCAGATTGTTCATTCAATTTAAATAATTTCAAATTTATCGTAAATTTACGATATGAACAGATACGTAATAACGAAATTTATTTAAAATGTAGCATTGTACCTTAGGAATGTTACTTAGAAAGCGTAAATTTGAAATGTCCAGTCCAAATTGTCCCGGTACTTATCATTTGAGGGTCATATAAACTTTATCTATTGGAAGAGAACATAAGTTAGTGTCTCACTAAGATGTCTGATTCTACTGACGCATATGGCGCGTCCCTTCAGTTGTTTCAACAATTTCGCTGACCCGACTTGGACGATCTTATCCTCATCTAATGATCGTTAGCGATCTTCGTAGCAATTGTTAGTTGGTGTACTTTTTTATTCCTGGCAAACCGATTCGCATAAATTACGAAGCTGGAAAGCAAGTTCCAAAAATAAAAAATTCAATGATAACGATGATCCAGTGAATCTACTTGTCTAATTCAATTCAAATGTACTCTTCTTATGCGAACAAAAAATTATGGATAATAAGGAAAATCAAAGAATGTCTTCTATTATGAACTTCATTTACACTGTTTATATTTGAACTGTTCGGCAGATTCAGGCAAATGGTGATCTCACCCTGGTTTTCAAAATGAAAGCAACGTTAATCATTTATAGAAAAATCGATTGTGATAAATTAGAAATTGGACATAGTATAATTAATAAAATATCTCGTTTGGAATAATCATAGGGTCACGACGAGGATTAATAAAACCAGCTAACCAGACTTAAGTAATTCGAATTTAATGTCCGTCACGAGACGTCCCAGCAATTAAACTCTCTGACAAGGCTCGAATGGAAAGCACGAAACTGTCTCGCGATATCATAAACCGTACCTCGAATCGTGAACTCTAATCGTGAGTTCTAATTTATTATATCTGTTTAATTATATCACCTAGATAGCGATCGAGAATTCGTACAGCTGTTTCAGGAGTTCCTATCATCTGTATTAAGCCAGAAACGCGATTGAGTCTTCAATTTGATCGATCGTCGCGTTACTCTACGTGAATAATCATAATCATTATACGGCAACTATTATTATCTTCAATATTTACTATTAACATAGCAATCACCATGGTCATTGTCATTAGAATTATCATCAATTAGATTCAGTACTATTATCATCAGAATCACCATTGCTATTATCATGCAGTAGCAGTGTAATTACCATCGTCATCGTCATTACCATCATCGTTATTTTCAATATTCGTTGTTAACATCATGATCACCAACTTCCATATTATCGTTATTGCAATAATTATTAGAGTATTAACAGTGGTATTACCATCAAGTTAGAGTATTACCATCGTCGTCATTATCATGATCTTTACTGTCATCATTACATTATTCGCTGTTAACATCGTTGTCACGGTTACCTCCATTACTTCAGAAAACAAATCTTTCATCCTTCCACATAGAAATTTAGAAATTCTCCGCGCATATTCGCGAGCATCTCGATCATTCCCGAAACGATACAGTTTAATCGTCAAAGAAATTCCATGAAATCCAGTCTGACTTTCCACGCTGGAGTCCTCAAAGAAATTCCAGGAAAAAATCCGATAGAACTGTCAACTCTTTAACCTTTACAGAAAAATGAAAGCTCGTAAAAATCCAGTCGAACCTTCAACCTTGTAATCTTCAAAGAAATTCCATAAAATTTCATACAATGCAATCTGTAATATTTGATCTACCTTTATCTTTAATTTTTACAGAAGTTCCATAAAATTGCAAAAAGTCCAATCCGACTTGACCTTCAAAGCAATTGTCCTAAAAATCGATCTTAACTTCGATATTAAAGAGAAAAATAATTTTCGAAAAAAAGAAAAAAGACGAAAAATCTCCGATAAAATCTAATCTGATCTTCATTATGAAGTCCTGTCAACACTTAAAACGATCGACCGAAGCGGCAAAAGAAAGAAAACCGAGGGTGAGCTCGCTCGCGCGCGCGCTCTGGTAAAATCCAATTTAGGTCGAATGAGAACCAGCAGTATGAGAGTCACTGGGACGTTCCCGCGGGACCACTGGGAGCAGTGGGAAGCCTCTGTACCCGTGCTGGGGCTATTGCCGGCTACGCGAACGGAGGGGGACTCCCCAAGGAGGTAATTACCCTCCCTACGTTCGCCCAGCCACCCACAAGCCATCGCAACTTCAACTCCTGCCGGAGTTACATGCTAATACAAAACCAAAACCGGTTCCCAACAGCTTCGAGCGCCGCCGAAATTTATACGTGTTGGCGCAAAGACAATCGTAACTATGTCGATCGTGCGTACCTTAGTCCTTTTCAGTCCTCCTTTGACAGCTTAAAGAAACTTATTTTTCAATCTTGTTGACAAGGCTTCGTGTTCGACGAATTTCTCTTTTTTTTTCTGCAAATTATTTGGAAGTTATTTGAAGAAAATTTGCTAATATTTGTAATTTGAAAAAACAAATGGTAGGACAGGGGCTGAAGGTTTAATGGAGAAATCAGTAGAATTCTAAGACAGTTGTTGCCACCGTCAACATGGCATACTGATAAGGGTCTTTTTATCACAACATAGAATTATATAAAAATTTACCGTCCACCGACGATGTTTAGTACAAATTGAATATTTTCTATTGCTTTTGCGCTTTAGCTATTTTATTACGAATCTTTTATTTCAGTCGAGTCGTGTGTTCTTCGTCCGGTCAACTGCGTTTGACGAGTATATACATCGAACAAAAATTTCATTTCGGTGCGTTTGACGTGTATACTCGTCGTCGCTTGTATTTATTCACGCGCTCCGTGACCTAACCCCATGAGAGATTTCTAAAACTAAATAGCGCAGTTAACCGGTTATAATATAAAATATTGAACGAGGCAAGATTCGATAGAGTTCTTCGATAACTTTGACAGAATAAGTGTCTTAATACTTACGATCATTAGTGTACACGTATCATGACGCTATATAACTATATCGTACGATATATTTATTATATGAAAGAAAGCAAAAGAATAGCAAGAAATATGGCTGGAAAAATCGAAAAGTTTTTCAGTGGAATCGCGAGCGCGTATCCTGCGTTATAACGTAATGAGAAATCTAAAATTCCACCAAGTGAAATGTTTTTTTTTTTTTTGTTTTTATGTTCTCTGTTCTCTCTGGTCGTTCACGTAGTATATTTCGGTGGCAACGACAAACTGATTACCAACAGTGTCCCAAGCGCGGCCTTGGAACTCCCAAAAGTCATACTCGTAAAAAAAGACTATTGTACACCGCGGACTTCCGGGTTATTTATACGAGTTATCTCTTCTCTGAAACCACGAACTGCGTTTGCTGCAACGTTTCGCGCCGCCCATGACTTATGAGCGATGATAATTCCACAAGCTTGAATGCACACCTTCTCCTTGCTACTTTTGCCCCTGCGATTCTCCTTTGTTCCCTTATCAATGAATTATTCCCACTTTCGAATAAACAATTAACTTTCGAACCAACTTTTCTACGTTGAAACGCAGTCGCCAGCGTCCTCGTGGATATCTCTTTTCTTTTTCTTCGTCCCTCCGAGGATAAAGTTGATATTCGCGAATTGCGAATGCTTTTGCAATCGAAAGAAGTAGTTTAGGACGATGATTGGTCCGTAGGAACGGATCTGTAGCGTGGATGCTAGTAGATGTTTTCAAGTTTCTGGAGCTTCAGTTTTTAGTTGTGCGACTTTCCTTTATTAGCTTTTTGGCTGAAGAGTTTATCGATATTCGCGAATTGCGGACGCTTTTGAATTTTGCAAGAGCTTAGGATGATGATGGTCTGTTGTTTGGCATATGTCCCAGTCTGTAACGCGGATGTTGGATTCTTCAAGTTTCTGCAGCTTTCGGTTCCTATCTCTCTGTGATTCTTCTTTGTTAGCGTAATACGAGCTTAGAGTCATATATTATCGAGTGCATTTTTACGCAAATTACAATTAGCAATATTGAGAAATAGAGGAAATACTTAGGCCTTATTTTAAGTTGTTTTAATTCGTTTAATTTCTCCTTTCAATATTTCCTTTAGTTTCGATAATCCCTTTTCTTAAAAAAAGAACACTCCAGTCAATTAATTACCGATCTACAAAACCTTCCAACCCTCGACTTGACATTTTAACTCCGTCCTCTCTGATACAATTATCATCTCAACTTCGAACAACTCTTCACTCATCCACAAAGAGTACAGAAATTCCAGGAAACAAATTCCGAAATTCGTTCACCTTTGCTCTAATGAAATTTAATTAATTTCTATTAATTATTTTAATGTAATTAAATTTAATTAATTCCTCCAATAGAGTTCCTCGACAGCTTGCATAAAGAAATCTTTGATTTCCAATTTCTTTTCGCATCTCTTCTTGCCTTGTCGATTGCTGCAACGAAAGAATATTTTGACGACAAATATTAGATTGAAAATTCATATATACTGGATACATAATCATAACATTAGATACATAGCCCGAAATCACAGCGCAGAAATGATTGAAACTTAGACTCGACCAATTTGGCTACGCGCATCCAGGTGATCCAAGCTTTTCTACAACTCCCTTCTTTTATTATAGTCCCGAAAATCTAGTGGCGTAATTCCAGCCAATACAGAGGCTAATGGAGGTGCACATTGAAATTTCATGGGATTTCGGGCGATCGAGCGGAACGAACTTAGATACACGACGGTGGCACGGTAAGCGTGCTTTCGACCCTTTCTGCTACACGGATGGATATAATACGAGAAAGGGTGGAAAAGAGCCGCGACGGTCCCATGGGAGCCATACCCCGGTGATATTGGCTCCCATAGCCCATTCCTGCGCATAGGAGACCGAACCACCTTGGGCCAGCTGGTCGAGGAAAACTGGCCAAAATTCAAATTTCCCACCGGAGTATGCGCAACTTTAAGCGTAACTTGTACGAAACAACCACCGATATCCCCACGCCCTTCTTTTCTTCTCTGCATTCGCGATCGGATACTTTTATTTTTTATTCTTTTTTCCCCTTTTTCTTTTCTCTGTGTTACACCGTGTATCGATCATAGTTAGAGCAAAAGGACAGGGATAAAGGATGGTTTGAAAGATTTTTATCCAGTTGAAATTATATGGATAGGCGAGAGGATTTTGTAAATATGCGTATTGTACAAGAATCCTGAGAATCGGGGATGAACAATGGTCGAAGATCTTTGAGGCAAATTTTATTGTACCGTTGATATTGGTTTCTAATCTAAAGATTGGTAAGATTGGTAAAGAATCTAATTTATCAAGAATGGGAAGGCGTAGATGTGGTAGAAATTGCGAGTTTGCAATTTACGTACTTTTTAGGTAAATTGGACTATGGAATTTACAGCAATTCTTTTAAACGTTTGGACATTTGGAATTGGTGAATCAGTTTATGAATTAGCTTCGTAATTTCTATGGACATGTGGAATGTGTGAATTACCTAGTTTATGAACTAACTGTATAATTTTTATGGACATTTGGAATTTGT
The DNA here is from genome assembly GCF_040668555.2 of Bombus flavifrons. Lineage (NCBI taxonomy): Eukaryota > Metazoa > Arthropoda > Insecta > Hymenoptera > Apidae > Bombus > Bombus flavifrons. Next base: position 6,040,303 of record NC_138455.1, on the reverse strand, counting down.
GAATTACCTACTTTATGAACTAACTGTATAATTTTTATGGACATTTGGAATTTGTGAATTACCTACTTTATGAACTAACTGTATAATTTTTATGGACATTTGGAATTTGTGAATTACCTAGTTTATGAACTAACTGTATAATTTTTATGGACATTCGGAATTTATAGATTATCTAGTTTATGGACTAACTGTATAATTTTTATGGACCTCTGGAATTTGTGAATTAGTTTATCAATTATCTTCATTATTTTCGCGGGCACTTGAACTTTGTGCATTAGTTTGTGATTTACCTTTATAATTTTTCTGGACATTTGATGTTTGTGAATTAGTTGATAAATTATCTTTTTAATCTTCTTGGACACTTGAAGTTTGTGGACTAGTTAGGTGAATTAGCTTTACAATTTTTGTGGGCATTTGGTGTTTGTGAATTAGTCTATCAATTATCTTCTTAATCTTCATAGATACTTGTAGTTTGTGGTTTAATTAGGTGAATTAGCTTTACAATTTTTGTGGGCCTCTGGAATTTCTGAATTAGTTTGTCAACTATCTTCTTAATCTTCTTGGGCACTTGAAGTTTGTGGACTAGTTAGGTGAATTATCTTTACAATTTTTGTGGGCATTTGGTGTTTGTGAATTAGTCTATCAATTATCTTCTTAATCTTCATAGATACTTGTAGTTTGTGGTTTAATTAGGTGAATTAGCTTTACAATTTTTGTGGGCCTCTGGAATTTCTGAATTAGTTTGTCAACTATCTTCTTAATCTTCTTGGGCACTTGAAGTTTGTGGACTAGTTAGGTGAATTATCTTTACAATTTTTGTGGGCATTTGGTGTTTGTGAATTAGTCTATCAATTGTCTTCTTAATCTTCTTGAGCACTTGAAGTTTGTGGACTAGTTAGGTGAATTAGCTTTACAATTTTTGTGAGTATTTGGTGTTTGTAAATTAGTCTATCAATTATCTTCTTAATCTTCATGGACATTTGAAGTTTGTGGATTAATTAGGTGAATTAGCTCTACAATTTTTGTGCGCCTCTGGAATTTGTGAATTAGTTTGTCAACTATCTTCTTAATTTTCATGGACACTTGAAGTTTGTGGACTAGTTAGGTGAATTAGTTTTACAATTTTTGTGGGTATTTGGTGTTTATGAATTAGTTTATGAATTACCTGTACAATATTTCAATGTTTTATTGTGCAAGCTCCCGATTCTGTTGAACCAAATTCATCGAAAAATATCGATGTCGAATTGAAAGTAACAATTGTCTACAAATCTCACGCGTTTGAGGAATTGAATTATTTGAAAAATATAGAGTGGAAACCAAAAATCGTTAAAAAGGAAACATTCTGTTTCAGAGTACGCACAAGAAGGAAGGCCATCGTCAGTTCAAGGTCTAGATCTGGAGAATCAGAACAGCCTCGACAGCGGTGAGTCTTAAAGTTTCACGTATAATTGTTCTCACTCTTATCAAACGTATCTGCTTTTTTACGTAAAATTTTGTCACGATCGACGGTTGATGAAAGATAGGACGAAAGAGAGGGTAATGCAGAGATTCTTAAACAGTCTCGTGACCCATAAAAATCTCAGAGAACTCGAGGAGATTCTAACAAGCAAAAAGCTACGGCGATAAAGAGGGTAGCCTCCCTTTTCTGTTTCTCGCTTTCGTTTTTCTCGGGTCGAGGGGGTGAATTTTTTAGACGGACATCGGCTTGTAGAATCCCCCTGCATTCTTCCGCCCTACGATTTCAGACGAAAATTAGGGTTAAACTGGTGACACGATGAAACGATGTGAACCGTTTTAAATTTCATGGAAGTCGTATCTCTCTTTGTTTATCGTCGCGATGTAGATTTCAAATATTAAATAACGTAGGTAAAAAGAAAAAAAGAAGATAAGAAATTGTAAGTTTGGCATTCAATAGAATTTTTGTACAACTAATAAATATCTTGTTAAGTGGAATATAGGGATTGAAAATTTGAAGGAAATTAGGATCTAAAGTTAGTTCCGAATTAATTATGCAATTTTGAATCTTTTAGCTGACAACTCTGTGATTTTTTCCTTTTTTTTAGTATTATTTATGGAATATTCAAATCTTTTTACTCGCAATTGTAGGAATTTTAACGTATTAACGTTCAACATCGTCGTACGAGATTTGCTAGTATACTTAGAATTCTTAAAATTATCCCAAAACTGAGGTATTCCAAATTTAAAATCTCCCAGCTCGAATGGACTCGAAATTTTCAATTTCAGATTCCGCGTTTTGTTCGTATTCGATTCTTTTGCAGTTTTATAATCCACGTTGCAGTTTCTCGATCTAGAAAAAGTCAAGTTGAACGAATCTGTAATCTGTTATCGTCGAACGTATTGCCGACACCCTACATATTCTAATTCACAAGTTTTGTAGTTTGCTACTATCCGACTTTCACCAGCTCCAACCTTGAACTTTCGCTTTTATTCTCACGCGTTTCAATGTTGCTCGTTGCGCGTAATATCAATCGGATGGTGTAAACGTTGAATGCGATCTTCTGATAGCAGGTGTAAGGGTTTTTATCAGACTCGAGGGACTAACTGCAAAATTTCCTGCAGATTTGGTTTATACTGGCACGAGTTTCCACGAATTCGACGTGCATACGCTTACGTAATTCGATTACATGGAGAGTAACAGAGGACCCAGTTCGGTTTGACTCGGTTTTACTCGACCAATCTCCCAAGTCCATTACCAGCTTGCAGGAATATTGTCACAGACACAATTAACTATTTCGTCTGATTGATTTGGAACAGTGATTTATAAACGCCGGAATACGTGACGTTGTAATAGCAATTCAAATTGTTTAATTGTTACCAGTGAACAAATTAAATCTGATTTAACGTTACTTGCAGATAACAATTATAGGCGATAGTATCTACGATTTTCAAAACTTTTTAACGATTTTTTTTTATCTCTGTGAGTAACACGTAGTTGGTAGATTTTATCTTCTATTTATGATGGAACTTATATTCATATTTATGTATTTAATACTTTGTGTGTTAATCAGGTTGTTAGTAGATAGGTAGGTTGGTAGATCGATTTTTCTTTAGAAAGTTACTTTGGCTACGAAAGGGTGTCAAGTGGTGAAAAATCACGAACGCCAATGAAAGTTTCTTATGAGAGAATAAAATACTTATTTGATAAATACCTTTTTAAACAAACTCTTTTAAATCATCTACGGTCAGAAAAAGAAAGAGGAGGAAGAGACAAAAATTGTTTGTCAGGTTTCAACTTATCCAATCGTCAAATAAAACATTAACGTAGAGGAACGAATACCTCCGTAATAAGGATTAAAACACCCTGTACACCATTCAAATGAGCATATCAAATAATTTCCCTGGAGGAGAAATAAACAGAACATTTCTCAACACACTTCACGTTATATTTAACAAATTCGCTCTGACAACCGCAACGAATGGTCTAAAGCGCTTTTTGTAGCACCAAATTATTCTGTTCAAAAATTCTCAAAACAAGTAGTACAAGAAACACTCTAATCTCAAATTAATCCCGCGCAAACTGAAATAAAGAAACGAAGCTCTCAATGAAAGATTTAAAACACCGTTTGAGGCGCGCGCGGATGAATTTGTGAAAAACGATTGTCTTCAAAAAATTTGGAACGAAGAAGTAAAACGAATGTCAAACTCGTGCTACGAAAACCAAGATAAAGGGACGAAAATCGCGGCAAAGGAGTTAGTGGGCAAACGATTCGCGTAAAAAGAAAGATTGGAAGAAGGTAAAACAAATTTTTGGACGCGTTTCTACGACGCACGGAGGAAAGTTTGATGCAGAGGGTGGCAGAATCCGCAGCTTTTCGGCGAGGACACGCGAAACGAGAGGCTGTGTGCCACTAAAGGGACACATTTATGTCTTCCCAGGAGTGCGTTAGCTAGCCGGGGATAGCCGCCGCCGGCCAAAGGCAAAACCATCCCCTTGCCTCCTCTTCGAGCCTTATTCACGGGCCAGCACTCTCTGTCTCTCGTCTATCCCGCAGCAACTTCCTCTTCAAACCAACGAAACTAAAGCTGGAATCTCTGTGTGTTGCTCTGGACGGTAATCGAATCACCGTGGTCGCATCACGATTCCGCGGAAACTCGTTCGTCGACGTCGAACCCGCAATTTCGATTACGCCCTCGAGAAGTGCCGTCGTGTTTGCTCGCCCGGCAAACAACTGCACCGTTTTCCGCCGCCATCGCCGCCGCTTCTTCCATTAAAAACGCGTCCAATTTTGTCCAGAATTGCTCCGCGTTCGATCTATCATCACCGTCCACGTTTCCATTTTACGGGGCTCCGTTTCTATTTTTCTCTCTCTCTCTCTATCTTTCTTTTTGGAGGGGGAAGAGGAGGTGGAGGATGATACAGGATTTGGAGTTTCAAGGTTGGAAGATCGATAAGACGGTTCGAGGACACTGTGGTTTGATTTACCTTGTTCCTTTTGCGTTCAGTAACTTCAGTTCTAGGGGTTAGTTTCTATCGATCATTCTTTATATAAAATACATATTGATATTAACGTTACTAACGTTTCGAAGTTTAATTCAAAATTGTTCGTCGTTGTTTCGTCTTTGTTCGTCCGACTTTATGTAAATGATCCGAAAATTAAGAAATTGATTAATCGGACTGTATAAAGACTTTACTGTTACTACTTTTTGACTTTACTTTACTGTTAAGACGGACTGTTAGAGGAACGAAAGAAATAACGACGAATGTAGAATTTTCAATTAAATTTTGAAACAGGTTGTTCGACCGGGTCTCGCAAGGTTAGTGTTAATAGACAGAAAAATACGATGATCTTGAAGAAACTGTTAAAATGACCTTCGCCTTAAAATCACCTTTTTTTATCATTAAATGTACGCCTTAAAATCATGCGCGTTCTATTTAGTCGTTTTTCTTACTTTCAATAGTAACAGAAATAATTTAGGTGCTGGAGTTAAAATTAACACTCTGTATAGGAGAAAAATGATTCCTCTTTCAGCGTTTTAATGGAAGTAGAAAATACTTAAGGGTTGGAACGTTGCGTGTAATTGTTCAGAATTGCTTCACGTTTCGTTGGCCTGCCTCTCACGTTTAACAAGATAGCCATTTAGATTCCGAGGGTGGTTTCTTCAGACTCGTGGTTTCCTATGAGAAATTGATTCTCTGTCTACACAGATGCAAAATATAGATTACGAACAAGACACGAAACAAAAGGTAGGAAAATCGGTATTCGTAGATTGCAAGTAAACACGGAGAATGGTCCGAGCTTCGCAGAATGGTTTGACGTGGTTTGAGCTTCGTGAAATGATTTTGAGAATATGCTTCGAGCTCGACGCGATGATTTAAGAAGAGAATACTTCGATCTGATGTGGAACTTGGACAAATCAAGATTTTCAAGAATTTTCAGATAATGGTTGGCTTCGACACGTTGGTTGGTCTTCTTGTTTGAGCGGATAGTTATTTTCTCAACGGATGATACAAAAATAGAAAGTGAAAGATGGGAAAGATCACTACGATTTTTACGTTTGATAGAAAACGTACTTCGATTTACCTTCTCAGACTTCGATAATTCTGAATTTTCTAATTTTCCGCTCGAAACAAAAATTAATTCTACATCCAACCGACCATCTTCAAACTCGTAAGCAACTCCTAATCCCATAGATATGTCGCATCTTGTCGAACGTCCGGCCAGTCAGTCACCCAATCCAACCCTCCACCTCCTCTCAATTTTTTTCTTTCTCTTTCCTTTTATACCCCAGAGACCCATTGCAAGTTTAAGCTGGTCGCATTACGAACGTTCGATTCGGTTTCTCTCGGTTCAGCGTATCGCTCCAAGCTGCTCCCTTCTTTCGACTCTTAATTTAACCCTCCTGTTGGTAGTAACCCACCCCTTTCCACTCTTGTCCTGGAAACCGCCCCTTGGAATTCATTTCGGATGTTTATCCGCGCCCCGGATGGACAGTCGATCCTTACGATCGTCGGATTAACTTACTCCGACTGCAATTCCAGCATTTTGGGGACGTCTAAGGCGAAGGGGTTGGATCGACAACAAAAAGGGTTAGTCGCTCGTGATTAATCGACCTCCGTGTGTCGCTCGGTTTACACTTTGCTACGGTGTTTTAACGTGAACGCGCCTCGTTCGTACCATCTCTATCCTCCTTTCTTCTTTTTACCAGCTTCATTGCCTCGTTATGTTTCATATTACTTTCATAGCGCTGCAACGTGGATTTCTATGCGTTTAGGGGAAATTAGAAAGCGCAGAGTTTGCCACGGCATGTGTAGTCTCGAATGATGAAAAAGAAAAATGCAGGAAATATCAATCATTGCGAGAAAGTGCAGTAGGAAATTAATATGAGAAGATTGAAACGATAGTGATGATTATAAAAAATTGATGGACCATTAATATGGAAAAATGTATACAGAATTGAATTATTCACAGAAATTGAAAAAAAAAGATATTAAAAACTGATGAGAGATTAATATGGGAAGATGTAGACAATATTAATTATTATCAGAGATGGATAAAATGTTAATTATCATCAAAACCTGATAAAACGTTGATACGAGGAAATTGATAAAATATTCGAAATACAGGGTGGGTGGTAACTGGTGGTACAAGCGGAAAGGGGGTGATTCTACGTGAAAAAAGAAGTCGAAAATATAGAATAAAAATTTTTCGTTTGAGGCTTTGTTTTCGAGAAAATCGACTTTGAATTTTCGCTCGGTACGCGTGCGGTACGTTATAACGGATCCCACTGTAAATCGTTGTCGCGATAGAAAAATTAAAAAAAAAAAGAAAAATTAAAAAAAAAAATTTTATTCTATATTTTTGACTTCTTTTTTCGCGTAGAATTACCCCCTTTCTGCTTGTGCCACCAGTTACCAACCACCCTGTATATTGTCGATATTTCCAGGTTCTCAATTAAAAGGATCAATACGTATCGTCGATACAGTATTGTCAATATTTATTGTCCATATTTATCTTCGTTGAGAACCTCGAAATATTAAGAATATTATCGGTTAAATTTTTCCATCGAGACAACGATCTACAGTGAGATTCGTTATAACGTACCGCACGCGTACCGAGCGAAAATTCAAAGTCGATTTTCTCAAAAATAAAGCCTCAAACAAAAAATTTTTATTCTATATTTTCGACTTCTTTTTTCGCGTACAATCACCCCCTTTCCGCTTGTACCACTAGTTACCAACCACCCTGTATAATGTTTTCCAGGTTCCATTTTTTTAATTATATTCTCAGAAATGATACTGACAACTAAAGTTCTGTGGCATCCCGGAAAATATATACAGTGGCTCGCGATAATACTCTTATGTATATATTATACAAAACATTTTGAAATTTGATTATCATCGTAACGAGACACGATTACATCGCGATTAGGTTGATAAAATTTGAAACAGATGCGAGAATGTGTACAGTGGTTGCATTCTTTAGCCATCAAATTAATAAGAAAATCAGTTAAATTAAAAAATTCGTCCCTTCAGGGACGAAGTTCGAGTTTGGTCTCTGTAGATGTGTCGCGTAGAATTTTGTCCGTCTAGTCTTGACCATGTTTGTAGATTAACTAAGCTACAACAGCCTCGATAGACACGTTGAAAATTTAAAGCTGGTCTGTCTTTGGACACCAAGAAGCCTTCAACTTGCTTATTCATAATTACTTTGTAATGCGTCTTCTGCATCGTAAACCACTCAAGCAACTAAATAACCAAATAAATAATAATCTATCGTTAATACGATCATGGATTCTTCGCCATTCTTGCGAATGGTTAACGCAAAATCCTGATAAAAATAAATAAAAAGATCCTAACGAAGATGTACGTTTTCTTATTTTCCATCTTGATCGACACACGGTGAGAAGGGAAAATTATATTTCGAAAACCATTGAAATGCCTAGAAAAAAGTTCCATTAAGAACTAAAGCCAGCAAAATATTAATAAAAGAGTTGAGAGTAGTTGGAAACCAGAAATTTCTCCGAAACGTAAAATTCTTAAGGGGAACCGGCGCTTCCTTGTCTTCGAAGCTTTCATCCAAAATCTAATTGACGTGGAGTGTGAGCTCGCGTCAATCGTCGATCTTCCCAAAACTCGGAAATAAAAATGGAAAACTGGTGTTCTCGTCGGCCACGTAAATACCAAAATTCGCTGCAATTCGTCTGAAATTCGGTAGAAGATCGTAGCGTATAAAAAGTATGGAAACGGAAGCGTCAGAGAATTGGTAGAGAAATAATCGGTGAGACAGAGTTGCTGGGCGGAAATTGTTTTGTCGAGGATGAAATTTGGTGTTCCGGATCGCGGTTAAAGTCGACGGTAATTAGCCAGGACGGACGTGGACATGGACGAGCACTTTAAATGTCCGCCAGCCCATCGTCCTTCCCGCTGTTTAATTCGTTTATTATTCGATAAAGTTCTGACAGCCGGTTGGACCGGTGTCACCAAGCTTACCTGCCTGATCAACATCTCATGCTGGCGAAAGCTTGACGAAGCTCCACTTCCTCTATCGCATTCTCTTTATTTAACCCCTCTTCGCTCCTTGATTGTCGGCTTGACGCACGTTTTAACCAATTCTGATATGTTAAATAAATACCCTTCTTCTCCTTTTTATTATCTTCGTTAAGCTGTTTAATCGATATCATGCGAAATGGTAATTTACCAAGTGTCCACTTCGAGGTACTTTAATGAGAATAATTGGCTTAGAGTTACGAGGCTCAGTGAAATTATTAGTTGGTCATTTTTCGTAGAAACGATGCGAAAAGGTGATGGTAATTTTTTGTAAAGATAATAGGACGTGACGCCAAGTGGAAAATTCTCTTCTTTGAGAATTTTATTAAAAATGATTAGTATGGAATTACGTGAACGAGTGAGGTCGTTGGTTGGAAATTTTTTTCTAGAAATTATGTGCAGTGGAAATGTTGATCTTTTCGTTTGGTTGTATCTTTATCTTAGTTGTCGGTGGTTAAACATAAATCTAGAGAGAAAATTAAGTATTTTAATCGATGCGAGGTGGAAACGTATAAAGTTTCTGGCATTCCAATAAGACGTTAGAATTTAGCTTGTAAGGTATAATTGTAAGGCTGAATCTAATGAAATATTGCCGAGAGTGGTAAAGCCACGTGTTATTTTGGAAGGAAATTAGGAATAGGTGTTTTTGTACGGAGTACGACTAATTGAAAGTGAACAAATTACGTGGTTATATTTATTGATTAGTTTCTGGGGATGTATTATAGCTATGTATATCACAGTAATATGTTTCAATTTATATCGTTTGTATCTGTATAAATTCTTTTATTATTTAAATCGGTTTTATTTTCCACGATCGTTGGATATTGTTTATAATTACACTGAAACTTCTAAATTCTCGATATGCATTTGTAATTCCCTCTTTTAGAACAGTCTTAGTAGCTCTCTGATTTACCGACCAAGGGTAACCGTGTAATCGGACTTGTAGTTTATTCATTTTCCATAGCGCTGTACTCCACTAATCGTCATTTCGCCTGCGTAAATATTCAAATTCAAGAATTAAGAAGAAAAGAGATTCTACTTTTTAGAATTCTCATCGTCAAATGAAGAGACAACTTTGATACAAACGGAATTGGCTAACAATACATTGAATTTTAAAATTGCTCTTCTAAGACAGACTTCTTCTAAGGTAAGAAATATAACTTACTATGTTCTTCACGTATAACCTTCAATTTTAAACAAACTCCTTTTAAAAAAAGATTGTTCTTGCAAGAAATTAGTTACCAATATATTGAATTTAAAAATTGCTGCTCTATAAACAATAGAACATATGATTTACCATGTCGTTGACCTGTGACCTTCGATTTTAAACAAATTCTTAAAAAAAGACAATCTAATTTAAAGAAAACAGTGCCACCTTCCTATAACCTATATCGTAATCAATAATTAATGGCCGTCCACTTCCTATACGAATGCAGATATACAGAAACACAAAGACAGAGACATTAAGATTTCCTGTGAAAAATAAATATGTAATAACCCCATATTCGGTGCGACGTTAAACACAAATTTGAAAAAGGAACAGATATACCGAATTAAAGAATTGCTTCTCTGTGGAAGATGCAAGAGATATCAGCATATGACGAAGCATACGAGAAAAGAGCATAACATGGCTTACGATATCTTTGACCTACTAATCTCCAATCTTTCTATTCTTTTTTTTTTTTTTTTTTAGGAAATCTCTGAAGGAGAAAACGAAGGAAAAGAAACTCCATAAAATATGAACCACAAGCGCCATGCACCCATTACGTATCCAACACGCCAGTCCTCTAATCTTCATCGAGCAAATTGACAGCCTCCGTTGCACTCGTTTCCTTTCGCTTGGAGGAGCTCCTTGTTTCACAGCTTCCGGTCCCTGGTGCTAATAAAATAATAAATACACGGCGCGCCGCTGGGGTCGATGGTGTTTCACACCTGCTAGCTAGATCGATGCCTTCTTCCTCTTTTATTATTTTTTCGCCTTGTTTTCCTTCTTCTTTTTTTACTCAACTAACCCCCCATCAGGGCCGTAGCGCTGACTTTACACCCCCTTACAATGCCTCGGCGTACATTACATACAAGCCGGTTATTTCTCCGGGGAGTTTTCTCGCGTGAATACCGCGAAACCACGCACAGCAAGGTAACACGCGCGCACACACCAACGTTTTAGCGTTAGACCACGCGGAAATTTCTCTGGTAAGTTCTACCTCTTTTTCCCACCTGCTAAAATTATCGGCTAAACGGAATCGCGATTTTACGCTATTTTTTCGTTCTGCAGATTAGTTTCTACGCAACTATGCGATTACGTGGTGTTTTATGGGCGGCCAGACTTTTTCTTTCCTTTTTGGCAGCAATCTTCGTGTAACCAAGAGGCAAATTGATTTACATGCTTGTTACTTCTGTCCTACGCTATCTCAAGTTCTCGGTAGGGAGATGAATATATTTAACGATCGTTATTAACGTTAAATGTCAGGGGAACGAAATTTGTCTAATTGATCGGGGAAATTTGGAAATTGGAAATTTATAATAAACATTCTCTGGATCGATACGAATATTGTACGTTGCGTCGTATTTTTCTTATATTAAAAATATTCGTTCAACCTACCTATACTGACAGAAATTAATCGGGAATTTAATTTACCAAGCTTCGTTTATCGCAACATTTAACGCGATTTAACGATCTTTCGTTATTGAAACTCTCTACTAATTTAGTCACGCAATAATTTAGTAATGCAGTGGAATTACAGTTTCTTTATTTTATTCAGAGTTTGTAAATTCCGTTTGAAGTTTTGAATATGCACTTTCATATCGCTTTAAATTGTTTGCTGAACTTTTTCATTGAACGTTCAAGTGATTGCGCGTCTTCAAGTTATCCCTCGAATTTCTAGATTGAACTCTTAACTGGTTCTAAATTTTCTTATGAAATGAAAGTATAGTCTGCCGCACAGTATTTTTCATACGCAATAACATACGTTCATTGAGAAAACTTTAATAATCGTAAAAAGATTCACGATACCACGTTCGCGACTGAGTCATGATTTTCAGAGTTATTCGGTGAAGCTCACGATCTTTCTATGACTACGATATAGGCTGGATGGAACGATAACCAGGATCGTCGAAGACGACGCGATAACGCGAAATCGGCGACGAGGTCTGGACCAGCGAAAAGTTTCCGGCGCCATAAGGATCGCACGCCTCGGGCCGGTCAGGGTGAAACTTTTCGCCTAAATTCCCCCGGGTGCCATGAGAAAGCATCAGTCCCACCATCGTCGGGGAGAGTACAACGCCCCTGAAGTGCAAAACGTCCTGCTACCAGTCACCATCTCCGTGTCAAATAAAACAACCGACAAACAATCGTCAAATAATAGCATCCAGAGAAATAATACAATAACAGAATAATGGAATAGTAATAACGCAGAAAAATAGATGGATACTAACATTGAAAAATAAAACGATAGAAGTAGAATACAATATTTAATAATAGCGCGGGTAAATAATGGACTTCATAAAAATTTCCTTCTTTCTATTGTTAATCCATTTAGAACCAGGAATTCGTATATTTTATTTGCAATTCTTCTTTTTTTTTTTAATATTCTTTGCTTTGCTAGAATTTGGGGGCTTTTCTTTTCTAATTTTTCCGATCTCTTCCTTTCTGCTCGTAATGTCTTCTAGCGATAATTTGTTGGAAATATAACGAAAGCAACGAAGGTATATTATTATAAAATTCGATACAGGTAGTAGTTGGGATGGGTGATTTTTGGTGTTTGATGAGAGTCGAAGACGCAGGAATAGTTTGTATGGGCAGAAAGTTTGTATATACAGATACATATACATAGGCAGAAAATTTATATAGGAAATATTTTCGTTTTGGTATTTGATAAGATTGAGCAGAAAGGTCCTTTCTGCTGATCTTTAAATATTAATAGGATAGTGATAGCACAGAAAAATAATATACCACAGAAATTCGTTCTCTTTATTTTTCATTCATTTAAAATCCATATATTTTAATTGGAATTTTGCATTTTTAAAATATTCTTCGCTTTGGTAGAAATATAGAGGGAGAAAAGGAAGTGTTTTATTTAAGAATTCGATACATATGTATAGTAATGGTTGATTTTTTATGTTCGATAGGACTCGAAAACGTAAAACTGGTTTAGTGAGAAATTTATATAGCCAACTATAAAAGAAATATTTTCTTTTTCTTATCCGATAGAATTTAGGAAATTGATCTCGCGAAAAGTTTGTTTCTTATTTATTTAAATAAGAAAATTGATCAAAGATGGATGTTTATCTGAATTAATCTCTTTTTTATATCTGATTGATAGAATACAGAAATCTAAAGGTACTTCGTTTATGTATTATATTTCTGGAATGCAATAATTAATAGGCAAAATTTGAAATTTAGTAATCTGCTTATCTATTATATTTTTTCTTATTTTTCAACGATTGATATCCAGAATTTGAAATTCAATAATTGCTATTCTGTTTACCCATCACATTTCCAACTTCGATAATTGACATTTAAAATTTGCAAGCAATTTTCTTGTATTTTACAACGCAATAATTGATATTTAGAACGGTAAGATTTTCAGAAAATGCTTCCATCGCTTTCACACGGCATCTTCCAAACAATCTTCTGCTTCTGATTTAATTATTATTCGAACTCTGAATATTCGCGAACTAGTCCTGCAACTTTGTATCTACTCATCAGCTTGAGAAACCAGATGAATTCCAAAAAGGTGCAATGGAAGTTACTTGGAGGCAGGAGCCAGTCACGATCCATTAATGTTTTTCATTGGTAGTATGTAGCGGTTTATTCGTAATCTCGTAGCATATATACCATACAGTCGACGATGCGTTAAAGGGAGCCAGGATTCTGCTGCCTCAGTAATTTTAATGCGAATCGATGTTGAAATCCTGTGTCTTATTGCGATCATTCCACCCGTTGCGTCGTGTCGAATCGATACGCTGTTTAATCCTGTATTTGATCGTTTGATTTCACTTCCATCTCTTTTCTTCCCTTCTGACAACACAGACTTGCAACATTTTTCTTACCACGTTAGAAATTTTCCTATATTATTTATTATCATTATAAATTTCCCACTACAGGAATTTTCCTATAATTTATATTCGATATTTGGATATGGATAGAACATATTATAGAAATTGTTCATAAGAATAGAACGTTCTTCTTGAAGTTAAAGAAGTTTGTTTTATAAAGTTTGTAGAATATATTACCCTTTGGTAGGAAAAAATATTGCATCGTTTAGAATCGCATACCTAGCAGCTTTTTATCCTGCTGTCCAAAGTTCGCAAGATTTAATAATATTTCATAGATAACATACTCTACGTAATATTTTACAAATAATATTTTTTAGCTTCGGGATTTTTATTCTTTTAGAACACGAATTTTTTGTCTCTATTTGGATCTTCTAAAAAGTCTGTCCAAAATTTTATTCTATTATACTTCCAGTATTGGAATTTTAGATTCTTTTGTTCCATCATCTTAACAATTGTTCAATCAGTTTACGATAATAATAATAATAATAATAATAATAATAGAAGGTTGAAGTATTTAAAATTGAAGTATCGAGGTATTTATTCGAGGTATAATTTTGCAACAGAGAGTGAAAGGGATCCGAGTGCTTCAGAGTGCCAATTTCGACGAAAGGTATAAAAGACGATCGTTTGAGTCGGTTGACTCACAATAGCCAGCTTTTCGCGTGGTATCTCGATTTGGAAAGCGGCCCAAACGTTTAATGAACATCGTTTCGAACTCGCGTGTTGTTCACGGCGCCGCATCGAGTCGATTGACCCATTTATATTCGATTACTCAGCCGACTTTCTTCTTCTCGTGGCTCAAAATACAGCCGGTGCACTTTGTTGCATCGTTAGAGCAACGTGGTCAACCCTTTCGCTATTACCAACTGTACTTCGTGTGACGAAAACTATGGCAAAAATACCTTTCCACTTACTATCTTTTAATTTCTTTCAAGAAATTGCAAAAATATATATTAACAGCAGGAAATGAAGAAAATTGGATTCTACTTAATTTCACCCTTGAATGTCGTTTCTTTTACCTTTTGCTTCCGGTGAGTTAAGCAGTGCTTTCAGGAATATACAGGGTGTGGTCGAGAAACGCATAAAGGCGGACACGACGTGATTCCTTGGGAAGAAATTTGGAAATGTTTCTAAAGCAGTTTGTGGATAAAATTCTAATCGCACAAAAATACAGCCTCAAATTTTTCTTAAGTTTCGATACGAACATTTGGAACGATCGAATTCGTCGCACGAGAACGCAATGATATTTTATCACCAACTACTTGGCCTACTTCCTCATAAGGTGACTCGATCGATTACCAAGGAAAATGACGTTACAAAGCTGAGGAAAATCGAAGCCGGAAGCTGTCAAAGCTTGAAAGGGGCTAAACGAAATAAAATTAGGAAACACCAAGTTCCGCGACGTCTTACTTTACACGTCGAGGACGAGATAGATCTTCGAAAATCAACGTTTTTCCATCAAACACGGATAAGTTTTGAAAATAATGATTTCAGCTACGTATCCGTAAGGTTCGCGATAATTCCAATTACATTAAAAAAAATTGCATTAAAAAAAACCGTTGCATACAAACGTGACACAAAAATGATACAGATGTTGACCAATCTTTTAACACACACACACACATATATATATAGGGTAGACTTAAAATATTATTTTACAATTCTATAATACTAAGAACGATATTTCGCAGCTAGAAAATATTATTTTTCAGCTACGAAACATTTTAGATTAACAGTAATCTTACCAGGCCTGGTCTCAAAATTTAATTCAAAATTGCACGTTCGTCGTTATTTCTTTTGCTCGTCTAACTTTCCGCAAGTTCTTGTATTAACAAAAATTGAGAAATTTATTAATCAGACGAGACAAGAATTTACATAAAATCAGATGGTTAGTGTTAAATAGTAAAATTCTTGGACCATAACTATCACGAAGAAAGAATAATTCGTAGAAAGAGATTAAATCAAAAACAAAAAGAGAAAGAAAAAAAAATAGGATCTAGTGTAGAAAAGGCTTAGAAGCAACGAGTGTGTATAATGTATTTTAGCGGCGTGTTTATTAAACGACATAGGGATCTGTCTTTCGGGAATGGAGCACGCGTTATTTGCACGGCCGCGATTGCGACAAGGTAGCACGGTATAACAGGTAACGGCTCGCTTACGAATGCAAATGGGCTAAATTAATCCTAGCCGGAGCTGAGTGCTAGGTAATCATCATTAGCCGGGATTATTGTTTTCCCGGAGCTGCGCGTTTCCAGTCTCGGAAATTCTGTCCGTCCTGCCCGATCGTAATACACGATCGAAGGAGAGGAAAGCCTCGATGAAACCATTATCGGAAGTTATAGCCTTCGATCTTTGATACTTCGCGGGATACTTCTCGTAATTGCACCATGTTTCTATATGGTGAACACTTTTCGAACGAACGGGGCGAGTTAGAATGTTCGAAAGAGTTAATTACGACATTAAAATAAGAACAAATAATGAGATTAATGAATAGCAAGGAGCTTTTGAGACGTGTGATGGAAGAGTTCGAAAACGAAGGAAAATTGTTCAGTTGAAGGAATTAAAGGTGAGCAACGATACACTCGAACAATTGACTGTTGATGAATAGTGGGCAAACAAATTTTTCGTACGAACGACGATAAGAGAGGAATAATTTCTGGCAGAAGCACATCTTTTCGTATAAATCCAGAGGAAACATAGACGAAGGAAGCCCGGCTGTGAGCTTCGCAAGAAAAGAAAAGGAACAATGGAACAGAACGGATGTTACTATTATTGGAAATTAGACTTTCATTTTATGAACGAAAGTAATATTTACTTTCGTTTTTCCTTGTTGAACAAATTTTTGTTCATCTTAGAAAAATTCTATGCTGGAATAGATTGTACGATCTCTGTTTCATAGAATTTTAGACGAGATGGAATTTTACACGCCACGCATGTTAAACACATCACCTTGCGCATTGGTATATCGTTTAAATATGCTTGGACAAAATCGTATAAACCTTGCCCCAGTTTTTCGACTTGAGAGTTAGCGCAAACGCTCGTTCAAAGCTTCGTGTCTTGAAATTCTATATTTTTCTCAAACGTTCGATTAATATAGTATATTTGTTCGATCGTGTAATCTTCAACCTCCAATCTCGTCGATTCTTCGCGTCATGAAGGGTAGCGTAACAACGTTCAGTTTCCACCTATCTTCATTTACATCTCACGATTCTATATTTTTCTTAAGTTAACTTAAACACGTAATTAATTCCTTCGAATTTTCAGTGATCGCAGTCTGTTCTCTCGAACACAGAGGGTGCGGTCGAATAGGGTGCGAGCAAACTATGTTCTTGAAAATGAAGAACCTTCTGGCGCGTAGACGAACGTTCTTCTTACTGTTTGCTCGAGTCTAGCCATGGATGTCAAACAAATTTCCAAAATTAGTTTTCTCGACAACTCAGTCTCGGACGACAAAATTTGATTCCATATTTTCTTCTTATCTTTTTTACAAGAAAACACCTCGTACGATTAAAAGATTTTATCAAACAGTGTGTATACATTTGCGTGACCATGCACAGGAATGTGGCCGTGTTTACGGAAACACCGTACCTGCTTCAGGTAATCATTCGATATCACGTTCTTGTTTTTCAACGTCTGCTGTCGTGGCTTTTCTGACATCGCGTGTTCTTGCTAATTCTGTCGCGTTTACACTTTCGAGTTTTCCAATTACATCGTCTTTTCTCTCGATACTCGCACCTCTACTAATTTTCATACCTACAAATTCCTACGATGAAAATATGTCAAAGAGTACGTTGTATACGAACGCTAATAGAATATGCTTGGGGAATATTACAATACTTCGAATAACACAAAGTTTATTAGGATATTCGAATAACAAGGTGTTCTACTATAGTACTTTACTCCGCGTTTCCCTGCAACGAATGATCGAACCGCTGACCACCCTCGGTTCACTCTGGCTGAAAGCGTTCTAATTTCGTTCGTTATCAACGACGTCGATCGTCGATCGATGCAAGCAATCGGGATCAAGCGAAGGCAAAGCCAGCATATCACGAAACTCGTGGCGCACACAGTCTTCGTCTATGTATATAGCGTTCCCGTAAGCGGCGTCCTTCTCTCTGAAGGAGCCGAGGTGTAGGTCGGCAGATTTTATCGCACAAGAGATTCCTGTACGCGGTACGTCCGTCCGCGTCCGTCTCTCCGCGAGTCCGTTTTGTATTTCACTTGCCGCGACATGCGTCGCGTACAACGCCGGCTCGCCAGCCTTCAATGACGCCATCATACGCTAAAATTAAGAATTCTGCCGCGAGTTCAACTTCAGCGGATCCAGCTCGCACGGACAGGGGAGTCCGGAATTTCGATCGAGATAGATCGAGAGTAACGTCGCTATGACTATGGCGGATTTTGTAATGTCGCAGGGTCGCCAGGTTGCCGGTCGCTGAGAAATTGTGTCGTTATAGATACGGGAAGAAGCTTTCTGTCTGTTACGTTACCCTTAACCAGTTAGCTGCTGCGGTCTGTTTGAAAACTGTGTACCTAAAATCGTGGCAAAATGTAAGCGATGACGAGTATACTCGTCAAGCACAGAGCATGTGTTGCTGTTGTTATAATATAGAATTAAGTTGTACCGGAATGCCTGTTCTATCTTTTCCTACGCATGACGAGTATACTCGTCGTAACACGAAATGTTGTCATTTCCTCATGACGAGTATACTCGTCGTAACACGAAATGTTGCCATTTCCTCATAACAAGTATACTCGTCGTAACACGAAATGTTGCCATTTCCTCATGACGAGTATACTCGTCGTAACACGAAATGTTGCCATTTCCTCATAACGAGTATACTCGTCGTAACACGAAATGTTGCCATTTCCTCATGACGAGTATACTCGTCGTAACACGAAATGTTGCCATTTCCTCATGACGCGTATACTCGACAAACGCGTATACTGACTGGTTAAACCATACGAATGTAACGTAGGATGTAAGTGATACGAATAAAGAGACAGGGACGCGTTACACGACAGGGAAAGGTAAAAATAGTAGAAAACGGCTAAACCGGTGGATGAAAGATTGCACGTAATCGTGCGGAAGTGAGTTGGCGAAGGGAAAGAGGAGGACACTGTCCCACACTATGCAATTCTCTTGGCGGAGAGAAAGGATTGCCGTTGAGGCGAGATTTGCGGTTTCCTTCACGATAATAGTAAAGGGGTATACGTATACACCTAACGTTCAACCGTACAATGCTCGAGAGGCTATATTGCACCTATACGAATGGCCCCTTAAACGCTTTGCAATACGCACCGGGCATTAACTTCGTGGAATTTTAATTTGAAATAGTCACCGGGAATATACATTCCCTTGGCGATCTTGGGAAAAATTGTAAACGTCGTTTCTACGCGTAGAATAAAATGTTAAATATTATATATATATATATATATATTTCTTTGTCATAGAATTAGATTAAAAAATGTACTACTCATATTATATTAATACTATGTTATAATGAAAAACCATCTCGATGCGCGCACATCGTCGAGAAAAGCATTATCCGCGTAGAGCATGGTGAAACCTTCTGCTGTCATTCAACGATCGAGTTCCCACTCGTTTTAAAAAGCCCTGGCTTCAACTTGTCTGTGGCTCGAGTCAAAAAGAGAAAAAAGCAATTCGAAACGAGCGTCGACAGACAACAGCGGGAAAGGAATGGCCGAGGACACCCATTCGATTTTAAGGGGAGCAAGCATACTAGACACGATGGGAGAAGCCCAAGTAGAAGGAATGCCACGTGGGCTACTGTGGGAGCTGCCCCGAAGCGTAACGTCGGGTATAAATAAAGCCGTGTCCAATTAGTATTTGGCCACCGGTTCGGCACCAGATAAAATCTTCGTGTTCGACGATCACGAGAACGGGATCACCTTCTACGACGTGGTCATCACCGACCAGGAATCCACCTCGACGATGGATCTATTACCAACGCTGACTCTTCGCATTCTCATCTGGTCTCTGGTATCCCTGTGGACGTTTTGCTCTGAATGACCCGATAGAATTTTTACTTGCAGAGCATTCGTACGCAATGTAAATGAGAATGCCGGGAAATGAATTTTCTTTTCTTTGCTGTTTTTTTTCCTTTTAATTTATTTATTTGAATTCGTATCCATCTAAATATCTAAATACTAAGAAATTATTAAATACCAAAAAATACCAAAACATTCGACACCAAAGAGTCAAACGAGATCTTCGTCTAAAATTCGTATTAAGAATCGGTGGCACGCGAATCCTTGAGCTCGTCCTGCGGATTTACAACGGTGGACGAGCATCTCCCCCGAGGGAGCGAATCTCGTCGTGGCGCGCGCCGTTTAATTGTCCGGGTCTTAAGCAATTGCGGTTTCAGGCCAGTTGAGACAAGGATCGAGGCAATTTGCCCTTTCGCCGTCGGGTTCCACGAGCACCGGACGACGTACAGAGATGAAGAGAAAGATGAAAAGAAAACGTCTCGCGTGCAATGGCGGCTCCGATGCACACGCGTGTCATGCGTGCATCGCGATAATCGACTTTGTACGCCCACGTGTTGACCGCAGAGAAACGCTTACGCTTAATTGAATTCGCGTTACAGGCTCGAGAGATCTTTCGTCTATGGAGTTTCGTATTGTTCGTTCTACGAATCGATAAAGTTAATTGGACGTTTCAAATAAATTAACAAAAATAGGCACGACGATGGATATATTAATTCGTGAATGTAGCGATGAAGAAAACGCAGTAGCGATGGATAGGGTGAATTTTCAGGGAAAGAATTTTTCAGACAGGGTTTCTCCACGAATGAATGTTGCAAAATGGATGTAAAGCTGAAAGGTAGGATTTTGCGAATGCAAAATGGATTTTATACGGAAGAGATTTGCTAAAGTAGATTACATAAATTGGAATATGATAACTTGATAGGTAATTTTTAGGAATATAGGACTTTTTTGAGCAACTTGCGCGATGAAAGACGACTAGATACGTACACGGGGACGTTGAAAGGGGAATTTTTGAATGGAGAGGATTTTTCAAGAAACTTTTGCGACTGGAAAAATTTGTATATTTGTAGCTGCTGGAAGGGATGATTTTTAGGTGAGTTGGATTTTTCTAGCTGGAAGAAATTTGTTGTTGTTGAAAGGGGTGAGTTCTAGGTGAATGGAACTTTTTCAGGAACTTTTGCGGAACATTTAGTAAACGAGTTTAACGATCGAGTGAACATTTTCGTGTAGTTTAGAAGAAAGGTCTTATGGTAACAAATGAAAAATTATTCTAAAATCCACGTGAAATTCCAAAGAAATTTTTATAATTAAAGAAATCTAATATTTTATTATTATTATTAATCTAATATTCCTTATTAATTTAATTTCTACAATTATTAATTTAATATTTAATTAATATTTGATCTAATATCTACAATTTAATAAACACGATTCGTTTATCATCCATTGGAGAATTTTACGTGAACTGGAATAAACTAGGAAGCAAGAGAAGGAGACAAAAAGAAAATCGTAAAGAAGAATTTAACAGACAAACAATATCGCGACGCAACAAAAGTTTAAAAAAGAGGCAATTGTTCACCGTTAGTCCGTAAAAACGGTCGTGAAGTACTTTAATCGTGGTAAAAAATAACGCACGAGAGGGGTTGAAAAAGTTAGCGCGGATATTGCCGTATCGTCGTATAATTATCCGCTCGTAAACTGCTAACGAACACCTTGTACCAGTAAAAAGAGGATGTTCGCGTTATTAAAAGTTTGCATACGTGTGGTTTGCCGCTCTCTTTCCCTTTTCCCCCCTGCCATCCTCATTCACCCAATTTTGCTTCGCTTTTCGCCAGTTTCTCTTTCCTGTATTTGTTCGTTCACCTTTTAGCATTTCACTTTTCATCCCCCGTATACCAAGAGCATCCATTCCATTCTTTTTCGTCAATTTCATCGTACGGAAATTAAATCATACTCCTGGAAAGAAACATTACTTTTATAAATTTATATAATTTTACTTTTATAAAATTTCGTACAACGCCTCGCAACTTTTATTCTTCAATTTTTTCCACGTCTTATTTCGCATTTAATGTTTCAATCCTACCATTTGCAACGATAGATGGACACAATTTTATTTTTATCTTGTTACTTTGAATTTTGTATAACGCTTCTCGGCTCTTATTTTTCCCTTCTTCCAGATATTATTTCCTAATTGATATTTCGCTATTAATATTTATAACGTTATTTAACTTGCAATATGTTACGTCAATATATCATAATTTTACGACATCCGCTGATAGACGATATTTTCAATCGCATCACGTAGAACGTGAATAATTGGAGGAAATTTATTTCTACTAGCTCTCGTGTGATTTCTATTCTCGACATTTTTCCAACCGAAATAACTTACTTCTTCGAACCTCATGAATTGAAAATATTCTTTAAATGATGCGTTCACTGGAAGCTTAATTATTCCACTGTATGGTATAATTCTACAAACCTACACGTGGTATTTCACAATTATTGTTCTTAAATCTCTACAGCAATGATATTACAACTCGTCGACCCTGGTGAACTGAAAGTATCGTCGAAATTTTCTTCGTCAGTTGCATTACATTAAATAAACACTGAATTATCTCATTGAAAGCAGGTAATTTGATTCCCAGAACTTTTATTCTCACGTTTTCATCGAACTCTCTAATTTTCCGTGAATACGACTTATTTTGATAACTGAAAAAGAGAGAGAGAGGGGGGAGGGGAGAGAGATAAAAAGAGGTCTCTATTATTCCTTCTTTACGTCGACAACCACCAACCCGTTTCATTTTTCCCATATTTCCTTCTTCCGTTTTATTTCCCCCTCGTCGTTTTTCTCTTTTTCTCTTTCCTTTTCTTCTTCTCTCGCTCTCGTCGACACTATCGAGGTCTCGAGGCCATCGCGACTCTCTGGACTTCGATGTCGTGGATCGTAATCGAAGGAGAAGATGATGGATAAGGGCTCCGAGTCGAAATAAGGACGATAAGATCGGAGAAAGGACACACAGCCAATACGCGTTCGTGCGGCTCCATCCACACGAAATGTACGAATGATAAATCCATCTATAACTATAGAGGAAAATATTCCTGATGAAAAGACAGGTTTTTCTATGAAACCATACGTTTGTAATTGGAAATAATGGCAAGTTCATGGTCAGTAATTTGAATAGATAAAATGTCTAATTATATATACACATAATATAACATAAATAAATGTAATATAAATAAATTACAAATAGACTATAGTCTAGCGTGAAAGGAACGAGCAATTTTTTACATTAATCCAGTGAAAATGAAAATTCCTGTACAATGATCTTCAACTGTGAATGGAGCTTTAATCGAAGCACCACAGTTGCAATTCGAGACAAGTTACACAATGTTGTAGAGCTGTCAGGAAGAGGAAAAAAAGAATTATTCTCCAATGCAGATCGATCAATTAGGTGCCCGTATAATGCCACTTTTTTCTCCTTATTTCCCTTCGTTCTTGAAATCTCTTTCGAAGACCTTGTACAAGTTACATCGAGTCGCTTAACGACAATGTACCATTCGAGGATCGCATTTGCATTTACAACATAATTGAGGACATAAATTTTAATATAATAGACTTGTTGGCATAGCGAGGCTTTAGATTCGAGTATCGAGATCGATGCAGTAACACCCAAGTTTCCAAGCAACGTTCCTCTCATCCTCTTCGATGTATCATACTTCACACTAATTGAGATATCTCGAATATATTTTCAACGTCGATCGATCGCTATCTTATATTCTCTGTCCACTTGTATTATCATTTTATCATCCGTATATAGCTTTTCATTTTATTAACCGCAATGCTGAACATAATTCTGAACTTCTATCTTTCCCCGGTATACAAATCGATCTGTTAAATTTTTCCTTTTTTTTTTTTTGCATGCTTGGACGAACCACTTGAAATTTTCAGGCTGAAAATAACAAAAGCAGCGAAACGTAAGATCTGTTAGAACGATAAGATAAATAATAATAAAAGAGAAATTTTACGACCAGGATAAGAAGGGAGGATATAATCAATATAGAAATTTTAATTATAGCAAATATTCCATAAATCTTGCTAGCTTAGTGAACCACTGTTAGCTAAAGACACCATGAAAGGATTAACAATTTCAATGTGCTTTTATTACCTTCGTCGTCGTTGTTGTTGCACATTGTTTTTTTCACAATGTTATGTAATATAATAATTAACATAAATTTTATTATTTTTCCTATCTGTGACAAAACATAGTCTACGACCTTACGTTTATATAACATTGTTCACTTATTGTTAATCATAGAATATGCTGACGCCGTTTGGCGGGATAGAAATGGAACGTGCTATATATTTTGCTGGATCGAGATTAGACGATTGATCGAGGCCAGTTCCAGTTCGTAGGAGCATTCTTCGCGGTTCGGCCACCTTTATGAGGTTGTTCGCAGTTCACGGCGTTGCGAGGGTGGATCGTGGTATAAAGCATAGCTGGAAACGAGACCTCTGGGTACCATGGCGCCCACCCATGGGGTCCATGCTGGAAAAACTCGCCTGTTAACTGCTCCGACCGAGAGGCGAACCAGCGAGCCGCGTATTATCCGCGGCGGATAGAAGTTCTTCTGTTTTTTTCCTCTTTCTCTCTTCCTCTCTCTTTCTCCACGATTCTTTAGGAGACACGGTCACCTGGGTGTTTTCACGTTCGTCCTACGCTTCCCGTTGCCATGAAACGATTGCTTAGATGTCGTGGCACGGCTTTATCTGCCTTCGATCGCGCGGAAATTGAAAATCGAACAACTC
Organism: Bombus flavifrons; assembly: GCF_040668555.2. Taxonomy (NCBI): domain Eukaryota; kingdom Metazoa; phylum Arthropoda; class Insecta; order Hymenoptera; family Apidae; genus Bombus; species Bombus flavifrons. The sequence continues at coordinate 6,015,917 of NC_138455.1, read as the reverse complement.
GTATTTATTAGCGTTTTTCATCGTTTCTTTCTCTGTTTCTTCAGTTTCCTTTTCTCTTCTTTTTTGTTCTGATTGTTTGGAAAATCACAATTTCGTTCGTTTGCAAGGGACAGAATTTTCTACACTTTTCGGCTATTTTATCTTCTATTAGCCAAGAATAGTTTATTTATCGTAGGAGTGCGAATTAAAATTTGGAAAATTTCAATTTCGCGTTTAAAGCGTTCATAAGTAGACTATAGATATTTCTGTATCTATAGGAATTTTGTGATTTTCATTCTTCTTTCAAACATCTTTTTTAATCTAATTCATTTCTTCCAATTTAAACGTTTTAACCTTTTAATTGTTCCTTGACGTGCACGTTATTTTACGAATTCACTTTCTACAGGTCGTTTGGGTCTCATTTTCAAGAAAATAGAGTTCGAACGCGTTCAGTGAAGAATTGATACGAAATCGTATCCGATCAATTTTCAAACTTCATTTTCTCCGTAAACAAAGCGTCCTACGAAATCTTCTATTCTACCTCTTTCCACTTACCTTTACCGCAACAGTAACCTCTTCTGGATTATTCGTCTCTGTCCAGTCCGCACCTAGTTAAGTCCAAGTCCGCTTTTAAACTTGTTCCTCCTCGAAAACGGAACGTCAAATGAGAAAAGAGTCATCCCACACCTTCGACTTGTCTCTTCACGTAGAACCACCCCCGCCTTATCTGTACCATCGATACCAGGACACCCTGTATAAATTACAACATAACGTACAACACTTCCATTGGTCCTTGTACACTTAATGAAAATATACAGAGACAAATACAAACATTTCTAACAAAAAATATACGTTAAATAATACAATGATAAATACTATGTTGCTCCAATGTAGTTGTGACAAAACAAAGTTTCTTTCTTTTCGAAACACTGCTCGCTATCCATAATCTTATATTTTGATGTTTCTGTCCTGTTTTAAGACCTTTTAGCTTAAACGCTGAGAATGTTACGCCGGTGGCACGGCCGGTACGATAAAAGAACGGAATTATTCTGAAGAATATTTCAAAAAGATTCGACGATCGGTCGAGTTAAACCGATCGAACAGTTTGAAATTACGAGACTCGGCAAATATTTGATTAGGACAGGTAGGAGGCGTGTCTGGAGGCTGCGAGCTTCGTAGAGAGAAGCCGCCGACGAAAGGCCAGGGGACCAACAATCGGAAAACAGCATTGTTGGTGGTCGGCGCTGGTTGGTAGCAAGAGCCAGAGACGCGAAAGTGCCGTTCGAGGATTCCTATTTCCCACGATCCCATCGCTGCCATACGAGCCCCGCAATACTCCGTCTTTCTCTGCACTGCGGTAATCATAATTACACCTGCGGGTGCCTTCTTATCGCTCCACGCCCGATCCTCTGCACCTTACGGTATACGCGGATAAGAGAAAGAGAAAGAGAGAGAGAGAGAGAAACAGTCTTGTACGCGCTTCCTTTCCAGTTCGTCTTATTCTTCTTCATCGACGTCGTCTTCCCAAGTTCGACGTTGAGACACGTTCTCCTTCGAGAAGAGTAGAAATTGCCTTTGAAAAGGCCAGGTTTTTCAGATCGCAATTGCAAGAGCGAAAGTTCGTTTTCAAAAAGCTTGCTCTTCCAGCCAGCGAATGGCTTCCAGCATAAATCGAAGAGAAATTGCTTCGAGAAAGGTTGATTTTTAGAAATATGAGATTGCAATCTTGCAGTGTTTTGGGTAACAGATACGAGGATACGGTATAGTGTGCAGAGATAAGATATAGGTTTTGGATACAGGTTGGAAGAAGGATTCGTTTTAGAAGATTTTTTTCTTTTATAGAAGAATCGTTTCAGATGCTCGTGATCTATGATCAAAGTGCAAAAATTGTAAATGCGCATTGGGAGAGGATCGATGTTTAAAATATGGATACTGAAAAACATTCTCTTTGGTGAATTGGATGTGGATTCTGGCGAAGTAAATGATTTCAGATGCGAATCAGGGGAAAATTATTACGAAAAGAGGAGACTTCGAGGTTGTAGATTAGAAGAAAAAACAGTTGCAATCTTGCGATATATTGAGTAATACGTGGATACAAATTAGAGGGAGGGATTTCATTTTAGGAAGGAGAGCTTCTTAGATTGCCTTCACACTATCGATATACAGGGTGGTTGGTAACTGGTGGTACAAGCGGAAAGGAGGTGATTCTACGCGAAAAAAGAAGTCGAAAATATAGAATAAAAATTTTTCGTTTGAGGCTTTGTTTTCGAGAAAGTCGACTTTGAATTTTCGCTCGGTACGCGTGCGGTACGTTATAACGGATCTCACTGTAGATTGTTGTCTCGATGGAAAAATTAAAAAAAAAAAGAAAAATTAAAAAAAAATTTTTATTCTATATTTTCGACATCTTTTTTCGCGTAGAATCATCCCCTTTCCGCTTGTACCACCAGTTACCAACCACCCTGTATATTGTCAATATTTCCAGGTTCTCAATTAAAAGGATCAATACGTATCGTCGATACAGTATTGTCAATATTTATTGTCCATATTTATCTTCGTTGAGAACCTCGAAATATTAAGAATATTATCGGTTGTCCAATTCTGGATAAAACTACAGCAACTTAAAATGTGGATTGGCAGAGAAGATTCCACCTTTGAAAAATGATTATCCGTACACATTTTCCAGCGAGAGAAGACGTGGATTGGAGAAAAGAAGATCGCTTTTGGAAAAAGGTAGTTTCCTAGATTACGGTAAAGAGTGCAAATTTGTGTTGCCTAGATTTCTCCGGCGAGCAAACAGTTTCGGCTTATCCGAGATTAGGAAGAAAAGGCTCAATTTCGTTAAATACATTTCGTTAAAGAACTCGAGTACCAATTGCAACGAAACTGCGATAAGAATTGCAACAAAAAGTGATCGAAGTGGGACGATTTCGAGGAAGGTAACCTGCATAATATGTTGAAGTCATACTTGCTAATAAAAGTATGCTGACAGTATACTTAACATTACAAGGCGATTTACCTTGACCTAATGCGATTCTGAACGACGTGTCTACTCGTCATATTCTCCTTTTCTCTGGGTACACCTGTCGTGAATAGAATTGCGCAATCGTGGTTAAAGAAATTACTCATTGCCTCGTCTAGAATCCTTTCATTGTACCTCGAAAGCCTTCAGGAGGCTGTTATTTTATTTAAATGAGACAGAAAGAAAAAATGAAACAACGACGTCGGAGATTTTTTAATTCCTTAATAAGAGTACTGCGGTAAACGTCGTATGCAAACTGTTATTAATCAACTTCGATTTATGGTATGTTTAATGAACATATAGAATAATCAGATTGTACTGATTTATTCAGATTTTATGATATATCTGAGGCATATAAAGTAGAATCTGGTCGAATTAGAAAATTTATTCATATTTTGTAGTATATTCGATGGACATGTATAATAACTAGATTCATTTATTGAGGTTTTTGATTAATAGAAATATTAATCGAGTTTCGATATATCGAGAAGGACCATTTAAAGAAGAAAAATATTGTTGAAAAAGAGCGTCGCGAACAATTGTGAGTTCCTTCTAACCGTGAACTACCGTAATGAAATCCCCATCAAGAATAAACCGCATTATATTTCGTCATTTTTATTTAGATTTGGATCGAATGTTGTACGTGAACGAAAAATAGTGAAATTATAAAAAAAATAGCTCTTAATGTAAGAGAGAAGAATAGCAAATTCTCGAAGAACCTGAAACTATGTAGTGCAAGACGAAAAAGAAGTTCAACAGCTTTCACGTGCACTTCTTGCTGCGTTCCGCTTCATGCCTGAAAATCTTTTCAAGATTACCATACCCGACCTAAATGTTAATTCAAGTTAATAAAAAATGACAATATTAAAATGTATCAAGAAATGCACTTGCTATACCAAACGATTTATACAACGATACTTCTAATCGCTTCTATATGAATAGCGTTCCCTATCGTACCTGCTCCAACTATCAATCTACAGATTAATAAAATATATCTGTCAAGATATAACGAAAGATACGCTTACCATAGAGAGAGATTTAATGAAATGATAGCTCCAGCGTAAATAACGTTTCTTACAACGACCACTGTCGTCTGAATCGGCCGGAGAACGTGCTGGCGGATAACGAAACCTTTGCCTGAATGGTCCATGTTGAGCACGTAACACGTAAAATTTCACGACGCGAAGGCAGGTGTCGTATAAAAATCTTTCCGTTAGAATCACACGGCACATCATTGTACGAAATGAAAATCGGATCCGCGGCGAACGTGTTAAACTCTGTACGATCCCGAGGCAACTACACCTCGACCAATTATAATCCGAAGTAACCGAAATAGAATGCAAACCATCGCGCTGCAGCGAAACAGCGAATGAATTCTCTACTCTTCATTCTGGTCGCTTAATTATAATATTTCGAGAAGAGAGCGAGGAGTGGGGAGGGTGAAACTATAATACGGAGATCTTGGTATCGCCGTCCAGGCATGCTGCGGTATACACGCGTGTTATATCGAGGAAAGGCGGTGGTTCCCGGGGGAGAGATGGAGCACGAAGCACAGGAAGCCGGTTCAATTGGTGTCCAGGGTGCATTTGCGTCTAATTCAATGCATTATACCTCCCCGTACACCCACCAACGCCACTGGCTAACCACCCCCTCCCCTCTCTCTCTCTCTGTCTCTTTCTCTCTCAAACACACGTACACACACACACACACTCACACACACTATCTCTTTGGTAAACGTTTCCTCGAGCTTCCGTTACGTGCGAGATCAAATATTTTCTGATTCCACTCGGGCAGGATTTCCTAGTGACGCTGATGGCCACTGTCATGGCTTACCGGTTGCTTCCACAAAGCCCAATTCCACCAGACCATGATTGGTTCACGTATGAATGACTTAGATTTCAGAGTAACGTTACATCGTCCTCTTTAAATCATTCTGTTCGTGATCGTGGAACCGAAGGAACTGATTAGAAGGTAACTTCGATTTGACGGTGACTCGAGTAAAACGGCAATGGAAATTAATCGAGAAGATTGAAATTAATTAATTAAAGTGTATATATATACATAGGGTGTTCGACTACAGGTTTAAAGATATATTTAGGGGATGTTTATTGACGATAAAATAAGATGAAAATGAAGAACAACAAAATTGTGAACGGACTCTTGATCTAATAAATTTTTTATTTATCTACATCCGAAATATATTCGAAATACCGTGAAAAATCGATAAGAATTCAGTGAATCTACAAAATTCGACGTTTATTATGCGTTATCAATGAATAGAGATAAACGAAGCATTTGCAGGAGAAATAGTAAAATAAATGTACGATTTCGGGATAAAAGAGAGACGAATCTCTTTCGTGAGAGAATAGATCCATCTCCTCTGGTATTCGTTTCGGGGGCGGATGGACCTTGGTGTCTTGCAGGGGCGGTTTATTGTGGGCCACCCTTTGTACACGTTTCTATAACCCGTGACAAGATGATTGGGGTATCTGGTTTCGTTTCTCGCAGGTGAATATGTGCACCGTGCTTCGAACTTTGAAAAAACATCGGCCATATAACGTCGATTTCTTTTTTGCGGCAATTATCGCGTCCGACTATGGAGCAAGAGATCGTGTTCGCTGTCTGAACGACAATCGGGTGAAATAGCCCGAACACCTTTGTCGGTAATTCGCTGCTCCCTTAAATCGAATCTTGGAATCGTAGAAAAACCCCATAAATAATATTATACTTGTTAAGGATTGGGTTGTGTCAGAAGTGTCTTTCTTTTACAAACATGTCGTGTAGAACAACGCATCTTTATACTAACATGAAACCTAATCTGTGGATTGTTGTGGACTTTATCTTAATAGAGCAAAATGGATCGTACATTATTCCATAAAATAATATGAAACAAACAATGTTACGCGTCTCTGTTATTTGGCTGTGAAAGGAAAGAAAGTTTTGGGACAACCTAATAGTATAATTATGATAGATACTATACCTTTATCTCTATAATAATTTTTAGTTAAGTGACTTAAATACCAGGCTTACCCATCTCTCACCAATAATTTTAAAAGTGTCTTATTCCCATTGACACCTTGAAACATAAAAAAAAGGAAAGCTTATACTCCCATGTATCAAATAATACATACATAACAAACTTTGAAAAAAAATAAGATCAAGATGAAGATGCTCAAACAATGTAATAACAAATCTAAGTAAAAGTTAAATGAGCTGATTTAATATAAACACCTTCCTTCCTCTAATTATTGTAAAACTTATTTTACTTTTACAACCTTTAAAAATGAATTTCTTTCCTTGAACATCAAAGAGTACACACAGTAATCCTGCAGAGAAGTAATACTTGACCAAACTACAAATTAGGTAAAATAGTTTATAGGATACCTTTCTTTGTCCAACAATTATGAAATCTATGACTTTCCAACTTTTTCAAACCTTCCACTCTCATACATATACAAAATAATATACGCACAGCAATCGCCAAGAAAAGCAAAGTAAAAATAACAGTTGCTTCTCTAGTGATTGCGAGATCTATCACTCCTCTGCAACCTTTTCAAACTTTCCATCCTCATGCATAAATAAAACAATATACGCACGACAATTCGAGGAACAGCGGATATACGCGCCAAATGAGAATAATCAAATAATCGCACGTTTTTTTTACAAAATACACAATAGGTTTATTGGAAGCATAAAGGAAACATATCGCTAAATGTCCTTTACACTACTTCTCACTAAATTTCTGGGTTCCTATAGAAAATGGTAATTTTTTATTTCACACGACGAGTATACACGTCCATGGCGGCGAAATGAACTTTTGGACTAACGTGTATACACGTCAGGCGCGGTTAACCGGTCAACAGTGCCCGACGAGTGAAGTAACGAATGAAAGAAGAAAATGCAGAAGGAAATGCAGCGACCGCGCTTTCCCACAACCGGAACCTCTTTGACGAATCAAACGATCAGTGAAATGAATCCAAGGAAGGACTCGTAGGAGGAACACGCGCCCTTAGAACCCGCCATACTTTGTTTTATACCCCGTTGGCCGCGATGGTATCCGATTACGGTACCACCTAATACCATGAAAAAAAAAGGGGGTCCACACGGTGCCCCATATATCGTTCCCTCTCTTTCTCCCTGGTCCAAGAGGGCAGGATATCCATTCTATATTATATTAAATCGTGGGTCTCGTTTGTTTTCTTTTTCTTTTCTCTGCTCCTGTTGGTTCCAACGTTCGACGAAAAAGGGGTGCGCAGGGGATGGGGCACGAAGAAAGGGCGGTGCTGATTTTGTTGGTTTCAAGGCCCCATTGTCGTTCGTTAGACCACCGAGGACATCCGATACCAGGGACCCCCTTCGAGTTGCTGCAATACCAACGGACGGAACGAGCACGCGAAATGAAGCGAAACCGACCGATCGGAGGCCATCTACCCTTCCTGGAAACTTTAGAACATCCGCCGGAATCATCGATTCCGTCCGATCTTTTCTTTCCTTTTCGGTTACGTTCGCCAACACAGGGTACATGGGTTACGGTCAATTAGATTAATCGCTAGCACCTTCCGCATTTTTATTAACAACCGGTCGACGATGTAAGAGGATCTTGGGGTTAAGGATGAGTCTTCGGCGTTGAGTATTATTTCTGTTCCTTTTGATTATACGGTGGTAAATAAGAAACAATAATAGTGAAAAGAGCGGATTAAGCGAGTTGAGAGATTAAGCGTTTGGGAAGCTAAGGTTTTCAATTATATTGTGGCTAAGGATGGATCTTAAGAAATAGTCGAGGATAGGGAAACTTTTGATAGGAAGTTTATGGATAATATATATACAGGGTGGTTGGTAATTGGTGGTACAAGCGGAAAGAGGGTAATTCTACCCGAAAAAAGAAGTCAAAAATATAGAATAAAAATTTTTTTTTTTTAATTTTTCCATCGAGACAACGATCTACAGTGAGATCCGTTATAACGAGACGTGATAAAGTGCACGCGTACCGAGCGAAAATTCAAAGTCGATTTTCTCGAAAACAAAGCCTCAAACGAAAAATTTGTATTCTATATTTTCGACTTCTTTTTTCGCGTAAAATCACCCCCTTTCCGCTTGTACCACCAGTTACCAACCACCCTGTATATCCGTGTGGAAGTGGGAATTTTGGAGTTTCGATTAAGTTTAGATAAGGGTGTTATAGGGTTGTAATAATAAGTATATCACTAGTTCTCCACCATTTCTGGAAAAATATTTTATATTATTGTTACTAAAATGACGTGTCTTGAAGTTTGACTAAAATTCGCTACGAGAGTTAACCTTGGCCCGAGGATAAGAGCGAATAAGATACGCGTCTGAAGTCGAAATTAACGCAAGACGAAGCACGACGGGGGTTGATTCTCCGCGTTTCTCTCCTGGGACATCCTGTAATTCATCGCAAGAGGTTTCTTCGTCCTCGACCCCTTGCCAGCCTCGTGGCGAAATACAGAGAGTCGAAGCGAGTAAGGTCGGGATGCCGAATTACTTGTAAATGTTTAAACTTCTTCGGGCCGGCCCTCGAAAACCAGCACCATCTTCATCCTTGAAAATTTCATCTTAACCCCACGATACTTTTACGTTAATACTCCTCGATACTTTTTACATTCTCTTCCTTCACTTATATTTCTTCGGAATTTCCCTCTCTGAGTCCACGTATCGTTTCGTATCGAGTTCCTTTAGGTTTTTGCAACAATTTGGAAAATAATGAATCGTGCGAGCGAAATTTATCAAACGACAAATACAGGGTGGTCCAATGAGAATTATCACTTAAATATCTCTCTTATTCTTGGAGATGTTGATAAAAATTGTTCAGTGTGCGGAGGAGATTATAGCATGGCAGTGATAATTTCTTTATAGTTGGAGAAGTTTTGCAGATTTTAAGATCATCTCCACTTTTTTAAACGAAACCATACTTTTTTTGTGCAACTTGACATTCTCTGTAAAAAAAACAAGTACTAACCTGTGTATATCGAAGAATTATTAATTTTGTAGATATTTCAACCTTCGTTTTGTAAAACTTATGAACCAGTATGAAAGACAAGAAAAGACACAAGGCACGTTTGTACTTCTTCCCCTTGTTCTTCGTAGGATTTTTACAAAACAGAAGCTGAAACATCTACTAAGCTGATAACTTCTCCACGCGCATGGGACAAGGATCTTACGAATCTCACTTTTAAAATGAATTAACTGACGATCTCACGTTTGAAATTTGCAACAATGCCAATTTATGGACCACACAATATCAATCCGCTCTAATATCGACTTCCCCATAAACACCCACATACCCATAAAACGGGGTTGTTCTTAATTCAGGGACTGTATTTTCTCGAAATTCATTCGTTTTAGGAGATAATTGGCGTGGCTCTGTACCTAGAAACATTTTACGAGCCTCCTTCCTAAAACGAACGAACGAACAATCGTCCCATTTTTTAAATTTCCAACAATGCCAACTTAGAGGACACATAACGATAATTTAATCTAATACTAAGATTTCTTCACAAGCTGTTGAGAATTGTGGATCTTTGAAGCCGAAATAATGTTATAGGAACACTAAATTTACACTGAGGATTCACATTAAAATAGTAATATATTTATTTCATGGACGATTCCTTATATATTCGTCGATACACACTTGCACGTGCATTGTGGATCTTTGAAGCCGAAATAATGTTATAGGAACACTAAATTTACACTGAGGATTCACATTAAAATAGTAATATATTTATTTCATGGACGATTCCTTATATATTCATCGATACACACTTGCACGCGTCTCAGCACTTTCTTCTATACCCGACTGTTAACCGACTGACTAGTTTACGCTCATCTGTTTTCGAGACACAACACCTCCACACACCGACACTCACATACAAGCGTCTCTACTACGCATTTAACCCAGTCCAGCACAGAAAATTATACATATCTCGACACAAGCATCTAAATACTCGTCAAATGGAGCTGTCCTCGCTCTACAGACAATATATTTTCTCGAAATTTATATATCGTTAACAGCGAAAAGACCGAAAGAAAGGAGAAGCGTCAACAATTTTTTATTCTCGATGACCATTGAAGAGAATAAGGTATATATACATATATATATTTCTCTGAAAAGAGGTCGTGTCAGGAGATATTCAGACGATCCATTGGGAAACGGATGAAACGTGGAGGAAGTAGGAATGGCGTGCAGAAGGGTGCAGAGACGTAGCCCGGTTCCCAAGGGCCCGCGTCGAGTAAGATTGGCTCCGGTGTTGACTCCTCCTGGGACCGAGACTCAATTAAACTTTAAGATGATATGCGCCATCCTGGCCCTCGTCGTTCCACGTCCTCGCCGTTCTCCGAGTCTTCCGTGATTCCTCCTCTCTCGCATCGATAACCGACATTCCTGTCCCTTCCTTCCAACAGGCAGGAAAATTAATTTTATTCCTTCGCGGGACTCGCCAGTTCCCTTTCGCTAGTTCGATCTTCGTTTCGATTTCAAGATCAAAATTAACCCTTCACCGAATTAACCTTCCACGGTCCTTCGCCAACGTGGTCGGCATTATCGGTCTTTCATTGTCCCGTTTCTTATCGTTTCGGGTTTGTCAAAAATTCCGAGGAAATTTCGCGATGCTCGTTACGATATCTACTTCAAATATACTTCAGCCAAATGTTTAAACATCTTCGCTGGGAGAGAAGTGAAAATTTAACGGGAAGTTACCGAGAAATGGGAATTTAGTTAGAAGGAACACCGTTTTGTAATGGACAAATATTTAAAGGAAATTATCGTAGGGGTTTTTTAATTCGTGTAAGGCTGTGATCTTTCGAAAAGATATAGAGAAAAATCTGCCAGCTTTTGGAAAAGTAGAATTATCTTCGTCGCTTCTGAGCTGATTATTTATTACGCGGTCTGTCTATTTCCGTTTTGGAGAAATTAAACAATCAAAGTTTCGCGTGTAACTCAGCCACCTATGTTACTCTCGAAGAGTATATTATACGTCTCTGTAGCTCTTAATGGCGTAGATAATACAATATTTACGACAATTTACAGATAGTCGTATAAACGGTGTCGCAGATGTCAATCGACCAACTTTGCCAATACGTTTGAGAGTTAGGTGGTTTTAAGCAAAGTTTTGTTACATACACCATGGACCGATTCGTCTTCGTTTTCGAGATACGAAAGAGAAAGTAGTATAAATTACACGTAATCAAACTCGTTCAAACTATTCAACTTTTAGCGACAATCGTTTATTGCAAACTATTTTTTCAGACTTATTTATACCTATTGATTCAGACTGATTTACACGAATTGTTCGAGATGATCACACCTTGTCTGAACGTATAATTCAATTTCATCTTCGCCATAAATTTTTCTGTTTACAGCTGGGAAAGGAAAACAAATTTGTCAATTTCACAAAATTCCCCGAACATTTCCCAAATTACCCAAACATGGAGTTCATCGCTTGAGATCTAGAACACCCTGTAGATAGGTATTTTTGCATTTATCGCAGATATATAGTTTCTCTGGTTACTTGATCATTTTATTCACCGAATAAATCAATTTTTGATAAATCTCTTAGTCTCTCGCCGTTTGCTTCCGTTTAATAAATAGATTTATTTTTTACAGCTTTTCATTCTCGAATATTGGAATTTTTTCAGTTCTGAAATTTTATGAAAATTTAGGCTCCTGTTAAAAAGTACAGGATATTTGACAAATATTCAATGCGTAAAAAGTATCGAGCAAAAATGAAGACGATAAGGAACAAGTAGCAGAGAGGAGCGCATTGAACAAGGAATCTCGATAGAATATGGAAAACATCAAACAAAAAGTAAGACCAATAAAGAACAAGTAGAAAAAAAAGACATTAAACAGTGAATCTGAATAGAATAAATACATAATAATACACGAATAAGAAATTGACCATAATTGGTGGTCACGCTAATTTCAGGCTAATTTCGGCTTGATTTCTTTCACGAAACTGAGCTAGTCTTCGACGCTGATTACTTTCGGTCTTTAATCTGCTAGGTTAAAATAAAAAGCGAGCAACGAGCAATTTTACGGACGCGACAACGTTCGACGCGTAAAAAGATTTGTACGAACGGTAAGAAATAGGAGGTTTATCGAGGTAAACAGCCAAGCCAGAATTATTCCCACACTCCGTTGGACGACCTCAGCGTGCGCAACTTTTCTTATATCTTTTGTCTTGTCACCCCGTTCTCCTTCCGTACGATTCGCTCTGCTCCCACGGAAAACGTGACTTTAAGCTCCCCGAGATTTAACACTTGGACGCCTCGATTCACCTTCACCGCCGCTTCCTGTCGTCCTCATCGTCATTTCCTTAAATTCATTTTATTTCAATTTTTAACTTTCGTTTCACTTCGAAAGAGTTCTTTTTTTTCAATGGGTTAATTTCGTTAAATCTATTTGACACGTTTTTACGGAAAGATTCCAGCAATTCAACGTTTAATGTTTGCAACATCGGGATGAATTATCGTTGAAAATGTTGTTAATACCAATAATAAGGATTTGAATTTAAAGAAGTAACTCGAGCGGTTTTGCGGTATCATTCGTTGTCTTATTCATATTCATGAAACCTCGGCTTTATTTCCGCGCAGAAGGGCTATGGGGATCGCGTGGGTGTTGGGAAACACCAAGCAGGCGACACTGTTCCCCGTGTCACGCGACAGGAGGTCCCTGATTCCTCAGCCTTTTCGACTTTATCAGAAAGAACCTGTGTCACGTGTATGCACAGTGTTCCACGCCACGGTTCAGATTTTATTAGCGGTGAAAAAAAGCACTTTTCTACCAAGTAGAAAGCTGTATACTTGCGATTTAATCCAACGCATGGATCCATTGCGAGATTTTCTTTTCTGTCGAATTTCGGAAATTTTGAAGAGATCGATATTTATTTATTTCTTACGAAATCTACACGAGGCAAAGAAAATTTTAATTATGGGTGAACGAAACTGTAAAAGAAGAGTTTACAGAAGATTAGACATTTCATACTTCGATGTCATGGATCAATTTTCATTTAATTTATAACTTGTAGTATATTGTAATTAACTTATTATAATTAAATTATTGCCTTTCGTTGAAGGACGTTTGAAGTGGAATTTAGCTTGCTCAGATGCATTTTGATTTTTCAGTACCTTGTACCTTTTTTTTCCTTTTTAAATGTTAAGATGGCTTAATATGACAAATAAAAATTGAAGTTAAATTATCTCCTAGACTAATGGTTTTGCGGTAAAATAGATTAATAATCTTTTGTAAATGTTATAAAACTAACTAATGTTATAAAAAATATATGGTTACTATTAAGAAGCTGAATATCATCTTAATATCTCAAGAAAATATAAACTACTAAAAAATGGAAATCTGCTTATTATTACGAAAGAAATGAACAAACGTGATTTTTTACCAGAAATTTATCAATAGATCTTGATAAATCACGTATTTATAATTTCGTTGGTTTCCCGTTATGGAGAGTTGAAGGAAAGGAGCGCGTGAGAATGGAAAAATAATAACAATGATAAAGAACAAGTAGCGAAGACAGGCACGTTAAACAAGAAATCTCAGCAGAAATGGTGAAATATGGAGAGTATCGAACAAAGAATAAAAGTGACAAAGAACAAGCAGCAAAGAAGGACATGTTAAATAAGGAATGTAGGGATGGTAGAGTATGGAAAATGTCGAACAAAAGAAATAAAACTGACAAAGAACAAGTAGTAGAGAAAGACACATTAAGAGAAAGGTTTTCATTATGAAGTAAATGAACAAGTATGATTTTCTATAAAGTATGACTCTACAAGTATGATTTAATATATCGATAGGTTTTAATAAGCCACGTATGTACAAGTTGGCTGCTTTCTCGTTATGGAGAGTTGAAGGAAAGGGGCACACGAGAGTCGATGCACCTCTGGTTTAACCTCATGCCAGACCCCCCTCTAGGATAAACGTAGAATCCCCGCTGATCCTTGGTACCATGCTAACTGCCCTGTCATTGTCACGAGCCACACTGCGGGGACATTCGTTCAAGAACGACGGATTCGCTTGCTCCGTGTTAGTCACACTCGATTACTCCAACTGGAGCTTCACTTTCCATATCATGACCCCATTTTCCAGCGATTTACAATATTATATACTACCTTTTCGAATCCATTAACCGGATCATTTGTCACCTAGAAACTTCTTCAGGCATCGAATGAGAAATTAAGAGAGATACAGTAATTTTAGGTTTTTATTTTCAATAATACGAGTTCAACAATTATGTGATATCCTATTATGTGACTACCGGGTACATTATCGTTACATTCAATTACTCAATGACACCTGATTAGAAAAATTATTTTCTTCTTTTCACTATATTTCCAAATAGAGACCATTGTTTGTCTAATTTCTTTAATTCATATATTTGTTTATGTTGAAGTGGTCACCACTTATAAGAAAACTCTACATCTGGTCTTTTTAGTTTCTCAAGCACTGAAGCCATCGACAGCGCGTAGACAAAAGACTGCGACGAAGTCAAACCATAAACAGTAGACAGGCGACGTTGGCTTCGGGGTTTTCAGTTATTGGGTAACACAACTAGCGTGCGGATCTGGACCAGCTCAAATTGTATTCTTATTTATAATTACACTTATATTTAAATATATTTTCTGCCTTACAATTTATCCACGAGTTTTCTCTGATTACACATCGAATAACCTCAACAGTTTATTTATAATTATATTTTATAATTTATATTAACGAATTTAATATATATACGATTTATATTAATTAATTATTATATAATTAAATATAATTAATATAATTTATATTATATTTATTAATTAAATAATAAATTAATTAAAAGATTTATATAATTAAATATAATATACACGTTCCTGTTGTAACATAAAATTTCCATCAGCACCTGTAACTTAAAATCTAACGTCGATGTTACACGCAGGTTAAGAGCTTATCTGTAATCCCGAAGCAGCTTCCACGGCTAGGAATTCGAGATCTCGAATGGAACGGAGCGAGAGCACGTTGCACACCCGGAGAAGGATCTCGTGGAACGAGTCAAAGGTGGCACGAGCGAGTTGCACGGGTGTTCACGTTCCTACCGGAGCATATTTGTCCCTTTGGTGTGCACGTGACATCTTAATCTCTTCTCAGTCTTTCTCTTTCTCCTCTGTATCCGTTCATCTACTTCCATCCCTTTTGACTGTTCTTTTTCTTATTTATCGCCCGTTTCCCCTTTATCTCTTTTCATCTACGTCTCTCTCACTTTTCTTCCACCTTCGTTCACCCTTATTGATGATTATCTCGTTGCTTTCTTTTCGTGCTGTGTATACACGCTCTTGCTTCTTCCTTTCGTGCTGTGGCTACACGCTCTTGCTTCTTCTTTTTCCAAATGCCGAGCTGGATGGATTCTTCGGTTCAGTTCACCGGGAGGTGCCAGATCGGGAAAGATAGAACGCGGATTCACCGGTTTTTAGTCGTTCGATTTAGTAATTTCAGTGAAGAAGGAAGAAAGGAAGAGTGGATAGAGATTTTTGGGGATCTTCTTCGATACTTTCTTTACGTTTTCTTACTGTCGTTGGTCCTGTCCATTCTATCGATCTGTTTCTTTTTTTGTTTCTTGTGGAGCAATCCTGGAAGTTCAAGTCGGCTAATTTAATCCCGAAAACTCGGGAAATTTCGGAATTCGAAGGTTTAGGAATTTGGCTCGATCGTAGTTCGAGAGTTTTAGTATTCGAAAGTTCGGAAATGAAGAGAGGTAAACTTTGGAAACTTCAAGAGTGGAAGGTCTGAAAATTTGGGAATTTAATTTTCGAAAACCGGCGAGTCGAAAGCTGCGAAAATTTGATAATTTAAACTTTGCAATTTTTAGAATTCAAAACCTTTGGAAGACTTAGTCTTTGAAAGAATTCAAGTTTTGTGATTTTTTAAAATCTGGAAATTTGAAAATCATCGATCATCCATTCTTTGCATCTGCGAATAAACGAAGAAAATTCCCTTTTTCTTAGATCAAAACTGATATTTCGTTATGCATCGTATCCGCTATCACTGTTCCCTTCGTCGAATGACAAATCTTTCTAATCATAATCATAATTCTCATAACCGAACATAATTCCGCTCGTATAATGCTAATTTCTTTTTTCGCCTATTATCTCCTTAGATGCACCACCGATCCTCCTCTTTTTCTTCGCGTCTCTTTTTATATTCCTCGGTTGCTGCCACCTTTGTTCGCTCGTTTCGCGCGTGTACCCCGGTATACACGAACCAAGGGTACAGAGGCCCTTAATCTTGGCACCGTTGCCCAGGGAGATTGTAATCTGAGATTTAAGTTCCCTATGGTGGGCACCCACGAGACACTGTTTTCGTGCCACCTAACGAGATCCATGCCCCTGCTGCTTTTTCAGCTTCTTCTCGTTCGACGCGTAAATATAATTAACACATGCCCTTTGCAAGCAACGAGGGAATTCTCTGGTTGGTTTTTTCGATCCCACGGAAATTCCAAATTGTGTCGTGTAGGGCCTCAGGTTAATTCTTAATACGCGAAGTATTTAATCTTTTGGAAACAATTGAAGAATAGTGTTCGTACACGACGCTTTTTAAGTGACAAGATTGAGAAACTTGGATCTCTTATTGGAAAATGTTCTACGTACCAATGTGAGTAATGTAGTAGAATAGAATTTATAATTATGTATTATACTATGTATACAGGGTGGTTGATAACTGGTGGTACAAGCGGAAAGGGGGTGATTCTGCGCGAAAAAAGAAGTCGAAAATATAGAATAAAAATTTTTCGTTTGAGGCTTTGTTCTCGAGAAAATCGACTTTGAATCTTCGCTCGGTACGCGTGCGGTACGTTATAACGAATCTCACTGTAGATCGTTGTCTCGATGGAAAAATTAAAAAAAAAAAAGAAAAATTAAAAAAAATTTTTATTCTATATTTTCGACTTCTTTTTTCGCGTAGAATTACCCCCTTTCCGCTTGTACCACCAGTTACCAACCACCCTGTATATGTATGTATTATATAATTCTATAGAATTTAAGTGCAATCTCCTTATTTAGATTGCCCTTTAATATTAATTTGCTAAATGTTAATTTATATATTATACTATTAATATCTATACCTTGTATCATTACGATACTATAATATTAATTTGAGTAAAAATGCGAAAAATACAAGCGACAGTAAACATTCATCGATCGTTTCTTGGCTTTTGACTATGCTGTGTATCTAACGGAATGGAACATCGAGATTTCTTTACGACTAAACCGCATACAGGGTGTTCTACAGGTACACTTTATCTTTTCACGAATTTGGACTACATTAATGCGTAAGTTGCTGAAAAGCTTGTTTCTTGGCACTTGCAGTGCTTTCTGCAACCACTCTTCAGCCGTGTTTTAAAACGATAAATTTCACAAAACGGATTTGACTATTTTACAACAGAATATTTCGTGATAACTCACTCGATACTGCGAGACCTGGTAAAGGGAATTATGTAATACGTGGAATTCGTGTACACCCTGTATACTTATACAGCCAGAAGCAACAAGTAGTATCGGTCCACTCCACCCACGACATTTAATTCGATAAAGTCGTCTTGTTAACCTTCCACCTCTCCGCATCTCCGACTACGCTCTTTGCAGTAATTGCAAGTCGATATTTCTCACAATGTTTCTACGATTCGAGTGTGATTTTTATATAGCTTTTATATATTCTAATTTATTTATTTATTATTTCATTTTAATTTCTGAGATGTAAAATGGAAATGTTGCAATGCTTCGTGGTCTACTTTGAATCCTATAGAGTGTTTCCTTTACGTCTCCATGCCACTTTTGCTCTCCTTGGTTTGCAACACTGTTGCGGTTAGTTTTCCTCCGGATAAACTGACGTCCATGAAATAACCCGAAAGCCAACGATCATTATTCTTTTACACTTTCTTGACTTGGGTGAAAGTACTATTACAAGCTCCCACCGATGTTCACTGAACAAATCAACGTATTTCATTTTTTCAGATCTTTTCATTTAGACACAGGTAAATAGAGTAAATCGAATTTTTATAAAACATAATGTGTATCTAACAAATAAATTACAATTCGACTATCGCGAGTAACCCGCCCAACTTTCACGGTCCGTCTTTATTTTCTTTGCTCTTTTCTTGTTAGCCTTTTTATCTCGGTAATTACCAAACAGGGAAGAGAAAGAAGAAATCTTTTTAGTTTCAAAATCCACACGCAATATTTCATCCATTGCAATTATTTCGCAAAGGTTTTGCAAGAACACGATTACTCGCTATCATTTGACAAAGTAACAACTCGTATTTCTGACCCCTTCCACCTCAAAATCAACATATTTTACCTATCGCAGTAATGTGCCGATAAAGGAACACGATGACTCACGCACTCAACCAGTTAATTGCGTTCGACGTGTATACACGTCAATCCAAAACTCTATTTAGGATTTTTCAAATTAAATTCCGCAGCTAACATTGTCATTCGACAACGTAGCTCATATTTCAATCCCTTTCTACCTCAAAGACTATGTATTTTACCCGCCGCAATTATGTTGCATATGAGGATACACTCTCACGTAAATTTAATCACACCCTTTAGTTCGAGCAAAATGGTAAAAGAAATACTTTAAAAACACAGGAGGCTCGTAGCCTCTTTAGGGTTTCGTGATTAAGTCGCGTGCCCTTTCGTCACGCCTCGCCTCGGAATCATCCAACTATGTCGTAATCCTTGATCACCTGTCTCTGGTCGTCTCGGTACGCGAACAGTTTCCAGTGAGAAAACAAATCAAGAAGCCTCAGGTAACAGCTACCTGACGAAAGCGGATCTGCCTCATGCGTACGCTCAGACACCTGCTCCCTCGATTTAACTCCGCTAGACCAGAACCCAGTAATCGTTTTCCTACAGAACTTTTTCGTCCTCTTGAGCATTTAGAACCATCGGAACACCTACGAGGATCATTCTGCGAGTTCGGTAGCTATAAACCTGTTTCTTTGATATAATTTGTTCGTTTTTCACACTGTGAGATGGGTCAACGATGATTGCGTGGTTTTGGTGCCCGCCTTTTTTTAAATAGACTTTTTAATAGAAAAGTAAAAAAGCTTAATAGATGCTGACAGGATAGATGAATCTAATATTATCCAATACTGTTTCTCATATTCGAGAGATGGCGCTATCTCGAAGAGTTTGATATTTGTTGTTTGATATTTTATTGCGTTAGAATTCTTTGGTGAAATTGTCTTCCCACCATTCGTTGCTAAAAAATCTATGTGGACAAAAAAAATGGCCAGTGATGCATGTAACATTAACTTTATATTAGAATTAATTCGACAAAAATAGTAATCAACATAAGACCAATTTTATTAATTAAATTTAGGCAACGTCTTCTGAACATCATATTATATTCTCTTCCTTACTCGTAGTTCCTAACCTAACAAACTACACAAGTTGTGCTCTAAACATAACATGTTAAGCTTCTCTAAATTCGCAAAACATATTCTACCTAAAAAACATGAATTAATTGCACCAATTTTATTAATTAAACCTAAGCAACATCTTTTGAACATTATGTTATATTCTCTTCCTTACTCGTAGTTCCTAACCTAACAAACTATACAAGTTGTGCTCTAAACATAACATGTTAAGCTTCTTTAAATTCACAAAACATATTCTCCCTTAAAAACATGAATTAATTGCACCAATTTTATTAATTAAACCTAAGCAACATCTTTTGAACATTATATTGTATTCTCTTCTTTATTCGTAATTCCTAACCTAACAAACTACACAAGTTGTGCTCTAAACATAACATGTTAAGCTTCTCTAAATTCACAAAACATATTCTACCTAAAAAACATGAATTAATTGCACCAATTTTATTAATTAAACCTAAGCAACATCTTTTGAACATTATGTTATATTCTCTTCCTTACTCGTAATTCCTAACCTAACAAACTACACAAGTTATGCTCTAAACGTAACATGTTAAGCTTCTTTAAATTCACAAAACATATTCTCCCTTAAAAACATGAATTAATTGCACCAATTTTATTAATTAAACTTAAGCAACATCTTTTGAACATTATGTTATATTCTCTTCCTTACTCGTAATTCCTAACCTAACAGACTATACAAGTTGTTACTCTAAACGTAACATGTTAAGCTTCTCTAAATTCACAAAACATATTCTCCCTTAAAAACATGAATTAATTGCACCAATTTTATTAATTAAACCTAAGCAACATCCTTTGAACATTATATTATATTCTCTTCCTTACTCGTAGTTCCTAACCTAACAAACTATACAAGTTGTTACTCTAAACGTAACATGTTAAGCTTCTCTAAATTCACAAAACATATTCTCCCTTAAAAACATGAATTAATTGCACCAATTTTATTAATTAAACCTAAGCAACATCTTTTGATCTTTGTATTATATTTTCTTCCTTATTCGTAATTGTTAACCTAATAAACTATACGAATTTTTATAACCTGAACACAAGGTATAAGGTTTTTAACCTGACAATATTACATCAAGGTCAATCCACATGAAAGAGAAGTTTCACAAAGAAAAAGATATAGCCGGTCCAAATTTGACCACCTATCGAACGATACAAAGATGAAAGTTTCACTTGGAAAGTGATTCGCGCCAGTGATTTCCTCCGGCGAGCGAATCCACCCTTAATACAGACGCGAGACCGAGCTCATTTATTTTTTACGCGTTCTCCCCTGCGATGAGCAGCACCCCGCGCCAAGTTTTTTGCCGGTCGAATTCGAAAGAACGCGTCCCGACCACGAAGAGGTCAGCCAGGTGAACGTTAATTCGTCGGAGGCCAAGATATCAAAGAGGACCGCCAGGATCCTCCGGAGGATTCAACGAAACCGCCATTAAGGGCCACCGAACCGTTCACTTTCATTCCTTCTGCATCAACCTCGACGTTACGGGAATAACAAACCTTCCTTTTCACTCTGTGAGTACAACTTTTCAATTATACATACCGCGAGTTAGCCTGTAACTGGCTTATCAACCCTTTCAGAACATTCTGATTATGTACTGTAATAATTTGAGATCACCAGGTACAGATATATAAAATTTGATCATCGTCACTAACGTACTTGCGTTATTTTATGCACTGGCAATATACTTTATTCACAAATAGCACGTACGATAGTACGTGCGGTAATTATTTACAAATGGAAATTGTAAAATTCCAAAAGCGCAGTATTCCCATTGGCACGTAAAACGTTATACGATAAAAAAGCATGTTTTCAAATATTCCACTTACAATATTGTTTGCCTTCTAATAATCTAAAATTCTACAATATAAAGGGCTGTAAGAAGATGTTCAATTTTGTGAATGGACCGTTCTCGCATAAAGCAGACCTTTGTTTGCCTGAATCGGTTGAGATAAACAGTTATAAGAGGACCAACGCGATAGCCAGCTTACAAATTGTGCCAAAACTACTTGTCATCTGCACAATAACAATTCGCGATTCAAATAAATCAGTTTAATCAGCAAAATTACTCACAACTAGATGAACCTCTACTTAATTATTTTGTCCTTTCAAATAGAAACCTGCGCGAATATAGCAAAGAATCCTGAAATCCTTGGCAAGTAATACGCTTGCAACGGTTCAACTATAAAGCGATAAAAGATCACAAAATCCTTGAAAACTGACATCCTTTCGAAACGCGTTCGCCAATAATGAACGAAGAATCGTAGAGTCATTGAAAGGCGGTATTCCCAAAGGGGCTTGTATACTTGTCAGCATAATTGGAAAGCATATTTTATCCACATAATTACTACAACTACTCTTCCTGATATTTCGATGAGTAATGACATTTTGACCACTAACGACACCCCAGGACCTCGAAAAGATAGTCGAAGAAAATTTCATAATGGATCGTGAAATTTGAAAAGCTATTAAGATAATTGCTTTCGATAATCCGTGTTTCCTACGAGCCGGATCGGTGTCGACTAATATCGTAAGGTCACTTCGTATGGTCGAGAGGACACGAAATTGGAAAGTATTAACACTTCGTCGATGCGATCAGCGGAAACAACGGTTCGAAAGTGACCGGCAGCTTTCAAATGACTCGGATCTAACGGGGCAATTCACAGCGATCTCCGGGGTATCGAATGACTTTGTTAGCGAACAAATTAGTTTTCCGGCCGTTTCGTCGCGTTGAAATTTCGCTGGCGATCCCCAGAGGAAGGGGATGGTAGACCACCCTCCGAGAATGCCACGGGAAATAACGGATTTCTTAAGATACGATATTCCACGACTCATCCAGTGACTAATTGGCAACGCTTTACATTTTGTTACATTTGTTGTATTTACGAATTTCCTTAAGGGGTCCTAAACAGGATAGGATGAGACAAAAGTAAGAATGAAATAAAAAATAGATTATCTTCTGCATCAGAAATTATTCGAACATGAATTTTCTACTATATCTTTAAGTGGCAACATCTCGACTTTATAAATACTGACACGCTACTTCTTCCACCAAGCTATAGAATTATAGTTTATATTTCTATTAATCTCTATCAATGTTTGTTTATTTATTTGTATGTTATTTTATTTATTTTTATTCTTACTAATTAATACAAATAAGTTTCACTGGAAAGCTGATAAGTATTCAGCTCTGGAAAGGTTGACAAATAAATACGTATAATACGATTGAAGAAAACAGTGATATACTATGGATTAATATTATCTGTCTATTTCCCTATCGTTTAAAGGGTTTAATACGTAAGAAAATATTTCCACCGGCATAAATTTAGACTTGAATAGCTCTTAGCTAAGATTGGGTAGTTTCCGGTTAATCCCAGGGTAAGTCCACAGAGGTCAGGAAGTAACCTTTCTGACCGGAACCGACTACCCTCCTAGATGTTGGACCCTCCACGCGGTTTGTCTTAACCGCTGCCTTTCGACTGCAATAGTTAAAGCATCTTTGTCTTCAACCACGAAGGATCATTAGTCTAAACAGTATACGACTTCCATACGACTATATAGTATAGTATTTTTATAATATTTCTATCATATTTTTATTCCCCACAAATACATAGAAATTCGCACTTGAATAATAATTATAATTTAGGTATCTTATATACAAAGTGTCCCACGCAACCAGGACAAGCTAAACGTGAGTAGAAAAATGCGTTGTCTTCGCTCGCATTTCGTACGATAAATTTTACAGCATCAAAGTTAAAATATCTTTTAAATCGATCATTTGCCGATCCAAGTATCTTAATATCTTTTTTTGCTCAGAATTAAAAAATTCATCGAATGGTATATAAAAAGATGAATAGTTCCATTTAAAAGAGCAGAGGTGACTTTAAAATCTTCTGCATGTTCCATTTGCTTGGGACATTCTGCGTATAGATACGTGAATAGATAAAAATGTTTCAAAAAGGAGTTTTACTATTTTCTTACTTCAACGAATCGCAATTTTTGAAAAAAAATTCTTTTCGCACGTCTACCAGGAAAATGAATTTTCCCAAAAGAATTCCAGCCTTTCGGTGCAATTTAAAAACAATTATCCTGTTTCGAGGGATGTACGAATACTTTCAACACCCACTGTACAATACGAATGGGATAACAAATTCATAATAAGTGAATCGATAAAACAAGCGCATCGAATAGCGCTTAATTCATACTATACATTATCCGGTGTGTATCAGTATCGCGTATGAATATCGTCGAAGCTATAAATTATGACAAAATCATGAACGAAATCTATTCGGTTTAACGATACAACGCGGACACCTCCCAAGTCGATTGGAATCGTTTAAATCGATTTGTCCTGCGACGCCCACCTATTGGTAAATATCATGACAGCTTCGAATAATGACAACGAACGAACGAACGAAATTTAATTTTTATTGAAACGTAGAGCAGAAATACATTGGAAGTAGGTTGAATCGGTTGAATTCATTAGTTTTGCGATGGTACGTTTCTATGGGGTTATTATGAGAACGATTACGTTGGTACGGCTAGAGAAGTTGAAACGGAAGTATCCTAAGAGAGTAACAGCTACCGGTTGGAGCTGTTTCTCGCGGTTGTTAAGACAGTTTCGAGGAGTTTATGTTCCTTGACCGGAAGCTCGTTCTTGTCATGGCAAAGGCTGCTCGCTACTTGTTACTGCAATTTACATTTCGCTCCCTAGAACGCGCATCAACTTTTCAAGTAAACTAAAATTCCACGAAACTTGGTCATTTTTACGTTTAATTAGGCATAACACGTGTTTTATTCAAAAGTTACTGCTTCAAGTACGAGCCCACTTTGTTATACAGGGTGTAGTTTACCGAGTGATCTGTAAAAGCGGTGATACGAGCTGATTCTTTGTGAAAAAATAAGGGGGAAATGTGGAACAACGTTTTTTCATATGACGCTTCGTCTTCGAGAAAATTGAGTTGGAAAATTTATCAAGTATAGTCGTACGTGGCTAATTTCGGGCTGGACAGGAAGAGATAAGCGACAGGACGTTACTCTGTGTGTGAAGATAGATCGAAAATGTAGAATAACATTGTTCTGCAAGACGCTTCGTTTATGGGAAAAATAAATTTGGAAATTTATCAGACTCGTGTGCTAGGCCAATTCTTAACTGAACACGTTTACATTTTATTCTCTTAAAAATGACGCTGTTACCACACAAATATATCAACTTTAAATTTGTTATGAAATTATCGGAATTAACTCTCCTGATATAGTACAGCATTTACATACACGTTTCATTGTTTTTGCTTCTATTTTTTCCATTCCAGCCAAACCAAAAATTTTATTTCCAACAAAGGGAGATTGCAGATATTTGTGAATTTATTTATAGTATAATAACTTTCCTTTTTTCATATCTCATGAGTGATAAGAAGATCTGCGAAAAACTCTTCAGTGATTCTAATATTATACATTTCCTGTTAAAGCCAGAAGATTCCAAACAATTTTATAAAGAATCAGAGAATAGGAACGTTATCTAATCAAAAGCTAATTGTCAAGCCAAATGGTCTTTCTGAATCGACTTTCTGAATTATCCTTTCAATTTCACCAGAACTATCTCGTCCCTCGACAAATAGATAGAACAAATAAGGTTGCTGGGTCTAATCGACTCGATACCTCGACTTTGCTCAATGAACGTGTTTGTGAATGAAATGATTTACAACTTGTACACGCTCAAAGTACAGATTCCCAGACTGCGGGACGACCAGCTTCTGGCAAATAGTTTCTATTTCTGTTTCTTTATCGTCGTCAAGTTACTCTGAAACTGGTAAAGATAACTCGGTTGGTTAAATAATTACTTTCGTAGAAACTGAAGAAAGGTCCTTCGTTCGTTTACTAATGAATGTCGAATCGTGATTCATGATCGAAATAGATGAAGGATTTCTTCATCGATAGAAACGAACTTCGTCCGATGGAGAGATTAATTAAAGAACAGTTAACTTTATCGACAAAAAGATTAAATCCATCAACAAGCGTTTTGCCTTTTTTCATTTAATTAGTTTAGAAATTAATTTATATAGTTGTATCAGACAATTTACGTAATTGATAAAATTACTTTATAAATGAAAAACATTTAGACATATAGACAGCTCTTCTTTCCATGATGCTGTTAATTATTAAGTACGAAATGTATCTCATAATAAGAAGCATTTTATTCTTCAACTTGAAGAAAGGTATCGAATAAAGCGTAATTGTTCGTTAACAAAGTGTGAGAATGTTTTCAGAAATTCGGACTTGACGTTGTATTGGCAGTTCGCAATCAGAATTCTATTTGTCTTGTGATACAGTCTAATTCTCAACTATACAGTGCAAGTACAAAGCAAATCACTCTTATCCTTGCACATGGTGTTGAAAAAATACGAAGTATATTTAACACGAAGAAAGTCGGAAGAGGTAGGAATATTAATAGTCGTTCTACACAGTAATTCCTCGCAATAATAATTTCTTCAAACAAAAGCCAACAATCAAAAAAATCTAAAGTTCCTCGTACATGTACTAGGTATATTTCTTTACCTATTGCAACACAAAGCAAAGTTGTAAAAACTTTCTCGCACCACCGTATGTATACAATCCTCTTTAAACTTTTCCAATTTTTTTTTTTTTTTCATAATAAGAACATTTTATTTGCTGCGTAGCAGCGCGAACGTGTTAATGATAAAAAAAAAAAACAAAGAGGTCCATTTGCATATGACAGACCGCCGTGATGAAACTTACAAAAATTCCTTTTGTACCACTCTTATTAATTATCTAATTAAAATCGATGCTATCGACAAGTGGAAGATCTTCGAATGACTCGGGTGATTTGAAAACTTGGAAAGCGTGAATACAGAGCGACGATCGGCAATTAACACGACGCCGCTTTCACGAGGAATCTTTTAAATGAAAAAATTGAAGCGAATGATTCTACGGAAGCGAAGGACGAGGGGAAAAACGTTCGCGTGATGGATGGAGTGACAATGGCGTTCTAGTATAGTTGATTTGCGGTCGAGAGATCACACGGAAGCGGTAGGAATTCACTTGGATATTCCACGGGAGCCTGTGAGAACGCGGACGGCGTTCCTCCATGAATTTATTAGATTGAGACGATCTCACGCAAGCATCCCGGCGCTTTACAATCCACGGAACCAATTTCTACCTGGCCAATCGGAGACGCTTTCACGGTTCTATCCTGCTCGGTGAAATTCGGACGATACAATTCGCATATAAACTCATTACGTTCCGTTCTATTCTTGTACGAATCGATCTCCAGTTAAATACGTACAGTGATTAACTGCGGAAAAATACAATAGGCGTTGTAAATATTCTTCTGAGCTCGACTTCCACTTTATTTTCTTTCTTTCTTTCTTTCATTCGCTCATTTCGAATTGGATTTATCTGCGGGCTATTTACGACACGCTACGGTTGCACGCAACTGAACAGCTACTTGTAATAAGCTCGTGCCTTTTTACGAAAATTCTATGAACGCAGTGACAGGTAAGCTTCATTTCTAATATGAAATGGAATGACACTATAAAAGACGAATTGTTTACTTGCGGTAAAATACAGCGTAAGATTGAAAGAATGATTTTGGACGATCTTCGCTACGTTGAAAGTAGTTACAGTGAAGAGAGATGTAAAAATATTTAGCCACGATTAGTTGCTTTGCGATTGATCAGACAAGAAATATCCGCAACAACTCTACATTTCATTATGTTAAGTATTATACGCATTATTTTTTGTATCGTTGTGTTAATATGGGTGGCGGAAGTTCATTGACTGTCGAAGAAATTGGAAAAAATTGAAGTCTCAAAAGAAGAAGGCTATTCAAACCGAGAAATTGGAAAAAGAATTAATAGTAATAATTTCTGTAATGAGTCTGAGAATTATGGACAAAATTATAAAGGGAGAACGAAACGAATTTGGATTATTCAAGGCTATTCAGGCGAACAGCACTGTACGTACAAGCTTTTCATTGTATCAGTAGACATATTTATGTATTCATAACACGTATCAGTTGTTGCGAATGCCGTTACTTCTCTGCGACTACATTACTTGGAAAAGATTTCTGTCTTTTAGAAACTGTAAGACACGTTTTATTCATTCGTTTTTACTTAGTACCGTTTTGAGGTTGTTTTCGAATATTACGTTCTTGCTTTTCCTTTTGAAATGTTGGTCACTCAATTACTAAGCCTTTGACTGTAAATTTACTCAGTCGAAACACCTTCTTCGATCTCCGTTTTTCATTGTCCAGTTAGCGACCTCTTTGAAAAGTGTGTACCAAAAACGTGTCGCAAAAAGTAAGCGATGACGAGTATACTCGTCAAACACAGAGTGACTGTTATAATACAGAATTAAGTTGCAGCGAAATGACTGTTGTATCTTTTACTTTCATTACTGACAGAGTTCGTCATAGCACAAAATATGGCCATTCCCTCGTGACGAGTATACTCGTCAAAAACAGGAAACTAGTTGATAACTTGTACATTATACTTGTCACAAAGCGTACTCGATAAGCTCAATAGCGCAGATAGTATGTAGGATCTTGGTATACAAATTTTTCATGTTAAGTGAAACACTATCGCGCAAACGTTGTCCAAAGTCAAGTTCTTACTTTTTCACCCCCGTCTCTTCTACATTCCGGAAGAGCACGTACTTCAGCAGTACTGCAGCTCGAAAGCATGAATGAAATCGCGCGTGCCGCTTCCACGGGTTGCGTGACGCCGGTGGCCGTGTGGTGGGAGTAAAGCGGAACGTGTGGATGCGGCCTAAGTGTGGGTGGTTTGCCAGGCAGCGATCCGACGCGATTCACCTCCGGGGCGGACGGAAGCATCGCGTGCGCGTGTGAACCAGCCAAAAGGGGAAACGCGTGCATCGCTGGTCCAGCGTAGGCGGAGTCGATCCAAACGAAAACGTTGAAACCCGCACATGCGCCTTATTAAGGAGCCACCCACAACGTGCGTTCACGACGAGATCCTGTCACGTTGCCAATCTTAAAAGATTTTCGTTCGTTTGTGTTTTATATTTTCCCCTCCACCTTTTTTTTTGCACTTATTTGCGTTTGAAGATACGTCGATTTTGAGATTTGCAGGAAATTTTCCTAGAACGATACCTCGGACGATCAACAATATCGTCGGTTTTTCAAGGCTCTCAACGTATAATGTTGCGATTTGTCGATAAATATTGACGATCGCATTCGATGTTCATTGACATTACAGTCAGCTTGGAGAGTTAGCGTTTGTTCGATGGTGTTCGAGCAAGAAGAAAGCTCGTGTAGACATCGTTTTAGCGGTGTAAAGTGAAGATAATAAGGAAAGGGCTAGGCAGAGATTTTTAATCAGTCAGCTGTTTTTGACGAATATACTCGTCATGAAGAAATTGCAATATATTGTGTTATGACGAGTATACTCGTCGTCGTTTACTTTTTGCGGCACGCTTTTCAAAGAGGTCGCAGCAGCTAACCGGTTAAGAAGAGATACATCTTCGCATATGAATTCCTTCAATTAGATTCGAATATGTAGTATTACGAAAGATTCGCAAGATTCTTTTCGCACGAGTAGCACGTGTTTCGAAGAACACTTTGGTTATCGTCAATATTATATATTGGCAATATGTATCTTTTTAAGAAAATATAATTTTTATATAATTTTTGATAAAAATTGCTTAAAATTACTGGTCGAAAAGTCGACCCAATACGGAGGTTTAATTGCAAATCCGAAATTTTTGGATCGTGTACATTTCAAAACTTAATTGATACGATATTGCCTGTCATGATGTAGTTTTGATGTTTTCGGATGTTTTAGAGTACTCTAATCATATTATCTACCTGAGTTCTGGATTATATAGATAATTGTGTTTGTCGAACCATTTCGATCGTCATAGTCACAGGTCCGCAGACTATGGAAATCCCGTAGATTATTCGGCAGGCAGTTTCACATAGTTTCAGCGAAGTTACGCAATGTAGCTGGATCTAGTAGCGTGACTTTAAACTACTTGTTC
Source organism: Bombus flavifrons (assembly GCF_040668555.2). Taxonomy (NCBI): domain Eukaryota; kingdom Metazoa; phylum Arthropoda; class Insecta; order Hymenoptera; family Apidae; genus Bombus; species Bombus flavifrons. Next base: position 5,986,438 of record NC_138455.1, on the reverse strand, counting down.
ACCATCAAAGTTTCGAAACTTTTGACATCAGAATAGACTGCAACCTTGCGTTACAGTCTTTGTGTCACGTGTGTAACATACGTGTAACGCGTGTGTTACAGCCTTTGTGTCACACGTGTAACAGTTAACTGCTACACCTTCAAATCACTTGTTGCTTCGAATCTTCCTTCGAAAATAATGTAGTGTAAGTAAATACTCTCGAAAGTTAAATAAGTTTCCTTTAATTAAATATTGAAATATCTTTGTTCAACTTTAAAACAGTAGCATTCTTCTTTCGATGTAAACGATTTATCACTTTATCGTTGTATCGATCTCCAAGATTTAATACACAACAATTACAAAATTCCGATAAAAAGCTATGCAATCAATTAGAATTTCTTTTCTCATAATTAAACAACATTCTAGTTACAACACGGTCCAGATAGATTCGTTCCGAACATGAAAGCAAATACTAAACTACAATTCGTCTCGTCCTTGATATACAAATTAATCTTACATTGCTCAACTACGATGTTTCAAATTTGTCTAACGAAGAGGTTCAATCATCCCGTGTACCAGGTGGCATTAAAAAAATATACCTGACCAGGCGAATAAGTTTTTCCAGAAACGAATGCATACTTCAATTTACCTTCGTTTCAGAGTAAAGAAACGCTTCGATAATAACAGAAAACATGGAAATTTTTCTTACACTCGGCAACTGTGATATTCCAAATTTTCCATTGTAGAATAATAATTGCAACTGTAAATGAACATCGAATAATAATTAAAAATATCCACTTCCAAGTATCGGAGAATACGTAAAACTATCAGTTGTCCAAAGGGAACTTAAATTTATCATAAAGTAGCGAAGTCAGTGGCGCTTGGAGTCGCAATGATTTCACGATAGTGTTACTATATATTACAGCGTCGAAAGGATCCAGGAACGATCGGACGTGCGTGCCTAAGGCGATCTTTAATGGCAGAACATCTTTTTGCCCAAACTGTTTCGCATCGCTGCCAGTCGTACTGTTTCCGTTTCGATGTCGAATAGAGTAGCCGCCTGCACGATTCGGTCCAGTTGCGCGATCGATAAAAGCATCCGGCAAAAACTCTGCACAATGAAAACTTGATAGCTCGTGGAAACATTCGAGGCAATTAGAACCTGCATTGCTTCGAAAAATCATCGCCATTCTTTATTTAGTACGAGATTTCTCAAGTCAAGAGGAAGAAATCGCAATTTCTTCGTTTTTCTTCAAGTTGTCTTGAATCGCTTCTTTCGAGCAGATATACTATTCTATGGTCGCTCTTAATTATCTAGATTTATCGTAACCATGTTTACCGCGAATTAAACGGGTTAATAGAAATAACGTATTCATTGTTAGCTGTTAAAATTCATTTATTATATTGAATCAATTTATTATGAATTATTGAAATAATAAATACGTTGTTTCTCTTAATTAGTTCTTTTCAGCAGATACATATACCATAGCGATTCTTGACCAGTTAGCTGTTGCGACCTCTTTGAAAAGTGTGCACCTAAAACGTGCCGCGAAAAGTAAGCGACGACGAGTATACTTGTCCAACACAGCCTACGCGTGGCTGTTACAATACAGAATGAAGTTGTAATGAAATGACTGTTTTATTCTTCGATTTTATTACTACAGTCCATTGCTATTGCTAAACTTGGCGTTTCAGTAAAATGTTTCAAAAGGGACAAGAACCAGGTATTTTTCTATGTGTATTCCGTTTCTCTCCGCACACTTTTTCCATCATATTAGCAATTTTCTCGTTACACTTTCTACGAAACTAGAGGGCTGCTTCGCAAGCCAATTGCACGCGAAGTGCTCTTCTTCGTTGCTGTTTGCAACGAACGTTGTCCTCCTTACGCCTTTTCAGGCGGTCGTGATTTTGCGCGACTTCAACTCCTTCCGAATGATAGAAACCACGCTTCCTTCACTGATATTAACTTTCGAGCAGATTTCTCCGATCGTTACGCGTCCACCATGCTCCATCAGTTCCCGAACAGCTTCGATGTTCGCTGGCGTTACGCTTGTCTCGAACGTATCAGCGTGCAGCTAGAAAACGGTTCGTGCCACGCAAACGCTTGGCCTCTCGATAATGTTCCATCCCCAAACTATGGTCGCAATCCACGCAAAATTTCAAAGACTTTTGAGCCGCCCAAACTTAGAGCAAAGGTTGGAACACAAGTTCAGAGACTTAATATAATTACGCGTTATGCAACTGATTACGATACTGCTTTTTCCCTCATTGTGTTAGCTGCCGAAGAAATAAATAGAGTCCACGTGGAGTGGAAGATCTTCAAGACACGCCTACCTGAACTCCCACGCAGTCACATCTGGATAAGTGACACTGTGCAAACGCAATGTACCACACGCGAACCGGTTAATATTTGATCGAATTTCCTACTAAATATTTGAAAAAAAGAAAAAAAGAAAGGAAACTATTCACATTGAACAAAACTGCCCCAATTTACACGAGCCAACCCAATGTTATTAGTTGGTCGATTATCACGCAAGAGAACTATAGTGCACATTGAAAGAAGTCGATATAAACGACAAAATTGAGAGGTAACCAGTCTCACGAGGGAGCATTGACAGCAACATACATGCATTTACGTGCGAATGACGTCGTTGGAAACGAAGACCACCTAATGTCACGATCGCAACGAGATAAATAATCGCGATGGGTGGGCGCCTCGCGCCTTTCCGTGCACGGGCTACGGGTTACAAGCACACCTTATGGGTCCCCGTAGGGAGTCGATCTCCTCTGTTGCTCCCATAAGGTGGTACAGAGCTCCAGCCGTGTGTGAGAATCCATTCCAGTCGATTTCACAGGGGTTGTAGGGGGCCTCTTCTCTCTCCACTTCGAATTTCGCTTTCTTTTCTTCGCCCTCTTTTTCCCCGGTGGGCTCTTCTACTTCTTTCTCTCTCTTCTTCTTCTCCTTTCTTTCTTTCTTTTTTCTCCTCTTCTGTTTCCAATACCAACGCGTTTTTGAGTCTCCGTGCGCATACAGGATGTCTCTGAATTTATATACTGAAGTATAATAATAAGAAGAGTGACGAATTTACATGGAAAGAATACAGTAGACAATTATAAACTGAAAGCTATTTGTAGATTTTTCGTAGTATCAAAATAAAGATCGACGAAATCGTTTGTATGATTTCGTCTTACAATATGGAACAAAACCGGGGACGAACAAGAATTCTCTTCTTTCAAAGTCTAGGAAAAATTAAAGTTTTTATTGTATTGATATTTCCATCCAATGCTCGATGGATTTTCCTTTCTTTTTCATTGCTTCTGTTAGTCTGTTAGGCACGCCACCCACTAACTTATTTAGTGTTTCGTTTTCAGTATCTGCCCACGCGAATTTTATTCTTTTCCTAAGTCCACAAATATTTTGTATATGTAACTTCTCCCGATCGTGAACTTTTCTTGCTAGAATTTCTCTCTGGTTCTCGGATCCAGAAGGATCAGGTTCAGATCAGGTCTCGATGCTAATAATAATTCTATTCCGAAATCTTGAAACCACTTTTTCATAGTGGTGGCTGTACGAATAGGAGCATCGTCTTGTCGAGAAATTCTGTTCTCGTCTTCCATTTCAGTCATGAAAAGCAATAATTCGCTACGCAATATCCGCTGATATTTTGTAGCGTTCAATTTACCTTTTGCAAAAACAATTTCGCTTAACATATCCAGGCATGATTAGCGATTTCTTGGAAATATCGAACGCATAATGTAGAAAATGTGCTTGCGTCTATAATAATTCACAATACTGTAAGGCACTAGGCACGTTATAACATATAGAGAATAAAATAAAAGTATCTCTTGCTCGTGTTTACCGATGTAGAAATAATCTTCTTATGAATATCTTCTGTCTCTTCTCTTCAAATACAAGATACAAATCCACGTTCAAATATAGAAATGATTTTACGTTGATTTATTATGTGTAATTGTACCACCCTGTGTATAGTTAAACACGAATCGGTTGGAAAGGTCCGATCAGGATCCCCGATAGGAACCCCATTGGTCAACCTTGAAAATAGATTTCACAAGAATTATTCGTCGCGCTGCTTGTTCAATTAGACGGCGAAGTTATCAGCTCATTAACTGTCGCTGGATATCGCTTCGAGGAAGTAGAATGTGTTTACTTTCGTTAAACGTTCGGTTAATTTTTACTGAATTGGAATGTACAAGATGTTTCGTAACGCACTTAAACGTTTTTCATAACGTCAAGAAATTTCCCTAAAATTTATAGATACTAAGTATTTTCTAATTTCCTTTGGCGCTGTCAGATCGGATTCTATCTTTCATTACTGCCAAATCGTATAACGATTCCCAATTTTCAGAGCTTTAAACTAAGTACAACGTTCTTCTTAAAAATCTTGGAAATATTTCTCGAAAGCAATTTCGTATTTTTAAATCTCAACCTCCTGTGTCAAGATGATATTTTATTCTCTATCTTGCGGTATTCGTTACTGCAAAACATAATTTACAATTTCAAGTTATAATTACTTAAATCCACGGTAGAACCTCGATTATCGCAGATAACGTGAGTCGAATCTACCTCGGATAATACGGAAACTAATAGGAAAACTCTACTAGCGTTCATAAATCGTATAACGAAATCATAGGAAACATTTTGATAATTTGTAATTTTCTACGTGTATTTAGATTTAATTAATTATTTAATCGATGAAAAGTTTGATTAACTGCTTTCACAATATCCGATCATTTACGCTTTCGTGCTGTCACTGTTCAAATTTCGAACAGAGTGAAATTATGCTAAAGTTCAAAGTACGGATAAATCAACGGAGAAATCACTTTGACAGTAAAATTATGCAAAAATATGTGCAGATGCATAGCTGCGCAGAAACTTAACGCTAGATCTGGCAAACAACACGGACGTCCTCTCTAAATGGACACAAAGAGATTATTGTTAATTATATAGCACGAAATTACGCTATTTTAAAAATATAAGTTCCGTTGAAATTTCGCCTTCCCACTGTACAAGAAGAAACAAATAAGAGAATGGAAAATATGTTAATATAGCATACGAAAAAATACAATAAGATACAACACGATAAAAGAAATACAGCAAACAATGGAAAAGAGCAAGTATAACTGTGGAAATTTCAAATCTTACGAATTGCACGAACTATACATAGCTACGATGATTAGTCAGTGCTCTAGCGAAACCGAGGTCGAGGGTCTTTATAAAAAATTATATCATAAAAGAGTATATTATAATTAAATTATAAAAGAGCTTTGACGATCTGGTAGAAAGCGGTGTTACATAGAAGTTAAAGAAAGTTAAGTGAGGATATAAAATTCTACATAGAAATGTTGCACCTCCTAGAGATCTCCTGATAGCGGATAATCGAAAATTAAATTTAATCATAATTGGTTTATAACGATAATCTTTTATACTTAATGGTTGTCCAGTTTTGTAAGATAGATAGCACAGAAATAGATGCTGTATTCCTTCAAGTAGGCTGATATGTTTGACTAATCGACAGTACCAGATTACTGAAGTACACCATATAATGCGTCTAAATTCCCAGTAAATCTTTAGCAAGTTTTATATCCTGAAATCTCCTCTTCACTACTATCGCTCTAAGCTTCTGCCACTTCAAAATCCTCTCAATTAGAATTTCAAACATATACGCCCAAGGCTCCCGAACAACCAATGATTCTTCTACCGCCGAAGCCATTAACACACACTATACTTCCATTATGAATCTGCTTATTAAAACCGGGTCTTCTCAGGCAAATCGCCAGTTCGTCCGTAAAAGACGTGAAAGAACCTTGCAACTCGTGCTACTTACTGTGTGATGGATAGAACAGATGAGACAGGAGTTTGGGAGTATGGAATATCGAAGAATAGAAGTTAGAAGCGTAAAAGTATGAATGATGTAACAGAATGTGGATATTCGCAACATACACACGAACCAGGATATAAATAAGGATACAGATATGCGTGTATTACGAATAGCTTCGATTGGCTCATCAAACAATCTGCAAACCTACGAATAAAAATTCGATCCTTGGAAGCCAACCACCCCATCGACAACCCCTCCACTGACTCAAACAGGAAATTCCTAATAACAAAGTCACGAAACTGCCTCATAAGAGGACTGATAAATGTATTAATGAACGTAAGAGGTGGATAAAAGGTTGAAATCCAGAAGTTCGGAGTATGTTCGGAAATGCTGGATCCTGGCAGCATAAAAATTGCAAAGTATCAATGATGTAACAGAGAATATCGATATTGGCAGCATATATACGGACCAGGATATAAATAAGGATGCAGATATACGTATTACGACTGGCTTCGATTGGTTCATCAAAGAATCTGCAAACCTCGGTATGAAAATTCGATTCTCGGAAGCCAACCACCCCATCGGCAAACCCATCAATGACCCCTCCACTGACTCGAGCCGCAAATACTTAATGACCAAGTTACCGATTGTCCTCGCAAGAGGTCTCAGGTATATTAGCCTGTGCAGAAAATGAATGAAAGGTTAAATAGGTGCGATAGATAGCCGGAAGGTGGGTGTACTCGTTAGTGTGCGATCCCGCCTACCGTCCAATGCGGTGGCTGGTTTCCCTGGGGACTCCCTAGCCTCTCACAGCCGGCTTTTGTCGTCGTCGTTGTCCCTTCTCTCCTTCCACGTACAGCCAGCACTCTTTCGCCTTCAGGAGGAGGACGTTGGTGCGTCGCTTTTGCATCGTGCGCGATAATAGTCACCACCGTGGGTTCACCGGTTAGTACGCGTTTATACACTCAACCGTGTTCCTCGAGCGGCTGGTCGTGCGAGACCAAGAGCCGATAGTCAGTCAGTCTTTCCGATCGAACAGTCGTGATCGGATCGATTTCTTCCTTCCAGTCAAGGATCGTCTTTCGCGTTCCGACCGATACTTCACGCCTGACAGCTTATTCGCTAGCGTGTCCCGTTCTGCTGTCGTGGATTTTCCACTTACGTTCGAGTTTGCAGGATTTTTCGCAATTTACCAACGACGTTGGAAAATTTCTCAAAGTAAGCTAACGATCCATCGATATTTTTAGCATTGACTTTCGCGGGGATCGTCGTCGACTTTGATTCGTTCATAGATTATAATTAGTAATCGTGATTTGATATTGAAAAGTCAGAGATGAAGGACAACTAGAGAATTGGCTGGAAGCGTGTTTGAATAACGTTGACAGAGTGAAGGAGAGTTGGTGGACTTGTACGGACCGAAGAACTGATCGATGTTGTTAATATCGACCGTCCCCTTGATTGCTATTTGGCTTTGCCTTGGTTTTATATTGGTATCAGGCTGAACAGACCAGAAAGAAGGAAAATCGTAGAAGCTGTTGAAAATCCTTGGTCGACTCTGGAGCAGTTGAGAAGAAAAGCGCAAGAGAAAGTGTAGTGAAAATTTAGTGCGACTGAAGACTTAATCAATGTTTTTAAATCTTCGCAAGTTTCCTATTGACTCGTACATTGGTTATAATCAATTGTCATTGATTTATTAACCAGTTATCGAGAGAACTCAAAAGAAGAGCACGATTGATTATTTTTGGAGCATTGGTAATAGAGATAAAGAAGTGTGATAAAGAGTAAGCTAATAAGAATTGAGAAAATGGATTGACAAATTGGTCAAGGGTGCTAAGATGATGGCGAATGAACTCGAGTACACGAGGGATGACTGAACAGAAAGGACACCAGGATGTTGTTTAAGGGAAACAGTTCGAGATTAGAGCTATTGATAGGAAAAATTCAGGCCCACAAAGAACCTTCTCGAGATGAACAAGCCAAATCGAAAGGTAGGACTCTTCGCGTTATATTTTATTAAATTATGGCATGAAAGTTTCATATCGTTTCTCAAATAAAGATAAAAATATGAAACAATGGCGTTCGTTGACAAGCAGTTTCGAGTCAATTTAACAAAAATCTAAATATTAAAAATAAACGAGAAATATTCTTTACGAGCCACTTTTTCTGCGTTTCGTACAAGCGCGCTTCAATCAGTTCCCCTTCGTTTCACGCGTCTTCTCAATTTCAATCTGATCCGGTAATTGATCGTTAACTTCTACGTTATTAAGAGCATCTCACGATGACAACGCATCATCGACTGTCTGATAGAATTTTCTGAAAGCCTCGCTGTTGGAGAAGGCATACGTAATATCAATTTGACGCTGTTCAATTTAGATCTTAGAGAATGGGCATCATAGATCACAATTAGGAAAGTTGACATTTGCCATTATATATTAGTTGCCACATGTCACTCTTCTAATAAATCTCTAGATTACACCAAGATTTAGTATCGAAATTACAACAACTCTCCTTCCATGGATCTTCTTATTTGCATTGAATTTTAGGGAACTAGTTACTTTTATTGTACTATACAATTTTTAATATATAATAAGAGGGTGACTTATTCAGAGAATTTTCGCAATTTTGGTGGCAAATTGTAATAATTAAAGTAATTAGATTATCAGAATTCTAAGCTTTTAGACTAATCAAATACCATAATCGGATACATTAAACTTTCAATTAGGAGCTAAAATAATAAATTATCAAACTCTCAAATTGTAGAAGAGTTCGGTAGTATGAGGTATAAATATCTCAACGTTCTAGCAGGATCTAAATAAATCATAGTAATTTATTTAACGAGTTTTTACTTAAAGATAGAATCAATGAATTGTAAACATCTCGATACTCTAAGATCATTCACGAACAATAATCGATCTCCAAATTTTTAATTAGTACTGCATACTACGTACCGGCAACATTCCATTATTCCTGAATTTTGAAAAGTTCCAATATTCAGACGCAATAATTGATCATTAGATTTCTAATTGAACTTCGAACAATCGGCTGTCAAAGCGCAAATATTCTGTAGCAGCCAGTCGCAGTAAACGATTATCGAATTTCTAATTAAGTATGTGTATGTATTTCCAATTAATGAACTATTGAAATCTCAATATATTGAAAGGATTCAATGTTTCGACACGATCATATGTAAGATCGATGAGAATATAATATTCGAAAAAATCATAATTGGAATAATCGATCAGTAAACTAGTTTCTAACTAGGTGTTGAATTAATTTACTACCAAAATCAAAATTAATAGATCGATACCGAAATTTTGAATCTCAAATAATCCATCGCTGAAATTTCTTCATTAGAAATCAAATTAATCTCCACCTATGAAATTAAAGCACCCAAAAAAAAAAATTTCCAATTATCAATCACCCTAATAAAATACTCGATCCTCGAATCGGCGACATCTCACTAACAGCAATTCGTAAATAACTCAATCTCCACAATAACGAATCGTCAAAATTTCATGTCGAATAATAGATTCAAATTACCAAAATCCTAATGAACCGGTTATTGGAATCTATCTATGATCGACGATCAAACGTACAACGAACGTCAATGAAAAAATCCGCGCAAACCACTGGCACTGGTCTGACGAGAGGAGGGCTGTCAGAGGTTCGCGTGCTAACATAAGTCACAATTAACAAAGGCGTTAAGTCGGCCCCCTATTAATAAGCGTGGTCGAAGCATCCTATAAATAGCGACGGGCACGAGGTGACAACATTATACGCGGCCACATGCGACCACAAGGGAGGCTGTATGGGCTCGCACTAACACTTGGACAAGATAAAAACACAATGCAATACGGCTGGCATCGGCAGGTCGCAGAAAAGAGCTGCCAGTGTTAAGTGCGACTATTTTCGCGTCGATGACACATCGCCGCTGATTGGACGGAATCGAGATTCTAAATAAAACCCCCTTCGAATCCTCCAACAAGCCTTCGCGTCCTTGCTTCTACTCGTTTTCACGTTATCGTCCCCCATTTTCCACCGGAATTCCTAAACTATCACATCTTCTTCTCGATCACTCATCGATCCGCGATCTTTTTTACAGCGTTCATCGCGAGCTTTGAGAAACGCTGTTTTCACATTTTTTCAACATTGCTCTTTCAATTGAATTCGAACGTGTATTTGCTCAATTTCGTGGCCAGTTTCATCGGAGCTTAAACTTAGGGAGAAAAGTTACTTCAAACAATTGGAGTTCTTAATTTATCGTTCAGACAAGTGACTTTTGTTCTGATTTTGTATCCGAATGGATTCCTCATTCAATGGGAGGCGAAGAAAGATTCGAAGATATAAGGTATAATTTCAACCCCTCAGCTTGAAAAATGTTTTCAACCCTTCAGTGCGAGCTCGTGAATGAACGAGCATACGGTAGAACCGACTGGGGGACAAACAGTTCGTATGATGGTTATCCTTGTTATGTAGGTCAGTTTTCGTTCATGATGGAAGTTCTCGTTTAAACGAGTAAATTTAGACGACAAGAGTTCCATTGATCGGATACTTTCTAAGATTTCGTTGCAATAAATGCAATTCTAATCTCTAATACAGCAATCTTTGTGTTAAATCATTTCCGAGATGTATGTCCTATACGAACGTTAGACTCTTCTCTAGAGGATAATGATGGCCAAAGTAAATTTGGAATTTTCATTCTTTTTAGATTAACGTTACCTGTACTCTTCTCGTAGAAATCAGAAAATCTACTGTTATGAAATGTAATTTTTGCTTTATAAGCCCCCGACTTCGTTTCGCGCTCTTTTAGAATTAGGGATGTACAAAAGAAAGCAATGTTCTTCGAATATTTTCCAAGTTTCTCGATTCGAAAGAAAGACTCGCTTCGTCTTTTAAATATGATTCTCTGTGAATTTTAACAGTTTTTTTTAGTGAATTTTGAACTATTGATTAATGAATTATTTGAATAGTAGACGTTAGTAGGATCTTCAGCTTAATAAAAATATTAATTTTCAGAATTTATAAAATACGTAAAACGCACAAACTGCAACAAGGGTAAAAATCGTGAACGTTTCTTTGCAAAATAACCTGCGTCTGTAACAACTTTTAGAGACGTTGAAAAGGTAATACACATTAGAATTCACCCTTTTGAAAGATGGGTCTTTGAAAGATTTCGAAGAACGATCGGAGCTTTCCATGAATGGGCTGACGAAAGGCTTGATCCTGATTTGTTGGCAATCGAAGCCAAATTGTTGACGACGACGGGGTCAGCTGGGTGCTTTCGTACGCTCGATCGGCAGCTCGGTTTATATTTATTGCGTGCTCACCCGATCTGCTGCGTCTCTTTTTCTGCAAGAAGAGGCGCGCGTGAGTCATGCTGGATGCCGCCAATTGGGCGAGTGCCTCGATCCCATACCCACGTTGCACAATTGCAGGGACACCTGATTTTTCACGAGATCCACGATTGCAATCGACCGGTCTTACTGAGAAATCATCGATATTACTGTGAAACTCCAAAGAAAAACCCTACTGCAATAAGTATTTACATTGTGAATTGCCACGAATAGGCTGACGAGAATGAAATAATTTTAGCAGAAATATTTGGAAAATTATGAATATAACAGGGTAACAAAGATTAAATTTAAACAATTAAGCGTAGATTAACTAGAGTATAATTAAGAGTATGTTTAAATATATGTGTAATAATCTAGTATATATTAAGGTCAAATGAGAATGTAAATGAGAAATCTATGTACATCAATCTCATTTTGTAGCCGCAAAGCAAAAACTAATAATATATACATGTATAGTAGAGTAACATAAAAATTTGTAGATACAAAAATCTGGAAACATAGATATTTGGTAAAAATACGGAATGTCAAGAATAAAAAAGATTTAATAATACCAACATTTAATTCAGAAATTTCGCAAAACAGAAAATGAGAGCTTAAAAATACTCGAGAACTACGCAATCCACCAAATCTGCGATTCAACAATCAAAAACGCAAACTCGTTATCAGCCTAACTTTCAAATCCCCCAACGCCCTTTGCGCTTCCTTCTAATTCTTCCAAGAATCTTCTAGACTCTAGATCATCCATGTAAAAATCTTCCTGATCATCGTTTAAGCAATCATCCAACATCGCGTAAGTTTCTACGCGATCGCAGAAGGCTAGAAAGGGGGAAAAACGCGAAGGCCGCGTGGGTGGAGGATGCGACCCATTTAAACGAATCCACGTCCGTGATCCGATCTCGTTGGGTGTCTCTCCTCGCGTTCGTGTTTCAAAGCGAGCAAGAGACGGCGGGATTCCGCAAAATCTCTTAAATCCAGTGGTGGGTGTCGGATCCAGCGTGTGGACTGGGCAAATGAGGAAACGGCCAACTAGCCGAGTCATTTCCACCGTTTACCAGGGCCACTTTGCTCTATCCGACCCGGTGGGAGTCTTCTTCATTCCTGGCAATTATTAATTATTCGATTCGCCTCGTCCGGATGTCTCCTTTGTCACCGGTTTTCTCTTTCTACGACGCGTTTCTTTCTTTTTTTTTTTTTTTTACTTCTTTACACTCTATTTTATCGAGAATTCTTCCTTTGAAAATGATTATTCCATGATCTGAAAACGCGTAATGCGAACTATCAATATTTATGGTCAATATTTCGAAATTCTAAAACGTTCTCGATGATATTAACAATGTGTGATTTAATGATAACAATGTGTTGACGATTATATATCTTTTTTTACGTTAGTTTGCGTAGTTTTTACGTATGTTGAGAAATATTGACGATAAGTATTGAACGGCCTGAACTCACCTTTAGAGTCTAATTTTGCCAATGATAATTGGAAAACAGATGTATGGGTAACCAAACGTATTAATTACATTATTTAAAGCTACGAATTTGTTATATGCATCCAAATATACATGGTGTCACATCTATCTCTGCCGCTCTCAATTACTCTCTTAATCGTCATGATACAAAAAAATTGTTTCAGACGAAAGTTGTATGGTATCGAGGGATATATATATGTATATGTATAGGTTAGAAGCGCTATATATATAATTTCCCAATATCCATATTATATAAATTTCTATAATTTATAATTCCTTGGAATTTTCACCTATTCTAGATTAATTGAACTATACTAATTACTATAATTATACAAATTATATCGATTAAATTATCCCTTGCCTTCTTTTATTTATATTCTCGAAATATTTTTCGAAAGAATCGAATAGATAAGGGTCTGAAATAAAGCCAAATAGATACATAGGCACCGACAAATTGTCTCAAGGAAACGATCTCTGTCCTCGCGAAGCAACTTGAACAAGCGTATACCTGCATGAGCAATATGAACATTGGATAATAGGGTGATACAGGGATAAAGAAGAGAGGAGGCAAAGCCCGAGTAGAGAATTCCCGCGAGGAATGTGCTTTTCTTCTATCAAAAGGACAAGAGGACCAGTCTTCTCGCGGAGGATGAACGACGAAGCTTCTTGACGACGTTCACGGGTTAATGGTACCAGTTTCACCGCATACTCGTTACGAAAACGATATAAAGAGACACGTAACGGGCGAGCTAAGGTCAGCCAGACCTCTTGTAATATTCCTACGCGTGTTCGAGTTCGTAAGGTCATTTATGGGACAGGTCCGTCTTACGACATTTATAAACCTGTTCCCCGAAAAAGATCGCTTTATACGAATATTTGCCACTGTTGTTCCGTGTGCATGAAAGATCGACGCTGTTCTTTGATCGACACTTTGTTGACTGGAAACCGAGAAGTTCTTTGATCCTTTGGTCTCGGTATCTTGGTTCTTAGATTTTGGTTCCTTGGTTTCTGGATCGTTGTTGCTTGACTCCTAAGTCTTAGCTTCTTGATTCTTAGACCTTGGCTTCTCCCTTTCTTGATCTTCGTTCCTCGGTTTCTTGACTTTTGGCATTTACAACGTCAAAAGTTTGACATCACTGCTGCGAATTTGGTTGCTAATTTAAAATCAATCCTTTTGGGAACCGAACGTTTTATCGATTATTAATAATATAAGCACGGTTGTTTGATGACATTTCTGTAAAAAAAGAGTATAATGTACCAATGTCAGAAGATCAGTTTTACCAAAAGCAGATCTATTTATCGTTTAATTAGTAACTTAATGTCACTTGCTAATTGATGATAAATGTGTGAATTTATAAAATTTCATCCTTTAACTATGACTTGTCTAGAAAAATGTAAAATTATCTATGATATATAATTATATTCATAAGAAGAATATATTTATCTATACGAATTTTACCATGCTATTTCAACAACAAAATGAGAAATAAAACAAACACTAAAATTCTTTTCCCACTTTCTATGCTATTTCCTCCTCCTCTTTACTATATTGATACAAATGGCTATCCTCGTCCGTCCACCATAAAGCGAGCAAGCATTTATATCTCTTATATGTCACAATATCTTCTCATTTCCCATATCCACCAAATAAATCGAAAAAATATAAAGAATACGTCATATTTGTTATACCCTTGTGAAATTATTTTCATCGATTGAACTTGAACGATTTTTGGAAAGAAATTTTGCTTTGAATTGCAGAGGCCTTGGGCACCGGAAGTTCGTCATGGCAGAGCGAGGATGGCGGTGCAAACTCGCGACGTGGCGGAGAGACGCCGTCTTCTTGTGCGACGCCGACATCGGCGAGCTTCCCGTCGGAGCCCGAGGTCGACGCCGACGTTGGTGTCAACGCCGACGGAACCAACGCTACCGCACCTTATCCTTGTCAATTCTGTGACCGCACATTTCCTCGACTTAGCTACCTGAAGAAGCACGAACAGGTACCTTGAATTTTTCTTTTCATTTTCGAAGTTTTCAAGACTTCTTCGACTATGAGTAGGTATATTTGAGCATCTTAGAAACTGGATCGATCGATGAATTTTACATTCTTTATAAAATTATCGATTTCACATTATCCAGGTACCTAAGGAAACACGAATATCAATATCGATGATTATTCATTCTTTCTTTTTCTTTTCTTTTCACTTTTCATAAAATTTTTCATAATATTTTCGATTATGAATAGCTATTGTTGTGTATTAGACTTGTTCTAACGATCGCGTCAGTATAATGTTATTATTTGTTAAAACTTGTGGTATTTGCCGGCTTAACTATTCCAAGAGATTTTAAGTATGAGAATTTAAATATACCTACTCCTAATGTAGCCCTAGCTAATCCCTTTTCGTGTTGTATTACATTTCATTGTAGTTGTTTTATTGTTGGTTTCATCACGTTCAGATCTGATGTAGTTGCAGTGGCTGATCACTCTCGTATTATTTCTGAAAGGTAAACTTCAGCGTCGACAATTTATCAGGATTTAACGTAATTGAAATTAAATGATTAACGAATAAAGGACTAACAAATCTCAGATATACGTGTAGCACAACCTATCTATAAGTCGGCGTGAGGTACAAGTGTAATATGACGCGGGAATACAATTAAATACAGAGTTGGTTATTGCATACTTTAAAAAATGGAAAGAAACTGCAATAAGATTCTAAACTCACTCGGATTTTCTACTTAAACAATGCAGGGGCTTGTATCCGATCCATCGGATATTATTTTACAAATTCTAAATTATCGTCTTAATTGTCCCAACAACTTTGCTCTGATTCAATTTAATGATCCGTTGTTTTCTGTGTCGAACCCATGTTGCCGCCAACGATTGCATGAATCCCATTTACAAACAGGCAGTATAACTATTTACCTATACAAGTCAATTTGCATACCCACCAACTCGATCTTTTTCGATTGTCTTTTCCCCTCGTTTTGAAACCATTTAAGGTCTTTGTCGGGCATTCTTTCCTTTTTGTGTGTTCACGTTCTGTGTGTATTATATTCACCCGTTTCTTATTTCTCTACGAAGCTTCTCAAAGGATATGTCACTCGTAAAAAATAAATAATTGATTAAAAATTAATTAAAAACAAATAAAATAAATTCTAACGTTCATTCTTAAAAGAAAGATCCATCTCGAAAAGATTAACTGCTAGGTCGAGAGCATCTTGAAAACCGGAAGTAACTGAACGTTCGCCCGCGGACGTTCCAGGCGTGTAAGACGCGTGGCCTCTTCGAATTTTTCTGTTTTGCATGGCGGTGGTATTAGGAGTAGCGCGACTCTTCCGCGTCTGAGTCGACGTCGGCGGGTCATCGTCGGGTCAAAATCTGTTCCATGGCCCATAACAGGTTGTACCGGTCAGGTTTGCTCCGTTCAGGTGGTTCTCCATGCTTCGGCTTCTCCTCTACGCTTTTCAAGCCTCGATAAAAGCCGCTTCCACATACGCGAGCTGAATCGCGCTTCGCTTCCAGCACAGATACGAGCCGGATAGCGGAGATAAATTTCGTTCAGCGGCTATGAAATCTTCCTCAGTTGCCTCCGGCATTCTTCCTCTTTGTCTCTCGTTTCTACGAGACCACGGAAGTCGTACGATTGGTCGGATTAGAAAATTTTTAGAATCGCGCGGCATACCACTAGGAATGTTTAAATTTTCGCAATTTTTATTTATTTATGAGTGGGTTGATATACAGTACGTAGTAAGGTTAAAGGATCGCTAAATTTCGAGCGAAAAATTGTCGACGCTTGAACAACCGTAGTTTCGTGAAAAAGAAATCGTACAACAGTCTACACAGTCTCGTTTCAAAGAGCGAAGCCTCTGCTTCAACATACTTTGCGACGGCTGTTTTCCGTTTCTCGATGAACCCCTCTTTTGCGAACGGAGCGAAAAACTGAAGTTGCTCTCTTTCTTCTCAAATTTTTGCAAATCCGAACGAGTTCTACGGAGTCCAACGAATTTTCGGTTTCTTCTGTAACTGAAGACTGCGCGTAGAAAACACCGTAAGTGTCAAGAAACAAGCGAATTAGTAGGATCATGTTGTACCTTTTTAATATTGTATTTAGAACAGGTGATCGGAATATGTTAAATGGAGTTTTAAAAAGTCGCAGGTATTTGGATCAGTTCTGTTGATGTAGTAGGAGTATGTCCAATTTGTATGGCCTATTCTTAATCGAGTAACATGATCTTTTCTGTAAGGCCGGACTCGCGTCAGTTATACTTTTACAGAATTTGCGTAGCTCAGTGGATCGTGAATTTTTCCATTCTTCGTTTCGTGATTCTCTCGTCGCATTGATACGATATTCTTGTAGATCTTCGCAGAACATAGATTCACGATTTATTGTACATGCAATGGAACCAACTTCGCTGTTGAGTCAGTTTCTTCGTTACCTTCGACAGAAACACAAGATGATAATGGCATTCAGAAATATAAAACTTCTTTCTTCGCACGTTTCAGTATCACATCCATTTCAATAATGTTGCAGATTATTTTGTTACTGAATTATTGTATTTCCAAATTTCGTAAAGCTAACACGGCCGGTTTGGGGTCAGAACGTTGTAATTTGCCGCATGTGACATTTTTTATGTCTTCTATATTTTTCACATTTTTTTACTATGACTTGAGAACATCTTTGCACAGTTGCACTGTTAACATACAAACATCTATTAATCTCGTCGTATTTCAAAATTAGTTTTATCAGAAAAAAGTCACGTTTCCCTTTTTGGGGAGCTATTAAAATCCACGTTAGGTGTTCCGTGTTAGGCGCAGTTACTCTGAAATAGCATGCCGACATTAATACAATGTTACGGATTCCCGAGAACCGAGATCTACCTCATTACTTTTTACGCACACCTCGTAATACGAACTTTCAAATTTTATCCAAATCCCTCGTATTTCCTTCCTCGCATCCAAGAACCTCGTGAACGTCACGATACAGAGGTCTTCAAGAAGAAGGCGATCGCTTCGCCCTTCCGTCCGGAATTGTCTCCTCAAAGGAGCCGACGGCTCGAAAGTCGTACGTGCCGAGGTTATTTCGTTGGACGAAGACCGACTCGAGAAACAAAAAGGACAAAAAGATAGGGAAAAAAGAAAAGGAGAGCATAAAAAGAACTGTACAAAGAGAATGACCCGGCCCGTTCGCGATCATATCGGTCACACCGATCTACCTGGGTGACAACCACCGCGGGGAATTCCTCGACGAGCAACTTTCTTGCCCGTCAATTCTTTTGCTCTTCGAACCGCCAGCAAAGAATCTCTGATGAGTCGTCTTATTATTTTCTATCATATTGCCAATTTAATTTACAGCGTCACTTTGATCAACTTCATCGAGGATTGATATTAGCTCTTCACGGTTCGATGTCCAGTGTAATTTCTATTCTGGTAAGCTCAATGTCCAGTATAACTGCTATTCTGGTAAGTCCAATGTCCACTCTGCCTGGACAATGATTTTATTTTAGTAGGTTCGGTGTTGCTGGACAAAGATCTTTTTTCGCATAAGTCCAATGTCCGTAAACGTGGTTTAAACTACGTCGTGTTTGATCTGATTTTAAATGAGAAAAAGTTCACAAATACGTTAGCAATGTTCGATTAGAAAAGTCTCATATAAAATAAGTTAGTAGAAGTTCAATTGAAAAAAGGGGAAAATTTGAAAAACGTTTCGTCATTGTCTCACGTGTAATATTAAAACTTTCGATTCCCTCTTTTGATGTCGCAGAGCCACGGAGATCAAATGCCATACAAATGCAACTGGTGTGCCAGATTATTCAAACATAAACGCAGTAGAGATCGACACGTGAAACTTCATACAGGAGACCGAAGATATCGATGCACGCACTGCGACGCTGCTTTCTCCAGAAGGTAAGTGCGCATAGAAGTCTCTGCAGCATTTAACTTGGACGGTAAGTAGACTGCGGATTTTTATGCGTTTATGAGAAATTCGAAAGTGTAAAAATGCACAGAACGCGTATGATGATGTGGTAATATATAAGATACCCAAAGTATACTGTACGTTATAATATTTAATGATCGAAATAAGTTTTTGATTAGATTCCATTCCTTTGGCTATGGGGCCGAAAATATGAATTTGCATAAACATCCGCTGTCTAACAACGATCATCTCTCAAGGATAATTTGCGATCTCCGAGCAATTGATTCGTCCTTAAAAGGCTTCATCATTCCTCATTCTAATTATTCGCGAACTGGTTCATGTTTCAATTTGCTAGATTCAGAAACAGTTTATCGTTTAGACTTGCGTATATTTTTACATCTTGTTACGGTTATTTATTTTTATTAATATCAGAAGAAACCTTTTAGCTTGATGTATTAAATATATACGTTAGTCTAAGATTAGTTCAAAATTGCCAAAAGCTGATTGCTTATTTTCATTCAGTAATACGAAATAGTCTGTTGCAAGAATAAATGGCATAATTAATAATGGTTGGCTTTTCTTCTTTGTCAAGATCCTATAAACTGTCAAATTAACGAATGACCCTAACAGTCCATGGGCAATGTAACACAAACAAATATAAAGAAAAGAAAACTGAAAAGTACTTTCCATTGAAACAGTGGCACCGCGTGGTGGACCCCTCGAGTTTCAAGAATTATAATAAGCCATTGATAAACATTGTGTGAAAGCAAGAAGAGGTAAAGTATAGCCGATAGAAATGAAGCTATGTTTTTTTCAAAACCAGAAGTCTTCGCGCATTAAAAATAATAAGTTTATTCCTTTTAGGTATAAGCATTTTATTAGACCCCTGAAAGAAGAGATTCTTATTTTTCCCAACAAACTACTGACCATAAACTATAAACCATTAATGGAATAACTCTATCTTCCTATTTTTCTGGGAGTACACTTCTTCTTTATAATAATCTATACCATTTATTCGTTTTACAGCCTTCTCACATCTCTTTTGTATTTCTGTCGCACTTCTTTCGTACCTTACTTTCTGTACCTTACTTTTTATACTTCATTCGATCATATACTGTTAATCCTCAAACTAAATCTACTCGATCTCAAATTATGGAGAGTTGGTAGGCTTTTACGCAGTACGGTTGAAATTCGTAAGAAAATTTCACGTGACTCCTAATTCCAAGGGTTGATAAAATTCCTAAAGATAAATCGACGTACGCAACGCTAAACAACGATACGTATCCTCGTTAATCTAATCCAAAAGAGACAGAAAACCGGAAAGGCAAGTGGAAACGAAAGTCGTGCGAAGGCCGATATTCCGGGGGACCGATCCATCGTTTGACAAATGAATAATGATCAAGCGACGACCGCGGCCCCGGCTGGCATTAGTCAAGCTTACTCTCTTACGTGACTCTTTCTGTTCCACCCCCTTTTCTCTCCCCTGCCCTCCTCCCTCGTTCGTTTCGTGCCGCCCCAAACGGTCTCTTTTCCTCTATCTTTATTTCTCCCTTTTCTCTCGCGTTCACTCGCGAGGTTATTGAAATGCTAAGCTGGTATAACCCGACTGGAGACCCGCAAGGGTGGCGAGCACACGCACCTTTTCGTCCTTTAAGTGTCGTCCACATGCTCTCTTCCTCCCTCTCTCCCTCTCACTCTATTTCTCTTCCTCTTTCTCTTTCGAATACATGGCCGTGATCATATACATATACATAGAACGAACGAATGGTGAATACAAGAAGAGAAGGGCCCCCCCGTTTCTCTGTGCGTCTCCACCAGGTGAGTGGACAGGTAGGCGCATAGGTGTTACGGGACAACAGGTAGAACATTAGTCAAGTGCCTGGTTGCTGCTCGTCCACCGACGCGCTTCGTACACTTATGTCGCGGTCACGACTTCTGTCAAATAGGCTTTTTCCTAGGAGTTAATCCTACTACTTTCTCCTCCAGATAGTTTCCAGTCAATTATTATTATTGTTTATTTATTAACATGTAATCAAGTGCCTCGATGCTGTTCATTCGTCGATGCACTATGTGCTTAGATAAGCTTCTTCTTCGGAGTTAATCTTGTTACGTTCTTTCCGACTCATTCGCGAGCTAGTTATTATTATTATTATTTATTTATTTATTTATTTAGGAATCACAGAATGGGACCTGATTTTTTACAAAATATATCGGATCGAACATTAAGTTCAAAAGTCCGAGTTGAAAAACGTGTCTTCTCTTTTACGTGTACTATTTTCAATCTGTGTACCATTGTTGCCATTTCAATGACTTTTCGCCATTTTTGCGATAACTTCGTTATTTCTTGCTATACATAAGCGAAATGTCACAAGCTACGAAATTAATGTTAACGTAACGATCGTCTAAATATTTGAACCGCTTCAGGGAATTTTCTGTAGATTTAGTTTAAAAGAAGATATAGAGTCGTCAAAGAAGTTTTCTAAATCTGACAATCTGGTGATAACATAGGCATATTCAAAACGAGAAGTATATAGCAGATGTGTGGACGCACGAGGATGTTTGACCTTTCCTTTTTTTATTGGGCGTAAATTTAATTACAATGGTACATCTTGAATTTTGTTATTGTCATGCTCTAGCAACTAATAATAATAATTTCACTTAACTTAAATCTGTTTATATAGTCTGTTAACGTTAAAAAGTATCTTCAGTTTGGACGAAATACGAAAGAGGAAAGTCTTATGAATATGTACAATTTCTCATTTCAATCTTACGTTAAGAAGATATTTACGACATTACAGATTCTTTCTGTTTGTTAAAACTAGAACAAGTTTGAAATACAGTTGCGAATTGCAATCAATGCAATTTTGAAGCACAAGATTGGCGATTCAGACGTCTTAGAACATTTATCGGATTACTCATTGATTTATTAAATGGAAATATTAATATAATAAGAAAATCAACATCGAGTTTATATTTTTTCATAGCCAGAAAGACACAATTTTAAGAGGAAATTTAATCCTTTCCAAACTCCAATTTTTTCCATTCGAAAGGAGAAATATTTTCTTCATTGTATATTCAGTTTTATTTTAATATTATGACAAACCTAAAAATAGAGTTGTGTTCATAATTATTCACAGCACCTGCATATATCATACGAAAAAGCTTTAAAATTTGTTAGAAATAATATCATCAACATTGTAATGCCTGATTGTAATGCTGAAAAGAAGAAGATTACGGTGAATGTAACGATGAGAAGCCTCCTTATTTTGCAATTAATTTGATACTATGGCATTACAATGAAAGTACTTACAATTACATGGTTTGATGAGACACAAACAGAATATAATTTAACGTAATTCGATATATTAACAAAATCTGGTTTACAAGTACAGAAGTTACAATTTCCAGAAAAAAGAGGGATGTTTTGTGTTTTAAATTCGCAGTGTTCGGATACCGATATTTTACAAGGGGTATTATAGCGTTTTTCTTTAATCTGACGAGGGATGAAAATATAAAGTCGTAACAAAGACTTAGCCTGTAAGCCATTATTACAATCGCATTGCTGGATCTTTACGCCACATCTCTATTCGTTCTCCTGCTCGACGGTCGGCTTGGGTGACCCAACAAAAGGGTGAAAACCCCTGTGGTTCTTACATAGATGCCGCAGCCACGAGAGATCTGAATACGCCATCGAGATCGATCAATATACACGCCCGACCAGCTCTTATCGCTAGATCATCTGTCGTAAGTGGAAAATAAAATCAATCTTCTCTCTTCTAATTTGACGAAAATTATTTTGACGTCTAATATTCAGGTACTCTAAATATATTAGTATGTGTCAATTAATTCGATGTCTTTTCAAAGAAAATACAAATTTTAATATGTGTATCGCGGAATATTAAATTTACCATTAAAATTTTGAATAAAAAATCTCACTGTTATCGACCATTAATAACAGAGTTCTGATCATACGATTTGATTAGTTTTAGTATCAATGCAATGTTTCTAAATTCTGATCATGTGAAATAGTTGACTGCGTATTAGTAAAAATCCTGTTCTTCATTGAATTTATTCCAGTAATACTAGATTTATATTACATTTATAATGCCTTCATATTGAATTATATTCAATTGAATTATATTGAATTGATTTCCTTATATATTATTTTGCAACGTTTCGATTTTTCTATATAACTTTTCAATCTGAGTCACATAATTCTTCCAACACGAGTAACTGAGTAGAGTTAGATTCTTTTTTCAAATGCGGCGAGTACTTCGACATGAGAAGACACCTCTTCATCGCCACTTTCGTTTACTATTTCCATTTTTATAGAATCGTCATTGTTATCGTCTTTATCGTAATGATCTCATCTGAAGTCGATCTCATCTCAATCATTACGTCAGATAATGGATTATTTTCAATATCTTTGTTTTTTAATGTCTGCGATTGTCACTTTTCCAACATCGTGTATTCTTGTTAATTCTATTCCACTTAAGCTACTTCCGAGTTTTTTAGTCACGTCGTATTTCGTTTTGATAGTTATAAGACTATTCATTTCGTACTAAATTCTTATAGTCAAAATTCACTCGATCGAATAACAGAAAGAATACATTGCAATACGCTAGTAAAATATATGCATATTTGAAACGTAAAAAGACATCGATGATTTACCATTATATATTACAATTTATAATTACAATAAATGTTGGTACAAAGGAAACTCTACTATATTAAGAAAGCAGTAATCAATATATTTGTAATGATACCTGTGTAGTAATAATAATAATCTTTTGCTCCAAAGTATCTTACTTTCGGTATTCACGAATAGTTGCACGTTCCACGAAGAGCAACGCGATGAATATGTTCTTCTCAGTTCTCCAGACAGTCAACTCTAAACTAGAATATCAGATCGATTCATGAAAGAGACTTCTAAAGCTTTTCTAACTCATCTATCTCCATACTAATATTCATACACTCCTTTTTCATAATTCTTCTGAAACATCGGTATATAGCTGCATGAATATGCACATAATTTCTAAATGCACGTCGTTATCGTGGCTTAAGCCATCCTGCATAATAAACATTTCGAAGAAACCCGAAGTCTCGGAACGTCTACCTGAGAACGTAAGAAAATAATCATCCTCGTCAATATCGATCTGCGTTCTCGATTTTTTACCAAAATTTTGCCAAAGCAAAGTCGCACGAGAGGCGATACACGCGATAATAGGACGACCAGAGCGTAACCAGTCGATAATCCTGGCACACACATGAATTATTCAAACGCAAAGTGCAAGAGCGAATTTGCCGTCTGTCTTCGTTTCTGAACGAACCGAGACACTGACCGGTTGGACCGAACCGGTGACCTCACCTTATAACGGATTTAGTTTTCCACCGACTCGATGAATTATTCATTTGTCCAGCGACACATGCACAGGGGGAAATCGTTGACCTATCCATCCAGGTCTCTTTATTTTTGTCAACGTGTCATAGACGAGAAGCGATATTCTCTGGAAATTCGCGATACGAGGATTTTGATGTCAGCCATGATCGTTCCGTCGTTATTCGTCGTGGTTTATGGCTGGAGAGTAACGTTTTTTATCTTCAGCTTTTCTCAATATTATTAGAAGCTGTCGATGTATATTTCTGGTTTAAACGAAGAAAAAATTGTTAGGGGTAAAAGGTAGACTATCGTAGATTTTTATCATACATTTTTGTGGCATTCGTTCTTTGTTATTTCGCATTGATTTATTCCACATTTTCTTCATTTTCACAGAAAGGTCTTTTCCTTTGAATTTATTCATTATAGATTTTTCGATGTCTTCGTGGTGGTTCGAATAAGGGGCAATTTTGTCGTGGATAAGATCATAAGTTTCCATAATCTTCGCCTTAAATCCTTAGATTATTAAATTTCTGAAATTCTTCTAATCGATATCTAGTATAATAGTCATTAGAAAAGTATATGTTCAATTTCCAGCGATCATCTGAAGATCCACATGAAGACTCACGACACCCAGAAGCCGTATCAGTGCACAGCATGTTCCAGAGGCTACAACACAGCAGCCGCTCTAACATCTCACATGCAGTCTCACAAAAAACAATCCCAAGGAACTTCCAGGCTTCAAGACATTGATTATGGTAGAAGAAGCGTGTCTTCTCATAGTACATCATCTCCACCAGTACCAAGCTCCCCATCGCCGTCTTTAAACCTTTTGTTGAATCCAAAGGCTGGCTTAAAAAGTTCCCAAGGAAGTGCTTCGACGACTCCAATTTTGAGTTCACCATTAAAATTAGCTTGCATGTACTGTACCAGAGATTCCTTTAGTTGCATGCAACAGCTGCAAATGCACGTGCATACTATGCATCAGGCTATCCTTAGCGGAGAAACTGTTGCAGTATCCCCATCAACAAATAGAACCAACGAACAGATGAGTTATCAACGTGAGAAAACTCTGGATAGACCAGAAGGATCATCCAAAGAACAGGAAAGAAAGTATCAGGATGATTCAGAGAGATCTATAGAGAAAGATCACTATGAAAATACATTTACATGCAATCAGTGTACTATGAAGTTCTCTGCGTTAGACTCTCTGAGAGATCATCTGATCTCAATTCATAGAAACGATGGTTTTAGTTCTACTTTAATGATGTGCCCTCTCTGCGGCATTCCTTGTGCTTCTGCAGCAGCCTACGCGGAGCACTATGTCCTCCAACATTGTGAGAATCGAAGAGTAGATCCATTGGAGGTTAAAAGTTATATAGATTCCAAGATGAATGGAAGCAACGAAACTAAGAGTCCCAGGAATCAGAAATATAGAGAGCAAACTTCTTCTGAGCCAGCTGATTTGACCAACAAGCATTCCACCAGTACAGTCAGCAATTATACAGCTGGTACGCTATTTTGTGGACAATGTAGAGCTGCATTGAAAGACTTCGAGTCATTCAGAGAACACCTAGCTAGACATCTTCAGGCTGATCATAGAAATGACGTTATTAGACATCCTTGTCCAAAGTGTGAAGCTACTTTTCAAGATAGGGAGAACATGTTGGTACACTTGACCAAGCATTATTTGAGTCAGATTAGTAAAGAATATGCTTGCGGTGCTTGCAAGAAGCTGTATCCCCATCCGGACCTCCTCCAAAGACATTTACTTGACAGCCATGCTCATCATCTCTATAGATGCGCCCTGTGCAGAGACACTTTCGATTCTAGAGTGGCAATACAGGTCCACTTCGCTGTAAAACACAGTCAAGAATGCAGTATTTATAGGTGCAATGCTTGCACAGTGTCTAATAATGAAAATTCACCAGGAAATGCGCCAGGGGAGGGTAAAAGCTTCTTCAGAAGTGAATCCGAAATGGCAAGCCATGTGAGAAATGTTCATGCACCTCCTACAGTGTCTAACAACAATCCTGTCGTTACAAGCCCGGCCTCCACTCCGGGAATAACTGGAAATTCAGGACCAAGATGCGTTTTCTGTGGAACTTACTGCAGTTCTGAGCTGGAACTACAGCTCCACTTGGCTAGCCACTCTGCTAATTTATACAGGTGCCCAATTTGTAGAGAGGGATTTGCTGTGGAGTTTTTACTAGACAGGCATATTGCTCAAGTGCATCATTCTAGTGATCATCAAGGTGCTATAAGGAATAATTCTCGGGAGAATGGAAGGATTGATAGACTACCCAGATTACAGGAAGAAGTACGTAATGTTTAAATAAAGAGTAAAGAAAAGAATGCTTCTTGATCTAGATTAGAGCATTGAATATTATTATTACCGAATATTAATTCAATATCTTCTAAGAAAACAACAAGTATATATCTAATTAATAAAGTCAATTCTTCAGATTCTAATCTAGTTAATCTTCTCATCCTCTCAAACTTTAACCAATGTTTTCCAATTACAGGGAAAATCTCAAAAGAGAGGCCGCTCTCCGGCCTCCAGTAACAACAATTCTCTGAACCAGCGCGATAACAATAATAAACGTCCACATTACTCAAATCCATCTGCTCAGCAGTGTGATCTCTGTGAAAGGGGAGAGTTTTCCAACGAGGCGGAACTGCAAGCCCACAAGAAACTTGCTCACACTCCATCCAAGCTTCCAAACAAGTCTATATCAAATCTCAGCATGTCTTGCGCATATTGCGGGGAAGTATGTCGTTCTAGAACTGACCTGGAGTCCCACACAAGGATTCAACATGCATCGAACGAACCTGGTGGTCGGCACAAGTGTAACATATGCGACGAAGTCTGTCCATCAGGGGCAACTCTTGCAGAACATAAATTGCAGAAACACTGCAAGATTCAATTAAGTGACACATGCATCGTTTGTCGAGGAAATCTAGCTTCGGAGTCACAGTTTCTGGAACATGTGCAAAGACATAGCCTAGAGAACGTGGATCCTCAGCAAAGATTAGATGGTTCTCTTCCCCATCTGCCTGCAGCTTGCGTAGTTTGTAGACAGACATTGATCAGTGATTTGGAGTGTCGTCTTCACGCCAGACACCACTTGAGAGCTTCTACTGGTTCTCACAGTGTAACATCCAGCCCCAGCCCCAACCAAAAGAACCAGAATCCTAGCTGTTGCCTTTGTTTAAGAGATTATTTAGCTGATGACTTTGTCAATTTGCCTCCAAGTCATATAAGCGGTGGAGGACAGTCTTTAAGGGTCTGCAAGTCATGCTACATTCGTCACTCTCAGGGTTTACCTATCTTGAATTCACCTTATGAACCTGCTAGATCTAAATGTGACGGTACTTGGACATCCAATAACAAAGATGGACAATGGGATGGATCAAGGGATACATGGGAGTCAGAGAACAGATTTAAGGAAGACAGAAACGAGGTAAGTGATAACAAAAGATTGTCAGGGTTGTGGGGTGAAGTTTAAGACTTCTAAAGAGGTGGAGAAACATCGTTTAGTAGAATACAAGAAACCTGGATCTATGCCGGACACGTATACGTGTATAGAGTGTCAGGTAACAGAGATAATAATAAATAGACCATAATAATAAAATTTTGCGTTAGGAATTTAATAACGGAAACATTTGTTTCTTTTTTCAGATGTCGTTGCCAACAGAAGCAAAAATTCAACAGCATATAAAGAAGGAACAGCTGGAGATGTCGGGAAAGACTTCCATAGAGGCGTTACGATGTCATCTGTGTCTTTTTGAAGCTAGCAGTCCCTTACAATTGCAAAGCCATTTGATAGAGCACACTTTTGCAGGATGTGCCGCTCTCAGTTGTTACATTTGCCAGTCTCTCTTCACTGCTCCTATCGGCCTCCAGGTATGATAAGAAGCATCATTCTTCATCTGATTACTATCATTATTTTTAAAAATATTTATTTTATTTCGACAAAAACTTTTATTTCATTTCTTCCGAAACTTTGCTCTTATTTCTTAGTTTCCTACAATTTTAATTTATTAATGTGAAATTATACTTATAGAAAGAGTCCAAATAACTTTAATCTTTCATTTTTAGAGCCATATGCTTCAAGAGCATGGCCTGGGTGCTCGTCCCTACGATTGTTCTCAATGCACGCTCAAGTTCTTCTTCAGAGCAGAATTGGACCATCACATGCTAACATTTCATCGACCTGGAGATGCGTGTTCACCGGATGACAAGACAGAAAATACTGGAGAAACGAAAGCAAGAGACGCTGAGGAAAGGAACTGCGGTGAAGAAATAACCGTAAAGGAAGAAATAGTTTCAGAAATAGTTGCAGACGAAGAAGAAGAAATCAACGTGGACGAACAAGTGGAAGAGAACGACCAAAAGGCGAACAAGCAAACAGAAATTGAGACGAAATTGAAAACTGAACTTGTGGAGGAATCTGTCCCAGAAAAGATGCAATCGTGATCGTTATTCGTTAATCGAGGAAGTAAAACGTTTAAATAATTATCTTGAAATTAGTCCAGTACGAAGATAAACAACGACGAGATTACCGACGTACTCTTGGACTAAATCAGATTTTGTATTAATTTTACTTTTAATAGGCAGAGTGATAAGATGTTGATTTATCCTTTTGGGTAATTTATTATTTCTTTTATTATATAGTTAAATTTTATTAATTTAGAGTTACTAGTTAGTAGTTAGTAGTTAATAAAATTTCATTCTGATGCTGTATGAAAAATTACTGCGAGGAATATTACATTTGGGATTATGTTTAATTGACATATTTTTACAAGAATGTTCTATATTTACATAGTTCACGTGAATTTCTATTGTATCAATAATTGGTCTTCAGGATAATTTTAGATTATGGAAGATTGTTATTACTCCAAGATTATTTTATGCGTTAAAATAAGATTGTAAGCCTAATTTTATTTTATGGTACAGCATACTTTGCAATTCAATCTATTATTATATATTATATTAAATAATTTATATAATAGCTTTAAAAAATCTGGAATGTGGATAATATTTTACATTATATTTTGTTATTTTAAACTTTAGATATTCGTGAACTTTACGTTGTCAATATGTAATTTTATTTTGTGTTAAATTTTTACTATAAGTCGCAGCGTTGAATTTCATCGCCTAACAAGTGTTGGAGTTGATATTGCATAATATGATACTCCTTACGTAGGAAGTGTATATTCTACAATCAACTTGGACGAACTTTGTAACATAAAGGCAACGTTATTTCTTATTAAAGGAATGAAAAAAGATAAAAAGAGCGTCTATTTGCAGATGCAACTTGTAAATACGTTGAATAATATTAGAATGTATTGTTAGTCAGCGTTTTATTGACTTTGGTCAATACCATAAGCGACGATTATTGTTTAAAGTAAGCAGAATGCAATAAATTGTCCACTAGGCTTAGTTAGTCGATAAGATAGTTCTTTACAAAATAAATTATTGTTCTAAATCAACAGCTCTTACCGCTCTTTCCTTTCCCATTTTAGTTAACGATACCTAAACTAATTATTAAGCGATAAAATAGTGTTATACTATTACTTATATTGTTATTATATAATTATTAACTATCCTTTTCCAGACATATGACAGGTAAAACTTAACAACTTTCCTTAAAGATAAGAAGAAGATGACCTTATCTTTTATAATGTAAGTAATTTCTAGTTCCTTTAAAATTTGTTAATTAATTCAGCTGCGTTTTCCTCTCTGGATAGGAAAAGAAGAAAATTTATAAGTATTCCCAACTTTAATTAATGCATATGTTAATAAAATTGATGACATAATACAGATTATTTGCATTTTTAAAAGTGTCATCGATTATATACAACTAAATGGACTGCAACACAATTAACAGCACTATAGAGACTGTTTATGGGATACTTGTTTGTTAATTACTGGACTTTAACATTTGGATAATAACCATTTAGGAAAATTGGAAAAGCTAGTAATCGCGAAAATATTGTAGAATCGCAATACTCTTGTTACTGGTGTATTATAAAAAGATCTTCATAAACGTTCAATAAAAGTTAATCAAGTGATTAATTAATTAACAGCCCGCCCAGCATTTCTAGAATTACCGATACCAATCCTTTAATGAGGAATATCGCACGAGGGACTATAACGCAACCTATTATACCTGTTTAAGATTAAATTAGTTGTAAGTTTGAATAATTCATCTGTCCTAGTCCCACACTGTCTATCTCTCCTATTGTCGTTCATATCATCTATCCTTGTCGCACATTGATGCCTTCCTTATTCCACTCGGACCTTACTCTGGTCGCAAAATATTGCTTTCCTTGTCTACGAACGCCTAATATGTCGTCATCTACTGCCGGATACACCAAATTATGGTTCCTACCGCCCGTGCTAGATGGCAGCACATGGATTCTTAGTAGACAAGGAAAGCATTAGTGTGCAAGAAGGGCAGCGTAGGGCGTGAGTGGAACAAGGAAGACATCAATGTGCAACAAGGACAGATGATGCAGCAACAATAGGAAGAAAGATGGGCAGTGTGTAACAAAGACAGACGACATAGACGATAGTAAAAAGAACGAGTGACAGTGTGCGACAAGGACGGACGATATGAACGACAATACGAAAGATAAATAGTGTGAGATTAGGACAGATGAATTATTCAAACTTACGACTAATTTAATCATAAGCAGGGCTATTTTTTGAGTTTCTCCTTCCCAAATTTTATGTTAAAGTCCCTCGTGCGATACGCCTCATTGAAGGATTGGAGTTAGTAGTTCTAGAAATGCTGGGCAGACTATTAAATAATTAATCACTTGATTAACTTTCATTGAACGTGTATTAAAGTCTTTTTATAGTATATATACTATATAAAAGTTAAAATTTAACAATATCTTCGCGATTATTAATCTATCTTACCTAACTAATGTTATAAGCGTGTAATACAATATATTTGTTAACTGATCCTTATAAACTATTTATATAAACTTTAATTTATTCTTTTACATTTAATTTCTACATAGTAATATAATACCAACAATGTATTTTATAATATATTTATTGTATGTATGTATATGTATAACATTTATTTTAAGAGTGTATAAAATATATGAAACAAAATTTCTTCTTGACTGGTTAATGTCCCCATAATTCTTTTTCCTAATTTTCTTAAATGGTCATTATCCAAATTCGTTTTAAATGTTAAGGCCTAACGGTTGTAACACTCTTGTATTCAATTTAAAATATTCGAAGATAAGGGAAAGTAATATTTCTTTTTATGTGTTGTATAATTGCCTTTGCTGCAACATCAGGAAACCTCAACAGGAATCACGAAATCTTCACCACATCAAGAAAATTAGTTGTTGTTAGTTCTAAATGTTTTGTAGTTATGTTTATATTGTAAGAAGTATTAAAAAAGTTATTAACTTTTTTAATATTGTAAGAATAGTGGCTATTAATTTCTAATAGTATTGAAGAAATGCTTGTATAATAATTATGTTGTACAAATAAGAATGAATTATATATTATTTAACTTAGAACTAAGTTATATTTGTTATTACATTTACCAGGTATGTAAATATGAAACTGGAATTTTTTATAGAAAATACACGTTTATTGTATGAAAATGATTAAAAATATTTTATTCGAAGTATTGCCCATCACTAGCTATACATTTTTCCCACCTGTCTGGCAATTGCTGGATGCCACGCCAAAAAAACTGTTGCTCTTTTGAGGCAAACCAGTCATCGAGCCATTTTCGTACATTTTCGTAAGAAGTGAAGAGCTGGTCAGAAAGTGCATGTCCCATCGATGCAAATAAATAGTAATCGGACGGAGCCAAGTCTGGTGAGTAAGCCGCGTGCGAAAGTATTTCCCAACTGAACGCTTCAATCATTTCCTTGACCGGTTTTGCTGTATGTGATGGTGCATTATCATGAAGCAAAATTACTTTGTGTTACCTATTTTGATATTCTGGTCGTTTTTCACGCAAAGCTTGATTCAAATCGATCATTTGTTGTTGGTAGCGCTCAGTATTAACGGTTTCGCCAGGTTTTAACAGCTCATAATAGATCACACCCTTCTGATCCCACCAAACACAGAGCATTGTCTTCCGTCCATAGCGATTTGGTCTTGTAGTCGATGTCGCTGGTTCGCCTAGAGCTACCACCTTACGCTTAGAATTCTCAAAATATATCCACTTTTCATTGCCAGTCACAATTCGGTGGAGAAATGACTTTTTTTTGTATCTGGCGAGCAGCATTTCGCAAATGGTTTTTCGGTTTTCCTGCTGTCTTTCATTCAGTTCATGTGGAACCCATTTTCCCACTTTCTGGATCTTTCCCATGGCTTTTAAATGTATGGAGATGGTTTCTCGTGTCACGTTTAATTGATCAGCGAGTTGTTGTTGCGTTTGAGCGTCATCCTCATCCAACAATGCTTGCAATTCGCTGTCTTGAATCTTTTTCGATGGTCTTCCATGTTCTTCGTTCCTCACGTCAAAATTGCCACTTTTGAATTTTGTAAACAACTCAAAGCACAGTGATTTACAAAGAGCATGCTCACCGTAAGCTTCGACAAGCATTCGATGCGATTCTGCAGCAGTTTTCTTCAAATGGTAACAGAAAATCAATGTTGTAAGCAAATCGTAGTTTCCAGGCACAAAATTTGACATGTTCAACGCTATTACAAACTATGCTGTTGTATGAAACTTGTATTGTTCTGAGTCGAAAATGTTTGTGAGATATCAACAAAGACTTTTGGCATCAATGACGCAGTTTAGTGATAACTACATTATCAGCTAGGGCCATCTATAGGCAAATTCCGGTTTCATACTTACAGACCTGGTAAGTATCTAAGTGTGTGTAGCACTAAGAATTCCCTAGATGTAAATATAAAGATATAAAAAAAATATAAATAAGATATAAATATTAGATATAAATCATGTGAAAATGTACATTAAATAAAATATATGACTATCTTAAAATGACAAAAGTCTTTTAACCAGTTAGCTGTTTATACTCGTCATGAAAAAATTCATCTGTGTCCATCAATATTACAGATCAGATACTAAAACATAACAATTTTATTCGCTTTCAATCTTCAATCGAAGTATTTTCAATATTGATGTCATTATTTTGCACGTATTCCTTTTTATTACGTTTATTTTCGACTTATGTCCTGAATAATAATTAATGCCGTAAGTAATAGGAATTACATGTAGCTTGCTACAATGTTCTATCGACGTTGAAACTTTAACCATGAGTAGCATACGTTGAATAATAATAGATTCTTTTAAGAGAGTCAGTATGAAAAAGTTAGTATGTATTTGCACGTATCTCTCATATCGCCATCCAAAAAATAAGGCTTTGTTTTATCGACGTACGAAATTGAGCAAATATAAAAAAAGGTGCTCACAGTAACATAAATTATGAATGCTGAAAATAGGATACTGGAAAAGCTTGCAGCCAAGTCAATCACCGATGAACCCCTCCCAAATTTCCTTTACGAACCTAAAAGAAATCAGATAGCTACTTAAAACATGTATGATATTGTCACCACCGGCTCACTTTAAAATCGGAGATAAAGATGTGGCGGCACTCGGCGACAATGTATATCGCTGAAGTGCCTAATGAACCATCAACATCCCAACGGTCCTTCCACCGAAGGTTCTAGAAGAAAGAGCACGTGGCAACGGCCGCGGACGCCTAGCAAATGCATGGACGGTGGGGATGTTGAGGGATGACAAAAGAAAGTGATCGGATCCGATCGAAAGTCAAAAAATCATAAGAGCTTCAGTCTTAAAAGGTCACGCTTAGAGCTCGGAGGTAGATTGTAAAACCAAGTGCTAGAAGAAAAATAAAGTTTCTTTTTTTTATTCTTTTTTGTTGTTCTTTTGTGTAATTTTACGTGACATTTTGGCGATCCTGCCAGGATAGTGAAAAGTGTTTGTTCGGAAACCAAAAGACATTCATCATCTACGGAAGATAGAATTATTTGGGACTACGGTTATCCGCAACAACAAAGTAACTATCACGAACCAAGCGAAGTGACAATAAAAGTGAAATCAGCGCAATAATGTCTAAGGCAAACGAATCTCAAACTTCAACCTCAACTGACCCAATGTTGCGAGCAATATGGGACAGTATTCAAAAACAGAACGAGAATATTGCCCTTTTACGAGAGGAAATGTTACGTTTGTCTATGCAAAATGACAAAGAGAACAGACACAGGACAGAAGAAATCGAGAATCTCGGGAAAACCGTCGCAGCGCTACGGACTGGGTTCGGATCCCCTGCGACCGATGACTTTGCTTCCATTATCACCGAAGACAATGAAAGTGCATCGACAGCAATCAATCGCACCGGGAATATGGCAAAAGCACGCAAACTGTCAGGGTTAGCAGCTCCAGACATCCCACCTGTTCACCTCAACATTGAACAACCCGAGGTGGAAGAAAGAGGCTATTTTCCGCCCGCTTCTCCCACTCTACGAGCTAAAGATGCAATACGCTACATCCCAACGCTCAACGGAGATGATGATGTAGGAGTTGAAGACTTCATCAAAGAAGTGAGAAGTATGAAGGATCGCTGTATGGAGCAAGATCTGTTGCTAAAAGCAACAAAAGTGGAAAAAATCGTGGGGAAAGCAGCCCAAAGTATTCGCAACATTCCTATTGAGTGTTACAGTGATCTGTACGACGCACTGAGAAGTAACTTAGCAGCACAAGTGACTTCGGATGAGTACCAAGAACAATTACGAGAGTTGAGACAGGGGCGCGAGGAATCAGTGCAAAGTTTTAATATTCGGTTTAGAAGAATACTCAACCGTTTGCTGTACGCAGTAACTAATGAGTACCCACAACCACTGACACGTAAAATTATGACCGAAGAAATCACGAAGAAGACTGTTCGTGTGTACCTAAAGGGACTCAGACGCGACATAGGGCGAATATTATTAAGCAGTGAACCCTTGAATCTTTCGGAAGCTGAAAAAAAGGCAGCCGATGTAGAACGCTACTTGCGAGAAGAACGACAACCTAATTGGTCATGTAATCGCTTACCTTCCGCTGGTAATCGCGCAAACAACCAGCCAATGCAGGTAAGACGATCTAATGTACCATCAAGATCGCCTAACACGCCAGCAGCTCAGAAACCTGCTACATTTAACCAAATAGAAAATAGACCACCTGCTGAACGCGCGCAGATGAAGTGCTTTAAGTGCGGAAAGCTGGGACATATTGCCAACAAGTGTCAAAATTTTCTACTACCGAGCCAGCGCGATCGACCACCCGCAAGGATTCAGGCAGTCCAGGAAAGGGGGCGAAATACAAGAAACAACATCGAACCAGGAGATGGACGAACCGTACGAGACATACGAGTCAACATCGCCACGGGAAGACTACTCGCAATACCTTTGTCAACCCGAACCGAAGAGCGAGTATTTCTGGTCGACACAGGAGCAGGGATAAACCTGGTGAAACGTAACAAAACTGTCAACGCGATACAAATAGGGCCTAAACAAAAATTTTCTATTGGACGAAACAAATACGAAACTAACGAATACGTAACGAAACGAATTTTTGGACAAAATCACATTTTTCACATAGTACCGAACAACTTCCCTATTATCGAAGATGGAATCATTGGGCTACCATGTTTAGAGAAGTATAACTATTCAATATCTAATGACAAAATCCGACTAAACGACAAAACCATTTTATTTCAGAAACCAATACACTTAACTCCTGGAGAAAACAGAGTTCAAACAATCTATCTGGAAGGCAAACCAACTAAAGTATGTTTTATCAACACTGGTGAGCAAAACATTGAAATTTCTAGCAATATTCAAAATTCTCATGACTTTTCCAACGTATCAAAACTAAAAAGCCTAGTGAGAACAGATCACATTGAAAAACCAATCCGTGAATCCATCGAAAAGATTATTCTCCATTATATTGACATCTTTAATTTAGAAACCGATCTTTTGCCCTGTACTAATTTAACTCAGCACACAATTTCGTTAACTAAAGACAAAATTATTAACACACGATCGTATAGACCACCGGAATGTCACCGTGACGAGATTTCGCGACAAATAGGAGACATGTTGAAGAAAAATATTATAGAAGAATCCGAATCTCCTCATAACTCTCCGGTATGGGTAGTTCCAAAAAAATTAGACGCCTCAGGAAAACAGAAATGGAGGATAGTTATCGATTTCAGGAAACTAAATGAACTCACAGAACAAGACGCTTACCCTTTACCCGATATAGACGACATTTTAACACAACTAGGAAACGCAAAATTCTTTTCGGCACTTGATTTATCCTCGAAATCAGATAGCTACTTAAAACATGTATGATATTGTCACCACCATGTCATGTATTGTCATGTATGATATTGGCTCACTTTAAAATCGGAGATAAAGATGTGGCGGCACTCGGCGACAATGTATATCGCTGAAGTGCCTAATGAACCATCAACATCCCAACGGTCCTTCTACCGAAGGTTCTAGAAGAAAGAGCACGTGGCAACGGCCGCGGACGCCTAGCAAATGCATAGACGGTGGGGATGTTGAGGAATAACAAAAGAAAGTGATCGGATCCGATCGAAAGTCAAAAAATCATAAGAGCTTCAGTCTTAAAAGGTCACGCTTAGAGCTCGGAGGTAGATTGTAAAACCAAGTGTTAGAAGAAAAATAAAGTTTCTTTTTTTTATTCTTTTTTGTTGTTCTTTTGTGTAATTTTACATGACAATATCATCATCAAGCAAGGTATAACCAAAGGAATCTCAATTACCTTCCACATTTTCAGAACTAAAAGTCCAAACGATGGTATATTGAGGAAAAATCTAAAACAAGAAATTACAAGGACAATCAACAATACCGATCAAGTCATTACTGTTATTTAATAAGGTTTTGGGTTTATAAAATAACGATTCACTTAGATTCGTTTTCTCCAATATATTTCAGTCTGATAATTCAATCTCCAAGTCAATAGAACAACGTGGTCGACTTCTAAGACAAAAGAGCGTCGTTAGAAGTCGTACCAACTTAGCTTGTAGCAACCAGTGATCATACCAACTTAACATTTCTCAACAATTACAACCTGGCCTTCTCATTAGACCGAGCAGGTATAATAAGCGACACTAGTGTCAATATGGTTATGAGAGGCAGGACATAAATCATCTATTGTTGCAATGCTAGTATTCCACAAACTGGAACAAAGCTTCATTATAAAACTCCAGAAATTGAATTACTGTCTGCCATTATTATGTAATGTAATGCGACATAACCCCACAATAGCAATTTGCATAGTCACACACTTGTTCCTGGAAAGCTTCAATCTATTGATCTAGATCCATAACAAGATATGAATATTAAGACCAAGCTTATGTATGTAAACTATATGTAATGTAAATAACGATAGAGATTACATTGGTTAAATAAAAAAAAATCTACATTCAATCGAAGAATAATGTTAGGTAGGATAAGGAGTGAACATTTACTCTTTTAATTAACTACAGATGTATTGTATAAAGATGCTATACGTTTATGGATGTACATTCGACTATTTTCGATAGGAATCGTTTTTAATACGAGCGAAATTATAGATTGCTTTCCTCATGTCTTTGAAGTTTACGTTTGTTGTATCTGTTGTAATAAGGTAAAATACGACGCAGCTGTGTTGAATACCTGAAATAAAACTTTTTATATCTTTATTGCTTTACCTTCTAACCTCGTAAGAATTGATCTTTTTTCGACGTAGATATTACATTTTTAAATTCAACACGGTTTAATACTTCGTTCAAATTACTCACGGCCGTTAATGTATGAATAGACAACGTTTGGAAAGTTAATGCTGAAATACTGGAATATTGTTGCGCCCTAACAATCATAAGGCAAAGGTATCGCTGATAAATTGGCGGTAAATCGTACCACGGTACATTGAAATAGACTGCATGACCTATTTCTTGACTTTCTTGAACGAGGATTTCACCAGGCCAACACCATAATAAGAGGTGTACCGCCATGGAAATGAAATAAGATATAAATTTCACTAGATCAGCTTTTGCTTTCCCGGAATCGAGAATTGCATACCCACTTAAACAAACTTCTATTCCGCTAGTAAGAATTTGCAGGAAAACGATGGGTGTTAATAAATTATTCACCTCATTCACCACACTGTATAGAAGTAGTACTATCGTCAAATATACGAATTGAAGAGAAATCAGTACGATTTAATGGTGATACAAAATATTAATTACAAAAAATTTATTAATAAAATCAGAAATAAGGCAGGATTGGAAGTAGAAAAATATTTACTGTATTATTCGCTGATGATGGCGAATACATCTCGTTAGATCTACCTTTATCTTTTGCGTGTAATTTGGATTGCAATTTATTTCAGTTCCTATATTACTGATCCAGGTATTGATTAATTTAAATTGAGCAGACACATGTAACATCGTGGTCATAAATGAGCAATCCAAACCAGCGATTAAAGTGACAGATAACGCGGTTGATAAAAATTGACAAATGAAAGCGATTTCGAACTTGGGAGATGCTGAAACGTCTGTGCCGTACCTAATAACGAGATTAAGCATATGAATGAGGAATAATAAATTTTAAGTCTAAATAAAATAAGATAAACATTATCGATAACAAATATTGCATGATCTAAACATCGCAGTAAATATATTTCTATTAGTTTCGCTTTGTGATCAACGACGAAGAAAATCAAAGTAGAAAATATTATCTTTACCAGACGATAAAAGGTAAATGTCGACTGTTACTTGTACTATTGGCGTTGTAGTCAAATCTAAAATAATCAACAGCTGCAGCGCTGGAAAAAGTGATCACATTGCACAAGCAGGATGAATAAAAAACTATCGTACAAATACGTGCCCAATAAGCGAACTGTATGTAAGATTGTATTTCATTCGAATCGTTGGTAGTATCCCACAAACTTTTTATTTCGTGGTAAAGCATATACGATCTTTCTCTTCTTGCTATTAGGTAAAACATTTTGAACAATGTTTGTCCGAGCGTGGTTACAATGCTTCCTGCCCCTAAGTCGAAAAGGGATTTAATTTATTATTCTCCCAAAAAATAGAAGGTCGCTCAAAAAATGTCAGATATAAGTGGATTCTACTGAGACTTACTTGCTAGGATCTCTATGTTCCCCCAATTCACTGCTATCAACATGATTTCGGGCACAAAAACACTAATGAGTGATATTAGTGTGAATATTAAACGGAAATATGAAAATATTTTGCTACACGTCGAACTTTCCTGTTCGATGGGCCACATTCCGACTATACTACAAAAGATTTTGTTCGGTAGTATGTAATAATCGAATGTATTTGATAGCTCTTTCATCTTCTCTGCTCATATGAAATTGGATACGTCTACGACTAAAACTCTTTCTCGTATATGTCTTAATAAAGTTCCCCAATAGGGAATTCTTTATGCGAATATTATAGGTTAAATACTAAAACATAAAGTTTTATTCGCTTTCCCTCTTCAGCCGAAGTATTTTCAACACTGAAGTTATCAGGATAAGAACTGTTGTATCAGAAACAGAGGTTTGTAATTTCGAAGGGAAAATAAAGCATTCCTTCTATTGATGTCATCATTTCATACATATTCCTTTTCATTTCGTCTATTTTCGATTTATGATTTGATTAATAATTGATGTCGTAAGTAGTAGGAACGACATATAAGTTGATACAATTTTCTTCCGACGTTGAAACTTTAATCATAGGTAGCATACGTTGAATGGTAATAGATTGTTTAGGAGAGTTAGTATGAAAATGGTAGTCTGTATTTGCACGTCTCTCTGGTATCGTCCAAAAAATGAGACTGTATTATATCGACGTACGAAAGATAAAATAGTTAATACGTAAAAATAACATATTTGAATAAATTTAGTTCATTTATGAATACTAGCTTTTTTAAACATGATGAAAATACATAATGAAATAACAGAATGAAAAATTACAAAGGATGAATGAATCTTAAAGTAACTATACAGTAGCATAAAACTAATTTACGTTTTATACATAATATAAGTCATAGTTTTATGAGGTTTATTCACCTTACAACAATCTTTTCTTCCTTAGCAAAGTAAAGCTGTTGTGAAATTGAAAAAAGAAGCTCAATGCACTATCGCATTTTTATCGATCGTAGGATTTCTGTTTGCCGGAAATAACACGCAAATAGTATGAATTCGATAGATACAAAATTTTTCACCGATTATATTTAAGAAAATCTAAGAGAGGATGATAAGATTTTGCAATCGCAAAAGGAAACAAAGCGTTACGCGAACTTACAAATAATGTCATATTTTTCATATTTGCAGTGAATATTTCACCCAAAAATGTGATTGAAGTGAAGAGAAAAGGATGATTGGAGTGTGATTGTAACCCACAAAACACGGAGAGATTAAAAGTTAATAGCACGACTTTCGGTAAGCACGTCATGCTATTTTCTACCCAATTTGTTATCTAGAAACATACATATGAAACCACCTAAAACCGTAGAGAATACAAGATTCATCACCGTTAAAATTAGTTTTACGGGAATCCTGCTTTTTATCAAAATTATTTCCGTACGAAAGATCAGTGCGCTGTGTTCACTCACGTAGGGGGACACATAGACACCAATTATGATGAAAGATTTCCTTAAATTACCTGTAATAAAATTGAGAAAGATTCGAGAATCATATCGAGACAGATAAGGACCCATTATACTGACCAAGAATATGCAAACAGTAACTTCAAAATTGTACGTGGACGTAGTTGAAAGTATAAAATGTATGTACGCATAGAATGCAGATTAATTATGTGAAAAAGCAAAATTGATTGAAAAATCATCAC
This sequence comes from Bombus flavifrons, assembly GCF_040668555.2. Taxonomy (NCBI): domain Eukaryota; kingdom Metazoa; phylum Arthropoda; class Insecta; order Hymenoptera; family Apidae; genus Bombus; species Bombus flavifrons. The sequence continues at coordinate 5,945,614 of NC_138455.1, read as the reverse complement.
TTTCATTCAGACACTCCGCAAAATTGTTAAAAAAGAGCTCCATTAAAAGTTGTATGTGAAGGTTCTTGGGATATTTTCAGCTTTGTACAACAATTATAAAAGTTTATTAATTTTTCGTACTCGATTTATAAAAATCTCTATCACTTACAAAACTGATAAATTTTCTTGAAAAAATATAGAAAAATATACAATAATTCACAACAAATTACAGTAATATAAAACTTACTTTTCGAAAACAATTAAGAGTAAAAAATGCTTTGATCCATTTTGTTGAAAATTATATCGTTTATTATTTACTTGAAATAAAAAAAATATTTGCAATGATTACATAAATTAGGTTTTCATTTTATGTATAAATTACAATCCTAATTGACTATCACAGTAATAATACATTAATTCAATATTACAATATATTCATATAATATATTTTAAATATAAAACATTTAATATGTAGTGAAATACTTCTTTTTACTAATAAATATCGTTTAAACCTTACATGTACTTTGTTCGATTATTCTACTGTAACTAATCACAAAAATTATATTGTTGGGAATTTTATGCTTACACTGTAATTAATTTACAGTGCAAAGATAGTATTGGTTGTTTAATGTTTGTTATCTATAATCTATAATCTAATATAATATAAAAAATAATATAGTCTAATAATCTAATATAAAAAAATAATATAATATAAAAAGAAATACATATAGTCTTCATCAGGAAAATTTTGAAACGTTAAAGTTTCATCAACAATATTATGCAATTATTCTTCAAATAAATGTTTAGTACATTTAAAAGCTAATTGAAATAAAAACTATATATAACCAGTCTTATTATCTCAGTCCCTGTTAGTTTATATTTATTAACTTTTACATCAGCTTTTTACGTATACTTAGTCAAATTTTTGTTTATTTTGCAACTTATCTGTCGCTTCTAACCTCGAATTGCTCTTAAACCTTCATTATTTGCAGACGTAGACTAAAGCTTCTGCTTTTCTAATTTGTTTGTTAAAGAATGATGCTCTAAAATTAATCATCATATTTATATTTTTAATAAATATTGTATCACATAACTATAAAATTGTCCTCCAAAATCAAAGCCGATATTTCCTTGAATAAAATTCTCATTTGCAATTACCATCCTTTAAATTCATATTTGTTAGCAAATCAACAATATATGTCTTTTCGACCAATCGCGGGGAGACGCAATCGCGAGGAGAGACGTCAACGGGAGTCGTAAATTCCCGTTACGATTATAATAATCGACACCACGAGTTGATCGATCGCCTGATTTCGGTTAAGATAATAGGGGTGATTCAATTAGTATAACACTGTGATTCACAGAATCATAAGGTTTTTATTTCCAACACTTAAGTTACACTGTTGAGTAGATACAATTCCAAGATGACACTTTGGCGAACGAAGATAATATAGATGTACAATAGAACAAGGCTCTTATAGTTGAATTTAGTATGTTAGTGGACATGGCATTAGAGGATACTTAATAGACGTTAGACTTCAACGTTGTAAGTTAACCCTTCTAGCGGTGTAGAAGAAGTAGTTGACTTTTCTAGCGGTATAGAAGAAGTGATGCTGGGTGACGATGCTGTGTCGGAGGAAAGCTAGCGATGGGTGTGTCTAGCGCACGGGATCATCGGATTTGTTTATGACATTTTGGTCAGGAAAGTGAGGGCAGTGTACATTGCTTCTGATTGGATAAACGAAGGTTGGTGGACTAGGAAGGTCTTAGCCGCCCTCGATAGAATGTTGCTAGTAGGAAGCATCGTACGTGAGAAAAACTAACTTTCCCTTGTCAAGCCGTAGTAGACAATAGTCTTTAAAAAGTGATTTAAAAAAGGATATTTGTTCGGTCTGAAGGACCTTAGCTAGCAAATTACTGGAATTTATGACGGGTCCTTAAGACTTGCGGGTACGCCATAAGGATGAGCGGACATCTGGTGTCCGTCTGGCCCGCGGTGTATGGCCTGGTCCAGGTAGAGGGTCGCCCGACGTAACAATATATTTATCCTTATCTATAAAATTTTCACCAAATTGCGACATATAAAATTTCTGCAAATTTGTAGGCAATTGATCAAAATTCTTATTCTCTAAATCTACTGCATACAATAAAAATTGACGAGATGTGAGAGGTAGATTTTCTTTAAGTAAGACTTGTCTTGCAATGATCATTAAATCTTTCAGTTTGTTGTGACAAATGGTATTGAGGACTTGTCCATGTACAATAAGCTGAAAACATAATATCATAATAATTAAACCATTAAACAGAAATATAAAATTAAAGGATAAAATATTAAAACAATAGACTTTAAATACATACTAGTTCTGTAAAAAATTGGACATCATCCGGTGAAGCTGTTTCTAGCAGCATTTCCAAATAATCTATAATTGCATATTGAAATGTACGATACACGCCCTTCGTTGAACGTTGAATATAACTTAAGTATTTAGAAAACAAGCTAACACGGTTATAAAATTGAGCTGCATTTTCTTGCTTCAAATCTTTCCTCCCTAAAAATTAAAAATGACATTATTTAATTCAAAATATGTGTAGTGATACCTACTTTCATAATCTTCCTGATGTTGGTTCACTAAATACCGGTATAAAGTTGCACCTTTGGAATCACATATATTTCTAATTTTAGAATTATCGCATACAAGTAATAATTTCATCACAAAGTCAGTATTGTCTAATGCATATGAGTAAAGTTTATTGAGTATCTCCCTGCAACCAGTTAAAATCAATTAAAGTGATCAAGTAACATAAGTTACTTAAAATAAATACTTTGCAGATATATATATATAAAAACAAAACATTCTATTTTGCAATATTACTTTAGGTTTTCCTTATTCTCATTAATTAGTTTTGCAATATCTTCAATTATTTGTGTTAAGTTTTCATCATTCACAAGGTTTATAAGATTAAGAAGATTCGTATAAATCGTATCATCAGCATATAACGATCCTCCTGGTTTTGGTAATGAGTTCTTATCATTTAAAGCCCATCCACGGCCGCGGCCGCGACTGACTGAAACCATTTCCACCTTAGGAAAGTTCAATCTATAAAATAAAATACGAATGATACCTTTCGCAGAACATATATTGATTAACTGTAAAAATTACGAGTTTGCTTAAAAACAGATATTCTTTACGACAAATTCATGTATAAAATATAAATTTCTCGATATTCATTTATATAGAGATTAAAATTTACTTTAGAGACCAATAAATTATTGACACTTCTTTGCAATCTTACAGCTTTCTATATATAGGTTCCGACAATGCAAGTTTTTAGGCGAAAAGTCTACTGGTTCAAAAGTTATAATTATCGCAGTGACTATGTAAAACTTCTGATAAAACCTCACTTTATTTTGATGCCATATTGCTTTTATCCATCATCTGATTGGTCCGCACAGATCAACATTCACATGCTCTCGGCTTCCGCTTACCTCGTTCAAAAATGTATTGTCTCTGGATCGCTTCCGTCAACGATGTTATCAAATCCACATTATTAAGATACAAAAAACGTCACCACAAAAATTTGCGCTGAGGATCGGCAAATATATCGTCATAGAAGAGATCCTCCCTCGGACTTAGTCCTTTGACTGCCCGTCAATTTAATTTTATTTTACCATACTATCCCTAGCTGTAGTTAAATTTACCATAAATTAGCTCGTATTAACGTAATGCCCGATGGCGTAAATAAATATTAACCCAAACGCATTTACCTACAAACTCCACGCTGTGATTGACTGTTTTATGTACATGTCCCTGTACAATGAGCTACTATGCCTATGACATAGTGGGAAAACAGGACTTGCGACTCAATAGTTAAAAGTACCGATTTTTCCTTTGTCAATGTATGTACAGTAGAAAATACGTTTGGTTTGTCAGAGTCTGCAAAACATTTTGAAATACAAAAAATAAATACAAAATGAATATTTCCTAATTATAATATAACTAATAATAATTCTTGTTTTTACACATTTGATGGTATATATTGTTCACAATTTAGTTAATGATATTAATTATTTGTTAGATTATAATTCTTGTAAAGAACAATGTTCTGCCTCGATTCTACAAATACTGTTAATTATCCTGTAGGAAGAACCTCTGCATGATCATACACTACTAGTACCTTGTACTACAAATATTATTAATATATTATATTATTAATATAATTACCAAATAATGATATATGTTTTTATTAATATAATTACCAAATAATGATATATATTCTTATTAATATAATTACCATACTTCCTCTAGACAACATTTAGACAGCATAGAAATGTTGCCAGTATTTGGTAGAATTCTTTGTTTATCTAATGGAAATGGAATTATTTAGTAAAGACGAAGTGGTATCTTTACATGCTCAACTTCAGTGAAAACGGTCTTTATCCTAAAAAGATTAACAATATTAGTCTTTATTTAAAGTATACATATAAGTATCGAAAGCATGATTTGTATATTTTTTTCTACAGTACTTATTGATATAAAGAAGTTGCTAAGAATTAAATTATAGAGTTTCTAGATTTTCATAAGACTTTAAAGTACAAGGTATTTTGGTGTAATAAGCATATAAAATTGTAATTTTTTATTTTAAAATTACAAAACGATTTACTAATTTATAAAAATATAAAATATATAATGTAAAATATAACAGTACACATTCATACACATATGAATGGTTTCATTATGTGTATATAAAAAGGATAATATGTGGTATATCTGTACAGAAATGAACACTTATATACACTTATCTTTGCAAAAGATAAACAGAAATGTATTTAGTTTTAATTTATTCTTATATTGTAAAATAGCTTTATTCCATGTTAGTGATACATTTTTCTAACAATTTTATAGCTTCATTTTTCTAACAATTCTTATATTGTAAAATAACTTTATTCCATGTTAATGATACATTTTTCTAACAATTTTATAGCAATAGATGTTTTATGTATTTACTAACAAAATATACTACAAACATATATTTTTATGTCTCCATTTGCAAATAATTATATATAATATATTCATACAACAATCCACTATTAATTTATTATTATTCTACACTTTGCTATAATTCTAGTTATAGTAGTAAATACGTGTGTTTTAGCATTGATGTTTGTAGCATCTACAGATTAATATACTTAAAGGTAAATAAAACCATTTCAAGAAATATTCGTATACAAATATTTATTTTGTTTGCAATTGATAAGAAATATATATATGAAAAAAGGAAAATTCTTATTAATTAAAGATAGATGAGAACTAACATCTAAATCTGAAATTATCATGCACATTACAAATAAATAACTTATTTTATGTAAAATATTTAAACACTTTCTTTTATGGCAATTTACCTCTACAGTGAAAATTTATTATTAGGTGATGAACTTTACTGTAGGAGACAAAATATTATTGCCTTCCTTCTGGATCTTCTACTTTCCAATGTATTGAATCCAAAAATGTAAGTTTTTAAGGCGATTCACTGGTTCAAAAGTTATGCAAAGTTAAGTAAAAGTAAGGACTTTTGGGATATTTTACACGTTATTTTGATGTCACCACGTTGGAAAATCACACACACCCTACCTTCGTGACATCCCAAAGACAATTGGTACATTGGTGGTGGTCTGGTGGTGACGATTGGTGGTGGCAAACAGCGAAAAGGAAGGGATTAAACTTTGGTCGACGATCATTTAACGCGCATGCGCCATCATGCGTATATGATCACCGGACGATCGCCAGTCATCAATCGGTGATCTGTCATTCGTTGTATGTCTCGTTTTTAACTTAACTGACCATTTAATTTAGAGAACATTAAGTTAGTTTTTTAGCTTGTTACATCGAAAACAAATACTTTGAGTCATTGAAAGGTGGTCAATAATTAAAAAAAAAAAATAAGGTTATAACAAAGTGAGTGTGAATATCTATCCGTTCAAAGACTGCGGATCTTGCCATGACGACGGAAGAACAGTTTCAGGCGGCTGTTAATGTGATCAGGAATTTACCAAAGAATGGTAAATTTTCTAAGACATTCAAAATGAATTATAATAATTAATGTCATTCTTCGAGTTGTCGATGCTTTTAAATGATGTACTTAATCTCGTATCATCGTCTCTACATCATTGTTTTATTATATTTAATGCAAAGCATTTTATGACATTGATACGAAACTTGTTATGTTATACTTTTTTTTTCTTTCTCAGCATTTTTTTCAGTTGTACGAAACTTGTTAAACTGGTTTTTTTACTTAGCAGCAAATACATTTATGAGATTTAGTTTTTATACGTAAACATGAAGGAGTAGTACAAAGTTCGTGCAATCATGTAAAGTATTTACATATCTATTTCGTTGAGACTGAAAACGAAAACATTGTTTCATACCGTTCTTCAATGTATTCAGATTATTAATAATGTTTCTAACATATTAAATTTCAGAATTATTGAAGTGTGTTCTCGTTAATTTTATACTCCTGAGTATTTGTAATTAGATACAAAATAGAATAATAATAAGCGTTTTTTATTTGTATGTGATTTACATTATATAATAAACAGTATGTTTACATTTATTTACTGGTAAAAATTGCATTAAGTATGTCACATAAATTTTTATAATTGTTAAAAGAATAAATTTGAATCTTTTTTTCGCACATAATTTATAAATATAACCTTTGTAAAAAAGAAATTTTCTTTGCTTTTATGCAAATAAAAAATTAGATTTTGATATTATCTCGAACGTACATTTTTATCATTAAATCATAAATCTTTATGATTAAATTCATAAATATGTATACATACTTTCCATTTATTACAAGTGCATGTGTGAGTGTTCCCATTTCACTTTCTAACAGAGTAGAATGGATAAATTGCAGTTTATGTTTGAAACTGGAATATCCTTCATGAATAAATTACAAATATACTTATAATTGTCCAAAGCTGTATCATCAACATTTTTCATTTATTAGTGACATAAATTTTATATTAAAAAAGTAATAAATATTTATTTAAGAAATTAAGTATTTAATCCTTTATTAATTGAACTTAATAATGTTTAATGTTACAAGGATTTATTTAATATCTGTATTTTTTTATGATCAATGATAATTAATTCATAAATACATTTGCACATTGTCTCTTAATTTTTTGACCAAAAGTCACACAATAAAAATGTTATTAACAATAACAATGAAGAAACAAACTTTTTTGCGTTAAATGCATGAAGTATGAATATTATAATTTTATATGAAACTAAAATTGTAGACTAATAAAGTTATATTAATAATCATATTGTTGATAATGTATTATGTTTCAGGTGCATATCAACCTAGCAATGAAGTTATGCTACGTTTTTATGCATATTACAAACAAGCAACAGAAGGATCATGTCAACAACCAAAGCCAGCATTCTGGGAAGTGGTTAAAAAAGCAAAATGGGAAGCTTGGACACGCTTGGGCAATATGAGTAGAACAGAAGCTATGAATAATTATGTAGAAGAATTAAAAAAGGTTGATTGTAGAAACTATTATAATTTTATTGAATGTCATAAAGTAACAGTAATTTAATACTTATTTATAATTTAATAGATTGTAGAAACAATGTCTTATACAGACAAAGTGGCTAATTTTCTAGACAGTTTAGATTCATTTTGCGAAAGTGTCCCACCTGAAGATTTAGAATTACTTCTTGGTCCTGTGTTAGAACGTATGCGCTCACAACCTGGAATGCCATTATCTGGTTCTCCCCTAGGTTTGTATTTGTAAATATATATTTCATTTTTCATTTGTTGATCTGATAATTTATTAACAATGAACATATTCAATGCTAACAATCAAAGAATGGAGAAATTTAAAACAAATTAATTCTATTAATAAGTTTTTCTTATACAGCATCAAGAGAAACATCACCACATAGAGGTTGTAACATGACTCGGCACATTGCAAGTAGTTTAGAAACCAGTCCAGCTACTAGCCATAGTACAAGTCCACTAGATACCGACGGCGAAGACGAATTTATAGATACTGTCGAAGTAAGCTACTGGTATTATAAACAGTACACAGTATTGGACATACTTTTATTTCCAACTTATAACTGAAATTGTTTCTTCTTATTCATAGTCAGCTCCGGAACGAATACCAAAAGACATAACAAAAACCACTAATGTTACTCAAAAAATGGTTAATGGTTTAAATGTTTCTACTGATAAAGTTAATGAGTTAGTTGCTCAAAGAGAGAACTCTTCAGAATTAATTAATGGATACACTAATACAAATGGCTATACAGAACCACTAACAGAAAATAAGCAAGAAAAAAGTAAACAACGTGTTAAAAAAGATGAAAAATCTAACGACGAATTTTTCAATCACATAGCTATAACTATGCAAAACTTACAAAGGGATTTAGACAGAATAACGGCCAGAGTGCGCAGTTTAGAAGGTCAAACATTACAGGCATTGGCGCCTTCAATAGTATGTGTAAATACAATAAAACGACATTTTTATCATATTTCTATTTCTTTCAATGGTATATCATTTTTGTAGAAGCAGCCTGCAGCAACTTCATACCCAAAATGGTGGCCTTTACCAGAGTGTTCACCGCGATTATTCACTATTTTAATCGTATGGCCGTTCATAGCGCAATTTTTGATTTCTTTAACACAACGTTATCGTCAGCGAAGGCTGTGATTTAAACATTACTATATTACATCACTCGAAATATATTCCACTATTTACTGTTAGATGATGAATTCAAATCAGTGTTGGATTCAAGTAATATAGACATTTTTTAAGACAGTTCAAGTATATTTCTACAATCTAAATATGTATATGGCCAAAACTGCTATGTGATTCTTGGTTCATACAGATTACATTTGAAGACGTAATCAGTTGGGCAAAACTTTAAAAATTTATTCTAACAACTGTTCACATATAAATGTATGTACAGTGATTATAAGAAAAGTTTATTTATTTGAAACATGAGAGAATTGAAGAGAGTTTGATTGCTCTCTGTATGTTTATATGTTAAAAATCAATGGATTAACTGAATATACATATTATATATAATATATGAATGTATATTATATATATTTACTTAAGATAATTTATATGTATCATAAATAGTAATGTGTATTCATATATTGTAATATAGAAAGAAAGATTATATACAAATTTTATATTGTACATTCAGATTAAAAGCAAAAAAAAGATAGAATTTATTGAAACTTACAGCTTTTTTAACGAAAATTATAATTTACTTAGGATAGTATCACTTTCTAAATAATATTATAAAGTACTCTTTTCGCTTTTTTTTAGTTAATTTTAAATTGAGAACAGATATATCACGAAATCGTGTACAAATATTGTATAAAAATGTATAATTTTTACTTGTATTTGTAATAATTATTATTTGTAATTATCTTTTACAAATATTTTATTAATCAATGCAATTATCATAATAACAATTGTCTTTTTGTAATATTTTTCATTTTGTACAATTTTAGTAAAACAAATAAGGTACTATAACCCGTATTTTACAATTTTTCAACTGTACCTAATTCATTGATCTAAAATAAATTTTGTTAAAAAAAGATTTTTGTCTCGGACAGTATACCTTTGTAGATTATAATTCTTAAATAAGTTTGTCTTTTAAAGTAAAATGTTATATAAAATTTTAGTTTGGAATGAGTATATTATAACAGATAATGGTTAATACAAATTGCTTGTAATTACTTTATGTTTCGATTATATAACTTTCTTTCAAAATATCGGGAGATAAAGCATAATTAATGAGTATTCGTAATTACAAATTATCTTGTTCAATTGTTGTTTTATTCAATTTTTATCGTTATGTCATTAGAATTTTGTTTCATGCTTTACATGTCAAAAATCTAAAATTTTAATGGGCATCGATATCTCAAATGAGTAAAATGAAATAGAATAAGTTTAAACATTCTCTAATATGAGTACCACTGTATAAATAACCTTGTTCTTATTTCAATACAATGCGAACAAAGAATGGTTGGGTTAGGAACCGATATTGGTAGCAACGATAAATCACTTGATTTGCATTTTATATATATTTTATACTCATACAACTTCTGACGAAAGTAACGTATGAGTCGTAATAACAGACGTCGGAACATTTAGAGTTTAGAGTATTCCACAGGTTGCAGTAATCAATAGATTGTTGTCTTATTCAATTTTCTACGTGAAGCCTCTTATTAGAGGTTCGAAAGTGTGAATCATTCGTATTGAAAATATGAAAAGGAATATATTTGTTTCAATAATTCTGGCTTTTTTTGTTATGGATTTGTCACATGCTCAAAATACAGATTTTGGAACTATCGTTTTCGCAAATGTTGTAAGTTAAAGTATGCTTTTTCAAAAAATTAATATAATGTTTAAATTTTATATTTTGATTATTCGTATTATTGAAATGTATTTATTATGAAGTTAATTTATTATTTATGTATATGACATTTATTTTCTTCATAAAGCAATATGAATTAGATATTATAACCATCTTAATTATAATAATAATCATTGTCGTTGTTTATTAAAAATAATTACAATCTATTTTACAGTTATACAGACATGGAGATAGAACACCTATAAGACCATATCCGAATGATCCTTATAACAATGAAAGTTTGTGGCAAGTCCCATATGGCCAATTAACAAATGTATGTAATTCTTAATTGTCATATATATAGCTTAATTATTTAATGATCTTTTCTTTATTGTATTACTTTTGTTGCATTTAATGTTGTTGCAAATTTTTGTTTGATTTTAAAATCTTTTTAATTTCAAAATATTTAAGTCCTTACTCATATGTGTCTGTTACATCAGATTGGAAAATATCAGCATTTACTACTTGGTCGTTGGATCCGCAAACGCTATTCACATCTACTAAGTGACCTATATTCTCCACATGATATTTATATTCAAAGTACAGATGTAGATCGTACCTTAATGTCAGCTGAATCACATCTTGCTGGACTTTATCCTCCAGTTAGTAAACAAGTATGGAGTAATATCAAATGGATGCCTATTCCAGTGCATACTATTCCTGAAGACAAAGATAATGTTTTGGCTGCAAGAAAATATTGTTCTAGATATGATTACGAGCTGGAAAAAGTTCTTAATTCTCCAGAAATCCAAAAAATTAATAAAGAAAATAAGAGATTGTATGTATACCTTACAGGGAAAACAGGAAATAAAATTTCATCTCTTTTATCTGTTAAACAACTTTATGATACATTATTTATTGAGGTAAACTATGTTACTGTCATTCTGTACTTCTCACTTGATAATAAGTATTTTTATATATCTCATATACTCTAAACTTATTACAGAGTCTTTATAACAAAACATTGCCAGAATGGACAAAGTCAGTATATCCAGATAAACTTATGCCAATTGTTGTAAAAAGTTTTACAATTAACGCCTATAATAAAATACTTCAGAGACTAAAATCGGGTAAGTAATATTTATTTTGTTATGTAAAAAATTTAGGCCATATATAATTTGAGAAATATAAAATATAGGAACATTACTTGGAGAAATGATAGACCACATGGAAAAAAAATCAAAAAATGCCTTAGTACCTGATAGAAAAGTATGGATGTATAGTGCTCATGATGAAACTATAGCCAATATGCTAATGACTCTGAATGTTTTTGAACCACATTGCCCACCATATACTGCTACAATTTTAATAGAATTAAGAGTAAATTTAAAAGATCAGTATTTTGTAACGGTAAGTGCTTAAAATAATAATTAGACTGGAAATCATGATATAAGATTGTTGGTTAAATATATTGTTCTAGATATCATATAAAAATACTAGTAAAGAACCACAACTTTTAACACTTCCCGGTTGTATTACAATGTGTCCCTTAAATCAATTTATTGCACTAACAAAAGATGTTGTACCCATAGATTGGGAAAAAGAATGTGCAATAGAGTGGGAACAACTTGGATATAATATGAATACGACAGCAATTATTGGTAAATTTCTACTACAATATAAATGTATTTTTTATATACTAAAGTAAGGATTACTTTCTCATTTAATCCTTGTTTTGTTCTAGCAATACTGACATCTTCTATATTGATGTTAGTTTTATTAATTTTATCTATAATTGTCTTTATTTATTGGCATTATAAACGGGAACATAATCAATATTATCTTCGATTGACAACGGAACCTATATAATTGAATATAATACTATGAAAAAATGACGTATTACTTTCGTCGTGATATTCAATGTTTTCATAATTTGATAATTAACAAAAAATAAGATAAATGGTAAATTCTTATTTGATTTTACATACATTAAGGATTCAATTATCGATACGAAAAATAAGTCTGATACGCGTTTGTATAAAATATTTATGAAAAAATGTTCTATATTTTATAATGTTTTATTAGTGATAATTTTTAAATTTATTGATGATAAAATATTTCAGTTTATAATCAGACAGATTCAATGCAAATATAATCGTTTGATTTGATCGATAAAAAAATTATTATTTATATGCATGAATTGTTGAAAACAAAGACTGTTATAATGATTTTTAATAGTTTGATAAAAGGGTATAAGATTCTCAATAACTTTTATTTAAATTGAGTTTCATGCATAATATGAATAAAAAAATTATCTGTGATGACCGTAAATAGACTACGAATTAATTCGGAAAAAATTGAGATATTAAAAATACTTTTTATTAATAAATGACGATTAGAAAGTAATAAATTCTGGAATACGGTTTATTAACTCAGGGTATCTTAGTCTTTATTTGATACTAAACAATTGGATGTAAAATATAGGGATAATATTTATCTGCGGTATTTGAAGGAATATCTAGTCATACTCCATTAAGTTGCAACAATTAAAACATTACACTTCTAAACAGAAAAAGTATATTCAACTACATCGTTATTGAATTTTTGTAATATCGTTTATATAGATGTATATTTGAAACGTATTTTCTAATGAGAAATTACAAGACAAATTAAATTTTTCCAAAATAGAGAAAGGATAATATTTAAGGCGGAAAAGAAATATTTTACTTGATAGTAATCCAAAAATTTGATTTTCTTAAACTGAACTATTTTACAAATATGAATTGTATCCTATTAAAATTATTTTTGTGAGATTTAAACACGAATAAATCAAGTATTGTAAAAAAAACACGATCATTTACTGGTATTTTAAACGAATACATATCTTCCTCTAGATAATTTGTAGGTCATAACATGAAATATAAGAATATCTCATACTTGCTTCTACATAGCGCATGTTGTCCGTCCTCAACAGCGGATGTTCAACAACTGATTCTCGTATCGATGTCGTATACGTGTTAAGTATTAAATACATACAATCGCAAAACACACATATAAATGACTGTCCTTAAATAGTAGTACAAATACACATAATATGAACAGCATCAGTGGACTTTACATATTTACATATTTTAATCATCAGTTTACCACTTTTATTAATTCTCTTTTTTAGATACCATAATCCCTATAGTTTACATATCATTTACATATTAAAATTTTTAATTTTTATTATATTTTGTACAAGCCTCTTTTATATACAATATATATGACTTTAATTTATTTAATACAATTATATATATATACAAATATATGATCATCACATATTTTTCTGTCATTAACGCACTCTGCTTATTTTACATGTTAAAGCCCTAATTTTAGAAAACAATTTGGTGAGTATATTTTATAGGAAGTTATCATTTTCAATTCTATAAAATCTTAAAATCTATGATGCTAACTCTATGAGAATGCAACCCATGAGTATTAAATACTATTTACCACGTTTTATTTGTCATATCAGTATTCCGGTATCGAGTTAAAGCTTCCAGACCAATTTTCTTGGATGTTAAATGCCGGATTAGACCTAAAACATCACATAGTTTTATGTATTTAATAAAAAAAGTCAACAAACCAACTTCAAAATTTTACTTAATTGAAATAAAAACTTATAAAAATTTCTTACCTTTTATTAAGAAATTTTGAAAATCTTACTATTATAAGCTCGCACTTGCATTGGTTAAAAATGCGCATGCAAAAATAAGTTAATCATTCACGTGATAAAACGGATTATTAACAGAATTACAACAAATACGATTACAATGATAGTGTAAAACCCTGAATATAAAAGTATTTGAAAGAAGTCTTCTATATTGTCATATTAATTCTATTTTTAACTTTTACCCTGGTTATAAAAACTTTGTATATTAAAAAAATAGATCTAATATAAAGTACATACCATGTATAAAGTTGAAGACAGATGAAGACGCAACTTTTGAAATATGGTTTTAAGTAGTTAGATGCAGATTCATGATGTAAACTCGATTATGGTCTTAATGATGTTTCTGACGTATTGAAGAAACTATGAATGTAAAAAGGAATAATTTTCGAGATCTTAACTATATGTAATACATTCAATATTTAGAAGATTGTGATGAATATAAGAAAAGTACGTTTTGTGCAAATATGAAAACAAATTTTTCCTTCTTCTGGCTATGAGATACAAATTGATTTCATATTTGATATATCAAAAATGAAAAAAATGTATTTAAATATCCTATTAAAAAATACAAAGTGATGCAATAAAAACTCACAAGCACACAATTTGCGTTACATGTTTGTTAGTATTTATTACAAAATGTATACAATGTTAATAAAGCATACATGTCTGCAAATAAAACGTTTTCTGTTTGTTATGTAACCATAACCATAATTTCGTGATCTTATCTTAAAATTGAACAATATGATTAATTTCATGTAGCAGTTAGTTACAGATAACAATACATAAACGTATTAAATTTTCAAATATACTATATTAAACAGATTTTGTGGCCTAATGTTTGTTACTTTGATAAACTTTATGACTATTATGATGTACTAATGAGCAAACTATTCTTAAGCATGAGAGCAATTCATGATATACATGCAAATTATTATAATCCATTAAAAACATGTAAGATTAAAATATCATATTATGAATATTACCTGGATCTTTTTACTATTTAAATGCGCATTATATCAACTAACAATTATTTTCACAATTTTTATAAAAATAATTTATTAGTGCATTTATTGTTATTTACTATATATTTCGGCACAAAATGCGTACTTTGTTATATTACTTTGCTAATTAAAATATATGTAAATCATATAAATGGAAATAGCAATTTTTTTCATATTTAGGTAGTAAGTATTACAAAACAATTAACTAACAAAATCTTGTTATACATAAAATCTATACAATTCTTACCTTGCATATATTGCAGGGTTTGATAATCCAAGTGTTGTACTTACAGGACTTCCAATATATCTCTTTACGAACTGTAACAAAAGTTAATAATAAAATGATCGATAATAGTTAAAAATCAATCACCCTACTTAATAGCGTACATACCCAATGATCACCAAGAGAAGTCGCGCCCATACTCACAGCCATATGAATGGTCAAATAAAGGCAAAATAGAAGATATAAAATAGAATATATTGTAATTGCAACTATTACCGCCCAGTGATGTGGCAAATCATCTTGGACAGTATTTATTACAAAATATATATTTATAGCTATTACAACAGCGGATAATGCTGTCGCAACAATTTTATTAGTTCTGAAATATAAAAGTATGTATAAAGTATGAACCTAAAAAATTCCAACTGTAAAATTAAAAACATGAAACATACAATCCGTTTCGAAATGTACCCATAATTTTAGGACTACTAGTAAATGCTATCGTTGGCAGAGTTGCAAAAGGTAACTGAAGAGTCATAATTGCGTTCAAAATATCATTCATGCCAGTTAAATTATCAATGTCACTAAAGAATGCGACAAGGAAGGTTGGAATGATAGCGATCATTCGCGTAAAAAGTACTCGCTTCCAACGAGCCCACTGAAGATTTAAAAATCCTTCCATTGCAAATTGTCCGGCATACGTTCCTGTCATCGTGGAAGATTGGCCAGCAGCAAAAATACCAACTGCCCAAATATACATTGCTGCTGCACCAAAGGCACAGCCCAAAAATATGCCACCTTTGTTAAGGTCTACTGAGATGGTTGTATTCTCTTTCTGTAATTAATAAAATAAGATATAATAAGAAAGCTAAAATTTTGAGGTAAACAAATTCGTATTAATCTAATTTGGTTTTTACCTTAAATGTATCCATTCCTACAGTATAATTGTTAGCTTCGCACAGATTGTACTAAAATATAAAGAAACGAGTATGAAATATATTGTATAAGATAATTACACTACAAAATATCATTTAGAATTCTTAATTACTATACTCACAACTTCTAAACTAGTCTTATTAAAAAGACCATGCGCAAACACTGCGACAACAAATACGTTAATTATAAAAGATACCAGAAGTGCAATGCATGCCTCAATGAAGTAATACATATTTGCCTCATTCACTTTTTTGGATTCTTTACGGTCAATGTCTCTTGACTAGAAATTATAGATTATATTATAGTATTTATTTAACACCTGGCAAATATTTAATACATCAGAATGCCTACTTCTTCAATTTCATAAAAAAGATTACTTATACTCTTTGTTCTTTCCTTACTTTAACAAGAGCACTGTGAAGATATAAGTTATGTGGCATGATAACTGCACCAACAATTCCTACAGCTTGTAACAACATATTTCTGTCATAATCTTTATACCAAGGTATAAACATTCCACTTATCACTTCATTTTGAGGTGGAGCAGAAACAACGTACTAAAATATAGAAATAATAAAATTATTTTCATTCACATATACACACACATATATGTATTTATTTATTTATTTTACCTCATATCCAAATGTGACAGCCATTACTGTAATAAGAAATCCAAAAAAGAGTTCTAATTTCCTTAAGCCATATTTGTCCAATAATAAAAACGTGAAAGTGTCAATTATCGTAATAAGAACACCACCCCATATAGGAATCCTAAAACAAATTAGATACATACATTATTTATGAATAACAGCTTACATAAAAGGAACAAGAATAGATGACATCAAAAAATGAAGAGAATTTCATAACTTACACTTTATTTGTTAATAAAGATAAAGCAATAGCTGTTCCTATTACTTCTTGCATGTCACTGCCAATTATGGCTATTTCTATCATTATCCATAAAATCATCCTGGGTACTTTTTTATATTGTCTGTAACACATTTCTGCTAAATGCAAACCTGTTACCACACCAAGCCTTGCACTTAATCTTTGCATAATAAGACCAAGAATGGTTGCACTTAACAATACCCATAATAACTAACAAAAAAGAGCATAAATAAATTTAAAAAATAAAAAGAAATGAAAACCATACATGGAAAGTTAAATAAGCAATGAATGGAATAACTAAAAAAATACCTTATATTTGGCAGCTACGCCAGATTGCAAATCAGATTCAATATTTCCAGGATCTAAATAAGCTATGGACATTAAGAATCCAGGACCTGTGAAAGCCCATAATTTTCTAAAACTAAAGAAACCCTGCAAAAACCAAATTAGAATGGATACAGTTAAAAATCCATATATTAATGTAAAAAATTAATTATTTTAAGCTCCATTGGTACCAATATATACTACATTTTCTGTTTCTGGTATGTGAACTTTTTCATCAGCAAAGTACGTCTGATTGTTATTAGGTGTCAAACAGGTATTTTCATTTGCTCTCTTATTATTTTGCATTTCCTCCTGATGCACATGAGATGCTGTTGCAAATGTTGAATCATTCTGAGGCTCGATAATGTAACTATTCTGCATGGTATATTGATAAGATCCCTCTGAAAAAAGTTACTAGTTTGTTACATATTTTAATATTATTTGAGATACCAATTTAAACGTATTTATATATTTAAACATATATTTAAAAGTATTCAATATTATAGTATTATTACAATATTGTGATATTATTTCACAAAAATAGTATTAAAATAAACCGGATTATATAAAAATTAACTTCAATGACCGTCTAAATTGAATAATTTAATTACCGTGATGATCAATGCAATAAAAGATTGAAATAGTGTCTTATTGAATGCAATACGTATTCAAACTTCATCAAATACGAATGAAATATTTTAATGAAATATGTGAAATACAGAAATACAGAAATACAGAAATACAGGAATTAAGTATAACATAAGACAAATTAATGAAATATAAAAATAAATAGAACGACACATTCCCATAAAATTAAAAAAAAAAGAAAGTACGCTTCCGTATAACTAAAATAGAAACATAACTGAAGTAAGAACGCACAGTACACAGTACACCAAGCACGTAAATGTTAGCCAAGTGAGATCACTACAATAGCCACTAGTGATCACTATTCACCTACAGCCTGACAGTCACTAACTATTGCGAGATTTGAGAATATTGCGACAACGACCAGGCAAATGAACGAGAGTAACGAGAACGAGACATACAACATACAGCCATCTTTCTTACATGTTCCCCTTCTTTGCATGAAATATTACAAATATGTTAGCGGGGATGCCCGAAACATCAATGTCAGTGACTAACAATAGGAATACATATATGTATGCACAGAGAATTTATTACTGCCACAGTACAAGGAAATACATGCAGTCGTATAAAATTATAGGATTTCCCCAGGAGATATATCATAACAGTTGATTATTATAACCCTTACATGACATCTTTCGTCATCATTAATATGTAATGAGTATTTAAGCAACTCCGAGCTTCTATGAATTCGTATTTACGCCATTAAAGTCATTCATTTTCTCGATACTTCCTTCATCTTTTCATTCCTCTATCTTCATTTACTATATGTATTGTCTTCCTATCTTTAAGAAGTACTTGAATTTGAGCGATCACTTGAGGAAAAAGATAAAATTTGGATTATGAAGGTTTCCTCTTATCAAAGTTTTAACAAACAAAAATTAAAAATTTTGTATATGGGTTAATATTTTTCAAATTGTAGAAGCTCGAAGAAAAACAGATTCTATTCTTTCGACTATGAACTGGAGAAGAATGTCTTTTATCACTTGCTTTATTCGACTAAGATTTAAATCCAGTTTCTAAGTCAGCTAAGTGACCATTTCAATCACAGATGACTTTAATCCTTTAATCAACCTTATTGAGGAGTGCTTATTGCATCTAATTATATTATTACAGTAAATCTTTATTGGATTAATTTGATAATTGTTAAATCAAGTCGAAAGCATTTGTTGGGAAGGAAGTCTATAAGATTGGATAGAGATTAAATCTGCATCAAATTATGGTTGTAATAGATTCATCATTCTAGTAAGTAAAACATTTGGTAACCGAGATGTATACATTATATACATTGATGCATATTATACTCAAGAATTCTCTATGATGTATTTGTTAAAATAATAGGGCATCAAAACACGCACCTATTGTAATCATAGCCTTAGTTTCAATGTATTTCATCGCTTCTCTGATAAGACAAGATGAAAACATTCTATTGCACTGGAGATTTGATTAGGATCTAAGTTCTTTTGGTAAATCTTTATCGATTACAATACGTACTAATCTACGATAATGTGGATCTATATTGATTCCAAAAAGTATTTATTGTATAAAATATTTATAAGTATACAGTTATTACCATTGTTTGCAGTGATATTTATTATAGCATTCACATACTAATTAATTAAATCCAAGAATTTTAAATATGTCATTTAGTAGTACTTTCAAGCAACCAAGTTTTATTTTTAAGGCCGTTGGGCCGACAAAATAAAATAATAATAATAATAATACTTTTATATGAATACAAAAATTTGATATTATAAAAATGAAACATATAAAACCTGACCAAAATTGCCTGGAAAATCTAGCTATCTGCCAATATTTTTCGTAGCCATTATAAGTAAATAAATCGACGACAAAGATCGAAAAATGAAAATTGTTTTCTTCGAAAAAGAAGAAAATCCTGGTTAAGTGATATGATTAGTGTATATTAACTTTTTTAATTGATAATCTAACAAAAACAATGTAATTTATATGTTCCTGTAACTTCTCACGTAACTTGATATCGAAATTTAATTAAGCACGATTAGATAAGCTAAGAATTTCTTGCTCGCTTCCAGAACGCGTTTCTTTTAATATGAAAATCGGTGGGCGAAAACATTTCTTTAAACAATCGTATTTCTTAATGATATCCAAATTTCGCAAGAATGTGAGATATTAATATTACATAAGATTGTTATATGTAAGATTGGCTGCGGCATATATTGAGGACACTTCAATCCAAATATTTAACTTGGAATATCAAGCAAATGTTTGTGTTAGATATCAGAAAGCGGTCAATCAGTAAAAACCAAGAATGATATGATATATACGTATAAGCCCATTTAATGAAGTACCTTACCGAATTGTAATTTCTCGATTGTCAAGTAGTTACGTATAAAAATGATGAAGGTCTTTTAACGAATAAATTCAGTATACATCTTCGATCGTATTTCCTATTTACTAAAATAAGAATAACCGTAGACAATGAGCAACGCATAAATTATCGGAAACAATCTATCAATATTTCCTATTCCTACGTGAATCGCTATGGTAAACCCAGCGAACAAGGAAAATTTAATATCAACGAATAGAAAAGTTTTGCTTTATTTATATTTTCTGATCCTACGTAATTTCATATTACGATTAACTGCAATATTATCTGTCCTATTAGATAGGAAATTACTGTAGTAAATATTGTTTCGATTGAGCAACGCGGTAAATCCGTTTTGAAATAAATGTTTGATATCTCTATACATATAAATGTAGATCACTTCCTTTGGTAAAATTAGAATAATTTCTTACAAGAATTCTGATTTCTAAATTCTTTTTTTTTTTTTTCTTTCTCTTAACGTTTTTTAACTTGACAATTCTTCTTTCTTTTCCCTCTTAACGTTTTTTAACTTGACTAACGTCACTGGTACACGTTGAACGTTTTCTAACAGTTACTGCTGTAATTATCTAACACTTATAATCTATAATTAACTCTTTTGACTATTCATCAAGTTACCACAAAAGTCCTAGCAATTGTGAATTCGCAATTCTGAATTGTTTTAATTAAAATAATAACAAATGATAAACATATAAGAGATTCTACGAAAATTTCAATAAAATCACAGTATTATGGATGAAGGTAATAGACATATCAATGAACATAACACACGTTGAAGATAGACAGATAAGAGATTCTAAGCAAATTTCGATAAATGTACGTCACAATATCGTGATTTAATATTTAAAACACAATATTGATTGTACACTCATTAATCTCAATTTAATGTAAACAATATACATTGATGTAAACATTATTTTCTCAATATCTATTCATTAAATTATCGACACTAACAGTATACGTGATCATTGGGAATTGTAATCTCGGAGAAAAATATCTTTTGCTACCACGTGTTAGCTTGTTAAAAAATAACGACATTCCCTTGAGCCAATTGTAAATGGAAATGATCATAACGATGGTAGACAACCTTTTGTTCTACCTTATGCAATGTTACAACTATTTTAATGTTCCGTGAAAAAAGTTGTAAAAATGGGAAACTAGAGCAGTAATATTTAAGGGCACGATACTAAACTGTTTTTACAGTCTATTGGCTCATTGTAGTAATTAAGATAAATTTTTCAACTGTTTCTTTAGATTTTCCACGTGTGTTGCAAAATTTCATTATACGGTAAAACGCGTTTTCAATTGTGGAATTATTAGCTTATAAAACGCACAGTGTTGAACAAAAGGATTGCAAAATCAAGTTTAAGCTCCAATTGACATTGTTGCAGTAGAATATTAATTTTTAAAGTATTTTACTCTAGTTTAATGTTTTATATTTGACGCAATAAAAATTATTAATGATTCTTCCTATCGCATAAAGTATGAAATATTAAATAAAAATAAAGTATATATATATACTTTATTATAGATTATATATATATTTATTTATATATCTTTTAATATAACGTATTCTAATGTAAATTATTGCGGTTATCTATGACCCGAGGATAACAATTCTAAGTTAACATTAAAATTCTAGTATAGTAGTATATTAGAGAATTAAATAAATCAAAAATTGTATTTCGATTACTTTGTTACCATTATGCAATTAAAGAAAGAAATTGTTGAAAATATACTTTCAAATGTGGCGCGCAATACTAACCTATGTAATTAAATATTAATTTGAAAAAAATTAATATAAAAAAATCAAATAAAACCAAAAAGAAGAACGATCTTAATCTCAATTAATCATGCCAAATTAAATAGGAAATTATTCATATCGTAAATGACAAATAAAAACGATATACATAATTCTACAAAATATTTGAATTCTTAGAGTCATAAATATCGAATACTTAAACTCAAAATCCCTAGTGCTAAATATGCGTCATCATATGCATTTATGACAATAATACTCAATATATATTTTTTTTAATTTAATTAGTCTATGTGACAATGTGCAGTATTGTGACATACGATTTAAGGCGTGGTAAGATTTTTTGGAAGTAATGTTGGTACTTTAAACGTTCAGATTCGTTCAGAAAATAATAATTGCATATAAAATTATTGGCCAGCTGGTTCGTACATATAGAAAATTGCCGACGATTCCTTTCTTGTTTAAACAGTAATCATCTCAACTGTATCCTGATTATTGGTTGAATGTCGTGCCATAAGAGTGAAAAGAAACTATGGTTAAGACTATATGTATGGAAAAGTCATCGTAAAGGAATTTTTAAAGCAATAAGATAAGGGATTTATGAGTCAGCCATTCAGTTGTGTTACGATTGAGCACAAAATATATCTGGCAACTCTGTAAAATCCAAAAATTGCACAATTTTGGTATCAGAAGAAGACTTAAAACGACGAATTTGGAGGGAGTATACGATT
Organism: Bombus flavifrons; assembly: GCF_040668555.2. NCBI lineage: Eukaryota > Metazoa > Arthropoda > Insecta > Hymenoptera > Apidae > Bombus > Bombus flavifrons. The sequence continues at coordinate 5,922,663 of NC_138455.1, read as the reverse complement.
CATTAACTTACCAGGTAATAATGACTTTTTTAATGGTATAAGCTCCATTTTGTAGACAGGTAATATTATACTTCTACTTGACAGATATAATTTCCAACTGATAATTTTTTACGATAACGTTCTTCGGTAGTATTATTTCACTAGCTTGAACATAGATACAATATATATTTTTTAAATATATTGTTTTTCCTTTAAATTGATTCTTATTGAATTTGTAAATGTGTAGTATAGAATTCATATTCTATAATATAGAAACAAAAAAAGTTAAAAATTTATATGCTGTTGATATTTTCAGGAAAATGTCTAACGTTAGTAATTTAGAACAACAAATTGCAAATTTACAAATTAATCATGGCGATGGCATTAAAACCATTAAGTCTGGGAAAAAAGTGGGACCAGCTGTACCTCCGAAACCAAAAAAATCACAACCACAGGTCAGTAGATCATATGAATATAATAATAAATATGTAACTTTTTCAATAACGATATTTCATAACTATGACTCCCTTTCCATGACTGTTCCATTATTATATGGAAACATCAATGGTAAAATTAACAAAATAAAATTTATTTAGTTCATCTTGTTATACAGAATTTAATGGGATAAAATACTTTCCAGATACCACAAAGTTATACTATAAAGGCTGCATCAGTGCCATCATATAGTACAGTGCTTAATAATTCTGGCCAAAATGAAAAATCATCAAATTTATACGTGAATTCTCCTTCACCATATGTGCCACTAAATATAGAGAAAAATGACTTTTCATTACCATCCACTGCGAATGGAAAAGATGTTCCTAAAAACTATCAGAACAATGAGAATTTTTATGTGCACCAATCAGATGAGAAATTTGAACCAAAATATGGATATGATGAAAAAAATCATTATTCAAATATTGGTAATATGCCTGCTCCTCAAGTTCCAGTTGAAGATCACTCAAGATCAACAAGAAATATCGTATATAGTAATATAGATCCTCCAATATCTATACCAGTTAATAAGACAGCTAAAACTGAAAAAGACATCATCTACAGCAATATTCAATGGAATTCTAAACCAGAAAATACATATTGTAACATTCCTTCTGCACTCAATAATGGTCAGATATATGGAGAATGTAATCAAAAGTCATTTTTATTAGTTTACTAAATCAAATAATTATTATATTACAGATGACTTACCACCACCACCAGAACCTTCAGAATATGTTCCATGTGTGCCGGGTAGTTCCTTCCCACCACCACCGGAAGAATTACCGCCTCCGCCAAGTCCTGTGTCATCTAGTTATAGCGAACTTAGACGCGCTACTTATCAAACTGATTTTCCACCTGACAATTACCCAAATGATATTTATGGTCCAAGTTCACAATCCAGTTCTACATATGAATCTATATACGAACCAATTAATCCTAGACCACCGTCACAATTATCTTGCAATTATTCCATGTACTCTGGTTATGGATCTGCTACATCTACTCAGCCCCAAGGAAAGGTCTCTCCAGTTAAGGAAGTATGTCAAAATTATTATATTAATTCCTTCATTGTGAAAAAATATTTCCCCAAAAAATTTATTTTTGTTTCAGGTGGACGTTTTGACTGATCTGTTAGTTCAAGGAATGGAAGATAACGCTGAAGACAGTGATATATATGGAATTTGTGCCCAATGTGGTCGCAAAGTTGAAGGCGAAGGTACCGGTTGTTCCGCGATGGATAAGGTTTTCCATATTGACTGCTTCTGTTGTTATGTTTGTAAGGTTAACCTACAAGGTAAACCCTTCTATTCACTGGAAAACAAACCCTATTGCGAGGAAGATTATTTGAATACTTTGGAAAAGTGCTGCGTTTGCACTAGACCAATACTCGATAGAATATTAAGAGCTACAGGTAAACCTTATCATCCATCCTGTTTTACATGTGTTGTTTGCGGGCAAAGTTTGGATGGTATACCATTTACGGTAGACGCTACAAATCAGATTCATTGCATAGAATGTTTCCACAAGTAAGTAGCATTTGGTTGACCAAATAAAACAATTAATTTTACAAAGTATAAAAATGAATGTTTTTATATTACAGAAAATTTGCTCCTCGTTGTTGTGTTTGTAAGTTACCGATTATGCCAGAACCAGGACAAGAGGAAACTGTGCGCGTTGTAGCACTAGATCGTAGTTTTCATATTCAGTGTTACAAATGCGAGGATTGTGGGTTGGTTTTATCTTCTGATTCCGAGGGACGTGGATGCTATCCTTTGGATGACCATGTGTTATGCAAAAGCTGTAATGCTATTCGTGTGCAAGCATTAACGTCACATATGACGACTGAATTATAAATGGCATGATCATTGAAACGATATATTAGATTGTTATATTTACAGTTGCCGTATTATGAATTTTTATACTTAGAGATAAGTTTCTATAAGACATCCGACATTTAATATGTTTTTGAGGAACTTTTTAATCAAAGCCATTTTGATAATTGAATATGAGCAGGTTTTTCATTATTTGATACTTCGAGATGAATTACGTTAAATATTCATAATATTTCTATACCTTTTTAAAAGATTTGTATTTTAGAGATGGTATATATCTATATGTATTATTGACTCGGATTAGACAGGTTTGAAAACATTTCAGAACTGGGTTAATGTTACACTGCCTTTACACTGCCATATATGAAATTTCAAAAATATCTAAGAATTATATTGTCAAATAATATTTAACAAAAAAATTCTAAACTGTGAGCACGTATGTTGTAGTCAGGATTGATTTCTTGTAATAAGTATAATTATTAACTATAATGTGATTTAGTCAGGTATTGCATATATTATTAAGGCAAGGTATTCAATTCCTAATATTAAGAGCAATGTTAGATTTATGTGTGATTATATCCTCATAATGTCAATAATGCGAAGTAGAGATTATGCAATTTATATGCTTCTTTCTATTGATCTAGAATATACAAAATGTTTATTCCAATGTATTGGATCCGTTATGTATTTAGATTTCCGCTTTATGATAAATCATGTGATACGATAGAATTAATACAATGTATTAGTGCAAATACCTTAAATTATATTATCTATTTAGCAAGTGAAAAGACTAAGAAAGCAAATAGAACTTAATTGTAAAATGTACTTGTAATGAATATTGAATAAAATATCGATTATATTTAAAAACAGTGCGTGGTTATTCTTCATTAGATCAATTATTTCTTATTTTGGAAAGAATGAAAAAGTAAACGAACTAAACGAGAAAGGTAAATACACAAATACAATATATATGTATTGGAGCATTGTATATTTCATATTTTTAATGAGATTTTATTATTATATATTTGCAGGAGAGACTCACACTTATTTTAGTCTATACCTTTTCTTTGCTATGGCTCTTCCATCTATATAATGTTCATGCACAGATGTCTTTATTTTGTTTTTAAATATATGCATCTCTTATACGTAATATATTTTTTTATTATCATCGAGTACTTAGTTTTTTTTTGTTGTACAACCTACATATCATTTATGTATAATTTATGTTTTTTATTTTTCTTAATACATCAATTTCTGTGTTTTAGGAGGCATGCTTTATAGATTGTGGAATATGATTTGATCACTTTACAAAAAAATGAACTCAAATGAATTCCATATACATAATTTCCAAATTACAATAAAATATAATAGTGCAATCGCTGATTGGCAAACAAAACAAAAAATCTAGTCCGTATGTTTCTTGAGATTGCACAAATTCATTTATCTTAGAAATACGCTTAACAATATCGAATCATTGCCAGTCTTACTCCAGCAATAGAAATTTGGCTAAAGTATCGAATTAATAAAAAAATAAATAGCTGCTCATGTAAAATAACAAAAAACCTTTCATCATGCGTAGGCAAAACCTATTTCACGCAACATATTGTGAACGTATAATAATCCACAATCGTAGAAAGCACACCGCGTACACCGTGTATGTAATATACATCAATTATATTCCTATGTTCAACTACGCATACCCGCTAATATCTATCTTAGATTTCTTTTTATATTATAATATACTTTGCGAAGTATATATTATATTTTATATCGTATCAGCACCATTCTACGTTGAATTTAGTACATGTATAATAATTGCAATTAAACGACTCGTCTTGTTTTTAAACACGTTTCGTTTCGCTTGTTAAATCAGTACCAAACTGAACATAGAATTGTACCTCTTTTTTTTGCTTTTGTATTACCTCTCGTTATAGACGTATATATTTTTATATATATATATATTTATTTTATTTATTTATTTAATTAGGTATGTATACGTGTATGAAATATGCGTGTGTAGTGTGTATATGTGTGTGAGAGAGACAACATTAATGCACTTACACACGGATGCTTACACACGTAAACTGTCTTCTTTTCTCATGTTCTCTGTGTTTTCATTTTGTTTTCTTTTTAACTTGCACGCAATAATCACAGCCACCTATCCAGATACGCGCTCACGCACACCCAAATACGCACCTATCGCACTCGCATTCCATATACCTTCGGTATACGTTTTTTATTTATTTTCGTTCGTTAATATTTATAATATATATATATATATATCTATATGTATATATTTATATTTGTATATTGCTGAGATATCTTCTTGTGTATTATACATAGAAATAAGTGCCGAAACGAGCTGCTCTGTTCCTTTTTTTTTCTTTTATCATTTTTCCATTTCGATTACATATGTATAATATCGTTCTTTTTTTATTTATTTTCTTGTACGATCATAATAATTAATGAATAAGAAAAAGGGGGACATGCGACTCGAATGCCGTATGCGATGTTTCCATATTTTGTTTTATTTTTTATTCGCACTTACTAAACTTCGTTTTCGTCTTTATCATTCCTTTTTTTGTATATCTCCTTAAAATCGTCCTTGCTTCTAATTAAATTCCCTTTCCCGAATTCCATTCTCCTAACAGCATACTTTCACACTTTCAAATTCGCTGGGTGCTGGTTTTGGGCCGTGCTGGGGCCCGTAAATCAATAAATAAATAGAGGAACAACATTCTTCAAACATCTTTTTTTTTCTTATAACAACATTAGAGGCTCTTGGAACGTAACGCAACAAATGTTCAACAATACAATCACGAAAACAAATAGAAGGCACTCTTACATTTTTTTTATCAACAAATTAATTTCTTTTCGTAACGACTCACGGGTAATCTATATGCGTCCTAGGCCTTTGTCGTCTCATCTACGTGTCCCTCGAATTATATTTCTCCCTTTTTTTGTTTCTTACTCTTCCGTTCTGTTTATTCTTTCCCTTCTCTCTCTTTTACGTAAACCGCTATATATTTCGCCGCGACATCTAAATCACAGCGCCGCACAAACCTTCGGTTCGTTATCATTCTTCGTTTTCCTCATTTAAATAGACAATAATAGCTACAATATGCGAGATATGAGATAACAAATTTCTCGTTATAGATAAAAGAAATTTATACGTTCATAACAATTAGGTAGAATATTATTTAACCTTTTATATTATAATAATTTAATTATTGTTATTTGCTTGGAAGCTCACAGCCGACACATTTATTTAATTCATTATTACATACTTGTTTTTTTTTTGTTCTTTTAAAGGTATATCTTTTTACCGTATTCGTTTTTCGGGTATTTAGGGCATCTCTTTTTTCTCTTTTTTCATTGTTTTTTTGTAACAGCTATTTTTATGACCATCTGTCTTTTTCTCCTTTTTTCTGTTTTTTTGTTTGTTTGTTAAGTTTTAAATATTTCCTCCTGCGTCTTTCTTGCGCGGATAACTTGTCGAAAAAAAGAAGAAATGTAAATCAGTATATTATTATTTCTTTTTCTACTGTGGCGTCTCGAAATTGCGTGAGAATGAGTTGTTTTGTTCACGGTTACTCTAATTAAACTATAAGTACTGGTTTTACCATCAGGTAGAAAATCAAAACTGAGAGATGTGGCAGTGCCTTGAGCAACCGTCTTTTTTTTTATGAAATCAACTCTATTTCTGCCTCCCTATTACCCTCCGCTTCATCGTTATCGTTTATCGACATCACTACCATTTTTTTTTTCTTTGAACACATAACAAATCGCTCGTCTTTGTACGATAATAACATATTATTTGTTGTTACCATATTACTTCCTTTTTTTTTTGTATGTTTTCTTCTGTCCTATCATCTGTTTGTAATCCATCTATCCTACTCTAGCCTTGCTCGTGAGATTCAATGGTTTATCGAGCCTATCGCGCATAAACGTTAAATACTGCATATATAACATATATAGATTTTAAATAATGTGTAGCATATCTGTATTATCTATTATGATAGAATTGTTATCATTTTTTCTTCTTCGTTTCTTTCGTTAAACATTTCGGTTTTTTATTTAAAGAGATATATATAATAATATAGCTTGACTTCGAATTTTCTCTTATTTCCTTTGTTTCACGTTACTCTAATTATATCTGCTCTCTTCGATAGATACGTACATACATATATATGTAGGTACATATACACATCCACCTGAGTATACGTATATATGTATTTACATATATATAATATATATTAATCGTATATATTGTTTTCTTTTCATAACTAATATAATAATCTTTAAATATCGTATATATTTTTTTTATCTTATATATATATAATATATATAATATATAATATATTCTTTTATAAATGCTTAACAATTTAGTACATTTAATAATTTACCGAAGAGCAATAATTTACATTTACATTTATGGAGTTTTTTATCTAGTCTGCATATTTTCTTCATTCTTTCCTTTGTTTCCGTTTCCTTTTCTTACTTTTTTCTATAGATTTGGGATTGAGATCACAAGAGAATAGAGCAAATGTGTATTTTCGAATGTGTTCAAGTTCATTCGCATTCGTGCTGTCTATGCAGGTTTTTTTTTCAAAATATATTAATTATTGGGATCGTTCGTGAATCGACACGTTTCTTTTAATTTATTATTTCTTCTCATTCATACGGCTTCGAAATCGGGATGCATCTATCTACCTACCTAACTATATCTTTATCTACCTGTCACTAACCTATTATATTAAACACGTACGTACCGTTATTACACGTACTGTTAGGACCGAAAGAAGAAGAAAGGGAGGAAAAACGAATCGAGCCTGTGTACGCATACGTGTTGTTATTAATGTATATCGAGAGAACGAATTTTAAAGGGTCAGAGCTTGCATCTGATGGCACGCGTCGCTCAGCTGACCTTGGTCGCCAGCAGGATGACCCGGATGAGTCCTTGGCGTTCCGGGCGGTGTTATCGGCATTCTTCCAACGCCTGGTGGAGCATCACCGGCTCCTCCAAGACTGTCGTCCGCTACTTTGTTACCGGCCTGTATTATTCCATTGACCTTGTACTTGTTCTGCCGTAACATCGTTGTGGTAGCTGCCTGGGAATTGGAATTCGCGTACTTCTCCGTCGGTTTTCTGCTCGCGGTCAACGCAGGGGCGATGGTGTACCGACGTTGAGCGTTCGACTGTTGTGGCTGCTGCTGATGCTGGGACGGGGCTAAGGATGGCTGATAGCGGTTTTGCGCCGGATTGTAGAACTGGACCTGGGAGGTGGGTGGTGACAAATTTGGAAGGGGTCTTGTCATGGGCGAATACGGTGCTGGCGGTGGGCTCACCGGCTTCTCCGAACTATTATTCTCCGTCCCTTGCACACCCTGCGAATTACTATTCTCGTTTTCGATATTAGTCACGTATTTATCATTTGACTGACTATTGGAATTGTTACCTCCATCGGTTTGTCCGGCGATCACCCCGTTGTTTCTATAGTTCGTCGTATTTTTACGGCTAGGATAGTTACTCGGTTTTGTCGCGTTCTCGAAATACTGATCACCGCCGCTATTAGTCTTACGGCTGTTTGCGTAATCGAAATTCGCCGCTGGATTAAACATTTTCTGTGTATTCGTGCAACTATATGGCTGACCGCTGGTTGTATTCGAACCAAACGATTTTTGGTTGTAATTCTCCGATGACTTTTGTGCTACGAAGGAAGCCGGGGAGCCCACGTTCGAGCCAACCGCCTTTTTGCTATACTGCATGGAGAATCGCGAGCTCATCGTCGGCGTCGTGTACTTATAGCTTCCATCTATGTTACTATGCTTGTACGGTTGAGAATTCCCTACATTTTGAGCTCGAAAGAATGGATTCTGATGAGACAACGCGATCCCATGATTCTGCGATTTCGAATAGTTATTTTGGCCGTTCACGTTCCCGGATTTCGTGTAATCTCTGGAATTGAAACACTGATTCTTGTTCGAAGAATCGAATAACTGTTGTGATATTGACGGAGGTGTCGGCAACAGGCTGGTACCACCGGATGCGTTATGAAATGGAGATGTATGCGTGTGAGGAATGTAAACGGCTGCCGGATGATACACGATTGCCCTGCAATGCATCTGATTGCCACTGCAATCGTCAGTTTCATTTAAACATGTCTGGGAACTGTACAAGTTAGCGGTGTGTATCGCGATTGGATGATAATTGGTGTAACGACCGGACATGGGAAATTTCACGGGCATTAAGGACACCAAGGGTGTGGCTGACCCTGAAGCAACCTGTGTTTCACCATGTGCTTGCTCCGAGTGGCTTGATGTCGAACGAGAATCCTACGATTTATTTCACAGATGGTAGTTTTCCGTCCATTGCTTGGTTCTTTTCTTAATTAATCAATATAATCGATCGATTTACATGATATGTATCATGGATACATTTCTATACACGCTAATGATGTTGCATTTACACTAGCACGAAACAAATAAGTCATCTCAGTATTTAGATTCCCTTTTCAAAGAGATATTTTCATATATCTTTAGCAGTTTAAAAAATAATCGCGTAAATGTAGGATGAACCAATAGCCACAACTGTGGTTAGAAAAAAGTTATAGTTCTCTTTTGTTTTTAAATATAATGCAACCTTTAAAATTTACTACAGGAAAGAATAAATCAGAATTAAAGGAGAAAACTATTATAATTATTTACGTAATTTCGTATTATAATTTGCAATCATCATTTAGAATTATTATTAGAATTAATTAATGAAATATTGTGACTATTGATCTACCTTATAAAAGGCTTCCTTATAGTCTGATAATCATTAAAATTTTTGTACTATATTCTATAGAAACCTATTATATATTACTAAAAAAAAGAGAAGTAAAGATAGTGACTTACCTCCTGAGGAGCAACCTGACCATCAGACGAAGACGTTTGTTGACAGGAGGCATCAGTAGGGAAAAGCAATAGCTGCTGATCGGTCAATCCCATGGATGCATGCGGTGGAGGAGGTGGATGGGGCCCAGCTGCGAACGGATAATAAATGTGGTCCATCTGAGGAGGCGCAGGACCTGCAGGCACCGGTGGATGATGATGCGGCGGTGGAGCGGCAGAAGGATAGAAATGCGTCGGTGGCGGAGGGGGTAAAGATGGAATTGGCTGTGGAGGACCCGTTGGTGGACTCGTCGCCCCTGTGCCATTGTTACCACTTCCGGAATTACTGTTACCGCCACTCGTGCTGTTCTGCGAGTTGTTCGTTGGATACAAGTACTGATGAGCTCCGGCGGCGACTGCCCCTGCATAACACTCGTACTGCACAGAAAGAAAAACATCATCGATCAGTTAATTATTCAAAGAATATACCGGGATGATCTATCTTTAGAATAAAAAAAAGAAGAAAATGTCGTACATTATATAATCATCTTGTACGTTGATCTCGTTTGGAAGTACTAAGATCAATATACAGGTTACAAGATGAAATCTGCTGTCAAATGATGTTTTCAGGACACTCAAATACCAAATACTTTACCTTAACATTTTGTGCATGCCTATAATTTAAATTATACATTTTATACATTGTATCTTTTTTATCTTTTAAATAGAAGACTACTACATAGTAGGCAATGAATGTCATACATGTCTCTTTTCCATATTCTCTGTGCAATATAAAAATACAACATATAGAACAATATGAATGAAGAAGTCAAAAGATACATAAATGCGCGCTTAAAAAAGTGAAAAAGAAATCATCAATAACGTTATGCTGTAATACAACACATTATACGAAAAACAACATACTTGTGACATTTTGTACGATAATAAAATTCTTTTTATTGTAACATAAGCACAATAAATGTGTACTTATAGACTAGATGGGAAATTTACATTCATTCATACGCGCAACTCGTATGTGAGATTATTAATACAAATCGTTAATTATGTGAAAAAAAGATAAGTGGTGCATGCATTCTGATAGGCCATGCAGAAGTCCAACAAAGAAAACGCACAAAGATAATGCGCTGCATGCTAGTCACTTAGCATAGACCATGTACCTTTAGACCTCAATACTGTATAGCGTCGAGAAGGACGTAAGTAGGCATTTGCTGAGGGTTGGGTAGAAACGCCGGTGGTATGGCTTCTCCCATCAAACCATTTGTCTGTCAAACCGCAACCGATTTATCGTTTAATACAAATACAAGCTATACCCATAGACAATTCATATGATAGGGTGTGAACAAAGGACCCAAGATTAAAAAGGAGTTCAGAGAAAGAAGTCGGCATAGTCTATTATCTGTTATGTTACCTACCGGCATAGGCGAATACTGATATTGTTGTGGCATGTAAAGAGATGGAGCAGGACACGGGTACATCACAGGCGTGAAAGTTTGATGACCAGCAGCTTGTGGTCCTAATTATCGAAATCAAATCGTTCGATTAACATAAACATTTCGATCTTCTAAAAATTACGATTATGGCTTTTCGTGAAATTTACCGAACACTCCAGTAGCTTGATAAATAGTTGCTGGATCGGTCGGTGGAGCAATTGGTGTCGTTGGTGTTGGAGCTGTTGTGTTATAAAATGTCATGCCATTTTGGTATGTCAACCCCATACCTGGTAAAAATAAAAAATTTCATATAATAAAATATTTATGTAACTATAATTAATTAGTAAATTAAATGTATGACATTACAGAATATAATTACACTAACCATTTGGGTAATAGTAAGTACTAGTAGGCACAGAGGGTGGCGAGCCAGAACCACCATCCAAAGATCTATTGAAAGGTTGTTTTTTAATTGCAGGTGCTATATTTAATTTTCTTTCCCTTAATACAATGCATTCAGACTATAAACAAAATAATTTCAGATTACTACCATGGTTGTTATATCTTTAACTACTAAATATATTAAACATATGTATTACAAACCTCTTGCTGAAGTCTTTTAGCTTCTTCCTCGGTTTCAAATGTAACAAATCCATAACCTTTGGAAACACCAGCTCGGTCAGCAATTATTTTTGTAGCCTTTACATTGCCATAAGAGGAGAAAAGCTCAGCAAGTTCTTCTACACTGGTATTAGCTGAAATACCGCCTACAAAGATGCGATTTGGAACCAAGGTACCATATTTTGGTGCAGCCATTGTGAGACTTGTTGCTGAGGCAGGGCTAGAGGCTGGACTAGACCCCTCAGTACCACCCGTTGATGCCGAACTCTAAATAACATGACTAATATTAAAACAACGCAGCTAATATACATGTAGAATGCAAGGATATAATTAAAAAATAATGAAATAAATATAGAATATCTATGTTAGAATATAGTTGTAGCGTACAAAAATTTTATATCAAACACATTCGATTATACACATACCAAAAAGTTACTAAGTGATAAAATAATAAAGGGTAAAGTAATAATAATAAATAATGTAAAAATAAATTTAGGCACTAAAACTTTATATTTTGTTATAAATTATGTGCTTAATTAAGTTACTATGTAAATGTCACATTTTTCGTGTACATGTTACTCATTAAGAAAATAGGCACGATCCCGAAGTAACTATGAAAACTACAATTTCCACAATCATTTGTACACATATACAAGACACTCAAATATCAATATGAAACCAATCGGACTGTCAGTGATCTGAAAGCCTGCATCCAAACAAAAACAATTGGTTCGTCAATCCGTACATTATTATCGTTCTTTTTTCTATGACGATAAATAAACGTAGGTTATGCTAGATCGTTTCACTATACAAAAGCATCGGGGACGAATTTGAAGAAGCGTGCCGACAATACGCATCGAAATCGTCGATGCGATGGCATTAACTCGAACGCTACCTAAAAATATTGACAAGCGACAAAACTGTTCGTCTAATAGGTAAGATTCGAAGCATCGATAACAATGAATTAATAGGGGATTATTTGACAAGGGCGACGAGACTAATACGCCACTGTCTGAAGCAATGGTAACGTCACCTTCGTTAATGAGAACGTACTCACGGTACGAAAAATGAATTTTGTCACAGGGTTAGATGCAAAATCTTCGCGTATGAATGCTCACCATCTTCGCGATAGTCGGGCGTGTAAATGAGTTTGTCGGCCGTGAGGTTGTCCTAGCAGCTTGAAGGTACCCTGGCCTCGCACGAGGTCACCTGGGTGCCCAGGGACTGCCAAGGACCGTTGCAACCACTTCAAAAGGACTTCCAGCCTCCGGCGAAGCTGCTGTTCCTTCTCGCTAAACCTCCAAACACTACAGACACTTTTACAAGATGGCGGTCATACGCGCCGTTCAGGGCGCTAATATTCCAGATTTTAAATTCTCGATTTCGTCAGACTGACGCGACGGTCGAGATCCTCGGCCTCGTCGATACGTGTTCATGCACGTTCCGAAATACAGAAATAAATATTTTTAATTTCTTAAAACTTAATAGAATCTATATATATATATATATTTTTTTTTTGTTACATTTGATTTAAATAATAGATGTAGGATTTTAATTTCATATAGTACAAGTACTCTCATTTGATAGAAAATTGTAGTTATATAGTTAAAAAATTGATATTACTATAAAAGGAAAGGGAAATGAATTTAAAAACTTCTTGGAATATAATGTACTAAAATATATAACATCATGTTTTTGATCAATACGATTTGAATTTTTTATATTACGTTTGCCCTTGTTTGGCAGAAAATTGTAATTTATACACGTAGTTAGAAAATGTATAATGCTATAAAAGCAAAGAAAAATGAATCTTAGACATTTCTTAAAGTATAATGTATTAGAGTATGTAGTAAAATGTGTTTATTACGCCCGATTTGAATTTTCTAAATTACGTTCGCTCTTTGATAGAAATTGTAGTTATATATTTAGAAAATTTATATTGCTATAAAAGAAGAGAAAAATAAATCTTAGAAATTTCATAAAGTGTCATATATTACAGTACATTATGCATGATGTTTGTCACACGTGACTCAAATTTTCTAAATTACATTTGCCCATGTTTGGTGAAAATTGTAGCTATATTCGGAAAATTTATTTTTAACGCCATAGTTTTGGAACATATAACTATTGGTAAGTAATATATAGTGGAAGTGGAAAAAAGTATTGAGGAAGATGTAAATATTAAGTTCCCGTTTCTTCAAGACAGTTTACGATATTAAAAAGTTTAATATTTCTCACATAACATATGTTATATAATAAATTAATTTAAGTTATAGCCTTTTCAGATCCTTTTTATATAAAATGAAAAATATAATAAACATCGCTGTTTATTATTATTTTCTTTCATTATTTATTTAATATACAATATTTTAACTGTATAGCACTGAGAAAAATAAGAAATTTCATTTTTAAAATTTTTAAAATAATAACTTTTATCCATTTTCATCGGTTTACAAAATTTACTATATTTTCGTCAATTTTGAAGAAATACTACGAAATTTGGAGTACTTATTTCAACAAGATTGGAGCATTCTTTCATATAAAAAGATACACCCAACAGTAAAGTTAATATAATAATAAATTATTGTTACATAAGCATTCGTGTTTTTCATTTAAAATCTATATTATTTAAAATTACCGAAGTTGTGGATGAATTCAATTTTATCACAATGGCGGTGATTGATTGCGGTTACTATGGTTCATGTTGGTTTTCCTTTATTCACGAAGCTTACCTAATTTTTGATGCGTAGACATTCAAAGGATTGCTTCTTAGTAGCGAACATGATTACCTATGGATTAGCCCGCGATGAATAACCGAATAAGAACACTGAAATTGAAACGAGAAACGAGAACGGAGAGAAAAACTAAAATGTGCTTCCTCACAGCATTGTTGACTTCGAAAGACTGAAACATTCGCCGCCGTACCGCTCTCATCATTATACCATCTGTAACTTTATTAATATTCCAATAAATAAATTTTGTACACATTTATTACTACTAGAAATATATTCAGTAACTTTTATGATGAATTTTTACTTTAAAAAAAGCAGGTATTTTGTCAAATAATATATTTGATGAAATATTATAACATTAGTTTGACTCTAGTAGCACTGGCGATTATACGGATATTCGATGTTCAAATGTTATGAAAAAAATAAATGATGTTTGAATACATAGGTTAAAGAATTCACCTTTATCTCCCTGTATATGAATACAAGCTATGATATATTATTTATTCGTCATAGCTTTAATTTTATATATACATATAAATCTGGGGTAACAAACGCGATGGAGTTAATAGATACAATATAAACTTTATTAAACTTAATAATATTCGTATATATACAAGAAATGTACAGTAAATTATTTATGTATATCTTAATCTTCATACATCGCTTAGGTCGATAGATGTTGATTTCTCAAAAATAGTATACATATGTTCTCCTTTCAATAATTTGAAATTGCTCCTGAAGTAATATTTAAGTTCTGAAATTTACAAAAATCATAGGTTATTATAATCCTTTTGACAAGATCGACATTTTATTTTTATGAAAATAAAAAATTTTCTAAATATATAATTTTTTTCATCTACGAAATAATATAGTAAATTATCACAAAGAACGAATTTTACAATATATATATATATATATATATATAGTTTTGTTAAGTAAATAAAAAGTAACTTGTTATTATATTATTGTTACATCGCCATTTATCATTAACTTACATATTTTTTGTGCATAGCAAGGCAAAAAGTGCAGACTTGCGGCCTTGTTTGTGAATCAGTCCAATAATTTGTTCCGTAAAGTCCGCTGCTATCCTCAACGCGTAAACACGGTTGATCTATAGGGCCGGCAACAAGAACAGCACCCAAATGGCTGATGTAACTGCTCGCTAATCTCAATGTCTCTATTTTTGATAATTTCCTATCCGCAGGTTCCGTTGGTATTAAAGTTCTCAAGGTACTGAAAGCCGTGTTCACACTGCAGAGCGAAGATTGGATTTCTTGAATTTCGCGTTTGGATTCCTTACCCTCGCTTAGAGTATTCGCGAATTTTTCATAACTGAATATTCTCCTGAACCAAAAGACGAACATCTCGTTTACACACTACTCAAAGTAATTAGAGAAGCTTTTATTTTACAATTATAATTCAATACATATATAATAATTTAATTATCTTATTAATTTGTCATTAACAAATTATTTAAATAATTATTCCTCTAATTACTTTGAACAGTACAATATCCCATTCTCTGCAATTTAACTTTTAAGTTTGTATTATTGTATCTTTACAGAGTATATAAACATTTTAAGCATTATTTTAATTGTTTTATTATTATGTTTTAAAAAATATATTTTTGATGTCTTAGAAAAAAAGATGATTATTTTATGATTAAAGATATATTTTCACCTATGAGTGCGATCCCTTTCACGTGCGTTCGCTTGATAACGTTGCTTTGATGATTCCTCTTTCTTTCGTGCAGCCATGCTGCACTGTGCCGTTATCAGTTAATCGTTAAATAACTACAGTAACTCAAAAGAGGCGTCCGACCACACTAGCGGTTCGTTTATGAATGACTAAGCCGCTGTGGCTTCCTTCGTTTCCTCCAGGATTCCCTCTTCCCCGATGTGCGTTGCCGTTAACCCCCACCCTACCCCTTCCCGTTACTAGAATACACATGTGAAATACACGTGCATCCGATTAGGGGCGAACGAGCCACTTGCACCATGTTTGGCTAGTAAAAACAGAATACGTTAATAATAATTTCGAAAATATAAATAAACATAACAAAATAAGTATGTATATATAAATAGTAAAAAGTAACATTTACTGAAGTCGTATTCAATTTCTAAAAAATTGGAATACATGAAATTAAACATTTTTGTCAAATCATGCATAACAGCCAAAAAAAGAAATTGTTAACTAAATAAATTACAGAATTAGAATTGATTAGCTAGTTAAAAATACAGAAATGAGTAATTTAAGTAAACTAATAGCTATATTAATATAAAGAAATTGAAAAAGCATCCTAAAAGCATCCCCCAAAACTATTAAGTACTAGCAATAATTCTCTTGATGATTACCTTCTTATTAATATATAGAGGTATCTTGAAAATAATTTTTTCTAATATTCTTTCAACAGTTTGCGCTTTTGTAACATAGGAAATAGTTTCGTTATGGTCAACGTGACACTTGTTTCCTTCTACAGACACAAACATAGAAACATACATAGATGTGATGACTCCCACGTAAAGTGGTCGGAGGCTGGGTTTCACATTACGGTCAATAAAAACCAACCGACGACCGGTAGAAAGAGCGAGGAAAACAAATACCATGTGTAAAATTAATTAGGCTAGGTCTGATGTTAGTTTCTGACTGATTCATGACTGGCCTTTTTATAAATTCGTAGAATATTATAGCGTTGGATATAAATTACCGTGACACGAAAAAATAGTGTATTTTATAAGACAGGCATTTATTTTCTGTCCAGGGAATCCAGTGACAGGCAAACTGGTAATACGAAATTATACAATGATTTGATCTTCTGATCAGATAAAATTTTCCATTTCACGTATTTACTTTTCCTATTTTCTCTGGTAACAGATTAATGCAGAAAAAAATGTCTGCTTGAGATTACGTTGTATTAACGCAAATGTATATAATTCTCTCACAGATAGTTGTATGGTGATATAGGAAAAATATATTATAGTCTCGTAAGTGCAAGCAGACATTGACAGTACATTGGTCATTCCACATCTGAATCATACTTTTTCATTCTGAAAATGATATCGAATATTTCTTTGTGAAGAAATTAGAGAAAAAAAAGATACGATAAAACTGGATGTTCCTATGAAATATTTTACTTAATTAAATAACTACATTACACTGAATTAATTATATAGCAGAAAATTTATATGTTCGAATTGTCGTCAGAATAAAGGATCATTTTTCTTAAGCATTTACTCTTTTCTCTTTCATTGAAAACACGCATTAATTTCCAGTGCCTGCACAGTGCATACAGAATATTTTTGTGAACATTACACACGATGAAAGATTATGCGTTCGCTCACATCATTTTTCTACAAACTTTTTTAACTTTGGTCACTTCGTTACAAAGTTTGCTTTTTTACCATTTTTTTGTGTTTTGTTCTTTAATTACTAATCAGCCGCTCGATCAAACTAGTATCAAACGCTCGTGGTCTTCAGAGTAAAATCTTAAAAGGATACATATAGAAAATATACAAATTGTCCGACACAGAAATTACAATAATTATTTAAAACTTAAGTTACATCTTATGATACGCTAAAACACGGAAAGTCTGTGAGAAAATCATTTATGAATTGTTTCATGACGCACAGACAGTTAACATGTTTGGGAAGCTACTCTAAAGATTATAAAATTATTATTCGTCTCACGAAAACACGATTTGTGTTCGTCGATACATAATCGAGTGTTGTAAATTGTAAAATAAACGGACAACGATTTACTTTCCTGCACGTAAGCACGAAAGAGCTAAAAACCAAAAAAGAAGAAACACGGTGAACCACTTCTCTTCTGAACACTTTGGCATTATTACCGCTGTGAGAAATGAAATCAAACGGAAATGAATCTCGTTTGAGCATATGGTAATATCGTGGTTTTGATAATATATATAATATATATAGAAATTTCAAACAAATTTACACGTCAAGCGGTCGCTATATATATGTATATATAGAAATACATATATATTTATATATATATTTTATATTTATATTTCTATAAATATATATATATTTATATATATACACATACACATATTTATATATATATATAAATTTCAATCCTCCATAGTGCTAGATAAATCCAGCTCTATCCTTTAAATCATGTCATATTTACACTAAAAAGTTACACGTCGTAACAATCCTTACGTTTTTATATTCTCGTTAGTTACTTAACTTTAAAGAAAAACCGCAAAAATAATTTTTGATCATAAACGTAAGGTCAGCGATCTTGAGCAGATCGTTTCTATTTTTTTTTTTTTTTTTTGTTTATCCTTGCACCTTTTTTCTTATCTCTTTTTTTGTCAATTGCAAAGCATGACGTCTTGTGCTCGATCACCGCCTGACGAGTACTCGTTAATTGTTTCTAACGAGGACCGTCGCGTCCCTAATTATAAAGGATAATCATTAGAATATATAAATACAATTACACTTAAGGGCGTGATCCACGTGCAGCTTCTTCCAGTGCGCGAACTTTAAGCTCACGCTCGCGCTGTTGTCTAAAAAACACCCTTTGTTAGTCCGATACCACTGGTCGTCTAAATCAAGCATACGTATAATTGT
This sequence comes from Bombus flavifrons, assembly GCF_040668555.2. Lineage (NCBI taxonomy): Eukaryota > Metazoa > Arthropoda > Insecta > Hymenoptera > Apidae > Bombus > Bombus flavifrons. Next base: position 5,904,079 of record NC_138455.1, on the reverse strand, counting down.
ATAGCTTTGTTATGGATTTCAAAGGACGAACCTTAGATATTCCTCGTGGTGTGCAACAAGCGATGCATGAGGAGGGAATCGATCGCGTTCCATCATTAGATGACGTTGTAATTGCTCGTGATGCGCCGCCATATCCGCGTACGGTCTTCCAAGAAGTTCCGCGGGATGAAGAGCCAGTGCTGGGTCACGGGGCATTAAGCCTGGTCGAGGATAATTTGCACCAGCTGCCGCTGTACAGATAGAAAACATTAGTAAATTGTAAAAGACGATCGTGTTGCCTTCATAAGATAAATAAAGCCTTGAGAAAACTTATAGATAGACGGGCATGCATGATGAAGCGTGAGATTTGTTGGACGATATTTTTGGTTTCGTATGCCGCTGCACTGTAACAACTTTCTTCTTTCTTTATTCCCTGTCCAAAATTAACTGGTCGCCCAGAACAGGATCAACTTTTATTTCTTCATCTTGCATTCAATCCTTGCAATATTACACAGAAGTACCTTTACTATCTAGCATAGATGAAAATACCAATAAGAAGTAAATTAATTAGTAAATTTTAAAATTAATTTCCAGGTAATATATAATAAAAACAAATTTAATACAAAATTATTTTGTAAGATCAAAATATCACCTTTCATACTCCAAGGACTAATACAAATGCTACACTTGCATGATTACTCTTAAACGATCCTGAACGATCAGTTGATTTTGGATAGATTTATATAATGACATTGATAAGATGTTATAATAGGATGATATGATAATAAAAACATATAGACGTTATGTTGCTGTAATGTTGATAAATTATGCAAGTAATGTGCAGTTTTTAAAAGAGTATTGTCATAAATGGATAATAAATATCATAAATGTTTGTGCAGTACAGACACATTGTGTCACTCCCATTCACGCACGTACCACACACACAATCATTGCAGTTTACTTAAAGGTAATTCACGCTATTAAAAACTCATAGAATCTTTATTGATGAATCGTACCTTCACCCAGAAACTGCGCTCGATGATCGAAAAGCTCTGGTTTCAAGTTAATATAATATGGCATAGCGAGAAAAGCGACAGAAAAATGCAAAAAAAATTTTTGCCGCAGAGAAAAATTTATATTTCTCTCTATATTTTTGTTGTCTTTTTCTTTATGAAAAATATAAGCTGTTGGTGGCAGTTAGAATGCTTTCCATTTAAGTTAGAGTGACTGATATTAAATTGATTAGGTGAAAAGCACGTTACAGTACGCTTACACGCAATTGACCGCTTTACCGATCACGGACTCGTTATCTTACAAAAAAGAAAAATAAAGATTCAGAGAAATCTTACTACTCAAAAAATACACCTAATAAGATTATCTCCTAACTTTACGATCTTACTTTAAAAATTGAATATATGTGATTCTTATATGTTAATTTACGCTTGATTTTACATTTTCAATTGTATCAATACAAAATTAAATTACAATTGTAGAACTAATCGCTCGTAAACGTTTTCAAATTATAGAAATGTTCTCAGTAGACTGGAGATGTTTATACAAATTCATATTGTTATGAACACAACTAAAGAAATGGAACCTATGCAAAAATTTGTCCCACTTTCTAAATATAATATATATAAAATATAAAGTGAAATAAAATATATGATATAAATATAAATATGGATATTCTTTATACATATCTCTATATTAAGTCTGTACATCTATAAATTCCCTATAAATGCATAAATATCCGCAATCTACTTATCAAATTTAATCAAGATCAAGAAAGCCTAATATCTATGCTCTTATGGGCAAAAGTAAAATCGTGATATATTTATACACATGTATGTATAAAAGAAATCCTTGTTGGTTCTAAGATTATAGAGATAGTCGGTGAAAGGAGCGATCATCGTGCGGGAGCGTACTCAAACATCCTGATTTATAGGACCTACCAGGCAGGGGGAATCCAGCTGCAGCCGCAGCCGCTTCCTGCTGTTGCTGAGCCTGTTGCTGGGCCTGCTGCTGTCCCGGATGTAAGTGTAAGTGCGTATGCGCATGCGTATGCGCGTGAGTGTGAGCATGATACTCGGGCGAAATGCCAGCCATCTGCAACCGGACCATCGGGTCAGCAGCTAGAGCCAGTCGCTCGTCCAGCTGGCCGTGGTGATGAGCCGCTACGGGATGGCCAGCCCCTGCACCCGCTGGCCCCCCGCCGGCTGCAGTCGGTATCCCTAAACCCGACAGCGCCTCGATCAAACATACTGTCCCAGTCGTACTTTTAATTCTAACCAGCTACGTAGTAATTCTCCCGACAATGAATTCTTTTTTGATTTTTTTTGCGGCACTCTTCTGTCAGATCTTCGACCGATAGCTGCGTCTTACATCATTACTTGATCATTTGGTAATTATATAACAAACACAAGAAGCAGCTAACATTCGAAAACAATCATTATCTCGCTTTATCCCTAAATTAACGTTGTCCACCGAATGAAGTCATTTTAATAATTTTGTTTCGCTTTGACAACAGAATAATCATATATCTATGATATTAGAATATAAGCTCCATGAGTTTTGGGATTGTAATTTGGACAACGCTGATTTAGATTCTTAACTCGGTCGAATCTCGCCAATTTTCTCAATCAAATCAAAATCATAATCGCTGTTCGAGGTTCTCGGATATAAAATGTATTCTTTTGAAAAGTTGTTCTGACTTCTTGTCCGTATTGTAGCTAATTGCATCAAAAATTTAACACCATAGCCTTAATATGGTAAATGATTATGAACTCTAATTTGTAATCATCTACTCAAGTTTGTACTTGACATGATAAAGCCAGCTGCAATGCAGCCAAGAATACTGGAACAACATTTTGAAAAGTCACAGCTTACATCTGAAATCCTGATCAGCAGCAACCCGGGCCATGAAAGCCTAAAATCACTCATCCATAGTTAATTTTGCGTTCAGTCCAATATGCGAGAAGAAAGATACGCATTTCGAGGGGAATGGTAGACCCTTACTGGTAGAGAGTTAACGTTACCTAGTCTTTCTAAACGTTCTCTTTCCAACTGACTGGGCCCAGGCGGTGCTCCATAAAGACTGAATTGGTGGAGAGCCTGAGGAGGTCCTGATGGTCCAGGAGCGAGTCCAGCGGCCGCGTAACGTCGATGAATTTCCAACCAATGTGGATCCACTGGCGCTGGCATAGGTCTAGGCGTTCCCTTCAGAAGCTCCTCTTTTAGTCGATCGTTTAATTCTCGTTCGCGTAATTCTCTTATCTCTCGTTCTCTCTTCTCACGTTCTAAATGTTCTAGTTCTAAGCGTTCTCGGGCAGCAGGACTATACATGTAATGTAACATCGGATCTGGTGGCGCAGGATGTCTAGCAGGTGAAAATGCAGCGTGTGGCCGAGCGTACTCGGACAACTGTCTCAAAGCAGGAGTATCAGCGTAGGATCCCGGTCTTGCAGCATATCTGTCATACGGAGACACGACAGGCTCAAGAGGCCCACGACTAGGCGGCTTACATGTTTCTGGCTGCTTCTCAGGCGTGGTCATTTTCCTAGCTTGTTGTGCCGCAGCTCTATCACGTTCTTCTCTTTCCCTCTCAGCCTGCTTCCTCGACCTTTCCTCTCTCTTTCTTGCTAACTTTGAATCTGGGACAGGTTTGAACATTAGATCTGTTCTAGTGCAAGAGTTGTTCTCGCCTCGGTTCCAATGTCGTAGAAATATGGCGGATTGTGATCTGTGACATTCAGAATCTTCAATTCGAGGCTCTGGAGATGGGCCTCGTGGGCTTGGGGGTTCTTCTTGTTCTTGTTCTACGAGGTCAGGTTCTATTTTAGGTTCAGGAGCGACTGGAGGCTGAGATTGCGGCGGTCTATGGTGATGATGCGCTGAGCTACTGGATGTCAGACATGTGGTTGGAACTAGCGATGGCTTACGTTGAGTATTATGTGAACTGTGCGACGAAGAGTGACTATGAGAACTGTGAGAGGAGATGGTCAACAGTTTGTCGTGATGCAGAGCTGTGGCTTGATGCATTGTAGAAGAGTGATGATGCGTCGCGATGAGATTCTCTCCTTCTTCTCTCGTTGTCACACTGGAACTCGTGCTTGAATGATGTGCCGTCATCATAGTTGTACTTTCTTGACTCCTTTGTGGGGATGGAGGTGGGATTGCGTGGGGAACACCGTAAGGATATGGTGGAAACGAGGGATAAGCACCAACTGGAGCATAACCTGGGTAAGCATGAGGATGATACGGATGCATGGCGGTAAATAATGAGTGATGCATCAAGGGATGGTGTGGGTGGAATGGATGAGCCATATGAGGACTTGGTTGCTGGGCTGGATGCATCACGGGTTGTGGAATAGATGTAGGTGGTGGTGGAAGAGTCGGCGTTGGGGAAGCTGCCACAGATTGTATTTGAGGAACAGGCTGACTGCTTGGTATGGAGTGCTTGCTAGGTGTTGGTGGTTTGCTGGAACTATCTGGATCTTTTTTAATATTCTCCAAACTCGGACCAGGAAAACCAGACTGAAAACCAGGAACTTTGACTTCCTTTAAACTTTGAAGCGGATCTGGCTCAGGAGGAATAATCTCTTGCTTGATCTTCAAATTTTGAGGCTCCATCGGTGGCGTTCCAGCTAAATTGTACATCGGCGACGGTTTCTCCATGGATAACATTCCACTTGACTGAATGGGTTGGAACAGATTATTTGATTCATTCCTCTCAGGCTCGTTATTTTCTGGTCTTTCTGGTATCCTCTCTGGTATTCTATCAGGTATCCTACTATCTCTAATCCGTTCCGGAGGTAGTCTGTCGTCGGAAATTCGCTCGGACATTCTGTTTTCAGAAGACATGACGGTTAAGCCAAGTGGTTGTGGCGAACTCGGCATCTGAGGAATCTGCGTCATGTTCGTTGGTATGCTTTGCGAGATATTGAGGTTCAATGGTGGTCCCGGTATGCTTTGAGGCATATTTTGCGTACTTGACAGGTTCTCACCGTGTGCTCGAAGGTTTTGCGTTGGTCCCATGTTTTGCGCATTTGACATATTCTGCGGTATGTTCGGCGGCATCTGCATACTCTGTGATAAGTTTTGCGGCACATTCTGAACAGGAGGAACATTGGGTGTGTACTGCATATTCAGGGGCAGTCCTTGGTGCGTTGGAGACATGATCTGCGAGTTCTGCATGCCCTGCGAACCAGTCGAAGCACAAATACCACTGTTCTGCATCGACTGTGACAAATTACGTGGCATATTTTGACTCATATCGTTCATATTTAACGACTGCGACGTGGTCAAATTCAGCTGCTGTTCGGGCTCCTTCATATCTTCGTTAGATGGTGACATGGCTGGTTCTATTGGCATAGGTTCCAACTTTAATGGCTGATTCATAGCTAAAGGAACATCTTCTATTTGATCCTTCGTTTCTACTGATTCTTCCAATAACGGTTTCTTTTCCAAGGTGTGGATAACAGGAACAGAAATTGGTAAAGTCTGTATAGGCGTTGGTACGGGGGTAGAAACTGGAGTTGGTTCAGAAGGCTCTTCCGGTGTGGTTACTGCTGGACTAACAGGCTCTTCAGTTGGCACTGTAACAGGAGTAGGTTGATTTTCATTCGTATCACCTTCTCCTTCCCTTTCAGGTTCATCCATGAGAGAGTTGCTATCGGTCGTGAGAGACTCCGAGGGACTCTCAGGACGTTCACCAGGACGTTTTCGCTTCTGAGACTCCTTGTCCTCGTCCACTTCATCCGTCTGAGGTCGTTTTTGACCTTTCTTCGGCGTCTCTGGCTTACTAGATTTTTTCTTATTCTTGTCTGGCGTCTGTTGCTGTTGCTGCTGCTTTTCCTGATCAGGAGTATCCGTTCCTCCTGTACGTCGTGGTCTTGCAGGTCTAGGCGTTTCCTTGGCCTTGTTTCTTGTACGCATTCTCCCTGGGCTATCTGGTGATTCCGCAGGCACAGGGCGGAACAGATATGGTGGCGCAGGCGGTAGTTCTCCGGTCTTCTTCAAATGTGTCCTGCATTCCGTACAAAGCAATAACCTGTCCTTGCCAGCTACCTGATAATCCTTCGAATTAGTCGAAAAACAATGTTGACACGAATGCGTTGCTCCGTTAGTATTTGTGTCTCTGGAATCACTATCTTCTTCCGAGTTATCGTCTTCTGTTACGGAACTAATTTCCCCACCAGGATTATTGCTCGCAGGTGTCCCAACAGGTACAGTTTCCGGTTCTGAGACAGGCTCCTTCTGATTGACGTTAGCTGGTGGAGTATCTTTGGGTGGAGTTGGCACCTCTTCTTTGGGAGTGCCAGCACGTGAGTTTCGCGTGTTACGAATTCTCCTAAGCGAACCCTGTCGTCTTCTTCGATGAGGTCGGTTATTATTCGCTCCTGGTGTTTTCTTCCATAAATAGTAGAATTCAACCAATTCCGGCTAAAAGTAAAGGAAGAAAGAAGCTTTGCTACCTATTCTCTCGAGTCTCACTTTAGTTTCTCTCAAATTTCATTACCGTGTCTTTATGAGGTAAGAGATCCTTTCTGATTCTTGAGAAATTTTTTCCAAATTGCCGAAGTCCTTTGACGAAGCGTTTCTATAGGACAGATCGATGACCAATTAAATGGAAGTCTGATCTTTCCTTTCCAATTATGAGATCACATACGTACAATCACGATAAAGAAACTACTTAATCAATTTTCCAGATTTAGTCACTTCTACTTACAGTTTCCTCCTCAGACCACTTTTTATCGATGCCTTTAGGTACAGGACATTTAACCAAAGCTTGCAATGCTCTTCCTGGATCATAGCCAGAGTCGTGCAAGATATCCAGAGCATTGATAGTCGTGTCGTCACGGGAAGCAGCCACACAACCGTCATCCGGGGATCCTCCATCACACATACCAGCAAACGCAGCCATAGATCGAGCTGCCCTTAAGTACATCAGAAGATCCCCGTCCAATGCCATAGCTGGAATCCATCTTAGCTCCTCTCGTTCTTTAGAAAACTCTGGATCAGGAAGCAGCTCTCCAGGAGGTATACCCGGCCGATACTCAGGCAAACGGGCCTGACAAGAAACCAATTCCTGTACCCAAAATTCGGGATTGTGCGTGGTTAGCACCAATGCCAAAGCGAGTTAGTTGTACGCACCTATACTCCGGCTTGCTTTTCGAAACTACACGAGCCAGTATAATTTTTTTCCATTCTGTTCCGTTTGTTACAATACTGGTACGAGAAGTAGCGTGAGTACTTTTATATTTGTGTACAAACTAATGATTATAAATATACGTATATATATAAGCATGAGAAACAAGACAAGTTAAAAAGGTAACATATAATTATTATATACACGTGTTGAGACTTGGTACCGTTTAACAACAATTAGTCATGTTCATGTGTATATAAATTAAAGCTACAAGTTAATCTCCACTCGAACAAAAAACACATTCACTGTAACATATTTTCTAATGTGAGCAGATGAACATGAATTGAGAAAATCATAGCTAATGAATGAAAAACAATTATTTCACAAACAAATGTAACAAGATGACATTTACAAGATGAGAAGAAATTGTGATAAAATGATTATTCTACGACTAAATACTTGTTCACAAAGTTCCTAACTTTAATATTTCGTAGATGGTTCAAGTAACCAATGGGTTATTACATAAAAATAAAATATTTTATAATTTCACCGTGACTGAAAACCACTATAAATATAATCTTACACTTATACAATATTATCCTATAATATTATTGTTAGAATGCTCTGACATAATAACTTTCATCATACTTAGGGTCTTCCAACAACAGTAGCAAACTCAGGGATAATACTTGCGATGTGATTTAAGTGTTGTGGCTGTACTGTTAAGCAAGTAAAAAATTATAATTGTGACTTAAAGAATAACTATCATTGTTATTTGAACCATCGGCATACAACAAAGCTGTATAAGGAATAGGTAGGTATTTGTGCCATATAATGTTCAACTCTACAATCTTTTCTTTCAATGTGTATAAATATAAGATAGATATTAAGACTGCAACTTCTGAATAAAAATTCTTCCTATGAATATGAATTTCAAGCACTAAGAAAACACTGGTGTTTCAATTATTCTAAACCTGTAACTAAGTACACGCCATGCACTTTAACAATTCTTGAAAATAATATGATGACTACACTGAATAGCATTGCAAAATAATTATACATTCTTATAAGAACTACGCAAGTATATCTTCATTTTTAGTTTTTTCTAAAGATATGTAAACTAATTGGGTACTAAAATATTTATAGTATGCATAAACAATGTTTATGAATTATTAATGACACCTGATATACATATGATAATCTATTTTGAAAACAAAATTTTCAGTGTATAAAGTAAGCATTTCTTACATTCACGAATAACTATTAGCTTAAAAATTACTTGTTTTGCTTATTTAATTCACACATATTATCAATTAATACGTACATATTGTTACTAATAACACAGTTTCAAACATCTCTGTTTCATACAAAGTTGTTTAAAACTATAAGTCCTTCAACAACTCTTGAATATACACATACCTGACAATGTAAGTAACAAATAACTTGAATATCACCCTAATTTTAGTTACATATAAGGGAAGAGTGAAATACATAAATGAGGAGCAATTACCATTGAATATATTAGGTATTGTGAAAAAAATGGTGTCACAATTACCTGGTGCTTCAATGATGAACTCTGCCTTATCTATACATTCAGAATACACATTTCAGGAGAACAAGCCTTGAGTTAGGTACATTGTGCAATATAGCTAAGTAGCAAAAAAGGTTTTCAAGGTATATGGCAAACCTGGTGCGAAGGGCCAACCCGAATCTCGCCCTGGGTGCCGGCAGACATCTCCTCCTCCTCCGAAGCTCCACCGTCTTTCTCCAGCGTTTCAAGTGGCTTCTATCTTGGATTTTCAGTAAATTCCTATCATCCACCCCCTGAACTATATAGTCATTCTATCAGTATATTTATAATAACTGTTTAAGAAAAAGTACTGCTAACATGCTTCCTCTTTTTTTTTTAATTAATGACCCTTTTTTCTATTATGATGTCAGTTATTATGGCATTATATTTTATTTTCCTCAAAGTAATAGCTACATTATGCAAATAATACCTTAAAGATACAAGTAAGTTTTTATAACGTCATTTGTCATTTTCTTTTGAAGCACCTTATCCTATGCACGTTCAGCTCCCTAATGGCTCTACCATTTCTTGTCTCAAGTACAACTAAAATATTTCTGAACTACAAGATATCAATATGGAAAGTACCCTACAAAAGGAATAAAATATAACTATCAAATGTTTATTTGAAAAATTACATCCAATGACTTGTTTCATCAACACCTGAACAAAGTATAAATTTATACAACACAATTGAAATTAATGAAAGTACATATACATATATATGTGTGTGTGTATATATACATGAACAAAATCCTGAAAAAATCAACCGTCTCATGTATACAATAGTGAAAAATGCCGTATGTTCACAATCTCATGATTTACAAAAAGGAAACCAAATCCTCTTTCAATAACCCATCTTAACACACTAGCAATTACAATATATATCTCTACTTTCTTTAAGTGGTCTTGAGTCACGGTGAAAGCGGTATAGTTGGTATAAATGAGTTTTACATATAAAATCGAGACGCTTATCGTCATCGTAACGCGATTAAAGCGTGCCAAGGAGCGATGGACATTGTAAAATTTTTCATTGACTCATCGACGTGCAATGTGAGAATACAGAGAGAAAAAAACTAACTATTTACACAATTTCGTCATATATGCAGAAAATACGAAAAAGGAACAGGAACATCGTGTTCGAGCGGTAAATTAATTATCGAATCCCGTTTCCATAGATTATAGGTTACGTGATAGAATTTTTCGTCACATCGCACCTCGTCCTGCCGGACTTCCGGGAGAATCGTTAAAATAAAGTGAAAAGCCATAAAATTTCAAGGCAAACTCACCCGTGATTAATGTTTCAACGACGTGCTTGCATTGTTCCCCCAACGCAACTACCTTCCACACGTAAGCGTTATACACAACTGCGATTCACACCGATGAATGACCGATGAATATTTTAAGATTCACTACTAATTAACCATCGAACACTACAGAATAATCTTACACAAATCAGTAGCCACAACACCCAAACGCAGCCATCTTGTACTGCGTTTTGTTTCGTTTTTCTTCTGTGGGGGTGCGTTCCGATTCCGCGTATTCCTTCGTTTCCTTTTCACAATACTTTTTCGGTGGCAATTTAAAAATTTGAAAAATTATTGTATTCTGTTCTATCACAGAGAGTAGAGAATTATATCACAAAAAAATTGAAGGAATATTTAATATATGTAAAGAAAACTTAATTTGAATGTACAATTTGAAATCTTTCGAAGACAATTTTTTTAATGTTAAAAATTGCAAATGTTAGATGTAGATTTTTTTAAATATGACCTTAGGCCTCTCACGTCTTATATAATTATTTGATAATTAATAATATTAAAGAATTCAACGTTACAGGTTATGGGTTATAAGTAAACTGCGCATTTTTATATATTTATGGGAAATTTGAAGAAATGCTTTTTTTTAAGTTTAATTTTGTAGTATCTTTTCACTACTTATAAAATAGATAAATATGTAATCAGCTGAACTGACTGTTGTATTTTCTTCCCTGTGTAACATTATTAAAATAAATGAAACAATACTTTCCTACATTTTATAAAACAAATTATCATTTAATTATAGAAATTTAAATATAAAGAAATTATTTACAGAAATGATTTTCGAATTTTTATTTTGTACTACCTTTTTACTACCTTTAAAATAGAAAAAATATAATAATGAGAAAGTTTATTTAAAATTAGACTATTATATTTAACAATAGAGTACCAATAGCGCCAATGATCCCTTCTCTCATTATCAACATCTAGTTATACATGTCAGTATTGTGCTGTGCTCTTTCACATTTTGTACGATTGAATTGCAAATTTCCGATAATTCTATTGAATCAAATAAAATATACTGCAAACATGGGTAAAAAGTCAGCACTTTTGTTAATAGCTGATGGCTCTGAAGAAATGGAAGCCGTAATAACAACGGATGTCTTACGTCGAGCTGGAGTAGGTTTTTTTATTACATATAACCTTAAACTACATATTTGCGTTTTAGATTTTAACACGCAAATTTTCTCTTAAATGTAGTACTTAATAAATGTACTTAAATGTATAGTACTTAATAAAATAACATTTTTCTCATTAATGTCAGTACATGAAATATTAATTTAATTTATAGATCATTATTTGTGAAAAAAAACTCTATGCAATCTTTTGTTACTAAAAATTGTATTTTTAGGTTGATGTTACTATTGCTGGTCTTACTGAGAGCTCATGTGTCAAATGCAGCCGTGATGTGAAAATATGTGTTGATGCAAAACTTCAAGATGCGGTTAATCAAAAATATGATGTTGTAATATTGCCTGGCGGTTTAGGTGGTTCAAAGGCATTTGCAGATGTAAGTAAAATTAATGCTTATGTTTGAACATATATTAATTATCTTTTCTTTGCTTTGTATAGTCTGCAGAAGTAGGAAAGTTGCTACAACAACAAGAACAAGAAAACAGACTTATTGCTGCTATTTGTGCTGCACCAACTGCATTAAAGGCTCATGGTATTGCAAAAGGAAAACAAGTCACATCATATCCTGCAATGAAAGATCAATTGACAGATTATTATAAATATTTGGAAGATAAAGTTGTAACTGATGGTATGCATCTATTCATAAAGTTCTACTTGCTATGCAACAAATATTTTATTTATATACATTTTAGGTAATTTGATTACTAGCAGAGGCCCAGCAACTGCATTTGCTTTTGGCTTAGTTATTGCTGAAAAATTGATTGACAAACAAACAGCAGATAATGTAGCAAAAGCTATGTTGTATACAGAGTAAAAATCAATTTAACCCTTGCATAAGCGTGTTATGTATATTATATGCATATGTTATTCATAATGGATAATAAATAATAATAATAAATTAATATATATTGTAATTATGGTATATTATTTTCCATTTTGCATAAATTCAGTAACTAAATGTATTTCCATTCAAAATACCCGCCCATACGGTTGCCATTTTAATCAAATTTATCGAAAATTTAACATCTTCATTATTACATAGTCAATGATTCAAATATTTGACATTTTACACGTGTCGATACAAACTAATGTATATATGTTACTAATTATTGAAAAGACAAATGTTCTATAAATTAAAAATATATTAAAACAAAACTGATGTTTGAGAAAAATGTTTGAGAGTGATGATTGGGATCTTGATCAGGTAAATTAAAAGCATTTTTTGTGTCAAATTTTATAAGTTTTGTGAAATAATTGTAAAAAATGTTCTAAATAAAATATTATTTGTCCTTATGAGATACCATATCAGATAGACCATAAAATAACGAAGTAATTACACAAATAATCTTTTAATGTATATTTTTAGGATTTCTTGAATGACGTGGATGAGAAAATAAATGATTATTATTCTCAAAAGGACAACCAAGAAAGTGAACCTAAAAAACGTAAAATAGATCTAAATGATGATTCAATTGTTTCATTTGACCGTGATATATCATGGAAAGAAAATACCACAAATAAAAGTACAGAGAAATGTGATGAAAATAAAGACTCAAGAAAGAATTTAATTCTTGAAATATTTAATAAGAATGAATTTAAAGATGCGTTCAGTGATTTGAAAAATTTATGTGATAATACTTCATCAAACACCTCTGTGAATCAAGTACAAAGCTGTAAAAATAATCAATTACCTAGGAAAAATTTAGTACTTGGAATACTCAAAAACAAAAATATACAGGATAAAGTGGTAGAAAATAATACAAAGAATTTAAAGTTAAAAAAAGCTATACCAAAAATTAATGAAAAGTTAGAAAATACAGTATTCAATAATGAACAAAAATGTCAAATCTCTAAGACTACTTCTAAAACTGAAAATAGATCAAATAATGATAATTCTAAACCATCTTTGTTTGAGAATTCAAAGAAACAGTTACTGTGTAATGTGTTAAAGCAGAACCCTATAGACAATATACAAGCCAAAAATGATATTACAAAAAACTATTTACCTATATTTAAACCACAAATAGAGTCTAATAAGAAGATGACATTAATCAGAAAATTTCCTGGTCCAGCTGGATTATTACCAGATGATATAGACACTAATATATCATGTATTTCATATTTAAATAGTTTGGAAGAAAGTGAGATGACAAAAAAAGAGACTGATTCAAGTAATCTATCTGAATATTGTTCTCAAAATACAAAAAATCTATTTACAGAAGGTCCTTGGCAATTAATGTTGGGTGATTTACCAGATAATTTTCTGAAAGGTCATGATATTGCTACTACTAAACAAACAGCAAATATGAATGGTTTCAATAGTACAAAAGTTGAATTTTTGGCAGGAATAATAGAACATATAGACTATAGTCATGATAATCCCCCTATTGTTTTGAAAGATTTCACGGATAAAATTCATGGTATTGTACATAAAGATATACCACTTAAATATCCTGATTTGTTAGAACCTAATGTTGTTGTACTATTACATGATGTAGGCCTTTTAAGAACTTCTGGAACTTTTGTTTTGAATAAATATCAAATTCTAATTTCACCCTCCAGTTTGTTAGCAATTTATACTAGTGAAGGCACAATAGAACGTACAGAGTACATGAAAGCAATTTTTGGAAATATTTCAGATGGTAGAATGAAGACAGAAGGAAAAGAGAAAGCAAATTGCATTTCTGCAACAGCTTTGGAGGCACACCCATCGAAAGGTGATAGTCAGTTTATTGAGAAAAACAATAGTAATAATAAAAAGCCAATATATATCAGAAAGAATATAGAAAGTGTTACTAAAAAAGATTCAAGTTTCTCTACAAATTCGAACGAAATAGACGAAAATACAGACGAACCAATGGATTTTGACACTGATGTATCTTTTTCAGTGTCTTTCAATAAAATTACAGACACACAAACTGAAAAGAATTTTAATACTTCAATGTCTAAAAATTTAGAGCATGCAAAGGAAGAAAGTAAGAAACAAAAATCTAAACTGTCACTAACAAAACAAAAGGATAACATACAGAATGATGATATAGAAAGAGCTAAAAATTTATTAAGATCTTTGAAAAGATCTACTCCAGATATAAATGAGAAAAAATTCTTTTCTCGTAATTTCAAAATTTTACAAACAAATGCTGAGCATTCAACAGCAGCAAATACCTCTCTTAAACGAACTGAGTCTGACAAATTAAATGATATGTTGTTTGAAAAAATAGGTATTGATAAATGCCCAGAAAAAACTGTTTCTCCAGCTTGTCATAAAGAAGTGGAACGTTCTTCTCTTTTTATACGATCTAAATTACTGCAGTTTAAAAATGCTGATACACTAACACTTCCAGAAAATCCTGCATCTACAGCTACATTAGATTCACCGAAAATACCTGATAAGTTGGCAGAAAAAGAGCTTCTCGGAACTTCAAAATCTATGTGTGATATATCTCGCGATACCGAAAATGACTCTGACGACGAAATGTTATCTCAGTTAGATATGGACATCATTTTCAGCAATTACAGTAATAAAAATTAAACATCGTTGGCACAATGTCGCGGACAATTTAACAGTTCGTTGAAAATCGCTGTTAAAATAACAAATATTGTTAAATCGAAAAGTTTTGAAAGATTTTATATCTACATACATTTACATTGCGTTACTTACATGCTATTGCAGAAATAAGGTACTTGTAAATACTATATACTTCAACTTTTGTACATAAAAGAATAAATATATTTTTTTACTTTAAACAGAATATTGCAAACGCAGAAATTCTTCAACATAATAATATAAAACATGTTAATAAAATTATGAGTATGAATTTACATATTCAAGTATATTTCACTAATACGAAACAGACAATTAGAAACAGGATACTAAAATTAACTGTTGTATCATTGTAGCATTAAATATTCCATGCATTCTTATCTCATAGTTCAAGATTCTCTATTCATTAACTTCCAGATAAACGTTGTTTTACTGACATAAATGATAGCTTTGACCAAGAGAATTCTCATTCCTGTTATCTGCTACTGAATATCATTACAATCTTCAATCGTAAATCGGTCGATCGGTAATTATCAGCATTATTTTTATACTGACTTCAGAAAAAAAGGGAGGTGTTTTAATTTGATAAGTAATTTTCTTCCTCGTTTTCTTTTTCATGTATGTTCACCGATTTCTACGAAACGGTTTGACCAATCGGAATGATTCCTTTTGTATCTCGTAGGACATGTTCTCCCACTGGTCTCGCCAAAAAAATGTTTGGATTTGTTTATTGTAAACTATCTTTTTTGCAAAAATCTAATTTTAATGTTCGTCGATTACTCTCTGAATTGGATTATCGGGATGAAACCTTCAGTATCTTGTAGGACTAATTCACCGATTACAAAATTTTTCCAATTTGTTTACTGTGAACTATTGTTATTGCAAATGACCTATTATTATTCACCCATTTTATTTCATTGTGTCTGATAGTTTCTTCACAAACTCGTCGGTGGAAGCGATAAGATTGGGCAGTTGTCCAAATTTTTTACACGGCTAAGAGCAACGTAGATCTTGGCGAAATTTTTTTTGCCAAGATCAATTACTCTATTTAGTGTAGTTTCTTGTAATTTATATACCGTTACTGTCCAACTTAGAATTAAGGGTAATATTCTTCGCTCAATTTCTCCATAACCTTCGTTGTTACCACTGGAGATATTGAAATGTAGCTATCAGTATCTTTGAATCTGCTTGCAATGGATTCACCGTCAAATTATGTAAGTACAATACTTCGGCAATTTTCCCACTTCTAGCTGATTTCTTCGAAGTGCTGACCATGTAAATTCATTTACGATTTCCATTGCGTCGTTTATCAAACCATCAGAAATTGATATGTTTCGTCCCAACATAACTCGTGATTCCTTGGCTGATTTTATTGTATGCAATGGTCCTCTAGAATTACTCCTTCCTCGTGTACTGCATTCAAAGCAGCAGCCTGCGAGCGCTATTTCAGTAATTTACTCTGCATGAGGAAATTGTTCGACGATTGTGATTTTCAATATAGGCTTCAACTCGTGTTTCCGCCATAAAAAAAACATTATTCTCCGGATTCGTTTAAAAGGATTAAAAATTGAAATAAATAATAAATAGATGAAAATAAATTACCATCTTCTTAACGATAATGAAGATCATTCTACGTTAGCTATGTAATATTGATCGCTATGCTAATAAATGTGAGATACAAATTTTTCTAAAAAGAATATTACCGACTTCGAAATTCGCTAGGAAGTATGAAATAATTTCTATTTTATTTATATTCTATTTCAACACATATGCAACAACGGTTAAGGTCATTCATTCGCTTACTAAACAGCATATTAAATGTATATTGCAACCCTTTCGAAGGTGGTGCAAAAATAAAATGCTACTAATATATAATCTGTTTCTATTTATAATTATACAACATCGATAATTGTAATGATTGTATCTTAAGTTAGTGACTAGCTTGATGTACACATAATTTCCTTAATCTGTCCACTATTAATACATTGAGTGCAATTTGTATCCGCTCGGATACAAGCGGCGCTTACCAATTTGGCCATTATTAAAACATGTTCTTGGTGACATTGTGCTATAATATATCGCAATTTAATGCAATCAAATATAAATTTGTTGAAATTTGAATCATATAAAGATAAACAGGTTGAAATTTATTAATATAGACCTCAAGTATTGGTAAACTAGAAACATTTCACGGCATTTTGCGCCGTCTTCGAAAAGGTTGCAATATATTGAATATGTTGTATTGTAAGTAAGTGGGTGCGAATGTGTCCGAATATAATATAAATAAAAAAGAAATTATTTCATACTTTTTAGCGCATTTAGAAATGGATAATATGTTTTTTTTGCGAAAAATTTGTTATTTAAAAAATACTGTCGAGGATGTATTTTGCGATATTAGATTAAATACTTTTCAATGGAACTATCTAAATATTTTTTATTTAATGCAAATTACGTTGAAAGAGAGATAACTAGTGAAATTTGGAAATAATATAGGCGATTAAATACTTCGAGGACACTTGAAGGTACAGACTTGCATCAGCAATGATCTTAATTTCACTGACATTAGCCTGGATATCAGCCCTCGCCGATCACAAGCGTAGGACTGATGATGCAGAATCTTCATAAGTGAGATCTTTATAATACAACCCGCATGTACGCCAATGGGGATCTATTGGATCAACCTTGATATGCCCTGATTATCCGATGGTAGGCATCTAGGCGTACGATCGTGTGATTATGAAGTGCAATTTACTCGCATTAGTTTCGTGAGGCAGATACCTGCGTTACAATAAAATCATCCAGCATATGAGCATGCGGGTGAAAACACGTAAATGAAAATTAATTTGCGATTACACGATCCGGTAGTTAAACCAGAAAGTAATGCAGATATCTGATCTTATGATAAGAAAGCAACAAACATCATCGACGCGAAGAGTGGAAATAATGATTTCAGAGCTAATTCCTATTCATTGTACTTTGAATTGTGATAAATTACTTCTTCGCTTCCTTTTTTCATTATTGATTTGAAAATTTCTAAAGAAATACAAATTTTTAATCTTATAACTGATCTGAAAAGTGTTTTTCTGTAGGTAGATTTTCCAATAATTCATATTCCATTCCATCGATAAATTTTATGTTAAACGAAGTTTGATTTCTAATCTCGCCCTCAGTATGGCAAAAAATTCCATATAATTATGTACTTACGTAAGATTTCAAATAGAATAATAAGAATTTTAAATTACAGTCAGAGTTTTTTACAGCGTTTTCTAATTAGAGAGTAATTTGTAGCTTTCCAGACGTATACTGATGATTTTCAAGAATGTTTTCAATGTGGTAATTTATGAACCTTATATTTGTTCTAATAAAACAAATGTCTAAAGTATGTGCAGATGTGCTTCATTATTGATTCGAGCTCATTTAGTTCACTGTTTTGTTGTACCTGCAAATATAAATTGCGCCATATATAAATTTAAAGAGACATTCGATAAGCTTGACTGATTAAGGTGCAAACGAGACAGTAATCTTATAAGGGTATGCAATGCAGATACGCATTCGTCAAAAAATATTTATTTTTGTTTAGAAAACGTTTAAGATCGGAGCACTGTCGCAATCTTCTCTCGATTGATTGTGATCTTTATAAATATCTTCATTTGATTGATTAAAAGTTTTATTTTTATATTATATTGTACATTATACAGGGTGGTTGGTAACTGGTGGTACAAGCGGAAAGGGGGTGATTCTACGCGAAAAAAGAAGTCGAAAATATAGAATAAAAATTTTTCGTTTGAGGCTTTGTTTTCGAGAAAATCGACTTTGAATTTTCGATCGGTACGCATACACTTTATCACGCCTCGTTATAACGGATCTGTAGATTTAGATAGAAAAATTAAAAAAAAAAAATTTTTTTTATTTTTTATTCTATATTTTCGACTTCTTTTTTCGTGTAGGATCACCCCCTTTCCGCTTGTACCACCAGTTACCAGCCACCCTGTATAATTCAAAACCCATACTTCCAAAATATTTCTCCAATCCTCATTTTTTATCTAAAAGCAGAAAAAATTAACTTTATAGGAATTATTAGTTTCATAAATTATGATTTTTCGCTATTTTAAGTTCACTAACCTATAAAGTAACTACATTTTTAGCGCCATTATATTATTTATTAATCGTAAGGATTAGTGAAATAGCAATAAATAAATATTTATTTTTCCTTTACTTTTTGATTTTCAAGAATTATTGGCCATTAGTTGCGGCAAGATTTTATGACATGATATAATAACACGGATGTCGGAAAATAACATATTATGGTCAATAATTTTCGAAATTAAAATCAGCAACCGGTAAGATTACCGCAAATGACAGTGGCTCATGTTAGACTGTGTGTCTCGAGATAAGCGATCATGTTGAGGATGTCTCTGCTGATGAGCACGCCACGTAACAATGTTATTATCAGGCATTTTCGTGATATTATTCACATATCTTTTTATCTGAAATATCGCTGTTTGATAAATATATCTCAGACTGTATGCTTGCTCTATTTTATTACACCCATTTCTAAATGAAAAATATATGGTTATTTACATATCATACATTCGGCCTATTTATTCGCCAAATAGTAGAAACTAAAATTCGACGTTCATATAAAGAAGTAATTCCCGAAATATTTTAAATCTATTAAATAGGCTCCTTTTTTGTCTAGACCAAGTTTACACAAAATTTTTGAGCGTTCAAGTTGCGTCAATTTAAAATTTTGCAGCAATAAACACTCTTAGTATCTATTCTTGTTATTATTATTATTTGAGCGTTTTGTGTTAATTGCCATCACGTGCAAAACTAATCCTTATTGACAATCCCTTATCATTATTAAATCGCCATTAATATTCGAAAAGCCGCAATTACGAGCAAAAATATATCAATTTGAAAAGTATTTTGAGTTGTAGTTGACAAGGAAGATATTGTGGATATTAAACGATAAGCTTGGATATTTAAGTGCCAAAATAGAATTAGGCCTTCAAACCACGCGCTACTGTCTTGTTTGTAAGAAATGAATGTGTGTTCTAAATAATAACGCACGAGGAAAGATGTAAAACAATATATTGCAGTATAGAAAATGATGGAAATAAAAAAATATTAAAAAGAAATTATATCAAATATGTATTAAGGTAAAATAATTTTATAAATTATATAATTATATCAACACAATTATATAAAAACGACTTTAAGATAAAATCGGATCTCAGAATAACGCAAAGTGATTTAAGTGATTAAGCACTAAATCAATTATATGTTTAATCTAACAAATCATCTGTGAACATCGTCGATTGACATTTATTTTTGTCGAGACAAAATAAAATGTTTCACAGAATAAAAGAAAAAAACAGGTTTTACAATAAGCTAAATGCATTACCTCTGTTGTTGAAAACGCGAAATAATCTCATCGTATATGAACAACTATGCGAAATTTTCATTAACGAGTAGATGTTAATTTGCATCTCCGAGTACTTGTCAATGCATTGCAGCTACTCGTAATTTGCAGTTGCTATCGTAATTCATCTTTTACGTGGAACGTTGTGAAACTAGAAAATAAATAATAATCTCTAAATACAAGTTCTTCACCGGTATATGATTTACATCAACGATTTTTCTCTCTTTTTTAATTAATCACATATAACTTTCTTCTATTACATTATTTTTTCCTCTCATTATGAAGCAACAAATTATTTTGATGAAATATATAATTCTGTATAATAATGAGGTAA
Source organism: Bombus flavifrons (assembly GCF_040668555.2). NCBI lineage: Eukaryota > Metazoa > Arthropoda > Insecta > Hymenoptera > Apidae > Bombus > Bombus flavifrons. The sequence continues at coordinate 5,883,630 of NC_138455.1, read as the reverse complement.
ATAGTTTAAGAACTTTTTTATGCTTTTTATAAGTAAATAGCTTTCATCTCTCTTATATTTCCGAAATAACAATATATGATTTATATCAACAATTAATTTTAATTAATGATATATAAATTTCGATTATTATCCTTATCTTATTTTATTACGAAATTACATGATATTACAAGATAACAAATTATTTCAATGAAATATACAATGTATCAGTAAAATCAATAAGTAGTGTATTAATAAAATATCATTGCCAAGCTTCCGGATATATGTAAGTGAAAGGCATTTCTTTATCGAACAGTATCGCGCGTGCTGTATGATGCATGAAACGATCGAGTGAATGAATTTCCATCTCACAGACTTATTGACGTCAGTGAAGTGATATCAGCAAAATCTAAACAAAATTAAAACTGACGAAAATATTTGTACACTTACTATAAAAAATTTTTATGTATACATTATAGGTGTTATATAAAACATTTCGAAATTTTATTATTGCTCTAATGAGACGTGATAGTCTCTATTATATTTATTAAATCTGAAACTGATCTGAAAATATATATAGAAGTTACAAAATAGTTACTACAAACATATATTTAGTAAAATATTAATATAAAACATAAATAGTCATTTAAAACATGTAATAAGTGTTAAAGATGATCGTACTGGATATTTAGGTTTATTAATAAATTGCAGATTTTTATAGACAGTGGCTACAAAAAGTAAGTAACATAGCCTTATTTTTCAGTCAAGCCATTTTTTGTCAGATTCTATATTTCATTTTCGTAGTATCAAATTTTTGTAATCGTAATGAAAATATTAATAAATGACATGCTATTTAATATACTTGGACCTAGTTAATCACTACATAAATGTTGCAATGAATACGATTATGTGTAAACATTTTTAGTAGCCACTGTATTTATAGGAAATTTGAAGGTGCAAGAATGTACACAATGCATATAATATGCAAAAATATATGAGATATTCAAAGTAGAGTATTTATTATGATATTTACTAGATAAAACAAATTTCTATTAATACTAATCTAAATACTTTTGTGATTTTTACAAAATACGTACTTCCACTAAATACGTTGTGGCTTCCATGCACATTTTCAGATTTATTTCAAGCTGTACCAATATAACCGTGATAACCGGTCTCACTACACTGTTACTGAAATTTCAAGATGTTTCGTATAACACACAGAATATAGTGGTAAAAGATTTCTACAAGAGTTCGAATACTTTCGTAAGTTGCTGTACGTGCTCTTGATTTGTTCAAATAATCGTGTTTTCACCTGCTCCCATTTGCGAAATTAGTTCGTCGATTTGACGTAAGTCACGTGTCGCCACAGGAAAAGGAGTTAAATATGTATCGGTGTGCGATCTATTGGTAAGTTCTGCCGCGAGAAAAGTGAGCGATCGTCGATAGCTAGACCGAGAGGGGATAAATTCGTACATCAGAGTTACAGGAGAGGTACAGAATGGCACAGTATAGCCGGGTGCGTGGCGCGAAACAGGTAGTGGTGCATTCGTTGAAATGATAGGTCACTTCGATTGATTGAATCTATCTAGAATTTCTCTGTACTATCACGAAACCATTTTAACGAAACGTTTGATATTCCCGATCGATCTTCGTAGAGTGTATATTATCAATTTTTGATTCGATCACGATTAAAACGTTGGCCTTGTGACATTTCCTGCTACAATTCGATATATTGATACCATACACGATTCGATATATATCATTGTTGATTTTGACTTCAATATTTCCTTTTAATGATCCTTGAAGTAAAGAAGTAAAATTTTCCTCGGTCTTTATCACGTGCATCGATAAGTCGTAATCATAGTGAACTTACGATTTAGTATCGGTAATATTGAACACAGAAGCGAGAAAAAAATTACAGCCAAGAACTTTACTTGTAAATCTTTCGCGTTTCTTGTGAAGATATAGTAGCGGTGAAAATTGCTCGATTAAAAGTTCGTTGGGAATGCACGTACTCGTGCACAAGCCTTGGACTACGTCCCCGTGAAAATAAAGGGATTGGACCAAGGGAAGGATTACTAAAAATTCGAGTATGTTTCTTCTATTTATACAACAGCTACAAAAGCTATTTGCACACTATTGCATTTGCTATAATACTCACATATTAATTAATTAGATTCAAGTATGATAAATTTCGTATCCTGTAATAGTACTTTCATGCGATTACAAAAAATTAACATTATGAATAAAGAATGTATAGATGCTGATGACAATATACTTCATTGCAAAATAAGAATATGTACAAATTCTTTTTGTAGCCACTGTAAATATTTCATACGTTTTCAGCACTCATTCTAGGGTGTATTCACTATAGCATAAACAACATAAAATTTGCGATATTATTTATCAACTTATGTTGCGATAATTGCTTTCTTCAATAATAAGTGAAGAATAGAAGATTATTTCTTGTATTCTCTTTATAACGTAAACTGCACACAATATTGTACTTATTTCGGTAAGCAAATCAGTAAGTAAAAATATTTTTTAGTATCTATTTATTTATCGCTAACTATTTAATTGTACCATCACATTTCACAAACTAATCTTTCATTTGTTTTTGTTTTATAGAATCTTGATTAATTTTACCATCAAGATATAATTTCCGATTGTTCCAAATAATGTAACGATATACATACATTCACCGATTTATTCTAGTCATTGATAAAAATGAACCGGAAACAAGCAACCATAGTGAAAGTAACAGTTTAATTCATCAATCAGTAGAGTTTGAACATTTAAATCAGCACGAATGAAAAGGAAAAGTAGCTTTTTATAAACGATACACGCAATCGTGAATTTTTCTATGAGACATCAATTTTTGCGTTACTTTTGTTTCTCTTTTCCATTTGTCATTCACAGATCACTGATCTTTGCGAAAGAACAAGTTACTAAAGTTGCGGGTATTGCGTTATGCAATGACTTGTACCTAAAAGTATAGAAGCGCGAGTTGCATTTCTAATGACATGGTAAATAACACCGTTCACATAAAAGCCTTTCGTGACACACATTTCACAATAAAATGGGCATTGCATGGAGCCGATAATGTTTATACATAATAGAATGGAGTAATAGCGATACAAATATCATATTTCCACAATATTACTATGTCTCTTTTATCTTGGAATTTACGTACTGATTACTGATAAATTAGGTCTAAACGTATTACTTTTGTTATCGCTAAAATGTACTTCAACATACATACATAAAAAATAAATTATTATCTTTGCACTCATTTGTCAATGCCTATACATTGCGCCCTAACATAAATTTCATTCAAAGTAATGAGTAAATTAATTTTTTTATAACTTCTTCATAAGATGGAAAATAAAGTCGATAAATTATTGGGTTTCTTGTAATTAAATGTCGAAAGAACTATTTAACTATAATACACTTAAGTACTACAATAGAATGTTGAAGAAGGTACTTACATACCGATTTCAAATGTACAAATTGTCTTTTTTTTTTTCGAAGAATCAATCAATTGTTCTATTACATATAAGCTTTGCGTTCTTTTGTCTTTTTCTAAGTCAATATATTAACAGTATCTTTTATTTGACAAAATGTCGGCAATATATTGTTCTATATTAGAAGAAGTTCTTGAAATTATCATAAATGTATTACCTTTGTTATAGTAAATTTTAATACGTCTGAAATATGTTACAGATATTTTCTGCTGTTCTTTTATGAAGTTTTAATCCATTGATAGAAACTTGGAAATCTCTGATACAGAACTAACACGAATTGTGACTTAAAAGTAATGTTCACCGTTCTATACAATTTTTACTACGAAGTTAGTTGAAGTTTATCGCGTTAATTAGAGCTATTAGTGTACGTAGAATTCCATCAAATAAAAATGCGTTCACGTATAAGTCAGGATCGTAATTATTTCTCTATTATATCAAGATCTGAATGACGTTAGAATACAAAAACAAATTATCGTTATTAGCCATCATTTTATATTAAAAATGACGATTCAAGCGGAAGATATTGCGACAGCCTACACCTTAGGATCTTTTTTACAATGAATGAATAGCATACTATGAACGCGTGTGTAACAGATGGTAAATAAAAGAACCAATCATCTAAGAATACTTTAGCCCGCATGATTATTGTAAGATAACAGTGAAATAACAGGACACGTGCTTTCAATCCTATTTTATCTTATTCTTCAACCGGTTCATACTAGAATGATATCACAGAGAAAAAAATATATGTCCATGATGCAGCTTTCCAATGTATCGCAATTTGATCTCCGATACAATCGAACCTTGGACAGTTGTTGAAAAAATGTCCGCAACTCTGTTTAATATTACTGATTGTGAAATTTATACGAAGCTTTGATACGAAAAGATGAACACGTTTATATCGTCATTGATCGAAGGAGCTGGACAAAAAAAAAGAGTTCTGCAAGGTCTACGGAGATCTTAAATCAGAAATGAGGAAATGAAAGGTGGCGAGACTGAACATGCTAAGAACTTCAATTTATGCAGTAAAAGCCAGATTAGATCGCTTGTATGCTTCTTGTTCTTTTGAGATAAACGTCAATCAAAAGAAGGATAAGTCTTTAAAGAACAGTTCTGTGCATAAAAGTTGTTTCAAAACATAGCTATCGAAATTTTTTTTTTACCATTACTCATTCATAGTCTGTTGATCCTTTAAATGGATATTTCAATTCTTTTTTCTTTAATTACAGATAATTGTACGATAGTTTAATAAATGATGCATCATTCGTCTTTATGACATAGACTCTGTGAAGATTATTTAGAAATTCTATGGTACTCAAAATCGAATTATCGTTGCATTAGATTCATTTATGCGCAGAGTGTACTTTTTGCAGAAACATATTTATCCTTGTAGTATGATATTATCAATACTATTATCGTTTTTCAATTTGTCGACTCAGTGTTAAAAATAACGATGAAGGCAGTGTGAAGAAAGAAACTGTCTTGCTAACAATAGAAAAGTATTGTCTAAAAGGTAGAATAGTTTGATTGATCTGTTCACCGGTGTACATAGATGGATATCAATTGTCTTGTTGTTCCACTTGCATTTGGTTGTATTTGATCGAAAACTTGAATAAGATTGCATAGATTAGTCAGTACACGTGGCTGGCTGTAATTTCGCCACTTGACTCGCCAACAACTTATTATGTCGTAATTCAAGTGCACGGTCACTGTAATCATGTTCAGTGTCGAACTACCTATTTGACGTCTGTTCTGGCAGTGTCTTCTTTCACGAAATAACCGCATTAGTATTCCTTCCGTACGCCGTTTAATTCCTTGCGAGGAACATGGTCACCTGTTCTTCATTTACAATGGATTTAAACACGATCTTTTCATCTCTTTTGCATCTGATCATTTATTTATAAGCGAAGGATTATTGATTTTCTAGAATTATCCAATAGAAAGTTTTCTTCATTTATGTGAAAATTTTACATTTTATTCTAGCTGCGGCTTGTACAAGCGGAAATCCGTATTTGACGGCGTCTCAAGTTCAAGAAAAGAACTTGAGAACTCGAAAGGACCATCAGCAGCAAAAGTTTAAAGTTATGACAACATCCAATGGTGAGTCATGTGTGACGTATATTCAAAAACATCTTCTGATTATATTTCTGCTGCTATTGAATTTTTAGTCTTCTCACGTATAAATTCTCGATGGAAAGGTCGAATCGAAGATATTGTTTTCGAAAATAGTTATGACAAGAATCTCTTTGATACCGCCATCAATTTAGAGATCTACATATTTTATCAAATAAAGAAGAAATAAAACTATATAGATTGCAGATTTACTTATGTATCTGTGGGAAATTCAAGGAATTATTACTCAAGAATATATACAACATTACTGGTTATGATATTTAGCGGATGAAACAAATTTCTGCGTAGATTTCACTTCTTTCACTTCTGTGTTCATAAAAAAGTAAATTTGCATATTTCATAAACACCCACAACTTAGTTACTGGAAGTAAACACATCCTGAAACGGAAGGAGATATTGAAGCAAATAAAATATTATTTTAATGATAAAATAAAAAAGTAAATAAAACAATGATAAGTTGATAAAATAAGCAATTGTTTGTAAACGACATCAATCCACGTGTTCTCTAATCTTTCGAACTGGCAATAACGTCAATAACCGAGATTCGCGAACCTTCAAATACGTATAACCAAAGAATTTTTATTTGCGAGCGATAAGAAGATTCCTCAGTTATCGCTAATGACAAATTTCCGTAGAATCCTTATAAATATATATTTTTTTATCTAAGATGCAATCGCGTCTGATGACCTGATAACGAGCGAACACTATCGCGACATAACCGGATAGTGTTTGCCAAGGAATTATCGTTTCTAACGGGAAAACGTTTCCTTCGAGTGATTCGTGCGAACAGCTTTGATTCATTGCAACGATAACGTAAGACGTCAGAAATCTGCACTTGAGTTCTACCATTAAATTTAAAAAAAGGAAAAGACTGACATTTTTACAACTACAAGTAACTTGCTATTAATTGATATCGATTCGATTATTATTGCCTGTACAAAAGAAACTATATCAAAAATGATATGTATCGATAAACTGCACGACTTAGTTACATGTTTAATACGTTCCACACCATGTAGGTCACTAATGTTTCATAGTGTATAATTATCAGAAGCAAAAACTTTCACTGAAGTATTCGTACACATGTATAAGATGGTTCAATAAAAGTTGTCACCTTGGATATTTGCGGAAGTAAAAATATAAGAGAAAAATGTCTCAAATGAAAGTTATCTGTTACGTAATCTTCCACAAAACATATAATAGCAAAGTTTTATTCAAAAAATTTCTCTCATTAATACACACTATGTGTATCGAATGTTGAGAAATATTTCACAGTTTAACATTTAAAATAAAAGCGAAATAGTTATATTTTTATGATTTTCTTTGTTTAGGGATAAAGGATGACCAAACATCGAGAGTGCAGTGGCAGAAGATTCATACTGGTCAGGATGAAGACATGGTGAGTATCTACAATAATTTATTCTATAGTACAATTTCACAGATATCTTGATTAAACTTGATATATTACTTTTAGCGTGTTTACGGATTCGAAAAAAGCAGATCAAAAAGTATCCTGACTTATATTTCTTACGTATTAACCATCGGGTGGATCAGACTCTTGTTCCACTGGTATCCCCAATTACATCTCTATGCTACTCACAACAAATGTTCTTTGAGTTGTGCCACGAAATTACTTATAACTGTAAGAATTTTGAACTATGCGTCATTAGAAATTTTTTATCAATTTTTAAAAATATAAATATCAATCGTATCGAATATTCAAAATTTCGACCATTTCATCCTTCGAAACATATTTATTTAAAATATCCACGAAGAAACTAATCTTTCAGATTAACATAAATTATTTAATTAATAGTTATGGATATAATTTCGTATCTAGGATAACTATCAAGGAAAATATAAATCATATTTCGTGAAGGATGTGAAGACTATCTCGGCAAAGAATATCAGGTTGGTTCAGTTCTGAACTTCCTGTCAATATAATCTTCACAGATTCAAATAGATCTTCTTTTTTATTAGTACCCAGGATTTATTCAGAGATTTGGGTAGCAATGACGAGGAGTTCGTCGAGAAAATCAGGTGTAAAAAGTTGAAGATTAATTTAGAGAATGGCACACAGTGTGAAATGTACGAGGTCAAAGCTTTCTGGTGTAAAAAGCAATGTTACATCTGGGACGTTACACAAAATACATTTTCTAGATTGGTAGGCCTAGACAAGTACACACTGTGTTCGGATCTTAATCTTAATAATAATCATGGACTCTCTAAAGAAGAACAATGCCTTAGGTAGTGATAAAGTAATCTAATAAGTGATAATTTATGCATTCACATCATGATTTTAAGAAATTCGGAATAATTAAGCAATTACTCTAACAAATAAAACGCCGTATTACGTTATACATATTTAATTCATTACATTCATTTTTTATTTAACATTCAGAATATTATTCGAAATTAATGATTATTATTCTGATATCTCTTCTCATTTTATAGACGGATCGTATACGGAAGCAATGAAATCGGCGTTCCTGTGCAAAATATAGGCGTATTACTATTGTTAGAAGTCTTGAATCCATTTTACATTTTTCAAGTATTTACTCTGTGTGTGTGGTTTACAGAAGGCTATTTATATTATACCGCAGCAATCATATGTATGTCATTGTTTGGAATTATCAGCTCTATAATACAAACTCGCAAGGTAAAAACGCTATTCTAAAACCTTATTGCGTTCTGAAACGGGCATTATTTAAGTAAAACGTCGTAAAAGAATTTTATTTTGGAGTAAAGTTAACCGGGAAGCTTATTAGCTTTATCAAAAGTCTAATTTTTATAACGTCATATTTTACTAATCTAAATTAGGCTAATGCGTAGAAAAGACTAGTTCAGGTCTGTTCCTGAATAATTAAACTGAAGGCCTTTCCTAGTTATTTGTTTCCTAGTTCTTACAACCTCGCTATATTTATCTTATAATATGTACTGGAACAGTGTATGTAAGGTAATTTCTTCTTAGAAATTTTACAGCTATCCAGAGTCCATTTATAAATGTCTAAAGCCCAAAGTGTAAATGTAAATTTTCCATAGACCTCTTTGAATCCTATATTCATGTTGAAACGAGAAACGTTTTGCAGAATCAAATCAATCTTCACGGTACAGTCACATCCACGGAAACAGTTCGCGTGTACAGGAACTCTAAAGTGACAGAAAATATACCGAGCAGCGATTTAGTACCAGGTGATATCATAGAATTACCCAAGCATCAGGCCACTGTCGTTTGCGATGCGGTACTTTTAACAGGACAATGCATTTTAAACGAATCGATGCTGACTGGTATGATTAGTCATAAACTAATTGTAACTAATTGTAAATGTTTCACGAAATTTTTTGAACACCTACCTAAAACATTTTTATTTACATATTATTTGTATTATATAAAACTTATATAAAACTTGTATTAAATACACATTTTTTTTCAAATTTTATCAATACAATCATGATAGTCTCATTGTAATTTTTAAAATTTTTCGTATTAACACAGATAATAACATTCGTAAAGAGTTTCTACAAGTGTTCGAATACTCTTGTGGATTACTGCATTAATTAGTTTTCACTTACTGAATAAAATTTTAGGGGAATCTGTACCCGTAACGAAAACCCCACTACCATCGCGTCACGTTTTGTACGATTCTAAAGAATGCTCTCATCATACGATGTATAGCGGCACCACTATTATCCAAACAAGGTAATACCTTGTTCGAACTGTGCATAATTGCTGCATACGTTGTAAATTGTAAACTATTTTTAACTGTTAATTCGCATTCGTCATTAGAAGTTACAACGACCGACCAGTTCTAGCTCGAGTTATTCGAACAGGATTCCATACGAGTAAAGGTTCTTTGGTCGCTGCTATCTTGTACCCACCCCCTGCAGATTTTAAGTTCGATCAAGATTCTTACAAGTTTATTGGCATACTAGCACTTATCGCAACATGCGGTTTCATTTACACTATTGTAACCAAGGTACATTTTATATTTTCATTTCCAAGAATAAAAGCTTAATGCATTTCTTCAATAAAATATTACACAAATATTCTTTTCTCTAGGCTTCCAGGGGAATCACAGCGGGAGATATAGTGATAAAAGCTTTAGATATAATAACAATAGTAATTCCACCAGCATTACCCGCAGCAATGACCGTAGGAAAGCTATACGCTCAAGTACGATTGAAACGAGCACAAATATACTGTATTAGTAATAGAGTTATTAACGTATCTGGCAGTATAAATTGCATCTGTTTCGATAAGGTTAGAAGAATGTAGTCTACATAACTTATATAATTTAAATCTGAGAATATTATATAATATTAGTTAATTATCTTTTGTATATTTCTATGTACAGACTGGTACTTTAACAGAAGATGGTTTAGATATGTGGGGCATTGTGCCTTGTACGAATGGTGTTCTCGGTGAAGCAGAAAGATCTATTCCCAAATTAAACAATCATCTTCTCTTTGAGGGAATGTTAGTTTGTCATAGCTTAACATTAATAAATGGTACACTCTGCGGGGATCCTTTAGACGTTAAGGTAATCTACTATAATAAATTACAATTACACAGAAATCATCCTTGAATCGAAGTATCATTGAAAAAAGGAATGATTAATTATTGATTTAGATTAATTATTGATTTAGATGTTCGAAAGTACCGGATGGATATTAGAAGAGTTCAATAACGAACATTCAAATAAATACGATCTTGTAGCACCAACAATCGTGAAACCGCCAAAAGACAATAGTTTCACGCAAAATATGAACGAAATATCGGAAATTGGAATAGTGCAACAATATCAATTCTCGAGCTCTCTCCAACGAATGTCTGTGATAGTACGCGTACTGGGTTCCGATACGTACAAAGCTTACACGAAAGGATCACCCGAAATGATATTTAGTTTAAGCAAACCTGAAACCATACCGAAAGATATAATGATCTGTTTAAAACGTTACACAGAACAGGGTTATCGAGTAATAGCTATGGGACAAACGAAATTACCCGAAAATAGTAATAAGGTAAAAATAATCAACTTGATATTTCTTTTTATAAACTTCCAATTTTCTATATTCAATTAGATTTTCGATTAAATTTCCTATATCCTGTACAGATAATGAAATTGCCTCGAGATGCGGTCGAACAGAACCTTGAATTTCTAGGTTTAGTTATTATGGAAAACAGGTTGAAGGCACCAACTATACCAGTGATCAAGGAGCTAAGAACAGCTAACATACATGTTTTAATGATTACGGGTAATTAGAGTTTAGCAATTTCCGTACGATGGCATTTCAACATATTAGTATTAGTTGTTGGATAGCAAAATGACTCACTCACTTCTCACATTCACAGGGGATAACATTCAGACTGCAGTGAGCGTTGCAAAAGAATGTGGCATTTTGTCGCCGCAAGAATCTGTGATAGATGTGACGGTAGTTATGGAAGAAAATAAATCACAGCCTGAGATTTATTTCAATGCTCAAGAAATGTCTTCAAAATTGGTAAATTCCTTAAATTCCAATGGAAAATTTTAAAATTGATATTCAGAAAGATTGAAGAGAACAGCTGGCTATTTCTTTTTTCCAGAGTCTTCATAATAAAAAACTTAACATACTGGAATTGAAAGATATAGAACGAAATATAGGCAACACTAATTATCGATTCGCATTAACAGGCCAATCATGGCAATTATTGCGTGAGCATTATCCAGATATCATAGCAAAAATTTGCGTCCGTGGTGCAATATTTGCCCGGATGACCAGCGATCAGAAGCAACAATTAGTGTTGGAATTAATGCAACTTGGTTATTATGTGGGTATGCATCGCCATTTAACATTTACCGTATATTAATTTCAGTATCCTGTACAATATACATTTCAAAATGTTTTACAATCATCCTAGCTATGTGTGGAGATGGTGCTAATGATTGCGGTGCTCTGAGAGCCGCACACGCAGGCATATCTTTATCCGAAGCAGAATCTAGGTAATATCTCAATGCTAAAGAATTACATCATTTTTTTACGTAACAACCACGGGCGATTTAACTTTCATATATAACAAGTTTATCATACATAATTTATGTATATATTTTTTATGCTATATAATGATTCTAAAAATTTATCCAATGCTTGCTCTCAGTTTATTTTTTAATTATACACTTGGAGACAAGAAACAACTTTCTATTTACAAGGAGAGTTAGCTTAAATTTCTAGAATTATTCTGAATATTTATGTAGTAACATTCAGCGAAATATCGTTTTTAGCGTTGCGAGCCCCTTCACATCAAAAGTACCGGATATAACCTGCGTACCAAAGGTGATAAAGGAAGGTCGTGCTGCACTAGTTACGTCATTTGGAATTTTCAAATTTATGGTCACCTATTCATTAACAGAATTTTTATCTGTCATTATTCTCTACTCGATCGACTCGGATCTGACAGATTTGGAGTTTCTGTTCATCGATATCTGTCTTATCGTTAACTTTGCTTCATTTTTCGGAAAAACTCGAGCGTACGAAAAGCAGTTAGTAAAAAAACCTCCTATGACTAGTTTGCTAAGTTTCACGTCGATCTTTTCTTTGTCTGTACATATGTTGATAATGACGATTTTTCAAGCTATCGCTTATCATGCGGTTCGCACTTTTCCATGGTTTACACCATTCATTTACAACAATGACACTGGATATATGTGTTATGAGAATTATTCCGTTTATTGCGTTTCTATGTTCCAGTATATAACGATGGCTATAATATTTTCACGTGGGAAACCATATCGAAAAGCCATTTACACGAATACTGCATTTATATCTTCCATAATATTATTGACCATCGTTTGCGCTTATATCACGGTTTATCCAGCAAATTGGATAGTAAATATGCTTCAACTACTCTTGCCTCCAGTGTACGACTGGAGGATTATTATTTTAGCACTCGCTTTTGCGAACTTTGTAGTTTGTTTCTTCGTTGAAACGTTTGTTATAGAGTATTTAATTGAGAAAAAATCTAAATCGAAGTTTTACAAACCTGAGAAATCTAAGAAGGAATATTTGAGAATAGAACACGAGCTAAAGAACAACTTAAGTTGGCCAACGCTCAGTAAAGAATTACCAACGTTACCATTAACTCCGAGTGTAGAAAATATCATTAACGTAACGTATCCAGAGGAGAAATCTTATAATAATGACACTAAAACGAATTTACAAAACAATAGGACAATAGAGTCTAAAAACAATGATGGATTGCACGCATTTGATAACTACTCATTCGTTGATGATGAATCACCACGAAATACAAATATGGTAACTAGAGTTTAAGTCGTACCTTGAAAATACTTTACCCGATTTTACAATTTTCAGTACTAATATATATACGTAAGTATTACGAAGTATTTTCGAAACTTTAAGAGTGGTGCTGTAAAACGATACAAACATTTTCAAGATAATGCTTGTAATTGTTGTACATGTATAGTGTATGTTTGTAATAACTATCAAGTAATTATCAATAATTTAATAAAACTAACGATTGCATATTACTAATAATGTTTCAATGTCGAATAATATTTTCGAAATTTTAATAGTAATTTATTAGTAATTTATTAAAAACATGAAAAATACAGTTTTCGTAAGAATTTGTAACAAAAATGTATGTAAAATATATATTTATTTTGCTTAGTAGAAAATCTGGGTATCTAAGAAATAAAACAAATTACATATCATAAGACGAGACTGTTTGTTGTCTTCGGATCCGATAATTTCAATCTTTTTAGCGTTTTCTGTAATACGAATAATAATGCCATTGTTCGTAAGCGTATATGCAATGATAAATATAATATTTTTAAGTATATTTACCTATAATGTCTTTGTGATTTGCCACAAGTTCTTTTTGAATCCAACCTCTATAACGGAGCACAATTTTATTTATTATTTGTATTGTATTTTCATGTATTTTTGACTTTAACAAGAGATTTGGCAAAGTTGAGATAAATTCTTTAAATGCACTTTCCCTATAATAAATTAGACATTATTGTAAGAACATTAAGGACAGGTTTAAAAAAGATTGTAGAATTATTTACCTGTGCAATTCATGTAAAGTATGATCTAACATTATCTCGCTAATCACAGAAAATAATTGTAACTGCATCTCCTTTTTTGACTGATTACAACATGCATTTACAACTAATTGTAAAGTTTCACTTAAATCAAGGTAATTTTTGTACCAAACTTTACTTGCTTTTAAAAATAATGTTCTCAGAAGCTTAGTCAGTTGTGGTAATACAGTATTATTTATGTCAGACCAGATTTCAAGTTTCCCTATTAATGAAAAAGGCATTAACATATGTTTTATCAACTTAATTGAAAACGCTAGAAATAGGTTCTACTATACCATTTAAATACTTAATTATAGATGTGCAATAATTTTTCATTAATTTAGACATCATTTTATCATCACTTTGTATCGATGTAAACCATACATAAATTTGACAAATTGCTAAGTTATATCCTAAACAAATGTCATATGAATTATCTATAGCAAAATCTTGTTGGCGTTTCCTATTTCTTATTGAAGGAAGGAAACATCCTGTAGCACCTAATTTATTGTATGGAAATTTTGAAACGAAATTCTTTGTGTAAGAATCCTGGAAATTACTTTTAAACCAAAATTTCATATTTACATCACATTCTGTATATAATATATCTATACATTCAATTATTAATTGTATTATTTCTACAGTACTTTTTAGTAATTCCAATGCTTCTGTAGAAATCAAAAGTGCAGAGTAGTCAATATTTTTCTCATCTGGACATACTTCAATCCAGCTGTCAAATATAAGTGGCATGAGTAATTCTATATAACTCATAAGTTCATCTGCATCTAAAGTATTATTACTGTTATTTCTTCCTTCATTGTCAATTCTTTCAAAATCAACTTCACAATTCTGAGAATTTATATTTGTATAAATAGGAATATATCTAGTATTTTTATTCACAGTTATAACTTTTGCACTTTCACCTGGACTGATAATCTGTTGAGATTTAAAAAAGGTAACAATAGAACTAAACATAGTAGCAAGTCTTTCTAATACTTTTATCCTCCATTTAACATTAGTATTTTTAGAATTTAAGGTTGTTACTAATTGTCTTCCAGGCTTCATTTCTGTATGCAATCTGGAAATCATATCTAAAAAATTTGGCAATACTTTATAACTGTTTCTTGCTAGTATATTGCTACAATTTTGTATAAGTACATCCAAGAAAAGTAAGGCATCTTCTTTGATATAAGGATCAATATGTGTCATAGCACATCTCAAATAGGAAATCAATACATCACAATATGGATTAAGTTGATCATTAGAAACTGGTCCAAGGATTAGACTCAAAACTTTCAAAGAGTTACGTCTAATATCTCTCTCTTTATCAAGGGACAACGCACAAACACCTTGCAAAAGTGGTCCGAATTGTGAACTTAATAATTTCAAAGAATGTTCTGACAAAATTTCTTTTAATTCTTTTACAGCATCTTGTCGAACTGTTGAATTATGATGTTGTAAACGTGACAATAACTCCTAAAAATCAAATTCTTATTTTGAATCTTAATATAGAATTATAAATACAGAAATACCTTACTATTAATACCTTAATATTAAGCTTCCTCTTGCTAAGTATGTCCGTCTCATCATGCTGCTTCAACTGTTCTCGTATAACTATCTTTTTAACTTTAAATGAAGGATCTGTGACATTTAATCCTTTTGGTAAATGTTTCGTTTTCTTTGCTTTCAGTTTTACCTTCGCTTTTTCAGACTTTAGACGTTTCAAATGTTTATGACCCTTAGCCATGACTAATTAGTATAAACGAAATAAATTTCTGTCAAATTTTAGTTAATAAAAATTATTGTATGTATACTTGTTTTAGGTTATGTTCATATAATTTTTAGGTTAGTACAAAAAATATACTTTATGTAAGTCATTACTCACTATATAGCAGATTGGTTAAAAAATGTGCATACAATATGGCAAAAGTAATAAAAAACACCTCGTATTTTCAAAATTTTCTTATAAAAACGTAGTTATATATCATATACCCACGAGGTATAGACATAACTACTTAGTCATATCATGTGCTTTTATATATACATATATACATTAAATTGAAGTGACATGTAGAAGTGCATTTCTCTATTCTGACGTCGGATATAATGTAAATTTCTTTAATTTAGAGAAAATAATTTGTAAATGTCTGTAAAAAGATTTCTTACTTCTTGAAATCGATGTCTTATCCTCATGTAACAATATTATTGTAAGTGGATTCATTAAACTCTACGACTATATATATTAGGTTAGGTCGTTTTAGAAAAATATTTGCATCTTCAGTCTTACAAAACATTAATTCGATTACAGGTTTATCGTGACGAAGCAAATGTGTTTAGAAAAAAAAGGTAAATAGTTTAATTATTTCACGTTTTATATTGAAATAGAATGACATC
Organism: Bombus flavifrons; assembly: GCF_040668555.2. Classification (NCBI taxonomy): domain Eukaryota; kingdom Metazoa; phylum Arthropoda; class Insecta; order Hymenoptera; family Apidae; genus Bombus; species Bombus flavifrons. Next base: position 5,867,516 of record NC_138455.1, on the reverse strand, counting down.
ATAAATTTCTAGAAAAAATTGTTTACTGTTGCACCTTTTTTTGTAATTATTCGTTAATGCGAAATGATGTAATATGAAATTAATTTATATTATAAAAATATGATGTTATGATTTATCTTATGTTTATAAGTATGATATTTTTGATTATGATATATTTTAGCTAATGTCAATGTTAATTTGTAAAACTATATAAAAATATATGAATTTTATGTGGCATTTGAGTATCTAGTGATATTTAGAATTTTGTAACTCTAAACATAATAAAACTTATATAATCTCATTATGATACAGTATTTTATCTAAATATAAGCTTTCAATATACATATAATGTATCTTATATACTTTTTCAGATGTTATCAATAAACTAGAAGTTACAATGAATTAAAATAATTGTGAATGGATTAAATAATATGGTGATTAATAGTGTAAACTTGTAATATAATAACAAACATTACCGTTAAAGGGTTAATTTTTTGACCTTCTAAAAGAGTGGCAAATTTAAGTTTCAAAGAGTCAAAGATGAATACTACGATGACTTACTGTCCTCCAAATATTACCTTTTCCGATATTTGGGTGGACCATGGAATGTCCAAATGCTTCATGGACACTATCAGTATTGCAATTATTTCTTCGTATTTATTAATTTTTGGTACAATTCAACTTTGGATGTATCGGAAATATGGGACAGAAACTGCTGCAACTTTATTACCTAGAAATAAATTGTACAATGTCCAAAAATTCTTCCTTTATTTTGTTCCAATACTTAGTGTAGCAAGAATAATTCTACAAGGAACAGTTTTGAATGACAATAAAATATATGGTTACATGGTAACAGATTATGTTCAATTTTTATTCTTAATAATATTCTTTAATTCTAGAATATAATGAATTTTAATTTTTAGATTCTCACAACAGTATTAACAATAATTGTGTATCCATATTCAATATACATACTAAAGGTAGAAAGGCATAAACTGTTACCAAGTGTGCCACCACAAGGGCATGGACTTGTATTATTGGGCTTTTGGACTTTAGCATTTGTTGCAGAAAATGTTGTGTTTGTTAATATTGGTAAAGTTGAATGGTGGTTTCATTTAAACACGTAAGTTTTAGAATAATAATAATAATAAGCTTTCTAAATACTCACATGATTAAGGAACTATCTATATTTGTTTGTTATATCTGGTGAGATGATTCTTATATATGTGTGTGCTATTTACAGATTAACAGACCAGATTGAGATGGCACTGTTCATTCTACGTTATGTTAGCAACCTTATTATCTTTGCTCTAGGTCTCAAAGCTCCAGGAATAACTGGCAATACAGATTCTGAATATCATACTTTAAATAATGATCCAACTCCACGGTCAAGATATTATCAAGGTGTAAGTCATTGAAATATATTCTTAGTGGATAATTTGAATTTAATTGAAAAAGGGTTTTGTAATCGCTATTGGATTAAATAAAAGCTTTGAATATATAAAAAAAAATGAAATTTGTTATATCAATATATAAATAGTTATCTGTTAAACATTAATTATTTATTAAATTTTGTGTTTCATGATAATATAACTTTGACAATATTTTCAGAGACCTGAGGATACCAGTTCTACGTGGAAGAATGCATGGTATAAGATAAAAACTTTGACACCATTTTTATGGCCAAAATCTTTCATGCTCCAACTCCGTGTTACTTTTTGTTTTGGACTACTTATGTTGGGACGTTTAATAAACTTATATGTTCCAATTTATAATAAAAAAATTGTGGATAGTGTCACTGACATTCCTGTATTATTTAGGTATACAAAGTTTTCATTAAGATCTTACAAAAATAAATAAATAGGCGTATTTCATAAAATGTTTAACTTTCATAACAGGTGGGATCTTATATTAATATATGTAGCATTCAAATTCTTACAAGGTGGCGGTACGGGTGGTATGGGGTTACTAAATAATCTTAGGTCATTTCTGTGGATTCGTATACAACAGTATACAACTCGAGAAATTGAAGTAGAATTGTTTAGGTAAATAATCTTTTTTTGTAGAATCTTTTATACTTTTATATTTAATCTTTATATTTAAACGTTTTTTTAGACACTTACACAGCTTAAGTTTACGTTGGCATCTAGGAAGAAAAACTGGAGAGGTTTTAAGAGTTATGGATCGTGGGACAGACTCTGTAAACAATCTTCTCAATTACATCTTGTTTTCAATTGTTCCAACAATTGTTGATATCATTGTAGCTGTTGCATTCTTTGTTGTTGCTTACAACAAATGGTTTGGTTTAATTGTATTTCTGACTATGAGTCTTTATATAGGTAAATACTACATCTTTAACATTTCTGTATCCATTATTAAAATCACAGAATTTTATTAAATTTCAATATTTTTGTACATTAGCTGCTACAATCTTGGTTACTGAGTGGCGTACTAAGTTCCAGAGACGCATGAACTTAGCAGATAATGCTCAAAAAGCACGAAGTGTAGACAGTTTACTTAATTTTGAAACTGTTAAATATTATGGGGCAGAATCATATGAAGTCGATAGTTATAGAAAAGCAATATTGGAATTCCAAGCTGCAGAATGGAAATCAATGATAACATTAAATATTTTAAATACTTTACAAAATATAATTGTTTGCAGCGGTTTGCTTGCTGGTTCTTTACTTTGCTTACATATGGTTAGTACAAAATGTTATTCCAATTGTTTCAAATTTAAATATTTAACAAATACATATAATTAACCTATGATTATAGGTTATAACCAAACAAGGTTTAACCATTGGTGACTATGTTTTATTTGCGAGTTATATCATTCAGCTTTACGTGCCACTAAACTGGTTTGGAACATATTATCGGTCAGTATTTATGTCAGTATTACTTAAGCATCAAATTATATTACCTATTTTAAAATAATTATATTTCTTTATTTTGAATACAGTGCAATACAAAAAAATTTTGTTGACATGGAAAATATGTTTGATCTTCTGAGAGAAGATCAAGAAATTATTGATGCTCCAGGTGCTGGTCCATTAATAGTAAAACGTGGCTTACTAGAATTTTTGAATGTGACATTTAGTTACACACCTGAAAAGATTATATTAAAAAATGTTAGCTTCGTCGTGCCAGCAGGAAAGACTGTTGCATTGGTTGGACCATCTGGAGCAGGAAAATCTACTATTATACGACTATTATTCAGATTTTATGATGTGGAGCAGGGTGCAATTTTGATTGACGGACAAAATATTAAAACCGTCACTCAGGATTCCGTGAGACGAGCTATAGGTGTTGTACCTCAAGATACAGTATTGTTTAATAATACCATAAAGTACAATATTCAGTATGGACATATCGAAGCTATAGATGCGGATGTAATATCAGCAGCTCGAAACGCAGACATTCATGAAAGAATTCTTTCATTTCCAAATGGTTATGATACACAGGTATGAGTTTAATAATAAAATTATTCTTAATTTGTTGATGTCTCATCATACTTATTTTATTTGGTTTATGCATAGGTCGGTGAAAGAGGTCTTCGTTTAAGTGGCGGAGAAAAACAACGCGTTGCTATTGCGCGTACGATACTGAAAGAACCAGCGATTGTACTTTTAGATGAAGCAACAAGTGCACTTGATACGCAAACAGAACGTAACATTCAAGCAGCGTTAAACAAAGTTTGTGCTAATCGAACGACTATCATCATAGCACACAGATTATCTACGATAATACATGCCGACCAAATTCTTGTTTTGCAAGATGGAGAAATCGTAGAGAGAGGCAAACATGAAGAATTGATTTCTTATAATGGAAAGTACCATTCCATGTGGCAAGCACAATTGCAAAATGATCAGGAGGCTACCAAAGATTCAAATGATGACGCTTCAGAAAGCAAAACAATAAAATCATAATTACGTTTAATTTTATTCTTTAAATTTAATAATTGATTTTTCAAAAATGTATATTACTTATCTGTTTGTGAAAACTGACAGAAATCTATTTGTATCAAGTTACTTACATGGGTAACTTACTAAAAAGATATAAATTTAAACAAACATATACATTTTAATTTAATATCTGTTTTAAATTTATATGAAGAATTTGTGATAGTAACTTCTTAGCTCTGTAGATAGTTTACTATGATCAGAGCATGATACGTATGTATGTATAGAGTTATTATTGAAAATGGTCTAATTATTGTAGATGAATGTTTTTTGCAAATGTCATTGAAGTCTCATTTTTTAAAAGAATGAATAAACTAATGTTTATGATAACTAGAGTTCTTCATCAGTTCCATACTTAGTTGTAAATAAACATTTTTACTCAATTGTTCACATTTATTTGGCACCATTTATTGTATCAGAGACAGATAATTAAAATTTATTACAGTTAATCTCTTTATGCAAGTTTAATACATTAAGCGCTTTGCTCTTCAGGCTGTGCTCCAGTTTGCATAATTTCAGATGCAAATGCTCCATCTGGTACCCAACCAGATTCATCAATCGGAGTTGTTACAGTTACTTCTTGTGCACCCCAAAAATAATAACTTGTAAAAAATAACCATACTAGAGCGTACACTACCTAGTAATGTAAACAATTAATAAAAGCATTATCTTTGTATTAAATTTTGTAGTAAATATGCATTTTAGCTTTCTTAAACCACTTGTTTCAAATTTTTAATAATGTTACAGGTAAAATTTACTTGAGATGGAAAGAATTACTTTGAAGGCGATTTTCGTTTCTTGTGTAACCATATTGAGAAATCACAAATGGAGTTTATTCATTTCTATCCAATTTTGATGGCAGAATTTTCACAATATTTTTTTCTTTTGTTATAAAAGAATAATTTAAAAGATTCAATATCGATTGTAAAATTTGTACCAAGTTTTATATTTGTAAATTTTTTATAAAACTCGAACACGATCAATTTTAAAGAACGTATCCACCAAAAATTATTTATAAACAACTGACATACAATAATCTAACTTAAACTGATCACTAATCTCAATGGTAACGTATGTGTTGTGTGTCAAGATGTTTGCATATGAATAAAGATAATACATCAAGTAGAATCTTTCTTTTATTATGAATAACTAAGAATGAATAGCCTTGGTTTAAGCTTGATTTTAAAAATGGGCTGTATATGCTCAAAGGAAACAATAACGATAAATTCAAGAAAATACACGGTTCGTGAACATCTTGGAGAAGGGTAAGTCTAACCATGAAATCAAATGTTATATATTATTCTAAAGCTTATCTATTTATGCAAATTTTATATAGAGCCTGTGGCCTTTATTTTAAAATACTTTATATCATATATTATGCTTGCATTGTTAAGGTAAGTTTTGTTATATATCATTTAACCTAATTCATGTCACATTTGCGCTGTATGAAAATTAATTTTTCTAAGTTATATGTAGATGCATTTAATTTAATAATAAATATCATAAGATATTTTCGTTGTTTATAATATGATTTTAATGTAATTTTAGTGGATTTAGCACTGTACTCTTGGTAGAAGATACAATGACTCACAAGAAGTATGCCATTAAAAAGATCATTTGTCATGGATTAGAAGATCAGAGATTAGCAGCAAAAGAAATAGAATACTATAATCTTGTAAAACATCCAAATATTATAGAATGTATTGATTCTACCTATAAAGGAACAGCAGATCCTATTGCTAATGCAACAAGTGAAGTATTGATTGTTTTACCATACTATCATGTAAGTTATTCTTACATTAAAATATATATCTTAAGTAATATGTTTATCAACTTTGAATGAATTAAAATATAAATCTTTTTATTCTTAGAGGGGTACCCTTGCAAATGAATTGGAAAGACGTGCTAAAAATAAGGATTACATGAGTGCAGTAGATATTTTAAATATTTTTTTACAAATATGCGAAGGTGTAAAAGCATTTCATGAAACAACTCCAGAACCTCTTGCTCACAGAGATTTAAAGACTGCGAATATTGTCCTTGATGATGGAAATACTCCCATTTTAATGGATCTAGGTATATTTAATTTATTATAATATTCAGTAATAAACAATAATTATTAAATCAAGATTGTCTTCTGCAGGTTCTGTAGCTCCAGCCAGAGTTAAGATATGCGGTTCACAAGCAGCACAAACTTTACAGGACTTAGCAGCTGAAAGATGTTCAATGCCATATAAAGCACCAGAATTATTCAATGTTGAAAGTTATTGTATGGTAGATGAACGAACAGATATTTGGGTAAGATCAATAATTCTTAATTCTAAATATTTATTCTTAATTCTAATATATATTGAAATATATATATTGTTTCAGTCATTAGGATGCATTCTTTATGCATTGTGTTATTTTAAATCGCCGTTTGACGCGGTATATGAAAGGGGAGATAGTGTTGCTTTAGCTGTAATGAGCGCAAATATTACATTTCCAGAAGATGCTCCATATACGGAGGTACAATAATACTTAACTGCAATTATTAGACTTTCAAAAGTTTAACGTTTAATTCCTTTTATTTTACAGGAAATGCAAAATTTGATTTTATCAATGTTAAAGGTAAATCCTATGGAACGTCCTTATATATACAGTGTTATAGAAAATGTACAAGATTATATCTCGAAGTTAGAAAACAAAGTATAATCATGTAAAAAGCAATAATTTTAATGTTTATTCAAACATTTGTGTACAGGCAATTTTTTATACATACGTAATATTTATTGTCCTACAAAAAGAGAAATGCAATATTCTAATGCAATAACACAAAATGAAAGTTTTAAACAGAACAACTGGAAACAATTGCATTACTTCAATATATCACTTTGATATATTTCATTCCTGAAAAAGAAAAGCAAGACATTTATGAAATAAGAGAATAACTTTTTCAAGCAGGCGATTTATATACATTTTAAATATGTAAATATCATCATTTTAAATTTTAAATAATGCTCTAGATTTATAACACATTTATATAGTATTATTGAAAACACAAATACGATAATATATGTTAATATATATAAAGAATATTGTTACCTATCTAATTAACTACCAACTTTTACATATAAGTTGACTTAAACATGTATTACTTTATATACTGCTGCGAATCAAGCATTTGTTGTAAAAATACTAGGGGCCATACATTATTTAAATTTAGAGATAACGTATTGTTCTCAAAGCAACAATCACGTAATGCAAAAATGTTCATAACTGTATATATTTTTATATATATAATGCAATGAATTTTTTTTTCAATTATGCATATTGAATGAAAATTTCTTGAAATTTGATCAAAATAAAAGCTATCATTGCTATGTATTTAGTGCTATAAATAATTATTAACGTCTTTGCATTTCTTGTTGGACGTTTTCAAAATTCACGTAACTAAGCTTATTGTATGCAAAACTCGACAACATATTTAATCTAAGATTTACGTGCAGATAGTGGTCGGAAGAATCGTACGATATGACGTATTACTGCTACGTCACGAATACGTCATAATAACCAGATAAAGTTTGAATATATTTGTATATCGTTAATAATATTTTCCATTAATTTGATGTAACCTTATCGTAAAATAAAATTTATGTTTTATTAATTTATCAAGAGAGCGATTAATACGGGAGCGTGAACAGTGTGATTTTGATCGTAAGGATGCATCAATAATTTTAAACCATACTTCACACCGATAATGTCACTACAGTAATTTAAAGTAGTTTTTTTTTCATGAGTTTGTACTTGAAGTAGACATCTCTGACTTGTTTTCTAGATAGTGAAAGCTTCCCAAATTACTTTTTATATCATCATCTGTGTGCATAGATTGCACTTCGTAAGTAATTTTATATGTGTGTATATATATATATATATATATATATATATATATATAATATATATATAATATATATATAATATATAACATATATAATATATAATATATAATATATATATTATATGTATATATACATATATATTATATTTATATATACATATATACCGAAATAAAATTTTTATTACTTTTCATAGTAACAAACTAACCTTACATAGAGCCCAAAGTAAGGAATTCTTAATTTGCATCAATAAAAGATCTAGGAATCTAACAATTATATCGTTACAAATTTAATAATGCATTCAAATAGGTTTCCTATTACTTTTTGTAATAACAAACTAACCTTATGTGAAGGTAATTTTGTAAGAAACATTTCTGGTAACAAAAATTTAACAATTTAACAATCTTTGTCATTAACGTATTTACAATATTAGAATCAAAAATGGATTATTGAATTGACACTAGAAATAATAGAAGTGATTCTTTTTCTTTTTTATCCAATGTTAAATTTGTTATGCAAAGTATAATTTTTATTAAACATTAAGATAACATAACCTTAGTTTTTTATAATTTTGGAAATAGTACAATTTCTTTATCTATTAAAATCATTTTAAAAGATGTTATTTTGTACTGAAATGTATAATTTATATAAATGTTTAAACAATCTAATATTTCATAGATTCTAAGCACGATTTTTGTGTGCTTCCTTTTTTTATATCAAATTATTGTAAGGATATGATATATTCAAATTTAAGTCTTATCGTGACGTAGCAAATGCTGATGATTTACGCAAGAAATCTCGCGTGCTGCTATTATGCTGCCATTATCTGGTATTATGAATTTCAAGCAAAAAGCGGCATAAGTTTATCATAAAGGAATTATCCAACAATTTGTTTATTAGATTTAACATTAGCAACTCTCATGTTTGTATATATACATCTTTATATACATTTTTTCTAATTTCCTTATCTTTTTTTCCGTTCTTTTTTTCAAGAATTGTCGTTAAGTATTATTTTCAAGAGTCGGCAACTTGAAAAGGTCAAGGTTAAATTTCAGTTCATTGTAGGCGACGATCACAAGTAGAAAGATAAGCACGAAACTTTTATGAAGCTATTATTAGTTAAATTTGGGCTGCTTTTTCGTGGTTAGGAATAATTTATAAACTTTCTTAGCGCCCTATAGACTACAGATATTCTTAGAAATGTAGATGTTCAGGAGAATTAATATTTTTATGCACATAACTGTAGAAATGAAATCAAAATAGATTTTTTTCAAATTAGATTTTCTTTCTTTTAAATAAGAATTAGAAATAAAAATATTAATTTGTATAAATAACTAGCGTACGTAAGTACTATACTACATGTACGCACTACAACCTGTTGTTATGAAATTACGTGTCAACGTTTGATATTTTGTAAGAGAAATTTACGACTATATAAGATTCTAATCAGAGTTTTCTACTGTACTCAATAAAGTTAATATAAACTACTAGATATCAAATTGTATAGTAGATTTATCTGATGATAAATTATTTAAAAAATCAATAGATAGTGATTTACTATTATTTTTTCTAAGCCGGTAACTTAAATAAATGAAAACGTGATTATTATGAAATAATCGCTAATAAAGCGATGCCAAGGTCTGATCGTAAGAAAAAAATTCGTCATATAATAAATAATTGATGTGAGTTCCTAGATATTAATTCGTAAGTTCAATCAACTATTCGTTTTTTGTTTTAATATACAACTAAATTTCGTAATTAAATCATAATTATTAATTAATGCATTAACTTATTCAATTCGCCCCTAAGTTTTAAATTTAATAATTTTCTTGTGTACTATACTAACATTCAAAGATTAATATTTTTTCTATATAAATTCATTAGTTATGGTCAAATCTTCTTAAGTATATAATATCTTTAATGTATTTTTAAGTACATTATACAGTTTATATTGTACAGTAATTTCTCGAATGATTAAATCGTGGATTAATTATATAATAATCAAAAGAGTCTAAAAACCTTTATTATCTGTCCACGTGGAGACCACTGATCGCGTTATAAGTCACGTGATGAATAGTTAAGTCTCGTATGATTCTTGAATTTGAACATTATAATTCGAGCTGCAATATATGTAAAACGAAATTAAATGAAATTTATTCAGTTCTCTAATAAATATTGCGTTATCATTTCGTAGATACACTCACAAGATTTTCATTATATTTTATAACCGCGAATATATGACACGTAACACCCGTACACGTAGCGCTTTTAAATTTAAATATATATAAAAAGAGAAAAACTAAAAATTTTCTCTTATTAGATAATAACAAATTAATAGATACGATATATCGATATGTTAAAGAAAATTAGATATACAAATTTTTTCCTTTCTGATTATGTTTGAACAAGAGAAAAGTATGCTAATTATTAACTAAATGATAAAATATAACCAAAACGTATATGAAAAATTGTTAATTAAATAAACAGATTAAATATTAGAAATTTTGTAAATTGGAAAAAAGTTTAGGAACTTCAGAACTTACAAGGTTATGAACTAAATGTTTAAATAAATTTTGTACAATTTTTTGTTCAAACTCACAAATGAATCTAATTCGCTAAATTTTAAATAAGAACTAAAAGAACTTGTCGCCATGATTACATAATTCCAAGTAAGGGAACACTTTTATATTTTAATCTTTAAATTATAAAGAATATAACGCATGACACCGAGAAGAGAAAAAAGACAAAAATGGGTTAATACGATCCGTGGAAGAAAAAAACAGCAGAATCGTACGATATCTTGAGATATCGTCAGCTTTTGGTCTTACATATGCGCGCAGTGTCACTTTGAACATTCAGTCAACCGCCAGCGGTTTTGCGTGGCAGACATTCTATGTTATACTTTGAATAGGTTACAAAATTTAGTGCGACAAAATATCAATTTTTTAGTCTACATAACGTTTGTTTAATAGGTGGAGCGTAAAAGTGAGTGTAGTTTCATTTTGTAGTTCTTTTATTATATATTTATTTTTCTGTGATTTCATCAAAAATACACTAGGCAATAGGAATACATTCAAATTTCAGTTCATCATTTTGATGAACAGAAACATTTTGTAGTATTTATATAATTTCACTTAATGTAGGCTTATCAATAAAGTAATATAGACTATTGCAATATAGAAAATGAAAAAATAAAATATGATGACGTGAAATATCATGTAGTCGCTAGTGTCAAAGTGAAAGTGTTTCTACGAGTTTCTCTTACTCTCCTATATTTTTATGCGATCGTTTAGACATGGACTTCTTGTGACGGATGATGGTCTTAATTAGATTTTCATGATTGGATTAATGAAATATTGAAGTCATTATGTTCAGTATTGCTTTGCTAAGTGACTGCTAGTTGGGACCGAATTTGGTCAGTTAGCAAGGGAAGATATATATCAGGAATTCCGCCTCGGCATGAAATAGATAGATAGGTACAGACAGTGATACTCGATAACCTTCCCGAGATACCAAGTTTCTAAACCCAATAGATTGTTGCTTTACTGGAAGAGTAATATAAATAAAATAAGTAAATTTTTTAGAAAATTTGTTTAATTGAGAGAATTTGTAATAGAAAATTATTAATTATATTGATTTCTTCTTTTAAAATAAAAATTAATAGTTTTTAGCTTCCTATTCGAATACTTATAGAAATCTTTTACGAATATATTATGTGTGTTATACGAAATATCCTGAAGTTTTGTTAACGTTGTAGTGAATAGACTGTAAATTTTTATGCATTTATGAGAAATTTGATGGTACAAAAATGCATAGATAATATGCAATATGAACAAGTATATAAAATGTCGATTGTATAATGCTATAGTTTTTAGTAGGTGAAACAATTTTCTACGTAAATCTCATTTTTTAAATTATATTTATAAAAATATAAATTTGCACAAATATCCGTAATTTATAATTATAGTAATGAGATTCGACTATCATGATTATGTTAAAGTCTGAAACGAATTTGAAAATGTACATACAGGTCATAGCATATTTAGTGAAAATACATAATTCGTAAAGATCATACAAGTATTTAAATATTAAATTATTCGTTACATTAATAAGCTGAAATAGTCAGTGGAACCATCTGTAACATTTATTATATATTTATGATACCTGTATTCATACTATGTACTAATTTTTTATCAAATAAATTTGCAAATAAGTTTGCATTAAATATTTCGTAATTTTTATATATACATATATATATATATTTTAGATTCATTTCACATTTTACAAATATGTTTTATATAAATGTTTTATACAACACACAAAATACATAAAATATAAATAATATAGATAAAAGATTTCTGTAGTGTAAGCCATTCTATTGCAGTGCTTACTGTTAAAATAACGAATTAATAGAGCTTATTTTAAATTATAATATCATTTTTGTATACATAATTTAGTATAATGTATCGAATAATTAAAAAATGTTTCTTGTATGCTTCTAGTTAATCTTCGCAAAAACGGTTAAAAAAATTTACACTTTGGAAAAGTGGTATGATTAGCGGCGGTCAGTTAACAAGGCACTAGTATATTTTCTCTTTTGCAAATCTCATTTGAAATTATAATTTTTCTAGTTTTTTCTGACTGATAGTGTCTATCTTGCTCATATTTTACATCAGCATTTTAGATTTTGTTTAGAACGTTCTATGTAACGTTCTATATATAAACTTTATAATTACGATCTTCTAGAATAAATTATAATTGATAATTATCTGTATATTTCATAGATTGAAGAAGTTCACTAAATATTTGTTACATTCGAGTTATTAAATATATTAAAATCTTTTGCTTTTATCTATATTGTTAGGTATTGTTATCGTTATCATATCATTGTTAGGTATTAAAATAGTAAGTTTTTTATTATTCGTAATTTTTACATTACAATCTGATGGATTATATCATGTGTTTTATTATATATGCCAAGATGTGAATGTATTGCAGATAATATACTTCGATGATTATGTAACTTCGAATGGTTATTGACAAAAACGCATATATTATTCAAAGTATATGACGTAAAATAGAGAACGATTCGAGAAGAGAATATGACTTAAAACTTTATTTTATAATTGTCTATTACATTGAATTTGCCGATATTTTAAGAACTTTTACTAATTCTTCCTAAATTAAGGAAAAATATTAGAATCATTTTTTGTAAATTTTTTCGTGAAAAAAAGGTTGGTTTATGATAAAGTTAAATAGTAGTTATACTATTTCAATAAATCCCTTTTTATGGTCTCTGTAATGCAGTCAGCCGACTTTTTCTTACAATCGTCCAATTTAAATTCTCGAAGCCTTATAAAACCAAATATTATTTCATGTATTTTTTTTGGAAACATATACTATAATTTACCTGAGTTTCGAATTTTGAATAATAAAATATTTTTCTTTAAGCATTGAGAGCAAAAACCTATTCGAAATAAAAGCTTAAATTTTTTATACTTTATAATAGGTTTCCATTAACATGCTTTGTATTTATTTTTAGGAACTCTTGAAAGATGTCAGCGAAAGCAATTCGTGAAGCAACTGGGAAAGATCTTATTAATCGCAAACTTCCTTCTGGCACAAATGCAGTGAAATGTCGGTTTGTGACCATTACAGGAAACACAAATTGGACAGACATTGTGAATGAGCATCCATGGGTTCAAACTGAAAAATTAGTGGTAAAACCAGATCAATTAATCAAACGGCGAGGAAAGCTTGGACTAATTAAAGTGAATGCTGATTTGGCTGCCGTAAAACAATGGATTGCAGAAAGAATGAACAAAGATCAACAAGTGGGGAATACAACTGGAAAACTGAGAACATTCATCATCGAGCCTTTTGTTCCTCACAAACAAGTAAACTAATAAGACTAGACTATATATATACTATATAAACTAATGGAACAGATATTAATAGGGCTTTCATTTGTAGGAAGAAGAAGCCTATGTTTGTATCTATTCCCACAGAAATGCTGATACCATTTTATTCCATCATGAAGGTGGTGTTGACATTGGAGATGTTGATGCAAAGGCCTTGAAATTAGATGTACCTGTTGGAGAAGAAGCACCAGATCGGTCTACTATAATCAATAAATTATTAATACACGTAGCAGATGACAAAAAAGAGTAAAAATATGTCCAAGTATATTATCTTCTCATTTTGCATACACTTCTTGGTAATGAATGTTCATATTTTTTTTTCAGAGTGATTGGCAAATTTGTAGAATCTCTATATAAGCTTTATGTTAACTTATATTTCACTTACTTAGAGATAAATCCATTGGTGGTAACAAAAAATGGAATTTATATACTTGATCTCGCTGCAAAGTTGGACACAACCGCGGACTTCATCTGCAGACCTGACTGGGGAGATATCGATTATCCACCACCATTTGGAAGGGATGCTTATCCAGAAGAGGCCTACATCGCCGATTTAGATTCTAAATCTGGAGCTAGCTTGAAATTGACTATTCTCAATCCAGCTGGTCGGATATGGACAATGGTTGCTGGCGGTGGTCAGTAGAAGCGCACAGCAGTATCATTTACGTGATTAATCGAGTTTATTCTAACAAAATTGTGATTGTCAAATCGTTTGTTTTATTCCAACAAAGGTTTGTCGCTTTCGGTTGCATGTTTCATTTTCTAATCACCTTTCTTTCAGGAGCATCCGTGATATACTCGGACACTATTTGCGATTTGGGAGCCGCGAATGAATTAGCTAACTATGGAGAATATTCTGGTGCACCTAGCGAACAACAAACTTACGAGTACGCAAAAACCATTCTGAGCTTGATGACAAAAGAAAAACGGCAAGAGGGAAAAGTTTTGATCATTGGTGGTGGTATCGCTAACTTTACAAATGTAGCTGCCACTTTCAAAGGTATTGTAAAGGCACTACAAGAGTACCAGCCTAAACTCGTAGATCATAACGTAAAAATATTCGTAAGAAGAGCGGGGCCTAATTATCAAGAAGGTCTAAGGTATAAATACATTTAAATAATGTAATTCTAATTATCATATTTAGCAAATATTTAACAAATGATTTATATGTCGAATTTTAGAATTATACGTGAAGTTGGTAAAAGACTCGGCATTCCCGTTTATGTATTCGGTCCAGAAACTCACATGACAGCTATATGCGCGATGGCCTTAGGCAAAAAGCCAATTCCAGATCCTGAAGCGCAGGAATTTTCAACTGCAAATTTTTTGTTACCCTCGGGACAAGATGTAGGTCCTTCAGCTCCCTCTGCTAGTGCTTCCTCTTTACCCACTAAACAGTCCAAACTAAAAGCAAGCGAATCTGTTGATGGATCATCACACAAACAGCTCTTTAGTTGTAAAACCAGATCCATTATCTGGGGAATGCAAAATAGAGCTGTTCAGAGTATGTTAGACTTTGACTTCGTTTGTCGTAGATCCGAACCATCCGTAGCTGCGATTGTATATCCTTTTACGGGTGACCACAAACAAAAATTTTACTGGGGTCACAAAGAGGTATAATTTAAACAATTGTTTTCATTTTATTGAATGAAATTTGTTGAAAGTATAGTACAATTTCTTTTTTTAATGATAGGTACTCATTCCTGTCTATAAACAAATGAAAGACGCTATGACTAAACACACAGATGCTGACGTTATGGTCACGTTTGCATCCTTAAGATCCGCATACGAAAGCGCTGTGGAAACCATGCAATTCCCTCAAATTCGAACAATTGCTATTATTGCTGAGGGAATACCTGAAAATATGACGAGAAAGTTAATTTTAATGGCGCAACATAAAGGCGTTACTATCATCGGTCCAGCCACCGTTGGAGGTCTCAAACCTGGTTGTTTCAAAATTGGTAATACCGGTGGAATGATGGACAATATTCTTCATAGTAAACTTTACAGGCCTGGCAGGTACCACCATTGTTCGTTATATTATAATATACTTTTTCTCAAATCTTGCTTTATACTAAGAAATTGTTATTTTTAGTGTTGCATATGTCTCTCGTTCCGGAGGCATGTCTAATGAACTAAATAATATAATTTCCAAAGCTTCTAATGGAGTATTGGAAGGTGTCGCAATTGGTGGAGATCGTTATCCAGGAACAACATTTATGGATCACATTATACGTTATCAAGAAAATCCGGAAGTGAAGCTTATAGTACTTCTTGGTGAAGTCGGTGGTGTGGAAGAGTATGAAGTATGTCAAGCACTGAAAACAAAGAGAATTACAAAGCCATTGATCGCTTGGTGCATCGGTACCTGTGCCAGCATGTTCAATTCTGAAGTACAGTTTGGTCATGCTGGATCTATTGCTCATAGCAATTTAGAAACAGCTTCTGCCAAAAATGCTGCATTAAAAGAAGCTGGTGCTTTTGTTCCTGACAGTTTTGATAGCTTAGGTGACTTAATGCAGACTGTTTACAATAATCTTGTAAAAGAGGGAGTGATAGTACCTGCACCGGAAGTTCCTCCTCCCACTGTTCCTATGGATTACAGTTGGGCTAGGGTATGTTTAACTATTGCATTATTAAATTACATATTGGTGTGTATACATATGTAAGCATCATGAAGAGCATCCTCAACTTAATTCTTTTTTAGGAACTCGGTCTGATACGAAAACCAGCTTCATTCATGACCTCTATATGTGATGAACGTGGCCAAGAATTATTATATGCTGGAATGCCTGTAACAGAAGTTCTTAAGCAGAACGTAGGAATTGGTGGTGTAGTTTCATTATTATGGTTCCAGCGGTGCTTGGCGCCAATGTATTGTAAATTTCTTGAAATGTCTTTAATGTTAACAGCTGATCACGGGCCTGCCGTGTCAGGAGCACATAACACTATTGTTTGTGCAAGAGCTGGTAAAGATTTAGTTAGCTCTCTAGTATCTGGTCTTTTGACTATCGTAAGTATAAGAAAGAAATTTTATACTATGTTATTCACTTTTGTGTATTACTTTCATGTAAGAAATAATATTAATATTTGATAAAAATTTTAATCACAGGGTGATCGTTTCGGTGGTGCATTGGATGGTGCAGCTCGTATGTTCTCTGAAGCATATGATGCTGGATTACATCCACAAGAGTTTGTAAATAATACACGTAAGAAGGGCAAACTCATAATGGGTATTGGTCATCGTATAAAGTCTATAAATAATCCAGACATGCGGGTAAAACTCATTAAAGAATATGTAATGGAGCATTTCCCTGCCAGACCGTTGGTAGAATATGCACTAGAAGTTGAGAAAATAACTACGAGTAAGAAGCCTAATTTAATCTTGAATGTGGATGGTATAATTGCCTGTGCTTTTGTTGATATGTTGAGGAACAGCGGAAGCTTCACAAGAGAAGAAGCACAAGAGTATATCGAAATTGGTGCTATAAATAGTTTATTTGTTCTTGGTAGAAGTATAGGTTTTATTGGTAGGTATTCTTTGGCTTAGTGCAGTAATGTATAAAAAGGTATGCACAATACTCAAACAATATAATTATTTTATTATTGCAGGTCATTACATGGATCAAAAAAGGTTGAAACAAGGTTTATACCGACATCCTTGGGATGATATTTCTTATGTATTGCCAGAACAATATAATTGAATTCATCTTCCATTTACATTGTTTGTCGTAAAAGCATAATAAATGTTGCGTATTCATTTAAGAAATTTAGATAGTTCTGATGGTAACATGTTTTGTCTGGTAACATGATGTCTTACATGTTTTGCTCATAATTGTGAGAAATTAGAAAAAGTACCACGTATGTTTGGTTTGATATTAAATGTTATAATATCAATGCATAAGTGAAAGCTCTTGTATGATAAATTAGTTTTCCTTGTCGCTAGTCGGTTATATTCGATATAAATGCGATTTTAAACTTAAGTTGGTGGTGACCAGAACTTAGATATGAATACGGGAAACAGAAAAAATTAGCCTTACAAATAAACATTCCATAAAGCATTTGTAATGTGGTCAGAAAACAGAACTTGAATTGAAAATATTTTATAATCGCTGATTAATGTGCAGTACATTACTACTTTATTTTTCATAATTATAATTCATGGAAGATTATAATTCACATAATCTTTTCTGGTTTATAAAAATGTCAATATTATTTTATTTAGAGAATGTTATTAGGTATACGTGCGTGCTTAAACATGCGTACTTGTATATCATTATTACATACATATGTATATATGTATGTATATATAAACATGTGCTATATGCACATATTACATATGTGTATATGCTATGTTAACAATTTTTTGCACAAATTAGTTTATCACGTATATATAAAATATGTAGGAAATAATAAATACATGTGACTTTAAGTACTATCCTTCTCTTTTAATATCTTACAAAATTTAATATCTTAACTATACATAGAATATAGAAAATAAATGTTCTACACGCGTATGTTTATTAATAAGTATGAAACTTATTAAAAAGCAAAGCAGGTAGAGTAACAAAACTTATTCAATTAGACTTCAAAGGTGGAAATTTCAGTTCAACTATTTATGAATACTACAAAATAAGGAGAGCAGAAATATACCATGAAGAAATAACTTAATATTTACTTGCAATAATATATCTTTTAACACATTTTTTTTACAGTAGTAAAATATATTTACGTATATGTATAAAATATCGTCATTTCATTCAAAATACCACCTATAGTAGAACCTTGAGATTCTGCTAAAAGATTCTGCTGTACAATGAGAATTTTGTTTTAATTAATGCAATTTTTCAAAAAATTTGTATAAAAATTGGGACAATACTTATTTTTCACATTCAACTTAAAAGATAAATAAAAAATTTGAGATTTTCTAACTATAATATACATTTTACAAGAATTGTGCTAATTAATTAACTTTGCAAAAGTACTGATTTTGATAAATTTAATGAATTTTGCAAATAAAACAAATTGAAAGCATTTTACATATTATTGTGATTGCAGACTTTACCATTAGAGAAACTATATAATAGTTCTCAACATCACAAAATAGTGAACATTCAAGTATACTTAAATGGAAATATATCTTTATTGCGTTTCTGGAATATCATCTGCTGCTGTATTAATAATTCGCTCACGATCAGTTGGTGGTGGTTTATGACGGCCTAAACGATATCTACATTTTCTTACTAATTGAGGAATAATAACGTTGTTATAACAACACATTCCAATGAGTAGTACAATGAAGCCAATGAGCTAAAAATGAAATAGGTACATGTTCATATGTGACTTGATTTTAATTTTAGATGATACAATTTCATTATGAACAGAAAAAATCAATTATGAAATTTACCTGTAAATAATGGAAGGCTTGCCATTTAAATGCTAAAGAGAAAACCCATATGATAATTGTTCTAACACTATCTAATATCATCCTTGTTGTAGCACCAATTTCTTTGGTAATACTAATGCCAGCAAAGTTAAAGAAAGCTATGCTGAATGATATACCTGTACGAAGATCATTTAAAAAATAAATTTTAATAAATAAGAGTAAATATGTCTATATATACTAACCAACTATAGCCATCAGTAAATAACCACTATTTCCAATCTGGATGAATGCATCTTTAGTAGCTTCAAGGGTTCCTTGCGAATTGTCAGCAAAAGGAGGTGGGACATGTATAAAGTTAAGGGGAATCATTAAAATGCATATAGTAATGAATCCAAATATACCTAAATAAAATATATGTTTGTTAGAATATATTTTTATGTACTAGATATTTCAGAAACGTGTATTTCAGAAACTTCATAAACCTTCCCAACCAACTGCTTGCAACGCTGGTATATTCTGTCCTGCTATGAACTTTTCTTCTATCACCATTTGAACAGCAATTATTACCTATGATAATAATTATTACGCAAATTAAAGCAATTTTATTATAAAAATATGTACATTAAAATATAAAATATACAATTATACAAAATATATAAAACATATAAAATGAAGTTTTACCTGTGCACATATGATAAGTAAATCTCCAGTTAAAATAGAATTTGTGCTGACATCTGATTTTTCCATAGTTATGTCACTGAGCCCAACGAGAGCTAAACCAATTATAACCATTACTATACCTAACCATTCCCTACTAACTAGTTTTTTATTAAGAAAACCCATTGAGAGCACAGCAGTGAATATTATAACAGCACCACGAAACATTTGAAAACTACTAGCATATGTCATATTCAAGCCGACATACATAATAGAAGTAGCACATGTATCACATAAGGCAGGAATCAGTAGAATAAAAGGATTAAATACATGTGAGCCTTTAGTTAACGGATTGCTGTCCACAGAATTATCCTTTAATATGATAAATTCAATTTTAGATATTTTCTATTTAATAAATATAAGTATATGCAATGAAAGATGCTTACTCCTCTGCGACTATAATAATGATAAAGGACTTTAAATACTAAAAGACACATCATCTCTCCAATAAACATGAAAGATGATTGCATAAAAGGATGATTGAAATGCCTAGGTTGACCATTTTCATCTGGTACAACTTGTTGATCTGCATATCTAAAAATATAAATTTAATTACTCATAATTTAATAGTTTGACAGTTAATTTATTTACATACTTTACAGATAAAGTATTGAAAGATCCAGTAACAACCATTAGTGCTGCTAAAATACATTGATAGCGTGTCCATGCCATTTTTAAATAGTTCTACAATCTATAGAAACAAAATTTATAAATTTATAAGAATTTATTTATAAGATATATTTATAAGAAACAGTTATACATTAAAATTATAGTGATAATTCAAAGATATTTTAAATAATGATAGTGTATATAACGTTAAATTTATATCTGTGATTATTAACTCAATAAAAATGAGATAATGTGATAGTATGCTAAAAGAATGTAAATGCTTATTCTCAGTAATGATTAAATGCTTTCATGAATATAATCATGAATTATGTTTCCTACAAACTTAATACTTTTAATTAGAGCATCAGAAAAGGATTTATTTTAATGTAACAATATAATTAAAGATAACTTTCATATTTTAAAAAAGATATATATTTATATATTGATATTGATTAACAATTGTAGAAATTTCATATCTTCATATTCATGAACAATATTATAAAATCAAATTCTTTTAAATTCTATAATACAATGATTACTTGAAAATTTAAGGTACGTGTACTAACAGGAAATAAATGATTCACGACGACATTGCACGAAGATAAAAATTTATAAATGTCAAACGGAAGACGAGCAAATATTTTTATTATTACAGCACAGCTCACATCGTACAATAATTTAAAGATAAATCAAAATCATATCATTTATTCCAAATAAGTAAAAATTGAAAATATTGAGATTTTCCGAAAATAAATAACGAAAAGCTCATAAACGTCAGATTATATCTTTCAACAAATAAGAGATTATTACAATATTGAAATATAGTTATTACCCAAATAATTAAGATATAGATTCCTAAATATATAATAGTAAATACGATAAAAATGATAATTTTCAAAATTCTTAAGCCACAGTTATATGTATGTATAAAGTGTAAAATTAAGTGCATTTGTCGTTAGAATAGAATTAGTGAATAATATTTTAAATTTTTAACATGGTATTACCACTATTATAAATTATAGTAAACCACTATTATAATTTATAAAAAATAAAGTAACAAATTCGAGTTCATTGCACAGAAATGATAAAGGCACGATGAATAGACATCACCAGAGAAATGGTGAAGGTAGCACTGTTAACTGTTACTCACGTTCACGTTACTGAAGGAATAATCTGAACATATCAATCTCAGCATTAAAGGTTCTCAATTCCAACTATTTTCTATATTTTGCATGTTAAGCGTGCAATAATACATTTGTAAATATTTCATTCTGTTATAATTATACTGCGGAATAATAAACAATTCTGAAAATATTTAGAAGTTGCAAGATATTTGACGCAATATATATATTTTGTATACATACACATACATATATATGCATACATATGCATTCAGGTGCATTTATATATTATATATTTTGCAGAAATCATACAAATATTTAAACAGGTAATCATCCACAATATTAACAAGTTTCAATATTCAGTGGGATCATTTTTAATACTTATTATATGCTTAAGATGACTATTCATACTGTATATTAATTTTTTATTAAATATAAGATTATATTATTATGAGATTATATATAATATAATATATTATAACATATATAATATAAGATTATTAATTTAGGGTAAATATTTTGCAACTTCTAAACACTTTCACAATTGTTTAATAGTTTACCAATATAATTATGATAATTGAGTGTCGTTATGGCGCGAATGAAATTTTAAAATATTTCGTATAACCAAGTATAACACACGTAATGAGTTCATAAAGAGTATACGAATACCTATGTACGTATTTTTACAAGCCACTCTAAGTTTTATTTTTCGAGTGAAACGTGTAGAATAAAATATTAAAGGAAAAAGAAATATATTCTAATTATACACTTTTATAATCCTAGAAAATAAAATATACTCCTATAATGATTAAAATTTGTTTATAGTTTTGTTTGTTTGAAAAAAAAAAGATATATTATTATTCTACGATAAATCAGAGATACAATTGCTGATAATTTAAATAGCCCGCTAAAAATAAACAAGACCACTAAATGATTGCCCTATAAGTTTGTTGGAAATAGTTCTTTATTTCGGGCCATGCAAGTGTTCAGTTATCTGTAAATCGTTTAATTAAGGAATCAAGTTTTTATTTACATACCTGATTTTTGAGTTATAAAACGCAGAAAATATGTGAGTGATAGAAATAGTAGTTTGCTGTTCAAAGCAATGGATGATAATATTATGTGCGTATTTTGAAATTATCAGTGGACAAAAAAGCATGAACAGAAAGTAAAGAAACTAAAAAGAAACATTTTATGTCGCACAAATATACAAAAATTTCATATCAAAACATAATGTCATCGTTAAATAGTAATAAAAGATTAGCCGAAGTTTTGGAGCTATTTCTGTTGCCTAATTATAACATTGTGTCTACTACCTATCTTGATCTTCTATTATCACACATTTCCGAAGATATTAAAGAGTGTAAGAAAACTATTTTATAAATTATATCATAGTGCATAGTAAAATTATTATAAAGAATTCGTTTTTTAATCTTTGTTATGTTTATTCCATTTTTATTCATTGTATTCGTATGTAATTTATATTTTATCATGTATTTTATCATTCAATTCCAGGTGACACAAATAGTTATGAAAATTATGAATTGTTTCAAAAATGGGTATTAAAAGCACTGCACACTTGGAGTTCTGAGTGCCTTCCTTCCCAACCTATAACTATATTTACTTTAAAACTTATAGGATTAGTTTCACATAATGAATTAAGGTTTCATTATTGGCAGTTTAAAGACGTGTACAACAGATTATGTGACATATTTAACCTACGTAAAGATGATTTACCAGTATCTATTAAAATGGCTTATATTACAATGTTATCTAATTTAATCAAACATAGAAGTGGTAGACAATGGATTATAGATTCTGGTAAGTAATATGTGTTTTTTAATGTGTATATAGAGTTATAAGATGATAAAATTTGTATTTTATAGATGCTTGGAAAGATGTTGTAAAATATGCACATTGGAATCACACGCTATATGTTACTCATGAAAGCCATAAATTTTTGTGGCTTTTACTCTCACATGAACAACAAAATGTTAATTTTTGTAAAGAAGTTATTTTAGCAATGGCAGCACCATTGATAACGAGTAATTTTGACATTCAAACATGTCAAGTGCTGCAAGATAATTATTTGGAAGAAAATAAGCTATTGTGTACCACACTAGATCTGTTAACCAGTATCATTGAGAATACACTGTTTGCAGATATGGATAATACAATACCTGAATTATGCCAAGAACTCATTGATTTAGAAATGAGAGTAAAAGCACTGTTTGAAGCATGTATTAGTACAAAACTTTTATCACATATTCATAAGCTATTCATTCTATGTTTGTTCATTCCAATTAAACAATTCATTAGAGGAGGGAAAAAAACAGAAACTGAAACAACACTGAAGTTCTACACTGAATTGAATTATATATCTATAATGCTTCTCTCCAAAGCATATGTGGTAGAATTAGTAAAGACAAACAAATTTTTAATGATATTTTGGAAAAAGTTACAATCATTGCATGAATTTTCTTTCAGTCAGGAACATAAGTTTGAACATCAAGCTATATCTATAATGGTGAGTACTTTGCTTTTTATACTTTCATAATGCTAAATAATTCAAATATTTTTTCTACAAATAGATTATGCCTTTGGCTTTATGTATTAAACATACATATAAAGATTCTGATATTTTTGATATGTTTCTTACCAAACTGTTTGATGTAACATGTACAGCTGTACAAAGATTGGGATACAATGTAAGGGATGCTGTACTTAAAAATGATGTACCTGTAGCACAGATTGCCAAAGTTGATATTGATATGCTTTTAGAAATAATGGACATCATGGATAGGGTATGTGCAATGAAAATTTTTGATAATAATGTTATAAATTATTACCAATATGTTGTTTATAGTTATATCTAATAATTCTCTATATATGTGTATATATATATATATACACATATATATATGTATTCTCATATCAGGATATTGCAGTTATTGTCTTTCAAGCAATGTGTCATGTCCTAAAAAATTGTGTGCCAGATGCATGCAGTGAAACTTTAGATAGTATGACTAATGCAACACATTTGGAAAATGGACCAAGGAAACAAGTATATAAGTTTCCCTTAGAAGGGGATCCCATAGTTGATCATCCTACATTATTATCATCACTTCTAAATGGTTTAGCAGTCATGACAGAAAAGTTTAAACTAAAATGGCAAGAATGTGTAGAAACTATATGCTTGTTGTCATTGGCTCAAGAAATTTTAAATCACCCTGGAACATTGCCTATAGTAAGTTTAGATATATTCATCATAAGATGGTTTATAATTTGTGCATTATAAATATGCTTGAATATTGTTTTCAGATTTGTGTGAAAGCTTTAAAAGTATGTAAGTTAGCAATTCAGAATTTTATGCCACCTGATTTAGTACTGTTAATTGAAACAGATAGTCACATGAATGAAATTGGGCCAACATTGTTTAAAAGATTACATGATGTCAACTGGGAAGTAAGGGATAGTGTACTGGAAGTTTTAAATACTATAGCTATAATTTCAGAAGACAGTAAGTAATCATTTATGAATAATGTTATTTTCATATGTAATATGCGCAAATATTTGTAGAATATCCGGCGTTTCAAGAATATTTATTGGCAAATGAGTTTCTACAGCTAGCAGTTGAAATTAGCAAGACGGACAGTGAAAGCTATGTTCGAGCATCTGCTTTAGTTTTTCTTTCAACTACTGTTCGTATAAATAAATTATGGAAAGAAAAATTATCGCAATTTGATTTACCTGTATGTGTCATTAAAAAGTATATAATTTTCGATTAATATTTGATAATAAAACTATATTCTTTTACTTCAGAATACTGCAATAATGCTACTCAACAATGAAAGCGAGGCCATAGTCAGAAAGGAAGCAGTAATTCTACTGAAGGAATTATATGTACATCGTAAATGGTCGTGAGTAATGTTGTGCAGCACTGCTGTCAGTCATTTCAATATCATTGATAGAGTAATTATTTTTTAGGAAAAATATTATCGATTCAATGACATTGACAATGGCAAAAACTGCTGTGCTTGATCTTCATTGGGAAGTAAAGATAAGTGCTCTCGAATACTGGAATCACGTTATAACATCGCATTTGTCCGATCAAGGTGTACTCGATGGTCATTTTCCAAAAGTAACGTTTTCAAAAGAACACAGGAAAATCGTATCTTTAAATGAAACTGAGATAAAGCGGAGACTTAATAAAGCGCTAGATGAATTAGCGAAACAAAATTGCTTAAGAGTAAGTAGATCTACATAACATAATTCTTAACCAATAAGTCACATCTTGCATTGCATTTTAGGTCCTTTTGGTTACTCTAGAAGACAGTGATCTTGAAGTATGCAAAACATCAGCAGCTATAATAAACGAATTAAAAGCATTCCTTTTGAAGTACAAACTTAATGAACCTTTACCAGCATTGCCTCTACCCAAAGATAGTGCCACTTTAGATACCTCTTATGTTAAGTACGAACCACCAGATAATGTTGCAAGTTCCAATTGTGAGATGCTCAGTAATTCTAATAATGTGATAGAAGAAATTCTAGATGTTAATGATGCAAATCTACTTGCTTCTATATACAAACATTCAATAGAAGCCGATAGTAAAACGCAAAAATCAGAGGAGAAAACATTTCAATATATTCCTTGTGTGACTAGGCAAGTTTTTCTTCAAACAATTTTTGATATGGACATCACTGCATATATCGAAGAGAAAGAGCGATGGTTGACCACATACTCCACTAGTTTTGATTCAACGTTGGATGATATATTAACAATGTACAAAAAAGGAGACGTTAATTCAATGGATTGCTATTAATCATGAATAATGTGCCTTATATATTGCACAAAATAAAAACTCAAATCTTCTACATAAGTATGGTATGCACCTTTTGTTCTTACATTACTTTTAAATTTATAATTTTATGAGTTACATCACACCACAGTTAAAATAAGATCATGTCATAAATTTTATAATAAAAATAAGATTTTATTATAAGTACATTTATATATTACATAGAAACATTTATAATAGGCTTTTTTCTCATAGAATTTGAGTAATAAAAATAAAACGAAATTTTCATACAGTGCTTATTTATGCAGCTGATATAGAATAAAATGAATGAATACTTATGTATTTAACATATAAAGAAACATATTAAAATTGTTATATAAATTGTTTATGCTCATTTATATAAAACATTGTTTTTGTTAATAAAAAGAAAATACAAAATTTTTTATTTATATTCATATTACACACAAACATAAATCTGGAAAGTAACAAACTTAAAAACTAATCAGATTTCATAATAATATAAAAAAACATTGTTTGTATTATTTGTACTTCATTCAGTCTTTATAATTTTCCATATAACTAAAACATATATATTATGTTTAAAGAAAATTTGCAATGTCAATTTGCTCTGGCTGAGAGTAAAGATTTTTTCCATCAACAGACATTTCTTGTTCATCAGCACTCACAGTAATAATAGAATTCCAAGGAAAGTTATTACATGATGAATGATATGTCAAAACATCTGTATCTGTATTAGTGCTAACTACTTCCAATGCTGTAAACTGTTTTTTTTCAGTATTTTCTATTGGATTTGTTATCTTTGGTACAAGGAATTCTTCATTAATAGTTGTATTAACAGTGGAATCTATATTATTCCAAAATGAAGTTGTTGCTGTTTCACAAGGCTCAGTCTTTACTTGTTTCACAGTTGTATTCTCTATTCCTATAATTGTATTGATTTGCTGTAACATATTTCTTATATTTGTCTCTTCTACACCTGTTTTATCTTTTTTCTTCCTTCCCCTATGCTTCTTCTTATTTAGATCAGTGCAAAGACTTTCAGTGATATTAAAAAATTCTTCATCAGTTATTTCTTTTCTTTGATACAATTCACGTTCCCAAGCAATAAACTGACTACAGTTTATCGAACAATTATCATGAGTAAATTTTTTTGGTGAATTAATTGCTTCATTTTTATACTTATATTTTGGTTCAGGTTTAATGAAAACATGATTGTATATATTTTCATTGTTATTGTTATCGCCTAAATTTATAGGTTGCAAATATTTTTTTTTTGTACATTTCATATCATTCAAAACTTTGAAGCCTTGAAGATTAATAATAGTTTGCGATAACTCTATTGGATTGTGATGTTGGATATGATGATTATGTAAATCTATGACAGTAGCATTTGGATGCTGACAAATAATGCATTGGTAGAACATAGACATTCTGTAACTATTGCAATTCTACCTTCATAAAGTAAACAATATATAAAATGTTAAGAATAATATATCTATCTTTTTGATTACCTATTAATAAAATCAATATTTCATATATTTCTATACGATAGTTAAAAAAAAAAATAATGCAGTTAGAGATTTACCTTCAAAAGATCGTACTTATGAGGTTATATAAATATCCAATAGGGAGATCGAAAGAATTATAGACCACAATATTTGATTATACATGAACATAACACTTATCGCGCAATAAAATTTTATGTAAATCATATAAAGATTAAATAAGTTTATTATATTTTACATGATATTGTCTATTGGACAATAATGTCATGCATCCACGTGAAGATCTATGATACTATGTCAATATAAGTATATATGTGTCTACATATGTATAACGACATGTAATATGTGAAATAAAGTACAGAAAAATGTTATCATAATATATAATATAAAATGTTTAAATTAAAAAAAATTAACAATTTCCTTTAGTGCAAACGAAACGTAACATTCTATGTTTCATATAATATCAAATCGTACAATAGATCAACAAATCGATGGCTTACTGCACAAAAAATGTTCGCTTTTAGAAGAACAATTTCAAGAGATTAATTTTTATTTTAGTATTTTCGAGAAAAACAGTTTAAAAAATTCAATGATACTTTATAGCTAAATAAATACTTCTTGCATTGTATTTATCTTTATCAATGCTATTATAAAATTGGTTGCAAATTGTGCATTGATCCTTTTGAAGAACATAAAATGACAAAGGTGAATCATGGTTCTTGAACTTATCTTTCTATATGTATGTACTAAAAAAAAAAAAATGAAGAAAATATAATTTTTTACAAATTTATGAAGTAGATACAAATATGATTTTTACACATAAAAGTTATTTTATACATAAAAAAGCAATCAAGAACTATTTATTGCATATGAAAACTCAAATTTCACAAAAAATGGACATGCAATATTTGTGCAATAAGTCGCCGAGATATAAATTGAAAATTTTTATTTACATAGTACAACATAATACAATAGATTGTACATTTTTGGAGAAAGGTTAACAACAAAAGATCGTATCATTTATTTTTCGATTTTCGTTTATTCACCGGTTGTTATATAAGGCGGCACGTAATTTCTTCTAGTGTGACGGTCGATTACGTTGCGATAAATGGAAGTATTACACGGGACATTTCGGCGTTGGTGTTATAAATAAAAAAATGCAAAACTTAAATAGCTGACGATTAAATTTAGATCGTAAGACGCGTACTGTTTGTGTGCATCAGAACGTGCATCGCGAATATCGGAGTAGTTCGAGATAAATCGGTGACGATATGCGCGCTGTGATTGGCCGACAATTGAAAACGGGCCAATAAGCGCACGTTTCGCGCCGAAAAGATACGATTACACAGACCGGTGTGAGCATGCGCGCTCTTTGATTATTCTCGCCATGATTCGGCGCGAGCTTTCAGTCACGCGCAACGCTTCGTAGGGGAATTGTATGAAGGACTCGTTTCGTGACCATCGTGAAAAAAGGAAACTATTTCAAGTTAAATTTGGTATAGCGTGTTGGCTAAAAGGCAACAAGTGTAACGTTCACTGATCGTGCATGAAACGGTTGTGCGCGTGTAGACCCAACTATGTCTTTCTACTTTCGCGACCGGCCGAAATTCGGCGACAGACTACGTGGTAAATCCGGCGACGAACTTCTGCAAGAGATTAAACAACAGTTCGACGAAGACAGCAAGTCTTTCTTCGAGCCTACAAATAGATCGCAACGGGATCCCTTTGAACGACATTCCACTTTCTCAAGGGTGAGTTTGTCTCTTCTTTACGTAAATCTCCGTTTAAAGTCAAATCGTGCAAATCAGTGGAACATAATATTTATTATTAAAATTAAGTTTCTGGAATAATGCTTTTTATGTAAAGCATATTTTTATGTTTAAGCGTAAGTGTTGTTTTCTCATCACGGTTTTAAGAGTTAATTGTACCTTATTTGTTAACCTTCAGATTTTCATATTTCAGTGTCAAATTATGATAGAACATCGTTAATTTTTGTTTCTGTTGGTACAAAAATTTATTTTCAAGTTCATGTAAAATGTATTTATTATAAATTACGATATTTTGTTCATTTTATTTAATAATTTAAATAGTAATTTTCTCTATTAGTTTGGTTTAAATAGTTTAATTCAACATAATGATAATATAAGTAACAACATGGTAGAATTGCAATATCAATACTCTATCAGTTTAAGTTTGAAATGCGTCCAGCAATACTCACCAATAGCACTAGATTTCAAATGCAACTAAAAATTTTAATATTAAAAAAATATTACTAAATACTATATGGATCTATACATATAATGATGTAAACTCAAAACATCAAAACTCAAAACAGAATATCAAAAGGTTAACGGGTAATTTTTCGTCGAACTACTTTTTAAATTATTATATCTTTATACCCTCATTAGAGTCACTTTGGAATGTCGAAAAAATGTGTTCCTTCTTGCATGATTTGAATGTGTTGTACGAAAATTCTTTATTTATAGAGTGGCCCAATTTCTACATCGTTTCACCAGCATGTATTTAGTTTTCTCTGCTTGTCGGTTATTCTTGTCACAATGCCGATATTTTCAGAAGGCAAAAAGTGAAAAAACTGTCGTGCTTATTGGTGATCGGTAGTTTTCAAGTACCCTGATGTATAAAGATTCGAAAAAATATAAATGTGTGGTAGGTTCATAAGTGCAATATTTTTCATATAGGGTGATGTTTTTTGCATTGAATATAGTATTGTCGAAATCGTGTTGTTACGAATTAATTACGACAAATATTTTAGTTTTAACACAAGAACTACTAACACTTAATATGTATGCACTTAAATGTATTATGCTTAAATGTATTAGTTTATAGTTAATGACGAAACCAAATAGGTGTGTGTTTCTATTACAATAAAAGTAAATATAGACATCATCAAATATACTTGCTAAAACAAAAAATCTGATACCAGTTATTTTAACTAATTTGATAGTTATATATATATATATATATATATATATATATATATATATATTATTTTATTCTTCTATGTTATGTGAACGTTGCAAAAATTTGGTATTCATTATGCCGAATCACCTGTTCCGCGTTGTCAACGAGCCAATTGTCATAGTTCATGGCGGTCGCGTGACCGTTACAGCTGTATCGGGTACCGTGAAAATTTTTCAATTATTTTATCGCGATCGTTTTAACGCACTACGTATTATGTGTTCCATACAATAATTGTTTAATTATCATTAAAAAGAATAACGAAAAATTTTCAATACGTTGGATACAGTATCCCTTGTAATATTACTCAATTCGAACTGTGACCTTAGACTCATGTAAACAAGACAATTTAACGATCAAATATTTCGGTAATCTTGTGATAATCGAGATTGTGCCAATGAATACCACAATAAAATATCTACCTGTATTATTTTTTTTATCGACGAACTTTAGAGTATTGTTGTGAAAATAAACTAGTATTTCGATATGTATAGAAGGGAAATATAATAATATGATAACTTCCTAATATAATGATAAGATAGTTTTAAAGTTAAGATTACTTTACCTCAGTGTCATTTTGTATGCATACATAAAGTATGTATATATAGAGATTAAAAATGCACTAATCGGTTCCTATAGACAGTAAGTAGACTTATCTACCGTCGATATCGATCTATCTATGCGAATGTAAAGAGAGCCTTAAGAAACAAGTAGCTTAGTATCAGCCGTCATCTGCTTTTTATTTCAAATTCAACAAATTTATGAAGAGCTTTTTTTTGAAAATGGGATTTTTTTCATTCCATTGAAAAAGTCTAAGTAAAATAATTGCAAATATAAAATTGCTTTAACATATAATCTTATAGCTCTGAGCTAAATGTTTGAAAGTTACCTAAGAAACTTTTTTTTTAGCATTTTCTATATAGATTAAATATGCGGGTATCATGTCCAAAAAGGTAGTATGCTATTGCAGGGTGAATATGGAATTAAAATTGTTCATATAGTAAAAGGAAAACGATTGATGATTCAAACGGAGGCCATGGGTTTCCCTCCTTTTTCGTATGTCCTCGTTTCGCTCAACTTCGATCGCCATCTTGGTGCATAATGAACGAAACAAAATCGATTAATCTAAACGTTTTCTGGAGGGGAAAAAACGTTCAAATGACCGTCGATTCATGAGAATGGCGGAAATTGCTGTTTCTGGTCGTCATAAAAGGGTCTTTATCCAATTCTGAAATACATTAACGATATAATGATAATTTTCTTCCAAAAAAACACAATGTCTTTTCCCTAGTTATATTTATACCTTCTTTGTTACGATAATAGCCCGTAATAGAAGCGTCTTTATGGAATTTCTGATTTTATATACAAAAATATAGAAGCATAAGATTTTCAAGAAATGTGATATATAATTCTTGTTATTAAAAATATAATTTTGGTATTTTGCTTATCGATACGACAATATCTTTATATTCGTGGAAAAATTTAATTGCACCTATATCGTACTTTTATCGGAAAACAATAAAGATTCGCACCAGATACATGCGGTAAACAATTGCTGGTTTTAATCTATTCGCGAGTTCTCAAACGGAATTGTACAAGATATTTGAGAATAAAATATTTTTAAAAATCTAAGAAATTTTTTAAGAAAGGGGCAATAAATTGGATGAGACATCGTTTATATAGAACTGGTTAGAAATATAAAGATTCTCAGATTTTTTGATACTATGAATAGTATGAGGCACTATAATTTCAGCCCATTAAGAACCAATTATAATAGTTATACATTATCAGGAAACATAAAAAATGTAACTTACATGTTGTTTTCTTAAAATACCAAAAATATATTAAAATAATAAATACTTTGCAGAAGCCCACTATATAAATCAAAGATACACAAAAGCTTTTTATAATTTCAGAAGAAATTAGTTTAACATACTGTCACAAATACTTCAATGTTATCAAATTTCATCAAATTATAATATCAAGCTGAAAGAAGAAATACTACTCGAAAAATATTAATCAACTCTTTGGAATTTCACAACTATGTTATTAAGAAACCGAATTGAATACGTAGTTTATCATATTGATAAATTCAGTTTCACCAAATTTCATCAAACTGTAGAATCAAGATGAAAGAAGAAATACCATCGAAAGAATATTAAGCTGATCTTTGCAATTTTCTTTGCTTAACTTCAATATCAACAGAATTGAGCAATGTAAATCGACCGGAATGAATTACAAATGAAATGTTGTTAATGTGTTAATACAAAACCAGTAGCTTGGCAAGTGTGCAACAAAGGAACTCACAGAGTGTATTATCTATAAAAGACCTACTCGAGCTTACTCGTGTCCCTGTAGAGGGTTCTGTTCTATTCATTGAAGTCTATAAAGCTAGTGGGCTATTAAAACCACCCCAATTGCATTAAACGTCCCTTCTGAGAGAAAGAGGGTGACGACGTACCGGTACACGAGTACGAAATGAGATCAATATGGTATACGTGCGGTAAGTTTCGCAATCCTACCATCGAGAGCAGTCGCTCTACATCGGGCTGATATCATTGGCTTTTCAGAAGTGCAGACAGATTCCGGCAAAGGACCCAGAAATAACGTGTTTGTTGCCAAACGCCGGCCGGGGAGATGACTTACCACTTATTCGCCTCACCATAGACCCTTCTCTGTTTTCAACAATAAAACGTTTCATTGATCAATCGATAAGATCGTTCTGACGGAGGGTGCGTTCCTTTTAAAGTAATGATACGAAGCCAGAATGCATTGCTTCGTTGCGATCTTCTTTGGATAGAAGAATATTAGTCAGGGTGGACTTTCTTGATTTTCGAACTTCTTCAATAGGTTGATAGCTTAGCAGACTTGGAATTATTTGGAAAGTATATTATTTTTTAAAGATAGAGGATTGAGTTAAAAATATCTTTTTTCTTTTTTAGAATTAGAAGATAAGTCAGGGTTAGTGGAATTAATGCGAGATATTCAATTTTATTTATGGGGAATTTCAAGGAAAATTTTACAGGAGAAATGTATAAAGTATCCAAACTCATTATAAGATTTGTGAAGAATGGATGAAACAATTTTCTGCTTTTACACTTCTTTAGTTATGTGTATAAAAATATGGTACCCAAAATTTCGCAGAAAGGGGGAAATTCAAAGAAGAAACGAGGACAAAAGAGAAGAAAGATAATTTCGTAATTACTACCATAAAAGTATATTTAATACTAACAACACAAAGAAACAAGATGGAAGAAAGGGTAAATGTCTTAGCCGCGTGATCAAGATGGTATCTTCCAGTAAATCTAAAAAATTCTGCAAATGTAAAATTTCTGATGATTTGCAAGAAATTTAACGTGTGCGTGGAAAATGTCACGGATCAAATGGACAGATTATTCTGGATCGAACGGTTCTTGGTTTGGAATGGCGAGAGGGAATCAATGGCAGCTATTTTCAGAGGCTCTGGCGTCGGCGACGACTTCGTCGTCGAGAACGTTCCTAGGTCTTCGAACATGCCGATGGTGTTTGAAAATTGAGAACATTGCTTCATGATATGCATCTCTTACGAGAAAAAAAGCAACATTACTTCATAGTTGTCAAAATCCTTTTTATACCGACTTTGGGAAAAAAGGAAGAGTATCTCAATTCAATGAGAATATATTTTTTTATTCTTAAAAGAATAATTCCATCTAACTTGAGTCACAGATTTTATCTTTATTTTCTTTTTTTTTACTTCTTTTTTATATCACTTTTTATTTTCAGAAATATCTTTCTCATACGAGAAAGAGCCAGCAAATGCTGATCAAAAGTATTTTTACATGTATTTAACATATACATTTTCTTCTTTATATCAGTCTGTATTCTTAAAAGAACATTTCCTCTAACTTGGACAAAAAATACTGTTGTTTCATAATATTTTTTAAAGAAACGACAAAGTATTCTGTTTTATAATTTTGCCGATATTGATCCATCTTCAGAAAAGATATACAAATTTTTTTATGAAGTTCTTTTCTAGAGATGAAGTCTTGAAAGTGCGATAGAAATGATCATTTCTGGTATAGAACGTAGTCATCCGTCTGGACCCCTGCATCAATATTTACTCTGGCAAGATTGCTGCCGTCACTGGCCGATTTTCTTTCATTTTTTTGCGGTTCCCATTCACTTCTCCGTCCTGGATATCGACGTGGAAAATGTTATGGAGACAGAAATGCTTGGAGAGGGTAAAAGTATATCAAGGGAATATTTTATTGATTCTGGCTAGAACTTAGATCTACTACTAGATATGTCTCTTCATACCAGAAAAATTCTAAAAAGTATAGATAATAAAGAATTACCAGTCCTGAAATAGAAGTAACATCTATAAACAACCGCTACATCAACTCTCTTAAGATAACTAGAAGAAAGATAAGACAAACAAGTATTTAAATTCGTAAAGGAACAGAATAATATAATATGACACACCATTCTCTCCTTAAAGATCTAAGAAAATGCGATCAATTAAATATTAAAAATTTCTAATTTTATATTTTGAAAAAGGAAGAGGAAAATGGAAGAAGTGGAGAATGTAGTACTCCATCATAATAATCCAGAATTAAATGATACTATTCCTATAATTTTGTAATAGTGGAGCTTCCCTATGACTTGTAATACTGCATGATGTTTCGTGGTAATGCATCAATGGTGACTCGTCTCCGATTGAACCAGGCAAAGTTTGGTGCTAACTGCAAGATAAGACACCTCGTTACACCCACTGCAATTTTCATGCGATGACTCACGAAGTCATTGGGATTCATCGTGCGTGGAAAGGGACGTCTTGAAAAGTGCTCTCTTTCTCCGTTCTAAGAACCACGTCGCGGACCCTTGATTATCCCTCCTACTTTTCTTGGTGAACGTCATTCATGAAGCGGCATTCCTATCCGCTTTATGGCCAGTTCTGCGAATCGTTCGAAGGGAAAGGGTCATATCGTGTCTTCCTGCCGCGAATTTTGAGAATTGACATATTATTTAACCCTCTATAATCGTGGAATTTCCTTTATTCATAAGAAAAGTATTTGGTATCATAATGTTGATATTTAAAAGATTTATTGATAGCAATTATCAATTTTTGAATTTAAAATTGAATTAAAAAATAGTCAGAAGGAAGAAGTTACAATATTTTTTCTTATAAGTAGAGAAATTCTAGTTATAAAAAATCAAGACAATTAAAATTAAGACATTATGCAAAGTAAAAACTCTGAATCCTATTCTCAATACGTAGATAATTATTAATAATAGAATAGAATGAAATGGACTTTCTAAGGAAATAAATAAACCTACCAAACCTCTTAAACATGTTATAACAACATAAAATTTCACAAATTCTTCTCAAAATTCAAAACTCTACAGTTTTTGCGTTATATTTAGTATATAATATGTATAGGAACTATATTTTTATATTATTTCATATGTTTCAAGAATAATACAAGATATATTTTGAATTTTGAAATAATCCCCGAGAATATGGTTCTTAAACAAATAACGAATTTATAGAACATTCTTAATTATACAAAGTACATTCTTGAAGATATCTTCTCATTGTAAACACAAAGAAAGAAGTAATAAAAGTAAAGACATGATTGTAGTAAGTTGTGTGTCTTATCTCGAAGATCATTTCTGTTCGTATACATTGAGTATGACAATGCTGCTATAATATTACTGCACGATCAAATTCTTTACACGCTTCCTAAGAGGTATGTCTAATGTTTTTTCAAAGATCTTCGAAAATTACATAGTCCTTGTGCATGAAGATTGGTATCATGGTGTCCTCGACCTTCGATGCTTTTAGCGGGCTTTTAGCTTTTATCGCCACGCCCTATATCAATTACAATTGGTTGAAGTATTTCAAACGTACAATATTGATCCTCATCTATTAACAAACCTTTAGTACCTTTCATACCAATGTCCAAAAGTTTTACATTGTTTACTATTTCATATAAGGCATATACAGCATTTGAGAAAAAGAAACACCTGATTATTAATACATAGTAATTAATAACTAAAACATTACGTATTCAATATCATCATATAATATATATTATTTTGTATACATTAAATATAATGCTACGATATTTAAATATATTGTACAGTATACAATATCTACTTAATATAATAACTAAATTAATAATTAAATTCGCGAGAACTCCACTATGATTTATAGAACAACGGAGAAATATATCTAAAATGTTTCTGTTGCTAGTCTAGTTCGTAAAAATTTCCGATCCTCTAATTTCAAAATATTTCACCGAGACTATTATGATTGTGAGGTAAAATAGTGATTCAAAATTATCTAATGGCGGCTTACATCAATTTTAAAATCTCAAAGATCGGAGTAAAAAATAAGAGAACGTGGCGTTGACCGACGTGTTGAGACTAGTATACTCGTTGTATCAATGGAGCATTACAAGCGTATGCGTTCGACCTGTAGTAGGAATCTCCACTTTTCCTTTCACTCTTTGATCGTTCGATACACGTGCACATCATGCTTTGTTGCGTGTGAAACACGACGCAGTTCCGTGTGAAAGTGTACACACTGATCATTCTTATTTTCACTTCTCATAGTAATAATTTAATACAAGAATGTATAACAGATCGTAATCGTATTCAAATCAAATTCGTAGATCAGTGATTTTAGATTATGCTATCAAATTTATATTTAATAAATTATATGTATAAGTATCATGATAAAACCTTAGATTTAATGGATGAAATAAATTTTTATATAGGTTCCATTTCTTCAGTTATGTTAATAACAATATGAAATTGCATAAAAATTCGCAGTAAGAATTTTAGAAGTAAGTATGTAGTATGTGTTTACACGCGGACCTAATGCGTGCAAGAATGCATGCATGTATAGCATAGTATATGTAGTAGAGATATGCTGATATCCGTAAGCCCGTAAGGAAATCAGTCTTTACTTCTCTACACTCTACAGTCATCTCTATGACGTCACGAAACTTCAGTCTGCTAAGGAATGGCGATCGAGCACTTCCTCAAGCTTCATAGTTTCCTGGCCGCGCCATCGATCACCGTAGATCATCGATCATCATTATCGATGATCGTGCGAGTGATCGAAACGCGTGAACAAGATCGAGAAACAAAATCGAAGACGAGACTGCAATAAGTTCTCATATCGAATAACGTGATCCACGATTTGTTCGATCGATTTTGAATATTAACGATTATACTTACTTTTAAGTCTCCGTGAGAGACGTTTGATCTAGTTCGAGTTTTGTAAAGAGATGAAAAGATAGAATTGTTGCCTGGATAATATTTCATTAATACATACATATTTGTCACGTGACAATTTACAAATTACAAATTGCAATTTACGTCTTTTTCTTCAAAAACTACAAAATCGTTTATATCATAAGAAAGGTGTAATTTATATTTTGCAACTTAGTTATTGAACCGTTAGATGGCAACACTCTTCACAAAAATTATTAAGATATATGTATACCATTTCTGTTTTGACTGTGTATCAATTTCATAGATGAAAGTATTTTTTGAATATAACATAAATAATATATTGTATGAATAAAAATTTCAGATAAAAATATTTTAATATTCATTGTTGTACGAAGTGTGAATATACTAATTTGTAATTTGCGATCGTAACGGGAACACGACAAGTAATAAAACATTTTTCCGAACTCCTGTTATGGTATTCACCTTTGCTAATGATTTATGATATTTGTATCATCATAAAAAACATTTAAATTGAGCTATTAGATATATAATTTTATTTACCTCTTCTGACTTGACTCGTACAGAATATATAAGGATGATCTTCTCTTTTAAACATCGTGTCATCGTTTTAATGAATCGAAGCAAATTTCATTCCCTTCCATTGCCATGATTCTGACATGCAGCTTTGAACTATTGATATTCAAAGAAAGTCCAAGTTTCATTACGTTCAGTTACATTAAATTATCAAATTTAAAAGAATATGAAAATTATTCTCATTGATCTTATCGTTAGATTATTCAATGTCCATCCCTGTTAAAAGTCTGCTCCTAACCTTAAAACTAGTCTCTTATTAGACATCAATCTTTTCAATTATTCTGCGTGATGAGTGAAACCAGAAGTTTTACGGTTTGTTTCACATATTACACAAGACGTGTATATAGGTTTATTCGTGGATTATTCTCGCCATAAAAGAAATTCCGTCTCGTTACGTCCAATATCATTATCATTATAAATTAAAAGATTGAATGAGAGATTTGTAATCCTAATTGGTCGGTAATTATTGTACTTATTATATTCATAACAAATTTATGCATCATTTTCATAAAATTATACTAATATTTATCATGTGATACATATCCATAATTAGATTGAGGATTGTTATGTAATTTTGTAAAATTTAAAGGCACAAAGATGCACACAATGTAGGTATATACATACTAACATGATGACATACCAAAATATATGAAGTATTCAAAGTAAAACATCTGTTAATAGAGAATGAAACAAATCTCTATTTGTTTTATTTCTTTAGTTGTATTCATAAAATTTTGGATCTGCATAAATATCCGCAGTCTGTACATATATATATATATATATATATATATATATATATATATATATATATATAACAAACCGCTATTTTCTACCCCTATTGTAAAACTTCATTTTCATAATTTAAGCATTAAGAGGTTAAAACCGAAACGTTTTCGAAAGGTAGAAATACCAATGGCATTTATGTATATCACACTTCTGCAATCTTATAAGAATCCTTGAATGGTGATTCGAAACGAATAATTCGAAACATCTGAAAGTCGGAGATGAAGATCGTGCTTGATAATAAGTTGTACATGGAAACATAAAGTGTTCGAAAACCATGGCTACCACACGTACAATTTATTCTTGCCATTGTCTCACGCGTGCAAGATCACCGAAGTGCAATATTCGCGTATAGAATTCTACAGAATCCGCAGATGGCAGTTCGCTAATGTATTGCCAAGCAATCGATTACATAATCTCTATCTTGTAGATTGTAGGGGAACACGAAGTGAGTCATCTGTCGAGCGAATTACCGTTGTGTACTCATGCATGTGCAAATCGACATGTTCGTCGAAGTGTACGATTCGATCTGTGTTTCCTGCTTATTGTCAAGCGCGGTATAAACATTCGACACTATTGAAAGTTTCAATCCGATTCTACTGCGTTTCGAAAATATTCCACAGGAAGCTGATTCCACGATTTCCACAACGCATAGACAAAATTGCACCTTGGTGATCGTAAAGGAATTATAATTTGATATTTCGCGACGCTGTACCACGTGCTCGCTCACGCTGTTATTAAATGTACATTGAGCGCGAGTAATAAACTATTTTTGATACTTTTTTGTTGATATTTTAAGCCGCATTTAATTTGTCAAGATGAAATTTAATTTATATTGTTTTTTTAAATTAAAGATATCCAAATGGATTGCATAACTTTATTATTTTGATAAAAAGATAGTATTTTTCGTAAAAATAATTATATTCGTAGCAAAAGTAATTCACTATATTATTATAAATAATTATTCTAAGAATAATGCTCTTTCGAAAATCAAGATAGAGAATTTACATTTCTTACATCATTACGTCAATCTTTTTCTTTGCTTTTTATGATTGTAGCATTGACGCGTTACCATTAAATATTATAAATTACATGCTAACATTATTATAAATGTTGCTTAATCTAGTGAACGCTTTTTTTTCGCTAGTAGACATGAAAATAAGTAGAAATATATTTTCGTGAAACGTTTCCAGGTAATGTTAAGATATTGTTTATTACGGTCTTAAATAAATATCAATTACAAAATATCTTAAATGAATATACATTACAAAACATTAATTTTTAGATAAGAAAAATTATATAAAGTTACTTAATGAATTATGGAAGTTTCCGAAGGGTAATTGAAAATCGCGCATTAGATTATGAAATCTTATTCCTACTTTGCTTGGCCTTTATCCAATAAAGCATCATTTCAAAGGTTTCTATATACCATTAATTACATCTCAATGGCATAACCGGCTGTATAGACATACTCTATGTACTATTATGTCACTTGCAGTCGCCTTTAAATATAGTGTTCTCACGGCTAAAGTCATAGTATTAATTATTCTATCGTCATCCTTGGATATTTAAAAAAATAAATCATCAAATTGTATCATATTGATCAACACTATGCAAAACAGTTAAACATGTAGCTTTAAATAGAATTCTTCTGAATTATTTACTGGCACATTAGACACATTAGAATATTATAATATCAATTTAATGTAAATATTATTTTGAATTCTTCCATATAGAACGATTATCCTCAAAAAAAAAAAGATAAGTGTATATATTTAATTATTGTTGAAATTTAAACAAATCTATAATTACATAACTCAAATAGAATTCATTTATTTCACTAATACTACTATATTATTGCAAATATAGATAAGATGAAATTTTATCATTAGGTGATGATAAAGTTAGGTCACGACGAGCAAGGTCTCGGTTTGTTGTTGCGTCACGATGCAATATCTTGATTATAAAGCATCTATATTACATGATACCTGGCCACACGACCTGCACACGTATTTTCACGTCCAGCAGAAGAGGTTTGGATCGGGGCCAAATACTGCGATCGTATGACTAATTTTCAATGGCTGACTTTTAGTACTTCAGCGGTATAATACATCTGAAATCGTAAAGCCAAGTTGACATATAATCAGTTGATATTACGTGATAAAACATCCCCTCGAACGCTTATGCAACAAACACAATGTATAGAATTTTCATTAATTACGAAATAATTATTGGATCGAGGTGAGTGTTGAATTTTCATTGGAATTTTTCGGCGAAATTTCTCCATCGGTCATGGAGAGTTCTTTAGTTACCATTTAAAATTGTTAGTGGGTCTTAACGTTACATATAGTGTCAGAAGAATCTTATCAGAATTACAGTAACGATCCTATTTAAAACTCGATAAGTTCTAAAAATATATCTCGTTAATACATATGGGTTTTATTTATGAACTGCCCAATTTAGTTCTTATTGGGAACAATATGTAGTCTATATATATTTTACTCTGAAACAGTGCCTTTGAATCAGACACGGTCTATTTATACTTACATCGAGTGATTCATGGTTAATATTACATTAAAAAAAAATATGTCGAATTTTGAGGATAATAGCAAGATCGAAAATTCTACTCGATTAATGATGATCTATTTATATAGTGCGATTATTGGTTGCGAGGAAGGAAAACGAGTTGATCAACTTTTCGGATGGGAATACAAACATGTGAAGGGAATTCATGCTTACTATAAAAGGATATAGGTAAACAAGTCCAGAGTACAGCCTTGCTCGGTAGGTTGATTGTAAAACGAAAAATGGAAAAACTTGACAATACCGACCCACAATTGGCACAGACGATAAATCATGCTGAAAGAATATTTCAAACCGATTTTTACGTGAAAAAAATAAATATTTTCGAAATCATAAATATCCTAACACTCTACGTAATTTAAAAACTCTGTTTATTTATTAGAAATTTAAAAAATCCACAAAACAAGAAAAACTTACTAGATTATATATGAACATAAAATAATACGAATTTTATGATGTTTCCAATATACATATTTTTTAACAAAACGTACTTTTTATTTTAGACGATCAGTGATAAGGTCGATCTCAACTTCAATCAACTTTATTTATGAATGTCTGAAGAAAGTACAGTAAGAACGTTCTCTGTCATTCTTCGCTTTGAATGTCGCGTGCCGTTTAAGTGCGCGAAAATCAAATGATTTCTCGAAAGAGCCAGAGAGGAACGTTCTAGTAGCGTCTGGTGTGTTCGTTCGATTACTTCCGTGAGGGTTCGGCTGCGCTCGGTGGCAGTCACGTGGCTCTTGATACAGCCCACACAACAAATATATTTAAGTTGCTCCGGGAGCGCGCTGACAGTTTCGCTATTGACCTAAAACGAGTGTGTTCTGTAACGCGTGTATCTTGAGGATTTTCTCAAGAGAACATTTCCTTCTTCTAATGCAGAATCTTTTATTTGCAAGTGAGTGATATAAGTGTAAAATAGACGGAGTAACGTCGATAGTGGTCCAATTACATAATCTGAAAGCAAAAGGAAGAGAAGACAGAAAACTAGAGTGCTACCTAGAGAAGATCGAAGGGAGAGGCTAAAGACAACTGTCGCACGTAATTGACTCGGGTAACTTTGCAAGATCTTTAAGCAAAAAGAGAAAGAAAACGAAAGTGTGTTTTTTCCAAACGTTTATTTTTTCGTTTCGCCTTTTTTGTTAACACGCCGTCGCTGTTGTTTAGTGAGCTTCTTGGCTGATCTTTTGAAAACGTATAAACAAATATATACATAAAAAAAAAACTTAACCTGCAGAGCGAGCTCTTAACGGTAAAAGAGGCACGAACTTAACCTCTTAGTGTGTGAGACAAAAAATACCAGCATATTAAAAAAAAATCGCATCTCCTGAGAAAAAAGAAGGAAAAAAGGAACACCACGTATTCGAAATCAGGCACGGATCAAAGGGTCCAAAAAATGGACTCGCCTGTCATCGTGGACAAAGCATCCGAATTCGGAGAACCGATTGATTTGGATCGTCCGTTTCCCGTAAGTGGTGCCATCTTTTTTTTTTTCCATTCCCATCGTATATTC
This sequence comes from Bombus flavifrons, assembly GCF_040668555.2. Classification (NCBI taxonomy): domain Eukaryota; kingdom Metazoa; phylum Arthropoda; class Insecta; order Hymenoptera; family Apidae; genus Bombus; species Bombus flavifrons. The sequence continues at coordinate 5,823,942 of NC_138455.1, read as the reverse complement.
CGCAGTACATAATACATATGTATTTGTTACAACCGGAACGAATATACGATTTTTTAACGTGTTACAGTTAAGAGTAATGGACGGTATACGTTATTTTTATCCGTCGGTATTTCGATGTCTCGATATTACACTATAACTCGTTCGTTACTCGAACGTACACTTAAGTATCAGACAAGAATAATATAAAGAAGTTGTGTTAATCGGCTTATGACGTTGCTCCAAGTCTGTATGTCGAATCATGCGATCTAAACGTTGATATAGTCGACTCGTGACGTTTATGCCAAGACTTTTCCAGATCGTTCTAAAGTAGTATTGCGCACCTTTTGATTTGTTTTATTTCCTTCTACATGTATAGGTTATCATCGATTTTTCGATATAATTTGCATATTTGAATTATTATATGATTCGTCTCTATTTAATATAATGAACCTTTATTTATTTTTTTTTTTTTTTTTTTTTTTTTTTACGTTTTATTGTTTTACTATCTGTATTATTTTTTTTTGTATTGATGAGTTTGTTGAACGGATAGTATAATCGATGTTACCCTATCCCATGGGAAATTTGGGTGTTGTCTAGTTGATAGGGAACGTGAGGAAGGTATACGCACGCCTATCGATGTTCTCGATTCTTGCGTTTAACGTCGGTTTCGACCTTCTCTCTTGCGTTCTGCGGGATCGCGTGGAAGTTAGAAATAGAATTCGCGAGGAATGACGTAGGTTTCACCGTCTCGAAAACGTCGACTTGTCGACCCGTGGATTTCACACTTTCTCCGGACGAACAGAATGGATGAACAAATTCCTCGCTAACTTGATGTTACTATAATACAATTTATGTACTCACGTTACTGATTTCAATCAAAATGAAATTTAGGATTCTTAAAATTACAACACTTCTTTGTTCGATTATTTAGGAGTTTCCCAAATTGACAGGAAATGCAATTTTGGAACTATTTCGTAAGTGCTATGATAGTTTTATAATGACTATTTACAATTCACATATATAGGGATATATAGGTATAAATATCCATTTGAAAAACTCGGCTGGAAACTTGATATGAAAAAATATTGATTTACCTTATAAAATCAGTATAATTCAATCATGTACAGTCAAGTACAAAATATAATATAAACATTTCCATTGACTAGCTACATATAATGATATATTCCAGGTACGCCTATACATTTTTTATAGTTTACTTACTAAAATGAAATATAGGTTTTTTGACACCTTGATTGGAATTTCCATAGGCTCTCTATAGAATCTTAATGTTATGTAACATGAAGTCTTCTTATGACTTTATTACACTGACTTATTAGTATATTATTTTTCCATAGCTTCTAATTATTTGACTATTAGTTTGTAATACTTTTGCTATAGTTTTATCATATACATGTATTTCGTCATTTCTCTTTTACTATCAGTTTGCTATAAGAACCATTACTCGTTTTCTATGAATTTACCGTAAATTGAAGTCTATACTTCTACTTTAAGTCTCCAGATAAATTTTTCATCATCAAGATCTTGCAGAAAAATCATCTCACAGATCATTTTATTATATTATCATTTTCATGGTATTCCAACCGGAAGTTATCAGTGCAATGGCACTCGTACAAATATTCAATTTGACTGGCGTCTTCTTGTCTGATCAAGCCCCAAGCCGGTCCTGAATCTTTCTAACGTATTCTCCTAGAACAAGGTCCATTCCTCCAAAACATAAGCGTGTTGACGCTAATAATAAACTAACGGAGACGTTTCTCCTCCGTAGCTCTGTCTGTGACCAAAAGGAATCAGATAGAGAAGGAAAGAAGCAAGAAGAAAAAAAGACGAAAAACGTAACATAATCGCGGTCCATTCGCTGACTACGCGCTTTATTTCCTCTCGTTTATGTCCGACCAGTCGGCCGTATTAGGCTTGCCTGAATATCTTGCGGCCATAAATGGTCTTTTCTCTTGAAATTCAACTCTGATCATCGATAACGTTCATTGTTCTCCAAAGAATTTTCTCAATCGAAATAATAGCACAAAGATTAATTGTTTCAGTTTATTACACTATTGTTTGGAGTATACTGCCGATGATACTGGATGGATCTTTGAGGTTAGAATCGAAGCGAATATTGCTTAGGAAGATTAGGAATCTTGATCTGTAAGATCTCGTGCAGTAAAAGTTCAGTTCATATATTAACAGGTATAATAAAAGGAGAAATAACGATTATTTGGATAGCTGCATGTTGTGCTTTTTGTAACTGTAGTTTAATCATAGATTGCGGTATAAGTATTTAGTATTTTAATACTCATAGTTTGATTTCTGATCTTTGAAAAGAACAAATCTACCTTTCTGTATTCTTATAACGTTTATTTATATATTTACGAACAATAATTTTTTTTTTGTAATAAGACCTAAAAGTAATCCTAACCTAATGCTAACTACAGATTAAAGAACAGAAATGAAGGAATTTTCTTAAGAATTTCCTATTTCTATATGAAGAGTGAAATGCGTTTTATTTTTCTTCTTTATTTTTCATATTTTATTTTTCTACATATCTATCGTTTGTATCGCTATTTTTATGTTGTAATAATTCTGCTAATTTTAAATACCTTATATATGTAGGTTATTACAAAATAACCCACAGTAACTATTAAAACGAAAGCAAAGTTGTAATCAGTCATTTATAATGTTTATATTTGTCCACATTGGTCAACTACACGAGAGAGCTTCGCTATATCGTTTCCACCATTAATTATACCACGTCTAATCGAGCTAATTGAAAGGAAATTGTCTTCTCAATATCATTTACGGCTTCTCGAAAAGACGATAACAGAGTATTTTTACCTGTGATCTAACCGGCTGCCCCTTTTCACGTAAAAAAGAAACCGGTTTCGATAAACATTATTTTTAATACTATCGATGATGATGCCTTGACATATGTCGCGTAGGCGTTATCCATCCATTGGAGAACGGAAGTGAAACCAGATTGGTATTCCTTCTCTTTCACTCATCCATCATGCGACATATTTCCGGTATTTCATAAAAATCTTCGCAGTATAAGATTTCTAGGATCTTTTACATTACAAATTTTAATAATTTCTATTTCTCGAGAAGAAATAGTGTAAATCTTTTTCATATTCTGTCATTGTATTTTTAAGTTTTAATAATTTTGTATTGTTAATGATCTTAGAAACTTATTCCTTCAATTGAGCTTTTGTCTTTTACTGTTGCTGTCATCTTGGTACTTTTCAGAAACTAAACATTTTTGCTGCGAATATTCATGACTTCTATAATTAGATTTTTCCAAAATTCTAACACTCTTGTTCATTCTTTTTCAGTGCCTTTCCAGATTCGAGAATGCTTTTAATTTGTTTATTCCAAAATCATAAAATTTTAATAGTGAATGTTACCCAGACTTTCAAAATTTCCTCATTCTCTCCAAAGGAGAACATAATACAATTTAATTATTTTTTCTTACTAATACAAACTGAAAATAAAAATATTTAGAAGATAGAATAATTCATCTTGCATTTTCTTCTATTTTCACTTTTTAATTATAAATCATACGAAAATAACTATTCTTTTGATTATTATTTCTGTATTACTTCTCTCGAAGAATATTTCTATGTTAATTAAAAGCAAATGAACTGTATATTCTGAAGAATACCATGAGGAAATCAGGAAATAACTATAAATCGTCGTCTGTCGTGGGCTTGATTCAAAGAACCGTGACACAGTTCTTCGTTTATATCGAGCCGGCGCTGACATTCACCCAGTTTGCCGTTTTATGGATAACCATAGCGGCGTGAACTTTTCATTACTTTTGATTCCCTTGTGTTCCTACATATGCGTTTTGTTCATACAAAATGTGTGTAAAATTACCATTCTAGCATACTACAATAGAAAATACATTGTTTCTTAATAATTTAAAATTGTTTATAACAATATAAGAATTTTTCTTCTTAATTATAGTTAACCTCAAAAATGTATCAGAAGTTATTTTATTTATTTTATAATTATTTATTATATTATGTAATAATTATTACTATAACATATATAATAATGACAATAATTATATTTATATAATATTGTAAATATAAGAATATAAATATAATTATATTATTTATGATATTTGTTATTTTAAAACTATTAAAATGTAAATTGTAAAATAAATATAGTGGATAGATCATTAATTTAATTAAAAATGTTATATTGACTTGATTTAATAGATTTTTCGTTATAATTTAAGTTATTGTTAGTCAGTTACATGTAATTTACACTTACAGTGCATGAACACATACATATACACAAGGAAAACACAACAATGAAATCATGAAAAGTCGCATAAAAGGCAAGGAACGCGCGGAATGCAGCACATGGATGAATATTCAATGCGGAGTAGTTCAGTCACAGTTCCTGGAACTGCATCTCATAATAATTAACAAGTTTCATAATTTTCAGATCGGAAGTGTTGCATGCATTACATTAGTACCTTCTTTAATGATTTTTAAACATTAAAATTCTTTTCGAATACATTCTAACCCACTACAATAATAATATACTATTAAAATGCAATAACAAAGGAAAGAAAAATTTAAGAATACATATGAAATATAGAGAGTTAGGTACGAATATCCTAGAAATGAAAGACAATTACAAGATTATAATTTGTTAAAATAGTTTAGTATTATTGTTATTATTATATATTACTTCATATTATTAAGCTTGCTAATGTTAAAAACATTGCTCGAAAATTAACTTTCCTTAATGTAACTGGAACGGTGATTAGTATAATGGTTCTGCTTAGGAAATTTTATTTAAGACAAAATAAATTTTCAAAGAACTATTAATAGCCATTAATGACAGAGTTAATTGCGGTCTAATCTAATTTAGCAACTATACGCACAATGATGTATTGAAGATAAAAATAAAGAAACACGAAGAAAAAAGATGATAGCTGATTCAGATGTAGCAATTCTAAATATAATGAATTAGACAATAGTCTAGTTCTTTAATTAAATATTTCGTGTCTTCGCACTTCTAATGTTTACGCTGCGCGCGCATCTCCTATACGATGTGAGAATTCTCGAAAAATTCACAGATTCAAACGGTTTTATGGAGCTTAATGAATTTTTTAAAGATATAAATTACTATAAATTTGAAAATTGAAAATTTCTCTTTACAACGAAGTTGTAAAAGTGTATGTACAACCCTTTGTCACTATTTTATTGCCCTTATACGTATAGCTAGATCTGTCTATCTTTTTTTGAATTCTGTGTTTCTAATAACAATTACACTCAATCACACACAATAGACGGAGAAAATCTGCGTATAAAGGTTAATTTATGGATTTTGCTGGTCAGAAAATATCTAAAAGTTATTTTTATTCGGTTCTCCTTTTTTATTTAATTTATAATATTTAATATATAGGAATTAGAGTACAGTAGATAATGAAGAAAAGAAGCAACCAATAGAAGCGAAAGAAAAGTTTAAATAGACCTAACATTTAACGGGTGTGCATGATTCATAAGCGGAATCAAGTGGTGCACCTTTAAAAGGCATCGACATACGAATGGAAGACTTTCTATATATTTTAGTCAAAGATATGCAAAGAATACTGGAAATTAATATATGAACTCGGGAAAGAGAAATGTAAGCTTAGGTCCTATGACTTGAATTGCATATAAATTCACAAGAATAAAAAAGCTTTTTGTAGTATTTTCTAGGTATTGTTAGAACCGAATAAAATGATACATATTAAAAGACTGCTGTTTATTAAAAAATGAATTGGTTAATATTTCGGAGCACCATTTTTCCATATTAAAAAAGTCACTCAAACAAAACAAAGATTCACTCAGACTCTAAGGAAGTAGTTTTTGTAGGATGAATTGCTCGCCTGCAGGTGGCCAATCATTGCACTTTTAAAGCTTTTCGTCTAAAAAAACAAGGCGATATTAGATATATGTTTATTAAACAAAAATATTAAACAGCACTATCTGCTTCTGCTTTTGATTGATCTATATTTGTGAAACATTACTTTTTACCATTAAATTTTACTTTTTACTAGCAAATAATTGCTAAAGTAGTAATGTTAGCTTTTAGTTGTGAAATTTGTATATAATGCCTACAATAGTTGTGAGTAATTTTATATTTGAAATAAAAAGTATCAAACAAAAAGATAGAAATATAAAGTCAAACAAATAATAGAAAATATTATATATTAATAATTTTTTATAATTTTCTATGATTCTTATATATTTGCGTTTAGACGTAAGTATATACTTTCTTAAAGGAAGAAAAGGAAATTTTAAACCATCATTCCTATCTGCTAAGGAAGTCACGGTTTCCTTTGATCGAATTATTTTCTGTGGGTGAAACTACGAAATACAGTGCAGCAGCCACGTATGTATATACATACGTATATAGTTATTCAATGACGTAAAGGTCGCAATACACGTCGTCACGAGTGGAACACCCACGCGAAATCACGCATTTCTCGAAATGACGTCAATTATCATACTACTAATCCCCAAGTCGTAACGTTAATGGTTACTCTTCCGATATCGTAAAAAACCAATCTTCTAAGTATTTTTCTAATATTCACGTATGTAAAATATTGTAAATGTATACAACATTCTAATCTCTTTGTGCATGGCTTTTAATTTTAATAATACATCATTACGTGATCTTGTAACTTTATTGAAATTATAAATCTTTTTAGAAGTTTGATATAGATTTATCAAAGCGTTGCACTTTACGCTTCGTTTTTCTTTTAATACCATTTATTCGAATGTCTACCTCCTATTTGTTATATTTCTTATATTGTGTTCGGTATCAGGCTTTCTGTGACTTACAGAGAAAGAACTTGCTTTAACTCGCAAAGAAATGTAGAAACACGGCTTATTTCACAGCTTAAGCGACAGAACTTAAGTAAATAAACTTTAACTTACATCGTTATATTAGTCGATAGAGACGTCTTCTGAGGTCTTTTAAAATTTTAAAGAAAAAATTAAAAAAGAATATTCTAATAACCATAGAAAAATGAAAACATTTCACGAATATTTAAGAACAAAATTTGAACTTTGAATATCGAAATAGTAAGAATTCATTAAGAGCCAATGTTGCATTACTTTAACATTTCGTTCATGATTATATCACTTTTGATAATATTTCTTTTTTCATCAAGATCCTGCTATTTTATGAAGTTTGAGAATTACAAGTATTTATTATTCTAATACCTTAAACTACTCCGAATATTTCTAATTCCTTTTAGCTTGATAAAAAAATATTTGCTTATTACTTAATATTTGCTCGTCATTTTTCCTTTGATTTTTAATGGATCAATACATAATTAAATAAATTAAAATAAAATTCCGTACACCACATATACAGACCTCAGAAGTCGCACTTTAGACTTACTAAAGAAAACAGAAAAAAAGAACACAAATTCCTTACTTCGACTTCTATTACCTGTTACCAGGGGTTCCCATTCGACGACGACAATTTCGGACGACGCAGTGATATTCGTGCGCATCTGGACGATCTAGCAGCCCGCCACCCAGAATTCGCCGACCATCTGTTAGGCCCACCTTGGGGTGATATCCCCTTCCACGGCTCTTTCCGTAACCGAAATCGCGACTCTGGAAACAGAGATCGTAATAATCATCAACAAGGTTACTCTGACGAGGACGCACGAAGCCAAGCAAGCGGAAGTAGCGCTGCCAGCGGAATCAGTGCCTCCAGTTCGCACGGTGAAGCGGACATTAACCAGAATCAACAAAATAAATCCTCCAATTTCGAAGAATCTCATAGGAAAAGTCAAATTCCGCAATACGGATTACGTAATACTGTGGATATAGGTCAGCACCATCACAACATGGAAAATCTTGACAGAGGAAATCGTGGACAGCGTTCAATGTCCGCTCCTCCAGAGAATAGACAGTCTTCTAATCAACAACAACCTCAACAGCAAGAGCAACAGCCACAGCAGCAACCACAGGGTCAGAGATACGTTTCTAGGATAGATATAACGCCACAGCATAACCAGCCTCAGCAACAGAAATCACAGCAGCAACAATCGCAGCCACAACCACAAACTCAGCAACAACAGCAGAAACCTCAGCAGCAAAGTAACGTTAGGCATATTCCAATTTTTGTTGAAGGTAGAGACGAGCCTGTGCTACCAAGAAGTTTCGACGATCCGTCTTCTTTCAGAAGAGCACCTTCTCCTTTCAGAAGAGAACCTTCCCCTCCACAGTTTCATGCACCACCACACTTTCAAAGAACATTTGGTCAGCACTTTGGTGGAAGACCCCATCAACGGCCTCCACACTTCCAGGAATCTTTCTATCAGCCACCAAGCGGCTTTGAGCATCCTTCCAGGAGACAACAGCAGACACACACTTTCCAGCAGCCTAGACAGCCTCAGCAGCAACAGTATTGCGAAAGACAGCCTCAACAACAATATTATACTGAGAGACAACCACAGCAGCAGCATTATGAGCAATCCAAGCAACAGAAATCTCAACAGCAGTCTCCACCTCAACAGCAACAGCAACCTCAGCAACAGGAACCACCAAAACCTACCGTTCCAAAGGATCCTCTAGAAAAAGTAGCTCTTGTACAGAAAGAAGTAGACTCTCTGGCTGAACAAGTTAAACAGTATAGTGGTAACTCGAGGACAGATAAAGAATATATTTATCTAGATGAAATGCTTACTAGGGAACTGATTAAATTGGACGATATAGAGACAGAAGGTAGAGACAATGTTCGACAGGCGCGCAAGAACGCAATAAAGACTATACAGGAAACGATTAGTTTACTGGAGTCGAAAGCGCCGCTTCCATCGCAACACGTATTGTCAGAGGAACAGGAGAAACAAGAAGTTTCTAATGTAACCGAAGAGGCTGAACAGACTGGAACACTGGACATGCATCATAAAGGAGAGGATCAGTCTCAGAATAAGGAAGCAATCCCACTGCCTCCTGCACCATCATCTCCAACGAAGAAATCTGAAAAAGCTACCGAACCTTCTACAGAAAAAATAGAGAACTCTGATACTTATCACGCTACGAGTCAACAACAGGATGCTCGGCAGGTTTCTAGCGAGCCTATTGAAACGTCTCCAGCGAAGAAGCCGGAAATGACGTCCATGGAAGTTCAGCAGATTCCAGACGAAGCTGTTGTAACTGAACAGAAGGAAGTAGAAAACGTTCCCGGAGAAAAGGAACAGGAAAACACTACTGAAGTAAAGGAAACAGATATTTCTGCTGAAAAGACCACTGAGAACATTCCCTCTGAGGGGAATAAGGAAGTAAATCCTCTAGAAGAAAAAAAAATAGAGAATGTTTCTGAGGATAAGAAAGTAGAAAACACTTCCAAGGAAAAGAAAACTGAGAAAACTGATAAAACTGATAGTAAACCGCCTGGCCAAGAACAACAGCAGAAAACTGAGGAGAAAATGGAGATAGAGAGTAGTGAGGTAAAGCAGTCTCCCAGGTCAAAAAAAGGAAGGAAGACAAAGAAACAGGCTGCTCCAGTGTCTGATAAACCTATACCATTGCCAGCTCCGGAAAACACTGAGGCTAGTGCAAATTAGAATAGCTGGCAGGAAGAAACATAAAGTGTCACGATTCTAATTGGACCAAAGGACGCATTGAGCAAGTTATTCTGTTGGTTGTCGCCAGAGCAGAATATCATTATTTTGGAAAACAAGCGAAGAGAAGCCTTTTGATGGTCGTTATTTCTTCTCTGTTTTGCGATCATTCTTGGTGCCAGATCGATAGGGACGTCGTGGATCGACGTGAAAATCGCACAATCGTCAGCATGGAAACCACGCCGGCCGGAAACGTTCTTTTGTTCTGTTTCGTTGCTCCTTCGTTCAAGTGGTTGCAGTCAGGTTCAAACAGGAGAAGAGTATACCAATATGTTCAGACAACCTTATAACATATAGAATCGTACAACGAATATCCAGCACAAAAAGGCTGTCACGCTGTTGCGTTGCATTTGGACGAAACTGTCCCTCCTGATTTCTACTCTTCACCCGTGCTTATTTCATGGGAAGTCATATGGGAAAGAACATAGAATACTCAAGGAATTGTATTACACGTTTGATAATGTTCAGTGCAAAGTTTGATTGCACTCGAAGAAACTGAAATATCGGTCTCCTTTTAGGAACAATTCTTTTCTCTGTTTTTATTATTACTATTTCTTCATTTTTAAATTAGTCACGTTATTTATTAGATATATTTTTTCTTTTATTGATACGTTGATTGACTAGTTAATTGGTTAGATAATGACTGAGTAAAAGCAAAGGAATGAAAAAGCATTTTTTAGGAACCGATATTTAGTGTTCTATATATTATCGAGACTGGCATGTAGTCAGTATTGATAATAAGATTAGTGGGAGAAATTTGACACGATTATGAAAATGTTTAAACGTGTTGTATAATGAAAATGATAACGATTATCCACAAGGAAACGCGTTGAGGATGTCGGAGTCGAACGTTCAAGAATGGAACGCGTCCGTTTCTTACTATTAGTATTACAGCGCACGGCCTGAAGCATGATAAAACTAACTTTATTATAATTATTATTATTATTATTATTATTATTATTATTTCTATTTATAATTTATTGTGCGTCTGCTGAACGATTCGAGCACGATTTTCGTGCCCCTAATATAATAGGTTATTAAAAGAGGATGGTTCAGAATTTATAGATTCTTAATAACGAAGAGAATGAACAAAAAAAAATTATACAGCTTCACATAGTTGTGATTTCTTAAATATCTCTGTAAGCTTTTTCCTTTATATACTAAGGAGGAAGAACACCAGTTTAATATGAAATGTAGAAGTGATTGACTAATTTTATAGTATTTATAAGATAACAAAATTATTTTTACTATGCAACATTTTCACTCCAAGCACATATAATTCATAACATAGTTATCTATGTTGTATAAAAATCGAATTACATACAGTTTAGCCTGAAACAATCATTTTCTAAGTAAATCAATTAAGTTCTTTTTTACTTGATTTACTGTGTAGTATAAAATCTGTGAATTTCTGAGCCACTTTACTTCAATCCCATGTGCAAATCTGTTGTCACGAAACCATTGTGTGTGATATACGAACCATGTATGTACATATTAAGATCGTATGTGTTCGTTTTATGAAAAATGATGTATCCCGTTCACAGTTACCTTAAATCATTGTTCGATTTTTAACAATATTAAGAAATTTGATTCTTATCTCTTGAAAAAAAAAAAATTGTCGATAATAATAATGTATAAAATGCATTATTCTATGGTTCCTTGTTCAAGGTGATACTCATCATTATTCTTCCTTTTTTGTTTCTTCTCATTTTTTTCTCCTTTTTTTTTTTTTTTGTTTCTGTATGATATTTACGTACATATGTATCTGTAGAAATCACTTGCTCTCAAGCAGAAATTTTGTATTTTTTTCTGACGTGTGAGAAGTGCGCACACGCGTGTGTGATCTATGGTGTGTGATGTGTGGTGCGTGTGTGGTAAGAAAGAATAAATGTATTATACAAAAGAAAGATATGTGAGAAGGAGTGGATGAATAAATGATCTAACTATCAGTAGAACATCAGTATAAGTGCGGCGAAAATGTAACTATTTTATGAACAAACGCATTCGATTGAAAATACAATCTGCTCGTTTGAATCTTATATTGATCCTAACCTAATCAGATCATATTAAATCATATTAAAAAGTCCCTGTCTCCTGTGTTGATAACCAAGTTCCTCTGCGTCCATGAATTACGTCATTTGTGTAGTCCATTTTTTAAAAGTGGTATAAGTCTAATTTTGACTTATAAATTATACCATAAGCTTCATGATAGACTGATGTGTTCTCCTGTTATATTTTAATGGTACATAGTTAGAGACATATTAGTATTTCCAAAAATTATTAAAGATATATTGCTTAAAAAAAAATTGCATAAATGGTTTTAGATTTAATGTATGCATGTATAATAGATTATTACAAGCAATTACAAGTAAAAAATACTTAGTACTTAATACTTACTATCTACAGTAGTACTTACTATAAGTAAGAATATCATTGATAACATTAACTTTTGTATTGCAAATGCAATTTTTATAGCTTTGCTTTTAGAAATATTTAAATATGTATTATGTATCTCAATACAAGAAAAGATGGACTTTTACCATTAAAAAAAGAAAGAAAAACCAGTTTTTCTATAAAAGTTTGTATAAAATAATTTTAGAAAATTTGTTATAGTTACAATACGAATAAATCATTTAGTTATCAAATAAAATATTTAATATTATAATAATTAAATACAAACGAAATAATAGAATTAATGAGAAAAATTAGAAATATAATGAACAAAAACTAAAATGTAAATGTAGGTTGACAATATTGATTTGTAAAATAATTTTGCTAAAAGTTTTGCAAGAGAACTGGTAAATATCGAATTCGGAACAGAGTTTGGCTTGTGCTCAGTGTAATAAACCGAAGCAAAAATGTCACTACGTAAAAGATCATTCTCGAAAAATTTTGGGAATACTTAAAATGCTTTTAATCCTATTTTCGTTACTATATGGGGGCAAAGATAAAATGTTCACTTGGACTACCAAATCGACGACAAAGAAATTCTAAATTGAAGAATCCGTATTGTCTCTTACATAAAAAGAAGTCATTTACTATCTGTATATGTACATATTCACAAAACTCATATAAAAATTTTTGTGTCTGAAAAATGTGAATATATATGCTCAACCTAAACAAAGGTAAAAAATTATTTAAAATGAGATATTTTTTTCGAAGAACGCAGCTCTTGTAGCGAAAGTTCTGGGTACCAACGACCTGCTAACAACAACATCCGCTACATGTATACGCTTTTTCATTGCCAAATTTCTGAGAATTGTTTGAAGTTGTAAAATTTCCTTAAAATATTGCAACCATAAGCAAAATATTAGCCGCAAGCTAAAAAGGGAAATTGTTCAGGAAAAATTGGTACATAATACTTTTTATAGTTGAAAGAATCATAAAAGAAATAATAAGGGAAGTTATAAAAAATGAGACAGCTTTTTTTACGACTCAGGAAATTTAAAATTATAGGTTAGGTTATTTTTCATTTGTTAAGAAATGGCGCAGATGGATTTTCAAATTTGTCGCTTTATTAAATCCATGTTTAAGTATGACGTGAATACAAAATAACGATCACTTTAATGATTTCCTCTTATTTTTATTAAAATTCTTCAGTACACTTAAAAAGATAATATAAAATAATATATAGAAAGACTCGGTATATACTTTAAATCATTTTTTATTTTTAATAGAATGAAGTATTCAATACTATAGAAAAAGAGCATGAGTTACAAATAGCAAAAAATTACCAATTTTCATAAAGCTGCATACATATATAAATTTTAAAAAACATTGTTCATATCAATTTCTTACAATTATACAATTAAGTTCAATTATACAATTAAGTTATCAAGCCGTTTTAATTAATTATTCATGACAATTTTTAAATAATAAGAATTTAAAGAAGAAGAAATATTTAAAGATAGATTACACTGTTAAACAAACTGGACGGAAAGAAGAACAAATGGTTTCTTCGTTAGTAACCGAACGTGGTTGAAATCTTGGCACGATAGATGCGAACATGTCATCTAAAAATAGCAGGCCTGCTTAGACTTTGAGAAAAGAAAGTTTTTGCGCCGCGACACAGACCACCTTCGGGAAATCCCCGTGAGGATGTCAGTAAGCGTCTTTACTGACATCTAGTCTGGATCGGTGAGTTCACTTTGGCATTTAAACCAAAAAGATAATATTCTTAGAATAAGCAGAAAGAATTGTAACAAGCTACTAAAACAAATTCCAATCTAGAATGAATCACTATCCTATATAGAAAATTCAAACATTTTTAAATATCGAGAGATCGATTAATATGTATAATATTGAGAATTAATGAATTTAAATATCGATAGCAAGCTATAAATCTAATTGAAGTCCATGTATTTATTTGCTCAACAACTTTGTTTGTGGTGAAATTAATAAAGGAAGAGTTCGCTATATAAACAAATAATTTGTTGTTCTTGAAGATTAATTTGTTTTTTTAGCAAAAGCGTGAATATCTGTTATTAAATCTGTCAAACTGAGATTGTTACAAAATTATTTACTATGAAAGTAGATGTAATGCAACAATAATTTTCAATGACACAGATTAATACAATCACAATCTTGGCTTTAAACTTACAGCTTACTATAATTATGTATTATTTATTTTATGTGTATGTGTACTTTGCGAGGAATGCTTCTATTAAATGACAGTATTCTGATATCAAAATCGCAGGAGACGATGCTGGTTATAAGTATTGTTCGTAAAAATGATACAGAAAGTGTCTTTAGCAATGAAACTGTACGTGAATCATTGCGAAGCGTTTCTCTAAAGTTTCTAGCTATTCCATTTAAAATTGATTGCGTCTTCTTGCTGGTTCTCTTTTGTGCATTTTCAACTCCAAATCATCGTGATTATCTTCAAAGCATACAGGGCAATATAGATCGCCGTGACAACCTAAACATCGCTGTAAATCTTTAGTTTGTTCACACATTACGCAGCTAGGTTTTTCATCTTCATCATCAGTATGTTTTGCCTCCTGTTTGTTAAATTTTAATCAGAACACTGTATGTACATATTTATCCATAAAAATCAGTTTCACATACCTCGAGTTCCATTTCTTCCAATTCATCCTCTTCTAAGTCTTTCTCATATTTTTTCTCCAATTCTGCTTCTGCCAAAGCTTTCCCAATTAATTTCTTTGTTACGTGTTTCTCATCATCATTGTCATCATTAGCTGAATGCTAAAACAACAGAAATTTGCTTATACTATTGTTCATCGTACAAACTTATTGCTTATTATTGATTTTATACTTCTATAGGTTTTTCACTAATGCCTTGTAGTGATCTTAGCCTTGCTTGAATTTCGCTAACCGAATCGCTGCTCGAGGATAGTTCCAATTGATTCAAATATTCCTGTATTAAATCGTCTGTTTTCTGTTGGTCTGTTCTGGTATCTACTTGCTGCATCTACAAAGAATAATACACTTGTTTCGATCATACTTAGAACACAATAATTTTATGGTATTCTTTTATTACATATTAACGTACATTTATTCTGTGCTGCCTAACATCTGGGTCTTCATCCTTTAGCAATGCTAATCTCCGTTTTATCTCATCTACACTTAAAGCTGTAGTTTTGTCTTCCTCCTTCAATTTTCTTAATCTTTCAACTATCTCTTGATCAGCTGGTTCTAACCCAGTTTTAAATCTATCCCAATGATTTGTATGTTTGTACATTACAATAGGAGGCTTCACAGGGTTCTCCAACAAGTCCAGTCTATATGAATCAAGCATATTAAATTATTTTACTTATAATTATTCACAAAAGTATTTGAATACTTGCAGAAATTTATAAATATATATATTATACGTCTTATACATATTGGTTATATATAATTATTGTATATTTAATTATATACGTTTGACCAATATAATCATGATAGTAGTGTCTTGTTACAATTATAATGGAATTTTAAAATGTTTTATCTAACATATATAATATATACATAAAAGTTTTCTGTGGTAACTGTAATTACAAATATTTTCATGCTTATCTTTGAAGAATATATTACTTTTTTGTAATGTCCACTGGAGCCATTGGTTCTTCGTGGCCATTCATTTCGATATTATTATTAAAGCTTGAGGTACTTGTAAAATTATATTTATTAAAGCAACGTCCACAGACTTTTTTCACCCCTTTATCTGGAATATTACATTTATATTTGAGGCACTTACTGCAACATGAAAAACCACAGCCGGGACAAGCAACCTAAGTAATATCAGAACAATAAAACATAATGGAAAGAAAAGTTAAAAGCTATTCTAGTTTCTGATAATCAGATTAAACTAACTAAAAAAGCTATGTGCAAGAAATGATGTGATGATATGGTACAACTTAACCTATAAATTGCAAGCGATTCTATTAACAAAAATGATAACTTACTTCTCTTGTGAAGAAGGAAAATTTCGTTTGACAAATATTACAAGACATACTGAATCTATTTTTCAAACTTTAATACGTTGTCATCACAAATGTGACAGAAAATTATTCAACATATTTTATCTTTGAAAATTTCTGACGTACAAACGTTCGAGTTAATAGGAATCGATTACAGTACCAAATTCGAAACTGGATAAGAGAAAGAGAATATATGCTTCATTTTAAACAAAATTATTGTCAAATATTTTATCTCAATTAATTACGTATCATATTGCTAAACAATAAAAGTAATAAATAAAGAAATAAGTTTTTGAAATAATGAACATAGGAAAAGAAATTTGTATTTCAGAAATATCTGATGTCACTATTTTACAGTTCTTCAAGTTGTATCATGCCAATGCCTAACTTCAATCATATTATATAAATGAAAACCACCAAAGTGTTTAAATCTACATTTCACTATTGTTCTCAAGGTTAAACTTTTGAGAACCAAAAATTATTGACATTATTTCTGCAGCCTTGGAATATTTGACGTATAGAATTCGAAAATACTTATAACAATATATAACTAATGTATTATACTGAGTACATTGTTTATCATCATTTTCATTTTCTTTTCCATGTTCTAATTTTGTTTAATTTTTAACGATTAACTATTGTTTAACTGACTTTGATCGATATTATAAGCTGCAATTATTATTTAAAGGCAGCAAATACAATAATTTGTCCACTAGGCTTAGTTAGTCGATAAGTTAGTTCTTTACAAAATAAATTATTATTCTAAATCAACAGCTCTTACCGCTTTTCCTTTTCCATTTTAGTTAACGATACGTAAATTAATTATTAAACGATATCTTTTAAAATAGTGTTATACTATTACTTATACTATTATTATATAGTTAATAACTATCCTTTTTCAGACATATGATAGGTAAAACTTAACAACTTTCCTTGAAAATAAGAAGAAAATGACCTTATCTTTTATAATGTAAGTGATTTCTAGTTCCTTTAAAACTTTTTAATTAATTCAGCTGCGTTTTCCTCTCTGTACAAGAAAAGAAAAAGATTTATAAGTATTCCCAACTTTAATTAATAAATTTGTTAATAAATCTGATAACATAATACAGATAATTTGCATCTTTAAAGTTGCCGTCGATTATATACAACTAACATTATTACAACGCAATTAATAGCAATATGTTTGTGCATAACGTTTATGAGATATTTGTTTGTTAATTACTGGAAAATTAGAAAAGCTAATAATAGCGAAAATATTGCAGAATCGCAATACTCTTGTTACTGGTGTATTATAAAAAGATCTTCATAAACGTTCAATAAAAGTTAATCAAGTGATTAATTAACAGCCAGCCCAGTATTTCTAGAATTACCGATACCAATCCTTTAATGAGAAGTGTCGCACGAGGGACTATAACGCAACCTATTATACCTGTTTAAGATTAAATTAGTTGTTGTAAGTTTGAATAATTCATCTGTCCTAGTCCCACACTGTCTATCTCTCCTATTGTCGTTCATTTCATCTGTCCTCGTCACACATTGATGCCTTCCTTATTCCACTCGGGCCTTACTTTGTCCTTGTCGCAAAATAATGCTTTCCTTGTCTATGAACGCCTAATATGTCGCCATCTACTGCTGGATACACCAAGTTACGGTTCCTACCGCTCATGCTAGATGGCAGCACATGGATTATTAGTAGACTAGGAAAGCATCAGTGTGCAAAAAGGACAGAGTAGGACGTGAGTGGAACAAGGAAGACATCAATGTGCGACAAGGACAGATGATGCAAACAACAATAGAAAGAAAGAAAGATGGACAATATGCAACAAAGACAGACGATACAGACGACAGTAGAAAGAACGAGTGACAGTGTGCGACAAGGACGGACGATATGAACGACAGTAGGAGAGATAAATAGTGTGAGACTAGGGCAGATGAATTGTTCAAACTTACAACTAATTTAAGGCTATTTTTTAAGAGTTGGTAGTTCTAGAAATGCTGAGCAGACTATTAAATAATTAATCACTTGATTAACTTTCATTGAACGTGCATTAAAGTCTTTTTATAATATACATACTATATAAAAGTTAAAATTTAACAATATCTTCGCGATTATTTATCTATCTTACTTAATTAATGTTATAAGCGTGTAATACAATATATTTGTTAACTGATCCTTATAAACTATTTACATAAACTTTAATTTATTCTTTTATATTTAATTTTTACATAGTAATATAATACCAACAATGTATTTTATAATATATTTATGATATGTATGTATATGTATAACATTTATTTTATACATAAAATATATACAAGTGTATAATGTATATGAAACAAAATATATGAAACAATTTGCGGGACGTCTTTCGTCTTCTTGTCTTTGACGAGAAATTCGTGTAATTTGATGAAAATTTGATGAAACAGAATAAATTATTATTCTAAATAAGCAGCGCTAACTGTTTCCCCCTTCCCATTATGGTTAATGATCTTTGAACTAATTGTTACAAATTTTCTTTTAAAATAGTATTATATTATTATTTATACTGTTATTATATAATTATTTATTACCAATTTTTAAGATGTTTCAAGTGAAACTTATCAGCTTTTCTTTAAGACTTTAAAATAAGATGATTATCTTTTATAATGTAAGTAACTTTTAGTTTGTCTAAAATTTGTTAAATTCATCTTTATTTTTATTTCAAAATAACAAGAAGATTTATAGCTATTCGTAACTTCAATTGAAGAATTTCTTAATAAAATTCATGATGATACAAAAAGCTACTTTTATTTTTAAAGGTGTTACCAGTAATGTATCATTAATTGAGTTGGAATAGGACGCACTTAGAGGCAATAAAGAGACTATTCTTGGAATACTTTTTGGTTAACCGTTGGCCTTTAAAATTTGATAATTAGTTTGGAATAATTACTACTTAAGAAAATTAGCAGAAAGGATCATTAGGATCAAAGGCAATAAGAAGGTAAAGAACTTTCTACAATTATTTAATATATATTAATTATTTAATTATTATAATTATCAAATATGTAGTATATACATAAAACTTTATTTCTGCATTGTTTCCAAGAAATGGCGTTCGTATCGTCTGACCACGTCTCACCATCCTTGTCGTATATTTCACCCCCTTTGCCTAAGTGGTGTGTATATATATATATGTATATATATATATGTCGGAGATGAAAGGACAACAGAGCCTTCCTTTTGGAATTTTGGGAAAATCAATCATTCAATCTGATTGTATTTGTTCGAGATTTGTGATAATGAGCTTGTGCTCGAGGCGACAACCAGTCGCCTGTCACGTAAAATTAAAGCTTAGGTTTTAAAGACACGAAGGTTGAGCCGTGGCACAACTTTATATTTCTTTTCTATCGAACTTTATTAAATAATACAACTTTATAAGCACAGTTTACGCGACTGATCTGAGAGATGTTGACTGATGAGAGTTTGTAATTTCAGTCCCGAGATGTTCTCGTATTATTACGGAGGAAAGCTCGGTGTGGGTATACCCTTTCCCGTTAGGTAAATACCCGCTTTTCCCCCGTAATTTGTATGAACGTATAATAAACCTAAGGACTATTTCAAGGACCATCCATAAATCAATAACACTTACAGGGTCAATAAACTAAAAGTTTGTTTATGGTGGGTCCTTGAGGTTATTGACGTCACACTTCCCGCTAGCAACTTTCCCTCAAGGGCGGCTAGCATCCTTCTCTAACCATCAACATGGAAATTGATCAATTAACAGTAACGTCAATTTTCCTCACTTTCCGAACGAAAGCATCTCCCCACGAATCCGATGATCTCGTGTCCTTAGACACCCCCCATCATAGTTTTCCTCTGCAGCAGCATCGTGACGGAAAGTCATTCTCTCGTGAGGTCTGATTAGCGAGTTACATAGCGTCTTTACGCTCGGTGAACATTCTACGTTTTAACAAAGAGTTGGTTTAATAATACTTGTACCGTAAACAAGCAAGTTGAGTACAACTTGGGCTTTGGAAAAAGCGCATTTTGTTATCCCGTTGACCGCGGATTCGTTATTGAACCTAGGATCATTGTCATTAGCATCTCGAGTATCTAATTACCACGGTTACTTGTCAAATTCTGCAATAATCATATTTGCACTAGTCAGTATCTTCTCTATTGCATACAACAATGTCTAGTCCAAACGAAAATTCGTTTCACGCCCCTAACCCTAATCATAATGTAAACCCGACATATATATACACACATATATGTTTATATGTATATATCCATCTTTGCTGTTCCGCATTATTTCCTTCCTTGTCCCACACGCTAAATATATCTGACTTTGTCGCACAATATTGCGTTCCTTGTCTACAGACAATCCATGTACTGCCACTTAGAGAATACGGGAGGACCGCAGCTTGCAGCACAAGATAGATGACATACAAGGTGTGCCCATAGACAAATAACGCAATATTGTGTGACCATGTAAACCTGCATCGCAAGAAGGAGATGGTATACGACAAGGATAAATATAATATAAAAATTATGGGAGGATGCATCTCTTCATACACTACATACGATAATTGTTAATAATTAATTATTTAGTAAAAAAATAGTCTGTGAAATCACTACAAGCACATGCGAATGTTATCTAGAATTTTAATACATAAATACTAATTTATTTTATAACATCGCTTTAATTTTTCAGAGAATTTCGTATTGTTATGTCATATTAAATTACAGACGTTAATATTTTTAAAATACTTAAGCGTCCGAGAATTTGAAAAATAAAATGTAACTATATTTGAAAAAGAAAAAGATGCAAATTTTGTACGGAGGATAATGTTATTAAATAAAATATTATTGTATATGTAATTTTATTATGTAATTCGTAAAAATTATTAGAGCTACATTTATAAATATTGAATAAAATTTAATTTTTTCGTCGTATGTAATAGCTTTATATTTGTACATTATTCTTTTTATAAAAGTCAAAATAAATATGAATGCGTAAAAAAGTTAAGTTTAAAGAACTTCTATTATCTAAAACGATTTTTCAAATAACGTTCGTTTTTATATGTGACTTTAGACTTCGTAAACTTTAATATTAAACAAAAATAGAACCTTTAGAATAGGTACAGCGAGTTTCTCCTCATTCTTTTATTTATATTCTTCTTTCCCAACCTTTTTTACAAAACATTAACTTCAAATTTTCTTTTTATCTCATTTTAGATTTAAAACATACCACTTTTTTTTAAAACTGCCACTCTGTATTTTTTCTGCGCCACTATATCGAATACATTCGTATCTCGTAACCTGTTACCTCGCGAACGCCACCTCACTACGTCGTAGTCGTGTGAATGTGATCGAACGAATCGAACGCATCGAACCCGTGGTGGAAAGTAGATACACAACCACAATTGTTTCTTTTTCTATTCACTATCTCTATTTTGCGATTGTCGATGTAAACTTTTCCACTTTTCTTCATTCAAGAAATCTCCGATTCACTGGAAACACAAATTCGGTCATAAATATAAATAGTTAATGGAACTATAAATTCAGTTGTAAATGTAAATGGTGACTAAAGTGTTAATGATCGATCAACGATCGATCTATCAGATGATTCTGACACGATCTATTCACAGTGAACAACGAAGAACCGTGACAAGATCAATTATTATTTCTCTCTACCTTATCATCTCGACTTAGTGAGTCATAATTGTGGTAATGACATTTGTGTCACACGCGGCATACACTCTACATTTCACCTGCTAAACGCTTTCTCAAGGTCCCCGTATTTATATGTATGCATCTTGAGACAACTTCATTTAATGCGCCTACACATCATCGATGGTTGTACATTTTTTCATTTAGTTTCTTAGAGAATATCTCGTTCACTAGATTCAATTCGATCGCATCACAGCTTTATTTACACTGGACTGGACCATTTTCATTTGCCTTATCCCTCTCCCAACGATACACGTAAGTGTCCCTACTACGATTTTCCATTTCTCACACATTAATTTCAATCTCGTTCTTATTATACGTAACACGACCCGCTGTTTAATCTTCTGAACTCTTTTTTGATTATTATGCGCGTCGTAGAATTGCATATAGCTGTCCTTTATCATCTCGCGATCGTTATCTACTTGGTAATAATAGGTTAGTTTGACATCGCGTTCGAAGTGTGTAGATACGTAAGATACGCGTAGTAATAAAATATTTTTTCTCGAGCGAATGCAACTTTCACCGACATTGTCACTGTAATTCTTGTACGTTATTCAAAAGTTTAATTTATTTTGTGATTTGTATTTTTGACTGTGATATTTTTTGTATGTGGATTTTTGGTACTTTAAGCCTATGTATGTGTAATGTAAATTTGTTTTATTGTATAGGATGCTATCGTCTCATTAATGAAATAGAAGGATTTAGAGCTGTGTTTAACATTCAAGGTTAATTAAGATATTGGATAAAATTAGAATATTGTTAAAATGATGGACATTGATCCACCACAGTTTGTATCTAAAGATGATGAAGTTCAATATTGGATGGAACTTGCTCACCAGATACATAGAAGGTAAATTATTTTTACATTTCTGTGTATTAAAAATGCAGTGTATTATTATATATTCATTGAAAACTATAGAATAAAATTATATATATATGTATGTATATATGTATTATATATGATGAGTTGTTCAGAAGATACATTTAAAACTCCATGAATTTAAAAGTATAAAAAAGTGATGATGTTACAAATATCGTTTTTTACAATTTACCTTACAATTCACTATTATTTATGTTACTTTTAGAACAAATAAATTTATGAAGATAAGTAATTTGTTTTTTAAAAGTTAAACAATTATTAAGAAATTAATAAACAGTAAATTAGTTTGACTCCTCAGAGACTCGTATGCTTCTTTACAAATGCTTCTTCATAAATATTAAACTTATAAAAAAATTAGTCTTGTAGTTAGTCTTTGGTCAATGCATTTAGTAAATCTTATTGTAATATTACAGGAAAGAGGATATAGAAAGAGAGTTGGAGGAATTTCAAGAAAATTCACAGCTCTTAGAGAAAGAACTGGAAGCATCCTTAGAACAAGCAGAAAAGAATAACAGGGAATTACGACAACGAAACACAAGACTAGCCACTGAAGTTGAACAATTAAGAACAAGATTAGATCAACAAACAGCAGACTGTGCAATGTTTCAAGGGAAAGCTCAGGACTTACAGACTCAACATGACCATTTATTAAAGTACATAAGGGAATTAGAACAAAAAAATGACGACTTGGAAAGAGCTCATAGGTATTTGAAAATTAGATTGTTATTTTTACATCTGCTAAGTAAATGTAGAATATTTAATATAATATGTATTCTACCCATCTTAATTTTGTAGAATAAATAGGGTAACAGAGGAGGAGATAGAAGCCAAACTTAATTCTGCCATTGAAAAGAATGCTTTGTTAGAATCAGAACTTGACGAAAAGGAAGCTCTGAAAGTTATAGTACAGAGATTAATGGATGAAATTAGAGGTCGAATAACTAATTGATTTGAATAATTGATGATTAAATCGTTTCTAATAATTCATTCATTACAGATTTAAAACAGGAAATTCAAGTTCAAGAAAGGCATCAACCAGACAATGATAAGTCAGCTGATAGAGTTCGTAATCATGTTGATAGTAATAAACTTCAAGTCGAATTGGAAACACATATGTCGCCTAGTAGCCCAATAGTACCACAAACTATACCTCCAAATAATACAGCAACTTCGCCATTAAAAAGTAAGATACATAATACTCTTCGTAAAACTAAGCGCATGTTTTGCTTTGGGCCTAAAAGCTGATTCTTATCATTATTAAGGATAATAATCAGCAAAAATAGTACTTATCTCTAACACATTAAATGGATAACAGACAAAAAGTTTTAATCTAATTAACTTTTTAATGTAATGTATATTTTTTGTAACCACTTGACATTTTTTTCTTTTATGATAACTGAATTTGCTTATTTATCGGTATTTAAGGTTGACTAAACAAAAGATTGGTCTAACATTTGTGCTTGATTAATATATCTTTATATGCTTTAATTAATTTCATCTTTCTGTATATATATCTATATATATGATATTGTTATCAATGAAATAAAAATTATTTTAACAAACTTGTTCTTTATTTTAGTTTTTAAATATTATACTTCAAATACATACTTTTTTTTTTACTGAATTATCATAGTATAGCATCTTTACTTCTTATTTTGATATCTTATCAGTGAGTGTCTGTAGTAATTTGTATCTTTTTTCCTGTTTGCAATTAGTTGGAAACAGAGTTGTAGGTGGTGTAACTGGAAACAACAATAATAATAATAATAATAATAATAATAATAACGTGAATTCACCATTGGCACCATGCACAAGAATATTAGCAATGAATATGATTGGTGACCTTATGAGAAAAGTTGGTGTAAGTATAGTCATTATTTTCTATATATATATTACAGTGCTTTTGTTTCAAAAGCGTTTTTGATGTACAAGAATAGCTTAAAGCATGGCTTGTGTATCTTTGAGTTTTAAACATTATATTTTAGTTGCCGTAAATATTGTGTTTTGCACTGGCAACTGTTTTATTTTGTATGGTTTATTTCCCTTTTGATTTTGTCTAAGCACCAGATTTATTTTATATGAAATACTTATAAGATTTTTTAATCATCAGTTGATGATACTGGTAGTGTGATGTAGCTGGTGTTTTGGTAGCTTGACAGGTGGATCTGCATGGACTGTAGAAGGGTAAAGTGCACTTGTCCGGGTGGGAAAAAAACAATTTCCACTACACCTACTGATTTACCATCCGTCCAGGTTCACATACCTACTCATTGTATACGGCAACAACCTAGATCAACTAAGTGCTGATCAAGTTTTGTGTGTACAGGTCTTTATTTGATTTCTTTTGCTTTCTATTATGTTTTTTCTGTACACATCACACATGGTTCCTTGCTTCCTGCTTTAATTGTCTTCCATGTAACTAGTATCACCAACTCTAAAAAGCCCTTAATATTTTGAATAAGGGTAAATAACGATAATATTTTTAAGAAGAATGATAATATTTCATTTAACAATAAATGTTTGATCATATAGGCGTTGGAGAATAAGTTAAATACATGTCAAAATCCATCTCGAGAGGATCAAGCCGTTCGTGATCTTTACAGGTAACATTAGAACAATATTATAATTTTAAAACGTCATTGTTTTTATAATGTTATGCACTGCGTGTATTCGAAGCAAGAAATATCATGTATCAAACATCCGAGAATGAATGTTGAAAAAAATTAATAAGTGTTTTGTACGAATATTTTCTTTAATGAGGGGATTTAAAATGATATTGTTTAAAATGATACATGATAGTCGTATTAAATCAACTGTACTTATTATTAGCTTTATGTCTACTTTTAGTTACGTAGTGCTTCTTGTGAACATTTAATTTACGAATTTATAGATAATGATAGCTTTTCATGATCCCAATTCTGTAGCTTTTTAGTTGTTATAAATGTTCAAATTATTAAGAAGACTGCATCACACTTCGAACAGCTCGTTTTATTGCTTATGCTACTAATTAAAATGGAGCATCTTGTTTTTATGTCTGTATGTGTAAATCGTTCTGTATGTCTAGTTGTTAGTAATATCCTCAGATAAAGCGATCAAAATTAATGAATATGATATTAGAAAGTAAGCTAAATTTCAAGAGCTTTCATATTAATTTCATTTCCTTTAATATCATTTAATAATTCTTTCTGATTCCATAACTCAACATTATCGTTTATTATATGTTAATTTAAATGTATGTCTAATATAACAGGCTTACTATTAACTGTCTAGCTTTCCTTTGTGATTTAAAAAGTACAATATACTTTTATTGTAATCTGTTAAGATCTTAATAATCAGATATAAAAAAAGAAAGCTTTAAGTAATTTTAGAGTATTTTAAAGTACATGTAATGTATCTGTAAAATACATTAAGTTATTTTAAAGTATGCTTCTTTATTTGACCCTGTATTTTTTTTATAACAAATTATGAAAAATTTTAACATGGTTATTAAGATCTTCAATCAAATTAATGTCTATTTCAAATAGTTCCACATACGTACTAAATGTATGTAGAATATTAGTATGATATGTAAGACCAATAGAAGCACTTGCTATTGTATACATACATGTTATAGATATACCAAAAATAATTTTTAAAGACCAAGATTTTTGAATTAATTGCATTACAGAATTTAGCTTCCAAAATTAAAGTCTATCTTTGTAAATTGAAATGAATGTGAATTTTAGTAAAGATCTTCTATTTTTCATTTTTTCATACATTATAAAATAAACGTAATTTAAGTATCCCTGATATTATTAAGTTCTTTCAAAAAAAAATCTTTTCAAAAGCTACTAGATTTTAATAGAAGTAATTACTGAATTTTATATATCACCAATATGGAAATAAGTTAAAAAACTTACATATTCCATAGTATATATATAGTTGTATATAGTAACTGTATATACTTCTTAAAAGTAATGATTTGTGCAATGAAATTAAAACATTTTTGTAGATTATAAGACGAACTGATGCAAAGTATGTAACATCAATTATAATGACTAATTTGTTACTAAAATATCTTGTTTCTGAAAAAGAGTGTTAGTAAAAAAAATTGATGGCTCTAAAATCTACTAAAATTTTAATGTTGAATTGGAATAGTACTCTTTGAAAATTCAACTTTTAAATTGATGTCTATAATTTATTCTCTGTAATGTAAAACAAAGAAATATCAATTAACAAACTTTTTTGCATTCATAACATGTTGCCCTGCATGATATTTATGTATCATTTTCTTGTATTTCTTGTCAGTAATGTTCACAAATTGTATGCAATAAAATTGACCAGAATATTTTTTATACCAAACTGCTTACATTATATTAAATCTGCACAATATAGAACTTACATCTCGTCTTTGTTTCATTCAAGTTATGTATTAACATCAAATATTTAATGTAAATAAGACACATCTTGAACACACATTTTGAAAAAAAGAAAGCGAGCCTCATTGAATTATTATTCAAGGTACCTTTCATACGCATGTTGTACAGTTTATGCACTATTCATAAACGTATGCAGCATTTCTCAATCATTTGCTCTGCTTCTTCTCTCACCATTAGTTGTGTATAATTTAATTTATTAAACAAAATAATCAAAGAATGTTAGGTATAACATAAGCAATTTAAAACAAAAAAGAAATGTTTCTGAAGTATCTAAATATTATATTGCATGAAATACTTTTAGAATAAGATTGGGAAATGCTGGTTTAAATAAACATATTTGTTTATTATACTTAAATGTTTATAAACAATGTTTCCAACCGTAAGGAGATAACAAAAGCATATTGGATTTTTTGTAATTAGGACTAGACGGCAAGTTCGAGGTTTTGCCTCTGGCAACAGCAACCACATTCGATTATAAACAACGGATAATATTCCAATAATAAATTTATGCATTATATTCGTATGACTACTAATTCGTGTTATTTTAATTTAAAATCTCACTCATTAATTTATTACAAATTTCTATAAGATACAAAGAAAACTATTTAATTTAATTATTTAATTGCCTTTTACATGAAGTTTGCAATTTTTGAGGATTACTTGTCTCTTTTTCATCACGGTTCAGAAGTATACTTGGTAATATTTTATGGAGGAAATTCGTAAATAAACATTCGAGATTGTAAGTATTAATATCATAATTTAATAAAATTCATCATTGTGATAAGTGATAATTTTAGATAATTATTACCATTACATTGTGTAGATATTCACAAATAATATTAAGGGAGAACACCAGTTATCTTTCAGATAAAATTTTGCAATTTGGAAAAGATTTTTATCAAAAGATTATCATATCGTAAAATTTATATTTGTTTCTCTATTACTTCACAAACAAACTATAAGAAATTTTAGTTTGAGAAATTCTTTTTGTCAGAATTACTAACATTTCATTGTAACAGTAACCAGAAGAAACTATCTGTTCTGTATATTGTGTATTTTTAGAAGATCCATTATTTTTGTTATTAAGTATTTTGTATTATTATGTTTACATATTCGTATCTTGCGAATGCCTTCAACTTATGTCTGAATATGTGTTTTTTATGAAAGTATTTAATTTTCCAATTATGCAACTTTCTTAAATGTAATCTGTTCCTAATCATAAAAATAATGTTCTAGTTATTGACAAAAGAAGTATGTTTATAAAATTTTATCTGAAAAATAACTGGCAATCAAATTTTGCCTAAGTATCTTCCTTTAAATAAACAATTTGTGAGCTCTAGTTTTGAATGTATAGTTTCTAGCACAATTAAAACTTCAGCTATGTTAGAAATGATATTGTAACACTAGTGCAAAATTTAGCTTTTATGGAAGTTAGATATTTATATATATATATATATTTAGGTACTTATATACATATGTCTATTTTTTAATAACAAAAAGATATCCTCTTATGTCGTAAAATAATTCAATTTTATACTTTAAAATGTGTAAAAGCTATTTAATTATTTATTTCTGTATAATTGTGTGCTTTAAGCCACTGTATAATTATAAATAGCTTCAAGTTTTGAGATATTTGTATGAAGTAGAATCATACTAACACAACTAAAAATTTAACGCATTCGATTATACTATCGGGTGAATCGAAAATTATTAATTTGTAGGTTTCGCTTAATACATAAAATAAAAATTGAAAAATGGAATATTATATTCAAATACAACAAATATTACCAATTTGCGCTAATTAACTGGGAACTGAATTTTTGAATGAGAAATTGTAACAAATTACGCAATATTTGTAATATAAATTTGTAAAAGTATAAAATGAAATATTTGTAAAATAAAAACATTGTAAATTATCTCTCAATTGATGTAGGATTAATATTCCTAGAACCTAATCTATCTTAAGTAACAGTGCATATTTCTTAACAAGATAAAAAAAGGTAAGTTAGTATTATTTTGAAGATTTATTTATGAAACGTTTATCTTTACACGAACAATGAATAGTTGACTGATTGAAATACCTTATGTAATTTTCATACAACCAGAGTTCTAGAATGGTAAACACTACATTGAATTCCTACAAAGAAACTGCCTTACTCTCTAATGCATATTTCACTAAGTATTTTATCAATAATGATAATGATGACGAATATAATAAAACTGTAATGAGAAACTAAACATTTTCGATCTTACTCAATCTTAAGAGTACTTTTAGAAGAATTAACAATTTCACTTGTCTTTTATCACGATCATTTACCTTTCGGTTTAGACTTTTTTTATCGCTTTTTTTATAAGTATTCTTACATTGTAAAGTGCAAAATGACAAAAAAGATGTGAATGAAATTAAAGGATTTGTAACTGATAACTTCTCGAAGAAATAACATACTTTCTACGTTTGTACAGTAATACCAAAGGATGAGAACTACCTACATATCAAAAACAGATTATACCAATCTTTGTATCTAGTTTTCCAGAAATCTGAAGTTTAGACACATACTATAAAGGATGATCATGTCATAACTTGTACACTGTTATGGAGTACAACATAATATGTAGTTTGGAATGAAAATGTTTCATTCACAACTGTTACGAATGATAATAATAATAGTAGTAAATGGTATGTATGGGAATTACATATTGTTTAAGCACGCTCGCCACGAATTCGTCGAGCCAGCTGAATATCCTTGGGCATGATTGTAACACGTTTCGCGTGGATAGCGCACAAATTTGTGTCTTCAAATAAACCAACCAAGTATGCTTCCGATGCTTCCTGTAAAGCTCCAATTGCAGCACTTTGAAAACGTAGATCAGTTTTGAAATCCTGTGCAATTTCACGAACCAATCTTTGGAAAGGTAATTTTCTGATCAACAATTCAGTCGATTTTTGATATCTTCTGATTTCACGAAGAGCTACTGTACCAGGCCTAAAAATTATAGTTTATTATATACATATATTACATATAGTATTTATATATGTGCTCAAAATATTATCTAATATGTACCTGTATCGATGTGGTTTTTTTACTCCACCAGTAGATGGTGCGCTCTTACGTGCTGCCTTTGTGGCTAATTGTTTACGAGGAGCTTTACCTCCTGTTGATTTACGAGCCGTCTGCTTGGTACGTGCCATTGTTTACTCTGAAACAGTACAATCTTGATTAATAAAAATTTCTTTTAAATAGAAGTTTTGAAAATACTATTTTAATCATATAATCTTTCCAAAACAGAAAGTTGTAATTGATCATATATAAGTGTGAGAAAAATAATTTCAACGCTCCAATTCCCATAGTTCAGATTGTAATGCAATATAGGGAATTCTGTTAATTCTTATGTTTTTTGATACAAAACAATTGATTGTTTACAAGTTCATTTTGACATATGTAATGAGGAAATATTGAATAACGAAAAAATATTCGTGATACTTAAAGCTAACACCTGGTGCTATTAAATTTCAAATACATATAAAAATTCAAACATCAGAAAAATATTACTAAATACTATTATATAGACCTTACAAACCTTAGTTTGTAATCTTACAGACCTTAATAATATAGATTCAAACTTTTTCCTTAACATTGTGATAACACAAAACACCTTTTCTGAGACTGCTAAGAAGCAATTATATTATAAATTAAAATATTAAAATAGATACTAAACAAGTCACTAGAATGCATCAGAATCTACAAATTATCAATTCACATATGTTATAAAATAACTAAAAAGTAGCACCTGCAGGTATCTATGGGAACTGGAGGGTTAAAGGATACGCTTGATAATAACTGAAGTAAACTATAACTTTTCGGAGTGGGACTTAAAAGGATGGTGGGGTGGAAAGGGTGGGGGTACGTTCCGTTGCTGTTCGTGCGGAGGAACCGCGCACCGAGGAACGCTGCGCATTGCGCAATGCACAAACTTTCGTTCTTCTTGCACCGACGCGATTGAAACCCATGCTAACCAGAAAAATGTATCATCTTAACAATCAACTGTTTCCCTAATCTCCTATTCATCTTCATGGTAAACATTATCACAGTCTATGAAATAAAACGAGACGAATGACACTGGTGAACTCGAGGCGAGTTGAAAGCGTCGCTTGTAAGAAAGGCTCGTGAAACGATTCCCTCCACGGAACGTCAATTGCAAAATGGAGGCAATACGACAGTACGTCGCGTTCGGAGGTAATAACTCGAGTTTCCCAGCACTTTTCACACCTTTTTAAAACACGTTGTTACGTCTATACACTCCTCGATACCGGTAATCACACACGATCATAAATAAAATGGATTTTCGACAGATTTACATACCAACTAAGGGAAAAATTCTACGAGAAGCGAGAGCTAGCACTATCCGTTTCCTTGTACTTCGATGGCAGTGGACGCTCTCCCAAGTCACGACTCCCTTGTCCCTACCCCCTAGAAATTAAATCGCGAGAGGCACGTAAGCCCGCGGTGCACTGCATCCAATCGGATGTCGGATAGCAGCTGAGCTTCA
Organism: Bombus flavifrons; assembly: GCF_040668555.2. NCBI lineage: Eukaryota > Metazoa > Arthropoda > Insecta > Hymenoptera > Apidae > Bombus > Bombus flavifrons. The sequence continues at coordinate 5,792,321 of NC_138455.1, read as the reverse complement.
TAGTGTAACACATGCGATTGGTTCAGCCTCCTACGCCTAGAGTGCGAACCGTGAAGAACCCTGTCAATTGTAATATACATGATACTACTCACAGCAGCAACCTCGTTTTTACGAATAATAATTGTCATCCTATTCTTTGTACAAATTAAGTAAATCAATATGTTTTCTGTTTTAGGGAAGAATTTGCATGATCATTGTAGAGTATTAAGAGGTGTTATCCTTGTAACAGATTGCAAAAACCCAGTTGAAATTTATAGAGCTGGGCACAGAGTCGTTTCGCGACTTTTGTCATGTAATTCTAGCTACAATGAAATCAGTCATTTCGTGGAAATCTCCAGAAAGATATGGAAAATCTGTAGAGGATACGTATAAGGACACGTCATTTTGATATTAGAGTAGTTATCAAGATAGTAATTTTTTTATTGCTCTTCCAAATACATGTTCTTGGAATGGACGTTGTGTGATTATTCTGGCCATTGGAAGCTTCTTCTACGTTTTCTGTTCGGAAAAAATAGACGCCATTGTGTGTCTAAACGTAAATAATGTTCGAACAATGTCGAGTGATATCGAGCGATATAGAGCGATGTCGAGCTGGCGAAATTATTGAATTTTGGCGCTTTTGTCAATTGAACTTAACGGCGGAAATTGAACTGTACTAAAATCGATTATATTAATAAGTTTCTTGATTTTTTGTGGTATTGTGACCTGAATTACACTTCCATTATACCAAAAATATTTTGTAAATATAAACACAATATCAGATATTAATTGTTATTAATGATATACATCGATGAATTTCTTATGTCTTTTGCATTTTCCATTGTACGTTTATAAAACATATGTTATACTAATATTCGTTTTAAAAAACAATAAAATACTGATATAAATATAAAATGATATTTACATTGATGACGTAATCCTTATAATTACCGATCGTACCAATGTCATGTATTCGATAATTGATAACAATAGCAATAAAGATTTACTTTTACGAATTTTTTGTGAAACAATTTGTTTAAAAAATACTTTCTTGACAAATAATTGTAGTTATAGATTTTGATTCTAATCTGGAAAATATATTTAAAAAATGATTTCATTTCGTCAGGAAAACAATTAAAGTTAAGTTTATTAAAAAATTTTATAGATCATTTACATTAATTTAGTGTTATAAATTGCGTTTTTTTATTACTATCATTATAATTATTAAAATAATAACCTAATTAATAATGAAATGTAATTTTATGCTGATAGATTTGTTAATTTATAAAAATGAGGTATATACGTGCAAATCAATTTTGATAACCTAATCATGTAAATACAATTAACAACATGTAGATAACATGACACTTCTCATACATAATCCAATAGCACTTGACTTTCCTTCGTGAAATGTTACTAAGTATATTTACTTGCACATAATAACTATCTTATATATTATAAATTTAATCTAATCTATGATCTAACTTAACATCAATATAGAAAATTGTATATAGAAAGTGTATTAACCACGAAGTAAATACGGTAGCGAATATAACTGACTTTTTCTGTAAAATATCAAATCTACATATTGGTATACTGCTTATGTACCGCGTACGTTACTTATTGTTATATATAATAATAAAATATGAATTATGCAAAGTACTATTACTATTTGTTACGAGCTACATACTCCGCTTTGTGCCTTCCGTATATTTAAATGATATATGTTTTCGGCTAAACTATTTGATATGATGGTTGTTACATATCCTTAATCTCTGCATATCAGAGTTTGTAGAACTTGGCAGTGTAATTACTTATAGTTATTATAATGGCTTATAAGAAAGAAATTAAGTTACAATGAATTTGATTTTAAGAACATTCAAATATGAAAACAATATGAATTTGAGAAAAGAAAGACTTCAAAGAATATGAAATATGAACAGTTTAAGCGCGTTCACCGCGAATTCGTCTGGCCAACTGAATATCTTTAGGCATTATCGTAACGCGTTTAGCGTGAATTGCACATAAGTTTGTGTCTTCAAACAATCCAACTAAATATGCTTCAGAAGCTTCTTGCAATGCTCCAATTGCAGCACTCTGGAATCGCAAATCTGTCTTGAAATCCTGTGCAATTTCACGAACTAAACGTTGAAATGGTAATTTTCTGATCAACAACTCAGTCGATTTCTGGTATCTCCTGATTTCTCTGAGAGCTACAGTACCAGGCCTAGTAAATAAAATGCATAATTAGAATTACAATCCATTGTTAATTATGGCATTATAAGCGAAAATTTCAGAGAACATTTTTTACCTGTAACGATGTGGTTTTTTTACACCTCCCGTAGATGGTGCACTTTTACGTGCAGCTTTAGTCGCAAGTTGCTTCCTGGGAGCTTTACCTCCTGTTGACTTTCGTGCAGTTTGCTTGGTACGTGCCATTGCTCACCTTGAAGTAATGCGAAACTAATTAGTATTCATTATAAATCATGAATAAAAAATAAAAAATAATAAAATAAATTACAAATCTGCTGGAAAAAAGATCAATGTGTAATAATTCTCTTTTACAAAAATACCAAATTTCTTTTAATTACTACAAGTTAGCTTGAAAATATATCAAATTGTATTACAAAATCAAGTTTTCAAAAAGAATGAGTTAATAAAAATAAATTGAGATCCGGTTTCCCTCCAAAAGCAGACACAATAAACAAAATGGCGACAAGCGTGCATATAGCATTGATATGTAATATATAAGAAATTTGTACACCATGAACTGCTATAACCTTTCTTACAACAAAAAGAATTACTTATAAACAATGCATATAAACGAAAAAATGAATATTTAATTTATTATGTTTATTCAATGACAAAACCAAAGAAATGTACCTGTTATTCAATCGGTTTATTATACAGGACCTCCACCAAACTCCTTCGTTCTACGGATATTAGACTTATGTGTCGGTTAATGCTTTTTCAGAAACGTAGCTTGGTTTTGTAAAAGATAGGCGGCAGCACCGTATTCAGATACATATCACAGGATTGGCTGTTATTTCGTAACACCGTTCGCGATTAGTCAGCATCTGACGAATAAAAGCATTTGTTATGGAATTTATAACTTCATAATTATTTTAATAGCATTATGCTATCTAGCATATATGCTATATAGCACGATAATTTTAAGTATCTCCAATGTATAATATCATAATGTATGAATCATATATTTTTCAGAAACATATCTATACATATATGTATATGTGAAACACATATGTACTTACGTGCGCATGAATCTGCGCATACATATAGGTACTTACATGACATACATGACTATATTTACCTATTTGCAACTTAGTGCATTGATCCATATGAATACATACATATGCACTATTTATTTTGTTAGTACATGTTTATATGTATGCATAAGTATAATCTTTGCAAGATATCATCTATCATGGAAGGAAATGACCTTAACCTTATCTTGGATAAAATTGTACCCTAGATTTTTTACGTTAGAAATCAATGAAGTCAAATAAATGTAATTAATTATTGTTACCGTTATTTGATATTAGATGAGGAGTAAAAAAATTATTATTTGTGGTAGTTACAAATAATTTCGATGGTACCCTTATGGAATTATATTAAAACAAAATTTACATAAGGTGAAATTTCATTCATGATAACCTTTAAGGGTTACTATTTCACAACGTAATATAATATTTAATAAAGAAAGTTCCAAAATATATGTTATAAATAGATATATATGAACATATGGATTTCTTGAACATGTTGATTCTGGCGATTATAATTTATATATATTAATAATATAATTATATTTAATATTCTGTAATAAATGAAATAAGATGACTACACTATCTAAAAATGAGATTAATTATATATAGATGGTAACTACATATTTAGGCATATTTTTAAATAATGAAGTACTACAAACTAAACTTTATTAATAAATTTGTTAAAATTAGAAAATGATAAATTAAAAAGTTCAATAATTATTTAATATGTAATTGCTTTTATATTTATTTACTGTTAATAATAGAAATAATAGTTTGCTAACATCATGGTACAGAAGTTATCAATATATTTTATTTTCAAATGATCAATTTTATTGATGTACAATATTCTTCTTTATAGTTCACTACCTAATAATAGCATAAGAAGCAATAATAAACATTTGTTCTACAAATTACGCCATGAGATAATCATTATCCTTATATCTTCGTCAAAATTAATGTTATTCATATAAATATATGCATAATATATATATATATATGTTTATATATACACACACATACATATATGTATAAACTTTCAGTCATCAAGAAAATATTAGAACAAAATTTATTTACTAACATTCTAACTACAGCTATATTGTTAATTTAAATATGTTATTTAAAATTGTATTGCCAAAAATACGTGTCGTCAATATCAACTTCTTATTTCTTTTTTTTTTGTCATTTGCACACAAATGATGCTTCACTTTTTTTTCTTCATCATTCAATTTGTACTGACATTTATTAGAATTCGCCTACAACCGTTAATGACAACGAAAACTTACTGCATTTTATTTCTTTACATTTCAAGTAGTCTTTCTTTCGGTATGCGACCAGATATGAAACCTTATTCAATCATCGTACAGATGCTAGTATATTTTTGGTTTGTGAATAATTGCATCGGTTTTGGCAGAACACGAACATCAAAAATGCAAGCCCATATTACTTTTGTACTTCTATAAAAAATCTTCACGTGGAATGTGAAAATTATATTCTACTTTACGAAGTCTCGTTAATACTATAAATAAAAACAATAATTACAATTTGTTCAACATTTTTTGTTACCTTCTACATAAATGAAACATAGTCTTATTGTAAAATTTAAGAATTTAAACTTATATATATAAATTAAAAAAATTGATTTTGTCATACAAAATAGAATACGTGGACAATCTTCAGTAATTGCAAGCTTGAATTTTGATATAAAAAGAAGATTACTTGAAAATACGATTAAATATATATACAATTTTTATATGAAAATACTAACATACTTATAGAACATATCAGAATTATATACGACAATCACATAAATATTTCATTGTTTCCTTTCGTTGGGTTCTTTTGTTCAATCGCAAAAAGAAAAAAAAGAAAAGGTGATATGAATGACCGATCCAGCAACTTCACATTTTTGTATTAACCGCTGCACATAATAAATGCAATTTTAATGCATAATAAAAAGTATCGATAAATATACAAAATACTTTGTTCTTTAGTAACTACAAGGTACTGCCTGACATTCTAAACGACATATAAGATCTATAACACCAACCACTTCTTTCATAATTAATAATTAAATACCAAATATCGTTAACTGTAATGATATAATGTTTACCATTCGACTCGATTGCGAAAAACGGTTATACAATTGTTTGTTAATTAAAAGTTCAGTATTCTTCTGCTTTTAACTCGAATGATTACATGAAATCAATTTAAATGTAAAACAATTGTAGATTAACATTGCAATAAAAGATAAAACATTTTAGGTCTCACTGATATTAAATTTGTAAATGAAATCATAAATTTCCATAATTAACGTTTCACCTCTCAAGTCGAATAGAAAAGTTTATTTATAAAAATTGTTATAATACGAAACACTATATATTAACATTTTGTTGTACGAGATGCTTGGTATACGACAATAATACTATACAGTCATCTTAAAATAATATTTTTCTGGTTGCTTTTATACTTCGATTAATTGATAGTGTATGTGTTTGTTTTTCTTTTCTTATTGGCAGCACCTTTGACTAACGTCGATTTAATGTAATTGAAATATTGCAATAATTTGTACAGAAACGGGCACTACCTCATTTTTTAATACTTCGTATTTTAAGTTTTCTTATTTATTATATAAAAAATTTATTATTACTAAATATTTGTTCTTGATACTCTATTAAAATAAGTATTCATAATTAAATGAATACTTTATTATTATTTCTGTAGAAATATTGTACATTACATAGTTACACACATTTAAATTGTTTAATAAAACTGTATGTTACACATTTGTCTTTATTCCATTCAAAAATGAGGTATTCATTAAATAAAATAATTGTTTTCAAAATTTACTAGTTAGAAGAATAAATGAAAATTGTATCAATATAAGTCTACTATTATTATGAATAAATTTATAAATGTTTAAACAGTATTATTTTTCATCTTTCATGGACACATTTACAGATCTTATGTGTTAAACATTTATTTATTTAAAAACGTTATTTAAATTGTTTTCCTTTATGTACTATAGAATTTTGCCCGCCTCTGCTAAATGTTGCAAAATTTTGCACACCTTAATTAAGATAACTCTTCAATACATATAACTTTTGAATTTATAGAAAAATTAGCAATGATATGAGTTTAGCCTATACAAATTCACAATCATTGTATAAAAATGCACATACAGAAGTAACTACAACCAGAACAATCGTAGATATCCATGAATTTTTTTATAATCTATCGTTATTATCTTGCAAATGCTGTTTCAATTATGTCTACTATATCCTTTTTGTGAGGGTGACCATTATCAATGGTTTACAGAGGCATTGTTTCTCAATATTACATTTGTTTGATTTAAAATAATGTTCTGTACAAATAATAGCATAAGAAAAATCGAACCATAAAAAATTGTACATAAAATATTTTCTACATTCTTCAAAGATTATCATCCAAATAATTATGGTTATTAGAATATAATATTCCATCTTTTTATAGAAATGAATTTTCATGTACAATTTTTATAAAGTTAACAGCAGCTTCTTTCCTATAATATACTATTCAGTATATTGTAATGTTAGGATTGCAATAGATTTTGTAATACTGCTATAATGTGTTGCAGATTAAAATATGACGGAAACGTAAAAACCCAGAATTCTGTTACAAACTTTTACAGTTATATTTGCATTTCGATAATCGGTATTAATATTTCATTCTTATGAGATTATGAAATAAATATGTTACAATAAACGTATTACACTATACTTTTAATAATTGTGGTCACCCCACAAAATGTTTATTGTACGAGCGGCGTATTCATTTTTCCCTTAAATATTAAAAAGTTATATATCTTCTTTGCTGCTTTCCAGTTCTATATTTTAAGAAAATGGATCAATCGTGTTTCAGAAAATATCTTCTCGTTCGTACAACAGTTTCAGTAAAATATTTATTATCGCAATATAGATACATGCTTCATTATAGCACGAATATACTTTTTCTTCATCTATGTTAAATGTTTCTAAATTTGTTTCTTTGCACTGTAAGAGAACAACGTCTATATACGACAAGCTAGCTTAGTAATAAATATTTCCTCTCCTTCCGCAATATTTCAAATTATTTATTACTGCGCTTTAGGCTACATGCAAATATTATTGTGCCGGAAGACGGTGTTGTAATATTGCAAAAATATTAAAATATTTTAACGGACATATTTCTACACAATCCTGCATACCTAAGGGGGCGGAAATCGAGTTAACTACTAACAAACCTTGAGAATGAAGTTATACATAATTTAACTGAATTTAATTGCCATACTATGTAATTTCAACTTAAAGTATTAAGGTACATTTCAGCGAATAATGTCAATTGCAAATTAAAAATAACAGCTTCATCAATTCATTACTGTATACACGAAAAATAAATCTTGTTATTATATTTTATTTTCGTTTTCTTGTGTTTCTCTAACTTCAAAGGTGTGTTTTTTAACTTGCCACTAACATTATTCATTATAAATTAACAAATTAGTGTTAATAGTTATACAAGCTTTAGACATTGAAGCTTTAACAAGAGATAGAGGAATAAATAATATCAGCGTTTGAATCTCCGTCACATCAGAAATGCAGAATTATCCATAGAAATTAGAAACATTAACAGATCACATTTGTTTCTCGCAAAACGTAACTTTATTACTTTCATAAATCTGTTGAAAATGGCACCGTTTACAGATTGTACCTTGTGCACTTTACTAACTGTTCTTCTCATTTTATTATTTGTTTTTGTATAGTTCCTTTATTTTCATTGATACTTGAATTTAAATGTAAAACAGACCATTAACTGTTGAGTAATAAATAACCAATGATTCTTTTATTTTTTCTGTGGTATAGTAAGAGCTCGTGACGCAATTTTGTTAACATTATTTTGACACGAGGCATGAAATATTGTAATATGAGGATGCAAATGACTGACACATTTTCTTCAAAGGAATGAATAGGTAGTAATCGTTACAAAAATCTTATTAAAAATAATTAGTTCAATTTTTGCGTTGTGACACTTTTTTCCACTAATGTACTATTATAACTTTTCAATGTTCAGTCACTAGCAAAAATTGTAATATTATTTTCATTTAGTAATTGACAGCAAAGAATAAAATATGCATAATAATTTTAAAATGCAGAGTAGATAGAAAGAGAACACATGTCAAAATAATGCAGAATGAAATGACTCCTGTTTGTCATTGAAACATCTTCACGATTCTTACATAATTTGAGAATACAACATTCGCTTCGATCAGAATGATTTCAAAAGTTTTATGGGCTTGCTGTATCTTATGCTCGAATGTGCAAGTTTCTTTCTTCTTAATTGTCAATACCTTTAATAATTAGATCATAAATAATGCACGTCGAGGATTCGTCAATGAGTGCGTCAATGAGCACAGTTGAAAGTTTTACAGCCTTCTCTCTTCTTTTTTTGTTTTTGTATGTAAAATATTTATATCTTCATAAATACCGACATACCGAACGATAAGATCTAAGTAGAGAAATTGTTATTACATAATCACAGTTGTACAGCCATTTGCTACCTCGTATTTAATACAAAAATGCTTAGATATCAGTACTGTAGAACTCGATTTCTTTTCCTTTTATGTGTATGTGTATCTGTGTGTTGTTCAGATTCATGTTAATTTCAGTCTGATCAAAAATGTTTGCATATTGTGTATCATAAAATGAAAAAAAGAAATTCTACCATTTAATTAGGAGAAAGTTACCAATTAAAAGCCTGCACAACCAAAATACACACGAGTCTACAATCTAAGCAGTTTTGCAGTATTATATTAACTGATAATAATATAAATATTTTAAAGAGCATACATTTCCATAATAATCGTAATAACACCAGACACGGTAAAATTGTATTATTATTAACAATGTGTCCACATTTGCAGAATGAAGAAAATAAAACAATGTGAGAGAAGATAGATTTAAACAGTAGCTAAAAGGTGAATACGAAATATATAGTGGTAAATAGTAGTAAATAGTAATTGAATGAGAAAAAGAATGTATCCACTATTAGTTTGTTTTTTCTTTGTCAAAATATTGAGCAGTTATTTTTGCAAACAAGAACACATTCTACGATTGATAGAAATCAATTTTAGTTTTAGTCAGAGTACTCTTGATTTATCAGAATTCATACTGCTATTATCTAAATAACAAATGCATTAGTCATATATCAAAATTACAAGTGATTAAAGGTAATACAGGTTTATAGCAAGTATCTTTAGTTATAAATTGTAATATAAATGTTCAGCAAATTTGTTTTTTTTTTTGTTTAGATATTATATATTACTATTTTACGTAATTCATTATTGTACAATAATCTAATGATTATGTGTATGTTTTGCCGCCTGGAGTGTGCAGATAATTCTTTCTCAACATTAGGGAACCATCATCTGCCTATTCTTTGATCACGAATACTTCCCTTTTTAAAAAGAAAATGAAACAACTGGCAATCTCTGTAACGTTCAACTAGTGCATAAACAAGCGGTCACAATATGGCTCTTCTGGCTCTAGTAATGTTTAACACAAGAGAAGAATCATTCGCACAAAACAGAGCATGTAACGTTTTGTATTTGTATTATTGTAACTTGTCAAAAATATATTGTTCAATTTGATCTGCCCTATTGTTGGTTTTCTTTGTGCAGTGTTAGATGAAGACCAACTATATTGTTAATATTTTAGTAATTACCATTAACTTTATAAAGATTCATTTATACAAATATAGTTTTTTGACATTTAAGAGATTCAATATATTAAACATATAATATTTCAATTATAGTAAGACAAAAATTATTATACATTTATAAGTATATAAAGACAATGTGTCAATATCTAGAAGAATCTCTATCTCATAACGAATTACATATCGTATACCAAAAATATGAAGAAAAATGATCATTAAAACCAACAATTGGGGCAGTGTATTATATAAATATTCAACTGTATGCTTTTTCTTTAGTACACGATATTAACTAATTTTTTTATTTGTTAATCTCCTATTAACCTATTTTGTAGCTAAATTTGTTGCTTTCACAATAATTTATGCTCTTAGTAATTAATATTTTAATTGTGTTATTGTTATAAGTAAAATAGTATATATACATATATACATACATACATACATACATATATGTATATATATATATATATCATAATTGTTTATAATATTTAATATTATATCATTCAGGAATATCTTTCCTAGGTTTTCATACGACTTGCCACAATCATAATGCACCTCATTATTATATAAAATAAAAGAAAAAAGAATTAAAAATAAAAAAAAACTTGCTATTCCATATGATCTTGATTATGTTACTCTATTTTTTTGCTTAAACTCTTATTTGATTTCAAAGCATGAGATAATTAATCTTCAATAGCTACTATTATATTTAACTATATAACCCATTGGAGGGAACATCATAATTATGAGAAGTCGATGAAATAAGCATTCTTTATAAGTACAGTTTTCAATGGCAAACTAGTATCTTAATTGGTTGATCTCCTACTATTTCTATAAGATGATAGTGTGTGAACATTTCTTTTTTTTATGAAAGCAAAAATAACAATAATAACAGTCATAAAAAATATTGACGACTTAAAAAAGAATCGCATTTAAGAATAGTATTTTTAAGATAAAATATATTCTAAGAATGCAAAGAGACAAATACCTCGTTTTCTTTTTATCATACCTGCTGTGATTGTAGTACTTATAAAGAATGCATTTAAAAACACAATTGAAAAATGCATTGTTATAGTGCTAAATTGATTAAATTCTAAATAGTACTTTGAAAATTATATCATGATATATACGATCTCGCGGGAGAAATTAAAATATTCATCTATTCATCATACTTGATGAAATATAATACATAGTTGGTATTTATAACAATATCCTTACTTTATGTTGACATTTTCTTTGTTACACACTTTGTTTTTTACCATTTTCATTCCATTTCATTCCTTTCTTTACAAACATAATCCTTTGATGGATCGTTTATACCATGATACGCAAAATTGTATGTTTTTAGTAACATCTATTATATTTTAATATTAATAATTTGTAATAAAAACGGACCTAATAAAAACATTTATTTCTTTTTTGGCCTCACTTTTTGATACTAAACTATGAAGATAATTGAAGAAAGGAGAAACAACAATCAGCTTCATTGTCGAGTTATTAAATATTTAAATAATTAAGTAAAGTTTGTTATAATACCCTCTTTTTTCTGTTTCAATGAAATTTGTGTACTTTTTTATACCTTGTATTCTCATTTGATAATATTGTGTTTGTTTTAAACAAGATTCATGACTTATATGAAAAAGCTGTAATAATCCGCAAAAATATACTTGTCCTTTGAAAAAAAGTCAATTTGTGCAGGGTATTATACATTTAAAATAATTTTAATTATATCGTAAATATTAAATAATAGTCTTTAAAATTGGTTATAGTAATGTTTTATGTCTATCAGGAAAAAATTTGATAATGTTGTCCTATCTATACTATTCATTTATACTTTAGGCAATATTTTACCTTCTTTCTTTCTTTACCATGAATGTATAGTCGCTTTATAATGTAATGATTACCAGCTACATATTCAAAATGAAAATGTTTTATAGAGCCGGTGTACAAAACGCAGTATTCACGCGTTTCATTGAAAAAAGTTAGTTGGCATGCTTTTTCAGTTGCATGTCGCTTATATCGAGCTGTAATACGTATGTCACATAATTATCGCTGGTATCATAAATATAAGTTACTCCTTCATCTTTTGATTAAATTGAAAAATCCTAAATATTCATAATATTTCTTACACCTAAAAATGTAAAAACTTATAACACAAAAATTGAGTTTAATTAATTTAGTAATGTACTTTTGTCGCAAAATTACGTTTCTTCATTACTATCACACACTATTTAATTTCAATAGTAAGTATATAATGTATTCATATACATATATATGTATATATATATTCATTTATATGTATATTAAGCATACTTAAAGTTTAAAATGTAACATACTACATACCATATACAGAAGAGAAGCATAATGAAACATATACAAATGACTACCTACTAATTGATATACTATCAGCTATTAAGAGAGGAAAAAAGAAAAGAGAATAAAGAAATCGTATTTGTATAAAAATCTTAACTACCAACTATCACTGTTTTTCGATGTATCCAAAGTATAAAAACATTTTTTTAATGAATTATAATTTAAGTATATTTTATAGAAATTATAAAAGATGAAAAACAAAAAAATATATGTGTATATATATATCTAAGAAAAACAAAGAGAATAATGTCAAGAACATTGTAAGTTTGAAATAATACATATACCTTTTCTTTTAACAATGAAATTGTGAAATGTATTATTTTCTTACATACTTTTCTTTTACGAATTCCAATTCGTTTTTTGTTATAAATATGAGCAATTTTATTATTTTGTATAAAAATCTAGAAATCATATATATATATATATATTCCTTATATAATATAGGTATCGGTACTACCTTTCCAACCAAGGATATAAAATTTGTTAATACTTGTATTATTACCATCAGTACGGGTCAATTGAAAAATCCTATTTAAATATATATCTTTAAATACAATAGAAATATCATCTCTTGTGACATACGTTTAACAGCTCAACAATTGAGTGAAATTATTCTATAACTATTATATTGTGGGACATTAATCTTTTGTTGCGTTTAATTATGGTATTACAATTTTTTAAACAAATATATACTTTAGAGGTCCCAAAATTTTGTCCATCATTTATGATTATATTGTTTTTCTTTTCCTTCGCGTTACATTGTTTGTGTAACTGGCACACATGCGTGTTATTAAATGCTAACTATTTAGCTAGCACCCTGCTAGTAAATGTATCTTGTATTATATATTAATTAGTTTTCCATTCCAAGATCATTAATATGTGTCCTTAATATAAAGGATGTGATATCTGAATCTTGATGAATAGCTATATAGTAGCATGACGGTTGACACAAAGATGTATGATAAATAGAGACTACGGAAACGAAGTCTTATCACATCCATATTCACTTTGGCGACAGTCAAATTATATATTTGAATAAATTTGTTCATCGTTTTTTTTGTTTCCTTTTTCTATTGCGGTTGTACATGTATCGCAATACAAATTCTTTTAATTGTTCATTTTATATACCATCGCATTTAAAGTACCGGGAATTTACGTTGAAAATCCTAGTACTACTCACATTAGAATTATAAGGATATTTGTCTTGGTTATTAAGAAAGAATGGAGATTATAACAACGGGCGTTCTAACAAAATATTCGGACCTAACTTGTGGAGACAACCGGAGTCTGGCAGTACGGGCACTCTCGTTGATTTGGAGCGCACGTCGAGCAGACCACGTAGTGGTTACAGGGTGAGAGGGTAACAGTGCGATTTTGTTCTTCGCAAACCATGCACTTTGTTGCCGTTTCTCTGTACAGCACCTGGAACGGCAACAACTGAGCTACCTATAGTGTTTCCATTAATCAGATCGATCGCAAATAGATTAGACTTTACAATTCTATCAGAGATAATCTTGATTGCCAATTGGAACGTGTTTAATTGATAATAGAAGAAAATTCTGTTTGATGAAGATGAGGTAGCTGTAGAATCTAATTCTTTCGCATCCTCTTCAGATAAATTAATCATTATTCGCGAAACGCTTGATATACCAGCTGTTCAAGCTGGCATGACAACTTTGTTTTACCTTTTCTACTTCTTCAAGATCCGAACGAAGCTGTGATTGAATTGATTTTAATGCGGCTATCGATAACGATCTGAGCTCGCTTGTTCTTCTCAATGTGTGAAGGTATGGTCCACCACTAGACGCTTCATTTTCTACCCTTAATGCTTTCACTTGTAACAAGGCCTGTTAACAATTTTTATATCGCCAACTTTATATATTTCACAGAAAAAACGAATATAACTACTATTTACCTCATCTCTCTGCTGTTCAGCGATACTTGCTTTTCTTTTAGCCTCCTCACTTTCTAATTGCCATGCAGCGCAAGCAGCTCTAGCTTGATTAATACGTTCGTCCCACGTTGCTAGTTGCGCACGACTTGACGTCAATTCCTCCCTGAGTCTTTGTACCTAAGACAAATTAATGCAAACGACATGTCTCCCTTAAACTTTATTTTAGTTCATCAACAATAATGCTGAAATAAAAACTGGGGGAGTTCTAACCTCAGATAAAGATCCTGTGTTACTCGGACTAATGGAAAATGCATTAACCAATGGAGATGCTGGGAGAGGTTGAGTACGAGATGGAGACATTCCTTGATTCGTAAAATCAAATAAGCTACTATTAAATCCGCTAAGCTTAGAAGCTGAACTGCTAAGCTGTGAAATATGATTGCTAAATGGGTCTGATACTTGATTCATAAATGGCATAGTCTGAAATCAATGGAACAAAATAAAATATTAAAATAGTGCCAAGACATTCTTTTCTGCAACGGACGAAAGAACAGAATAAAATACTTCATTTACCGATTCTATTGAATCCTGGTGAGAAAATCTAGATCCAGTAAGAAAACCAGTCGAATGTAGATGCTGCAGTGGACTGGATGTTGATGGCGAAAAATTCGTAAGAACTGAACGTTCATTCATTCCAGGAATATTAACTGGTGCTGAGCTACCTAATAGTCCAGAACTTGCTAGGCCTGCTGATATTGAATTGCTAATTGGTGAATTAGTATCCCTATGAATTGATTCTACTAAATTTAAGGGGTCATCTAGATGTAACTCGTCTAATGCATTTCCTGAAAAGGAAAAAAATCATGATTAAAACTGGGTAAAAATATTCTTTTCCTCTATTCTTCTTTAACTTTACCTTACCTACTACAGATTCCACAGTATCATTTGGGTAAAATGAACTTGAAAGTGGTGAGACGGTAGTTGCTAATGAATGATTCCCTAAGGTTCCATTCAAACTATATGCAATATATAGGCTTTGTTTCTGTTGAGCTTTTTCTGCTTTCGTTAATAAAGGATCACTGTCTATTGCAACCACTTGTTTTCGTATTTCACCCTGTTTAATATTCGTAGAATTATTTACTGGACCTTTATTAAATGTACAGATATTTGATTGATTCCACAACCAAATGGTCAAACTTACAACTTGCAAAAGAGAACTGGGATTATAAAGTATGCTTGTTAACTTTTGCTGATTGGAAGTGTTTATGGTGCTATTGGAATTGGAGTTATGAAGTTGAGCACCAGGAGCTTTACTGTGTGAACTGTTACTGCCAACGCTACTAGTACTTGCTGATTCTGATACTTCACCGCTTCCATTCTGTAATTCAAATATTTAATGATATCGCTAAATTATATATTATCTAAAAGAAATTCATTATTTTTAGGTACATAGTAGACTTACACTACTATCACTAAGTTGTTTATCCTTCTCATGACTGCGCTTATCGGGTGGAAGCGCATTGCTTAGAATATCTGCCAGATTGGTGCCACAATCTATAGGTACCGCCATGTCCCTCGCCAGGCTCATTTCTTCTGTTGGCAACACTGCTCCATCAGCACACCATACCAACGTCCCAATATATCAATTTTGAGAAGCAATTTTGAATACTAAGTTTAATCATTTACAAAAGGCCTATGTTTACCAAATAGAGAGAGAGAGAGAAAGAGAAAGAAGGAGAAAAAAAGAGAAAGAATTCTCAAAAGCAAATATAAAATGTTAAATAATTTTTATATAGAAGCAATTACAAGCGCTTTTATACATTAGTAGACTTTGCGCGTTATATGAATTTATTTTGATCAATTGCATATCAAGCGATTAAGTATTGTGAATGAAGCCAATAAAATATTATTAAAAAAAAAAAAAAGTTGCACGAAACTTACTAAAGTAGTAGTAACTGTTTTACGTACGGTTTATGAGGGTACACTCACGGTCAACATGTGCAAAAGCACAGAAGACTCCGCGTGGACAATATCCAGCTTGTTGTACATCGTTACACTTTGTGGATTTGTATATCTCAGGATGGAATTGTTGTTCTGTACGTGTATGACAATATGTACAAGCATCTCCTTGTTCACAATTGCCTGGTTCACCCCATTCTTCTCCATGTTTTACATTAGGACATGGTGTTGATCTAGAATGAAGTTTCAAGTTAGATACATTTGTAAATAGTTATTTTTAAAGTTTTTCTCAAATTTAGGGACAATTACTTACCTGTACTTGTACTTGCGCGGACTACGT
This sequence comes from Bombus flavifrons, assembly GCF_040668555.2. Classification (NCBI taxonomy): domain Eukaryota; kingdom Metazoa; phylum Arthropoda; class Insecta; order Hymenoptera; family Apidae; genus Bombus; species Bombus flavifrons. The sequence continues at coordinate 5,775,769 of NC_138455.1, read as the reverse complement.
CTTTTATCTTTACTGTTGTGATATTGTGGACAGGCATAGCCCTGACGACAAAGTCTTGGTGGACGTTTACAAGGTTCTGTTTTGTAATTACTGAGTACATAATTCGTATCCTGCCATTTTGGATCTTCATTCATTAGGTTCCTTTCTTTGTCAAGTATGTTTGGTCCATTAGAAGATGAATTAGGATCAGAATCAGGGTTCTCCAGCGCCTGTATCTCCTTAATGTCATAAACAGGGGGACGAAGATCATGATTACCATGTGCAAAGGCACAATGGGGGCCATTCTTGACACAGAACCCACGTGTGTCTGTATCATGGACACACATGCAGGTCTTATAATAACGTAGGTGGTAACGCCTTTCTGTGTCACCAGCAGTACGGTGAAGAAACGGACACCTGTTTAACAACAAAATTTATGTAAATTAATTGAAGAACAGCACCATAATGTATATAAGAAATGTACCATAAAAATGAAGATAACTTATTGAATAATTAATTATTATAAACTAATAGAATTTTACTAAATTAATGTTAATTAGGATATACAAATACATTAATTCAAAAGAATTGAATTTTAATACTACTCAATGTTAGACTAAATGTCAACTAAAAACTATTAAATATAGTTTGATGACAACATATTCAATGTAGGTCTTATAATACATGATAAATTATGTAATGATTATATAAGAGACTGTACAAATTCAATTAAATAATTTTTGGACATTACAAGGAACTCATTTTTCTAATAAGAACTACAACTTAATATGGTTCGCGCATTCATGCTTTACGCGAGCTATTGTATCTTTTAAGATTTAACTTAGATTAGAAAAGAATGCAATATAGTGCGGTAAACATTAAAAAATTTACAATAGTTATCAGAAAAACAAATACGACCTTGGACTTTCGATAGATAGTTTTATTTTCTGAGCTATAATTGTACCATAATGGTTTCGGAACATTTTACGGTGCAGCAACAAGGATTACCACATATAATTCTTTGTTGCCACCATGCCACGTAAGAGAAAATCAATATCAGTAGGCTCCTTTGTTTGGGAACTCGAGGCGCTGGATATTTTGGAGGGAAAACCGATCACGGATATTTTCATTTATTTTTTACATAAAATGTATATAGAAATATCTAAAATAAAATAATTTTTTAGCTCACTGTTTTTGTATTGTGGAAATAAAAATATAAAATCTTATTTAACAATACGTTATAATCTTCCATGAGATTAATGTTAAAAACATTTAAAAAAAGTAATTTATCACGACTGATTTCAATTCAATTCTTTCGAATTTTTATTTCAGATAAAAATAGAATAATAAATGATTACAGTAACCATTATCGCAAACTTATGATTTATGAATGAAGAAAATCAACTAAAAATATAACGCTGCAAGCAACGAATATTCAGCACACCCTTATCATAATTAATAATACGACAAATATATCCGTGCACGAATTAATTATCAATTAAAAAGCCGCTCACAATCTTGTGTTCTTCAGAGGGAAAGTTGATGTGATAAAAGTTAAATTGTGATAATTATTGTAAATTATATTAAACAAAACGTAATTTTCACGTAAATAGAAAAAAATTCAATCTTGAATAAATATTTAATTCTTCCTTCTTAAATACGTTAATGTAGCTACTTTGTATTTATATTTTTCTCCAAACTCAATAGAATATTCAAACTTATTTTAGCGTACGTTGTATGTAAAAATGGATATAAATATTAATATACTAATAAAAATAATGATAATTTTTATTACTTAAATTTTTAAAACGTGTTTCAAATATTTATGTTAATAAATTAATTTAGAAAGGATTGTATCGATTTTGTTAATAGTTTGAATATAAAAATCTTTGTGGTATGTCTTAATAAGTATATAATGTAATAGCAAAAGTTAATAAAATACTATAAAATCAATAATAACAGGTAATAAATGATAACAAATAATGCACAATTTGTTTTGCAAATTGTAGCAAGCATAACGAAAATTTTTTAGCATAAAAATAATTCGTAAGAATTTTTCACATTATTCCTGGCACATTTTTTAATAAGCTTTTACGCTGAACTTCGTCTATTAACGGTTTCACAAGAGTCTTAAAAGAAACTGGTTTCGTTTGTTTTCATTAACAGATAATAGGTTTTAATGTTCTTGGTGATAATTCTCGTAATTTTATTCGTTCGTCTTAAAAGATCATTCATCAACGTCTACTTATTCATTTGTTCTTCTTATTTATTTATTTTACACACATATGAGTTCTACAATATTAATTAACAAGTAAGAAATGATTAAAACAATACTCTTTTTAAAAATAATATTCTGAGAACAATAAATCAACGATAAATTTTTATCAAGCAAGGAATTATCAACAAGATAATTTAAAACAATGACCTAAATCTATGTCTCAATATCATATCCTGCATGGATATCTAGAAATAAACAAATTCGAGTTAATAGCCTCAATATTATGCAAATATACTTATATATTTCCTTTTTCATATTTCATAGTGAACAGTTAGACGCCATTTATATACTTCAAATATTTAATATTGATTTCAGAATATTTCATATCGAAAGCGTTACAATATTATAATACAAATTAAGAAACAAAGGGACAAAAGTGTAATAGAGGAAATGATAACCTCGAAAAAAAGATGGCCGCGGAAGAAAGTGTAGTTATACGCCTGAAAGCATGGAGAAATTTCTGCTTAGTTTCGTTGGGTTATCTACAATGGATGACAACAGGTTAACAGCCGACGGTAGCTATATTCTATCAGCAATGGCGACTGGAAGCGTGTAAGCTTACATTCATAACAAGAAGAACATGACTCGCGATGTTTTAATTTGCTCGCTTCGATTCGATTGAATTAATCCAAAAACACGTTGCATTAATTAGTTTGAAAATAATGATTCGCGATTGAGCCGCAAAAACTAGTCAGAATCAATGAATATACCTATGTAACAGTTGATTCTTTTCCTTCCTTGCCTGTAGAATTTAGGTCAAATTTTCAACATACGTATTCTATGAGACAATCGAAACATAACCGTCGAATCTTTGAACTCTTTTGAATAAATACTTTAATTAAAAACATACTGTATTATGAAAAATTTTATAAAATGTAATTTTGAAACATTAAGCATTAGATTTAAGATATTTTAACAATAGAACTACTGATAACTTAAGTAAAAGTGAAAAGAATAAATATTGCAAAAATTACTTAAATTCCAAAAAATATAATATTGCAAATGTATAGAATTACTAGAAACATTATGGATTTGTCATTTTGACTTCTTTGATAGTTCTAGCGTTAAGAAGATGGAGTTGAACATTTTCTTCTCTGAAGAAATTTATGAAAGATGTCTTACTTTTTGAGTAAGAATGCAAACATTATTAAAATCTATAAAAATCTATAATCGATAGTGATAGCCGAATGTTTATACTTATTATTTTTTAGAAATATAAATTGTACCAGTTTTCTATATATTGTCCTCTTTTAGTTTCTTATTTAGAAACATAAAACAATTTATTAAAAAAATCTGTTTTTTCTGTGTGTTTGTATATGCATTAAATGTAATACGAACATATAAATGTATGCAATAAATAAATCATGGTTTGCATATACGCAATATTATGTTTATTAATTTTTTATTGTCATTCATATATTTGCAAACAATATCTACATATACATTGCACGTATTTCATTAAGGTAGAAGTTAAAATAACAAATAAAATGAAATAAAATAAAATAAAATAAAATAAAAGTACTACGGATGTTTATATAAAATCATATTCTTATAAACAAATGAAACCTAAATTAAGATGTATTTCATTTATTAAACATTATAATGAATACTTTTTACATAATTTCTTCATTTTTAATATTAAATTATCCACCTAATTTCTTTTCATATAATATTATCTACATTATTACATCTATAAATTTACTATATCTGTAATAAATATCTGTAATCTAGTCATAAGATGCGTGTAAATAAATGAAACTATTATGTCTACTATACACGTCCATACTGCTTTTCTGTCGTACACGAATCAGATATGAGAACGCAGCAATGTTTCGATCACTTTTGCTCGCTACATACATATATGCATGTTATATATTATATATATAACACATACGCGTGCCCTCGAAAGTTACGTCGAAATTGGCCTCCTCTTCGTTACATAGGTTATTCTCAAAGAGATGTTACGTCGTTACGCATTACCACGCAGATGCATGTTACAACACGCGCGTGTCAACGACACAAAGAAATCCGATAGACCCCTCTGTTATTCTTTCACATCGATATCAGACTCGATCACGAAGAAACATTTTCATTCATACTTTAAAACTCATTTACGGTTTCCAAACTTGAGTAAGAATACATTGCATGCTTTATAAGCAGAACAATGTTAATATGCTTACACACACGCGCGCGCGCGCGCACGCACGCACGCACGCACGCACATACATACACAACGAACAAAGAATAATAGATAACCATGTCTCTTTTCCTCTATAAAATTCGTAGGTGTTTCAAAGTGAAAGGATGATAATAAGAATCTCTTAATACGGAAAGATTAAATGTTAAATACTACGTAAGTTTTGATGCCGTCGGCTGACTGCGACAAATCGATGTATCTGACATAAGAGATATAGTAATGTCGCGTTAACTGGCCAGAATTTTGCTTCGCTAACTGACCGTCTCTACTTCCACCACTTCGTCAAACTGATTTCCTGAAGTGAGTCTTTAATATTATATATGTAAAATAAACAAACATATCAATGTATCGATATCTCAGGTCTTATCCAATAAAGAGATAGATACTGGAGATTTCTCAGAAATATACCTCTCTCGATAACTGGCCAAATAAGCTTTGATCTCGGTGGCCAATTAACGAAACACACAACTGTATCACTCGTAATACCCTCTACCGACGGACGAGTAATCCACCGATAGCGTAACCCCACGGTAAAAATGGTATATAATGTATACACAATGTTAACTGATAGATAAACTTACTCGTCTCCATCTGGACATATGCCGGTAGTCTCATCGTACTTGGTGCAATAATTATCAGCGCTATAGTTGAAGGTGCGGTCCCTCTTTCTCACCGGTCTTCGCCTCCGCTGGTTCATAAAGTGCCAGTTGAAGCACGTGAAGGGTCGGTGCTGTGTGCATTTGCGCTGTATAAAGAGGGGACATTGTTCGACGCGAAATTCCTTCAAGTATCTGGAATGCGAATCCACAGAGCTACACATTATTTCGTGGCGTATTTTGACGCGCGCGTCGATGCCGCGCTGCTGTGCTCGCGCGGCCCTCCCTCTTTTATTCCGTTCTCTTTCGTTTTCTTTTCTCTTTTCGTTTTTATTTTATTTTATTTTATTTGCATATGGACATAGGCATATACGTATTTATCATTACGTGTATTTTTTTATTATATTATATTCTCATTAGAATTCTCTTTTTTTTGTTAAGCACTTCACTTTTTATCATTATTATTATATTTAATTTTTATCCGAATCACGCACTCTTTCTTTCTTTCAGTACTCTCCGAAATTTCTTTTTATCCAACACTTTTTTCTTTCACGTAGCACGCGCGACCGGCGCTTACTTACGTGTAATGATTCGCCTTTTCCGCCTGAGCTGTCAACAAAGGTTTAGAGTCGGACTTCATCTTGGACAACACAACCGAGCAACGCGCGCGCACACATAGACGGGGACCGAGTCACACTCTCTCTCCTCTCCCGTTTTTTCTCGTCGTCCTCGTCGTCGTCGTACCCGTCGTCGTCGTCGTCGTAAGCCGTCGCGTAGTCTGTCTTTCGCCCCTTCTCCCCCCGCTAAACTTTCAACCATCTATCGGACACGGAATGCGGGACATAGGGTGCGCACGACGCAATACACATTATATGCGCCGAAACTATCCAATCCTTGTGCTCTCTCCCAGTCACGTGACTGCTTCTCTTTCAAGGTCATTGATGTTTTGGTTCGCTCCGTATCGTAAACACGCACCCGTGCTCAATGCTCGGCCTCTTACAAAAAGAATTTGATTTTTCTACACTTTATCGATACTGTATCAGGTCCTATTTCAGACTGATTTAATTACTTTTGTATGTGATTCTAGGGCTCTCCTGTGTGTGGAAAAGAGAAGGACGCCGAAAATGCAACAATCGATTACTAAAGCTCGACCTCGATCGAGTTCCGATTCTATGCTACGTTCTCACCGAAGCTGAATCAACATCGTGTAACCAAGTCTTCTGCAAATACCGATTGCGTCTTATTTTTGATATTCTGTTAATAAATATATCAATTATACATGTAGTTTGTACGTTGATTCGTGTTAATGAAAATTCTTTCCTTTTCTTTAGGTTCGAATATACTTTCGATACATGCTTCGTGTGAATTATATATAAAGTACTATCGATATCTTCCTTTTCTTGTAATAGATTCGCTTATTCTCTTGCTTAATTTTTTACTGTTATTCAAATGTGGCTTACTTTAATATTTAATACTTCTTGAAAAATAAATGTATATACGTTCTGATAAAAATAGTAATAGAATAAATTGAGAATGAATCAGTAAATGCTTGTTTTAATACGCGTTGCGTTGCGAAATATAAAATCATAAATGACACGCGTGAAAATGTCCGGCCTATTTATTTTGTTCATCGTAGCTGCATGTCGGTCTGTGATTCGGTATATCGATTCGATTGAAACGCCTCAGTTTTGTTCACACTCTCACTTTCACTTTCTACATCATATTGGATTTTGTATACTATGTTACTTCTTTGGTCACTGATCTAATACATTTCACAACTCCCTGGGCTTTTAACACACAATACTTAAAATGTATATCACAGGCACGTTTTCAGCTGCTCGCTAACGTAACTCGTTATCGTAAAGGTTACGCGTATGAATCATCATTTCTTATCGGTTCTTTACAACAATTTCGATACATATTTAGATACCTGTGTTGAGTACGGTCAAGCTTCATCGGTTTTTCCTCGACGATGATCGTCTAGACTTGTCCCGACCACGCTTCGTGACTTGTATCTGCGATATGCAACGTTTAACATCACCTTTCGCATCACCGAGAATTCGTCTATTTCCCCCCTCTTTCATGAATAAAACGTATTAAAAGCTTCCATTTCATTGTGACCAAAAGTTTCAACTTTTCTTACAAAGCGATTTTACGAGACCAATTCAATTTTTGATTTACAGTTCTTCCCTTTTTCATAATTGTCGCTGCATTTATAATAAATTTCTCAAATTTACAATTTCCGCTTAAACGTCACACATATGAGGAAATACCGGTTTTCTGAGCATGCGCAATTGAGCGAATATGTGTTATGAACGAAATACGCAATTTCGACCAATCAGAGGGCTGATACGCAACAAATTTTATTCGTAATATGTGAATAATTTATAATGACTTGTTTCATGCATGGATATTTCATTTTTGAATAAAATAGTTTCCTTTTGTTGCTTTTTGAGTAAAATATAGAACGAATACGTTATTGATAAGAAAAAAAAAAAAAATATATATATATATTACACACATATATATATGAAATATAAAAATCATCACATTTTCTGAATATATTAAATCATTGTCGAATTAATTTTTAATCTCCCCTTTTACTCAAATATTTAATATAAGATTGTATTAATATAATTAATATACTGTTATATTGTATTATATTTATTGTATTTTATTGTATGATGTAATTCACTTTGTTGCAGTAACACAGTAGATATAATGCAATATTTCCAACTTCATAAACTCTTATGATTCTTCTTTGAAGCATGTTTATGTTTTGACAAAATTTATTATATCTTTAATTTAAAAAAGATAAAAGCATTAAAATATAAGCATTATTTTTATCACATTTACATTTGATGTATACAAAAACGGGAAGGAGTACGATAGTATTATGAAGAAACATACGTACTATGATTTAAAGCGTGTATTAAAAGGGAATCATTTTTTTTTAATGTCATGACGATTAATATAAATAATTATTCGTGATAAAAAAGAATCGTCATAAGTAAAATTTTTTAATAAATTGTCAAGAAATATTGCTAATATGTTACATTATGCAATTATGATATACGCAATCATAGTTTTGTACAACTTTACATTCGAATAGGAATTCAAAATGAAAATATATATATAGCAAACACGAGCGATAGTATAATAATAACTATAAATAGTAAATGTTTCGCAGTTATAATCTACCTACGTACAATTTTTAATTTCTACGTAAATTTATTATACTTAGATACGATTTCAAGTTTCGTTATTGGTTCCGATATAATATTGCAAATGTATTTTCCTTTTTTTAATTTATCGTTCATAACTTATTTGACTTTGTACAATTACGTTCTTGTTCGCTACATACTTAAATAAAGTCTTGTAGTACACTAACATACCTAGACACAAACTAAATGTGAACCATTCGTTAGACTGATAAAAATATAATACTTTTACAATATATGAAAATAATACACATTTGGTTTGTACGTACGCATGTTTGATTAATGCTACATTCATGATACAACGTTTCCTACAATTGTTTTTTAAATCTATTATAATACGTAGTACTACCGATTTTCATTCATTTACGCATTTCTTATTTCATTCCCAATAAGAAATAATTATTTGAATATTCTATTCTGATTTTCTTCTTTGAAATTATCCCTGAATAATTCTTTGAAACATTCAAATTGGAATTTTCATAATGTACAACAGATTTAGTTTTGTATTGCTATTGATAAGTGCATTTGATAGAAGAAATTATTACTAGTTTCCCTAGAAATTGTGTTTCAGAGAATTAGCTAGTTCAATCATTATGTTGTACAGTTTTATTCATATCATATAAAATAATGTTCCTGAAGTAACGAATAAATATGTGTAATTAACTGAAGCTAATATAGCAAATTAATATTTAAGGAAGTTTTCTCCATGTTATGCTGTATTAATTTTTGCAACAAAGAATGTTACATACACATATATTTTCATTAAAATAGGTTTCTTATTTTTATATATTGCATTATTCTGTTTGCCATCAGACGTATTTAGGTTCTTACTAATTTTGAACACTCCTTGGATGGATATTATGCAATTATTAATTAACTGTATAGTTGTTAAAAACCATGACAGTATTCCTCATTGGATGTTTTTCTTTGGATGGACTTGCGCATTATAGTACTAAAATCCAAGGCAATCTTAAAAACGTGCCTTCTTTAAAAATGGAGCGCTTAGTCTCTTAACTATTACTTAATTCAGTTTGACAACAAACAAAAACTGGTCAAAAGATTGTATAATCGTTACTTCTTAATATTTCTATGGTTTACAACATCTACAGATAAATATCTATTATAAGTATCTTTATCGGATTTTAGTGAGTATTCTTTAAGGTTCTAATCAATTGCATTCTGTAAAATGCATTCTTTTTCTTTAACACAGACAATATTTAAATATATTCGAATATCAGTAAAATGAAATATTTAAAATTCTATGCTTCCTTCATCCAATCTCATTGAGATACAATCCTAAAATGTTATAATCTAAATATGAACAATTTTTTGCAGTGTGTTGCAGTGTTATTATGGTTAATACATTTTACATTGTGCGATATCGAATTTACATATTTTAATTAATATATCTGAATATTAAGATTGTATAATATCTTTCTTCGTTATCACTGAAAATTCTGATTTCCATAATATGTCTTAATACACTCAAATACAATAGAAGACAAGAATTACATATTTCATATTGTATGATTATAGTTGAATACAAATATTACACTAGTATCATTTATTATAAAATATAATAAAATCAACTTATGTACACATTATTATTAAAATCAACAAAAAAAGGTATAGGAAAAGAAGATATTTAAAAAAGTTTACAGGCATTATACGATTTGTTCAAAATAAATAAATATATATCATTAGTTATCATGTGTAAGATTCAATTAGTAATTTGTAATTCTGAATAATCCTAATTAAAAAATACAGAATTCTTTAAATTGTGCTTGCATATTCTTAGGAGAGAGTAGTGTAAATAAATTGTAACTGTTTCGAACTGTTTTACTGTCAGATTAAGCGATATACTGGCAGCTTGATATTTTATAAACAGTTTATAATGAAATAATCCTATGATATTATCTCACATGAATTATGTAAATATCGAAAGAGAGCAAACTTTTATGTATTCTTTTGAATGGCCTTTAGCGTAAATAACAAGAAAATGTATTTGAATTATTATTACATTAACAAGTTTATTTATACAATTAACTATCTATATACAATATGTCAATAAGAATGTTGTATAACTTCTTTAACATAGATTTAAAGAGGTTTTTTTTTAACGGCACTGGCCATTCATATGCTAATATTCTACTTATCTGACTCTGCTTATAACCTGTATACATAAAAATTATGAATCTGTAATGACATCCCAGACTTTGCAGATGAGCACATTCTATATACTTATTATATTATCAACCATGATGGTTCACTTAAGTTTTAATAGAAATTAATACTTTTAATAGTGACCACTGATTAATTAAATTAATCGAGTACTAATTTAGATGGATTTATAAGATATCTGATTAGGCACAGAAGATGATGTTCTGTTGTTGCAATGAAAGTGATATTGGTATGCTGATAATTATACATAATAATATGTATATGTTAATGTAAATTCTACAAAACATTTATCTCGAATGTTTAGAACGTTTATTTTTCCTATGTTTGATTTTGATGCGCGAAATATTAAGATATAATAAAATGATTTTGATAATGTGCTACAACAGGCACGTATATATACCATTTCCGAAATTTTGTATGTATTTTTATACACATCCTGATGTGTTTTTAAAACGAGGTTTATTGGAATTATAAGACATTATTCTAATTAAAAAAATGTTTTCTAGTCTTGGCTCTCAAATTACATATCCAAATGCAACTGAATCTATAATAATAAACTTTCGAATTAGCGGTTTCCAACGTCCGTCTTTTTTTAAGTAAAGTTCATTTCATGCATTTTAATTAAAATTTCTCTTTTTTTGACAAAGAACAATTTTATTTAATCAACCTCAGTGTAATAAAAATGAAATGAGTAAATGCAGGGTATTTAAAAAAATTGTTTAAACAAAAGATCTATGTCTAAACTGACTTTTGCATAGTTACACTTATCTGTTTCTACTTGCACCTATTATATATAGTATATTTACTTGACGTAACAGTAAACTCAGTTCAAACAGTTGTTCCGTACGTACTGAACATCACTCTAGTGGTATCTGTGTCCAGAGTAACGTCTTCGGGAGATGCAAGATCGACCTTTATAGATCCAGAATTGTTTCTTCTCCTAGTCATGCCACCACCCCAATTCGACAGCGTCCAATGATAAGTTTCGCCCTCTTTATCGGTGTTTGTCATTCCCTGAGTATCGTTATCTTTGTCTAAGCCAGTTTCAATAGAAATCGAAGAATGTGAAGCTACCGAATCGAAACTAGAATCTGCAGCCCCTCTATAACGACTAACATATTCGGTGGACATTTCACCGGGCGACTCTTCGATTGCTTTCAATATATTCTGACAAAGTTCCGAATCGAGGGGAATCGGATTTTCGGAATCGCGATTATGAATGGTAACAGCTATGTGTGCTGGATGCGGAATAGGAAGTGGAATAAGCAACTTTTCTGCACTGTAAGGACGAATTTGCCGCTTCCACGGCTGCCAGCGTGTCTCTGTTGTACCATTCGTGGACGCTGTGCGTCTTCTAATTTTTGTCGATGTTAAAAGTCCTCCAGTATCACTATAAACGAGAACAACTTCTTTAATTTGACTCTACATACTGATCGTATAATACTTAAAATTTTAATATTTAATATTTAGTAATATCCAAAATTCAGAATATTTTTTACCATCGCTTATCTGATTTCCTGCTATTACTAGTCTGTTTAGCGCGTGGGTTAAAAGCTGAGACCTCTAGATACGGACTATACACTTGTATATTTCCACGTGGTGCATAAACTGCGCCGAGCAAATCTGGCCCATTAGTTCCGCCGATTTCAGTGCTATGAACCATATCTGTGTAACGTGATAAATCGACTCCAGGATGAGGTTCTAGCCTGAATTTCGTATCTGCGTCATCGAGAGGTTGAAGGAAATTTAAACTGAAAATATCTGCGTACATGAGGCCAGCTAAACCAGCCCAGTCACCAACACTTAAACCCTTGTTCTCCCAGAAATCCTCTTCATTCCCTGATAATCTCGCGAATACATGACTGGGATAAAGGCGTTCTAACATAAGTGCCCCTTGTTGTATTACCACCTTAAAGATGGAATTATAAATGTATAAAATTGTAAAATAATTTTTGGGATCAAAGGTGCTTTGGCCGATAATTACCTTTAGATCAAAGGTAGTAAGTTTTATTTTACTTCTTACGACCATTCCAAGACCAGTCTGCAAATTTTTTCTACGTCTGTCTAATTTTTCGTGTAATACGGCGATCAGATCTTTGGCTTCCTTTTCTAACGATTTGTACGGATCTTTTGTTTTGGCAAGGCTAGCAGCGAATGGGCCAAAACAAGCTTCTACAAATTGAGTGAAATCCCTCTGGGGTTGTGTAATTAATCGTTCTGTCTCTTGTTGGAAAGCTAACAATTCGTCTAACTCTAGTTTTGCCTCGAATGCAGCTAAAGCTTGTTCAGGCCTAATCTACAAATAAGAATGGAACAATTAACATTAAATAGTAGTTATTTTAGTGATTAATTTGTAATGCCTACTTGATAATAATAATCAGAAGTTAGTCCTGGTCCAGCTATTCTTTTAACCACGAAACTATCACTGGCCGGTATACGACCCCTGTTCTTTATTACTAAATGGAACATAGTCGTGTCCCAGACCACTCTAATCCAGTAACGTATCACAGCAACTATGAGATAGTGATATATTTTAAATAAGCGAATCCTTCATAGTTAGATTACTATTTTAATTTATAATGAGAATATTATATTTTACCTGTAAGTATCACAAAAGAAATAATAGGACACAAAACAAGAGCTACAATTAACGCCGCGATTGGTTGTAGACAGCCTTGTGTACCGATATTCCAAACTAATGCTTCCATGATGACCAAATATCGATTTCTACTTGGTTCTGGGCTATCCAAATCCATTATGAGTGCCATGAATGCATGCAACGCTAAGGTAATTAAAGGCATCCTAAATTAACAAAAAAAAAAGAAACTGTTACCATTTTGTAATTAAGAAATATTATGATATATGTAATAGTATAATCAACGGACCATAAAACTGCAGTAAGTGCAATAAGAAGCGATCCTAAACTCGTGACTATACAGACGACAGGAAAAACAAATAATATAATAAGTGTTCCTAGAAGACCTTTAACACCATAATTCCATAATCTATTTAAATGCCTTGTCATTCCTTTTCCAATAAATCCTACAATTAAAAGCAAAGTTATTTAATTAATGATCATATAATCATTTAATAAATTCAACAATAAAAAATAAAGTATAGAACCATTAATTTATTAAATTTACCAGTGTCCGGTTCTGTTTCAAAATGTGTCCGACTTTTACTAATATGTCTCCAAAGTGCTATCAACCGAGAACAAAGAGTGGGCATTTGAGACGACTTTCTAGGAAACAAGGTTCCATTCAATTGACTCAATTCTAGATCGGGAGTAAAGGGTTGTACGAGTAGCAAAGCTCGTATGGAGACTGGACTACACCACGGCACTGCCACGCCTAATAGAAACATTGCATTCCAAGTCCAACACCATGTCCTGGCTACGTAATTAATCCAACGCCACATAGGCCATCTGTTTATAAATTTTAGAACCAATTAATTCTTCATAAATTTACACCAAGAAGACAATGATCTACTAATTTTAAAGAATGATTACTTCATTGTTACAATATACCTTGTTGTAGTTGTGTGTACAATCTCCCTTTCAACTAAAAAGACAGGCTGACTCGGATCTGCGCGAGGTGTCGTGATAGATGTCGGAGTATTGCTCAGCACCGTTGGTATGATTTCAGACTGGCCTTGAAAATTGCGTCTGATAATCCAGTTTTTTGGAAGCCATATCTGTGTCGGCCATTGGAAGCTCCTCGTGGGTGTTTTAACTTTGCGCAATTCTTTCAACAGGACTGGTTCACGCTGAGAGAAACGAATACATTGTATTCATATGCGAATAAGTGTTTATGACAATATCTGCAGTTCTACGTACCTCTTTCATAAATGTTAAATCACGATTAAGAAAGTAAACTGTCTGCTGTAAATTTTGATGAGTGCACAATGTGAGAGCTTCTTCGTGTGCGCTCCATTCGCACTCTTCGATGAACTTCTCCTCAACTTCTCTCATTCTATCGCGCATCCATGGTTCTATTCGCGACAAAACTGGATGTTCGTTTTCTATATGGCATTTCAACGCTTCTTTTGTTTGCAATAGTTTACGCTGCACATTTTTCACTGCTCGATGCATTAATACGACCGACTGTGCTTGCTGAACCAACAGTTGAGCTATTCCGTTACCGAGATCGAGTATGTCTGGATGCGATAAGATGTTAGAGAACACTCGTTGCAAATATTCTCGCATAACAGCTTCGTTGACTTCCTAAAGGTGATCACAATCAATAAGAATACACCGCACAGATTTAGGACAACTTCATAGTGATTGATATAGAAGTAATCGTACTCTTTCTATCTCTTCATCCGGTTTTTTCCGCGCTCTCAACTCAGAAATCAGTCTTTCTCTGAAATGAAGAAACCAGCCTCGTGTCTCTCTCTCCAAAATAGCAACTAAAATCGGTAAAGCTTTTCTGATGATGTCTCTGCTAAATAATCTAAGATCAACCACTGCTCCAGCGGGTGTTCCAAATACGAAAGGAACCGGGATAGGTAATAGTTGTGATAATTCTCTTTCCACTTCGAATTTCTCCATCGTCGCTCGCCGAAGCTGTTTTCGTACAAAACCACACAGAAGTTCCAGAGAATCTTCATATTCAGGCTGCAATTTGTAGCGAGATTTATGAAAATCTTAGAAAGCGATGCTTTCCATCATATTAATATTTTTATTTATAATTCCTATTGACATAGCCTCTGTTTAAAGTAGCAATCCAATGTAACTGAAATAAATATTTTAGAGGACTTATTCAATTTACCCTGCACACTAATTCGGCAACCAAGTACCGACATCGCTCCTCCCTGATTTTAGCATCCAAATTATGTGCTTGAAGCGATGGTACGCCAATTATAATATCTAAAACGTAATAACGTCCAATTGTACTTAAATAATATTGCCTCTTGCGAATCCATTAGAGATAGAAAGGACTTTCTTAATGAATTCATACCAAGAAGCCGTAACAGCCCTGTTAATAAAGCTTTCAGAGATTGCGAAACACTGAAGCAATGGGAGACCAGTCTGGCTTTCGCCGTAACTACAAGGAATCTAGTTGCCAAAGCGAGATCCCGAAGCAATGCATCTCGTCTTCTGTCTCGTCCACGCTGAAGAAGTCCGCTCAATCTCCATCGGTGCGTCTGCCCAGCGAAATTGATCGAGTCTACCTCGAATTCCCTGAAAGACAAATTGTTTATTAACACAGTCGACTTTGGGATAAAAGGAAAAAAAAATATGGAAAAAATCCAGAAACAGAATGTTACGTCTACATTGTGGATATATGTATATATAAAAAAAGAAAAAATACATTTAACATATATACGTACATAGAGAACAAACATATCCTGGAATATGTACAAAATTTTTACATTGTTGCAGCGTTTCTAATTAGTGAATAACCAAAACAGAAGAACCTTACACTCTCCACTCCTTATTCGTGGAGCTAAAGCTAGTGATAAGAATTGTTCGCTATAATACAAGCATACTTTAAACGCTCTAAAAATAAAAAAACACAACCTACACCGTATATTAATTGTGTTTTAACAGCTAGGATTTACATCATGCCGTGATTGCCTAAGTATTATTTGTTATAAGCTGTGTTATCTCTACGAAATCCCTCCACACATAGACCAGATATAAATCTTTCTTTTCAGTGAATTCGTGCACTTGGTAATCCCTCGTTTTATATATTTGATCTCTGTCCGATGCAAATCGATCGATTAATTAATCGCCAATTGTTGTCAGGGTGAATTTCAGATGAAGATGAGAAGACCATGCTGTTTTGTGGTGGCATTTACACAGATTTTGGGTTTTTAGAGATATAACTTCTTCGTTAAAAAAGAAAAAAAAAAGATGATCGTGAGAGAGAGTGATTCCAGTCTCCAAAATCATTGCACAGGGTAACGATCATTGTTTCGGTCAACTTTGAATATTGTGTGACGCTGGTGTATGACATACCCGCATCTTCGAATGCTCTCCAATTGAGTGGCATTCAGCTTCTTCGGTTTTCCGTACTTCTCCTTCTGAAAGCTTTACAAAAATTGTTAGAAAATAACAGACACAAACGAGTGGCTGTTTGGTTTTACACATCCTTACGAAAACGAGGCACCATTTGGGTTTGGTTCGCTCACTATTCTTATATTATCAAAACGAAGTGATATACATTAAGGCTGACTATTTGAATAGTTAAAAAATAAGATTCCTTTAAGGTTTTGCAAGGGAATTCAATTATCACAAATTCCTCTTTTGTCTTTTTTTTAAATTTGCGTAGGCGATAAACTCATATGACGTTTATACACATGACGTTTTCTAAACATTTACGTATTTCCTGAAATTATATATGTTATATACGTATATTCCTTGCATCCTAGAAAAAACTAGCATCTGTGAGAGCTTCATTCAAGCCTTAAAAACAAGTATCTGTTAGTAAGTATTCGCGATGTTTATACTGTGCGCAGAAAAGTCGCTAATATCTAATTCTAAGGGATACAATCGCTACGATATTGTGTTTCGAAGCATATTCAATTTAAGTATAAACGTCATTAATCCTTAAGTTGCAATAAGATTCGTTAAAGATTCAAAAAATTCTTAGTCCTATTTTTAATCTTTATCATTCGATATTTTAAATCAGTACTGTCCAATACTAGGGCGCGCGCGCGCGTGTGTAGTTGATTATTTTTATTTCTTAAATATTACTTTATCTACTATGTGATTCATAAAAGACTGGAAATCCTTTGTGTTTTTTTACACATAATATGCCTTATTTACTCTTTTATTTACAATAAGTTCCCTGACTAAATCTAAATACAAAATCTAAGCAGAAAACATGTGAAACCACAAATCTTAAATTAAATCATTTTCTAAGTTACAACTCCAATTTCACTAGTGACTACAAGTCTTGGATAGTACTGCTTCAAAAAACTGAATCCAATTCGTACTTGGTCGACGAGTATCGCAACTGCAGGCTTAAAGACGTCCCTAACGTGAGAGCTTACGAATCTGATACTACTGCTACCTACAAAGATAAAGATAAATATTTAAATGGATATCTCGTTATTATAGGAAGACCTACCCTCGTTTACTGATGCTTTCCAGCTGCTTTTTGGTCAACCTCCTTGGTTCACCCTTGCTGTCTACGGCGACTGAGTCTAATTCGTCGAAGCTGGGCGCGACGAACAGATCCTTCAGGTGGTGTTTCTTTCTCGCAAGCGTGTCTTCGCCTTCCGTACAAGTGGACAGTGCCGGTGGAAGGATGATAGGGAATGTTCTCCAGTGATAGAGGAATTGTTGCGCAACTTCTTTGATGTTGTGCACCAGTGCCTCGACCTCGGCCGGCGCACCACGCAAATGAGACGTATCGAACTCCACCGGCTCTTTCTAATAAAGAGTGAATAGGTTTCTTCGTAAAATATCAATTGTACATAATTTAATATCAATTAATATCAATTATATATACACTTTAAATAATTATTGTTATTTAACTATTTGCTTTTTGCAATAGATGAATATAAAATGTGATTAAAGTAAGTGAAACCTTAAAATTTTTGAAAACAGGATTTTCGATCTATGATTACTGGAGCATTTAGAGATATGCATGAACATTTGATTATTTAAATTAAACGAGTAACGAGACGCTTTTTCCGGATAGATGTTACGGTTATGTTCTACAATTTTATTCATATAGAATAAAATAATGTTCCTGAAGTAACGAATAAATATGTGTAATTAACTGAAGCTAATATAGCAAATTAATATTTAAGGAAATTTTCTCTATGTTATTCTGTACCAATTTTTGCAACAAAGAATGTTACATACACATACATTTTCAATAAAATAGGTTTCTTATTTTTATATATTGCATTATTCTGTTTGTCATCAGACGTACTTAGGTTCTTATTAATTTGGAGCACTTCTTAGATGGATATTATGCAATTATTAATTAACTGTATAGTTGTTAAAAACCATGACAGTATTCCTCATTGGATATTTTTCTTTGGATGGACTTGCGCATTATAGTACTAAAATCCAAGGCAATCTTAAAAACGTGCCTTCTTTAAAAATGGAGCGCTTAGTCTCTTAACTATTACTTAATTCAGTTTGACAACAAACAAAAACTGGTCAAAAGATTGTATAATCGTTACTTCTTAATATTTCTATGGTTTACAACATCTACAGATAAATATCTATTATAAGTATCTTTATCGGATTTTAGTGAGTATTCTTTAAGGTTCTAATCAATTGCATTCTGTAAAATGCATTCTTTTTCTTTAACACAGACAATATTTAAATATATTCAAATATCAGTAAAATGAAATATTTAAAATTCTATGCTTCCTTCATCCAATCTCATTGAGATACAATCCTAAAATGTTATAATCTAAATATGAACAATTTTTTGCAGTGTGCTGCAGTGTTATTATCGTTAATACACTTTACATTGTACGATATCGAATTTACATATTTTAATTAATATATCCGAATATTAAGATAGTATAACGTCTTTCTTTGTTATTACTGAAAATTCTTATTTCCATAATGTATCTCGTTACATTCAAATACAATAGGAGACAAGAATTACATATTCCATACTGTATGATTATAGCTGAATACAAATATTACGCTACTTTTATTATAAAATATAATAACATCAAGTTCATCGTTTAAATTAAACGAGTAACGAGATGCTTTTTCCGGGTTGATGTTCCTAAACTAAAACTATTTTTTCTGCTCCAGAAACATTATACTCTTTCCACGCGTAATGCGTACAACCATTAAGCGAGTAATTAACGTCAGATTAAATGTCCAATGTGGTTCTTGGTTCCTTCGTTGTGCAACAGAAATCTAATAGGCAAATACATACATCTAAAACATTATTTAAAGATAATTTAAAGATAATATAGCATTAAACGTAAATAGGATAGTACCTGGCATTTTTAGCAAATAAAGAATCTAAGTCTATTTTCTATTAAATGGGATTCTTCAAAGTATCATTTTCTGTTAAATGGGATTAATATACCTCGGGCTGAAGTCCATCTCCATTCTGTCGGTGACAAGGTTGTTGGTTGTAGGCCTGGTGATTCGGTGCCGTGTTGGTGGAGTTGACGGAAGCGGAATTCAAATTGTGGGGCATTTCGCGCGTGAAAAGCGTGCGCGGCGGTTGGGGTCAGCTACCCCGTATACCGACTATCTCCTCATACACCATGCTGCTGGTAGCAACCATTTATCATTCCACGCCCTGAAATATCAATTATAATTATATATGTATAATCAAAGATCCAAGATAAGGGTTATTTTAAGCATTTTTTGGCAAAAACTCATTGAGTAAAAATCAATTTTTATTTAAATAAAAGCTATGAATAAACGTGAAAGAAATTATTCAAAACACGATATGATTGAAAAATATTAGTTTTTAATTGTTCTGATTACGAATAACCATTATGAATGATTAAAATTTCTTTTTGGTTAGGAACGACCATTGTCAACGAAGGCATTTCAACTTTGGATACCAGTAACCAATATAAATGACTGCAATTTCTTTTGGTAACCAGTAACTACTATCGATAGTGTGCATTTTGTTTTGGTTGCCGATAACTATTATCGATGGCAACAAATGCTTTTGGTTACCGTCAATTAATATTGACGACAATATTTTTTCTGCATACATTTGATTATTGTCAGTTGTTATTAACATTACTGATAATCCGTATTCATTGATAACATGAAATACCTAAATGATGGAACTTATGCATCTTATAAAGCGAAGAAACTGCATGAAAATATATGAAACAAAGAATAGTATAAAAGATATTGTAGTTTAGATATTTTTATTAACACATGCATTAATAATGCGCATTGTACTACAAAATCTTTTAGATTATTTGTTGTTTCATATACCTTCATATCGTTTCTTTGCCTAATAAAATACATAATATCTACAATTAATTTTTTTATATCCTCAGTGAATAGGTATTAATTGTAAGTACTGTTAATAACAATTGACAATAGCCGATTGTAACGAGAGAAATTTTTTACCGCCGATAATAGTTATCGGTAATTAAAGTAAAGTGCGGGTCATCGATAATAATTACTAGTAACCAAAAAAGTTATAATCATTTATATTGGTTATTGCTAAACAGAATTAAATTTCCGTCATCAATAATGATTATTCCAAATTAAAATTCTTTAATTAAAGATATTAATCTCATTCGAATGAGACCTTATACTATAACTTTAAAAATTTATTTTAATAACGATTATAATGTCTCTATATAATTAGGTAATCGTGAAAATTATACTTAATTATTTGTTATACTTAATTATACTTAATATTTTATTATTATATTAATCATTATTTTTATAATTGTATTTACAAATATATATTTATATCGCTATATCTTTTTTATTTATAATAGGACGATGAAGGAATAAAATCATCGTGATGCAATCAATTTCTGCTAAACATCATACTTTGTTAGAGACAGCAGGTGTCCTCTCATAGCCGAGAGTATATATGAACGCTGGTACATGTAACAAATTGATTTTGGATGTAAGTATCGAGGAATAAGGTAGCGTGTTTGCTTTATTACATGTAGTAAAAATTGGTTTACTCTATTGTATTAACTTTACTGTAATAACGTTATCGTATTAATACGATTAATTTAGGTACATAAAATGACAAATATTGTATGTATGACATAAAATTAAAATAGCAATACTTCATTAAAAACTATTGACACACCTACGTTAAAGGAATTTTCTGTTTCTAAGACACCACAACGAAAAGATTAAAAATGACAGCGATATAACCTCCAATCTACAATGCGACATAATACCGTTCAGGAAAATAAAGAGGAAAAGAGAATCGAACTTTTTAACACGTTATGTTGATATTGGTAACGTAGTAATATTGTGACACAGATCGTGAATGGAAGTGTATAGTATATAAAAAGATAGAGTTTTAGGTTATGTCGAAACGAGATTAACGTTAGGTATCACGCGAGCTGCTGTATAAGGCTATTAATTATAGTAAATCCTGCGAAGTACGCTATTTCTTTAGGAAATTGCAAGCCAAGATAGAAATAGGCAGAGGCAAAGGAATGCGAAATTCCTTGAAGGAAGTCGTTGTAACACGAATCGTGTGTATTCTGCGTAAAAGTAGATTTTACTCAATGCACATGCCGGGCAAAAGAGACGGGCAAAGAACTGGAATGCTCAGAATGTTAATCGTTTAATGGGATATAATCGGTTAATGGGAGTCTGCATTCAACCGAAGCCTTCCATACAAGCCGGATGATCGCGTTTCGACCCCTCGTGCGACTTCATTTTTCATCACGACAATAAAGATTAGCTTGTCGTTAAAGGTGAATTATTAAGACTATTATGAAACAAGTTGGAAAGCGAGATATCGTTATATGTATACAATAGGCGAGTACGGTGGCTGTGAAGAATATCCGCACAACATTGTATTTATTATAGCATTCATACTAATTAATTAGTCCCAAGTATATATTTATATATTTTATGTAATTTCGGCTTCAGGGCCGGAAATGGACTTGATTTTATAATATTTTTGAAAACTCGTATATACTTATATCTTTCTCACACTTTGGTTTTAGACATCAAGTTTGTAAAACTGAGCCTATTCTTATATATAGAGTGCAACAGAACATATAATAGAAACAATAGAAAACGTTCCTCTAGACATATATTCTATCCGTTTTCGTTTACGAGATACGACAAACTTTTCTCTTGATTTTGTGTTATCTAATTACCTTTACAGAAGATACTGAAGAAGATGACCACATTGCGTTTTAAGGCAACCCTGTAGACGTCTTGTTATAAACCCGGTTACACTCTGAATGGCTCCTGATGTTTGCCGGATTTGTTGGGAAGCTTATTCAATATCTTCAATAGGTTTAGTGTTTATGAAAATTCGTTATGTCTCATAAGCGAAGACAGATAGAGCATATATTTATATGAACTTTTTTCATTGCTTCTCGTCACATCACCCGGTAAGATATTAGTGACTACAATGCATGTACTTTATATATATATGTATATAAATTATATAAATAAAATACATTGTAGTTATTAATATTTTATCAGATTCTTGTTTATATCTTATCCTCCTTAATAACTTATCTTATCCTATAATATCGAATTCTATTAACATCTGTCGTTTTATCACTACAGTTTACCCTCTTATTTTTATAATCTTATTAGATTATCTCTGTATATATTCTCTGTTAGTTCTCTGTCTATTATCTCTGTATATATGTAATTATAATAAATAAATATATATATGTATAGAAGTATATATAGGTATATATGTAAAATATTACGTATGTGCATATATAATGTTCGATTTACGATAACTTAATCTCTCATTCTCGGTTAACAGATTGATGATAGCTTTAAGCTGGCAGATTTCTCCATCATTTTTATGCAAATGCGACTCCTTTCAGCGTGCAGCTAACATTTAATCCGACCCCGTGTCGCATGCATGATAAATAAGCGCACGCTGTAGTTACAGGTCGTAATTATCGCGGAGTATCATTCTTTCGTGCCAAGAAGAGACAGACCTCGCCGCACTGTTCGGCTTTTCCTATCCTTACAAGGGACCCACACATTGTTCTAGACTGGCAGAATACCAACATCGTCTCGTGTTTCCCACTGGGACGCAACGATACCTCATACCTGGAAATAATACGCATCCACTGCTTCCTGTCGCTTTAAAACGATTTACTGTACTTTTTCACTTGGGTCTTGTCTATCTAGTTTACAGAACATGTTCGAAATAAGTACGTACACTCCTGTTTGTAAACAAAATAGAGCCCCACTCATTCGAACACCTATTAGTTGAATACCCTAATATCCGAACGGTTTATTATCTGAACATAATATTTTTCAGTAGCGGATACTTAGATTTGATAGACGAACTAAGAACTGAATCGAAATTTTGAATTAATTAAGACAGATACGATAGAGAAATTAATATCAATTATGAAAAGTAACTTCCTTTATTTCGATAGACTTTTGACGAAAGACTTTTCTAAGGTAAACACGTAGCAGGTTATTAAACAGAGTTTTTCATCTACTGCTAAAATTCCTCTGCACCATTTCAATTTGTAATTCTTATTAAAAGAATTAAAAAGGAATATTAATGGTACACACGTTTACAAGTATCTTTTAATTGTTACTGAAAATCGCAATGCCTGTAATACGTAATTTAAGGATTATGGCATCTCGTTTGTTCGCGACTCATCCTCATTAATCTTCACGCCTCTTTTCCCATGGCTGCCATTATTCCTGGCATTAGGAGCACGTTATTAATTGCGATATTGTATCATTTCCTCGTTAATTGTGTTAATTGACTCTGGTCCGCCTGGAGTGTACTATTATTTTATTCAATTCCAGCGTCAAAGCCTATGATCTGATATGATTAGTAATGGATTCTCTATTAATCAGATTTAAATGGCTGTTGAAATTCAATCGAGAGAAAGAGTGAGAAAGGAAACCGATATGATAAAAACAAATGAAAATTTCTCTTAGAAACTCGTTGCAAAATAATTAACGACTCTCGATCTTCTGTATGTTCTAGTCTAATTAAAACATCCCAGCGCAAAGAAATATCCTAATATGTTCTTCTTTTCTACTTTTGAGATCTTAGAGCGATTATCATATAGACAAATTTAAATAATAAAAAGCAGCAGGCAAATTGTGAAAGCAAACGCCGAAGTGGATGTAAAAAGATTGCGCTGCTTCATACAAAGTGTGCAATGAGAATTAAAGTAATTTGTCTAGAACACTAAGATAGCACAGTATCATTTAGGGCAATGTGATATTAATTACTAGCAATAAGGATAGTAATAAGACTCAGAAGTTTAGTACAAATTAAGACTACGTACAAGAAAGATTGTTACTTATACAGAGTGTCCCAAACTTAACTCTCCACCTACAACATTATTTTTACTGACGTTGTCTAGTAGTTGATCTTTGTATGTCCTTTACGTATTCACCTATAAAATAGCTAATATGTAGTACCAAATCTTAGTTTCTTTGACTCTTACATTTAACTCTTACTAGAAAGGTTTCTTCATAGAGCGAGTAATTTTGTAATATTTAGAAATCATGAAGTTAGTCAGCTTCGTCCTACTTAGAGTCGGTTACTTCACTTGCTAAGAAATAATTTCCTGTTTCCTCGTTAATGCCACGCTATTTTCCTTCTATATATTTGCCTGTGAAATATGAACACATAGTAAATAGTATCGATGCAGGGGCCAATGGAACTGTAACATCATTTTCCAAGAGAACGGTTTAGTTGCGACTCATGATTCCTTTTTCAAAGTTGATGCCCGTGATGCTAATATGATAATGATATTATGATAATGATAATGATATGATAATATGAAAAAACTGACCTTTTGGATTTGATTTTCAGGTTCAAGGACAACGTTGCGCGGCCCTTTCGGGTGAAATCTCCGTCAAACCGAAGGTGGTAGATTCGTCAGACTTATGATGACTTTTATCGACAATATTTACACACCCTGTACATTAGAAAGACGACTTTGTAGACTTTCGTATTTTCGCGGCGATCAACTTCAACGCTTCGACAACGGAACAGAAACAAAAGAAAGGAACGAATTAAAAATAATTGAAAGAAAGGAAGAAGAAGGAGGAAGGCAAAGGTAAAAGAAAAAGAAAAATCGTCCATCGCAATGGCTGCGACGTGTTAATTATCCAAATGCTTCTAGTTCACGGTTCGAGTGATCGACGAGTTTCACCGTTCCGCTTTGTGTTCCCATCCACTTCCGGGCTTTCAGAGGACGGGGAAAACAGAGCAGGAAGATCTGTCTTCGTATCAAGATTTAAAATTCCGTCTGGCGCTTTACAAGAAGACAGTCAATACGAAGGTATTACAGGGAACAGAGGGAGATATAGGAAAAAGAATAATGGAGTATGCACAGGGGATCTACCGGTAGTTTTCTATTTCTTTCCTCGTTGAAACGTTCCTCCTACAGTATCGTTGAGGAACGTTATCGGTTCTAACTACTCTTTACTGATCCATCGATCCTTTACAGAAGTAAGTTTTATTTTAAACAGGATAGATAGCTAGGTACATGCTAATTACGAAGGAAGAGTTAAATAACGTGATGTAACAGAATAAAATAGCAATGTAATATGTGCAGTTGATGTTAAAACGGGTCTTTACAGTGTTCTGTTTTTGGAATTTATTATAGTTTAATGTTTTTCTTATTGAGAATATTTTTCCTTGAATTTTATAAAGACGTTTTCATTTTCAGTAAGTTTCTGGAAACGATTTATGATCGCCGACAATGGTTTGTCTGAGGTCGGACACTCGAATAAGCTACTTTAAGTAGAATGTTACCGTACGGTTACACAAACCTATTTTATTTCTGTGCCACAACACCGACTATATCCTAGACAAGTAGCTTTGTGAAATTGCTTTTTAAACTCTTACATGTACTTAGTAAAGAGAACATTTTATACCATTTTATTACCTTAGTAACTTATTACATGCAAATTGATTTGGATTAGAACAATTATGCTGGTGTACGTGGTAACAGAGGCGATGCAAAAGAACATTTCCGACTCTGCTCGAATGCGTTCCAAGTAGGTTGGCAAGTATACCGGGGCACGCTGGCTTTTGACCCACTTTGAGCTTCGCAAGCTCTCCTAACCTTAAAACAAGCACTGCTATTCCAGTCTATACTGCTTCTAATACGTTACATGTTACTTGACTGCAGTTTTAGCATGCTGCATGCGAGGCCTATCAAATTACTAAGGAGGAAGTTTTAATTCTCTTCGATCATCATTTTCGATAGAACTTTTCGATTGAATAACGAGGTTCTTTCGGCCTGTAATAGTCCAAAGGCTGCTGAAACAAGGCCTCTAAGTCGATCATGATTCCAATATATTATAGATTCTTGGATTTAAAACCTTAGACGAAGAAGATATAGCTAGGTCACAGATTAGGTTATGAATTGATAACTGCAATTGTATAAACTATAGTCTAATAAATATGCACATATGTATACATACATACGTACATATATGTATATATACAGGGTGTTCCACCTATCTTTTCCAGCCTTACTTACTTCCCAATTTGTGACGATACAAAAAATGTTTGAGACAAAAGTTGTACGATATAGAAGGTGACATATTGTGCTTTTACCTTTTATTTTTAAATGAATACCCCCATATTTTTGTTACATATTCTTGTAGCTGACATTTAGACGTCTTCGAAATGCTATAAACTCGTGCCTTTTGAAGTGTCCGTAATCGAGATATGAACTTTAAAATCCGATATGCCGCCGGCATTAGAATTACCCGATGTACACCACGACGCGATACATAAAGATGTTCTTCATAATGCTACTGTGAAATTTCTGGCGTGTCCAAAATAGTCGATCGTTTCCAAGTAGTCACTTTTGGCTAATTATACCTTGTATTGATCTGTCGAATTTGAGAGTTTACATCTTGGCAGCGAATGCAGCAAAGGGCACGAGTTTGCAGTGTTTTGAAAACGCTTGAACGTCAACTAAAAGAGTATGTAACGAGAAATGGAGGCATTCGTTTTAAAAATCTTAATGTCAGCTTTGCTGGACGCTTCAAGGTCATCGCAAGGTGAAATGCATGAAAGCACGGTACCTCATCCCCGATATCACACAGTTCTCTTTTGACACATTTTTTTGTTTTAAATAAGGGTAATTAAGGGTGACAGGGTAAGGTTAGGTGTATATACAGGGTGTATCTTAGTTAAATGGGATCATGTAAGCTTCTTAGGGCAAAATCACAATATTTCAAGCGGCATATGATGGTGGAAAGAATCTGTTCGCAAGTTCGTCTCTTTTGTGCAGTTTTCTTTGATTATTATCAAAAGCCAAGTTCAAAGCTATTCTACGTTTCCACGTGCTCCTCAACAAATCATAATTATCTGGCATGAAGCTATGCTATGGTGAACCAAGTTAATGATCACCGTGACGATTTTGATATTTTATATTCTAGAGAAATATGTTTGTTTTAATAATTTTTCTATCAGTAAAGATACTACGTTTATATTATTGTAATTATACTACATATCTGTATAGTAAATGAAGATATAGATATGTCTAGATAGGCGTTGAATTAACATTTAGCTTTAAGGAATAAATTACGATAGAAACAAAATGCATAAAGCGTGCACATATACGAAAAGATTATATACAGGGTCATTGGTAACTGGTGGTACAAAAGGAAAGGGGGTGATTCTACGCGAAAAAAGAAGTCAAAAATATAGAATAAACATTTTTTTAATTTTTCCATCCAGACAACGATCTACAGTGAGATCCGTTATAACGAGACGTGATAAAGTGCACGCGTACCGAGCGAACATTCAAAGTCGATTTTCTCGAAAACAAAGCCTCAAACGAAAAAATTTTATTCTATATTTTCGACTTCTTTTTTCACGTAGAATCACCCCCTTTCCGCTTGTACCACCAGTTACCAATGACTCTGTATAATACATAATACTCGATACGATGAATATATGCATTACGATATAGTATGATATACAATTTCAAATACAGCACAATTTCAAACGCGGAATTATTGGCTCGTACCGATCATGGACAAAATATAAATAGTATCAAATTTGAACACGAGCTTCAGTTTCGTTTTCTAAGACGGAGCGCGAATTTTTCTTTAAAGAAGAATTAATAAATCAAATCGATAGAGAGCTGGAGCAATAAACGAAGTTCTTCGTGTTCATTCAGGTTCGTAATTGGCTCCTCGTGCTATGGCGAGAACTATTTCCGGGCCACTTGGTTTTCGCGTGTATATCATGGACACTTGAAGGGAAAAGTTTGCTTCAAGGTAACTGGAGCAGGGAATGAAACATGGCAGGTATTTTTAGAAGATCGTAAACGAATAATTTTCGATTACAACTAAGAAAACAGCGTTTTGTTCTTAAACCTGAGAGGATAGAATATTGTTCTTATTTATATAAGATCTTTAATTTATATAGGATGGACCAAAAGTCACGTCACACGTGTGAATTTCTCAATTGATAAAATTTTCAACGAAGACTGTCTTTATCGGACTACGGACTTTTATGAAAATTCATATTATAACTTTGTAAGAGACTTCTATCAACTTCTGTACTGAGATAGATTTACGACAAGATTCAGAATCAGACACACGAAAATCACACATGAATACCTCCTAAAAAAAAAGACAGAATCTCCAATTTGCAGCTTATGCAATCAGATAATAACCATCATATACCTGCAATATGAATGTAACATGTAGAGAATAACATGTATAATAAATAAAAAATACAATCGTACTTGTAATTAACAGTTAATTTCATTATCTTGAATAATGTATTTAGGCTTGTCCAAATAACAAATAATTTATTCCTGTTTTTCATTTGGACTTTCAAATAACAAATAAAATTTATTCAATAATGTCCAACATTGCATACAACGTACCTACTCTACTATTTCAATGATTGAACTTCTTTCTACTTCTTTATTTTGTATTCTCTTTATGTATTTTCAAGAAAATATACTTCCTTCTATATTTCCAGTCCTACGAGTTAAAGAAATAATCACTAAAATTATCATGTGGGTAAACGTTCACTCGTTGTTTAGTACAACACAAAGAAATACAAATCATTACTTTCTCTGAATAAATGAAAATTTCTCTATTGTCCCAAAGACCATAAGAAAAATTGAGATATTCGTTTGGAACATATCGTGTAAAAAATTCATGTAAAAATGAAAAATTATTGATGAAAAGAGTACGAATAAATCTTCTACGAAATATCTTCAAATAAAATCTTTAAATGGAATCATCAAACAGAATATTCAAGAAAAATTATCGTCTAATTAGTTCATATAAAAATTCAGTTATTTTAATTTGATATGATACAGTCGTGATTAAGGTTGTGGCGTTGCATTCGAGAACAGAAGCAAGCTGCATGCGATCGGCCAGTAAAAATGCAAATGGAATGAATGGAGCCCATTCATAGATTCGTAACAGACAACGAGGCGTGCAATCTTCGTCGTGAAAGTTACAATCATCTTGGAGAAACTGTCTCTCCACTTATTCTGTTCAAAATGTTCTATCCCTGTCATAGTATTAAAGATTTCTGCTTACAAAATTTGGCGATTTTATAATCAATTGCTTATTTATTTTATCACTCCTTATTACACGTTATTGTTATATTATTTCTGAATATGTTTATACGCTATAACAGAGATGTTCCAATGTACTGAGACAATTTTAAAGAAATTACCACTAGATTATTACTAGAAAGCCCAATTTACTAGATTATTAATAGAACAAGGTTATCACAGGAAAGATCATTTGAACATTAACGAATTAAAATACTTTAAATTAAATTGCTAATATGTTTGGTAAATAATGAATTAAATTGGTAAATAAATAGATTAAAAATTAATCCATTATTCTTCTGAAAAGCTCATATATGGTAAAATTCATTTAATTAATATAACCAAGTCTTTTGATAAGGTATTAATGTCGAAGTAGTGACGTATCTTGAGTCTAGTTATTTGTTCTTTTCTTGTGAACACCATAACCTTTTTTACCTTTAAACATAACATTTTTGCTCTCCAGACAAACAGGAATATCCATGTTGTTCTTTTGTTTTCCATTAAATCGGAGACGAATGTTACGCCGTGTAAAGTTACACGAACCATGGCGTAACACACGAGAGTATATATACAACGACTCGTGTACATTGTACTGGTGGACGATACATAAAGAGGTGTACGGATCTTGTATACATCCATTTTGAGCTGCCTCGGTCGTCTCATTACTTTTGTGTATAGCCGTGTAGCCGACGTACATTGCTTTTAAGCCGGTTCCACGTATTTAATATTCGATCGACGATAAATCTCCGACAAGCTGACGAAACGTTTGCCAAAATGTTGGAGTATATCTCGATATTCATACCTTGCGCGTTTATTTGATTGGCAAACAATGATAGATTTGCATTTATATCTGAGTAATTGAATGATGAGAATTCGAATATTTGGTTATGTGAATTAATCGAAATTTTGGGAATATCGAGTACTTGGAATTTGATGGATGCAAAATATTTGGCACTTTGGGGATATCGAGTATTTGGAATTTGGCGAATATGGGACATTCGAAATATGATAACTGGCGAAGTATTTGGTATTTTAGGTATACAGAGTATTTGGAATTTGGTGAATTTCAAATATTACATATTTCTGAAATATTTGATATTTGCAATTAGATTAACATCTAAAATATTCAATGTTTTTTGAGCTTCAAATATTCGTAAATGAATATTAAATACTTGAAATTCTGGATGAATCCGAAGATTCCCAATTTTATATACAGGGTGGTTAGTAACTGGTGGTACAAGCGAAAAGTGGGTGATTCTACGCGAAAAAAGAAGTCGAAAATATAGAATAAAAAAGCTTCTTTTTTAAATTTTTTTAAAAATCTACAGTGAGATCCGTTATAACGAGACGTGATAAAGTGCACGCGTACCGAGCGAACATTCAAAGTCGATTTTCTCGAAAACAAAGCCTCAAACGAAAAAATTTTATTCTATATTTTCGACTTCTTTTTTCACGTAGAATCACCCCCTTTCCGCTTGTACCAACAGTTACCAACCACCCTGTATATAATTATGTATGAATATTTGAATATATAAATAAATATATATATATATTTTTTAAATTTACTGAATAATAAATATTAAATGTTCTTA
Organism: Bombus flavifrons; assembly: GCF_040668555.2. Taxonomy (NCBI): domain Eukaryota; kingdom Metazoa; phylum Arthropoda; class Insecta; order Hymenoptera; family Apidae; genus Bombus; species Bombus flavifrons. Next base: position 5,744,540 of record NC_138455.1, on the reverse strand, counting down.
TTTCATTTTTACTATCCCTCAAATTTTCATACATATCTGTTCCAACTTCTCCCAAAAAATTTTTCTCTTCTTTTTGATCATAAATTCTAGTACTGGATTCCTAGTTGTCTAACGGGGATTTTTTTTAGAAAACGTCGAGGAAAATATTTTCTGCTATGAGCGGAATCAAAGGGAAAACTGGAGGACCAACGAGAAATTTGGGCCGAGAGGAGATGGTTGTTTCATAAATGTAGGTCGGTTACGAGAAAGAAGAACGATTTTCTCTAGAAGCTGGCTAAGCTACGTGTATCCACCGAGTTCGTTTGTCGCAGAATCTCTTCTTTTCATCTCTTGTTTAGTCATATTTTTCTTTTTTATTTTTTTTTTTTTTAGAGTTGATCAAAACAACCAAATATCAAAAAATACCTAAACTTCCTTTTCACTGCAATTTGACCACCAATTTCCTCTTTTCCTTTTTTTAATTATACAACGTTATAATTTTAAATTTTATCGGACTCAACAACGTTAAGTTTTCGAACAATCTAACCTAACAGAGAAGAAGAAGGGAAGAAACAGAATTTTTCCAAGGTGTTCAATAACGTTTCAAATATTCACACTTCGTTTTAGCTTACCCACAGTGTTACATACGCATGAAAATACATACAACAGTGTCATTCTAGAGTTAAATTTCCCTAAACTGCTTCATCCTTTGCATGTCAAAGCAGAAAATTCAATCGAACAAAGGAAAGAGCATTTTCGACCTTGTACATGAGCCTGCAAAGGGTGAAGACTCGGAAGAGAAACGGAAGAGGAAGAGGAATGCGAGGGATCCTCTTCCGTGAAATACGGGTCACACTCGAGAGGATATGCAACGATGGAAGAAAGCTCTGGATATTTCCAATAACGATTCGGCTCTATCTGGAGCACCGGGTGGCTCGTTATCGACGCCGATTATACTCGACTTTACCAAAGGAACAAGGCCTATACAACCTGGATACGTTCGCTTATCCCCGAGGAGGGTTTTTAATAATAGCGAAACACGCAACAATGCCCCGTATCGGGCAAACCTGATGCAACCGTAATTTTTCCTCTCTCCTCTCTTTTTTTTTTTTACGATTCAGGTTGCATCAGGTACATTGGTAGACACGGTTCGATCGATCTATCGGTTTTTAGCGAATGTCTATTCAATTTGCATCGGTCGAAAGGGACTTGTTATCAGACTTATTAAAAAGCATGAAAAACGAGGGACTTTATCGATGCATTATGAGCTTGGAATGGAAACCGAAGTCGACATCGATTGTGAAGCACATATTTCCGGTTCCAGGAAGCTTTCTTATAATTGTCCGAGGGTAATAATCGTAGGTATAGACGGTGGATTTTCATGCACACTCTATATCGCAGAGCTAATGATGATAAATAGATCGTGGATTTTTATGCAGGTTTATATAATACGTACGTCTGCGAATATAGGCGAAGAAATGTAATAATAAAAGAGATTGAATTAAACAATGAATTAGAACAAACAATGAAAGATGAATTAATCGTCGTATTATTGAAGATATTAAATAGATCCGAAGAGAGAATCCTGTTCGAATTTGATATTAGTCGTTGGTAACTTGAACTAAAAGTTGTATTTTGCTAAACGGTTCAGGCTGCGAAAACCTGGCCAAAACCGAAACGATATTTTACCCACTAATAATCGAAATAACTTTGAAGAGAAATTTCACGAGAAGAGGATGAAAAATTGGAAATCGTAACCGTAAGGCGGAAGTATTACGAAATTTCTGACCTGATACTTTTCATAATGGAATAAATAGTGTCCTATTAGAAGATTTAAGTCGTTCAATTCATTCCTGTGTCAAAGATGACGTAATTCAAACGTCCAAGGAGAACGAGACCGACGCGTGGAAAGATATCTGGATACTGAAAGAAAAATGTACGACCTCGGTACTCAGATTCTTTAGCCAATTTGCTTTTTTATCTGCGGTTTACCGTATCGGAGGATAGACATGGATAACTAACGACAATGAACATTCGTACGAATTCAGCCTCTTTTAATATTAACAATTAATAAATCGTTAGTAGAATTTTACAAAATAAAAGTTGTAATTTACAATACACTGATAAATGCTCTTGCACGAGTGTAACAAATTTGCTAATAAGAGAAAATGGAATTTCACAAATAAATTTCATGGTATCTGATTATTATATTTGGCATAAATTAAGGAACAAATTTGCTCAGATTAAGAAACGAAGAAAGATTACTAACGAGAATCTTTTCTCCTCTCATAATTGAGTCAATTTTTCTACACACGTGATAAACTTAAATTACATCCAACGAAAGATACACAATTATCTACTGTTATTAATTTTATGAGAAAATGTATTTTAAATTAGATATAACGCTAAATAGTACAGGACTAAATAGGCTTGGATGAGCGTGTTAGAAATGGAATAAAAATTCAATATTAAAACGAAGGAAGAGCACTTTCGTCCCAGTCGATTGGATATCCAAAAAAAGACTTACTTGCAAAGTGTTTGAAAGTCTATCGAAAAGCTTCCTGCAAAACCTGTTCACACGCTTTTTCTCGAGCAAGTACCAGAGAACGTGTTTGAGTATGCGTGCCTAAACTCGATTCCGTCGTATCGACCCTCGAACATATCCCCAGGGGTGGTGTAAGCAAGCCGCCGTATCCAACGAAAGCAAAAAGGGATTCCCCTCTGGGAAATCGATATATTTTCTTCTATTAAAAAGCGATGTTTCTTCTATTTCATACACCTTGGTGGTTCTTAATTGATTTGGAAAAGAAAGCTGTATGTTTTATAATGTAACGAGGGAATTTCTATCTATCAGTATAGACTGAAACAAAGATATGGATGTATGGAAACATAGCTATACTATACAGGGTGTCCCAGAATAAATAGGCAATATTTTAGGCGCGACTTCTGAGCAAATCTCAACAAATATAAAACACGTACGTGTTATCGAATTGTTCAGTAAGTAATTTTGATCTTTTGCGTGAATGCAGGTCGTTTCAAACGCTCATAAACGGCCGAGTTCGATGACTTTAACTACCCAGCGAATTTCTCGCGTTGCTACGAGACGATCGCGTTTCGATTCAAAATCTTAATTTAGATCTAAATCGTTTAAGAAATTTAAATCTAGAAAATAATAATAATAATTTATTTTTAAGTCTCCCTGGTCATGAAAGGAGACTCGATTTATAATTGTTATATGTATTTTTATTTGCCTTGCACTATGAATCAACTGTACTCTTTTGAATTTAAATCCTATGAATACTAATCCGATCCAAAAGGTTTTAAAAATTTACATTTAAAAGATATTAACGTGATCGGAAACGTTTGAAAAATTAAAATCTAACAGACGTTAGTTCGATGTAAAACATTTCAAAAATTTCAATTTGGAACATATTAAGCCACTGTGAAATATTACAAAAATTTCAATTCAAAAGATAATAATTCCATTTATGTAGAGTTGATCACTGTGGTTTGTATGCCTCGTATAATCCGTAGTAATACCAACGAAACAATTCGCAACGTTCTATGAATCAACCAAATTACGGTAAAACCTAATTTTTACAAATCACATAACCAGTCATATGAAATTATAAAATCGTAAATCGATTTTTAACCGATTTCACGATTTCATCACGGCACACAGATAAGATAACAAAAGAAGAAAGACACGATAGTATCGTATACATTGCGCATGCGTGGATGAAAACGCGTGCGTGTAGGTGGACAGAATCGATGCGTTCGCATGCAAACTGCGAGGACCGCTGCGACCAACATGAACGCAACGCGGAAGGATCGAGTTTATTCAAATTCGATGATGCACGACTCTACCACCGTTGCTCGACTTGTATTTCCTGGTCAGTGGATTTTTCGTGTCCGTAACACGATAACGGGTTTCCGCGGAAACGCTCGCTTAATTCGAAACGATCTAGCGGAACGCGGAAGGATCGGGTTCATTTAAATTCGTATATGTTTCACGAGTAAAAATTTTACGAACGCCGGCAACGCTGTTCGTTGCGATACTGCAACGAGAAGTTGGTAAAATATGAAATTATACGAAGTACTTGACAAGCGTACAACCTGAATTGCCGCGTATTTTTGGAGCGATTGAAAAGATTCAAAAGGTCGGTCGGAAAGTTCGTTCTGATTTACATTTCGATTCGATCAACATTTATTGAATTACGTGGGTGCGATTTTGTTCCACGATCTTTCTCCATCTTTCACGCAATTCGAATATTCCATCCTTCGTCATTCACTACAGAGAGAGAAAGATATATGATTTACATTCAAAAGTACAAAAGTTTATTACCATCAGTTGACTATGAATTTCTGGTTTAAATTTATAGCATCAACTTATAGTTTCAATAAGTGATTCGATTTTAATTAATTTCCAATTCGTTTGAACTGTTTTACTCAAATTACTGGAAAGTGGAGCTGTCTCTTTAATATGTATTGCAGCCTTTTCAATTGTTAATCCATTCATTGTTATTCGACTCCTTGTTCACATTGCCATGGATACATCAAAGATAAGAGTGAAAAGTAGTCAGGTCATTTCTTACTTCTAATCACATATTACATATTTCTTTAGTTTAATTAAAAATTGTTGGTCGAAAATGTATATTCGTGTTTGGTATTATTTCGATCGTACGAGTCTCGATAATTCGACTAGAATTTGTTACATCTCGTAACGATATAATAAAGAATAAGAGAAATACATTTTCTTATTTTGGTCATTCGATACCAGATTGAATTACATCGATATGGATCATAGATAACGCCGAGGTCTGCCTTGACCCTGCAGTTTCAGAAATTGCTAGAGATAACTTCTGGCCATATAGCAGAGTAAATTTCTGGCCATATATATCCGGACACTATTATCTTAATAAATGATTTACATTAAAAGGACTGCTGTTTTGTATTTTGTTTAAAAGCTATTGACAATGATAATAAGTTAGTTATATATTGTCCACCTTGTATTGAATTAAACTGTATATTTGTATTGTATCTTAGAATGAAATTAATACAATAATATTCCTATTTAAAAAAAAAAGAAAGATAAAATCTGAATAAGATTAAAACTGTATAATTTTTATAGCTCAATGTATAACCAATATGTACTATTGTAGCTATCTGTAAATGTAGCTTAACATTTTGTTTTATGTCTACAAAACATGTATGTAAAACCAGGTCCAGTCTCTAGGCTATCAGACTGCAATAAATACAGGAATACAATATTACTATAATCAACATGTATTAGATAAAATTCTTGCAGATACAGTGTAGATCTTAGTGTGATATAAAATGAAAGATCTATCTGACAAAAACTCTTTATGTCTCGTAATATTTCTAAAACACCATACTTTTATTCCAAGGGAGAAGAATAAAGAGTGGAGAATGAATAAAGAGAGGGCTAAGAAAGCCTCTGGAGAATCTAAACGCTCATTTGCATCGCGGAGGAGTTAAATAACAGGCCTTCATAGTACACGTAACATGGTACATGCATATAACAGTGATTTCACTATTACCAAGAAAGAGTGTCTCGACGATGTCTTTGGGTTCTTCCAAACAGGATCAGCTCGTTAGAAACGACACTTAAATCCAGTCTGCTCTTTCAATCCGTTCAACGTGTGTCGTTAACATACACACACACACAACATAGTTCTATCTCCTCTCATCGTGAAACCTTTCGCATGTCTCTCCCTCCCTCTCTCTCTCTCTCTTTCTTTCTTTCGCTCTTTTTCACTGTCGTTCTGTTAACACTGCACACACCGCGTTCCGTTACGTTGTTAAGAAGCCCATTATCCAATCTGTTGCAAGATACATAGTATATGTGCACCTGCACCACTCCCATGGTGTCGTCGACGTGGATATCAACATTTACCCTCCCTTCTTACTTAGAAGTTCCAAGAACATCGCTACTTTTCCACGCTATTATTTCCCAGATTTGAGGTTTTTACCTGAGATATTCTATAGAATAACACTGTTAAGAGATAGAAGGTACCTAATCAGCAATATACAGTATACAGTAATATACATAACTAGAATACATAATAGAAACGTACTACATAATAAATACTTAATATTGCAATGGAATATTTTTAACTCATTTTAGGTTTAATTATTACTGAAAAATATCTCAATCAGATAAAGCTACATCATTTGCACACTATGAATTAATCACTCATTAACTAAAAATATGGACATGCATTTTGTATAAAACTCTTGCGTGTACGAAATATTTAGAGTTTATATCTAGAAGGTGGAAGAAATCTTGAAGACTTGATTTGAAGATCCTTTATGAAGGAAATAAATCTTCGGCATTTGCTTTGCCTCCCATATTTATAAAATATATGATATATATACAAGCTAAAACAAGTCTTGGAGATTTCATTTGAAGATCCTTTGCGAAGAAACCAAATCTCCAAGATTTGTTTTACCTTCTATATTTATAGAATATATAACATATTTAGAAAGGAGAACAAATGTTAAAGATTTCATTTGTAGATTCCTTAGGGGGGAAACAAATCTCCAAGATTTGTTTTACATTCTAAATATATTTTTTACCTTCTATTTTATTATTTACTATAACGCTTGTCTTTCCTAGGGTTGCTTACAACATATTTACATCTATATTGTACATTCTAAACTCATATCTTACTAATTACTTAACTCAATACCTTAATACCTTAAGTAAATATTAACTTTGCCTTCTAAGTATAAATTCTACAAACTAGTATTTCCAATACATTTAGCATTAGAGTTTTACACAAAATGGATATTGTACATATTTACGTGCAAACAGACAGGGCAAACTCAAAGAAATGAGGAAGAAACGAAACGTCGGAAGCTAGTGCAACATTTTACTATAAAAAATACAATAGAAGCCCGAAGAATTACAAATGCGTCGACTAATCATCGTTCAAAATCTAAAATTTCGAAACACCCTGTATAGAAAGGGAGATGCAGTCAGCAGACTGCGTGAAATATTAGGATGGATTCTGCATTCTCGAGACTCGCATGCACCAGTCCGCGTAACAATGTCACCCCCAGGGGTGAGAATGGTACACCCTCGAATGGCGAAGGGTCGCCATCCACTTTTGAATTACGCTAGATTGTACGGGCTCGGGAAATCAGCTGGGGTGACAACTAGTCTCAGGTTTCTATAGGGTGTCTCTCTGAACTTTTCGTGTCTTTTCTTTTGATATCGAGCTTCTCACAGTGTAACCAATCGTATACAGGGTGTCTCACCTAGTTGTTGATAATACAAATTAATAGAAGATTAATAGAAATAAACGTAAATTATATAAATTACGTACATGGATAATTATGTAAATTTAGAATAAATTATAAGAATATGCAATATTTTTGTTATTCTTTATTTGTATATCTTTAAATATATCTATATCTTTTCTTATAAAAGCAACGAAAAAGATTATATTATTATCTATGTACACAGTAGTAGTAACAGTACAATTCTTATTTCATTTTTGTAAAGCCGGGTTCATTTTTTGGCGAAACTTGAAATAAAAATTTCACTCTTACTACTACTATGTACATAGATAATAATATAATCTTTTCCGACGCTTTCACAAGAAAAGATATAGGTAATAATTTAAAGATATAGACACTTTTGAGTGAAATAATTTTGCAAAACTTGGATGATATTTTATACGTATGTAATGATTATATGACCTGTTATAAGTTCCTATTAATTGACAACATGCAAAAATCACAGCCTACTGCGTTATGACTTTTGGATCAAATTACATTGATCGTATAAAATCCAATACCGCATGTTACTTCCGATTTATTTATATATATAATATGTAGATTATAATAAAATATGATCGTATTCGGAAGAAATATATCCGGACCATTGAAACATACATAAATTTTATTGCATATGAAAAGCATTATATTATACTTCCTACTTTCTTATATAAACGGTCAATCATTATATAGAGGGTCAATATTTGTATACAGAGTGTCTCAGTATTGATGGTACAACCTGGAGGGGGTGATTGTACATGAGAAAATAAGTCGAAAATATGGAAAAAAATTTTTTTCATTTGAGACTTCGTTTTCAAGAAAATCGTCTTCGTATTGCCCTGTATATTACCCTAATGCATTGTAGACTATGGGTCCTTTTACATTTGTGGTTTAAGATTAAGTTAGGTTTAAGACAATTGATTAATAATTAATTTCTTTTTTAAATTATTTAACCGCTTTAAGTCGAAGGAGAATGGCAAAGTGACGGTACACGAATCTTCCGCTTTCCTCCACTTGTTCCTAGCTATCTCTCTAAGAAAGCCTTTGCCAAGGCTTCACCGTATATTTTAGACACGACAGAGATATTTGCCCGTTTCTCGCTTTCCCGTCCAGTTTTATCAAAGAAACAACTACCTCCGTTTTATCGAAGGGACACTGATAAAAAGAAAAGTACCATTTGTTTCTGTCCAACGAAATATATATACCAGCATTGCACGACCTAATCCCAATTTCTAATCCTAATCTATCCATTTACGGACGATCCGTAAGTGGTTACATTCCAATTCATCTTTGCGAACCCTCTAACACTAACCTTACAAAGCCCGGTTTCAAAGGTTAATTTAAAATTATACATTCATTGTTATTTCTGTTGTTCAACTTTATATACAGGGTGGTTGGTAACTGGTGGTACAAGCGGAAAGGGGGTGGTTCTACGCGAAAAAAGAAGTCGAAAATATAGAATAAAAAATTTTTTTTTTAAATTTTTCCATCGAGACAACGATCTACAGTGAGATCCGTTATAACGTACCGCACGCGTACCGAGCGAAAATTCAAAGTCGACTTTCTCGAAAACAAAGCCTCAAACGAAAAATTTTTATTCTATATTTTCGACTTCTTTTTTCGCGTAGAATCATCCCCTTTCCGCTCGTACCACCAGTTACCAACCACCCTGTATATTCTTATATTATCTGATTAATCAATTTCTCAACTTTCTTCTTCGCTTCCTTCTTTTATTAAGAAGAATTCATCGCCTGGCTTATTTATCGCGACCGATCATTTGACCGGTCGATAAATTTACATTTTTTTTCTAAAGTTCTCTGCCTGGGGCCTTAGCTCTGAACTCAAGTAAGATCTAACCACCTATAGTTGCATACATGTAAATGTGGTATGTGTTTGGCTTGGTCGTAAGCGCTTGAATAATCTGACAGAGTGCATGTCAGGTAACGCATAAACACAACAGAGTCTTGTCGGAAACTCTCAAGAAATACTTTTCAAGAATATACTGCCTCCACAATGAGTTCTCTATAGCTAAAACGAAATCTAAATACAGTATCATTTTGTGAGTTACGGAGTACAGATAGAAGCCTACGAGAAATCAACTACGACAAGGAGCGAACAGATCTCATAATATTCTCATAATAGTCTAATGTTATAAAAAATATATGATGTCGTTTAAAAGACTCAAGGTTGATATATCAGAAGAGTAAGATATTGGAAAATAAAATAGCATCCATCCAACGAGTCTCTTGAAATGCAACGTAATTCATTCAAGACGTTCTTCGATGAAACAGATAGCTAACGAGTTATTTTAGATAGTACTTCTTATTGATTCATCCAGTATAATATATGTATACAGTAAGATATATTAACAACTATATATATTCAAGACCACTATACATATAAAGAAGAAAATCTTTGACGTAAAACGGTTGAGTGTAATATGATTACGTAATAAATATATTCGTATAATTAATAGCAAGCCAATGGTTTCATTTTATCGAACGAACTTTACAGCCAGACCACTCTGAAGCTTCAATGAAGTTCCTACTTTAAAAAATGATTTAACTTCTGCCAGCTTGTACTGTAATATTAAAAAGCTCGACTGCACAATTAGTTTCTCGTTCCTTTCTGTTTTTCCTTTTTTTTTTTCCAAAAAATTTCAATGCGGTCTGCGTAGCTTGACCGCGATAACAATTATCTTCCATCCCTTCAAGTAGGAAAAAAAGGAAGAAAGGGGAGGTTTGCAATTATGTCGGCTCCATGGTGGAAAACGAGGAATTGTATTGAGTATTCGCATACTACAAGATGAAATGAATTTCATGCTGTTCCATAATGACTGTGGCAAATTAAAAAAGAAATGGAAAAACGTAATTTCATTGACACTAACCTTAGCAGGCCCGGTCAAATGACTGGTTTCAAAATTTAATTTAAAACTGCACATTCATTGTTATTTCTTTTGCTCATCTAACTTTATGTAAATTCTTATATTATCTGATTAATCAATTTCTCAATTTTTGCTAATTTTACATATATTGTTATTTCCTTTTTTATTCATCTAACATCTAACTAAATTCTTATATTATCAGATCAATCAATTTCTCAATTTTTGCTAATATACAAATTTACATAAAGTTGGATGAACAAAAGAAATAACAATGAATGTAGAATTTTAAGTTAAATTTTGAAACCGGTCATTTGAATAAAATTTGATTACAATTTTTCTAACCACACGCTGATTCATCCGATCTTCTCACTCGTCCTTCCATACATTATTCTTATGCTACCCTTAATCTAGTTACACATACTAAGTATCTACGCTAGAGTTCTTCCTATTCTAAAACTATTGTTTCCACAAGCCACCTCTATTGTTAACAGTCTACTTATTGCACCTTCTAATCTTTGGTATTTCTTCCATCATATTTTCTCTTATTCTTTTCATCTTTCTTAATCATTTCCCCACCCATTCTCATTAATCATCCCTTAGAATCTTTTGCACACTTGCGTTCATTCCTTCTACTGTTGTGCAGTCTTCCACTAGATACTAGCTAAGAAAATTAAAAGCTAAAAAGAAATGAACAAAAGTATGGTTAATCGACATGAACGTATTCTTTAATTCCACGTTATTAAAAGAGCTAAGAATGGATGTATCGAGTGATTATAAACAATATTTACGTGTGTACGATCAGAATCATCTTTTCAACGTCTATCGGCCCTATCCCTCTAAGGCCCGTTTTACGCGGAGATGAGATCGTGAGCTGAATGAAGCTGACAACCCCAGATGCGAATTTCTACGATAAACCAAACAGCCACATTTGTTTGTCCACATTTGTCCAACCAGACATCCTTCGTTTGTACATCCTTCAAAAAAGAGTTATCGGTTTTTTAGATTTTTGTTTGGTGAAGAATCTTGGAAGAATGTAGTATGAGTGACATAAGGAGCAACGTAGCCAAGTCCATTTCAAGGCCGACCGGATGAACTTAATAAATACGTATATTATGCCACTACAAGTTGCCGATACCGAACTACATACACTGTAACACGTATAATGTAGCATGAAACCTAAGTGTCGATGCATACATCGCAACATGTTTCAACGCGTATAGGGACTTTTACTACTACTGATAATTTTTCCCCGATTAAATCTCTCGTTCTTCTCGATTCCAAATGGACTTCAGGAATTTTCTGCCCGCCTCGGGGAAAACTACCCTGACAAAGACGAAGAACCGCGAAACGCGAGCGCAGCGACTGTGTCAGTGGTGGAAAAACCGATATTTTCTTCTGCTTTTTTCCCTTCTGCTCTTCCTCGGTCACAATGGGGTCGTCGATTGTCCCGGTAGCAAACGCAACCACGTGGTATTCCGAAAAAAAAAGAAAAAATAAAAAAAGGAAGTCAGGAGGATTCATGGAACAAGAGTTTTGCAGAATGCACTGGATGCTTTCACTTCATGGTTGATCCATTCATTTCTGACTGTGTCGATTTCCTTTATCTGACTGTGAAACTCGTCCAAATCTCGCAACCAAAAGTCCAGCAGAAAAGAGGATGATTCTACGTGGAAAAATAAGTTCAGAACATGCAACTATGTTTCCTATGAGATCTCGTTTCTCAGAAAATTAAATTGAAATATTTTTTTAAGATATCATTGTTTTGCAACATTGCGTTTTGCATTGTTTGTCTTTAGTGTTTGATGAAATGTATCTAAGGTGCTTACACATATGTAGACATTCTCCTCGAGTTTTAACAATTTAAGAATTTCTAAAATAAAATGTACAGTATGTGGATATGAAATATGTTTCGTTATGCATTCTCCACTATTCAATACAACGCAGAGCAAATAGTTAGCCGTGCTCTTTACTAAGTAATTCGTCATCTATTATTTACCACTGAGCCGATTACTGTTAATTGTGCGATAGATATTCCAATAATCCCCATTCAGATCGAAATCACAGAAGCATCATCAGTAGATGATACAAAACTACAAAAACTTTTACAGCTAACACTCCAGCTAACATAAGTGGAATATAATTCCATATATATATATATGGAATGTATAATCGAAAGACAAGCAAACTTATTGAACACGTACGACCTATGTATTGAAAATTATAGCATATTTAGAGTTCCACGACAGAAATAAGAAGATATATTAGCATAACAGTTAATAACCCGATGCATTATGTATCTCATAGCGGAGTAGAAGCGAAAAGAAACCAGGAAAGCAGAGGAATACCAGTTAAAGTAACCCGATTAGTCTAACTCTAAGTGGAAGAAAACCGTAAACTCGGAATAATAAATCTGTTTTATATTTTCTAGCGATTTCATTTTTCCACGAGAAAGATCAATGGCCCAGTTTCGGACGTGCTTCATAAATAAATCTTCCTTAGAATTTTCTGCTGTTGTTGCCGGTTAAAAATTGCGTAACGGAATCGCACCATCTTGACGACAATATGCTTCGCCCCAGATTCGAAGAATTTACCGCGGACCCCATCATTTTTCCTCCTATTTCTTCCGCAAACTTTTAAGGCGTTTTCGCGGGGTGAACGTCGATTGACCTGAATCGCGCGCGCCTGGAAAAATGAAGAACAGTGGCATCACAAAGTAGTTTAGTCAGGATACGAAATCACAGGAAAATTCTGTACAGTTATTGCGGTTAACACGTAGACTTCCATGCGAATTTATATATATTTCACCTTGGAAGCCACACTAGATTCAAATATGTACACATCTGATAGATGGACGAGAGTATAAGTCAGAATTACTAGCTTTGTAGAGAAGCACCTATAACATTTAAAGTGCAGTGTAAGATAAGGTGTTAGATTTTGAATCTAAAAATTGGTAACATACAGTGGCACACAAGAAAGTTTAAAATTCATGTTTATGTATAATAATCACATACACTACATTATTGGTACCTTTGTTGTACTAAGTTAAACATTTTTTGTCATGTTAAAGACAGTTATGTGTATTATATTTATTTATAATCTAATTGTCCTTATCGATTGTAACTCTGCTTTCCAAAATTATGCTGTTTTTTCGTACCGCTTATCCCTTAAGTTTTTTCTATCCTTCACTGTATGCCTCGTCCTATTGCATTTACACAAGACTATATGTACATCATACTCGATTCAGAAACCTTCTTCTTTTTTTAAAAACGTTGGCTCTTATATTAATCCTAGCTTGACTTATATTTATTTGACCAAACAGTGTTTGTGACAATTAACCCTCCGCCTGCAACTTTATTTTTACTGTCGTCTGCACACTGGGTCTTTTATTCCATGCAGTCTCTTCTAGGTCTCCGTGTTTTAAGAAATCCCAAAAAATTCTTGAATGCTCTTCCAAGTTTCTAGAATATTATTAAGCGTTACTTTGATTGTTTTAACCGCTTGACATACAAATGAAATGGAACTCGATACGCACTAAAAACACCATTCCATATATTGGGTTGGCAACTAAGTAATTGCGGATTTTGTCATTACCTGTCACCTAATGATAACCGAAGACCTTCAAAGAAGAAGTTCAAAATAAAATTACGTATAATTCTTTGCGTCTAGAAGACGTCAACGCCTAAAATGACGTACGAAAGAAGTGAATGAGACGTACGTCTTTGAGTGCTAAAATTTCAACAAAGATATGAAAAGAACGAAAAGTTGCCCACAAATACAGCAGATGCAGGGTTAAGGCATTTTGCAATAATAATTCGAATAAAGTAAAAAACAATAATGTAGAATATATTAGCGTACTTATGCTGTTGTGACCATAATTTGACTTATGCTCTTTTGCCTGCTCATCAGGCAATAAAATTGTAAACTGCAAGAAAGTCTGATCGTAGCAAAATCTCCAGGAGGCAATGCCGGAAAAGAATCGTCCGGAGGTCACACGTGTGTTCATTGACGCACACGCATGGCAAACCGACGGATCGTCCACGAGAATGCAACGACGCAGAAAGCGAAAAAACGAATCGCTGTGACGCGTGAAGGATGCAGAGCAGGATGCTACGAATGAACGTGCAATTCCAGCGAGCGATTCGGTTTCCTGGACAATTCGTCGCGATCGTACAAACGCTTGTTTCATCTATTTCCTCTTCTTATTCATTCTGAACAAATAGTCGAGGCCCTAAGAAACAATATATTAAAATATTAACTGAATGATTGCGTATAATTATTCGAGTATAATCAAATACATTCTATGTTGAATATAGATAGTTGAACAAATTTTGATCGATTGTACTCTTCTAATAATAACGTTTGTAATATAGATTTCTTGCGGTAGCATAAACTAAAAAAGGTTGTTGAATCCTAACCTCACTTCGTAATAAATACAGTAGCAATAGAAGAAAGTTTATAGAATAAGAAGTATAAAAAGACACTATAATTTTACAAGATGCATTTATATTTAATAAGAGCAACAAATAAATAACCACGGTATGGTAAACAATTTTTAACACACCAGTTACTCATGTTTATAATGCATCAATTTTTAACTTTCTTTTATCCGTCATTGTATATTCGTAATAACATTAACCTTATAGTTAAGATTATTCCCCGAATTTGTTTTAAGCGAATAAATGTTCTTCAATAGATGTTTGTTAAACCTCGTTGGATATGTCGGATAAATTTATTTTCGTACTTGTTACGATCATATAGAGCAGCGGAATAAAAATGTATCCACGATATTTCTCCATAAACGGGGAATTTAATTTACAATGTAGGAGAGATCGGTTCGTGTGCGTCAGCGGTAAATCTCGCGAGCTTCTGATTTTCCGTTAGTCGTCGCCCCAGTAATAAACCTAGTAAGTTTCCTAATTCAATCTGCCCCCCCTCTCCCTTCGTCGTTGATGATAAATTCTGCAAGTCTGAGATTCGATTTGATATCTACGTCACAACTTAATGCGAAGTTGATGATTCTTAAACGTCGTGTATTCGCATTTAAAAAACATTAAGGACACGGTGGGTAGATACAAAAATTATTAATTGTGAACGTGAATCTTTCGAAAGTTAAAATTAAATAACACAATAATTTAATGCCACATACAGTTATTAGATTTCTAATTTTCTAAACTCTCTTTATCCTGTATATCTCTTAATTATTCCATTCTATACTCTATGATACATAATTTTCAATTAAAACTCTGTTATACACAATATTCAATTAAAAATAAATTTCTTTAATTTATGAAGGCAGAGATCGCTATTCCCCCAATAGATTTCTCTCGCTAGATTTTAATTTTCTAATAAATATCTGTTCAGCCGTTTATTAACTTTCAAATCGCCCCTATGATGTTCAACAATAACGTCGGTTAATTTTTACGAAAATAAGTACCGCGGTATTAATGTCTAGGGACTTAAAATTCACCGATAATCCTTATATTAGCGTGCACTCTTCCAATCGCGTACCCAACGATTCGTTAATTAACGAGGCGTCCGTCGATTGAAAAATTTCGATTTTAATGAGCTCCGCATACCGAGGAATCTTAGACAAGAAGCCCCCTTCCGTCGTCATTTCCTTCCCATGCCGTGGACCATGCCTCTACTCGTATACGCACGAAATATGAAAGAAAAAACATCATGCAATCATAAGAGAGAAGTTCAAGAAACTTAGTGTACGAGTATCGAACAATAAATTAATATAGCAGATTCAATAGAGATACTTTCCAAACATTTTGATTAAAAAATGTGTTTCAACACGAAGGATTTTTCTAAATCCTTGTTACAATGAGAGATATTAAAGAGGAAAAATTCAATAACGCGAGAAACGGAATATGTATAATAAGATAATTTATCGTTATCCAGATGTATTCAATTAAATCGTTTCACAGATTTTCCTAATGTAATTATTTATGCACTAATTAATCTTCATGAGAAAATATGAACGAAGCTAGCAAAATGCTATCGACATATCAATAATACTTTAACTTGAAGAAGGATACAAAACAAATCACTTCAATCATCTCTGTTCCATTTATCGATATCAGAACGATAAGTATATGTGTAACTATCAATTAGTTATCGCTACAATATCGATAAATCGAACATTAGATACCTGAACTACAATGTACGATATATTACAGTATAATTATCTTTAAGGTAAAGTTATTACCGATATTTATCGATAATTTTATCGATAGTAGCTGTAGATGCAAGATACATATCTGTAACATGCATAATTTATTCTGTTTTACATCTATTTGCATAGAATAATCGCCGAACATTCATATATCTCTTCTAAAATGATAAGATAATGCACGAATGATAAATACTTTTGCACAATACATAAATACAGCATATTTTTTTATTTCCATGTTGGTTTCTCGACAACACCGTTTCGTTTTCACACGATAACGTTGGTACAAGACAAAATCGATTAAACAGTATCCTACACACATATACACGCACGTTTGTGTATATATATCATATATATATATATATATATATATATATATATATATATATGACTACATACACTATATACATGATGGACACGTAGATACGTCATCGCGGACATGCAAAAGAATGAAACTGTTTTATCTCCATCAGAAAGAAGTAGCGAAATTGCCGAATGCGATTTCATCCAAAATATCCCAAAAGACAACGCCCCTTTTTTAGACGGAAATAAAGATTGATAAGCATTGACCACCATAAAGGATATAATTTCTGGTCGATGTCTATGTCTTGCTCGTCCTTGATCTCATAACCTGCAAACATACTAATAACTGATAGGGAAAAAAGGCAGAATTTAATAGTCCTGTTACGCCACCTTTTTACGCGGTCAATTCGAATGGACCTCAGAATTAATAGTAAATAAATTTATAATAAAGAAATCAAAATGAAAGATATATGAAAAATATATAATGTAAAACAAATTTCACTTAAAAAGTATTACAGAAAATCTTCAAAAAATAACTCAAAAATATAAATAAATGATGTAAGTCTATGGGATCTGTATGAAAAATTACGAATTGATTATTTTAATTAATATTTCTAGTATATCTTTCACACCTTGAAAACAATAATTGCAAAGTATTTTATTTTTATTTCACCCTGACCAATATCCTTTTGAAAGAATAGCCATCGTTTAGAAAATCAACTAACAACAATAACAAAGCTAATCGATATTTTGTAATATAAAGTCAAAGTAAAGAAAAAGTTATACCATTATAAAAAATATCACAAGAAAAATTGGAATATTTCTAAATCTGTCAGATCAATCTACAAAGACTTTCTACAATTTACGTGATTTAATGGCCATCACGATAAATTCAGTATCCCTGTACAATTCGAATAAATTTTAAAAATAATTATACACATAAGATTAAGAGTACCGACGTTTTGGAACAATGAGGCAGATGATGAAGAAAAATAACAATATCAGATCATAATCTCGACCCCTAATGTGAGAAATGAGAACAGTTTACCTGATAGAATTATTCGTTGAATGTAAAAGAATTAAAGAATGGGTAAATAGTGGTATAGAACCAAGGGACCGTTATATTGCATCTAAATTAATGATGAAAAGCTGCGGAGAATAATTAATATGCTGTTGAGTAACCTTCACCGTATCCAACAAGAACCGTAGCTGTCAAGTGAGATTCAAGCTTGAGACACTTGTGCGTTCGAAAAAGAAAAAACGGCACCAATGTATCATTTTTCCGTTTAATTAAACAAACTTGAAAGGGTCGAAATATGAAACTAAATTTGATGTATACGAATAACCGAAATTGTTTCGTAATTTGTCAGTAATGGTTAGCTTCAATTCGTAGATTCACCCCACCCAAAAACAATTGGTTAAATCACGATGGCATCGTGAATATTTCTTGTAGAATTTTAACAGTCATTCAAAATATTACAAATAAAAACAATAAAGATTGTTTTAATTTCTGTCCATTCGAAAATTTCTGTTCATACAACAGAATATGAAATTTGTTTAAAGTCATATAAAATTTGTCAAAGAGATAAATATTTATGTGTATGTAAAAGATCTAATTATTGTTTAAACAATTGTTACTGTAGCGTGATGCATTCTAGAAACAATTCTTTCGAATAAGAAGCCTGAATCCTGCTACGATTCTTCAATTTTTATATTTTAATCTATCTCTTATCTTACACACCAATGGATTTTACAAATATTTTCCAAATTGCAGGTATTTTTCGACGTTAGAAAACTACAATTTTGGTTCGGTAAAATGATCGAAAAATGTAACTGTGTTAAAGAGTAAAGAGCTCGTTGAATGGCCACGGTTTTCAGATGAATTCGCTAATGAATCGATGGACCAACGACGGTCTCGAAACTCGATTAAATTCTCCTAAAGCGGCCTGTCCCTAACGACTGGGGAATCAAACTGTCGCTCTGCTTTCCCTGCAAGTTTATCACGTCAAACGTTATATTCTAACCTTGATTCAATGAGCATTCTTGATATTTGTCACTCAATAGGATTCTCGAGAAGGGGGCCGAAAATTTTGCAAGGATACGCGCCAAATCTTTTCTAGGTCATTCCACAGGGACAGGACGTGCACAATTCCACAGCTGATTTTACTGATCGAGCCAAGAAAAATTCACAATGCCATGGATCATGGTAATGAATGTAGAAATTGAAATTTTCGACAAAATAAAAATTTACTTACCAAAACTAATCACTGATAATTTACCGCGGAACTGAACGCGAACTCGTCACAGAAATCACAGCACTGACACCACGCCAAAACAGCCCCTGTGAACGACTGATTTTTATCGAACTGGCCGCGGCGAAATGCAGCTTGCACTGCCACATTGCCATCTTCCAGCGACTCTCTAAACCATTCCACGTTCATCGAATAGCGACGCGATGCCGGGATCCTTTAATTTTTCTTGCGCATGCTTCGTAACTCTTCAAATTTAACCTGTTAACCGGGGAAGAGATTGCTAAGTATTTAAATGACCAATATTTTACATATAATAATTATTTCTACGCCTCACTTCAAATGTCAAAGATAAATTATGTCGTACTTATACTTCCAAAGATTAAAATCCAGCTAAATCTGTTTTGTCTTAATTAACCTGTTAACTGGGAAAGAGTTGAATCGTCACTTAAATTGTCAATCTTTTGGACATAATAGTTACATTTTTGTCTCATTTCATTTCTGTTGGAAATAAATTATATCACATTAGTGTATATTTCTAAAGATTGAAACCAATTTAACCGAAATTAACTTGTTTTCGTTAACTTATTAATCTCTTGGAACATTTCTTAACAAAAAACTAGTATAATTATGAAACTAAGAGTTGATAAAGAGAAATTAATTCCAATTTAATCAATCTTAATTTTTGCAAATGCAAATATGAGATAACTTAACAGAAATGATACGAGGTTTATAAATAATGAAAATATTGTATCCCACAAATTAGAACCCACCGATTAATAGGTTAACCTTCTTTTATGTGTGCATAAAAAATAATACAATAAAAAAATGATTAGTATTATCGAGAATAAAAGAAGAACTTTACACATTACAATAAAAGTTACCTGTTGTAGATATATAAATTTTCGGTTCTTCTTTATTGAAAATTCTTTAGTTGTTCTTTAAATATAATGCAGATAATTTTAAAACATGATCATAAAAAGAACAAGTAGTCATTAGAAATGCATATTGCGTTTCTTTTTCGAGTATTTGTCCTGATATTTCTTCGCTATTTAAGTAACTCCAATCGCACCCATATGCTATACTTTCGTGTTCATTATACTCGCCAATAACAGACGGTATTTCAGTATTTTTGCAGTCGACTATTCTAAATCCGCTATACATGCAAGCAGCCAACAAATATTTCCACTTAAAGGGATCCCATTTTAAACGCCAAATACCGCCGCCCAGATTGATATTTGAAATTGGCTGCTTCAAATTTCTCGTATCCCATAATCTCAATATTTCATCATAACTAAAACATTATGAGAGTTTTATTCAAAATCGTTATCTTATTAATATTACTATTCTATAGTAGAACTTCATTTATTGAACTAAATGAATTTCTGCTAATTGAATCCATTTATTTGAATATAAATTATTATATGAACGGAAAATCATAAATAGCAGAGAGAATCGATGAATTATTATTGCATCTTTCAATGAGTTCAGATAAATGAAGTTCTAGTGTACTTTAAGCTTTACAGCACCTTCCAGATGATAATAAAAATTCTCTCGCTGCATTACTATGAATACTTGTAACGCCTGCACCGTGAACTTTATTTGAAACCCGAGTCTTTATCCTCGTATCAATACATTGAAATTTACAGTCATCGCCACCTTAAATATAATTATTGTTAATTTTTTAAATAAATTTTGATTTCATTTACTTCCATACCGCTATATATGATGTTTGTGTCCCAATAATTAAAAGCTGCAATCCATGCTTCAAATCCATGTGCTGACCATGAATTAATTTCATTAAGTTCATTTTCGTTTAACTCAAACAATGAAACGAAACCTTTTGAGTCGCTAACTACTATTTTTAAACTGACTTCATTCATCAATCTTCCGGTACACCAATCTAAAGATAATGCAAGTACTTCATCGCCAACTCTCTTCTGCACTAATAATTCTAAAGTTATCTTTTCGTTATCATTTTTAAGTTGATAAATTTGTAAATGCCCTAAAGAGTTTACAACACCGAGTAAAATTTTATTTTGTAATGTAACATGCGCCCATTTCATATCCAATACAGCGGGTACTTCTAATTTTTGCAATATTATTAAGCGTCCATTTTGTACAATTTGAAATAGATAAATTCTTCCTAAACGTTTTGATGACACATTGGATGGTAAATTCTCGTCTTTCATTAATTGATACGTTCCACAAACAAATACATCTTTGAAGGAATCTATTGGACACCATTCAACTGAATCAGCGGAAAATTCGGTATCGAAAGTATCCAAAGTACGGAACATGCTTGACTTTCTGTAATCTGTAACACGAAATGATAAATTTGAAGGTTCTAAGCTAAAAACATTAAAATTATTTTAAGGGAGATATTATGGGATTCACACGCAAAAACCTTTATTTGTATAAATATTACAATTAATGAAAACTATATATAAATACGTCATACAATATTTAAATTATTACAAATTCAAAATTTTTAAGGTTTCACGCAATTACATTTGTATGTAATGTTGTATTGCTATTTCCAATTATGTTTACTATTCTTATTATTCTTATTAAAGATAAAAATTTGTTTGAAGACATTTGATATGAAGTTGGTTTCTGTTAAATATTATGTTAAAAAAATTATGTTTAAAAAATTGTGATAAATATTTATAAAAACCCTATTTGATCTATTTATTTGCATTGAAAACTTGACATACATATAACTTGTACTTTTTGGTCTGAGTGTGTTGTTATTATTGAGATCATATCATAATTAATATTTAGGAACAAGACATGATCATCTTTTCTTATACGTAGTAAATTCATACATTTCTGAGCAAAGATCATTTACATGTTATAGGAACTTTTCATCTTCTCACTTTAAATATTTTCATAACACATAGTTATTTAAGTACGTCACAATATACTCATACAAATCTTATTCTAAATATATACTGTTAAGATTTAATACTATATTGGTTCTTTGTAACTTAATTTCATCAGTTTCTATTTACCTTCATTGCATTTGAATAATATATTTGTACTATCAATAATGTAATTAAAAATTTTACTTTAAAATTATTATGTAAAATTGATACATACATTCTTCATTCTTAATATAAAATGCATTATTAGATACATTTCAATAATCAGTCATTATTATCAGGGACTATTATATAAAAGAATAATTTTGGCTATGGAATATCCTATGCATTCATTATTCGCATAAAATTAATTACCTTGCAACTAATAAACTATAGCATCTAATGGCTACTTCCATTGTACTCTCTTTGATAATATAAAAAGGAATAAATAATTGTTATTATATAAAATAATATATAATTATATAATGATGCATAATTTTTTAAACAAGTTTTTAGAAAATAATTAAAATTACTTCCTATGTTTAATTAATGACTATTATTCACACTAATGATCTTTTTGTTCAATTAAAATTTGAAGTTTGAGGTAGATAAATTGTTATCTGATTCTTTCATCTTTTAAGATACATATGCAGTATCATCTTTGGCAAAAAATATATAAGATATTTTACGCTATAGTTAAATACTTCTCGAGTACTTGGTCAGTTACAGATTATTATGTGTAAAAATTATTTTAAATTTTTGCCCTATTGACGAGCGCTTTTTTCAGTTTCAACTAAACATTCCCTAACTAAGATACGTGCATGTACAATACCACGCTTAATTTTTTCTATAGAAGTACGACTGCCAGCATAGGTAGGTCTAACCTCGTGACCAAGTTCTTCTATGACATTAAGCAGCTGTATATACTTTGATTGACCAGGTAGAGAAGGAACAGTTTGTTGAAGAGCTCTTGGATTTGGTACATTGATTAATGGCTCTGTAACCTTTGCTGAAACTTCTACATTTCCTCGTTCCTCTTCCATCTTCTCTAACTGTCTTTTTTTTAAATAAATATCCTAACAAATAATTTATGAAGAGAATCTAAGTTATAATAAGCTAGATATCACAAGACGACTGTTACAATTTCATCAATGTACTACTTATATCTCGCAAATATATTAATTTTTAATATACGAAAAGCAAATGTGGTTTATATAAAAAATACAATTTTTAAAATTGAAAACAATCATGCGAGAAGATTTTAGTATGATCAGTGAAATTAAAATAAACATAAATATAACCTTCAATTAAATATGTAATTATATTTTACATTTTATATGAAACTCACCTTAACGAATACGTTAGTAAAATTTTACGCGGTAAATAAATAAGTACAAATAAAAATTAAGCGTAACGTTCAAAAAATTCTTAAATCTATTGACTTTTATCCTCCACCGCTATTGTACATACTATTGCATACATATATACACGTATCTGAAATTTTAACAGCGCTTTATGGAAAAGCTAGAAACTACATTCCGTTACATGTGGCGCCAAATTCAAATTACATATTCTACTACAAATACGTATACAAATTTGATTTAAGGGTATAAAATTAATAGACAATATTGTACAAAACTGTTTTTTTTTATTTAGTTATACCTTGCAATTGGTAATATTCAAGGATTATACTTTTCGTAGGTACATTTTGTTTGATCAATTTTTTTTTCTTGCATGTATATTGTAGGTAATTACTAGGTACCCATATCTCAACCAAAAAATGCAGTAATAAACTTTCCTTAGAAAATATAAATGAAGGCTCTTCACAGTGTACAAATTCTCCCTGCCTAATATTATGTTTCCTACTCACTAATCAAGAACTTAATGTGAAGGAATAATTCCTTCATAATTTGAATCTTCGCATAGAAAATGGTCATCTTTACATTCTTTCTAATAAAAATAATCAACTAAAGTGAAAAACGAATCTGTTTCGTGTCATTTAATTTATATTCAGTATTATGCGCTATTAATTGATTAATTTTCTTTAGGCATCCACAAAAGTGCATATCTTAAATCATTTTATTGATTATTGAAAGTGATATTAAGTTATACAGCTATTACTTTCTTAATCTTCCCATTATTTAAAACAACTAGCTGCTCATACTTTCTTTTATTAAACATACAAACTAGTAAGATCATATAATAAGAAATAATAATTGTTATATATTCTATACACGTTTTTGTGGATGCTAAGACACTCCCTTTAAAATATACTGTTGTACTGCATACAATGTACATAGTATTACTTTGTAAAATAATCGACTAAAAATCTAATTACTAAGTATATCGGCAGATCATTGCCGCGCGTTATGTTCTGTTTCCAGTAGACATTCTCGTACAAGAATTCGAGCATGCTGAATACCCATCTTCAGGCGTTCAGCTGCGCTGCGACTTCCAGCATAAGAAAGGCGAATGTCTCTTCCAAGCTCCTCGATAATAACCAGTAACTGAGCATATTTACCCTGACCAGGCACAGTAGGAAAGTTTATTGTACTGGATGGGCTAGCTTGCGCTACTTGAACAGTTTGAACATTTTGCAAATTTCTTGGATTTGGCACAGTAATCACAGGTTCAGGGATTCGAGGAATTTCTGGTACCTTTGGTGGCGGTGGTGGATCATTTAATTTCGTTATCGTTATTTCATTTAATTTAGCCAACTCGGTTAATTTTGCCATTTCTGCCATTTTCGAATATTCAGGCATCTTTGTAATGTCATTTTGCATATTTGCCATTTTAATCATCTCGGTCATTTTCGTTTTTTCATTCATCTTTGCAATTTCTTTAGCCATCTCGTTAATTTGCGCAATTTCATTTAATTTTGTTATATCATTATTATATTTCGCCATTTCCGTCATCTTCACCATTTCATTAAGTTTGGCTATCTCATTCATTCTTTGAACTTCATTGATTTTTGCCATTTGAGACATTTTCATCATTTCATTCATCTTCGCAATTTCGTTAATTTTCGTGATATCATTGTATTTAGCAATTTCTGAGAGCTTTACCATCTCGTTCATCTTGGCAATCTCAGACATCTTTGCAATTTCTTGCATCTTCATGTATTCTGTTGTCTTGGCATACTCTGCCATCTTTTCCATCTCGTATCTTTTAGCCATATCCTGAGACATTTTATTCAATTCAGTCATTTTGCTGAACTCCGCAAGTTGAGCCATTTGAACTATATGTTCTGGTACTTTTCCTCTTTCCATCATTTGTTTCAATTCCGCAGAGATTTTATTCATATTCATCTCTGACATTTGAGCTATCGTAGCTGCATCTGGCATTTTAGACAGCTCAGCAATTTTCGAAATTTCCCGTGCTAAGTTTTCATCTAAACAGCGCTTCTTTTTAGCACGATGCCTGGCCATGCGCTGAGCTTCCTGCATTCTTCTTATTGCTGCCTGCTCTTCTGTCTCTTTAGCTCTAGCGTTCTTCATTCTCTCAGCAGCAGTATATAATCTAATAGTACGTTCCTCTAATGTTTCTTCCTTCAATTTTTGTCTTCTATATTCACGCATTTCTCTTACCTTTTTAAGGTAAGATTTTTTCTTAGCCTTAGGCATAACATGCAATTAAGCACTGTATGGATATCATCATCTATATGGACTCTCATTTTTGTCAATTTCAAATACCAAACCTTTCAAAAAATATACTTCGTGCATGCGTTATTGATTAAGCGTAAGTAACTTTGCTTTCCTTTTGCTATTTCTACTAATTGTTCTTACATATTTCTTCATATATAAAATGATCCTTATTATTACTCCTTTACTTTGGAAATTATCTGCAATAAAAAAGAAAATCATAAAATTGGTTAGAATACATCTGATCAGACACTTCCATAAAAGATAAGAATGCTTCATTTACATAATATCAAGCACAATAAACATTGTTATCGCTCGTTTTGTTTAGGCGCGATTAAATTTTAGAATGCCGTGATTACGAACTTACGAAAATTCTCGTTTAAACAAGATTAACGATAATAACGTTCAAAAATTTTGTCTGCACAAGGAAAGAAAATGACATCAACCTGGACTCTCTCTTAAGAAACACTCGAACTGCTTTTATTTAACGTATAGAAAGCGAATAACGTGAATATTAATTGGTATGTCTAGAAAAGACGCGGGTAACAAGCTCGAAAAAATTTCACAGCACGTGCGCAAAAATCGAGTGGCGAATACTGTTTTCGAAATACGTTTGTATGTAGGTGTTATATCGTGCGTGTGCGTGCTCTGCTACCTGTGCCCCCACGTCGATTTCGTGTGTGTACGTGTGTCTCCCCAAAATTCGAAAGAAGAGCGTCGTCAAGTAGCACGCAACGCGCATGCGCGTCAATCTAAGAACGCCGTCTTCTCTGAAACGTTCACCAATCACAACAATGGCGGATGCAATTCGGTCAGTTCACTGAAACGCACGATTAACCCGGTGCGAGGCTAAATCACGTCTTGGACCGTTGCCATTTTATAATAGCATCTTCTTTATGGTGAAACACATACGTCGTTATTGTTTCTAGGTGAATTGATACGGTTTTTCTTAAGATATATCGCAGACAAACGCACAAAAGCAATATCGGCCGACATGTAAGATTTTCGTTCGGAGCCACTTTAAGGGGCCAAGCGGGGTCGCCGATAGGCTGCGTGTGACGTGGTTGCGTTTATTGACCATAACCCCTTCCTACTCCCGTCTGCAACTTCACGACGGACAGGTGTACGACCTGAGAGACCGCAAAACAATTGACCAAAACCGGCCGCGTCTTAAAATATACGACATTGTCTCCAAAGAATCTACAAAGATGCTTGGAATGCTCGACCGTTTCTATCGTCTCTGCGAATGGCGATACGATACGACTCCTCTTTTTTCCATCGATTAACAAAAATACACCATAAATGTTTTCTTGAAAAAGGAATATATTCGACTCACGGTAAGTCTTTCTTTCACGATTCGGAAGACCGGTTTCCTTTAAGAGAATGAGAAAATGTTGACGAGCTTTCTTTTCGGTTCTTTCAGACGACAAGGTGAGACTTAACGGTCAACTTGCCGGGAAGATACGTTTTCAATGAAGTTTTATTGCGAAACACTTTTCAAATATTACGTGATAATTGAGTATAATGATACAGATTAACTTATGAGACCAATTGGCATTATTTCGAATTCTATCGTTTTTGTATTTGCCAATATGAATTTAGACAAATTAGCCGACGTGTTTTATTTGTGAAAAGTTAGTTTGTTCAATTTAAGCAAGTAAATTTTTATTTTTTATATCGGAAATAAGTTTTCATATATTAATTATATGGGGCATTGTTATTAATTGGAATACCATTGTTAATCGTCGTAGAATTTTATTAAATTTTATTTTTCGTATGTAAAAGGGTTATTATTCACACGTGTTTTTTTCATAACCTATATGGAGTATTATTGTTACTATATCAACGAATTCTTTTTATTTTTAATGATCATGTATTGCATAGCATTTATATCCTTCTCAGTAGTGAAGGTAATTCTTTTTGCGTTTTATCATTTGTTAATGGAAGAGAAACGTCTATGAGCATAACACTCACAATTATTGCTATTGTTCAAACAGTAAATGATCTCCGAGTTTTACTCTCGTAATATTGCTATATTTATCTCTATACAAAATTTAAATAAGATATTTGTACATTCTAATAGGATCATAACAATAAGTTATATTATGTCTACTTATATATTGCTAGTTATTGCTGTGAATTTATTTCTGTTTCCAGTAAGCATTCTTTTACCAGCATCCTGGCTTTTATGATACCTAGTTTTAATCTCTCTACTGAAATTCTACTACCAGCATATGTTAATTTAATATTCCTTCCTAATTCCTCAATGACTTTCAATAATTGGGAATATTTACTTTGTTCACAAGCTGAATGTACGATTGATGGATTTTTTATAGGGAAATATGTTTGATGTTGTTTCATTTTTGCTATGGAGACAATAGAGTCAACAGTTTCAAAAGTAATATTTCTTCTGTTTAATTCTGTCTTAAGTGCCTCCACATCCTCCAAAGCTTTCTTCTTTCTAGCTCGAAATCTTGCCATTCTTTGTGCATCGTGAAATCTCCGAATTATAGCTTCTTCTTCTGTTTCGTGAGGTTTTGTTAATAGTCTGTGTCTATTCTTTTTCCTTTCTTTTATTGGATTACCCTGTTTATTTAATTGCAAAGTACCTTTTTTTCTACTCCACTTGTAATTGTTCATTTCGTTCAATTTACATACAATGCCGTCTTCCAATAACAATATATATTTATAATAATAATGGTATATAGTTTAGAAAAAAAAAATCACCCATAAAATTATTTGAATTTACCTCTCTTTTCTTACTGATATACGCGCAAGCGTGGATAATTCAGAAACCAATCATTGAAATGGCGAACCGTCGTGGATACCGTTGTTAAATATTCGAATTACGTGCATTTCGACTATAAATTATAATTAATTCCGTATTAACACTAGCGTTAATGCATTCTAATGCCTTTCACTCGTTTATCGCTCTCAAATATTTGCAATTATTATGAACACTTATGAGGAGGAAGATATCGTCATAGTTGCACGTAAGATCTGACTAAGAATCTTTCTATTGTTCGCGAAAAAATTTTTAAGCCACGATTTATAGCAGATTAGACAGAGATAGTATTCTCCTGTCGTGCACATATTATTATCTCAAGGTGATTTATTCCCGAAATAGGAACTCGGAATTAATTGGCGACAATTCTTACATCTTTAATTTTTATAGATATCGATATCGTTTATGCGGGAAGTGCGCAAAATATAATTTTACTAATACCTGATAGTATTTAGTAATCTTTGCCAATCTTATTTGCCAAGAAATTTTATCAAGTTAGTTTATATTAAGATATAGACATATACTAGAGAAAATAAAAATTATTATTAATTTAGCAAAAGGTTCTTGATAAGACATTGTATAATGTATGTATATGTATATATAAAGCATAACTATTTAGGATACAAACTGTTTTCTCAGTTCTTTACTTTTTCTAAAATATTTGTATTTTGTAGATACTCTACAATATATAAATATTGTGTATAAATTTGAACATAATAAATAGTAAATGTTGGATAATTTATTCTAGAATCTAATCCATCATTTTAAGAGACTTAGTTATATTGGTAAAAGAAGTGAAAACTTCTACAAAATATCCTTTTCTTGTTGCAGGTTGCACATAGGTCTTGAATACTCGATCACATGAATTATAATCTGTAGAGGTGATTATAACAGGACATTAATTCCAATGTATATTTCAACATATGAATATTATTTTCTTTTATCGTTGATCATTATCCCAGTGTATCTGTTTTTTAAATTATGGTCTTGGCTAGGTTGGCAATTATTTATAAATAATTAATATTATGTGCATTGTGTCTTTGGTTAATTTTGCCTCTTTACCTTCTTTTTGTAATACCTAGATTTTCTTTACAGAAAAGTTAAATATAAAAATTCTTCTATGTTTATATAAAAACATAATGTTTGTACATAATATCATTATAAACTGTTTTCCATAAATTAAATATTAAATTTTGTGTCAAGAAAGCTAAAATTAAATTTTATTGGTAATTAGAAGTTCATCTAGACCCATTCTTCCTCTATGTTCCCATATCCTAAATCTGGCAACATCTTTTCTTGTAATAATCCCAATTACCTACAAAAAGATTGAAAACCACAGTTTTTCTATAGTAGAGATTTTTTATGGAATACATTAATTGTTAGTACCTCATTTGTATCATTGACTACAGGTAAATGTCTAAGACCTAAAGCTCTAAAGAGCCTAAATGCTCGTGGCAGTGTCGCAGACTGAAAATGAAATGATTAATAAAAGAACATTCTTTTGATCTGTCATGTAATAATATGTAGATAAAATATTAACAAAATACTAACATGCTGTAGTGTATAAGGAGAAGGATTCATAAAAGGTCTTAAATCTATCATATAAGTCTTTTCTTCTTCACTTATGGTCACTTGATCAATTGTTGGATATCTCGGATATTCTTTTCTGAACAATTTAACACTTAATGACTTTTCCCAATATTCTAAGTTTCTGTTAAAAATTTTATTTTGTAGTAATACTATTAATTGGGAACGTAAAATTAGTCCCCGAAATCGTCCATACGAATGTATTTCAGTCTGGAATAAAAAAAGATAGATATAACATAACGATAAATTTTTTGATATTTTATAATATGATGTTCAGTACCTCATCACTATTAGGAGGATCAACTACAGGGAACCCATTAAATGTTACACATTTAAGAAGTTCTACTATATGTCCTACATTTTCTACAGTTTTTAGTGTTACTATTGGGTGGCTCATTATTTCACTGGCGTATATATTGTTTGATAATGGCGGGGCTTCCCATGGTAATATGGGAATTCCAGCCATTTGTGTATGAATATCATATATACCCTATAGAATAAAAAATAATAAAAATTATTAGAGTAATACATAGACGTTTTAAAACGTAAAAATACAGAGTAATATAATATATTTTCATGCCTCATTGAAAAAGTCTCCAACCCATTTAGCCATAATAAGAACTACTATAAGTGGCAAGCCAAAGGATATTCCTTGAGTAGCTTCTATTAGTATAACGGTTAAACTTATTGTCATTCTAACTACTCCTCCTAATTGAGCAGCTGCACCTAATAAAGCATATTTCCCAGGATCTAAAACGACCTGCAATAATTTACGGTAATTCATATTTAGTGTAATATTTTGAGTTTATTTTTAAAATCGTTTCTTACGCAATTTGGAAAAATTTTTGCAAGGCCTGATCCAATTAGTCTACCCCATGCAGAGCCAATTAGCAGGGATGGAATGAACAGTCCGCTAGACATGGACAGACCAAAGGTAGCAACAGCCAGAAAAAAGTAGAGGACAACAAAGATAGCTAAAGTAATATCATTATGGGAACCTATAAACGAGAAATTGACTAAATACATCTTATGTTGTTCTATATCTGTACACATTATCAGCATACCTTTAGGATCATGAAACAAAGATCGTACACTACTTTCTGGAGTTTGGAACCATAAAGCTGCAACTGCGCTATATTCACCCTCCTTGCAATACATTTGAATGGGAAATTTCGTGGGATCTCGCCCTAATGGTTTGCAGTCGTTCAGAAAATAAATCATACTAAAACCCAGTGTTGCACTTAGTGCAGCAACTACAAGAGCTTCTATTACTTTTAACCATTTCTGCTTTACATATTTCAAACGGAAACAGGTGATTTTATAATTTAAATGATTCCAACAAGCGCCCAAAAATCCACCAATTGTTCCCATTATCATAAATAGAGGAATTTCGTAAATCTGATAGGGAATTGTCTCAAATTTTCCAAGGTTTAATAAGCCTGGATAAGAAAGGTCACCAGGTCGTCCGTGATACGTACTAAGGATGATGTTTAGCGTAAATGTTGTAATCATACTAGCAAAAAATGTTCTCCATGTGAGACTTTGATTAAAGAAACTGGTTCCTTCTTCGATACTGAATAATACTCCTCCTAAATTATTTTTAATTAAGTAATTAATGTTTGTAATATGTATATTATGTTTTTTGACACTTACCAATTGGCGCACCAAATGCAGCAGATACACCAGAAGCTGCTCCTCCTGACACAAAATCTCGTTTTTCATGGTCCTCTCTAAAATATTGAAATACCTTAAAATCTTTCCTGAATGTAGTACTTTTGCCTTGTGATATTCCTGCTGCCACCACAGCCCCAGAATGTATCATAGGTCCTTCCTAGAATATTATTTTTATTCTGTACTGAAAGACTTTTGTATTTTTATAGGAAATTATATTACAGAGATAGTAATAAAAAATATTTACTTTTCCACCAGCAAGGCCTCCAACTACTGTACAAATTACTCCTATTGTTTTTACTACTAATGTTTTTATACGAACAACTCGAGGCATTTTAACTCCATTTAAATAACACTTTACCTGTGGAATACCACTACCTGCTGCAACAGGTTCTATATAGGATACTAAAATAGCACCTATTAAAACAGGTGCAAAATTGAAGGCTAACCATAGTAGATATGGCAGCCATAGACAGTTTGTTGTTACACATTGATCTACATCTATTATTAATTATAAGGAACAATCAAATTTATATGTATACTTTTTTTATCTGTATACAGTAGTAAGGATACACAATTTTAAACAACCATACTTTAGGTTTGATAATTCTTCTATAGAAATATCTACAAAACCAGCTATAAGTGCTGTGCAGATACCTATCAATAAGAAAATAAGCCATCTGGCAAAGTTCTTCTTAACTATAAACTTGTAGCCTTTCTTTCTTTCTTCGTCTTGAAGAAGATAATTCTCACAGGGATCATAATCTAAACTCTGAAAGAAGAAAAATAAAAATTGCAGATGTATTTTACATATGATATTTCCTTGAAACTTAATTACTTTTAAGATAAGATATTGATAATGATTGATGCAGAAAATTCATCAAAATTAAAGATAACTATAATTATAAGCATTAATAAGAAAATTATATACAAAGTATATATCACAAAGACAAAGTACCTCGTAATTAGTTGATAGGAAATTAGTAGCACCGGGAGGAATTTCTTCTGTATTAAGCCTCCTTGGATTACTGGAAAGTGTTTCCCCAATACTCAGTGATGCTACATTCTGTCAAAAATACAAGATTAAAACATTAAAAATAATTATAAGATTCTAAACTTATACAATACTACATTTTCATATGAAAAAATCTTTTTTATCTTATCAACATTATAAAAGATAAGAGTTTGTGTTTACACACAATAGTGTGAAAGCAGACAGGTGTTAGCTAGGTTATTTCATAGTGCCAAATAAAAAGTAAGAAAGAAATTTTGAAAAGATACACTTTGCCGTTAGATTATTAACATTATCAGATTATTGTATATTTCATACCCGAAATCTAATGTTAATGTTATCGTTTGAATATGACGCAAAATTATTTCTTGGTTTCAGTAGCTTTTCCGTGTCATTTTCATCATTCACGCAACTGTCAACACTGTCATCGATGTTGCTGTTTATTATCACGTTTATATGCGTCGAAGTGTCCATCATTTTTCAACCACTGTCACTGCAATCAAATTTTACAAAGTATAAAAAGAAAAATCATCACAGAGTATAGATACAACTTCGTTGTTACGCACTGTTACCGCACGCTAAACTTATACAAAGAAAAGAAATATGTATTATGTATACATATTGTCAATCACGTGATTAATACTATGATTCATGTTCAATGAAAGCGGTGCTCAATTTATGATTACACTTTCATTGTTACAGAATTTGTTATAATCATTTGATCAAAGGTTATGTACATTTTCTTCAATATACACACATAGTATGAGTCATACTACAATAGATATCATATTCGTATTTTCAAAAAATACTGGTTATTGGTTATTAAATAATTGGTTATTAAATATTGGTTTGAAAAGATTAAATTCTTTAAGAAAGAAATTTATAAAAATTGTAAAATAATTAGGAAACCCTCAATTTATTATTTCGTGAAACTGGAAGTTTGTCATTTGGATAAGAAAATGCACAAGCGCTTCCTACGAGGAAAGTCGAAATATTTGAAATTTCATAGTATGTATTAAAATTATTGGAAGTAGGAATAGAAAAGAATGCAATTTGTAAGATAAAAAGTGTGATTATATAGTAAATGTAAGGAAAGTAGTAATAAGGAAAAGATGTATGATATAAAATTTCCGGTTTTAGATTGAGCAACAAGGAAAATTGAGATAAATTCTTATTTTCCTTTCACTTGTCAAACATTTCTCTTTGATCATAATGTATTATGTACTTGACATTGTTTAATATGTTGTGTAAATGATGTTGTCATAATCGAAATACTTTTCCTTTTATATGTAATTAATCGTAAATCAGTGGTCTCTGATTACATTATCTAAAATGGTAGTTGCGTAAATTGGATGTAAATTCTTTCCATTGAGTGGAAACATGGTATTCAGATTATATGAAAGTAAACTCTTATGTTCGTTATTATTGTTAACTATGTATAATGATTTACAATTGATAGAAATTATTATTCTTCATAAAATAAAATTGATAATCAAACCTCCATTATAGATAACAGTATATAAATAGGGAAATATGTTATTCTTACTTTTTTTCTATCATATACATATATACAAGTTTAAAATATATTCCTCGTACTTTGAGCTATTCTAGATACAAAATAGCTATCAAATTCTTATTTCAAGTAATAATTACGAACTAAATCAAATTAAATTTAGTGTAAAATTTCCCTATTTATATCCTCATCACAGTACATTTCAACTTTCCTTACAATTAATATTTCTGCGCTCTGACATTTCGAACTTCTAAATAAAGCGTGAAGAGCATATGTAATGCCTCCAATCTCATGCTCTCTTCCGATGGTATATCCAAAAGATTACATATAAGATCGATAAGTTCTGGTAGTTGACAGTCCAATTGCGTGAAATTCAATTCAACTTCGTTAAGCTTGTCCTCAACTTCCGGTGGCCATTGTTGAAGCAACGAGTCGATGTCTGGCATCGGTTTCGTTAAGTTAACTGCGGGAGCATGTTTGCTTCTGTGAAGCTGATTTATATCCTCGATCCACTTCTCGATTGACTTTCCATTTTTTTCTGCATCTTCGATTCTTTTAATCACCGTTTGTCTCGCTCCTCCTCCGCTTCGTAAATGATTACGAAGTTGAAGATGAAGGACAGCTGGATCAGATTGATTGGTGCAAGGCTCGTCCAAAACTGTTAAACCGATTTTGTCTTCTACGCCGTCTGGTCGCGGGATTTTGATAAAAGCGTCTATGTCACCCACTGCTGGGATGTAATCGGGGATGAATGGTATGAGTTTGTAATTTAATTCGATCTTTTGCGGAGTATACCTAATGAAAAATAAATAACACAATTATCATTACGTCAATTACTATTACTATAAAAGAATTGAATGGTAGACAAGGTATTTTGCAGTAGATAAGAGAGATACCTCATTATGTTTTGAAATAATTCCTTCATCTCAGTAGACACCTCTAAATCCTCAAAATCCTTGGGATTATAAATTTCAATGGGCTGAGCGTTGCTCGTTCCTTGAATATCATCATCATCGCTTTCTTCACTGTCTGATGGATCACTATGGATTCCCATGGATTTCCCAAAGCTGTTATCATGATCCGAGTATCTGTAAATATTTTATTGCAAGAGTTTTAAAGAAAATATAATTTTCATTTCATTTGTAATCTTGCGATCAAAATAACAAAATTACAACTATAGTAGGTGAAAATTCATATCTATAATACTATTGATGTAATTGTTAAAAAATTGTACCAATTAATCCTTCATTGAATTACCTTCGAAAATTGAATTTTTCGCGAGGTGAATTTATTCCTATAGCACTTCGGCTCTCGTTCATCGGATGTTGTCTGGGTCTCCTCGAACTGGAAGGTCTACGATTCACTGGACTTTGTATCTCCTCAGCGTTTCGTACCTCGATACTCTCGTCGAATTTCGTGAACGCTGATATATCATGTATCTCTTCTTCGTCGCTGCTATCTTTGATATCCATTGTTCGAAAATGATTATTCGTTTCCTTGAAAAATTCAGAACGATTTCCCGAGGAAACAATTATGTGAAATCGTTGGTAGGAATCGGTGTTTCAAACGAAGATTGTTTTGATTTCTGTGCCTTGGCTGTTTCCATGGTTTCGTCGTGGATCGATGAGCGCAGGCTTCATTATTCTCATCAAACATATTCTTATGAATATTCGTATTTTGCGCGCAAGCGAGATTTGTTTGTTTATATAATTAACCATCTATAATAACAATATGCGGCTTATATTTTTCTATATCAGTACAATATGTTAGACAGAAATAGAAATAATTGACAGATTATCGAAACGGGCAATATTTCCTAGAAACGAAATCATTTTAAGCCTGCGACATCACATTAGTATACAGTTTTTATAACCGATAATATAAAAAGCTTAGTGACATTTGACGCTTTTTATCGGATATAACTGTATTTTTTCATCGATAACGCATGCAATAAAAATTAATATTTCATCTTTGACGAAATCAATCGAACAGACATGAAAAATCAAACGATATTTATTTGTACAACAAACACTGCATATACAAACGTCACGTTATACAATAGTAACAAATTAAACGATGAAAGAAATAAAATCTCAAGAATGTAAATAAAATTTTATACGAAGCAATGTATAAAATTCATGTAAATAACAATTCATCCTTACAAAAACCAATTACTGAAGTTTCCTTAGAATAAAATACGTTTTACAAACTTGTACACTTAGACAATATTAACATCTTAAAAATAAAATTTCAAAAATCTTTGTAAAACGATATATCTCTGAAAAAATGAAAATTGTCTCGTGAGATAAATCGATTAACGTAGCTTAAATAAATTAAAAAAAAAAAAGAAACAGAAAGAAGAGCGAGAGAGAAGTAGAAATGGCAAACAGTGATCTGCGATGAGTATTGATAAACATAGAGGTATTCATGCTTAATCATTTGTTTCAAAGCTCACGTCGAAAATTGATTCTTGAGAAATGATTCATTACCTGCGCTCTTCCGATAATCTTAAACCATCGTTAATTGTCTGGAATGTTAAACAGTCGAGGCACATAACAGTAACATCGACGTTCACTATCTTTGATTAGTTATGCATTTGGTTTCAACATTTGGATGCAAATTTTGATGAATAATTAAATTCATTTGATTTTTTTTCACGTTGTCCAAGTTTTCTGTGCATTCTTGAGGTAGATGAATGAAAATTTCAAAAATTATTGTAATTCTTGCTATACAGGATATTTTCCATAAATATGGCCGCTTCTTGTCCGTCTAATCAACCATTTTTGGTTGTTTTTATGCAATATTTCGCGAGTGGTTTGGGTACTTTGACAATTTTGTGGTTGGCACATGGTTAGGCCGAAAATCGATTTCTTTGGAATCCTTGTGGTTCTTTTCTCGCTACAGGAACGAACCCTGATTATGTCTTCCTCGGAGAAATTTCTCTTTGAAATTCGTCTGCGCGGTAATATCGAATCGCCGCAAGCGTGGGAACAGTTTGTCGTATTGGAATTAGTGTTTGAAACGCAGAATGAATTCTGTGGGTGATCTACTGTGACTCTACAAATAAATTGGAAAAATTAATACTTGCACACTGAAAAGCTTTTGATTCTTTTCTTTTAATTGAGGTTATGTAGGATAGAGCAACTCTATTAGTTCCTCTTTTTGCTAAGTAGAGTTGATTATACATATAGATGATTAGGAAGAATGCCTATTTAATTTCTAAAAATTAAAAAGTTAAAAACGTTTTACTTAACCCTATCATTATATTTAGATCTATGACCCGAAACGAAAATTACATTTAAATAAATATTACTGAGATATAAATAGTATTTAAATATTTTGTATTAGTATTTGATATATGTATTTACTATTTTCTGTGTATTTCATACTCTTCATAAATTAAGTATTTCAGAAATTGAAAAGAAAATATTTCGCAGAATATAAGCGTGAAGAATAAGTCAGCAGAACAGTAGGATTAGTTCTTACGCGTCCTTGTACCCTAATATTTTTCTGCCATTTAATTAATCAAATGACTCTATTCCCATTAGACTAGCAAATATTTCAAATTAAAATGACAATTTCGCGATTATCCATTTCCTTTTCCTGTTGCATCAATCACTATGATAATTACCATAATAATTCATTGCATAAACTAACGTTTCTATTCCCACAGGTGTAAAAAGTTGATTTTCATCCTTTTCATACTTGGACGCGAGAACCACGAGGAGAAAAAGAACGGCACAGATAATCGAAAAAGCTAC
Source organism: Bombus flavifrons (assembly GCF_040668555.2). Taxonomy (NCBI): domain Eukaryota; kingdom Metazoa; phylum Arthropoda; class Insecta; order Hymenoptera; family Apidae; genus Bombus; species Bombus flavifrons. Next base: position 5,706,811 of record NC_138455.1, on the reverse strand, counting down.
GACATCTGTCGTAATATTCCTCAACGTGATACGAAGTTTCGTATCCGAAGAATCGAAGTTGTCGTTTGTTGCCATCCAGAAGACTTTATAGAGAATTACATCCTAAAACAAGAGCAACGTTGACATTTTGTTTTGGGGCACACATCGAATTTGTGATTTTTCTTTTGTATAACATATACAACATACTGGTTTTAAAGCACGGAGTTCATTATTTTAAGAACTATGCGTATGTAAAGTTTATGCATATTGCAGTGTTTACTTGGAGACATACATGATTTATTACATCATCAAGGGCTCGATTAACTATCAATTGGTGTCATTTTGTTGAAGTTGATCTATCAGACTTTCAGATAATTTTAGAACAATTCACTCTAATTTCTATTACATAGTCTACATCGTAAAGTAGTCATCAATGACATTTATTGAAAATATATAAAATAAAATATAAAATGCAAATCAAAGACAGATAGATAAACTAGATATAACAAATCTTAAAACTAACCTTCGTGACTACTTATAACACAACAATATCAATGAAAAGACAACAGAATGAATTGATATTGATTTGGGTTAGGTTTCATTAATATTATTAAGAATCATATTGGTGTCAGATGTAAGTAAATCAGCGAAAGATTAGATGCGCAAGAGAGGTTAGTATCATTTGTTGTTGATGATTTTATCGATAAAATATGGTATCCAAATAAACTGTGCAATATATACAAACTTTATATACGCATAAGTTGTAAAATAATGATCTCCGCGCCTTGAAACTGGGATTCTTGGATTCCACTTATGATATGATAAATAAGGGTCATAAATTTGGTAAGTCCCACACAAGCGCGATGTTATTTTCTTCTTCTTAAATACTACAGAAAAGTAGCTTTTTTAATTTAAGTAATTTTTCTATCATACTGATTGACATCTGGATGTTCCGTTGTTCCTGTAATAAGGAGGTTAATCACGCGATCTTACTCGTAAGTATATGGAAACTTGACGGATTATCAACCGCACGAGATAATAAATGTCACTCAGGTTGTCCATCATCGATTGCCACTGATTGATCATCATAAATTCGATCGTAGGTTCCCTCGTCTTCTCGTGGATACAGTGGAAATTTGTCCGACTATCTTTTGCCAGAAAAATCTCCCATTGCTCTACCTACTGCCCAGAATTTGACAAAAGCTTCGCGATTCAAGATTACACTGTCATTTGTTATAGAAATCGATATAAGAAATATTATAGTGTTCAAGAGATATTTGTATATATAATAAATCTAAAATAGCATTGTATAAACTAAACCTAACCCATAGAGGTGCATGTGACTTCAAATAAATGAAATAAAAGAATTATATTAGAGAAAACAAAATTTGATGTGAATTATGTATATGTTATTTTAAGAAGATTTATAACAAAAATATTGAAATCTTATTATTGATTGTCGATTTATACTTTTGCATATAAAGTAACCTCGTTTGCCAAACGTCCCATTTTACGCCCCTGTATAAAGGGTGTTCTAAAATATATTGTTAAACAGATATCGAATTGCAGCTATCTTGACAGATCTACCTAAAAATTTAGAGGAAAGAATATGTGAGTATTATATATACTTCGTATCTGACATATATAATTTATAAAGAAAGAATAAGTGAGTATTATATATACTTCGTATCTGACATATACAATTTATAAAGAAAGAATTTTTAATTTATGATCGAAAGTGAAATTGACGAGATAAAGTCATGAAATTTCAAACACGTCGAGAGAATCTTCTGCGTAATCAAAAAATATCACAGTAATTCCCACTAATCTAAATTATCAATTCACGTTTATCGCATATGTGTGAGCAGGCAAGCACGTGTCAGGTATATTTGGTTAGTATCTTCCACGAAGCACACTATGTCCAAGATTTTCGTTAACAAGAATCTATGCTTCCATGACTTCTTTATAGCTTCTTAACTTTTATTTTTTACCTTCTTCCCTATTTTAACTTTTTCGAGGTATAATTTTCATTTCTTCCTTTCTTGTCTTTTTTCAATATTAAATTATTTGAGAAATTAAAAAGCTAAAGGAAAAATTTGGAACATCCGATAGAGCAGACAGTGTTGTGTGCGTTTTATGGTTGCACCGTTTTTTTGGCCTATTCTATGCTGATCTATCTACGCTGATAAAGGAACAAGCTGATTACGATTCTTTATCGTTGAATGAAGCTTTGAGGCTTACACGTTCGAGGAATGATTGTTGGATTACCCGATTTTATTGTCCTGAATTCATTATGAACCGTGATATCAGATCAATAAAATTTATCGATAAAGTGACATTATTTAGTAAACTTCAAACAAAGAGAATGTTTTTACTTAAAAATTATTTCAATGTGAAAATGACGTGTTATTTATGGAGGCTTTGCTTCTTCAGAATAAACTCAGTATTATGAAAATTGTACCTAAAAAGAAATGAAAAGATATGATAAATTGTTTATGTTGACAAGAACTATGAAAATAAGGAAATTCTTAATTAATTTATCTTACACTTATTTCGCAAAACCACTTCATTCTCTGTTATAAAAGTTCCATTACATTAATCAAACTGAAACAAAAAGTTAAATAAATAAAAAGATATAAAACATTAATATTCATTAAAAGATAAATAAAAATAAGGAAAAATAAAGCACTTCTTACCCAAAGATACTTTATCACAAAATTAGTATTTCAATTAGAGAGAATGAAGATGTAAAAAGCTACTACCCTTTCCATTTAAAGAATTCTATAAAAAGAAAAAAGTACTTCTCAAAGAAATCAGAAGTTGTTATAGTTATTAAGAAAGAATTTGAAGCTAGAAAACTCAACGAATCTCAAACACTGATTTTTTGTTTCGAGAAGTACATGATACAATTTTTATGGCTTGAACGTGAATATACTCAACAACGTGCGATACGTGCTACATCGGTATCGTGCATAAAACACCTTGACAAAACCAAGATGAAGTTCGTGCTACGAAAGAGAGCGTTTACTAACGATCGTACGTATCTAATCTACTCGCGCGTTAAAACTCAGTTTTACTTTGCACGAGTCGCGATCAGTCTTGTTCGAGCTAGCTGATCGAGTATCCTTCAACAATCCCATTTAAAAGTATCCTTATGACAAATGTCATTAATAGTAAGAAACTATATTCGAAAAAATAGGTTTTTTAATTTAAGTTTACTTTAGTTTTGATTAATCATTTTATTAATAATTTTTCGATTTTCTGCCTTCTTTTTTTGTTTTGTCGATCTGGAAGAAGGATTTATTTATCTTTGCTATTCTTAATATTCTATTTTAATATTCTTCTAATTAAGTTACGAGTATTTAAATTTAATTCTTATATTATCTATTATTCTTGTATTACTAAACTTACTATTTTATTATCTTTGTCCCAATCCAGTGTCCAAATTCAATTTTTATATTGTTTATTATCCTTTTACCATTAAACTTGCTATGTATTTTATTATCCTTTCCAATCTCAGTGAAATGTTTATTTTCATAATGAAGTGAAGTGAATTCTTGAAAAATCTGTGATAAGTTCTATGTTTTGGAATTCATCGATCTTTTTTGAAATGATATCGTGATTTCGTTACATGTGATGATTGATAAATAATTTTTATGAACTGCTAGGAAAGTAGTGATTCTCCTTTAATATCATTAGTGGTGGAATAGAATATTTGTAGGATAAGAAATTTGGAGATTCTTGGGAATATTCGATGAAGATGGAGAAGATCGAGAATGGAACTTATGTGAGAGATTTTATAGCGACTAGGATTTTTGAGTAATCCGTCCGATTACGAGTTGAAATTTTTAATTAACGAGTAGAATATTTGCAGAAGAAAAATGGCTACGCTAACGAGGCATTCCAGATGGAAAATATTTACCTGGAAGGAAAAGGGAATGGTGAAAAATCGAAAGGAGAACCTGACGTGCAACAAGTAACATCAGAAAACAGTCCTTCTGTATGTGATCAATTTTTACTATTTTTCCGATCGATTTAAACGATAGAATTTCGTTTCTTAACATTGCGTTCGTGAAACAAATTAGAAGAACTTGGTTAATATAGTTTTTGTCATTGTTTTCTTTTGTATCTTGAAATTTTTTAATCTCTGAATTTGGAACTATCGAATCTTGTAACTTTTTGGGTTCCAAAATTTTCGAATTGTTGAACGGTAGGATTTCGGAAGTTCTGATTTTTGGAATTTTTAAACTTCTGTAGTTTGGAATTTTCGAGTTTTGAAACTTTCACATTAAAGTTATATTAACTATAGAATTTCCGAATTTCTGAACTTATAAATTTTTGGCTCTTCGAATTTTCTAATCTAAACATTTTTATAGCGACCCACTCTGAAATTAAATCCTGTATTAATTTCAATTCTCACAAATAAATAAACATTTACAGTCTAATATAAAACATAGAACCTTTCGCGAAGCAGAATATTTTTAATAGTATTTATCTATAATTATTGAGATTTTCATTCGAGGTCTCTTTCTACCATTATTCTGATTAACATATACTTGCTAACTACTTATCCTAATATTACGCCACTGGATGATGATAAAACCAATTTGCACATCACTTCTTCTTTTTCTCAGAGAGCAGAATGGGGAGGTGGTCTAGAATTTCTAATGGCTTGCATCGCTGCTTCCGTTGGTCTAGGAAATGTATGGAGATTTCCTTTCACTGCCTATGAAAACGGAGGTGGTGCATTTCTAATACCTTATATAATCGTGTTACTCTTTGTTGGCAAACCTTTTTACTTCTTGGAAGGATTCCTCGGTCAATTTACCAGCAAATCATGCACGAAAACCTGGGCCATGGTACCGGCTATGAAAGGTAATGTATTAATGAGTAGACTGAGGATTTTCATTAAACTTTGTTTCTTTGCAAATATAATTGGAGAAATGAAATATACTTACATAATATAAACATTTGTTCCGTTCACGTACTATACGCATAAAAATTTGTGTAGTTTAACTCTACGTAATTATAGAAACTTAAACCGTGCGTTGTACTGCATCCGAAAAAGTGTATAAATCAATTGGATATAACGTAAATAATGTGTAAGTTCATTGTATCGTCGCAGAATATTTGCGTAAAAAATATATACTTTCTTACAAATGTATATCGAGGTTCAAATTATATAAAAAGGAAAGTTGAGGGTCCAATTAGCCAGATACAATTGCAGAAGTTCGCATGCTAATGCTCTTAATTAATCTTTTTCACTAATGAAAATTTGTTCAATTTATGGATAGGACATTGAAATACTATCGCTACGTAGTGGTGAAAAACCGAACTAAACATTATTGCTATCCTTATTACACATTATCGCTCTCTTTGTCTGACGCGAGTACATACAGTGGCGGAAAAGAAATTTATACCATAAGAAATATAAAAATACACCATAATTTTACAGAATGGAATTATATTTAATAAAAGCAATGAATAAATATACAGTGGGGTCTCGGTTATTCGAGGCCCATTTAACCGAAGTTCCGTATTATCCGAGGTGCTTTGAATTTTACCATAACATTTTTCTTTTCGAAATTTTAACACGAAGCGTACGAAAGAGTAAATAGTTTGGTATTGTGTAAGCATCTTATCAAACTTTTAACCGATTAAATAATTAATTAAATCTATACACATCTGCAACATTGCATTATCAAGATGTTTTTTCTGATTTTATTATGTGATTTACGAACATTGATAGACTTTTCCGTATTATCAGAATTTCTGATTATTATTATACGATAGAATAGGTGACTGTTATCAATATGGTAAAAAATTGTTGGCATAAAAGTTACACAGTGTACACAATTCAAAGTGTCTCAATTTAAAACTTTCTTGTGACCGCCACTGTATGTCTGTCCTTGTCGCACAATACTGTCATCTTTCTCTATGGTCACTTCGGTGCTGCCATCTATTGGAGTTGGCTTGAATTGCGTAAAAGCAACAAGAATATATATATGTAGGTAAATGGAATGTGCAAGGTGGTATCTAAGGAGATGTTAGCTAAGGAGCACGCTACTATTCGACAAGGACAGACTTATGCCATGTGTAAGACAAGAAGCGCATTACTGTGCAACAGGGGCAGATACAAGGAAATTCTCTATCTAATTTATTGAATATTCGTTAATTGCTTTTCTTTCAGGAAAGAATTCGTCCACTTTTGGAATTGTATAATAAAGTCGTGTAATAAAGATCCCAACGTAACGAATTCTTACACAGAATTTTGTAGCGGAATTTTTGTTCAAATAGTCATTAACAATTATCGCATGGAGTCGTTGCATAAGAGTGAGGCCATGAATTTTCACAGAATTCACGTTATACATAATTTATGCATGAACTCTTATGTATGAAGAATGAAGTACAAGTTCTAAAGAAGCTTCCACGGAATGTAAATTAATCTTCGCATAAAAGTTTAATATTAATATTAATAAGAAATCGGAGATATGTATCGCAGTAGTTATACCACTTGTTACTATAATTGTTAATAGCTAATTAATTATTTATTTTAGTTTCATTCGTTTATTACAGATCAATGAATATATATAAAAGTTCTACCCTTTTTTGTAGAGATTCTGCAAAAAAACATGCAGATATACAGTAATCTGCAACTGCAATAATAATTAGTGACTGATTAAATAAATATCCCGTTCTAAAATTGTATGGGAATATTACTTGCAAACTGATCTTTATTTTACAATTCCAAAACTGTATTAATTTATTGCAGGAAAATGGTAATTAATGAAAATACATAAAGTTAGACAAGGAGGTATTTCTGTCCTTGACGCGGCATTATGCTGTACCAGGATATCGCTGCTTGCATATTCTATTAATGTAGTTGATATAATTAATTTCCATATTTCTATAAATTTGGCCAAGTTTTCGCCGGAATTATTAAAAATTTCTTTACGAAAAGTTATTCAAGGTTACAGAAAAATATGTGAGAGTTCACTTACAATTATTCCAATAATTTCTTGCACAATTGACAAATATCTTTTAATGCTTCTTAGAATAAAAATCGGATATTGTTGATATAAATACTGTCTTAGGTTTGGGATACGGCCAGGCAATCGCAGCATTTTCCGTTGTCACTTGCTACGGCGGTTTAATGAGTTTAACACTTTACTATCTGGTGGCTAGTTTTCAATCTGAACTACCTTGGTCTTTTTGCCGGGAAGAATGGAAGGATCAATGCATTGACACAGTTCCGAAGGACGTAAATAGGAGTACACGTTTGTTGCACGACGATGATAGAACTCTTCGCAGCTCTGCAGAACTATATTTTAGGTTCGTTAACCTTTCTTAATCACAGATTTTAATTACTAATTATATCACTAACGTGATTAAAACATTTTCATGAGAAGTCAATGCTTAATGCTTAATACTCGAAGCAAAATACTCAACGCTCAATACTCAATACTCAAAACGCAATACTCAAAGTCCAGTACTCAATATGTTTGCCACCGATAGACTATCTCACACATCCTTTGAACAGTTATGTCATCGACGCTTCGTAGCTCGGCGATTTCGAATCGCCGGTTTATTATCCACTTTCCAAACGTTCACTCAAGCACCCTGCTCATGATCCTACCGAGTTCTGAAATCCTTACGGGTTACGGCCGGTAAGCGACAATGCATTTTCTTAATGACTTTGCGGCAAAAAATTTGTCGTTATTTAGCCTTACTATAATTAATGAATTACCGAATGAAGGTAAGGCTAAGTAACGGCAGGCTGTTTGTCATAAAATCGTCAAAGCTAAGCATGTCGCTAAGAAGTATCTACTTACTCCTTACGAAAAACCGATGTCCGCTTCAGTCGGTAGTTTCTCAATCTGTAGCTAATCCGTGTCGAATTGCTACTCCATGGCCAATGCCCCATAGTCAATGCTCAACGTCTAATGTTCGATGCTAAATGCTTACGATAAGATGGCATTCGATGTTTCAGGTTGATGATAAAGTAGCTACAAAAGGATTTCAGTGCTGTTTTCGAGAAATTATTCGAGAAATGATGTTCTTGCTGCAGCAATTTCTTTTGTTTCGAGTATTTTCAGTTTGTAAGTTTTGCTAATATGCAGAACTACTATAATGAATGAAAATAATAAGAAATTTATGAAAATAAATTGTAGAAATTTATTTCTTGTTATTATTAAAGAAAACATAATATGTTGGTATTAAAGGAATTTATAAAGCACAATATACTTATTCATTTCTCGAAAATAGACGACAAGGCGCTCAAATCCTTTAGATTCATTCTCTGTTTTACCATCAATCTAAAGCATCTAATGCGCATACAGTTAACTCGCTCGAGGTTTCTTAGTTCATTCGCATCCTTATCATTGCTTAATGACCAGTGCCCAATCCGAGCCTTGGTCCTTTCAATCCTTCTAGAATCTTTTAATCTTCCCTTTCACGTTTCTGTGTAATTTACTTTAACGTTTCCATGGAAAAGTTGAACGTAACTTACCGCTAGACGTGACGACTAGCATTTCAACCCCGAAAACACACATTTACAATTCACCGTTACATGCTTGTGGCATCTTCTTATGACAAATAAACTCATATGCAATGAAATTAAGAAATTAACGAAAAGTGAAATTATCCAATTTGTCTTTCACGAGGCTCAATTTATATCTTTCTATTTTTCTTCTTCCAATCTTCCTCCTTCAATATGTAATTAAGTGTTAATAATGAAATTAAGTTTAATAATAAATTTCCAAGTTAATCAATTGATAAATTCAAGAAAGTTAAATGAATTAGTTGTCACGTCCCGCGACCCGCACGATCCCCAGCGCGAATGTAAAATTGATAATTTCTTTAAATCAAGGTAATTTAAAACGTTTATTTGAAACCATGTTTACAGTATTTAAAGTGAAAGGCAGTTAAAGCCGCCAAAAGCTACATCTTGCGGAAACTTACCTAACCATGTTTTTATATTTACTTAATTATGTTTCTATAACGATATTAAGACAATTTAAATTGTAACAAAGTCGGCAGTTGAACTAGCGTTGAGGATCTTCCCAAACATTTTCAGAAGAAAGACCCCAACGTTTTTTCACCTCCAATGGATATAAATGTAGCGACTCAGAGAAGTCATAATGAGCATATTTCTGTGCATTAATCGAAAGAGAATATTTACTGTTCGTTTATCGAGCATATTAATTAATGACCGTTCGTCAGCCGAATAATTACCATTGTCCATCGAAGAGTTAGTTATTATTTTATCTATCGAATAGTTAGTTATCATTTTGTCAACCGAAGAATCATCATCTTGTCAACCAAAGAATCATCATCTTGTTAACCTAAGAATCATCATTTTGTCAACCGAAGAATTTTATATCCGTCAGTCTGTCAGTCAATTGTCAATATTGAAATCAAGTAAGATTTGAATAAATCATTACATATTGTTAATTTACTTTTGAACAACTTTAATCCTCTCCCGTGCCAGTATTCCCGTACATAGCAGGTTAGCCGAAAGTGGAGCTTACTGCCAGTTGCATTAAACGTCAGTTAACGCTACCTTCTCGTTGGCAACTAAATAGAACGTAACATTAGTAATTAATAAATAATAGTGTTAAAATTTAATATATATATATGTGCGTACATCTTCGTTTAACACTTGTTTTGATGATTTTCCAGAAAAATTGTTCTGAACGAATATGACTCCATCGAAGATGGAATTGGAACACCTTCGTGGGAGCTCTCTCTGGGTCTTTTCGTAACCTGGGCAACAATTTTCTGTATCCTGTGTCGTGGAGTGAAAAGTACAGGAAAAGCAGCATATTTTCTTGCCATATTCCCCTATTTCGTTATGATAGCTTTGTTAGTTAGAGCGGTAACACTGGAGGGCGCAGCTAATGGAATTCTTTTCTTTATTACTCCGGATTGGAACAAACTATGGCAATCAAGTGTTTGGTACGCTGCCATCACCCAATGTTTCTTTTCTCTGTCAATTTGTTTTGGTCCAATCCTCACGTATTCTTCTTATAACAACTTCGGGCACAACATACGCAGGTAAAATTCTCAAAACAATTATTTTCATTTATGTGTATAATATTAGGTCGCCCAAAAGTTTCTTTCGTTTTATAAGGAAATAATAGAAGCACAACATTTTGTACATTTTCTTTTTGTTTCAATAGAACAAAATGGATCGTACATAATTCAATAAAATAATCTAAAGCAAAAGATGTTGTGCATTTATTATTTCCTTGCAAAACGAAAGAAACTTTTAGGACAATCTAATATATCGATTATTAGTTTGCAGATGTTTATGCAATTTCACATTGTTATGAACGCAGCTCATAACTGAAGAAACAGAACCGAAATAGATTTAATTCACCCACTAAATGTTATTTATAAATACTATTTTGTATATTTTATACATTTTTCATATTACGTATAGTCTATATATCTTTGTACTTTTATATTTACCATATACGCATAAAAATCCGCAAAATCGACTAATAACAATACATAAATAACTTAACGACTCTCCAATTTTTACCTAAATTTTAATTCTAAATTTCATTTCATTCGACAGAGACGTGATGATAGTAACGACTTTGGACACCTTCACTAGCCTAATAGCAGGATGCACGATTTTCGGCATTCTTGGAAATCTAGCTCACGAAATGGGCACCACGGATATATCGAAAGTGGTCCGCGGTGGTACAGGACTGGCTTTCATCTCCTATCCCGAAGCATTGTCCCAGTTCCAGGTGGTCCCCCAACTTTTTGCCGTCTTGTTTTTCGTGATGATGTTCGTTCTTGGCATTGGAAGCGCCGTGGCCCTTTGCAGCGCCGTTTTTAACATCCTCTGCGATCATTTTCCGAACGTGAAAAACTGGAAGCTGGTGCTCATCGTTTCAATTTTTGGATACTTCATTAGCCTCGTCTATATCACCCCTGTAAGAATATTTTATATATTTGAAAATATCAATATCAACCCTCAGCCGGCAATACTAGTCTTTTAGTAATGCGTTGTAGGTCTTTGGCCTGATTTCTTATCGTTTTGCGCTTTAATAGAATCTACAAATATTTTGAGGTACTTTGTTACAGTCTCTAATTTACTATACGGGTGATTCTTCGGAAAAATGGATAAAGAAATTTGCCAGGGCTTAGGAAAGCATAATTATTAATCAGCTGAATTATTATTAATTAAGAATCGAAGAATAGAAAAAGCATAATTACTACGACGAACAATGTCTTTTCTTCTAATTTTGAAGGAGTGAAAAAGGGAAATTTTTACAAATTTTGTACAGTTATATATATATATATTAATCTTTCTCGAAGAATAGAATTTTAAATGACAAAGAAAGTTTAATGATTCAAGGGTGGCCAATGGTTCATAACACTGGTGGATTATTATGGTGGCACATTCGTGGCGATCATCGTCGCTGTTTTGGAAATAGCAACGATATTCTGGATCTACGGTCTGTCGAATTTCCTCAATGATGCTGAGTTCATGCTCGGTTCAAGACCGGCATTTTATTGGAGACTTTGTTGGGCTGTGATCGCACCGCTATTGATGATCTTTATTTTGATCTGCACGATCGTCACTTACGAATCACCCACTTACGACGGCGTACCATTTCCGGATTATGCTTATGGTCAGCAAAATGTTCTCTCTTCCTTGTTTTTTCCACATTCAGTCTGAAATAAGATTTTTAAAGAATAATTATTTGACCGCGCCAAAATAAAGTTTTATATCGACATGTACACAAGTCGAACGTAGTTAACTGTTTAAAGAACAATATCTATGGTGGAAGAATTGTTATATCGTCATATTGTGTCATATTTTTGCAAAAATGAATTAAACCCGGTATTGAGTTATAGTATAGATTACAGTATAAACACGAAGGGTGGCTATTTCCAGCGTCTTTTACAAGTTAAGCAGTTGTGGATTATTGCAACATTACAGTGGCTATTATCTTTTTCCACTGTTATCGTGTTTCCTGTCCATTCGTCAAGTCCTACATGTACGATATTATTATACATGTATTATGATACACATATATATACAAAATATGACACATATATTATGATACATCTTGTATAAATGAGTATATACTTTATTAATTAATATAATTATTATTCTTTATTAATTACTTTGTTAATATAATTATTATACTTTATCAATTGATATTTAATAATTTTTGAATATATACAATACACTTTATATTAATTTATGATTAATCGAATTTTTGCTAGGAATCGGCTGGTTTCTGCTATTTTTAGGAGTCGTCGCGATTGTTGGCTGCATTTTGCAGAAACTAGTGGAACTAAGATCATCATCATTGATCGAAGTAAGTGTCTGTTATAAACTATCATAAATTTTCATTCATCCTATATACTGTCAACATTTGTTATTCTTAGATTATATCGAATGGAAATCAAGCAAAATTTGATTAAATCGATTTCGATTAAATCGGAAAGATTCTTGAAAGATAGAAAAACTGTGAACGCTCTGAACTTTGTTAATAATTGTTACATTTCCTTTACAGACCGTGAAAGCAGCATTCAGGCCTTGCGAAGAGAAATGGGGACCTCTGGATCCTAAGATTCGACTAGAATGGAAGGAATTCGTAGCTGAAAAAAAGTTCCGGCATCGTGGCGGTTGTGTTGAAGCTTTTTTAAAGTAGAAATAAATCGATTCGCACGTCTATATGATTTTATCTCTTTCGTTCATAACTTTTTCTTCATAAATTCCTTAAGACTTTCATCATTTCTCATTTTAATTGTTCGTTCTCAATAAGAAAATGTTTCACGATTTTCAAATAATCAGAATTTAATATCTTGTGTGCAATTTTTTCTACAATAAGTTAACAACAAATTTCCTAAAACACTCATCGTTTATCATTTCAGTTTTGTTCATCCTCAATAATAAAACATTTCATGATTTTTAAATACTGAGAATTTAATATCTTTCGTGTAATTTAATAACAAAATTCCTCAAACGTGCATCGTTTGTCATATCAATTGACCATTCTCAATAATAAAAGGTTTCATGGCTTCTAAATAATCGAAATTTTATTCAGTACCTTTGGCACGATTTTCCCTCCCATAAATTCCTTGTAAATTACGTCATGTACCACGTTCAATTGTTCATTCTCCATAATTAAACGTTCCATGACTTTAAAATAATCGATGCAAGCGAAAAGAAGCCACATTTATCGTGCAATCGCGTAAAAAATTACAAGGTAAACAGTGGAATCTAATTTCTTATGAGAAATTTCGCAAAAATGATTGGTAGGCCTATAATTAATCTCCATAAAGGTCGTACGCGAAAGCACTCATATAATTACCATAAATAATGAGTCAGCCTGCAAGGAACGTGTTTAAACTCACTCGAGCGTGGACAGTAAAAATCGGAACACTGTGACTTTTCATTCGTCGGTGGTTCTTTTTTCTATTTTCCTTTTCTTGCTGTCATTACATCTAGATGACATTATACAAAGAAGAATTCCTTTTAAAATTGCCAATGAAAACCAGTTGACTGTATCGTGTAATAGTCTATCCAACAGTCTAGCTTATGTCACGGATCGTTTGACGTGTTCGATTTAAAAAACACTGTACATCACGCGAAACAGATTTTTCTAACACGATTTTTAGATCGTGTACAGTTCTTAGCGAGGTGTCGTTAATTGCGAATATAAACGTACTTCTAGTTTTGCTCAACAAAAATGTCCATTTTTATTTGTATGCGTCTGTGCACAAGATATGACGTGCACTCGTAATCATTAATCACTTTCTGTTGATTGCATGGGTTCTATGGAAGCCAGATCTTTTGGCTTCTAGACACCCATCGACTGAATTTGAAAGATTTCATTAGAGTTTCAATTCGATTAAATTTGAGAAACAATGGTTCGATAGAATTTTGTATTTAGGTGGAAGCTTTAGTTTTGATAAGCTACGCGTACTAAGATTACAAAATCCTGGACGCTCGCTCGTTTGATTAAATTTGAAAAGTAAGAGTTTAATGGAACTTTTTAATTATGTGGAGATCTCAATTTTAATATAATTTCATACGGTAAGTTATGCGCGTTAAAATTACGAGATCCTGGACACCTACCGTTTGATTAAATTTGGATAACACGAGTTAGTAAAAAATGTTTATTTATGGAATTTTATTGTTTATAATTATTTATTTATTGTTTATTTTATTTTATTGTTTATTTTATAAATGTTTATTTATGTGGAAATTTCGTACGGCGAGTTGGGAATAAATGAAATCATAGAACGATGGAAAATGGTAAATTTTTTGATCACGGATTGTTATATAATCGTAGAAGGAATGAAAAGCTAAGATTATAGAGTGAAATTTTTCTCCTCCTCTTTATGAAATTATAATCAGGATAAAAAACTAGAATCATAGAGCGAATTTTTTTTCAGTATTAAAACAACAGTATTAAAAAGATAGTCCGGGAAGGGAAAGAGAAGAAAATCCACGTGCAAGGACTCGAATTTGGAAAAATGCTGCTACAATGTTATATGGCTGTGTTTTTCAAGATTTCTCACGGCACACTTTTATGAGAGTGAACAGAGTCGTCGATCAGTCTTCCAAATGCTCTTGCCTCGCAAAGATCGCGCTTAGATCACTTGGCAACGATTCGTGCAGTCTAACCGCGTGCAGGAGTGATTATGCGTTGTACAAAGGTTTGTAATTTTCATTTGATCGTGATTACGTGAATGTGATACAAAGCAAAACCAAAAAAAAGGGGGGAGGAAAGTTTGTTATTGGATAAACTCAACAGAAAAATTCGCACAGGTTTTATTTCACGCAATTTAAGATTTAAGATTTACGTAGACTTTGCCTTCATAGAATTATTTTGCGAACTTTATTTTATAAAATAAGAAATATTTTGCAGAGAAGTGAGAAAAAAAAATAGTATCAATCGCCAATCTTCTGAAGGAGATGATTTCGATTTTATATGTTTCATTACTGTTGACTTTGATATTATTATTGTTATTGATACACAGAAAATTGAAGCTCGATGAATGCGCACAATATTCTATAATTCGTTATTGGAAACATAGGAACAGCTCATAGCAGTCTAATCTAAATTGCAGTTGTAAATCTTTCTATTATACGTCTTAACTGGTTCATACGCACAACTATGCTATTCAACTTCGAATTATCTCGATTTAAGCTTAAAATATATTAGAAGTCTATAAAAATTTCGGAATCGTATAAAACTTCCTTTCGTCGAACTAATCTCTGCTTAGTTTCTATCTTTTTATGTTTCTATCTTGCGATTCTATTTGTTTGTGAAAGATATCACATAAAAGATACGAATAAACGATACTTTTTCTGCCAAATAGTAAATAAATATTCAACAATTTTTGTAAATGAGAAGATTTTGTTTTCATGACTCACGTAGGTATGTACTCACCTACATAAATAGTGTACTATTTCTAAATTAATATTATCGTGCCATCGAATCAAACATTCTGGCGAAACAGTAATATTCCTAGAATTTTATTTCTTCAATAACGTATCTGAAATCTGTGTAAACAAAAAAAAAATAATATCAGCTGAATTGTTAGAAATATCTATTTATAACTACCCCACTGTGTATATTTTATATTTCAGAAAGTTACTACGCTTTCGTTAATCTGTAATGGAAAACAAAGGAACGAAATCATTCCGAAAATGAGAAATGAAATTGTTGTTTGCTTTTATCATTAATCGATGGAATTGCTGACGAAACGCGGCGTTTTATTCGGGATCCTCTCCGCTATCGGATTTATATCTGACTGTAATTATTCGTTAGTCACGGAACGTTCGCGTGAAGTCGAAATAGAGAATAGTCGAAATAGAGAGAAATATTCGTTGATATATTGCGGTTACGGGGTTACATAAACAGGCAGAGTAATTGAAAAGTCTATAGACTTTAATTGCAATCGTTGAAAATTGTAAAATAATGACGGAAAGATGATTGAGATTGCCTGTTGTTCGTAGAATCACTTCATCGACAACAACGATGGCGTGGAAGGTTCCTATAGGCTTTCTATGATATCTGGAAGCGAGAAACCGCTGGAGAATGGGGTAAGTTTTGTTTTCACATTCTTTGGTATGGTACACTCGTTCCTCAAGTTACGCACAGTATCCGTTGCACGTGAATTTGTTTTACGCGAATGAAAATCGCGTAAATAAAATCTGTCAGTATAAAAGAAGAATATTGGAAATAAGGGCTAGTACAAATAAGTCTTAGAAATACATATTTATTTCAAATAGCTTAACAACAAAAAAGCAGTAACGACGTCTCAAAGACAAAAGTAAATTTTATTCAACGTCACTATCGCTACTGTAATTCAAAACATTCAACGTTTTCTTTTTAATTGGCACAAGCGTATTATCTTCGTCGCTTGAATAATTTGGAAGTTCCACGTTATTTTCATTGCTAACGTTAATTTGTTCGGATGATTTGCCCTCGATCTTTTCCTTTATTAAGCTCTCATAAATTTCCCGATATTCGCTGCAACATTTTATCAAATCTTGTTGAAATTTTCAGGCTCGTTGAATGTTTGGACTTCTAGGAGAATATATTTTCTGGCCACGTATTAATTAAGATCGCGCGTGAAAAAAGTGTCAGATGTAAATTGAGCGAGCGATGTGTCTATTGTTAGTAGGGATTGAAAGATTCCAATTTTTTAAAATAACACTGCATTTGTTAAAATATTTGATAACAATAACGAATATTATTATCCAAATATAAAATATTTCATTTATGCTTTCGGGAGAATTCTGATTTATTATTATTATTATTATTTTCTACTATCTATTTATTTGATTTTTATTTCTCGGCTCAATAGTTTTAAAAAAAGGAAAGCGTTTTGGCTTAGAATTATTTACTATTATTTGAAGATAGTAGACATATATAATAGTTAATAGTTAGTTGCATGATAAACAGCAGATATACGTGATAGAAAAATAAGAGCAAAATAATGAATGGATACGCGTGTACTATGAATAAATGAGAATGCAAGGCAATAGGGAAAATAATTGAGAATCGAATTCCTTTTATGACCGGATGAATGAAAATAAATTATACTACTATGTACCATTTGATTGGCAATCTTGACTGACTAATATTGTTAAATAATAATATAGAATAACATTATATTATATCATAGTATTATAGTTATTAATTCAGAATTCTATTAGTAAGCATTCAGAAAGACTTTAATCCAATTCTGGCATTCAAGCGCTGATAATAATAATAACAGTGACTTAATAGAAATCAGAAGAATTACGCTTTACAATTATTTTTACAATCGTACGTCGTACGAAATCAGGATATACAATACAAGATAATATTATTTTATATTTCTAGAAGAATTCTTATTTAGTCATTATTAGTGTTGTCTATTAAGAATCCTGTACATTTATTCTATACATTTGTTTTACAAAGTTCTAGAAAAACTTTAATCCGATCACATATACCTTTTCAGTCGACGACAGTCACAGTCGAAGCGGGAGAAACTGGGAGAGCTCAATGGGATAACAAAATCGAATTTTTAATGTCCTGTGTCGCATTTTCGGTTGGCCTGGGAAATGTTTGGAGGTTTCCTTACACTGCCTATCAAAATGGTGGTGGTGCATTCCTTGTGCCATATATCATTGTTCTGTTTATTATTGGGAAACCAATCTATTACCTGGAGATGACGTTAGGACAATTTAGCAGCAGGTCTTGTGTACAAGTTTGGTCCATTTCACCTGCTTTCAGAGGTATAGCCTCAGATAAATCGAATTATTCGAATGCGAACAACTCGAGTCCATTTTGCTCCAGTTACAATTCTAATAATAAGTCTAGAGTTGCAGTGATGTTTAATTTGCTGTTTTCAGGCATCGGTTATGGTGTGACGATTTCCGTTTTCTTCGTAGTTACGTATTATTGTTCTCTGATGGCACTGGCGGTATATTATTTACTGGCTAGTTTTCAATCAGTTCTTCCTTGGTCCTTTTGCTGGGAAGAATGGAAAGATATCTGCTTCGACAGCGCTCCAACTGACAGGGAAATAGTGGCAAATATTAGCAGCAAAAGCAGCTCTGCTGACTTATACTTTCGGTGAGTGGTCAAGGAACATCATATTTATTAATAAATTTTCACTTTGACTAATTTAATCTCCCACTAATTATTCCTCCATAACGAGTACTACAAGATCGTCATATTATTAAATTAATATCGTCAACGGCAAAGTTTAATTTTATTAGATTCAAAAATTAGAATTAATTCTATCGAAAGAATCATTTCTTTCCTTTAATCACCTAATGAAGTAGTCAGTTTAATTAAATATGAAGTTTAAATATGATTATGAAGTTTAATTAAAATTAAAAAATTCGAATCATTTTTTTCAAAATTCTACTAAACTTGTACTATTAAAAAACAAAGTTTTCTTCGCCTTAATTACGTAATAAGGTATTTCGCAACGAAGCTGGCAGGCTTGAAAACATTATTACAAAATACTATAAATAAAAATTAATTTTATTAAATTAAAAAATTAGAATTAATTCTATTAAACTTCTACTGTTAAAATCGATTCTCCTCTTCTTCGTTCATATAGGAAAGTGGTTCTTAACGAAGTTGGAATACTAGAAGGCCTGGGATATCCATCTTGGAAATTGGTTCTATCTCTGTTCGTCAGCTGGATGTTCGTTTTCATAGTACTGAGCAACGGTGTGAAGAGTAGCGGAAAAGCAGCGTATTTCCTCGCCTTATTTCCATATGTGATCATGATAAGTCTTTTAATAAGAGCAGTTACCTTGGAAGGAGCTGTAGATGGAATAATATTCCTCTTCAAACCAACCTGGGAAAAGATCTTCGATCCATCGGTATGGTACGCAGCCGTGACCCAATCCTTTTTTTCTCTTGGAGTTTGTTTCGGGGCTGTTATCATGTATTCCTCCTACAATCGCTTCGACCATAACGTATTGAGGTAATTCCAAATCGTTCAACATTTTATCTGATCTTACATAATATCTACATTGATGTAAAATAACACGTAAATCTTTTTGTCGATACATACGATATTCCGAAATATCTGTCTGATCGTGCGATTGATTAATACAGAGCTCATTTTCAATTGGATATTGATTGATCGATGAAGTGGACGAATTCGTACGTTCAAGAAGTCAATAATTTAAGAACATGAACATTCGAAACATTGGAAGTTCGGAAATAGAAATGTTTAGAAATTAGGAAAATACAGAATTCGTAAAATTATAGGAAATTTGAAAGTTTGAAAACTAAAAGATTCGGCAATGCAAATGTGAAGGAAGCTTGAAAATTCTAAAATTCAGGAACTCGAGACCTTTGAAATTGGAAAATTTACAAATTTACAAAAATAAAGAGATCGCCACGAATTTCATAAATTTGCACGAAATACTAAAGTTCAAAAATTCCGAAGATTCTTTTCTAATTGATGATGAAAGCGATTTAAAAAGATAAAAGTTGCGGCTCGTAGGTCGCAAGTTTTCCGCTCCAGAGATTTAAAAAGGAAATATTTTTTCAGAGATTGTACAGTGGTTACGATCATGGACTTTGGCACGAGCCTGATCGCAGGATGTACTATTTTCGGGATTCTAGGCAATCTCGCCCACGAATCTGGCAGAAAAGACATAAGCACCGTAGTTCGTGCCGGAACAGGCTTAGCTTTCATCTCTTATCCGGAAGCTCTGGCGAAATTTACCGTGGTCCCGCAATTATTTGCCGTGCTCTTCTTCTTGATGCTATTTATCTTGGGAATTGGTACCACCGTGGCATTCACTGCAGTCATCAACAGCGTTATCAAGGACAGATTTCCAAATATCAAAAACTGGAAGATCGCTGCTGGGGTTTCGTCCGCCGGTTTCCTCGTTGGAATCGTTTATTGCACGAGAGTAAGTGTCTCGTGCGAAGTATTTATTTAAATTCCAGCGATTTATAATATACATCCATATCACTGTTCAAGCAGATCGGCGACGTATATGAAATTTCTTTACCACAATTACAAATTCCTCGGCTCTACTAACGACATTTTATCGTCGCAGTGCAGTCAATTAGGTCTTTTCTATGTTTCTATTTCGCGAGCATACATTTCGTAAATATGCAGCCGAAAAGAAGAACACTCTCTCACAAACGTATCTGTCTGATAAGAGTAACTCAAACTGGGCTCACATCGGCACATCCTATACCAAATATTATCATTATCAGATAAAATTACACTGACCTGTGATTAAATTGAAATTTTAATCTGCTTCTTTCGATACTTCATTCGTTCACCTTTTGATATTCATTACTTTCATATTATAATCAACGACAGAAAGTATATAATTTGTCGCTATGAATTTAATTTCTACTTGTCAAAATACAATCGTTATTCCAACAGATTGGAGACACATAACGAAGGAGGATGTTAAAAAGTGATGTATCAGTATGATTTGCTTGGGACAGTTATGATTTGCACGATAATTGGATGAAAGCGCGTGTCTCGACCATTTCATCCATGTCACACAAGATCAATAACGAGAGAATTATTTCGAGTATTACGTGTCAATGTGTTTACAAGTGTTTCTTATTCATACGACCAAGCACGTTATTTCTGACTAATCTTCTGTTGTTATTCACAATTGGATCATGATATTCAAGCATGTATATTAACATCTCGGTAAATATTAGCAATAGCTATGAAAAATATTCTTCATCAAATTGAGATGTGCATTCACGTGTAATAAGATCCTATTGAACATTTATCGTAGAACTCGTGAAAAAACAATGTACGTTCAAACACACACTGGCACGTAATACTCGAAATAATTCTTTCATTATTAACTTTGACTGTCATCGCACATCATCACATGGATGAAATACATAAAAACATTCAGCATCAAATTCTATGAAAACACTCTATTGAAAAAGTCGAAGGGTATCTTTGTTTCTTGAAAAATATTGCAAATATAAAGAAAATGATATGCGCCATTATATTGGTCATAGAAAGCTATAAAACTTTTCCCTCTTTCATTTCTTTCTCTATTGTAAAACGCTGGCAATTAACCAGCTAGCTGTTTTTGACGAGTATACTCGTCATGCGTAAAAAGTAATTACAATTTGCTGTTTATATACAATACTGCGATTTTAGTGAAAGTTAAAATATTTGTTGTTTATTTATTTATTTAAATTTTACAATTTGTCCAGTAGGACATTTGGTAAAATGTTATATCTTAGTGGTGTAATAATATAACATGTGGGTGGCTACCCCCAGCGGGGTACCATCTTCGTGAAAGCTAAAATATTTTCGTAAATTTTAAGACGTTTTGAATATTTTCAGTTACCCTTCGACGGATATGATTCTGAGAAAATATTCTTCTTTCAACTATATTGCCATTTTCATCGAACATATTTCTCCAATATCAGATAGAAGCAAGTCTGTTTTGATCGACTTGATTCGAAGGAAGAACTTGTTAGAACATTTAATTTCATTTAATCGAATTTCTTTCCAGGGAGGTCAATACGTTTTGAACTTGGTAGACTACTTCGGAGGCACGTTTATTATAGTGTTTCTCGCTTGTTTCGAGCTTATCGCTATTTCTTGGGTGTACGGTAATTCTTCGTCTCCTTTATAATCTTTTTCACTTTATAAGAAACACTTCGAGCATTCACCGGTTATTTCACTTATTAGTATCACTTTTCTTACAGGCGTCGACAATTTTCTAGACGATATAGAATTTATGGTGGGAAACAGACCTTCGTTTTACTGGAGATTCTGCTGGTACTACCTAACTCCTTTGACGCTTCTCTCGATTCTTATTTATTTCCTTTCTGAACTGACGCCGATCACGTACAACGACGAATATTATCCGACTTCTGCCTATGGTATGACAAATTCTACGGGGTAGAATATCCTTGACGCTAACATTTTTTTATTTTATGTCGATCGAAATTCAGAATATCGCTGTTCGATTCGCGTGCTATCAGAAAAAAGATGCAACAAGTGACTATGAATTCTTAGGTTCAACAAGCTTTAACGCGAGTTGAGCTTGCATAGAAAAATCTTTATTTTCAGAACATACAGTGCTGTGAACAATTATAGACTCAAACACAACATTTTCGATATTTCAAAAAAAAAAAAAAAAAAAAAATACTGATCATGCTTGGATATGTTAAGTGAAATTGTTTTTGTAAAGAGTAAATTGAACGATGTAGGATATCAGGAGATGTTATATAGCAAATTATTGCCTTTCATAATTGAAATAGAAGACAAGAAGACAATTTTTCAATAAGGCAATGCTCCTATTCAGACAGACGCCACTACGAAAAAGTGCTTTTAAGATTTCGGAATAGAACTATTACCATGGTCAGCATCGAGTCTTGATCTGGATCTGATTGAGAATCTATGGGGATTTTTAAGAAGAAAAGTTTACGATTAGGAGAAACACTACCTGTACAGAAAATATCGTTGAACTTAAAAAATGAATAAAATCCGTACCTAATAGATTAATAGAAATGATATAAAATAATGAAAAACCCAGCAAATATTGAATGAAGATATAACAAAATTAATATCGAGTTTATGTTGTTTCATAGCGAAGAACACAATTTTAAGAGAAAATTTCATTTTTTTCCAAACTTTGAAAGAATTTTTGTTTGTTGTATCTTCGGTTTCGTTTTATATCGTAATATGAAATTATACAGATGACTTTGTCGACTGTTGTTTTAACATTATGAAAAATCTAAAAACAGAGTTGAGT
The DNA here is from genome assembly GCF_040668555.2 of Bombus flavifrons. Classification (NCBI taxonomy): domain Eukaryota; kingdom Metazoa; phylum Arthropoda; class Insecta; order Hymenoptera; family Apidae; genus Bombus; species Bombus flavifrons. The sequence continues at coordinate 5,684,061 of NC_138455.1, read as the reverse complement.
GTATAATTATTCACGGCACTGTATATTATAGAAGCTTGGAAATTCGTTTATGAAAGTATAGAAATTCTGTGTATCGTTTATGGCAAACATATATTTCTACTATATTTCAATTAAACCTCGTTTCATCTCGTTTCATAAAAATTCTAATTCTCTTTCCAGTCGCTGGATGGTTAATTTTGGGACTAGGAGTGATTCAACTTCCTATCTGGATGTTCGTTAGTAAGATCAAGAACGAAGGGAAATCTTATTTGGATGTAAGCATTAAGAGAAACTCGAAACCTCCATAAAGCCACTGTATCTTTTGTTAAAATCTTATAATCGTCCCATTCTGATGACTAGTTTGTGTATGATATCATTTTTAGAAAAATAGAAAAGAGACATATACAGCTTCGGTTGTAACAATAGAAAAAAAACTTAAGAATATAATTTAATAGAAGAAAAAAAAAAGTGAAATTTCTATAAAGTCACGCGCTCCTTAAAATACAATAATTTCTTCACTGTTTCCATATTTACTGAGAAACAAGGTGGCCATGTTAAAACATTGATATTCTTTTCGTTGTAGTTACAGTTTTGTCTGTCTCGATGTGTAAATCACCGGACCATGGTCGTGTTCACAAATAAAATTATTATCTTCAATTCTTTTTGTGAATGGTATTAAAATCGCTTCTACGCACATATTCCTTTTCTAGTTTTCGCCAAATGGTATCATATGCAAACCTGTCGTTAGAATGGAATAATTATAATATTTGACCAAAAAATATGTATAGTGGTTTTGGAGAAATTTAAGCCACTGTACACTTGCATTAGGTACTTTTCAATATCATGTTTTTGTTTTTTATTGTCTGCGATTGCTTTTCCAACATCTTGCACCTACACGGCTTTCGAGTCTTCTAATTACGTCTTGTATTTCGTTTCGATATTTACAACGCTATTAATTTATCATACTAAATTCTTATGATCGGAATTCATCGAATCTAACAAAGGGAAAAGTGCGGCATGTATGAACATTAATAAAATGTGAACATACATGAGCTATACATGGAAATTAATAAAATGTGTACATATGTGAGTTACATATGAACACTAATAAAATGTGTACATATGTGAATTATATACGAACACTAAAAAAATGTGTACATATTTATACAAACGGAAAAATGCATCCGCTGCTGGGAAATATTATTTTCTGATATTATCTTACATAATATTATCATGTCTAATAAAACGTTGGGAAATTATGATATTTGGATAACGAGTGTTCGGATAAGGAATGCTCTACCGGATTACGAAAAATTGCAATATTTCTTTTATTTCTATATTCTCCTTGTAGATACTTAAACCGAGCGCCGACTGGGGACCTAAGGATCCCGTAAAATTTAAGGAATGGAAGGAATTCAAAGACTCAAAGAGGATAGCGAGGATGAATTTGCAGAAGAAAAGGTGGAGAATCGTAGCTTTGTTGGTCGGAGAGGATTAATAGTCAGTACACGATTTCTCCGTATCTTCTTTGTTGACGATCGTATCGATGAAAATAACGAGGTTTCGTCGATTCAACGAACACATTATGTATTATAAATATTAAGTCCTTATACAAATAAATACTAAATTCTTATCTTGCTTCGGTAATCTTTGCAGACTTAAGCGCCAAAAGAAACAGAGAAATAGCATAACATATATATAATAATTAGACTGCGGATGTTTATGCAAATTTACATTCCTATGAATTAGCATAATTAAAGAAATTTTTGTCCGTTTATTAAATCTTATAACGAGCACTCTACCCTGGATAATTTATATAATTTTTTTACATTCTGTACATTTTTGCATATTGAAATTTCTTATATAAACATGGAAACACGTGGCAAGTATAAAATTGTACTCAGTGGAGTTTCTATAGAGGTCTCGTATCACTACCTAATCTTTTCTGTCGTTCTTACAAATTAAAGTGTATATCAATTGAAGCCATCTTGGCTCTGTCCTGGCGTTTCTCTCTTTTAGTTTCTCCTCTTTGAAGCGAAGCCAAGCTTTTCTGTAATTGGTTTCTATCGGCCCCCATTTCGATGTTGACAGAAAAGATTTCCTTAAATTCTACGAAAGAAAGACAACGCGCCAAAGTAAAAACTTATTAAAAATGATAGCAGTGGCCGAAATGATTCATTATCTAAAGTCAACATCTCGAATAACATTTATCTAAGTTTGTATTACATTTTATGTATATATGTATATGTATGCATGTATTTATTTATTTCAGCCTGATGGCTTAGAGAAATTGGTCTTGGCTTTATTTCCGTTGCCCGAAAAGTTTCTTTCTTCTTCTTTTATAAGGAAATCATAGATGCACGACATTTTTTGTTTAATATTATTTTATTGAATTATGTATGATCCTATTGGAACTTATGTATGAATCTGTTGGAACAAAATGGATCGTATATAATTCAATAAAATAATATAAAACAAAAAATATTGTGCATCTATTATTTCCTTATAAAATGAAAGAAACTTTTGGGACAACCTAATACACAAATTACAAACATAAATCATGACTGACACATATTATAAAAACAATATTATACGTATATGTAATAAAAAGGATGAATTAAAGAAGAAAATTATATGAATGGTGAAAGTGAATTTAATGCAGTACCTTTAATAATGGCAAGTTCCTGTTTTTCAGCATCTCCACGATCATCCAGAATGGTATTTGAAGAATGCTGAAGCACAATACGACTATACCAGCCGCGTGAGCCGTAGCAGGATATCCTCTGCCGCCGTAAGTCAAGGGAGAAAGAGTGGCGACAGTGTAAAAGAGAATCAGTATCAAAATTAACGGTGTCAAGAGGAACCAGCAAATCCTCCAGTAACTACTCGTTTTTCTGTCCAGCATAAATTCGATGTCGTCTAGGAAATTTTCGATTCCTGTTTTAAAAAGACACGATATTTGCTTGATTACTCCGTTAATTTCCCTTATTTTTAAATTCATTATTTCTTAATTTGTGAGATTTCCACTTTACGAAACTTTACTTCAAACCTTAACGCTAAACCTATTCCTACCGTGTGCGGTCAAAATGACCGGTGATTAAAGAAATAATAGTTTTTATGATTTAACATAGATAATGGTTAATTTATAATTAACTGTATATAAAATGATGAACTTTCATAAAATTTCGTCGAAATTTACTTTTCTTTAATTTCAATTATAGACTTAAATAGAATTACACTTTTATTTATATAGAGATATATCTTATTCAACTTCGCTGTATTTTTTACAAATTATCTTATTATCAAATATATATTTGCCGCATAAATATTTCCCGTGTCTTAAACAAATTTTCGTAATTTTGTAACCTTTACAATTTTTTACTTGACAAGTTTTTTGTAGTAATGAATCTGAACTTGTTGATAGTTTTATTGCATGGTTTTTCCCCGCGATTCTTTATATAAAAGTAATGTATGCACCAGGTTTACAACAATTTTGTGAATTCTCTGTAAATTGGCCCCATACTGTAGATAACATTGTAAATTTATTGGTTCGTAAACGTTGGCTTCTTTCGCTCTGTTTATCAAATCGTATAAACCTCATAATTTCAGCAAAGTCATTTCTGTTCATTGTTTTTGAAAAAAATGCAGGTCCCCAAATTTTATTCCACAAATATGAGACGTCTAAATTTTTTATATAGCATATATCAGAGCAATAAATGAATCCAGTTTTGTTGCATCTAGCTCCTTTTTAGTCTCCAATATTCTAAATGTTTCTTCTTCCGTACTTTTTATTATATGATCCCTTGTACGGTGATCAATGATAAGATAAAATGCCGTCTTTACTTGTTCTTTCATAATATGCCGTTTAGCATATCCTTAAAAATATTATGAACTGATGTCCTGCCAGGTTTGAGACTTATATCTATTTATACAAAAATATTGATGAGTATTGGCCGTTCTCCACTAACGGTTACTCGAGAGTAGATTTGGGAAAGCTTTTCCCGTGTTTTATCGCAATGAGCAATAACCCTAAGAAACTTCTCGATTTTTAAAATGTTTGTAACAATGGACTGTAAAAAATGTTAAATTTTATGGCGATTCTTGGGATTATTATAGGCCTGAATTTATATGTCTTGACAGCTGGTAACCATCTTGATCGAGGGATGGATTCTGTTTTATGTCAAGATTACGGGTGTAATAGCTGTTATTATTTGTTATTACTGATTTTGTTTGTCATTTGACCTTGAGATAGCCTTTTCTTTGTACTAATTGCATTTATTTTAAGAATAACAAAAATATTTTGTCGGGCGGTCAAAATGACCGCTCACGGTAGGCAAGGCGGAGTAGAAATTTTTCTTAGAAAATAAAAGAGCAAACTAAAATTAAATACCGAAAAATATATTGTATGCATGTTTTAGGAAAAGTCAGGAATTATGAAGCGATATGATAAAGTTTAAATATGGTTAAATTTGTGTAGAAGTCGCGAGAGTTTAGTGTAAAATGGATATACAGTGTGGTTGGTAACTGGTGGTACAAGCGGAAAGGGGGTGATTCTACGCGAAAAAAGAAGTTGAAAATATAGAATAAAAATTTTTCGTTTGAGGCTTTGTTTTCGAGAAAATCGACTTTGAATTTTCGCTCGGTACACGTGCGGTACGTTATAACGGATCTCACTGTAGATCGTTGTCTCGATGGAAAAATTAAAAAAAAAAAAAATTTTATTCTATATTTTCGACTTCTTTTTTCGCGTAGAATCACCCCCTTTCCGCTTGTGTTACCAGTTACCAACCACCCTGTATAACGAACAAAGTTTCAATTTAACCTTCGAATGAATATGCAAAGTAGAAATGTAAGATCGATATAAAATACAACAATGTAGGACACAACGTGAAATACAATATATGTACAAACCGTATACCCATGTTACGGCAGTGATTTCGAAAGAAGCCAAGATGAACACGACGAACGATGTACCATAGTAATCGACCAAGGTCAATACAAACTGTCCACCCTGTGTAAAATTAATGAATTATCATTGATCGATTAGTGTCAAAAAAGAAATACGATTCTACAATCTGCCGTGAAAATCAACCTCATTTCCTTATTCCTTATCATTCATCGACAAAAAAACAAATAACTCGAAATTACGAAAGTTGACCAGATATTGTACAATGTATCTACTTGTATGCGTAATTGTACTTTGATAATTGATATCTTTCAAGTGCGGTTAAATAACAAAATGCTTGAAGATTATTTCAATTTTATTGTATTACCATTTTAATACCGCTGTAGTGTTTGAGAGATTATCTTCGAACAAGAAGAAAGAAACAGGCAGATGGTAAAACGGTAGAAGCTTCAAGATTTGTAAATTACGTGCCGGGGTAACGTAAACTGTGCTCACAGCAAATCCCATTGAACAGACAGAAAGCACGATTTTCCAGATTTCCATGTTTGGAAGCTTTTCTTTCAAGCAACTCACTACTCCTGACACCATCCCTACGATGCTTCCCACGCCGAGGACAAACATCATCACGAAAAACAGAACCGCGAAGAACTGTAACAGATAAATGTATCTTTTGTAAAAATTAAAGCTTATATATACTTAATATACAGGGTGGTTGGTAACTGGTGGTACAAACGAAAAGGACGTGATTCTACGCGGAAAAAGAAGTCAAAAATATAGAATAAAATTTTTTTTTTTAATTTTTCCATCGAGACAACGATCTATAGTGAGATCCGTTATAACGTACCGCACGCGTACCGAGCGAAAATTCAAAGTCGATTTTCTCGAAAACAAAGCCTCAAACGAAAAATTTGTATTCTATATTTTCGACTTCTTTTTTCGCGTAGAATCACCCCCTTTCCGCTTCGTACTACCAGTTACCAACCACCCTGTATAATTAATGTTTGCCTGTCCATTACAAAATGAGATCGAGTACCACAGATGTTTGGTACACACTCTCATTCAACATCGACATACACAAGATTAAGAAGGACTAAAGTAGCACATGAAATACTTTGAAAAGAATTTTGTTTAATCGAAGACATCAAACGGTAAAGAATTAGAAAATACTGTAAGGAAATAGAACGAAGGAAACGAACGAGAGGAAAGATTTTTAGTTTTTTCAAGATCTATACATGTTCTAACTAACTGTAGAACATATTTATTTATTAATATTCGTTTTACTATATATTCATTTATGTTTACTTGAGGTACAAAGGTAAACTTTGCAATGGCATCAGGATAAGAGATGAACGCCAGGCCAGCTCCAGATTTCACTACATTGTCGATATCCTTCATACCCATTTCATGAGCCAGATTTCCCAAAATCCCAAAGATCGTGCACCCCGCTATAAAACTCGTTAAAGTGTCGAGACTAGTTACTATGAGTGCGTCTCTGAAACACGAGGAAAACAATCTTTTTCTTCTTCGGCTTTTATTATAGTTTTTACTATAGTGAGTCGTCTAAGAGTTGAAGCTGAAATATTTTTCATGCTATTAATTATATTGAGAAATGTGAATAAATTTCAGAGAGAAGTTAAATAGTTTCAAGGGCGACACATTCTCGTGTTCTTTTCTGATTGTAGCTTTTCTCTAGGAGAAGGCAAATTTTGTTTCCTTTTTTGTTCATTTCTCTAAATGTAATTGTACGTTTTCTAATGCATTAATCGATGTAGCTCGAATATAATAGATTCTGATAGAGCAGAGATACAGATTCTGTATAAAAATTGATTTATCTACTTGTATCGAAAAGTTATTAGTTCGGTGGTTACTATATACATCATCGAAACACGACCCCCTTGAAGTCATTCAACTTTTACGTGAAACATTTTTCGGTATAATTAACCCTTTGCACTCGGCATATTTCGGCATATTTTCATATATTTCATTTCGCTATTTGTTTCTTCGTATAATGTGAAGGCAGAACTCTAAGAAAACATATATTTTTAGAAAGTTGGGACTTGTGTAATTTTATGCTATCCTGTGCACTCCGCTGTTTAGACTGACATCCTTTCGCTCCTGTAAGAAAGTTTGCTCGTGCGCAGGGGTATTTCGACCGATTTTTAATTATAAATAACTAAAAAACATAGTCAAAAACTAGCAATCCCTTCGTGTTTCCTTAGACGGGAACATCCAAATTGTTTGCTACATTTGCGATGTCCTCTCAGAAGCCGGGTGCAAATGGTTAATAAATAACAATTAACGACTTTGTTTACCTGTACACGTTATGTTTGAAGTCGTTGTGCGACGAATAAGTAATAATAGAGCCGAAGCAGACGGAAAGAGAGAAGAAACATTGTGTCACAGCCGCGTACCAAACGCTTGGCTCTAAAAGTTTCGACCATTTCGGAGTAAGAAAGAAGAGAATCCCAGTTCCAGCACCTTCCAAGGTCACTGCTCTGATCAGAAGGCTCAATAAGATAATATATGGAAAAATAGCTAAAAAATACGAAGCTTTTCCTGAACTTTTCACACCCTGGAACGTTATTAGGATAACACAAAGCCAGCTAAATAGGAGACATAACGTTAATTTCCAATCCGGCAGTCCAACTCCATCGTCGATACTATCTTTCTCTTGGAGAACCACTTTCCTGGAATTATTACAGATAACAAAGATTGAAAACAGAAAAACAAAGAAATCAGGAACTTTCTTATTTTATTTTTCGATTTATTCTTTTTTCTTCTTTTTCGTAATGTAACTTACAGGAAGTAGAGTTCCGCGGAACTTCTGCGTTCCTTCTCGTGTAATAATTTAGTAAACATGCTAACATTGACCGATTCACTATCGATCTTTTGGCTGGAATCGACGCAATAATCAGCCCATTCTTCTCTGCACTTCGCCCAGGGTAATTCAGCTGAGAATGACGCGATTAAAAAGAAGAGCGTAAGAGCCATCAATGAGCTGTAATATGTCATCACTGCCACGTTCGAACAGAATTGCGACCATCCAACACCTAAGACAATAATTCTTTGGTACAGTCATTCGATGATAACATTTATTTATTCATTCGATTGATAATGTTATTATTTTATGACCTGAAATTTTTCTTCTAGACGTAATAAACGCCGTCTTGCGAGACAAGCAATGAAATTGAAAAATTGTTGAGAGAAATCTTACGATAAGAAATTTCAATTACAATAGAGCCGCACTTATTCGAACACCAATTAACCGAATATCATAATATCTGAACGTTTTATTATCCGAAAAGGGTATTTCCCAGTAACGGATGCCTTTTTTCGTTTCAAATATGTACACATTTTATCAATGTTCATATGCAATGTATTCTTTTCCTTTACTATATCAGTGAATTCTAATTATGAGAATTTGGTTTGAAACTAATAGCGTTCGAAATTGCTGTAGGTGCAATAGAATTAGCAAAAATACATGCTGGAAAAGCCAGAATGACAAACGTTAAAAAACAAAAAAAGAAATATTGAAAATTATCTAAAGCGCGTAGGTTCCTCTAATGCTGGCAGCAGAAGAGAAAAATTAAATATACTGACGTAACGAAATAATTTTATTGCGATAAAAACGATAACAATGATGATTTTACACGAATGAAAACAGCAAAAGAAGGTGGTAACGAAAGGGTTTTTTCACGTGACGAAGCATCCGTGACACACGAAAGAGGGATTCGATGGTTTCAAGTATAAAAAGAGTGTAACTCTATGCAGTTACTTGCGTTGAAAAAATTGTATGATTTGGCAGCCAGAAAGATACGAGATCGATAAATATTTATAGAAACTATCTTAATCTGTATTTGAATAAATGAAATTTCATACTAGAGAAGCGATCGTTCTATTATCCGAAAATTCTATTATTCGAACAATTTCGTCTTCCTATCAGTTCGAATAAGAGAGGTTCTATTGTAATTTATAAAAATTTTTAATGGCGCCGTGTTTTTTATAAAGTTAACGATTCCAAAATACAGAATCGTATGGTTTCTAAATTCATTTAAAGAAAAGGACTCTAAAAGAAAGATTAGTCTGTCTCGATACTTTTCAATTACTTCGTACTGATAATAAAATAAATAAAATATGATTGCCGAGAATCAAAATAACGTTAGTTTGATATTAATAAAACATGATCATTGAAAATAAATTATTTATAACGGATCATTAAAATTATCTAGTTACCACCAAACGCAGGCGAAATATTCCAAACTTTGATCGACGAGGACGAAGAGAACTGTCCAAGGATCACCTCCAGGTAATAAAATGGTTTGCCAACGACGAAAAGAACGATGATGTAGGGTATTAAGAAAACACCACCGCCATTTTCATAGGCAGTGAAAGGGAACCTCCAAATATTACCGAAACCTATCGATATCGCGATACAGGACATTAAGAACTCTATTTGGTTGTCCCATGTGCTTCTTGCTTCCGTTTCTTTCACGGTTTCCGGACATCTAACGATCGATTCCCTTGGGCCCTCGTGTGATTTCGTTTTCCCCGTTTCGTCCATGGAGAACGCTGGATTTCGATGGCCTTCGTTATTCTATAAAGATTTATAAATCACTGTTGTCGTTGTGTAAGTTACTGTTTCTCTATTGTATTCTGTTACAGTGTATTCTATGCAGCATGATATTTAGCGGCTATACAGGGTGATTGGTAGCTGGTGGTACAAGCGGGAAGGGGGTGATTCTACGTGAAAAAAGAAGTCGAAAATATAGAATAAAAATTTTTCGTTTGAGGCTTTGTTTTCGAAAAAATCGACTTTGAATTTTCGCTCGGTACGCGTGCGGTACGTTATAACGGATCTCACTATAGATCGTTGTCTCGATGGAAAAATTAAAAAAAAAAAATTAAAAAAAAATTTTATTCTATATTTTTGACTTCTTTTTCCGCGTAGAATCACCCCCTTTCCGCTTGTACCACCAGTTACCAACCACCCTGTATATTAAAATAATTAATCAAAGAATGTGGGTACAGTGAAGTAAGTGTAGAGAATATTTTTATGCAGTCACCGTATATGCTGTAACAATAGAATTATTCGTGTAAAAGCAGGAGCATTTAGAGGACCGATATTTATCTCTACTTAATAGTCGATAATAAATATTTGTATTATCAGGAAAATGAGGAATTATTATCACAGCATTGAAAATTGTTCTTGAGGAAAATTTTGCGTCGAAACTTCTACATACATTTTCAGATTGCTTTTTAATTTCATCAATATAGTCACGATAGTCGAGTCTCGTTATAGCGCTAATGAAACTTCAAAATGTTTCGTATAGCTCTCGTAGCGTATTCGTGAAAAGCTTCTACAAATATACAAATAGAAGAACAAATATCGCGTAAAATTGCAAATCGGTCGCAATAAAACTGTGCCGTCGATAGATAGCGACGAATTAGATTTTAAGCTCTTTAGGGCCGTCGAACGATCGTTATCGCGTGAGTAAAATCTCGCTATCGTCGTTGTTGCTCCGGTTAAAACATAGGCGAAGATGTTTATCGTTTACTTGCAATTCTTCGTTGCAATTGTAAATATGGTGGATTTCTTCCTGCCTCAACTTCAATAATCGGTACCTTTCGATCGATAAATGTAGTAAATCACGAAATGTCAAAGATAAAACTAACAATAAATTGAAGGAATCACGTGGAAAGAGATAAAATTATTTCGAAAATATAGAAGATTTTATTACCGATATCTGGATCATTATTTTCTTCCCCATTTTAATTTTTCTGATTCATCAGATGAAGACAAGTGACAGACCTGCACTTGTCTAATACTAATACTTCCAATTTTTAACGATCATTGTTATATTTCCCACAAATATCAACAATAGAAAGAAAATACGACCATTGATCACGCATTATTTTGTTCTTTTTTCATTTATCACATAAAAAGGTACCTAATTACCAATAAATAAATTTTTTACCCATGTGCTATTCGCAACATTTCCAATAAATATCGAAAACAAGAAAGAAACATGATGTGATCACTTACTATTTCGTTCTTTTTGCATTTATCACATAAAAAAGTACTTGATTATCAACAAATAAAATTCTACCCATGTGCTATTCACAAGCGTTACAATTCCCATAAATGTCGACAATAGGAAACAATCATACTTCGATCACTCACCATTTTGTTCTCTCTGTTCACTGCACAATATTAGAATGAAATATCACAAAGGAACAAGGAACGATAATATGAAATGAAAATGTCAATTTGAAATCAACGAAACGAAAGAGAATTGACAATAAGATGTCGGCAATGTGATCTCAACTCAACACGCGTCTCCTCTTATATCGCAGTATTGCACGTATATCGATATTATACCCCCGACGAACACCTCGAGAAACCTTGATTGATAAAACGGTTGTGATTCTAACAGATAGATTACGTTGCAGTTTCGTATACGCGGCTCTGATAACGACTGATCCAACAGGAATGTGAAATTGTGTCGAAACTTTTGAAGGAAAAGTTTCCTGTTCCCCGTAACCGTTTGAAAGATACAGCTTATCGCAGTTGCACGAAACAAGAATGTATTTAAACGAATCAATCTTCTAGCATGGTTGATGACATTTTTTAAATCGACCTTCCTTTTTTCTGAATTAATATTTATCATTACTGTTACTGTTATTCTTGTGTTAGGTTTTCGCCCATTACAGTCTTAGCTAACGAACAGATAACAAATATAAGTAAGGGAGCGATAATTTGTTTTGTAAATTAGGTGTAGTTCGTTTTAAGATAAATAAAGCGATCAAGTCGCAAAGAAATAAAGAAAAATCTTTTGTTGGAAAAATGGAGAAAGTAAATTTTAAATTTTATATTACATATATATATATATATAGTGAAATGAATTAATCCTCTTGCGCCATGAAGTTGGTAAAAAGAAATAAAATAGTTTTGCAAAATAATCATAACCTTGAGAAGAATAGAATGATGGAATCAGATGAAGATGAAAAGCAATCAAAACTAAACGACGTATTATATATCTATCTATATACATATATACAAATTTATTAGGTTATTAATTATTTGAAATTCAATGCGATCAGCCGAAAAAAATTCTAGAGGAACATGGTTTCGATCGATCTGACTTGGAGAAATTGAAAGAAGGAAAATTCGACGAGATTAGCGAAGAGACGGATGAAATATTGAAAAATGTGGGAATTACTACGAAAGAAATGAGAGAGACTTTCTTAGGAGAAATTAGCCACAGAGAACGTGCGAAAATAATTGAAAAATCGAAGAAAATATCGAAGAGACTGGCACAAGATGATTCAGAGGAAGCACGCGAAGAAACTTTAGCTCCACGAGAAGAAATCGCGAAATTCTTGCGCGAAAGATCGATGAGTCAGAGCTTCATTAATACTTTTTTAAAACTTGGCTATACCGAGGAATTTCGAAGGTCGAATAAATTTACATATTAACCTTCAAGCGATATCGTTCGTTTTTAAAGCGGAGCACAAACATTTGTTTCTATTCGTTTTGTACTTTATATTTTATATAATCAATAGAACGAAATAGAATAGAGTATGATAAAACAGAACTTTACATATATGATAAACCAAAATTAAATTAAGATTAAATAGTTTAAAACTAGGTAACCTAACTCAAATTTAATTCAACTCAATATTAACTGTTCTATATCGTTTCTATCATCGGTTGCGAATTAGCTTTAATCTATTTAAATATGGACTAATTCCATGAAGCCGGGAACTGTTTATGTTAATTTATAGTGTTCTTACCTCGTTTTAAGAAAACTACAATTTTCTATATAGGCTTCTAAACGCGATGGGCTTTACTTTTGAAGAAACAGAAGAATTACGGAAATTGTGGGAATCGGAAACAGAATGTCCACATGAAATCGATTCTTCCGCATCTTTACCATCTTCATCCAACGAATATTTATCGTCGGACAGTCTTTACTTGAAACACTTGCTTAGCAAACCTTTGGCATATGCTCTTCGTGATGTAATTGCTAGGAAACCTTTCGATCCTGTCGAATATCTTGGACATTGGCTCTTGAATTATAAAGTTAAATACTTTGAAACACAAAAGCTTAGAAATTCTAAGATTCTTAATAAATGCATCTCTGGAAAAGTTTATTAACATAAATTTTAGATCTGTGAAGAAAGGGAGACCAGAAAGAAAGAATTCGAATTGGAATTAATGATCGAAAGAGAACGAACCAAGCTACAGGTGAGTGCAACGTGCAATTCTTGTATTTTCATAAAAATTGTTCGATGTACGTTTTCAAAAATTGATTTAAAGAAGGACGAGGAAGAGAAAGTATCAGTGTTGTCGCAGAGTGAAGAAGAAGAAGAAGAATTTTTCGACGATTGGATCTTTGTAAACGATGAAGAATTAGAAATTTCTTAGAAACAAGTTTTAATTACTTTACACCAATAAAAATCTGTACATGTATATATGTATACTATCGTTATTTCTAATCAAGAATATTGGGCTGCTTGAGTTTTTGATATAAAATGAATATTCTTGTCATAAAGTGGTATTTACTATACACATTTAAGACAGTTATAAGTTAAAAACTAATAGTATAGAAGGGTAAATTTTGTTTCAGCTAATGAAAAATAGAAAAATTATAATTATCGTGACTGTAATAAATTAATAATAGCTTAAATTTACAATAAAAATTGGAAAATTATTAAATTCAGTTGGATTGTAATAAAAAAATCACTTATCATACATCGACAATAATCGTTACCGTGCGACCAATCATGTGCAATGTTGTCAAAAATAAACATGATCTATAAAAGGAACATTCGAGTCGCGCGCGAATCATTCCACGTTGAATTGCCGAAACGTAAAGATCGAAAGAAAACTTTTTCTTGTAAACAATTCAATTATTAATTTATAACATTTAAACCATCAATTTATTATTATTAAACTATTAATTAACAACATTTAAGCTATTAATTAACAACACTTCAACTATTAATTAACAAAATATAAGCTATTAATTTATAACAATTAAACCATCAACTTACAACATTTAAACTATTAATTAACAACATTTAAACCATTAACTTGTAACAATTAAACCATTAATTAACAACATTTAAGTCATTAATAAACAACATTTAAACGATTAATCAGCAACATTTAAATGACTAATCAACAACATTTAAACGATTAATCAACAATATCTAAACCAGCAACATTTAAACCATTAACTTATAATATCTAGACTATTAATTAACAACATTTAAGCTATTAATTAACAATACTTAAATTATTAATTAGCAACATTTAAACGATCAATCAACAACATTTAAACGATTAATCAACAATATCTAAACCAGCAACATTTAAACCATTAACTTATAATATCTAGACTATTAATTAACAATATTTAAGCTATTAATTAACAACACTTAAATTATTAATTAGCAACATTTAAACTATTAATTAACAAAATATAAGCTATTAATTTATAACAATTAAACCATCAACTTATAACATTTAAACTATTAATTAACAACATTTAAACCATTAACTTGTAACAATTAAACCATTAATTAACAACATTTAAGTCATTAATAAACAACATTTAAATGATTAATCAGCAACATTTAAATGACTAATCAACAACATTTAAACGATCAATCAACAATATCTAAACCAGTAACCAGCAACATTTAAACCATTAACTTATAATATCTAGACTATTAATTAACAACATTTAAGCTATTAATTAACAACATTCAAACTATTAATTAACAACATTTAAGCCATTAATTTATAACATCTAAGCCATTAATTTATAATATTTTCGTATTCTAATAACGAACATTCACGGTCTGTATTCTAATAGGGAACAGTATAATTCTTGTAAATGATTGTAGTGCATTCACAGTATTCGTAAGCATTTGTTCCCTATGAAGGAGTATCTCACAATTCGCAATTAATATTTTTCATACTTGTTCCAATTTCTTAATAATAATTTTTAAGTGTAAAAGAATAGCAGTATTTTCTAAATAAACGTTCGATAGAAAATTGTCGAAACGACGTTTCGCTTCTTTTCCACCCACCCCCTATCCTCCGCCCTTAAACAGCTTTATTTTCAGGGAATATTTGTGACCGCGCGCAATGCGGTTGTAGAGCCAGTGTTTGCTACGCAATACTATCTTTTCAATATTTAAAAATCACGATAGTTTTGATTAAATTCGATCGAATAATTACACGCGAAAGTAATAAGATTATATTACGAGATTTTATTACGATATTGCGATATTAGAGTTCTTGTTCGTCGAGCATAATTTAAGCGGTCGGGGAAGCGTAGTCTTATTTTACATATTTTTGAACATTCGTTTCCGGTATTAGAGTCAGTGCAACTCTCAAGGGGATAAAATCTCTCCAGGAGCTCAAGAATGTAAGTAGTATTATGTATTGTATTTCAATTTGCTCAGTTTTTTGTATTCTCTTTGAAATATTACTAATTAGAAAATAAAAATGACAGATAATTTAAAAAGTTATAAATGTTTTTTTTAATCGAAATAAAGTGTTCAGGTACTAACATTCGATTACAATAACATTGTCTCTGATATGCATCGGAAATCACAGAATTCTCAATTTTTTCATTTCAAACTTTTATGTCAGAGTTTCATTTTGCTACATACCTATTACGGTTTACTAGAATTTCAATTTTTATCATTACTAAACATACAAATTAAATCAACTTTCATTTTTCATTATCTCTAACTTTTCAAATAGTCAACAATCACTCATCGTGTTTTGTTTTGTAACAGATTTTTCGCAACCTCCATTTCTACCATTGGCCTTTCAACGGTTCCTGCCTGATGTTAATGTCCCTGATGATATTAACTGACGTCCTCTATTTCTCTGCTTCGAACGGTGAGTCGCATGCATTTCTGTATCTCCGGTCACTCAATCATGTCGTAGGATGAAAGGTCCGAATCGATACGAGTGACTGGTTGTATTACGTAGAATTTTTTGCGAGCATAGTGACCGCGGGTATTTTTTATACCCGTGAGTAGTAACATTCTTTCTTTAAATTTATTAGTTTAGGATAGGTCTTCTTGCACAGCGCGATTATAATAATTAGTCTTTTAATAATTAGTTTAAATATATACACTTGAGAATATATTCGTGTTATTTATAAATATGCATGTTAATATTCCGTATGAATATTTGCAAATGGCAAATATCTATACGAATCTATCTGTTTGACACGAATATACTTGATCTTAAGCAATGAATTAATCGTGACAATATCAAGTCACGTTCGTTTATTTCACTTTGGCTAGAATTTAAAATATGAGTTAAAATTCATTTTCTCCCGCACAAGAATGTGTGAAAATTTACGTGCAAGAAGACACTTCGCGACAGGCAGATTTTTGAATCAAAGTAATAATTTTGAACACTGCTTCTGCACTTTCGAGTATATGCTTTGATAAAGAGATCGCCTGAGATTATTTCTTTCTTAGTAATATATTTAGAGTCAATTATTCCATTTGATCGAGTCTCAGTCTTTTTCAATTAACGCTACCTTTTTTGCAATATTAAATTTTTGTTCTAATTTATTAAATTAATAAAGTAGAGTTACTTAGTTACTATTAAATTAATAAAGTTGATTTAATCAGAAACGAAGTAGTAAAATATAAAATCAAAGAACGTTAGTCCGTTAAATAAAAATTACACAAACTAATCATCTTTTTAGATCAGGATTTTCAGGTTTAACCCTTTCCGTGCCCATTGTCAGGATCTCATTCACGTGCCCAGGTGCTACTTGAATGGGAGAGAGACATTGGACACGATGATCTAGAATTAAGTAATGTAATAATTGATCAGCGATTGACGATGTGTTAGTGTATCGTGCACGACGTATTTTCCACATTATGTGTGTGTGTTGTTAGGCCGTGGAATTGCGTCGCTTTCTCTCATTCGTTAAAACTTCAAATATTAAAAATGTCGAGAAATATATCGATTCAATTTAGGTCTCGATACAATCTCAATTTGTGATAATATCATTCACGCGATTAAGTGCAACCACGCATGTAATATTGCCGTAAATTACAATTATAATTCCAAGTTTACTTACATTTATTTTAACAATATCATTTCCTCAGACGTGTTTTATCGCGTTTTACGCAATGGTCATTAGCCTTCGTCAGTCGATTTCAGGAGAAAGGTACGTACCTTAGTGTGTGCATGATGTGTGTTAAGCTCGGGTGTCGGAGGCGTCCCGGGACGTCCTCTCTAGTGTAGGACCTTTGCGCCCGAGCGTTTGTGTGAGAACCGTGGAGCGAATGTGTTGGTGTGCCTGTTTTGCCATTTTCAAATATAGCGCTAGGTAGGATAGGTAGTATACTTTCTAGTACGTCTGTTAATTATAAGTAGGTAGGGCCGGGCAGGTTGGCACAGTCTCTGGTCGGGTAGGCGCGTTTTCGCGTGACCAACCTGTTTCTGGAAATTTATTTGAAAAATCGACGGTGAAACTGGCACGAGTAGAGCATGCACTCGTCTCTGGTTTCGCCTTTCGATTTTTCGAATTTCGCGGTCGCGGTCGCGAATGGGCTCGAAACGAACGTTTATTGCTCGAGCACGCATATGCGAGTGAGCAACGATCACAGCAGTGATCGTTGGTCAGTCCATGTGCACTTCGATCAGCTTCCGCGGTTTATATTTTTATTTTCAAGTTTTTTTTTTGTTTGCGATTTAGAAGTCTCGAGCTTAGATTTAAGTTTCAGCGGGCATTGCGCCCGAAGAAAGAAGAGGCTATAAGCCGAAGAGGCCCGGCAAACTGCCACTCAAGAGGGCAACTACTAATGACTCCCCATCCACTGGGTCATCCAGAGCATGGGAAGTCATTATTGTTACTACTTTGTCACTATGCTCGATTTTAGTATTTGTAGTAGTAGTAGTAGTAGTAGTAGTTTGCTTTTTTGGCCGATGTATATAATCGGTCCATCGTCCCATTGGGCAAATCGCGATTTTTCTTATTAGTGTTGCGACAAATTAATTACGGGTTGTATTAGAGTTGCGAAATAACATCGCGGATTTTCATTAGTGTGGCGAGAAAATGATTACGGTTTGAATTAGAGTTGCGATAAAATGATAATCGCGTTTGCTTTAGAGTTGCGAATTACGATATCGCGATTGTCTTTTGCAAATTTTATTATGAATTTTTAGAATTTCTTATAGAACAATACGTATCAGAATTTATTCTGTTTTCTATTGTGTAAAATTAGATTATAAAAGTGTTAGTTTTTAATTAATTTTATAGTATTGCAAGTAACAATACCAGAATATTTAAAGTAGCTTTTTTATATAGTAAATAGTAATTTTTATTAAATTCACTATAAGAGTTAGCGTTGCGATAATGAATGATCGCGTTTTGTTGAGTAGAGTAGCGTTCATAAGCTGCCCAAACCATCCGACTGTAATTGTCGGACACTGTTCCTGGATCACACGTACTGCTGCAAGAACTGTACAAGTGTGATCGTTCATCAGCAACCTCTTAAATGGTTGCACTTCGATCTCTCGCTATTAGTGTTGCGTATTGCTTAAGTACGAGTGCGTAGATTTATACTTATTAGCGTTGCGTATCAAATATCGGGAATTTTCAAACTTCTCTTTTTTTTTTTTTTTAATGATAGATTAATTGATATTGCAGATATAACGAAGCACTCGTCGCGTTTGATTTTGAGAATTTTCTGCTTCATAAATATTAGTAGTAAATTAGTGTTGCGGAACAAAAATATTCAGTTCCACTCTCGGCGTGTTGATCGGGTTTATATAGAGTGGAAGACGATTGAATTTTAGTAGCCCTTCTGGCTACTGCTTTGTTTCCTTTTCAGCGCCAATTATTAATACGCCCCTTATTACTACGTTTATTACTGAAAATACTGCTATAAAACATATTGTAAGTTCGACCAATCGCGGGGAGACGCAATCGCGAGGAGAGACGTCAACGGGAGTCGTAAATTCCCGTTACGATTATACTAATCGACACCACGAGTTGATCGATCCCCTGGTTTCCGTTAAGATAATAGGGGTGATTAAGTTTATATAATTATTATTATTATATTAGGAGAAGTCTGCGACTTGACCCTCCTAGAGTCGTAGGAGAAGTATTCAACTTGACTCTCCTAAAGTCGTAGGAGAAGTGATGAGTAGGAAGCCTCCGACCAACGTGGTTCGTGAGTGACCTTGTGCATGGGAAAACCCAGCCTGTTCTATTAGACAGATGTTCGGTTTTTCCTAATGGGCGCGTACCCGCTTTCTCCGTGTTTTTAATTGCGCCTAATAAACCCAAGGACCTCTCTAAAAACCAGATGTGCGTCGAAAATATTTTTAGCCTTAAGAAATCTTTCAGGACAACGGATCGCCTGAAGACCCATGTTGACACAATACAAAGAAACAGGCAAGTTATGGTGGGTCCTTAGGTTTATTGAGGGTCGAAATGACGTTACGCAGGCCGTCGGCTGCCCGGTCGCGAGAGCTGCAGCGCCGATGTTTTAGGCGACGTAACACATATTCTTAAAAGTTAAAAGACATAGCAGGTGATTTTATAATAATCGGGGTTTCCCTCATCTTAGTTATTCCAAATGAACTTTTCAATTTTTAATTCAGTTTAAATTCAATTACTTAAAATTCTTGTTTTTAATGTAACCCGAGTTTCGATTAAAAAGATACAAATGATTCTCTATATTTGCTAAAATTTAATCAATAGTAATTTGATCTATAATTGACCATTATTAGTAGTTTATTTTTCATTTTTTAAATTGTTCTCGTTTTAAAGATGCCTGTTTCTTTCATATAGAAACCAGAAAATGAGTTTGTTCCAGATTTATCAATATACAGAAATTACATTTCAGTTACATATACGAACATTTTATAGCATATTAAACATGTATACTAGATACTCAAATGATTTTTCTTTCATTGTCTGATTGTTCAGGATTCTTCCCGTTTCTCCATTTTTAAAAGAAGCATATTGCGATCACTTTGGAGTATATAACTTCTCGATATCTTCATAAGTTTAGTACAACGAGTCGTATGTCTCTTTTGCAAGACTCTAAATTGTATATGCAGTGTCAATAGTTTCATTTCCATTCTTTCGTTCCAAGTTAGACAAATGTATCTTTGATACCAAATGTTGCCAGTACGGTTGCGAATTATTGTACAATGTTTGTACTGATCGATGTAATCGTTGTGTGGGAGATAGATGTTGCGTTACGTATGCTTTGTTCTACGTTTGTAAAGATTCATGTAAGCGCTGCGTCGGAGATATGTGTTTCGCAGTTAGACTACGAAACAACTATTTCTTTACGCAGGCCCATGGTCAAGTAGAGTCAAAACTGGACATTCTGCCAATAGGTTGAATGTCGAGATCGATGTGTAGTGTTAAATAACCCATGGGCAGATCTCGTGCGTAGTCACCTCCTCGTGGTGAGACCTGGTAATTGGCATCGTTTTCCAAAAATTAATCAGTTGATTAATCTTTGAAAAACGATGCCAAGCCAAGAACTACGCAACTGTCCAGTTTGGATCACCAAAAGCCTCTAAAAGAATTTTGGATGATCTAGACTGGACTGCACTATTAATTTATAACATTTAAGCAATTAATTTACAACATTTAAGTCATGAATTTACAACATCTAAGCCACTAATTCATAACATTTAAGCTATTAATTTTTACATTTAAACCATTTATTCCTAACACTCAAACTATTAATTTATAACACATAAGCTGTTAATTTATAACATTTAAGCAAATAATTGACAACGATTAAACTATTAATTTATAACAATTGAAACATTAATTGACAACATTTAAAACATTAATTTATAAGAATCAAACAATTCTTCCAGGAATCAATAAGTCTCTCGCTAATAGCCTAATAGACCGACAGATTTAACGAAGAAATACCTAACCGTGATTACAGCCAATTAGATCATATTATTCGCTACATAATTAATAACTGTATCACGTACAGCGATGCAGGCGGTATTGAAGAAATAAAGCCATTTTATGTTACTACCATAACGAGTAAATTTATTCGTTTAACTTGAGAAGAATTAAAAAGGTACCTGACTTTTAAATAAGCATTAAATAAGAATTTTAAATATCGCAAACAGTGATGTAGGTGCTATTCAAGAAAAAAGAACATTTTATTTTTTAATTAGCATGAGTAAATGAACGAATATCGATAATATAATATAACACTTAATATGAATGTTATCTGTCTGATTATTTAATACCTTAATTAATTTCACAGTAACGTTATCCACAGTAACGTTATCCACAGTAACGTTATCGACTGCCGTTAGGCTTTTTTTCCCCTTTTCGTTCAAACTAATTGATAGTCGAAAACTAGTATTAAAGAAGTGTGAATTTAGTCTTAGCTTGCAGAAACTATTAAAATGATAAAAAAGGATATCGTATTAAATCGTTAAAGACGGCAATTTAGGATAAAAATTAAGAAATTGTTCAATTCGATTTTGTTAAAATGGAAAAACCGCCTCCTGCTATGTCAAAAAATCGCTACCGTTTGATCAACAAACCGACACCTTGTCAAGTTATATAAGGAACACGGAAGTCGCGCGCGAGCTCTATTGTGCCTGAAATTCCGGAGAGTGAACATCGAAGAAGAACATAAATATAAGGTAAGTAAAAAAAAATATCAAACAACAACATTGCAACCAGTAATTTATAACGTCTAAACCATTAATTTACAACACTTATGCTATTAATTTATAACATTTAACCCATTAATTTATAACATTTAAACTATTAATTTATAACATTTAAGCCATTAATTTATAACACTTAAGCTATTAATTTACAACATCTAAGCCACTAATTTACAATATTTGAACTGTTATTTTACAACATTTAAACTGTTACTTTATACATTTAAGCTATTACTTTATAACATTTAAGCTATTAATTTACAACATCTAAGCCATTAATTTACAACATTCCAACTGTTATTTTATACATTTAAGCCATTAGTTTATAACATTTAAACTATTAATTTCTAACATTTAAGCCATTTATTTGTAACTTTTGAATTGTTATTTTATACATTTAGCCATTAATTTATAACATTTAAACTATTAATTTATATCATCTAAGCCATTAATTTATAACATTTAAGCCATTAATCTAAAACAATTACTCCATTAATTCTTAACAGTTATACCAATAATTTATAACCACATTGTCGCATTAATTCAAAGTAATTATGCTCTTAATTTATAATATTTAAGCCATTAATTTGTAACTCTACATCCATTGATTTAAATCAATACCATCAATTCGTAGTGAGTGAATTAATGATTTATTTTGTTTTATTTTATTAACGAAATCTATCAAGTCTTTGAAGTGCTATTTTATTTCTATATAGCATTATTTTTTAATTTTAAATACAGTATTTAATCTCTCATTTCATTATTTCGTATAAAACCTGTGGTAACACAGAGTGTAATTTTAAGATGTAATTTTCCATGTCTGCTCAAAACCAAGAACACAACACCATATTCATGGAATCAAGGAAGCAAGTGCAATTTAACCGAAGGCAACGACATCTTATCATTTGTCCATACGCGCTACAATTGGTACCTCGCATAGTTTCGTTTCTTCGATGATAAGTACAAAATTCAAGTACGATTATGCGGATCCACGTACTACAGCTATTCCAATTAATAAATTTCAATACACGCCACTTCTTTATTATAAAATAATTTTACATCTCTGCTTCCAATGCTTAGAAAATCTTTATGTAAATGGGACCCGAAAGTAGTTACCTCCTCGTGGTGGGTCCCGGTAATTGGTATCGTTTTCCAAATAATAATACACCAAGTACTATTTTGAATATTAGTATTATTATTTGAAAACGATATCAAGCTAAAAACTACATGAGTATAGTCTGGTCTTGATCATCCAAAATAGTTTTGGTGATCTAGACTGGACTAATAACCCCCCGCGGGGGCACCGTGGGACATCGTGGGACATCGTGGGACACCGTGGGATGCGAGCGTTTTAGCCTTAATTAATCATAAGATAGATACCTATGTTATGTGCATTGTAAGCTCATTCTGTACAAAGATACTTATCTATCTTGGAACGAAAAATAAAGATCTCGTCTCTCCTGATCCCCTCGCTTACAACACTGAAAAAATTGTTCCCACGATACATCGGTTCACGGTCGCTCAGTTCTTTCAAACCGTAGCGTGACGTACTCGTTCGCGCGTATTCCGGGTACGTGCGGGTCAACGTGTACTGGACAAATCTTTGGATTCGTAAGTCGCCCCAAGCACACCTCTGTGGTTAGTAACTGCTCGAAAACTGCCCGTCGTTTGCCTCGAATCAAGGGAGTTGTCATCGCACTGGTGATGCCTGCGATCCGCAATACTGTCCGATTGGTACTTCGGTACTCGGGCAGAGACCTGCATTTCACGTCCTCCGTAATCCTGTTTAAGTGAAAAACTCGCGGGCGGGGGGACCCCACTGTGCAGTTGAGGCCTCTTGCCTTCGTAATCCTGTTCAGCGGTCCCTCCCCGGGTACTCACTTGTTTCAGTTGGAGTGTGTTAAATTGCAGGCCTGTTTGTTGGGTCACTAGTATCATCGGTCTTTGCCATCGACCGTGATAAGATCCAGACGACTTGACAGGTATCGAGAGAAGGTCAATGCTTGGGCTTTCCGCTGAACCTTAGAGTTATCTGGTACACGGGAGTACGTCGCGTAGGTTTGTTAGTTCTTTCGAGAGATCGTGATTTCGTTTGTTCCGGGCGCGCCGCGGTTTTTCTTTCATCGTCTGATTGTTGGGGCACCTTTTCCATAGTAGCCTCATTTTTTTTCTTTCGTTCCAAGTTCGACAAATGTGTCTTTGATACGGAATGTTGCCGATAGGGTTGCGAATTACTGTACGATGTTTGTACTAATCGATGTAATCGTTGTATTGGAGATGAATGTTGCGTTGTGTGGGAGATAGATGTTGCGTTACGTATGCTTTGTTCTACGTTTGTAAAGATTCATGTAAGCGCTGCGTTGGAGATATGTGTTTCGCAGTTAGACTACGAAACAACTATTTCTTTACGCAGGCCCATGGTCAAGTAGAGTCAAAACTCGACATTCTGCCAATAGGTTGAATGTCGAGATCGATGTGTAGTGTTAAATAACCCATGGGCGGGTCTCGTGCGTAGTCACCTCCTCGTGGTGAGACCTGGTAATTGGCATCGTTTCTCAAAAATTAATCAGTCGATTAATCTTTGCAAAACGATACCAAGCCAAGAACTACGCAACAGTCCAGTTTGGATCACCAAAAGCCTCTAAAAGAATTTTGGTGATCTAGACTGGACTAATAACCCCCCGCGGGGGCACCGTGGGACATCGTGGGACATGGCAGGACACCGTGGGATGCGAGCGTTTTAGCCTTAATTAATCATAAGATAGATACCTATGTTATGTGCATTGTAAGCTCATTCTGTACAAAGATACTTATCTATCTTGGAACGAAAAATAAAGATCTCGTCTCTACTGATCCCCTCGCTTACAACACTGAAAAAATTGTTCCCACGATACATCGGTTCACGGTCGCTCAGTTCTTTCAAACCGTAGCGTGACGTACTCGTTCGCGCGTATTCCGGGTACGTGCGGGTCAACGTGTACTGGACAAATCTTTGGATTCGTAAGTCGCCCCAAGCACACCTCTGTGGTTAGTAACTGCTCGAAAACTGCCCGTCGTTTGCCTCGAATCACGGGAGTTGTCATCGCACTGGTGATACCTGGGATCCGCAATACTGTCCGATTGGTACGTCGGTACTCGGGCAGAGACCTGCATTTCACGTCCTCCGTAATCCTGTTCAAGTGGCGATCCCGCGGGGGTGGACCCCACTGTTCAGTTGGGGCCTTGCCTTCGTAATCCTGTTCAGCGGTCCCTCCCCGGGTTTTCACTTGTTTCAGTTGGAGTGTGTTAAATTGCAGGCCTGTTTGCTGGGTCACTAGTATCATCGGACTTTGCCATCGACCGTGATAAGATCCAGACGACTTGACAGGTATCGAGAGAAGGTCAATGCTTGGGCTTTCCGCTGAACCTTAGAGTTATCTGGTACACGGGAGTACGTCGCGTAGGTTTGTTAGTTCATTCGAGAGATCGCGATCTCGTTCGTTTCGGGCGCGCCGCGATTTTTTCCTTTATCATCTGATACATCGGGCATCTTCTTGTTTTCCCATTTTTAAGGAAAACTTATTGAAATCACGTTAGAGTTTATAACTTTTCAATATCTTCAATATCTTATAGTGTCGCAAAAGTAGAACGTTAAACAGTTTAGTACTGCGACTCGTATGTCCCTGCTGCAAGACACGAAATGGTATATACAGTGTCAGTAGCTTCATTCTCTTCTTTTCGTTCCAAGTTAGATAAATGTGTCTTCGATACCGAATGCTGCCAGTAGGCATGCGAATTATTGTATAATATTTGTACTGATCGATGTAATCGTTGTGTGGGAGATAGATGTTGCGTTACTTATGCCTTGTTCTACGTTTGTAATGATTCATGTAAGCGCTGCGTTGGAGATATGTGTTTCTCAGTTAGACTACGAAGCAACTATTTCTTTACGCAGGCCCATGGTCAAGTAGAGTCAAAACTGGACATTCTGCCAATAGGTTGAATGTCGAGATCGATGTGTAGTGTTAAATAACCCATGGGCGGGCATGCGAGCGTTTTAGCCTTAATTAATCATAAGATAGATACCTATGTTATGTGCATTGTAAGCTCATTCTGTACAAAGATACTTATCTATCTTGGAAAGAAAAATAAAGATCTCGTCTCTCTTGATCCCCCCGCTTATTACAGTGAAAAAATTGTTCCCACGATATATCGGTTCACGGTCGCTCAGTTCTTTCAAACCGTAACGTGTCGTACTCGTTCGCGCGTATTCCGGGTACGTGCGGGTCAACGTGCACTGGACAAATCTTTGGATTCGTAAGTCGCCCCAAGCACACCTCTGTGGTTAGTAACTGCTCGAAAACTGCCCGTCGTTTGCCTCGAATCACGGGAGTTGTCATCGCACTGGTGATACCTGGGATCCGCAATACTGTCCGATTGGTACGTCGGTACTCGGGCAGAGACCTGCATTTCACGTCCTCCGTAATCCTGTTCAAGTGGCGATCCCGCGGGGGTGGACCCCACTGTTCAGTTGGGGCCTTGCCTTCGTAATCCTGTTCAGCGGTCCCTCCCCGGGTTTTCACTTGTTTCAGTTGGAGTGTGTTAAATTGCAGGCCTGTTTGCTGGGTCACTAGTATCATCGGACTTTGCCATTGACCGTGATAAGATCCAGACGACTTGACAGGTATCGAGAGAAGGTCAATGCTTGGGCTTTCCGCTGAACCTTGGAGTTATCTGGTACACGGGAGTACGTCGCGTAGGTTTGTTAGTTCTTTCGAGAGATCGCGATCTCGTTCGTTTCGGGCGCGCCGCGATTTTTTCCTTTATCATCTGATACATCGGGCATCTTCTTGTTTTCCCATTTTTAAGGAAAACTTATTGAAATCACATTAGAGTTTATAACTTTTCAATATCTTCAATATCTTATAGTGTCGCAAAAGTAGAACGTTAAACAGTTTAGTACTGCGACTCGTATGTCCCTGCTGCAAGACACGAAATAGTATATACAGTGTCAGTAGCTTCATTTTCTTCTTTTCGTTCCAAGTTATATAAATGTGTCTTCGATACCGAATGCTGCCAGTAGGCATGCGAATTATTGTATAATATTTGTACTGATCGATGTAATCGTTGTGTGGGAGATAGATGTTGCGTTACTTATGCCTTGTTCTACGTTTGTAATGATTCATGTAAGCGCTGCGTTGGAGATATGTGTTTCTCAGTTAGACTACGAAGCAACTATTTCTTTACGCAGGCCCATGGTCAAGTAGAGTCAAAACTGGACATTCTGCCAATAGGTTGAATGTCGAGATCGATGTGTAGTGTTAAATAACCCATGGGCGGGCATGCGAGCGTTTTAGCCTTAATTAATCATAAGATAGATACCTATGTTATGTGCATTGTAAGCTCATTCTGTACAAAGATACTTATCTATCTTGGAACGAAAAATAAAGATCTCGTCTCTCTTGATCCCCCCGCTTACTACAGTGAAAAAATTGTTCCCACGATATATCGGTTCACGGTCGCTCAGTTCTTTCAAACCGTAACGTGTCGTACTCGTTCGCGCGTATTCCGGGTACGTGCGGGTCAACGTGCACTGGACAAATCTTTGGATTCGTAAGTCGCCCCAAGCACACCTCTGTGGTTAGTAACTGCTCGAAAACTGCCCGTCGTTTGCCTCGAATCACGGGAGTTGTCATCGCACTGGTGATACCTGGGATCCGCAATACTGTCCGATTGGTACGTCGGTACTCGGGCAGAGACCTGCATTTCACGTCCTCCGTAATCCTGTTCAAGTGGCGATCCCGCGGGGGTGGACCCCACTGTTCAGTTGGGGCCTTGCCTTCGTAATCCTGTTCAGCGGTCCCTCCCCGGGTTTTCACTTGTTTCAGTTGGAGTGTGTTAAATTGCAGGCCTGTTTGCTGGGTCACTAGTATCATCGGACTTTGCCATTGACCGTGATAAGATCCAGACGACTTGACAGGTATCGAGAGAAGGTCAATGCTTGGGCTTTCCGCTGAACCTTGGAGTTATCTGGTACACGGGAGTACGTCGCGTAGGTTTGTTAGTTCTTTCGAGAGATCGCGATCTCGTTCGTTTCGGGCGCGCCGCGATTTTTTCCTTTATCATCTGATACATCGGGCATCTTCTTGTTTTCCCATTTTTAAGGAAAACTTATTGAAATCACATTAGAGTTTATAACTTTTCAATATCTTCAATATCTTATAGTGTCGCAAAAGTAGAACGTTAAACAGTTTAGTACTGCGACTCGTATGTCCCTGCTGCAAGACACGAAATAGTATATACAGTGTCAGTAGCTTCATTTTCTTCTTTTCGTTCCAAGTTATATAAATGTGTCTTCGATACCGAATGCTGCCAGTAGGCATGCGAATTATTGTATAATATTTGTACTGATCGATGTAATCGTTGTGTGGGAGATAGATGTTGCGTTACTTATGCCTTGTTCTACGTTTGTAATGATTCATGTAAGCGCTGCGTTGGAGATATGTGTTTCTCAGTTAGACTACGAAGCAACTATTTCTTTACGCAGGCCCATGGTCAAGTAGAGTCAAAACTGGACATTCTGCCAATAGGTTGAATGTCGAGATCGATGTGTAGTGTTAAATAACCCATGGGCGGGCATGCGAGCGTTTTAGCCTTAATTAATCATAAGATAGATACCTATGTTATGTGCATTGTAAGCTCATTCTGTACAAAGATACTTATCTATCTTGGAACGAAAAATAAAGATCTCGTCTCTCTTGATCCCCCCGCTTACTACAGTGAAAAAATTGTTCCCACGATATATCGGTTCACGGTCGCTCAGTTCTTTCAAACCGTAGCGTGTCGTACTCGTTCGCGCGTATTCCGGGTACGTGCGGGTCAACGTGCACTGGACAAATCTTTGGATTCGTAAGTCGCCCCAAGCACACCTCTGTGGTTAGTAACTGCTCGAAAACTGCCCGTCGTTTGCCTCGAATCAAGGGAGTTGTCATCGCACTGGTGATACCTGCGATCCGCAATACTGTCCGATTGGTACTTCGGTACTCGGGCAGAGACCTGCATTTCACGTCCTCCGTAATCCTGTTTAAGTGAAAAACTCGCGGGCGGGGGGACCCCACTGTTCAGTTGGGGTAATGCCTTCGTAATCCTGTTCAGCGGTCCATCCTCGTGAGTGGACCCCACTGTGCAGTTGAGGCCTCTTGCCTTCGTAATCCTGTTCAGCGGTCCCTCCCCGGGTACTCACTTGTTTCAGTTGGAGTGTGTTAAATTGCAGGCCTGTTTGTTGGGTCACTAGTATCATCGGTCTTTGCCATCGACCGTGATAAGATCCAGACGACTTGACAGGTATCGAGAGAAGGTCAATGCTTGGGCTTTCCGCTGAACCTTAGAGTTATCTGGTACACGGGAGTACGTCGCGTAGGTTTGTTAGTTCTTTCGAGAGATCGTGATTTCGTTTGTTCCGGGCGCGCCGCGGTTTTTCTTTCATAGTCTAATTGTTGGGGCTCCTTTTCCACAGTAGCCTCATTTTTTTTCTTTCGTTCCAAGTTCGACAAATGTGTCTTCGATACGGAATGTTGCCGATAGGGTTGCGAATTATTGTACGATGTTTGTACTAATCGATGTAATCGTTGTATGGGAGATAAATGTTGCGTTACGTATGCTTTGTTCTACGTTTGTAAAGATTCATGTAAGCGCTGCGTTGGAGATATGTGTTTCGCAGTTAGACTACGAAACAACTATTTCTTTACGCAGGCCCATGGTCAAGTAGAGTCAAAACTGGACTTTCTGCCAATAGGTTGAATGTCGAGATCGATGTGTAGTGTTAAATAACCCATGGGCGGGTCTCGTGCGTAGTCACCTCCTCGTGGTGAGACCTGGTAATTGGCATCGTTTTCCAAAAACAGTTGTTTAATCTTTGGAAAACGATACCAAGCCAAGAACTACGCAACAGTCCAGTTTGGATCTCCAAAAGCCTTTAAAAGAATTTTGGATGATCTAGACTGGACTGCACCGTGGGACATCGTTGGACACCGTTGGACACCGTTGGACACCGTGGGACACCGTGGGACACCGTCGGACACCGTGGGATATGTCGAATCCATTCTGAGCCCATTCTGTACAATGATACTTATCTGATTTGGAACGAGATATAAAAATCTATTCTTCTCTTTCACTGAATCTTGCAGTTATTTTGTGCACAAGAGTGCGTTACGTGAGTCCATTGATTCTTTTGAAAGATCCCGATGTATGAAATTATTCTCTTATTTCAAATGAATTTTTAACGTATTATCTTATTGTTTCAAATTGAGTTAGAACGTCATAAACTTGCAACTTAGTAACAGTTACATTCAAATACATCGAAACAAGGTTTCGCGTGCGTTTGTGTAGTATTTTTTAAGTATATTTAAGTTGCAAACTTTTGAATTCTTGCAAATATCTTCCAATATTTATAACACGCGACCATAGTATATTAGTGGAATGTATATTTCGTATTCTAATAACAAAAATTCACGATATATATTCTAATTGCGAACAGTATAATTCTTGCAAACGATTGCATTGCACTTACGGTATTTGTAAGCATTTGTTCGCTATCGAGAAATATCTCACAATTTTCAACTAAATAATATTTTTCAAACTTGTTCCAATTACTTAATAATAATTTTTAAGTGTAAATGAATAGCAGTATTTTCTAAATAAACGTTCGATAGGAAAAAGAAGAAAATTGTCGAAACGACGTTTCGCTTCTTCCTCACCCTCCACCCGCCCTTAAACAACCACCATTTCCACCACTGGACTTTACACGGTTCCTGCCTGATGTTAATGTCCCTGATGATATTTGCTGGGATGGCGCAGCATCCATGGTACGTCCTCTGCTTCTCCGCTTCGAACGGTGAGTTGCATGCATTTCTGTTCCTCCGGTCACCCAATCATGTCGTAGGATGAAAGGTCCGAATCGGCACGGGTGACTGGTTGTATTACGTAGAATTTTTTGCGAGCATAGTGACCGCGGGTATTTTTTATACCCGTGAGTAGTAACATTCTTTTTTTAAATTTATTAGTTTAGGATAGGTCTTCTTGCACAGCTCGATTATAATAATTAATTTTTTAATAATTAGTTTAAACATATACACTTGAGAATATATTCGTGTTATTTATAAATATGCATATTAATATTCCGTATGAATATTTGCAAATGGCAAATATCTACACGAATATACCTGTTTGACATAAATATACTTGATCTTAAGCAATGAATTAATCGTGACAATATTAAGTCACGTTGGTTTATTTCACTTTGGCTAGAATTTAAAATATGAGTTAAAATTCATTTTTTCCCGTACAAGAATGTAAGAAATTTTACGTGCAAGAAGACACTTCGCGACAGGCAGATTTTTTAATCAAAGCAATAATTTTGAACACTGCTTCTGCACTTTCGAGTATATGCTTTGATAAAGAGATCGCCTGAGATTATTTCTTTCTTAATAATATTTAGAGTCAATTATTCCATTTGATCGAGTCTCAGTCTTTTTCAATTAACGCTACCTTTTTGCAACATTAAAGTTTTGTTCTAATTTATTAAATTAATAAAGTAGAGTTACTTAGTTACTATTAAATTAATAAAGTTGATTTAATCAGATACAAAGTAGTAAAATATAAAATCAAAGAACGTTAGTCCGTTAAATAAAAATTACACAAACTAATCATCTTTTTAGATCAGGATTTTCAGGTTTAACCCTTTCCGTGCCCATTGTCAGGATCTCATTCACGTGCCCAGGTGCTACTTGAATGGGAGAAAGACATTGGGCACGATGATCTAGAATTAAGTAATGTAATAATTGATCAGCGACTGACGATGTGTTAGTGTATCGTGCACGACGTATTTTCCACATTATGTGTGTGTGTTGTTAGGCCGTGGAAGTGCGTCGCTTTCTCTCATTCGTTAAAACTTCAAATATTAAAAATGTCGAAACATATACCGATTCAATTTACGTCTCGATACAATCACAATTTGTGATAATATCATCCACGCGATTAAGTGTAACCACGCATGTAATATTGCCGTAAATTACAATTATAATTTCAAGTTTACTTACATTTATTTTACCGATATCATTTCCTCAGATGCGTTTTATCACGTTTTACGCAATGGTCACTAGCCTTCGTCAGTCGATTTCAGGAGAAAGGTACGTACCTTAGAGTGTGCATGATGTGTGTTAAGCTCGGGTGTCGGAGGCGTCCCGGGACGTCCTCTCTAGTGTAGGACCTTTGCGCCCGAGCGTTTGTGTGAGAACCGTGGAGCGAATGTGTTGGTGCGCCTGTTTTGCCATTTTTAAATATAGCGCTAGGTAGGATAGGTAGTATACTTTCTAGTACGTCTGTTAATTATAAGTAGGTAGGGCCGGGCAGGTTGGCACAGTCTCTGGTCGGGTAGGCGCGTTTTCGCGTGACCAACCTGTTTCTGGAAATTTACTTGAAAAATCGACGGTGAAACTGGCACGAGTAGAGCATGCACTCGTCTCTGGTTTCGCCTTTCGATTTTTCGAATTTCGCGGTCGCGGTCGCGAATAGGCTCGAAACGAACGTTTATCGCTCGAGCACGCACATGCGAGTGAGCAACGATCACAGCAGTGATCGTTGGTCAGTCCATGTGCACTTCGATCAGCTTCCGCGGTTTATATTTTTATTTTCAAGTTTTTTTTTTGTTTGCGATTTAGAAGTCTCGAGCTTAGATTTAAGTTTCAGCGGGCATTGCGCCCGAAGAAAGAAGAGGCTATAAGCCGAAGAGGCCCGGCAAACTGCCACTCAAGAGGGCAACTACTAATGACTCCCCATCCACTGGGTCATCCAGAGCATGGGAAGTCATTATTGTTACTACTTTGTCACTATGCTCGATTTTAGTATTTGTAGTAGTAGTAGTAGTAGTAGTAGTTTGCTTTTTTAGCCGATGTATATATCGGTCCATCGTCCCATTGGGCAAATCGCGATTTTTCTTATTAGTGTTGCGATAAATTAATTACGGGTTGTATTAGAGTTGCGAGATAACATCGCGGCTTTTTATTAGTGTGGAGAGAAAATGATTACGGTTTGAATTAGAGTTGCGATAAAATGATAATCGCGTTTGCTTTAGAGTTGCGAATTACGATATCGCGATTGTCTTTTGCAAATTTTATTGTGCATTTTTACAATTTATCCTATTTTCTATTGTTTAAAATTAAATTATAAAAATGTTAGTTTTCAATTAATTTTATAGTATTGCAATTTGTAATATCAGAATATTTAAAGTAGCTTTTTCATATAGTATATAGTAATTTTCATTAAATTCACTATAAGAATTAGCGTTGCGATAATGAATGATCGCGTTTTGTTGAGTAGAGTTGCGTTCACAAACTACCCCAACCCTCCGACTGCAATTGTCGGACATTGTTTCTGGATTACACGTACAGCTACAAGAGCTGTGCAAGTGTGATCGTTCATCAGCAACCTCTTAAATGGTTGCACTTCGATCTCTCGCTATTAGTGTTGCGTATTGCTTAAATATGAGTGCGTAGATGTATACTTATTAGCGTTGCGTATTAAATATCGGAAATTTTCGGACTCTTTTTTTTTTTAATGGTAGATTAATTGATATTGCAGATATAACAAAGCACTCATCGCGTTTGATTTTGAGAATTTTCATAAATATTAGTAGTAAATTAGCGTTGCGAAACAAGAATATTCAGTTCCACTCTCGGCGTGTTGATCGGGTTTATATAGAGTGGAAGACGATTGAATTTTAGTAGCCCTTCTGGCTACTGCTTTGTTTCTTTTTCAACGCCCCTTATTAATGCGCCGCTTATTACTACGTTTATTACTGAAAATACTGCTATAAGACATATTCCTAAAAGTTAAAAGTTAAAAGGCAAAGTAGGTGATTTTATAATAATCGGGGTTTCCCTCATCTTAGTTATTCCAAATGAACTTTTCAACTTTTAATTCAGTTTAAATTCAATTACTTAAAATTCTTGTTTTTAACGTAACCCTAGTTTCGATTAAAAAGATACAAATGATTCTCTATATTTGCTAATATTTAATCGATAGTAATTTGATCTATAATTGACCATTATTAGTAGTTTCTTTTACCTTTTTTAAATTGTTCTCGTTTTAAAGATGCCTGTTTCTTTCATATAGAAACGGAAAAATGAGTTTGTTCCAGATTTATCAATTTACAGAAATTACATTTCAGTTACATATACGAACATTTCATAGCATATTAAATATGTATACTAGATACTCAAATGATTTTTCTTTCATTGTCTGATTGCTCAGGCTTCTTCCCGTTTCCCATTTTTAAAAAAAGCATATTGCGATCACTTTGGAGTATATAACTTCTCGATATCTTCATAAGTTTAGTACAACGAGTCGTATGTCTCTTTTGCAAGACTCTAAATTGTATATGCAGTGTCAATAGTTTCAATTCCATTCTTTCGTTCCAAGTTAGACAAATGTATCTTGTAATACTGTCCGATTGGTACGTCGGTACTCGGGCAGAGACCTGCATTTCACGTCCTCCGTAATCCTGTTCAAGTGGCGATCCCGCGGGGGTGGACCCCACTGTTCAGTTGGGGCCTTGCCTTCGTAATCCTGTTCAGCGGTCCCTCCCCGGGTTTTCACTTGTTTCAGTTGGAGTGTGTTAAATTGCAGGCCTGTTTGCTGGGTCACTAGTATCATCGGACTTTGCCATTGACCGTGATAAGATCCAGACGACTTGACAGGTATCGAGAGAAGGTCAATGCTTGGGCTTTCCGCTGAACCTTGGAGTTATCTGGTACACGGGAGTACGTCGCGTAGGTTTGTTAGTTCTTTCGAGAGATCGCGATCTCGTTCGTTTCGGGCGCGCCGCGATTTTTTCCTTTATCATCTGATACATCGGGCATCTTCTTGTTTTCCCATTTTTAAGGAAAACTTATTGAAATCACATTAGAGTTTATAACTTTTCAATATCTTCAATATCTTATAGTGTCGCAAAAGTAGAACGTTAAACAGTTTAGTACTGCGACTCGTATGTCCCTGCTGCAAGACACGAAATAGTATATACAGTGTCAGTAGCTTCATTTTCTTCTTTTCGTTCCAAGTTATATAAATGTGTCTTCGATACCGAATGCTGCCAGTAGGCATGCGAATTATTGTATAATATTTGTACTGATCGATGTAATCGTTGTGTGGGAGATAGATGTTGCGTTACTTATGCCTTGTTCTACGTTTGTAATGATTCATGTAAGCGCTGCGTTGGAGATATGTGTTTCTCAGTTAGACTACGAAGCAACTATTTCTTTACGCAGGCCCATGGTCAAGTAGAGTCAAAACTGGACATTCTGCCAATAGGTTGAATGTCGAGATCGATGTGTAGTGTTAAATAACCCATGGGCGGGCATGCGAGCGTTTTAGCCTTAATTAATCATAAGATAGATACCTATGTTATGTGCATTGTAAGCTCATTCTGTACAAAGATACTTATCTATCTTGGAACGAAAAATAAAGATCTCGTCTCTCTTGATCCCCCCGCTTACTACAGTGAAAAAATTGTTCCCACGATATATCGGTTCACGGTCGCTCAGTTCTTTCAAACCGTAGCGTGTCGTACTCGTTCGCGCGTATTCCGGGTACGTGCGGGTCAACGTGCACTGGACAAATCTTTGGATTCGTAAGTCGCCCCAAGCACACCTCTGTGGTTAGTAACTGCTCGAAAACTGCCCGTCGTTTGCCTCGAATCAAGGGAGTTGTCATCGCACTGGTGATACCTGCGATCCGCAATACTGTCCGATTGGTACTTCGGTACTCGGGCAGAGACCTGCATTTCACGTCCTCCGTAATCCTGTTTAAGTGAAAAACTCGCGGGCGGGGGGACCCCACTGTTCAGTTGGGGTAATGCCTTCGTAATCCTGTTCAGCGGTCCATCCTCGTGAGTGGACCCCACTGTGCAGTTGAGGCCTCTTGCCTTCGTAATCCTGTTCAGCGGTCCCTCCCCGGGTACTCACTTGTTTCAGTTGGAGTGTGTTAAATTGCAGGCCTGTTTGTTGGGTCACTAGTATCATCGGTCTTTGCCATCGACCGTGATAAGATCCAGACGACTTGACAGGTATCGAGAGAAGGTCAATGCTTGGGCTTTCCGCTGAACCTTAGAGTTATCTGGTACACGGGAGTACGTCGCGTAGGTTTGTTAGTTCTTTCGAGAGATCGTGATTTCGTTTGTTCCGCGCGCGCCGCGGTTTTTCTTTCATCGTCTGATTGTTGGGGCTCCTTTTCCATAGTAGCCTCATTTTTTTTCTTTCGTTCCAAGTTAGACAAATGTGTCTTTGATACGGAATGTTGCGGATAAAGTTGCGAATTATTGTACGATGTTTGTACTGATCGATGTACTCTTTGTGTGGGAGATAGATGTTGTGTTGCGTTTGCTTTGTTTTACGTTTGTAAAGAATAATGTAAACTGTGTATGCGGATTGATGCTGCGTACTGTATGCTTTGTTTAAAGTTTGTTAAGATTCGTGTAAGCGCTGCGTTGGAGATAGTCGCCTCGTAGCTTCGACTGCGAAATTTCTATCTCTTTACGCAGGCCCATGAAGTAGAATCAGAACTCGACATTCTCGTTAGCAGCTTGAATGTCGACATTTTTGTGTAATGTTGTGTAACTCATGGGCGGGTCTCGTGCGTAGTCACCTCCACGTGGTGAGACCTGGTAATTGGCAGCGTTTCTCAAAGATTAATCTCCACGTTATTTGTTTTTCCATCTTTCTTTACATTGCTTTGTTACGTTTCTCCTTTCTTTATATTATCGAACAATTAATCTTTGGAAAACAATGTCAAGCTGAGAACTACGCTAACACAGTCCAATCTAGACAATCCAAAATTCGTTGTGGGCGCTGTGGGAAATCGCACTAACATCGTGGGATGAGTACATCTTATTTAATTACTTTCTCCAGTCTTTGTAATGATCTCTTTTAATCGTTCTTTGGAAGATGGATATTACGTGATATATGTTTGTTTTTAAGTTTGTAAAGATTCATTTTATCATTTTGTGGGAGACAGATGATGTGTGGCGTATGCTTGCTTCTATGTTTTATTAGCTACGTAGTATTAGCTGTAACTCTCAACTAAATAATCAAAATGGGATGAGTATGTTTTAGTTTTAGTTGTTCATAAGATAGACATATCTTAATAAATTATAAGCAACCATCGTGAGACGCCGCGAAATACCGCAGGGACGTCGTGGGATGTGTGTTCTAGTTTCAATAGTTTTAAGAGAAATATACTCAAGCTAAGGAAACTCTATTATGAGCGCATTTCCTAAATAGATACGCTATCTATCTTACAAGAGAATATGGGGAATGTAATAGAGAATATAACGAAGAAGGATCACCGATAGTATATTTATAATAATCGATGTACCTGATCGATATATTTACAAGTAAGTTTTCGGTGATCCTTTTGCTCTTCTCCTTAGTCCTTCTGCTCTTTTCGTCGATCCCTTTTTTTATATCGGTTCTTTTTATTGGTCGAAATTTAGCCGTTTGAATTGTCCATAAATTACAAGCTACTTATTCGAAATAGGGGAAAATATTTTAAACATTAATTTGTAATGCATATATTATGTGTAAATGAAAGAAAATTGAAACAAGAGCAGACTAAAACTATTGTATACACCTAATATATCCTGCACCTCGTTTGTGTCTCTAATTCGTCTGTGAGAAAAGAGTACACTTCGTTTGCTTCTTTTCTTCTGTCGCCTAGACGTTGTTGCACTGATTTCATATGCATGGAATGTGTTAATAAATTCCATAGAATTTCATTTCCAAGTCTTCAATTTTATTGGTCTTCGTTTCCAAGGATCAGGAGCACGAAAACTTCTTTGACCGGGAAACCGGGAAATCCTTGACCATTCATTCCATCATTCTCCGGTTGACAACTCTTCGATTCATGGCATAACGCGCGCGGAATTCCGGTTAGTCTAGCACGGAAACATTTCAATAGGAAGTACCAATAACCTGCGTTACTCAAACATAAATATTATGACTGATGTTGAATCATTCAGCTAAGAAAGAAATATTCTCGGAATTTCATTCTTCACTTCTTTTATTCTTCCCAAACTATTCGAATTTCACAGAAATTGCATTCTTTTGTAGTGATTCTAAATTATCCGAATCAGCTTTGGAAAATTCCAAGGGGATTAAATTCTCAAATTTAGGAATTTGGTGATATTAATATAAGCATTAAATGTTGTCCAATAGTCAATTATTTGTAGCAGAAATATCAAAATCAATTTATTCGCTGTTATGGATAGTGAGAATATTAGTGAGAGTTTCTTATACAAGCTCAAATTTGGAAAAATTGCCATAAAAGTTATTGGAGACGTGAATTTAATAATTTAGGAATGTTGAAGACTTCCTTTGTCACATCTAGACAATTTAAATACGTATAAGTTATTCGAGAAGAAATGAAGAAATTTTCATGAATTGTTAAATTGGAGATACAATTGATAATTTACGTAGATCTTTTTTTTTTATACGGTATGTCAATATTTTACATGTGTATAAATAGTGTATACATGCGACTATTTCTGTAAGTATCAAAGATACGAAAAGATGTTTTGAATATGAGTTGTATAGTATCAAAGAGGACATAATTTGGTATAATTAGCTTTTCTGTAGGTAGACAGGCAGAGGTCATATGAAGATAATATACATTTTTTAAAATGGAATTATACAGGGTGGTTGATAGCTGGTGGTACAAGCGGAAAGGGGGTGATTCTACGCGAAAAAAGAATTCTAAAATATAGAATAAAAATTAAAAAAATTTCTTTTTTTTTTTAATTTTTCCATCGAGACAACGATCTACAGTGAGATCCGTTATAACGAGACGTGATAAAGTGCACGCGTACCGAGCGAACATTCAAAGTCGATTTTCTCGAAAACAAAGCCTCGAACGAAAAATTTTTATTCTACATATTCGACTTCTTTTTTCGCGTAGAATCACCCCCTTTCCGCTTGTACCACCAGTTACCAACCACCCTGTATAACTTTAAATACAGTAATCTATCCGTCTCAGCATTCCCTACAAAAAGGTATTAATATATTTATGTTGAAAAATCATTAGCATACAAGATATTTCAACTTCAATTTGTGAAATTTAATGTATGAAGGACAAAGACAACGTAAACACAGCAATACCGCTTCGTCTCTTTCCTTCTCTTTCATACGTTAAGTTTCACAAATTAAAGTTGAAAATATCATGTAAACTAATCATTTTTCAACATAAATAAGTTAATATTTCTTTGTGGGGGAGGTAATCGAAACGAATCGATTACTATATTTGAAGTTGTATGATTCCATTTAAAAAAAAAGTCTATCACTGTCGTACGATCTCTACTTACCATAGACATCTACAATACAATCAATCACATCAGATTATGTCCCCTTTGATACAACTTTTGTCCAAGACATTTTTCTATATTTTTTATACTTATAGAAATAGTCGCGTATATACATTTGGAACGAACATACTGTATATACAGGTTTAACGTCCCTTGTGCAATACATGGTTTCAGTTTGTGTCTGCTATGTGCGTTATACGTCAGAATAAAATAACATGGTCCACTGCGACTGACACATTGCATTCTTCCCATACGAGGTATTTCTCCCTTCAAATCGTTCCCGAGTCTTTTCTCGATAGATGCAAATGGAAGATTTTCTTTGGTGGCCTATTCGAATGCGAGTAATAGCGGTTTTGTTTCTTCTGGTTTGTGAGTGAGTTATATCGTATTTATATAGCCGGGTGCTGGTAGTCTCCAATCTCTTTCCCACAGCTGCATTACTCGGTTTTTCCAGTCTATAATTGAGTCTTGCGTGAAGGAGGTCATAAAATATTCATTCGAATATGAGGACATAGTGGTCTGTTACATAAATCTTGTATAATGAAACAAATTAGCGTGAACACGCTTTGAATCATGTAGAAATTACTTTAATTGAACATGAACATGTTTTAAAGAACAGTAAATCCCCTGTTACCCGAATTCTCTATTATTCGAATACGTTTCGCATGTAAAAAGTTGAATCCTTTACAAGAATTTTTGTTAACTATCAACGATACTCCTGGCGAAAACGTATTAATCTGATCTAGCGTGTATGTGTTCCTGTTTATGTGTCGTGTAACTGGAAGACACCGCGAGGCTGGCAGATAGGCGAAGATAAAATATTTCATCCTATTCTATTCTGGCGAAAGTGTGGTACAATTTCGCAAGCAATTATAGATTTAAAGGAATGCTGTTATTTTTAAGAATTGTATGGTCCCATATGCTTGATTGGACATTAAACGTGTGACACTAAAAGGAGCATATAGTACAAACGTTAATGAACTACATTGAAGATATAGGAAGAAGCGAACGGTAATATTGATGTAAGAGAAACTGTTTCTGCATCGAATACAATACCAGAATTCCGTGATTCTGATAACGCTGACGTGATAGAATGGTTTCAATGTAATGAATCTTCTTCAATTGGTCATAATACTAATATACCGAGCGCTTCGAATAACGAATTGAAACACGAATATAATGGCAATGATGATATCCTTCAACGTTCTGAAGTATCCGAAGCCTTGGAAATAGAATCAAGATGGTAAGAGGCATAGAAGGAACGTAACTTTACCGAATTAAATCTGGCGAAAAAGATAAAGCAGCTAAAAAGATTTGCCACCCATAAGTCTTTAATCGAATCATATTTAATTTCGTTATGTGTATCGCTCTTATTAATGTTCGCTGTATATAATAAAATTGAGAAATTTTTATTTTTTATTGGGAAATATTCTACTTCCATCTTGGACAATGAGAAAATTGTAATGTAGAATCTAAATGTAATTTCCATTTTTAAATAGTCATCAATAATGTTAAATGATAGTGTCACAACGTCGCCTCTATAAGAGAAGGTATAAGTACCAATAAACGTTAGTCAATTGGTTTTTAGCTTTTGCCTGTGCTATCAATCTATATGAATGGAACATTGAATTTTCTTTACATACAGGATTTCCTACAGATGCACTTTCCTTTTTCGCGAACTTCAACTACATTAGTGCATAAGTCTTCTTTTCTCCCGAAAAACGTGTTTCTTGGCACTTACAGTGTTTTCTACAAGCACTCTTCGTTTAGACTTCCTTTTAAAATACTTACATGCAGATGAACATCAGGATAATAATCGTTCCGTTATTCGAAAATTTCCTTATCCAAACTGAAGTTCCAC
Organism: Bombus flavifrons; assembly: GCF_040668555.2. Classification (NCBI taxonomy): domain Eukaryota; kingdom Metazoa; phylum Arthropoda; class Insecta; order Hymenoptera; family Apidae; genus Bombus; species Bombus flavifrons. The sequence continues at coordinate 5,643,200 of NC_138455.1, read as the reverse complement.
TGTGTCTAACAATAAAATAAAAGTGTTATTAAAAAAAAGAAGCGACATTTTATAGGCACCAGTCGAATAATTACAAACAATGGAGGAATATGAGATCCGGGAAATTTACTGGCTCTTTAAATCAATTCATTATAGGAAATTAACGTACCATGAAGATGTAGAAATAAGAGACGTTGGTGAATTGAATGATGTCTGATTTACATTTCCTTTCCTACCGCAATCGTATTGTGGTAAATGCCCAAAATATAGTCAGAGTATGACCACTTTATCTATGTAATGACGGTGATAAACTCGGTATCCTGTAATAAAAAGGAATTCATCCATCATGATACCAGATAAAATCCATCAATTTGATTCATCGTTACGTTAATTGCGCAAGGTACAAGGCAATGATTCCTCGCCAGTGGAATGGACCGTGTTACGCAAATTTGTACAGAAAATTCTTGAAGTATACACTATTGCGACATGTCTCTAATCGAGTCTTTTTGAGGTTGAGAGGATCGGCGCGTAAACTTGTAAGAGAAATGCGTATTTGTTTGTTGAAGTTATATTGCAGATGGTAAAGCGCGAATTTGCATAAATATGCGCAGTCTGCTAATGACATTTAGATCCATATTTATTAAAACATATTTACTCGTTGTGGCAAGTACCAACTTTCACAAACTTCTTGTATGTTTTATAGGAGCTTTGTTCAGGTTTGAGCATCGCCTGAGAGTCGGTGATTTAAGATTGCAAAAACTGGTCATTGGAAAAAGGATCTGATATCGATCTTGTGATATTTAGCCGTTAGGAAGCTATCTTTGTTGCTGTGATGAATTGAGGCTTGTTTTCTGAATATTCACCAAAGGAAGATAAACTTGAAACTACAAACAAACGAAATGGAAAGAACTATTAAATCATGCGAAGAAAAATATATAGCTTTAATTAAAAAAAGAAAAAAAAGAAAGGAACTTTACCTACATCTCTGGAGAAATAATAAGGTGCAAAAAAATGTTCTTTGTCAAAAATATCCTCTCTTTATGATCTTTGCAAAATTCAAAACATGTACAAATTCTTTCATATCTGCAATACATCAGGGAACAAAGAGCTGTCCACAGTTACAGGCACGCCCGTATGTATTGTACTGTAAAAAAAGTATATATTGAAATCATTAAATTTGATATATGTATGTAAAAAAATATTCTATGTGAATATTTAAAGAATAAGACACTTAATTTTAAAGTAATGAAAACTGGCTCCTCCGAAGACACAATACAAAACGGTACCCGTTTCATTAGAGTTTTCATACTTTCATGCGTCGTTTCCCAACCCTTAATGACGCGTAAACCAAAACCCAAAGGGTTACCTTTTAACCCGAATCGACAGGTAGTGAATTACCAGAATAAGAAAAATATACATATTTTCATATTTCTTAACATTATTATTATGATACGGCTTCAATCGGATTATTAATATTACGAGATAAAAATGATACCAAACACGACTATATTTGTATTAACTTTAGGAGTAAAAAATCACCTCGCTCTACCTGTTCTACCTATTTCTCTATCTTAACCTTGGCATACGCACGGCGATCGGAAATTTATGTCTAGGAACACCTTCGGCAATCTCAACTATCAACGTTCGTCAACAGCGGTCATAAAAGTTGACCTAACTCTCGGTCGTCCTTCGTGTCAACTTGACACATTTTTCCGAGAAAAGATTATATTATTCAGTCATCTATGGAGTAACTTTTTTGAAACTTTTTGATTTCGACATGCGAATGAAATTCAACGAAAGAGAATCCATAGGAGCGCATCCATACGAATGACAAAAAGCTAAATAAATTGTTTATCTTTTCGTTTCATCGATGTTTTGCCATTGTGTCAATTTGACGCACGAGAGACACATTGATTTGCGAAAATGAGAGATGGATAAGGGTTAAATACTCAAGAACGCGTTCGAGGCGTTCTTGCATACGTTCAACCAACCTGTAGGCAAATTACTGGACATTCGAATTTACTGGCTTGGCATTTTCTCGAGATGAAGGAAGGTGAAAAGATTAGCAGGTAATCGATGAATGCACGTTTTGAAGAAAGAAAGTGCAACCCTTAATATACCAGCCGCATCAAGTAGCGACAAGCCCTGAGGTGACCGCGTAAGAAGCCCGAGTGACCGACTAACGGTTCACAGGAAATAAAATAATAAAGCGCATCGAGCTTAAGGAACAAGAGATTTCTAGGTGTCTAAAACCAATCGTTAATCGCTTAAACTATCTTTAAAGAGTCGATGGATTTATGATCGTATTATTGTGCTGAAATATATAGCCTGTCTCATAACGTTTGTAATGCGCTTGAGAGATCAACAGAAGGCGCAAAATTAATGAGAGAAGTTCATACGAACACGTGTTCTATTTGATCTTATTCCAAAGCTATAGTCATTTTTGTGTTTCAATAATTCGCAACTGCTTACCATCATAGAAGGTGGTCAAAATGGCTAGCTAAAAAAGACTACCTTAAAAAATGATTCGAAGAAAATTCCATCATTCATCATTCATGCTGGTCTAATCAGTATAACTTTATTGATCTATAGAGTTTCTTCACAATATCATTAATAAGCGAGATATTTGCACGTTCCGATTTAAATGCTTCACCCTGTGTAACAAACAAGTAGAGAGCCCGTCTTTGATGACTTTCGTCTGGATGCTGATTGTCAGTAACGTTAAGGGGGTATTGTGGTCTAGAAATTTGAAAAAATCGAAAATTTTTTTTCCATATTTGCAAAGTTTAAACATTCAAGAATATGCCCTTAAAAGGATTTTTCAAAATTTCAATTATTTTATGAGTTACAGCCATTTTTGTGACGCGGCATCTGCTCCGGTCTGACCGGAACAAATGAATAGTAGACGGTAGACGTTGTCCGAGTAAAATTGTCTCAAAACTTTAAACGCGTTTGTCTCGAAACTACTTTTTTCGAGTTGGCGTGCACGATATCTCAAGTTCTAATAAACCGATTTATTTTAAATTTGGTCTGAATATTCCTTTTATACTCCTCTATCGTCCGGATTACGCTCAGCTCAAAATTTTTAATATTACTATTTTTTAAACGTTCGGAATTGTCAAAAAAACGTGCGAAATAAGAAATTTGTTTTCAAACGGCCGTCATTTTGTGAAAAAATGTTGTATTGACTTTTCCAAATTTCAGACGATAGCGGCATCTATACTAATTAAGAATCCCTCCTCATTTTTTGTTTCGGATGACCAGAAGGGTTGATATCATGCACGCCACGACACCCCATTTTTTTGACAGCACCCACTTTGCCAGCTCATAACTCTTTAAATATCGAGTTTTCTTTTTCAGTGAATTTTTTACGTAATCTCGAAATATCAATAAACAAATGCTAAAAAGAAGGATAGCAAAAATATTTTTTGTTTCGCTTATACAGAGCTTCAAAAATCGCCCGAAATTCATGCCTCTAGACCAGAATACCCCCTTAATGGAAATTGACGATGGTCGAAAATAAGCAAAAAGGAATACTCTCACCGATAACGTGATATCGATAACCAAAATGAATTTCTCTCATCTATAATAGTTATAAACAACCACAAAGAAATTCTCTCATCTATAATGGTTATTGATAAGCAAAACAAAAGTTACATAATCGATAATGGTTATGGACGATCAAAAGAAAAATTCTCCCATCGACAATGGTTACCAAACAATTTAAATCATTTACAATGGTTATTAGTAGCCAGAACCAGTTAAACGTTCGTATGAACGTTTTTCATTGTTTTTGCGTCTCCTATCCACTCCTGAATTGGATTTCACATGTTATGATTACTCCGTATATTAATTTAACTTTATCAAATTACGTTTAATCGTCTTCAAATCACCGTTCGGTTACCGGCCTTCCTTTCCTCGTTTACGTAATCATATGAAACTTACGAATTTAAAATCTGGTACACATATAAACGGTGCAAAAGAATTTTTTTAGTAGGCAATTACAATCGGAGTTAACCAGTTTCCGGCAGATATAACTGGTTCGCCGTTCACTTTCACCTGCATAGATCTTCTTATCCCTTAACTACCCGTGAAGGACGTTTAACATGCGAATTTCTGCATATTGCATCGAATCCCAAGATATTCGTGGAAAATTCTGCAATTTCTATTTCGAATATCCTATTCATATTATAACATCGTATCCTTTTAATTCATCGTATTCTCAAACTACTTAACTATTGAGAAAAACTTAACTATTATTATTGAGAAAACTTAACTATTCAGTTTTAGAAGAACAAAGCCTCCATGTAGGGAAACATTGTATTCTGTAGCTTCCATTTATTTCTTTAATCGCCTTCTTTCGAATAGAATTCCTTTTTATACCCGTTAATTCTTGCACTTAATATTGTTTATAATAAATTTCCAAGAAATATTCGAAAGGAGAAAGTGCAAGATCTTTAAGACGTTGTGACAATTAAGCCACGAAAAAAGTAGAGAAACGTTAGCCTTCGTTACGAGATTCTTTCATTTCGACTTCCTCTTCCAGTATTCTTTCGTGTCCAACTATGGCAATCAATGTAATTTACATTCATCCTTGATGCAAGAAAGTCTATAATCAAACAAGGTTCGTTATAAACCTTCCTTGGTCCGTGGACTTCACTCCTCTGTTCCATTGACCCTCGCATCTCAGGATATTTGGGAATCTTACAAAGATATAGCACTGGAAAACTGTCAATAACCGTAATATAAAATGGATAATATTGTATTCATTTATATCAATCTGATGATCTACAAATTGGTTTTACATAGTTTATAAACATAAAATAAAATTAAAACTAAACTTACCAATAACTACAGTGGCATCATAAAAATATACCAGTTCTTTGTTTATCCCTCCTCTTTATCCACTACATGCTTTCTCTTTATGCAAACATTCTCTCCATTTAAAGTTCATTCATCCATTCATGCATTCCTTCATTCATTCCAAATGTATAGTATATGAAAGAATATATGTATAACATAAGAAGAAATACGCATACTTTTCTTCACATCATCTGGATAAAATTTATATCTATTGTCAAATATTACAAGTGTTCTACTTTAGACATTTTATATATTTTTACATGTTACATACATTTCGTAAATTCTTGAAACCTTAAGGTAAGATTCTCGTGTAACAACAACAAAAGCAGCTGATCTCCCTCAATTACATTTTATATATTTGAATATATTTTATATATTGACATTTTATATATTTTTACATGTTACATACATTTCGTAAATTCTTGAAACCTTAAGGTAGGATTCTCGTGTAACAACAACAAAAGCAGCTGATCTCCCTGAATTTTGTTTCAGACTAACTACAGGTTGCATAGGGCTAGATCTAAAAAAAATTCATAGAATTCATTTGCTACATTTCCACGTAGGAATCACCCTTTTAAAATACCCCCAAAAATGCATCAATATCCCCGATCTAACAAATATCGCCTTTTCCTATTTCGTTGCGAACTCTCCGAGCTCGATATGCATCATAATATATCGATAACACTAATATATTAATATATGAATTTAACAACCATCAATCATTTCATCAAGATCGATCAAGGTCAGGATACTCCTGATGACAAAATTTTACACAAAGGAGAGCAGAAAGAGGAGGGATAGAGAGGAGTAGGGGCCGGGATTCCCCCATTCCGATCGAGTTTAGGTTTGCGATCCCTACCTCGCTTATTTTTCTGTCAGCGTGCCGCCGCAAATCACGGGTCAGTAGAAGTTCGATGCTCGTGAAGGTGGTGTATATACCTGGTGTGATCGTTGCTATAGATGTCACAATGTTATAAACTCGAGATCCTTCGCGCGTTTCAGTTCGACGAGAATCATTGTCAACCTCCTCATTGGATATTCGGCCTTTTTCTCGGCTGTCATCTCGCAATTTACCTGCTGAATCAATCAAGATGAGAAAGGTATCGTATTTCTTTTTTTTTTTTTTAGTAAAATAGCGAAACTTTCGTTTCTCGCGAGGGCAAACCTTTCTAGTCTAGTAACTATTTTATTTCTTACGCTTCTTTTGCAGTTTTTGACAATATTACGTGAATAGAGGCGAAATACGACTGTTTTGAGTTTACGAATAAATTGATTCAAAAGTTATGTGGTTCTAAAGTTTGGTACTCTTGACTTACTTTAACGTGATAAATTTAGAAGACAGATTTTATTATTGATTTAAACACGTACTGTGCTCAAAGTAGCGGAATATCGTTTTATTACTGATATATGAATCGATTTGTCAAGCAACATTTCTAAGCAAGCGTTAATGCCGGAAAAACGTATAGAGCGGTCCGTAACTGATGGTACAATTGGGTACAGAGTGATTCTTCAAAGTGAAAAAATAAGTGGAAAATGTGGAGTAAAGTCTGTTCGTATGATGTTTTCTGAGATAATCGAGTTCGAAAATTGATCGACTATACTTAAACTGGACTAAGTGCAGACTAGCTGTGAGTAAACTATCAGCACGAGCTGATATTATACATATGAAAACAAGTGAAAATTGTGCAATAAAATTTTTCCTTTCGAGCTCTTATTCTCAAGAAAATAAAGTTTGAACATTTTCATAAAAATAAAGTTAATTAAGATCACAAATATCTATATGTTGATGGGAAACTCGAAAAAGGTAAAGATAGGCAGAATATATATTTGAATGTAATTTGAAATGAATGTAAGGAATATCTTCGTTGTCCAATATTTAATAGACGATACAAAGACGATTTAAATCTTTGTTTGAATCCCATTTGTTTAGATTTGTTATTGTTTGTTTCATACGAGTATGATGTTCTTTTTAGTAAAATAAAATGTCCATCTCTAATCATTTTTGGACACAATAGCAAACCTTTGCCGGACACTAACATGATATATTTTCAAATTTACTTCCCTCCAAAAAAAAACTTATGACAAAATTTTATCCTACAGTTTTCACTTACTTTCGCGTGTAGTTTAATCTTCTGTCGATTATTTATTCTTGTCCGATCCGCAATTAGCCAAGTTTAAATATAATTGTTATATTTACAAAATCGATTATTTTTCAAAAACGAAAAAATTTTTTCTTGTACAATCATTCTGTATCCTATCGTATCAACAGTTACGGACCACGCGGTATAGTGTAACCAATAATAATACTATTTGTATTATTTTTTCTATTTCCGCAAGACACTATCCAGTTATACTCATAGTGTCAACAAAGACGAAAGATTTAGTACGCATACGAGGAGGAAAGGTATACGGAATTTTGCAATCTTTCTCGCGTAATAACTCTTGAATGAGAAGATTCCTAAGTTTAAAATTAGTATCGTTGAACTCTATTCGATATGTAATGTCGATAAATGTAGGTTTTCGAGCCAAAAAATTGGGCAGCTAGAGGTAAAGTTCATACTTTGGAGATTTTACGATGTGTAGATTTTGTTTGTATTTGTGTAGTATTTGCAATATTTCTCATGGGAAATTCGAAAATATAAAGATAGCCGGAATGTATATAATTTGCGGGAATGTAAGGAATATATCAGCGTTGTTCAATATTTAATGGACGATATGAAGACGATTTAAAGCTCCGTTTAGGTCTCATTCTATTAGTTCTGTTCGTCGTATGAAGATTTCTAGAAAAATAGAGAAAATGATGATATTTCAAGTGATTTTAAATTTTTACGCGTTTGTGGGGAAATAAAGGATGAAAACATACCTGCAGAAATATATAAAATAGCCAAAGTAAAATATCCAGTAGAATATTTAATAAACGAAACAAAATTACCATTTAGGTTCCATTTCTTCAATTTTATTTCTATGAATTTTTTAGATGAATTTGTATCAATTTTTTCGGTAAAATGAAAGAAAATGTCCTCGTATTACCTCGTGTCATTATAAATTCAAATATTATATCAATATGATATTTAGTATATCAATTTAATACATCAGTGACTCGTGGATTATAATTCTATTCAGTTTAACATTTCCAACATTTACGACTGGTCCGTAAAGGGTTGACATTTCCTCAATCTAATTGATAGTACTACAACATATTAATACCATTACTTATCTTCATGTGTAACCCATTCTCTGGCACGAACCATGCGAATGTTTCTGCAATTCCTAGTTTGAAGGTGAACAAGTAGCAGTCGATGACGTGGTCATTTAACGATCATACTGATTAATAAGTCTAATAACCAAGGTGAGATTCGATTATCTTTCTTTATCTTCAAATCAACAGGAAGATCTCGTTACTTAAGAAATATACGTGGTTATTAATTTTATTTTAAAAATTACGTGGCAAAAATTACCTCATTTTATGGCGAGTACGCTTACTTTCTCATCGACTACAGGGGAAAAGAACTGAGACGCCGAAGCTTAGACTGAGAAGCTTATCCCAAGTCTCTACCGGAACAGTCGCAAAATCCAGGCTGCGCCAATCTTCTTATCTCCTGCGTCAAACGCACTGTCTTTTCTCTTTTTCATAATTTTGGAAAATTGCATCATAATCTAAATTTGAAAAATTTTTAGTTCCATATCGGTATTCCAGAGACGAAACAATCACATCAAAATCACCTTTCTTTTTCTATGGAAAGAAAAGTCAACGCAGTACGTGGCAGATCCTGCAAAGACGAAACTAAGGGCTAAGCTTTCCTTCCTGGATGCATCGCAGACATTCGAGTTGAATTTTGTATTCCTCCCAACAAATCTCGTCGTCTTCCTCTGTTCGTGCACACTCATACACATACACACACCTATTGTTTGATATACATATTAGTTTGAATTGTTGCTATTCATTAATTTCATAGAATACTTATGATTTTTCATATGGCATTTTATGTTTTAATCTAAACGATACGTTGCTAAATCTAATATTACCTATGCTTTCAAGTAACTCATCTTCATTCTTTAATTTTTTGGTGTAAAATAATTATGCAGATTGTAAATCGCGGATGCAGATTATTCTATACTATAATCTATAATTAGCGTTGTGTTAGCTTCTTCATTGAGATTTGCTATCTCTTCATACCTTTCTATTTATCACTTGTCATAGGCACTTATTTTGAAGTACATATTTGAAGTAGTTTAATACCGACGATGTAATTATTATTGGCATACAGTGTAGCACCTGGTACGATCATCAGAATCTAAAAATGAAAAAAGTTTGTTATAATTAGTTACACGGAAGTTTGTGGTGAGAAAATAGATTGAAGATTATAAAAAATTAGACAAGTTGTACAGTTTCAAACAAACATTAACTTTTCTAAGTAGTAGACAAATTGAATCTATATCGACTAGAAGAACATTAAAAATGAGAAATGAAATAAAGATCAAAGGCATAATCCCTGGAAAAATGTATAACGAATAAGATAAGCCTCGTTTGAAGCTAATTAGTCAATTAGTCATTGAATTAGTAAAACAACCACTAGATACGTAAATTGAGCTTATATTGATTAAAAGAATATTATAAATAAAAAATGAAATAAATGTCAAAGATATAATAAAAGATAAAAGTAGATTAGTTAATTAATTATCGTTAATTAATCATTATTCAAAAACATGTTTTCGTTGAAAAATGCGTTTTAATGAAGTTTTAAGGTATCTACGGCTTAAGATTTTAAATTCGGTAACTAAACCGCCTTGTGAGGACTATCGTGCTGTCTTTTAAGTCAAATAACGCTCCCATACGTATAGTCTGTGCAGATTATCTATCCATCTCAATATTGCATTTCGCGCGCATATTACACACACTACAGGACGTATCATAACATGTGGGACCTATTTCATGAATGAACAGGAGACACAAAAACATTGAAGAAATTTCACATAAATGATTCCATTTGACCTTGTTTCGAAGCTACAACCATTTTTGTGTTTCAATTTTCAATAGTCTTCAACTACTTAGCTTCGCCATTTCCTCAGGATATCGCGCAGGACCTGTTGCCTGGCTTGCTCGTTCCCCAAATTTAAATCCATCAGATTTTTATTTCTGCGTCAACTTGAAAGTAATCGTGCACTTGACACGTATTGACAGTATCGAAGTATTAAGTTGTCCCAAAAGTTTCTTTCATTTTATAAAGAAATTTGTTTTATATTATTTTACTGAATTATGTATGATCGATTTTGTTCGATTACTACAAAATGTCGTGCATCTACTATTTCCTTATAAAACGAAAGACACTTTTGAGTCAACGAAATTACAGATTCAACGAATGACTGGAATTTTTGAAAGGTCGATAAATTCTTTGATACGACTACTGCAAACTCGCATACAGACCGAGGGTGGCTGTATCGAGCATCTTATACGAAGGTAATCAATTGCGTATCATTGGAACACTAAAACGGCTATGACTTTGAAAGAAGGTCAGGTGGAACACATTTTCGTTTGAACTTTTTTCCACTGCTTCTGTACTCTCCTGTCCGCTTCTGAAGTGGGTCCCACATATTATGATACAACCTGTACAACCAACTATCGCCGGCCACTGGCGCATCTTGTCAAACGAGCTCTAATTTCGTTATTTTCTCGAATTCACCTTTAAAATTTTAGGAGCGTGTCTTTGAAATGTATCTTCTAATTTATGTAAACCACAGAAGATCGACTTTTTGCAGCAGTTGCTCGAGAATGCCTGCTTAAAAGTTTTAGGGCATCTTTCACTTTCGATCGAACTTGAGTATCCGATATGATTTATCTATTTTCCAGTGAAATTTTTAACACAATAACTACTTTCTTCGTTATATAAAATAACAAGTTCACCGATAATCTATCGTGTCTTTTTACGATTACTGAAATTTTCCCAGGTGTGAAGCAAGTATGGTAATTATGCTAACAGTTTTAATCGCGAGTTTACATAGAGTATAATGAAACGAATGATTCAATGATCTTTGAGAATCAAGGTAGAGCAATTATCTTCTAAATCGTTCATTCCAAATTCTTCGTCATTTTCTTCTTCATCAGAACGATAAAAATGTCTCGTCAATCTCGTCTCATCGGTGTATAAAAATATTGGTCATTATCTATGCGCTTACGAGAGTGATAATAAATAATCATCTTTCTCGCCGTTTCCACCACGTCGTTATCAATTTCTATGCGAAACATTATTAGAACTACGAGTAAATACGAAAGCAAAGGCACAATCACTTTCATGATGTCATAACACGTTAGCCAGAGAAAAATGTCTTAAATATGTAGATCGTGAAAGTTTCTTTGTTACTTTCGTAACGAAATTTCTTTTCCCTTCCATTATTTCAAGATATATGTAATCATTTGATCGATGTATAAAAAGTCTGTGATTCTTACTCTATGTAAAGTTTTAAATATGATGTGTTAAAAGCATGAATGAAAGTATGCCAATGACAATAACGCGACATCCGGAAGTTGTAATTATTCAGAAGGTCCAATAATACGTACTATTAGCTTTGACATTATGACTGTAAAAAGTTGTTTGACCAGTTATTTTCGTAATGAGCCGCAAAATCCTATAAAACAAGAATACAAAAAAGTTGAACCTGGCTAAGAACGAATTTTCCTCTTAAAAGCAACGATTTCACGGCTTGCTATACCGAAACAGGAAAATAGTAAAATAATATCCGATAAATTACGTTTTTAATCTCTATGAGATTTTATGTAATATTATTGTTGATAAAAAAAATGTATGTATATTAGAATTGTGTTCGAGGAACGTGTTTTTGATGTTTTGAATTTCGTTGATTCCCATCAGGATGTTTAATTATATTAAATATCATTATATCAGTAGATTATTGTCGGACTGCGAATATCTATGCAAATTTGTAGTTTTATGAAAATGATGAAAAAGGTGGGACTTTAGATGGCAGAGTATTTTTGCATTTTTAAATTTCCCATAAATGCATAATATATAAATAAATAGCTTTTGGACTTGTCTTATCTATCTGATTTTGTTCAATGAAAAAGCCGTGCAATTAATATAATTATTATTGTTATATAATTAATATGGTTATAGTTTACACATGCTTTTAAAACTACTCGCCTCAGCTAATAAACATTATTAGAAATTACTACTTGCAATTTACGGTAATCTCTCTCACTGAACAATTATATTCGTGTAAAAACAAATTTGCTCAATCGGTTGATAAATGACGAGTGAAAAATAAGATTGTATTTATAAACAACAATTAATTTCATCGTTTTAAATAAAGTATTTAGGCTTGTTCAAATACTAAATAATTTACTTCTCTTTTCTGTCACAAGTTTTAAATAACAAATTGCTCTCTACTTGAATAATTATTTAAATGAAAATTTAGTCAATAAAGCCAAACGTTGTTAATTAGAGCAATACAATTTTTCAATACGGATTTCGTTAAATTTTCTATTAATTATTATTCATAATTCTCTCAGCACATATTCCTTTCATAGATAAGTGTGTGGCAACACCCCGTTAGAAATCAGTTCGTCATATTATATCGCGATATTTTTTTTTTAACTTCATTAAATAGATCATAACGTGTGATACACTTTATATGCAATATATGATCGTAACTGCACCGTTTGATTGCATACATTGTTTCCTTCGAAGGATGATTTCTATTCTATAGTTTCACAGCTGGATAATGTTTCAAAATACTGTTGGATGATTTCCGAAGTGCATAAAACGTATAGAACGTCGCGTATTCCACGCTGATCGAGCGTTGTAGAGGTATGCAATTCCGACCACAATTATGTTTATCGGTATGATGTCGTGGTATTGCGTGCGCGCAATGCCGAGTGGCAATTATGGGAGTAATTGTACGATGTTATGCGTCGCATTCAAAGTTTTTCACTTTCGACGATTCTCTTTGTAATGGACGACCTGAAGCGGTAAACGATCTAATTTAAAGTTGACACTTACGCTTTTAATTTTATCTTTCGATAATAAAAACTAAAAGAAGCCTTTCTTTTATCATTGGCCTTGTGTCTATTCGGCATAAAATGTATTGCTAATAGAATTATTTTTAAATTCTTTTTTTAAATTGATCGCTTGAAATGGATGTTCGTTTCAAATATAAATGCATTATTATTATTATTATTATTATTATATTATTCAAGATTAATATATGAATATCACTTATACTCGGCTTTGTCGATGTGTTTTACAATATCTCACATTTTATTAGCGAATTTTTTACGTTCTCCTATTTGTCAACAAAAAAGAAGTTAACTATGTTATTTAACTAAAACTATGTCTTAGAAATATTCACAGCATATAATAATGCTCAACAAATTGTTTCATTGAAGAGACGAACATTTTTTTGGAGGAAATATACATACACTTTATGAAATATTATATTATACTATTATTATATTTATTATCATTCATTATATGTATTATCATACATATTATCTTGTAAGATAACAACAATTTACTTCGCTCTATACACGTTGAAAGATATTTAAATTGCACCTTGCGTCGCGTGTAGTATTTCAGATTGTGGAAAGTGTCCTTGCGAGGTAGATGGAAATGCCTATACAGGGATATTACATAGTTCTTTTGTGTCATGGTTCTCTCAAGTTACTTTTAACTCTATCGTATGCAGTTCGTTTAAAAAATAATCAATCAAATGCTTTGCGAATATTTTTTCGGATTGTGAATCTTGGAAATATTTTTCGACTGATACTAAAGATTTAATTAAGCGAACGTTTCAAAGAGTAAGTGTAATCATTTAATAATGTTTTCGTACCAGGGACGACAGAATGTTGCTTTCATTGGAGATGATGGACACACAACTTCCGATTTTCAACGTGCCACGACAGGTAGCAATGGAAAGGTAAATAAATATTAATAATTTTAATATTTCCAATAATTATACTCTTACTAAATCACAGCTTAATTATTGCACAATATGAAAATAAGAAAGTTATTAAGCATTGATAATAATTTTCCAATAGCCCAGTTTAGATAGTCTTTCTGAAACTATACAAAGTTCTAGATAATCACAGAATAACAATTGTATAATTCTGATTTTAGTTTCTAACTTTAACTTGACATTTCTGTAGTAGATACAGAAAAAATTGAAATACCAAGAATGACAATCTACAGAGAAATGAAGGAGAGAAAAATAAAGAATATCAAAATGCATAGAATCTCATTCTGATTTCAGTTTCAAGATAACAGTTCCTACAGCTTCGCCTATGAATTACAGGAAGATCGCAAATTGCCACTCTCTTTGATGCTTTCTGATGAAACAGTACGTTGATTAAGGCCTTTAGAAATTTAGCCTAGTAAATTAAAAATACTAATTTTTATAACATTAATATTTGCAACATTAATATTAACATTATATTCCTTTACTGTATAGAGGCTTATATTTACTACAATGTATCTGTGCATGTGCACACTTGACACATTTTTTCTCTCTCTTAGTTTATTCTTTAAAGCTAAACCTTAATTCATTGCTTATTTAACTATATCTCTATCTTATTTACTATGTAGATTACTATATGTACATCTTCTGTGTCAGTCTTTGCTATTTCTCTATTACAGAAAGCTCTAAACTTCATGCTTCCTTTTATGAAGTTTGCCAATTCTCAGATTTGTTTTTCTGTTATTATTGTCACTATTTCTGTCCATTTCTTACATCCTAGTGTGATTGATCTGATGTATATATTGCGCAGTCACTTAGTATGTGTTTTCTATTTTCTATTCCTCCGTTGTTGTATAGTTAACATATAACAGGTTCTCGTTTATTTTATATTTCAGACCTTGTCATATTGTCGTTGTCCAACCTAGTTTGCCAGCCAATCTTACCTGTGCAATAATTCTTCTTATCGACAGTGATATATCTAAATACAGATAGTTTATTGCTTCCATTGCTGCTACATATCCTTAATTCTTTTATGTCTCACTGCATATAAAGATTGTTGCTCTGTTTTTGTCATTTTTCCATAGCTTTTGTATATATTTTCTATTATGATTTGTTATGTCTTCTATATGTCCTACAATCAGTTGGACATACATATACAGGGTGGTTGGTAACTGGTGGTACAAGCGGAAAGGGGGTGATTCTACGCGAAAAAAGAAGTCGAAAATATAGAATAACAATTTTTCGTTCGAGGCTTTGTTTTCGAGAAAATCGACTTTGAATTTTCGCTTGGTACGCGTGCACTTTATCATGTCTCGTTATAATGGATCTCACTGTAGATTTTTAAGAAAATTAAAGGAAAAAAATGGAAAAGCATTTTTATTCTATATATTTATTCTATATCGAAAATATAGAATAAAAATTTTTTTTTTAATTTTTCCATCGAGACAACGATCTACAGCGAGATCCGTTATAACGAGACATGATAAAGTGTACGCGTACCGAGCGAAAATTCAAAGTCGATTTTCTCGAAAACAAAGCCTCAAACGAAAAATTTTTATTCTATATTTTCGACTTCTTTTTTCGCGTAGAATCACCCCCCTTCCGCTTGTACCACCAGTTATCAACCACCCTGTATATGTATGTCCAACTGATTGTAGGACATATACCAGCAGTTACCAATCACCCTGTATATATATACATCTTCTAAAATCCTTGAATATAGTGTTCAGATATGGCGTCTGTAAGCTCGTTGCTGGATACAGCTGAGCAGAAAATGTTCCCCAATTTCCAACTCCAGATCATTGCAAATCAAACATTGGTCATTGGATTCGTTGATTCTAAAAAATAATTTAATAAAATTGTAATATATAACATATTTAATTTAATATTATTATCGTAATTTGATATTTAATATAAACATTAATCAAAATGTTTTACAAATACCGAGTCTCTTTTCTTCTTTTTTTTTAAATCCCCTTTTTTTTCAAATTTTCATAGACTACAACGGAAAATGAAATGAAGAGAGATACCTGGGGCAATGGATTAGAATTTCTAATGTCCTGCATCGCCATGTCCATAGGTCTGGGCAACGTTTGGCGATTTCCATTCACAGCTTACGAGAATGGCGGTGGGGTATTTCTAATACCTTACATCATCGTCTTGTTCCTCGTTGGGAAACCATTTTACTATTTGGAGATGATCATGGGACAATTCAGCAGTAGGTCTTCGGTGAAAATGTGGTCAGCAGGTGTGATATCAAACCAATATTTTATAAATATTTTATCTATTATTATTATTTGATACATTAATTCAAATTAATATTCGATTTATTCTTTGATAAATAATATTAAAAGTATACCCATAAAAAAGATATTTTTTATAATACTTGTGGAAACAACTATTCAAAGTGTTTTAGATTACTCATAATTTAACACTTTCACACCCTTTGTATTTTAACAGACTATTTACTAACTAAATGGTACATGTGCTTTTCTCAAACTGGTGTTCAATTTTGATACATTATACCTTCTTATCAAAATCAGCAGAAGAATGTGTTTCGGTTGTTAATAATTTATACGTAAAACGAGAGCTTCCCCCACAATATCAAAAGAATTCTGAAAGAGTTAATTAGATCTTGCAAACTCTCGAACCCATTTCACGACGGGAATTGATACATGATGAGCCAAGAATGTAAAAATTTTAGCAGGAAGTGCAACATTGAGGACCGGTTTCGCAAGTTAAAGTCGTTTGTTATATGGATCGTATACCGGTGTATGCTTCGTGTAACAGGTTTAAATTATGGGTTAAATTATGCCCCATAAGTCATTATTGTTTCCACTCGAGTATACTGATCCAGAATTCTCGCATTCTTACGACACGTCAATTGTTATCGAAAGATAATGAAATCAGTCCCTATTTGAAATATAAATAAATTTTGGAATATGGACCACTTTAAGAATTTAAATAGGAGAATAAAATTCATATAATTTCAAAAGAAAAGATGTTCATTAATTTTAATATTTTTACTTGAAATTAGTCTTTTTCAATATTAGGTCTAATTAAAGATTGACTCTGAAATTCGATAGTTATTTCCAAAGAATTGAATTTTTGGAATCTAAATTTGGTTTTATCGAAGAATCGATTATAATTATTACGAGTACGAAAATAAATTCGATTCCATTCAATTACAACGATAACAATTAATTTTGAAACATTGCTGACTTTAATTTTATAATTTGGACATTTAATTGCAGTACCTGGATTTCGAGGTGTTGGCTGGGCACAAATGTTCTCGATGCTCGCTGTAGGAACATACTATTGTTTTCTGATGTCGATAACCCTTTTTTACCTCATTGCAAGCTTCCAATCCTCACTGCCTTGGTCCACGTGTTTGGAAGAATGGGGAAATTCTTGCGCCGATTCGGGAAGCTCTTATAACGTCACCAAACGAAATAGTACAAATATGACCAGTTCTGCTGAATTCTTCTTCAGGTAAAACCTTTTTAATCTCAACAACTCGAAAGTAATTATATTTATTGAATATTTGGAATATTTAGAGTTTGGTATAGTTGGAAATTGGGATGTTTAAAAGTTGCAATATTTAGATTTTGGTATAGTTGGAAATTGGGATGTTTAAAAGTTGCAATATTCTAATATCGCAAATATAACTTGTTTGAATTTGTAATTTTGAATATATCAAGTACTTGGAATATTTGGAATAAGTATATGGAACGTTTAAAATACAATATCTACAATATTTCCACCATTCCTAGTCGCAAACATGATTCCATTAAACAAACAATCTACTGCTCCAATCTTGATTCCCAACTATAAAATTATAAAATAACATTAAAAAATAATAATTCTATTAAGATGACATCACTTCATATTATAATAACAAATCATTATTTCTTTCTCTCTTACCATCAGAAAAACTGTACTGAAAGAAAAACATACTATTCAGGATGGCATCGGATTGCCAGATTGGAGTTTGACGATTTGCTTGTTTATTGCGTGGGGCTGCATATTTGCTGTCTTGGCACGTGGCGTGAAGAGCTCAGGGAAAGCGGCCTATTTCCTCGCGATCTTTCCTTACATCATCATGATAAGCTTGCTGGTCAGAGCGGTTACCTTAGACGGTGCTGTGAACGGGATCATTTTCTTTATAAAACCGAACTGGGAGAAGCTGTTCGATGCACACGTCTGGTACGCGGCTGTTACACAGTGTTTCTTTTCACTGTCGGTCTGCTTCGGCGGTGTCGTCATGTACTCGTCGTACAATGACTTCAGACATAACATATACAGGTTACTTATTACTTTTATTTTTTTAAATTATTTTATTTTTTTCTAGAAAATTCAGGTGCTTAGCCAAATAGGTAGTTCAACAGAATAACTAACAATTCATACATTAATTACTTCAGATATGTAGTACAGGTTTTATTTATTGACTTTTGTTTCTTTTTTATAAAATGATAATTCATTAGAACAACTAAAATGTTTTCTATTTTATTCATATTTTATTATTCTTTCAATCAATGGTCTCTAATTTTGATCTGCTTTTAGTTCCTTTCATTATTTTTATTTTTATCGTCCTTTGTTAAATCGAATGGAAGGAAATTACAGATTACACGTGTCTTAGAAAATAACGACAAGTTCTTAGAATAATTGATATTGATATCATAGTATTTTCTTGATGAACAATTCTAATTTAATGGAAACTTTTGTTCGATGAAATTAAGGAGATAATACTCGTCTAACTCTAAGATATCGTTCTACTTAAAGGATAACAGGTTACAAATCCGTATTTAATCTCTAAAAATTTTCTTAATAAATACTTTTTAAAAGCAATATGTCGTAAATAACCATTTGTGTAACCAATTAAATATTATAACGAATATTTTACTTTAGATATTTCATATTCTGTGCACTTTTGCTCGTTCAAATTTCTTAAACATGCATCTATTATTCTAAAAAGATACAAAACAGCAGTAAAATAGTGTATGCATATATATAAACCAATTTCAAAAAAGTAGTCTTGAATCAAGATTTGCTTTTCAATTACAGTGATATTTTTAAAGTTCTTCCATTAAAACTATGAACTTTAATAATTTAATTGAAAAAGGACATCATCGCGTAGATTTCTTTCCAAATCATTATCTTTCAAAATCAACAATTCTTTTTTATGAACGCTACTATCTTTTATCAAAATAACTTGATCTAACTCTCACGTTTGAAATTCATCGTAGAAACTCAGAGTGAATGATATTTTTTTCTTTTTCTCTTTTTGCTCCAGAGATGTCTTAGTTGTAACAACGTTGGATACGTTCACAAGTTTAATAGCTGGCTTCACCATTTTTGGTATCCTTGGAAATTTAGCTCACGAACTAGGTACCGAAGACATCAGCAACGTTGTTCGTGGTGGAACCGGTCTTGCTTTCGTCTCTTATCCAGATGCCATTGCAAAGTTTAATGTTCTACCGCAAGTAAGGAATCTAGTACACGTTTAGTTGCTATATAACCACTATTTTTCCCTTTGCACGATAAACGTGATTTCAAGTAAAGAGATAAAAGGATGTGTTCAAACGTAAAAGAGTTCTCCTTAATCACTTTTAGTGATTTATTTCATTATTTCTGTTTCTTCTGTAGATGGTTTATATTTCTTTTTTATTTCTTTTAGGTTGTAATTCACTGAAAAAAGTGAAATATTTAATTATTACTTAGCTATTACCTGTTATGTGTATTTTATTATATTTATGATAATAATAACTTATTTGTACTTTTGTTCTATAGACTATTACAGTAGAAAGTTGCTGCGTTCTTATTCTTTGTTTCTTACACTGTATTATATTCCTGCATCTGGTTCTAAGTTGCTATATTACACCACTATTTTGTTGTATTATATTACATTACTCTTAACTCTTAATTCTTTCTTAATAATTACTATGTCGTTATATGTATTATATTAGGCTGATATGGTATATCAACATAGTTTAATGTAGCATATACAGGGTGGTTGGTAACTGGTGGTACAAACGGAAAGGGGGTGATTCTACGCGAAAAAAGAAGTCGAAAATATAGAATAAAAAGTTTTCGTTCGAGGCTTTGTTTTCGAGAAAATCGACTTTGAATTTTCGCTCGGTACGCGTGCACTTTATCGCGTCTCGTTATAACGGATCTCACTGTCGATCGTTGTCTCGATGGAAAAATTGAAAAAAAAAATGTTTATTCTCTATTTTCGATATAGAATAAATATATAGAATAAAAATGTTTTTCCATTTTTTTTTCTTTAATTTTCTTAAAAATCTACAGTGAGATCCATTATAACGAGACATTATAAAGTGCACGCGTACCAAGCGAAAATTCAAAGTCGATTTTTTCGAAAACAAAGCCTCGAACGAAAAATTGTTATTCTATATTTTCGACTTCTTTTTTCGCGTAGAATCACCCCCTTTCCGCTTGTACCAACCACCCTGTATATACACATATATCTCTATAATCCGCTTATAATCCGCTGACAATGAGATCAATGATGAGAGGGTGAATCTGAAGACAGAGTGTTTATTTATATATTTCTATGTTGATATATATATCAAATAAGCCTCTTATATTATATTGGATTGTATTATTATCAACTTGCTGTTATTATTGTTATGTTGAAATCTTATTATTTACTTCTCTATCAGCAAATTAAATTACATAGAAATTAAATTAAATTGAAAGAAAAACGAAACAAAATTTCAAACCATTGTACTCATATCCGATGATATGTACTATAATTTTCACAAATACTAGTTTTATACATAACTTTTACTTTTCACAATTTTCAGCTCTTCTCGGTACTCTTTTTCTTGATGCTCTACGTCCTCGGAATCGGAAGTGCCATCGCATTGGCCGGTGCCCTTATCACAATTATCAGCGATCAATTTCCAAATTGGAGGTACATATACATAGTGTCCGGTACATGCATCTTTGGATTTTGCGCTGGAATCATTTATTGCACGCCTGTAAGCAATATATCAATGATCATTTACATTATCGTCAAAATGAACGTAATGAATGTACATAGTTTTTTTTTTAAATACGTACAGGGTGGCCAGTTTATGCTGGAATTGGTCGATTACTATGCTGGATCCTTTATCGTGTTTATTTTGGCTACTCTCGAGATAATTGGAATTTTCTGGGTATATGGCTTGGAGAATTTTTTGGACGACGTGGAGTACATGTTAAAAAGAAGGCCATCGGTTTATTGGAGACTTTGCTGGACTCTTGTTGTTCCAATATTACTGGCTGTGATCTTAGTGTATACCATAATCAATCTGAAACCTTTAACTTATAGTGGTATCTCCTATCCTGACAGTGCTCATGGTTGGTATTTGCTTTATTATTATTAGTTATTATTAACATTTAATTTTAATTAGTACATGGTCAATAACGTGGTTAACAAACCATTTAAAAAGCTGTTTTAAATTGAAATGTATCTTTATATTGTCTAATATGACTAATATTATCTGCATAATACAAACTATATTTTATGAACTAAGTTACAGGAATAAATTAATTCAATTAATTCAATTATCTCTATTATTAATCGTTGAGGCCCAGTTTTCCTGCAGAGGATTAATACGAATTTGTTATCATTACCTTTTTGCCATTATTATCACTGATGAAATCTTACAATGTTCTGCAAACAAACATAACTCATAATTTTCTATTATATTGCAATTTTTCATTTTTTAATTGTTATATTTACAATTCTAATTACAGCAGCAGGCTGGACAATTTGCACGTTTGGTATTCTGCAAGTTCCTTTCTGGATGATTTACGCTATAATGTCGAAAAGAAATTTATCTCCACTCGAGGTTTGTATCAAAAGAAGATGTAAGAATAGAAGATGAAAATTCAAATCCCATAGAAATTATTTCTATCAGAATTCCATAGAAGATTGTTATATTTGAATGAAAATTTTATAACATAGAAAGTTATCATATTTATATTTCAATTAAAATTGCACAACAGGAGATTATAATATTTCAATTAACAACTTTATAATATAGAAAATTATTATATTTAAATTTAAATTTCATCGGAACGCGCTAGGAAATTATTTGGTTTAATTTAAAGTTTCATAAGAAAGTCATTTAAATGGCAGTTTCATTAAATAATTACCAAATTTCTAAATCTCACAGATGATCAAGTCAGCGTTTAAACCTTCGTCAGATTGGGGACCGAAGAATTCCAAAGAACTGGATTCTTGGATCGAATTTAAGGAGACCAAAAGGAAAATTCGAGAGAAACGTGAATGTTCCAGAATTAAACAGTTCGTTTATGTAATACTTTGCTGGGAAGATAAGCTCGTGTAAAGATAAAGGAAAACCTTTCACGATAATTAACGATCTTCCTTCCGTCGACTGCTAAAACATTTTTCACGAAAGAGCAACTTCGAAAATGAAATTGTCTGACATAAACTTGACACACGATAGATTTTGTTGAGAAACGAGGAAGATAATATACAACTACAAAAATCATACATATCTATTATATAAATCGATCTCGAGAGGCCGTTTAATACAAAAAAACATGACAAAATCACTAAAACACAATAGATACATTCATTTTCGGAGAATTTCTTTCCATTCAACCTTGCCGTCTTAGAAATAATTCGTATCTGCGTATTTTTTCGCTGTAATTAGGTTGTAGACATATAAAACAAAACACGATTGAGTTTTTTCTTTCTGTAAAGTAACGACACTCTTTGTTAGTAAGAAAGCTTATTTTTATCACAGATAAACGAGAATTGACGAATATTTAACACTTTCACTGCTGCCAAAGCAACAAGTATTATTTCATAGTATTTCCTTGAATCTGTTAATATGTGTTATAAATTTTGTTAAAGAAATACGTATGTATTATATTAGATTTCTTCTTCTTTTTTTAACACGGTTTACTTTAACAATTGATACGATTAACACTGGACCTGATACTGAAGAAAAACTGAATCTTTCTCATAGAAAGTATGTGCGGCTGAAAGGGTTAAAACAACGGTCAAGTAAACATAGAATTATAAAATGACAGTTTAATAAATTAAATATACACTTACAAATAATTTTAATAATAAAACGTTCGTCGTTCTCGAACGAAACATAGTTCCCTTCTGGTGTCATATACATAAATACAGTATTAATTACAAGAGATATAGGACTCGTGCTATAAACTGCATTTAGGAAATATTTAAGCGAACGTAGTTTTATTTATTAACATTCGAATAGGTTTTAATCACGATGTATTTTAAAAATAAATAGAGATTAGCAACAATAAAATCTGTAATTAATAAAATATCATGGCTCTCCTAGGTGTGTATTTAGATGTTTCGTAAAAATACTTATTAATTTAAAACTGTTAAGGTATAATAAATTAATTTCTTTATTTGCACACAACATCGATACATATATATTACGCTCTGAAGACCTTGATAACCTTCTTACACGCACACTTGTTGTCAAACAGACTATCCTAGAAACTTCTAACAGTCTTTTGTCTCAACTAAGCCTGAACGTCCTCTGACGCTTACACACACATTCACATGTACAGTGTAAATGTATCATTTACCTAACAAAAACAAATTACTGGTGAAAATTATTACTAGTAAACTGGTAATAATTATATTAGTAGTAACAATAAATTATTACTAGCTGTTTGTGATATAATCTGAGGTGTAGGTCGTGATATTGATAGAAAGAAACACTTGAGTATATTTAACAATATATATATTTATTACGATATACTCTATATGTACACTTTGTATAGAACTCGCGATTGCTATTAGCGGCTCGCGATTCGCGATTATAAGTTCGACTTCTGGTCGATACGTTTTGATGCGGGATACAAGTTCGGATTTTAATTTATCCATGATAAGTGTTAATAATGATAGTAAGTTATTAATTTGTTCTGATTGTTTCTCGATTAATTTTTCGAGTCTAGAGAAGTTATCCATGTTTTGTGAACTGAGAACATTATTTTGAGAATGGTCACTATGGATTTTCGTATTGTTTTGATTTCCTTGAATTGCCTGGGCGTAGGAGATTGAAGGAGTAGAGAAGTTTTGAGGACTGAGTACTTGGTTGGTTATCTCCTTGACTCTGAGTTTAGGATACTTATTTTTCTACAAGATCTTGTAGGCTGAGCAACCTTTATAATTCGCAGGATGCTCTCCTTGACAGAGGATGCACTTCGCAAGGGTTTCTGGAGATTTGGTGACTGATCAGTAGGGTGAATACCTGCATATTTAACGCAGTGGAAATTATGGTTGCAATATTTCTGCGTGTGACCTTACCTTTGGCACCTTTTGCATTGCACTATCTCTTTTTTTATAAAAGGAGGTTCGAATTTTACTACTGAGTTCATTAATCGATCGATGTTGTAAATTTGTTTATTGTTTAACTTTTGTTTTAAGTCGATGAAGAATACGAATAGCGGGTTTTTCGAGATTCTATGCCTTATGTCGCTAATGTTTGTTACTTCATGGCCATGTTTTAGGAGTTCGAACTTCAGTTCGTCTACGTTAACTGAGTGGTGGATGTTGCGTAGTACCACACGAAAAGATCTTTCTTGTTTGCGTTCAAGGTTTGCTTTGTTAGTTTTCTATAGGAGTCTGGGTTAGTCGGCAGAATTTTAACTTTGTTATTATTTGTTTTTAGTTTGTAATCCTCTTTGTTGATATCTTTCTCAATGGACTTTATCATTGTTTGAATATCAATGACATCATGAATGAAGATAGGTGGGGGAGGGGGATTTTTTGTGTATGTTGGTTAGTTAATGTTTCAGCTACGTCCATGAAGTCGTTTGTGGATTCTAATTTTGCGAATCTATTGCAAATGATTACACGGCTTGTTGATGGCTTGTTCTGGCTAGTGTTTGCGTTTATTTTAACTGTTTCTAGCTTACGCTTTTTTTTATTTTATTGGTGTCGTTTGAAAGGACATATTGTCCTTTTGCCACGGAGGAGATAGAGACCAGACCCTCTTTGGCGTGACGGCACTCTCGATAGATGTTGTCCTCTCACCCTTTCTCTCTCGGCGCGCTTCTTTGCGAGCATTACTTGCTCGCAGTAGGAGCGGACGGCGATGTACTCCTGTTTCCCCCTCAGCATGGCTTCTACGATCGCCTCGGAGGCCAAACATCGGGGGCCGATGGTGAGTCGTAGGACACGACGCGGTTCCTCCCACGCCAGGCAGAACTCCAGCGTGTGCTGTGCCCTGTCTTCCTCTTCCTCGCAGTGGTGGCACATACTAGTTACCTCCCGCCGAAACTTTAGCAGGAACTCCCCGAACACTCCGTGTCCTGTGAGCACTGCGTCATCCTGTACGTCAGTGGGAGCCCGCCACGATCTCTCCAGGCCTCCCAGTTCGGTAGGACCGCTCCAACGACCCGATGAGGCTGCACCGTATCCTCGGCGGCGAGCTGAATGCGCCACTGTTCCCAAGTCTCGAACCTTGCCTCCCCCCGGACGTTGCGGACCGACCTACCGGCAGAGGGCATATCCCCGACCGAGCACTGGCTCTGCAGTTGATGGTACACCCGTCGGAGCGCTAGGGCCTGGAGCTCGAACGGAGGAGACACCGCCATGACAGTCGCCGACGCATATGATATCGTCCGGTATCCCCTTACGATCTTGATGACGGTCGTCCTATGAAGCCACCTCAGCAAGAGTAGACTGCGTCAACTTTTTATCAAATCCTCTGCCCACACCGGAGCCCCGTACAGGACCCGAGAACGGATGACTCCCTCATACAGTCGGCGCACTCCGACTTCTGCCCCATCGATATTCTGCAGCAGTCCACATAGAGCGTTGGCTGTCATCGTCACTATGGGAACCAGGAGCTTGAAGTGCGGTCCGAAAGTCCATTGACTGTCGATGGTGAGGCCCAAGTATTTCATCTGAGGTCCTACCTCAATCTTCTCTCCGCTTATGTCCAAACACAGGTCGGACAGAGGAGCCTCCTACGTCGATAGTCATAAAACCATATGGCATCCGACTTGTTCAAAATTAGAACTAACAATTATTTACTTGTCACAGGTAAAAAAATATGACGTTAATAATAATGAAATATGAAAATATTTATGAATATTTTGTAATAAAACTAATTTCTAAAATTGATATTTTGGATGCCCGTCATTACAATTTCAAGTATATTTTCGTGTTGATACAACATGGTTATTTTTGTCAGTTAAACAAACCTGCATAATGTTTTAATAATGCGATGCGCAAAACTATCTAAACAAGTCTCTAATTGCGACGTTTATTAGAAAAAGATAAACGACTTTATCTTAAGGGCTTCAATATTTAAAAAAAATACATTTTATTTTACGACTATAACGAATACCTCGAAAACTAAGGCCAGCTGACGGTTACATGTATAGGGAAAAATAGTTCGAAATGTTAGACTTTACGATATATTGCAAAATCATCGAAATCGAAGAAGACGAAACAATTCTACAAGTTCTTCCAAACTTGTTTCCTATTCGACTTTATTCGACTGTTACACAGAGAATCACACAAAGTGAAGGAAAAAAGTCAAGGGGAGCAAAAGAAGCAAAAAAGAAAAGAATTTCATTCTTATAATATGTGATTTGTACTTCTCGATGTAGATAACTTTCATTGAAAACTAGTAATCGCGTCTATTCATATTGAAAAACGACAAATTGCTACTAAATTGTATTAGATTATGAAAATAAAATAAACCGAATTGAGATGTTAATAACTCTGTATTCTATGTAAAATTTTTCACATTTATGACGTGATCTCTGCAGTTCCTGTCAACTTTCAATTGACACCACGTGAAATGGTCTAATTTCAAATTTGAATTCCTATTTCCGCCACCAGGGCGCAGATGGCTCAGCTACGTATCATCAAAGCACTAAACTACTGAATATAGATAGAATATATATCAGTACATCAGAGACGAATAGACGAATATTTCCCAGGAAAAAGTAATTAGTAATTAACGAATATTCAATAAATTAGGCGGAAAAGTATGTCTATCCTTGCCGCACACTATTACTCCCCTTATCTAACACCGTCTGAGATATCTTCTTGCACATTCTATATTCTTGTTAACATTTCTCGATTTTTAGCCAAAGAACACTATATATCAAATAGGAATACTTATTCTGATAATGATTGATAACAAATAAAATACTTACCTTGAATTAAATCTGTGATTGCACTGTAAAGGAATGCTCAGGTACCAGTATAATCTTAATGTAATATTAACTGTTATCAATAAGTTATTCCTTATATTAATGATTTATTAGAATTTATCGTTTTAGAGAATCTCAGAAGTTTAGGTAAAAGAGACACAATTTGCAGTCAGTTTTATTAAAATCTTTTATTCAACTTTTTAAATCCAAATACAAATTCATATTTAAATCACAAACTAAATTTACACTAAAAATTAAAATCAAGTGAGGATATCAATCTGGCAAGGACATTAACAATGATTAATCAATATTAAGTATAGACTTTCTTTTACTTTATTTTGTGTCATTTACAATATACACTCCTTTATCTTAAAAAATAGAACACTGTTTACAAACATATAGCTATAATTACTTAATATTAAACATTCGTAAATTCATATTAAGCTATAAATCATTCATAAATCATTAATATTTAATATTATTTAATACTACAATGTAATGTCAATCATTCATTACTCATATAATTAAGTATCACATTAGTAATTTATTAAATCTACTGACTAGATTATAATACAATAAAATTTGATTAAACCAACGTACACGTATAAAATACGATAATGTGTATATGATACGCTATTGCTAAAATTATAGCTTACAGTTATCAATATTTGTAATCGTAATCGTAATATAACAGAGTTTGACATCACGGCATCAATGATTCGCGGTATTCGCACGGTGAGTTTATCTTGCTACGGTTTACCGGAAGAATAATTACCAACTATGTTTAACACGAACAATATAAATGAAGACCTTTATAATTAGTGAACAGTCGTGGGATCATTATTTTTTAAAGTGTTCTGGCTCTTATTATCATTGCGTTCGCCAGAACAACATAACCTCTAACGAAATATGTTTCCGTCGAAGGATCTAGGAAAATCGGATTATATCAGTTTAAATATCCAGGATAGTGCAACATTCTCGCGAGGATCATCACGTAGTCTCTGGAGGGTAAGTCATTAAAGTATTCGTTACGTATACAAATACTATAGATTTCTTTAAAATTTTTATTAAAAAATTGCTCTCAGTGTAAAATTAAAAATCTTTTGTTTTTTCAGCAATGGAATCAGTTGTCAAGGTTTCAGAGAAATATTCTTTACTTTATAGTCATTACGATCATATTAGTTATATTTTATCTGTTACCTGGCGATAACAAAAATGGAGTTTTAGATGAAAGTGATTACAATAACATAGAGGTAGTGCAAGATACTCCTAAATATGAGAAGGTATGTTTATTTCGATAAACACTATTGTTGTTTAAGAGAACGTCTTTTTATATTCTCAAAAAATATAATTTCTAGCCAGTAGAAGATATTGTAGTAGATAATGTAAATCAGGAACATAAGGGAGGTGGGGAGGTCATTGAGGAACCTGAATTCCAACCAGAAATAAATCAGGTGGATGATGATCAAATTGGAGAACCACCTCAACCTAAGCCGAACACACTCAAATTTAATGGTAACTTTATATCTTTATAACATAATTGTTAAGCTGATTTTGTTAATAACATTATAATTATTTATTTTTAGGGCCACAAAATAATAGACAAAAAGCTGTAGTTGCAGCATTTAAACATTCATGGAATGGATATAAAGAATATGCTTGGGGATATGATAATGTGAAACCAATATCAAGAAAGTACTATGAATGGTTTGGCTTAGGGCTTACTATAGTTGATTCTCTTGATACTATGTACATAATGGGCTTAAATAATGGTAATATTCATGTTCTATATATTCTATATAGAATTAAGGAACATCCATAAAGCTAATAATACTTACCTTTTATCTACAGAATTTTTAGAAGCCAAACTATGGGTTGAGAAAAATTTAGTGTTTACTTCAAACAGAGATGTTAATTTATTTGAAGTTACGATTAGAGTATTAGGAGGTCTATTATCCGCATATCATCTTTCAGGTGACAAGATTTTCTTAAGTAAGGCTGTAAGTTGTCTCTGATTTTTTAAAGTTATAATGATATATTACTGAAAGAAATTTGGCTATAAAAATTTATGAACTATAAATCGTAGACAGCGTTAGGGGAACGTATGATGCCAGCGTTTTCTACTTCATCTGGTGTTCCTTATTCCGACGTAAATCTTGGTACTAAAACTGCGCATGGTCCTAAATGGGGTCCTGATAGTAGTACAAGTGAAGTTACTTCCATTCAATTGGAATTTCGTGATTTAAGTCGTAGTACAGGAGACCCTAAATTCGAGGTAATTACGGATAAATATTAGCTTTGAATGCGTTATTATTTGCATTATACGTAAGAAAGTATGCGATTGTTATCCTTCAGGAAGCAGTAGCAAAAGTTTCGGAACATGTACACCAGTTAGAAAAATACGATGGTTTAGTACCCATTTTCATTAACGCTAATACTGGACAATTTAGAGATCATGCAACAATTACGCTTGGCGCTCGTGGTGATAGTTATTACGAGTATTTATTGAAACAGTGGCTTCAAACTGGGAAGACTATTAATTAGTTAGTATTTCATCATCATTATTCATTGGGAATTTGTTTTTCTTGTTCTTGAGCTTGTCTCATGAATTTATGATAATCATTTAAATTTGTAAATGCTTTTAGCCTACGAGATGATTATCTGTTAGGTATTGCTGGAACTCAAAAACACTTAGTAAAACGTACAGCAATTAATAAGTATCTTTTCATAGCAGAGCTAGTTGGAGCACACAAAGAAATAACACCAAAAATGGTAAAATTTTAAATAATTTTTGACAGTTTAATATATCATATGTTATTGATAATGGCTGTATTTATAGGATCACCTTACATGTTACTTGGGAGGTACATTAGCTTTAGGAGTACATCATGGTTTATCGTCTGATCATATGGATTTAGCTAATGAAATTGTAAAAACTTGTTATCAAACGTACGCGATTCAACCCACGTTTCTTGCTCCAGAAATCACGTACTTCAATACTGAGGTAATTATAATAGTTGTTTACTTGGATAAAGGTTATCATAAAAGGATATAAGGATATTATAATTTTAGAACTCAAATGGAGAAAAATCAATGGATATGTATGTGAAGATGAATGATGCACATAATTTACTCAGACCAGAGTTTATTGAAAGTCTTTTCTACATGTGGTATTTTACTGGTAATAAAACATTTCAAGACTGGGGGTGGCAAATATTCCAAGTAAGTAATTATGTAAAAACTGAAATATGAAACTTTTATTGTGTTCTCAGTCATACATATATATGTATAATTTAATAGGCTTTTGAAAATTATACGAAAGTGGAAAAGGGGTACACCAGCATTGGTAATGTAAGGATCGTTTACAATACACCACAAAAAGATATGACAGAAAGTTTTTGGTTTGCTGAAACTTTGAAATACTTATACTTGTTGTTTGATGATACAAGGCAATTAATAGATTTGGATAGATGGGTATTCAATTCTGAAGGACATCCATTACCCATATACGAATCATAATCAAGTTTGGTCACAAAATTTCATGTATAAATTTGCACCATTAGAGAAATCTTAAATACCTTTTGAGGCCAGTGAATAGATATCCTGATGTCATACACAGATAAGAAATTAGTCGAATTAATGTACTTTAAAATACGAAATAGATCTTCACTTTAGGCTGCAGTATCTTCTAGGAATAGTTCTTAAACATTACATTTTCATAAAAGCATTTTTTGTCCGTTAGTCACAGAACTTATGCATCTGCTAGTGATTAACTGTTTCTACTCAATTTTTTACTGATTTCCCAATACAAAGGTGTATTTTCAAATTGATCGTTATAATCTATTTCATGACAAGTAACTTAATAAAAACAATACAGAACATATTCCAGATCACACTTTGATAGTGTATAAGAATTGTTGAGTACAATATTTAAAAAAAAAAGTTGAAAATAATTGTTCTCTTAGCCTGATATACCAAATCCTTCTCTTTTTAAGACAAGTAGAATTACTTCATATATTTACAGAATCATTTAACTACAACATAATAATACAAATCATCTACATTATTTAGTTAAAAAAAAAAGACAGAAAACTCTGTTACAATATTTAATTGAACAAAAATTTGTAAAGTGATACAACCTTCAAATAAGAAAAGTTACTTATACTTTACTCTTAAAAATCCTAGTCAAATTTTTTCTCTCTCCTTCTCTTTTTTCTTGTTAACAAATGTGCAATATTCTATTTTTTGCATAATCTAATATTTAGTTCTTCCAGTTAAAATAATTCATTCATAAATATGTATGATACTTGAAAACAAAGATTAATTTATTACTAAGTGATATAAATTGATGATTAGGGCGTTCTATTACTTTTTAGAATTTATTATAGAAATATCTTTATAATAAAATATTCTATACGACATACATGTATATTGTGTACTGAGCAATTTGAATTGTAACTAAAAGTTTATAGTAATCTCAACTCATTATTTTTCATCATAATTTAAGTCTTATTTATTCCACATTTTTTGTATAAAATACTAACAAAAAATTTTACGTCACTATTATAGATATTATTGAAATAAACAAGAGCAATCAATAAATTAAGATACTAAGATATAAATCATAAAAATATATCACAAAAATATATACCTGCTTCATTTATAAAAAAGTTATTGAGATAGTACTGAACTATCAACATTTACTGAAGATATTAATGTAGATTTAATTGCGTATTATCAGAATAATTATTTTACATTAAAGAGATGAAACTTTCAATTCTGCTTCTAAATTACAAAAAATTACAAAACATTATGGGATAAAAATTTAAACTATTCACATGTATACATCTCACATGATCTTTAAAATTATGTAAATTATGTAAACTAAACTGGATTTGTTAATGATTCATTTTTACTTGTATATAGAATGTTATACAAAATGTGGTATCCTCAAGAAGAAATCTTTTTAAGAAAAATAAAGTTTTCAATTTTTCCATATAAAAACTTGATTCAATTTTCAGAACCAAGTTAGAATACTATTTTCAGACATACATACTTGTCCATGTGGTATAAAAATTTAGGTAACTTCAATGTTACTAAGCATTTGATAACATTATCAAAAAGTAGTAATGAACATAAATTTTATCCTTCTAATACATACATATATATATATATATATATATATATATATATATATATATATATATTTGTTTGGCGGTCTCATTCTTCAAGTGTACATACTTTCGATTATGCTGTACAATTCAATGTTTGTTCCACTTTACAACAAGCATAATTCATTTCACAGAGAAAATATAAATAGTAGTAATAGTAGTACTAGTAGTAGTAGTAGTAGTGGTAGTAGTAGTAGTAATAGTAATAGTAATAAAACTAATTAAGTCAGCTACATATGTTACACTATTGTGGATTATTAAATTGCACTTTGTGTTACTTTTTATTATTTAAATATGTTCTACTTGCAAGACAATCGACGATATGTATTCATATTTTTAGTAATGTTTACAAAATTTTAATGCCATTGAGAAGTAAACTGTATGAATATACATTTCTTATATAAAATACAATTATATATAATTTGTTAAATAATTTTACGATTGCGCTATAATCTTTACAATGAAATAATTTTATTATATCTATGTATCTTAATGTTATATATTAATGAAATATAATTTGTTATTATAAAAAGTAGAATTCGGAAATTTTATAATAGTTAAATTTCTTACATTTACTTTTTGTCAATTACTTATACAAATAACAAGTTTGTATAAATGTGAGTTTCGTAAAGCCTTTTGAACTGATATTAATTGTGAGGCCACAGCAGTACTTTTCATCTATACAATATCATTTTGGAATATATTTACAAGATATATCATTTTTATTACTTTTTGTTCAAAATAATTTGATCATATTGTTTTGGTTTACACGATTATTTTCAAAGTATAACAGGTGTAATTATAAGAATGTATCAAATTTGTTCATACTCTCTCTTATTTGTATAAATTGCAACTTTTATGTACAATTTTCTCCTTATACGATACCTTAAGACTTTATACTATTTATGAATGTAGAATATTATTTTATAGGATATTGACTTTATTCAAGTAAATTTGTGCTTTTAATCAAATCTCCTACACAATGAAGTTTTAATATTTAAATAAATTTACGGCACTTAAGCAGTCTTTAAGGATAATTAGCATTATTTCTCTTCATTCTCTTCAATTTTATAATGGAACAATATGTATGGGTAACGAACTTGTACATATTCCAATATTATTTATATATACATATGTATATATATATATATATATATATATATATATATATATAAAATTAGTGGCATTGCATGATTTTTAAGAAGAAAATACTATAAGTTAATAATCTATTTTTGATACAAACTATTACCTTTTAATGCTTTGTTTGGAATAATGTATGAAGCACTTAAAGACTAATATGATATCACTATGTAAAAATAGGAATGCATGGATAACTATCATGCAGAATTTTTCTATAAGATTAAATTCATTGCTTTCAGTTAAGACTTACAGCCAAATAATTTTTCCTTAACATTTACATGACTACATTTGATTAAAAATATAAATTTTATAAATTGGAATGACATTTAACAGTCTATGAAATATCAGTGATTAAATTCTTATAATTATAAGATACTTGATCAATTTGTTATATTAAAAATGATGCACATACTTTCCAGATCTAATATATACCTTAACTATAAGGTTCCAACTTTTTCCGTTTCATGTACTTCATAAATTTTACAGAATAAATAATTATTTTATAAAAATATTGGATTCTTCACGTATCATATCAAAATTTTATCATTCCCAAAATATGTTCCTAACATATATTTCAGATCTTTCTCTTTTTTTACTAATATGTAGAAAATTCGAGATGAGCATACATTTCTTCTTAAATGTAATATAGACATTTAATAATATTTAGGAATCAATCATTCGATTGGCAGCCTGAATTATTGGAATTCTATCAAAGCTCAATAATTCGATGGGAAAAGAATTCCTTATAATTGACATTCTTTTCGTAACCATGTTAAATCGTGAAAAGAATATAAAATGATTGCTCAACGCGAGAAGAATTCTGGCTGTTAAAGTATTACACACTCGCAACACTGCTGCGTGAAATATATACAATCTACAACGCAGGAGTCGTTTTCGGGTTGAGTGACTGGTTTTGTCGCCTCCGAGTCGATTCCATTCCTCTCAATTTTCGGCTGTGGCTCGGGAACGGGCAATACGGTCTGCGTGATCGGTACTGCATTCTCAATCATCTCCGTATCGGTGTCGGCATTCGATAATTTACTCGTTACCGGAGTAGTAGGTGTGGTCGGTGTGATCTTACCAGTACGCGCTTCATCTGGTACATCGTAATCTACCAGAGGTATAGAAGTCTGCAGAGGTGGGGGTGAATCATTGGACATGATGACACTGAAACAAAACTTTCTTTAGATATCTTTTTCAATCTCTACTTTAACCTAAATGTTTCATTTTAACTCAGGAATGACACTGATTTTACGTCTACAACAGATATATTTTGGTCATTTAGAGGTGTACATTTAAAATATGTAAACAATTTTGCAAAGATCCACCAAAATGTTTTCGAAATATATAGTTCAGTTATAAAGCTCAAATGTTGAAAAAAAGTTAAACAACCTTTTTATCTACAAGTAATCAAAATGAATATCCTGCTGGGGTCACAAAAGACCTCAGTGTGCCATTCCAGGGTTAAATTCTACCTAAAATCAAACATTTTTCGATGTAGAAAAAATGTTTCAAATGGAAAAGTATACAATTATTTTGCTTATATTTTCATTTTAATAAAATGATTACGATGTAAGAGAATATGGTATAAATTTTAATTTTGATCAAGCTCATTTTAGTTTGAGAAACGACGCTTCCTTAGCGTATGAGACATGAAGACCTAGCACTGATACTCGTGAAAAGTTCTATAGGGAAACTTAAAAGGTGTATACATTAAAGATTTCTGTAAGTTAAATTCAAGTTATACATCGCCCCATTGATGTGGTCAACTGGTGCTCTGTTATTCAGGCTCGTCACGCAGTTGACCCTGGTCTCTTTACTATTCAACTCATGTTAGTCTTATTCGTGCTTATCGCAATGCACCTAAAAAATCATTATTTAATTTGAAGTACACTGAATACTTGTTTTCTTGAATGAATTGTATCGCAATTACTATGTATCTTGCGATTTATTGCGTGACAACAGAATTACTACTGCATAGATCTTTACGTATTACTACTATACAATCCGCAATTATACAATCATTAGAGAGAAACTTTACTTTGGAAAATAACCAAAATAAAAAATTAAATATTCGGTACAAAAGTATGTAATAATGATGATAATATGGACGAATACACTAAAGGCATTCTTTCATTTACGTTACAAAGGGTTTCTGTCTTTTTCTCTCTCCCTCTCTTCTCTTTAAGTACTTCATAGAAAGTGTAAAGAAGAGGACACATACCACCTAGCTTTCAAACACGGTTGCATTCTATTCTTTTCTTCAGACGTCAGAGTGGAATAAAAAGATATTTGCTTGGCCATTTTGTGGATATCTCAGATTTCAACTGATTAGAATCATGCCATCTCACGTAAAAATTTGCTGCCTCGAGATTTGTCTTTCGAATCGTTTATCCTTTTCCATCAACGCTGCGAATAGAGCGTCACACCTCTCCTCCTGTTTTATTCCAAGTTCACACATCACTGATCACAGTTTGCGTTATCGATTTTTCGCACATATCAATCGAGCAAAACGAAGAAATTTAAATTTTCCTCCTTTTGGCGTTTAAACATGCAGTATTACGGTGGAGAAAACAAATTAGTATGAAAACATATTAAATTTATTGTCCTATATCAAAAATATTTATGAGATTTTGGATTTAATCCCAAAATAGTATCATTGGATTATAGTTGACCATAGCAATTTATAATAGATTACAAAAATTAAATAATCCAACCCTAAATTGTTATAGTCCTCAATGGTCCAACGACAATAGTTAAGAAATATTGATAAATTATATCTTACTTTTATTATTACTATAAATTAAAAAATAGAAGAAAATTATTGTTAGGAAAATAAAAGCCGCGTAATTGTTACTTCGAGAATGAAAAAATGGAGATACTGCTGCAAATAAATTCCTGCAGTTAATCAAGATTAATTATATGACAGCAGCTTTTATTGATTAACTACATGCATTGTCCATTGAAATATATTTGCTTAAAATAAAATGGCTGAGCTCCGGTTTATGCATTCACGTTTATGTGAAACACAGTGGCTTTCACATGCGAAGTATGAAATTAGAAATTTTATAATCAAAATTGTTGAACTATTCGACAATAAATTTTCATTTACTATTAAAATTTCATTGAACAAAAAAATAAAAAATCACGTTCATATACGATAACATTACATACCTGATTTGCAAGATGTAACATTTATTCGCGCTTGAAGGTTTACAAGAACAAAGTTCAAAGTTACAAAGAACATTTTCACAAGAAAAAAGCAGGCATAAAAAGACGTTACATCACGAAAAAAAGCTGATCGTAATGAATAAATAACAGAAATATGGTTTTATTAGCATGTTCAAGATAGACAATCTTACTTCACTTTATAAATTATGTATGTATATATTACTTTTTGAGTCATATAGAAATAATCGATAAAAAGATCGACAGAAAATCGCCGTATCATTTTAATTCTACTTACGATAATTCGATAACATCGATAGTTATCTCGATATTTGAATCACTATTATTCGTTAAACGGAAAGAGAGTTCATTGTAAATATAATTTCTGTATTACTGTATAAATTAATTAATCATTTTAATACATTATTTCATCAAACTCTAACAATAAAGCTGAAGAGTAAGGAATAAGGAAAAGGCAAAATTTTATTAAAACCACTTCATTTATGTAAGTGACAAAGATAACTAGGGAAAACAACTATTTTTAAATCCTACACAATTGAATTGTTAGAATATTTAAAAGAACACCAAATAATGTACATAGCAAACTGTGAATCTTTTTCCTCTTTCTCCTTATGTCATTAATAGCCTGTGCAATGGTGATATAACCATTACAATCAAAGAAGAAATCTATCTTATCTTTATAAAAAATCCAGCATCACAAAAACCACAAAACTTCACATTTATGTCAAAATTCGTCTATACATCCACCAATCACTAGCGCAAACATTGTTTAATAATTGCATTTACTATTTGCATTAGTAAAGTTGCTAAAATTTCATTAATATATATTTAGAAAATTATTTGTTGCAAATAAGAAAGAATTTTTTTATAGAAATATCCTGTATGCCGCGTAATACGAAGAGTTCCTGCTACGATCGAGAATCCACGTTGAACTACTTGATCTTACTCCTAATGCTCTCCCATCCCGCGTGTATAACAGTAGTGTCTCGTTAAGTGGATAGAATTTTGCTTCGTTAGGTGGCCATTTCTGTCCCTACCACTTCTTGAGATATCTGGTGTTACGTCTGTCGTATGTGAGTACAATAAACAAATGTGTCAGGTGTCGGTATGTCAGTGTCATTCACTGAAGAAGAGAGATAAACGATATTTGCTAGAAACATACATCCCTCGATAACTGGCTAGTTAGCCTTAGCGAAACAGTATTGTGTATATACAGTCAGGTATAAAAGTCTACATTCCATTTTGTATATGTATCCCATTTATTAAAAGAAATTAAAAACGTACCTTTTTTTACAGAGTTTACATCTACATATGATACAAAATGACATAGAATTTATTCGATATTATAATTTTCGTTAATTTGTAAATAAAACTCAATTAATCCAAAGAATTGCTGAAGGTAAAATCTATGTTACAATATTCAAAATTTAAGGAATGTAGGAGGACTTTCGTGACTGACTGTACTTTTCACGTGGGCCACAGGGACGTATCCTCCAACGAAAACCACCCCTACTTTTTAATCTATGGTCGGAAGGATGATTCAGGTATAAAAACTCGAGAGGAACTTTCAGAACATCGTCACAGAATATATGACTGTTCTTTGATAATAAATTATTATAAAATATACGAATTATTGAAAACAAATGCAATTGTAAGAAATTTGGTTAGGATAACATTGGTTTGCAATATAAGAAATGTAATGATAAATACTTTATGGATATATTATGTTTGATGAAGTATTTCAAATGAAATCTTCTGATACGCGATACGACATAACAATATCTGTAAAGTAAAAGGATCTTATTGGGGACAACTTAAAAAGAATATTCATCGAATGAAAGTTTCATAAAACCGCAGGCGGGATTAGTATCACTTTTCAGAAATTACATAAGCGAAAAATTTATTATTAGAATTACGAATATAAGGAATAAACAAGTCTTACGAAATTATTCATATACAGTCACATTGAAACTAGTTATTTTTTGTAATATATGTTTACATACAAAATTACCGTAGTACTCCATCAATAAAAAAGAATTATTTAAATCAAATTGAGTCGATTTATATTTAGTATTATTATTATGCTCAAATATTCTCTAGTAGATTAAATACTTGTTATAATCCCTCAAATTTTCGTAATTGCAATTGGAAGTCACTTATCTCATTGCTAACATGAAGGGCAATTCACTTACTGAATTAGTTTTCTCTACAGTTTGCTACAAACGGATGCTAAAATCTCTAATCTTCAATTGAAATTATCTCAGAAAC
The DNA here is from genome assembly GCF_040668555.2 of Bombus flavifrons. Classification (NCBI taxonomy): domain Eukaryota; kingdom Metazoa; phylum Arthropoda; class Insecta; order Hymenoptera; family Apidae; genus Bombus; species Bombus flavifrons. The sequence goes on along the minus strand of NC_138455.1, from coordinate 5,604,429 downwards.
TATAGAATAAAACTAATCAAAATTATCAGTCTTAAAAAAATAAAATTTTTCGAGATGAATAGTATTATGTTCTTAAATTTTGCAAAAGAAAACATATAAGATAACGAGATCGTAATATTACATATAAATATTCTGTACAAATGTTTTTAATAAAATGGGACAATGTAGAGATATTACATATAAATATTCTGTATGAATTATTCTAATAAGTGAGAAAATATAAAAATACATGTAAATGTTCTGTACGCATTTTTCTAACTAAATATAGGGAAGTTTCCAGTAAAATCAATCGAACGACGAACAAGGAAAGAAACGAGAACTAGAGAATCGAAATTGACCGGGAGAACGAGGGTGAGAAAAGAATGCTTAACCTCGAAATCTGGGAAATCGGCTTTTGCTGAACTTACTCGTAGGAGCCACGCTGTGGCAACGGATTCTTAAAACGCATAACTTCGTGATCAGTAAGATAATTATTGAAACGAACTGGCTCGATTACGCCTGTTTACGTTCACAAATGACCGTACACGGAACCGAAATTATATAGCATCTCGATTCCAACGAGCAGCGAGCACGCAGACACACGAAAGACTGGCAAGAGACAAGCGAAGTATACACTAAAGGGGGAGCAGGTGAGGTAGAGACGAAGCTTGCCGGGTGAACGGCGCACAGTGGGGTATATATTTTGTAAAATCACGTTTAATTTAAATAAATTATTATTTTGATATAAAATAATTATGGAGGGCTAGTTTTTAATAAGAAATATAGTTTAACAATAGTTTTTACTCGACCTTGCTAATTTTTGTTAGAAAACTATTTTTGCAGTTCCCCAAAGCTAATATTTCCATTTTCTTTTATTCTGGAAATCATACAGGCGTCATATAGTTTAAATTTTGACTTTACATAAAATATTTTATACCTAAACGCTTAACAAAATGATTTTAAGATCCTGCAACTCTTTTTTACTGATATTTCATTCTACAATTTTTGTATCAATTTAATTTCAGATGACGCTAGTGGTAAACGAAAAAAGACGCAAGCAGTTATCGTAAAAAAATAGCTGATACAAAAGTAAAAAGCTTGAATAAATATGACACAAACGTACTTCTCAAGATTCCATAATCAAAACTTGGCAGTATCATCTAAAAGTTCTCGAGAGTCATTTCAAACTTATGTCATTTCGCAGAAGAGTTAAATGACGAAACTGTTGACTTCAAAGTATTGCATTACTTCAAAAAGTCGTTAATTTGTGATTTTGCAAAAAATGTCAATGAAGCAGAATTAGAAAAGTCGATCGCTAACAAGTCACGCAATAATAGCAAACGCGCGATTAGCAAAACTTTTAATTCTCTCGAACTTTCTTCTCGAACGTGGCATAGATCTTTTATAATTTGTCCATAATTGCGAAAAAAATTATCTGGTTTTATTTTCATTTATCTATTCCATTAATATACAACTAAGAAAGATTTATTAGTGACGTTAATCTATTATAATCAAAGCACTAGAGACGAATATCTTCTAATTATTATGTAATAGAAACATAATAGTTTTATTAAACAAGGTTGTTTACAACGCGGGATACTACTAATGAGATGCGCACGCAGTAGACTTTTGAATCTATCACTTATCTATCATCTATCTATCACAATATACATAATTTCTTTGTTTGTTTTTTTTTTTTAATAAATATAAATTTTTCATTTCTCTTTACACATTACACGACAGTATAGATTTTCTTTTATATTAGTATAATTTAATGATTGAAGATATTTGATTTATGTATTTATTATGTATGTATACAATTTAAAATACAAACGATTGGATACATATTGGTCGAGACCAATGCACCCTTCTTCTTGTTACTATATCCCATTGCTTAATATATTCAAAGGACCGGATGTATTTTTACCATGGCCAACCTTTTCTCTCAGTGTGTGGTTATGAAGTTCCTTTTAACGCTCTATGAAACTTATTAAAAAAATATTAAAAGTACTGGAGATAATTATTTAATAAACACAGTAAAGAATATCCTAATCATTTTCTTTTTGTCTTTCTACAACACATTAATTATACATAAATATAGTGTGAATAATATTTGTGGATTTTTATAAAAGTGGAGATAATGATATATCAATTTCATCACACTTGTTTGTAAATGTATTGTTCTGCATAAAATATCATTAACCTTTTTAAATCGGTACATATTGAGATTTCACCGAAGCATATTCTCTTCAGTTTGACTTATTCCATCTTTTAATGTACATATAAGCAAGGCAACATAAAACCGGTTTTAAAGCAAGATGGGCACAGAAGAAAAAATTAAACCTTTCGTGTCAATAGCTTTCGAAAAAATTTACTAGACATATTATTAGATAAAACTTAGATAAAATTTTGATCTTGTACAACATGAGTATATACGAATAAATGGTATAATTATTAAATATATCATATGATTAAGAAATTTTCAATCAATTTTTTCAGAAAGTACACTTTTTTAATATACATTGAAAGATGAACATAAAATGTTTATGATTAAATATATTAGTTTTAATCCTTTTTTTCTTTATTAACGCAGTTTGAACCTCTATTAGTAGATTATTCTGCAGTGTTTCAATCCTATATACATATATCTATATATGCACAAAATCTAGTTTTTCTTTGTTTTTATAAAAAATAGAAATTATAGAGACGAAAACGAATGTTTATATTTGAAAGTAGTTTTAACACGTATTACTGGTGCATAAATTGCTCTACATGCTTATTCCGCTTACCTTCAAAGATAACAGATTAAATTACTCCTTTACCTTCGTGGAAGTTACTGGACACCACAAAGAGTCTGACACGAAAAATTAAGATTTGATGAAATGGACAGAAGGTCAAACACAAACATTCCATACAAACATTTTCATAGTTATTATCCATATTAATTACTACAGCTATATGACATTAATCAATTATGATTACACTAAAGCAGATATGCAAATCATTCTAAATATACACATGAACATTAAAACTCCTCATTTTCCTATATTGCTCAATTCGTAACAGTCGCACGGCCGCCAATCAATCGAATTTGATTAAAAATCCACTAGACACTGAATGTTTATGCAAATTCTCTAAAATATTATACAGGTGCCATGCTTTGAATAATTTAAATTTGGAACATTATATTGGACATTGAACATTAATATTGAACATTATATTGAACATCTTTTTATTTCATATGCATTCTGTGCATTTTGCAAGTTTAAATTTTCCGTAAGCCCAAGCACATCCACAGTCTATTGATCATATCCCATTAATATTTTCAAAATACGTTAGTCATACGTTAATATCTAATATAGATTAATATGTACAATTACATATATATGTATTAGCTTTGATCTTAGTTTTATATACAAGTGCCAGAAAGAATTCTTAGATTTATTTCTTATAACTAATCAATTAGAATCCAAAAATTATTCCAAGAATTAATCCAAAAACTAAGAAATATCTGTCAGACATATCTCTGAATCCAACAGTAGTATAAACAATAAAAAGTTATAAATAAGTATTTATAAACAGTGTATTTTGATAAAAATTCAAAATATTTAAAATTATTTAAAATATTCAAAATTATAAGATAATTACGTAAATATTCTAATATACAACGTGTGGGTATACAGAGACAGCAGTAACATGAACGGCTGTTCACGTTACTATTTCAACGAAGGTGATACGAATGTTAATGACATGATAAAGTTACAATACCACAAGGCAAAATCAAAAACTGACATACTATTCCCTTAATCACTTTTTTGTAACAATAAAATGTTTACCTGTCAGATGTGCAAGGAATTTCTTCCGCGTAAACATCAGCACGCGTGGTTATCGTCCCGTTCCTCATCGTACCCTAGTTGTCGCATGACAGAAAAAGGAAGTCGGTGTTGATCTTGCAAGTCAGTTATCGTTGACGCCTCAATGATTCCTCATTGCATTCGTTTCATGAAATCATCTCTTTGCTTTGGCTTATTGAATCATGCATAGATATTCGGTTCTGACTACGTGTTCGATATTCAAGGCTCTCGCATGCATTCATTATCACTTTACCGTCTTACAATTTTTCAATTGTCACAACATTTTCATATATTTCTTTTTTCACTTCAGTTATGTTTCATATAAATTGTATTTAATTATTATAAATGCTAATTTATAAATTGTACTTAATTATCGTAATTGCATTTAATTATATAACATAGATCGTTCTAAAAATGTAGAAGATATATTTTAAAACCAAAAAAAAAAAAGATAAAAGAATCTTATCGTTATGAAAGCTATAATTCAAAGTTATTTCACTGTTGTATCCTAAAATATTAATACACAATGACAATGCACGAAGCGAACCCAGCCTCACCTATCACTTCGATGGCTCGAAACCGACTAATGGCTTAATGCCCAATGGCAAATGTTCTATCCTGTAGTTTTATAGAAGGACCACCATAATCAGTTTAAAAGAGTAGAAACTTGATAGGCTATTTAGTATCACGCAAGAAATAATTCAGATATTAACCAATAATATTCGCTTTTACCTTGCGAAACAAAACTTTGAAAGAAAAACTAAATGATAATATAAAAAAGGAGAATGAAATCTTGTAAAATGAAAATAGAAATCCAAATATAGAAAATATACTGAATAAAAATGAGGATCCCTTCGCTAATAAAAATTTTTTATGAATAGATATTTTTTAATTCTAAAAGTAGGGATTTTACTACACAATTTTCAACTATAAATTTAAGAATGATAATATTTATGTTTTTGCGACAATATTAGTAAATTAGTGGGGTCTTTTTAGTGTTCAAATGTTACCCTTTAAAGGGTAAAATTAAAAATATTAGAATCATTAAAACGAAGATTTTATCGACTGCTACGCATGCGTAAGAAGCATTACATTATCGTTACTTCTTGTGATTACGTCGTTTGTGGCTAAAGAACCGCTTTCATTTACTTTACGTCTTTTGATTGGAGTCAAATTTTACAACTTACTGGCATCTTGTGTTTTTTTGTATTTAGGCAATTATTATTGTTAGTAGAGCTTCGTAGTAAAAAAGAAGAAGGAAGCTAAGAGAAAGTTAATCATGGGCCGCTATAGGAGGTAAGGTATACACGCATGTAGATATGTGGAAATATATGTTATCAATATGCTCAATGTTCAGCGTTAATAATCGCATATTCGAAATAAATACACTTGAACTGTAACTGTTTATGCATTAAAGTAGAATAGAATACCATTCAAAATAAGAAGTAGGAAGCAAAAAATAACTATTAAAAAATCCTGTAACATTTATGATATTTTTGCGACAATTATAACCTTCTGCGTATTTTCAGGGTAAGCTTGGAAAAAATTTGAATTTCTAAAATGCATCGTAAAATTAAGATTTTCTGTCCTGGATTTTATATATTTCAAAAGCAGTATATAGCTTATAAGATAATTAAAAAATAATACAAATATTTTTATTTTTATTTTTATAAATCGAAATAAGTTTCTTGCTTGAAAAATGAATTTTATGACATAGAAATAGTAAGATTTATACTTGAGTATTAATAATACTTGTGTATTTCATTTTTTAGTCGTAGTCGTGACAGAGATAGGAGACGTAGATCTCGCAGTAGATCTCGTAGCAGATCACCAAGAGACAGAAGAAATTGGGGCAGTAGTGGAGGTAGAGATCGGGGTGGTGGCAGAAACAGCCGTGGTCAACCTGGAGCAAATTTAAGAAAACCTAGATGGGATTTAAGTCGATTGGAACCTTTCAAAAAGGATTTTTATGTACCACATGAGGCAGTTCAAAATCGTGATTTACGTATAGTTGAACAGTACAGAAGCGAAAAAGAAATCACTCTAAAGGGGAAAAATATACCTAATCCTGTATTCACATTTGAAGAAACAGGTTTTCCAGACTATGTTCTAAAGGAGATAAAGTAAGCATTTTTTTCAGGTAATAATTTTGTTCAAGACAAAAATGCTCCAAATGTATTAGTAGCTATGAAGTGCAAATATTTTACAATGGTGATATTAGAATTTGTTTCTTAAGTTTAGAACAAGTATCCAGTATGTGATGATATGTTGTACATTGTCAAGAATACTATCAGAACTTAAAACTTGCTTATTCTGGAAACTTTACTTTCATCAAATCAAGTAAGAATGGAGCTGAAATTGTTAGGACTTTAAGATAATAAGAAAAAAATACTAAAGAACTAAAATTAGTTAAAATGATTAAAATAGCTACTGAAAATTTTGAATTAAGATATCACGTATTACCGAATGTGATACATTGATATAACAGATTATAATAGAGATGTTGTTATTTATAATTTTCAGGCGACAAGGTTTTACTGAACCTACATCAATACAAGCACAGGGATGGCCAATTGCTTTAAGTGGAAGAGACATGGTAGGAATTGCATCAACAGGTTCTGGGAAAACATTATCTTATATACTCCCAGCAATTGTTCACATTAATAGTCAACCTAAGTTAGGACGAAAGGATGGACCTATTGCTTTAGTGCTAGCTCCAACGCGAGAACTTGCACAACAAATTCAGCAAGTTGCTGATGATTTTGGTCATTCCTCTGGTATTAGAAACACTTGTCTATATGGTGGAGCACCGAAAGGTGCACAAGCCAGAGATTTAGATGGTGGGGTAGAGATTGTCATAGCTACACCTGGTAGATTATTAGACTTTCTCGAATCAGGGCGTACAAATTTAAAAAGGTGTACCTATTTAGTATTAGATGAAGCAGATAGAATGTTAGATATGGGATTTGAACCTCAAATTAGAAAGATCATAGAACAAATTAGGCCAGATAGACAGACATTAATGTGGTCAGCTACATGGCCCAAGGAAGTAAAAAATTTAGCTGAAGATTTTTTAAAAGATTATGCTCAAATTAATGTTGGATCCCTACAGTTAGCTGCAAATCATAATATATTACAAATTATTGATGTATGTCAAGACTACGAAAAAGAAAACAAGTAAGAAATTAAGCATATCTATAAAGCTGTTGGAAAGCTCAATGAGATTTTACTATTAATTTTATTTTCAATTATAGATTAAGCACACTTTTAAAAGAAATAATGGCGGAAAGTGAAAACAAAACTATAGTATTTATTGAGACGAAACGCAGAGTGGATGAAATAACGAGAAAAATGAAGAGAGATGGGTGGCCAGCTGTTTGTATACATGGTGACAAGACACAGCAAGAAAGGGATTGGGTTTTACAAGGTGAACATTGTTAATTGGATACTTACAATGTTTTGAAGTATAGTTAAAACTAAATTTTATGTTTAATTTTTAGATTTTAGATCAGGGAAAGCGCCAATTCTTGTCGCAACAGATGTTGCTGCTCGTGGTCTTGGTAAGTAAACAATTGTTATTATAATATAATAAAATATTAAGTGTCATTGATCATTTTCCTTTGACATGGAGAATGAATTGCTCTAAATCACATTTCTACCAGTGAGCTTAATAATTACTGCAGTATATGAGATATCTTGTTCTGACGTGATATTAAAAATATAATTACTAAATGGAGAATATGATAAACTTGTTAACTGGAATTAAGAAAATTATCCTAAATAAAATGAGGATCTACTTTTTATCATTTTTCATTTTTTTGATATTAATACAGATGACTTTTCATATAATCAGAACAAGGTTTCATTGATCTTTTGAACCACTTTATGACTGAAAAGAAAATAACTATAAATTTTTTCATTAAAGTATTGATAAGTAAAAGTTAATGAAAATTGTAGGAATTTTTCCAAATTTTAGATATTAACAAATTTTATTTTTTGAAAATAAATTAAAATTATAGATAATAGATACGTAGTGTATTAAATGCATAACGTGGTTCATTCAGCATTTCTAATATTTGTGTTTATTTTGCTTCCTCACTTTTTGCTAAAGGTAATAATTTTTAAATAATACATGAGAGAAAGGTAGTAAAAACAAGTTGCAATTGATTTATAAAGGCAAGCTCTTGATTTATAAAGGTACAGAAGCAATTGATCTAGTTAAAGAGAAAGCAAATGAATTCTAAAGTCAGAAATAAGTACTTGTACAGTTCATAATGGAGATGTAAGGTGTTACTTTCTTAAAGAATTGAATAACTTCATAAAGTGCTGATGCACCATTTTATATTACTATATTTGTAACATAATTATAACTTGAACTTAAGGTTAATCTAATAAAAATGTTCTATGCTTGCCGTAAGTCATAGATGATCAAATAGAAGTTTAGAGATATTCTTTCCCATAAAATCGCCTTCATTGAGATTATCAGAATTCTGTTAATAATAGTTGATAAAAAGAGATAGAACAAAAAATTCAAAAATAAAATGAAATACTGTAATACAAAATTCATATTGAACACAGGAAGATAATAAGATAAACATGTACCTAACGCGGTTGGATCTTTGTTTGTATTGCAGAGGCACATTGCGCGCAGACCTACGCCGGGTAATGCAAAGCAAATTGGGGGTGCCCGCCGCCTGTTTGTTCGGTGGTGCACTAGTTTGCATTGTCTGCGCTGGCTGCGACGCGTGCCTCTATACGTCAATTCCGTGAAAGGCCAGTCCGGGCCAAATCGGGGTCTACTTTACCTCCTACATACTGGATATCAGTTCTACGCTACGCTGTACGCCATCTGGGCTGGCCAAGTCGTTGTTGCCAGAATAGAATCCCCTGCGCTGGCCGCTCAAGCTAATCAGACCCAACAACGGTCCAATGAGGCGGTGGCATGGTAGCTGATGCCAGAGCCTCTAAGTGTGCCCTGTAGCAACAGAATGGCGGAGGCTGTAGCTGGAGCGAGCGCAAACAGCCAGGCCCTGCCCGTACGTTGCTAGCGACACTCACCCATTGCCTAATTTTAGTATAACAGTAATCTTAAATTAATTGCTATATATATATAGCTGTATAAGCCACCCAGAAAAAGGTAATTTGACTGTATTAACATTCCCATTCAATGAAATCTCAGATAATTTTTTATTAAAGAGAAACTTCGCTCGATATCTAAATGTTGTGTGATTGTTTATTTGGAAGATATAATTGCCTAATTGTGTAGCTCAATTAAAAATTGTAATTGTATTTGAATTATGTGTATATCTGAAAATTGATCAAAAGAATTCCGTTAAATGTCTTCTAAATTAAGAATTGCCCAACATTTCATTTAATCAAAAATGTCTTAGATTTCCTCAAAAAGATGTAGTACAGTTCAAATGCATTTATCTGGGGGTCTCAATATGTACACTTTTTGCATATACATATGTAACAAAATGTTTTGTAAAATCTGACATACTGAAATATATGAGGAGTTCTTGAATAAAAAACAAGATAATTCTTGATATCTTCTTGTGATCATCATTTACCAACTTTATATAATACAACAAAATTCTCAAAGATTATTTTATACATAAAATTATCTCCTATGTATACATTATGTGGAAATTCAAAAAGTTGTTGATTAATGATCACACAATACTGCCAAGAACTGCCTTGTTTTTTTTTCAGTTCAAGAATTTTGAATATTTTATAAAACATTCTATATGTGTATGTATATATATTTATGTATATTTCTATATACATACACACATGTATCACTTTTATATCCATTTGAATTTACATTTCCTTTATCTTCCTGAATCCTTCATGATAACTATATCATTACATATTCACATTATACTAACTATCATATCAAATAAGGTTCTATGTATATCAATTCTGGTTTCTTTTTACTTAAATATTTATATTGTTTTTCAATTATGTATACAAATTAAGAATATTTGTATGTATTTCAAATTGAATATATCTTTATGAAATTGGAATATTACTTTTTTAATAGAAATGTATATTAAAATAAATATTATTTTTGTTAGAGAAGGGAACCAGAATTGTTTTCGCGCGGAAATTTATTTCAGCACTTTATACTTTAGTTAAAACGCTCTCTAAAGACATAGTATTCTTTTTTGTTCCTTTGATCTTCATTTCATTTTATTATTTGAACGAAGTTAAGAACAAAAGCAAATATTTGTTCTTAAGCAATCTTTAAATGATACGTTTTACAAGATTTTTTATATGCGTGTGTTTCTTTTTCTTTATATATGTACATATTAAAACTTGCTTACAATACATATAGTCAGATAAATTTATAAGACACTCTTAGTTGAGGTGACATAGGTGAATGACTGTAGTACTACCTTTTGGAGAGCGTATTTTAATCTAAATATTACTTTAAAATAAGTGATTGAGATATTTAATACGATATTTTATATACGTCTTGTCATAATACTATCTTAACTGACGTCTGTCTGGGAGGCGGATGCTTTTGGTGATTAACAGCTAATACATAATGCTTTATTTCAGACGTTGAAGACGTCAAGTTTGTCATCAATTTTGACTATCCCTCCTGTTCGGAAGATTACGTTCATCGAATCGGTCGAACAGGTCGTCGGCAGAAAACTGGTACAGCATATACCTTTTTTACACCTAATAATTCGAATAAGGCTAACGACCTAATCCAGGTATTAAAAGAAGCGAATCAAGTTATCAATCCGAAATTACTTGAACTTGCCGATAGTAAGAGTGGTGGATATGGCAGGCATAGAGGTACTCTTATATATCTTTTACCTATTAAAATAATCTCTTCTAACTATCATTTACACTAGCTTTTTGTACTTCAAAAATCTCCTATTACCTTGAATATGATGAAATACTTAATTTTTTTCATTTAATATTCCCAGTTTCTTAGTATGTTTGTAGTAGTTTCTACGTATTCAGAAAATATTAATTAATTGAGTGGATATTTTTAGGCGGAAGAAATAGATGGCGGTCTCGAGGTGGCCGAAACGGAAAAGATCGTAGTTACTCAAGAAGTAGAAGTCGAAGTCACAGTAGGGAACACAACGGTCGTGGTAATCGTCGCAGTTACAGTCGGAGTTATTCTCGAAGTCGTAGCCCTGTTAGCAATCGTACAGGTAAGTAACGGTATGTTCACACCATGCTAAAGCATTTAATTATACTTCAGTGATATCTGTGAAACAGTTTACCCAATTTTATATTATGTAAAATGACTTGTACGTTTACAGAAGTGATTGGTAAAAGCTACTGGAGTAGCGAGAGATGATCTTCCATCGGCAGTTAAAGGCAAAATCAATTGCATATAATTAATGTTTTTTTACGTCTCTTTTGAAGTACCCACTTGATACATGTCATATAAACCGTAATATTGGTGTTCCACTAACGTAAACATCTAACTTTTTACGGATAATCCTTGTGCATTACAATAGATTATTTTAGAAATATAAGATAAGTGTTTTCAACGAACGAGTATATATTCTTAAAACATAATAAAATGATGCGATTAATTGAACACATTTTAAAATATGTTGATTTTAAAAAGCTTCGTGATAAACCATCCAATCTATTGAAGTCAAAAGGACTCTCGAGTAAGGTTATCGTTTCAAAATGCAAATATCGATGTCGATCTCAGTTTATGTTCTAAATTTCAACTGTAATAGATAAACATAGACTAAGCATGTGGAGTTATTATATTCACATACATATTGTATCACGCGCATATTTTATAATGATCGTTGCAACATTCGACAACACTTGTTAAATTAAGTAAGCGACAATGTGAGTTTAGCTAAATGAAAGATTCTATAAAACTAATAGCTGGATGCTTATTTGTAGATGCATCTGATGTTTACCAGTAATTAATTTGTAACACGTATTCGTGCATTTAAAACTGACGAAATAATGTACAGTATTTAATAAAAATGTAATAAATACATTTTATTAACTATTTGAAAATTTATTCGTTAACTTTCTCTCATTCTTCCCTACTCTTCAAAAGGAAAGATATAAAAATGAACAAAATATTGTATTAGATTAGTTCTTTGAATATTACAAATTCCTGTCTAAAAGGAAATCCTTAATATTCCATTTCAATCATCGCCAAACAAATGTCTATTGAAGGATCTCTTCATCATTCCGACTGTGAACTGATTGAATCCTATATGGGCGAAGCTTATCTATAACACCATTATATTGGCTAGTACCCCACATTTCTTATATCATCAAACAGAAGGTCAAAAAAAGTTGTCTTCGCCAAGCAATCTTCATTCAAATATTGACATAAAACCGCACGATATTAAAACAGAAGTCATTTATCAATTTATTACCACAGAAAGAGTATACACGGTATTCTGATATTCCTCGTAACTCAAGCACACGTGTCTTTTTTTCGTTACAGATTTTAATGTTTATAAATCCTACGATAAACAACAACCAGGCGTAGAAATATGAAAATATATGCAATAATATTCTTTAGACGACCAATAGAGGAAGAAACAAGCTGCAATCCCGAGTGAAAAGCAGCAAAGATTTATGAATGAACTGTAATACAGGTGGATGGGTCGATAGAGCGGCCCCCCGCAAGATCGCACGGCAAGGGCGTAGTAATCGATAGAGTGAGGGTGAAAAGGGATAGAAGCCGGTTCGAAGCAGACGAAGAGCAGCGGAGGCCGTGGAGGGCAGAGTCCATTCAGTAGAAGCAGCAAGGCTGCTATTGATTGCGTGGGTAGTTAGAGGAGAGATGAGTTACCCCCACTTTCGGTCATTCAGCAGCCGCACTGCTGTGACACGGGGTTAGCAGAGGGGAAGGGCCTTGAAAGATCGAGGGGAAAGGTAGAGTGAAGAAGAGGGAACGGTAGCCCGATTACTGGAATGCCGTGGGTGGCTAACAAGAGAGGGGGTTTCACCCCTGTCTTCGATTATACGCACGAATGTAGGCACAACCACTTTGCCCTAAAATTGACATTTACCCCTGTGCTTTTCCAAAAATTCATGCTTTACACGTTTTACGTAAACTCGTGTCTTTCTGCCACCTCCTTCTCGTAATCGTTATTTCGAAAGATTGATGAATCACGTCAACAGCTTAAGTACCTACAAAGTTTGAAATTTACTGTTCTGAAAGAAATTGCGGAAATTTCGAAGTTTAATTATGCCAGCCAAGAAGTCTGTTAATTTGACGTTCGATACCTGTATCAGAGAGTACTGTTGACGTCGTTAGAAGACTAAAAAGGCATTGTTTTGCGTTGATTATTCCATCCTGATAAGACTAGCTCTTCTGGGACAATAATGGTTCTTCATCGAGATATGAAGAAATGAGCGGTGTCGGTGGAGAAATATCGCTAAGTTTCTTTGTCTTCTAGCTTCATTCAATTCTAGATCTTGTTATGTCGTGTAATGAAAAATATATCTATGTGAAAGATAGCGAGGTGTTCATTTCAGTGGAATAGGTATGCATGTTATATGTATACGCATACCTAGTACTGAAGCATTAAGGAGTTTTATCGTACACTAGTCAGCCACGGAGGTCTCCAAATCTAAAATCATTTTAATTAGTTTCACAAATCTTATAAATAAAATGTTTGATCTTAATTAAAATATTTCTTGTTTTACATAAATTTAGATATATTTATGAATTTATTGATAAAATCAGAATTTCAAAAGTGAAAAAATTATAAATGAAAGAAATAGAAAAATGAGATATTGATCTTTCATTTAGTTTATCCGAAAGAACATTGGAAAGAGTTCAATGTTAATTTTTTGGTAAATCCGATAGTTCAGTGACGCAACTACTTCTCATTTAGATTGAGGGTACGGGCTACAACGATTTTAAGTCCCAGGGAGAAACTTGTTGCGCAGGCGGACCGGAACTTAGCGTAAGCTTATTCGTGATCTGCCACCCTAGCCGTACGACATCATAACCCTCAGGTCTGGAAGACTTACTGGTTCTAACAGAGACATGAGAAATTCAAAGACAATATATATAATGTACCGAAATTAATTTTACCTAGTTGTGATATTGAACAATATCATATTCATGGTATTCAATGGATCATGGAGTGAAAGAAAAAAGAATGAAGTCAAGAAGATACTATACAAAAGTAATCTCCAAAAAACAAAAAATAAATGGCATAGCTCTTCTATAACCATTAGCATAAATACAGTTCATTTTATATTATTAATTTTATTATGTTCAACAAATATAACGTCAAAAGATTAACTTCAAAAAATTGTAGTCTATATGAAGGAGGATAAAATTACGCATATCTAAAATAGAGAAATATAGGAGATACTAAGGGAATTCTTAGAAAGGAACTTTTAGAAACAGCCAAACGTCCTGACGAAAAGCTCCTTTTGGAGTATGAAGAAGAGAATAGAAGGAAGAAGGAAGAGAGAGAAGAGAGAGGGGGCTCGACAGAGCCCGCGTAGAGGGGTTTGAAACGAACGAAGGGGTGTGCTGTGGAAGAGGGGGCAGCAAAGGAAGGCGAATAGTTGCCTCGATGATACCACCTCTCTCAGTTGTTCCTCGGTTTCCGGACTGCGTGGACTAGCAGGTTAGTGAATCCGACTCTCGTTCATTCACCAGTTTCTCTTCGTTCCACTCTTGACCTCCTTCCTTCCTTGGCACTCTCTCTCTCTCTCTCTCTCTCTCTCTCTCTCTCTCTCTCACTCTCTCTCCCTCTCTCTCTCTCTCTCCCTCTCCCTCCCTCACCCTCGTTTTCCACCCCGTGTGTCCGCTGGTTCCATTCATGCGACTCGTTCTTTGCTCGCTCTCTCGTTCGCTGCTCTCCTTGATTTATCGAAGTTGCCAGTGAAAAACGTTCTTCCTTCGTAGCTCCGCTACTCGACCACCGATATCCTGTCAACGTGTATTAACGATCAATGTTACAGGTATATTTTCACAGTCTTCTTTCTTCATTTTTCACTTGATTTTTTACTAAAAACAAATTATATTTTAAGGGATGAAAAAACAGCTTCTATCGAATTTTCAATAAGCAGTAGGTGAAACTTATTACTTTACATGTATTTTCCTCTTTAATTAGGCACTGTAAATTCTTTGGCTTCTGGTTTATTTTAAGTTTCTCTGAAGCAAAGAGTTTTTGCCAGAGTGGAATTAGATTTTTCGGACTTTCCATGTTAATTGCAGAATGAGACGGAGGAGGTAATTTTTCATATTTTGCTCAGCCACGTTTGAAATATAATTTGTCATGGGAGAAACGATGAGCAGGGAGGATATATTCGAGAAACAGCTGTTAGAGCTGGTAACGAAAAGCAGCTACGCGATCAGTAATCCTTTTCCTGAGAAAAGAAAAAAATATGTATATAATATACTAATAGTTTCAATGAAAATATATTTTTTGTTACGTACGTACTTTTTAAAATTTGAGAGGAAAATATAGCCACAAAATATGTAAAAGGTAATCATTTTCTATTTGTTTAAGTTAGTTCCTTTTTTAGTTTACTTTTCTTCCAGCTTTTTACAGTGTAGTTATTAATGTTTCACTTGAATGATTCAATTGTCATATCCTTTAGTTTGAGTTTTTCCATAGCATTTATGATGTGTATACCGAAAATGTGAAAAAGAAAGAGCTGAGTGTGTGAAAAATGACCAAAACTGGTTAAAAATAGTTCAAATTCTTCTTTTCCTCATATTAAAAATGGGTATTAAATCTAAATATTCTGTTGAATTTCTTCATCTAATCGAGGAGTCATTGTTCTAGAGAGCAATTAATTTCATATATTTTTATATTTTATACAAATTATATCTTTATATATATTTTGTACCTCACAACCGAAGCCGAGAAACAGAATACGAGAATTCAGCTATTCTGAATTATAGAATAATGTCGTTCAGATTGTTGCCACTATACATTAAATTGTACAACTGATTAAAGACACAGAGGTAAGATTTATGTTAAAGAAAGAGGGAGCAGCCATAATAATCAGATGGCGATAAAATACCCAGTTCCATCGAAAAACAGTCACTGGCTTCATTAAGTAATGATTAATAATAGTAATAATAATAATAATAATAATAATAATAATAATAATAATAATAATAATAATAATAATAACAGCAATGTAAAGAACGAAATAAATTGACAATATATAATAAAAATAATAGTAAAGAATACCAGTGTATAAGGAGTTATCCACTTCATAAAGAATTATAGAAAACCCCACGTAAATATAATAAAAAAAGATATACATATTGGTACACATATTTAATCTTTTGACTAATATTAATCTTGCATCTACGTATATTAAAATTAAATTTTACGGTTCTCAATAAACGTTTTAGTATTCATTGTGACTTTTTCCGAGGATTATCTTTTGAAGTCGAAATTGTTAGTTTTTAAAAGAAATCATAGAGTATTGTTTCAATAGTCAAGCGAGATTAAATTCGGAGAAATAAAGACTGATCCGAGCAGTTGATCTCTCTCCAGTATTCAATTAACAAGTTAAAGCAAGAATACACCATTCTTCATAGAAATTCCATAGCACGAGTGTTGGAAATGATTAAATTTTATGTAGCGCCATACATAAAAAGGAACTCGCAATTGGATAACTATTATCCATTAATCCGAGAAAGTTTAGTAATTCAGTTACTAATGGAAATTAAATTAATTTCGGGAATCCAATACATTCCGGTTGGATGCTATTTCAACATCAATATTAAGATAAATCAATTTCCGCTCATGATTAAATAATATATCAAAAATTACTTTTAAAAATTCTGTTGTCAAAATTTCTTCACTTCACTTCAAGAAATTTCTTCAATTTCTTTAAATCTATTGCTAAGTTTGTTCACAAATATACATATTTAATACAGGACTTATTCTTTTGAAAGAAAAGGGATTTGTTTAATATTATATTACATAATTTTTCTGTTTCCATTAATTTTTAAATTTTCCTTTTGCATCATAAATAAATCTTAATCGCTATCACGCTAATTATCTAATCCAACTAAATTAATTTGTTTCCATCTGAAATTTGATAATCTATTCAATCAGTTGGAATACTTGATAATAAAAAGAATAGAGCAAATAAAAAAAAATATTGTTTAAAATGAGCATCTTAATGGTTTTCAAACACCTCATATGAAAAAGAAACCAGAAGATTATATTCTTCTTATATACTAATTTACAATTTACTCGTAATCCCGATAAGAATTATAATCTTTCTCGATACCAATAAGAAGTTTTTTTGTATAGATAATAGTACATAAAAAGAAATCACCTTTTCTGTTATTTTGAATTGAATTTTGGATCTAAATTTGGATATTTTATTCCCTAGAAAATGCGTACTGTGGCTGTATGGACCGCTTTTGTATTAGCGTACTCAAGCAGCCCGTTCGTGGCCGGTATACGATACATCGATCCGATCTCGCCGCAATCTGGGAACACCGGCGACATCGCCGAGAAGCGCGTTGACCTGACTGAGCCGACATGCGAGGAATTGAGGGCAATGTGGAGGTACACCAAGCGACAAAGCAGGGCTGCTAAAACCACTACCGGATACTCTCTTTATCCTGATCCATTTTCGTACAACGTCTGGAAGTCTTATCCCGAACGCCCCAAGTCCCTTCACACCCACCGTGGTAAGACGATTTTACAGGAGTTGTGTATAGCATTATGTCCACTCATCCTACTGTTTACATTATCTAAAAAAAGGTATAACGAAATCTTGTTAATAAGAGAATTACAGAAAAACGATTATAAACAAAAAAAAAAATGCAAAATATTTACTACGGAAAATTTTATATACAAATATCTTTAAATAAACGTATTGTAAAGGTAAGCATAAAATGAGATAGATTGAATAGGGTATACTTAAACTTTAAAAAGAGAGGTATTTTGGGTTTTTATTTTAATTAAGACAGTTTGCAGTGGATGAATGGAATTTGATATATTTGCTTAGCTTTTTCTATGCGGAGCAGGGTTGTAAAAAGGTTAATTTTATTGTAAACCGAATGATAAAATTTAAATTGACAAATACTTGCTTTTTATTTTTTTCCTGTTTTCATTAAACTATTGTAATATTATGTTTTATTTTATTTGCTGTTATATTCATTCTAAGACGGGAAAGTTAAATGATTTTGAAGTTACATGTTAATTTGTTACCGTATGGTTTGTTCGCTTAATTAAGGCCTAGCTCTGTGTAGTTCACAATAGAGGCCAAACATAAGCAAAGAAGTAAAATAATCGAATTATTGATGCCTGCCTATACATTACCTTGAGTGCTCTCTGACTTAAACTTGTTGCAGAAAATTTATAATAAAGTACGGAAACCTAACTTTATAAAGAACTAAAATAAGTGATACC
Source organism: Bombus flavifrons (assembly GCF_040668555.2). Classification (NCBI taxonomy): domain Eukaryota; kingdom Metazoa; phylum Arthropoda; class Insecta; order Hymenoptera; family Apidae; genus Bombus; species Bombus flavifrons. The sequence continues at coordinate 5,586,218 of NC_138455.1, read as the reverse complement.
ACTTATTATACAAGAAATATTCGAACGATTTAAAATTAGACTATTCAGAAAGGTAATAGAGTTATTTCCTCCTAATACTTCTAACATTTACAAAAATTATTTTCAACTGTTTGTTTACAATTTAAATAATTCGATAGATAAATAAAATTATTTTCAAATGTTTGTTTACAATTTAAATAATTCGATAGATAAATAAAATCAGTTTTATGTTATAATACCGAGTAATACAGAATAATGTCTGACTTGTCCTCTACTGAGACTACTACAATTCAAAGTGATCAAAGGGGCGCCTATGTTGAAGCAACAATTACAAAGAAAGCGCACAATATATGAAAATAAATTAATAAGGAAGTATACAATATTTTAAACTTCTAATTCCATTACAGAGGTTTAGTTTTAATAAAAGTACTTTGAATTTATGAAACATTTTTCTCATTTTGGTAAAGTTATATCTAGAACGAAATCCTTTTATTACTGAATATTATAATCTTTTATTAAATATTGTTCATTCTACCTGGCAATAATGTGCAGGAAGGTTCACAGGAAGAGCACGTAACCGTGCAGGAAGTAGTGCTCCAATTTATGGGAGGATGGTACATAAAGCACCAGCAGGCAGCAAATTAAGAAATGGAATGCGACCTCCGGCACGGCCTTTCGACAAACTCCCGCGACTTTTCGGAACAATCAATTCGTATCCGTCGAATCGACATCCAAACATGAAATACCGTACGATTGTTGGTTCCCCTCAGGTCCCTCAGGCGGGCAGTTTTCGGCATTTGAAGGAATTACTCCGCGCTGAACGAGCTCGTGAACTACAGGTTAATAACCGAGTTGAGTCAAATATACTTAAATGTTTGCTAATCGAGTGAATTGCAAAATTAACGAATTCCATTTTAGAAAAATGAATAACATGAAATTGGGAAATAAAATTTTTTGTATCTTTCTAACAATTTTCTAGGAAAAGATTTCTTAAAAATAATATAATATTACCAAACGATTGGCAATATACTAATTATTCATAACATATTGTTTAAGCTGATACTTCAAACTTAGTGACAATGAAAATATCTCGTAAATTAGCCAAGTTTCTTACTCGTCTCCAGATAATTTCAAACATTAAAGTAATACAAATTATTATTTTTTTAAATAAGGAATATTTTTCTATGATTTTTCTTTTTCTTTTACTAAATTAAACATTTTAGGAACAACATAAAGCTGAAAAACTCGCAGAGAAGACATTTACCTTCAAGGATACCGTTGACAACGAGCACCCTTTTCATATGCAATCTCGGAAGCAATTTCCGAAACCGACACTGCGAATGCCGACGAAAATTAATTATGAATTCGGTCAAGGTCGACATACATCGAACGTGCCAAATATTGGTCAGGCTTGGACGGTGAGTAATAAATGGCAATGGAATCATTCCATTCATTAAAATTAATAGAGAAACGGAAAAAATAATGTTTCTCTAATATTCATAATTAATAATGTGTTAACGAACATACTTAGTTCATATTTTTCTTTTTCCTCCGTTAATTTTATGTCTCCTCCTTAATTTTATACATAGTACACTCTAAACGCTTTAAATTACTAAACGCTCTAATATCTTCGTTTCAAACCTATAACAACTCAATGAAATTCCGGCTTCAAATAAATGAAATCTCGCTCTACATTTTTATATCGATAATGATGTCCTTATACTACGGATCTTTATGTAGTTTCATATTTTTATGAATATAAATAAAAAAATAGAACTTAAATGAGGATTTATTTCAAATATTAGAACGAATACTTAAAATATTTTCTATGATTTTGTATATTATATGAATTCTGTACATTTTGCATCTCTTAATTTTTTAATAGTATAAATATCCTCAGTCTAGCTATCATATTGTATGTAAATGAATCATAACAACTACCTTTTGCAGAGGAGCGGTCCTCAGTCTCGTGAATACTTGTTGCGTTAGTATCTTGACGGACTGCCGACATCTCCAATACGAAGAAGCTATCCTAATGATCAACGTATCAATTCCTTGAATACGTTCGCACGCGACAAGATGGAAAAGATTCGCATTTGCTTTCTTGGCAATCTCCGATACCCCGAAATTTTCGTAAGCCAAATCCTTGCGTTGATAGCAGTGAGTATCGTCCCACGAAAGGGCTTTTCATTTTCGTTCTTCATCCTCCGTCGTTATCGAAAATTGTTCTTAAGGATTTCATTGTCCTGCATTGAAATCTCGGACCTCGATCTCTGCGTTATCTCGATTCAATCAACGTGTGTTATCTATGCCCGAATAAATGTAAGTCAATAAATGGAACGAATCGATAGAAAGTCGTAACCGGAAGGAAAGAAGTTTCGATATGTGGCAACGCTACAAAATGTATATTTTCTTAATTCGTTTAAACTCGCACAGATTTAATTACGCGGCCGTACCCGCTGCCTGTGTAGAATCTTCCAGATATATAAATTTAATACTATTTCTGAAAATATGGCTGAGGCGGCAACGTAATCGTACCTTTGTGCCGCTGAGCGGAGAAAACACGAGCAAAATGTTGCATTTTCGTTTTTTTTCAATTATACTAATATTAGTTATTAGTACTTTTAATTGTGCTAATATTAGTGATGCCATAATATATAAATACTATACTAATATTATTTCTCCCGAATTGATTGAAGATTTCAAACGAGAAAGAATAATGTTATAGCTTATTTAGTAATTATTGTTTTATCTGACTATATGATTTTATGACAATACTCTTATTGGCAGCCTCCTGGTTCCTATAGTAGACTCTATTCTTAACGTGGTTAGTCTAAAAAATATTTAGACACTTTTAGATAAGAAAATTCTCTTTTATTTTATTTATAGACACCAATATAGTATCGTTTACAATTATTTGAGCGAACATTGGAGGTAAGTCGAAGTTGAGGATTATTCGAATTATAAACGATACTTTATGTCTATTACAATTTTATTTATTAACTATATTATTAATTTAAATTTCAATAGAATTAAATAATGATGGTAGTCGTACCTAGTCGATGATTATCTATTATAATATCTATTTCTTCTATCAGGATCTTCGTTTATATTCTTCGAATGTGAAACCGTTTAATAATGGCTGCAACGGTAATCGAAATAATACTATAATCGATATTCCAATCCAAGATAGAAATTAAACTATTATGCTCTGGTTTTCTCCGCCTTATTTGAACTTGACAATAAAATAGAAAGACTAATATTTTGAAAATTTTGACAATATATATATATATGTATAAATATATATATATATACATACTTAAGATAAGAGATAAATAAAGCATAATCAACGGAACTATACCGAAGACAATAATTACTGTTAAGAGATATTCTTGTAACCTGTACGTGCAATCGACATGGATGCGATTTCAATTTTGCGATATATGAAAGGTAAAGTGTTATAGTGTATTAAAAATTATAATAATTAAATACTTACATATAAAAATGAAATTTTTGAAAAAACAAAAGGAATGAAAACGCATCAGTGGACATCTTGTTCAACATACCTATTTAAACTATATGTGTATCGATTACACGTACAATCAATTTGACTTTCGACCCTTAAGCGCTCGGCCGATTGCCCGCAAAATTTGAAAGTTAGACTATAACTCACGATTGAAATATTTTGATTACTTTTTCAACATAAAGGCTTTTGTTAGACAAACATATCAAGAACAATAATAATTATGTGAATAGAAAGAAATTTCTTGTTCATGTGAACCAAGAAGACAAAATATTTCAAAAATCAGTTCTTTTTATCGCGTTAATTTATTAGGAATTATGAGACAATAAGAAATAAGGGCTTAAGGGTTCTAATTATATAAAGACAATAAATATAAACGTTTCTTGTAATCGTATAACAGAAAAATAATGAAGTAGGTTAAAGATATTTACGTGGCTTAATCCATATCTCATGCTGAGAATTAATAACTTTCAGCTCCTATGACAGCGTACAAAAACCAAAAAAAAGAGAAAAGAACTTCTGAATAATTATATGGAACGGTTTGATACCAATCGCGGTTCTAATATTTGACTATAAATACTTTATACTTATATACATCTCTTTGAATACGACATGTGCGTACACTGCATACAATAACACAACAGAAAAATAACACATACACAAATATTACATCTATGGACACACATAAAACTACGCGTACATTACATGCATATCAGAGTACACAAATATATAATAATATATATTTGTTATGCTACTATGACTATTACTATGTTGACTGTATTGATTAAGTTTTAAAGAATGGATCTTTCTGGCCAAGATTCTTCAATAGTGGAATCAGTGCCTGATATCCAAAACTAGAGACTGGTTGAAATCTCTTTGGATACAGATTATGAGCTATATATATTATATATTTTTACCTTATTTTAAACTATTTTAATGTAAGAGATTCTGTTCTTCAAGTGTGTACAGCGACATATAAACATGTATACATGTGAAATTACTAAAAAGAAGAACTATATCTTGGATGATGTTAGAAATAGTATATTTATGTAAACTGAAACGAAATTAATTTAAGATAAAGACATTATTTGGGTCAGAGTATCAAATCTTTTCTAACGTAAATTAATAGGGATCATGTACTATAATAATTTATTTTGTTTACTCTGAATCTTAATGCATGTATTTTGAATTAACATTTGATACTTAGACCCTAAAATTGTCTTTGGCAATTCCAATTAATAAATTAGAGAAAATATGCTTCGAATTTCCTGCCCTATAATTGTTTAATTTGCTCTATATTTTTTCTTATGTTTGAAATATAACTATGATAATATTAGCTATAGCAAATTGAATCCGTGACTTTTTACATTAAATATGTTATCCCAATCATCATACTTATCCTATTCAATTATTTAATCATCATAGAAATAAATGTTAGTAAAAAATTTACGAACAAAAATTGATATTTTTTGGCGGGAATATTTCACTTAAATATTTTATATGATTTGAATCAGTTAGCAGATAAATAGAGGACAATTCTTAAAACATTTAGAAATAACTTTTATAATTTCATTGCAGTGTTAATAATTTTATCAATTGTGAATGACACAAATTAATAATTATTCGTTGACCACGACATTTATAGGTTCCAAAGCACAGAACAATGTTTCATTGACATGTGTCGACATCTAGTAGTTTAAATTTTTATAGCAGGATTTTAACGAGTCTCATAAGGCCTCGAACTTTCTAACTCACGTTGTTGCTGTTTTTAAACTCTTTGAATAAAACACGTGTACATTTTTTAAAGTTAATTATTAAGTCAATTTGTGTGAATAATGTAATATTTTAGAGAAATGTTTTGATCAAAATATACGTGTTTGGTGCTCTGCACAATTAATAAAGAACTATGCAATGTTTAGAACAAAGGTTATAAGTAATAAAAATAAATATTTTGTATTAAAACGTGGGTAACGATGATATTTCTAAATATTGTACGTAATACTATTCAACCAATTCGATATGCTAAACAATTAAAGACAGTTAATTTGTGTATAATACGGACGTATGTAAGATGGGTTAGTCGAAGACCGATTGCAATTGTTAACGAAGATGAACTTTTCGAAAGTGAAGATACTACTCAGCCGCAGATTTGCCGAAAAAGGATTTCTGCGAGAAAATCGAGTAAAAAGAAACCCATCCAAGAAAAGAAAAGTGAAAAAACTGAAAACGAAGTAAAAAAGAATTTATTTACAAAACTTAAAGAAAATGAAAAAATTGTATCGTAAGTTGCTTATTTTTTATTTTATTATAATCTTGAATAGAAAACTTCAAAGTTATATGCATAAAATAAAAAGAATTATTTGGGGATTTTTATGCTTATAGATCCTTGATGAGTAATTTAAAGTCACGAAAGAGGAGGGAAAAAAATGATGAGATAGTTCTAGAAGGAAAAAGACTAATCATAGATGCTATAAAATCTGGTGCAATACCGCATTCAATAATTTTCAATGATTCATCTGACATAGCTGCATTAAAACTTCCCAATGAAGTTAAATTATACAAAGTTCCATATACTACAATACAGTTGTGGTCTGCTTTAACCACTTCTCCTGGCTTGTTAGGTAATAATATTGTATATTTTAAACATGCAGCTTTTGTATTAAGAAGTTTAATACTTTAATGGTTTTGTCTATGTTTTTTTTTTGTAATGTAGGAATTTTTAAAACTCCAAATGTACATAAGAATGAACCAGTTGATAATGCATTACCACTTACTATTATTTGCGATAATATAAGAGAACCAGGGAATTTAGGATCTATTATGAGAGCTGCTGCAGCAGTAGGCTGTGAAAAATTAATCCTAATGAAAGGTATTAGACCATGAATTTATGACATATATATAAATGACATTAGTAATTTTTTAAATAAAGGAATAATCATTAAATTAAGATTCAATATCTTCAGGATGTGTAGATTTGTGGGACTCAAAAGTTCTCAGAAGTGCAGCTGGTACACATTTCCAACTACCTATTCATGCATTTCCAACATGGGATGAGATTCCATTGCTAATTAATGAAGACAGTAACATTTTTGTAGCAGATAGCACTTTTGGTGATGAGTTTTTGCACAATTATTCAACTGAAATACTTCAAACAAGTTTGCAAATATTTGATATTGATCCAGAAGATTTGAAGTCAAAACTTACAGTGGATACTAATAAGCAATCAAAAGAAGATATGGTACCAAAAAATAAACACCTGATGAGAGATTTCATGTTAAAACTACCTATTCTTCCATACTATTCTGTAGATTATACAAAAAAAGAATCTGTAATTGTTGTAAGTGGAGAAACTGAAGGTTTAAATTTTAATTCCTATAAATTCTTAAAAGAAAAAAACGGTATTCGTATCAATATACCTTTAGTAAAAGGAGTGGATAGTTTGAATGCGGCTGTAGCACTTGGTGTTGTTATCTTTGAAATTAGGAGACAATTTTTCAAGAAAAAGAGCCTCCTTTGATACAGATTTTTTGATAGATGTTACACAATTGTATAAATAAATCCTTGGCTTTTATTTCTGAATGAATTGTGCATTTATTATTTACAGAAGCTTACTTCATATAAGTTTTGTAAGAAATGACATAAAAACAATGTAATATAGATCATAATGAGTTCTAATAGTTTAATTTCCATTATTAACGGGTTGAGCAGCAGCTGGTCGAACTACAAAATTAGAATATCAAAGTATGGTATGTCTCTTTATTTTATTCATTTGGTAAAAAGAATCTTACTTGTACAACTTTGAGGTTGAAACTTTATGTCGTCGATCGCAAAACCTCCATTACTAGCACTTCCTCTTAAGATGAGACGATAAGATGCACGTGCATCTATTGTTACCTGTGCCGCAGTCCATACAGGTCTAGGATTGTTAAATCCTTTCGCTGTTAATGACCATAACTAAAACAAATAAAATATTGATTTTTTAGGATATCCTAGATCTCAAAGAATTATGAATACCTACAGGTTGTTGTTTTCCATCATTCTCTTCATCGTTGCCTGCTTCTTCGTCGATATTCATTTTAATAACTTGCAACGTTGTAGATTCCTCAACACCAAAGGCAGCGAACCAAAAAGTGAAACAAACCGATTCTTCGTCGGGTGATGTTTGAATTATGGGAGATCGTAAACGTACATCTGTGGATTGTTTATTTATCGTAAAAATATCAAAGAAAACAAAGTCTCCGGTTGCCCCAAAAGTTTTATCCAATAGCTGAGCTGGACGATGAGCAAGAAACGCACGCTGCCAAGTGACTGTACGCTCGTTCTCAGAAGAAGTAATATTTTCCCAACCACATAACCCTTTCTCAAAGCTACAATCTTCAGGTCTCACAGATGCACCAGGTGGTTTCACTACAAACCAGTAATAACATAATTACTTTGAGGTAGAATTAGAAAAAACAGGATTTATTGAAAGCTTACCAGAGCAATTGCCAATATAGAAAGCAATATCGTCAATGCCAATGCTGCCACTAGCACGATTGGGACCCCAAGTACCCTCGAAAACTACGTTGAAGTTCCTCCTTTCGTTTATATTGACTTGTGCATACCTCCATGTAGGTCCTTGGTTACTATACAGTTGCCAGATTGATCTTGATTCAGTTGATGATTCTTCTGTTGTTTGTATAAGTACACGGAGTACACCTTTGAATTTGCATCATTATTATAGGCACATTAGAATAATTAAAGAAAAGATATAAAATATCTACCTAAGCTTGGTCCAATAGAATCAATGAAAGACTCAAACATAAAGTACCAGAAGGTAACACATAATGGCTCGTCACTGCCTTTCATTTCCCGACTAACGAGTTGCGCTGTTCCACCTCCGGATGATCGAGGTCCTCCTCTTGGACGTCCCAGATTAAGGAAATATTCATTTCTTCGATTAACTGTATATCCATTGCTGTACGATTTTCGTTGGTTCCTGGGATTCAGCACTTGTATAGATACTCTTTCCCACTCCACTCGATCAGGATCTCGAGAATTGATCCAGTCACATTCGTCGACTTCGAAGGTGCAGTCTCGTGGTGTAGGTACGGCAACTTGAGGTAAAGCTGTAAGTGTACATGAATGAATACTCGAAAACTAACAGTGATCTCTATCTCGTTTTCAATCAGATCTCTGTATGTATTAACTATTTTTTATAAATCTTTACCTGGACAAGCACCTTGTGTAAAAGAGATGTCGTCAATGGCAATATCTCCCATCTCAGTGTTACCTACGGATGCTTCGAAAAGGAGTTGAAAATCATCCAGAGAGCTAATTGTAATTTGAGCAACGAACCACGTATTTCCAGCGTTTCCGTTCAGACTCCAAATTTCTCGGAGAGCTGCATCCAAACTACGAAAATGACGAATGAACAGTTTTAAAGAACCGATGCCAGAGCCAAACATGTGGAACCAAAAGTGCATACACATAGGTGTATCGGCACTTGATGCGGGAAAGCTGGTGCTAACGAGCCTGGCTCTGTCTCCTGGTCGACGAGGAAAAGAAGAATCTATATACGCATATCCTCCAGCTGTTGATTGGTCTATCGAACTATCCATTGCGGGTCCAGTTGTGGGATTCCCACTTCCACGGCTCTATACACGTATTTATATATATTATAGCGTAATAGTGAAATTGATGATAAACTTACAATTGTCCAATCGAAATCATCCTCCGCGTCATTAGCCCAATCACAAAATCCACCAGCAAAATTGCAGAAACCGATACATGAAGTACCTGGCTGTAAATCTATGTCGTCTATGGCTATGTAGCCCCTATATAGACGGGCTGGATCGGTAGAATCCACAGGAATTCCTTCGATGATCAACTAAAAATAAATACCATGTTTCTATATGATAATCATGATATTCTTAATATCAAAACCATGATGCTTTTCTCAAGGAAAATATTAATTCGGGGAGAAAGTTATCCAATTACCGAATGTAACTCAGGATACGTGTATAGCATTTGAGTTTGCTGCCAAACACCCAGGGTATAATACTGAGCATTCCAAATGACACGTTCGTCAATAATTTCCAGTGGCTTGCAAGATGGTATAGTCGCATTTTCTGGAGTGATTTCTTCAGTTTGTTCTTTCTTAATAGAATATTCATCTACACCTACATGAAGTAGAACTCTCAGACCAGCGACGCTGAGGCCATCCATGCTATACTTAAACATAATACAAGTTCCAACAACTCCTGTACTTCCTAGTTGAGCGCTATGCAGCAGTCCTCCTAGAGTTTTTGTTTTACCATCCTTTTGTGGCAGTTGTGATGTTTCAAGGAAGGCATATCTAATTCAAATTTGAGTTACTATACATACATAGAATTGGAAATAAATATGTATATTGAAGCATACCCTCCTTCCATAGTACCAGTGGTATAATCACTTGGAGGACCACCCATCCAATTGGTACCCATGCCAGTTCCAGCTACCCAGTTTATTACACTATCACCATTTTGCCACTCACAAAGTGTCTGTGCTGGAAATGTTCCAAAGTCACAAAAAACTTCATCTATTGATGCTGTAGATAGTGGTGGTGTGATTGGTGGATACCTTAAAATGAAAGATACATTTTAAAGTGATTCAACTTTAACAGGTCAATTTTTTTTATATTTATAAATTTCTTACCTTTGCGTTGATGAATTTCTTTGGGCAAGAGTAGGCGGATTAAGTGGCTTTCGTGGCAACGGCATCTCTGTGGTTGGAGAAATAATTGTCCGAGTATATAGAATATCTGGTCTAACTGGCCAATGTCTGGGTTCGATATGTTCTACCTCGTCCATAAGATCATGATCTCGATCAATGGAATTGAATGGAAACTGCGTCGAGTTGAAAGCATCGTTGGTGACAAAAGTATCAAAGACATCCTTCGTCTCGTCATTTTCCATACTTTTGGTCCAATTGGGAATGAAACTTTCGTTTTCGCCGCCGACGAGATCTATTTGTTCTCCGAGCATCGGATTTAAAGGAATCCATGAAGAAGCACATGTTAGCCAGTAAAGGCAATTACATATTAATAAAATCAGCCACATTTTCTTAATATTTTAGACAATTTTTATTTCATGAAAAAAATAAGAAGATCTTAATATTGAGGTATTATATAAAGAATGTTAAGCAGATACACAATCACATGTTTCATCATGGAAACAACTAAGGATCTTTTTCTACCTTATGTATTTTATTATAAATTTTTCTGGAATTTAAAGTATTTTAAATACGAAAATAGGAAATTTTACACTTTAAATTACATAGCAAGAAGCTAACACTCAACTTCCAACACGGTTTCCTGATAAACAGAAGTTAGAAGTTATTGCGACGTTTATACACGCAGAAGAATGATAACTAAACTAAATACGAACTGAACGGTTTTCAAAAGGTATGCACGTGATGAAATAAAACGAACATTCCGCAGTTCCGGTCTTCGCTTCCTGTCGTTACGCTTTTGATCCTAGTACAGAGAGTCCGAGTTCGATAACCGTTCCCTGTACAATTTCATTAAACTGACTACCTACAATAATTATCTATAATTATTATAAAGTACATTATACTATAATACTTATTATGTACAGAACTATATAATAATTATATGAATACAAATATAAAAAGTGACTACTCTATCAAGAAAACCTATATTTAAATATATAACTTTTAGTGTCTAATTTTTAAGCGTTACTTACGATTTTAAAAATTTTAAAAATATTTCCGGGTTAAAATTTCCATTATTCTTGTTAGTAATACTCATAACTCGTCCTAAATTTAAATATATCCGAATAATGAAAGATACAAGGTAAGGGCAGAGGATCAATTGATCTATTTTCGGCCGACAAAATGGATCTTTTCTCAACATTTTTGATATCAAGCTAACAACAGACGTTGATGTCCCTCGGGGAAGAGGCCGTGGTCTTTCTTCGCAAATCATTTTTATGATTTCTGTTAGACTCTGAAAATTGGGATACATACCATACGTATAAAAAATAGAATAAAGTCAAAAATTACATTGATTAAAATCCGGATTAAATTAATCTAACTTTACCGTAGCGGGAAAAGGATGTCTTTTTGAAACCATTTCATAAAGAATGACGCCCATGCTCCATATATCGCATTTGAAATCATAAGATTGATCCGTTAGCATTTCTGGAGCCATGTAACAAAATGATCCAGCGCGACATATAATTGATGGTTTCGTTAATCTGTACAATAATAACAATATTCCATAAAATTATATAAAAATATTGAACATAAACTATTAATATTTCATAAAGTAACTTTTTCACAATGAATGATACTCTTTAAAATTTTTCGAGACGCCGAAATCTCCGATCTTTACAATGTCACCGCGACTTCCGGTTAGCATGATGTTTTCCGGTTTCAAATCACGGTGAAGAATCTTTTTGAAATGGATGTGGTGAACTCCAAGAACGACTTGGGAGAATAAATACAGCGCATCCTAAATTAACATATGTATTCATTAGTATTAACATATTAATATTATATCAAATTTTTAAAATATCGTAGACGAAAAATAATGAAATGTAATGTTTCCCAAGTTCTTACTTCCTCTTTGAGTGGTGTCTCGTTGTTTTCTAACAAATCTTTCAAAGTGCCTCGAGTTGCATATTCCATAAGAATGTAACTGTGATTGTCTTCTATCCAAGCTCCATAGTAAGCAACTATATTAGTATGTCTCAAAGTGTGCAAACATTTCACTTCTTCTGATATGTTCTGAGCACATTAAATATGCATGCAATTAGTTATAGTATATAAAATTAAGCATAGAAACAATCTTTTATGTACAAAAAAAGTTAATTAATAGGTACATCTCCTTGATATTGTGACACAACAATTAATTTGCCCTATTTCAATTAAGAAATCCTCACCTTAAAAGGTAGTGCGTTTACATTATCGAGAATTTGTTCCTTAACTACGAATGGTTTAGAGTCTTTCTTTCGTCGTACTAAGTAAACTGATCTAGAAACAATAGACGATGAGGAAATAGGAAAATTTAATTTAGTACGAATACATACCCGAAAGACCCCTGTCCTAACAATGTTTCGAATATATAATCATTTATATGCATGGACATTTTTGACAAAAATGATAAAAAACGCGAATAAAATCGAATTATTAATTCACAAAATTAATTTAGCTAAGAGTACTAAACATCAATCGATTTGTTATGGTAGATCAATATAAACAGTTAGTCCAATAAAGTTTGAATTTTTTTCTGGTATGTCAGAAATGTCTATTTCCAATCAGATGTTTGAAATTGAATAACATAATTAAATATAATAATTAATTAAATACATTTACTTTTTAAGAGCTGTTTTTTTACAAAAAAAATACAATGATTTTTTGACTCGATTAGTTTTGTGTTTAATGGTGTACTGTTACAAATTAACAAATAAGATCATATGAAAATCATAAGGAATTCGTTGTTTCTCTATTTATAACTTGGAATGCACAAATGAAATCTAATTATATTTCGAGAATATGCATATGACGTGCATAGATTGTGGATTTATTATTATTCATAAAAAGTGTTTACAAAAACGCATTCTTGTTTGCTCACAATTTATAAAGTATTGTTTTAATACTATTTAAAGTCTCTAAGATTCGTTAGCAAACATTCTCTATACATATGTATTAACGAAAGCACATATGCAAAGGTAGGGAAAATTCGGGCATTAAATTACATGTAGTAGTTTTATTCTTCTTTTTTTACAAATAACGCAATAAAGATTTTTTTCCTAAAGCGTTTAGATGTATTATATCATACCACAAAAAAGGATGTAGTGACGCAGTTGACCTGATTGAATTGCATAATTCACAATAGTAAATGCTGCATTCAAGAACACGCAGACAATTTAATATAGATGAACAACGACAAAAATGGGTTATTTTTTAAGTTTTGATCGTAAAAAAGTTCTTGTCCATAAGGTGAAACACTGCTGGCAAAACAATATGGCTACTCTAGTTTTTCAAAAAGTGTGCACGTTAACGCGATATATGTACTCTCTTTTAGAGCACTCGTGCACACATCAACAATTTTTTAATTGAACGATGTTCACCAAACATTTATTTCCAATGAAAAAAGCAAACCACCTTATACCCTAGTGCAATGCAGAATTAGATGATACTGCAGTATGTACAGAGTATCCCATAAGATGCATTATCAAACTCATACGTCAAACCAAAGACGTTTTAACTGAAGAAAACAATTCTTGATGCTCTTACGCGATCATTTCTTTGTTGATTAAATTTCTTGTTATTAATAGAGAAAAGCAGATGCATCCTTAATAAACTTAAACACTTAAACACTTGTGCTAATATTTGGTAAAGTTATAATCCAACCACTTCTTTGGAAACTCGCTATATGCTCAAATCTGATTTAAAGTACACAATGACTTCAGCAGAAATTAATGCAATACGATTTGCAGCCGGTAATTAAGTTTATTAGGCATGCATTCAACATAACTGTCGATGACTCTTAGTGACTAATGACCATGTGATAACACTAAGAATTGCTTCATTTTTTTGATTTAGAACTATCTTATTTTTCGGATATATCACATCCTATGAAAAACGCTGCATACAAATGCATATACTTTTGCTTCAGTATTCTTTTGAACTTTATCAATAACGATTTTAAAAATTAACTATTACTAGAATCTAGTATATTGTTAGTATCATTTCCAGAAGAGGCAGAACTCCGTGATTGTTTCAAGCTGTCTAAATATTCCTGCTGTGATGTAGCCAAAACTTGCGAGAGTATGTCACTGTCTTCCCAATCAGTCAAACCTAGTAAATTACGAACATATTTTTGCATAGCAAAAATTATTCTTCTTGATCAAAATATTTAAAATTAATTATATAGTGTTTCATTTAACTGAAAACAGTAGAATATCTCATGAGGGATTAACGTAACCTAAAAAGTTTTAATAAAAGTTGTTTGGTAAAAGGGAAACATCATATGGTGCAAATAATTTTTTTGCAGATTAAATAGTAAGCAATTTGAAGGAGGATATCATATGGTGCAAATCATTTGCAGGTCGAGTAATGGGGGAGATTTTAAGTTGGAGGTCAACTTCGTTTTTTTTAATGGAACCATACATTTTTTAATAAAATAATCAATCCATCTCGACATTCCCTATAAGAAAGTATTAATCTATTTATGTTGATTATTTAAATATTTTAACTTTATTTTGACAAATCCAATGACAATGCATCTATGAAATGCTGAGATGGATTGACTAATATATTGAAAAATGTATGATTCCATTTAAAATAATAAAGTTCACCTCCAACTTAAAATCTTCCCTATTACTCGACCTGCAAATGGTTTGCACCATATGATATCTTCCTTCAAATCAAACAACTTTTGTTAAAATATAGCTTTATTCCCTCATGAAATATCCTACTGCTTTCAGTTAAACGGAACATCCTGTACCTATATTATAATTATATATCATGAGGTAACTTAGTTATTGACATTTAATTTAACCGCTAATACTTGACTTACCAAATACTTCGGGAGGAAGACGATTGAATAACGAGATATCTGGTGAAGCATGAGCCTCTTTACTACTACCTGGTACAGGTTCCTGCGAGATTTTAGATTCAAAATCTGAGGCAAGGTGAGACATGGTAGATCCTTGTGTTGACTGGTGTTGCGGAGACCTTTTATTGTATCTTACCGAATCATTTACCTGAAATTATAAATTAAAACATACAAAACATAGTATACAACATAATATATATAGGCTACATCGTCTTAGTAACATTAGTAACTAGAAACAGACTTTTGGAGAATTACGCAAATTATCTTGGCTAGTTTGAGTCGTGGTCGGAGAAGAAGTGTGGCTTCGTTGTTGACCACGACCTCCATGAGGGTGAAAATGCGCGTGACTGTGTTGCGCACTTGTTACCGTACTTGTACTGCTGCTGCTCGCTGATCTCTTTATTAAATCACGAAACAATGTTTTAGTATTACTCGTCTAAAATAATAGACAAAAATTGCATGGAACCTACAGCTTTTCGCATTTCATTATCCCTTAACCATTGCAAATAACTTTCCCTGGCAACTTGTTCTTCTATGGCTTCGTTTGTTGCTTCCCAGTCAGTTGCTTTTATTTTATCTTCTAGCATCGTCTGTACACAAAAATAATTGTTCTTTTCATTTATTGTAGAAGTTTAAAGTTTAAAACGATATTAAATATAACAACTAACTATAGTAATTCTTCACCTGCTCAATGTGTAATTCTTCGCTTTGACGGACTGCATCTGATATAAGTTGTCGATCCGCAGCACCAGGACTGTATGAAGGTAAGCCAAGACCAACACCAATTGTAGCTTTATATGGGTCTACTATGCTATTATAATGGCTACCACGTTGATAAGACAATCGTATCGGTTCATTATCACTTTCGACCATCGTATGGAAAATATTAATGGGTTCTGTGTAGAATTACAAAAGGTAATATTAAAAGTACAAAATGATTAACTTTACCAAAGCGCATATTAACACGCACCAGTACTGTAGCAATATAATTGAATGCTACGATTATACATTTCAGACATAGCTTGCATCTCTATATGATTTCCATGTACATATTCTTGTCGTTTTCTATCTACATATGTGCTAAAATCTTCCGCTACAAAGTGAGAAAAAAATTCTTGATTGGAAGCCTGGAAAATCACACCATATAATTAATAAATTTATTTTTGAATAATGGATTTCTATCATTTTTGTGTTCAATACTTACAATATAATCCATGCAATGCTTCCGAACTACACCATGCATTTCTTGATCACCATAAACTTGATCTGCAACAGCTCTAAATAGACATGCTCCATCCTCACCCATCTTTTTGACGATAAATCCCATTTTTCGCATTCGTTTCTCAAACCATCTATCTCGCTGTAAAAAAAAAATATAATCAAAAAATTTGACAATAAAAATTATCCATTGTCATAACTATCTATCATTTCATAACTAACCTCTTGCCATTCAGCCAGTGTAAGATTATTTCCAGTTCTGCCAGTATATTCATCACCACTATTATATCCATTAGCTAATTCATGTTCTATATTTGCAGCAGCCCCAACAATAGCCATTCGATTATTGGCTATGACACTACCATCTGTAGCTAAGTAAAGTGTATTATTTATTATTTATTTTTCTAAGAAATGTTTTCATATTTTATATAAAAAAATTTTAATATCAAAGAAAAATGTCTTTTTTTCAATATAATTTAAGTTGATCTATGCTTGTTTTAATATAAAGTGATAAATTTAATATATGTATGCATAGAAGAAGCATTACAAATATGAACCTTGTAAGCCACTGCTAGATGCAGTGGGAGGTGTAGCTTGTCTTTCACGTTCTCTTTCTCTCTCCCTGTCTCTTTCTCGACCCCTATCTCTTTCCCTATCACGTTTTGAACGTGAATTTCTTCCAATACAACCACTGTAAAATAAACACTCAACATAAAATAAACAAAACATAAATTTCTGAATACAATATACCAGACTGAATATATCTAAAATGATAGATAATACAATGATATAAAACAAATTTAGGAATTCTTTGGTCTTTCATACAGTACCTATGTGGACTTGCTCGTTGTCTGTGGCGTTTACCATGACTGGGACCACTTCCTTCTTCAAAATGTTTATCTTCTCGACGATCTACACTTGACTTTAATAGAAGAACACATATATAAGTGTTGAATACATTATAATATATTTTTATTAACTATAGAGAGTTATTATATACATAGCAAATGACAAATGATATTCCATAAAAAAAAGGATAGATTTGAAATTATGAGTATTTATATAAAAATTTAATAATAAAAAAGGAAAGCAAAATACCTAATGTAATGTTAATTCCTTAATTCCCATAGGTACCTATAAATATTACTTTCTTATTTGTTCTATAACATAAGCAAATCAATAGTTTATAGGTTCTAATGCATTCTAGTAAGTCTAATAAGTCTAGTAGTCAGTTTAGTATCTATTCCGATATATTAATTCATAATATTGTTGACAGAATTTTGGTTTCATTCATTTTTAACAGTATCATGAAAAAAAGTATGTTTTGTGTTATTTGATTTGTTTGCTATCATTTGAAATTTTATGTGCATCTGAGATATATGAATATATTCTATACTAATATAATACTCATGTCCAAATTATAACATATATTTTTTTTGTGTGCTAAAATAATGAAATGTATACACCAACAAAAAATGTGTAATTTATAATAAAAATAAAAAAGTAAAGTAAAATATATTTTACATGTATCTCAGAGTAAACTCGTAAAACATGTTGTTTTATATCAATAGAGATAGAAATGAGCAACTGATGAAATATTTCCAATATTTTCTCATAATGTGACCTATGGGAATTGGGGGTTAAAAAAAAAATTAGCTTTTATGTTTCCTACCTCGTACGAGCTCCCTGTAAGAACGATAGAACCAGATCCGTGATCAGCTTGAACCCCATGTAGATCGACCGCGAAACCGTTCGCTGCACGTACCTGTCACGGTTCGCAAAAGGTCGTTTTAAGGTTCGCTCTTGCAACTACTTGCAACTAGAAGTATTTGTGCGAGTAGTATAGTTGCAATGAAGGGATTATTCATTCACCTGATATGGGCTATTAGGTAGTGTGATGGATCCGGAGGTATGCTCGTTTTGCACTCCGTGAACATCGACTTCGGAAGTGCTGCCTCCTTCTCGTCTATCTTTCGAGGCGTTCGTCTTCTTCTTCGACAGAATGGTCATCTTGCGTAATCGATCGTCGGTGGTCGTTCAGACGCGACGCTCGTTTTAACAAGATTTCAAAAGAGAACCTCGCAGGCTTACGCTCACCGCGCCTTCAACCCCGTAACTTCCTTCCTGATCCACAATTGCTCTATCCACTTATTTATTATTATTCTCAACGATGATCTACCAAGTACACCTCGACGTACGTGGATGCGAATAGATCCTTTAGTAATATGTCACTAATTAACTCTTCGGAATTTAAATCAGGACAATATAGCGCTTTGTAAGAAATACAGCATGATACCTTTGATAACCAACTACTACATTAATTCGTGTTATTTCGAATGTTTTGTCAGACAGCCATGACTACACTTGCACACACTACGAGGCTACCTATTGCCAATCTGTCGCGTGGTATTTCCCCTATACCCGACCGTAAAAGTCCCTGCGCTAGATATTTATCAGTTGTTTTAAAGAACATGAACTCTATATTGCCTAAGTATACTCGAGGTTTTTTTTCGAATTTTTAATATTAATGAATAAATGTTAAATACTTCGATCAGTCAAGTAGAAATTGATAGGGTTAATTTTTCAGGTAAAAGTTTGAAGCGACATTCTCGATAGATTTCTATTCTATACAATAGGCAGAATGGAAAACACTGATAAAATTTAGCAAATTTCCTTTGCTACACTTTTAGGGAAATAATAATAAAGTTGATTGAATATTTTTACTACAAAGCACACCTGTTGTTACTAAGCTAACTTTACGTATGTATACATATAATACAATACTAATAACATACTTCACATGTGTTGTCACGCTTTCTTGAAAATTTCTACGGTATCATGAGATAACATATGGACAATATAGAAACTGAACTATGATGCATGTATGTGTATACATATATATATATATATATCTGTCACTATGATATCAGATTTATAATAATGTATGTAAGATAATTGTTGTAAAATGTGCGATAAATTTTCTGTTGTCGATATAATCAGCATCATTGACTGAAATAAAATATTTCGTGGAAAATATAACCTCCATCGTTTGTTTATAGAAAGTTGTATCAACACTTCGAATTGCAACCCTCTGTTCAAAGGGTGGTTTAAAAGAAGTACAAAGCACATGGTCGTCATTTAAATTACAAGTGCTATAAGAAGAAACTGATATTAACGACAAAACAGTTTTTTTATTACATATAAAATACAAAAAGTAGGTTTTAAATATTTTATCATTTAATTATTATACGTTCGAAAACAACTATGGTAAATGAGTGCCTTAAAAGATCAAGATCCCGATTACGGGCCATCCGATGCAAGTGATGAAAAACATCAACGAATTTACGAAGAAAATGGTATATATGAAATTTTTTATCAAATTTACGCGATGTTTCTATTGTATCTAACCTGTTTATACTCCATTTATTTTAATATTAAGAACTATCTTTTTGTAACATTACTAAAAATTGAATGTGTACAATCAATAAAATATACAGAATTAATTGTATTTATTTGCATTCGTTTTTATTGTTATTTCATTTTAGCACGAAGCAGTACAGCAAGAAAAATAACTGCTATTATTGAAAGGGAATTTTCCCAGGAAATTAATACAAAAGAGAAAGAAGTTTTAGAGTTACAAGAAAGATTGCATAGAGCATCAAAAATCCTTCATCTTTTGCGTTATGTTATTGTTGCCGACTTTTATAATCGCAAACAGTGTCAAAATTCACAAAATGGAGAAGCAAAGCAAACTCAAATTCATCCTGCAATAAAACAGCTGATTGGTAAATCACCAAAGTTATCCGACAGTTCAATTATTTCTACGTCAACAACATCTAACAAAGACAGTTATTTTACCACATCAGAATCAATTTCGATATACTCATCAAGTACCACTGGTGATGCTGCAGTAAAAATAGAAGAAGCTTCTGAACATTATCGATTGGAGAAAAGAAGGAATGAAACCGACGAAGATCCACGACCAAAGAAAATTCCACGATATATTCCTCCAAAAAGTGGAGTTCCAGAGTCTCAATGTCCATCAAGAGGTATTAGGCACAAAGTGAGGAAACGTATAATTATTGGAAACATTTCAAAATGGATTCCTCCAGAATGGAGAGAAGATGCAGCTAGTCACAAGTGGACAATGTATGTTAGAGGAAATAAAGAAAATCCTGATATTAATGATTTTGTTAGCAAAGTTCGATTCTTTTTACATCCTAGTTATAGACCTAATGATGTTGTCGAAGTTACATCAGCACCATTTTGTCTTTCAAGACGCGGTTGGGGTGAATTCCCGCTAAGAGTACAATTGCATTTTAAAAGTGCTCTCAATAAGCCAATGGACATAATTCATTATTTGAAATTAGACCGTACTTATACCGGTCTACAAACTTTAGGATCCGAGACACTTGTCGATATATGGATCTATGCAGACTCCCGAAATTCTAAACGAAATACGGGTAAAGTAATTGACGAAGATTTTAATGAGAACGAGCATAATTACGATGTGAAGCTAGAAAATGATAAAGATTCTAATCTCATGTCTGATTTTATAAGCAATAGCATAAATAAAACATTAGAATTAGCAGATAAGAGCAGTGAAGTGGTAGTTAAGAAAGAACCCTCAGGAGATATAAAAATTAATGAAGATTTAATAAATGTGAAAAAACTGTTATTTTATATAGAACATGATCATGATTATTGTGGTTCCAAGTATTTAAACGATTCTGAAAGAAATTTAACTATTGATCATTCATCAACAACATTAACTAATTCATTTTTACATAAGATTGTCACAGTAGATAATCAGCAGAAAGAAGATAGAGAGGAGGATACTGAAACTAATAACACAATAACAAGTGAACTTTTAATAAATGGATATCTAACAGACTTAAAGGTACAAGAGGAATTAACAAGCACAAGCATACCTTTGTTAGATGAAGTTAATCGGAAAGTACTTCCTCTAAGTTGCTCCAGAGTTCACTCAAACCTTCGTCCTTTGAAAATTTCTATTCCTCCATTGTTTGAACCATCTGGAAATAGACATGTCTTAGTTCTTCAGAACAATAAAACGATTCCTGTAGATATTGCAGGTATGGATTATGCCCGTAATAATGATTCAACAAAATCGAGGATAAATTTAACTACTTCTCGTGGTATTAGTTTGTTGAAGAAACCTTTAGGTACAGAAACTAAAATCCAAGAACAAGATCCTAATGGAACAAAGGTACAACAAGGATTAAAGCTTCAAGTTTCTAAAAGTATTCTCTTAAATGTAAATTCCAATATACCAGTACTAAAGATAGCTGAGAGAAGAAATTCACCAAATGATCTTTCTTTTAATTTTGAAAAAGAATCAGCTACTGAACAGATGTTAAAAGTGAATAATCAAGAATCGAAAGAATTCAAGTTATCACGCCAGAAAATCACTTTAGGCAAGGATAAATACAAGCTCCAAAGTAAAAAGGAGTTTTACGACGAAATTATCCGAACAATTGAGGTAGCAAATATTCTGAACGTTCAAGGCCTATTGCGATTCATTGTTAGAAGAATGCCCTTGATAACTCAAAATGCTTCCGACTCCGATTACAGACGACTCCATCCTTATGCCTGCACGAGCGAAGAAGAATTCTTTAGCTATAGTATAGCGAAGCGAAATGCCTGTGAATGGAATCGAGCAAAGATGATACGATATTTTATGAAGAAAAAGCCATTCACGGAGGAAGAATTATGGACCACTAAGGAAATAATGATTTGGGCGAGATTGCACGGTTATACGCCTCTTTGTCCGAATTTGACTATTCGGTCAATAAAACAGCAGAAGAGTTTACCTGTTTCCACAATCGCCAAAAGCATTTCTACATGTACACAGCCTGATACTTTCTGCAAGTGGCTTCAAATTTATCCAGATCAATCGAATGACAATTTGCTTAACTCTAATTTACATCAATCCAACGAATTGGACATTGAGGTTGATGTTGTAAATACTGATGTTCCACTAGAAAGCAAAAAAGGACTAAAAGAAAGAAAAGAGCATAAGGAATTTGTAAACACGAAAATTACAGTATTGGAACTTGAAAAGAAATTAGTGCCGTTTTATGATTTTATTTGTGAAACTGCCAGAGAAATTGGTATTAAGCTAATTTCTGAAGAAATTGTTCCCACTGTCATACATGGCGCAGCTGGTCGAATGATAATGCGGGTATGTTTTACACATATATATATATATATATTTACATAATTTAAAAATTAATGAAAAATTAAATTTCCTACATATTTTATATTTTGCTAG
This sequence comes from Bombus flavifrons, assembly GCF_040668555.2. Taxonomy (NCBI): domain Eukaryota; kingdom Metazoa; phylum Arthropoda; class Insecta; order Hymenoptera; family Apidae; genus Bombus; species Bombus flavifrons. Next base: position 5,563,598 of record NC_138455.1, on the reverse strand, counting down.
GCTGTTGAATGCCTTGCAGAGGATTTAGTCAGAATGTCTTTGGCGAAAGCTTGGGAAAGATGCAGTGATAATGGGTAAATATACTTTTTCAATCAGGCTACTTGTATATATATACATATATTTCGTATAAAATTCACAACTTTTTATGATGCAGATGTCAAATATACCTATTACATACATATATGTATGTATATTATTATCGCGGAATTGTGACATTTTTTTTATTTTATTTGTAGATATCCGAAGGTGATCGTTTTGGACGATGTACGTGGAGCCCTTCTAAGTCGTGAAGAATTTGATATTTTTACAAATCACGGGTTAGGCTCAAAATATCGGTTAACGGCTACAGATTAGCTTAGAAAAATATAAAATCTAGAGAATTTAATGACTGAAGGAATATTTAATATTAAGGAAATTTAAAAAATTCTGCCGTATTTAACACTTAAATAACATAGGTCTGCTGCAACAACGCGCTCCAATACAGTTCCGATAACGGAAGCCTCGCACATGTACAAATTTATAATTTTGAATAAAGTATATGAAATTTTGTACGAATCAGTAGGTTCAATAAAATTTAAACTAGTTCCTGACCTCTTCTCTGTTATATCTACATATAATTGAATTAACTTCACTCATGCCTCATCTTTTATATTTTCTTTCAAACATGTATATATGTATTTAAAAAAAATTTAAAAACGAGATCAAATATTAGGTAGCAAATATTAACAGATTTCTCACGAGAATTTGTTTACTGCACAATTGATGTCCCATCTATCGCATAATAACGTAATCATTTTCTTGTAGAGCCGCTTGCATTTCTACTAACGTGATATCTTTTAATCGAGGTGACATGGGAACGTAATTAGACTCGTCTGTTATTCTTTGGAATCCTAAATTATTTTTCTCAATCCGTACAGAGTTTTTATTAGATGTTAAAGGCAAACTACTAGGTCCAGATGCCCGAATATCTTGCAACCTTAAAAAGATATATATATGTATATAATATAAATAAATGTAATATTAAACAAGCATAATATTGCATGAAGAAAAACTGAATGAATACAAACCTGCTTCCTTTCATGGACTCCGAAGCGCACCTCTGACGTGGAGGCAAAGGTGGTGGCTCTTCTGATAGTCGATTACAAAAGAGATTCTCCATATAAAAATTTGAGGCAGCTACTGCACTCATGTCGGATTCATCTGGAATTTCTTCATAAATCCCAGAAGTTGCAGAAATATCAGAGTATCTTCTAACATGATAATGGCCATATGGTTCTGGTTGATAAACATCCTCATTTATTTTACCAGACATTCTATAGCTTATTTCTTCATATCTTTCATTAGATTCTCTTCTCTTAGATAATATTTTTAACTCCATTCTTCCAGTTGTTACTGAATAACTTCGCAAACGTTCATCATGGGATATTGCTCTAATATCACCTTCACTTAAGCTTAAAGGTCGTCCATTAGTTTGCTTGTGTCTTGGACCACGGCCCTGAGTTACCAAATCTTGCAACAATTTACCAGCTTCTAAACAAAACAAATGTAGTTCACCAATTCCAGCACGGAATTTTTTTGATGTATGAATCACACAAATACATTTAACGTCATCTGGTCGTCCTGCCGTGATCAAATGAAACTGATTTAGTTCATCCCACTCAAAATTCTCTAATGTTTCACCAGAATGAATATCCTTTATTATTACTCCTAATGTGCTTGTTATCAAATCACCATACAGTCCTGAAAGAAGTTCTGGTAATTAAACTTCAAAAAGCACAGATTCTTTCTATGAATAATGACTTAAATACCTGTCAATCCTGATGCTTTCGAATGTGGATTGTCAACCATAGATATTTTATAAGATCCTGGTGCAAATTTAAGCTTTCTAGGTCTTAATAGCTGTCTAATATTTGCCATCCATCGCTGTGATTCTGTCTCTGAATTACCAGCTAAATATAGCAATGGTTTTCTATCTTTGATAGGAAATATACCAAAAGCAAATTGCTTAGATCTAGATTGGGTACGGCAAATAATGGCATCCAATGGTATTACTATGAAATTCTCTTTGTCATTTGATGATGAACTATTATCGTTGCCAATACAATAATCAAGATTTACTCTGACTCCTAATTCAGAATCTAGCTTTTGAAAGGAACACCAATGCCTTTTCCAAACTTTCCAAGGGCCCAATGTTCTCTTTTTTACCTTATGAACTTTGGACTTGTTACCACAAAACTTGACATCTAGAAATCCACAGATTTCTTCCTCAGCCATTTCTCTCTCCTTTTCTAGAAGATATTTCATTGTTAATATTTAAAAAACAATGATCATTTTTACTTTGCATGAAAGGAAAATATTTATATAATTTGGAAACTACCTAGTACAAGAATAAGTGATAGAAGATATGGTTAACATGTTATTTTGTGAATTAATTACCTTAAGCTTATTGTCAGATGAGAAAGAGAAATACTTTTTCATAAAACAAAATATAATGCAATAAGAAATGTCTTTAATTTTCCACAGAAGAGCCAAATCAAGTAATTGGCTGCTTTTGATTTCCAATATTAACTATAAAATTTTATAAATACAGAAGAACATAGATATTTACAAAAACGCCCGGGCAATTCAATCAGCAGTATTATTTGTATTGTTTACTAACTTGCTCACTCCCCAATCTTAAACTCAGTACTGCCAACAATGTGAGAAATTAATCAGTCAGTTGTTACGAAAATCAGAATTCCCTAAATAAAATTTCTGCTATAATATGTTCAAATATAAGTATTATTAAGCTATTAATAGTGTAATTTAATATAATTTAATAAAAGTTTCCATCAGAAAAAACAGATCGGGAAAGCTTTGTTTAGAAATACAAAACATCATAAAGATTACATTTTTCTTTTTTTGCCATATTCTACAAGGTTCATACGCAAGTATAAAAAAATTTTGATCTATGTAATCTCACATAAAAAAATTTACATCCAACGTATATTTTATTAATTTTATAAAATTACAATTTTTAAATAATTTTAGCATTTCAATATGTAATGCTACATACAAAAAATATTTTTGTATTTCTTACATATTTTTAATGTGATCAGGCTGCATATTGAAACAAAAAAGCAGAAGGAGTTCTAATAGGAATTAATTTTCGATCACCGTATGGATTAGTAACCACATAATAACTTCTTCCATTAATAAATTGTTGTTTTTTTTTTATCAAAACATTGTCAGGATATTGATAAATCGCTGGAGGACTTCTTTTTAACATCATCATATAATTTTGTGCTGAAAGATTGCTATTTAAAGGATTTTGTGGTTTTTCGTTTGGACCACAACAAGGCAGATAGCAGCATACTTTTCTTTTACCATTTTGTACTCGGTACAATATAAACGCATAAATAAATTCAAATAAAAAGATAATTGCAGCAATTGTATATCCACCTACGACAACTTTGTATGTTAAAAGAAGATCAGTATTTCGCAATTGTCTCTCGCTTGAACGAAGATCAACTGGACAGATTTCAGCTAATGGCAAATCTTCTTTCTTCGTACGATGTATGATACCAGTCTCTATTAATCTTAACAGCCTGTAATTTAAAACAATAAAACCTATATTCAAAAAATTTCTATTAAGAACTCATTTCTATTACAATATTCCATTAAAAAAAGATGGGAATGTAAATAACCATCTTTATTTTTAGTAAAACTTAAGTTAGTAGATTGAATCCAATTAAAACTTACAATCTATTGATACGTTTTTCAAAAGTTGAACCATGCGGAAAACCAAAGGCACGGCTGGTTATTAAAATGCTACCAGGCATTATAACATACGTACAACGCGAGTTATGTTGTAAATGATGACGCGTTTTATTCATGTAGTCTTTGAATATTAAAGTTTGCAAGTAATGTGCCTCTGCTAGGAAAAGTCTTTCTAAAAGGAGAAAGTGAATCAAATGAGAAAAATGAGTAGAATGGTATTACTATCATTTCTTTCTATGTATATTAGGATATTTAATACATACTGGTAGTAACTGATTCTAAAATAGCTCTTGAATGCTCATAGTACTTAAAAACACCTTTTCCTTGCAATTTGCTTACGTTCAATAAACTCAAATCGTTCTCCTGATTCTGAAAACGTAACAAGATTTAATGTATTATTTTTATACGTTAAAATGTTTAATATTATCAAAAAATAATTCAGTTTAGCATTAAAATCTTAGGAAGATCGCTTTACATCTTACTTGAGAAAGAAGAAAATCAATCGTTCGTCCCTTATAGGTGATCCAACTGTATCCCTTCTGAACAATATCTTGTAGGGAACTAATAGAGAGCGTAAATTGAGGCTTTGTAAGAAACGCTGTGAGATTTGCCGTGTAAAAGGATGTCAAAATCAATATAAATATCCACCATGTAGCGAAAAGCATTCGTGTTGAATCTGCAACTCCAATTACAATTTTTAGAAATTGTAATAACAATGTATTTAAAATTAATCAATACATTTTACCTGTTGTAGCAACAATATTCGTTCCTTGTTTCAACAGAGAACTATAAACGAACCAGAAGCAAGAGGACAAACTGAAGTTTTCAGAACTTGGATCGTGCCATAATTTTGCTCTATATATCAAAAGATTAAATTAAAATTTATATTAATTACTGATTATATTATTTATAGTAATTATTAAAAAGTTTTTCAGAAACCTCATACTGGCGAAAAAATAAATAATTGGCCCCACAAAAATTAATGACATTAAAACTAATAGCCAGACGGTTCTTTCGAATGGTGCCAGAAGACCGGAACCTGTAGCTGATTCCTGAGGTCTCTTCATCACAGCAGTTAATTTCGTTTCATCTAGTGGAGCGCTGAACGTGCAATATTGTCCGATTTCCGGTAATACGGGAAGGAACGCAACAGCTACGTCTACTTTCTATAAAATGAAATAGATTTCTTTAACAATTAAATCATTGTATTGTAATTAAATCAATTATATTACAAATTCCGAAATAATACCTTCTCGTAAAGTAAACCAAGAATACCGCTACTTTTATCACCCAAAATATGTTCTTTTGGTGGAATAATGGTATAGGTGAAATTTAATTTTGTACTGAGTAAATCAAAAATGTAAAATGCATATCCTTTACCAACCCACTTTCCGTTTTCTTCTACAATTCCTGAGAAAGGCATGTCCTACAAAATAATAAACATATTGTGCATCTTTATATTTAAAAAAGGTAAAAAATACGCTGGATTTTGGACCTAACTTACATTCCAAGATGTTACTGTTAGTTGCGACGGCATTTCTTCATTATTTTTATTATTTGCCACATTATCTATTAATAGAAAATAATGTAAAGAATAATTAGAAATATTTTAAAACATTTTTATTTTATGAAGATAATGACGACTAACATATTAATTAATCGATTCATTTACGTTTCTAACTCAAACATAGAGAATAATTAAATCAATATGCTTTTTGAATTAGTATACTTCATCAATAACATTTAAAAAATAACGTATAAGCTATTTGATTAAAAGATAAAGAAAAAAATTCTGAAAAAGATGAGAATATAATTTAAAAATTAACATAATTTATTGTATTATTATTAAAAAAGAGTTGGACATATTACGCACCTTCACCATGAACATACCGAGTATATTCTTGAATGAAAAAAGATGCTATAAGAAGTAACAAATAAACAGTGTGCATCCTTTAATCTAAACTGGAATTACATTGATCTTAATCGATTCTAATTTAATGATCGTATATTATGTTATAGACAATTATCGCTTCCACAATAAAACTAGCACCTGTGTAAATCGATACTGACGTGCAGGTCACATCCTAGCTAATAGTGACCCGACCAACGTTTACGTAGTGACTGGTATACGCATTAACGCCTTCGAGTAGTATAAACATGAAAATCGACCCGCTTCTAATAACCTTGCAATCTGCTCATAGTAATCAATCATTCTTCCGATAAGTTCAATTGTTTCGTACTTTCCTAAAAAGTAATAATGAATTATAAATTATACGTCATATTTTAAAATGAATAGAAAGAAAGAAATATCTATGATCGATAGCGGCATAATTATTTGGAATTGGTAACATAAATTATTTTTGTCTTCAAGTCCAAAAGAATTAATTCTAGAGTGGAGCGCCGAAATTTTTCACGAACTCAGCAAAATTTGTTATTGAAATAAATAAATAGTAATTTAATTTATCCAGTCATCTCTACTCTCCAAAAAAATTGTTCGCATTGAATACATAGTATATACGAAAACCTATATGTACATTTGCTCTATATTTGATTTGAATGTTTTACATAATTTAGATTTTTACAATGGACGAGTAATTACAAGGCAATTTTTAAAATGATTAGCCATGGTTCTCATAACTTCAAAAATGATTAATTGACTATTCTGTACAACTCTTTGAAGTTCAATGAAAATTACCATGGATGCAGATTTTTAATATTCAAGAATTTGAAAAATTACATGCAGCTAAATTACAAAAAAGAAACAAATGCGTGCTTTGCTCATGTATTAGAGACGAAAAAACATACTATTGTATAGAATGCAGTAAATCTATTTGTGAAAATTTTCGGAGATATATTATTAAAGATTGCTGCCACATATAAAAATTCATCTAAACTACATAGATATTTGAAAGGATATATGTACAATATAGAGTGAAAGTACACTGGAAGTATGTATTTCAATAGATTCTTTTACGTGATTTACGTACATAAGTCACGAAACAGTGCAGCATTTGAAAATCCACAGTAAGATTAAAAAGAATATGTATACGTTTCGAATTACGAATTACGAATTCAAATAAACTATTGTTTTCTATCAATAACGTTCTATTTATAATTTTACAATCAAAAGCTTGCAAGATATCTACTAAAAATCATATTTCAAAAATCGACAAATGTTTTACATCGAGTGTAGTCATTATCGATGTGATTATCGATATGTTAATCTTAAACCTATATGAAGGTAGGCGCAATAAAAGTCGAAGGGTGGGCAGAAAGACTATGGTGAATACGTATTCGCGATAGTAGCTTGAGTATATTGAAATGACAACAAATGATTGATATTATTGGGAATGGTATAATATGAGGTGAAAAAGGGAATATATTCCGGCGCGAACGGGAGCGCACTTTGTTGGTAAGTAGCCCGACAAAGCGTCCCGTTCGTGGAAATGATTGTGTATTTGGGACTTTCATTCAAGGTGCTAGAAAAATTCCCTTCTGAATTCCTGTTGGTGAATGCAGGTTATGTGAGCATCGAAACGCGTCGTTATTCACCGTTTTTATTGCATATTGGCCAGGATGGGCCAGGGTACGGATACATGCACAGATAGGCCTGCTGAAGTTAGCGTCATCAGATTCGTATCTAGGAATCGTACTATCGAGGAAATAGCCCCCAAAAAGGTAAAATCACCGGAGGCATTTAATGGGTTCAATGACCCCTAACTCAAAACAAGTCACTCACTATTTACCTTTATTTGTTAACTTACTACTTTAGTTAGTTAAAGTAATCTTTCTTATTGATGAGATGTAATAATTAGACTGTGGATTTTATGAAAACTAATATTTTTGAGAATATAATTTAAAAAATAGGACTTCTGTGGAACCTCTTTTTCCTACTTAAGCATTATAGAAAGAATTATACATTGGATATTTTCTATATTTTCTCATGTTAGGTGCATTTTGTGCAATTTTACATTTCCAAATTTCCTACAAATACATAAAAATCTGCAGTCTAGTTGTAATTTAAATGAATGAGATTAGTAAAACAATTTGAGTTTGTATTATAATTTGGATATGAAATGTTTGATAATTATGGTTGAGCTATTATCATCAATATTTTAGGAAGTTTTTGTAAAAATTATTTTTTTGTTTGTTAGATAAATGAAATGAAAAGATTATGTATATTCTTAAGTTATTTGTAGTAGATACTTAATCAAATTATGTTTTTAGGAAGTATACACTTGTAAACAACGGGGCTGTGGCAAGACATTTACCAATCAAGATGAATACAAAACACATGAAGCTCTCGAGGCTTTAAAAATTAGGTTTATGTAAGCTGGCTTCATTTATTATAAAAATTGATTATGAAATATTAGGTAATAGTATAGTATATTAATAATTATATTTATAGCTGTCGAGAACCAGGATGTGGAGAAGAACTGTCTGATCCTGGAAGCATGTGGCGCCATTATCAAGAATGGCATAATAATGAAACAAATGTATTTATATGTCCATACACAAATTGTGGATCTTTACATACAACCAGTATCAATCTAGAAGAACATATCGAAAACTGCCATAGACAACCATCAACGTTGCCCACTGAACCAGAAGTAATATGTTTTGAAGATCCTGAAAATGCAATGGATGAGGAAATTGTACAAAGCACAGAGGAATGTTATGAGAAGAGAACAAATGAATCTTTTGGGATAAAAGTATGTCAGTATGATGATAATAATGAGCAAAATCTTCTCAGAAGTGATACTGCACAGCAACAAAAAAATGAGGTTTCTCATGATCAAAATACTGCAAATGATAGTTCAAAAGAAGATTATTCTTCCATTAGTGAATCTTTAAATGAAGCAGGCACATTTTCTATGAATGAAAATTTAATTCTAAATGCAGAGAATTTTCTATCTAAATACGAGAGTAACACAAACAAATGTCCAGAACTGCAAAGTGAACATTCCCAAGAAAAAATAAATGTAGTTTATGTAAATGGTGATATTACCATTACGAAAAATACGAAAAATGAAATGTGCAGTATAAATTCTAGAAATCAAGACCATAGAATTGAACTAGATAATCTAGAAAAGATTTTCAGAAATGAACTTGATCGTGATATTTCAAAATCTGAGGAGAATACTATGGAAACAAACAGTAATTGTTCGGATGATGAAGAATACACTCCAAAGAAGCAACGTATGTCTAGGTACAAGCAAGAAATTTATAAATGTGCGGTTAATGGCTGTGGGAGAAAATACAAATACATATCCCATTATCGTCATCACCAAGATAGTCATAAATTAGCTACCAATACAATTAGTTCAAATTCTAGCAAATCAATACTGAAATTAAAACAAGGGAAAGCCTCAACGGTCAGTTTTTTCTTGTAAGTTTAAAGCTATTAACATCTACAAGTAAAAGCAGTATCTTTTTTAATTCTTTATATGTAAAGACAGATATGTGTTATTCATAATTTTAAATGCTTTGTCAAATTTATTACGTGTGATTTTAAATTCTAGTTTTTATATTGTATCTTTTGCATCTCAGGTAATTACTATTAGTATAAATGTTATCAAAAAATTAATTTCTCTATTTAATTTTATTTTATATTAATTAGATGCAAGATCCCTGGCTGTGGAGCTCAGGTGAGCAATGTAACTGGTTTATGGAAACATTACCAGGACAATCATGCTAATTCAAAACTGCCAATAGTACAAGAAACTGCTAAAAGCAATGAAGTATTTCGGTAAGTTATATTGTCACTTGTTTTTCCTTCACATATTATAAAACTGTACTTATTTACATTTTTGATTAAATATTCTTGAATTTACTGCTAGAAATCTGTTTTGATAGATTATTAAAAGAAAACATGTTTCAGTTGTAAAATACCTGGATGTGAATCGGAGTTTAGTACAACACTAATGCTGTACAAACACTTCACTGAAGTGCATTCAAATGGCATTGGCAATAATGCTAGCACAAATACAAAGACTGGGAATGGGAGTAGTTTTCATTATACTGAAATATTTAAAGATGATACTACTAACCCACAAGCAAATTTTAAGACTGACTTTAAAGCAAAGAATAATATTAATGTAAATGACTGTACGATAAGTACTAATGATCAAAGATCATCATCAGTTGTTAAGAAGGAAACACGGGATTGACTTCAGATAAGTTGGTATCACACGTAAACGTGAAGATAAATAATTGTAGCGGTGAATTAGAGTACTTTACCGGGGCCGCAAACATTCGAATTATAAAGTAAATTATTTTTCCTCCTTCTTCACAAACAGAGATGCGTCTGTCCTTTATTATCCATCTATTTAACTAGTCACTTTTTATTACGCTTTTATTACTGATTTTATGGGGGACGGCCCTCGTTAACTACTCAAATCTTCGTAATTATAACTTTGAATTATAGGAATGCTAAATAGAGAGATAACTCTAGGGTTATCAGAGTTGTTTTTCTATGAATTTTAATTATTTCAGTGAAGATATTATATGATAACAATTTCATAGCTTTCGATGTTGAATTAAATTTCCAGATTTGCTTTTATGTAAATATCTAAAAATTACTAAGAACTTTGTAATACCTAAAATTTACTTCTTGTTTATGAAACGGCATTATATTACAAATTTACAATGAAAAAAATTGAAAAGAAGTATATTTTCAATGTTTTCAAATATATTTTACTGTTATTATTGTAATGAAAAACAACATTACAGCTATTATATACAAAGCAAATATTAAATCAACTCATTTGTAATCTCTGCATTTTAAAAAAAGATATGAAAAACAACTCGAACAAATTTAAAAAGTTAAAACTTAATATTCAATCAATACAACAGTAAATGCGAAGTAAAGATACAATTCCGTAGATTGATAAGCCTAGTGCGGCAAATTTAAAAATAAAATTCTTGAAACAAAAGACCGTTTACTGCAGTAATTTGTGCGCGTGTTAATATAAAACTCTTGACTTTCCATACTAATTTTTACTATTTTATATTATTGTATCATTTTAATGTAATTTATGTTAGATCATGTCGTAGTTATTGTAGTAGATATTGTAGGTAAATAAGCATTACGTAGCATTTTCATTTATATGTCTGTACATTAAAAAATAAAGTGCAATAGTAAGTTAAAAAGGAGGTTCCATTAACTATAGAATACTTTATTATTTCATTAATTGAAATATTTTATTTCTTACACACAAAAGACTGTATATGATATATACATATATTATATATATATAATATAATCTCAATTTGAACAAAATTACCCTCCATACTGCTATCATTATATCTTTCAGTGTGATTTACTATGTTTTTTACGTTGTGGTTTATAAATTTAATCGTTTGGTGTACAGCTCAGAAACAAAATTTTCTTTTAATAATCGTCGATGATTTAAGAACTGCTTTAGGATGTTATGGTGACGCTAAAGCGTATACGCCAAATATAGATCGTTTAGCGACAGGAGCTGCCATTTTTTCTCAAGCATTTGCTCAGGTTAGTATTAAGCTAATAGTAAGAAATTAATATCGAAACTTATACATCAATTAAAAAATGTATATATACATATAGTAACGTCTTTTTAGCAAGCATTGTGTGCACCAAGTAGGAATTCATTTTTAACAAGCCGAAGACCAGATACGCTTCATCTTTATGATTTTTATAGCTACTGGCGAAAAGATATTGGCAACTTTACAACATTGCCCCAACATCTAAAAAATAATGGATATATTACTAAATCAGTGGGAAAAGTTTTTCATCCAGGTTTTTACTTTTTAAGATGCAATATGTGGATATAAATTGTTTTATATCATTTAATATGATTATGGTATGTTTCACAGGAATTAGTTCAAATAATTCTGATGATAGCCCTTATTCATGGTCAGAAACTCCCTTTCATCCATTTACAGAAAGATATAAAGATGCTCCAATGTGTCAAACGAATATGCAGATGCTGCCTGCACAAAATCTTGTAATATTTGTAATATAATGAGTTATTACTTAAAGAGTATTGAGAAGATTGAAAGAGATGATGATACCTAATAACATTATAAATTTTATTTTTCATATTTTAGTTATGTCCAGTTAAAGTTTCATCAATGCCAAATAAAACATTACCAGATATAGAAATATTGAGGGAAGCTAAAACTTTTCTATCTAATCAAGCAGGAAATAGTAGTCCTTTTTTTTTAGCAGTTGGATTTCAGAAACCACACATACCATTTAAATATCCAAAAAAATATTTAAGTATATTTAATTATTATTATTAATTATTATAATCATAGATTTTTAATTAAAGAAATCATTTTTATAAAAAAAATATTTTGCAGAAAACCACCCCTTGCACAAATTTAAAGTACCTAAACCTTATAAATGGTCAAATAATGTTAGTAGTATTGCTTATAATCCTTGGAATGATTTAAGAAAAAGGGAAGATATTGCTGCTTTGAATCTTAAATTTCCATGGGAAAAAATACCAAGTATAGTTAAAGTGATATGTGAAAATTTATTTTCTTGTGTGTAATGCACAAGGATATATGTTTATTTCTTTTTAACTTTTAGAAAGTTTTGCTCGGTTAATTATTCAATCATATTATGCATCTGTAACATATATTGATGATTTAATTGGTACATTAATAAATCATTTGGAAAGGTTGTCAATTCGAGGAAATACTACTATTATATTAATGTCTGACCATGGTGAGTTGAAAAATCTTCCAATTAACTATTATCTAAATTTTTCTATCTTTTAAATTATTATTCATTTTTTTTACAATTAATATTTATATAGGCTGGTCACTAGGAGAGCATGCGTTATGGGCAAAATATAGCAATTATGATGTTGCTTTAAAAGTACCATTGATAGTATCAATACCTGGGCTTACATATGAAAAACTAAAAAAAAATACGAGCGTAAATAATTCGTCAAAAGGGAATCAGATATTTATAGATTCAATAGTAGAATTAGTTGATATTTTTCCAACAATTGCAGATTTAGCAAATATCTCAATACCTATTTGTTCAAGTGAAAGTATGCAAATTACCTGCAGCGAAGGAATTACTTTTATACCACTTATAAGAGCTGCTTTAAAAGACGAGGTATTATTAATTTATAAATTTAAATTTTATAGCTTTAATAATATATAATTGTTGAAACTGTTTATCTTAGACATTTGTAATAATTTATAGTATATAATATTTATAATATAGTATAATTTATAGCTAATATTATGGAAAAAGGCGGCGTTTGCGCAATATCCAAGACCAAGCATTGAACCTTCCATACATCCAAATAGTGATGAACCACGTTTAAAAGAGATTAAAGCAATGGGGTATACTCTAAGGACAAATAAATATCGTTATATAGCATGGTTATCATTTAATCCTGAAACTATGTCACCAAATTGGAACAATATCATTGCAGAGGAATTGTATGATTATAGTTATGACAAGGGTGAAAACCAAAATGTAGCATTTCTTGAAGAATATGCCAAATTAAAGGAAAAATTAAAAATTTTATTGCAACATGGTTGGAGAAATATTTTATCAGCTAAATCTAATTTTTAAATTATAATTATACTTGTTTAATTAATTTATTATCACTTTACATACATTTGCGACTTTAAATCAAATAAACTTCATATTTTAATACATAATTGCAAGCAATATGAAATTTACTTATTTGTTTAATATAAATTTATCATTGAATTAATGTTAAATAAATTATATAGTTCATTAATACTCTATTTAAGTAATCTAAGTCAGTATAAAAGTTTTATGGTTAGTATGAATATACAGTTTATAAACACATATTTGTCTGTGTATATATATATATATATATATATATATATATATATAGTTAAAAGTTTAGCAAATAAAAAATGCCAATGTTCAAGTAATAATTTTATACTAATTACTTATAGCAACAATATTATTCAGTTTCATCAATACTGATACTACCATAATACAAGTATCACATACTAAAAATGTAGATGAAAGTATAAGCGCTTAGGACAATATATCAAAGCATTTTTACACTATATAAAACAATATAAAACTTTACATTGTATAATTTTATTCATTCCTCTTGATTTTTATTTTTGTTATTTACTGTGGTTGATATTACCTGAAATTGTATCAAGTAAATTTTACATTTAATAAATATTTAACTTTAATTTCTTGTTAATGTATCCACGTTACCTCTATAACATCATCATCAACATCTCCAGATCTAATATCAGTAATCCTATAATCTTTCTGTTGATTGGTCAAATTCTTAATTCTATTCGGTACTGAATAAGATGTTTGAGCCATATTGGGTACTGAAGTTAAGTTTGGATTCTAGTATTCATAAATCCTCAGTTAAATTTTATACAAAAAACATGTTTTATATTCGAACGATATCAACGGGAAAATTGTAAGTTATTGAAATACCTGATCGATTATTGAATTTGCGGTATTGTAGAAAGAATGTTGTTCCATGTAATTGTACATATTTGTTAATACATTAGCAGTCATCATTTGTTGGGTTTGTGGTGTTGCATTAGGATACTATAAAATGTAAATTATTATAAGCTAATAAATATGAGCAAACTATTTGAGTTATTGACGAAAAACATCATATTCTTACATCCTTTTGAAGAAGTATTCGAAGTTTTTCATAATCCGTGCCAATACCCAATAGTGGCGGTATCTTATATTGATTTAACATCATATTATTTGGGAACGCCATTGAATATGATGGCATTATTGGTGGTTTTCCTTTCTTTTCCTCTTCATATTCTAACCAAGCTTGCTTTCTTTCTTCCTCATTCAGTTCTTCCTCTGCCTATTATTAAACAAGATTATTAAGAATATTTATTTTAAGACAAGCAGATTACTGTATCATGTAGCTACAAGTTACTTTATTTTCCAAAAGAGAATCATGTTCATGATAGTTCTCCACAAAATTTTTATATTTTAAAAATATTTCTGCTAATAATCTATCTTTAGGCAAATTCAGAGTCGGTTTCTCTCCGTTGTTTCGTTCAAATGTGTACAACTCATTTAAATTTTGATTGCTATAATGACGTTCTATTTGTTGCTCATCGACGACTCTACAAGAAAGTGATAGTTTCGTCACTTGTCGATTGTAGATCTTTTCTTCCATCGTTCCAGCTGCTAGAAATCGATAAACGTAACATGGTTTCTTTTGACCAAATCTGTAAATTATATATATTTCAGTAATTATGAAATCTTATTATTATTGATCACAATGAATTAGAATCACAGGCACAAACCTGTATACACGAAATATACTTTGGACATCATGAGAAGGATTCCAACTTGCGTCAAAAATAATAACACGATTGGCAGCGGTTAAATTAATTCCCAGTCCACCTGCTCTGGTTGAGATTAGGAACAATCTTGCTCTTGTATTTGATGGTTCATTAAATATTCTGCACCATGCGTTTCTATTTTCAGCGGATGTTTGACCATCCATCCGAAAGTAGTCCAACCCCAATGACCAACTTCCAGTATGTCCATCTATATATTCCAAATTTCCACCGTTTTGTGTTGTATTATCGATTTTTTCAAGAAACTGCTCGATTAGAGATAATGAATACAACGATTGTGAAAATACCAAGCTAAAATAATTAAGCAATTTTTAAAGATAGTATGTAAATTATTGTAGACTTTTCTAAAAGTAATATAAAAAGCATACACTTTGTCTCCGATTTGTTCACATTCCTTCAGGATTCCAAAAAGAAGTATCAATTTGGAAGAAACTCTCATATCTTCAAAATGTTCAAGTTTAACAAACTTTAACCACCATTCCTCTTCTTTCTTTTCAGGTTCTTCAGGAATTATTTCAGCTTCTACATATAAAATAAAAACAATATATATATATATATATATTTTATAACATATTAGTTTAACGTAAATATAATCTTACCTGGTCTATTATTTTTTGAATTAGTTCTTATATTTTTTGTAACATTTGTATCAATGGTTACAATATCATCATCTTCTTCAGTACTCATACTGGTCGTAGTCTCTATTTCGGCATCGTCAATAAAGTCTTTTAAAGAACCCTCCGAATCACTGATTTCGAATTTTTTTTCATTTATCTTTTCTATCTTTTCTGCATTCATTCGCAAAACCAAGGGATGTGTCCATATTCTTTGTAATGATTGAAAATCTGCGAAAAGAGATCCATTGGCATTGCGTATTCGCCTGAAATAAAAAATATATATTAAATTTTGAAATTTCATTAAAAAGTCATTTCACATACCTTGCAAAATTATCCAAATAATGTTGATACATATTAATTTGTATTTCAGTTAGACTGACAAAAATTACATATTCCTGTTTTGGTGGTAAAAATGGTGTTAGTACAGAATAATCAAACCTTTGTACACAGCCCTTTAACATCTTATGTAAAACGTATGCTCGTTTTTTCATTAATGTAACATCATATTCGGTAGAATCATCAAATTGACCATTAGTTATTGGATTCCCAAATCTGTTTAAAAATTCTTTCTTCGTTCCTAAAAGATTTGGCTTTACAAACTGTACCATACAGTGATCTGTAATATATCAGTTACAAATGTTTAATCAAATGAATACTGAATTATTTATATATATACTTATTTAATATTGTTCAAGTTTTACATTCTATCAAATTATTTTGGAGTGGTGTTCCTGTAAGTACAATTCTCCGTAATGTTTTAATCTGTTTCATTGATTTACTGAGAGCAGTATCCTCATTTTTTAGTAAATGTCCTTCATCGCAAACTACGACGTCTGGACCAGGATTTATTAAGTACTGTAAAACTGCTTCTTTGATATTCTTTCTCATTTTATTATTTGTGCCACTTAAATTCCTAAACATTTCATAACCAATAATGAGTACACCACCAGTTCTTTGCCAGCTTTCCAATTGAAACTTTCGTTCTATATTTTTCCTTAATCTTTAACAAATTTATCAACAATTATTATATGACCATTTGTTCATCATTATCTTAAATGTACTTGTAAATATATTTATGGAACTTACTTAGTCATTTCGTAAATCTCGATGTCATGTTCTATATCCTTTAACCAATTCGTAAATTCATTTACCCAATTAAGTACCGTGCTCAAGGGACAAACGATCATAATTGTTTTAACACCAGTTTTTTCATGTGTTAAAAGTGTATGACCCAAGGCAATTACTTGAAGAGTTTTACCTAGACCCATACAATGTGCAATTATACATCCAGATCCGCTAGAAGAATTTACTCTTTCCAATGATTCAAAGCATGCGTCCCACATGAATTTTATTCCCTCAGCTTGATGGGGTTTTAAACGCTTTACTAAATTTTCATGGACAGTCACCAATTCCTCTTTTGTTTCAGGATCAAAATCCAATACCAACTTATCTACTTTTTCTTCGCCAGCCAATCTTGCTTCATACATCTCATTGTACTATAATACAAAATAAAGAAATGCTTTTTCTTCGTTCTTATGGAACAGAAAATTAGTTAAGAATTAATTAAAAATATGTACCAATTTTTGTCTCTCAGCAATACGTTTAAGTCTTTCTTCCTCTTCTTTGGCAGCTTGCTTAGTATCACTTGTAACTTGCTTATCTTTCATTACTTTTCGGATATTTTTACGACCTTTTTTTCCAGGTGTTCCTTGAGAATTCGTAATATCAAGGTCCTTATCGCTATTTTCATCACTATTACTGGAAATATTTTTAATGCGTCTTCTCTTTGGTTTGGTTCTAGGAATTCATAAGGAATATATATGTATAGGAATGTAAAAACCAACATAGAAAATTACTATAAATTTTTTTATACGATTTTTTATAGAAATTGATAGCTTCATATAAAAGGAAAGCATTAAAATAAATCATAGAAAAATATACAATAACTTGCGAAAATTTTAAGCTACTTATCAGACGAAAATGTTATTTGTTTAAATGTTATTTTATAAATGAAAGTAAGAATATACTAAGAATATTATTTTATCTTTGTTGTTATTTCTAAGAAAATATGTAATTGTAGAATTGGCAATTAGTTTAAAAAATATATAAAAATAGTCTTAAATAATTAATATTTGCTCAGCATAAATAATCTTTTGCTCAGTAGCAGTA
This sequence comes from Bombus flavifrons, assembly GCF_040668555.2. NCBI lineage: Eukaryota > Metazoa > Arthropoda > Insecta > Hymenoptera > Apidae > Bombus > Bombus flavifrons. The sequence goes on along the minus strand of NC_138455.1, from coordinate 5,545,701 downwards.
GTTTTTTTGGATTTATAAAATAATTTTTTAATAAATTCAGCACTATATTACTTTAGTAGAATGGTACCTCAAAAATTTTTCTTTTTGAATGTTCTTTTTTCCTTGACCTGTTAAAAAATATCTACACTAGAACATTGAACAATTTTCAAACATTTCTAAATCATGTAAAACTGTAAGTGAATAACACAATGAAAGAAATGTTTAAAAATTAATTTTCATATAGTAATCTGTGAGCAACCTCTACACATATGTATTTAATTACTGTTTAATTTACATATGTAATTTAATTGCTGTTACGAAATCAGTCATCAGAAACACTGATGGTATAAAGCTTTGTATAGTATAGTATAGTATATAAAAGTAGCTATTATAAAAAATACCTTTTCTCTATAATCGAAGAGTCAGAACCAGATGATTTATGTATCTTACGTTTACGCATCTTTTTTGGTTTTCCTACTGAAGAATCACTATCTGAAGACATATTATCTTCTGACATGGCAGATTTATTTGATTTTGTATCAGAATTTATCACCTGCAGATCTGAATCAGAATCTATAATCTGTCTACGATTTCTTCTTTCGCGTTTTACAACTTTGATAGCTGAATGTCCGCTATTTCAAAAAATACCATGGTTTATTTAATATATTACATGGTTTATTTATTAATTAACCATGTTAAATAACTCACATATAACTTTCTTCTGCCTTTTCTGTCTCTTTTTGTTTCTTATTCCATTTTTCTCTTGCAACATCAGAATCTGAGTCAGAGGAGAGCTTCATTGTTAATAGTTTATTTCGCCTCCATTTATTTTTCTTCCATTTGTCATCATTTTCCTAAGTATAATTGAATTAATCAATATCTTAATCTAAAACAAATTAATTGTCATCTTAATTGTTACCTTATCACTACTCTTTTTTACAACTTTTTGAGTTGATCGTTTTGAAAGATCCTTTGATTTGGTTTTACTTTTGTCCTCCTCACTGTTACTGTTTTCAGAAGTAGATTCTTTTCGTTCACCTGAAATAAGATATATAAAATTTAATTTTATAAATAAATTTAATATGTAATGCTAATAAACAAGAAATGACATTAAATTTAGAAGAAGCTAGTCTAATATTTACCAATATCTGAGTCGGAAGAATATAAAAGAGCTTTCTTAGTAACTGCATCTGCTTCCAACATTAATTCCCTATTAGTTTGGAAATGAGCTTGTATTTTTGCGATTGAAATATCATTGTTAATATCAGAATCTTCCCCTATATTTTCAATTATATCAGAATCTTCCTCTGCATTTTCGTTTTTCAAATGATTCAATAGGGAATCTTCAATTTCCTTTACTTTAGTCTTTTTTGCTTTTCTAGATAAAGAACTTCGTGTCGAGCCAAAAGTATTTTTACGATTGTTTTGTAACCTATCCAAATTAATTAGACTGCAAAAATAAGTATATATATAAGTAAATATATAAAAGTTTTATCGCAAGTAATGAAAAATAATTTTTTGTTTTGTACCTTCTAAGCTCTTTATTCTCTAAATATTGTCGAGATTTTTCTAACGCATTCTTATACTTTTTGAGAGCATTTTCTGATAATTTTTCAACAACAACTTTACAAAACATTTTTAATTTTTTATCTGACCCAGCATAACTTATTTTAGGTAAACATGCTGGTTCTCTAGAATCCAATGCTTTTTTGTCTTTTGTAAGATTTTTATCTTCATCTTTATTTTTCTTTGAAGAAGTATTTATTATTAGTGGTTTCAATTTAATATCATTATCAGAACTTGAATTTTCACTACTGTCACTGGAATAATGTTTCTTACTTAAACTTTCTTTTTTATCACAAGGACTCATAGAATCATCTGAATTTGACTCAAGAAGTGCACGTTTAGCACAAACTTCTTCATTAAAGAGTTCCTCAAGTTTGTCTATTAAATTTGACTCAAGAAGTGCACGTTTAGCACAAGCTTCTTCACTAAAGAGTTCATCAAGTTTGCCTAATAAATTATTTTCATGAATAGAATTACTTTGTGTCTTATCTTTTTCTTCTTTTTTATCACATTTTATCTTTTTCGATTGCGATACGTCTTTCTCTTCGAAACTATCATTTGTGCTGAAACTTTCAATAAATTTTTCATTCAGTGATTCATCATTTGTGGGTGTTTCTGAGTCCGATTCTAACATTGCCCTCTTAGCTTGTTCTTCGGCATCAATATCATTTAAAACGTCATTTTTCTTTCCTTCGGTTGATTCTACAATTTCATCAGAAAAAACTAATTTAGATTTTGCATTTTCAATTTTAGTAGGGCACGAGTTTTTATCTGTAAGTTTTGTACCTAATTTTTCATTTGTGAAAGAGTTTTTATCTTTATTATCATTATTTTTTTTAAGTTCTTTTAATTGTAAACCATTTTCATTCCTACATTCATCTCTTGCTTCTATCAAATCATTAATGTCTATATCTTCAGCTGTATCTTCAAATATATCATCTATGGATTCGTTCATAGCATGTTCATTTGTAGATATCTGATATTCTTTAGACGTCTTCTCATTTGCATCAATTACTTTCAAATCATCTCTTGCATAAGTTTTATCTTCCTTTTTGTTGTCTAAGATGGAAGAGATAATTTGATCACTCTTTTCATTGTCACCTATTAATTTTTCTGAAACTTTAGTTAATGTATTGTTTGTTTTGTTTTTATCAACGTTTATTTTCGTATTATTTGTTCCTTCATCAGAAAATATTTCTTCATTATCACATTCAGAAACTGCGCTTGCTGCATTCGAGCTGTTCTTGGATTTATTGGATTTTTCTGTATCCTCCCTCTCTTTTGCTATTTCATTATCGCTTAAAGAACAGTCCTCATGAGCTATGCTTTGTACTTTATGACTTTTACTCCATTCTTCATAAAAATTTGTTAATTCTTCTTTTTGTGCATTAAGTTCCATTTTAAGATTGTTGATCACATCTTTTGATTTTTCTATAACATTAAACGCTGATTCTTGGTATGTTAATTCTTTCTTAAAATATTTCCATTTTACATGTTCCATCTGTATTTCATATTCTGAACAAATTGCCTTAAATTGATTAAAAATTTTCACAACATGAGACTTGAACTGTAAGCTTTGTTCTTTACTGATTCTAGTCTTTTTTATTAACTGTGATGTGGATTCTTGATTTGACTCAGTGGATATTACTCGATCCTTTCCAGTTTTTTTCATGAGACTCAAACCACTAAGAGAAATTTTTGATTTTCGGAATTCTTTGTCAGAACTAGAGTCTGCCTCTTCCTTATATAAGTTGAGATCTTTTTGTTTTGACTTTAATGATGAATGTCTTTTTGTCTTCTTTTCAGCAGATTTCTCATAAATTGCATCATCTGAATCACTAGAAACTGAATTTCTGGTTTTATTCTTTTCTTTTCTTATATTATTAGAATCAACTTTCTTATTTCTCATAATCTTTTTGTGCCCATCATTTTTTAAATGTTCCTTGCCTTTCTTTTGTTTATGATGAGCATTTTCACTCTCCTCCTCAGAGGATTCTCTTCTAGACCTTCTTGCTTGTTTCGGTCTGTTAATGCCATCTTCATCAGATGACCTTTCAATTGAATTATCACCTAGGAATTAATTAAAGATAATTTTTCTGAATCAGAATTACAATTTTAACTTACTGTAATAAACATTTCTAATTTCCTTCTACAATAGACTTCTTCTATTCATCTTACGTGAATTTCCAAATTTATAAAAGAAAGGTCGTACATCTTCCGGAGTACTGGAATCATTGTCACATAATGACTGTATTGATTTTTTCACTTCTTCCACTCTTGCAAGCCGTTCTTTCATATATACTCTGTTTTTAGTGTCTCTTCTGAAATCAAATATGTGCTTTTAAATTATTATATTATTATTACATTCTGAATATGTTACACAAAAACAGAAATTATATTAATTATACTACATAATTAATTTCACATAATTTCCCACTAAAACTATGCAGAATTAACATATAAGAGTTTATTTTTTACTTTGTATATACTTACTTAAACAAAGAAGACATAGTGATTGACAAAATAATTCTCTATTTCCAAAAGGATCTTGAATTAAGTATAAAACATTTTTATTTTCCAATTTCAGAACCCAAAATGTCAGATTAAACTTGTTATATATGTTTCTGGAAACATAAATTTCTATTTTAACACTTGTGAATTAAAAGAATTTTTATTAATGTCATATCACCTACACTATTATGTCATATTATCTTGTCTATTCTGGTTTTATTAACCATTCAGATTACTTTAACAAATTCACAATCCCCTGTCCCATGTATGGGTCAGTGTATTCTCAACTCACAAGTCCGTTGACCCATCCATGGGTTGGGAATGAAACGAAATGAAAATGGTTAGAAATGAAAATGGGTTAGAAACATTAGAAATCATATAACTCTTGATATAGGAATACCTTGTGTTTGAATTTCTGTGTAGATAATTAAATTGTAAATGTTTTACATGCAAGGAATAATTCAAATGAATATTCTAACAAAAATTATTGGGGAAACAAAAATTATTTTAACTAATTAATTGTTTTGAAGCAATTAATGCAAAATGCATGCATATCGCTTTCTTAGATATATGGAGAGGAACTATATCTTTCTAATTGCATATTATAGCAATAATAAACAAAGAAGATAAAGTACTTGTAACATGTACTTTCTATTTGGTCCTTCTCAAAATTGTATCTGTAAAAAATAGTCATAGAATTAAAATAATAGAAAAATATTAAAAATGCACATTACAAGATCTTTTATTTTATTAATTCATGTATTTTCTCTCTATGTATTCCACTTCTATTCTAAATTCTAACCAATATTACTCTTTAATTAAATATTCAATAATTTTAAAATCAATTAAAGTCATCATACAAATGTTTAGCATATTATTTGTAACAAAAATATCGAGCAATCACTTATAAATAAAAGTTGATGTAATTTGCAACTCTGTTTTTCCACTATGCGTATATTAGGTATGTAAAATTGTTTTAATCTCAAAAACGAAAAATTGTTACTGTTTTATTTTTATAACATCGAAAGTAATTACATTTACGACAATATGACTTTTTTGTTCTGCAAATGAGTGCATAATCGCTATTGTCATTTTTACACATTGATTCTTTAATATTAAAATAAAGTTAAAAATTTGTATTTTTAACTATTTATTATTTACTTATTAACTATTTCACAGGTTCATATTTACATATGTATAAATTTAAATCATAACAAACTGGTTAAACAACATGGAGAGACTTTTTTCACCTGACATTCTTTTATAAATCATCTCAAACTTTCACATATTATTATATTTAAATTAATAAAAAGTATAATATTTAAATGAAAAAATACACGTAGGAATGTAATAACTCTGATAATAATTACTTGAAATTTATATGTATGGTCTTACTGAATAAACTGCCCCCTGGTAGTAGGACATCAAACTATATTTAAGTATGTCAAATATAAATTAATTTTTAATTTCTATACATGTTTTTTATAACAAATATGAAAATATTGTTACTTACATATTACAAATAAATAGGATATCAACATATAAGCATGTGGAAAATGGGTTGGAGAGTTTCACAACAAAATTCTTTAAAATATCACTTTTATTTACTCATTATTGAAAACATATTATTTAACAATAAATAAATACATAGAATTATATATATATATATATATATATATATATATATATACACATGCAGATAGTTTATAATTTAAGTAATTTATTACAGAATAAATCACCTAAGAAGTTAATATTTTTCCTGATGGAGACCTAATAAATTTTCTGTTGATCCAGGAAATATTATTTTAAATCTTGAACGACCTATATCATTTATTACTAGATATATTTTTATATTTACATGTTTTAAGATTCATCAGCAACTGTATCCATTTCTCGATCTTCTGACATCTGTAGAGTATGACTTTGTAAACTGCACAAACTCTTTTCTTTCGGAATATAACATTTTGTATTCAGCACTCGGTTTTCTTCAAGTGCAGGAACATCACAAAAAAGACATCTTGTTTCTTCAAACTCTTCTTCCAAGCATGGATGAAAAATTAAACTGCATATTGGACATGTTCGGTACTGCATGGTAGTTATTTGCAAGAGGGTAATAGCACACCTAGGTAATATATGGCCTTGTGAGCATTTGGTAACTTTCCAAGGAAGTTCATTTATAATTTCACCACACAGATTGCAAGTCTCAATATTACTTAAATTGAGTTTGCATGTTTCTTTTAAAACGTCTTTAATATGTTTGTAAAATGGTGTTACTTTTTTATCTTCTTCTCCAGCCAAATATGCTTCTAAATACATCTTTAATAAACATATGGAAAGCTTTTGCTGTTCTGACAAAGAAGATTTGCTTTCAAGACGCATAAGATAATTGCATGCAGAGTGAACAAAAATTACGGGTTGTGCTTCCGATATTTCTCCAGCAATACTACCTATTCCCTGAATGACCTTTTTCTTTTCACAAACTTGTATCATTACAGATGTCCACATTACTACTCGTAATTCATGCAAAGATAAAGATTCTAAATTGGATGGTACTTTTGATAAAAGAATTGTTGGATTTAATGCTCTTGTTGCTTTCATCCTAATCGCTTCTAAACAATCCCATAATTGCTCTAATCTCTCATGTTTGCTCTCATTTAAAACAGTTGATGGATCCCAGTTTTTATGTTTTAAGCAGAACATATGTATTTTGGTCGGTTCCTTCATTACTAAATGGTCGTATATAGTGTTCGGACTAGTTACGTTTATAAAAATTGCAAAGCTTGGAGAATGTGCGCAACCTAAATATCGAACATGACTTTGCGATAATTTATTGTTTACCTTTGTTTTTAAAAATTGATTTCTTTCCGTATTAACTGAAAACATTAAGCCATTTTCTGTAGTGACTAACGCATAATTTCTGCTTATACAAGTCATTCCTAAAAATTATTAATTTACTTATATTAATATTGTACGTTTTCCTGTAAATTGTATAGTAACACAATTTTATTTACCCGAGATCGTAAAGCCTTCTAATTGCAAATGTTCCATAGTTTTTAGTGTACCATTTTTCTCAATGCAGAATAAAAATAAAAAGGGACCTTTTGCAACCAAGATTTTTATGTTCAAGTCATTTTGAGGAAATATTCTTATAGCGCTAATAGAAATACGATCTTTATAATCGTAATATTTCTCAATAAATTTTAGCTCCATATTCTGATCATGATCTTCAATATTAAGACCATGAATACGTCCATCAATATATCCAACAATAATTAAATGCTTTTTTATGTCAATTGTAACCCAATTTAAAGCACTTATTTTTATATATTCATTTAATCTTATTGTTCCTATAATCTCAGGATTTAATATTTCATTATAGTCGGATATTTTTGGAATTTTATAGATAATTATATCTCCATTGAAATATGCAACAGCAAAATATGCAAAATTTACAAAAAGCTTGCTCCAAGTAAAACAAGAAGCTTGTAATGCTTTTAAACAATTTTTAAATGTTTCAAATAAAGTTGAATTATTTTTAGGTTCTTTCAGTTTTGTATTAATTTCTTGCTCTATAAAATTATAGCGTATAGAAGATAAATCATATGCAGGATACCAGTCTTTAGAAATTTTATATGCTATTGTAACAGCACCTGCTGAAGTTAAAATTGCAATAAGACACTTGCTGGGATGTATTAAGTTCTGTGGTGACCAAGTTAAGTCAATTATTTTTGGTACCATTTCTTTTAAATTAGATAATTTTGGAGTTAAACTCTCCTCCATTATGAATGAATAAACTGCTTCACGTTGCATGCCCCAAATTTTAGATTCTATTTTGTTAGATATATTCTCTGTTGGAAGTGTTGAAGGTGCATAAATGAAAGATCTAATAAATTTTATAGTTGAACAAGGAGACATTGGAGAAGGTATCAATTCCTGCAAAAGATAACGTCATTAGGTATATTATATTAATTCCACATATAATATTGATACTATTAGATTAAACTTACGAATATGTGAATTCCTCTTTCAGTAAGAATTGATATATGATTATCTGTAGACCATTGAACTGAAAATTTAGACATAACTAATGGAAAAATAGTGAGATTATAAATTTCTTCCATCTCCATTGTTTGTTAAATATTTATTCACATAATATGAAGATCCCAAAAATCTTTCGCCTGAAGAAGTTTCATATTTGTTATGAAGAATCCTTTTTAACATTTATACAATTATATGCATACATTTCGTTTCTTTATTTTTTAAATTATTTTTATGTACTTACATGCATATGTAACCTAAATACAAGGATATATATAAAGTAAATACATGAATTATTATAGTTCAACTTACAATTTAAAACAATATATTAAAATTTATAAATATGTATTCATATATTTTATAAATAATTTGTACGTATATATATATATATATATATATATATATATATATATATATATATATATATGTATGTATATATATATATATGTATATATATATATGTACAATATATATGTATATATATATATGTACAATATATATGTATATATATATATATCTTTTAAAATATTAAATCTATAAAAACTAACCTATTGATTGTTATTATCGTTTTTCTTAATGATTATGTATTTTTAAATAACGACACATTGGTACATGAAAACATATTTAATAATTAACATTGAATTTAGTCTTACACAATATATGGTTAAGTACAAATGAGATCAGATCTTTCAGTAAATTTTTAAACATTTGAGTCAGTTGAGCCAACACGATTAAAGCTGACAACAACTCTTAGTAAGTTTTCATCACATATATATAAGTACTTACTAGCTCTTAATTTTTAAAAATGATCATACAACAATTACAATCTCTTATACAATTGATTACAAGCATGTATTATATATCACATATATACTATTCGATATCACGAATAAGGTTATTCACTTTGTTTAAAGCAACATCGTTCGATATTAAAGTTTTTGTATATTTCATATAGTACAATAAAGAATGAATAAGAATTAAGAATAATTGTATAAATTATATTATCACATAAAATTGAGATGAGTAGATCATTTCTGAATAAACTGTTTGAGCTAACAGTTTTAAATAGATCTAAGATTATACAGAATATCATGTTGCTTTTGCTGAATTATTATATTGATTGAAACATAAAAAATGGCTATCGAAAATATGGTATGTTAGTAAATAGGAAAAACATTACATTTGAGCATTTCCTCAATCTTTTGCTTATGTTTTAAAAAATGATTCTCTCATCAACGAGCACCGCAATAGGAGCGCAGCTCTTCGGTCGTACAAGATTTTAAACAACATTCCTCGTGAATTCCCCGTCCATTTCTTCGAAATCTAATCATTTTTTTCGCATTCTTGATAGACTTATAAGGATGTAGATCGTAACTATAGGCCATATAATCATCCATCTCCATTTCTAAAAGAAAAAGAAAGAATATATAATATTTAAATGGAAATATTGAAATTCCTACAATTTTCCTCCATTTGATATCGGTCAGTAGTAGCAACGTTTTTAATTATATTTACATACTTCCCTTTCCTATCTTTTTCTTGCAACAAATGATTTAGGAGCAATATGCATTTTACAATGTATGATCTACTTACCTTGATTGCTTTTTTTAAATCGGCTATTGTAAACACTACCGCATATTATCTGTAAAGTACTTGACAAAATTCGGCCACAATATTGGTGCATTTCTGTCATAGATTGATCTCGAGATTGATCCCTAGATTGTCCCTTTTGACCATACTGAAATACATCCGATCCATGTATGTTCCGCTGCTTGTATGTATCCGATGCATGCTCCGCTACCGGTATTAGGATCACTATCACGAGTATTAAACTCATGAGCGCATATAATCGATTTGCGTACATCTAGAAGCAAAGAAATATTTTTGCAAATTTTTAAGTTTAGTAAGATTCTGTAATAATAATAATACTATAGTAGCTTACTCTCATTGAAAAAAATCATTAATCATATTCTATTATTACAATACAGATATTTATGCAAATTTATATTTTCATGAATGCAATTAATGAAATAGCACCTAATATGTTTTGTTTTACTTTATATATTTTTATATATTCAAGTTCTCTATAAATTCATAAACATCTGCAGCTTATACATTATAACAGTACTAGTATGATATAGTACGATACTATTAATATAACATACAGTACTATATAATATAATTAGTATGATATTCAACTACTGATAAATTAAAGGTGTCAAAAAACTGTAACATCTATTCGTAATAGAAAGAATGTCGATTGAATTTTTGTAAATCCAAATGAGCTAAACTTAAAAGCGAACACTTGTACTGGGTGAACTCGAAATTCAAGTATCATAAGTGGATCCTCTCAAGTATGTCTATTTAAATCGCTTTTATTAACTTTTATCAGGACTTATCAATAATGAAGCCCCATGCTGTTGCTGTCGCGTACCAGTCGTCGAGTAACGACCTATTTTTAGATATCATTCGTGCAAATGTGAATCTTGTACTGTAAATGTTTCCGTGTTAAAATCCTGGATCGAATGATTTTCAAATATCTCACGAATTCCCCTTATTCATCCACGCGCGAATATTTGAAAAAGATTATCAGGAAGGAAACCTGTGTAAAAGATCGAGCAACATTATATCATCGAAGAATTATTCCTTCAGCTTTTCCGTATTGTCTACTTTAAAAATTTATTTCAATAAATACACAAAAAAGTTGAAATAATAGCAGTAACATTTTTTAAGATAAACGATACTAACGATATTTTATAAAAAGTTGATAAATAATTAAATTTAGGTAGAAATAATGGTCATAGGAAATACTGACGATTGTTTTTAAGATATTAATTATCATACTGGAGAATGATTCACGATTCAACGTACCGTGCTGATATAACTTCCTTCAGCAACATAGATATTATTTAACTATTATTTCCCACAGTGTAACATTCTATTCACTCTCACAAATTGTTGCGGTTTTTTCTTCTTTTTAATTGGTTAAGAATGAACTGTATAACAAAATCGTTTTTAACCTCCAATCGATGTAAGATAATAATTTGTACATTATCGAAAAATAAATAATGAAAAGATCAAGCTCTATAATAAAAGGGAATATATTTTATTGTAATAGAGTTACTTACTCATACATCGACAAGATAGAGATCAATAAAACATGTATATATACATATATGTATACATATATAGGAATATTATATGTGTATATCACGATGTATCACAGGTTGGTAGATTTCTTTTTCTTCGCAATCAATTACATTAGTCGAAGGATAGCATTTTGAATAGTCTAAATATATTCTTCGCGGTTGAATTGTGCAGGTTGATAAAGAGCATGAAACATAAATAAAAATTCAATAAGCAGGAATGTATTTTTCTTTGCACGTAATCATACAAGCAAAATACATACATTTCGAGGAGCAACGCGAAATGAAAAATAATACGCGTGATAATTATTGAATGCAAAAATATTCGTTATTATAAGAGTTCACTTTTTTTCTATTTCGATAAAATTTTAAGTTGTATGTACGTAATGAAAACAAATGTAGATAATATTGTCGCTGAACACACTGATAAGAAGTAAACTTAAGGCTTCAATTTAAAAATATCTGTTTCTCTTGCATATTTTTAAATTGCAATATTCTAAATCTAAACTATATATTATAGATTACCGTTTCGTATAGATTATATTCATTACTAATAGGTATAAATAGATTATATCGATTCATATAGATTTTATTGATTGTCTTGCTAATTGACCAATTATTTAGATAATCTGGTCAGTTAATAAGAGAAGATCTATGGCATTAATTCTGTCTCGATGTGAAGTGAATAGAGAAATAGAATAAGATAGTGATATCCGATACTTAACCCAAGTAATACTGAAATTACTCTGAGATACTGAAATTCGAAAATTGATAGTTTATAGTTTATATTACATCGTCAAATCGCTATATAGAAGAGTTACACAATTAAAAGAAAAACAGTAAATTTACAAAATTATTTGAATAGGATTTAAGCCTTCATCGTCGCATATTAGTGTAACTCTACATCACATTTCGTATATGATAATATCATATATTATATATGTTGCATTATTGTGTTATTAAAATATTGATGTAGCAGAAAACTACAAAATATTGTCTTAACAATAATAACTGACGAAATCAGCGTGAATCGATTGGAACGAAAGTTCGAAAATACCGTAGACTGTAAAGGATTAATACTAGAATTAATATTAGAGCTAGAAAATTAGTGATTATTCAACTATTTAACAACGAAAGTATTTTTTATAGTGATCGTCAGTTTGCAAGGCAATACTATGTATCGAATATATCGAATCGATTGATATCGAATATCTCAAGCATGAATCGTTAATTTCAATTTTATTTTGCATGCCGTTATATGTATGAATGAAAAGAATTAGTTTATATAATTTTGGACAGTTACCTTTCGATTAACTCTAAGGATAAAAGATTTCTTCACAATCTTGAACATTGACATATACAGTAAGTATTTTATTCATATTCTCCTTCCCTTTTCTTAATTGTCTTTTTCTGTAATATCGTAAATTTTTAGAGCGTAGAAATGGAACTGTCTTAATAGTTCTGACAATTGTTTATTGATCTATTGAATTATGTAATCGGTAAGGGATAATCGATTATATTAATTTATTGACATCTTCCAACCACTCTGGTAAGATCGAATTTTCAGCAACGATTTCAAATTAAATTAAAACAAATATTGTAATCGCTTCGTTTAGGTACTTCTCTTATGAAAATGTTCATACTTCCATAATCCGTAACCAAAGATTGACACAAATATCCTTTGACCAGATGTCGACGCTTAAAACGAACAGAAATGATCGACGCAAAAGGGTAATTCGTAATAATGCATTGTTCTTTTTTTCCGTTTATTTGTCTTCATTTCATTCGGTTCATCGAAACAATTAAACACCACCGTTTCTGTTCAATAATACTCTTCCATCTTTAAAATTTGAATACACGTTTAAATACTGAACAATTACTATGTACACCTGACGCGTCTATTTTTTCAGAGAACATCTTTAATACACTGAAGATTTTCCAATTCCACTTGAACACCTTATTTTTCTCTTTGATTTTCTTTGATTAAGCAAGAGTAAGGAAAAAAGGTCTATAGATGGAAGAAGAGAAAAAAGAGAAATATAACATTGAGGATAGAAAGAAGTGAAAGAAGAAGAGGAAAGAGAGGAGGTCGTATTCGATTCTTGATCCACCGATTACTAGTTATTTTACTGTGTTTAAAATCGGCAATCCCAGCAATATGCATATAAGCTCAGTCCCTACTAACACAAGTCGGTGACAGAGATGGTAAACGCGCGAGCAGCCACATATTTCTACTTTGTTCTTGTTTCTTTTTTCATTTTTTAGCCAAGCGTTGTAGTTGTATTCCTGGCTGATTATCGCATTACTTTATTATCTATCACTACTACTTATTACTACTATCGTTATCCACGTTATTGACAAGAAATCCGCTTACAGTGATAGGGACCTAAGTTTAGTTTTAAATCTTGAGAAGAGGTGAACGTGAAACTCACTGATCTCAAATTATCTTCTTCTTTAGTTTCTTTTTAAAATTTACCTTTGAAATTAACCTTCTTACTTTTTTAGCGCTAAATATATATATTCCGTGTATTATATTTATTTCTCATTTAAATGTAAGTTAATAAAAATACAATATACATATGAAAATGCAAAGTATACGTTAAGGGATGCACTTACCGGCTCGTGAAGAAGCTCGTGATTCACTAAGGAAAAGCAGAAAAAATATGTTAGCAAAAAAGGTTGCTGAGTTCTTTATAAAATTGTAGAAACATCTCTAGTAATATTGAACACATTATCTTTTGTTACATTAAATGAGATAATATGGTATTTCGCTGCATATCAATTTCTCATTTCTCTTTCGAGCACAATCAAACAAAATTTATAAAATGATCTTTAAAAAGAAGATATTGGTATCAAAATATATTTTACAGGACTAAAAAAAGATGAGGTTCAAATATTTCTTCAATTGAAGTTGATAAAAAAAATAATGTATATAATAAAAAATATATGAGTGTTTAAAATATAGAATGAGGAATCATAATTTATGAACAGAGGTAAAAGCTCTATTCGCATTCAATTATAAAGACAAAACCAAAGGAATGCACATTTTTTAATATATTTTACAAAACGTTCTATTCGTACAGCATATAAAACAATACTCTGTATTTATTTTATATTCACACATTAGCTCTATACGACTGTACCACCATATTCTTTCGTTATATGTAGAATATAACTTTATACAGTATTCGGCGCGATTTTCAAATGTCAGTACTATGAAAGTGCGGTATCTTTTTGTCGCGTGGTTCCAGCATGCTTTTCGCCAGTTGAAAATGCCGGTGTAGCGCTATCGAACTTCTCCGAATTAATCGTTTCAGTCGTACGTTCCCGATCGATTGTCAATTCCGTTGCATCTGAGTTCACGCTTTTACCAAAAACCTTTCCAGGCGAAAATTCTTCCTGCTCGTTCGAACTTGCACTCGTCTTCAACGACCTGTCGTGATTGATGGGCGTATCTTTTACTTCCTGCTTCACTTCGTTCAATGGAACTCTTGCAGGTTTCGATGAACTCTTCAGATGCACAATATGATTATTCATTGAGTCCGTGCTGCTTTTTTTATGGCCTATATGATTATGGTGATTCGAGAATACAGAATCCGTTTTGCCTAGAAATTGGCTACCGCTATTTTCCATATTGCCGAGACCATTTGCGCCACTAGTACTTCCAACACTACTGCTGCTGGAAATATCTCCCATGTTGAAATTTCTTTCCTTGGGACCAGTTTGCCAAAAGGAATCGTCGAACACCTCTGTGTCGCGCTGCTCCGGAGGTAGTCTGCTGATACGAGCCTTGACAATAGCCAGGTGTCTATGCACGTAATCCTGATGAGGTGCCAGGGCTGCTGCTCTTTCCAAACATTGAGCAGCCAAGCCTAACTTACCACGCTCAACCATTACGACACATAAATTGTGAAGGCCTTGAATATTTGTTGGGTCCAGTTGCAGTATTCTACGGTAACACTGTAACAATTAAAAAATCCCCATTAATGTTTCTATGATGCATAAAATATTTGAAAAAATTTTATGACTTCAATCTCTCTAACTTACATTTTCAGCAGCATCCAAATCCTTTATATTATTTATATAAATATCACCTAGAAGGATTAATCCTTTAACGTGGTCCGGGTGAAATCTAACTAGTTGGTTTAAAAATGGAGCAGCTTCAAGGGGGCGTTGTTCATCTGCTAGCAAAAGAGCCAAATTGAATAATGCTGAACGGAAATCCTCTTTAAGAGCAACAGCATTACGAAACCATCGTTCTGCGCTTCCGCTATCATGGTCATCCATAGCCAGCATTCCAAGATTAAAATGAACTCGTTCATTGTTAGAATCCTAAAAGTAAGTATCAATACGTTTATGATGTGAAGAACTATTTTGAAATATTATCTTTACATTGTGTATGAATAAATGTAGAGCAAAATACTTTTCGTAAAAGTTTCAGAAGTCTTTCTCTAGCTACTTTTCGTAATTCAGCACGTCCTAGCTCTTGGAGTAAAATAGCTGAATTGAGTAACGCTTGTTCGTGTTCTGGATCAAATTCGAGAGCCTTATCAAGATATGCTAGAGCTTGAGATGCTTTCCCTTGTTCAAGAAATACGACCCCAAGCTTAAAAATTAAAGCATTATCATATTAATAATTTATTTTTTTAATAAACATTGGTAACATTAATAATTTCATTCTTGATATTTACGTTGTAATAAATGTCTGGATTGTTACTATCGTAAAAAAGGGCCCGTTCATAAACTTCTTGGGCTTCTTTGGTACGATTAAGTTTAATTAAAATATCGCCTCGATTAATATACGCTTGCGTGTAATCGGCGCGCATACTAATGGCTTGTCTATAAAGCAGATCGGCTTCCTCTAACCTAGTTGCATTCTTCGCTATTAGGTTTGCTAAATTTACGAAAACGTTCAAATGATTCGGAGCTATTCGCGCTTGGTACGACTCTCCGGGTTTTGCTTTTGGTAGTAAAGATTTTGCCTGAAAGAAAGTTATCAGATAAACTTAATATTACTTTATCATTACATTCTAATAAATACATCACTTTAACTATGCATTTACCTTCAGATATGCGTCTTCAGCTTCTTTAAACATTTTCAGATGATTATAGGTTCTACCCACGTTAATGTGTGCACCAATGTCATCGCCTTGAACTTGCACAGCCATATTAAAAAAATTCAATGCTTCCTTGAATCTTCCTTGACTTTCCAAAGCATGCCCCACATTATTGAACAATTTAGCATTGCGAACATTCACTTTTAATCCCGACATGAATATAGAATATTCGTCCAACCAATCGTAATTCCTGATAAAAGTCTTCGTTGTGTGCGCAGCCAAAAGAGTTATTAATAAAAATAGTGTTACTTTCTTAAATCTGCAAATATAAGAAATGAAAATTAGAAATATGTTTTTGAGAAAATTTTGAATACTCAACGATATTTTCTTTTTAGCGAAATTTACTTTTTATCGGATAAAATGCTCCATCCATATCCAATGAGCATACAAAATCCCATAGACGGAGCATACAATACTCTTTCCGCAATGACGAATCCAACTGGGAAGAAGAGATTTGAGGCAGGTAAAAATGGGAGTATCATCATAGCCAAGCTCTATACAAAACATTCGGTTCATATTACTTCTCGGAAATAATACATTTACTTTAAGCGAAAAATGCAGTTAGTCTACATTTGATACTAACCATTATGAGAATAATGGAAGTTTGTCTATTAGGTGTTAAAATTGCTGTTACCAACAATCCTAATATGGTCGTATGAGTTGCTATAGTGGCCAGATTACGAGGATCTGTAAAATTTTCTATTAACGGTATCGTTCCCATAGTCCAATCACAGCATAAATCGCTTGGAAGAAATAGCAGCCTTAGATTAACTGCTGCGAGGTAATTATAGGTAAGCTGCCTTATTGGCGTTGGGGCCACAGATGCGGGATTGTCAAATCTAAAGTGTCATTAAAGAATTATTTTTCTTTGTTTTACTATTAGAACTTTATTATTTGCAAGAATAAGATTCTTTGATATCTTTTAATTATTATTTATAGATACCTGGTAAATACAGGTAACTTTGAGCCCATTACATGTAGCCGAAGGATAAGTAAACTAAACGTGACAAGCGTAAGGACTGTCAGTCGTTTTGTACCTTCACTGGACCAAGCAAGTGATATTTTCTTCCCACCAAAAGCTGCCTTTAACGTTAGGAAAATATCCATTGCTCTTACCTAAGCAGGTAATGAAATATACAAGTTGAAATAAATATTTAATATTAATAAATATGGTTTACATATAAATTTACCTTTTGCACAACAAAAATTTCATAGAATACACAAACTGCAGTGGCTGTTATTCCTTGTTCTTTGCACAACATGGCAGTGAAAACAAAAGACATAGATAATATCAAAGATTTCCATCCTAAAAAAAATATAAAAACATTAATATCTACTTGAATGAATAGTAAGTTGTAGTAGTAAATCTATTAGGAAATAAGGATAAAAAGAAACTTTTAAACATTTTTACCTGTAGATCTTCTACTTCTACAGCATTTAGTGTACATGATTAGAGCCGCTAAATAAAATAAAGAGGACAATGTTTCTGCTCTTCCGACCACTCCTGTAACCTTAATACACGATTATCCACTGACAATGCATCTAAACACGAACTAGGAACTACGACGCGATCGATCGCTCGACGTCGACCCTTTGAATCTGGACACATGATAGATTGTCGCCGAAGGGAAGAACAAGGACTAGAAATAATTATCAAATAATATTCTCATATAATTTCAAGGTAACGTCGATCGATTCGATCGATATGGAAAGCAGTCTAAACAACTTACTGCCTCTGTATGTATAGGATGAACCGCAAACAGAAGAGAAGATACAAAAGTTGCAGAATCAGATAGAAACATCAAGCATGTCCTGCAATGGTGATTAAGACACACTTTATACTGATTTGTAACTACTTTATAAAATGAATGAAAACAATTTCAATGATATATAAATAAGTTACTAATGTTATGTCACATTCCTTCAGTATCTAATTTTTAATTTGCCTACTATTTGTGGGACTAAATCAATTAATTATATAGCAAAGTTAAAAAGGAGAAGTCTTAGTTTAAAAAAACACACACCTGAAATATAATAAGCATACTCCAACATGTAGGATAACATTAAGCAGGTGATATCCCATAGGATCCAACTGGTGAATCAAGTAATTCCATCGGAACGTGAGAACGCACAAAGGTCTATATGATTTGTGCGACTGCTCCTATTTGCAAGAACAGAATTCTTTCAATATTTTGTACATAAGATAATCTTATACAACTACATAAACAATAAAATATTTTAATTATACATTTCATAGGATCATACATAGTGGACCATAGCAAAATAAACAGAAAGTTACTCTAACGCTTTGCGTTTATTATACAACAATTTTATTTAAGAGCAAAATAAAGGAAAAACATTATCTTCGTTGAAACGATCGGCAAGCAACAAAAAAAAACAAACTTCTCTGACCAGAAATAAAATCGACTGAAAAAAATATTGATTCTATCCATGTAAGAAACTTAAATAATTCGAAATGAAACTAAAAAATTGACTTGGATAAAACTGATTCGAATCGAACCAAATCGAAAGGGAAGGGAAAGGAGGAGAAGAGTTGAACGGATCAATACACAAGAAGGTAAAGACAAGAGTAAAAGGTGGAAGGGGGAATCGAAACCATCTCTCTATCGTATTCACCCACCTTATGCATAGGAGTACCCCAGAAATCATTGTAAAAAACGTTTTTTAGAGGTGTATGAGGCCTTAAGTCGCGATTATCTTTTATCGCAGAAATGTCATCGAAAACGAAGCCGCAATTAAGGCTATTTAGATAGACAGCGAACGCGCTTATGGCGACAATCGCCGCGAGTGCTCCCCGCGCAGGCACTCCCATCACAAATAAGACATTGATCGGCCGTATTTTTCTCACGATTTTCGACTTAGAAACCCTAATCGGGAACCTCTTTCGATTTCGCTACCGACGTTATCTTTTGTTCGTTATATTTTTCCCGTTTTCTTTTCTAACTATTTATGTTATCTATCTAACTAGCTATCCTGTCTGTCGAGCCGAGAATTTAACCCCGCGATGTCCAGAAGAGACGCAGGAATCTTATCTCTAGGCACGTAGACGTTGGTACGTTCCTCTTCGAACACATTATGGACGCTTATGTATCCAATACTGTGGAATACAAGCGGGTTTCCTCACAGGCCGATCTCCGGAATTCGATGAAAGACATGTCAATGGCAAGCAGGTTCAAACGTTCCCCAAAGGAAAAATTTTCAACACTGAATAGACAAACCGGCGAACCGGAATCGTAGATTACTGTGTGCGCGCGTTAGAATCGAACTGTCAAACAGTAGACGTGTATACGGCTGTACAGCAGTGCACGCTACGTACCGTGAAACGAGTACAACGCAAGTACGATATTACGACAGCGACGACGCGAATTTACTTCAGAAAGAACGCGCATGCGTGTTGCTCAACTAAGCGCGAACTACCACCGTACACATCTTCATCGACGTGTAATTCAAAATATCCTTATTCTTAAAATATTTTTTCTTTAGGGATATGTATATGATATTTATTATCTTTGCTTGTAGCAAGTGATTGATCCAACAAGTTCAGACATTATGTGATAACATTAGGTTAGGTCTTGTAGTAGAAAATTTTATGTTTGGTTAACCTAACATATATACCGGTTATTTAGATTACTGCGCTATAATTGTTAAACTTGTTTAAACATCTATGGAAAATCTGGAAGATATGGAATCTTTTTTCGCAATCCCAACATGAATTCACTAGAATTCGATAATGTGAATTGATTATAAAGAAATCACAAGTGTAATGTTATGTTATTACATCGTTGGTTCTTAATGGGTTAGTTCTATTCATATGTGTTATATAGCTAATGAGTACATCGAATAAAATATTTTTATTTCTACCTTTATTTGTTTTATAAAAATAAGCAAAGTTTCAATTGTATAACAGTGTTTAATAACAAGAATAAATAAAGAAAAGAGCATATGATATGAAGCATTTAAAACAAAGCGACCGCGCATAGTTAAAATCGACCAATAGGAGCGTCACATCGTATAAAAATCGTAGTGGGGGAAAAGCATCGTAGACGACTCGTAGGGCGACAGTCGAGGTAGGCATGCCCTAAGTTTCGTTTGTGGTGATATTTGCGCTGTTTGAAACAGTTTTCTCGTAAGGTGCCGAATCAAATTTAAATATCTTCTCACGATCGATGTAGTGATCATTATCGGCAACATCAACACGATCATCTCGAGATTGCCTGGCAATCCGACAGCTTCTCGACACAGAAAAGAAGCAATCTTTCTGCAAAATTCAGTAGCGTCCTTTCCGAATCTGCCGAAAAGAGTGTGAGTATTTACAACTTTGTTTCTCTGTTACCTGCGGTATCGAAAATGCCATTCACACGATTCGTACAATGAAAGATACGTTGAACTGAATCGTGGATAAAATCAAGTAAATTTGATTAATAAAAGGGAAAACGCGAAGTAAGAATAAACATTGATCGAATTGTTTTTAAATAATAATTTCGAATTATAAATGGCTACCTAATGTGTATAATATAGTAAATAAAGGAGAAAGGTGAAATAAGAAGATAATTGCAGCAGAAACAGTCTTTATGGATATTTTAAATACATTTTGTACGAATAATTTATTAAGTTCAAACGAAGGAACGGATAATATTATTGGGGAAATAAGGTAATTGTATGAATCGTATCCACGAAAGAGAAAGTTCAACGTATTTGTTTCGGAACTGCGCGACAGTGGCGATGCGTGAAACATAATATAAAGGGGCTGCAAGCTAGGGGAGAAGTACAAAGAAAAAAAATCACTTTACGTTTCGACCGGTATTTGTTGGATCGAATTTGTCTGTACACTGACTATCTCCATGTCTTCGTATTTGCAATGTTAAAACTATATTATTGCGTTCATATTTGTAACGTTTCTCGGAGTAAAATTAATCATATACGTTTTTGGAGCAAGATTAATCGTTTTTAAACATATATATACAATATATTTGTCATTATCGTTTTAACTAACAATGTATAAATTGCAATTTGAAGAAAGAGTGAATAGTGGAAATTCATTAGAAAATATGTACATATTAAATAATTATTATATAGAACGAAATAAACGTTGTTCTAGTCTTTAATTAAATTCAATATTATTTCTTATTTTACGTTACTTCTTTATATTCTATATATTCTATATATACTTGTATATAAAGTATTTGTCACTTAAGAAAGAGAGTATAGATAAAATGTGTATAATTCTATGACAGTCCATAACATAACAATCCATGCTACTGAATTAGAATCTTTTAATTTCAGTTTGATGTTTTAAATTTGAAAATTTGAGTTATTAAGATATATTAACATATGATAGAACATTTGCGAATTTTAATCTAATTTAAATTCTAAGTTACCAAAATTATTATTTGTTTCATTTTTATTCTACCAAAAATTAAATACTTTATTTTCAAATATTTGTAACTCAAATTTTCATATATTTATATGTATACATTATATTGGTCTATGATGCTTCTGTATTGATAATGTAAAATAATTAAAAAATTAATACAATTTGATAGAAGGGTAAAAGCTTCTGTAAAGCTACCGGAAGTTATCGAAAAACTAGAAGTGAAGTAACTATGTATTGCTAGACTCCTCGAGGCAATAGGCTCAGAGAGCAATGCCATCCGATCGATCGGTTTACGTCTGGGCGTCCCGACGCCAGCTGCAATGCTTAATACGTATACAGGGTGTTCACTCCAACGCGACGCACAATTCTTGAACCATTTGCAAACATGTAACATAAAACCATTATTAATCGAAATCTATCTATATTGATGAGATATCTGTTAATTGATGGTACAACTAGAAAAAGATTGATTCTTCATCAGAAAACAAGTTCAAACATAAATTAAATTTGTTTATTACATATTATATTTCTGAAAAAATTGTCTTTAAATATTTTCATGGTATCTGTCAGATTATTGCTCCTTCTTATGTTTGTGTATTGAATTTGAATTGAATTGGAGTAAACACTCTGTATATGGAGTGATACAAATTGTGACGTCCCCACGCGTTTTTCCTTTGATTGCATAAGCTTAAATTTTTCATTATGATCTTTCTCCTTCCAATTAAAATTTATATTCTTTCAAATTCATTAAAAAAGGAACCTCTGTTACTTAATAACTAAACATTACTATCAAAAGAATAATTAATAAATTATGTCTGTGGACATGATTTATGTCTATTAAAAAACGTTACAATGTATTTATATATTAAAAACACCGATCTGTTAATATTTAATTGGTGTTGGGTTTAATCCGATTTTTAGGAGTAAAACATGAGTCAGGAGGATCAGGAGAAAAGCATGGATAAGAAAGAAATTGCAGAGGAAGAGAGAGAGAAAATGTTGAACGCCGAGAACACGAAACATACGGTAGCATCGACCGCTCCAGACGCGGAATCCGAAGACCAGAAACCTAAGAAGAAAATTCCAATTGGCGGTATTAAGATGCCCGGCTTCTGTCGTACAAAGAGCAAGGAGTTGTGTAAAGTAATAGCAAAGGAATTTTCTCTTTAATTCTCTTTAAACTGCCTTTCCTTTTTGTTTCAATAATAGTATATTATCAGGACTGTCTTTTTAAGTGGTCTTATCTCTCTGACAAGATATCTAGGACCTTAAGAGTTTCAGCTTGCTTTAAACCTTACTCCAGAATGCTTTGCAACATGCTTCCTCAAGAAATCCAAGTCTGATAGCTAAATTGCAGATGTTTATGTAAATTCGAATTTTTGTGGATAAAAGATAAATAGAAATTTGTTTCATCCTCTAAATATTACGTATTTATACATTTAAATTTCCTATATATGCATACACATCCTCAGTCTACTAATAGCATCCTGCATTTTTTCCACCCTATAGAAGATGTAATGCATAGGGAAAGCGAATGTTACTTGCATCCGCAATATTTCATTCATTCTTCAAAATTATGTGAAAATCATTGTAATCGTGTAATCGTTTTGTATGGTGTACGACTGTCGTTGAGATTCATTTATTCTATTTTAAATAGCTCGCTGCACGCGCTGGTAGTCACGCAAACATTGCCGTGGGCGTTTAAATAAATCTCTATAGAACCCGTGTAGAATATGATTACACCAATTGCATCGAAACCTTAATTTAAACGGATATAAACATAGATGACACCATGAATATAAATCTTTCTTTGCTCGATTGTCTGTTTACAAAGAAACGATGTCATTCGAAAGAGCACAAGTTCCTGGAGCACCATGGCGTGTTCATGAGGGGTGTTCATAGCCCCGTAATGATTTTTTTTCCAACATTAAACCAATGGATGACGTCAGACGAACAGCACACCTGGCATTATTGATTATGTACCTTTTAAATAATAAATATCGGTACAAAATGATGATGATGATGATGATGATGATTTTTTAATTGAATATCGATGTTATGCAAGAAACATATATTGTATAGAGAACATACACCAAATGCATATATAATTTCTATTGTTAGGAGGATGATTGTAGGCCTACTGAAATTGGAGAAGGCGATTCAACGGAAAAAACTGTTAAAGAAAGTGATCAAAATGTATCATCAGAGAAAACAAGCACACCGAATAAAGACGCAAAGGAAAAGGAAAGCCGCAAGAGAATTCTCGACACCATAAAGTTACCCTTAGTCTCTGTTTTTCCTAGAAAAAAAAATAAGGTAGTTAATAGTTAATATTTTCTTTATATTAATTTTTCTTTAAATTATCTGTTTTTTAATAAGATTCTTAAACAAAGTTCCAATATAATATGAAATTTGTGTCAACTATCTATGATAAAAATGAAATATATCGAGCGAAACCCTATACAGTCTTGAAACATAATTTACCACACTCAAGCACGTACTGCCTTTTATCAAGGTGTATGCTTCGCCGTTAATAGCTGCTTTATTCGTTTTTGTCAGTAATATTTCAACGTACGAAGATGCAAATATTGTCTTATAAATTTCAATACAAACAAAAATTAATTGTACATTATTTTGTAATGTATTATAAATTATTTTAGGAAGGTGAAGTGGAATTGGGAATTACTGGAGCTGCTGGATTGGCGAGTGTTGAAACTCTTGACGATGTTGTGACGGAGAAAAATCCTATCAGTAACGAAGATGGTATGGAAACTGTTCGACTCGATGGTGATGCTCCAGACGGAATTGAATCTCCTAAACAGCATTTTCTTGTAGCTTGTATATCCGCTGCAAGGAGAAATTTATTTGCGCTAGGTACGAAATTATGACTTGGATTTGAATCTTTTTATTTTAAATTTAAAATGTTGAACAATTTCAATTATGTAAATTTAAATAATGTAGGTAATTAATTTTCTGTATAATGTATGTATTAATAATAGTGACAACATTGTGTATCCTGGTATCAGTCGTGATTATCATCTGTATCGCTTGCATCGGTCCGAGAAAGAATGTTTCACAGTTGATAAAGGATGGGAGCTTTGTCAAAGCAGTAACTTCTTGCGGACCTGTGCAAGGTGTGTCAGAAGATGGTGCATTCGCATTTCGTGGGATCCCATATGCAATCCCACCATTAGAAAATCGTCGTTGGCAACCTGCGGAACCCCTAAGAAAAATTGAATACTGCTGGACGAATACGTATCAAGCACACAATTCCTCGAAAGTTTGTTGGCAACGAGAGGCTTCAGGAAGGATTATCGGAAGCGAAGATTGCTTATATTTAGATGTTTTCACGCCTGAAGTCAGATATGATTCGCCTTTATCGGTGGTCGTTATGATTGGTGCTGAAACCCTCAGTGGTGGTTCTCCAGGTGTAATGCAGCCTTCTGCAAAACTTGCTCGTGTCCGTGATATGGTGTTTGTTAGACCTAACTTCCGGTTAGTCTTAACTCCTTAACTTGATTTTGATAACATTGTATAATTTGTATAAATATTTTAAGTGTTAAGTTTTGTTATATTTCAGGTTAGGAATCTTCGGCTTTTTAGCTGCAGATCAACTTTCAAGAACATCGCATCCTCTCACATCCGGAAATTACGGGTTGTCAGATATCATAGCAGCGCTTCAGTGGGTTCATCTTAACATTGAACATTTCGGAGGAAATAAATCGGCCGTAACTTTATGGGGTCATCGGGCAGGAGGAACGCTTGTCACAACTTTAGTTGGCATTCGGCGAACAAGGGATCTTTTCCAGCGAGTGTGGATTTCCAGCGGTAGTGCGATATTTCCCGGAAGAGAATTAGAAGTTTCCGAAACACTTAATGAACTATTTTTAAATTCTACAAGATGTAATGACGCCGCTTGTTTGCGAAGCAAAAGTGCCGAGGAGATAATGGACTCAGTTCCTGAGACATGGCATTTAGGAAACGTTGGTCTGCCTGAAACCAGAGAAGCGACAACAAGAGATAGGAGACATGAATGGTTGGTGCTTGATCGTGCCATTCTTCAGGAACCCGTAGGTCAAATTTGGGCAAGGGATGAATTTTCGGTGAAAATTGTAATGGGCACTACTGCTCATGCTGGAGTCCCTCTTAAGTATCTCACTTCCAACGCTACTCTCAATTCCACACAAGTAGAGAAAATTGTAAAGGAGTCCTTATTAGGAACATCTGGTTTAGCGGATGAAGCTCTCAGGTTAGAATCTTTTATTTATTATATATTTCATTATTAATCAAAGCTAGAGGTTGGAGATCGAGAAATATAAGAAATTGAAATTTCTTCAGACGTTATAACGCAACATTGAAAGGTTTACTAAGCATGATCTCGGACGTTCGTGTGGTATGTCCACTGCTGACAGTTGCCAGGATGAAGACCAATATTCCATTCTACGTAGCGACGCAGCCACGGGGTCATATTGCAGATCCTGATTGTGATGCTGCAGCGATACTCGGATCATATGCTGCTCGTACTCCTGCTGAAAAAAGACACGTATCTGCTATGCAGCAGCTTTTCAATCACTATGTTTGGCACGGCGAGGTAGCTCAGGCAGATGCTAATGGTGTAAAACGAGTCTTAATTGTTGGACAAGATACGCTTCCTGATCGTGACTATCCTAATTGCGACTTCTGGATAGCAAAAGACATAGTTCCATCTTATGGTCGAGTCGATTGAATTCTTTTTTTCTTCTTTCTTTTTTTGGAATTATATGTTTGATGGTCATTCCAAGATTTCGACTATACTTAAGATGTGCTGTACTCGAATGATCTTGCTTTACGAGCTTTTTGGAAAGACATATCTCTTCTTGATTTTGAAAAGTGAAATAATAAAATTTTAAATTGCTATTTTCTATTTATCTCTTTTTTATAATAATTTTTATATAATAAGAAGCGTTATTATGTTTTACGAAAAATTGAACGAAAATCGTTAAGATATTTTATTACAATTTATTGACATAATGATTGAAATACTCAATCATATCATAATAATTTTATAAGATAATAATAGAATCGTGAACAAAATGCACGTTACTTATTTTTCTTATTAAATTGTAGATGCAAAATAACTGATAGTAATTCAGAGATCTAGATTCACATCAAAAAAGTATAAAGAAAATTATTCTTTTAGTTCCTTTTCATTTTTTCTTTTTCTTCTTTTTTTTGTTAAGAATAGCTATTTTTGCGATCGAAACAGCGTATTCCGTTTTCCAATTCTATGATTTACATTATCTTTAAAAAAACTAGTATTAGTTATTGTATAAACCAGATGAGTACAGCGTGATGTTTTAATTCTGAAATCATAAACCTGTATTTAACCTCATATGTGAGATTTGAGAGTAAAAGATAATTATTTATTACTTTGATTTTACAATCATTGCTTAAACAATATAGGGAATATGCCTTTTTTGAGAATATTTTTTTCATAAAGTGCAAACTCAATCATGGGTTATCCAAGCATTTTTAGGTATTAAGAAGCACTTCACATTAATTTACCTGAATGTATTGTTTTTTTAGCACATTCGAGAGAATATGTACTGTCATTTTTTAATAAGCTGCCAGATATTTATACGTATAAAAATTCAAGCATTTCCACGGAGGATACTCGATATTTTCTTCTTTGTACATATATTACTGTTGCTGTTTTCCCTTTTTGTTTCAGTATGCTTAAAATATTTCTATCCCCGTATGAGTCTAGAGAGATATATACATGTATATATATCTTCAATCTGATTTTTGAACTGTAAGACTGATTTTACAAATCGGCATTTCATTTCCGTATGAATGTCTTTTTATGTTAGTTTTAACTGTGAAAGTAATTTTATAATGTAAAAGATCTGTTTCTGTAAGCAAAGTTTTTATCATATTGCATATGAATGAGATGTGCAAGAGGTTTTCTTTAAGTACGTCGGCATTGATGTATATGTACTTATAGAGTTCATGTTTTTTATAATATTAAATTGCACCATGGCACATACTTATTCCTTTAACTTGGAAACTTGTATAGATTTAGGAATATTATGTATATCCTGATAACACTTCCAATTAAAATATTGTATTCATTTTATACTAATTTAGAAAAAAGAGCGGTTATAAAAATGTATGGTAAAAGTGTAAAAATTTTGGATATTCCTAAATCTATTGTAACTTTAATGTTTGATATGATTTTTTGATTGTTGTGCGTCCGAATGTTTGTGTGATATTTTGAGAAAAATAAAATGTAATTCGTTTTTCAACCTTTATAGTTAAAAATGGATCATCTATTACGATGGAATATACGTAATAAGCATTATTTATTAATATAATTATTATAACAAAATAACTTTCTATAATTTAATCGTCATCTTTCACTTATTAATTGTAAATTTAATTCAATGAGAAAATAAGAAGTGCGATTTTAAATACAATTATTAATTTACGTAATAGTGAATATTTGACCAAACTAAAAACTTAATGACCTTAGGAAAAGTGGCCTTTTTTAGGGAAGATAATTTTATAAAATTTGATAGTGTATATGTAAAAAAATATGAAATGTAATGGAAGGAAAATTCAATTTCTGGACATTTTTGTATTCGCAAATTTTAATCAATCTACAAATCACTGGAATCCAATTTACGAGAAAGATCTATTTATATAAAGATCTACAATGACTTAAATAAATAATTATCAATTTCGAAGTTATATAGATAGTTTTTCATTGTATAAAGACACTAGGAAAAATTGTTTATACGATTATAGTCACATTCCTCGAAAAATACTAAAAAAAGTCATGGAAATAAATGCGTGTTAATATCAATGTCCATATTTTCCAATATTTTTAAATTTTTAAATATGTACATATAATACTGCCTTAATAGCGTTCTATTTTATACGAAAAATAGTTATAAAATCTAGATTATCAGAATTACAAATACATTGTTTATATACATTTTATTTATAATATTATTTTCGTTATATTAACAGTATAGTTGCAGAAATTAAATGAAATAATAAAAATATGAGAACCTCTGACGAAGAATGTGAGAGATTGATTAATCATTTTACGCAAAGTTGTCGATGAGAACCACTGCTTGGAATTCCTGACTACTTGGTCGACAATCTTGCGTTTTAGAGTTAGTGGAGCAACGATAAGTGCAATGTTATTTTATTACATTGTTATATAGTAATCTATATATAGTTGTCTCTTGAATCAACAGGTAGATTGAACTAAAGTTTGTTTGAAATAAAATAAGCGGCCTTCTTAAACGTGAATCGCCGGAAAATGTACCAACACAATCAAAAAGCAACGCAGATTGTGGATAGTCGGTGAGGAAAAGTTTTATTTTTGAAAGCGTCCGCGAAGTATACAGATAAATTCCTCGCATTCCAACGCTGGTCCAAGCTCTTGCGAGCCCAGCATCTAGATGAGAATGTTACTTTTGTGATTACTCATTCGGTGACATCTGAGGAATGTGGTAAGGAAATTTGCTTCCTCCTACGCTTCACAATATTTTTTAATTTTATATTTTCATTATATTAATATTTTTATTCCAGACTATCGAGATTTCTATTTTCTTTCTTCCTATTAAACAACTGACACATTTTAATTAGACATACCAGTTTGTAAAAAATTGATTTTTCATTTTCCAACTTTTTGAATATTATTGTCAGTTTCTTATTACAATATTTTATTGTCTACTCCAGTTTTTATTTTAAATTTATACTTGTAGTTTTCCGACATTGTCACATGTGAATAGTTAAAAATGTGATTTGTAATATTATCAATTAGTGATGGACATACAAATTTATTTATTTGAATTCATATGTATCAATTACAGAGCAATATGCTATAAAAATAATTTTTATAGCAAAAATATGTATATAAAGCAATTTTTTAATTTTTAAATAAAATCTTTTTGAATTATATTTGGTATTCTATTAGTTTAAGATTTTTGTGTAATATTCATATATCATATTATATTGAATATCAAAATAAATAGGTAATTTATTAACAATTTGTATTTCAGTTAGAATAAAGCTTTCTTCATCCACTGTATGAGACAATTGCTATATTGTGGAATGTGTGGCATAGGTTGACAAGAAGAAAAGGTGCTGGATAATCCAAATGGATAACAAAAGCCCATTATGGCCCAGCATCTGCAGACACAGCATCAACACGAATTTTTACCATTGTGTGATGTATTATTCAACATAATCTCCCTTGCATCATATTTTTGTGACGTTGTTTTTGACTTTGCAATGGTATATGCTCTTGCCCAACATTCTGTAGCTCCTCCAATTCTCTTTCCCTTAAGTATTGTTCTTATAGCAACTTCATTAATTATTTCTCAGGTCAGTATCCATATAAAGCAATGAAAAATTTCTATTTGTCATAACTAATATATTCTTTATTAATTTCAGATTATTAGTGTAAGATGGTATTTGTGGGGAGCCAGAGGCAAACTAACTGGTAACAATATAACAGATTGCAATATCAATGGAAAAAAAGAAAATGGAAATTGGACAATATGGTGTGTTTTATTGCTTCATTCAACTCAAGTTGGAGTATTATGGAGATACTTCAAATTATTTATTCCAGTTAATTTAACTTATGTTAAACATGAGGTGAGGTGCAAGAAAAAATAGCTTGTGTATATATTTAAAATAATTTATTTAAAATTAATGATTTTACTTCATTAGGTTAGAGAACTTTGTGTATTACGCCTTATTCATGCCTTCTGTGAAGCTGCACCAATGTTACTTCTGCAGTTATATCTCTTGTCTATTGGAGTCAATAATGATTCAAATACAGATGTTGAAAAAACAAAGGAAACTGACAGAGACAGTGATAAGTTAGCAAAATTAACTGCAGTATCTGCTGGTCTATCTTTGTGGAGTGTATGTTGGGCAGTTGCTAGTTTTAGCAAAGGTGCAGCACGTCTTCGTAATTTAGAACGTTTGGTATTGACATGGCTAGGTGTGCTGGCACAACTAGCTTGGCGTTTAGGAACTGTAAGCGCTAGAGTAGGAGTATTGGTAGCTTATGCTTCACTTTATGGTGGACAGTGGTTGCTAATAGTCATGGCTCTCCACTGGCTATCAATGTTGATGTGGTTGCTACTCACTCCAGATGGTCTTTTTCACGGTGGCGAACATTTGCCTATTTTAAGAAAAACGTCTTTAGCTTCACTCCTTGCATTCGTTTATATATTTGCATACGTAAATTTACACGAAACAAATCATCGTCAAAAAATGGTGAGTTGTTGATGTATGTTGCTTCCTTAATACTAATATTTAAAGTTAATTAAATCAAGTGTATTCAATTCATTTATATTCTTTTAGGTAATTTTTTACACAGTAATGTTTTTGGAGAATAGTTTACTCATTGGTGTATGGATAGTTGGTGTTAATAGAACAGATCTTCTTCCACACCAACATCATCCAAACCCTGTAACTTTAGTACTTACACTATTAGCTTTATTTTTTGGTGGTATGTTTTTCATGGGGCTCTATTACAGGTAGGTATAAGTTCAATTTTATCAATTCATTTTGCGAAAATAGATATTATTTAATGATAGTAATTGTTAATGACTTTACATGGAACTATAGATTTTTTCATGTACGGAGATTAAGGTATGAAGCAGGTGGTAGAATGACAGCTTCGAATCTCACGGCTTTGTCAAACCAGGTATTACAAATTAAAACCAAATTTTTAAGGGCAATATAGTAAATATACCTCTAACAAAGGAATTGTGTATGTAGGATAATCTGGAAGAAAAACAAATAGAATATACAGAAGATAAAAAATTAAATATGAATGTAGGAGTAAGGAGAGTTAAATTGAGTAATGGTGGAATACCAGGAGTATTTAATTGTCGTTTTACGAATCCAGCTGTAGTAAATCCAAATCGAAAAAAGAAAAAACCAACAACATTCGTACCTCCTCCGCCACCACAGTCTGAAACTGGAACTGTCACAACTTCCATGAACACAGTCACTGAGTCGAAACAATGGCTTGGCGTGAATAATAATTCACGTCAATTAATACCGTTTTGGAAGAAATCTGTGAATTCCGGCATGATACAAAATGATCATTCAAATGAACAAAAAATTGGAATGGATGCTGCAACTGCTGGTTCTCTAAGTGTGAATTTAATAAGAGAGAAACTTCAAGAGAAGAAGCAGCAGCAGTTGCGAGAATTAAGAGCAATTCAAGAAGAAATAAAAGAAGGAAAGTTATTTCCTCCGCCATCAGCTTCAGCATCGTCATTCTCGTCGTCGCCTGCATCAAACCAGCAACCACCACCGAATACAAAATTACATACTTCCCCCAGTTCTCCTTTATTCACATCTGAGCCATCAGTAGGTGATCAAAATGGAGGACTAGCCTTATCTTCGTGGCCACCAGTGAAAATGCACTGTCTTTTACCTCCACCACCATCATCTTCCTATTACCCAAACATTCATCCTTCGAATTCATGGAGAACAACGCAAAGAGAAAGAGCGGACACTCCAGAAATTTTACTCGCACCGCGCTGTCTTCCTCATCATTATTCCCATTGGACACCGTCTACTCATGTTAATCATCGGTAATTAAAGATTAAAATATTATTAAATAGTATATATTAGTTATAACATATATTATAATATATTCTACGTTTCAGTCAAAATGGTGGAGAGGAAAGTTCTAAAGGCGAGGGAGAGGTAGAAGGAGATCTTAGCGATATGGAAGGTAGTCAAGTATCATTGCCCCGAAGCTATACTCTACCACGCGAATTTAAGTATCATCACCCAAACAATACTGCCAGAGAACGAGAACGACGTGTAGGAAATAACAAAGTTCCAGCCTCACGTTTTTACTTACCTTCTACTAATAGTTCCGATGGTGCGTTCTGCTTAAATTTGTTTGAATTCAGTTTTATGAAATGCATTTACTCTTATGTGTATTTATCTAATATCTTTCCAGGAGATGTAGATAGTGCGGATAATGAAGAAGAGACGGATTCTGAAGTACACTATCGCATGAAAAATAATCATGAGTCCAACAATCATAATGAAACGCAACAGCAGCAACAGCAACGATTTGCGTTTGAGGATAATAATAAAAATGAATTTTTAAATCCAGATTCTTCAGCAGCCGTTATCATGTCTGGAAATTCTTATTTAAATAATTCTCAAGGGCTACTTCGACCAAGTCAATTGTTCAGAAACAGGGTTAAACATGAAACGAAGCTTTGAAGCTTCTGTTTTTATTCATAGTATTTTAGGAATTGTATAATAGATAATTGAAGGTTTGAAACAAGAAGACTGTACATGATCTATTTTTATAAAATTATTAATTTCTTATGCGCGTATTTTTTAACATTCTTATGATGTTCAAATTAACATTTCTAAGGGTCAGATGCTAACCATAAGAATTGTACATAAAAGAGGAGTGAATATAGATTTAATAGACTTTTATATACTCTATAAACTTCATAGGCTAATGCTGTTACATTTGTTCCTTGTAAATGATGATACAACTTTGTACAAAAAAGCATGTCAAGCAACCGAGTATGTGTTTATTTTTACGATCTAAGTAAATACATACGATCTGAAAAGTTTTGATATTTTTTACATAACATACAATTTCTTTTTTAATAAATTATTAATTCTCTTGTATTCTGGAAGAAAATATATAGTTTAAACTCTTCATAATGTTAATTACTTTATATATATGGTACTTTTTGATACGATGGATTATATAAACAGATAAGATATTTGAACTCATTATATTTATTTTATATTAAAAAATAGATACATATGTATTTAAATTATACAATTATCGTAAACTATTGTTTAAATTATTTCAGCCTTTTCTTGGTAAAGAACGAATTAACAAAAGATATTCTTCACTAATTATTAACTTATTAGTGATTAAGGTGTTGAGTTTACAAATATAAGTCAGAAATACAAATGGAAAAGTGGATTTACAAGTGTCGAAAATGTCTATTTTCTTCATATTGTACATGGTATATTGTTATATATATTAATATATAAACTAACAATTGTGTGTAACAAAATCATTAGAAAATATTTATATCCATATAAATACCTTATATAAATCTGTATATTGTGCATCAGTATCAGTTTCTTAGAAAACTGACTTTATATTAAAGTCACTATTTTATAAATTTGCAATTTCAAACATACAATAGAAGTTAACGAAACATTGCACATATAAATTAGTTAACAGAGATATATTTTCTTAAATATTGTGATTTGCATTGTATGCATATACCTTATAGAATAATTTCATTTTTAAAGTTCCTAGTCAGTTCTTTGTGCGGTAAGACAATCGAATTTAACACAATTTTCTCTGCTGCCAAACGTACGCTCGTGCCTAAAATATAAATAGTAAAAATATATACATACTCATCTTCTTGTGTAAATAATCAATGAATAGACTATTTACCGAGGATTGTTATAGAAGGATTCAATTTTCCATTAGTGTTAAACAAGGGCAAGTTTTCCATTTTCGCAAATGGTTTGTCAGGATTAGGATCACATGGTGTTCCTTCTATCCTTGCCCACTCTCCCACATAGCTGCTTTTCCCAACAATACTGTGCAATACAATAGAATGTGCCTGAATATGAGCATTGGCTAATATAATTGACTCCCTTATTCTAACACCACGGGCTATGACAGCATTTGGGCCTATGCTTACATTTGGACCTAGCTACAAATCAAATATTTCATGAAATTTATATTTAATTAATGTTTCATGATTCTATAAGAACCAAATATCTATAAGAGTGTTTTACCACTGCTGTTTCATGAACAGTAGCAGAAGGATGAATATAGATATCACCAATAATCTGAAAAGTTCCATTAACTGTAGAAGCAAGACGGTCTGGATGTTTTGCTTTATACAAAGCTAAATAGTGACGATTGGCATATATAGCAGAACCTGCAGTCTTAACTTGTGACCACCATTTTAGAACAGGTAAAGCAAATAAGCGACCAGTTCCAGCTAAACGCATTAATATGTCTTGTTCTAATGATATATGAGCTGGATCTTTACCATTACCATTGAATTGTCTATAAAGTAGCAGTATTTAGTCAAAATTCTTAAATACAAAAGACTTTCCAAAAAATCTTCTGAGGTATCTTACGTAAAACTTTCCTGATTTTGTCTTGCATAAAAGACATCAGCCATGGTTTGAAAGATATCTAAGGAAGCAAGATAGATTCCACAATTGATTAAAGTGGAAACAAATGTTGATGGCTTCTCTACATAATGAGCAACCTTCCCTTCTTTGTCAAGAACCATACATCCAAAATTTAATGATTGCTGTCTAGTTGCTTCAGTGGCCATGATAGTAAGCAATGCTTGTTTCTCTTTATGATAATCTACTATTTCTTGCAAAGAAAAGTCAGCACATACATCACCATTCATTACAAAAAAATATGTAGGTCCACCAGAACGTATTTGATCACGAAAGTGATATAAACCACCAGCTGTTCCTAATGGAATGAATTCTTGAAGATACCTAATGCTTATTTTATATATGCTTATCATTTCCTGAATAAATTGAGACAGATCACTTGCAAGGTATGATCCAATTATTAATATTTCACTAAGATTGTCCACTTTAGAACATGCTTCTATATGGTGCTGTATTACTGGTAATCCAGCAACAGGAAATAATGGTTTTGGTATATCTAACGAAAGAGGCCTAAATCTAGTACCTAAAAAACATATTTTTGAATTTAAAATATCCTGTGGATTGCTCTCTTTTACTTATTATTTAATTCAAATACACTGACAATCAATGCTGTAAAAAATGAGTAAAATCATATTTGAGGTTATATTTTTATACTGCACATAACAACTATGTTAGAAATATTCATTTATGCGAAACACAGACCTTTTGACGGGCCTCCAATTAATATAACAGATTTTAATATCATCTTTATAAACAATATGAAGCTTTATTACAACTTAAAGCAATTCCCTTGCTATAGTGATAAAAAGTTAATGTACTGATAGGTTTAGGAACCCTTCAAAATTTCCAGTTTGTAAATTCCAATTCAATGGGCAGGATAAGATAAGAATTACAACTTTCTGACAAATAATACGGTAGTAAACTTAACTTAAGCAAACATCAAACAGAATTTGTATGATCATTAAATAAACATAAACAATCATTTCTTACTTTTCATTACTTACAGTAATAAAAAAAATGGTTTACTTCTACGGATTTTTTAAATTCTTATGAAACGAAACTATTATTTGAAAATGTTTATCTTTAAAATGTAAATAGATTGAAAAGAAGATGATCAAAATTAAAATTGATTCTTTAAATCCGTTGTTTATTTACCCTTATAAAAAGATATGTTAAACATTACAAAATAGAAATTCAACAATATAAAAAGATAACAAAGATTATTACATTGTGTATAAGCCATATTTAAAAAATAACTTATATAATAGCATTAATGATTAAGATAAAATAGATCAACAGTTCATTGCAAATTCATCATAAAATCATTAAGTGAGTGCTATTATAAAAAAATATATTATTGTATCTTTCATTAAAGATGGAATACTTCACGAATATATTATCAATTCAACATATAACTAGTGGTAGGAATACTATCTGCAGATATTTTATACAATTTTAAATTATGCATTAGGTAGTAGCCAATTCAAGAACTTTATAGCAACTTCAAACCCAAGGAAACATGCTGCATTTGCCGGAAATGCACGAAGCATCACTGGTACACATCCTTTATACAATGCTTTTGGTCCCTCTTCTTTCATTAAAACTACGAACACGTCCCGAATTCCGTTTTTGTAAGTACCATCTGGGGCTAAATAAGATATGTAAAACTTCAATTAATATCTTCCATAATTCGTTGTTAGTCAGATTTGTGAACATTACTTAGAATTTAATAATAAATTGTAATAAATTTATAATAAATACCACTTTGTAAACGACTTTTTAATACATCAGGTGGCATTCCAACAATCCAATTTGCTATACCAGCAAAACCACCAGCAACAATTGTTTGTAATATACCTGTTTTGCCGTCTTCAGAAGACATCCACTTTTTGAGACACTCATATGTCATAAAGTACATTCCACTAGCAGGAACATCTAAATGTTAAATTTAAAAAATGATTAAGAAGATATACAAATTACCTGTATGGAAGACTTTATAAGATAAAAGCTTACAGATTCAGACAATTTTACATGTAAACAAGTAATAAACATATTATAAAAGATATTTATGAGATTGAAGGAAGATCAAGTTTCACCTGAATGTATATAATTAAAGCATTATGTGGAAACGTTATTTATAATTATAAGGCAAGAATAGTGTGTGTAGGTTGATAGATAGGAAACATCCTGTTTGATAGGGCTCATCAAGGCAGATAGATAACAATTAACAAAATTCAGTTTCCTTCAAACCAGCGTACCATCATTGGTTTTAAGATCTGCTTTTCTTCAACACTCAAATTTTATTCTAATTATGATGGTTATTCTAATACTTGTCCTCACTTTGCTGGTATATAACTCTTTTCTTTATTTAATATGAAGAAGTGTAAGAGAAAAAGATTATTTTTCTCATAATATTTTTAAATTTAGTAATTTCTCATTGTAACATAGAGATTCTTAAGAGTGACTTTGCATGTATATTTAGCTGAATGATAAATTAATAAATAAATGTATGTTTAGAATGAGTGCTTTGGACAAATAATCGATATTGGCGATGTTTGGGAGGTAAAATGTCCACCAGGCTGTTCATGTGAGGTACAGAAATTTATTGATTTACCTTTGCATCGATGGATCAAAACAAGTCAAGATCAGGTATGAAAACTAGCTATCTTTCTTTTTGACATTTAATAATCTTTTTTCTCAACAGAACTTGACTAACGAATGCAATTTCGAATTTGGATTGAACATGGACCACTCTATGACACCCGAATTTTTAAATGTTGCAATTTGCGCTGTTGCCGAAGATTATGAAGAACTATTGGATAAACTCCCATCAGACATTCAGGTTGGTGTTACAGAATTGAACAGCGTAATTTTTTGCTATTCGAAAATAACGTATCTTTGTCTTAGGTGTTTACAATTCTTGAATCTGGTATGGGAAACTTCGAGATTCTTCTACAGTCTACAACATTTCAACGTTTTACAGATTTAATATCTTTAGACATTCAAGGAATAGATTATGAATCTGTAAAAAAAAGCTCGAATGTTAATCAAGGAAAACAAGGAGGAATCATTTTATCAGTTGATTCATTGTATCCATTAGGATTAAATCTTCTTTACCTAAATTTAGAACGAGTCAGATTGACAAGCCTGAGTCCAATGAAAAGAAATAAAGCTAATCTTGTGGTTAAACCAATGAATACAGTTACCAATGATGAAAATAATAACAAACAATTACTAAATAACATCAGCCAAAGTACAGGGCACAGACTGATATTTTTAAGTCAACAAAATAGTGGAGAAAGTGATGACAAGGAAATACTTCCTTATGATGTATACAAACAAGAAATGGAAGGTTATCAAGAAACTGTTGGACTTTTTACTGGTTTAGGAGCTTTAACTCACTTAAGAGTTTATGATTGTGATTTAAAAGATATAACATGGCATATGTTTGATGGTTTGAATAATCTCGTTCATCTCTCACTAGAAAAAAATAGTTT
Source organism: Bombus flavifrons (assembly GCF_040668555.2). Taxonomy (NCBI): domain Eukaryota; kingdom Metazoa; phylum Arthropoda; class Insecta; order Hymenoptera; family Apidae; genus Bombus; species Bombus flavifrons. Next base: position 5,507,216 of record NC_138455.1, on the reverse strand, counting down.
GAAGTTCATTCCAGAATTTTGTTTTTATGGCACCCCAAATTTAAAAGTATTGTCACTTGCAAGTAATCAGTTGTTAACACTTAAGAGTGTAGATTTAGCTGGCTTATTGATGCTAGAAGATCTTGATTTAAGAGGGAATAATCTAACTTTTTTATCAGAACTATCTTTTCCCCCTTTTCCAATGTTGAAGATTGCAGATTTTCGGAAGAATCCTTTGGATTCTATATTCCCAAGGTATTTTAATTACATACATATTTTTATGATAATAAGATGTGAAATTAACATAAATATCTTCTGATTTCAGTACTTTTGAAATCATGAATACAACATTAGAACTTTATTTGGGAGGTGAAGATTCAAAATTATATCTACAAAAAAATTCTTTCTTAGGATTATGTCGGCTTCAAGCCTTATATCTGTATAATTTAGAAATACCAATGTTGGAGCGTTTTGTATTTCAAGGAATGCCAGAGCTGTTAAAATTAAGGGCCCGCGGAAATATTTCAAGTATCGATCTTGATGCTTTTGTGGATTTAATCAAATTAGTAGATCTTGATTTAAGTTCTTGTCATATTCGTAAAATATCTATGGATGCATTTTATGGTTTGCAAAATGTTAAACGTATAGATCTATCAAATAATGAATTAGAATATATTCCACCTGGTTTATTTGGAGTGCAACAACAGAAGCAACTTAAAGAAATTATTCTTTCAAAGAATAAGCTGACATCACTACCTATAGACTTTTTCAAAATGCTTCGGATTCCAAATAAACCACCACAATTTTCAATTGTAAGATTAGATAGCAATCCATGGGATTGTACTTGTTCGATGATTACATGGAATCCTTACTTGGTAAGTATAAAGAAGTTATTGTTTAAAGCTATTTTTAACCACACAATAATTGTAATTTGATTGAAAAAAAAAAGGTAAACAGGTTACGAGAAATAGCACCAAGATGCTCAACTCCCAAGAAGCTGAAAAATTGGGGAGTTTTTCATGCATTACGCAAAGGTGGTTTGCAATGTAGAACCTTGAGGAGAAGGTATTTAAAGAAGTCTACATTGGGAAGAAATAATTATGAAGATAATATCATCAGTTAGCTAATATATGTTTTTAATTTACAATTAATATATGTGTATAAAAAACAAGGAACAAAATTAGACAGTTCAATTTTTTGTCTTTATAAGATAATTCTGCTTTCTAAATTTATCATTTATAGTTGTATAATAACACTGTGTATAGATATAAGCTAGATATATAAGACTTAAGGAAATTCACAATAAAAGAGAGTAGCAATTGACAATTTCATAGTCTCTATATTTAAATTATTATAAAAATAAAACAAAAAAGAACATTTTTGATATTACATACCTCTCAGAAGAGTAGCACAGGTACCTTTAAAAATATTTGTAATTCCTCCGTTCTTATAAAGTTGCTTTGTACAATCAATAGGGCCATTATATCTGGGTTTTGCATCACCCTGTTGTATTTGTAAAAGACATTTTATTCTTTCACCAGGAGCCATTATAACAGTTGTAAAGATGCCACTAAAAGCACCAGCATAGAATAGTTGCAAAGAAGACAGTTCAACATTGTCAGATCTCTTTATCAATTGCTTGCCAAGTCCAAATCCATAAAAACTTATGGCAAATATTGGAGCTACACCACATAAAGGTGCACCCATACCTAAAAGAAAAATATTATAGATAATCTAATGAGCAAATATTTTTTAATAAGAAGAAAGAATTAATAGGATATATTTATACATGTTTAAGGTACAAACTATCTACCAACCCTTATATAGTCCACGTATTCCTTCTCTTGTGATTGTTTTCTTAGCACAATCAATTGTTCCATTATACAACACTGCTTCGTTTGGACCTGGTAGGGGCATAGTTTGAAGGCGGACCTATTAACAATAATGTCCCTTCCAAACACTTACTTTGGTATAGAATATTATTAACAATAATTGAAAGGAAAACAAAAAAATGTCAGTACAAGCAATTTTGATAAATAGAAAGAATATACAGAAAACATTAATTTCATTAATTATTTATTTTTGCTATAATATAATTGAACCATATACCTTTTCTTTTAATTTAATTATTTTTCATCATAATAAAAAAATTACAATAATTCCCATGGATCCTAATTTTTTTATTAAATATGAAAATATTTTATGTCTTTATCAAAATATAAAATATTTAAAATAATGAACCACAATGATAATCATAGATAATTGATTAACATAAAAATTTAAAAGAATAGAAGGACAAAAAATAAAAAGAACACAATAAAAATGTAGATTCTTAAATAAAAAGTTATATACAAAATCTAATCAGCACACATTGTGTTTCTTTTACCTAACATATCGGGCCAGTCCTCTTCAGAGAAAAACAGTTTATTCCTAAGTAGGATTTAATAATCCTACTTATAATTAGACTAGGTACAGCTGAAAAATTGGGGGATTATCTTTTACATTTAATTTTATAGAATAACTATTCTACCCCAAATTTCTATTTACACTATTATATACAAAAATTTCTAAAAATGCATTTTAATTCAATTTTTTAATATTATAAAAAATATTAGCAGGTTAAAAATGATTTAAGAAGTTATACTTTCTACTTAAATGTTTTATATATCAAATTCTGTTACACTTCAACAATGAAAACAAATGTTTGTTTTATTTGTACAAATTATAAAATTTATACTGCTTTGTTTATAAACATATTTATTACTATAATTTGTTATTGTTTGTAAACATTGTTGTTGTTATATAAATAATTCATTAAGTTGTAACAGGATTTTTGAGAATTAAAAAACATAGCATTTTAATCATATACAGATAACACGTTAAAATTCCTTGTTACTTAATAGAATCTGTTTTTTATATTAATTAATGTAACCTTACTTTTATCGTGTCTAGGGGATGACCCACCACGATGGTGCATATTCCGCCGAATCCTCCACTTAGAAAATATTTAAGAAGGCTTATCTCGTTTTCTGACATTTTAATGATAACGTGATTGGTAAATTTTACTTCGAAATAAAATAAAGGGTACAAAGATCAATATTATCTCTTAGGCGGTTCTATAATCCAACCTCAAGTCTTGCCAAAAAGAGGAACATGATGTTCGAATAAAGTAAGAGCATTAATTAATATATTAATTCCTAAAATTGACAACTATAATTGCATAAACAATAATTATTCATAATATCTCTATTAAAGTAAATATTAACTTTTATTTTCGATAAATTAATTATAAAATAAAAAAAGAAATATAAAATTGAAGTTTAAAAATAAATGAAATTGAAATGATCTTTTGGTATAATTAAAAAATTAAGGGGGTATTCTGGTCTAGAAATTTGAAAAAATCGAAAATTTTTTTTTCAAATTTCCAAAGTTTAGACATTCAAAAATATGCCCTTAAAAGGATTTTTCAAAATTTCAATTATTTTATGAGTTACAGCCATTTTTGTGATACGGCATCTGCTCCGATCCGACCGAAACAAATGGACAGTAGACGGTAGACGTTGTCTGAGTAAACTTGTCTCAAAACTTTAAACGCGTTTTTCTCGAAACTATCTTTTTCGAGTTGGCGTGCACGATATCTCAAGTTCTAATGAACCAATTTATTTTAAATTTGGTCTGAATATTCCTTCTATACTCCTCTATCGTCCGGACCACGCTCAGCTCAAAATCTTTAATATTACTATTTTTTAAACGTTCGGAATTGTCAAAAAAACGTGCGAAATAAAAAATTTTTTTTCAAACGGCCGTCATTTTGTGAAAAAATGTTGTATTGACTTTTCCAAGGTTCAGACGATAGCGGCATCCATACTAATTAAGAATCCGTTCGCATTTTTTATTTCAGATGACCAGAAGGGTTGATATCATGCACGTCACGACACCCCATTTTTTTGGCAGCACCCACTTTGCCAGCTTATAACTTTTTAAATATTGAGTTTTTTTTCAGTGAATTTTTTACATAATCTCGAAATATCAATAAACAAATGCTAAAAAGAAGTATAGCAAAAATATTTTTTGTTTCGCTTGTACAGAGCTTCAAAAATCGCCCGAAATTCATACCTCTAGACCAGAATAGCCCCTTAAGAAATATATTTGAAAAATTGTATAATATTATTCATATGCATATTGAAAAATTGAAGTTTAAAAATGAATCAAATTAAAATATCTTTTATGTGATTAAACAATTGGGTAATAAATTTAAAAAATTACATATACTCTATATATTTCGTATAATAGATTTGAAAAGAAATTTTATATATGCCGCCAGATTAATTCGTGGTAGCGCTATATACGTATACTTACTGAACATAAGATATTTTAGCATTATGAAGGCTCAATTTTCCTATGAATCGAAAATATCAATATAAAATTTATCACTAGCTTTCTAATCTTTGAATTTTGTGATAAATGATTTAACATATCCTGTTAAATGTCTGTGTAGTGGTATCTTCGAAATAATGTGTCAGAACATGTAAATAATATCAGGTGATTAAAGTTAATCATCTAGTTTATAATATTTATGACAGAGTTTATTTTATTATTTTACGTATTTTTATCTTCATATTTCTCAATGTAGCTATTTTATTCCTATCACATCTTAATGCTGGTGATTTAGCATTCTATTTGACCTTGCATTAAATGTTAAACAATTTCTTGGATTTGTGTAATGTAAATAAGCAGTTTTAATAAAGTGCCAGTAATTATCGACATTTTAACTTCATTGTTTCTACATAAATTTATATATTTTTGAGCTGCAACTTATGATTGTATTTTGCTTAAAGTTGTTGTCATTGTAAGAATTCACATTTAGTCTAACTAATCTAATTTTATTAACATTATATTTTGTATTTGACTGGTGATGTTTGTTATATATTATAGAACTAACAACAATGTCTGAGAAAATTCCATCTAATCAACCACAGCCAATTGTTAAGATTGGCCATTATACACTTGGTCAAACATTAGGTGTTGGGACATTTGGTAAAGTAAAAAGTACGTAAATCTTCTGTAAATGAACTTTTATTACTTTTATTGCTTTTATTACTTTTTATATTAAATAATAGCACAGCATACAAAATACTTATAATTTATGTTTTTCATAGTTGGAGAACATGTCTTAACAAAACATAAAGTTGCTGTGAAAATTTTGAATCGTCAGAAAATCAAAAGTTTAGATGTGGTTGGAAAGATTAGAAGAGAGATACAAAATCTGAAACTTTTCAGACATCCTCACATTATTAAATTGTAAGTAATAGTAGCATGCTTTATAAAATATTAATTAATATAGAATATATCAATTTTTTGTTACAATTTAGATATCAGGTTATAAGCTCACCCACCGATATATTTATGATAATGGAATATGTATCAGGTGGAGAGTTGTTTGACTATATTGTAAAACATGGCAAACTAAAGGAATATGAGGCACGAAGATTCTTCCAACAGATTATTTCTGGTGTTGATTATTGTCACAGGCATATGATAGTTCATCGTGACTTAAAGCCAGAGAATCTATTGTTAGATCACAATCTACATGTAAAAATAGCAGATTTCGGTATTTGGATATAGTCGAGATCTTACTAACAAAGTTTATTGATTGAATGACATTATTCAAATAATCTATTAATTTATCAAATTATAGGTTTGTCAAACATGATGATGGATGGAGAATTTTTACGTACTTCTTGTGGCTCCCCTAATTATGCAGCGCCAGAAGTAATTTCTGGTAAATTATATGCTGGTCCTGAAGTCGATATATGGTCTTGTGGAATAATACTTTATGCTTTACTTTGTGGCACTTTACCATTTGATGATGAACATGTACCAACACTTTTCCGTAAAATTAAATGTAAGTAATAACAATCTGTATAACCTTTGATTTTAATGATTCATATAAAATTTCAAATATTTGTTTCAGCTGGAGTTTTTCCCATCCCAGAGTACCTGAATAAAAGTGTTGTAAGTCTTTTATGTCACATGTTACAAGTGGATCCTATGAAAAGAGCAACCATTGAAGATATCAAGTATATTCAATTTTTATTATATGTATTATGCATTACTTATAAATTAAAAAATTTTAAACATTTCTTTGATACAGTTTGAAATAATTACAAATATTTTTAATTTAGGAAACACGAATGGTTCCAGAAGGATTTACCTTCATATTTATTTCCGTCGCCTGTTGAACAAGACGCTTCTGTAATTGATATAGACGCAGTAAACGAAGTTTGCGAAAAATTCAATGTGAAAGAAGCAGAAGTCCATTCTGCATTATTAGGTGGAGATCCTCACGATCAACTGGCAATTGCCTATCACTTAATAATAGATAATAAAAGAATTGCAGACGAGGCTGCTAAAGCTGAATTAAAAGATTTCTATGTAGCTTCTAGTCCACCCCCTGTTGCTTTTAGCCCCAATGATACCAGTAGCAGTCCTTTGAGACCACATCCAGAAAGAATAGCACGTAAGAAGATAAACTAATGCTGTATCTTTAGAATTTAAAAAATTTGTTATCGTTTTCAACATAGAGTTTATGAAAACGATATTTGATATACTTTTTGTACATGTCAGCGTTTCGAGAAAGACAAAGTTCTCAAGGAAGTACATCGTCCTCGATACAAGGTGCTCGTGGTACGCCAGTAAAACGGGCTAAATGGCATTTAGGCATCCGTTCACAGTCTAAACCGAACGACATTATGAATGAAGTCTATCGAGCTATGAAAGCTCTCAATTTCGTAAGATTTTTCTTATAAACTAATCTATAAAATAACAAATTTAATATGTATAATAATATATATATATTTTTAGGAATGGAAAATCATAAATGCTTACAGCGTTAGAGTACGCCAAAAGAGTGAATTAACAGATAGATATAGTAAGATGTCGTTACAACTTTATCAAGTTGATTACAAAAGTTATTTATTGGATTTTAAGTCTTTATCAAATGAAGAAGAAGATATTGGACGAGGTGAAGAATTTGAGTCAACGCTGATGATTTTTAATTGATGATTTATCTCAATATATTTTATTGTAAATATAACTGTTTTAGATCCTACACTTCCACCACCTCAAGCGACAGGTCATCATACAATGGAATTCTTCGAAATGTGCGCAGCATTAATCACGCAGTTAGCTCGATAAATTTGCTGTACAATATGAGTCATCATTTTTCAGAATTATGTTAATAATGCGTTTTACTTCTCGTTGTACTTTACACAACGTGTATCAGTGCAGTTCATAGGATAAAGGGAACATTTAGGAAGGAATATTTTAGGAAAATAATATCAGTTTCATAAAAAAAATTGAATGCAAGGAGGGAAAGAGTGTAATAAATCTGTAGAAAATCAAGTAATATTTCTTTAAACCTAACCATTTTAATATTCTGTAAAAAAAATCAAAGAAAAAGCGGTATTTTTATTTTTGAAAATATATCGATATCTTTATGCATACTATTGGTAAATTGGAAGAAACAAAATACATATATATTTTTTTTAAACGGAAGATTTTAGTTCCTCCATTGAGACGACAGAAAGCGCTAGGGACGAGTTTCTCAAGATTCTCGGAAGTTCCCACTCTACTCGCCACATACTCACAATCCAAGAAACTTCGGCCTGATCATTATTATTTCTGTTTTTATGTCACAGATTTAAGTGGAATATGCTGTTTGTAGCGTTAACGAAGGTGCAAATTCGAAATATTATTCGTCTGCTATTGGTTCGCGCATGAAAGGAAGTTGCACTTTTGCGCAATCTCAGTAGACAAATTGGGCAAAAAGAGTACCACTGACGATATTCGACGTGAGGTGAAGCCTAAGAACACGAAATTAGAAGAAGTAAGGGTTTTACTTCAAACATGTTTGCAGTTGTTGAAACAGATACACAACTTCACACGAGACCCATTGACAAGTGATTCTATTACTCGAGTTCATCGGCGAAGTCGAGAACGAAAGTTTTTCAAATATATTATAATATATCGTATATGTTATATGTACGGACGAACTTAAAGGATGTTCTTTTGATTTAAAAACATGGCTTTTTAAACACGCTGCATTGAAAGAGCCTAATGTTTGAAAACACTGTAAGAACAATGTTTTTATATTGCAGGATTTACAGAGAAGGAAAGAGGGAGGACTTGGGGACCTGTATTCAGGGGACTTGAACCCGGGCCTCCTCCGACTCGGACAGGGGCGCTCTTCGTTGCGCCATCAAGACCCTGTTGCTGGAATTAATACCGATTACTTGCTAAAACAATGGCTGCTGCTTTCAATCAATATGACAAGTACAGGTAAATAAAGAAATGATTTTGGTCTTGCTGTTATGCGTCATGAAATAAATTGACGTCGCCTAATAAAGTAATAAATATGATGTTGCATCGACGATTAACCTTTAAAGTTTTATTTAACTGATGTTGAACAAATTTGTAATAACCTCTTATGAAAATTATATTATAAATAATTCGATGTATTTAAGATAAGCGAATGTTATTTAAAGTAATATTTGTATTTTTTAATATTTTGGTTGTTGATATTGTATATTGTTTTGTATTCTTATTTACTAATATGTATATGTATGCTTGTTTTTATAAATTTATAATACTTGATGTGCAGAACCTTAAATTTGAATCTTTTGTGGGATTAATTATCTTTTTATTGTTGTGTCTTTTTTAGTTGGTATTTTGGTGCAATGTCACGACAAGATGCCTCGGATTTACTCATGGGTGAAAAAGTAGGCGGCGTATTCTTAGTACGTGACAGCACATCAATACATGGAGATTTTGTTCTATGTGTACGAGAAGACAACAAGGTTAGCCATTATATTATAAATAAAATTCAGCAGGGTGATCAAATACGTTATCGGATCGGAGATCAAACGTTTCCTGATATTCCCAACCTTTTGGCTTTTTACAAATTACATTATTTGGATACAACACCACTGATCAGGCCTGCATCTAAAAAGACACAGAGGGTAATAGCAAAATATGATTTTGAAGGCAATGATCCTGATGATTTACCTTTTAGGAAAGGTTCGTAGGTTTTAATTTTTATTTTAAATATTTTAAGTATTACTTTGAAAGTGACTGCTAAACATATAATGTCTGTTATATTTTTAGTTGATTGCAATTAATAATTTGATTAAGCAATGCAATTTTCAAAATTGTAAGTTTCTGTATTTTGTATAAATTCAATAATGTTATTTTTAGGAGAAATTCTTACAATTATATCAAAAGATGAAGAACAATGGTGGACTGCTAGAAATAGCCTTGGTCAAACTGGTTCAGTTCCAGTACCATATGTTCAGAAGTATGAAGAAGACAATCACTCTGTGATTGAGAATAATTCATGCCCAGAAAGTGGCGGAAGTTCAACTACAAATTCTAATTCAGTTTCTGCTTGTCAAATGTCTTATCCAGAAAGTGGACAAGGGACCACCCGCAGATCAAATATTCAAAGAACATTGCCTGCTTTTGCAAAAGTGAAACAAGCAAGGGTACCAAACGCATATGATAAAACTGCTTTAAAATTAGAAGTTGGAGATGTGATAAAAGTAACAAAGACTAATATAAATGGTCAGTGGGAAGGTGAATTGCATGGCAAGGTTGGCCATTTTCCATTCACACATGTTGAGTTTGTAGATAATGAGACTGGAGAAGACAATCAGGAAATTTAATGGAAGTCTTCCAGGTGTGATGAATAAAAGAAATTGACTTGGAAAGTTCTACGTTGGCAGTTTAAGTTTACATTAGCAGCTATTCTGTGTACTGGTACATGAAATCAGACTATTTTAAAATTCTGTATACAATTTGTAACTTCAAACATAACGTCAATTTTGTGACGTTTTTATTAATTGTTAATTATATAATACTTTAAATACACAAAATTTATATGAATATTTTTACAAATCGTTTAACTTTTCTAGTCATAAAGTAATAAATAATCATGTACGATTACTGATTAATATCGATTCAAAAGTTATAAAAACATTCTTTTCATTCAAGTTTTGTACCGGTACATACATATTGTGCTGCTTAGCCATAGGTTGTGCCACAGATGGAGCAACATTTTCTACTAGAATATTCTATTTAATGATGGAGCTGTTAACCATATTACAATTGTAATTATATATAAATTACGCTAATTATATATTACTATGTAATTATATAAGTTCTAATTGATTAGTAACTCTTTTAAGAGAGCAGAAACTGTGAATTTACGTTTATACATGAATGGTATTATATTGTCATGATTGTAAGTTATGCAAATTACTTGTTAATATGTAATTATACAAATTGCAAGAACATTTAGTTTTGTAAAAATAGTAGCAACTTTAAAGTTCCGCTTTACGCTATATATACATATACATATTAGTTTTATCGTAACAACAGTCATATATGAGTTATTGTAAATTATATATTAATATATATAAGTGAAATATGTCCTAAATTTTTGTAAGACTAATAATTTCCTGAACTTATTCGAAAAAATTTTGTTCAATTTTAGAAATTAGTATAGAAATATAGTTATGTATGTATAAATACATTTTAATATATATTTACATATTATATTATATTTGTAAAAATTGTAATTTTATCGTAAACTTCAATCGTTTTCCGATATTTTTATATGAGAAAAAACTGGCAACTTTAGAGTTCTGCTCACAATGATGCGTATTAATCGTGTAATTAATAAATTAATTAAATAAATATAATTAATTAAATATAATTATGTGTAAGTTGTATGTACGTTATGTATAGCTGTGTGAGAACAGGATTGCAATTTTTTGTATTTTCAGAGATACAATTTACGATTGGAATTGTTTCTTTTTTATGAATCCGAAAAGGTACTTTCATTTTAAATCTTTACTACTGAAGATTTAGTAATTAAGATAGTACAAAAATTGTATAATTTGTATACAACTCTCAGTGTTTATAATTATATCGTATTTTCTAGAAAATCTAATTTGGATTAGAGATTTTATTTACACATAGAAAGCTTGATATTAATATGTAGATATATATATTTCTTTATCTATAAAAATTTCTTATCTAATTGATCACCATTGTATATGAATTGTACTAGGAACTTTCTAGGTAAACATTTGAAAAGTTAGTTTCAGAATTAGGAATATGGCTAATTTACCAGTTCCTAAATAATTACAAATTATTAATTTTCAATTTAACCTTTTTTTTTGGTTTCTCGGTTTTTCATAAGATGATACAATTCATTAAATTTCACATAAATAGTACAATTTTAAATTGTTAACAACCAACTGCACGGAAAGAGTATATATTTCAATTAGCTTCGTCAATAGATGTGAATAAGGGAGGAATTAAAATAAACTTGTTCATATAATTGCATGCATATTGATAAAGCAAGCGTTAAGACCGTGCAAATTTTTATACTCATATTTGTAACACTTTTATATGATATATATTTTAATTTTTAAAATATGTAGAAACTAAGAGTACAATAAATAAAAAATTAAAAAATAAATGTTTGTATAGATTTATTATGTTAAATATATATTAGACAATTTAATTAATTTTTTTACATATTTCTATCATAGATATTCAACAGTATTCATTTTAAATCTATTTATTACTATCTTAATATGGTACACAATATTATTTAAGATTTAGAATTCACAAAATAAAATATAAACAAATATAATAAGACTTTTTACAACTGAACGATAAATTTTATAAAAGCAAATTGTCTGATTGGTTCATTTTTTTGTTTTAATGGAAATGACCAATGACAACGACGTATATACCTGAATGTGATTGCTTTCTTGTTCTATCTCTTTTTCCGCCATATATACCCACGGTCTGTTCCCGCCAAATTTCTCAGTAGTAAATGCCAACAAGTGCTGAAGTTACTCACGACTGATGACAGTCACTGTTGGTTTATTTGCACTTCTATGAATGTTAATGAAGTGAATTACATTTTTTGGTTTTGCACACGTTGATCGTTGTGTTAAAGAACTAGGCACAAGATAACGCATTTTTTGAAAATTTTTGACTGAATAAACATATTAAAATGTACGTTAAAGTGAGAACAATGGATGGTAAACAGGAGGCAATATTAACCATCTCCAAATTGACGGAAGTGGAAGAGTTTAAGGTAAAATAAATGTAGTATAGGAAGTACTAATTTCAGATAAAAAAGTACAATTTTTTTATCTTTCGTGAAAGTTGTAATTTTGTCTCTGATATTTACGTTCAATGCTGAAATTCTTGGAGTAAAAAAATCTGACTTTATTAAATATTCCATTATTTTATTAAAAACATTTATTTAATGTTAGTTACAATTATTTAATAATAATAATGTGTAAATAAAAAGAAATTATCTATTTGGAGTATAGTATTTCTATATTTTTATAATTCTATCTATTTGAAGTATTCGTATACTTATTTAATAACATTTTCTAAAATCTTTCATTTATAAAAATATTATTTTGCAGCGTGAGATTGAAAAGGAATTGAATATAAAAGTGGATTTACAACGATTATTCTTCCGTGGGAAACAACTAGAAAATGGTTATAAGCTATATGATTATAATGTTAATTTGAATGATGTAATTCAATTAATGGTTAAAATACAAATCAATGAAGTAGAAAGCCAAGCTACTTCGAGTACTAAAGTTACTTCTAGTTCTATTATTGAAGAAGAAATTATAGATAATTCTAGCAAAGAAGAAAAGTTGTCTGAAGCAGAAAGTTTATATTATAAGGTTGGAGATGCGGTAGATTGTCTTGACCAAACTTATGGAGCTTGGTTTGAGGCAATAATATTAAAAATCTTTAAAAGAGATGATAATATTATTTATAATATGCAGTGGGAATTTGATGATAAAGCTCCAGCTTTCAATGTACCTGAGTCATCAGTAAGACCACGTGCAAGGCGTTTATTAAAATTTGATAGCTTAAAAATAGGTCAAAAAGTGATGATCAATCACAATGTTGATGATCCCAAAGTAACAGGATTATGGTATGATTTTACAATATTGAAAATAGATAAAAAGAAGAGGGTACAAGAACTTCTTGGGATATTGCATATTGGAAAGTAAGTATTGTATAATTCAAATATTCAGTTTAAGTTGGTATAATGTATGATTAAAATATGTGTATCTATTTAAATAGGGATCAACCACTTGAGAATCGGAAAGTAAATCCTAAAGGAGAGATTTTTGCCATAGAAGAACCAAAATTTCTTAAAGACAGAAGTCCTGAAGATGAACAACATATGGTCAGTAATGGTAAACGAAGACGTATACAAGCTTATTGTGATGCATGTTTGGACAATCCTAACAAGGAATGCAGAGAATGTGGTTGTAGAGTCTGTGCTGGGAAAGAAGATGAACACAATCTTCTCTTATGCGATGAGTGTAACTCCGCATATCATTTAAGCTGTTTGAATCCTCCATTAACATCTATACCTGAAGAAGATTACTGGTATTGCCCAGAATGTAAAAATGACGAAAATGAAATTGTGAAGGTTAATTACCACTTAATAATACTTTATTTTGTAATATTTATAAAATTTATAAATCATTATTTTTTAAAGGCAGGTGATAAACTTAAACAAACGAAAAAAAGAACGAATGAAAACAATAGTAGTAAGAGAGATTGGGGTAAAGGAATGGCATGTGTAGGAAGGACAAAAGAATGCAGTATAGTTCCACCTAATCATCGTGGACCTATTCCAGGAGTAGAAGTTGGAATGTGTTGGATGTACAGAGTACAGGTAATTGAAATTTTTAAATAATCCTTAATTTTAATAACTTTTGCATATATAAATAAATCAAGGATATGTAAATGATAGGTGTCTGAAGTTGGAGTGCATAGACCACATATAGCTGGAATTCATGGGAGAGAAACAGATTGTGCGTATTCTATTGTATTATCTGGAGGTTACGAGGATGATATTGATAACGGTGATGAGTTTATTTATACTGGCTCTGGAGGCAGGGACCTATCAGGTAAAATATTTAATTATAAATAAATTTGTTATGACTCAATTAATGTGTTATATTTATAAAGGAAATAAAAGAACAGCTGAACAAAGTTGCGATCAGATGTTGACTCGAATGAATAAAGCATTGGCTCTAAATTGCAATGCAAAGCTCAATGCGACAGCCGGCGCTACAGCTGAAGATTGGAGAGGTGGTATACCTGTAAGAGTTGTCAGAAATTTCAAACTCGCTAAACATAGCAAATATGCACCAGAAGAGGGCAACAGGTATAATAATAATCATTATTGTTATTTTTATATGTTCTAATATTTAGTTTTTACAAAAATATTTTTATTTTAGATATGATGGTATATATAAGGTAGTAAAGTATTATCCAGATACAGGCAAAAGCGGATTTCGCGTATGGAGGTATTTATTAAGGAGAGATGATCCAGCAGCTGCACCATGGACTGAAGAGGGTAAAGCACGTATAGAGGCTCTTGGTTTAAAACCAATGTATCCAGATGGATACTTGGAAGCAATGGCAAAAAATAAAATAAATAAAACTAATAAGACAAATAAAAAGCGAAATATACTAATGGAAGAAGAAAATTCTACCTCTTCGAAAAAAGAACCACCAAAGAAGAAAAAGAAACTTGAGAGTTACGAATTAGAAAGTGAAGTAGTGAAACATATTGAAGAAGATCAAGCAAATATAAAATTATGGGATGAATGCCGTAAAGCTTTACCAGATGGAAAAACTGCATTTTTACAACAAGTTTCAGAAAGGTATGTTACTCATCAAGTTTTTAGTAAATATATTTGTTATATTTTCAAATTTTTATAATTTTTAAATTGCAGATTCACATGTCCCTGTTGCTTGGAACTTGTTTATAATCCTGTCACAATTCCGTGCACGCATAATATTTGTCTTAATTGTTTAAAACGTACTTTTTCGTCGGGTGTCCAATATTGCCCGTCATGTCGTCATTTATTAGACAAAAATTATAAAATGGAAGTTAATCAATGTTTATCATCTGCTCTGTTATCGCTTTATCCAGGATATGAGGGTGGCAGATAACATTAATTTTTAGTAAAATAATACTTATATCTCAAATACGAATTTACACACACACCTAGACTCCATTAAATAATATTTTTAGATACAATTTATGGTTCACGAATAAAATGTATTAGTGATTTTGTTATAATACATACTTATAAGGTGGACAACACATTCTGATAGTATAAAAAATTTTTGTTAGTATACAAAATTTATTGCCATGATCCACTACAATAACAATTAATTTTATTATTACAATATTTACATTAATAAATATAACAATTAATTTTATTATTACAATATTTGCATTAATAAATTGACTGACAATACTAATAAGATAATAAAAAGAATGAACTTTCTTTCAGAAAGAGAGAAACGTACAAGAAATGAAAATATATATAGTTATTGTAGTACTTATTTTTATATTGATTTTTGATTTATACAATTTCGAGTTTTATATTTGTATGTAGTATAAGATTTATACAATTGACTATACACTATAAATGTTTGATCATTTATTTGTACATGTATACGCGTCTATCGATGTGTTCAAATTTAAATCAACTGTAATGGTTCTAGTTTGCATTTTTGTTAATTGTATTGTTTTTTCTAATTAGCATAACATAACTTTTCACAGTAGTGAAAAATTTATAAAACAATTCATGTTATTTTATAACAAAGTAAATAAATGTTTTTATTATAATATGTGACATTAGAATCCTTTTAAATATGGATATAGAAGGAAAGTTATTTTATTGCTCTCTTTGATTGATAGGTGGAACTATCTCGCTTATCCATTGGAGATATTTGTGACTTCCATTTTGAATCTATAATAAAACATTGTTCAACTTTCATCTGCATTATATTAGAGTACATATCTTATGTTAAAATGTAATTAAACAATACTTACAGGCAATGAGATTACTTCACAAACTTCATATGGATGGTTCTCCCTGTTCAAAGCCAGTTCAAAATTAATTTTAACTATATGTATATAATAATTCAAAAGTATCAAAATATGTACTTACATTACATATTTTGTTAGGGCATTTACAGTATCAGTCCTAGTTTTTATCATCTAAAGTAAAGTATATAAAGTGTGTATCAATAACTTTAACCTACTAACATTACTTTTTTGTTTCTTACCAGTAGAAGTTCATTATCTTCATTAATTTCATTTTTCCATTCATATCTGTAATATATAAATAATATTTCTAAATGAAATTAAAATATTTTAGTCTGCATGCACAATGAACAGTACATACATTATACTTACACTGATGTAAGCCCTGGTATAATATTAACGCAAGCAGCTAATTTATTCTTCACCAAGCCACTGTAAATTAAGTATAGATTAATTAAAGTAATCATTTTTATTTTCTAGAGAATTAATTTTCAATAGGTTATATCGATCCTTACTGAGACAATTTTTTAGCGACTTCTTGTGTTGGAACTGTTACGTATGCAACAGAATGAACTCCAGCGAGATCGCTCATGTTTCTATAAGTAGTAGCAGGAACACCTCTAACGAAACAAAAGAGCGTAATTATTCCAAAAATCGGTTTGCACAATACAAGTGACATTTGTATCCAATTTTTGTGGAACCGGTACTTTTTTCACTAACTTGAAGATTGCTTCAGAAGTACCAACTTAGAGCACATTCTCGAATCGCTGTTTGAGATCGATTAATCAGTTTTCAAAAATAAATTATTTAAAAAAATAAGGAAATGACGGTTTTTTAACGAAAACATTTATTATTAAAAGGAATCAATTTTTAAATAATCAGGCTTACAAAGATTTAACAAATTAAAATATCATAAGAATCATACGCTACTTTGTAAGTAATTTTATAAGAAATAATGTGTAAAAATTTGAAATTTATCTAATGATTATTCTCGAACATTATTGAGTATCAGATTAAAAAGCATAGTTTCGAAAAAACCGCATTTAACCCTGCTGCGATCCTTTGATTCTTTATATTTCAATTGTGTTTGCGTTTTAATCGAATAGATAGATTATAACGTTTTAAGAAATTTTTAGTATGTTGTTATCATTATTATTATCATGGCATTATGTTATTATTATCATTATTATATCAGTAATGATTCTTTCTTATTTTTCTTGAACTTAAGAAATTTTCTAATGATAGAGGAATACAATTCAGTAAAAAATAATTCAAAGAATGCAGTCAAGTTAAAATTTTATACAAAGAAATTTCTTCAATCTTTTAAAACAGACAAAATGGTGTACTAACGAAAGATACATACTGTGATAGTATTTGTACATCTTATATTTAAATATAATGATAATATGTAATAAGCAGATTTACATAAATTATGGAAGACACGGATTTTTATCTTATTTCGTAAAATCACATAAACATTAAGTGTTAGTTAATGTTTTTTCGAGTGTGTTCTTAACTATGCTTACTGTAATTTACTTAATACTCGAATTGTAACACTTATACGTATATGTGGATGCATTAATCTTACTTAATTTCAAACATATACGACATTACGTTCTTAGATGTATTTTGCACTCGATAGTTTTGTTCATATGAATGATTATATTATTTCGACGATTTACTTATCAATAAACTTAAAATATTTGTTGACAATTTTTAGAAGTATTCGAGTATGTGTAAGTTACTCCAATTTATGTAATTATTTTATTAAATATCCTTACAGAATCAAATTTGCGATATGTTTAATTAAAAAATCTTCTTTATGATTTTTCGAAAATAAAGAAATTAGACGATAATCTATAGACTGCGAATATTTATGTAAATTCATATTTTTGTGGAGATAATTAAAAAAATGTAACCTAGGTAGAAAATTATTTTATATACTAAATATTATAACTAATACTATACTGTGGATATTTTATATACATATCTTCGCGTATTATATGCGTTTTGTGCACTTCGGCGCAAATTTCCCATAAATGCATAAAAAATCTGCCATCTAATAATGTACTTTAATTTCTGTATGTAATTTGAAACATGTACCGTGAGTTTAAAAAATCGAGTATCTATTAAAATATTAAAGAAAGGATTCGAATGAGTAGAGGTCAATGCCAGATTTGTTAAGGTTGTCATCATATTGTTTTCTTACCAGTAACCAAAGTTATCATTCAACCGCATGCACATACATATGCAATTTTGTTAATTCAATATTTTCCAGGAAATATATCCATTTGAAATAGACCAAATTGAACTTTTTAATATGTAACCAACCGTTTACCATGTTTTCTTACGCATATCACAAGTTATGGTAATTTTATTTCTAAAAATACCAGACTGCTGAAATTGTAAAACGATTTACGTATAAAAAATTGATTTTTGATCAAATTCTTCTGTTTTAGGTTTTCATGTGAATGTTTACGTCTTATAGGTTTAATTTGGCAAGTAGTATTCCCTCGGGATGTATTCTGGCTTTGGGCTACTCGGTTCAATTCCAAGCAGCTCTCCCATAAATGCAATGTAAGTGATGGCCAAGCGCAAAGTCTCGATCCTCGAGAGTCGTTTTTCGTAAGCAAAAGTTGGCACCTGAGGAATAAAGGTCGTAAAATAATTTTAAGCAACATTGGTATATCAATAGAATGCAGATATCTATGGATTTATGAGAAATGTAAAATTGCACAAAATGCACATAATACGCAAAAGTATATAAAATGTTCAAAGTGAAATATTTATTATAATATTCCTTAAATTCCTTTAGTTGTGCTCATTAAAGTATATACTTGGATAAACATTCGCTAATAACTAGTGTAAAAATTAATTGTACAAAATTATACAAATACAATATACGCATAATACAATAGTAGCAAAAGATAATCATTCTTATAGAAGTTAGCAATATTGTTATGAGATTCAAGAATAGAACAAAAGTCTATGCATATACAACTCACTTTTCTGCGTAACTTGTCGAAAGCTTCGTTTAAATTGAACATTCTGCGCCTCTCACGGATGTTTGCTGCTCTTCTTTGCGAAACAGTCGCCACGCGACGCCTTGGTTTCTTTGTGGTGGACGATGGGAGATTCGGAGATCTACCGTTAGGCGTATAACGACTGAAATTATTTTATTCATTGACAAATAATTAATAAGACGTCGTTGTAAATAATTCTCATTTCTTTCAAGATTTGAAATCTTCAAAGTTTAGAATTATTTCTTCGATTTATCGCTGCATAAACTAGAATTGTGACAAGAAATTTAGCTATTGCTATAGCACACAGGGATAATTACCTTTGATGTAATAATGCACAGGGTTGTCTATATAATCCGTGTTCATTCACATGAGAGTGCGAAGGAGGTGGTGCTTGGTATAAGACAGAACTGTCCCACATCGGGTAGCTTCCGAGTTCGCCGCTGACGTACTGCGACATATCCGCTGTAATCACCTATTTCATTTACTTGCGTTTACTTTTATATGCACGCTATTTCTTATTAATGCAAAAGAAATATCATCATTCGTGCTAATTATTATCTTTCATTATTATACAAACACAAATGAAAAATTAAATATTAATATTATATATTATTGTATTTAATGTTGAAAGAAATATTAGAAAATTGTTAATCAATCTTCTCATTCGTGTTCTATGGATTATCACAATGTAATAATTTTATTTAATCAGTAAATAAGTAGCATTCTGAACAATATTGTAGTAAAATGTGTGTTACAATAATACTAATTTATTGATCTTATTTCTATACTATATACCTTCGTAATTAAGGGATTCACTTTTAATTATTTATACTCACTGGTGCTTGATTTCCATTGATCTCCCACAATGGTTCGGTGTAGCTCATATCCCGGGTTCTATCCAGGAGCAAATGAGTTCAGGAAGTACCACCCTCGTATTTCAATTAAAAAAAAAAATAATGAAAAAGAATATCGATACACGAGTCAAATAAAACGTTTGTTGCGGTCTGAGTGTCACCTTCAATCTGAGGATTCCACTGATACCCTCATCCAGGGAATCGAACTCCTGGAGCTTGGTACATCTCGAGCCCGCCCCTTTTTCAAAGCAACCCTCTGGAACCACTGTTATTCACTATTCTCGGACGCTTGCGTCGTCATCCCTGTTCCAATTGGAGAATCTCACCCTTAACCAACTTGTGTGAAACACGATCGTTGGACAGGTGGTTGTGAAGGGTGGAGCTTACGGACAATCCTCATGGTTTGCCTTGTTTCGTAGGAGTTGAGGGTTGAACAGTATCGGAATTATCGACCCTGGTATGTTAAAGATGGACAAACTATTTGTTGGAAGCTTTTTTTAAATGTCTACATTTCTTTCATTTCTTTTAATTTACTTCTTCTCTTTGTAATTGCAAAAGTTTTGTCTACATTCAACACTTCATGAAATAGATATTAATAAAAAATGATGAAATAAAAGGAAAATTATTTAACGATTTATTATTGTTCAAATATTTTTGAATTCAAAACCGACATTTCTTGAACGAACTTATCATTTTATTGATTTTCACAATGAATTTCTTGATATTGTCTGTCACTTTCTATTATGGCACGCAAACTTACTTATTAATTTTGAAAAAGCGAATAGCATTGTATATTTTAAAGAACGATTAACAAATTTTCTTTTATCTCCCTTCAGGAATCATGGCATTGCACGTGTGCTAAATGGAGTGTAATCATCTGGTAGAGTTCTTCTGTCAACGTATTAAGCACAATCAAAGTATGAAAATTGATGCTAAAATATTTTGTACTACCAAATATTATACTATTGTGATGTTTTTCTTTAGAAGTATGAAAATCCTTTATTTTTCATCTGGACAAGTAAGATTACTTTATTATATATGTAACAAAATTTAAATTAAAATACAATTCATCCACTGATGATTAGTGATTACATTTGTTTTAAAATCATGAAAGACACAATTTTCTGCAAGTTAGGATATTACGATTTCTTTACGATCATTTCGAGACAAATTGCTCCACATATTGAGGTCGTAACAGGATCACTCAAAAGACCATGACAAAGTCTCCTCAGAAGGGTAACATATTGTTAAACCGAGGGTGTGTTCCCCCAAATTAATTAAATAGATATTAGCCGATTCACTTGACACTAAGTTCTCCCTTTGGACGCATATAAACATCCAGTATGCTATCTGCGTGTCAAATCGCATTGTGTTTGCTTTGAGAGTTCGAGGGTGCATAAAGTTATTAATATGAAGCTACGAGCAAGCAGTCTTATTAAGATCATTCTCTCTTCTTTTTATTCTCTTACTGTCACTTTGTTATTGTTTGCATTTTAAAAAAATAATTTAGTCGCGTTCTTTACTTTTTTTTTTGAGAATTTGAGAATTATTATCAAGCATATTTATTCATCTTCTAACCCCTTTTTCTACATTTAAAAAATTTTTCCAGAATAATAAAAAAATAATAAGATAAGAAAAACACTTCTTAGAACTTGAACGATGAAAAGTATAAAAGAAATTATTTCATAGTGCGCTAAAAAGGAAAGGAATTTTATAAAAATTATATCAACTAAACACGATATGAAATATGCATTTTTAAATTTTATTTTGTATTTGTACATGCAGTAAGTATGCTACTTAAGAATGTCTTGTAATAAATGCGATAAAATGCGAGAACGAGAAACGTATTAATTTATCTAACATATGATATATATCTTATAGGTTTGTATCCATTAACTGTGTCGGTGGATCTTTAATTCGAGTCTGGTAATATGCACTATATCCATAACTGCAAGCTGACGCTTTGGATCGATGCTCTGAGCGTCGGCGCTGAAATGCTTCATAACTGAATTTCGAAGCTTTTCTAGAATGAAGGATATTCGATATAATGCAAAATGAAAGGCAACTTACTCACCGTAAACACGAATCGGGATAAAATCAGTTAATTCAACAGTAACGATTAAAACAGATTAGTCAGTTACGTATTCTAAAAGTTTTTATTTTTTTATATTTTCATTTTTGATGAGTTCTAGTAAGTATGCAACAGTTAAATGCTATAAATGATTATTTCTCATATTGAAAATATTAATTTTCTATTTAATTTAATTTAATTTAGACAAATTTAATATTATTTTTCCAATACACTTAAATAACTCAAATAATCCAGTAATAATTGCATTATTACAAGAATTCTAATAAATTGACGTTTTCCTTTGTTTTTCAACAATTTGTAATGTTTTTAGATTATAACTTGTAATATAATTTATAATATAAGACAGTAAATCATCCTAACTTTTCGTATGTTCTGATTTTATAAAAAATAACTGACAAATATGTGGGATGACGTAAAGGGTGTCAAAAATCAGATTTGGGTTCATCCCCTCATGGTGCACGTGTTCGTTTGTGATCTAATTCTGATGCGATTCGAACAATGGATGCGCCTTCCGCAACAGGGTCACGCCATTGACAGCAATTACGTGATTTCGTTACAGAGATTTCCATCTTCTTGAATAACACGTCGCCATATACCTAATACGGATTTATCACAGGGTTCCACTAAAATAGGGAAAAATTCGAACAAAATCTGTTTCTTTGTGATATGATAAGATTAGATTTTCAATGGACATGTAGTTAGGAAATAAAAATAACAATATATAGATATAAATTTTCATTAAAATACTGCAACATTCTATGCTGTATTATGCTTTATTTAGGTATATATAAAATTGTAAACAAATACAAACAATTAATTTCAAGAAATATTAAGATAAATATATGACTAATTTAATATAGAAAGCTATCAATTTGCAGCAAAATACTGCAATATGTAGTGTTACAACATTACGCAGGCATTATATCATATTGCATTTTATTTAGATATATATAAATTATAAATAAATTCGATGATTGACTTCAAGAAATAATAAGATAAATAAACAAGTAGTTTAATAACATATTTATACACGATATAAAAAGTTAAAATAAAGAGATAAACTAATTTTGTTATAAGAATATATAATTTTTTATACATAAAACGTTACATTAAATTATAATATCAAGTTATATAGTTAAAGTAAAAGACGCCTTTTTTTGAATTCTTAAAAATATTTGTATGTCACGTGATCTCTTCTTTGATCAATCATAATCCTTGAATAACTCCACGTACAATCATCTTTAAATTTTTTTTAAGTTAATGTTTCAGTCGTGGTTAAATCACATCATTGTTATCATAATCGAAAATAAATTTGTTCGTACAATCTTTCTCGTATATCGTGCAATATGAAAAGGTATATGTTTAAAAAGGTAATAAATCTATTTTTCATGTTATCCAATTAGAATTTGTCACTTTCTCGGGAAAAGATGTATATAAGTTGAAAGTATCTCTGCTATTTCGCGAAAAATATAGTATAGATCTCTCACATTGAAGTGTATTTTTCTTTTATATATACATTTGTAAAAATTGGAACATAAATACATTTTATAACTTTATTAATTTATTTATTAATAATTCGAAACAAATCACGATCGCCAAACTTTTTTCAATCAATCATATTTGATCTTTTACTTTTTAATTTCAAATTTCTTTCAATCGTGTGCTTTTAGTTAAAAGCGTCTTGTTCGATAAAAAGAAAAGTTGAGATAAATCTATGTTTCGCATTATTTGTTTAAACAAATTAGTAATAGTTATATGGATAGCAAAAAATTGTTCAACTATATTTACTATTCATTCATTTACAGAAATAATCACCGATTTAAACAACAACGCATTCTTCTTATATCTATATGGAATTTCGAAAATATATATTTCTGTTCAACATTTAATACGTTTTTGATAAATACGTTTTTGTGTTTGATACGTTTGATGAATAAGAAAGTGAGAAAACACGTTAAATTGTAATAAAAATTTACTAACGTATTTAGTTTTTAATATTTATATCACAAAATTGAATACATACACACATAAGTAAAAATTTTCAATCAATTAAACGATTAAATTTTAATTAAACATTTTATCACTGTAAATAATGATAAATCATTATCACGAATAATATTATGTCTATTAACATTTTCTGATAAGGAGACAAAATCTGATAACATTCTTAATAAAATTAGATAAATTCCATTTTTAACTTTTTTTATTGTAATCTGTCATTTCTTACATATACATTTATGTTTTACATTTCTTTCTTTACAACTATGACGGTGTCAATGAATATGTCATTAATAATTGTATCATTGCACTGGTACTGGTGATAGAGACCTCAGGATAAAATATTTAACATTAAATTTTATTTCTTGTACAATAATGAATGCTTTACTTTAGAACAAAATTTTTTATATATCGAAAAAAAATTATATATGTTAAGCAAAAGGTACTTAAAATATCCTACCACAACTATTTCTTTACAACATCTTGCAAATTCTCTACAAATTAGTGAATGCTTAATTCTGTAACTGTATCTATCTATTAAAACTTATATTTATATATATAGAAATGTTTCTTCACTAAAGTACATTTTGCACAATATGGTTTCTAAAATGTCATAAAATGAATCACATCTACAAAAATCAGGTAATTTATATTTGCAAGAATCACAAAGTATAAGCCTTTTAACTTTATCACTATAAATAATATTGTTACAAGGATATTAAACATGATTTCATACATTCTTCCTAAAAGATTTTGAAATTAATTCACTTATTGGTAAATTAGAAATATTATCTACTGCAAAGGCAGAAAAAATTGAAAAAAGAAATAAAGAATAAATTCCTAATCTGTCCAGGATGAAATAAATAGTTTATGTGATAAAGTTAAACAAGTACATCCTCTATAGCCATATGTGTGATGGTTTATTGCTAATGTTAGAACTATAAAATCAGTTAGGAACATAATAAGATTGATTGAAAATAGCACCTTGCATATTTGGAATTGATATAAAACCACATTTATATTTATATAACTTTAGCTTGTATAGCTTTTTAATAAGAAACATTCTAAAACCACTTATAAGAAAGGTAGCATATATCCTCTATCAGATTAATCTGTAAGGCATTTACATCAATTCTTGAAATGAGTATATTTTGTTATAGAGCAATTATTGTTTAATTACTGTAATTTGAGTTAATGTTTGATAATTCATAGCATTTGTATATTCATAGAAATTTTCTGGTAATAATTTTGTATTATAGCCCCGTAAAATAAAGAAACAATTTCATGAGAAGTACATGTCATGTGTTATTTGTATTAGTAATACTATGTTTATAAGATCAAAGAAGAATAATACCATTCAATATGAAAGGAAATTTTAAACCTTTTTCCTTTCATGTATTTAGTTTAGCAAATGAGGTATATTTTGAACTTGTTGAGTCATAGGAGATCTACATATGTTTCATATTCGATTATTAAAAATCTCATAATTTGTATACGCCAAATATTTTCTTGAGGCAAATTCCTAATGCTTTTCTCTTCTTGATTCAAATTCATTTTGCCTTATATTCTAACACATTATTAACATTGGACATATATTATCTACAAAAATACTATTATACCATTACATACAAGCGTCAATTCAAAAATAATTTAATATAGATACAATCTGATAAGTACATTATTAACATAGAGAAATGCTGTTAACGTTGCTTTAACTTTAATAATATTTCCTCTTAATAAGCAATTCTTAACTCGCCTTTTTAAAATAATGCTCCGGTATGTTCACATATTGGAAAAATTTCTTAATGTTTGCACTTTTTTCATGTAATGCATGTCTTAAGTATTCCTAACAATCTTAACGAATGTAAAAAAATAGAATACCAAAAAATGTATACAATTTTGTGCCAGAAAACAAAATGCAAAAAATTTTCTCTTCATAAAATTTTATCAACGTATCCAGTATTTAACTCATGCAATACAAATTTTGATTTGTTCATAACAATAAACGTTTCAACAATTTTATATGCAGTATCTTATTCGTTATATTAAGGAAATGGACTTAATAAATGAAATAACTCTGGTAATCTTTGAAAAAGTAATACTCTTAAAGGTCAGGTTCTTTTTTTTCATCTTGAACATTAAAACCTATTGTCACACTAGAGTTACCTGTCATGCTACTTGCTACAGTCAGAATTGGCTCCTCTGCCTTCATTTCTATGGAGCAAGGATCTTTTGATTCCATCATGCTCTGCTTCCAATTCTCCAAATCTTTATCTGACATATTTGAAAGAGAGCTTATCTTTGAAGTACATTTGTAGCTGTAATTTGATTCTTGCTTCTGTGTAGGAGTTTTTGGCATAGAAACACTCTGAGATCGAGAAAAATTCTTCTTCTTCTGTTGCTCTTGCATAACATCAGTGCCATCTTTGCTTTTTTGTATTTTTTCTATATTAAAAGATTCAGTTTTCATAGAAGCAGGTGATTTTGTCTTATCTATATTATCTGCTTCTTTAATCCTGACGTCTTCATCTGATATTTCCATGCTTTCAACAAGGAATCTATTGT
Organism: Bombus flavifrons; assembly: GCF_040668555.2. Classification (NCBI taxonomy): domain Eukaryota; kingdom Metazoa; phylum Arthropoda; class Insecta; order Hymenoptera; family Apidae; genus Bombus; species Bombus flavifrons. Next base: position 5,480,732 of record NC_138455.1, on the reverse strand, counting down.
AGAAGAGATAGTAAAGTAGAATAATCAACTTCATTCATTTTTTTTAATTTAAAAACAAAAACTTACCTTCCAATTTTCTTATAGCCACTACTAGATTTTGTGCTTGGATATTCCTTCTGTTCAAATATTTGTTTCACATCTTGCTTTTTTTGCTCTTCAGTTTGTTTTAAAGTTATAGTATGGTCCTCATCATCATCCATATTGTCAACCGGAAGATCATCAGTACGCATGATCTTTTGTAAATTAGAATTGAAGCCTGCTCCAAAACTACAGTTTCGTATTTGACCATCTTCATTGCTATAATAATCTGTATATGATACACTACCACGACCCTCTCTATGCTCTTGATCGATATTTATACAAAATTCGTTAAAATCCACATCCAAGCAGGGAGTTGTAGAAAATTTAGGACCCACATTAAACGATTGAGCTCTATAAAAAACAAAAGAATATAATTCTTAAATATAATACAATCTTTTTAATATTAAATATTAATTACCCGTCATTGCTGATTAAGCTTATAGACATACTGCATTCTCCTGTTGAAGTCGGTGCAGGAGATGAGGGTTCAGAAGATAGAAATGATTGTGGTTCACTGCTCCATCCAGTACCTAAATTACACGTTAATTCATTATTAAAGAACAAAATTAAAATAATAATATGAGTAAGCGACACTCACTATTAGGGCTGGTTGGCGACAATTGATTTTTTATATCACAAGATTCTCCATCGTTCGAAGGTTTATACTGTATGGGTGTTGGCGTGATGTACCTAAGAAGAGAATCAATGTCTGCATCTCTAACGAAAAGTATGCAATCATCGTAATTAGAAAGAACGAGAAACAAGGTACCAGAGAAGTCAGTGCAACTCTCCTTAGTAAAAACACTTTGATATATATGAGAAAAAAAAGAAAAGAACTCAATACTCACAAGGATGGTTTACTTAATTTCTTACGGTACCTGACAGCTTCCAGGTCGGAAGAGTGGTACTCGCGACTGACTCCTCCAATATTGATATTTTGGTTAACCGATTCGTGGGTTGATCCACCAGGTGAAGGATACTTTGGAGGCGAAGAAGCGGGTGTTCGAAACAGAGGCGCACTGGTCATCATTTCCAAAAAGGAATCCAATTGACGTAACGACAATGCATTGTGAAGAGTTTCCAAAGGTCTTATTGGCGGTACACCACCAAAACCTTCTATTGCTAATGAGCAGAAAATTGAATTAGTTCCATGAATAAAAATACTGTTATATATGCTAACGATAAATTCCAAAAGAAGTAAAAACCTAAGACACATTTTATGGCAAAAGGCAATAATGAAGAAGAAGAAAAGAAATTGAGGCTCACCAGCAACAGCAGAGGCATGAGGTGGTACCATATCCTTGAGATTTGGCGCACTGGAGGATCCACTGATAACAGCTGTGCTGAACAAACTGTTTGCTGATCCAGTCAACTTCTTGTTGACGTTGTAGCCCAACAGCTTGAAATAACTCATCTGTCCGGAGATACTGTGACGGTGGCGCCTTGCTGTGCAGGTAGGGTCAGGTTGAATGATCGAAGGTCGTGTGTCTGGAGATGAGAAGGATCGTTGAGGCTGGAGTCGGGAGAACGGTTCACGTGGACTCTTGGAGCGATAGTAATACTTGCGAGGAATCTCGTGATCGTCGTGAACATCATTACCGTGCGCAGGGGACATATGATAAAGCATACTACTATGATTTGGTATATGTACCAGGCTATCGTGCCACTGGAAATTCACATTGGGACAAGACCAGCATCTGTACATTTTTGAACAATCGGTAACTTCACCATTTTCGTCTAAACAAACGGAATCAACACAAGAAAAGTCACCAGGTCTCACATTGGGACAGGATAACTTCCTGAATGGTACACGTGTATTCCCAATTACACTATCACTATTCAATTTTCGTCTCATTATATTCTTATCAAACCTCCACTTTTCTTTTTCCTTAAACAGCATCCATTCACTGCGGTCGTGACCCCTTGACTGATGTTTATGTATGACACAATGATCGACCTTTGACTCTAAATAAGGAGCAGCACTCTGTCTCTCAGGAAACACAAGAAGCCTATTCTTTAGATATACAAAGGGTAAATCAGGATGATCTAGTCCGGTGATTCCTCTGTGACACCCATAGCTATCATTGAAAGAAACACTACGAGGAAAACGACTGGGTACATCCTGGAGACTCGAGTAACAAGAACAATTGAAAAACTTATGTGAGAGCGAGCGTGCAAAGTAGATATCAAAGTTGAAACGCTCGACAGGCGGTAGATCTCTGCTTCTCAGAATCAGTTCCGAGACATTACAATTATAACAAAGACATTTAGGTACGTAAGGTGACAATGAACGAGAACGTTTGTCTAGTTTGATCCGTCCCGCGGATGTCACTGTCTTTGGGGTTCTTTCGTGCAAGGATAACGAAAAAAGGGATCGCTTTAACCACGGATTGCTTGGTGGCGGTTTCGAGGAATCGATCAACTCACCGCTACGCTCAATCCCAGGAAGAATCGTCTCTGAATGAGAACGTCCGTATTTCTTACTCTGAGTAGGTGGATCGAAATCGTAAGACTGTTCGAGATCGATATTGAAAAACGAAGAACGAATCGTGGGGATTGGTAACACGATATCCGTCACATCATAGCTCCGGCTGTTCGGTGAGATTAAAGGAGATGTGTGCAAAGTCACCAAGGGTGTCGATCTCAAAGTGGAGGTTTTTATCGAAGGAACTGGAAACTCCGGTGAACTAAAGGAGTGTGGCAGGCTAAATTTTTCCGTTGGCACGTTCAACAAAACCTGGCCAGATCTCTCTAAGTAGCGTTGCTCTGTTACATGCTTCTCTGTGTAGGGTGTTGCATGCGTAATTTCGTGAACGATTCAGAAGAGAGAATGGTACAGTTAAAATGAACGTATGATAACGATGTAATAGTGGGATCAGGGTACAAAGGAGGGAAAGAAAAGAAAAGAAATAGACGATTAAATAAACCCATCACCGAAAAAATCAAAGTAACATTGCAAGAACCTTTGGTCACGTCGTCGATGCTTGAAATTAATATATGTCGAAGTCGTTTTATCATCACTGTATAATAAAAGGATTGATACTTGGGATTTGCAAAAATTGTATATTCAAACAACAATTTTTAAATGAGTACTTTAAAGATAATAGTAAAATATGAGAAACTTTTAAATAGTTCACATTGTAATAGCCTATGGACTTAGAATCAGAGATGCTAATGCAATTGGATTTCGTTGAAGACGACGTTACCAATGAAGGAATAAAATAACTGAAATACACAGGAAAAAGACGACATATACTTCAATTTACTTGTGTTTAGAAGGCGCGAATTTGGTTAATGTTACACACCCATGGCACACGATAGCCATGCAACCAGTAAGCCAACCAAACAACAATTTGAGTTTATGAACATTTTATTGATAGTTAGTTAATATGATTATGGTTTTATGCAATAACAACGATCAAAGATTGTAAAAAATTTAGTAATAGTTATTGTATTTCATACATAAAATTGGTATTCAAACATGCAACTGATAATTATAAAATTTTTAATTTCTATTAGAAATTGATTTGTTTAAATAGAAATATGAAAATTGAATTTTATTTGCTTGTATGTGCTTAGAATTTCTAACATCAATGGGACGGTAAAGTAATATTTTAATGGTGACAAAAAAAATAAAAAAAATAATAAAAATCATCCTATTAAGAAATACAAATATTTAATTATCTTTGTAAAACAGAGACTAATACCAAATCAAAAACCTCCCTTTTTTTAATTTGTATGTTGGTATGAAAGTATTACATACATGTGATCCATATTCATTCGTATAAAAATTATATTTCTAAAAATGCAATATGAATAGTAAACAAAGCATAAAAGTGAATGATGGAGAACAAAAATGTAATGTAATCATATATTAATGGATATGAATGAAACGGCTGCAGTATGATTTTAGAAAATAACTAAGCACTAGTAAATTGTGAATCTTAATGGAACAATGACTTAGGAATGAAGGAATTAGGATGACGACTGAATAAGTTACACCATTTGTTAATATGTAACCCAAGCAGTCGTCCATAAAAATTAGTTGGCTTCCACGCGCACAACTATCGCAGAGCAAAGAGTTATTTCAACTGAATTTTCCTATTTCCATCTAACATCGTGTTCGTTTGTTAAATTCCATTAGCTAAGCTCTCATTTGTACAATGTGGTTTTAATTGGATATCTATCCAATATCTATTTATCCATTGAGGTATCAAAATTTAATCTTTGGTAAGAATTTTACAGTGTTACAATACTTACAACAAAAAGTAAACTTTGCTTGTAGGCTCTATTGCACACAAAACTGAATATAATACAAAAGAAGATGGTACATGTAGTATCACAGAAAATAATGCAACATTAAGGATTAGACATGATACTGAAGACTATTCTACGGAAAATTATGCGTGTTTACTATTGATAGTAACTATAAGATAATGCTTTCTATAGAAGTATTGCAATACCAAGAAATATAAAGGATGCTTTATATTTTATGAAAGAATTAAAAGATGCAAATCACAGTGATCAGCAGCTACAAAAATTACTATCTCAAAAGCGAAGAATAATTTGAACGGTCAACTAAATAGTTAACATTTCTATGAAGATAACTAAATAAAAAAAGAAAAGAAAAAATTGTAAATCCTGATTGTATCAGGGTAATACAATATATTGAAAGTTTAGATGCTATGGAAATCCTGTAATGATCACCTATGATAAGACAATGCATTATAATCTGCTGACGTTATTATAAAAACTAACATACCTTCTTTGTTGACCGCGTCCAAGCTCTGATACTGCAGCTTGTCCGCAGCTATAAAAAAAGACACGAAAAACACCAGCCTTTCTGATAAAATCTGACTGTTAATATTAACCATATGTACCCAAGAAGAAAGATGTTATTAATGAAATTAAGTGTTTACAATGTTCTTACAATACATTATTGTATTTTTAACAACATATTGCCAAGCTATCGTAACGTTTTACGAAATTAATATTTACAAATGTCCTGTGTAACCTTTTTGTTAGAATTCACTTCCATGCATAATCAGAGAATATTACTATGGGCTTGTTATTATATATCAAACATGTACTATAATATTAAAGACCTAGACGTTACTTACCTTTCTCGGGCTTGTCCTGTCTTTGGTGATCATAACTGCGAGCACGTGGTTCAACAATTGTGCCTCTTTCTGCGTCACGTCGCTGACGTTGACTTGCAGCTAATTGACTACCAAGTCTCGCTGCTTCATGACCAGCTACGGTTCTAGCACTAAATGTTGTGCAATATTTTATAAAAGATCATCGATAGTTAGTTAATTTATAAAAAAAGATTCATTGAAAGTTTTATATTACATACCTTATTGGAATGGGCGCAGAACTCTGCAAAAAGCCACTATCAAATGGTTCATCCATCATGTTAGGATGTAAATCCATCATATCAACTCCTCTACTGGTTGTTGGACTATCCATCATTGCATCTACAGTATCTGTTTCCATTCGTGGAGGTGTTTCCTAAGTATTAAATAAAAAATACTAATTTATTTATACTCTCTTTTGATTAAAAACATTTATACATACAGCTTGCAATGGTGGATTCATAAAATCGTCTTCCAAAATTCCCAACTCTACATCTTCTTCCTCTATTCGAGTGCTACATTGCGAAATGGTATCTTGAGCAGAACCACCACTTTCACCCTGAAAATATAAAGTATGTATAGCTTTGTATTTCAAAATATTTCTTTGATCATGGGTAAAATAGAAGTATTAGCTATAAGATTTACTTACTACATTATGGCTACTCTCATTGCGTGAATGGGGCCTAAAACCTGGTCCTGGTGGTAAATTCTTTTGCACACAACAATTTACACCAGGACTGAAATGCAATTCAACGTGAAAACGTTCTTCGCTGCTAGGATCTTTAGTTGGATCTTCATACAACATAACTACAATTTGAGACATGTAATTTAATTCCGAAACCATACTAACGTACTCCATAGCTCGACGCCATTGTTCATCTTTCATTACCTGTGTAATTAAAACATTAAAATGTGTTATACATTGCGTAAAATAAATATGTAGATACATACATCAAGTAAACCACCATAACGTAAAACAGTCAACAAAGAATGTACGTGGCTTTCACTTGTAAAGTAAAGTCTTGTGCGTACATGCCGACCGGGACTAGAAACTCCATGGGAGTATCTAAAATTATAACAATTACCCATTACATTTTACTTTACATATATATATATATATGTCGGAGATGAAAGGACACCGGAGCCTTCCCTTTGGAATTTTGGGAAAATCCCTTAACACTTTAATCTAGATTCTACCATAGCCTTAATTAAGCAATTGTCGTCATTCAATCCGATTGTATTTGTTCGAGACTTGTAATAATGAGCTTGGACTCGAGGCGACAACCAGTCATTAGCATCTCGAGTATCTAATTATCAATATCTTCTCAATATCGTCAATATCTTCTCTATTGCATAACAACAATGTCTAATCCAAACGAAGATTCGTTTCACGCCCCTAACCCTAATCATAATGTGAACCCGACATATATATATATATCATATATTGCACACATTATACCTCATATATGACACACACAAATGTTTAATTTACCTCGGATTGAGTCTATTAACTGTTTCTTCTCCAGTTTCTTCGATATTTCTCTGCAAATCTGCTCTTATCTTTTTTAAAAGAGGAGTGCAAATACCTTGACCTATGGTGAGCTTCTCTTGCACTGTTAATCCATATTCCTATAAAAATTTTTAATTAAAGTACTTTTTTAAAGAGATAAAATTTATTGAAATTCTCACCTGTGGTATCACTATATCTGCCAGATACTTAGAATAAATGTACAATTCCTCCGCGTGTTCGAATTGCAACGTATGGTTGTTATGTTGTAAATCATACTTTATACAATCATAAATATCCGGGATTTTCGATATGTCGAACCTCTTATTTTTGGTACAGAAATCCTTTTCAATCTTTCCCCATCGACGACCCATTAATTCCCACGTTTCACCATGATAAAGAATTGCATCTAAATATATTAGATAGATAAATATAATTTCACAATAAGATTATATATCACATCGTACCTTTGGTTTTAGGATCATCTTTCTTAATACGAACAATGTCCATTAATTTTTGAATCAAAATATGAACATGCTGGCAGCAACGAACAGGATTTTTAACAAAATCCATGGCTGCGTTAATGCTCAGTGCATTACCAGGATTTATCTGTTCCCTGTCTTCACACGTAAATTCTCGGTCTTGTTGTAATAATTCATGAAGTCGTGTTTTTACCCTATAAAAATATATCGTTAGAATTTACTCAAAATTCTACAACAATTCTTTTGTAAATTGCCTTACATACATATTTTGGTATTTACTGCTATCGCAATCGTTGTCCAACAGACCATTAGTATTAGCACTCTTCACCATCTGCACTAGTATTGGCGTTAATTCACCCTCTAATGCGAGTAAACCTTTTGCAAAGGCTGCTGCTGTCATTTGAACTCTTCCTTCATCACTTGCATAGATCTTTAAGTCATGTCGAAATGTTGAATGAAGTCTAAGTAACCCTAAACCTTGTGCACCAGCATAGTCACCTATATATGTATAAAAATACTTCAGAAGAACAGAATGTAATAAATACAAAATATATCTTTCATTTTCAATAAACATAAAGTACATATGAGATTTCACTGAATGATCTATGTTCTGGTAAAAAGATCATGAAAGATTGGTACAAAAATCGTTGATCGTACATCAATGTACTTACATCTAGAAAAGTCTAATTAAATGTATATACATGATTTTTTTGAGATGTTACATATTATTCATGTTAGTGTTCTTTTAAATAATACCGTAAAAATTATTCTATATTAATATTTATCTTTGATTTTCTTAAAGTGAAAATGTAGTTAAAACTACAATAGAAAGTGGAGCAATATATATAAATTTGCAACATATATGTATGTGTGCATAAGTGTATGTATATGTCCTTTAGGCATTACTGCATGGATGACAAGATGTATGAAACCTATTGAAAAAAAAAAAGATAGAACATATAAACATTTAAGGCCACAAACTAAATAAAAGCAACTATCCTTAAACTGTCAAGTGTTTCATTGCAATAAAGTGGAACACACTGAATTAGCATAGAAACAGCATTTTCTTTTACGTTTAACAATTTTTGTACGATCTTTGCACAAAAATCTGCAAAATAGCAAGAATTTTTTAGCAAGAACATATTGATAGAATTTCTAAATTACTATTTCTATGCATTTATAACACTACATCGACATAGAACTACAAAAAAGCATTGATTCAGAATAAAAAGTTACCGTGGTTTGGTAACATCTCTGAGTCTTCCTCTGAAATAATATTTGGAATTATCCATGAATCAAAGATTTTCGTAAAGGTATAAGATATTTGCTATCCTTTAACCAAAACGAAATCATCGATAGTTTAATAAAAGCTTGAAATTTAACATTTGCTTTTATGCTCTTATTTTTAAATAAAAAATAAATTACATGTTAACATATCCAACTGCTTAATGCATACATACGAGTTTTATTTCGGTTAAATTGTCTGAAATGCGTATATATGTATACATATATACATACATATGTATATGTACTGTGCAAGATAAATAGCAATATATGTATTATGCATACGCTCAATTGAGCAGTCCAGATAAATGATAGGTTCAGCCGGAGTTCAGCCAACATAAGAGACTTATTAAATAAAAAATCTCATAATAAAGTATAAATTAACTCAAGAGTGCGCATGATAAGCGTATGAACATAAGATACGAACCACTAAGGTGTCTACCTTGACCACCAGGATACATGCAACGAAATATTCTTCCTAACTCCTCTGCCTGAATACGGCCGGCTGGTGTTAGTTCTCCACCCCATTTTAATATCAATACAAGGGACGGTTCTCCAAGTCGATCTAATAAAAATATGTTATTTACAAATAATAAACATCTATATTACATGGATATAATATTCTATGCTTTGATACCATCATCTGATGAACTTCCTCTTGGTCGGCCTCTTGGTTGATATTTCATTTGTACCTTGCGATTTATCCCTGAGAAATGACCGTACCTGAAAAATATGTTACGTATAGTCAAAGTTAATATTCGTAATTAAATAAAAGATTATATATAAAAAAACAATGTTTACACACATTTCTAAGACGCTTTTCAATTGTTCTAATTTTCCTTGTTTTTCTTCCAATTCAGGTCCAGCAGCACGATGTTGTATTTCAGCTAATAAACTACGTGCGGTATCCAATATTTCTTGCAATTGCTTAGGCCTCTTTAATTTAATATGACCATGCTTGTAGCCGTCGTATTTTGCGAATATCTCGAAAAATCTGTATGGAATAGAATATGTGAGATATTGTTCTTCATATATACCTTCAAGAAACACTTACTTCGGGTGACGAACTTCTACTTTCATTTTCTGTTTTGGCGTTCGATCTCCATGCCTTATAACAGCAACTACACATCGTAATTCCATCCTAAAGTAAATATAGAAGTATTGATATAATTATGATATCTAAAAATAATCTGAATATATTAGCATAATAAGAAAGTAAAATTTATTTACATTTTCCCAAATGTAGTAGGCACAATAGGCGGATCGTCCAATTGAAAAGGAACGCTCCATGGTATATGTAAAGTGGGTGCCAGTTCTCTTAAAATCATATTTCCCAAAATCTTTGCGCAGTCATCATAATATTTGTTAGAATTCTTTACAAAACTAAACCCATTTACGTCACACACAAATGACTGCCCGTTTGCTCTAAAATATTATACATGATTAGTATAATAAAGAATGGATTATTACTTCTTTTAATCTCACTATATTTAAAATTTCAATATACCTAAGTAAATCAAAACCACAAACTGTTTGTTTAAAAGCTAAGCACACTTTTCTACTAATTAGCTTTTCAGCATTACTTAGTATAACCGGATAGCGAATTTCTTTCCCTTCTGAATCTCTTTCGACTTTACCATCCAATGCAGGGCTTTTTCTTGCCTCTGCGTGAGCATAATCTGGACCCACGGTATAAACCTTAACGTCTGTACCGTCGGTTGGCATAAAATCTTCGTATATGTAAGAACCTGTTTTACGAACTCGAGATTCTGGTGAATATACACTACTACGACTTCCAATCTGTAATATTATGAATTGAAATTTACTATGCCGAATAAAAAAAAATTATTTTTGTTGAATTTACTATATACCTTCCTAAATAATCTTTGACTGCCTCCACCAGCAGATGTAGGATAATAAATGTAAATATTATGATCCTCTGCAGACACTGGTTTTTCTACAAACGGTTTGTTGAATGTAACACCATTAACTTCAACATGATCTTCTGATTCTACTAGTTCATGATCTGAAATGGATTTTCTGTCATAAATCTCCAATATAAAATTGGATCAATATAAATGATAAGCATCACATACGTTTTGGATCAGACGAGTCTCTATCCAGGACAGCATATCTCGGGATTTCAATACCTTCACTCTCTAAGATAGCATAAACTCTCCTACGATCCTATTAAATTGATGTCATATAAAAAATAATATGTTTCATCACTCAGAATATTTGACAACATTTATCACGAATTACATACCTGAATATCATATTGCATGGGTAAATTATTGATGATAAAAGGATTTCTAAGATTAGCATAATTTATAGCTTTATCAAGGGGAAAGCCTTTACTATGGAAGCTTATTAAACAATCAACAATTGGCCAATCTTCTACAGACTCCTGTAAATACATATTTTCATACGTTATAATTGAAACATTAAATATTTTCTACTGCCATTACCTTCAAAATAACTTCTTCAGGAAATACTACTATTTTAATGTACTCAAATTCTTCCAATCTTGTTAAAATTTCCTTCATTGGTTTACTTTGTGATTTTTTTGCCATCGCACAGATTCCAACCAAAACTTGCTTCCCTTCTCCTTCCAAATCGCTTCCACCCATGCATCCATCATCATTGCTGCACCCGTCCGACAGTTCGGCCTAAGTGAAAGTTTATATTAATTGAAATTTGTTTTCTGATTTGATTATTATTCTTTTTGAATTGTTTTTGTTTTAATCTTACTATCTTTGTACTCACCTAATATCACATGAATTTAAAAGAAACTAATAATAATATACAAAATAAAACTAAAAAATGTATTAAATTTTTACTTATATGCAAAAATTTATAAAATGTTTATTAATAATTGTGTTAAATATTGCTCACCCAGTACATCTTTAAGCAGGATAAAAATCCAGTTTTGTCAGGAGTTTGTTTAGAATAGTTTTCAAACAATCTCGATCTATTATTCATTTCTAGATGATTACAATAAAAAGTAAAAAAGACACTTGCATTACTTGCCTACATAAAAAAGGAAATATAAATTGAATACTAAATATAGTACTTTTACAAATGTATTGTATGTCTGGGTGATAAAAAAGTAGTAAAAGTTATTAGAATATCAAATGATTTGTCATTCTACATTTTTCAATAAGTTCAACTATCAATGACTGAAAATTATATAAACTTAATTATTACAATGATACATTCCTAAAATTGTCTAACAAAATTGTATTATTAATAAAGAGACTCAGCAAATTTTAATCATGTGTTAATAATTACATACAAAACAATCATCACAGTAGCACTCCATATCCAGATGTATATCTTCCATCTTAAAGATAGATATAGAATTGATTTTTATCATTACGATAATACCATTTTTCAAGAAGCCACTAGTCTTTTAATTATATGCACTTCATACAATAGTAATTTTTTCCTTACATCACATTTTAGAGATCAACACTCATTATAATATTATTTTTCACAGATAAATACAAATTGTATTCCCTATAATTTAATTTTTTGATATATTTTAAATTAAATCTTAGATTTATATTGCATCTTATCTTTTAAAATTGTGATAAGGAAGAAATTAACTTAAAATACTTTAACAATTAAGTATAAAATATTTTATCAGACCACTTATTAAGAGTTGATTAGAACATTATGAAAAGAAGCGTCTACTAGCTTGGAACTAGTTTGCAATTTGTTTAATGTTAACATTACTGAGCAATTGTGTGCTGAACTCAAAATAAATGAAAGCAGACTAATAAAGTACTCTTTGTTTAAAGATAAGAAAGAGCTATATCTTTGGAAGAGATATATTTCATAAATCTATCTTGAGACAAGAAAATTTTTTCTGCATAAAGAGTAAGTGCTACAATGATCATATATAGACTTAAGCAAATAAAAACAATATGAAGACAAGTTTTTATTCTGTTACATTAAATATTATGAATCTACTAACAGATAATAACTAAGAAATTAATTAGAAGAAACTCTACCATTATTTGCCAATATGGTTCTGCTTCATTATCACAATCGAAGATGTAAACATCAGGAATTGTGGTAGATGACAAAGGATTTGCATTTTCCATTACAAATTTAATTTCAAAGTACCATAAGCTAATAGCATAATTATATATAATGATAGCCTTAAAAAATTTGCACTAATATTAACATTAACATTAAGTACTGAATCTTAGTTCAATAATTGAATATTTCACTATATAATATGTTTAATTCAGTCAATAATGATTAAACACTAAATACACTAAACAATATTAAATCGGATATTCCTCTTTAGACCATTATATTGTAGAACATCAATTGTTTAAATTAATTTACTAATTATAACAAACATACAGCTTATGCATTGTATATGCAACTATACAGCCAAGTACTAAGTCTTCTACCAATTTATTTTTAGACTATTAGAGTACCAAAGACTTTGTGAGTCATCAAGTTATTTAAAAGTAATTGAAACACTAATAAGTAATTAATGAATTCATTAATTTACACTTAGTGAAATATGTTTGCATGTACTATCGAAAATAAACAAAATTATTAAAAATTCTAATTTCATATAAAATATGTCTTCCAAAAAAAATATATATATATATGATACATGCAGGTGCTGTATAGTATTGTGTGAAACAATAATTTTTTTTAAACAAAACAATTTTCTAACCTTTCTCACATATTGTTTACTAATTTAAAGTAAAATAGAGTTGGTATGCAAACATACAATATAGTTCTTAATTCACAATATCTGTTTCTGCTTGTCTCTACATCTTATTCTTTTATTATCAAGTTAAATTAAATGAAATAAATAAATTCTAAAAAATCTTAGTACATAATCAGTCTTATGCGAATTAAGATGTAGATCAAAATCGAAATGTAAATTTATATTTTATATTACTGATAAAACTTACAATCTATTTAGGATTATCATTTGGATATTTGTTTGTTCTTTACATATGATATATTGCACATGGAAAAAGTATAACTTACTCTTTTTGATGAACGATATATAGAAGAAGCTACAGGACCCACAAGGGTTGGTTGTACAGTATTTAAATCCCCTACATAGAAAATTGGTCGGCTGGCACTCCGTAGACCCTGTTGATTAATCATTATCCATCAAAAATTTATATTTCTGATATTTGATTACATAAAGAATTTATGGTATACTATAAAAATTTAACAGTATATTTATTGTTTTAGATTAGTTTATAAGATTATGTGATCATTATTTTCCTAAAGCAAAATAAATTTAAAATTAAATAAAACAAATTTCATGTTAAATTTCTTCCAAAAAGATCTAGTTTATAATTGTTTCTTCTATTTTAGTAAAATATTAAAAGTTATAAAATTGTTAAAAATAATATCACAGAAATAAAAACTATTTCTCTGTTTACCTGATAACCATGTTCCAATTCAGTGTAAGACATGACAGAACGGGTTTCATTGAGGAAAATGAAACGGTTTCAGCTTGGACTTAGAGAATTCGCTGTGCCCTAAAAGGATTGTTATTAAACATAAACCAAAGATTCAAACGAATGTCATTATTTAAAAACTTGAACGATTATTTTCATATAATAATTAAAGAACAACGTAACAAACTATTATAATTATTGTAGTTATTTTTTTGTGTATGTATAATTGTCAAACTAAGAAAAGGTAACCTTGACGATTAAATATTTCTATATTTTTTACAATAATTCAAATTTAATCAATTTACAATAAAATTAAACCAATACAATCATGACTTAAAATAAATAAAGCTAAGTATGATTTAATTCTAGGCAATGTTGCGACTTATTTTGTTTCCTTCTTTTTCAATGTAACATCGATGATTTCAATTAAACTCACTAATATTAATTTCGAATGGATCTAAAGATTCGACGGTAAAGACAACAATACAGATTTAATAAACAATATTGGATCTCTAGCTGATTAAAAATTTCCACTTTAATATCCTTCAATTTTCGGACATCTTGTCAAACTTAAATCTCGATCTCTCGTATCGTTCAGAAATCGCTCATCCGGTTAACTATACGTATGTATAAATCGATCGATATTACCAGATATTACGTGTCGTTGCATGTAAACATGTAAACAAAATATTTTTAAAAACAAGGTATTGAGTAAAATCACAAATTGAGTTATTAGAACAGAAAAATCTTTTGCAAACACATATTTATAAAGTTTAAGAGATTTATAACAATAATACTAATAGTAATAATTTTATTTCTCCTTTCATACTTTATAATACAAATTTTTGGCTTTTTAACGGCCATTTGTATACTATTTCATTTAGGTATCACTTTAAGAGATATATAAAATGCAGATATTTTGTGCATCACTTTTATTTAAATTTTAGTTATAAAATGTTATTGCGTATTTACATCATAATAATTTCGACCCAGGAATTGCAATTTTTGCTTATTTCTCGGTACCAAATTTTGTATTTGTTACAATGTAATCGTTATAACAACGATATTTAGTTGAGCAACATAATGATGATATAATTCTAACATTTTGTTTTTTTCGGTATATTCAGTATAAAACAAAATTAATATAAATTGTGTACAAGCATAAATAAACAATTTATCATTCTTCTAGAAACTATCTCACTTAGAAATCAACAGCTAAAATAATCACTGACTAATTAAAGTTTTTGATTTCGCGCATTTAATTGAAATACTAACTTCTCAATTCAACTGCTCACTAATTCTTATCTTATGTCTTTTCACTTGCAACTGTTTTAATATCGAGATAAATATGCAGACTCCAATATTATTTACTTAAATATACTGCATTAAAAAATCTTTTACCCCTCCATCCTTTTTTTTAGAAATAAAATATAGATGTACTACGACATGATTAGAAAGTGTATAAATTCCCATCCTAGATTTATCTTTCGCTTAAATTAAAAATTGATCAACTTTCAAAGCTAGAGAGAAGATTTTGTCTTTATGAAATAGAATGTAAATATAAAAATTAACAAAGGGCAATGACGTTTATCAAATACGCGTTATAAATAATTTATGCGAAGTTATAAAAACTTAATTGAAAAAACGTACACGACCTAAAGCTATTAACATGAAAATTCATATGCAAAATTTGTACTAATATCTTATGTATTTAAATATTATCAGTGGCAAAGTTCAGTGCCATTGAATCTTAATTTAAATGAATCTTTCATTTTTGTATTTCATCTGACTGAATTTATCCACTTGATGTTAGAATGATTTTTTATATCCTATTTGTTGTCAGCCCATTGGCCAGACATTAGGCGTCATTGCGATTTCATTGATACTAGTTTTCTTGAACGTGCTCGCGCCTCTGTACGAATATTTGTATATTCAAACCAAAGAATATTAGGAATTAATGTTGTATCGCGTAATAACAAATATTCTGATATTCGCCTGAAAATAATATCACATGTAATACTATTTTTCATGAGATTAGGAAGCTTTTTTAACAATAACTTACCATGATACAATTACAGGAAAAATTGGTGTAAGGACTACATATGTGATTGTAAACCATACTGCCCCTAATATGATACCTATGAATGTACCCCACAGAACCTGAGATTTGCTGTGGTATAATAAATAAACTCTACTGTATGTGACTAAAATAGCAACAATTATACAAGCAGCTATGATAGTGATCCTCCAGAACTTTTCTGAGATGCTGCTGTTATTATTGTGATGTAACCTACAAATATATACATATATTTATAAATATACATAAAAGATATAATATAATTACCTTTGGAAAATAGAAGTAAATTACCTGATACATATAAAAAGTATGGTATATGTAGCAAAAAACCACATGAACTGTGCATGCATCGATGGCATACCATATTCAACATAAACAGCATCACGTCTCATTGGCCTTGCTTCACAAATTGTGTGTTTTAAAATAAAATTTATCCATTCATTAAATATAACACCGCTAAAAAAGGTAATCTGAAAAAGGAATCAATCTTAGATATTAAAACCATAAGCATATTGAATTATCTATAAAAGTTGTACTTACTGTGTGTAAATCTCTTCTAAAGAGAATCAATGTTATAAAACCAATTATAATAACAAATGGTACTAAACTTATCAGAGCTAAAAACTTTCCAAATAAATCACCTGCAAATTAAAGAAAATTTAAATAAATATATCTTTAATAATCTAGATAAATTAAATTTAGGTATGAGTACATAATATTCCAAAACATCAAGTCTCATATTTTTTAATGAAATGCATTGTTGAAATACATGTTCTTGTTAAACATATGCAAAAAGTTGAAGTAAACAAAAATTATTCGGCACATGGACAAACGCGCTAACTAAAAATTCTGACTGAAAAATATATACAAAATTGGATTGAAAATATTTAATGTAAAGATACAACATTTTCCAAAAAAACACCAAGCATATTTATGAGACAAGAAATTTTTACATAATCACACAATGAAAAAAACAATTAAATTATACTGAAAAATTTTGAGATACTCGCCTTGTGGATATTCAACTAAGGTAAGGGACAAAGGGACCCATTCTGATTTTTGGACAGTATCGACGAAATGCGATTTAATTTCATAAAACGAGTCGTCGTCTAACGATGCCATGTTATCGAAATATTTGAAGTGACCATAACTCGGACAACTCACCGCGCAGCAACGATCATGGAATTCGAAGGATAGTGGGAGAAACCTGACAGAATAATTTCAATGTGCATATAATTTAATAGAGATCCGGCAAAAAAAATTAATTTTCGTTATTTCTTCTAGTATGTACTTATTTGTCCAATCATATTCTATATTATTTATACTCATTACAAATTTGATCAATTATGCGGTTCCATTTAACATTATAGGAAATATGTTAAAAAGAATTGAAATCACGCACAATTAAGAATTCGTGAAAATAAAAATAATTAAGAAGTACATTTTTCTACTCCAAAAATATTATGTTACATTCATCTAGAATGTATTAGTAATACATATTTTTAAATTGTATGAATAGTAGGAATATAGAATACGTATAATGAATAACATATAATATAACATTTTTAACAATTTCATATTATTTAATTATTTAATAATATTTTTTAATGTATAGAAAATAAATATAAGGAATGCGAAATTGAATTATGCAAATTCAACTAGTGAATTAAAAACGTAAAGTTACTATCTGAGATTGCAAGATGCATTGTGCAATGCGTAAGAAGCGGGAGAGGTAGCGAATTGGATAGTTGCATATTACTTTGATCGATGTTTGCTTCCTGTTTGTGGTACTAATTTTATTCAAGAGTCGATACGATGTATGTGTCGTTTGTGATTTTAATTTGCCAATTGTTTTGTAGTTTTTCTAGAACTTTTTAAGAAATTTCGTTTATCTTACGTTTGGCCACGTCCTGTATGCCCGTACAAGCCGACAACAATTTTTTAAACTATGTGATGGATTAATGTTTTAGGTAACGTTCGATTTTTTGTATATTATATCATATATTGAATATTATCTGTGCAATTTTTTAATATTATTTGATGATGTCCATAATAATAATACTAATACATTATTAACAACACAAAATATAGTAGTGATATTTATAAATTTTGTTAATATTCATTTTCTCTTCATTCTCTTGTCATTATTAGGCTTTATTTCCCTATCGCACGTAATTATATATTAATAAAATATTGCTTCTATTTATTCCCATTGAATATATATTTATTATACGCATTATTTTGATCGTAGATTTTGTATTGGAATGTTACATGACATTCTTTAAACCACATGGCAGACCAAGATAATGCAGATTACTATGCACTTTGTACAAATGACCAAAATAAGACAGAAGGTCTAAATGAAAGGCTAATAGAAAGGAGCATATCTCAATCATTATGTGACCTAAACAGTAGGAATAATAATGTTACAGTTGAAAATGCAGCATCTGTTTCTCCATTATTAAGTCACTATAAATATCATCGTTTCTCACATCATGATAGTCCAGTTAATTTTTCATCTTTATCAACGTATCTTCCACCCATTGGTGTATTTTGGGATATAGAAAATTGCCATGTTAGTATTAAATCTTATAATTTTATATTACTGAAATGTATTACATAATACTATAATTAAATATATTTGAAAATATAAAATATTTCTTATGATTATTACAGGTACCAAAAGGAAGGTCTGCCATGGCTGCAACCCAAGTAATTAGAGAAAAATTTTTTGGTGGTTATAGGGAAGCAGAATTTATTGTAGTTTGTGATGTCTTAAGAGAAAATAATCGGGTTATGAAAGAATTGAATAATGCTCAGGTAAGTTAATCTGTGTATCTTTTAAAATTATAAATTATTTAATAGCAGTATTATTTTTTTTTATACCATAATGTTGCATTTATAAATTTTGTGTTTCTCAGGTTAATTTAATACATGTTGCTAGAGAGTGTAAAAATGCTGCTGATGAAAAACTCAAACAATCTATTAGAAGATTTGCTGATATACATGGAAGCCCGGCAGCTGTGATTTTAATATCTGGTGATATTAATTTTGCTCCTGATCTCAGTGATTTGCGTTATAGGAAGAAAATTCATGTGATACTTTTACACATGAAAAATACATCTGAAGCATTGATACTGTGTGCTAATGAGCACTATGATTTTTCAGAACTTATGGAATCACTGCCATCTACAACAATACAGGTAAATATTAATTAATTTTTAATTTCATATGACATTTTTCTAATTTTTTCTTAATAAAAAATAAAACACAACTAGTATTTGTGATTGAAGCTTTGTACAATAAACTATTTCATCATAATAGTTTTTTTATTGTATATAAATATGTATATTAATTTGTCTGTTAATATTAAAATATTTTTGAGTTTGTAGTAAGTATGTATATCTATGTAAATTAGGTTAAAATACGTACTATCTTTATAAATGTAAAATATGAACATGTTAATTATCTCCATATATGTGGGTATGTTTTTTTAGTATTTTGCAAAGTTATATACCTTCCAGGTTACTGCATATTGTGATCTCCTAGTTAGTAACCTTCCCGAAGATCACGATATTATGTCTATTAAATGTTATCTTAAACAAATGTTCGAAAGCTGTGGTGGTCAAGTGATGGAAATTCAGTCAAATACTGCAATTGTACGCTTTACTTCAAAACCTTCTGCAGACAGGTATTATATATATGTATATTAGTTGTCTTCTTACTATTTCGTAAATTTTGTTTAATTGTATACAAAATAATAATTGTATGTCTCAAAATGTAGTATTCATAATTTAATTATACTATTAATAATATATGATATCAGACGTAGCTTTATGTTTGAATAACCCGCCTATTAAGTGACCAATGATTTACTCCTGTGTACAAACATTCTATTGGTCTGTTTAGTATTAACAAAAAAGAGCTGTATTTAAAGTATGTAGTAGGGATAGATACATAAATAAGGTAGAGTTCAAATAGTGTACAACAATGTAACGAACCTAATGGCACTGTAAGAAGATTATAATTTTGATTTGTATAACATACCTAGTTCATATATGTGTATAGTAGTAATTAAGTGTTGAAAAATTGTTATTTTCTGATATATTGTTATTATTTATCGTTTTATTTATCTATATTACAATGTTGACACAAACTGATAATTTTATTTATATATAAGGTAAGATTATAATATAACTGCTAGTAAAAAATTATTTCTTCGAAAAATACAAGCATTTAGTGAATTATATATACTAATTAAAATGCATCGAATTTCTCTGAGAAATAAACGGACATTATAATTTGTATTATACATGTGTTTATTAAAACCTTCAAGGTCATTTATAGACAGAATTGATTATCTTGTGTACTGGCCCTTTGTAATCACAGTTAACCGACTTTGCTTAATAACAATGTGACTTTTTTTTTTATAGGGCTCAGAAGCGTATGGATGGAAAGATTATTCTTGGTTCGAAAATTTCCGTAAAATTTCAAAAAGAGAAAACAAGTAACTTTCAGCAAATTCGAGGTAATGTTGTTATTTATATAATGTAATATGTATGTATGTATTATTTATTAACAATACACTTTTTCTTACAATACACAATTCTTACACTTTTAGCAAATTCTATAAATAGAAACGGTACTGTAAGTGAATCAGAAATTGTTACCAGTTCTCCAAGGCAAATGTACAGTGCAAGTGCTTCGTTAACGGGTGGAAGAGCCCTTCAGATTCCACATTATCAGCCATCGTCGCCAGTTATTGGAACATATTCTGGATGGAATGCTCATTGTGCTTCTGCTTCAGCACCAGTAGGGTAATTGTAAATTACATTTAGTTATATATATGTATCAATAATCATAAGAATGATGAACATCCGAGAAAGAGTCTTCGAGTCGCAAGGAGACATTGCCTTTGCTTGATTCGGATTTTGGAGTCGCGAATAGACATTGTCCTTGCTTGATTCAGGCAATGAAATTAGAAAAACTTTGATCTTATCTGATAGAATATGGAACAAAGTAATGACAATTGCTATAAATATTTCAAAAATTAAGATCGTTATATTTATTTTTTACAGGATGGTTCAACCATCATCCGTTTTTGTTGGCAGATCATATCCAAATAATAGTAATAATAATAATGTAACTTTTAATAGAACTTATAACGAACTTGCAAGGGCCCAATCTCCATTGTTTTGGCAAGTTTCTGGTCCGCAACAATTTGGTCATGTATGGGAAGAACAATATAAGGTATGTAATTTCATTGAAATTTCGTTTGTGAACTATGTTGTGTATAATTTTGATTTATTATTTACAATAATTTAAGGTGGAAAAAACGAAAGTACTTAGTAGAAGAATTCATATTCCGCAGGCTCGGGAAAATGGAGTTGTAAATAATAATACTTCTCGAAATTCTGAGAGTTTAAGACGTATTAGAGGTACACAAACTTCGTTTGTTCAACCTCCAGAATGGACTGGTCCAAGGCAACAATATCCTCCATTGAATGTTCCTGCGAGTTTGAATGGAACTGGTATGTAGGTCATTTCCTCTTTTTCTCTAAAAAATCTTAAATTGTAATTAATAAATTTTTAATACGTGTAGCTCAATCAAATTTTAAACGCCGAAGTCCATCTCCTATGTATGACTTGCAA
Organism: Bombus flavifrons; assembly: GCF_040668555.2. Classification (NCBI taxonomy): domain Eukaryota; kingdom Metazoa; phylum Arthropoda; class Insecta; order Hymenoptera; family Apidae; genus Bombus; species Bombus flavifrons. The sequence goes on along the minus strand of NC_138455.1, from coordinate 5,459,064 downwards.
TCACGAGAGAGAAATCAGTGGAATGGACAGGTATAAATTACTTTAAAATGTAAATTAACAAAATTGAAATGGATTTACTTCTTTCTTACTTCTTTAATACTTCTTTCCTTTAAAAATTAGCAGAATGCGTCTGTACGTAGTACTAGGACACCGTCGCCTTACGAAAATACAGTACAAACGGTAAGCCAACAAAGTAATCATACCTCACCTTATCATCCAAGTGATACGGAAAACGAAGAAGTTGAGGTACTTTTATCTTTTTCTACTCTCTATGTGTTCACGCTTCTTTATTCTTTTCTATATTGATAATTTGTTTTTCAATACATTAGAATTTTTTCAATCCAATAAATAATCATAATGGAATATCAATGAATAATGAAACGTGCACGCCAATTGAACTGCAAGTAACTAATTTAGACCAAAGTATTAATCCAAAAAAGATGAGACATATGCTTGTCTCTATTTTTATGGAACATGTGATGGTAAATATTTAGTATTACAATTGCATTATTTTAATTTTAAGTAACTTTCGTTTATTTTTAATTAACATTTTAGGTGTTAAATGTTTCTATTTTTACACAGTCTGATGGTAACTTTGCGGCAAGTGTCAAAGTACCTTCTTTATCAGACGCACAATACGCGATTTCTCAGTTACATCGTCGTAAAGTAGGGTATAAACGTATTTTAATATCATATGCTCATAGTGGTAGAGCAAGTCCTCAGGTTGTACGAGCGCAAATTGTGATGCTACTGCAAGAAGTACCTGGTCATAAACTCCCTCTTTTTAAGTTTCGAGAAATGTACGAGAGTCGTTTCATGATTTCCATCAGCGTTTCCGAGTTGTACAAAATGAAAGATGTTTGTATTATTACGGAAGATCCTGGTGGTAGAATGGTTTCTCTTAATCCGGATCATAGAAATACTCCATCGCCATGTTTTAATAATACAAATCAGGTACCTTAGATCTTATATATTGTATACTATTATATAGTAAATTCTAGGTTCACGATGATGTATATCAAGCCGAGTTTAAGCTTTTCCGATAAGAGTAGAGTTATATTAATTCCTCTTATCGTTGAGGAGCGATGACGATTATCTAAAAGCGATTAAAGATTATTCTGAAATAATATAAAAAATATTTAATATGTAAATATGTAAATTACATATGAAATATAAACGAGTAAGTGTAATGTTTTAGGAGGAACAAGTAGAGTTACCATATTGTACTATTCATACGTTAAAACCATGGTCTGATAAAGGATGGGCTGAACAAAAAGTAGCATCACTCCCTAATGTAAAAATTTCTTTAAAGGTTCTTGATCCACGTATACACCAATTACTAACAACGCATAACGGAAGTTTACCATTGCCTAGGTATATTGCTATATTGTAATTTTCAAATAAAACTTAATTTTGTTTCTTTTTTATTTAATAATTTTCTTCGTGAAAAATTAATTTTAGTTTGCCAAATTGTTATGAAGCTGAATTTAAAGAAAAATTACAAGTTGTTGAAAATGGAGTACCCTTAGAACATCTAGTATCTTGCTTATCCTGTGTTGAATTGAAACAGGGTATTGGTAGTGTAAAGTATCTTATATGGACAGGAAATAAAATTCATGAAAATAATCAGGAAGGTAAGGTTCTTTAATAGTTATTGTTAAATTAATCAATGATTGATTAACATTAGTATAATTTTCTTTTTCTTCTTAGAGAATAAATGTGTGACTTCTCCGCTTGCAAATCAATTAGCACTTTTCAGTCGTGAATTAGTTGATCTTCTGAAAACTGCTCCACACTGCCAGTTACCATTTAACCGCTTTATACCCGCATATCACCATCATTTTGGAAGACAATGTAGGGTCGCCGATTACGGATTCACCAAACTAATTGATTTGTTAGAAGCACTTACTCATACCGTACAAGTACGTACAAAAATTGAATTAATTTAAGATAAATTATTTCATTAATGAGATATTAATTATGCAATTTAGGTAATGGGTGAAGGAAACAATCGTGTGGTCACATTATCTCATCGTGCACAAGTACGTCGTTTCACGTCTGATCTTCTAAGAGTCTTAAAGTCCAAAGCTAGTAAACAAGTAGCACTTTCAGAATTTCCAAGTGTTTATGCTAGAGTAATAGGTAAGGATCTTTTATGGTATTAAATAATTGAAAAATACAATGCATATATAAGAGAAAAACATTTTTTCTAGCTAAACCATGGGATATTGTGGATTATGGAGTATGTGAAATCGAAGACATTCTCAGTGAAGTATCAGAAAATACTGTGGTTGTCACTGTGATTAATGGAGGAGATAAGATGATAGCTATTCCCAAACGAGAACAAACTGCAGAAGAGATAGAACGAACAAAACAATTTGCTGTCGAAGTATGATATAAACAAAATCAAAAATTTAAGAAGCTAATTATGTATTTATGTATAAATATATCTATACCCTTGTAGGTTGTCGAGTTGTTACGACACGCGCCTCAGTGTAGAATGCAATTTAATAAGTTTGTGCCATCGTATCATCATCACTTTGGTCATCAGTGTCGAGTATCAGATTACGGCTTTACGAAATTAATTGAATTATTTGAAGCTATACCGGAGATAGTTAAAATAGAAGACGATAATTCCGGAGAAAGACAAATTTCTTTAACAGAAAAGGAAGGTCTTCTTGTACTTTCTGAGCAAATATCCAAATTAATTACTCGGTCGAAAGGTTGTCTTAGTATTTCTAATATTGCACAAAACTTTCTACGTCAATTTGGCTATGCGTTAAAACCAGAATTATTCGGTTGCATCTCTGTGTTGCAACTTATGCAGAAACTTGGGGACACTGTGAAGGTATTAAAAAAGAACGTTAAAATTATTCTCATATATATTCAATATTTTAATTTATTAATTTTTCAGATTGTATATTTGCCAAGTAGACCTGTAGTTATGATGGTAGATAAGTCTCACGTGCAGCAATTGATCTTACAATGCCGTCGATTACTCATGGATAAACCACAACATAGAATGTCACTTCAAGAGTTCCAACACTTATATGCTCAATATTATTTAAAATCGTGTAACATAGACGAACTAAAGCAAAATTTATCCAATGTAGTTCGAGTAAGTTTTAATTCTATTAAATGAACATATCTTTATAGAAAACTTTAAAGCTATATATATAATTTCAGTTTACAACACTAAAGGATGAACAGTTCATAGAACTTACTCCATTACATTGTTTTGCTTGTAATGTATATCGTGTAATGATGAATTATGGTGGAGCACTAAAACTTTCGCAGTTCGAGGCGGCATATTTATCTACTATAGGTTCCGTTTGTAACCCTGTAGACTATGGATTTCCAACACTTTTTGCACTTTTGCAAGCATTACCTTGTACGGTAACAATAAAATTATCACGCCGCAAGAAAAACATCATATATTTAAATAAAAAGATTACTGGTAGGTAAAAGTAGTTATTCACAACTGTTTAGGAATATCTATTATAAAAATCGTATAATTCAATTTACTTCTATAAATAGCTGTAGGTATAGCATTACCGCCAACATATGCATCAGGATCATCATATTGTGATACAGATTCCAGTAATGAGTCGTTTGAAAGCGATTCATCCTCTCGTGTCAATGTTTCAAATAATTCAACTATACCAGAGCAAACAAAGTGGGTAGAGCAAGTTTCTGAAAGTCAGGATTCCTGGAAACAAACAGATACAGACAATCTGTGGTCAAAAGACTCTAACAAATCTTGGATGACTTCAAATTCGGAAGATAGATTGGTCAATTGGTCGTTACAAGAAAATGGAAGCGAAAGCTTTCTCAAAAACCTAATGCAAACACCAATTATGCTACATGGTTTTCCACCTGCACCTCCAAAACCAGATTCTCCACCTGAGGTACTTTCTTTATAAACTCTATTATGTGTCTTTTATTTAATAATATAATATAATATAGCATAATGGTAAATTCTATCTTTTAAATTACAGGAAGATCTAAATAAGAATCAATGGGAATCATCAGTTTGGACGACACCAACGAAATTTGCATATCTACAGGACGAACATACTACTAATGTACATGTAAGTATTACCTGCATATGAGTACATTTAATTATTTTTGTAGTACAACTTATTAGTATACTTTCTTTATATTAATAGGTTCCTCCGTTTACTTTACCTCTTTCTTGGAATCACATCACATCAAGTGATAGTAACTTACTATCACCAACAAAGAATTTATTAACTGCTGCAGCCAATCCTTTAAATCCACGTACATCACCTTTCTTCTCTTCCAAACGTAACTTGGTTGTTGCCCCTCATCCTTCTGAATTACCGCTCCCATCGTTATCATTAACTCCCAAAAAGAACGTGACTTCGGAAAATATTATAATTGCTGAGAGTTTTACAAATAAGCAAGAAAAAATTGTTAATAGTTCTATGGAAGACATAAATCTTAAAAATAATGAAAATGATAGCAGTAACATGGAAGGCAATGGTACTAAAGAGAAACACAGTACTCCTACACAACAATGTAAATAATGTACTTCTCTTAATAATTAATTATTATTTCATTTAAATTGTAGCATATCATATATTGAATAATATGTTTTTTTACAGTATTTACAAGCAAACGTCGTTTAGCTGCTCAATTCAATCGACCTATTGAGTCATGAATTCAGTGTGAGGACTAAGAACGTATTTACATACACTGCAGAAGCAAAGAAGCTGATATCTGAACACATTTTGTACCCATATGATGTGTTAATGATGTTAATAAGGAAAGGAACTGTATTAGCATGTCGGTAGGCTGTCACACAGTGGGTTCAAATACCTATATGCCATTTTCTAAATGATGGTAGGTACCCTCCCCTCATTTATATAAGAATTAATTATGATAACAATATATCAATTTGATACATACGGAATAAAAAACAGAATTTATTTTCAAAAGGTATGAAAATATACACGTACATAAATATCTATATACTAAGTACCTATAATTTTTGGTTTAAAAATTATGAATAAGTGTGCGGCGTTTATACCGAGTGATCTGTACTGATTGTATTGCGTGTCAAATTCATGTAGCATTTTTCATACTGTGATATAGAATAGAAAAAGAGGAAAATGAATGCAAATGATAGTGCATAAGGATGAATAAAAAGTGGGCAATAATTGTACAAATCGTATAGGATTGGGCCAAGATCCTATATTGAAAGCTACTATTTGTTATAATAAAATTATACCTTAGTAAAATTTTATGTAAAGCGAAAATTAAAATCGAATTTTTTGTTCATTAATAATGTAATTGCTAAGCATTCTTTTTTTAGCTTTATTAAATGAACTGTTTTCTATGATGGAGATTTTATTGGCTCAACCCTATCAATTATTGTAAATTATTCTCATAAAAAATGAATTGTACTTGAAAGATCAACATATAAACCGTTAAATTATTGTTGCTCAACAATAATCTTATTCTCAATTATGAAATCCAATACAATTCATTTTTATAATTTAACGTTAACTTTATCTTCCATTCGTACAATTACTTTTCTCATTCGTGTCAGAGAATTCCTTTTATTAATATCTGTTCATTTTTTATTGCGTATACGATAATACTTTGTAATTCTATTACGAATGAATGCGTTTTGAGAATTCTAATGGTAATTGAAGTGCAATGTATGGTATTTAGAGCTGTCATATTACTTTTTTGTATAAATGAAATGTTTTTAATTAAGGAATTATTAAGTTTAATGTTAGTAGTCAATATTGAGTAACTCAAACTTGCAAGAATGGATGAAACAAACATGATATACGAAATGAAATTTTACGAATTCCATTTAAATTCATTAAAGGGATTGTTGAATAGTGATAGGCAATAAATATTTTATCGAAAGTGAGACAAATAAGAAGTACACCTTTGTATCGATCAGGTTTCAAACTTTAATGTTACTTTTAGTAATGACAATATTATTCTACGAGATTTTGTTTTCAGCGTCAAATGAGAACAGAGAGAGAAAAAAAGATATTGATCATTATCTACAAAAAATATGATTAATAGATTTAATATGTGATATGAATGAATGGTAAGAAATTGCTCTCTTTGAATTATATGTAAATGATCTTGTTGATCTCATATTTTATTTTATTATTAAGAAGTATTTTATATTAAAAATAAAATATGTATACAATTTCGCGAACAGAGGGGAGCCTGGATCAAAAACATTATGAATTGTTAAATGAGTTGCCACTGAAAAGATTCTACTGCAGGTTCGCTACATTGCTTGAGATATTATTAAAAAATGAAAGAATCATGAATCAACTTAATCGTACTAAAATTTATGATTTGTTATACAACAGTCATATGTATTAATATTTTTACCATGTTTTCTAAATCTAATTTGTATTAATTTATTCAGATCAAATGAGATAGCTTTGTTACATGTTGTATATTTATTATGTAGGCATGTGGGTTCTATCGTATTTTATATCTATGTGAAAAGAGTGATAATTTTTACTTTATTTTTTAAATTGTACGAATTCGTCATTTTTGATTTTCTATTAGTCACTACAAGATTTCTTTTTATATTTTAAGAAACTTTTATTATTTGTGAATCTAAAATATTTAACATTATGCACTTATATTTTTCGTAAATATTGATTGTTTAAAACATTATTTATAGTAAATTTTATTTAGAATGGTTCTTAATAACGTTCTGACTAATAGAGAATTAAATTGGTCTTTATGCAAAAAATGTCAAAACGTGTGAAATACTGTAATAATTGCATAAGAAAGTTTTATTGTAATAACAAATACAAAGAAAATTATGAAGTATAAATAATCAATGGAATCTTCTAAACAAGTATTGAATAAGATAATTTGTTATACAATAGATCACAAATTTTCATAAATACTGTTGTTATAAGCGATAAAACTGAATCAGTGTATGAAATTTGAAAATTAAATTTGTGAGGTACAAATTTTAAGTATTAGTTGTGCAATCATTTATATTTTTATTCATTGTACAATAGTTCATAATACAATACATTAATTTATTTTATCATCTTTTACAGAGTATGTATCCATGTAATGATACAAACTCAGCTTTAATTTCAAACTGAGATGTATAGTATGAACATGAATAATATTTTATATCGCGTATTTTTTATTAGTAATGCCACTACCGAGTGGACCATGACGCCGTTCCCAAACCATGCGATGTTTTTGTTTCATGTATGCATGAAGTACATATAGGTCTGGACCTAGGTCTCCATCTGTATTTCATTGATACATTAGAATTAAAAATAAAACTTAGAATAAAGTAAGAATGATAATTTAAAAAATGTTATATACATTTTGAAAACCAAGCACCAGATGCTTCTACATAAGCATTATAGTAGTCAGTACAAAATTTATCTTTGTCTTCCCCATAGTACCACCCACAATCTTCGTATCGTTGTCTTAGTATACTAAGAATTTCATCATCAACCAGCCTAATTTTGATCACATATTCAAGTATTAGTACATTTAGTCGATAATGTAAAAACATATAATATTATATTAGCATTTAACGAGATGTACTTATCACGATCAAATTGATATTGCGCTTCTGTCATACAAGCAAGATCAAGTTCGTAACATTCATCGACTGTTGGAACTCGGCGAAATTTTTGATGATACCATGGATATTTCTTCTGATTTGGTACAACGATCTTTTCTGTTAAAATAAATCATATATATATATATATGTGTATATAGACACCGTCGTTGATTTCTATAATGACATAACTAAATAACTGATTAGATAATACCTCGGAAATATTCGACCGGTGCGTCCCATAAATAAAATATTTTGTTCATTATTCGATAGAAGGTATTTTGTTCCGGATCCATTTTTTTTTTAGATTAACACAATATATACAAACTAAAAATTATTTAATTTGTTGAAAACCTGTACATACGAAATTGTAAGATCCTCCATTCAACTCATACAAGGATCATACAAAGAACTACACACTGACAACGAGCAAAAATAAACTATATGGCTATATATATGTATTATCTAGTGATCATTAATTACATATAGTATCTTCTAATAATTTGATATTTTTAAACGATATGCAATATTAATCTTGCCTATTTCCTTCAATCAATTGTTATATTATCATATTTTTTAGATAAAACGTATTTCAAATAAACCCTAAATTTAACCGTGTAATAACATCATACTTGAGTGTTTCTTTTTTTTTATAAAAAATCTTACTATATACATAAAGAAATTTGATAAAAAAATATCATAAAACATTATAAAAAGAATACTTCAAATCTGCTAGTTTAATACAGGTAAATAAATTATTTGATATTTCTAGTTTTTAAACACTTCCACATCTAGTTACCTTTCTATTGAAAATGTTGGTACAGCTTATTTGTCCTAGAAGTATAAAACCAAAATTTTAGGAAGTGGCTCTTCCATTTTCATCGTTGCAGTCAAGATGGTAAGTTTGTACGTTATTATCTTTCGTAAAAGATAAGCAGATTTGTGTATTATGTTTTACATTAATGTGAGAAACATAATTATTTTATCATAAAATATCTTAACAATGGCATTGTTACATTTTTCGCAATAAAAGTTAGTTAAAATGTTTTATAAAATAATCAGTAAGTTTCTCATACAGCGGCCACGTGTTTCACTTTAATTACGTTTCATGATGATCACATTTTTTAAATGTTTATGGTTATTAAACTGAAAAATTTTGAGGATAAACTCTAGGGCGGTCTGATATATAAATTAATTGTATTTTTTTTTTTTATTTATATGTATTGTTCAATTAACATGAAGAATATGCCTTTTATAGTCGCACAGAAAATTCAGTGCACCCCGCCATGGATCTATGGGATTCTATCCCAAAAAAAGATCTCAACGACATCGTGGTAAAGTTAAGGCTTTCCCCAAAGATGATCCGAGCAAACCTGTACATTTAACGGCTTTTGTTGGTTACAAAGCTGGTATGACTCACGTAGTCAGGGAAGCTGATCGTCCTGGATCAAGTAAGTAATATTTTCTACTATAATTTATTTGTTTCTTTAAATACAATAGATTAGAACTATACATAATATCTACTACCCCTGTTAATTGGTTGGGAATTTGCTATACTAAGAAGTGATCGCGATTTCCACCATTTTGTGTCTCAGTAGAGACAAAATTTTGTAGCGTATTTCAATAGTCTACAGGATTACATAAAAAAATACAAACAAGCATATTAATAGAAATATTACATGTGCTTTGTATATGTTGTACATATTTATATAAATATGTACATGATTATTGCATATATAGCCATAAACCATAAAAAAAAGTGTAGCAGCATGTGAGAAGAAATCGCTTGTCTTTATGAAGTCTTAATAATGCCTTTGTGCAATGGAATATATTTCTTTCAATATTCATGCCTCAGATATCCAATTTTAATTAGTTTTCTGTTTTTTTTTCGACTGTTAATGCTAGTTTCTTCAATTAAATATTTGGTTTTTCTTGCTCTGTGTCCAATCAAATCTAATTTTGCTCTGTAGTCAGCTAGCAAAGCAGTGCTGCATATCCGACACTATGGCCTTAGTTTGATAAATGCAGAAATGTGTTGGTCAACTTTGGTTGCGGTAAAAGAGCTGCTTGATATTGTGCAGTATGGTCTAAACCGCAGTGTCGAAAAACAACTCTATGCCCTGCGAATGCAGAGAGCAGGGAGGCACGGCATATTCCATAACCTCTTTGGAACCCATTGGGTGATGATCATTGAGACAAACCATGCCTGGCACAGTTCTATTATATTACTATAACTTTTTATGGTACCTGTATGAATACACATCTAATTTTATATTTTGCTTTCATTATTTAGAGGTAAATAAGAAAGAAATTGTGGAAGCAGTTACCATTTTAGAAGCACCACCAATGATTGTAGTTGGTGTAGTTGGGTATATTGAAACTCCACATGGATTACGTGCCCTGACTACAGTATGGGCGGAACATTTGTCGGAAGATTGTCGTAGAAGATTTTATAAAAACTGGTAATGCTTTTATGTTAACATATATTAAACATCTGTTACATAGTGTTATAGAGCATATTAAAATCAATCTGAAATCAGCTCTCCGCTCATTTTGATGAGAGCATTTAATTGGATTTAACCTCGAAATGAAAAAATCTTTTGGTAAGGTTGATCCAAAGTGTGTGCAGTCTCCGCTCAGTATGATGAGGCTGGCACGTTACAGATGCGGTTACTTGTAATTTGTTAGCAAAAATACAGCTATTATAGTTACTTTTGTGTAGGTATAAGAGCAAAAAGAAGGCATTTACAAAAGCTTCCAAGAAATGGCAAGATGATCTTGGCCGTAAATCTATTGAAAGTGACTTTGCAAAGATTATTAAGTACTGCAAAGTTGTGCGAATTATTGCTCACACACAGGTAATTCTATTATATAAAATGTATTGTTTATTTATAATATATTATAAAATCTTCATTTAGATATTATTTATTAAAGTCGTTGTTAATTATAGATGAAATTGTTGAGGCAACGTCAAAAGAAAGCCCATATAATGGAAATTCAACTAAATGGTGGAACTATTGAAGACAAAGTTCAATGGGCTCGTGAACATTTGGAAAAACCAGTCCCTGTCAATAACGTCTTTGCTCCAGACGAAATGATAGATGTGATTGGCGTCACGAAAGGAAAAGGATACAAAGGTATGTCTAATATAGTTCATTTCTCTATGTGATTTTTAACCTTTTGTGAACGGGACGATTCGAAGTCAACCATACCCGTAGGATCCGAGCTGCTGCCGCGATAGTCATCTAAAATTGCCAGTGCACATTTCTGCTTAGACGCGCTTTTCGTTCGTAAATGTCAAATGCTAGACATGTACATGCATAGATTCTCCACAGGATAAATAAACTAACATATTTATGAGTCTTTTGCATATATACGCATATATGAAATATCAGTTTTTCGACCATAGCGACGCGTTTACGTGGGACACATATGAATCTTTTGGCTCTATCAGTTGTCTTTGCCAAATGCATATATGAGTTCCTCGGCCAAATTGATGGTTTACGCAGAACGCATATATGCGGCGGTAGTCCGCAAAGGGTTAAAAATTATGTACGTAGTTTAAAGAACATGGACTAAATGATGACAAAGCATGATAAGATTTATCTGATTGTTTTGAAGATATTTCATGCTGCCTTCCTACTGAAGTCCTTACTAATACTAAAAGTTATCCTTCTAGTACTAAAAGTTACGCTTCTATTCTTTTGAAGCTTGTTCTTAATGAACATAGCATGTAATATACATATGTATGTACAATCTTTACAGGAGTTACATCGCGTTGGCATACAAAAAAGTTGCCACGTAAGACTCACAAAGGTCTAAGAAAAGTTGCTTGTATTGGAGCATGGCATCCAAGCCGTGTCTCTTTCACTGTTGCCCGTGCTGGTCAAAAGGGTTACCATCATCGTACAGAAATGAACAAGAAAATCTACAGAATTGGGCAAGGAATTCACACTAAGGATGGCAAGGTACGTGTCTACTTTTTATGATGAATAGTTAGTGCCTCTTCCCTATGTTATTTTCTTTTTATACGAAGGTAACTTTGTGAGAGGCGTACATGAATAACTTGTAGTCATAGTATCTAAAAGCCGTCGATCATGATACTTTAGATCTCCAAAGCAAGTAACATGTATTATATATTAATTTATTATAAATTTCTATTGTCTGTCATAAAAAACTTAAATAAATTTTCAATATTTTTCAGATCGTAAAGAACAACGCATCTACAGAATACGATCTTACTGAAAAAACTATCACTCCAATGGGAGGTTTCCCTCACTATGGTGAAGTGAATAATGACTTCATTATGATCAAAGGTTGTTGTATGGGACCAAAAAAGCGTGTGATAACATTGCGCAAGGTAATACGCTATGACCGGCTTTTTTTAGTAATTTTATTAGTATTTTCGTGATGAAATTCATAGAGCCGTTACTGTTATGAAATTACAGTGATATTTAATGATAGGACTGATATGTAACCAAAATTATAATTATCTTATATCAAATTGATATAATTATAATACAAACATGTATTTCTTTATAGTCTTTACTGGTACACACCAAACGTTCAGCGTTGGAAAAGATCAATCTTAAATTCATCGATACCAGCTCCAAATTTGGACATGGTCGTTTCCAAACTGCTGCTGATAAGGCTTCGTTTATGGGTCAACTTAAAAAAGACCGTATTCGCGAGGAACAGGCACAAGCTACTACCTCGGCACCATCAGCTACAAGTGCTTAATGGAGCACGTTGCATACTCAAATCTGTACGCAGTGGGAAAATAAAAAATTGTATGAGAAACTTCACCGACTTTTAATTTTGTTGTAATTGAAAAATCATATTTTCTTATCAATTCCTTTTAGAATTTTTGAGAAGTGTTATAACCAAATGTACAAAATATTTTTTATACATATAATGTATATCTTGTGTTAAGTATTGTTTAATTTTATTGTATTAAATTGCATATAATTGTATTTGTATATGGGATTATGAAATTGTGGTACATTTCTAAAAAGCTAACTTTGATGCAAGACAATACAAATACAATTCATTCTATTATAAAAATTTTGATATATTCGGTATTAAATTATTTACCTGAGTGGAGATCTAAATCATTTACGTAATATAAATTATCGAAGACATGTCAGTTCCAGCGTTACCGAATCGTGAGAATTTTAACCTTTTGCGAACAGAGAGGTTCAAAGTCAACCGTGAACGTGAGGCCAAGATACTACCACGATAATCATTTAAAATTACCTGCACACATCCCTGCGTAGATGCGCTTTTCGATCATAGATGTCAAATTCTAGACATGTACATGCACAGATTCTCTACAGGATAAGTAAAATGACACATATGAGTCTCTTGGTAGTATTTTAGTTGTTTTCGCCGAAAGCGTATATGAGTTTCTCATCCAAATTGATGGCTTACGCAGAACGCATATATGTGACGGTAGTCCGCAAAGTTTCACTCTGCAACGATGAAAGTCAATCTGATGGAATCAAATGCAATCAAGTGGAACTAATCGCAAATTGAATAATGCTTAGGTAAGTTAATCTGTGTATCTTTTAAAATTATAAATTATATAATAGCAGCATTATTTTTTTAAATACTATAATGTTGCATTTATAAATCTTGTGTTTCTCAAGTTAATTTAATACATGTTGTTAGAAAGTGTAAAATTGCTTCTGATGAAAAACTCAATCTATTAGAAGATTTGCTGATATACATGGAAGCCCAGCAGCTGTGATTTTAATACCTTTTTTTCTTGGTTCGAACATTTCCGTAAAATTTCAAAAAGAAAAATCAAGTAACTTTCAGCAAATTCGAGGTAATGTTGTTATTTATATAACGTAATATGTATGTATGTATTATTTATTAACAATATCCTTACATTTTTAGCAAATTCTATAAATAGAAACGGTTCTGTAATTGAATCACAAATTGTTACCAGTTCTACCAAGGCAAATGTACAGTGCAAGCGCTTCGTTAACGGGGCATAACACGGTTGTATACAGTACAACACAATATAACAAGAAAATACCCAAATTTATTTTATTAAAGGGCAATAAATTTCTACAAAATGTTTACGCGATACTGCTGGCGTTGGATGCTATCCTCGGCCACAAATCTGCACATTCTTTTGCAACGGGTCCTGTGATAGCTGACCCTTTCATTTCTCCCTTATTATTGACAATGACTCCTGCATTGTCTTCAAAATATATAAAAACTCCGTCTTTCCTTCTAAAGGGTTTTCGTTGCCGTATTATGACTGCAGGCATAACTACAAAAATGCAGTTTAAAAACGTTATCAGTATTGTTGTCTGTCTGTATTTAATCATACAAATTATATACTTTCCCTTAATCATCGCAAAAGAAGTATAAAATGACCATGTTTGTATCTCTTGATAATTGTATAAATTAATTAATAATTAAATAATAAAAAACAAAAATTCTATATAATTAATTTTAAGAAGTTCTTTGTATAGAAGAGTTACTACTTTAACATTAAATAAATAATAAAAATAATGGAGATACTAATGTATATATTCTTTGAGATGAATACTGAATTACAAAATAGTTCCAATTACCCTTTTTTCTAAGTTCAGGTTTTCCCTTTTTGACAGTAGCAACTATCATATCACCTGACCCTGCAGCTGGCAAACGATTTAGCCTGCCTTTAATACCTTGAACTGCGATGACATACAAATTTTTGGCACCTATAAAAAAGAAACGTTTATATTACAAATTCAATCTAATAAAATTCAGAAGCTTTTATGGAAAAACTTGAATTTAATCAAATAGCAAGGGTGAACGATATATTGGTTGAAATTGTTAAATTGCATAAATTCATATTTCATAGATTCGTTGGCCTTCTCAATTTATAATTATTTCAATTTAATACACTTCTGTTAATAGTATTAAATAATAACTACATAGTTTTAATAACACTTCTTTGCTTGAATAAGCAATTTAATTACTAATATTTATTCACATAATGATATGTGATAATGTTTATTTTAAGTAAAATTTCAGAAATTTATTTACGAAACTATTATACTAAAGAGCTTTAGTACTACTAAATTAACTGTTTATCATATTCAAAGTAAAGTTAAATCTATGAGAAATAATCAAGAAATGCCAGTAACAACCGTCAATCACGTATTGTTTTTGTTCATAACATAACCAGTTTTTTTTAGGTTAAGCGTTATTTTTATAGCATTTTCTAAATGTTTACCAGTATTATCGGCACAATTTATGACTGCTCCAACTGGTAAGCCCAGTGATATCCTAAATTTTGCTCCGGCAGAACCACCACGTCCTTGAAAAATAATAATTCTATATTAATCCTTCCTATTAATGTGCATGTCTAACGGGGTATTTTTCTCCAATACAATCATCGATTTATCCAGGTTCTGTTGCTATTAGTGAAAAATTATTTTTCCAACTGTATATTACAAGCATTCGTTTGACATTTGTTCATTTCTTTTTGAATTGATAGCTAACACTTTGATGGATTTCGTTGGATTTGGAAAAACAACTTACCTCTCTTCGACATCTTGCTGTGTTTAAAAGAGAAAGAAACTGCTGTTTATCGCGCATTAACTTTCGCGCAATCACGAATCGCTTCCGACGCGGGAGTATTTGCAGTGTTCAAATTTCAAATCAATACTTTTTCAAGAAATTATCGTAATTAATTTGACACAGGTAAAAAAGTGCAATTCTAGTATTCTCCTTCCATCGTGTTATTAATGAATATTTTATAATATATTTAATTTATTATATATACTTGCATAGAATTATCTCTGTTATAAATTGTTTAGTTCTCATTTAAGAAAATGAGGAATATTTTATTTTAAATATATGTATACATTTTCATCCAAGTAGTAGTATTTCAATTAATTAAGTATCATTAATCTATATATATTTAATACTATATACATTTTTGTTTTGAACTATGTTACAAATTAGTCAATCTTATTTGTTTTAAATGTAATTATAATTATTATTATAGATTTACAATTACTTGTTTTTTCCGTTATATAACATTGTTAATAAACATATAATGTATAACAATTAATTAAGTATTTAATATAACTAAATTAAAAATTAATAAGCATTAATGTAAACATATAACAGAATTACATAAATATTTAATACATATACTTTATTTAATGGCTATTTAATTATAATGTAATTGCTTTAAGAAGAATACAATATTATATTATAACAATTTTACTGTATTAATTTTTATTATGAAAAAAAATCGATATTGCCTTCGCCGATTTTCCTTGTTTTGTCATTTGATGTAGCTCAGAGTAGAGCAAAGTAATTAAATTTCACGTTGTTATTAGTATTACACTTACCAGATAAAATGCCTTGTCCCCTGTTAGCAGATTCTATCACTCTAGAATTGGAAGGTAACTATTAAAACTTTATTTCAATACATACTTCGCGTTAAGTTCTGACTGCCATGAAACTTAACCTTGTCTCTCAAATTTACGTTATTTATTCACATTTTTTTTATGCGTCTTTAAATAATAGCTAAATTTGCACATAAAAGATACTATATTTCTGTTGTAAAGCTTTTTCTAGTTTCCTCATTTGTTTTTTATCTCATGTTTTTCTCATAATTATGCAAAACCTTAGTATTATTGTTTAGAAACCCTAATTAATACTTTTTTCTTTAGCACAAGAGCCATGGCCTCAGCCAATTACTTTGTATCAACCATATGAAGTTGAACAAATATTATTGCCTGACAATGCAAATTGTTTAGCTGTACAAGCTTTCCTTAAAATGTGTGGCCTTGATTTTCAAATAGAACCAAGAAGCAATGCAGAATATATGTCCCCATCTGGCTGTGTACCATTTATTAAATGTGGGGCATTTTTAATATTTGAATTTGACAATATCGTATCATTCATAGGAAATAAAGGCAGAAGTATATGGGACAAATTCAATTAATGACTTAGAAACGTAAAGCTATTATCTGAGCTTGCAAAATGCATTGTGCACTGCGTAAGAAGCGGGAGAGGTAGCGAATTGGATAGTTGCATGTTACTTTGATCGATGTTTGCTTCCTGTTTGTGGTACTAATTTTATTCAAGAGTCGATACGATGTATGTGTCGTTTGTGATTTTAATTTGCCAATTGTTTTGTAGTTTTTCTAGAACTTTTTAAGAAATTTCGTTTATCTTACGTTTGGCCACGTCCTGTATGCCCGTACAAGCCGACAACAATTTTTTAAACTATGTGATGGATTAATGTTTTAGGTAACGTTCGATTTTTTGTATATTATATCATATATTGAATATTATCTGTGCAATTTTTTAATATTACTTGATGATGTCCATAATAATAATACTAATACATTATTAACAACACAAAATATAGTAGTGATATTTATAAATTTTGTTAATATTCATTTTCTCTTCATTCTCTTGTCATTATTAGGCTTTATTTCCCTATCGCACGTAATTATATATTAATAAAATATTGCTTCTATTTATTCCCATTGAATATATATTTATTATACGCATTATTTTGATCGTAGATTTTGTATTGGAATGTTACATGACATTCTTTAAACCACATGGCAGACCAAGATAATGCAGATTACTATGCACTTTGTACAAATGACCAAAATAAGACAGAAGGTCTAAATGAAAGGCTAATAGAAAGGAGCATATCTCAATCATTATGTGACCTAAACAGTAGGAATAATAGTGTTACAGTTGAAAATGCAGCATCTGTTTCTCCATTATTAAGTCACTATAAATATCATCGTTTCTCACATCATGATAGTCCAGTTAATTTTTCATCTTTATCAACGTATCTTCCACCCATTGGTGTATTTTGGGATATAGAAAATTGCCATGTTAGTATTAAATCTTATAATTTTATATTACTGAAATGTATTACATAATACTATAATTAAATATATTTGAAAATATAAAATATTTCTTATGATTATTACAGGTACCAAAAGGAAGGTCTGCCATGGCTGCAACCCAAGTAATTAGAGAAAAATTTTTTGGTGGTTATAGGGAAGCAGAATTTATTGTAGTTTGTGATGTCTTAAGAGAAAATAATCGGGTTATGAAAGAATTGAATAATGCTCAGGTAAGTTAATCTGTGTATCTTTTAAAATTATAAATTATTTAATAGCAGTATTATTTTTTTTTATACCATAATGTTGCATTTATAAATTTTGTGTTTCTCAGGTTAATTTAATACATGTTGCTAGAGAGTGTAAAAATACTGCTGATGAAAAACTCAAACAATCTATTAGAAGATTTGCTGATATACATGGAAGCCCGGCAGCTGTGATTTTAATATCTGGTGATATTAATTTTGCTCCTGATCTCAGTGATTTGCGTTATAGGAAGAAAATTCATGTGATACTTTTACACATGAAAAATACATCTGAAGCATTGATACTGTGTGCTAATGAGCACTATGATTTTTCAGAACTTATGGAATCACTGCCATCTACAACAATACAGGTAAATATTAATTAATTTTTAATTTCATATGACATTTTTCTAATTTTTTCTTAATAAAAAATAAAACACAACTAGTATTTGTGATTGAAGCTTTGTACAATAAACTATTTCATCATAATAGTTTTTTTATTGTATATAAATATGTATATTAATTTGTCTGTTAATATTAAAATATTTTTGAGTTTGTAGTAAGTATGTATATCTATGTAAATTAGGTTAAAATACGTACTATCTTTATAAATGTAAAATATGAACATGTTAATTATCTCCATATATGTGGGTATGTTTTTTTAGTATTTTGCAAAGTTATATACCTTCCAGGTTACTGCATATTGTGATCTCCTAGTTAGTAACCTTCCCGAAGATCACGATATTATGTCTATTAAATGTTATCTTAAACAAATGTTCGAAAGCTGTGGTGGTCAAGTGATGGAAATTCAGTCAAATACTGCAATTGTACGCTTTACTTCAAAACCTTCTGCAGACAGGTATTATATTAGGTGAAGTAAAAAGTTCTGAGCGCTTTTTCGCTTTATTTCGACGATGAAATTAACATAGTCAAGATTATTCGATTTAGATTAAATATGCGCCGTTTTGTTCGATTACTTTTGTCCATTTTGAAGGCAATTTCATAATTCCGCGGTTGAAGAAGTCCTCGTCCCTATTGGTAAAAAACTTGACCAGCTCATTTTCACAAGCCTCTCTTGAGGCCAGTTTTGTACCATCAAGAAAATTTTGCAAAAACTTAAAAAGGTGATAATCGCTTGGTGCCAGGTCTGGACTGTACGGCGGATGCGATAGAACCTCCCAGCCAAGCTCTCGGAGCTTCTGACGCGTCGTTAAAGATGTGTGCGGCCTGGCGTTGTCTTGATGGAACACAACACCTTTCCTATTGGCCAATTCTGGCCGCTTCTGGTCGATCGCCTGCTTCAGTCTGGTCAGTTGTTGACAATAGAGGTCCGAATTAAGTGTTTGCCCCGATGGGAGCAGCTCATAATGGATGATTCCCTTCCAATCCCACCAAACACACAATAAAACCTTCTTGGCCGTTAATCCACGCTTGGCGATCGTTTGGGCCGGCCCACCGCGATTGGACCACGATCTTTTTCGGCTGTTGTTCTCGTATGTGACCCATTTTTCATCGCCAATCACCATCCGCTTCAAAAATGGGTCGATTTCGTTACGTCTCAACAAAGAATCGCAGGCATCAATTCGGTCCAAAAGGTTCTTTTGCGTCAATTCATGTGGCACCCATACGTCGAGCTTCTTCTTGAGACCAGCCTTATGCAAATGGTTCCAAACGGTTTTCTGGCTAATCTTCAGTTCCTGGGCAATGGAATAAGTGCTCACATGCCGGTCCGACTCGACGATTTCCATGATTTTATCCACATTTTCGACGATTGGCCTACCAGAGCGTGCCTCATCTTCGACGTCCATATTACCAGAACGGAATCGTTGGAACCACCGCTTTGCTGTTGCATTCGATACTGTACTGGGTCCATAAACAGCACAAATTTTTTTGGCCGCCTGCTCCGCCTTTTCACCTTGGTCGTAGTGGTACTGAAGAATGTATCGAATTTTCTCTTTTTTTATCTCCATTTTCGAACGCTGTAACACACAACTGGCTTCACCGAACACAAAACTGACAAAGAACCTTTTTGATGCGTAATATCACCTTGAAATCGGTGTATACTATGACTCGATGCGATGTGCACATCGTGAGATATGGCTCACTAAAGACATCTAGCGAAAAACGCTCAGAACTTTTTACTTAACCTAATATATATGTATATTAGTTGTCTTCTTACTATTTCGTAAATTTTGTTTAATTGTATACAAAATAATAATTGTATGTCTCAAAATGTAGTATTCATAATTTAATTATACTATTAATAATATATGATATCAGACGTAGCTTTATGTTTGAATAACCCGCCTATTAAGTGACCAATGATTTACTCCTGTGTACAAACATTCTATTGGTCTGTTTAGTATTAACAAAAAAGAGCTGTATTTAAAGTATGTAGTAGGGATAGATACATAAATAAGGTAGAGTTCAAATAGTGTACAACAATGTAACGAACCTAATGGCACTGTAAGAAGATTATAATTTTGATTTGTATAACATACCTAGTTCATATATGTGTATAGTAGTAATTAAGTGTTGAAAAATTGTTATTTTCTGATATATTGTTATTATTTATCGTTTTATTTATCTATATTACAATGTTGACACAAACTGATAATTTTATTTATATATAAGGTAAGATTATAATATAACTGCTAGTAAAAAATTATTTCTTCGAAAAATACAAGCATTTAGTGAATTATATATACTAATTAAAATGCATCGAATTTCTCTGAGAAATAAACGGACATTATAATTTGTATTATACATGTGTTTATTAAAACCTTCAAGGTCATTTATAGACAGAATTGATTATCTTGTGTACTGACCCTTTGTAATCACAGTTAACCGACTTTGCTTAATAACAATGTGACTTTTTTTTTTATAGGGCTCAGAAGCGTATGGATGGAAAGATTATTCTTGGTTCGAAAATTTCCGTAAAATTTCAAAAAGAGAAAACAAGTAACTTTCAGCAAATTCGAGGTAATGTTGTTATTTATATAATGTAATATGTATGTATGTATTATTTATTAACAATACACTTTTTCTTACAATACACAATTCTTACACTTTTAGCAAATTCTATAAATAGAAACGGTACTGTAAGTGAATCAGAAATTGTTACCAGTTCTACCAATGCTGTTTCGACCGTTCGCGGAGAGACGCGATCGCGAGATAGCACGTCAACGAGAGTTGTAAGTTCCCGTTACGATTAAATAATCGACGCCACGAACTGATCGATCCCCTTATTTCTATTATGATAATAAGGGTAGTTTAATGAATTTGCACAGATATAACACAAATAAATTAATGTTTAATTCAACAACTTATTAACTAGAGAGATATAAATGGAACAAAAATATAACTGCGTTTTGGTTGATGAGTAATGCGCGACGTATGATATGTGTTGACGGTTCGACTTCTCGAAAAGTTCTGATCGCCCTTCGATCTTTTTCGTCTTCTCTCGAAGACGACCCCCACTACGTTCGGATCACGTCACATTCTTTTACGCGAGGTAAAATAACGGCCACGAGTCGACGTTTCTGGAAGTCGCCCTGCTTAATGAACCATGCGCTTGACACTACAAGGTTTATTTGCCGGGCAGACGCGACGATCCGTCTGCGACATTGTAGTGCCACGATCGACGTTTGAGAATATGGCCTATGGCAAGCTGCATGGCGTAACATCCTCCCCCCGTTGAGAGGGTGCCGATCAAAACTAGCGAGATGTGTTATTGTTGAAGTTCCCATCTAATTTCGTCTCGGTGACTGGTTGTTCGGGTTTCTCGAGATCGGGTTGAATTGGCAGTGGGACAAGCCTTTTGACGTCCCGATCCAAAATATTCTTTGCCGTCTGAACTGTAGCTGTCCGGATGACACCATCGGCGCCTGGATGAACCTTAATAACTCGGCGCAGAGGCCAATGCATGGAGGGCATGTTGTCCTCCCTGAGGATGAAGATTGTGTCCTCCTGGATGCTGTCTCCACCCTTGCTCCATTTATTGCGGTTGGTCAGCTCGTTCAAATACTCTTTATGCCAGCGGTTCCAAAAATGCTGTTTAAGCTGTTGGATATGCTGCCATCTGGAAAGCCGGTTTGATGGAATGTCCCTGAAATCTCGATCACGTAAGCACATTAATGAATCGCCAATGAGGAAATGTCCGGGAGTGAGGACTAGGAGATCATTTGGATCGGTAGAGATGGGAGTTAGCGGGCGTGAATTGAGCACTGCTTCTATTTCTATGATGAGAGTGTTCAATTGTTCAGAGGTGAGTAACTCGTTGCCGACTACACGTCTAAGGTGGCGTTTGAATGACTTCACCGCTGCTTCCCATAGCCCACCGAAATGCGGGGAATGAGGGGGAATGAAGCGCCATTCGATTTGTTTGTCGGCTAAAAATGCGGTTACTTTTTCCTTGTGGTTGTCCGATTGTAATAATTCATGAAGCTCTCGTAATTCGTTGTTTGCCCCGATGAAGTTGGTGCCGTTATCAGAGTGGATGGTGGAGCAATACCCTCGTCGAGCGATAAATTTACGAAGAGCGGCGATGAAGGCTTCGCTAGTGATATCGTCAACGAGCTCGATATGTACCGCTTTAATTGCTAGGCATACGAAGATGGCTACGTATATCTTTATCTGACGGCGGTTACGATCTCGTTTTTCTTTGATGTGGAACGGCCCACAATAATCGACGCCGACGTTTGTGAATGGGCGAAATTCCGTTACTCGTGCCTCCAGCAGATTACCCAGTACGTATTCTACCGGAGGTGGTTGAGCGCGGCAGCAGCGGACGCAGCCTTTGATCGCCCGCCATACTTGACTTCGACCGTCGACGGGCCAGTATCGTAGTCTTACTGCGTATAACGTAGCCTGCGTTCCGGAGTGCATGTGGATCTTGTGTTCATGTCCTATGATGCGTGTTGTAACGGATGACTTAGGTAATACTATTTGATGTTTCTGGGCGAAGATCATCGACGACTGACTGAGTCGACCCCCGACTCGCAATATTCCTTCCTTGTCTATGAACGGGTTGAGTCGCGTGAGTTTACCCTTTATCGCCGCGTTTCGATCTTTTTGGAGTGTACGAATTTCCTCGGAGAAATGGACGTTTTGTAACAATCTTATTAGCTTGTCGTGTGTTAAGCTTAATTCGGTTACGGTTAGAGGTGCCGCTCGGTTCTTTTTTTGTTTCCAACGGAGGCAACGAGCTATGATTCGTATCAACTTGGGCCAGGATGAATGTCTTTGCAACAAACTGTAATCGGCAGGGTTTGCGGACAGACAAATCACCCCTTTCTGTTCCGGTACTTCAATTTGCGATGTTAGCGCCCATGTCGGCCAGTAGTCTTCCGACTGGCAGAGCCATGCAGGACCGTGCTGCCAAATGGTTGGGCGCAGAAACTCTTCGGGTGTTTGGCCGCGCGAGATTAAATCCGCGAGATTGTCGTTGGTAGGAACGTGGCGCCAATCGCGGATACTGGTTTTTGTTTGAATTTCGGAGACTCTGTTAGCGACGAATGTTTTGAGAGTGTGAGGTGATGTATTGAGCCAATGGAGGATGATGGTGGAATCGGTCCAATAGATAGTTCGAATAATTTTGTGCAATAGGGCTTGTTGTACTGTCGACATCAGGGACGTAAGAAGGAGTGCTCCGCTCAGCTCGAGCCAAGGAATGGTCTGGTACTTGAGCGGGGTGACTTTCGATTTTGCGGTTAAAAGTTGGGTCCAAACACGGCCGTTAGTGTTAAGGGTTCGGAGAAGGCTCCGTAAGCCTTTTTGCTGGCATCGCAGAAACCATGCAATTCAATTTCCATTGCGGATTTAATTATTGCCTTGCGTTGGAAACTGATGTTGTTTAATAAGGGTAATTGGGCGTAGTACCTGTCCCACTCTGTATGTAAATCGATCGGAAGTGATTCATCCCAATCGATTTTCGACGACCATATTCGTTGAAGCAGCATCTTGACCCGAACAATCACCGGTGCGAGCAGACCGAGCGGATCGTAGATTTTTGCGATCTCCGAGCTGATGATTCGTTTCGTGACTCGGGAGGGGGTGGGTTTGACTTCGACCGAGTAAAGAATGAAGTCGTCGGATGAATTTCAAAACACCCCCAGCGTCTTCAAGGTTTGCGAATCGCCCAAAAAATGTTGATAATTTGTTTCTTCTATGGAAAGTCCGTGTAATAAGTCGTTGTCGTTTGATGCCCATTTTCGTAT
This sequence comes from Bombus flavifrons, assembly GCF_040668555.2. NCBI lineage: Eukaryota > Metazoa > Arthropoda > Insecta > Hymenoptera > Apidae > Bombus > Bombus flavifrons. Next base: position 5,435,105 of record NC_138455.1, on the reverse strand, counting down.
GTTTAAGCCGACCAGTTGAAGTAGATTGGTGAGTTCTGTTCTAAGCGTGAGGGCTTCGTCCTCCGTCTCAGCTCCAGTGAGAGCGTCGTCGACGTAGAAATCCCGTTGCAGTACCTGCGCTGCACGTGGAAATCGATGTCCTTCGTCCTCTGCCAGTTGCTTGAGGCACCGAATGGCTAGATATGGGGCTGCGGATAAACCGAACGTTACGGTGTTGAGTTGATATGTTTCTGTTTCTCCACTCGCGTTGCGCCATAATATCCTTTGATATTTCCTATCCTCTGGTCGTACGAGGAATTGCCGATACATTTTTTCGATGTCGTCAGTGAGTACGTATTGATGAGAGCGGAATCTAATTAGTATGTAAAATAAATCTTCCTGTAACTTGGGTCCTGTGTGAAGTGTATCGTTTAGGGAGATTCCGGTAGTGCTTGGTGCCGATCCGTCGAAAACTACACGGAGTTTGATGGCTTGACTCGATGCTTTGATTACGCCATGATGGGGTAAATAGTATCCGTTGTCGTCGGAGTGGTTGACATTGACCTTCGTCATGTGTCCCAATGCCAGGTACTCCTGTATTACCGTTCGATATTCTGATTCGAAGCGTTTGTCGTGCTGAAATCGGCGATTGAGTGAGGCGAGTCGTTTAATTGCCAGCGTTTTAGAGGATCCGAGAGACTGAAGTTGATCTTTGAATGGTAGAGCGACGGTGTATCGTCCTTCGCTGGTGCGTCGGATGTGGGCTTGGAAGTGTTCTTCGCATCGACGATCTGCCTCTGAGATATGTTTAATCGAGGGTCCTTCGTCGATTTCCCAAAACCGCGCGAGGTCTGCTTGTAGAGTCGTCGTGGATGTGTGAAATGTGTTTGTCGCGGTTTGGGAAGTTGGACTCCCCCCGATTACCCATCCGAATCGCGTTTTTTGCAGACGCAGTTCAGGCTCGTCTGACTGCGTTAGGTTGATTTGTCCCACACACATCGACGCGAGTATTGAACCTGAGCTTAGTAGCACATCGATCGGAGCTGGTAAATGAAATCGTGGATCGGCCAATTTGAGATTTTTGGGTATCTCAAGTGTCGAACGATCGATGGGTTCGCTTGGAATTAAGGTTGATATGGTCGGAATGACAAGGAACGTTAGTGTCCGTGTGTATGTGCCGTCAGTGGAAGTGATCGTGGCAGTGATGTGTCGCTTAGAGGTCAAGGTATTTAGAGCTCCGATTGGGACCGAACATTTGTTTTGCTTTATTTTAAGCGATTTTGCTAATTCCTCGGTAATGAAATTCATACTAGATCCGGCGTCGAGCAACGCTCGACAACGGATTGGTTGCTGTTTACCATTCATAACGTTAATCTGCGCTGTGATGACTATATCATTGGATAATGATTCGGATGCTACTGGTCTGGTATGTTCGGTCGTCAACGGAGTAGTCGATTGTCGGCGTCATTGGTTATGTGTTCGTCTGTCACTGGGAGGTGGGCTTGGAGACGCGGCTGTTCGTGGTGTTTCCGATCTGTGGTCTGTTGTGTGTCTTTTGCGACGTGGGTGATGAGTAGGGTGGCAAAGAAGGTGTTGTGGATCGACTATTTGATGGGGAAGATTTCGGGCTGGAAGTGCTGGAACGAGACCCTGAATGGCGTTTTGCCCTATGCAGCATGGTATAATGTCGTTCTCCGCATACGCGGCATGATCCCGCGAAACAATGCTTTGTTGTGTGACCTTTTCCGAGGCAGTTGAGGCATAGTGATGCTCTTTTGACCTCCCGAATGCGTTCGCGAAGGGACTTGGTTTTGAAGGTGTCACACCTCCAAATGGGGTGTGGTCCTTGACAGGTGGGGCATGTCGAAGTAACCTGTGTCGCCGTAAATGCATGCCCTCGTGGTGCGCGTTGACGGACCGGAGTGGTTTGTTCCGGTGATTCTCTTGTTTGTTTGACCGTGGTGATCGGTCTGGAGCTTCGTGCTAATCTCTCTAGGAAGTTTAGTAAATGAATGTACGGAGGCACCTCGTTATTAGGCAGCGTCATTTCCCATTGTTTTTGGATACTTAGTGGTATTTTTGAGAGGATGAGGCTGTTAAGCATAGCACTGGTATCGGGGTAGGATTCTCCTAATTTGTTCAATGCATATATGTGTTGTTTAAATGTGTGGACTAAGCGCTTTAATTCCATTGGAGATTCTTTGGTTAACCTTAGATAATCAATTATTGCCATGCAGTGACTAAAAGCTGTGTATCGTGGACATTCGAAACTCTCCTTGAGAACGGCTATAGCCTGACTGTAGTTTACATTACTAAGGGGTAACGCGTTTAAACAATCCGCTGCTTCTCCTTGCAGGGCGGAGTAATGGAATTTCTGTACGTCCGTGAGACTAGGATTTTTATCGATTGTGGAAGAAAAGGTATCATAAAATGTGTTCCATTTCTCTAAGCTTCCGTCAAAAGTAGGGTGCCGAAGATCTGGTAATTTAATGGCTATCGGATTAGAATTTGCGGATGATGCACAGGTTGGAAGGTTTATGAATGTCGACGGCGATGCTGCTTGCGCGTTCCTCAGAAGATTTTGTAGCTTTATGTCTACCGCGACGTACTGATCCCTTATTTCGAAGCCGCGCGCTTGTTCCTCCTCGTCTAATACTTCTAACTCGAGTTGGATGGCTTCGAATTGACTCGCAGCATCGGTCAGTTGCTTCTCGCAGTTGGTTAACAAGAAGTTTTACTGACGCCCGGATTATTCGTACTCGTCCAGTCCTATCCAAGGATAGGAGCTGGTCGATATAAAGAACGAGCTCACCTTATTGTCGTGCGGCGTGAGGTCGCGTGTATGCTTGGCAAGGAACGCCTTGTTCCTTCCCGACGGCCACTCGTTTGGTTGTATTATTAAGTTGTGGAATTCGTTGCTTTGATGACTGTCCAGCTGCGGCGGGAGGCTGCGTGGTTGCGTTCCCTTGCCAATGGGTTGTGCTTCTTCGAAGGTGACACGCCTGACGTCACTGGTTTCGCTGTAGTGATAACGCTCCATCTGCTGGTTTAGATGTATTCACGTGGCACTTGGTGGTCACTGGTAAGTGCACTCTTCACTGGTACGTGATCCGGCTCGAAGGACCAAAAATGTTTCGACCGTTCGCGGAGAGACGCGATCGCGAGATAGCACGTCAACGAGAGTTGTAAGTTCCCGTTAAATAATCGACGCCACGAACTGATCGATCCCTTTATTTCTATTATGATAATAAGGGTAGTTTAATGAAATTGCACAGATTTAACACAAATAAATTAATGTTTAATTCAACAACTTATTAACTAGAGAGATATAAATGGAACAAAAATATAACTGCATTTTGGTTGATGAGTAATGCGCGACGTATGATATGTGTTGACGGTTCGACTTCTCGAAAAGTTCTGATCGCCCTTCGATCTTTTTCGTCTTTTCTCGAAGACGACCCCCACTACGTTCGGATCACGTCACATTCTTTTACGCGAGGTAAAATAACGGCCACGAGTCGACGTTTCTGGAAGTCGCCCTGCTTAATGAACCATGCGCTTGACACTACAAGGTTTATTTGCCGGGCAGACGCGACGATCCGTCTGCGACATTGTACGACGATCGACGGTTGAGAATATGGCCTATGGCAAGCTGCATGGCGTAACAAAGGCAAATGTACAGTGCAAGCGCTTCGTTAACAGGGTATAACACGGTTGTATACAGTACAACACAATATGACAAGAAAATACCCAAATTTATTTTATTAAAGGGCAATAAATTTCTACAAAATGTTTACGCGATACTGCTGGCGTTGGATGCTATCCTCGGCCACAAATCTGCACATTCTTTTGCAACGGGTCCTGTGATAGCTGACCCTTTCATTTCTCCCTTATTATTGACAATGACTCCTGCATTGTCTTCAAAATATATAAAAACTCCGTCTTTCCTTCTAAAGGGTTTTCGTTGCCGTATTATGACTGCAGGCATAACTACAAAAAAGCAGTTTAAAAACGTTATCAGTATTGTTGCTTGTCTCTATTTAATCATACAAATTATATACTTTCCCTTAATCATCGCAAAAGAAGTATAAAATGACCATGTTTGTATCTCTTGATAATTGTATAAATTAATTAATAATTAAATAATAAAAAACAAAAATTCTATATAATTAATTTTAAGAAGTTCTTTGTATAGAAGAGTTACTACTTTAACATTAAATAAATAATAAAAATAATGGAGATACTAATGTATATATTCTTTGAGATGAATACTGAATTACAAAATAGTTCCAATTACCCTTTTTTCTAAGTTCAGGTTTTCCCTTTTTGACAGTAGCAACTATCATATCACCTGACCCTGCAGCTGGCAAACGATTTAGCCTGCCTTTAATACCTTGAACTGCGATGACATACAAATTTTTGGCACCTATAAAAAAGAAACGTTTATATTACAAATTCAATCTAATAAAATTCAGAAGCTTTTATGGAAAAACTTGAATTTAATCAAATAGCAAGGGTGAACGATATATTGGTTGAAATTGTTAAATTGCATAAATTCATATTTCATAGATTCGTTGGCCTTCTCAATTTATAATTATTTCAATTTAATACACTTCTGTTAATAGTATTAAATAATAACTACATAGTTTTAATAACACTTCTTTGCTTGAATAAGCAATTTAATTACTAATATTTATTCATTATTTTTATAATGATATGTGATAATGTTCATTTTAAGTAAAATTTCAGAAATTTATTTACGAAACTATTATACTAAAGAGCTTTAGTACTATTAAATTAACTGTTTATCATATTCAAAGTAAAGTTAAATCTATGAGAAATAATCAAGAAATGCCAGTAACAACCATCAACCACGTGTTGTTTTTGTTCATAACATAACCAGTTTTTTTAGGTTAAGCTTTATTTTTATAGCATTTTCCTAAATATTTACCAGTATTATCGGCACAATTTATGACTGCTCCAACTGGTAAGCCCAGTGATATCCTAAATTTTGCTCCGGCAGAACCACCACGTCCTTGAAAAATAATAATTCCATATTAGTCCTTCCTATTAATGTGCATGTCTAACGGGGTATTTTTCTCCAATACAATCATCGATTTATCCAGGTTCTGTTGCTATTAGTAAAATTATTTTTCCAACTATATATTACAAGCATTTGTTTGACATTTGTTCATTTCTTTTTGAATTGATAGCTAACAATTTGATGGATATCGTTGCATTTTCGTTGGATTTGGAAAAACAACTTACCTCTCTTCGACATCTTGCTGTGTTTAAAAGAGAAAGAAACTGCTGTTTATCGCGCATTAACTTTCGCGCAATCACGAATCGCTTCCGACGCGGGAGTATTTGCAGTGTTCAAATTTCAAATCAATACTTTTTCAAGAAATTATCGTAATTAATTTGACACAGCTAAAAAAGTACAATTCTAGTATTCTCCTTCCATCGTGTTATTAATGAATATTTTATAATATATTTAATTTACTATATATACTTGCATAGAATTATCTCTGCTATAAATTGTTTAGTTCTCATTTAAGAAAATGAGGAATATTTTATTTTAAATATATGTATACATTTTCATCCAAGTAGTAGTATTTCAATTAATTAAGTATCATTAATCTATATATATTTAATACTATATACATTTTCGTTTTGAACTATGTTACAAATTAGTCAATCTTATTTGTTTTAAATGTAATTATAATTATTATTATAGATTCACAATTACTTGTTTTTTCCGTTATATAACATTGTTAATAAACATATAATGTATAACAATTAATTAAGTATTTAATATAACTAAATTAAAAATTAATAAGCATTAATGTAAACATATAACAGAATTACATAAATATTTAATACATATACTTTATTTAATGGCTATTTAATTATAATGTAATTGCTTTAAGAAGAATACAATATTATATTATAACAATTTTACTGTATTAATTTTTATTATGAAAAAAAATCGATATTGCCTTCGCCGATTTTCCTTGTTTTGTCATTTGATGTAGCTCAGAGTAGAGCAAAGTAATTAAATTTCACGTTGTTATTAGTATTACACTTACCAGATAAAATGCCTTGTCCCCTGTTAGCAGATTCTATCACTCTAGAATTGGAAGGTAACTATTAAAACTTTATTTCAATACATACTTCGCGTTAAGTTCTGACTGCCATGAAACTTAACCTTGTCTCTCAAATTTACGTTATTTATTCACATTTTTTTTTATGCGTCTTTAAATAATAGCTAAATTTACACATAAAGGTACTATATTTCTGTTGTAAAGCTTTTTCTAGTTTCCTCATTTGTTTTTTATCTCATGTTTTTCTCATAATTATGCAAAACCTTAGTATTATTGTTTAGAAACCCTAATTAATACTTTTTTCTTTAGCACAAGAGCCATGGCCTCAGCCAATTACTTTATATCAACCATATGAAGTTGAACAAATATTATTGCCTGACAATGCAAATTGTTTAGCTGTACAAGCTTTCCTTAAAATGTGTGGCCTTGATTTTCAAATAGAACCAAGAAGCAATGCAGAATATATGTCCCCATCTGGCCGCGTACCATTTATTAAATGTGGTGCATTTTTAATAACTGAATTTGACAATATCGTATCATTCATAGGAAATAAAGGCAGAAGTTTGTCAAACCATTTATCTGCAACTTGCAAAGCAGACATGAGGGCTTATATGTCATTAGTGAATAATGTTTTTGTAAATGCTGAGCTATATATCTGTTGGGTTGATGAACCAACTTTGAATGAAGTGACTAAAGTAAGGCATGGGAGTGTATATCCATGGCCATTAAATCACTTTTTAAATTGGCAAAAAAGAAAGGAAGTGATAAAGAAACTCAATGTACTTGGCTGGTATAATAAAACTATAGAAGAAGTATGCAAGGAGGTTCAAAATTGCTGTACAGCATTGTCTGAAAGATTGGAGGGTAGTAATTATTTTTCTGGAGAGGAGTAAGTATAAGTTATTAATTTAGATTGCTATAAATGCTTTATTTCTTTTTGTTAATTAAAATTAAACATAACAAATATCTTATATCCATTCGAAATTTTTTCATTGACAAAAATGTACTGTGCTTTTTGTTTAATATTACTGATATTTTGATTTTTGAAAAGACCTACTGAAGTAGATGCTCTTGTATGTGGTCACATATATTCCCTGTCTTCAATCACTCCTTCTCTCCCATCTACTGTTCAAGAGATTGCTGCAGCTATACAAGATTTTCCTAAACTTCTTGAACATGCATCAAGAATTGGACGAAATTACCTGAATAACTGTTTGCTTGAACCTCCGGTTTATGATTTTGAAATCTGTGCATCTTCTTCCAAAGAAACTCTATGGAATTATTCTGAATCAATTGAAGCATTACCGCCACTTTCAGAAGATTCTTTCGAAATTCTCCTTTTAAATCCCTGAATCCTTGTAACAGTGCATTTGTTGCCATAGTTTAAATACATGAAATTTATATTTGACAATATTTTTATTTAATTATATTTAGGACACCTAATGAATTGGATGCCCTAGTTTTTGGACATATTTTTACAATAGTCACAACACCGCTACCTGGTAACAAACTAGCAAATATTGTCCAGAGCTATCCACTGCTAGTGCATCTCTGCAAACGCATTGAAACTAGGTATTTCCAGCGTTCAGAAGATTAGGAGGAATTTCCCTCGGGCTCTAGATACGTCGAAATTATGTACTCTGATAGTACTGATATGAAGTTCCTGTGCTATGCACGCACTCTTGATAGAGATCAAAGTAAAAAAGTAAAGCCAAAATTATGTAGTATCTTATAAACAACTGTCTAAAGAAAGATAAATTCCTTACACTATTCGAAATGATATACAAACTGCGGTTTTAAATAATTTTATTAAGGTATTATGTTATATAACGCATGAGGCACATATATTGTATATCATAAATATGATACAAATTACAGTAAATAAACAAACGTTCAATGTATCTGAAGCCCGAGTCCGAGAACTAGTAAGAAATAGTAAACTTTATAGAAAATAAAGAAAAGTATTGATAGTTGTTATAGCTATTAAATATGAAAATTATATTAGCGTTGAACATGAAGTACCGTTGAATGTATTATTCTAAATACATAATATTGCACGTGACATTTTTCAGCATTTTTTCTCCTCAAGAGATACGGGTGAAATAAAGTAACAAAATGTTGGAGGCGAGAATTAAGTAATACGACTTTGGAGATTTCTAAATATATGTTCTTGGAAAACGACAGGAATGCATAACCGATAAAAGGTATCCGTAAATTAGGCGTTTTACAAAAATATTTGCCAGATATTGTTAGAAACGATAATGTTAAATCATTGATTATTTCTCCAATGACAATTGTTTCCAATGTATTTTTTGTCAGCATTTATTTTTAACTTAAATCATTGAAGAGAATTATATACAATAACAACCATTCTGATATTAAGTATAACTATATATGTGTTAATTGACAATAAGTATCTTTTTATCATAAAAATTGCATATATTTAACTAATAATATTTGTTATTTTGTATGCATTTTAAATAACTTATTCACATTTTGTTTTAATTTTATTTTAATTGAAAGTTTTTATTAGCTACATGAACTAATTTATACTTATGTGTAAAAAGTATTTATGTCATTACTAATGTGCATTGTTTTCAATGTACATCTGTATTACATAGATATCTTTTACACGTTATAATAAAACTCTACTTCTTGTCTAGTCAGTTCATTATAGCATACTTTTCTGTGTGAAAATGTAAAACATTCTTAGATATCATATGTAAAATAATATAATGATGTATAATAAGAGCTAAATTAAATGTAAGTTATTGGAATAATGTTCGAATTATTTTTTTTTTCATATTCTTAATTGAATTGGAAGATGAATATTTAATACTAATTACGCAATTATGAGTTATCTCGTATAAATATTAAAATATGTCTGTTACATATTTCTTGTCTCCAGCGTTTAGTTACAGTAAATACTAATTATATTCACCTTCAAATTTTTTATTAAAATTTGTATACTTAATAGAGAGAATGTAAATTTTCTGATTTCTTTCAAAATATTGTTTACAGTTCAATGCTTTCGCATATAGGAATATCGTTAAATAAACACTGTTTATCTCTTTATTGCAACAATTTATATCTGAATATATTCATTTTTTAGTGATAAATAAAAGAATAAATAATATAAAGACTTTCTTCATACGTAACAAGCATGTATTTTCCTCCCTACTGTTATTATTTTTATTTCTTAATAGTATCTTTCAATAACAAATACTATGTAAAAGCTACTATTATAATATGCATGAGAATACAATTTGATTATTCTAAAGAAAATATAAGCAGTTTGCAATTTGTTATTCATTGAAATTATAAAAAGATATTATGTAGAAAAAGAAAAATACATACAGCGATTTATAATGATAAAATTAAATTAGTGAAGTCATTTCCAATATTGCACGATGTGATTTGTAGAAAATTATAACAATTACCTCGATTGAGGCTTGTTAGATAATGATCTAATCATTATCTTACGCTTTAAAGGAACTCAAAAAATTAATAGAAGAAGCAAAAAGATTTATCCAATACAGGACAGTTGAAGTTTTACATCTTTTATAATAAAGATTGATATTACACATCTGTAAATTCGTGATGTGAAGTGCGCATACAATCTTGAAGTATAGTAAACACTACAAGATGTAACATGTTTACAGTTTTACTAAATTGTGACGTTTCGATATAAATTTCTGGCTATGAATTACACGCAATTCTTTAATTCTATTAGATATAGCAGGATATAGGGATATAATTGTCTCACGCACGTTTATACAGATACATACACATCAACATGTACTCGTAATTAAAAAATTATGAATATATGTATATATGTATGCACTTAAAGAACTTGTAATCTACACTGATTTATACTTGCAGTGCTCAACTGAAAAGTTTAAACATTCATACTTTCAATATATTGATTAAAAATAATCAGATTGAGATCATATTTATTTATAACTAAACTTAAATATAGAAGACATTACATCTTTCCATAAGACTAATCGTATATATATATATAGCTATATAGCAAAAAATATTACAAATTTAACAATAATTATTTGCAAAATGACAACTATAGGCAATAATAATCATTTGTCGTATGTTTAAAATTTATAGAATATCATTTTATGTAACTAAAAACAGAATTACTTGTGCGAAAATATTTAGTCAAACATAATAAGTCTGAAGTTGTTAATTATAATTTTGATTAATGTAAAAAGTAGTTTTATTCTGAAAGTATAAGTTTAATATTCCTATTTTCTTTCTTTTTCTTTTTTACTTTGATAATAGGTACAACTTCTGCTATGTGTGGACTATGCTTAGAAATAAAAACTAGCGAGAACGGAAGTTATTCGAAAATGGAAGTTTGTATTTTATTCATTTATGTTTATCCTATCAGTATATTTTGTTTCTATTCAATGAACTTACTATCTCTTGGAACAAATAATTGAATTAACTATTGCAATAATTTCATCTCATAGATGATATTAGATTTTTACTTAACTTACTTTATAATTGGATAAATATATTGTATGCTTTGCATATTTCTGCATACAATGAATAATATGATTAACTTCATGAAGTAAATTGTATCACTTCCAAAAAAGAAGAAAAAGAAAACTCGAATGCGATCGATCTTAATTTCTTAAATAAAATTTTAATATCTAGTATTTAATTATTTTGACATCTCTCAACTTAACATTATACATATTTTATATATATTTTGTTTAATTACATTTTATTCATTTTCTCTACAACTAAGAATATGAAGAATATTTAAATTGAGAGATATCTATAATTTGCTATAATGTATCTACTAGAGCAATTTAATAACAAGTGTATAACCTCATTTTTTAATAATTTAGATTAGAATATTATTTATGAATTTTTCTCACAATAACACATAAGCCCTGGCAGTCACTGGTATCAAATCTTGATTTGTCTTTATGTGATTCGTAAAGAGAGAGTTTCATTATTTATTTATTGATTGGTACCTGCCCAAATATTTGATAAATATAGATTCTAGTAACTACTATGTTGTGATATTTCTTAACAATATTATGTTAAGATGTTAATTTTTCAAATGTATTTTTTACACTAATCTTTTTAACAAGATTGATTTAAGTTCCTTACAAATAAGTACAAAATTTATTATATTTAAATAATAAATTACTTTTTTTTTAATTTTATAAAAATCATAGCGCAAGAATTATCTCAACTTTTACCGATATAACTATATTTTGGTTTTTAATAATTTCAACGATTACGTATCGAATATTATTAACAAAACATTATTGCAAATTATAGAATTTTCTTTTGGCGTGTGTTATTGCACGCTTTGTATGATATCTTACATTTATCTGCTGAATATATCCGTAAGATATACTATACATGTACGTACTTATATAGGCTAACAGCTTTTGAAATGTTAATCTTGTGTTTATGAAATGAATTAATCTGGTGGTAAAAAACTGAAGAGTCGAAATTGTTCTCTAATACGTGGTCTAACATCTCCACCCTAAAATGTTAATTAACGTTTATTCTATTATCAATATTTGTTGCAAATCACCTAACATAAACTTTATTAAATACTTACCCAATTTACTAAATTTTCTAAGAAAGGTAACAATTTCATTAATTCATTATCTGAACGATCGGCAAACCAACTTTCTATAGGAATACCATTTTCTAACTGTAAAAGAAATATTTTATTAAAATCAGAAAATATATAACTGTTCTTTTTTTCAATATTTTAAATATGACAAAACCATATTCTTACTTGGTATCCAAATGCTTGTGGACTATTATCGATAATAACAGTTTTAGATAAATCTCTACCGAGTATAGATAGATCCTTGATATAATTTCCATTTACGCAAACACAGTGTTCTCTGAACAGACGATACTTAATCAATTTTCGTGTTGGATCTAGTAGATTCATTAATTTGTTTGCATAAACTCGTTTACTTGCAGTAAAAAGGATCACTTCATACAATGACGAGACATGTTCTAAAAATTCGCGAAAATAGGGTCTTGTTCTGACGAACACCGTGTATGTTACATCTTGAAAGACGACTGGAAAGCGGAATGCTGCATCCGAAAGTTCTTGCAAGCTACAGTGAACTAATGTTTCATCCTGTATAAAAAAAAAATCTTTTTATATCCCTTCGTTCATTTTCTGTAATATTTTTAGATTTTATTAAAGAATTATTTTGTTACTATATTAATTTTTATTATGCATTTTTTTATGATAATTCAAAATATTCGTACCAAATCTAATACGAGACTAAATTCTGGACTACTGCGTGTTTTAAGAGGAAGAGCAGGACACCTGGCTCTCATCGCTGGAGTCAAAGGTGGTAAGTGTTTAATGAAGACATAAGGATCAAATGGTTCCCAATCTTCTTGAACATGAGTAACCATATTTTCCATATCACAACTTTCTACTATTTCCTCACTTCCAACTTCCATATATTCAACGTCATGGTAATCGTTCTCAATATCATCGGAATCATATTTTTCAGTAACATTCCCGTTTGTATCTGACGAATGATGATGGCTTAGACTATACATGGTTGTAGTACCATACTTTGTAGTAGTAAAGTTTGTTTCATATTTTGACAAATGGGTGTCAACAGAACATTGAGTTTTTGACGAATTACTATTGTTCGCATTATTATTGCTAAATGTGTACTTTCCATTTGGAAAATACTTTTCTGATGAATAAGAACGAGTTCCATACATGGATGTAGAATGCATTAATCTATAGCATTCTTCAGATGCTTCTGTTTGTGTGCAATGTGCGGAATAATACAGCGAACTAGTATCTGTAACAAAAGGAATGTATTAGTTGCATATGTGTTACACAAAGCCAAATAAATTATTATAGGCTATATTTGTAAATATGCATACCAATACTTTTGCTTTCTTCATCATCCAATACATATGAAAGGTTTGAATTTGAACCTATAGATGCAGGAGGCATTAGATTTGATAGTGGTGATACACTCTGAACTGAAGAGTTGATGTCATTTACACTGGTTATGGAAGAACAACATGAGTCTGTGTTTAATATAGATGAGTACAAAGATAAACTAGTTGTATTCCAGTTTTCCTTAGATTCTTCAGAAACTTTTGATACTGTTGCACATTTTTCTGGCTAAACAATTTATATTTTTTACTATTAGTTATTCAAAAACAAACTAGTTCAAAATAACTTACAATAACTGCATCTTTTGTAGAAGATCGGTGTAAAGGAGTTGAAGTAACCATTGATCGTTTTATGCATTTTCTTCTACGAGGTCCTCTCTCTCGTCTATTAGGTGTAGATTTTACGAAACGTAAAACATTTTCTTTACAAGCCTACGAAGATAATAATCTTTTTAACAAAACTGAAGTGAAGTCTTTACATTAACCAAATGACTTCGATTGTAGTTCTAAGAAATCTAAGTGCATAACATCCTTGAGAGTTAGTCAGTCACTCATTAACCGCTGATTAGTTAGAAAGTATTTCTTTTTAAGGAATAGTGAAGTTTGTTTTAATAAATGACCTGCAAAGATCATTTACATAAGCTAATAATAATAATGTAGTTTGAAATATCATAATTGAATATCAATGTTTTAGATAGCAACACAAAAAAATACAACAGATGTGAGAAGTTAAGGTCAAAGGAAAAATAGATACTAATGCATACCTCTTTTAAGAAATGAGTACATCTATGTTTCCATCGTGTCAGTCTACCACATTTGTTTGGTGTATTAATGCGATAATTATTATTATTTACAGATGGAAGTTTTCGTAAGCTGCTAACTTGTACCCGATGGTGAGATGTTTTAGTTCTGGATACACAACTTACGTTTAAACGACCACGTAGTCTTCTACTAACATGCTCACTTCGTAACCACATTTCAGAGAAGTATCTAAATGGCCTAGAACAACATGTAACCATAGAATATTATTGTACTATTTAAAAATATTAAAATTATACAACTGTTATATTAATCAAAATCAATAAGTAGCATGAATCAATTTCTTGTTAATCAACAGAAGGAGGGTAAATAAATATATACGCATAATATAATGTATACTTATAGAAATTATTAGAGATTTATTTATTAATATTATTATATCTATATATTTATATATATATATATCCATTTCTTTTGTAGATACATTTTTTTATAAAGAACAATCTAATAATACCCTATTGTAGCAAATAAATTTAAATATAAAACAAACTTTATTTTTATATATTTTAATTATATTTAATTTTTCTTTTTTGTTTTCAAGCAATTAATCAAAATACATTTTCTTAACAACTATTTTAAATACAAGTTTCATTGTAACAACTGACATAAAAAATTCTATTTAAATTCAATGGGTATTTTCAACAAAATTATACATTTACAACATCCGAGATACATATTTCTTAACTTTTTACATAAATAATTTATCTTTCCTAGATTAGACTGAGGTATATGAAAAACAGTGGTTTGAACTAAACATAAAATTTCATGAAGGACAAAATTTTTCTAAAGAAATAATAAAATCTAAATCGTAATCTAAAAAGAAAAATCAGTTCATACATCAAACAAAGAAAGATCAAAAGATCAAAAGATCAAAAGATCAAAAGATCAAAAGATCAAAAAGCTATCAATTATCAATGTTTGATCGTGTCTTAGAAATTGCGCGGGAAAGAAATTCGATCATATCGTAAAAAAGGGGCGTTCCTGAACCACGGTTTCTTGTAGTGGTTCTATATACGTATACATATACTCGTGTAAGCGTCACACTACGCACGCACGCACACAAACACGCGCATACAAATACACATATAGCACACTTAGAAGTATATATCGATTTATATGCAGTGTGATACTTGGTTACATTTTCTAGTATCTTCACAGAAACAGTGTAGATTTGTGTGCACAACCGAATAATCGGCGAGATGTGAAATGAAATTCATATTACATGATAAACCGTGCACGATGCTCATCTTACTCGATGGTACTGTATATCGGACATAAATCGATCGAAAGTTTGAAAGTGCAATGTTGTGCCGCGGAAGCGGCGGCACCCAACAATTGTAACGCCTGAAAATTCCCGCGAAAACTATCCCGCGTGAATAAATGCTTAACTCATGTTTCAACTTATGATACCGCTTACCATATCTCTTAATTAACAGACACACTTATTAAATACAGAAATAAGTCGGTATGTGTTGTGGTCACACGCGTTTCATTCAAATCGGTAGCTCGCATTCACTTTTCATCCCCCGAAACTAAACAATCATGGCTGCGGCGTCACTCGAAAATACATCATGAATCAAATTCAACACTACTTCGTTAACACATATCGTTTTTCACAAATATGAATCAAATTTT
The DNA here is from genome assembly GCF_040668555.2 of Bombus flavifrons. Classification (NCBI taxonomy): domain Eukaryota; kingdom Metazoa; phylum Arthropoda; class Insecta; order Hymenoptera; family Apidae; genus Bombus; species Bombus flavifrons. Next base: position 5,419,632 of record NC_138455.1, on the reverse strand, counting down.
TCAATTCATTTTTTAGATCAAAGTCATGTGAAAAATAATATAGTAGAAATATATCCTACAACTATATTTTTTATTGAAATTTGATTAATTCTACAAGTTTTCCGGTTACAAATGCGACATCTATGTTTTAAAGACACTTCTTTTTAAGGCGCTTGTTCATTAAGAGAAATCGAACCAAGTACTTACTGTTGAGCCAAAATTAATTAATTGTCCAAATATTTATAATTTATACGTAGATAAAATTCATATCAAAGCTTAGTATGTGCCATAAAACAAATTTAGAACGTCAAGATGTTGTTATATGTAGATAATCCTTTCCCGTATACTGTTCTATATACATACACCATGAATATACATTTGTATTACACAAAATTAAATGTTATGGATAAAATGAAATAATATGACAAACAATTATATAAAGAATAGAAATAATTTATGTATATGTTAATTAAATAATAAAAAGATATATTTTCAAAGATAGACTTTACTAGTTTTGATTCTATTAAAAAATGTTTTCAAAAACAATATAAAAAACTGTTGTGCTATATTACAAAAAATATTAAAAAGTACAAAGCCTAAAAATATATGAAGGCACAATTTCTATACAAAAATAGCAATAAATATTTCAGACTTTTATTGAATTTTTGTATGGCTATTTACATCATTATATCATAGTTTATCAATATTGTATCATTGTAAGAATAGCGAATAGTAATTTTATATTATTTATAAAATCATACTATATGCTCTAATCGCAATTAATTCAATATTTACATTATGTATTAGAAAAGCCAAGTCGTACACAAACTATGTACAGCAGCATGGCATATGTGTATAATTTGTAGTCAACCAATTTGCGCTTAAACAAATACATATTTAACATAACTTTTGTATACTTGCTTCGACTTCCTAAGTCTACATGTTTTTATGTGTTATTTCACTCAAATATAAGACACCATGTTATATTACTTTTGCTTTTGCTCATTATAGACAATATTACTAACTAAACCAAAAATTATATGCAGCTATTTATAAATATTACGCTATATATAGCAGTTCTCTGTTACTTTAAAATCTTACAATAATAAACTGTATAAAAAAGGAAAAAATTGTATAATCATATTTGTAGAAATCAAAGTATTTGAAAGAATGGAAGTTCTTAAATTGTCAAATAAATATTTAAGTGATTATTGCTAACACTTTAAGTGTTAACATGCTAATTGAATACATTATTCTATAAAAACCTATTGCAATTTACACAATTAAAATATTTATATCATAAAGATAAAGATGATAGATAAAGATAAACATGAATGTTTTTTACCTTTGTTATATGGTAATGAAGAACTTCTAAGATTTGTATGGTAAACTTTTCGGCAGATACATAAATTAAAGATTTTTAAAGATACTTCACCTTAGATTCTTTACCTTGTAACGTGTACGCGGAAGTAAAAATTTTATGACAAAATTTATTGCACACGTAACCAGTTATAGAAAGTTTACTACTTGGTTGCGTAGCAAACATTATTATCTCGAGTTAAGAGCAAAGAATGCAATGGTCAAACACCATTAGATGTTGTGGAACTATGAAGCGGTGGTCTCAATAGATCATGATATTGTAGTAAAGCTTCCCGTAAAGATCTTGATACTTGACCTGACGCTGTAGCTATTGTACATTCTACTAGACAAGGATATAGTCCAATCAGTTGTTCCCAAACTGATCTTTCAACTAAAAAATAAAATTTGTATTCCATTGTCTTTCTTTGCATAATGTTGCTTATAAATAAAACGTAGGAAGTTACATATGTTGTTATAAAAATTAAAATCAAATATATAAATTAATAAAGATTACCTTTGTTAGGTGGTGCTTTTTTCAGAGAAACCACAAGTGTTGCAACAGCTTTCAAAACAAAAGAAATTTCTGATAATCTGTACCTAGAAAAGGTTTATATAATAAGTACTTAAAAATTAATATATGTATATATTACATTTATCTCCAATGAAATTGTACAATGTATTTTACTAATATAATCAAATGAAATCAAGTGAAAGAAGAGCTAAAAAAATTTTGTTTGAACAAAACTATTACCTAGGTAGTGGACATTTTCCACTTCGCCTCTCATTATCAATATATCGTCGTAAAACTTCTTGAAACCTATGAAGGAGCGCAGTGACTGCTAACCGTCCAGCAACACCTCCTTCATCGTTTTCAGGACTTTTGGTTGTGTCATGATCTGATTCATTATTTAGTCCATCCAATAGAGAAAACTGAAGTAATGTTTCAAAACACGTTTTTGCGAATTCCTCTCTTAACTTAGTTTCGCCGCTATTTTCTACAATAATAAAAAGTAATTTTACAGCAATGAAAAATAATTTTATATTTAAAATTTTTCCTTTAATGAACATAAAAGAGATTTACCAATATTTGTTGTAGTCGCTGAGTGTATGGAGCCTTTGTTTAATAACATAACTACTCGCAAAATAAACTGATGAGGTATGTATTGAGAATGTGGTAAAACCTCATCTCGTAAAAGTTCCATCACTTGACAATCTACAGCTTCATCCGCTTGAATTTCTTCAACACCTCGTTCTATATTTAATATACTGTAGTAGAACACCAAAATATTAATTTTAACAATCAACGGTTACAAAACAACAAAATACAAGTTTATTGCTATGCTATATCGAACCACCTTTTCGGAAATAGGAAATCATCTAATGTATTCGCTAGTTCCGGCCACATATTTTGAAATTGTTCTGGATATTTCCTGGCTAAAGGTAAGCCAGTATGTAAAACAGCAAGCAAACTAGTAACAGCCAATTTCCAAGTTGTTGGTGATGGGCAAGCATACTTCATTGACAAAGGTACATGCAACGCTTCTATAATATGCTTTAAAACTTGTCCATCTATAACTGCCATTTCAGGTGCTGTCTTTTGATATAATGTTACAACCATTGATAAAGCTTTCTCTCCAAAAGGAACATAATTCATAGTCACCCAATCAGCCTAAATAAATAAAAAAACTAAATAATATTTCATTAAAAATAATGTCATGGTTAAATACAAAAACTAAAAAATACGCACAGATACGCCTCTAATTTGAGAGATGTGTTTCGTTGGGATTTTACCATAGGTAGGAGCTTCACAAGCCAGCTTTGAAAAACTCAAAAGCTGAAGAAATATTAAAACAATCATTGTTCGCAAATTATCGGGTCCATTTAATGCTTCCTATTAAAAGAAAAATTAAATTAATGTTGAATAGAGAAAGAATGATTTTAATAATGAAATAAATTACATACTTTTTGTAAAAGTTCCATTGAATGAAGTACACCATCTTGTAAATGAGTGAGAACTACATCTGGCATTGTAGGCAAAATATATGGCGTTGATTCACCATGTACTGGAACTGCAACTGCATTTTTTAACACAATGCAAAGTTTTTGCAAATCTGGGCCAGTGAATCTGAGAAATAAAAAAAAAAAGGATATATACTTTCTTTTTTAAAATAAAAACTTAATTACATGAAAAAATTATTAAGTATAAATATACTTGTTTCTGATGTGTTGGAAAACAGCTGGAAATATATGAACCAATGCTGTTAAAAATGCTTGTGATGGTACATAAGGTTCCGTTTCTCCTTCTTGAGGGGGTGTTGTACTTTCCATTCCAATATTCAACCACACACGCCATGCAACAATCCATAATGCTTCGGAATCATTTGACTGAATCACTTCGTTATTGTCACTTCCTTTTTGGAGATATAAAATCTCTTGAAATGATTTTAAAGCTGCCAATGATACCTAACAATTATAAATACAAAATTTAAAAAAGTAATTTTTTATAATTACATATATTGTATACATACACACCTCGTTATTTTTACTAAGTGCAGAATTTTCTATAAATTCTAATAAAAGAGACCAAGCTCTAGGAAAATCGCCCAACATTTGTAACAACTGCCGCTTGGTATTAAATACTCTTCCAACGCCACTCAAAGTCAATACCTATAGAATAATAATTAAACAGATTAATTTTATTAATACATATATTAGTAATATATTAATGTAAGTATTAAATAAATATATATTACCTGCGTTTCCGCCCACTGCTTCTGTGCTGTATTTCTACTGTGATGAATAAGTATGTTTCCACTAGTATCTACCTTCTCACTACTGGCGGAGTTAGATAAACTCCTTACTTTATCTAGCAATGGAAAAAGAACCTGCCAAAGTACAGCTTGCCATGTCGGCTGATGTAATAAACTACCATGTGCAGATATTGTAGAAAACAGAGTTTGACTAGCTGATTTGCGCACGGCGGGCCGAGGATCCACACATAAGTCACCTTACAAATATAAATGCAATAGTAATATTTCAGAAATGTTCTATCTCCTATATAGTTTCATAATAAAATATATTACCTAATCTTGCATATAAACACATCCAAAGTTTGTCAAAAGGTGGCATATTTGTTGTACCAGGAAAATCCGGAAACACCGACGATGAATCTCCTTTCAGAGATACACAAAGCTTCTCTTGGTTTTGATAAAAATAATCGCTTATATTCCACTAGAAAGACAATATATAAATATGTCGGGTGTACATTGGAATTAGGGTTAGGGGCGTGAAACGAATCTTCGTTTGGATTACACATTGTCGGTAAGCAATAGAGAAGACATTGACTAGTGCAGATACGATTATTATAGAATCGGACAAGTAACCGTGGTAATTAGATACTCGAGAAACTAATGACAATGATCCTAGGTTCAATAACGAATCCGTGGTCGACGGGATGATGGATGAACGTGCTCACAAAATCTAAGTCGGACTCTTTGTTAAAACGTGGAATATCCACCGAGTGTACAGACGCTAAGTAAGCCGCTAATACGATCTCGCGAGAGAATGACTTTTCGTCGCGATGATGCTGCAGAGGAAAACTATGATGGGGTGTGTCTAAGGACACGAGATCATCGGATTCGTCGAGGATAGTCTTCGTTCAGAAAGTAAGGGAAATTGACGTTGCTGCTAATTGGTCAATCTCCATATCGGTGGTTAGAAAAAGATGCTAGCCGCCCTCCAGGGAAAGTTGCTAGTGGGAGACGTCGTTCGTTGAAAAATAGGTCTCCTCTATCTTCTCGTAGTTGGGACAAAGACTGTTTGTTTGAAGGACTTTAGTTAGCTAAATCTTAAGATATATAACGGGCCCTCAGGCTAGCTGAACATGTACTGCGGAGACGCATCGACATCTGGCAATCATCTTACTCGAAGAATAGGGTCTGCGTGTGACGAGCCACGGGACAGAGACCGTTGGAATGTTTACTGTCGCGTGTCGCCAGAAATATTTCTTTTAAGGAGAGCTATAGAATTACTTCATACCTTTGTTAGACAAAGCGTTCATCCCGTGACCGCGGCTACGTTCGGCGACTGGCTGTCGCCTCGAGCCCAAGCTGATTATCACAAATCTCGAACAAATACAATCGGATCGAAAGACGACAATTGTTTAATTACGCCTATGATAGAATCTAGATTACGGTGTTAAGGGATTTTCCCGAGATTCCAAAGGGAAGGCTCCGATGTCCTTTCATCTCCGACAAATATAAATACATTAAACTGACTATATTTTATAAGACCTATAAAATCTACTGAATTGACCTATCAATCTATTTTTTATGTGATATAAAAAAGTACTGTAATAATACATCTAAAATAAACTTGATTTGCCTGATTGTCTTGATTTTAATTTTTTTCATTCAAGACATTTGCACTTCAATTTTAACAATTTTAAATGCTCCTAATTTCTTCTACAACTTAATGCATGTTCATCTTTTAATTATGAGTTCCTGCTCTGATGTACTTGTAAGGAATTCCATAATCTGCAATCGAAAGCTTCAACCAAAAGTTCCGAATTCGCGTAACATGTTAGGTACCAGGTCCTTCTCAAATTAACACCTTGCCATACTTTTATGAGTCTGAGTCATGCTGAGAATTTTGAGCCAAACCTGAATATCACGAGTCAGGCTCGTGGTCTAATTTCATGTCAAACGTGAATATCACGAGTCTCACTCGTAGCTTAATCTCGGGCCAAGTATGAATGTATCGAATGGTGTCTTTTTTCTAAACACGGGCGCGGCTATCTACGTACTCAGTCGCACGATCTCATGTTTCAAGTTCCGACACTCTGTCTTCGTCGCTTCGGCTCTTTTCCTGACTATTCGGGCACAACGTTTGGGCCCGGATTCTTCCGAGTTAAATGGTATGGCAAGGGGTTAAGAAAAGAAAAGAAAAACATATAACAATACTAAGATTAAGAATAAAACGAACATATAAAACATTTTTGGTCGTTCATTCTTACCATTAATCCGACAGCAGTTAATGAAATATTTAATTCTTGCGTCTGAGAACCGAATTTTGCGGCTGTGTCAACACAAAGTGGAAGACATCGCCAAGGCATTACTGGTAGGAAATCAGTTACTACCAATTGTAAACATTGAAATGCTATACGAACTAAAGCTTCTCTGTAAAATACATTAATATACAATTAAAATAAATGATACTTTTTTATTAGATTGGGCTTTTATTACTATATAAGGATATTTACCCGTGATGATCAGATACTGCTCCAATAATACCAAGTACCAAAGGCCAGCCATGATATAGTGTTTCTCCTGCTCCATGTAACACTTGTAAAACGCACTCTAGCTGTCGTTGTCTTACATCTCCATGGCGAACTGATGATAATTCTGATAATGGTCCTAAAAGTAAAGTCTGCAATTTCTGTAATGAAAAAAAAAATAAATTACATTTTCAATATTCAATTTATTTTCTTTTAATTAAAAAGTTTAACATACTTGATTATCGCGCAAAGGTTGTGGATATTTGTGCTGAAGTGCCATTTTTACAAGATATGTAATAGCTTCGACTCCCCATTCTCTCATACGAATATGCGGATGTTGACAAACTTCCAGCAAGTGATTTGTTAATGGTCTCCATAAAACTTCTACCCGTGGTAAGTTTACCAAACCAGTTTCTAAAAGTTTAGCCACAGCAAACAGGGAGGGTTCCTAACAGAGACGTTGCAATGTGACTGCACTTTATATTTAAGACTTAAATGTTAAAGCTCTGTTGCTTTCAATTGAAAATCAAATTCACACTCACTCTATTAGAGTAAGCTAATTCCATAGCTTCGTGGCTCAACTTGCAAAGTGCGTCTATCAAGTGATGTAAAGCTACATCATCAAGATGTTGACTACTTTCAAATAGCCTGCTAAGCATGGCGCTAAGTACAGGCAAATCTGCCATAACTGCGTTTGTAAGTACTGCATTTGGATCGGCAGCGGTTCTTCCTGCTTTTAAGGACCCTCCGGTAGAAGGCTTCAAACCAAGTATCCAGACAAGATGTTGTAGTGTTGTAAGTACCAAATGCCATGCACCACCAAGTATGCTTCCATGGCAATGTGCAAGTGATAATAATGCACGCATACATTGTAAATTTTTTGCCGTTAACATAACTGGACCTTGATGTGCACCTACATTGGCGCAAATAGTTTTTCATTTTATTCAGCTATAAGCAGTTTCATTCAGCAATTTCAAATCATTATTACACACCAACTGGTAGAGACGCAGTGGGTAGAGGAGTACCAACAGCTACAACCTGTTGTCTATAATCTGGTTCACCAATAGTCACATTGTACTGAGTGGATTCTTGTTGTCTTGCACTCGGTATACCTTGAGGAGCATTGTATAACACAGTCAATGCGTAATGAGGAGGCAATGATGCTTTACATATTGCAGTAATGAAAGCGTCACGCGGAGTCTGCAACTCTAATTGTCCACACAGTGATGCAAAAGTTTGAATAGCTTTTAACACATTTTCTGTTGCAGATTCATCAGTGCTAGGAATTCCAGAGAAAAAAAGAGATTTTTATACACAAAAAATAAATTTTAATACTATATGGGTAAAATAATCAATAGCTTAATCTTTCTTACCTTGCATCTATAAGAGGACTTAATGCTGCTAGCAAGCCACACCAACTAGAATTAATGAGCTGAGTATGAAGTTTTCGTTCAAATTCATTAGGTTTGTACAATTGATTTCCAGTTACAACTTCATTAGTACCATTGATTGCGAGAGCTATGGATCGTATAATGTCTAATAAGCATGCATACGCTACACTTATTCCATAGCCGATAGGAATCTGTGGCGGTTCGACCTTATCAAGCATGTCCAGACTAAAAGTTAATTAAATCACTTGTATTAATTTTTTACAAAAGAATTATGCTGTAAACAACAAAAAAGGTTCTAGTATTTACTAGGTTGATTTAGCTTGACCACTTGTAAATGTCGCAACTACCGGCAACCAAATGCCGCGTGAATAAAAACCAGGTTGAGGTGAAACACCAGGACCTATAGGCATTCCCGTAAATAACGGAGATGCCGTACTTTGTGGAATCGTTGTACTTGTCGCTAACATTAAAAAGATATTAACATTATTAATATTTTATTGCTATTATAGTAAATTTTTTAAAACTTACTTATATTGGTTTGGTTCATCATTTGGGGATTAACAAAAAGACTATGTACATAGGCACCTAAACTATTGACAATATCTTGAAAAATGTTGGTTGCATGAGGTTTTAAGTCATAACATTCACAGAAATTTGTAAGAAGATCAGATTGTACTGTCATTTTATGTAAAACTTCTAAAGCTAAGGCTCTTTGCCATGTTGGTTTATCAGGATCCAAAAATTTAACAATTAGGGATAAAAATATCTCACATTCTGTCACCTGAAAAATTCAAGGCTGTATTATAATATTTTTATTAAGTTTAAAAGTTTTTGAAGTTTATAGAATATATACCAAAAGAGAATGATATTTTTGTATCAAAATAGAAACAACTCGAAGGAGCCGCATGCTAATAGGAAAATAAGGTTTATCTAAAGGTGTAGCTTGTTGTAGTGATGCTGGTACCGAATTGCGATATTTGATATTAGGGGAAAATAATTTAATTACAAGGGCACACACTCTTTCCTTTAGTAGAAAGCTAAATTCTGGATGCTGAAAAAAACGAAAAATTAAATAATTATAATTTATATGTGAACTCATCACTTATGATTAAATACCTTAAAAAATACTGATGAAAAATTTGTTAGAACAGATTCTAGCAATTCTAGTCCAAAGGTACGTGTCATTTCTGTAATCCCAATTAACCAGTAAGGTTGATCTGCATTTACTAATTGTACTAAGTCCTAAAAAAATTTTATTCAGTAATTAAATTTTATTAAACAATGTAATAACTAATATAAATAAACTTACTTGAAACATTAAATATGCATCAGCAGCACATGGTCCTAAACTTTTAGGTGCCTGATTAGTAGGAATTTTTAATTCCTCCAAATTTATTTCATCTGAATCTTCTTGATCAGGACTTTGTTCATCTTCTACAACTACACGCTCAAATACTAATGACACTAACTGTCTTACTGTAGCTCCTGCTGTGTTAATGGTTGTAGAATCTTTTGTAAAATGTAAGCGAAAACACAGAACTAAATTCTGAAAATAACATTATTTTTTTTAAATTACTCAAGATGTTAATGACATACATTTTTTATTCTATAAGTAATATAAATTATTACTCTTGCAAGTGTTTCTCCATGAACCACAGTGTTGCTAGTTAGTAAAAGAGTTACAGTTTGTAAAACTTTAACTTCTTCTGTTCCAGATTCCATTAACATCCATAACGTATCTGTGATATAACGGGCACCTTTTTGATCAATAGCTTGTTGTGTAATTAATTTTTGCATCATAGTTAAACAAAACTAAAATAAGTAATATGACAGAAAATTATTATATTGTTTAAATATAAAATATAGTATATTTAAAAAATAAAATACTAAAGAATATGTCTGGTTCTTACATACCTTTATAATTTTTACATCTTTACTCTCACAACCTTGAACCAAAGGATATAAGATTTGATTAACGATATAATAAATTGGAGCACCCGAAGTATTCGAGGCTGTCCTTATTTTTGCAATTCCTTCTTCACACGACTGTAATAAAATGCACTATTCAAACATTGTTTCCAATAATTTTATACTAATCTTCATGGGAAAAAATAAAGCACTTTAAATTAAAAAACTAACCTAACTCTATTTAATATTACATAATAACGTGTAATATATTACTAAATATTAGTCAATAATAATAACATACTTCCTTGATTTGTGGATATTTCTTCTTCGTCTCAGAGGCGAGAACTTTCAAGTCAGTTTGTAACGATTCCAAAAATTTTGAAGTATTTTCCGAATTAGTTCCGATAGCTGAACTCGCCATCGCGTATCAAATTCTCTTTTTTACAACGTTATCATAAAAATCTATATCATCGTAAGTTATAAACAGTTTCTTGAGGCATGCATATTGCCATATGAATATTCGTATCTATCTAACAGTAGGTGAGTTGGCACATCCCATACCGATTATCAGAAATGACAACGGGCAGGTGACAATTTAGTGGGTTTGTCTTTACGCATTTTTAACCTTACGTCATTTCAACGACACTATCAATCACTTAGAGCTTTCAGCAGAGTTTCGATTAAACTTCCTTAAAAACCGTGTATTTTTACGATTATTAACTATTCGCATCTTAATCGTAACACGTTCATGTAAATAATAAACTGTAGCTTGCAATGGCGACAATAACTCGTATGTATATGTATTGCAATTTACCATCGACCTCGAATCAATTTATAAACTAGGGTGGAAGCTCGTACTATAATCAAACGATATACCATTTGAGATTGTGCTTATACATTTTTATAAATTTTAGGTTATGTTATATACTTTAATTAGCCATATATCGTTATAACTTAAATTAAAATAAAATGACTTTATCTATATTAGTTTGTAGAATATTGTATAAGATCTTAAAATATGAACTTGTAAAAGTTTCTTCGATGAGCCACTACGTGGTGCTGAACAACGTTTTTGACATGTCTTTGCCATTATAAATCCATGGTCCTTGTTACCAATGAATAGTGTTACCCGGCACCCATTCTTACGAATTTATAATCTAAGGTTTCCAGTCGTTTCTTGAGCGTAGCGTATTTTAACTCATTGAGAGAATTAACTATTTCCTATAAAAGTTTAAAATATTGTAAAGAAAAGTGTCGCGAGAAATCATCTCCAATACTCAGAGGAACGAAGTTCCTTACAAACTTGCGTACAAACTTCGTAATCAACCCGACCTAAAAAACGTGACCAACTTGTCGAGAATGACGGCAATAACGGCAAGCGGCGATGGACGAAGCGCCCATGGACAGGCCTATAAAGATAAAAGTAAACCAACAGATATTCGTAGCAGCAATATCAATGCTGCGAAAGGTGAATAAATAATGCTACTGATATATTTTTGAAGCATTTCAATTCTTATTAATTATTTCTTAGGCCAACAAAAATCTTACCATATATAGTCATGTTCAATACACCGTAACTGAATTATTTTGTCATCGTTAATCTGCAGAAAAAGTTAAAATTTATCACTATATAGCTTACAGAGTGTTAATTTTAATTATTTAAAATCACTTTAAATATACCTAAGTAAAATTGTAGGCTATGGATGTAGGTGCAATTTTACATTTTATTAACATAAAATATCCTTCGTTTCGCCCATTTTTGTGAATGGGAGTTTCATATTAATATCAATATTTCAGCTGTCAGTGATGCAATTCGTACCAGTCTTGGTCCTAGAGGAATGGATAAAATGGTAAAACTCATACATTAGAATTAAGTTTATTGACTTAATTTGTTTATACATAGTTGAAATATTTCATTTTGTATGTTAAGATTCAAGCTGGGAACGGAGAAGTTACAATTACAAATGATGGTGCAACAATCTTAAAAGAAATGAATGTTGTACATCCTGCAGCAAAAATGGTAATTTTTTTATTAATATTGGAAGCATTAAGAATTTTCTAAATAATTTTTATGCATTTTTCATTTGTTTTGATGTTTTCAGTTAGTTGAATTATCAAAGGCACAAGATATTGAAGCTGGAGATGGTACTACAAGTGTTGTTGTTATGGCTGGCTCTCTTCTAGAAGCTGCAGAGCGTTTGTTGCAAAAGGGAATACATCCTACTTTAATCAGCGATGCTTTCCAAAAAGCTGCAGTTAAAGCTGTAGAAATATTGACAAATATGTCTATTCCTGTTGATTTAAAAGACAAACAATCACTGATTAGAGCTGCAGCAACCTCCTTAAACTCAAAGGTACATCTTAAGATGTATATATTAATTATAAACTGCATTCAAATACTATTATGAAATTGAAATTATGCAATTCTTTTCTTTTAAGGTTGTTTTTCAACAATCAAGTCTTTTAGCACCACTTGCTGTAGATGCAGTATTAAAAGTTACCGAAGAAGGGAAAGAAATTGCTGTAGATCTTAATGTAAGAAAATCAATATACAAGTTAAATTACTACAGTAAATGTATTAAGTTTATATCTTAATAACACTATTATATTTACAGAACATAAAAGTAATCAAGAAGTTAGGAGGTACAGTTGAAGACACCGAACTTGTAGAAGGTTTAATATTTACACAAAAATCTTGTAATGTTAATGGACCGAAACGTATTGAAAAAGCAAAAATAGGTTTAATTCAATTCTGCATTTCTCCACCTAAAACGGACGTAAGTAATTTGAAATAAAGAAATATGTACATGAATTTAAGAAGCTTTATACATAAGTATAAGTAAAATTCTTTTATTGCTTCAGATGGATCATAATGTAATCGTATCCGATTACGCTGCAATGGATCGTGTTTTGAAGGAGGAAAGAACTTACATATTAAATATCGTGAAGCAAATTAAAAAAGCTGGTTGCAACGTGCTCTTAGTACAGAAATCCATTCTTCGCGACGCTGTCAGTGATTTAGCTATACACTTTTTAGATAAAATCAAAGTTATGGTGATTAAAGACATTGAACGTGAAGATATTTCATTCGTATGTAAAACATTAGGTTGTAGACCAATCGCGTCATTAGATCATTTTGTCGCTGATAATCTTGTTAACGCAGAATTATGTGAAGAAGTACAGACTGGAAGCTCTAAGTTTGTTAAGGTTAGTGGATTAAAACATGACTATTTTTAAAAATACTAATGTCTTTTTTTATAAATATTTATTTATTTCTTTTTGTTACAGATCACTAAAATACAAAATCCTGGACCAACAGTGACAGTTCTTGTACGAGGTAGTAATAAATTGGTCTTAGAAGAAGCGGAACGTTCATTGCACGACGCATTATGTGTAGTACGCTGTTTAGTGAAACAAAAAGCTCTAATTGCTGGAGGAGGAGCACCTGAGATAGAGCTTGCACTAAAATTAGGAGCATATGCCCAAACTTTATCGGGTGTTGATGCTTATTGTATTAAAGCTTTTGCAAATGCATTCGAGGTGAGTTATATCATTTTTATAATTTGTATTTGCTACTAAATATACGTGCAAATTTTTAACATATTTTCCAAATATATGTTTGTGAATATTATAGACAATTCCGTCGACCTTAGCGGAAAATGCCGGATTGAATCCTATTGCAACTGTAACGGAACTTCGAAACCGACACGCTAAGGGTGAACATACTACTGGTATTAATGTGCGAAAAGGTTCAATTACTAATATCTTGGAAGAAAATGTGATTCAACCACTTTTAGTTTCTATAAGCGCCATTACACTAGCTTCGGAAACTGTCCGCAGCATATTAAAGATTGATGATATCGTGAATACAAACCAGTAATTTATAGAGAACATGAATTTTACATTTAAATTGCACTGCAAATATTTTCTCTATTAAGAAAGCTGCTGAAACTATGTTGACTTTATAATCTACAATTTGTTAAATTAATGAAATCAAATTGCTCATTAACGTTCTCAATTTCTTTTATTTCTTTCAAAATAAAGTCAATCTGCTTCTAAAAAAACTGTCCTATATTGCTCTCCTTAATATAGTGCTTACTAGAAAATACATGAAATTATGACGACTAGAAATAATTTCTTTGAAGATCTGAAAATCAATGATGAAAAAAGATTACAATGTTTTGAACAGGACATATGGAAGTATAAAAATTAAGTTTTATTATCCATCCTTACAGGGTATATAAATCTAAATTCTTTTATATGGTGTAAAAAAACAAGTATAGTTCCCATATATATAGCTATTTTACAATAATATTAAACATATAATTCTGCAATTATTGTAAAAAAAGACTATATTTTGCTTTTTTTGTACATTAAATATCATGTTATTTCTTTATGAATGAACCGTGTGTCATCCGTCCTTCGAATATCAATATATTGATAATTTAAATAATTTTTAAACATTCTCTAAAATCTTTTTATTATAAAATATATATTCAAATATTAACATTTAAATGCAAAAATTAGATGATTTTACATATTGCACAATAAATTAAAATATTTTAAAACATATACAAACATTTGATCTTAATGTAATTAAAAAAGTTGCTTGAACATTCATATATCTTTTTCATTTAGAGAACGGACGATGGTTTATTGGGACATATTACCCAATACAACAATAACAATCTACAACCATATTTTGTAAAGAAATAGTGAAATACTTTACAGCTTTCGCTATATTGGACAGAAAAGGATTTTATACTCTAAAGTAGAAATCATGATAAAAATAAGATACAGTCAAGTAAGTGTAAGACCAAACCTCTGGCCTATCTCAGGAGAATGGGAAGTTGCAACTGCGAGCAAAAGTGGTATATCTGCTGCATCGAGATCGAGAGCGTGTGTCAAACTTGCAACATTGGCATCGCATACTTCTGTTGCTAATAACATCTCAGCCAATGTTTCACTTTTTAGCCACATTTCTCTTAGTTTTGCTTCCAATATGCCTATACACTATAATTTAAGAAAAAATAGTAAAAGAGGAATAGAGTACACATCGTGTTACAGCATCATCTTTACGAGTAAGGCATTTTTTATATAAACTGATAATTGAAGTCAAACAATTTCTTACTTGTGAAGCTGAATGATATTTCCGCCATAAATAAGCAAAGCCTTCCAGCATATTGGCAACGAGCCTTGACATCCCAACTGGTAACGGTGCAGTATGTGAAGGCATATTATTGGATATGATTCCAACATGCCAAGTATCTAAATCCGCTAAAATACAAAGTGATTCGGCAATTGGTTGATCAATAGTCGGAAAACGTACACTGGCAAGACATTCTTCACGTATGCAGTACCACAATTCTTTATCTATTTCATAGTCATTCCTATTTGCTTCTTGCTGGACAACTTTCTTTCTTCTCCTCTTTTTCTTCTTTGGCAAACCTTGTAGAACTAAACCCCATGTATAGGATGGTTCAGAATTATTTAATCCCTGTGACTCTGTGGGTTTTATTCTGTTTTGTAAGAGTGTCTTTGTAAAGCCTGTGTCCTGGTGTGAACCAGTCTTCTTCATTTTTTTTGTCCTGTAATTACAAATTTTTGACCTTCAGTTAATCTCATTTACTGCTATGTAAATGCTTATTGTAGTCCATGACACAAACCGCGGCATTGGCAATTCGACGACACTGTTAGCTTCCATCAAAGCTTCTAGACTGTTTGATCTAGATAATCCAACACTTCCATCACCCACGGTATTACCGCAAGTACGTAACACTTCTGTTGCGTTAGTAGGGGTTTCTAGAACTTGTTTGCAACTATCATAATTTTGTGGAGGTACGTAACCTTGCCCATTACACCTTTGACAAAATCCCAGAGATCTTGATACTGCTCCTGGTGGATGAATACTCTTGGATGATTCAGGGAAGTTCCTTTGAATAATTTTTCTCAATACATCTTCCGGCAACTGTGCAGACGTGCTCGGTACTCGTGTGAACATATATGAACACTGACAATTGTATCCAAGTCGCGGTCGTGATAATGTTTTCACAGATTTTTCTTCATCACCTAGAGTGAAGAAAACATGGGAATTTTTCATCTCGTTATCTGTACTTTGACCAGTTTCAAATTCTGGTCTGCTAGAATATAATTTCAATGTATCAACACATGTATCGTCAAAATCTTGAAAAACATCTATCTTAGAATTCGTATATGCTTCATCCAAGTCGTTATCTTCCACCTTCTTTTCAAAATTACGTAGCGAAAATTCAGGACACTGTTGCATACCAGTCTTGCTCAAGTCGACATCTTGTGGTGCAATTTCGCTCACTACTATTTTAACTTTGCTTGATGTGCAAGTTCTTTCGTTGACGGTGCTCTTTTCATTGCCGTCATCATCGCGAGGAAGTTTCTTCGAAATGAATTTCGTGTCTGTTTCAGGTTCAAACGTTTTTAGCATAAATGAATCAAGATTTGATTCCATCGTGATGCTACGTTTAAGAGAGCTAATAGATCCTTCTACTCTTAATCTTCCCTCATTGTATTCAGAATATGAGCTTTGCATAATAGCGTTATCATCTTCTGCATCATACGAAAGCTCTTGTACGGCAATTTTTTTTCGAGCAGATGTGCATAACACACGTCGGGAAATCATAGACTCTCGATCGTTAGTTGTTGCTTTCGTAGTGAATAAATGTGGGCGTTTTATTCTCGCTTGTTCTAAAAGACTTGCAGCTTCTTGAATGTCTTCTTCAGTAACGTTACAATATTCTTGTCGTTTCTGTACTACTCCACTACGGATGAAGTACGACAAGAAGGATAAAACAGAATTAATCAAATCGACCTTTTGAGGATCGCCTGCAACGACTGTATGTGCTACCCTGATGGGATTACTTAGTGCACCATATAAATCACCTAATTGAACCCATAGTGGATTACAAGGATACCAGGTGCCTAATTTTTCCATCTAAAAATAAATATGTAATTGATATATTTTATATAATTCAATTTAAAAAAAAGGCCTAAATTACTTACCAATTGTCGATCATGGATTGGCAGTGTAGTATATATCCAACCAAGATGATATGTTAAAACAGCAGTGACGACAGTACTTAAAAAACTAAAATATGTAAATGTTAATTTAGATTCGAAAGTGTGATATCTTTCCTTGAAATACTTACAAGTTGCTCGATTTTGTATCGATATTATCCAACAATTGACACATTTGTTCTAAACTACGATGCAGCGCACTTATCTTATGCTCTACTTTCACTGAATTAAGTAGCACATCATGCCATAGCAAGGGTGTGCGCGAGTTTAAATCCGCATCAATATTTGTAAGTAAACGCAATAACGAAACAATGAATTGCGAAGATCTATAAAGCCGTTCAGGAAGCTGCATTCCTTTATTTTGAGCACTGATACTACCCGATTCAATACAGAAATATCGTAAACGATCCAGCATTCCTTCCAATAGAGGCATGTGCTCTAACAGACAGGTCTCTATTCTTCTGTAATGCAAACCAGAGAAATCCAAGATGAATGAAATTAATAATTAAAACATTCATTATAATAATCTCTAATTAAATTTCAACCTCTCATGGCCTTCGGCTAGTTGGACCAACATCGTTAATCCGAGCCTCGTTTTATGACGTTTAGTATGAATCTCTTTATTATCATTTCCATTGTCGGTCCAGTACTGCATTCCAAACGTATCATCAGAATCTAATCGGGCTAAAGAGGTGGAAGCAGCTCTTAACCACCTTCGACGTAAACTCGAAAGGCTACCGATACCAGAGGATCCATTGCTCTCCAACGATTGTGAACCTGAATTAATATCGTATTACATTCCGAACAATAAACACCTTTTGATGATGGATCGTTTCTAGTTCGGCTCAAATCGATATATTTGGCTTGAATTGAACTTACTCCCTGTCGATGGTGGTATGTCTATATTCCACCCACTACCGGTGCTAGAGCAAGTAGAATTTTTTCTGACACCAGTGTTTAATTCGGATCCTGATAGATTTCCAGAACTTGGTCGGGATACTGGAAAATGAAGTTTTTATATATGTACATCAAATCCTAGTTTCAATTGGATCAAATTTAATCCACAGTGATATTAGTTCTCAGTGATATTAGCTTGCTACCTACAAAGTGTTCGCATACTGGGGTTAGAATCCAAGTTCACGGAACGACCCAACCCTTCGTCCGAGACTTTCTCGCTGAAACACGATTGAGTAATAAATCAAATATTCGTATCAATATATCAATCGTAACATGAAATCGATAACTGTCTTATTACGAACGCATATGCTTACGTCTGCTGTTTGCATATGTTGTGTTCTGTGGCAGGGAAGACTTTTGTGCACATGATGCAAGATGATGAATTCATTGAATGGATCTTAAAGATAAACATAAAAACTAAAGTACTTAAAATGTTGATGGCACACATTTTATATTTTTAATATTAATATGTTATTTTACCTTAAATGATGATCCTCTGTACGTCATCGCCACAGTACCGAATACCATTTCGCTCAATAAGCTTACGTCGTCTTCGGCCATTCTTTCTCGCTGGAAATTTACAACTATGCATATTAAGCGTATAATACATCATATATTTAATTATAAAGTATTTAAAACTTGACTAAAAATTGTGTTTCTCTTTTTCAATTATTATTTGTTACCTCGAACATCGAATTGCCGATATTCTTTTTAAGATTAATCGTGGCTGTTTTATTTTTACACCATCTTTTCTCCAAGGAAAGAGAATCAAAAAGGAGTTTTCTCCCGCGCCATTCACACTCTCGGAACAGTAAGATCCGAACTTGACCTGCCCCAATGTATAACGCGGAGTTTCTGCAAATATTCAAAATCACACGATAATGTGTATTTGACACAATAATGTAAATAAGTAAAGAATTAGTTTATAATTCATAAAAGAGATATGGTAACAAACAGTACAAAAATAATATATTTTTATACCGAATTACAAGTATAGTTAAATAATATTATTGCTTCATGTATGACTATACATTTGAGAAATTGGAGAATGACTTAACAAACAATATCTTAATCTTAACTTGTGATCTTCTAATATTATACTGAAATAATATAGTTAGTTTTTCTTACATAACTTTTTAATCTATAGCAGGTGTTAATTTTAAATGTTATAACAATCTCATGATTGTTTGCCAAAAACAATTTTCTTATTGTACATACAAGATCCAAATAATATTTAATACATAATCTATTTTTGTTGTATTTTTGTTTAATATCCATCATAAACCATACATATACATATGTAGTAGGATACATCTCAATAAAGATATAATTTCTGTTTTATTACAACATAATATAAAACAAATAATTCAAATGCGTGTGTAAATGTTTAAATAAACGAAGGATGTTCACAAGAAATATTCGTAAAGATATATATAATACAGAGGTCAATTTCATGGTTCGATATATAAGCCAAGTCACGAGTATGTCAGCGACAAGATTATGTCTCCCGCCAACGGTCAAATAGAAATGAACCTAACGGAAAATAGGTTAAGTTAGATTAAAAACATAATCCTTACAAAATTTTGCGACTAAAATATTTCTTGTTTCTCTTTTCAATAAAAATCAATCATCTCGTGACAAAAGTCGCACGAAATAACTGTAAGGACAATACAGAAGGTAACCAAGAGATAGATGATCGATATACGCTATGTCACTAATAGATATCGATGCAGTGAATAAGATCGATAAATATAGAGAAATGACGATGTACAGAGGCCCAAACGAGCAAAATGAATGAAGACAAATAACGACGTATACCTGAAAATGAAAAAGAAAGAAAATGGGCTGTTCTTACCTATCATTTTCTTCTGTTTCGACGTTCGATGCTACGATGGTTTGTACTTTATTCCTGAAATTCTTCCTCGAAGGGAACAGCTTATCAAGCAAAGGCATCATAAACCAACGACCGTTTATAGCTACCGCATTGCTCGTTAACTTTGTTTCGTTTTCGGTCTATCATGTCACAGGGAACTGCACCATACATGTTCGCGAGTATCAGTCAACTGTAAATAAAGTCACGTGCGGAGGAGTCATATGATTGCTCGAGATTATCGTGTATCGTTTGGTCGACATCCGAATGGAATGTTTTCCCGGGTGTTCCCGTCCTCCGCTAACACAATTCGTTGGACGAATTGCGGCTCATGAAACCGGTTTGTTGGAATGTCGACAAAAATACCGATAAAGTGATAAGCATGGGAGAAAAAGCGAATTTGTGAAATAGGGACCCGATTACTGACTGCGCACGATATACTTTACTATGATAGAAGTTATATATTGCACCGCGAGAGCGCAGTACTAAGGCAATTAACAAAGTTCTGTTGCGGCTACGTTTGAGGATAAGGATTGCGATACGTAATTTTTTTCTTTTTGGACTATCAAATGATATTTTTAGGTCCTTTAAGTACAGGGTGAATATTGCGAAGTTAAATCATGTAAAAGATTTGGGAAAAGTTTATTGAAAAGTTCCAGATAGCTGATTTAAAATTATAAAATTAGCTATTCAAAAAAGGAGTTAAAAATGTTTAATATTTACAATTACTATTGCGAGATATAGTAACAAAAGTTGGTATTTTGTATCAACATAAGTACCAATGTAAAAGTATTTTACGTAACTTTGACGAGTTTCACAAATTAGTTTGTTGTAATCTGTATAATACTATAACGGCTTTTTATTTTCTTTATGTGAACCAAATTCGCATGTTTTTTTAAATTCAATTATATGTTACTTTTCAGATTCTAAGACTCCTTAATTGATCTTTGAAGAGATGTGAAAGGTAATCAATAATTCGTTTTCAGAATTGAAATTTAAAATAAAATTATTAAGCTTATACGTATATTTTTCAAGTCAAAATTTATTTATTTATTTATATGTATAGAAAATTTTATTGAAATCAAAAAACCCTGATATGCCATTGTATAATGGATTAAATATTTGAAGCAAGTTTACAAGAAAAATTACATAAAGAAATTTTGATAAAAGAGTAAAAAGATGTTGGAAAACTAATTTTGTAAACAAAAACAAAGACTTTAAAGTTACACAAAGTTTTGCATAATTATTGCGTAGATATTTATTCATAGTAGGAAACGCATTCAAATGATACAGTAAATTTATTTCTAATAATGTAAATTGTATATACATCCAAAATCAAATTTCATTTGAGATTTCAATATTCTTAAAAAAATTAATACTTTAAATATATGAGTTAAATTATTTGAATGAAAAGAATAGAGAAATTAAGTATTGCATATAATGTCTAATTATTTTGCCTCGTAATCGTCGGTATTTCGACGTATAGAAACATCAAAATCTACGTTTCTACGCATTTTATTGGCCAATATAAGACGGTGAACGTATTCCGTATTTTTGATATCTGCGGACGTATCAAACGCTCGTTTAATATAATTTTTATTTGATACCGGCAAATATACCGGATATTCAATATTAAACGATATGACTAGACTTCCTCTTTTCTCCGGACTTTCCGGCAGCGGCAATCCTTGGCCAGGTACGTGTTTCTTGTAATCTGGTCTAATAAAAAAAAAGAAATGTTATGTATTATTTTTATAACCCGCAATAAAATATTTATAAAACATGAAGCAATTAAAAAATAAAAAATGTAAAATAACGAATGATTAATCCTTGAATTTTAATTGTTTTCTAATTTCTATACAGTAATTGACGAATATTACTTGTAATTATTTTCATGATTTTTCTTTTCAAAATGAGTTTTAACAATTACATTTATTTGTAGGATCGATTCTGTGAAACGTAAAATAATTATTCAGTGAATGAAACAAAGAGGAGAAGTAGGGAAAGACTGGATCAGGGGTGGAGACGGTAGACACGTACGTGATGACAGACGTTAGTGGTATTCGAAGGGTTCTGTCGTCGAGCGTGTTGACGGTGACCACTGTTCCGGTCAGTGCCTCTCGCAGAAAGATATCGACCGTCATGTGCAAGTCAGAGCCCTCTCTTCGGAAGGTCTCGTGAGGCCGGTCCTCCGTGATGAAGATTACATCCGCTACGCTGACGTGCTTTGGACTGAGTAAAGATATTATGCGAGCTACTACGATTAACCCATTTCTGTCCGATATGAAATGTACGATGCATTTTAAATGTATCCTTCGCGATATCCGAATCGACATAAGTTAAAAGGTTATAACGAACTTTCGTGAAGAAAGAAGAAATTAGCGATAATTCCATACAATTCGATTCTACCTCTGAGTATATTTCGAAAAAAAATGAAAATCTTCATTTAACCAGACAGAAATGTTCAAATTATATCTTGTTTATGAAATAAAAACAAGGTTATTCTTTGTTTTAATTATTATAAATTTACCAGGAATTTTTGTGGGTCCTTGATCACCTTCCTCCGGGAACACTATCCTCGTTCCCGTCGGAATGCCTGGTTTAATGGGTATCGTTAAAATTTTTTCCTTCGTCACTGTTTTAGTCTTATCGTCTCCTACCAATACTAATCTTTGTATCTTCATTTTCTTTATCCCTCCAAGAAAGACCTATTTATATAAATCAATGAATTTATAGATCTTTTAGAACTAAAGTGGCGGATCATTTAGTTTAATGAGTGTATTTGGCCAAATATATGTGTAAGCAAGAAAATTAATAAGAAAAGTGTTTAGCATAATAATGAATAGTAAACTATTAATGATGGATACAATGGATTTATGAAAATATGTAAGTAAAATAGAATACTGCGACGAGTCGCACGTTGTCTACTCGGCGATAAACATTGAGACAAGAAAATTATAAATAAATAGAACGTCGATATGATACCTCCAGTAGGGTTAGGTACAAGGTTTTTATCAGAGGTTCTTCCTTGCGCTTTATACCCCGCCCCTCGGGAAATTCGAGCAGAGACGAAGACTGCGTTAGTACGTAGAGTAGATCAGCATAAGGACTTTCGGTACCGAAGAACTCCCTGCAGAGATACTCACGATGAGAAAGATGTAGATAGATCGGATCGTAAATATTCAAAGTTTTCAAGTGCTTGTTAAGTTTAACTGTACACAATTTTAAGCCGTTGGATAAAGCAAAGGATTATCATAATTGATAGCAACATTAAGTATAAGAAAATTGGGGGAAACGTAGAGTACATGCAAGCAATATACAAAAAAGCATATGTCTTTATTGTAATACTTACATTAATTCAATATAATATTTATGTAATGCAATTTTGATGTGTTATCACTAGAAATACCAACAGTTAAGACGAAGCTATTTTTTAGGTATTAAAAAATGCCTAATAATAGAATATTTTTATATTTATTCATTTATTACTTTATTACAAAAGGAATTCCATGTTATGTAGTACATTTTTGGTATTATTAATCCATCTGGGACCATGGTCCCTAAATGAGGATTAGCACATTTATAAAATCGTAGAAACAGTCATTTTAACTGTTATGGTAGTTCTAGTGTTATTTGTTATATATAGTGTATATAGTGTTATAATAAAGTAATTATTTGATTAATGTACCTATACGTTCTCATCGGTTCTCCGTGATAAGTATACGGTTGAATAAATCCTTCGGCTCCAGGCACGCCATTTTTAAGACCTTCCTCGCCGAATTGATCGTATATGGTTCTTTTAAGGGGATCTGAAAGCACATCGTATGCTTCGGCTACTAAGGCGAAAATAGTACATAAACATTCATCTTTCGCTCTTTTAGTGTTATATCGTAGCGCTAAGCGTCGAAATCTGAAAATAATAGTAAGATATTTACATTAGTCAATTACAAAATTAATTATGCATGTATTGAAATACAATTTTTACTTTCATACTAAAAAAATAATTACGGAATAATTTAATTGATTAATATTTTTCAGCCAAAAGTTTGTTAATATTTTACAACATGGAAATATCAATGGATTAATTGACGAAGAAGGCGGGGAAAAAATATACATCATAAAGTAATAAGCTCTTACTCACGCAGCTTTGATCTCCAAATCGTCGCAGTTTTTTTTCAACGATAGTACGCCATAGTAATCTATACCACGTTTATTACACGAACAAGTTTCATCGCATGACATGATATTCCTTATTTTTTATTTCTATCAATACTTTTAAAATTATCCCATTTAAAAGTAAAACAAACACTTATACGACTATCTTCTGTTATGAATTCATGGCTGATGTCATGTAAGAAGGCCGAAAAAATAGAAGGGAGAAAAACGTATCGTTTCGCAACGATTTTTCAAGTGTTTTCAACAACCAACGCGCCCCTCTCGACAACGGAGTACAATCTGCACTCGTGTGTTAGCTTTTGTAATTATTAAACGTCTCACGACCGACATTTATTGTTGAACACAGAACCATTATTTAATAGCTATTCATTGGTACTCCATATGAAAGGGAAGGCACCATGGATGCTTCTGAATTGATTTTGAACCTCGTGCAGAAAGGTGAGATTCAAAATAAGGATTTCTTTTACGAATTTGATTCTCGTCATTGTTGCCACAATTTTTATTAACGTATAAAAATACAATTAGACATAATACTTATATAATTTACTTTCAAATAGCCGCCATTACAACTTTTCACAATTTCTTTTTTTACTTAATTCAACTTGATAAATGATTTCTAATTTTATAAATAAAAATTGTGCGAAAAATATCGCACTAAAATATCGATTTTATTAACAAATATCGAAATATTAACAAAACGAAATATTTCTAGCTGCAATTAAAACGGCAGTTAAGGAAAAGAATTTAAGCGACTGCGAACTTTTTTCCAATCGTGAGGATAGTTCATCTTCCAGTCAACATGTAATGAAGAAAAATTCCTTTTCCTGTGGTGTATCCGAAAAATCGTGCGGGGATTGTAAAAAGGAAAAACCTGACGAAGGGATGTTCAAGGTTTCCTTGACGACGAATGATGAAGATTTGGAGAACGATAAGGAGAACGTGTCAAGGAAGAAGATACGCGTGGAGGCGAGGCAGATTTGCAGCAATCGCGAAAATAGCGACGAGGAGAAAATCTTTGTGCTGCAGCAACTTGGTCGATCGCAGATACGTCCAGAAGGATTCCCGGCATTTCTATGCATCGACGGGAGGATTGCCAGTTCAAATGGAGTTAAACGAAAAATCCCACGACCAGCTAACGCTTTTATGCTGTTCGCCAACGAATGGCGTAAAAAGCTCGCTGCGGAGAATCCTCGGGAGTCTAATAAGGACATTAGCGTTAGGCTAGTTTCCCTACTTCCATTTTTACATTTGCATTTAGTAATGGAACAAGTTCTTTTGTATGAAATATTTTTTCTTCTTAATTAATACACTTTCTTATTTAAACATTTTAACATTTTTAATAATTTAAAAACACAAAGTATACTGTAAATTAGAATATTTTATATCGTACAGATTAGGCATCCTTTGGAAGAACATGGCGAAAGACGTGAAGGAAAAATATTTTGCCCTGGCCCGGGAAGTGGACGCGGAGCATAAGAGGAAGTATCCCGGTACGCTTTATACCTATAGTCTCTTTTCAAACCAATATGACCTCGTTTTCGCGTTTGTAGCGGCTCGTCGAAGTTTATCGATACGACTGAATGTTCGTGCCCCGCGTTCGGTAGGTACATGATAGTTCCTTGTATCCTTACAAGCACGAAAAGAAAGGGTAACATCATGGTAAACTTATCTATGAAATGACGTAGATGCATGCACCATACAAAATCAGGTCTGATGATAAATTTGCTAAATATTTCTAAATCCTACAAAAAAAGAAGAAAAAACTAAATCTCTCCTAAATTTTCCAATCAATTTTTGACGTTCCACTTTTCTTAAAAGCTTCCTTTCTGCCATAAACCTTCAATTTATTTTTATTTTCAGCATCAACCGAGTTCCATATTTTTCCAAGCTTTCCTGGTAATTTTGGCTCGTCCAATATTTTCCGCGAAAAAAGATCGCGTTGGGTTTGCAAAGAGAGAAAATACGAAGCTGCGAATGTGTTAATGATCGACGTTAAGTATTTAAGGAGTTGGCACTGATTTTACAGTGGGGGACCGCGTGCAGCTAGGCCGCGGAGGACATTTAGTCGCGTGAATGCTCAGTAACGCGAGATATGTGAGGAATAATCGCGCTTGTCGGTGGGTGTAGGTAGTAGGTAGGTAGGTAGAGCGCGGTCGTGTATCGGGCAGGTTCCTAGAGTCGCGTCGCAATCAATACCTCCGGTCTCTACTGTTCCCTCCCGCCCGTTCCCCGTCACTCACCCGAGAATATTTCTCCGCCTGCCACCCTGTGCCCTGTACCTCGACCCGCAAAACTCGTATCGCTCTGCTATCCCACCCACAAATCGACGAGCTATAATCGCATTTTAGCTCCCCCGCGATCGTTCGCTCTCCTCTCTACTGGCTAATCACAGTATTCAGGACGAAAAAGTGCAAGAGCGCATATACGTTCGTTCATCATGAGGACGATAACTTGTAGGAAGAATAGAAATCGGACAAATTATTGCCTATGGCTTAAATATTTTGACAGAAACAGAATTTTGAAATATTCAGAGACAACTCATTTTCTTTTATTTATTTACATTAAAAACGTAGCTTTTTAAAATAGCAAAAGTTGCGCTTTTTTAAAAGTATATCGTTCCTTATAATTGTTTAGATTATAGATGATTTATATTGATATTCCCATACTTTGTAAAGTCCAAATTTGTACTCATTTATTTTAATTTTGGTAATATGGTATCGAAATCAATTGGCAGTCTAACTATTGATCATTGATTACGCTGTTTCTACGATTCAGTGCATTGGTATCAGTTTAGTTGCACGAATTGAGTGACATTAGATCGGCTTCGTAGGTATCACAGGATACGAGAGCGTGCATATTCAACTATTGTAACTGTTTTAATTAATAATCCATAAATGCTGTAGATGAACCAATACACTGGGCGCAAATAGTAATTGCATATTAGACAGATCGATCGTTTGAACCGATACCCGTTTTACTCTTAACATAATCGCATTCTCTTTCTCATTGTCGTAAATCCACCGCGGAAATTAAAATTCAACGATTGAATGAGAACTCTTCTTGTGAATAAATGCAAGTTCCAATATCGTTATATATAAAAAAAAAATTAAAGTTTAAGCCTCTCCATAGCATGTGAGAAGAAATGCTTCAACATGTGAAGTGTAACGACTATACGTACAATTGAACAATTGAAAAATAAAATTTATAAACCACAAGAAAACGATCAAAGAAGAGTTTTAAATTATTCAATTGCATATTAAGGTATGAAAAATGTCTACCTTCAAATAAAAAATTTAATATGTATACATAATATTTTCTATTCTATCTATATTATCTTCCGTTTAATACTCTAATTCTATCTATAAAATATTTCACAAACAAAGTTTTTATACTATAAAAATTGTAAAAGATCTCGATATTAAAAATTTCCACTCTTTTCAGAATCGAAATTTAACGTAGAAATCACCAGGCACCAGGACTGGTGACCAAATCAAAGAGAAAAGAGGATCAGGCGTTCTCAGTAAAGGTTCTGGTAACGATAGCCAGCTGCAGCTTGAAAACGCCGAAGGGGTGCAAAGAAGGCTAAATTCACCGCTAAACGGTAGTCGCGCAATCGACGGCGGGCCAACGCGTAGCGAACAAGCCGAGTGGTCAATTAAGATCACCGGAAAGTGTCGATATGTTCTGCGCGAGCGTCCGAGGACGCGGGCAAGCGGACTAGCGTGCATCTGCGCGACTGCATCGTACGCGTGACAAGGAAAAAGAGGGGTGACGCACGGTCGCTCCAAGGGAAGCCGTCAAAATGTCGAGGCTTGTGCATCCAGCGGGCATATCGAGCCAAAGACACGCGGGGGAGGAGTGTTCCCCCTCTCTCTCTTTCTCTCTTCTCTCTGTGTGTAGTGTGTAACGATCGTCGGTCATCGATCCGCCATAGCATCGACGCGATGCTCGGTTGCTCGAGAAAACGAGAGCCTCCCGTCGTTGTGAACGTCACGCGAATTTTCCTTGAAAAGCACGCTTAGGATCGATCAAATGGTGTCTGTCTTATGTTTGATTATGGCTGGAATTTTACAATTAATGACCAGACAGCAGTTAACAATGAAAGTAGACTCAATTAAAATATATGTTTTTAACAGATTAACTCCATCGAATCTAATCATTATTTTTTAAATCGTATATTCTAATACTAAAATTCAAAATTTTAGGGAGCGAAATTGATCAGTTTAGTTTTTGAGCGGTTAATATAAAATAAGTTAGGATAGTTATGATCTAAGAGGAGGATAGGACGTGAATAAGAATTCTGAGATTTAGGAAGAGATTATTGCGGCAGAATTTGTAGGGTGACTTCGTAAAGCTTCTCCCAAAACTGTTTGGTATATGACTCCCAAAGAGTACAATAAGTGCTCGTATAGCGCGATAAAAAAATTACCGCAGACCCCGTATAACAAGGAGGAAGAATTGCTGCAGTCCTCGTAACGGGGTAGATAAATTTCAAAATGCAGCAAAATGCAGGGATCTCCACTTGTGCATAAATTCTCCGGTGGTTAAGTATTTTACAATAAAAAATTCCACATTCCATAAAAAAGTACTCTATTTTCCATTTCTAATAACTTTTTAAATTCCAGGTTATGGATTGCAAATATGTCGCCAGTATTTTTCGAACGAAGAAAGAAGAACCAAACAAAATCTGCATTTTAAAGATACCATATCCATTTAACAAATAGTGCATCCGTGAAATTACGTTTCAATCTAAAAAAAAAAAAAAAAAAAAAAAAAAGAAGAAGAGAAAGGAAAAAGAGGCGATATGGACCAGCACACAGCAGCCGGAGCAAACGATCCATTTAAAAGGCGAGTTCAAACTCTGGGTAATCGATGATAGTCGCCGAGTGGAGGGATGGTAGCAAGAATAACACGACACCTCGATCAACTGTTCTTTCCTGAACAAAAACACGTTCAATTTCAAGTGAGACGGATCCTCTGACGAACGATTAACGAGAGGAAGCTTCTGCGAATCGATAGGCGGCGAAAAGGGGGTTTCTTGGGATATTTTGCGCACACCGCAGAGACGTTGGAGGCCGGAACTCTTTTCGTTCACCTCGTGGTTCGAACGCTCCTCGCCTCTCCGGGGTAGGGAAAAAGCCACCCTCTTGTTAGACCGAGCCCTCCCCTCTATCCCTCTGGAGCTCCGTCGGATTCGTCGATGACGAAACGCACACGTAAATTCGTGGACGTGCACGGTGCTGCCGCTCGCAAAATCAGTGCGACCCAAGTGCACCGCGAGGCAGGAACGCGGGTCTCCCGTGCGCGGCCTGTCGTTCCCGCTTGCGGCACGCGCGCCTCTTCCACAGGAGCATCAGTCAGATAGCGAGAGACACTCGCGTAAATAGGTCGTTGGATACCGCCGTTGATTCGACAGTAAATAGTCAAGCGAAATTAACGAATAGTGGTCGACGTCTCGAGAGAAGTGACAATGGAAAACGTCAATCGAAAATAAAAGAAGCATATAGTCGATACAAACGTGTAATAGATGCCGACAACTGACTAGAGTGACTAACGTTTAGATTTAGTCGAGGTGACTAAACAAACGTCGTGAAAGAGGAAATGATTGGAATGGAAAAACGATCAGTGCGTTAAACATCGCAGTTTTGCATTGGAGATTAGATGTACATTGTTGTTTTCTCTTTTTCTGGTGAATCAATCAGTGATGTTGAGTAAATAAAATGTGGATGGATGGAAGAGACTGATTTGTTTAAATGGAAATGAATCTTACATACGACTGTCATCAAGATTGATTAAACGAAGAAAAAATAAATAAATAAATAAAAATTATGAAAAACAGAAGAAGCTGAAACATAGTATGATGGAAGAAATAAAATTGCAGAATATAGATACAGACTTTCCTGTTCAACAGAACTAATTTGATTTCGAAAATAACTTTGGATTGAATTGTCTACGATAAGCACGGAAATAAACCACTGATATCGATTGTCGACAGAGAAACGTGAATTGGAGATGCGTGGCGGTCGAACGAACTAGAAGAGAAAAACGGGCGTGCGGGAGGTGTTGAAAGAAGAGAAAAAGCTTTGAGCATCGATCTTGCGGCTGATGCAGCTACTATGACGCGGGTTGTCCGATACATTCAACTGTATCCAGTGTGGAATCGACGGGTCGCGTGGCCCACGAGACGGGATCTACGGGGCTATAGTTAGTAAGCTAGGCCAGTCTTCGCGAATTGGATCAGTGGCTACGGTCGGTGTAAACGATGACGGCGAGGAGGACGAGGACAACGTCGGCGGGTACGACAATGACGCCACGCGCGACGAGACTAAAAACGCTGGGTCTTCCCGACGGAATGCAGGAGGCCGATCGAACGCCTCCCGATGTACCCTCTTTTTACGTGGTCTTCCCACGTAAACTCTATTCGGTGACGTGTATCATGAAAGAATAAAATTCAAGAAAGATCCAACGAAATTACAAAAAAGAGGAAAAAAGAAGAAAAAAGAAGAAAAAAAGGGGCCAATTTTCCGATTCTTCCAAATAATAAAGAAAAAGGAAACAAACAAAAGAAAATAGAAAAGAGACTAAATTCGAAACTCGGTTCGAAGCTTCCGTGGAAAATGTAAATTCGCCTCTGGTTATGTGTTCAAGGCTTACTTGGTAGGATTTAATGTGCAATCGTGGCTGATAAGCTTCGGGAAGTAAAGTCGTTCTTTGCGGCGCGATAAGGACCACATTGGTCGCAAAGATGGACTGCTGCAACTACGTCGAGGCTTACGCGGCAGGGAGCCACTTTTATCAACAACAACATTACTTTTGCTATGATAACGCGAACACCGATTACGGTGGCTATGAACCGCCGCCGATTTCCAGCGCGATCGAAACTACTGCGCGATACAACGGGACTGTACCGCCTGCGTATCCGACAGGTAGATGTTTTAGAAATTTTCAACAAGCACGGCCAATTTTATTCTTCGTTTGAAATATTCGTTATATTTCTTTAGACTTGATAGTTTTTTTAACACTTATAATATTTCTTTAGAGCTGTCGAGATTATTTCAAGTGGTTCTTGTAGGTATAGATTGTCTTTTGGAGAAGAATTATGTCAGTATGAATGCGTTATTAAAATTGTAATAGTACTGATAGAAATTGATAAGATTAAATTCAATTTAGGTATATTGTGTTTGAAATTTGAAGTTGAGAATGTTAGAAAATACACTAATAATAAGATCTAGCGCGCCTGCGTGGAAGCTACGACAATAAGTATTATGGAAACATTGCTTTATACTGTCTTCAAATATTTTATATTTCTACATAGTTAAAAGTATTTTATATTCTTTTATAGCAAAGTAACTGAAAATATGATGGAATCAATGTCAAAGGAGTAGTATTTTTATAACACAAAGTTCTATAGTAGTGAATTATTGAAAATTCCAGCAGTAGTTCTTTAAATAAAAATGAAGAACCTGCATTTATTCAGGGAGAGGCTAAATCTTTTATGATTTGCATTTCTTATCTAGTTCTTCGGGTGGCAAGGATATACAGAGTGACTCAAAAGTATTCATTCATTATCATTACTGTTTCATCATTTCTCATGGGATATTGTATATCTGTACTCGATACTTTTCATATAATTCCATATTTATACTTACAAAAAATAACTGTCCATGTGAATTAAAATTTATATATAATAAAATTTATTTATGTGAAATAAAATAAAATTATAATTTCTGTAATAAATAAAATTGAATACATTCACCTGTTTGACAGATTACGTGTATAATCCGAAGGAGGCGAGGCTGCGGAAGGCGATGCGCGAACAGAGTCGCGAGCTATCCAGGCGATCGATCTTGCAGAGCGCGATCGCTCGAGCGGGCGTGATCGCTGGTCCAGTCACATCCGGCGGTTTCCTAGATCATCAGCATCGTTTTGGTTGCGTGTCCACAGTCAACTTGCCGATGAATTCATCCGTGGAATCGGATCGAGCCACGGAACCGTGGTTCCAGTCGACGTCTCGTCCAAAGCCGATCCATTCGCCCCGAATGACCGATTGGTACGGCAACGTGACTGATCCTATCGAGAGACTGCAAGTAATGGGTGCGATGCATCAGCGTGGCCTCGATAAATGCAAAGACGTGATGAGGAATCAGGCTGCGGCCAGCGTAACCAATACCGTGGCCGCTGAATGCGGTGCTACATTTTCAAATAACGGATATCCGGTTGATTTCACCGATGTTAGTCGGGAAAGGGACTTACGTCGCCAAGAGAATATGGAGTACAGCGAATTTCCTGATAGTCAAAAGTGGCATCCTTATCAGGTGAGGATTGTTTCCAAAATCATCTGGAGAAAAAGTCATGTAATTTTAAAGTTTGTCAGGAGTTACGAGTTTTTAATATTTGGCAGTTTTGCAGAATTTTAATAGATAAAATACATTGATGTTATTTGTCTTCTCGCAGAAATCTATAAAGTATAAAATGATTTTAGAATTCTTGTACCTCTTAAAAGTTATTTTTTATATCTAAAAGTTTTCCAATATTTTAATGATCAAAATATATTGATATACTTTTTTTGTTTCTTCTCTCATAGAAATCTAGAAAAAATCTTCTACATAGATTTCTCAATCCTTCTTTTTAAATGATATATTTTCTTGAAGAGTTTTTACAAATCATTGCAGAATGGCGAAGGTGCTCATCAACATCCCAGAACTTCTCATCCTTCTCAGATGAGCAACATTCTTCACCCAAACATTCAGAGTCCAGGTTCACACGGACACGAATCATGGGGTCAATTTTGTCATGGCGTGCTGCCACGTAAGTAAAGATAAAATCCAATAGAAAGTTTAGAAAATTGCCGGAGAATGTATTATTTTCGAATGTAATTTTATAGACACTCCGCCTATGCCTCGAAACGTTGGAGTCCGTGGGCCGCGACACACTCTGCTGTTACAGGATCGTATGCCTCCTAGACACTGTGAGTTTTCCGAGGAAGCACCGCGAATGATGTATCATCCAACTAAGCTCGATATCGAGAACGTACGAGCATCGTACACGCCCTCAGAGCACCAGGTTTCTCCTTTTTCTAATTTATATGTAAAATATAATATGAGCCGCTCGGAAAACAAACTTTAACTAGAGACCAAAGCTAAAAATTTTACATTATACTACTGTAAATTAAAGAACGTAAAGAAATTTGTTTTGTTGTCATTGACACACAGAAATGCAGTAATTTCTAGATTTTTACAGAGAACTGTTTCATTCTGTTATACACAGGAATTTTTATCTAAACCTAATACGTAATAACAATAGAAATATTTTCTAGATGCCGAGATTACTTGAAACCTCAGTAAATTCTATCGTGGATTCTGCGTCTACAATAAGGATTCGTCGTGAGGATGATGGCCCCAGGTGGGAGCCAAGCACTATGAATAACAGAATGTCTATGGATAATCTAGTTCCAACAACGGTATAACATTCATTCCACTAAATTAATATTAACCCCTCAATCTTTATAAGTGAGCCTCTCAAAAGTCAAACTGATTAATTCTATTGTTTGTCAATATTTTAACTTTATTAAGTCGATATTCAAGAAATAAATTACTACTCACTTCCACGAGTGAGAGACCATTGAGAGGCTCAAATACTATATAATTCAATAATTACTAAATATTTTGAACCATCAGGAATCTAGTATATCACGCGATAAAGAACATGAATCTCGTCGATCAGCTGAAAGATTCGAGCCAAAGAAGAAGAGCGTCAGTAAGCAACCGTTGCCTGGTTTTCACCAAGCATTCGGTTCGACGGAGATTGGCAGGTTCTCCAGATCGGAGTTTTTCGTGAACATGGTGGGCGAGAGCGGCGGAAACATGGAAGTCGCCGACACGGAAAGTATTACCGTAAGTACGGATCGTATGTCAGAGGTAAACGGATCGACAGTGACCACTGCGACGCACGGTACGTCGGTAATTACTACGACCGCGACGACGACCGTTAGGTCTTTCGACGGCGACGAAAGCGAGGAGGCGAGTTTCGACGAGTCGAACAACGACCTCGTCGCTCCGACGTCGATGGGTATGTATTGCAGCCAACCAAGTATTCCTCGTTGGCATAGACCTCACATAGGCGCTATAGGTAGCGAAATTTAAAGCAAATCATTAATTCTTTCGCGGGCTAACGTGTTTCCCAATTGAAAGTCTGATGGAAGGGAACTATGTAATTCTAATCATTTTCAAAAGTGCGAGTATGTCACTGGAGCATTTTCTCTCGCAATTTTCTTTCTGGATACAGTGGTTTATGAAAGAATTTTGAACTGTTGCGTCCAAAAGAACGAAGGAAGAGCGACTGAACAAATCTCTACATTATGTGATGTATACGTAGATATTTGCGAAACTTGATCAAACGTGTTTTCAACCTTGTGTGTATGATTCAATTATGAATGGAGTTGCTCTTTGCCATGGAATTTTTTTACGAGTCTACGAATGCTGCGTTTATTTATAGATTCTAATTAGCCCCCGAAAGGAATTAGCAATTCATCAAGGACGTGAATTGCGTCCAGTTGTCTGTAGGATTAAATTATTCCCTCCGATGTTCAAGTTACCCGATAATATTCTGTACGTGGAGAGAGAATCGTCTGTTATTCGTAATTGATAACTCTCAGCTAACTTGTTCGAATCGATTTCGCGAGTAAGACAAATTTCTCCAATTTGTACAAACATTACGCGTTAGACTTTGACTCGCCGGGGAATATAAATGGCGTACGAAACGTCCCGGCAAACTGCACACACGTTTGTCGAGATTGTGCCTTTAAGAGATCTGTGGAGCTATTAAAGGTCTTCAAAATTTTTGATCGAATCAAAAATATAAAATCAAAAGCAGCACGATATTCGCGGGTCTCGTACGTCAACTATTAAGTTGAGCAACTTACATCGATGTATTATATTAAAAGGCTAGAAATTTTGGCGAAAGAGATATCTCATATCATCTTTAAAAAGAAACGACCTTTTTCTTCGACGCGAAAAGTATTTCAAAAATACTAAATATTGTTTTGAAGTATTTTTTTTAATAGCAAATTTATTCTGATAACACAAAGACGTTGTAAAATATAAAGAATTTTGTGGGTTGCTCAAACTTGGTAAAGAAATATAATCAAAATGTGTCGATGGAAGTATTTAATCGGCACCTTCCATCAAGTTGTTAGATATCGCCGATGATACACTGAGATTAGTGTACCGACGATGAATTATATGATTATATTAAATATATATTTAAAAAAGTAAATATATATATATAAACAATATATATATATATATTGTACTTATATGTATAATGGAGGAACGAAAACGCGCGACGAAAAGGTATTTAAGTTATTTAGTAGAATATTTAGACGACACGTATTGCTGCGCGGAGAAACGTATGAATAAAAGTGAACATTAATATCGCGAACGTAGGAAGTCGAGAAACCGACGAAATACACACCGTTCCGCTCCTGAAAAATATGTTTTTTCTGAAGGGGGTGCACGGTATTTTTGCATTTGGAACTCCTTTTATTTCTTCACTGCAAAATAATATGAAATATTTCAAAAATGGAAGACAAATATCGCAACTTCAGTATGTTAATGCACTAAAAGATAAGGAAAAAGGTTGGATTGTATAAGAGAAGTTTGTAAGTTAAGACTGTAGACAGTAAGACTGTAGTTATAATGTAAACTCAAAAATATGGCATGTAATTTATTGAAACTTTTTTATATATCCATTTTAACGTACGTTTAATATTCCATTTATTATAGTAACTTTGGGACCTTTGGAAAATATACTTAGAAAGAAAAAATGTTTTTAGAATCTCCGCATTAACGTTCTGACAAGTGCGATATTGTATAGAAAAATGCAAAGTTCACCTTATTAATTATGTTCTTCTTATATGTGACATTGATACTTTTGCTATTCAATTTGTATTTCATTAGAACTTATGTTTCATTAAATTTAAAAATTGTTCTTATGTAAGAAGCGATTTTCGATATTGTCTTGAGTGAAAATGAAATATTTGTTATTATTTCTATTTTTCTTTTCTTTTTGATCGAGTTCTGAGTCCCGTGCAGGCACCTATGACTCGTGTTGATTGATCTATCGGTACATCGACTTAACATAATTCGTGCCAGCTACCCTGTACCTATAATGGGACCAAATTAAAAGAGAAGCTTTTATTTCGCGTTCACCGTCGCGCTTACGTCCCGCGTATTTTATCGTGTATGAAAACCTTCCCCCGTTCCGTTCGATCGATTGCCTCCAACAAGAGGCAAAAATTTGTATTGAAACGTGAAATGTTCTTTAACACGTTCGATGTTATTTCAAGCAAATGGTTATTAACGATCTATTTAAAAATTGCACTGAATTGCGTTCAATTATATTTCAGTGTTTTATCTTCAATTGTACCAAAATCAATGATGGAAATTAGAATCTTTAATGTAATGAAGATAACTTTAAATGTAAAAATGTTTAATTTTTTCTTTGCTTCGAATTCTGTAAATTTTTTTCTAATGCTATTTTAAATTGATTTGCGTACTAAGATGCTTCATTTACCATGACATGGAGCGTGTTAATTGAAAATCTACGTGAAAGTAAATGAATTCACGAGGAACGTGTTGTGCTGTTTAGCAAGATGAATTAGTGTTCCATCGATCAAATACATTGTTTAAATATCGTGTGATCATCGTTTATAATGAATATCGTTCGAGCGTAATAGAAATACTTAACGATGGTAATTCAACATTCGACTTTTTTGTTCTTGGACGTATTGAAACGTTCAAGAAGCATGGAATGATGTAAATGCTGTGATTTGTTTTAAAATTAAACGAGCGTAGTTTATAGTGGTACACAGTGGGGGAACGCTGAATATCGTCGCGACGTGAGGAAAGGCGAGTTGTGATAAAAAATTCTGTAAGAAATTTTGACGATACACGTAATTGTCTGTCTAGTACGATCGATCATCGGGGCCCTCTTGCACAATTAAACCAATGTTATTAGCGGAATTTTACAAGTTATCGGTGTGGATAAATTCTTTAACACAGCAGCAACAAGATTTGTGTTAAAACGAGTAAAGTTCAAAGTGTCAATTTTGCAAATTGTAAGCCAATCAATTGCCCTACTTGGCGTAATGCTATAAAAGTATGCAACAAAAGTTTTTAATCTTTACAACTTATCACTTGTAAGTTCACTAATGTTATTAATTAGATTATTGTGCATGAGAGCTCAGTTGTTTTAACTTTTGGATTATTAGTAAGAGCACAAACCACTCCAACGAGGTCCAATCTTTCGAAACGTTTCGTCATTAAAGAAATTTAGGGATAGTCGAAGAAAAATCCTTTCGCTGTGCGGTGTATACTTCCATAATTTATTTCACATTTTAACTCTTCAAATTTTATTAACATAAGATATTTATATTTATTAGTATAAATATGACTACGAAGAAATGCAGCGATAGTAGGGGGAGGGGAGGAGGAAATCTTTCACTATATTATTATACATCTGTATAATGAACTTCAAGTTCGAACAGCGATAAAAGATGGACCTAATACAGCAGGAAATTGCCAGCATCTCGTGGATGGAACAAAAGTTAAGACAACCGAGGAAGTTTCTTGGATTCTATCACGCCAACCTCGTCGTCTCCAAAACGTGAATCCTATGACGAAATTTTAGCGATGCGTTAATTACTTGGAAATTTTAATAATTTTGTTACTTTATTGACTTGTCTTGTTGGCGATGCAGACTGTAACATAGAATTATGACTTACACGTCTTACGATTAAGGACGAATAAACCATAATCCACGTTTCATTATTGGCAACGATATTAAACGTAGAGGTAGAACTGGTAAAAAAGAAGGAGAGGAAGAAGAAAACAAAAAAAAAAAAAAATGTTCA
Organism: Bombus flavifrons; assembly: GCF_040668555.2. Taxonomy (NCBI): domain Eukaryota; kingdom Metazoa; phylum Arthropoda; class Insecta; order Hymenoptera; family Apidae; genus Bombus; species Bombus flavifrons. Next base: position 5,381,755 of record NC_138455.1, on the reverse strand, counting down.
GTCAGTGATAGAAGAACAAAAAGAAAGGGAAGAACAACGTGAAAATGATTGCGACTAACAGGAAAACGTAACCCGTATTATAACTCGTAAACGACTTTCTGTCTAATTATTAGCTAATTATTATCATTCTAACCGGTAGGAAACGTACTAAGGGATTGAAATGTACAGAAAAACGATTATGAACTACCGTACATCTCTTAAATCCTACAAGTGCCAAGTTGGTGAGAAAAGTCCTTACAAAGGCTCGTGTTATTAAGTATCAAATTCGAACGCAAAAAGGAAAGAAGTATATTTCGCGAACATTTAACTCTATCAGTTTTCATGTAATTAGATTAGAGTTCAATTCAGGTTCTTGTATTATCAGATTGATGAACGTCAGTGGCTCGTTGGTATTCACGATGTGAGATATAAAATTCGAGATACGTTTCATTTAACATTGATTCGAAATGAAATTTATTAAAGAATAGAACTGATAGAGTTAACGCAGACAGAATGGAACTTAATGATGACGAACATGCTTTTATTCGCGTACAATTATGTACATGGAACTATAACAATACCGGTATTATTGAGCTTAAATTCACTTTTAATTCGAACACGTTACCAGCTTAAGGAACGAAGTTCTTTAATGAGATTCGACAGAAAAATAATGAAAATGTTTAAATGAAGATCGAACGTAAGCAGTGTAACGAAAATAAATGGATGTCTATACGACAGTATAGAAGTAAAAAAAGGCAAAAAAAGAAAATTATGAAATTATGAAGTCTGTTTTATTTTCCTCAGTTACTTCCGAAGACTTACCTCTCCACTCCTGTTGCCTTTCCTTTTTCATCGAGATCCTGTGGGATCCTGGGTACCTCGGCTGCTATTCATAGAATCACGGAAAGCAGAGAAATTTTGTCGCGAATCATGCAGGAGGAATGCTGCTGGTTCGCCACTCAATCCAGATGTTCCAGGATTTCGGATGACGTCGTGGTAAGTATGATTCGATGAAGTGAAACTTGAATCGACAAAATAAAATAAGTCAGACTTGCGAAATAAAAGTTCTCATTAATGCGAAAAATATTTTGTAGACAAATGAGACACGTAGAAGATAAATTGGTCAACTTCATTCAAAGTAATCATTTAATCTTTGCATAATTAAACTAATCACATACATACATTCTGGAACTAATACAGAGAATCTTTTGAGATGTAATAATTGATCATTGGCTTCTAAGTGACTCAAATATCAGATATATATAGTATTTATACAAAATGAAATTAGTAGACAAATATCAAACATCTATATAAAATATTAATTTAGTGGACTCATTAATTTTGTCACACACTTTGGTCTCATTTTTACCTATAAAACTTGCTAACAAGAGGCTTATAAAGGGAAACCTAAGTCTTCCTATATATAATTTAGTATAATTAATACAATTTTAGTACAAATTAAAAATGTTACTACAAAAAGATCAATTCACCTAAAACTATAGAATTGCACGGCTTTTCTGGATTGCTCTCATCACGCAAGAAATAAAGAGTGGTACTGTCAAAACAAAACGATGACCCATCCGTCGGAAGTGCTGCGTCAACGAGAGAATTACGACTCTTTTGTCAACGAAAGAGGTGATGGAGGCTACGTAATAATCGGCACATCTGCCGATGGAAATCGAAACAACAGCAGTAGTACGGAGGACGATGAATATGCTAACGAAACTCGTAAGCAAATGACTTTGAAGGTGGAGAACACTGGCACTCCGAAACGTTCGAACTTTACTTCCGAGAAGAACGATGGAAACGTTTGACAAGATTACTTCAGAGGTCATAACGTTTTATAAAGAAATATCAATCTTTATTGGTAAGAGTGACATTTCTCGAAAAATATAGAATTTTGGAAAATACAGGAAGACAGTGAACAAGTCGTTAGAAGGATACTGTCTGGTTCCTGGCTATTAAGGAATTATAAAATCGTTTCATTTAATACGTTCTACTCTTAAATAACTTTCAGTATATTAATAATTTGGAAATATTAAAAACAATACGTGTACCATGTTCTCTTGTACATTCGTCTTAAGTTGACAAAAATATATTGTTCGTAAATTGAAAGAGCGTCATAGAGTATCATTCTTCGATTATACTATGGAAGCGTAATTAATTAATCTTTGCAGGAAATATAATATGAACCTCTCACAAACAAATCCAGTCAGCTCCACATTTTGTCAATTCTTTAATTTCATTAAGTACATAAGTTCAGCATTAATGTTCAATTCTGAAGAAAAAAATGTCAAAATAAATTTAAGAAAACATCGTCACTTTTTTCTAGGCTTCAGTTTATGAAGTTGATCAATGTGGCTTCTGAACAGCTCATCTAATGAATTACTATACCGTTGTGAATAAATTCTTTTACAAATAGTTACTTTAATACTCAACAATCGCACATGTGTGCATATTACTTATCTTAAAATAAAAAATAATTACTCTTCCCTGAGATATCTTCGTCCCTTGACTAAAACTAGTGAGGTGGTTTAAACGTGTAGATTGTTTGATAAGAAACGAGTGGATGAATTTGTAATAGTCAGTGTATTAAAATTCGTATAAGTAGAAGAGATAGTGAGTCAGTTGTAATCGTCGCTCGCTCAATACTCTTATGCCGATCGCAAAAAGGATAACAATTCGCCTGTCCTAGGGAGCACGTTCATACATTTATATGGATGGACGTTACCACAAAAAATTAAAAGTTCCTATGACTAGACTTTGTAAAACAATCGTTAGGATTCAAAGACACTGTAATATGAGTCTCTCCCAGATTCGAATTTTCCGTTGACTTTTTCTACGCTCATGTGCCGCTACACTAGGATTAAGATTAATTCCACTATGTATTTTAAAATGAATTCATCCTCGAATTTCATTCGTCAAACGAAAAAAAAAGGAAAAGCGTTGTTTGAAGCTGTCGGTGACCGGTAAAAGGAATTGATCGCTTCCGTTTATGTGTAAGGATTCGGTAGAATGCAATTTGTAAATAAAGGAACAAAAACCCATCCGTGGATGGTTTATCACGGTGATCGTAATCGTGGATGTTTATTGTAGATGAGCCAGGAGAAGGCGGCATTCTTCAAAAGCGATGGACGAACATCGTGGACCTCCCAATCCGTCAGGTGAGCTACCTAACCGGCAGGTAGTGACGGACAGGATATCCATATCGTAAACGAGTCGTACAGACGTTGAACATCTTGTAAAATTTTCGAGATAAAGCGTCTCTTTTTTTTATTGCCACCGTTGATGCATCTGAAACCCGGAATTGCAACTGTGAGATGTAGTATCGGTAACTTTTCTGTTGTTTAATTAGACATAAGGCGTAATAAAGCTATAAAACGATTATAAATAGGAATTAGTAACCCAGAAATGCGTCATACTGGACGTTTTAGCAAATACTTAATTATTTACAAATTTTTTAGTCTTTCCAGATATTACGTTTGAAAATAATTCTTGGGATCCTGGACTGAAAATGGAAGATTTCTTCTCTAATTTTTGGTATGATTATTTTACCCATAGTAATTGGTCATGTGCGTTCTAATTTCAAGGAATATCGAAATTATTCGCCGCTTCTTTAGCGCATGAAAATATCAATTTTACAAACCGAAGAAAGATTTCTTCGTTAATTTTTGGTATAAGAATCATCTTCATTAGCCGAGACGTGTTCTGATCAAGGATCCACTGGAAAGGATGCACTCAAATTATTCAATTATTATTCAAGTTTCTCAGTATTTGAAATAATTTATTATTCTAGGTCGAAAATGGAAGATTTCTTTGAACTTTGGTACAGAAATCATCTATCTTACGTGTTTCAATAATCCAAAGATCTTTGATAATTTTAGAAATATTAAAAATGTTCAAAATGGCAAAACTGCAAATGGAATATCCGTTCCTCGCCTCTGTTTGAAAGTCGGCGTCACATGGCATCGATTTTGCTAATAACCGAAGTGCACAGGCAACCGTTGAACAAATTAAGGATCGACGATGGCTAGATGGTGTTCGTTTAACAGAGATAACTTCTCCGTTACGTGTTTGGTGGCTTCGCTGCGCCGATATCGCGACTTTTCCCTCCACAAAATTACTAGGACAAATATCAGTCAGGGCTGAATGGTTACTTTACCAGCCAAAACCGCGCACGATAGCAAACAAGAAACGGTCCTGCTCAAATATCTACTCGCGATACATAGGCCAGTCGGACGTAACTTGCTGTTGATTTTTGTCATTTGACTCGAAATGGTCAGTCAGACTGTCTGTCCGTCGAAATGGTTAACTGTTTCGCCTTGCAGCTACGTTCCTCTGACATTTTCCAGAAACGAATAATTCTCAACAAAACACAGCTGCGCTTATTAGTAGATAAGCCCCATTTAAAAAGATAAAAAAATATTTAAAACTAATATTTCTTTTGTAAAATGGAAATGAACAAGCTGACATGTACTACAATGATGATTTAACGAATGGTAACTACATTTTGTTTTAACAACCTTCCAATTATTCTAAAACATAATTACCATTATGCAGCTTATCTTATTTCTTCTTTTCTTCAAACAAATTGTCGATGATCTTGTTCAGATAAGTGTCGCCGAACGTCACAATCTCGAGTAACACATTGATATTGTAACACGTTGGAAACCCGGAAGACAAATACCACGATGTTCTTCAAATCCGATTATCATCTTCGGACTCCTCGTCAATGATTCTTGATTGATCTATTTAATCGGCGGCTATTTTCCCGGCTGCACTTCGATCATAGAATTTCAAGAAAATATCGGCAGACACCTCGTGAAACCCGTGAACCATCGTACGATGAACGAGCAAACAAATCTTACGATGAAGAAAGAGAGACCGATGCGTGGATCGCAAGCTCCAGGTGATCGGAACGCGCGTACCAGCGAAGACGACTGTCGACGACTGTCGCGTGGGCGGACTGGCAAGCCTCGTGCTTTCGAGAGGATCGACCAACCGTTGTGGAATCGTAAAATGGTCCCGTGCATGGATTGGCTGAGGAAACGTAGGAAAGGCGGCAACCAATGTCCTCTATCTTCGAAAAGAATCTAACCGCCAGTGAAATCGCTCTGACGAAGCATGGATCCTGGTGGCCAATCGACGATTTCGCCTTGGAGGTATCGAGGGTCCGCCATGCTGCCCCGGAGCTTTCCTAATTTAGAGTTTAATTAGCACCCAAGGAACAGGAGAACCGTGCACAGGCATCGATTGGACGGTTACCATCGTGGCAACAGAGAGGAAAAAGACGTCGAACAGAGACGATGATATGTCAGCAGTCAGTGTTCGGCTCGTCTTCGCCGACTAGTGTGAAATATCGCGCCCAAGTGTTACGAGCACGGCCACGCGGCCGCGGGACCGAATAGTCTCGTCGAGAAATAGATTTTCCATCCTTGTTCACAACCTTCTTTCGACGCTTTGTCTCTTCTTCCGCCCTCGACTTCTATTCTTCTTCTTCTTTCATCCTTGACGATCGTTAATTCGGAAAATCGAACTGGATTATATAGTTTCAAGGAAAGAACAGTTTCGCTTGTATTCTATTACCACTAATCTTCCGTTTTCGTCTTTCATCTTGTGTCTTCGTCAAATCTGGCAATAGTGACTTGATTGATTTAGAAAATAGTGTTTGATAATAATAAACATTTAAGCATATATACATATATATATATGTGTGTATCGGATCGAAGAATAACTGACATTGTACGCTTTTTCTTTTGAAAACTGAATTGTGAAGTAGAAAAGGAAAAAGCTCGAGAGAAGTGTTTTTGGTGAACCTCTCCCGAGTCGCAGCTCGGGTCACAGAGGTCGAGGAACGAGCTCTGGGCGTCAAAGAAACGGGAAGATGCAGCCAGCACCGGCTACACCTGGTTCTCCAACACGGTCATCCTGTTGTGAACGAGATCGCGAGAGGGAAGTGCACGAAGATCGTGGAAGGGAACGGAACAGCGCTGGGAGACAAAGTCGGACGACTGCCGAGGAGGACCACGAAGAGAGAAGCAACGAGAGGACGGTGATTTCGGGACAGAACCTTGGTACCATGACTGTCAGCGGAAATCAGGGATTGCCTCTTTCTTTGTCTCTCGAGGACAGAGATTTGTGGACCAAGTTCCAGTGTTTGACCAATGAAATGATTGTTACGAAAAATGGAAGGTGAGTGGATGGTCTGTGGAACTTCTAGGAATCCTATTAAGATATTCATGTATATAATTAGTAGAAGTAAACTTAGTAAACTTAGCGAAGGAAGTAGTGATTTCACCGCGAACGTTTCTCTTCTCTTGCAACGGAGATTATTGTTTGATGTCATGGTTTTTTTCAAATTCTGTTTTGTAATGAAATTATGGCAACTGTCAACTGGAAAAAAACATTGATGCATTAAGTATAAACGATTTACTGATGAGTCACTTGCAAGTTTAAAATAGTATATCATAGGTTTCACATTTGAGAAGCTCGAAGGATCCGCTGGCTGAAAGATCCGAAGCAAAGATGGCTCTCCGTCGCGCGTAAAAATGTATTAATTAGAGTGTCGGTGCGAACAAGCTGGAAGGTAAAAATAATAGTTCATATACACCGGGGTAAAAGGAGAGAAAAAAAATGCCGCTTGTGGAATGGAAAAAAGGATCATTGCAAAATGCTACGAAGATTTAGATGATTCACGCGAATGAATATTCTATGTTTGCTTCGAGAACAGGATAACAGTCTTCCCTTCCAATTCAACAAGCTACTCGTAGTCTCTTTCGCGAATGCAAATTGATAAGGAAAACTTGATCGATAACAAATATTTTTTCCCGATTCTTTACATATCTTCGTTTTTTTTTTTTTTTCGTCGATTCTAAAATTCGATTAAGATCAATTGGAAGACTGAGAATCATAATGGTGTAAATCAGTTCATTACCATTTTTTACGAAATAATATCCTGCGTTCGTTGTTGTAAAAAGTTAGTTGGATCTTTTCAAGTCATGAAAACGTATCGCGACTGAGAATAAAGCGAAGTATAGAACTTGATCGATTCTGAAACTGAACTTTGAAGAGTTGAAATATATGACTAGATCGAAATTCTTAAAATTTTAATCTCGACAATTATGATTTTCACCTTTGCTACCAAAATTCTAAGAATTAATAAATCTGGATAACTAAAATATTTAGTTTTCTGCGACGCCGTATTGTTGAATACGCCGTAAAATTGAAGTTAGAACTAGGAGATTATACAAATATTATCGATAATCAAATATATGTGTCATATAATTAAACCGCAAAATATTATGCAAATTCATATCTTTACGAACAAATACCTAAATAGAAATTTATTTCATCTTGGAAGCGTTATAACGAGTAATTTACTATGAATATCTTGTAGATTCTTACATATTATATCCATTTGGTATTTAAACTTTAAACACTTTTGCATTTAAATATTTCCCATAAATGCATAAAAATCCACGGTTTAATCACGATACGCAACATTCTTTCTACCAAAAAAAAAAAAAAAAAATATTCGAATCGAACAAGTGAAAAATGAGGTGAGCACAAATTTGAGTAGAGGAAGTAGCTTCGATGCTTTTTCGGTCGGTAGATCAAAAGATATTCGCCACGACGTGTCCTGGCCGGCTACTTTTATGATTCGTATATTATTAAAAACGATTACAGTTTGTCGACCGCGTTTTTCGTGCGCGGACATCAGTGTTCCCAGGTACACCAGCAGAAATGGGAGAATGTTTTACGTAGGATTGTAGCCATCGTAAAATTTTATTGCCGGCGGCTCGATTCTTCTGCTGTCCGCCGCCTTCAGTGTTACTTTCATTAGTGTTTATAAAATTCCTGCTTTTCTTTTAGATGTCTTCTTTCGTTATCACTTTACAAAACGTCTTATGGTAGCTAGTACCATTAAGAATTAAATTTAGTTAAAGATAAAGGGAACACGCAGCTAATAAAAATCCTTCATGGAACTATGATCTTTATTTGCGTCTTCGGTTTTACTTTCAGACGCATGTTTCCTGTAGTCAAAGTGGTTGCAAGGGGGTTGGAACCGAAAGCTATGTACACTCTTCTTCTCGAATTCGTTCAAGTGGATCCACACAGGTAACAAAGTGCAGAATTGAACTCTGTTGTGTCTCTTTCCTTTGGATCATTTTAGACTCAATCATGTTCTTGTGTCGTTAATAAATTTCTCAAGTTTGAGAAAAGAATCGTTGTTAATATGCATAATTTCTAGTTTCAAGCGTACGCTGAAATATTTCTTAAAATATTAAAAATCTTATTATTTGTTTGTCGCCTCTTGAATTGCCTGTATTGTTTAAAAATTTTCAAAATTCTATTGATAGATGGAAATACGTTAACGGAGAATGGGTCCCAGGCGGAAAAGCGGAAGTGGCCCCACCAAATCCGATTTACATCCATCCTGAGAGTCCAAATTTTGGATCTCATTGGATGAAAGAAGCGGTATCGTTCGCTAAAGTGAAGCTGACAAACAAATCCAATGGAAACGGTCAAATTATGCTAAACTCCCTACACAAATATGAACCTCGAGTTCATCTAGTTCGTGTAGACGCGGTGGAGGAAAGAACGGTACTAATATTCCATACATTTCTTCAGTTTGTAATTTATTATAATACTAATTATAAAAATGATATATAAAGAAAATTTGGAATTATGATGGGCTATCATTTGGAGATATTTTAATATGGAAATGATATTTAGGTGTTGACTTACCGTTATCCTGAGACGCAATTCATAGCGGTGACAGCTTACCAGAACGAAGAAGTCACAAATTTGAAAATTAAATACAATCCTTTCGCGAAAGCGTTCCTCGATGCTAAAGAAAGACCTGCCGATCCGCAAACCTATCCGCAATGTAAGTTAGTTGATTACGAATTATTAATATTATCTAAAATTTTAATTAAATACATGATAATTGATAAAGTATCATAATTGATGAAATATTTAAGGAAATATCGAATTATGAATTACAGACACCGGCGCTTGGTTTTTGCCACAACCTACTATGGGATACGAATATAACACAGCCACGGCCATTGCGGCCGCACAAAATCAAGCGTCAGTGACGGTCAATAACCATCTCCCTAATTCTTGTACCGTTTCTACAGCTGCCCATAGGAATACCTGCAGATCGACACCTTACGCTCTTAGACATAAATACATTCAAGATGGTGAGTTCTTAGCTCAGTTATTAATTTTATAATATTTTTTTTATTTTTAGAAGAAGTATGTAATACTCATATTATTGGAAATTAATAATCATTACAGAACAACGCACAGATCCATACGGCTCAGTACAACTGTTGCATTCCACAGCGTATGTAGCAGCACCAGGCTGGTCACCACGCAGTCCAGAATCCCTGCAGAACCTAAATCCAGCTTGTCTACCGCCCACGCAGGAATGGCCCACGTCTCCTTCACCGTCACCAACCTCATCCTCTCACGCGGTATTCAGTAGAGGCGTTGTTGGAACTGCGTCTCCAACCACCGCTACAGGATGTACTCTATATGTACCATCAAACTTATCTTCTGTCCCTCAAGAGCATAGTCATTGCACCGATACTTCAGCTTGGATTCATCCTACAACTTTGTCAGAGCAACAACAGCAGCAACAACAATCTTACTTGAACTTAAACTTACATTTACATCACCAGATGTCATCTTATACATCAGTTCCTCATACAGGGTTACATCATTCTCTACACCCAAATGGAACAGATGCTGTTCCTTCTGTCGACGAGTATGTTCACGAATATCATGCCTCTCCAGTTCAATCTACGACGCCTGATCGTCACTCACAGCATCACCATTCTCAAATGTTACACATGCAACCAATTCAACAAACTGGAACAGTATCACCTGTTAGTGTCGAATATGATACTCCTTCTAAGGAACATCATATATCTGTTAGTTATTCTGAACAAAACACGGATACGTTGAATGATGTACAGGCAGATGAAAACAGGAGATATTTGACAACGGTGATTGATAGACATCACCGGCAAGATTCGGATATTGCGAATAACGAACATCAAGCTGCAGCTTGGACTCCACTGACACCACCGCCTGCACCACAAACTACAGCAATTTGATTTCTGTATGTGATACAAATAATTTTATTTAAGATATGGAGTTGCTACTTGATAATTTCTATACTTGTTTTAATAGTTAGGTGACTAAGTATGAACAAGTCGTATTAAATCACAGTATCCTGTTGTATGCAATACGAATGAGATATATATGATTGAAATTATTGATAGGTATATAGAAATTAGATACAAAGAGAAACATCGAAATAAATATCGCGAACACACAAATAAAAATATCGGAATAACGAGACTAATTAATCTAATAGGTTGTTAAATTAGTTACTTACTTACATACTTTGTAATTATCTAATCAAATTTAATGTCAATTTCTGAAAAATGAATCCGTCCTAAAACCGTGTCTTGATGTTTTTAGATAATATGTATTAAAGCTAACATAATCGTTATAATAAAATACAGTAAACGTATATATACCATTTTACATACCTTCCTCGGTATTAAAAAGAGTACTCTGAAGTTGTGAGATGATTTGTTCATGTTGTGATATACGATAATCTATTCATAAACAAATGCTCATGTATATACATTTCTTAAATAGAATGAAGAGAAGGCACTTTTACATTTTGTTCGTAACAACTCGCTAAAATTTATATACAAATTTATAATTGTTATATATACATACAATGATTAATTAGACTCATACACAGCGAAGTTTTTACAGAGCAAACAAGATTTTAATAAATTCATAATTTATATAATTACAAAATAGTACAATGATAAAAGGACCAAAATGTTATTTCTCACTTCAAAAGATACCAACAATCCTACAAAATTCGTTTCCACATACTATCTTGAATTGACTAGTATAATCGACTAGTATAATTCACGATAGTAATAATGATTGTATTTCTAATTCTTCTACTTTATTTATATTTATACGAAATAATATTCTATATTTTTATAATATAAATAATTATAAATTATCCAAACCAATGATTGCCCATGCAATCTCTTGTCCATTCCGTTTGACATACCCAGCACCAATGGTAACTACATCCAGCTCTAGTACAAACCATGTGCATGCATCCTCCTAGAAAATAATATGTGAGTATCAAATAGAAAATTTATTAAACATCTTAATTTCTTTTTTCAACATTTTAAGGTACCATCTCTTTCAGTTGGTGTTCTACACTTTGGACAAGGTTTTGTTAAAATTCTAATAGTTTTATTGCTGGCTTCATCCCATTTTGCCTAAACGAAAAATCATAAATATGACATTTTTGATTAACGAATAAATATAATATAAGGAGAATATTTTGCATACATCGTTAGCTCTCCTTGGATCAACTGAATACCCAGATTTATGTATTGTATTCAAAGACTCAGATGGTTGTAATTCACATTCTCCTAAATGGTAGCCTTGTAAACATCGTCTACAAAAAACGTACTAAACATAAAAATATATTATTAATATTTTGATTTATTTAAAATTTTTGTACTTCATAAAATATTTTATCTATACATAATTACCCCACAACCACCAATACATTGAATCTTTCTACATTCTTCACTATCATCATCTGGAGATTCTGGTATAATGCCCATGCCACAATCTGGTCTTGGACATAAAACTCCACCAGCACGTAAAACATATTCTTCTGTACTAAATCTCTGATACTGTTCGTACTATATCATATATAAATAATTAATATTTAAAGACTTTTTGAAACTTGTATATTTATTATATAAAGTACCTGCTCAGAGGTAAGAAGATGAAAATGATGTACTTCTGGAATGAAAGAATTTTGACATCCTGTTGGGCATGGAAGCGTATAATATCCTTTCATGTCATCAAATTGAAATTGACGTTCTCTTAGACGAATTGAACAATAGTCTTTGAAACAATCAAGGCAAGTTACATGGCCAGCTTCACATGGGAAGACCAAGACCATATCCCTATAAATAACCTATGTTTGAAAATGTTATTAATTATTTTTTGCTGATATGAAGGTCAACAAATTATTCACCTAACATCTGTACAGGCAAGGCAAGGTATTCTTCTTAAATTTGGTTTTATAAGATACAGAGGAACAGCCTCGTCTCCTTCTCCTAAACTAGCATGTTTCCCACATTTGAAATAAAAACGTGCATATAAAACTTGGGATTCAGTGTCACTGGATATAAATGTGGGTGCTGGACAAAAATCATTTTCACAATGAACTGTTATTCTTTTTGGTTGTAATACATCTGGCCAACACTGAGGATCTCTATCTACCGTAACTGCTCCGCTATTGCAGGTTGCACATCTGACTCTTAATTTACCAACTGTGACAGCTTTGCATGGTGTTGAACAATATACAAAAAAATGTGCTGGATTTTCATGTTTCTCTATAAAAATATATAAAAATAAATAATATATTTTTATATAAAATCATAACTAGTCATCTTATGCTAGTCATATTTATTTAGTATTCGCTTTAACCACTTGTGTTTACCCTTTAAAAGGCTACGATTATTCTACCTTCCATGGTTAAATTTTCTTGTGGATCTGACTCATCTAATGGTAAATCGGTAAGAGTTTCATTCATTGGCTTTCCTCCGCTATCATTTAATTCAGATATTTCTAAAGACTCGTCAATGGTGTTAGTACCTTTATTTTTATTTAACCTATGTGATGAAGTTCGAATTGCATGTAATATACTTTGTTGACCCAAATCGCATTCCTATGACAAAAGCTTTGATTAAGGGGTGAGGTTATCATACTTGTAACTGCACTGTACTTTAAAAATACGTATTGGGAATAAGTTATCTTCGAAAATACATGAGGCTTACTTCTATTATCGTTGAATTATGCAGCTCTTTCCCTGCAAATATTATTTTTATGTCCTCAGGTGATATTCCCATTTGAAATGCCACTATCTCTTTTACGTTCTTTATATCCCATTTTGGGTCCAAATCAACGGGGAATGTATTTCCAGTATTGGTTTTCACGTATATACTCAATGAATTTGTTAATTTTCGTTTACTAAACCAAATTAGTTGTAACATCTTAAGAAACACATTCCGTATGAAGCCAAAGAAGAAACTCATACCGTTAATGCGAACTTCCTTTATTTTGATGTTCTTTAAAGAAGAAAAAGGATGGAGTGCGTCAGCGAAAACATACTATGAAATCTAAATCAAGTATTTTCACAAGATGATCAAAGTGTTGTAATTTATAGCATAATTTAGACGTGGACCGAAATGAAACGACAATAAAATGAATCTTGCGACATCTTCAACCATATGGATAACTAAGAAATTCTATGAAATTCAATCGTCAAGATTTATAAGAAATTTTCAAGTGCGTCATATATATGTTTGTGATTTAACCTCTTTCGCAGCATCTATTATCTGTTATTACCTTTATACATTTGTATATATATATATATATGTGTGTATTTTATAACAAATTTAATGCAATTTTAAAGAATATATTTCTCTCATTGTAAAAAATATAAAAATCGAATTAATTTACGATTACTTCTGAGTGAATAATACAATTTACTTGATTATGTAAATAACTGTAAGAAAATTTTCAAAATAATAGTTAATAATAGAAAATAACAGATAAATAATTCTAAAATAAATTTAGGGAAGTAATGAAAACAGAGGATAGGAATCATTAAAAATCATTTTTCTGTATACGAGAATGAATACTATATTTTCTTTGAATCGAACGCGTAGATACTTATTATACATACGTACATATAATTTACACAACACAAATTCGATATCAAAAAAATAGTTCATAATTTACAAAAAAGATCGAGCAAAAGTTTTACAATTTTCGCAATTTTCATAACATTGAAAAAATATCGCAAATTATAAATTATTCAATATTCTATAATATTGAATCTTCTTTAAGTATAAATATATAATTGTATAAATAAATAAATTTATAGTTTGCACGTAGTATTTAAATACAAATTATGAGATTCACTACTTTTGTTTGGCCACTTTATATTTTTTTACACCGTTTAATATTTCTATCGATTTAATCGTAGGTTTATCTTTCAGTTTGATCAGTCTTAGTCTTTTTTTATCTTTTTCTCTGTCATCCACTTCATTTTTACTCACTCTTTTCAGTGAACGTATTCTATAATCAGAATTAGTATCTTTTGAAGTTGAAGGTATTTCGTTGTCAACCATCATTCTCTTCTTCTTTAATCGTAACGCGAATCGACGTATTTGATTTATCCTTTGCAGTTCCAAATTTGATACATTCGCCATTGTTGTTCTGGATCTCTTCGATTCGAAATCATCAAGAAAACTTTTTGTTCTTTTTCTCTTGTTATTCGAATTGCTTTTTAAATCTTTGACATTTTTTTTAGTATTCTGCAAATATATTAAAGGAGGAGAACTAGGACAAGAACTAAAAGAAGATCTAGAATGAGAACTAGGAGGAGAACTAGAAAAAGATTCTGGTTCATCTACTTGTTCTTTTTGATCCCTGCACTTTTGAAGAAATTGATTTAGAGTCATCCCTCCAAAATTATCTTCTTTATTATTAAGAAAATTGTACACGTCGGGTCTATAGCGAACTCGAACCCATTTTTGCGAAGATTTATCCCAATATCCACGCACAATATCCATATCTTCAGGCAACTCTGATTTAACCTCTTTAAAAATAGATCTTTCTTCATGATCATTTTGGATTATAGAATATTCATCTGGTTTTATTAATTTATGTGCGTATTAATATTTAGGCAGAATAGAATTTAGAGGTTAATATTTTAATACCTTTTTCATTTCCGTTGCTCGTTTGCCTATATTTCTTTATTCGTGATTTTTGTGTGTTACCAGTTGGTACAAGATACCTGCTAATATCTTTATAATTATTTTTAACAAATTCATCCCAGAGAACATCACTTGATGTTGTTGGAACTGATACATTGATCAACCACTGCTTGCATTTCTCGATTCTTATATCATTTTTGTCCTTTGCCCTGTTTCCGAGACCTAGATACGTATTAACTATATTTTCTTTTCCTAAAAAACGTTATAATATACCATTAATACACATATCTTAGGAGAAACAGTTGTTTTCTTAAATAATTGGGGAGCTTTTAAGTTTAATCAAGTGCAGGTCTTTTATTAAATAGTTGAATTGTTACTTATCAATTTTTCTTTAATTTATAAACATTAAAGGAATGAAGTTCTTTAAATTATAAGTATCAATTTATACATATGAAACTTCTAGTGCAATTTACTCAATTTACTATTTTTTCTTATTAACTCTTTTCCTAGAAAGTTTCCCAACTTTAATATTACTAGATTCTGGTATTATCAAATGAAACATATCAATAGTTGATAAAAGATTCTTATGGACCCTTTTTCCAAAAAGCCTCCCAATTTTTACATTAGTAAATTCTAATATCATTAAACAGAAGATATCAATATTAATATAAAATAATTACTTAGACATAATGCATCCTCTTCGTCATCAGAATCATCGAATAGACAAGAAAAAGGTAAATCTTTCACAGGAAGTTTACCTTCATTCTCTTTAAAATCAAGTCTTTCTGGACTTTCGATATCCCATGCACGCGGTAGCAAAATCGGTGACTGTAAACGATCTTCGACAAAACAAGGAGCTTCCCGAATCCTTTCTGGCGATCTTAAGTCTTTAAACAAGACACTACTGTCAGATCCAGAAGTAGCTTTTTGGGAAAATTTCTCTGTTGATTTGTTAATTGCAGGTAGACGGGAATCTTCGTTACATGTTTCCCAATCTGTATTAGGATCTACCTTTACAATCGATTTCTTTGTTTTGCATTTCTTTTTTCTTGTTTCTTTCTTCTTTTCTTTCTCACGATTACCTCTCACAGATCCTTTTAATTTCGATGTCTTTTGCTGCAATTTCCTTTTTTTCCTCTTTTGCTTGCCATCAGAAATTCTAACTAAAATTTGGTTTTTACTTTGTTCTTTTGCCGAGGAAGGATTGGAATCAACTCCAGATATGCTTATGCTACTTGGCCGCTTAGGTTTCCCTTTTAATGGTGTACTACAAAAATTCAAACTTCTTTTGCAGGTACTTACAGTGTGTCTTCTATGTGGCTTCTCAGACGAAGAAGACATTTTTTTTGTATGTTTATGATGATATATCTTTTGATATGTTGAATATTTGATTCATGAGTATATCACTTATTTCGTTTGAACAGAGTTCATTGATAGCTTTCGATATCACCCGGAAGTGTTGCTATAGCTTTGAAGAGAGGGTTGTATATGAGATACCTGTGTGATTCACCTTCGAAGGGGTTCTCTGATATCGTGTTTCTTCTTCCGTTTTATTTGCACGAGAATAAAGGATTCTTGTTGTCGTACTTTTAAAGAGGCGAGAAAATAATTAGATATTTGAGTATCCCAATTAGTTAATTTTTAGGCTTTCTTGAAAATTTTAATGGAGTATTTAAGGTACTTTGAACATTGTTTAAATTTTGTGATTTCATTGAAAGTTTGATAATTCAGTGATTTCTAATTATGTGATTTTTCACAAAATAAAGTTTGTTAATCTGATGAGTTCTGTAATCAAAGATCACTGTATTCTGTGATTTCCCAAAAATTAAAGATTTCCGAATTCGATAATTCTCTACAAACGAAACTTACCAAACTTACAGACTGTCACAACTCAAAATTGTCGTATTTCATAGTTCTTCACTGCACAAAATTAATATTATATTCAGTGGTTGTTCGGAGTTCATGATTTTTAAATTTGATTTCTTCGCTATCCAAAATTTCAAAATTTCGTAATTTTCACAATTCAATATTTCCGTGTTTATTAATCTTCTGCAAATGAAGATTTCTGTATTCGTTAAACTTTTTCAAGTATGATACTTTACCAAATTTCAAAAACTAAAATTTTACTATCTAACAGTGAAAAACACAAACGTTACAAAATTTGCGTTTTTAGAGTCGTGAATGCTAATTGTTTCCGGCTTTAATGTCTGCAAACGACTAGGGACTGTTACCAGTGTAAAGTCTTTCAAATTTGACCTGTAAATATGTATTAGATATAAGAAACGTATAGGAAACTGTTTCTGTATTTAAGTATGACAGAGTTAAATGATTATGTTTGAAATAGAACACTTATTTTCATGACTGTGAATAACGTATTTACTTTGTACCTGGGAAATGCTAAGAGACAATGTTTATGTATAAATTACTAAAGAAGAGCGATAACTAAAATATTTGCGTGGATATGTGACAATTTTCGCGATTTTCAGAATGATTCATCTCGGATAAACTGTTCGCAAGATTATTGCAGAAATTCTTCGGAGGTTAATCTATCGATGCATCGAATTGATATGGTCCAACTTCCGTGGAAGGAAAATTCGCAATACGCGAAAGTAATATGAATGAAATCTGGGGAAAAAATTAAATTAGAAAATTTTTTAGATGAAACTATTATAAGTTCATTATTGATTTCATCTTTGAAATTTAAGCTTGTATAAAAAATAAATCTTCTAACTTCAGTGACATGATTTGTAGCAAATTTTTTGTCAATAATTGATTATTGAGAACAAAATTTAATAATATTGCCCTGTAAAATTCAAACTTTAAGTAAACAATCTTCATATCGTATACGAGAATAATATGTATTATTAGCAATAAAATTGTAGAAGCGTTGAATCCTGCAAAGTTGAGATACATAGTGTTATTAATTTGTCAGTATAAGTCACGGCTTGTAAAAAAGTACTTGTTAAGTCGCTGAATCCTGAAAAGTTGATAAATATTATGTTATTAATTTGCCAATATAAGTCATTGATTTGTACAATATAGCATAACCTTATTTAATTGTTCTTAAGCATTTTTAATTTAAATAATATCCTCCAAAATGGAACTGGCGAAGGATAATTCCCCAGAGCACCCCGCGTGACACTATTTCGCTATATCCTACATACGTCCCTGGTCTCTGAAGGTACCTATACTAGCCGAGCTACCCAGCACACCGTCAGTGCACGCTGGCTCACCGCGCCAGTAGGACTATTCTATTCTTCTCCTTAAGTTCCAATCTGACAGCTATAAAACCTCTCCTCTAATATTCGTCACCATTTTGCTCCACACTCCTACAAAACATTCTCTTATAATACAATCTCATCCATATACATCTTCAAATCGACAGTCACATAAGATCGATAGTCGCGCGTATCGTGAACTCGAACTTGAAATCGAAATCGATATCGTATAGGTTAACAGTAGTAGATCGAAGGGTTTTCACACGATCAGGATGCCGGCAGACGCTGAGCTCAGTAATCTGCTTAGCAGGAGGCAAAGGATCAACGAGGAGTTGGAGGAAGGAAAAGAAGTGAAGAAGCAATACAAATTCGTGAACGTTTACACGGAGTTCCACGAGCTGTCCCGTCGCGAGATCAAACAGTATGAGCAGACCTTCAACAGGTGAGGACCTTCCCCATTTCTTTCTTCTCCTTCCCCGCTTATGATTTTTACTGGGGATTCGTGAGTAGAAAACGCCGGGAAAATTTTGTCGTACATTGTTAGTTTGAATGGAGGTTCTTGGAATGAACGCGTGGACTTAAATATTTCCCTTAGTAAAGGTCCTATTTCCATGGTATTTCTTTGTCCGTAGAAAAGTTTGAATAGCATTGTTCGATCTGTCGGTTAGTAATGTAAAGCCTGCTGCTATAGCTATTCATCTATGTCAGGCATATTTTATTTGAATTTAATATATAATTATAATATATAATATAAAATTAAATATATAATTCTATCAGGAGTTTTATCGTGAAGTTATCGTATCATATAACTCATTTTATTTTATTATTAGGAAATGATACTCATTTTATCAATTTAAAATTAAATCAATATTCAGTACGAAGAAGAAGAATTTTGTAAAAAGTTTTAAAAACGTTCGTAATAATTTTCTTATTAAATTTTGTTAATTTACCAACTGAAAAACGAATTATTATATCGAATATAATACAGCTAATAAGAATGAAGAAATTGGTATAAAGAATTTCAAATTAATAGTATTCTCGTAAAGACCGGTGTAAAGATATATCGATTAGTGTATATAAGAATATCGATTAAAGTTACTAGAATTGACAATTACGATAAATAGTTTATTTTCTTCCGCCATATTCGATTTCCTATTATTTGAATCTTTTGAATCAATAATCGATACCTTTAATCGAATAGATTAGTATCGAAATAAAGCTTTATTATCAAGTGAACAATTTGTCAGACGTATTTGTTCTTTACCAAAAATTCTTTCGTTGTTTTTCACTGCGAACAAGGAATTGCGAGATAAAACGCAAGGAAATCGAGAGTGAATCGCGGCTCCTGTCGTGTTCGCTGCGGTTTTCCTACTTGTTTACGTTTACTTGCTCGAGTTTACGTTTCTCCCCACGAACAGATCATGTTCCACTGGTCAGATACTTTTTATACGTGTGAGAATACACGAAATAACACTGGGGATTGGTTGAAATGTAATACCTCTTATTTTATTACTTGTGCTGTTCCGGTCTTAGGTGTAACTAATTGTTAAAGTACTATCCTATTTATTAAATCCAACATATGATTTATGTTTAGCGTATTCTACAATATGCCTATTTGTTTAAATTTTGAAGAAAATTTTTAAGTGAGTTAGATATTTTACTTCGACGAATACTTAAGTCTTGTAAGTAGAATTTTTGTATGTTTATAAAAGAGCAAGATTCTAGTAGACTACGGTTTATTAGTCTAACCTAAAATCTAGGAATTTAGTTGGTACCCGTATATCAGTATACTGGGAAGCAAGTGGAATAAAATTTGAGAAGCACAGATATATATAACTGTGAAATTACATAGTGTTGTAAATGAATCAAGAGTCTAGTAAGATTGAAGATTTTGAATATTTTGGATATTCTGATCGACTTGAAATATTTGAATTTTTTTGAAAATGGAGTAAGATCTAACGTAGGATAACGTTCACAAAATGCAGATGTTCATGATTTTCACGACACGTGACATTATAAAAATTTTACGATTAAAAACTCAAACAAATCAGTAATTACATATCTTATGAACATTGAAGTCTACGAAGTCGACACAAAGTGCAACGTGCTATTAAAAACACAATCGAAAGTCGAAAAAGCCATAAATATGTGACCTAATAATCATCGTAGAAGTTTTGAAATCTAACACTATTAGTGATTTCAAGAAATATCCCAAGACGACTGGAACATCCCCGGACGATTGCTTATCCAGAAATAAACTGGAACCTACGCGCAAGCGTGTCCAGAAAGTTTCTACGGTCACCTTGCCAGATTCTCGCAAACGTGGAAAGAGGAAGAAAATGGAAAAGTCACGCGAGCATCGTTACGAAACCGCAGATGGTAGAATTGATGACGTAGTTATTTTGTAGTATGCCAGAGGAAAGAGTGTTCACTGTGAACGCGTGTATAGCCCGTGTTGGAGGCCAGGACAGACGACCTCGAGGTCTGTCCTCCATCTCTCTTGTTCTTCTTGTAGGTATTTCGGAGTCAACCGGACAGCAGGTTTGACAAGGCAGAAGCAGGGTGGACGGCCGGCCACTTGTGCTGCATCTTCCAAACCTGTGTGCACGCTTATTTCGTTATCTAACTATACGGCAAACATATATAGAAATTTTAGCTGTATCTGCAATTCGATTAGTATTCCTGGTCGAGTTTCTTCGTGATCATTTGGATTAAATCGGGGAAGAACGAATTTCTTCTTATTTTTGTTATAAGAATGAACGTTAATACTATTAAACTGTTAATTGAAAGTATGAGATAATTTGGCAGTAGAATTATATTATATCTTAAAGAAGGTTTGGATTATGTTTGTGCATGTGGAACTTAGTTCCATTCTCTCCCGAGAAAGAATTTTAATAGGTAGGCGTGTATTTCTAACACTCATTAATTGTCATCACTTTTCAGTGCATAAATTATTTGAAACGAAACTGTGAATGAAAAAATTGTACAAGTTCCATTTCAATAATTTTTGAATTCTATTATAGGACTGATAATTTTCTGAATTAATTAATCTTTGAGAAAGTGTATTAGAGACATCCTTTAGTTCAACTAGACAATTTTTCAATGCATAAATTGTTCTAAAAAAAATGCCGTAACATGTAACTGTTACTATAGAATGTTCTTTCAAAACATGTTTCTTGGACCGTAGAACCGATAATTCTTCTAGACCTAAACAATCAAATTAATTAAATCAATACGAAAGTGCACTAAATCATCCAATAACGATCAGAAAGATCAAGGCACATTTTTCTTAAGAAAACCACGGATAAATTATTTATACGAGTGAACGAAAGGAGGTAGCTTGATAAATCTGGGAAAGTTTCACCGCAAAACCAAGCACGTGGACAAAGTACATATCGTGCACGATGGATGATACCTTAGCTGGAAAGACACTTGGTACACTGTCCAACAAGTTCTTCTTGTTAGAGAAATCAGTTATCCACTTTTCTGTGGATAGTCATTCAGTGTCTCATTACAGTTCTAATGAAATTTCAAAATATTTTACATTGCACGTACAATATGTAGGCAAAAGTTTTCAATGGTAAGTGTTCAAACGTTTTTGTGAGCCAGTGCATTTGCTAAATGAATTGTGCAACAGATCTCCATGTTTAATTAACATGTATTATTACTTAGTTTTCAATGATAGATGCTGACTTGCATCTATATATACGTACAGTATATGATTACGTTGTTTCTCTTTTGATAATTTTGAAAGATGTTCATAATTTTATAAAAGAAAAATAATTGGTGCGACTACGTATCTCTCTTTCTCTTGATGGTATATGCGACACTCAACGTGTTAAAGTCACTTTATGATCATAATGTCACAGGTCGTTCAACTCCTGTTGATACTGCGTTGAATAATTTCATTATTTGTTGTTTAGTTACTCTTTTATATATATGTATTACTTATTGTTTAATTATAAAAAACTGATACGTCAATGTAAAAAAGTCATGTTGTAGCGATCTTTAATATAACTTTGAAGTAACTAATTTTTGAAACAACATGAAAATCACTGTTACTTTTAATTAAAAATCAAAATTGGTATCGATATTCGTTATAGATATTATTTCAAATATTTCATTGATCAAAAATTGCAAACATAAACGTTCGAATACTTTCTGGCTCATTGTCCACGTCACACGTGTAGTAAACAAGGTATTACGTATCTGTTATACATTATACAGAAATTTTTATAGCCGCTCCTATTGTGTTTCGATTATCTTAGACATAAAATATTTGGCCAGATAGTAAATATTTCAATATTTTTCCAGAAATAAATGAAACGAGCAGCGTGATAAGTAATGTTCCAAAAGAAAGCCAATTCAATTCGAAAATTTGCTAAAGATAATTCATTTACGAAAAAAGGGCATCGTCTACAGGGAAAGAGATACGTTTATCGCAAACTAATCTGTAATTTTTGGTATCGTTAAAATTTCAACGTTTCTCTCGATAACATTCGTTGATAAAAAAGCTTCAGTGTACCGAGAAAAAGGGAAGAAATTTATCACAACACGTTTGTGAAAAGAAATCTATAAGAAATTTATTAATCGAGCCGAGGAAGTATTCAACAAAATGTGAAAGGAAACTCGATGAAATGTAAATGAGAAAAATGTCAGAATATGTAAAAATATAATTAAAAATTCTTAAAGTTTTATAGAATTGATTTAAGAAACTAAGATAAGTATCGTCTAATATTTTTGTTCTACGACATGCCTTAAATTTCATAAATAAATATTAGAAATCTTTCAGAACTTTAAATTACGTTTTTATACATATATTTTTAGAAACAATAAAATATTGATCCATTTTTGGAATAATGCAAATTCCATGATAATTAGACTGCGGCTATTTATGAAAAGTCATATTTCTATAAATATAATTAAAAAACTGGAATTATGGTAAAAAATTATTTCGCCATATTAGATATTATAACGACTGCTATATTTCGGATATTTTATATACTTCTCCATATTATGTGTATTATTTAAATATTCAGATATTCAAATATTCCATGAATGCATAAAAATCTTTAATCCAATATTAAACTGATTATCATGCGTTTCTTTGAAAATGTCGTTGTTCTAATCCTATGTATTTTATGTTTGGAAGAATTCGAGTCGTCAAGGCGATGTAAGCACTGCTCACCTTACCATCCCACACATGGATGCAATTTAATCTCATAGCCGTAAATATTCTTAAAAGAAGTAGCAATCGTAAACTGCTTAATAGCCACTCCAACTACTTAAGAAGGTGATATTATGGCAACTTTTTGTCTTAAAATTAGTTAGGTGATGACGTCAAATACGTGTATTAAAAGCATTGAAGAATGTTTTTCTTCTCCTTTTTCCTCTCAGTTTTAAATAGCGTTAGATCGTCGAAAGTAATTAAAAAATCACGTATACAAGTAAGTTTATGACTCATTAAAGTGTCAGTGGTAAACAGTGATAGTTATACATATAGACATTTGTTGGGTCTGATTCATTAAGAGAATGCAGATGATAATTTTATCTTACAGTTAAATTGTCAACGAAGAGTAGCTGTTATATGATACGGTAAATCTGCGTATGTTCATTATGCAGATATAAATGTGTATCATATACACTGATTCATAAAAGTATTTGCGTAGTACATACCTTAGAGAAATTGTGGATATAGTAAACAGTGGTTATAAAAAATATTGGCACGAACCTTTGTTGTCTAATCAAGCGTTTCTTTTATTAGGTTTTATACATGTATGTATTTCATTTTCATAATGTCAAATTTTTATAGTCATATTAGTATATATATTTTTATAGTCATATTAGAGAGTATTACTAAGTGATAAAAAATTCAATATATGTACTTAAATTAATTAGCTTAATTGGCTTAATTAATTAACATGTAAATGCTATAATTAGGCTGCGAATTTGTATGTAAATTTATATTTTTCTAAACGCAAATAAGAAATGAAACCTAAGCAGAGATCTCGTTTATCCCTAAAATGTAACAACAAGTACCTTACTTTAGATATTTCATATATTTTTGCGTATTATGTACATTTTGTACATTTTTGCGCTTTTAAATCTCCCATAAATGCATAATCCGCAGTCTAACTATGATGAATATAATAGTGTGTTAACACTTTTTGTAGCCACTGTATGCATTATACAAAAGCTTTTCAAACTTCATTAGTATTAAAGTGGAAAACAAATATTACAATTATGTCGGTAAAATTTTATCTAAATTAGAAAATTGTTTGGCGAATGTTCCAAGTATTTTACGTCTATCAAGGGAGGACCGATTTTTAGTTTAATTTATTTAATCATTTTGTTTATAATATTGCAGCTGTCGTATTACATGGAACGAACGACTTTGTTTTAGAGCTGACCGCAGGGTAAAGGGTTAGAAAAGAAACTTTTACGCGTAGGAAACCGAAAAAATCTGTTCAAACCGCAATCGAGCTGGATAAGAGGCAGCACCGCGGTTTCTTTGTCGCGTAAAAGTAAAAGGTCAGTCGGTATCGGCGAATTTCACAACGCGATTTCTAGCTGTTTTAGATAGTGTTACACAAAACCATTCTATCCACTTGGATATAATTTTACATCTGTCAGTCTAACTATTTCTAACGACGAAAATTTCACATAAAGGTATCTTTTCCAAGATACGTATCGTCATAAATTTTAACGAGTCTGCTGGGCTAATCGTGTCTTCCAAGTAAGATTTGAGCGATTTTAAATGTACGTTAATGTGAATGAAAATTAGAGAGTTCGTAAATAAATATTAATAGCTAATAATAGTCATTAATAGTTGAAAGACTCTAGGACATCTTTTTGTTTCTCATTTTTATTGCTCCGATACTATGAGCATACGTTCTTAGTTGCAATATTACATATAAGCGAAAAATGATTAAAAAATATGAATTTAGCGATGATTAAATAAAGTTATGAATTTCGCTATGAATGGTGATTAAAAATAGTTATAGTAAATTCCATAATTCAGTGAAGCACTCGTTGACAATAAGCAGCATTCGCTCTTAATTACAATATCGTACATGGAAAATGATTGAAAAAGATTAACTTAATAATTCCATTGAACGTAGAGTAAATTCCATTTAGTGAATTTACAATTATACACTTTAATGAATTTTAATCATTTTAATTACTGAAGAACTAATCTTCTGGTCGTGAATATTTATAATATTGTGAAAGTTACCTTTCTAACCCAGAAAATGTATTATTTTTTATTTTATTTCAAGGCTCGTACTAATTTGAAAGTAGAGTGGGGTGAGACGACTATAGAAACCGGAAGTGGTGTGTAGATAAAAGCAACCTACATTGCTGCATCCAACAGCAAGTGACAAACTTCTACATTTACTATCAAATGTCAGCGAACCTGTATATCAAAGCACGGTACAAAAGAGAGATATATATTTATAAAGTTAGTCAACCGTATTAAGTACATATTTAGTCGGTTATCGGTACATTGGTTTTTCCAACACTCTGTCGTTGTCTTCTTATTATTTCCTGCTTGATACCTGGGAAAAAATTTCTTTCACCATGTTGCTACATCCTATTTTCTCTGGCTAGTGGATTCATTTTCATAATAGGTACGTATAGAGACCCACGAAGATATCCGAACACTTTTATATACCTTTTATGAATATATTATATTAGTATTCGAATAGGTTTAGAAATTCTATAAATATATCTACAGAGATTTTGTAACATATATTATACAATACTGTTATAATTATTATATACATTAGCTTATAGGAATTCTATAATAGATTGTTCAGGTATGTAACATTTTGAAATTTGATTAGCACTGTTATGAGACTGTACTGTTATGATGATACTGATAATGATTGGAGGAAATCTGGAAATATATGAAACTATATAATAAATTAAAAAATATCCAGTACAAGTACCTATACGCGTATTTCACAGAGATCAAAAGTTATTTAAGCAGTCAGTTACCCATTATATATTACCCATTTGTATCACTTACTATATGCTCGATACAACTACTCTCCAATGCTATTAATTCCTTCTTGTAATGCTACCTTTTTTCCCCTTCGCGATCGTTCCAAGGGAAGTCCTAATGTATTCAGGCGTAAGATCGATATAGCAATTGCTACGTAATCAATCATTCCCACGTAGAAAATATAAATTATAGTAGCGTCCACTGGTCACACATTGCTCATGATATTATTGTATATTAGCGTCATGAAACAATGATACAACATATCAGAATAAATTATACTTCCGCCTTTAGATTATGATCATCGTGACTGGTTGTGTGGTTGTATGGCAGCTGATTAATGTCGTGTCTCTAATATATCATTATTTATCATTTATAATATTTGGTTTGGTCTATTTTATAGCGGTTCGTTTCTGTCGAATAAACAATGTCCTTTCGTCTTAAGAAAATCATTAGCTAACAAATTAAAGAAATTTGTTAACGATAGAAAAAGAGAGATTCGGTTGAAAGTGGCTCAAAGCATGTAGATGGATTAAAATATTGCATCCTCTAGCCAAAGGAAAGCCCCTATAATAATTTCGCATGCAGAAAGGCTAATAAATCGATGATCTAACGAGTGAGTGGCGTGCTAAAGTAGTTGAAACTGTACGTAATAAATTACAGATTGCCAAGCAAACACTCGGCAGCCGTGCAAGAGACGCTGAAGGTCTATTGGATGTTCGTTGCCACTAAATTACACGCGTCCGAGGTAGAAATTCTGGCTGCGTACGATATGACGATCGTGTGTACAGCTGTACTCGTGAACATCGGTATAAAACATGATATAACGTATTCGTTACATTGTCACAACCTGTGCGTACATACGGTACACGTGGGAATTATTTTTCATGGGGGACACGTTCGAATGTCTGGCCTTTTCCAAATTTCATATGCGACAGAGGGTTCGGCCGCGCGGTACCGGAAGTCATCAGACTGCGCGCGCGATGAATTCGTTCCCGTGACTAACCGTAGGTACACGTAACGCTTTGATTCACACGCGTCTATATACATAGACTATCTAATGTAAATATAAAACTCACAACGAGTGTAGTGATTCATTCGTCACGTTGCAAACGCTCGTTGTTAATTCCACCGATAAATTTCCAAATGAAACGTGTGATTGAATTGAACACGGTGTAACATTACACCGGCACAATTGAATAGCCGCTCTCGATTCTGAAACGCGAATGAAAGTTATCAACGAGACCTGATTTCTTTCTCTGCGTATGCAGAGGAATCTTGAGAAATTGTTTGTTTTGTTTCCAAGATGTATTATTAGGATTAGTAATTTATTGGTATTTCCATTTTGAAGCTTTAATGGTACAATTGATTAGCAATTGGTAGAACTCTAGCATTCGCTTTTACAATGTTCTCTTATGAAACGAGGAGCTTTCTGTGAAAGGAGAAGAATCGTGTTTGTAAATTTATTTATGTGATAGTCTCTTTCCAAATCGATGAATCAGTGTTTCTTGTTAAAAAAGTAAAGTTAAGTAAAGTTAACAAATTAAAGAACATTCACATTGTCGAAAGAATTTATAGATTAGTTTTAACTCTTTAGGGACTGAATCTTTTTGCTCTATGAGAAAAACTGTATTTTCATTAATCATTAATAGTAGCATATCAAAAAAAGAATATTTATATATATATATATTATTTCAAACAATTTTTTTATTATCTACATAGTTTCAGTGACACTAAAAGGTATATTGTGAAGATATAGACACATGACCATACTACTTTCAAGTTATATACTGATTTTATAAATGATTAAAACAAAATGCATGTTGAGTCTGCTGATATGTGAGTCTCTCAAAAGCCAAACTTAACAAAAACTTAGTCAACTCCAGATTCTTTTCTCTCGATTTCTTTACCCCAATTCAGTGTCCTCATGATTCAACCTTCTTCTAAAAACAAATTCTTGAGCTTATTTATTGTAAGAAGCCGACAACCGACAATCTTGAAAAATTCAAAAAAATAATTCTTACAAAATCACCAATTTTTGCCTACTTTTCAATTTACATCTTTACACGAAGCCAATCGCTATAACTTCTGAAACATAAACAATAATTGTAAGTTCAAAAGGTAAGTTTAAAAAATAATCCTTACAAAATCATCGGTATTCTCCACTCTTGAATCCTATCAGAGGGACGAAGAATCCCAGGAACATGAGTCACATGAATCTAATCAGTATGGTTTTTGAGTTTCTCACGTTACAATATTTGGCAACAAGAGAACTACTACTACTTTCGTATGTACGTATAGCACGTGAAGTATATTACGAAAGAAGTGATCGCAAAGGAAAACGATAGAACTTTCCATGGGACTTGATACATTGTTCGTTATGGATGAAATAAATGAAAGCTTAATTATACCGCGTATCCGCTTCACTTTCTCGCAGAATGCATAATCGATCGGTGGTTTTCAAGCCGCGGAAAAGTGGGATTCGGTGTTATCAGAAGAAATAGGTTCACTTGGAATGCGGTTCCAAGTTTGGCGGACTTGTACAACGACGACGGGCAAACCGTTATTTCAAAACCATTCGCGAGAATCACGCGTTCTGAATACGTAAACGGTGTTAGAATTTATTCGACTGGTAGAACAGTGTCGTGACGATATTTCATATCGATCAGGTTCGATGCTTTTATGGATGGAACAATGTATAATGTAGGGTATTCCAGTCGAAGATGGAATTGTTCTTCAACCTAATTCTTTTAACTTCGCTGTGTGCTACATGTTAGCTCGCTAAGAAATCTGTATTCAGTTTGCATTCAAATTTGGAATCTTTAAGAGATTCTCCTGTGTCAACAATTAAAGCAAGCGATTTATATGAATTTTTTGTAGACTGGCTACTAGTTAGATGGGACTAGACCTTTTTGGGATGTAAATATAGCCTTCAAGTACAAATGTAATCTTTTTTATTTGAATTCTTCTTATCGTTTGGTAATTTTTTAAACTGACCTGCACAATAACTGGAAAAATGATTAATCAATTTCGGACAAAGCTCGTTCACTTTGTTATAAATTTCATCAAGCATTGAACCATACATTTTTATCCGATTATTTATTATCCTCAATTTATTAAAGTCAATTTATCTGCCGAGAAAAGTAAATGTTCCTTCTAAACGCTAGAACCTTCCAATTACTCATGTTTTCCTCTGAAGAATAGGTCCGATCACAGCGTAAAGGATCTAACTTTAAGAAAATCTTTTAACTTTTGCATTCTGATGATTGTGACAGATGCTATATTGCATGCCAACAATGGTTACATTGCCAAATTTAATTAACCATAAGACTTGTATGATATACGATAAACAGTAAGAATAACTGAAATAAAAATATTACTTTTGTACTTCAATACTATTTATGTATATTCTGAAAATGTCTAGTCTCATGTAACCAGTGGTTAGTCTAAAAAAAAATTCATAAAAATCACTTTCTTCCATTGTTGTTACACGAGAATCTTTCTTTAATTCGCTCCTGATTCGAATAAAAGAAAATTTATTCCATTTCCTTTTTTTAAAAAACTTATTGGTAAAATAATTTGACCTATTTGTGACAAAATTGTTATGCCTTTGGATTAATAGATGTTTTAAAACTTCAATTGTCAGGACTTTTGTAGTATGTTTTCCTTCAAGTTTCAAGATGTAACGGTACGAAGCATGATTTTGGCTTTCTTATATTGAAAAAGGAATTGTGGTAATTTAGAGATTTTGGAGTAGAGTATTTATATAGAGATTTTTAGATTATTACATCCTTCGATACTGATTTACAAACACTACTTATTAGTGATTTATTTGATAACATACTTCATAAAGTAAATGATAAGGATTGACTAAGCTTCAGATAACATTCCTCCTTTTCCTTTCTGCTAGTAATTTTACGTTCCTTATATTCCTCTCACCAAACTTAGAAACTTTTAATTATTTACAATTATCTTTCGAATATTTTAATCTTTATTTCCCTATATTACATTCTGATATCTCAAGTTTATAAACAAATATCTATTAGTGGAACAAACGCTAATCAAATGTAACGTTTCCAAATTGTATAATTGTCAAGGTTCACACAGGCAATTTATTTATCTATTCTATAATGGTTCGAGGATTGAATTATAAGGAAAATTGGCGATGCACCATGCCTCTCTAGTCTTGTTTCGTATTATCTTCACGTGGCTTCGAAGCCTGCACCGAGACCATTGAATAGTACTCATTATCGTACACGGTTCAGTCGGGTTTAAAGGTGTCCCGCGACTCAGCGGAAATCAAGTGCATCTGCAACACACGAGCGTGTACCCATCGTATTAAGGATCGTGCACAATAAAACCGTTTCGTCGACTTTTTTCATTCCTATTCAGCAGTCACGCTCGATTGCACTTTTCTTTATATCGTTCCTCTTTTGTTGCACTCCTGGCTGAATCATTTTCCTCGTGTTCCACGTTGACGCATGTTTTACATGCTTAACACCTTGTTTAACTAAATCTTTGTTGGCTAAGTCTGAACTGTTCGAGTCGTGAAATCATTGCAACGAAATGCAAATAAATAATACAAATAAATGGATAGAATCTTTCATGTTGTTCCTTTTGACGTTTTAATTGCCTCTTTGAATGCTTTAATCGACATGATCACGTTCTTCAGGATATAAATTCTTATGACGTTGTTAGTATTCGCTGAATGATGCAAGAGATTAAAAGTAATGGCACCATGAATGAAAATTGACCCCAGGGAAATTTAAACGAAGAAAAATATTTCAATGTTCAGTTTCACTCGTTAAATTCTCCTGTATTCGACGTTTTTCTGTCGGTAAACGCACGTTTCGAAGGAAATCATATAGTTATTGCTTTGTTACGACCAACTATAAAAGCAATTATTCAATTTTTAATATCACAATTTCTAGTTTAAAACATAAAATCTTCTTTTATATAAAATATAATTAGCTGCACAAAAATATAAAATATTCCCTGTAAACAAAGAAGAAAGTAAATTACAAACAATTCTAAAATTTAGATTTTAGACGTAATTTTGAAACTCGACTTTTAAATCTAATTGACAACTGTCGCAAGTAAAGTATAACTTTGGTACGATACTTGGTAGGAATAGTGGGAATCAAACAGCTGGAAAAGAACGTTGTAACCTTAGCGCCACAGAACGGCGATGACGTCCTTCCGAATACAAAAGAAAGATCTACGCTGCATCGATCTTGGAAAGAATGGTAGTAGAAGGGTGAGAGGAATATATCAGGCGAAGTACCAGCAGTCACCTTGACCCAGTTCCCTCTGGATAGTCTTGGGAAACGACGAGGAACGAATCAAGCACGACCAATAATACAAGAATTGATTTTGCGATAACAATACCCGGTTGCCCTGTATAGTCGTGTAATAGCTTAGATAGCCTGGTTTTAAACGATCCCGTTACAGTAATTTTCATCAATTTTTTCGTTTAAAATCATCTTTTGTAACCCTTTTGTAATATGGAGTAGAAAGTATTAAAATGTGAGTAATATGAAAATTGAAATTTTCTCGACATTTTTCTATCTTTCTTCTTTTCTTTTTCTTTCGTGGAGAAATGTGATGAAATTGAAATAAATGTGTCAATGAAAAAGAGAGAGAGAGAGAGAGAGAGATAAAATGGATCGAAAGGTCAAATGTGGAGTAAAAGTCACAAGTTGGAGATTGTTTCATCTGAATTGTGGAATCCAGATACTGAATTTAGTTGTTGGTTCAATATTTTGATTAATGTGTATCTTTTTGAGCTATACATTATTTTATATTCATTTATAGTTTATAATTTATTTATGATTGTATATTATATCGGTGATTACTCGAAAATCGTTCTTTAGGAAGAACTGTGTTAAGGTAATAAGATTTCACAGAGTTTGATAGAAGACTTAGAAGGAAATTATATTATAATGGAGCTTGATATTGTAGTTATATAATAGTTCTCAAGAACTAGTGTCAATAAGAATTGTTACAGAAAAATCTTTTATCTACATAGTTAACAAATAATTATTTACTTTGGATGGATTATCATTTAAAGAATATTAAAGTAGGGAAATGAGAATAACTCCAAAAGTATCATTCGCTTTATTAAATATCTGATGTGCTAAAAATGTTACTTCTCTAAATTGGAAATAGGTATCATTAAGAATAGAATTTACACATAAGAATGATCGACTTTAGCGTTCATTATTGTTCAAGTAATTATGGATAATTCCGTAGACTATATCGTGAACCAAATATCAAATGATTGAAAGGAAACATTTGTACCATAACGAATCTGAGACAATATACCAACACATAGATTAAACAAGCTTATCAATTGAATATTCAAATTGGCTGTGAAACCGCGAATGAATCACGCATACGAGGAGAGATAGCTGGAGTCCAGCAGATATACCATCTACAGTTCTCTCTCGCTCATATTGATCAGAGCTGTTTGGCCGTGCTCATAAACGTGTAACCTCGACCTTCGAACGATTCTTGCTTTCCACTTCGACCAAAAGGAGCTTCTTCAACTTTATGCGATTCGATTACTGGTTTATGGATACAGGGTGTTCAACAAAGATTGTGCCAAATTCAAAGATAATGCTTCTTAAAATAAATACAATGGAATAAAGTGAAAATATAGGATAAAAAGGAAAAATAAAAAAAAAGGATAAATAAAAAATGGAATTAAAGATAGAAAATTCGAATTTTTCGATTACGAAAGAATTTATAATAGATATATACTTCTTAAAATGAATGGAAATATATAAAAATAAGATAAACACAACAGCAAAAAATATTATAGAAAAAATAAATAAGTACAAAGGAATAAAGTGTATAAAAATAAAATGGGAATAAAATTAAAGTAGATAAAAAAAACTTCAAATTTTCAACTAGTAGAGATATATTGTTCGACAGAGAGAATACAAAAAGAAGAAATGAGGAAGACAGAAAACTTTAAAATTCAGAGCAATCTTGTCT
Source organism: Bombus flavifrons (assembly GCF_040668555.2). NCBI lineage: Eukaryota > Metazoa > Arthropoda > Insecta > Hymenoptera > Apidae > Bombus > Bombus flavifrons. The sequence goes on along the minus strand of NC_138455.1, from coordinate 5,348,696 downwards.
ACATTACTCTCAATAACGAACTGTAGGTTATCGTTCAAGCAAGTGGAAATTATTTTTCCTACATATCATCCGGACTGGAAATTAAATGTTAATCACACGCAATTACCAACCGTGTCTATTATCAAGCAAAGTGATTCGAGAAATACAAGAAAAATTTGAAGAGGAATAGGAAGTCGTGAATCATCGAGAATTTCATCTACGGGCGTGCGTATAACAGTGATTACGCAATATAATTCACGTTACACGTGACTATTGCATATTTTCTTTTTTTTTTTTTTTTAAGAGCAGAGCAGCTGATCACGATAATTAGAGCTGGCTGAACCACATTTTCAGTTGTTTTTATCTCACTGAGACTTTATACATCGCTCGGTCCAATTACTCTGGCACGTTGATTAAATAAAAAAAAGAAAAAAGACGCGAGATTATTTAATCGCGTATCGTTATCTGATAAAACCGTTATCACGGTTGGTTGTAAACTAGAGAAGCACATATCCCGCTCGAGTAGGCCCGATTTTATGGCTGAAAGTTTAGAGTATAGGGAATTTAAAATATGGAGAAACTTTGTGTTTTATGCAAATTATATACTAGCTCAAAGGAAGTGGATATCGCAAAAAAATTTGGTATAATATGTAAAAAGTTGTATGAAAAATTGGGCAGAATTAAAATTGTAGTATTTAATTTATAATAATAATATATATTTATAATATATAATTATTGTAGTATTTATAATTGTAGATGGATAGAATATGAGAGGTGAAAAGTTGCATGAAAAATTTGCCGAGTTATAAAATATTTTAGTATAAAGTATAGGAAGCTGTACGAAAAATTGTGGAAAACTGTAAAAAATACTATGATAAATGGATATGATATATGGAGAATATGGTATGTACCTAGGTTAATGGAAAATACTTAACTTCTTAGAAGATCTATGAGAAATTTTAAATCATCCACTATGAAGAGTACATTTTTGAGTGTTCTCGGGCTATCAATATGTATTGTCAATGCAGTATTATCAATATTTATTGATAAATTGAATTTTCGTTTAGAATTTCGTTGAGAATTGTTGAAATATAGACCGTTCGATTGCCGGTTTATTTCAATTTTAACAAAACTTGTTGATAGAAAAGAAATTCAATGTTAATCATAAAAATTAAATCTTGAGAACATTAGAAGAATACCTGAATAAAAAATATGAAAATCTCTATGACCGTAAAATTAAGAAAAGGAATTATATTTCTAGATAACAATAGACGTCGAAGACCGATTAATAAAAATTTCGATTTAGGTATCCATTACGAACGGGACATCCAATTTATATTTCTTTACGTTTATCGAATTTCTTTAAACATTTCATCATATTTAAATGAAATATTTCTTCTCGAAACATTTTTTCTACCTGAACTACAATTTTCACATCAAAGAACGTGTTCTAAAAAGAGAACAACCATGAAATGCATTTCTAGTCGGTGGAAGTTTTCAGAGTCGGATCAGATCCGATCTTATCAACCGATGTGCTTGGTTGAATCGACAGGCAACAACAGCGTGGTGTACACGCGTGGTAACTCCCTTGGAAAGCTATTTACGAGTAGCTATCGGAATCGTTTACACGGAAAGTCGATTTCACGAGCTTCCGGCTCGTGGACAACCCGTAACGAACGCCTCAACCCGTTGACATTCTCTTGTTCTCCCGCTTTCGAAATCGGTACACACCACCGATTGTCGATCGTTCTCACGTCCTGCCTTCTTCGATATAATTGCGTTACAACGTTAATTAAAGTAACGAGTTACGAGATTCGAGTCAGGCAAACGCTTTCGTTTGCATTCATTCAACTCGAGATACTCGGGAAAAATGCGGTCAGACATTCGTTTGGGAAGCTTCACCGTAAAACGAACTTGCTAATAGGATGTTTTGTAGAATTCTTTAATTCGAATGTTTTTTACCAGCAATGCGTATGGAGTGTAACTAGTGGTAGGTATAAAAAAGAGTTGATTTTATACGGTAAAATAAATTGAAAATATAGAATATAATTTTTTTTATACAAGATTTGACCTTCGAAATAGTTGATCTTAAATAGGTGTACATTTAAACATGTCTTGATTTGAGAATAGAACTAGAACTGATGAAAATAAATAGATATAATGTAATCATAGTTCTCTCATAATCCAAGTCAATATTAATTGTGACAAAAGTATTTTTGCATATATTTGATAATTTTTTGGTTAAAATGTTTAAAATCTATCGTTTCAATGATAGTTAAATATGTTACCCCCTCTAGTTATGTTTATATTTAATGCACTAGATATCAACGGATGAATCAGAACATTCAATGAAACAGATTTCATTCAGGAAGAAGGTCATAGGAAAAGAGATAAAGCGGTGTATATCTAATTTTGAAAATAATTTCCAAACGGAATAAATAGAAGAAATTGAGAAACTTACAACTAGAAATTAGGAATTGAATTTAAAAATTGTTTTTCCATAAAAGATGGAGAATAGAAAGTAATATGTTTTCTGCAATGTTTGTACTAGTAAGTTACATATTAAATTATATACGTATATTAATTTATAACTAACATATTTTATTTACTTTCAGGTTCGACGCAGGTCACGATGGATTCTTGGATTTATCCGAGTTGAAACGCATGATGGAGGTTTTAGGAGCGCCGCAGACCCACCTGGGTTTGAAGGCAATGATACAGGAAGTGGACGAGGATGGCGATGGACGGATTTCCTTCCGCGAGGTTTGCCATTTCGTTCGTTGATTGCCGTTCATTTTCGAAAATTTCGCTGCACACGCTCCTTCCTCTATAATAAAATATGTAACGCAGCAAATAAAAAGGCGGAAGTAACTCTATTTACGTAACAGGTTCATTTTACAAGGGAATCAGTGCATTCGCGAATACTTTCAAGCGAATTATCTTCCTAAGTTTAGATTTCGCTATTGTTATTACAGACTGCGGACTTTTATGTATTTATAGGAAATTGAAACGTGCAAAAATGTACAGAATGCAGGGGACACGCGAAATTATTCGAAGTAAATAACTTTATAAAATATTTAGAGGTAAAACAAATTTTTATGTATATATGTTTTGTCATGTTTTATTTTGATATGCAGAGGGAAATTTTAATTTAGATTTTGAGATTCTGTTTATAAAAATATAGATTTGCATAAACATTCACAGTTTAGTTATTATCTTTAATAACTATATCTTTAATAATATAAAATTCTTTGATCCGAATTTCACTTTGTAACGTTGAAATCGTTTTATTTCTTGGTGATGAAGATTGCGTTTAATGCGTGGCCGCACGTGTCATATACACTCCATAAAAATAGTCCCGCCCCATGGGGTGTTCGACGCGTTGCTCTTTCACCGTGGCCACAGTGTTTGTTCTCCATGTGTGGCCCTGGCACATTTGTGGGGCTCAAGCTGTTCTATTTCAGTGAAGTACACTGGTTTTAGACGGTTGTTTGAAGTACATACATGTTGTGATAAAACATTATGATAAAATTGTTAGTTTATTGTAGAGCTGAAGCTCAACTCCAATCTTCTGTTGCTTGGTCTATGTTCTCTAACCAACTATGTGTTATTACTGTATTTTAGGATTTTGAACTAAAATTGTTAAAGTAAGACGATTTTTGCAAATTGATCTTTTTATAGGAAGCACTTCTATGAATTTTTATTTATTCAAAATAGCATGAAGCATAGCGACTTTTATGAATTTTTATTCATTCAAAGAGCTATGAGTCATATCAGAGAGGTTCTTCTAAATCGATCTTCTGATATACAACATTTGTGAATTTCTATGCGTTCATAAGAGTATGAGTCACGCAAACAAAATTCTTCTGAATCCATCCTTTAATATTGTGTGGAAACTCTTTTATGAAACTTTCTAAATTGTTGAATACATGAAGAATATTTTACATTACAATATCAACTTTATTTTATCGAATTCAGGGAACTATGAGAAAAATCAAGAAGCATTTTTCCAACTTTATTTCCTAACAGAAAATACTTTTTATCAATTTTTCGCAGTTTTTAAATGCATCATTTTAATATTTCAGACTATGATATCACACGAAACATTCTATCTACCTATCTATTTCTCTTTTTTGATTTCACAACGGCCGTTGAAAAAAATATCGAAATGTGCGGCGAAGTATGATACATGTGAAAGATGTACAAAAATGTTAGGAATAAACGTTAGGACCATCTGGCACTCAAACTAGCGAAAAGTCTTAATAAACATAGAAACATGGGTTCAAAAACTATATTAATATGGAAGTAGTATGGAAGTTGGGAGATTCAGTTTATACAAATATAGTGTATATCCAGAAGTCCGTTGTGGAAAAGATGTCTCTCGAAAATGGGGAGGGGTTTTTAGTGGGTAAGGCGCTACCCATCTTGCCGAGTCCCACATAACCCAGTGGCACGGGCCATTGGGTATGCGTAATGCATTTTCCCCTCCTCGCGCAAAAAGGAAAAATGGTACCTGCACTGTGCAGCGGTCAATTAACAAAAAGGCCTTTAAGGGCATGGATCTTGGTTATAGCGGAGGCATAAGACGGTGGTCAGTTAACAAGGCAAGAAGTAGCTCTCTGCTGCATCGCTTTGTACTTTTTGAATTTCGCTCATCCCTTTTCTTCCTTGTAGATTACACAGATAAGAAGTTACACATTTTGAATAGCATATGACTTTAGCTAGTGAAATTGGTACACTGAAAAACGGCAAGGAAATAACTGAAGTAAAGAAGTAAGAAATTTTAAAATTTTAAAACAGCCGTTTAAAAAAAATATTGAAATGTCTGGCGAAGTGTTATGGATATAGAGAATGCACAAAAATGTTAGGGATAAACGTTAGAACCATCTGGCACTCAAACATACGAAAAGTGTTAATGAACATAGAAACATGGGTTCAAAAGAAAGCTTTCAAAATGGTTTCACTAGACTTTGAACTTTGTAGATCTAATCGAAACTCAAGTTATCTACGCGTGTTGTAAAAAACCAAGTTAGATGGACAAAAGAAATAACAATGTACTATTTTAATTAAATTTTCCAACCAGTCATTTGACCGGGCCTGGTAAGCTTAGTGCTAAACTTCTCGTAACTCTGAAACTATTACGTTTTGAAGCCATGTTTATTAAGACTTTATCTAGTTTTTATAAATCCCACATACTCCCAAAGTTTGTCTCCACCTTTTCTTTTTTTCTTTTTATACATTTGCATTACGTTATAAGAAATTTCTCAAGGAAAGTAATGGTTTGGCGTTGGTATTGCACTAGGAAGGATAAATCGTGAATGCTAAGGCATGCGTACACGTCGAAGGAAAGTTCTCCTGACCGGTGCTAATGCATACCTGGACGTTTCTACGTGACGTTTCGCAGTCCTCGAACAAAGCGTTCGATCTGCATACACGCGATCGGTTGTCGGATTCATAGATTACCGTGAATCACGCGCGTCACCGACGTCATTGAACTCGGACACATTGACTAATCTTCCACCTTCCTCTTTTACTCATCGTTTCCTCGATGTAGATCGCAAAACGATATACCGTGGCTGCCAAATGATAATACCTTCCGGCGTATAAATGATAATACATATGTACTGTTTAAATTTAAAAAATACATTAAATTTCTCTCATGCTTTAGAAATAATACTCTGATTAAGATAATTACAGAATCATCTTCCATATCGCTTTCATTAATTCTACAATGCTTTGCTATTTAGAAATAATACATTGATCAAAATAATTAAAAGATCATCTTTTGTATCACTTTGATTAATTCCAAAATCGAATGAAAGAAATTCTGAAAGTTATATACATCGTTTTTCATCCAATTTTTGGTAATTTGGACATTTGGTATTAATAACAGAATTACTTAGAAGATATTTAAAATCCATGAAAATAAAGAAATTGGTATAGGAACAGTGAGAGTAACTTTGAATACATCAAAAATCTATAAAAATATATAGATTGGTATAAAAATACTATTCAGTTCAGTAAGAGTTCAACTGAATGCTACCGCAAACTATCAAGTGCCTAAGTTACAATTTGTCACATTCTATCAAATTCCGTTGAAAATAAGAAAATGATCGGCGATCGTGATAAAATAGTCCCGTAATACTCGGCAATTTGATTTTATCTGTAAACACATATGGCTTATAACTTGTTACAGTTTTTATTAATCTACCGCAAAGCACGTGCTGGTGAATTAGAACAGGATTCTGGGTTGGGCCAGCTTGCACGTCTTACAGAGGTCGACGTGGATGAAGTAGGAGTAACAGGGGCTAAACACTTCTTCGAGGCCAAGGTATAAATACTTTTTTTAATCATATACAGAGACTTACAAAAGTTCTCCAATACTTATAGACGATACAATGAAGACAATATTAACTCTTTATTCTTCATGAAATTTAATTAGCGGTAGTTAACGAAATTAATTAACCCTCATCATATGATATCAATAATCCTTATTTTATCTTTCACAAAAATTTTCATTAATAAAAGTTGAAATAATAATAAAGTAATAAAGTATCTGCCTTTCCATCATTTTTATTTAAATAGAATTTAATTAAGAAGAGTTAATGAAATATCTTACTCCCCGTAAAATCTTATAGTTCTCAATAAACTTAATGATCTTAATTCTTCTGCATACCTCGTTAATGGAAGGAGAACAATGATAGACGAATCACAGTGATGACAAATTCAGAATTCAGGAAAGTGTGTCCGTGTTAATTAACGTTACCCGGTGTATGAATTACCATGTTCCCAGATCGAGCAGTTACGGAAGGCGAGCAAATTCGAGGATGAGATCCGCATGGAGCAAGAGGAACGAAAGCGGGAAGAGGAGGAAAAAGCGGCGAGACGAGCGCAATTCAGGCAGAAGGCGGCTCTGTTTGGCAATTGAAAGGGAAATTCGTGAATCGAAAGTGTGCTCCTTCTGTACCTTAGCGGAATTACAAACGATTACTTAAATTCGATTCACTCTAGTTTCGTATAGAAATTCGCCGACCAACATAATTGCGTAGATCGACTATGGTTTTGCAATTGTGTGATGTTGAAATCGGCGAAAAAGTTTTTTACTCTTATTTCAAGACTCTGAATAAAAAAATATGATAAGTCGTATTATATGATTTTTACACGGAAGCCATTTTATAACTTGTTATATCGACAGTTAGTACTTTTTCATTTTATTTTGGGATTAAGTGTGTATTTTTGACATCCTCTTGAGTATTTAAGAAATATTAAAAACGAATATTGTCGATTAATCACTTATTTTCAAAAGACTTATAACTATTAAGTTATTCTTCTTCTCTCAACTGTCTAATGTTAAAATAACTCGTTTTAGTTATCGAGTGGTATAAAAGTCAGAAAATGAATAAAAATGGACTTATCATATTTTTGTAGTCTCTGTCTGTTTTAAGTTTGCGGAGGATTTTTAATCAACTGATATAGCGACGCTATTTTTAAGACAATTTTAACGTTTGCACATCGCCAATACCAATAATCACACTTATGTTATGAAATGAAATTCATTTAGCGATGTTGTAGCATCAAATTTTAGAAAATGAAATATTTAAATGTGAATCGTCCTCGAATGGTTTGGCACTGTGTTAAAGCTTCGAATTCTGGAGATGACCTTTTTAATTATTTTACTATGTACGAGAAGTATTAGCTGTAAAAATTAAAAGCACTTGTTATAGGTATGATTTACATTTTATACTCAAAATACCACGCACTTGAAATCGTTAAATAAATTAGGAAGATCAAAGGAAATACTTTTATTGGAAAGTTTGTTAGGTTTGATCAGTTTAGACTATTCTCGATAAAGCGGGCTATAAATGATTTTTAACGAATGCACGACTGATATTGGTATAAGTATAACGAAATATTATATGTATATGTATGTACATTAATTTATATGATAACCTGATCTTATGTGAAGTTGAGACACTTTTCTTCGAAAAAGAAACATTTCGCAACATGCGTTTGATCGAGAAATCTCTTTTGATTCTTTCGAAATCTACGACGTAATATTGTGGAAAATTTTATGAAATATATTCTATGAATTAATTAATTAATTTTATGAATTTTGGTCATGAGATTTCAAACTATCCATATATTTCTACGAATATTTAGCTTAGTCGAAATATCAAAGAGAGGACATTTTTTATCGATCTAAATGGTCTTAATAATTATGCAATAGTATATACTTTTATAATATTTTGTTTCAAATTGATCAAAAATATAGGGCGATTCCAAATTATTTTTATACAATTTTTATAGATGTGTTTCAGAAACAAATTATTGAGATCATGTATAATTGTTGCGAACTGTACATACGAAGTATATAGTTTAAATAAGTTTGTAAAATTATAAATTGTAAATAAACTTTTTGTTCTAATAAACTTTTTTTATATACTTTGATTAATCGCTACGCAGTAATAATTATTATAGTGTTTTATCGATATTGTGATTTGTGTAAATTGCATTAATCTTGCGGTATGTTAGCATATTGCAAATTGATGTAAAATAAAAATATTAATTTACACGAAATCGATATTAAAAATTTTTATTGCAATAACACGAATTTCTCTTTTTCGTTTAAATATTAACAAATTATTCTTTTGATTCAGATAATTTTAAAACTGGCGCCATTGCTAACCATATTTTCTTTTTGTAGTACTAATAGTGCTACCAACTTCAGAATCAAACCTATTATTTGTGTACAAAAGCAGAAAACATTGCTGAATAAAAAGCACGTAGTAAATTCCATTTTTGAAAATTAATTACAAATATATATTTTAATATATTAAAACAAAATATATATTACATCGTTTATCACATTAAAATAACATTAATATCTTCTATATTCAATATTTAATATTCAATAATTACTAATATTCTTTATATACATTATAATATAATAAATTTAAAAAATTAAAAGACCAGTGTATTCTTTATATACATTATAATATAATAAATTTAAAACATTAAAAGACTAATAAACTATTCTTACTCTAATTTTAACACAGTTACATTGTTTATTTCTTAGAAGTAATTATCTTATAACATTAACTCGCTAATGTTTTATGTACATAATTAATTGTTTATACATGTTATCTATGTCCGATATCTTATCAACGTTTGGCTGTCTTTATATAACATATGATAACAGATTGAAAACAGAATTTGTGGATAAGTTTGTAATAATGGCAACAAGTCAGGTATGTTCAGTTCAAAATTAAAAATATTAAATCAATGTTTGCAAAAAAATTTCCTTGGAAAATTAATAAAATATTTAATATTTTGTAGGCCAAAAAAATTGTCAATTTGTACAAAACATTAGTACGAAATCCTTCTTTAACTGATGCAAAGATTTTTGAGCTAAGTGAAAATGAAATATCGATTTTAAGCGCATGGTCCCAAAGAAATTTAGAGAGAAAGACAAATCAAAAGTTTTGCCAAACTCACATTTTAGATTCAAAGTTACAAGTACAATCTCAAAGCTTCCCCTTTGATACTACAACAGAGTATGATACATATTTGTTATAAAAATATAATTAGTTATATCTTTAAGATATACATCTAAAAGAAAGCTTTCTTTTAATTGTAGACTTCTATCTGATTTCACTGAGGATAAACAATGTAAAGCGATATTAAGGCAGGCTACAATTGAAAATACTACAAAACAGTTTATTGAAATCTGGGATAAACAGAGGCTTGTGAAAAATTATGATTTAACTGCTTTGGATGTGCATGGAGATGTATACACAGATTGTAGTTATTAATCAAAAATTATATACATTCACTACACAATATGTATCTAATATAACATCTAACAAGAATTAAAAGTTTTTGTTCTTTCTGTTTCTAGCTGAATTTTCTTCTTTTCAATGGTCTCCAGACAAAACAAAAGTATTATATATTGCTGAAAAAAAGCAACCAGAATCTGAACCCTTTTATAAGCAGAAACGTATGAATAAAGAAGATAAAAATAAAAAAGATGAGAATGAAGTAACAGTGGTAAATTGCTTCATTTTTTAATTATACATATAAAGTAAAAGTAAACTTTAATTAATAAAACATTTGATATAGGGTAATGAATATATTTACAAGCCTCATTGGGGAGAACAATTGGTAGGTAAACACCATCCAGTTGTTGCTGTCCTTGATACGACAACAGACACAATTTCAGCTCTCTCAGGTATACCAAATGATCTCTCACCTGCTCAAGTACTATGGACTGCAGATAGTCAAGGTGTTGTTGGTGTAGCATGGAAACATGAGCCAAGACATTTAGGTCTTATTGCTTGTACTAATAGACTCTCTTGGATATTTTTATTAAAAGATGGAGAGTACAGTAAGAAATATCCCATGTCACTCCATTTGCTTATAAATTAAGGTCATATATCTATGTATATACATTGTACATATATTTTTTAGAAAAGCTCTCAAGCGATGGATGTGCTGTCCATAGCCCAAGATTTAGTCCTGATAAAAAATATCTTATCTGGTTAGAAAGAGAAGCAGGTGGTCCACATCATAATACTCACAGACTTATGCATCTTGAATTTGCTTCTGAAAATTCAAAGGTATTTGTATATTGGAATATACTTAGTTTACTGTTTATTTTATTTAAATTTATATCATTGTATTTTCTTTAGGCTGATATACTTGTAGACATTGTAAATTCGAGCATACCTATTCAAAATGCTGAAAAGTTTTATGGCTTGTATGGTCGTTTACCACGCCAATGCTGGAGCACTGATTCACAGTATATATTCTTGAGTACAGCACAACAGAATAATATACGTTCTTACATCATTAATAGAAGTAAAAATTCAAACTATGTCTCACGTTTTACTAATTCTTTCCTTTGTTTAAATCATTAATAACAAAAATATTATTTACAGAAACGAAAGCTATAACTGAGATCCAAAATGATAAAAGCAGCCTTGCTATTTTGGACGTAAAAAATGATATTATTGCATTTTCGGAAACATCTCTTTTAGAGCCATCTATGCTTACGGTAGGAAGATTTGACTCAGAAACAATTAGTAATGGTCGCATTAAAAGAAATAAAATTTCTATTCCCGAAAAAATTCCTGGCACTGAAAATTTAATGTATGAGCCTTCTGAATATGATTACAATAACGATGAAGAAATAAGTAAGTAATTTGTCATTTCAAGGATTGAAAGATATAGACTAAATGTTTTTTAACGATTTTACAGAACACTTCAACTTCATTTATTTTGGACCAAAAAGTGGAAATGACAAATCTGTACCTTTAATAATCGTACCACATGGTGGACCTCATTCTAACTATGCAAATTCGTTTATACTTGATTATTTCTTGCTTGTTTTATCAGGTAAACTTTTGGTTTGCAGTAATTTATATTCAACAATCTGTCTTAATTATTCATAAAGATTTTAAACTTTCCCTAAAAAATTATTTTTATTTAAGGTTTTGCTGTGGTACAAGTTAACTATCGTGGTTCTACCGGAATGGGATCAAAGAATGTTGAATATCTTCAAGGAAAAGTTGGAGATGTCGATGTAAAGGACTGTGTGACTGCTACAGAAGAAGCTTTACGAAAATACTCATGGTTAAATCCAAACAAATTGGGAATTATTGGTGGTTCACATGGAGGATTTTTAGTTACTCATTTAAGTGGTCAATATCCAGTAAGTTCATAAACTATTTATAAACTTAAAAAAATAATAAAATTCAGTAATATGCAACAGTTTATTCTTGTAGGACTTATATAAAGCTGTTGTTGCAAGAAATCCTGTAATCGACATTGCTGCTATGTTCACTATATCAGATATTCCAGACTGGTAAAATATTAATGTATTATTGAAGATTTTTCGTAGGTTCATAGTCATTTTTCATGAATTACAATTATATTGCAGTCGCAATGCGCTGAGTAAAGAAGAAAGAATTATGTAAGATCAGTTGTAGAATAATGTACAATGAAAATAACAAAATAACATAATAATACAAAGATTAGATATGATATAGAATTCTTATTTCAATTATTGTTTTCATGATACATCTAATTTCAGGTGTGCTGCCGAAATCAATTATGCCTTTGATGAAAGTGCACCAATGTCGGAATCGGATCGAATTGAGATGTTTGTGAAGATGTTTAAGTGTTCCCCGATTATTCACGTTAATAATGTGAAAGCTCCAACCTTGTTATGTATAGGTTCGAGCGATTTACGAGTACCCCCGTCTCAAGGAAAACTGTGGTTTCAACGTCTTAAAGCGAATGATGTTAGAACAAAGTAAGAGTTTTATAAGTAACAATTAAAAATTATGGTCACCATAAAATCTTTATTAAATCTTTATTACAGGATGCTAGTTTATAACGATAATCATCCTTTAGCATCAGGAACTGCAGAAATTGATAACGCTATCAACGCTTGTTTATGGTTACACGAACATGTTGGGGTATAAATGGAAATAACATAATGAATAATTTTGTAATTGAATACGTGTTAATTAACCAATGAACACTTTAATAATAATTGAAAGACAATCTTGTATAAATATTATATTTATTAAATACTGTATTTTTCCAACATTAAAAGCGACTTATAAACTATGAACAGGTTTTTGTTCTAAAATAGTACTTTTCGTTGCTGAATAATTGACCATACATAGTGGCTATTTATATTTTATACATTACGGATCTTGTACTTATATCTCAATATAGTTTTGTAGAACAAGTTATATAAAATATAAAAATATTCAGTATTATAAATGCTAGTGTATACAACATTGACAAAATAGTTGGTATAAAATACTAAAAAGAAATTCGGTATTCTTATCGATCACTTGTATGTGATTATATCTGTTTCATTCAAAAAGGCACTCACTCATACCATATATCTGAAGACTGCATTGTGTACAACAATATCTAATTAAAACATTAGATAACAAGTCAGTACAAATTAATTACATATAATAACTTGCATTTACAATTATGATCTAGCAGGATTACTTTGTTCTGGAAACAGGGAATCATAACTAGGTGGTAAATCTTTATCAGCAACCGATGAAGGAACTGCGACTTCTAACATCGGTGCTGAGGGAACTGATGGATTTACAGATCCCTCTGTATCACGTGATAATGGTTCTGGTCTCGAACACACGTTTGAATCGGCGCAATCGATAGACCAACATAATTTTTGTGACCTTTTACATATCCATAAACACACAATGAATATGATAAAGCATAAAATCATGGTACTCACTGCACCTATTGTTACATTTGTACCAGTGCCAGAGCTAATAATTTCATGAGTACAATTATTCTCATCAGAACAAATACCTGGAATACAATTGTAAACACCATCGCAAAAGTATTCATTTAGCAGACAGGTATCATGACCAATTAGTTTGTATTTCTTGTAGCCCACATTACTGCAATCTATGATATTAAATGTTACATGAAAAGTATAATTTATAATTATAAAATTTTAAAATCAACCTAACTTACTTCCGAATGTTGTATAAGCAATGCGAATAGCAAGAAACTCTCCTTCTTCTAACTTCTCTTTTGATATAAATATTTCAGTTTCTAATTCTGCATTAGATTTATGATTGCTTGGATCATATTCGGCATAAATCTCTGATAATGATTGTGATTCAGTATGATCTTCTGACTCATGAACTGCATACTTCATATTACTGCGATCAACTAAACCACAAAACTTCTCTGTCTTATGAAAATCTTTTCTTTTAAACTAAAACAGATAAAAAATTTATTTATGATTTCATCTAAAGCAATAACAAATTATTACTTACTTGTACATAATCCAGACACTGTGTTCCGTTTCTTCTGAAAGACATTTTTTGAATGACTCCAAATAATCCATAACCTTTGGCCGTAATAAATTTAAATTTACAATGAACATTAGCACGAACATTCCATCGGTCCAGCATGTACTTCGGCCGTACAATCGCCGCACCGATTTTAATGTCTATAGTTGACACTTTACCAAGTATATGACACAACTTCTCCGACTCCAATCCATCTAGAAGAAGAAATCACACGTTAAATATCCTTACCAATAATATCAAAAAGTTAAAAAAGGATGATATTATTGTTTCAAAAAGACTTACATTCTTCGTAATAATTATTATAAAACGTACACAAACTATAATTCATACAACTGTTTGCGAAATATAATAAGCATAGAAGACTTAAAACACTCCGACGAGCCATTTTTTACAGGTACTGTCAAAAAGCCATAAAGAATATGGGTAACGTCACCATTACCAGTCGATGATGTGTACGTCTAAATCCTTAAAGGAATATCTATATGAAATAAGGAATTCCAAGAATTATCGTTAAATGTTTTCCACAAAATCGTTTGGATGTACTGTCCTCACGGATACGTCATTCCCATATCAAAACAAAACGAATGTGTTCCTGTGCATTCGAGAGAAATCATGAGATCCGAGTTTGAGATCGCAATCGAGATTGACAATCTCGATCTGATACATTTCAAATGAAAATATATGCATCGTTGGGCAAATATCATTTTTGTGTTTGCAATTGAAAGGAATAAATTTTTGGGGATTCTTCACGGTAGATAACGATTATTGTAAAATTAGAATAAAATGAAAATAATTAAACTTGATTATGGAGACGTGGAAATTGGTAAAACGGCAATAAAAACGATAGAGATATGGAATGAATCTTACGTAAGTATGTTTGGTATCTAATTATTAAGCAGACTTTTAGGCAATTATGTGAAATTTGAAGCTGCATAAATGCACAGAATACGTTTAGTATGCAAAAATATATAAAATATTCAAAGTAAAATACCTGTTATAACATTTAATAAATAAAACATCCCTACTTTTATTCCATTTTTTTAGTTTATAAAATAATAAATAAAATAAAAATTTGAATTTGCATAAATATTTGTAGTTTAATAATTAATAGACTGCGAATTTTTATACATGTATGCGAAATTTAAAGTTGCATAAATGCACAAAATACATTTAATGTGCAAAAAAATGTATAAAATATTCAAAGTTATAGTTAGTGTTGTTATTATAGTGTTATAGTTATTATAATCTGTGATAATACTATAATCTGTAATTATAAATGATAATTATAAGGTAGTCTATCTCTTATAAATTTCGATGATCTTTGGATGGCTTGTTAAGGTCAACATCTCGAATAACTTTATCTATGCATATGTATAACTATCGTTTGACTGTATTTTCTGACATATGCAGACGAAAATGTTTCTAATATTATACATAATATTTTTAAGATTTAGAATAAATTTGAGATCTATAATTTAATCCAAACTTAACCTATACTTATATGTACATATATTATGTTATTCGAAAAATTCGTAACAAAAGTTAAGATTTAATTAAAATTACTTACTACTATACTAATACTTATGATTTTACGAGCCTTTTCTTAATTCTTTCGTCTTTGTCGGACAATTCCTTCAAATAATCTCTACAAGAATTTAAAGTATTTAATTTCGTGCCGAATTTACTTTCCGAATAAGTTTTGTAAAGATCCAAATAAATAATAACGAAACACGAATATTCGATGCGTGGGATAAATACAAGTGAATACAACTAAAATTTAAAACTTCTTGGATATATGAGGTTCAACATTATCTCACTGAAAAAAGAAACCTGTTTTATTAACGAATTTAAATGTTTCTTCTTAGTCCTCTTTAGTATCCAATTAAGAATCATATTTGCTCCAACATTTCATTATTTTATAGAAATTTATAATAAAAATGCAAGACATTTTTTGAACAACCCAATAATAAAAATTATTCAATACATTCACCTTGACAGCATATATTTCAAGGTCATTGAAATCGATGAAGTGGATTGCTTTGTAAATAATTATTATAAGTTTTCCATTTTATTCTTCTTTATATCTTTATGAAATTTTCTACATACTGACTATTTTTACTTAATTTATTCATTACAGAAGGAACAAGTATATCAAGTCCAAAGAGATCCGATTACGAATCCTTTAGATCATGTATTTCATTTACGTTCTTATACTTGGACTCTAGCCTCCGATGAAAAATATATATGCGAGATACGTTATCAGCCACTTGTTGCATTTTCTAAAAATGTTGATTATTTCGTAATTATAGATACTAGTATGGAATGTACGAAAATTATTACTTATGGATGTAGTATCGGTATTTACCTTGAAATATGCATTTTGTAATGTATTATGAAATTTTATCTTATCTTACGGTTCTTTGTCTGTTTTTATATACATATTTCATTTCTATATTATAACTTTCGTTTATATATTTGAGCAGGTCCTGAAGTAACTTGTTCAACAACGAAGATCTTTATGAATTGCACAATACAGAAACCAGAAGTTAAAAGGCGAATTAGATTAACAAATAATTCTAAAGTTGCTGCGACCTTTATGTTCAATATAGATGAAAAATGTAAGCCTTTCCAGATAGACGCAAAATACGGCATTATTAAACCTTGTTCTCGTAAATATATTACAATTACGTTTACATCGACAAGGGAGGGAAGATACACTTATTACTTGGTTGCTCTGATCTTATATCAAGTAAATTTAAATGAAACCATTGATAATATGTAATTTTTATGAAGAATTATTTTTTAGAATTATTTCTGAGAATTACTTTTTATTGAAAAATTTATTTAAAATATAGGAACCAATTATTATAGAATTATATGGCTGGTGTAGTGCATTATCTTTTAAGACAGATTCTGATGCTATTACCTATCCTTTAAAAAGTAGAGGTGGTTTCAAAGAATATATGAGAGATGGTACTGATACATTAGGAGATATTCCTCCAATATCCTTATCAAAGCATTATTTCAATCTTGGACAAACTGATGTGGATGTAGAAAATCTTATTCAGACAATACCTCATTCAATATGTCTCACAAATCATAATCATTCCAATTTATTAATTACCTGGGAGAAAGGTAATTTATATATAGTTCATTGTGTTAAATATCTTTTTAATTCATTTGTTGTATTGTAGATACAGATGAAATTTTTAATATAACACCTTCTGAGATGCTAGTTTATGCACACCAGTCTGCTTTATTTGAACTTACATTTAATCCTAATACAAAAAGTAATCTTTATGGAAGAAAGATCATTTGTTCTGTTCTTTTGGAACATAAAAAGCACTCTACTTTCCCATTTGTTACATCTGTGACAGTGATAGGTATAATACTATGTTGTGCAAAAGTTATGATAAAGCCAGTCATGATAAATATTTTGGATGAATTTACATGAAGATGGACAATAAAATATTTAAAAATTAAAATATATCTTAGGTCACTCCTTTCCTGTCATATCGAATGGATGGATTCCACAGTATGAAATACCTCAAACTGTAATAATGCCACCATGTATGCCATCATATCCAGTTTATACCACTTTCCTGATTAAAAGATTTGGACATTTACCTCTCATGTTTCAATTTGTTTCACCATCAGCAAGTCATTTTCTTGTAAAACCAATGCTTGGTGTGATTTATCAGTAAGATATACAATCTGTAAATCCATTTGTGAATTCAACTTTGATATATTATTAATAGCTGAACTATTTAATTGCAGGGATTATGAAATAATTGTAGTTGAAATGACACCTAAACCCCAAGATGAACAGATTTATATAGAAAGATGGACAGTATACTTTAATGGGAATACGAAAAATGAATATTACATAGATTTTAAAGGATATGCAGAGAATGCAAATATTGTTTTTGGCAATAATAATGTTTTAAGTTTTCCACCAGTTATGCTAGGTTGTCAGCAGTTTCTGCAACTTGCAATGCGAAATGTAACACGTCATACAATAAAGTAAGCTAATTTCTTTCCTAAACAAAATGTATGAAATATATTTTAACATTTAGTTATTTATCTATAGGTATCAATTTTACCAGTTGCCACCTGAACTTAATATACAGTACATAAGCGGAGAAATCGATGCAAATGATACTTTACATCAAGAATGTTCCTTTTCTCCAGATGAACCAAATATAGACTATGATTTTGAGGTACAATGTATTTTAAATATTGTAAAAAAAGGGGTACCTATTGGGTCAAAATATAGTGTAATTCTATGTGTTCGTGGAAGTAGCGAAATTGGGTCATTAAAGGTAAAATTTATGCAACATGACTTTATTACTTAATATGAAGTAAAAATTAGAGATTTCTCTTTTATTCATTTCTTTAGGCAACTCCGAACGAATTATATTTCAAAGAATTAGAATATAACAATACCAAGACATTACATTTTGATCTTATTAATTCTAGTTTAGTAGATATTTATTATAAATTAATTTGTACACACCGTAATTGGCCACTTGGAAATATTGAGGAAGATGTTAAATTACATCCAGCATCAGAAACGATTTTCTCAGGATCACATAAAAGAATTACAGTTTCTATCACTCCACACACAGCAGTATATTATGAATTTGCAATTCGATATTTGATAAGAGTTAATTTTCGATCAGATGCATTAATAGCTAGACGAAAACCAGTATGGATTTGCAATGTATACTGCATGTGTATTTTGCCTACGTTAAAAGTAAAATTATAATTCATTTGACCATTAGAATTCGGATTTATAAAATAATGTTTATATATGCAATATCTGCATTAGGTGCAGAATATATGTGCTTTTGGATATAATCAGCATTGTACAATTCATATAAGCAAACAATTTTTATGGAAGAGACTGCATGTAAATAGGTATATTTCTTTTCTATTTGTGTTATATAATCGATATTATGTATTACATGATTATTAGTTCTTTTTCAGATTAAACAAAATCTTGGAAAACATATTACCAGAAGAAAGAAAATCCATAAATATTGATCTTTTTCCAATGTTCCAATGCAATAAAGGAGTAATATTGATAGAATGGATTATGATTAATCCTTCATCATTTCCTATTACGCTGGCTTTAAAAAGAATCAAAAACTGTTCTTGTAAACCTGTTATAAAGACATTTGGTTATTTGCTTCAGCATACAGAAACTGACTGTATACATACAAATCTTTGTACAGTAA
Organism: Bombus flavifrons; assembly: GCF_040668555.2. Lineage (NCBI taxonomy): Eukaryota > Metazoa > Arthropoda > Insecta > Hymenoptera > Apidae > Bombus > Bombus flavifrons. The sequence continues at coordinate 5,329,603 of NC_138455.1, read as the reverse complement.
ACATAAGATCTAAAACACTACGTGTACGACTTTTTTTATGTCAACTAGCTATTTATACAAGGTGCATTACTAAATTGAATGTATATAAAAGAGTAATATTAATTGATATTTTACAGCCAAAGGAAGAAACTGTGATTGGTATGAAGATACATTATACGTTAATCGGGAAAACGGCAATATGTTGGGAATTAGATATTGGACATGATCGTTATGTTATGTTAAACGTAATCATTAATTGTTTAGCTGAGTCTCAGTCACAAGATAATTTCTTAAGCACTGCATCCGTAAATTTCGGACGAACTTATTTTGGAAACAAAGGGATAATGTATAGGGTATAATGTCATTTATAATATATATTACAATAGTGTTCATAAGATATATTACTTTGTATCAACATAAAAATCATTAGTATAATGAAATTCTAGGTAAATTGGATATACAATATTACAAATAATGATTTACCATATTCGATAGATATTAATAACATCTGCAAAGTGAATAAAGATTATCATTATGAAGTATTTTCATGTTTAACACAATGTGGTGTTATAAAGACTGGAACAGCTATACCTCTTCTTTTGAAGTTTCAACCAAGAATGTTTGGTAGATATAAGGTATTATAAATTTAATAATTAGAAAATTAAGAAATTAATATTATACCTCTTAGGTAATAGTTCCAATAACTATGGGTGATAAAACAGAAGAATTGACAATGGAAGGAGAGTCAACTTTTGATTTTAGATTAGCCAGTTATGCGAGAGCTATACCATCTTATTGTGCTTGTAAAACTGCATTATTTCCTGCATATTTCAGTATTGATTGCATCGATGTGTGGTTTCTACCTATGCATAATGTTATTGTCAGAATGCTTTTAGTTTACAACAATTTAGATTTCGATGCACTCGCTTACGAGTGGATATGGTACTCTTAAAAAATTTTAATGTTTTAAAATCTTCTATCATATTCCTTTAAAATGTTAAATGTCTCTAGTCAAGACATACCAGAGATACTGTACATCGATGTATTTCCTCGGAAGGGTATACTGCATCCAAAGGCAGTGCAGAGTTTTAGAATAAAAATCTACACTAAAGGATATCCTTGTCGAATCGATGTTCATATACCTTGTATATTTTTTAACGCTAGTAAAAGGCGGATATATCAGAGAAGCATTATCAAACATGCTATTCTAAGTCAAGAATTAGCAGGACAATTTACCATTACAGAAAAAGGCACTTATGTCCCAGTAAGTAAACAAGTAATATTTTGCAATAAACCAATTATGTTATAAGTTGATTTTACATAGAAACCGTGGATAAAAATACTCAATAAACCTGATGTATACTACAAAACATTGAGTTTACGTTGTAGTGTATGTACTGTAGAAGATGAATCTACAAAAGTCAGTTTATTAAATGAATTAAAAGCTTCTCCAGCAAATGTAATTTATTTTGATGATAGTAAAAAATGCAATGTTATAGATGAGAAAGAGCTTTGTATAGTGAAATTTATTTTAGAAGGCTTACTATGGTAAATGTTGCTCTTTGCATTTCATTTTTATAAATAATTAATAATGTAATTATCGAAATTAGTAAACTATTCGAGTTAATTTTTAGGGATATTGTCAATAGTAAAAGATTTAAAAAAATAGTTGAAGACAGTCTAATTCCTAACAGAAATTTGTATTATACCCAATTTATGATGGATATTTCGGAGCGAAAGAGATTAATACGGAGGTCATATATATCACCGCCATTAACGTTTATTGATTCATTACTAGAGCAAGTAAAAAGAAATAATTTTTATGTATCATGTTGATTTTCTATCGAAAAATAACTTATAGTTTCTTTTTTTATTAGATGTTATTTTCTATAATACACGATGAATTTTCCTTGAAAACTGCGCATTTGATTCCCAATGAAGATATACGGCATCGTAACTATCTTAAAATGTTACCCAAACAAAAAAGAACTGATTTGGAAAATGAGTTAGAAGAAGATAGTAATCTATCAATTTCAATTTTTAAAGATACATTTTTTATTAATGTTTTTTAAAACTAAAGTAACATTTACTTAAAAGACCCTTTTTTAGGACATGATGGATCTAATGATGAAGATAATAACGATGTGGACTACCAATATTTGAGGACTGGATTTAGGGTATCTTTTGTATAATGATTACAAAAAAAATATCTCCATTTATATACAAGTACATAAAGTATTTGGCATCAACTAATTTTGTTCTCAAATGGATCTGGAATGCGTTTAAATACAGCCAAAAATTTATCTCCTTTATTTCTTGTTACCTTTTGACCTTCTTCTGTGCTTTCATATAATTTTTCAACAATTGGATCTTTATCCTTTATAAAACAAATTTGTAAGATAATAGCTGACTTAATCTTTTGAGAAATAAGTAGCAAAAACTTACCAATTCTTCTTTAGAAACATCGTCAAACAATGGATGTTCACGGAAATGTTTCACTATCCATTCATGTAAGTCTTTAACATCCGTCACTGTATATACAATGGCCTTTAAATGATATTCATAGTTACTTTTTTATGTAAAAAGAATATAGAAACGTTTAAGTAATATTTTAGAAAATACATTACTCCTTCAGTTAACACATAAGCATATTCTGCCAAAAGTGTTTTATTTATAATCCTCCATTTATGCTTGGACTTTTTAAAATGTGGATCTGGATATAAGAAAAACATTTTCTTCAACTACAAAAATAAAAATTAATATTTATAAAAGCACAGAATTATAAGTTTAAATATATGACTATACCTTATTATACCTGGCCTTTGTGAAAGTAATTTGGTAGATACTTCATTGCATTAGTCCTCAGACATGCAATGTTTTGGTATTGTCCTGGATTTTGTGATCTTAATGCAGCTATACGATCCATAACATAGTCAGACACTTTTACTCTAATCTCCATTCCAAGAATTAAATTTTCAGGAAACATTAATGACAATGTAACTATTGCAGAAAATATTCTGTTAATACGTTAAGAAACAATGTAATATAAAATTAAAATAATTTTGTACCTAATAGTCCTCCATAGCCACAACCAATATCTACAAACTCAACACATTTCTGTGAAAGATTCTGTTCTTTGGACTCTCCTTCATTAGTTACAAAATAAAACGGATATAACGAACCCCAATTCATTAAATCCGGTTTGATAGGACTGAAATTGTATTCATGAAAAGAATGAAAAATGTTTATAAATAGACTTCAATCTTTTTATGTAATTTTATATTTTTTATGGAAAATAATTACATACTATTCTAAGCAGTGATCCGCTATGGGATTCGAGTGTGCACGTTGTCTGTAATATTTTTTTTGTGGCAATGGTAGTAGTTCTGACATGATAATTGTCAAGAAGCAGTCCACGTGGATAATACAATAACTTAACCTAATCTGACAAAAATATAACCTAATATGAACCGTAAAAAGATATATCTACGAAATTTCAAATTGCATTTGTCGAGATGTTATCTATAAATCTTCCAAAATACAATATACATATATAAAGATGAAATAATTATAAAAAAAATATATATATGTATATACAGGGTGGTTGGTAACAGGTGGTACAAGCGGAAAGGGGGTGATTCTACGCGAAAAAAGAAGTCGAAAATATAGAATAAAAATTTTTCGTTTAAGGCTTTGTTTTCGAAAAAATCGACTTTGAATTTTCGCTCGGTACGCGTGCGGTACTTTATAACGGATCTCGCTGTAGATCGTTGTCTCGATGGAAAAATTTAAAAAAGAAAAAAAGAATAAAAAAAAAATTTTTATTCTATATTTCCGACTTCTTTTTTCGCGTAGAATCACCCCCTTTCCGCTTGTACCACCAGTTACCAACCACCCTGTATATTATATGTACATACATTAAATTAATATCGAAACTGAAATTAAATTGATAATATAAAATATAAAATTTCTACTTATTAATTGTTACTTAATCATCAGAGAGGAATTTCTTTCTTTGCTATCATTAAAACTAATACATAACTAAAATATATATACATTGCCGTAGTATTTTAATAAATTAATTTATATATAATACTTCAAGATAAAATAGGCGCTTAGAGGAAAAATAATAGATATTTATTATATCCTTTATTCATAAATTTTGAATTTTATATTGAAGATATGTAAATACGATATATTGATTCTGACTGCGAATCGGATTCAAACTTGACCTAAAATACAATAGATCATTTACTTTTAGATATCGTTTTTTGAATATAAAGTGAGAAATCCATCTGGCGAGAAATTTTTGCACATCATCAAATCATTGTATATCATTGAAATTTCGCTTCACGAAAGGATTTCAAAAAATGATAGGGAATAGTACTGGTCATGATGCAAGACAGAATTCTCGGTTACAAGTGACAACAAAACTTACAAGACAAGTCATAATGCATATTTACATATGTATTATTAATTCTCTAATTCCGTCAATCTTTCCGTATATTTTTGGTCAAGACCATCCTCTTCGAACAGGATCACAGAACACGTATAGAGTTTCCTGTATAAGAAAGAATATTATAAGTTACTAACTTCATTTTATAATTGGATTTGTTTCTAATCCTTTTATTTAGTACAATTTTAACAAGAATATAAAATGATAGTGGAAGTCATTGACAAGGAGCTAGGATTATAGAATAAGGACAAAAATGGTACTGCTATCTTTGTGTCTATTTTATATTTCAATTTGCTTTTAGTATGTTTGTTCTAATGACAACAGGAGCATAGAATTATAGTAGAGGTATTGGACGAGGAGTGGTGATTAGGGAAGAAAGACAGAACATATGAGTTATTATGAAACACTTAAATTGTCTTGAACTTCGTAAACTTGTAGGATCTGAATAGGAAAAAGATAGTAACGAAAAAAATATTGGAGAAATTCTTCCAGATTTTCATTTCTTTTTCTCTTTCGAATTTTTTCATTTTCATAATCGCAATGTACATTTGATGGAATTCATTAATGTAAATCTAAAAATGCTGCGTTAACGCAACTATGGTTCCGTAATAAGTTGTTAAACGAAATTACTTTGGGCAGTGGATTCGAGTTCTTTATGTATCAAAAGAATTAATTATGTATATAAATTCTTACTGAAATTTGAAGATGTAAAGATATACAGAATTCACGAAATTCTACAAAATTCAGAATTCAATGAAGATGTAAAGAATACGAATTCACATATACAGAATTCATGAAATGCAAGAATATATGAAACATCCAAACTACAGTACACATTATAATATTCAGTAAGTGAAATAAATCGTTGCTTAGATTAGGTTACTTTTAGATCACTTTTTAATTTATGTTTATAAAAATATGAATTTGCTTAAAAATCCGCAGTCTACTTATGAGAATATATATTTTAATTTTCAGATGTTTCGTTTGCGAGAACGATACCATAATATAACTATAGCCTTAACATGGCCATGGCGCACGTGCATGAGAAATCAGCTGTTCGGCATTCGCAGCGCCGCCTGGTGGATGACGCTACGTACATCGAATGAAAGACGGCGGAGTAACATTTTCCAGTTCATGATTTTACCGTGTGATTGAACGATTTCCTAGAGTCGTTTAATAGACGCAATGTGAACAACAATTTGATATACAACGTCGTTTCTAATTGACGACGGTGCGGTCCACGTTGTCCAGTAGTAGGATTCGGCTGCCTTGGAAGTTATCGTACTTTCTCAGGTGAGGTTAGAATCCTCTCGATAAAAATGCTTTTCATTACTCTCGTACAGTTCGAGATCGCTTCGAAGAAATCGAAACGTGTTAGAAAGCTACAAAAAACAAATCATTCTATCTTTTCTATTTGATGTACGTTTACAACAACGTGTACTTTGTATATATTCTTGGAATTTAAGTGTACTTCGTCTTTTGGATCGTTCTCGACTTAATCGCCAATTTTCGTAACATTAAAACATTTCAAAAGTTGTAGCTTAATTTATTTTCAACTAAAATTTCATTAATACGTATAATTTGTCTTCAAGCTTTATGCAAAAGTTATTTTTAAAAGTCATTTAACTAAGAGTGTTTTTCTTTGTTAAAACGAGAGTAAGATTGGAATATAAAGATTCGAAGACAGGATTATCTCTTTCTTTTTTTATATTACTGTTTTGGATGCATGTACAGCAATTCTTACGTTTATTTATTGGTACTTAGAACTAATATGAATCTTTTTTGTGGAATTAATTTTTTGATTTCAAGTTCAATTTTTATCGATATGTTTAAAATGATCGATCTTTTATACGATTGCTCCTAGGTTGAGCAACTACGATTTTATCATACATGACACCAACGGATATCCGGGAGAATCAATCTTTTGTTTAATTGGTGAGTCTGATCAATAAACTAAGATCATTATTTGATTGTTGATACCATTAGTACTAATAAGCGTAGCGTAATTACTATAGTAGCATACCTAGCGTAACGTTTCATGTTATTATTGTAGTCTTAATTCAATGATTCATGTTATTATATTCTGTTGTATAGTCTTCTGTGTACAATTGCTTTACTACGCGAAATTATTAATGATTACAGATATTTATGCAGTTTCATATTTTTATAAGAATAACAAAATAAAATTTAATATTCTATTTTGCATATTATGTAGATTTTAGCATTTTATATATATTTGTGTGTATTTTTGCATTTTTAAATTTCTCGTAAATGCTCATAGTTATGATGCTGTATAGTACGATCGGTGTACGATGCTTTCAAGTTGTTTTTATTTGCATTTTTATTAACGATGTGCAGTTCTTTAGGAACGCTAAATTTTCCGAAAAGGAATTAATTAAATAAAATGTTGTTTAGTCTCGGAACGAAAATTTTTTTAATTGAAGATAAATTCCAAGCGTTTGGATGAACGTTACAGAAGTCGTAATAACATGAAAAAGGTTACTGATAGCTAATCATTTAAGCTAGTAGACAGGGATTTGATAAGGTTGTAATTCCTTGGCAGTTTTATTTCTTAAACAATATTAACAATGTATAGGAACTTAAACTCACTTATACATATTACATTTCAACATTCCTTGTATAATTTTTAAAAATGTACGGTGATCGATATTCACACGGAACAAAAATATCATATCATTCACACTTAATCCATATAGATCAATTGTATCCGTATCATTATATGGGATCATTGTTTCATACGTTCTTAGTTGGTCTATTTACTTTCATTATGGAAGACTATCAGATTCCACCGCTTTTTATTGCATTACTGTACTATGAATCATATATTTATACTAACACGTATAAACCATACATTAATATTTATTAATTAACCCTGCTGTTCTTGTTTTTTCTTCGCGTTTGTATCTTTCAGGTATTTTCCTCGTGTAATAGAAATTTGAAATTTTATTTATGGAACGCAAGAAATACACAGAAGCTAGTAAAATTATATTGTATACTAAAATCAAATATTCAAAAATTATCTATATTTTAATAATATAATAGATCATAAATTAATAATATGAATTGGAATAGAAAATAAAAGAATATAAATTAATAATAATAATAATAGAAACCGCAAGATTAAATCATATACAAGGTATCCCAGAGTTCAATAACCAAACTTCATCAATATATATTCTATGGCTGTAATGAAACAAAAAATATTATTTAAATATGGGCTTTTTAAAGCTTTATTAACAGGAGAAGAAGTACGATCTTACTTTCTTTATCTTTTACGCGAAAGCAATTTTAAAATTTAATATATTGTACATATTATGAAAATTGTCCTTTTTTTTGGGGGGTTTTAGAGTTGAACATGTAGTGATCCAACCTCTTTGTAGTTTTAGAAATATTGTTCAATATAATATTAAAATATTACTCGTTTTAATAATTATATCTTTGGTTTTCATAAAAGTTTGCCAACTTATGAACTATGTATTTTTAAGAAGTATACATTTTTAGACCTAACAGGTTCCTATATTTAATTATGTTATATTAAAATATATATTATTCTTTAATCATAAAATTAAGAATCAAAAGATCGTGTTCTTCTCCTGTAGCTTTCATATACATATATATTTATAAAATCAAATATGCACTTCAAATTCCATTTGAAAAACATGAACCCCACGGGTTAATCATCGGAAACATAGTGAAGAGGGAGTACAATGGGCATTGTGTTGTATATTCACGGAAGAACAAAATCGTTGTCGCGAAATCGAAGTCTTATTGCAAACGTCTATTTATTTTCCAATAGGGAGATTAGGTTTCCTCTTGGCAGTTGTGGATCGAATTAGCTTGCTTTCTCATGTAAACATAATTGAATGTAATCCTTCTGTGTCGGAAACGACACTTTCATTACGCGAAAGAGTGTGGCGTAGTCGTGAACATTATCTGGTGTCAACAAGTCTGTCGTTGGTGTTAAATGTTTTTTAATTTAAACTTAACGCGTCATTCAACAATATGAACGCGTGGCTGCCAGATCCACGAATGTGGTTGACATTCGAGTCGGATTCAAGCTGGGTAAATAATAATTTTCGTAGTTAGTTTTAAACGCGTGAAGTAATATTATGCGCATGCGCAGTCGACATCATTGCGCGACAATGTAACCGAAATAACTAATTTTTCATTAGCATTATATTATTATATATTAGTTAGAAATTTTTAAACACTTGTAAAATACGACGTACATATTGTTTGGAGCAAAATTTTACAACATTTTGGTAATGGCATAATAGGATACGATAGTATACTATCTCAACAAAATGTGTTTATGCGTAAAATGATGACGGAAGTCGTTTAATTGGAGGGAGACGTATCTAGGTTAGTTTGTATATATAATTTACATTTTTTAAATCGACCTAATGCGTTGAATTTTCAGTGAAATATTAAACGGTACATAATAAATGAATTTAATTTTATTTCTACAATTACACACCATAAACCGATAAATAAACAACCATAAATCATTTTCGACACTGATATTGGTTAATCAGTAACCAACAAATATTTTGACCGTCGATAATGATTATTTGTAACCAAAAACACTTTCAGATCTTTTATAATGATTGTTCCTGAACCATTTAAACCAATTGTAAGATACTTATAATTCCGATACTATCACTCTTTTAATTTAGATTATAACTGTTATTATCTCTGAATCAAATATATTTTAGTGAACCATTGGACTTAATTGAATAATTACTGTATATTGTCTGAGATGTAGTGGCTCACGAAGATATTACACATATATTATACACTTGAATATATTATATGCAATATATGAAATTTCTCAAAACTTCATTAACACTATAGTGAGACACGAATTCGTGATCATAATAATGTCTGAAACCAATCGGAAAATATATATGGCAGTTACAAGACATTTAGATACACTTAGATACACTTAGTGAAAAATTAGCATGAATATTAATCTTAAATAGACAGTTAGTGTTACAGACTTGCAGTAAATATTGTGGCTTATTACTATAATGAATATGTAATTGACCGCTCAAATGTTTTGGTGATCTTTGCGAAATACGCTTTCAATGAATATCTTGCAATTTCTATATGTGTTTTCAGATTCGTTTCCAATTTTACCAATTTAATGACGATGGTCGTATCTCGTTACAATGTTAATGAGATTTCAAATTGATTTGTATAGTGTATACATAAAAAGATTCTAAGATTGTCGAATACTTTCGTAAGTCACTGTAAATCATGTTACTGGACAATTTATACGAACATTGTCGTAGTTGTGTTTCATTGACGCAGATTAATGTCTCGACGTTTCGTAGGGAAATAATTCGGGATGCATATATCATGGGACGATCTTGAGAATTTTGTGTACTCAGTCGATTCACAGAAGCGTCAAAAATGCAAGAGTGCAGCGAGGACTTGGCACGAATTTGCCACGGAACGCCGTAGTATGCGCGACGTACAGTCTTGTTTCATCTGCTGTTATCTGAAAATCCTCTCTGTCCTACTTATTTATATTTATGTATTTGAAACGGCGATGAGGCGAAAGATACGAAGCATCGCTAACGTGACCAAGTTTCGCCTCGAATTTTCAGAGATTCATTGTGATCTTCTTACGTTCTTTCCATCTCGCCGTTAATTTCCTTTACCTTCCTGAAAAATCGCCGAGAGATCCTATATTCGATAAACAACCAACGAGAAAAAAGTTTATCAATAATAGGTAGTTCTTAAAGAGGATGATGTAGGATTTTCTAGGGATTCTTTAGGGAGGAAATGATAGATGCAATCTTTTAAACCAAGGGTTTTTAGATACAAATTCTGATATTTTCTTACTTAGAATGTTCTGGATAGTCGTATAAGTAGAAGAAAAATGCGTTTCTATTTAAAAGGATTGCATCTACATTTTTTGAGTGCATCATAATATGATTTGAATTTATGAAAACACAGATTTTTCTAATTCGTTCGACTTCCTCTATCTTTAACTAGAAAAGAGATATACTTTGTTGTTGTTATACGAACCACTCTGTATAATAATTGCTGGAATTACAGCCAGTCGACACATATTTTACTTATTTTAGCGAACACTATATGCTGATACATTTAGAGCTAATCTGCATAGTTTGTAAATGGATATGAATCTCTTATAATCCATTAATGAAATCCAGAGTACATAGCGTAGAATGACGAATGCGAAAAACGTGAAGTATTGAATATACAGAATATTGAAAAGAGAAATTCTGAGGATATTAAATATTTTTTCGTCATGTCCCTTTGTTGAAAATATTAAATATTTTTTTCATGGATTGATGATAGGGGATGAAACAAAGTAAAAGAGTTATAATTATATTTTGGTAAGTAAATAATTTATAAATATGTTTGCATTGAAAAGAAAATGTTTGTTTAGATCCACGATACTGATTTACCGTTCGGATGGTTATAGACACTGATTTATGAAAACGTGTCAGTGACGTGGCGTATTACGAACAAAGAAGACTCGCGAGAATGACTCGTTGAAGTTGAAACCCATTGTTAATGGAACAGAAAATTCTGAAAGCATTTTTTGGGTCGATTAAGTAAATATGTAAAAGCTTGCAGATAGTTCTTCGATAAGATGAAACCTTGTTCTCAAGTGTGTATCTGTCCATATTTTTTTCTTCCTCTTCATTGATAAAGCACGAACTTGAGAAGAATGTAGCAGCCTACAATTTCGAGAAGTTTCCTCACTAATCATTTTCCAAGTATTGTTTTGTTTTCTATATGTATATCTTTCTTTTCCATAATACATAATACGTTCATACTATGAATGAAAAATTAAACATTATCTGGGTTTGTATTCTGAGAATCTCTGAAAAATTTAAAATTATCTTAACGCACTAAGAAAATATGTTTATTTATTTATACAAGTTTCTAAGCATTTCCCTTTTTTACTTAACATCAATATTTTACAATTCAAATTTGATTAGATCCAAAGTCCAGAATTGAAATTAATTAATTCTGTTACAGAGGTCCCTAATTAACATCGAAAACGTTGGTCGTTGTTAGGACATGGCGACGAAGATAATTTAATATTGTCTGCTCTCTGTTCTAGGAAGCTAATAACGCTTTATTCTATGTATTTCTCTTTTTCCGTTACTCTTCTCACTTTCCATTAGTGTTGAGGAGTAAATAGGGCGAGTCTATTGAGTCGCCCACTCTTATTGGATCGTCCTATCAAATCTTCCTTGAACAATTGCTTTCGTATCACCAACAACGCCTATAGATCTGTCCTTGCAGAAGACAAGTGACGGTACAATAGGAAACAGAAAAATCTAATACATACTTCATGGTATATGAACATCAGAAGAGCACATTAAACAGTATATTAGAATAGGATAAGGTCGATTTATTTAGGTCAGAACGATACTTGAGTCAATTTGAGTCAAGCTAAGTCTTGTAATTCGACAAATTCGGTTATGAATAGACTTTGAAGCGATCTACATTTGAAAACAGATTACATATTTAACTCGTTATTAGCGGTGTGATAAATAGCGAAATATATCGTATACATTAATAGCTCTATGGCCGTAACTTTCTATGAGAATATAACTTGTACGTAACAAAAGGGAAATTTAATTAACGTTAATATTCGCTGTTACATAATGATTATCATAATTGTGTAGCATGTGTACATAACTATATTTCTGCATGTAACATTATCGTTCATTTTACTAGTTTTTACATAATACTTCCTTGTTGATGGAAATAAGATAAATTCAAGATTTAATTTGAAGATGTTGGAGCTTAAGTGATTTAAATAACTCTACCTCATTATGTTATTGAATGTCTCGAAAATCTACTTCATCGGCACCTGCACAGTATATTCAAAGCCACGAAATCTTGGAATTTTCTTTGGAGAGCATCCAGCTCGAAATGACATTGACTTCTACACCATACGCTGCGCAAAATCTGTTATATAATCATAAATAAATGAAGAGATGATTTCACATAGGGATATGCATCATAAATGCGAAGTAAATTTTTGTACAAAGGTCAAGGTTGAAATTACATTGTAATTTAGTCAATCATTTCAGAAACTCAAGAATTGTAGGATAAAAAAACTTTTCAGATAAAACAAAACATTCTATAACGTCTGATAATTATCGAAAACAGTTATAAGGTTATTTTATTTAATTTTCTTGTTATATATTTTACCTTTTGACAACTTGTACAGATTATTTTCTATGCTATATTAACATAAATGGAAGATTTAAAACTGGAATAGTTTATGAAGTAATTAGCACATCCACCCATTAAAAAGTTTCTAGAAGTTTATACAGATCACAGAAGATTAAAATATTTCCACTGAAAAAAATATGGTTATAGACTTCGTTGGACGTGCTCAAGCATTCTATAGTAATGGAATTTTCGCTGTGAGTGTTCCTAGGCCAAGAGAAAGGATTTTTCCTATAACCCATTACATAACAAGCAGTGAAATAATGTGTAAAGTTACGTAAACGTACCATTATTGAAAAATGCAGATAACGTACTTATGTATTGCTTCGTCAAAGTACAAAGCTTACGAAGTTCATAAAAGATATATATAGATATATATATATATATATCATACGGTCACATATACTTCAATGTCCTTAAACTTTACAAAATACCGGAATCTAGCTGAAAGAAGAAATGAGTCTTGCAGAAGCCAAGCTTCTGTCGATTCTAGGTTTTGTTAATTGCCCAATTTCACGATTAATCTTCAATTTTTAAAAGAACAAATGATTTATTCCCGTAAGATTGTTTATCGCAAAAGATTGTATAAACTATAGCAAATTTCAGAGAAAATTAATAAGAATGTTACTCGTAATATTATCAATTTCCTTTATTTTCATTTTTGGAGTTAACGTAGCTTCTGAGAGACTCAAATAGCGATGAATTCCCTATCGTATCCATAATATTAAGAAACAGAATCTAACAGCATGTATTAATTAAAAAGAATTGTAGGTGAGATATTATGTTAATACAAGTTCGGCCCTTAATGGATCACTGCAATAATCCACAAGAAAAATGGGGGGGGGGGAGTAGAAATAAACTTTTACGTAGTTTTCTTATTTACGATATTCTAATTAAACCATTTTCCAGAAATAGGCAAGTATCTACATTGGATTGTTATTGCGTCTCTGGCCGGTAGAGACCTTAAGAATCTATTAAAGAGCAGACAACGATGACATTAGCCGCAGTTGAGTTAGCTGATTCAACAAAGTTACCGTTAACAACTGTGGTCAAACGCAGGGACGAAGACTCTTCCAATTTTAGACGAGCGTATAAATTGCGATATCCATCCCGTCGTCCCACTCTTTGTGTTTCCTCGAGCAGAGCTGGCGCACGATAGTAAGAGGATGATCCATCCACGTGGATCGCCCACATGAGTCAGGTATCGTGGCCCGTGGTTAATTGTTCCCGCGTCTCAGTACGCGAAGGATGTTAGCACGATCGAGTTCTGCGTTAGCACTGTCTCCTCTCTGCCCCTCGCAACCTACTTTTTCTACAGTTTCTCTATCATTACGTTTCCTTGTGGATTTTTTTTTGCTCCAGTTCGATATTTCCAAAAGTGAACAAGTTGTCGTGAAACTTTTATTATTTAGTCGGTTGTAAAGGAATCGGAGGTGTTATTGTAAAGTGGAGGTCATTTAATTTATTGTGAAAGTAGCTTAAATAATATTTTCTTCACTTTGATGCGGGTATTTTAAACGTGCTCGACATTTTCAAAAGTAAATGAGCGTGTAATTTGGTCATTTAGTTGACTATAAAGTGGGATTATTTAGATTATCGTACAAGAAATTTGAATTATCTATTCTTCATTTTAATATGGTTGTTTTAACCACATTGGATATTTCTAAAAGTGAACGAGCTTTTTGCGTAACTTCGTTTAATTACATTTCTTTTAATAGTGATTTAAATCACGTGTTCCTCATTTGAAGGTGTTTGATATTTCCAAAAGTGAATGAGCTGATCATAAAAGTGGTTGAAATTATATCAACGTGTGTTTCGATTTTGATTATCGTTTATATACGTGACAATGGTGCTTTTGCGTAATTCCTTATCACATGGATCTAGTTTTATTGTATATTATCGATCTATCGAATTTTCCTGTGATTACATGAAAGTGCTTTTATTTCTTGCGCCATAAGTTTGGATTTATGTATCATTTTAACAAAGTTGTTTGATAAGTATGTTACACTTGTTATCGAGGCATAGTAAAAGCGCGTGTTTCAGTGATTATTCGCTAATTGGGAAAGATTAGTCAGTTGTTCGAGCTGCTGATAGCTTCGACGTAATCATTTATTTATCTGGAGATCCTCTGCTTTTTCGCCGAATCCTTTCATTTGTATTGCTTCGTCATTGTATTAGAGTAAATTAGTTCCGTATTACCACTGCTACTTTTTTATTTAACTTAGGCGTTAAACATGTGCCCTTGTTATCTTTATTTCGTATCTCTATTTTTGGATATCTTAAAAATATTAACTTGTCATAAATAGACCGCTGATATTTATGCAAATTCATATCTTTATGAACATGCTTGAAAAGATAGATTCTATATATAAAATTATGTTACCTATTAAATATTAGATAAAACACTATACTCTGTATATTTTATATATTTTTTCATTTCATGCGCGTTCTGTGTTCTTTTGCACCTTTACATTTCCCACAAATGTCCAAAAATCCCCACTTTTTACTTATATGTTTTTCCCATATATTTACCTAATTAGTATAATAAATTTTGATCATGTTCCTACTATTTCCAAGCAACTTTCAAGTAAGCAGTGCTCGATGGCCGATCGCTTGGTTCACTATGACGACTTTTCGCCTTGTGGATGCTAATAAATCGCGATCCAACGACGAATAATTCAGTGTGCGTTCGACTGTCGTCACAGTTCACTTGAAGCGAAGGTGCTCCGAAGGTTTTTGAAAATCGACCGTGTAAAATCTTTTATCGATCGTCTCTCATCACGGAGTGAAATATTTCACTGAACGGAATATCGCTCTTTACGGAACGTTTGAACGATCGTGGACTACGTTTTTGAAAAATTTGCAAAATCGAAATAAACATCGCACGAAAGTTATTGAAGAACGTTGAACAATAGTTGTATCATGGATGGTGCGGTCGCTGGAAAATCAATCGGTGGAATATTATCATTGAAAAGAGAAAACGTTTTTAAGACTCTTTTAAACGTTTCGAGTTTTGGCATTAAGGTGACGAAAATGCTACGCGCGTTTATTTATAGCGAACATCGATTCATCGTTTGTGGTGTTTGAGTTTGCAAGTGGATAGACGTTGCATTGGTGGAAAATGAATGATCCATTGATATTTGCATTCGGATCAAAAAGAATCGATCGAAATACATGCGTGTTCACGTTCTATGTACATACGTTTTGAAAGCTTCGATAATCGTTGTATTCATAGCGAAGCTCTTTTATCTGCAAAGATTGTCAGAACGTTCGAGCGAATTTTTATTCTATAATTCACGAGAGAATTTAATTTAACAGACAGTGTGGAAGAAACGCGTATTTTAATTCGATCGGCTTTGATGTGGGAAATAATTTTGTAAAGTATTTTATTATCCTCTGTTCGTTATTTACTCGCTCGCAAGCAAAATTTGTATTACATTATTTAAAAAAAGATTGATAACACAAGTGAAAGTTTGCGAGTTCTTGGATATAATACTGCTTTGAAACTCAATAAAGCAAAATTGATTTAAAAATGTTCGAACTGGCGAGTTCAAGTATATTCAAGTAAAGGATTAACCAGATAAAGGAACATCTTCCCCTGAAAGCAAAATTTTTCTGAAAGGTTTCGCGAGCCTCTGTATATAGTGGCTAGAAAATATTTGCACACACCCTTATTTTTCAATGAAATGATTTTTTTTTTATAAGATTCTTTACATTTAATTTTCACTACTAAGTTTTAGTACTAAGTTTTTGTAATTATATGACAGTATACTCTTAAACTATTAATTTATTGATTAATAATTAATTAGTATCGAAACGCTATAATATATATAATGTTGAGCAAATACTTTTTGTAGCCATTGTATAAATATTGAAGCGTAATCGACAATTCTTATCATAGCGAGATATAATCAATCCAAGAATGTCTCAATACATCATTCATTTTTCAACCACCGAGTAAACCTCGATTGCTTATTTGGGAAGGAAGTTTTACATTTCCCCTGGCCAATGTTGTCGAGCCTAATTATTCAAAATGGAAGAATACTAAGTACAGATAATTGTCCTTGAGACTCGCTATATAGAAGATTATAAAAGTTGCTATTAACATGTTTTCGAAGAGCGTAGAGCGTTTGTTACCTTGACTCGAATCGTAATTCAGTGCTCGAAACGACCGATGATTCAGAGATACAGTTAATAGGAAACGATAGCGAACATGTTTTTCCATAGTGGTTTTTAAACCGTGCAGTTAACGAAGATAATCGACACTTTTGCATTTACAGAAATAGAGAACACACGGATGAACTATGATCGATAGACGAAGATAAAGTTTCTGTCTATTATGTTTAATATTTTATTGGGAAACATTGAAATTATTTTCTTCTAGAAAAATATCTATCAATTTTACATTGTTAATACGAGTGTACAAGTTACTCTTTTCTGTACGTAGTTAATTTTTGTTTAGTATTATTTTAAATGCAACTGAAAGGTATTTATTAAGGTTAAAGAGGATAATTATTTTTCAGTTTTATTTGGCTGAGATATGTTCGTAACGATTAAATGATACAAATAACGTAAGAAATTATTACTATGAACGAGTATTATGAAATATTTGAGGCAAGTACTATGTACGTAACTGTGCTATCTTTATACCTTTTGAAATTATATTTGTATTAAATAGGAAGTAAATATATGTAACATACATACTTACCTGTACATACGTACGTGCTAGTATCTCTTAAACGATAAATATAGAAAAAATTATCGAGGAAGGTATAGCCATGTAAACAAGTAAATGAAAATCATAAACAGTCAATAAAGAAATAAGTTTGCTTCGTTCAGGGGAAAATTAATTTTACAATTATCGAGGAAAGTCACGTAGCCATCTAGAAAAGTATAAATCATGAAAAAGTAAGGATTAATGAAAGAACCAATCTATCATAATTTTCCAAGTGTACGCAAAGAAATTTTCCCTAAGAAAACGTAAATAAAATAAGTCGAAACAGATTGCAAGAATAGGCTTCACGTTGAGCCAATAGTGTTACGTTCCCTTATATCTTTATTTATATTTCTGTTTTATCAAATACTCGAAAGAAGAGTATGATCGCGAGATAATTGGAAAATTATCCGATAACGGTAGATTATATTATCGATGAAATCGAGGCTCGCGTACCGTTTGTACTCTCTTTTCTCTCTGTAAGAAGATATTTCAGTGAAAGTGCAGGACTTGATCGTGTACCCGATCAGCTGACCCATTGATTTCCTCTAGAGCGTTCCACGGTTTATTATTACGCTATTCGGTATCGCAATCTCCTCTTTTGATAAGTGCGCGTGGTAAAAGATGTTAAAGATAGAAGTGACTTTCTAAATCCTACTGTTAATTCGAATATGTATTACCGAGATAAAAACAAATATACCTGAAATTATTTGGGATGATTTGATGATCAACGACAATTTTATTTGATGTCTTATTCTTAGAAGTCTTTTATTGACAATTTTTATAGAGTAAGAACAAAGTTTTGCAAATATAGTTGTGGGAAATCGAAGTTAAATTAAATCCATTGAGAATAGCTGATTGGTTTCTGAGAAATTAATTAAAGATAGAAGAAAAGCTGTGCATCTTTCCTATTATTTGTAAATTTGATTTACCGACCAAGGGGTAATTAAATGTTCGATGAGGTATTAAAAATAAAGCAAAATGATGTCTGGTAACTTTATATCGTTGTATTTATGGACAGAAATTTTTATCTTTATGAGTACACTCGGTAGAGAAATTCCTTAGAGATATTTTTAAATGTGCAACACGTTTCTTGACTTGAATTACGAATTCGAGTTAATAACTTAATTAAAAAAATTTGTATATATAATCACGTTAAAACTATAATAAACTAGTTCTAGCAAATGTAAGTACGATATAACGGTGCATTGAAGGGTAAGAAATCTGTGAAAAGATGAATTATTACGTCGAAAATATCAGCAATTCCTTGATTAATAAATTGAAAAAGTACTTTGGATTCGAATTTCTCATCAAAATGTTGGTTCGACATTTCGCATATATTCGTCAAAGTACCCATTGCATGTGAAATTATTACGTAACGAACAGGAAAGAGAAAGAAAGCTAGTCATTCTATTTAATAAAACTGCTTGTCCGTGAAGCGTGTTATCCAACAACGAAACACTTCTCCCGTTCTTAGTTCATTAACTGGATCGTTTCTCAAGCAGAAACTCGCTTCCTTCAAAGAGTTAGACAATTTAAAGATGATTGCCTATATTTGTGATATCGACTTAATTGCAAAAATTAAAAACGATAAATTTCATGGAAAGTTCAAGAAAAGGAAAATTTTTATAACAATTTATATGGAAAATTGCACGCTCTAGAAATAGTTTCACTCTAATAATTTCTATTGCAGTAGAACCTCGTTTATTGGAACGAAATTTTAATTACTATCCGATTAAATAAATTACAGCTAATTGATTCCATTTAATTTCACCTTGAATTTCTGTTACATGAACGAAAAATCATAGATAGCGAGGAAGATCACTGAATTTCTGTTGTATGAACTCTCTTTGTTCCTCGATAGATTCAAATAAACTGAGTTCTGCTGTATAATAATCTCTAGTATGGTAACGATAATTTTCTATAAAAATTATGGATTAACACGTAGCAATATCTTTCCCAATTAACAGGTTAAATAAAAGTTATGCGAAGCTGTTGACAGTAACAATGTCTCTTTTATCGTCTTGAATATAAGCTTTGAACAATTATTTGATAGCACGCGAAGCTTCTGTGAGTAAAAATTCGCGAGTGATACCAAGGAATCTATTCAATGAACGATCAGTTAACAACAAGGACTCGTATCGATAAGTTCGGGTAAAGGAAAGTGAAAATGTCACACCTTCGATTGAAAAGTCGGAAAAGTTCGAATGAATCACCGCCGAATAAGAGCTCGAAGCTGGTGTCGTCCCATGGAGAGTATCGAAGGCTTCAGTTCACTTTACTGAAGGGTCATTTGGAACATCGTTTCCACGAGGTAATGAAACTCCAGAGAAAGGGACTTCAAAGATATTTATGAGATACGTTAGAATAAATTATTGACTGCGGAGTGTCTTCAGTATTTTACAGGAAGAGATTTATTATTTATTTTATAAAATCGGAGTGATAAAGAAGACTCGATGGATTTTTTTGTTCCTCCGATTTTCTCCGAGATTTTGAACAGAAAAATTTACGAGACAAATTTTTTACAACTATTACGGATTTTCTATGAAACACTGGTGATACTGTAATTTGAATTCATTTAAGGTAGAATCGTTTATAGAGAGAAAAATTCCTCGTTTTGTAATTTCCAAAGAAATTCGAAAAATATCTATAGAAAATAATATATAGAATGATATATTTAGGAATTAGTCAAATAGAAGTCTGTAAAGAATTTTGATCCAAGAATTAATTTAAAGATGTTTCAATATCTGTATGCAGTCATTCTTCTTTTTCTGAGAAACTTCTATTTGTTCGGAAAGTCGAATAATTAAGATCAATTCGAGGCATTATTGCTCTATATAGTTTGATAATGGGGAGTTTGGTACCTCTTGAAATAGCCACTTCATTATAAAGCGAGCCACCCTGAGACGCCGAGATTTTTTGAGCGCGGGCGACATGGCCAGAAATACATTTGGCCGCTTTGCCTCCTTTCTTGCTGTCCTCTTCGTGGCTTACGTTGTCTAATTAAGCTCCTGAATTCGCGAGAACCTTCTGTTCGATTTTGCAATTCCATCGAAAATCATCTTCATTCACGATCCCGAATCTTTCTAAGAAATTCAATTGAGAGATACAGTGGCTACAAAAGTATCAGTATATCCTTTATTTTCCAATGAAACATTTTTTTGTCACATTCTATATTTTGTTTCTATAATATCAAATTTTTATAGTCATAGAAAGATGCTTCAAAATTTAATATACCTAATTAATTGATCCTCATTAATTAATGTGTAAATGTTATGCTACGACCTTATAGCGTGCAAATACTTTTTGTAGCCACTATATATCCATAAATACGTTTTTATCATTCAAATCCTTTTGTAAATCTTTATAGATTTACTACTGATGCTACAAATTTATAGCTATACTAATATTACAATAAATAACGGTTTTAATCTATCGTTCTATTTCTTAATAGAGAAATTTTGATTATAATATGGAGACAACAGTCGTATTTCACTCTGTTACAACTATATAAATATTTAAATGTTACCTGGCAATCAGTCATTCTGAGATATTCAATTCCAAGATCGGTACATTTTCGTTTAAATTTCCCTAATTTTATATATGAATGTCCAATGATATAAACAGGATACGTCCAACGTTACACAAGTAATAATCAAGAGCGTACGACTAAGCATGGATTTTCACAGCATATGACACGCTTGTGTCATACGTTTGACAAGTAGACTAGAATTCGATCAATACCACCCGATGCTGCAGATATTCCGTGACTTAGAACAGTGGTTTTTAGAATAGATCGTCATGCATCAGTCTACGTTCCAAGGAATTCTTGGAAATCATGATTGGAAAATATTTATGGTTTTCTTGTACGTTGTTCTTATTTAACTTATCTTAGATCCATGTTAAAAAAGTTCTACGTGATTATAATCTCAAGTCAGATAGTTTTCAATGAACAGGTGTAGACTATGAAAATAACAAAGATCTGTCAGAAAGATATTAGTTTAAGTTTTTTATAGTATTTATATGTGTGTGTGTGTGTGTGTGCGCGCGTGTGTGTATATTACAATCTAATCTAAGTGTCTCAGCCATCCACATAGATCAAAAAGGAACACCACATATAGCAACACTAACCCACACCGCATAAACCCAACAGCTTATTTTACACCAATCAAATTTCCCCACGTAGTCTTTGTTCTACGTTATACGTAATCCTGACGAATCCAAATAACCATTCAGAAATAGCTTAAATATAGAGCAGATTTAATCATATGCCACTTCCTGTGTCTTACTAATTTACCCTGCTATTTGTCTATCTCAATTACTCAATCCTGTCCAATTCTAACCGTGGGCCAATGTTCTAACATTTCAATCAAATCTAAGTCAATTTACAAGAATTTATAAATGTGTAGCATTTACAGTAGCTCATGCAATTACTTGAATACTTATTATAGAAAATGTATATATATGTGTACAGTGTTGCGAATAATTATATACTCAAACACTGAATTATTTCTTCAGTATCTCTAAGAAATCGCTGATCATGCCTAGATATATTAAATGAAATTATTTTTGTAAAGGATAAATTGAACGCCGTAGGATACTAGGAAATGTTACATGGTGAATTATTGCCTTTTATAACTGAAATCTTTCAACGAGACAACGCTGTTATTCATACAGCCACCACTAGAAAAAAGTGCTTTTAAGATTATAGGATTGTTAGCATGGCCAGCGTTGAGTCCTGATCCGAATCCGAAGCTATGGGGAATTTTAAGAAGAAAAATTTGCGATCAGGAGAAGCCTTCTATAGAAAATATCATTGGACTTAAAAGAAGAATAAAATTCGTGTGGGCGGATACTCAAAGCGAAACTTTAAATAAGTTAATAGATATTGCATCTAACAGAATAATAAAAGTAATCAAAAATAAAGACCAACCCACTTAGTATTGAACAAAAACGTAACTAAATTAACATTGAATTTATATTTTTTCGCACAATTTTAAGAGAAAATTTCATTTTTCCAGATTGCGAAAGAAGGAAATATTTACTTGTTGTATCTTGAGTTTTGTTTTATTTTATAATATGAAATTATATAAACGATTTTGTCAATTGTTGTTTTAATATCATGAAAAATGTATAAATAGAGTTAAGTGTTTATTATTATTCACGGCACTGTACATCGTATGTGTTATATAAAACATTTTTGAAATTCCATCAGCATTGTAATGAGACTGTCACGATTGATGTATTGATATTGACTGGTGTGAATGGTATTTACTGTAAACATATATTTAGTGAAAAATTAATATACAGTATGAGAAGCCACCTTGAGCATAATAATAACTTGATAATAAATTAAATATCGTTTTATTGAAATTTACTGATATAATACATAACTTATTCTTTAAATTCTGATGCTTATTACGCCTTTTCTAATCTGTACAAAATATATACTTGCATCAAACATTTTGTATTTTCTACGTATATTTTCAAACAGGTTCCAAACATTACCAATATAATCATGATAGTCGAGTCTCATTACAGTGTTAATGAAATTTCAAAATATTCCAAATAACACATCTAATACATTCGTTATAATATATTCGTATTAATAATAAGGTGTCTACACATATTCGAATACTTTCATCTTCGAATTTTCTTTCTTGATCAATCATCATCATTTCATTCTTCAATTCACGATTTAATATCGTCTACAGGCGATCAAATACTTTCATAATCTTGTATATAGCTTCGAATCTTCCTTCGCGATCAATCATCATCATTCCTTTCTTCGACAACGATTCAATATCGTCTACAGACGGTCAAATACTTTCATGATCTTGTATACAGCTATCTTCTCGATCCAACCATCATCATTGTTTTCCTGAACAACAATTCGATATCGTCGAACATCTTATGTGCTAGAATTTTACACGTTAGAGGGGCACGACTATTTTCGTTTACCTTCGACAGTGTGCCAATACACGAAGAACACTGGGTGCGACAGTGATTTACCGTCTCGATTCCCTCGAAGATTGAATCGTGTGCCAGAAGAATCGAACTTTAACTTCCTCTTTGTACCACAAAGGGGGTGTGAAGTCGCTGCCAGAGGGAAGATTTACGGTCGACGTGTTCGTTGATTATCGTAGGATTAATCTCAACGCACAATGCCGTCTGTCATTCACGTGTCAAAGCTCCAAGTATTCCCTCGAGTAATTTTTTTCACGATCAATTTAACGCTTTCGTGGATAACTCGAAATTCTAGGAAGAATTAAAAATTACGTTCGTAATTATGTTGCCACTATGATACTATAGTTGATATTCTACCTTGTAGATGTTTATACTAGTAAACAATTTTGATGATATTTATAGATATAATCGTGTGTGTTTTTAATAAATAGCAAGCTCTTCTTATTGCTCCAGTGGATGTCAAAGAAAATGATGGACATCGGTCATCATTTATATGCCAGTGTTTAATTGGTTTTGCTCGTAACCGAATCAGTCTTTTCATTTTTAGTGTTGTAAAATGGTCTATTGTATAAATAGGGTATGGTGAATCATTAACGATAATCGTTTAACGATTAGCGAACGATAATAAACGAGTGGTCATAGCATAGCAATATGATGCCAAAAATGCTTTTACGAGATACCTATCGGTTGTGAATGTCATTGGGTGCCAGGACGAATTATTTTACCCAACCTGATCTCAAGCAGTTGTCTTTATAGCTATTATGAAATGTACAATCTTTCTCCAAAGTCTAATTTTGATTAAATACCTCTGTAAGACGATGAATTTCATTTATCAATTTTGTAGTTTAGGATCAGATGATATTAGATACCATAATATTATTGAAGATATGTAACACATTAAAACATTTACATAAATCCTACACATCAGAGAAATATTTAGAATTTAATGCTGGAAATTGTAATACGAAATGCATGATCAAATCATGGATATGTAACATTCATATTCATAGACAGAAGTTTTTAAAATTTAATACTGAAAATTGTAAAACAAAATTTATGATCAATCACAAACATGAGACATTCATATTCACGGATAGAATTATATCATTGTCGCGCTTACTCTTTCATTCGATATTCCACGAATCAATTTCGTTTGGATATCCGTTATTTTTTACTCGATATCATATCTATTACGAACGACCACATTTTTATCGCGGAATTATCAGTAACAGTTGCCACAAGGTAACGATAATTGACCATTTATTTGATTCACTTCGGTTTTTAAAATTATTTTTCAGTAAGCGATAAGATACGATGCTCTTGCATTGTGCCAAGTAAAATTTCTATTTATTGTAATTCGCCTGCGGATTTTTATGTGTTCACGCAGATTTTAAACAACGTAATGTACATAATCTGTAGGAATACATGAAATATCCAGAAATTAGAACCTGTTATAATATTTATGTTTGTCGATGTTATATTATATGTGATACATGTTATATTATATTTGGATGAAACAATTTTTTATATAGCTTTTACAGCTTTAATTATATTTGTAGAAATATCAGTTTGCATAAACATCCGCATGTTTCGCTCTATGAATATAAATTTCCTAAAATACTTAGCTCTTTAAATATAAATTAAATTAATTGACAGCGTCGAGTCGTTATTATTTTTATCATATCCAATTGTTATTTACTCAATCTTACGACAAAAGATTGCATGAAAAGAATCTTTTTCTTTTTCTGACGAAGAATTGTGACAAAATAAGAAACAGAAAAATATCTTCCCTTAGGATGAATTTGAAAATATAATATCGACGAGTGGAAGATTTTTTAATTGAGAAAAAAATACCAATAGCATGATTTGTTTCGTATTACAAAATACTTTCGATGGTACAACACGTTGTCGATAAGATAAGATCAATAATTGTCTCTGTTTATACGTATAGAACAGTATGATAAGTGTCGTGCAGAGTGTACAAGGTATGAAATATTGTTGTACCTCGTGAAAACAATATTAAATGGTCAATTCGATCGGTGATTAATCGCGATCGATCGAGCTAACTCGTGGCTCCAGTTTGAGCGATTAAAGATTTTTTTAAGTGCTCGAAAAACGAATGACGATCGGTGAAAACTAGTGAATTACGCGTCGAAGTAATAAACCACATGTTAGCTTCAATTTTCTGCTGGAAAACACCGGTAACTCCATTAAGTTTGTGTAACGAGTAACAGAGGCAACGATCCAACAACTCGTGTACAGCGATCGGTCAAACAAAATCTAAGTTGAATGTAACGGGAGCAGAACATGGATATGAGAACACATCAACGATATAATGAGAAAAATATCACGCTGTAGTTCACTGATTCGTATTAAATTTAGAATTATAATGTTTTTCACCAGAGAAGTCAGTGTCGATTAATTAAAATAGAAGAATATTAAAATTTTGAAGGAAAGAGAATCATTACGTTCTTTTATAACAAGAACAATTTTTATATTAAATCTTTTATAAGAAAAAAAAAAGAAATTTTTTATCAAAACCAAAGTCAAATGCTTTCTACCAAAATTCCACAAAATAAAATTGATTTCTGTGGATAATAGAGATCATAAAACCAGAAAATAGCATAGAATAAGAGTTTTCCATAAGAAGGAGAAAATTTAAATGAATCATAAGTGAAACAAGAAATTTTATATCAATTTCAAATTCTAATATCTCTCAACCAAATGTTCGATATCCAATTTCTACAAAATAATACCAATTTCTCTAGATAGTAGAGAAAGTAAAATTACCAAATAGGAAAAAGAATCCTCAAATCAAGAAATCAAAGATCTTTAAAAAAAGCTTATATAAGAAGATAAGTGAATCTTACCTCAACACTCTATGTCCAATTTTCACTAAAATAATACAGAATTCTTACAGAAAATACAGAAGACAATTTTCTCGAACAACTATACACATTTTAAAACGCAGCTAAGGATCAACATACTTTCTCGAAGATTTAATTTAACACGAATTCTTACAGAAAATATAAGAAGCTATTATCTCGAACAATTAAACACACTTTTGAAGCGCAATTGAAGATCAACATTTCCCCTCGAAGATTCGATTCGTTGTATATCTCCAGCGTTATTTGTTCTATTTGCTTCTCGAATACTTTTCATAGATACGAAGAACGAAATGATGAGGGGCAATGAACGTCTACTCGAGCAGAGCTTTCGTTTGGTATTGTTGCTTCCAGATACATTCCTTAGGAGCTGTCTCGATAAGATCATCTGAAAATTGGCTGAAATTAGACTGTTCAGATAAAACGAAGATTATGGTATAAATATTGGCACTTATCGCTGCAAGTTAACTGGCTGACTTTTAATTAACCAACATACTTTGGATCAATTCGTGTTGATTTGTGCACCAGCTTGGCCTATATAAGAATATCGTGGAATAAAGTGTGAATTCTTGTAAAAACTTTTATTAAAACACTAAGTTTTTCCAACAGTGACAACTTGAAATTGAAACTTGGACTTTTTGATTTTTATTTGGAATCTCCCAAAAATTCTCTGTAGAAATAAACTTCATTTTCTGTTTTGCTTTTTATCGGTGATTAATTGGAATAAAATAGAGTGAATTTGTTGCGTAAAAGTATTTTTACCGTTGACGTAAGTACGTTTAGCTTTTTGTCGTTCCGTTGGAAGACGTGATAAATTGTGCTAACGAGAAATAAATCACTGGAATTGTGTAATTCGCGACACGTGCGAAACATTCCGTAAATGTAAACGTTGGATTCGTGACTAATTTTCTTGTTTGTGAAAGAATGTACGTGGTCCGAGTGTCACGCGAAAGGTATTATTGGTTTTTCGTTGGTTCTAAAGGAGAACTTGAAAAAGACAAATTTTTATAGGAACCTTCGGCAGTGAAAATGCCAGAAGAAATTGTTTTTTAACGAATCATACATGAAGACTTAAAAGAGAATATTTTTTATAAAATTCTTCTATGACAGAAATATCTGAATAAAACCGGATTTTTGTTAACTGTAGAGGAAAACTTTGAGAGGAGAATATTTTTAATGGAAAGTTTTGGTGGTATCAGAATAAAGTTGGTTTTTTTAAATGGAAAACTTTGATATCAAAATTAGGTCAATGGAGAACCAGAACAGAATGAAAAAATACAGAAACACTTAAAAATTATTAAATTATCTAAAATTAAAAGTAAAGGAGAAGAAACAAAATTTGGAGAAAATGGAAATAAATTTTGCAGAGTGGATCGAGCTACAAAATTAAAAACGTACAGTAGCACGAAACGACGAGTGATTCAGTGTTTCAATAATGATTTCATCAACCTAGTATTGATTATTATTGTTAGAATATGAGAGCATTTCTCGATATTGACCTGGTTTCGATGGAATACGTAAATGAGAGGAGTAACTTATTGGGTTCTAATCGAGAAAATGCAGCATCCTTTCCATCTCTGGTGCCACAGGGATTGGCTCACAGTTACGGATCTCTTTCATCTTGCCAACAAGTGATACATTCGATCTGGAACAGAAGCAAACAGGTACAGACAGAACTCGGATAAAATGCAATTTAATTAATAAGTAAATAGCGTTAATTGTTTCGTTAACTTTATCGATCTTTCAAAGAAAAGACTGTTCTTTCTATATTATAATACATGTACTACTACATCAATAACGCAACTATAATAAAAATTTCTAGTTGCAAGATGTGTTCTTGGAAAAATATTAACAAGCGCAGAATATTTATATTGAAATTTTTCTATTTGATATTATTCTAAATATTCGTAGAAAAATTTGCGAAATCTTACAACACAGCGTAAAATTATTATTTTATTACAACACATTAATGATCTTTTTGTCAAATAATTTAATTTACATTTTGAGAACTAAATATTTTGAAAAATTTATATTTCCAAGATCGAGTATTTTAGGAAATTTATATTTAAGGAGGAAACAATGCAGTCGTTTATACAAATTCACATTTTTGCAGCAGGGACAAGAAAATTTTGTAAAGATAAAATAAAACATGATCGAATTGTGTTTTATATTTAATGAAATATAAAATACTAGATATTAACTGGCAATTGCATTAATAATTTATCAATCAGAAATTGAGGTCTAAAATTCAGTTTTGGTTAACTTTTACTGATATTTAACAGGCAAATTTCAATCAATTCTAACCAAGAAGATTTCGAAGATTGTCTGCGATCTCTGCCAAAATTTTAAGAGATAAATATCGTATCTTATGTCCTTTATTTATATCCACTTTATAGGTTGAATATTATGCTTACTTCATAACTGTGAGAAACCCACAGGTGGGTTAGATCGAATTAAATGAAAGTATTTTGTCGGTTTATTCGTTTGCCTGGTTATCGTGCCAACATTTTTCAACGTGACTCGAGAGATAAATGATACATGCAACAGAGTCTTTAAAGATATGTTTTCCTTACACTTTGGATTGCATTTGATCACTTCAATGAACATGATATATTCGTCGATGAATTTAGAACGACTAATTGCAGGATACCTATCGAAGTTGTATTAAATTGCAGCTATACAAATTTTCACGAACTGTTAGTAGTTTGTAAAATAAACTAAAGTAACTGATTACATAATGGATAGATAAACGAATAATGAGGATTAAAGTAGTTTGAGGATTACGTATGCTCTCGTGTCTAAATGTTTGCAGCTGTATGTTCTATTATTCCGATAAATGCAACCAAGTATTTATCCTCATGGCTCACCAGTCGATGACGTTCGAATATTTTAGTTCTTCGTAACTTCTAAAGTTCTTCTGGTCGATTCACAATCGATTAGAAGAAACGGGAATAAATAATTTATCTATGACATCTGCTACTAGACATGTATACGTCAAATCGATCGTATATTTATTAAAATAGATGATAATAGTCACTTTTTTCTTTAACTAAATTACTTTAACTTAGTGTGGATTATCTGAAAGTTATATAAATCACAGAATTTAATAGATATAGTAGTACATTTAGTAATATATAATTTCAGTGTACTTATAGACATTCTTTTATCTTAATTAAAACTCCAGTTATCATTAAGTATTACGTAATTGCGTGGAGGTTTTAATATAAGTAATTAGTGGTATTAAGTAGAACGTAGACCGGCACTGTCTGACTAACTACTGTCTGACACTACTTCTCACTCTGCTATCCATTATACTATAATACGTATTTCAATCGTATTATTATTCCATCGTCGGTTTTCATATTTTTCTTCTTTTTCTCTTAAAAGAGGTTAATTAAAATTTGTACAATATACTCGAACCTTTCATAGCAATCAATTCATTTATAATTGTATTCTTCAAAAGAATATGGAACACAAGACATATCATGTACGAGATCTAAACAGTAAAATCCGACCAATCAAACTTTAATGACCATAACATTTATATACTCCTAAGCTCTTCATAGCAAGAATTTATATATTTATAATTTTATTTATCAAAAGAATAAACAAAAATCAAAACGTATGGAAGACCTGAATACTAGAAATCGATCATCTAATCATCTAGTCGAATGTAGCCATTTAAAAATATTTTTCAAAATTCTTCCATATATTAAGAATGAAATAATAAAATGTCTCTATTGTCATACCATGTTCAAGGAAGAAGATCGTCGACGAAACGATCGTAGCTCGTTTTCTCAGCTTCTTTTTATAAGCTGTTGCAAACAACTTGTCGGTACACAATTGATTAGTCTCTTGAATGCTTTAATTGGCCCAAGTGCCGCGAGTAGCGCAAGGACGCGCGGTCTTCTCGCCTAGCTCTATCGAGTAAAAATAATTTTCTAGTTAGAAGTTTGCAGAAATATAATTATTAGCGATCTAAAAATTAACCGATTTTAATTTCTAATCATCTTTTTTTCGGAGCTTACATCGTCGGCATACATTAGAGAAAAAAGACAGTGTGTAATAGTTGCTGCGCCTATCGCGAAATGCAAACGAATAAAAGATTGTTTGTCGAATTTATGCATTGTTAACAGTGCATCGTCATTATTTAAGCGCGTAAGACTATACCTTATCGCGAAGTAATAAATTGCACACGGAGATCCATATTGTTTAATTTGTTGCATTGATCCACCTTTTAATTCTCTTATGTATTTTATGCGCATCTTATTTCTGATTCGTTCTTTCATCTAAAGGCATTCGTTTATTAATAAAATATAAAGTAATTAATTTTTTTCTTTACAATATAAATTCTTTGAAGATTTACATTATTATAATTACGTTATAATTTACATTATTATAATAATATTATTACAATAGCACTAAGAATTTGAGAAGAAGTTGTCTCCTAATTACTTATTGTGTAACACGTTTAATCTGCTTTTTAAATTTGTATTATCTATTAGAAAGTCTATTTGAAAATTTTATTTCAATGTTTATCATTAAATCCGGTTTTCGTTCTTCTTCCTATTCTTTTTTCCTTTTTTCATTGTGAGATTCACAATTCTTAATGCGTTAACGTATAATTCTATAATTTCTCCAAATACAGTAAATAATTTTGAAGTTGTCGATTCACATGGCGCAAAATTATAGAAAAGCAGCTCAAAAATCTACCTGATGATTTTCTGTGTATCTTTTTATTTGAGAAAAGATTGTAACATACGAAAAACGTATAAACAAGTCTCAGACTAATTTATCGCGAAAGTACAATAAACAGCTTAGCTTGCTGATCGTTTAGTACCATTTTTAAAACACTATAAAACGATAACATATTCTAAATATAAAAGAAGACAGCAATAAGATATTCCGGAAGATAATAAAATAAGAAAATAATTTATTTGTGACGCATCATTTATTCATTTATACCGATACTCAATATGTACCTTGATAGTATAACAACATTTGAACAAACCGTACAACACGTGTTCTATACAAATACAAACACCATGCTATTAAATGACGACATTATGCGTTCAAGAATTAAAAAATTCTCTTATGATGAATTATCTAGCAATTGCCAACTTATTCTTTTTCTCGCAAAAATACGATAATTTCTATAATTACAAAGCTTTTATATACGCAATAATTGGTTTTATATATATACAGAGTCCGATCGTATCACATGTAAAAGCGGACACGACGTGATTCCTTGTGAATAAATAAGAAAAAATATAGAATAAAATTTTTTTACTCTCGACTTAGTTATCGAGAAAATGGAGTTTGAAAATTTTTTCAAGTATACTTAATCATCACTGATTCTGGACTGGGCAGAACTAAATAATCGGCAGGAGATTATTCTACATGCAAAAAAAGGTCGAAAATGTAGAATAAAATCTTTCCGTCTAAGGCTTTATTTCCAAGAAAATAGAGTTTAAACATGTTTAGTTAAGAATCTGCCTAGTACGCGCGTATGATAAATTTCCAAATTTAATTTTCTCTAAAACAAAGCGTCTTATGAAAAAATTTGATTCTACATTTTCGACTTTCTTTTACAGATCTTTTACAGATTATTCGATCAGTTCCTGTATATTTTTAACGTATTGGAAGTCGATTAAAAATTTGTAGGATCAGACAAAACATCTATCGGAAGTCTATCGGATCTTTTGAAGATCATAATCTATCAAATTTAGCTAGCTATGAAATTTACAGACAATATTCTTTCTATGACATCTAAATAGGATTAATCTCGATGCCCGTGAACATACACAACTCTTCAATTGTTAACAACTCTAACCAATATCAACCAATATGTAAATATTAACTCGGAGAAGCTAATTTACAGTTAATATTATCCTAGATTGCACGAAATATTAATCAGAAAGCGTCAAACACAAAATCTCCTCATCAGGAACCAAGATCTTCGTTATCAGTTTAAACATCAACCTTCCGTTTATCGTAACATAATCAATTGAAATTTACGACGGTCAGTCGTAAGTCGTAAGCCACTAAATCAACTTACCAGTTACGTCATAGTGATGTCTTGTGTCCTCAACCCAATGATCATGCGTCATAGTACTCTTCCAACAGACTTGGCGATCGTTCCTCCTGGATGTTCTTCTCCAATTACGAGTTCCTCCTTGCTTCGTTTCGCGATAATATCAAATAAACGAGCCATTCACAGGTCGAAGTGGATTATCTTTACATTTCGAAAATTTTAGTACCAAAGCACTCGATTGATATAATTTTATTAATTTCCTTTACTGTTTGTTCCACGGTGTTAATTTGGCTCAAATAAACGGCTCAAATATTTGCGAGCTCGTGACGCACGAACCATAGAAATTCGTAAGATCCCTTGGGAACATAAAAATCGGCAAAAGTCAGTTTTGCTTTAAATGGCACGGATTTTATTCATGCTTTTTCGAGAGCAAATAGTAACAATAACGATTTCAATGAAACACAAGTGTGGAGAGAGCACACAATGTTACACACGATCTCGCACGACTGTGTACCCGGCTTTAAAGATCCCACGTCGGATATATAAATGTCGCACGATTTGCCAGACGATGGTCTTAAACGATCTGCTGGCGTCGCAGATCGCACGCGTTCCGCTAGATCTGGCTAGATCCGCGTGCATTAGATATACTTATACATAAAGAGGAGAGATAAACGCGTTTGTCATTGGTTCCGAGAGCCCTTGGTGCTGGACGAGGTGAAGAAAAGGAAGAGACAGGAAGAAAGGGATGACTACGAAAAATTTGGAAAGGATGCTCAGGCTCGCTAACTTGTCGCGGGTCGGTTTTTTACGGTATTGAATGTGGTTTTAAGTAGATCGAGTGGAGAATAGTTGTCGAATTCTAACTATTCTGAGAATAGTTTATGAATTCTTCCTTCTCCATTTTATTTAGAATTATATAGAATTTAAGTTGCAGTTGATGAAATGGAAGATAATTCGTCCTATTTCTGTTCTAATCTAGTCTATTTTGAATTTTCTACAATCTGAATTGTAGTTGGTGAAATGCAAGATATGTAATTCCTTTTATTTTGGATACTGTAGAGTTTTACTAAAGTTAATAAGATTGAATATATTTTATTGCATCGTGAATTCTGTAGAGTTTTATTTTCATTCGTTGATGTCGATGAGATAGAGCATATTTTATTGTATTTTTGTGATGTTATAAGATGTGTCCTTTATGATTTAACGTGGATGAAACGAAAGCTACTTTATTGTGCTTTGGATTCTACAGAATCTAACTTTCATAATTTAAAATTGAGGATATTTCATCGTATATTGAATTCTGCAGGGTTCGTCTTTTATAATATATGGTAGATTATAGATTTTGATAGAATTGTAGAGATTGATAAAATGTAGAGTACTTGATCGTATTAAACTTTCCTTCATTGTCCTTGAAACAGCGACTCATTTTACGACCTTATTTCTCGACCGATTTTATGATACTTCGTCAGTTCAACGAAATAATTTCATGAAGTAGGATCTTATAAAAATTTACGACTCATCTCGATAATATAAATCGTTAGAATTCTTATTCCCAGAATACATATCTCTAATAACTGTCTTGCAGCAACATCAGCAACGTCACGTACGAAACAAAAGTTCTTAGAACGTAGGACATCAATCATTTAGTATTTTTCAAAATCAAAATCTCCCAACGATTTTCCGTCCGAACTGTTTGTTTCTATTTTTCTCTTGTTTTTATTTTTACTTCGTATCTTTATTATCGAGCGCGCTGCAATCGTGGTAATTTCTATCCACACGACACTCCAATATTTTTAAAAATATTCACATTTTCTCTTATCAACGCGATTCGATAAAAGAAGAATTATAGGTCAAAGACATCATACCAATATTTGAACAAATGGCCAAATGTTTAAAAATATCAATATCTCAAACAGCCACAGTCTTTGTTTTCGAAAAGAAAGGAATCTCGTAAATTTTCCACGTATTTATCCATAGTAAGCTTTATCTTGGAGTATCGTCGAAGCACGTTGAGGAAAGAATGCAATGCGGAAGGCCAAAGACGATCGTGTCAAGATCGCGACACATCATTTTCGAATCAGCATCGAGGAAGAAGGGGACGAAGAGAACAAAGAAGCGGAAGATGCAGCTAGAGAAACCGATAGAAGATTCTCCATTACGATTGAAGCGGATTCTGGTATAGTGGTTGCGTCGCAAGAATCACAAGCGCAAGATCTTGCAATCAACAGAGAAGAACGTTCATTTGCAAACGACCAAACAGCCAATGAAATTTTATCAGAAGAATTTGTAGAAAGAACTTGGAACGAGCAGGAAAAGAAAGCACAAAGCTTCGAATCTAAGTCGTCAAAAAATTCTGGTGACTCAAAGGGACGATCTTCAAAAGGATCAGTCGGCCAACAACAAATTTTGTTAGAGAAATTTGTCGATAGAACTTTGAACGAACAGGGAAGAGAGGTACAAGGCTTCGAGTTCAAAACTTCAAAAGATTCTCATGGATCAGATAGTGGACCTTCCCAAGAAATTGGTTCGAGAGAATCGATTAGCCAGAAGAAGAGGATCGATAAATTCGCAAATGGTGAAAATTTGTCGGATGATTCGCAAAATTGCGGGAAGATTGAAAAGACGCAAAGCGATAATTGGGAAAGTGAAACACGATTTTTGGTTGCTTCCAGCGAAGTTCCTAACGAAAATTATGAAATCTCCGCTTCCGGAAGCTCGCCACGATCGATCAGTCCGGACCAAAACTTCGGCGTTCTCTGCTCGAAGTTTAAGTATATCATCAACGAAAGTTCCTACGAGAATGTTGATTTGACAAAGAAATTGGAGCGCGGCTCGACCTCGAGTTTTCTTCCTTTCGAAACATCGAATCCTTCAGAGCTTAAACGCCATAGATCTCTTTCTTCATACGAAACCTACAAATCTTCCAATTTAAATACTTTCATGCAACGCAAGAGAAGTCTTCAAGATCCTACAGACGTAACATTACAAAATTTACGATTACTCGATCAACCAAGAGAAAGAGCACAATCGGTGACAGCTGCAGAAATCCAGGAGACTTCGCAGATTCTTACTCATCCAAATATCGAATCCATTAAAGCAGTTCCTCCGTCGGCAGTTTCTGTCTCTCCTCTTCTAATCAGACGTTATTACAAAGTCATGTCCGCGTTTTCCAATAATTCCTCCAGTCTGGAAAACACCTATCCATCCAAAATATTAGAAGATCCTCTTCAAACTCGACAAGACTCCATCAAGACTCCGAAAAATGATGTAAATTGTACAAATTCAGAAGAAGAAGGCAATCAGAGGAATACGCAAAGAAGATTGACATTGCCTGCTATAAACATAGATCTAGATTCGGGAGAAAAATCAGGAACTGCCAACTATCAAAATGTTTTATCAGGAACCAGCGTTAATCCTATTAGAAGGTCCAGCATAGCGAATGCTGCGATTTGTTCGAGTTTAGCTCCCAGCTTGGCCAGCGCTTATCCAGGTGTTCCAAACTGTTTATTGCCCACATCGAATGGAAACGAACTGTCGAACATTTCGTCTATCAGCGAGCAGATACCAGAAAGAAGCGGAGTAACCGGGTTGAAGATGAAGTTACCATTCCTTCGACTTCATATACCTGCGTCGCAACCAATTTCAGGCGAGGAAGAAGGCGAAGAGGAGGATCCGAACCATCATTCGCATCATCATCATCATCACCATCATCATCACCACGTGTTCCCGTATTTTCATGTACCCACATTCACGTTCACCGCGCCAGCCACCGATGGTGAACCTGGCCGGAAGTTCAACTTTGGAATTCGCAGACACTCGCAAACGGTTAGTCGCTGTCTTAGATTGCCGTTTTACTCTGGTTTTCTTTTCGAGTGTTTTTACTAGGCAAGAGGAACCGCTTCCATTAATAAGAAGCTGTGTGATCGTAGACTTTTCCAAGATTAGATCAGCTGGTTTTACTTTTTAAGTGTTTTTATCAAGCAAGAGGAACCGCTTTCATTAATAAGAAGCTGTTTCAGCACTTTCTTGACGTTTTAACATTTACGCTTACTACTGTGTATGACATTAATCCACCTTATTTGAAAATCTAGTTTGTTTAGAAGGAGAAAAGGTTTTTAACGATTTTAAAGCAATGACACAAATGGAAATACGACACGGACGTTTGAAAAGGAGATGCCAGGATGGATTCGTCGTTAAGTAATGTTTGAAAGAGGGATTACAATAGTCACAAGTTTTCTCAGGATCGTCTTATTGTTTTAACATTTACGCTTATTACTGCGTGTGAGTTTAATCTAATTTTGGCGTCTAATTTTATTTTGAAAAAGTTTTTTAATGATTTTGAAGTAATGATGGGAATAGAAATGCTTTAAGGGCAGATACTAGGATGAATAATTCGTTGTTGAACCCATGTCTGAAAGAGGGTTTACAGTGATCGTATTTGTTGTGTCTCTGTTATCTGTGTATATCCTTATAGAATTATATGTTCTACGTCTTTTACGGTGAATGAAGATATCAAGGACAGATACTTGGATATTTTTTTATAAATATTTAATGTAAAAGATTTAACGGAATATCGTGCTTGATCGAGTCAATCGTCTCTTTTAATACTTTGGATTTAGATGTTTCTTATATTTCTTTTATTGACAATTATTCTGTTTTTCTTTTTTGACACTTCTTTTTAATTAAATTCAGAAGAAATATTTAATTGTTGGCTACAGATTATCTGAAGCATTCGTTGAAATAAAATAATTGAACAGGAATAAAATATTCCAGTGGCACTGATGCTCATGTTAGATCGTGAAATTTCAAGGAAGGATACTTTAACAATGTCACGGTCAATGGTCATTAATCATCGTTCCTGGTAATAGTGTTTGGTATCTTTGAATGGCTTGTAATCTCGTTAATTCTATTACTCGTCGCTGTATCGCTCATTTCAAACTTTTGGCACAATAATGAACATAAATTCCTTGTAATGTCTTTGATGAAGTGATAATTAATGACTATCGCGTGATTCCAGTTTGTATTTTATTTTATCGAAACTTTTCAAACGTTCTCGTTACATTTAACCAGTTCAACAGCATTTGTTTGAAAATTTTGCGATTTATGCTTGCCACAAGCTTCACTATGTATGTCATAGAAATTAAGAATTTAAAGAAAGATTACAATTTTGAAATCTTCGCATGTACTTAAGAAATTCTTTGGTTAAAAATTTCATCGAAGTAAAGAACATTTACTATTCATATTTGTAGGATTAATTTTAGATTAATTATAAAATTAATAGGTGATTCAATATAAGCACAAGTGGAGAAGTAATTCCACACTTTTGTACTGTATATATTTACAAGATTTCGTTGAATGTATTATCCTTGCTTGTTTAATTTATTATAGCCAATTCAGATAAAACGCAAGGTCTAAACTACTATAAAGATTTAGATAGCAACTACGATAGAATTTTATTTATTGCAGCGAAATTTTAGTTAGTACTCGATTAACTGAATTTCTGCTAGTTAAATTTATTTATCCGAACGTAAAATCCTATTATGTGAACGAAAAATAATATTTGTCCTCCGATAAATTCACATAAATGGAATTCTACTGTATTGTAAAACTAATATATTAACCAGGATCTCAAACTTCTCAAGCTTTTGGACAGTAAAAGAGTAAATATTTCGGAAGTAACGTTTCTTTAATTTTAATTTTTTTTGTTTTTTAACGATGCGAATAGATATTTGATTGAATAGCACGCAAGTTATAAAACGTAAGTTGTATAATAGAATTTCGTTGAACTCGGTTAAAATTGATCTCGCCGATACGTATTCATAACGATATCGCATTCGTCCGTGAGTAAACGGAATTAACATTGAGAACATGATGTAAAACACGAGTCACGGTGTTTTATCAGGGTAGATGGATCCAATACTGGTCTACGTTCCAACGATTAAGGTGATTCGCATGGATTGATCAAACTTATGTGTGAATGGAAATGTATATGTACGTATCTTACCAAAGCCGCATTAACAGCTTATTATTTTTACTATCTTAAAAAAGTTAAAAAATTTTCTAAGGTCCCGGCTTTTAAAGTGTTGTTATATAAATTTTCTTTTCACCACCATTTCACGATTATTAACATTCGACTGTTGCGAAAAAATAATTACTTCGAGTCTATTTTCGATCAGAAAGCAAATCATCGCTGATAATATTATTAATCGTATCAAGGCTTGAAGTGTTAATTCGTTTTCATGGCGTATTAATAGCGCGAT
This sequence comes from Bombus flavifrons, assembly GCF_040668555.2. Taxonomy (NCBI): domain Eukaryota; kingdom Metazoa; phylum Arthropoda; class Insecta; order Hymenoptera; family Apidae; genus Bombus; species Bombus flavifrons. The sequence goes on along the minus strand of NC_138455.1, from coordinate 5,291,058 downwards.
TAACAGCCTTGCAAACAAGCTCCAGGTTTGATGTATGTATCTACTATGTTTTTCGCACGCAGAAGATGCTAATTTTCTGCAAAAATACAATTTGTGCGCTTCGAGTTTTGAAAACGTTATTGCTAGATAAATATTTAACATAAAATATATAAATAAACCTAAATGAATAGGTATATGTATCAGGATATTTTTAAGATATTTTTGTTGAAATTTTATTTCTATCCCGGAGCAAAGATTTGAGATTTTACATGACTGTCGTTTAATATTAGGTTGTCCGACAAGTTTCTTTCATTTATAAGATGATAATAGATGAACAGCAATTTCTGTTTTATATTATTTTATTGAATTAGGTATGATCCATTTCGTTATATTTCTATTATTATATTTGTGCATAATTCAATAAACTAATATGAAACAAAAAACATTGTACATCTATTATTTCCTTATAAAACGAAAGAAACTTTTCGGACAACCTAATACTATTGTGCAACGACGTTCGTAGTTCCATTTGTATCTTATCCTTTCTACTTGCGTTTCAATTTCTACCAGTTCTGATTCATTCGTTATCGCTGACCCATATTCTATTGTGCTCCTCTGAAATATGTACAAGCTCTACGTATACCTGCCGCGCCCATGAATCGTGAAAATTATTTACAACCGCATGTTTTCTCCAATCGGATAACGGAAACATTTTCCACGATTCCTGCTCTAAATAAAAATAGCCCTAATTGGCCTAAAAACTTCTCAATTTGTGTGATTTTCTTTCTTGGCATAGAAAGACTGAAAAATTAGGAAGTTTGAATATACATGTTATATAATTTAGTATACAAATATACTAAAGCTATTTATGTTAAAAATACTAAATTATAATATCTAAAATAATAAATTATAATATCTAAAATACTAAATTGTATTATTTCTACTTGGGGCTTCAAAGAGATGTTCCCGGTAAATCTCCACTCTGGTAATTGATTTGGTCGAACCATTACTTCTATTTACTTCTTAAAAAACCACGTTAACTGTGTCGTGTAAACTATTATGTATTTAGCATTTGATCTCGTGTCAAGTGTTAATTGTTCCGTATATTGCGCAGTTTAAGGCAAATTAGTACAATTACGAAATTCGTAAAACACGGTATATTTTTGTGACAACAGTTTGGATCAGAATATTTAACATTGATTTATTGAAAATTAATTTAAATATTTTAAACTTGAGATTTTTGTGAGCATCTATAAATCAACATTATTGAGGATTGAGGATTAATATTAAATTTAAGGAATAGAGTAGATATAACATTTAAATATCAAATATTTAATTTTCTATATTTTTAGAAGAAGTAGAAAGGCAGTAAATATATTATATATTAAATTTAAATATCACACGCAAGTTATCCAAGTATCGATTTCTGCCGACTGTTTCCTCATTTACTACTTATGCAGCAATTAATTCGCTATGCTCTGAGCTTTCTATTGGCGAATAAAAACGTGACAGTTCAGTCTCAAATAATCGTTTGCTCATTTTTAACGAGTTGATATTTTTTTCACAGACCTTGCATCGGACTGACTCGATGGTATCACTCTGCTACCGATCTCTCGCCAGCTATATCACAGACGATAATCTCGCTGGTCTTCAAAGCTTCCTCGAAAACAAACGAGTACTGATCGATGACCGAGACGAGGTAACATTAAAATAACTACTTCCATTTGAATTAAAATATGTTTTAATTCCATCAGCTTTTATTTCGTGGAGAAATGTACCCCCCTCTGTCGGAAATATTATATTTAAAATATTTATAAATTAAAGATATCTCCTTTGAAATTGTCATTCTTTATAAATATACAATTCCATTTTAAAAAATGATTGAAATTTGAAGGAAAAATCGTCGGGAGGAAAATTTGTCTTACGTTATTTTATCCATGTGTCTAGACAGTTTAACTCTGTCTTAAATTATTTTTCCACGAATTTATGAAAATTGAAGAAAACACAAATGATCTTGAAACCTCAAGGAAAATTTCTTTTGTGTTGTTTTATGCGCGTGTTTGTATAGTTCGACTCTGTTCTGAATTTGTTTTTCCATATTTCTGTGAAGATTAAGATCTCGTTAAAAGTAATCTTGGTCGAAACTTTCTTAATACCATGCTTTTCATCCCTTTGAATGATTTAACTCTTCCTTTAATTATGCTAATTTTGAAAGATTTTTAATAATTTTTTAATAGATTTGGCTTTGTCTATAATCAGATACTAAATAGTTGATTTCGTTGTTCTTACAATAGAATGGTAGTACAGCCCTCATCCTTGCAGCAACTAAGGGAAAGATACACTTTGTACGAGAGCTTATCAATCATGGAGCAGATGTTAATGCAGAGGACGCAGTTAGTATTATGTGTTATATGATCTGTTGAATTTTATATATGTCTTTTTCCTGCCTATTGTATAAACAATTTAATTTTTTCAGGATAATTGGACGGCGTTATTGTGTGCGGCCAAGGAAGGGCACACAGATGTGTGCCTTGAATTACTCGAACATGGCGCCGATTTGGAACACAGAGACATGGTAAGGTCTCTAATTCTTTAATATATTTTTATTAGTTATAAAGTGAGAGCAATTTCTCAATATCTAGCGAGCTAAAGATAGCGAACAAAGCTTATTTAAAATTTTTAGAAATTAAAATATTTATTTTACATTTTTAGAAACTAAATGTTTCTTTTAGATCTTTGAAAGATAAAACAGATTTATTCTAAATGAGTCGTTTAATGTAAAAGTGGTGTAAGTCAATCCTTTGTCTATTTGGTTGAATAGCATATCTCGAAAGCAAAACCTCTATTCTGTTTTGTGCAGAAGTTGTGTAAATCTTCATTAGTTTCTCGATGAATAGCAGAATAAGTGAATTTTTTTGTCCTTATCCGGTAATCAATTTTTGGCTTACACCACTTTAGCATTAAACAACTCAAACTTTTGTAAATTGAAAAATTTTTTTGTTTTTAAGATTGAAGATATTCCTTTCTAAGTACTTTAAGTACACGGATCCCTTTCTTATTCGTCTATTCATTTCCTACACTCTATTTTATTTTCACACTTTACAACATTTTTCTGCCATTAATTATATTTATATATTCTAATTTCATGTTTTAAAGTTTCTCTAAAGTTTCATTTCGTTACGAATGAAATATTTAATAATCATAAAGAAATCGGACAAATAGTAAGAAGAGGGAATAATCTATTTTTAGGGAGGGTGGACTGCACTTATGTGGGCGACGTATAAAGGTAGGTCGCCGACGGTGATGATGCTACTAGGACGAGAAGCTGACGTCAATGCACATGGAAATTTTCACATATCTTCGTTGTTATGGGCTGCAGGCAGGGGTTACCCCGATATAGTTAAGGATCTTATTGCTCATGGTGCTAAAGTCAATGTCGGTGACAAGGTAATCTATATTTACCATCTTTTAAGTTCACGTACGATATATTAACTAGAGACAGAAAAATCCATACTGCGACTTACATTGTCGGAGAAGCCTGTGTTAATGCATTTTTTTCAATTTTTAGTATGGTACTACAGCGTTGGTGTGGGCGTCGCGTAAAGGCCATGTAGAAATTGTAGATACTCTTCTAAAAGCTGGTGCTAACGTCGATACTGCTGGCATGGTAAGACTTTAGTTTTATATAAATGATAATTAGACTACAGATTTTTATGCACTTGCAAAGAAAAGATGACAGATCAGTTATATAAACTTGTGGTTGTTTTACATCTCTAAAGTAATCTCTCCGTGTCTTTCTCTCTCCCCCTCTCTCAATGAAATTTTCAGATAATTAATAAAACTTTGTACTGCAGTACTCGTGGACAGCTCTTCTAGTGGCCACTCTTGGAAATCACTTGGAGGTGGTACTACTTCTTTTAGAACACAAACCAAACGTGAACGCGTTAGATAAAGATGGTTGCACAGCTCTGGCAATAGCTTGCCGAGAGGGGCATCACGAAATAGCAAATGCTCTTTTGAATGCTGGTGCTTATGTGAACATTCAAGATAGGGCTGGTGATACAAATTTAATTCATGCTGTGAAAGGCGGTCATAGAGGAGTGGTTGAATCTCTTTTAAAAAAGTATGCTGATGTCGACATTGCCGGCAAGGTACAAATATCAATCATATATTACTTTATGTATTTAATTTTTACACAAATAAAATTACTTACCTTTAAGTGTAAAATACTTTTCGTTTATCTTTGTGTCCAAAATGACTCCATTATTTTTGGCGATGTATTTTAATCAGTATCTCAGGACAACCATTCAAATTTTATAAATATTTTAGGATAAGAAAACTGCAACCTACATAGCAGTCGAAAAAGGCAATATTTCAATATTGAAGCTGTTATTAAATGCAAACCCAGATTTGGAAATTGCGACAAAAGATGGTGATACTCCATTATTACGGGCAGTTCGATCGCGAAACGCTGAAATCGTGCAGATATTGCTAGACAAAAAAGCTAAAGTATCAGCCACCGATAAAAAAGGTGATACTGTACTACATATAGCTATGCGAGCTAGATCGAAAGCCATCGTTGAGATACTATTGAGAAATCCAAAAAATAGTCAACTACTGTACCGTCCAAATAGACAAGGAGAAACTCCTTATAATATCGACATCAATCATCCAAAGACCATTCTTGGACAAATATTTGGTGCACGTAAGTCATTAATCAATAACATTAAATAAAGCCAATAGTACATAATATAGTTGCTCTTTTTTTTCTTTCTTTCTTCCTTTTTTCTTTTTGTTTTTTTTCTATCAACTGAATATAACTGAATGTTCATTTTAGGGCGTCTTAATACCAATGAAGATAATGAAAATATGCTTGGTTACGACTTGTACAGTAGTGCGTTAGCGGATATCCTCAGTGAACCATCTCTTTCAACGCCTATAACTGTTGGCCTTTACGCGAAGTGGGGTTCAGGAAAATCATTTTTGTTAAATAAATTAAGAGGTAATATTTGCAATGGTTTACAAATGCAACAACTAAATTAAAAGTTGCATAAAATACTCATATACTGGTAATAATTTTTTCAGAGGAAATGAAAAATTTTGCTCGTCAATGGATGGACCCAGTATTCCAATTTTCTGTCTTATTATTCGTAGTAGTAACTCATGTATCTTTGTTAGTGGGTATCACAATAGGTCTTGCCCTCCAATCATGGATTGTTGGGCTTGCGTGTGGTATAAGTCTTATTTTTTTTACGTACACTTTTTTGATACTTATCTGGTATGCTAACAAAAGGTAAGATTGCAAGATTGAAAGTATATACTTTATGTATTTTCATAATATTTAATTATGAAATATTTAAATCGTAGATATGATTGGTATTGGCCATACAATTTCACGGTAGCTCTGACTACAAAATTAAATTCATTGAAACTGCTTTTACAAGTAATTTTTTGTCATCCTCCTGGTGGTCGAGTTCATGATGATATCACTGTTCAACCCATAAAGTTCTATTTTACTGACCAGACCCGAGTCGGCACAACTGCTGCCGGAGAGAACGCAGTAGTACAAATGGTAGGATCGCTTTATGATTCCATTGAGAATGAGTTTGGTTCCTTATCCACGCGACTCTACAGAGCATTCAGACCAAAACCAGATAAATCAACGACAACATGGAAATGGAGACATCTTTGTTGTTTACCATATATAGTTATATTTGAATTCTGCTTTTGCAGTTTACTCGTTGGTATTTCCGTACTTACGGTCTATCTCATCGATATTTCTAGCAGCGAGTTAGTATACAATTTCTCAGAAAAACTATAAAATCAAAATTGTTATAATTAATTATTTCTTTCGATTTTTAATATCACAGGCCAACAATAGAAAGAGTTACATCACACATCATTATGATAACCGTTGCCTTAATACTAGCTGTTAGCGTAATAGCAAACTTATATACATGGAGTCGAACGTTGCAAGCACTTGTTTTCTCTCAAAGACGGCACCTACAGCGCAGCATTTCTAAGTTAGAGACTTTAAAAAGCGAAGGTTTTATACAGACGCTAAGAAGCGAAGTCAGTTTAATGACCGAGATGGTATATTACATATTAATTGAATAATTGAATAATGTATTTTCATTAAACTGTTCTTTATACTTAACAAAATTTTTGTAAAAAATAAAACAGGTTAAATGCCTAGATAGTTTTATGGCACAACAAAGCAGATTAGTAATAATTGTGGATGGTCTGGATAGTTGTGAACAAGATAAAGTGTTGTTAGTTTTAGATGCTATACAAGCATTATTCAGTGATAACGGTTATCCATTTGTTGTTATATTAGCGATCGATCCACATATTATTGCCAAGGTATCTCAAAATGTTTCATTATCTTTTCATGGAACGTGATATGTGTAGTTTTTTACACGATATAAAATTTTGTTTCTTACATTCAGGCAGTGGAAGTCAATAGTAGAAGATTATTCACAGAGTCTAATATCGGAGGACACGATTACTTACGTAATATGGTGCATCTTCCATTTTATTTGCAAAACAGTGGTTTGCGAAAGGTAAAAGTAGCTCAACAAACTGCCCAACACAGTAGAAAAACTACGTGGACCGAAGCTGAGGAAAGTGTAAATTACACCGCGACTAGTACAATGCATCACTCTGTTTCTAACAGAAGACTTAGCACGGAATCTGCTATAATGAACAGCAATGAAAAGTTGAAACCGCAAAGCAGAAAAGGCAGTAGAAAATTACGATTAAGCGAGTCAATCGCAAGTAGCATCGGTAGCAATTTAAATCGATTGGGCGGTGCACAAGATCTCAATAAAATGCTTCTCACTGACGATTACTTTAGTGATGTGAATCCTCGTAGTATGAGAAGATTAATGAATGTTGTTTATGTCACTGGTAATAAAAACAACTAATCTCTGAGGGACTCATTTCTATGTGTCCTAGTTTTTCTAATATATTATATGCCTCTTTTTAGGAAGATTATTAAAAGCATTCCAAATTGATTTCAACTGGTATCATTTAGCTAGTTGGATCAATATTACTGAACAATGGCCATTTAGGACGTCTTGGTTGATTCTTCATTACGATATGTATGAAGATAGTTTAGATGATTCCATGTCGTTGAAAAGTCTTTATGATAAGTATGTCTTTTCCGAATAAATGCTTTGTAACATTTTAATAGCCGGTTTGTATTTAATGCTTCTTTTCAAATCATTAGGATACGACCCCAAATCCCAGTACTTAAAGAAGTTCAACCTCTGTTAGAAATGGATAGAGATGAACGGAAACTAGATATTTTCCTGACGTTTCATCGTTCGAGTTTACTTGTTAGCGATATGAAAATATTTTTACCATTCACAATAAATCTCGATCCTTATATTAAGAAAAAAATAAAAGAGGAGCAACAGAGTATGGAAGAAGAATCAGGACTACTTGGTCCATATAAACAGTATAGTCCTTGGACTTTACCTAGTAATACACATGAATCATGGAGTGTAAATAAAAGTGGTTTATCAAATCGAACAATGAAACTTGTTAAAACACCAAGTCTACAAGGACATGTACCGGTACCATCAACATCGTGGGTACAACCGTGTATGCAGCCAACATTCGATTGGCAGACTCCATCGTGGCAAGTACTTCCCATGGAACCAGCGGTTAAACCACTCTCTGCAACTACAACATTACCGGTATATATACATATAACATGATATTATAATGATACTATGACTATTATTATTACAATATTGTTATATAATTTTCTTTTTCTTAGTCCGAGATTTTGGAGATAAGACTATCATCTTTAACAGTAAATGGAATTTGCGACCTTATTGATAGGATCGACAGTATAAGTCCTAATCAAGCACCACAGTACAAACAAGTTATTAAAGAGAATAACATTAATGGTAGAGTTTTATTGCATTGTGATTTACAGGAGTTGAAAAAGGTAAGCTTTACTTCCATGATTTTAACTGACAGGTATTATGCAGTCAATAATAATTCTTTATTTGTAGGTTCTTAAAATGGCTTTTGGAGATTGGGAATTGTTTCGTATGGTGATTGTGTCGCTTAGAGAATTGGAAGTTTCATCATTTAGCACACAAGAAGAAGGTTCACGAAGTGTTCGATTCACCGTAGGATCGGAACAAATTCAACGAAAAGGAGGAGGTACGTATACCGATTATTTATATAAATAGTAATATATTATAAAAGTATAAAATATCAAATATATATAAAAATTGTCTCTTATTATTTAAGATCATGCTTTACAAAATACTTCGATACGTGTGCCAACACATGTAGAAAAAGACAAGGGAACATCGAGAACCGATGGTCCTAGGCGAGATCAAACTAAACAATCTATTATGGAAAAACAAGTAAGCTTCTTTACTTTATATGAATAAAATCATAGAAGTATGCTTATTCTAACAATTAATTAATCAATTAATTAAGTATTGTTCTCATTACAATCGTGCTCGGTTTTAGTTCCAGGTAAGCGAAATCGTATTTAACATTTCATATTAATTCCTTTATAAAACACATGAATAACTATTATAAGTTTAATACTAAAACATCAAATAGCGAAACAAGTAATTAAATTTTTCAGGTAACTTTAGAAGAACAGATGATATGTGGTGCATTACAAACTTTAAATGAAGAAGCGTGTGAAGATGTATTAGATGTACCATCTTCTGCAGTGGTACCATCAGACTCACTTGCAGGTGAGCCCTCTCCCCTACCACTTTCACTGCCTCTGGTTATAGTTCAAGAACCACCGCAACCAGACCAAAAGTGTGACACCGTACTAGAATACAGTACAAATTTTTAATGAATTTAAATCAAATATAGCTGTGTAACTCGATCATGTATCATGTGTGTACAGCATCGATATGACCTCATTGCATTCGAAGATGGTTATACAAAACTTATCATCCGCAATGTTTCAGTTCCGCCGGAAAATTTGGTCAATATAACTGTTGTTTAAATGTTTCTTACCACCCATATTCATGCGTAGATGAAATCGTAGCAGTATTATGAACAGATAGGTGTACCTACATACAACGGACAGTCAATAAAAATCTAATTTATTTATATACATATATATTTTAAGTATAATATATATGATAGAAATTAAAAGAATTATTATCACCTTCATCCTACTATTGACTCTACATGTGTCAAATTTTTGAAAATGTGCCAACGCGTTACGAGAGACTGGGTTACTATAATTAAATAATATAAAATGAATGTCTGTGTTAAAAAAAGAAAAACGTCATTCATTGTAATATATTATTATTATTACGGTAGTGATTTGGATGTATGTGTTATCATAGATATAGTGAAAATATCATTTTCGTATATTAGTTTAAGTACATTAATGGTATAGCTTGCGAAAAAGAAAACTGTGTCATTTTGTATTCCTAAAATTCTGGAAAATACTCTAGGTATTCCTGTCGCAAATAATATAATGCTAATGCTTAATAGTCATACATTCAGAAATACTGTATTTTTCCATAATGAACACATTTGTGAAACAGGCTGTGATAATTAGTTGTTACTGTCATTGAATGTTATACGAATATACTTCTTTTTGGGATGTTTATGCTGATAGATCTTGTATATTTAGAAAGATAAGCTTCTACAAGAAAACATTTTATATACCAAAGTAAAGACTATCATTATATTTTCTTCTTTATTGGTGTGTTCTTTGGTACTGTATGTACAAGTATCCTAACTGAATTGTTGGATAATTATATTATAAATGCGAATGGCAATAAAACTCTGTTGGAAACTTGAAGTGATATTATCTTTCTTAGACTAGATCTATAAGCTTATCGAGTGCTTTAATTTTATATCGTTATTCAAAATCACAACAATATTACGAACAATTAAATCATCTCATCAAAAAAAAAAAATTAATTTAATAACTAATCGTGTTTCATTTAGGAATCCTCTTCTATAATGCTTAATGTTTTATCATTCGCCGCTTAACGGATGAGCTTTCAACTTACATTTAATGCATCTCGTGCGACCAAAAAGGAAAAACTGGATAATATGAAGATTTGTTTTAGGATCCATTTCGATGGCCTCTCAAGATACAGATTACGTGATTCTTCAATCTAATCCACTTCTACACTGGGTACCAGTCAACGATGAACCAGAGACGTCAGACGACAGCTCGTTCGAGTCGACAGTACATCTTCAACGTACGAACTCTCAACGTAGTATTACATCTCAACTTAGCACCAGATCGGCTTGTTCGTTCGGACGTAAAGAGCTAAGAAAGAGTGGAGGCAATTCTATCAGTAGTAGACCAGCGTCGCTTTTTGTGTCTCCTCCGCCTTCTCCCAGACCCGCCTTCAGATCCAAATCAACAGATGAAAACTATGTAGCTAATAATATACCCATGAAATCGGCTATCTCTACACCTGTGAAGAAACGATGTTCAACTTCGACCTTAAATGATGAGTTAATTTTATCGGTCCCTGTTCCAAACTCCAGCTTGGAAAAGTTAAGCAAACTGAAAGACCGTCTTATGGGGACGTTACCTGTCTCGCCTGCTCCAGGAGAGAGCGAGGATGAGTCCACGCCGTTAGTTTCCGAATTATCTACTCCAACTCACTCGCAATCTGATAGCGTGTTTAAACACGACTGCAGCGAGGAGAACAGTAGCTCGATTTCCTCGAATAAAAGTTTACCACGTGATGGAGAACGATCCATCGATGTTGTTGATTATTCCGACACTGTTAGTTTAATGGTACGAGAAACTTCGCAAGTGCGGTTCCTATCGCGTCAAGACGCCGAGGAATGGGACAATCCCGAAACACCTGTTTGATGTCATCTACTACACAGTTGTTAGCCAGTCTCCTTAATATGCAATAACGCATGATAAAAAAACTTTAAATGAAATGGTACTTAAATCGGGGCTTGTGATATATATTTTCAAAGAGAGAGATAGTCAGAACAGCAAATTGAAAACACTTTGTACATAGTAAATAGAAGATATCGAACTTTTTAGATAAAGCGTTCGAAGCTGTTCATGCATCAGAGCGATAATATTAGACAAAGAGAGAATGCCTTTTATGCAATATATGTACAGTATGTTTGAGTTCATTGTTGCAGAAGATACATCTGATAATCGCACTCTAACATTCCTTGATACTAATTTTAATGCATTTAACGAGACGCCAGCGTATCAGCTGTTTCTTTTCAAAGAAGTGAAACAGAAAACATTTCTTTTATCATATTGTAAACATATGCTGAATGATTAATTCAAGTCAATTCATGAAAGCAGTAATGAAACTCGACAAATTATATGTACAAAAAAATAAATTATATTTAATAAATCCTAATTCTCATACCGGATGGTATTGATTTTAAATATTAGTATTAAATATCAAATATATTATAACAAATAAATAAATATTACTAATTTATACGACAGTGGATGTCATAAAATCAACAAGATATTTCATGATAGCAAATATCTGTGTTTTCACATTGCTTTCATTATCGCGCATTTAAACATAAAATTATAGAGTAGATCTTTGAAGCTAGGTAACAAAAAATTGATAATTATCATTCTCTAATTTCTAAAAGACTATTGGTACTGTATCATATGTATATGTATATGTATATCGGGGGACAATATTTAACACCGTAAGTTTTATTATTTCAGTACTTAAATTTTTACTGAAAATTCTTTTGTGAAGTTCTACTAGACGTTACGTAGGTTGTCACAATCTTACTGAATTTTTATTGTAAACTTCGTCTTGCAAACTTACGAAGAGGGTACTATTATTTTAACATTCTGTTTAATAATGTTTCAATGCCTAGTTTATAAAATACATAGAAAATGAATAAATACATCTTTAAGGAATTTACAACACAACTTTTTAATAATACTTTTTTATTACAAAGCAAAAAATTATACATATGTATATAACAGTGTATGTATATGTATATATATATATATATGTATATATATATATATATATAATACTTTAGGACGGAATACATTAGGGTTATTGGTTAATAATAGCATTGTAAACACAAGTAATATATATATTAGATTTTCAAATAATAGTATTATATGTACTTTGCTTATTACTATTAAATATAGTATATTTAAATACATAGAACATCGAACAGCGCCTTATTCTACTTTCATAAATGCTCATATATGGAATATAATAAGTACTTTAACAGCCTTTTGCGTAATTCAAAACGTGTCCTATTTTTCATAACTTATGTTCTGATAAACATAATGTTTCATAGCTGCCTTTTAAATGCATTATGCATAACAACTTTCGTAATACAATAAACTATCAGATCTCAATGTATGAAATAATATTTACCATTAATCTAGTCACAGATTGTTCTTTTCACTCTAGAAAAATTTATACGCTACTTGCTCTTTCAAAAATCATAAATTTGTTTAGTTTATTGCATTACATATTTAAAAGAAGCAATTTTTTTATAAAATACTGATATGTTAGTTACAAATATTACAATTACAAAAACAATAAAAACTATGAGAGGAAGAGAAAACATTTTGGCGGTACAACATAATATGGTAAAAAGTAAGGTATCGTAGATATCGATACATAGATATAAATTATAAATCTTTTCTATGAAAAATGAACTGTATTATCGTTTTCTCGTAATTTTTTGTAAAAGTAGATCGATAAAAAAAGATCATCTCTTATGAAATAATTATATCTATAACAATGTACATATGTTCCTGAATAAAGGTATTTTCAACAATAAAACGTTTTATAGTAAATAAAAAATAAATCGATAGGAATGAGCATAAATTTTAATAAAGATATCTTCCTTTATTATTGTTATCAAAGGCACTATGGCAAATGGAAAATATCTAACCAGTATTGAAATACTTCTAGTAGACTATCACCTGGGCACTCAGATTTCATTTATAAATTCTAAGTAATAAAATATTTTCAATTATATATAAATATACAATTAGACGAGAAATAAGTCAATTCAATAAATTTAATTTTTAGTAGGAGCTCCATACATTACCTCTTTTTAATGTACGTGTGTGTTCTTATTGTATAATAAGATATAAGGACACTTAACTCTTTGTAAAAATTGACTATGTTATACAACAATAAATATAGAACACACATAAATAATTTGCATGACAGAACTGAATTGATAATGTATTAAAGTAAAACAATTATTGATAAAAAGCAGATATAAAAATATGGAAAAAATATTAACTTTTTTATGACATAGGTACTGTACTTAGAAAATCTGATTTCTATGCATGATTTCTTTTGCATTAAAGAGTACTAATGCAGTTGTCAAATGGTATATTACTCGAAGCACAAACTCAAAATATCAATCTCGTATAAAAAATACGTCAAGTAAAAAAAATAATTTTTAATTAGGAATTATATTTATACAATTCATATTTCTTGAAATTGTAAAAATTAATACAATTTTTCGAATTAAGTGCTTATATGAATTAAAATTATATAAAATTAAATACTTACATAAATGCAAATTATTCGTAATTTGCAAAAAATATAAATGCTGACTGGTCCCATTGATATAATATGTGAAATTATTCTTTCATTTTATTGTATTACTTCTTTTCCTACTTAGGCAACATTGTACTCCTATAGGCACTTTAAGCAAGTCAGTACATATTATAAGGAAGACCAAATTTGATAAATATTTTTCTTTTTGTTTTTAGAATTGTAATCTGTTTTTATATATTTCGTTGATTACTTAATACTTCAAAGTTGCGTTGTGATTACAGTCTTCCTCGTAATTACTGTATGTTTAATTGGAGTTTGATCTGCCGTCGTTGTTTGTGATGGATCGGCTACTAGCCAAGGACTGATATCGGAAACAGCCGAATTATCATCCTAGAACAGAAGAAAAATATGCAGAATATTAAATATTCATATGCATTGTAATTTCGATATAAAATTTTTACGATTTATTGATATTTTACAGATGTTTAAAAAATGGTAAAAAAAAAACAAGCCCATATTTGCATACAATTTGCACAAGCTAAAGCATTTTTAGACGAATACAAGGACTACATGTGTTACAATAGTTAACTGACAAACATTTAAAAAATGAGCCACACCTTGTGAGTAAGAGTCGTAGTAGTTGTTTGTATTTCTTCAGTTTTCACGACTCTCGCTCCGTTTTTCTCTGTTTCCACTTCAGTTTTCTTTTCAACCGTGGGCTGTATTTCTTTAAAAGGATTAAGCAAACCCAAAAACGGATTCGAATCTATAAACGGGTTTGTATTCGCTTTCTTTTCCTCTTCCGTTTTTGTATCCTCCTCAGTATTTTCAGAGACAGTAGTAACTTCGTTGTTATTATCGCTAGTGAAGGGGTTGAACGGATTCTGAGATTGATTTGAAACTTTAGGATTCAGTTGTGTTGTTTTTTGTTCAATTTGTCCCCAACTGTCTAGAGAAAAATGCGTTACGGTAACGTTGTCATCCGCTGATGGATTTGTCATCATAGCACCACTTACTGACAGTGTCAATTTATCTCCACCCTAAATAAGAGGTAACGCAAAAAAGCAAACAAATCACATCTAAAGCTTAGAAGCACAAAACGATAAAACAAATATTGGAAAACGATGAAACAAGATATGAAAAAGAAAAATTCAAGACATATTTAAATCCATAAAATGAAAGAATATTCGCGTATATAAAAATTTTTCAAGTCTATTATAAACTTCTGTTTGTAATATCTGCGTTTAATTGCTACAATTGTACTAATTCAAATACCAAATACTATTTTTCTGAATGCATTTATTTAAAAAATGTAAGGTAATTCAATTAATCAATAGCATTCTAAAAAAACAGAACAACTTTCTACTGTATAAATTACCCGTATTTATGTCAATATGTTGCATAATGAATAATATCAACAATATTAAAGAATTTTAGTTTTCTTACCACCGATACAATTGTTGCTGCATCAGAATGCTGATTGTTCTTAGTAATAACTGGAGATGCATCCATAGACGTGATGGAAACCAAATTTGAATTTTTTCCTTGCTCTAGAGACTTTGCTTTCAGTATATTGCACTTTAATGATTCTGGCGGAATAGGAGTACGTGGGGGCAGTGAAGAGGTACCACCAACTTGATTATTTGGCACTAACGATGTCTGATTAGTCATATTTTCGATGATTAAACTCGTTTTCACAGGCTCTGTTTCTTTTTCAGTGTTAGCAACTGCTGTTTGATTTCTAGGCTCTAAAGGTTGCTGATCTTTGGCCAATGATTTCAGTAAGGAATCTACCAAAGGTGAAGACGTAGCATGTACGCTGGAGTCTGACGATTTTGTACTACATTGACTCGGCTGACGTTGCAAAGACTCTTCTTCGTCTATAAAGAAAAATACTTATCAAGATTAGAAAATTCATTATACAGCAACTTTATATCTTTGCTGGCAAAAAGAAAATACTTTTTTATACTTACTGTTAACTACTGGAGCTGGTGGTTGCGGTTGTTCCACTTGCTGACGTTGACGTTCTCTTAAAACATGGCTTTGACGACGCGCGTATCTTTGACTTGGTCGTCTTTCAAATTGTACTGTTCTGCGTGCTCTATTCAGCTGAGTGGTTTGAAATTCGGTTTTACCGCTGTAACGAAAACGTGAACCCATACGAAAGAAATTTTGGCGTCCACTAGCACCTTTAACTGGTGCACGTAATCGAAAGAAAGCATGATGCTCTACAGCGCACTTCCATAAATGTTTGCAAGCCTTTTCATTGACAAGTCTGAACACAAACGTATGTTCTTGTTCTCCTCTCCCTTCATCATCCTCTTCCACCACAACTAATGTTAGTTTCTTCTTTTTAAAGTCTAGCCGACCAATCTTGGGCCAAAAGAACAAGCCTATTTTTTGTGTGCCTTCGAAGACCAAGATTCCCGTTGGCGTTAATCCCAAAGAGTATTCGCATGCATCTTTACCGAGAACGGTATGCATATCTACACCATACATATCTAACCATTTAGCTTTACTGAGATAAGCTGATTCAGCTTGTGCTGGACTAAGACCAGAACACTTGGCGTATTCTTCAAGTATTTCAAGCTCCATTTGCTCTGTTTGGCCTGGTACAAATCTAAATTCTGATACTGTTGCTGCACTATGTATGGCAGGATCATAATCACCAAGTTCAGCTAGAAGTACAAATAAATTTATATCAAATATAATTACAATTCACATTATTTCTTAACTTATTCATTCTTTTTTAGATACTTACATTGAAGAGATAAAGCAGCCAATTGCACAGCAACTTGGTGAGGACAATGAAGTTTTCCTTCCAAAACATCTTGCTTTAATTGCAAGAAAAACTGGTATCTTGTCAATTCTTCGCGCAATGTATTAGGTTCTGATGAGTAAAACTTTACCTTGAGCCGTAAAGTATATGGTGGTCCAACTACATAAAATATCATTTGTTAATAATAAAACAACAAATAATTAATTTTGGAAACAGAAGGAAAAGTGATGCATTAATTTCAATGAACAAAAGGAAATTTGTTTAATGCATAGAAAAAACAAACATACTTTTTACTTGTTTCTTTATTGGCTTAGTGGGATCGAGCCAATGCTGAACATTATTGCTATCGGTATATTGCAATCCAAAATAATCTTTCTCTATTAAATCTAAACTATAAAACACTTGTTCATATAAGTCACTAGCCAATGCTTTTTTCTGTAACACAAAAATAATTCACAAAAATATAAAAATCTGTGTACCAAGAATATAAAAGAGGATAATAATATGTAAGACAGACATGGGTGGTATTTATAGAAAGAAACAATTTAATTTGATAGAATCAAGGAAAATATTAAGTGCAACACAGATGTATAAAAATTAAGGAGATAGAAAATAGAACTAAAAAATACAAATGAAGATTATAGGAGAAGAACATAATCAGTCAAATTTCTTACAAAGAAACAGGTTTAATATTCAGTATGTTATCAATCAATTCCATCGCTCCTTCCTATTTACATTAACCAAACATTGGCATAAAAATTGAATAGCAAGTATTATTTATTAGATAAGAAATATTTTCAATAATTACCATTGATTTTTAATAGATTATTCTACTCACTGACAATTCTATTGGTAGATCCGTGCCATCAAGCAAAACGACCCTACATTGAACAACATTCTTATTGCTGAGCAATCGTTGATTTTTTATTTGGGACGACGTAGTCTGTCCGCTGACACTACGAGCCCTACGTCGTGACAAAAATCTTAACATTTTATTTGACATACGTCGAAGCAAATTTGCTGTCGTTCAACAAACGATATATTGACCCAAAACGCTACATTCCTTCTACGCGGATATTATACTTTTCCGCGATACGTCGCGTCGGTTAATACGCCCACTTGTACACGTAAAACACGCGTAACCACGTCGAAGCTACGAGAAAAAGAATAATTATTAAACGTACATGTTAGAAATCGGATTAGAAAAGAGATTTTATGTTACTTTTATGTTTGTTGACTAGACATGATAAATCTCGAAATCCAAACCTATCCGGAGAAGATACACATCTCTTGGTACTGGTCCCACTGGTACTGAACGCTGCGAATATTTTTTATGTTGATAAGTAGATGGCGCTAGTACCGGCGAACATTTAGTTTTAGTTAGAATTGTTTAACGCTGTTTAAGATGTCATTTGAACTGTAGATTTTGTTTTTGTCAAAAGTACATTACTCCTAATCTCAGTTAAACGTTCTTTTAAATGAAATTCATAAAATAATATATGTTATTTGTTTTTAAAGATGTTTGTATGGCAAGGAATTTGGTCGGTGTCTAATTAAATATTAAAGAAGATTAAACAAGATTAGAGGAAAGAAATTAACTATCATCTTAATAATGAGCAACAACTTTTCATCTAAGGCAAAGAACAAAGTAAAAGAGTCTACATCCTCTACTATATTGTGTCAACGCCCAAACCGCGTTGAAATCACTCGTTCTCGTCCGATCACGAAAGTTACGCAGCGTTGGGCACGGATAGTACTTAGATGGTTGACCGCTTGGGAACTCCGTGTGGTGTTGGCACTTCTGTAATTTTCTTTTTCACATAATTTAATTTCTATTTCGCACAAACAGCGCTGAAAGAAAAGTCTTTTTTAATTACAAAGGTTTCTTCCACGTAAAGAAAAAGAAAAAATGTAAATAATCCATTTTTAAATAGATACACTATATACACTAAATAAATACACTATATACACTATATACATATATATCCATAATATACACCATCGACATTGTAATTTAGAATGAAGATAAAATTTAAAGTTTATATACGAATTAAATAGAGTTTATAAGAATATTTCAAGACCTGCATTATTTCATAATAAGACCTGCATAATTCCATAAGTAAATTACAAAATGAATCATATAAACCAAATTATAAGGATACCATATCATAGTTGATTGTACGGTTCTTATTCCACGTTATCTGTCCTTATCTTACAGTAGATATACTATCCTCGTCGCACAATATAGTCATCTTCTTCTAACACAAGATGTATATTTATCTTTGTTACACTGTAATGTTCTCCTTTTCTATGAACACCCACATACTGCCAAAGAGAGGAACAGAAATTTGGACTATTCATGGATAGATGGCAGAACATGGTTTGTCCGACAGACCTTTCAGGACAAGAAGCTTAATTTTGTCTTCCGACAAGTCCCACGCTGCCATAAATAGTCGAAGTCTCAGTTCCTCTCCTATCTAATAGATGGCAGCACACGGTTTAACTGACAGACCCTTCAAGCATGAAACTTAATTCCTGTCTTCGGACACGTCTTATGCTGCCATCTATCCATAAATGGATTAAGTTTCAGTTCCTTTCCTATATAGTAGATGGCAGCAAATGACTTGTTTGTAGACGGGAAAGGCACTAATGCATAATAAAATTATATTCACTGGTATAAGGTAACGTTTCGTAACAAATCCACTAAATATGTGATTGGACAGATTAATTTATGTACTTTTATTATTGGATCTTTTTAATTAAATTCCTATTTTTGACGGTCCATGATATAAATAATAAAAAAATGTTGAAATTTTTATACATTTATTTTTCTTCATACACTGTACGAAGTTTTTCAGTGCAAAAAATTATCAAAGAGAATGATATTACCACTTCTCTGTTGTGGCACCTCCCCAACTTTGTCCTGCGGCAGATGGTGTTGCAGTGGACCATTCGTCTGAAGTCTGCTTAGCAGAAAATAATAAATAACAATGTTTTGCTTTATTTCTAATATCAAGTTATTTTACAAAAGATAAGAGAATTTCATTATTACCTGAGCAGCCCAGTCTCCACTAGCTGGGAATGCTTGTGCAGCTCCTGCAGTCGGAATAGCTGCTGCGGTTGGAGTTGCTACGTCGTCTGCCCAATTTTCAGGAGCTACTGTACCAGTGTCAACTTCATTGACCCATCCAGGTTCAGCAGCAGTTGTAACTTCAACCGTTCCTGCAAACTCTTTAGCAGGTGCAATTTCCTTGGCAGCTTGTTCTTCCTTCTCAGCCTGTGGAAACATTATTTCGACAATTTATTTATAAGTCATTTACATTAAAATACGTATAAGCTCCAGAAATATATTCAGCAAAGATTAAGCCATATTCTATAAGGTCAACAACTGTATTTCTGAATATTATTTTTTCATCATTTAGCAAGTATAAGTATAGATAGAAACTATATACAAGTATTAAACAAAACAAAGTAAATGCTATTAGAATCGTATAAATATTAACCTCCTCTGGATCTCTGTAAAAGAATAAGTCGACGACAACATCCCACTTGGTTTCACGAGCAATAGAGCCTCTTAATCTCAGTACTTCTCTTGCCAACAACCACCACATAAGACCGACACAATGAAGACTCTTTGTATTACAGGGAATTGCAATATCGACGAAACGAAGAGGTGAGTCGGTGTTACAGAAAGCAATAACTGGGATATTCACGTAACTGGCCTCAGTAATCGGCTGATGATCGGTAGATGGATCAGTAACGATCAACAGACGCGGTTCACGGAAGGCAGACTGAAAATAATTGATAACATTATTATATCGTAATTTGATAATACCACAATATTCATACTTTAAATAAAATCAGAAAAGATTAAGCCAAATTAAACCAGCAGAGATAAATTATGGAAAATGAATGCTCATCATTTAAAATAGTATAATAAATATAAAATAAATAATATATACAATTTTAAATTAAATTTTAAAATCGGTCATTTGACGAGACAGGGTAAGGTTAGCATTAAGTAACTAACTTGAATTTGATTAGTGAAAGCACCAGGAGTAAAACGTCCAGCAATAGGAGTAGCTCCAGTATGTTGCGCAAATTTCAGAACAGCTCTTTGCCCGGTTTGGCGGCAACTGATGACAAACACTTCACTAGGATGTTCAATAGCAACAATGGCACGTGCTGCTAATAGCAATTTCTCCCAAGTGTGACGCAGATTAATAATGCTAATACCTATATTTTAAAATAATATATTTAACCATTTTAATTAACAATCAGAGTATTGTATTGCATATCAAACAAAACATACCATCGCTCTTCTTCTTGTACACATATTGCTCCATTTGGAAGTTCACATTTTCAGCACCTAGGTGCGTATATGCAGCTAACATTTTAGTAACATCATCCTCTTTAAGAGACAATACGTCTAAACCTCCTGACATCTTAACGTTATGGTTGAATTACGAGTAACCTAAACATACACATTGTTAACCTAATTTAATATACACCATTATTGAATTGATCTAAACAAATAATTATTAGTGACGTTCTTCATTTATTTTCCTACTATCTATTTATGCATAACCTTATTTCATAATGTGAAATAAATTATTTATGTAATATATTAAATTAATATATTAATATATTAAATTAATGTACTATTTGAATATAGAAATTTTAACAAAAAACGAACATTTATAACACCAGAAAATGTAAATATTATTAAAAATTTACTTGAAAGATACTCCACGTGTATCAGCCCACAAGGTTATAATATAAATTTATTGTAACCACCTGTTATTAATATAAATTTCTACATGAAATTTAATCCCTATACAATTTTTACTATTTAACTAACAATTTTTTATACTTCACATAAAAATAAATGCTATAAATAAAGAAAAAGATTTCAATATACTCACGTTATCAATGCCACTAGGAGACTTCCAGTTGGAAAGGAAGTTGTATGCTTTAATTCCTGTTAAGAGAAAAGAAGAGGAGAAAAGATTTACTTTTTCTCATATAGTACTTCCATATTATTATAAAAATTATAAGATAATTTTACATTCTATGTCAACTGTCTGGAAAAAGTAGCATTTGAATTTTTCATAAATATATGGAATTGTAATTGAAGAGAGAATAAAACGGAAATGCATTGAGCTTCACCGGGAAATTTTAAATGTTAATACATTACAAGACGAATTTTACAAATAAAATTTATTATGATACTACAGCAATTTACCAAAACTATTTATTTAACCCATCAACTTTATAATATTTTATTTTCTAAATAGTGTACACGATTAATTTATATTCTGCGAAAACAATCATGTTGTATTTGTATTTATAAAACAATGTCTTTTTAAATAAAATAAATAAAAATAATTATAGTGTTGCAATATGATTATAAAGTTCTTTAGATATACATATATATATATATATTATGTAATTACTCTATTATGTTCTTATGATAATAAAAACATGTAATTTTAACATCTTTAGAATATTTTGTACTCTAACCTATAATATGGTATATTCTCGAGGCATTATCCTCTTTTCTATAAATGTATATCTAACGAACTGTCACGCATTATATGTGAAAAAAGCAGTTTATTAAAATGTTGTAGAAGAATGTATCCGGCAAATCATAAAACTATTTTTGTTTTGGATCACACGCCATATTTTGGTATATCTACTGAAGCTCCAATAGAATTTGATTTTCTAAAGAGTCGCGGTCAAAACTTAATTCCTTTGGCACCTGTTTGTAAATCTCTATGGACCAGTAGTGTAGAAGCTTCACTTGAATATTGTAGAATAGTGTGGGATCTCTTCCCAACTGGAAAATTGGTATATTATTTTATTTAATTATTATTGTCAAGTAAAATCTGTATATTTTGATTTTTTATCCTTTACAGATAAGATTTGTTGTAACCGATCGTGCAGCATATGTATTAAACTCATGGAGTCCATCGCAACAAAATTTAAATCATGTAAGTAATATTAAATGTGTAATGTATTTGTATTTAAAAGTAATATGTCTAATTATGATCGTTATGATTACAGATAATGAATGGTACAGCCATTCTAGGAATACCAACGAAGATGCCAAAACCTGGAGAAGATTATTCAGTTATACATGGTTTGAGAGTAGCAATTGAAACACTTAACGAATGCTCAGAAATTCAACATGACAAGAGAACATCATTAAATGAGAATACTAGTAAGCTTGTTAATAGAGGAAGAGTAATATGTATTACTAGTGCACGAGATAATAGCAACATGAAAAACTTGGAAAATATATTTTTGAATGAGTTAACGCAAGAAAATAAAACTGCTTTAGCTTCAGATCAGTTAGTATCTAAATCAATAATATATAGCATTGTGTATATGTATAATTTTATAACATGATTGCTGTGTTTGTATTTCAGTTTAATACCAGTAGATTATTGCCATTTAGTTATACTGAACATCTTCCCTAATAATATTGAGTCACAAGTTACTAGTCAGGGACCAAGAGAGGTATTTTATTTATTTCACCATTCATATGTAAATTTTCAATTGTATATGAATAGAATTATTTAAAAAAAATTTTGTTTTAGGTTTCACCGTTGTTAACAGTAGAAGTACATTCTATCAAGGCACCCGCATTACATTCAAAATTGTCTCACTTAATTTTATCTCACTATGATTTAGCTAGTACAACAGTAACCGGTATACCAATGAAAGAAGAACAGAATGCTAGTTCTTCTGCAAATTATGACGTCGAGATATTTCATTCTTCAGCTGCCCATTCAGCAATTTTAAAAGGTTGTACTATTAACTGTAAAATATAAATTATTCAATATGATATATGCATGAAAACATTACACGAATATCTTTATAGGAAACCCACAAGATTCTGCTTTAATTAAAACATTTAGAAGATTCGAAGAAGGATCAGAATATGAAACAGTGACTTTGAAGTGGTGCACACCACGAGGGTGCAGTGCAGCAGAAATGCAAAACTGCACAGCCATGCATAGAATCACACCTGTAGATGTAAATAGTAGACCTTCCTCTTGTTTGATCAACTTTTTGCTGAATGGTAGATCAGTAATGTTGGAAATGGCCAGGAAGAGTGGTGGAAAAACTATTTCTCATTTACTCGCTGCACACGGTGGAGAAATTTTTATACATACATTATCAACTGCTAGAAGCGTATTAGAAGATCCACCTTCCATTAGCGAAGGCTGTGGTGGCCGTGTCACTGATTACAGAATAACTGTAAATATATACATTCTAAACATTTACTTTGAAAAAAATCTTCATTTCTCCAGAATGTCTTTCTATAATTGATATATTATTTGTGACAGGATTTTGGGAGATTGATGCGGAATAATGTATTGGTGCCTTTAAAAAGAAGTACAAACTGTAATACCGAAGGTCCAGCAGAAAAGATGAGATCTAGATTAGAACGACATACGAAATATTGGCCAATT
Source organism: Bombus flavifrons (assembly GCF_040668555.2). Classification (NCBI taxonomy): domain Eukaryota; kingdom Metazoa; phylum Arthropoda; class Insecta; order Hymenoptera; family Apidae; genus Bombus; species Bombus flavifrons. The sequence continues at coordinate 5,267,299 of NC_138455.1, read as the reverse complement.
ACTATTTCTAGTACACTTATGTTCAATCTAAAACAGGTACATATTTCAAATAAAATTTAGTTGATAAATTCTAGTGCAACTTCAGTATGTAATAGTATTCATGTGAATTGTAGTTAATAGATCCATTGCCAGATTTAATGGTAAAGGAAGAACTTACTGCAGAGGAGGTCGTACAGTGCAAACAGGTGATCTTCAGTTTATTGCAATTAGAAGCAAAACACGAAACCTTACCACTACCAAGTATAGGAGGTGGCCGTGGTGGGAAAGGTGGTGTACGCAGGGAAGAACACTATAGGCTGCTGTGGGGAGAATTAGAAACATTCTTAAAGCACCACTCGAATAATTCTGCTGCGCATTCTGAAGTTCTAACTTGTCTCCTTGAAGTACGAAGCAAAGACGACAAAGATAAAGTCGAATTGGATCAAGCGTTGCGCGAATTAGATGGGTAGGAATAATTTCTTGCAACATTTCTTTTGTTTTTCATTCAAAAAATATTCTAAGACAATTAACCTTTTACATTGTTTCTTAGATTTGGCAAAGAAGATGTAACTACTCGAGCTAGCGTAATAAGGGCAACAACCGATTCACCGATGTCGCCACCGCCAAGTACATCAATGTCACTCGGGAAACAACTCCACAAGGGTAGTCTCCATGCGCCTAAAAGTTTGTTAGACATTTGGTTGCAAAGAAGTGGACCTAAGGAGAAGAAACCTGATTTCCATGGAAGAGTGAATAGTGATGGTCCCAAGGCAAAATTATATCCCAACTTAAAAGAGACTGGGCGAGAGCCACGCGAGCCTATCTTGGAAGGCTAACGATTTGACTCGAGAAATTTTAATGAACCATACGCCTATAAAATATTAGTTACAATAATTATTATTTGTTACCTACCATTGATTGTAATGGATAATGCGTTACAATACTTTTGATCAGGAACAAATAACAATTTCTTAAGCTATAACTGGTCTACTAGTTTCCTTGTACCTAGAATATCAACTATCCTGTATCATCATGTTCCAGAGTGCTACTCATCCCGCATACTGATTCGCCAATAGATATAAGTGTACCTAGAAGGAATGTTTATTGCACTTTAAGGAGTGGAGCAAATTCGACGAGATTCTCGGTACAAGAGCACAAAGACACAGTTGCAAGGGTTGCAACGTGACCGATGCTATCCAACGGAAAGAGATACGCGAGGCGATGCACCTGCGCCCGAAGATATGTGCGAGCAACAGCGCGAAAGTGTATCAGTGGTACAACGAAAGCGATCCACTCCGACTCTCATCCCCGCGTCCTTCGTCCCTCGGCGTTTTACAGCGGCAGACACGTCTGCCGGGTGTCTGAGCCACTGCGATACGTTGACCTCCATCGAAACTATAGCTCTCTATCGTCTCTCCCTCCCCGGCTGGAATTCCGCCGCTAATCGATGGAAGGAAGGAGGAAGGTATGCTTGCTGCTGCACATAATATAATGCGAGCACGAGAGGACGGGGGAAAAGAGAGACGGAGACAGAATCGACGGATGAGGAGAAGCACACAGAGGGAAAGAGAGGCGGAAGGGGATCGGAGAGTACAAGTGCGTGACGTAATGGTTCATTCATCCCGAGACAGACGATATCCCGGTCAATGGTGTACATATATACATATACATATACATATATATGTATATATATACTTGTATATACACATATACGCATCTCTATGTATGATTCGTTTCGATACATACGTGCATGTGTATGTGTGTGCTACACCTACGTACCTAGGAATCTGCGTGTGTATGTGTCACGTGAAATGCACACGTGCACGTGCTGTTCTGCTCGTTCGTCTCGCTTTGATTTGCTCGTTCCTCGCTTCGGCCGGTTACAGCCGTATCCCCGGCTTTCCTTTCCTCCGTCGTGTTTCGGATAAATCAGTCGCGGGGACGTCATCTGCGTGAACTGACCTTGGCACGTCGGTCCGCTCGTGGATATGGATTTTTCTTATCGACGCTGCTTGTTACGACTCATCTTACGCAATTATTATGGTACCTATTGTGAGAAGTTGAATAATCGAGACACGATACGTGAAACAATTAAAACGCTACCCTCGTGTTTAATGCGACAACGGTACAAGTGTTAGGATTGAAAGAATAGATTGCATAATGCGATACCAATTGTCATTATGATTGATAATATCGGGCTTATTGAAAGGAGATTGTTCCTTTATCCTTCTTTGATAAAATGCCTTTCTATGAAGGATTTGTTGGTCAAATAATTGATTAAGAATTTATTAATTACTTAATTTCGTAAATAATGAATAATATTAAAACTAGTTGATAGTCGATTAATTACTTGTTATTAAGAAGAAAGAAAGGACGGAAGTAACTTGCATCCTAAATTTCTATTTTATTCGAGAATTGGATATGTTATTAGCGATTAGAGGATGATTCGGTTAGTTGAAATTATTCTATCGCGATGCGTTTGATATTCTCGCCGGGAAATTCGCGCCGCGACGCAGCCGGAAAAATAAATTAGATAGAATTATTGATCCAGAGCTTACACACAGCTGTGTGCAGGTGGTAGCGTGAAGAAGAGTCCGCCGTTTATAATTTACCTCGCCTATCTACCCCAAATATCGATCCTGACAAAGGGTCACTGAACGAACAACGGTGAAAAGAGAAACATCCCGCGTAGTCTGGCTAATAATCATCAATGTCACTCGCTAATTACCGATGCTAACATCAAAGAAAAAGTTTCGCTAGAAATTCGGTAAAAAATGCTCCAAACGCCGGTTCGATGACCGCTTAACTTCAGCTTTTACTGATAGAATAAGCGTCCCTTGGTCAACGCAATTAAAAAATATCACATATTTTCCGAAAATTATTGCGTTGCTACTACTAGGCCATTTCGTAAGTAATGTAATTTAACATTTTATTTTGATGTATTGTAAATCATGATTAAACGAGATCGTAATTTGAAATATAGAGCGGAGACGTAGGCTGACGTCTTAAGGCTGTAGGTACAGTTACGATCTTGCTATGTATAATTATATATAATAATAATTATACATCGTGTGTCTCATTTTATGAGAGAGAGAAGATGTAATATAAATATAGACCGTTGTTTTTAATATTCACCAGAAACATATAAATGATATACATTGATATACATATCTTCGTATTACCTTCGTTTGTGATCCTTACGTGTCCATGATTACTTTGTCTTAATCAAAGGACGCATAGTTGTAAATTCATAATGAGTGGTTTTGCCTTATTCACCACCTCTCATTTTTTTGTCACTTAAGAAAATGATATTTAAGGTACTTACTGCAGGAAACCTTAAATGGCAGACCATACAAAATTACTAACCAACTACTTTACGAACAAAATAACTAATGTCGCTATGTGAAGATAACTTACAGTGATATAATGATACATTTTTCTTAATTTTTACTGATTGTGAGTATTCTATTTCCCTCCCACGAAATTCCCGCTCTGCCAGTTTGCCGTGTTTCTTTTTTTTGAAACTACTGGATCCACACAGCACGTCTTCACGTTAGAGTGTGGAAAACGGCTTATCTGTTTCTACCTTTTGGCAAATAGGATACGAGCTTCGGGGCACGTCGGACGTCCTACCGGAAGACCCATCGATAATGCATGGCGTTATCGATTCTTGGTACACATTGGCAAGTTCGTGGAGTGGATATCGATCTGTGCCAGAGAAGCGACGTGCTCCGTTTGCTGGGCCTCTATAATTCATCGTCGCTTCGCTTCCTAGTCTTTGTGCCTTCCGGACGGGGTCGAAGCTTTCTCGAGTATTGGAGTTGAGCGTCTTTGGAACGTCACCGTGTCCGAATGGAATGCTCGTCTCGAAATGCATCAGTCATTGTCACAGTCCAGTCCAGTGAATGAATCAGCGAAATAAACCTTAACGCAATATTAACGAGCTTTGCCCGAAAAAGAACCTCTGTTTGTAGAATACGACAATTAATCGTTAGACGTCGAGGAAGAGTATACGTGGTTCTGTTTATAGCGAAGTTGGCTAGTACGCGGCTACTGCAACTGTCAGTGGAAGCCAGCTGATCGATTTCGAAGGAAACACTACAGTTCGGCCAGACTTGAACTAGTTTCCTGAGCTGGTCCTAACAACGTGTATTAGATTGCTGCATACGGATCCCTCCAGTATCTGAAGTTAATGAGATTTTGATGGGGTGTCGATTGTTATTGATTACGTTAAAGAAGAAGAAATTTTATTTATAATGTGTATGTTTATCGAATGGTAATGAGATCGATAATACAAGTACTAGGAAGTTATTATCGCTGTGAATGACCAGAATTATTCCTGAGATTTTTTAACGTGAATTTAGAGAAGATTGTATTAGGATATTTTGACCACGATTGATGGAATTTGAAGTTGATTAGACTGTGAACTATGCGCTTGTGGAAAATTTATAGATGTGGAGATACATGGAACGTAATCAAAATATACATGTAATATATCCAAAGTAAAATACTCGTTGCAATATTCAATAAATCAAATTCCTAAAATCCATTTCCTTGCCACAGCCACAGGAATTCGCAAACCAAAATTTATAGCGACAATTATCGATCACCGAAACCTCCAATCTTATCGCAATACCAACAACGACGTCAAGGAGACGCCAAATTCAAAACCCGCTTATCATAATCCTAAGAAACCGAACTCGATCATACATATCAAGGACAGAGGTAAAGATCGTCGAAGGAGGACGAAATCGTTGGGATAAAGTCGACTAGGGGTTACGGTAGAAGTTTCTACGCGTCTAGGAAACGTATTCCAGGCTCGTAATATTCCTTCGAATTCTCGTTGGCGGAAATGCCAGGTCAGAAAGAAAGAACGAGAGAGAAGAGTGAGAGAAGGTAGGAGGGTGACGAGGGAAAAATAATCTCCCAGCGGGATTTTCGACCCTCGTCGCGTGTTCGTATCGGGGATAGGAAGAGACCCGGTGATCGTTAGCACGGAAGGGGACTTTGAAAAACGTCTCTTCGTGAGAGAGGCAGCTGCTGCTACTGAGCTGGAGCCAGGCAAGCAGGCAGCATTGAAAAGGGGGCGACAAAGGGACGCACTGACCCTCGGGGAGTGTAGCGGGAAAACGAGTCCTGCACGCTTTCGTCTGCCTCAATGGAATACGTTACGATATAGCTTGAAAAATTCAGAGAGCCGAATCTCTTCGTACCGGAAAGAAAGGTTTCTCTTTTTATCTGTTTCACGCTTTTAAAGAATTCAGACTACTGTTTCGTATCATTTTGTAGGATGATCTCCGACTGTTCTTTCTTGTGGGTAGGAAACTAATTTGTGTTATCATCTATGGTTCATGCACATATACTAGATGTCTTTTAATTAATTCGGGTAAAGATTGTAACATTTGCTGGACAAATATGTCTGTGGATGTGAAGAAGCTAACGATGATACATAAAACGCGAATAACTTCGATATTTTAAAACAAAGGAGAATGAACTTGCACCTTCAAAATGAACGATCCACGAAAAAAGCAGATATTTCTTAAATTACGAGTTTATTTTTTCACCCTCTTAGCAAAATTATGTTTCTCACGCGTTATAGTCTTTGATATGAGACACCAGGGCGTGATTTTACACAAGGGGATTGAGCGTTTCAATAAGTCCCTAATGAATTCCTAATTTTCAGGTTTAGCTCCTTTACTCGCGAATCTTTACGAACGGAGGTGTATATCCCGGAAGGACAGCTGCTAAGGGTCAAAAGCCTCGAGCGTGTCGTGTTTCCCTAGGACGTACAGGCACAAGTAACAAACAGAATGCTGAAGTGTAATTGCGTTTATAAAGCGTGTCATGATATCGTCGGCACTTTGCTATTGGACTCGTATTGTATTATTCAAAGGGTTATTACGCCGGACTCTAGAGTTGCTTCCACCGTCCGCCAAGCGAAGGATCTTCGATCCGAGTTGAACGTACAGAACTCCACGACTTTCATCGAACAACGCGTCTGTGGATTAACGTTGCCTAATGACAGGACGTGACAAAATGATCGTAAGTAAATATTACATTAGTTAAATAATTGCAATTATGTTAATAGAAGGCGGACCATTAACGATAAGATCAAATCATTTCAGATATTTTGTGCTGTATACTTTATATTTGGTATATATGAACGAATTATAGAAAATTTCGTTTCTTTCTAATATACTTCCCGAACTACCCGTTATTTGACAAAATTTTCTAAAATTCACTACTTTGATGTACTTTTTATTGTTCCACAGAAAGTTTCTTCTATATTAGTCGTTCAACCTCGAGCTTCGATTCCTTGAGCTGCAGCCTTAGATAAAACTCAATATTTTGAGTTACATAACGGAGTAAGCGTCTTAAGACAGCCCTTGAATCATCTTACGCTAAAGCTAACACACCTTAGTAAATCGGATTAATGAACCCTATTCGAGTTCCCTCAGTTTTGCGACACTTTTTTGACAGAGAAGACACACTTTCTCCAATCGGTATATTCATCGTATCGGTCAAAACCATCCATAACGAACTACGAAGAAGTTGACGGAACCGAGTCACGGCTGATACGTAAAGTTCGAAGATCTCTGCTCTCTAGAGAGTCGAAGTTAGAACGAAAGAGGATCCAGCCGATAGATCTTGCACGAGGGAAAGAGAAACAATGCGTGGCAGGAGAAAGGAGAAGAAAAGTCCTGATGCGATGGTAGGAGGAATCGAAAGTAGAAGGAAGAGAGTATGAAGAGAGAGCGGTTACGAAGAGCGGTCGTGAAGAGAGGGTGGCGGAGAGGGTGTCCCTCAAATCGCTCCCGCCATGGTAACGTCGTCGTAGCACGTGCTTGCTACGTCACCGGCCGTGTTTACAGAGAGATACCTATAGCCGTACTCGTGACCTTGTGTTTTGTATATATCATCCTCCCTCCTGACGGCCGCGGGATTCCCCTCGCGGTCCCGCGGACCTGGGAATACCCCCATCCGGTATCGTCTCTCCTCTCCTCTCCCTTTCGACCTTCCGCCGCGTGGCTTTGGTACACGAGAGAGCTCCTCAAACTCCCCATGAGGCAACCAGTTGTTCCGTCTGTGACGTAACGGGGTATCACACGACCTGTCGGTGCTTTGTTGCATCCTATCCTGCTCCACCCTTCGCGGCAGCCACCTCTTTCGCTCGCAGCCGACCTACCACCAGACACGCTCTTTCTTTCTCCTTGTGTCTTCTCTCTTTTCACGTTCACACGTACTTCGTCCACCCAATGGTATATATGTATACGGTTCGTCTTTTGCCCTTTCCCTCGTCTCCTTCGTCGCGATGCCCTCCATACCGCGGTTAATTCTCCGTGCTCTCTCTCTCTCTTTCTTTCTCCTTCTCTCTCTCTCTCTCACCGTCCATATGTATGCCGGTTCTGTGTATATTTGGCCATGTGCATCTGTACGAAGAGAGGCAATGCGGGTTTATGTGTACAAGCTTGCGATCCGAGAGAGTGAAAGTGAGAGAGAATATCGGGAGAGAGGACGGGAGAGGATGCTTTAAATGGGTGAACACATCGCCTCGAAGGTCGTGCCAGACCTTACTGGGTCACTGGAACGATGGTGATGACCCCGCGCTCCTTTTCCTCCGGCTTCCTTCTAGTTCGACGGATCGAGCATCAAAGCGTCGTTTTATCGGAGGAATGTGAATGACGTTGACAGTGCATGTATGTTGTGTTTCTGGTATGGTTAGGCTTCTGCAATTTTTATGAGACAGTGTAGAATTGACTGTGGTGGTTTACGTGTTTTATGAAGTTTGAATGGGTGATACGATAGAAATTGGAGGAAAGGTGAAGATTGGTAGAAACATTGTTCGAAGATATGGATGTGAACTGCAGACGATAACCCGTGGTTTAAGTATTTTGTATTTGTTACTTCTTCTGAAGCCTTTGGAAACTTGGGTACTGATACAGAAAATTGATTGATCTTAAAATAAAGTTATCCTTTCTATGCTGTTTCATTTTATGAAAATAACAAAGTAATTGAAATAATTTGTTATTTCAAAGAAAATTTGATCAAGTTTGCTATGATACAATGATACGTTCTAGTGTGAGTACTAAGCGTCATAAATTCTGTTCTAATTTTTTTGGGGGGGGGGCACGAACGTGACCTGAGTGAGACGCATCAGCCTGTGACTCGTGAGCTGGTCACGTAAGAGATTAAATAAATCGTAAAATCGACCAGAAGTTACAGTTTATATGGTGAATGTCCGTGGATGAAAGAATTGACAGAAGTTTCGGGAGATAAGAGCTAGAAACCTCAATCAGGATCGTAAAAATAAATAGCTATATCCTGTTGCTAGCTCTGATTCGAACCTTATTGACAAAAATGGAATGTTACAATGCGTGTGTATTGTCAAGTAAAATTTATATCACATAGCATCAATTGGTGCCATTGCTTGATGCTTTAATTTAAGACCTCAATGACTTCACGTCATGGAAGTTCCTCTGTAATCTGGGAGAAGTCTTTGTGCATTGCACTTGGAGCATAATTGCTTGGACGATTTTCAATGGAGTTGCCATTCTATTCAACGGGGTGATCTTTTACAAATCTGTTATAACATCAAAATTACTAGAGCCACGTCATTTTGCACGATTCAAGTAATATTATTAGCGAAATTACACAAATCAGATGATCGTCCTATCCGATCTGAATTGTAAAATTTAAAAAAACACGAGTCTTTCGCAGAAAACGAATCATCGATTTGATAGTAAATTGTTGTGTAAAAAGATTAACTATATCATTCGTAGTATGGGCGATTTTTCCTTGATGAATTTCTCGTATTCGTTTAATTTCCCATCAGGATTCGAAGGAAATTTACGTTGGTAGCTACAAGCAGACGTTCCTGGCAACGAACCACGCCGCAAGGTTGCTTCTGTCCTTAATTTTAGAAGCGCCGGAAAGGAACGCTTGGAGATGGTCGTCGCGACGAAAATAATAACGCATACCAGGCGAAAATAAAAACTTCCTTACCACGCGCTCGGATTTTATTTCAGTTCCATCCTTCGAATTCTCGTTTAAATTAATTGGAACGATTCGTTAAACTAAGCGAGGATATCTATTTTTTACTCTAAAAATTCTAATACGAATCATTTTATGCATCGAGAGATGCACTCTTATACTTTTCGAAGGTAATAAAAAGTAAATAAAAAGAAAGAAACGAAAAGAAATGCAGAGATTTATGGCGACTGCTGGTCGAGTTTCATCGTGGAATCATGGAACGAGCACTGGGAGAAAGTTGTGTAGAGATTGGAGAGCGTTTCACTTTCACTTTGTCCGACCCGTGACCAACATGGATTCAGGCTCCTCCAGACTTGTAAATCAAGTGTTTCTTTCTCTGACCATTTTATACTCTGCGTATAAACGCAGCTGATCAGCTCCCCAGAAATTATGTTTAAAATTCAAAGAAATTTCGGAATCGATATAATATGATAAGGATTTAAAATAAAGATCATTTATTGAGTTGATTTACGTCTTATTATTCTTTTTGTTCATGCTAACGCAATTTTTATTGCGATAATGAGACACGGATAAAGAAAAAAATTGCTGCTTTTATTAAATGGGACTGCATTCTCATAACGTATAATTTGATAGAAAGAGACATGATTAATTGCGATGTCATCACATTCAGTTTTATTTAATCATTTAGCTTTTATTATGAAATTCATTTATTTAATCTATTCATTCGTTAGGTCTAATTATTTGGTTTGTGTAATTAAATTAAATTATTGATTGTTATAATTCAATTAATCTATCATTTAGTAATATCATTTGCTTATTTATTTTACCGATAGCCATATTCATGTACGGCTATCATATTGTAGGTATTATAATAGGTGATATTATATTCAAACACTTTTATTATTCCTAACAGAAATAGATACATTGCATTGATAACTCCAATTCTATGATATACCAATTCTATAACTATGTCTAATGAGAATTTTCAACAGGCAGATTGTTTAAGAAATAATAATTGTCAACTGTTTAACACATAATCATCAGCGACTAAAGACAGTATTTTGACTTAAAATGCAATTATTATTTTAAAATTGTATCTCTTACATAATAATTTTCAAAATTCCTCTATTTCGACATTCTATTTTATCCTCTAACGATTCAGCTATCCGAATTAACAATCACCGTAATGAATTTTCAAGCCAGAATCAACGATTATTTAGTGCGTCTCGTCTATGTCAATACTCGAGAAGCCAAGTATCATCGTCGTCATCATCGCGACCATTATCACCCTCGTCGGATAACGATCGTCATCGACATCGGGAATATCGTCATGGGGATCGGTTAACGATCCCCATATACGTATCAACGGACGAAGTAATGGCTATGTTTCTTTTCTAATCAGTGACAGCACAATTATCTCGTAAATTCGACTTGTCCCAATTGAACCATTGGCTTCCAATCTCCCTCGTGATCATCGACGGTTCTCACCGAGGCAAGAAACTTAATTGCTCCTTTTAGGTACGATTAATTTCGAATCAATTACCCGTTTGTTTGCGCACCATTCGCTACGGCGTACGGTTAATGGACGTGTAATTACAACCGGTGTATCGTGTATTACGTTGCCATTAACCCTACATCTACGAATACCATCAAATTCCTTCTTTCTTCTTCAAGATTATCTGGTTCATTTGCTTTATGTGAAACATTGGTTCTTCTCTTTAGATTAATTAAAAAAGCGATTCTATCGCGAGTAGTTTCTTTCAGATATTGTATATAATATTAGTTGATTAAAAGTTGTCCGGAAGGCTGGACCACTGTTGTTACGAGCGTGCGATATTTTATTTTATTTTATTTTATAATGATAAAACGAACATTCGATTACGTATGGTAGAGGGTTTTTTTTTCATGACAACTCTATGCGATAGAAAAATCCACATAGAAAATAAAATTGTCCATATAGTTCGATAAAATAACATTACGTGATTCTATTTTCGAAAGAAATGCCCATACAGTACCTGCGTGAGTCAGAATTGACCCAGCCCTCACCATCCGAATTATTCTAATAATTCGTTATTTTAGGTTCTTAATTCTTTCCTATATAATTCTGTCGTTCTCTGTAGTTAGTCTGTAAGAAGTAATTTTTCTTACAGTTACTGTGTCTATTCTTCAGAGAGGTCAGTATAAAATTAATAACCTTGTTTGGAAAGTGAACCGTGGGGAAAAAAGGGAACGAAAAGAATCAGCCACGCCTACTCTGTGTTTATGCACATTATACTGATGGTAATATAAAAAAAAGCACAAAATGTTGGTATTTTTTATTTTTTACCTCATGTTCACCTTTATAGCGACATAAACATAGTAACGGGAGAAAACGTGGACGATGGAGTTTTTTTTTTATAGAAAGAGGAAAAGGGGAAAAGTCGATGTTTTTTTCCTTGTTCGTAATCGAACCGGAAAATGGAAGTGATCGATCCCCCTTTTGCGTCGAGAGCTTTTGCTCGTTTTCGCGTGCATGAAAGTTTACCGAGTTAATTAGTCGCTTCTTCGCGATAAATTTTACGCGAAGTTGCCGGTATAGACTTCTGTACAAGTTCACAGACGCTGTTTTATACTTTCAAACATTTGACTTCATTCTTTGTTTTTAATAGGAAATTAAATGCACTATGCTCGAAAATTCCTTTGGAACCCTTATTTGTTTTTATTAGCGTGGAGGAAAATTTTATTCGAATAAAGGATAACGAATAAAAACAAAAAATCAAATATTATTCGACACTGATGGATAAATCCAATGGACTGAGTATTTATTTGGATAAGAATTTATTCGAATAAGAAGTTATTGCGTGTACATCCTTTTAAAATTTTAACCAAAGCGTTATTTTATTGGGATGACATGCATAGTATGTCACATGGTTATTCGATATCAAAATTATTACAGATGACTGATGACATACCGTGTATATCATGACGTATTTTTAAATAAAAATTGTCTGAAACGTGTTTTTTTTTTATTCCCTATATTGATTAGCTCCACTTATTTTTTATTACAAATGTAAAGGACTTTTTGGTCATTCGGAGGAGTTTTGTTCAAAGTGACATTTCTTGAATTGTGATAATCCGCGATTATTTCTTTCATTATCACGTTTTCATAAAAATAGGTACATTTCTAATAAAGAAGTCACAAAAACATATTAAAAGTCGCCATAAAAAATTTGTTGGCAAGGATTTTGAAAATTATTTTCAAGAATTATTCATACTAGACTATAGATGTTTATTAAAGACTTCAAGATTTTTAAGTAAAACCTAAGTAAACATCCGTATCATTCCTTAAATTTGAATACCATAACCAGCAATTTACATTGGTAATTTCGTATATTTTTGCATATTATTTCTGATTATTACCAAAAGAACTTATTATTTGCGAAGTCGAGTCGTTTTAATTCACAGATCAATTCCTCTAGCGTTGACTAGGTGCCTCGAGAGACGAGTTCATTGCTTCGTACATATTAACGAACGTTGCAACGTGTCTTTTTGCGTAATGGGACCTGTATGACTCTTGTGAATCTATTGATGCATCAGACAGCCCAGTACGTCGTTTCAGTTGACTGGCAAATTTCTCAATTACGTTGTTTGACGTTGGAAGTAATGCGAAATACGGTTCAACGATTTCAAGAACAAATTAATAATCACTTCGTTAAATAAATGTACCAATATTTGTAGCACTTGATTCATAAATATATTAAAAATATATTGGGTCGTTTCGTAAATAATGCGGTTTTTCTAAGAGTTAAGTTCGAAACAACGGGAGTTGTTACTATCAGAGTTCTAAAACATTGAAATAGAAAACTTCATAGAAGAAGACAGTGAACTATAAAATATACGAGAAAATTTATCACTAATCAATTACCAAAAGGTAATTGTTTATTTTGATCTAGTAATACGAAAGCCAAAATATTACTTATGGGATGAGTCAATATTTATCGAGGTACACTCGATTAAGTAATTTTAAAAAGATTTTTAATTTTATCTTCGTAAAAAGATATGTATTAAAGAAATGATGGATATCTTGGAAAATTCGGAAAAAAGAAGAGATAATAACTGTCCTGTAATAATCTTAAAGAATCCTTTCAATGGCATAATCTTACTATTTTTCTACTAAATATCCAGAATTAAAGCTTCACACTATGTTACCATTATAAGTACATAGTTGCCATCTTTTGTCTTTGTTTCATTTCTTGAAATTCTCAAAAGACTTGATAAATTTTCCATCAACTTTATATTATACTTTAAAACGTCTGAGAAAAAATGTACGATGTTTTCACTCACACAGTGTGTCCAGTTTCTGGTTAAGCAGAAACACCAACAAGAAACGTTTTCAAATAATTTATTTAACCTCGTACTTCGTAATGACATCACGTTACTTTACAATTAATCCAAGAATTACACGTTACTCTAACTTTAAAAGGAAACAAAAATCGTGATCGGTCGCAGAAGCGCACTATACAAATGTAGTCGAAACTCATCGGGCACCGGGGTTTGGAGCGATGGTAGTGAAGGGGTAGAAATTCGAAAAGTGTCGCGCGGCCTTCGTTTTTTCTTTTTTTTCATTTCTTGTTCTCTCAAAAGAGACGCGAGAAAAATTGGTAAATGGACATCACGAACGATCGCTAAAGATCGACTGGTGCTTGTCGAAGGCAAGGCAAAATGTGATTTTCTTCTTTTTTTTCTTATTTCTTTCCTTTTTCGTCTGTTGGCGATTTTTTGACTCGCGAAAAAGAATGTTATGGCGTTTATAGAGTTACAGACATTGTCTGCAAACGTGTGTCCGCATACAAATTTCTATAAAAGATATAGAACTTCTAAAAATGTGTAATAAATACAGGACGTTTTGTATAGAACGACCCAAAAGAGTAACTGATGTCGTGACAATGGATGAATATTCCAAAAGGATGATGAAAATTCCTATTCAATTTTGAAAGCGAAATAAAAAGACAGTTTCGGGATTGGCGTATATTGAATGTTACCCTCTCGAGGAATGCTTGTACATATGTGTACGTTTAGTTTCTCTTTAATTCAAGTATGATTGCAAAAGATACAAAGATACAATCGTCACATATGTATACATTATTTTTCTCGTTTGAGATGTTCGTAAATATATATTTTAAATAAATAATATAGCCTGAAAAGACGCAAGATAAAGCAAGTGAAAATTACTCCTTTGCAAAGAAAAGGAGAAAAAAAAGATAGAAACATGACTTATCATAATTTTCCCCTGTGATCTTCCTATAGAAGTCAATATGTGTACACTTTTCGCGATTTGTTATATCGTGTGTCGTATATTACAATACTTTGCGTGTCCACGTCTTTTATCCAGAACTTCGAAAAATGCGTGAGATCAGACATCCAGAAATCTTGTGGGAAGACACACATCTACAGACAACGTCTGCAAGTCTGAATATACGCGATTTTAGACACGATACAGAGAATAATAGCACATGGTGTGTCCGTTGATTCATTACGATCGCTTAATTAGTAACGTTAAATGGCAGTTTGTTAAGGTGATCGAATTGATCACCGGATCTTGAACCTCTTGTGAAACCTGAGATACGCGAACGTCGACATCGATCGATCAGCAAAGATCGTGGTTCGTTTTCGCTGCCGCTAGCTTTGTTCTCGTCAAAAGATGTTAACCGATTTGCGAAAAGTCGCGTTTAAGTTATTGAAAACAGTACAACGCGTCGCTGTATCGACTTCTTTTTCATTGCTCGAGGTGCACTGGCAAGGAAGGTCTTCTTTAAATTCCTTGGATGATCTTGCTCAATGATCAAACGTTGATTTATACATCTGTTGAGCTTGAAAGGATCACGTTGTCGAAGCTTGAGACGAGTGTTTCGTTACATCAGTCATTTACGGCGAAAATCCTGAGTGTGCGAGTGTCGATGTAATCCTCTACATCTTTGGTTAAAAATTTAGGTGCAGTGGCAATTGCATTATAGAAGTGTAATAAGAAAAGAGAAGACTCTCTTCTTTAAGAACAATCGTTAAAAATCACAATGCAAAATTTTCCAAATGCCTCGAACTGACAAGATATCCACTTGATATCTTATTAAATAAATCTGAGCCAGTGGTAAAAATAAGTGTCGATATTTCGCTCGCCAGACAAACGGAACCAAAGATAGAGTTCAGTAATAATAAAGTAGAAATAGAGTAGATTAGATTAAGTACATGAGCGATTAGTTAACTAAAGAGAGATATTAAGGTAAATACGACAAATATTGAAGGACAAATGAAAGGAATTGTAAGCCAAATCTGTTTCTAAACTAACGAGCCCGAAAATATAGAAATAAAAAATACTTTGCTCGTCTTAAATAGTAAGAACCCTTGAACGAAGACGGAATTAGTTGAAAGGCAGTTTATCGTAAAAGAGATACATAAATTTGAAAAATTGAAAGGGAAATAATTTTTATTTTAAAGTCTACTAAAAAGAAAAAAATAATTGTCTTAACCAGGTATCGTTAACTAATTGAATGTAATAATACTATACAGGAAAACCTGTATATATTATCTGTATCGCTCAATTGTTGAACTCATATTACTAAAACTCATATTACTAGAAACTTGGTAGGATGATATTAATTCAGTTTCAAAGTTTTCACAATTTTAACACTTTCAAAGACTCTGTAATTGATGAGATAAATCTTGGATTCATGATTTGAGTCAAATGTTCTTTCACTTTTAACTTGTAATCGGTAGAGAATTTCCTTCCTTGTCTTCGTTAGGAATTTCTGTATCGAAAAAAATTCATTCAAGAGAACAAAAGAGATGTTAGCCAAATAGAGGATGTATCGTAAATGCATAATGAGTCCGCCAGGTACTTATTTTTAGTAATATGAGTTCAACAATTGAGTAATATCCTATCATATGATTACCACGTGTGCTCGACATATACAGATTTCCCTGTATACTATTATTACATTCAATTACTTCACGGTACATGGTTTAGAAAATTACCTCCTTTTTTTAGTACATTTTTAAATAAAAATGATTTTCTTAATTTTTAAAATTTATATATATTCTTTTTTATTTTTCTTTAAAAATTCAGCAAGTGGATGAAATGTTGCTTACAAAATTCCACCAAGACAGACAAATAGACACAAAAGCAAGCTAAATAAAAGCCATTAAAAATTGTTAACGAATGTTTAGCAAGCATTTGCTGAACTATCGATGACAATCATTTAAGTACGATAGTATCTCAAGTAGTATAGTAATCGTTCCAAGCTCAGCTCTTCTGTATAAACGAATCTTAATTTGCGGAAACCGAAGGATCGTTGAATCGTTATAATATTCCAAAGTCAATATTATCAATACAAACACGATAACACATGACAAATATGATTTGAGTTGCCATTGACTACCAAATTCGATTTAACTCCATCCAACAATCACAAAGCATAAAAATCGATCGGGTTACTCCAAGTCATGAACCTTGGTCTCGTGAAAACGATCCTACAAATCTTCAATCCTTACTGTCCCTTGTCAGTCCCTCGAGAAATGAACGATAAATTTGAACGAATATCTTCTTTGTTTCACTCGTGAATAATTTTTCTCGTGGCTCCAGGAAGATCCAAGAGGAAAGCGACACAAGAGGACGATGTACTTAATTCCCTCTTGGAAGGATCTGACCCTTCTCGGCGAGTCCCCTCATCGATCACGCGACTTATCCCTGGGTCAGCCCAGCTTCCATCGTTCATTCGTCTATCGAAATTCGCGGTACCGCACGCAATCGTGAAGAAATCGATCTTCTTTAAAAAGATCTACGCTCTGTTAAGGATTAAAGCAGAGACAAATATAAGATATCGTGGGTCTTTCTAGATTCAAGTCTATAAAATCGATAAATCGGGAGGAAAGTAAGAGAGACAGAGAGAGAGAGAGAGAGAGAGAGAGAGACAGAGAGAGAGAGAGAGAGAAAGAGAGAGAGAAAGTTTTTATACCACGCGTGGTACACGTGGGAAGCAGAAATAGTGCTTTGACGGAATGACGTTGTCGTTGGTTGTGCTGCGTGGGACGTGGAACTTCGTCGCGAGATCATCGTTTCTTCACAGTGTATCGGTTCATAAGTGCTTTTACTTCCGCAATTCTCTCTCGGTTATTCCATGTTCTTTCGTTCCCGACGTAAAAGAGAACAAATGAGAGGAGAGAAGAAGAAAGAATGAGAGAAATAGAAAAAATAGCGATGATAAAAAGAGAGAAACAACACAGAACAAGAAGAAATCAGTGTGGAATGTCTCGTATAATTACGTGCGAGAATAATAATTTATCAGGCGTTTAGAAAAAAAAAGAAAGAAAAAAAAAAGCAAACAACTCCGCTACATTAATCCGTTTACGTTTATAAGACAATAAAAACTGTGCTCGCAGTCATTCGTAATAGCAGTAATAGCAGCAATAATATAATAATGATCGTAATTATAATCATAACCATAACTGTCTTCTTCATCGTCATCATCATCACCATCATCATTATCATCATCATCGTCGTCGTCGTCATCATCATCATCATCATCATCATCATCATCATCATCATCACCATCGTCATCACCATCATCATCATCATCATCATCATCATAGTATTATAATCAATCGCCATTTCGTACTTCACAAATATGTATATTATAGCAATCTTATAGTCATCACCGTTAATTTAATCACTACTTAAGAGTTACTTTCTAATTATCGCAAGAGAAAAAAAGGACAAAAAAATATACGTTCATACATTTTTTCTGTATTCCCCCAGCTTTTCCTTTTCTCTTAATTCCGAAATACTTAGGAGGGGGTGGGGGGAGGGGGGACTTCTCTCACGCATACGTGTCTATGTATTCATATATATATAAATATATCATCATATTATTTTTATATATCTTCTTTCCTTGCCAACGAAACGATCGATACGGAATAAATTAGGCGCTAAATAAATAGAACGGATCACTACGGTTTTTCTCTCTTCGTTAAAGTAGATTCATACTTGCTGCATTCTTCCTTTCTTTTCTTCCTATTCATCCACGTCCCTCTTTGTTTCTCATTTACCGTCGCGTTCATTCGCAGAAGTTCACTACGTGTTAGCCGGCGAATTAGTTCGTAAGATCGCTTCACGATGTAAAAATCGTTCCCGTGTCACTACTAACGATGCTGACACGTCGAGAGTGACATTTTTTACTCCGCGTCGCATCAAGCCGGATTTGTCGCAACGATTTGTCACACCGATTTGCTTCGTATGAAACACCCGTCTTAACGCGTTCCGTACTAAGGTAAAAATTCACCAGGAATAATAATAATAATAATCATCGACAATACAGCAGAAATTCGAACTGTTCGCGCGAAGGGGTGGATTTCTCACTGTCGGTGTGTCCTTTGCGTCAGTTGCTTCACTTCCTCCATTTCTCCTTCTTTTTTTTTCTTTATTCTAGTGCAGCTAAACAAGTGCATAGCTGCCACAATGGCGTGTGTATCGTTTAATAATAGGGTCAGTATCTAAAGTAGCCTGACCACGCTGTTCTAAATTACAAATATATATTATATAATATATATACAATATATATATATATATATTATACAATATATGCATATTATATATATATATATATATATAATATATTTTATATATATATATATATATATATATATATATAAAATTTGAATGAACGTTCTTGATCAAGCTATAGTGGTTTACTTTATTCTTCTGTTCCTCTCTCGCTCTCTTTCTCTCGCTATCACTCTCGCAATCTTGCACTCGTTCTTTAAACACTCACTCTCTCCTCAGATCCTCCAAAGTTCGTCATTATACTTCTATTATCTTGCCTAATTATTTCTTTTTCCTGTCTTAGGTTTGTTACTGATATATATTGTTCGTTTGTCAACCGTCCAATAACCGTCATCGTCGTCATTCACCCCTTCTTCCTCGGCTCGTATTCGTCGTCGCGGCTCCGTCTTCCCTCGGACAATTAATAATCCTTAATAATGCAAAAATACTAGTTAAATCCCTGTACATGAAAACCTTGATGTGGTATACGTGTGGTGTCTTTGTCCCTTCATTCTATTAGTCTTCAAACTTGCTATCATGGCCGCATTCTATACAGGTATTCGTGTACGGTTTTGCGCGCGCGAATCAGTGTGTGGTTATGTGTATGTGTGTGCAGGTCCGACCGCCCACTCGTTCTCGTATTTCTTTTTCTTGGTGGACTCAAAAAAGCGTTACTTTTATTTGTTTCTAAAGTATCTTTTTACTTACAAGGTATTTGGTTTGCTCCATGCATCACTCTGACATGCAGTTTTTTTTCTTGTTTAGATATATAAATTATGGTAATGATTCGGTATTATAATTATAATAATAATTATTATTATTAATAGTAATATTATCATTGTGATCGGTGTGTGTAGTACCGCCGTTTTCTCATTTATCATTATTATTATTATTATTTTGTTTCTTTCTTTTTTGCTGGTCACGGAATCAGTTACTCGATATCTCTCACACCCGGTTTTATACGTTCTCGCTCATCCTTTCTCTCCCACTCTCTCTTTCCCTTCGCTTTTCCCATTCGCTATGCACACCTCATTCACGGTATTTTTTCGATTTTTCCCTTTTTTTTTACATTTTCTCATTTTTTTTGACAAAAAGAACAAAGGAGAAGATAAAAACATGCGTCAACGCCGTTTCGTATCGCCCTTTGTAATTCGGTGGCCTTCAAAAACGCCGGTACAAATCATGGTAAAAAGGAATGATGTCTTGGCTCTTGAATTAAACGCTACGTCGTTTTGCTATCGCACAACAAGCGGAAACGGGGGGAGGGGGAGCGTGTGTTTGTTCAAAAGGCAGTAACCGCGTGGAATTACTTCGTTTCGATCTCCATGAAAAAAGAAAGAAAAAAGAGAAATATTCAGAGTCCCTAAAAACTACGACGCGCAGCAGAAGGAGGAAGAAAGCTCTGTCATCTCGAGGTTTCCTTCGCGTAGAGTCGAAAGAAAGTAGCTATCACTATTATCACATGGTATAAAAGTTACGTGAAATGTCGCGAATAACGCTAATCGTACGATCATCCCAAAGAACCTGTTCAGAATCGGTCGATATGATAAAACGGACGCGAAGAAGAACAGAGAGGAAGTCACTAAAATATAAAGAAAAACGATGAGAATGAAGAAGGAAATCTTCGAAATATCGAGCTTTTTACCTCTTCTTTCTGCCTCCGATCTAGCGCGATGGATATCTAAAGACCAGCAAGATGCTTATACACAACTTCCACTTTCATCATATATGCAGTAACACTATTTTACAACGAGGTCTCGTGATATATTTCTACAAATAATAGCAAAAAGAAGGCGAAACAAGACCAAAGATACTGGATGTAGTGAAGAGAAGGAACGAGGAGATAAAAAGGGGAACCTTACGAATTTAATGAATCTAGGATAAATAATTCACGGCGAGGAGAAAGGAACGGAAAGAAGGCAAAGAAAAATAAAAAAAGAAATGGGCAAGGTACATAGTTGGAGAGATAAAGAGGAAGAAAATGGATAAAGAGGAATGAGAGAGAGAGAGAGAGAGAGAGAGAGCAGGAGCGAAGGAGAATCATCAAAACGATCGTGATGGTGCGATGGTAGGCTACAGGTCTACTATCCGCGACCCTGATCGGTGACCCTGACGGTTTTTAGAAGCGCCTCGCTGCGATCAGCGTTAGATTGGCGGCCGACACGAGGGTGCTGACGTTGTTGCTCGTATTCGTGGCTCCCTGGCTGGCGGTGGGTCACTTCTTACTCTTCTTGGTGGGCGGCTCCTGTACGTCCTGCGAGTCTTCGGTGTCCTCGCTGTCTGTCGGTCGAGGCGTGTTGTTGCTGTCGTCGTTGTCGTTTGTGGCGAGTGAATCGTTCGTGTCTTCGCTGGCAACGGCCGCTGTAATCGGCGTAGCGGGTTTATCCATCGAGTCTTCGGTGAAGGACGTGGTCATGCTGTTCTCGTCGATGGCCGCCGGATCAATACTGCCTAGTTCCTTACCGTTCACTGCCACTTCCTGATTGCTGTCGTCCGACGGTTCTGTCGCCTCGCCGTTGCTGGGCGGATGAGAGTTCCCGTTCTCTGTGGAGCCTGGAATGCCGTCCAGCAGCTCTGGCTTCAACTCGGACGCCACGTAGTGGGTCCACAGGGCGAGTTCCACCCTGTGGGGACTCCAGGTTTTGCCGTTCGACGCTGCAATGAAAAAAAAAGAACCAAACGTCTGTTAAATATTTAATCGTTAGGCGATAAGGATCGTCGAGACTGCGGACCTTTATGTATTTATGGGAATTTTCAATGAAGAAACGTACATGCAGTGACTAGGAAAAGTACTGGCGCATGATCATATTTTCCAATGAAGTATTTTTTTTTATCAAATTCTGCATTCCATTTTCCTAGGATCGAATCTCTGTAGTTGTATGAAGGTAATAATGCTTAATAAGTTACATTATAGGGTATATTATTGAAGGTGTTATTAAATAAAATTTAGTATGTTTAAGCCTAATTAAGCAGTCTACAAACCTATTAAAGATAAATTACTATACTAATACTTTTTGTAGCCACGATAATATACGAAAACATAAAATATCCAAAATAAAGTACAATAGAAATCCGTTTATACAAACTTGTTGGAAGACAGATAGTTTATGTAATTAGTATCTATTTATTTTCTTCACCACCTATGATTTTTCGCTCATATACTAAGAGTTGACATTCAGATAAACGGATTGAATCGGCAGGAGTTTATTTAATCGGATATTAACGAATGTTTCGTTCAAACAAACGAGATACTGCTGTACTTGTTATAATATACAAAAGGTGAAATCAATACCGATTTGGGTTCTGTTTCTTAGATTCTGTTCATAAAAATATAAATTTTCATAAATATCCGCAGTCTGATCGTCGAAATACTATCTTAATGTTTCGTTTCGAGTTATATATTTAATCGATACAGTGATGTTATGCAATTTGATTTAATTGGGAAACAAGAGTGATAGCGAGATCCTGATATAATAGTGATAGGGGATCAAGTAAATTCAGATTAATCGAATTATGCGAATTCAAGTCGTTTCGAGTGGAGAAGTATATCTATCTGAATCCATTGGGGGTCAAACAATTCATATAATACTTCATCGATTCCTTGTTACTTATGCTTTATTGTCTAAATAATAGGAATTCGTGTTAAGATAAATGGACTTAATCGGTTCAATAAGGAGTTCAGATAAACGAAGTTCCATGTGATTAGTACAAGTTTCTGTTCATACAAAAAAATTATTCATTTTTGTTCGTACAAATTATAGATAAAGTAACTTCGAATTATGTATTTCAGATTAAAGCAACTGCCAGTCGACGTGATAATGAACAGAAAATTAGCAATTCTAAAGAGTACTTTTAATCCGCAACAGAATCCTGTTGCTAATCATCTCGATTTAATTGAAATCAAATAGTTTAACTAATCTCAACTACACCCATAAACCAATATATACATTTTAATAGTAGAAGGGCTGGATAAAAAATTGTTTATTTTTCTTCCAATATAGTAATTTCATCATGACAAACACGAAGTTCTTAGAAGAAAAAGAAATGTGTTTGGAAATGAATAATCAATATGTACATATAGGTACATACTGAAGTGATAAAATAGTTTTACAAATATTTGTGAAACTTGTTTCTAAATTGTCCTGACGCTAGAACTATCGACGACTAAGATTATAAATCTTCTTTCAAAAAAATCAAAATCAGAGATGCATGAAAAAGCAAGCTTTTATCAAAAATCATTTAAATCTCGAGAAAATCTCGAGATATTGTGAATGCATAAAGTTCGTGTGAAGAATTATGAATTGGACGTTTCGATTACATTGATATTTCTGTTAATTCCGATAGGAAAGATCGTGAGAAAACTTGTTAAACGATTCGATATTTGCTCCATGTATCGCTCTTCTCTTTTTCCCTTTTTTAAATTTAACTAAGGACACTGCGTTCAATAATTAATCGACGATAAGTGAGTTAAACGTATATTAACAGAGGCACTCACTTTGTTTGTTCAGCCTCTCGACGGTATTTTGAATGTGCTGAACAAAGTTGAGGTACTCCTTAGTAGTATAATCGATGCCCTCGATTTCCGGTATTGCCATCAGACATTCGTCCGCCATAAAGGGTGCATTCTCTGGTGATGCTGCTGCCAATAGGGCTGACGCCATCGTGGTGCCTACTCCTTTCAAATTCGAGAGGGCAGTAATCGCCTGTTCAAGGTTTGGAAGCTTTTTGAACGCCTTCTTCGTTTCCGCCATCACAGCACGAGGTGTGTTCACTTTTACTAAATAGGACAATTGAGGATAGAACTTCCCACGCTGCAAATAATAAAAAAAAAGATCCAACGTTTAAAGGAAACATCACGATTTGCTAGACTAATGACTCGAAAGCCACGTGTACGTTACTTCTCGTATTCGTTTCCTGTTTCGTCGACTCTTTCAGCGCGTATGAAATAAATTATGACGTATACTACTATCGCATATGATGATGATACACGAGTTTTAGAAATACTTTTTCAAGCTAGTAAGTACACGTACCACCACATGTCGAAATTTCCAAGTTGTGTTCGATAAATTATAAAATTAGTTCTCGAATTTTAATTAGCAGCTTTTAACTTGCTAATTACAGAAAATGTCTTAAGTCGAATTGTTAATCTTTTGCGCGTGATAGTGTCGACATTTGAAAATCTTCTATTGTTCTACATATCGCTTCGTTTCTATTAAAGATAGATTACATTCGTACGTACATTTACAAGGATTAAAATCGATCTAATGAAGATTTATCTGTCTTTATTCATTTTTAATTCCACGGCTGTAGAAGTTTCCGATTAAAAATTTTTTGATTAAGAATTAACAAGTTCATATGTATGTACGAAAAATATATTTCCTGAAAGAAAGTTAAAATGACAGTATGGAAGTACAAGTTGAATCTTGTTATCGGAATTGAGCTGTTCACAGTTGGATTAAATTTCGAAGAGACATCGAAAGAAGAAGTTTAATCCTTCGTATATATGTTTTTGTATTATCAATCTGCTTTTCCTTTTAGTATCTTCAGTAAATTATTTTCGTCGGGATACTAAAATTTATAATCAAAGTGAAACGTGTGCCGCGATTAAAACCCGTTTGGAATCTTCGTGCTGTGCGCGACATATATACTGTTCAAATGAACTTTGAAACTTGTAAAACTTCGATTGGGTCTACAAGCTACCCACGAGTCTAATTCGCATTTTAGCGAAGAATCATAAACTTGATGTACACCGCTATCTTTAACAAGTTGCGTAATCGAACAACTTATTTATAGTTGGAAAAGCATATTTACATTGAGGTTTGACTATTTCAGAGTGTCAATTTTAATTTAATCATTTAGAAGAGCTAATTCCTCTTCTTGTAATTACATTCAACCCTGTATAACTCCACGTGACCTGAATGATGAATCTTTTAGTCCATTGTCAGACAAAATCAATTACATTCAAATCTAATCCGTTTTATCGCAGATTGAATATCTTGTAACTTTAAATATTTCATCGCGAGCAATTAACTTTAGGCTTGCTTAGACTGTTAGAGCTATAATTAAAAAAAATTTCAAATTTTAAATTCTATACATTTTTTAAAGCTATATACCCGCTGGTATAACAAGAGGGTTAACATCCAATGTTAAACTACTGTAAAGCAGTAGAAAGTTCTTGAATAATTCGACTATTTAATGCTTTATACAGTGTGTTTCTAGGCAATGATTCTATAAGAGAAGATAAGTTAAATAAACAAAGAATACAAATTTTCCTGAATATTACGAATTTTTCTCTATAGCACCACACTACCGCTTCTTTCCTTAAAGAAATCGAACTAAGTGATTAACGAAAGACTGAGTTCTGTTATTAACTTTGATGAAAAGAATTGAGTTATAGAGAGTTAGAAAACCAAAATATAACAGAGGATAATATCCAACAAAAATATCGACTCACTATTTGCTTCCATTTCATTGTTTGCACGAGCTCTTCGTGATTGAGATGCGCGTCCTTACCGCGTGACTTGATCTTCTTTGGAAGCTCATTCTGATACCTGCAAACAGAAAACGTCACCGGATGGTCAGTAAGCGAAGACAGTCGTGAATGGAACGTCAGAGTATGCAAGATCACGGTTACAGGGGAACGATTACGTAACCAGCAGTATCATGGAACATAGAAATCGTGGAATACTGATTAAAAATGCAGCCGCAAGAAGCGGTTTTCCACCTACTGACGCTCACGTGGTCTGGCAGACATCGGCGATGGAATACGAGCCAAATCGAGGACACGTTCTCCACGTCGGATTTTCCGATATTCCATCAAACATCTTTCTACTTTATTTCTATATTTTCCCTATTCTCTAAAACCTTCCAATTTTATTTCAACCCATCATTCTCTTTTAATCCATTTAATCCCTCTTTAATTCAACTGATAATTTTTGTTTCCTTTTTTTTCAGAATCACTATGGAATTTTACAGACTTTAATAATTTTGATTTCCATTTCTTAATAATGTCCTTTAGTGAACTTTATATATTTCTGAAATATTAAATAAATCATTTTTTAATTTGAGGAGAAAGATTCCTCACTATGAAAGTTAGGTGATTCTTTTTACGAGTCTCAAGTACAGATCATAGTAGTTTTGACTCATTTGTTTTACAAATTATCGAGACATCATTATATTATTCAAAACTTTTTTCTCCCTTTCTATATTCGTACTGCTAACTTATATTAGTGTCTGTATCAGCGTATATGTAAAATAAATATATTATTCAATGTTCAGGCAGAAAATTCGAATTAGAATTTAAGCACTTCTATACTTCAAACGTTTCGAATCCAAATGTTTACAACTGATCACATCCACCTTCGACCTCCATCTTCACTCTTTGCGTTTCTTAATTTAATACTTACGTAATTTTCGCTGACCACACAGACAAACACATGTTAGTTTAATTACATAAATTTGAATGCATTTAAATACCAACATCGTAACAAGAAATCGCTTTTAAGTTAAATAATTTTCACTAGAAAACGCGTGTTCCCCCGATTCAACGCGTATACAATGCGACAAAATTTAGGGAAATTTCCTAATTTCCTCTACGCCTATTTCTGTCATCTATATATTTTCTTACATTCCTAATTTCGATAAAAGCGAAATTACAAAATTTTTATTTCGAGTAACGGTTACGAATTAAATTAAACTAAATTTAATTTAATATAAGGAATTTTCCCATTTAAACGCTACCCACTATATTCCATGCATATTTCATAATAAATTATAAATTCGACAGATACCGTAACAAACATTTGAAAACCAATTACGTTCATTCCAGCTATCCTCGTTATACATACAGAGTAATCCAAATGTTTAATGCTAAAGTCTCAGTATTTGACTCAGCCATTGCCTATCACCATTCGTATTCTAATATACCGAGCAGTACTTTTTCTGTTCATATTATTTTATGCCGTTTTCTGAAGAATCTGGTTTCATTTAGCGGCGAACGTCCCGGTTCAGGTAACGTTTCCTCTTTTTCCCAGCGAACTCTTTCTTCGTCCCCATTATTCGGGTCATCGACACCGAGAGACAAGTTCTCTGTTCTTCGGAGGCTGTATCCGTGAACACGGCTATGCAACGGGAGAGACAGAGACAGATACGGAGAGCACTCTCTCGCGTGGTTTTATTGTAGGTACTTTCGGAGGTCGGCTGAGATCAGCTGTTTGGCTGAACGGCTAAACTTAGTTACGGATAGTTTGTATTTCATTCATATAATGTGACACTTGAACGCGTGTTTCCTTGAATTACGGCTGCTAGGCGGTTCACTGTCTGAAAGAGAGCACGTGAAGCATCGTGGAGGTGGTAATTAACGTATTACGTTGATTGCAGTGGCCGATAGTAGAACGGATACGTTCGATTGATTCCCAATCACGTTCGATGTACTTAGCTCGATTTTCTCATTTGTTTACTCGCACGTAGTTGTTTACTTATTCGCGAGTATAAATTTGCGATATGTAAATCACAGTATGTGATTCATAGTACGTAACCGTATAGTTGTGCACGAGTAGTATTCTTGATAATTAGCTTATTTGCGTTGCTGAGGTTGCTTTCCAATGACTAATAAGAATATAGGGAATTCGAGTTATTATCGTCGAATTAAAATTTTTAATAATTGAACATTAAGAATTGAAGAAGTGAATGATGTTTCGGAAGTCATTGCTCGGAATTTTCGAATAAAATCAAACACTTTAGTATTCCAATTGCCAACACTTTCAGAATCGAATCCTTTTTTTAAACTCTGCGCGTGTTTTTATCGATCGATAAGAGAAACGCATCTCTTCTCAAGTTTTTAATAACACAACTTTAATTTCTTTTCCCCTCTGTCAGCTAGAATCCTGAATGAAAAGAAAGAAAACTAATAATTCTCCATCGAGGTAACATTCTTGCTTTTTTCGAAAGTAAAATTTAAAATACCGCTGTTATTTTCATAGAACGTTGCAGAAAGGATCCCAGAATGTTTCCAATTACGCGCTGTATAAGAGCGATGGAACGGTTTGAAGATTAGGATTTTTGGTTTGCGGTGAAACTTGGACGATAATGAACAGTATTATCGTGGAAGAAGGAGAAAGACCACCGAGGAAACCGTAGAGCGGTTAGTTTGTCTCGCAGCCAAAAGTAATTTCTCAAACGAGAGTTCAACTGTCGTTGCTCTACGGCTCTTTTTTCTTTTTCTTCCCTTTTTTTTTTTTTTTTTTTTTGGTATTTTTGTTGCCTTCTTTTCGCAATAAAGCGGAGATAAGAATACAATGAGTTCTTTCGCGGGCAAAATAAACCTTGCACGATATCCTGACGATAATTCACCAAAATCCACGGCAACCAGAACTTGTAAAAGGCAGATAAATTTTAGTTTTTATTGAAATAAATGTTGAAAATCATACGAAAGGCATTTGAATGGTATTTCAGAGCAGAAACATAATAAAAAAGAAAGAATAAACTGAAATCTGTTAAGAATTGGATAAACCTTAATGTATACATAATTAAATGTATAATTATGTAATATGATTTATTATTAACGTTGGTTATTATTTTTTAGGTCGCTTTAAATCAAATTTACAAACAAAAAGCATTTGAGTGATATTAAAGACTATAAAAGGAATAACAGAAATCTGTTAAGAATTGGATAAACCTTGATATGTATATATGATTATGCCATATTATTTATTCTTATTGTTGGTTGGTATTTATTAAATCTTTTAAATTAAATTTATTTTATCCGCTTCCTTTTTCCCTGGATCGAATTTCCTATTATTTTTATTATATTATGTATTGGGTTGCTTCTCTTGAATAAATAAATATTTATTATCGACTAGTTGATAAAGATAGACAGTTTCTATGATTTTCTTAGAAAAAAGTAACGAGATATTGGATTGGTTCTTTTCCACTGGCTTCGACAGCGGAAGAGTATAAGAAAAAAGAAGCCCCAAAAGTGAGTTCCATTCGCTTGATTCTCGTCGATCGTTGAATTAATACCAAACGTGGGCGTTCCTCCGCGAGATTTCAAAGTGAAATTTCACATGTCTTTACATGGATGAAAATACTTCGTTAAAAGGAACGCACGCCGAGTATTCGTTTAATTGTCAATTGGCTTCATCCAATTTGCTGATAAACCAAGTACATTCCAAAACCTCACAAACTCGTAACGTATATGAGTTACTACGAACTATTACTGTATATTACATGGGTTCCTATAGATACAGTCTAATTTTCTTAAACATATTCATACAGCATATACTTTCAATTATAATATTTCGATTATTTCCATAAAAAGTCATAGATATCATGTATTTATATTATATGTTTCGCAATATTTTATTAGATGTCGAAAAACTTGGATCTGTTTCTACAGTGAAACTGATAAACATGTAGTACTCTTATGAGCGTAATTAAAAACTGGGATCTAAATAAGGCAAAGATTTGTCTCACAAAGTAAAAATTATGATGAGAACTCTACCTTACTTCGTTAAAATATTCTATTTAGAATTTATTCATTTTTCAAGATGTATTAAAATGCTTGAAGTTCCACGAGTTTTTTATCTTCGGAGTAAAATTCCATCATAAAAATTATTACGAAATAATGATTAAATAATTTTTAATAAAATAGAGAAGACCACGGACAAGCAGCAGAAAGAAAATGGCAAAACTTCAGTTTCAAAATGGTAAGTATAATTAATACCACATCTGTTTCTTTTTTGCAAAATTGAATCAAATCCGGTATTGAGTTCCTAAACAATTATATACACAGACAATTTCAAATTCTATCTAGAAATGGCTAGTTATATTTGTATATGCCAACGCCAATAAACTTTCTGCAAAAGGTTCAAAGTCGACATAAAAAACACAAATAGTATAAGCTTCGACTCTGCTTTTTTCTACCAGAAAAAAAACTTGAAACAGCAGAAAGTACCGTGTCACAAACTATTTGAACACGAATTTTTTGAGGTACCTTTAAGAGCTAATATCTCAACTTAAAAATACTGACATTGCCACTACTTGCACCAAGTTACAGATATGTACTCTGCACATACGTGAATCTTTAAATTTCCCATAAATGCACAAAAAATCTTCGATCTATCAATAAGAAACCATAAACAAAAAAAGCCAATAAAAAAGATCAAACGATCTAAATATCAAAGTAGCAAGAAATTGCAATTACCATGTAAGTGATTGCGATTATTCGCATGGTTATTCATTGTCGATCGTCCAGGTCTAGAAAGTCGAAGAAAGAAAACAATCGAGTAAAGTGTCGTAACGGAGCATTTCTTTGGTGTAGACGGTTCTTTTGAGACATAGCTCGAAACCTTTTCAGGACGTCGGCCGCGCAACCATTTTGAGAGGCTCTCGCGCGCCACGCCACAGAACGCCACGCAACGCTAAAACAACCTTGACACAATCGCCGTGCTTTAAAACGCCGAGGAGGAGGATTGTGCCTCGCGAGAACTCTACAAGCCTTATTTTTCCAGCTCGCTTTTACGACGATCCTTCGCCTCTTTTATTTCCGCCCCCCCTCGCGCGCACACCTACCCGTAATCCGCGGGAATATTTCGCGAATTCCAACGTGGAACAAGCCTGGAAAGCACGCGTATCCACGGGACTGTTCCTCTTTCACGGCGGGCCATTTTCACCGCGTTTTGAAACACCTTGTTGCCCAATAGTCCCGGCACCAATCGTTTTCACGACCGTTTCTCATCGCTGTAAACGTGTCCATTAATATATTATTAGCGCCAAATAGTTCCCAATACAATTTTACATAAAATTACGATATTATGATATTACCTATAATACTTTTAGAACTGCGGAGATTTTTGTTGCCTCTCATTTATGCGGATGGCTCAAGTGCAAAGTATCTGTTACTGGATCAAGTGAATTTTTAAATAGGTACTTTAGATGGTCTTTCGTGTTCCTGATATTGTAATTTGTAAATGAGAATTGCAAAGAGTTAGTTGATATATTTTTTGAATGACAATTTCCAAAGATGAAGGTTTATATAAATTTGCAAAGTTTCAAGAGGTTCAAGTATTTATGATACTTCTAAAATCGTGGCCGTTTCTTGTGCTCCGGATGTTTGTTTTGATTGCTCAAGGTGTTTGTGCAAAGTATCTAGTAGTGGAAGAAGTGAATTCTAAATATCTTTGATACTTCGCATTTTGGAATCCACTGGATTTTTGTAACTGAGTATTTTTGGCAAATTGAATTTCTCAAAGACTCTAGTAACTGTATGGCTGAAGAGGTAAGACATTTAAGATGCGAAGATATCTTAGTCATTCGCTAGATATTCCAACCAATATCCGTGCAAAGAAACCTATGAATCGGACAGGAGACTCATGAATCGCAACGAGATCTTCAAAAGCAACTTTAACGCGATCGGGTGTATCTTTACTCTTCTGTTTTTGCTCCTTCTTTGGAATTCTTCTATCATTAGCCCATTAAGCACTGAACTCAAATGCAACGTTACTGAAAATCACCTAATTTCTTTTGTATATCCTTGTATTACCGTTTATCATTCGCTTATTATCCCAACTATCGCTAGAAGAGTAACGCGAAACCTTCAGCGGTGCTGTAGAAAGCCACCAAATAGGAAGAAAAATGATCATCCTTCCAAGTAGATACATAGATACAATTGACTCAATTAAAAATATTCGCAATTAGAATTATATCATAAACGTATATTTGAATCTGCCAACTAAGATTTCAATAAAATAATATTTCCAAAAACCATGATAAAACGAGAAATGTCACGAGAACTGGTCTGAGCACCTGCAGCATCTTAATTTTACAAAGATTATCTTGCAATTGTTCTTCCGAATGAATAACAGACACGCCTATCATTGTCAGAGTTTTATATATAAATTTTCTGCCAGCTAAAATTCCAACAAGATTAAAATTATTTCCGTAAACACGATGAAATAAAAACCACGACAAAGTAAGGAATCTTACGAGAAAATAAGGTTGAGAACCACTGTAACCGTAACTTCACAACAAAAATCGGTGACCAAACTGTCGAAACTCGCCCATTCCCATAGTTTACGATTGACGAAATCGACGGAACCATAGAAACTCCGTGAAGACAACGAAACAGATATTTATTAGAATTACAAGCACAAAAGGAATCGAGCAGCGATGACCACATCGACTACAGCTCGACGTTCGATCGCTAACCGTTTGACCCCAATGTTTTCATCGCTTTGACGAACGAGTGAATCAGCGAAAATATTTCTACGAAGCGAACTTGTGTATCACCTAACGGAAAACCCGATGATATAGGAAAATGTAGGCGAATAGATCGCAATGATCATTCTACGCGTGTTTCCCTCGCCACGTCGTGAAAGGTTCTCCCTGCTTCTTCACCTGAGTATCCTGTTGCCCTCGGGTTTCTTCAAACTGCAAACCGGAAAAGCGTAATTTGACCGTAGCAAAAAGTTGCGGTCTCTCAACCTCGCGAACGTTGCTTTTCACCTGTCCCTTCTTCAAGAAAGAATTCTAATTACCAGAGGTGCAAGAGTCGATATACTTATGGTGATTATTTTACCTGCTTTTGTAACAACAATGCGTAATTTAATCTCCGTGAATAGAATTTTTTCTATCCCGATTAGCGAGATATTTCCCCAAGTCTCTTCCTTTAGTAACTTCGACACTAGATGAGTTAAGTAAAAAACTAAAGGTTACTTTTCTTCTAAATTGTCATAGGTTTTTAAGGTAAATTAATTGTTCGATAAATTTCTTTTTTATGAAATAACACAGGAAGTTAGTAATTTGGTTAACGTTTTAAATTGACTGAACTGGTTTTAAAATTAACTTCTTCTTCTATGACTTATTCTGTAAATTAAACGGGACAAAAGAATTAATCATTTGACATAAAACAATTTTTCCCAGGGCCACTGAAGAGACAAAGAGGCTTATTTTTATTCTACAAAATTCACTCCAAAGATTCTTTCTTCTATCGCATATCCAGCGCAAGACATATATTGTACACAGCCGTATATCGATAATAATCATCTGTTCGCATTGGATTATCTAATTAAATACATAAGCATAAGTGGAACAACTACGTCCATAAAATTTTATAGGTATATAGCAGTAAACACTGTAAGTGCTAGAGTAAGTTGTTTTAGCTTTCAGAACAATTTCAAAATAGAGCTAATCGGAGTGCCAAAATGAACAAGCACATGGCATTTGTTTACACATAAGATCTTCGTTTTGGCACTCACATCATTTGTCGGTGATCCTATGGGATTCAAAGCTAGAGTATCTCCCTTTAACTCTTTGATTTATAGATGACTATCGCAGTTCGATTTACATTTTACTTCACCCTGTATTCTTTATTTTATACGACGAAGGCCATTAATAATTTTTACCACGTAAAATATAAGATACAAAAATACTGAAATACTTTATTGAAATGAAATACTTTAATCCTTTCGCTACATCCACGAGACAACTGAGTCATGAGACTATATTTTATGTTTGTGTAAACATATTGCGTAACAATGCAAATTGAACAAAAGAAAGCAAATCAGAAAATAGCATACTATACTGTGCTCAACCAGAGTTGTTAACTTATCTTTCAAGATGTCGTATAAGTGTCTTCGTTCATAATCATTCTGTTATATTTTACTATGGAAAGAGTTCAACTTCGTGTAACTATATTCATACGTGGTTATAACGAGCGTTCAATGTTAGTCGATTATAGTCATCTTTAATATATAGTGAACACTCGTTGAATAGTTGTAGTTATCTTTAGTTTACCACGAGCTCGCTATTCTCTAACTATACATAGTCACCTTTAATAGCAAGTAGAAAGGATTAAATATAACATAACCTTATTCAAAGTGTAATAGTCACTTACAAAGCAACGATGCTATCTGTAAATGAAAAAGATATATAGTTACCTTTAATGTACGATGAGACTCACGTTTTATGACAATAGTCACCTTTAGTGCCGAAAGGGTTAAACCTAATTAGGTTAGGATCTAATTCAATAATAACTCAATTCGAACAGTTGCAATCACCTATGACTCAACGATAGTAGGTATAAATTAGAACGATACATGTAGTTATCTTTTTTAGTATACGATAATTTTGACGTTTAACGAGAATAGTCACCTGTAATAGCGAAAGACATAGACTAACGTAAATCAGATTATTATTATAGTAATACTTGTAATATTGTCGTATTACCTAAAAATAATCTAAACCAAACTATTACTGTCGTAACACCTGTAATACTGTCGTATAGCTCAAGGAAAACGTATTTCCCTAAACTTTCACTTCATCCACCTGATCATCCAGCGGCGCATAGAATAACTTTAACAACTGTTCTCGGTAATCTTTAACCGAATGTAAAAGAGCTAGGAAAATTCAAGCACCTCGAGTTGGTATTCAGTTCGCGAGTGACACGGGCGAGCCGTGTCCGCAATCCTTGTAAGTTTATCTTCTTAAGAAGCTACTTGGCGGTGTACTTCTATGCGACTCTCGGCTGATACAAAAGAAAAGAGTATCAATGAAGAGAAAGCCGACTTTGAAAATACAACCGTCTGTGACCTGCATCGTTGGGGCTCTTTGCCATGAAGCACACGTGGTGTTACGCAACTGTTCCTTACAGCGTTAGAAAAACAAACGATGAAAAGAGAAATAATCGCTAGGACACATAGGAGGGAACGTTTGAAAAACTTGTGGACCCGGTGTTAGGTTTACATGCGGCATTATTGAGTCTAAAAGTATAATAAACAATGTGAAGCGAATTTGAATAAAGATGAAGCAATTTGATACAAAAAGTACTGGAGATTGCATATTGAAAATATGTATTTGATTATTAAGGCTCTAATTTCGAGTACACTAAGCGTATTGTAGGATATTTACAACAGTGAGATATTTAAAGAAAGTTAGAACTTAGGAGTATTCGATTATTAACGACGATCTACATTTTAAATATATCAAGTAATTTAGAATAATGAAATACTAAATTGAAACTATGACTTCACATTAACTAGGACTTTAACATATTAGACTAGTTAGAACTATTGAATGAGTAAAAGTACTCCAAATTTTGGCCATGTGTCTACAAATATGTTAAGTAATTCAGTAAAGAAGAAGTATTTAAGAAACTTGAAAATTCGATCGCTAGATATACAGCAAGTTTTAGATATAATATATCAACTACGTATATCAACTACGTAATAATAATTCGGAATACTCCAAATTCTTCCAAATTTAGTATTTCAAGAATATCGAACGAGTCTCTATGTTAAGTATTCAAGTTCACTATAGCGAGTGTTCACATACTTTCGTGAACCACTATAAGTAATCCTGAAGTAAGCCAATTAATAAGCCAATTAACGAGCCACTATAAGTTGCACTTCTTCCAAAATATCTCATCTCCCAGAGCAATTCCCACTGACGCACAATTCGTTTACCATGTTTCGCTCACTGAACATGATTCGAGGAAGTCAGATACATCGCGTAACGATGACAAGGCATCGGTGGACGCCGTAGAAAAGTAGCCTTGACGTAAACAAGCTTTGCCAGCAATGAAAACAACGGTACCATTCCCCTCCGCCTTTCAGCTAGAAGAGGACTGCAAGCAAAGCCTCTTCGCTTCCACATCGATCGCGAAGTTGCAAATTTCCAGTTAACTATCAATAAGAAAAACCACATAGAAAATTATTCTCTTACATGTATTAAATAATAGTAACAATAAATGATTCAGTAAATTCGTCTACCACTGTATCCATCCAATGACTTCCGTTGGAATATGTATGCTCAATGGATTCCTTGTTTCAGCTCTTCTAGATACGATCAGATGTATTTCTCTGAAGTCAACAATTAAATTTATCGTAATCATTCGTTTCCTTAGCGTGGAATAAAGGCACAGAACTCGACTTGTAAATTTAAGAATCGTAATCCCCAAGTGGGACGTTTCTTCTAGATGAAATTATTTTTATAGGAAATTTTGTCACGAGAAATTCTCAACGCTTATTAATTATACCGTGGTTGTTTTGAAAGATTTCTATAGGTTTTTGCTAAATAAAAAGAAGTGACTAAAATCTATAACATGTTTAGAGATACTGAAGACCTCTTTGTTCATATATACTCTTCGCAGACAAACATAATTTTCTATACTTCATAGACAAACTGGGTGCAAACCTAATTTTCCTATTACTCCAGACTCTCCAGAAGTCTGATAAAATTCTGAGATGCTTATAAATGTCTGTGCTACAGTAAATAAATGTGAAAACCCGGAACAAAAGATCCAAGGATAAAATTTCTTGGATCATCAACGATCCAATTTGCTTATAGAGGGTTAACGTCCCCTTAAATTTCTTTCGCCCTATTAAAAATATTTCTTTATGAAAACATTATAAAGAGAAAATCACAGATTTATTTAGCTATGATAAATAGCGAAGTACCGAGAAATACCGTTCCTGGACTTTTCATCCCCTTTCAGGCACAAAGAAGACGCGTTTCCCCGAAGCCAACAATTCAATTTATCGTAATCGCTCGTTTAACTGGCACGGATAAGTTTTCCAAGGTGTGTATAGATTGTTAAAAAAGAGAAGAAAAAATGAAGAGGAAAAAGAGCGAACGATTGGTCAAAGGGGACGTGCAGAGAAACGAAGAAAGATTGACGCTAGTTTGATCTATGCGGAATTAACAAAAACAAAGGGAAATTGGTGGGGAAGGGTGGAAAGAGAGGGCACTATCGAACAGAGAATGAATAATTAAACGGCGGAACGCGGGACGATCGTGGATGGTAAAGATTCCATTATTATTGCCCGATTCCCGGTCGTCGTAGGAAAGACTAAAAAGTCGTAACGTGGAATTTAACGAGTCTCGAACCTGCCTTTAATTAATTAAGCCAGACGTGACGCCAGTGGAATTGAAGCACGCGCCGTGGAAACCTCGTTGTCGCTCGCGGACGCCTCGTCAACGGCAACTGTCCCGGTTCCAAGCATTTCGCTCCGAATTTCAGTCGAGTTTACATCGAGCTGCGTTCTATAATTTCGCAGTAGAACCAGACAAATCGGATTCCCCTTGATAAATCCTCGTTTTTATCGTCTCCACGCTCCAAATTCCGCGCGTCGGTCTTGATAAACGAGCTTTATCCAACGCCTTGTCTTTGGTAATTTGTGTAACGAGAGAGGATTGATTCTTAAGGGGCTGCTGCTGACGCTTTGTAAGCCGAGTCGGTAATTTTCTTCGGAGGTAAAATATTCGGTATACGGGCGAATCTCTTGAATGAAAAATGATACAATTTTTAATTTTATGAAAATCATTCAACTTTGATATATGTACACGTTGAATGCTACGTGAAGTTTGTGTCTCATCAATAGCGACGTAATGATATCATTTTTCAGCACAATACGTAATTGGTATTTAATTAGTAGAAATATTAGTACTTAATAATAAGGTTCACAATTTTCAAGTAATTAATCTTCGTTATAATAATTATAAGTTATATCGTGTACCATATATGACAAATGTTTCTGAGTTAAATGTTGAATAACCCATACTAAACGTTAATTGAGATATTCAAACTAAATAAACAGTTACGTTCGTAAAATTGTCAATAATTTGAATACTAACAATGTGAAATATTAAATAAGTCAAAAAGCATTCGAACAATTTCAACTTTTTAATAACTGTTTATTTAATGCAAATGTTTCGACCAATTTCAAAAATCATTCTCTAATAATAGTCACGGATGACCACCATTAACCAGCAATGTGTTAATAGAGAAATATATATGTGTGTATTATCTCATTAAGAGCAAACATTGTGTTAACATAACGTTTCATTTTCTACTTTTTCTGGTCTTTTCCCATTATTAAATTTTGCTTGCCAACAATGTGATTATAAAACGAATTCCAAGGATTTGCTTTTTCCATTCAGATCCCAGAATTTTACGGAATATGAAGAAATTGAAGTAGTTATGAAGCATTACGATAAACCTCTTTCTTCAATTTTGGAAATATTTATTACATATCCTATCTTTTGACAATTAACTATTTACATTTGTAACTTGACAAAATATTACATGTTACATTATTTATGTCCTTCGATAACGTGTTTACTACGTATTTTTCTGCATCATATCACGTGACCATAAATTACTGCTCTTGTTAACTTTAAACACAATGTTCATCGAAATTCTTTTCGATATAGTAAAAGTTAATAGACGTTAACTTTACTGTTTACTTGGTAATTACAGAACTTACATATTTCCATACGCGATAAGTAATTTATCCATTAGTAGACGAATAAATTCGTATCCAGATTCTCGACAAATATAAATTTCCTATATCAAGCAGTATTTCTGAAAAAAGAAAAATAGTCTTGCATTGATTTTCTATGGAATCCCGCAACTCTAACCTAGAAATATTTTATCAAATTACACGAGTTTCGTTGAACGTAATAACGAATTAAAGTACGTTTGTCACGTGTAACAAACCTTTAGATCTCTGTGCGTGAAATTAAACCGTGAATGAATAAAATAAAACAAAGTTGGACAATATTGACGTAACCTTACTTCACAATTTACAGAGCTCTGTTATATTTGATAGTGGAGGACTATTCTTTCATTTAAAATTTACACTTTATCCAGCAAGCATATCTAATGATAAGAATCTACATTAATAAACAATTGCCAATTAATTATTATCAAAAATATTATAAACAGTTAACACTGTTTAACATAAAAAGAACATTATGACATGAAACCAATTGACGGCTGTCAACAATGGACACTGTTTAGTTTTTAATTACGGACCTAGAAATACACACATATATTTTAACCTCAAATAGCTATGTTGATTCATGGAAAACTATGATAATTTATGTTACATTACTAAAATTTGGGGTATTTTATCTTATTTTGTACTTTACATTCTCCATGATAAAGATCGGTATAATAGAATTAGATTAAGTTAAAAAGTCAAAAAATTAAGTAATCTAACCTTAAATTGTTATAGTCTCCAATGACTCAATGATACCAGTTTACGAGTTAACCTAGTTGAATTCGCAATCATGATCACGCAATGGCACATATTAAAATTTTCTATGTAAATACATAAATAAATAGTGATTCCTTTTATAAGCTTTTGTAAAATTGCCTTTATGCGAAAAATATTACACTAACGTATATAACATACGAAAGCATGGTAAGAAAATATAAGTTGAATTTTAAACAGAAAGAAGTATAGGTCAGAGCAGGATACACAAAAGACTTCAGTTTGTGGAACAAAAAGTCTATTTGACATGACAAAAGATGTGAGAAAACGATTTCCGCAGGGAGAATATACACTGGTTTCGGATTTAGCAATGTCATTTGATTCGAATATTATATATAATTTAAAATTTGGCAAGGGATGAATAAATAGAAGAAAATTCTGAAAATGTTTAGTGATAGCGCTTGTAGTTCCAAAAAAGGGTAATCAATTGTCTTGTACAACTTATGGAATATCAATAGATATTATACAATAGATTTTAAATATTCAAGAATCTGAAAAGCAATAAATTATTGATAAAGAACATGCGAATTCTATTCACGTAGAGAAAATAAACGTACACATTTTATACATTGCAGTAGGTCAATTTATGTATATTATCGAAAATACATTTGTAAAGAATGCCACCACCTAAAATTTGCTAAAAAAACCTTGGCTAATTAAATACAATTTTGCGAAACAGTTGCAAGTGTAGAATTTCTGAAATTTTTTGTTTGAATGTCTAATATTATGATCCTGAATTAAATATTTGAAAATATTTAAATGAACATCTTAGGATATTTCACACAGTGTAAACATGCGAAAATCGTACTGAATACAAAAGATGCAAGAGTGTATCATTGGTGCTAAAGAAAACAGTCTATAAGGTTAACTGCAAAGTTGCGTATCGTGAAATTTCAAAGAGTCAATCATTTGATTTGGAAAAGAAATGAGGATATAGGCTAGATGAACCAACCATTGAAAAAAAGAATTGCGAAAACAAGAGTGGAGAAAGGTTCGTTAATCGTGTCCGAACGAGTCAAGGTAGTTGTGTGACGCCGTGAAAGCGACGCCGGCGAGTCGCCTCTTTCACTGGCATCGTTGCCAGCGCGACGCTTGCTCGAAAATCCATTTAACATTCATGGAAATACAGAAAAATATTTAGAAGAAATTGTATCATATTTTTTCGTGCATCGTAACATTCTTTCTAAAATTTTTAAACACGCTGTCACACGAAATAACACCAAATACAATAGCAGATCATGAGATCGTAATGGCAACGTCGAAACTTCCTCGATGAGGTGGCACAAAATTCCCACGAAAATTCCTAGGTCAATATTATCGTGGCGAAAATCCATATTAAATATCCAATTACTACTAC
Organism: Bombus flavifrons; assembly: GCF_040668555.2. NCBI lineage: Eukaryota > Metazoa > Arthropoda > Insecta > Hymenoptera > Apidae > Bombus > Bombus flavifrons. Next base: position 5,227,347 of record NC_138455.1, on the reverse strand, counting down.
TAAAACTAACCAAAATATCATACTGTATTATTGTCAAAGAAAAAGGAAGTAAAGAGGAAAAAAGTGAGTTAATAGAATCACCACGTGACAACACGAGTATGTATCCTTTCTACGACTAGTTAAAAGGCGATCTAGCGACCACCGTGTTTCGAAGCCGCCGCTCTGGCGATCGTCGTCGATCATGGGAATAGGAGAGAGTAAATATACTATCTGAAATTGCAGCTAGGTCCGACGAGGGGGCCATACGGGTAACACACACAACATGCGGTATGTGGTGGCAACTGGCGCGCCACGGGTTCATTGTCCCGTGTGTGCCCGTGGTGGAAGCCCCTCGTTGAAAAGGAGGGCCCGTGTGTATCGGGCGTAATATGTCGACGAAATATCAGACGTTATATCGAACTTACCAGTTGTCCAACTTGATCAACTCCTCGGGCTTTTTCGTCTTCCGATCGGCTTTGAGTCTGAGGGCCTGCGGATAAAGCTTCAAGACGTGTTCGAACTGACTCGCTGTGCCCTCCGCGAAGAAAGTTGCTGTGTCTTTCACGGAAGCCATTGTGATAACTGAGTTTCGACGAACGGCCGTTGGGGCGCAGCACCGACGCCTCTGTGCACTATACACGTCTTTGTCGCTCCCCTCAACACTCTCTGTCCCTCCTTCTCCGTCTTCTTCCTTTTCTATCCTCGTCGAGCGGTGTCTCGCTTTCTTTCCTTCTCCCTCTCTCACTTCTTCGTGCACCCCTCTCCGCGCGTGCCACGGGAGAGGACCGACCACGCGAGAAATCCTATTTTACCCTCTGACTCGTTCGAATTCTCTTGGTTTCACCGGCGGCGGTGATACGCGACACACGCGTGGGACGCGTTCACGATCGGCGCACACACAGAGTTGATCGCGTTCCGAGAGAGAGAATTATCGACGATAGCACGCGTGTAAAGCGGACTTCACTACCAGTGTCTCTCTCTCTCCGTCTGTCTCTTTCTCCTTCTAGCTGTTTTTCGATTTCCTCCGAAAGATATTTCTTCACTGTATTTCCCAGGATTGACGTTTCTAGTTTAATACTAGACCACCGATATATATCGTGAAGTCGAGAGATGTTTACGCGGAACGCGTGATGTGCTGCAGAGCTACGAGGTCTCGTGCGTACACTCTCGTAAGGGAAAATCACCGTAGTTACACGCCGAGAACTCGCCTTCGGACCTCGTTCGACTGTCCCGGGTGGGGAGCGCGACTCGACGTCGCCAATAGAGAGCAGCACTGCTCGGCGTGTTTCTCGCTTCTCTCTTTCCCCCTTGATCCCTCGCTCTACCTCTCTCTCTCTCGCCGTCACGTCCTTCCACCTCTTTTCCACCACCCTTATTATTTGTACCGAAAATTTCAACCGTTGCGTGCGGGCACGCACACACGAGGATCAACGTTACGAGGATTACGATAAATAACAGAATTCTCTAATATTCTATACCACGTCTATGAAAAGCGATGATATATATCTGGCTCGGTCCAAGCTGGACAAAAAGGAGAACGTGTAAGATACGCGAGCAATCGGAACGCAAAGAACCTCCTTTCTCCTCTCTGAAGTCTCTTCGTCGAGCACTCGAGAGAGCACCCGTGTGTTTCCCTCGGCGCCAGCAGATCCTTCCTCTTTTTTTCCCTCGCTCTCTCAGAGAGCTTCGTACGAATACATGCGGTTTCCCCGCCGGATGTCCGCGAAGTATAGAGTCTATCTGCCCCCACCTCTCTCAGTAGTCCTCGTACACGCACGTATGCACCGATATACGGAGGAACTCTCGGAATACACACGACGGTTCTCCCGTACTTCAATCGTCCGTCGCGCGGATGATACTATACACGCGCGTTCCGCAAGGGTACGTGCCACCCCCTTCTTTCTCGCTCTATTTACTCACGATCGTCTTTGATCCTCCCGTTTGTCAGAACTGGTTGTTGTACGGACTATTCCCATGTAACTGTTCGTGTATCTTCGTGTCGAGCAGAAAAAGTTTACGCTGAAGCGTTGATGACGAAAACCCGTTGACGATCTCATCGACGGCAACGGTGTGACGTTGATGACCAGAAGATAAGAAGGACAACGCCGTGTCTTTTTCCCTCGCAAGAAACGGCCTCGGTTTTTAGCTCTATCGCACGTCCGCCTCCGTACGAATCACCACGTTCGATGGCTGTGTACGCGCGCCTGTCTCTGCACGACTCCTCAACACTCTGTATCTGTCTTTCTCTCTCTATCCTCTCTGTCCGTCTCTGTTTGGATGAGCGCGTGTGAGTGCGCGCGCGCACACACACTCACAACCACACCAACCAACCGACCGACCGACCGACCGAGCGAAAGAGCGGGCAGAACGAAGCTCGAAGCCTTCACTCGAAAAACGGGAACACACAGAGTGTAGTGCGCGCTTAGGCAAAGACTACGTATAGTCAATCGCTTGCTCTACTCTGTGTATGCTGACTGTAGTGAAGCGGCCGACCGACTGAGGGCAGCGCCTTCGCTGCCTTCTGCCTGTCCCCTTTTCCTCTTGCCTCTCGGGACTCTACACTACTACTAAATCGCCCGACCCTATCTCCCCTCTACGTAGATCCGCTCCCACTCGCTCTGCCCCTCTCTCTTTCCTATCCTTCCTAATACGTAAAGCAAAGGAATAGAAGCGATGGATTGCGTTTTATCATATATAATGCTTTACGCAGAAATTCGTCGGTCGCTTCGACGATAAACTGTATTATTTCTCTTGCGACCCCTCTTCGCGGACTCCCACGAGCGGCGGACGCGCTCGATATGTACCTCCTCGTGAAGGCGCGTACCGTTCGCTCGATCGCGCTGGGTCGTCCGACTGGAAATCGATGCTAAAGCCGGGGTAGAGGCGCGCCAGTGGTGCCGTAGCACGGCTGGCACACACCGTGTGCTCCAACACAACGCTCGATAACGTTGTGTGTGTCCCTTTACGTGCGTACACACCGTCACGCTCTATACCAAGCGAGATTAAATCGTGTAGGTAGACGGGGTCTCGCATATACAGAACGGTGCTTGTGTGCAACGCGTCACGGTCTACGGATATACGTGTACGCCAGAAGTGGCTCGACACGCACAAAAGGGCATATGCAGGAAAGGAGACTCTTGCAACCCTTGTGGGATACGAACATTTTCAAAAAGTCTCCGTGTGCTTTGAACACTCCCAAATGCTCGACGATTGGTCGCTTGCAAAACGTAGAGGGGGTAAACGTGTTTTTTTATGCTTGCGGAGGAAGATCACGAGACGGATGCCGGAGCCGTTGGGAAACGAGCGATTTCACAATTTTGTAAACGCAACGACACGCGCGCTGTACTTCCGTGCTTACGAGCTTAATGACGTTCGTTCTGCGAATCGACGAGTTGAAACTCAATTAAGAGAACGTGCTATAAAATTGCAGCTTCTTTTTTGTAAATTTCATTCTAAAATATTTTCTAGCATTTCTTGTATTTTGCTTCGCCTGTAAAATTCGTCAAATATTTTAGTAATTAAAATAATTTGAAAAATCGGGTTTGTCCAATTTTAGTTACTCTCTCCTTTGTTCTCGCAATCCGTTAATTTTGCATTCCACTACTTCTTTGTTGCTAGTGTCCGTGACCGTCGTGCAAAATTGCAAGCAACAGGGAAACTTATGGCCGTTTCTTCAAAACTTTTCCTATATATGTGTATCTCGCGTAAGGGTTTGTCTCTGCTATGTTGAATATACGTATATACGTAAGTGAACGAACGTTCATTGTATCTAGCATATCCCTTATACCGTCATATACCACACGCTACGCCGTGCGATAGTGTGCTGCCGTATAATCATTCGGCAAGCTGGTGTTGGTCGACGATACCGATGTGTTCGTTGTGAGATCTCGCTTCACCGCCAGCCCATGCCCATGAGTACCATAGCAAACGGCTCACTACCAATGTCAGCAGCACTACCACCAATGCATTGTATGGCTGCTACGGTCGGTTGAGTGTACTGGTGGAAAGTGCCGAGCGAGCGCTTGCGCTTCGGTAACTTTCCATTGTCGGTGCTTCTGCACAGCAAGAACGAAGAAACTTACCGAGAATCTTTCGAAACTTTGCAATCACAAATTGCTATCCTAAACTCAAAGTATCTGAAAATTATAAAATTTAAACAATTAAATATTTTTAGGCCATATTCTTCTCATTTTGAAGTTTTAAGAAACGGTATTAGCAAGAGTATAATACTTAAAACTATATAGGTCCGTTTTCTGTAAACTAAGTTTAAGACAGTACCGTACACATAGTTCTTTTATTTCGTATAACACATTGGGAATTTCGATGGGAATAGGTCCACAAATTTTCTGAGTTGCTTTGTACTATTTTCGGGATATACACAAAACGACAAGGTCAGCACTTTTAAAATCTGCAAGGCTTACGGCAGGTAAAAATTTTAAAGTTTAAGTAGCTAAGCTACCTAAGTTTAGTGTGGATGCTCGGCATTTACTGTCGGGGGTTGTACGAAAGATTAACCTTAAGATTAACGAAAGTCTTCAATAGTATATATCTCGAAATATGTTTGCCATAAATTACCCAACAGTAAAAATTAAAAACTAAAAGCTAATATTTCATACAAAACTTATCAAATTCAAATCTAAGAACAATTTCCTTTAAGGAAAAAGATCATCTAATGTAAAAGATAAAACTGAAAATATTAAGACACTCATTCCTTCATGCTTCCACTACTCAAAAGGTACTTAAAATTTAAAAACTGGAAAATGTCTCCCTAAATTAAAACTCAATCGTTTAGCGATTTCAATCTTTGCTCGCATGTGCGCGAATTTGCCGTTTACGTATTTTAAATGGCCATGGGGAAAACGGAATCTGGTAATTAATACGCGGGGGAATATTCGGGTGGTGAGAAACGAGCGATTATTGGGACTCAACCCCGTAGGCCTAGAGCGAGCTGTACATAATTTTTCGGGGAAAGAGGGGGCGGGGCCGAGGAGGAAGACGAAGAGAAAGGTTGGTTTTCTTTTGAAGCGCGTTTTAACAGACAACAGAACCAGGCAGCCGGCCATAAGCCCCGCATCATGGCCGTCGACTCACCGTTATGTGCCGAGCATCGGTGAAGCCCTCGTGCCCCCTATACAAAAGAGAGAGACCCGACCCCCTCTGTCCCTCGGGCGCTTGAAATTCAACCCCGGCACTGCTGGCCGCTCCAGGGTTGCCAGATCGTGTTGCTACAGCTGCGAGGTTGCAGCGCGCCGTTATCGTCGTTATCGATGCTTACCGCACACCCGGACAATCACCTAACCTCAAATTCAGCTATAGGACGAGTGTAGCTTGGTTCTGTTATCAGCACCGTCGAACCTCGGAACATCCCTGTCCAAATCGAATGAATAGTTTTTGAAAGCATTACGAATTGTCTATCTCACGATACGTTTTCTCTTTGTGTTTTCATACTCGAGTATTTTTCATTTGTGTCATTAAAATCTTTTGGTATTATTTGTTAACTTTGTTACGTTTTTTAAATCTTTACGTAGCAATTTTGTTATCGTTTAAATGAATGAAAAGATATTTGATGTTTTAAGAAAAACTGTAATATAACGTTAAAATAAAAAATCATGAATATTAATCAATGACTTTTTTATAAAACTTAAAGAACGTAGCAAGATTAATAGAAATCTCGCAAACGAATGATGTTAATAGAATGTAAATAATTTTATAATGGACTTAAGCTGCATTGAAGCCTACGCCATTGTTTGTAAGATCCTACATTGCGTATACATTATTACGGAACATACGCCCCATAGATTCTACGCCTTTCTGTTGGTGTTTCTAAAGAGCGACCTGTAACTCGCCAATTATTTGTCGTCAGCAACAGGTCACACTCTCTTTCCGTGTCTATGGTTTACCCGGAAGTCAGTATACGTGCTTCATAGAATAATAATAACATCACGTATGCAATATATCGTATATTCCCTGAACGGGCTAAAATGATACTACCTCCGAAATATCTTTCTTTTTATTACACAGATTATTTTTACTGTAATTTATATTTCTCAGAAATACCTAATTTTAATATGTAACTTAAAGAAAATAGGCAACTTTATTCATAAAAAAATCAACTTCCATAAAATACTCTACTTTAAAACCAAAATGCAAAAGTAGCAAAGATTTAAAAAATCGATGATTGAAAGGGATCGAAAGTGTTTCGTGAGATTTAAAGAAAAAAACGTTCCAAGAAACGACAGAGCGTGAGTGAAACGAGAACACAGAATTTTGATCGCGACTAATGCGAAATTGCGATTGTGACTAATGAAACAGAACAATGGGGAAAAAGATCGAAAGGTGTAGACGTGACTATATAGGAACGTATCGCGGCTGAAAATACGGCTCGCATGCGGAGTGACTATTGCTGCGTTCGATCGAACACGTGTACCCGATGCGGCTGGTATACGACATTGTCGCGAAGTGACATGTGGGCCACGGCGCGGCAGAATGTGTGCGAACGAAGCATAAGGCCGGGCAGCCGAGGGACGGGTACGGAGCTGCGCTTTATCGTGGGCCAATCCAAGCGCTGTGACCTTGAGTAACTCTAGAGAGAGAGATATATTTAGCTGTGAGCGGTTCGAGCTGCTGGTACTGCTGCTCTCTCTACCTATAGCTCTGTCTTGCACTCTAAAGTCTCTCTTTAGTTAGAGTAGAGGCTCGCAGCGGCGGATAATAACGAGGGAGTCTCGTCAAGGGAAACTCTTGGACACAAAGTTGTCCCTTCGCTGAAATCTTGCAGTCAGATTAGAGTCCAGGATTGTCGTAGCCATGGTTCAACTAGAGAGATATTTTAATCTTGGAATTATCCGACTTTGAATTATTTTTCTTTTTTCTTCAAGTACTGGAGTCACTTTTTCTTTAACTTTTGATGCCACGAAGCATTTTGATTTTAAAGAAATATTTAACTTCTCACGTAGTCGTTTAGAATATCGTAAGTGGATAAACGTTCGCAAACGTTTGCCATATTTTTATAGCACCGTTGGACGTTGCTGCAATTTCTTTCGCAAGAAGAATTTGAAGTGTCTTGAAGTTTCCGTAGGCTGCATTTATTATAGGATTATCTACTAACAAGAATGTTTCGCGTGAGTAACTTCAAGAAGGGTGATGAAAGTAGGTCTCTGTAACAATATTCATCGTTTTTAAATATTATTTTAAGACACCATTCATTTCTTAGCTAATATAATGGTGACGATATTTATAATATTTAAAACGTTTTCTTTCTCTTACTTTATATGTACGAGTCAATATAACTCTCCTCGCGGTTAATTCTTCACTGAAGAATTTTCGAAATACCTCTAGGCTTTGAAACAGCTTCAAGCAATATTATTGAATTCGGCAGTGTTTTGCTGTTTTCAGGGACATTTGATTATTCTGCTTTTTATTTTGGAATGCCGTATCGTGAACAGCTAGGTGACTATGATGAGTTGAAACCAGTTCTCCTTGGGTGCTTCGAGCCGAGAACTTCACGAGATATTCAGGGTTACTCGCCCCTATTTCCGTGAACCTTCAGAGCGTTACGGGACAATTGTGCATTCCCAAATTATAGCTGGTATTTCCGGTTGCTATCTTCGTTGTTCATCTTTATAAAACGAACCCTTCTGTAATTCGGAAATCATTCTATGTGAAAAAGAAGCTCGTAAAATAAATGGTCTGTAGCAGACCATTCGTTACAATGAAACTATGAAATATTATTATTATTACAATATACGTACATATGTTTTAAAATGTAATTTGTATTAGAGGAAGATAGAGAGAAAAAGATTATCATAGTACAATAGATTAATCAGTTGAATGAGATGTTCCAGAGTCAGAAACGTCTGGCGCGGAATTTAAAATTACTAAAGACGAATTAATTTTAGTAAATGTGAATATAACTTAATGAGTATATGTGTCAAATCAGTCCGTAAAATCATTTTATGAAGACGAAATTAAAAAGCTACCATTGTGACTTATCACGGACTAGTCTGGCAATAAGAAAAAGCATTTTAATAAATAAGTTATTAAGTTCAAAATGTTACGAAGTTGCATGATGAATTACCTCGTTTTCTTGACTTAATACATTAAGAATCCTGTAATTATATGGATAATAAATTGCATGGGATCCTGTTATATGCCTTCATCGCTATACTTTAATTATACATGTACTTCAAAACGAACACGCACATCGCCTGAAAAACTGTCATAACGCAGTACCAACGATATCTTGTTGAATCTACACTTGTTTTCCTCGCAGAATTCGTTTATCAGCCAGCGATACGATCTTGCTTTAGATAGCTCGCTTCGTTATCGTATCAGTCTTGCGAACTCTACTAAGAATTTTTCATCCTCTGCAATATCAAACTTCTCATTTATCCTCGAAAGAAGCAGCCACCGCTTCACCCAAACACCTACGAGCAGAGAAACGTTTCAGTAACTATTCACCAACTGCTTCCTATTCCTCGACTTACTCGATCACCATCGGATAGTACGAGCAAACGATAACGTTTATTCAAACGGACGTACATACTCTCTGATGCCAATTCAAACATCGGACCGTGACATTTGTAAAATCTGGCACGATGTGCAACAAGTTCTCCGGTGCGAGATCGATCCCTCCGATCGATCAGGCCGGCGCAACGCGGCAATGCTACTTCGAATTTCCACGGGATCTATTTACACGGAACCAACCAATAGTTCGATGCAACAGGCGAACCGAGATTTCACTCTCTTACAAGAGAGTACGACACATATACACACAGAGGCAGGCATATATATACATACACAGACACAGAGAGAAAGAGAGAGAGAGAGTGAGAGAGAGAGAGGAGGGAGAAAGGGGGGTGGGCGCCAGGGAACGAGAGAACAGGTTGGAAAAAGAAGCGAGACAGGAGAGGCGAGAGTGATAGGAGCGAAAAGAGAGCGAGAGGGAGTGCTCCGGGAATGGTAGAACGAGATAGGACATATACAACAGAAAGACGGAGGGAGAGGGAAAATCGCAAGAGCAGGAGATCGACAAGAGAGACAAAGAAGACATGGGACGGTTAGAGGGAGTGAGATAGGGGGGAAAGAGAGTGAGAAAGGCTACAAGTCTGTGCGGTATTCCTTTCAGTGTGATTGTCATTCATGCATTGTGAATCAGGGACTTTATTTTTAGAAGCGACTGAATGAAAGTGGAGTACCCCGTAGTAGTAGTATAATGTCAGTGGTAGGAGGAAGAGGTGGTGAAGGAGGAGAAGGCGGAGGAGGAGGAAGAGGTGGAGGAGGAGGAACGACGAAGAGGAGGAGAATGAGGAAGAGAAGTACGCGATAGGGGGAAGGGGTGGAAGAGAAAGAAAGACAGCTCATCGACGAGAAAGAGGGCGAGGGAGGGAACGAGGAAGACGTTCCACCGATCTGCGAGTAAATCGTACTACGTCCTCACACGTGCTTGCTCTCCCTCCTCCGTCACCCTTTTCCCCCTTTTCGCCACTACCATCACACGACCACCACCACCCTCAGTCAACGACACAAACTACGGGACACGCGAACGCAGAGGCACACGCACGTGCCCACTCGGACGCGGATGTCGTTTACCTATACCCCTATGAATCGTGACGGAGAATCGGTCGAGATGGAGACGTGGAGAGTAGTCACAGGGAACGAAACTCGTACAGTCGCTGCATGGAATCTAACGGCAGTTGCAAAGTCACCAGAGGCTGTTCGCGCAATTTATATCATGGTCATCGAGACTTTCAGTCTCAGAGAAGATATCTGGAGGATTTACGAGAAGAAGAGATGACTTTGTTCACGTTTCATTGTTCCTAAGTGTTCTTCGAGTTTTTGAAAGATAGAGGCTGAAGAGATTTGAGAAACGTATACTTCATGGTATTCTATTGAAGGAGAAGAGAAGAGTATTTAAGTGTGAAAACACTTGAATACACGTACATTCCAAAATCAATCTGTTTGAATCTGTACCAATCTGTAATAACGATACGATATAACAATCATACGTCATAATCCACAGACAGCTGGTACAAATTTTCAGGCTCCTATCATACATAAGTATCCTATCAATCGAGAATCAAAGCCAAATTCCTGTTCATGCAGTGTCATTCACCGCAGAGCATCTGAATGAAAGATTTCGAAAATCGGGTCTCGCAAGGAGATTCAGAAGATAAAGAGGTAGACAGACGAAATAACCTTCGAGGTCACGACTGACAAAAGCGAGACGAGGAAGGAGAGATGCCCGCACACATACAGCCGGACGTGTACACGTACATATCCACAGACATGTGACGCCGTGCGTAAGCAACGATCCAATAAATAGTAGGATCATTGACACTGTCCGCGTGGCTGGTCTTCAACCGTCGGTTGTACTACGATGTTTACAGTTTAATTCGAGATACTCGAAATGTCACGTGCGCACGTTAGGCGTACTATTCACGATAAACGTGAGTCTTTCCGTTTGAAGGAGAGGGAACGAGGGCGGGTCTTTCGGGGGAGAGAAGGGGCAGATGATTTGACAAATTGCTCGCGAAATGAGTCATCGAGACTCGCCTTGCCTTGCGCTGCCTCGTGTGTATTCTCTTCGGACGTTTCTCTTTCTCGCGTAGACAGTCGTTATATGTATATATATGTATGTATGTACTCAAGGTCCAGCAAACTCTATGCACGTTCCCGTTATCTGAATTGGATTATCAAACTGCGTGCAGCCTTGACCCAGGACAAACTCTTATCTCGTACGTAAACAGAACCGCGTGCATTCGATTTGCGTCATATATCCTGCACTGTGACTCGAAGCTCGCTTGTATTCCAGTGCACGTGAGTCGATTCGACGATGCTCCTGCTTAGTTTCTTTCGATACCGTTTCTTCCATGAGATTTGTGGATAAAAGAAATGTTTGTGGATTAACTGGTGAAATGAATTCGAATGGATTTGTTATGATGTTGAAGAAATGACGATGTTATACCTTCTATTTGGTTTTTATGGTTTCCTTACTGCCGTCATTTTTTAGTCAATTAAAGGTGTTGTAACATGGTAGTTTTCTATGGAGGAAGTCTGGATTAGAGGACTGATTATAGATTAACAGGAATTTGTTAAAAAATGAATATGTTGTTATACCTTCAGTTTAGTTCCTATGGTTTTCTTCTTGTTATTTTAGAGAGATTGAAGCGAATGCGTTGATTTTTGTTAATTTACAGTAATTCGTGGTAATAAAATTGGAGTCCTTAGTATCTTGGACAAAAATTGGAAGAAGATGAAATATAAAATAGTGGGGTTTGTAAAATTGATATGGTCCTTTTTTCAACGGAAAGATGTCAGCGATAAATTCAACCTGTTCCACGAACGTGTGAATGAAACGGGGTTGGTAATCTATGGCTATGTATACGCAGATAAGAGTTTTCATGAATGAACGCTTATTTTTTTTCCTTTCCGTAATGCCACCGAGCTTACGTGAATGGATGCGATGTTAATTGTCGGACTCCATGCATTTTCACGAGATGAAACTCCGGGAATCCCTTCATGAATAGGCAAGAATTCAATAGCGCGCTAAAAAAGCAAAGAAAAAGATAAAACAACTTAAAAGTACTCGTAACATTTTTTAAAAATAGCAAAAAATGACATTCTCTCTCTCTAAAATCCCAGGAATTAAAAATTAAATACCTTTTAGTTGTTAATAGAAATAATTTAACAAGTAGAATTTGAATTAAAAAATTATACGAAGAAGAAAATAATACAAAGAATAAAACAGCGTTTAAAGTATAGCACAGCACTGTAATCGTGACTGTTTAAACCGCAACTATTACTATTATTATCTAATCGCGAGATTTATCCTTCGCTTGAATGTCCACGTAATCGTTACTTAATTCTGTTAAACATTTTTCGAACGTAGAACATCGACTATTAACTCTCGCCTGCGATATCATCGTCGTCATCGTTCCAAGAAAATTCTTCGCAGTAAAGGTCAGAAGCACTTATGAAATCTCAGCATAATTCATGGCAAACAGTGTGCCACGATAGCGGCATCGAGACCTCGGTATGTATTTTTCTTTCTTCAAAAATTTGATTTCCTCGCGATAGTTTTGAACGAAGAGAAATTTTTGAACGAAGTTCAATATTTGCAAAGATTTTTGTAAATCTTTAAAGCAAGCTATCGCTTCTTCTTCGTTTACATAGTTACGATGTGAGATTTTACAAATCTTCTGTAATACGGCGATGAATACAAACACTTTCCTTTGTTTCATTTGAAAACGTTTGTTCGTCATTTCAAATCGAAAGCATAAAATCTCTATACTCTAATTTTTTTTCGCTTGAGAGAACAAAAATTGCGATTGATTACAATATTTTCTATTAATTCTACTACTCATAAATATGCAAAATAAAAGTTACACATACATAATATCACAAAGAGTACGATTTCCATAGTTTAATCTACTCGAAAATGTTTTTATAATCCAAAACAGTGATAATAGTAAATACCAACGTTCTTAAATTCAAATACATATTGCGAACGTAATGCAATTTATAGATGAACGTAACGTGATACCAAGTCTCAAGAGAGTCTTAACTAGAATTACAAGTTATCGATTAATAATTAATCATACGTAATGTAAAAATATAGAGCTAAACGCGGCGTATACGATGTCTAGATCAACTAGTCTAGAGGACTTGTTCGGCGAGATTACAAGATTGCTAAGAAGCGGTGTTTGATCGGAAGGGAGACTGAAATCGAGATGAGCGCAAGATCGAGTTGCATGTCTCGTATTCCGGATTCTGATTTCTCCACACCGAGCGAGCAGGATCTCAAATAGAATCTCATTGGCCACGAGGCGAAATGTTATCTCTTGTATACTAGAGCACGCATTTGGATGGAGAAGTTGGGCTGTTGGCTGATGATAAGATAACGCGTTCTCGATTGGCCAGTTACTATTCCGCAGCGTATATTCCAAAAATCTTTAATAATATCCGTTTTAGCCACAGAAATAATTTACCGCTGCTAGTGGATGACTAACCAATTTTAGCGATAATTAATATTCGTGAGTACGTATATTTTTGAGTTCTTTCAAGAAAAATAATTGTCTTATCGACAAGTTCGCTATCATTGTAGACTATTTTTAATAGTCCATAATTTAAGCTTTGTATTTTAAATTATTATATCTCCCGGTATTTAGATTGTCACTTCAAAAGTAAAATATTTGTTTGTACGTGAATATTGTATACGGTATTAATTTAACTCTTCAGAGGATCTTAACTTTGAGGTGTATTGTTTAAATGTTAGTTTGTTATTATTAAACTATTAAATTTTTAAGCACATTGTTTCTCCACAATCAAACAAAATTTTGGTCATTAAAATTTTGGCCATTGCTTAATGGCCAAAAAATGCACATTCCAATGAATACTTTAATATTCACTAACTTTCTACTTATTTCAAGCAACACGCCATTAATTATTAAGGAGGATTCAAATAATTAGCGCAAAGAACTACTAAACATTCTATGTATAGATTTTTCTCGATACTTTTATAGTTTGTCGGCGTTCAAAACGCGACAGTTCAATTGCAATCCGAGTACTCAATCTTAACGACGTATTAAAAGCTGGACATCGACCGTTACCCGCAGGCGCGTGGAGATGAATTGATTTTTAAAATCGGCTCGCTCGGCATTACGATGGCTCGTCCGTGAAGATATTGCGTACACGCTGATCACGAGTCGCCAATAACATTCGTCAGCGATAAATCGTTGTTGTGCAACCATAGCGTTCGTGCATCATGAAAACAAATCGCTGACGTTTGACACTGAACTCTTTCGACGTCGACGACGACAATACATGCTGGTGCAGTGGCAGGTTCTTTCATGATGCACACCTTCGGCTCGCATGTTGCCCAGACAGTCGAAATGAAATTAACCCCTTGAGGGATGCGGTGTTCGGTGCGGCCACTGAAAGAGTTCACCGTGAAAAGGGGGTTGAGCAAACAGAGTTAAGCGCAACAAAGGAAACGCACACGGAGATTCACGGACATGAAGGTTCTATTAAAATCTTAATTGCATAACAGTGGCGCACTTTCTTTCGAGGCCGAAAATTATACTGCTTGCCACAGCTTGTAGAATACTTTTTGGTGGTAATTTCTATTCAGATGAGATTGGAAATTGAGACTTGATGTTCAAGACTTTTTTTTAGAAGTTAATTTGGCTTAATTCTTGTAGTACAATATAGAAATATTTAAGATCTTTTAAACTCGTAGTTTCTTTACCAGAAATATAATTGCAAGCAGAAGCAGTACCTAAAAAGTGAACGTGATAAATTTTATAAAAGTATTTAAGCTTTATATTAATTATCATATTGCATAAAGTAAATGTAAAATATTCTGTAGTAAACGAGGTCTTCAAGAAATATAACAAAGTTAGAATAAAATCGATTTATTAAATTGTTTGATAAAAGAACTTTCGTTTCATCAACACACATACCTCATTCTTTGCAAATTGCAACATGCACAAGGCAAGATTTATATAATTGCTGAATTTTGTGTTTATACTGCACATACTACGCTTATTTCATTCATTTGCCATTTGATCCTCTAATAAGAAAGGAAATTGGTAAAGTACGATTTAAGTGACTGGTGCTCCGTTAAGCAGTTCTCCACTAATTGGATTTTCGAGATGACTTCTGAAAGTAGCATGTTATTTTCTGATCCAATATAGTATCTCACTAAGAAATAACGGAAAGTCTGAATGACGTTATCGTCCGAAACAGTTACGATATTGACCTGTTAACTGGGTCACTTCTTAGTTAGAAACACCTTTAGCCACCGAATTAAAAATTAAATACTATAAATCAATTTTATTCCTCGTAGAAAATAAATAGATACAATATAATGTATTTGAATTAGAAATATAATAATTTTAAATAAACGCGTTAAATAGTAAAATATGCAAATTTTATATTTTTTAGAATTATAACTTTTTGGATTAAAATTCAAATGGATGAAAAGGGAAGAAAATCCTTAAGATAAAAATTCCATAGTTTACCGATAAAGAAGGCAGTCTCAAGTTATCAATGATTAAATAACCTGCTTTCGAAAGAAAGCCTTAATTGTATACGTTTTAAGTAGTCAATAACGATTACGGTCAGTTTTTTCACATAATCCTTACACGCCAATTGACGTCATTTTACGCAACGCTGGATGCGAACCACTATCGATTCATATACAAGATACACACATGCTGTGTGTCGTACCAAATTATACTTTGTTCACAAATTCCTTGATATAGATGTTTTTCTAATTCCCGGAAAGTATTCAACTATATTACCTAAAGTAATTGAAAGTTTACCGTAAAAACAATATATACAATACACATAATTGATATATAGAACTTTCCTTGTGAGGTGGTTTCTTTCTGATACTTGATACAATTGTAAGAAACAGAATTCAATTTGCAAAGAGCTATGAAGAGGAAAATAAGTAGGAAATCATAAAGAATATCTCTGTATCGTGCCATAACGCAATTCATAAAATAATGTTAGCATTACCAAAATTGAAAGAAGATGAACTGCAGTATTAACATATTGATCGACGTATTTTAAAATAGAAGAGGTCATGCACAAGATGTAAAAATAAGGTGTTATGTAGCAATTACTGCGATGCAGATTAAATGGAGTTTCAAAGAGAAGATCGACACGGTAATTGGCGAATGGCCGAATGAATAAGCCTAGGTCATTTCTCTTTTGCGTACAAATTGCAAACTTTATCATATGCGAATGATCTACGGCTGTAGATCGGCCGAATACTACCTTGGATACTGGCGCATTCTCGGTCGGTAATTACGAAAGTCAATTTCGCAGGTTCACTCTTCTCTTATCTACCCGACCTCTTCGAGTGGAAGTCAAGTATGTATATTATCTCTCCTTATTGCTGCGTTTCGCTGCAGCACTGAACAACCGGAGGACTACATGTCGATAATTCAAAAACCAAACGCGTTTCGAAAAGTAATTTACTCCTCTAACAATTACAGTAGCATGTATTAAATATTTAAAAATAAAAGAAAATATAGGAACGTCAACGACGCATATTAACATATTCTACTGATGGTATAAATTAATACATAGTGATTATTAATTGAAACATTTACTGTGAAATATTCAATAATAATAATAAATATATTTAATTCCGATAATCAACCGAATCTTTGTACCGTGTAATAATAACAGTGACTCTGCATTATTGCGCATGCGTAACACAATGCAACGAACAATTTTTGAAATGAATTCTACTTGTATTAACCAATATAAAACATTGTATCTAACCTTTTTTCACCCTCGTGTTCTTTTGTCTTTCTGTAATTAATGTGAAATTATGCTTAAAATACATAAAAGTATTAGGTGAAATAGATCTGAAAACTTTCCGTGATCGTAAATGTTTTATCGTTTTACTATCCTTTAGTCAGTAAGTCTAGTGGAATGTCGGAGTTCTGTGCCAACGCAGCGCACGTTTTAAAGGTACGTACTGTGGATACACCGAGATCAGACTATGGATTATAACCTCGCTCTCTCTACAAGGATGCCATGCTCCGCGGTTTGCGCTAATGAACCAGCAAGCCTTTATGGTGGTTTTATTCTCTTACGTCACCAAATTCATCGGCGCGGCCTCGGTTCGCACGTAACGCCGGACCTCTGGCGGTTTGTTCTGGAAGCAGGCCAGCTAGGCCGCGCCGAGCTAACGAGTTTTTTTCCGGCGATAAAGGCTGACGCAAAAGTTACCCGGGAAACAGCAGGAAAATCGCCGCGCTCTATACCAGAAGGCTCGCTTTAAACATTTAAACCTCCGCGCTTTGAGCCATACCGCTTTTTTTTTTAATGCTTTTCTTAGAAATATAATACCTACTTATAAAGTATACTTATAAAATATAACATCTACTTATAAAGTATACCAATCAACTATCACAGAAAGAAAATTATTCATGTTTTATTACAAAATTCTTAAAACTAAAACATATATGAATGTGCCATGAAAGTCAAATATTTCAAAAAGTATAGTAAAAAGTTAATATTGTTTATTTGACATATCCTAAATTAACTCGAAAGATTAATAAAGTATATCATCCAACTATCATAAACAGAAAATTATTCTTTTTTATTAACAAGTATAGATATTTGAGAAGGTATAGTAAAAGAATAATAATGATTATTTACAAAATTAAGTTGAAAGAACAATAAATTATCAGATTCCAAATATTCCACTTTTATCAAAATTTTGTTAAATTCTAATTCAATTTTATAGTAAAAGTGACAATTTACGGACTTACCCGTTCAATGAGGATTGCATAAAGTTCTTCGGGGTTTCCCGTATCCTTTTTGCACCTGCCGGATCTGTTCTGGCTCCGCAGGTGCTTAGGAAAGTACAGGACGTGATCACTCACACTCTTACGCTCGCAGCTCCTTCTCTATGCTTGAATATTATCTTCTTATTATGTATGTACTTGTACGTCTGCAGGAAGCACACCTGCCTACTTTACCTCGATATTTCTGAAAACCAGTAATTTTACACCCTCTCTAAATTTTTGTCTCTTCAGGGATTCTGTGTCAGCATATTTTTACACAATGATCATCCTAATGCAAATTATCAGATCAACAAAAATTTCGAGCCTTAGTTTCGTTTAGTTCTAAAAGATAATCTATTCATAAGAACGAAATGGAAATTGTGGTTTAGCTGATTTTCTTCAAAACTTCAAATCAACGATCAGTTTGAAGCTTTTTCTACTCTCTAATACAAGTCTCAATGCTACGAGAACAGAATCAAGGATAATTTTATTTAGATTTGATTCTATTCTTATGGATTAAATATATTAAAAAATATTTTAATCATAATTTCTTTACACCTGTTTCTAAGTTATGTGATAATCTTTGTTGTGACCCAATGTTTCTTTATTTTGTACTATAATTGCATTGAAAAAACGTGTTTATTCCTTGATAAAAGTAGTGACAACTAGGTAGAAATTTACCAGTTTCCTGGGTACAATTTTGGCAGCGAAAAGACAATGTCTGATGTCGAAGATAGAAATCACTGATGTGCAACCAGCAGTCTGAACTCCCCTCCAGAAATAAGAACACCTGTTACAGAGTCCGCAAACACGAGATGTTCTATTCATTCTCATGTAGAATCTAAGTTATTGTTCACTATAACGTACAGTTCTCTGCCTTACCAGAAGCATCAACCAATTGCGAAGATGGCAGCACGTATCGAAACTACCATTTTCCTGTAACATCTATTATATGATTGATAATCAAATTCCTGTACACTCTTATTCAATTTAATTGGATTTTATTATCTTTCAGCATCAATTAATATATGGTTGCAATTTTAATTATAGTTAATAATTATTAAATAAATTAATCTCTTTGGACGTCAAACATAATTTAAATACAGTAACTTATAATCACCTTTCACCTTTCCTATATATTTTATGAATCATAATTTGATATTTTGATAATTTGAAATTTTATATTACCGAAATTAATTTTATATTAAAGAAAGTTACTGCGATAAAGTGCAATTAGCCATATTGAACTTCTTTTTAAATTATATCAATTTTTTTTATATACATTTTTTTTATATGTCAAGTATTTCATAACGTTAGAATTACACGTAATTAAAAAATGTGAAAGAATTGAGAAATTGTAAAACAAATGTTTCATCTGACTTTAGATTTTTCGTTGACCTTTAACATTTCCTTTGACTCGATAATCGATTTTTTTATTTGTAGGTTGTAAACTGAATAATTGGTGATGTGATAATTAGAACCTAACGAATATTGACGTTTGAAAAACGATAACAGTATTGGCAATAGAAAATATACATTTTCGAACGTTCGCTGAACAATGCAGAGTATGTCAGATGATGGTGCGTCAGAGGATGACGTCAGCTCTGATCTTGACGCAGATTTACAGTAACATTTCCATCGACTGGATTTGTATCTCTCTGTCTCTCTTTTTCTTTCTTTTTCCATCTCTTTCTACTCCCGTGACGTATACGTAGTACACTGTATACTGTACACGTGCTTTCATCGTATTTCTAGAGAGAATTGATGGATTCATTTAAGCGCATGCATTTTCAAAAAAAGGACTACATTTCTCTATAGCTTTTTAATCTGTTAACGTACTCTGTTATCGACTGTTTTCTGTTTCATTTTTAATTGAATTACGATGTCTCGCTGATTCAAGCGTAATGTTTTTACGTTGCCCGTTTAAAGCTTCCTTCTAAAAAAAAAAAAGAAAAAAATAAAAATTAACTTGTTGCAACATACTTTCAATAAATATAAATAATAAAATATATTAAATATTCTTGAAAAAGTAAAACTTCACACTTGTTAACGACCTTCTTGCTATTCTCGATCCTTGATTTAAAAGCATGGCTAAAAAGACGGGACCTCGAATATCAAAATCACGATGAACATACAAATGCCTTATTATGTCTGGTTCGCGCCTACAGCTACGCTATCGAATATGTGACTGGGTTCCATAAACTTCTTCCTAATCCTTTACTTTATTTTTAAGAATATTACCAACTGGAATTAATAAGATATCATATAATCATTTATATCTGATAGCATTAAATAGATGAAATGAGTTTAAGTTATTTAAGGAGACCTCAAAGTACTCCCTAATCTTATTGATTTCCAAGAAGGCAGTATGAAACTTTGAATGTTCTCCATCAAGATATGCAACAATGTAAAATGAGGCACGTGCATTATCGATACTCTCCCTCTCACTCTCGTGGCAATCGGTCAGAAACGCTGAATCATTGGCAGTGCTCTCAAACATCTCGTAGAAAATTCATCGTACACCTTGTTCCAGTTCTCTCGTCGCCGAAGATGGCTCTCTGGCGAGATGTCGCTGGTCGAAGAGCGCGTTCACCTCATCGACGAGGATGCAAAATGAACCAATGTAAATTTAGAACCGCCTTCTTTCTTCGTTTCGTAATCGGTTAAAAGAGGAAACGCTTCTCTCTGTGAGTAATACGCCGACGTTTTTCCTCCATTTCCTAGACACATAGAAAATTCCTCGTGGAATCTGCTAGACTCTAAACGATAAGCTTTATAATATGCGGAAACTTGAATTTTCTGGTATTTTCAAATTTGTTTCAGAAAATTCTAGATGATTGGAAAATCGAAACAATCGTGATATTTATCCAAATCGGATGAAATGGGAATAAGTTGACAGGCCGGTTGAAATCACACGACTGGTCCTCCGAGGCCTGGACGTCGAGCTTGAAAACCTTGGAGCTCAGGGCCATTGTCGGGTGGGGCCTTTACCTCTCTTCCCTTTCCCTTTGATAGCCACGGGAGCCTTTCATCTCCTGGAACATGCCAGAGAGAAGAACTTCTGTGTGCACGAGAGGCTGTGCCTTCAACAATGTTGAAGGAGGTACGGACGCCAGGAAGATGAGCCATGGTAGCTACGTCGTCTCCAGACAAGAACCGAAATTGCATTTTCACCGAGGGTCGCCCTCAGACACGAGCAGAGCCCTCTTCTTACTCCTCATTTTTTTCACTTATTTTTCATCTCTTCTTACGTTTCTTCTTTCATTCCGTTTCTCTATCCCCCTTTTTACCGTGCTTGTCTTTAACCTTGTTTTCGAACACTCCTTTTCTTCTCCTAATACCTTTCGTTCTCTTGTTTGCGGCTTGTATTCTTCGAGGATCAGCCGGGATAGTGCGGACGATTTTGGGTTCAAGGTTAATCCGGTAATTTTAAGAACCACTGCTCTTGGTGAAATATTGAACAATATGATTGAAATAAAATTTTCAAATGGAACCGAAAATTCGTTTGCCGATCTTTCAAAGCCCTATATTTACTTAGTTAGTTAATAGTCAATTTTACAAGGCTTTTCCTGTATGTATTGAGATCATAACAGCCAATAACAGATAATGAGATCATTAAAATTCAATGACAACATTTTGCACACAGTTAACTTAATTGCTCCCTGTTAATGACTGTTTCACCTGTGTAACAGTGTCGGTCTTGGTAAAATTGCAATAACGTAACGCTTATGATAATGAAAACGGCAGTGTTAAAGGTATGTGCGAAGTCACGGGAAACCTTAATAAAGGCTGAATATCATTTAAATTCGATTAACTGGATTTTAACGCGTGTGCAGTTTATATTTCCCGCAATCGAAACCTTTCCTGTGCGGGATTTTAATTTGACGTGACATTTTATATCACAAAAATCGCTACTTTAAATTCAAATAATTACTATGCCGGTAATATAACGTAATTAACTACGTTATATTTCTTACTTTGAATTTACATAAATTCTCTTTAATACGCCGTTCGACATTTGATCTTTTGAACTTTTCTACTTTACTTTGCAGGAGAGCGCATTATCAAAGAAACGAGCAACACGGAATCACGTTTGTTATTGGAAATGAAGGCTAGAGTTAGAGCTTCATTAAATGGCGTGCGAATGTCTTGGAAACTTTCATTGAATGTGGGCGGAAGCGTGCATTTGTGATGCCCGTAAATCTTGAACAGGAAGCGAACGCGCGCGTATTCATGAATTCGGCACTGCCTTTCCATAAAAATTCTGATCACGGTCCTACAACCCGTTTCGTCCAAGATTCGACTGAACAAATATAATTTTATGCCAGCCGTCTTTTCATCCCCTGGGCACAAAGTTTTTCTTTCCACCCACGATTCTTTCCTCCGACCAAACGCTGACTTACTTTAAATTGCAAACAAGTTTTCAGAGAACATCCTAATGGGACTCTTAAACTCCCATCATCTCGTCGCTCCGTTAGTTAACGAACTAATCCCTCCAAATTAATCTTGATCAACGTATTTGTGATTGAAAGTGAATATCCTTTCTTTACTGTACTAAAATGAAGAAAAAAGGAAGAAATAAAGATTAACCCCTTCAGTACATGTGTTACATCGTGCTTCTCAATTACTTCTTAAATTATTAATATCTCATTGATAATATGTATCAGCCGTTAATCCCTGATTAATTATTGACAATCATCAGATGCTTCCAACTTTTTAAATAAGCAATATATGATCAATGAAGCATCCCATTTGGAACAAAACCAATGGGAACGTTACCATCGAGATCCTTTGACGTGTAAATTGTACTTCGTAGCTACGTTTAATTGGAAGACCGTTTGCAAGATGGTACAATCCGGCCTCGCTTTCATCGCTGCAGTCGCACAAAGGTAATTCAATTTCCGCGCTAACGCGCACAATCGTGTGTATCGTTGCGCATGGATCTCGTGCTGCTTTCCTAAAAACATTGGCCCCTACAAACAACTAAGCAATAACCCAAATAAACAAATGTATTCGCATGACGAGCCTTACATAAGAGTTTGGTATACAGTGGCGAGCCGACATCGTTCGCGTGACGAGCCGCTCTCAAACACGATGACAAGGACTCACAGGAATTTTTAACCCGATTACACTGACCAGCTTCATTTCGACAATAAAAGCTTTATTACTTGCTTACCTTTTATTTACAAATGTCGTCCAAGGATTTTATAAACCGTTGTGAAATTTTTCTGATGATTTCATAATTTTAAATGTTCATGATCTTTGACATGATTTATTATTCTTTTTAAATAATTTCTTTTGTGGTCTTGCTAAAAAAGAAACCAAGGCAACGAGAACGCTTTGCGATAGAGACCTTCATAACACTTCTTTTATAACGTTAATAACGTACGCTTTATTAAACCACTTAATAACATCTATATATAGTAAGAAATTATTGATCAATATAGTTAATTTAAACAAATTGTTCCTCGCATTAATCACTTCTACTCTAATAAGCAATCGAACTGATCGAATAGTCTTGGAGAATATGGTGTTTACATACTTTCAAAACGAACGCGCAGTCTGCGAAGCTAACAATAGTTGGATGCATTGATCCGTTGCTTGAAACGATTGATTGTAGATAAAGTGAAAATGTAGCTAGAGGTACATATATGCTCTATAAGCCAAATGCTAACTTTCGGTGTGTTGATTCTCTGTCAAAAATACCAAATTACTTTCCCGTACAACGTAATCCGATCACTGGGTTATCATTTTTCTACCAGTACGTACGTTTCATCTATAACAGTAAAGCAATTTTTAACATTGGCCAAACTGATCTAGCCTGCTTTCACTGTACGATTGTTTATAATTCACGTGGTCGTTCGACAATAACGATCACGCCGCGAAATGTTTATTCATTGCACGACCGATGCTCTGTTTCTAACAAATATCAGTTTGTATGCAAACGTTTGAACTATGTTAACAAAAGCATTACAATTACGACATTTTTTACTCCTCTTTTTTTTATTAATATATATATGTATCATATTTATATATTATGAACATTTAATCTATTGTGAACTTCACTTTGGCGATACGAATAAATCCTTATTAAAAGAATTTTACTGCATGTTTTTAGTATTCAATTACTGATAGTCATTTGAATAGTAGAATCGATTTTTATTTCTCTTTTCTACCTCTGAAACTGCATACGTGATACGAGCACGGTATAATAGGTACAGTAATTGTGCGAAAAATACAGGTTTTATTCAGCAATTATTAGATGCTCGATGTCCATTATTCAATCGCAATTTGCTGTATAAAGCAGGAAATGACGGAAAATGGAAAATGCGCAATATCTCAATACTCGTCATCGTCTCTGTTCCTATGATAATATCCGTGAAAAGTCATATTGTTCCTGAAAAATCTCCAACAATATTAAGAACGCAAATTATTTTCAAACGTACATACACATATATCATTATTTAAAAACATTTCATGTTGATATATCGCATATTACCCTTTTTCAGATTGTAACTATTCATTCGTATTCCTATCGTAGGACAAAATTATACGAACAACATCTAACCTAGTTCTAATTGAAAAATGAAAGGACAAAAATATATTGGTAAAAAGACGAAAATGGTACGTAAAATGTAAAACACTTTTGCAAAGTCGTAACATGGGTATGTATTCTGACGATCTCATAAAGTATAAAATGGTGGTGGAGCAGTCGACGCAGCATTATGGAAGCGCGCATGCGCGCGCCTGCGCCACAGAAAAGTAGTACGCTAGGCTTTTCGTTTCGAAGAATCGTACACGTCTTTCTATGGCATACAAAATCTCGCGACGATCGTGGACGGGTCGTTTAACTCGAATCTCCGACTCGTAATTATTCGATCGGTATCCGGATAGATTGACCTGACATTTGTATATTTGGACGAGAGAATTTAGACGTCAGGGTGCGCAGTGGTCAGTGCGCATTGTTGAACCGAAACACAGTGAGCGGATCAGTGGGAGAGTCGAGTGTAATGTCTGATAAGACGAGCGATGGACAGCCGTGAGAGTGGATGATCGTATTTTAAGTTTTGACAGTTCAACGTACAAGTGACTGAAAATAAACCGGTATACATGAAAACCATCGTAATCGCGTGTAATATGTATGGTTCAACGTGGCATTAATCGGGGTGGTCTAACGAAGGACTAATTCAAAAAATCGCACGGACAGAAAAAAAGCACAAGTGGTCGGTGTGTGTGCGCGTTGTATCGTGGGCATTACGTGTCTTTCGACGGATAGACACCCAACCATAACGAACGAGTTTGTCTTTCATTGAAAAGAAAAGAATAAAATTCATACAAAACGCTAAACATCTATCTTCAGTTCTTTTTTTCCCATTAACAGACAAAGGCTGATTTTGGTATTGCCTTTGAGGACTAGATATAGCACTGCCTCTCTTTTTCCCTCTCTTTCAATCTTATTCTCGAGGGACGAGGAAGAAGAATGGAGGCGATAGCAAAGCACGATTTCACGGCGACGGCCGAGGATGAGCTTAGTTTTCGTAGAAGCCAAATTCTAAAGGTTCGTATCCGCTAATCAGATTATCTAACAATTACATATATGGAAACGATGAAAATGCTGGGAGATAACTTTGTATTGCTGGTTTTTATTAGAGAGAGCTTACCGATCCCGAACTTTCCGAACTGCTTTCGTTCCGATTGGATATAGTGCACCGCTTAAGGATATTTACGATAATCTATGCATTTTATATATTAATAACTGCTATTGCCTTACTTTCTCTTTTTATTGGTTCTAAAAAGGAACCCGTTTATATTTTATCTTGATTATAGGATGTTTTATCTCCATAAGGATATTTATGATAATGCATGTATTTTATATGCTAATACTAGGATTACCGACGATTAAAATATAAAAGCTTGTATCAAAGAAATTAAAATGAAAATATAATATAAAGAAAAAAAAGAAACTCTTGCCCATGTACTCAACCTTTTATAAAAAATGGACTGTTTTAAAACTACTTTGGTAGTCTAATGTCTCGCTTTCTTTTATTATTAGTTTTAAAAAAACCGTTTTACCTTTGTTATTAACTACTTAGCATATTTGATGAGATATTTAATATAAAGTCTTTTTTTTGTATGCTTATTTCAAAATATGTGACAGACAATTTACAAGTTTATATTCCTCTGATAATAAATTCTTTCTTCTTATTTATCTGATGATTCACACCAAAAGCTGTCATTTGAACATTACATGTATAAATTATTTTTTCATGTTATCTACAATCTTTAGAATATATTTGTTGTATAGATAGAATGATTTTCAGATTATTAAGTATTCATTAATTTATGTCCACGATTTCATGAAATTAATTGTAATAATTTTGGTTCTTATACTTTTTATTGAAACTAAAGATTCTAATTGAAGTAAAAAAATAAATGCATGTCATAATTAGATCTTTTAATATTTTCTGCATGTGGAAATATTTTATTAAGAAATGGTATTTGTAACAAATCGGGCATACCTGTAATGATCTTTTTACAGATCTTAAATATGGAGGATGACATGAATTGGTACAGAGCTGAATTAGACTCTAGAGAAGGACTCATTCCAAGTAATTACATAGAGATGAAAAATCATGAGTGAGTGTCCTTACAAATTTCTTTTATTAGATATTCATGCATTCTTTGGAGAAATCTAACTGTATCTTATATCTTATTTGCTTTATTCAGCTGGTACTATGGAAGGATAACCAGAGCAGATGCAGAAAGATTACTAATGAACAAACATGAAGGCGCCTTTCTTATTAGAATCAGTGAAAGTTCTCCTGGTGATTTCTCCTTGTCTGTAAAGTTAGTAAAATGTTCTTAAGAAAAATGTTGATATGGTGATATAAAGTAATTACTTGAATAACTACTTAAAAATTTTTTGTAGATGTTCAGATGGTGTTCAACATTTCAAAGTATTAAGAGATGCTCAAGGTAAATTCTTCCTCTGGGTGGTCAAGTTTAACAGTCTTAATGAATTAGTGGAATATCATCGTACAGCATCTGTATCTCGTTCACAAGATGTTAAATTAAGGGATATGGTGCCAGAAGAAGTAATTATCTCTTATATAACAATTAAACTATTAAGTAACATAGAGATGTTGATTTTGCAATATAAGAATGCACATTGTTTCAGTGTTTAGTCCAAGCATTATATGACTTTCAACCTCAAGAACCTGGTGAACTTGAATTCAAACGAGGTGATGTAATAACTGTTACTGATCGTACAGACCAACACTGGTGGCATGGAGAAATTGGTAACAGACGAGGCCTGTTTCCTTCTACATATGTTACTCCATATCACTCCTAGGTAAATATCATTTGGATTTCTGATTAGTTATTTTTATTGTTCTTTTGTAAATTTTGTTAAAATGGAATAATTTATTCTAGGCCTCATGTTGTGCACACAGAGGCCAAAGGCATCGGCCGCATTATCCCACCACTATCACGTACAGGATCAGACTTACTGCAGAATTAATCAACAACATTTTGCAAACTCCGCCTATCGAATGGGCTACCAGGATGTATTGGTGGTCTAGACGTAGAGTTGTTTAAATGGACTCGATATTATTGCTAATACTTTTTATTGGTCTCACTGAAAAACATTCTCAGTGTTTAGTAATTTATATAAACAAATGTAGAGTTCCTGATATAGCATATAACAGGGTAGCATGTCTTTTTTGTTATTGGGTCTATAAAGAAAATTTTTCACTGGGACTGATACTACTAGCCAACGTTTCCGATAGACAATTGTGTTATACAATAGGCACCTGGTCTGGTTACCTTAAATTTCATTTTTGTGAATACTCTGGTAGAAAATAGATGTGGAAGTAAATTTACAGTATTTATATATGACAAATGAAATTTTAAATGGTGTTTCGTATATCTTGGTAGTCCATTGATGGAGTATGTGTATGAAAATATATAACATCAACTATATACATCAGTGATGACAAATATCGGTCGTATTAAAGAGGAAAATGCCTATTGTTTCGAAAGACAGGTTTATAAGCGGGCTGGTATAAACATTGTATTTTTTAATACGAATTTGTTGTTCGAGAAACGGGGACCTTGGTGATAAAGAGCCTAAGTAAGCTATCCATATACGAGATACGAGAACTTTATATAGATATAGCATTAAAACGCGTCGCCATTTGGCATAAAATGCACACCATTTTGCCTCTATGTTGTGAATATTTTTACAAATGTTTGGGGAAGAGAGTATTCTTCCAGCGGTTAAGATACATCTGATATCATGACATCAGATATACTTGCTGTGTATCATATATAGACTTGTATTATTCAGACTGTATGTGAAATAATCATTCTTGCATCTTTCGAAGTAAATTTTCTGAAGTATTAGCAAAAG
Organism: Bombus flavifrons; assembly: GCF_040668555.2. Taxonomy (NCBI): domain Eukaryota; kingdom Metazoa; phylum Arthropoda; class Insecta; order Hymenoptera; family Apidae; genus Bombus; species Bombus flavifrons. The sequence goes on along the minus strand of NC_138455.1, from coordinate 5,199,645 downwards.
AATAGTAGCAGCCAAAGTTAGCTGTTTTGCCTTTTAATTTTTTCCAATCGAATGCAAATGATTGGGAAATTTGTTTTTTACCATTGCCAACTATGCTATGAAACATAGTTTCTTGGGATATTGTGTTTTCTCTTTTGGAGATTTTATGATGAAGAAAAGGGAACGAGAACACAAGTTTTTTTACACAAACGTCGTACATACGTATTCATATTGAGACTCAAACACAACGACTGATTTATCCTTTGTAATTTAAGAAATATTAATAATGGAAAAAACGTAGAGAATTAGAATAAATGTATAAATTTTTGCATGAGAAATTCATTTGATTCCGCATTATTTACTGTCTTCGCAACGAAAATTTATGTTCCGTAATGCATTTCACTGACATGCCAAAAAGCGATATACGTATATACGATTAATATAAAATCGGCCGTGCGAGATAGACTTGACTTTTGAGCGAATGGTATGTATAACGTTTTTGTTTCAAAATCTATTAATTTTAAAAGAGCGAAAGTTCGTGTATATTTTTTAAATACTTCTTTTTATCTAATTATTTCGACAATCTTGCTTTCTTATTTCCGTGTAAACAATAAAGATCTGTAGTCTTATTGTGTAATTATTATTATTCGTTATGTTTACATTTTATTGATAACAATATATTATATTAATTACTCTTGCATGCATTATTTACTTATGCCCATCTACCATAATTATTTTTTAAAATTACAACTTTATATGACTAAAGTGATATTTTAGCTCATCTAACTGCTTTGCAAAATATCATATAAATAAGTAATCTTATATGCTTATGCATGCACTATATTCAAAATAAGTGAAAAAAGAAAGCAAATACTAAAAGAAATAAGTTTTCTTACTATAAAAAATGAAAAGAAAAATTATGATTATGAAATGTTAAATTGTGTTCCACTAATATATCGAGACATTTTTTTATTATTAATAATTTTTTAAATTATTTACTATATTTTATATAGTTCCTGGAGAAAAGTGACTCTTATATTAATGAAATTGAAAATTTGTAACAGGATACAAATAATATACTAATGTTCACTTTTTATAAAGTTTAAATTTGGAGAAACATAGCGATTAATTATATTATTTAAGTTTGAAATGTTTAAAACGCAAATTTATGTACTTTATTCTAACTTTATGGTTAATGTTACTGAGAGTATAAATATAGTATAGTTGAATCTTGTCAAGGGCTTCTTAAAATGAGTAGCTTAGATTATAAGCATATAACATTAGATTCACTTGCCTTCTGTACTTAAGAGGAATTTATTGTTACAAATATTCGTTGTGCACAATTTATTATCCTTACTGTTTCAGTTTTTTATTGCAATTACTTTATTGACATGTGTGATCTATATTTGTTCTTTTAATTACCATATATTAAATGTTAAAACAAAGTCTTTAAGACAGCAACAAATAAAGCAATATACAAATATAGTTGTTATAAATATTGCTTTGAAACTATATGTGTACAATTGCTTAAATGAATTTGGAATTGAGTTGTCTTATGACAACGGTATACCATGACACATTTGGACCAAGAAATGTATAATAATGAAATGTAATAAAAGATATGTTTGAACAAAGTTTATTTTGCTGAACTTGATTTTATTCGTTACTGTTAAAGATGTATAAAATTGCACTGCTTATACCTTTTTTTTTACAGCTAATAAGCCAATTAAGATAAATTTACATTATGAAAAAAATGTATTGTTGCAAAATTAATGCCAAGCATTATTAACTGCCTGATGTATAGTTAGTAGATAACCACCAATTATGTAATTATGAAATGCAACTAAAGTATAATAAAGTATCATGTGACAGATATGGACTTTTATCTTCTTTTAAAATTTAATGAAGTATATTTTAACAAGATCTTATTTTTTCTTTATTTATAGATCTTTAACAAGATCTTACATAGTAATTATAAAAATTATATAGTCTAGTTTACTCTTAAAATTATGCACAATATACAATTTTCAGAATAAATTGATATAGAAATATTGAATCAACATACAAGTCTGTAAGAAATATATCTGCCAGCAGTTTCCGAAGGCCTAATAATTTTTACAACTTGACCACGTTTTAAACCAAAGTAACGCGCCACTGGGTCACCAGCTTGTATACGCATTAATTGATTTTCTTTTAGTTTGTACCTGGTAAGTAATTCTTCTTTTTCATCTGGTGTAAGTACAATATGTTCAGGTACCAATTCATGTTCTGTGATATTAATAAGCAATTCAGATTCTAAAAATTGTTCTAATATATATTTTGGTGCCATGTCCACCAACGATTGTTTTGCCGATGGTGTCATTCCTTGTTGCACAACAATAATAGCCCTGTGGAAAAGCAAGACAGAAACTCAAAATTATTATGTCCCAATTCTATAAATTATTACACAATTATCAAGTTACCTGTGAATTTTCTCTTCCTGCATACGCTGACAGTAGGTTTTAATAGTTTTGATACCAATTTTTGGTTCATCTGGGAAAAATACAAAAAGTTGATCTGTCGGATCATCATTATGAGCAACCAAAACTATAAGATCGCTGCGTGCTGGTCTTTTTTCACTTGGTTTGTCCCCGAATTGTTCTTTAAATTGTTCCAAAGTTTGATCCAATTCATCTTGTGTGACTAGATAACCTCGATCGTGACACAATTGCATTACCGTTTTTCTTATACGCCATAATTTGTATGTTTCAGCTTCGTCATCCATTTCTCGAAAAAATTAGAACTAATTCTAAGCAAAAATTGTTTAAATACTCCAAACTTTTCTTTCGTTCGTTGCTATTTAACAAACAAAAATCTTTGCAAACGATTGTATTTCTGTTGATACAAATAACCTCACTTATTTATACCGCGTGAACAACGCACGCATGCGTATTAATAAAATGCAAGCTTTACATTTCAAAACGCAGTTTATGTAAGTACATATTATTTTATATTTTCTTTATGCTGATATTTTTGAAATTACATTTAGTCTGCATCTTTCTATTTTTTCTTTTAATGATTTAAATTAAATAAATTCTAACTCAATCACAAATTTCCTACAAATTCATTACTTTCTAAATTTCTAATCTCACCTTTAATACATGAAACATATTATATTTGATATCTATTAATTAATTAATATCTAAATATCTATTAAAACATATCCATATGCATGCAATTACAATTTATATGTATAATAATGAAACGTAATAAAATATATATGTTTGAGATAATATACATATATCAATTAATACAATTTACATATATCTATTATACTCTTTCTAGAAAACACATAGGAAAAGGTACCTATGGAAAGGTTTGAAAGAAACATTTAGATTTATGATAGATAGGATTATAAGATTCCGGATAATAAACTTCTGGTAGGTGGGCCCAATGAAAATGTTTTTAATCTCGTTTGAATTAATTTAAATTTAAGTTTCAGACATCTCAACAGTATTGATGAAAAGGGATATACCAAGTATTTCAAGATACGTAAGTACATAGAAGATATTCAAGGTTTTGAAAAAATCATTGCAGATATTTGTATATGGATAGGGCTGATGAGAACCTTCAGATTTGTACAAAATAGGTTAAATTATAAATTCCGAATTAGGTAGATCTTCTCTAAAAATTAATAAGTGGAACACATCTAAGTTAGATTTATAGTTAGGTAAACAATCTTTAACATATGTAGGAGTACTTAATAGGAGAACATTAGTTAATACTGTTAAAACATATATATGTGTAATGCATAAAATATATATGCTTTTTAGGAGTGTTAATCTGTGCTTTAGTATCTAAATATAAGTAATAGTAATTAAGTGCATGCATAATTATGGATGATGTTTAGTAGATAGTAGTATAATGTGGATAAATAATATAATTCTTAATGAAACGCGTTTCACATTTTTAGATATGTTCTTTATATATCCTTGAACTATTAATTATTCTACTTTTTCGTACTAATGATAGCGTAAAATATTGATGTAAGTACGAAATATCGTTTCATATAGAGCTATAATATAGTTTTGCATATAATTTAGGATTCAATCTAACTTTTACCTTTATACTTAGTTTCTCACGTCGGTTTTCCTAAAATCTACTTTTGCTGCTTGTTTTACGAAAAGACCGGAGGGTTTTGTAAACTTATATCAAAAGCAGAATTTTTTCAGTCTTTTAAGTATAAAATTAGTATATTTTTGCGTAAAAGAAGGATGGATGGGAACGCGGATAGTGAGGTTCCCTCTCACAGCACCTTCATGTGGTAAGACCTGACATTGTATTTTTCGATATATAATTACTAATTATATCATTCATCAGAGCTATCATTAGAGTCACGTATGCGTGACATAGTTATTAATTATATAACGAATAATATGAGCTAATTGGCTGCGATCGCGAACACGTTTTTATATAGTAATTGAAAGATTAAATTGAATGTAAGAATAAGTTACTAAAATTTTATTTAGAGTAGTTTGGAACGCAATAGATAAACTAGGACGTAATGGCACATCTGCACAATAATTGACTAATTAATAATATTTCTAAATTGACTATTTACGGACTATAAATTATAAATTTCTCTTTTACAATTTTATAATTTTGCACCGAGTAGGATGACTTGCAATTTTGTAAAATGTGATTACAAAACTTGGTTTGATTTATTACCAATCTTAATATTGTTGACTTTGTAAATTATAATACGTGTATAATTTCATGTACAGTAATAATTCAACTGTGCAAGAATGTCAAGATGACAGTTATGTCTGCGTAAAGTCAAATTTGTAGTTAATTAACTTACTGAAGGGACGATGTATTTTGATAAACAACTGGGCCACAACATATATACAGGGGATGAAATAGAAAACTTGGAAAATTATCATTTTCTTTTTTGATTCAAGAATCTCTTATTCATCAAATATACATCAAATGGTGCATTATGCATTAGGGAGTCGCTGAGTAATAACATAAATCAACTATTCATTCGATTTCACTTTATACTGCACTTGTTCTTTTTTTTCTTTTTTGTTTTTAAAATAATCAACACTCGTGATTCTCTGATAGATATATTCCTTTCTTGTTTCAACTTATTACATATCTTAAACTACATAGAGAAACGTTTTTTTGTACTTATAATAATATTACATAGTAAACGCACTAAAACAATAAAAATTAGATCCTTAGGTGTGTATTTTGAAATTTAAAATAGGTACCTTATCTTTTTCTCCCGACAATGTTGCGATTTTGAAGTTACAGGGCAGACTTTTCTTATCTATATTATTCTCATATATACGTATACATATTTTATTTTATTCCTCAAATAAAATCGTTTCGAGTTTAATTTAATTTACCTTATCAAAATTCCCCCATAGTGTTCGCATACGTAGTTTGTACGATTCGCTATATACGATTTTTCTATAGATAAGTATAGTCAAACACACGGAATAAACAAAAGGTTGATGAAACTTGCTTGTAAATATAAAACGGTATTTATCATTAACGACTTGGAATTCTGGAAGAGATAAAAATTAACAATCCCATTTACATTTTAAGACATTTTCACTTAACGTTAGATACTTATTAAAGACTCCTACGATACTTATACGATAAATCTGCGGTTTAGGAGTAGAAAAACAAATCGATAAAATAGAGATCCTCTTTCAATAGTGTCATAACAAATCAAAGTTTCTATATTAAGATTATAATTAGGACAAACTTAATCGAATCTGTATTAGTAACAGGAATTATAGATGTAGATTTTGTTAGCTCGATTAATTACCCTGATGAAATTTGATGTATATGGGGGCGAGTTACGCTGTGTAAAATTACAGCCAATAGCTGTTGGGCAAATTTGAATATTCATATCGAAGTATTTATACTCTTTAAATTATCCTCTTATGATCTCGTATCAACTAAATCTAAATTATCCTCATTTTCATTGTACTTTTTCTCCTGCCTTCAACTATTGGCCACTGGCAAAGAACACAGAAACTTAAAGACTAGCTGAAGAACGAAACATTCCCTTCTGCCCATTCATTTGTTATATCTTACACTTCAAAATCGCCGCTCGATTTGTTCTTCTCTTTTTTCTCGATAATATCGTGAAAAATAAATACGTCGTGTTCCGCAAGATGATCGCTCGTTTTTCTTTCTTCTTCGTCTTTCTTTTTTCTTATTCACTTTTCCAAACAAAATCCCGAATCGAAATGAAAAAACCTCATCTTCGATTTATCGATTTCTCTCGTATATTTTCTTCTTTCTATCTTTTTCTTTTTTCTCGTTTGGCTACTAATTTTGAAAGGTGACAACGATAAGATCAACACCGTACCAGCCGTTTCTCAGCGTGTGATTCTTTTCTTTTTTTTTTTCTTTTTTTTATCTATTTGTTTCTTTATTTTTTACGAAATAAACGAACGAGAAACGCGACTCGACGCGATGTCACGAAGAAAAGAAAGATTGTATCCTATCGTTTCTTTCGTTCTTCTTCGTAATCTCGCATGGTTGTCGCTTTCTCGATCGTTCCCACGAGTTGTCTCCTTTTTTTTTTTCTTTTTTTACGTTTTTCTTTTGTTCCTTTATGATTTTGAAACACGCCTGGAACGATGCAGTCTGACAAAATGGTGTACTCGTATCGTACCGATAATATAAAACATGAACGTGATTGCCGGGTTTTGAATTACGAAGAATGAACGTGATACGCGTTAGTCGCGCAATTACGATTTACCATATTTATTTTGCGACCAGTCCGGCGATTCGTTCACCCATCCACCGTAATCATGTAGAATGTAGACAGTGACCAACGATGATTTCGGAGTCAATTTCTCTACGCTCGTCATTTCTTCTTTCCGCTTTTCTCTTTATTCCTTTTCTTCTTCTTAAGTCTTCTTTCTTCTTTTTTCTCTCTTTTAATAATTATAATACTGTTCGGTAAGAACTTTCGACGATTAAACAATTTACCATACGTTGTTCTTATTCTTATTTTTTTCTTTTCAGTTTCTTTCTCTCGCCATCTCTCGCTCAATTATTCGTTAATTTGAGGCCACGAGTCGCACGGCGCGTTCGATAAAATCGAAATTTCAGTTTAAAATTCGGGAATTCATTCATTCGCGTTACACCTCGTTAGTCACGATAAGAATACGTATATACAATTAATCATCATAATTGGTTTTTATGTCAGTCGTTATTGAGCAGGACGTTATACTGATCCGACATTGTGCTATGATAAACGGACAAATCAAGGAGAATGAGCAAAACGGAAGGACAGCGTGAAACGACGATAAAATCAGCACAACGCTCTTTTCCCATTCTTTTTATTTTCTCTTCCCTTCTTCTTCTTCTTCTTCTTCTTCCTCGCTTGCGCACGATATTATACTCATACTTTCAGTCGTTTCTTTCGCTCTCTTCTTTCTTCTGTTTACTGTTCTTCCTTAAGCTTTCTTATTTTCTTCATTTTTTTTTCTTTTCCTTTTAAATATCGGTGTTATTTATCCTCGTCTATGTCATTCCTCTGATCTAAAAGCTTCCCTTTACGATCGAAGCATCGAACTATTTCAACGACGAATCGATATGGCGACGGTCAGACAAACGAACAACGATACGGAAAACTGAGACGCCAAAGGATTCGTTGGAAAAACTCCTCTATGAGCCTCCTGTCGAAAGGAAATCTAATGTGCCTTAGAGATTAGTTGGCGAGAAACGAATTTTCGTCGCATGCAATGAACGAAAGGAATACGAACGGACAGAACACTTGTTAGATCTACTATAAAATATACGCGTATATTACTATAGAGACCCGCTTCGATGCAGGAAATTTGTTCGACGTGTCTCGAAACGGCGGTCCATTCGAATCGACAATTAAAACGAAGCACGCGCAGAGTAAATTAAAATCGCTTTAATCTCATCCCCGCTTTTTTCCACCCCTTCGTATTCTCCTTTCCTTCCGTATTACTTTGCAACACAATCTTATCTAGATCTTTGTTCGTCTTTTTTTTTTGCTTGGTTTTTTTCTTATTTTTTTTTTTTTTTTTTAATTCTTTCCCCCTTACGGATATCGACAAACGTTCTTTGCGGTACGTTTGCTCGGAAATAAAGTTTTCTACGCTCCTTATCCGACGATGAATCGTGTCTCGCTCGATTCATTCGATTTCAGTCATTTTTTTCATATATGTATATATATATATTTATATATACCTTTTTTCGATTTTTTTTTCAATTTTTTTTCTTTTTACGGTTTTTTCTTTCCACCTATATATTTTTCACATTGAACAATATCCTCAGTCTCGACTGGTCAATGAGCAATACTTTAGAGATCCCGAGATCTCGAAAAAGTTCAAAGGAGAGCAACGTTTTATTTTGTGTGTCTGTGTGCGTGACGTGTATGTGTGTGTGAAAAAGAGAGAGAAGAAAAGAGGAAGGGAGAGAGAGAGAGAGAAAGAGAAAGAGAGAGTCGTCTGTCGCGTGTGTCCGTGTGTAATACTACCGCCTCGATCGATAATTAATATCTAAATGTATAATCCTTCGTGATAATGCGATTTTTTTCTCGTAATATCAGCTAATTGTCCTCTCGAGAACGTTACTTTTCTCTTTTACTTTTTTTTTCACTTTTTTTTTCTTTTATCTTTTTAATCGTTTTCTCTTTCACGTCTTTGTCTTCTCTTTTGGTTCACTTTCGAATCAATGTTAATCATCGGGTTATTTAAATAATATGCTTAACATTGACTCGTTAATTCCGTTTAGACTGAGGATTTTCTTTTTATACACAGGAATCATTGTTGCATTTAACGACTTTTTTTCTTTTTTACTTGTCAATTATAATTACGTTATATTATTTATAAATTTATTCGCATGTAGTTCGTTAACAGGCCGTGGCTATACAGGGCCCACTACGTTGATTAATCATCCTGTGGCACGCGGTCTTCCGAATATGTTACAGAGGAGTGTTTATATGTGTATAATTAATATGTATACGGTCTCATAAGAGCTTATAATTCTTACACCACGTTCGTTTCCCGTTTTCGCGTCTCGTTATGTAATATATACATATATAATATACATATATATTACATATTATATAACATATAATATATATCATTATATATATATATATATATATATTATCATTTATATATAATATAATATCTCGTCGACTACTCCCTACCGTACCAAACGTTGCGTATTTCGTTGCGCTTACCTTGGTCTTTAAAATATGGTCATCGAACTTCAGGCACGGATTATTAAAAAGTCTTCTGTCGGAATACGCTCTGCCTCCCGATTTTTTCGCTCTCCCTCTCCACGGTTATCCTTTCCTCGTTGAAACGAGCATCGAGCGAATCTTTGTTCCCTGCATCGTCTTAGTGTATCGAATATAATATTACTAGAACGTCTGATGTAACGTTACACGCTCTTTCACACCCTCTCGCTCTCGATAAGAACATTGACACATTGGATGACGCACATCGTAGGAAAATTTGCCGCGATACAGGGAACATGATTCTTGGAGGCAGCAGTTACAGACAGACTTTGAAGCACGGCATACGACGTGGTCTTGACGTCGCTCGCACATTCACCTTTTCCTCTCGTTCGTCCGATCCATTGATGACAGGCGTGAAGTAGATGTCAGAATTCGAATTTACTTATGCATGTAATCGCCTTCGTCACCTTGGAACAGATAGGTGGACCAGTAGCCCAGATTAAATAGGATGAACATGAGAGGGAAAGCAATACGCGAGACAAAGTCAATCCCTGCAGTACCTTTCGCTCGACAGGTGAACCAACGTCGCGGTAGAAGACCCCAACAGCACCGCTCGGTACGGGGAAGCGGATGTCGTTGGAAACGGCGGATATCTTGGGGCGGGATTGTTCGAACAGTCGCCGCGGGCGGTGACGGTGTCACTCTGCGAGATGTAGTGGGCGACGGGGAGGGTGTGGGCGAGGGCGAGGGCGAGGGCGAGGGCGAAGGCGAGGATCTCGCAGGGCTTTTCAACGAATACCGCGAACCCCTCGGCAACGACGAACATCTACTGCTACCTTCGACCACGTTGTGTAACGACGAGAACGACGCGGATCTCGGCTGATGCGATTGATAAAGATAATAACGTGGATGGTGTTTGTGTCTATGGTTCGAGGGTAACGTTTGATATTGTGTCGGTGGAGCCGGAGGTGGCGGTGGCTGCTGCTGATGATGATGATGCTGCTGCTGCAGATGTTGTTGCGGCTGTTGTTGCTGGATGTTACTGCGTTGGGGATAATGCCGATGCAGGCGACAATCATGGAGCGGTTGACGAGGTTGCTGATGGTCTGGATGTAGTCGACGAGAACGCGAACGATGATAAGGTTTACCGGTGGTGGTGGTTGTGGTGTAAGTATACTGGGAATGGCCGCGAGCCACGTCCCTTGATCCGAGCGCTTCCTCGTCGACATTTACTCGTCTTGCTCTTCCTTCCGAAACAGGTACGCGGACCAGTACGCGAGATTGAAGATAGCGAATACGATGGGGAAGAAGATCCGTGAGATGACGTCGATGCGCTTGGACCTCGTCGGGAACTTGGACAGCCACGACCTGCAGCAGTTTTTTTTTCGTGGTTGCATATGTAATTCGCAGTGCTCCATCCTATCCATCGACATAGTGTCCTCCGGTTGTCGAACCAGAGGTTTCTGGAAAAATTACCACCACGTCCAGGCATTAGTCGCGCGTTACTTCTTTCGTATCTAATTTCGTTTCTTTTCTTTTTCTATCTTGCTTACGGTAGGCGATAATTTTCAGTGTATGTATATGTACTGTAAATAGACAGAGACGATCTACTAGTTGTTCGAGCGTTTTACAGCGATTCGTTGATACATTAAGTGGACAATTCTTAATAGATATTACATTAGGTAACATACGAAGCATCCAATTTTCTTCCATCTATTTTAAAAATCTTTCATTTTCCATAGAATCTTTTATGTTTGTAGATGTATTATTATATCTGAGAATTTGATTTCTCCTTTTTAAGATTTACATATATAAATGTTCTTCTTCTACACGGATAGTATCTATATATGTGAGACGACTGTTTATTATATAATATTTTATATTATATAATAAAATATATTAATTAGAATTATTTGTTATATCTATTATGATATATTAATATTGTATGATATTTTCCATCGTGCTAACGAGCCGCTGTATTCGTGTAAGAATAGTGGAAAGATCGTATTTGATTATCGAGGAGATTCGTTCGCAAACACGATAATGGATAGAACATTTAACACGAAAAGCTAACTGCGATGCGAGTTTTTGGTAAAAGTGTTGGTGATTTTCTTCTGTACTTTCCTCTCAATTTATACGTACATGCACCTGAACTTTTCGATCTTCATGGAATATCTCGCGACGAAACGTCGGTAAAAGAGATCAGGAGAACGACGTAACTTAACGAGCAGAAAATATTTCCTTTATGGATTCGTTTTCTCATCGAACGATCTAAGATTGTATAAGTATCATGCAGTATGGTAATTCTGGTGGTGCCAAAAATGGTCTACACACACATCCAGCTTTGATCAACGATAATTGAAAAAGTTCGTTTGTATGGAAATGTTGGATACGTGTAAAATCGTAATAAGTTTATGCATATTCATTCTCGTTTGTTAAATAAACTACCATAGGACAAACGTCAGGTTTACATCCTCTTTTATTTTTACGAGTGTAGAAAAGTATCTGTCTTGTAGAATGGATAAGAAATTTACTACGAAATGTAGGATATTTTTACTATCTATAATAGCAGGCATTTGTTATAAAAATATAACGTTCATTACCAGTAAACTATAGCACATTGTTATTATCTCTAGAATAATCAATTATTTACCAAATGTCGAAAGTCATATTACTGAATGTAAAAGTCAAGTTATAATATAAAATACTAGACTTTAAAGGGATTATTTACCTGTAGAGAATGTTGAAGTGGTCCATCATATCCGGTCTAGCAGTTTATAATAATAAAAGTAAAATAATAGAATGAATGTACGTTATGATAGCTAGATTCAGAATTTTTTTTTTTTTCAATGTTATACGCTTCAGGCAACTATATTGTTAAGAAGAAAAAAATAAAAAACAAAAAGAAAGATATCGATATCTTACGATTAACGCTCTATGCTTTATAAAATATCTTGCGAATAGCTAATAAAGTCTAGAATAATTACTAAAGGAACGAAAAGAAGCTTGAAACTGAAGAGTTTCTCGGTTTTTCTAACGTTTCTCGATGATTTTCATATCATCGAAATAACCGAAAACTCAGTTTTTTTTATCACTGACCAAAGATGAATGTTGCCAGGAGATCTTTTTTTTCTCTTATTTTACGATTGCGCTATGCTATAGAAAATCATAATTAGGGTTAGAGGTGGTGTTACAGCGAACTGGACGGAAATAAGAAAGAATAAAAAGAAAGGAGACCCAACGAAATTCCAATCCACAACAACACGTACAATTATATAAAGACAGAGGTCGGAACAAAAATCGCATTTAAAAAATACTCTAGTCGAGAAGCTCGTCTTTAAACAATAAAAAAAAGCTATGGCAAAGACAATGACACAATGTAGGACTCAATTATAAATTACCAATTATTTTCATCTGGTTTAAAATCAAAATTACAATTATATTACGAACGAATCAAGGTGTGTCGGTAATATAGGATTCTACATATCATACATTTACATATCATAAAGAAGGAAAAAGGAAGACACAAAACACTGAAGATACAATAAACAGCATTATGCCTCGATTGAATAAACGAGAAAGGAAAAGGAAAGTAAAGAAAGATATGGCATAGAGAAGCGCTTAAGATTTAATTGAACATTAAACAGTTTTTAATATCGTTGTATACTGACCATAGCGAAATTTGACGAATTATCTGGTTCGACTTGATCAGAGGGTAAATCCATCGACGTGGATTGTTCGGTTTCAGACGGTGGATACTTTTTCTCTATGTTATCGCTGTGCATATCGCTCCGCGACGCGTAATTTACTAGGGCAAATTCGAGGAGAGCGCCGAATACGAAAGTCAAGCATACGCCTGTCCAAATATCGATAGCCTTTGTATAAGAGACCGGTGGCAGTGAGGCATTTATTCCTGACGTCTGCGTAGCCATCGTCAACAAGGTAGTAACACCTGGTTTTAACGATAATTCACGAAAGTTTATTTATAATAAAGCGAGTTGATATTAAATCAACGACTCTAATTTAAGCCATTAAGAGCCAACATCGTGTCAACGCAACACATCATTTGCGATTTGTGATCATTTCTTTCATTTGGACTTTCCGATTTTGTGAAATATGAAGAAATTAAATGTAATTGTAACATTATGACAAATCATTGGTTGGTCCTTAATGAATTAATTAATGACTCTGTATAGTTACGAGTTATAAACAAAGAATATTTTCACTGCTAAATGGAATTAATTGCACCTTGAAAAGTTTCATTTTTACTTTTTTCCTATAATATAGGATTTAAAGATACACTTCTTTTACTCTGATGCCATTTATACTATGAATATCGGATGGTTTTCATATTTTTATTGCAAGTGAAGTACAGCGGATACAAAAAGCATTGGTACGCCGTTGTATTTATTATAACACTTACATGGTAATTAATCAGGTCCAAGTGTATCAAGTTTAACATCGATACTATGGAAATAAAGTATAGAAGTTGATGAAAAAACGATTCATTGATGAAATAAGGATATTGTCAATACCTTTTGCTAAGTACTAGTCATTATACTTCACCGTACAAGAACTACTTTTATTTATGAGTTCGTCACTATACAGAGTATCACAAAAGAAAAGTCTAAAAGTTTGTGAGCTTATAGCATTTACTAGGAGGAATAAAATATGAAAGAATAGTAGAATGAAAGAAAATGTAAGGATATCTTAAAACCTGTTAATATGGCATAAATAAAGTAGTTGAATGTAGTGGTGGATGGATAAAATGAATTGCTGATTTCAATTGAAACGTTACCAAGTGAAACTCGAGCTGGTACAGCACTTTGATCGAGCCAGAACGATACCCAGGATACAATTACAAGCATACAGCAGGGGATGTAGATTTGAATAAGATAGTAACTGAATTCTCTCTTGAACAGCAAGTCAACTTTCAGGCAGCTGTATTCTCCTGCAAGTCGATCGAATATTTAATTAGACTTTATACGTATATTTTAGCAGCCCATTTCTTGAATAACGGAGATGAAATAAGAAAGGAAAGAAGGAAGGTAATTTACTGACCAGTATTCGTCTTGCTATTACAATAATCGGTATAAAATTTCTCCAACGTGAACCGAGGCAGGTGTAGGTTTTTAACAACTTGGACAGGATCTCCTTCTTTCCACAGGAAAACCAAATCATCGGTTGTCCAACCATCTGGAAAACAAATATCGATTAGTCGACTTTCAATGAAATTGATAACTAACTATAAATTTTTAAACAAACTTGTAAAAGGGAAGAAAGAGAAATTCAGTGATTTACAGTGGCATGTAAACGTTTCTGGGCAGGAAGATTTTTCACTTTATGTTTCTAAATTTTATGGAATATTGGATTATATATTGGAATATTTTATGGAATATATAATCTATAATAATATTATAAATTGATACTTATAAAATGTTATTATTTTTGTATTTTATAGAATTTTATGTAATATATATGTATATATTACTCAATCATATAACAGTGTTTGTGTATATTGTACTATCTTCTTTTACTTATACGCTTATATTCAATATTGAAATGACTGCATAGTGTTAGATATTTTTAAGCTGCGCTTTTTATCTTCAAAATCTGGTGCAATAGCAAAGTAGATATCTGATGGTGTTTTGCTAGTGTTGTAATAATGTTAAAGTTTCATTCTGGCTGGTAATTTTTGCATGTCACTGTAACTGGTAATATTAAGTTTAATTGCTCAAAGTCTGGTACTCACAACTTGCCATACGCAACGAGCAAACTTGTCGATCCAAGGGGTATAATTTTAAATTCATCGGGCATGATAATGTTAGGGATATTCTGAAACATAAGAATATTTTCAGATTATAGGAAACAGCAAAGAGAAATTCATTCTTTAAATATATTAATTCTAATTTACCGTATACTGTATAGAACGAAACCATTGGGAAAAATACGAATGTACACATTCGGCATAATAATGTTGTGAAAATGTCCTTCTTTCTCGTTCGAAAAGAACAGATCTGGCATCCAAACGCGACTTGCATCCGTCAATGTCAAATATTTTAGACGACCTGCAATTTTATGACGAAACACATATGATGAGATTCAACTATAAAATATACCGGACAATAAAGTCAATGATTCTTCATACCTTTAAAATCACTAAATCTTAATCGTTCATCCAGCCATTGTTCCCGGAATGTTAACTGTACAGAGTACTCCTGCAGAGGAAAGAAATGGGAATGATTTAATCGAGTGAACTCTTGCTCGCACCAAACTCAATAGCAAATATGTAATTTATGCTCGAAATGATCGTTTGGAATTTCTATAATGACGAAACGGACATATGGAAAGTTCGTTTGTAAATCCAAGTGACAAACGGAACAGCTACAGAAATTTCAAAGCAGTCGTCAGAAGGAAGATACTTTGTATGTTAAAAGTTAATTGAAAATGTTGGACTAATATTGTGAATTAATTTTATTCGATTAGTACTTGGTTATATATTTCGAATTATTCCTTGGAACGTCAGCTTCGAAACTTCTGCGCTCCTCCCTAATCGTGAAATCAATCTACGAAAAACAAACAGGGTGAAATCAATGGAATCGATACAGCGATAAAAAAACAAATTTTTGTACACAATTAATTAATTGGAAGAACAAACACATATGTAACGTAGAATTGTCATAATTCGACAGGAAAATAATTTTTATCTTTTCGTCGTGCAATATCACCGAGTCTATGAGCAATTGCTTCGAGTGCTTGACAATTGTTTTACTGACCTGGTTGACGTTATGAAAAAAGCAAGTGAAATACTATAGTAATAGAGTGGCGAGCGAAACTGAGATACTTTCCATTTTTAATTCCACAATTATCGTATCACATCTATTCGAAGTCGCTTACGATCCGTTTTTAAACAAAGTACTTGTAACTGGTGGATAATGTCTAATTTTTTTGAGCAGATCATTTAAGAGAAAAGAAATAAGCTAAATCTTTCTAAATATGGAATTTGTCTGACGCGTGAATAATGTTCACACATCTGGTATTGTTACATTGAAGACGAATAGAAACGGTCTGAGACTTCAAAGAAGAAACGAGAGGACAGTAAGCTGCATCAATAAACGTGAACGAGGTCAGTAATTGCGTAACATCAGCACCTTAAAGTCACCGAAAGATCTTCTAAAAATGACATTTTCAAAGTAGCCATCGTTGAAACTTAACGAAACCCGTACAAATGATACTAATAATCCGCTGGATACTAAAAGGTTCAAATATCCTTGCAGACTCGATCAGCGACAAATCCGATCGACTGCGGCAACGAATAAATATACAAATTACAAACTCATAAGGGAGAAAGGAACAAGATACGAAAAAAATGGAGATAAAATGTCACTATATATACATAGAACAAAGGAACTAGAGACACCCTTGTATCTCGAATAATTTCATCAACGATGTTTCGAACATCCTGCCTACTTTATATCTCGTATATCAGCCCAATCGAACGAAAGTATCGTGTTCTAAAATATTTCGTTCGACTTTCCTAACGCTCCGTGAAAAAGAAGAACAAAACAGTCGATTGGAAATTCGATTTTTCGTTACCACTGTGTCACTATGTCTCCTCGCGTGTCTTTTCAACGACACGTCCAACTTTAAAACTGTTCGTCTTTTCTTTCCAGGCCGGAAGCGTAAGGGCCCACGAAAGGCGTTCTCTCGCGGAGAAAGAACAGGGCGAAGAAGAAGAGGAAGCGAAAAAAGAGGCGGAACAAGAAAAAAGATTAACCCTGTACGGTTTTAGAGGTCGTTTCAACGGCAGAGAGCACTTCTGCTCCGACGACGAAAGGTCGTGGTAAATTTTCCTCTTTCTCCGCCCTCTCCTTCCTCTCTGCTACACTTCTTCTTTTTTTGGCCACGGAGCGTTAAAGAATCAAGGCTGCGTGGATATCTTGCTGGAATGAAAAATCTCGTCGCCGAGAAAAATGGGGTAAAGAGGGGGTTGGGCCAAAGGCGGTGGTGGACGAACAAACAATGATGTTCAAGTATAGTTGTATACATCGCGTTGAAGCAAATGTAAGAGGCATGCAACGAAGCAACATCGAAACTAACTACGTAACTACCAGTGGGACCAGCTAGAAACAGAGAGTAACTACGTATGCTATGTAATACATATACGTATATATATATATGTGTGTGTGTGTGTCTCTGTCTCGAAATTATTGATAGAATAGAGGAATATATATGTATGTATATATATAGACGTATATGTACGTGTTTGTATTATATGTACATTGCAAGTGAACAACGCATGCATCTTGGCTCACAGTTTAACTTTTTCCCGGCTGGACCTGTCCACGTCGACGGCGTCCTGTCTTTCTTTTCTATTTTTTTTATTTTTAGTTTTTTATTTTTTTTTTTGTTTGGAAAGGGAGTTACAGAAGACTTCCAAAATATTCTGTGTGGTTATTTTGGTCATTCTTCTTTTCTTTGGTTTTTACTTTGTTTCCCTCGATTGTTGGCAAGTTGAATACAAATTAAAACCTAGACGTGATCCTTTCTCCTTTACGATCCTGTTTCGTTCGATCTTTCTCTTCGTTCCTTTCTATTTCTTTTCATTTGTTTCTTTTTCTCTTTTTCTTTGTTTTCGTGTTGGTTTCGCTTGTTCGTTTTGCTCGTTCGTTTAATATGTGGCAATTTCTTTTACCTTTCTCGCTGGCTAATTCCTGGTTGCGAACACTTACCATTATTCCGCTAGTTTCTGAAAATTGAGCAACATGTCGCAAAGGAGGATCTACACAGCCTCCCGACGTTTGTATTTTCGCCTCGTATTTCTCTCTTATTTGATCGCTCGTGGCGTGATTACTTCAGCGCGTTTGCTCGAACCTCGGTATAGGGAGTCGCATGGTTTCTCTTATTTATTTTTTCTTTTTTTATATACGTGTCGGTGAGTTGGGAAAAACCGTTCAAAATTGAGCGTAAAACACGCGCGAGCTCGCTGAAACTCCGCGACAAAAAGTATTGAGCGCTGTGCGCGGTTGAAAAATAATCTCCTTTGTAAGTTACTTTTAAAGACAGTTTAGAATCGTTTTATTTCGGTGGAAAATCCGTTTACACAGAGCGCTGCATAAGGAAGTAATCGAAAAATTAAAAAAACGGCGATTTTACTTATGGAACTCCTGTTTAAATATTCATAGTATATCGTATACGCTATTAAAATAACCCATCTGAGCTTGCCCACAAAAATCAAATTTCCTTAGCTCATTGAATAGATGATGATTAAAAAGAATATTGATAACCAATAGTCAAGCGAAGAATTTGTGTATTTAACAAAATTTTAAGTCAGATATGGACTGTTATTTTTTTTCTTTTTTATCGTTTACTTATATTTATCTCTTCGTCATTTAAAACACGTAAGTCGTAATCGCTTTTTACAATGATTATCGTTGTAGCATGTATTCGTGTGAAAGGTAAACGATACAATTCCTTATTCACAGGCGATATTTAATTATTCAACATACTTTCGATCAATCTGACGTTGCAAAAGTGATATATCTCGACGGTTCATTCAGTCCATTCACTTTCACTTTCATGAATATATTACACGCAAGTAGTACGAGTCAGCTAATAGTTCGACTCTGTCGTACGGATCGCAAATTTCAGCTTGTCAAAAGTATCAAAGTCTAAGAACAGCTCGTTCTTTCCGAACCGATTAAAAATTATATAAAATTCAATTATCAGCCAATAATTTCTTATTCTTCTAAAGATTCCTAATTCTTCTAAACACGTGCTGCTTCTCAATTTCTTTTTGATATTAGATCATGATTTTAACCATAATTAATCGTTACTTTATAGCAAATTATATTCACTTTAATAAAGACGAATATTTAACTCTGCGAAACTACCATTCACTCGATATCGATCTCTTAACGTAAGTGCATTTCAGAAGCTATTCTATCGCATCACTGTCGTAACAATGTATCGGACGCAAAATTTTGCGACATTATGTAAACCCTATACTCATTAATCCTCAGTTCGAAAAACTGATATCGATGTCGGAGTTGAAACGAAACTTTTATTGCGAACGAACCGTATCTTGGAATCGAAATTAAAGTTCGTTCGACAAGCGTATTGTACGACAACAGACGCGAGCAATTAATATTTGTTAACAAATATCAGTGAAATACAAAAGAAGAAAGATCGTCGTTTGCAGGTAGAAAATCGCATTTTTCAATGCTCGCTTCAAGCAAGTGGCGAATGCAACTCGCAATCGCCAATTTAACCCAATACACAACGTGCTATCTTCGAACCCAATACCTTTCTATATCGTGATTTCGCTATCATAGACTGGAAGATGTTTTTTCTAGCTGAATTAAATGATCGTATGCGTGACAGAGAAAATATTAAACTCAGAGAAAGAGTAAAGAAAGAGAAAGGAAAGAACGAATGAAAGAAGAAAAAAGATAATATGAAAAAAGTAGATGGAACAAAGATGAAAGAATAAAAGGGAGAAGATCGTTCCATTAAAACGAACGGTACATACCATGTCGTCCTTTTAAACGTTTCCCCTTAAGGAAAACCATAGAAGATGTTGCTGCATGGAAAAAGTGATTTTTTCTATACATAATCACAGTCAAGCCTTCTAGAGCGACGAGCTAAAAGCATATTTGCACGATTTTCCTTCGAATGCCCTTTTTATCCCTTCTTTCTTTAAGAGAAACAACGACATAACTTGCTGGAGAAAATTCGCTTAAGCGCGTTGATTAAAAGATTTTATTATCGTAAGCTTCATCACATGGCGTTCCTTGATTCGAGATAGGAATTTAATGTAGATTGAATATCTTCGAGGTCTGCTCCTAGTTCCAGTTTTTTCTTTATAGAAAATGGTTCCGATGAACGATATCAATTATTATCGACGATCGATTCTTGTTTTTACCGATTGTGTTTTCGGATAAGTGCGAAGTCAGTGAAATTATATTCGCAGCTTCTATTACTATACCGTTGACGATATTGCGGGATATACGTGCGAAGAATATTTCTCGAGGATTATCGACATCGCGCCAAACTAATCTTGAGAATATTATTATTCCCCAGGAAACGTATTTCGCAGATTATTCTCTGGACGATGTTAATTCTCCTTCGGGAGCCCTTCACGGGACATAACAGCTGCGCGGAAAATCTTTGAAATACATGTTTCACATAACGATAGAACGTAACAAATATATCGAAGTGTATTAGAAAAGAATATTCTACAAAATGGGTGTATCTGAATTTCAAAACATCGATTCTTTAACATTTTCACATTCGCCGTGTACTTGTCCGAGCGAACATTTTGAGAAAATGGGAAAATAAGAATAGACTTTCCACTTTCAAAATTATTCGTTATCGATCGAATGATCCAAATTATGTTCCTCGGATGTTGTAAAAGATGTATAGTACCATAAAATGTGTTACGATGTCTGATAAGAATGACTCGTTGAAGCATAGTACATGTCATAAGCGATAGAAGATTGATCGGCAGTGAACGTGTTAATCTTCTTCACGATGGCCTTTGCATCGAGTCTTTCCTCCTTTGTTCAACGTTATCTTTCCTCGAGATCCCACAATATTTCGCGTCGATTATCCCGCAGATGCGCCACTTCGACGATTCTCAAGCGACAAGCTCGTGATTTTCGAACGGATATGAAGGTTGACCTATGGATGGCTGTTGAACTGATCGATGGCTCGATGAAGTTCGACTCGGCCGGGTTTTTTCCAGCGACGTTTTTCGCGAAATATCTTATGATCCAGTGATGAATGGACGACAACGATACAGACAGACAGAGAAAAAAAGATAGCTAAGAAAAGATAGATGAGTCGGACGTGAAGAGAGACGAATGGACTAGGACAAGGATGGGCTAGACTCTTAGAGTACGCAACCCTGTTCATTAATATTAGGACACTCGTAGAAAATAGGGTATAAATTTATAAAATTATCAGAGACTCATGAAAACTTCTAGTAATTTAGAAACTTGCGTTATAGATAATTAATACAGTCACAGTTATAAGAAAATGACGTGTGTACATACGTGTACTATGACGTCTTCGAAATCATAGTGCAATAAGTCGAGTGATGATTCTACATGAAAAAATAAGTCGAAGAAGAGGAATAACATTTTTTCGTTTAATACTTCGTTTTCGAGAAAAATGAGTTTGAAGATTCGTCGGGTAGGCGTGCGTTAATTGTAAGTTTCGAGTTATTCGACGTTTTTTTTTGCTCGTGTACTGCTTGTACTATGATTTCGGAGACACTTCGTATAAATAACGTAATATATGTATAATATCGTATTGTAATAAAAATGCCTGTTGATTCTGAATTTAAGAAATCTTCTTTTAATGCCTATTTTGGCTGGTAGATTGACCGTCCCTTTAAAAACTAGTTAATAACGTGTGGAATAGGAAGATTGAAGTAGTACACCCTATATCTAATTTGGAGTCCAAAAATAAAGATAGGGCGATATTATTGAAATTTTCAAGAAGTAGGTTAGACTATCTAGGTCAATCTTCGAGACTAGAGAAGTACATACGTAAATCTTTATTTTGGAAGGCAAATTTCCGACGCTAGGTAATTTAAATATTCAAAAATTCTTAACCTATTCGTCGTCAGTATCTAGAAGAGCAAATTTGTTCAAACATTCAATGATAATTTCGAAGAAGTTATCGCATATACTTGTGCTTGAGTCTGACTGTATAATAATCGTCGTGCTAATTTGAATCGATTATGAGGTTTGGAACGAGACCAGCAGGTGTTCTAATATTTATGAGCTGGGATGTACATATACATACATCACCGACAGAAAGTTTGGAAGCAGAGAATTGTTCTCAAAGTTGTACAAATTCCTTGAATTCAGTTCAATTTCTAATAAAATGCCAGATTTATTCGCACGAGAACGACTTACTTACAGAAGCAAAGAAAAGTTATGGAATCATGTACGAATTACTTCGAACTCGTCGTCATTCGATTATTTAGAAAACCACGTCGAAGGAATGTCGAGGGTTTCTAACATCTGTAGAAAACGTTATTTGTCTTAAGCAAAAAAAAACACGTTATATTTAAAAAATCTTTTACGACGATACTTCCAAACTTTGTATCGACAGTGTACAATAGAACATGCAATCTTAGAATTAAAAAAAGAGGGGGAAAAAAAAGAAACGATAGAGACAAGTATGCACGATTCGTGACGTAATCAATCACAATAACTTGTTCCCATTTCAATAAATATGTACCGACAATGACGGCCGTGGCCGCTGAAATATCACCGTTCTATCATGCTCAGCGACGATTAGAGAAGCTGGAGGCCGAAAGATTGAATCAGCTTTTGAAAAAAAAAAAAAAAAAAGAAGAAGAAGAAAGGAAAAAAGACCACTCTAGGACTTGCATGATGAAGTCGATTTTTATCGTTTCGTTTCATCGTCACCTTTAGACTCAACCGCGCGTGTTTGCGATGTTTAAGGAGCAGTTTGCAGGCTGACAGATGTTATCGAAAGCTTCCTCTTCGGAGTCGAAAGTCATTAAATCTTTGCACGCCTCACGCCCGGCCCTACGTACGAAACAGTCGTGTAGGAGTTTAGTCCGCGTTTCGTATTTACAAGGCATTAAAGCGGATTAAATAACGCGACTGTGTTATTTGTCTGCGATCGACGCCGGAGCAGAATGGAAGAACGCGACGTTGTACAAATCTGAGGAACGTAGATAGTATGAATATCGACGATGGAACATGCGCAGGGCATTCTTACGGACTGATTTTGCGAATGATCGTCGAGCGAATGGGTGGAATAAAAATTGCGAGAAGAATATCGGCGAGGTAAACGAAATTTGCGTGTAACCAATTCGTGGAACGGATAACATTTGCATATGTCCTTGAGAAGTGTTGGCGAAGCGAATCTGCAAGCGTTGGTGAGAATAATATTCGCGAAGAGTATTTACGAGAAAAATATGTATAATATTCGCGAGTTTAATATTCGTGAACGATATTCGTGAGAATAATATTGGCGAACAAGCGACTCGTGATGAAATATGCAAATTTCGTTTGAAAGAGATACTTACAAAATACGAGCGTAAGTAAAACTCCCAAATATTTGTAAAGCGCGGTATGTTGAAAATCAAAAGTCATCTCTCTGTACATCGTTCAATTTCGACTCCCAATATGCTTTTATATATTTTCTTCTAGCAACGATGTAAATATAGAGATAAGATAATAGTTAGAGACATAATAACGAATATGCTAACGATAGACAAGGTTATCGCGTGACCATTGGTTATCAATTTAAATTTTCTTAATTTTTCTTTCTTTCCCTCTTAACCGTGCTGCTTTCTTCGGATCATTTTACACCCGATCGTGTTCTTTATTCTTAATAAATTTCTCTTCGGCTTTATCCGTTGTAGAGTTTCTCTTGGGACATGACAAATCTGTTCTTGCTTGTTCAAGTAAGAACTAGAATGAAATAAAAATAGAATAAAAACAAGAATCGAAGGATTGCAGCAAGGTTAAACTATTTCTTAAAATCCCTTAAAATCTCTTACGTTGCTTATCTCAATTTCGTCGGCCGTAAAACGTCGATGTAACCCGCAAATGCAGAAGCAACACACGGCAGAACAGTGTACAATACGTATATGTTACCGTAAAAGTCGGAATACGGGAAGATATTAGGATTTACCCGAGAAACCTAACACTCACCGGTGTTCGAACATTTTTACGGTAACACGTACATCGCGAACATCACTAGAGCTGGAATAAAGACGATCGTTCGAAACTATCGCCACTGTCGTCTTCGTCGTCTAATCGAGCGCGATAGCCAAATGCAAATACGCTTTTCGATATTTCGAACTTGTTACCGACGAGATACAAGATCGACGGTGAGATAGGGTTGAGAAATCGGATGGACAAAATGACAGGTGCAGATCATGACGATTCCAAGTGTTCCGCAACGATTGCTCTGTCCAGGCTCTAGTAATCACGCAGCAAAAGGAGAAATTAAGACTGAGAAGAGAAAAAGAAAAGAAGTGAATATGGCGCGTAAAAGAGGAGTGATTAAAGGAGCTTCGACTTTTGACTTTCGACTTCGACTGCCTGCGTACGAAGGATCGTATTTTTCTTTTCTTTTTTTTCGGTGAGAAGTGGACCAACCATTTTCGTAAACGTAACTTTCGAGATTTCATAGAGTCGATGTTTTTAGAGATGAAGGATGAAAAGAATAGAATGAAGGGTTTAGGAAGATGGAACTTTGATTGATGGAATTCGTCTTTAAGATAATACAGCCCATTGAACAATATGTAGCTTCGAGTGTAAGTCGATTTTTCCAACTTTTCACGCATTGTGATAAAAGTGTCTTTTACGTGATATATTTCTATAGTAACATTTCGAAAGAAAACGTGGTTCTCCACGTAATCGATAAGGGTGTGTTTTACATGGAAGAGGCTGGGTTGACGCAATGCTGGTGAACCTTGAAACGCAACTCCGCATACGCACGCTTAACTTACATATTAGCCGAGCCGAATGATAACACTCCTGTTACTGAAACAAATTCACTCAGGACACGTTTAGCAAGGGGACTCACGGCAATCACCGATTCGAAGACACCAGACAATCCTCAACAGACATTCATCTGCAAGACCAAATATATCGTCCTTTCTGGGCCAATATTATCTCGACCGAATTGCATTTTGGATAGGAAAATTTAATTGACCAACTTATATAAAGAATAAAAATAAAATTCTCACGGAAAGAGGGAGTTAAGCGAAAAGAAAAAAGAGAGAAAAAGAGAGAGGGAGAGAGAGAGAGAGAAAGAGAAAAGAAAGAGAGAACTCATATAGAAAAATATGATAGGAGAATGGGGGATGGGTCAGGATTGACACGATCGCTCGCACGCATGATCGAAAGGAATAATAAAGAAAAAACGTGGAACAAGAAAGCAATCCACGGGTCGAGTCTATATGTTTTATGCATCGTCTCGTATATTTCTCATTATCCGTCGCGCCTCTTTTTTCTTGAGTTCTCTAGCAAAAAGATTCCAACAAGGCACAGACTTGGTTGCAACGACCAGCACAATCAAAAAATCGAACGTTCCGACAATCAAATATATATGTATATATACACGTATATATATATATATGAATGTACGTATATATCGTGTAGATAACTGAACCATATAACGTTCGTTATACGGATATACGCGTATATTCATACATGTATACATATGTATGAAATAGTAAATATATATATATATTCATATATATATATATATATATATATAGATATGTATATCAACATGACAGTCAACGACATCGAGAAAAATCAACGAGGTGCGACTGATAGCACACATCCAACTGTTAGCGCGGCTTATCCACCATGTATATATTTATATATGTATGTATTCTCGTTTGCGAAGCTGCCCCTCACATACGTATAAATATATACACATCACATGTAATACAAATACAAGTACAGACAAGTGCAAGTCTTACGGCATCATATACACGTGACGTTTAAATATTAATAGATATACACAATGTGTGGATATACAGATTGGTATATATAGGCCTTTTGTTTGAGATGATTGACTTAGATTGCACTCACCATGTTATAATCATCTATTTTGCTGATAGAGCGGAGAAAGATGTTGACGTTCACATTTGTCGGCCCATCTAACACGTCGACCGGAACAGAACAAAACAAATCGATTAATTAAAAAATCAGTTACCGTGGCACCGAGATTTACATGGATTTTTTATTTATTTATTTATTTATTTCTTATTCTTTTCTTTAATTCTTTGGCTTTAGCTCTTTTCGCTCGTTACTCGGCCGCTTCTTTCCGGCATAATTTTCCTTCCTTTTTGTTTCACTTTCGAAACAGCTGTATATATGAATGAAGAAGGAAATGGTTGTCTTTTGGATCATGACTAGGAGGAACTTTTCGTTTCACGTCGTTTTCTTTCGTTTTCAAAGGAAATTTTGAAATGGTTCGCGGTTCTCGGAATTTTGATCGATTTCGCTAAAAAAAAGATAGAGCATTTCTTTCTTTCTTTTTTTCCGTTTTTCTTAGCTACTTCTCTACGTGATACTTGCTTGCCTGTAAATCGTCGTTCCTCCAGTAATATAGGACAGGCGGATGACTATGAGATGTCATGGAGGTATGATTTGTACGCATGAGAACATCCAAGCTAGCTAATGTTCCACAATGAAATGTTTCACGATGCGAGCCTCGGCAATTGAATTGCAAAGTAAACGAGCGGTCGGATTAGTTTATGCGACGATTCGGCGCCGTTTCGCGCCGCTTGCTACGAATTATGGTGGCTTCCGTGTGTTCGATCCTCGAGATATCACAGCTCGACGAATGTTGCGAATTTTTAACACCTTCCCAAGCTTCTCCTTTTTTTTCCTCTTTTTTCTTTCAGCAATTTTTCTATTTGTTCCATATAATAGTCGTTCGAATCTCAAGAAACTTATTGATAGATAAAGGGAGGCTAAAGAGTTTGGAAAAATGATAAAAAATTCGCAAGTCACTAGTGTCCATTCTATATGAATGCTAATGGTTTCAATGGAATGATCGAGTGCACTTTGTTTTAGTTCGATCCCTCTTTTTAAATCGTTCACGCTTCTGTGCGAAAGAACGTTGACTCGTTTAACGTAGTCACGTCAACGATGTGGATCCTTCTTGAAAAGGTGGTCCCACTTTAGACTACAATATGTGAATTGGTCGAGTTAGTATATCGTTTAAATCTTTCGAACATATTTCTTTCTCCTGTAATAGAAATAGCAACAATTAAAATGACGATTTCTTTTTTTTTTTTTTACAGCTATCGAGTCTTACGCTACGAGTTAGGACGGTTTTCTTTTCGACGATAATTTAATTAGATCAAGTGTTGTACAATTTATTTTTACCATTTACGTAGTGATTGAAAGGAGCACTTTGAACGTTTCGTAAAAAACGTGTTCAGTTTAAAGCTGAATCACGATGAAGGATGAAAACGTACGATTACAGTCATATATTTTAAGACGAGGAGATGCCTGATTAGATGCAACGATAATCAAATAGGTAGCGAGTGAGGCATCCCAAAATTTGACAAAACAACCTCTATAAAAATAATATCGTTGAAGCTACACTATTTTCTATGACAGCGAAGAAACAAAAATTACGTTGGAGCTTGTAAGCGTCGTAACTTCTCTCAGCGACGATACGCAACTTGTTCGAAAGAGGATTAAACGAGAGTCGAAGTCGAAACAAAAGGGGGAAAAGATCTCTTGACAATGGATGATGGACTGAACGTCTCGTGAAGGTATTCGAACGTGTAACTCGTGAGGAATGAGATGAACGATGATATCGTTTCGTTTTTTAAGCAGCTTCCAGACGATGATAGCGAACGATTCTTGCCTCGTTTCTGTTTGCATGTTACACAGAGAAACGAAGGAGAACTATTGGAATCGTCGGAGATACCGCGTTTCTCGAAACCTGTTATTCCTTTTTTTCCTTCGAGAAATCTCGATCGAATGCATCCTTTGAGGAAAAGGATCTACGAAGAAGGATAAATAGAAAAGCTCGCATACATGTGTATATATACATAGAATGTTTGTTAAGCGTCGTACAAATTGAAAAACAAAGGAAACACGAAAAACATACAGAAAAAGAGATAGGAAAATATAATAAGACAAAGTATCTTGAAAAATATTCGAAAATTATTCGTTAGGCTAACGTTGAAGTTTCATCAAACTTCCAAAGATCTGCTTGTTCACGATGATGAACTCGTTATTGACAAAACGAGATCTCTGTTACGATTTCGTTTTATTAACTACAATTTCACGTAATTTTCCGTAGTCGTCGTCGTTTTTGCATCGAACAACTTTGAAGCTTTATAGACGCCATCACGCAGAAATCGATAGTTTTAATTAGAATTGTACCGAACGAACCGCTGATTTTCGACGATTTCTCGTTTTCCAAATGATTGAAAATTGCACACATCTGTACAACATGCTGTGCATGCCCCGCCATCGTTTAATCCCTTACTGCACTCTATTTTCTTCTTCTCCTTTATCTTTCTTTATTCTTTTCGTATTTTCTTTTTTTTTTACAAAATATTTTAAATATTTTCGTTCTAATTTACATTGAAGGACAGATCGACCGACGAACATACGCGTTCCTTGCTGCTACGTCGCTACTACCTCGAATGAGGAAATCGAATATGTCTCGAGTGAACCGAGGTTTAATAATTATTACCCTCTATCTCTGTAATATTAAACAAAAGTGGAATTACGAGAAAATTGCGTTGAAAGTTGATGAGAAATACGCGAAGCCACGGAATATGAAACGTTTGATAATTACGACTTCGGCATTAAACATATTTACAGTATCGATTGGCGATTAAATAATTTCTTCTACGTCCGTTAAACGAGACACAGATATATTAATCGACTGAAAATAATAAACGAAGCTTCGTAAATGCTACAAAATTCGTAAGATGGATGGAAAAATTGTTTACCTGTGCTATTTTACGGATAAGAAAAAAGGACAAAGAATTACTGCGTTCGTTAAATAGGTAGAATAAAATACGAAAGAAAGAGAATAAATAAAAAGAGCTAGTCTTTCTACGCAGACAAATCGAGAGAAAGAACACATGCGAGAAATAAAAAAGGGAATAACTCACCAGTTGAACGGATCTCGCAGTTTGAAGGAAAAGTATTCAGCTCTACTGCTATAGCACGTAGAAGACGAAATTCAGAGCAAAAACTACAAAATATCTGTCGAAACAATTACGATTATTTTAAAGAAAGTAAAATGTAGCTAAAAATTGTCCGATCTAATCGTGATAGCTGTAATTGTGGAAATTAAAAAAGCGGCGAAAGCCAGCTGAAAAGTATTTCGTTTAACATTCGAGAAACGCCTGGCGAGGAGCGAAATGTCTTACAAAATTCTACGAAAATTCCTCAAAATCCCATTCTGTGCACGCTAGTTTCGCCAGTTTATCGATTAACACCTTTAAGGGCTGATTTTTTCAAAGAATCCTAAAGATACGACAATTTTGTTTTTGCCCCTAAAAGAGTTAACGAATCACCAAACGGAAGCGAAACGTTTAAAAATATCTAAATATTGGGAATATTCTTTGAACTTTCTTTTAAGACAGATCTAAGACAGAAGAGATAGAAACGATATTAAAGGATATTTTTTGGAAATATCGTGGCGTTAATGTGAACGCCACCATTAACGTTTTTGTTGAAAGAAAATACCCCATATTATAGATAGCACCCACTTTCTTCTCTTTTTTTTTTTTATTTTTGCAATTTGCAGCAAATACAAAGCCGCGTTAGTGTGCGGGAAAACGAAGTATTCTTTTTAGCGGAACTCTGAATAAAAAAAACTATAGCAGCACGAAACACACCGAGTCTAGTTGACATTATGCAATAAGGGATTAAATAGAAAAATCGTTAACGGATGTTACTTGAAATATAATCGTATGTGCGATATAAAACAACAAAGGAGGATAATAATATAATAAAACGAGTAAGGAAACGGACAAGAAATTCGAACAGAGTGTATATATTCTTGATACTGCGTGTATATCGCGCCATTAGGCGAACGGCAATTTTGTCAGCATCTCAACGATTCACACGTGATACAATACTTGATAGGAAAAACAAAAAAAAAGAAAGAATAGAAAAACCAAAACAGAGAATGCGTATGTTAAAAAAACAACAAACTCCATTAAATCATCTACGACACAATAGCGTGTGAGCGACAGTATATATGGTGTATTCTTTTTTTTTTTTTTTTAATTACGAGCAGCACGACGCTATTTTAACGAATTATCTGGAATGAGATTCTGATACTTCGCCGAGAATTTTTAATATCTTTAATATTATTTATCGTTATCTAAAAATATTAAAAATATTAAAAAGGCGAGAGATACCGTATTTTTAGAATTCGTACCTTTCCCTCACGAGCGGAGAAAAATTTCTGGTCGTGCTATTCGTAACAGTTCGAGTTTTTCTTATGCATACAAAACATATGCTTGCTTAATATAACATACGAGATAATATAATAGTGGAATTAAAAAAGTTTATGATAGTGGGCCTTAAATACGCACGAGAGAGCCTGGTATAAAAGGGAGAGACAACACAAAGAGGTAAAGAGGAAACGTGTAACGTGTACGTGTGTTTCTTCTTTTTCGTTTTTCTTTCTCTTTCTAGATTTGTATTTATATATATATATATATTGCGAGACAAAGAGCAGCTTTATATATTATAAGAATACTACGTAGAGAATTAGCAGTGAAATACATGTGCATATGTATAATACGTTGGTTAATATGTATGTATTATCATACAAACACATAGTAAATGATATTCATTGCACGTCTAACTACTATTCTTTGGCCAACTATAATCGAAATCTTCTCGTCTTCTATACGTTCTAAACGTTCAAATGTCTATTCACATTCCTCGAGAGAAAGACTTTCAAGGGGTTTTCAACTATAAGACTGCGGAAACATCAGTGCCAGACCGTGCTATGGTATACTAGAAGGATCGAAAAATTTTGTCTATCATAAGTTACGCTTCGATCGTAGAAAGAACTTTTTTTTTGTTATGGTCGATCGACTAAGTATACTAGGAATCTCGTAGATTTGCCACCGATTTTGATAAACACGCGGGACACGAGACAAAGTTTTCTCTGTTCATATTTTTCGTACGAGTGCTTCTTCGGAAAAAGGAACCGATATACGTCAAGTTCGTTCTTACAATTGGAAGAAAAGTGAGTCTACTAATCGGAAATCGTGCGAATATTTGGAAAAAAACGACGAACAATTATATAACAACTCCATAGTTGCTGGGATAATCTAGCTAATCGGAGAACGACTTCTATGTGTATAATAGCATAATATATATATATCGATCTCTGTATTTATAATACATACAGATTGTACAGTCAACATTTAGTAGTACAACACTTAGTAGTATGTATATATAATATAATAGAGGTACGTGTAGGCGTGTGTTTGTGATTTTTTAGGGCATTTGATATTTTTTTTTTTTTTTATTTAACTTACCATCGTAACGTCATCTATTTTTGAGATACTTCGAACAAATATGTTGACGCGGACAACCGCGGGCCCATCTAACATAGCAAACAGAATAAATAAAATTAATCAATCGTTGAGTAATATCAGTCGCATCGAAGAGATGTAATGAAAAAAGAAAGAAACGCTTCTCGAGCTTTCTACGCTTTCTGCGCTTCCTGCAATCAAACGGGCAAACTTTTGGAAATTATATGTTCTTTTCGTCGTTAATTTATTATTAGTATTTCTCTGTACTTTATTTAATATTATTACGAATATTGCTTTTTCTTCGCTTTAAGAGATTAGATTTCTTCGAAAAGGTAGTGGTGAATCGTTGATTCGAGTGATTCGTATTATTTGATTTTTGAAAATCAGCAAACTATCTTTAAGTTTCTTATGGGTGGTTATACATATACATATCGTAGTAAAAAATGAACGATAACTTTGGGGGGAGAAACAGATCGAACTAATCAATCGTAAAGCAAACTAGTGGAAATACAGATTATTAACGAAAAGCATCAAAGAGAAGAAAAGAAGATAGATACTAAAAAAAAAAAAGAAGTGGAAAGAATGAGTTAAGGAACCATTTACTTGATGAATATAACATATAAGTATATCGAGAGTCTAAGAATTTTACAAGCGTTTATAAGAACTTTTCATTCGTGTATACACAGTGTTCAAGTTATTAGCTCCGAGCGTTATTTTTTTTTTTTTTTTGTG
This sequence comes from Bombus flavifrons, assembly GCF_040668555.2. Classification (NCBI taxonomy): domain Eukaryota; kingdom Metazoa; phylum Arthropoda; class Insecta; order Hymenoptera; family Apidae; genus Bombus; species Bombus flavifrons. Next base: position 5,167,645 of record NC_138455.1, on the reverse strand, counting down.
AGAAAAATAAAAGAAGACAATCATTGATTTATAAATAAATAAAAGGAGACTTATTATTGTATGTGTTTCTCACAAAGAAATGCTGACAATTAATAACGTGAACATCTTGTATATTATTTACGGATCCTTAAGAACATGGTTTTACCATTTAAAAAAACGAAGCAGTAGCAGAATTGCCGTACTTAATTTTCAAGTTCAGTGGATCGAGAATAGCTGCAGGAAATTATAGTTTCCTCCTGGTTTGGATCTTCGTATATATTGAACAAGCATACGTGTAATATTGCCGTCTTCCTTATTAATTTCGTGTACATAATTTTTGGTAACAAGATAAAGTAACTTCTCGCGCGTACAAGCGTTAAATGAAGAAGAGACCGATTAGTTTTTCGCTTCTATTCGCAAATATTCTTGACAAATATTCTTTGACAAATATTTGAACGACTAAAGCTTGTAAATGAAATCTGAATTCACAGAAAATCTCAATTATTTCGCGTAACTGATGAACATTCTCAATAAATATCTAGGAAATATTACGACTTTGTATTGTTTTTGTTTGTTTGTTTGTTTTTTCTTTGTTTTGTTGTTGTATTTGTATTGTTTCGTGTAATACGTGGATATTTTTGTGAGACAATTTGAAAAACTGAATTACGTTAGATGCTTCTGATATAACTGAGTGTTCTCTGCATTGTTATATCGTGGGCAATCTCAACAAGTTGTTTAAGAGTTAATTTGTTGGTTGGACGAGCCAGGCGTATCGTCCTGAGCCATACAGAGTGTTTGCGTAACATTCCGCCCTACATGAACCAGGACAAGACGTCGGACACGTTGTTCCTGTAGTCAGTGTCGAGCATTCACTAATCCTTAATTTACATAATTTGCGTCAATGCTACTATTCTCAGATTAAGAAAGCATTAAGAAAAAAAAGGATGAAACAAATAAATGCATCTTACTCGATCTTGCATTTTAAAGCGAAACGCAGAGCTACTAAAATGATTCTTCAAATCTTCGAATGTTTCTTTCGAATTTTGAAAATCATTCTATAGCGCGCGTGTAAGAAGCGGCTTAGCCCTGTATTTAGCAATATGGAAATTCGACAGGAGGTTTACGTGAGCATAAAAGACTCTCGTGTTCCGGTATCGAAAATTTGAAACAAACTCTGTACATTACTTCTGGATAGCTTTCTCTTCTGAATCGTTGTCTCTATCGAATGCATTTTGTAAAACAGAGATCGTCGACACAGTGAATGAATAAATCTTTTTGACTCACTTTCCACGTACTGTTACTTTCATTAAATTTCAATACTTTGGTTGAATGCGTTATAGTCCTGTGTCTTTACACGTGTACATTCTATTGATTAATTTTTCTATCGTTGAATCTCGATCATAGTCCAGACAGACTATGATAAATTTCAAATTACAATCCTTCTCCGATTTCTCAATATCCTGACGCAGGTTGCAACTCGCGCGAAATGCATGCAGAAAATTCGCAGAACGTCGCAACCTCGTCTCAAGTACATCCGGACGCGTCTACGGTTCGTTACGAAGCTACGTGAAACGTGTGATTTCGCCTATCGTAGAACCACTTGTCAGGACCGCCTCTGATCGGAAAATAATTCACGAATCACGCATAATTGTATCGATCCTCTGTGTGTACTCACATCGTGTGACACGTTGAAAAGGTAGAACAAGTAAAACCGGACGTATCTGATCGTTCGTGAACGCAATTAAACGTAGCAAAACGTAATTACTAAGTCATCAAGCACTATGAGGAACTACGAAAAACGGGGATGAAAAAGTTGGAGGGAACCTATGAGACCAAACACTCTGCCAATATAATCCTTTTCCATTTCTTTTCTCTTATCTTTCCCTCTCTCTCTCTCTCTCTCTCTTTCTCTCTCTCTCTCCTCTCGTTTCTCTTTTCTCGCTTTCCTATCCCTCTCCTCCTTTATCTTTCCGTTTCGTCTCTTTTTCTCCCTTCACCTTTCATTTTTCTCTCTTCGTCTCTCCCTCTGCAACAACGTCTGTGCTCCTATGTATAGCGTATAAATTGTGTATGTACATACGTGAACATCGAAGCTAGAATGCCACATGCCTGTATCTATGCTAGAGATGCTAATTGGTTTTGTGTGTGATCAGTCATTCTAAATTAAAGGGGAGAATCAATATTGTACACAGATGAAAAATAAAGGCAACAGATATTGATTAATATGTATATCTGGCTGTGTCAGAGAACGGGTGTGAGGGGGAGGCGGCAGGTGATAATCAACAAAGTGATAGACGAGATCGATGGGAGCAGACAAGACTTTTAATCAGAATCTATGAAGGGGTCTATGGCGAGCGTCGCGCGACAGTGCTCCCAGATCGAAGAATTTATTTCGGGAAGGACACCCTCCGTGCCTAGAATCGTATATTTGTATGATTGATAATGGTGAAAATTCCTTCGTGGCCATTTGCCGAATACTTGTGAACAACTATTTTTAAATAGAATTATTCGATCGAAAATGAAATATCGTTGATGGAGATAATGTCTTGTACCGTCACGCTGGTACTGGTAAGAAATATTTTATTGGTTTTGGCTTCGCTCGCTTAATTTCGTTTATTGAAAGTTCTAGCCAAAACCTGGTCGCCAACGATTATCAACATTTACGTACGGCGATACAAGACGTAAGCTCGGCCAACAACGTTTCGTTAAAGATTGAGTAATTCTGTGGCAGGAATGTCTATTCGTGTACACACGGTAAGGTAAATTACATCAAGGCTAGGCGATTCTTTAAATATTTAAAATGACTGAATTTCCGGACAATGTTCGTACGTATGACTGTAACCACAGAGCATCAGGAAAGATTGTTGTCCCAATTATTACAGAAAGAGAAAGAAAGATCTTTCCTAATGTTCCGATTAATGCAAACTTCCTTTTGCGATCGATTAGACGTAATGCGATTCTAGCAGGAGGGTAAACCCGACAGAGGTCTCGTGCGAATTTCTAACGACTGTTCCTTCGTACCATTAGCAATTCGTATATCGTACTGGAATCTTATTCATTGGCGTATATAAATGGAAGATTTCCACACGACTGTAGAATTCGATTCCAATCGAAATTTCATCGAGCGAATTTACCATTTCAATTCGAATAGGTCGTACGATAGAATTTTCACATCATTCTCTATGAAATTAAAAAGATTTCCTCTATTCGAATTGTAATGAGTTGCATGAAAAGCTTATCGGATGATGATTCTTCGTTTCGAATTTCATTTGTTTCAATCGAAACAAATTTTCGCATAATTCTCTGTCGAATTAAAAGATTCTATTCGTATTAAGATATTCTATTGGAGTCGTAAGAAATCGCACGCAAGATCAACAATTAGGATTCCTTATCGGATTTTCTCTGTCCGATTAACACGCAATTCCCAGAAAAATTCTTATAAAATCTGGCATCACTGGCAAGAAACGGATAGTGTAGACATAATAATGAATGGTAACGGAGAAGGGACAAGATGCTGGCCTGCTGCCATTGTTATGGTCGCCGTTCGCGTAAATGCTGAAGCCTTGTTCAACAATCTTTTCTTCTTTTCTTTTGTACGTTCTTTACTTTTTTCTTTTCTTTTCTTTTCTTCCTTTTTTTGGGTTCTCGTTTTGCTTCTGAAATTGATTATCGAGACTCTAAGACCTACATTGCGCCTACTTTTAATCATTGCAAGCAACAGAAAAATAAGGAAACAGTACCCGCCAAGAGAGAAATGGCATTGCACCGCGTTGTAAAGAGTTTTGGATTGGTTTAATGTATACTTACCATCTTGATGTCACTAATTGTCGCAATGCTTCGCACAAACAGGTTTACCCGGACAATGGCCGGCCCATCTAAGGGCAAAAACAATAGAGCCCCCTTTTAGTCAGTCAATTTTTTTTTCGTGTCTTACAATACTCTACTGGAATAGTTTTGTCTTTTTATTTGTTTCGTTTTTTTTTGTGATTTACTTTCGTTTACCAAAAATTTGTTCATTTCCTTGAGTATTCTTTTCGTTTCTCTTTTTTTCCAAATTCCCTACGAGTGGCCGTGTTACTTTCTTTCGTAAGGGCTGTCGAGGTAAAGGGGACAGAGTAGGGGGAAAATTAGACGAAAATCCTCAATCGTTTTTTCGAACCATCTCCTCGTGTAGACTTCATGTAAGTTGTCCTAATCGCTGTCGATAATCGTCTAGATATCGGACAGATTAAAGATTTCTTTAATCCTGGGATTGTAGTCATTTCGTATGTGCCATACATTGTGGCTAGATACACACATATACGGGAACGTTGTACCAAAGTAGGCTTGTTTCATTTTTATCGAGAATTCGGATGTGCTTGTGTAACAAGTAGAAAAAGTACACGGTGTGTAGGTCTCTACTACGGATTAGGGGATTAAATGTCTAGAACGTTCGGAAGCTACGGGCAAAGTGCTGTGACACAGATACCGAAACAGATTTGGTAATCGGACTCTCACGTTAAGAATAGATCTTCATGTATACAGGCTGTTTCATGAGATTTCCAAAGAAATTTCAATGGTATTTACTTAGAGAAATATTATCAAAGTTCTTGCAATATCAGCAGCAATATCGTAAAACTATTATATTATTAAGATAACGAAGGCTGATTGTCAAAATAAAAGTCCATCGCTCTTACATTGGGTGTAGTAAAAGTACGATTGTTTAACGTCCACCGTGCATTCTCGATGATTTATAATTGAAAGAAATTATAAATTTTCCTTAAAAAGTCCATACGTTTGAAGGTATTTTATTATATATTGTTTCGCAATGGTAAACATTTATCTGCTAGAATTATCGAAATTTTATTCACGCTACATGAAACATCCTGCCAGTACATGTAACTACGATAAATTATAAACGTGTAATTATCTGCCCCAATTTACTTGGAACCTTTTATCTACTTAGACGCATTAACTGTTTTGTCTATCCCTCGTGTTTAATTACATAACTGTATCAGCATATACACGGAACGAACTCCGCTGTTAAAACATTTCGTTTATTCTTTTGGATTAATTGTTTCGTCGTAAGTTACTCGATCCATCGTAAGAATATAGATAGAACTGCTATCTTACCTTCGCTTGCCATTTGAGTAAACCCGATAAACTGTTCCCATTTCGTTCTGTTTTCCTTTGCTCGAATACGGTACAAGAAGCAATCGTGTAACAATGATTAACAAGCAGACGGTTGTGTTTCTCAGTCATAGCTACCAGCTGGAACGAAATCTTTCCCTGTTTCTAATTAGAAACTCGTCTGTGGCTGTAAATTGGTGTGGCCGCAAAAAGAAAAAAAAAAAGAAAAGAGAAAAAGAAAGAGAAACAGGAAAAAAGGGAAAACCGCTGCTCTCTAAATATGCTGTCTGATGGTAAAGAGAAAAGAAAGAGCAACGAGTACATCTGGAAATGGTAGAGAAAGAAGAAAAAAAAAAAAGAAACCCTCGTGACACAACATGAACCTCGAGGCGGTACGAAGTCGACTATAATTATCGACGATATACTATACTTTCTCTGACCTATCGAACAATAGGAATTCGCGGTCCAATTTTCCGAGGCGTTCAATGCCATTGTCTGAAATTCTACACGGTGTTTTGTACAGAGCAGACAGTTACGCGAGATGGAATATGTTCCGGGCGCATAATTAGGACTAATCGAACTTAGCTCGCAACGTGATTCGCTGGTAGGAATTTAGAACGTTGGAAATTCCAGCGAGGAAGAAAATTGCGGCTAATAGAGAGACTGTGAAGAGTAATCGAAAAATTTCCCACAACCTGGATACCGATACCTGTTAACCCTATTACGTCAATTTTTGTCCAATTGTAGTTTTCTATCGTCGAACGACTATTTAATTTCGAGGAAAATATGAAAGAATCGTCGTTGTGTTTCTCGTTTCGGTTTCGAAGCGTTTAAAATTTGTATTCTTTTATTTTGCTGAAACGAGAGATAAAAATTCGTATATCATAGTAGGATCGTAATTTCATTCTCATAAAGTAATCGTATGAAATAAAGTGTTATTCTCGTCAGACTGTAGAATATTTATGCCAAATATTTGTGCGAATCGCTTGTTTCTCTGGATAGAAATATTGCAGAGATACGTTCTTAGGCTGTTACGTAATTTGGAAATGGAAGGGTTGACAAGTATCTGCTTCAATTAAATTAAATAAATCCGTAAAGATTTGCTACGAATAAAACAAAAGAATCACGCAGGATGCTATTCAATAATCGTAGATTTTAACGAATCAGTCAAAATTTCAACTAACCTTAGAAAAAAAGTTATGTTCAAGGAGAGTAGGACAACTTTCATTAGTTTGACGTAGTCAAAGTTTGTACCAGTATTAAAATGATTAAAAGCTTCACTGCAACTGAAAGGACAAATTTCTTTAGCAGGAAACTCATAGTAGAATTTGTAGAAGTATTAAAAAGATAAAAAGGAAACTAAAATGGAAAGTAATGATAAAGACACAACAAGCGACTCTTTTTCAGATACTATCATGTATGCATGTCATGTATACATATGAATAGAGGTATCTTGTCTACATTTCCATCCACTTCATTCGCATAAGAAAGACAAAATATAAACAGAAAAAAATATGTAAATAATAAACCTTCGCTTGCTCAAGTGTCATCATCCCTTTTTTCCTAGCAAGGCAGCATCATCCCCCTGCCCATCTCTCCTCTTCACCTTCACTCCATCATCATCTCCATTTTTAATATCTTCACGATATGGAAATTTGGCAGATTACCACCGTACACTACTTTGCATTCAAATTTCTTTGGAAAAAAAAAATAAATGAATATATAAACATATTGATCTCCTGTCTTGTTCTGTCAGATAAGCGAAAGGCTACGTGAAATACGTCATGCTGCGACTGCCATCTTACACAGAAGCAAAATTGATCCCTGTGTTCTCCTCACGTTGTTTCTTTAACGTGACTTGTACATTTTCAACAAATCCTGGTGTAGATATTTTATTTATCGTTATCAAAAGTTTCACCATTTTAAATTACCGCTTTTGAAATATTGTGTTGAAATTTTGACGAGTATTCTTATTTTCCAGAAATATACTAAGACAATGTCAGCGCTATAGACATAGCGTTTTAATATTACTAGTTAGGAAAGTATACATTTTAGTCTAATAAACGTATCGTCGTTTCTCTTTTACTCTTAAGGAACAAAGCCCGAGTCCTTCGGTTTTAGATGTCAAGAATTTTCCAGTAAGAAATTGTAACAAATATTTAATAATAATTATTAAACATTGTTACATAAAAAGTGAAATAGAAACGAATGTAAATCAATTAGACCAAAAATGTATCTTCTATTCCTCTGTACTTTCCTAATCTGTGATTTTCAAACACTCTGTATTGAGAATACGAGTATCAGTATCTGAAAATATACTCTTCATGAAATTACTTACAACGATTATCAAAACGATCTTCCAAAGGGATAAAGTACATGAAAGTATCTCGAATGTTACCAATAGAAATCTAAATTTTCGTTCTTATTTTCTGACATACGCGGGTGTCCTACCAGCTATGTTTACCTAAAACGTTTTCCTTATTTCAAATAATACATGAATATATTACTTGTGAGAGTTATAAGATTGAAGAAGAAATATGCTGACGGCAATCGTTTCTTTACAGATGACGTAAAGCGGATCCAGAGAACAATCTTGATTTTTTAAATGCAATAGTAACAGTATCACATGTGTGTGTTCCCATAGAAAATGCGACAGATTTTAAAAAGCAAACTCTCAAAAGAAGACTGCTAACAACTCCAGTATCTTCGTTCGTCTCATTATTTGAAAATTCTGAAAGCATTCATCCTACGCTACATTCGTCCCAGAATTCATATAAAATTTATTTTAAGAAAGAAAATTGACCTTCGGATTTATAAAAAAGGAAAAGCCAATTGCCACTGATATCATGTATTTTGTTTGATCATATAACTTTGAAACATGGCATGTTCCCCTATTATTTGAAGCAATGTAGATATTAAATTAACGAGGTTGTTAACTCATCAAGAATAAAATAGATCACTTATGCCAATTATTTCAGGAATTTCATTGCTCTATTACAAGAAGATGTTCCTAGAAGCTTGATAGTATTTCCACATGTGCATTCTCTATTACATAGAAGCCAGTGTCCGTATGTGTATGAACACGATTCGTTTACGTGATCTGGTACTCGCTGTCACGGAATGACAGCGGATCGTGTGCCAGTTCGTCGTTGACCATTGCTACCGGTATCGATTCCAACAAAAGTCGTGTTCGTGGACGCATTTTGTTTCCCCGATCCGCTGCAAAACTCGTCACGCCTGCAATTTGTCGGCACATTGCCAACGGGGATGTTACCTCGAATACAGTAGCTTGTTCCTCTTTGACACGTTTACTTCTTAAAACGTTTTACGTGCTTCGCCGGGTGTAAAGCCTATAACAACCCCCATGAATACGTGTCCTCGGCTGCGAATACGTTTTCATTCGATCTTTCATTCGATCTTTCCCTCTTTTTCATATCGTTGTATATATATATATATATATATATTATCTATTTTTTTCTTTGAGTAGTGACAACTATGCCTGTTAGTAAGAATTGTGCAAATCAACGGCAGGTTGTAGTTAAACACGAAATTTTACGGAATCGAGCTCTGTCCGAGGCATATCGTTGGTTTGTTAGACGAGTGACACAGCTAATTGGGAGAAAAATAAACCGTTTGAAACGGTTGAGATGAACAGTTTCAAGTAGAAAATGATTAATTTACGAGAAAAGCCAATTACTTTGCAATGAAAACATTTATCAGCCTCCAGTAAAGTAATATTTATCTATATCGCTCACTGAAGAAAGGATTAAAAGCTTATTTTATGAAATATGATATCCTTGTTAAATGGTATATTGATCGGATAATTGTGGCACTTCCATTCTAGTAAATAGTTCAATTTTACAATTAATTCTCACGGATAGGAATCTCAAATGCGTCGCTCTACTGGCAAACCGACAACATCGCTTTAGATTATTCAGAATCGCTAACAAGTGCCTCACAGTGCAGCTCGAGTATTGATTAGTTTGAAAAATTCTCTCTCTCTATATATATGTGTGTGTGTGTATGTATATATATATATATATATATGTCGGGTTTACGCATTGTCGATAAGCAATAGAGAAGACATTGGCTAGTGCAGATACGATTATTATAGAATTGGACAAGTAACCGTGGTAATTAGATACTCGAGAAACTAATGATAATGATCCTAGGTTCGATAACGAATCCGCGGTCGACGGGGTGATGGATGAACGTGCCTACAAAATCTAAGTCGGACTCTTTGTTAAAACGGGGAATATCCACCGAGCGTACAGACGCTAAGTAAGTCGCTAATACGATCTCGCGAGAGAATGACTTTTCGTCGCGATGATGCTGCAGAGGAAAACTATGATGGGGTGTGTCTAAGGACACGAGATCATCGGATTCGTCGAGGATAGTCTTCGTTCAGAAAGTAAGGGAAATAATTAACGTTGCTGCTAATTGGTCAATCTCCATATCGGTGGTTAGAAAAGATACTAGCCGCCCTCGAGGGAAAGTTGCTAGTGGGAGACGCCGTTCGTTGAAAGAAATAGATCTCCCCTATCTTCCCGTAGTTGGGACAAAGACTGTTTATCTGTTTGAAGGACTTTAGATAACTAGATCTTAGTGTTTATAACGGCCCTCGGGCTAGCTGATCACGTACTGTGGAGACACATCGACATCTGGCAATCATCTTACTCGAAGAATAGGAACTGCGTGTGGCGAGCCACGGGACAGTGACCGTTGGAATGTTTACTGTCGCGTGTCGCCAGAGATATTTCTTTTAAGGAGAGCTATAGAATTACTTCATACCTTTGTTAGGCAAAGCGTTCATCCCGTGACCGCGGCTACGTTCGGCGACTGGCTATCGCCTCGAGCCCAAGCTCATTATCACAAATCTTGAACAAATACAATCGGATCGAAAGACGACAATTGTTTAATTACGCCTATGATAGAATCTAGATTACGGTGTTAAGGGATTTTCCCGGGGTTCCAAGGGGAAGGCTCCGATGTCCTTTCATCCCCGACATATATATATATATATATATACATAGGAATATATATATACATAGGAAACGAGAACTAAATGAAACTTTAGTTTGAGGAAAGAAATTAACATTGAGATTGCACAAATTTAGAATATGCAGAATTTTGAAGGCGTCTCGATAAAAAAAATGTTTCACAAAAATAATAAGATTCATATACATTATAATTCGAAACTCTCTGTTCGCTAGTTCTATTAAAGAAACAGAGTATCTATTAAAGTAATATACGCGTTGGAATATACGTAAGAATGTTTCAAACACTTGTTCTAACTTTTCAAATCATTTGCAAGTTGCTCTACAAAAACATGGACTATTTAATGACGACTAGAATAGCGCATTAATTAATCCGTGATTTCGTTGAAAAAATATCAGCTAGATGACCAGTTGCAGGACTCTTGATCTGATCAGAGTATCATAGAATTTCATTTAGAGCTGTTGTAAGCGGTACAGTTGACAAAACGAATTACCCTTTCATCCGAGGCTTATTCAAGCTAAACTTTTAGGCTTCATTGTCTTCTTAATCGTATCCGACTTCTTTATGACAATGTTGGTATAATTGGTCGATTTTTCTCTTTTTTTCTTTTGGTAAGGAAGACTGGAAGGAATAATGGACGTAAAAAAAGAACATTCATATATTCACCTGTTCCATTTTCTCCACTGGGCCGGATACGCGCGTCGTACCGTCCTGGTCCTAGAATGTCGTCTAACACTTCCTTCTCCTTTTCCCGGAAATTCACCACCTTTTTCTGCGTCTGCGCACATCTGCAATCATAACAAGAAATATATAAATAACATCTTTTTTACATTCTATCGTCTTGCTACTTGTTTTGAATTCCTTTGTTCTTCTAGACATCAAATTAATCTATAACTTATACGTAGAATGCCCATTTTGATGCGTCTTTTATACTTTTATGAACATAATTAAAGAAGCGGAATGTAAATAGAAATTTTCTTCGTGTATTATACTCTACTTTGATTATCTTGTATATTTTATATAATATATCTGAGGTGGATTAAACGTGTAGGTGTATTTAATAATGCAACGAGTGGATGAAATTGTAATAGTTGGTTATATTAAAATCAGTGTAAGCACAAGTACAGAGTACAAGTACAAGTAGAGATCGCAGAAAGGATAACAATTCAACTATGTTCTAGGGAACACGTTCATATATATGTATTGACGGACTTATTACAAGAAGTTCAAAGTTATATTTGTTATGTAACTCCAGTTGAAGATTACCCGTAATCTTAATAGCAATCTGTCTGGAGCTCGTTTGCCTTTAGACCTTGGTACAACTTGGTACAATAATATGAGTCTCTCCAGATTCGAATTTTCTGTTGGCTCATGCATTGTGTGCATTCTTATACCTTCAAATTTCCCACAAGTGCTTAAAACTCTACAATCTATTTATATATGAAAACTTGAAATTTATAATTATAAATTGTAGTATTGACTGATCTATTCAGAATTTTGTTTATTTCTCTAGACACCAAATTGATGCAAAATCTATATTTCAACTCTTGGAAGTAACAGATTTAATTGATTGCATAACCTTATCTTCATTCAGACTTCTATTGTTTTTCTGGCCCTCGAATTGATAATAAAATTTAAATTTGAGTAGCTGGAATTTGTCATTAAAAGTTGAAAATTTGATTCTGATCGCGAATAGCTTAAACGTTGCTCGCTGGAACTTCCTGCATAATAATTTATTAACCAATAATATTATTAAATTAACGGATTACAGTTATTTTTCCAAAGTATTTAGTTTGTTTATTAAATGCAAGATATCGATTCCTGCGATTAGAAGCTTGAATGGTAAAGAATGGATGAGAAACGTACCTTGATAGATGTAGCAAGAATGTTAGTAACACCAATAACTTCAATACTCCAGGCCACATTGCGGCAGCCTGTAATGCAGAAATAAATCATTGTTTAATGCTACAAGAGAATTTAATTCGTTAATGAAAGTCGACGTTTATGTTTTTATTCGTGATTAAAGTATGGTCTAATAGGTTAAATAGCAATAATTCTGACAAAAGAAATATTTGAATCGATAAAATAATTCCTATGCATGTTTTCTACCCTTGGATCCCCTTAGAAAAGACTTATTAAAACGAAGAAAAAGTTTTATATTATCTTCAATTCGATCGAAAAATATAAATATTTCGATTTCTAACTTTTATTAGGAATTTATACGAGCCACGTAGAAGTCAAACTGACTAACTCTATCGAAGTTAATCATTTAGTTTCTGGAAAATTAAACATACGTATGTCTATTCCAATACCGGAATTAGGAAATTTTCTGTAAATGCGACTGTCTAGTTTGGCTTCTAATTACCTCGTATAAATTTAATCGGGAATGTTTTGAGCTCGGTTTTAACGAGAATTTTAAATTAACTTCATCTTAAAATATTCAACAAAATTTAATATATGCATCGGTTCGAACACGGTTCACGCGCAATAAAAGTATACATCAACGGGTTATCAGCTTTATCCCACAAATACGCAGAGTCATGAATATATTATTATATTTATAAATATCCGTAATTTAGTTCTATGAGCACGCTAACATTTATTATATCACGGTGGAGCAAGTAAAAATCAAATAATTTCCAGAAAATAGACGCGATGAAATTTGCCTATTTAAAGCGAAGCCAAGTTATAGAGACATATGTACGTGTAGCTGTAAACATGATAAACGACCGTCGGACAGGAATTACGATACTATGTTGGAAGCCTTTAACAGAGATTGGATCAGAAAATCTCAGAAAATGTGTATTGCAACCGATTAACTATCCAACGTCTGACTGTTGCTCAATGCTTGAGAATTAATTTTTATTTCCCGAAATTATCACAGTATTGAAATTTCAATGTTTAATTAATCAGGACTTTGAATATTTTTTTAGAACACCATAAAACGATTGACCGAACAAATCAGGCATTGTCTTGGAATCACACGATACACATAAGACGCTCTAACTTTGTTTAAACACTTAAAAATCCTGCGACTGTATTTCACAGCAATTTAATAGGATTAGCAATTTATAAGGATCTTTCCTCCAAAAAGAGTGGAGATTATTTGAAAATCAGGGAAGAGAACAGAAACTCGTATATATTTGAAGAACTGGATATTGCCTGACTTTACGCGGACCGATTCTACTGGGCGAGCGTCTGGCCGCACACTGATCTACTACATTGCCAGACACCGTAAGTGACCATACAGTTAAGGCAGCTTTGTTTTTCAATCGTGCCACCCCGCCTGTGTATACGTTGTTTTCCTTGATCGATGTTTCCCTCGCCGCTCAAACACGCATAAAATCGCAACGGCGTTGATCACCGTCGAATGTAAACGGCTCGATAACTCGAAGAGAAAACAACGACGAACTTTCGAAAACAGGCACGTATCGTTAATCAGTAAACAGCCTCAAAAAAAAAAAAAAAAACGAACATGTCTATAGATTTTTCATGAAGTGAAAAACCTCCTTCTCGATCATCGAAACCGCTTTGAAATTGCATTCCATGAAAATCGCTTAATTAATAATTAGCTTCGGCGGTAAATAAGGTGAGAGGGAAAGCAGGGGATTTTATTAACTGAAAATCGGTTAATTAGTAATTAGTCTTTGCAGTAAACGTCGGATGAGAGAAAGTGACAAAGGTGGGTTTGACCGAGCACGAAAAATGGATTTTCATTAAGAGAATCGACGAAACTATGAATTATCCGGCTTGTAATTAACGTTATCTTGGAAATTGGACGAATTCGTGAATTCCATGTAATTTATTATATATCGTCGAGCTCTCTTGTTCTTGGGAAAAGAGTAAATGGAACGGGTCGATTGAATAATGCGATGCATCGCGCGTTCCATTTAATTACGCAAATCGCGCGAGAAGCTGAAAGTTGAAAGCGACAACAGGATACACGAAAGGCAAATGATTGCTGCGAACGGTACTCCATACGAATTAGGTCAGCATCGGATGTGTATATAGTATACGTGAGTTGTGTATATATACATATACATATACGTAAGCGTTTGTATATATATATATATATATATATATATATATATATATATATATATATATATATATATATATATATATGTACATACATATATACGTGTGTGTATGTGTGTACACGTATGCGCGGAACGTGTTTGTATTGCTGCTTCTCGAGAGCGCTTAAGCAAGAGTGTGAATAAATTTCTTTATCAAACAAATCCTGGATACATGGACGTGTTTTAAGTAATTGCTTTCCCTCCGTTGCTAAACACCTCCATCTGGCATTAATTTTAATCAAGTAAAATACGTTCGACTTGTTCCGCTCGACACATTTCATCTCACTTTACGAGCTTTACAAAACCGTCGTGTAAAAGAGTGGTGAAAAAAATGTTGTCCCATTTCATACGGGAAATATCTCATATAGAAAGTAGTTGATCTCCTATTCCTTCTTTTTTTTGTTTCTCGGTTACGCGTCTTTTCAAGTTGCACGTAATAGCCAGGGATGAAACGTGTAACGAGGCATCCCCAGTGACGCCACCGAGAGAGGGTGTACGGTAACGAGTTAGTTATTAGTTCGAGATAACAAAGCAAGCCTATGTTTTTCCTAGCGACTAGACAACCAACATTCATGCAGAAGTCGAGGGATCCATATCTGTGTTACGCACAATCCCCACCACGAGCTCCATCTCGTTTCGCTATTCTATCTAAGCCTGTCTATATTCCCCCGTCTTCCTTGTCAATCTTTCTGTTGACCTATACTACGACCTCGATTGACCACCAGACCAGATTGAACTCTGCTCGCCGATTTTTCTATCAATTTCGTTTGTTCTGGCTTCGACTCGTTCCCTTTCACGAAAAAGGTTGATCAAGCAGAAATTTCAACGTTCACATCGGACCAGCCACGGCCAATCGTAAAATAAATTAATACAGTAGTACATGGTGATTAACGAGGATAATCGGTTGAAATGCATTTCAGGGAGACGTTTGGAATGTTTGGCCGTGGGTGGTGGCCTCGAATCGTTGCTGCACACAACACTCTGGATACGTTTGCAAATTGTCATTACCCGGTATTAATTTAGGGTCTAAACGAAGCGATACGATATGAGAAAAGAGAAAAGTCGTAATTACCTGGAGAAGCTGATAATCCTAGGCAATGAGGGCTCCGTGATGCAGTGATACTGGCATGGCGCTTTCTGGTACGACACTGGAACTGTACTCGACTCGTGAAGTGTCCTACCTCGGAAGGTTCGTCTCCTGGACTGCCACCGTTCAGAAACCTACATACACTCACACCTACTACCTGGTTGCTGGCACGCTATTGATCCTGGCCCAGACACCCGTCGACCCACGCAGACGCTTAGCGTTGCCGCGTCGCTTTAGCAACATGACGTCATTCGACTCCCCAAACCCCGTGCCGCAACGGAGCTAGTATGATGCATCGTCCTTTTCTTCCTTCGTTTCGTACGGTTACCATCACGAGCGCTACTAATTCTCGCCTAACATGTCCCACCTACCGTCCGTCTGACACTCGTACCTCTTCTGTCTTCAAATATCATGATTTTCAACATGACCGCATCAATTGACATGTTCACACGTACCGGTAGAATCATATATATTACCACAAACAAGGGTTTCCATATTCTTTTCCCGAATGTTTCCTGATCATTTCCAAAATGCACGTTATCGACGATCAGACCTATTCGGCGGAATTTCATGAAAAGAATACTTTCGTTCGATCAATATCGGAACGATATCGAAATTTCCGAAAGCTAAATCGAATTCGATCGTTTATATCGATTGATCGCACCGATGTATCTTATATAGAACGCTTTGATTAATTATTGATTATTCTAATGATTTTTTAAGAGAAATGTACCTTGAATCGTTAAAAATAATTTTTCGATTATCGCAGATTCTAGTAAGACAAATATAATAGTAGATCATAGAAACTACGTATGTGTATATAAATTCATCTTATGTAAACGTATTATCACGTAGAACATCAGCATCATAAACATCATAAAATGCAATTTTAAGAGCAAGATATACTTTATTGTGACCTACAAAAAAGTTTGCTAGCAATTTCATGAACACATGCATAAAGAAGAAACAACACGTGCTTCAGTCTTTTACATTTTTCTGAATTTATTTTATTTACTTCATAGAATTACATTCTACACAGTAACTACAACAAAATGATAAAATATATTACTTATCAAGGATACAATTTGACTGCAGAATCAATTGATAGAAAATATTCCTCATTAACAAAGTTGATAAAATCATACGTAATTAATTTTTTATGGAATTAAGAAAATGCATTACATATAATCTTTAAATTCAGTTTTTTGTTGTGATTGGTATGACTGACGATTTCTAAATCTCCTTCTGTCTTCCCTGTCTTCTACGTTTCCTTTGGGTCCGCGCATGAACGTCATTGGCTTCAGTATAAATTCTTCCAAAGTACACTTAAAAAAATAAAAATTATACATTAATTACAAAGTATAATTATAAATTTCTACAAAATTGCTGTAACTTACAGAGGATTGAATAATATCTTGCTTTCTAGCTTGTTCTATTAAATCAAGTAGTTGGTTACTTTCTTCTACATTTTCTGTCTTCAATTTATCTTCCAGTTCATATATCTGTAAGGCGAATATAAAGCAATGTAAGGAAGAATGTAGAGAAACCCATACTATAATTATTACGTAAGGCCTGTTTTTATCAAAACTAATAATTAACAGGACAAATTAAACAATGCACATAAATACCGATATTAAATTAACTTTACAGCAATAAACTTTTACAATACAATAAAATTTTACATACCACATCAGCAAAAAACTGAGGTCTAATACGACCACTATTTTGTTCTAATCCATATTTCAAGATAGGAATTATTTGCATATATCGTCCCAAATTCGCATATGCCAACATTTTAAGACCCTTAACACTCATAACTTTGCTCAATGGTATTGTACCCATTATGTCCAGAGCTATTTCAGGTTTATTATTTTTAATCGCTAAACATGATAACAAAGAAGAACTTCTTACAGAAGGCTTTAATTTATCATACTGACATTTCCAATGATGTAATGAGTATTCTAGTGCCTCTGGAGTACCCTAAATAAAAAATGTGATTAACTAAAAACCTAAAATATTAATTAATATAATATAGAATTACTAATTAAAAAGTACCTCCTTCAGACATCCTGCATACATTAAGACATTAGCGCTCCCAATGAGCTCTATACCACACCTATCTATAACTTTCTGGTACGTCTCTCTCATTTCTTTGTACATATTATTTTTATATAACAAACACATTAAAATGCGGAAACTTGTGCGGTAATCAAAGCTTTCTCTCAATATATCATTATCAAATGCCTCTAAGGCATAGTGTGGTTGATTCAAATGATAATACAATCTCATTACAACTGGTCCAAATATGTATTTACCAAACTTCTTGTCTTCTTGATTATGAATATAATTCACTAACATACTCTTTAACAGTTGCATATCACTTTCAGTAGCTTGTGCCAAATGTACCATTGCTTTTAAATCTTCTGTATATACCACTCCATTCTGATCCTGACATATTTCCTGCATTTTATCACGAAATGTATTTTCTATCGTCATAAACTGATTGCGAAATACGTATCTCGTATTCTCATACGTTGTTATGCCTAAGTCTCGTTCCATATACAAGAACCGAACCCCAACTACAAACAAAAAAAAGTACTATTAAAAATCAACTCCGGAAATCTTTTATTTATTTTAGAATTAATATTAATATTAATATTAATATTTGAAACCATTCTTCTCTCATATAAATTTGCGTTATGGTAATTTTTGAACTCGTTATTCTAATTTAAGTCCATGCAGTACAGGTTTAGGTTAAGAATATAACGTACCATTTATAAAATTATACTTAAAAAATGCATTATTTGCCAGAGAAATATTTAATCTACAAAGTCCTCGAAGATTGATCGCCATAGTTTAACGAACAAGTAATATTTTATATTTTATATCAGTTATGTCAGTATAGTAACAAAGCCGGACGAACAAATTATCAACCACTCCTCACGCTTCAGCACGTAAAAGGCCGATGTTCTCTATTATAACGGAAGTGATAGTAGAGAAAATCACGTGGTTTCCAATTTTATGGACAACTATGATCAATAGTATAAT
This sequence comes from Bombus flavifrons, assembly GCF_040668555.2. Taxonomy (NCBI): domain Eukaryota; kingdom Metazoa; phylum Arthropoda; class Insecta; order Hymenoptera; family Apidae; genus Bombus; species Bombus flavifrons. The sequence goes on along the minus strand of NC_138455.1, from coordinate 5,149,345 downwards.
TGAGGTATAATTGATGCTCTGTTATCACAATTATATCACTTTTTAATGTAATAAAACGATTATTTTATCTGTTTTAAGCAGTTTCTGAAAAGTAAAATCAAATTCATAAATAAATAAAATATTTTTACTGGATGAACTTATATCTTGCTTGGACTATAATTTGTCTTAAAATATGTTATATTTTCGTAAAATATAAAATAATTCTCTATTTCTAAAATAAATTGGTCCTAATTAGTCGATCATTTACTTCATGTTGTATTCAATTAGAATCAATACTTTTTATGCAATACGATACATATAACACGTAAAAATTAAGATAATTTTCATAAAAATGACTTTTGTCCACTAACTTAGCATTTCTAAACATTTTTAAACGAGACAATTAAATTAATTAATTAATCAGTAGTTAAAACTTTATAGTTTTCTGAAATAAGTAATTACATTTTCTAGCATTGTTTTTTATTTCATTCTTCTTTCTTAACATTTATTTTATCTTATTAATTTACGCTGTATATTTTTATAAAGTTAATGCAAGGAATATGTTATAATTTATTTATTCAGTCCTGATTGCTACTTTACATTGTACATTACATTACATCACATTTTGCTATGTTATGTAATACTTTCATGCATAAAATTCTCTTTCGATTACTTGTATTTATCAAATTTTATATTAATTACAATTTTCAGCATCTTTAAATCCGTATCAATTTATTCCATCACTTTAACTATCGTTGGTGACTAATTCTTTTTCATTATATTTAAGTGAATGCCTTTAATATTACACTTATTCAACTTAAAATGAAACTTACAATTACTTAATAGGTACTAAATGACATAGATTTTCATGATACTGAATGATTTAATCCTAAATTAATAGAAGGACAGTAAAGAATGTTGCAAAGAACTAATACTTATACTAAGAGCAAAAAATAAAAATTACTTTAATGTACTGTCAGATATATGCAATTTTTTCTCACTTCTTCTTTTTAATTGATATTTGTTTGAAAGAACAACATTACGTAATGTTGAATGAAGAAATCTTTTATTAATAGATTCCTTTGGTTTTATCCATCCACTGGGTCCCATTATTTCTGCTCTTTTTGCTCCAATCTTAGCTTCTTCTAATAATGCCTCAACTGCAAGTCTAAAAATCAAATTATATATTCTATATTATATCCTAAATTAGTTCAACAAACAGACTATAGCAAGTATTTTGAAATATAATAATTTTATTAATTCTCAACAAACCAATTATGTCAGGTTTTACATTATTGTCATTATTTTATGATCCTGAAAGCGTCCTATTATCTCTGATGAAATACATATGCAAATAATACAAGTTAACCTTTGTATTCAAGCATGAACAAAGTGAAGTCTAAACTCACCTGTTTAATGTTTCATCATCCATTTTCTCAATATTTTACAATTTTCTCAACCCTTGCACGCAAAACATGAGAACTTTCTCGTTAATTTATATCTTTCACAAACGAACGAAATTGTTCCTTAACAAACAATGAATTTTATTGTTCGTTACAGACAGTAGAAAGATTTTCAATATTCTTCTTGTTACATACTAAATAAACAAATAGTTATCACGTAAATTTATAATAAAAATAAAATTATACTACCTTTATGGACATTATTCCCGTGTTGACATAAACAACAGATGTTCGTATAAATTAAGGTTAAGTCTATGTCACAAATTAAGTTATCTGCGCTTACGAATACCTCCTATATTTATATATTTTCATTCGTGATATTTCATTTATAATATTTTAATAACTTGAATGCAAAAATATTAGATTGATACTATCTACAATCTGCAATGATAAATTATATTCTAGCATATTTTTAATACATTTCTTAAATTTTACATCTAAGTAATTTTAATAGTTGAAAATAAAAATACATGAATTTGATAAATTATAAGTATGTAATTGTATTAGAGAATATTGCATGTAATTGTTTTAAATGCACATTATTTTAAAAATATATCAAATAAAATTATCTATTTATTATACAAATTCAAATATTCAGTTAATTAATAATTTAAATCTAATTCTATTTTAGGATGATGGAAGATCCTGAATTGACTGCGTTAAATAAATTAAAAAATGAGCTTGTTGCAAAAGCAAAGAACTTAGTTGAAAAATTAAAAGAACAGGAAAATCAACAAGAAGTTGTTATGTTAAAGTTGTATTATACTTATACTTAAATTTATCCTTCTATATCAAATCTATTATATCCTTGATATTAATTTTTATTATTTCTAAATTAGTTTGCCAAGGACTGCAGAATCTGGTAATAACACAAAAGAAAAATTACAAGGACAATATACACATACACTATGTAATGTTTCTGGCGGAGTCTCTGGTATAACATTTAAAGATACAGATAAGAAATGGTTACATGATAATGTCTATAAATATACAACTTGTTTAAAAACGAAAGCTTTAAATTTATATATAGAGTTAACAGTACAATTGGAGGTATATAACACAAAATAACGCTACCTCTATAATAAAATACATTGTTTTGATGTATTATTTTTCCGCTTTATTTTAGGATGAAAAAGAATTTGAAATTTGTGATATAACATGTCATTTTATAAATATTGATAAATGTTATATGTTGGAGATTGAATCTTGGGTACAAAATATGACTAGAATGAAAAACTTTTCACTTCTTACATCTGGTAATTTACAAGTTATATGATTTTATGTGTAACACGAGAAAGTAGTACTTAAACATTAAAGATTTGTTTTTCTAGCAATTTCACAATACAGTGAAGAAAACATGGTAAGAAAAAGGATACTTGATAAGTTGAATGATGGGAAGTATGTAAGTTGTAAACAGTGTAAAGAAGAAAATGGGGGAGTTTTAGTATATATACATTCAACTGAAAACGTAAAGCAGGTGTATTTAATACTTCAATGGTCAGTATTGTTTTCGGAGCGGTATTGGAAAATGGAGCATCATTTTGTCATAAATCCTGAAAAAACTGATAATATATGTAATCAGCACTTTCATCTTACTGCAAAGTTTGCACAAGAAAATCAATCTTTGCTGCAAAATTTTTGCAAACCAAACCTTACAAAAGAAAATGTCATTGACTTATGGGATGATCTATGTTCTGTTATTGACATGTATGAAGATAGTAATCAGTCAGAAATTAATGATGATATGGAATAATATTTTTTTAAACTTAAACTATTATAAACGTTACTGAATAAACTATCGTCGGATAATGTATGATAATAAAGGATCAATAAATATTTATTTCAAATATATTTGGTGCATTATAATTTTAACATTTTCATATTTTCATGTACAGGTTATGTTAAGAAGTATGGAATTAGTGAAATTGTTCTTTTTCGTGACATAACATCTTTTTAATACTCGTATTTAGATGTATTTAACAATTATTGTCTATTTTGATCAATATTTTTGATTAATGTCTTTATATATGTAAATAAGAAATTGCAAAGTACAACTCCCCAGTGGCGCAATCGGTTAGCGCACGGTACTTATATGACAGTAAATTTGTGAGCAATGCCGGGGTTGTGAGTTCGAGCCTCACCTGGGGAAATTTTTTTTTATGTTTAAGTTCATAATATTTGAATTTAAAACATGTAAAACATATCTTACATCTTTTATGTTTGATTATTACATACCACTAATTATCATATTAAACATGTATTAAGACAGAAATCTAATAAGTTTATTTATTTGTACTGTTCATACTTTATTGCATACTTTGTCCTCTATTAAGCTCTTATTAATGTACTATTAAACCAATTTAACATTTTATTTTTAGTAACAATTTTATTCAAATGCATACATTGTTTACATACTAAATATATAATATAAATAAAATAACTAAAATATGTTAGCCTGTAGCCTCTGTTTCTGTTTGCGATTCTGATTCTCCACTTTTATTTTTTTCAATTTCTTCTGCAGCTTTTCTTCGATTTCTCCATGCTTTCATATATGTTCTTGGATGTATTGGAAAGAAACCACAAAGTCCTAACAATATTGCTACTGGTTTTGATACTGTGACATTTTGTCCCAACCAATATTGTATCCGTTCAAAATTTAAAGCAATTAATTTTTCATTGTATTTGTTTGGCATAGGGTCATAGGTACCTAGTTGTTCTATCGGGGGTTTATGTTGTCCACTTTTAGTCTGAAATGAAATTAGTTCACACCGTACTTATAGATTTATATTAGTGAGTTTATCAAGAAGTTTCATTGAAAGAATTTTATTTATAGAAATGTAAACAACCAAGTCTGTGTAATTTATTGTATTAGAAACAACGTTATATACAATGTAAATAACTACCATTTACTTGGTAACTTATATATATTAAAAAAGAAATCATAATAAAACTCAATTATAGCAAAAAATGCGACTGACAAATAGAAAAATTAAAACATATTGAAAAGTTATATGTTTATATAGGTGAGTAAACGGACATAAAATAATGTTTTTTTTTATTAAAAAGTAGTATGGTTGTAGTTTTAATTAAAAATCATTTGTGAAAACTTACAGGCATAACAACAATGTGATAAAAAGGTCTGTTAGCACATCCATAACGAACAAATCGTATCGATCTAGGATAGAAAGCATTCACACCAATCCCCGATGAGGGATGCAATGGTAAACGTGGCATTTCGTTAAATATTTATCAGTTCAAGTTATATTACAACACAAAATTACAACTCTGTCACGTAAAAGACTTTAGGTCATCATTGGAGGTTATGTTAGGTGCGATTAGTTGGACAACCTATTGAGATATGAATTTGACATCAGCAATTTGAAATCTATGTATATTAGAATATTACGTGATAGTACATTTAATTAATTATTACGATAGTCAATATTACTTCAAGTAAAAGAAATTAATATTCAAAACGAGAGTTATTTAAGTTAATTTTAATAAATATTCATCTATTTACAAAAGTATTTAATGGAAATTAATAAATAAGTATAGTATATATATTTTAAATACAATATTTTAATGATTAGTATCCCTATACAGAAATAAAAAAATATTAATATTTTTTTACAATTAAATTAATTAATAACCATAAAAAATATTTAATGTAGAGAGAGGAGTCTTAATGAAGATTAGTGTCTTAGCGCTACCTGGCGCTAAGATATTTGTATTAACTAAAACAATTGATATAATAAATATTATAACGAAGATCAGTGCTTAGTGCTACCTGCCGCTAACGTATTTGTATTAACTAAAACAATTGATATAATAAATATTATATTATATTTCATATTTCAAAAAATTTGCATGAATTTCTAGCTATTCATAAAATAATTCAAAAGAGATTTCAACATATTTCATAAATAGAATTTACTATAAACGAATTTACGAATGAATCTTAATCATTATAAAAATCATAATAATGCTGTTATTCATATTTACAACTTGTATTTAATTATATCGAAGAGGTTTTGTTTATAAAATTTCCGTAGGAAATTTAGGTAGAAGGATAATTTATAGGATGAATCGAATGGTGTACAGTTTTTGGGTCAGCGCATGTGCAACACGTGAATCCCTACAGATGCTTCCAATGTTTGGAATAGAGGGGTGAGGTTAGGACTTGAATCCGTTCAACCGAATGGTTTCGTTGTCAGTTTGACATGCACAGGCGTTCTGTGTGCATCGGTAGTGTGAGGTGTTACAAGTTTCTCTATAATCATATATCCTTCCTTGCATACAATAATCTTGAATTAATCAATGAATTCACATTTAGTATTCCTGCCAATATAATTTTCAATTTTCGCGTAACAAAGTATCAAATTATTGATGTTTATATATAAAACGACGTGGCCGTGGAAAACAAGTGAAAACCGGCAAGATAATTAGGAGTCTAGAATTATTAATTATAATCAACGGTTAATGGTGTTCGTCGATATTCGCGGGATGCGCTACGAGACCGTTTTTTCTTGTAGTCATTTTGCATCCAGGTTATATCTCGAAAGGGAATAACCTCGATTTCAGGGAGAGCAGGTTGATTTTTTTTATTGTTAACGATCGCGAGATTTGTTAAAATCCGGAATCATGGATTCCAATACATCGAAAGTGGAATTCGCACTTGGAAGTGAAGTGTCGTTGAACCACTTCAAAAGTAACTTTGCGCGTTCTTTCGTGACCAATTGCCGTGAATCTAAATCGCTGAATTACGAGCTCCTTAACAACACGACCGACGAAGATGATACACAGACCAATGGCAACAACAATAATTTCTTCTCCCTCCTCAATTTCGGAAGTGACAAAACGACCGTCGTGGATAATAACGCCTTTAAGAAGGACTCTCCAAACCTTTGGAAAACGAATGAGGTAAATATTCTTTTTTTTTTTTTAATTTTTATTAAACCTCTCATCAACCAAATCGTTTATGTCATGTATTTTCGTCATAAGTAGATATATTTTCCTGAACGGAAATGGAGTATGGATTACGTTAAATATAGATTATTTGTTATGTATAATAAGGCGTTATGTGAAGCATCGAGTTCTAGTATAGAGATATTGTCTTTTATTAGTTACATAAATCTTCTCTTGTATCGATTGTTAGAAGCCCGTCGTGCATATTACACCAGAGATAAATTCATTAAAATTACTTATGAATTAATTTAGTAATTGTTTTTTTATCTATGTTTGGGTTTAACGTTATGTTTCCTGTTTTATAGCCTGTTCAATCCTCGGCGGATATCAGCGAACTGGAGACGCTGAAAGCTGTAAGTTTATTTCATTACTTCTATTCTTATAGCATAATTTTATGCGTTGTGTTATAAAAAAGTGTTTTACAGAGAAAAAGTTTCGATACTATTGTATTTCTTCTAAAGTTATGGTTTTCACTTTATCGCATCTTATTTAAAAAATAATACTCGTCATAGACTACCAATAATATCAATACTTTACGAAAGTAACTTAGTAATAAAGTTTGTTTCGCGCGTCGGTTCTCTATCTTCTACTAAATACATATACTTTACCATGACGATAATAAGCAGATTATAATAATTGGTGTTTTACGATTATTTCTATACAAATTTATACGCCAATAAGTACATATTAGGCCTGAAACATCTATTCATTTGTAATATATTTGCATAAAAATTGTATAGAAATACTTAAGAAACAGAGAGTCCCACATTGCGCATGCGCATCAAATTACTTTGGTATTAGCTTTGCAATTTGGCAGCACTGTGACCGGGTTTTTCTAACCTGAAAGAGCAACTTTTTGTCCGGTTCAACCGATATCGTTCCGTTTCGATTGTTTCTGCGAAACAATTCGAAAAGCGTGAATCGTTTTGCCGGCTCGAAAATAGAGGGCTGCCCAACTGGAAACGATACCGCGGCAATACTGAAAATAAATCGGCTCGCCGCCTGAATGTTTCGCGACCAACCGGTAGTCAGGTCAGTTCAGTTATTTTGACATTTCTGTTTTGTACCGTTGTCCGCATCTTCCGAGAATTGTCGCTTTCGCGTTCCCGGTTATTATCGTCTTTTGAACTTATATAAGAGCTTATAATATTTTAGATTTTGTCCTAACAACCATCGACTGTTCGAAGTTGATATTCGGAAGTAGGTATAGTGACTCACGAGAAGATGCGAGCAGTTATAGAAAATTATTGTTAGAAGATTAAAGACCGACATTTAGATTTATAGTACATTTATAGGAGAGTATACTGTATCTTCTATATTTTTATCCAGTTAATGGAAATATGTATAATACATATCATTCATTCTTGTTCTCGCGTCTTTTCACCGTTCTAATTTATTTATGTTTCATTTCGTGTTTATTTTCCGATTGGAAAGTATTCGTAGATCTAGTGACTCACGAAAGTATTTGAACAGTGATGGACATTTTTGGTGAATATATATTATGTGCGTAATAGGAAAGATTTTTGAATCTCGTTAGCACTGTATTGGGATGCGATTATCATGATTATATTGGCAAAAGTTGAAATCAATCTGAAAATCTAGAAATTACAAGATATTCATCGCATAGACTTCGCAAAAATCATCAAAATATTCCACCAGTTAGTTATTCGTTACATTAGTAAGCCAGCATTGGCTTATTAAATAACCCATTGAATTTTTAAATTGTTTTTGCGTTTTTCACCTGATAATCTTCATTTTTTCCACTGAAATTTTTGCTATTTTCAGTCTAATGCTACAGTTTCAAATTCTTAATCCACTTGCAAATTGTTTATAGGGAGTGATTAAAACCTAAGACTATAGAAATTGGCTAGGAATTATGAAAAAAGAAACAGTTAGAATATTTATTATATTTTTATAATATCCTTGTAGTGCTGCCCTTTTGATTGGAATTTTGCCAACGATTATAATATTTGGTCTCGTTGCAAGATTTAATTAAACGCTTGAATAATGCAAGTAGCAAACCTAGTTAGACCAGTTTGATCGATGAAAATGGTTTGAGCTAGTTTCACACGGTCAATGTCGCGCAGAATGTAAAACTTCCGGCACAATTCAATTATAGGGAAAGAACGATCGGATTAATTATTCCATTTTGCCTGCGTTTTAAGTATAAAATCGCGATGCATGCTTTCCCGGTTAATGAAAGTTCTATTACTGTTAAATATCATGGACTTCCGGTGATTCATGCGCCATTCATGTTCATCGTAACGCGGCTCGTCGATTCCGTGTTCCAATCATTTTGTACTATATCTAATGTAATTAACAACATTTCTAACGTAATTAAAAAAGTAGATTTATTATCGGAAAAAGTAAGGAATCACGAATCCTGGCTTTTCTAGTGCAAGTTTCATCTTCGAAGATATAACTTTCAGTATCGGCGCAACGCATTATGCTATTATTATTTATTGCTCGAATTTTAATTGTAGTAATTTTATTTCGCGTCTTCCACTTTCCTACGTCTCGTAGGAGGTAGGAATTCTACTTGTCGCGGGCATGCAGATTTTTAGCTAATCTTTGTTGGGTTTAGTCTGAAAAAGTAGGCTATCGTTCCGGAGAACGTAACTTACGAATATACATACAGCGAAGGTGCAGGAGATTTCAAGGTCATGCTCGTTCTTTCAGAACGACACGCCGTATTTTTTCATCTTCTCTGGGGTATTAACCACACAGGTGGATTTAATTAGTCGCAACGAGTCATCTCTCATAACATAGAAAATTGCTCGAATAGTAATTTCTATTGTCGTAAGAAACGTTTTCAAGTAACGACTGGTTGTATTGTCCATTGATGGTATACGAATGTTTTTATCAGAGATATGGTTATCAGATTTACTAGAAAGCTGTCCCAGTCGTGTACGGTTTATAGTTGCAGAATCGTCGTATAATCGTCGAGTACGATTGTCACAAGAACCTAAGAGGTCCTACCTTTCCTAGTAGAATTGCTTAGAAATATGGTTGTTATATTGTTATACACAGGCTGTTATATTCTCAAGGATATGCACAGATTTAGGAAATTATACCTGTTGCAGTCGTAGAAACCTGCAAACATCTGCAGGGTCGTAATAGTAAATTTCTCGTTTCTCGTATATTGCTGCTATAATATTAAAAGTTATGTTCATTGCAGGTATAAAAAAGAAAGCACCAGCAGTAAACAGCTGTAGTTACAATAGCAACCTGCAGAAATACCACCGTAATATATTCTGGATGTACAACTTGACAGTTTTTGTTTGTATAGCTACCTGGATGATCGATGATTTTAATGCTCGGTACATAGTAATCCGTTCCGGTTTTCAGGAAAACTTTATGCTTTCGTATAAGCTCTTATACGCAAGTACATCGGTCGAGGCGTTTGCGTTGTCGAGATCGGGTAGCTTTTATTGAGCGGAAGTTCGCTCGAGCCCCTTCCGTAATTATCAGTAGAGATATACACCACTCGTTGGTAGCTTTGTACGTTTGTCCACAAGTGTACGCCCGTGAAATCGTGGTTTTCGTTGCACGTGTATATACGTATTCAGACAACGATGACCCGTACACGCGTTGCTTCCTTTTCTGTGACGTCACCATCCTGCTCTTTTTCGATGCCGTGACCACCAGGATGTAGGTGCACGCACGTACACACGTCTACCAAAATTACCCGTTCATTTCCTTTCCCGTGAAATCCTCTTTTTTAACAGCTGTACAAAGCCGGTTCGTTTGTTTCTTTTTCCTTTCTCTCTCTCTCTCTCTCTCGTTATATCTTTTTAAAAACGTAAACGTATCTTTGCTTCCAGAAGGAACAACCTCGTGAATTGTTCTATCGTGTTCTACATCTGATTAAGTAATATGCAAATGACAGACGAAATTTTGCAGAAAACGGTACCGAGATATTTGCCTAATATGGAGCATAAGTCATACAAGATGTAACGTCGAATGTGACTGGGATTGCTAAGGGTAGGATATTAAGATTTCAGGAGTAATGAAATCTTTGACGATGTAAGTCGATAACGTTCGTGGCAGGAAGCTGGTGGAAATGTTCGACGATTTTCTAATGGGAACTTTAAGCACAAAGATCTGGACTGTGAAAGTTCCAAGGATCTCGTTATTCGATGTCAGAGCACTCGTAGAAAGTTCACATTTCCCAAGCGATATTCCCGACGGTTCAAAGTGCAACGCGCGTAATTTTTCTTTCCGGCACAGATATTTCCTTGACGTGTGTTCTTCGCGTTTGTCATTTTGCATTCGTCACTGTCAAAGAGCTTGAATAAATGTCCAAAAAATCGGTGTGATTTTGCACGTCACGATATAACACCGAGAAACGTTCTATTTTATCGGAAGATGAGCCAAAGATTTGATTCAACGACTCTATCTTACAACTATCTATCTCTGTCGTATAATCTATCAGAGACTAAAAGCCCAGGACTGCAGAAGAATTAATTTCGTGCATAAGCGATTCAACTTACTAAAAGCGGAGAAATACGTTCCCTTGGAAAATATCTGGTAACATCTAAAAAAATGTCCACTTCATTTTGCACCCTATACTATTAAGAAGATCCGTATAAATGCGTAATAATTTGCTTCAACAAATCTGTTGTATAATTTATCTATCCGAGGCTAAAAGTCTAGGACTGTAAAAAGGGAGGTAGTTCTGGGCATAAACAGCTGAACTTACGGAATGTAAAATGATATGCCTCGAAATGATTTGCCTCGAAAGCACCGAACGATACTTCAAAAACTTGGATTTCATTCCGCATCCAACGGTGTCGTATATTAAAAAATCCGTATGAATACGGTATGCTGCTAGGTATAATGATATAACAGGGAACGAAAATTTCCAAGATTACACGCAGCTGGCAAACTGGACCTTTGGAAAAACAAGATTTCTTGCGTATCAGTTTAATATTGGAGCACTGGTACGTAACGCAAGATAGGAAGGCAGAGCTGGAGCCAAGCGGATTACGGGAATTTTCTCAGCAGGAACACTGTGGATTGTAGACGAAGCGAAAGCGTGGCTCTGTTGGTTGGCTGATAGAGTTGGTCGACGAGAAAGGAACGGGGAGTAGTATCGTTCTATAATGGATAGTCCGTATGCACGCATTTTCTAATGAAGTAGCCGTGCACAGGGCACGAGTTAGGTATCGTTGTCGCGTACACGATAATTTGTCCCGACTCGCCGTCCTTCCAGGATGATCATTATTCCAGAGCCGTGGACAACTAGGTAGCCTTTCCCGCTACCTCTTCTATCTGCGCCGCTCGTTAATGAACAAACCATTAATCAAACTCTTCCGGTCGTTGCCGGCTGATGATTCCAAGCGACATCTATTTGCCACTGATTTTTCTCTCTTTTTGCCTACAATTTACAATCTTTGCCGTTCGTTCTCTGTTATTGCATTTTGTTACGCTTCTAGACAGAAAAGCTTGGATTTATTGCTTAGTGGTTCGAGATTCGGGTACTATGGATGCACTGGAAGGTTAAGAAAGTGGAAGTTTGCGGATTGGATAACGCATGGTTTCACGAAGTTTGTTTCGGTTTGAGCAGACGGTAGTAGAGATATTTCGATGGTTACATATTTGTCGAGCGAGTGGCTTTAGAGTATCGTGGATGATCGGAAGGACGTGGTTTGTCACAGTTTGTTTTGGTTCTAGTAGAAGGTAGTAGAGAGGTAGCTTTTTAGCTTCCTAGATTTGACGTTCGAATGGAGTTAAAACAATTAAGTTCATTATGTAAATTTAATAGGAATTGAATCCATTAGAATGATTTCTTAGTATATTTATTGTTAATATCAGAAGTTATTAGGAATTTTGTTATTCAGCTATCAGGCACACCAATGAGTAATATATTTCGTCCAAATTGAAAAATCCGTTCAATTTCATCTCGTTGGCGGAGAGTTGGTTATCCACCACCTCAGTTTCGATAATCCTCAGCTTGTCTTTATTGCAATACTCGAAACGTTGGAATACTCTAACTATATTATACCTGTGCACACTTATTGCCTTGTCACTGTCACGTTGAGATAATTGCACCCGAATGAAACTGGTCTGAAATAACGTAGAGCCTCGTTCACGAACCATTTGTACGAGTCGATGAATTGCAGAGGCTTCGACCGTTGTTCTTTGATCCTTTCTATGGATTGGGTAGGGATTAGGTCGTGTCCAAGCGTTTGCCAATAGACGGTTCTTCGTTCAAACGGTACAGCTTTGTGCAAAAGTTTAAGGACAGTGTTTGATTAATTGCCGCTTTCAAGATAGACTGGTAATTTCAAAGGAAATTACTGGAGTTCTTAAGTACAAGTTACCGATGGTCCGGAAATTTCGGAAATAGCTTTAGAGGATTTAGGCTGTTTCGTTTATTACTTAGTATTTATGTTTACTTAAGTATTTATGCTTGAACGTGACGGTTGCCAGGTGTTCCAGGTACTGCGATTGACCGTGGAAATGTCGTCGTAAATATGTCGTCTTCTATGTTAGAACCATGTTAAACCTGTTGAAACATTAAGTTTCGTATTTCGTTGTTTTTGCAATCGGTTAAAAATGTGCAGGAATTTTTGATAAAAATGTACCTGTTTTGATATATATGTTTAAGTACACACATTGGTGGAGTTTGATAGTCTTAACGTTAGTTTCCTCGGGCCTGTTAATTAGTTGTTTCGTGTTTCGTATTTTTATTTCTTATTTCTCATTTTTATTTCATCTTTACAAATGTGTACGGTGCTCTGAGGATGCGAAGGAAGCGATTAGAATTCCTAACAGGAGGTGGTTCTAATCTATGATCAATCTCTTTAGCGCAGATTTAATTACTATGCTCCAGTAATTAGAATTTACTTCCGAGCATGCCGCCTCGTACGCCTGGTATTCGGCATATTTTTTAGAAGATAAGACGTATATTCTACCTGCTAACAGAGTAACCAAAGTGAAAGGGATATGATGAAAGTTTAGAACAGCCAATATCGTAAGGTAATGGAAACAGTATCAAAATTAGCAAAACTGTCTTTGAAATAATTGGCGAACATCTTGTTTCTCTTTTGATCTATCGTTTATTTGCTTGGCGTAGGATAGGCCAAGTGAAAAAAGGCTTTTATGTTTTATGTATAATTCTATATAATCTTCTCGATCCAGTTACGATCTTGTTGCTCGTATTTTACTCAAAACGATTATTAGACATCGTATTATTATACGTAGATCGGGCAACTTCCTCCATTTGAAAACGGAGTGAAGCTTTTAAAAAAAGAGCACTACGCTTCTAATCAGTTTACAATGTTCGAATATGAAATTACGGTAATGTCTTGAAATTAGAATAACGTCGTGCAATAATGTCTTCAAGTTACATTAACTGCTCTATTTAAACATCTTCTATTTTTAACCTGTTGCTTTTCATTGCTATTAAAAATATATTATATTTACATTTGCATGGATTCAGATCAATCGAACCGAAGTTGATGTTTAATTAACTGCTTCTGTGATTACAGAAATTTCTATTAAGAGATCTGGTTAGCAAATTAGTTTCTTGCCTTCCATTTTTCAAATCTTTGACACTTATAAATCGTTACTAAAGGACGATGTATTTTACCAAATAATTTAACGCAAGTATAGACTTTGATTTGTTCGATTCGCTGAGAGACGAAGTTGTTCTCCCAGTACGAGCATTCGAGTTCAAGCTCCTGAAACCGCCTCTGCGTTCTCGATGGATCGCGCTGAATAGAATTGTTCGGCTGACAATTGTAGTCAGCAAATTGTTCTCTAATCACTCAGCCTGCAATGCTGTGGCGGATAAGGAGAACCGTATCATACAGAGAAGCTTGAAACGCGATCACTTCACAACGCGGAAATCATCTTTTAGAATTGCACTTTCGGAATTTCGAAACACCCTCTCGCGCGTCCATTTTCCATTTTCCTGTATTTCAGGAAGCTGAAGGAGCATTAATATTCGCGAAGAAATAAGAAAAGCCAGAGACGAGCATTAGGAACGATGAATTATCGGCGAACACTGAACGGTTGGGTGGCCGTGTTCCGCAATTAAAACGAAAACGTAAAACTCCTAACTATCATTTCAAAAACGAAGAAAATTGAAGTCTTATCATCTGTGCCATCTTTGTTTTTCTTCACTCAATTTAAAACATTGTTTCGCAACAGTCATTATTTCGTAACGGCTTGTATAATATAACATTACTTAAAATGTGAAACGCGCGGAGCACTTCGAACGTTTCAACATAGGATACGTATCTCGAAAAATGAAAAAAATGTCAAACGTGTTACTTTAATTAAGGAGAGCGGTGATAATCGCCTCTCGACACGGTGAAGGGTTAGACCGTGTTCAAACTGGCTGGTGTTCTCAATAGAAGCGTCCTTATCATTTCGTAATTCTAGTTTCGCAGGTGTTTCGCTTATTATCATTCTCATTGTTCGAATCGCAAATTATCTTCCTCGTTTCTAATAATTCCTCGATTTTATCCTACTGGAATAAAGCTTATGGTAGAATGATAACCGGCAAATTATCGCTCAGAAATGCTGTGCGCTTTAAAGAGCACGTTTCCCAAACAAGCCTACAATTTCTTTCGTAAGATTTTATTTCCAATTTCGTATCGCTCGAAGCTGGCTAAAAATAATATGAAAAAGCCGAGCGTCGTTAAAAATGATAAAAAAAAGTGCGCGCATTTGTAGAGATATTTGTAGAAATATGAGTTTAACGTTGCTGCTGAGTATGTTCAACCGTGTTAACGAAAGGGTTGAACGAAGTTGTTGAGCTTGGCTGGCTTTTTCAGACTACTTATACGGCTGTGGAGCGAGGTGAACTCGCGGAGGTCGTTTTCTCACGCTCTTCGTCGAAGCTTGGCTGCCGATCTGCTTAGCTTCTGTCCCTCTTCCTCCCGCAATTTCTCTCTCTCTTTCTCTCTCCATTTCCATCTGTCGGCTGTAAAAAGGTGACTGGAATTTCGCGCCGCCCGTGATTCTAATTCTTCGCCCGTCTATATACCTTTCGCCATCGCGCCATTATGATACCCCGGCTTCCAACACGGCCCACGCGTACTCCTTTCACGTTCTTTATACACGGTGGCTCTTTCTGTCATATTATGTTAGGAAAATTTGCAGCGAGATTTTTAAAATTTAACGCACCAACCTATATTCAACGTTCTGTCGTTATTCGCTTCGTAGTCGTCAGTAGATTACATTCAAAGACTGTTCATGATCATAGTTGAATAACAACTACAAAGTAGTTGTTATTATTGTTGTTTTTATTACTAATATTATTATTTTTATTGTTGTTATAGTTCAGAAAGCTTGGCTTTCGGCTCTGAATGGCCCACAGTTCCTTGTATTTTCGTATTTCTTAAAGCTGTTTCGTAAATCAATCTCTTAGCAGGGTTTCTTGTGTAATATAGCAATAAAAGTAGGTAATTTCTATGAATATTTTATAGACTAAATATTGGTTATATGGAACTAGACGCGTTTGTTAATCAATTAATTAATTAAATCAAATAATTAAAGTAATTTTGTTTATTTCAGTTCTTCTTATTGTTCGTCGTATATTATACGAGTGTCCTGATTAAATTTAGTTTAGTATTAGTAATAGTATTTGTCACGGTCGTCACAATGCGAAAGTTAAGGAATTTTCTTAAAGTTGGATACTTTGCACTGGAATTGAATCTATGTTTGAAAGAAAAACATGAAAATTTGGAGAGTTGTAGCGTTTAGAAGAAAAATGTACTTCCTTCGCCGGGTACATTGAGTTTGTATCGTTTCAAAAGATATTGTAAAGAAACAATGGAATACAAATTTCAGGTCCATTCCCTGGAGAAATTTGTAAAAGTGAGTAAACCTTGTTCGAAATTGATGAATCAACTAGTGTTTCGTGCACGACAGTTCGAGAAGCATTGAAAGTGGCAGTTTAAAAAGCTAATAAACAACAATGAGAATTGAAGTAAAAAATTACATTTGCACTTCAAGGCTACATTTACATCCCAAAAGGATTTAGACACAATGTAATTAGTATCTAGTGTAAAAAAAATTTATAAAAATCACTTGCTTTTATTGTTTTTACACGAAAATCCTTCTGTACTAGAAAGTTCTCTCCTTTTGAATTAGAAAAAAATTTCCAAACAACAGAAACTTCTGTATCAGAGATTATTTGAACGTGAATTCTTTAACATATCCTTAAGTCCTAACATCTCAACTTTATAAATGCTGACATTGGTACTTCTTGCATCAAGCCACAGATACATTTTACGCAGATACACATATTTAAGTGTATATCATATTCAGTTTCTTTAAATTCAAAGCAGAGTATTGTCCAACAAAATTTTCATTGTTACATATGTACGCAATTTAAATACTATTACACACTATTCATTATTATTCACACTATTCGTTATTAAACACTATTCTCTGTTTTCTTTCGAACTACTTAGTTTTTCGGCTATCGAGCACACCGGTTTAAAAAGTTATTAAACGTGGTAGTTTGAAGAGTTAATAAACGATAAGTGGTTATTGAAGTAAGAAAAATTACGTTTGCACTTCAAAACCAACGCAAATCTTTCATATAGGTATTTCTATCGAATTAAATTTTCAATTGCGTTAGAAATAAAAGAAATGCAGAGAAGACACGTTAACAAATAATAAGCATACAATAAATTTAACAACTGCTTTATAGCAGTACTAGCTTTTATTTTTATTTTTCCCGCTTTATGGTTTCGAAAAAGGTTCTAATTACAGAGAAAGAGTTCAAGTAAACGTTATAATCGACCCGAGGAAGCGCGATAAAAGAGACAACAAGGAACGCTCGACGTTTTCTATAAAAATAAAAAATGCCGGGAAAGAAATTCAAGGATGAATTCTCGTTCAGTCGGATCATCGATGACCCAGTTTGCTTACTGAGGGTAAATCCAAGTGTCTGGACTATCGATCCGGTCGTTCCTCTATTCTTCGAGACAACAGCTGTCGTGTCTCGATCCCTGGCGACCCAAAATTAATCTAAAAATTACGCAAGCTGTTTAGAAGAGACGGAAGAAGAAACTGTTGGAAGCGTGTTGCGTTCTAATCTTCTTCTGAACGGTTTAACGCGCGTGGGTCATCGCGAGGCGACCCACGTGCTGCGAGCGGAATGCCATGCGAAATCAGCGTGACACCAAATTGCCTGTTAAATCGCGAAGGAACAAGAGGCAGAGAGAGAGAGAGAGAGAGAGAGAGAGAGAGAGAGAGAGAGAGAGAGAACGCAAACGAGAAGAGGAAAGCAAGAAAAGAGATAAAAGAGAAAAAACGTTGTTGCACTTGAGTCGATAGAAAAGTTGTTGCACTCGCGGAATTTTGTTCGACGGAATATTCGTCGAAATGGAAAGAAACTGGTTAATCGGGCTGTGCAGAATGACGGAATGAAATTGAAAGACAGAAAATAGCGATTCTAGCTCTGGGTGAAGGAAGTATAAAAGTGGAGAGGAGTGGCGCGTTTAAGGCTTTCGAAGCAAAGGAACGTGGAATGTTAGGGATGGAGAGGAAGATGCTCAAGGCCGAGCAGCTAGGGACAGAATTAGATTCCACAGCCGTGTTTCTCTCTATCTTCTTTGTCAGTTTGTTGATTCGTCCCTGGCCAAACCTATCAATCGAAATCGGCCAATAAGATGATCCATTCGGTGTTTGAAAGATTTCTGAAAAAAAGTCTTCTTTGATGTTGAAACACTTAGAGTGCAGCTTAGATTCGTTGTCGACCATTCTAATTCGAACTTCGTGAAGTCGTTGATGTCTAAGTTTAGACGGTACATCACCGAGTTTAGAAGGAATCTAACGTCATTTCTGGAGCAATTGAAAAGAGTACACGGAGAATAGCGTGATTTCCATGTTATTTGTTCTTTAAAGGGAATTTTACGTAATAGCACATCGGGATTGGGAATGAATATCGACAGCAATTCTCTCAGATTATAATTGACGATTGTACGTAAACGTTCGAACGTTGGCCCGAATTTTCTTTGTAGGATATTGATCCTCTGAAAACAGGTACGATCGATCTCATAGATAATAATGTCTCTAATATGTTCGACATGGGACGAGAAAAATGATTTAATTTAGGAAGCGAGCAAATCTTCGAATTCAAAAACGAAAGACGTACGTACGAATATATCAAATGCTAGTACTCGATTATCGACCTGACAAATTTCTACACGAAAATCGGTTCCAGTCTGCTTCCATTTCTAAAATTTATATTCCATAGTTTTCCCGAATTCTCGTGATCGACGGCCAGTGTGTCGACAATTGGTACACTAACAACAACAATATAATCGCGTTTGCAAAAACAAATATTAACTTAGTTTCGACTGTAACGTTGTACGAATTCTACGGATGTGATTCTCAGGCACATTGTTCTCCAAGTCGCTGTATTATCGAATTGTCAACGAAAATTTGCAGAAAAACTTGGATCCGGAACAAGGAGCCTGGCTCGGGCACTTTTTCCCCGATGCGGAATAGTTAATGGCCCGTGATAGCAGGAAGCGTTGCACGAGGGCATAAACGGAATCGGTAAAGTCATCGAGGAAATTGTAGAACGTGCGAACGGGTGTTGAATGATACGGCATAACTGTAAAGTTCGAAGTCGTTCGATGTTTTCCGATCTCACGAGGATGAGATCGCTTAGCAGTTAGCACATACTCGAAGTCACGCAGATATACGAGCACAACTGTATGTAATATCACACTGCAAGAACCTCCACGGTCCAATGATATTAATATTAAATATCAGATCATAAAGTACGTGTTCGACTGGCAATAATATCGCGTGGAATCGGGCACAAGGCAGACCCTTGCTGTCAACAGACACATTGAGAACGTTCGATAGTCAACTGAACGCTTGAGAATCTCGAGTAAATTACGCAAATGAGTACACCAGCGTGGCAAACGCTGTGGTGTAGTGGTATAGTTTGGTGCTGTGGTATAGTTTTAATGATTTGCCCTTTTCAAAATCCTATTCAGAGAAGTTTTTTCGAGGAGAAACAGCTTGAAAAGTTCAGTGTAGAAGCAAAAGTTTGCAACTGTTTGTAGTATACAATCATGAAATTAGTATAATAAATCAGTGATTTAGGTACTGCATCGATATTGTCCATCTTTTGGCGTTTTTCACGAAAAACAGCTTTAAGAGTTTTAAGTGTTGTTCTTAGTTTTCAGTGTTCTATTTGGAATTGAATTCCACACATTGCTTCCGTTCTACTTGATTCTAATTAATCGGTGACTTAGGTACTGCATCGATATTGTCCATTTTTTAGCGTTTTCGAGAAAAACAGCTTGAAAAATTCGGTGGTGAAAAGGTAAACGTTTGGAGCTATTTATAGTTTCAACGATCTAATCTTTTCAATCGAATTTAGAACTGGATTTGACATTTCGTTTGTTTGGATTCTTTTTAGTTTTAATAAATCAATGGCTTACTGCTCTAATATTGTACGTTCGTTTTTAGCGTTTTTGAGAAAAAAAGGAAAAAAGAGCAGCTTTAATAATACGATGGTGAAAAAGTAAAAGTTCGCAGCTATTTATAGTTTCAGCGATTTAATCTTTTCAATCCGATGTAGAATTGGATTTGACATTTTGTTTCTTTCGATTCTATTTGGTTTTAATAAATCAGTGGCTTACTGTTCTAATATCATTCTTAGCGTTTTTGAGAGAAGCAGCATTAAAAATTCGACGATGAAAAAGCAAAAGTTTGGAACTATTTATAGTTTCAACGATTAACCTTTCTCAATCCTCTTTAGAATTGGATTTACTATATAAATAACATATTTATTATTTATAACAAAAAAAAGAAATAGCAACCAAAGCTCGATTAATTAAGCACAACATGTACAATACCAAAGTGAACGAGTAACATAATCCATAATCGTTTACGAGACAATTCATCAGGATTTTCAAAATATTATTTCATATTAGGTACACTATACTACACGCCATTTGGCTACTTTTCTCTATAAATTTTGTTCAGTTTTTCGCTTCCAACAATTCGCTAACTCATGGAGGTTCGACAACTTGTAACGTTGAACCATTCGAATGTTTCTTTTCGAGGATTCATGGATCATGTTCGAAAGGACGTTTTCACTGCCATGGAAAAGACAAAACTGATACGATCGTTGGGGATTTTATCGCGAACAGTCCATCCATGGAAATCGTACATAGTACATATAAGACTTAGCTGAAAGAAGGTTTTCTTTTTTTTACGTTAGAAGCGGTGGTCGATGCATGGAGGAAAGTTCGCCGACTGCAATTTCCTTGGCAGACGAACGTATTTTCCGCACCACTGAATTCCTCGTTCTCTCGTTCCGCGGCCAATTCCACGTTTCACGATCCTTCCGTTCGCGATAGAAGAAAACGTTTGGTAGCCTGTAATGCCGCGTTTTCAGCGTCCGCCAGGAAAAAAGGGTATCCGTATCGAATTTCTATGGAGCGAAAAGTGCGAGACGGCAGAGTCGAGTCGTCTGATCGCGTTCCAAAGACGGAACGCGCCATTCAAGGGAACAGGTTCATTCAAAGTCACCGGAGATCCTCTGCTATTCGTCTTTAATCTACTCGGTTTCAGAATTAAACTTTCAACAAGTTTTAACAGAGCGCGGATATTTTGTGGTCGAAGTAAGGAAAGTCTCGTCTCTTTTCGTTAGCCAAATTTGAAATCTATGAAGCTTCGAATTTGATCGAATTTTTTTCTCGAATCGAAGGATTTTTGGATATTTGGAATATTCAAATATTCAAATGTTTGTAGGTCGAAAGTTGTACTTGAAACTTTCACATTTTTTAATATCGAAGCTTTCGAATTTTCAACATTTTAAACTTTCAAATCTGCTAATATCGAAAGGTTGGAATATCCAAATATTCGAATCATCAAATATGCAACTTTTCGGCTCTTCAAGTTTTCAATTTTTTTTATCCTTGCATATACCCAGTAAATAGATCGCGTTGCTACACTCCGCTGAACTCGCCTGAAATTTTTAATCTAATCAATTTTGATTGCATAAAACTCATGCCTGAGGCAACTTGTTAATTAATCGAATACTTTTCACCTGTGTATGCCTCCAATTTACCTGAAATTATTGCTAAAAAATTGTGTATATTTGTTGCGAATATATTCATCCATGCTTTATTCACTTTTTCGAAACAGTTCTTATCCGTTTTCTTTTAACAATTCAGAAGCTGTTCCGATCGATTTCTTCACCGCTAATTAACTAATCAGCGAGTAACGAATAAATTGCACCTTAATTACCCGCAAGTGACGGGATTCTATTTACGCGCCAGCCAGATAAGATACGACAGTGTCACTGAAAATCATTCTCACGGTTTACATTCCGCGATCTTCTTAGCCAGTATACTTTTAATAATTCTCTGTTGCTCGATTTTCGCACTATTACTTCCGTCCATTTTTTTCTCTCGTTTTCACGGTTTTATCTTTCGATTTGATATACATTTTTACGCTCTTATCATATTCCTACGATAACTTTCACCTGGCAGTGGAATTTCTGACAGTATTCAATGTGACAATTTCTGACTCCTCACATTGAATGTTTTAATCTTGGAAATTGTGGAACATTTTAGTCTTAGATCTTAGATCTTCAAGATATTCGAACTCGCAAACTTGCATATTTCTACATTATCAAACATTTAAACTGCCAAATTTTAAAGCTTTCAAATTTGTGAATTTTCACGTCTCGAAGAGCCTTGGAATTTCTAAGTCTTCAAATCCGGCAGCTTCCAAATTTGTAAATCTTTCAGTCATTTAACTCACAAATCTCAAGGTCCCGTAATTCCTAAATTCCCAAATTTCAAAGCCGCAAAATTTGTAAATACTTTAGAATAATTTAGAATACAAATTTTAGAGCTCGCAAGTTTGTAAACTTTTGCAACTATTAAACGATTAAGCGATTTAAAAAATGTTTCGATTATCAAATTTCCCGACCGTTCGGATCTTCAAAATTCAAGTCCTTCGAAACGTCAAACTTCCAAGTTTTCAAATTTCCAAAATTCTATATTTCCAATTTCGCAAATTTTCTAATTTTCCAACTTCCGTTCTTCCAAGCCCATAACGAATATACTGAGACAACTATTTTCGTTTTGTTTCACTCTCGTTTCGCTCTTTAAAGAAAAGAAAAAAGAAAGAGAAAGAAAAGAAAATTTCAATGGAAAGTGTCAAGGTGTAGAATTCATCGATCGTGGCCAGAGGAAAGCAGCGATTTTCTGATTCATCGTCCTCTTTATTTGTATTCAACGTCCGCGTTGTCGCTACATCTTATTGTCCGCGGAAATTACATTTTACGCGAGTATCATACCGATGTGCAAATTCGACGATTTGATGCTCGATGAATACGAGCTCGTTCCGTATGCAAAACCCGTAATTACACGCTTTAATTCGAACATCGTACTTTGTTCCTTCATCGGAAATCCAAGAATTATTCCAACAGGATATCCAAGATAAAATACTTGTAACTTATTACGTTATATATTATACGAAACTACTTGTTACGATATAATTATAGATATGCATTAAAAACAGGACGAACTTACCTTAGGATCTTCTTACCATTTGACTTACAATTTACGTAGAACTCGACGTTTTAATTCCAACATCGTATTTTGTTCTTCCATAGGAAATCTAAAGATTATTCTAAGGGGATAATCCAAGATAAAATACATGTAATTTATAACGTCATATATAATAGAAAACTATTTGTTACGATATACCTATGGATACATAAAAAGACAAGACGAATTTACATTACAATTTTGCTACATTTTTCATTTACAACTTTGTTACAATTTTACTTGCATACGATTTTAGTTACAACTAATGTTACAATTACACTTGTAGCTTGTTCCTTCGTCGAAAATCCAGGGTTCGTTCCAACAGGCAAATATCCAAGGCAAAATATTTGTAATTTATTACATCATATGTTACATAAAACTATTTATTACGTTATAGCTATAGGTATGTACGAAGACTGTACGAATTTATGTTACAACCTTCCGTAAGAAATTTTTCTTTTTCCTTTTCAATCCTGTTGTGGGTACGGTGTCGTAAACGTAAAGATTTTAATCTCCTCGTACAGAATTTGTACAAATTTCTCAGAAATCTCGTAAAATGAACAATCATAGAATCGACTTGAAAATATACACAGCTAAATGTCTTCTAAAATTACAAAATCACCGATAACGCTGCCGAACCGAAACTCCCTTCGATTCACCAAGAAAAGCCGATGTTAACAACCCCGTGAAGACTCTCGAACTTCCTACAAACACGCTAACACATATCCACGACGTAAGGTTGCCAGCTAATTAACCGTCGTTCTCATTGAAATACAAATTTTTCCGCGTAACGGTAAAATTAATCGTCGTACCTGTTGTTTCCATCGGTGGTTGCATTGTTTTATCGTGAAAAATCTTCGCGTCGGAAGCAACGAACGTTACCAGCCGGTGTTATTTGTTTTAATAATTAAGCGACGATAAAAGCCGAGAAAACGGACACACGGCTGGCCGTCGTTCCGTTGCAGCCACGTCGACGGAAAAAAGGAACGTTCGAGCGATGGATTCGCGGCGTTGGAGTATGCAGCGGTAACCGCTGCAGCGGAAATGGAAAGAGAGCATGGCGAGGGACGAGAAAAAGAGAGAGGAGAAAAAAATAATTCGAGTATTCCAACAAGAGGAACAGAGCGGATCTTCCTAGCGAAACATCGTCTGCGTGTTGGCGCGGGGTACTCGTTCTCTCTCTCTCTTTCTCTTTTTCTCTTTCTCCCTTTCTCTCCCGGTTCGTTTGACTGGAATGCACCAAAAATAAATTCAGCCGACGGAGACCACCGCCATTTTCGAGATCACACCCCTTAATGCATTTGTCTTTCCCCCTTCTCGCTCTTTTCTTATTCTCGCATCTCCGGACTCGTTCTGTCACATATTTTCTAGATCGTATCGCGTTTCTGATCCCCCTAATCGCGCGTTTGCGCCTGTTGCATCGAGTTTGATTCTTAGTTACAGTCTCTTGATCAGCGTGAACTTTACTGTGGCGAACTTTGAGAAACATCGAATATTTCGGCCTTTCGATAGATTTCGACAGGAAAGTTTGATTTCTGGTTGAATGCGACAAATAATCAGGGGTATACAGAGTGTTTCATTTTGTTTGGTTCTTAGCTACAGTCTCTTGGCCAGCGTGAACTTTACTGTGGCGAGCTTTGAGAAACATCGAATATTTCGGCCTTTCGATAAATTTCGATAGGAAAGTTTGATTTCTGGTTGAATGCGACAAATAATCAGGGGTATACAGAGTGTTTCATTTTGTTTGGTTCTTAGCTACAGTCTCTTGGCCAGCGTGAACTTTACTGTGGCGAGCTTTGAGAAACATCGAATATTTCGGCCTTTCGATAGATTTCGACAGGAAAGTTTGATTTCTGGTTAAATTCGAGAAATAAGCAGGGGTATACAGGGTGTTTCATTTTCATTCCGCCAAACGGTGGCGGTATATTCTGTGATTGAAAATAGGAGAAAGATGTGCGAACATAGGACGTAGGCGTTTACCGACTAATTATTTTTATTAATACGATCGACCAGCGTAAATGATGATTTCCGAGCGTTTGAATTATTATTTTTGTAATATTTCTTTCTTATTTTCAATCGTAGAATATATTCACACCGTTGGACAGGATAAGAATAAAACAGCCTATATACTATTAAACGATACTTAATTAGATATCTATTTAGATTACGGATTTCTACGCGGAATCACATTTTCGAGAATGTAATTAAAAATGTAGAACCTCGGTAGAACATTGTTTTGCCCGCTAAGTACAATAGAAAGCACGGCATATACATGCTTTGGATATTTTATATATATTTTCGCATGATGCACATTTTGTGCAATCTGGACTTTCAAAGTTCCTGTAAATGCATAGAAATGCGCAGTCTACTTTTGCTATATTAATTTTTATTATATATACTATATATAATTATTATATTAATTTGCGTATAACGCGGTGATTCGATGAAGAGAATTAATCGTGCGACGTTAAAAATTGTACGTTGATGATAATGGCAGAAACATGGACATATGTATAGTTAAAATTTCATATAATTATAACCAATCGTTAAAATTATTATAGTTAAAAATTATCACATTTCTTCATCGCGTAGTTCATCCTTTTTAATTTATTCTTATCATTATCTTTTCTAATTTGTAATTAATATTCATTGATGTTTGACTCGTAAATGAAATACCGTTAGTTAGTTAGTTAGTTGTAAATGAACATGTAGCATTTTTTATTTGACGTATTTTATTGCCAGCAATCCTCGAATAGGATCATACGTGTAACCCTAAGCGAGAATAATTCAGTCCTCGTTAAATGCTCTTCATCCAATTTATTACCTGGTTATATTTTGATCGCTACTGTAATGCACAGGAATACGATCTTTAAAAGTAGTCTTCCGATCGTAAACTTTTCTTCTTAAAACTCGCCACAGGTTCTCGATCAGTTTCAAATGAGGACACAATGCTGGCCATGCTAATAATTTTATTCCGAAATCTTGGAACCACGTTTCTGTAGTGGCAACTGTACAAAGAGGAGCGTCGTCTCGTTGACAAATTGTCTTTCTGTCTTTTATTTCAGTCGTGGAAGGAAATAATTCACCATGCAAAATCTCCTGATACTCTATCGTACAATTTATCCTTTAGAAACACAACTTCGCTTAAGATATCCAGGCACGGTCGATGGTTTCTTAGAAATGTTGAAGAAATAATGCAGAAAATGCGTTTGACTCTACAATTATTCACAGCACTGTACCTGATATTTAACAGGAAGGGAAATTTGGAAATTTCGACTAATATAAGTGTAGGTATAGTCTTCTTGCAGAAGAACAAACGTTTCTTTTCTGTGTTTCGTTTCACGATGCTTCTTATTTCATGGATGGTGGATCATAAAAGGAATTATCGCGTAAAAGGAATTGTACGATCGAAGACAAAAAATATCACTGAATATTCTTTCACGCAACAGCAAGGGAAGAATTTGCTGTAACGTTCCTTTTCTTTCATGTTAATTCCAACACGTAAAGTATTTATGTTTGTTTCGTAATTACAAATTTCAACTACATGTCAATTATCCTAATCGCGTTAAATATTGTCCAATCGTGGCTCACGTGATTCCGAGGAATAGATATTTTTCCGCTGATAAATCGTTATATCGTGATGTTATTGTATATCGTTAACCGTTTGAGTCAGAAACAGCGCGATCGTACTGTATCCTTATCCTTATCTTATCCTGTATCCTTATAATTTGTTAGAATCTTCAAGCTGAAAATGTCGCTTGAAAATAGGAAACGAAGAGCAATTGGAAAACACTATCACGCTATGAGTGTGAAAATTGTGACGTGGGTCTATGTGTCGTACCGTGCTTTAAAATATATCACACTCAATTGTATTATCAGTTATTAAAGTAAATTATTTAAGTTCAAGTATTTGCATCATATCTTTAAGAAAAATTATAATTTAATTATCAAAAACTTCATTGCAATGTGCTTGCCTAGAGAACATCATTATCCGTCACACGTTGCAGAGTTGTACCGTTTACGGGTAATTCGCGTCAAACTCTGCCGTATTGAGAAACAGCCCCGCACAAAATTCAACAGTATCTAAGAGATTAAATACGCAGTAAAGCTATGATCATTGGCAAGGTTAATGGTAAACGACAGGTGTGAGAATAGCCTGAAAAGTCCTTTGTTATCGACGCGGCTAATGTATTACTTACTTCGTACCTGGTGACCGCAGAAGGACAAATGTTTAACACTAAACCTACCAGCGGCGGTCAAATTGACCGGTCTCGAACTTCTACACAAAGTTAACTATATTTAAACTTTATCATATCGCTTCATAATTTCTGACTTTTCCTAAAACATACATACAATATATTTTTCGGTATTTACTTATTTACAGAAAATAAAAGAGCAAACTAATTTTCTGAGAAAAATTTATACTCTGCCTTGTGTACCGTGAACGGTCACTTTGACCGTCCGATACATACAATAAATACATACAATAAAATAAATACAATCAGTACAAAGAAAAGGCTATCTCATGGTCAAATGACAAACAAAATGAGTAATAACAAATAATAACAGCTGTTACACCCGTAATCTTATCATAAAACATAATCCATCCCTCGATTAAGGTGGCCACCAGCTATCAAGACATATCAACTCAGGCCCATAATAATCCTAAGGAACCGCCATAAAATTTAACATTTTTTACAGTCCATTGTTACAAACATTTTAAAAGTCGAGAAGTTTCTTAGGGTTATTGCTTATTGTGATAAAACACAGGGAAAGCTTTCCCAACTCCACACTCAAGTAACCGTTGGTGGAGAACGGCCAATACTCATCAATATTTTTGTATAAATATCGCCGTCACAGGCCATATTCTTATTTGCTATTGCCTTTCGACTAGAATACATCTCAGTTTGTTAGTCAATTAGTCGACGTTTAAACTTGTTATCTCTAAAACTCAGACAGAAAGCATTGCAGAGCGTTTTGCGTAAAGCATATCAAATTTGACAATAATTTTGTATTCCGTACGTGGTATTATTCTGTGATAAATATTTACCCTAAAAATGTCAAGACTTAAAAAAAAAATTATAAAAAAAAAAATTACGGACATAGAAGAAGACTGTTCAGTGTGCGATGAAGAAGAAACTTCAGCAACTGAAAACGGCATGGAGACACATGAAAAGCTATTTAGAACCGAATCAGAGTTGAATATTATAAATAAGTTGTTATATTATAAATAAGATAAGAATTATCGTTGACAACAAAGGGTGAGACTGATGTAGAGAACCAACGTATCGAAACTGGACCCGATGGGACAGTTTGGAGAGAAATAGATGCAAATCCCAACCTGGCAGGACATCAGTCCATAATATTTTTGGGGATATGCTAAACGGCATATTATGAAAGGACAAGTAAAGACGGCATTTTATCGTTGATCACCGTATAAGGGATCATATAATAAAATGTATGGAAGAAGAAGAATTTAGAGTATTGGGGACTAAGAGGGAGCTAGATGCAACAAAACTAGATGCATTTATTGCTGTGCTATATGCTATATAAAAAATTTAGATGTCTTATAAATAAAATTTGGAAACCTGCATTTTTTTCAAAAACAACGAGCAGAAATGACTTTGCTGAAATTATGAGGTTTATACGATTTGATAAGAAGATAAATAAATAATTGCAATAAATTTGCAATGGTATCTACAGTATGGGGCCAATTTACAGAGAATTCACAAAATTGTTATAAACCTGGTGCACACATTACTTTTATATAAAGAATCGCGGGAAAAAAACCATGCAATAAAACTATCACAAGTTCAGATTCATCACTACAAAAAACTTGTCAAGTAAAAAGTTGTAGAGGTTACAAAATTACGAAAATTTGTTTAAGATACGGAAAATATTTATGCGGCAAATGTGCATTTGATAATAAGATCATTTGTAAAAAAATGCAGCAAATTTGAATAAGATATATCTCTATATAAGTAAAAGTGTAATTCTATTTAAGCCTATAATTGAAATTAAACAAAAGTAAATTTGGACGAAATTTTATGAAAGTTCGTCATTTTATATACATTTAGTTATAAATTAACCATTATCTAAGTTAAATCATAAAAATTGTTACTTCTTTAAATCACCGGTCATTTTGACCGCACACGGTAGGAGTAGGTATACACGAAGTGTCGGTAGGTTTAGTGTTAAACGTGAAATCGAGCGGACGCATTCAAGGCTGATTAGAAGGATGATAGTTTCGACTAAGGCGATGCTCAATAGTCTGTAAAGCCAGATTTTGCAATTACTCGAAGGACAGGGATTCCTTTGTCCCGATGTATGTAGAGTTAATCAGTTTGTTTCGGAGTTATCAGCTGCTTCAAAAGATAATACGCTGACTCACCAAAGTATTGGGGATATTTATGCAAATATATAGTTTTGTAAAAGGACGAAATCTAAAAAAAATAATCTGTTTCAGCTATTCTGGATATTTTAAGTGTCTTTGCGTGTTATGTGCATTCTATGCATCTTGAGATATTTTTGCAAATAAAAAGAAAGCACTTATACTAAATAGCTTGCAATTTCTATATACATTTTCATATCTGTTTCAAATTTTACCGATGTAGTAATCATGATAATCGAGTCTCGCAATGCTATTGAAATTTCAAAATGTTTCATACTACGCAGATAATATATGTTCATAGAAGACGTCTACTTTCGCACGCCTGTGTATGTTTCCTTTGACGCGTTCATAAGTCGTATCGAATAAAAGTTTACCCAGATACGCTCGATGCGTGCTGATTTTTGTTATTATGAATTTTGAATGAACGACTCCTTAGAAAGTATAATTAGCTTTTTCTTTTCGTAGCATTCCGTATATTTTAATATCACAGCTATTTCCTCTGGACACGAAAAAGTTCGAAATTCTTTTAAATGGTTAAAGCACTTCTTTCGTCATTTTTTATTTAAATCGTTTCTTTAAATATCCGATGAGTACACGCGTTTCTGCTTCAGAGTGTAAAGTAGGCTATCGCATAAAAATCTTACGGTATTAAATGTAAGATATTCAGGCTTGATTCGCGTCCTAGAATTTTATTTTATATCACATTTCCGTGTTTTATTATGTTGATCGTTTCTATGCTGTGTCATGCACGTTCGAATGGCACCCGTACTCTCTGCAGAAATCCATTAGTCACACTAATACTGGTTCGAAACGAAAAACTTTTATACTGTAAAAAATATTCTTCAAATAACGCGAGTCTTTCGGTAATTACTCGGTATTCAACTGAATTAGGTCGCAAAAAGTTGATTCTCCCATTCGAAGAAATTATCGTCACCGTGTTATGTCTTCTAACGATCGTACGAATTTTCTACGCAATATTTTCGCTTGTTGCTTGAAGTAATGGATATATTTAGGATGGTCAGACCCGGACGAGACAACTCTGTTATTTCGAATGATTTTTTCATAATCTTGTATATTCGAATATGCAGACAACCTATATACAATAATAATAAAATTAAAGGAAGTTTACATGGAATTGTTTAGCGCTATCTTTTTAATTTCTTAAAGTTTTTTCTACGGATAGATTGAATCTTAATTAGAATTTTGAGAAATCATACCCTTTGCTGTTTGCATTGTCGATTACGTGACACCTTGTACATAATACTATTAAAAAGATCGACAATTTTATTGAGCGAAGCGAACGTAGAATTTTTTAAATAATAACATGACTTGGTAAAAATTTCCCATGTTTCTTTCTACCCTGATAGATTCTTTATATCTGTCCCCTTGCTAATAAGATCAATTTTATCGAGGAAAATAAACATGGAATTTTTGAAATGACAACATGATTTGGTAAAAATTTCCTATGATTCTTCCTACTTTGATAAATTCATCTTTAGATCTGTCAGAATTACAAAAAAAATATCCCCCTTGTTCATTAAGAAAAATAAACATAGAATTTTTGAAATAACAACATGACTTGGTAAAAATGTCCTATGGTTGTTTCTACCTTGATAGATCTATCTTTATATTTGTCAAAATTAAAAAAGAAATCAGCTGATTGCGCTCGTTCAGTATGAGATGTGCCCTTAAAAAGTGAACTGGAATGTTGAGGAAACGTGGGAACAAAGTGTAACTATTAATTGTTATCAGAGACGGTATCGGAGGCGAGATATACCAATATGATTATGAATATATCGTCGAATCATCGAATAAACATCGTAAAAGTTTAAAATATAGAATTTGCATTATCAGTTACGTGGCACTATGTACGTTATCTTGTTTGAGTCGCGACGACTATTAGATACAAAGAGGTATAGTCAGTGTGTACAAGTAGAAACGAAGAAATACTGAATAATTCAGGCAGTGACCGTAGCGAGTGACGTCATGATAGTATTCCGCCGGTGGACGGTTCAAGCTGAGCGACCATGCGGAACCCCATCCGCTTAGGTCCCCGCTGAAAAATTTCAGCTTTCCGTACAAATTCCCTTATGTGACACTGAAAGAAACCCTTGCCGGTTCATCGTCAAAGAAACCATAGGCAAAACACGTCGTCTTATCCTCCCATCATAGTGCCGTTTTACGCGCGTAAAAGCGATACCGACTTTTCTTCGCGCTCCTTGTGATACGGTGAAACCATCGGTGAAACCAACCTGGGACTTTGTATTCTTTCACCGTGTGTTACGAACTTTTTAATAATTTATGATATGTAACATACATGTAATTTATGATACATTTGTTCTACATTTATTGGTGATGAGAGATGGATGTTTTATTAGAGAAATAAAGAATATCATCGGAGTTCGTGGCTGTGAAAGCGAGTGTCAAGAATTCGTAATTGCTAATTCTTTATTTATTCGAGTGCAATTAATTATCCCAGTTGCAGTTTCGTCTGGTTTTCTAATATTTCACGACGTTTTGAGCCGCTTGGTTTGATAACACGTCTCGTTTTCTGTTGGCTAAACTTCATATTTAAATATGATAAATAAAATGTATATTACATAAAACATATATTAAATAAACCTTCTTAATTGGTTTTAAGATCGTCCAGAGAGAATCCACATTTTACTGAAGTAAGTGGTTTTCCACTTTAAATCCAAACAGATATAACACTTAAATACATGAAAAGGATACTTTCAAAGAAAGATCAGCAGGAAGAGGAAGAGGTAGAGGTAGTAGTGATTCCTGTCCGGGACCCTTGTTGTATTCTTCAATGATTTCTTAATCAATAATACACGCAGCAGAAGATGAAAACACTTTAGATAGAAAAGGAACAATTTTTGTTGTCATCTTCTCATTGCTTCTTCTATTCCTTTTATCTTTTCATTGTGTTTGTCATTTCTCTTTCTATCCATCCTTGGTGGACCTACAGCTTTATATGGTTTCCACCGTGATAACCAGAGATCGCGGTGAAATAAACACATGCAACTAGGAATAAATCCGAGTTTCAGAGGTGCTGGCTGAAAATTCGGCTATTAGGATGTAAGAAATATTGAGTTTCGATAATCAAAGGTCCAAGCACCAACCGACCGAGCCAACGCGGTTCTTTTTTAGTCAATAATGTAATAATCGATAATTACCAAGTTTACGTTTAAATAATACAAGTTACAGTTTGAAAATATTCCTCAAAAAATTGTCTTTCCATCCTTTCGAACGAACGAAGAAGAATACAGACTTCTATCGTACAAACAGTTCCTACAATTTGACTTTGCACAGAACGATTTATTAATCTAATTATTAAGAATCTATTATATAAAATATTACTTAATATTATTATAGAAACTTGTTACTATTATAGCAGAGGATCTACGTAAAAGGATTGTCATGAAGAAATTGGCCAATAGTATGATTTGAATTGCATGAGGCGGCCCAAGAGAGTCGGAGCGTTGAAAAGAGCAAAGATTCAAGGTTTTCGAAATATCGTGTATTTTTCTGCGACTGGCTGAGAGCAAATCTCCGCTGATGATTCTAATAACAGTGATAGTTGAACGCGTGGCGACCGAACGATGAACGCATGATTCTTTCAACATCTCGCGCGTCCTGGCTTCGTTATCAGGCATGGCCCATCGCCGGATATCTCGCAACTCGTACCGTATTTTTCCCGCCATTGTATGGAAATGTCAGAAACCTCGTGTTTCTTCGAACTTCTTTTATTCCCGGTGTCCGCGACTCGGCCACCGAAAAGAAAGAAATATGCAAATGTTAAAGGGCCTATCCGTTCGAATGGCGGTGCATCATCGATGCTCGAACCTTTTCAAGTTGACCGAAGTAACTGTTCGCCGATGTCTAATTGTTTGCTCAATGACGACTTCGTGACTGGACTCGCGGAAAACTCCAGTCCTCTTTGTGCGTTTTCTATTCGACTTCTATTAGGATTCTGTTGGGGTGTATTAGATGGCGTTTTAAAAGACTTCCGAGGATGTTGACCGAATAGGATCATTAATGTTGGGTCGTTTAATTATTTTCAGTGTGGTAAAGATTTCTATTCTTGGGGAAAAATTTGTTATTGATCCGTTATTGGATGTTTCTTGACGATACGAGTCCAGCGGGAGATTTTTTAAATATTTATCACGGATATGTTAAATATTTGTTGATATTGGCTGTAATTCTAGCGAAAATCCTAAAATTTTGTTTCAGGATGTAAATAAATTTTTTAGGATAATAGTCAGAAATCTAGCAGATATTTTAGAAGATTGATTAGGTCTAAAGGAAATTTTGGAATATCGTGATAATGAATTTGCTGGAAATTATGTAGAATATTATTTTATAAAATAATAGCTCTAGAATATCAATTAGAAACCTGGTAGTAATATTAATAAGCATATAATAAATTTAATACAAATTCCGGAATATCTCTTCATTAATTTATTTATCTTTTATTATTTATTATACGGTTGTATACATTTGCATTTCATAGACTTATGCAATATTATACCTGGAATATTATTTTATAAAATGAAGGCGCTAGAATATTAATTAGAAAATCGACATAAAGTTTAAGGTAATTAATGATACAGATATTTAACGTTTCTTTTACGTTTAACGATGATTAGAGCAATGTATTATTTTAAATAAAATATACCGTTATTGATAAAGCAATGTCTGTACAATAAACAGGCGTACGCTCTGCTAACGTCGAATCGTGTTCACTCCACCGTGTGAAAATCTCCTACGCAAGGTGAAACCTTGTATTAACGCGTGTATATACGTCGTACCACGTCGCTTCTTTCTTCTTTTGAAACGATTATTACGTTCAGGAAAGTCGTTCGAGAGCTGGACACTTTCCTCGTTAAACTTAAAGTGCGATAAAAGTAAGAAATTAAATTTAAAAAGAAAACACCAATAGATTAACTGATTTCGTCATTTTTGTTTTTTGTTTCAGCAATACCGATCGTTGGTAGAAGAGAACCGAAGACTCCAGGAAGTTTTAGCGACCAATCAAATACCTCACGTACGAGTAGTCGACAATGTTTTCCTGCAAACACAGGTTGAAACATTGCAATGGCAACTGAAACAGGTCTCTATTTAACCATAAACCACGATCGTTTAACATACCTGATTTACAAGAGGAAATTGTTGATGCCCTCGACCAGATTACCTTATCCTCATTCCTTGAATACTTCACCGTCTGTCCCCGAAAAATATTCGACTGCCATTTTCAACACTTTAGTACCTGTACAAATATTAAGAATTAAAAATATGCAAAGAAGTGAAACACTTTGGCAATTTTAAAACAGTACAGCTTCAACTTTAGACAGAGGCAACTATTTCTACATCTCTTTTAACAAAGTTTTTTATAGTTTAATAAAAATACCATAAAATCGCTTTGAATCCCCATTCCTTAAATATTAAAGTTTCAAATTTATTGTACTTGTGCACTTATTAAATAATAACAGCATTATTGTTGCCCACACAATAGTTACATACGATGTTATATATATAATAAATAACTATTCTGTATGCAACAAAAATGCTGTGGTCATCCAGTAAGTGTGTGTGTACGTTTGAAGCTTTTAATACTCCAAACCTGTGCACAAATCTTTATATGAAACTATAATATGTTAATAATACAATATGATTGAAACATAATATAAATCTACTATAGAAACAAAACAGTGTAAATTGCACGAATATTTATTTATAAAAAATTTTACAGATGGAAGCAAATAGACAGATGTACCGTGCCCTGATGGAGCAGGTGCTGCGCTTCCTGGACCGAGCCCGCAAAAGCTTGGATATTCTTCACGAGAAGAGTAATCCTAAGGATAAGTCAACGGGACGGTTTCCACGTAGCTATAGTGTTCACACTGTGCATGCAGATTCCCCGTCGAATCATGTTACCTCAGCGCCATCGTCTTCGACTTCCTCTCGTTTCATGAAGTCAAAATCGGCCACACAGATCTCACCGTGCACTACCAACTCCCGCGAATTCACTTGGTCGATGCTTCGTAGAAACGATCAAGCGCATTGTACTCCTCCACGTAATAAATCTCAGGGTCTCAATAAAACTCATGAAGGTGTTGTTTATAAAAGTCCTACGCAACCTAAGTTGGACCCGAATGATATACCGCCCCAGAAATTATCCCAAGAAGCATTTAGGTACGTAACTAGATACCTAAGTGATTAAAATAATTGTTTTGTAGTGTTTAGTTACTAATAAGTAAATTTAAATATCTCTTTATTTAAAATATTTGAAGATAGTAAACTATTTTGAACTAATTGTAGATTAATTGTTTCAGATTAATGAGAACAGTCCAGTCGTTGCTCTCAATGAGAGAACCGGATCTGGCCAGAATCTCGTCGATAGAAAATAACGAATCCTCCCCATCGCCCATAGAGCATCATCATTACAATAATCATCACAACGAGGTATCAGAGACCTTGCAGGATGGTGGTTACGTAAATACAACGTGCTTGCAGGAAGCTATCGGCTATTCCAGTTATGACCATGGGACCGAATCAAGTAGCACCGATAACGACAGTAGGTGTTTCGCAAAATCATCGTCAAACATTGTTGAGATCAGTCAAAGTTTGCACGATCTTCTCCCTGGTGTAAGAAGATCCCTTGACGCCACCTCACTCAACTCAGGAAGCAGCAAAACTACCGAAGAAGAGGATCTACTTCCAAATAATAACTGTTTAAACGTATCCATATCGAAGCACAAACATATTTACATATGTACGCCGACATCTACGCCAAATAGACGTGTTAGAAAAGTAGAGAAAAAGGAAAAATCTTCGAAATCAAAGCCAACTGCCAGTGTGAGTAGCGTCGAGGATGAAAGTGGATTTTCTTCTATGAGTTCTTTTCAAGAAATTGGTTTACCTAACGTTCTGCCAATTTCCCCTATAAGAGGTTGTCATCAAGAGGTGGGTTTACCGGTGGTACCGGTGGAAAAAGCTAGGCATCGTAGGTGGTCTTCCACTCCTGCTGAAATTCGAGCTTTCTTTAATAAACATCGTAGTAGCTTCACCGCCTCTCAAAGAACCACTGAATCTTTAAGTGTCTGGGTTTGAATGATTTTACTAGCAATATACATAAACTACTTTCTAAACGAAATGACTCTGATGAATGCATTTGATATATTCAAATGTAAACAAATGACCGAACATAGAAGGCACAGTCGATTATTGATACAGTAATTTCTGTTATAAATACTCCTGTCTGAATATTTCCAGATCAGTTTTACGTTTTATGTGTTTTTGTCCAGGAAAGTTTTATTCTTTAAGAAACGTTTAAAACAGTTTAGAGACAAACGTAATGCGAATAATTGATACGTTAATTTAAAATTTCTTTTTGTTTCTCACTTATTTGACTTTAGTTTTATGAATGATTCGATGCATTACTACAGAATATAAACTTGTTCAGAGTTTCATTAGAAAGTTAATATGTATACAAGTGTAGTTAGTATTTTTACATGTATTAGGAAAACATAATTCTTGATAGTTGTATGCAAAAGATTTTGTAAAAGTTGTCTCCAGCATTTATATTGATAAAAGTAATCGACAATCATATACATCTCTCAGATGTATACCAATATTGTAATTGAGCATTTTGCCTTTTTACTGGTACTTTAAAATATTTTAAACAATCTCAACTTCCACTTTGAAACAGTGTTCAATTTGTACTTACAAGTATTACTATGCAGCATAAGTCATTAAAGCTGTAATCTACTTTATCTTTCATGAATTTGTACATAAACAATGATATATAAAGTATTTGAGTATCCAATATAGTAGAAGTTTCTTCACTTAAAATATAATTACTTCTAATAATATAATTAATTATAAGATTTCCTATATACTAATATCTAAAATACTTTGATAACATTTGTTTATATTATAACATTTTGTCCTTTTTAGACTTATACAAATATATGCATCTTAATTTTTTTTTATACATGTAATCATTACACCAATGATTGATTATGTGATATACGATATCTTTATTAGTCTAATAACTTTACATCTTTTATACAACTTTTACATATTTTTTTTTCATCGATTCACTGTTTTAGATTGTGTGGTTGTAAGTAGACTGAACATGTTTATGCAAATCTGTATTTTTATGAAATACATGAAAAATAGGATCTCTTAAATATTATAAATATAGATATTTTGTACATTTTTGTACACTTGAATTTACATAATAAGCATCTGCAATCTAGTTATAAGCTATTGAAAATTAACATTATAACACCCATAATAAATAACTATAGCATATAGGAGATAACAAAAATATTATACATAACACTAAAAATCATTAAAAATAACAAAAATGTATACATTTGTAGAAAGGAGCGAACGTCAGCGCTTTCAACTTCGAAACGCACACAAAGCACTGAACTTATCGAACGCAAGTTAGAAATTTAAAAAGATTTAAGCGAGGAAAACACTTGATCATTAAATGAGGAAAAATAACGTGAAATAAAGAAAAAGGAAAGAGATATCGTGAGCAAAGATTTAACGAAACGAAAACTGCTGATCATGGCTGAGAAACGTTCGTGGATGGGCGGTGTGGGAGGTCGGGGGACGGATGCGCGCGCATCGCGATAAGGCAAAAGTAGAGACACTGTTCGTTATCAGTACGGCAGGCGTCGTTCACTTGTTCGCGAGTCGGTCCAGAGGTTAGCCAGGAGATTGCGCCACCAGCCGATCCACTTTTAGATTGATTTTCAAGAGCACCGTGCACTGGGTATAGCGCTCCGCGTTTATTTTAACGTGGCCAGAGTGTTCGAACGGGCCGCGACCGTCTCGGGTGATAGTAGAAACATCGTGACGAGGTGAGAGGTTCGGGTGCGGGCGCCTTTTCTCTCTGCCGGTCTGGAAGAACGTCGTTTAATCGTGTCCCACGGGAGGCACATTCGTTTCTCGTTGGCCTGCGTGCTCGTTGTTATTACTACACACCGTTACGTTCGTGTGTCTGTGTGTGCTGTTTCTCCTACGCGTACACACTTGCAGTTTGTATAGTCCCGTGTGTACACACATAGAAAGTCTATCTATATCTGCCGTTCGTTCTTTCGTGCGGTGTTCCGTGTACTGAACGGATTGTGGTGTGCGTGTGTAACCCTCAGAACGTGCGGCTTCGTGGCGCAGTGCGTGAAATGAGTGACAAGGATCGTTCCTCTCCCACTCTTGTTGAAAACAGTCTTAAGTCGCTGCTCGATCAACCTAGTATTTTTCCATTGATTGGTAAGTATTCGCTGTAATACTATTTAATTTCAGATAAATATAACGATATATCTTTTTAGCGTATCTTTTCTGTATGAGCTCGATAATCTCCCCTCCTATCCCTAGCTCGTTCTCTGCCTTGTTAGAACGCGCATTTTTCCTTTTCTTCGAAATTCGCGCACAATACTACTTCAGCGCTGACTGGCGGCGATTCGACGAATGCCAAACACGTTTTTCTCTCGTGTTTTCATTGACGAATCGCTGTGTCGCGTCGTCGATATTTTTCTTTGAACATGGAGGGGTTCTGTGACGTTTAAATTTTTATGCTAATCATTTACTTTTTCTTCCTCTCGTTCATTGGTATCGAACAGTAACGTATAAAGGAAATGAAAAAAAGCCAAGGTTATTTGAGGGATTTCGTTGAAGTAAGATAGGAAAAAAGGAATAGAGAATAGTAAGCACGCATTTTATGTTCATTGGTTGCGCCGGCGCTCGCTTCTTGGTCTCTCGATTAACCTCGTTTGGACCCCGTGGTGCACCACGTGATGTTACCAACCTAACCTCACTTTCACTTGCTCAACCTATATGTTCGGTTCAGTTCGGCTCAATACGACTATTTTACTAAGCGATTTTAACTAACCTTCCCAATTTGATCATGGGAGGAATGCTTTTAATGCCATGTGATAGATTTCAATGCAAAGTGACAATTTCGTGGTAAAACTATCGACTTATATTTATTGAATGCCAATTGTCTATAGAATCATATTCTTTTCTGGATCACTATTTACAACAATGCTTTATTATTCTTTGGTATTCCATTTTCGATTGCTTTGAATTTAAAAAATGCGTGTTCTTTCAAGTTTATTGACACATTCCGTACTAGGCATACAAAATCATGAAATAGTTTCTGAACACTAGAGTATATCAATATTTTATAAATTAGGTCATTTTCGATAATAATTGTGTAATTATGAAATATAATTTATTTAACAAGTATAATGAACACACGTGGGCACATGGATCATCGATGTTCCACGCGGTTTGTACAAATCGTATAAAGTTGGTGTACATGGAATGTGTTAAAAGAAACAGAGTGGGGGAGTAATAAAGAAGGGAGAATGAAATAGAATGTTGGTTGCGTATGTGTTTACTTAGCTTGCTATTCGACCATATTTATCTTAACTGACGTTCATGGTTCTACGTCAGCTTCACAAATGGAATTACATTTGTATGGAGTTTAGAAATTATTTAGTTTTTATATACTGGGCCCTTTAACACGTTTGTTTCAATATTATTAGCAAAATTGTATAAGTTAGAAATTAGAAGTTACCAATATCTCTTCTTATGCAATTCTACAAGTGAATTTTACAAATTACAAGGACTGTCCTGTTCGATATAAGACTGCAAGATTATAAGAATCATTTGTACAATACAAGTCTACATGTATGATTTATGATTTGCCACTTGTTAATGTACACTAACTGCAGTTAATAAATTATTGTATAAAAGACCTCTGGTGTAATAATCGACTGAGGCTCCATTTCAAACGTGTCATTATTTCTTCTCTGAAGACACGCTTTTTCGCTAGGTTAATTTACATAGCACTTTACACGGTGCGACGCGTAAAATGTAAGTAACGATCCAAAGTGCGTCTCTCAAGCTACATATGTATATCGAGAGGCAATAATCCGACTTTCATGAGAGCTGCATTATCTATGGAACAAGGTTCGAGTCCACCTCAGGTAATTGTGTTTTGCGCAATCGCGGCATTCGTTCAACTTTTGTCTATCGGTAGCAACAAAACAGGAATAAAGAAAGTGAAGCAAAAAGTAAAATGCGTTGTACGCTACGTAGAGAAAAAAAAGAGTGAAACCGTAGTGATCCAGTGGAAGTTAATTATCTTAACGGCGTTGTACCAATAATTCGAAACATAGAGCCAGTAAATTAAGGACAGTTCCCTGATTCAACGTAATGGCTTACTTCCCATTCGGCTTTGCAACCAGTTTCATATGCTATTTGCGATGAAATTGGTTTCATTGTAAGGTGACATGAGGCGATTAGAGTGAGTAATCATAAAAATCATTAGAAATATTTGAAAATCATTATGTTGTTGCTATTTAGTAATTTAGCCGATCTGTATTTGTTTTAGGTTCTAGCTATTTGTTTCAGGTTTAAAGTAGTTATAATGTGGGGATAAAAGTTCGCTGGTTAGATTGGTATTTGACGAGTAAGGTTTTCAACCAAAGAAGGTTCACAAGTTCTTCTGAAAAATTTTTATTTACTTTTAAGAGGTTAGTTTACCCTGAGCACGTGGGAGTCATGGGTAACTTTAACAGTTTTTAAAGGGAAAATTATGAAGTAAATCGAAAATCTGTTTGGCATAAGCGTACATATCTGCAGAAAAATAATTTTTTTTAATGAAAAAATGCTTATCATTTTTACAAAAATCAATATTTTACATATGTACATATATACATACCTTTCTACGCACTTAAGACGATTAATCTGTATTTATATTTTTAGTGGTATTTTGGTTGTCGATATTGCGCCGCGTGAGTCAGACAGATTTTTAAGTTAACCATACAGAAAATCAACATCTACTATCGTTATCTATATTTTCACACTCGAGTTTTTACGCTACAGACGTTTAATTTTTTAATCGATTTTGATTAAATATCATTAGACTATTGTCCCGATGATCTTGTTAT
Organism: Bombus flavifrons; assembly: GCF_040668555.2. NCBI lineage: Eukaryota > Metazoa > Arthropoda > Insecta > Hymenoptera > Apidae > Bombus > Bombus flavifrons. Next base: position 5,108,010 of record NC_138455.1, on the reverse strand, counting down.
AGTTATCGTGTTTAACTTATCTTTGATCCACGGTTTATAACTTTGATAAGATGGCGTTCTTTATTCAATTACGTTTCATTATAGGTATATATATATATCATTAGTTTCCTAAAAAAGTAACAGTAATAAGAAAAGTAAATTTTTCAGGAAACAGTAAGTTCACTACTATTTCGCAACGAAAGTATTTTTTTCTTTATTACTAAAAAAGGCATAAATTAAATTACTAATAAAAACAAAGGTAATATTGTTGTTATTACTGCTATTATTTCTGTAACATAATTTTATGGGTAGTTATGAGGTAATTATTTCCCATCTTAGTAGATGATGATTACTTCTTTACTTAAATTCTTGCTTATTTTTGCAAATATCTCAGAAATGAGGATTCAGCAAAACTAACGGTATTTTCACAAATTAAGAGACGACAGGGATAACAGTCGTTTTATCGAATATTAAAATAACACGTGGACTTGGTAAGAGAATTTATATTTAAAAGCGATTACTTAGTGTTAGATGTGTAAGCGAGGCAGATTTATGGTGGCTATTAAATAACACAAAAGAGGCATTTTTTGGTGCATATTCAATGACCAGGCAGTTTACTGTTCGTAATTATCGTGTACGACACTTTCACGCGATGTAGTTGCACATTAATTTCAAGATTGACACTGAGATAACAAGTTACGTCATGACTTCGCTCAAGGACCGACGTTTGTCATTGCAGAAATAGAAGTAAATTGCGAATTTACGGGTATCTGAAAAAAGTAGCCGTGGGTGGAAACGAACACACCACGTGTTTTGCTCTAACAATCCATCCCACTCGTTTCAGCAACTAATTGGCAATGTATTTAAAATAGCCAGATTTTAATATTTTGATGTCTGTAAATATTAAATAATGGAACTTGATTAATCGCGATACAGTTCGATATTCTAATTTTTATTTGAAGTGTTTACGATAAGTTTTCGATATTTGCCTAGATTATCCGTTACGCCGATTAATCAGTACTTATTATAATTATCTGTTAGATGCACAATCTTTGCATGTAGAATATTAAATACTTCAACAGTTGATGGCATTGTCGAGGATAAATCTTGAAGTACTCCTCGAAGTACTCCTCCTTGTATGTGTTCGATATATTTTAAGTAAGTTAATCTTTCGAGCGAAATTTGTCTTTCGAATCTGTAGTTTTATCGAACAAGTTTTAAAAAGCTCGACTTAACGATAGATCTTATAACGCATTGTAAAAACATCGGTAAGTGTCCCAGAATCTTTTAAAAAAAGTTTATGAAGTTTTTTTCTATAGGAAAAGAGACTCTCACGTCATAACAGGCACGTTTCTGTCCTAAAAACGTTCATATTATGAAGACATCGATGGAATACTAACGCTGGACATTATTAAACGATTCCTCTATAACCACAAAAAAATTTCCAGGACGTTCTTATTTTTCCTATCTTCTGTGAAACAAATAAAAATCCACGAGGAGAACGCTGTATAACGTTGGTATAATATAGGAGTGTCTCCGGATACAAAGTTATCAGGACGACGAAGAAGAAAACGAGTTAACTGGTGTTAGTCGGTTGAAAGGTCAACGGATGATTAAAATTCCCGAAGGGTAATTCGGTGATAATCTTGAGAGACTGATATCACCCAGTGGTGGTTCGATTTCTTCCTCGAGCAACGTCACTCCTACGTTCTTATTATTTTATTTATTTAAACTCATATTCACCTCTGAGCGACTATTATAGTATACAGATATATTACATAGGCTTGTACAATACTATATTAGACCAGTCTGTTATTAAGTAATTATCGATATTGCATGTTATAACAAATGTTATGTCCATTGTACAATATTTACATTGTATGATGGGCATATTATGTATAACAGATGTCAATTACGGTGTATGCTGTTGTTGCCTCACTGCAGCTACGTTAGTTGGACAAGGATTACGTCGCTTAGGAATTTCTAGAGATGTTTCACCACTCCCATCTTGTCATGCTGCTGCTTTTTCGGGAGACAACCGTGTGATGAGCTGCACTTTTGCGTCAACGTCCGATGAACATTGCAGTTTACTTCTCGACGACAGACCTGAATGTTTAGGGAACGTTGGCGTGAAAGTGCAGCTTACCACACGGTTGTCTCCTGAAAATTCAAAATCCGTGACAAAACGGAAGTAGCGAATCGCCAATCATCGTCAAAGTTTAAAGTTAATCGAAATCTAAAATTTACTTCCTTCTCATTTACGCTTGATTTAACCAGTTACCTGTTTCTGACGAGTATACTCGTCAGGAAGAAACGACAGTATTTTGCGTTATCACGAGCCTTGTCAGTAACAAAATTAAAAAATAAAACAATCATTTCGTTACAACTTAATTCTCCATTATGATAGCCACTCATACTCTGTGACGAGTATACTCGTCATCGTTTACCTTTTGCCACACATTTTAGGTACACACTTTGCAAAGATATCGCAACAGCTAACTGGTTAAAAGACGTTTGCAACGCTATATCCTCTATATTCGTTTCGATACTTTTGCAAATCAATAATTATGTGCTTCGCAGTCTTCTTGCACGTTACAGACGGACATGGTCTATGGTCTTCTGGCTGGTTTCTTTTTACTTGTCTGTTTTTTTTCTTTTTTTTCGTGAGGCCTAACGGACGTTGGGATCGACGAGGCCGCTCGCCTCTGGCCTGGCGTGGCCTCCAACCGAGTACCGCTCTTTTGGCAACCGGCCAGAGCTTATGCCAGGTTTCAACATACCGGTCGACATGGATATTTTCGGGTTTGCGGTGAAACGACAAGCTCTGCCTTCTCTTTCTTTGCTTCGATGACCTCGTCGCGTCGTGAAACACCATCCCTGATGTCTCGTCCCCATCCTGATCTTCTGATTGACTCCAGCCCCTGCACCCTTTCGCCAGATATCAACGTCGAACCGTCCCATGAACGATGCCTGCTTCCGTTTTATCGATCAGAGCGTGCCAGCCGAACGCCAAGGTCTGCTCCCTTGTGCGTTGAATCACGTGGAACTTTTCTGATCCATTAACGCGTTAATTGCTGCACCAAATTTTATATATTTTGCCTATGGACCGTAATCAGCCGATTTTTTAATAGGCTGCAAGTTAGAATGTTTTTCAGGACTGGTTTGGTCATGTGATGATGGTTAGAGTATGAGATCATTGTCGTTGTACAGGAGATGGCTCGAAAGCGAAATATATTGGTAATTTATTGGCAAGTTTATTGGATTGTCTTTGGTGAGGGGAATTGGTTGGTCCTTAGCGGCTGTACTGCGGATATTTCTGTATTTATGGGGAATTTTATGACATGGTAGGCTAGACATCGTCATTTCAGTTTGGGAAAGAACATATTATAAAGAATTTGAAGAGAGTGTTTGGTCAGATATATAGAAACGAAATTCAGCCGCTAACTGTTTCTTTAAAAGTTCGAGAAATTGTTTGTAAAATACACACGATATACGTATAAGAGTGAAATTCAGACATTATTTCATGCGAAGTGAAAAAGAAAGACAATAGAGAATAGTGTATTTAAATTATGTACATATGTAACAATGAAAATTTTGTTGGACAGTAATCTGCTTGGAATTTAAAGAAACTGAATACGATATACACTTAAATATGTGTATCTGCGTAAAATGTATCTGTGGCTTGATGCAAGAAGTACCAATGTCAGCATTTATAAAGTTGAGATGTTAGGACTTAAGGATATGTTAAAGAATTCACGTTCAAATAATCTCTGATACAGAAGTTTCTGCTGTTTGGAAATTTTTTTCTAATTCAAAAGGAGAGAATTTTCTAGTACAGAAGGATTTTCGTGTAAAAACAATAAAAGCAAGTGATTTTTATAAATTTTTTTTACGCTAAATACTAATTACATTGTGTCTAAATCTTCTTGGGATGTAAATGTAGCCTTGAAGTGCAAATGTAATTTTTTACTTCAATTCTCATTGTTGTTTATTAGCTTTTTAAACTGCCACTTTCAATGCTTCTCGAACTGTCGTGCACGAAACACTAGTTGATTCATCAATTTCGAACAAGGTTTACTCACTTTTTACAAATTTCTCCAGGGAATGGACCTGAAATTTGTATTCCATTGTTTCTTTATAATATCTTTTGAAACGACACAAACTCAATGTACCCGGCGAAGGAAGTACATTTTTCTTCTAAACGCTACAACTCTCCAAATTTTCATGTTTTTTTTTTCAAGCATAGATTCAATTTCAGCGCAAAGTATCCAACTTTAAGAAAATTCCTTTACTTTCGCATTGTGACGACCGTGACAAATACTATTACCGCGTGCGTAAATAATGGTTACATTGCCAAATTTAATCACGAGACTCGTATAATATACGATAAACAACAAGAAGAACTGAAATAAACAAAATTATATGTACTTCAAGATTATCCATTTACATCCCAAAAAGTTCTAGTATCACAATATAACTGATCTAAAAATGAACCCTTAAAAATGACCTGGTTTTTTCGTTGTTATTACAAGAAATCCTCCACTTTAAAGTTTATGTTGTTCGTGTATTTCACGTTGACTTTGGTATATTTTGCAAAAAGTTTATTTTATCAAAAATTTCGACATTGCCATATATAAAAGCCATTATAATCGTTTCCAGATAAAATTTGAAATTGCCTTTTTTCATATTGAACATATGGTTGTTTACTTAAACTTAATACCAGGTTTAATCATTTTTTGCAAACATATGATGTTTGACGTATCTTGAACCATGTTGCAGATATAAAAATGAAATTCAATCATTGTTGCAGCGCAATTTTAAAAGAGAAAATCCAGTCACGGTGTTCGAATATAAAATACGTACAAATAAAATTTAGACACCTGGAACCAAGGGAATTAGAGTATGGTAGGTGTAAAATAGCGGTGTTACAGGAGAAGGAAAAAAATGATGTTAATCGAAGGAAGGTTTTCTTGCTACTTGTTAACATCCTCAAGCTATGGTAATAAGTTGCAAGACGAAGCTTATCTGCTTCCAACTTGCTTACTCATTATTGTGTTGGTTTTGAGTAATTTACAGCGACGACACGGGCAGGCACGTGGCCGTTTCTCCCGAGCTCTGTACAACTCTCGTATTTATGATCCTGTAAAAGAGACTGCACGATAAGATAGTGGTGATGGTAATTTAGAGTCGTTCGGATGATCGCAAGTAAAAGCGAGGCCATCGGAAGATCTATAGATTGAACGATCTCTTTCTCTCTCTCTCTCTCTCTCTCAAACACGTTACTTTAGCGAGATTTTGGCTTTAAAACATTCTGGCACAATTTTTAGAAAAATCAGGAATTTTAAATAGGAAAATTTTAGATAGATTTTCAGGAAGCTAAGAATAGTGTAGCGAAGACCAGGAAACTATGAATTTGAACGCTACGAAATAAATTTTATTGAATATCCTGCTTCGGTTGAATTTGATAGATTTTTGTTTTTCACATTTTTCTCTCTCACATAAGTTACCTTTCCGCGATATTCTGATTCTAGAAGAAGATAATAGGTTTTCGATAGGTCCTTCTCTTATTCTTAGAAAACTAATAATAGCAATACAGTGAGAAGAAAAAAGTGGTTGAGCAACCGTCTCTATCCATAGAAAATTTTCCATTCGATCACTTTCCCCTGTTTCCCAGCCTCAATTTCCCATTTTCGTGTCCTCTCCCTTTTCTGTGTCACAGTTTAAACACAGGGAGTTAATGTAATTGAACGAATCGTACAAGTGTACGGTGACACGAAGCCTTTATGTTATGTGTCTCGATGTAAAATACGGCTTCCGCGACAAGGTTGTTGCGAATGCGGCACAAAGTCGTACAGAATTTTTTGAACCTGCGATCCTGTTTCTCTACTTGTTACTTGCATCCTCGCGCTCATCGATTTGTCAGCTGCAAGATGGATTGAGATTGCACCAAGTTCAAGGAGCGTACGTAACCGTACTAATTCAAGTTGTTATCGATTTGTTCCGATTAAGCCTTTTTCTCAGCCGACTCAGCGTCCCGCTCTTATTGTAAACAGTGATAAACCACTGACTCGTGATATTTTATATACAGGGGTGATTCTACGCGAAAAAAGAAGTCGAAAATATAGAATACAAATTTTTTTTTAATTTTTTTACATTTTTCCATCGAGACAACGATCTACAGTGAGATCCGTTATAACGTACCGCACGCGTACCGAGCGAAAATTTAAAGTCGATTTTCTCGAAAACAAAGCCTTAAACGAAAAATTTTTATTCTATATTTTCGACTTCTTTTTTCGCGTGGAATCACCCCTTACCGCTTCTACCACCAGTTACCAACCACCCTGTATATACACGTTCGTAACTGGTGGTACAATTGGGTACAGGCTGATTCTACGTGAAAAAATATGTCGAAAATATTGAATAAAGTTTGTTCGTTGGACGATTTGTTTCTGAGAAAACGAGTTTGAAAATTTTAAATATCAAGTATACTTAAACTTGGCCGAGTTCCGTTTAGATATGAGTAAACAATCAGTAGGAGGTTGTTATACACGCGAAAATAAGTCAAAAATGTAAAATAACGTTTTTTCGTTTAAGGTCCGATTTGGAAGCAAATAAATAATACGTTTGTATATGTTTAGTCAAGAACTGCTTTGATACGCACGATACATTTTCAAATTTATTGTTCTGGAAAACAAGGCATCTTGCGAAAAAGTGTCATTCTACATTTTTGGCTTATTTTCTCACGTAGTTTAACTTTCGAATATTTACTTTTGCCCAGTTCTGAATTAGCTAAGTTTAAGTATATTCGTCAAAGTTTTAAGCTGGATTTTCTCAGAAACTATCTTATACAATAATCTATTAATTCAGAATGTTATTTTTTCTTTTTCTTTAGCAAATTGTTCTTCTTTATACCTACGTTTTCAACGCAATCGTCTCTTTCTACCGTTAGGTTTTTCTAAAATTGCTTCAAGTCTATATTCACCTCATGTTAGCCAACTTATATCGCTATTGCTGTATTTTAATCTTTAACTTTTTCATTGAATTTTCATATACTCTTATTACACGTATACGTATGTATTGCAATTTGCTATTATTTCGTTCGTTCTACTAGCGTGAAGTAAATCTTGCTTGCTCTTCGATAAAACAACGAAACAGGAGGGAAAAATTTGTGGTTTGTAATAAAAATAATAAAAAATAATATTTCACCTGTACTCCAAGGCAAACTCTTATAATTTCTCGTTTTATATCAATAGTGAAATAGATTCGCGAAATTCTCCATATTTCGTCGCAATATGAGCTACGGGAATGAGAAGATCAAAACTGTTTGACGAAGTTGCTATTCGAACTATTTCGAAGGACCTCGTGCTTACAAAGTTGCATCACGCGACAGAATACGTTCGAAACTATAGATAGACAAACGAGGATTCGCGGATGTATGTATTCGCCGATTTCTCTGCGCCTTAAGATAACGTGCGAAATAGAAATGTGCGTTGAGCTGCGCATAGACACGTGACAGGCAAACAGAAGCACACCACGTGCCTCCTCTTTCGCGTATTTCGTATGGTAAGGCGAATATGCAGGTGAAATAGTAGGTGCCGATGCACATACCAGAAATCTGCATTTTGACGTTGGCCCGCCTCCAAATAGAATATTATTCCCGCCAAGTTGCACACAACCGAGGACCAAAAGCTGCGACTGGGTTTGTTTTCTATTCGAAGTCATCGTACTCCACATTTTTCGCGGGAACAATCGCGAATAAACCATCGGTTTTTCAACATTTTTCTATATTTTTTTTTCATTTTTTTTCTATCCAAGCAAACCCAGCTCCTCTCTGTTCTTTTTTTGTTTATATTTTTTGTAGATCTGGCTCTCTCCGTATATAATCGAGGTAATATTATTAGTGAAATTGAACAAATCGGTATTAATAGCTTCTTGTTTGAACGTTTCAACGATTCTCCATCGGTTTTAGATTAAATAAATCGCGTCTATTTCCGTTTAGCTGGTGAATTTCTCTTTTGATTTTGTACTTCTTTGGAAGTCTATTTTTCTTCTTGTAATCTGATAACAAGATTTCGGGTGAAAATAAACGAATGTGCCGGGTCTGTACTTAGTCAATCGCAGCAGCTATTATGTCAGTAATCACTTAAGAGGTGTGAAAGGTTACAGGCGGTTCTTGAATGAGAAGGTATAGCGGCTTCTATGTAGAGAGATCGTAAAATCGGTCAAGCATAAAAGTTAACGTGTTGGAGGAATTGATAGGAAGCTGAAGAGATAAGGATCTGAAGTTTCAATGCAGGCTATATATCTTGGCTGCAATTTTTTAATTGCTGTTCTCATTGCTGATATTTATTTTCTTGTTCTCATACTGCATGCATTATACGTATGTTACTTTGATTACGTTGTTACGATTTTTCTGGCATCCTCGATTGAATCGTTACAATCCTTTTAACACTATCAACCGATACATAGGATCTTGTCGTAAAGGAGACATTCCATTTTAGAAATTGTAACTTCTTCGAACTTGAGTGTATCGTAATTTACACTATTTTATGTAATTACTAATTTAGAAAAATCTGTACTAATTTAACAATAAACATGACTATCGTCATTGTCGCGTGATGTATGATATACATAGTATATATTATCATTATCACACGAGAATAATCATGTTTATTGTTAAAAGAAAATTTCTTGTATTCTAACACAGAAATTATTTCATCTGCGATATTTATAATTATTATTTACTTACTTTCATCAATCGTTATTTACTTATAATTATTCAAACACCAGTAGTCTACAGACTATTTCTTGAATAATTTAAATTTAACACACCTGGAATTTCTACCCTTACAACTTCTATATATAATAATGTTTCACTGAAAAACCTCACACGTTAACATTGCCAATGTAACCTTATCCCATGCATGTTTTACTTACCTTCTCACTTATCTTTTATAGCAGAAGCGAAGAGCAGTAGTGTTGAGGTTGACTGATAGAGGAACGAGTGGATAAATTTTTAATGGAAAAATATATTGAAATAAATATAGGTATAAGTACAAGTACAGGTATAGTATATGCTGATCCAGATCCGCACTCTTGCAGTGTTACAATATAATAGAAGAAAGGCTATATGATAGGTAGCACGTTCATATATTTATAGCAAAGAGCATTACCAAAAAGTTAACCTTGGTGTGTAGCTCTAACTGAAGGCTAGAAGAAACAGCAATAGAAATCTATTTATAGCTCTTTTGTTTGTAGACTTTGTAATCCAAAACAAAATTTATATTGAAGTGCACAATAATATGGACCTCTCCTTATTTTGAATCTTTTTGTGTCACTAAATTCTATTCTCTTCGCAACAGGGGTCTGCAGGTCACGGATATACAAAAGAAAAAGTGTAGAGCTTTTCTTGAAGAATTACTTCAACAAGTGGAAAACCATTTACCTAAACTCTGTTTATTAGAACGAAATATCGTTCGGTGTCTACTAAATGAACCGCTGTCCATTCACTCTATCTCAATGCAAACACCTATTCTATGGATGAAAATCGTTACCTGTTACCTATTCACACCGGTTATCTCAATGTGAACGCCTATTATATGGATGAAAATCGTTACCTGCCCATTCACTCTGTTTATCTCAACGTGAACGCCTATTATATGAATGAAAAACTGCAGGTAATGAGGGAAATCAATGGATTCCTATTACTATACGAACTCTATGTAGTTGCATGATTTATTTTTCTCTCTTACTTATCTGTTACTGTAAAAACGAAGCACGATAGAGCACCATTTACTTGAATTCTGTTTATTTAGGAATTAGAAACGAAATTTTGTTTAGTGCCCATTAAATGAACCGTTGCCCATTCATTCTACTTGTCTCGGTGTGAATGAAATTGGTATACCTGTTATATGAATGAAAAACCATAAGTAATGGTGAAACTCGATGAATTTCTTATTGCTATACGAGCTTGTTATAATCACGTAAACTGTTTACGCTCCGATTGAGTTCAGATACATTGCCGGTCATAAATAGATACTAATTGTATTAGAGACACCTGACGATTATTAGACTATGGATTCTTACGCAATTTCATATTTTTATGACGAGAGCTAAAGTAACGATACGTACGTAGTAATTCATTTCGTCTATTAAAAATTACGACGTGTACTGGACATACTGGATATTTTCTACATTTTCCGTATGTTATATGCATTTTATGGATTGCAGTGTTTTTAAATTTCTCATAAATACGTAAACACTCGCTGGCTACCGATGTTTAGCGAAGCTTGATTGCTTCTCGCTGCTTTCATTTCCCAATTATTTTCTCGTAAAGTTTTTATTTCACTTATATCGCGTTGCCTTGCAATGTAAAATACTCAGCGAAGATGATTTTATTAGAGTTTTTCAGTAAACGTAACGAACGCCTAATTTTTACGGCCCGCAGTATAAATCCAGTTCTACCGTGAAAATAACATAGAACCTGTATCGTTTGAATAATTATCCGCAGTGCATATGAAGTACATATGAAGATATTTAGAATTGAAGGGGTTAAATAAAATACCGATCCACGTACGGAACCATTCTGTATATCGTTGCATATCGTTGTATATCGAAACAAAGGGATCGACTACGAAGGAGATAGCATCGTGTTTCCCTGCGAGTTATCCAAATGCTCTAACACGATCGTAAATCACGGTTCGTCTCACAATAGCGTGTGCTGGTCTAGCGTTACCTGCTCGTTACGTTTCTTAACAAGCTGCCTTATCTCGGCTGCCTTCTCGAGTAATTATGCGACTGACGATTTCATTCGAGATATTGTTATCGGTGTATGTATGATTATTCGTTTTTTGTTGCTCGCGACAGACCTCTAGCAGATAGTAAAATTTATGTTCATCCGTTGTTCGATCACTTGGCAGAAAATGCAAGTAAATCTATCTCTCCCTGCTTCTTTTTTTCATTCTCACGGTTACTTGAAAGTTGCTCGAAGCGATCACATAAAAATCCGTGGAATATTCTCGTTCGTTTGAGATAATAAATATTTCGCAATCTGTAAGTATAACATAATTGGAATTTTATGAAGACTGAAGTAACTTCTTCATTTGGCAGAGTGGTAGCCAGTTTCGGATAATTAAGAGATAGTTGGAGGAAGATTAGGAAATAATAAGCCGTCTAAATATCTCACAAGACTCTCTGGTAACTCTGTAAGTGACCTTAACATCGAACGAAAGATGCCCTATTTCTTGGCGTTTTTTTTTGTACATGGAGAAATCCTCATGGACACACTCCGCTGTTCTAATAATCGCGTAACAGCAGAGTAGTGTCGGACTCCTACCGACTAAAACTCCACGATGACCATCCTACGCGTATGACAGGAGTGCTTCAGGAACCTCTTATGAATTAAACTTTTGTTGCACACCCCCTTCCCGCGTCCTCTTGTTCGAGCCAGTCCTAATAATTCCTGAGTTGGGGGGCCATTGCCCCTAGGCGCTAACGCTCCTTCTAGTCATGGTCCGTTGGGACGACGATGAATTTTTTTTTTTTTTTTACGTGGAGGAAATCTTCATAGACACCTTACCACCCCTGTGCAGGCGGGCAGAAGGTAGTGCCGGATTCTTACCGGCTAAAACCTCCACGGACGGGACGGTAGACTAAGTGCGAGTTGATCGTCGGGCCCCTGTGTGCTTAACACCAAGCACCTTTAACCGAGCACACTCCCAGAAAGTACATCCACAATACACGCAAGGGAGGGGCTGGCCGCTTGCCTGTAGTATATTACTTTTAAGAGAAATTTTGGTTTTTCCGTCCTCTTTTCGAAAGTATTCCATGCCGAGGATTCGAACTTGCGGCGCGTCATCTTCATTTCTGGGCCTTAACGAGCGTAGCTGGCTGTCCCGCCTGCCTTATTTCTTGGCTGTAGAAATTAATTAAGGCTTAATTGGCCTTCCTTGTTTATCAGTTCGATCAGTTTCAGAAGAATTTTTTATGATCTTTGCAAGTTACTCAGTGCAATAGCATGCTCTAAATAGTTTCTAAATAAACAAAGGAGTTAAAGAACACCGTCGTTCGTTTCGAACCAGACAGATACACTTGCTCGTGGGTATAACGTAACCGAAAGTTTAAAACTGTTACTCGGTAGAAATGACTATCAACTGGTTCGTGATTTACTGGCAATTAAATTTCATACCGTGAACGCTTCACGAGATCCTGCATCGAACAAAAGGTACTTAACTTCTTGGCCAGCTGATCCACGCGCTCGATTTAATTTCCCAACGAATGAATGAGCAACGTTTCTCGTGTTCGTTCCGTTCGAACGTAGGAAATTCGCGTGTTATAGAACACTGCAATTTTCACTTTCCACCTTTAACTGTTCGCACAGGATACAAGGATCTGCAATTCAAATAACTTTTCGCTGTTGATACCATTAGCATAAAACATTGTAATAAATATAATGTTAAATAGCAGAAAACGTTTAACGTTGAAGCAAACGACTCGCGCGTTTGAACTCTCTCCAACGTAAATAAGGTTGTTCCTGATGTTTGCAGTTTGGCCGGCATTATTTAATCGTCACACAGGATATTGTGTATAGATTTATTGTCAAAGTGTTTCTGGGCTGAACGATGCCTAGCCATAGAGCTGCTGGGTGAAATAGTCACGCGTCACGACTACACGTGTGCGTGTGCGAACGCATCATTAGCAAGACTATCATTAGCCAACAAGGCCGTGGACAGGGCCGTCATTGCCGAGAAACGGCCACTGCTTTTAACGCAGCTCGTTTTTCCGGCATTTTCAATACTAAAATTCATACATTTCAATAACGAGAACTTATGAAGAAAAGAATAAAATTATTATGTGGACCCTCTTGTACAATTGAATTGATAATATTAGGGAAATTAGAGTCATAAATAATTAGTATAAATAAATGATTAGTATCTTGTGTTACTTTGTTAACAGGAAGTCTTGGAAGTAAATTTTAAGGATGACAATTTATTTACGTAATTGTTCTATTTGACGTAGAAATCGACGCAAAAAATTGTCCATTCATTAAGATTAATATCGATGTTACTGGTTGGAAAATTATTGTGCGAGAAGGCCCTGATAATGTTTTATTCTTTCCAATGACGTCCTTATGACGTCTTTCTCGTGTGAGTATTTCGTACATTTATTTTTAGTCGGCATATCGTGTATTTAGGTGACATAACGTGATTTTTGGAAATTGAAGATTTCCGGAACAGTGCACGATTTTTCAAATATTTTCAATGTATTGTGATCTCTAAAGTGTCCAGAATGTGTTACATGTTACTTGCGGCAGAAATAGATTTTTAGAAAAAGAATTATTCTAAAACAGTAAAAGCACAGATACAAATACAACAGATTAGAAAAGAGGAAAGGTAGAATAACGATAAAATAAAACATTTATCAAAACGTATGTAGATCCATGACTGGTGGTCGGTCTTCTTAGAATTTCTTTCAATCTCGTCCTCTTTGTTTTTCCTTAATATGTAAATTTCGAGTGCCTCGAGGAAACTGCAAAAGAAAATCTGACGTTAGCAAAGGTTACATTCAAAGGTTACATTATGAGCATTATGGAAATTTTCAAAGAGAATTATAAACGTGATTATAATGATGATAAACCAGATTCGTACAAAATGCTATACCAGACTGTAAAATACTCGATTCTTTGTAAACCGTTGTTTTCAAACGTGAAATTTAAATATACCATCATTTATTGCCATTAAGCAGATGTATAATAAAAAATAGATAATAAAAGATATGTATCGAACTGTCTGTACTAAAATATAAGATTTCTACTATTGTAAAATCGATCAATGGTAGAATCGTTTTGGAATAGATACGGAAAGATGTTTCGATTTCTAATAAGAAGATAAGTTATTACTTACAAGAGATTTTTCGGTAAATACCAATTCAGAGGAAGCTTTTATTAAATCTGGGTACTTAAATAGAATATTACTTCTATATATCTTGTTTAAATTAAATTCGGTTCGTTGATTCTATGAGTCATACACGATATTCGTCGGATTCAATCACTCGAACTGGCATAAATCGTTTGCTGAGAACTAAAATCGGTGTCTCATATTTGAAGAGTGCTTGTAGAAAACACTGTAAGTGTCAAAAAAAAAGAAAGAAAGAAAAAAGAAACAAGTTTTTCAAGAGGGAAAGAAGCATTACGCAAATCTAGTTCAAATTCACAAAGAAGAAAAGTGTATCTGTAGGAAAGTCTGTATGTGCCAGCTGCTAGTCATAAAGAAAATTCAATGTTGCATTTACTTAGATAGATGGCATAGACAAAAGCCAAGAGACAACTAACTAATGTTTATTCGCACCTATATTTTTCTCTGTAGAAGCGACGTTGTGACATCATTTTCTAGCGTTATTAATAACTATTTAGAGAGGGAAATCACACTGCAATTCTACTACTATGGTACTCTCATTGCTACGTAGAACATTTTCCAATAAAAAAAAAAAAGAAATTTTTTTCAACTTTGGCATTTACAGCGTCATCTATAAGCAAGTTCTGTTCGATTGTTTGCGATCCTTGCAACTTACATTGTACGAAACAGGCCAGGCGAAAAATCGTGCTCTTTACAAATTTACACAAGATTTTCCAAGAAAGGCTGATCTGTGTCGATACTGTATCTATCTATCCATAAAGCAAGAAAAATACTCGAATAAAAAAGTGTTTAAAAAGGGAAATGCATTCGAATGGATTCAGGCAAATAGCATGTGCATTTCACTTGCATCTGTATTCTTGTTCTTGAGTCAATCTTTGCTTCTCGAGTCGATCGTAAAAGCGAAGGATATCCGTTTGGATGGTTACTCTTGCTTCTCTTCGGAGTTTGCAGAGATGGTAGAATGATTGCTTCGTGGACCATCCTTCGGTAAGAGGTTGCTGCTTTTCGACGATTGTTTGGTCACGGTGGTCATCTTTAGCGCGTCGATTTCCTTTGGAAATTCTTCCCTCCGCCTTCGTCTCCTCGACGATTTTCTTCGTCTTCCTCGCGATCTCCTTCTACGGGATCTACGTCGAGATCCACGACTCTTGTACCTCCTTCTACCGCGTCTCCTCGAGCTTCTTCTCCGGCTAGATCGTCTTTTTCGTCTGCAACGAATGTCGACAGCAGTGGCGTCGCCGCTGTTCATGCATTGATTGTACATGTAGTCGTGATTGTACGTGTAGCATCCGCTGAAAACAAGGAGACTGTTGTAATGTATTTAGATACACGTAGCATCTGATCTGTCACATAAGAAATTTATTTCTAACGGGGTACGTTACTTTGGAAGTTTCAGGAAATAGAATTTTCCATTTCTAATTTGTAACATTCTTAAGGTTTCAAGTTTTAGAATATTTTATTCGTGTGGTTTATTGAGCCGAAGCTCGAGCAGATTTTATCTCAAAACTTTGATACGTACGTTTTCTGACCTGGTTCTTTGCAATTCGATTTCCTTCAAACTTTGAAGTAATATCCTACAGTAATTCATAGTAATATTAATATAATGTAGCCTTGAGTTTTTTTTTAATTTTGTAACGCTATTTGAATTCTTTTCTTTTCTTTTTTAATTATATTATATAGTTACATCCAGGCTGCTTTTAGAACTGATCTTTTTGGTAAAATGATTGCGTTCCTTTTCAAATTGCTATCATTTACTACAATTCAATTTTTTGTCAAATTCTAGATTAAGATAATAGATTCTAGTTTGTGAATCATTTAAAAAATGCAGTGCAGCTATTGATGCAGGAAGGCTGCTTGTAGAAATTAATCCTATTTTCTTGCATTTACCCCTTCAAACGCTGAAGAATACCATAAGTCACGCCACGCCTGAGGGCAAGTTGAACGTGACGCCTAATCTCAGAGCCAGGAATATTATATTCTTGAGCAATGTAATTACTGATTTCCTGTGGAGTTGATCCTTGAATGGCCTGCAGCCTACGAATTGCTTCTACGACCTGGGCCTCGATTTTTGGAGATTTTTGCGCTGCCATTGTAGCATTTGCTGCTATGGATCGGCGAAGACGATTTAATCTAGACAAAATACTTTGACATTCAATTTAGATATTCACACAAAATAAAAGCTACCTTTGTATTAATATTTACTAAAAAATTTTCAGTAACTAATACCTATAATTATTTCCCTTGACTATTAATAATCGATAGATTATAGCTAATAATTTCTCACTTAATGTTTTTTTCTCTTCAACATTGGACGAGAATGGTTCTGATCAGGCTACCAAGCAATATTTACGATACTTTCGAAAAAACATAATTTACCATAAAAGATACGATTGTACATAATTTTTCAGCGCTGACATTTTGTTTGACAATCCATTGATCACAAATTTCACTCGGTTGAATATTAAACAACCGCGTTTCCAAGAGACAATCGCGCCTTCTCCATATTTTCCACTCGATATCCAACGAATCGAACATGCGTATACGTGTGCTTTTATAATTGGCGGCGATCCAGCGAGAAAAATGAAGCGATCTCGATCTATTTCTTTTCGATGTTTGCATATCTGCCGGTTCTCCTCTCGGACCGGTGGTCCTCCGTCTCTTTTTCTTTCTTTCTCTCCTGATCTACCTAAGCAGAAATAAAACAGTACCGAATAGCGCCAGAAGAGTACGATAGACCTTTAAACAGTGACGTCATCGAAGCTGTTTTCTCATGCCTTCGTAAATATAGTACTCTTCCGGCTGTTTGACTTGCAAATTGAGAGTACAATTAGAGGAGTGCTTAAAAAATTGCCGTTCGAATTATCGCCGAGACGTGGCGAAGAACCGAACGAAATGGTATCTAGTAGTATCCACGTGAAATTCCATTTCTAAGATGGCAACTTTACTAAAAAAGTAAAAAGGCAAAAATATCCCATTTTTGAACGCTACCCGTTGCGTTAAATAAATAAAATTCGTCTGTAATAGGAAATTGCAATTTTTCCTTCTGCTAAAATTGTTTAATTATTTTGTTAGTAGATTCGGGATTTTGTGTTTTTATGCTGAACTGAAATGTTACTTTTACTAAAAAATGACAGAAGTCCTATCCTTCGACGCTACCCGTCGCGTTAAATAAATAGAATTCGTCTGTAATAAGAAATTGCAATTTTACTAGAATTATTTAATTATTTTGTTAGTAGATCCGGGATTTTGTATAATTCTGTGAAACTTGAATGGCAGCTTTGTTAGAAAATGACAGAAATTTCGATTTCAGAGGAACAAGAGCTTTATAGATGTGCAAACTGGTTTGATTTTCATAGATCGCTGTGGTTGATACGTATGTAATTGGAAATTCTTAGTTACGCCATGCTCTGCGGTATACACACCTGTTGTATCCTATGAAACGTGCGCAATCGTCTGGAATTTGATTAAATGATTTTTATCCGAATCCCGAAAGTAGAATTTAAATTAACTTTATCTTTATTCAACACTTCTTAGTAATTTAGGAGTATAGTTTCGCTACATTTTTTTCTAATAATACAGTGTTTAGATAAATAATTCAATATCTATTCGCTATTAAATCATTGGTAATAGATAGATGAACGTGTATTTTAAGTTGTAAAGACCTTTGGTGTATTTTGTCTTCTCGACTGCGATATATCGGTTGACATTAGAATTATCTGTTAAATCTAATACGCAACATTTAAAAAGAAGTGCCGTGTATGAAATGTAATAAATAGTGATAAGAAGAATCTTCTTACAACGTTGGTCGGATCTCCTGTAGAGAGCAGCACGCACAGAGTTAGACTCTACTGGCATCTGGCTCGGGTTTATGGAATTTCGTGGCGCCATCCGGAACCTGCCATGCATCGGTACACACGGCAATCAAGAAAAAAAATCAAGACTTACTTTATTAGTAAATTATTCTGTAATTCGCTCTCTGTTCAAAGGACAGGCGTGTATAAATATTTATTGACTTCCATCAACCTTTAGAATGACGTTCATAGGTAATTAGAAAGGAAATCTTATATTTTTTTATTCTTCTGTTTTTCTGTTTTCTTCTAAACCTTTCCTCGACTAGAAATTGCGGATTTCTATATAAATCTGACTTTGTTTGTTTATATATATAATTGGTAACGAAATGAGATTTGGAGAGAGTTTTGTTTCGTCCGATATGCAATTTCAAGATTACGTCACAAATTGATGAAATTTTAAGAAGCAAATCTGTTAAACGACGCCATTATAGTAAATATATATTATATATACACCAATGAAATCAATATACTTATGCATAGTTCAGTATTGTCTGGTAGTCTATATTTGCATATGTTACATATGTTTATATATATAATATTTTTATATTTTACACATCTTGTTTTCATATTTTAAACGTACGAACATTTGCAGTCTATTTCTATTCATATCTCGAAAACTGAATTATCGATACGAATCATATCTATCGATCATACGTAGCGCGCTCTATATATATACTAAAAAGTCGAACAATCGAGCAGCCATGTTGGACTGGAATTTTCAAATTGGTCAGTGACCGCGTTACAGTTGCGTAATTTTATAATGTAATATGTGGTTATTATTATGAAAAGTGAGTTTAGAAGCTGAATATGAAGCCGAGATGACATCAGGGATGACGGTGACGCGAAACTTTCTCCGGAAACATCTTCTGTAAGTGAAATCTTCAAATTTTATCTTCTTTACTTTACATTTTAATGGCGTCTACTAAAATAGTCATTCAAAGCGAATTTGCGATATCATAAATAGTAGTCGAGCGTATATGCCACAAAATACGAAGTCGATTGACAAACGAATGATTTCTCTCTCGTATATGGACATTTTCGTGAAATATCGCGAAACGAAGAGCTTCGTGAATGTACAAGGACATACACCGGACACGATGCATTCATCCGTGCGAGATCCGCATACGAGTTGTTTATTGTTAGCTGGCTAACGCGAGTTCCTGCATAAACTGATTGTCCAAATGATTCTAAATTGTCCAGGCTTGATTACAGGAATTGCTGCATTAGCTTTAATGAATATTATATATATTTAAGATATCTTCAGTACTGAGACCAATTCGTAGGATTTTCGTAATATGGTTGCCATATTGAATGACGTCACGGAACAACCAATAATAAAATATCTAATAGCAAATACTTAGAATATATTTCCTCAAATTGTTTATGGAGTTTTTTGAGGTTAGACTTCAGACATTAGAAACAAACAGGTAAAGCGAGTAAAATCTAATACGATGATACTTCACAAAGTAGTATAACGAGTGTAATCTTCTTTCAAACAATTCTCCATTCTTTTTTCTTTCCATTTCCTATTCCGTCTTTCTAATAAAATAATACGATAAAAATGAAGAAATTATTACATAAAGATGAACGTTTCTTCAAACGAAGCTGAAGTAATTGATACGTGACCTTCTTCTTTCGTTCTAGAATCATATAATCTTTTTATGAGTTACGGGATCAGGAGTAAAAGGAATATGTAGAGTACGGTCGTTATTAATCGTAGAGATGAGTTCGAAACGGTGCAACACGGCGGCGCGTAGCGAGTTGAAACACACACCGGACCGAGCGAAAGTGGTCACATAAATGTCGAGAACAGAGAACGCGGCCTAACGAATGTGGAGAGATCGGTGAACCGGAAGCGAAAGGCGCGCAGCTTCACGATTCGTTTGGTTGGAGGTATACGCGTAAGATTGTCCGCCTGCTGGCCTTTAAGCATCACGAAACGAGAAATCTCCTTCTTAATACTCTGTCTCTCTTTCTTTGTTTTGCACGACTTTACTTTCCTTTGGTTAAACAGTTTGAAATTGTTAAAACATAAAGTAGCTTAAAAGTATTAGACTAGGAATATCAATTATCATTTTAAAAGGTGATTGATGCGGAAGTTTCATGTTCGTGTGGCAGCAAAAGTATGTATTATATTAGTGATATTAGCTATCGTGTTTCAATAGAAAAACACGTCTGGTCTGGATGTTTCTACTTATTTCTTAAGAAGTTTTATCTTGTATCTAATTATCTAACACAGTCTGTTTCAATCCCAGATGGGACTAATTCATCGATTGTACTCGTTGATTGTTTTTTAAAATTATTTCTTCATATTGTTACACCAATATCATTGATTACAATTCTTTTCGAATATGAATCCTTCCAAATCTATTTAATATTTCTTCATCTCTTCGTTTTCACCTTCGTATATCTGAATCAAAGTTCTAGATAAATATTAGCTTTTATAGTATAGTACAATATCTAATTCTACAATGAGTTCAAGAATCTGTACTGAAAGAAACATGTTCCAAGAGTTGTTCACTCCTTAGTTCTTATGGAGTACCTGAAGTAATGTAGGAACTTTTCTAAAGATACTGAACTGCAAATTTACCAATTGCTGCTATGTTTGAAGAAGATAGCTGGATAGAGAAAAATAGATTTCAAGCCGTGTTTTATTATACGTCATAAGAACAAGCTGATAAGCCGGGTATTCTGTGATATTTGCAAAAGCTTGTCGGCAATAAATCACCGCGAAAGGCTGACTCAGATGTAACACTTAGAAAACTCGATTGAATGAGATGCCTAACGTTTACGCAATATTAACGGCGTCGCCATAACGCGTTGCAGCGGCCACGTTTGCGATACGCAAGGCCGTGGTCTCCAGAATTTTTCGTTACGGTATTAACTCCTTGATAAAAGGTACTCTAAACACGTTGAATCATCCACTGTCAGATATATACAACAGATAAACAGCGAAACGTTTCTGCGCTAATATGTTTCTCAGGTGTTAACGATACTAAATGAGTTTTTGGGCATATTGGACTCGTTTCCTAATCTTTGATTTGCATCCTAACTTTCAACGTTCAGAAATCTGTACTTTATATTTTAATTGCGACGCGACTGAATCAAAGATAAATATAATCAAGGATAAAATTCATAGATCGAATCATCAGAGATTTTTTTAATTTTAAGGGAAATTCGCCTTTGTTTGTTAATGTTGCAATTTTTGTTGTACATTTCAATCTTTACGATGGAAACTATAAATATAAAATTGCATCATAGATCGAAGCTTTTTCTAGAACGTGGAACTTTTTAAAGGACTTTTATCTTTGCCAAGTTTTGTAACGATTCCATAGAGGTTGTGGAGTTCCGTGTTTATGAAGTAGAATTGAATGGAATACACACAAATTGCGTAAGAGTTGTGGCATCTTCACGGTCTTATCAAATGTTATATCACCGACAATATCACTGAACATAGTGGTTACTGAAAAGGGAAGCAGGAAATTGTCGATGTACCTGTTTTCCACTTCGCTTGATCCTTTATTTCGTTTCATTTTTCAGTTCTTTCTTCAGGCTTGAGTTTCAAAATTTCTATGTAGTAATGTTAACTTTGAAGGTTTCCGTGTTAGGTCTGAATATTCAAGGGACTCTGAGAAGCCTAAAGTTTCTTTATTGCTAATTGCAAGATGAACTTGTAAACTTCAAACAAGCTTGCAAGAGTTTGTGACATATTCACACATAGATACCACCACTATGTAGCTTTTAGCTTAGCTACTGAGCTTCATGAATTCAAATTACAATATACTAATGATTAGTATCTTACATATCTAATCTGTATATCTGTAATACTTTGAAGATATTTTCTTTCTAATATCCAACATTTATATAGGCAACATTCGATATATATATATACTGTTTTATAAGAGACGCGTCACAATCATCTTAATCATGTCACAATATTTATTATAAGAAATTTCGGTCGCCTTTACCGAAAAAAATGACAGAGAAATTGTACGTTAGTGAAAAGTCATTCCTCGAAGCAAATCACGTGGTATCCATCACCCTGAACTTCGACGTTGCCCTAAACTTCGTAGTCACAAAGATTTCGTAAAATTTCGCAACATATTTTTACCTTATCCTGTCGTTTTTTCTTTTTTTTTTTTGTTCACGGTAGGACCGTGACTAATCACGTGGGAAAGTATCACGTGCATTAGGTAGCATTGTAACACGCATCCGACGTCCTTGCGGCATTCACAAGGCATTTTTCCATTCCTGTTAAATACCATGGTGCACGGGATGAACGCGCAGCATTTATAGAATCTATGCCAGTTAATGAAACGAGCGAACTAAGCCAGAGAAGTCAATTATAAATGTAAGAACGAGAAGAAGAAGAAGAAGCATGAATCTTGTCGTTTGGCGACGAAAATGTGTAAGGGATTGGATGGTAATATTTTTTCTAATATAGAGCGTTGTGTGCGGTATCAGAGTAATCGCGAGTCTGGCACGCACGAAGAAGCTCAATTAAATTGATCTCGGTAGTGTACCATTTTATTACGGCATTGTAAGGAACAATTGTTTTCTCACGTGTCTGAAAAACTGATTGCCAGTGATGTCACGTCCGGAGACCGACCTTCGTTGCCGGCACGTCCGGCACACCGAGTCTTTCTACGTAGATTCAGAAAAATGAGAAAATTACGAGGCAACCGGGTGCCCAGTGAACTTTTAGTACGTTCTTCGGCTTTTGATCTTTGGTGCCGTTTTATCGACGTGTAGGTAACGTGGGAATATGGTGCAACGTATTCACCAAATAGAATAGAACGTAGTATATTCGTGAAAAGAAGAATGCGCATAAAATTCGTAGTTTCCGCATTCTAAATTTCCTTGCTTGATAAAATACAACGCGATTAAATTTTCCTTAAAAAGGCTATTAATCCCTTCGCTGTAGATTAAAACGATAGTATGCTACGATAACTACGTTGGAAAATTTAAAAAAATAGAACTTCTTGTTTCATCTTGGTATATAATACTTTTTTTATTATTGTAATCTGCGTATGTGCGATCTACATGCGATACATGTATACATAGGACGATGATCAGCACAGAGTGTGATAATTTAAATTGACACGACTGTGAGTACGTGCAATAGTGTATCGCTGTGACATTACTTAACTTATGTCGCTAAATCTGTATGGTACAATACGATTATTTACCAGGTTAATACGTACTCCCCTCGTGGTAAACTTAAAAATAGAAGATACATAATGATTCACGTATCGTCGTAACGATTGTGAATCGCAACGATTGAGGTACGCTTCGCTCCACAATGAAAGGGTTACGATATAACTGAAACGAAAAAAAACCTTAATTCAAAAAAATACACATAATCGCTAGTTTTAATAAAATTACGTAGGTTTGTGAATGCTCGTCAATGAAAAAGGCGGACGAGAAATAAAATACAATAGAAATAAATAAGATAAACAGAAATAGATAAAGCCGAAGAAGAATAGATGGTGTGTCTCCATTAATCGAGTGAAAATATGAAAGATGTAGTAATTACGCGTGTAAAATAAAGCTGGCCCTTTGTACTCCAGCTACTCGGAAATATCTCGAGTAGAGGATGGTTCGATATCGTTGACTGGGGACTCCCACGTGTCGGACTCACGTGTCTCGCCACGTGAACGGCTTCGCTCGATGGAAATCGTGTCGAAGGGTGGTGGCTTCACGGGGTGGAGGAAGTATTAAATGCAAAGCGTGTACAAACGGAGCCTACCTTGCTTATTAGTCGACTTCGAAGTGAGTGCTGTGTTACGTAACCAGCGCCAGGGTGGCGAATAAGGTCGAGACTCTATGCTGAGTTACCGTGTCTTTCACCGGTGAGAAAAAGAACCGTTCCTATTAAATACAAAACGATGTACACAGGCTAGTTGTCCGGTTAAATTCACAAGAATATCGTATCTTCACAATATTCTCCGCTATGTATTTTATTTATTTATCGTTACGTCTCGTTCTTCCCTTTCGCGTTTGGACGAGCTTCCGGTTTTATGATATATTACCTGCTCGATATAACTACTCGAGATTTAAAATTTACATTTTCCGTCAAAAACGTTCAAGATACACGAAACATCAAAATTTAGCGACCGTGTACATCTACATTTTACATCTTAATTCTACTGGAAACTTGAAACATGATGCTTCTGTATATAACAGTTGTGATTCATTGGACGAATAGGATTGTTCGCTATTCGATAGAAGGTACGATAAGAACGAAACTGATACAATGATTGAACAAAATGATAGAAATATATGTTGTATATCATGTTTCTGAGAAAATAATAAATACAATTTTTCTAATTATTAGTAATTCTAAAGCAATTCTTTGCAACACTTCTAAAGCAGAATATAAATAAAAGAAATATGCGCATAGAGTTAAGAGTTCGCTATAAAAATCTGTGTCCTTTACCAAATATTTGTAGACGAGAAAAAATGTTAGATTCACGCTATCCTTTCGGGACTGCAGGATTATCGTATTCCTTAACAAAACCACGCCACAAAACAACGTATTTAAACAAGAGTCCAACATACGCGATAAAAATGGCAAAACATATAAATCGCCACAATCCAGTCCACGTCTGCCCACACTCAATACCGACTGACTCTCCTATTTCGCATTGTGAAGAAAATGAAAGGGCGTCTGGCTAATTAATCGGCCCTCTCCTCTTAAATCACACCGGTCATGGACGTAATTGTTCCGACAAGGCGGAGAAAGGTTGTCGAAGTTGATCATCGTCCCGTGCATAAACTGCGTAGCACGATCAGCCGAAGGATTATTATCGTTGAACATCCTCGTACGATTTGGCCAGTCAATCGCAGGCAAGTCAGAGACACTGATGAACGTCCCGTGCATCCCCCGTGTATTTTCCGCTCGACCAGCCACCATATTTAAACCGAAAGCAATGTCTAGCCCGGTTCAGTGAGATCGTTTCTCTGTGGGCCACGTTCATCCACGTACGAAGAGAGCTGGCTTTCGTTTTGTTTCTTTCTTTCTCTATATTTCTTTTTTGTTCCGACCCTTGTTTGTTTGTCTCTCTCTTTCTGTCTCTCTTTCGATCTCCGTCTCTGTCTGTCGTTTCCTTTCCAAGTCGAGATGCGAATAGATGGGGTAGATGGGTGAAGCGTATTCCTAGTCTGGCGTTGGACAGATAAAAGCTTCTCTATAGGTCGATTGAAATATAAATTGCGTTAGCTGCCGCAACCTTTCACCGATGGACCGCCACTTTCGCCTAAATCGGCCGCAAGAATTCTTTTTTTTTAAGGAAATATCCCGTTTATCGAGATTCGCGGATTTTCTTTTCTTCTCTTCCTCGTATTTTATTGGGCCTGTTAAGATCTGTTTGGACGAAGCGATATTTATCACCGATCAGTAATCAGATGTACGACTGATGAAGCTTTATTGGAATATTAGTTGAACCTCCAATGGAAAAATACATATCTGTGACTTGGTGCAAGAAGTAATTTCTGTTACAGAAATGTCTGCCGTTTCGAATTTCTTTTCTGATATAAAGAGGCAGAGTTGAAGCTTATGCTATTTGTGTCTTTCACGTTGACTTTGGTATGTTGACTTTCTTGCGGAAAGTTTATTTATTTATTTGTTTTATATAACAATAAAATGCCATTACAGTCGTTTCTATACAGAACTTGAGAAAGTCGTTTTTTAAATATAGAATATACAGTTGTTTACGAAGTCAATACTGTGGTTAACTTATCTTCGCAAGAATATGAAATCGGCACTTGTTGCACCAAGCCACACAGATATAATTCAGTTTCCAACAGAAATTAATTTCTCTCAGACAAGAAGCATAAAAGTATATATTTGAAATCATATTTTCTAAACTCTCTTTATTTTGAAAATATTACAAGAATATTTATAACAAATTTATATTTGCACAATATTTCCTAAATTTCGTATTAACGATATACTCTGTGAAAAAGCTCAAGTAGAATTTTATAGGAAATTAGAAGATCGCGGAATAATTCATTATTCGCTAGAAAAGATAGACAATGTTGTTGCACAATGACAGGTTGCTGAAACGTTTCTTTCTTCACCTGCTTACGTGATTTACGGCCCAAGTAAAAAAATATTAATAACTTTTATTTACGTAACGTTTCATTCAAATCCCGCAGCATCTTAAACACAATTTGTCCCAAAAGTCGGCAAATATATCAAAACATAATAAGAAGAAGATAACTCGAAGAAGCATCTGTAGCGCATAGAGCAATGATTTATGGCGAAATAACTGTGCTGCGAGGCAACGATGTTTTATTAATGCTCCATGTAAGATTAATAAGGGCAAACGAGGTGGTACATTAAGTGTGGGCATTAGTGTAGAAAAAGGCAGCGATCGCCTCGTAACGTGTCCCGTCAGAGTGTTCTTTTGTGGCCGCATACATACACATCGGGGACCGAGTCTCTCCTCAATGATCCGCGCATGAGATTACTTTGATATACGACAGTTTAGCCGTCGAACACGTTGGGTTGTCGCAGGTCAGGTCAATTCAGGTCAACGTACTCCTTATCCTGTCTGCGTACGTCCTCACTTCCCGTCTTCGAAACTTTCCTCTTCCCACTTTTCTCCTCATTTTTCTTGCTTCTCTCTACTGTTTTTGTTTCTCAAGTTTCCTTGATTTTTTTTTCTTTCATCGTACGTACTATACTTTGTCATTTGTAGATTTCCACCTTTTGAGATAGGCAATTTATAAAGTTTATAAGTTTGTGGTATATATTTTTTTCGATGGATAGAATCGGTTATACCTTTCGATTTATTGTAAATGAATAGCATACATTGTATTAATTAATGTAATCAACTTTGATAGATTTGACACAAGTGCTGGAGGTTTTGCTGCGACCTGGCTTTAAAGAACTGGGTTCTGTGCTGGGAAATTAGGAACATTTGCCGATTTACAAATTGAGGAATTTAGACTTGTTCTTGTCTCGGGATATTGCGAAAATTCTTAGGTACAGATTTGTAGAGTAATTACAGGAAGGAGAACGATAAAGAACAACGAAATTTTTATATCGTTCTGGTATCAGAATGGTATAGGAAATTTAAAAGTTGAACAAAATTCATCCTTCATTTTATTTCATCTTATACCATTTAAATCATACTTAGTCACGTTTGTATAGGAAATTTGGAAATTGAAAAGATTCAGTTCTCATTTTTTATCATTTCGTATCGCATTTAATCACAATGTTACAGGAAATGTAAAAGTTGAAAAAATTCGTTCTATATCATTTTATATCATCATTAACCACAATTTTGTAGGAAATGTAAAAGTTGCAGAAATTCATTCTTTTTTAGAAAAGATAGACAACGTTGTTTACGTAATGGTAGGTTGCTGAAACATTTTTTTTCACATATGTATGTGATTTATGGTTTTACAAAAAGAGAAAGGAGATGGACGGTGGATGCACGCCTTGGTATGCCGTTTCCATGTAAGCGACTGGAAAGTAAATAACAAAACGCCGCTCGTTTCAGTGATATTTACGAAGAATAAACAATCCGGCATACGTACAATGTATAGCGAAAAGAGATTACGATCAGCACCACTGACTTGCGACCTACGCGTAATTGCCGCTATGACGCACTAAATTGATACGTGGCACAATAATTTGCATCAGCCGTGCGAAGCTGCGTGAGAAACCTTCGGACGAGTCTCGTTTCGACTGTTTTAGAAATTTTCTAGACTCCAATAAACATAAAACATTTCAACGTTTTATATTAATTGGCCTAGCATGATCGAGCTAGATTTAGAAAGCAGACTGTGACACGTTTGCTAATTTATTTGTTAATATTGAAATATATAAAATTTAACGCGAGATCATTGCGAAGCGTCGTTTCCTTTCTACATAATTATAACTATCGATTATTTTAAAAAGAGACAACTCGAGGGGTAAGAAATTAAAGTAATTATAATCTGACACTACGAATCTTTGATTTATATTCGGAGTTACAGCGCAGATTGTTTTACACTGCCTTTGCTAATTATTGATAACTCTCCGTTTGCATTGACGTGGACAGACGTGACATTCGGAAGACAACATGCCATCACACGTAACGTAATTAACATTCCCAGTGCTGAACCTCACTTGACCCAATCCTATTCCAAATCTACGATCCTCCTCGATCTCTTTAAACACCACTCTCCATCAACCCCTCGGACAACCAATCGTCTATTTTCTTTCGTCTTCTTCCATTTTCTCCCAAATTGGGTTTGATCGTGTAAGTCACCAGTATCCGCCATCTGCTCTGCAACAATCGGATCAAACCCCATTACGATCGTATCGTCGTTACCTCCTCCACCTGTAGTATCAATTAGTCGATGATTACTATCCCGAATCGCATTATTCATCCGCCGAGAGTTCTCCGCGTGACCCGCTAATTAAATCCCCAGAAACCCGAATCAACTCATGTATCCTTAACAAGCAACCAAAAATATTGACTTCCAAATTTCTTTTTCCCCTCGTTGATACATTCACCGTAATAGAAAACGAGCTTTCCATCTGATCTTCCTTTTAATCGCTCTACAGTTTCGCGTTTGCCTCCGCGAGGAATAGTCGAATAACGCGGTGATTCGACACGTTGATCAACCAAACTGTGCGGTTTGTTTCCTCGAAATTCCTACGTGTTCTCCATTCTATAGAAATTCTATTTCGTTCGTTACGTAACCTTTCGGAAGCTAAACCGTTCGACTTGCCTTTTGAAAAACAATGTTTGTGACGCGATCGCCTTTCCTGTGCTTCCCCATGTATATGTTTTTGTCGGAGTTGATCGATATGACTTTTGCATGGCTCGTGTGTCGTTATTGCGTCTTTGTATGGAAATAGAATAGAGGGAAGAAGCTGAGGAAATTCGTTTCGTACGTGTGTTTGTTTGAGAATGCGAATCCGATTTTTTAGTGTCGCAACTACGACATGAGTTTGCGTACGAAACGATAGTTGCGGACATGTTAACACTGTGGTGAACGGTGACGCTAGCTTAACGCCACGTAAGTGTTAATTATTAGCGCACAATCTACAGTATTTCTTTGTACACAAAAAGAGAACGTCACTGTGACGAGTAAAAATATCTGCGAAATAATCTCAAGAATTTCAAGAATTCGTTTAATATTTTTTTGGTCGCCGTTTCTTGCCAGATTCTCTGATTTGTGTTTTAATTTAATGTACATTCCAATTTTGTAACGTAAAGCGATCGTTTTCAACGTATAAATTACTTTTCCCAGAGAAACGATTCGAATTTACTATGGAAAACCTTGAAAAAGCTATTGTTATTTATTGCAACTGAAATTGCGATAACTAAATGTAGGTACGTGGAAACGTGATTCATATTTCGCAAACATAAATATAATTGTGTATTTTATATCTTACGTTAGTTTTATATTTATATTTATACATATACATCATATTTATATCGCATACTTTATATTTTACATTGTCTGCCACATAAATCTTACGTAATATGACGTGTTTCCTACGTAGAACTTGAATATTCCAACACGATCTAGCCACAGTTGAAAAATCCGCAGTCTAATTATCGCACACTGTCATCTGGTCTTACGTTAACAAACTCGTTGCCCGTTTAATCTTTGAGTATCATCGTTCCGTACGTTCGAATTTCATACGGTGGCAGAAATAATAAATAAGTGGAACACAGAGACACTGGTAACTCCGGTTAGGAGGGACGAAGTGGGGTGGTGCGTAAAGCATACACGTGACCGTGGAACGTGCCTCCTGGTGCACGTGGACCGGAGCACATCCCCCTGGCGTCGAGCTCCGCTCACTCGCCGTGCCTCGTGCTTTCAACCCTCTTTTGCTCGAGGCGGAGGAGAGGAACCTGTTCCTCTCAGTCATCCTCGAGCCTCTTCGGGCTCTACGCGCGCGTCCATCCTTCCTCGTCGATTATTATTCGCGTCAATTTTTGGTGAAACTTCTATCGACACGAAGCTAGTCCTACATTGCCGTTCTTTCTTTTAGTTCTTTCTTCTCGTTTTCGTTTTCGTACGTTCGTTGCTATAAGGAACGTAAGAAAGGGGACGTTGAATATAAAAAAAAAAAATATATATATATATATACATATATATATACGTATATATACGTGAATGTATATATATATATATATATATATATATATATATATATATATATATATGTATATATATATACACACACACACTATTGTCCGTGTGTATTATATGGTTATATATACGTTACATTCGAGTGTATTACTGTTGGTTATAATTATTCGAACTACGCTATATAACTTTTATGCTATTTTTAATTCGTTTCTGCTATAAGAGTATAGTAAGCGATTAATAACGCCGTTATTACTGTAACATTTGTCATTGTACAGTTGTAATAATCGTAATTATACGATTCTTTATTCTTTATTCTCTGTATTTAACACTACAATTTGATATTGAATATAAATTTTAGTTTCGATTGCATTGACCGTTCTAGAAACTGTACGTACTTCGAGTCTCGAATCGTTCAAGAAATAGTTCTATCGATGTTTGAATAATTATGAGCGGTGTATGCGTACGTATACTTATAGCCATATAAATCTACGTTATATACTCGATATGTTCGTATACTATACGCATATGTGTACCTCGCAGATATATGTGTGGACGCGTGGTGTGAGACAAGAGCCAATTTAGTTTCTTAAATCGAGCTGGTTTCGTTGTTACCTTGGACTTGCGCGATTTGCCTTTGATTCCTCGTGCGACTATCTTGCTGTGGACGTTTTCACGAGATACTGTGATTCGAGACCGGTGTTTGAGGTCCGTTTCTTTTTCCCCAAAAATTTAACGAGATAATCGTCGTTCTGGATCGTGAATTTTAATGATGAAATTTATGCGGACAAAGAATGGAATTTCTTAAATAGAAAAGTGTGTCGATTTCGGACAATCGTTCTTTCTTCAGTGACATTTAGTTTGTCGTTGAATAAATAGAGTAATTCCAGTTTAATTTGAGATTAATTTCCTTTTTTTTTTGTTTCGTTCGATCGTGGAAGGTTTAACGAGGTTTGCGTTGAATTTTGATGAGATCAGGACGCCCGATCGGCATGAAAAATTTATAGTCTGGTGAAACTGGCGTGGGCAGGGGATATCACGATGTATTAACATTGGCTAGAGGTATTGTTTCTCGATCCTTTGCCGAAGGTTTATGTGCGGGTCCTTGGCGACTCGCATGCCGTGCTCGTTTCTCGACATTGCGTCTCGTGCGTCGTTCCTTCGATTAAAATCAACGTAATATCCTGCGGCTGAGCTGTGTAATTTTCGTCAAAATTCGTCGTTAGATTCGGCGTCTCCTTCGCGGATTTAACAAACATTTCTAGTAGGGAAAATAGAAGGACTGTGCGGTACCGCTCTAACAATAAGTTTATTTTATTTTTTTTATTGAATTTCAAACCAAATTTGATTAAGTTCGAATGAACGGGAAGAGATTTACAGTGTAAATGGAATAAATGCAACGATGATGGATAGGGAAGTCTTTTCTATAGTAGTATAGTAGTTTTATAACACTGGTTGATAATTCGCAAGAATAAAAATATTGTGATTCGTAGTGCAACGAATATCGTTGCCCGATACATTAGTAAGAAGAGATAGTATATTACTTGAATTAGAGAAACTGAGAAACAACAAGTCAGCTCTGAAAAATAACTGTCTGCGCACTGAACGTCGACGAGCATTAATGTCTCAGAACGTCGGCGAAAATTGAGCAAACAACGTGCTTTCAAAATATGTTACGCAGAACCGTATTATTCGTTCGTATTAATCACTCGCGTACTGGTAGGAACGAGAACTAGCTTTCGGTACTGTGCACCTTAACCCATACATTGAACCCTTGTGCTCCGTTACACGGTTAATAATTCTCCCATAAAACACAGGAATATCATCGCCTCGGTGTCCTCAACAAATTTCAGTGTCCTCCTCAAGCTGCAAATACCGAACACATAAAAATTTCATAGTGTATCCGCAAGTGTGAACATAAACCGAAGAAGACGATCTCCTCGAGGACGAACCGTCTACGAACTATCGATAGACAGTTCTGAAGAATCCAACGAGGAATTGAGAGTTTGTCGAAACGCGTAAACAAAAAAGCAACAGAGAAAAGGAAGAACGCGTGTATTTAGTGAAAAATCGTGCGAGTGGAAAGAGAGATAGATGATCGGAGTGTTTTAAACTGGCATCGAGGAGAGATCGTTGGCCGTGGTCCGAATGGGAAGCGAAGAAGGCGATGGGATGGCGAGCGTGGATGCCGCCGCTTCCTGGCAGCAATATTACACCTGGTGTGGCCCGTACTCTCACCCGCATTCTCATTCACACCCTCACAGTCCAGCTACGGGTCAGCCACACACGCATTCCCATCCCCACTATCATCATCCGAATCATCTTAATCAGTATCAGACGCCAGGCCAGTATCAGCAACAATCGTTGGCGGCATCCACGGCGAACGCATCCGCCCACTATTCCACTTCTCAGCAGTATCATATGCAGTTACAACCCGCCCAGACGCCACCCTTACACCAACAGCACCAGTTCCACCCTGTTAAGGGACAAACCGCGCCGAGGAGAGCCGCTCCTTACGACCGAACAGGTATCCAATACTAATTTCTTTATGGCTTCTCGTTACGGACCGTGCATTGTTAGGTATTTGCGTAGTTACTTGCGTATGACAAAGGATATTTGTAGAGGTACAGGTATTCACGAAAGTATTTCAACACCTGTTACGTCGTGTGAAGTATTTTCGTGAGCCGGTGCGTACAGGTATGAGTGTGAAGGTGTGGGTTGCTGGAAAAGAGACTAGCGTGTTATTACGCGTAGTTTCAGCGTACACCCGTTTCTCAATTTAGACAGACTAACCGTTCCACGTGGACTCGTTTTGAATGAAAATTTGAATGAAAATCGCGAAAATAAAGGCTGTCAGTAGGAAAGAGAAAAATATGTACACATACGATGACTGCCGCAACGTAATGTGCTCTTATCTTTATCTCATATAGCACCGACGCGTTTTAACATCGCCGAATAAACTATTATATGCACTTGTTACTTTGAAAACTTCTAGCAAAATGTATTTTCTGGCCGCGTGAACTAGAAACCGCGCGTAAAGACCACCGCGTAAATTGTGTTGTAATTTAGCACGTAAAAGAGAGACTCGCGTAAAAATAGTGGCGCGCAAATTTGAGGGACTAGTGTATATTTTATATGATTGGTTATTTCGTATAGACTCGACACAGTCGTAAACGTAAGGAGGCGTATTGGCCGAACGAAACGCGCAAAGAAACCGAAAGAAAATCTGCTTTCCAGCAACGCACGGTAGCTAGATTTGAGTAATTTTCGGATAATTGTTTCAACAAAGGTAATAGACGTGTGTATTTGGAAATAAGGACGTGTACGAACAGGCGATTCTCAATGCACGGTCGTAAGGTTGTACGCAGAGTAGCGGACACACGACGTGGTCCGTGAAATGGCTGCGTAATGCGCTGATTTTTACCCGGGAAGCATCTGATTATTTAAATAGAGGTACATACGTGCAAATAATTTTCATAACGTTATTTTTCCACAAAGATTCTATTTTTCGCAAAAATTTCGCGTCGTTGATTTGCCAAGTGTGTGATTGTTTTAAATAATAATGGGAAGCCAGGAATAAGTATGTGAGAAATATACGGTGTATCGATGTAAACCATACGCTTGCAGAAACTTGTATGTAGAATTGTTTTTTGTGTAACTTATTATCTTAAAGCTAATACCTTTTCAGTTTCTTATATTAATTTACATTTTTATTTCTAACCAGAAGATTTGAACATCGAAATCTCTTAATCGTGTGCTTTTATCGCAAATTTTCTTTACGTTTCCTGATCGATATACTTGATTCAAACAGTAAACGAGCCTCTGCAACTGATATTTTCCATGAAAATTTACCGATTGTTAAGAATTATTATCGAAAGATTTATTTTATCCCGAAAATTATCAAGAAATATTCGAAAGAAAAATTCGGCGAATTTTTTTCGCGATTCTTCGGATTCTACCGAATCTCGTCCTTGGCTTCCGTATAGTTATTATCCTGTTCGCAACCCTGGAGGATTCGCCGCGAAATTACATAAGCGACGGCGTGGTCGAACGTCACGCGACGTCAATCACCAAATGGCTCGATCTTTCTCAAGGAATTAATAACGTCGGGCAGTTTACCTTCTCTTTCATGTATATCGTCCTGATTAAAATCCCATTCTCTGTTCCTGTACATTTTGGCCTGGTTATACCCCGGAGGATCGCGTTTCTTACAGGCTAAATCTCTTGGTAGCGTCGAATGAATGCGGACGAAAAACCGAACAGATCCATCGATTACAATAATTGATATCTAATATGTTCCTAATAAACATAGAGTAAATTATACCGCATAATTGGCTAATCATCTTGTTATATAGATTAAATCGAATTTTCTTTCTTTTTTTTATTTTCATTCTTCCAAAGGACGAAACGTTATATCTACATTGGTAAATTTATAACGAAATGTCTTTTTGAGTTCTCATAATTGCACTCTTCTTTGCTCATAATAAAAGGCTGTAATTTTTCTTGTTAACGTTACGTCGAATTTAGCTACTTTTAACGACGGATATTTCAGAATAAAATGTACAAATAAAGAATAATTTCATAAAATACTAACATCAATTATTCTTTCATGTAATAAATATTATATTTTGTCTATTGGTATATTAAAAGTAATTTTTCGAGTTCTCCAAAGTCCCCCAAGAAGCTCTCGACAAAGTTTCCCTTTAAAAAATTCCAATCGTTTATCAAATTTTATTACTTATCATTTACTTGTAATATTAATAGGTCGAAGCTCAAAGTTCGCGCCAAAGAAATTCTCAACAGAATATTTTCCTAAAAGCTGCTTATGAAAATATACTGTTATTTATTTTTAACAACAACGATAGTCCCTCGAGTTGTGCAAAGTTCAAAGTCTACTGCACGAATCTTTCAGAATTTCCCTCTAATAACTCCAGTGAAACTTATCAAATTTTCCAGTCGACTCTGCATAATAGTGTCTACGTATGTGTAATAAAATTCCATCGCCAACCCTCTAATCAACGTTACACGCACGATTTTCATCGAAGCAAATCGTTTCTATCGGTTTTCCCTAAATAAATTCAAAGTACAAACGACAACGTAGGGGTGTCGAATAAAAGCAACAGATTCCCCATGAATAATTCAGCGTTCGTTTTCAGCGACGGTTGCGTCGAAACTTCTTCTTCTTCTTCTTCTTCGTTCCTCGTGTTCATCCCTTCGTGACAGTCTACCAGACAGGGTGGATTTACTCGAGTCGATCGAGTCGTTTTCGTCGACATTTTTGTTTCTCGGCCCGTTGGATACGTAAGAGCCTGTAACCTCCATAGATTATGTGTATGTGCGTCGGTGGCTCTCGGTTACGCAAACGTTCCTCTCAGAAAACTCGCGTCTTTCGTGTCGCATCTCCGTCATGCTGACGCCTCCAAGTGTCTAGCTCTGTCAAAATTGTTCCTTCGCTTCCTTTTCTCTCTTTCTTTTCTTTTTTCTCCTCCCTTCTTTTCTTGGTTTTGAATGTCGGTGTTCTTATTGTTATTTAGAGTCGCATCGACTGCAAGATTATTAGCGACTACTTTAGGTTAGATAACGCACATGTGTTATTGAGTGCTGCTCTAAGGGTGTCCATAGATTATCGATATATGTATATCGTCAATGTTTCAAGCTTATTAACTAAAAGAATCGATGTATATTATAGATGCAATATTATTGATGGAATCTGTTATAAATATTTATTGCAAATACTTGTTGACGATATTGACAAAATTTGGTGTAAATATTTATTATAAGTATTTATTGACAATATTGTATTGATAATACACATTGATCCTTCTAGTTTAGAACTTTGAAATATCGACAATATACGATATATTGATAATTTGAGGATATTCTAAGAAGTGTAGGAAATATAAAGATCGAAGAAATTACGCTTATCGCTCGAAATCGCATTTATTCTGTTAATAAGTACATATACACAGTTAGAAACGTAAGTATTGGCGCGCTTTTTAAAGCAGAATGACTTCTTTAATATTGGACCAATTAATTTGAATTCTTTCGACAAGTTAGAAGAATTAGTTTACTAGATGATGTGTAAAATAATGTTGGAAAAATTGCAGTTGATCGTAATCGCCAAGTAATCGTCATTAAACGTCACAAAACATACGCGACCGAAGGGTTAAAGAGTATCTTCAGGTTGGACAAAAGGTGAGAAAAGCCTTATCGATATGCATGATTTCGCATCTTAATCCTTTAAAATTAAACATCTTTCTAAAATATTAGAAATCTTTCCTATCTGCTAAAATAAGGAGAACAAGGTTGAACTATAAAAATTCGAGGATCGTAGTAGGGTTAAGCTGTGTAACCCGCTTGCTTAACTTGGCTACTATGACCGAAGGAAGTGGCTCATTACAGGTTACGATGGTCATTTTCTGCAAGATTGCCTTCGATCATAATGATTATCGCGTGGTCGCCGGTGGGCTCGATTCTTTGATCTTATATCGATTTAATGCAATAGAGCTGCTAATTCGTTATCGATTCTTTGTTAGATTTTATTGTTTCCATTGGAAATTGCAAATATCAAAGGTAATTTATTTACTATTATTTACTATAATGCTGTTGAATTTTTCGCTTAAGTTTGTTTAATAAATTTATTTAACCCTCGTGTGTCAAATTGAAGCCA
Organism: Bombus flavifrons; assembly: GCF_040668555.2. Classification (NCBI taxonomy): domain Eukaryota; kingdom Metazoa; phylum Arthropoda; class Insecta; order Hymenoptera; family Apidae; genus Bombus; species Bombus flavifrons. Next base: position 5,071,492 of record NC_138455.1, on the reverse strand, counting down.
TGGTAAAACATAAATGAAATGTGAAGATAAACAATTAATTTTGCTCTTTGTCGTTCCTGTGCATTCACGTTAATTCTTCTTCAGAAATATCGAATCTGCTTGGTACGTCAAACTTGACAAGTTGCAGAGAAATTGTTCTACAAAAGGCCGATTAATATAATCTTTCACCGAAAAATGGTGTGACATTGAAACACAAAGAGGGACGAAGGTTCAGATGTTGGTGTAATAATAAATGAAGACATTGAGAACATTGTATGGCGATGCTTTCGCCTCGCGAGACACCAAGGATGAAATTAAACGAACAACTACTAGCTACTTTTTAATGTTTTTAATTAATAATTCCAGCAACCTGCCAACCTCCAAACTTTACCTTTTGCTCGTTCTTCCACTATCATCGTACGAACTTTTTTACATTTAAATGAACAACCATATGCGTAATGAGCGTTACGAGACACGATTGTCACGGTTATATTGGTAAAATTCGAAACCAATTAAAAAATGCATATAGAAGTTACAAGACGCTTAAACGTTAGGTGCTTTATAAAATATTAGTATAAAAATACGAATACTCATTGTAAACATATTTATGCTGAAGATGGTCCAACTAAGTATCAAGATAATTAATATGATGTAAAAATTTCATTTTACTAATACTATCTATGGTTAAAGCATGAATCTTGAAGAAAAATGAAACTTGGAAAAAAAGAAATGTACATACAAAATTATATAACGCAAAGAGAGAGGGGGGAGGGGAGAGAGAGAGAGAGAGAGAGAGAGAGAGAGAGAGAGAGAGAGAGAGAGAGAGGAGATCTTGCCTTCATATGTAGTTTACAAAAAGTTAATCAAGTTTCCAAGAAATGGGTCGTTGTAAAGCCAAATAGATTCGTCTGCCAGTCCACATATAAAGCTATCGTTATTTTTCTGCATCTTCTCGTTCTACATTCTGGAATTATTCAGATCCGTGTACATTTTTCGACAGCGTCGTCGAAATAAACCGAAAGAACGAGTGTTTTCATAGCAGGAGACCGTTACGAATAACGTGGCAATGCATGCACGCGGTTATTTTTCTCCCATGGAAATTCACGATAATCCCGTCGGTGAAATAAACAGCAACGTCCATCATCCGGAGTGGCGGTACATGAAAACCGTATCTAATCGTTCGCCATTTCCATCAGCTGTACTGTCTTCTACTGGCCTGTCCTGTACTTTTATGCTATTCTTTTATTCAAATCGTGTGGCCAGTATCCGCCAAGTGTACGCGAAAGTCCATCGATCCTTTTCTTTTACCTCTTTCCACGATCCAGGAATTTTTCTTGGAACCTTTCTTGGACTTTTCTCGTTTCTTAATTATATAATAGCATTTTGGATTTGATATCTATCTTATTGTGTTCGATAATAAACACGGTAGAATCTCGATCATTCGACCGTAATGTGGACACGAACCAAGGAATAATACGAAAGGGTGCATGGTTGTTACTAAATCGTGCAATAAAGTTATAAAAAAAACAATATTGTACATGTATTTAGGTTCCATTATTTATTATTCATATTATATATATTACTCATTGGTCGAATTGATTACATTTAATTGATTGGAAATTTGATCAAGCGCTTTAAGGCTACATTGGCTGTTTACATATTCGTATTCTTTTATCGTGCTCGTTTTAAACTTGCGAAAGAAGTGAAATGTATTATGGTAAAGTTCAAAGTGTTTCGAATAATACGGAATTTTGGTTAAACCGGACTCGAATAACCAAAGACTTCACTGTATATCCTTTTTTAATATTCGTGATGATATATATTGCATTTCTTATGTAATACGATAGAAAATGCAAAATAAGTAGTAAACGAAAACAATTTGTTTCGCTAAATATCAGAAATATAACTCAATTAGTATAGAATAATTAATATGATACATAATTAAAAAGTTATAATGAAAATATGAAATCTGAAAGATGTGATAATGATAATAATAATTGCAGTGATTATAATAAGTAACAGTAATAATACAGTAATCAACAACAATTAATCCCCTGTGGGTTCGAGGGTGGAATAGGTCCAACGTAATTCCTGCGTGTCGTAAAATTACCATTTACTTAATCGTTATTTAATTATTCACTTTGCACTGGAATAAATATCAATATAAATCTCATAACATTGAAGAATTGACGAGTTACAGATTGTAGGCTGCTATTCACTTGATCGTTAATTTATTCACTTTGTACTGCGATAAATATCAGCAGAGCTCTGTTGCACAATAATTCATCAACTAATGATATTAAAGAATTAATGAGTTACAGATTGTAGCTTACAGAATACATTTTAATAATTGTCGAAGTCTGCGTCGAATAGAATAATAAGACAATTTGTAATTTGTATTATTTGATGCCGTGGAACAACATTTATTATCACTGTTAAGTTGGTTTCGTGACTCGTAAAAATATTACTAATAACATTAGTTCAATTGCGCAAGAGTGTCTAAATATCCTTCTATTTATGACCGATATATATGTATATATCAATATGTATATACCGATATATGGTTATTATCACTAAAACCAGCAATGACTAAAGCATAATACTCGAAGGAGAATAAATTAGTGAAAGGATCAAAATGAGAGACACATATAAAATTACAAAAATCAAAGAGAAAAGTAGGACTCTACTCTTATTATATTACGTTGTCCCAAAAGTTTCTGTCACTTCATAAGGAAACAATAGACGCACAATATTTTGTGTTTTATATTATTTACTTATATTATTATAATATAATTACACATTATTATATTATTAATATTATTCGTACCAATAGAACAGAATGGACCATACATAATTCAATAAAATAATATAAAACAAACAATATCGTGCGTCTATTATTTCCTTATAAAACGAAAGGAACTTTGGGACAACTTAATACTTCACAGAAGAATTAATCAAGTTTCCAATTCGCGATATACGTATCGATAGATACGTGCATTTGCACAAAACTATCTCTGACTGGAAGGGTTAGACAGGGCTAAGATCAATCAAGATATCCGAGTGTAAATATCAAACTGGATACCGTCCCTGCTTGCAACCGTTCGAAAGTGAATACGAAGCTCGCTTTCCAGCGAATCCTTGATCGCCAAGTAGGCGTTACACGAGGGAAAAAAATCGCGTCGTAGCTTAGAAAAGAGGTGGAAACGAATCGCGGAACGAATCGAATCGGGACAGAAAGAGACTCACTCGGTTTACCTCGTGCTAATCCGGCGGCGGGAGAGATTCACGATTGACAAAGTGGGAGAAACAGGAGGTGGAAATCGATTATTCGCGTATCCTGCGATTCCCCGCTTAGAAATCAACATCATCGAGACCGCGGAGTTATCCTGGAACGTTGCATTATCCTCGGCAACGAGACGGAACGCGCGCGTCCTTGAGATACGTTGCGAACACAGACCAGGATCCATTCGATTACACACGATGCACACCGAAGTAAAAGATCTGCAAAAGATCTACGAAAGATCTACGAAAGATTGTTCGCTGGATCTTCTTGTCCATTGAATAACCAAGGTGGAACTAATTGTCGCGACGTTCTCTGTAATCGTGTTGACATTCGGTAATTTCTACATACCTACACGTGCGGATTTGTCCTGTTGCTTGCGAAGTCCCCGAGGAGCAAATGACTTCCGCTGTTCATGGGGATTTTCCATGTTTTTTCCCTTCCTCCGGGTTGTTCAAGGCTTCGATGCTACGCGACGCACGGCTCTTCTGTCTTCTTCTTTGGGTTTCAGACTTTCGTCTCTTTGCATCGAACACGATTGAACGTTAATCGCGCTTATGTAACAGGGACATTAATTGTACAGTAAAACTCGGTTTATACGAACTTGTTGGGGGATAAGTTGATTCATGTAAGCAGGTCGTTCATATAATAGAAGTCCATCTGTTTCTCCCCGCCATCTGTGATTCTTGGTTCGATTAATAGAAGTTCGTGTTCAGATGAGAGGATTTCACGAAACATTTGCTATTAAATTTTATATATATATATATATATATATATATATATATATATATATATATATATATATATATAATAATGTTGCAAATTTGTATCGGCCGCGAAGCACAAGAATGTATCACATAACGTCTACTGCGTACATTATTAGATGTTCATATATGAATGGATCGACGCTCGGCGATAGTTGAGGTAATAGGAGCTCAGCTAAAGTTCAGTTAATTAGCCACTGCTAAAATTTCGTTCATATAAAACAAGTTCCACTGTACTTGTGTAGTGAAATTGAGAAATTGAGAAGTCGACAAAAAGTGGAGTTGATCAGTTTGGTTTCGTAGAACCTCACAGGGTGGCGGATATTTTATAGCAAACATTTCTTACTATACTGGCAACAGTCGTTTATTCTGTGGTACATATTATATTCATTCGTTGCTCCTATTAAATACAAATATACTCTTTGAAATTATACTGCCTTCTTCGACCTCTTATTTTACAAATTTCCTCCTGTTCCAGTTGTTCACCGTGTGTCATGATCAGTCGGGATCTTTCCATGTAGGTAGTTTCTTGAAGTATTATCAGTAACAAATATAAAAAGTAAAATAATGTGAATAATATTAATACAAACTTGGATATAATGGAACTGACTTAGGAACATCTTCAAATTGTTAGCCACACTAGAAGTTGTAGTTAACAAGTATTTCGTCGGTTTCTAGAAAAATATAAGTTCTGGAGGAATGATCGCAACTAGGGAAGATCGATTTTTAGGACAGTAGATTCGAATCATGGGTCGTCGTTCGTGGAAAATCGCGGCTGTGATCCCCTGACCAGACTGTGGCCCATGAAGCTGCATCAGTGCGTGCATCTCTTGCACATGCGAGCCATGAGCAGCGCGTGTGGGCCGATCTGATCTTCCGGTGGATTTCGCGCGATGACTCAGCCCGCGACTCGTTCCTTGAATCGTGCGACACTCTACGAAATATCGAGAAAGTCAGAGGGAACCTTTGATCGATTACAATCGTAAATCACAAATTATGTCATATCGTAAGGATGTTCGGTCGAATCCATATTAGTAATACATTTAACAACAAAATAGAAATAAAAGAATTTTTAACTTGAGCGTAAAGTGAATTTAATTGAATACGAGCTGATTTTGTGTACTGAACTGTGATCCTTTCTCGTGTCCTCGAGGAATCACGCAGGAATCTCAATCACATTGTAGCAACAATTCAATTGATTTCAGGTTCTCACTCATTAATATAAAATACTAATTATTTACAAAAGGATAATAATTTAATTTTGAAACGAATCTTATTGGATACGATTTTATTCTCTGAACTTTGATCCTTTCTCGAATCTTCAAGGATTCACTCAGGAATTCCAATCATATTGTAGGAACGTTCGGTTGAGTTCAGGTTTTCACTCATTAATATAAAGCGTTAATTATCCACAAATGTATAATAATTGAACTTTAAATTGGATTTCATCGGATACGATCCCATTCTTCAAACTGCGACTCTTTCTCTACTCTTCGCTCAGGAATCTCTTGTTTATTTATGTTTTGTGTTTTGTTACGTTGAGAGTGATATATTTACTGATCGTACGGAGTAAATTTAGTTGGTCAGATAATTCACTCAATTATATCACCTTCTCAAAGATCTCATGCCCGTAGCACACGCTTTTTCCACGTGCAGCCAAGCTCGCACGTGGCACCGTGCATCCTGAAATGTGTTTCATCTACCAAATTACAACGGCGAGTAGACAGCACGGAAGATTTTATTTCACAATTCGCTATTTTATTTCCAATGGAAACGCGTCGATTATTCTCGAAAACGAAGGAACAAGAAATAGATAATTGTTAAGGTAATTGTGAAATCTCGTGCGTTGACTACATTTACCGTATCTTTCTCGCGTATCCAAGCATTGAAAGGAACAAGCACGGTCGTTTATTGGAACCTGGGTTCCAAGGGGGAAAACATACGATAACTCATATTCGCGATTAAAGCGAAACCTCGGCTAGTTAGCGTTGCTAGGCACCGGTGTAATTGCATCCTGACAGTGAATAGATTTACACTTCTACTCGCGGCTTCTAGCTTCTGCCAATATCATTCTCTCTAATCAAGCGTTTGCATACGTTATTCATTCATGGTGGCTGATGTCTGCTCACCGGTAGCTGTTTTCTTCTCGTTTATTATTCTTATTGTGGCTAATACGCCGACTTTCCCGATAAATAATAATTTTCGTAGTTGGAAGATGAGAGGTTTTTAACGCGCTGAATATTTAACATTATTTTCAGGCAAATTGAGGCTTTCGGTTGGAACGAGAGGAAGGTATAATTTGCACCTGGTAATGATCGGTTGGCGAGAGTGATGACAAGCGCACGTTTTTGGAGGTTTATTTAACTCGGTTTGTAACAGGCGTCAGGATCGCTGCAGATTATTTTCCATTATGAATCATTACTTACGGACCGTGCGAGCTCTTATTCACAGAGCGAATTGTATTTTTAATTTGCGAATCTTTTAAACTTTTCAATTTCTCCAAACGTTTGAATCTTCGAGTCCAAACGCTCCTCCTAGCAATTTACTTTACCAATACCGTTGTCGCAATCCTGATCGATCTCACCTAGCTTTCCATACACTACGTTATCCTCGAACTTGCAAATTACCAAAATTCCCTCCTCTCCGAAATTTCCCCTAACTTTGACTAACTTTCTCTTAACCTTGGGAATTCTAAAACTAAGCTAAAAGAAATCTGTGTGTGATACTCCGAATGAAAAAACCATCAACCGCAGCACCGAAAGGGACACATCGTCATTTCCTTCTCGTGTCACGATACGTCGCAACGAATGGCGATATTTTTTTCCGGCGAAAGGGGACGAGATGAGACAAAGCCTAATAAAGGGAATGAGGACGTACGTAGAGAGTGAAACGCGAAGAATGAGGCTGAACAAAGAGAGAGAAGAAGAAGAGGGGTCTGCTTTGCGAAGGTTGCCGTCGCGAAGACAGTTTGCTAAGCGCGTCCGTATACGAATACTCCCACTTGCGTATTATGCGAGAACAGAGATAGGGTATCTCTCGCGAGAGGAACATTTTCCCGTTCTTTTCTGCGGCGAACGCTGATCTCTGACCCCGAGTCCTCCGAGATCTCGGCCCAGAGACCCTCCCTGCTTTGCTGTGCTGGGCCCACGCTTCTCACGACACGATCCTGTGCGACTACTCTCGCTCTCTTTCATCTTTTCGCCAGCTGAAATGATATTCCGTCACGAACGATGGACGTAAGTGCAAGATACGGAGATGTCCAACAGATACGGAAAGATCATCTCCGTTGCTTCTTTAGTTTCAGGTATATACAGGCGAGACATTTCATTTAGCGCGCGTACAGTGATGCTACTAGAGAGTATTTGCACGCAACCGTATTCTCCAACGAAGCTTTTGGTCCAAGCGTTGCACACATTTCACCCTTAGTGTATCAGATTTTTCTGGTCGTATGAAGATCGAATAATGAAAGACTATTACTGTGTATATATATTACTATGTTATCAATATGTTATGACATATTATTATATTACTATATATTGAATACTATTGAACGATACGAAATTTAATATACTTTGGTTCTACATAGCCAAGTATTGTATGTAAATAAATAGAATATCTAAATACAATAGTGTGCATATACTATTTTGTAGTCTCTATACGATATAAGTATTTGTTCGTGGTTTTTATATTCTATATATGTGGCACCGATCGTTAGATACATTCGTACAAGGTGCGACACGTGTATTTTGCAAAATTATCTTTTTCAGCAAACCATAATAAAAACATGGATCTCGTCGCAATCGCGATCACCGTAGACGCGAGAAATTTCAACGTTCTGTCAACGATTACATGTATATAGTAAGCTAAACAAGAAACAGATTAGCCAAAAAACACGTCTTCATCTTCTCTATTTCTTTGATCTTTCATTGTCTCTGTTCTCGATACAACTCGTATCGAGATTTAGACCAAAGATCTCTTTTCTCCTCTTTTTTTCATCCTGTCGCTCTTTTTATAATCTGTCTATTTATCTTTCTCATTATCATACATTGACGTTCACGCAAATACTGTACTTGTATCATTTTCAGGTGACCCCATGATAACATCCTCTCTGAAGGGTAAGTGACAAACGACAGCTCATACATTTCTTCTTTTTTTTCTCTTTCTTTCTTTCTTTTCTTTATATTCTTTTTATTTTCTTACGCGTTTTTGCATCCACAACCCCGGACGAACGATCCACGCAATGATCGTCGTTTACCACCATAAATCTTCTATCCTAACTTTTCTGGAACGAGGACAATAGTGGGACGTGTTCTCTCATTTGCATGAGTTTTCTTTCTTTCCTCAGTTTTCCATTCACGCTTTTACTCTCTTTCACACACGTAGGCATTAGAAACGTGCATCGAAGGGTATCGAGAACTTGACGCGACGTTCGTAAGGACGCGCAATGATCCGCATGCAGATTTTTTCGCGTAACGCAATAATGAGATGTCCAGGATCTTTCGTTCCTTGGACGTTGTTTCGAAATTCTGATATTTGAAAATGTCCAAGTTTGAAAATCTGCAACTTCGACATTTTTCATATTTAATCTGATGCTAGAAGAATTTAAAAGTTTGGAAATTCGGAGCTTTGAAACATTGGATATTCGAAAACGTGGAGCGTTAAAAGTTTCTAAGTGAAAACATTTGGAACATTGAAAAACGTGTAATTCGAGACAAAACATTCGAGACATGGAATGTTTGAGAATTTCTAATAGGAAGATTCGCCGCATTGAAAAATCTCTGATTTAAATATTCGAAAGATTTTGAGTTTTAATAGCGCGAATATTTGAAAATTTGGAGCTCTGAATATCACAAAATTTGAAAGTTTTCAATTGTAATGATAGTTATCCTTCGAGTCCAAACTTTTAATTTCTGAAATACGGTTCTCAGAACGATATCGATGCACTTGCAAGCGATTAGGAAGCGTAGGTAGAAGCAGCTTAAGCATCCGTTTATTTTACGATAGTGAACCGATTAGGTGTAGAGAAGAGACAAACGTAGTGTAGTGAACACGACGAGTAATTTCTCTAAACACGAAACAGGAAACATTCTACTCTACTACAAATTCAGAAAATGACAAGACAATTAAACGAGATTGACAAGAGCAGATGAGAAATCATTTCATTTTACTTAACACCTTTTTACTAAAAATCTTTTGCTATAAGGATTTCTCCATTCAAAAATTGAAAAAATGATCTCTTGACGATTAATTCATAGAAATACTGTAATTATAAAAAGTAACAGCTGTTTGAATGAATTAACCTGCGTGTTGTAAGAGATGTGTGACAAATCACGAAAAAAGCTAGAACTCGAGAAACGATACAGCCATGAACTAAAAAAGGAAATAAATAAATAAGGAAAAAGCAAGAGGAAAATCAGTAAGAAAATATAATAACTAAATTAGTAAGAAAATAATTTTCAGTTTGAATAAGACTAGAGTTTCAAGCTGTACAGTCGGATATAAATGGGATTGGCTCGTGGACAAAAGCTGTTTAACATGTACATTAATTCAACGTGTTTCATCGTCAATAATTTATAAGTCGCGAAGCTATTAATTACGCATCTCAAACGTACGCACAAGTATGTGGAGAAGCCGTGGCGATTGGTTACGTGCCATTATAGCAACAGGGATCTGCATGGACCTCTTTTCTCTTTTCTTCATACATATTAGCTATCGGCGATTTTCAATTATTTTCATTATGTAAATCACGATAACTATACTTGTCGTTGTTTACCTTATTAACGCATTATTAATACATTGATCGCCGCGGTGGTCGTCAGTGACCCACATTTACCCCATTTTTCAGAATGATTAAGACGATATTAAATCGACGGACTGAAAGATTTTCGACGACACGAATGGCTTGGATAAACATTGGTTAAGAGCGGGCCAATATAATATTTTGCAAGAATATCACGTTGCTGTGTGTTCGAATCTATCGCGGGAAAAATTTATAAAATTTACGTGGCAGTCGACGTGTTGATCCAGCGATTTTCAATCGGCGTGCCGCAGGAATTTTTAAATCGTGCAATACCTGACTATCTATTCAGGAACATTGAGTCTTTAAAGTAAATTTTTGTTTTTAAGTAAATGTCCTGTCGTTTAATAATTTTGTATAATTTTCAATTTTAATTTTAGTAACTAGCTTACGCGTGCCATAAGACGAAAAAGATTAAACAAATCGCCGTGTTAATCTACCGAAAAGCAAATCCGATATATCGTACGTAGCAAAGGATTTGAAGAGCATCCGAAATTTATATCCTGAAATTAAGTAGCATAAATATATTATGAGAAGGAGGCAACTAATGCTCGTCAGAGTTAGCTCGGCTCGAATAGCGTGGATTACGCGTTAAAAATGTCCTCGCAGGTCGTCACGTGGAACGATCGTTTTACGTGTTTCTCGGCTGTCGATCTATGCAGCATGTCTGTCGACATTCGACGAACAGATATTCTTGTTTCACCGACAGCACAACATCGCCGTGCTCTTACATTTTATCTCGCAAGATGTGGCAATGCCGTGTTATGGCCTAGCCACGGCTGACGTTATGGAAGGATAATCCCATGCGGTCGACGCTTGGGTCTCAGATTTCGCGCTGAGACCATAATCTGGTGTGCAGGGGAAACGAGAGGAAACCTGGACGCCAACCGGCTCACCCCGTGTAAACTCGGCTGCTTCCACAAAAAATTCGTATAACACGTCAGAAATTAAGCCGACCCCGCGTTAACGTATCTTATTATAGCGGGAGATGTTCTTCGTTTTGCTTTGGCTTAGCCGTGGATTAGGTTTAACGCGGTTAATAGGTTGGTCATTGTTACTGTATCGAGTAAAATACGGCGCGCAAAATAATCCGCCGTGTTCTCGTAAGATTTGCCCTTCGATCTACCTACAATAATGAAATCGCGGCCAGCGAGAACCTACGTATTTTGCTAGGCAGATCTCGCTATAAAAGGGTTCGAAGAGGGAATTGTAGCGCGAAGTGAGATAGAGAATCAATCTTTCGAAGGAGATTTATTATGGCGATAGTGCGGAGATAGTGCAAGAAGAGTAACACGGAGAGTTCTAATAATAAAGGGGAGCGAGCAAAGGAAAAGAAAACGAATCGCAGCAATAAATCAGAGAACTTACGGCATATACTTGCACGTTATCGTATTTATTGTGGCATTTATACTAATTAATTAGATACGGAATTCGGCCGAATAGGACGCGTAAAAGAGAGCACGACTAGATTTCTTCTAGTAAAATATGAAAATATAATACCACTTTTGTCATTCTCAGCTTAGTTTTCGAGAATTATCGAGTTTGAAAATTTATTAAATACGCCTGAACATGGATAATTCCGGACTAGATAGGACTGAATAATAAACAGAAGGTTATCCTACGTGTAAAAACAAAACGAGAGTGTAGAATCAAATTTTTCCGTTTAGGGTTTCATTTTCAAGAAACTAGAGTTTAGCGGCTAGTGCACGCGTATAGTAAATTTTCAAATTATTTCCCTCGGAAGCAAAGCGTCTTGCGAAGAAATTTTATTCCGCAACTTTGACTTGTTTTCACGCGTAGATCTACTGCCGATTATCTAGTTCTACCCAGTCTCCAAGCCGCGAATGAAAACGTGTTATTCTATATTTGTTTTCTTACTTTTCCACAAGGTGGACCGCTCTTACACGTTTTATTCGGCCGGACACTGTATGAAACTTCATAGGCTCGTTTAATTTTAGTGATTTAGTAATCACGTTTCACGTGACTACAAAAATTTAATGATGTGCGAATGAAACGCAGAAACTGATAAAAACGGCAAATGCCTTTTTGTAGCCATTGGACATAATTTTCACTTTGGAAGAACAGCAGCTTTTAAATGAAGACGCATATGTATTCTACATATGTATGTAAGAAATAGACGATACGATGCGTTTATTGGAATTTAACGAGCAGTTTAGTCGCTGAAAACACGTCTCTTCACGCTGACATCGCTTTATTCATCTCGCTTCACCCTGTTATTCAAATAGTTTTCCATCATTACCACAGGGCGGCTCGTTATGGACATGTATAATTACACTTGGTAATAATAACAGCGTATTGATACGTCGTGCGTATTCTCGTTTCGTATTGCGCCTGATCGTTTCATCAATCCTGTTTATCGTTACGTTAATACGCGCTCAAGGATACGAGCGTGTCAAGCTGGTTGGTTTTTCCCATTATTTATTATACTGTTAAATCTTCTTTCCCTGCGTGATCGACGCATTGACTTCTAGACATTTCGATGGAAAATCTTTGATAATAGCTGCGTGAAGTTTCCATTAAAAATTTGTCTTTCTTCGATCTTCCATCGCGTTCGTGTTTTTTAAACGTAGACAATCTAACTTCGTTAGGTTCTATGCGGTTAGGTTAAAATTAGAATCGAAAATTAGGACTAAGCTCGATATCGTCAAAGTAGAATTATGATTGACATTAAAAGAGAGTCAGAAAGTGGTAAAATATTAGGTCATCCTGTGAGTGACGCAGTCGTTAATTTTCATATACTTTCATATACAGATGATAGTACCGATACTCCGATAGTAACAACTCTTGTTGTTTTAAATTGGTCCTTTAAAAAAAGCACATTGTGGGATGACTCGATGCATGCGGTTGCAGGAAGATAACGAGAAAATGGCAACTTTGATCTATTTTTATCTCGGTTCGCTGAAAGGAAATTTTTCTTCTCATCCATATCCTGATTTATCAGAGTTTCGCAAGATATAAAACGGTTTAAGAATTTTCTAATTTCGAGAATAGTTATTCCCATCGTATCGCTTAGAGATTTTTGAATATTCGTTAACGTCCATAGAAAATTTTCCAATTTTCCTCTCCTATTATCTTCGATAAGAGTTTGTTTCGTAAGAGTAATTTTCGTATTTAATAAGAGTCTAATGAACGAGAACTAGAAGAATTTCTCGAGAGTAAAGACGTGGCGTATCGATGTTGGAAATATGATTTCGAAGATAGAGGAATCAGACGAAAAAGGAAAAGCAGAGTGCTTCGGAAAGCGAGAGGCACAAGGACTGACAGAATCCTCTGTACAGCTATATACACGAGTTTAAATCTCCTTTGTCAGCCAGAAGTCAAAGGTTGATCTCCGGAGAAATTCAAGGAAGAGCTGACTTCGAATTTACACCGACCCTCGGTATTCCAAGATAATAGAAATTTATCGACGTACAGAATATATAGGAAAAAGTTCAGCAACATAGTCTTTCATAGTTCTTCAGCTTTTGTATCGTACGACATCTACGAGCTTGAAATTGTTTCACGTACTAGAAATATGATTATTCGGCTTAAGGATACGACAAGCGTATTGTGCATAGTTTACGAAAAACTAAACTGTGAGGATGATTAAAATTAACATTAATTAGTTTGACTTCTGGGTACATCAGATAAAAATAACGAATCGAATTTTATGGCAAATTTGTTGAATTTTCTATATTAATATCCTTCTATTTTAAATTAAGATTTATGGTCGTGTTGACTATTAAAGTCATGGATGACTTGGCACAATTATATTTATCTTCGTTGTAGTACATGCAGATTGGAAAATTTGTTTACCTGTCTGATTTTGCGTGGTACATATAATGAAATTACACATGATAAATGCATATAATATAATACATACATATATACAGTCACACGCTGAAAGTCATAAGTTTCAAAAAAGTTATTCTCTTTTGAAGATCGTTCGAACACTTTTCTTCTATCTCGATTCTGTAGTTGAGCATAAATTTTGACTTTTCTGAAGGATGCAATTACATTGTAACGTTAATATTTTCACGTGAGTTCGTGATTTCTTTTATATCGTCACGTTAATGTTCGATTTAGTGCAAAGTTCTTGTTGGAAAGCTCGTCGTATAAATCTTACAACGCAGCTAAAACATCATACTTTTGTAGGAGGTGCGAATGTGAATAGAATAGTAGGATTAACGAAACATTTGGTTTGGCTTTAATTCAAACGGGCGACTGGTACTATCTTAATTTCATTCATTAAACGAAAGACGTCACATCGGTTGCCAAGTGTTCGTCCCTGAGAAATGAATTTATTTCTCTTTCTAACAGCCAATTCGGATAATGTGATTTACTCTTGGCAGAGTTTGGAGAAGATATCGAAATTAATCTTGATCTTGAATCGTTTGGTAAAGCGAAGAGACATGTTAAGGACAAAATTTCTTTCCGACTATTGAAGATCCTTTCATGAACTGTATTAGATTTGGAAAGTTTAAGGTTTGTACAAACTACGAACCGCTACTACAAACCTTGATGATCAATTCTTAGGTCAATTCTCAAGCTTTCGTTTTATAATAACAATTTTTCCATTTTTATCATCAATTTTTCTATGCTTTCGATCTTCTGTGATTCAGGATCCGCGACTTTTGAAAATCATAGATAAAGACATAGATATCGCCACGTTACAAAATTCAAATTACCTCACAAGCGCCCTAATTTTTACTTTTAACTTTCCCCAACTTTCCGCTTACAACATTCCAACCCGAAGCATCTAAATTTCTTAGCACGACAAATCGTGGAATTTCAAAGATTTCTTGGCAAACTTCATCGAAGCGATCACCGAAAAACAACGCCAATTACCGAAATCCAAGTTTTCCAAGCTTTTCGCTCCCAATATGTATGCATTCCAATTAAAAAAAAAAAAAAAATGAAAAAAGCGAAACGAGCAGAAAGGGTTGGAACGCACAACTTTACGTAACATCGGAGATTACAACGCGTCACAATGGACACGACCGACTTTCGATAATTGATCCCCTCGATCCATCTGAATAATCACGATCGTACAAAGGAAAACCGCGTTATCATCTGCTCGAATCGCGTTCCCTTCTAACAAATCCCTCCCCCACTTTCCTCGATATCTCTAGCAATTACCATTTCTCGCTACTCTAACCGATTACATAATCGATCGAGGAGAACAAAACTATTTTCACGACAACCGGGGTTGAAACGCTTATATAATAAAATTACTATTCATCTTTGTCGTTCACACGATTTTTCCATTCTTTGCATTTGTTTCTCCTTTTCTTTTTTTCCCCCATTCGTTGAACGGTGATTGATTATAATTATAAGCCTCTGTCTATGTACTCGAACGAGCTAACGAGCTTACCTCGGGAGTGCATAACGAGCCAGTCCCATCGCCATTATCGCGATTTACTCGGAAAAATTCATCGATTGTCCCGAACGCGTGTGTTTCGTCTAACGAACCGTTCTCGTTTTCTCGACCTTTGACCAGAACAGAAAATCACGTTTCTCGCCTTCAACGGCCCTCCTTCTTCTGTCCTTTCGTTCGTTAGCTCTGATTAGGTTAAATATATAGGACGACAAGTATGCCAATTATACCACTAATGGACGATTCTTCCTTGTGGCTCTTCGTTATGCAGATGAATCGCAGAGAATTCGATGGACGGGTGGAAATTTTAAGAATAGATAAGGGTCGAGGGATGCTGGACGACGAAGGTCTGGTCGAGGATTGACAAGAAGATGAAATTAATCGGGTCCTGGTGTGTGACATAGTTTCGATTTTTTGAATTGATAGCTTGGAAGATTTAAGGCAGGCGAAGTATTTCTAACTATAATTTATTTTCATAGAAATAGATTTTTAATCGCGGTGTAGTTGAGATATTCCGTAGTTGTGGAATCTATATGGGATAATAGCATAGAAGAAAACTCATGGAGATTATTAACGCGCTGTACGAGGATCTTTTTTCGCTAATTACTCGCACGAGCCTCGTCAATTTGATGTAACACCTGAGGGTGTTCACGCTGTTACTTATTATTATAGCGTTCTTCCAGTAAACGATAATTATGAGGAAAAAATTAAAGAGGAGAAAGACGAATGGTTCAGAGTGATTTTTTTTTTAATGGAAACCTTCCTTTCTGTTTTGCATACATCGAATTCTCTCGTTGTTCTACGAGAAAAAACGTATTAGAATAACAGGGTCGAAAATTGATTACTAGTTTCAAAGATATTGTAACTTGAATTTTGCAAAATAATAAATTAATGTTAAACTAATCACTTTTCGACCATGTTACTTTAATAATCTGGTATCCTGTTTCGTAGAATAACGAGAGGATTCGATGCATGGGAAAGAAAAGGAAGGTTCCCATTAAAAAAAAAAGTGTAAATGCAAGAGATGATGTCATTCTGTCATTTGTAGAAAGATCGATCCGGGACTTTGTGACTTTTATCTTTTCTGACATGGAACATATACATTTAGTATAGTTTAATGACAAAACATGCGACAGAAAGGTGTGACAATGTTTGTTACATAAAGGACCCTGTTTATCAATTTAACATTATTCTTATCGAGTCTATCGATAGCTAGTATATCGCTTTGTAATTACGCCTGCACGATAATTATACATTCATTGTACAACTTCTTGAGAATGCAGCTAGACGCGTATTGCTTCGAGTATCAACATTTGGTGTGAATATGAAGAAGGGAGGAAGAGACGTTTGTGCCTTCTCTTCGCGCTTCTTCTCGCTGCGAGACAAAGCTGAGATCATCAAGATGGAAGCAATGCGAGGTCGAAAACGTGTGAATGAAATCCGTGAAGGAGAACTAACGCGAATGCGTGTGAACGACGAAGAGGAAAATGAATTATTTATCTCTTCATTTGTTCATATCGATCTTCTCATTGTGTCAATTCGATGCGCGAGAGACACAGTTGCGAAAATGAGCGACTGAGAATTAAAATACCTACACACGCGAACCAAATAAACATTCTGCGTTGTCATCCAATTTCGACTCACAACTGCCTTCCTTGTCAGTTCGCTTCTCTTGCGAATATTCGTAAGCTGTCTCTGTCTTTGATCAAGTATCGTTGAATTGATCGAAGTTGAATTAATCGAAGAACAATTTATAGATGATGATAGAATTAGTCGATAATGTTAAGACTCCAAACTAATAAAGAAACTGACCGAATAATTTACTTTTAATGTCACGCAAACCTTCTTTGTAAATGAATATAAAAAGTCACGGCGAGAAAAGAACACGCTTAACGGCACATTACTAAAACGATCGTATTCACGCAAATGATAATTGCTCGCGGACGACGTTGTAATTAGTAGTTTTAAACTTCACCGCAGCATTACGGCACTTCTTTGCAAACATACGATCACGTTCCATACTAAGCACATGTTTCGTATACTACCTTCATTCCTCCATCTCAAATGCAAAATATTAAACTTTGTTATCCGCTAGACCATAGTCTTCGAGAGAAAAATGGTCGAGACAACGTATGGTCCCATTTATTATATGTCATTCAAAGTGGTTTCCTTATAAAGACAGTGTATTTTCGAAATCTTTTTTCTACCTCTAGCACATTTTTTGTAAACTCCACACGATTAAAATACGGTTATTCGAAACGTTCCTTGTCACATGGCCGCAAACGGCAGAGAACTAGCGAGTCGCGTTACGTGCGACACCTTGTATACGTGATTATTTTCGAGTTATAGCTTATTTTGTGTTGCAGCAATCTTTTGTGTAGATAAGACCAAGAATTGGAATGTTGGTGTATACTGCTTTTGCTGCGTGGTTCGAGTGTCGTGCAAGCGCCGCGTTATGAATGGAGCAGTCAGTGTAAGGCTACGTGCACACAGGCGACCGTCTTTCTTTCTTTCTTTTCCTATCAAGAAGAAACAAAAACAGACATACAGATCACGGCGATATCGCACGGTAAAACGTCGCCCGTCGAGTTCCCGCGTAAAAGACTCGCACGTCCGGTGCAGCAAGATTATTCCGAATTTATGGTAGTGGCGTCGTGAAAATGAGTTATTCACAGAAATTGCGAAACGACTGACACGCGTCTTACGTATGGATTTGCTGAGCGTATTGCCGTAAGAACTAGGTATCTGTATAATATACGGTGAACGGTTTCTGAAATGCCATTTGCCCGAGAGGGAAATGTTTCGAAGAAACAACGCTAAAGAAGCTGCAACTCGAAAACCAAGTCGTATCTGCTGTACGTTTATGCAAGTTTTTCTTCTTCGTTTACCCCGTACCTTCGATCCGCATAGTCTGAAACAGCCTGTATAATTTATATCAGAAATTCTATAGATTTCAACAAAACTCGTAGCGAATGGAAAAAGCTTGCTCTGGCTGGTCATTTAAATGAAAGAAAAATTCATTTGAAAGATAGTGCGTGCAAGTAGATAATTCGTTTTCAAGGATACAAAGTAATTCCGAAGCTCCGCGATTTCTACCGCTTTTTACATCAGAAACGTGTGTAATTATCGGAGACGAGGAAAGAGTAATTACGCTCAACGTTCGCATTTAATTGGTTGACTTTGCGTTGGCGAAATAGGAGGCACGAACTTTGCCAACAAAAAGAAAAACGTGTCACTTTTAGAAACTAATTGGACCGAGGAAAGAAGTTTGCTGCTTTCTGAGAAAACTTGCGATATCTTTCAATATTAACTTGTAATTATCGCCAAGCTTCTGACTCGTAAGAGGCTAAACAAGGGGAGATCATCTGTTCTTCTTCCATGTTATATTTATAACAGTAGCATAATTTATGTCTTTAGCAACCGTTTTTAAAGGCTGGATTTAAATAGAGCATTCTTAATAGAGATAATAAAGAAAAGGAACTCTGGTATTTCTAATGTTACGTAATTAATTAACATAGATAATTAATATATAAAGCAATGACGCAAATTGAAATCATTTCAAGCTTCTCGCCTTGAGATGTATATAATAATATTGAAATTTCGTAATTTTTTTCGAAATTTGTTTTCTCAATCCTCGAAAATCGAGGCTTCACGCACAGTGAAGTACATTTTCATCCTGGTTCGATCCTTGGACGCGATCTCGGCTCGCTACCTCGTTAACGTGCATTCCGTGATCACAACATATGCTCTGTACACGTCGTTTCTTTAATTGTCAGGTGTCGGTAAAACATACAGGCTCCTCCGCGCAATTTATAACATAAACGCTTTATGACGGTAGCAACATCTGCTCGTCAGCTGTGAAGTTATCAATTCTCGAGTCTCTATGGTGAAGAAAAGTCGTAACCCCTTTGTCCATAGGATATAACGACTATAAGGAAAGAACACGATAAGTCATATTTGTTGTCTTTTTTCCGCAGAAATACCTTTGACCTTTTATGTATTTTTTCAACTTTCAATGTGTTCAAAATTTTGCTGTTTAGTTTTCACGTTGCTTGCCTTAAATTATACATTTGGCTTTTACAGAAATATACGTATTTTTACACTGTATGTATTTTTCCATTCCATTCGAAATTGTCAGCATATCCTAGCAATTTATACGTTTTATTTAATTTGAATTTTAATTTAATATTGATAATTATGTAAAATAGCGTGCGTTTTTCATTTCCTTTAAAATTGTCACCGTATTGCTCTATATTAATAACTATATACATGACTTCCACAAAACTGAAAATATTTTCTCATTGCTTTAAAATATTGCTTAATAATTATATTTTCGGTTCTTATAAAACTTGTTCAATTTATCAGCATCGCGTGTTCTTAGAAAATTTACGTCTCCGAACCCAACAGCTCATTTTCAGAAAACAGTTTTCATTTTCAGTTATTTCTATTCGATCACAGAGTGGTATTAGAGTAAAAAAATCGATAAGAATGTGCTCGTCATGTTCTTATCATGCGATCTTCATATACGAAGCGTCGTTCTTAATAGATTTCGTTGATCAGCAGGTTTGGATAAGGTCAGTAAAGTGGCGTTAATGTATTTTAGAAGAAAAATAGAAACAAACAAGGGGAAATATCGTTGGACATTACGAATATCGTTTGGTTACGGGCATTGTGATACTATTTTTAAGCGCATATCGAATGTTCCACTTTCGAACGAGCACATAATAAATTGCTTTCTCTTTTGTCCGCCACGATATTTTTGGATCTTGTCAATGCAATCGTGGGTTTTGCCGATTAAATAAGTCGCGAAACGTCACTTTTCAAAACGAAATATAATTGCTCGATTCTATTCTTCGTTTTTTCCCTTACTTCCTGTGTGTGGCTCGATTATAAAAATTATGTATGATCGATCATTGTTCGTATAAAAATTGCAGATGATAAGGATTTTACGAGTTGATAATTTCTTTTCTTATTAAGTCATTAGCGTTTGGATTTTATATTTCTACGTTATCAGGACTTTACTATTTATCATTCTTACGTTAATATAATTATTCTAATAGTAATTTTCCGTATCTAAGACACGAATATTTAACGTTCTTCTTTCTACATGACTCGTATTATAATTCTCTGTTTCTAACGTACAATTTCGAGTATTTTAATTCTTAAATCCCTGATATATAACAAATGAACAAAAGAAACGTTCGTATCTTCGAAATATTAGTTAGATCAACTTTCATTATATAAATCATTTTTAATATTAATAGCAACAAATATTATTCAATATTAATAGCAACGTTAGATCCATAATCAATCCAAGTGTTACAAACGAATTAAAAGAAGACATTCACAACTTTGAAAAATTAGTTGAATTAACTTCAGTTATATGAATCGTTTTTTAATATCAATAGTAATAAACATTATTTAATAACACATTTAATAAACACCAAAATTAAATCTATAGACTGTTACAAACGGATAGAGAATGCATGGACAACTTTCAAAAAAAATTATATAGATCAATTTCATCTATATGAATCATTTTTTAATATTAACAGCAATAAACGGATTCGTATGAAACCTAAAGCTATTCACCTAAAGCTATCTTTACCATTGATTCAATTATATTCAACATATCTCACTGAAGCAAAACAAAAAAAAAAAAAAAAAAAAAAAGGAACGAAGAAACAAAAAAAGAATCAGAATCAAGGATTTTTACCATAATTGTCCACGATTTCACGGGAGTAGAATTTCACATTTGTCAGAGTAGAGTTAGCCTTGGAAGATCCAGGGGCCAGACATGTGAAAACGAGAACTTTCGGCAATGGACTTTCTCCTCCTAGTGAAATGTGCCTTGGCCGTTTCTCCTACCGCGGCTCCGGAATCGGTTCGCCACTCCATTCGCCCTCTTTCTTGTTTTTCTCACTTGGGAAGGGCCGTTCCCAAAATTTTGTCAGTAACTCGGCCACGAAAAGCAGCACGCTTGGCCGAAATGGGACCGCTTTCTTCCGGACACCCGTTAGACGAGTTCCACATTCTTATTTTTTTTTTTC
The DNA here is from genome assembly GCF_040668555.2 of Bombus flavifrons. Classification (NCBI taxonomy): domain Eukaryota; kingdom Metazoa; phylum Arthropoda; class Insecta; order Hymenoptera; family Apidae; genus Bombus; species Bombus flavifrons. The sequence continues at coordinate 5,050,245 of NC_138455.1, read as the reverse complement.
GCGCTCACGTTAGCCACTCCCGGTGATCAAATCTCGATTGAATAAATCTGTTCGCATACTTTCTTCCCCATTATTTTAATCCTCTTTTTCGGATTCTTTCTCCTCTCTGATTTCTGTAAGAAATTTTTAAGGTGATGCTTGTTTGAAAAACACGTGTCGATCAAATTTCGAATCTTGGAAATGTAGAGGATTGGATGAGACGTTGGGAGCTTTTAATTAATAAAGGATTTTTTATGGGATGTAGTAACATAGTTTTAAAAAATTTTCTTTTAGAATTTTATTTTTAGAAATTTATCGATAATCAAGGTGACTAGCTGGAAAATTTTTAGAAATTGCTTGGTTTATTATTGAAAGATAATTTTTAGAAGTCGATTGTAAAATATTTACTCTGATTACTCTGATTTTTATGCAGCTTATTATATTAATTTCGACACTTTGCTGGAAAAAATTTTCTAAAATTACATAATTTACAAATTAAATATAATATCTAATACACACTGACATAAAACATCTCCATTTGCTTTAAATCTATTTTGAATTCTCCAACAAAGATCAAGGAAAGTGTTTAATACGTAGTTTCAAAGAACTATAGTAAGTAAAGATCATAACAACGAAATTCCATCGGAAACCGAGAAGTATCTCTAAAATCACGAAGCGTAACCAAAAATTCTAACAACACGATTTCTCTATCCATGATTTACAATCACAACAAGTGTTTTATCCATCGGTATAAATCGTTTTATTATTGTGGAATTGAAAAAAAGCTGGCCTAATTCACGAAACATCCCTGATTCCCGGGTTGCTTACGAAATATGAAGAACGTGTTGCGGTAAATCAGTCGGAACGTCTCACCTCTTTTCTCCTTCGCTCGTGATACACCAGGAGTGAAAGGAAGCGGCAGGATCAACAGGTTGTCTCGATTCCCATTTCGTGTAGCATCGTTAGACCGTAGCAACAGTTTAACCTTTAGCCGGGAAACGAAAGCGTCTTTGCCCGCATCGAGATCTCCGGCCTCGTTCGAAAAAACCAGACATCTTGTTATACTAGTTTTCATCGTTTCTGACGTCGTAGTATTGGCACAAAGTGGAGTACGAATTGATACAGTAATACTTCAAAGATTCATGTAGATACGTTTATATATTTCTTTTGGTAAGAATGGAATCATAGTTGAGTTTATGATTGACGGAAGAAATATAGAGAGATTTTTTTAGTAAACTGTTGTGAGTCAATATAACTTGATACAGATTTAACATAGTAATAGCAAAAATGTATTAAGATTCAATATATTTGATATAAATTCAATATACTTGCTTCGGATAGATAGAGATAGAAACCATAGTTGATTTTTATAATTAATAGAAAAAAATGTAGGGAGATTTCTGGCTAAAGTGTTAAGATTCAATGTGCTTGATATAAATTTGATATAGTAATAGTGAAGTATTGAGATTCATTATAGTAATGGTAAAGTACTGAGATTCAGTATATGTACTTTGATAGGGATACAATTTTAAAATAAAGTATGGCAGTGATATTAATTTATGCAATGCAATTTTATAATTTCATATTTTTTAATATATTCTAAACAAACTACCAAAACTGTGGTATACAGTTCGTCAATCCTAAATTAATGATTAGACTGCGGATTGTTATGCAAATTTAAATTTTTATAAATATGATCAACATACTGGAATCTAAGTAGAAAATTGTTTTACCTACTAAATATTATAGAAAATACTATGCTTTCGGTATTTTATGTATTTTTGCATATTACCTGCATCTTGCACATTTTTGCAAATTTAAATTTCTCAGGAATGCACAAAAATCTGCACTCTACACAAATAATACTTAGACTTGACCTACACTGCATTTTTATTTCTCTCTCTTTTAAAGCTCTTCGCTATCAATTCTCTATTGAGAATTCTAAGTAGGCTTGTTAACGTTAATTAGCGACGCAAAGGCAACTTAGATGCTTATTAGACTAGATTATTATCATAGTATACAGCTATTGCAGTATACATACATACACATGTACATATAATGTATGTAAATAACAGGCAAAATATAAGTAGTAGATCTGGTAAACAGATTTCGGTAATTCGACTAGGATAGGCTTGAGACTAGTATTTTAAACTTGATAAGATTTCCAATAAAAATTTCCACAAACAATATTGAAAAATATTTGCGAATATCTTCGCAAATTTCCCTACTTATGTTCGACCTCGACGAGTAAACAAGGAAAGAAGACTAATATTTTCGGCATCCATTCATTGTGAAACACGTTACCTCACCTCGACACTCGCTCGTTCTCCCATTATCGTAATCCAATTAGGTCGATGACACAGCAGAAGTCGATTCATCGTGGCAAAACAAGCATTCAAACTAAAAAAGGTATATCATCTGTTGGCTGACAAAAGGGAGGATGTACAAAGAACAGGGAGGAGGATATACTTTTGTTGGTCGGAGAACACGAAGGCGACGGCGATGAAAATAAAAAAAGGGGGAAGGAGAAGGATGAGTAGAAAGGATGAAAGAAGGAAGAATGGGCGAATATAAGGAGGAAGAGACGACAACGAAACGGAGGAGGAGAAAGGAATCCTTCCGTGACCCGCGCGAGGACTGCTGGCTCCTCGTGGTTTCCGCGTTCGCACAACAGGCATCGCGTTTTACGGGTACGGGACCGGTTCACCGGTGATTCAGAGCTTTATGCCGGTTCCAGCAGAATTAACGTCGGCATCTTCCCTCCACCGTTGCTTTTTTTCCCTTTCTCCAGCGAGGGAGCGACGAAGAGAAAGGTCGTCGATGCGAACGAAAACGAAATGGGAACTCTTCCAAGTTGTCCGGTGAAGTAAGAGCCATCGTTTTCTTCCAGCCTTATTCGACAACACCAAGATATTGCTCATTTTCTTTGATTTTCTCGTTTTTCTGTCGCGATGATGAAGCGTTTAATGAAGAGTAGACGTGGTAACAGCTTGCTTTAGGAATAGTTTACGATTTGGTCGGTATCTACGTTCTTTTTTTCAAACTTGGATATACCGAAAAGGGTTATTTAGGAAGGTAAAATATCGTTTTAAAAAGTATTGCGAAAAATTCGAAGTATTTTTAATACCTACGGTAAAACTAAACACGAGGCTAATCCACAGCTAATGAAGCGACAGAAAGTAAATGGTAAACAGTTGAAAAGGAAGTTTAATTCAATGTCTATTAATAAGATATTCAAATGAGGAAAAGGTTATGAAACTAGTAACGTTAAAAAAGTTCAACTTGTGGTTTGGCTTTGGGTTACATTAAACTGTAATAGACGAATCACGAAATAAAAGTGACGAAATTTAATACGGTTTACGTCAGATTGAGGTTCGCGTAATTTCTAAATTGAAATGAAAGTATTTATCATTGTTTGAAAAAAGTCGAAGATACCGACTAAATTGTAAAGTATTGCAGGTGTTGAATAATTGAAAGATCTTTTAGTCATTCATGCTCTACATTTGTTGTCAATACTTGAAGATTTCTCATACAAGGTATGTGTCATATATGCATAAGTATCTTTTAAAATCAGCGTGGCATAAATACTTCGAGAACACCCGCTGTTTCGATGGTTTTCTTTAATTTTTCCTCTTGAGATGGTAAATGGTGTATTCATTAGGAATGACAAAACACGGGAGTAACACGTGTATTGCGCATAAATATTTTGTATAATCAGTGTAGCATAATTGCACGTATAAAAGGTAAGAAGGGGTAGTAATACTTAGTAATATTAAAACACTGAGTACCATCAGAATTCGAGGACTTTTAAACATACCTGATTCGTGATTCTAATTCGTGATTCTGATTCCTGATCGTATCACTTGGACAGAAGTGATATTTTAAAGAATTCTCACATGTTCGTGAAAGATTCATTTGTAGATACGCGTAAATTCTTCTAATCAATGTGAGGGAATTCTACATTATGAGGATGAATGAAAAGATGCGATTTGCTAAGATAAGGGGAAATTCCCAAGTGACGTGATAAATTACAGAATTAGCTCCACATTAAATGCGTTAATTGCATTGAATTATAATATATATGAATTATTATAATGTTCAGTTGGAAAATTCATAGACAGAAAAACGTAATTTTGAAAGTTTCCGAATCGGTCGTAAATCTTTTTTATTGGTCATAAATTAAGAATTGAAATTAGAAATCGAAATTAGGAATTGAAACTAAATATCGGAATTAGAAATTGAGACTAGAAATTGAAATTAAAAATTGAAATTAGAAATCGAAAATAGGCGCCGGTACTTGAGACGATCTAAGGAACACGCGAATAGAAGGAGGCGACGGTGTGGTGCGTGGCCGTTAGAATCTTTCTTCGGCGAGGAAACTCTCTCTGTTCCCCACCTTGGAACCACCATGAAACGGGCCTGTCCCCTCTCGAACGCCACGGCGTCGCGGTATTTCGCCACTTTCGATTTTACACGGCGAGTACGGCCGCTCCGTTACTGTTAATTTCATGGATCGGTCACGATCGAAACCACGCACCAGGAAGTGGGTCGGGCCCGACATAGAAAACGGGGACAGCATCAACTATCCTCTTCGTCCGAAGCGTCGTTTGTTCTAGTTTTCCCTTTTTTCTAATTCGTCACGCCATCGAAACGGAAAGTCATCTGTGGTAGCCTTCCGATAATTCTATGAGCCACGAATCTTGAAAAAAGTATTTACAAAAGCTGAAGGAAGTATTTGAACGTTTATCAAAAAACTCTTTGATGCATATATCGTGTATGTATTATATTTAAAATATTTTGAAATTTCATTAGTGCCGTGTCATGATCATATTGGTGAAATTTGAAAGCGTTTTAAAAATGTAAAAAAATGTATACACAAAAGTGTATTTGGTAAAGAATTAAAGAATTAGGATTATTAAACATTTAATCAGCGCTAAATACGATATTTAGCCTGAATATCGAGGCTTATTAATTGCAGCTTCTATGTACATTTTTAGATTTGTTTCAGACTTCATCAGTGTAACGATAGCAAATGAATTTCAAAATCTGGACGTATAATACGCGTATAATATGTTCATGAGAGGTTTGTACAGGTGCTCGAATACTTTCTTGACTTATTACGTGTTGTAATCCTGATTTTCGAGCATGGATCTTGTTTGATCCTACCGCCGCGAGTTCTTACCAGTAGAAAGTTCTGAACTGTGGTCAGACACCTTCGGTAAGAAGCTAGAGGAATCGATCTGCCATTTTTTCTTCGATTGTAATGGTTTTTGCGCTAGAATTAGCAGAACGAGGAGTCTGAGATTTCTCATTGTTGCTATTTTTGTTTCATAAATTTAACTTTATCCACTTTTGCAATTACTTATATACTGTGATTTTAATGTTGAAGATTTCTAGGTTTAGTAATATCCGCAACTGCCCAGCGACATTGCTTGGTAATATAACGAAATGTACATGGTTTAATCGAATAATTTTCGCGAAGAAATATCCGAAAATATCGAAAAATAAACAAATCCATCTTTAACTTACAATTCTCGCAACGTCAGAAACAGAAAAGTAGGAAACACAAAAGACTTCATCAACGTCATAACGGAACTCTGCTGGAAGACTTAGAAACTCCGAACCAACTCAACGTCGCTGTGCTTGCCATTCTAAAACACCTAGAGAGACCACCGCGGCCCGGGGTTTCGCCTCGGAATACGGAAGCCCCGTTTGCTTGGAAGCCCATTGGCTGTCGTTATTCTGCGAGGAAAATCGAGAAAACCACTGGCGGAGAACGCGCAAAGAAACAACCAGTAGTAGAACCTCCCTCGAAAGACCGCGACCTAACCTACACCGTGCGAGAAACTACCCTTACAGGTTTTCTTATTCGCTTCACAAAACAATTCTCCTATAACCTAGCAAACTCTGCACGTATAAGAAAGAACAACGACGAAGAGGGACAAAGATGGATAGAGTAGGAAGTGGTAGAATCTTGCGCGTAACACTCGAGTAGGGAGAGAGAGAGAGAGAGAAAGAAAAAGAGAGAGAGAGAGCGTGGAGAGGGTGTGTGGTGGGAGGTGAGGGCGGGTAAAAGCGGATGTTTGGTGAACGCGAAGAAGACGACGGGTACGAACGGGTTGTGGAGGAGGGTACGGACGTACGCGCGTGTGTGCTCGCGAGAGAGAAACGTCGCGTGGTCTCTTGGTAGGGAAGCTTGGATGTATCGAGAGAGGGAGTGACACGGAGAGAAGGGAGAGAGAGAGAGAAAGAGAGAGATAGAGAGAGAAAGGAATACAGATAGCGCGGAACGTAGGAACGTTGGCGAGTGGCAGTGTCTTTCCGGACGCCGCAGCTTCGAGTCACGCACGCACGGTTTCTCCCTCTCTTTCTCCCTCTCTTTTTCTCTTTTTCTCTCTCTCTCTCTCTCTTTTTTTTATTCGTTCCTGTCTACCTGTCCGTCTATCTATCCACCTATCTGTCCCTCCCTGCCCCGTTCAACATTTTACCCCCTCTCCATCACCTTTTGTATACATACATGCGCGTATCCTCTTTCTCCCTCTTGGTTAACGTTACCCTCTCCCTTCCTCCTGAGAAACTCTGTCCATCCCTCTTCACGGTCTCAGCGAGTCTGTCTTGCTCTCTCTGATTTCCCTTGGCGGCTCCACTCTGCCCTTCCTCGTGCTGTCTCTCCCGGTCGGAACTTCGCTTCTCAGGACGACGTCGAGGCGCGTGATCGTCTCTCCCCCACCGTTAGGAACGCGGCCAGCGAGCCAATCGGAGCTACGCTTCCGGCTACGGTGACGGCCCAATGGGCGAACACCGGCCACGGATAGACGCTGACGATCGCTGATTTTGACAGTCGACACACGACGACGATAGTAGTACACCGTGCCCGTGGCTGGCCGCTGCCTTCTCTCCTTCCCGGCCGAGAACCGAATCTGCTCTTCCTCCGGGAGGTCCTTCCGCGGCCCAACGGATCAGCGGTACGTTTCAGTTCTCCGACGAGGTTCAGTGTGTTCGAGGCGCGTACCTCGGGACTCGCGCGCTCTGCGTCTCGAATACCGGTTCATCGGCGAGCGACAGAAATCCTCCCATCGGTGTGTTGATTTTGAACCAACGAACTGTTGATGTTGATTTTGGACGATGATATTTCGCACATGAATTCGGTGAACGGTCGAGGACACCGTTGCAAGAGGGGAGAGATAGGAAGAAGGAAAAGTGTGGTCGAATAGAGATCACGTGGCCGAAGTTGAGATCCAAAGATCCCTGGGAAGTTGCAAGATTTTTGATAGCGAAAGACCGTCGTGGCCCTTTGACATCATCGGAGTTGCGATTTTCCTCGTAGTTCTCTTCGGTTCGTCCTCTCTCCGATTCTTTCCCTCTCTTGTCGACGATTCTCGGCCTGGTGACAAGTGTCCGTCCAGTGGCAGCGCAAAAAGACTGCGCGGATGACAGCGAGCGGATAAAATTACGCGCAGATGCCGAGACAAACAGAGACAGTGGCGACCGCGAAGCCTCGGTAGTGCATCTCTAAGACGATCCTCGTCAGATCTGATAAGTGCTCTTTGCTTATTTTAAACGAATATCACTCTAAATCGAATCGAGCTAGTCGATAGAGGCGAGAAAATCAAATTGTCCAACTTTCTGCTTCGATCGTCAGATCGATTGAACTCCGTGAGTGAATTCGGTTGTCTTATAGTAAGAGGAAAAGACTAACTGAGTGACAAGGGAGACAAAGTAAGGGGTGATTTAAATGCTCGCGTGAAAGCAACCGAATGAGCTGCGTTATGGAGTACCAGCAATTGCCGCCACCGCCGGTACCAGGCGTGCTGCACCAAGCGCATCATCAGCAGCATCAGCAACAACCGGTGCAACCGCCCCATCCTCACATCGTGGTCGCGCCTGCGCACCAACAGCAACCCCAACAACCACCACCGCCACCGTTACCGCCCACCTCGCACGGCCATCAGGTGCACGCGCCACTTCCGCCCATCCACGAGGACAGCACCAGCTCGCGTTGGAGCCAGTACCAACATTTATGGAGGCAGCATCATGTATACGTAAATGGTACGAGGATTCTGTGTTTCGAGGGATTTGAACAGGTTTTGTCAAGTTTCAGGTTTGGTAGGAGGACGTTTGCTACGATTGTTAGGATTACGAGGTTTCCAGTTTCAGCATTTGAACGGCGCTTTTATGGTTACATGACGCGAATTTCTTGGTTTATGGACTTTCCGGATTTGTAAATTTTGATTTCCAGGATTGTAAAATCTTAGGATACAGGTTTCTAGATTACATGATGTTAGTATCGTTAGCTTTCAGATTAGATATCCTCGAAAGTTGATCTTTAAGATCGTTGAGTCTTACGGGGAGACAACGAGAACTGCGTAATGTCGAACAACATGAAATGAATTTGAGCGCGTGACTTTTGTTCTCCAGAAATTAATCGACGAATTGTATCTTTGGTATGGCAACTTCGTATGTTTTAAATGTTCTTATTGCGATTGCCAGACACAAAATTGAAAAATATGCGGAAGCACTATAATAAATAAAAATAATCGTGAATTTTTCAAAATAAATTACAAAAATTTCAAAGAATATATAGTAAGAAGATAAAAAAAGTGTATAACAAGATACAAAAAAATTTTATTAGTTTCTCAAAGTCATGCACTTAAATTATTTTAGGGCTGTTTTGCCATTAATCTAAACCATCGAATGCACCTGCAGCCAACACATTCGAGAGTAGTTCCTGCTAACTCCTTCTGGTTAGCTTCTCTTACTATATCAGACTTACAAGATTGTTGACAGGATGATACAATTTCGAAATTTGTGTGTTTATGCTTTCAAATTGTAAATATCTTTAGCGTTCGATTTTTAATATCGTGCAATCTTAGTTTGTTAGTTGTTGGAATTGTAAAACCATCGATTTTTTAAATGTTTTTAGTATTCCAGGATCTTAAATTTTGACTTATAGGATTGTAGGTCTTTCAATTCTCGGTATTTTAGTAATCTTGGTTAATTAATCTTAGCGGAATCATAGATTTGCGATCTTTTCATTTATAGAATCGCCAGTGTAGCGGTTCTTAGAGTCGCAAAATCTCAATTTTCCACCTCGTGCATTTATCTATCTTCCCGCGCAGTAGTTCCTAGTTAAAATCCCGTTAAGCAGTATATAAGATCAAGAACCTTCATAAATCTCTTTATAAACTCCTGTAACAAGTCGTAAATCCATATCTTAAAAAATAATCCGCTGCAACGTGCTGATTCTACTGCTTTCCAACCAGTCGTATTTTTTATATCGTTAAGAGCATCACACCATTGATATATCGAATCAGTCTGATTTCCAATTCAGAAGAAACTTCGAAATACGAAATTATCCGGCAACGAGAACAATCTTTCTGTTCTTACATTTTAACTGATAGTTTTTGGATCCTCTCGTAAAATATCGTTCATACGTTTAATATTAAAAACAGAGCTAAAATAATCCTTCTTAAACCGTGAAATTATTCCACGAAATAATAGGATGATTTTAGGCAATTTCCGTGATGCATCACATTTTTAACAAACACACGATATCGATTCTTATTCTCGATTAAAGGCATATTCCTTTGTTTTCCGTTCTGGTGCACGTTTACGATGGAAATAACTTTATTTATATCGATAATAGCTAGTTGATTAGATGTAGACTGTCTGGCACTGACATGTGCGGCTGCAGATCGCATTGTCGCTGTACGTGTGCGCTGAAAATGGCGATGCTCTGAACACCAGCCTAAAGAAAAGCAATAAAAAAGAAAAGGAAAAAAAAACAGACGCAAAGATGTAGAGATAGAGAGAGTCACGTAGGTTTCGACACGTGACAAACGTGGAACAGGTTTTCGTCGTTTTTCTCGGCCAACTCTGTTGCAGGAAGAGTCGAGCATCGCCTGTGAATTACCTTTTGTAGCAAAAATTACTGCATCGTGTGTCTGTATTCGCATTATCTCGCCATTAAACATGTAACTTAATAAGGTATGAATATTAAAAAGCCACGGTCGCCTTATTCACGTACAACAGTTGACAACTTGTCTAAAAAAAAAAAAGAAGAAGAAAAGAAAAACTGCTATAAATCACAGATAAGGATTGACGACGTTCTATAAAAAAAGGAAAAAAAGGCAAGGTTTTTTGAAACTAGAAAGAACTTGATTTCTCAACCTTTTATTCATATCACAGTTTCTTCCTGCTTTTTTTTAGAATCTTTCTGTGACAGAAAAAGCCGCGTTAAATTAGAACGTGAAAGATCACAGAGTATTTTCAGAGTATCTTCAATTCACAAGCCATTGATCATTTAATATGATCAAGGATAATGGTGAATCCAAAATGAAGTTGAATTTTGTTAATATCCCTAAAACATTATCATTAGAAGACTACCTACCTACCTTCTTTTTTTAGTAGACAAAACAAATCTATATTCAACCTCCATTTGTTGATCCACCAGGAATACGCGTAAACGTATAGTCGATTCGTACACGTGTTAAAATTGTTCAGCTTGTTTTACAACTGGTTTCGATATCGTAATAAAAGTTGGAAGGAAAGATCGATACACAACGATAGATTCGCCTAGAGGAGGTAGAGTGGACCATTTGGTTAATTCGAAAACGTGAAGTTGATTAGAAAGTCGGAGAAGGATAACGCCAGTCCGTGATAAAAGGAGAGAGTAATCGCGGAATAGAAACGCCCACCTGTTGCTTACACCAGGTTGCCTACATTTTATCCACAATTATCACGACGTGATCTATCAGCTTATTTAGCTTAGATCATTCCTGTAGAGACTTTCTCCTTTACTCTTTTTCCTCAACTTCTTCATATCGCGAATCACGATCTCGCAATATAAATAATTCCGATGTTTTCTCCTCGGATGATATTTTTATCGACTTATCGTTCGAAAAACCGCGTTTCGTACCGATCGAGATTGATAGCGTGATATGCGATTTTTAAAATCTTGGAATTTATTTCATTTTGAGTTTCGAAATTCGGTTGAGTTATATCGGCGCTTGGCATTGATAGCGGCGCAACTCATAAAACTTCAAATTTGCTTTTATCGAATAGAGGGTCTTACATTATGTTTCTATATTTATCATGTAAAACGGTATATTCATAATTCCATCAGTTTTGCGTCAGAGGGCAAAATTATTACTTGTGCCGCAATCAACCTGGCCTTAGCTTTGCAACAACACTGGCTCGTTTTCAGTTGTTTTGTGACGCTGCAAGTGGCGTATCTCGTGTCAACTCAGCCTTATTATGTCGTTCAAATGACTCACGAAGATTTCTTCGTACATTTTAAAAAGCCTCTCCTATAAAACGAACGTTTTTTTAAATTGTGTCACGAACGTTTTTTTAGCGTTGAAAGGCTGGAAGGAAACGCGATCACAAGGCTATCTAATTCTCATTTTCATAATTCCACAAAAAATTGAGAAAATCAGAAGATTCTTTATTTTATCACACAGATATTTATAAAATTATATCAAAGTGTATTTCCGGGTGAGAGCTATTTCTGTATTCGAGATTAAAAACACAAAGTCAAGTCACGTACGTAAAAGACACGAGAAGGCGATAAAGAGCGTAATTTCGGACATCTTGTTGAATCTAAAATTGAAGAATCTAGAAATATAGAAGAAGAATACATATTTATTTCTACAAAGGATTAAAAGAACAATCTCGATATTGACTATTGGAATTTTAATTGCTTGCTGTGTGTTTGCCCGTGATCTTCATACGTAATATTGCACAGATGAATCTTTGTTGGATTCATTTTAAAAAGAGAAGATACACTTGTTCTTCATTCTTTTTCAAAACTTTTTGCTTCATGAAATTCTCGCGACAATAATAATGATTTGTCATGTTGCAGGTAGGAGTTTGATCTCAGCCTTTTATTTTTCTTTTTTTTCATACATGGTATTCTCGTATTTGTAGTTTGTACTTTGAGTTTGCGATGAATCTATTAGTACTGCGAAAGTTAGTTATTAACCAAGCGGAGGTCCGAGTTAACGGGTTCGAAGATGGAGCGTGAATGAATCATACGTGTCCACATGCGAACGTGTGAATTCACCTATGCACCTATCCTACTTGCGACGGAATCGACTCAAGGCTATTAACATTTGCATCCTCCCACGTTTCCCACTTGAGCCTCTCTGTTTTCTGCGCTCGTCTGTTTCCTCTTGGCGTTCGCTTGCTCGTACAAGCATGTAGAAACACGCTGGGAATTAAAGATCCTTTCGTGTACCTTGGAAACTTAAAAGCTTCTGAAGCTTGCTTTTAAAAGCGGCAAAAATATCGAATATATCGGAATATTGAAAACTGTTCCTTCGTAGAAATTAGAGAATTATTCTTAAAAACGAAACTATTCGCTAAAAAGGATTTATTTAAATTTACGTTTTAAATATCAGATAAGTTTTATGAATAATTGTATAAACAATCTTATATCCATATTGGATTATTCGGGAAGATTTGTAGATTATAGGATGTAGAAAAATCTGGAGAAATTAGCATTTCGTTGAACAACGTGTGTTTCTTTTCACAATTTTTTCCTATTTCCCGAATACCACCGTGACAACTTTGAAATTTTATCCAACCGTCTATTAAAGAAATTGCAATTATGACGAGCAACTAACTGTTTTTCTTGGATTCGAAGTAGATTCAGCGACTAAGGTTGGAAGCTTCACGAGAATCCGGGAAATGAGTCGGAAAATCCAACCGCGTGAAAGGCGATGGACGCTGTGAAATGGCAATCGTGCAATTGGCAGCAACAGGCTGGAAGAACTTTTAGACCTCTGTTATTTTTAACACGTTAACTGCTTCAAGAAGCTAACGTGCGCATCTCGCTTGGCCGCGTTTAATAGGCCTCGAAATATGTCGTATTATCGTATGCTGGCAAGTTCAATACGATCTTCCTTTTGCTATTTTCCTCTATCGAAAAATATTACGCAAATGATCACAATTTTTCTTTTTGCTCGTAATAAGTTATTATTACGATGCAACATATGTTTATATTCTTCGTTTAATAATCAACGTAAGAACAGAACGAATTTACGTTACAACGTGATACATCTTTTCGAACTTTGTATTACAATTTTCAAAATACATTGAAATTTTCTAATCATATTATTATGACTTAGTAAAACATTGTAATTTATATGAAACAGTTTCTCGTAGATCGAAAATTCCGAATCACCGAATACAAAGTCATAAAGAAACTATTTGCTGACATTATAAATAAAATGTAAAATAAAATATACGGATGTTACATGGAAATCATATGTGGTGTTGTAAATGGTAGTAATTTTGATATCTTTTATCAAACATACCTTATCCATAGGGAATCCATCGTTTGAGTAGCAAAATATTCATGCCTCCATCTAAAAACAGACAGAAATTATAATTGTAATTGCAATCCTCTTCGCAAGTACCACCTCTCTGAAATAACTTCAAATCGCTTTATTAGCTTCATTGACTTAAAATTCTAAAACTTTCGGGGAGAATTAACGGCATAATCCATAATTAATAACCTGTTAATTCACCAATCTCGATAATTTCTAAATTAATATATTTCCCACTAATTTCCCCAATTAATATTAATCTCCATCGTTGGAATGGTAAATATCCTTATCTCCATCTAAAAGCAGATAAAGATTACAAACTGCAATTCTTTTCACCTCTAGTTCTTAAAGATCGCAAATCATTGCATTACCTTATCCGATTAAAAATTCTGAAACTCTCACGATGAAAATCAAACGCACGATCTCTAACCAATAACTCGTTGATTCACTAGACTTAATAATCTATAAATTAACACCCAAAAGCAGCAAGAGGTAACAATCGTAACCGCGATGCTCTTGGAAAATAAAAATCACAAATTCCTTGTTAAAGATTACAAATCACCGCGTTACCCTGTTAAACTTCAAATTCCAAAACTCTCAAAGGCATGATCAAAAACACGATCTGTGGCTTTTGACTTCATCGATCTTAATAATCTTCGATCTTGATCCATCGTCCGAGATAAAGTACATGTTCGTATCTCCGTCTAAAAACAAGGAAAGATTACAATTAGACCTGCGATCCTCTTAAAAATCACAAATCACCCCGTTACCCTGTCTGGCTTAGAATTTTAAAACTCTGAGACAGGATCAATCTAGACATGATCTATATCTAATAACTTGTTCGTAAATCGATCGAAAGTGGAGGAGAGAAAAAAGAAAGCAATCTGGATTTGAATGTAAAGCGAAAGAAAAAGGAAACTTTGGTAGACGAACGCGTTGATCGATCGTCATTCGACGTCGTTTAACCGCTCGTTTAGATAGTACATAGTTGCGTCCATGGCGTGTGTGCAACACGCTCTTCTAAACACTAAACGACCTCGTGAGCTCATTGCAACGGTAGTGTGCCGGCGTTGTTGTCGGGTGTGTGCGCGTCGAATTGTCGCCGGACACAATGGATCCCGAATGGGACTGCTTTCAGGGGCACAATGCCTAGGGATGGGCGGACCAGCCCGTCCTGCACTTTGACGTTCGTTCCAACATGACAATGACGAATCCGGGGATCGTGTCATTCCTCGAAATACGCACTTTTTAATCTATTACAACATTGAACTGTCCTTACGTAATGCTTGTTCTACGTTACGTTTAATTAGAAATGGTTTTGTAGTCTAACGTCCAATAGATGAGGAACATCCAAAAGAGAAAGTAAGGCAATGTAATGGTTTATGTGAAAATTTGCCAGTTAGCAGCGAGTTATCGTTGTGTATCATCTTTGTATATTTTGTGTCTTTGGATTTTTTATGTTTTCAGCTTCCACAATTTATTTTGAATGATACTATTTCGGCAGACTAACGAGGAATTTAGATGAACTCCATAGCATGAACTAGGATTTCTAAATACGAATTTCTGTTCGTCTTGTTCCTTTTGTTTAATCCATTGAAAAACTGATTAAAAGCGATCCGAAGACATATCTATTAAACTAATGCTAAAAATTAATTGAAGTTTTTTACGTATTTTTACGTATTTATGAAAAATTTGAAAATGCGGAAATGCATAGAATGCAGTTAATTATACAACAATATATAAAATATGCAAACTACAGTACCTGTTACAATGTATAGTAGGTAAAATAATTTTTTACCCATGTCCCAGTCTTTCTAATTATATTCGCAAAAATACAAATTCGTTTAAATATCCACTGTTTGACTATCATCAACGTGCGAGAACTCCATCAACATCAAAATCTATAGAATTACTTATATAAAAATTTTCCAGGCTGAGGGGCAATTTAAGAAGAAGGAGATTTCATTTCTGAGAAATATGTTCCTTTTTTTAAACATTAGCACTATCTCTACGAAGAACCAATTGATATTAAATAGAGAGACTTGGTATTCCAGTCTGGTGTGACTATTACAAATTCGATTGCATCATATTGCAAGTAAAGTAACGCTCAAGAAGCATAGCATACTAACAATAAGTCTCGCAGCGATGAGTTTTTAAGGAAACGTTCGCTCTGGCTTCTTTACTGATGGAATAGTATAGCGGTCTCACTTGTTTACTTAGATTTCCTTGTCTGCTCATATGCTGGCATTGAACCATCTTTTCTTTCCGTAGTAAAGTGGAATTCTGTACTGCGTTTTAATTTTTTTCTAACGTGTTTTTTGAAATTCAAGATCACGAACTCTATTTTATTTATAATAAATTAGAATTTCATATTTCTCTTCAGTTTCTGCTGTGATCATCGTAGAATTCAGAATAACAAAACTTCGCTTCGTCTACGATATTATAGGCTTGCTTGGAAAAAAACGATCTAAGTATAAGAGTTATAACGTAATATGTGTCTCCGCGTCATAATACTTGACTAATTAAAACGACTATAAAATTCTGCCGGCAAATGAAACGGTCAGTAAACACACGAGACAAGGCTCTAATATAATCGATAGTGCAAGTCGATAGAAATTAATATCGGGAACGTAGGCAGTTTCTCTGACGCAAAGTGTAGGCCGACCTGCGACCTCGATTTATGTAGCCGTTTACGTCGCTGTTTTGACGACGAGTTTTCCTAAAATCGTGTCTTAAATTAAAGCCCCGTTAACGAGTCTTTGCGAAACGAAAATTATGCTTTGCATACGTTCTAAAGTTCAATTCTGTTCTCGTATGATTGATACGATTCCTAAGAAACCGCGTAAAAGGTATATAATGTATATGAAAAATATTGGTGATTGATTTTAAATATGAATACTCGATACAAGTCGCATTAAAGTATTTAATTAAATCTCCATTTGATTTTTCATATTATTCGTTCGAACATATTTCATGTTCTGTAAACTTAAAAACAAAAATAATTATATATCTATTTATAAAATGAATTATCCCTTGTGAAGAAAATAAATAATGTGTCACTGATTGAAGAATACGAAGAAAGAAACAGATATGTGTGCTTATTAATTAGGTTTTATTCCTTGCTACTTTCTGACAGTAGATTCGGTCGTTCGCACCAGACACTAGAACTACACTATGACTCGAAGCATAAAATAGAAATGCCAAAAGAAGCTTCTGAATGTGATAGAGTATATTCCATACATTCCAAAAAAAAAAAAAAAAAAAAAAATCGTTCAAATATCAAAAATGCTTCCATAGGAAAAATTATACAAATACCAAAAGTGTGTTTGTGAGAGATGATGAAATGGTGATTTTGACTATTATCGTAGGTATGTAGCATTAAACGAGCGCGATCGATCGGCGAAGGGCCTGCTTTTCTAGAGCAAGTGTGTCCCGCAACGAGTATGTCACAACGAGTTAGCTTTTTCCTGAAGACCGTGGCACATTGGCCGTCACCTGACCTTCCCGAAGGCCGCGCTTTAATCCTCGGCCTAAACGAAGCCGTAAGAAATCGCTTCGTATCTCTCTCGACCACGTCCACTCGCGTTACGTGCGTTCGTTTTCATGCACGTGTTACTCGTGTGCACGCGTTGCTTTAAACTTTACCTACTGCGTGTCTCAATTTCACGTTTTAGGATCTTCACAATTTTTAACTAAAATTAGCATATTTTATGCAATTTTTATTCTTTGTGTATGAATTTTTGACTATAGTTTATTAATTTGATGTGGAAAGAAGGGAGGGTTTGAAAATGCTATTTCTTGATAAATTGGTATAGTTTTGGTAATTGTTGAATTGGTAAAATTTGTTATTTGGCGATTTATGTATTGATAAATTTTGATGTTTAATAATTGATTGTATTTGATATTGCTTTCAGTATTTGATAATTGGCTGGAAAATATTGTTTGGTAAATTGGTATAATTTTGATAATTGTTAAATTGACAAGTGTTGGTATTTGATAATTTGGTAATATAATATTCAAAAAGTCGTCCTCTACGATAACGATCGATACAACATATTGAATTTGAGATTATTAAATTCCTTCTTTTCGATAAAACTGGCTCTGAAATATCTAATTACTTCAGAAAAATGCAGCGTTTAAGGAGATACCCGAGAAGTGCGATTAGAATTTACATCGTCGCGCTGACTCTGCCGTTTACTGAATAGTCTATTAAATTTCTGAAACCAGCAAACATTTTCAAAAGCTGTTCAATTTTCCGCTTAATACCAATGAATGTTTTTTGAGACAAATTTGGAGACTGTGAGAACATATTGATAATAATAATCAAGCAAAGATCTTAATTGAGTCTGATAGTACTATAATACTACATATATATTACTTCAAAGTTTACGAAAGATAATAGAAGCTATGACGACTAGAGATTTGGACGCGTCTTGTGATATGGACTCAAGATCCATTTTATGCATAGCATGCAACTCGTGATGATAAGAGTAGGAGATTATGACGCTAGCATATGTTTGGAAAAGTTTATAAATCGAAATCGTAGCAAAAATTGCTTTGAAAAAGCTTTCTCGTACGTATCTTCGCACAGTGCCTTTTTCTTCTAAATAAAAGTGTAGATAATTTTGTTTCATAGTCAGAGTGTATGGAATTTTACTTCAATCAACGATGAAATTTAATTCAAGTCCATTGTCTAATAAATCATTTAATTAAAATTATTATAGAGACATTTCGATACAAAATAAGAGTATTATATTAAAAGAAAAAAAAAATATATATATATATATATATATATTTATAAATTGCATTTTCTAATGAAATGTTCTTTACAAATGATTTTCCTTTATAATAATTTCTAGTATCTGTATATAAAATATATAAATATATATTATTGTATATATATGTAAAAATATATTATATACATATAGATATTGAAAATTCTTATCAAAGGAAATCATTATAAAGAATGGCATTCCTTTAAAATGCAATTGAAATTCCCATACGTCTTAATAAATATTAATTTTCATGAAATCATTATCGTTGAAATCTCTCGTTAAGTACGAATTACCGAGTATTAAGTACGAATCGTTTGATCTACGATTAACAATACTACATACATATTAACACGATTAGATCCATAAAAGGCAGTAGAACGAGAACTGTTCGCAGTCCGTGCATTTCGATTATTATCTGTGTTTCCTCTTACGTTCATTACGTCGGATTATCGAGTTTTGCTGCATAACAAAGTCATGAACGTACGAGTAGAACCAATGACAATCATGTAGCTGTGCGTATGTGTCTGGACACGTGTAACATAAACCAACAGTTATTGTAGAAAGGCAGAGGAAGGAGAGAGGATCAGGAAACAAACACACAGCGATTTATTCTCCTAGTTTCATATAAACATCTGTACTCGGTTTTTTAGAAGCTCGGATGAACTTCATTAACGATCTGCTATTTGCAGTCTAATATATTCCTTACTTTAAAAAAAAAAATATATATATATATATATATATATATATATATATATATATATATATATATAGATTCAACATTGCATCAACTGCAAGATTATTAGTGAACGAGAGGGATTTCATGTAGTTTCCTCTTCTATGTTGCAATATTTTAAGATCTTATGCAAGTTGATTATTCTCGTTTAGTTTAGCTGGTTGGTGACGGAATTGTTACAATTGCTATGGTTCTTCTTTCTTATTTGCATTTGAGTAGGAGAAACGGAATTTTTATGGAGAAAACAAAAGGAAACAGAATTGTTGGATGTAATTAGAAATTTTTCTTCTTTCAATGCAATTTTTAATTTTTCCAAAGCTCGAACGGTTCTAGGAGAAAATACAAAACATTGGTCTTTCCGTGTTTTGGAACGTTATTGCCTTTAACGTCTTCAAACGGGGAAAAGTGAAAGATTTTGCACTGCTACGTTTACAAAATTAAAAATTCTCCGAAAGAATGTACTGATTCAAAAATTAAGACCAGGAGAAATCCTTAAACATCTCCATGAACATTTGCACTTCTATTGTATCTCCTAAATTTCTAAACGTATAAACGGCAAACTTCTCAAGCCAATCGCGCTCTTAATTTATAAAAAAAATGAGAGCAGGAAGAAAAGAATGTATAACTAGAAACTGAGAAAATTTCTAAGATCGTCTGAAACATTCAGATTTTCTCAAGTAAAGAAGGAATTACAGGATTACTTGCAAAACTCAGAAATGGCTTATGGCTAGGATTACGAAGAATCACGAATCTTCCTTTCATATCTATTCATAGAAAAGTCATTAGACACGGTATTAGCAGAACTTTTGATTAACAATGTGTTATTCCTCGAGTTGACGTTCAAAGAAAGAGAGAGAGAGAGACAGAGAGACAGAGAGAGAGAGAGAGAGAGAGAGAGAGGCAAAGAGAGAAAGAGGAGAGAACTGTG
Organism: Bombus flavifrons; assembly: GCF_040668555.2. NCBI lineage: Eukaryota > Metazoa > Arthropoda > Insecta > Hymenoptera > Apidae > Bombus > Bombus flavifrons. The sequence continues at coordinate 5,030,499 of NC_138455.1, read as the reverse complement.
TATACACACATAAACAACGTGCAGCACGCGTGCATCCACGTGCTCGCCCGTCCACGGAATCTGATCCGCGAAATTGGATTTTGCTTGAGAGCATCGATCGCTAGAAAACGATTACTCAGGAGATTTTGTGCTTTTTTTCGCGCTTCTCACTTCTTTCATGGACGCTGTCCTAACGCTTCGCGTACGGATCCCGCCATCCGATCGTTTTCAAACTAGTGGATAATTACATTTCATCGAAATTAAAACGGAATTGAGCGTTATACGAATAGAATGTTGTTAAACGATTTAGCGTTAGATCTTATTTTTAGGAAATTCTCGATATTATCTTCTTAAAATTATTATGCTTTTCGATATGGAAATTTATTCGTTGGAATATTTCGATTTACTTAGAAATTAATGAAATGATTTTCCTTTCGAGATGTTATCTCTCTGGACGTTATATCTCTTTTCTTTTTCATGGATATTTTTTTACCGCTTAATATCGTTTGTTGTATTTTGATTTGCTTAACAGCGATTTTGTTAAATTTATATTTTCCCTGAGATATTATATTTTTATTTGGTAGATTTTTCTAATAATCAGAGCATAGTTCATGCTCTCAAGACATCACGATACGCGCGCGATATCAGTTTTTATAATAATACTTCATAATGTTTACACAGCAATGAACTTTATGTACATAAAGTTCTACAACGTACGGATAGATTCTGCGGTAATACGTACAGTAGAAATTCGGTCAGCAGTGGACATGATAATAATCTGGTATAGCTTGCTTAAATATCTGCAATATACAATAGATAGATAAATATGAATGATCAAAGGGTACAAGAAGTATCAAATGGCAGAGGTATTTAGGTCAAAATTTTATCAATCATCTACGTGATATTGTAATTAACAAATCTTCTACGTAAAGGTGATTCTAATCTCAAACCGTAATTATCATTGTTTACTTCTGTCTTACAACCAGACGGCTTTCTGCGATATTAATGAAGCAGCGTACGATTTTTAATTCGATAAGGTACCTTAGAAAGAATAAAATAAACTGTACACGAACACGATCGACGTAGAAGAAAAGCTTCTGTCGGTTAACATCATACGATGGAATTACTGTTAACAAGCTGTTATTAACTGCTTGAGCAGAAGGAAAATAAGAAAAAAGAGAATGCGTATTGATTGAATGCAAAAACAACGGAAAATAACGTTTCGCGAAGGTAGACGGATAAATAAAAGTTAAAGAATCGTTCTGATGCATACACAGGATGAGCCAATAGGCGGTACTATTTAAATTAACTAGCTACATATTGGTTTTATCGAAAAACGTCTTAAATGATTTATGTTGCATTTCAAGGCACTCGACGACTGGATGCAATTTTATTTTCTGATATTTTATATTTTCCGATATATCGAGGTGATCTTGGATTAAATGGCGTTGTATATTTATTATAACATTAGTCGATCCAGTTGAGCATTCTCTACAAGAAAGTATTATCTTATTTATACCGAAGAATCATTCGTCTGACGGATATGTTAACTTATATTTGTTAAATTTAACGTACAAAAGATAAAGACAACGTAATCATAAGAACACCGCCTGGCGTCTTTCCTTGACAAAAATAATGTTAAAATATCTGCCAAATTATTGATTTTTCGGTACAAATAGAATATTCAGAATATTCAGTTAGATCGATTAATGCTATAAAAAATATACGGTGCCACTTAAAAATCTCAGGGTTATCTTGATATCTCAGAAAAAGCAAGATATTAGGAAATAAAATTGCGCTTGACGAGTTGTTTAAAGTGCAATTTAATTCATTCTATGGCGTATTTTAGATAGTACTTCTTATTGACTTACACTGTGTCGCATATGTTAATTAATCGGTAAAAAAAATTCATTTCACTTGTGAATTCTCAGCTAAGCATTTTCAATAACGTCATTATAGGAACGTATTTCTTCCACTAATAAATCTTTTTCTTCTGTGTACACCTTTCCTCTCCATGAATTATTCACGTGCTATTTTTTTATCTGTTTCTTTTTCAGGTAAGCTGCACACATAATGAAATAACCCCAGTCTTACTTACATGTAGAATCCTTCTGGTGTGCGTATGTAAGTAAATCTTTGCATTCTTTTCGGCCGCGGATTTCCCAACATTCTATTCCCTTCCATATCTTATTCTCTATTTCGCATTGAACTTTTATCCAGACTTTCTTCGAATTTACCTTTTTTATTCGCTTCGATATTTGTTGTTGTCCTATGACGTTTATAATTCTTCCTTAAGAGTGCCGAAGATGGTTGTGCAAATTTTAGAGTCTAAGAGTGGTAAAACTTCATTTTAAATCTTACTCGGTGTTTTTTAATTAATGCGTTTCCTATGAGAAGTCTGTAACGTTTGTTAATTGATATTCTATTCTTGTGGAAATTTGGGTCCATGTCTCTCCACATCGCCAATATTCGTTTCTTAAGGTTAATGATTTTATTTATTTTAGAAGAACTATGGATAGATAGATAGATCCACATAATCTAGATGTGAAACAGTAATCGAATCTCACTTTAATCTTCGAACATTCTTAATCATGTTATTCATATAAAAGTCAAGGAATTTCTAGTAATAGCCTTTGCGTAATTGTTCGATTCAACTTGACACGAGATACCTTCAATTCTAATAATTTGATCATCAGCATTAATGAAATGTGTAACAATGAAAGATATGATCGCTACATCCTCAAATAAAAGAGCTAGAGGGAGAGTATACTTTAGCGATTCGAGCGATATAAAGTCTATTAAAAACTCGTAAAAGTATTGCGAATTATCACCAGTAGAATTTATCGTGTCAAGTATCTCGTACAATATAAAACAAATATCCTCCCGATATCGTAAACCTAAGCAAACTTTCCAAATTTTCTAAAGCAAACTTAGTAAAGTAACTAACTTACTAAACTTACTTACTAAAATAAAGTTACTTAAGTAGACTTAGTAAAGTAACTAACTTACCAAACTTACTTACTAAAGTGAAGTTACTTAGGCAGACTTACTAAAGTAACTAATTTACTAAACTGACTTACTAAAATAAAGTTACTTAAGTTGGCTTAATAAAGTAACTAACTTACTAAACTTACTTATTAAAATAAAGTTACTTAAGTTGGCTTAGTAAAGTAACTAACTTACCAAACTTACTTACTAAAGTGAAGTTACTTAGGCAGATTTACTAAAGTAACTAATTTACTAAACTGACTTACTAAAATAAAGTTACTTAAGTTGGCTTAGTAAAGTAACTAACTTACTAAACTTACTTACTAAAGCGAAGTTACTTAGGCAAACTTAGTAAAGTAACTAATTTAATTTACTTACTGAGGCAAAGTTACTTAAGTAAACCAAAAATTTCGATTCTTTTGTATTCACAACCTACGATACTTAAAATTGTTTGACACACACACACATACACATATTTGACATTGCAAAGAAAATGGGCGACGATGCACGTGGAATTGAACGTGTAGAGAGTTAGTGTTGATAGACATACCGCGTCTATATAAATAGGCAGTCAGTATTATCGAACGAGACCTGGCTTGCACGATAACGTCGGCCTTCTCGTGAACCTCGACGATAAACTTTTCATTCGTTCACCAGTGGTGGATCCGATCACTTTTACCCGAAGCTAATTAAAATTACACATCGGAAGCAAACGGTTTCATGGTCGTGTCCAACTTTCTTTATTCCTACGTCCCTCGTTCGTTCTTTCAATGAAATTCGATGAATGAAAACGTACATCGCTATCATCAAATCAGAAAAGATTTTCGTGTCGAGGATTCGTGTTGAGGATCGTGTCGAGGTGGATTTTCTGATCCGAGAAACCATCTCGTTTCGTTTCATTGACTTATCGATCGTCGAACGAGATTATGGCTTTCATTATTGAGGATGGTTTCTGCGTTCTTTGTTATTTTTCTTCTGGAAGGGATATCAAGGAAAAGACTCTTAAATATCTTTGGCTTTTATCTATTGTTCATGATAAAATTCATCTGATAGAGGTTAATTATCTAATAATTAACAACAAAAGTAAAATACTAATGGAGAATCTGTTAAATTTTGTTTGAGTTAAATCGGTATGAAGAAGGAGCCGGTTAATTAATATTAATTCGTTATGTCTTCCTTTGACAGACTATATTTAATGGAGAAATTTTGCAAAAAATATTTATCTGAAGAATTTCAGAAATTTTATCAATAGAGATTTCAATGAAAATTTATTATAATATAATTTCTTTATAATTATATATTTATATGTATGTTTAATCTATACTACTACTACTACTACTCTATACTCTATACTCTATACTACTACTACTATACTACTACTACTACTATATACTTCTCGTCATGGGAAAATTCTTCGGATTATTCAAAAATTTTCCCTATTTATTAATAAAATTGGAAATAATTATTTCTTGGAGGTTGGTCCAACGGTGATTACTCTATGTCGTGACCTTGTCACGAAAGTTTAGATTAAATTAATGTCAAGGTCCCGCTTATTACATAATCGTGTAACCCCTTGAACGCTGTAACGTCGATGATAAGGGCGTTCTTTTTCCGGGATTATCTTTAATAACTTCTAATCTCATATTTCTTCAAATGATTAAGTCGATCATTAAAGCTAATATATAAACATTTCCATTTTCTATATCTATTAAAATTGGAAACAAAACTCGTCAGTTGGCCGAACGTTTGGACAAATTCGAGGAAAGAAGCAGCGTAGCGCAAGCGTTTTTGCAACGTTTAAGCTTATCAAACCAAAAATGAAGGTTTATCGAAGACAATTGCCTCATTTCAACAACGAACCCATTTCAATAACGTTATTAAAAAAATAGCGTGACTGGCCATGAACGAAACATCATATACGTCACGAAAATATTTCAACATTTACTGAGAAAACTTTTTACAAATATATTACGTGTATTACCCAGAATATTTTAAATTATAGAGTTTCACTAACACTGCAGTGACTTGTAAGAAACGTGACACCAGTGCAAGTCGTGTAAAAACTAGTAGATTGATGCTAGATTAAACTTCGATAGTTAGATAGTTTAAAATAAATTGGATTACGAGATAAATAATTTAGAAAAATTATCGACTCTCTCTAAACTCTACGATCGAAAATCCATTCTTCTAAGTTGTCTTGTCATTGTTTTGTGACAATTTATTCGTTTGAAAAATAGTTGAGCTCGATCTTAATGATTGTTATTTACTTATTTTATTGTCTGAAATTTATGAAAATCATGGGCCTTAGAATTAGAGAATTTCTTTGAACGATATTTTTATAGTTTTTCTATTTCTCGATAGACGATCTTAACGATAATTATTTACTTATTTCATTGTCTCAAATTTATGAAAATCATGGATCTTAGAATTAGAGAATTTCTTCGAACGATATTTGTATAGTTTTCCTATTTCTCGGTACTCGTTATTCTCCATGTTCGTTAAGAGGATTGTATAAATCGTTTAACACACGCGGAACTCATTTGCCCATTTTCTTTGCTTTTCCTGTTAGCAGATAGAATAACTTACTTTCATTCGAAACGCTGTTTCTCCAGCTGTTTGTCATGGATTGGGTTCAGTAATATTTCTTAAAACATTATTATCGATGGCATTTCCAGGTCTTTCTTTTGATTTCTTTTCTAATGTAAAATTACCAGAACCGACCAATGTATTTCACAAACCGATAATACACGTTTACGTAAGCTGCTTCACGACGCTAAATTGCAATTTTCAGCAACTTTTTGTCACACTTTTCCCGAGTTTACATTTACGTAAGAGATTGAAATATTTTATATTTTGAAAAGCTTGTTACGTATGTATGTTACACGAAATTTTGTTTCTTCTACAATATGATGAATAGAACGAAGATCAAATGCCCTGGAATTATCATAAAAAATATTGAAACGCCAAATGTCAAAATGTTCATCTGACAAATTTCCATATTATGCATATAATATCATCTTTATAAGAATAATTAGACTGCAGATGTTTATGCACATGTGAATTTTAAACATGAAAAAATGCACACAACGCATGTAATAGCGAAAACATATAAAATCCCGAAACATACATGTTATAAATTAAAAAAAACATACTCGTGACGTTTTGTTTGTTCGCTAAACGTAATTTTCATACGTTTCTATACAACCAAACATACTCACATACACTCGTATGTGATCAAACAAACCTTCATTGAGGTTTTAAAAATTCTTTAAAAGCAATAAATAAAAGAATATGAGATTTTCGAAGTATAACGCTATAATATACTTATCCCTTATTCTTTCCAATTGTTTCTTAAAAACGTTCTAAAAATATCTCTTCAGTGATCGTTATTAGATATTATTGCAAATGTTAATATTTGCGTAAGTTGCTATTTTTACGAATACGTGTAAAGAAATTAAAAGCAATATGATATTTATTTAATTATTTCATTAATAAATATGATACTTATTTCAATTTCTTTAGCAGAGTTCATAAAAATAGAAATTTGCAAAAATACAAACATCCGCGATAATATCTAATAGTAATCATTATAAAAAAATTGTTAGGACGTTTTTTTGAGAAATAATTTACAAAGAATGGGCAAATAAATGAATGGCAGAAATGTTCGCGAACGAGGCTAGCTTTCGATAGCGGTTTTCCCGGGGATACCGTAACGCGAGTTACGTGTAAAAGTAAATTCCGAGTGCAATGTCCTCGGACAATTTCACTTTCCACGGGACGAAAGGAAAGAAACTGTACTTCTCATGCGCTCTCTCGCACGAACCGCAGTCCCAGTTGGCTGATCGTAAAAAACCTGAGCGCAACTAATGCGTGCGCCGTTCTGCATTCGCAATAGACGCTATTATTTTGCATTTTTAACGTTGCACCGTGATTTACATACGTTACTCGACGATATTTCATCGGCATTACGACCAACCACGTACGTGTAAGGAAATTTTTATCCACTGGAAGAAAGTTCGATCTTATCTTCTTCTCGCTAAAGAATGATTCTCAATTTTTTCACAATTTATTTGCCTCTTTCCTGTTTCTTATTCGAGATATTTTACGAAGCGATTATAGGAAGTTTGTGTGAAGTCGGCTGCCGATTTTCTGAATTTTGCATTTTTGTTGCTATTGAAATCGATCATTTAAAAATCATTTTAAATTGTTTTAACTATCGTAAACATTGCTCGAAAATATTGCTTCATATTTAGTTCAGGAAACTGTTCATTTTCAATACGACAATATAGACAGTAAACGGTTCTTCTTTTGAAGCAATGTAGAACAAACGTAGGATAACTTGGAACGACATAAAATTCGAGATTTAAAAAATGAGGGCTCACTTCATACAGATTTATAGGAAGCAAGGACCAAGTCAAGTGTGAATTAGATTCTGTCTAATTAATAATAATATTTTATAAAGTGGAAGCTCGATCATATCTTTTCTTCTTGAAAAGAATGATCCTCAATTTTTTCATTATTTCTGCTTCCTTTCTTTCTTCTTTGCTAGTAATATTTTTACGGAGACATCACAGTAAACAAAGCATAAATTAAGTTTGAATTAGATTAAGTTTAGGTCAGGTTCTTCTTTAATTAATAATATTTTATAGCAAGATCATAGCGAATATGGTTATCACGATTTGTATATTTTTTGTCACTTTTTATCTGCCCTCGTTTACTTTAATTAGTTTACTTTGCAGAAAATTTCTTCATGTAGGAAAATTCCCCTATTGGTCAATTTCCTTGGCATACCTTCAGAAACTTTCTCTCGACAATTACTCATCTCTGGCAACGTAATTTCCAGAGCTGTCCATTAACGTTTCCTTATCTTTGTTATTATACAATAATTGAGGTTTGATTCACTTATCGATTCGTAAGCTCGTATACACCTACAACTACCTTTTATCTATAATATAAGCAAATTGATTGCTTATAACTGCTAATGCACTCTGACGACAAGTTAAGTGGCCGTTTCAATATATATAAATTTCTCATCTATCAATGCAGAAACTCGGTTTCTGTTCACTTTTAATTATTTTCAACGACTTCTTTTTTGGGGGGGGGGGAAGTGATCTTGTTTTTGCTTGTTTAGATTTATCGTTATAATGCCGTGAAAGACGTGAATATAAATCATGTCCTGAACTTATAATGTTATATAATTTCTAACATATTCGCGTGACATTCCATGATATTTTCCTCGTATTTCAATGTTCTATGAAAACTGGAAATTAGCGAAATACCTCAGATCGTATCGTAATATGAGTAGTTCAAGAGCTAACTTCGGTTCACTTGAATTGAATCCATAATCGTAACGTTCGATTACCATAGGTACGCGAAAGAGATCGGGAAATCGTTTCATGACTCATCGGTGTAAAAGCTGCGCGCTACGCGATTTTCATATAAAACCACACGCGTCTCTGATGGCGTTTCGATACGCAGGAGGATATTACGAACGTTGTTATTAAGGAACAAAGATACCTCATTAACGTGGCATCGACGTAAGGAAAAATACGATCGTTTTCGAGGAATATCTAATTACAGTTCGACCGCGACATTACGTGACGTTTCCATCCTTTTTGTATACATATACAGGGCGTTACACACGCGTTACTCATTACACTGCCTTTTTAAGAGTGTTGAGAAATGCCAAACATTTCTCGATTAATAATTATCAAAGACCCCGAAATCAAATATTTGACGAAAGCAGTCAGATATCTGTCTTTTCTCTTACAAATACGTTAAACGTTCCAGCGTTCGTTAAGAAGAGCAAAGAATGTCTTGTTTTTCCAATTAATTATCAATCAAGTTCCTAAAAATTCAATGAAAAATAAGGGATAAGAAATTTTTTTCCATCGTGAACCTAAGGTAAGATTGCGTGCCACGTTAGCTTATGTTTTCCTCGAGCTTTGTAAATGTGCAACCGTTTATGAGAACGTTAGTGTAATATCTTGGAATTTTTCTTGTATCGGATTCTTTTTCTTCTAACACCCTGTATAAAGAATTCACGTTGCCGATCGCGACAATAAGTAGAAGTTCTCTCATCGCAATGCCACGCATTCGCGTTTCATGGTCTAAATCCTAGCATTATTATGATTGTTAACAGCAGATTGTTCGATAATTAAAGATTCCTTTTGCGATAATTGCGTGTATCCGTCGCGTGCATTTTTACTTCTGGACAATTAGCCTACATCGGCTGCTTTTGTTTTATCTCACGGTGACTATCGAAATTTCGCGTTTATATTTTTCGACGAATATATATTTTTCACCGCAAATAGAATTTCACTACCAGATGACGGTCAGAAGAATAATGAAATTTCTTCCTTCATACACATTTTTTTATCTCTTTGTTTTGGACTAAGATGACAAGATCTTCTTCAATTTGAATTAATTTTCTCCAACACGGACTATTAATCGGAATGAAGAATCTACAAGTGAGAAAAATTTCTTTTTGTTACGTTTCTGAATATAAAGTTTCTTTTGTTAAAACGCGGATTTTTGAAGAGTAATTCTAAACCTATGTTTGAATGAATGTGGCGATTAATAATAATGTTAATCGTAGTATTAATATTAACCATAGCTATTAATAATAAATATACTTAGTCTGTTGAAATCTAATGAAAGGATTAAGACGCGTATTAGAGTAATAAGTACACAAACTGCGTTGTCAATATTAATGTCGTATTTGGATTAAAATATGGATAGGACGTAATTAACGTAAATAACGGTAATTATTGCTGTATCAAGGTTGCATATCGCACGCTAGTTGGGTCAACAAGGCCGTCGCTTGGAAGACCGTCCTCCACTGACCCAATTTATATTTATTTTAAACGTTAGAACAACTGATTCAAACTTGGAATCAATCGATTTCAAATTCCAAACTAAAATCATAAATTTTAGACTTAGAATCAAACTCGTTCACACCATTCAAAACTGTAGTACATTTTGAATTCCAACTTAATTCGATTCCAAACTGAAAATCAGTAATCTCAGCCTTACAATCAAAGACAAACACACACGTTCAAACTTAATAGATCTCAGGTTCAGATGTAATTAATTAAAAAATGCAAACTAATGAAATCCCAAGCTTTAAATCGAATAATATCAAACTGAGAAGTAATCGACGCTTTCTGAGTTTCCTCTCGATTGCAACGTGTACCAGTTCGATCGCGATCTCCGATTCCAGGAGGCCTCAGCTTCTGTACAATCTTTTTTCTCCTCTTCGTCGTCGTTATAATCACTTACGTATACACACACGCCTCAACGTGTCTGCCACGGTAAAACCGGTTACTGTTTCTTACGTTACAGGAAGTTTTGCCTGGCGCAATTTTTCCGATGCCCTGTTTCTTCTCCTTTTTTTTTCTCCCTCTCTCGCTCTCTCCCTCCACTTCCTCCTTCATTCTTTCTTTTTTGTCCGATTTCTTTTTTGCCCGATCTATTTCGTCCCGCGCTTTGTCGTTATTCGTTCCGCCAGGATCTGCGTCGTTTTCTGGAAAGCGAAGCGCACGATCGTGCGGCAAAAATGCCCGCCGATCGGAACTTTCTCGTGACACTCTCTTACATAAGCGACGCACAAGCCATCGAACATCAGAATTTGTAACGTTACACGGTTCGTATGGCGATAAAAAAGTAGTTCTCTCGATAGAGATTATTTATTGGATAATTTAATGTTGCATGGGAAATATCTGATCAATTGTCCAGATTACATATTTTATTGTTATATGCTTGAAATGTTTAGAAGTATTCATTTATGATGGCCGATCGTTTTATTAAGAATTATTCGTCGAATAACCTCATGGTAAATGTAAAGCGAAGAATCTTATGAATTGTCCAGATTCCAAATTTCACGATTACATGTTTTAAATGTTTAGAAATATTCATTTTATGATGGTCGATCGTTTTAATAGAAATTATTTATTGAATTATTCATATTTAAATGTAAAGTGAAGCAGCTTATGAATTTTCCAGATTCGAGACTTTACGATCATATATTTTAAATGCTTGAAAATATTTATTTATGATGGTCGATCGATTTGATAGAAATTATTTATTGAATTATTCATATTTAAATGTAACTATCTTATGATATGTCTACATTCGAGATTTCATAATTATACGTATGTACCTACATATTAAATGCTTGGAAATATTCATGCGAAGGAAAGAAATGACAAAAACTGTTTTAGAAAATTGCAGAAATTACGCTATATTTTCCCGCGATATGTACGATAATTCTTAGTCCTGTAGTCTATAAATGTTTATAAAATAGTTATTCTAAAAATCGTTTAAAAATAACGCTTTCATATTACGTATTCCTTTAACTATGCTTTTATTATACTCTAACAAAAATCTGTTATTATTTTAGACAATACACCGAGCTCGTTATTTTTCCCTTCAAAAGTTAAGAAGAAAACTTGTGAGTAATTATACTTCCTAGAGGGAATAATAACTTTGTTAATTTTTGGATTAAAATATTAATTTCGTGACTGGAAGAAAGATTCATCCAGATTATTACGAGATTTTTTGTCAGGAAAACTCGTTAGTTATTAAAGCAATAATGTTACTTTTAATGACAATGACGAACCTGTATCATGGCATTTAATCATGCAAGAGCCGTGTCTCATCTCGATCGGTATCGCTATCGTAAATAAAAATCCAGGTATTCGAGTCGCCTAATCAGAAACTAGTTTCCACGAGTCGGGCCATAAATCAACGATACATATTCTCGACGCGGCTAGTAATATTCGCACGCCAGGTTTAATGAGACGCATATACGTCGTTCATCATCGAAACCAACAATTTTCATTGTCATTGTCGTCGAAAACTGCCATCTTGTGCATTTACATTCGAAACTTAATACTTTATCTGTCACATAGGAAACAAAAAAATTTTCTGGAACAAGAAGAGAATGAAAATTATTCGGCGTTATTCATGTTGATTCTTATTGCAAATCATTAGTCCTCCACCGACGATATGGTTTTATAACGTGGTCAGCGGTACGAGTATTTCAGTCCTTGACCTGATTTTGTTATTGTTTTGGGCTTAAAAAAAGTCTGAAAAATTCCGAGCTACTTATTACAGTCCCTAATTTATTACACAAGCGATACTTTAGCCGAATGTTTAAACCTCTTTGCAATAAAAATAAAAATTTGACGGAAAGTTACGAAAAGATTTGTTTGAAGGTGCATACTTTTGTATAAAACAAATATTCAAAAGAATTATTATGGGGTTTCACCCATAAGACTATAATTTTTCGAAAAAATACAAGGTGGAGCGGTAATCGTAGTACAATCGGGCAGGGGATGATCCTATGTGACAAAATAAGAAAAAATTGTAGTAGGACATTTTTTTCATCGTTTTCGAGAAAATCGACTTTGAAGATTTGACAAGTACAGTTAAATTTGGCGAATCCCTGACTGAACAAACGGAATTAATCAACAGACATATAAACTACATTTGAAAACAAGTCGAAAATGTAGAATAAATTTTTTCCTAAGATACTTCATTTTCAAGAAAAATAAATTTGAAAATGTATCATGCGCGCATCCGTAAGCATCCCGTTTTTAATTAAACACGCTGAGGCGTTACTTGTCTGAAAATGCGGCCTCACGCGGAAAGATTTTATTTTACATTTTTTATTTATTTTTTTGAAATGAAAATAATTATGTATGTAACATAAATATAATTATGTGAAAAAACTCACTTACTTAGCAAAAGACTAACGTAGACGGCAATATGAGTCGTTGAAAGCACAGTGCTCGTTTCACCCTCGTGGTATTCAGAACTTAATTCAACGAAGTGAACAGTATTTGGACAGTCAAAAGTTTTGTAGGTTTCTAAGATTTCTAAGTTCTTTTAGATGCGAGAACCACGGTCTGATACCTTCGTTCCGAAGAAATGAAACAATGAAAAATTTCGTTTGGATCTCAACGACTCATATCGTCTGTGAAGTGTCAAGATCGTTTTTATCGACTCCTTGAGTTTTTTACTTTCTACATCAGGTTGATTTACTTTTCGAAAATTTAACGTGATTGTATTGTATTCATACGTTAGATATCTTTTTCGCGATTGTATTATCTCGTTGTACTATATTGTACTACTTCATTCACGGTAGATATCGTGTATGCTTTAAATTACATTTTTATTACGAAGGATACGATGCTGATAATAATCATCGTAATAAATAATAATAATCTCCTTTGGTCTCGGAGGTAGAATAAGCTCAACGTAATCCCTGCGTGTCGTAAAAGACGACTAAGAAGGAAAACTCATGGAAATGGTGGAAAATGTCTAATGATTATCATGACGCTGAAAAAATTCATATATATGTATTTATATGTTATATGTATATAATATATAAATATATAAGTATAATAATATGTATATATTATATGTACGTATACGTATTTGTTTAATATTCATGAAATACGAGTGCGGCAGAGTCTCCCTTATCCCAACAAATAGGGAAATGGGTTCATTGCGATAAAGTACATGCGCGTTCGGATAGTGAAATTTTCAGATAATAGAACAATCACTTTTGTCATATGAAATTTCATTTGTTCAAATACAGATTAAGATTAGTAGTTTCTTCGAATATTTATGGGTGCCATACATTTCTGCTTGGCAAGTCACAGAATTTTTTCGACGTAAGTAACCGCATAGGATTGCATTCTTTTCATGCTTCGAGCCATCGAAGCCCTTTTTCGAATGCTACGAATACTTTGGCATGAGAAGCCACCTCATCACCACTTCCTTTTGTTGTTTTCATTTGTACAAAATCGTCACTTGTACTTGTACTATTGTCTTCATCGCAATGAAACATTATCACACTTCTTTGCATCAGTATATTTAAGGTTTGCCTATCGTTACCAGCATCCTGGCAATCTACATGCTTTAGATTATCTAAATTTATTGAAAATTATTTCGATATCATGTTCCTATCTTCTAATGTCTGCAGTTCCCGGCTTTCCCAACACTTACTTTTGCTAATTCTGTTGCACGTACGTCATTTCCGAATTTTTTCAACATATCATATTTTCTCTCGACAGTTGGAACGCCATTGGTTTCATATTAAATTCCTATAATCGAACGAAATAAAGAATATTATATAAAAGCATAAAAAATTATATTATACAAAATTACAAATATTATAATATACAATTATGCAAAAATTTCAAAACAAGCATAAACTCTGTTATTTTTCCATTATATCGGCTGTTGTATATTTTACTGTATATTATATGCTGTTTTATATTAACATTCTGCAAAAGTCACAGACAAATTTTAGAGAGCGTAGCGCTGTAAATCCGGCCAATTTTCAAACCTTGTATTTTGTCTGCGTACCCATAAAGAATTTATTAATGAACGAATATCACGCCATTCTTATGTACATCCAGAGTGTTTTAAGGTTTCGTGAGCGGTTCGAATAATTCGGGTCGCAGACGAATTTCTCTCGCCGAAAAAAAGTAAGAAAAAAGAAAACGAAGAATGGTGAGAGGAGAAGAAAGAAAAAGGGCCCCGAAAAAAGAAAGGGGGTCCAAGGGAAACGTGTTCGCGCACACCGACGAACATATATGAGCTTGGGAAGGATCATTTTTATATTTATCCCCGTGTAAAGGCGTATAAACGAACACGTACCTAAGGAATCGTCGTATGTGCGTCCTCGTTATTTCGGTGAAAGTGAAAGTTGCGTGGCGTGCAACTTCCCAGTATGATCGTGTATCTTTGTCGAAAGGGAAACGTACACATGTATAAAGTCCACGAATAATTCCGTTAAAAGCTTCTTCGAATTTATTTTCCGGTCCTCTAGATGAATTCACAATTTTTTCAATTTTATTATTTTTATTGTTATAAATATGATAACACAGTAATAATTACGATCGAATTACGAGTCTCGCAATTAACGTAAGTGAAAATGGTTCGTTCGGACATTGTTTATATTGGAAATGTTACGAACAAAATGATATGCAGCGATTCCATTGCAATGTCACATTCTTCCTATTATCCCGATACGATAATAAATACGAAGAAAGTTTCATAATATTTAAAATAATATTTGAAATAATAAAAAATAACACGAACAAGTCGAAGATGAGCTTAAAAGTCTATTTCGAAAATGGCCCTTTGATTTCGTTCGTCAAAAAATTTAAAAAGAACAGTGTTTTATGTAGTCTACTGTCCAAGTAGATAGATAACAAATCAAATATTTCATAATGTTTAATAAAGTAGATAATTAAAGCGTTTGCTGATACAGTGGTTATCGGTGACTCACGTAATCTTCTTGGAACGATTAGAATGAAGTAAAAAGTTTCATAAATACGATATAATATTTTGCAAAAATTAAATATTCTAATGTAGTATATTTTAATTTATTTTGCTATTCACGGCGAAATACAGAAAATTCGTGTGGCAGTCTGTGTGTTAAAAATAAAAAGGAGTCGTTTCAGAAAAAGTCCTTTGAAACTGTTTTATCCAAATATTTAGAAAGAACAAAATTCTTAAAGGAAACAATAGAAATGTTTATCGAAGCTTAAAAATTTGTTTGTCTAAAAATTAGCCAAATTTTTATCTAGTCTGCGGATAGAAGAACGCTCGTCTTACGTAGCTTAATTCTACGTTTCGACCAGAAAACGATTCATTATAGCTATTTGTCGAGCGCTATATTTAACGAGGATTTAACGCTCGTGCTATCTCGATTAAATGCACTCAATCACCGGACATGATAGCTCGTAAAAAGTCGATCAACAGAGCACAGGAAAGCAGAGTCCTCGAATAAAGGCGACGAAAAGAGAAGAAACGAAAACCCGGTCTCGCGTTCCGCGAAACAAAACCAGGTTTGATTTATTACCTGGCAGTGGCGGAATAAAACGAACACCGACTTCCTCAACGCAATTGGACTTCCTGCATAATATCAAGATCGAGTTTCTATTTTTTTATTACGATTCTTTTTCATTTTTTTTCTCTTTCTCTTGGTTTTCGTACAGTTGCTGTCTCTCGATACTTTCTTGACATCGATTTATATACATATGTAGCTATAAACAGTTTTCGAGGTATTTAATTCTGTTTTATTTCATTTCTGATTATATCGTTTCGAGTTTCGAGTGTGAATTGCTTCAGATGCCGACAGAATTTTTCTTACGATGTTTAATTATAAAATATAAAATATGCTATTTTTCTCTATGAAAGAGTATATCCGATTATTTTTGGAACAGTCAGTTTTTAGACTTTCGTTCTCGATTTCTATTTGTAAAATCTTCTTAATTCTATAAAAATAAATCTCGAGAAAGAGTGTTTAACACTCATAGCTTTTGTAAACTATGAATTATTCAACAGACGAGTATTATTTTTCCAGGATAAATTTATAGAGCTACGAATTCATCAAGAACTAGAAAATTGCTCTTTGTTTCAGAATGCTCTTCTACTCTCGTTATTTTTAATTAATTTTCAAATATTCTATTTACAATATTTCTTTTTCAATTTTTATTCTTAAAACCTTCTTAACCTAACGTAAAGAGATTTTTCCTGAAAAGATTCCCTTTTTCCTCTTAAAGTTTATACGCTCTATTTAGCGTAAATTTTCGCCCTCTTTCCTCTTAAATAATTGATAAAATATGCAGAATGTAAACGTTACTGAACGATATCGATGGAACGAAGTATTTTCGTGAATGGCCGACGGCGTATCGTGCGAGAAGCAGCTACCGATAATTATCTTTCAGCGACGATTCGACTCTTATCTGGCCTCGAGTTCAATCGGGTATATAATTTACTTGGACGATAATTGACAATTACCGACGCTTCCTTTCTACGTTCGCCGGACCAGCTTCCGAACAGCAGGCGATTTTAATTGATACGCTTCACTCTTCACGGGACACTTTTAATTGGACACGTCTTAGGAACGATAACGAAGATATGCCTATTATTTCTCGGTGTAGTCACGTCATTCGACTCGCCTCTCTTTTCTTTTCCTTCAACAATATTTTTTCTTCAGCTCGATGTTTTTCCAATTTTTTTTTTTTTTTTTAGATCAAATTACAAGCGCAATAATTTCTTTTATTCACTTGGCCGTGCTTCGATTGTTTACACTTTCTAGTTGTCAAAACGTGCGGATATTTATCACGGATGTTAATCATTTTTTCGTGAAGATTCTTAATAAAAAATTAAACAGGTGAATTTATAAGTTAGAATTAGAACGCTCTTATTAATGAAAAATTACCGTCATTAATACTTACCCTGTTGGTCAAAAATTAAGAATTCGATATGCGTTTTCTGGGAGTCAAAAATGAAAAATAAATAAACTTAAAAATCTGCGATTTCAGAAAGTCCTCCGGTAATCTTAAATTTATAGCGATCCGAAATTTTCGAGAACTACTAAGAGAATTCATCACTAGGGAAATTACAGAACCGTAAACAACTACTAGAGAATTCTAGTAACTCTAAAAATTGGCTACAAAATTTACTTTCTACCATCTTACATAAACTATACAGAAACTGGGCAGATTCTTGTGTTTGTTGACGCTCATTATCCTAACTTATTACTTTGACTCATATTACTCCGATACCTGTTTTTCAAGTCCATAAAATAACAAGCTTATCGTGGCTATTAATCGTTTTAATATCCTCGAAACTGCCTGGTATTTAATGTATCGATAAACAGCGAATTCTGCGCATTATACAGTACGGTCTCTGTTTACGTATATCAATTCCACTTATTTTGACAACATTGTAATTAGTGGTGAATTAAATGAACTTTGAATCTACACGTGTATCTGAACGCGAAGATTTATTAGACATGATCGAAGGCTCTTATTATATGAATTTTAATTATACAAATGATTTGTCCTCTTACAAGTTCATATAAATAGAGTTCTACTCCTGTAGCTGGAGCGTACATGTGGTTAGGCGAGATGTGTCAGAACATCGCCATGCAGAACTGACATTTGGATGGCCTCCTTTCTCCGCGTGGCACGTGGGCACAGACTTTTCGGCGTGCAATGAGAAAGTTGTTAGATATACAGGGTGATCCTGAAGCAGCGAAACCGCTTGCACCATTTAAGCGCTTGCCAGACTTTATTTACAAGTGAAACGGGTTTCTCCCACTCAAGCGTCGTCGTCGTCTTGCTTTAAAATTTGTTTTGAAATCGAGATAAAAAGGAAAAGCGGGAAGCGATGTTAAATCTGTCGTAGACCTCCTTCTGAGCTCTGCTTTTCCTTTTTAATACCGATACCTTGGGTTACGATGTTTCGCAATTTCATATCTTTATAGAGAAATAGAACCTAAGTAAATAGATATACAGTGACGCGAGTAATTGTAAATTCAACCCCGTTTTCTTATTTTTCATCTGAATGTTAAAAAGCTGAAATTGACAAAATCTTTTGTATAATTATTATAATATAGAACAAAATGGGAGACACAACAAACAGAGGTTTTCTTCTTCTGAAGCGCGAAGTTAAATTTTATCTTAAAATTGTTTTTGGCTGGGAAAAAATATTAAGTCAATGTTAATTGTTATCTTTCCATTCAATATTTAGTAGATTTTCATTTATTTTTATTACTTCTGTTAATCCGTTAGCTACACTATCCACTAATTTATTTAAAGTTTCATTTTGAATATTCGCCCACGCAGATTTTGTTGCTTTTTTCTTTCTTCTTTTTTTTTGTAATTTAATGATATTTTCCTCTGATTTCTCCTAATCGTAAACCTTTTTTTGCTACAATTTCCCATAGATTCTCGATCAGGTTCAGATCAGTACTCAATGCTGGTAATGGTAATACATGGTAGCGCAATAATCCATGGCAATAATTCTATTCCGAAATCTTGAAACCTTCGTAATGTCGGCTGCATGAATAGGAGCATTGTCTTGTTGAAAAATTGTTTTCTTGTCTCCTCTTTCAGTTGTGAAAGGCAATAATTTGCCATGTAACATCTTCTGATATCCTGTAGCGTTCAATTTAATCTTTACGAAAACAATTTCACCTAATGTTCCATAATCTCCAGACATGACCAATGGTTTCATGGAAATATTCAGGAAATAATGTAAAAAATGTGCTTGGGTCTCTAATTATTTACACCACTGTAATATAGTTTCACTCATTTTTTCACAAATTTATAATTAAGATATATATATATTTATACAAATTCATATCTTCTTGTAGATAATTAAAAAGAGTAAAATCTCGGTAAAGATTTGTTTCAGTTGTTAAATTATTGCAGCAAATGCTATGTATAATATCTACTTTTGATGTTTTATATATTTTCGCCTATTACAATGCGTTTCATTAATTTTTTTATATTTCAATTTTTCATAAACAACCTCAGTCTAATTATCACGAATACCATATTTTGAAACGCAGTCTAACTATATATAATGAATACTATACTTTGAACCGCGATCGAACTACATATAATGAATATTATACTTTGAACCGTATTCTAATTATAATGTATAATATTATATACATTATCTATTCATTTATAATGTATATAATGTATAATTTAGCATATTATTTGCATTAT
Source organism: Bombus flavifrons (assembly GCF_040668555.2). Lineage (NCBI taxonomy): Eukaryota > Metazoa > Arthropoda > Insecta > Hymenoptera > Apidae > Bombus > Bombus flavifrons. Next base: position 5,010,982 of record NC_138455.1, on the reverse strand, counting down.
GTACGCTTCTATATATTCCACTTTCCTACGAGTGCATAAACATTATTCAACAAATTACACGTATAAACTTCTCCTAATTTACGCGATTGCTAAAAAATTTGAAGGACCTTTGGTAGTTGATAAGAGAAGTAGAATTTAAAAAGAATCCAAAAAATAAGAATCCGAAACAAATGAAATTTAATCTACAAGTTTATCTGTTAGACCAGCATTACTGATCGCTGAAATTTAAAATTTTCCAACTTTTTGTCTAATTACATGGTCAAAGGGTAGTTCTAGTGGAAAAATTTAATTCTATACTTGCGATTTATTTTTACGCGTAGAACAATCTTCAATCGATTATTAGTCCGGTCCGGAATTAGCCACGTTCGAGTATACTTAATAAATTTTCAAACTCGATTTTCTCGAAAATTCAGCCGAAAACGAAACAATTTCTTTGTATATCTTTTTCTTATTTTTAAGCAATCAATCACGTCCCGCTTTTACATGTCTTACTAGGTCGGATCCTGTATATTGTCTTAGATAAGATCAGTGGCGAAAATTAGATTCAAGAACTTTGTTTCAAGTATATTTCACACATTTGCCATAATTTACAAGTATCCAAACATTTATAAACGCTAGTGTACGTCTAAGATGGATGAAAGGGCGAGGAGAAAAACGAACCGGTCCCTAATCGTCGGAACTGGCAGAAAATGACGGCGGCCATCGCGGCGCTCATTGACTCGAATGAAGTTGACCTAGTGAGGCACCCACTGGTTGTTTAATCTAAAATTAATTCCTAACAGCTGCAGCCCGTTAGGCGACACGCTCGCCGCCGCTTCGTCCACACGCTTCTTCTTCTCCCTGTCTTTTATTATTCTTATGTCGTGTCAAGGCCGCATTCCAGTTTCATTTGAACTTTCAGAGGAATCGTATTGTCGTGATGCGGCTTGTGGGAGAGACGATGTGTCTCGAAAGGATCGCGAAAGTAAGCGAAAGGAGGAAGCCAGTCTTGGTCCAGGTGTTAATCGATGCTATCGACGCTGTGATTATGTTAGTTATCGACGATAGCGTGGTAGTCTCTTTTACATAGATTTTTTTTTATATTTTACTGGAGAGGTCTTAGATGGATTCCAAATGTTTCTTCTCCGAAGGATTTCGAAAAGTAGTATAGGAAGTTTTTGGATTTATGTACTACGTGGAAACTGAGATAGCAATACATGGAAATTTACGTACTTACACTTACATTAAGTACTTACGTACTTGCACTAAATTTCCACTTACGTACCATTTACTTACGTCCATTGGTATCCGGACAGTGAATATTTACAGATTTCGCTTATTCGACATTGTTTCGACAATTATCTTCCTTCAGTTTGTTTTATGAATTTATTATATAATCTGGATATTATTTTTGGACAATATTAAGCGATATTTATTAACAAATGATATTGATAAAATTGTTATAAATGCCTCTCTTTTTTTTTAACTGTGCAATCTATTTTATATGTTTATTTCTTGTAAAGTTTAGGCATCAACCATTTCAGATTGATAAACATGAGAGAAGAGCAATGCAGATGTTCAGATGATTTTTGATGATTTTTTATGATTTTGTGTCTACGCATGTTTTCACTTACCTATCTTTATGTAATCTATTTATATAACTTTATCAACATTATTTGTTAATAAATATTGGTAATTAATATCGAATTATTTATGTATGTATTATAGTATTGTATTATAAATATTAATTAATAATGTTATTGTTAATTGATATTGTTCAAAAGTAACATCAAGATCGGAGAGAACATAATAAATCACTAAATGAAACTGAAGTGAGGTAATTATGCGAAATTCGCAAATATGTAAGTTTATACTAAAGTTACACTTATAAACTGGGGTGTAGGCGTGGGAAAATTTAACTCTATAGATCTTTTGGTATTCTTTTTATTGTCGGAACATATTGAAGATTTTTTCAACTCGAAGAGAACTTAAAGAGTTGTGTAGACATTAAAGAGTGGAATTTTTTTGATTTAAGCACAATTGAAGATTTGCGATACGTGTACATAGAAATTTAGAGATTAAAATGTGAGATGTCTTTGGATACACTGACGCCATAAGGTATTTACACACCATTGTATTTATTGTAGCGTTTTAGATATTAATTAAATAACTTCAAGTATATTAAGTAAGTTATAGTAGTACTTTCATATAACTATGAAAGTTTGATACAATGAAAATGGAACGTAGAAGCTGATAAACAGAAGCTTTATTAAAAAATAATGGTACTTTTTCTGGTCACTCTATGAAAATTTTGGAATATGAAAGTACTTCTATTGTATCGCCTTCACAGCGTGTCTGACAATGAACTACTCGTTCTACTTAACGCTGTTCCTCCATGTATCCGCACGTTCCAACGAATTAATATAATTCCAAACAATTATTTAGTTTTCTGATAAAAGTAATTTATGTGCAGTATCTTCTTTAATGTTGACGTTATTATTGTTATTACTTATCGGTTACGCTCTTAATGATGTAACAGCTCGATGACGCGTTCAGTTTTCCCGGGTGCAGATTAGTGTACCATTCAACGTTAACATAATGTAATACTCTGCTACCAATACCACGCCTGTTTACGGCACTCTACCGAATTACACAACAAACAAGACAATGAATAACTTGTTGATTGCAAAGTTGCAAGCAACGTTACAGAAATACCAGATCTTTTTCTAAAACAATTGGACATGAAATACAGTTCGATTTAGTATTCGCTAAGAATGCTAGTATAATATTTTTTTACAATAAACTGTCAATTAGCAATCAGAATTATTTTAGAAATTGGCCATTCTTAAAAAAAATACTAAAACAAGAAGCTCAGTTCCACCGTCATGTTAATAATAACGACAGAACAGAAGGCATAGAGAGTACATCTTGCATCCACGTTACCCAATAGAAACATATGAAAATGTTAAAAATAGGACAAAAATATTTCACGAATATTTCCTGCAGAACAAACTAATGTTTTCACTGTATTTTACACGGCGATTAAAATGTAAAGAAGTACCAATGATAAAACAAAAATATATACGGGTATCTCCTATAGAACGATGCAAATAATTTCACTATCCTAGAACACGAAGAAATGTTTGCAAATATTTCTCAAATATTTTCTATATAATAACTCAAAAATTGTATGTACGTACTATATTTTTACTAGGATTTCATGTGTACTTTATCCAATGAAAACGCCCAGAAATATCAAGTATAAGGCAAACATATTTCGCGAATATTTCTCAGAAAACTGTCAGAGAGGCAGTCAGTATATTTTTAAAAGATAATTAAGATTTGAAGGAATGTCAAAGATATTTCTCAGATATTTCTTACTAAACAATCCAAAAGTATTTTACTGCATTTTTACACGGACTTCGCGTGCAGGTTACCGAATAGGAACTAGCAGTAAAGAAGCCACAGGTTGTCGCTGCCACGATAACGGTGACGATTGTACATAGTGAAAAGAGGGAGAAAGAAGAGTATATAGGAAGACGATAAAAAGCATGAGAGAGATAGAGAGAAAGGCGAGGAGAAAAGGCCCGGGGAAAAGGCTTGGAATCGTCGTCGACACTTCCGCGATCTATGGTGATCTTAGGCGTTTCCCATTCGCGTGACCGATCTTTTCCACTCGTGTGGCCAACCAACTCGTTCTTCCCGTATCGCGTCTTACGTCATTGGTTCACTTTTGCGTCGCCGTCGATCGGTTTCGCCGAGAAAGTTCCCTGACTGCTTTCGCATCGTTTCCTTTGACATCGCCGCCATCCCGATTTCATTTTCAAATTGCAAACGGGTTTTCCGCAAACTTTACCTTCGTCTCACATTTCTTCCTTTCTCTCTTCTCTTTTCATTTCTTTTTCTTTGTTTTCGAAAAGTACTAACCAAAGAGCACTTGTAAAAAACACTGTAAGTGCGAAAATTGAAAAATTTTGACTTTTTATTGGAAAATATTTTACGTACCAATGAGAATACCATAGCACAGAATTCAAGTAGGATTTCCCTTTCTAAACAGTTATGAATAATGCTAAAAGATGACGTCATAGCGTCGCCTCTATAGAGAAAAATATAAGCACGAATAAACAATAGTTAATTGTTTCTTGGCTTTTGTCTATGCCATATATCTAAATGAATAGAACGTTGAGTTTTATCTACGAGCACGTGCTGCCACACGCAGAGTTTCCTACAGATACATTCCCCTCTTTTATGAATTTGGACTACATCAATGCACAAAGTTTCCTTTCCTCCTGAAAAACTTGCCTCTTGGCACTTACAATGTATTCCATAGACATCCTTCGGTTGTAATAGAAAGTGGTTTATACGAAACGTGTGATCATTGGTTCAGTTACTTAGGCACGCTGTAAACATCACATTCCACTGGAAACAACAAAAGCACGGATAGAGTTTGCTATAACATCGCGATTGGTCGGTAGTAACAGGTTTCGAAAGGCACGTGTGTCCTTCGATATTCCCGTCTCGTCCTTGGCAATGGAACGTAGACGAGCTACGTCGGATCCACGTAATCACAGTCCTTTTAGTTTTAAATCCTTAATCGTTACATTCTACGCGACTTCGATCATTCGCGCAATTATTTCCCGACATTCAGCCCTTTACGTAACAACACCGTGCAACATTTGCATGGTAACCCATCCTCTTCGTTGTTCCGTCTTCGTCCTTGAAATCCTAGATCCAATGGCATACCGATCAAATTGGCCAAATTGCTCACGAACTAGACGCTTCCTTGTTGCAAAACGGAGTGTTTATTGCGGTTAGAACAGGCTTTTCTTGAGTCTCAATCAACTTTTGCCTGATCGCAGGATTTTGATCTCGGTTGCGAAATTTCTTCACGTATACAGTTTGCTAAATGATGATGTAACGTTCCTAACTTTTTTTTTAATTATCAATTCTTCGTAGGAGAAGATTTCTTTCTCACTGCTTTTAGGCAAACTGCGTCGTTTAGGTTTGAGACTTAACTTTTTTAATGCTCTAGATTTTACTGCTTTAAACTTGGCAAGATTCCGAAACAGTTGTTAAAATTTCTTTAGTGTGCGATTGTTCATTAAATCGAAGTTTGAATTGGAAACTTCTTTCCGATAAAAAGAAGAATTCCGTTTGAAGAGATTCGTGGATGAAATGTTGTTTGCAGATGTTTTGTAAGATGTTCAGAGTGGTACGAAAGACTAGGAAATTGCAGAATTGATATAAAAATTCCAGATTCTCGATGAATACTTTATTGAAACTATCGAAATTAAGCAAAGATCCAAATAAAATTACGTCAAAGGTCATTGTGAAATATGATAAAGACTTGTGGCCAATAGCATATGTGAAAACAGCGGAGCCACTTTAGATTCTATTTTAACGTACACTATTTTTAACTTGTATGTTTAGTATGAAAGTGTTCGTACATCGACCGTACAGCAAGTTAAGGTAATAGCAATTTCCTTTCTGTTTCAGGTAAGTGACCATGAACGACAGCAGAAGCTACACCAGTACTTGTATAACTTCTTGTGGGTAACATTTACGAATTAATCTTTAACTCTCGAAGTTATACTACTTTCGATAAATATTAATAATCCGGCGAATGCTATTTATAACTATTCTTGCTATTTCTTTAGCAACTGGATATTATTGATTTCTTAAACTTTTCGGTTATTATTTTACCTTGCGGGCTATTCTATCGCGAATTTTTAGCCATTCGAGCTATTATTGACATTTCTTCTTTACGATTATTAAAATTAGCTTTTGAAACCTATCATCTAGGAACAATTTTACAATTTTTCTGAAAACAAACTTAATTCGTGAATTTCAGTAGTACAACAATCAAACGTTCTTTTGTGTTCTTCTGTATATCTCGAAAATTGAAACAGGAAGAAATATTTCACCTAGAACAACACGAAATTTTTTAAAATATATCTACAAAATAACTAAGATGCAAGGAAGTATAACAAAGTGAAGTAAAGGTATTTCATAAATATTTCACGTAAAACAGTTCAACAATTTTTATCAAATTTTTGCGAAGGTTAGTAGAGTGTAAAGAAATATGAAAATTAGTATGAGAATATTTTAAAAGTATTTCCTGCTAAAATAATTCGTCTACGAGCTTCGTAATAACACGCTAGCAACAACGGAAGTTACCCACGGAACAGTTGTTCCGCCAACGATAATTCGCAGTTTATCGTGTTTGTCGAAGCAATTACGCAAATCGATACGCGAAAGAGAAAGTGCACAGGGAGTCGCGTAAGTCAATCAAAAAGGAATCTAATCGCGACCACCACACGCGGCTCGGTTAACTCTTTCGTACCTAGAATATTGTTATAAGATTATTAATCTCAGAAAAAGATTGTAATTAATTACTATTTGCCATTCTAAATTCTAAAGTTTGAAAAATATAAGAGCAAATTACAAATGGTGTTTAGGTGTGTAAAGAGTTGAAAGGGTAAATAATCTTTCGTAAGTAATTATTTGTATTATATTAGACGTAGAATACATGACTTTATAATCAGAGCGAAATATATCGGAAAGAAGTCATTTCTACGTCTAATATATGCAGATAAGATGGAATATATGTATTGTTATATTTGATATATGAATAATATAAAGGACACGAATGCATAATTAATTGTGTTATACGTCTAAAAGAAAATTAAAAGGATACTTGCATAGTTATAGTGAATAAATAATATGTGAGAGTGCAACAGTGTTGATTCTAATGAATAAGTGGCATAAGACACACAGAGTGTTGGTTGCATTAGATAAATAATATTAAATCTACACGCACATATTATTATCTACAATATATATGCACAATATGTATACATAATATATATTATGCAATAATACAAAAGTGTGCACCACATGAGTTACATTAAATAAGTAATAGAGGAAAGTACACCAAATCAGTTACACTAAATAAATAATATAAAAGAATATACAATATAAATTACATTGAATAAATCATACGAAAAAGTGCAGTACCTCAGTTACATTAAATAAATCACACAAAAGGCTACACCACATCAGTTATACTAAATAACTAATACAAAAAGGTATATCACTTCAGATACATTAAATAAATAGTATAAAAGCGTGTGATGTTGGTTACATTAGAAATATGCACGATATAAGATGCATTAGGATACATCATTAATTTTTAATAAGTTAAAAGGGCGACCCATGGAAAGAGCAACAATGTGCACGATTTACATAGGTCGTTTCATATACGCACGCGCAATTTCCCTGATGATTACAAAGTCTTGGTCGCGTCGAACTTTTCCGGTGGCGCATCGCGTGTACAGACGTTGAAATCCCTTCCGGTTCAGCGGGCCTCCTCTAAGATCACGCTCGAATTCCTCGTCAGAGATTTCTAGTTTTGATTTCCGTGTGCAAATTTCGCGAATGCACATCGTAATTACGGACTATACATTCGGTCAGACTTAATTCGATTCCTTGCTAATTCATAGCTATGATAATTACTCGTAGTTTTAGCAATTAAGTTCTACTTTCCAGGAAGTATTAAACTATCGAGTCCCCGGGTGTCTGAGATCACTTATATTGCCGAGATCATTGTTTTTCTTATTTTTCATGAAAGTTTCCTGCGAGGTTACAAACTTGTCAATTTTACTTTATAATCTGGTAGTAATTAGATTAGCGATAGTAAAGTAATTTGATCCATAATCTAATACAATGCTAACAATTCCACTGTCTTTTAATTAAGTTTCATTTCTCCGTAATTTAATAATTTACTTACCAGACAGATTTACTTATCTAGAACTTCATAAATTTTACCATTCATAATTTAATTTCATCATATAAAATTAAAAGAACCTCCTAATTAAAAATACGTAGCTGCCTACCTACAGTAAAATCTGGAATTTCCTGTGTCCGATCGATAATGAGAAGAGTTGGTAGGAAATAAGTATTTAGTAATTTTTGAAAGTGAAAGATCCGGTAGCCCGAAAATTTCTAACCATTTTTCCATTAAAAAGGAATTTGAAAGAGGAAGAAGAAAATATACGTATATTGGGACACGCGATATATGTGTAATGGCTCGAGAAAGTGCGATCTGTCGAGCGAACATGCGCGTAGAATTTATTGGTACGGGGGCAAGGTTTCGCGGAACGAAGATTTTTCGAGTAGATCGATTGATTCGGGGCGGTGGATCTCTGGCATTTGTGGCTGGATCGGAGCCCGGAAGTCGGCGGAGCGTTCGCTCGTTCGCCCGAGGGGAAAGTGGTTTGAGCAACTTTCACTTGCTGCCAGGCCAAGCCACGTCCTCTTCTCCTCGAGTCCTACTCGAGACCTCGACAGTGTATTGTGCCTTGTTTCTTCGAGGAAACACCGTTATCGTCATTATATCCTCTTAATTTCTTATTTGACACGTGAACAATCTTAGAAGAAAGGATTATTCTTTTTCGCACATAAGCTTCGCAATTTTACCATGGTCTGGTAATCGTTACTTCTTTGTTTATCAAGAAAAACGTATTATCTTGTATCTTAAAAATATACTATTTTATATCTTGAATGTTATGAGAAGGGAATTGCTCGAAGTTGTGCTCTCACGATTTACAAATTTCTTCCTTTACTTTTCTCGAAGAAAATGTATTATTTTTAGGAACGTTCTAAGGGGTTAAGGAAGTTCTGGATTTTACAATGGTTTATTAATTTTCGATCTTTTTCGAAGAAGAAGAAATTATTTTAGCAACATTAGTATTGGAATAGCGTAAAAGAAACTCGACATCTTCACTTTTACGTGGAAATTGATAGCTGCACATTAATTTATTGTGTTAGTATCACTTTCTTCGCGTTTTGCAATAAGTATTATAAGAAAGGAGTTATTCATTATTTGTACTTTTCGTACGTGAGATTGCAAATGTTACATTGAGTTGGACAGGCAATTCGAATAATAATTGACCTCAGGATTTCTTGTCCGCCAGTAATTAGATTGATTCGTTAATCATTCTGTGTATTAATCAGTCGCTTTCTAATCGCTGTTGGTAATCACGTATTTTAAACGACTATTTTATGACTTTCTAGCTTTACTATATTTATTTAATAGTCATCCTTTTGATTTAATACACAGTGTCGTTAAACATTATGCTATCATTGCCATCAATCTACAGTTAAAAGATAAAATTAACTTAAAAAATCGATAAACTATTCGGATTATCTCGAGATTCAACGTAAATCCTCTGTATTGCTTAATCCGCGTCAATCTCTGCTTAATTTATTCGTCTAGAAGTATCTGGATAATATATTAATATTAAGTATAATTATTATCCATTTCTTTCTTTCATCCTTTATGAAGTTGTCTTCGAAAATTAGATATAATACCTGATTTATAGCAGAGACAACTTATATTATCATATTTATAGGAACTTTCAGATGTTCAAACGATTAAATCATTTTTTATGATGAAAAAATAATTCTACAATGGTAGAAACAGATTAAGTACTTACATGAGCTATTTCACCTGCTACGCGCGTTTTATGTATTTTTACAGCTTTAAATATCCTATAAGGAACTTAACGTTAGCAATTCTATTCAATAAATAATCGATATTATAGTTATTAAACAAATCCTATAATAAGTTATTAAACAAATAGATTGCGGATTCTTATACGTTTACGTAAAATTTAAACATGCAGAGACACACAGAATTAGTATGGGAATCAAAGAAAATGCGAAAACAAGGAAGTATTACGCTATATTTCCTTGTCCTTCGTACGATAAATTTTACAATATCAAATTTTATAAATTATATAATAAAATAAATTTTGTAAATATCTTTCAAACGAATCGCTCTTCGATCCAAATACCTTAGTACCTTGAAAAAAGAAACGCATCGAATGGTGCACAAAAAAATGCATCGTTCCATTTGAAAAGTAGCAGTGGCCTTGACTTTTCATCAAGATAAAATCTTTTCTCAAGTTCTTAATATTTATCGCAATTTGTAGGCGATTAGAAGTCTAGTTATCTCATTAAAGCCCCGTTAACTCATTAAGCAACAACGTTGCGCTAACGTAATACTCCATTTGCATGTTTCGATTAATTCACATCATCGAATTCTGTTATTTAACATCGTGGGAGGAAATTCCAAGAATTCGCTTAATACTACGAAATTTAAAGAAACTATCATTATTTATAATATTACGACGAATCATTGTTCTTCAATGGGTTAAAACTGATTGAAATATTCTATTCTCCGACTACCGGAGATGCCTGAAAAATCATTAGGACTGATCCTTAAACCATCCTGTATATGACATAAATTATAATATGCAAGTACATAAAATATGCAAAGTTTTGCACCTACTATGATATTGATCAGGTAAAATCTCTGCTTAGCTTCTATCCCTTTATTCGCCTATATAAAAATACGAATTTGCATAAATATCCGCAGTCTAATCGATTAATCAAATCATCCCCTTATCAGTCTACGTGTTCCAACTCAGTCCGTCTAAACCAAATCTAAATTCTATTTACACCAAACATCGCTACCAAAATCCTCCAACGTAATCCAACATTCTCATCATCCTCGTCATCGCGTCGAAGTAACAAACGAGTGCAATTCAAATACAGGAAGAACCGCGACTCGGTCGATCAACCGAGAGTGCAAATTAACTCGACGCAGTTCGCCAAGAAATCAGATTGCGAATGAAAGAGAAATCCGTGTCTGGAACGTGGTGGGGACTCGTGCACATGCTCCGTTATAATCGAAACAGGGGGTAAAAGCGGGGGAAGGGGGAGAAAAAGAAAGAAAGAAGGAAGCGGAGGTCCGTGGCAGGAAGAGAAGAAACGCGGCGGCGACCTTTCTTCTTTCCTCTTTTTCCACTTTCCTCCGCCTTCGTTTCTTCCATCCCCACTCCGTGCAACCCCTTTCCCTCCTTCCTCTTCTCACGGAAATGACTTCGTTATTGCGTGCCTGGAACCTATGCGCGTAACGCGTAAAATGCTTGTTCCAGCTTATCAGGAAGCGTGGAAAGCGACCGCCGACCAGTCGACACCCAATAAAAAGCCCAAAAGAATGAAATTTCTCTGCCGGTATATGTGTATACAGGGTGTGCTACAAATTCCATTTTGTTAATGCCAGCAGTTTTGTCGGCAGTTTAATTCCATTTAAATTCCAATATTTGAAGTAATTTCGTTGATTCAATTTTGATAAGTACCTACATTATTTCCATTTCGTTAATATCACCAATTTAATTTCATTAAAATTTCGGAACTTGGAATCCATTTGTTAATTTCATGTTGTTAATGTTACCAATTTAATTCCATTTAAATTTCGAAATTTGAAATACCTTTGGTAATTTCATTTTGTCAATACTACCAGTTTTGTCACCAATTTATTTCCGTAGAAGTTGTTATAAGGGTTGAAATGTGATCAAGGGTTTGCGTACGAGGGATTAAAAGAAGACGCGATTTATCGTTCTGTAATGTCTGGACTTTAGAATGGTGAATACTAAATTCTGATTGTAAAAGTACTATGATATATTTGCAACAGATTTACTTCATACTTATTCAAAGAGGAAAGTAAAAATTGATTGATCTCTTCTACGCGTATCTCGACTTGTGAAGAAATGTCGGCACTTTATTATGTATTTTTTTCAACTCTACACCATTCCATACTAACTTTTACTACTTATCTTACTTGCTGTATTTTTAGAAGAATTTCTGTGAAACAGTAAGACAAAAGTGAAACGTAATTTTTCGTCGAACCATAGCTACAGAAAATATTGTACTGTACTACTAAATATACTTCCCATTCTATCCTGTTCTAAATTATTTTATTTTGTCTATTCTGTTTTCTATTTTAAAAGAATCTGAAGTTAGAACAAAATGAAGAAACCAATCTAATTTACTAAAACCTAGTGTAACTTACACATAGCATCTATGAAACGAGAGCAAAGAAAATGAAGAGAGATTGGAAGGTAGTAAACAGTATAACTAATAGTGTTGTTTCAGAAAGCAACGATCTGGTATTTATCGTAGAAACAAATATAAAAGTATCTCCTGAACCGTTTCTTAAAACTCGCTGTGTGTCCAAGGAGAAACGTATCTTGTTTCTTTCGATTATCTTTATCAAAGAGAAATTGTTATCGATAAGGGAGCAGACGGGGAAAGCGAATATATTGCAGACTAATTATCGAGGAAATTAATCGTGTTTTTATTTCGAGAAAGTCGATTTTTCATCGGCGTTAGAAATTCTGGAAATATCGTTTCGTTCTCGCTTTCGTTATCCCAACTTTTGGCTTGCCGGCAGTCGAGTTTTATCGCTTTCTATTTAAATATTCAGCGAAACACGCTTTCTTCTCCTCCTGTCGTTTCAAAATTTATTGAGGAAATTTCGTTTCGTACAGTGGTTAAGAAGCTTCGTGCAAAAATAAAAAATCTTGCCTTCGTATGCTTCGGTCGCTCCCTTCGCTAAATTAACTCCATGTTAACATCCATTGCTCGCTTTTATCTGTTAAATGTTTATACTGTCGCCTGGTATCTTGACGTAAATCGAAAAAAAAAAATGTCTCTGATATGGAATTAAATTAAAATGTAAATAAATATATAATGAAAAGATATGTATCTCCTACGCAGATCTAGTAAAAAATACATATCTTTATTAAACTATTAAGTTAGCGTTAGTAATAGATTACATCTAAATTACATTTGAATATTCAAAATACCGCGTACATTGTAGATTTAGATGAAGAAGGAATGAAAAAAGATGAAAATGAACGCTATATGAGAAAGTATGTAATACAGGATAAACAGGCCTTCATCAATATACTTCACAAACAGTTACACAATAAAATATACACCGCAGTAAAAACATCTTTCTAAATTCTATGAAAAATAAAATGTTAGCAATTCTGATTACACCAATAATAAAATATCAATAATGTGATGTTAATATCATTTATAATTTGTAGTTTCCTAGTATTGATACCAGTAATAAGCAACCGATCGATTATGAGAAAGTCGCGAACATTTTGCTCGTTCTCAGTCACGAATAATACACGTATTCTCAATCGTACTTGAACAACTCGGTTCTATTTCATTCGTACCGCTATTTGTTCTCGTTTCCGCGTGGATCGTGAACGTGTACTCTTTCGGTGTATCAGGAAATGCGTGTCCCCTTCTCCGTGCTCGCAAGGGAAAGTTTTCGTTCTTACCAAATTCTTTCTCCTCCTCTGTCCTGTTCCCCTTCTTGTTTTTATCCCTTCCCATATTCGAGACACTGAGAGAAACTCGAATCGCCCGGTTTTATAGCGCGTTTATTATTTCTGTCTAACCGGGTGGTTTTCGAAAAGAAACGGAAATTAAAATTCCAAAGAACCGGAGACGGTAATTCAGCGAATCGAGTATGATCATTCTATGGAAGATTGAAAAGATTTCAGGGAGAGAGTTATTTTGATCCGAGATATTGAAAGCTCAAACTGACCTATTCCACTTTTTAAAGAATTCGCAATTTTAGTACTGCGATGGACGATTAATGTTGAGTTTGTGTTAAAAGTCGAGTTGATCAGCTTCGCATGTGTGTAACTCACGTATTGTACATCCAATTGCATACTTGCTAGATACGATTTTCAGATAAATTTTGATCTTTAGGTCCTTGGAACTTTGAATCTGAATTTTGTAATTTCGCAGTCTTTACATTTTTAGATCTTCGAGTCTTTGGATCTTTCAATCTTTAAATGTTTTGTTCTTAGAACTTTCAGATTTTTGAATCTCTGAATACTTAAATATTTAATTATGCGATACGTAATATTATAGAAAACAAATGTTTTATATATTTGAATAAATAACCACCATAAATAACCAAATCGTTCTATGAACATTATCACTTGTCACACGAGTATTCTTCGAAGTATCACTAATGCAACGTGACGAGGCGCCAAGTATCGAAAGAATTACAAAACCACGATGAAAATCCTATCTAATTAACAATTTCGAATCTTATTTCTTTTTTATCATCTTTTATGAAATGTCGAGTATACGATGTATACTATGTGTATACTATATGAGAGTGCATTGGCTGCGGTCGTTTCTTCGCGAATAATTTCTAGTCGACCGCGAGCGAGCGCTGTACAAGATAACGAAAGGGAAAGATAACCGTGGACAGGCGCGACCAGGCGTGAATTATTTCACGTAGACAGGTTTACGGTGCGAGAGACTCAGCTAAAAAAAAAAACCATTCTCGAGGAACAGGCCGCTTCTCCTTGACAGTCTCCTTCCGCAAGTGATTGACGAGCTACCGAGTCACTTTTCTGCATTCAACCTGTTAGTACCTTTGACGATCTTGAACCGATTTTATCTGTGGTTTAGAAAGCACTCGTGTTCCACTAATCACGAATTATTTAGTATTTATCAGTAATTCCAAATACTTTCTACGTTTCCTTCTAATCAAGTAAGATATTAAAGGGAAAAGACGGCGGTTCTTGCTGTGTTCAAAACTGGTAATCTTGTTTGAACTTTTAATGGTTTCCGTATGAAGAATATTTGTTTCTTCTGACGCATTTCCTAGTGAACGACTTTTAGTAAATTTTGCATGGGATTAATTTCTAAAAAGCATAGAAATATTTCTTCTGGAATTTTTCATTTGTAAAGATCACCATTTTATATTGACACCATTCTGGTGGTCGGTTTTTTTTAAAAAAGTATCCATTTCCTTTGATATATAACGTCTATATGTACTTACCGTACTTCTTGTTATATTTTTTGATAGCGTTTGCAATTACGTTTGTATGAGAAAGATCGTAAAATGATACAAAGTGGCACTGCTACCAGTGATGGTATTTCTAAATACTGATTATTTATTCTTACAGGTGGTATCAAAGTACAGAAGAACGAAATAAAACTACGTTTGAAATTCTAACAGTACATTTATTCTTAACCTGAGCCAACCAAAATTTCGACATCAAGCAATCAACATTTATCAACAATCATTCTAGCTTTCAAATTGCACTAATAGGGACTTCAATCAATCATAATGTTAAACGAAACTGCAATTGTTGAACACTGAAAAGGAAACGGTCGTAGTTATGCCTTTCAATTCGTGATTTTCCAAAGTAACTCTATGCTTCCATCGAATAGAGTCCCAGGATCAACCAATCTATAGCATTTATCAATTCTTAGTTTCCAAATTACATTAAAAGAAGCTACGATCAATCATGGTCTTCGAAAAAATTCCGACTATAGAACTTTAAAGAAAAAAAAATGCTGTTTTTTACTTCCTATCTCTAAATTCTCGAAGTAACTATAGTTCCTGCGCAATAGGATTCTGATATCAATCAATCTATAACAGTTGTCAGTTTCTAGCTTTCGAATTGCATTAGAGGAAACGACAATTAATCACAGTCTTGAACAAAATTCCAATTATAAGATGTTAAAAGGAGAAACCGATGCTCTTCACTTTCTATCCCTGAAGTTTCAAAGTGACTCTATGGTTCCCGCGGGATAGGGTCTCGGAAACGTTACTATGTGGTTCGCTGCATAGTCGTGTGCATCGAGGCGATAGGAAACGATTCCCAGGAGGTCTGGAGGCTATCAGAGGAGCGGCCAAGGACGTCTTCGTGGCTCGTTGCGTTTCAACCCGTTATGCACGAGCTCGTAACTTACAATCGCTGTATTCCAGACAAGACAGACACGGATTTCCCTATGTTTATTGTTCTCGCTTTACCCTATTTCTTTTAATGTCGACCCTCACAGTTTCGCTTACTAACATTAGTTTATCGTAAAATTAACGATTGTTGTTCATTAGCGTAGAAAGTAAAGGAAAAACTATTATTAGAAGGTTTATAAGAAAGTAATGCCATAGTTTTGTAACGTGAAGTATTTATTTATTTTCGTTGTAAATAGGGAGTAAATTTCGCTGAACAATTTTCATTGGAAGATAAAAAAGGTAGCGATTCTTCTAAACCGGAAACATTGATTGATCAAGAAAAATAGTCTCTCGCGAGGTTTCACCATGGATAGATGCATATCAAAGAATTGTACGGTTTGTATAATAGAGTATTTGTGGTCCCGTTGTTAAACGCTATCTTATTCCCGATTATTAATTATGTTCTGTTTTATGTTATTCGTTATTACTTGTCTAAGAATATTCTGCTTTTTAATGCTCCCTTCTATCAAAAGTAAATTACATCCTAGTTACATTTAATGTAATTAAAATAAATCCAAGGAAAGTCGACTTGTCTTTTTCTTCTATTATTTTTAAATTATAAATTATAGCGTATATTCCAATTAAAATTAATGGTTAAATAGGACATAAAATCTAGTATTTCATTTTCGATTTCTATTTGTTTGCTGTTATAGATCGTAGAATTGGAGATGCTTTAAATCTAAATAGAAATCCATAAAAATGGTAGCAATAAGCAGAAATTAGGGAAGAAAGAAGTTTTTATCTTTTCTAGTCACCAAACATTATTGTATTAACTAACACACGTTCGCGATATACCTAAACTAAACTGAACTCAAACCTAGCCTAATCTAAACGATATTAGCAATAAGGTCACTAAAAAGCAGAGATAGCATTCGCGTCGAAAACTCGTTGAAATATATAACATGCTAGAATTGTTTCTTGCTTCTCGTTGACATAGTTTCACGATAAATATGTACGTGTATCTTGCTGAAAATATGCGAGGCGACATTATTACCAATAAAACTTTGCCTAATTCTTCTTGTACAATTTTTTAATTTAGCACAAAAAATATTTCTGAACAATCGTCCTCATTTCAGTTATTCAAATATTGATTATATCGAAGCTTATCAGATTCTCCGTTATTGAGAGACATTCTAATTTAACTTCCAGTAATACAAGAAAGATTAAGAAATAGAAAATTCTATGATCCGGTAATATCTCAAATATCCATTTAAATCGCCGAACTGGGCCAACGATAAAACGATAGATTAATAACTATTATTCTCGATAAAATAATTTCATCATTTATTTTCGAAAGTTCTTATTTTATGACTTCATTAAATTTTTCATTGAATTTTCATTTAATAAATCATTTCCTCTTAATAGATATTTTCGATAAAATCTTGAACATCGAAAATCTCGTTAATAATTCGATAATTTCACGTGCAACTGTGTTTCAGTATTAATTTAACATTTATTATTTCGAAAGTTCTCATTCATTTCTATATACAATTCTACTTTTCGTTTCTTGTAGCTTTCATCGAATTTCCACGTGGTTTCCTCTTAACACACGTAACATCGACGCGTAAATATAACTCCAAACAGACGGTCTCGACTTGGTAATCGGTTTCCTCTTTCCCGTGTGCAATCACTTCGAGCAGTAAGCAGTGTCAGTAATTAGAGAAGACTGTACTAATTAGAGCGTACTCGAAAAGAGAAAGCATTTTAAGGAACACACACGCAGTCGTGTGCCTACTTCCGGCACTTCGAGGATCATGAAAGATCCTTATTTTTCCCTCCTCGTCTTCGCGAGCTTTTTCATCGATATTACGTAAGTCGTTGTTGTATTACTATATCCCGCGAATTTTCGAATAGTAAAATTTCTTTACGACGATTTTTCTATTTTCCGACCGTTAAGCGCACAACCAACGAAAGTTTTTTTCATTATCATCTTTTCCTATTTTTTTCTTTTTCTGATTATAGCTTTGGTTTTTCTGTTTGACTTGCTTTCCTAGTTTCCACAAGTTTGTGTTTAGTAACGTATGCTAATCTTAAATCCTTTTAATTAAGTTTAAATTAAACTCTTAATTAAGAGCGCAAGTAATAAAGTTAGCGTGAAATACCGCGCTGCGTTTTAGTGAGTTGTTGAAGGTTTGGAGCAGAATTTGAGTGCTAGCGGAATATCAACATTTTTCTGACTTTTCCGAATTTTTTGAATTTCAAATATCTGAATTTTTGAATGTTTGAAGCTTTGAAGAACTGAACCTTTGAAGCGCAGAATCTGTAAAGCTCTGAGGTTTTGAACCATTGCTTTGAAGCACTGAATCTGTGAAGCATTGAATCCTTGAAGCACTGAATCTGTGAAGCATTTAATCCTTGAAGCATCAAATCTTTGAAACATTGAATCGTTGAAGCACTGAATTTTTAAAGCACCAAATCTCTAGTATTAAATCTTTGAAGCGTTGAAACTTTGAAGCATTGAATCTTTGTAGCGTTAAATATCTGAAACATCGAATTTTTAAACCTTTGAATCTCTGATTCTTCGAGTCTCCGCACCTTTGAACCTTTGAATTTCCAAAGTTTGAATCTGTCATGTTTTTGAACCCTTGAATTTTGAGGTTTAGAAGTCACAATTTAAATAAAGAAAAATTTTAAATAAGAAAATTTCAGAGATAAATAACGATAAGAGATACAACAAAACGTTGTAGAAAATAAATTTATCCCACAAATGTTTAAATTGAATGGAAGACCCGTATTTATGGTAATGTATTACGTAAACGCTGAACGGTTGACCGCAAGTGTCTAATATATTTAATGGAAATAGGTGTTTGTAGAATTTCGATTGTAAAACTGTATCCACTCGCCGGGCAGTCAGTGCAAATGCAATTATCGAGCGGCGAGGTTAATAGATTTTTAAGATAACGTGGTTTGCAGATAGTTTGTCAAGGAGGAAGACAGCGGCTTACCGCAAACATAAATTATCGGCACACGGACAACTGCGCGAGATTTACAGATCATAAGTCAGAGATTCTTTCTTCGCTCAAATTCAGTCGATTTTCTTCTTGGTCTTCAATTTTACATACAGTCAAACAAAAAAGGTAGTAGTCATCTGAGTGTAGATTTTGTATTGACATTAGCACCTGAGAATATTTCCATTATCAACAACATACAATAACATTTTGGAAAAAACATAAATTCATCACAGGATGATCTAGAAAAAATAATTGTATGAAAATTCTGGTCTGTGAGAATTAGAAACTTTCTTATAGTGGAAAATTTGCACAGAATGTTACTGCAAAAATTAATATTTTACAATTTGGTCAGTATTTCCAGACTTTTTCAAACTTCAATATGAAAAGAGCTATTTAAATAAGTAAGATATCATCAAAGAAAGTTTCACAAATAATTATATTTAATAATTCTACTTTAAAACTATTTAAACCTAACTTCAATTTGGCACAAAGCGCATTTAAATTCTTGCAATTCGTCCATTAAAACTAAATCTAACCTTAAACTAAACCACATGTTGAATCTTTCTTTATTTGTTATACGTTTTTTATATTTTTATACTATCTCACCATTTTATTAATGAATATTTATATAGTTAGTTCTACGTTAGGTTTAGCTTTAGTTTTGATATAAAATTAAAAGTACTTTGAATTTTTTGTGACACTTTTTAGAATGATATGTTACTTTTTTAAAAAGCCCTTTTCGATATATTGAAATTAACAAAAAATGGGAGATACCGAGCAAGTTATTATCCTATAAAATGTATAGAATGTTGCTATAAATTTTAGTCTGTGAATATTCTTTATATCGAAATTATTCTACATTATTATACATACATTCAACAATCATATTTGTTTCTTCGTACCATATTTTAGATTGTTTAGGTCTAGTATAGTTTAGATCTTCTAAGCCGATATAAAATCAATTATTTCTGTTGCTCTACTTGCTTTAGATCTTGTACTAAGTTGATAGAATTTAATATACATAGCATATCATAACCATCTAGAATCGAACTAGGATTCAGTTGTTCTACAAGCGGCTCGGGGTTGAATTTATAAACTTGATCACGAGCTAGGCCTTGATCACGGATTTTAGTTTCACTTCGTATTCGATCTATCGTCCGAAATAGCCGAGTATCGGTATACCAAGGCCACAGGAAATCATTTCCAAACAAATACCGTTGTTTATTCACTTGCCAACAGTGGCACGCCATCATTGTTGTCAATTATTCCTATTCCATATTTTTTTCAACATATTTTCATAAAAAGTAATATTACGATTAGATTAGCAGAAATACGATTACTGTTATATGCATACATATTTGAATAATTTTGTTATGTTAATGGATATACAAATTAAATTACTTTTATCAGAAAAGTTCCTTAAACGACCCGAACAAAGGAACAAAGTTAATAGGATTATGTTAGAATACTTCAGAATATGTCTGGCAACATACTGTCCGTTTTCCCTTATCCTCTCCATTCTCGTTCTTTATTATATGCACGTTATACATGTATAATACATAGACAACAAGTTACAATTATTTTGTACGCTATAAAGATATAAAAACTATATAAAATACTGTAAATTGTAATTATTATCCTTCTATTTATTTCAGTGTTATTTATTCTATAATTTTTAGTATCTTAATTTACATTTTATATAAAATGTAAGATCTTAACTTAACTATATGTACGTAAATTATGTTCTATGGTCTCGTGGCTAAAAAGTGCAATTTTCATTGAAACACGCGAGTGACACGGCAAATTGAATCAAAGTATCAAGATTATGAAAGTGTAACGTTGTTGGGTCTATGCCGTGAATGCAATTAAGTTATAACAAGAAACCGTGGCGGTTAATTGATATGTAACAAAGATAAGCCGCTAAAAGAGCGGAAATCATCGTTGTTCGTTAATAAAAGTGTTTTCAATTCCCTTTCACCGGCGTTTATCTGGAATCTCGCTGGATTTTCCATGGACGGACAATGGTTGGCTATACGCGAACGCAACTGCGTGAGACTTAATGGATATTTTATTCGGTTTCGCGAGTTATTGCCTATCAAGTTAATTTCACCGCCTGCTACCGCGTTCAATTAGAAACGGTGCTCGCGATTTCACGCAAATTTCTGTAGATTGTTATTGCGAAAATAGAAAGAAGTGACGCGAGTTGTTTTTGCAGTTTCAAGATTAAAATGACACTGATTAATGCAGAGGGGAAATTTTTAGAACTTTCGGTTACAAGATTAATTTTTTTTTTGTGCGCGAGAAGGAATCATTAATCTTGGTGCACAACCCGTTGAGTATTTACGTTTCGAATTTGACGTTTGTATTATATTTTTATTAAGCAAGAGTAAATGTCGCGAAATTTTGGAAAAGAATGTTCATAATAATTCACGTAAATTTCACATCGATGTAACGGTAGGTTTTATATAAAAAAATTAATATACATTCAAAAATTCTTCTACGCTTAACACATTTAGTTTTCTTGTATGTTCTGTCTTCTGTATTAATATTCCATTAATAATCTTTATTATATAAAAAGTAGATAAAAAAGATGAAATTAAATATCCTAAAATAAAGTAACCAACTTCTAAACCCACTAATAAATTTTCGATCGTTTATTATTACTATTAATCGATTAATTTATAAAGAAATCTTTCTTTCAACATGGTCAGACTTCATTCTACGTGTCACGACGTTTCTACCGATCTTTATTATCTTAAAGACAACGAAGAATCGTTTCAATCTCTTCTTCTTCTTTTTTTTTCTTATTTTTTACCGCCTTCCAAGACCTTTAAATCCAATAACAAAATTGTCAGTCATTTATTATTACCACTAACCAACGAATTAATAAAGAAAGCATTCTTGTTTTTTAACATGGCCTGACTTCATTCTACGCGTCACCACGTTTCTACCGATCTTTATTACCTCAAAGACAACGAAGAATCGTTTCAATCTCCTCTCCTCTTTTTTTTCTTCTTCATTTTTTTACCGCCTCCTGGGGCGTATACACATGACTCATTCCGTACTTGAGTCAGGTAAAACGCTCGCGTGTTGTCGATTACGTAAAGGAGTATCTTGCAGGGGAATCGGGATGACGGAGAACCGTGGAGGAGAGGAGACGAGAGGAGAGAAGACCAGGGAACATAGTAATTAGAGGCACGCTCTCGGTATAACGAAGGAGTAGAACAGAGAACTGGTTCTACCGTTAACAGAAATCGTTTCTGGTCAGATTCAGAGCCAGCTTCTTTCTCTGTCTCCGCGACAATTGGCCTTTACGGTATTTCCGCTTTTGTTACGTAGCCGCCCCGAACAGGAACTCGGTCAACTCGATTCGACAAACGCGTTCATTTTACATTCCCGTTCGCGAATTCCCTTTCAGGATCAGCGTAAACGTCCCCAGTTTCTACATCAATGTTTAGTTCATTCTAAATCTGGATTCAGCTCTGGCTGATCAAGCTCTAACGCTTTATCGTTAATTAATCGTTGAATATTTTGCTATCTGGTTATTGACCTTTGAACTGCCTTCGGAAAGGGTTTTCTGATATCTCGGACTTTTCTACAATCTGTGGATTTGAAATTCGAAATTTCTAATTTTTGGCTCGAGATTCGAAGACAGTCGGAACTTATTTCTTATAGATTTATACGAATTATGGTACTTTGTTGTTGAAGAATATATATAGCTATAGTCGATTATTGATTTTTAAATTGTCTTCGAAAAAGGATCTCGATATCTTGTACTTTTTCAAAACTAAAAATTTTAATTCTAAATTCGAAAACTTTTATGTGTCGTAGGTCACCAGGAATTGTTATGTGGTATTTTATCGTCGAAAGATTTATAGCAATATTTATTTTATTAATTTACTACTTCATTTATTTCGAATCATATCCATCTCCTAGGATTATTGGCGACTACAGTTGTATGCGATTATGATATCTCATTAGCTTATACAATATTAGGCTATCAGCCTATTGTTTGGTCATATGTATGCACGATATTTACATTCGCATTAGTGGGAATATTATAGTAATATTTAATTACTGTTTCTGTTTGAAGCATTCGATATTCCATACAAAATTTCTTTTTTGACGGTTCCTAAATGAATAATTAATAGCCAAATCAAATACAACTTGTTCTCCTATTTTGTTAAGTGCTTTTAACCTCGTTTTCATCAGGACGATTAGATTCTCCTGGATCTCTCAGCTTTCCTCGTAGCCATCGCTCTTTGCCATTCTTCCATTTGGTTTCTTCTCGTGTTTCGCCGTCTCGTTGCTCTTCTTCACCTTCGTTCGTCACGATTCTCCCTCTCTTCTTCCCGTTTAGCCGGCTGTTGCTCGTGTTCTAGCCGCCACGCAACGCGAGATTAGTTCCGCAGAACTGGCGACGACCGACAGCCTTGAACCAAATTGCGAGCTGTCGTTGTTTAGTTGTTTAGCTCGCGTGCACGGAGAAACTCGGTGCACTTCGCACAGTTATTAGGCGTTTAACGCTGAAGCATTAGAATCATCGAAATGACCAGCTGATCATTTTTCATAGTAACTTTACAGATGTGTAATGCTACAAATTTGGAAAATTTAGTGAACTTTTGGTAAACTATAGCGTCACATTATAGTTCACTATCACTATAATCCACTGACTATAGCGACAGTGCAAAGAATATCGTAAAATGGAAAATATAAAGTAGATTTTAAAGAAAACATAAGCATAGGCTTAATTTAAATAAAGATATTTGATATTTTTATGTTAAATATTGAAAATAACTATGATCAAAGTCACCGATACAAATTTTTATTACAAATAGCAATAATCTTCTGTCGTTTGTACATATGAGCTTATTTTCGAAGGCCAAAACTTATGCTCATGCATCGTCTGGTATAAGTTGAGTTTAAAGTGATAGGAGATCGTCAATGTAAAAAAGAATTGGGAAAAACGAGGCATTATATAAGGTTGCTAACCTGTTTCTGTTCTAAGCTTCCTTAGGGATATACAATGATTCTGCACATGTAACCTTAATCTATCTTACGCAAATGATAAACAATATAGAAGTTCGAATTTCCTCCTGACAATTGATCCACTAGAAACTTTAACCAACTTTGACTTAAACTTAGAAAACTTTGATCGACTCTATCTTTTACAATTTTCCAAATTTCTATAACCAGATCATAGTATCAGTGCATGACATCTCATTCGAATATTATTGCATCTAAAAGGATCATTTTAAATCTTAAAAATCTTAAAGCAACACTGACGAAGCAATCTTTCTGTGTTTTCAAAAATCCTTCGATATTTTTCCACTTCGCGAATTCGTTGGAACGCTGCGATTATACTTTACAGATAATCGCCGGATAATTCACAGTCATTGGAATTACAATCTGTGACAATCACGGACATAATTCAAAGATCGTTGATACTGGCGGGAGGGAACGACAGCTGAATATGAATATTAAAATCTTCGTTCGTTGAAATCTATCAGACTGTGGTGGCGGCACGACCTCGTCGACAGTCGGTGTACCATGATAATAATCATTGAATGCGGTTTTGTCGCGTTTGAACCGCACGCTCAGCCATTGGAAAAAAGAGAAGAAAAATAGAAAAACCGTTCTGTTCGTTGGTTTTGCCTGCATAGGGCCTCTAACCATGTCGATACAAATATTAACGATCTACGACGAATCTGACGTTCATTTTTATCGTTACCGCGTATATTTCGCCTTTGGAAAAAATTATGAAAATTGTTTCTACTAGAAAAATTAAGAATTTGATTATTTTATATCTTTTATGTGTTTTCATATTTGGAATATCGAAGGAAGAAGTGCAGTATTTGATCTACAAATTTAGATCAGAAATGTAGAATCGGGATAAAACTCTTTATTTTATGCCAGGTTGTTCTCTTCTGAAAGAAACGTTGACTTCTTGTGGAATTTCTGGCATGCCACTGATCGACCATTGTTACTCCAACCTCGCCGATCCAAGGCTACATTCACAATTGCGTAAAAATAATCTTTTAACCCTTTATAAAGCCGTGGAATTTGGAAATCTCCTCTTAAACTTTAATTCGTTTGTTTATCACTGCGTGTTTATTTTATTTCGTCGACACATTTACACATGGAACTCGCGTATTTCGATTTATTTTGTAGAAGCTTCTGCGAAACTAATATCATATAAATTAAATTCCTTAAAAATCGATTTTAAGTTTAATTTGCATCGTGGATAATTTAAAATTAATCTGAAAATTAAACTCGGCGAATAATTGGAAAACAACTGGAAATTCAAATTTTCGAATTCGACGATTTACGTCTTTGATAAAAGATATAAAAATATGACAAAGACGAAAAAAAACGTGAAGAATGTGGCATATAAGAAACAATTAACACAGTCTTCGAAGGGGATAAGAAGAAACGCGGAAGAAACGTGGCGAACCGAGAAGAAGAAACAGACGAGAGAAGCTGTTAGGCCGGCTCACTATTTTTGGAGGAGCATCTCCAAGGCCGCCGACTGATTCGCATGCTCCTCTTTTTCTTTTCTTCCACGAAATAATTTCTGATGGTCGCGGCTTCCGACACCGTGCTGTTGCCGGGAAAAAAAGGTGCAAAGAGGACCGGTGGAACGGGGAGGATGTATGCCATCGCTTATTCTGAAAGGCCTAGCTTCTCTATCATACTCGAAAAAACGAAGGTGAAAGAGCTACCTGAATGGACGGAAACGAGAATTCTTTTTTAAGAAATATCAACTAAATAATGGAACTTCTTAATAGCTTGAGAGTTGGACACTTTGCGAATGTCGTGTTTGATAGAGGAATAGAATGATCTATCTTTATCCGATCATTGAGGAAATCCTTTGTCATAAATTCTTCCTTTCTTCACGTGGACTTTTATTCCATCGTCTTTTTTATCCATTCTACGATGTAGTCTGAGCTATAACATTCTCACATCTTAGATGTCATCGTACATAATACAATTATTAATGCCTATTTCTTACGAAAAGTTGAATATATGTATCTTTTTGTATCTGCCGCTAGTAATGCAAGAAATTTTATTAAATGCTAATTATTTCCTAAATCATTCAAAACCTGTCCTTTCCATAGCACCTCTCCTCTGTATGATAATTCAAGAGTTCTTGTAAAAAAAACACTATTAAGTGTTAAAATTAAAAAATTTTTATTTCTTTATTGGAAAATATTTCATATATCAATAAGAATAGATAGAATTTCAGTGTAATTTCCCTTTCTAAATAGTTATCAATAATGCCAGAATCTGATGTCATAACGTTGCCTTTATAGAGAAAAAAATAACTGCGAATAAACATTAGTTAATTATTTCTTGGTTTCTGTCTATGCCATCTATCTGAACAAATGAAAAAGAATTGAAAAGTAAGAAATAAGCTTCTCTTCCATCTTTTATTGGAGAAAACGAAAGAAACTAAGTTCAGATGATACAAGATACGAGATATTATGGAAAATATGTATAAGTAAAATTTAATTGTCTTTGATGGAGTGACAGAGTTTGTAGTGAATAACGAAATGAAATTGGTGTCCTGTAGGAAAACAAGGCAAAGATGGACCGGAAGAGAAGAAGGACGCCGATGGAGAACTATGGGGCAACGTGGAAGCGCAGGCCGCCTTCCTCGGCCCAAACCTCTGGGACAAAACTCTGCCCTATGATGCCGACCTGAAGGTATTGAACCATGTATGTACAAAAACGCGATACGGTAAGCTCACAACTCGGCTGAATACGGATCCTCAATGCCTGGATCTGGAATTATTTTAAACAATCTGGATTTTTGCATTTCTTCTTTTTCCTTTTTTCTTACATCTTCCTTCTTCGTACTAATTGTGAATGGCAATTAATTGGACCTCATTCTTTCCCAGCAGTAGGAAAAATTATCCTTTGTAGTATCGTTTTGTGGAGTTTTACACAAGTGTTGCTAATATATGTAGCATTACAATAGCGATAGATTAGTGGTAGGAGTTTGGATGAAATTCCATAATGCATGGTTCCTTAAAAAACGTGTACGATTTAATCCCTATTTCCTCCTACTGATAGTTAAGAACATTATAAATTCGCCTCGTGTTTTATAGGCTACCATTTTTGATAAGAAATAACACATCGATATAGAGGCACACCACGATACAAAATTAATCTTGTCTTATTCTTTCTTTAACAGAAAAGCCAATTAACTAAAAATATCTTAATTAACCCATTAAGGATTATTTTTCAGTTAAACATGTTCATATTCTAACGACAATTTAACAAATCCCAGTAATATAAATTAATCGAAGAACAAGAAATGCAACGTTGGTCCTTAATGGATTAATTTTATTCCACGTAATAATTGACGTATTAACCAACGATCTTCCAAAGAATGTAAGGCGAAAGTCAGAGAATCCACCGAGTTAAAGAATTATTCACTAAAATCTTGCTTCTTAACAATTCAACAAAAAATGCTTGCAATAGCTCGTTTATTTGTTTTTTTCTTTCTTTCTTTTTCGCGGTTCATCTTGATACCCATGGAATGCTCGTATTAAGTAAGAACGATTGCTCGTTTCGGCAACCGATGTACGGGCACTATTTTTGTAACCGAAACGAAACCAAAAAGATGATGGTCTTTACTTCGTGTTACAGTACGTCGATCTTGACGAGTTTCTCTCCGAGAACGGCATTCCTGTGGACGGCGTGGCCGGCGGCGGACAGGGCACGATGCAGAGCGGGCAACTGCACAAGATCAACAACACCGAAACGCCAGGGCACCAAGGACCGGCCGGTCTTCACTTAGAACCGGTCACCAAACGCGAGAGATCACCCTCGCCGAGCGAATGTTGCTCCCCTGACACTATGAACCCACCCTCACCCGCGGACTCCAGTGAGTGAATTTCATTCCCTAATTCCTATCTTTTGCGATACACACTTCACACGTCGATCTCGGTGTCGATCCTGAGCAATATTAGGGTTTTATAGATTTTATGCGACTTGACTTTCTTTCGTCGAGGGAGAGCTGTCGTTTGGTAGAAGCGGATGAAGTATAACGATCTATTATTTTAGTTTCTGATTTCATTATTTTTAGAAATTTCTTACCTTTTTGTAGAAAGCATTAATATAGAATTTTGTCAACGTAGAATGTCAGGAACTTGGTGCTTAACATTTAATTCAGTTTTTTTAGCTTCATTATTTCTAGAAATGTCTTTTATGGTATAGAATTGTATTCTCAATTATATTTTTTTAACATAGAATTACTTGTATCTGCCTTTTGTATAGAATGTTGGAAACTTAATTTAGTTCGTGAGTTTCAATATTTCTTGAAATTTTATACCTTTCAATACAGAAAACTAGTGACTTTTGGGGGGGAATATGCATTGTAGGCCACTGTGACGTAATTTTTAACACAATGTTATATCAGGTCACTCGTTACTCATCCTAAAATTTCTATATTCCTTTCCCAGAATTAATTGTTTGATGCTTTAAATTATTAATATCATACAACATAGCGTTTACTATACGTAATATTGTCCGTCTCTTTTTATTCGAGTGCTGCTTTTACAAAATCTGATCCTTTCAAACGTCTTATAAGATACTCTTATATGTTTGATGATACTGTACAATTGTTCGAACCGTATAGATACTTGCAGAATTGGAAATCAATGAAATCACAAGATAGAATGAAACATGTTCATGAGTAATAAAACTCTCTGTCCCGTCCCTAATATTCTGTCGAATTAAGTCAGAATATTAAGGCGCATTTCTAGTTTTCGTTTGAATCAAATCTTTGCTATCAGGTGACACCTTAAGTTCTAAAAGTCATTTTTCTGAGAACCACCTTTTGACCAGATACGCCTATTTGAATTAATACAGCAATATCCAGGATCAATAGAATTTGAGGATTCAGGGAAGTTTGTAAAAGCTGACACGTAATTGTTCTTGTACGATTTATGGAAAGTAAGGCAACGATAAAATTACTACAGGATAATATATTTTGACGAAGTCTCAGGATCGACTCTTGCAACAGCGACGATATATCCGAGTTTCCGGACAGCGTATGAAACTAGACTAACGTCGACATTGTCGATTATTCCTTCTCCGCGCGACAGATTCCGAGGACTCATCACGAATACAATATGGCTTGTCTCTTGTAGCGCTCTCGATGGCCTCATCGGGGCGAGACTTCGATCCACGTACCCGGGCCTTCTCCGACGAGGAGCTCAAACCGCAGCCGATGATCAAGAAATCACGGAAGCAGGTCAGTTGATTGTCATATTCAAATTGAATATTTTTCATTGATCATTCGATAAATCTCCTTGTTCGAAGCATTGAATCAATAGGAAGAGCGATCCTTTATAACATCTTTTTGTTTTATTTTTATTACCACTACTCTTTGTTTTTTCATTGTATTTTCTATCTCGTTTTCTATCCTTTTATTATTTTTTTTCTTTTCTATCAAATATGTCCTTATTCGATGCTGAACTTCTCATATTTAATTGAATTATTATTTGGGACATATAATTATTATTTGAAATATTTCTTATTTTAAAGTCAAAGTAATGGAACTTAGAGAACAGAAAAAGAAAGTATTTGATTAAGTATGGTTATTATAATATTCATAAAATATAAAATAAACAGAGGTTCTACTGTACAACTAATTCTTTTATTTTTATCTCTTAGAACCATATAAATAATTTATTGAAATTCAATTTGTAAGATTTAACAGTCACTCTATGATCTTTAATAGGATTTTCAATATCTATTAAGAAATCAGAGTGGGTTTTGGTTTTTCTTTACAATTTCTCATTATAGTTTTAAAATACATCAATTTCTACGTTCGTTCTAATTTCCTGCTCTTTTCCATGCCCCGCTATCGGCTACAGTTCGTTCCGGATGACCTGAAGGATGACAAATACTGGGCGCGTCGTAGGAAGAATAATATGGCAGCGAAACGATCGCGAGATGCACGTCGCATGAAGGAGAACCAGATCGCTCTCAGGGCCGGCTTCCTCGAGAAAGAAGTAAATCTTCCCACGCCTCTAAAATTAAAGAATACACATTTAAACCAGGCTCTAAGTCTTTGCGTCGTATTGATGGAATTACGCCAATGTAGTGGAAATCATGTTCTATGTAAAACAGAATCGTTTTTGTTATGGGACACATATGGGAACAGCATCATTCCTTTTCAAACATGCAGAAATATGTATCATAGAATGAAAGTCATTTAATTGTTTTACAAATTTATCTTTGTTTCTGTAAAAGAGAGCCCTTTACTTTGCTGTACAAATACATTGAAACCATGTTTTATGTCAAACAAAATCTTTCCTAATATCAAGCTTGGAACAGTATGATTCTATCTCAACGAGAAGGAATATGTACAATGTCACTTACGCAGTCACTTACATGTTCTACAAATTTTTCTTTGCTTCTATAAAAAAATCCCTTCACCTTGAAGTACAAGTACATTTTTCAGTGATAAATATAGATTAACATTCGCTTATCTTAAAAACCAAGATGAATTTTTCTGTACAAATAAAACTTCTACTATAACTGTACCAGTCTCCAATGGAAGAATCATCCTGTTCTGAGTTAAAACATCATTTACATGAAATGTTTTGTCCCTTGGGATAATATTTGTATTATCACAGTCGATAACTTACGCTCTATTTTTAATTGAAAGAATAATTGCATGAAACAAAAATGCAAAATTTCAGAACATGGGCCTGCGGCAGGAACTGGACCGGTTAAAGAATGAGAACATGCTGCTGCGTGACAAGCTGAGCAAATACACGGACGTCTAACAGTACGCCGGGCAAGCAACAGCTCGTCGTGGTATTAAAAAAGATACAGACACGAGCGTTTGTTGTGCCAGCTCCTCCCACACACTATAGTCGCAGCACTTAGGTTTTTCGCCAGTTCGGATGAAAGAAGAATAATAGAAAAAAAGAAAAAAAAACGAAAAAAAAGAAGAAGATGAAGAAGGAAAAGGAAGAAGCGCGCCGAATCGCAAGACCATCTTCGATAAATTCGAACCAGCCCACCCTTAATCCCTAGAGGATCCTGAAGATATCCTTCGATGAGAATTTCTGCTAATTCATCTTTCTTCTCCTCTTTCCTTCGCTCTTCACATGCTCATATACATACACAAAATGTGTACACATACACACATACACATGTAATTTCTTTTAACCCATTCCCCTTTGGTCCTTCCTGAATTCCTTTCTCCCTTACCCAGCCCCTGAAAGCCACCCTCTCAAAAAAAAGTGTACATAGTTATATGTATAGTTAGATTATATATGTATACATGCATACATACACGGCCGTGTGTATGTTTGTCTGTAAGCGTGACTCTGTGCGCGCGTGTACACGCGCAACCGCATGCACACGTGTATGTATTTATACGCGTACATGTATATACCATGCAGGTGTATTAACCAGTCGGGTATATCAATTCGCTGCAACGCATTATCGAGCATTATATGTATACACATATATACAAGGAACGCGTACGTATATATCTATATACATAAAGAGACATAAGCATACACGTATACACGCGGAACCGCAGACCGTGGAATCGTTAGTGTGCGTGCCAGATGCGAATGATGCATAAACGGCAGGACACTTTGAAACTTTTCCTTTTACGTCGGGCACGTTGATCAATCAATTAAACGCTTTCTATTGACTGTGTTGTAGGAAGATTCAATAGAATTTAATCTCAATTAATTCGTTAAGTAGAAGGCCCGTAGTATTTTTTGAAGAATCCTTAATTTTTTAAACATAATAATTTGTATACTTGGATATCTCTTCCATTTCAATGCACAGTAATATTTTAATGTTAATCAAAATGATTTTACAATTGTTTTTAAATAAGATTTACGTTTGTAAAGACTAAAGAAACTGATCCATCTGAAATTAATTCTGATCTAAGATACTTTTTCATTAATTACTTGATTAGAAAGTTCCTATTAATGATATAGTTGGAAGATTTGAATTTACTGGAGTAAAATTAAAGGAAAAGCGATCTATTGGAAGAATTATCTTAACTGTATTTACTAAACATCTGACACGCACACGGTAATCGCCACATAAACAGGGCTGGAGCTGATTAGAGTAATAAGTGAAAGATGTACGAATGTGTTAAACACAGATAGGCGCGCGTAGAAATGATCGATAGTTGGAAAATACGGCCGCAAGCGGTCCTTAAGCGTCTATTTAATCACACGCTGACTCTCGAGCTTCTGTTTGGTTCTTATACAATGCAGCCCCCAAATCTGATTATTGCGGATACATTCTTGATCTAACGTTTTTCTCGGTAGTCTAACTCCAAACGAGCCATGAAGCAGCGATTTTAAGGTTCTTGAATGACGTCTAAACTGACCAAATACAATAACTAACATTATTGTATTTCGACGTGGTTTTGTAACCTATCTGCATTATATTTTAAAAGAGTATCCAGTGAATTTTATATTGGTTGTAACATTTTCTAATGGAACTTTTAATATTAGAGAAGAACGAGAAGCGAAAGAATATCCGTAATTGGTGATTTATTAAGAAAAAGGAAAAAATGAGAAACAAAGAAAGGAAAAAGAGTTAATTACAAACGAAGGATACTTGGGAGAACGACGCTTTTCTGCGCACGGACTAGGTCCTAGTTCTCTAAGAAACGTTAATTACTGTAGCGTATCCCACAAGTGGTGATGGTACACACACAAGTGATTCTAGTTGTTTTTATCGTAAGATAGAGATCAAGTGCTTCTTTTTTTCATACATAACGTTTTAATCTCTCTCCTCTCTGTAGCGTTTCGTTTTTTCGGCGCTCGGTTGTATGCCAGTTGGATGAGTCGCTCGAAGAGCAACATACACTCTCTCGAGTGCGGGGAAAGCGTCGCGACGCATCTTTTATTATCGTTTTATCATGCTTCGACGTAGTCGATGGCTGTCCGACAATGGATTCTCATTAGATGTTGTCTATGGTGCTCCTCCCTTTTATCTTTTGCTTTTCTACTTCATCCTTCAATTTTATCAATATTCAGTATATATTTTATATACACAGTTTAGGGAAGCAGTGGTCTAGTAATTTGGAACTCCTTCCATCTTTCCTTTCTTATGCAATGGATATATTATTGGCAAATAATTTCTTCTTTCTAGTCTTTTTTTTATCAATTCTACTACTCTTTTATTCGTTTGACCTGTTCTGTTATTTCTTCTATTAAATCTAGCTCTTCATTTCTTCATTCCTATTTCTTCTCCGTTCAGTTTCCCATTGACATCGCATTATTTTATTGTTATTCTTCTCTTTCTATACTTATCTGTCTGTTGCTAATAATATATTTCTGTTATCTATCTATTTATCTCTTGATATCTATCTTCTTTATATTTCATTTGCCCATTGTTTCAATATGTTCCCACACAAGCACCATACAACTTGGATCTTTTTTAAATGTTTATTGTTATCTGTAAATATTTTTTACTAAGTACCACCATACTATTAGTTCTTTTTTATGGCAAGATATAATTGCATAAATCAAAATTCTAGAGAATCGTATAATGATCATTCATAAAAAGGAGATGAAGAGTACTTTTTTATTGAAAGAAAAAGCAATTGCATGTTCCATTGTTAATGACGCCACGGCGAGAGTTATACACATGATCATAGGAATAAATCATGTATTAAAAGGGCTACCTTTCGGACAAGAATAAATAACGTATATCTCTGTTCGTAGTTGCTTCCTCTTGTCTGACAAAGAAAAGCAAAGAAATTCAAATGCGAAAAAGAAGAGTAATCATGAGCTAAGCCCACTCATGCGCCTTTCACGAATAATACACATGCGACTAATATTTTATGTACTGTTGATGCGCTAAATGATAAGGGATTCTGCTCGTTGCAACGCTCAGTGACAATAATCGAGTATAATTATTATATACACATGTTTTTTAGCACCTTCTGCGACGTGAAATCGGCATTAAGAACATGTTCCCGGTGGAACTTTTTTTATATTGCGCCTGTTATTCATTTGTTACATTATTAATTTGTTATTTTATCATTTTTTATCTGTTCCTTTTGACCCTACACTACACGAATTCTCAAAGAGCTTATAACGTATAATGATATATATATATGATACATCATAGATACTATCATATATACGTGTATATTTGTAGACATATACAAGATGAATTAATTTTATAGAAGGCTTTGCCAATGACAGATTCGCTTCGAAACCGCCAGTTTTTTATACGGCAATTACATTTTCTAGTTAATTAAAGTATACGTACTCTGTACATTTGTTTCTTTATTTTTGCGATCACGCGTTAAAACTTCATAGAATCGACTCTATTTTATAATTGTAAATTTTAGTTGGATACAGAGTCCATGTATAATTAATCGTGTCGACGATATGGAAAATTGTTTTACGTCTTGTTATCATATATATATATATATATATATTTTCTTTTTTTCGCCGAGATTTTATGCACGTTGTATAATATGAAATTTTTGTGTAGTTTATAGTATATACGCGAGTGAATCTCGTAACTGCAAAAACGAAATTACACGCGAATTGCTTTTTCAGTTTAGACTCGTGATTCAGCTCCTAGTAAAATACGATTGGAGAAATTCGTTTAGACGTATCCCTTTACTTGATTGCGAAGAAAAAATGAAAGGCACAAGTTAGACAACAAAAAAGCGATTTACGAATGTGACATTTATAAATGCATTGCTAACTCCATGCGTGAGGATTGTGATAGAATGAGGTAACACAGATACAGATTAGATTAAGAACATACAATGCAAGGAACATCTCCGCACTCATTGTTCAATCAGATCACACATAAAACACGTCGCTTTTTTGGCATGCAGCCTGATTACCTGAAAGATAAACAGAACTCATTAGATTGTAACATCCGATGCATCGAAAGCTATTTAAATATGAATAATGGAGAAAAATTGTCACATAATGCCTAACAAAACGTACTTTTTGTATCTTGTAACTGCGATTAGTAGCGTCTAGCGACAAATTACAACAAAGCCAGGCATTTTTTGTTTCTTTTCCGATTGTTATAAATAGACTGTGGACTCTGTAAATTATATTCATAAAAATATGAATTTCCATGTATATCCGCGGTCTAATTATAAATAATCCCTGCGTCGACAGTCGCCCTGAAGATGTAAAAAAAAAGGAAAAAAAAAAGAAAGCAAAGAAAGTTGAGAATGAAAAAGAGACGCTCGTTCACGTTTCTCGAAGATCGATATTTGTATAAGTACCTTCTAGTACAAGTTGCTAATTAATTAAACTACTTCGTAGCTTTCTAAGTGACCGGTCTTGGATCTCGGCACAGTTTTCAAACAATGACAAAACGATGAAGCGCAATAGTGTTTGTTGGTTATGTAAAATGAAAACAAAGGAAATAGAAAAGGTAAACAATGTGACCACGTGCGTGCGCACGTGGCGTATGCGCGCGCGCTGAATACTGCAGTCTGAGGATAGCGAAGCAAAAAGAAAAAAAATCTATAAAGAGAAAAAATGTCGTAAAGGAGAAATCGTAGAAAAAAAATAATTAGAGAAAAACACGGTAGATGCAACTGACAGCTTTGCTCCAATTAGAATTTAACGACGATGACAGAACGGAAGAAAAAGTAAAAAAGCCAAAAAAAAGCAGAAAAGAAAAGAGCAGAAATAAATGCAACACAATGGGAAGAGTTTTAGGTGACGTCGCCGCGTCCATTTAAATGACACGCCATCCGATCCATTTGAAACGAAAAAAGATGAGAAAACAGTACACGCGAGAATTAAAATACGACCACCAACGTCAAAGTGTATCACATTTCGAGAAATATATGTATTTGTTATTGTTTTCATTGAATTATATTGTTATACCTAATCCCGCATCCATTTGTTCGTTTAAACTTATTACTACGCTGGTAATATACGCTGAAATGCTTTAAATAGTCTGGAATATTTAATAATTCTGTCACTATTGATATGATCAGATTATACATAACGATAATCAGTTGCAGAAAGTAGTGAGAACAATCCGTGGTTATTTAAAGGACATTCGTATATTATTTCATGTATGCTGTATCTATATTTAATTGAAAGAATATATAGGGATCTTAATTTTAAAATAGCTGACAAAAGAAACGAGCAATGATTCATTACTTGCTTGCGAAACTATAGTGGCCTCGATATAGTACAAATATAAAGTCTGTTTCATGGTGGGTTTCTGAAAATTAATCACGCTGATATAATGGATTTCATAACCACGAGGTGGACTGGCTAGTACTAGTCGTACGATGATTCTTGAATGAAAACGGTACGAATGTTTCTTTACATTCAAAATAATGTTTGAGTGAACAAAATAATTGTAAGGAGAGTGCGCACAAACGCACCGAAAGAATGTTGACTTGTTTCTCTTGCGATTCTTTGGACAACATCAGTTCAGCGTAAGGAACAGTTCACTGACAAATGTGCACAGTTTTGTATGTGTATCTTTGTCTCTATCTCTGTTGAATACCGTGAATTCACCATCGAATCGTCTATCCATAGAATCGTGTGTCGCACAATGTCGCTCTCTTTCCACTGGCATTCGTATACTTTATCCTTGTCGCACAATGTCGCCAGTACATGACTTATCCGTAGATGGAAATTTTATTACTCGGATAAGTCATGTCCTACCATCTGTCAAACATAGGAGGAACAGCAGATTAGGACACTTAAGGACAGATGGCAGTACATGACTCGTCCATAGAGTAGAATCGCAATATTGTGCGACAAGGACAGACAATCATGCGGCGATAGAAAGAGACGGCAATACTGTGCGACAAAGATAGACGATACGAGAAGTGGTAGAAAGAGATGGCGTTACTATGCGACGAGGACGAACGACACGGACGGTGTTAAACAAAGAAAGCGATACAATCGTGATAAGGACAGATATATACATTTTGTAAAGTAAACGATATGAAGAATGTTAGGGGGTAAGCGTCAGTGTGCAAATCGGCTAGTTTTCAATGTATATTTTCAAGTTAGTTTTTTTATTTACTTCACAAGAAGAATAACGTAAAATATTGATATTGTTAAGTGGAAAAAAATAATTAAAATTATTACTGAGGCGCCAAAATTATTTATCATACATATACGTAATATAGGCGTAATATATCTAATTTCCATTAGTTAAAGGAATAAATTACAAAAAGTGACAAAACAGTTCGAGAAAATTGATAAATATTGGTAAGTATTAAAAAAATCGCTGTGGATACGCATGTTCCTTCCGCTAATTACTTCAAAGGAAGAAACGTGCGTATAGTTCTGCCGTTGGCCGTTAGAAGCCCTTGTTCTTATTGCGCATCATTTTGCTGACTTTGTTAATATTGCATCGATGATCTCCCTATTCACCCTGATATATTTACATACATATGTATGTTGGTCATCTGGTTTCAACTGTTTCTCCGGTTATGTTCCAGTGACAAAGTAATGAAAACGGCACTATTATTCATCTTTAATAATTACATTCTATTTTCAATGCAAAAAGAATATTTGTAACATTTTTCTATATAACGAAATAATCGTAAAATGTAGTGTTATATAGGGAGGTGAAACATATGTTACTAGAAAGGGGATTCCTCGTTGTACACAAAATTTCTGTTCTCTTTCATCTGTCTTTAATGTATCCATAGTTCTAATAAAACATTTATTCGTTTTTTTTGAATACTAACGTTTATGCGAATAGCAATTTGCATACACGCTTAATTAAGGTCTATTATGTTATATATTGTGTTATACTTCTACAATAAGCTGTTTCAAAGTGTTATTTAACCATCGCTTATACGAGCAGTAACTAAAATTAGATTTGTTTGCAGTTAAACACAATTACGATTGTTAGGTAATTGTGGGAAATCATATGTGTTAATCATATTATCTTATATTCAGTTATAAATACCCGTTTTGGTGTAATTATTCGAACTGGTGTATTTTAAGGAAGCTCAAAAATTATTTTAAAAATTATTATTATATTTAAAAACCGATATGGCTTGTTTGAACGATGAAAAAGTAAATTTATATGTCTTTATCATTAATTTTCAGCTATTTATTTAATGCTATACTTATAATTTGATGTATTTTAGACAGAAGCAATAAAACTTGCCAAAGAATATCAGCAACATTATTATGAACTGCTTCCTGATTGGTTTTTATATGATTCTGAAAATTATGAACTTATAAGACATAAGATTGGATATGCCTTGTTTGGTCTTCCTAAAGTTGATAAAGACATAGAAATATCAGCTACCTGTGAAAGTAAAACATCGGGCAATAACCAGAAGAATGATATATTTAGTAAAATAGTGTACGATAAGAGGATGTGTGAAGCTATAGATACAATATATCGACAGATAATGAAGTTTGGAAGAGATAAAGTGGATAGTACTATTTATATTGGAATTATATTTAATGTGATACTTTTACAAGCAGATATAAACCAATCCAATAAAAAAAAAGATAAACCAAACAAAGAATCTAATAACATAAGTAGCATACCAATATTTAAGCTAAAAACAGAAACATATGGTATATCTTATATTGACAATGAAGGTAGAATGTATAAAACTTGGAATGATTATGTAACAAATAATACATTGCCTCAGTGTACTATGATTTTACCAAAGAATGGTTTGTATCAGTATGATCCAAATTATAAAGTTACAGAATATATTTCAACTGCATGGGTTCAGATATTAGACTCACCTGCTTGTGCTGTTAAAACTAAAGTTCTTAAAGGTATTGATATAACTGCAAATACATTGTCTGTAGCTACTACTATAGGATTTGGAGCTGCTAGCTTGTTAACACCTATTGCACCAGCTGTTCTTGCTGCAGGTATGATTGTATAATTGTTTTATTTGTAGGGATATGAAAGTGATTCAATTTTCATTTCCCTTTCATCTCAATTAATTGAGCAAAATTATTATCATTAGGTCTTATTCAGAGTGGCATCTGTGGAACATGGATTATTGCGAGAAATTCTCATAAATTAGTAGATTTTGCCAAGCACAAACAATCCATTGTTCCTACAAATAAGAAAGCACTTTCTGCCTGGGTTGGAATAGGTAGTACAGCCTTATCGTTAGGAGCAAATGGTGGAACTATGCTCCTCTCTAAAGCTTTTGAAAAAAGCTGCACCGTAGGTGTTGCAGCTAAAGCAGCTTACAATTCTCTGATATTAAGTAATTTATCAATGAATGGCATTGGTATAGTTTATCAAGGATATTGTTTAATTGACAAATACAAAACAGAAAGAGATGTTGATTTTTTGGATATAGTTATATTCACTTCGCATGTTCTGTTCTTTAGTAATGCCCTATTAAACACCAGACTGGCTGGTGAACTCATAGAGTCATCTAAAGGTACCATCTTTGAAAAATTTAAGGCTTCTTTGAGAATTAGTCGCCTAAAGGAAGAGTTTGATAAAATGAATGCATACACTGATAAAGGCACACAAAGTAGATCTGAAGGCATTATGTACAAAATAAAGCAATTTACCAACAAAGAAGATTTCTTATATGGTTTGAATAAATTAAGCTGGAGAGAGAAATTTCCAATAAAATATCAAAATAATAACATTGTGATAAATAATAGAATATTCATAGATCCTGTTCAGTTCACAGGACATTTACTGACAATTGGCACAGTCGCATTTAATTTAATAAATTCGGATTCGTCAATAGCGTCCAAAGAAAGAAACGATGTGATGATTAAGCTAAAACTTTTACTTAGACAATTATTAAAAGATTTTTACGTAGAATCGAACGATGAACAGATGCCTGATATTAATTATTTTAATGATATTTTGCAAGAAATGAAATACTTGGATAACGCGATGGATATACTGACTAAGTGTTTTAAAATTACTATTGTTATATTAGAACATTGCAATGATCCCAGACAGTTTTTATGCGAAGCTATTTATTTCTCCTGGACGTATTGCAAAGCAAATTTAAAAGAATATGTTATAAATCTTAGTTCCGCTCCGAGAAATAGGATATTCCATGCATTAGCGAAGATTGTTACATTTTTATACGAATGCATCGAGGCAATAGGGAATGAATTATTCTCAGCTTTTTACGCGTACATGATGAATACAAAACTAGCTATTGATACTCAGTATTGCTCATCGCTGTAGTGCTGCCTTTAGTAAAATATCTTATTCCTGTTTCATTATTTAGAATAACGGAATATTCAATTATTACTTTATATTGCTTTATTGATGATATTATTTTAAGTTAGAGGGAAGAATCTGATTGATAGAGTTTAGTTGTCATTTATTGTGAAGAAAGTAAGTGTTATTTATTATATTTTTAATATTTGTACATTTATAAGAACTCGATGTAACAACTTGAAAATGAATAAATAAATGAGAAGGACGAGAAGGAAATCTTACTTCTTGCACAGAAGTGAAGGCATTCGTTTATTTCGTTTCTCCCAAATATTTAGATACAACTCACACAAATATATACAGACGATACTGAGCACATTTACAATTGTTTCATCTGATCATTGGTCGCGTTATCGTTTAAGAGACATTTATAAAGCAAATGTTACAATTGTCGTCGATCTCGATCGATCGTGATTATCGTATGGGTGCGCGCATAATAAATTAAAAACCTAAGCTATAATTTATTCGAATAAATTACTTAGGTATACGACAGTCGAGTGAATAGATCACTCTTGGATTAGTATTGACCCATCGTTTATTGATCACTAAACGATGTTAATACTCGTCCACGTATTAAACGAATTTACGGATATAAAATTTTCCAATTTAATCGTATAACTTAACACCGAGCATAAATACAATGAGAAATGCTACGAATAAATATTAATTATTGAAATTTCTTTATCTACAAAATATATCGTCTTGTTACGCAAGCGTAATTAAGAATAATGGATTTTAACGTGCGATTCGATTCGATTCTGGCGGTTCTTTGGAACATGATCCAGAATATCCGACGTTTTCTTCTTTAATATTAATTATTATAAAGCGTGTTATAATAATTAATATCGTATACAGACGACTGTATAAATACATCGTGGACTATATTCGGTACATGCACGCATTTTCATTTCTTTTTTTTTTTTTGTTTAACAGTTATACAATTAATTACATCATAACACGTACTTTTTAAACGATGACCACCATTCGAACTCTGGTGTTTTAAACGTTTCCGTAAATGATATTGTTTAATTCGCTTATTTAATCATTTGCAAACATCGTTTTCCTTATGTGCGTTGGAAGAAACAAAAAAAGGAAAAAGGATATTTTATTTCTCACATATCTGCACCACTTTTCGACTTCGTATCGTTTTATGTATGTATTTATATACAATTATCACGTAGAAAACGATAACGAAAGTGCAGAAAAAATAGGTATCCTGGATATCGAGCAATATTACGCACGATATGCAAAAATGCAGAATATATAATATCGTTCTGTCCATTTCCATCTTTCTCTTTTCTTTAATTTTAGAACTGACTGTAGTTTGGTCGTCGATTTCTTCTTTTTCTATTCTACATCCGTTCTTCGATAAATAAAATAGGTTTTTACCTATCCTGTTTTGTGATTTTTGTTGAGAAACAGCCACTGGAATGTGTATATGTGTGTATAGTTTTACTGAACGTTTATTGAATGTGTTCGAATAGTTATGTAGAATTCGATGGAAGCCCCTGTACGCTTCTGCTTCTGCTTCTTCGATTCTGTATCTTTAAGTAGATACAGGCAGAAGATAATACATTCTGCTTGCAATTATTCTCAAATTATTATTATCAATATTATCAATATTAAATAATATCAATATAAATATTTTATGTTAATTTTATATTAATGTAAATATATTCTATAATTATTTATATCAGTAATATTAATAACATTGATAATATCGATAATCAAATTATTAACTACGATACACTTAGTATCCATTACTTAAAGAACTCTTCGTAATATTCTCTTCTCTCCACGCAAGTTTCAAGGATAAGATTCCTTCCTTTTTTCACAGAAGATCTTGAGCTTCCAAATTCGAACAGTCTTATAATTAATTCCAGATTTAAACGTCGGCTAAGTAAATTCTTAAAATTACGTGAAACGATGACCGATATTGTGTGCATGAACGCGGCTGCTGATTATACGTACAAATGAAAATTTCGGGCAACGACGAATAACTCGGACTCGAAAAATCGCACGATCGATGTCCAAAATACGTATTCCTTTTCCTAATTGGTCGTATTCTTTCGTTGCGATTCCTGGATACGATAGAGCGAAGATGAGTCGTTTCGAAACCTCGCGTTTGGCAGCGCACTGCGGCTAATTATTGCT
Organism: Bombus flavifrons; assembly: GCF_040668555.2. Classification (NCBI taxonomy): domain Eukaryota; kingdom Metazoa; phylum Arthropoda; class Insecta; order Hymenoptera; family Apidae; genus Bombus; species Bombus flavifrons. The sequence continues at coordinate 4,968,985 of NC_138455.1, read as the reverse complement.
AGACTGCTGATATTTATGCATTTATGGGATATTTAATGATATGTAAAGATAGACAAATATCAAATCAAACAAATATCAATATCAAAAACAAAGTAGTCGTTTTAATTTGTAGAATGTGAAGCAAGTTTCTATTTAGTTGTTTAAAAAAAAAATATTAATTTGCATAAACATTCGCAGTCTAATTATGACGATTTATATAAATTGGTAACAGGATCCAATTTCTAGTCTGTACATTCGAACGATTAATTATCCACTGCACGGATAATCGCTACAAGTTTCCATCTAATTAACTTTAAACGCCCATATTTAAATACTGTTCGTCGTTTTCTTTCGTTAACTTGGAACGATTTGCTTCGGTTCAGTAGTATGCTCAGCAAAGTCAATCGCGTTAGTACTAGTCGTAATTTAATTTACGGATAATACAATTTAACACATCCTATGCACACATATAATTACACGGTTGATGAAAATAAAATATTCATTATGCGAAGAAAAATGGTATTCAAAATTAATGTACTAAGTATTTAGCGCAAGTACCATTTTCTTTTTTATTAAAATATCTATAAGTATGTCTAGGCTCGATCTGTAAAAAATTAAAATTGCACAGTGATTCGTAAATTATTTTGATAAATTTCATTATCACTTCCTTCTGCTGCTCATACTACTGATGCAAATTGTACCGATGACTTAGTATTATTATATCCATAATGTCCATTAACCTGTTAACTGGGTAGTTCCTTAACCAGAAGCTTTTTTTGGCACAGAATTAAAAATTGAAGAAAGTCTCGTATTAATTATAATTATGATATAAAAATGCAACGTTAGATTAGAAATAGGAATCTTCGAATAAATAAATTGCTAAATTCATGACAAATTGAAAATGAAATTGAAGGACGAGTTAACTCGTCTTTCCCGGTTAACAGGTTACGCGCTATAAAACTGGTCCTGGATGTATCCGACTGCTACATTGTTGCACTTCGGAGATGCATTCGATTACTGTACAGAATGGCTCGTCTTCGTGGGATTAAAACTGATCAATCGTTGTGGTAATCTTTCAAATCCCTCGAGGGTTTTAATACTAATACGACCAGACTAAGTTCAGGACTTGTTGTTAGAGTCTCTTTCGTACGATAGATCAAGCTTCTTTCCGATTATATCACACTTGCGAACGCTGAAATAGGTGCTTTTCATTCTTATGTCCCCATATAGGCACATCAGGTTCTCTCATTCAAGTCTGTCGATCGCTACAGTATTATTTCGACCATATAATCTTCGATACCACTGAAATTCTTTAACCCTTTCACTCTTGTTTTTGTTAATTTTGATTATACTAACGGGTTATAGCAGCTGCATGCCATTTCATAAGTACTGCCCAATTATAGAAAGAAGTATAAAAACAAGCTTCTTCGTATCTTCCTATTTTCATATCTTTCAATAATAGTGATCATTTTATATCTTCATTTAGTGGAAGATCGTACTAAAGTATAATAGTGTACTAGAAAGATAAATAATAAATTTAATGTCTTTAGACAAAATGTAATAAACGTAGCGAGCTTTAAAAGTTTATGTCAGTTTGCTATAAACTGGTTATTCAACAGATATTACCTTCTTACATAGTTGTGCAGTATAGCTGAGTATAGATGATCCGGATAAATATTTTAGATAAACGGAATGCTTGGTAAGGTTTTAATATGTTATTAAGTTGCGTGCAGTAACAGTAATTAAATGGTAGAGGGAATTTACGGACAATAATGTATATCATATACCCATGAAATAGTTCATAAGGTAAATAAATTAATTAAATAAACTACACTACCAATATCAAATTCCATAAATAAACAATTCTGTAACTTCACAACAATCCTGCATTCCAGAAAACTCTTCGAGATACACCATTTCAAGCATTCCTCCCAGGGGATACTTCAAATCCGACCCAAACCATAATTCCTTATCTCTACTGCAAAGCGCCAATTCACCAGTGAAAGGGTTAATAATTATTAATCGAACTCCGGCAAGCCCAGCTTTTCCACGTTAAATCACAGCTCTGTCCCCTTTGGCGACACTTTGGTTACCAAGCCTAATTAAAATAGCCATAACCAAACGAGGTGATTCGATTCGTCACGAATCGTCACCGTGATATCACCGTGGATATTTTCGAGACCAGCTAAGCTAGGTAAGTCCTGGGGTTCGTTTTGGGATTGCCAGAGTCGTCTTTCGTGGTGCACGACCAGGCCTCCTCCGCTAAGCTTCCGTATCTCTGAACCCCTGGAAATGGCGGCCCGGTGCTTTGTGGTGAGTAATAACCGCCCTTCAGCTGATAATAATTACTAGTCTGTTGGTACTGGTACTGATCGCCGTGCAGAACGTTGCTGTAGCCGGAATACGAGCCATACTGCGAAGAAGAGTACGATGAAGAGTATCCTCGCTCGCTCAAGCTTCGATAAGGCCCCGGATGTTGGGGCCTACCCTCCTGTCAAACGGGCGTGCTTACTGCTGCGCTTGTTATATAGTCGATGTCACCTATACTCTTCACTCGGCGATGTCTCTTGTTGCCTGTGATGGGTCTAGGTGGCAGTTGCGGGGGTGGAGGAGAATTGCTGCGAGCGCTGCTCATATACTGGCTAGCCAGGCTTCCGGTATCCGACGAAGAAGATGGAGAGGCCTTCTCGCTTCTGGGTCGGAGTCCAAAGGCTCTGCTTAACGATCCCTGTTGAAAAAGGTGTAATATTGAATTAATTGGAAATTTGGTTGAGATAGTTTGAGACCCATTTGTAATATGAGAAATACGGTAGGTCTCGTTTTTGACGTTTCGCGTGGGGCAAATATTGAAATATTTTTCATGGTGTAACATTGCGGAGAAAATATTCGTTTCTCTCGATATTACGGAAAAAATATTGGAATACAATTTCTAGCGCAATATTGCAGGGATATTGGAATATTTTCCTTTGAAATATCGTGAAATTGACTGTAGCTATGGTGTACCGGTGGTAACAAATATTTTAAAGAGAAGGGAGGTTCCATTTGCGCGCAAATTTCTCTACGGTTGGCACCGTATAAACGAATTCTGTATGCTTATTCATTTACTATTTTTTAATCTCGTTTGAGAAATACGAGGTTTTAATTACTGTAAATAAAAAAATTTATTTTTTATTATTACTATACTATTATTAATATAACACTACAATGACCCCAGAGCTGAAAAAGTAGCAATTTGTAATCTAAGTGAAAAGTTAAATTAGAGTATTTAATTAAAACATAGAAAATGTAGCAAAAAATATTTCTGTTTCGCAATTACAATGCAGAACCAATGATTCACACAATATAGAACGTATACCAACCGCAAAAAAATTCGTTTCCGTTTCTTTGTATCAAAAGATATATCTACGCTGTCTTTCTATTAATTAGATATTAATAAAATTTGTCCAACACGTCAATACGGAGACCTACAATATTTCGAAGAATCTGTGGATCTCGACTTCCTCGAGGGGACGATGCTACGAGCAAACGAGCTATCGGGGTGTCTAAGATGACGGGTCTTGTGAAATTGCGTTTCAAAATGTTCGAAGAGAAATGGTTCTCTGTGGCTGAATTGGTTGAGTCTGCAGTATCGAAATGTTTCGAAACCGAGACTTCTTTGATAACGTTTCTCTTCCTTTGAGAAGGCATTCGAATACTTGTTAAACGAATTTCGAAACAGTTTCGTTGAAAGAACATAAAAGGGAGAAGGCGAGGGATAATTGGATACTACAAGCTGGGGATGCACGTGCAGCGACATAAGGAAAAAAAGATTTCTACGATTTAGATTTCACGAAATTACCCAAGTCGTTTCTGAATAATATGAGATACGATCTTGCAGGATTGGAAGACTAATAATTCATCGCACTAAAGATTCACCTCGACGATTGGTTAGTCATTGGCACAGTCAAGAGAACTGAAGAAATGGTTTATCTTCTAAGAAACAGGGGAAAAGAAAAGAAGAGAATATTTGAAGCTATAAAAATTAAAATGTTTTACGGTCAAGTTGAGATTCAATCGAAGATTGGCTAATAAGGAAATTTATAAACATTTATTAAATTTATTAAATAATATCTCCTAAGACATAAGTATCCTTTTATTTATTCATGCAGATAAAACATTTTCCTTTGGTAAATAATCTAAGATTTTTACACATTTATATGCATACTGAAAGAAACTGAATAAAATGGGGATTTAACTTCTTTCGTTACAATTAAGTACACCTGATACTCGTTTTACACGGTACTTTCCTTTTAACGCCCTCTGGTTACAGTTAAGCGATTTTTTAATACGTTTCATTGTTCCACTGTAAATGATACCAATCTCGAAAGCTTTGCACGATTTAAAGGGTGGTTGAGATCTTGTATGGCTTGTTGTAAAGAATTGTTAAAAGAAAAAACAAGACATACGTCATTTCAACTGATACAGAACGGTCAAGCGAAAGATATTTCGATGATTTCTTCACAGTAATAAGAAAATGTTTCGTTGTAATGTAACAAAGAATAACGATGAATAAAATGTCAATTTTTGAAGGAAATATTATTTTGACTTTCGCTAACACAAGTTTTATACTTTGTTGCAGATCAATTATTTCACGACTTTTTTAAGGGTTTTTTTACATGGTAAAACCCATCCACCGTGTAAAAACAACTGTATGTAACTTACATTACAAAAATTTGCATTTGAAATATCGTAGATTTGATCGAATTGCTATATTCATAGTACACAGTAAAAAAATTTAACACATATGATTACAGTTATCCATAATAGCGAAAGGGTCAATAGGATTTTGATGACTTGTATCGTATTTGTTAAATCCTGATTAGCCAATTTCGACGTAACTACATTCTTCGTCTAATCTATGAAAGGGGCCCAACATAAAATTAGTAATGACGACTACGAGATAGTTCATAAGGTATTGTAAGAAAAATGAATATCAAAAGAAAAATGATTATCTATCATGATATACGCAAGTAAGTTATGGCCGCATACCTGTGAGCTCTTCCACGACAACTAGTAAAGGACGAAACAAGGCGGATTAAGAACCCACATTGTGAATTCCACATTGAAATCATCAGTTTATATTTACACAATGGCTCGTCATTGTTATAATCAGTGTTTTAGATAGCTAAAAATCGAACGTCCGCACTTTCTGCCTTTCGTATTCTGTTTTTGTATTCTTTTCTCTCTTTTTTATGCGATTATTCACTACAATTATCGTATTCTTAAAAACAGAACACTCTGGTTAACATACATGAAAAAGGAGAACGTGATAATCGATCGTTGCTTCTTTATGTACAGTGTTTACAGTGTGACGGCGATACAATCAGCCTTTTAAAGGAAATCTTCTAGTATTTGAGAATAATTAGGAATCACGATATTTTATATCGTAAGTCATCGAGCTCTTTATAAAAAAAAAAAAAAAGAGGAACAAAAGTTATTACCTCGAAACGGAAAAAGAGATTAGAGATTAAAATTCAGAAAAACATTGTTTTAATTGACACTTTGATATTTTCAATACTTAGATTAGTAGAAATTGAAGATTGCTATGGGATATTTTCTAAAGTAAATTTTAGAATTTTAAATCATAACTGATATCGTTGAATCTTAAGTGATAAAAAATGTAGGTTTTTGAGTTAAATTACTTGCAATTTCTAGTTACGTGTGATAAATCCCTTCGACGAAACATAGAATATAAAATAGAATTCAATAACCATATAAGTAACCTACGGTCCAATAATACTAATCGAAACTTATGATAAATCACTAAAATTGTACTACTAATTTCCTAAGAAATAAGTGATCTAACACAGAGAAACGAGAAGTCAAAGAAAATTGGAAAAAAAACGTTCCACTAATAAAACAGTAAAAACACGCAATATACTCACAGTTCGATGAATTACGATGGTAAAATATATTTGATCGGGCAATCAGCTAAATTTGATTATGTTAAGCTCATCGTTTGCGAACGTGGCGAATTCTCACGATCCTTATGAAACGTGATAATAAGTGATTCGCTGCGATCATACGGAGAGAATCGTCAACGAGGGTTTACAAGTTTTACAAGTAAATAACTAAGTACAGGGAGAGGACTGTTTGCGTAATTCCTACAGTTACAGGCGATACGATTTGCGCTCGTACCCTGAATCTCAGTCTTTTTCTTTCTTTTTTCAGGTTTTTTTTCCTAAGACAATGATAAATTCCAGGCGAATAATAATATCGTATTGAATCGGAAAGAAGAAACGAATTTCTGTTTCTCGGGCTCGTCGGACCGACGACGAAAATTTTCCATGAATTTCATTTAAAATTAATTTAACGTATGAGAAAATTATTGTACCAATGATTCTCTGATTATCGTATCAGTGATCTGTTCGTACTCATTTACCCGTATTTTCGAAGTCCGTGCGGTCGAGGTCGAGATCCATGAGAATCGTCTACATTTTAGCGGAGTGTTCGATAATTGCTAGTGAAATAGATTCTCTAACTTGACAAATTATAAAGACGTTTGTGAGGCACTTCGCTAAAATCTAGACATTTGAAATAAATAATTCACGAGGAGACATCCCGGGGAGAGTCTGAGTACCGCGAAGGATGCCTCGTCGTTGTGGAGGATGCTCTAAGATAATAATGAAATATCTACTACGTTTTCTAGAAAATTTGGAACCGTGTAAGGTTGCGATTGATTGCGTTGGTTCGTTACCGTTTCCGTGATAAATCTCAGATGGAAATAGTTTCTAATTCTTATCACAGAAGGTCGTTCGATGTGTAAATGCAACGAGATATTAAAAACGAACGAACTATTCGGTTTTGTATGGAAAATTGGAGTTGATCTTTTAGATTAAACTAACAGAGCAATCATCGTTTCCTTTACGCATTCCTTCATAGATCTATTCTTTCGAAGTTTCCTCGAGAATACCTTAGAGTCGCGAACTTGATATCTCCTTCAAAGAAAAAGGAGACGAAAAAAGTTAGAATTAGAATAAAAAAGGAATTTGTCCAGAGTTGTCTAGAATGCCTATCTTTCCAATTTATCATAACTCATAAGTGATCTATAGAGGAAACTTGGAAGGAGTTTACTCTGTAATAAACACAACCTCTCGATCAGATTTGAAAACTCATCATTGGGGATCCCTATGACGATAGATCGATGTATACAGACGTAGCGAAAGAAACGATGAATTAATACAGATCTAGATACATATACGTATATAATAAATATATACATATATACCGAACCTTTTTCAAGTAAAGAAGACTGCAGGTCTGCGACGATCCACAGGATGCAGGGAGAATGATTAACGTTAGGTTAAGCACATAGCTCACAGCTTTTAACCCTTATCGCGTGAAAAGTTCAGTCACACTTGTAGCTATAGAATAGAAGTCTCTACTTTCTGCTTCCTTCATTTCGAAATTGTTAATCCTTGATTCACGTGGAAGAACGACTAGAAATTTAACATTATACAACGATGTTTCTTTTCCTCGAAATTTACTGATGTTACGAGTATCGTGATGTTGCGACAGTAGCCGATAAAATGACTAAAAAGCTTGATGTTTGCGTGATGTTTAGCCGTTAACGATGATGTTCAAACGTTGTTGCGTAGCTTCTTTGATGTAACTAATTTAAGATATTTCTTTGTGTCTATATCTACAAAGTGTACACTACTTTCGATAAGGATTAAACTTATTAAAGAGGGTATATCAAGACTTAAGGTATAAGGGGCTTATCTGGTGGAAATACAGCGCGAGCGTCCTTACCTAAGCGATGCCATGCAATCGTGCCAATGAGAAATTAAATGAATAAAGAACTCGATATATATATATGTATATACAAATGAAACGATGAGAAATTAACGTGATTTTAGAAATTTGAGTGAAAATTGTTAACCAGCAGTGGCTCGAATTATATTCGATAATAAATGAAGGATAAACTTTTGTTTTAAATGATAGATGTGGTTGATAAAGTTAATTCGAACAACCGCTGCAAATGATCATTAAATGCGTAACTATGTAACACGATGTTAGTCAGTGATGGCTTTCTATATATATATACTGTTTTAAAATAATTTATTATTTAGGTATTGTAATCTTGTTAATAGGATTGAATGTAGAGGAAAGTCATCCATGACTAATGATTGTGACTACGATTTCTTTCAAAGCAGATCGCTGTTAATTAAATTTTGTCATTAATCGCGGTTCTTTGGAGCTTCGAGATAAAGATTTTTGCAATTAGTAGTATCTATTATCTCTGTCAAATATCTATAACAGTTAACAACATCGTTAATAATAATATTACTCTAAAACATAACCAAACACATTTAGTATTTATCTAAAAACATCTTTAAAAACACCAACGCGTATTGAAATTCCAAAGAATTTGGACGTTAAGTACTAAAATTACTTTGCGCTTGTTAAATAAAATCAATAGAGTAAGGAACTAAAAATTTTCGCTTTTAAAATATGAGTACTTTTTGTTTCGTTCTGTTTAGGCTTTCTATTTCTGAGATAACGTTGTACGAAGAGAACTGCATTTTTTGTTGGTTCGCTATCGCTATCTGAATCACGTAATCGGATTTCTCTCATACATATGACATTGAATATCCCAAGTTTCAGTAGAACGTGATGGTCAGTGACAGACAACGCCGAGTCAGCGGTTTCTACTATTACTACTAGACGTAAGTATTTCTAGGAGAAAGTATAGGTCACTGTGCCATTCGTCAGTTTTTATGTTTTCAATTTGTCTTTTAAAATTATGTACCTTGAGAATATATTGAATTATTGACTGGAAACAATATTTGCTACAAAGAGTACATTTCTACCTGTGTTCTAAATGATTTAATAGTTCCAGTATATTCATAAAACTTATACTTAGTACTAATTACACTTTAAAAAGCTCCTCTTTATTTATAACATAATCTATCATGAAATTATATTTCTGAAAATACGAAAATTATAAATCATATCTCAAAATTATCCGAAATGTCGACTCTCTTCTAAGATTAGAAATTCTTTCAAAATACAAATTCTATCTTTCGAATTTACTCTGAAGCTCTCCTATGATTATTTATGAAAAGTTAAAATTACGAAAGGGAAAAGTGGATTATCAATAATAAGCAGAAGACAAGTTACTTAATTACATTAATGTGAACTATGAAATTGATGAGTGAAATGAATAAAATGAACTCTGTCATAGTTCCATATCGTATGAAAATCTATAAGACAACTTTTTTTGCCACAGTGTGTTAAATATTTCTCCTTTGCTCATTCGAGGACATAAACCCGAAGGAATTCACTAACTTTCAATAGCCAAGAGTGATATGTAATAAAATATCACGACAAGCGATCTGCGAAGAACGAATCGTGTTCTGCACCAGCTCGAGGAAGAATATAAGGGCAAAGAAATTAGAAATACCACCGAGTTCCCGGTGCAGTAGTGAATGGACCAGGTGTGTCTTTTTGAATCTATACGGTACGTTACCCTGAGGCTGGATCTGCGTCTATCGACCGTGCCCGAGTGATTGGTCGTCATGTGCAGGGCGGATAGGGAGCTCTGATGATGCTGAAGATGTAGCGCCCTGCTTCCACGACCGAGGCTACCGCCCGCGCTCACTGTGCTCATCGGACGACCCCCGCTGGTGCTGTTCCTCGGGACCACCTCCAGCTGACTTCTACACACACGCACACCACGCTACATGCACGCCTTTTTGCGTACACGCATCCTGACCGCTTATATGCACACACCTTTGGCGACACCGCGGACACACACACGTTCGGCACGTTTTGCAGCGAACCTCTCTCCTCATTTTTTAATTTTATCTTTACATCTGTATCTCTTTCTTATTCTTTTTCTCTTTTAGTTTGATCATGCGAGAAAAGGGTGTGAAGCAAATTTCAGGTTTTCTATGGGAACGGAAGTGTTTATGTGGTGGTTTAACACGTTCCGCGACGTGGATTGTTTGTGATCTTTGATATTGTAGATGTAAAAAGATAGAGAGTTTTGTTAGTAAAGTTTTGTTAGATATATTTTTTGATTAGGAAATCGTCTTTGTAGAATTTGATAACAAGAATCTATGGTCATTCCAAATAATCTTATTTTATTTTTGTAGAATTTAATATTAGATATCTAGTAATGACGGATTGAGATACGATTATTCATTCAATTTCAAAGTTCTGTTTTGAGGTCATCTTCGAGATGTAAAACGCGTTGGTAGTGAGAAAGCATTATAATATTTCAAAAATAGGAACATTACGCTTTTGAAAAATTTGATAATAGAATTTGATATATTTAAGAGATTCGGAAGCAATTTTTGCAATTCAAATCCTAAGTTTTTCGCCACGCGGAATGTGTTAATAGTGCTAATCTAGTTATAAAAGTATTACCATCGTCTAAAATCTAACAGTAGATATTAATCAATGTGAGTATTTTAAACAACGTGGAGCATCGTTTTGAAGATTCAATGGAGGAAAAACAACAAGTTTTAATACGTGTGAAAAATTCGTAGAAAATGTTTACGTCTGTGAAAATACACCTGATTGTGAAAGGGGGAACTTAGTATTGAAAAAAGTTGCGATCGAGTTAAAGTTTACCAGGTCCAAAGTGGTTCCTTTCAAAGTGAGAATTTTACTGTGTGTGAACGGTGCGATGGAATACGAGAGAGGAGTTTTATTCAGGGTACAGATGAAGTTACTGAAAAACTGGTCTTGGCACACAAAATATATCGTGATCAACGTGGTAGATACTTGGCAATTGAACAGTGGCTCGCTGCAAGTGCTCGACAATAGAGAACGAGATATGTATCATAATGAATATCTAGTTACAACATAAATATACATACACAAGCATTTTGTGCACCATCGATATAGAAGAATGTATATATGTTTAAATGGACGCCAGAATACGCAGGGTCGTTCACGTAGGATCGACCGAGGCGCATCGAGCATTGCTGGTCAGTCGATTGGATTAAACACCGAACAGTCAAAAATGTAAATATCAAAGTTGGCAAATTAGAAAAAGATGAAAGGAACCATAATGCATACTGATGTAATCCGTGACAATTTCAATCTTTTCACTCCTTTAAGTCCCTTCCTAAAAAAGTTACAAACTGAATTGGTTCTTTCATGAAAATATATTTATCGGATATACTTCAAGAATTTGTAAAATTAATATTCAATTAAATGTGACAATTAAATAGAGAAAATGTATATATTGATAGAAGATTAAAAAAAGCTCGAAGAAAACTCGATGCCTTTAGAAGGAGTTTTCTAATTTTGTGATAGAATCCTTTGGCCAGGGATTACACCAGAATTACTAATATTAACGTGTGCTGTACATAGCGCAGTGCAGTGCAGGCAGCAGCTGTGGGCTACGGCTCAGCTATGAGAGACATTACCGATGGATCCGCGATCGAGTGGACTGCAGACCCAGCGAATCGCTGCGGTGCCGAGTACAATGTTATATCAATAAGAAGAAATTCCATCGAGTATACTGCATATGTTTGTATATGTACATTATGTCGAGATTGTACTGTATTGTATATACGTGTGTGTATTCCCGATATATCCAAGTATGGCGTGTGTATTACGGATGAGTACTTACATACTAGGCACCAGTCGTAAGCGATCTCGACTCTGTCCATTTCAATGGGACCATTCTGCCGATGAGTCGAGATTGCCCAGACTAGCATGCACATTTACCTCTTTATATAGCTCTTTCTCTCTCTCTCTCTCTCTCTCTCTTTCTCTCAACCTCTCTCTCTCTCTCTCTCTCTTTTATCTTATCGTGTGTTCTTAGCATCGTAATGTCAGTGCATCGTCTCCTATTTGAATTTCCTAAGGTATTTATGATATGTATGGCGTCCAAATATGTCAAGTCTGTCGGAATGAACAATTATCTTATTCTAGGTTGTACAGGGTGATTCTAAAAATTGGAACAAGCCGTGATTTATTTCTAAGAATATAAGATATAATGCTAAATTTTTAACTTCTTTTTAAATAGAAATAGTAATAATTATAATCATCATTGAGTTGTGAAAGCTATATAAGATTTGTAGCTTGATCTAATTTTTAGAATATCTCTATATATTTTTTTTTTAAGAAATTGAATTTTGCTCTATAAATATTCCAAATTAATAAAGTCCAAATTAATAAAGTCTTATCTTAATCCTAATTTTCTTGTGCACACCGCTGCGTTACTACTACTGATTTGTAAATAATTCTTTGCTCAAACACTCGACTATTTACAATATCCCAATAATAGTATTCTGTTCTATTAAAAAATGCTTCGATGGAAGCGGAAACCTTGATACCGATTTTAATAATATCAATGCAAGTTACTCCATTAAGCTCGGCCATTATTATGTACAATCCTCGAGATCGGGAATATCGTATTGGCTAAACTACAATATCCGTCCGAACGTGATTAACGAATAGACTAAATTGGTAGAAACCCTGAAAAATGTGAGGCCTATCGAGTTCGACTTTCGCATATAATAACAACGTTTCTTTAAAGCTAACGTTACTTTGCAAAACACATATCTATCGCGCGAATTTCAATGATCAACGAACGTGCTTTCTCAACCATTGTAAAATCTGTCAAGACTAGAGAAATAACATACTCGCGTTTTGATCGTCTCTATGCATATAAACGTGTACGATTTCGTGTAGATAATTGACAATATTTCAGCGATAATTCCTAAAGTACGATATTTTTTTGTTCTTTTTTTTTTTTTTTTAACTAGATCAGGGTAGAAAACGATCCACAAAATTCTCTACTCTATCTTTTATTTTTACCACAAGCGAAATTTTGTTTAATTGATGCGTTGTAATTATCGCTACGAAGCGACTTTTCTCCTAAAATATACCGACAAGCTGTGATATTCAATTGTCGAAGCTGTCTGCTCGAAACGTTAGCTCGATTCCGAAAGAGAGTATAAAAGAGCACCGCAGCAGCATCTCAAGAATTTCTAAAATCTTACATCTTATGTTTCTTGCTTTTTGAAATTACTTGATTAATATTCATTCACTGGCAAAATCGTCAGATTATTTGAATGGTGTGGGTGACCACGTGGTGTAATCTTTTTTTATTGTTAGCGTGATACTAATTCTAGAATACCCCCGTCGAGGAAAGAGTTAGTAAAAATGAAAGCTCGAAGAACGAGAATGAATCGTGTTAGCAACGTCGATCTCGTTTGTCGAACGAGGAACGACGTTTATGTCGATTAGTGAGCGTTGTCCAATGTGGCCTCTGGATGATAGTAGACTGAGTACCTTGCTGGAACGACGAGGGCTTCGAGCTCGGCGGTGAGGTGTCGTCTGATCATCTGTTTAGCTGGTGGTATACCCAAAGCTGTGGCCATGGTGTCGCCGGTGAAGGATGGTTCTAGCACGACCAGAGCGCCATGCACACCTGAATCTGCATTACAAATGATAACATGGTATCTCACTATCGTTTGAGATGAATGATTATTACAAGTACTTAAATTTACATCACAAATTGAAGATTACTGTGTTTTTAAGAAGAATTTTTTAGTTTTATAAATGAGGAGTTTGTATGGTTTGGAACAAAAATGCAAATTCGAGAAAAATATTGGAAATTGATGATTCTTTTGAATGTTTGCTTAGGGAACTAAATTTTCCAGTTACCTTTTAAATTCTCAGCATATTCAGTCAGATCGATATTCCTCGCCCACCGAATGAACCTCTGGTTTGTCCAAACTAGAGGATCTGTGTCCATTTGTTCGCATTGATGTCTTCTAACTGCGAGTGCCTATTGTAAGAATACAATTAAGGGTACAGTGTCCTCCTTATAGTGTTTATTTAAGTGAACACTCTTAAATTAACAATAACAAATTAATAATCTTAACTCAATGCTATTTCTAACTTAATTTTATTTCTAAAATTAATGCAATGGTTTGTTGAGAATCACAGTGGTTTAGACCAGCCTACTACTATCTTTCATAATATTTTGCTTATTATTATAAATTACTACAGAAAATTGCATTCTATATACCATATTCTTTTAATGTCAAATTATGATATAATTAACTATGAAATTAAATAAATGATATTTTAAAAGGTTCAAATTTATTATTAAACTCCTAAGAACTTCTTGAATTCTTCAGATCTTAAGAATGTACCAATTATTCATAAAATTGAAAAAGGAAAAAACGAGTTCCTGAAGTATTTTATAAAGTATACAATTTTTCATAAGCCACCAAGTATAGAACATTTCATATATATTCTTTTTATGTCATTACCTGACGATCGTAGTTCAACATTCGGAGTAAATGAATTCCGTGCACGATGCTGGCCTGATGAAACTTCCTGGTCACTCCAAGCAGCTTCTCGAGTTCCTTTTTGCTCAGATGATCGAGCATCCGTGCGTCCACCATGTTGGTTGCGAAACTTTCAGAATACTGAGCGAGTCCAAGGTCAGGCAACCATTCTGAACTGACCCACGTGTGACCTAATTGAGCAATACACGGATATCGAACGAGACTCGGGTGTCGATGCTCTTCGATAGCTAAACGGAGCTTCTTTCGATGAAGAGGATGGGTCACTCCTAACCCTGCTTCCAATTCTGCGTCACTTAGTTCCAGTAAAACCTGGACAAGTATTACGATCAAATAAGATCTCATCATTTGTTACACTTTGAAAGACGAATATAAATAATTAAAAGGCGGTCAACATATAATTAATTTCTAAGTGTCATTATATTAATTTTTCAGTTTCAACAAAGAATGTTTCATAGCTGGATTAAGCATCATTTTTAGTACTGAAGACAAAATACTATTAATATATTATTTTGCATATTTTTTTACAGAAAGATTAAAAAGAAATTGTATGAACTATAGTCACTGATTTAGAAGATGTACAATGATATCCAAGGATATAATCCAATGATTTAAAGTTAGTTCCTCCGTATTGGACGATTAATACAAAATTATGCAAAACTACTTTCTGAATTTTACAAAGTGCTGTATAATATCCTATTTCAGATGATTCAATAAAAATCTGTATGAAATGATACGACGATTTAATAACAGCAAATATTAATATTTATAATATTACGATTTTATGGATTTTGATATAAATTACCAGCTAATATACCATCATTAAGTAGTCTGAAATGATGTACCTTTCCCGATTTAACGTTTTCAGCGCATCGTGGACCATATTGTGGCATACCAAGAGCAACTTCCAACCACGCTAAGACTGTAGGTGCCCTCCATCTCTCCATAGGTACGGATGCGGCTTCTCTGAGTAAACGTAGCTTTTCAGCATAGCCTTCCTCCGTGAGAGGCGACCATGATCTATAAGGATCGAAACTGTCGGAACCCTCGTTACTTCCGCTTCCACCGCTCGAGTTGTTCGCTGCCTTTCGATGTCGTGTACGGGCAAACACTCTGAAAATCGAGACGAAGAAACTGTTTTTGAGCTAAGAAGATGCTATACACTTCTGTGGAGGTACTAAGGTTCCAAATTAACACTTTATCGTTCGTTTCTTGGCGAATCGAAAATGACACGCAATTAAAGAAAGGAAGAACATAAAGCAATGAAAAACATAAGCGTAACATTAATTTATTTAACTATAAAAATTATGTATTTGTGAATTATCAAAATAATTATTTTGTGTATTTTCAAATTATCAAAACAATTATTCTGTGTACTTGTAAATTCGAGAATTACGGAAAATCTTCCTTTATCGTATAATGATTAAAAGCATAGACGATCTGGCACGTATATCTGCGAATGGTAAGCAATTTTTCCCTAACTGCATTGATTAGTATTATTTCTTTGCGGTCGCTATATAGTTATATGTGTCTTATTATATTTTGTTATATCTTATTTTATAATAGGGATTTTTGTAATATTCATTTGTTCTAACACACCTGATTGTATTATATTTGACAGAATAATTTCCATATTAAATATAATGGTAGCATTAATCAACAGAAATTGCCACCTCCTACGAGTTATTATTATTTTATGGAAATGCAGGAGTGACCCAAATAAGGTCAACGTGGCCGTCGTAATGTTAATCCTGTCAAATGGATTACGTATAATAAATTCAGTTCTCACCTAGAAATAGAACCCCAAGTGCCACCACGAGTCGCAGAGGAGCGTGAATGCGCGGCAGGTGCCGCGACAGGTGTGCTTTGCTTGTTTCTTCTTGGTTCTGATTCTAACGGACTCGACAACTGTTCGACCGATCGCGATAACGAGGAATTGTCCATGGACCTGGAGAACGCGTTCAGAGGCGACAATGTCGGGCTGCAATCTTTCGGCGTGGTCGCTGCTGAAAAATATAATATCAATGAGAACATAAGACAAACTTAAAAGCTATGATTCATACGAACTTTTTATCCATCAATTTTCCTTTCTCAAATTTTTCTGACATACTTAAATAAATATAGAATATATCGTATCTTTCGCTTTGATAAGCAAATTTATCGTTTCCCTTCGACAGATCTCTTTCGATAGACGCATGTGCTTCACAACAATCGATGCAACATAAAGAACACACAGCTTACAATTTTCTGCACGTAAGCAGAGTCAAAGTTTCGTAGGCGCTTGCTTGGTTTCGATTTATATCGTCGAGGTAGAGATGCAGAGTGTTTCAGAGCTTAGATATTCGTCGAAGCAGGACGAAGGTCTGACAAGATTACAACGAACTTCGTGTCACGAGAAGTTTATAGAACGAAGTTTATAGAAAGAAGTTGAGAAATAAAACTAAACTATAATCGAATTAATGAAAAGTAATATTGTACATAAATAAAGAACACGTATACTGTTGATAGTATATTTGGTGATGTATTAATTAAAAATTCTTATTCGTGTACGTAGGGCATTCTAATCTGGATACTATGAAATAGATTCTGACTGCTCCAACATGTGCATGCGCATGCATCGGCCATACAACATACAATTAGCCGATTGTTAGGGCAAAACCACGACATAATGGACCTTTAATATTAATTACCGTTTGTGCTCGGATGAATGGATAAATAAACGAATAAACCGCGACAGAGATGCAATTTCTACGATCAATGACGACCGATTACTCTCAAAAGCAGCCACCTGAATAAGGGATTATGCACACAAATATACATACCACGTACTGCGAAATTATTATGAATAATTGGATAAAAGAATATTGTTGTACATGGGGCTACTTTTGTAGAAATTTGGTAGTACAAGGTCTATAAAAAGAAATTGAATAATTGCTTTTAATTATAAGCGATTTGATTCTGTAGTCTTTGTGAGTGAAACGGCTTTTAACATTTTTACTTATTGTAGAAATTATTCCATTCCGTCCTCTGATACCAAGTTTATTTATTGTCAGAACTTTTCAAAAGGGAAATTTTTTATTATGATATTACAAACTTTAAATTACGAATTAATTAGATTCTCGTGACGTCTTCATTCATCCTGTAAACAATTTAATTTTGTCCCTATTATTTATATTCAGAATCTTTTACTGCAATATTACTAATATTAATAAAGAAATTAAACCATTTCCCTTAATAACAACACTCATCGTTATATTATCTCATTCTATACCTCATCACAAGTTTTATTTACTTTAAATTTCCTTACTATGATATTACCAATTTTAGTAAACAAATTCACTAATTTCCATTAATTTCTATTTCCACCTAAATTACGTAGTTCCATCCCCTAACACGAACTTCGCCTATCTCTCACACTCAAGAAAACTTCGCAAACGACAAGCAACGATCGATTTCGAAGGACCAACGAGAAGCAGGCATTCAATCGTAAAACAGAGCCGAATAAATAATCGAAAATAGAAAGAAACACAGTTGGCAGAGTAGTAATAGTAGAAATAGTAGACAGAGAAAGAGAGAAAGTCAAAGAAATACACAGAAGAAGAGAAGCACAGGAATCCTCCGGTCGAAAATAAAATAAATAAATAAAAAAAAAAAAAAAAAAAAAAAATGGAAGAAGAGAAGAAAAAAATAAAACGAAGGATGACGTTGAAGATACGGGAGACGACGATCAACGATTTATGTTTGGACACTTACACTGGTACATGTGGGATGGTGCAATGGAGGAAACCACGGAGATGCTGTCCATGTCGAGACCACTTCCCTCGACCGTAATTGTCGGCGTGCCTGCGCGGAAATATATAAAGTAAAAAAAAATTCTTCGTTGCGTTTGATACACCGAGATCGACGTCACTTCTCCGGATGTATTTATTCTCCCGGAATAAAATCAACGAGAAAAATAGACAGGGACGTTGTACGATTGGATTTAGACTTTCAATTTATTTTCATAGTTTCCTTCGTTCTTCTCTCCTTTTTCTTTTTTTTTTGTAGTCAGGATGAAGATCGATTTGTCAACCGAAATTGAAATTCCTTCTATAATGAGTTTCGTTAAGGCTCATTGTACTGACAGCGGGAGTCAGAATTTATATGGTTGGAAATAGTTTGGATAAACAGGGAAGTCTGCTCGTTATTGACACTGGTAAATTCGATTTACCAATTCTATGTTCAGTCTATTGGTTTGGGAAACAGGTTATTAATATTCGTACACGTTTAGAGTTATGTAAGTTTACTATAGGATTTTGGGAATCATAACAGTCTCTTCGCTGTCTGTTTGTTCTTTATGTTGCACATGTCAACTGCATTTCATACTTACATTGGCCAGGGTGTTATTTTAGCAGACCTGAAGTTAAAGATTTTGGTAAACGTATTATATTACATGAAAATTGATTGTTCACCCTAGCACGTTCAATTCAATTCAATTTCATGAAAAGACCGAAGACATAATTAAATTAATCGACATTTTTGAAATGTTCTTGAAGATAATTTTACATGTTTAATTTCGAAATCATATAAAAGCACAATTTTAGTGATAGGAGATTGGTTGACGACATTTTATAGTACAAAATTGAAAATTAAAAATTCTTAGTCATCCTAAGTGGACTTTACATTGAAAATATGACACTTATCGTGTTTTTTCTTTTTATTCTTCGTATAATAGAATCATTTTATTCCAAAGAATTAAAAAATACTATTTTACTCTAATTTACCCATGAACAAAGATTTGCTAAGGATTGAACGCGCTTGGATATTTCGTGTAACGTTTAATTCAGAATTCGTGCACATGCATCGTGATCACAGCACGTACGTGGTGTTTGTCCTAAACCAAATCGATCAATCGGCTTTAATGCTCAGCCACGAGGATTGGCTGAATAATATGCGAAGGAAATTCGCTCGATTAGCCTGCCACCTTCGATTAGCATTCGCAGTTGATGAAGCTTATCGTACGTTTATTCTTCCTTTCATTTTTCTTTATTTTCCTTTTCTTTTTTTTTCTCACCGACGATCCGACGGATGCAGCGTAATGCACCTTAACTAGACGATTAATCTCGCCGCTCGTTGTACCTAAGCGTAAGAATCATCGCGTTCCAACCACTCGACACTCTGATGAATAATAATGGCGATTGTATTATACGCGAGATAGCTTCGCGACTGGAAAGCTACTTCATTACCGGGGAGGTAGATCACAATGCAAAGAGTCTTCCACGATCGCAATGAATAATGCAGAAAGTACCAAAAGTTACTTTTGGTTCAAAAATTATATTTCTCGAATTGTCGAGTATGTTACATACCTATGATTTCAAAGAAATATGTGAATTAAAAGACACAGATTTTGATGATTAATTTACGAGTATTTTTGTTTTAAGAAAAGGATTGTATTCTGGTTTTTCGATGGACTTGTTATACTTTGGAATTTAATGAACAAATTCCGCAAAATTTTGAGAAACATTTCTAAATTGAAACATATTTTTATACAAAGAGTGATTTTCTTCTCCATATCTTGGTGCTAAATTACTATGAAACTTCAGATGATGTTCTCAAATCAATTTCTTAATCAAAGTTTAAATAGAAAGGAAATGCTGCATAATACTAAAATTATAACTTTCCAAAGCAATGTAGGATTTCTTGCATAATCATTTATCTCATTCCTATATGTTGACGTATAAAACTATGGTGAGGTTGACGTATAAAACTAGGAAATATTTCCAGACCTATTCCTCACTCACAAGCTTTTAACAAGAACAAAACAAGAAGTAATAAATGAGAATGTTCCAAAGTTTTGAAGCTTCTTAATAAATTCACAAAGGATCTCTTTCCATGCCTTAACACAACTATAAAACCTCCAATTTCCTGAATTTCTACATCACAATTAAAATTCAATTCCGAATGAACCCACGCAATTTAAAAGATACTATAACTCTTCCAGTAATCTTCTTCTCTCACTTCCAAGAAAGCAATCATCTAAATATCGCTTATTTGCTGCAACAACAATATAACAAAAAGTTTCTATGCTTTTGAGTTATTGGAGTAGGAAAAAATAGTTGTTTCTTGTACTTTCTACTGGTAGAGTCCTATAAGTGAATTTAAAAAATTGATCACGTGGAAACAGTTGTGTCGCTACTGCATCATCATCAAACTATTCAGAATATTCGAACTCATTTCCACTAGAATCGTGATTTTTGAGTTATGTCATGGATGCGGTAAATGAGCAGTATACGGTGTATCCAATTTTGATCTATAAATACAAAATAGACTACCTGCTGTATAAAAAGATATGTTCAGGTAGGAATTTAATGGTTTTAAGATTGACATAATATGGTACAATTAGTTTTCCAGTGGACGGATAAATGTTATATGATTCAAATGGGATCATATAATTTTTAATACAAAACCGATCAGTCTTGACATTCTCTATAAAAAATTATTAACCTATTCGCGTTGAAAAGTCATTATTTTAGCGGATAAAAATATCTATTCAACTCTTATTTCGTATAATCTATCATATGAAACACAAGGAAGACGCAAGTCACAACTTTTGTATATGTTTCTCTTGTCCTTTTATATGATAAGTTTTACAAAGTAAAAATTGAAATATCTACCAAAGTAACAGTTTTTCAACGTGAATAAGGATAATAATTTTTTATATAGAATGTCAAGACGTATTGACAATCGTCAATGCATTGAAACTTGTATGATTCTATTTAAGAAAACGTATGTTACCTCCATGTGACCTCTACGCGTCCATCTGTAGAAAATCTAATTATACTTAGTCATGTTCCCCTCGAAACCATTCAATCCCTAACTCAACATCTTTTTCGCACGACACATAGTTTATCAGTTTATCAGTAACTCGCATTTATACATTAAAATCGGACAAAGTGCATACGCAAACAAGCAACAATAACAATAAAATAATGATAAAATAATAATAATAAAATAACACAATAATAATAATAAGAGATCTAAAATACGCGTATCTCTTACCGTCTGTAGTAGAATCTGAAAGATTTCCGCCCACGCTGGTTGCGCCACCGCTTTCCCTGTCGCTAGATCCTCGAACACCGCTGTCCGCGCTGCAACTTCCGCGATCGCCCGCCTGTCCACCGGAAGAGCCAGCACCTGCCGCATTGCCGACGTTCCCAACGGTCACTCCTAGCTCTGTGCTGCCTAATGGCGGTTGAGAATTCATATGAGGGATGATACCACAACCACCGCCACCGCTGCTACTTCCGGCGCCCGGTGTCGCGGCTCCATTCACGCTGCCTCTCGGGAACGAGACCAAGGATTCCTGGTCGCTCAAGCAGATACCACCGCTGCCACCTCTTTCCGCCAATTGACGCTGTAGCTGTACATACCAACGTTTCTCATTGTATTCGAGGAATTTCAATTTGAAATGGGTTCTGCAAATATTATGAGTATACTGGGAATTTGCATGAAATCTATGGAAATTTTGGAAAATTTTGAGGAGATGGAAATTTTGAAGAATCTCGAGCAAATAGGAATTTCTGTGGAAACATTGTGTTACGTATGATACGAGATTTATTGATTTTTTTAGTGTAATTGTTAAACGGAATGAAAATAGAATTACTTTGTTATAGAAAATGGCAATTGAGGTACATAGAAGCCAAAGAAAATTATAAACTTTTAGAAACTTTACGTTTTGGTGTTGGGGTAGTACTTGATATTAGACTATTGGAAAATTTTTTATGTAAGGAAACTTCTAATTTCTTCTCTCAGTTTAAAGTGTCTAGTTATTATTTTGTAACAGCCCGTACTTTAATAAAACTTCATGAAATTTAATATTTAAAAGATAAAAACCTTGAGAAACTTCATATACTGCGACATATCTTGAGAAATGAGAAAGTGATAAATAAAGCATCTTACGAACGATTTATCTCGATAAAATCGATCGGTTTGGCTTCTGTGGAACACTGGTTGAATTTTCGGAAACCGTTAAACAGAGACTAGAAACGAAAATTTTGGGACGTGCGTGATTCTCGGCTGACATACGTATACCGAGGAAGCCCTCAAGCCATCAGTTTTAAACTCGTTAGCCGCCGGCCCGTTTATGCACAGCGTGGAGGACAATTTTAGGGCTCAAAGCGGAATCACCCTCCGCGTAATTGCATGTGCGCGCAAAGTGCCGCTTCTTACCTAACTGCTCGTAATAATATTACGTCGATCGATAGATCAATTTTTTGCGGAGCTCAGAGCGGACCCTAAAAATCCGTGTTTCTCGCGCATATTCGGTAAAAGTAGAATCGTTAACTAGAATTTTAGACAAAGAAAATCCTAATTAGGAGCTTCACTAGCGAAAATTCTACAAGTAAGAAAGAATAAATTATTATAAACACTTATGTGTACAGTGAAATTGTCTTACAAGATACAATTATTAAAATTATAAAATAACGACACAATAAAAGAGACGAATATATAAGAAGAATACCTTTGTCCGGAAAGAAGTCATCGTTGTTTGAATCTATGAAATGTAAAGATTCTAAGGAATTGAGAATTATTATCTAAAAAATATATCTTTTCTACACCACCGATATTTCATTACCTTTAAACGTCAACATTCCCATAATTAAGGAAACAAATATCGACTTCCAAAAAATCACACAGACACACCACGCATATTATTCTGAAAGCAGCCTAGATATCAAACTTAAACGACTAGAGAGAGTTCTCCCAAAAGCTGAGTCAACGTTCCCAGCAAATAATCCAGAAAGTTAAGCAACAGTCATAGCGTAAACAGGAGAAAAATGTTGCTGCTGACTCGAGAGAACCAGCATTTTTTCGGAGCGCACTCTCTTTGCAAAACACTTCAACCACAGCCTGGCAGAGAGATTAAATTCATCAAGCTGACTCCCCGTCGTGCGTAATAATGCACGCGTTGAGGACAACAGGTCAGAGAAAGAAAGAAAAAACGTGGAGAAAAAAGAAGAGAAAAGAAAAAAAAAAGAATGGAGAGAAACGAGAGAGAAGAAAAAGGGGCTCACCTCTTTTATAGTCGCGTGTGCGTGCGAAAGGGCGGCTTCTTTGTCGGCCAAACTAGCCGCAAGGCTGAGACTTCGATCGGCCTCGTCCCTTGCAGCCCTTAGCAGGCTCCAACGTTCCCTTTCCCTTTCGCGTTCGCGTTCCTCCGAAGGCATACCGACTCCTTGCTGTTGAAGGCGTCCTAAAGTCGCTTCGTTCTCTCGCATCCGCTGTAATCAACGGTCAAAGAGACCCATATCCGGGCAGTAATTCCACCCGAGAACCACCACCGTTTAACAATGCATGCAGCACAAGCACAAAGTGTCAAAGAGCCCCTTTGAACACCCCGGCCATGAAACAACAGTGGGTACGCGATGTATGATTAAAAGTTGAGCCACCGACCGTAATTATACCGAGGCCTCCTACGATGAGGAGAATCGTCCTGGAATGCGTCTCAATTAATTGGCGAAATTTCGAGTGGAGCTTCCGATAGGAGTTCGATTATTTAATTTTGGAGTTTACCCTTTGTACAAAGTTGTTTGCATTGTTGTGATTGATTGGTCTTTTAGTTATTTAACGTCAAAATTAATCCTATGTATAACTCTAAAGTTGCTCGCGTTGCTGCGATTAATTGGAGAAAATTTGGTTTGGATTTTTGGAGCTGAAAAGTTTAGTTGGATTTTTGATTATTTAATCTGAAAACTCATCCTTTGTAACTCTAATGTTACTTACATTGGTTACCAGAACTGTATAATATAATATAACTCTAGTTACAACGTTTCAAGTTGACAAAAATTTATAAAAGATATGTCACAGCCGTTTTTATCGATGATCAAGTTTTATTAAAAAAGAATCTAATCACGTTCACGAAGAAACCTGAGAAAAATTCGTTAAGGGGTTAATAAAGGATGTGGTGTAGGTTGCAACCAGAGATTTTTCCCAGGCGTTTCCATTAGCTCTTATTTTTTACTCTTCTGTTGAAGAACCCCGTGGTCATTCGATCGACAATGTCGTAACTCGATACAGGTACAACTTATCGCTTATTTACAGGTGTCATGTACCTTCACCTATTAGCCGCTAGGATACCAGCTACGGAGAACTTAATCCACTTATCTCTCCCTCGGGCGTAAGGAACTTCAACGTACGTATAACAGGTGTTGCAGGCTGGTTTATCGGCTAAACTTTGGGACAACGCGATTACTGACACTCCAACGGGTCGGTCAGGTGTTGCCCGTTGGCAGGTCAACATTTTAAAGTTAAAAACTATCGTTATATCGCTGGCCATACGGCTTTGCCGGCTGTCACGCGGAAAATCGGACGCGTGCATGTGTGAAGATATGGAGCGTTTCATCCTGTTTCGTTTCTGTCCAAAATCTCCTATTTTGCCGCGTTATACTGACTATACGATAAATGGAATATCTGTTACTCTCGATAATTAATAATGTAAATATTTAATAAATATATTCTGTATTTCTCAAAAATAAAATAAAATTCCAAGGGGAAGTCTATATTTCAAATAAGAGAAATATAAATAGATTCAAATTCTTTCTTATGACTACTTTTCGAAGTATTTTAATACATTTGAGAAAACTTTATACTTTACTTTATCGATCTATAATTCGCAAAATTTCCAAAAGGAAATCATCAGTTTATATCAAAGCATTCTACATAAAAAGAATTTTCTAACTTTATTACATTTGAGAATTCACAAAGCAAAGAAAAATAATTCAGCCAACAATCACACTGAATCATGTGAGTATTATGTTCATTGAATAAACCGAGAAGAATTCCTAACTTAAATCAAACCATCATCCTACACCTAAAGAATTTTCTATTCTTATTACATTTGAATGTTCAAAGAACATTGAAGAACAAAGAGCAATCGTTCTGCTCACAGGCAATCGCACTGAATCATGGAAAAATTATTATCTTTGAAGAAACCAAGCATAATTGAAAAAAGGTTTAACGTTTCAAACTTTTTATTTGGGAACACGAGATTTCATCTAGCTTAATCGTATTTCCTCGCGATCGGGTTAAATATCATCGACGAGAGCCGTAAGACGTTTTCCAATGCGTGTCCGTGCTCCTGCATAATGACAGATGAAAGAAAGTGTTCGTTGCCTCGGGATCTTAGGACAGATTCCCACCTTCGGGTTCTTCAATTTTCTCTTGTTTTACCCTCTTCCGTGTCTTGTCGCATCGCGCATAATCCACTTCATCAGCAACGAGTGTCGACGTAACACGGCTCTCCATGAGAAATCCTCGCGTCTCTCTGTTCTTTTATCCGGCAGTGATTTAACGTCCGCTTGTTCTCTCCCTTGTTTAACCAGAAAGGTGAAACACACAGATTGATATTGCGGGCTCGCAACGGTGATAAGTATCCAGGAATTTGCATAGTAAACAAGATACGTATTTTAAAGTGCTACGAGCTATGGTGATTAACGTCGAACCCTTGTACTTTCATATTAGAATATATTAGAATATATTTACGAGGCGTGAATTAATTTTTGGATGGAATATAAAATTGCGAACCTTAAAAAATTTTGTTTATTTTAATAATGAACGCGATAATATAATAGCATACGGTGTTTTAATACAGTCGAATTTCTAAAAAAAAAATAGATTCGATTTCATTTTCAAAGTGAGATACGTAGTTTAATTTTGTCGTAAAAATATTGCTAGAAATGTTGTGAGATAGCAAAATAAAAAACTCAGCGCTATAATGAATGCAGCTAGGTGCATCCGCAACAAACAAATAATAATTAAAGAGCGTTAAAGTGTGTTAGACCACAAGTCTACTAGACACCTCAGAAGAACGTGAAAGATCGAAGAAATATCATTTTCTGTAACTACCATTCAGATTTAGCGATACCAGCTAAACGATATGTCACTGTGGTAAACCGTTTGATATAGGTATTCATATTCAGGTCAACCTAAACCGCCATAATTAGTATTTATTATCACTAAATGATAGATTGTACATATGCAGATATTTAAAAGAAGAAGAAGAAATAATGTTATACTTTTATAATATAAGTACTCCGTCTTCTAATTTTCACAGAAATTTACTTCACATTTTATTTACTCCTTCATAGAAATATTGAAATATCTTTCTATAAGAAAATGATTCTTTTAAACGTTTCATAGTCTAGTATAAAAATCGTCGACTGTAGCATTACGTGGAAACTTACTTCAAAACTTCGATGCATTTTTCTCTAAACTGAACTCGCATAATACAAAAAATAAAGTTACGATTCAAGAAATTAATCATAGAGCTTCACACAAATAAGAAGATTAAGAGCTTTACACTGTGAAAAGTTCCGATCTTCGTAAGAAATTCCTCTGAAGAGATTTATCAAATTCACCGGTGTATCGTTGGCTTTCGCAGTTTGTTTCAGAAACGGCGCTGCTATGTTCTTTCAGCTTAAAGGATATTTACGATCGTTAATATAGAACGTGCTGTTACTGGATATTAAAGTTTGCCTTTCTCCTTGCAAAGGATCCTGCAATGATGCATCGTCATGTCCTTATGAAAATCCTTTTTCTCTCCATCTATCCAGGGCAGACGCGTCGTTTTTCGCTCGAGCGCATTGATACGCTTTCTGGAGCTTTTTCCGGGAAACATTAAAGGTCGACCTCGCGAAACGTGCCGTTATTAATCTTCTCTCTTCCTTTTTGTACATAAGAGCTTGTTCAGAAGAAAAAATGAAGAAGATGCAAGACCCGAGGCTTTCAATTTTCCTACCAAATACTTTAAGCGGTCTTTTGTAGCGTTTTTTATTTTTTTCTTTCGCTGCCTCATCGTTCATTCCCTAACTCAGGCACGTCGTATGATATAATATAGTATGAAAGTTAGGCAACTTCTTAAATTTCCGACTGTAGAATCTCGGCTTTAAAAACATCTGTGGAGTTAACGGCTGGTTTGAAATATGTGTCCGTGCTTTTTGTGCTTCTGCCTTTAGGTAACAAATTTTTAACTAGAAGATTGCAACTATGTGTGCGTGTGAAATAATATGAAATTACAGAGAGGGTCGCTGTAAAAACATTTTTCATTGAATGGCATTGAATTTTTAGCGATCCCGAGTTTTTATGAAACAGAGATATAGAAATATTTAATTCCGAACGTTACAAAAATTCCAAAAAACGTTGGCTATTTCTTTGTCAAAGGAGAATTGCAGAAATATTCCACTTCAAAATATCACGAAAACAGTGACGTTATTTGCGAAGGAGATTATATATAGAAATAAAATATTCTATTTCAAATTCCATAAAATTTGTAAACGACCTCAAATCTTAAAAAAAAAGAAAGAACTATGAAAATATCTAAACTCGAATATTAATGAGTTTCATTGACACTAAATATTTTTAGAGAATAGACATTGGCGCCAAATATTTTGTTACAGAAATATTCCGCTCTAAATCTCGCAAAACTCGCAATGGCCCCAAACTTTAATCGTGGCGATGATAACCTAGCACGTTCTTCAAATATTGATAAAAACATGAATACCGGAAACGATGGCTCCGTTCCAGGCGATCCCTGTTTATTTACGACTGGAAATCGAAGTGGGTTGTTCATTTGCCGGAATTGGAATGACCGATGTTGCGTTGGGTCGTCGCACCGTCGCCGTTGCAGCGATAACGGTGTCGGGGAAAATGAGAAATTCCAGCAAGTTTAATGAAAGTATTTAACAAGCAAAATTGCTGCCCCGCGTGCATCGTGTTTCCGGCCTGCGAACCAGAACCGACGCGAGCCACGAGAAAATTGAAATGCGTTTTCTGCGGAGTATTCGTTAAATAAATTTTTTACAGTCTTTACAGTTATATTTTTCCTTCTCGACTAATAACGTTACAGCTTGACGTTAGGGCATTTCGACAATTACTTCGACCGTTAAATATCTTATTAGTTATACATTTAATTATACTCTTTCGGCATAATTAAGGCACGGTGGCCGCTTGGTCCCGTTTTTAATTTGGAGAGACGCAATTTCATTCAAAGTGTAAGTGAATGGGTACTGTAGAAAATACATATTTTTTAGCTTGCGTGATTTATGAAACAGATATCTCTGATTCGATCGATTTTGTTGAACTATAAAACTGATATATGATATTGTTATTACAAACATTTTTAAAAGTATCTTGTTATTAATAGATATTTTAGATTACGAATGTTTGGTATTGATATTTCAGTATGAATAAATATTTGCAAAATTATTCATAAATAAAATGTGAAATAATATGGTACGTAAATATCATTAAAAATCACTCTCACAAGAAGAAATAAGAAGAATTCTATCAAAGATAAAAAAAAGGAAAAATTCTCTATTATCTCATTGAAATTCTCGATTATTTTTCTAAACACGAAGGAACAAAGATTTCTATCATACGTGCGACAGCATTGGTATTTAATAAAGAAGAGTATTACCTGTTCATAGTTCCTGATAAAGTCCCGTAATTCCCGTTCCTTGTCCTCGAGGGTGCCATAAAGTGCCTTCATTTGATTAAGAAGATCGAACTTTTCGGCCTTGAGCCTCTTGCGATCGGCTTTAAGTGCCTGGAGAGCTTCTTTGGCGTGTTGCAGTTCCATTTCAAGAGCAACAAATCGTGCTTCCTCCTCGAGTGCCGCATCCTCGGAGCCAACTTCGCCGCGTGCCGCTCCACTGAATAGCAATCTTCTCAATCTTGCTACCTCAGCCACCAGACGTTCATTCTCCAGTCGAAGTCGCCTCGTGCTGGCTAGTTCCACTGAACCGGTGCTACCACCACCGCCATGAATGTTTGATAACCTCGATGCTACCAATGGATCACCAACTCCTGCAGGAACATCAATATATATGTATAAACACACTTTTCTACTCGTGAAAAATCCGAATTTCCCTACTCGCGAACTTTTGAGATAGCTCTCTTGGGAATGGAAATTTAACACGAATTCATGCGGCGAGTAGTTGACTCAAAAGTGTGAAAACTAAATGGGAAGATAGAGCATAATAACAATTAATAAACATCCGCCATAAATCATTTTATAATTCAAACACTTCCACCATTTCAAAACAGAACTTTCAACCGGGGAGAAGTGTTTGCGAAGTGAGCGAGGACGAAAGCAAGCAAATTCTCAGAAAGCGCGGAAGCTGCTTAACCGGCAAGAATGTTAAAACTCCCAAAAACTTCCAAGAAGAAGAATCTGCAACACACCCAAGATAAAGCCAACACATGCTTCCAATAAAAGAAGCAGAAGTCTATTTATCTTCAAAGAGAACCAGCCCTTTCCATTAAGAACACCTTATCACAATTATTTCAAACAGGTTAAAAATTCCAAACAAACCAAGAATTTTATCAAGCATCCTTGAACGTTCAAAGAGCTCCTCGATCAAGCTTCCCAATCAACCAACCACGGCGTATTATTGTCAACAATGCAGCAAGAATCCAACGACTGAAAAGCACCCTTTCTCTCTCTCTCTCTCTCTCTCTCTCTCTCTCTCTCTGTTCTCGGTCAGCCGTCACTCGTTTCCGCATTGAAGAAAACTCAGGGAAGAGCATTTATCTCAAGTTCAGCTCCGTTTAATTCCGGGGAATCGTCGGAAACGTAGCGCAGCCGTTGGTGGAACAATCACGAACAGTGAATGTACGGGACGAAGGCTGAAAGGGAAGGGCCTCCATAATTAAATGCTGGGTTACCCACCCAGGCAATTAGCTGGCGACGAGGGTCTGCTGCCTGGGGCTGGTCCAGGTGGTTCATTGTCCTCTTCGGCCCTCACATCACCATCCACCAGATCCTTGTCTATATCTTTCTCCTGGTCGTTCATCTCCTTCGATGATCGCAAGGAGTCGCGGTTGCTGGCCGATATTCGAAGTCTCTCGGCGCTCGATCGATCACTAGCGCCACGATGGAAGAAAGTTCTGTTGCTGGATCCTCGGTCCGGACTGGCGCTTCCGGAACGAGAGTCCACGCTTCCGCCAGAACCACCAAGTCGCGTTTTCTCCAACGCTGGAGCGTACGGTCGACGTGCTTTTTCGCTTGGACTGCGACTTGGCGAGCCATTTCGTTTTTCTGGAAATTTGTGGTTGTGGTTTCGTTAGTGATTTGTGGCTTGGAATTGAGTGGTTTGGTCGAACGTGGATTTTCCGGGCGATTGGTAGTGGTTTTATTGGAAATATTTGATTTTTTTGGAATTGAGTGCTTGAAGCAACTGCATAAACGAGTATTTGGAATTTTTTTAAAGTGTTTAGAATTTTGAAGATATTTATTTGTTGTTGGAAGTAGATGTTTTTTTAGAAGACATTTTGAACTTAGTCAACTTATTTGGAACTGAACATTTCTGAGTTTTTAGAATTATTATTTGGATTTTCTAGTAACTGATATATGGAACGATTGATATTGTCATTTCGTGTCTTCAACCAGCTGTCTTATCAATTTATCAAAAAATGATATTCTCCAAAAGCTTATTGAAACATATTATTTAATTAAAAAAACAAAATTCTGAACATTACTCTTTCTGATTATATTATAATGAAAGTTTCGATAGTATGTAAAATATATTTTTCATATGTCTCTCAAAATTTTACGTTTCATTACTGAAAAATGTGATATAACGAAAAGGTATTCAGATGCGATATCGAAATTCTTTTATAAATGTTGATAACGCAGGTAATTCTTCGTTGAAAGTTGGAACGTATAAAACAAAAGTAGTGCCCATGCGCAGTCCATAGTTAAAAAGTTTATCTCGATTTCCGGAGCATGTTGTACTTTGTAGTATATCTCATAGTTACTTGATGTCACTTTTACGACTGTTCATGAGTCACCATTTCCCCTACAGCTTATAAAAGACACGGAGAGCCTATCTGGACCACTTGTCATTTGTGACTAACGGAAGATCAAACTTTCTCAACACGCACATAATTTTCCCCTTAAACTTTCTACAGAACAAATTATATAGCGTATTTATCATTAGGTGAAGCCTACAAATTTTTTAGAGGGGACAAGACTCTGAAAACATTTATAATAAAATCAAGAATGTTGACACAACTCATGAAGAATTAATTTACTAACGGTTCCAAAATATTTATCATTAAATATTCCAAAATCAATATCTAAAGAATCATAATGATTTCAAAATATTTATCACAAATTGTCCTAGATATTTACACTTCCAGGAAGGGAAAATAATTCCAAAGTATCCATTCATAAATATTTCAAACAGCCACTTTCCCAGCCACCGTAGATTAAAATTAAGTAATTTCAAAATATAATTCAATTTCCAATTATATAAATTGGTACGTTTACGATAACTAAAGAAATAGAACCCAGGTAGAAAATTACCTATGTAGTGGTAAATATTATAACGAATACTACACTTAACTATCACCTCATTAACGTTGTTCTTAATAAACTACAATATAAGTCATTCTATCAAATTCTTTCCAGAATGATTAAACAAACCACAATCGCACAAACGCATTCCAAACCTTCAAAGCCTCAAACCAAAATCCATAGAAATCCATAGAAATTCCAAGACTCACCTATAGGACTGGTTCGTCGATCGATAGGACTGGTTCTCTCCTTCCTGTCTACAGGACTGGTTCTCTTATCGATAGGACTAGCTGACTTGTCGCTGGCGGAGCTCCTCTTCTCGACAGGGCTACTCGCGGCGCTGAGCCTTTTCCCGTCCTCTTGCGGCTGTTGCTGCGGCTCGCCGCCCTCTTGTCCAGGGCTACCGCCATTATTACCCGCGCTGGTTGTTCCGTTGTTGTTGCCGGTGTTCCCAGCCACCCCGTTGTTGTTCCCAGCTCCGTTGTTATTGTTCAACACCACCGGCAAAGCGCCACGAACGTCCCTCAGCTCTCCGCGAAGCGTGGCACACTCGCCCCTGGCTCGTTCCAGCTCCCCGTCAAGCCGGGCGCCAGTCGCTGCGTTCTCCTCCACCATCACGCGAAATTTTGCCTGCAAACCAGAGACAATGGATATATGAACGTTAGAGATTTTAAGAGAGAGAAAGATAGAGAGAAAGATCAGGAGGGAGAGAGAGAGGGCGGAGGGGAAGGTGAATGGTTGCTGAAAAGGGAGAATGTTAATCCTGCGGTAATGAGCAACATGCGAGAGGATCTTGTTACCCCGCGAAAGATTATCCACATTCGTGAAATTTAGTTCTATTGTACGAACGAGTGGAAGAGTGTTGTGAATCCCGGCGAATCTGCTTAGCTTCCTTTCGAGTCTGATGAATGAATTTTGTTTGCAATTAGCGTGATTGAGTGAAGGAAGTTATACTGTAGATAGTATATTGAATGTATCATCTATACTGTTATTACATGTGTTGCTTGCCTACGTTATTATTGAATGCTTGCCTATTTTAGTAAAAATAATTGGAATGTACATAGGATTTTCTTGTTTTATTGTTTAATTTTATTGTTTATCTATAAGTCGCTGGACACTTATCCAAATTAAAATATTGACAGTTTGATATTATGAAGTATTACAAAATATTGGATTATATTGCAAAATATTATATTACAAAATAAGGTAGCATTTAAAGATGATACGTAACGTTAAAGATATACTGTTCAAATTAGAAATCGGTGACAAGGAAAGAACTCTTCATTCCTCAGAAACAAAGTCTCATCAGGTTCCGAGAATATTCATCGATAAGCCCTCGATAAGCGTCTTCCAGTCGAGCAGCGCAAAGAATTGGTTCGGAGACTGATCGGCAAAACTACCGCGTAAATTTCGCAGCACGTTAATCGAAAATTCCCCGCGAATTTTTATCCCGATGAAATAATATAATGGACGCAATCTCTTATTTGTTTACCTACCCTTTTGTCGCGAGAAAGAGAAGGAGGAAACGGCGAAGACAGAAGAAGAAACGGAGAAGAAAGCGAGAGAATTCGAGAGAGGAGAAAGTATTGAAAGTTCCATGAAGTTCCAACGAGGTCTATAACGCGTCTTGATCCTCGGTAGGAACTACGTTATGCACCGACGTTTCGCCAAGTTACGAACGTTAATGCGGGTCCAAAGTAAAACGAACAAACACCGAGACCGGAGATAAAAGTTTGCTTCGGCGCGAGCCGTGCAATATTAATAAGCCTACCGCGGTGGCCGCGGAACACGAATCTCATTGTAAGCTCCCCCATTGTACCGGTCGTTCCAAAAGCTCTTTACGCTTGGTTATATTGACTATGGCTCGGCAGAAGTTCGTGCCTGGTTTCCCTCGACACGAGCGAGCAAGTCACGGAACAAAGGAACGGTCGGATATTTAACATGTGCTGTCTGTAAACCAAGGTTAATTAGACGCAGACAGAAGATAGAGGGGAAACAGGATGTTGAAACATCGGTTTTGTATTTTCTAAACTGTATCTTGTTATGTGAAGATTTTGTAGAGATTGTGGGGAGTAGTAAACAACATTGTTATTAGCACATTGGTTACAGCTCGCAATACCGTTTTACCCGTCTGTAACACATTTGCGGAGCTTCCGATTTTCAGTCACTGTATTACTGTATGCTACCAAATAATTTTCATACAACCACTAACCACCTGCCTCTATATCGTGAAATTTTGCATACGTGTGTGACATGGATTATCATGAAATGCGTTTTCATTATTTCGAGATTTTTAGTTCACGTGACACACTCAAATCGATGCCATACATAATTTAAAAGTATATGTTGACTCGAATGCGCGTTGCACGCAGCAAACGTATTGAATAAAACAAGGTCGATAAGTGTACATGGAAGATAGAGAAAAACAAAATGTCGAAATATTGATTTTGTATTTTCTATAATATATCTTGTTTTGCGGAGATTATGGGGAAATGGCGATTAAAATTGTTGTTAAGATTAAAGTAGACTCATGGTAGTTGCGAAGATTAATCCTTTAGTAGCGGTAGTTTGCTACGCTATTTTAATGAAGCAAACGAGGAAGATTTATATACGTAGATCAGTAAATGTGTTTAATGATTTAGTGTGTGACAAATTGCCGATTTTAGTATGACAAATTTAAGAACTAAAAATTTCTATTATATCTTAAGATATATTATATCTTAATCTAAGAGCGGCACTTATAATTATTCATTTGTTCTCGTACGTGATCGTTAATCGTTAACCTCGTATCGAGTCGATATCGATCGGAACAAAAATTCTAAGAATTATCAGTTGCTTTTCAAAACCACGCTTTTTGAAATTCTAGGATTTTCGTAGATTTTTAATTAGCAAACATTTTACGTTTGTAATAAACTCAAAAATTGGCTCTGTTCCACTACTGTCTTCTACAATCTTCCATTTCCTAGATTTGGAAATCCAATTTTAGATTAACTGAAGATTTATTAATCAAATCAACCAAAGGGTGCGCGGTCGTTGATTACTATAATAATTGGTAAGAACGAAGATTCGATTATAATCAAGGATAGTAGAACGAAGATGGTGGCTTTCTCCAGATAAAGCCAATTCTCAGGAATGATCGTGGAAACCCTCGAATGGAATAATAGATAGGGTCTCTCTTGTTCTGGCTAACTCAGCAGCCAGTCCATTGAGATAGGTCAATGACTACGGAATGTAGCTGTTGTGGTTAGATGGGAATATCGAAACGTCTGTAACAGGCCTGTCTAAAAGGCATGCTAACCGAGATCAATAGGCCTAGGTTACCGTTTGACCTTCGAATATCGATTATTTTCTTCTGTGCAACCATTTACATTCTTGTACCATTTTATCAAATATTTAACCTTGCTGATAAATCTAGAACTTCGAAACGGAGCCAATAAATTGGAAATATTAATCAGTAGATTGGAAAAGTGGAAAATTTTCAAGTTAAATTTCAATTACTAAAAGAATTACAATACATCATTAGATGATTCGAAAAATCTAAAGTTCTTAAAAATATTGCATTAAATTTAAAATATTGATAAACACTTATTGTTATTTTTATAACAGATTCCATTTACATAAAAAAACAAACAAAGAAAGAAATTTTCGATATAAACAGGATCAGAATGAAAAAGATAATTAAAATTAATTACACACATACTTAAAAATTTATAATAAATAAAATTAAATACAGTTGACATACTTATGAATACTAAAGATATTAACTAACATCAAAAAACAAATAAGATTACGAGATATAGGAAAATTCAGGAAAAAATCACATCAATCCTTGACGAGGAAATAATTAACCCCAAAGAGGGGAAGAAGTAACAGATCCAATCTCGTTACACGGTCAACAACGTTTGATCATAGTCATCGTAACAGGCTGATCAGTTAACGAGATGTTTGATTGCATTTTCAGTCAGATAAGAACCTGAAGGGAAGATAGGGAATAAAGAGAAGAGAAGAAGAGAGAAAGAGAAGGAGATATTTGATGGGCAGCGGTGAACCAGCACCGTTGGCCAAGTTCCAGGGACACAAAAGGATAGCCAGCGAGGATAAAGGCATCGCGAACTTGTTGCGTTCCCAGAGGCGCCTTCCGTTTTCCTTTCGTCGCACCGAAGTCACCCCGGCTACCGTATTCACGCCCTTTTCACACCCATGAATCGTAGGATCACCGATAAATTTCTGTTCAATGGCCCTGGCCTTGTGGAGAAAACGTGTTGTGTATCTGCGACAGGTTCTCACCATTACTCTTTTTGTAATTTAGCAATTTAACATGTTTAGGACTTACGTATTACAGCGGAATCTCGATTACGCGAACATGGATTATTCCAATAAATATTGTGGATATGTATTCGTCTGTTAGACATTACAGTATATTGCCTGTATTATCAACATATTCATTTTACCGCTTTTAGTTGATTTTTATGCTGTAGCATGCCAATATGTCAGAATATAATCGTATTGTTTCATCAGTTCAGGCGAGACGTGAAATACTGGGCCATATACATAAAAATAAGCAAATACTTGCAAGTGTTGAGTACAACTAAAAGCAAATACTAAATCTCTTGTGCATAATCTTCTTATACTAGGTGGTAAGTAAGTGGTGGGAAATCTTAAGTCAAGGAAATCTATTTCTAGTAAATACTTCAATTTGTATGCATATGGAACCGAGTATTTACTTGAAAAATCACTAGTAAAAGCTTTTACCTTTGTAAAAGCTCTTGCCTTTGTGCATACTGTCCACTGACTTGATTAGGCAGTGGTAAAATCATAATCGAAATCGCAGTATCTTGCGGGATTGGGAAATCAACGATTTGCGACATTAAACGACGCAAGAATGATATTTTGAAGAAGACGATATCTCCACTAATGATATTCCCACACATTCTGAAGTATTCACAGCATCAGAGATAGTCATCAGATGATACAAAACACAGCAAGAAAGTACTCGTAACGAATTACTATCTTTACAGAAAATATACACGTTAGCAGTTCAGAAGGATTGGAAGAACAAAGATAATTATAACATATATGTCGGAGATAAAAGAACATCGGGATTTCCCGGCTGGAATGTTGGGAAAACCCCAATACCCTAGTCCAGACTTTTACTATAGCTACACTTAAGTAATAAAAATAAGAAATAGTTCTAATGTTTTAATCTGGGTTCACGACGAGGGACGTGTGCCTGACAAAGGTATGGAATGATTATATGGCCCTCATTAAGAACAAAGATTGACCCGAGAAGTGGGGACAGGAGTATATAAGGGTAGTTTCATTTGGATCGGGGACTAGAGAAGTAAAGAGTTAGTTAGTTATTGTACGAATTACTGATTGAGTTATTCGAATCGTGTATTATGTTGATACTCGTCCTCCCATGGACCGTGGATTCGTTATCGAACCTGGAATCCGTTGTTACTATCATCCCGACCATCCTATCGCCGCTATTACTCATAGCCTCTTGTAGTGTCCACATTTGTACCAATAAACCTTAGCTATATCCGCTATGGTAAAGTAAATAAAGGTTCATCGAACGCCCCGAAAGTCCAACCTGACTCCGACATATATATATATATATATATATATATATATATATATATATATATATATATATATATATATATATATATAATACATGTAATAAAAAAAAAATTATATTTTTCCCCGTAGGATGTAGTTAAATACGAGTCGTTCGATTATCCGAAAAATTCGAATATCCCATCAACCTGAACGCAATTAGTTCGAATAATCGAAGCTCTACTGTATTAGAATGTAACATTACAGAGATTGATTATGTGCTTTTATAATTAGAATAAAAATGAATGAAATTAATTCATTTCACGTTTAAATGAAATACCCATTGTTTCCCACTTTGTTTTTGAAATTTCAAATATCTAGATTATCTATTTTCCCTTTAATATGGAGTACAATTTTTATGTAAAAATATGGAAGGTCCAATGCACCCTTAGGGTAATAATTATGATCGAAGGGTCTGAGTTACGTCTGGGACGACAACAGAGTTCAATCTGGCTTCTACGAGAGATTCTCATCTTGTGGTGCAACGCGGCATGAAATATGCATTACATCAGGGGCATCAGCGATTTTTCGCTCGTATTGAATTACGTTGGTGTTGACTTTGCTGCATATCCTTATCATGTATGCGAACACGTATTTATACGACGTACGTATCGAGCGTTCAAGTAGATGACTAACTTTTTATCAAACCTATTTATGAATATTAATTCAATTTTCCTTCGACTAATTTTATTTTTAATATTGTTTACTGCACAATTGTTCATGCTATTCCTTTACAATATATGATTTAATAGTATTGTTATTAACTCAGTAGGAAAGGAGCACATAAGTATTTTATAACCCACTTCACTACTATATTCTAATTTTATCGCATCTCCGTGTATAGTCCTCCATTAGACTTTTTAGCGTTCCGGGATCCCTTTAGCGTAATCCATATCTTCTCTCCTTCTCCTTCTTCGTTTAATAATTTTTTAGTACCTAGTAAACTAGTTTTTAAGATACAATGAAAGCACGCGTTAACCATTAAGGGGTACTTTTACCCTAAAGAACCACAAAGTAGCAAAAGAAAAAAGAAATTGCTTGATACTTCTATCAAGGTTCCTAACAAGCTAACAAAGTTTAAAAACGATTGAAGTTTTCCAATTACCGAAGTTCCTTATACATCGATTTGACACTTTTCAATTCGCACTGTATAAGGAAAAGGAAACAAACGCGTCAAAAAGGCACACTGATTGGAAAACACTCTTGGCCGAGATCTCTAGCAGAGTTTACAAAGTTGACAAATTGCTAAAGTTTCTCACATACCAATTGAACAATTTGCAACTCTACTCGCACGAAACAAGAAACGTTTGCGTAAAAAAAAGTCGACGACTCGAAGATCTGAAGATCCTAATACATAAAAAGCGAATGAAGAAATCAAACATAAATTTTTAAAAATCTTACATCAATCTTCAAAACGAAAGAATGCGTCCTCAAAAAAAAAAAAAAAAAAATTAACCAACTAGAGAAGACGCTGAAGGAGCGTTTAATAAGTGAGACCACGCATTCACGAGAAAGTCGAAAGTGTAAAATTGCATAGAAAGCACATAATGTGAAAAGATACATAAAATATTAAAAATATAGTGCTTTGCATCAGGTATAATACTTGGCAGGTAAAACAATTTTCCACCAAGTCTGTACTTTTCCAATTATATTCTAAAAAATATGAATTTGCATAGAAATTCGCTGTCTACTAATAACACCAACTAAATAAGCCTTGGGTATCAAGCAATGTCGTATAGATACACGATGAAAACGGCAAGGTAAACGTGGCTATACCGCAGCTACATCACAATGCCTCAGGATAGTTTACGTGTTGAAAGAACTTGTGTATAGGTTGTAGCATGCCAGAGTAAAGTGCAATGGAGTTGCCAGCTATATTATCAGTAGTCTGCTTCGATATATAGGTCAACGTTTCAGAGATTACATCTTTCATGGGAAATAAAACCTTGGTTGGACTGCTGCAAGGAAATCGATATGCGGTCGATGGTATCGACGTTATCGAGCCGCGCAGAGCCGAACCACGGATATTGTTCCGCTGTTCTTTCCTTCTGTTGATTATCGATAAACCATCCGCCAGATACGCGGACGTAATTATCGTTTCTGGTACGATTGTCGTTGCGACTCGAATGAAGCAAATCGTGAGATGAGTTGATTAATTCCGTTCGACTTTCCCAATTTTTATGTTCGCCATGTTACTCTTGTTCTAATCAACAAACGGAATTTTAACGTTCACAGAAAAATGTTGGTATTGTAAAAAGGTAGAATTGCCTGTCAACTAAGCTTCAAAGTCAACAGCTTCAAATTCGATCTTGAATTTTGCACGTAATAATCAAGCTTGTCGTATATGAGGATTAGAGATGGCGTTTAACAGTGGTCTGTCACGGTGATCACAGAATCACGATCACGGTCGTGATCTAACTTCATTCACGCGTGTAATCGTGACTTTTCTATCTTGAGTGAATTTGCTCACTATGATCGTAATTCTCGATCTTGACTGAATTACTTCTTATAAGATACTCCGATATAGCTTACATAAAAGTATCCGCATGCAATGTAAAATTAAAATTTAAGATATAAAATTTTCTTTATATAAGGTAAATTTACTTCATTTGGTATTAAAGACAAAATAATTCAATTTCTTTGCTTTCTGTTATATCGGTATTTTAAAGAACAAAATATTGATTCTTCCTTCCTATTTCAAAATCCTGATATCCATTTGATATCGTTAATAAGAACGCGAAGGACAGTTATGTTTCCACTAATCAGAAACAATCACAAAAAATCACAGATCACTGTGGAAAAGCGCGGGAGAAAGTTATGGAAAATTGTATAGTTTTATTTACTTTCATGAATTATATAAAACATTTAAATATATTCTTGTGTGTATTTTTTAGAAAGCCTTCAGCTTCTAGAACGTCGTAGTGGTAGTGTTTTCAAAAGTAATCTCTTTGATAGAAATTCTGCTCACTCAGTATTCTTAAAACATCCAGAGATTTTTCTTCTACATTAAGAAATACAGAAAAATGTTTGGTGTCGTTAAACGAAATATGACTCAACAAAAGGAACGTCTAAAATTGATGAACTCCATTACTTCCTATTTCAAAGCTTTTTAAGAGGATCTTCCTTCGTAAATCAATTTTTGCATGGAGAAATTAGCTGACGTCAGCTGTTGGCAAAGGGAAAATTTATATTTAAAAAGCATTGGTATAACAACAGTATAATAATAATAATACATGGTAGTAAACGATGCAGTAATTATCATGTTTGTCATTGCATACACCAGCCACGACGAAAATAAGGGTCGAACGAGCAAAAACGAAGAGGAACTAGAGGTTAACGAAGAAAGAGAAGGGAGAACGCAGAGAATGAACATTACTGGAGCCACTCGAATTTATGAAATTGCAATTTCAGCCACGGCTTTCATCGCACTCGGAGCAATTTATCTCGCTACCAGAGCAAGGAAACTACCTAATCCTTTTCCTTATTCCCTCGGATTTCCTTTCCACTGACAATCTTAAGGGTCCTCTACGAAATTTAATTAGTAAATGTATCTCAAAGAAAAAAAAAGGAATGAAGAAGAAAGTATAGATGGATATATATAAAAATTTTTATTTTTTTTTTCTTTATTCATATACATCTAATGTAAAATATATATTAAACAATCTGGACGTCTACAAGAAGAAATTTAACGCTGGGGAAAGGGCGAAGATACGGAAATTTTATAATAATCTAGTATTTTTAAATTTTACCCTAATCTTGTTATTTTTAATTCGTGAATTGAATCTTCCACGGGAAGAGATATATGAAATAAGAAAAGTTTTAATAATAATTTTCAGATGATTATTTAATAAATGTTACCATATTGAATTTAGAGTTTCTGCAAGAAATTACGAAATTAAGAAATTAACCAAATATAGGGATGAGATCGACCTAAATGCCATTTAGGAAATGGTTTCAGTTTCACTTACGGTTGTTCGCAATGGCCAAACCGACAGTGTTCCGCGCACCGGTTATGTAATAAGTATTCATTTCACCGGTCTGGGGGGGTTTGGGGCACATTTAATTCCGGAGCAGAATACACGAGGAACACTGTGTACGTATAAAGTACGGAAGAATTATGGCCATTCATAACCGCGAGAGCTTACAGAATTAACAGCAACGAGGCTGCGTGACA
This sequence comes from Bombus flavifrons, assembly GCF_040668555.2. Taxonomy (NCBI): domain Eukaryota; kingdom Metazoa; phylum Arthropoda; class Insecta; order Hymenoptera; family Apidae; genus Bombus; species Bombus flavifrons. The sequence continues at coordinate 4,927,554 of NC_138455.1, read as the reverse complement.
CGAAACAACAGGAAACGTGGACCGCCATGCTATTTAAATCATACGTCCCTTGTCGAGCCTCTAATGTAGGTCAAACTCAAATTACTCACGACAAAGTATTCCGTGATATGTTTTCTACAAACATTACGCAGCATCTCGGTATACTGTCAGAAAATTTCACAATTTCCAAGAAAACCCGACGTCGTTGGTGAGAATTCTTCAGAGACACTGGCGAAGATTTTATAGAGGTGCTCAGTGAAAACGTAGTACGAGGGTATTCTTGCCAGAAATGACATGTGTATATATGGAAAACGATATCAAATCTGTTTAATCTAAATCAGGATAAATTAACGAAATCCATATTTATTTAGGGTAGGAATTTGAAATTTATTAAATTTTATTTTCATGGTAGATTAAAATTATATTATGATTTGAAAGATTTTTCTATTAAATTTTACTTGTTGCGTGGTCTTAGAGTTCTCTAGACGTTCACATTCTTTTGTTCCTAAATAATATTTCTAAACACATTTTTATAATACTTCCTTACATTTTTTAAAATTAATTTATGTCAATGCACTATACCACTCCATTTATTTGTCTAGATTTTTATGCTTGGCAGGGCACGAATAGCCTAAATACGTTTTATCGACCTTCATATAAAGAACTTCCACCGCACATTACTCCCCCAATTTCTCAACCTAATGCAATCTTTCGCAAAAAAGACCACATTGAAACCACAGAAGAGAAGCGAATAATTTAACACAGAGAAGGCAGAAGTAGGATGAAAGCAGCGGGAAAGAAGCACGCGTGAATAGGGGTTGAGAAGTAACCAAAGCTGAAGACAACCAAAGCAAAAGTACATCCTCGTTCATAAGTTATTAGAACTTTTAAGAATCATTATCTCATCTGAAGCGTTTGGTTATAAAAAATTCTGTGCAATATTATAATCTCATAATTTAATATTCAGGTTATCGTTGCATTTATTGGTATTTAGTTCCACACATGCCACGAACTATTTTAGATTTAGATTTTACGCAGACTTTTTGAAGTTTCTTAATCTGATTCACTGACTTTCTCAACAGGATTTATAGAGGCAAACACATGCTATAATTTACTATATTATTGCAACGCTTGCAATTAATTTCAACAAATTCTTGCTACACTAAATCGCAATATCCCACAAATACAAAATTCCGGTTGAACCATAGAGACGAACCAATCTGCCATAGACACTTTATTTTCTGGTTCTTGATATCTTCTCTTGTCGCGTCTAAAATACACGAAATTTTCTCATTCTTTCGTTAGTATATCAAAAACTAATAATGTCTCGTAATATATCTACGAGTTTAATTATTCTGCGCAACGCTTGAGGCTGAATTCTAAGGTGTTGAATCTTAGCTAACCCAAATAACGAAACTTCACCCTACTTATGAACGAGAATGTACACAGAACGTCGTTTCGTAATGATTACGACGTTCCGGTAATAAATGCAGCAGAACCAAGTTTCCCTTAAAACTCCAATTAGCAGCAGCCAGTGATTTAATTGTTTTCGAGAAGCGTGAATGTCATCGTACTCTCGCCGTGTCGAGCTTTTCTCTCGATTCAACGTTAAACACGTTCAGCACTAGGCGCGCCAGTTATACACGTTAATTTGGCGACCGTCTTCTAATTGCACCGGTGGCGAATCGCGACGATGCTAGTCGGCCTACATGGAAAACGTAAATCCAACCTGGAGACCAAAGGAGAAGTAATTTCTAGAATTACAAGAAACGCTGAACGTCGAAAAAGCCTTTGACGAAGGTCTAAGCGAAGGATTGAGTCGGCACGAATTAATTGGATTGATCGCGACGGTTACTTTCCGTCTCTGTACTTCCGGTTCTTTGACTACCTTGAATGGCTACCTTGAATTTTGTGTATTTTCGGGACTTTTTAAATCTCTTAGAGTTTTGTTTGAGAAAGAGTAAGTGAAAGAAGAAGGTTGGTATATTTGCTGTTGGATACTCTGTTATAATAATATTGAGGTGCATTGTAGATTGGCTTTGAATGAATTGAGAAAACACTAGACAATTTGAGAAAATTAAATCATTAGCGCGTTGACTGCAAATTTCGTGCATTTTGTCCTGGAAGCAATACGTTGAAATACAGTAAATCGTAATATTTAATTCTTCACAATATTTTCTGAATCATTTACATCGTTGAAAATGTTTTAGTCTATGAAATTTATCTTACTTCCATCATTCTGAAAAATATATTAACGTAGATCGCCGTAGATGATCAGTTTAGAGTTGTTAACAATTTTTAGTCATTACTTCCTAACGATCTATGTAATGTAATTTTACTTAAAAGTTAAATAACACGCAACTTCATATATTTCAACACATCTTAAAAAATGAATAAATATTAGATGACACATTCCAACTAAGATGGACACCATACAAATAAATCTCACACCCTTGCTGACCTTGTTCTCCGAACAATCCTCCACTTATTTGGCGACTGTACTAATTTGAAGGGCCCACAAGCGGTTCTTGGAAGTTGCGTAAATAGGGACGCGCTACTTTTAAAGGAATGCAACGGATCCGAAACGAAATGTTCGAAGGAGAAACGGACGGTCGTCGTTAGCCAGGAGTTAATTATAGACAGAAGCGCGTAATTTTGGCCGCGTTAAGTTTATATTCATCTGTCACGCTCTGAAAAGGTTCACTGCACCCGGTTACACCGCGGCACCGGCTGATACGACGCGCTTCGCGAATTCGAAATTAAATGTTTCACCCGTTGTAACCTCGCTTCCAGAGAATTATGCTACCACTACGCCTTTGCCCGGAAACCGGCACCCGTTCGCTTTGATCTCGTCTTCCTCGCTTAACCCTTTAGCCAGGCAAGTTATTGCGACAATAACGTGGATATCTGAAATTTTCCCTATTATTTAATCGTGTACAAGATCAGGAAATGCATTTTACAAACGAAATTTAATAACGGATAATGTACGGATGATTTTATACTTTTAGATTTATATCTAATATTTCAATAGTAGTGTTTCCAATTAGAAAGTGGAATTTAATCGAATATGTACATGGTTCTTATTGGGAGATTGTAACAAGAATTTAAGAAATTTTATAGAAACCTTAAATTTTTCAATTTACGAACGCACTCCTTTCTTTAAATCTTCTTCAAATATTATAATTATAAAATATTAGATAGTTATTAATATAATTGCACGAAAAACACTTGATTCAGTAGCAACAACAATAACTACACCTGATATGTAGTTACATCTGTAATAAGTAAAGCGACAATAATTGAAACGCGTAGAACGATCATACATACAAAAGTATATATGATAAAACAGTATACAGTATAAAACAGTAAAGAAGTATACAGATCTATTTGTTATAAAATTTAGTAGGTGAAATAAATTTCTTCCAATTTTGCGGTCGTGTTTACAACAGTATGAATTCACATAATCGTGTAACCCATTTACAGCACCAACATCAACTGAAATAACTGCCTAATCACACAACTTTCTCCACTATACTATCAAGGATCACCAGAAAAAAAACACAGAGAGATATCATGAAAACGTCGAGGAAAACGTTATCATTTAATAAGACAATCGCCGCTCTAAACCTGGAGACAATGATTCCTCGTGTTTCCTCCACACTCTCACACAACGACCAACGATGCGAGTGCCCGGCGGCTTCACCGAGTGCACGCTGCGCGAGTTCTTCCTGCATTCGATTCTCCTTTCAATGAGGCATCAGTAATGCGGCAGCGTGGAAAGGAAAGAAAGAGAAAAAATTGTGGGGTTCGGTGAAAGATGCACGTACTAACATACATCTAGAACGATGTGTATATGGGCCATATGAAATGCATTATACCCGAACGATCGATTCCGTTGCATATTCAACGGAGCTCGAGAGGGAACAGGAGAAAGCTAAAGGTGCATTGTTAACGCGCGCACAAAGTGCCGTGCTCGGTAAACATATCGGGGAAAAGACTACTGGGTCACGATGTCTACTACCTTTTTAATCGGGCTGCAAGTATATTATTCCCATCGTAATTTCAGAGGGCGAAGCGAGTACGTTCTAATGTATCAGCTGCGACGATATTCTCGCCACCAGAAATCCTCCTGGGAAGTGGCCTCCTCGAATTCAAACGCGCGAAAGATGTAAGAAAGAATTTTGTAAGCCGGCAAATCGAGAAATTTTCTCCATTTCTATCTCGGGTTCTACGAGGCAAGGTAAGATAAAGAGGAAATAGAGGATAAATTTTTAGCAGAGTGAAAAGTTGCGTTCGGAGAAGGAGATTTTTGGAGATTATTCTTGTCGTGGTTAGTCTTGATGTGGGAATATTTCGTTGGGAATAATTTTAAGAGCTTTGCAATTTGAAGGAATATTAAGGTTAGAAGATAAATGTTATGTATGTCGGAGATAAAAGAACATCGGGATTTCCCGGCTGGAATGTTGGGAAAACCCCAATACCCTAGTCCAGATTTTTACTATAGCTACACTTAAGTAATAAAAATAAGAAATAGTTCTAATGTTTCAATCTGGCCTTTATGACGATGAGTTCGGGCTCGAAGTGACATAGCGGGTCACTAGACGTAGCCACGGTCACGGGAGGGACGTGTGCCTGACAAAGGTATGGAATGATTATATGACCCTCATTAAGAACAAAGATTGACCCGAGAAGTGGGGACAGGAGCATATAAGGGCAGTTTCATTTGGATCGAGAGCTAGAGAAGTAGAGAGTTAGTTAGTCATTGTACGAATTATACTGATTGAGTTACTCGAATCATGTATTACGTTGATACTCGTCCTCCCATGGACCGTGGATTCGTTATCGAACCTGGAATCCGTGGTTACTATCATCCCGACCATCCTATCGCCGCTATTACTCATAGCCTCTTGTAGTGTCCACGTTTGTTCCAATAAACCTTAGCTACATCCGCGATGGTAAAGTAAGTAAAGGTTCATCGAACGCCCATAATTCCAACCCTTTTCCGACATGTATGTATATTAATTTTAATAATACATTAGCAATTCTGTTATCGCCATTGTTTTGTCTATCTATACAGGCCCATGAAAACGTTCCAACACTTATCATAGAAAATTCTTATGTATATACACATGTACGTTCTCACGTTAGTTTCGAACTTTTCCAACGGAATCATCATAGTTGAGTTTCATTAGAGTTGTTACGTCGGGCGGCCTTCTACCTAGACCAGGTCATAAACCGCGGGCCAGACGGACACCAGATGTCCGCTCATCCTTACGGCGTACCCTCAATAGTCTTAAGGACCCGTCATAAATCCGAGTAATTTGCTAGCTAATGCCCTTCAGACCGAACAAATATCTTTTTTTTTTTAATTACTTTTTAACGACTATTGTCTACTACGACTTGACAAGGGAAAGCTAGTTTTTCTCACGTACGATGCTTCCTACTAGCAACTTTCTATCGAGGGCGGCTAAGACCTTCCCAATCCACCAACCTTCGTTTGGCCAATCAGAAGCAATGTATACTGCCCTCACTTTCCTGACCAAAATGTTATGAACAAATCCGATGGTCTCGTGCGCTAGACACACCCATCGCTAGCTTTCCTCCGACACAGCATCGTCACCCAACTTTACTTGTTCTACACCGCTAGAAAAGTCAACTACTTCTTCTACACCGTTAGAAGGGTCAAAGTACAACGTCGAAGTCTAACGTCTGAATCTAACGTCTATTAAGTGTCCTCTAATACTACGTAAACTAACATACTAAATTCAACTATAAGAGCCTTGCTCTATTGTACATCTATCTTATCTTCGTGCGCCAAAGTGTCTAGGAATTATATCTACTCAACAGTGTAATTTAAGTGTTGGAAATAAAAACCTTATAACTCTGTGAACCACAGTGTTATACTAACTGAATCACCCTTATTATCTTAACGGAAATCAGTGGATCGATCAACTCGTGGTGTCGATTATTATAATCGTAACGGGAATTTACGACTCCCGTTGACGTCTCTCCTCGTGACTGCGTCTCCCCGCGAATGGTCGAAATTACAAGAGTGTTAATGAAATTTTAACGTGGAAGTGTAACACGCGTAATATATTCGTAAAAAGTTTCTACAAGTGCTCGAATGTAATGTATGCTCATCTGTGACACTTTAACGATCCCATTGAAACTGCCAAAAGAAAAATAAAGGAAATAAAGTGGAAACAAAAAATAAGGAAGGACAGAGAATTTTCATCGATGCAATTGTCCAAGGCAATTAGAAAATTCAGGCTTAACCGCATGACTCGAGGCTAATTCGAAGCTTACAAGTTCGACCGCAATTTCCCGCGAACTTGTAAAGTATGAAATTCGGTTTCACGTATAATTTGTAGCTTGTCTTTCGGGAACCAGGTCCGCATTATATTCCTTTCTGTTTGCGAAATGCCGTTGCGACTCGCCAAATTGCTTTTCCACTCTTTATCGAACGCGAAACTTCTCTCTGAACCTCTGAAAACTGCTCTCACGAGCAAGGCGTGTTTCTATTTGCATTTGAAACGTGGACCCTCTTTTCTGGGTTCCTCTCGTTCTTCGACCAGAGCGAACCAGAGAATTGCTCATTTAATGGTGTGCATGATCCGCGAGAAAATTGAAGTTTCCAACCTGTTCGTGCGGAACGTTGTTTACCGGCGATGTTTTTTTCCTCGATTTCTTTTTCGTTCGCTCTCCTGAGATGATATCTCCGCTCATATTGCTCCTCTTGGCGATTCGTTTAATCGTGACTAGCTTCTGCTGTGCTGTTCACAAGAATCGCAGTCGATGCAGTTGCAGTTTCTAACTATATTTTTGACATATTAATCCAAATTTAACTATCGCAATTCTACTATTTTTATGTGACCCTTATAATTTAATTCGTAGAGTGGTATTTTATAATTATTATTGGGTAATCTTCATTCTTAAATTGTCAATTCAAAATAAGATCGTCATGGAATAATAACATCATGCTATGTTAAAAGATTAGCTTTTAAAAGATACTTTTAATATTGAAATTCTATTATTGTTATGCCATTTTTATAATTTAATTCATAGAGTAATTCCATAATTCGATAATCTTGATTCTTAAATTGCTAATTTATTAACACGATTGTTATGGAATGATGACATCTTCTTATGCTAAAGGATTCATTTTTAAAAGATATTTTTCATATTGAAATTTCATTATTTTTTTGATTTCGTGCATGAGGTAATTTTCTATCGTTAATATCGAATGGTCCCAGCTCTATAAAATTGCAGATTTATTAGGAACGACTCGTAGCCGACAATCGAGATACAATTAGCGAGTTGGAGGATATACAGCGCAGGGCTGCTTCGCTTCAGATTCCCTGTAGCGATCCGCATGAGTCACGGAGAAAGCCAGAGAGAGGAAGAAATATATATGAAGAGAGAAGAGTTTTGAGTGGTCTTTTTCCTCTGTGGCCTGATTCAGCTCGCTTCGCGGTGGTAAAAATAAAGGAATGCAAATTTAATTACCGGAGTACTCGGCACGTCGACGAACCGCGGGGAGCTACATACATTTCGCAAGTACAGACCCATGACATTTCGCAAAAATTTTAGTTCCAATTAATCTTGTCACCATATTTCCCCGCGTTCTCTCTCCTTCTGCAAAATATCTAACGGTTGGCCCTCGTATAACGTTATTATATGCGATATTACGATCGAACAAAAATGACAATGTCATTCGCGTTAATTGACACGACAGATCCCTACCATAAGTGGATAAATAATCTCCATTTAGTACGATGCAGTTCTTTTTTCCGTCCCTCTGAACAACGATTTAATTATTCATCCATTCAAAAGCTAATGCTAATATGTAATGCGTAATTGAATGAATTATGTCGTTGTTAAATAAAGTAGCAAGAAATTGTGCGATAATGTTTGACTGATTTTTTACATTATTTAGCTATGTTTCGGTATTCATTAATGTATAAAATATTAGATAATGTTTTAATAATTCCTCTGTGCGATAAATTTTGTAGTACGGCATATAATGATTCATGGCATGTGCTGTCGATACGGTGTCCATCACTGCCACCATTAAACTGTCATTCTGAATCGCTCATTTTTCAAATGGAATTCGTTTTATTCAATTTTTCACATAAAATCCATTTTTTCGGGTTAAATTGTAGTAAAAAGTATTTTTATAGAATCTGTGCTCTATGCATATAGATAATATCTATGTATTCTTTATTTTATATACATATATATTTATAGTATAGAATAATATAATATATGGAGAACATATATTTATTCTCTATGTCATATATCATAGAAAATATTTTTCATAAAGAGCAAACTAGAACCAAAACTGTACTGATATCAAATGTACCATTTAATAGAATTAAGCGCCGATTTTCATATCTTTGATACAGTATCATTTGAACGATATTACTAAGCCATATTTCGATGCATATCGACTGATTAAAGCACTGCACAATATAAAATAACAATGTGCGATTAAGGTAAATCCTATCTTTTAGCGCCATAAATCGCTATTATTCACGTTCGAATAATCGCACGAATGGATGAAAAAGAAAAATCAGTCAAATGGGTTGCGAGCTTTCACGCGCGTGAACTCACGCATCACGCGAGCATTATGCGTGCCTTAACACCAACCGTAATGGATTAATCCCCTTTTTACTATGCCTACCATACAGAATCGTATTCCCAGCGCGATTCACTGTCACACCGAAGGAAATGTCATCCATCACTCGGGTTGTCTCGAAACTGTGTGCTCGAAAAAAGGCTTGACAGACGAACAGACGGATATGTGTTCAACATAAGCCGATTTGATAGGGAAAAGGTGAGTCTGTATCCGTTTTGAGGTATATATATACACCTATCTACAGTTGTAAGGAATAAAGGTGAGTTGCTATAGCGTAGAATTTACACGTACTCCGTTCGAAGCTAAGGATAAGTAGTATTAGACAGTCACTGAACGGACAAGTCGATTCTGCTGGGAATATGCACGAAACACGCTGCGCACGTCTGTTACACACGTGCAAATAGCTTCAGTAGCAGCTAATTTTAATGAAATATTTTATCGTATTAACTTTGGACCGAAGAATCGTAGGTTTTAAAAATAAGATTTGAATTACGGTGAGTTATATGTCAGCTTATAATACTGATAAATCTTTTAGTATCTTGAAATTTTATTCCAAAGGGGTTTCTTTTGATATTGTGGGCATTTGAATTGAAGTCAAGCTATTGAAAACCAATCAGCCTCTACTTTTTGTAAATCTTATACCGAAATAATGTTCAGCTTCCAGGAAATGGATAATTCGGATTAATTCGGTCTAATAACTCAGAGAATAAAATGTAAATGGTAAATGTAGTCCATTGCTAAAGATCTCTTCGTCCTTTGAAATTTTATTCCAAAGTTCTTGCTCATATTCTGGCCACAGCAATATTAATCGCGGCGGGTGAATAATGGTCGAAAAATTGAAATTCGAGTACAGAATTGGGGCCATTGTTAATTTCTTTGATCCTCTGAAATTTTATTCCACAATTTTTGCCAATATTACGGTAACAGGAATGTATTAATTACTGAGAATGAATAATGGCGCAAAATATAAAATTTAAATAGCGGTCCATTGCTGAGTTCTTTTATTCTTTGAAACCTTATTCCAAAGCTTCTATTTATATTCATATTTCAAAATTATTTTCCCAATTACATCAGAGATCAAATCTTCCGTTTTCTGTAGATTTCTTCTTCCTCCTAAATTATTGCTAATAAAATTCTCGCTGATATGAACCGTAAAATTCTCTGGATTTTGTAAGAACTTCCCGATGCGGAGGAGCAACCTTTATACCACGAACTTCATAAAAATCGAGAATATATGTGAACGAAAAGGGGGAAGCCGCGAGGAAAAGAAAGGAAAGAGACGATTCACCGGAAAGCATAGCAGGGTACTATTCAGTAGCTTGATAAACACACCGCACGGAGGAAAAGGCTGGAAAAGAGTGGAACAGGAGTGGAAAAAATGCGGAAGAGCGTCTCCTGATCTGCATTTTTCATTTAGTCCCTGTTCCCTTCGGATAAAATGCATTAACGAGTGCTCGCGTGAATCATGCTGCACCCCATACGGACCACTGGTTACCATGGACGAGTAGCAATTCGGAATAACAGTGCAAACAGCATTGGTGTGGTTGTTCGTTCGTGACATCATCGTATATTTAATTTTGTATACACTATTTGCATATCGAGCCCGCTTTGCATCTTACTGGGACTTCAGAAACGCTGATTTTCAAATCAGCAGATTTTCAGATCAATCAATCACTTTCTTTGCTTTTTACAAGGTCTCTGAACATTGTAGTGCAAGTAGGAGAGTTTTAATTCGTGGAACTCTTATTTTGGAATTTATATTCGAATTAATACTTATGTTAGAATAGGCTATAGAAATTGTGTTCGTTTATACGATGGAATATAAAATTGTTTTGGAATCTTCTTTAAGCGTATTATTGCTTATAAAAAGTAAAATAAAACAAAGTATTCATTTGTGTTTAAATTCCCAAGTGGACGAATGGACGAATGGAGCTGATGGTCGATTAATACTTTAACGAAAGAATATACCAGTTATCGGTCTACTTAAAAATTTCATTAACCATGGCAGATAATTTTTAAACCTAAAATATAAATATTTGAAATAATACGTAACTCGAAAAACGTTGAAGAAATTATATAGGAATATTAATAGAAGCCTCTCTAATATAGATGTAAATTTTCATACTAATATCTCAAACGAAAATGCAACAATTTGAAGAAAAATTGATGAATTTTCTTTTATTTTCTGAACGTGTTCCGGAAGGATAAAAATAAAACTAAGTACGTCGACGTCGGTGAAGCGTTAACCTTCTAGATATCACAGAAGTTGTACAGTTCTCTGAGGCGGGAATTACTTGAAACGGAGAGGAACCAATTTCTCTAGCTTCCTCGATACTTTCAGCGATAATTTCGTTAGAAATACGTCGAAGGAACGATCGAAATCTGAACATTACTGGCTTCACGCTCGATTTCAACTTCGAGATATGTCTCGTACAGAATTTTCTCGCGTGCACCCTCATCCCTTTTCCCCCAGGTATTTTTCACCGGTGCTATTGATCATTCTCGTCGACAAGGTGTGAGATTGAAAACGTGTCTGTTCGTACCGGCGCGGCGCCGCGGACAATTTCCGCTGCGTCCTCGTTTTCGGCTGGAGGACCTCTTTCTGTTAATTTTAGAAAGGACTGTCGGTTCTGCTAGGAATCGTGACTAGAAAATGAGGAAAACCTTCATGGCAAGATGCAGATCATTTTGTTTAGGCTAGTTGTGTTTATACAACTTTTTTACATTATTTTACTGTTTGGTCTTCGTTGGATTAAAGCACGCGCGTGGTTGGGCGTGTCTGACTAGTTACTGACTAATACTACTTCTCGCTTGTTATAATAGGAAATCAGACAATAAATCTTCGTTCCAGGAAAATTTCAACTAATATAAGAAATTATTTCTTGATTTCGCTGCTCTACGTTTACGTAGAGTTTAATTTATCCTTTTGGGAAAACTCCGAAGTGTTTTATGGGCATAAAAGCTTCCCATGATAAATGTTCAAATATTCTCGCGAGCCAGTGTATATTTTGATAATGTCTATTGAAAACATATAGCATCTATTTCGAGTTATACAGACCCGAGCGCAGCAGGATTAACGTTTCCTCGACTCAACAGGAATATTCAATGCCATTAACTCACTCGACGATCGAACGAAGAGGCGAAAGCCGATTCTCAAACAAAGAACGCAACACAGTGGATTATCCTTCCCGATCTAGCAGCAACAGCCACTATCCACAATCGTCGTGCAATTAATTACGTACTGGCCGTTTAATTACGTTAATTTCAGGAATACCGCAACGATCACCGGCATGAGACTCGTTCGGCAAACGTGTTTACGCGGTATGTGATTCCCTATGTTCGATAATTGCACGCCCCTGTTTCCTATATTTCCTTTAAATTTTATCATTTTTTCCCAGAGAGATAGCTGCAATTCCCGGCGAATGCCTATGAGTAGCGAGATACGCGAGGAGAAAAAACGAATGGAGAAAAGAGTGGAAAAAGAACAACAAAAGAAGATATGAAAAAAGAGAGAGAAAGAGGACCGGAGAGGGAGGAGGAGTAAAAAAAGAAACAGTAAAATGAAAATTCACGAGGGTGTGCGTGAGACGTTGCTTCGTTTCATTTCCGTGGAAAATTTATTGGATATATCGACGGGTAGGGTGAGTGGTAGCGGCCGTTTAATTAAATCAATAATAAAGGGATAAATAAACTGCGCGATTCCGTATGGATGAGTTTTCATCCCGTGATTTTCGTTCGATGAAACTCGTTACACGAGTCGATGATATTTATACGGAAACGGCGTCGCAGTGAACCCGATATAAATTTTTGATGATATAACTTTCAGTTTCGGAATTGCTGATTCGATGATTGCCCGGATGTTTATTAAGAGCGTGGTAAAAATATCGACCATTTGCATGAGCCTCCGTACATTAATGTTTGTTAATCACAGTTCATACTCGAGGCTCGATTTATTAATATTTGTAATTTATTGGAGAATTGGAAAAATTTGAATTAATATGCACCGTTTAATTAGACGTAAAGGAGTGTTTGCTCCTCTGCCAGGCGGAAGGATGTTCGCGAATGTAATTATAAAAATTTTGCTATCGAGCAAGTCTCAGTCGCTGCGTGTAATTTTATGGAATACGAAATGTAATCGGCGGACTCACCTGTGCATCTGCGAGGATGCGCCGCATCAAAGCCAAGGTGGGGTGCGTTGTGAGGTCATCTTCGAGGGCAAGTGCTTCACCTTCTTTGTTTAAGCGGTTTAAGGTATTGAGGGCTGCAACACAATATAAATAACCTTGTAATATGAATCTTGTAACATCAACTAAACCAGCGAAATAATCAGGAGATAGAAAAAATGAGAATAAAGTAGGAAGAAAAAGCAAGCAAGCCAAAGTTCGTCTGCAGATTATACCATTTTTAGTTTAATTAGTTGGGTTACCCAGAATTTTATAAATCATGGATTCAATTAATTTTATCGTAATAATTACAATAATAAATAAAAACTGTGTCATTAAATCTTACGATGGTCGAACAGTAACTTCCATTCGAAATATTTTTTGGTAAAATAGAAATCTCAAGATTAACTCTTTAAATCATTTTATTATAAAAAAATTCCATAAATTCGAGGAAAATACGAAAAAGTCTTTGTTAAAACACTTTGACGACTGGTGTCGCGTAGACGTGACTTCGTTCTGCCATCTGCTGTTGACTGCCGTTACGTTTACGTGACTTCGGCCTTTCTTTTAATTTAATCGCCACTTGAGCGTGAGACAAACGATTCCCGTGTTTGAAAGTGTTCTACTAAAGTAAAGCGATTTACGAATGCGCTGAAAAGATTGGCAATTTGTGAGTCTAATGATCCAGCAAAAGTGAACGGTCAGAAAATGATTATAATCCCAATTTCTGTAACTGTATGGGACAATCAAAAATAAATAAACAAAATTCATATAACGTTTATGCGTGTAGAAAATAAATGAAGATAATATGATAAAGATTTGATAATGATGATGGATTCGATGCAATTTATTCAAAAAATGTATCAATTATACCAACAGACAATATAAGGTGTACGCCGAAATTTGCGACCGACAAAACGTTAACGTAGAATTTTAATTCCTTGAAACAAACTTCTTTGACATGAAAAAGAAAGGGCCAAGATTATAACGTGGAAATTCAAAGGCAGAGTTAAATACAAAAGACCAGGAACCATGGGATTTGTGCTGACAAGATGGCCGTCGTATCCTGACTCGTTCATCTCGCATTACCTTCTCCGAAGTCGTTGCTGCGACAGGATAATTGAATTCTCAGAGCTTGGTGCTCGTGGCGCGAAGGTGGAAAAGCCCGAGGGGTGCCAAACTGTTATCGACAAGCTCGTTTCGATCATAGGTCAGAGACGATGAGCCACGCCATCCCTATGTCTCGTCCTTTTCTTCCTCCTCCTGATACATCGCGTTCGACTTTCTCGAGTGCGCTTTGATGTACAACTCGCACGAGAAACTTTCGTTTGAATTGTTTCGACATCGATTCGCTGAATTCGAATCGATGTTCGATGGGTTACCGATCGACTGTTTTCGATTTTCTATCGATGCTTTCTGTCGATTCACAACACGTTCGTGGTCGAAAGTTTTGAAACGATCGGATCGATATATGGAATGGTAAGCGAAATAAATTTGATTTTTTCTCGATTTAGATGATTTTAAGATCTTCAGAGTGTCAGGGTATACAGCGCTTGGAATAATTATAGATTCAAACGCGGTTGCTGCATTATTTCTCCAATATTTCCAAGAAACCATTATTCGTGTCTGGACGTGTCAAGTGAAATCGTTTTTATAAAGGGTAAGTTGAACGCTGTAGAATATCAGGAGATGTTACATGGCGAATTATTGCCTTTCATAACTGAAATAGGAGATCAAAAGACTACTTTTCAAGAAGACAATGCTCCCATTTATACAGCCGCCATTATAGAAACGTGGTTTCAAGATTTCGGAATAGAATTTCGGGAGTCACGAAGAAGTTGAGAATTTAGAATTTTGGAAAATAAGGTAAGAAATTTGAAAAAATAGTCACACTGAAATGAGTTGAAAAATTATAATCTTCGAATTTTTTAAATGTATTTACGTATTCGATACTTAGACACTGAGATAAGCTGAAGGTTGAGAATCTTGAAAGCTGAAATCGACCGAAAGTCCATAATTGAAACTGCAATCAATCATTGAACTTTGAAAATTGGGATCAAGTGAGAATTTACAGATTTGGAAATTCATTTGAAAATTGGTTGATAGTGAAACTGGAACTGTGAAAACTGACCCAAGTAGATCTGTCGAAATACGAGACTAATTGGAATTTAGAATTTTGGAAATTGGGAACAATAGTAGATTGGCAAAGTCGAAGAAGGTTAAAAATATCGTTCTTCAAAAATTGAACTAAATTCAAATTGTCGAACTTTGAAAACTTAAAAATTCCAATGATACTGAATAACATCCAAATTACTTTTTTTCTAAACTTTACATACACTTAACGTTTCTATCTTTGAGTTCTACTAAACTTCATCGATTATATTTTTAAATTTAACAAGTTCTCTTAACTATTTTATATTAAGATGTTTCCTTTTAGTCATAAAAACCCATTAATATTATGTCACGTCTTTTTCTTGCAACTTCCAATTATATTCACAGCCAATATAATATTACAAATATAATATTATTAAAATGAATAACACGAACAAACGTAATATCATTGATACGTGATAAGACATTTTCAGCAAATACTAATGAACATGCCCAGAAGTTTCATAATAAAAAAGTTTCCTATCGATTACCTCGATATTACGAATATTTCTGAAAGTTTTATCTTCTAGAGAGGATTCCGAGTCGATGAACATTCTCGGTAATTTCATTTTATTCCTCATCCGGGCGATACAAATAATTCATGGGGTAATTGCGTTAAGTTTATTCTGCTCACACCTTCGACCAAGTGTTACATCCTTTCATCAAGAAGTTGTACGCAGCGAGTAATTAAGCGACGAGATAAGAAATCCGTTTCGTTGCGCCCCACGTAACGAACCTTTAAACATTCTCGCTTAATTAGTTTTCAAATTCGAGCAATTACACCATGGCCGAAAGCGAACACCGGCAATTACCCGACTAACGAAGTTACCAACAATCTTTGCCGTGTAAATAAGTTGCTCCGGCCAGTTAACAGATGAAAATCAACCGTTTATTAATTCCTCGTGAATATTTTATTTCAGTATTTAATCGTAATTTATTCGATCATTCACTTGATCACAAATGTTACGGTGGACTGAGTGTTGTAATACGATTTGTAGAGAATTCTATAGAGAATTTCCCCGTATAGAGAACCGCAGAGAATTATTCTCTAATTCTAGGATTTGCAGAAAGATTTCTAGAAAATTTCATGTTGTAAATATTACTAATATTGTCGTCTCCTAAACGTGAACATATCAAGGGAAAAGCGTTAGGGATGAAAACCGCGCGTGAAAAATTCAGAATTTGCAGCAAGATGTTCGTAGAAAATTCTACATTTCAAACATTAATATTGTCGTCACGTCGTCCGGATTTAAGGATATACAGGAACAAATTTCGTACAGAGAATTCAAAATGTGCAATAAGTTGTGCATAAAATTTATTACGTTAGAAAATTTTAAGAATAAAAGTTCTTATAGAAAATTGTTTAAAATCCAACGAAATTTTTTAGAGTTTGTGTTTTAAAAATATCATCATCCGATGGATCTGATATTGGGAAATAAAATGTCATATTGTATGAAATTTTCTTCACATTATTCAGCTATTATCAACAATGTTCATTGCGCGTTATATTACGTAATACAGTGGGAGATTATCAGGAACGATTGGGGTAATGTGTAATTGACGGAAAACATCGAAATTCGATGACATTTTCCACAATTCGGAGCACTGTACTGTTTTGGTGGATATCGATGCATTAGTACACCTATCGAACTCTCATAAACGTCAATGTAGCGAGCTCTCGAAACTCCTCTCTCTCTCTCTCTCTCTCTCTCTCTCTCTCTCTCTCTCTCTTTTCCAATCCCTCGTTCAATTCGATACTCGATTTATATCCCATCAAATTCTCATTTATTAGAAAGTATCGAGATAAAATTTGAAGTACGTAGACGGTTCGTTACGAACGTGAAGTTTTGTAGATAAAGCTAACATATGATCGACGTTATATTATTGAAAATAAAACAGCGGTCAGTTCAAAAGTTCCAGTATTTTTAAGCATTGCTCTATCGAAGAAAAGTGAAGTCTCTGAGAGTTGAGGTAAAAATGGCAGATAGAAAAATGTCTAAAATATCTTGAACATTTAATTGGCCAGTTTAAATAAGATTTTAGTAGACTTTTTAATAAGTAAGCATTTTCATTGGGAGTGATCAAACAGATACGTTGAAGAATACTATGAAAACGAATATTATCGTGATTAAAAATACTACATATAATCATAGAATAGTTAACACAGGATTTATCAACGATTAAGGTATAAAACCTGTACGAAAGGAAAATTGTAAATTTAAAAAATTTCTGGAAAAGTACCAATTAATCGTTCCGATTCGTTTTAGTAATAAATCGCTCGTTTCCCTTCTATTCCGTCCGATATTCACATTAAATCCTGCGCTTTCGTTCGTTAGAGAATGAAAGATGTTTAAAAATCGTGGTATCCGTTCGATTGTCCGCCTTAATATCTTTTCGTATTCCTTTGGAGGAGATGGTTTTACGTTTGCAGAGAGTTAAGACAGGCAAGTACACGCATCGGGTTACGGTCAGGTATGTGCATTAAGGCACATAAAGGGCTTACGTAGACGTAGGCGACCCTCCCAGCTGGTATATAGGTCTACGTGCAAACACGCAAGCACGTTAAGTGCGCTTCCAGCACGAGGTCGCTATGAGACCAGCAGGGAACCGCGAAGGGGTTAGCCTGATATATGGGATAGCTTGATATTATGCGCCTCCGTACAGACCGGAGGAATATTCTTTACGATCTTTCCTCGAAAATGAAACCTATTCGATACGTCGAGATATACTCGACAAAATAGCCAGCTTTTATTTAACTTCGCGTGCAGATTCGTACTATTTTTGCAGACAGGAGATTAACCCTTTTATTGCTATTAGGTTGTCCGGAAAGTGTCTATCTTTTACAGACACGTCTTTTACAACGACGCATCTTTATACAAACATGAAACCTAATCTGTCGAACGTTGTGATCTTTATTTTGATAGAACAAAATTTATCATACATAATTCGATAAAATAATATAAAACGGAAAATGATGTGCATCCATTATTTCCCTATAAAACGAAAAAAACTTTTTGGACAACCTAATATAAATGGTATCATAAATATTGTTGTAATTTCACTGAAAGTTTCACTAATCCTCAATTAGTAATAATTGAGTAGCTTTTAATTAGTAATAATTTTATACTTCTATTTGTATAGAAATCAGGAATGTTTCAAAATATAAAATACCATAGTGCGTATTAAAAAAAAATAATAAAGTTAGTCTATTGTAATAAAAATAAACTTGTCTGAGCTAGTATAACGAAAATAAACTTCACTGAAAGAATATGATAAAAAGTTAAAGGTAATTTTATAAATAGCACTTTTATTGCCAATATATAATTACTATCGACTAGATCAGCGTTGTTACATCTCATCAAAAACTTTTTGCCAAGGTGTAAGGAATAAAAAGTGGCAATATCCGTAAAAAACATAAATAAAAAAAGCACTAAATACAGATTACATGGAAACACCTATACAACTTTAATTTATTTTCAGAGTTCTAAGATCTCTGAAACTTCGCTGTAATACCTTCAATTACGATTTATAGCGTAGATTTATGTGAGATCTACCATTAACCTTGCTGTAGTACTCAAATTTTTATGTCCGACTCACGCTCAACAAACAAGAACAAGCAACAGGAATTTTTTTAAACATTTTAACAAAAATTAGTTAGATTTAGATAAGGTTAAGGTTTAGTTTTAATACAAATTAAAAAGCGTTTCTCATTTTCTGCAACGCTTCTCAAAATGATATTTTACCTCTTTAAGAAGCACTTTTCAATATATTGAAGTTTGAAAAAGATCGGAGATACCGATCAAGTTGTAAAATGTTATCGTATATTAAAGCATCTCTTTATTAAAAATGCTATTTTCTACGATTTTTCTTAAACCTTTCACCCGCTCCAGCTACTCACTCCTTTTCTAAAAGCAATTTATTAGAAGATTAGAGACTTCTTTCAAAGTCAGTTTCAGCTGCATCCTCTACGATATTGTGCTTTATGAAATAGCAACGACCAATCACCAAGAAAGCCCCATGTGCACCATGGTAATCCATATACCACTTTTTTTTCCTGCAAGACTCACCTTCCTCGAAGGGCTGCGCCCGTTTAGCGAATGCCCTCGAGAAAACGCCGCGCGGTTTCGAGGTCTCCACGCCGTTTTCTACGGCTGCGCTCATTTTTCTGAGTGGTCCTTCACGGAGCTTGTGTTCCCAGGATGAATAAAGGGACCATCTGAAATTCACGTGACACTCAACATCTTTGTTTAAAGAATCCGCGGTCATGGTGCGAGAGCTTTGATACGAATCTCCGTTTGACGTTCCTGCAATCACTTTTCACCCCCTAATTAAACGATTGAAACGATTTTCTATCGTAAAATAATTCTCCCTTATTATTAGGTTTCAATTCTATAGACGATCTTCTTTTCTGTTATTAAATTTGGATTTGAGGAAATAAAAGATACTTCATGAGCTTGGATTTTGAGATATTAGAAGTACTTCTTATGCTTAAAATTGAATCGTTTAGTAATTAAAAATTTACTATACTATAATATTTGTTGTATCAAATATTTGCTATATATTTCTTACCTTTATTTCATTTTATTTTTATTTTTTTATATATTTATCATATATATTTTGCTATATAGTTGCTATAAATTTATACTTAATAAAATATGTATATGTAAAAGTAATAATAGATACGAATAAATCGTCAATTCAATTGATACTGATGTGTCTAATATTACACTATTGAAATATTGTACCACAATGATAAATAAAATTTAATGTATCTAGATACGGAAGCACGTAAAACCTGCAAGTCCCGTAACACGGTGTTACAGAAAATTAACGGAATTTATGTCACTGCTCATTATTACAAAAAAATATTACATCATGTACTCCATTTCACCATCTTGATTCGTTTCATAACGATGAGAATACAATGTTCCCTACGATTTCACCATTTCCACTTATCACCAAGATTCCAACAAATAATAAAAAAAGAAAACTCCGGACGATCTACATATCTGGTTTTCACACATTTTCTCCAACGTACACTATTATTTCCGCTGCAGTAATGTTTTGCAATTTTCCTATTGCCCCGGAATATATTACCTTGGCTACGTAACAATGCGTCATATTACATCACTATAGATATTCGCACAATGTCCCTAGTTAATTGCTGTTCTTCAATCAAGAGTTTCCCTTTAATTAAATGTAGATTATCTGATTACGGAGTAGAGATTACAACGAAGAACTGCCGGTGGTACGTCAAAGATTAAAAGCAACAAAGGGTGAAATCCCGTACAACATTGCATTCAAGGTTCTCTCTTTACGAGGCCTGGATAACATAGCATTAAGTCTACTCTGTTTAATTACTAAATCTTTATAATCTTCGCGAGCATTTTAATGCTGTGTCCAATGGAAGGCTGTTCTGGAAGATCTAACGATGACGTTAACGATTGTTTAAACATGATCAAATTGCGAGCACCGATTTTAGAAAGGAAAAAGGTAGAACGGTGCTAAAAATCTTGATACTAAATTCTTTTAACGATAAAAATATGAGTGGAGGTTGCAGAAAATGGCAGGCTGAAAATCGTAGTGATGTAGGTCAAGATTTTGAAGTTCCGGATTTATAATTTCCCATTTTAATCTTCAAACGTATTATTCCTTTAGTTTCATAATTAATAAAGTTGTAATTTTACTTTGCGTTTGACACGTTCGTGATTTGGAAAAATATAATATAGTAATAATAATATTTATCATACGCTAGACTAAATGTCTATTGTACGTTTATGTTTAAACTCACAGATCTATGTCGGTAGTTATTTACCTAAAACTTATTTTACACTTTCAATACTTTTTCCTTAATTCTGCTCTAGTCCTAAACCATATTATACTAGCAAATTTCCTTAGACATACATCAGTGTGACTTTAGCCTTTGTTCTTATTTACACTCTATTGAACTCTATCCTCTTCTTTGCTTCCTGGATAAATGATTTGGAAAGATATAATGGATTTTTTGTAACAATAAACACAGACTACTATTTCACGAGGAATAGGAGTGAACTTATACCACTATGATTCTCACTCCTGTTATTGAGTATAGTTGATTTTCTCTTTCGAGGTGAATCTGATTCAAGAAAATGAAAGACGATTTATAGAGCGTGAATCTCTGTGATATAAAACATTTCTATGGGAAAATAAACAAGTGAAAACTGTAGTTATATTTCTCGCGGAGAAAACAAAGATTTATAGAGTGCCTGCAAGTGGTATATTTTTGTGAAACGATCCTAGAAAGCAAAAACTTCTGCAATTATTTTCGCGAAGACTATACGAATTAAATTTTATATAGATTTCATATCAATATTATATCACTCTTTTGGTATTGCATTAATATTGTAATTATTATTCTATTAATATGTGATTATTCATACAAACTTCTCTATTATTATATATTTTGAATCATGCAGAAACCATGTGAATTAATAACACGTAAGACTTATTAATATTTAGAGTTACGTTGAAAGGTTGATAAACTCTTGCTTTAAGCTTCACAACTCTAGTTTATCGTCCAGACGTAACCCTTAGAGCGCGAGCTTTGACAACAGATATCTACAGCGATGGCAGGATAAACATCCCCTAAAAATTCGAGGCTTACGGTCCCTCGTATTATTAAGGGTACTGTGTATGTACATACACATCGTTCCCCCTCGATGGAACTCGATATTCGATCGTCATAATTTATCATTACACAGGGAAAAGGACGCGTTCGATAAATCCTCGTTGCGTTCAACCAAGTTTGCTCGTTGATTTACGCGCCTTACTGTTAGTGACTTTAGTCATAAGGGCGATACGGTATCTATTGGTCTATATGGTGGCCTCTTGCCAATACACAGCAAAATGGAACATTAATAAATAAATAAATAAATGCTTTTGATCATAAGAAAGACACGGTATCTATGGGCCTGTGATGGATTTGTAATATACAAAGGAGTATGGAAAATAAATAAATAATAAATAAACAAAATAAATGAAGTGGAAAATCGAGGAAGAAATCATGAGCCAATGGTCAAGTGTATTATTAAGATATCTATAATTTCATAACAATAGAAACAATAGATTGTCTTCGATTTTCTATTCGAAGAGAAATAAATTAATGATTTGATCGTTCAAAATATTGATAATCCAAGTGACACGAATATATTTTTGTAATCTTCGAAATAATCTATTCCGTTCGATTTTTTGTTTGGAAATAAACATATCAATAATTTAATCGCTTAAAATATTTATAATCCAGGTGACACAAGTTAATTTGGCTTTGCCAATTAATTCTTTAACTACGGTGGATTTGGTTGACATTATTACAATGCCAATAGAGCCGCGAATTTACATTTTGCTGCAATTAGAATATAAAAAGGGTGAGTACTAATTTTTAATTGAAATTATTTCAAATTGACACGCAAGTTATAAAGTATCAAATTTGGAAAATAACTGTTTATTACTACGAACATAATAATTCCTTATTGTTAGATACACATTAAAATAATTGAATGAGATAATGGTACAGAAAGAAGTTCTCAAATTAAGCTATGTTCAACTAGAATCTTTAGTTACTACAAAAGTTTCATACTACGAAACTGCTGCAATCACGTTGCAATTAAAAGAGAATAATTACACACAGAGATTGGAAGATCGAAATGAATCAATTAAACGAATTAAAAGACGTAAACAAGAAGAGTTTAAGAACAATTCTGCGAAGCTAGAGATAAGCCAGAATTAGAATAAATTAAGGAACAAACATTAGATCAAACAGACTGGATGCAAAATGAGCGAGTAATTTCGTTTATTATAGAGAAACAGCTGGAGTTGTCACGTTTATTCCGAGCCGTGGCAATTTCTAATGCACGACCCCCTGGAGTTCAATTCCGAAATGGACATATACTGGTTTGCCGATCCCTTTTGTCAAACGGAGGGAGCGTTCGGCAGATGACAGTTTCATTTACAGGATCGCAACTGAAGCTACGGCAAAACAGCGATTTTCTTTCCTTTCCAAATTGCATACAGACATTAAAATAAAATAAACATTTATTTTCGCCAATAAAAGAAAACAAGCAATGTCATTTTATAAAAGAGTAATTCTGTTTTAGAAAATGCGTTCAAAAAATTTCATTGAAAAATCAGCGAAAATTTAAGAGACGCTAGTTTATATATCTCAAAAGCCGAAAACTTCCTAATTAAAATTGTCATTATTAAATACATTTTAAAGATCCAAAATTCCTTAAATTAAATTCCTTAGTCTATAAATGTTATGAATTTGAAATGCTACTGTATAGATTGGAAGTTTTCAAATTAAATTCTTTTTCTTTTAACTCTGTTTCCTTCTTTTTCCTTTTTTTTTTTTTTTTTTTAAGGTACACAAAGTTCTAAATAACGCAACTAATTTAATGTATATAAATTTCCGGAGTTCGTAAGTTCCCAATTAGATCCACAAAATGAAATCCGTTGAAATCGAATTAAAACCATCTTCACAAATTAATCATAAAATCATTCTGTTTTTCAAATTTGTAGAAGCTTCTCCTAATGATTCATTCCATATTTCACTGTGAAACTGGATTTTCCACGACTGTTTCGACTAATAGAAATTAACGGCCGAAATTTTCTGCACTCGCTTAATTCAAAGTTCGAGGTAAATGTAGATTCGATTCACGAGGACGATATAAATGATGCTGAGAACTGGAGGAAGAAAAATCTCATTAGGAAATTCCATTTTTGCGCGAACAGCGGAAAGCTGACACGTATATTCTGGCAAGCTTGTTCTTCCACTATTTCCTTTTTCACCGTTGGAATGCAAGTTGCTATGGTGGATCCTTCTTCTGTCAGAAGTTTCAGAATGGATGATAATTCTTGAAACAGAGGCGCGTCCTCGCGAAACGTAAATTTCGTGGTTTGGCTTCACCAGTTCGCCTGTACCTCCTTGCCAAGGGATTCCAAGTGTAAACTTGCTACACTGTCAATTTACAGGGATATTCGTGCGGAGAGTAGATTATCCAAAGAAAATTAACGGGGTTTCTGATCTCACATTTGGTTGCCAGTAAAGATGAAAAATCGACGATTAATTATTCTTTGTAAATTATAAATTAGTGTTGCTTAAGAAAGTAAGTTTCGAACGATCAATAGTAAATCAACGTTGAAGGAAAGAATTAAAAGAAATCAACAAATTAAGTAAATAAAGTTAAATTAATATCTATAAAACCCTACAAACCGCGGACAAGTATCGAATTTTATTTCTCTTTCAGTATCTCTTCACTATGTATGATAAAGTTGGCCAAGAAATGTTATCTTTCATATATTTTAAATATAACTATACTTTACATATTGTATACATATTTGCATATTTTATATTTTTACATACTTTATGTACCCAATATTTTATACGCGTATCTTTTCTTACAAAAACATAGATAAAAAATATAGAATGAAATTTTTGGCCACATTCCTAATTTTCTCAGATAACATTCTACGCTCCACAAACGACACTCTGAACTAACCAAATCCAGCTTTACATCCAAAATTCCTGCAAAACGTAGCTTCACTATATTATCATTTCTGCATACGCAGATTTATCACTGTACTTAAGGGAACGCGAATATTTTCCCGAAGGTTCTGAAGTATTAGGATAAGGACAGATTGCAGATATTACTGGCACATTAATTCCGAAATCTATGCGGCAATATCTCAGTGCAGATTCCTGCTATCTTAGAATAGGGTGGATAATGCCGATGTAATTTGTATTTACGAGCCTCCGCTGAGCCATTGCACGGCATTGCTCAATGGAGCACACATCCTCTTAGAAAAGAAGCATCGATCGGCGAATAAAGCTAAAGGAAAGAGTGTTCCAGAATTTCTAGTGACACGAAAGATTTCTAGCTAGAAAAATATCTTCGCTAACCGAACCCATCGATAAGTTCGGGTTTTTTATTCGCGCGAATCTCATTAATGGAAATAGGTTCTTTTTTCTTAATAGAGATCGACTAGAGCATGATTTACACTAAGGTTTCGCGACGAAGGTGATATCTAGGTCGGTGAAACCTTGAGGAAAGTTAAATTAGAATTAATACGATCAAGGAGTTGTCAACATTTCTTTATACGCCATGTAAATTTTATTCTCTTCGAAAATAATTACTCTACTTGAGAAAGTTAAATTGTAATTGATAGATATGATCTATCGTGTTTTTATAGATACTACGCAAGCTTGTAGCAGATGGAAGCTAAAAATTATTATTCATGACGCCTCGGAAAAGTTGATGTTTTATGCGTACAGGAGTATCTAGATTTTCCAGCTTTCAAATTAGTTATTTACAGCACTCGAGCAGAGTTGAATTAAAAATTGAAATTAATAGATACGATTCAAAACTTGTAGACTATCGTGTTTCTCTCGTGCATCGTGTAAATTTTCACGTGTTCTCGCTTCTATCAATTCTGATACTTCAGATAAGTTGTTCATCAGTATTAATACACGCAATTAAGGACTTGCAAACTATTCTATCGCGCAAATTTTCCTCTTCCTTTAAAAAAACGGCACCATTCGTGGTATCTTCGCAGATAGAAATATTATTAATGAAGGATCATTGATTTAGAGGTCTGAGAATGAAATTGTTCAACTCTTTTGAACATCTAGGTTAATTATTTTCATGTTGTAGAATTGTTGTAGAATTGTAGAATGTTCCACAGAGAAGCTCAATGCAAAGAAATAAAACTCTTCGGAACTTAGGAAATGCCCCAATTCTCAAATTTAATCCTAGCACACCGTTAACAATTAATTAACGACTTATATATTCTCTTCTAAGTTCTTGGAAATAGGTCGTGCTTCTACAAATAAAGATCCCCGTACAATCTTTTTACTACGCTTTCCGGAGAAGCCCTTTCTATTATTCAACTTATTGCCGTCGCAACACATGGGTTTGAGTTTGGCCTGAATTACAAGTCCGCATACTCGTAAAGGGTTATTGAAAATTCAATTGCATAGACATTATATCAATTATCAAAGTAAATCCTTTAATTTAAAAGGCTTACAATATCAGACTTTATAATAAATAACGATAAATCTGCAGACGAACTAGTAATGAAATAAAAGTTTCTGTTAAATTTTCCAATTAAAAATAGTGAACTTTAAAAAACTGTAGAAAAAAGATACTTCTAATTTAACTGAGAATTTTTTTGCTACAAAAGTGATGGCACGTTTCACTATTTGTTTTGCAAATTTTATTCATTCGATTCAGTGACCCTCCTCCGATGCGGTACACAATTTTCATATCTCGTGTTTTAAAAAATGCGGTGAAATACAACATATACAATATGCAGGGATGCGTGATCGTTACTCTTGGAATATTTTCACAGTAAATTTATGCAAAGGAAAATACGAGTTTTACAGACAGTAGCAAGTTTGATAAGCAATAACTCGAGATAAAAGTTGGTTAATTGAAAACTTTGCTCCTTGTCTCTGTTCAATGAATATCGTCGCCTACTCCATACATAGTAAGTGCACATGCGTACGCTGTCTCTTTAATATTCATGAGATTCTGCTTAATTATCACAGCTGTAGACCGTTCGTGTAATCTCGCGGGCGTGAAGTTTCATTTAAATAAACAGAAAGAAGCTTCTTACTCCCGTAACGCATTTCTCGTTCTTCGCGGTTTCACGTGTAGTTGCTTACTTTAATAGTTAAACGCCATACTAAGAATCATGGTAATTTTATTAGGCATTTAAGTATCGCAGGTCTTGCAGACAAAGAAATTGTATTTTGAAATTCCCTTATTATATAAAAAAGGAATTACATAAAAAAAAAGAAAATGTGGTTTCGATAATACTTTTCGACGATTTGACTATAAAAATGAAATATCTTTGACGAACAAAGCGAAACGAAGTAGCTATTTTAATTAAAAATCATGACAATGAGATACTTTCCTTCCGCAATAAATCGCAAGATCAATGAACTGTTAATAATAATGGAAAATGAGGAATATTTTTTGAATTTATTGTATGATTACGTAAATCTAATAATAAATGGTAACGCGGAGTTTTTGAATCGTTCTTCATCATTGTTGCTAATACATTGTGAAATTTTAATAAATCCATGGAGATAAAATTAAATTTTTTCTCTATTTGAAGTTTGATAATCTTTCAACGATAAATCTTGATAAAAGATTTACCGTAAATCATTTTCTCCAGAGAACGTAATTATTATTTTAATACAATTATTATTAATTTTTATTGCAATTGCAAATATTCCATCACTCTCGACCAATATTTTTCTGTCTTTACCGATTATGTTAAATAAGTCCTCAAATCGTTTTTAGCTAATAAATATTTTACTTCTTCAATTTTATACTTCAAATTTATATTGTCTAACCCTTTATACCGACGATGTGTCGTAAAAAACAACAACTACAGCGATCCTTTCAAAGGGTTTTCTTTGCGTTTTGAACAACTTTTCGTCTTTGTGCCTCCTCTTTTATTTCTGTCAAAGCGGAAGCACGATGAAAAAGAGAAGAAAATTTGGTAAAAAGAAAGAAAAGGAAGTAAAGGGCGAATTTGGATGAAACGTGAGACGTGTAAGAGAGTCAGGTCGTGGATGCCGCCTAATGCAAACGTAACGTAATAATTAGCGGCTGGGTAGCTCGCTAATTAAGGAGAAAGCAGAAGAAATAAAAGAGCTTCTCGTTTTACCGGCGATGGTTAAAACGGTGCTTTCGTTCTCGCTTATTTTCTCAACTTTTCCTACGTTTGTCCTTTCCACGCCTATTCGGATGCATCCGACACCTGTTTCTTTGACAACTCGGCGCTATTGAATCATCATAATTGGCATGCAAAAGAAAAAATGTTTGCTTCGAGAAATACCGAGGAAACGTTGTTAAGACGACAGTAGGAATACAGATTTTTTATTACAATGGAAGAATACTTATACAATTTTATTGATTATTTAGTTTATTCGCATATAGGAAAACCAGGAAAGACAATTTTAGATCTTCGACTTTAAATTTGTGATATCTAGATTTACAAATTTGCAAATATAAGAATATCAGATTTGTGGTTTTTTTTATGTCGACATCTCTAAAATTAGGATGTTTAGATTTTCTGACTTTTCGGTTTGAGATTTTTCGGATTATGGTCGTTCAACGCAGAGTACAAATAATCTTCTAACATCCTCTATAGTGAAAAATGAAACATCGAAAATGTTCAAACGTTTGTATAAATGATTTATGAAAGATCAATCTCTTTAACCGCGCACGGAACAAGCGTTTGATCGCGAATTCCTTTTGCGAGATTGAACGTATTGCTACTGCAACGAATGCCAATTTCCTACGGAATAATTCCATTTCACATTCTATTCGTCATTTGGTTGGCATTTTGAACCAAAGGTAAATTAAAGCTTGATAAATTTTGTTCGATTTAATGTTTAATAATACCAATACAATGTAACTTTATAGAAGCGATGATATCTTTGGCTGCGAGGGAAGAAATAATTGGTGAGGAAATTAAGATTGGTATGAAACAGCAAGAGAAAAACAAAGATGTCTGTCCAAAGAAGCCAGTGCACTTAAGTTCGAAGAAGGAATTCACGATCAGAAGTAGTGTTCTCGATCAACCTGCTTGATTTATGTCGCACGAGAACAATAAGCGTTGGAACAATCTGTCTCGCTCGAAAGAGCATTCAGGATGAGCCTTAACGGTGAAAGCCGGACCGGAAGGATCGACGATCCGTGACCACCGACACGACAATGCAAACGGTATCTAAACCTTTTCCTTACAGAAAATTCACGACCATCTTTTCTCGATGTAACGCTATCATTCCTAAGAAGGAAGAACTGTCATTCTAATGTTACGACTAATAATAGTTGATATTAGAAAATTCCTGGAATTTCTGGGAATTCAAAGTTCGTAATTATTAGATTCGCAACTTTTGCGTTCCTCAATTTTTATTGCTATAACTAAGAAATTTTGAAAAGCATTGGTGGAAAAGATTGTGAATTAATAAAAATTGTTACCAGTTGACGCTAGAAAATTTCTGGTATTGTAGAAGAATTTTAAGGTCGTGGTCATTAAATTTGGAATTCTTAGATCCACAATCTTTGCATTTCTGATTCTTTTATTTACGATTTTCCGATCCGCAATCCTCAAAACTCTCTTTGTTCCATCCCATCGTTTCTCTGCTTGCAGTTATTAGCATTGCAAATTTGAAATGTACGAGTTCCAAATATCCAGAAGCAAAGAACATTTGTTACTTTCGAGCGAATTCCCCTTATCTAGTCCTACAGAGTTACCCCAAAAAGAAGAAGCCATTACAATATACAGCAAAGCCGAAATAAAATACACGAGTATGATGATTCCGTGAGCCAATTACCACAAACCATTCCTCGGGGAAGCCTTGGCAGCTGTGTATAAAGGGTGCTGGTGTGACACGAGATGAGTAGAAAGACGGAAAAAAGGGGGAAAAAGAAAGAAATGGAAAGGCAGAGGGAAACGGGTTCGCGTTTAACGGGTGAGAGGAAAATGACATGGACGTGAAACAGAGATGACTGAGGGGGAGCAGAGCCACGAAATTCATGAATATTTATACCGTGGTTATATCGTAGAAGTAGCATGCGCTGAAAAAAGAGAAAAAGGGAGAACGCCGGCGCCGTGAACGAATTGAACGAAGCGCAAACGCAGAAACTACTACGTACCGCGAATGAAATAGAAGAAGACGTAACGCAATCGTGTACCATTTTGCTTATGAAGATGGAAAGAGGCAATATTGCAGTTGAATCGATATAACTTAATTTATTACCTGGATATATTACGCGAATCGTACGATCACCTCTCTCTGTAATTGTATCGATTATTATCTCTCGTTAACGTAGTGTGTTACTAACGATAGTTATTGGTACTTGTTATCGTTGCTTGTTAGTCCGTTGCTGCGATTGAATTAGTAGCTGATTATAATCACGCCATTAATAGGTCGTTGTCATGCTAACGACGGAAATTTTTTTCTAAGTGAATGATCAACGTGACGATGAAGTTGTAGCGTAAAAATTAAGTTAAAACAAAAAACTTGTCAATTTCCGAATAGGAGATCGATTTCTTTTATTTTTTCACTCAATTTGTACAGTAAGATTTTTGATTCGCGATAATACACTTTTAATACTTGGGCTAGTTGAGAATTGTTACAGACTGACTGGATGATGATGAAGGGTGCATTTATATTGTTTTATTCGACGGAGTGGGAGAAGGCTTTGCTTGTACTTGTCATATATTTCGGAGAACGGCTAGAGTGACCGAATGCCACCCAGGCGGCTGAGAACGGATGGTGACCGGACGGTCACACGTGATAAGGCGCTCGGAATTTTGGTTTATCATAAGGCTGCTCGAATTTCACCTGTGACATTCCCCCCTTCTTAGATCGAACTTGGTCCCTCAAGTTTTCTTCAGAAGACTTTTGTGGAATCGGACTTGACGTGGCTTGAAAATTACGGCTGGTTCCTCCTCATCCTCTAGGTCGTATGTGTTGGTTGGAATATAGATGTTGGGTGTCGTGGCCAGGGTGCTTGGTACCGGTGGTGTTGTCGCATTGTGGCTATTGATTATGGTTTCATTTCGGCAGCAAAATAAATTGATACATAATTTGTTCGGTATACATTTCCTGATGCATTTGAATACCCCTATTTTGTTTAATCCATATATACCTAGTACGCCTAATGCTATGTACCCTAATATCTGGAGCGTGGTTAGTCCCCAATACTGTATATTTTTGATTCTATGTTCGAAATTAAGGGTTTCTATCTCGTCGCCTATTTTGTCGATCGTGGTTTTATAGCCTTGTAAATTATCTATTATCTTTGGTGCTCGCTCGAGTTTATCTAGCAGATGAGTGAAACTATCGTTTGTTTTGAGCGCTAGGGTTTTTGTTTTGATTTCGTATTCGACTTCGTTTTTTGTTTCGCCTATACGCATGTGTTCATCTTTGTACAATATATCGCAAGAAGTGTTGGCTCTTATAATGGAAGGCTTGTCGAGTTTTTGCAAGGTATGTTTCGTTTGGCAAATTGTGTCTATTTCTATTGGATTTGCCGGTATCGCAATGTAGCAGTTGCTAGTTTTGAGCGGTATAAAGCTAATGTCTTCAATCTTAAGTACAGTTATTTGGCAATGTTCAATGCGAGGTTTGAAGTTTATTATTTCGCTGCGACAATCGGTTCTCGAGTTTCTGTCATGGATTGGTAGTGTTTGTTTACATATAGTGGTTCCGGCTCGATTTTTACAAAATTTGTTGAAGTACTCGATATCAGCGTTTATAAATGAAAGACCTGAGGTCAAATACATCTGATGTTCGACTGCTGGAGCCAAAAATACTCCATTTCTCTTACTCGGGATAGGATATACTTGTAACATGTTCCATTCTGTGTTAGAGACTAAGGGTACTATGATTTTGAAAAATATTTTGTTATCTATTGTGAAGAGTTTAAGATCACTGATGTCGAGTATGAATTGAAAATGTTCGGTTTTGGCAGAGATCGCGGTGTTGTACATCTGGCTACCTATTGCCTTGGCGTAATTTTTTATAAATTCATCGGAGTCGAGTATTTGTGGACTGATTATTCCCTGTTTCCCTAATATCATGACGTTAAGTATTTCATCCAATTGGAAGTGTAAAGTTTGCATCGCGGTGTCGAGTTTCATGATCATCTTAAGCATAAGTCTATCGATATTTGCCTGCCGTTGTTGTTTTAATATATCGTTATGTGATTTTTCTAAGTGGTTTAGGTTTTCTGAGTTTAGAATTTTTCTAATAAGTGCTGTTTGATTAGCTATTATGGTCTTGATTTTATTATTGTCATCGAATAGTTTGTCCATATTCTCGTTTATGAGCGTAAGATCGTCATCGTCGAGAGTTCCGAACAGACTTTTCGATACGGAACCTATGATGTTGAGTAAACCTCGTGTGTTTCGGGTATGTGTTAACGCTTTCAAGTGTTTTGCGAGTTGTTTTAGGTTATTGATACGATTTTGTAATCCGTCTAACCCTTCAGCGTATTCTTTGCTGATTGTACGCGAGTCTATTGTAAACGTATATGATTCTATTGTGTTTATCTGCTCGTATATGTCGCTAGTGTCTAATCCTACTATAATATTGGCAGTATCGCTGTACAAATATCCTTTTCCTATGTTTTCTACGAATACAGAGTTTCCTTCTAATGGTGTAATATTTATTTGCGCGGATACTATTCCGGCAAAGAGGAGCGTCGACCTGGAAAATAAGGTTTTAAGCGATTACCGTGTATCTTTTTGTCTTGAATCAGATAGTATGGTGTACATACTTTATCAATCGTGTATGGTCCTAACCATTCCACATCAAGTTTATGCCTTTTATGATCGTTATGTATTAAAACGGAGTCTCCTTCTTTGAAAACTGATTGGGGTTTTATTATTTTACGTTTTTGATCGCGCTGATATCGCTGTTTGCTTTTGATCAATGTTTCGCGGGCGTGTCGGAGTCTAGAGTCCCATTCTTTTTTGCGGAACGTGACTTCGTCTGCGTATGTGCGTTGAGGATTCTTGGATATTGTGGAGGGAAGATTGGCTTGGTGTCCGAATGTAAGTTCGAATGGCGTGTAACCAGTGGAGTCGTGTATCATCGTGTTATATGCAAGGCATACAAAGTTAAGTTGATCGTCCCATTCTTCATCCGAATTTCGCTGTATCGATTTTAACATGTCCGTTACTACTGCGTGTGTTCGTTCTAAGGATCCGTTACTTTGTGGGTGGAAGGATGTCGTTTTGATATGTTTGATTTTGAACGCGTCTTCGTACTGTTGCATCAAACTAGATATAAAATTCTGTCCGCGGTCAGTTAATATCTTTTTTGGAGCAGAAAAGATGTAAATGTAATGATTCAAGAGTGCGTTCCAAATTGTTTCTGTTTGCTGAGTTTTTAGTGGCACGAGTATTAAGTATTTTGTCAGTTCATCGTGTATGGATAGAATGTACTGGTTGCCTTTCTTCGTCTTTTTCAATGGGCCTAATAAGTCCATAGCAATTTTATCGTTTGGTTCAAGGGGTGTGTCGGTGATACAAGGTTCTTCGCGCGGTCTTATACGTGTAGTTTTGGTTATTTGACAGGTGTCGCATGATTCTATATGTTGTTGTATGCGTTTCATCAAATCTGGTATTCTGTGCCGTTTATGAATGCGGTCGTATGTCTTTTGTATACCGGGGTGTCCTACTAAATCGTGATTTTCTTTTAATAATTCGTCTATTTCTTCGTCGCTATATGTTTTGATTGGTTCCCATGCAAAATTTAATTCTTTTACGGTGTCGTTCAGGAATAATAAAATTCGTTTGATCGCGTTCTTCTCGGTTTCTGTGAAACTGTCGTCGCCTATGCCTATCTTCTCGTTTGTATGAATAATTTCGTTTAATTTAGTTAACCATTCGATTCTGTCGTAATTTCCTAACTCTGTTTTGGATAATTGATAGAAAGATTTATGGTTCGGAGTCATTTTGAGAACTTTGGGTAACGCGTCGGTAGATTTTTCCCAATCGTGATACTTTTTATCGAGTTCTATGTTCAAATTTTCGCGTTGTCTGGTCAGAACATGTATTCTAGATAATGCGTCGGCTGCAGTATTATCTTTTCCTTTCGTATATTCTATGTCGTATTCATATTCTTCTAATTTTAATCGCCATCTCATCAAGCGTGATGAGGGGTCTTTGCAGTTCTGTAGCCATTTTAGCGCTTGGTGATCGGTTCGGATGAGGAATTTCCGCCCTAACAGATATTGTCGGAGGCGTTTTACGGCCCATACTATTGCTAAAAGTTCTTTTTCTGTAGTGGAATAATTTCGTTCCGGTGGGTTTAGAGTTCGCGAGATATAACAACATGGATGTCCGTCCTGTGATAAGATCGCACCTATACCTTCGTTACTGGCGTCAGTCGTTAACGTGAATTGTTTTGCAAAGTCTGGGAATTTTAGTACGGGTGATGAACAGAGTTTGTCTTTTAATGTCTGGAATGCTTCCTGGGTTTTATCTGTCCAATGAAATGGTGTCTCCTTTTTTGTAAGTTCGGTCAATGGTTTCGCGATTTTGGAAAAATTTCTGATGAACTTACGGTAATAACCTGCTAGTCCTAGGAAAGATTTGATGTCTGTGGGATTACGTGGCTGTTTGAAATTGCTAACGGCTTCTAATTTTTTGGGATTTGGTTTTACGCCTTCGGCGGTTACTATATGTCCGAGATATTCTAATTCTGGTTTGAGAAATTCGCATTTGTCCGGCTGTATTTTGAGTCCGAGTTCGCGTAAGCGTTGCAATACTATCGCGAGGTTGCTATTGTGCTCTTCAATCGATTGTCCGAATATTATAATGTCGTCTAAATATACGAAGCAATGTTTATTTATGAGTCCTCTTAGCGCGGTATCCATCATGCGTTGAAATGTTGCTGGTGCATTCTTTAAACCGAATGGCATTCTATTGTAATGATAGTGTCCTTGTGGTGTGGAGAATGCTGTGTATTTCTTAGAGTCTGTATCCATTGGGATTTGGTGGAATCCGGAGGATAAATCGAGGGCTGAGAAGAATTTTGCGTTGCCTAATTGGGATAGTATGTCGTCTATGTCAGGTAATGGATATGCGTCTTGGTCAGTTAGCTCGTTTATTTTTCTGAAGTCTATTACAATTCGCCATTTCTGTTTCCCTGAGGCGTCTGCCTTTTTTGGTACTACCCAGACTGGTGAATTGTAAGGAGAATCAGATGGTTCTATGATGTTCTTTTGTAGCATTTCGTCCATTTGTCGTTTGATTTCTTCTTTGTGGCATTCAGGCGGTCGGTAAGATTTCGTGTTAATGATTTTATTTTCTTTTAACGTTATTGTGTGCTTAGCAAGGTTAGTGCATGGTAACAGGTCGGTCTCTAGATTGAATACGTCAAGGTAAAACAGCAATATCTTTTCGATTGGTTCGCGGAGAGTTTTTTCTATATGCGAAAGTCTAACTAAATCTTTAAATGTGGAGACTTGATCGTACGTGTTTGAATTTTCGATAAAATTGGTCATTTTGGCTGGGCACTCACCACCATTGATAAAGCATATCGTTGTCGGTTTTCCTTCCAGGTAGACTGTTTTTGACACTGCTTGTTTTGGAGGTACGTCGTTTTCCTGTTGCAATAAAAGAATATTATTGTCAAGTTTCAATTGTTGATTTGAAAGTTCAAATTTGAATTTAGATAGAGCTGGTAAACCGAGTATGCCGTCTTCTATAATTGGAAAGTTGTCTTCTACTATAAAGAATTCTAGGGTTTTGCCGAATAGTTTTACCAAGGCGTGTTCGTTAGTTTTAAATTTAGAGTGTCCCATCGAGAATTTTCGTTCTTTTGTTATTTCAGGTCGTAATACGCATCTTCGTTTAAGTATGTTAATTCCTGCTCCGCTGTCAACGAGGAATTTATGTCGCCGTCCGTCGGATCGTAAAAGTACTGTGGGGAGACTTCCTGTTGTGGCGTTAATTCGCAAGTCTGGTCTATTGTTTCCTCTGTTTCTTCCTTGTGTGTCTCGAGATTGTGGATTGCTGGTGGTCTCGGAAATTGGCTGGGCGTTTGAAAATTTCTGCATTGACTAGAGACATGTCCGATCCGATTGCATTTGAAGCATTTTAATTGAGTCCTTTGGGCAAGTGGCATTTGTTCAATTTGCCGAAAGCTTCTTGGCATTGGATTAGGTGTTGGAGTTGGTTTTTTAATGATTAGGTTGGGATTATTAGTTGTTAGTCGTCGCTGTTCAGGGAGTCGTAATCGTTCCGTCGGTTTTGGTCGTCGGTTTCGATCTTCCCTGAAGAATCGCTCTATGTCGGTGGCTTTTTTCTCGGCTTCAAGGATATTGTATGGTGGATTGGCGAGTAGTAATTGTCCTATTTCGGTTTTCAGACCTCGAATAAAATCGGTTACGGAGTCTCTTAAAATCCTGTCGTTCATAGCTCGTCTAGTAATTTCGTCACAGTATTCGTTCGTTATACTATATTGTAGCTTATTGAGCGCTCTGCGGAATCTGATGATATAATTTTGCACACTTTCGTCGTGACGCTGTCTCGTTTCGCGTAGCTGGTCTTGTTGTTCTCTAACGGAGTCTTGGGTGGCTACGTTTCGTCGTAGAGCATCGTACAGGTGTCCGTATTCGTTGATTGGTATATTGCGGATGGCCATTGCGGCTCTACCCGTGACTTTTCCGATTTTGATCATTTTTAGTAATAGCGTGGGTTCGCTACACATGGCTCGTAATTCACGTACTTCGCGTATGAACTCTTCTACTCCGATATCGTCTTCGCCGTTTAATTGTGGAATGCATGCTATCGCGTCTTTGGCCCGTAAGCTCGGAGGGGTGAATTGTGGTAGACGATCTTCGTAAGAGGGATGGTTGTCTGCCTCTGTTGGAATTGGAACGCACGGTGGGGAAGTTCTATCTCTCGCGGCAACAGATTCGTCCATGGTGATAAGGGAGCCTAGTTCTGTAGTAGCGTCGCGTCCTATTTTTATTTTGGAGATATTTTTGGCTAATAGTTCTATCTCCGCTGTACGCTTCCTATTCTCACTGTCGGCTGTCCGTTGTATCTCTTCGATTTGTTTTTGTATCATGTCGAGTCTGGCAAGAATCGAATTATCCGTAGCTCCTTTTGTAGAAACGGTTTCAATAGTTTCGACTTTGTCCTTTCGTGATGTAGACATGATTCTAATTGGGCTTATTGAACTATCGTAGCTATTTGAACTCGAAACGCTTGAGAAACTTGGTTTTCTCACACGGTAATGAAAAAATGAATCCAGATTTCTAGCTTACCGTGGTAGTTATGACCGTTGAGGAGTCTCTGGGATGTTTCTCTCTGGTTTTTTTTCTTAGATTCCGAATCTTATTCGTAGGCTTGCTCTGCGCTGACCGTAGTCCTCTCGTCTAGTTTCACCGTAGTGGAACGTTGAAAGTTGCTGCAGGGCTTCGTAGTAGCAAAGATTCGCGGTGGTTCGCTGATCCTTCGATCTTCAATGATGCGCGTACGCCGAAATCGTGATTTCGTTTACACTGAAGCGAATGGATCCTGGCAGGATCGCCAAAAATGTAGCGTAAAAATTAAGTTAAAACAAAAAACTTGTCAATTTCCGAATAGGAGATCGATTTCTTTTATTTTTTCACTCAATTTGTACAGTAAGATTTTTGATTCGCGATAATACACTTTTAATACTTGGGCTAGTTGAGAATTGTTACAGACTGACTGGATGATGATGAAGGGTGCATTTATATTGTTTTATTCGACGGAGTGGGAGAAGGCTTTGCTTGTACTTGTCATATATTTCGGAGAACGGCTAGAGTGACCGAATGCCACCCAGGCGGCTGAGAACGGATGGTGACCGGACGGTCACACGTGATAAGGCGCTCGGAATTTTGGTTTATCATAAGGCTGCTCGAATTTCACCTGTGACAAAGTCCACGTATATACCTACAAATTATTTTTCGACCGTTTTACTCTAATGTAAATACTATTTCACGTAGGATAAGAGGAATTGATATAAAAGAAATATAAGTTTCTAGTTTAAGAGATTATGCCAGCTACTTTGTTATAATTATATTCATCGAAAATTCGAATTATATATATGGTATAAACAGTAGACAATTCGATCGCAATATAATTTGTAGAGAATAACGATAAATCGCATCCTGGAAGTCAGAAAGTCATTAATACGCGATAATACGCAGCGGAAGTACGGCTCGTGGCTTCATTAATAAACATATGAGTCTAATTATACGGAACACAAATTAAACAACTGCAATCTATATACTCACGATAAGTTCACAGATATAAGAAATCTAAAAATATACTCAAATGGCTTTGGTTGTTATTTCTACGTCATTTATTTAATACTATTCGAATCTCCTGAGGTTACTCCAGTGCCATACGTATCCGTTGCAACGTAATTAACTCACACAAAACGCCCATTCGCGTGCTTCGAATACTGAAACGTCTATTAACATGTCACAGAATAAATAATATCAAACACTGTGAAAGCAAGATTGTTCCTGAAACCTGATTCTCAAACGATCAATCTCGGTATTAACTAAGCGAAATCTAGTCCATAGACCGGGTTTCTAGGATAACGCCAGTTTCATCAGGGAAATGAACAATATAATCAGAACAGCGTATCAGATTGGATCCAGCCCTGACGTCGTAATTGCTTTGTCTCCCACGCCTTTGAAGCGACCAATCACGATCACATAAGCACAATCAAACTTCGTATACGCCGATGCTCGCACGTTGTGCGCCAAAGGATGCAGCAGATTTGCATACGCGTTTCTTCCTTCTCTTTCTAACCTTCTATCCAGCCCTTGTCTCGGATTCTCTATTTTTCTGCCTCTCATTTTTTCTTTTGTTTCTTTCTCGGTGTCCCTTTTGCTCGTTTATTCACTTATGTAAGTATAGACGCGCACATACGTGGCTTATGCACATAGGAGGAACAAACACGTGTATACACGTTAAAGCAAGTTCGTGGCGCGCAATTAAGAAGCAATTTAGTGCACCTCCTCGTGAACGAGCTTTCGCAACACATCGTGTACCACGATAAAGCCTCATCCGTGTACCCGGAAGCCCAACTATGTTGGTATTAAAACTATCCTTATGGGAGAGAGGATGATAATGTTTATGGCGCTTCCGGTGCAAACATGTGTTTGATATCAAACATTTTTGAGAATCGATGGTTCTTGATCAGAGTAGAGCGATAGGGTAGAGACAATCGGACCGATTCTCGATGTGAAAGTTTGACTCCGTAGGATTTAATTATCACTGATAAAAGGTTGTCTTAATTGTTATATGTACGCAATATTATATACTTGAAATTATTTTTATAATAA
This sequence comes from Bombus flavifrons, assembly GCF_040668555.2. Taxonomy (NCBI): domain Eukaryota; kingdom Metazoa; phylum Arthropoda; class Insecta; order Hymenoptera; family Apidae; genus Bombus; species Bombus flavifrons. The sequence continues at coordinate 4,888,720 of NC_138455.1, read as the reverse complement.
GAATGGTAATGTACCTATACTGTACTTCTATCTTAAAGATGAGCCGCGTACGTACAAAACATTTTGACCATTGTAGAATTTGAATATTATCTAACATAATGATATATAATATCATCATATATGACCATCAATCATATACAGGGTGGTTGGTAACTGGCGGGACAAGCGGAAAGGGGGTGATTCTACGCGAAAAAAGAAGTCGAAAATATAGAATAAAAATTTTTCGTTTGAGGCTTTGTTTTCGAGAAAATCGACTTTGAATTTTCGCTCGGTACACGTGCACTTTATCACGTCTCGTTATAACGGATCTCACTGTAGATCGCTGTCTCGAAGGAAAAATTAAAAAAAAAAAGAAATTAAAAAAAAATTTTTATTCTATATTTTCGACTTCCTTTTTCGCGTAGAATCACCCCCTTTCCGCTTGTACCACCAGTTACCAACCACCCTGTATAATAATTTAAAATTTCTACGTACATTTAAATTTAAACGAACATTCAATTCCTTCCATTTTAATAATCGATCGATTTCTATACCAGTGAAAGAAAAAAGGATCTCTATACGCCGATTAATCTTTCGGTCCATTTATAAAATCCCTAGTTCCTATCCCAAAAGAACCATTTCCAAATTCCATAAAAATAGAGAAAAATGGTATGTGCGATATCCAGTCGACAAATTCTTCCTTTTATACCACAGAACTATCTCCTTCCAGTTTCACCCCAAATTACAATATTATACCGCGAAATATGATATCTATACACGACATTAAATGTTGGCAGTAGTTCGGTGAATGTACAATGCGACACGAACGATTTCCGGTCCCCGTAAACCCAAAACGGAAGATTAGTGTCCATCTGGGGATGTTAAACAGCAGAAACGTGCGGTATGATTGCAGGAAGCAACGCACGTGACGCACTATGCGATATAGTTCACGTTGTACGCTGCTACCTTCGCTGAATGTGAATATTGTATGAATCTGTTGTACGGAGTTCATAATTCTGTTATAACGTTCCGCGTTTCGATCTTTTTTCGTGACTCGGTGGTGTCCTGTCCGCGTCAAAAAGAACTTCTTGACTCCCTCTTATAAAGTTCTTGATGTTTCAGATATACGACCTAATACTTTGTTCGTGAAGCTTCGACTTGTTCGGTAACTGTAGAACCTATGTTTCGTGTCTTTTATATAGAAATAAAGTTAGCGTTTGAGGTCAGAGTTTGAGGTCAAGTGTTATTTTAAGTAATATTGTTATAAGCGTTTCTTGTAAGTATTCGCTAATACGGTATAGAAATATTCTTTAAACAATTGAAATTAAATAGATTCATATTTGACTCTCTGAAATTTAAATTACGTCGATGATGGTCACCAATTTTCCTAAGAGGAAATAAATTGTGAGCCCAATGATGGTGCCATAGAAAATGATCACTAGATTGTGGATATTTGTACAAATTCATAGTTTTATCGATATATACTAGTTAAAGAAAAAGAATCTAGTTAGACAATTATTATTTTACTGAAATTTTCCAACTTTAAGGTAACCTTTCCTTTCACTCCTTAGATGTTTCATATTTATTCCTACGTTGTTAACTATATCGATATAATTAAGCAACTATCTGTTTCATCTTCTTGTTCCGTACATTTAAGTGGAAGCAGGCAATTTCTGTCTTGTCTTCGTTGTCTCGCTTTTTCATGAAGAAAATATGGAAGAAAAAAGAGAGAATCCGCATTTCGTCGAGTTCCCCGGGAGATCTTAAAATTTAACATGTTCAATCATGTCGCGTACGTTTGTTCACCTGAAGAACCTTCTAGCCGGAATGTTGCGAGAGAGCAACCTTTACGGTAAAACGGGAACGCAACGAGACAAGTACCTTAAACGGCCCGCGGTACTTTTGCTCGTTTTCAATGCCGCGACGAGAATGTGACGCAACCGGCCGTGTTATCCATTCCCCTGGCATCCTTCAATTTCCACGGAGCTTGTAACACCATGCGGCTTTTACACCGCTCTCACCAATATGCCTTACTTCTCTGCATTTGCATATTTTCCATCTAAAACACTCGATTTTCGTTAAATATTTGTGCAATTTCAAAAACGATGAAACAATGATTCACTTAGAAAACTGATGTGCGTAGATAATCGTTATTTCGTTGATGGCTGAATTTAATAATATTAAGGATTCGAATTTTTAGAATTTATATTTCTTCCAAATTACAAAATAATTTTTACATTATGAATTGTTATACATTTACTGTGAGCCTTATGTCCATGTTAGGATTGAGCAGTATTTTTTAAATTACAAAGTGAATAGAGAAATACACGTTCAATATGAAAATCAGATAAAGGGAGAATTTTGATAACGTAGGATTAATTGGCAACGTATGGAATTTTAAAACCAATTGTCCTGTAAAATATGGATAATACGACTTATCGTGTTCTTCGCATAAAATATAGTATTTCGAATCAACGACATATCAGAATTACGCTTTATCTATGCTGTCATATACAACCGTTACCTTAGCCGTATCATCCAAAGTTGCTGACTTCCTGGCAAGAGTCGCGGGGCGTCTCAGCTCTAATTTATACCGATGACAAAATTCAGACAGCTCTATTTCTCGAAAGATCGCGAGACACATCGTCGAATAAGTAATGGATGTAAATATACATTGGGAAATCCCTACGGGTAGCAACCGAATGTCCCGAGGGATCGATATGCAGATAGCCGATTCTCATAAATATTAATCAGTTACGATAGCTTCTGCAACAGCCGCGTGGCTTCGGTCATTTCTTTATTATTATTACCGTTATTGTTATAGTCCCTCTTCCACTAATATCGAGATACGAATAAATGGGACGAAAAGGGAGAGAAAAAAGAAGAAGAAAAATCGAGCAATGAGTGAATCTTACTGCGCAGGAAATGTCGACTGAGATTCCACTTTGGAACATATCGATTTTTCTGTGACACGTTCCAGAGAATACGTATTCCAGGCAGCGTAAATTCTAATAAATATTTATTGCCCCTGTAAAGCGACATGCAAATACGTGGACACGCGGTGGAATCTCGATTATCGAAATGCGTGTTAACTTCCGGTTATCTGAACATTCGACAACGTGTCTCGCTGGGCCTGCCAACGCTTTTCTCGTTTCGATTAGGTCGTGCTCCAGGAAGATGAAGTGTTGATTAAGGTATGTATTAAATGATAATTAATAAGTTAAATAAAGTGATTTGTTTGGAATAAATCGGATTAAAATCATAAATAACTAAAATGCAAATCTCTTTCAGGTAATACACACGAGCACAATTCATGCATACAAACAACAGAGAAGGTAAAAAGAAAAGATGGTGAACTGTAATTTTTGCTCTGATATATTTGAAATCAAGAAAAGATTATCTTGAAATGACGAAGATGTTGAGATTAACTTAATCAAAAACTACTGATATTAAATTTGAGCTTAATGTACCATCGGTAGCTTTCTTGATAAATGACACAAATTTAAAATTTACTGATTTTATAAGAGGGTACTAAGCGTTACTCTAATATGATGTCATTACTCCATCATTCACTACTAGTAACATTGCTTTTAACATTGATTTAATGCAAAATTGACGTACCAGATTATCGATAAACGCTATTAACAGCCGTTATTTCATTAATACTGACGTATCCCACCACAAATCGACCAGAATGTTCAAAGCACTTAACCTCCGATCCCACAAAATCGCGAAAGAACCTGATCCAACATCAACGATATTTCGCTCTCCATTTTCTTATTAAAGTAACGAAATAATCCCAACTAAATGATCTAAACTAAAATAGAAGGAACATCGAGAAGATCGAAACCACAGATAAGAACGTACCTGGAAGATAACAAGTAAAAAATGACATGAAAATTGACGCAGTGTTGCGCTACAGAGCAAGAAAGACGTCAAGAGAACATTGAACGAAACAAACGCACGACAAGAGGACGTTTCGCGACGTTTATCAGTTGAAACTCGACGACGAGATAAAACCAGGAGGCCCATCGGTACGAAAGAAGGAGGAGCGAGAGAGAGAGAGAGAGAGAGAGAGAGGAAGAGAGGGTGAAGAAGGAAGAAGTTGCCGGTGAACATTCCACGGCTCCCGGAGTCAACGAAGGCTCGGCTCATCCAGAGCGGAATCGTTCCCACGCTGCGCGAATCCGCTTGAAACACACCGAGCTATCGCGCCGCTCCTCCAATCGCGTTTCCACTTCCGTTCATTCGTCCCTTAGTAATTATTCATTGAAACAGGACTGCCGATGCGGAAACACAATTTAAAAGCGCGACACTTTCTTCCCTGGGATTCGGTACCAAGGGAGAATGGATTAGGTTGTAAATCGTTTAGTCGATGAATGGAGACACTGTGTCTGCTACGTGATTGCTGTTTATTAATTCACGTGTCACTATTTCGGTTAATGGTACTACGGGATTAGCCGTGATTGACGTATTCTTTCGTGGATTATTTTGTGAATCGTAATTGGCAGACGGCTGAGATTTCTATTGTAAATTATACATATATATATGTGCAAATTCATATTTTCGACAGCATGATTGAAAAAAGTAATTGTTTTACCTACCAAGTATTATAGAAAGCTTTATACTTCGGATGTTTTACGTATTTTAAAATATATTTTCACACTGTGTGTATTCTGTGCAATTTTGCACCTCCCCTATAAATGCATACAAATCTGCAATCTATTGATCAGTAAAATGTTTATGCAATAGATGTTCATACTTTGTATTATAGTTCCATAAGCACACATAGAGAACCTACGTATAGAAATTTGTTTTACGTATTAAATAGCATAATATATATTGTGATTTGTGCTATATTTTATATATGTTTTTATTTCTATACATTCTATACATTTTTACAATTGCAAATTTTAATTATTGAGGATGATGGTGTAATTAACAAGATGAATTAGGATGAAAAAGCGAGGATAAAACTTTAATATGGGAGTTAATTTTGGAGGAAATAAGAATAGGAAGTACAGAATTTAAAAGTTAAGTAATATAAGGCAACTGTATACTATAAATCGAATAAATAAAATATAGAAAATCTAGGTCGGAAATGTACAATAAAATGTCTTCGTGACAGGTTACTTCCGGAGAATACAAAAATAGAAAATCAGAGAGTCTGCATATCCAATTATAGAAAATCATCTGTCATAACTGATCCCACATTTCCAATTCAGTTTACTCAAATAATGAAAATTCGTTCGTTCCGTTGCATAATGAAAATCTCGCTAATGGCACCTAAGATTATTTCACAACTTAATAACATTTTCTAAAAAAAAAAAAGAAAAGAAGAAAAAAGAAAAAATGTTTAGTCCATAAAAATGAACTGCAGTGAAGATGATCTCACAGAATCCCATGATAGAACTAAATCTTGTATCAACAAGTTCCATCAGTCTGTAGTTAAGCTTTTACCATTATTCACGATCTTCATCAGAGAATGCGTCTTCTAGAAAACATCCTACAAATTACACTACTTTTTCTTCGGTGAAATGAACCAACACAGAATAAATTATAATTGTAAATGAAACAATCGGGGTATAAAGTTGTTTTGCCTGATATCTCAATTAGGCGAACACGAATCGCGTTTGTTTCGCGAATATGTGCTTGATATGGCCAGAGATCTGAATTACACGTTCCATATCGTAGATTCTCGTATGATGTAGCAAAAATTAATAATTCCTACGTGAAGCGACCTTTAATCTGAAAATCTATTAGATTTCACATTTTTAATTATCTTCGTATTTCCATTCCATTCTCATCCATTTCCATTTCCACAAATGGAATAGAATATTAGAGTATAATGAAATCAGAATATACTGTGTATACACCCCACTTTTAATCTTCCCACGCAATTATTTCCCAAAGTACCCATTGTTGTAAAGGATGTTTTAAGTAAAATTTCTTCTGTTTCAGGGTGGGCGTCTTATGATGACTATCAAATTTGTCCAGGTGGAGGTGTCTTCGAGATCTCAAGATGACTTTTTTTTAGATAGAACTATACATTTTTTTATAGACCATTCGACAGAGTTTTTAATTCTCTAGAAAAAAGTATTAAGGTATTTGTATCTGAAAAGGCTTAGTTTCAGAGATATTTCAATGTTAATTTCATCAAACTGAGTGTATGAAAGACCAGGAAAACATGAACATAGAAGCACGTTATCTTTCCTAGTCTTTCATACGGCGGATTTTACAAGAATGAAGTTAATATATTTTCTAAACTAGTTATTTTTCGACTCAATTGACTATACACTCTTTTATAGATAATTGAAAAATGTATCTGATGGTGCATAAGAAACGTATAGTTCCATTTAAAAAACAATGGTCACCTTAATATTTCGAAGACACGTGCATCTAGATAAGGTCTGTGGCCATCACAAGACGTCTCCTTCGAAACAAAGGAAGTTTTATTCGAAACACTTTTTCGATTAATGTATAGTTTAGAAGTTATTTGCCGATTAAAATGAGACAACCTGTGTAGTAGAATATTACAATACGTCGTTACTCTTCGAATAATTTTTATACAATTTTTATATTCAACACCATTATATTGCAATGGTAAAGAGTTGTCGATAATCCCATTGTTTTCGATTGCAGTTACGAGTTCCATCGAGGAGAATGCAATTTAAGGGCACACTTTCTCGTAATCCACGGACAAAGATGCACTATGCCGGACAAATAGAAAGTGGAAAAAGTAGGCGAACGAATCGTAATACATTTATCAGTCGAGTCGCATTTACGATGCCCAAGAGTCTGTGGCTGATACTCGATCGACGAGAAATAAAGCGCAGTCGATTCTTATATCTACCCTTTTCTCTTTTCACACGTTTCGTTTCCCCTTACACGCGTTTTCTCCTGTCTTCACCTTTTCCTTTTTATTGATCCTCTTGCAATTTCATTCCATTCCATTCTCAGCTCACTTTTTACACATTTTTAGTACTTTCTTTTAGCTTCCTTCATATTCTTCCATTTTTAGTTTTCTAGTTCTTTCTATATTCGATGTAATCTTTCTACAAACTTTGCATTTGTGTCGTTTTCCAGCTTCTCTTCTACGAAAACGAGATCTCTCGTATCTTCGTCTGTTTCTTCTCATTGTCCCGTTTTGTAATTTCTTATGTCTGTATATTTCATAATTTCTTGCAATATCTCTTGAAGAGATTTGTCTCTGTTGTAATCTTGTTTCTTAGTCGGCTTTGTCTTTACTTTTTATCTTTTCGCTACAAATAGATTCCTATCTTAATATTGTTATTTAATTTCTTCTCCCTTTTGTTATTCTTCTCTTTCTCGATAATTGGTGTCTACGGATTTTCTTCACTATTGAATCAGCATATAATTTGCTTTCTTTGAACTTTCACTTTCTCGTTATTTCTAATTCTTTTACACCATCTTCCATTCCCCTTTAATTTCATCTTATTCTTCCAGTAGATTCTTTATCTATGATCATTTAGATCTTTCCTTGATCTGTAGGATCAGTAGGATTTCCCATTTCTTCACTTTCTCTCTTCGGGGTTTTTAAATACTTTCATCGCTCCGTTAATTTACTTTCGTTATTCACTTCATTTCTATCCTTCTTCTATCTCATCTCTCCAATCAATTTCCTGTATTCAACTTTTATATTAGCTTCTTCCTTTACGAATTACATTCTTGGGCAATTCTACATTCACACGTTGTACAATGTCATAAATACTTTTCTCAGTTCTCTTTTCTTTTACATTAATTCTGCTTTAATCTTTGCGCAGAATATTCTGCGAACCCTTTTGCTTTAATTTCATTCTCTTTTTTTCCTTGACTCCCTCAATTCGATTCGACGCTGTAATATTGTTTGTTCGCTTCCGTTCCCCGAACCCACTTGTAACCCATTGAAACAACCACGATACAACGCCGATAGAGCGTAGTAGCATGTAGTGACACAAGTTAAACCGAATCTTTCCCTACGGATGTGCCGCATAGATACGTACATGGTATCGATTGCGAGCAGAAAACGATAGCATCGAGACAAATAACACACAGGGAAATACGTGTATTAAAATTCTGTTCGCCTCGGATCGAACGTCGATATTGTTGGAGCAAGGTGTACCATCTGATAAAGGAAGCTGTAATATTATTAAGAGAATGAAGACAGAAAAATTTAAACAGCCATAACATTTTTTAAATTCCAAATTTCTTTTTCACTTTCCCTTTGCCTCTCTGCTGCTATTACTGTTTTGCCGCCTTTTTGGTTTTAGAATTCGACGTATCTATATAAATTTTACTACTATTAAAACACCAGAGTTAATGAGCACAACATTGATAACGTATGACGTATGTATATACTTAATCCAACGACGAATATTTCCCCTAAAACTCGCGCTAGAAGAAACATCGCTAATCCTCCGAGGATTATCTGACCTAACCTACAGTCACTGGTAATCCCACCTCCCTCTCAGGAAGTAAAAATACAGCTAAAATAAAACGAAGTTTACTTTGTCGCAGTCATACGAGGAATATAATCCAATAATCTCGCGGCATGTAATTTTCAACTAGTTAAAAATTACGGAGAAGATCTGCATGGAAAATGAAGGGATTTCGCTACGGATATATCGTTGCGCACAGGGAATATTAAATGAAAAAAATGTCCCACTACCATTAACTCGCTTCCGTTTCGTGAGTCCACTTGTGTGCCCCCATTGGAGCGAACTACATATATCGCAGAAAGAGAGAGAGAGGATCGAGTAGGTTACGGTGTTGCAGCGAATTTCTCGTCAAACGAATCGAGGGAGACGCGAATCCTGTCACGAAGCGATAGCCGTAAACGACAACTAGACTGCGAATATTTATGCAGATTTATATTTTTACGACTATAATCTACAAAATGGAACATAACGAATAAAATTCTCTGATTATCACGCAAACAGAATTAACATAGTTGATCTTTCCATAAATATAGGGGGTACATGATAGGTCGGGTGATGATTCTACATGCAAAAATAAGTCAGAAAGAAGGAATGACATTTTTTTGTTTAAGGTTTCGTTTTTGAAAAAAAAATGAGTTTAGAAACTCATCAGGTACATGTGCATTAACTGGAAGTTTCGAATTACCAAACTTCTGTTTATATTCGCATATACTTCTCAATATTGCGCTACTGCAAGAAAACTAAACATTTACGAAAATATTTTTACCCAAATCGTGAAATAATTTCAAACTTTTTATGAAATAATTAATAAATTAATTAGAATATCTTAATATAAAAATTGTATATTGATGTATATCTAATATTCTAGATTAATTTCAATTTTGCCATCTTCATATCTCTCATCCAGTACAATAAGAATATCTTCACTAGAAAAAATTTCTCAATATTGTGCAATATTTCAGAATAAATTTCTTTCTTTTATTATGTGGAATAATAAAGACATTTTAACCTAAAGATCCCTTTATATCATTTCAAACGATTCTGTCGTCTTAATGTTTCCATTATCCACGATAATTGGAATATGCCGACTGAGAGTTTCCTTACTATTGCACAATACCGCCAGTTAACCTAAAAATTCCGGTATCTCTTCCTTTGTCATCGCAGGGACACAGCTGTTCCGAAAAGAAGATTTCTAGGTTGAAGTGGACCGTAAATAATAACGTTTCACAAGCGAGCACGATTCATGTCATGGTGTTAAAACGTATCGGGGCGTAACCAAATCCTCGAGAGCCAGTTTCGACGAGATTGCAGTGGTACCGTTCGGTTTTCATTGATTAAAAAAAATCTCATTGTTAATCCTGGTAACAAGATTGAAATCGATCGAAATAAAGTAAACATTCGAGAAACTCTATCCCGTGCATCTGCTCGAAAAGAAGAAAATACCAATATGTATTTATCGGTAAATAAATTCACTTATTAAGTAATTCCATAAATATTTATATATTTAAGTTTAAAAGGTAGAAAATTTTATTGATAAATATTACATTATTATATTATATTCATCAATGAATAGTTTATTATTTGAAGTTGTTTGGTTTCCCTCTTGAAAAATTAATAAAGTTATGGCGCAAAATGTTTGGTTACTGCTTGGAAATTTTCTGTTTGTATCTCTTTTTATAGAATTTTAGCGTAACGATCGAAGTAAATGCAAATTTGTTCAATTATCAATTGATTCTTTCATTCTAATTTAGCAATTTATTGGTATCGATCATTTCTCTATCAATGCTATTCGTTATTTCTTTAAATTTGCTACCTGTGAGCCTCGTTATCATTTGATTTTATCTCAGATATTCAAAATACAATATAAGAGATGAAATTGTTTACGGAATGAGCTTACTATAGTTTTGAGATTCCGCAATTTCTACATCAATTTGTACTTGTTTCCGTGCAGTAAATTTCCTCAAACTAGCATCGGATGGAACGATCGCAAATATTCGAGCTGAGATTTGTTTCGACGTATCACGATAAATATTATGAAATTAAACAGGAATTACACGACATCTCGTAAAACGCGTCCAACTCTCAAACAAATCCGCCTTAGTTTGTCCCAATGCATGAGACTGCAAACATTCTCATATTCGACTAATATTTGCCCGGGGCAAATATAAAACTCAGCATTTCCGATACGTCTTCTGTGTAACCAGAGTGGATAAGCAAGGTTGTGTATTTGGTGCATCGATTTATCGTACAATAGCAAAACGATCGAAAAATGTATCTTTTGCTATAAACTCATAGTTAGAAAATTTGAATCGATAGTTAGAAATTTGATTTAAGAATTCAAAGAAAAAATTGTAGAGTACATTTTTTTTTCTAAAAACGATAGTATATAATTGGGAACTTGTTAGATATTTTAAAACTTTTATGAATATTGTTATTAAAATAGTTAACTATAAGTAATTAAAATAAGTTTAATTTTATACAGAGATTTCTCGAATTAAACTCTTGAATAATACTGGAACGTTGTGTGTACATTGAAGTTTTGTTTAGTTGAAATATGATTCCAAATGATACAGAGATACCAATGATTGCATATGTGCATACTATTGTCGCTGGGTATTTCAAAATATTTATTAATATCTGAGTCGTTTAACAGACACAGTATGTGAATATTTAGGTTCCGTTTAATTCAAACATTACTCCAAAAGATGCAATTCCCAATGCGTTGCAAAATATTTTTTGGTATTTTGTTAATATTTGTAAATTTTGTTCTGTCTTCCTTTCTTAAAAAATTCGTCCCTGGACAAGTTAAAGATTTCATCACTTTTTCACCGAATCCATCAATTATTTATACTTCGAAACTTACGAAATTACTTCGCTTGCAACAAATTACTAATAAAAACATCCCATATTTTACAAACACAGAATGATTGCACATCATTATCTTTAAAGGCTTTCGATTAAGGTTATTCCAGAGGCTGACTTTAAAGAACCATTTCGCCGAAGATTCTCGTTCACGATATACAATTCGAAACGAGTTTAAGACACACGAGTAGAACGCCTACGTTTGCACTTGGATTACACGTATACACAGAGAGGGGAAACTCAACGACACAGCTTATTCACGAAATTTTCACCTTCCTGAAATACCACTGTGCCATTTGTAAAAACAAAGATACGCAGAACATTTCTACGTCAAATATTTCACTTATACTTGAGAAGAGAAAAAAGACTTTTATCCTCGCAAATAGATTTACTTTTCTTGAAACATTCTTTAAGATAAATCCCTCTCACAAAAAATGATTCCAAAAATTCCTTCCACATGCAAACACTCGTCACCTTACCACCTTCTATTAAATTTACTGATGACACGAATATTCCAATGAAATTAACTTTAATTGCTACTGTTTGCTAATAGAAAACACATAAAAGCTTTCTGCAATATTGACTGAGGTCAATCAAGCATAAACCACGTTTATCAATATTGCCAATAATACGTTTTGCACGTGAATAACGTTGAAAATTTGGTTCTCAAAAATTGTGTAATTTCTACTACCATCTATTATTTACTTCTAATAAAAGAGAGAAACATGATGACACTGCTCGTAATTTTAGTACGACAGCTTTTTGTATGAAGCTTCAAATAGGAAGAGATTACATCTCAGGAAGGAGTATCTGATGTTTATATGAAAATTCCTAGGAAAAATCGAATACGATATCAATGAAACACCGTGTACAATAAATCTATCAAAATTAAACACGTCACATAAATCTTACGCGCAATGTTATGATCACCTATAATCCAGTTCGATACCAGTTACTGATTAATGGAGAGAGAGAAAGAGAGAGAGAGAACAAAAACAGAGAGGACACAAATCGAAACTTTATCAAAACTCTCACTCAGTCACTACAATTCAAGCAATATTTTATTACACGCGGATACACTCAAAGTACGCGTGCTATGATCACCCATAATTCAATGACACCAGTTGAAGACAGCCGAAAAAAAGAAAAAAAGAGCGAAGGAAGGAAATAAAATCAGAGAACGAAAATGTAAACTCTATGAAAACTCTCACGCATCGTGAGAGATTCACTCGCTTCGGTTTGAGCAATATTTTATTATCCGGTAACGCGCGCAGCGTACGCGTAGGACGGTAATTTCAGGCGAAGAATTCGAGCAAACGAACCATGGAAAAATCCTGTCCCGGCAACGATACAACGCCGTTGCTCCGAGCCAAATTCCGTTAGGAAGATTAATTGGAATCCCCTCTATATGCCCCTCTCTTTCTCTCCGTTAAAATACGCGCTTTACATCACGCCACGGAGACCTTTTTCAAAGCTCTCGAACCTTCATCGCTTCCTATACGTATATGTTTTATTTCTATTTTCGCAGCGCGTACATACATACCTTTTTCATACGAAAAACGATCGAATCGGTAAAAGTAAATCGATTCCACTAGCAAATAGCGTACAGACACACCAATAAATCGTCCAACTCACTGATAAAAGAAAAAAGAATCTTCGAGAAGATAACAAAATATATCGAAACAACAGATACACATTCGCACGCGTGTGAAACGTTTCGACGTGTGGAACACACGATAACGCGGTTCGAACACCGGTTCGTCGAGAACTGAGGATAGCGGAGGCGAGACTCGAACGGTGTCGGTCGACCTGGCTGGGCCCTGCGTCGGGCCTTCACGTGGTGGGGGGAAGTCCCCTCGTTTCACGAGCCCCCGAGCTACGGCTCGATCGTGCCGGGGTTACCACCGCCTGCTGTCAGATAGTAAGCAACGACTTCGCCGCACCGAGCTATTATTACAACCGTTATTATCGTTATTATTCGCCCCGGTTTTTATTCCAGTCGTGTACGAGAGAGGGGTATAGGGATTTCAATGAATGTATTTCGGTGAATGATACGAGTGCATATATTATCAGAGGATTGCTATAGAGTAACTGCGACTAATACGTAACAGTTGATTTTAAAAGCTTGCCAAATAGAGAAACAGCCTTTTTTTCCAATGAAACTGACCTTAAAACACGGCAAAAATAATAGATATTTGTGTGTTAGTAGTTAGCTATATAGAAGGTTTAAATGTCTTAAAGTCATGGTAAACAAATATAAAAAAGAATTCAATCAAGCGATGGACAGAAACACCTAGGAATATGTATATAGGAATATTTATTTAAATAAAAAAGACAGATAGGGAAATATCTTCCATTTTTCTAACTGATATTATATTATGTTAAGTTTCTGTCTTTTGCATGCTGAACGCGCGAATGGCGCACCTGACACACATTCTTCGTGATCCCAATGAAAACAGCAAATACATTGCACTCATTTCTCACAATTATTGTCTCTTTCGTAATTGCCGCCATAAAATAAGTGTAGTTCCGTATCATCAACATCAGTAACAGTATCACCGACATGTCCCATATTATGTACACTCAACATGTTACGTATTCGGTACATAGGTATTTTGTCAGAAAATAATTATTATACTAAGAAGAAAATAAATGTAACGATAAATTTCTTTTGAATATTCAAACACGAACATGTTTGATGATGAATCATATAAGAGTAATATTTTTTAACTTGTCCACTGAAAATTTTTGTTATTTAACTCGGCTCTCAGAAATTTTTATACGCTTTCCAACACAATAATTGACTACATTTGACGACAGATTTCCAAGTGAAGCTAAAATGTGAATGTGAATATAAAATATAAATATCTGCTTCAAACATAAAAAATGATAGAACTAAGTATAATATGACTACAATACACATAAATAATCAATGGATGAACAGGTTGTCAAAGGATTTTAGCGGCCTGATGGAGACATTGATGAATGCATTTGGTTTTAGAAAGATTTCAATGAATATTTCTTGAGGGTAGCATTTATGGTAATTGGGGAATTATTAGGGAATTGAAGTTAGGATTTATGGTAATTGGGAATTATTGTTGCGGCAGAAATGAAAGCCTGGGGATGATGAGGTGATAGAAGTTGGGATTAATTGCATCGTGGGATTAGTGTTAGGGTGACAATAAAATATTGGGTATCATCATCAAAGTAAAAGTGAAAGGATGATACACAGATTACTTAATATGCAGGTTGAGAATGTGACTTCACTGCGACTGTCACTCATATGATACTGCATTTTCATTTTCCACTAAGAAGTACGAACGAAAGACTTGGTAAATACAGAAAACGTCTCTATTAACCCGCTATTTTCCCAAGAACGTACCAATTATTCAAAATCATCGCTCTACATATAATGACTCTGGGAAGCACATATTTTCGCAGTTCCAAATAACTTTTCTATCGTAACTAAAAAAATACACAACAAGAAACTATTCACATAGAACACAGTAGCTGCCGCGTTAACGACCGTACCAGCGAGCACAGTATTTGATTAACGACGTTGGCGTGCAATTAGGGAAGCTAGAAAGTATCTTTAATATAAAAGCCACGATGAATCCTCGCGGATTTTAATTAAACTGAGTCGTACTCGTTTCCCTCTTTGAGGCGCAGATGTTCCGGTTTTAAAAACCGACCGAAGGTAAATATCTCGTAACAAAACAGAAAAGTGGAGAAAAAGGAGAAGGGAAAAGTAAAGTATGTGCGTATCTATGTGTGAGCGAAAGAGAAAGAAATTGATAGAAAAGAGAAGAGGAGCGGAATAACATTGCAGAACACCAAACACCTGAGCCGAGACCGGTTCACGATATCCACTACCTGACGCCAAACAATACATTATTGTGGGTGCACACCCGTGTCAGCTTGCATTCACGAATGTACATACGGAACATTTCATTCGCGCCTCTGGTATACATTTTTTTTTCTCTCTCTCTAGTGTTAATGTAACGACGATACCGCGGATCGAATGGCGGCCATTGTTTCCCCTGATCATTCTCTTCATACGACATGCATTATGTTTCTACGCATTGCAACTTGCGTGTTATACCATCGCGAGAATTCACGTACAAGTATGTAGGTACATATGTATACATACGATTCTTTTATTTCATTTTCCTTTGCTTCCTTCAATCTGCTAACTGGGTCATTCCTTGGCCGAGAACACTTTTAAACATTGGAGTCATGAAAGATGTATTCAGATAAAAAATTTGTAAAAACGTATTCACGTCGCGTAGGTCAATTCTAATTTTAGCGAGCGTATAAGCTTAACATTTTATAAAAACGTATTCACTTAGAATATGCTGGTTTTAATTTTAATAAATGCGGGTATCATGTGGTGTGTTTTTAACAAAGGCGAACGATTTTGGAGAAAATAAATTATTTTATCGAAAATATAGATGTTACACATTTTTATGAGTTACCTTGTTTTTTTTAATTACTAAATGGGTTAATCTGCTTAACTAGGCTATTTTTTCTTCTAAAAAAGAGTTTGCTGTGATTTAGTGCAATTCGTTCTACGTGTATTATACTTTTGAATCTCGTATGCTGAAGGATGGGAGGAAAAACTTAATTTTTCTTTTTTTTTTTTCATTGAAATGAAACTTCGTGAATAGATCACACTCACCGTGTGCGTATTTAGAGCGTGCTGTCAGCTTCTTGGAACTTGAACTCTGTACATATAGCTTTCTTTAAAGAGATACTGCAAATACGTACCTGAAACAGAAAGAAAGAATGAAGTTAGCTTTGTGTTACTTTATTTTCAAACGTTTAGTAATCTGTTTATCCAAAATTGCTTGACACATACCATTTCAACGCGACACTTTTTTTTTATCAGAGAACAAATATTTTCATCGAAATAAGAGTCGGAACTCGGGAAAAACGCAAAATATGAAGTATGATAAGATGAATAAAAAATAGCATTCGCTCATGTTTCACCGTTATCAAAAATTGATGCTGTTGTTTCTCTGTGGCATACTTCCCTCCCAATTTGTCAATTTTTCCCATTAATCTCTGCTTTGAGAAGAGACTTTTTTTGCAACGCTTGTGAAGAGAATTTCAAAGATTTGCTTACAGACTCGATAACTCGTATATGAGTTTCTTTGGAGCCAAACTTAATTTCATTATACAATTACACAATTAATCTTCTTCTTCTTTCTTGTTATTTATAGTCGCATCAACTATGAGGTTATTAGCGAGTACCACACAATTAACGTTCACCTCTCGAGACGCAAATGAGTTACTTCCATAAATTCATTTATCTTAAGAGGATGACATAAATGATAGTAAATTATGAAGTAAATTTAAAAAACGGCATTTCTAACATCATCACTTTCCTGTATCCTTTAATTTATAAAGTTGAGCTTAATTTATAGCTCCTAAAAACAACTCATTATGACTCGTAAATCCAATAATGTTAATATGATATTAATATAGGAATAAAAAAAGGCCCTCTGATATTAATGTAAGGATAAAAAATATTTGAAAAAAAAACGTAAAGTCACTGGAATATATAACAATTCGCAGCAAACAGATTGGTAGGCATCAAATGTTCCATGGTGCAACTAATTCCTTCGTCAATACGATTTGCGTTATCAGTACCGCAAGACCCTCCGCTAATTCTCAAGCTGCTCGAGCCTTCTCGACCTCCATGGCCTTCTCTCCAACCCTTATCTCGAGTGGAAAGTGGCAAGGAGGCGCGATGCCAGCTCGGAGCCAATGCTTTTCCAATAAGCTGCTGAAATTCTGTACGAAAGAGAGCTTCAAAAACGGAGAATTCGCCAAGAGAAGGATCGGACCAAGACTTTAAGGGGTGGTAGGAGAAAAAAAAATAGAAGAGAAAGAAAAGGGTGGCTCGGACTTGAATAATGCACTGCGCGTATATCCTTCGTTCGACTGTTCGTGTCTTTGGACTTTCGACAACAGCGAGAATCAGCTTTCGCGAATTTCTTATCCCCTTTGTGTCTGCTCTAACCCCCGTGGCTGTCGACTGCTGTCAGACGATCGATCCGCCATGGCCTTTAATGAAATTTCTTGCGTGTTGTACCTGCATTTCTTTTTATTATTTGCGTACATACTGTATAAATGTATTTCTACTTTTTGTTTAGCTTCGGTGTAACGCTATAAATGCGTTGGAATCAGACTGCGAATTTTTGTGCACAATGTAGTTTCATGAATATAAATATACAGTCAGCGTGAAAAATATTCATATAGTAATTAATTTAAATTTTGTTAACGACATTTTAACAAATAAAAATGCATTGTATGCAAAAAAAATGCAGAATAATTTTCATAGAAAAGAAAGATGAGCTACATGTATCCTTTGCGAAAGTATTAACAAATATCTAAAAAATGACAAACATATATGCGTAATACGTATTCGCACAATTACAATTTAACGAAGAAAGCTAATAAGACCTATCTAATATCTTATTTTAATTTTATTTTGATTTTATTATCGCTTGAAGCCGTCGTGGCATGGAACTTATCAACTTGATGAATATTCTACTTGCGATATTTGTCCATTCTTTTTAAAGAGCGCTCTTTAAATCATTGTTTGATGAAATATGGTGACTCCGTTTATTTTGTTTCGGACTGGTGCTCCCATATATTTTCAATAATGTTTATATCTGGAGACTGTGGAAGTGTTCTTAAGTGTTTCCGAACATTTTACAGGATCCACGCTCGCGTATTAATAGCATAATGCTTTCGATCGTTATCTTGCATCAGCATGAAATTATCTTTCAAACCATTTTTTTCTGCTCTTTGATGCAGATTATGTTTTAAAATATTTATATACATTTTATTCTATGAAGCGGTAGCTGTAGAATATATTTTACTCAATATATTATTACACCTATAATTTTACCACGTGCTAGATATTCATTAATATTTTCACAACAAAAATAGGTATCGCATAGATATCGCACTTTGCTTAAAAATTATTCTGGAGATTTGTTAGAATGTGTATATATCTTTCATCTGTTAAAACTTTGTTACTGAACGTTATTCCATAGTAATTCTGTTAAAGTACTGTACGCATATTTGTTATGCTGATTGTATAGACGGACAAAAGACAATGTACAGTATAAGAAGTATAAAAATACACTATGATTTAAAAAATTGTCTTCATATTTAATAAAATTAATAAATAAATATGATACATGCCATATGTAGACTAGATGAATGCTACCAATATGGTAAAATATATCTGGAACAAAAGTTGCTAAAATTCATAGCGTGTCAATTTGAAACTTCATAACTTTAAGAACAATTTAACACTAAGTAGTCTTTCTGAATGTTTCATCTCGTGTTAATCGGAATAAATGATTCAGAAATGATAAACTTAACAGATTAAAAGGATAATAATGTAGGAACGTCTGTTCTGACATTTATCGGGGAATTTTCGCGCATCTTTAACCAGTAATAGCGGGCCGACACAAGACAAGAGGCAATAAAGTTTATGAGAAACATTTAGTGGGACAGTAAATATCGGCATAGGAGAAGAGAACACGGTATCGATGGCTTTGTGAATTTAAGTGCTTTCGTATTTATGTACCTACAAATTATACAGAACACTGTGAAATGTTCGAAACCACCCATACATAAATCGATATGCTCGTTCTCCCGAGAGAAGCTGTAAATTCAAAATACATTATCGACTGATCTTACCACTAGAATCATAGTTAACCTATCTCATTATGCTAATAGAACATTAATTTCACTGAAATTCAGTTTTCCATGATATTCGGAGGATGTATATTGCTTAAATAAAAAAAATTGCTACTAAAGGTCTTTTCCTAATCATACCTAGTCATAAACACTATTTTCCTAATCTTGCTCTCGTTTCAATAAACAAAAAAGGCTTTGAATATTTTGAGGAAAATCTTTGGTATAAGATCAAAACGAATGCATTGATTATTTTCCGAAAAGAAAACTGGGAGGACAGACACGTATGCTTATGGATTATAAGTAGTTTAGAACGTGACATCCAGAGAAAAACTAAATTTGAAAAGTAAATCTAGGGCTGAAAAAACTAGCTTACCGAAACTGAAACAGGAGCTTCCAAGATTCTTTTCTCCAAAAAGGAGAAATCAGGAACCGATATGAGACACTAAAACGGTACTTCCGAATTTAGAATCTAAGTAATCTCAATCGAACATTGCGTTGAATTTTCGTTTATCGACTGTAAAATAGAAGCCTTTAAGTCTCTACTCCAAAAAGGATTAGACCAGGAATCGATAAACCGATATACCGTACATAGGAATGTATATCCTAAAAAGCCATCAATATCCTAAAATGATATTTCAAAATTTCAGAATTATATTATTAATTATAATTTATTGACACTAAAACAGAAGCTTCCAAGATCCTGGCATGCCTCTGTTTCTCCAAAATGAAGGAAACTAGGAATCGATGCGTATCCTTAAAGGCTATCAGTGCCGTGGAACGTGGCTTCCTTTCTCTCTGTTTCTCTCTAAACGAGGAGGAGACTGCGATCTCCAGATGGGCTTGTTAAGCGTTGCCCACAGAAAACAAGCCCAGGACCCTTCGCCTCCCGTAGCAAATGGTACAAGGCTTCGAGGAGCAGCTGTCGTTTCACAGTAAAAACCGGGAGGTAGCCAAGACGAGAAAGTCCGTGTGCTCGCGAGCATCTGCATAGTTCCGAGATACAGCTTGTATCCGGAGAACGATATGCACGCGTCGTATTGCCATGATGGTAGGTATGAAAGCAACTTTGCCACCTATGAATAACATCAAGGTGTACTACGAGGCCTGACACGTTTCACGCACTTGCGAACCACCCACGCTCGATTTCCTCGTCACCACCAGAGATAACAGTCTGCAGTCTGTATGCATGGAACGTCTTAGAAATACTGGTTGGTTGCTCGTGAATCGCGCCTAAGTACGAGGAAATGTATTATGGAGAGTTTCCAAATCGGTGCTATATGTACGTACAGTAAGATGGAATGAAATATGGAGACAACATTTTGCTGCATTACTCGTGATACTTTGTTCTAACAGCGAACAAAAGTGATATTTTATATTAATGATATTTAAGCTGTTAAAATCAAAATTTGATCAATAAATTTGACGAGCTGCAGCAATTAATATTTGAATATACTATAACAAAAACCTATTAGTAATATTAACACTACCGTTCAAATTTGTGTTCAAATGTACAAAAATTATATCTTATACTGTTCATTTTTTACTACAGACATAATGTACTGATAAAAGTCCGATGTAACAAATCTGGACAGCGATATACGTACACTTTGTACTGATATCTGTTAGACCAACTGTCATGTCATTGTACATATACATTCGAGTTATTTTTTCGCGTAAATTTCTTTTGTTTTAGTATCAGTTTAGAAACACTCTGTATATTAAGTGGAAGTTAAATAAATGGTTTCTCCTCCACACGCGGTAATGTGCAATAATTCTAAATTGAAACCAAGCAACACATCAAACGGAAAAGAAATCCTCGTTGACGATCGAAAGAAAGTTTCGTGAAGAAAGTGCATACCTACGCATAATCTAAAAAGCAACATTTTCACCATGATTAAGACACTTTGGAAAGCGAAAGACAAGTAAACGAAAGTCTCCACGGATTCTACACGTAAATGGAAATCGTTAGAGAAGTAAAAAAAAAGAAATTTCTCTTTCCCGGTAATTGGCTATTTGTCCAGAAGATTGTCCCATATTGCGAACAAAACACCAAGAAATAAGAAACGTTCGATTCCTATTTCGTTAAATCCTCCTAGAACGGATTAAACGAAGAACCATGAGATTCAATTTGAAACGAGGAAGAAAAAAGCGGGGCTAGTTTCCCGTGGGAAACAAACGGAAAAGTAACAATATCCTAGCACAGTCGAAAGTAACTTCGCGTGTCGTTAATTCACATTGCGCTCATTTCGGGGATTAACTAGTTCGATAAATTCCAGGACGGAGGTATGGCAAATGGATTAATACCGATACGTTTCACATGGGGAATCTCGTGGAAATGGTTGTTCGTATAGAAGTGAGCCATTGAGGGGAGGGGGAGGGAGAGATTGGTTATTTATGAACTCGGAAACGCCTAAAATCTGAAAGGTCCAGGTGAACCTACGAGGCACCACCTGCTGCCTTCAGGGCCACCATGAGCCCGATACGTAGGCCATGTGGGTCTCTCTTGTCCAAGATTCGTGAAAAACTGCTCTGAACCCTCGTTTCGGGCGTTGAACACCTGCACGTCGAAAATTACTTGGCAAATATCGCAACTGTCCTCGAAAGGGGACGTTTCGTTCCTTGTGAGGGATACCTTCTGTAAGAATTTTGCCTTTTATGAAGAAATATGCGATTAATCATTCTATGGTTCGGTACCCGAACGATTCTACCGTGGATTGTATGATCGTTGATTATATCGAATCAGTGGAAGTGCCAAGTTCTTCAGAAAATTTTCAGGATTTTTGTCGTTGATTGTTATAATTTTTTAGTCGACTTTAGTGCTATATAGATTTTTATATATTTAAGGTGTAATATCAACCGATATATAAAATATATATCGTATGTTATATATCATATATGTATATAGGAATGTTATATTATAAGTTAAAAGAAAACAGTATGATAAATACAATATCGTTGCACTCTCACAAAATCGAATATAATACCGCGTTTCGCGTATTCGTTTCTCACTAATTCTACGACACAACAACACAACAAACTTCACACGACCACGATAAATTCAACTCTGACAGCATTTCCCATGCTCATTTTTCCCTTAACAAACCTTGGTAACGCTCACAACACTCCTTGACAACATTAACATATCTTGACAACGTTTATAAACAATTACCCCTCACGCCACGTCCTTCCCTGACGTCACACCATCCCACATGTATAAGAAATTGATATATGCGATTTCTCCTTTCTACGTCTAAGTGATATCTGGCTATCTCTATTTGAAATTTAAATTTTCTGTAAAATTAACGTATTATAGCGAACATTATGGAAATTATTTTCAATTAAAACGTTCAACTTCGAAGAAATTATAATGCCATTACCGATTCGGAATTTTTTCAATAAGGATTACAGTCTTTATAAGAGCATACTTTCTATAGAGAAGTATTTTATTTGCATTTTGTACTTTTCTCATATTCTGTGAAGATAATGCGTTCCGCAGGAAGAAGATGAGATAAAGGACATAAGGCAGAATCAAGTGGATTTGCGATTTTTATCGATTTCTATAAGAATCGTAAATAATTACTCGAGAATAAAATAATAAAAAAAGAAAGATACGACAAAACGAAATAAAACTTTCTAATTGTGCAAAAGCTCAGATTGCCGAGACTGAACAGCTTCGAATGCTTCGACGGCTTAACGACAAATTTAATCGTTCGATAGTGAATTAATTTATCGCGAGACAGAAGCAAAATAAAGCCCTTGCAGCGAGCTAAGCTCGATCGTAATGAAGATATCGATCGTTCGGTGATCGTCTTTTCTCTTTTATCGTCAATTCGAATCCCTCCTCCGCTTTAATTGTCTATGCGCGATTTATTCCTGCAATTACGAGCTTCTGTTCCTGCGAAAATATCGATGCAGTAAACACCTTTCAGATGATATCCTCGATTTCCACTCTGAGAAGACTATTGTTCTACTGTGATTTAAGTTACTAGATATTATAGAGATAACATTTTAGATATTGCATGATTCTAACGGTGTTATATCATACTACATCCTACATATTATTTTGTCCAATTTTTCTCAGTTCTAGCCTATAAACCATATTTTAAGTTTTTAGAAACATAGCAACATATAGTGGTTATAAAAATTACTTTAGTTTTCTTTATTCAGGTTCTACATTTCGCTTGTATGGTATGAAATTTTTGTAGTCATAGATTTAATATATCTGAATAATTTCAATTAATTAGTACGTAAATGTTACGATAAATACTATAAAACGATGTACCAATAGCTTTTTGAAACCGCTGTAGATTAAGTTAACAATCAGTAAAATCTAAAAATTCGTTCAAATAATGTATTTTCGAATTTTGAAACGAGTTTATATCGAACATAAATCAATTACGTTAAAATGTCAAATGCTCCTCGAACTGTAAAGGGACAATGGTAACCGATTCGTTTCCAAAGGAAGAAATTCCAAGCTCATTTACAAAACCCCATCAATCGTGGAATAATTAAAACTACTCAACGATCGATGCCAATTAGATCGTCCATCGATCACCGATTAATTCGAAGCGAAAGCAATAAACGTACGACATTTGTACAACAACGAAAGCATTTGAGTTCGTACGTTCGTCACGTTTATTACTTTTCTCGTCAGACGCAATATCCTCTGTTCTATCACTTTGCGTAACTCCAGCGAGACGCTGGCGAAAGCCTGACGTAACTCTTGAACGAAATGAAACGAAGGAAAAGCAGCCCCAGGAAGAAAGGAAAATGGAAGAGAAAGAGAGAAAACACCGGGGAATCCACCGGATATCGTATTTTCTCGCAATGCATTACACCAGACACCGACTCTCCTTTACTTTCTCTCCTTTCTCTCTGGTCCCTCTCTGTTTCACCAGGATAGCCGCCCTTTCGTTTGGTCCTATACCTTTGGAGTAGAAACGAGGTTAGGGGAGAATGACTAAGTGCGCCGAGGGTGGGTCATGCGAGGGGTGAGATCAGTGCTTTCCTGAAATTTCCCTAAGACTCGTTTAACCTCCTTCTAAGGCGGTCTCCGAACGACGAGTTTTCTGAATAAAAAAAGGAAAGACAGAAATTTGCCCCAGAAAGAAGGAGTGACGATTCTAGGGGTGTATCAGGTTTCTAGAATTTCTTTTGGGGGAAAAATAGAAACTTCGCTCGAGCATTCGGTGAAGAGGATTTTACGTCTTATTTTGGGAAACATGATATGCTAATTCTATAAAGACACCATATCCTGAAATCTTTCCTGAATTTCGATACGTTTCAAGCAACCCAACGGAGATATCAGCTTTTATCAAAACGATCGCCCTGGATTTATCGTGTGTTAAAAGAGCGTTGACGATTGATTTGTGAATTACGAGCAGGCAGAATCGTTTTTCGCGATTTTTTCGTCTCATTTCCAATCGTGCTGCAATCACCATCGAATTTCCGGCGGAGCCAGTCTACTTTTCCGACTTGACGTTCGTTTCATTCGTGTTTTCGAGTCACCCTATATTCGATGGCGAGGGTGGTTGGAAAATCGAGGGTGGAACAGGGTGACTAACTGCACGAGCATGGGGAGGGTGGCTAAGAGTACTTGCTGCGAATACCAAGTATCTCTAATACAGGGTGTCCCCACGAAATATTTGCGGCATACAGCTCCACTATTGGCTAAACCTTCCCCTTTTCGCTTATGTTTTTAATGGGCCTGTGTTTCGGCTTTTCTTACAACCTCGATGAAATGAACTGTCATATAAATTATACTTGATACAGTCAACATTTCTGGAAATTCGTCTTCAAATTTATAGAGCCTAATTTCTAGACATAACATTGCTTTATTGCAATGAGAGATAAACTGTGATCTCCTTTTTTCATTTAGTCGAGCCTCTGTAATAACAAATGGCTTGATAATTACTGGGTAGTCTGTATTTTTCATGTTATTTTAACATTACTTTCTCATCGAGCAACTCATTAATAATAGTCGTTAGAATCTGTTTCTAATATCAGATTAATAAACTGTAATCAATCATAATTTCCGATCTCATGAACAGAGAAAAAATCAGGTTATGGAAGATTAATACATATTAATTTTTGTATTAGTTAATGTTATTCAACTTTCGAATACTTTCCAATTGTAAGAAAATTATCTTCTCACAAGGAAATAAAATTCTCTTATAAATAGTTAATCACAGAGACAGAAGTAACGTTGAAATGTTAAGAAGGCAACAATACATTTATTTCTTGTTTAAGAATCTAGATTCGACAATATGGTTGTCAGGCACGATCCGTCAGGGACGTATGTATCAGAGGCGTTGAATGGAGCCATGCAACACTCAACACGTGACGAACACACGACCCTTACACTACCATTCTTTCCCTCTGTCGATGATTCCCTACTCGTTCGTCCCTTTGCTTAGGAACTTATCAGTTTCCTCTCAAGTTCCGGGGATCTTTCTGTTATTCTATTAGCGTTATAAAGCTATGTTTGCGTTAACATTGACGATACGATGCTTTAATAACGCTGATGAAAGTATGTGACACGTCATATGCTACGTGTCGAGACTATTTCTCAACGTTCCTTTTGTTAACATTTCGTTTTACGCAGCTAATGAAAAACAGTGAAACATAATATCTTCATTCGAGCAACTATTGCTTTATTGAAATATCGATCGATTTTCAATCGGAAGACTTGAAGCTGAAGGTCGAATCGACAATAATATTCTTTGTCAAGTCGCAATCTATTTTTATTGAATCGAATAAATACAATTTATGTCACGAGAATGGCATGATATTTAAATAAACGAAGGTTTGATAATCGGAACGTTAAGTATCATAATCTTTGTAATATTATGTTTTTCAATTTAGTGAAAGATTCGATAATTTTCAATTTTCAAGTAAATTTAATATCAACGAGAGGAAGAGAAATTACCAATCAACACAACGAATAATTCATAATTTCACATTATGGAATATATTCGATTAACGTGTTAATGTGTTCCTCTCTCATTAAAAAGTAATAAAGGTATTTAGAGTTGTCGGCTATCAATTAATATCCAGGAAGATTCATCATCTGCCACGCGTCATTTGCATTCGTTCTTTGTGAATAAACGCGTAATATAAACGCGCGAAATTGATTTATTAGATAGAACTGATGAACGAAATTCATTCTCCGCATTACTTTGCAGAAACTAGTCCACGTGTCGTTAACAATGAGACGCGAGGGACAATTTCGTGACTCATCCTATCCTTCCCCTTTTTCCTATAGAAATGTGACTTTCGAAAACACTGGCAGTTTCAAAGTTATTAGATGTACCAATATAAATGTATACGCACGGTAACGAACTAAAGTTTGAATTCATACTCCAAATCATACTATAGGTATACCGAATATCTGGCTCATTTTATTATTAACCCTCTGCATATATCATATGCATGTATTGTATATCGAAACTATTTCCAAAGATTCATTAATATCTTGCCTTACGATTTTCCTAACAACTTTATAGGTGATAATTAATTATTAAGATATTGAAATTCTATATATAATTTGTATAAATTGATTGTTTGATTTTTGATTAAATATTAATCATGCACTTTGACACCATATGCTGACATTTAGCAGACAAGATACATACTTTTAGGTTTATTTCCGTCTAATTTTATTTTATTTTCCTATCGTTTTATCATTTCATTTATTATTTATAAACCATTTTTACACTATGTAGCCCTTTATTTTTCGTATTACGATCATCCATAAAGAACTGTTTGCACAATAAATAAAAGAAATGATACATCGATACGCTCAATATTTAATACATCTAGCCCTTTAATAATATTTCTTCCGATTTTTAGTTATGTACATATGTTTATGTTATTATACTAAGTATTTTTGCTCTTCGATTTTTTATTCGTAATAGAACGTTGTCAATTGTTGTTCGATACGTGACACGTCGCTTGCTTTCGAAACACCCTA
Organism: Bombus flavifrons; assembly: GCF_040668555.2. Lineage (NCBI taxonomy): Eukaryota > Metazoa > Arthropoda > Insecta > Hymenoptera > Apidae > Bombus > Bombus flavifrons. Next base: position 4,861,747 of record NC_138455.1, on the reverse strand, counting down.
TAGACCACGCTACCCCACCGCCAGATATTGATTTAGTATTACGAGAGAGAGAAAGAGAGTCCTCCAGTGTACAACAGAGCCATTCTGTCGGTTCCGTTTCTCGCATTCAACCGTGCGCGTTCTCTGCTTTTTCGAAAACGAATTCGACAGAACGTGAACCGATCACAATGCCACGTGTTTGTAGGCTTACTTCCGGGTAACCACTTTCCTCTACTCTACTCTCTCTCTATCTCTTTCACCTTCTCTATCCACCGTGCATACGATTTGTCTGCGTTTACTTTGTCCCCGGTTTTCACTTTACCTCCATCTTCGCTTAATATTCCTCTAGAATCTCTAATGGGAACGTTTCGAACGATTTTTGTTTAGTCTCCCTAAAAAGTTTCAAACCCTTAGAAATATTACCACGTCATTGCATGCACGAACAATTTTTAATGAAATATTTATTTTAACTCTCGATTGTTAAGGGAATGGATTTACTAATTTTTACCTTAGTGGAATTTTTACGAGAACTGTTACCGTATCGAAAAGTGGATTTTTCAAATACCGAAATATGTAATTAGACTTTTATAAAATTTTTGTGAATAATTGTAAGTAATTTTTGTAAAATCTGTGATTGCCATCTCTTTGGCGGAAATTGAAATAAATTTTGTTTACAAAAGTCCTCGAATAAAATTGTGGCGTCTATAATGCTGGGCTATATCGTAAAAATTGAGCAATTTTATTACCAATTTATTAGTTTATTGTCTACTATATAAAAAATTTCATAGACAATATTTTGTTATTTATTTATCTAAAATTAAATTCTCTCTGTATTTCACACCCACACACACAACTGGAGACCTCCAATATACTGCAAATTTAATTCGATTCTAGTATAAAACTGTGAGCTTTGCCAAATGGAATAAATTTTAGTGCAATCTAGCAGAATCACAATAAAGTTTCAATAAGCATATCCCTCGATTACTAGATAAATTGCAAAAAATTGACTAGCACCACATCCTCGTCTACCATACAACTACCATAACACTATAGTCTCTTGGAGGAAGAGATCCTCAATGCACCGTAAAATTTAATTCAATTTCTATTCGGCTACACAGCAGAATCAGGGTTATACGTGTAATCCAAAGGAAGAACGTGGCAATAACGATAAAAATAATCGACAATGTGCGGCCAACGCGAAGCTTGCTGGCAATGGTCACGTATCTGTTCGGTCACGAAAACGACAGCTCGCACCATATCGTGAACGGATTCCACCTTTTCGAAACGATGGACTTTTACCACGAAACAACGAAAAACAAATCAAGAAGAGAGTTCACGGCGGAAACCGTGGAAAAGATAACTTTCCCAATCGTGCTGGAGAATCAATTTATCAAAGAACCACCAAGATCAATTTTTTATTCAATTACGCTTAAGATTTTAATGACATTCTCTGTTCTTTGTAATGTAACACATTTACAGACTTTCTCAAATATCTGCCATATTAATAGGTAGAAAGAAAAATCAGAAAGTGAAGAGACCTTTTAATTTTCTAATTAACCAAATGAAAGAGCTAATTACACTGCCATTAATTAGAGCCCCCAAAAAACAGCTGTTGCTTGCTCGAAGATTTTCCGCATTTTTTTATTTAACCTACGTTCTTTATAATTTACTCTTTGGCCCAAAAGACTGCTTCCCTGTTTTCATTGTTACTTTAACACTAATCTACAGCTAAAAACATACAATTTGTGCCAAAGAAACCAAAATGAAAATTATGTGAAAATTTATGTAACACAAGAAGGGGAACAAACTTTTACAAAAAATCATTGAAATTCCTAAAAATTTACCCTTTTAAAGAAAAATTATAAATTAATTATTTCAACAATTCCGTTAATCTCCATTGCGAGGGTTAAGGAACAAAAGAAAACCGAATATTGGAAGAATAGTAGATATTTCAAAAAAAGACAAGAATCGATTTTATTTTCTCGTCTGCATACCTCGGACTAAATGCAGGGATGTTTGTCGTGAAAGAACAACGTTTCGTCTTTTTCTGAATCGGCTGTGGAATATCAGGATAATCCACGTAGCAGAAAGGCATGCGAAATTGGAAAGATTCTCTCCGTTTTTTCTCGGTTACATTCCGTGTGTGCAGGACACGGAGAATTTGAGGATTTTCAATCCTCTTCGGGATGCACGGTTTCACCTGACGAAGCGGAACGATTACCCTTACTCCGGAGAAAATGTATGTCGAGGGAAAGGAGAGGAGAGTCAAACTTATCCTTGTATCCGAATCAGTGGTAGAACAATTTTCTCTGCAACTAGCTTTCTTCTGACATTTTTAATTCTTTTTTTTTCTTTTTTTAGGATAAGTGTACCTAGTTAAAACATTGAATGAAAGAGTATTGTACGAAAGTGCAACAATTTTAATATAATAATTTCTTCCCAACTGAATTTTTTCTTACTATCTTAAATACAACAGATATTAAAATATTGTAAATTACGTATTTAAATATATTATGCCGTTGGCTTTTTCACAAGACTTCATGAATTTGTTATCTATAGTTGAAAGGCTGTTTAAAATAATTATATATATTATAATAATGCATATATTATAATAGTTATATTAAAATAATATATTAAAATAGATATAATAAAAATCTCTTTAGCCACTAAATTACATCAAAGTCAAAAAATCAACAAAATTGAGATAATATTTTCGATGGTCACATAGATAATTAATAATTGAATATTAAAAGTCCGGGATTATTCTTCTCCGTAAGTTTTCATTGATATCTTTAAAAAGGTGATCATTAGACGGTCATGCGATGTTACTTATTTTCGATCACGAAATCACTTAAAATTTTAATCGCGATATTGGACCAGGACACTGAAGTGGAACGTCGGAACGACGTTCTGTCACGGCGAGATGCTATTTCAGAAACCCAATTTGTATTCGAGGCCGTATTTTGCCGGTTTATCGCAAAAATATCTCGTTTTCTGTTTAGTTTTTCAACGCGGAGAGCTTTACGACATGGATTTCCGCGCACGGACGCATTTTCATTTCAGCTAGTAATAGTGTCCGCGAATTTCATCATACCACTGTTTACTCAACACTGTTATTTCCCTGGGCGATCTTCGCCTCGTATCCGATGATTCTCATCGACTAGAAAAAAAATAGATCTATGACCTCGTAAATGTAGTTTTTCATTTTTATTTTCTATCAGGAAAAGCAATTAAATTGTTTTTAGATATATAGGTATATGTATAGTCTGACATTCGGCAAATCTGAATTTTTGAAATTTGAAATTCTCATGGCTATAAAGCGCATTGTTTCGAGGACAAGGAGATTTAAAATTTAGATACGAAGCCGGTATGAAATTAATCGCAGGCGTTGTTTTTGGACCATTTACAGCTGTTAATAATTTTAAGAGCTCGTACCAATTTAATTTTCGTTGCCATTAAAAGCTTTCCGTAGTTAATTTAGGAGATGAATATGAAAAAAATCTGAATTTATATGTGTCTAAAAAGATATTAACATTTCATAGTATTAATACTAATATAGAAAATTTTGGGAACCTGACATTATAAATATTGAATAAAATCAAGTAAAATATGTATTTGTTTATGTGCACATTTTATCAGGGAAAGTAATTGGACTGTTTGTTCAACACGAAAGAAGAGTTATATTCGAAATATCTGATTTTCGCAGTACGAACTATTTCAAGAAAAGAGACATAAAAAATTGTAGTTTATACAGGGTGGTTGGTAACTGGTGGTACAAGCGGAAAGGGAGTGATTCTACGCAAAAAAAGAAGTCGAAAATATAGAATAAAAAATTTTTTTTTTTTAATTTTTTTAAAAATCTACAGTGAGATCCGTTATAACGAGACGTGATAAAGTGCACGCGTGCCGAGCGAAAACTCAAAGTCGATTTTCTCGAAAACAAAGCCTCAAACGAAAAATTTTTATTCTATATTTCCGACTTCATTTTTCACGTAGAATCACCCCCTTTCCGCTTGTACCACCAGTTACCAACCACCCTGTATATTTAGAAGCTATTTTAAAATTAGTATCAGCTACTGTTTTCGTTCAAAGCTAGTTAACAATTTTGAAAGCCCCTGCTAATTCAATTCCCATAGCTACCATATAATAATTTCAGACAAATCCGCAAAAATCTAAATTTGTATCCAAAGGTTGTTAATATGTTAAACAAGTCACAGTAACGGGATTTAAAACGTCATTATACAATAAAATCCAGAAACAAGGTACAAATATCCAGATTTATCTCTCCGCTTTTCTATCGTATTTCCCGAAATACAGAAAGTACATTTTCACAGAAGCGTCATATGGAACTAATTTAGATGTAAAGGAAGAGATGGTGTTGCGCAGGCAAGTCAATTTCCTTGCTGCAACCTCACGCAAAGAAGAATGAGGAAGAAAAGGAAAAGGACGAAGAAAATAGGAGAAAGAGGAGAAAATACGTAACGGATTCGCGTAAGGATGAAAATCCTCGTGAATTTACGAGCTCTGTGGAACAACGGAATTTACAGTCGTGAAGTGGAAGAAGACGAGACGATTCGAATAGCAATCGCGTTTATTCCTTGAGAAGAAAGAACAGGAACAGATGGGGAAAGGAAGGTAATCCTTGGATAATCCTAATCGACGGATTACCACCTCTCCGGCGCGAATTCTTCATTCAACTTTCCATAACGTTTTAATGACAATCTGCTTCGATCGTTTATGTTTCTTTAAATATTTTCCAAAGTGCATTTAATTAATCGATTCTCCAGATTCTTTAAAATTTTTATTCCCTTTCCTCTTTCCACAAATTTCAATCTTACTATCTGAAGTTTAATTCTAATATTTAAATGGTAATATTCTCTCGTGATTTGGTAATCGTAGGAAATTGAGAATTAAACTATCGATTCGGATGAAAGACGACGCAATTCGATTAAAATTCAAAGGAAACCTCCACTTCGTGCTTAGAATCCACGTATTTACATTGAACTCATTTATTCATAAATACATGGAATATATAGAATACGATTCTCAATAATGTAATATATATATTCTATATCGTATATATAATAAATGTAAACATGTATAATAAATGTATATAATAAAATGATGTACAGAGTACATATTCGTACTTTATGAGACACTGAATATAGTTCTTAATTATTATTATAAAATTCTCTAATGTAAGATTACGAGGGCCGGCTGATAAGTAATGCGCATATCTCGAGAATGAGAAGAGTTAAACATTTCTGCGTGAGCTGTGGTTTTATAGCTACATCCCTCCTTTATAAACATACCAAGTTTTAATACATTTGCTTGACGCAATCACGAACAGTGTCGTTTAAAGAGAGTTTGAATATGAATGCGACGTCAACGAGGTTCAAACAACAGTGATCGGGTTTTTAACCCTGGAAAACATTATGCCTATGGAAATTCATCGCCATTTACTGGTAATGTATGCCATGACATTAAGAAGCATTTGCGGAGACGTGAATGTCGGGTTTAGAATTCAACCGAGACGATAATGTTACAGCATAACACTCGGCCACGCACCACATGCACGGCACATGATGTTGTTGCAAGCTTGAAATTTGAAATTGTTTCGAGACCGCCTTATAGTCCAGATCTGAATCCATCCTATTTCTTGCCAGAATTGAGGAGAACCTTGAAGGCTATTCATTTCAAGTCAGACGATGAAGTGAAGACAACAATGAAATCCTCCATCGAAAGTAAGTCGGGAGAATTCTTCATTTGCGGAATGAAAAAACACGCTACGCGTCGGCGGAACTGTATTTAACTTGATGTTAACGGCGATTATATTAAAAAGTAAATACGATATTCTTCACCTAATGAATTACACTTTTACTTTCTTTACGTTTCATTTCGATAACTGTTCTCGTTTTCAAAATACGTACCGGCAACCACTGTGCATATTTTATAAGACAAGAAAATCCAAAGAATTACGCTTTTATCTCCATTCAATATCTTCGACTTCGCCTGTTTTATCTCTTCAGATTACTTGTCTCCCCAAATTATGCGATTCTACGTTTATCAGGTGCCCAATGTATTTTCAGTATCAGATTAGATACTCGTCAGGGCGCATTTAAGGAACCCTCTTTTAATCGCTCACGGTGAGAAAACAGGCGGGGCTTCAACCAAGTGGAAATCCAATAAGAGATCCTGCGACAGCAATAAATGCTAGCAATATAGTTCCTTGCTAAGATATGAACTCATCCAAAAAAATTATAGCAACCATCTAGAATATTCAATATTCTTTCTCATGATTAAAGTATTATAAAAATTTAAGGAATGAATATTCAGTAAATCTGTACGTAATTATCGGATATTATTTAAAATTCCATTCATAGCGAACTAATATCGAATTACGAAGACTTAATAAGATATTATATAAAACATGGACACTCCAATTCATACATAATCGTACCATAATATTTTAAAGAATATCGATACGATCAAAAAATTTTGTATGGACAGTATTTGGACAGTTATTATAAACACTTATCGAGTACGAAATCCTGCTTGTGAAAAACTGATTCTGAAATCGCAAAAATTAACAAATCCCATGAAGATAAAAATGGAATCCAATTTCCAATATTCGTTATCAATGGCCTCATATCAGTCTCTCCAATAAATACATGTATAAATATGAAACTCATGATTCTCTACACACCTACGCTCATCGATATCTACAAAAAACTAATTCAGAAATACCAAAACTTCGAAAGCAGAAAAAATTCTTGAAAACAAGGAAGACATTCTACTTCTTACGATTGACATCTATATCGTAAGAGAGACCATAGAGTCCACAATAAATATATACAGAGACACGAAGCTTCTAATACACCCATCAATCGATATACGAGCAAATACATCAATACATCGCGTTATAGGTTAAGTCAGAAAGCTTTATTATTCGAAGCTAATCGCATACACGATTGCTCGTCACGAAGGTGATCGACGTCGCGTCGTCTGGTTGAACCAGTTCCGCCAGTATGTCGGTGGATCGAAGGAAAAGCTAAGTGTTCAGCCGGAGATAAAATGAATCCGCCGTGGTGATCGAACTGTAGTCCGGTTTCGATCGATAGCTTCTGAGAGTAAAATCGGAACGACGGATAACGGACGTTCGGCCTGATTTCACCGCAGACAGGGAATAACGGGTGTACTATCGCTAATAAATCGTTTTCTCGTCTTCGACGCTTCTCACGTTGCCAACTACCCCTCCATGTACATACGAGCTGTTTATTTGTCAAATCGATCGAGTCCACAAAAGAAAAAGGAGAGAACATCGGTGAAATTATTATACAATAAACATCAATCAAATAGCACTAAAATTTTAAAAAGTGTAGTTGTCCAATTTGGTCTGTGAACGACGCGTATAAAGGAAAATTCTCCAAGTCGGTTCTGCAACGTTTCACTGAAAATGATGCGTCTCAATTTCATACATTTTACGCTCAGAGTATAGTGCATCGTAACATGGAATTTTTGCAAACTACAAGTGGCCAATATTTAGCTGACTGTATTTCAAAGTCCCCCCATTCTGGGACGATGCATCGTCTTTTGTTCCGCTGCAGTAATTGTTTTATGAACACATAACGAGGTAATCATGAAGCGTTATACAGTCCAGAAGTAAATACGTTACGTTACCGATATCATCTGGCCATCTAGATCGTTTGATCTATCTGCACCGAATCTCTTGTTATGGGGTTTTCGCAAAGGTAAAATGTATGTCAATAAGTCAAAAACAATTGGACAGCTAGAAGCAGCGATAACGAATATACTTCTCGAAACGTGTGAAAATGTAATGAAAAATACAATCGGGGGGGTCTAAAAACTGTGATCTCTTATTTTGTTTAAAAGTTATTGACAATGGAGATCAATCTATTGTTTATTGTTTTGTTATATTGTTTATCCTGTATTATATCGTATTTACAAAATTCTTTCTAGCAGCGTTGTCTAAATCATTCATATTGTTCAAAACTTTCTAGCGTTTTTCTTATCTTATTTTAATCATTCTAAAAGATTTAGCAACGTGCATCGCCGATGGTCACCTTGGTAATCTAGGTGTTAAACTAATATTACCCTGCCGTATTCTTTCGCTAAAAAATGCAAAAGGATCTCTTTCCTGTCGCGAGTATTTTCGTGTTCTACTGTCACGCGCGACCTGGAAATATTTTCGTACACGTGCCGCAGCTAAGACTGTTAGAATAATTCAAAGAGTCTTGTGTACACATACAACAGATTAAAAATCACGATGGTGTAAATTCAAAATAATACGTGGTCATTGGTAATGAATATTAAAAGTTGGACATTTCTTTATACCGACCACGAAAAGGAAAAAAAAGTATCTTCACGTGTATATTTTGTTTTTCTACTTTTAGGTAAGATGTGAATTTTTAGAATTTCCCAATTGGTTTTTCATAAAATTGATAATGAGCGTTGAATGTAATTGGAAGTTGGATATCCCTCCTATTTTAGTTTTATCGAATTGATGGAATTTCAGAATTGGTTTTTCATAATTCATTGGTTGGTAGCGAGTATCGAATATTGAACGGGATACGTAGATATGTATGTAAATATGTATAACCGAGTGCTTGGAAATCTTTTATTTTTGGAATTCAAAATATTTGGGGGGTTTTGAAATATCATACACCAAGTCAAACGGAAGAACTCCAAGTAATTGTATAATATTAAACAATTATAAATGGTGAAAATATTAAAGGAGAATGTGTTGCTCAAATATTTTATTGTTAATGAGATCTGTTAACTGGTAATAAACAATAAGCGCAATTTTGCGTGACGTAATAAAGAAATGAAAAGGCAGTATAAAGTAAAGGAGAAATGATAAAGAACAGATAAAGTGACAAAAAGTGGGTAATAAAGAAAAAGAAATAAAATGAAGAAGAGTAAAAAGATAAAGAACAGAAAATGATAAAGAAGATAAAGAAGAAGAAGAAAGAGGTTGACAAGTTTTCAACTGTTCTTACGTACAAACTCTAGCCACCAGGACGTCTAGAAGCTCTAGCTGGTGCTTTCTAGGATGGCTAAACGGTTGCCCTTAGTGCCTGATAAAAATTACCACCTAAGCTGTCACGCGAAAGAAATAATCGCGATACCTTGGGAACGAACAACGAACAACAAACGTGTTCCATTTCTCGAGACCACTTTTCAGTAAACCACGTCTCCAAGCTCTGTATCAGAACACCGAGAAGATAATTGGCTTCGCAGCTACAGCAACGTGTTCGTTGCAACCTACTCACATAATTCCAACACGTAGGTAGCACACGTTGTCATTATCGGTTCAATGGCGGCTCCTAGAGTAAGGTAAGGTTATTTAAATCGGAAAACTATTTATTAGATATTCAAGTCAAGCTAAGCAATGTTCCTCGCCAATTCGCCAAATTTGGTTACAGGCAATTTTTAAGCTATCTAAATTCGAAAACAGATTATTTAATTCGTTATTAGTCATGTGATAAACAGCGAAACATATCGTGTGCATTGGCAGCTCAATCGTTACGGTTCTCTACGAGAATATAATAAAAAACGAAAGTTCAAATATTGTTAATATTCTCAATAGCGTGTCATGATGTAAACCTAATAGGTTATCTTCATTCTCGATTATGTACGTCATATCAAAATACTCATGTTTGATCATAAAATGACATTAAGATCAAACAATCAACAAAAATATATTTATCGTGTTGTTCCTCTACATATACGTAAAACAAGTTTGATTACTCGTTTTATTCGATGCTGAAGATTAGGCGACTCAAATAACCCTACGTTACTACGATGTATCCTACATGAGTACTATGTCACATCGTTGTTCATCGAGAAGAGCGAGAAAATGAGGGACGATGAGAAAAATCGAGAGGAAGAAAACGTTGGAAAAGAGGATGGAAAGGGCTCGAGTATCCTTTGGTATGCGTTTAACCTCCGAAAAAAAGGAAGAAATTCATCGTGAATCCACTTTTAGAGGAACGCGCGGCACTCCGCTCGGGGAAAAAGGGAGGAAAGGGACGTACAAAAGGCTCGAGTATTGTTTACTCTGACGTGGGGTGGTGCCGAAGAGAGGAACAGAGAAGGAGAGTCGCGGAGAATTCGACCGTACGATAAAGGGATGACAAGGAAGCCCTGCTCGAGTGCCACCGACTGACTTCTACCCCCATCTCGTTCCATCCCGCGAATGAAAGGCGTATAAACGAATGAAAATGAGAGAAGAAGTTGATAGAATCGGTATTGGACTGTTTCTCGCGTTTCTTAGCCGTTTCACCCGTAGGCGACACGGACAGAATCTAGTGACATTAAGCGAAAGATCGATTGCTATTCGATCTATCGATGCGCAGTATCCTCTTTCGCTCTTTGTAAATTGGTAACGTAAAAGTGTTAGATTCGAACAGTTCAATCTATTTTTTATGGTAACTTTGTTTCCTGAACACGAAAAAATCTTCAATTCTCTTTCTTTGAATTCATATAATTACACAAACTCAAACAAATGTAGGACAATCTCGGTAATTTTCCAAATTCGTTATTTAAGTTTCATTTTGACGATAAGTCATAAAAAAAAAAACAGATATTTTCCGAGATATCAGCGATATTTCAAAATATACTCCTAGCCACAACGAATAATAAAATACTATGAAAATAACATGAATGACAATATACATAAAATGTAAAGATTTCCGGTCCAAGAATTTTCCCCCTGAGAGACACAAATCGAAAATTACACAGTCAGACAACGCATCGAATCGAAAATGCCAATCCTACGTCACCTTATGTTACGAATTTGCAATCCATCGACGATCAGAAGCTACAGGTACAGCTACAAGCGACCAAGCCAAATGCTCGAGTTAAACCACCAAGCAAAGTTAAAAGCGGAGTCGAAGCAACCATAAGGACCTGTCTGGCAAACTATCGAAACCTCCCTAGTATTCCTGACCGAAAGAACCCAACATCCTAAACAACATCGTTTACTAACGAAATTTACAAACTAGTTTCGTGAAATACGTAATAGAGGCAAGCCTGACCCAAACCATAATAATCTGTGTAGTAAACTATCGACACACCTCTACATCGTGTTTTATCAAATCTGCAAACTAGCTGCGTCAAATACGTAACACGTTAAACTACTAATCAAAGGCAGAGGCAAATTCAAAGCAACCATAAGCATCTAAGTGTACTTGGAAAACTATCAAAACTACTCTATTCAAAGGGACCAAGCATTCCAAACAATATCATACTATATCAAACTCGCGAATAGGCTTAGCTCAAGCACATGGTATATCAAATCACCACCCAAAATTATCAGAGCAACCATAAGTAGTTGAAAGTACCTGAAATATTATCACAACCTTCCTAGATCACATGTTATATCAAATCATCAAATACATAATACGTTACGCTGCCAACCAAAGCTGGAAGGATTTAAATTCGAAGTGGGTAAGGGATCTATCCAAAAACCTATTAAAACCTCCCTGTCCTATCTAAAAGAACCAACCACCCGAAACAACGCCATACTTTATCAAACTCACAGACAATCCTCCTCAAACACGTACTGCGTATCAATTACCAAGCTCCTCGAAACATCCAATTCCCCGTTTATCATTCCAAACACAATTTCACCCTTCAACGAACTACATACAGTCGAAAGTTAGGGACAGTGTAGCAAAGAGGACTCTAATGCTTTCAGATAGCGCGTGGACACACGCAGAAAGCACATACAGAACTATTCACATCTACCCAGTGACCAGAACCACTACAGCCACGTACTACCTCCGCGTGCCTACTTCTGCATATTACATACAAGCAAACACGGAACGGCCACGCATCGTTCACATCGAGCAGAAACGCGTGTCCATAAAGCGGCTCCCACGTAAACGTTTTTCTACGTCTGTACGCGTGGGTGTGCACGGATGAACGATGGAGGAGAACAGCGGCGGGAGGAATGAAGCAAAACGGTGGTGGTTGAATACAGAGACGAAGGGGGCTGGTAGGCCGGTTCACGGGAAACCTGGGTAGGGGTAGTTCGGTTTAGTTTGGGGAGGCTCTCTCCGCGTTTGGGTTCGAGTCCCTCCAGCTGCACCACCACCGTATCAACCGGCACACCACCGTTCCTACCATCGCCACAATCCTACTCCCGCAGGGGCGGAACTCGATAGACCTAAGGGGATGGGGGCTGCCTCCGCTCGTGGATCAATACCATGGCGGGTTGCAGGGCATACAGGGGGTTGCTACGTGGTGTGGCACGCGCATACGCTGCTATCCCCCCGGAGGAAGAAGGACACCGATCAACCCCGTTGCCACGTTCTATAGAAAGAGACGAGAAAATATGACTGAAGAGTAGAGAAGAGGATGGAAGATACGAACCAGAGTGGAACTGTTGATTCGCGTTTGAAATACTGTTCGGTTTTAAAGCGATTTCGCTAGTTTATTAAGGATCGAACAAACCCACCGAGGGATGATATCCTCGCGTGTCGAAGCAACTTCGAAAATCGCCAGTGCCTGGCACTGCCATAATGCTATCGAGAGCAGATTAGAAGGGCTTTGCTCCGATCGTGCTGACGTATGCTCGTTTTCGTGACACTTTGTCTGTGCTGGATTTCTCCCGTTTTTTTAGAAGAAGGATCTTGGTTCTCAAATGCATTGTGTTCCTCGTTTGGAAATATATCTATCTTTATTTGCAGAAATCTGAGGCACGCTTTCACGACGCTTTGGCTATAGCGAGGGATTACTTTGATTTGTAAACGTGAAGAAGGACTGAGATACAGTGCAAGATTAAATCATCGAGCTAAGAAAATTAATTTAGTAGAACCTGTTTATTCAATAAAATATACAGTTTAGAGATTATTTGCACACCATTGTATTTATTATAGAATTTATATACAAATTAATTAGGTAAGAATATTAAATTCTGTACCCTTTAATAGCATTTTCCTATTACTACAAAAATTTGATATTACGAAAATAAAATATAGAATCTAGTAGAAAAACGCTTCGTAGAGAACTAAGGATATGTGCAAATATTTTTATTAATCGCTATATGTATTATAAGCATTTATTTATGTATTTTTATCAACTAGTGAGAATAGAAAGAATACCAAAATCTGCTGGAGAATTATTAAAATTATTTTCAAACTTCCTATATACAATTATTGTGAGGGAATTTCCTTACGTCCATGGAAATTTCTGCCTGTTTCAGAATCAGAATCGATTTTGAGATTAAAGTGACTATTTCCAGGATGAACTGTAGTACAATTACGTATTACGTATTACGTACAATTACGATTCGATAAGCATCAGGCGAATAGTTGTTATTACGATTTGTTTAATGTACTTCGGAGTTGAAATGAAGTTAAGCTAGACTATACACAGGTTTGTTATTATGTCTGCACCGCTATGCCTATTGTCCTCGGGACATTGTACTACGTAGAGTTGCACTTGTAACAAGTTCATTCACGCTAGATTTAAATCTAATAACGGGGAGATACTACTCTATATTCTATGTATATAATATGTTATTCCTTGCTAACCAACGAATTGCGTCTGCGAAATATTATTTCGAACTTTGTCTGGAGAGGCGATAATAAGAAAATAAAATTTGAAGTTTATAACCTTAACATTATTATACTATTCCTTATCAAGCAACGAATGTCGTGTAAGAGACTTCGTTATAAACTCTGTTTGAAGAATGGATAATAGAAAAATAGAATTTTTAAGTTTATGATCTTTCAAGTCTGTATAAAAATTCTATAAAGGGCAATATAGTGGGCAGAGGAAAACTGAGGTAAAAGGAGGAACACTATGTCTCTGTTAAAGGGAAAACGTGTGTATTGATACTGACGGGGTGTGCTGCACTTCTATACGCTGCACGGCTAAAGGGCACATGTCTCATTACACACGAACGTTCTTTTGAATATGTAGCCTAACAAGGATACACCTCGCTGTTTTAGAAATCGATGTCGATAGAAATTGCTTACCAACTATCATGTATTATTATCATTAGAAGCAGACTAAGCATTATTGACTATGTAAGAAACCATCTTTTAACCAATCGATAATTCGATCACGAAAATGCCCCCGTTAAACAAACGAAATAAGTGAGGGAAAAAATAGCGGAGACAAAATATAAATACATTTTTCAAAATCTTCGATCTTTCAAAATGAAGTAGAGTTCTTCCTAAACTTTCATTTTGTCCACATTTCCTAAAATTTTTACTCAAGACTTGAAATAACAGATCATCCTTCGACCAATCGACAATTCGTCGCCTAAAAGGCAAACAACGGTTGAACAAACGAGATCGAAGAAGACAATAGTACAAGGATAAAATATAAATACATTTTTAATAAATACTACACATCCTTAGAACCAAATACGAAGGCGGAGATATTAAATCGGGCGTCCGGTCAGGCAGACCACGAGCACAGTTCAGGTGACCATAAAATCGTAGCCATACGATTACGGCTGCAGCTTCTTTCTACTTCGTCGGCTGATCCACGGGGTATTAGCCCTAAGCCGCTTTACGGGCCGCACGGCGAAGAAAGAACAGGAACGGAAGGAGTCAGCGTGCGTGGAACGAGGAACGAGCACGTTTCGACACTAACGGCGGAAGCAAAAAAGGGAACACGACGAACAGAAGAGAACAGAAAGAAGCGGAGGGTGAGCTCTGAAACGACCTGTAGGGTGATGGCAGAATGGGGATCGCGCGGTCCTCGGATACCTGTGGCTCCACGCGACTATCGCAACGATGCCTTTTTTTCTTCTCTCCCCTTTGTCCGCCCTTTTTCCTTTCTCTCTCTTTTTTTTTTTTTTTTTGCTTTCTCCTATTCCACCCTTTCTATCGCAGCATTCTTTTTACCTTTTTCACCGCGTCATACCAGTCAACGCGAGCATTATCGCGAATATCGACCACAGATTCGGCTACTGATAACGAGTTTTCGTCGGTGTACTACGCACACACATGTCTAAATTCCTTTGTGACAGCTTTTTGGGGTCTTTTGACTGTGCGTGATTTCATTCTTCTTCCTGGAGCAGATGGAGTGAGAAGTTTTTTTGACGAAGATACAGAGTATCTCGAAATATCAATATGACAAAAAGATGAATCAGTATGCAGAAATTTGCTTTTCTCTTAGGAATTTCGATGCTGTCAAAAACATCTTGAATTAGCTAATAGAATGAACATTCTACTGCATTTTTTACTCTCACTTTCTAAGACAATATAAGAATACTTTTCCTGGTTTCTTTCTTGAATAAATTATTAAAGAGATTAAAAATTGTACAAATTGTGCAGGAAATTTTCTTACTTTTAAGTTCTTACTTAAATTTCAAAATATTTCATATAACAGGTATATTATATTTAAGACGACTGCAAGCGTTCGAGTGCTTTTGTAACCCACTGTATATGAAATTAATATAAGATTTAAGTATCTAATAGGAAGTCATTACTTCCTTGTGAAGGGTCAACATAATAGACAGTGTACGCTATAGAATTTGTACAAAGCCCGCGTGATTCGTACATTCACCTACGAATAACGCAAAAATAGAGCTGCGTTCTCTTTTGTAATGGAACCTAATTTTTTTTCTTGGTATTGACCGTTTCAAAAGGAAGGCTTCTCAAAGCGTCGCTTGCAAAACACCGTTTTGTAACGCAATCAAAGGCTAGTAGTTGGTCAATCGCACTTAACGAGCGATAAAATGGACGGTGATCGAATTTCTGGCTCGACCACGAAATTCCAGTCGCGTTTCGCAAATATGTACTTCAATTTCCATTAACAGATCGACTTCGATGTACCTAGTTTTTCGAGTTTGGAATTTTCAGAATTTTAATCAAAGAGGAAAAGAGGGTATTGCATAATTTTCTCTTGACCATCTCAATATTCTCTTCATTCTCCAAAAATATGAATATTACGAATTTCCTGTGATTTTTTTATCTTTGAACTAAAGTTATATTATACGAGCTGTTACAAAATGATGACTGGATACTTTAAATTGAATGAACGGAAACAAAGATAGCACGAAAAAACTGATAAAGCTTGATAAAACTGGTGGAATGGATGTTTTAATCAAGGAAAACTTTAATATGGACCAGCTATTGGAAACTTAAAATATTTCAGACAGAATTTTTACAAATTTCTGCTTTCTCTAGCGTATAATTTATTTTGTGAAATAGAAGAAGAGCAGATTTGATTAGTTTCAAAATAATGATACGTAAGGAAAGTATGAAAGACGAGTTTCGTACATAGAGAAGCAGTAGGAACGAAATCGAACTCAATATTTCAGAAGAACAAAAGCGTATCGAGTGCAACGACGACCCCGATATCGCCATAAATGGAGGCAGTTTCCAATCAGGTCGTCTTACGTCGAATGTCCAAGTTTTAATCAGGCTAGATTCTGTTTTTTCCAATCTGGCGATTCTTCATGAGGGAATCGTTACGAAAAGTTGTATAAAAATTTCATTGAGATCGTGTTTCGTCGAGGAACGAAGCATTATAATTAACGATTGTTTTATCAAATATCCGTGGAGGTAAAAATTATTTAAGCTTCTACTACTTCACAACAAAATTGAAATTTTGTTGTTAAATGTACTGCTAAAAATATAATAAATAAATTAGATGTTATTACAATATTACAATCTCGTTCGTTAAATCAAATTAACCATTAACTGTATAATATAACTATTCAAAAAGAAAAAATTAAATAAAATTAAAATTCATTTATTTTATTATTTTATTATTTTATTACATCTTAATTAATTTATTTTATTACCTTCGGTTTATAGAAAATAAAAATCTACGCTTTTTTAAAAGTAAGTTTATTATATAAATTATTATATTTATCTACCTTTTGTTCGTTTAAAAATACTCTGAAACTTTAAAAACAAAATAACAATTTCATAAAATTTCTTTACACTTTGTACGTTTTAACATCTCCATAGGAAACTTTTACGAAGAAAAACAACTGCGATATACAACAAGATAGTCGAAGTTAATGGGAAGCCAAGTCATTAATATGTTTTTTTATTAAGAATCTTAGAGCAACAGGGAAAACGAAAATTCCCAACATGGTTGAATTATTAATATTAATAAATTTCTGTAACAGGAACGAAAGAAGTTTTACCACGTTATGTGTTCGTTATTCTTCCTCCTCGACTTATGAAGTTTTAACGATGTCATAGTTGCATTCTTCATGCAAATCCGACGTCTCGCTATGGACAAGTTCGATCGAAGACTTAATATTAGACCGACAATAAGGCGAAATATTTTACGACGTGGGAAGAAACACGTTGCATGTAGTTTGCAATATTGATAGCATGATTTTATTATATTATGAGAGATGAAAAATCAAATTATAGCAGGATATCAATTACTTCAACTTTCATGATAAGGAGCGTGTTTTTAATATCATTGGATTTCTATGCATTTGCACATTGCGTAAAAATTACATAAGAATTTAACTGCTTATTTATAATTCATAGACATGTAAGAAATTTTCATCTTTTGTGACAGAGAATACATTTACCAATATTTCCAGCTTTTTTACGTGTTTTCATTTCACGATACGAAAACTAAATTTATCACCCTGAATTCTTCGACATACGTATAGCAAAAAATGATTGTATCAGCATTACTATTTTCTCTCTTCTGGAATTGAATTTCCCATCTCCGATTCTTTGACATTTACACGCAAAAATGTTGATCCTTTAGAATAAAAAATGTAACATCGTATTGTATGACCATTGATATTTCTCACGTTTTCTCGCTGTACACAAAAATTTGACTTCTCGTCTGTGATTTCTAGACATTTAAACAAAAAAAAATTATTGTTTCTCTGCAATAAAAAATTCACTTGTCAATATTACCACTGTTTCGCGTATATATACATCGCGACGCGAAAACTGAACTTGCCATTTCCAATTTTTGAATACAGACAACAGAGAGATAGCAGTAAAAGTTTTCATTTGTTATTATAGAAAATATACACATCTGTATTGCTCCTTTTGTCACGTTTCAATCCACGAATTGTATTTTTCGTGCTCAATTTTCTACACGTAACAATCTTCGTTTTAGTTGCCTATCTGTATTTAAATGGAAGTACATGTGTATCCTTCTAAGAATTATTTTTCACATAAATTCCGTAATGACTGACGTCTGTTAATTCAACTTGTGTCCCATAGAAATTCGAAGTTTTCTGATTACGATCATAAGATGAAATATCTGTATTCGATATCTTAGAACCAACAGGGTCAATTATCGTGCAATTTATAATATCCTTTGAGAGCCAGCATCAATGCATAGTACTGTGAGTCGAAGCTTATGCTTGCGGAAAGCCTTCGAATAACATCACGGATATGCATATGTGCATAGAGAAAGAGAGAGAGAGATCGCGAGTGAATGCGCTGTTGAATACATCTTTCGGTTCCTCGCCCCGAATGAACCAACGCCCGCAGCTAGAGACACGTTTTCCCGATCAAGATTTCCGCAAGTTATCCACGGTCTTAAATATTTGCACACCTTCGAATATGAACGTTTCGAGAGCTCCTTTCGTTCCTCGGTCGCTCAAAAATATTCTTGTTCTTGTATCTATTTCGTTTGCTGCGGCTTTTTTACGTTACGGAAAAGACTAGGTTCCTTTTATATAGAATTGTAGGAACGTTGTTATTTTTATATATTTTTCAAAGATGTATCTTATCTTAAATTTTTAATCAATTCTTTGAAACCATTTTCTAGTCTATTTTTATGTATCATTCTATGAGAAGAATTTTTCTATTTATTATTTAAATATTTAATTCCTAGATTTTTACAAAGATCATCTTCCCTACGTCTATTACGTACAGCTAATATCTTTCTCCTCAAAGAAGGCTATTGGTATAGTCTCTAATAATCGAATATTAAAATCTATAAAGTGCACATGTTAATTTCAAACTGTAAGAAAACATCTCGACACTAAGAAATATAAATATCGAAGGAATTGGGGAAATAATATAAATCCATAACGAATTTCAAAAAGAGCAGCTATTATAAAATTAGGTTAAGGAGCCATTATGACAAAGACAGAAACCTTCAATAAATTAATATCGAATAATTAGTTTGAAACTTGTAATTAATAACTTAAACCACGGCTGATCGGAACTGGGTCGCCTCGTTGATCCAATTACATTTAATTTCGTTACAACTTCACCGAAACATTAACGCTTCAGCAACTGTGCACTCGAGAGAGAGACAGAGATATAAAGAGAGAGGAAGAGAGAGAGAGAGAGAGAGCAACGAGCAGCATTCGTAATCGTTGTCGACTGAAAATAACTGGCAACCTTTGAGTATTTTCTGCGTAAAATCTTGCTTGTACTTAATCATTAATCGATGCCCTGATATGCCAAACCGTTTGTTCGCAATTGTTTAATAAACTCAATATCGTTGTAGGTCACGAATGACCAAAGAAACTTTTAATAAGAAGAACAAATAAAAACATACAATTCATACAAATTCATCATAAATATAAGTCTTATGTACCTTTGACTGTATCGACCCAATTTTTGGAAGAATGTACTTGTACTACTTTTCAATTATTAGCTTTTAATTTTCAGATCATAAATCTTGGATTATAAACTTTTTCTCACCGCGCAAAGGAAAATTAAAAAGTGAAACACATCTCTGTATGACCATTTGACCTCAACTATGTAAATATCATATGCGTTGATAATTATTATAATTATTAGCTTCTATTTTTCAGATCATAGACCTCTTCCTCTCATAACTAAACAACTCTAAATAATATACACGCATAAAGAAAAATCAAAGTGTTAGACACACCATGATTATTTTACTATAACCATATATTTTTCATACGTGTATTTCAATACTACTTTTTAAATTTTTATTTTCAGAAAGATATTACCAAAATTCTCGTTCCTGCAGAAAATATTTCTCTCGGTTTCCCACTTTTTCGAATAATCAGAATTCCCTTTCGCCAGTTATTCGTGTACCAAATACCATGAATAAATAAAGCAAACGCTGAAATTTCGTTGCGTTTCGACGAGAAATTATCCATACGCAAATGCGCACCCACACATCTTGCATGCACCGTCCGAGAACGGATGAACGGGCAAGAAATTAATTACTTTTTGCCGGCGAGCATAGATCCGCTCGCGTGTCATTTTACAGTCGACGATCAAAAACCAGCGAAAGAAAACACGTATAACGTCCGTCTCTTTGGACGCTCGAAATTACACTGTACCATTCTATCCACGCACAAAAATTCAACGTATCTATCTTTTACCGCGATTAAGTCAGCCTCTAGGTTGATGTGTTTTGACGGTCGAACACACTGCCAATAAACTTTATCCCCCGTCAATACACTGCCCGTTTTACAGCCATTTTACGATTTTTCCCGGGACAATATTCCGAAACTTTTGCCAGGATTAATCAATACGGTCGATCCGTGTAATTTTCTAGAATCGATTTTGTGTCAACGTTTTACGTCAATTTTCTATTGGCTTTGTGTAAAACACTTTTTTCTTTTGTTGTACGTGGGTATTAGCGTCACGTCAGTTACATATAAAATATACAATCATGGATAAAAGGAAGTTTAAAATTATATTCGTGAGTACACACCAATATTAGTAACTTCCGTAATAAAAATTTTTTACCGCGTTGGTAAAAAACGAACAATTATCTCTTTCGGTATATGTATTTTATTTATTTATTGCTCTTGTCAATCGTAATTTCGTTTTGTAAAATTCCTTTCTGCGTCGCTGTAATTAAAGTTCCTTTAATTTAGAATTTAGAATGGCATTCATTTAGACGTGAAATACAAACCTACTCTACGAACATTGCAATTAACTTAAAGTATGACGAAGGTGCAATATTAAATTTTGGATCAAAATTTGTACAAAATTTACAATAGTAAAATCATGATAGTCCAACCTCCATTAATTGGACATATCCGATAGCGACTCGAATTCAAATAATTCTCCTAGTCTACTAATTACGTTTCCATTTCGTAACAAAAGAAAGCCGGAAAAGCAGTTTTTCATGAAAAAGCAATAATTGTTCGTTTCGTACAAAATTACCTCTGCTTGGCGAAAGATTTACGTAAAAGTAAAACGTTTCTTATGTAAAAACAGCTGCCGTGATGCCTGGTAGTATCCTGCGAACCAATTTATCCAACTGTAAGGTCGGCGATCATCTTGGCTCGCGTGCATCACCGGTTCATGGTGCACATACACACAGGGAAAGCGAATAACGGAGCCAAGAGGGTGCAGGATGACTGCGTCCCGCACGGAACGTAAACGAAACTTAAATGAATACCTAAATTCCACCAGTCACGCGAACACTAAGCCGTTTGCTACTGAACATCGACTTTTACCTACGTTTCCCACCTTAGAAATAACTTAGCACTTCGTTAACGGCGATTTCGGTTAATTGCTAGAATGCGGGAGAATTTTGTAATTTAAATTTCGGTAATACTGTTAAAAATATTCTTGGAAATTTTGTAATTGGAAGATTTACGAAATAATTTTTAGATTGTTCAGTTCTTATCGATTAAGGAAAATTTGCTCTGTTTTGGTCACTTCTGAGGTATTTTTTATAGAAATTTTATCTATGAAGTACATTAGAAATGTTTTTAATTTGTAATTGGAAGATTTGTATTTTGGATTGTTGGCTTTCTGTTTATTAAAAAAAATTTTGTTATTTTTGAGGAGATTGTGATAGAAATTTTATTCGTGGGATACATTAAAAGTATTTCTAAAAGATTTATAATTAAGGGGTTTCAGATCGTTGACTAGATCTGGGTCATTGAAAGAAATTTTAGACGAAGAAAATGGATCAAAGGCAGTGCAAAAGATATGGCATGTATTAAACGTGATATATACAAATATAATTTGAAAAATTTGAAATTTACTTAATAAGAAGTATCCTTAAAACACGAAAACTGTTAAAAAATTTCCATACAAATCGAAATAAGGAAACGTCGAATATAAAAAGCTGCCGATTTGAATATAGCTGTCATCAAGCAATGCCCTTTGATCGAAGGCTGTCATTTAGATATTAATTTATCAGCTGCATCGAGGCTAATTGCCGATTCACGCTACCGTATCTCATAATTTAGATACAAAATGCCATTGTCTCGTGTATGACGTAATCGTTATCTTTTAAGAACGGAAGGGTTAAGGGCGGTGATTACGCCTGGCAGGAACAACGCTGATAGATCGTATGTCCCAAGGGTGTAAAACACTCCCTTCTCAAGAGGAGTGCAAGTACCTTCAACGGGTGAACAAGCATGATGCTGCAGCAAGTCTAAAGCGCTATCTAGATTCACCATCCCTTTAATTACACCCTTCACGAAAGCCGGTTCAAGGTAGCCTTTTTATTCTTCCTTCGAAAAAAAGGGGAAATATTATAGCCTGAAGTCCTACATCATATTCACACTATTCTATAATTATTTTACGGTTTCGATACTTAAATTGAAGTTGAATGTGTGAAATAAAGGGAAATTGAAAAATAGAACAAAGCGTCGAAGGAACACATAAATCTTTCAACTTTTGTCCTTTTCTTCTGAATTAGACTTTGTACGAAATGTACTATGGTAGACAAATCAGAAAAAGCAGTTTGATAACTCTAATACTAATAAATTAGCAGAGTCTGGAGTATTTATTTTCCGGATTATTTAAATTCCACTGTATTTCAATACTTTCTTAAATCTTCATAAGCGTGGTTTATTCATCATCTCAGTCAATTTACTTATCATAATATCCATCCTGAAGATGTTCCATGAAATATCGACAATATCTTGAAACGTTCTTCTACGAAGGAGTTTTTCGCCGTATTTATATCTCATTTCCCATTGTAAACCCCTATAATGGAGACGATGATATAATACAAGGATTAATATACAAATTGCAAAGCAGGCAGGAATGCTCCTGTCACCGACAGGACCAGAGTGGATGCAATTGAGAAAATTGCCGGGATATCGGTTTCACCCTCGCATCACCGGGGGGATGCTGGATACGAAATGCGGGGTTAACGTGGAGGAATCTTCCGGTCTAACGCTGGCTGACGCAGCTGCATGCCGCCAAAATAAATTTTCACGATATCTACCAGACAGCGACGATATCGAAAATTTTAAAAGAAACACGTACTTTATTGAAATCGTGCTGTGCAACAATCCTTCTCTTTCCTACTTCTTTTATTTCTTCGCGTTCTTTAATCACTTTACAGTTTACTTTGGAATATTTTATTTGGAAGTACTTGTTCAATTTTGAGGTACATCGGTACATTTTAAATAGGAGTAAATTCATATTATACTTGTAACATGACGTTGGTAATCATGTAGAGTGGTAAAAAGATATTTAATCACCAAATGTGCCAGCCGATAAACAAAGGATATAAAAACGCTTGTAGACTTTCCAACGTTTCATAAAAACAGTAGAAGGATGTTTAATTACTATAGAATCTAAAATCAATAATTACTTAATAAAGTTTAATTTCGTATATAAATAAGAAAAACATTTGAAAATACTAAACGTAATTTTTCTGGAAATTAAGGCACGATATTCTTCAAATTTGATATTAAAATATTTCTTTAGATTTCCTTCATGAATTATGTTTTACGTAGATACCCAGTTCAGAACTATGTATCAGTGATGCAATATGTTAAAAGCAACCGAGCATCGTTCAGATTCCCTCGAAACTTTCTTCCACTCCGTTATCAGAGCAATTCTATCGGAAAACTTTAGCAATTCGCTGGATTTATCATCGAATCCCTGCTTAGTCTTACTCCGAGTGACTTTAAAATTTACTATTACGACCGTTCGCCTTAAAATGGTCCGCCAAGCTGTTTCGTCTCGATTTCGTCTGAAGATCGATCTTTCTCTCGTCAGATTTATCAACCAACTAAAACTTGATAAGAAGATAATGCTTCTCCGTCACTGTCAATTATTTTGTAAACTGTTAACTCCCTGACAACTCCTATCGATAATTCAAGCCTTGACACCGCCTTAACGAATCTTCTTAAACATCTGCAACTCCATATATCACAGTCATCCCTTTTAGCTTACCTTCTTCAAAGTATTTTCTAATTTTTCGACGCTTTATCTTAATAAAATACTTTATATATCGTTCGCCATTTCACGAATAATTTCACAAATAAAAGATAACTAATACGTTCGTTCCAACGAACATCGTGTTCGAACTTGTTTATTGTGATTAAGAAAACACGCGTATTGTGTAAAGAACGATTCATGAAACAAATAGGATATTCTATCTGAAAGAAATCCAAAATAATATTCCAGCACCGCTGATCTAAATTTATAAAATCACATCCATTGCAATTGATACCCAACATATTGTACTTAGGAATACAGGAGTCATTCAATCGAACAATTTTAAACTTTCCCTTAAATTTTCTTCTCCTGCATACTCCAAACGATATCCAAATTTACAAAAAAATATTCGACATTGTAATTGATACAAAGTAAAAGAAGTTCAAGAAGAAAATCCAGAAACGACGAACACCGAGTTTAAGTTTGTAAAAATTCATCGCTTCAACTAACACTTGACATACGTATCTTTCTTTTTCTGTATAAGTTCAGTACCGCGACAGCTGCCCAAAGAAAAATTCACGAAGCAATGCCAATAATAAGACTATCGAACACACCGTGTCCTAATTCGTAACAAATCACTCGACACCGTAATTACCCCACTCCCGAAACTCGGCATTACAAATGAGCAGGATATTCGAGGAACAAATGGGACCAGCACGGTCCGATGCGCTTCTGATTTACAGTGGCGCTTAACGCACGATTAGCGGCTAGCATGAAACACCGAGAGAACACTCGTTAACAATGATAGGAAAACAATTGGGCACAATTCGAAGACTACTCGAGCGGGTGGAATCGAGATCATTCGTCAATAGAAGCCGCGAAAATCCCTTAGTCAAGAGCATCGGGGGTTCAACAGCGTGTTGCCCGATCGACCGAGGTCACCGACAGCGTAGGGTGGTTATTTTGGACGCACAGTGGTGTAGACTCGATTTCAGGGGTTCATTGGCGAAATGAACGCGATCCGTGTAAACGCGGCTTAAGGGGCGAGGAAACTGTTCAATCTGTCGGCAACCCTGTAATTATCGCAACGTCTAACCGTCTAAGGGTTCTCTCTGTTACATTTAAGGGTGAGATAGTATCGATATACTGCAATAGCAGGAGCAAAAAAAGCTGATATTAAAGTCGAGGAGCAAATTTTTCTGTGAATTTTAATCGATACGTATCATGGTGTAAGATGGTTGAGAATATCGATGAAAGTTTAAAAGAAACGAATTTGAAATATTTAGTCGTAGGAAGTTATTAAAATTAATTACAAATATCTTTCTTTATGCAGTAAAAATTTGTTTCGTGGCATTATAAGACAGTGTTCTATTTTTGTAAGAAACTAATTAATTTTTACTTGGTTGCGACTGTTGATGAAAAGATTCCTACTTTACAGAGAACGACGCTAGTGTTTGCAAATATACTGGAAATATGATATGTGCAAATTCTTTTCTTATACAGTGCACACGTCGAGACTGTGTAACAGACTTTATGTACATTTGATATAAAAGACTTTCTCCTCGTGACTTGAACTGATTGCGAATTTGCTTGCAATTGCATCGACTACGTTTGATTACTCTGTTCAATTTCTCTTCGACACACATTCGGCTTAGGTTCATAGCAGCCTATAGCTTTACTTTACTCTCACGTGTCACCAACCTTTATACCATTTTGCTCTCTATACTTTTTCCTTTCGTAGCGAAAATGTCATGACAATGTATAGTTCGTCGATAATTTGTTAACTTATCATCTGAATTATCAATATATTAGAGTTGAAGATCTATATATTTTGCCATCCTACATGTTTCTTATTCGTTGCTATATTTTTCATACATTATTACATTTTTATTAAAAGCACATCGTTGTATTTCCATGTACAAAAATTACAACAAACTAATTCTTTTTTATTCGTATTTTAATTCACAGTGTTTCGGATCGCGATGACTTTGGACTTTTACCGTGAACGAAAAATCTGGTAAATCACAAAGAGGATCTAAAATTAACGAAACAATAAAATCTAATGATAGAAACAACTAAAAATACCACTACAACTCTTCTGAAGATATACAATCACAAGAATTAATTCAGATGCAGGAAACAAACTTAGAATTAGCTTTTGAATACAAGCACGCTAATGAATCTCCCAATCGATGGCCAAGAAACCAGCTCACTTTTCCACGACATCGAGCCAATTCAGTAACAATCTCGTAAATTCACCTCTGGCCAGGTTTAAAAGGGATTCTGCGCCACTGGCGCGACGCTCAATGAGAAAAGCTGCGTTTCCCGGAATGATCGGTCCGCGAATCGTTAATTGGATAGACCGGAATGGCTCGAGAGGACTCTCGATCCGACTTTCGAGAGGTCGTTCGACAGGAAAAAGCAGCCTGGTTTTACGATCCGATATCGAGCAAGGAACAAGGCCGAAGACTGTCCAAAGAACATTATCAAACATTTGACTGCGATAAATATCTAACGCGATAAAATAGGATCGATCAATTCACTGTTTCTCTCGGAAAATATCTAAAGAATTGTAAAAAAAAAACTATAGATTTTTATTTGCAATTAGCAAAATCGATAAAAATAATAATCGAAATTATGGAAATTTTATACTGAAAGTCAAGATGGTAAGATTTTGAATCGGATATTAATTGAAAAATGATGAATAGATTTATAACAAGTGCCAGAAGCGAAGATTTTCAAATAGAAGAAAAAATTCATGTGTTTGTTAATTTTTATCCTTCGTCTGGTACGAGTTAGTTCTATTTTACAGTGTTCGTTAATATGTCCAACAGAGAATTTACATATTTTTCACTATATTACTTTAGATACTATAATACAATACTAATTTCCTATCTTTTCTAATATTGAGGTTGATTAAACTCTCCTCTCCCTAAACTAAAAAATTCCAACCCTCGTTATCGTCTTATTTTTCTACGATGCAAAACTGATTTCCCATCCTTTTTAACGTTCGCGTCATTAACCATTTGCATTCCCCTCTCCGCGAAACTAAAAAATTCCAGACTTCGTTATCATTTTATTTTTCTACGATGCAAAATTAATTTCCTATCTTTTTCAACGTTCGCGTCATTAACCATTTGCACCCCCCCCCCCTCCGCGAGACTAAAAAATTCCAGCCCTCGTTATCATTTTATTTTTCTACTTTCCTCCTCAATCTCTTATTACGCAATCCTGTTCCTCATTAAGGGGTTGAAGAAGGAAAAAATTCCAACTTTCTGAACCCGTGAAACGGAGAGCACCCCCGAGCCTCCGACTGAAACCCCTGTGACGAGAAAATATTTTCTCTGGCCGGTCTGTAAACACGGCGCTTCGTGCCGACCAAGATTACACCCCTTTCTGGTTCGAGGGTAACTTTCGGAGGATTGTTGGCACGGTTGAGAGAGACTACGGGACGAAAGTGAATCAATGGAGGCTGATTGGCCTGGCCGGCCTTCGACGAGAGTTCGGGGGGTTGGTCGATTACATGGTCCATCGTATAACTACAAACCACAATGACACCCGTGATTTTCGACTTGAACGCGACGGGGTGCACGTGCGTGGGCATGTCCGTTGGTTTTCAGGGGCCGTGTACCTCTTTGTAGCTCGCGAATCTCTCCGTGTGTGACGGTATCGCGATAAAATCGCTCGACAACCCCTCATTCAAGGGAATGCCTAATTCGTTTTGCAACAAGAATTCGGTTCAGGTGTACGAGCAGCTCATTCGATTACAGTTCGTTGCTATCATGGGATTTGTGGGGATTCAATCTTCGAGTCTTCGCGCCACGTACGGATTCCTGATTCACCTGTTTCCAACTCCACTCTTTTCCTCCGTAGATTCGAAGTGTGATCATTTATTTTTACTGTAATTATGGGATTAGAATCATTACGGAACCTTCATTATTATGGTTTTATCGTAGAATTGTTGCAGTATTAGTGGAGTTATTATAATTCGATTAATCTTCGAGCGACTCATGTTAAATGAAGAATTCGTCGAAGTACGCTCTTCGACAAGTTGTCGTATGTAAAGTTTTCATGGCGAAACATTATTGGAATATTCAGAGAATTTTACTAAAAATGTTATCTCTCTTATCGTATAAGACCAATGCCCTATTTTCTGATCTAGTTACATGAACATGCACGATGTTTTCGCTGAAACTACCTTAACGCTCGTTACCACATGCTTCGTGGTAATAGATGACCGCTCGTTTTGTGGTAACCCATTAAACTCTGCACGATAACGAAATCACTTACCAGCGCTTTGTATCGTAGCAAACGAAAGGACATGAATTTCGTATCTTAAACAGATAATCTATTCACAGAAATTCGAAACAAAATCTATTTATTATATATTCTTGAAAACCAATGTATTCCCTTCATATAAACACGTATTGCAATATAATAATTCATGATAGCGATCTAATTTTGATACGATATATTGATTTTCGATATAGGTCCGCTCTTCGAGCTATAAGTAACTTTTGTAATTCAATAATGTTCTCGCTCGTAATACTTTATTAGAAATTTTATATTTGTCTCGAATTGACATCGTACGACTCGGCTTGGTTACAGGAGAATACTAATTAATATATTACAGAACTCCATAGAAAAGAGACCACAGTTTACAGTAGTGAATGATTTAATATTTTCATTGAAACATCGTAACAGAAAGTACTCGGAACAAACTACACGGATCTATAAAATTTTATAGCAGAAAATTTCACGTTTAGAATTACAGAATACTACCATTCTTGCCGGTGGAATTACGCGGAAGAGTGAAAGCGGTGTTAGATGGTAGATTTCAAGACGTGTAACGTAAAACCGTGAAAAATTCGTCTGAGTGGCCAGTGGCCAGTGCCGGAAACCTTTCATTGCTGACAATTCAGACAATTCGTCGCTGACAGGTCGGATTTGCAACGAGCGCCTGTAATTCCTGGTGTTAACGTATCTACACTTTGGTGACGTAATTGAATTTTCATATTATCATGCGTCACATAACGCTCGCCTTCCGATTTAGATGACCCAAAAATTTACGCTACGCGATCTCCTGTACCGCTCTACAACGAAACTTCGCTATAACATACTGTAACCTACATTTTAAATAAATTACGCTGCAATGCAATTGCGTTGCAATTTCAAGAATCTTACAAGATTACTTCCAGAATATTTCAAATGCTTCAAATGAAGGGGTGAAATCAAAAATATAAACCATAAATTTGAGTCACCGAGTCTTTCAAGAAATTCGTCCTATCTCTCTAACACTTTTCTAAAATTAACAAAGTTACAACAAATATGATATACGTCTAAACACGTACTCAGCACCAAGATTCCTCTTATGTATGCAACAGGACAGCTGCAATAAAGAGACCGTTCCACTTCTCAATCGTTTGACTCAAAGATTAAGCGACTCAAGATCAATCAGAATCAAATCACTTTCTCAAACGTGTTATAAATTCATAGTCACCAATATTCATAATAGTAAACCTTTGCGCTTTCGAATATACGAGCGCTATACCTTTCTTTCTCTTTGAATAAATATAATTTCAATATTACAACGATGTTAAATGTAATTGAAACGTCAAGCACTAAAGTTTTTCAATTACTAGCCGTCATTCGCCCTAACGATTTTCGATCTCCATTCTCCATCAAACAAAAACCTGAGTACACGCGGAAATAACCCATAAAGTGGCAAGTACCCGAGATGGTCGTAAAAGACGGAACAAACGAATGTTCACTCACCGAGGCCGAGCAGATTGTAGCGAAGGTAATACAATAGCCATCGACACCAGAGGAAAACCCTTGGCCGTGCGCGTTTTAACGCGATCAACATTGCCACCATTTCGCGGACGCGGAACTTTTGTATTCGACAACTCGGGCTTCACCTTAAAGAATCGACGTGTGATCCACGCATAGAGGAACCACGCACTGAAATGGCCCACATATTAAACAGCGGCATATCGGCCTGACCGCTGCATAATGTGAACCACTGGGAGAGAGCGGCAAAGAGAAAAAGAGGAAGAGTGTGTAATGATCGGAATGGAAGAACAGGGATGGAAGATCGAAAGAACGAGCCCGTATGATTCCCCTACTTGCGGACGAATGAATGACGCCATTCGTTAAATTGCGACCAAGATCCGGATGTGTCGAATCTCAAGTGTTTGTCGCGACTTAGGGAAATACTGGAATGCTTAACGTCTTTCGGGTTATTATTTACACGCAGGGAAGAAGAGCAGAGTTTTTCATACTTGCAACAGGGGAAAACCATGATAAGTCGTATTTTTTGTCTTTTATGGGAAGGCGATATTGAAATTTAAGATACAAACAAAATGAAGTTTAAAATAAGAGAAGGAAATGTTCGTTTTAATGATCTTATATTACAAGTGTATAAATAGATGTGTCCATTTAATACATTACCAAGCAATATATTTTGACTATTGTGATTATTATCATGCAAAATTAATTGTCTACTGTTGTTTCGGTCAATTACTGCTGATTACATCTATATTGTGATTAGTATATTTGAACTACTGTGTGAAGAGAATCGATCGACTCTATATTAAGTGATTCGATCATTTCAAATACACGAATTGTCTGTCTAACGGTTTCACATTTCCAGATAAATTCTTCTCCGCACCTTGTTAATTAACATTATGTTACGTGTGAAACTAAACCAAACTATAAATTAATTCACTAGATGATCAATTAATCGCACAAGGGAATAATAACATTGTCATAGAGTGAAATTGTTACAAAGCGACAACCAGATTTGAAACGTTATTTAATTACAAAAAATAATAAATCTAACTCTAAATCGAAATCTGTAAAACGATTTCGATGGGAAAAGTATGTGAAGCGAATGAAAATGTTACGAGCAGACTCTACGAATTTTCTTTCGTCTCAAATTTTCCAAAAATTATAACGGGCAAGTTTTGACGTAAAACTAGTAGCGCAGGTAAAAAGTTCCACGCCGACAGGAAGTGGCATAAGAAACACGCGAATGAAAAAAAGAGGAGAACAGAGAGCAAACATCGCGTGACTTGTCATTGTAAGTTCATGTCGCAGTTACCATTTCGCTATAGATGCACGCACTTTATAGAGCGTACCTATTATCGTTTTAATACCCCCGCAGAGCTGTCTCGCAAAAAATGCTCATAGACTCATCGAGAATCCTCTCCACGTTCAGAAGAACCAGCAAAAATTCGTTCGAAGAAACAAAAAGCAACCCTATCCCGCTTACGATTGTTTTTATTTGCTCCAGATAGACAAAGATCCTCATGCTGTAGAAATATTCTCAGCTTTATAGGTCGCTCTCCTTATTTCCTTCGGGATTAACATTGTTCGGAGAAAAATGTTTATTATACAATAACAAGAATCGTCATTTTTATCTTCACGGTTGATGGTGCGCGTGTCTGTTTACGATAATTGAAAGTGCACCATTCGAACCGCAGGGGAAAAGTATAATAAGTTATTGTTGAAAAGGGGAACGTACCATAGGACGTTGTTCAAAAGGGGAATAACCTGTTAGGTTAAAAAAAATTGCATATTAAATAGCGGATAAATTTCTAAAGCTTTCCAAAACTTTTCCGAAAGAGTTTCAAAATTTTCAAACTGTTATTGAGGATTTCTTGCAAAAATAAATTTTATGGCGTATATAAAATTACAAATGTCGTCTCTAAAAATAGAAAATGATTTCTTCCACAAATCATATTTGATACAATTTTATAATTAAAAGAAATTTAAATTGCCATTTAGTAAACTCTTAAGAGATTATCAATTATTACGTTTACCATGAGAGACAGGAAATGTGACTTACGATATTTTTCATCCGCTATTTGAAAAGGATATTTGGTTGAAACGACGTCTAGTAAATTTCAATTGAACTTGCACGAGAAAATCAATACCGAGACTGTCTTTTAATAATAGATTCAATGTTATTGCGGATACTAACAGATTATAACTAGATGGCAATGGGTGTTTGAAACGCGATATTGCCGGAAGGAATTTTATGCCAGATCGAACAGGTAACACTAGCCTTGTGGTCTCACCGCGAATCTTTGGAAAAATTCTAAGCCAAAGATTAATTAGTCCTTTGGTTTTCACCAATCTAGATCCGCCTATCGTCAAGCGAAAAATTCAAACGGCTCCTTTGACGATCCTTTTCATTAAAACATATTTCCTCTTTTAATAAAAGCTTCCTATAATTAATCTCTCTTGTATAATTAAATTAATGTTATCAATGAAATGAGATATTTCCTACATCTAATTTTTGTTCCATTTCTAGAAATTATCTCGCTCTATTTTTCTATAAAAAGGAATTTTCCGACAAATTAATATTAGTGAAATTTCCTTCTGACAAATTTTTTGTATACTGACAAAACGATACGTAAGTTATTATTTACACTTTCCAATAATAAGAGTTTAATTATAAAATTGATACTTTTGTGATTCTGATTTTCATAACAAACTTTTTGAAATTATTTGAAAATACCGGGCATTATTATGACATCTTTCCGGTTCCAGTTGCTATCATAATATCACAGTGAAATATCAAGATATTCGGACATCGTTAAAATGATGTCGGAGATATAGTATCGTTAAGATGCTTACCTAGTTACGGTTTTGCAGAGTATAAAACGAGGTGATTACTTCGGATGATTTCTGCACGTTGCGATGAGTTCACGACCGCGAAACAAGACACTGCGATACACAACTACACGACCCATCGACTTCAGAAGTGGTTTCTTCCTTCCTGGAAACAGATGCATCGTTAGTGTAAAATATATCAGAATTCATCTTCAATAGCTATTCTACAGAGAAATGTTAGACCACCCAACTAATGGAAATGTTTTGCCTTTACGAATAAATATAACAATATGTAATAACAGTCACTTTGCAATTTTTCCTTTTTCGTTCTATACAACTACTTGTCACAAGTTCCAGCGTATAGAAATAATAGTTATTACCGGTAGCAAAAATAATAATGATTTGACATTGTCTGCGGTCTACTAATGACCACATAGTGATCATATTTAAAAAGAATCCATCATACAGTGAATCTACTAAAGAAACCGAAGAAACAGGAAGACCGTCGGAAAAACAATCGAGTGTTTTTTTCCAGGTAAAACGATTTTAGTCGCACACATTGCCGGTCAGACCGGGTAGGGTCGTTGCACTATTAACTCGGTACGTCTTAGTTTTGTCTAGATACTCGGCTCCTTGACCCTACTTTGCATCACGTGCCACGGCGTGTGGGATCAGGTACCATTTATCCACTCGAACCGGTTGGCGATGCTGTAATTCAAACCGCTTCGAGGGTTGCCATTGTTAACGAACAGAGATATCAGTGTTGGCCCCAACTTAATGTAAATAATAAGCGTTGCCGCGCTGCCAGAGAACTGGCAAAAATACCCTCGGGGTTGGGAACCTGACCGTTTGGTTTATTACTGGATCCTCTATGACTTATTCTCTATACGGATGCTTCCAAAGATTGAAAATTATCGTACAACTTATACGCCTTGAGGTAATTATACAGTCATCTGTTTATGGTTTGTGGAAGAAATATAGCCAGGTCTTGGATTCAAATGTCAATTAGTAGCAATGATTGATTTACCGATACCTACGTAGGGGTCGTATGAGATGGTTTAAGTATGTTTCTTGTTAGCCATTGGAGTCTGATTCAGGTTTTGAATCTTCTGTAAATTGCTATATATTGTTTCATTCGTTAGTATATTCCTTTCTCTTTCTGAGAATAGTTTGTATTTTTGTATGTATGTTTTATTATTAGAACTCCTTTTCTGGTTCGCTTTCCTTATACTTCCCTATTAATGGAATTTTTTCTAGCTCAGTTTAGCCTTTTTTAGCTAGTCTTTGTATTGTTTCATTTTATTGCTAGAGCTCTTTTTCTTCTATTGTAATGCAAAACTAAATCCGCACATTCATCAATATATATTATTCTTACTTTCCTAAGTTTAATCGTTGTTTCCTCTTCCTTCCACGATCATTACACACAGCATCCACAGTATAGATTCCACTCGGCCCTCGGTTCATAGTTACCGAGTAACTTTCATCGGCATTTTTTTCGCTTTAATGCTTCACGTACTCCACAGAATTTATCAGAAAATATGTTCTATCCAACACGCGATGATACACATATAACGGTCTAATGCACCTGAAGATGAGTATCACCTTACACATTTTCCCGCATTCACGACCTTTTTCAGCAAGGCACGCGAGAAAAGGGGGTCGAAAGATCGGGTGGCATTTATTCGGTCTATCCATTCGCAACATCGTAATTCAGGCTGCAGAGCGGAGGGTACCTATTGTCAGTGGAGAAAGATATCAGTGACAGTGAGTTTAGGTACTTAGTCGCGAGGTTGATATCAAAAGGGCGAAGCTATCCCGTGCCACAGCGATGCGTATTGTTCGTAAACGTGCCTTTTGTATTCCAATTGAAGCACGAATGGATCATCTGCGTCACGGGAAGGTACGACGCATTCCGGACCTTCCTTTTGTTTACGACGATAAGGACAAATAGGAAGAACCGAGGATACGCCAATGGAAGCAAATTCTCAACTTTTACGTTATGCCTTTGCCCCGTCCTCTTTCTATCCACGTTGTAGACATACAGATAAAGAACAACGATGCTGGCCTTTGTAAATTTCTCTTTTCCTCTTTTTTCCACTTCCTTCGGTTAAATATGCAAACCTCCGTTTCGAATAGCGTGCAATGAATGCTACGCGCGCTACGGAAATTGTAGAAAAATTGAAAATATTCCGTTTGTTATGATTTTCTTCGCTTTAATATGCAACTTGAAAGCATGTTACTCTTATTTCTTTTATTTTAAAGATGAAACGAGTCAGTGATATTTAGCAAATTACTGAAAATATAAGAAATATTCTTCATAGCGAGCTGTTTTAACATGCTACATGATAGGACAATTTTTTCTGCTTCCTTTCTTCCAATAATGATGAATGAATAAATGATGCTATCGAAATTGCAACACGGTTGAAAATATTCTTTGTAGCAGATTAAATCTTGAAATTTGAGATTTCGAATCCAAATTTTTGGAATATTTGAATAACATTCTTCCTGTTGCTCTCATATAAATAATATAGGACGAATGATTGACGTCTTTCAACTATTGAAAAATTAAAAACCTTTCTCATATCGATATAATATTGTGTGAAAAATACATTAGAGAAGAATTAAATGTTAATATTACTGACACATTTATTTCGATTTTATGCTCGACGCAACGAAAGCGTAAAGGAATTTCCTGGCCAAGTGGTTTGGAAAAAAATTGCTCTCAATTTCTGATTTCTCAAAAAGATGAGAGGATAGCTGTGTATCGATGAAAGTTATAATCCTGAGTGGAACTTAATGCTCAGCCGTAGTAGACACGAGTCTACTCTGGTAGAACGTATAAAAATACACATGATACGAAATCGTGCGTTTTCAGGCCGCACGTTCTGACCTCTCTAAATATAATTCTCATCGATAAAACTGAATTTCAAGTCGGTCGAAATTAATCCCGACCAATAATATAATCCAACCGTATAAAGCTTGGAGTCGAATAAAATACAAAAGCACTTCGCGATTCTCAAGAGAATATCAACAAATGCATGAATCTTTCAAAGTATCACGAACCAATCCAATCATAAGATATCAACCGAAAGTGTCGATGATATTTTCTCAAATAACAAATCGAAATGAAACGAGATGGAAAATAAACTGAAAAATCAGAAGAATTTTCGAAACAGCTTAATCAAAGAAGATACAAAATATGAATAAACTATCCTTTTTTTATCTCGTTGTTTAATTTTCAGTGAGTATTAAAACTATATATAGTCCTATAACCTTGTAATAAAAATGTAACTGTATAAGGGAAAATTAGACAGAGGATTGGGAAAATGGACAAAAAATTGGAAGCCTAGTTGTTGGAGGCTACAATGTTGCAGAAAATAAAAATCTATCGAACCCATCGGTCCGCGATAACGAAATTAGTCAATTACCAGCCGTTTGGAGGCCTGTTATCGTTAACTCTTTACCTTTATTTCTTCGCCGTGTGCAAGGGTATGGCTTAGACTCACGTAACGCGAGCTTTACAGTCGTAATGCATGTTTTTTGTCACGGCACATAGACGGAGATTAGATTTAGCCTCTGTCTTTGCTCGAAACAAGGTCCATGCATGAACAAAAGTCGTGGTCGGAACATAATGACGGAATGATTTCATCAAATATTCTGCGTATTGGATGTTTCAGAATAAAATTTCAAGGATTCTACATATTCTGTATTGTATATCTTTTTTCTATTTTCACTATTCTACATTCTATATTTTGTTTTCTACATTCTGTATTCTATGACGTATTTAGACCCCCTTACACAATAATTTACTAATTTACCTACGAATATTAAAAATTGAAAATTGATGAATATATCGATGACTTCAATTCTAACAGTTCTAACATATAATATTATAAAAATATTCCGATATATAAAATATTATAAAAATATACCGATTCATTAATATTGCAAACGTGCTCAAATGATAAAGACTTTGATCCTCTCCTTTTCTCTAATTAAACTCTTTTTGTTTTAATTTATAATACAACATTTCCTGTTCTACAGAATATAAAATATAAGTAAGATACGTGAAATATACGAAATATAGAATAATATTTCAAAGAATGATCCAGAAAAGAAATTAAAGGAAAATAGACTTAAATTTTTATGAAATATCAAGAGACCAGCATCTCTGGAAAAGTAACACATGATTTTTCTCATACATCAAAGGAAACTTCTCAAACGGTCGGTACAGAACAGAGGACTATGATCGTAGACACGGCGATGCACGAGCAGACGAGATGAGGACGCAGATTCTTGGGAAAGTTTATAGTGATCATGGTTAAAGATATTAAGGTCGAGCGTAAGGCAACGATGTAACTTTCCCTCGAAACCTTATATTCTCATATGGCATGAAAGCCGATCAATATCCTCAAAATAGAACGAATGAGTACACGCTTCATGTCGCACAAACGGAAAGAGAGAGAGAGAGAGAGAGGGAGAGAGAATGAGAAAGGGAGTGGAAAAGCAAAATTTTCCGAACCTCTGTTCACCCTAATATTGACGGAGCCTCATTATGAACAGCGACAGTCACGAATATATGAATGGAAACAAGAGGCGCATGGGAAATTATCGACACATCGCTCGAAGATATTTTAACTTACAGTGAAATGTGCCAGCCTTTTTCAGGAAGCAATGATACATCCTTTGATGATTCCATTTTATTCTATCTATTCTATCTATTACTTCCCTATAAAACGAAAGAAACCTTTGGGACAACTTAATACATTTAATTCATTTGTGAAAATAAATTTCATTTGT
This sequence comes from Bombus flavifrons, assembly GCF_040668555.2. Classification (NCBI taxonomy): domain Eukaryota; kingdom Metazoa; phylum Arthropoda; class Insecta; order Hymenoptera; family Apidae; genus Bombus; species Bombus flavifrons. The sequence continues at coordinate 4,824,281 of NC_138455.1, read as the reverse complement.
ACCATTTTGTACTGTAACTCTCATATAAGCTCAAAAATTTCATATAATTAACCTTAGTGTATGAAAGATTCTTAAAATCGAAATCAAGCAATTAATTTACACACTGTATTCTAATACATTTTTCTTGAATGATAAATGCGATAAGACATTTCATGTACTACATATATATAATATAAGTATACTAATGTAGTCATTAGTATACTAATAACAAATATTAATAAAATTCGTATATGTAGTTGTTAGTAAAATGAATAGAAAAGATATGATCTTAGTTAAGAAAGCAATACATAAAAATTAAAAAACAAATAACTTTGATACGAAGCTTATCCGTGCCCACTTACGTAAATTGTATTTTAATTAATTTCGCTAAACATATCGTTTATACGGTCATTAATATCCCACATACTATTCATTTCGTTCATTAGCATTAACAACCTTATCTGCTTATCCTAATACTCGGCGCCTCTGTATCAGAAATATCGCAGTAAAACTAATTATTCCGTGGAATAAATTCGAAAAATTGTAACTTGTATTTCAGAATTATCCATTATTCATACATCACTCGGTACATTTGAATTAAATAAAGATAAAAGACAGAAACAAAATCGAAATGAAATTTATATAATGCTAGAATAAATCGTTATTTATCAAAATCCCGATTATTCAATCGTTGTATTAAATTAATCAAATGAAATAATTATAGATTGTTCCATTTCACCATTGTTTGGTGTTGCTTTTATGTATCAATTTCATTTTTCAGCACTAGATGAATTGATAATTAAATTGAATTTGTATCAAAGAAATTAAAATAACAACTACGTGAAAAGATATAGAATCGAATCTTTTTCGAGATATTCTACAAAAAATCATTTATATGTCCAAAAAGACGCATGTAAATCTATACACAACACATATTGTACAATGACTGATAAATAAGATTAATGTATAATTGATAAATGAATATACATTGCGAATTTATAATATATATATGAAAGCGTTTATTTCAAGCATTCTGGTATTTCTAGTATTAATAAGTATTATAAATAAATTCAACGAAATATAAATATAGATAGTAAAATAGATACAAATTTCCATATAAGTAAATAATTATTAAATATGAATGAACAATGTTATTTAGTTTGTCCACCATTAATCTTTGATACATTATATGAAAACCCTAATACCAGAAATTTATGGATTGAATTATCATAAAATTCAAAACTCTTGATTTTCCACACGTTATTTTATTAGCCATAACTTGTGAAAATTACTATATATGTAACATTCATCTGAGAATTACCACTTTTTTTACAAATTTGCAAATTACGTATTAAAATGGCTATTTTCAGTTTTTTCAGTTATCGTAATTCAAACTATTCAAAGCAACGCCATCCAACAATAGTTATATATATGTATATTAATCCATTAAGGACCTACGTTGCATCAACGTAACATTTCATTCATAATTTTTCTCAGATTTATAGCACTACAATGAATCGTTTTCTTTTTAAACCATGGAAACCTTTCTTAATAAGTTTCTATAAGATATTTGCTATTCTACTACGACTTTTAGAAGTCTCAATCAAACGATATGTAAGTCACTTTATTTACTTACTTTCAATGATATTGCGTTAGAGCTTTTACGTATTATTTCATTATTCGGACCGGATCAAAACAACTAAATTACTTTGTTTATTCACAAAATATCTACCTTTGTGTTTTACACGTTTGATTCAAGTAGCCTTGCCCTGGCACACACCTGTTTAAATTCCCAATCGTCCGTGTTCTGCGTAACAGAAACGCGCCTACACTACTTCGCGAGAATCGCAATAATTTCGAGATCTCGATCTTCGACACTAACGACACAGCGATACCGCTTTTATCTTCAAACTACGACACTGCCGATCGCGGCGCGAATTCGACCGCGATTTAAATCGCGCCACTTCGACATCGTTCAACACCAGTCGAATAATCAGCTGAACGGGAACAAGAATAAAAGGGATAGTAGTAGTAGTAAACGAAAGGAAACGAAAATGAACGAGATGAACCGATTTCCCACGATAAACCACGACTCGCGACACTGTCGGTTCGAGGTCGTCACGACGACTGGCGGAATTGTCGACAGAGAGCGACACGACAGCCCTCGGCCGGGTCAACGCATGCGCCCTTTACACCCTGTGCCCAACCCTGTTTTTATAAAGACCACCCTTACGCTACGAATCTCCTTTCGAATACCTGCTTTCCTATTTTTTCATTCCTTTAATCCTTCCGCATTCAAGAATAAGATTTATATTAAACCTCATATAAAATATATTTCAATATAAAATGGAATATATATTCTATATTATATTCCAATGACAATCCTCATGATACGAATTTTCTTTCGAATACTCACCACCCTATGTTTTCATTCCTTTAATCCTCCCGTGTACGCAACAGAAGTCTTTGTTAATTGCATAAAATATATTTCAACATAAAATGAAATGTGTACTCCATATACATATATACATTGCAGTGATGACCCTTACTCTACGACTCTTCTTTCGAATACCGGCCTTCCTTTTTTCTCACTGCCTTAGTCCTTTCCTAAAGACTACAATTATTATAAAAATGCAAAATTTCGATACACATTATATTAAATAGAATGTATATTTGTTTTAGCAAAATGGACTTACTTGACATTTTAATTATATTTTACAACTATCCACATCGACCATAGCCATTTCCATCACCCATATTGGGCATATTTTATTAAATTAACATTAAATAATATTTAATCTTTTGTATTGTACTCACGTGTGTATGTATGTATACGATAATATTGTCTGCGAATGAGAATATTTGCTTTCGTGTAATTGGTGATTTTAATTGATGGAAAAAATAATTCCCATTGTTTGTTACAGTATCGTGGAACATTATGTAACAGAAAAATAATTTCTTTAATAGTTTTATTTCTAGTGACGTTGTTGCTTCACTCGATGACACATATCGTCCGTGGATAGCGTCACGATCGATTTAATTCGTGAGAAGCAATATCGAGTAATGAGAACTCAATTCTTTACTTCGAGATTCCGTAAACCTAATTAAATAATTTATGCGTTCAAATTATTCTATATGTCCCTGAAACGTTTTAAAATCTATCTAATTCTTGAAAACTATCGTGAAAGGAAATCATTTTACATTAACCATTAATAAAGTCAACCAAATACAATTAAATATTTTATTGTTATAATGTTAGATGAAAAGTAGAGAAGTTACTATTTGTAATGATTATAAATAATGTTGAGATGGTATAAAATTTTCTTGATAACTTTTAGGAATGAAATATTCATAGAAAATATTGTTAAGTAATAATTTAAACCACATAACATGAAGATTAAGGAATCGAATTAAATCATCTATATTTCTAAGCACTTTTAGAAATTAATTCTAATAAATAGATTGCGAGTCTGCATGCAAATTCATATTTTTAGAAGTATAAATAAAAAATGTTAACTTAAATGAAAATTTTCTAATAGTAATACATATATATAAAATATATATATGTATAAAGTAATACATATTCCTTATTTTTTATACTTTATATAATTTTGTATTTGTGAAAGTTTCTGTATATTTTTGCATACTCACATTTGTCATAAATGCACAAATATCCGCAGTTTACTAATAAATCATTAATAAAGTAAAAAAAAAGGGAAAGAATTACTGTTATTCATAATAGAACATATAATAAAATCACAAACAAGGATATACATAGTCAATGATAAAATTTAATTCATAATTCAGACACAGTTTGTATAAATATTTTTCCAACCGCCGCATATACCTATGTCGACACGATACTCTACTGTACCGACGGTCGACCTTACCGCTGTTTAACTTTAACGTATAGCGCCTAGCATTCGTTTCTAAAGCACGGTACATTGCAATGCAATAACAGAAAGGTCATCCAACGTAGAAATTTCAAGGCAAGAATGAAATTTCAAATATGGTCAATACCTTTTAAGAGTATAATAAATTGTATCTTATGCCACAATAATTTTTCGAGAATATATTATATTTGTTTAGAAGATCAGTCAACCATAATTAAAAATATTATATAAAATATAAATACCTTCATTTAGATATGTGTATTTTAAATTTTGATATTCTTGATTTTAATGCTGTTAATAACTTACAGTCAAGTAGATGTAGTAAGAAGGAGAAAAGATGTAGGAAATCAAACAAGATTCATACAGAAATACTTTATTGTAACAGAGATAGATCCTTCAATTCAAGTTTAGGAAACTGCACTCTCTGTTCAATCCATTTTGCTACAGTAAGAAGTTCCTTCTCTTTCAAAGGAGGTCCCATAAGTTGTAAGGATAATGGTAAACCACTCTTAGATAGTTTAATTGGCACATTAAGTGCTGGTATACCTGCCATATTAGCAGGTTGAGTACAATAATCTTGAATCAAACACTGTGCCTGGTTATCCATTGAAATAAAATCATTATAGGTAGGAGCTCCTGTTAAAGTGGTAGGAGTGAGTAGGAGATCAATATTATTATTCCATACTGCATCAAAATCTTCTGAGATTAATCTTCTTATTTTCATTGCTTTTACGTAATATTCTTCGTAATTTTCATTTAATAAAAAATAATTCCCGACTAGAATACGTTCTTTAACTATTTTACCAAACCCTTCAGACCTCGTCTTCTTATACATATTATGCACAGAACTCCATTCATCTGATCTGTAACCATACTCCATACCATCATAACAAGCAAGATTACTAGCAACATCACAACGATTTAAAATTGTGTAACACATTATAGAATAGTTAGTATGTGGCAATGATACTGTGGAAAGCAATGCTCCATCTTCACTTAAGTATTGAGAAATTTCATCCCAACATTCTTGTACCTCTGGGCTTAGGTTTTTCTCTTTATATTCCTTTGGTATTCCAATTCTAATATTATTAATATTTATTTTGTCTGGTATGTCAAATGGTACATATTCTTTTCGTAAACAAGTAGAATCAAACTCATCTGGACCAGCTATAGTATTTAAAACTAACACAGCATCATCTACATTTCTTGTAAGAATACCAGGTACATCCATTGAATTTACAAGAGGAATAAGTCCATAGCGCGACACCAAACCATAAGTAGGTTTTAATCCAATTAAACCACAGTAAGATGCTGGGTTTCGAGTTGAACCTCCAGTATCTGAACCAATTGCAGCATAACAACTTCCAGTTATAACAGCCACTGCAGAACCACCACTGCTACCACCTAAAATAAAATTCTTATAAAATATTTGATAAAAGACTTTAACCATATATACCTGCTATATGCCAGGAATCTGCATTTTTATTCTGTTCTGTATATTCTTTCATTTGATTATTGCAAGAATAAAATTTTGAAAGCAAATCTGAGTTCCATAAGTTTTTTGTTGGTCCATAATATGAGTCAATAGTTCCAGAACCCATAGCAAATTCATCGAGATTAGTTTTACCAATTAACACTGCTCCAGCATCTTTTAAACGTTGATACACAGTAGCATTGTAGGTGGGAATAAAATTTGACAGCATCTTTGATGCACAAGTTGTTAGATGACCTTTGGTACAATAATTATCTTTAATCGCAATGGGAATTCCATCGAGTTTTCCCAATAAGCTACAATCTTTTTGCCGTGAATCTGAGTTTTCAGCATGTTTCTTTGCTGTTTTATCGGTAATAGTAATATAAGCATTTAAAGGTTTAATAGCCGATGCAACTTTAATAGCTGCTTTTGTAACATCAGAAGGTCCCACATCACCAGCATTTATCTTTTGACTTACTTCTCTTATCGATGTAGTCAGTAATTTATTCATATTTTCCTAATAATGTAACCAAACAATGATATATATATACATATATATATACATATGATATAACCTCAATTCATTTGCCGGTAAGAAATAATTTTAAATAAATTGCTATAGAAAAGATGATATTGATACTTAAGAAATTGGTTAAAATAGTATCAAATTTTGAACTACTTCAAAAATTCATCGGAATTAGGCTAATAATGCAATAATATTAATTAAAAGTCACTTGGTAAACATATGAACTGTTTAGAACGTGTGTTACGTGACATGTATATATTATATTCAATACAATAAATAATTTATAACATAACTTTGAACTTAAATTTATTGTTACATATATTAATTGTTAGTAGTTTCTTTAACAGTTGCGCAATAATAATTACAATTTTCTTGCAGTAATGAGAAAAAAGTCAACAACTAAAACAAGATGGATATATTATTACACTATTTTCTCATTTGAAAATACTGCACATAATTTAAATATGTAAATCAAATTGTCAAATCAAGTGAAATAGATTCATTTATATTCTAGTATTATTTTATAAATTGTATTTACTACATTCGAAAATACAGAAATTATAGGACGTTTTTAAATATATTCAAAAAGTAAAAGAATATGACTTTTTTTATTGATAGATTCATTTATTGATTTGATATACTAAATCCCTTTATGTATATGATTATGGCTTATGAAGATAGTTATAATCATAATCATGTCAGAATGGACAACATATAGCATCAAAACTTGTAGTTATGAAACCTTATGATATTCCTAACTTCCACTTTCAAAATATCTATACACGTATCCCTAAATATTTTATCTTTTAAATTAAATAAAAATATCTTATTTCCTTTTTATTATAAATTTTTTGCATTATTCAAAGATTTATCCAATTGTCTAATCAATATATTTCTGCTAATATGTATGTAGAGCAATTTGTGTAAATAAAATTAGTACTTCAAATAAATGCAACAGATATAAAAATAAAAAAAAGATTGGTCAATTTTTTCCACTAAGAAATGGGTGCACATGTTTGACCACTTCCACCTTTCAAAAGTTGCATTGAACTTGCTGCCATTTCCATTTGATTCTCTGTACGTTCAGAGGTTTCCAAGATGGCGAAGAAAACGTTAGCAGATAAAACACTTCAAAACGAAGATAATGTTAAAAATAATGATGATATATTTAACGACGATGAAGAGCCAAATTTCAGCGATCCTGAAGGATTTGTAGACGATATTACCGACGAAGGTAAACAAAACTTATCCTCAATGAATTTTCATCAATAGAAGCTATGCCAGGACGTCTGAAAGCATGGCTACGTATAATCGCAAATGTGGCATGCATACCTAACCTAAAAAGCCACGAGTGTTTCATACTTTGTATTAAATATTACTTCGTAACTTATATTGAATATTATTTTGTTCAACTTCTTTTCAGTTTAATATTCTTATTTGCAGAACTCCTTGGTGATATCTTGAAGCAAAAACCATCAGAGACAGATGGAGTGGAATCCGTAATCGTCGTTGATGGAGTTCCCCAGGTTGAACCAGAAAGATTGGAAAAACTTCAATCTGTCATTAGCAAAGTCTTAGGAAAATTTGGCACAATAGTGAATCAATATTATCCCAAAAATGAAAATGGATATACAAAAGGGTGTGTACTAATGACCTATATATTATCCTTAAGAAATTATTCAAATGTTATTGTATTAACTATATATTTTTCATTTCAGGTACATATTTCTAGAATATAATAATCCTCTTAATGCTTTAGCAGCTGCCCAATCTGTAAATAATTACAAAATTGACAAGCAACACACGTTCAAAGTAAATTTGTTTACCGATTTTAAAAAATTTGAAGAAATTGCAGATGAATGGGAACCTCCAAAACCACAAGAATTTAAAGCTGCAGCAGATTTACATTATTATCTTTTAGAACCAGATGCTTATGACCAATTTTGTGTACTTTGTGGTAATGGTCCTTCTGTTACTGTTCAAGTCTGGCAGAATTCTGCTCCTGAACCAACATTGCTTGAAGAACGTTCTGTAAGTTATTATATTTTATTCATTTTAATTGATCACTTATTGAGTACTAAATTTTTATATTTTCTGTAGCGCTGGACTGAGACGTATGTTAAATGGTCTCCATTGGGCACATATTTAGCAACATTCCACAAATTGGGTGTTGCATTATGGGGTGGTCCTCAATTTTTACAACAAGCCAGATTCAGTCAGAAGGGTGTTGAATGTATTGACTTTTCTCCTTGCGAACGTTATTTAGTAACATACACTCCGCGAACTGATCTTGGTTCAGATCAGAAACGACTAGTAATTTGGGACATTCTTACTGGACAAGAAAAACGTGCGTTTTTCGCAGATGGTTCTTCAGTATGGCCTATTTTCCGCTGGTCGCATGATGATAAATATCTTGCTCGTATGGGGGAAGATGTTTTGAGTGTATATGAAACACCAGTATGTTCCTTTCTTTAATGTTATAAATAGCATTATGTTTCAGCATGTTTGGGTTTTAGTAACCTTATTATAAATATTGCAGTCATTTGGATTATTAGATAAGAAGAGTATAAAAATTCCCGGTATCAGAGATTTTAGTTGGTCTCCAACAGATAACGTTCTTGCTTACTGGGTACCAGAAGATAAAGATGTTCCAGCTAGAGTCACTCTTCTCGAAATCCCAAAGTAATACATTTTTAATAATTTTCACTATATTCCATATTTCATAAATTATTTAAATTATAAGTTGTAATACATATTTTTAGCCGAAATGAAATTCGTAACAAGAACTTGTTTAATGTAGCTGATTGTAAAATTTTTTGGCAAAAGTCAGGAGATTATCTCTGTGTGAAAGTCGACCGTTTTGCCAAACGCAAAGAGAAAACAGAACAGAAATATACGGTATTTGTTAAATTAGTTATTGAATCTATTAAAATGTATGTAGCATGCGTATAACTTTATGTTTATTAACAGGGTATGTCTTATAACTTTGAAATCTTTCATATGAGGGAAAAGCAAATTCCAGTCGATAGTGTAGAAATAAAAGAACCAATCCATGCATTTGCTTGGGAACCTGTTGGAAGCAAATTTGCTATTATTCACGGAGAGATTCCAAGCGTAAACGTTAGTTTTTATGAAGTACGATACGGTCATCAACCAGCCCTTCTTAGTAAGCTTATAACAATTATCCCATAAATTTCAATATCACCATGGTATTATGTACATAAATATTCATTTTATTCAACAGAAAAATTAGAGAAGAAGGCTTGTAATCATCTATTTTGGTCGCCATCTGGACAATTTATTGTTCTTGCTGGATTGACAACCATGGCAGGGGCTTTGGAATTCATTGATACTAATGATTTTACTATCATGAACTCAACTGACCATTATCAAACTTCAGATGTCGAATGGGATCCTACTGGACGGTAAGAATTTATTCTCATATATTTATATATAAAATATTTTATAAATATATATTTTTTAATATAACAATTATATAAATATATATTTCATTACAGGTATGTAGTAACAGCAGTTTCGAGTTGGAAAACTAGCGTAGATAATGGATACTGGATATGGACATTCCAAGGACGTATCTTAAAAAGAGTTAATCTTAATCAGTTCAATCAACTATTATGGAGACCGAGACCACCAACGTTATTAACACCAGAACAAATTAAAGAAATTAAGAAAAATTTAAAGAAATATTCTGCACAATTTGAAAGCAAAGACCGTATGCGACTGACGCGCGCCTCGAAGGTACTTATATCATACTGTATCGATATATATTTAATATGAATTATGCATTTACTAACAAAATTATTTTTTAGGAATTAATCGAAAAACGCTGTGCAGCGATGAAAGCATTTGAAGAATATCGTTCAAAACGTATACAAGAATGGAATAACCAGAAGAAACGACGTTTAGAATTACGTAATGGTTTGTATTGTAATAAATTTCTTTTTTGGAATTTGAAAGTGAGGTATCTTACACAATGCTAAACTCTTTTTCAGCTATCGACACCGACGAATTAGATTCTGATTCAAAGAATGTAGAAGAGGAAGTAATAGAATTTTTCGTCAAAGAAGAAACATTCATCATCGACGAGAAATAAAACTGTGTGGAAGAAGTTTTCATCTCTGCCATTTTTGGAAATCTCTAGTGCAAAACCAATTCAGTCATTTGTGAAAAGTGTCATCGAAGTAATTATCTTCCAGAGCCACATAAATTGTGGCTCACAATAGTAGACTGAAATGACTATTTTAAGTGGTTATGAACAGTTTTTCTTATACTATTTCTGCACCTTAATTGGAATTTCTTCCACTTACCCGACGTTGCGTATGAAACGTCGTAAACGTAGTACCATAAAGTTTTATCATGTTCCATACAGGATAGTATGTCATTCAACAAATAATTATTATCAATACAAACATATATGACGTATTTTTTTATTTATCAAACCCATATAGCTCGATTTATTCAGTTTCATATATTTATAAATAGAAAGAGATCTATTAATTTATAAATTTCTCATAATTTAAACACGATGTAAATGATAAATGAAGAAAATTTTGTAAATTAATAACATAAATTATAATATTCTTTTTTATAGCTTTAATTCATACAATTATTTGTATTAGAAAACGATTGCCACCGGTCTACGAATTATGACTTAGATTATAAATGGTAAACATTAAACAGACATAATACTAAAAATAATATCGAAACAGAAGAACGACAGCACATACCCAACTCGGAGGAATTCTATCCCGTTCAAAAAATGTTTTATTTGTTACACGTTTTGCGCATGAAAACAAACGTTCATGCTCTCTTTGTAATTCATTTTGTAAGTTTCTATTCTTGGTTATAATAGTAATTTGAGTTTCCAAGTCTTTGTTGACAGATCTGTAACCTAGGATTAATTTTTTTCTATTATTTTAAAATCAATTTCTTTTTAAATTTTAGATCTTACCAAAATTAGGGGATCCAATAAGCGTGAGACAAGGCTTTTCTTGTTCTGGTAAAGAATACCAAAGTCCTTTAGCATGATACGTCCATCCTGGCCTAATAAATTCCCACAAAATTACTCTATTTTGTTGTCCTAACTTGTTACAGTATTTAACAAATGCCTCCTCTATTTTTGTGTATGCTGCCGGAATGCAACCAGCAATGCCTTTTGCAGCTAAATATGACATGTGACATTAGTTTAAAAAGTAAATAATTTTCACTCAGTTGTGTTTACAACATAAACTTACTAAAGAAACCATTAGCAGTCGGATGTGCTGTCAACAAATGACATGTTCCTTGACAGTGTTTAAGTAATGCTTCACTGTACTCTGAAGTTAAGTTAAAGTAACCAGTTGCTAATTTGAGTGTTGTACCTGGCGGAGCTGTCTGTAAAAGTTTCAATGTTATCTGGCTATCGTGATAAATGTTTAATTGACCCATCTGTACTGAAGGAAAAATCCAAGTATCTACATCTAAATCTTTTGCTACAAAAACAACCATACTTATGCTTCAATCTTGTTGAGTTATGTTTTATAAATGATAAAGAGTGATAAAGAGTATGATAAAGAGTACATATGTACCTATTTTTTCAGGATCAGAATATTCTTCTAATTCTCTCTGGAACAAAGCTTTCACACTATGTGCAGCTTTTTCAATGAATGTAATAGGATCCTTAAGAGGATTGGCTTTCAGAGCAGGATTTAATACTGTATTTCCATCAGGTTTAAGTACAAAACTAAATTCTCCCACTCTTTGGACTAGCTCATCATAAAAATCACAAAGTTCTTCACAATCTTCAATCACAAAATAACGATCTTGTCTATTTGTAAAATAGTCATTGCTAAGGTTAGCACTAAAAAATATATTTAATTATAACTATTTGCTTCAATGACTTTACATAAAATTAGATATTTAAATATTTACCCACTAATTATTATGTCATTGTCTATCATGTACAATTTCATATGTTGTAATCCTATCAATTCATTGAAACGATCTGGTGTAATCATTTTCAAGAACCCACGAAGTTTTGGAGTATGATACAAGAAAATCTGACAACAATGACCATGTTTTCCATTAAGTAATGGTTCCAACATTTTACGAGAATTTAATTTACCTCTAGATCCCCTCATAAAATCTATCAAAATTTTAACTTCAACATTACCATTACTTGTAATTAAAGCTTCATTTACAGCATTTACCTAATAATAAAAATATTACTATTTAACATGTTAAAGCTTTAAATGCTTAGATCTTAGAGTATGCTTACTAAATTAGATTCTAATTTTCCTGTGCCTAAATATAATGATGCAAATGTTATTCTCTTCCTTGCATTTTTACACTTTTGTACAAGAGTGGAATAAAATACACTTGGTTCATGAATTACTTTAATCTGAAAATACAAAACTATGTTAAGTGCATTCTGAATTCTTTCTGAACTAAATATTTTTTATATCTACCTTAGATCCATTTATGGCAAAGCAAGGAGCATTTTTATATAACCATGTTAATGTATAAAATTCAGATTGAATTGTTTCAAATTCTATATCTTTCTCTTCAGCAGTCATAGTAATTGATGTAATATCATTTACTACAGGTGAAAAAGAAAATTTTAATTCTGATTGACCAGAAATAAATAGTTTCCTTATATGAAACCTGAAATTTTATTTTGAAAGATATCATGTATAAATACATGTTTATAATCATAAATGTAGAAATAAATATAACAATAAAATATTGGTAAGAAAATCATGAAAACTGCGTTAGTTTCATTCATTAAAATTCAAGTCCAAAGTCATAACCCACATGATATTTTTCATTATACGTATATATAACACGATTTACGTATCGAAAAATGAATATCATTAAATTAATTTCCCAATGCAACTTTTATTTCGAATTTTTATTTTTTGTAAATATGTAAATATCAGATTCATCGTATGTCAAATTACATGTGGCGAATGTCCTTGTGTCAAATCAACAAACATAGGTTAATCTACCTTTATTTGCTATGAAAAGAATGAAATTTGATAGGACATCCATATTGGTTGGATTTTTTATATTCTACTCACCGCTTTGCAGCTTTCAAAATTACGTTATGCATGGGTAAATTCTTAAATAACAAGGCATTAACAATAACAGACTTCAAATTATAAATAACTCTTCCCTCCAGGGTACAAATTGCAGCGCACGCAATCTTTTGGCCCCTTTATACATTATATAAACATATTTACATATATATATACTTACATATACTTCTACGCTGTATTCAAATACAAACAATTTTAAGATAAATTAAAATAAAAATACTCGGTTTATCTTTTACTCCAGTTTTATTAATATATTAAATATTTATAAAAAAATATCATCTCGTTTGGGTTAATAAATTCTTAGAGAAATATACGAAAGATTTTAAAGCAATATATTTGTAAAACTAAACTAACATTCTATTAAATAATATACATATGTACCATTTCTTTAGATAACTTGTGGCAATTTATTGGATTTATGATCATTTCCACGAAAACTGCTTTTCTTGCCAATGGATCTTTTATAGTTTTCCGAGACCTTTCAAATATTCGGTTTCTTATTACAAGAAACATTTTGTAATAATTAGAATAAATAATAATTGAAGAATAAGAAAAATTTTTTGTTAAAAGTGGTACTTTTTCTATTGATTAGTATTAAATTTTTCGCTTTAATTGGTGTATTTGATCTCCAACTGAAAATAACATTTATTTGAACAGTGTTTTGGAAAAGTTCATAATAATTTTGTTTAAATCTCGTAAAATGTAGAATATATGTACAGAGAATAGGCATAAAAATCTAATACTTATATAAATTACAAACGAAGCGCCTCTTCGCGGGGACACTTGGAATCAATGGTCGATGGAAAATACATGTAAAGAGTAGCAAAGGATTGATGAAGGTAGAGGATTCATATCAGAACAGGCGCAAAAATGGATTTAAACGTTAAGAAATTAGTGAAAGACGCTGGTGCTGCGCTTAGTAGAGTCGTACAGGTAAGAAGTGTTTAATATAATAATTCAACAAATTCATGTTAATAAGAAAATGTACTAGTTAAGATACTTGTGGCTGAACACTGTCATTTCTGACATTTTGTACCTTTTTTCAGTGAAGAAACATTTCGATGAAATAATCATTACTTGGCAATTACTATTTCATTTAATCTCTATGATATTATATATTTTGTAATAATTTTTATATGTGATACGTTATGTGTATGCTTTTATTTGTAATTTTTTTCTAGAAATTAAATTTAATTATTATTGAAATGTAAGGTTAGTAAATATATAGCACATTTGAATAATTGTTTCTATACTGTGCTATTTGTTAATTTTCTTGTTTGTAGCAGTATCATTCTAGAGTGATATTGCTTATCTTTATAAAATTCCTTAATGTGTAAGACTCCAGAATTGTTTAAGAGTTGTTGAAGAGTTTAAGTAATTAATCATTTGATGACTCAGAATATATCAAATAAATTGGGATGACTAACACTTGTCATTTTTAATATTTATGCTAATGTCATCAAAATTTAGTCAAGAGATATATTTTATTGTTAAGAAAAATAGAAAAAATAATAAAGAATTAAAAATTTAGTTGCCTTAATTTACTATAATGTTTAAAATTTGGCTGTAGTTGACAGAAGAAACATTGGGAACATCAGAGAAAACTGAATTAGATGCTCATTTAGAGCACCTTGCAGATAGAGCAAATGCAACTAAAACATGGACTGAAAAGATTCTTAGGAATATGGAGGCAGTACTTACTCCAAATCCAGGTATTATAAGAATATTATATGATACATTTAAATTATAAAGCTTTACACATATTTATGCAATGTATTTTTTTTTACAGGCAATAGAATTGAAGACTTTTTTTATGAGAAGATTGATAAAAAGAAACCTAACAGATTGAGCAATCTAGAATATGTAGGCATGGATATGATAGAGGCAGGAAATGATTTTGGTCCAGGAATTGCTTATGGTATACAAAATTAATTTATTAATTATCATTGCTCTGTAATTTTATATAAGTTTTAAAACTTCTGGTTTAGGCAGTGCACTAAACAAGGTTGGACAATGCCAGCAAAAGTTAGGACAAATTCAGAGAAATTTCATTAAAGATTCTGCTAATTGTTACATACAACCTTTAAGAAAATTTTTGGAAGGTGAAATGAAAACTGTTACCAAAGAAATGTCAATATTGGAAAATAAACGGTATGTATTTCATTTTTTTCTGTACATTTAAATGTATGTTGTTAATATTACTAATTTTTATTTTCAGATTGGACCTAGATTCATGTAAAAACCGAGTAAGGAAAGCAAGAAGTATGCTGGGTCAGCAGAGTGTAAGTTTTACTATTTATCATTTTATTTAATTATATACACTATATATTTACTATGTGCTTTGTCCTATACACTGCTGCATCTCATAGGAGACTGGGGTATCACCTGAAGTATTACTTGATCAGGTATTAATGGAGTTGACACCTTCAATGATTCAAAATTTGAGACTAGCTCTGTACTCTTTTAAATACACGTTTAATTCTTTTATAATTTTATATTTTTTATTTAAAGTTTTGTAAAAAATGGTAAAATTTGCAATTACAAATGGATAGATTTAAAAGTTTCATAAAAAAACATTTTATGAAACTTTCATTTGTAATTGCAAATTTTACCATTTTTGTTATAATGATGTTTATGCTAACCATACATAACTTTCATTGTAAAGTTATGCTGTAAGTTATTTCCATTATTTGTCATTTTATGTTGCACAAACAATTTTTTATGCTAATCAGATGCAAGGAATAAAACTCTTTATTACTCTACTCAGGCAGAGAGGGAGTTGAGAATAGCGCAATCGGAGTTCGATCGTCAAGCAGAGATAGTGAAATTATTGCTGGAAGGTGTTCAAAGCTCTCAGGCTGGGCACTTACGTTGTTTGCATGAATTTGTCGAGGCACAAGCGCGTTATTACGCTCAATGTCATGCAACAATGCAAGATCTGCAACGTGAACTTGCTGGGTAAGATGACAAACTTTTCTTTAAAAGTTTTTTCTTCAAACATTGTTTAATTATCCTGCACTGACCTTGTACAGCTATCCCACTCTTTGGTGATCCGAGTGAGTAATGTCTAATAATTATTGGATGCTGTGTCATATATGACACATAAAAGTATTTAGGATAAGCTTATAGAATCATTACTCATTCGCAAAGATCATCATGTAGAATATTCTACTGCTTAAAATTCTGCTCATTTTTATAAGCGCAATATATGTAATGTTTTTTTTGTTTGTTCTAAGTAGTAATTGTAATCTATTTTATTTATATGTTTCACAATAAAAATGGTATCTTTGTTTTTGCTCTAGTCCTATGCTTCTTATACTTATTCTTCCTCCGATGTATTCTTTCTATTCTTTATCTTTGCCTGCATGATTGGGATTGCAGGACGCGTCAGCCGAGTCCTTTGCTGCGAGTCAACAGCGAAGATGTGATCGAGCTAACACCCTCACCTTCACAATCCCAAAATTCCTCTATAAATCCACCCCTTTCTGATTCTACTTATGTTACTGCTACCTTTGAGACGAATACTTCGAATGTTTAGCTTTACAAATTTATAATCGCGTTTAAAAAAAGGGCAATAACTACTTCGTAATAATTGTGATCTAAAATAATAAACAGAAGCTTACTGCATTTTTTCTTTGATATATATATAGGTATATACATACATGTTAACAAATACAATTTTAGAAGTATGTTAAATGATTGTTAGTCTATTATGCTGCTTTAAAACTTGTAACTATCAGAAATGAGTGAATAAATTATCTCTATGAAATGTTTATTTACCGCTAATGAATTTTGTATAGTAAAATAATAGCAATTCAGCTATGAAAATAATGGAATTAGGAGAAGAATTTTATTATGTACATTTTTTCTTTTTTTAAATATTTTCATACTTGAGTCAATATCCAAATATGCACTGTACAGCTGATTAATGTTTGTTCCTAATGCATGTTGCTAAATTTTCTTTAGTACTAACAATGTATCTGTTAAAAGGTATTGGGATATTCTTTCTCAAAATTTCGTTATCTTTCTTTTAGTATTATCTATGTTTTCCTATTTGTCAAACCGCTTATGCTTTCATATGTGTATCAATATAATTTATCAATAATTTTAATTATTTTTATTCATGTGTATGTAGCATGTAGATTATATAAAATCCTAATGGTAATCAAAATTCTTGCATATTTCTTACAAAATAAAGAAAATTTTAGTATTTGTAGTATTATCAAGTTTTTTATGTTGAATTATATAGTCTACAAATACAGTCCAAATTTTAAATGTTAAAAAAAAAGTTTCTCATGTTTGCACAAATAGCTGATTCACTTTAAAATGCATGTTCACCAAACTCAACCAAATTGTAATTTATCCTACCCAGCTTATCTGGGGGTCCTTATCATCCGACTACCCAATCAACATCCAATGTATCAGGAAATGACGATGAGCAACTAGCAAGGGTATTATGCGATTTTTCTGCGACAAATTCTGAAGAATTAAGCGTCGTGCAAAATGAGGTAACAAAATTTGTGATTTAGTTAAGAAGAAGCATGTTTGCAGCATAGCCGTACAAATGGCATGAAACGTTATTAAAAGTGAGTTGCATTTATTAGTTCAATTATATTTATAAAAATTTCGTGATATCGATTGGAAATATTTTATAATTTACTTACATTAATTGTACGAACTTTTTATTCCCTTAAACTCAAACGTATAATAACGTATAATAAGTTAGCACATTTCTTAGAAATATATTATATGTATATGAATACAGATAAAAAATTATGTATTTTAAAATCGTTAAATTTAGTGCAATATAAATGCGTTTTTGGTTTTTTATATATATAATAGAAAAGATGTAGTAGATAACACATAATGTTACTTATATAAGAATTTTCCATGATATATTGTCATATAGTTTAAAATTATTTTATATGTAGTTTAGATCTTTTTGTTTCTATAATGTATAAAATAAAAGTAGAACGTTTGAAGTAGTGTAAATAAATTCTTATAGTTTTATGTATCATAAAAATGATACAAGGTGTTACAAAATAAGAAGATATATACTTATATACATTGGGATCGCATATGATACTCAGTTATCTTAAGTCTCTCTGTTTAAAAATTAGCACTTTTATATACCTGACATTAAATCTTTAAGAAAAATTATGCATGATATATATATCTATATTTTTTAGTTATAAGTTTCACAATGTATAATTTTCTTACTTTTGTTAGATTTGTTTTTGGTGTTTAATATATCTGTTTGTTCTGATTTCATTTGTATATTTGTTTACGTATAAAGTATTGTTACGTGTATGCATATAGTAAAGCACATATAAAAGAACACACATGTACATTTATTCAATTTTGCATGTATAAAAAATAAATTGTCATTCATTCTGTTAAATGTATTTTATTTTCTATAACCTTAAACATGTCTCAGCAGATTTTTACCTCTCAAGTCTAGCTTTTTCGAAGTTTGGTAGATTATTTTAAACGAATTTATTAATATGTTATAAAATTTTATAAAATTCAACTATCTTGTAGGTAATTACGGTTATCGAGATACCCGGCAATGAGGAGTACGTAATTGGTATAAGCGGAATAAGACGAGGAAAAGTACCCGCAGCATATCTAGAATTAATTGATGTTGGTCAACGAAAATTCAGTCAATAACTTTAATGCACATTCCTTGCATTTAAATGCTTCATTCTACTTTCAATTTTAACTGCATTTGCATTATGCACTATAAAATATTTCTTCCACTTCGTGCAATTAATGTAAAAAAAATTACCAAAATGTGATCAATTGAGAAACTACATTTCTTGGATTATATATTTCCTGCTCCTAAAATCTACATAAATAATGCATATCAAACAAGAGCAGTCAATTTTTAAAATACGAGAACACAATTATATAATACGATTAGTTAGAAAATGTTTCCATAATTGTAAATCAGTTGTTGTTCAAAGTGAAAACTGTATTCTATAAATATTAAAATCGTGATATATACTAATACACGTTAATATTGTCTTTAATAAATATATTCTTCAAAATAGGTGTCACTTAATCTTAAAATGAAACCCTTAATATTGTTTTATTAATTTATTAATAATCAAGAAAA
Organism: Bombus flavifrons; assembly: GCF_040668555.2. Taxonomy (NCBI): domain Eukaryota; kingdom Metazoa; phylum Arthropoda; class Insecta; order Hymenoptera; family Apidae; genus Bombus; species Bombus flavifrons. The sequence goes on along the minus strand of NC_138455.1, from coordinate 4,805,194 downwards.
TATAAAATTACTTCTTTTTTGATACACCCACTGTACGACCGCGACGACCCGTAGTCTTTGTGTGCTGACCACGTACACGCAAGCCCCAGTAATGACGTAAACCTCGGTGAGCACGAATTTTCTTCATTCGTTCCAAGTCCTCACGAAGTTTTGAATCCAGATATGAACTAGTAAGCTATAAAATATAATATAACAATTGCTATTTTGTAACTTCTTTAAAGACTGAAATAAAAAGAGCAATGTAAGAAATGTAACAGTACTGAACTTTATATGTTGCATGTTAATTAATTATTTGACACACCATTTAACTTCAATGTTAAATAGCAACCTATCATGCAGTTTCTCTAGCACAAGCTACCATCTAATCCATACATAAAGTTCATATGGTTAGTCGTGAAACTGTGCATTACATAGTTAGGGATCTCTTATCTTTTTCTTTTGTTATACACACCTGTGAATATTTGCCATCAACAATATCTTTTTGTCTATTCAAGAACCAATCTGGGATTTTGTACTGCCTAGGATTAGCCATAATTGTTACAATTTTTTCAACCTGATAACAAAGAATCAAATAAATATTATAAAAATATGATAAATCTTGTTTGTATGACATTATTGTTAAATTAATTCTTACTTCTTCCTCTGAGCATTCTCCAGCACGCTTATCTAGATCGATATCAGCCTTTTTTAAAACGATGTTGGCGTAACGACGACCAACACCTTTAATTGCTGTCATAGCAAACATAACTTTTCTATTACCATCAATGTTCGTGCCCATGACACGAAGAATGTGTTGGAACTTCTCTGGAATTACAAGCGACTGAAACATAAATTTGAAGTAATTAGAATAAAATCATTTCGTATGTAACTCGCACGCATTAAGATTACAGCGCGAGATAACCTATAAACGTATACTGTCATCAGTTAATTGTTCCGAAATTTATTTCTATATACGATAGAAAATAATATGAGAACATGAAAAATATAGTAAAAGAAAAAACAATTAATTAAAGAATCTTATATTATATTATAATTCTTGGAAACAGAAATCATAACCAAAACATTCAACAGATAACAGAATATTATTTAACTATCTTTGAAAGGTTAAAAAATATTTTCTTAACCGGTTACACGAATAATCGTTTTGTAATTTTTTTATTAAAAATTTGTGTATTTTGCATAGGATTCTCTCTACAATTAAAGATTTAAACTTCTCATACACGAAACTCACCATCTTGCTGCAGTGCCTGTCACAGAAAGAACTAAAACCGGAACCGCATTCAAATCCTTCCTAAAGAGGGCATTGATAATCCATTATTAGCATTGAAAAATATAATTAAGATGAAAATATATTTTAAATTATTGTAAATTAATATACTTAGTATTTTAAATAATTCAATAAAATTTTAAATAATTAAATTAAATAAGAGCTTTTTATATAACGAGTATAGAATGTACTTTTATCAAAATATTATTTTATAAAATTGACAGTTCTGCATTAATATTGTTGAAAATTTATAATTTTCAAAATTTATAATTTTTGTTATTTAATACATAGTTATACATAATATTAACAAATTCTTTTAAATTAAAATTATGTACCTGTTAATTTAATACGATTAGACTATACGTTGACATTATGTGGCAGCAGATGGCGCTCTTAGTACTATATTTATAAAGGATATATTCATGTAATATAAGATAGAGTCATTATTGCAAATAAGTGTATGTATTCTCCAATTTTATAACACTTTAGTTTCTGTTATACTAGATTATAAAACGTACTAATGAGAGGATAAATAATAAAGTAGGGAGTAAAAGTTATACAAAACATTAGACTATGCAGTGAGTTTTTGAGTCACAAAAAGTTATTAAAATCCATCAGAAATATACTTGGAATACTATCCACATTGCGCCTGCGTGAATTTCGATTGGATTTAAATGAATACACTGGAAATGAATATTGTTAGGAAAGTTTTCAAGCATAGTGCAATGAAATCGACCTCGTGGGTATAATTTCGATAACTCAATAAAAAACGAAGGACTGAAAAGTAATCGTGTATGTAGGAGGATTGCCGTTTTCCATGGAATACGATTTCCTGCTTGGTTTTCCAACGTTTGCCTCCTTTCCTAACCCCAACCTAACCCGGATCCAGGAGGGTGGAACAAAAACGAGCGTCCAGAGGGTAATAGGAAGAAGAAATTCCGAGGTATGATACTTCTCTGATTCGTTTTACGACGGTCGTTTCCTCGAATTAGGATGGAATAAGAAGGAATTGGTGAATCCGCTGATTTCGACCAACCCCTCTTTTATCCTGTTCTCTCGGATATACACGTACATCATATAAATATGCAAAAGTTCATGTATGTAAATGCACGACTATTTGCTGAAACGGAAGAGAGATTTTACAAGAGAAGTTGGTATATTGTTTGTTATCAAAATACCAATGCATGATACCAAATTAAATTAAGGTTATCTAATTTTTTATTTATAAGGTATATTTGCTCCCTAGTAGTTTATTCTTCTTTCTTATTCTTTTATTTTCAGATTATGTAATAATTATAAACATCTATCTATAACTTTTTTATCTATGAGATTATAAATACAAGTAAACCATTCATGTGAACAATTTAATAATTTGCAATTGTTGAAACAGAATTATCTGTAATTTTATGATTAACTGGTGAGAACAATTCATGTTAAATGATATGACTACTATATGAGTCAGAGCATAAGGTAGATTATGCTTTCTTTTACCAAAAAGGAATCAGTTCGGAGATATTCGAAAATATTACAGCCAATTAAGTGTTTGATATGAAATAAACTTTTCTAAAAAACATTTCACACAATATTAAACAAAAGTTTATTTCATATCAAACACTTAATTGGCTGTAATATTTTCGAATATCTCCGAACTGATTTCTTTTTGATCCAAGAAGCAATATAAGTTTAATCTCAGCACGAGAATGAAAGTCAAGACCACAAAGGTCCGAAAGTGTTAAGCGTTAATTTTCCCCTGAAACGTGAGATCGTGACGTTTGTGACGAATAAACGGGAAACTAACCGTTCACTATTCCAATAGCATGAACATTGAACGATACAGAGCAGCTATAGTTACCGGCACGTGCTGACATATGGGCTTTAGGGCTTTGTCAGTATCCAGTGGTCTCTTTGCGGGGGTGGTAAATGGTATGTCATCGTGTTAAATGGCCCTGATGCCCACGAATCCATTCAAGGGCGTATCTTTACCAAGATTCAAAACCAATTCTTGCGGCTAATTTCCACCGTTTATACGTTTAATTGCCTTTTCAAGCCACCTGGACTACTAGCGCTCCATGAACCGATCTCGTTCAATGGAGTTTCAAATTGTAACGTTTACAATTTCCTAGAATCTATTGATTTCTATTGTCACTCGAAAATACGATATTATATGTCACACTTTCATCCGTATTGTATCTTCTCGACTAATCTGTCCATTATTTTATTAATTTTATTATTTTATTAATTTTATTATTTTATTAATTCATTATATTCATTAATATGTCCATTAATACTCCATCTGTCTTTTATCTTTAGACCAAAGTTTGAATTATAATTTTATTAGAAGAATTATAATTTAATATAATTATTAAAATTTAAGAAGTGAAATATCTAATATACTAAATTGCTATATTTTTACTTTATCTCATGTCTAAGGGATGAAACATCTAGTATCCTAAATCGGTATAATTATTATCTTATTTCATTACAATCCGAAGTTGCTGCTTGATTAATATCTGAAAATGATTACTAGAGATTTGAGTTAACCATTATTATTTTATGAACACGGTTCGCAATTACGCAGAGTGAAACCGAAGTTATATTTTTATGGGCAAGGACCGAAAAAATGGAATTGCTTCCGCGGTAAGAAAAAGGGAAATCTGCGAAACTTTGTCAAATGCATTGTAATGCGGTCTTATGACGGCGAATGGGATAAGTCATTTCTCCTGATGAGCAAAACTTAGGTGTATATATCATCTTCCGTACTTGTATTCTGTGGTCAAGGTCACTTCCTTTTCCCAAAAATCCTCTTTCCGATCTACTACTGAACGCTTTTTTACCTAGCGTTATTCCTCCTTCAGGCAATAGTAAAATATAAATCATGCTCGTCTTATTGACGATTATTATTTATCATAGGGACATCTTCGTCTCTCTCTACTTTAAAATTTTACTATTTTTGTACATTCTAGTATCCTATTTATTTTCTATGCAAAAATGAATATAATTTGCAGTCATATGAAATAAGATTTTTAGAATTTCTTCATATTAATAATTATATAGAATTTTCGAAAATTTTGAATTTGAATGTATGAAATTTATGTTCTTTCAAATTTTCAAAAATTACTTTATTTCATGAAATGTTTTTTTTTCTTTTGGTTCTTAGAAAATTATTTTCCTTAGACGAAGCGTCTTGTAATTAACATTCTTGATTTTATAATATCGATCTTTCCGTTTAAAAGTTAATTATACATCTTATCGACGTGTTTTTATAAAAGTACTTTTGTTTTCTAGCGGCAATGATAAATTATCAAATAAACTGGTTGAGAGATAGTAACTGCGAATTTACAGTGCTCCGCACATCGAGCAACTTTCTACTCCTCATGGGGGAATGATCGACAATAATGCATAGTACAGTAGATTATCGTGTTCAAATGGTGACCGTGACGAAAGTCAATTACCTAGCACGGTACCATTTTCAGCAGCCTGGTCGGTTTTGCACGAGCCACCCGCAATCTTTGTCGGCAAACAGGCACTCGTAAATAACGGTAGGAACGTCTCAATGTTAGCAGGACCCTCGCTTCGCATTGTCTACGAAGTACTTACGTGTTAGACACGTACCCTGAATTTCAGTTTGTTTAAATAGCTCTTTCAGACTGTGAAAGAATAAGGAGACCGACATAAGAAGTACTTTCCCTTATCAAATCTTCATCAAAAATATTATAATCAATCTTCAAATTTCAATTCAAGAATTAAAATCAATGTTTCGCTTATTTAACTGGAAATACTTTTACATTTCCGATAATTTCAATCTTCAAATTCTAAAACACAGATGTTGTTTAATCTAAATCAAAGTATAAAATCATAGAGTTTTATATAGCAAATATTTTCGCTTTCTTTATTTAGTTTTTAAAGCGACTGTCTGAGAGAACCACGTCTATCTACACGTGATTTCATTCGGTTCCTTCATCCTTTCTTCTCGGATAGATACGTTTCCGCACACACAGTGATAACACTGATGCGTATACCCTGAACATAGAAGCACGTAAGGCTGTGGCGTCGGGACGCAGGTGGCGGCGTTCAAAGCCAATTATGCGAACGCGCCCCGACGTCGGCGTCGTTCTCGCAAATCCCTATCCTCGCGTTTAAACCCGCGGGAGGAGAGCTCCAAAGCTGGGAGCGACAGGGAGAGTGGGAGAGAAGTTTAACTTGTCTACGCTATAACGGATTAACGGCCGCGATTTATTCGCAAGTAATTGCTTCCGCCCTTTAATTAACTCGCATTTATTTCACGTAATGGCGACCGCTTGCCAGCCGAACACGAACTTTTCAACGGAAGTGCTTCGTGAAAGAAGTCTACGTCCATGGAAACGCGTTTCGAGATTTTACATCTTTTACGAATCAGTCGATATCTGTGATATCTCATGTTTAAAATTTTTTCAAAAACACTTTGAAAAAAGTGAATCGAGTTTAATATAGAATAGGATTTTCTAGTAGATAAGGTTGATTTCTTGTTTTGATTTTTAAGAAGGAATTTTATTATAATTTTCGTAGATATAATATTTGTGTACAATAAAATATTCTTGATCCACTCGATTTCTTGTAGTTGAGGTATTTTTAAAGGAATTTGATTCAAGTTTTAGATTGATATAAGATAAAATCTTCGAGAATATCTTCGTAACATTGTGATGATTTTGAATTTCATTACAACAGATTGCACAGTTTAGAATAGATTTTTTTAAATTGTCCGTTTTCTTCTCATTGATTCTCAGTCTTTCGTTGTCCAGTGTCTTTTAAAACTAGAGCTATCAAATGCTACAGATAATTTTGCAGTTATAGTAAAAAACATACAGGTACTTTCAGCAAGATTAACGTTGACTTTTCCATTATCAATATATTATGAGCATAATATACTACAGAGATACTACAGATAGTAACACTACAAAGTCGAAAAAAGGATCTCATTGTAACCTGTCTTATAACTATAAAATTACGGACCATTTGTTCTCCCTATTCCAAACGAAATTTCTACCAATTCAGGAAACGTGTTTCATACATGATTCTATCAAACTGCTTGCATATCATGTTACAAAGATAAATTGCAGAAACGAAATTATCAATGAATGAGAAGTAGAATTCGATTGTGAATATGGTACCATTAGAATGCCAAAAAGAAGGAAAAAAATAAGAACGAGATGGAATCTTGGGCGAACTGGGGACGGCCAGAGACTCACGGTCGCCATTTCTAGAGCGATAAAATTTCCTGGGGGTTGACTCTTATCTTTCCTATTATCGATAGTTGGCGAAGGACCAATATGGCCACAACACGGTTGCCATGGTTACATCGGGTGTAGTTGCCTCAGGAACGGGGATCCCATCATCCGTGCCATTATCATGCTTTGCTATAAATAAGAACAAGCTACTCTTTCATCTCGCTACGAAGACTTCTCTTTCATCTCTAACCAGTTCCTGCGAAGAATTATGTTTCACCGTGATCACCAGAGAATGAATTACGTCCTCGATTCAAAACTCCAGCAAATTTGTGTAAATTAAGGGAAAGTTATTATGCCTTTGATTCTGTAGGAGATGTCCTATATATGTATATGTCATAACTCCGAAATGATAGGAAGTAGAAGAACATTTCGTTAGATAAAATTGAAAGGATTTCTCAAATGTCGCGGTTAAAGTTACTTGGCAAAGTACTAGGAATTTTGCGGTATTAGAATTTAAATATTCATTAAATTAATTTCCCTCAGACCTAAGTAATTTTAATCCTTTTTATACAGTATACGCCTCAATTAAATTGTAAAACGATTAGTTGAAGATTATATTATTTGTAAATATTACCTGTGAAGAACACTACCCTGTGAACAAACAGAGATAGCCTTCGAACCTTTAAGGTATCCTCCGCTCTTTCATCTGTTTTCTATTCGTTCCTTAAAGTCTAATCTATTTTACTTATATCCCTGAAATTATCACTTGGATCAATTATATAGGAAACTTTTACATATATTTTTCTTCGATCCCATTTTCCCATTTTCCATTACGCGTGTGAAACGAATACAGTTTCTTCATGGTCCCTATCTAAGATGGTCGGTGATTAGAAATTGTGACCAAATGCCTGATGAAACGAAGTAAATAAAGTTCGAGCGATGTTCACGCGCCTGGCAGACGATTCAGCCATCGCTGTAGTAGATCGATTGCGAGAATCTCTTCCGGGGGTGCTCTTTTAGAAAATGAAAAGGCCGAAGGGCGATGATATCGCTGACGAGAGCCGCCGTATTGGCTGCCACCCAATCCAATTGGGTTGGCATACTCCCTCTGAACGAGTGATAACAGTGCGTGCCGCCATGTTGGCTATTATGTGCCCACCAACATACGAACCTTCGTTTCACCCTCTACGAGGGGTTCACCAGATAGATAAGGAAACTGCAGTGCCGTAATCGACTGCCTCTGTAACCCAGACTTTCTTCTACGAAACGCTTCACACGTTCAAAATCTTCGTTCGGTTTAGTCAATTATTTCCTCTCTGATAGTTATTTTCAATGGAAATTCTTAGCTGCTGATATTTTCGTAAATCTCGGATACCTTGGAATTGAATCTGTCAATGAATGCTTGATTAATGAATTTATTTTTCATCTCTATAACAATTCGCTTCTATGTGTCTAAGAAACTGTAAAATTTGAATCGTCGAACCGATTCATCTCGTTAACGCATGAATTTTCGAAGAAAGTTTCTTTCAATTTTGAAACACTTTAAAGGTTCGAGCAATTCTACGTCACGGTGAAATGTGGAAGGTCCAGATAAACGAAGACACATAGCAATTGCAGCTCGATAAAGCCGATCCTGGTGAAATCGTGAATCACGAGGAGCAGGGTGGACGGTAGACGGTAAATTTATCGTTTTCTACGTTTTCTTTTCTTCCCTGGACCGAACACTTGATATCTGGCAATTGCTCTGTCCTCTGTCGTTCCTTTCAACGCGAAAAATAATCCTGTCATTCAGTAGTTTGGACGACTACGATTAGGCGATATTTTAAGACAAGTTCCTTTGGATCTTGCTCCTATTCAATTTGTGCTTCACTTTGTTTTTCTATTTTGTACGCGAAATATTTTTTACGCGTTGGTTTTCTGCAGAATTTGTTCAATTTAAGTTATTGTAGAACATCGTTTAGTAACAAAATTTTAACAAATAAAAAATATATATACATATTCTTACAAGTGTCCGAATAATTTTCAACAAAAAAGAATTCAACAAAAAAATACATTCCTGTTATGAAAATATTAATAAATATCTAACAAATGGTAGTAATATATATATAAATAAATTCTTCATAGAAGATCGTCAGATAAGAATAATTCCAGCACTGTGAAAGCTTGTAATCGAAATTCTTTGTCAGAGGATAACGTTCGTGCATAATGTGTCTGAATTAAAACACAGTATGGAGTACAAAACGTTCAGTGGATAATGGTTCACGTAACCTTGACACAATATTTTGACGTGTCGACCTTACAAGGATAACGAGTATCCTCGACCCGGAGGTGGGTCCGTAGATAATTTTCGAAAGGAGAAAATCTTCACTGCCTGACACTCGGATCTGTGAAAACTCTCCTGAGAATTCATCTTCGACTTCTTTCCGATGTTGCAGATTATTCCGCGTCTCCCGGGGAGGTTGTTGTGACTCTTTGAGACACTGTTTTGTCAACGAATATTTAAAATAATCTGTTGGAGAAACTTTTCACTAATTTCATAGAAATTATTCCCATTAAGCGAATAATTAACAAGTGAATAATTATAGGACTATGGTATTGTATCGTACCCTTTTACCTCGTCGATATTTGGAGTCGTTGGTGTTTAAAACTCTTATTGTTAACATTATTTCGTCTATGTATTGATCGCTGAGTGGGATTAACAAAATTATTAAATGAGCATTTTGATAGAATATTTATTTTCATCGCAACTATAATCATAATATACAATATAACATAATAATTTAACTATAATCATAATATACAATAATGAACGTACAAAGAGCTTTAAAAAAAAGGGATACAGCTGACAAAATTTCAAATGTTGGAGGAGCGTGGGTAATGTTATTCTGTTATAGTAAGTTGGTATTTAAACTCCGCTTGCATAGTAGCACTTCGATTTACTTTAGATTAAATCTTCCGAACTTGTTGACTTTTATCCTCTTCCTTATTTTCTATTTTCACGCTTATTTAGCGAATCTCTAGCGCTCTATTTTCGCTTCTTGAGCGAAATTGCTTCCTCAAACAAAGCTGTGAAATAGAATAATCAACAAATTTTCGATCTCGATTGCACATCTCTTCTAAAATTCTCAGAGTCAACGAATTTTGAATTCAAAGCTAACTTTCGAACGGGGATGGTCGTTGCAAAAAGAGAAAGAGAGTTGGCTCACGGGGTTCGTCCTTGGAATAATCTAAGTTTTCGAACGCCGTGAAAGAAAAGTTAAATAGAGAAACTGGGTTGGTGTGTCGAGAGCATAAATCTTCTTCCCGATCTAGAAGACTGGGTCAATATTTCCAAAATATTTAACGGCCTCCCTGTGGTGTTGGCACGCGCCACTTTTCGATTCAGCATGTACCCTTCTTTCTCCTTTCTCGTTTTCCGATGTTCCAGAGAACATTTTTTGACTTAAAAGGTTGCTTTTACGACGAAAGCGAATACTGGTCCTTAACCTAAAGATGCGGAAGTCCTTGACGAAAGAAGAAAGTTTTATTAAGGTATAAATACGTCATTGACCAGTCTAAAAAACATCTATGACCCTTATGTCGTTCTTTTATCTTGCAATTGCTTCCTATTTAACGTGCTCCCGAATTTTCCGAATAGTCTTACAGCTACTGGTTTTTTTTTTTATTTATTGATATTTACAATTAATTCTCGCATTGAGAATTTTCAGTAATTTTTCTAGCGTAGTGCAGTGACATGGCTAAATATTTATAACAAGTTAATACTTATTGTAGATAAGTATAATTTTTAAGTAAATGTTGTAAATAAGTAAATATTACTTAATTTAAATAACTAATTACATCTAGTGTTTAAGTCTAGCGGGTAGTGTCTCTTCAGCCTGCGGATCTGGTCCGACGTATCAAGTAGTCCAGTAATTAGGGGGTTTCGATGTTTGTTGACTCTTTTGCTATATCTGTCGCTATATTTTGCTATTTCCTCTTTGACTGTTGGTATCAGCTATTGGTTGTTAGTGACAATTTTTACGATTTTTCTTACTAGTATTTAGATTTTATAGAATTTACAACATTTTTTTGTAGTGATTGATAATCGTCAATTATAACAACGTTAGTTAATTAACTAACTAAAATTGCATTGATTCATGTCTTAAGAATTAAGAAGGTGAACCACCTTGAGGCGATTAAATGTAGGTAAAGTTTGGAATCTTTCTTCGTAGGTAATTACACGACGATTAGCTTAAATTTATTTGTATGATATTAAATGGTATTCTCGATGATAACTAGGGCATTCAAACTAGGGCATCATTTCTCGCTGTCCAAAGATTTTTGCTATTCTAAGTTTTCAAAAAAAGTTCTGGAATACTTATCAAGGTCTCTACTATATCATAATCGTTCGTTAAATCGAATGTTAAAAATTTTCTTCGATATAGACATTTCTCTCAGACAGATTCAAATACGAAATTTATTTGGATACTTTTATGATTCATTGTACAATTTCGTACTGTGAAGTTTTACTAAATCTGCATTTTTCTCACACATTGACATTTTATTTCAGTAAGAAAGTTTAATCAAACGAGAAAGAGGGATCGACTTAATTCTGGATAGAATTATCAATTCGGGTGTAACGAGAAAGGCAGCGAGTTTTACAAAATTGGAATTTCGGAGATTAATTCGCAAAAGTAAGGGATAACTTTCATAGAACGGATGTCTATAAAGCATGTTCAGATTTCGGGAGTATCAGTTCGTAAATCTTCCAGTTGCACTTTCTATTTTAGCGCTGGTTTATTTACTTACTATCTCTACTACTTTCATTTCTCACCGTTGACCAGTGTCGATAAATTTTTGGAAACAAATAACTGACGTTATAATACGAATTATATTATATGTTTCTTTTATGGAAGATTGGGGCTTTCACATTCTTCATGAAATCTTTTCAATATAAAAAAGAAGTTTCTATGCTGATATTGAATTTTCGTTATTCTATTTTATTCTCTTTATTAATAAAAAATTACTGTTAGAAATTGTGTCGAGAAATAAAATTATATATTTTCATAATTCATAATAGTAATTGCTAATTGAGGGCAGCTCTTTTCTTGAGCTGTCCACTGAATTTTCTTCAAAAACTAGTATATCTTTATTGAAAATGTTGGCAATAGATCATTCGGATTTCAAATCATACAATTTTACCATATAGCTTGTAAAATGCCTCAAAATTGTCGACATATAAATACTTTCCTATATCGTTTCTGTTCTCACTAATCAGTTCACCAAATTTGTTTTCTGTATTAATTACCCAAAAAATAAATTGTTCTTGATAGATAGCAATTATCTGCTGCGATCATTCAAACATTAACTGTTATGATAAAATAGAAATACGTTAACTTCTTGATGATACCCTAAGGTGTATGTTTAGTACCTCAATTTGAACTTATAGGTTCTAATTATAAGGTTCAATTTAATTAAAGATTAGTGAGACACAGCTCCTATGTTACTTGAGAGCAAAATAACGGCGACCACCATTCAAGACCACACAGTAGCAATAGTGAAGGCTAAGGTTATTTTAAAATTTACAAATGGCAGCACATCTCAAATCAAACTTTTTAAACTATCGGATTAACAAATTAATAGATATCAAATCGGGTTAGTTTTTTAAATCAATAAATATCATTGTGGTAAACATCAACGATCCTCAAATATTTCTCACAAACCAAAAACTTCGAAAAATCTTATCGGTGCTACTAAATTACATTGAAAATTTCTCGAAGATTTTTCCTAATTTTCCAAACAATAAACGTCATACTAACCCTCGGTCGTTTAAATTAGTGATCACAATACGAATACTAATATATGTAATATGACAAATTTTCAATCTCAGATATTTCTTACGAGCCAAAACCCTCAAAATCCTCGTTGCTGTCAAACTACACAGAATATTTGTCAGTTCCTTCTGACTTTCAGATAAACGGACAGTGGAAGAGTCCACCTAAGCTGTAGCCTATCTTGTTGCATAATAATGCACCTCCGATCGACTCCGAGTGTCCGTATCGTTTCGCGTTAACTTTCAGCAATTTCTTCAAGGTTGACTCACCGAATACCGAGAGAATCGGACAAGGCGCAAGACGAAAGGTAAAAGCTAAGGAAGGACAGTATCCCAAGAACTTGGTTTGCGTGGAGGCTACCGTGCGTCGAACTATTCGATGATTTACGGAAGCTCCGACACAAAGCACAAGGTAGCATCATAAAATAATAAACCATCTATTAGGCCGGTTGCTCCCCGGAAACACAGTTGAAAGCAGTATACTCTTACAGTTATGTACATCGTACATTTAGCTCAGATAAGACCAATATGACAGCTTCACGTTTTCCTTTTATTTATAACGGTCGGAACTAATTCCTTGAGAAGTCAAAAGCTTCGCATTCATCACCGAACCTTCCATTTTTCTATAATATATAATATCTTGCATTCTATATTGACAAACCCTCTCTCATCCTAACTTAATGTCCCAATTTGCTTCTACTTATGGTCGTTAGCATTGACACTATTAATATTCAATCACGATCTCAGTGTTGGTTTATGGTTGGTTTTTGGTCAATGAGGGTAGACCGTATATGTTTGTTTTGAAATTTATTATTGTTCATGAAATTTAAATGATATTTTATGTTCATCCTCAATGTACATAATAGGTTGGTGTATGTGAAATTTAGCTTTTACGAAATTTGAATTAAAGTATATATTAAATTGTATTTTATCTTTAATTATCAATGTTGTTATTTCTATACTCAGAGGTAGGATCACAATAGTTATTATTCTATTGAATGGATAAATCTACACACCGTTGTGAGCCAAAGAAACCTTTATTGCAGGCGCTTACAAAAACTAGGGATAAAAACCAAAAAGCATCTTAAGCCTATCAATTAAATCTATCGATTGTAACTAGGACTATCTTCTAGCTACCTAACTAAATTTGACGTCTTTTTTATTTCCATAACATAGTTTGCATGCGCGTCTAATGCTTCTTCCGGAATCATTTTTCCGAACGATATTATGCTGACTCCGTCGAAGACAAGGATTTTTTGTATTTTCAGACAACCTTAATAATTTTGCAACTAATAATTGTCTAAAATATTCTAATATTTATATTTTTTCTTATTGCAATTTTGTAAACCGACAAAGCGTTAACAACAGAAATTCCCAGAAAGAATTGGATGCCAAGTTCTCTGTACCATTTGATTCCTTTTCTAATCATGGTGACATAAGAAACCATTTGATCGGAATAATCTATACCACACTTTCCTTCATTATATTTAACAACAGCTAGTGCGTCTAATGTTGCGAACAAATGAAACAAAAGATTATTCTTGAGACTTTAGCAGAAGTCGCTGCCAGATGAAAAGAGAGAGAGACTTTTACGTTTCATCCCGGGACTACCAGTGGACTCGTCAGTAGGGCTATGCCCGGTAGTCCCTGCCTCAGACGTAGAGAGGAGTCTCGCTAGGTATTTCGACCACTAACGAGATGGACAGAACGAGATGGGTCGTCGTAGCCCTCTGGTGTTGACGGTTGGTACCCGCGGATCGCCCGGGAGGTATTGCGCCGCGTTGATAGCTCGACCTGTCGGCGTCCTGTTGGTACCGATCCGCCACAAGACCATCACTTGAGCGATTCGCATTACTAAAATATCGATGGGAGCACCTAGCAGAGAATCCTTGGTACTGCTGTACGGGTGGCCTGACGGAGATTTTTTCGAAAACATGCGTCTTTCTTTTTTCTATTTATTTATTTAAATTTTACAATTTGTCCAGTAGGACATTTGGTAAAATGTTATATCTTGGTGTTGTAATAATATAACATGTGGGTGGTTACCCCCAGCGGGGTACCATCTTCGTGTTTGTTAGGTTATGTCCTTTGTGAGATCTGTTGGGTGTTTCCTTTTTAGTCTTCTTTCTATGTTTGATGTGTTGATCGTTTCCGCTGCCAGCCGGTTCGGGTGCGTTGCTATTCTTTCTCTGTATTCTTCTTGCGTATCTGCTAATTGAAAACATGCGTGGCAGTCAACGTGTTAAATGTGTGTTTTGTCATATTATTCTTTTGTTTTTTTACAAGATATCGTGAATTAAATATATAAAAAAATATTTTTTCACAAAATGGCGGCCGTTTGAAAAAATTTTTCCTTTTTGGCATGTTCTTTTGGCAATTCCGAATTTTTTAAAAATAGTAAAATTAAAAATTTTCATCTGAGCGTGATTGAGGCGATAGAGGAATGTATAAAGAACATTCACACCAAATTTCGAATAAATCGGTTCATTAGAACTCGAGATATCGTGCACGCCAACTCGAAAAGAGTAGTTTCGAGAGAAACGCGTTTAAAGTTTTGAGACAAGTTTACTCGGACAACATCTACCGTCTACTGTTCATTTGTTCCGGTCGGACCGGAGCAGATGCCGCATCATAAAAATGGCTGTAACTCATAAAATAGTTGAAATTTTGAAAAATCCTTTTAAGGGCATATTCTTGAATGTTTAAACTGGAAATATGAAAAAAAAATTTTTTGATTTTTTCAAATTTGTAGACTAGAATACCCCCTTAATAGAAAAGAATTTGTCACATTTTCGCCATGAAATCTTCAAATAGTCCTTTCAAATTTCGTGCCTGTATTTTGTATCATTATCTATCTCAATCTGTCCCTTTTGTCCCCTTTTGAACTAACTTAATTACGTTCCGTACATGATCAGCAGGTGTGCTAATAGTCATTAACTAGCCATGAATGATATAACAGTTGATAAAAGATATAACAATGTATGGAATTATTATTTCATCTAATAAACAAATAAATAGATTTGGCTAGTATAATGACACTATTTAATAGATGACAGAAGATTGTTGAAAGGTATTAAGATCAGATTTATAATTCATACTAGGAAAGACTCGACAATCGTTAAAGACTTCAACGAATTATCAGCGATCTAATTAACGAGTTAATAGTTATCCTATTTTAAGACTTATACACTGTCTTAGTGAATCGGTTAGTACGAGCGTCTTTGCGGGCATCATCTGTATACTAATTTATCATTTTAAATATATTTGACGGTTTCAACAACGAGCAATTTCGTCCATTAAACCTCACCGACCAACCGCCATCTACATATAAACCTTTACAATTGGTGAACAATTTCTCTTTTGTTAATCATGGAGATCCAATGGAGACAGGGCTTTGAAAGTATATCCACCTATGTCCATCGTGGAAATCTAGGAAAGTGAGGGAGGTCAGCACGACGGTTTCAGGGCGATAATTTATTTGGCCTAGCCAGGATTTACGAAGTCCGATATTGGATAATGAATCAGGTCTCCCTTGATGGAATTAACTCACCTATAGCCCTGGGTGTTGCTTTCTCTCTTCTAACCTTTATTAGTTACCACGGGATGAACGTGCGACAAGCCCTTCGCCTCGTTTTACGATCGACCTATGTATGTCCTGATGAGATCTGCGGCTTTATGTAACTTTACCTCTTTATACACCTCTGGAACGACGTACACATTCGTTCATAAAGTATTAGGACGCATACCGGTCTTGTTTGTTACGTGATAATTGATATAGATTATCAATGATATGATTAATAGGTGAATATTTTCTATTTACGTCAATTAACGATTGAAAATAGTTAGAAAATGTTTATAACTGTTACTTGCAGGGGTACAAGAAAATAATGAATTAACAGCTATGGCGAGTGTAATATTGAAAATCACAGGGGTAGCTATGTATATGGCAAGATTTTGAGAATTTGGATTTAATCAATTATTTCAATTCTTACAAGTATCGTTGCTCCAATTTTATAGTGAAGTTATAATCTTATTCTCTGCTACGACGTGTTTTCATGACTTGGAAGATATGTGCGTACATATTAACGCCTGCAATACTTCAGAAGAAATTCTATTTTTCATCAATTTCTTGTGTCAATAAATTTCTTATTCGTAAAATTTAGAAATATTATTTTTATTACTAAATTTCTATTACTTGAAAAAATATGAAGTGGACACATTATGTGATAAAAATCGATTCAAATGGGTGGAATGTAAACAAAATTCGACGGTTTGGTCTACCACACTGACCAGGATGGTAGACCCTTGTTCGACCTTGCGTTTCTGCGGATTCTGACCAGAAATTAAGAGAAAATGTAGCTCCTCCACGTGAGGTCACAAAAGTTGTGGGCTAAAGGTACAATTGAGGTCGTAAATTTTTTGGAAAAATGTTATTCGTATAAGGGGTTTACGTGTTTATGAATTTATCTTTGTTGTCGTACACAAACACAACTGTAATCAATTCTTCTCAATTTTATACTACCTAATCGGTCTTCATAGGCGTATTTACTTATTTTGTCTTTCTTCGATTTTCCAAAATTTATCTTTCATCATCTTCGTTCTCAGTGCAAAATCAATCTGAAAATTATCATTATTATATTTAATCCTTTTTTTAATCTTTCACTTGTTTAGAGTGAATCGGCGTAAAACATCACTTTTGGAAATAAATATCGTCGAAGAACTCGAAAAAATCTCTGTATACGACAATGGACTGCGGAGGAGTAGATTTTGGTAGTATTATTTTTGCAGTTGACTAAAGATGGGCGATGCTGATGACAGTAGAATCACGAAAAGTCCTTGCCGTAGTAAAGCTTTGGATGGTTTTATTTGGTTTATTATTTATCCGTACCTTTTCCGTTTCTCTCATTCTCTTCTTCTTATATTACAACTTTCCTAATTTCCTGAGAACAGTAACGTTGTAATATTCCGAATACCTCGTAAGAAGTAACTGAAAACAAGGGAGGAAAAATCTCAGCTGTACCTTTAACTCAATCCTTCCCCTTTATGTGTTTATGTTGGTACTCGGTCTCTCCACATTCAACAGCCATTTTCAATGTTTTGGTACAATTTCATTATTTTATGATGTACCCCTCTTTTCTATAAATGATTATTTCCCATAAATCTTCTTGATAGTGTTGCATTTCGAATGTGAAGTAATTGAAAACCTGAAAGGAAAAGCGGTACATGTAGCATATAGATATTGTTATTATAAATATGTAGCAATAAATACTCAGAAATTTATTGTACAAGTAAATTTATAAGAAGATTTAATTTATATTAAATATTATATATAAAACATATTTAATTAATTAATAAAAAAGTTCAAATTTACTTAAAAGAGAAATAATCCTTGTGTAATAATACTGATGATATTTATAAGAAATGCTTGGATCGTTTTTTCAGTGAATTCTCTAAATTATAACATTTGCCTGTCCTAACTTGGTTGAAAATTTGTATCAGAAAAATTTATTCGCAATCTAATATAATTTGAAAAGGAGATGAAAATATAAAAGATACTGTAAAAGGTATAGAACATAGAATATAGAGAAATGGAATATAAAAGATTAGGATTATTAATCTCATCTCATTCGAGGCATTAACTTCAGTTTCCCACAGTACACCAAGTGTACATGTATTAGTTTCTCGAAT
The DNA here is from genome assembly GCF_040668555.2 of Bombus flavifrons. Classification (NCBI taxonomy): domain Eukaryota; kingdom Metazoa; phylum Arthropoda; class Insecta; order Hymenoptera; family Apidae; genus Bombus; species Bombus flavifrons. The sequence continues at coordinate 4,787,223 of NC_138455.1, read as the reverse complement.
TAATTCCCACAGTCGTGGGTACCAGCGTCGATAATCGATCGACAAAAGTTGATCGAAAAGTCGTAACCGAATCGGCAGAGAGGAACTTGAAAAGATTGGTCACGGTTCGTATCAAAGATCAGCTCGAAACTAATATGGCGTAGTTATTTATTGGCACCCGCCACGCATTAGGATTCGATATGCTTGCCGTTTATGAGGGAAATATTATGCTACGAGATATCGAACTGCCGATTAGAATCGCAGATCTTCCCCGTAAAATTGATTGGAAGAATCGGGTACTATCATTATTTGTCGCTTTCTACCAATTCGATACAGATTCCGTAATTTTCATAGCGATGATACGATCGAGAACGCTTTGAATTTTGGAAACAGCTTGATCCATTTTCAGATATCGGAGAAACATGTGTTTTACATCATACGCAATGTCTGATACAAAATATTTGAATTTTTCGTGAATTTTTCGCAGATTTCCTGTCAGTAAAATATACTAATTAAATGTACAGTACTAATTATTGCCTGCAATTCATCGATAATAAAATAATTGAAAGGTTTTCCCATTCATTGTAGATTTTGTAAACGTAAAATCGAACAATAAGAATCGGTGAAACTTTCTACGAAATTAATTGGAGAAATTGTTAAAGTCCTTTTAATTGTCATTATTCATCAGTTTCTCCGAATTCGATTCTTATACGAATTATTCAGAATATTTGAACATACTAAAATGTGTTCGATAAATGCAATCCTTTTCTCAGCATCGATTATATAGAAACGTTTCTAAAGAGTCCTTCGTTTTTGTAAAATATTTCACATTTTTACGAATTTTTCCGCCAAACCATAGTGACCATGTTTCTCCCTCTCTATAATTGTTTGTTACAATATTTACTCGAAACGACAGTCGCAAAAACTAGACCATTTTCACAAGAAGCGAATTTTTTTCAAGGAGAAAGTTTAACCCGAACGAAACATACCGTAAAAACAAGCGAGTATTTTTCTAATCTTGCGAAAACGGTGTGGACGGTCAAATAAGTTGCTTTATTCTTCAAAATTCTCGCGACCAGCAGCAGTGCTACCTATTTTTTCTAGGTTAAGATACTGTTAGGCAAAAAACGGTACAAAAACCAGGGCGAAAACTGAACCTTACAGAGTTGAAGCTTCCGTGACTGAGCTACGTGAAAAAAATTCACGACGGAAAGGGTTAACTTCTTTGAATGAACGCTAACTGGATGCTTCATGGTCCTCGTAAAAGCGCCCCATTTTTTCTTCGTTCGTTGCAGAAAAAGCCGACGGTGCAGCTAAATCGCTCGGTTTGTACCATTTATAGTTATAACCAGCTATAAATAGCTCCTGTTGCCTAACAGACTTCTATATGGGTATTGGATCTTCATCCAGACCACTCTGCCAATTTTTATGCTTTTTTTTTTGGTACATAGCATGAATTTTATATTTTTATATATAGCTTTTATTTTATAAAATTTACAAAATGTTCACAGCGAAATATTAAAATTCGAACTTCTCAGAAGTTAAAGTGACAAATGTCAATTTGTATTTATTTAGGGGGCAAAGTATTTCATAAATTTTGGTGCTAAATCTTACAAATAGATTTAGGGAAAGCTACGCTACTAGTCATGGTTCGATCACAGTAGGAAGCGCAAACGTTCCCCTTTTTGTTCAAAACTCCACAGGACGTCCTGTAGAACGTTATGTCTCCACGCTTTCACGATTAACCGGGAACTTCTTCCAGCAGTTTTGACTTTTCAATTAGCCACAGGTTCGCCTTCACCCAAATATTGTGCCTAATATTGTCCCTTCGTCACGGCACCTCCACATAAATTTCTGAAAACTCTCCGCCTAAGTCGAACGAGTTTCAACGTCTGAAATCCATGACGCTCGTTTGTAACAGTGAAAGCGTAGGAGATGTTGCGAATTTCATGGAATCTATAAAAAAAAAAAAGAATGTCATGAATATTCAGCCGAAGGTTAGGTTAAGGTTAGGTTGCGGTTTGATTTATTTAGGTCAGTCATTGTTCGTTACTTATTATCTTATTTCATATTCGTTATTTCATCTTATATTTATAAACTTTTATTAATCTTTAAATGAGCCCAGAAATAAAAATTTTAATAAAGCAATACTTAGTTTCTTTCGGTTGTTAACAAAAGCATCTCTGATCTTGTTCTCAGGAAAATTCAATTTTTCATGGACATATTTTGCCAACACGATCTGTTTGTTAAACAGATCCTAGTACAACGTTTCATCCAAACTTTTTTTTTTCTTTTTTATTTGGTAGACTATTTACAATCAATTCTCGCTGAGAATTTTAAGTAACTTCATTTGGCGTGGTACAATAGCTTGGTTTATAATAATTTATATTATGTTGATTCTAGTTGAATCTAATGCTTCAATCTAAAGGGTATTTTCTTTTTAGTCTGCGGATCTGGTCCGTCGTGTCAAGTAGTTGGGTGACTAATGGGTTGTGGTGGTTATTGACTCTTGTGTTATATCTACTTCTGAACTTGTATATTTCTTCTTTGACTATGGGGCATCTTGAGGTCGCGGTGGATTGTTTCGTTGGTGACATACCAAGGAGCATCTATTAGGGATCTTAGTGTTTTTGATTGAAATCGTTGAAGGATTTCTATGTTGGAGTTACTCGCTGTTCCCCATAGTTGAATCCCATAGGTCCAGACAGGTTTTAGTATGGCTTTATATAGCATTATTTTGCTCTGAGTGCTTAAGTTGGAGCGAGGGCCAATGAGCTAGTAAATTTTTTAAGTTTAATCTTGAGTTGCTTCGTTTTGTCTATGATGTGTTGTTTCCATGTCAATTTCCTGTCCAGAGTCATGCCCAGATATCTGACTGAATCCTTGTTAGGAATTGTGATATTGTTAATGGTCACCTGAGGGCAGGGTTGTTTTCGCAGCGTGAAGGTTACCTGTGTGGGTTTATTTTCGTTAATTTTGAAGCCCCATTTGTGGAACCACTTTTCCATAGAGTCAAAACCTCGCTGGAGAGTGTGGGATGCCATTATTGGGTCTGAGTGGGATGCTAGTAGTGCTGTGTCGTCAGCAAATGTCGCTGTTGTTATCTCTGCTAAGGTTGGTAAATCGACAGTGCAGATGGAGAACAGTACATCATCCAAACTTTGTTCGATATTTTTTGGTATGTTCGACTGTGTCTAGGTCGCGTAAAATTCGAAATTCGATTTGCAAGGGATACGTTTAGCTGAGGGGCTCCCGTGTTTCGGCTGTAGTTCGTGCGGACATGTAACTTCGTAGATCGGATACACGGGTGGTCTATGGAGACGTGACCAGAAGCTGTCAACATTTCTTTATGCCGACAAGACAAACTCGATCACGGTTTAAAATCGCTTCAAAAATCTCGCCTTTTTCTTTTCTTCCGACGGAACAGAAAAGATCTGGTCTGTGAAACGTTTTCTGCGGTCGAAACAAGACCCATCCAACCCACTTACAATCCTCGATAAGGAAAAAGTGTAGATTTTTTCTTCAACATTTACGTTTGATGATCTTTTAAATCTGTAGGAAACTATAACTTGGAAAGATTTATTCTCTGAAAATATGACAGTTCTTTAATAAGATTTAAAAAATTGAAAAGTTGACAAGATATAGGCTTGGAGAATGAGAAAACAGATGAAAATAATTAGAAAATGGGAAAAAGTAGGAAAATTTGTAATTCACTTACTACCAATTAAATTGGGAAGAATTCTAAAAATTATAAAATTTATAGAAACCTATTTTATCAATAAATTTTGTCATGTAAGATACAAAGTCCCAACTAAAATAAAACGATTTAACCTAAACTCTTGCAAATCATCTATAATCCAACAGTTCCAACGAGGTGTTACGATCAATGTTTTTAATATCCTTTATATATATATATAAAATACTTTTGTATAAATTATATTAAATATCCAGAAGCTAAATAAACGTACATTCTCATAAATAACGTGTTATTATCGCTATCTGAAGCTCGGAGCAATCGTATGCTTATTATCTTGACGCAGGAAGACTATTCGCAATCTGTCCCTCCGACAATACCGCAAATAGATTGTTAAGAAACAGTCGTCTAAATGTCACCTAATGGCTCATCAGATAAGATAATACAATTTCGCCATTGGCCGTGATTCCTTGAAGAGATGGCCACCATCTAAGTTAGGGAGTGACGACCTATTGAATCAAGGGTTCCCGACGTAATTTCGAAGGGACGAGCTTGTACATTGGGGGATGATCCTTGTATCGAAGGTATAAATTGGATATTAATATTTGATGAACTCTCTTTCCCTCCCTCTTCCTCGCTTGGATCCTGAGAGAGGAAGAAAATGATCGATCCTACGATAGGGGTTGATTTCTACTCACCAATCTTCCTTTTTTTTTTTAGATATCGTTTTTCTGAAAATTATGAGATTGAATGATATATAGACTGCGAATATTTATTTATACATTTATGGGGAATTTAAATTGAATTTTATTCGAACAAAATAATATTTGATATAAATTATTTGATTTTCATTTTTATTTGACATTTTGCGTAATAAATGATGAATTGTAATTGATGTGATTGATGATGCCGATGTAAGATATAGAATATGAATTAATATTAATTGACATAAATCTATCTTTTTTGCATTGATACAAAACGTACATAGTGACACAAAAATCTATGAAATATTCAATGTGACGTACTTGTTATATTGTATTATTTTAATGAATTTGCTTCGTATTATATGTATCGTATATCATAATTTATAAAATGATTCTCGGGCGAAAAACAAAACAAATATTTGGAAAGTAAAGAAATTATCGTTCTTACGAAGTTACGGAAAAAGGAGAAGTTAGGTGAGCAAGTTTAAGGCGCTAATAGTTATACCTCTAATTACTTGACCGTCGGAAATGGTTAAACGCTTTAGGACCACGCTTTAGGTTTTTGGAGGCTGATAGATAATATAACGCTTAAATATTTTATATTTTTTGAACGAACCTTCATATTTCAGCTCAACCGATAGCTTTTTTCTCGAATTTTTTCAATGATTTTTTTACAGGCTACCAACAAAACGGCTCGTTTTATATTTATGACGCTAGATCAGCGTGGCGATTTTTTCTACCCTCCATCCTCCACGGTATATAGAATTTTATGATTTTCGAGTACAGGTATCTCGCCTCTTCGTTGCAGCTGACAATACAGTATTCGATTTTGTATCCTTGCAATTACCAACTCGGAACATTGCCTGTTAATAAGATTTTTAAAAGAATTTTTATTATACTTCCTACAAACATTCCCATAACTGTTCTAATCCTAATAAATTTCATAATTGCACAGTTAATTTAATTTAATCCACTGAGCTACAATACTAAATCGAGAAACATTTTTTTTATTACTAACTATTGAATCGGAATTAATTGGACATTTTTAAAATCGACATAATTATAGTATTTTGTAAGACGCTTACTAATCATATATTTTTGAAAAGCAGTAAAAATACACAACGAGATTTACAGAGTAAGATATACGAAGCTGAAAAAATGTAGAGGAACGTCGTTAAAACATTATTTTTTAAAATGTACCTTATAATCATTTACTTTTTTAAAAATAAAATACTATAGGATCAATAAAATCTATATGGTATGTGTACATAATTAATGTAATTTTTATATTATATCAGTTTTTTTTTTTAAATAATAAAAGTAATAAGTTACGCCAACAATTTGTCCTGAAGGACACGATACCGATACGTTTAATTTGTAATTTAGTTTATTTAAATTTATTTAATACGCATATTACTACATGATTTCATGTAAGCGATGATACAAGCAGGAAAGCAATGAAATGATTCTAAGGAGTGAAAAAGAAAAAGAGAACTTTCCATACGAATCTTTAATTTCAAAGGAATTAATCTTAAATACTTATCTTTGCGTTTATTTTATTAGGTAATATAGAATATGATAATCATGTACAAGAGCTTTCATTATTTTATAATGAAAGAACTTTAATTTTTCCGAAATTTGGCAAAATCTAATTTGTTTAGTCATTAAAATCTGTTTCTAATGAATATTAACCATTACATTAATCAAGGAACACCTAAGTAATTAATCTATAATACGATTCATTGAAACAATATACAGGGTGGTTGGTAACTGGTGGTACAAGCGGAAAGGGGGTGATTCTACGCGAAAAAAGAAGTCGAAAATATAGAATATGTTGAGAATTGTGGATCTTTGAAGCCGAAATAATGTTATAGGAACACTAAATTTATACTGAGGATTAATATTAAAATAGTAATATATTTATTTCATGGACGATTTCTTATATATTCATCGATACACACTTGCACGCGTCCCAGCACTTTCTTCTATACCCGACTGTTAACCGACTGAACAGTTTACATTCCTTTGTTTTCGAGACGCTGCGCACACACATACTTACACACAAGGAAGTCAAAGTCGATTTTCTCGAAAACAAAGCCTCAAACGAAAAATTTTTATTCTATATTTTCGCGTAGAATCACCCCTTTCCGCTTATACCACCAGTCACCAATCACCCTGTATAATTCACTTGTCAGGGAAATCCACATATCACTCAAGTATCACTCATGTATCATTTTAAATCACTTCTTTTTACTATGACTTACAATAGTCATAATATTGTTGAATGGAGTAATAGTATAGTTTATCCGTAGATATTGTCTATAGAACATTCTCAAATATGGAATTATGTAAAATAGGAATATATTAGATTAGAATTCATATGTGTAGAACAAAATTTTACAGTACAAAAATATAATGGGTTTTTTTATTCATAAAATTCTTTGGTAAATAGAGATTGCAGTTGAACAAGTTGATAAGAAGATATAAATAAACAGAATGATTACTTCGTCTAATTGATAAATATAATGTTATAAAAATTAATGTTATTATATAAATTTATCGAGGTTCTATAGACTATATTTTTAGAAGTATCCTCCTTTCCGCTTGTACCACCAGTCACCAACCACCCTGTATATTAAATAAAAGAAAAATTATTAAATTACTATTCGTGTATTGGTGAAAGTTGAAGCCAGATTATTTTAGCATTGATACATTCACATCTCTTCTTTCACAACATCAATAATATAAGGGAGTATTTTATATGTAAAAGTAACTTGAAAATATTGAATAAATTTTATTCATTTTCTTGCTAAATTGTTGCGAAATTATTATTGGTATGGATGATTAAATATCGACTAGAGAGCAATAAACAATCAGCAAGAGGTTGTTATTTTACACGCGAAATTGAGTGCAAAATATAGATAATTATTCCGTTTAAGTAAATTAAAAATTAGCATAACTTATGTTTCTGTAAAAGAAACTACCTATGAAAAAAGTTATCTACATTTTATAAATTACACAGTTAATTACATAATTATATTATATATTGTTTCTAACGCATGTAAAATAATCTTCTGTCGATTATAACTTACGAATCTTCAAATTCAAAATTCGTAAATATTATACAGGGTGGTTGGTAACTGGTAGTACAAGCGGAAAGGGGTTAGGTTAATAAATTAAATTAATTAAAAAAAAATTGTTATTCTATATTTTCGACTTCTTTTTTCGCGTAGGATCACCCCCTTTCCGCTTGTACCACCAGTCACCAACCACCCTGTATAAAGGAATTTTGTTCTTGTGTGGATGGAACTCCCTATGAAAAAATTCTATCTAGATTTCCTAATAATATACAATTAATTATATAACTATATTAGGTATAAATTCTGACACGTATAGAATAATTTCTATCGATTATAAATTGTAAACACTTCTTCAAACTCGATTTTTTCCTAATCATTATTTGAACAAATTTTGTTCCATATTTTTTATTTCATCCCCCAATTTATAGATTGTACATTCATTAAATTGTAGTTTGTTAGAGGGTAAGGCTATAAGTATACTAGACTACTAAGTGTAGTGTATTGCTGAATGCTTAAATGTAACGCTCCTGCGTACTCATTCTGCAACGGCCTTAAAAATATTTCTGTAACAAACCGAATTTTAAATTTTTTAAATTAGCTTTAATTTTAACAATCTATACAATAGTATATGTTAAACCTCTAATCGACATTTAAATACTTATCTACGTATGTACAAAGATTATTTTACAAACATTCATACAATTGATCATGCTCACCAGGTACCATTCCATCGTCAATTGATGCTTATATACATTAGATACCTTTAACTTCAGTAATTTAATTCCCTTAACGGGATCTAATTTATTTCACTCTTTCCAATGTTTTCAACTCAGATTGTATATGGTTGAAATAATGGCGGCTTGGGAGGTAGTTGAATACTAGTAGATAAACTGATGCCTGTGGGTAGTTTGGTTTGCTGTTGGGTGGTATGGTTGCTATTGGATGGCGAGCTTTTCTCGAGTATTTGTTGTTGGTTGTTGTTATGATGAGGATGATGATGCTGAACCCCGACGCAGTCGCAGTCACTGGAGGCGTCTGAGTGAACTGGACTCAAGGACTCGGGTAACAACGTCGGCCTGTAAGTGGTCGACGCGCTACTGGGTGTGTTGCTCACTTGGAAGGCGGTATTTCCCACTGTAGAAACGCCCAAGTTCGATAGATGTAGGGGTTGTAGAGAAGGGTGAGGCTGCAGGAGATGTGGATACGCAGCCGCGTTGCGAGGATGTGGCCGATGAAGCGAGGATGTGCCCGTAGGTGCTGCAGTGTATGGCGTATATCTTGTGGCATAATAAGCTGCTGCTGCTGGGTAGCTGTGGCCCAGATGAGTAGGTGGTAGACCCGGAGCTGCGTGGTACGGAGGTGGCAAACTTGCTGTTGCTGCTGCGAAGATGGTTGCCGCCAACGTTGGATCCGTGTACATCGCGTACGGCCACGCCATGGCCATTCTTTGCCGCTTGTCCTTCATACGGCGATTTTGAAACCATACCTACCATTAGAAATCATCCGAACATTACATGTATATGTTTCGATGGCTGTATATGATATAAGGCTAAAATTAGAATTATGAAATATAAATCGAATAATAAGATTAAAGTTAAACTTACGTGTTGTAACTTTTCAGAGGTTGAAAGGTAGAAGGGAAAACTTTAGGCGAGAAAGTTTTAGAGTATTTTTGAGATATCTGCTGTATCAAATGTATTTCGATGGTTGATTTTACAAATTAGATAATAAAGATTGAAATTTGGATGTTGAATTTTTACGGAGATGAAAGGTAGAAGGAGGATATACGTGATGTAAGGATGTGTTTGTGCGCAACGTTGTTTTATTATAGTGTTTTCGAGATTTGGTAAAAATCGCGCCCATTTCAATGTTATATCCTACGAATTGTAAAGCTTAGATTTAGATGCTGAATGATTAAAGGGAGGAAAAGTAGAGGCGGAAGATGTTTCTTAGGTTTAATACATTGAAGATTTCAAAGTTAAGATGCAGGATCGGAGATACACGAAGGCTGACCGGTGCCTAACGTTTCTACCATTTAACACCTCGATCATTTCCATCGGTAGACGGTTTTATAGCTATTGTGCGGTCCAGGCAGCGCGAGATGAGAAATTAAGGGATCCATTAAAGTCAAAGGTAACACGGGAAAACCGCTAATTAAAGTGTTTAACACCTCGAACCGGATCGACCGGTCGTGGTCGAAAGAAATTAAGAAGTCACGGAAAAAGGATCAAGGGAGATTCAGAAGCAAACCAAAGACCAAGAAGCTTTTGTTTGCTCTCCGTGATTGACTGTTTGCTTGGCCGTCGAAGTGGAATAAAAAAAAAAGAAGGAGGAGGAAAAAGAATCGGCAGCGGACTCTGGCGAGTCTCCCTCTCTTCTTTTCGAGCTATAATCGCCAATCAAACATGGCAGTCTATGTAAAAACGATCCGACGTTCTTATTCATACTGTTCCAGTAAAAACTTTTAATTACTATTTAATGTACTTCTATATTTATGTAATTGTTATTCAATTATTAGAAAATACTTTTCATTTTGGTCTCCGATTCATAAATAATATAATAATCTTTCCCCACGCTTTATTGATATCTTATTAAATAAGTAATAGAGGTTTTAACGTCTTGAAGAAAAGAGTTTGCTCGACGAAATTGCGCTGGAAGAAACGAAACGATATTCAAGGTTTTTTCCTGAATATGTACTATCGTCACTGTCGATTACCGACATCAATTAAACAGCGAGGTGTTAATAGAACGCTTTTCTACGCATAGACCGGAAGGTGAGCTCATTGTTTACTGAAATTGATTGCAATATGTTTGCTTATCTTCGATAAACATTCTGTCGTAATGGCATTTAGAGACGATGGTACGATTTGTATAATTGGTCGTATATTACCTTGATTGTCGATTCTGGTAAATGTAATTCTGCCGCTAATTCGCATCTTCTAGGTCTACTAACGTAATTCTCTCTGTGAAATTCCTTCTCTAGTCTTGATAGCTGTTCCCGTGTAAACGCCGTCCTATATCTTCTAATATTCGGATCCATTGATGATAACGGTTGCTGTTGAGATACTGTCGCATCTGAAGATCGATAATAAATTTTAAAACGTTTTCGGAGAAAATCCAGAGCAGCGGATGATCGTTTTTAGAGATGCATAAAGAGGGAGAGAATGAATGAGAGAAAGACAAAAACAATGTTGGACGATAGCTAAGACGGAAAGAAAAGGTAAGTCTTCATTTGAACTGCTTACTGATGCGATCCTCTTCAAAATATTTCTTTTCCCTTTCTGTACTCTATTTTAGAGTAATTAATATGCAATAATTGCTAGTATGTAATAGCTCGTAATTAATATGCTAATAATTGCTATAAGAATTTTTAATATGCAACACTACATTCTAGTGTTTTCTTTTGCTCAAGGCTGCTTTCAGCATCAAGATCTCTTTCATTTAACCTATTGTTACTGTGCAAATATTTAATACGGATTATTGTATTTTTATTATTATATATTATATGTATATACTATATTTTTTATATATATATTATATATATTATATGTATTATTTGTATTTCTATAATAGGATTATCTTACAATCCGAAAATTCCTAGAATTAACGATTCAAAGAAACAAAGAAAAGATAAATATGTATATATTTTTATTTGGATGTTCAGTAATAACACTTGTAATTGTAAAATATATAAATGAGGTAATTAAATAATTTGTACTTTTGAAGTACAAACAAGGGCTAACGAGTACCAAGATTTTCTTTAGAAAATCCGAAATCCTTAGCAATAAATTGATCTTTTAGAATGATCTTTCCCTGAAAAATAACCATAAAATAATTTCTATAATAAATCAAGAAAGCGGTCACCAAGGAACGGCTCGTAAAATTCTCTAGAATTTATATTTTTAAAACCGAACCACGTCAAATGGATATCCAACAATGATCAATTACATCAACTTTGCGCACAGTTAGTTCTCTAAACACAGCATTATCCGTTCATTATTACGTCCCGTCGGTGAATACCAACTTACGCATTTTCTATCAATGTAAACATACAGTTTAATATTAATAATAATCTAACGATTTTAATAACGTTCAAATCTATTCCAAATAATCGACGAATAGCCTACAGTCTAAGGACTGATACTTTTATTATTCTTAAAACTGACAGTTTTTAGTAAAACCAATGAAACACTTAACAGCGAAACGCTGGACGGTAGAATTTTCAAAATTCAAATCGTTCACACAAACTATTTACTAAAAAATATCTGATGGACATTTTATCTCTTATTTACCCTTCTCAGAAGTCTTTGACATATTCGGCGACGGGCTGCGTGGAGGGCTCATCTGATACTGTGGAGGCACAAGATCCACCACAATAGTCTCATCTTCTCTTTCAACCCGTTGTTGATCATCGAAGTTCCTTTGAAATCCTTGCATTTTGGTTTTATTCATAAAATATTACATTCACTTATTTGTGTCATTTTACACAACACACTGTTATATCTTAAAATTTGTTTTGTTACAAACTTCGTCGATTCTCACTAACATTCATTGACGCAGATTTATTCCACGTTTCACATGAATAAGATTTTGCTATTTGCTGCGAACTAAAACTAGTCCGCCCAGCGGAACTCCAACATGCGATATAAGAGTATGCCAGAGAGTACTGAACTAGCAGTTTATATGGTTTGCCTTACCCCGAGAAACCATAGTTCCGCTGCGTGTGGCGATTGGTAGGTTCTCAGTGCATTGGCGTACCATTGGCCAATGGTGTCGCTGGTTCTGCCCATTCTCTCCCGTTCAAACCTGCTTCTCCTCTCTCACTCTTCTCATCGAAAACGCATTTTTTCCACCAAATAAGGCAACACCATCATCTTATGCATGCAAGCTTGTGGAAATTATCTCTCGTTATTTCCCTAAGCAAATTCGGTCGAATAGAACATTTGTGAACTTCCGCACGCTATTGTATCTTAATTGATTATGAAGTAATATACGGACTTATAGTGAATTAATTAAGTTTGAATGAAACAAAGAAGCTTCAATTGGTCGTAAAATTTGTATGGAAGTTTGATCACTAATGACTGTAATTACTAGAAGGATAAATTCAACAACTTTGACTTTCCGTTGAAATTCGATTGGTAATTAGAGCCGAAACTTTTGTTCCTAGTTTTGTAAAACTTCAATCTTAAAAGGTAACACAGTAATCCTGTAATAAAAAGGATCATTGTATACATAAGCAACACAATAATTCTACAAAAGAAAGTAAATAAATATACATTGATCCTGTTACAGAACTATTTTATTGTTTTATTATCATATTATATAGATCTATAATATGTACGATATTTTCAAATAAAAAATACATATCGTGTTAAGAATACTTTTAATTTTAAATGTATGGGTGGTTTTTCATTTATTTCTTTTCCATAATATTATATTATATATATAATATAATATATTATATAATATATTATAATATATTATATATATATTATGATTCATAACAATGAATGGGAAATGACTGTGATATTTCCAAGTATACATACAACAAATGAGTCCATATCTGAAAATAAATCATTTTATGAGAGAGGAAATAGTGTTTTCTGTTTTTCTACAATTTTTTTGATATTACCGACACTCTTTGGTTGCGGTGCACTATTTTCTTTTGTGTTTACATTATTTCCTACATTTATATTTTGATATATTGGCTACAGATTTATCATACAAAATGAAATTTTGCTTTGAAATAGTTAATTTTCCATTCTATGATAATTTAAAAATTATTATTTCACTTCTTCATTTTATTTCATTTACGGGAACTTTAAGTGCGCAAAAATGTGAAGAATAATTTTATTCAGACTCTCTTTCACCAGTTGTGCGAAGATACAAATTTTTTTCCATAGTTCGTTAGTAACATCCGACAAAAATTTGACCAGTTTTGATGCACAGAAAACCGAAACTGTTCGAAAAAACATCTAGCGACTGTAACCATCGTAGTAGGAAACATGCCTGAAGACGGAAGATTTTTGTCAAAGAGACCCAGCGCGCAATAATGTCATAAAAAGCAAAGAACTCTGGCTTCCTACCACTATTACGGAGTTTTCTTCAAGCGCAACTGTCCTCGTAAAAACTTTGCTCTATTTTAAATGACCGGACAATTGTAAAAGTTGCATCGTCCTCTTCTCCTGTTGCCTTTCTCCCCTCCCTGCCAAGCACGTGCAAACAACATTTCGTGAAGCGTTTATTTTGTCCACCAAAACTTTCCTAGAAATATCAACAGCGTTAAATGAAATGAAATAAAAAAGTTGTTTCTTGTACTATATATAATAATTTCATAGTGTAAATTACTATTTAAAACTATCTTTCTTTTTAAAGAAAAATTGCTGTTTATTTAGTTGTTCGTAACTAAATGTTCTTTTAAATAAAATCGTAATAATAATTAATAATTTTATTACGTAACGTATGAAGAGAAATTATTGTTTGTCTATTTGTAATTAGAATGAGGTTGATCGATAGAGATACACAAATAAAATTAAGCGTATGAGTAAATATTAGGCAAAAAATAGAAAGTTATTCTTTGCTATAATTACAAATAACATAAAAGTGAAATGTCATCTTCGATAGCATTTAAAAGGTGAGAAACATAATAGAAGGCAAGTGTAAATGTGTTATGAAATTATCATTTACGTAAAAGCAGAATATACAACGATCTATTCATAAAGATCGTTGAGCGGGTGATACGACATACCCTTTCTAATCATCTGCTAATTATATTGCGCAGATCCTATTGTTGTAAGTTCTATACAATAAACCCTGCTGTATCTTCTGGTATCCCTTAATGCTTTACAATATAAAAACAAAAATACAATCCTGAAGGCAAATACTGTATTATAGGTTAAAATGAACTGTAAAAGATTGTATCATTGTACTATATATATATAGTCCACATATGAATAGACGGATACATATATATATATATATATACATGGGTATTTCCAACCACAGAGCAAATTAAATTCTACTAGCTATTTCTTTAATTATTTGTTCAATAACTTTGTCCACCTCCGGTCTCCGTAGACAATACTAATGTCATATTGTTCAAAATTCCATCGAGTTCACGTATACAGAATGGCAATATCTAGGAAAACGAGCGCAATGTTGAAAATTGGACCAGAGATTGCTAATAATTCTTGCACAACCGGGGCCGTTCGACGTTTACGACGACACCGAAATCTCTAGTTCTTGTTAATCTTTAATCAGTCTCTCTCACCGACGAACAAACTCCGAAGCACGCTTTGATTCGGCTTTAATTTATCTGCAATAGCAGAAAAAAGCAAAATGATATATTATGACACGTGGAAACAAATTGGATATTTCGTGAACTTACTTTTCGAAACCTTGATGACGATTTACAGCCATTAAAAACCATAAAGCTTAATAACTATGTGCATTGATAGATCGAAGAAATATTTTACCAACAAAGTTATAGAGTATTTAAATTACAATGTATTTTGGCATTAGCACAAACTTATGTAATTTTACAAATTGCTTGATGATTTTCTTTATTAAATTACTTATTAAATGTTCTAAGACTTAACTTGTTTCGTGTAATGATAGGTGATATTTATCTGTTAAGATTATTTAAAGTTTATTAAACTATTTAACTTAAAAGACAAATCACTTCAGCAGATTAGGAACTGTGTTTGTTTAGACCACGTGTTTGCCTCTATGGCTTTTATGCTACCGCCCACCATCATAAGAATTCTATACTTAACAATAATCGCTCTTGACTTATTCTTGTTTCCAAGTTTTTTTCAACTATTTCGTGATAGCCTCCATTCTCCATAATTTACTCATGTTCTCCTTCAAATATTATAAAATAATTACCATCCACGTGTTATGTTTCTATCTTATTCTACGAAAAATTTGATACCTAAGAACATTCACTTATTGTCCATTCGTTATTCGAATTCATCTGTGTTTCATCCATGATCGGTTTTCATTTTTTAACGGTGTGTACTTGCTCATCGTTTATCATTTATTCAAATTTTTTGAATCTTTTTACTTGAAAATATTTAGTTGTACGTGTTATGTCTACATCTGCATATCTACATTTCTGTTCCATCTTACGACAAAGTTACCATTCAACATTAAGTATGTCAACGTATTTATTCTTTAATTGCTCATAAAATTAAGATAAATACCTGTTGAAAATTTGGATACCTGATGGTGTATTTAGGTAGTAAAGTTTACTTTACGTATCTCTTACTCTAGATCGAAACTACTCTAATAGTCAAATTTGGTGCCGTAATTCATGCTTTGGGTACTTAAACTTATCGGTTCTTATTACACAATCGATAGGGAAAACAGTGTCGATCTTTTTCACAAATTTCCTACTTTTTCCGTGAAAACAACCTTGTTTTTGAACGTATTTTACTGTGGGTACGGTAACTATGCTTTTTCACTGAAATACAACTAGCAGTTAAATCTGGAGCATTTTTTTGTTTGTTTTGTTTTGTTGGTTCGGGGTCCTGCGGACATCCAAAAGAAACGAACTTAAAAAGGGCAGACACGACGCTTGTTACAATACGACCGTGAGGCCCAATATAGAGTGACTTTTCAAGAAATCGCCAATTGCACCACATATTTTACCAAATTTTTACGTCATTTTTGCAGCGAACCATTGATCTATTAGGTCATTGTAAATTAAAGAGACAAGTACTTCATAAAATCTTCAATGTCTGTGACCTTATTAAAAATGTTCATATATAATATCAACAAAGTATTAAAATGGGCAATCACAGTTTTAATATACATAATTTGGCTATTATAAGATTCATTTTTTTATTTACATAAAAAATCTTGTCAGGATCATAAAAAATGTGAATATCAATGTAATTAATGTATTTAATTTAATAACGATTAATATATTTAATCAATAGTCATTATTATAATTTGTGGTTTTATTTTATAATGTGTATTCGCATAAGCTCTCGTAGCCTTCCCAATTAAACTTTGCATATTTATATTCAGTTAAATATTCATATTTATATTTTCATTCGTTTTTCTAAAAAAAATTTCAAAACATCTTTTCTGGGAGTCTAGAAATTAAAAACGAAATTAAATTAGGGTATTTATTAAAGAATAATGGTATAGCAACAATTTTTAGAACGTAATAATGCAATTAATTGCAATAATATCCTTGAGATGCAAAAAGTACAAGTCTAGATTCGCAGGTAGTACTGAGGCAGATTGTTAATTAAAACAAAGAGTTTCTCAGTTCTTAAACAAACACTAAACTCCTTAATCTGGCAAATTGCTCATCTGCAGAACAAATTAGGTGTTTTTTTCTCAGCGAAAGGTGCTCAAGGGGTTAATTCGAAAACTTTAAAGCTAAACGCTAGCGGAAACCTATGCAGATAGATTTCCGACAATATAAAAATTGATTACACCGTAAAAACTCGATTCTTTCGCCGAAGCCCTTTTTGATTTTTTCCAACTCTTAATTCGCTTACCAGAGAACTTGTACAAATAGCTAGCTTGGAAAATTTCTTTATAGCTAGGAAGAAAACTGCGTAAACTTTCATCATCGTTGCAGGATTTGTTTTCGTCTTTCTTTGTAATTAAGATTGTTTTTGAAAAGAAAAAACCGTTGAGCTTAAAAATTTATTTTCCTTTCCACGTGGAAATACGATGCTACTTTTTTTAAAAATAACAACGCTGGAATAAAAAAACTAAAGATTGGAATAAAATTCTAAAATATTATTTAGAAGGAAAATTGACAAGATTATACCACAGTGATTGGTAAAGTAAACGATCGCAATGTAGACAATTTTTACAAAATATGATACTGATTTTGGTTGTTGTCTTTCTCCCAATTTTTTGGAAAACATTTAGTTCGCAACAGGTGAAAATGTGGAACGGTCGATTTGGAAAATTTGTGAAGCCAGTAGTACGGATTTCAGTACGTTTTATGTGATAGGCAATTCGTAAATGAAGCTCTTTTATAAATGTCACAGTCTTCTGAAATCGATGATAAATCGTGCATTTTAGGGAGAAGATTAACAGAATGCAACGTGTGGAAAGTCAGAACTGTTTTCATGTTTTTATTAGAGATATCACCGAGTGTAAATTATTATCTCATTCGTCAAAAATTCAACTGGTATTTTTGATTTCCTAGTCAGAAAATCTGCTACGTAACCCTTTGCTGATTAATTTATAATTAGATCTTAACACGTTAACTACTGGGTGGAACTCGTTGAAAATTTTCCTTCTCAAAATTTTCCAACCCTTCAAATACCATTTGAAAATCATTTGCGCGTAGCACCTACATAACCATCAGTGGTGAACTTGTTAAATGAAATACACTTCTCTCTTCCTTTTCCGTCCTTAATTTCCTTATTTCTCTTCTTCAGTTACACAATACCACAATGTTAAATAATATCTTGAGCAAAAAATAAACGCTCGTATCACGAAAAACTAAAATAGTATTCACGCTTTCCTAATTAAAAAAGTTATTTCTCCATAGAAAACATTTCTCTTTCTAAATACTACCCAGTCAAGAATAAAAACATTTCACAGGATTTTTCGGGTCGAATCACGAGCATCGAGTCCTCCATTATCTAAAAGTTTCATTCTGGCAAATAACCCCATTTATACCAGCTTACGCTAGATACGCAAATTCAGAAAATCGACGCATAAAATGATACCGTGTACACGGAATATTTGTTTTTATGAGAAAATATAACGTCTTTTACCGACACTATACAGAGAAGTTATAGAGAACGTATGGTGATCAGGATCGATCGTGGAACAAGGTAGATAACATTATTCGGTAGAACGTAAAACACGTGGAACGAGCTCATCACATCGGTCGATAGCCGTTGGTCTCTCTCTCGCGGACGTAATTTTCACGCACACGAGAGGGTGGACCGAGGCAGTTTATAGATTTCGCATAAACCAGCGTTACACTGTACACGCAAGTAAATTAGGCGCTTAATCAAACCGTTTAATCAGCGGCATGATTGCGACCGCATCTGCACCGGCTGTTCGCGCCAATTATCTCCTCTCGATTCGCGAACCTACAGTCGCTTCCAAATTTCAAGGATTTCCATCGATTCGACACTTTCGACTATATGTTATGAGACGTAGAAAAAAATATTGCACTTTTAGTTTTATATTTTGGTATGGTTTTATAGGTACTATAGGAACTAACAATTTTTAAGCCATATCATTTTAAGAAAGTATAAATTTTATTGATGACAATGGTTAATTTTTTATAATGTTATGTAACTTGAAAGCTATTAAATAAGTATAAAAAGTATATATAAGATACAAAATATTTAAAAAATTTTATACTTTTAGTTTTATGCTCTAGTATGGCGTAAGTACTGCACTCCTTTCTTATTTGTTGTTAGGAGTAGCGAGAGAATTTGGTCTGTCAAACTCTTTAGTTATAGACATCGTGCCATGTTGTCTGAAAATAATATTTTGTAGGTAATATTATTTATTATTATATATAAATTATATACTAATAGGGTGGGTGAAGTAGCACATCCCAACCAAGCTGCAGCAGCTCTTGTCAAGTAGTTAAAGACACAGGAGGCCGAGCATTGTCCTGATGAAACACGATGTCCTTCTCATTTGCTAGTTCTGAATGGTTTTGTTCAATTACTATCTTTAATTCATCTAATTGTGAGTAATACTTTTCGAATTTATTGTTTGGTTATTTAGTAAAAGCTCATAATACAGAATTTCTTTCCAGTTCCACTAGATTCAGAGGATAATTTTGTTAGGATAAAGGTTGGCTTTTGAGGTGGCAAAATAATTCATTCCGCCTTCCCCAAGATCTTTTTCACTCAACATTATGATAAATAATCTATCTTATCAAATCCATCGGATTTGTTTCCTTTAAATCGTGGGGATTTAATCCATCAAAACGTTTTGTGTAACTAAGCTTCACAAAATGCTCGTGGATAGTGGATTTTGATATATACGTATAGCGTGAATTATACTCAATCAGTGTTTTGATCTGTTTTTTACCAGTGGTATAGGATAATCTTCAAGGCTGGAATCACCAACTTTAAACCTAGCAAATCGCTTCCACACAGTTCTTTCAGCTATAGGACCGTCATCATAAACAGCGCATATATCTTGTTTGCTACTTATGTGGAATTTTGTCTTTTTGATAAAAGAAAAGCATCAAATCATACTTCACTTTTAAGAGCGTACAAAACTAACAAAAATTAATGTATCTTAACCAAACTCTTTTCTAAAGATGTCTGAAATATCACCTTTTACAGTATGTATACGTATCACTTCTTCTCAATCATTCTGATATATACAGATCCATATCTACCGAAAGTTGCCACGAATTATATGTATTTATATATATCCCGTAAACTAAGTTTACGGTCAGAAATATACTAATTATAATAGACCAATAGGTCCAATAAAATAGCTTCTAATTACCTTTGTCCCGCAATTAGAATCATCTAGTTTTCGATAAACATTACATTGAAGTTGGGGTAAGTGAAAATTTTAAGTATACACTACTTTAAGAATTTTTTAGTGTTTAAGAAGATTAACTTAGCGATGATTACTGATCAAAATTATTCTTTTTCTTGGAGACACTCGCATATAGTAGCAGGAGTTACATATGCATTATACACATACATAAACAAATATTGTATATATGATATCAAAGGTCTGCCTGACTAAAACAACGCACGAAACAAATGAAATTTAAATAGAATGAAAGGCAATTAGAAATGTTTAAATCTTAGAATCGAATATCCTTTTAGGTTCTAAGAAAAAATTCCTTCCTTTTTATCAATTACTAGTAACAGATACGTATCTTTTTATTCACGAGAAACAAATGAAGACTACAGAAAAACATAAATACGATAAATTGCACTGTCATATTTGAATACATGAAGATTTTTAGTAAGTTGTTTCTATTTTGCTCACAATTTTTTATCTTCTGAGACTTTAATGTATCTTGTTTAATGAATAAGTTTAGTTGCACGGTTCTTTAATTCCAAGTCTAATAATACTTTTTCTAGTACTTCCAAGCAGAGGTATATTTATCATTTAGTTAATTAATAACTTATTAAAGGTGAATATTACTTATACACATTTATCGTAGAAGAGTTACGTAATCGCGTAAATACACAGATAAGCCATTAGATACGCGGAAAGAAATTTTTGGCCAAATGTGTGAAGCTTGTTAATTCGAGCGTTTACCATGAAAACAGCTGACCCGAATCCGATGTATTCGTGTATTCGACAGTTACAAAGCTATTAGCACGCTCATAAAGCCGCATTTTGTTGGTCCAATAAACATTTCCCTGCTACGTGATACACTAATTTCTGGATATTCGCCGATAATTGGCTTAATTCAACTCTACACCGCGTACCCCGCCAATAATCTGGAACAACTGATGCACTGTGCAACGCTTCACTCGATATCTGTATATCAAGCGTCGTTCTCTGGCTAATTCGAAAACTGTTCCCTGTGAATGTTATCGGCCTTTTTTCATTCTGTTCAAATTGTTCCGTCCTTTTCCCAATGTCCGCGTATTTTTCCCTTTTTTTTTTTTCGTTTCAAGAATAACGCACACAAGTTTTAATCAAACGTTGATTAAAACGTTTCACGTTTTAGTTGGGTACACGTTTGGGTTTACAAAATATTTCGTCTCACAAATTAAAATTGCTCTAAATACAAAAAGAAATCGAAATGTTAGAAATTTGATGCAAATGCTGCCGTTTTTTGATGAAATATTCTAATATAATTGTTTCTCACAGCACAAGAAGACACTTTACTGACTTTGGTTCGAGAAATTAAAAAAGGAAGGGGCCATTTTAACCTTTGGGTAGACACTTATCGGACTATCGTGTCGATAAAAGGAAAAAATCAAAGGAAATACTCGCATATGGATATACTTGAAAGGAGTCGTGGGTTCTTCGTATTCTCGTTTCATCTTTTGTGCCTGTCTCTCACGGTTCACGACTACTCGAAACTCTCGAGTCAATCGTTGGGAAAAAAGCTAGAAGAAAGGGTGAAATGAAACGAAAACTTCTGTTTTATATGTGGTACTGTAGAAAACACCATGATATATCCAATTACGCGATTCTTTTCGAAATTACAAATTTTTTAATTTTACCAACTCTATACTGATACGCTATACCCTATACTGAGTACAAGCTGTATGCTGTACAATTCTCGACTGTAATTTATTTATTTATTTAGTCGGGAAATAAAATAAACTCTCTGGTATATAAGATAACAAGGTGAAGATCGCAGGTAACGTATATATATATTTATTTATATAAAATATATAAAAATATATCTATATATATATTTTTTTATATCTATATCTTTAACATACAAAACTTTAAAAATATAGATATAAAAATTAATTAACGTATATGTTTCATATACGAGTGTTTTAAGGAGACTAAGATTTGACCAAATAGATTTATTTTCGTATGAAAAGAGTTGATATGATTTAGCACACGATTAAAATCATTAATAATAATTGTGTGACATCTTGAAGAAGCATTAAGAGAGAACTTCCGGATGATGTTACAACTGAGAATAATAGATTTGACTATTTTACTTAATAAGTATACCGTTTATTTTTACGCATGTATAAGAAATTCGAAAGCGCAAAATTTCACAAAAATATATGAAGAGATATATAAAATATCCAAAATATCATGCTTTCTATAATACCTTTATCTAGTTCAAGAAATTCTACTTTTTTATGTGTATTTGGAAAGACGTCCAAATTCTCTAAAAAGCATGGTTTTTGCGATATATTCTGATAACTTGATTCTACAGAAATCATAAATCTTTGACTTCACTAATGCTTCTAGTATACAATTAACGATTACAACAACTTAATAATAACATTATTCACACTTCCATAATCTATTTTATCCTCGCATTCTCTTATCAAAGATTCGTACCGTCATAAAGCAAAAGTGCATTGTAAAAGTTTTAAATTTAGTAAATCTGGAAGAAAAAGTTGTTAGAAAGGTACAAAAAAAGCGAGCAGCCTCTCATGAACGTAAGATATACTTGTTCCTGAGGAAATATTGGGGAAGGTGGCAGAGAGTAAGCGGCAAGATGAAAGGAACCACTCGTTCTGCGTTTTTCAGCCGCACGCTTACGAGATCTCATCTGTGACGTATTCGTTTACTACCACATATTCATATATATACATATGTTACGTCCACGCGAAGGTTGAACGTATTTAGTGCATCGGCGCTAATTGGAAGACGCCACAAGAGCCTGAAATTGGAGAACACCCGGTAGCAAGTAGTAGACGTTCGAATCTCTCTTTATCGAAGTCGAGAATCCGGATGTCCGTTTTTCACTTCACGCTATACCTGAACCCCTTTATACATTGATTTTTCTAGCAATCTTTCGGACCAACTAAATGAATTAATCTATTTGGAGAAAAAAAGATAGCACATGTTTGTTATCATTAGATTTTCTTGATGTTAAGACTAATATCCTAAAACTTTAACGAACGATATTTTAAATAATACCTTGTAATGGTATGCTAATAATATATTGAATAATACATTATTTAATTACAAAATTATCGAATAATTTTCTGAAAAATAATTAACAAGACTATTGAATTTTGCTTTTAAATTATACTTTTATTGGTAAAACATGCTAATAAATAAATAACATAATACTTTACAAATTAAAACGTTTCTTTTACAACAAATCAAGAAAAAAGCTATACCACTTTGGTATAGTAAGTAATATAACTATACATCCCCTTTTTCTGCAAGCACATCAGACATCTTCTTATCAAAGATTATCCAAACTGCAAATTTAAGTTCTATAACCATGGAATTACACTTGTATTTTTTATTATAATCAGAGATTTTTCAATAAACTGAATGAGAGCAATTTGGTGAGATGATACAGGAAGAGAGAGGAGACAAAATTAGAACAAAATTAGGCAAAGCACTTAAGCCACTTAATCAGAAAGCACTTCTAGATCAAGGTGTTCCTCTTCTTAAGGACCGAATATCCTGCTTCCCTACTTCCTGCTCTTCCCTTTTTTTTCTTCGAGTGTGTCAACTCAAAAAAAAATTTGTTCTCATCTAGCCTTCGATGCGCTAGTCGAGTTGCTGTCGCGGTGTGAGCAATCTCTGTCTCGCTTATCGTGGCAGGCAGATGCATCAAAGTGCATCCGCGATGTCCATCATGAAGGAAACGATCTTCTAAGCTTACACGAAATCTCGCTTTCGAGACACGAACTGCGTTTAATTTCTCCTTATGAGAAAAACATCTTCGTCTATTTTCTATATCATATAATTGTCAAGTCAATGCTTTCATTTGCTCTGTTAAATCTATCAAAACATTTTTTAACCTCGTTACCAGATAGCTTGTAAAGTTTCTCTGAAATTTTTTTTAATTTCTTTAGACTTTAATGATTTTTCGCATATGTTCTAAATATTTTATAGAATTTATTTGATAGTTGGTTCTTCTGAAATACATTTTTGAAATCTTATTACGTTTCTTCGATTCTGTCAAGTACCAACTTTTAGATGTAATCTGTCTGTCGATATTCATTAACACCATTCTCAAGTATTATGTCTGTAATAATTTTCTAAACAATTTCCCAGTATACACTCACGAACTTTTTATAAACATCTTAGAGCTTTGACATAATTTATAGTCAACAGTCCTCTCGAACCTTTAAGCGAAAAGTACTCTGTGTGAATAGTAGCAGGTATTTTTACCTTAGAGTGTGAATACTCGAGGCCTATGGTATGCGGTCCGTACGAACGGCGAGCGGCCAGCGTTGACGATCGCTGTGGTCGGAGTACTTTTTCGCTGGACTGAACTCTGTTGATTGACTATTCAAAGCGCAAATCGTAATAATAAGTTATAATAATTCTTTTGCACGAGATTAAATGATTCAAGAGCGTTACTTTTTAGTATTAATTATGAGGTACAAGTATTATCCGTGATAATTGCAGAGCTGCTGGCTGTAGATGTCGTCGCTGCTGAGATACTGCTGATTTTCTTCCGTTTTTGATGCGTAGAAGAAAAATCGGACCCCAATCGCCGAGATTCGAGCCCGGGTCCCGAACGTTCGTAACCTAAGGCGCTAACCACTGCTTTTTCTTTAATGATGTTTATTTAACCCAAGATACAATTAATTACATTTTGGTATTCATAATAAACTGTGAATTTTGGTAATGATGTGTTAGGCAAAAGTACCGATACGCGACGGTACGACATAGCCATACTATATTATGTGTCGGCGCTTTACATTTTTTGTGTTAAAATCTAATCTTTGGATTTAAGCCGCTGGGCAGCGGAGCTTTTATGTAATTTTGTTTTTGGTTGATTTTTCTGTCCTGAAAACTGGCGCTAACCACTGCGCTACCGTTGTCCGGTAGAAGTTAGTGTCGAGTGGCGGTATTTGTTGTCGAATGCCGCCACAATTATTTATTATAGACATTAAAATTTACAATAAACTAGAATTTGGGTAATAAACTAGAAAACAATAAACTAGAAAACTAAATTTAGTAAATATAACACAAGTTAATAATTCAGTTGTGTGTGAAAAATTTCAAAACAATTATCGAAACATAATCCGACATCGCAATTTCTGCATTCGTATCGCGTGTCGCTCCTTCTCTTATTTTTCACACAAACAACACATTTTCTTCTTGATAATTGCGTTGTGCCGGCACAATTAGGGCATTTTGATGGAAAATGCCTATCAATTAAAAGAAATGGTAAATCCTCAGACTTTCTCTTTCCTCCTCCTACCACGCTTCTACGTTGGAAATATTTTCGTAAAATGTCTCTTATCAACGCTAAATGAAATTCACTAAATTTTTGTTTCGAAGCAGTAGATTTTTTATATAAAATATATGCATTATATATGAGATATAAGGATTATATATAAGTATTACTTCTGCGTAGGTGTTCGGAAAAATTGACAAACGCATATATGCGTCCTTAGTCCATGCCGGACTAAGATAGGATATGTCCTTAGTCCACACTGATAGTTTTCACGAGACGCATATATGCGTTCATAGCACTCTAAGGGTTGTAGGTCCTAATACGTTTTGAGTAAATTTTATATCCCTATCCGTTTGCCCTCCAGATATATAGGAAAGCCATATCCCAACGCATTAATTCTCCACATTTTTAAATTATAGTTACTTATGCATAGTGTGGTCTACTAAAACCTTGGTAATTTCGTTCACATATTTTTCGCCGTAAATTTTATATATCTAATTAAGGCTGTATCAGGCTGATTTTGGCTACTCGCAATTTTACAATATACTAGATTTTCTTTTCTCCAAATTTTTAATCGAAATCTACAATTTATATTTTTAACCGCAAATACGTCATTTGTGGTTAACTTCCTAAACAATTCTGTAAAATTTAGCAAAATTAATAATTTAACAATATCCAAGGATTATATCAAAATTCACCCAACCTCAAACTTATCTTTACTACAAAGATCACTCAGCCTTCCTAAAATTGTTAAAGTTTCAAATTTTTAAATTCTTCAATGCTGAATTTTCCAAATCTTGGCTAGAATTAAGCTTCAGATACCGGGATTTCTTTCACAGAATTTCGGCAACTATAACCCCTGGCTAACGGAATATCTCCTCATGGCAGCCATCATAACCAGCTATGGAGAGGCGCGATCGTGGGCGGAGGCACTGGAAAAGGGGGAATTTATTCTCGGGTATAATACCGAGTTTATAACCGAGTTAGCGAAATCGGTTTTGCGCCCCGCTTATTCCACAGCCAGAAATAACGACGGTACAAAGACCGTGGGTTGGGAAGGCAAGCGGTGAACGGTACCTTGATTAAATTAGGGGATGATCGCGCGAAATTAGAGACATTAAATTCTATACCGGCACGGTCGCGAACGAACACTTTGCTTCTGTAGACTTTCCCTAGATTTTCCACCAGTGTGAGGTGCACGTGTTGTCCGTGATAATTGGAGGCTGCTGCTGCTGTGCTGCTGCAGATGTCGCTGCTGGGGTGTACTGCTGTATTTTCTTCTTATTTAGAATGTCGTGGAAGAAAAATCGGAGGCGCCGGGATTTGAACCCGGGTCCCGAACGTTCGTAACCTAAGACGCTAAGCACTCCGCTACCGTTGTCCGGTGTTAGTTAGTGTCGAGTGGTGATATTTATGCTGGCGAGTGCCGCCACAAGTGTATAACTGATATTCGACTCGCTGATAAAATCTTCGTTTCCAAAGGTGCTGGCTATGCGAATTTTAATTGAATTAGGTTCGAAAAATTGCCTTAAAAATCTCGAAATAACGATTCTTTTCTGTCTGTTTCGTTGGGTTTGATCGAATTAGTCGGAAGAAAATAAATGGAAACACAACTAAAAAAGAAATGTCTTTCGAATCTAAAGGGAGGCAAAGCAACGAGAGGTTTTACATAGCGCATACGACGGATATGTAAATAAATCCCACTCTAAAAATCTCAACTAAGAAGCTCATGGTTTAAAATAGATTTTGGAATCAATAGATATAGAATAGAATTACTTCAAAAGAAAATCGGTAGAAATATTATTAAAGAAGAGATGTCTTCCGAATTTTAAGAGAGGCTAAACGATGAGAGGTTTCACACAGTTCACGCGACGATTATGGAAATAAATCGTATCGAAGTAAAAAACTGGGAGCTGCATCTGGTCGAGTGGGATAATGCGAATCTCGAGGCTTGAGATACTCGTCAAATTGTCGACGTATAAAACGGGTGAAGAGGTTACGATTGGCTACTGAAATTGTGAAAGCTTTACGACCTACCAACAGGGAGATTGACAGACTGTTTACTGTCAGCCGGACCTATGACATCGCCATATAGGCTCGTTAATGGTACTTCGTCGCTTATTGCGCGTTTGCCTTTCCACTCGTATGCCTCGACTCGCTGATAATGTTATCCGATCGCTCTGGGAACTATACTCCACCATGTGACCATTTTGCAATGGGAAATATTTACGTCTTCAGCTAAATTAATTTATATTCTATCGATAATATATCAATCAATAACGTATTAGTACACTAATAAGTTATTGTCTTAGATTAAACAAAAAATGTGATAAAGTAAAATTGAAAATGGAGATAATAACAGTACTATACAAATTGCTATACAATTCAAACTTTATATTTCTTTGTATTCCATGAAACTTTAGAAACTTTAAAAAGGAACCTATTAAATCTATTAAACCAAGATCGGTTAAAAAAATCTATAAAACTAAAAACATATTAGCCACAGATAAGATCCAAAACGATGAAGAATCTACAATTAGGCTAGTTCTGTTCGATCTTGAAGCTCTTTTGACTCTTACGAGTCTTAGAATACTTTCATACAATTGGAAAAGAGAATAAAATGAAAAAAGAAATAAGAATGAACAAAGGGAAGGAAAGCTATAAAGATTGCGGGAATCCGCAGTAGAAAGTTGGGCTGTGGATTAAGTTACCCTCGCAGCTTTGGGAATATAGGTAACAGATCGTTAAAGCGAAAGATCGAGGAGGTCTGGCGGTGAAATTACATTTTTTAATTATGCCCGGAGCAAGTTCATAATTGGTGCTCACTACGCGGGGGATGAAACTTATTAGTCGGCAAGGCCTTACCATCCTAAGGGATGTAACACGACCCGGCTTGCGGAAGGATAACACCTTGCCACTTCCAGGGACGCATCAGGATACTCCAAGAACTAAAAATATGCACCAGGTTAATTAATTTCTTTCGCTCGTTCTTTACCTTCTTACTTTCCTCTTCTTGATAAAATTTCTAACATATGAAAATCTTTTGTACTATTTCTTCATAATATCAGTTAAGATAATATATCTATAATTTTATATTTTTATTTTTATAATTATATTTATTTATATAATTTTAAACTCATTCTATAATTCTATATGTACTATTCTACTGATAACAATCATTATTAATTATTATGTTTCGAATTAATACAAGAGAATGTTACCAAGTAAAATCTTCTTTTCCTTCAATAAAAACAATTTTTATAGACTACAAGGTATCAAACACTCTAACTGATATCAATTAAAGTTATATGATAATAAATGCATGATTCTCTTAATAATGAATTGAAACATTCAGTAAATATGAAACATCACGAACTTCCTAAATTTCTAAGTCATCTTTCTGTAGTTAACAAAGATTTCCAGGATACTTTGAAAAATGATAACAGACAGGTGGAAGGAGGGAAAGGGTAGCAGCCAGTCCTGACACTAATCTGGAGTTAGGTGGTAGTATTTGCTCGTAGACGAAGAATATACGGAGCTTGCATGTTTCGTATAGTATATCTATATACGCGCATGAATGCCTTTATATACATTTTTAAACATATACAAGTCATAAACACATGTTAGGTAAGACGTAAGATAAGCTTTCTGAAAACACATTTCATTTCTACATTTTCGTTTTCACTCCTTTCCAAACAAAGCGAGCGAAATACCTATCTATACAAAGAATAGAATGGACGAGAAACGAAGATGAAATTCTCGAATCAGCGACAAAATATCCGCAAGCGACACGTATTTGTTCGGTGGAAGAAACTGGTTTTCAAATTAAATCGTTACTTTCCATTTTAAATATTAAACGCAGCAAAGGTGTTAATTTCGCTCATTAACGCTAGCTGACTTATTGTTAGTAGCATAGAAAAGTTCTTTGTGCGCTTCGGGAAGTCACGAGGCTCGTGCAGACAATCATTCCTACGTTAATGCCGTAAAATATTTCGACGAAGTACGAGAATTTGTTATTAATTGAAAAATATTTTATAGCCTTTGGAGATAGAAGATGGATCAAAAATTTGATCATCCTATTCATTTCTGTGTTAAGTCTCGTTCAGATTACTCAAGTCTCTTCAATTCGAGTGTTATAATTAAACCGTGCGTATATAAGAAATTTAAAGGTGCAAATATGCACGGAATCTACATAATGTGCGAAAATATATAAAATATTCAAAATAAATATTTGATGGATGAAACGAATCTATATTTAAGCTTCATTTCTTTGGTTATGATGATAAAAGCACTAATTTGCAAAATTCTCGCGGTTTGCTCATAATATATTAACGTGTATGAATTTGACGTATTGCTTCCCTCGTCAAATTAAGCGAAATTCGAAAGAAAATCGTAGGCTATGTTTCACTTGATGCGGTTATCTCATTTAACAACCAAATATATAATACATAATACGTAAGAATAGAAGACAATTACGTTACTAAAAGATATTTTATAGAAGCTCATTACACGAATCGAAGCATCCAAAAATATTTTAAAGGAAAAATAATTTACGATAGTCACATGAATTTTTTGAAACTTTGTAAAACTAAAAAAATTAAATTAAATTATATTCCAATCATCTATCCATTACATTATCTCTGTAAACTGTATAAACTTGGGTGAACTAGAATCTCTAAATCGTTATCCATTAAATTGCAATATCTAAATTATCTACGAGAGAAAATGTAAAAGAAACGTTGCAACAATTAACGCAATTCACCCTTTAACGACTAAAATATGTAAAAAGAAAAACGTGACATTTCATCTTGCTTCCATCGTTATTTCCTTTCTCCATAGTATTTCCTTTTCCTCCGTTTCTTTCTCAATCTCCCTTTCCCTCGCACGTTCACGACCACCAGGGGGTAAGATGGGGTTGAGTCTCGTTACTGCAGCGTCTCGCTTGTGTTAGTGGAAGTTTACATGAAGAAGTAAATAGACAGGTGTGCACACAGTACGTACACAGGGGTATCGTTGGTGAAAGGTCGATGGCGCAGTGAGAGATTCAAGGGGGTTGAGGGGGATGAGAGGGTAGCAAGGTGGTAGGTAGCAATAAGGTGCTGGGCACCGCGCTGTTACGACCCCTGATCTAGTGATGTCATGTATGAGGGAACAGCTTCGTGTACTTCCACCTTGAAAATTATACGAAACACTTGCCACGCGTTTCATCCGACTCACTCACTCTCTATCTTAATACTTTAACACTTTGATGAAATACGCTATGTATACATATATACCACCTTTCTTCCTCTTTTTCTTCTTCTTCTTCTCCTTCTTCTTCTTCTTCTTGTATTATCTTGAAAGTTAAATAAAAGCAAATGTCGATATTATTAATTTATTCTCGGAAATATAGTCCTTTATTTATTTACTCGAACCTTAAGATAGTCCGAAATTCTCTAAAATTTTCCATGTATTATCTGTATATATAAATTATTTATATATTGTACTTTAAAATAGTACGTTTAAAGTAGTAACAATAGAACTTTGATAAATAATTAAGTTAAATTTGTAATTTACAAGTTTAGGGAGTAATACTTAAGGGTAATACTTAAGTAAATGTTAGAATGATTAATTTACTAGTTTCGAACATAATTTTCTATTTATTTTCTTGAAGTTGAAATATAAAAATAACAAGTTGAAATAGAATAAAAAAATATATTAGGATAATAAGTACGCAATAGAAGAAAATTTAGAAGGTACATGGTTTAATTATATTTGTAATTTATAAATTTCTGACCGAAATATTAATTTTCTGTTCGAACAAATTGAAGTAATATTTTTGCAACAAGGTTATTTCAAATTTGTAATTTGAAAATTTATGGCTGTAAATTTAATATTCTATTTAAGCATTGAATGGACAAAAATAAAAATGAAATAGAAGTGATACTTTTCGAATGAAATTACTTTTAGTTCGTGCATATTCCAAACGAATTAAAAAGTTTCGGCGTGGATAGTTCTTGGAATGGAATAAGCGTTAAGGGATGCATAAGATATTGTTATAGTGTTTGAGGTGGAAACACGGTTTATGTAAACTGCGTTTATGCAGATTCTGAATTTAATTATATACGCGGCGGACGAAACTATCGCGCAACCCTGGTCCTAATTGCCAAAATGCTTACTAATTAACTAGCTCGCACAACCCAGATCATTATATCGGTTACTAAGCTCTAAATACTATGCTTCTCCATCTACAAAATATACTGTATCCACCTAATCTTTATCTTACATCTTCATTTTAAAATGATAAAATATAGCATGATATAATAGAAAATTCTTCCATTAGTGTACGAGGTGATACATGTGCATTTCTTAACAACGACAATAAACACAAAAATGAAAGTTCGTTTATCTTCTGTATGCTTCGCGGAGAGTTGTAATTCTTATTACACCGCGAGAATAGTACGAATAATATCCTTTTGTACTCCGTTGTCGGCGTTTGGCGACATTGTAAGTGGATCTAACAGTTCCATTGTAGCCGCTGTAGAGACATTCTAAGCGAAACTAACAGCTCCATTATCACCACTGTGGCTGCATTATAAATACGATTGTAAATAATCTCGGAGTAACTAGTAGTCCATGTAAAAATAATTAGGAGTTCCTGGTAGATTATCGGGGTGCTCGGAGTGCAAAAGGATATTATAGTAGTACCGTATATAAATCATTATATTACTTTTTATTAAAACAAGTATTCTGTCCCTAACGATCGCAACCGCTAGGCGCGTGCCGTCCACGCAGATTGCTTCCACCGGGAAAATTCAGCGCTCAAAAGGTTAATATTGATACTAAAATATATAAAAAATTACATGAAGAAGAAGACTTTAATATTTAGACTAACTAAAGAAAGTATGTACATAATTCTAAAAGTATACTTTTATAAGCTTTCTAAATACTTTGTAGCATAATGGTAGTCGATCAAAGTTGGAAAAATGTCATAAACGAATGACTAATCGCCAAAATATACGGAATATTTTAAACGATCACAGAGATGGAAGATATAAAAATTCTAAGTACTTGAAATTATTACAGAAACGGAGAATATGTTGAAAGATTCACGATATTACAACTAACTGAGTTACATCCATTCAAAAGAGAAACAGACTCAAGAAGAGTCAACAAAGATGTGAAAAATTCGTAAGAAGATACAGAAAAATTGGAATGAAAGATCGTACAACTCCCAAATAAGTATTTGAAACGTATTAAGCATAGAAATTTGTAAGATAATTTGTAAATCAATAATTAATAAGCTTTGACAGGAGCGAAGAGGTTATTTTCGCAGAATGATTTCCAAGGCGTAAAATCTTGAAAGGAGCGTCAGGTAAAAAGGAAGAGCCGCCGGGGGCCATGATGGCTCTGACCTTTCTCGCTTATCTGCGGGGCCAGAGAGAGAGATATCCCGGGTCAATACTTCTCGGGAGGGTTTCCACGAGCAAAGAGGGGATCGCTTCGCCACCCCTCGTTTCTCTGCTCGCCGACGATTGGCGGTGGCAGGAGGCGGGATACTAGTTCTACAGGGGTGGAAACAACAGATAGATATTTGATTGTACGAAACAACTTTACCGAACCATCCACACTGCCATGCTTACGTTTACATTCGATAAACTGCTAAATAATACAAGAATATATCATTCGTCGTCGAACATCAACGTTTTCAACATAGTCGTTTCTTTAACATTATCCTGTTCTTGGATGAAATTATGTGGAATCTTGAGTAGACTTTAATAGCAGTTAATTGGTGCTTCATAATTATTGTGTAATGTATAAGTTTACAATGGAAACGAGATTCACTTCTAGTCCCAATTCAATCAACCCTTATTCGATTTATTTTTCTATTAAAGTTGGAATCTTGGTTTAGACTATCTAACAAAGGATTGTTCTATTAAGAATATGAAAGATATGTGTTATTAACTTGCAGTGTGTTTATTGTAAGATATTGTAAGGTAAGATGTTTCGATCGAGTCGACCAATCCTTGATTGGTTGAGATTTTTGCTGAATGTAAAATATCTTGGTTCAGGCAATCTAACGAAGGGTTGCTTTATTAACAATCTAAAAAATACATATATATTATCAATTTACAGTTGGTTTATAGTATGAATACGTTCAAATTTTATTACCTTGAATCTTGATTCGGTCAATTCCGTCAATCCTTAACTGCTTCGAAGAAAAGGAAGCTTCTCACAGATCGATTTCAAATTTTGAAAAATAGCAATACACCGTTTAATAACAATTTGAAAGAGCTCAATATAAGTATGTCGACTGACGGCTTGACTTTGATGAAACATCTCACAGAAAATTTAGTGAATTACTTTCATTTGATATGCTTTTTCTATAGAAGACTTGTCACATAACTTGTTCTATTTAAGCAATGAAAAATAATTACAATTAACAAAGGAAACAATACTATTCCATGTCGGCTGATATTAAATTTAATTTCAATAATCGTGATTTATCTTTTCTCGGTTAAGCTTGGCAAAGCGAAGGGAGAGGAAAACGACTTACCACACCTCGTTTCAGTCCTCGACGACGATTGGTTCTGGCAGATCCCGGAGGATGGAGATAGAGAAGGTAGCGCGGAAACGAAAGCGGTGGAAAATGTTGCGGGGTGCCTTCAAGGAGCGAAAAGAGTCGACGACGAAAGAGTGACAAGGACAATCATTCGCCCTTGAGATGCAAGGGGGATGAGACGACTCGTGAAACACCATCATCAAGCATTCATAAGGTGTAGTAGCCTGTTTATCAGAAAAATGCTTCCCAGTCTCCAGTGAATTCCTTAGGAATAACTGACGCGTGTCAACTTTAACAATTTTTGGAAAAGGAGCCCTTTAGAAAATTCTTTGCGGAATCGTTAACTATTCCGTTTTTTTTTTTTTTTATTATTATTATCAAATTGAAAGATTTATAGCAATCAAGATGTAGCTGCAATATTTAAATTGTATTTATTGAAAGAGAAAAAGAAATATCAGTCAATCAAGATTGCATCTTGAATTACCGTGTTTTTTTACGCATTTGAATTACTGATCGTAAGGTATATTGTTTTATATTACATTCCCAATATAAATTAGATTTTTTTATGGGGAGCCCCATTCAGCTGTTCCTGTCTATAAAATTGATGGTTCTACGAGATGACTCTTTTATCCTCTCTTTCAGAAACTAATGATGTGGGCTGAACGGTGCTCCATCCTGCAGACACGAGAAAATAATCGTCATCCATCAACATCGAATCGATATCGTGACACCTTTCGATTTTTCTTATCCAGAAAATAATCCCTACTCGATTAAGAAAAAATGCTCAAGTAGGTACTCTTCAATTATTCTATTATGTTCAACAATTACTAAATACAAAAATTTGCTTCTTAACACTTACTTAAACGATGAAAGAAACATGACTATTTTTAAGTCAAATCTATTTACTCGGTGATATTATCATTCGTTAGTACTTACAAAGAATATCAGAAAAGTTTAACTTTAATTACAAATCTTTGCTCATAGCCAGTTACGAATCTCTAAAATTAGAAGATATAAGAAATACGACTATTTTTAAATCAAATCTCTTACTCGACGATTGCTTCATTAACATTTACAAAAACTATCAAAAAAATTCACCTTTCTGCTCATAGTCAATTCCAAACTACTCTCATCTCTAAAAATCATGCAGTGTACCAAAAACTTCATCAGTATACCAAAATTGTACCAACGAGAGCTCCAATATCGTTCGTTTGGACGATCACCGAAACCGAGCAACGAGAACATATCGAAGCGTTCGCGAAATGATTAAATCCCATGGACGAACGATGATTTCGATCGGATTTAATCGCGTTTCACTTACAGCCACGCCGTTTCTACTTGTCACCTATGGACTACGGCAATTTGGGATCCCTGGCACGCATAAAGCTCACGAATGGTGTAACATATGTGGATATAACACCCCACGGTGCTTCGTAGGGGTTGTTGTCACCATCGGTGGCTATGTCCGTTTTGTCATTGGAATTTGATGATCCACCACCCCGTTGGGGCTAGCTACATAAATATTTGCCTGGTAATCCCTTCATGGATCCACTTGCCTCCTCGACAGTGTAATTCCCTTCGTTCCATCTTCTATATCACACCCTTTCATTTTATCGCCAGCCTCGTCAACGATGCTTTACGATTTGCGTTCTCAAATAAAAGTCCCCATCCTGGTGGCTTCACTGTAATAAAGACACGATTCCACGATTACGATTTTGGTCTGTATACAGCTTTTATCTGTATTTTCTATATTTGCTCCTTAATACTTGTGCCGTACGAGCATTAACTACCAATGCGCTGTATATATATATATATATATTTATTTATTTATTTTTATTTATTTATAGTTTTCAGATATTTGGAGGATATTTGATTTTGCTATAGCCTACAATTATTGCTGTTACAAATTGATCCAATGGTTCGTTCAACTTGGGAAACCAAATATCTATCTTGAGGAATTAGTTACTTTTATTAGATGAACGTCATCTTCATTTTTTTTTCCAGCTTGTTGTAAGTATTAACCGCGACATGGTGACTTTATAAGTAATCGTACATTCAGGTACTTTAATTTAGTTTTTAATATTTTGTACCTAATACTCGACATTACAGATGGCACAGGCTTCCTGTAAATTTTGTTTTATTGAAACGATTTTCTACAAAAAACAAAAATTTCTAGACACCATAGGCAATAAATCAAGAGAATAATTCTCTTACGTATATAGCGACAGTAGAGAGAAACATGAAAGCTATTAATCATTTCTCGATAACTCTGTGTCACAACAGACGAAGTCACTGCATTATACATGATCATCGTTTTAAATGGGATTAGATGGGGATTTACAGATTTTACTGACATATGCTACCCTCTAATAATATATTATACCATACTACTAGTGCCGACAAATGTCTATACACTGTCATAAAATATCCAAATAAAACTATGAAATAAAATAGAAAAATATTAGTTCATTTTACATCATAGTAAAATAGTATTTTCCTGTTTTATTTAATATTTTTATTTATTTCTTCTTTTAAATATCTGAGCGGTAGATGCTAACAGATAGACATCAAATCGATCGACATAAGTTGTTACTAGGGGAACTTTCTTCTTTACATATGGTAACGATCCTGTTTATTATTTTACGAAGGTTACTGCACTTGTCGAAAGGGTAATCCGTACCTGCTGTTGTCCGAAAGACAAGGGTGTAGATAGGGTTCAGCTTGTTAATGAAATTATTGTACCATAAAATCGTTGAATCGGTGACCCGAGTTTTATTACCCATGACGACTTTTGTTCACACCTAAAAGAGTACTATTGTTAATTTTGACTTTACCTATGATATTTTAAAAGGTAAATAATCGTATAGTTATTCATTTCATTGAATCCCCGAGACCCAAGACATACAATACTCACTTAAAAATTGCATTAATTGAATGCAGGTATTTTTTAAATGATTACTACGATAGCTAATAGTAATTAATTATATTCAGATACTTAATAATAATTATTAAAACTTAATAATAATTATACTTTTATATACATTTCTAGGTGTTATATAGACAATGTAACAAAATAATAATTAAACTGCGGATGTTCATACAAGTTGATATTTTTATAACACGATTAGAAAAGTGGAACCTATTATGCTATTTTATATATTTTATATACTTTTGCGTGTAATATGCATTCTGTACATTTCTGTACCTTCAAATTTCCCATGAACACATCCATAATCTACTAATTATGACATCTAAAAATAATAATAATATGTCTAAAAATTCTTACTGAAACAAGATCCGAACGCATTATTCTAAATCCACTGGTCCTGTTATTGCTTCAACCAAAGAAGACTACCGCTATCATCGAATCAAAGAGGCAACGTCAATCACCAGAGGCTTGAATGAATATTTTCTTGCTCGAGAACAAATCCAAAAGTTGTGGAATTAATTTAGCCGCGAGACCAGTGCACGACGATCCTCCACGTCAAAGTGTCGTCGTTATCAACGTCCTGCTCACTTCTCAGCTGACATATCGTAAATCGTGGATCGACGTGTTGCCGCAAAAAAATCGTTCCAGTGCAAGAGAGATCGTAGTTGTTTTCTCCTGCAATCTCCAGGAAAATGAACGCCATAAATAAGCACGGTCGGCCAATAATTCCGTCGCGATCGAGCAACAAGAGTTTTTCATCGGTGCAGGCAGAATGGGGTGGCAGACGCGGCTAAAAGTAGCGATAGGGCCGACTCTGTTCGTTCTTTGTTCGATTTTATTACATTCTTTTAGCTACTAGTCAACTAATAATATTAGTAAATTGACAAATTACAAATTATACATTATACAAGATTATATAGGATTATTATTATATATAGGAGTTCTATATATAATTCTGTAACCTGACTTGTACAATTTCATGAATAATGTTAGTGTAATTCTGCAAACGAGGAATAAAATTAATGAAATAATCTTCTTATTCTAGCTTTATGCTATTTTCTACTTACGTCTAGTAATTGTAATTGTAATTGTCACACAAGAAAGTGTATAACCTTAATACAAGTTAACGTAAACACCAATAATAGGTCTGGTCCATTTCGAATCTAAAAGAACCTGTAATAATTCTTCACAATAAGCTCCGTTTGCAAATCTGCAACAGTTTTCCTTTACGATTAATATTCTTTAAATACTTACAATATATATATATTTTATATATATATTGTTTTTTATACTTATATATTTTTTATATTTATATATTTTTTATATATTTTTTAAGGAATTTGGTTGACATGAAAGATCATATTGAAAAGTTTTTCGCCGAAAGACCTGAGAGGTTCTGGAAGGATGAAATTTTCAAGTTGTGTGAAAGATGGAGGAAGGTCGTGGAACAAAATAGCACCAGCGTAATTCAATGAACGTATATCGAATCGAAATGTAAATCACTCAATATTAAATCGAATGGTTAAGGGCACGATCGTGTAATCTTAATTGAATTTAATTACTAAGATCAAGAGACGTATGTAACTACTATCTTATTTTATATAAATACTATCCGATTACATCGTCCTTTTATAAAGCGACGTGATACTTTCATTTCA
This sequence comes from Bombus flavifrons, assembly GCF_040668555.2. Taxonomy (NCBI): domain Eukaryota; kingdom Metazoa; phylum Arthropoda; class Insecta; order Hymenoptera; family Apidae; genus Bombus; species Bombus flavifrons. The sequence goes on along the minus strand of NC_138455.1, from coordinate 4,748,846 downwards.
TAAAATATAGCAAGGTGGAGGAACGAGTAAAAAGTAAAAAGTAAAAGCTCAACACGCGGACGTGTTGATCCCATCGCTAGCGGCAAGGGTAAAAGCACGATTGTAGGGGAGGTGGAGGAGACGATGTCGATGGTAGGAGGATAGTACGACGCGTTTTGTAATCAAATCTAAAATTCCCAACGCGGAGGAACCCGATGAAAGAGTAACCAACGAACACAATCGAATCGGGCTACGAGCTTGTCACTCGACTTCGAATAAGCGACCACTGTCCTACGCTCTCTACGTGTAGTTATCTGCACACCTTTAGCCTTCCTTCCGCTACGGCTCAACCTCAGATTTCCCTTGGGGCTGGAAAAAGACAGAAAAAAAGAAAGAAAGAACTATCGCACCCCTTTTACCCTTCAAATGAGTTAAAACAACGCGCAAACCCCTAAACTTTAGAATTATCAGAAAAATTGATTTTCCTAATTATAAGAAGAATTATATTTCTTTTAAATTGACTGGACATTTGTTTCATTCGATTTCTATAACCGTATTTTTTTGTATTTCTGATTGTTTGCATGCGATTCGAAAGATTCATAGGAATTGACGCGTTTGTGTAACTGGTATGGGTATACGGACAATAAGATCCGCTGTCACTCATTTTTTTAACTTAAATCACGATTTCGTATTAGGATCATAAAATTAACAAGGAGGTTGATGTCTGATAACTATATGTACGTGTCTATATATACTGTGTATATATATACATATGCGAACATACATATTACATGTACGCATTGATTTTAACTCTAACGTATAAATTATCTTCGCCACTGTGAAGGGTAAGGTTTGGGAAAAATTATAATTCAAACGATCTCAAGATGGTGGTAATAAAAAAAGAAAGAAGAGGAGTCTGGTAAAAGCCATCTTGATAACTTCTTCAAGGACATCAAAATTGCGTTGTATACCAACGCATATATTTCCAAATTATTATATTTTAGACTTAGGTCCAAGTACGACCTAGACTCAAGTTTCAGGCTTGGTTTACGACGAATTAAATATTGTTTCAGTTAATGCTTCCCTCTATTGAATAGAACTTGTAAATATATATTTCATAAGTTAAAGGAAACATAGAAAGAAACTTGAGAATCAAATTTGAAAAATGCAAGCATGAAACTTCGCAAATTAATCCTCTTCATTAGCTTCTTTTGTTAATGACAATTTGTTCGATTTGTAGGCAATGAAATACTATCACCACGTAGCTATGAAAAGCTGAACTAATCGTTATGGATATCTTTGTCACAAACTATTGCTCTCCTTGTTTAACGCTAGAAATATGTCTTCGTCGTACACTACCGCCCCTCTTTGACTACGGATAAGTCACATGCTGCCATTTATCTATACATACTCTAAATTGCAGTTTCTTTGATCTTAGATAGATAGCAGCACATAACTAGAACAAAGACAAAATCGCGCTCCTTGCCCTGGAACGAATATCAGATGAGCCGTGTGCTGCTATCTATCCGATATTGGAGGAACTGCAACTTAGAGTATGTAAAGATAGATGACAGCATATGACTTGTCCGTAGACGAAGAGGGGCGATAGTGTACGAAAAAGACATGTCTAGTATTAAACGAAGAGGGCAATAGTGTGTTAGGAAGATAACAATAGCTATTAGTTCCACTTTTCACCATTGCATTGTGATAGTGTTTTACTATTCACAAATTGAACAAATTTTCATTAGTAAAAAAACACTAATTAAAAGGATTAATTTGCGAACTTTTATGATTGTGTATTTTGAATTAGCTCCTTAACTTTCTTTTTACATTCCTTTTAACGTACGAAATGTGTGTATAAAGATTTACAAATTGTAGTTAATCGACGGAAACACTTATAACTAATAATATATGACTAAGACCAGGAAGAATTGTTAGATAAATTATTCTAATTACATATTATATTAATCTCGAATTATTCCTTAGATCCTAGGTTATCCTTTAAGCTCTTAAATGTTAAAAAACTTCGCTTATGAGCTGAGAGATTTAGATTTTTAATCTTCGCCATCTGCTGATTGAACATTATTAAACATTACTTACTTGATTTACAAAAGTAATTATTTTATATATGTCGTAAATCGTTGTTTCTAATACAACTACTAATGAAACTGTATGTCGGCATTCGTTTATTCCAGAACAAAGTTAAACGAGTGTATAGAGAGTGTAGAATGAAGAAGGCTTCCAATATTACGCTCATGTGCGATGTGTGTAATACGTAACATTTCAAAGGAATGCATGCTCTTAAGAAACAGTAATTTAAAAACTATTTTTTTCTTTAATATACATCAGGATACAACATACAAAATAAGTACTAAATAAAGAATATAATGATAATACTGAACACATTGATATTAATACATAGTTTCCATTATAAATCTTATAAATAAATACTATAATTTATGAATTTAATACAAAACATTTGTTCGATCACTCGCGGAGTGTGACGCCAATCTGAGGTGTGAGTCTTCTGTTGAATTTCTGTCACACGATTAGCGACAAAGGTTTTCAGCGTATGGGGTGATGTATTAATCCAATGAAGAACGATTGTAGAATCAGTCCAATAAACGATCCTAGAAATGTTGCTTGGTAAGGCTTGAAGGACTGTAGTGGCCAGTAATATGAGAAGAAGTGCTCCAATCAGTTCCAGCCTTGGAATGGTTTGTGACTTGAGCGGAGCCACCTTTGACTTTGCAGTGAGGAGTCGTGTCCAGACATGACCATCCGGAGTGATGGTGCGAAGGTAAACGCATGCCCCATACGCCCTCTCGCTGGCGTCACAGAACCCGTGTAACTCAATTTCCGCTGCAGCCTTGATTATGGTTTTACGTGGAAACTTTACGTTGTTTAGTAATGGCAGCTGTGCATAGTATTTGCTCCATTCTGTATGTAAGTCGGCCGATAGGGATTCGTCCCAATCAATTTTTAATATCCAAAGTCTTTGGAGCAGCATCTTAGCTCGAACGATCACTAGTGTCAGTAACCCAAGAGGGTCGTAGATCTTGGCGATTTCGGAGCTGATTGTTCTTTTCGTAATTCGAGAGGCGGTAGGATTGATTTTGACGAAATACAGGATCGAATCGTCAAAGAAAAAATTCCAAACAACACCCAGAGTTTTGAAGGTTTGCGATTCGCCTAGTAGCAGCTTATCGTTTATGTCCTGCTCGGAAAGTCCTCGTAGCAGTTCCCGGTCGTTAGATGCCCATTTTCGAATGTTTAAGCCGGCTAGTTTAAGCAATTCAGTGAGCTCCGTTCTCAATGATCGTGCCTTGCCCTTTGTATCAACTCCTGTGAGAACATCGTCGACGTAGAAGTCTCGCTGTAAAACCATCGCCGCTCGTGGGTACCGATGTCTCTCGTCGTCCGCCAGTTGTTTGAGGCACCGAATGGCTAGATAAGGGGCCGCTGACAGCCCGAATGTCACTGTGTTAAGTTGACAGGTGTCAACTTCTCCATCAGAGTTGCGCCACAAAATTTGTTGGAATTTCCGATCCTCTGGACGCACAAGAAATTGTCGATACATCTTTTCAACATCTCCTGTAATGACGTATTGATGAGAGCGAAATCCTAGAAGAATGAAAAATAAATCATCTTGTAATTTCGGTCCTATATGAAGTACGTCGTTCAATGAAACTCCGGTGGTGGTTGGTGCAGATCCGTCAAACACAACTCGGAGTTTCGTAGTTTGGCTGGACTCTTTCATCACGCCGTGATGTGGCAGAAAATATCCATCGTCCGTGCAGTGGTCCGTGGTAATCTTGGTCATGTGTCCTAATTCTAAGTATTCTTGTATTACGGCGTGATAGTCGGCTTCGAATCGCTTGTCCCGTTGGAACCGACGGCAGAGGGATGTGAGTCGCTTCATCGCCATGGCTTTAGAGGATCCAAACGAAGGAGTTGTTTCGTTAAATGGGAGAGCGACCATGTATCGCCCTTCGTTGGTGCGTTGAACGTGGTTTCGAAAGTGTTCCTCGCACTGTCGTTCCGCTTCCGAAATGTGTGCAGTGGGCGGTCCTTCGTCGATTTCCCAAAAACGGGCGAGGTCCGCCTGTAAAGCCGTCGTGGAGGCGTGAAATGCGTATGCTGGTGATTGCGAGGTTGGGCTCCCTCCGATGACCCATCCGAATCGCGTTTTTTGCAGACGCAAGTCGGGTCCGTTTGCTTGACTGATATCAAGTTGGCCGACACAGAGTGATGCTAGTGTTGGTCCGGCGGTCAACAATATTTCGATCGGAGCAAGTCTATGGAATCTTGGATCGGCTAATTGGAGATTCCGAGGTATGTGTATCGTTGAGCGATCTACGGGTCGATCTGGGATCCAAGACGATATTGTCGGTATGATTAGGAACGTCAAGGTGCGTTCGTATGTGCCGTCAATGGAGGTGATCGTGGCCGTGATGTAGCGTTTCGAGGTCGTCGATAACGTGTTGAGTGTTCCGATTGGGACCGAACATTTCCGTTGATTGAATTTTAATGAATTGGCGAGTTTTTCGGTGATAAAGTTCATGCTAGAGCCGGTGTCTAGCAGAGCCCTACAACGGAATGGTTGAATTTTATTGTTCAAGATGTTGACCTGCGCTGTGACTAACAAATCGTGCTGTAGTGGTTCAGAAGGAAGCGAGGTCAATGAGTCTGTTTCCTGTGGTTCGGTCTCTAACAAAGTCGTCTGATGACGTTATTGCTTTCCTTGTCGTGTAGGACTGGATGATATATTTGATCCCGATGCCGTCGTTCGCGATAACCGAGATTCGCGTTTCGGAGATGTTCGCGGAGACATTCGGGGAGACGTTCGGAAAGACGTAGATGCGCGTCTGAAACGATGTGATGAACGCGGGGTCGGTGAACTGGGCGAAGATCGACCGTTGGATGATCGGCTGCTCGATGTTCGGCTTACACGTGTTCGTAATTTGCTATGATCATGGTCTTGATGCAGATGTGTATAGTGTCGCTGTCTGCAGATGCGACATGAACCGGCGGAACATTGAGTAAGGGCGTGACCCTTGCCTAAACAATTGGTACAGAGCGACGTCCTTTTGGCGGTTTCAAGGCGTTCCTTGGGCGACTTCGCTTTGAAGATCTCACAATTCCATATTTCATGTTGTCCTTGGCAGTTCGGACACACCAACGTCTTATGTGTAATTGTGAATGCGTGACTTCGCGGCGCGTTCGGTCGCTGACGGTTATGTTGATCGGACGCCCTTTTTATCACGGTTGATGCTGAACTTGTTCTATCGCCGTTCGTCCGTGTTTTCAGAAAGTCTACCAAGTGCGTGTATGACGGCATTTTCTTGTCCGGTAATGTGCGTTGCCATTTGCGCATGATGGCTGAGGGTAGCTTCGATGTAAATAGTTTGAGAAGAACGACGTTTGATGTGACTGGTTCGCCGAGTTTCTCTAAAGCTTGGAGATTTACCTTGACCGTCTCGAGAAAATCATCTATGGCTTCGGGTGTCTCTTTAGTTATTTTCGGATAGTCAAAAATCAAGTCCCAGTGGCGCATGCAGACTTGACGGTGGCAGTCGAATTTTTCTTTAAGAACGTCAATAGCGATTGTCTTGGAAGCTTCCAGTGGAGCAGAATTAATTTCTATGAGATTGCTCAATCGTACTACCAGATCTAAATAGGCATCAAATAAGTCCTCAGGTGCGATGTCGTCGAGCTCAAGTAATTTGTCATTGACAATATTGAACCGTTTCCAAATATCGTCGACTTGTTTTTGATAAGTTATTAAGGTGGCCTTGTTGTGCTGACCAGACTCTGTTCGTATTCGTCGAGTGATCTTGATACGGACTGGATTGGTCGCTTAGATTGCTTCGCTCCCGACGCAAGGAGGCGATTTCTGTTTCGTTTGCCATTGTTTGTGATAAAGATACTTCGTTAACGAAGGTGATACTTGCGATGTTGCGATTGGGGATTCCCGATGCGGAGTTGTTCCGGCTGCAGTAGTCGCTCGTCACCGTGCAGCGGAGTATTGTGACATACGTTTCGTGAGGAAGGTGATCCTTTCCTAAAGTGACGCGTTTTGTAGTGAGATCGAAGTTGTTGAATATCGTTATGTTGACGATTGTCCAGTTGCGGCAGGAGGCTGCGTGGTTGCGTTTCAACCACCGAATTATGCTTCTTCAAAGGTGACGGCCCTTGACGTTACTGACTTCGCTGGAGTGGTAACACTTCCGCTGCTGGTTATGTTGGATTCACGTGGCACTGTATGGTAGTGGGTGTCACTGGCGTGCACTATTCACTTGCCACTGAATCCGGCTCGAAGGACCAAAAGGTTCGATCACTAGCGGAGAGACGCGATCGCGAGGAAGCACGTCAACGTGAGTCGTAAATTCCCGTTACGATTAGATAATCGACGCCACGAAATGATCGATCCCCTATTTCGGTTAGGATAATAGAGGTGGTTTAATTGAGTAGTTACACTGATTCAACAGGTATAACTTAATGTTTATTCCAACAACTTTGTAGAGAAATGATTACACTGATGCGTATGTACAAGTTAAGTAAGTAGTTGACTGATCTACGGTGTAAACCCGGTTAACGAGATGTTGACTGTTTGAAGGAGAGAAAATCAGAGAGTTTCGGTGATGAAGCTGTGACGGAGGAAAACTAAAGATGGGCGTGTCTAACGCACGGGACTGTCTAGAGTGAGGGAAATAGGCTTCGTTGTTAATTGGTTATTTGCTATGGTGGTGGGTGAGGAAGGATGCTCACCGCCCTCGAGATAAAGTCGTTAGTGGGAGGCCTCATACGTGAGAAACGGAAACTTTCCCGTGTCAACCCGTGGTGGGCAACAAACTTTAGGAAACAATGCAGCGAAAGAATATCTGTTCGGTTCGAAGGACTTCGACTAGGAAATTGCTGAGATTTATGGAGGGTACTTGAGAATATTGAGGGTACGCAGTAAGGACGAGCGGATATCTGGTTACCATTTCGTCCGCGGTGTGTGACCTGGTCTAGGTAGTATAACTTAAGGTAGTATAGCTAGGTAGTATAACAAATAGTGATATAACTTAAATACGGAATTTACAAAATATCTAATAAAGAATTTGTTGTTCTTTAATATTTAAACATTACAGGTTCATACAATTTTTATATTTTAAAGTAATAACTTTAGGTATTTAATATAATTTTCTATATATAAATCTTATTTTAATAAAGACCACTTGAGTTGTTCTTTCGCAGATTGTAAAACCTAGAACAAAAACAAAATATTTAATGACACAAATGAAAATCCTATGAAAGATTGTTGATAATTCTGCATTTCAGAATCACAAAAACTTACAATCAGAGACTATGCGAAGAATGTAGAATGATGCATGAACACAAAATAAAAAAATCGAAAATGTTTCTATGTGGTAAATGGACATAAACTTTGTTATGCCATTAAATCAATTAAATATTTTATACCTAATATTAAATATTACCTGTGCGACTGTTTGTTCCCCAAGTGGGATATCATCTGTTCTTAATGCCACCCTTTGAACCACACTCGAGGCATCAGCATCAAGAATAATTCTGAAAAGTTTCAAATTTTTATTTCTCTTTTTATTAATGTTAGCATATTGCTTAAACACTTTTATTTACCCTCCATCACAAATTTCATCCATTGCTAACATAACTATGTCTAAGCTGTCTAAAACAGCTTTTCTTTCAACATTTTTTCTTAAAATTTGACTCACTGAATCATATAAACAATTTAATACACTCATTAAGATCAGCTAAAATAAAATTCAAGAATTACAATATAACAATATCTTCTATTACTAATATAACTGAACATTTAGGGTTTGCGCATACCTCATTTTCATGAGAACTTCCCATAACATAAAAGAATAAATCTACATTACTTCTATAAACACATGTTAAACCATCCAGCATTATAATTTCTGCATTTGCTCTGTGCGTTTTGTTGAAAAGATTTTTTTCAAACGTTTTCTGTTCCTTCGATGTAGGAAATATATTTTTGTCATAATATTTAGCTAATATTCTGTTACCATCATTGTCCAGAATGGCCATACCCTTGACGGTATAAAGTGTTGGTTCCTATAAATATACAATATATATATATGTGTAAAAATATCTTGCTAAATCATAACTTATTAAAAAATCTTTCTCATGTATGCACCCATATAGGACTCAAATACGATTTCGTTTAATAATTACACATGTTACGCAGTGTTACACTGCATTGAAAGAGGTTAGAAAACACTCTCATTTAATCATCTTTAATAAATGGGGACAGATACGGAAAGCAAACTTAAAATCAGTAGAATCATACGCGTTGCTGAAATTCGCGATCCTGGTCACTCCGAAGCATTGGAGAGAGGTTATGCTGTACAACTTTCGATGATCCAGCACGATTCATGATTACGATTGCACGAGACGATACTTATATCAAGAATATATTAACAAGAAGTGCACTTTGCTACCAAATCTATATAAAAAAATGTAACATACGCATTAAGAAACCTACCGATAGCTGACCATCCATGTTTACGTCAAGCTTGACGTGTCACTGCCTACACTACTACTACCACTACGTAAATCATGCTGTTTTCCAGCCAATTAATTCAATCGCCGAATAGGTTAAACTAATTGTAAAATTTGTCATTTCTAAAGAAGTATCTTTACTACATGTTGCAACTCTTTAATTTTAGTTCCTATACTTACATCGCATTTGCTTATAATCTGGTTGCAAACTAATAAAGGAATTGGTTGTAAATAACTTAGTAGATATAAAAAAAAATTTCATTTATATGAAAAACAAAATTAACCAAAATTAATATACAGAAACCAATTAAATTGCACATATATGTAAATTCATTATTTACAACTTTACATAATTTTATAAAATGATTATGTTGCAAAAATATATGATATATCTTCATTATGTATATATTATAATTTATTATTGTGTATAGATATTTTCAACTATTATACATTAAGATTTAAATATTTAAACGAAATACTATTTAAATTTTAGCTACTTCCTTCTTTTTTATCACATTTGAATATTTCCTGAAAAATTCAGGTCCGTCCCATTTTCCGCTGTAAATTATAATAATTTATGAAGGTCTATTCTTTTTCCATGCAGAAATCGCAAACTTATTCCTAATTTACAACAAATTTACCGAATCATTAAGGTCCAATATAAAAGCGGGAATACGTAGGCTTTTAGTATAAACGTGAAATAATATTCTCGACCTTGATTTATGGGGAATGTTTCCAATGGTTGCAAATTATAATCAAATTCTGCCAAAATACACTTGCTATAACCAGTAACTAAAGGACAGGATGAATAACCATTGTAGGCCATAATCATTGGTTTACCAGCCAAGTCATCCATAATATTTTTATACAATACTTTTCCCTGAGCAGCTGTGAAAAGAAAAATCTGAAATAAACTATAGTTCAACAATTATTAAAGAATGATACAGTACCTATTGCTGCCATAGTTTTAGAGTTTGGTGCGCTAATACAATCTCCGATTCCGTATATGTTCGAGTACTTTGTGTGACGTAGAGTTTTAGGATCAACTGACAAAAATCCTACTTCGTTTGTTAATGAAGAATGTTTTTTCAAAACGTCAGGTGGGCCCATTGGTGGGCATACATGAAGTAGTGAATACTAAATGGAAAGATATTGTAAATTGTAATTATATATTACACACATATATAAGCTCACTTTATATAAAAAATAAAGGTATACTTTTTCAACAAATGTTTCATTTGATCCATCTAATTTTTGAAATACAGCTTCTTCTGTAACTGGATCTATCTTTATCAGATTAGTTTGAACATTTACAGTAATATTCCTTCTTTTGCAAACATCCCAAAGAGCATCAGCATATTTTTTAACTCCAAATATAACTGGTAAAGCAGTGTTATACACAACCTTTATATTATCGCGTACTTTTTGCTTTGGAAAAAAAAAAATATATAAACATATGCATATTGAGATTTAAGAGATATTATAATTATTTACATTTCGAAAATAGTCTTCTGCAATATATGCAATCTTTTGAGGTGCTCCAGGACACTTAACAGGACTGTTTGGAAAAGTAAATATTGCAGTACCACCCTTGGTTCTTGTAATTTTTGGAAACACATTTATAACAGTCTCAGGTCCATAAATCGAGCAAACACCTGACATATTATCTTTAAGACTTTCTATTAAACCTGGTATCTATATATATAAAACAAAAAATTAATTTTTTTATTTATTAGTTAAAAGGTATAAAATATTTTGTCCAACCTCACTTTTTGCCAATGTAATTGCAAACCCATTGCAATGATCATGATTTCATATTGAACAGTATCTCCATTGCTCATAGTCACTTGATTATGTGGTGGTTCAAAACTCATTACATTTTCTTGAAACCACTTTGCATTCTTTGGTAGAGTATCTTTCATTAACTTTTTTGAATGTTCAAAAGATCTTATGCCACCGCCGATCAAAGTAAACATTGGTTGATAATAATGTATCTAGAAAATATTACTCTGCATTATTTATATACCATAAAATACTTTATTTAATTATAAAAATATTCAATATTTTTATTATTGAAATAAAAATTTGACAAAAGATGTTTTACTTCATTTGGTTCTATTATAACAACTTGGTCTTTAAATGTATCAGCGAATTTTGCAGCCATGCTGCAACCTCCAGTACCACCACCCACTACTAATATTTTACACCTAAAGCATTTTTCATTAACATTAATATTGACATGGTTGTGAGATTTTTAACATATCTAAGCTAGATCCTGCTTTTATAAATAACAATACTTACGAATGATGAATATCTCTATATCCATTCTTGATTACTATCTGTCTTTTCAATTTCCAAATATTTAAACAAGACATAGTATGACGTAGGCTCTTAATATGACTCATTCCTACAATCAATAAAGATGGTTTGATTAAATTATGAAAACATTTATAAAATGAATATACTTAACTATGAAAGAGATGTAAACTTGTAAATTATAAATCACTGTATCATCTTAATTAATTGATCAGATTAATAATGCAGATAATAATACAAAAGACTTTTATAGTAAATCATAAAAAATGATCATAATCTCTATTACGTTGAAGAATGTAAAAGATATATTTTTGAATATTAGGGCAACATACCTGTGTCTTTATAACAGAAATGTCAATTAAAGGTGATATATTCTCATTGAAACTTGTAGAGTAACTGTAGTTTGAATTATATATACTTTTTCAACCATAAATGAATAATACACAGATAAAATCTACTTTTTAAAGTCAGAGATTTATAAAGTGAAAATACATAGCAGTAATCAGACTGATACTGATATTGCATTAATACGACATCGATACTTATTAATACCGCTGTACGAGTTTTAATCGTATATCGAATTGTATCGAAATGTCAGAAATCGATCTCTTCGTATCGATATGGATCTCGTACTAAAAACAATCGATTTCTTCGTACGAATATAGATCTCATTTCAAAAAGAAATACTTTTACGGAAATTTGAGTAACGATTTGAAACTTATTATTTAATATTACTAAATAATTAATATACAATTGAAAAGCTTCATTTAATATTGAACAAAAATACTTTAATTTTTTTTCGGTCCTTTAGAATATATACTATATATATTAATACATATTTTTCATGAACTGTACACATATGGAAATTGATTCTGAATGAAATAGCAAAGTTCCAATTTTCATTAATCACACATAAAAAGGAGAAATAATAAAAACCACGAAGATAGTTGTTTTAATCATTCTTTTGCTTCTCTCTTTATTAAGGATAACTTTTTAACGCCGCCTGAAACTAGGCAAGCTTAACTCGGGTCGCGAAAATCATCAGTCATGAGAGAGAAAATAATGATTTTTCTTATTTTTCTTTGAAAGTATTGTTTTTAAAAAAGAAAAATAAAGAAATATACACACACGCGCGCGCGCGTGTGTGTGTAATATATATACACACACATATATATATATATATATATATGTCCAATATATATGAGTAGTTCTTAGTATGAAATAATAATTGCACTCGTAATTTGAAAAAATATAAACACCCGCCATAATCAAAGGGTGAATTCATTTGAAAAGGAAGGTATATCAAATAATGTCAATATGTGTCCTATTATGAAATCAGCTATTTATAATTCTCTAATTCGGTTTTCTTTTTTTGGCTCCTTTTTTAAATATGAAATTATTTCTAATTTTAAGAAGGAACTTTCTCACGACTAAAGACTCCCGGATCGAGCGTGTATCCACGATACGCAAGCTCCTCAACATGCGCGTGAAATACAAATGCACGACTTGCAAACGATGATAATAATAATAATAATAATAAGTATACACTCTCCACGAATCGTCGCTTCTGTTCAAGTCCTTAAGAATAAATTTATTTACATCGCGGACACGGTATTTTATTCTTCGGTTATCTTCCGTTCGTCCTTTTAAAAAAATTCTCCATCTTTTACGTCGATCGAACTCGTATAATATGTTCTTTTTTCCATTTTATTTACTCTTCTTCTTCGAAGAAAGAAACGGAAGCAACCTGTTCTCTAAAGAAACGTAGTATTTTTCGTCCTAATCGAGGATTTATGGCTAAATTTAGTCTAATAATTTTCAAACGAGTCCGTTTCGCTCTTCGAAAAAGTTCGATCGACAAACAAATTATTTAGTCGATAAAACAATGCCGTGCGTTCCGACGTTATTTCATTCGAAATTCTACATGATCAATTGTTTTCTTTTTCTCTCTCACTCGTTCTCTGTTTCGCTCTGTAATTCAATCTTGGTAAATAGCGAAACAGTTGCGTTACAATTATTACGCGTTATTCGCTGAACTGGAAACAATTAGCAATAAACGTCGTTTTTGTACCACACAGCCAAGAGAATACTAAAAATTTCATCTATTCTTCTCTTAAGGATTAGAAGGAGAAACATGCTACAAATGAGAAGAAAATGCTCTCGGTGCGAACGCTCTCTTTGAGAGGCAATAACGTATACATAAACTGTGTATAACTGTAATACTCTATAAGTAGAACTTTGAATTACTCTCGGCTATGGATTAAAGTCGACACGATAAAATACTCGTCATTCTTACCTATCGTGTAATAAGAATGAAAAATATTCTTACAATATTATTCGACGAACGACGAAGCGGGTGATATTTTATCGCGCCGAAAATCGTCTTGGAACATTTATTGCTAACATACAATTTTGTTTTTTCTCTCTCTCTCTCTTTTGTTTCGTTGAACAAACGTGTCAAAGGCATATTTGACAATAGTTGAAATACGATTCACGAATCTAAGTTTACATCTGATCGGCTTATCATTTATAGTCAATAAATACATGTTTTTCTCCGTACACGTTTTCGAACTCGGAGTGCAATCTTCGATATGCACAATAAAAGAAGAACGATGAAGAAATGGCTATGCGTGAATTGTTTCAAAAATTCACAAACGACAGAGGTGGATCACCGTTTTACGTTCTTATTGTTTACAATTATCAATGTGTCGTATTATTATAATTACCATTATTTAAATGTTAATTGATATTAATATTATTATTACTATAGCTGCTCGTTTTTAAGATAACGCAACAAATGCTCGGGTATGAAATACGCGTGAAAATTAGTGATAACATTTTTCTTTTTTTTTTAAATCGATACAGTACGCACGGCCGTTCGCAAATATATTTGATAATATAATTCTATTATCGGTTTCTCTTAAAAAATAATACCTACAGAGAATAGAGTCGAGTATTAACTGTGTGTTCGCTAAATATACGCATGGTTCCTTTATCTTTTGAACGAGTGAAGATAATTAATGGAATCTTTCGTGTATTACCATTGCGCGTACTGCAACTTGTACCATTACTCTGTATTTTTTCATTTTAATATTTCTTACATTGTGTGGTGTAACGCGATTGTATAACCGTAGTGTGTCGAGTCATTCATTTGGTTTATTTTGGCATACAAAATAATTTTATTTACAGTCTGACAATAATATTAATCGTTTATCTATAGTCCTTTATGCTAAGTGGCGATAGTATAATTCGAATTACTTACTATATTATGCGGTTTTTTCGGCTATGTACATAACAAAACGGCACGAATAAATATCATTGGACATGGACCAAGTTTTTCTTTCAGTGTGCATGCTCACCGCTTCGCACAAACGATTCGTTTCTTAGGGACATTCGAACCTGTAGAAAATTCATCTTTGAAGAACAATCGATGGAGATGGGATACTAAAAGTATGTACAATTTGTACCATGAACATCTATGGAACTACGGCGTTCTACGTTTTGATCATTGAAACGGAACATTTACTCTAAGATCTTGATTGATTCAAGGAAAAGAAAGAAAAAAATAGCATGAAGATGCGGTAAGAAACGAAACTTTGTTAAATGCATCGTGAACGTAACAAAACTGAAATGATCAACTGAAACAATGACAATGAAAGTGTACTATTGAATAATAAAGTTCTTTCGCTACATCGATAAGAACGTCGCACAAAGCATTCGTGATCCGGAATTCACTGAACAGCAAAGAAAAACTTTAGCTAAAATGTAAAACGTACAAAGATTATTCTATATCCGACTCATTCGAGCTTCAAATCTGTTTAATCACGTCCCTCCCTGTCTAACGAATCGATCGACGATTAATTTTATAGTTGTGAAATTTACGATGCATTGTCTCGCGTTCTTCGATGCAAATAAAAACATGGCAGTTGAATGGAATAACAAATGGAAAGTTGGAAAAAGGTACTATTTAGCCCTCGAAACGAAATCACAAGTTCGACTTACATTGTAAGGCTCATGATTCAAAATGTCGTATCATTCATTAGTTCTAGTGAACGATATATGTTTCTATGAAAAAATGAAGACGATCGTAGCAACTAGCGATTAAATTTAAATATCGTGAACGATATTACTCGTTTTCGTACGATAGATGCAAAATATCGGTACGATATTTGTTATAAAAAAATCGGAAATCTGAGATCGATCCTGAGGGCTATGTTACCATAAGACATATTCTTTCGATTATTTGCACATAGAGAATTAAAAGAATTCGTCTTATATTTCTACAAGATAGTATAAAAAAGAAGGGGAAAAAGGAAAGAATAAAAGGCGACGTTGTACAGATCGCAAGTAAAATGAAAATCGCGTAATCCAATGATCAAGGACGAAGTGAAATTCCCTTTCTCCTTAACTTACTGCGTATTTAATTTGACCTGAGTAAGATTAATTATTTTCCTTTCTTTTTCGTTTTTCGTTCTTTTCTCTAGTCGAAAGCATAAATCGCTGATCGATTTACGTTAAACTTTGGCTAACGTTAAGGCGTCAAGCTTGCGTCTTTTTGTGAATTCTCATCTTCGATGCAGCCATATATGAAGAACTGTTATAAGAATTATTCCCTTCTTATCGTAAACTTTGGATAGAATGCTGCAACGGATGAAGCAGACAGCTAACGAAGATCTATTCTCCTCTTGATCATCTGGGACGACTGTGAGAAACGAGGACGACGATGAAAGCTGCATTGCTTTGGAATCTCAACGCAGTTTCAAGGACGAAGAAGCAAAACGAGGTGAATTTTCCCCTTTCAGGATGGATATCAATCAGGTCACTTCGGAGCACTTCCTGAAGAGACTTTTACCGACATCCTCTTCTACTGATGTCCGGATACTACGACGTGTGAGACTGTTGAGACTGTGACAGCTTGCTGGAACTTTTGTGATGGCTAGACGTGTGTTTCTCCTGAAAATACAAAGAGAACTGTGGTACTCCAATCCTTTTATAATACCTCAAAAGAAATTGTTTAAAAAACTAATAATAAATTGATCGATATTTATCCAGTTTCGTCGAAATAAAATCAAGTAAATTCTCTATTTCCTTGGTAGAATGTTTCAGAATTATTTGATGTTGTTGGTTTACTCCTTATTTGATCATTAAACGCTGAAATCCCTTTTCGTTATCTTTTCTTCTTTTCTTGTCAATCATAAAAGAAACAGATGAGGAATACGCTAATTTGCATCAGCCTATTATAGAAATTGAATTAAAAGAAATTAATATTAATAAGATGTGCTGATTAAACGGTATCGATTGCAATTCCATTTTTCATTGCGACGCATAATTTAGGAATTAATGAATAAACACGTATTCCTCGATGCATGTTTCAGACACGTGATAAGTGTTCGTATAGCTATATGAATGAGTTACAGGTATTCAGTTAAAATAATTATGAATCCTAATTACTGTTTTTAAAAAAAGACGCAAATGAATTCCAATTTTATGGACGCGACTAACTGAGAATTAAATCGAGAAACATCAAGTGACTTCATGAACGAATGATATTAAAGCTTCTATACGGAATGCGGATGAATATTATGTATATTTAAAAAGACCAAATAAAAAAGTGTAATAAAGTCAAGTAAACGTCATAGCATTGCTAATAGATGGCACCTAATTTTATCATCCCTCCCCCCAAATTTAACTTGCTATCTGTGAGAATTAAATGAAATGCAAATTAAAGCATAATTCTCGAAAGAAAAAAAGAGAAGAACTGAATACATACATACAACACAAAAAGCTTGCTATCGCGTGCATGCTCATGCAAAATTACACGCACACACAATACACTTAAATATAAACAACAACGATAACAATAGCATCGACGTTTCGACGATAATGTGTAGGCAAACATTACAAGTACCCTCCACCAAGCGAGATAAAAATCAAATAACATGTTTTGTGTATCGAGATATTTTTGCCGTGTCTCTTATATACTAGAAATACTATTAATTTCCACGTATGATAGCGTATAAAAATGAAGAACTTTTACGCATGATAATAATCGTATTACATACTGATAGCTGTGATATAATGTTAGTACACAAAGAAGATGCGGCGATATATGGTGTGCGATTATTATATCTAAGATATATTCATATATGCACGTATATACATGCACAGCATCATGTATCATAGTATATGTGTACATATATTAATGTTTTTTTTATATGGTGTGTTAAGAAAGAGACAAAATAATCACTAAGGTATTTTTCGTTTCCACAGAACGTTTATTTCCGATGATTATTTCTTTTCTTGGTCAAACACATGATGCGTACGATTCCTGTCGTAATAATACGTAATTATCCGCGACGTGTGGGCTTGAACAGTCTAATTTTATAAAATTATATATAATATTATCCTTCTTTTTCTATAAAATTAAAATGTTATATATACGTGTGTATAAGCACCTGCGTGTTTCTTTTTGACAAATCGATAGCTGTGGACAATCCAAATACGGAAATTTCAATTCTACTCGTGAATATCCACATGTATGTATATATATATATATATATATATAGACAGGTAACATCGAATGAGTGGTATGTTTTACAAAAATAATAACGTGAGTATGTGTAATTTTTAATGAATGAAGTCCCCAAAATTTTTAAGCGTATAATTATAAATGTAGTATCGCAAGATTCTATATTAAAATACACATCCGTGAACGCCTAGAGTCTGGTATAATAAGAATATGGCAGGAAACGTACGCGACAAGTGATAGAGATATACATTGTGTACAGTATCGATGAAGTGTTCGCAAAATTTTATACATCTGGTGTTCCTCTTTTATGAGATGAATAGTTCATAAATTTTATATCACACGTGTCGATCGCTGGTCACATGCGTGGGCTCATATATCGTTATTACTATTATATATATATAGATAACCTTCTTTCAATTTCTTACTATCGGAGAGTACAAAACCTATATAATTTACCTTAGCAATTATTTTGTCTTTATACGACTCGCACAATTTTTTAGGTAGGCCGATCCTGTTGATTTTCTCACAGTTTCTCACTAGCGATCTCTTTTTTCTTCTTCGATTCTTTCAGTTCTTTTGTTTAGACAACACATATAGATCCTGCGAATTCTGCGCCACACTCTTTTTTCCTTTTTTCGTTTACAGTGTTGTTTTGGATTACATTTATTATCGTTGGATTAAAGGCTAGGTCTAAGAGGTTCTTGTTCTTTCCATTTGATGCTCTAAAACATATTCAGGAAGAACAAAGCATCGATGTGATTGTTCAAATAAGACACTAATTTTTCATAATCAAAGTAGAAATATATTTAATATTCGTACAATCATAGTCGTTACCGATAAAGCATTAAATTGCACGGTGAAATTCATGCATTAATTAATAATAATTGAAGAAGAAAATTTTGGAAAATAAAACGTTTACATATAATATCAGTATTTAGGGTATAATAAAATTGAAAACTTTGCGCACATTCTTCCTGAATGTTTCTTGTCTTCTTTTTTTCTTTTTCTTCTTTTTTTATCTTTTTTCCCCTAAATTAAATTATATATATATCGATACGACCTAACAAAATTCAGTGATTCGTACTGACTCGATCAATTCATTCGTGATTTTTGTTCGTAACATACTCTACGAAAGACCCACGACAAAGTTTAAAAGTATACACGTGCCTTTGAAAAATAATTTCTTCTCCTGTGCAAATTTCTATACACTGTCTTCATCTCTTTACACACAAGTCATTCGATTTACACGCGGAATATTTACTCGCTAAGAAAAAAACCACGGTTTCTTTTTTTTTTTTAATTATTTTCGTCTCTTTTAAACTACAACTAAACATTCTTTTTCTTTTGTTTTTTAAATACAAGACATTCTGGTCTCACTAAAGAAGTAAGATATAAAACAAACTACAGAATTTTGCACTGAGAAGTCCAGAAGGAGGCAACAATCATAGCAATCACACAGTATACATGTAATGATCTAAATTCAAAATACTAGGTCCTAATTGTGACAATAATTATAACAATAACAAGGACATCGATTGGTGCCACAGCGCTTAGCGGCCCGATAAATTTTTATTTGTCACAATGGCTGCACGATACGCGTGTGTGCGTATATTTTATGTAAATACAAACGCATTCTTAATAGATAATATATATCATTTTTAAATATATTAATCACACTATCTCTCGTTCTTTTCTTATACATTCCTGAGATAATATCCATTCTATATTTAATTTGTTGCTTACATATATACATATATAATATATATATATCATTTATACTATAAATATATGTAATATACATATATGATATATATGGTATATATTATACACATATATAATATACATATATAATATATATATTATACATACATATAATATACATATATATTGTCCAACATGCGATATATTGTTAAGAATTGAGTGGGAGAAAAAAAATGAGAAAAAAGGTCTACGCGCGCCCACGATTATTACAAATAAATATAAAAACAATCTACATATACACTTAAAGACGCTCAGTGATCAAAGCTGAAATCATTGTACAAGAGAATGTAAAAAATAAAATCTTAGGTAGGAAAGTTCTTAAGTAGTCACACAAATAGATAGACCATTTTGTTTCGGTAATGCTTAAACACTGAAGAAAGAATTCTCTCTTCAGATTCAGAGAACTTAACATGGACAAATTTGATCGTCTCTTCATCGACATCTAAAAAACTGAAAAGCTAAATAATATCTTTATCCCGTCGCATGTTTCCATCTCGTTAACCCTCATAAGCATGCCATCCTCTCAACTCTATAAACGTTAGTAAAAAGACTCTCTTTATACATTCGTGAATATCTGATTGAAAATACCATTGATGTGTAAGAAACGAGCAAACAACGTGAGGATGTGCTCATTGGTTTTTAATAGGAAACTACGCACGGTTAAAGAATCATCGTTACATCGTTGTTCTGATTTTTTAAGGTTCGATATAGATGAATTGTGATTTTGCGTCAGTAACGCTGAGTAATTCGACAGAATAGGTAACATGTAACATGATCAAACTTAAGAAGTTGTCCTACATGCAAAAATGAGTCAAAGATATAGAAATTGTAAAATTCCTCGAGCAGAATTTAATTTTCTGTAATCTACAAAAAAATGATTCTACAATCTGCATCAAAGATAAATATAGATTAAGAAATGATTCTAAAGAACACAGACAATGTAGCGTCCGAATTTTCTTAAAAATTGTGAGAAAACTTTCTACCCTTAGAAATGACATTTCAAATAGCAATATTACGATCTAATCAACACTCCATCATCAACAATATAAAAGTTGTCGAATAGCAGCTCTTCTCAGCAAAATATCAATAATAATGCACAACTCGTCTAAATCAGACCTTAACCAAATTATCAATCGCGATTTTCTGACCAGACTTCAATGATGGCCGCGTATTCTAATTCGTATACGAGAGATAAATGAAAAAAAGAAATCGCGATATTAACAAATCTATAATAAACCTGTACTAACAATGAGAGCAAATTCTACTTAGTCCATTACTTCATATCGCATCTATTATAATCGTAATTATATTTCACAATTGCTCAACACTCTATGCTGCACATTAACAAACGACAGTCATATACAGAAGTCGCATCTTTTTTGAGCTGTTGTTCCAACTTTCGTAATTATAGAATTATTTTTCTTTTCATACTATCAGAATTAATGCAACTTCCTATTGCACGCAGAACAACGCGATAATAACCCTTTGCGTTCCTTTCGAATCCTACGATAATCCAACAATAAATGTGCTATAATAATTACAATATCGTGGTGCATTGTATTCGTTCTTCTAGATATGTTTTAAATCATAAACATATAAAATGTTCGATGGAGAGTTCAATGCTAGAATAAGAAAGGGATAGTATTGAAAGTATCGCACAGAAAGCTTAGCAAATATTAGCTTCGGCTGACACGAAACGACAAAAAGATAAATAGGACTGCAAAGGGTTAGTCGGAAAGAATTTTTGTTAATATTATTTTATCCGCGTATAAAAACAACGACGATGTAATACACATGTTAGTTTCGACAAAATTATATGTACCTTTACAAATACATACACTTTTAAATTCGTATTAATAATACATTTATGTTTTTCTGATCACTCTCAATCACTTCACTGCATACGATTATACATTAATTCTTTTTTCCTTTTCGTATTTCTTCTTTGTAATTTTTTTTTATTTTTATTTGTAATTTATTAAATTCTTTATAGTTTTTAAGTAACCTCGTAAGTTGTTCTAGCCATATTACCCGTTTATGCAAAGATTTGATTTCATATGAACGCAACACTCTGCACACCACCCTTTCTCCGAAATCCTTTGCTAGAAAGGAATTGTTTTTTTTCAACCACCTCAAACTTTATTCGATCGAGTAGCTTCGCAAAAAATGTACTAATTGGTTATAGTTAATATGATACATACACAATAAGAAAAAGAAATAAGGCTGAAAGAAGTTACTCTCCCTTTTTCTAGATTTTTTTGAGCATTCTCTATCTATCGACATTTGACCATTAGCGCAAAACATAGTTATTTTCTAAATTCTGATCTGGCAGTGTTTCGTACATTAATATTCACGACAATCTTTTCGACAATATTGAACTACTCTACTCGTAAGCTCTCCAACTATGTGTATCATACTAGCCTGTGGTTGCTGACCTAAATACTATAGTGCACCTACGTTTTCTTTTTCCCCATATCTCTACCTTTTTTTTCGACAAAGAAGACATTTTAACATGAAACAAAAAATTACTAATAGTTCTGAGAATTGTATCTTCCATAATATATAATTACCATATATAATTTAGAATATATACAATAAAGAAAATGATTGTCGTGAAATATTATCCTTTTTTCTTAGATTCAAGGATCTACCTTGAAAATATCTCATAATCAAATAATTCTTAATTGATTTGACGAAAAAGTAATTGAAGAACTTCTTCAGTGTTCTTGAGTAAAATAAAATGATCTGCTATTTTCATTTCCTTTCTACATATAGCACGTCAATTCGCGACATCGTCGTCTTCGTGATGCAGTTACTTCATCCTCCCTAGGTCGCGTGGACCTCACAAGACTTTTGACTTTTCGTTTTTACTCCTCAATGAAGGCTCACACTCATTTAACTACTCTAAGGAGCTGCGCTACAGGTACAAAGGTGGAAAGATCGAAATGATAAATTTTAACACTAGGGGAATAGAGATCGTTTGACATGCTGCTACTTCTACCATTCACAAACTGGAAGGGAGCAGAGAGGATAGAGGCAAGGTGAAAGTGTATTCCTTCAAGATCGAAAATTCATTCTACGGGAATCTCCAGCCACTTCTTTTTCTCGTTTTCCATTCTATTATTCAGCCCATAAAACTCCAAACTGCCTTCTCTTATAAAACAAATAACATTCATTATTTTTTCTTTCAAAACCTTTTTATGACTTACGATATTATTGTATCTTTCATACAAAGATACTTCAATTGATATTCTATATCACTTACACAAAGATATTCAATGATGATACACAATCAATGGAATATTCAATGAATGTTGAGTATAGCAAAATGAATTCTAAAATATCGCATGAGAAAATTAAAGGTATTTAAAAAATCAACTAACTAACATAATGAATAGAAAGAAGACAATTGGAGGGCTGAGAATCGTAGTGATATAAATCAGTCCACTAGTATTTTGCATAAAATATCGTTCTGTGTTTATTAATATAAAAAGACTTAATGAATTATGAAATTTTTATGATGCGTGATAGGATAATGCTTTTCGGAGTTGAAGAGCCTATGACGAAATCTAAATTTTCAAAATTTGAACTTATACTACCACGATTCCCAGTCCGTCAATCATTTGATATAAAAGAAAATGGAGCAAGAAGTGGCTGCAGTTACTACCGCTACTTTGGAAGCTACCTTTGAAGTCCACTACAAGACAGGATTTCTGTACGAATGTTATTCCGGTGGTGGAGGTGGTGGTGGTGAGGAACTGGGAGGTGGTCCGCTCGGTAACGGTGGTGGTGTCTTGGGTTCCTGCCGAGTAGACGGAACTGGGATCATGCTTTGACTTTGTCGCATATTCGGTGGTAAGGATGGTGGCGGTACAGACGTATCGATAGCACCGTCTGGTGTCATAATGACGTTACCCGCCGGATACATTGGGTACTGTTGCTGATATTGCGAATAGTACATGACAGGATCGTAAATGTATCCGGCAGGGTTGAACATCGAGGGTGGCGGGTAATTAGCAAAAAAATAAGAATCTGGTTGGGCCTGATTTACGTGGCCAGCCCTCGAGTAGCCTGGATCACCACGAGCCGAGGATGGATGAGGATGATGCGGATTACGGACATTGTTACTATTGTACGTGTCTTGTTGATAGTAGCCGTCGCGCTGGCCGGGAGCACTGTAATGGCCCGCCGATCCTGCTGGTGGTGGACCACGCCCGATATACTGGCGGCCGCCTCTACCGCCTCCACGTACCTTGTTATTGTTGCCCGAATTATAATGTCTGCCATTCTGCCGTTCGCCTAGTCGGTGTTGCCCGTAACCTGCCGAGGAGACCTGCGATTGCTTCTTCGTTGGCGGAACACTAGTTGTTGGACTCTCCTTTACTTCAGAACGATCGCGCTTCCGACTTTCGTTCGTGAATTCTGGAACGATGCTGCTCGAACTGCCCGTCGTTGAGGGCGCGCCGGAACTCCTCGAGATTCCATCCGTTCGGATTTTAATCTTTAGCGGAGCCTGAACTACGGACTGACCCGGTGAACTAGATACACTGTCCGTACCCTTCAGCCGTTCCTTAGGAATAATGATTTTGATACTAGTGTTTTGAGGCGACTTGTTCTTGTCAGTTGGCACTGTACTCGCACCAGTGCTTCCTGTCGATTCTGTGCTCAGATTCAATTTGTCTTTAGGAATTGTAATTTTGATAGGTACCGCAGGCACAGTCTCCTCTCCTTTTTCTTTGTCCTTCTCTCGATGCTTTTCTTTGTCCTTGTCTTTATGCTTGTGTTTGTGCTTCTCTTTACTCTTCTCCTTGTCTTTGTGTTTATGTTTCTCCTTCTTTTTCTTCTTTTCGCTCTTGTGATGCTCCGATCTCTTTTCTTCTACAGGGGGTGCGACGGTTATGGTCGTCGATGTTGGTACAGAGAGAATGGATTCTGTATTTGTTTGTACAGGGCCAGACAGAGCACTTATATCTACAGTCGAAGCTATCATTGGTTCGGTAACCGATGATGGAGGCAGACACTGACTTTGAACAGGTTCCTGCTGTGCGAGCAACATCGAATGAGATATCGATGGTTGATGTTGAGGTTGTGACGGTTGTTCATGTTGAAGTTGCTGCTGTTGCAACTGCTGTTGTTGAAATTGTTCCTGATGAACTTGCTGTTGAGGTGGTATTTGACTAAATTGTTGCATATTTTGTAATAACGATGGCATGGGTGCTAAAGGTTCCTGAAGCAGAGCACTTATACTTTGAGCAGATTTCATTGGAGATAAATATTCTCCTTTAATCTGATGTTCAGCCTTTATTGGTATATCTGTTTTATAGGTTTCCTTTTTAATTTGGAATTCTTGAGGCTCTTGCTTCACTAGATTAGTATCCAGTCCATTCGTCAAACCCTGTTGATTTGATGATATCTGTTGCTGTGTAGGTATTGTGCTAAAACGTGATATCGTTGGCTCAGAATCAAAAGGTTTAATGAGCTCTGGTGGTTTCATATCATTCGCGATTTGGGTGGCTCTACCATTCGCCGATGGATTGTCTCTAATAGGTTGTATCAGTTCTGGTACTCTACCGAGCATCTTAACTGCCTCGAAACTGGACGTCGTATCATCCATTTTTATTTTCACTTGCTGTCCACTTTCGCTAGTGCTACACGTGCGATGTCTTTTATGGGACGTTGCAGAAACATCGTTAGCCGATCGTTTAACCGATTGCGTTTCTTGCTGTTGCAAACCTGGTGGGCTTGCGAAAGGTGATACTAAATTAAAGCCTATCGATGTGTCTGGTACGCGTTCTTGTTTAGGAACTTTTGCAGCCGAAGGCGGCGTCTTTTGTTTAGTCTTAAGCCTCTGTGAATGAGATTCCCGAGGCGTTGGTACTTTCTCTGGACTGAATAGCGATTTTGGCTTACCAGGGGGGGGTTGTAACACATTCTGTTGGATATCGGACGAACTTTTGTCTGTGTCATCATGTCGCGGTCGTTTTTCAGTTTTTGGGTCGTCAAGATTATTCAACGATGATAAACTCGACGACTGAGAATTACTATTTTTAATCGTGTCCTTTAATATCTGTGATACACCATGAGCTGTATGTTGACTGGATATTGTCTTCGAGGATAATGATTTTTGATTAAGCAATGAAACGGAGTTACTCGGAGACTTTTCTTGTGAAAATGAACTCTGGCTAGTATTAAGTTTCACATCGGTCGGCACTGCACCAGAACTACCTTGTAACTTTTCTGACTGATTGTATTTTATATGGTGTGACGACGGCTTTTGTGTATTTGAACTATATGGTACGTCAAGCGTCGGTTTAGATGGAAGTATTGACTTCTCAATTAGCTTTCTAACCTCTTCACACCTCTGCTCCAACGTATCAGACTTTCTTTGTCGATCAACTCTAGCTGGATCTGGATATTTATATGGCTTTTGTTCACTATCTTTCCTATGTTCTACTGGTTTATGCCTTGGATCATACATTCTTTTATCATGACCCTGATGTTTACTTTCTACTCCACTTAATCTGTGCAGATTATGATTATTATTACTAAGTTTCTCCTGTATATTTCCATGAGGCGTTGGCTCTTGTAATGATCCAACATCCGATCTGTGAGTAACGGAATCGGTTATAGAATTATCCAAAGTTGGTTCCTTCGATACGACGTGACTGTGAGAATGAAGAGCACTACCACTACTACAACTACTGCTACTTATACCAGTGTTCGAATTGTACTCTCTTTGTAACCTTTGTCTATTGGGATCGCGATTTGGTTCCCTAGCTTGAGTACTACTCGAGTGCCTCTGGGGCACCGGTTGTCCAACTTTTATATCTGGTCTATGATGATGATTATGATGAAGTGTCTTCTGTCCAAGAGGCAACGGATGTTTGTTCAGCACATTTGTACTAGATACAGGTTTATGGTGATGAGAATGATGCTTATTAATATCCGATACATGACTTGGCGCAACTGATGCTGGAACTGATGCCTTCTCTCTTTCCAAACGCTCGCGTTCTTTCTTTTCTCGATATTCCCGATAATCTACAGGAGGTCTTGCAGGTGCGGGAGCGTTCTGTTTCTTTTCTTCTTGTTTCTCCGCCTGATGAGGTCGATTTGTGTGGAAAGTAGGTCCACCATCGGCCGTCGTCGCAGGAGATTGTACCTTGCGAGGTTCCGCATCCTACACAAAACATTGAGTAAAATTATCTAATAAATTGAAGTTATTATATCAACTTTAATGTAGGATAACAATTCTTTTGTAGTATTTAATATGATATTATGATATGATATATTTAATAAAAATGCTTACAAAGGGTGAGTTCGGTAAACTAGGATGATTGATGCTTGGACTTTGATTAGCGGATATGCTCATTATTTTTCTTTTCAATCTTGATGGGCACTTATCAAATATATGGAGGAATTCTGCTGTAAGCTCTTGTAATAGTTCGGATGTCACACTTTTGTCGACGTACCAGAACCAGTGCTTCCCTTCCGTACTTTGTGGTATCTGTAAGCAAATAATCATCATGTTATAATTTATAGCCAAGTATTTATAGCCAAATACTGTACCTAAATC
This sequence comes from Bombus flavifrons, assembly GCF_040668555.2. Taxonomy (NCBI): domain Eukaryota; kingdom Metazoa; phylum Arthropoda; class Insecta; order Hymenoptera; family Apidae; genus Bombus; species Bombus flavifrons. Next base: position 4,722,138 of record NC_138455.1, on the reverse strand, counting down.
ATATTAATACTTACCTCCCAATTAGACCATTTACATGCAAGATGAATGCAAAAGCAGGCAACTACCGTTGGCTTGTACTGCAGACACATTGTTGTTAAATGTAAGCTGGAAAGAAAAAATCACCTTATAAATTTCTCTTATGAACAGTGAACAGTGAACAGTGAAGACGAATTCTTCGTCAACATTTTTTTTTTTCTTTTTGACGAAATATAACCCAGAGCATAAAAAGAACTGTACTATAAAATCAAAGTACTAGTTCCATTAAACATGGGTAATATCGGGATAAAACCAAGACGAATTTCTTACGATTCGTTGAAAATAATTAACAATATTTCCAATTATATCTTCCGTAAACGGAATTTAATTCCAAAGAGTACGTTTCCAAAACAGTTAAAAAAACAGCATATGTGAATGTGATACTTTTTCGCGATGAGCTACACAAAAATTTACGCATAAATGTTATTAGCTAAAGCAATATGCGATATTTTTCTACATAATAATAATAAACATAAGCCCTACAACACTCTGTTGTATCGTAACAAATTTACCGAAGTTTGCCCCAACATAATCCCATGATAGAGAGATATGTTAAGCTATATATCTTTTTTGTTTGAGAACGCATTATTTCAGGAAATAAAATATCTTATAAATTTACGCTAAAAATTATTTCTTAGTAAAGAAAAATGTATAAACCTCCAAAAATGATTTCTTTGTAACAACAGAGATAGATTAAGGCTTAATTTACATTGATTATTTAGTCGTAATTACAATCTATTCAAATATTATTGATTAAATAATATTTGAATGGATTATAGTAAGACTATGCCCGTATCATAATTTTACTATTTGATTACTATTGTAAAATATAATTTAATGGTATAGCTAATTATCCTTCTTTTATCATTAAGTGTTTTTGGACATTCACTCGTCATTACATTAATTCCACATTCATTTCACTCACGCTTAATTTATTTTGTGCATCTACTGCTTAAAAATAAGTGTATGTAAATATAAAAATAAAAACTGGACAATATATACCGTAATGTAAGAGAAAACGATCAGTCCTTAAGAATATTTCATTTACCTTCAATTATGCAATCCTCATCGTGAACTTAGTTTACGAAATAAACTTCGTTTCGCTTTGGCATACGTTCTCTTTAGAATCAGACATTACCGCGACTGCAACGCAACATTCCTCCCCAAAAGTTACTGTTGACATTTAAACATTCACATTAGAACTGAAGAAAAAAGTAAATGAAATCAAAGTAAACTTTTCTATACTAAATTTCTGTTTCATTTTCATGCTTTGATGTAATATCTCAAATTCATTCATTCAAAAACGTTCCTTTTGAAGCAAAGAATTGTATTATTTATCAAAGATATTTACACAATTTTATTCCACGTTTACTTTGCTTTCTAAGAAAGATATAGGTCAGAATGTTGCGCCAGTGGCTATTGCCTGACAGACATAGCTTGGAAATATACTCCAGCTGGCATCTATTTGACCAGAAGACTGCTAAGAGTAAGTGATACTAGGAAATAATGTGTAGCCACCTGTTAGATGCCATGAAGTATGAAGTCTGGGCTAAGTCCTTGCTCGCTGCAAAAAAAAAATGCAAACATTTAACTAAAATATTTTATAAACAATATCTAAAGTTGTAAGATTTTATAGTTTACTATGTCATCTAGCTTATCATTACAGAATCAATATCTTCACAAAAAATATAGGAAAAATGTAAATGTAGTAAATTAATATTATACAATCCTTTTTAAACATAACATACGTACCTTTAACCAGTTGACAACATCTAACAACATGTGTGTGGGGATGATCAATGGCGACATCAAACCCCAATGTTTGTAGTAGAACATTTTCATTGAACACCAAATCTTGAGCTTGCTCAAGGTATTGCTATAAATCAAAATACGTTGCAATGATTAAATTTATCATTAACTACATACATGTTACTATTGATATTAATCTCTTTTATTTTACCTCAGATCTGACATCAGGTGGGGGCTGATCTCTGTGGAGACACATGTGTGCCATTTTGATAACATGTTCCAACTTGCGTGGTTGTTCTTCTACTTTTGCTGCTAAAAATAGTGCTGCTGCTGCAATTGCATTCCTGTGGAAATGTGACAGCGAGTGGAATACATAAAATCTGTGCATATACACTATTGCTGTGTTGATACATAATTGTGACCTATATTTATCTAATTAAGGAAAATATTAAATAAATAATGTATTATCAACATGTACATAATATTTATAATCAATTATTTATTAAATTTATTAAAATTATATTAAAATTATATATATATTGTACAAATTTCAGCAATATTTGTGCTATACATTATAAATCATGGACAACAACCTTTGTTATTACAATCCATTATAAAAAAAAATATTTTCTGACTTCTTTTGTATCTTATTGTAAAGATATTGTTATATAATTATTTCAAGTAACTACAAAAATAATATTTAAATTATTTAGGAATTAATATATAAACAAATAAAATAATAAAAAATAATATATTACATTAAATATTTTTCATTGGAATACTAGCCACATATTTATATAATTTTTTAATATCTAAAAAATATCTCAACTTCCCATAATAATAAATTAAATAAAAATTACTAAAACAATAAACATAATTGAAACACAGTTCTTAATGATTATTTTTAAATTATTAAATTATATGGTAAGATTAAAAAATGGAGGGCACAACAGATTATACGTAAAAAATTTTATTTAATCTCTATATTACATTAATATGAAAAACTTGGTGAAATAAATCACATAATTTTGATGCATATTCTTGATTTTCATCTGTATTTTACTTATGTTAAGATCTTCTTCATTTATGCTTTCTATCATATTATTAATTTTCATATCTTAATTATTTGTTACTTTACTAAAAGGAAAATATACAAATGAAGAATTCAGAACAAGTTACAATACGAAAAATATAGAGTAATATGAAAAACAAGTATTACACTATATATTAGACATCATTAATGTATTTTGCCTACAATAAGTATTATTATACATGCACTACAGAAAAGTAAAACTACAATTTACTAACATGACTGTCTTTAAAAGAGTTCCACATTTGTAAACTTTTAATTTCAAATAATATGAAGACTATGCTGAAGTTCTCACAATTGGAAAGATAATTAATATGTTTATGATCTTTATAAATATATATCTGAAACATAAAAATATTATAGGAAATAGAAATAGAATTTCTACATACTACATTGGGAAAATATAGCTAAAATATTCCTGAAGTAAAGGGTATTATTAAATATCTAGTATTATTAGTACAAGTTTTAATGCAAAACTAGTGTAAATTTCATAGCTAGTTAATAAGTTAGTACATGTTAAATTTACTATATTACTTTTTATGCAAGCAAAATAGTATCTGATCTGTTTGCAATGTTCACAGTTAATTGTTTTGGTACAGCATGATTTTGAGAATAGAGAATACTACTTGTACAAAATTTTTATTGTGCTCTCTTTGTAACCTTTGTCAATTACTTCTATTACTTTTTGTACTGATATAATGAAACGTCGACAATGCATTATAGTGTAGCATTGATGAACTACCTCCAGTTCCGATCCGATCTTAAGCATACACACACATATATATATATATATATATATACATATATGCATTTGTATACATATATGTACATACATATATAAATGGAAAATATAATAAATAATATACCTGCGTAAAAAATACAAGCAGAAATTGTAGTTCTGGTTGGTACTACTGTCAAACACAGCTTGGCAAACAATGCTACCTTTCCATGACCCTATTCTCTGCCCTCCTTTTGAATACTAAAATTCTAATAAGCACGTTTATTGACTAGCATTATTCTATTATCAATATGAATATACCGAATAGCACAAATATTCCAAAATTCAGCGTATACCAAAGGTAACGTAGTAAAGTTCAATATGGAGAATCGTAATCATGACGCGTGACCTCTTCTTTCGCACGTCACTCATGTTTACAACAAGATAGGAATTTTACGTGAATACCGAAATTTCAAGTATTAAAAGATAAATGTGTAAAGAGAATCCACTCACGTAATCGTATATGATAGTTTAGGGGTGATTTTGAATTGATAGAAAGAATAAAGGAAACGTAAAACGACAATGGGGATAGGGGGAAAGGGAAGTTGAGAAACACGCAACTAAACATGCATTCGTTAAAAGGATACACCACAAGCCGCTGTCCCATATCCTGAATGAAATTCGCTGCCTGCTGCCTGTAGCTCAGTTCCTTATCTGCGTCGATGCCGCATCTTCTGCTCGGCGTATTTGTTAGCTGTTCTTTCGTAAAGTACCATTTTTCGTCAGCCGCCATTTATATGTACACACAACTCGGTACTAACAACGCGCCGACTGGCGGTGAGACACAATGCACAAACAGTAATAAGTGGAAAACTTCACGTCACTACGCTAATCGGAAACCACTCCAGCTCATACTTGTTCAACTTTGTCACAGCGAAACATAACCGCACATCGAATAAATATTTCTCTTTGTAATATGAAGCTACTTTTTCATAAATACTTCAAATTGCCTTCTCTATTATTTTTCTTATTTATTTTATACAATATGCACTTCATATTGAAAAGGTTCCATTTTGAATTCCGGAAATGACGTATTCTGTTTTTTATGTCGTTTGATACGCATGCAACTTCACGGCACTGCTTTGGAATCGTGCAGCAAATGAAAAACCAATTTGAGAAATTCTTTTGTAGGCATTTGTTATATTTTATCCATTTTATGACATGAGACTGCCGTAGTTTAGAGGTTAATACGAAACTTGAAGATATTGTTAAAATTAGTTTATGGACGTTTTATTTGTTTAATAGTTTACAAAATTAGCCTCTTTTCCGTATAATAGTCGTAATAAATTAGTAGAATCAATGTTTCGATAATGCATCACAGTAACGAGATTTATTTTTTAAGATTCGTCATAAAAACTGCTGCATTTTTACGTAAAGTTCCGTAGATTTTTTATTTATAATTAAGGTAAAGTTTAGAGCTCGATATACGTTAAACATTCAAGATAATCAATTATATACGACATTATTTACTGTACGGAAATATCTTTCGAAGTTTCTATTTTTATATTATCGTACACCACATTAAAAAACTTGATTTATTAATTTTTGGCAGGCCATGAGGTTGGTTATGGAAATAATACTATCTCTTTCGAATAGTTTTAATTGCAATAACAAAAATAAAAATTCTGTAATATCTTATCTTGCTTGAGGTACTAAGGTTATTTAACCTTGTCACAACATTTGTGCACTTATAAAATTTATCCCATTTCATTAAAAATAAAAATTGTAAAACGTTACTCTTGTCGATGTGTTGCACAACAAGTTGTAATATCTTCTGGACACCGACGAATGTAATAAATGTATACTTGAATTAATTTAAACTAAATATCAATATAATTCTATATAGCAAACACGTTGTATTGGTTAACTGTAAACACACGTGTGTATCGTAGTTTCAACTTGACTAATATTTTATGACCAACGTCATAACCTACCTGAACTTTTTCTCAGTCTACGATAGGTATGAATCACGTAGTTTATCAATTAGAAGTTTTAGAGCTTTAAACTCCCGGAAGTGACGCAGTGGTCGTTGAGCTAGTAGTATGTGTTTGCAGTCAATGTTACCCCTGTAGTAGCGTCCCGTTATCTTTGTCCTATTGAAGGATCCAGTGTGTCTTTCGAGTTGTTTATCATTTATTTGTATATAACTTCAGACTTGCTGCACAATCGCCAATAATTTACATTTCACGATATCTTAATCTTTTTTTCATTCTCTCGATATATCCAGAAATACGCTGACGGTGACAAGCGTGATACAATTGGCACTGTCTTTCCTTCACGGAAGAATTGATGTAAGAGATCACAGTAAGTTTCTAACAGAATAATGCTTCGCGGCTTTTTTAAGTCCCGCTCAGTTTCGTTTTATTCGAATTTTCACAAAAACCAATCACATGTCCGTCTCATTCTTTCGAAATCCGTACATACATCAATGAGACTTCATTCAACATCTCACGTATAAAATGGCGGCGATTACCACTTGTTACATATACGTTTTATATTACAATTTTATTTTATAAAATGGATATAAATTCGAACATTTGTAATAAGTTATGTATACTATAATTTTTTATATTTAAAATATCGTTCGTTATCGAAATTATTTTCAACGAATGAAATTAATAAAATTCTTTTGTTTTCCGCTGTAAATTCTCGCGCCAAATTTGAAATTAGAATATGAGAAAATCACACTATTTTGAATTTTATTTTCAGAAATAATTCATAAAATGCAGTTATCTTGCGATTTTTTCTTATGCGTTATGAAGGGCTTATAATAAAATTTTATAATTTTTATTTATTTCATAGGTAAGTTATGTTCCGTATCCCAAAAACAACAATGCCTGTGACTATTGTAGCCACAAAAAAGCCCAAACAAACGCAAACGTGCTTATATTCATCTTATGAATGCTCACAACCTTGTCTTGACGGATATACTTATTGCGCCAAGCATATTCTTGAGGATCCAAATGCACCTTTCAAGCAATGTGGCTTTGTATATAATAGTAATGGCAGAAAATGTCAAAATCCTGCACCAAAATTGGATAGAAGAGATATTTTGTATGTATCAAATGTAAATTTAGTGAATATTTTGTTTTTTATGTATTTTAAATTATGTATGAAAAATCTATCTTTAATATATATATACAGATATTGTAATGAGCATGCTAGAAAAGCTCAAATAGCACGTATAAAATCTACAGCAAGACATTCTTTACCACAGACACCTGAAATGCTCTTACTTAATTTAAGTCACTATGTTAAGAAAACAGATTCAAGTACTGAAGATACCGAAGATGAAGAAAGAAAAATCAAAGCATTAGACCCTTTTAGTATGTTTTGATCTAGTAGTCTGTTAATAAAGGAAAAATTAAAGCTGATTTTAAATTAAATGGGAATATCATATTAAAATCGTTTTTTAGCTGAAGTTGATGCATACAGAGTAAATGCAAGTGGAAGTGATATTTTGGATTATGCAAGTTCCTCTGATAGCGATATTGAACCTACAACAGTGACTGATACTTTAAGAGGAAGTTATCTTGATGATAGTGATAATGAAAGTTTATACAGTGCACAAGAAGATCCTTTAAAGTAAGAATACACTTATATATAATTACTTATACTAATTTATTATTTTACTCTGTTCTGTAGAACAACAGCTAGCTTGCTTTGGCTTGAGCAAATCTTAAAAATGGTATTATATCAATTGTCTTTATCTTTACTTACTTTCCTTTCGTAGTTGCTTTTTGCAAAAATTAAACAGTAATTTCTATGGAATCATTAGTATTAATTTTTTAAGGCATGCTGGAATTTTTACTGCTGAGGAGGTGATCTACATTGCACGAGAAAAACTAATTAGACTGCAATCACTTTACATAGATCAGTATAGAAGACTGCAGTACATATTAAGAGAGAAAAGACGAAAGTATCTACATGCACTTAAAAAGGAAAAGGAAACATTATGTAGTATACATGATCAACCAAAAGAAACTGCAAAAGAAAAGAAAATTTATGAAAAATTAAAAGCCTTAAATCGTTATCATAGACGAAGTGGAGCTGAAGCTATATTATATAGAAAATCTTTAGAACGTAGAGCACAGGTTAAATGCAATTTTATTATTTTGTATAATATATAGTGTTAATATAATATACGATGATAATAAAAATTATAATTATGTATTCATTATAGGCAACTGAAGGACCCACACAAAAAATACCAAGTATATCAAAATGTATCTTTACAGAAGGTGGAGTAAAATGTGGAGAGAGAACCCTTCCTGCTGCAAAACATTGCCGCAAACATATCCTTAAAGTAAAATAATTTTATTTAATTACATAATCACAACCAACATAAAAAATGTATAAAATATTTAACAAATTTTACTATGTTAATAGGATCAACATCAAGTTTTATTCAAAGCATGTGGAGCAATTCGAGCAGATATAGAGTGTCATGAACCAGTACCTGTAATTTTTGATACAAATTGCGTGTTTCACATGAACTTACCATCTGAATGTAAATTAGAAACTATGAAGGTAAATATTTAAACAGATATTTTCATTGATAAATGTGATATAACAATATTAATTTTATTTATTATTACACAATATTCAGTTTAAAGAATCAAAACCTGAAGCACAGGAAATGTCAGCAACAGATAATCAATCTGTGGAAATTGATGTAGTAGGAGAAATTCAAGAAATTGATCCAGATGATGATATGGCAGGATTAATGAGAGAGATGAGTGATGCTGCACATATGAAACCAGTATTTAATGAAAGTTTAAATAGTGAAGCTAGCACAGATACAGCTTTTAGTTTATCAGCACAGATGAGTGATAGAGATGATCTTGTTTCTGTGTGACAAGCTCTTTTTCTATGACTTCAAATCATAGAATGTTAATGTTTGTTGTTACATAATTATGCAAATTTTATTTATGAATTTTATTCAACTTAACTATATTCTTACCTGTATATTAAGTGCCTAAAATTAAAAGTGATATGAACTCAAACATGAATATTGTGTGACAACAAAGGATATGTGTATCATTCAGAATAATAGTGGTGTATTTCGAATTTTATTAAAAACAAAACTATACCACATACATGCTCAAGACGATTTTTAAGTATTAGTATAACAATGAAGTTTCTCCATACGTACTACATTTACCATATTAAAATATTGATAACATTTCGTTACTTGTACTTGAACGATCCAAGAACATTTCACAAAAGCTTGTTTTTCTTGAAAAATCAATAATGGAAGTTACACTATTATTATTCTAAACTACTCATATGTATTGATATAATTTATATGTTCATGTATTTGTGTACATGTGCAGTTACTAACAATCATTTTCATTTGTAAATATTGTGATAGCCACTGTCACCTTTTCATTGTACAACTTCAAAAATAAAATACAAATGCACCTTCTTAAATGATTATTTTATTTCCTCTATTATGACATTTTTCCAATAAATTATTATTTCAATATTATTTATTTTTTGATATTGTGTTTCGTTTGATACTAAAGTTAATTGAGGAGAATATAATGGTCACTACAAATAAAGGATTAAGTATAGCATCTTAGAATAACTATTAATAAAGTAGTTATCAAAATGTATTACAGCAAATAAGAACAAATTTGCTTAAAAAAACAATGAGCTCAAAACAATGAAATATTCTTTTTTAGTATAAAGCAACAAATTTACTATTTCCACTTATATGTAAGAGAAATTAAAATCTTCCATAGGATAGAGTAATATATGAACATTTTTCCAAAAACTAACGTTTATGCTTTCCATTTAAATTTTTACAAAAAGCGCAAATCATTTAGTTAAATACATTAGTATTAATATAAGATATAATGTAAGAAAGTATTTTGCTTACAAGAATATAACACTTTTTTTCAATTTTTACATTTTCTGTAAAAAAATACATAGTTATTGATCATGGTATTAATCATTAACATACAAACAAAATAAATGTAACTTACAATAAGTAGATGAGGTTTTACCATAATTTGGTTGTTTAAATAGTAAATTTTTTAAGTAATAAAAAAGTGCACAATATATGTTTTGAAAATGAATGTTCCACTTCATTACAACAATAAATGCACTGTATAGAAATAATTGCAAACAAATTTTGTTTAAAACACAGTTTTAGAAAATTGAAGATATTTCAGTTTTTTTTACAATCGTAAATAATGGTTGTATTTTCTTATGTAAGTACAGCTAAAAATATTTAGCTCAGAAATTTTAATTGTGTATTATCTTAAGACATGCAGATATGTACATATAATTGTAATTACCAATTCAACAATTGATAATTACTGTGGCAGTATGAGTATTTAAAATTTTTAATATATCCAATTTTGAATAGTGATTTACCGCCTCAGTTTATCTGTGTCCATACTTGATGCATTTACTTTGTGTATAAGTGTGTCTATAGTTACATAAAACTAGAATATGTACTCTGTGACATTATCAGTAATCATCTTATTTGGTAGTTACTAAAACACAAACTTATATACAGGGTGGTTGGTAACTGGTGGTACAAGCAGAAAGAGGGTGATTCTACGCGAAAAAAGAAGTCGAAAATATAGAATAAAAATTTTTCGTTTGAGGCTTTGTTTTCGAGAAAATCAACTTTGAATTTTCGCTCGGTACGCGTGCACTTTATCACGTCTCGTTATAACGGATCTCACTGTAGATCGTTGTCTCGATGGAAAAATTAAAAAAAAAAATAAAAAAAAAATTTTTATTCTATATTTTCGACTTCTTTTTTCGCGTAGAATCACCCCCTTTCCGCTTGTACCACCAGTTACCAACCACCCTGTATATGCACTTTCTTGATAGTATTGTATGATATTTAGAACTTTGTGCAAATGCAGAATAATTACAATAAAACAATTTGAAAGAAATAAGCACCAAAGATTAAAAAAATAAACATTTTCATACTAGTTTAAAATGCATTTATGATCAAGGTGTCTAATTTTCCATAATTTAATAATAAATGACTTGATAACACCGCTTTTTCTTTCTGATCTTATAATTCAACTAATATATATCTATTTCAGCTTAAAATTATCATAAAGCATATAGAGCACTTTGTTAACTTTTATAATAATACATTCATGATAGAATTACGTATAACATTGATTCAATTACAAAGTATTTATCTGAAGCTGTATTTATCTAAATTATTATATCAAAATAAAGAATGCAATTATTAAATATATCACAATTAAACTTGGGTACTGATACAATAATAATTGTAAAACACATACATATCATGTAAATGCTAGGTGTCTGATAACTAAGGAGATAATATAGATTTTAATTATAATTGTTACAACAGTCAATACATATTCATACAGACACATATCTCACCTAAATATAGAATGAAAATGTTCATATTGTTTATAGAGAATCGGGTACATTAAACTAAAAATATTTTAACTAAAATAAATGTCAATGAAGTAATAGCTATTCAATTTTTGTACACAATTTTTCTTATATTAATTAGAACATTACATCTCTCATTTTTTACGATGTAAGCCAATCATAATTTACAATTAATAGACTTAAAATAAAGAACTGCATGGCATTTTCACAAATTTATGTGATTTTAGTAATAAAATATAAAAAATTATCTGGTAAAAATTGATTACAATTACCTATCTTTATAATAATTTATCAAATAAATTGCAAAATGTTCAACTTTTAGCTTGAATCCTCACTGTTTTTATTGTTTTCAAAGAACGCAATATCTCAAATATAATTTTTAATAAGCATACTTCAAATATTGTCGTTGCATTTGAATTACCTAACTTTCTTCAAGTTGTTTAGCTCATTTGTTCTTGTGCACCGAATACTCTTAATATTGTAAAACATTTATTCCATTATAGTACCTTCTTAAGTTTTTAATAACAAACTATGTTGCTATCAATAAGAAATCTTATGCTAAATGTGAGAAGGAGAAAAAGTAAATTGTTTATATTATAGTAACAGTAAATATTGTTTCGGTAAGAATGGGCAGTCAAAGCTTTATTGACTTAATTGTTGACTGTAAATATAGTTCTAGGAAGTACTGCAAGCTTACCATTGTTCAAAAAACTTGTCAGTCTTTGTAAATTTAATCACTGAATATATTTTTAAGATCGTGTTCATAGAGCGCTATAATTAACATTATTCCAAGGCCACACGATAGCCCTAACGCTTGTAAAATACATTGCCATTGAGAACTACGCTCCACAGAGTGACTTGAAGATAATTCTGGAATCTATATAAAACATTTGATGCTTAATTATAATTACGACTAATTAAATGAATTAAAATTATACTCACCATATCTACTAATGCTATATATATAAACATTCCTGCAGCAGCTGCAAATATCCAACTACTTATAGCAGGAGTGCTCCCTAATAATACTCCAAATATCATACCAAACAAACAAAGTATGGAAGATAACACATTATAAAAAACAGCTTGTTTAGCACTCATACCAGCTTTTAACAAAACTGCAAAATCTCCTGTTATAAAGGAATAAAGGATAAAAATTCTGAATATTTTATAAGATTTAATAAGTTATTTATCTACTATAAGTTATGTTTGTATAATGTACCTATTTCATGAGGTAATTCGTGACAAAATACAGCTATTGCTGTGGAGAAGCCACCCGCTATATTTGCTGAAAAAGCAGCGCCTATAGCCATACCATCTGTGAAATTATGCAAACCATCACCCATTACTACCATCCAAGCAACACTAGACATAGATTCAGGTGCAGAATGAACGTGGCCTAAACAAATTTTTAAATTATATCGTTTAACAAATATTATATCAGAGATAAGATAATATATTTAATAGTACCATGTGAATGAGTATGACCATGATGTTTCATTTCATGTTCGCGTATAATAACAGTATAACTTTCTGATTCATTTAAAGGTATATCTGCACCATCTGTATTTTTTTTAGTATTTACAATTGAATCATCTAATCTCCAATCTTCGGTTGGTTTCTTCTCTACATCATTTGTCATAATTTTTGAAACTGAATTGCAGTTAGACGTCAATGGTTTTTCCTCCTCAATCACAGGAGGTCTCTCATGGTTATTATGTTGACGGTTATGATGATTATCTGAATAATAAATATCCTCTTTACCATAAATAACATTCTTTAAAACATAGAATTAAAAGCATTAAATATTTCATTAAAACCTTGACTAAATCGTGGCATTATACCTTGATCCGTGCTAATTTCACCATAACAATATGGATACGACGAATATTTATGTTTGCAAAGTTTCTCTCCAACAACATTGCTGTTTGGTCCATCAGTTTCTCTCATTACTCGAACACGTGATGGAAGCTAAAATTATAAACAGTTTTTATTAAAAAGTTTATGTATTTTATACACATATTAGAAAAATTTATATATTTTTATTTATCCTAATATCTTTTTAGACCTAATATTTACCTTATTGCGACGTTGTCGAAGTTTCCTCCATTCTGCTAACATCGTTAAAGCTTTCTCCGTAAAAAAGAATAATGCAAGACCCATCATTGCAACTAACCCTTTCCACATATTCATGTTGTGTTCTTCTTTAGAATCTAATTCAACATGGTCATTATGAATATGTTCGTGATTATGATGTGACATCATTGCCTAAGAGAAGAATAATTCTTTCTTATGTAGTAATATAATTTATTTTCTTTATGTTAAAAAATTATACTTATATTATATAACATCTTACATGTGGTAAAAGATGAATAAGAGCATCACCACACAATGTTCCTACAGCAAGTGCAACTAAAAATTGCAATAATTGATGATAATAAATTTTACCCATGAAAGGTATAACAGCTACACCAAGTAAACCACAGAGACTGATTATTAGAATACTGATTGTTGAATAGGCCCACACTAAATAGGAAAGTCATGTATTTAGAATTCTATAATACTTAAAAATATCAAAGTCTAATTGATATTATATTGATTATATACCTTGAACCATATTTCGAGTAACGTCTTCTCCGTGATATTTGTTAATTATTGGCTTATAATTCTCTGGTACACGAATACATCCATTTCTCTCTGAGCTTGATTCACCTGCTAGTTGGTAAACAAGAGCTGGACACACGCGTTCAAAAAGCCAACTTGGTAATGTTGAATTATTATTAGTGATCAAATTGTATGGCATATCTCTTGCAACAGTACTTAATAATTCTTTACTACTTAAGCACTGAAATAGCGAGATTGTCATTTATGAGAAATATTTAATTACTTAAGAAAAAAATTAATTTATTTGATTTCTGTATGATAGATTGTAATCTTAATTGTTATAATTTATCTCACCCGTTCCTTTTTAGCTCCATTTTCATATTCTGGTAGGCCATTATTTTGTAAATTCTTTGACTTGTCTACACAAAGAAAAAATTATATATTTATTCATAGTACTGAAAAAAAACTTATACTGGAAAGTTTTGCATAATATTATTTAATCTAAAAACATAAATAATTCATATAATAAATGTGTTCAAAAAAGACAGATTGGAAAAATATTATAATACAATATAATATAATACAAAATATAATAAAAATATTATAATATGTGTCTTCATAATAACAACATTGTTATAATAGGATATGACTGATAATAGAAAAATGTCAGTTATCTACATAGAGGATAACATTACACATGATATGATTATTTAACCACTGATATCTTGTACAGACAATAGAAGTATTATCAAATTTTGTTTATTCATTCATAACTGCAGAATGAATGTTACAGATTCTTTTTAATATTTAACTATGTTTTCCTAGCTTTATTTTATGCATTAAATACATTTATTTCATAAGATATCATGAATACATTTTAATATAATTGTAAATAAGCATCCAATGAAATCAATAAATAACTCTATGAATTAATGAATCAAGGTCAATTGAAAAGGAGTTTGAACTCTTAAGTTAAGCTAAATTATTATGATCAAGATGATTCTCATATTGAATAAAGATAAAATATTATCAGCTTATATATACATAAGAGCAGATGTAGCTTTATTTCTTATTATGATTGATAGGTTGGTAATTGGTAATTAGAAGTAGTATACCATGTATGTATAATATAGACTGATCTTCAAATAAATTCTTAAATATAAATTCTTTTTTAATTATTATTAAATTAATTTAAGTTCTTCAATTCATTAAAGAGATGTGTTTCTAATAATGATTTAATCAATAAATTAAATAACTTACCCAGTGGATTTTCATTTTGACTAGTAACAGTATTATGATTTTCTACGCTTGATATATCTGTTAATAATCTCAATAGTCCTAACTTTTTTAATAATTTTTCAAAGCCTTCCATTGTTATGCTTGTACCATCTCCATAAGCTTCAAAAATCTTTTCAATGAAATATTTTTCATCTATAATATCTACATTTCTTTTTGTCCTAATCCTGTTAAGAGGATTTTGATCTCCATTAAATTGTGCTGCATTTAATTCATTATTGTGCATAATTTCAATTTGGCCTAGCCTTTCTAATATTTCTATATCTTCTAAGCTGTTTGGATTTCCTCTAGCTCTTCTCTGGATAAGCTCTTCCTCTATTATTGGGATTTCAACATTTTCGTTAACTTTTACAATTTCTGTGTTTTTGTTTTTAGTATAGATTTCATTTGTGGCAATTGGTACCAATAATATAGTTTTGCTTCTGCTATTGTTATCTAACACATTCGAAAATTCAACAGCACCATTGTTATAAGCACCTAGATTATTTAAATTTAATTTTCTCACATCCCTCTGCTGTGTATCTTTGGATTTTATTAATAACCAAGATGGTTGTAATTGTTCATTAGGTCTTAACTGCTTCTCAGAGTTAGCAAAATTATGAGTTGTTTGTCCCGCTGTTGAGAATTCAGTATGTGCTGAACATGGAGTGTGTGCAGCACATAAAACACAAACTACACAAACTGTGACAAAATGATGTGACATGTTGTATATTCTGTAAAATGAAATAAAAGATTTTGATTTAAATATAGTTAATTTATATGTATATGTACATATGTGAAACCTTATATTTACCAACCTTTATTACCAAATAATGTTAAAGTATATTCAAACTATTATACAGCATTATGGTCTATTCAAAAAATCATTACATCACAGTATAGGCAATAAGATATTACATCAAATAGGAAGTAGCTATCTATGCAACAATCACAGTGATAATGAATCCAATTACAGCTAACAATGTTACTGATTATATATCATATATTTGTTTAAAAAAGAAAATCATACATTACATTTATAAATTCAGAATATATTATAAAATGTAACTAGTTGATCAGTTAAGTTAATAGATTTTATTATGAAGAATAAATAACAACATTGTGAATAACAATAAAAATAATTATTTAATATTTAATTTTTCTATATGCAAATGATAAATATAATTTACAATTTTTTATAGTACTAATATTTAATAAAACAAATTCATCATTGCCTTATGAAATCATAGATATAAATTATATATTTTTTACACTGAAATGTAATTTGCAAATGTTACAATAATAATTTAGTGCTTTTTCAATGTTCCTTGCATTACAACTTCCAAAAGTGAATACTACAAATATATTATTATTTCTATTTATAAAAAATACAGATTAAATTTTGATCAGCACATTATTCTGTATATTACAGATATCAATATTGTAGATAAGATTGACAAAATGAATATGCTCTACAATAATAGCAATTGATCTAAGCTTAAGTGGTGATTAATTTCATTCTAAAGAATGAATATATTTTCATAACAATAGATATAACAAAGACTAAAATTAAGCTTTAATATCATCTCCTCAATGAAATTTTAATAATTATTGCAATATATCAAATAAAAAACGAGTATTTTACTTAATTATCGTTATACATCTACTTTTTTGCTACACATGAAATTTACAAATACATAATTATAATTTTTATCACATAAATTAAAATTGTAAATAAGAAAGAAAAAGATTTTAATCGCGCACAAAACATATAATTTAGCTATCTTGTCAACTGATTCTATCGACGGCGGTATATAATGAATAACAAATTCAAAGCACACAATTTTCATTTATAAGTCGTGTATTAATCCATCGTAAATTACACACTTTCATTTAAATGTTAAGTAAAAAAATTACGAATGCACAACAACTCGATAGCTCCCACTCGATATGGAAATGTTAACCAACCAATACAAATATAACTAATCTCAGTTTGTAGAGTAGAAAAACACATAATACAGTAAAAGATGAAAAAGCGCGCATTTTATGAGACAAAACTACGTGAACGAGTCAGAATGCGTGCGCGACGTATCGTATCCGAAATAGTCAAGGTGTTCGATGTTGCGGTCGTTCCTTCAAAAAACCGTATTTTTAGCTGTCAAAAAGAGAAGGAGATTCATGGTTATCGCCCTCCTTACCCTACCCCGCATTCTGTCCATGACAGAATTTAGAATTTAGGTTAGAAAGGCGGTCTCCCGCTTTAATACAAAAAAAAGAAGTGTCAAGTTTTGGCTCGAGACCCGACTGTTTTTTGTCAGTATACGATATCAGATGAACGGTCACCGGATTACACTATAATAGCACACTGTCATCTAATTACCTTTATTCAATCAGTGAAACAAAATTCCCGCTAGGAAGTGGCATATGCTAATTGATCGAGACGCGCTCACCAGCTTGCGGAAAGCTCGCGAAGTCCCACGTTAACGTAAGAAGAATCTTGTACTTCTACTCTTGTCTCTGTCCCCTTTCTTCCCTCCTCGACCAACCACCGATCCAACTCCACCGCGTGCAACAAGTATACTCTGAACATAGTAGACTGGCGAACTTCGAGCCAGGACCGACAAACTTCGAAAAATTCTTCGATATTACGCGATCATTGGTTCAAGGTGGTACTGTCGCGACTCCGTACGTTTCAACTGGTTTCAAATTTCAACGGGTCATATTGCCAGCACTGTTCCTATGCGGCGCTATCCTCCAACCTATTCTAATGAAAATTCTTAATCAAGGACTTGTCTTATTTCAGATTCAACTTATTTTTTCCTCGCAGCATACATTGAAAACTAACATTTTTTGCGGGATTATTTCATTTCAATATGTTTATTTAAAAATAAGTTTAAATGAAAATAAATGAAATATTTTTCCTTCAATTAAACTTGATATAAGATTATTCATTTCTGTAGTCATAGGATAAAAATTATACATGTACATGGTTTAGTCCATTAATAAAATTATAGAAATGTACTAATTGTAAATTAACAAAACATGAATATTTAGCTGATTTTCATTGTTGAAATGATATATTAGACGATATTAATACATAAAGTTATTTCTTCATCCATATTATGAAGGAATTTAATAATTTCCCTGCTAATTCTGTATTTTTCTATTAATATCTTACAATTTTCTGCCGATAATATTGTTCTTTTAAACACTAAGCTTATATTATTCAAAAAAGTAGGAACTTAAATAAAAATCAGAACTTAAGAAATTATTGAACATTTAAGGCATACTTTTATTAAATAAAAGTATTACAAAACAAATGATTTAATCTTCTTCTTCCTCTGGAGCAGCTCCTCCGCTTCCCTTACGCAAGTTCTTCCTCTTGACACGACCAGGTCTACCACCACCAAATGGAGATTTTAGTGAGAAGTCAATGTGCTTCTGTGAATCCAATCTCACAATGAAAGATGGAATGTTCACCACTTGTTTACGCACTCTGGAATAGGAATACATGTTATGTTTCGTATTTCTACTTCCCAATAATTTGTATCTTTAACACTTTAAGATATTAATTTATGACTCTATTTAACATATAAAGAATATACCAATTATATATTTTTAACGCGAATACGTATCCGTAAGTACGCGACAGACGTTAAGTGCCAGTTTCCTAACACTCAAGTGGCCTGCCTGAAAGAAAATATTAATACACAGTGCTGCATGTTCTTGAGTATCATAGCTACCCAGCCAATATTTAAAATCACATTTTTTCTATTGTTTTCATTGGACAATCAGGAATGTTTGAATACCTGCAGTAGCCAAAAGACTATTACTCTCACGTTTCATTCTTAGAGGAAACTAAAAATTGTCTCCAGCTATGAAACCAAACAAGTATTTACTCCTTATTTGGTGATTAATCTGGAATTTACTATTGCCTTAAAGATTAGAAACAATCTGTGTATAATCAGATATTTCTTGCCCATTTTTTAAGGCATATGAAGTATTCTATTTAATGAAATTTACCTAATATGACGTTGACGAATAAGCACACGGGCATGATGAATAGATTTAGCAAGTCCCAATTTGAATACTTGAGTTTGAAGTCGTCTTTCTAAGAAATCTTCGATTTTCAAGCCAAGAACATAATCAAGTTTCATACGGCTTTCATCCAGCACTCCAATTCTTACCAAGCGACGCAAAAGAGCATTTCCTGATAATTACGTACTTTAATAAATAAAAATTAAAGTATACAAAGAAAACATTAAATGCATGATTTCGTCAGTAGAAATAAAGAAATAACATCAAAATGATCAGACAAGAGGTGTCAGAAAGTAATTCATCATATAAATCTAGTAAAAAGTTTATTGAATGAAAGATATTAGTAAGAATTTATGTAATACCTTCGAACAAACGTTTAGGATCCTTTTCTTCCAAAGTAAGAAGCTCACGAGCAGCTTTTCGAATATTTGCTAGTGTGTATTTAACTCTCCAGACTTCACGCTTGTTACGAAGACCATATTCACCAATAATTCGTAATTCTTGATCTAAACGAGCCTTCTCATAAGGTCTCCTTGGAGTAACATAAGTTTTTGAAAAAACTGAGGGTATCCGTCCGTTAACCATTTTGTATAGTCGTTACCTAATATATATTTAATAAACAATATTTTCTTTTATTTCATAAATATATATAATATTTAAATGGATAAATTTATTGTAATATTGTAAAATTATGCTTCTATATAAGATAACGAAAATAAAATTTATTCGAACCACGTGTGTAAAGAACGTTAAGAAACAATCAATTCGAAGAGATATTTAAACTCAACCTAATATAGTTTAAAATACATTAGATATTGATAATATTAGAAATTGTTATTATTACTGAATTAAATTAAATTTTAAATGACTTTTAAGTAAATAGCATACCTTACTCGACTGCTTAAGAATAACGACCACACCACGCTGTATACGAAGTAGAAATGGCCGACATCCTACTGCAAATTATAATTCTGAAGCGAACACAGCGCACAAACAGGAAATCCAGTTCGTTTCAAGTAGCGGGCTTTCTAAGAAATATTTTATTATACAATACATAATAATATTGTATGTACTATTATAAGATTTAATATAAATTAAAAGAATTTATAATTCTAATACTAATACACCAGCCTATATTATTCATACTGTCATATTTAGAATAAAAAATACTTTGTTCATTTTAGAAAGATTAATTTTTATTTAAATAAAAGTATTAATAAAAAATACGCTTTAATGCTGAATATTTTTAAATATTTTTTAATTATAATTTGATAGTTTTTTTCATATAATAAATTTGATATATTAATTATATTTGCATAACATGTCTCAATGTTTAACATGATAAACATGTATCCCATGTATTTTTTTGTACGCTATTATATCGATAAATATATCTTGTAGATCTGAGACATACATCTTACAAAATATTTATCAATGAACTGTTTTCGTTACTTTTTAGTTGTGAAATGTAAGTTTAAAACAAACAATACATACGTCATTGACCACATGCAATTACGAACAAATCCACGACAATATCGCAAACAAATTTATTTCAAAATAATAAGTCCTTTGATAAGGATGAATTTTTTATCGGTTTCGCGATAATTTTATAGAACTTTATATTGTACATTACTGCTGACCTATCTGTTTTCAAATGTGCAGTTATTACGAAGTACATTCAGTAGTAATGATATAATTATATTTACAGTATATAGTAACGATAAATGTACGGTATATTTTTAAAATGAATAAAATTAAGTGCTCTATTTAATTTTATAAAATATCAGTGTTTCATCTCCAAATTTTTTAATTCTAACCTAAATAAATTCTTTTTTTATGCCTAAATCTTAACTTTACTTAATGCTTATAAATTCTTTAATCAGCTGCAAATACATACATATGTCACTATTTTTATCATGAAATATTATGGTACATGAACAATAAATTATTTAAAATAGTCGTCTTAATTTTGTAAAGTCATTGCACTAGAGTATATATTTTTAAATCATTCTTTTTATCTTTTTATCATTATTCTTTTTTAAATTATTTTGAAATTTCATAAAAATAATTAAATAGTTTTTCTTATGTAAAGAGTGTGAAATCATATGATACTAAAATCAATGTATATAACAAATAACATATTTTGTAATTCTTATATCTTCAGATTAAATACATACTGAAATAAGTCACGTTTCATATTAAGTCACGTTTAAATCACGTTTTAGTTTGATATTCTTGGATTTTTTTGCTGGAGCATGCGTCGATATGCAGGGTTATTCTATTGACCCAGAACATGGTGAGACAAAGATAAAAGAAGATGTAAGTAAGAATCACGTTTTCAACATGCTCAGTATCTTTGTAACAGTAAAGGAAGCATTAAGAAAACATTTTTGTTCAGTTTTGTCTGATATCAAGAACTAGTTCACTTTATTGCAATTTAAAATCTTTTCATTTTTAAACTTCTAATAGATTTTATATCATGGAAGCTTTTGGAACTGTAAGTATTGGAATCTTATCATTTTACAATAACTTCTTTTTTAAATAATTTCTAAGAAATTTATTTAATAAAATTTTTATTGACTGTAGTGATAAAAATCCCAAAAACTGATAAGGGAAAACGTTGTTATACTTGAAGCTACTGTTGGGTTTAAAAAATTTTATTTAGTATCTTCTTTGTTTGTCGATATGAACAGTTATTTTTTAATAAAATTAGATAAAAAAATATTGGAATGATTAGTGTTTAAATATATATTAAATAAAATTTATTTATTTAATTATTAAATATATTATATTATATATTATACCTTTTTTGATAAAGATTATTCTATACATTGAATAAAAAAAGAAAGTACTAATATATTTGAATAAAAAATACCTCTAATTAGAAAAAGAGGTGTACTGGATGGGAGATGATTTATGTGGAGCAGTATCCACCATTTAGTATCTCATGTGTTCATTTGCATTATGAATTTGCGAGTTTGATGTCCCAAATTTACAAGTATAAGCTGAAAAAGAAAATAAAAAATTATCTATTCTACGACTATCATAAAAATGTAACTGTTATACAATTATAAAAAATAGATTTATAATTTTGATAATATTCAAAGATATTCAAAATAAAATTTTAATATTTAGTAAGACATAAAAGCAGGCCATGTATTAATCATCATTTAGAAATGTTATGTCTGTACCAAACATTGTGTGAATTGAATATTATAAATTCTTTTTATAGGAAGTATCTTTTCATAGTCTACAGATCTAGACTGCAGCATATTATTTTTAGATATAGTTTACAATTAAAAAAATAATTAAGAAATATTAAAAAAAAGAGTGAAAAGAGATCATCTTGTAATGTATGTATAGATAATAATTATATAGACCTTTTAAAAGAAGTTTATAACTCATGTGAGTAAACTCATGCAAGATAACAGGTCATATGTGTATTACAATCACAGTTATCATATGAGATGTATTAATATCTACTACTCTATTGTATCACATCTTCAATATAATTTTTCTAAATTATATAAATAGAGATAGATTTGCACAGTATCTCAAATATTTAATTAGAAATATATCATTTATTCCAATGCATTTTCAAAATTAAAATTTTTATATATATCTCTTTTAGTATCCTGTTTTGAAGTCTTTTCTTGTGGGATCACTATCTGGTACATTTTCAACTATTTTATTTCAACCATTGGATCTTGTTAAAACCAGACTCCAAAGCAAAGTGAATATGCATCTTGAGTAAGTGCAAAATAATATAATGTTTCATTTTTTAAATTAATTTATACAAAATTATTTAATTTGCTTATTCTTGTACTAGTACTCCAAAAAGTGGTACTTTAGGCATAGTAATTCATATAATCAAAAATGAAAATGTGTTTGGACTCTGGAAGGGTATGACTCCAGTAAGAATTTTTGCAATTATTAGATTTAACAAACTTAAGAAATGTTACTGATTAAACAAAATTTTCAGACCATTACTAGAGTTGTACCTGGTGTTGGATTGTATTTTTCAACATTACATTGGTTAAAGCACACATTGCATCTAAAAGATCCACTCACATCTACAGAAGCTTTGTTATTAGGTATTACTGCAAGGTCTATGTCTGGAGTTTTATTAATTCCAATAACAGTAGTAAAAACACGTTTTGAAGTAGGTGTAATTATTACAAATATATTTATATTTTAATATATACACTATAGGAAGAAAAATATGCAGAAAGTAACATTTAATGATTAGACATAAAAATATTGATATTAATAATCTAGAATATTTCAGTTAATACCGGTTACATGAAATCATAAAATTTAATATTGATATTGTTTTCATAGAGTGAAGTTTATAAATATAATAGCGTAGCAGAAGCATTAAGATTAATTTACAAGCAGGAAGGAGTAAGAGGTCTTTCAAGAGGGTTAATACCAACGTTATTAAGAGATGCTCCTTATAGTGGCATTTATCTCACGTTTTATACTCAATTAAAAAGTATTTTTACGGAAGCAGGTAAATTTTTATCAAAATAAAATTAGAAACTAATTTATCCACGATATGATTATATCTTTTTAATATTTCTTTTTAGATTTGCCCTACGCCAAATCGTCAGCTCCGATTCATTTTAGTTGTGGAATACTAGCAGGAATATTTGCTTCCATTGTAACACAACCTGCCGATGTAATCAAGACAAAAATGCAATTATATCCCAATGAATTTAAAGACGTTCGTAATGCAGCTTTTAGGATTTATAAAAGATATGGTGTATTAGGATATTTTAAAGGCATTGTTCCACGAATGTTGAGAAGGACATTAGTGACTGCAATGGCTTGGACCGTATACGAAGAGGTAGCAAAATTTTTAAATCTTTCACTTTTTTATTATCAAGACAAATCATACGAATTAAATAATATATTATTTTTAGGTTACAAAATTTATAGGGCTTAAATAAAATTGTTTCTATTTAATAATATAATTTTTTGGTGTTTGTTGACATCAAATTTAAAGAAAGTCAATAATTTACGCATGATGGAACCAAAGTCATTTAGCCAATACAAATATTTACACTTGATATACAGTATTTTAGTTTTGTACAAAGATAATTTGATTCTAACGGACAATTGTATTATAGCAAATATCACTACTATGTACAGTATTCAGGTAGAATATCCTATCGCTCAATAATGTGTTATTCCTGTATATATTTTTATTTAATAAATTTTATAATTTAATGTTAAAAATTATACAGTGTCTGTTACTTTGCTTATATTCCTGCCTATTTTAATGTTTGCATGTTTTCCAAAATAACCTGATACTTTCATTGTAGTACTGTTTTATTAAATTTAATTAACAATCTTAAAAGTATTACAATGTAAATTATAGACAATTTACCTTCATATCTTTTTTTATATGTAGCCTAAAGTAACATTTGCATCAGATACGAATAGATTACTAATAAATCTGTTTTTAATTTTTAAATTATAATGTTGACAATATTAGATACTAAATTTTTAGAATTTTGATTTTTCGTAATTAGCTTGAAGAGTACGCGACGCGACAAATATCAACTTAAACGCAAGTGTATAAAATTCATGATTGGAATTTTTAGATTATTCAAAATCTTTACCTTAATATTATATTAAGCAGTGTGCAAGTGAGCCTGTTGTAATGGTTATATTCCCATGGCATGTCTTCTGTCTGAAAATAGACAACACAGCTTTTAGAAATTATGATCCTATTATCTTTTTCTCTCATATTAATTTTGGTCGTTACCAAATAGCACAGGATAACGTATTTATATATTATTTGTTAACCTTGTCCTAATACATGACATTTAAAAAATTATCATACTTCTGTCGGCTACATGTGTGAGGAAGCAGATTACATAATTAAAACTGATCATCTTTGCTTGTGACATTGGAAATAAACAGAATAAGTTTTTAAATACATTATACAAAATTTAAATAAAAATAATTAATGTATTAATAAACTTATAGACGAAAAAGTGACATTAATTATGATTACAAAAGTTACATAACAAATGTTATTAACCTTTTTAGAAGATACTTATTAATATAAAAATTTAATACTATTTAATAAATTTACTCCTTTTTCATGTGAGTAGGTCTGTGCTGAAATAATGTTTTAATAAATTTATTTTTAGTAATTTTCCTTCAATATAAAATTATTTATCAGATGTATGACAATATAAAAATGAAATGAGAGTGGAATGAAAACCTATCATGATGGATAACAAATTTTAATTAGAAACAATTGGGATCTTTTATCATGTAAGACTCCTTTCATCCCAATGTAACAATACAAGACGATCCTTTATTTAGAGCCATTATTTTAATACTCTGTTTC
This sequence comes from Bombus flavifrons, assembly GCF_040668555.2. Taxonomy (NCBI): domain Eukaryota; kingdom Metazoa; phylum Arthropoda; class Insecta; order Hymenoptera; family Apidae; genus Bombus; species Bombus flavifrons. The sequence continues at coordinate 4,696,800 of NC_138455.1, read as the reverse complement.
TTCCATTTCTCTTTCTTTCTTTCTATCTTTTTTTTTTTTTAAATCTATGTGGTCCAGGAAGTATATTATTAAATTTGTGAATGATTTATCATGAGTCAATATGAATTACATATGAATTACACAAATGTAGTACGCGCACAAAGTATGAGTTTTCTATAAGCCGAAATGAAGGACACGATAAAAGAATAAGACAAGATATGATTAAAGGGGATGTCCTCGGAGCACCATAAGATACATTCCACATGACCTGTCATCAACCTTCAAATCGCTGTACCGTGATACTATAAGAATTACGACTTTCTGCTAAGAAAATTTGACTGAGCTTCGCCATGTCCTGTCTCTCAGAACTAAAAATAATGGAGAAAAAAATGCATGCAAAGGGAAGAATATGCATCATATATGATACATGTTTCTCGAACTTTTACAAGTAGAGTTCAAAAGACGACGATACAACTATATACCAAGTTATAATCTGGACTTATTTATCGATTAATCAATTATAGCCACATGGCTGTTAAATATGCGTATTTTATATTTTTGGACTATACATATGAATCTTTTATTATTTAAAAAAATTATGGCTTTATTATCTTAAACATAATGATTAAACTTGTTCCTTTGGGTACATAGCAGAAATTTTCCCTGACTAATTAATAATTGTTTGATTTCAAATTGAATATGCTCCAATAAATTACAATCAGGGAATAAGGAAAGTAAGAGCAGGAGTTTGTTATCATAACTTTAAGCACTCAAATATTGCTCCAAAATAAAGATCACCATTTTGAAAACGTCTAATTTTCCTAATAAAAGGACATGTTTGGTATTATCATTCCGATATAAATACCTCAGAAATGCGTAGTAGAAGCTAGGATTGTATAGTCACAGTCACACAGGGCACTGTTGTGGCAGGTCTACGGAAGTAGGCACTGTTTCCTCCACTAAACCACTAATTTCTTTTCGACAAAAAAGCTATGCAGTCGTTGAAGTTATATAATTGATTTACCCTATGAAGACATTATACCGATCAAAGCAAGCATAGGTATACCTTCTCCTATCTTGCTCTGTAGACAATATCTATAGTACTACATGATAAAAATACCTTTCATATGGGAACAACTTTTACTATTCCTTGCTCGACATTACCTCGATGCACCGTTTTTCAGTAATATGTTACATAGAGCGAGCTCGTCACTTTGAAAATTAAACGCTGTACAAACAGGTCCATATGAAATTTAGTACAAGTGTTTCTCCGATTAATAGGCAGGACCAGAGACTGGCTCGCTGTGACTATGCCATTCTTCAAAATTACAGATAATTATCATGTATATATTATGTGCATCTAATGAAACTCACCTGGTAAAGAACCTGTACAGTAATTGAGACGAGTATGATATATTGTTTAGTGCATACCTGGCTTACTTCTCACTCACTAACCAATCAAGAGTAGTTACTTGTGACTTCGACTTCTAGATCGATGGCGACGCCGGTTGTGATGACTCGAGCTTCGATGATCACGACTTCCTGAAAGTTAAATGGATTTTTGAATAGTTCAAATTTTGCAATGGTGCATTATTTATTTACCTTTATCTCGAGCATGACGTCGGTGATCATCATCTCGATGTCTGTCATGTTTGTCTCTTGATCTGCTTCTACTTCTGTGTCCTGAATTTCTGCACATAATTAGCAATATGAAATTATCATACCTTAATAATTTAATGTAATAAATTAATATGTGAGTAGCTATGATACCTGTGACTGCTTGAGTCATGTCTGCCTTTATCATCATCACGCCTACGACGTTTATCTCTTTCTCTATCCCTATCCCTATCATCTCTTCTTCGCCTATCAAGTTCTTCATTTGCACGTGCTCTTTGTTTTCTATCCTCTTCCCTCCTTTGCTCCTTTTCATCTCTGGCTTTTTCACGTTTACTCTACAAAGTTATTTTTATAGTAATTATCATTTCAAGCTATCAGAGAATGTATACAAAATATATTTCTTAAAAGTTATGAGTTACCATAATTTCTTGAAGAGCGCTCTTTAACCTAGCATAGCCAACATGTTGTTTACCCATTAGGTGATCATCAATTCGTTGTTGAGCATCACCAACAATAAGAAATGCACCACATACATCACACACCTCCATCTGTTTTTCTTGTGCAGCAGCTAATTCAGCAGTCTAAGATAAACGAAATTTTCAGCTTTTACTGTTCTTTATTATGATACTTTATACAATGTATTATAATATTTACCTGATTGTAATGACTATTATCATTAGACTTTCTTAACGTTTCTCGTTCTTCTTTTAATTGATCGCATAGTCTCATTAGGCCTTGAGCCTGTTCCACATTGCCTTGTATTCCGCTTTGCTCTGCTTCTTCTACTAGTTTATTGATTTTTTCAGTTAAAAGTGCAATTTGTTCTTCATTTCTTTGAGTTTGTGCTGGTGTCAAGGTAGGCTAAATAAATAACAATTCATAGATTTTTATCATTACAAACACAGGGCACTCTACAAAATGAATCTTTAAAATTAATTTACCGCTTCTGTTCTTCCAATAAGGGCTAATCGTTGTTTGCCCTTTATTATTTTTCTTTCAACTTCATTCAACATGCTTTGACAAAATCTAATAAATTCATCCTCGTATTGTTGTTTTCGATACGAGTAGGGAGCTTTTTCAAATAATTCTCTAGCTTCGTCATCATGCACTCGAGAACACGCACCCAAATCAGCTCTCGTATTAACGAATAAATCATGAGGGCAAAATTTAACTAAATACAATTTACAAAACTGTAATGAAAAATAAGAATGAAAATTATGACGAAATATCAATACTTCAAAACTCCAACTTTTCAAATAACTATGTCGGAATATCAACATTTTCGAGTGCTTACCTCAGGATCTTCCCAATTAAGTTCTTTGGGTTTTTCATTGGGAAGAACATTTCTATTTCTTCCCATAAGCTCGTCGAGCAGAGCAGCAGCAGCAGCAGCAGCCATGTTCCAAAATTCTTGATTGAATGTCGGTTATTAATGGTACACGAAAATGCACCGATAATTTTTATGTAAACACTATGAAACCTACGTAGTTTGTTCGCGCTTTATGAGTAGGATTTAATAAATGATGGAACTGTGTAAAGTCACTTGAACAAGAAAAACACACAGGGACATTAAGTGAATCAAACGAAGTGTTAATACTTTGATTCTAACCCCGAACTCCTTTTTACTTTAGAAGGCGGTAGTGTAGCAAACAATATGGCGAAACTTATAGAAAGTATATACATATGTGAAAGCGAACAAGAGAAAATCCAAATTTCCACTCGTTCAATTCAATAAACAATGTATATTAAACAAATCCTAACTTGTTTTATATTTCTTTCAGCTGTTTGTTCTTTATTTATTTAATGCAAGTATCCTGAAAAATTAAAAAAGAAACTCTATATAGTAAAGCGCAACGAGTTGCGCTATGACGTTTTGATAATCTTCATTACTACTTGATATAATATGAAACATTAATGTCTCTTTTTAACAGTATATATAGAGGGTGGTTGGTAACTGGTGGTACAAGCGGAAAGGGGGTGATTCTACGCGAAAAAAGAAGTCGAAAATATAGAATAAAAATTAAAAAAAAAATTTTTTTTTTTAATTTTTTCATCGAGACAACGATCTACAGTGAAATTCGTTATAACGTACGGCACGCGTACCGAGCGAAAATTCAAAGTCGATTTTCTCGAAAACAAAGCCTCAAATGAAAAATTTTTATTCTATATTTTCGACTCCTTTTTTCGCGTAGAATCACCCCCTTTCCGCTTGTACCACCAGTTAGCTACCACCCTGTATATATATATAATGTAATATATGTATATATAATAATACATAATATATATATATATATATATATATATATATACATCTAAGTTTATTGTCATTTTCTTTATAAGAATAAAAAATAATTTCATTATTCAATTATATCTGATACATATGCATGACTTAATTTTTCTATATATTTTATACCATACATAACTCGTTTAAACAGACAGTTGACTATTTCTCCGCGCACATAACCTTAAGCGCGTCTTATATAAATTTTGCTTTCTTGTTTTTGGGATTCTCAGCACGCATTTCAAAAATATTCATAATAGCAGCATTCTAAAGTAACAAGTGTTATTAAAGATAACGTAATAATAATTTATTGATTATCACTGATAAACTAATGTTGAATATACCATATTTGCAATATCCATAAATATAATTTCATATCTAATTCAGCATACCAATTATAACTCCGGATATCAATCGTTCTCAATCTAAAAATAATTGTCAGATTTCTACAGAGTAAGAGTACGAAATGCTAGAAACGATTTATATATTATACAATTAATTCATAGAACTATAACTATACTTTATTCGAATAAATATAATAATTACTCCAGAGTGTGCTTTTATCTTTTCTTTGTAATTTCAACGAAAGATGTATGATGACACCAGATGTGATATAATTAACGACAAAAATGTGACGATGATTGCGACGATGGATGATAATTATCAAAGGAATGCCGATTGAATTTATTCGTACTCTTCGTCATCGGGTCGTACTTGAGGGAATCTTCTCACAGGCTGGTGTTGAGGTTGCGGGCGTCTATGTTGAAGAGGAATGTTCACTTCCTCGGGACTGCGGAAAACTTGGTTCACGGGTAAACGAAATTGAGGAAGACCCGTTGGTTGTGGACGTGCTGACGGTGGAATACTATTCAACGTAGGTTGGGGACTCGCATACACCTATAGATACATATCTCACATTTTTATCTCCTTTTACTTTACATTTCAAGGTAGTAGCATGTAAATAAAATCTTACAGGTGGAGTAGGACGGCGAATAGGTGCAGAAGGAGTAATCTGATAGTCACCAGCCTCGCGCTCGTCCGGGTGAATGTCTGTCGGGAAGTATCTTTCGCTGTATCTCAAGGTTACGTTAGGTTTGTTCTCAGCTTCAGCCAAGTTCAATGGTTTGTAAAGGTACTCGTTGACGAAATGGTACTGCGAACTCTTTTTGCAATTGATGTCTCCACTCGGAGGCATGCAAATTAGATGAACCTGTAATAGAGATCTGTAACTATCTCGAGGTTTAAGGAGAGAAAGGAGTTTCGTGGGATAGTTAACGCCGCGAACATTTTTATTTGCATCTCTGCTATCGAGAGAAGGAACGCGAGTAGATTATCCCGGAAACGCATAACGGCGCACTGGTATCGGGCGATTGAATGTGCGATTTATGATTGGCCTTACCCACCTGCTTGTCCGGGTACAGAAAACCGGAAGAGGTATGGTGAAAACGCGCGCCAAAGCATGAGAGAAGTGAAATTTGCTTATCAGTGATATTCAAACTTGGCTGTTTGCACGATCACGGGAATTTTATATTCGTCAACGTTTTCACTTGCAGCAGCTCAGATTACGCATAAAAGGTCACTATTCGTGTAATTACGGAATAGAACAGGTGTGGAAAGTGTCTCGCATTCTTGCGTTGAATGCGGAGAGTAGATCTATTTAAAGATTGTGTCTGCTGAAAATTACCTGATGGAATGTAAATCCTTCGGGGCAGATCCAAGAGTGTTTTGCGTTGTCTTGACAATAGTGGAAGACTTCGCAATTAAGATCTTCATCGGCATAATAGCCCGTTTGCTTGTTCACACAATCGAATTTACTTTGTGGTAAAAGAAGAGTCAAACGATCGGGCTCTTCTTTCTCTTCCAATTCTTCAGCTTCCTTTAAGTTTAGAATACAATTTGAAGCATTATACATGTTTTAATGCGAGCAAAGTAGCTACTAAACCATTTATGTAAGACATTTCATTTCTCTGTTGTATTCTTTGAAAGATAGTAGTTAAGATCTTTCTTAAAATTAGCTCAATGATTTACTACAAAATTATTACTTAATTTCAATAGTCGTTCTGGGATGGCAACGAAATACGTAATTATTGGAAATCACAGACAAAACAAAAATGCTTTACTTCTTCAAGAACATTTTTTTCTTTTCATCTTAATGACTGACTATTACATAAGCTTATTGAGTGGAACTGCAAACAATGGATGCAAGAATTTCTTAGACTACTTTCACTTATTGTGAGATACAAAAGCGTAACAGTTTCACCTGTACATTGATATTCCCCAAAATTTTTTAAATGACAACTGTATAATTTGCTTTGAATGGATATTAAAGAAATATAATTACCCGAACATTTTGTGGTTGTCCACCACGAAGAATACCACCACGTGGTGGTCCACTCACTCTGATAGCTGTCTGATCGAGAGGTGGGCCCGATGGTTTACGGTATAGCTATAAAAGAATAATGCTCACAAATAAAAAGTACCTGTATTTATATTCATGAATGAAGAGCAATCAAACTCATCTTGTGCTTCTGAGATCATTCATGAAAGTATGCGTTCTTTTTACGCGGTTATGCATGGTAATATATAAAGGTACGCAAGTCAATACGTTAAGCAATTGAAAGTAACTTATTTTTACGTAAGTTATTACGCAACATGTAGCGACAGGCGCAATATTATATAACGTAACTGTTTTCGTTGCAAGTAATAATTTTAATTTTATAAGTAACTAATAAAACGTATAAAGTAACTAATTGTTGTCATGTTTGTAATTAAATAAAAGTAACAATCATTGTCATAACATCAGGAATATCTAGTTTCTCTCCCCCCCAAAAAAAATTATTATTTCGGAATAGTCATCGCAGTTCTTTATCTTCAGGATTGGTATCTTTAAAAGTTTGATAATTCATAACAGAATTCTCAAATTTCTACATGTCCTCGTTTCATATGAAGATTCATTATGAAGATTATAGAAGATATGAAGGGGAAAGACACAAGTCATATTTCTTGTAAGAGCTAATTTGTACTTATAATATTTTTCTCCTGTAATTTTCATATGTACAAAACCTAATGTATCGCGAATAAATTATAATTTTATTGCTTACAGGTGGTTGACTGCTGGGATTTCTGAAGGCAGGCGTCGGAGAAGGAGTAGGTGTTACAATGTTATCCTCGTAGCTGTTATCGCGGAAACCTTGACCAGCACTAAGGCCAGACGAATAGAGTGGCCCTAAACTGGATGATTTGCCGGGATAAGACACTCTTGGTTCTAGATCGTAAGATCCCTGCGCTGCTGCAGTTGCAGCTAATGCCGCTAGACACAGCCAATACATTCTACAAATGGAAATCGTGAGAGTTCCGTTAAATGAACCACGTCAATTTTTCACTCTTCAGGATGACGCGTGTGATATATTTTTCGATATGTAGTACAGAGAGAAAATTTATCCCATTTGCTGCGGACATATGCAAGGGAAAGCGACCTTGGTTCTTGATGCCCTCCATAAAGCGTCATAGCCGAGCCGAAGTGAAAAGCAGCGATATTTCATTAGATTTACGTAAAGCTGATGTTCATCTCGCACGAAATTATTATCATCATTTATAAATTAATCGATCTCATTTATTACCTTGTAATCGCATCGCGTGCGACTGATTATTTTTCAACATCTTTTACGTAATTCTTTTTACATTTGAATTGATTAATAACGACGTTAGTAGCGGTGATCTTCCAGTGTTTAATAATCAAATATATCATTACAATTTCACCCGCAGGTATGGAAGTATTAGAAATGAAAAATGATTGAAGGAGAGATAGGAACATAAATCATTGGTTAGAAAAGTGGTACATATCTGTTAACTTTTTAGCAGATTCATTCGCAGCTGACCGTCTGTAAATGTACTGAAATCATGCATGTCGATGACCTAAAATATTCGCGAGAAATGCAGTAAAATAACCTAATCGATAAATACACTTACTTACATACATATAAACGTATAAGTATACTTGTTCAAAGGAAACGAAACTAGTTACTTTCTACATAAATATACTTTAACGAAATTATCAATATTTATCGTATTTATCAAACGTAAGAAGAGTTCATTAAACTTATCGATTTTTTGACAGCCTATTGTTTGTCTTGAAAGAAATACATCCGTTTACACTTCTACCGATAATGGTCGTGGAAAGCACCTTACTTTCTAAGTGCGTAAAACACGGATAGTGGTTTCACGATTCGTTGGAAACATCTCATTCGTAACGGTGATGACGATGTATCGCGAGAGATCCGGGGCTTTCGATAAATTTGAAAGGCTCGACTTACGAGAGTGAATCTTCCGACATCTCAGTGGTAATAATCTGTCAGTTGTTAAGAGAAATCGCTTGTACAGATGTGATAGATGCGAAAAGATATCACGGAGATTGATAAATTGAGAAATCAAAGCGATCTTTATATTTAACATATCAAATAAATTGTAATTGAGAAATAAAAATTGTAATAAATATCCCTCTACTCTTACTTCTTACAAATACCCTATTTCTTATAAAATAGACTATTTTACAGGAAAGCATTTACAATACCAAAGTTTTGAACCGCTATGTGTTTCATACTCATTATTCTTGAATTAAAAATGCAATCCAGTACAGATACAACCGGATAAGTGATTTCAAATTTTATAATATCAGCGAAATAGTTACTTGCATAGATCACTGGTGAAAACTTTTTATTTTTTATTTTTTTTTTTTTGAGAAGGTAAACCCGAATGAAACGAGTATTGGAAAAGGTTTCCTGAGCCTGTTACAAAGATCAAACGTAACCTGCTTTTTTCTCGCTTAATACAACTTTTACGCAACCCGTTTCTCGTATGGGATCCCGGGTCATCGCGTAATTCCGTTGCGGTGATTTACTTGATTGACCAGTCCATTTAAAGAAACAAAGTGGTCAATAAGTAGCAACTACGGGGAACGGAAAAAATGTCGCTCTTAATGAGAATCTTGTCTTTACTAGGCGTAAGTCCGCGAACCGGCCGATCGTTAAAGAGTCAGTCGCAAACTTGGTTCGATCGGTAGTCCCGAGTGAAAGTGAGAGGGTCTGCGTGTAAAAATGGTACTATCCGGAGAAAAATGGGAACATATCTGTCTAGAGCGTTGCAAATTATGTTATGATGTAAGAGTATGTATGCAGATCGCGAAACAATATCGTTCAAGGTACGCAACTGGAAAGGACACCGATCGAGGATTCGATAGAACTTGATGTCAGGAATTCGATCGCCACCACTAATTTTTCATGTTGCGTTTCTATTTCAGTTTCTCCGATATCGTTGATCAAGAAAAATCATAGAAACTTTCTCTGCATTCTGGTACATGATCAAACGTAATTAACATATCTTAATAATTAGAGCAATTTTCAGAGATTACTTGGAACGTAATTGTGCGAATTTAGTTTCTTTTTTACTTGGATGTATTTATGGCAACGATTAGTTTCATTCAATGAAATCTCCTGTAATAAATCGCTAAACTTTCTCAAGGTTGACTGCTTTGAATTAAAAATGTAGATTCAGCACAATGGATCATATGATTTTTAATAGATATTAATTGAGATTGATTTACTTTTATAAGTGTGACTAATTTGCAATAAATGTGAGAAAATGGGAATGATCTAAGTTATTGTCGAAATTAATTTTAGGATTTTTTAAAAGAAGTATTTCTTGTTTTCAACGAAGTTATGCTTGAGACTGGAAGCTGATCCACGGGGGGTTCTCGAACCATATCAAAGAAAGCAATTGCATAATGAAAAAAGAGATAGTTGTCGGACAGCTACAAACGAGAGGAACGCGATAGTATAATATAATCAGTAGAGAGCATACGTAACTGGTCGGCCAATTGTCAAACTTGGACGTGTTCTCACGGAAATCTGGAGCAGACTTTATTTTTGTGGCGACATTCTTTTTCTGATTCAAAGTAGATCAAAGCTGCGGTCTTCAGAGTGCCAACTTTTTATTCCCGTATTCTATGCTCCAGAATTTTAAGATTATAAGAAGTCTTGAATAATTTTATTTTTAATAAATATTATATAATGTAATAAAATGATATTATATAAGCTTAAAAATGTTTAAAATGAACTATCCTACTCTAGATACTACGAATTAAGAATAATTGATAAAATAGTTCGATGTAATAACACATCGATCAACTAATGCGACTAAAATCTTTCATAAATTCCTAACTTGCAGTTCCTGATCTCCCTCGCACAACCGGTTTCCTTTCCCGTTTCCAGGGCACGTGCCATAATCTTTGCTCCGCCATGCATAACGACGATAATTTCGCAAAATTTTTCATAATATTTCCATAGACCTACCTACTGCAATACACATTGCAATAATATTGTTAAATATCATCCGGATTATTTATTCATCGTTAATCGTTCCAAATGATTATTTGCACGTTCGAAAAAGAAGAACATCAATGATACACAGATGAAAAGTCGAGAAATGATCATTGGATTTCCAATGGAAAACACTTGCACTGTTCTATTATTATTTGTCACTAATCCCACATTTTTTACTTCTTCCCCTTCTCAAATTTTTCGAAACGTACTTTTTACCCCACTTACCTGTCAACGACGGAGGTAGAGGAGTAACAGCACGATTGACAACACACGAGCTTTATCTTGGCCGGCCGGTTCTTCATTCTCTTATATAGCGTGTCTCGCTGAAAGTTACCTCCACCAAGTAATATCTGGGTTCGCTTTGGGGTAGTGGGAGACATTGGTCGATGTACATTGTAAATCGATGTGTTCTCCAAAATTTTTGGTCCACAAACGGTGATCTTAAACAGCGAAAAATGATCAATACCATATCAATCCAATGAGCAAGATGAATTTGATGTAATGGTATAAAAGTATAACTGTGAATTACTCTAACTTTATTTTATCGGATTATATCGGATGATGCAGTGAAGCAGTCCTAATGATTTAATTAAGTGTAATGTTCAGCATGGGACATTTATGGATAAATGCAATTTACCTTAGATTTAGATGCTTTGGAACTAAATTAAACGTAGTCTTCTGAAATTGTGATTAGTAGAAGAAGGCGTGGATGTTTACAGTGAAAAAGTTTTCATGTGCTGCGAACGGTAAAATAATTTCTTTGGCTTACTTTGAAGCTGAAATCTTTTCTCTTTGACTTTCCATTTTCATTTCAAGCATTAATAAGTTGTTTCACGTGGCTTTATTCGCGGAACGCTAAATAGTTTCTTTTATCCATTGGTTCCTTTCGCCCACGCATTCCCAAAATGAATCTTGTAAAATGGATGAGATACATAGAGATCTTAATTAATGAAGTAGGGTACGAAGTAGAATTTTGGATCATGTTTCATCATCGAAAAGCTTTATAAACGTGCTCTACTATGTCAAATTGTATTACATGATATATAGGATATAGATCGTAAAAATCGAATCGGAAATAATAGAAAGCTAATTACGTTAAACGTGGAATTTATATGTATATACGTAACGAAGCAGGTATTGTACTATGATATGTAATCGATTGCAGTTAAATCGATTGCAGTTAAATTGCACGATACCTATCTGGTAATTCAAGAAAGTGAAACAGAGCTGCGTCAAATCAGAAATTCTTAAGTGAAATTCCTTACGTTTTTTTCACACGAATGTCGAAAGCTATCAGTGGAATTAAGAAAGAATAGATAAAGGTGAACATAATTATTGGCAATATTTGTATACCAATGGATGTGTTTTCATGGTTAATGAGATTTTAACGAAGCACCTGAAGAAAAAGCGGTTGATTGCACGGTTGGATGCAATTCTTACGTCACCGATAGCTACGGCCTTTTGATACTTCTTATTTTTATAGACACGAGAATTCACATCCGGTCGTTTCCGCAAAGTATTTTCAATAGCAATGGGGTCCCAACGAAATCAGGTGAAGTGGCTTTCTACCACGCACCACATGAAAATTTTCTTCCGATAGTAGGTCGCCGTATTTCGACGACTCAAATTTTACGCCGTTGCTAAAACTTTATTTGCATTCAATAAACGTGACTTTAATCTTTATGTGCATCAATGAACTGCATATTTTGATTTTATAAACTGTTGGAGCACATTGACAGGCCATTCTATATTCATTTATTAAGTTTCTATTGTCATTTAAAAATCTTAAAGTAGCAAATGGTATAAGAATTTGAGACAAGAACTTGCGATAAATAATGATGAGCTTTTTTGCGTATCACTGGCCTATTTGCGTGCATCTTTGTATCTCTTCGTATGCATGACGTACAAATACACACTTTAATTGCTTTTCACCTAAATCGTAAGCTGCACACTGTGTTACTGAAATGTCGAAAGTAGGTTGGTTTATTCGTACTTAATTTAATTGCCTTTCACGCAGAATCCATATCTTGATCACATCCATAAAAAGTTCTTGTATTCTTTCCTTTCTTCTTATGCACTTATTCGCTTTTCAATTATTTTCTCAGTTTAATTTCTCGAGTACATTACATTCTAAGATACCAATTTTTAACTTAACGGTTCTAAAAAGTCAACGTTATATAATTATATGGATTTTGTAAATGGAGCCGGTGATTTTGACATGATCGTTGGATTGTACGTCAATCAATCGGTAAGCGCCTGGGTGAACCGAAGAGGAGGGAGAACAAAGTCAAAATTCACGCCCACTGAGAAACTTTCGATCTCTTTTCTTCGATTTCTTGACTCCTCGGCAGCGTGAATCGCTTCTCCCCCTTGAATTCAACGCGCTGCTTAGCATGTAATTTATTGAAATCGTATGGAAACGGATCGCGTGGACTTTCTTTCTTGCAGAGACGCCTATCGAAGGTCATTGTTTTCACTTGACGGAAATCGAGGAGTGATTCCTTTCGATTGATGCGATCGACGAAATCCCTCCAAGATTTGGCCGTCATTCACTTTCTTTGCCTCTCCTTGTTCTTCATACCGTAACTTTTCCTTTTCTTGTCAACGAAGTGTATAGTTTTCGGTATAGCTATACTTGTATACTTGCATGTGCATACTTGGCACATTTCACGTTCATAGACTTGATCCGAACATTATTTTTGTCACAATTCATCAAAGTATACATGTTAACGAAGATTTTGATATTTTTCTTGCTTAAATTCTAGTTCAAATGTGTCGCAATAATTCGTTCGATCGAGCAATTAGTATAGTGTTTGAAACTGCTCTTCGGCTGAAACAAGTTTCACCTACACGTTTCGTACCTACTTTGTTCTTCATGGATAACATATCGAACAATGAATTCTGTTCATTTCCAGTTACATATATGTATACTTCAAACCCTGGTGCGTTCGTTCCTTAGAAAATTGACCTCGTCAAAGAGAATTGACTTTTTTCAGATATCAAACCGGTTTCTACTAACTGCAACTGAATTTAGATCGCCAAGTTAAAGAATAAAATGTTTTTCGTATATGAATGTACCGCACACCGTTATAGCTAAACAATATATTAACTCCTCATTGTTCTCGGTGAATCCCTCCTTTAGCCTTTTCATTGTACATCATCGAACATTTGATCTCAAATCTTCAACTTTCACGTTGCTATCAGTTTAACTACACTTTTTCATGACAGAAATGTCGAAAGAATATCGACATAAATAACATTAATTAATAATTAAACAATTAATACGTAATGTAAAAATTTCTTATTAAATCTTGATTGAAATATTCTGATTAATGTGGTTTCAATGAGTAAATATAATATCGTTTATGACGATTGTATTATATCATAATCTTTCAATGAATAGCAAAAACGAATTTATCATTTATAGGGAGGCGTGGTACTGGTAGAGTAACAGATATTTGGGTGTTCCGGCCGTATAAAAGCGTAAGAAATACTTTCACCAGCTGTCAGACCTGCAGGAGAAAGTGTGTTCGCCCTCCGTTCCGCCCCTGTAGTACGCAAATGGACCATTAAAGGGGAAAATGAGGAAAACGAGGAGAACAAGATGAAAATCGTAATTAGGCGGAAGATGAACTTTAGTCTGCCAACTGCAGACATTTATTCGTTCTGTTTGGTTCTGTCAGTTTCTTCTTTAGATATCCTACATTGCAATAATTGCTAGTAGTTCAGGTGAATGACCGTCACCTTTATGCATAGACGGCATTCTTTCCATTCACGAGAATAACTTATGTTAACGTTCTGCGATATGCAAATACAAGGAATCAAAGTCCATAGCGTGCTACCTTGTTAATTTTGAAATTTATTCTTGAAGAGATATGTCTAAATTTCTTTTCTTTTTTTTTTTGTCGTTGATTTCGAAAAGCATAATCTTTGTAAAGACTCCAGGAGTGAGTAAGACTTGAAATGTAGCTAAGACACCTGAAATCAAAACTGAACATGTAAATAAATCAAAAACTCTTTTAAATATAATTTTCTTCGAAAAATGAAATAATGTTTTATGATAAATATGCTACATAGAAAGAAGGATACAAAAAGAGATAAAGATAGAAAGATTACATAATGTTTATGTGTTGTAATTAGATGTTTACATCTAATGAATTTGATGTGCTTGCAAATTAATTAGATGTTTACATAGCTGCATTAATTCTTATTAGTGTTTCCTGTTTTTACACAAGTACTACTTTTTACGTAATTGAGGAATAACTTTTAAAATATAATAGCAATATAAAATCATATAACACTGTTTTTCTTCAGTATCTACTGGTTATCTGTACAAATATTTAAATATAGAAATTGAAACAAAGTAAAAATTAGTAGTTTATACAATACTGTCTAAACAATAAACTAGAATAGATGGAAGACGCAAGGAATTCATAATAATGTTTTTTCAACTACAAGTATGTACACATCGAACATTACAGTAATAAATAACGTACATATTTTATTTCATATTTTAATATTTTATACAAAGGCTCCTACTTAATATTATTTATGATTTCATATCATCGTAAAAAATATTTTTAATAAAATAAAAAACATCAGTCATTTTTCAGTCAATGCTTTCAATGCCTCATCGATCAACGATGTGCTGGAACTATTGGAAACAATAAGTGAATATTTTCTACAATTTTGTTATATTACGCTATTCATTCATTGTCGATAGTGTAACATTTGCCAACAAATTTTCCATGATCACCATGCAAATATTTGTTGTTTGTCCATATCTTTTAATAAACAGTTAAATTGAACTAAATGTTATGTTATGCACGACATACAGAAACCAAAGACATACATTTTAAATAAACAGATATGGCAATAAGGTGTAAAATTTCTTTACATACATGATTAATTTTTGGACTCTGTATTATCGTTTGTTAGACCAGTCAACTGAGACTAGAACATATTTTGCTTAAATAATTTACAAATACAGATATATCGTAAAATTGTGAGAGTGAATCTAAACAAATATGATGTAATCACATAATCCAGATGAATTTTTCACAATTTCCGATATAATAACAATGTATAGGAATATGTTAGTTAATGTTAATCACGCATCAACTTTGGTCACGTGGTTTCAGATGCTTTGCGAGATCGAATAGTTTTTTTATGTTTTACTGGTTCCATTACACTATCATTATCGGACATTGAAGAATCTCTTAACGTTTTCCGTCCGCGTCCCACGTTTCTTTCTTCATTTTCAGATCCAATAGATTCTCTGTTTGATTTCCGTCTTTGACGTTGTGGAATTTGATTGTGAACTTCCATAGCTTCACGGAGATGTTTTCGTTTTGCTTCCCAAAACATTTCTTGTCTTTGTGCAATTTCAGGATACCTATCGAATAAATTAGATTCAGCAAATAAAGTAAAAAAATTTGATATTTCTTACTTGTAAGATAAGGATTATCTTAATACCTTTCAGTAAATTCTTTAGTAGGTGGAATGACTAAATGCCATCCTTTCTTAGGTTCGTGTACTGCTAAATTTGTAAATATTTCTTTAATTTCATCAGGAGGCAATTTAATAACAGATGAAATTGTTTTTCGGTCTAGGAATTCGTGTTCCATAAATGACAATAACTGAAAATGCGCAGTTGTTAGTATAATATTCTATATAAGCCGTTTTCATAAATTATTTAATAAACATAACACTTACGACATAATCCCTAGCTCTACACATAAGTTCAGCAGGAATACCATTGTGTGATGATATACTATCCTTTGGATACAAAAGTTCACTACTTACAACCCAATTTCCCTGTACTAAAACTGCTACTTGTTGCAAATATTTTAAAACAGCTGTTGTTTCCTGATCTGGTGATAAAATTAACCTCAACTGCGCAAAGGATATTACTTTGGCTATAAAACAAATTTTTATCATTACTACATAGTAACCTAAAATAAATACAGATAGATCTTGAAGATACTAACCATCTTTCATGAGTGTTTTAACTTGATCAAGAAGAGGTAAAGTTCTAATATAATTGAGAGATGTAGTTGGATTAGCAATATCTAATTTCGATTCATCTTTTATTCGTGGTGCTAACAGATCTAAATATTGTTCAGTTGATATATTCAATGTATTTACAGTTTCATCAGTAGCAGAACAAAACATTTCTAAACGTGTAAGCTGAAAATATATATCTTTAATAAATGTCTAATATAATATTTCAGTAATAAATTCAACTAAAGATAAAATATTAACCTCTGCCTGAGCGCCATTTACTGGAACATAATTTGTATGAATCCATCTTTCTTCTAAACTTTTTTTGGTATGGTGCTGGAAAGATTGCTCTTGTATCTTTTTCATAAACTCAGGCTTTTGTCTAGCAAAGGTTACATTGACTTGTTTTGGACCTTCTTCTTCCTCTTCATAATCTATATATATTAAAGATTACCATTATTAAGAAGATATTTCAATCAAATTAAATTAAACCAATAGAATCTTAATCAGATGTCACCTTCACCCATATTTTTGGCATCATCTCTTATACGTTTGTCACTTTTATCTAGATAGTTAAACTCTGGGCGCAACTGAATAATTCCTTTTAATGGTGTTATATGTAATTCTCCATCTTGGAAAATACCAATTCCATAATTAGAACAGTTTGGTAATGCACGAGAAGACTGTAATACTGTTTTATCCATAAGATTACTGTAATATAAAATTTATAATATATAATACATCTAAGGTAGATAAATTATTTATTTATATATCCGGATTCTTTAAAATACCTGTCAAATGCCTTTTCATCATTTTCTTGATCAATGTTTGTATCCCCATCAGCATTTATTGCAATTTGTTCGCCTTTACTTTGATCATAATTGACACTATGTGTATCTATTGCTACTTCTATGAGCACTTCTTGATTCTCTGGCTTTATTGAAGTTTTTAAAAAAGTGGTATTGTCATAACCTTCTCCAGAAGGACGGACGGGATATTGAAAAATAAATAATTTATCTGCGAGTGTTTTTGAAAGAAACACTGGAATCTGGAAGGAATCCAAAAATGTTGTATTTCATCTTCAATTTTTCTTTTACCTCGTATGATTATTTAATTAAAAAAATGTAATTATTATTCATGCATTACTTTTAAGGATTTATTTAAAATAAAAATTGTTCATGCAGCAATAAAATATTTACGAGTGTGTAACACAAATTTACTTCTGTGTAATTAAAATATAAACATTATCGTTGTAAAATCACATTATTAAGTTATAAAATTAGTTTATATAAAATAAATATCATAACAATTTAAGCAAGGAACATAACCTAAACATAACCTAAAAATTAAATAACTGGAAAGAAAATAAAAATTCGCTTACAAACCTCTTTAACCACTGGGTCATTCTCATTTTCCATCTTACTAGTACTACACATTTGAACACGATTATTTGGAACTTATTCCTTAATACTACCAGAGAGAAAATACTTTGATATCACCTAAACGACCTCTAATACAAACACTTGATTTCTGTTATTTTGTTACGTCTTTAAAGTAGATAATTGAGATAAAATATATGTAGATGAAATGTATATTTGGTGAAAAAGATATAATGAAGTTGCGTCGTACACAATGTGTTAGGAGCACGTTGATTCTTAGAATGCAAAAATGATTTATGAATTGATATGACAAATTCTTTCAAACTAATATATGTAAAAATGTACACTGTGTGAAAAATAGCGAAGTGTATTTTTGAAATTTGTTTTCTAGATTATATGCGTAATAGATGTTTGCAAATTACTTATTTACCACTTACTACTCACACTACTCACTATATCCTTCCTTACCAACAGTACTTGTTAGATACTAACCCTGATACTAGAAAACGATATAATAAAATGCAAAATTTACATGAATTTTCTGCCATAACTTACTATCGCATAAAATTATATTTATGCATAGTAAATAATGTATAATATCAAATCACCTAAGCTTTATATATATTTTTATCTAAGTTTTCTATCTATACAGGTCTGTATTTTATCATTGTTACCAATGCAGCTGAATTTGTCAAGTTGCTGTCAGATACTAGTCTCTGTTGAAAAACATTGTAAATTTAATATTTGTAAATTTAAGTTTAATTTGATTTGTAACGATATATGTATTTAATTTAAAAATGAATTATAACCAAATATGCAATAAATTATAAAACTAATTTAGAGTTGAATGAACCTTTTGTTGAAGCTATCATTGTAAAGGTACATTAGAAATTCACATCAGTAACATAATTAAAGTACTTATATTTTAATGTGTAACATAATACATTATGTTTTATTATATTATGGATTAGGCTTCAAATTGTGAAGCATAATTATAATGTGTATTTAATTGTAGTAAAGTGAACAGTTTTACATAGACTGATAAAAATGACATCAATGTTTGATCAGTATGAACAAGCATCTCAAAGATCAAAACAAGTATATACACCACCAATTCGTCCAGATATTGTAAGTTTATATGTAATATAAACTTTTTAAACATATATATAACATATATATTATATATATATACAAATACTTTTTAAATTTTCATTTAATATTTCTTTCTTTATGCTTTTAGAGTACTGCTGGATTTATCCAAATGAAATTTCTAGATGATGGCCCAATTTTTATTAAACAAAAAGTCAATTTTTTACCACCAGACAAAATTTTACATCTTGTCGTTAACAATAATATCATTGTTATTGCCATGGCTAATAATCTCCTCTTACGTATTGACATGAAACATCCAGATTCACCTGAAGGTACTTCTTCCTTAATGAATCGTAATATAAAACATAAGATATACGTAACATGTTTTTTTTTCCAGAGATTGATATATCTAAATATGCAATGAATATGGAAATGTCAAGAATGTTCCTTGATCCTTTAGGTAATCACTTGTTGATATCTCTAGTTCCAAAATCTCAAGATCCTCCTAACCCTCCCCCTGAATTATTTTATTTACACAGAAAAACAACAAAATTAAAACAGGTAAATACGATGAATAAATATAACTAATATAATGAATTAAATATATGTAATATAACTTATATTAATTTATAGAAATATAAATATTGTTATAAAAAAAATATAGTTTTCAAGATTTGTTTATTTAAGGCAGGTAAATTCAAAGGACATGAGATTACTGCCATTGGATGGAACTTTTCAAATTCTTCCGAAACTACTACAGGTCCAATTCTCTTAGGAACTTCAAAAGGCCTCATTTTTGAAACAGAAATTGGTTTAGATGGTGATAAAATATTTAATACAAGCCTGGAACAATATTGGCGTCAGGTATAAATAAAATACATAAATGAAATTTTAATGTCATTGCCAATAAACATTATCATTTCATAATAATAAAAGTGTTACCCTTATATCATTATTCATTGTGTCCAAAGCTTCCTAACTATTTACCTCTTTATGGTGCTAAAGAGGTAGAAGGATTGGTGAGTTAGAAATTATATTTTTTGCATGTGCAAAACAACTGTATGCTAGAAACACAAAGATATTTTTGAGCTCCTGAAAATAATGTAATGGAGCATTATATTTATACAAAATTACGGTCTCTTAATCATTTTAATCTGTGCTTATTATTTCTGCTATTTTCATATCATAATCATACTTTATCATGGTATACCATAGTATTGCATTATATTGATATATAATCAATATTTAATTACTTATTTTAGGTATTTGATATAGGGAAAGATAGTAAACCACCAATTACTGGTTTGGAGTTTCATAAAATACCAAATACTGACAAATATGTGATTATTGTTACTACTCTTATGCGAATTTATCAATATATTGGAGCAGTACAAAATCCAGAAGAAAAACCTTTATTACAACAAATTTTTAACAAATATTTGAATGTACAAGGTAAATTTCTACTATATGTACTTCATTGAGTTATTTTACGATTATAATCAAACCAATATTTTTACAGAGAGCTTCAATGAAGTAATAAATAATTTGCCTTATTCTAAAATTCAATTTTATTATCCTTCACTTGGTATTTTACCAAAATCTTTTGGTTGGTTAACCGAACCTGGTATATTTTATGCTCAGGTAATAATTTCACTGTTATTTACTATATTTTCCTGTAATTTTTTAATTATTCCTATTATTTTCCTGTAAAACTTCTTTTATAACTTCCATTTATTTAGATTGATCCAAAAATAGATCCAAAAAGTGTGTTAACAAATCAACAAATGTTAATTTGTCCTGAGGCAAGTCTAATGGGGATCAATACCTCTCAAACAAGTACTCCACCATTATCTTTTGTTTTAACAGAATTTCATGCCTTATTACTTTATACAGACCGTGTAAAAGGCATGTCGCTTTTGAATCAGGATTTGATATTCGAAGACATTTATAATGATGTATGTGGAGAATGAATTACGATTATAACAAGATCTGTAATTATTATGTTTGAATAGTATCATTAGAAAGAAAATTTCAATTTTTAGGCAGTGGGAGGATTACTTAATATTACTAAAGATTATGCAACACGTTCCATATGGGCTTATAGTGAAAGAGCAGTATTTAAATATAAAGTTAATAAAGAAGATAGAAATGTTTGGCAGGTAAAACTACTATATTTAGTATTAATTAATGGTATACATTAATAGATACATATATTATTTTTAAATAGATCTACGTTGATAAAGGTGAATTTGAACTTGCGAAACAATATTGTAAAGATAATCCAGCACATATAGATCAAGTGCTTGTAAAGCAAGCAGAAATGCTTTTTAAGAATAAGGAATATGAAAAAAGTGCTCTCATCTATGCAGATACTCATTCGTCATTTGAAGTAATTTCCTTAAAATTTCTACAGGAATGGCAAATAGACGCTTTAAAGACATTTCTTAAAAAGGTATTATATTTGTTACTTTAAGTTTTCTAAATTTAAATACTTGAAATAATTTAATCTTATATGCACCTAGAAACTTGAAGGATTAAAAACACAAGATAAAACGCAAATAACCATGATTGTTGTATGGGTAATTGAACTATTTATGAATCAAATGGGTGTATTACGGAGTAACAATACATCATATTTACATGATCCACAATATCTAGAATTACAAAAACAATTTGATAGCTTTCTTGCAATACCAAAAGTTGAGGTATTAATAATATCATTAACAAGTATAGTATTATCCAAAAAAGTTTGGCATAGAAAAGTTTATTTTAATTTCAGGAATGTATAAAAAGAAATCGTAGCACTATATATGATTTAATGGCAAGTCATGGTGATAAAGACAATCTTATTCGTTTAACTATAATGCATTGCAACTATGAAGAAGTGATACGTCAGCATTTATATAAAAATAATTATTTAGATGCTCTTGAAGTTCTGAAAAGCCAAAATAATAAAGAGCTATTTTATCAGTTTGCTGGTATTCTTTTACAAGAATTACCACGCCCTGCAATGACTGCTCTAATATCACAGGGATCTTTATTAAAGCCATCTAAGCTTCTACCAGCTTTAGTATCTTGTAATAGTGATGAAAAACATGTAAGATATTTATTCTTTTATTACATCTGGATTTTAGTGTTTATAACAATTAACTAATGTTTGTTATTATAGGCAAAAGAAGTAATCAGATACTTAGAATTTTGCGTTTATAAACAAAGTTGTCAAGAACAGGCAATTCACAATTTTCTATTATCTTTATATGCTCGTTATAAACGAGACGAAGTAATGCGTTATATTAGCTCGCAAGGTAATTTTTCAGACTATACTTTCATTAAAATTGTAATTTAATAATATATTTAATGGGATGTTTATAAATTTACTTTAGGTCAAGATATAAATATGGTACATTATGATGTACATTATGCATTACGATTGTGCCAAGAGGTTGGCTTAACAGAAGCTTGTGTACAGTTGTCTGCTTTGCTTGGGTTGTGGACAACAGCAGTTGATTTAGCTTTAACAATTAATGTTGATCTTGCTAAACAAATAGCTGCTATGCCCTCTGATCATGATGATGAATTAAGGAAAAAGTTATGGTTGAAAATTGGTAATCAGAAATATAAATTTTTAATTTTATACTTTATTCAAATTCTAACATACTGTGATTCTAGCTGAACACGTAGTTCGAGAAAAAGATGACATACAACAAGCAATGGAATTTTTGCAGCATTGCGATATAGTCAGAATAGAAGATATATTACCTTTCTTTTCAGATTTTGTTACTATAGATCACTTTAAGGATGCGATTTGCAATTCATTGCAGGTAAAATAATTTTTCAGATAGCATGTACAATAGTGTCATGTTAGTTGATGTTAGCTGACTAATAATAAGTATATTTAACAAGCTTAGAGTAGTAGAGTTTTACAAAATTTCGAGTGTCTTTCTTTCCCACTGAATGTCAATGAACTAAGTGAGACGAAATACGTAACTTGTCGCCGAAGATTTAACGTAGCTAACACGACATTACAAATATCGATCAAATAGTGTTTATTTTAATTGTATTTGACAGGAATATAACCAACATATTCAAGATTTAAAGGAAGAAATGCAAGAAGCAACAAAAGCAGCAGAACTTATTAGGAAAGATATACAAGAGTTTAGAACGAGGTAAATCGATAAATAAAAATAGATTATTTAATGATGTGATATCATTATATCATTATGACATTATTACATTTTTTTAGGTGCACATTTATAAATACAAAAGATACATGTAATACTTGTGGTGTTCAATTACTACTACGACCTTTTTACGTATTTCCATGTGGACACAGATTTCATAGTGATTGCCTTGTAGCTGCATTAACACCTATGTTGTCAATGGATCAGAGAACGAAGCTAGCTGATCTTCAAAGACAACTCACTGCTCTTTCAAATAGACCTGAAGATACTAGATCAGTCAGATCTGTATCTTTATCTACAAAAGACCAAATCAAGGCTGACATTGATGACTTAATAGCATCTGAATGTTTATATTGTGGAGAACTAATGATAGAGTGAGTTATATTTTTTTAGTTTATGTCGATATATATATATGTAACTATTTTAAAACACGGTAAACTAAAATAATGAAACTTATGTTACAGGTCTATAGATAAACCATTTATTGAAGAAGAGGACTATGAGAGAGTGATGAAAGAATGGATATGAGTTATATGAAATATTGCTGATTTTGAAAATATTTTTAAATGAATACATATGTTTTATATTACATTTATATATCAAGATGATCATTTGTGATAAATAGATTATGTATTATACTTTATTAATTGTGAAAATTATTTATTTTATAAATGCATTAAAAATTGTAATCTAAAACATTACAAGCTCGAATATAATTTAAAATAATATAGATTATGTATTTCACGATTTTGTATGCATCAGCTTATATGTATACAGAAATATAAATATCTGTAATGTGTTAAACTATATTGAAAAATACTAATTTTAAATATATTCGATATATTATATTAGCTGTAATTTAATTTAGTTCTAAATACTTTTCTGCTTCCTTATTTCGTTTACTCACGGCTCTATTCCCGTAAATATAATACCGTAATGGTTTATTTGTCCATTCTTCTCCATAGTTATCTATTCCTATTCTACGACATTTAACAATATTGAATTTCTCTATTTCAGCATTTTCGATCCATAAACCTTTCCAAGAACACAAGGAATATTTACTATGATTTTTATGCAGTTGGAATGCCATACATAACTTTGATGGGCCGTTACATAATTCATGTTCCTTTAAATCTTTTAATAACTTTTTAGATGCGCTTGATGATCTCTTTGAAGTTCGTTGATTAGTCATATACCCAACACCTTCTAAGGGTTCGACTGCCCTTATTAAAACAGCACACCCTTCACCTAAAATCTTACCAGGATATTTCTTTATTGAAGAATATGAAATACAAAAGATAGAAAGTGTTAAATAGTATAAGCATGTTCTTCAGATTTAATATCTCTATGACTAACACTAGAACTTCCTAATACATAATATCTCCACACTTTCTCTTTATTATTGTTTGAATCATCAGAATTTGCTGCTACAATAGTAGTTGACTTTATATAAGGATCATATTCTATCCACAAATCACTACATTCATAAATCTTTTTCTGGTTGAAGATATCTTCATCAATAACAAAAGCTGTACAAATCTTGGTTGGATTGTTACAAAGTTCATACTTTTTAAAATTTTGAACATTTTTTACAATTTCCTTTTCTTTTTTATTTTCTTTTGTCTGCATATTTCTTAATAATTCCATATAATCAAGGCCAAGCATAGGTTCTACTGCTTTTATTAATACATGCGCCCCTGACTCTAAATATTTTTTTGTAAAATACTACATTTTGTATCTAATTCTTTTACTTTTAATACTTTTCCATTTTTCACTCACCTTGACTAGATATGTTGAAACAATGATACATTCCATATGTCATATATATATATATAGTACCAGGTGGCATATACATTGGTATATTACGAGGAGTAACTTTATTTTGATAAGTATGTGATGCTTTATCAATTACTCCTAAATATCCTTCTGTTTCAACAATTCTACCTTTTAAAATAGTACCATTTTCTAGGCAGCGAACTAGTACTTTCCCTGAATATATAAACATATATTAATATTGCATACTTGTAATGTATATTGTATAAGCTGAATAGTTAAGAAGACTAGATAATTTGCAATATTACCTAATAAATTTTGTGCTAATTCTTCACAAGGACAATCGAAAAATGAATATGGCAATCTATTTGAACATATTTCTTTTTCCCATGCAGTCAATGGTGGATCTTCCAATTGTTTTAATTCTTCTTTCATCATTTTAAGGTCTACCACTGCTCTAGGTTTACTTTTTGGAGGAGGTATATTTGGTTGAAGTTCTTCGTCAACCCCTTTACTCCCTAGATGTATACATCATGTAAAAGTATACATTAAATATAATATGTAGCTATTGTTTTAAAGAGACTTACTATCTCTCAAACTTTTAAAGTTGAGTTTATTTGTTTGTTTCTGTTCCAGATTCTGAACATTTTCTACTGGTGGTTTCAATGTTTCTGCTGTGTTAGATAGTTCTTTATCTTTAAAATTTTTATTTTGCACCATTGAATCCTCTTCCATACCCTAATAAAAATGTTCATAGATACAGAAGAAAAAAAATCAGTAATTTATTTAAAAAAAGTAATTATATTTTTTAAAAATCAAATATTAATAGTAAACCTTTGATTTGGTTTTCATTTCATCTGTGTCGATATCATCAATGTTTTTTTCTTCGACAGAATATGTCTTTAAAGTTGATCGTGTTCTCTTCATTAGTGAAATACAAGTCGTGAAACGAACAGCTATAAAACTGTTAAACGTTTGTCGACTAATAGTCTCTACGAAAAATAACATAAATTACATGTTTCTTAACATTACCAGTATAGATTGGGGTTAGGTTGGAGTTAGGTTTGACCGGTTGATGAAAACTGTTAAAATTCAAAATTCAAATGCAATGAAGTTTTCCCGCAAAATATAAACGTCAAATATCAATGTTGCCACTATAAAAATATAGTGAGATCATTTCTATTGGTGCTATGTATTGGGTTTATTCTTTGAAACGTGTTAAAAAAGAAGCACTACTTTTTCCTTTTGAAAAGAGGTACGATGAATTTTTTTACATTTCTGCATGAGAATATGTGCTCTTTATAACGAATTAATTAATACATACGATTGTTTAGTATTCCACGATTGACGAGGGTTTTTAGATTGGATATTACAGGCAACATCTACATTCGATTGAAGAATAATGTCAGGTACGATAAGAAATTAAAATTTACTCTTTTAATTAATTACAGGCTAATTGTACGAAGATGCTACGGATATTATTATGGATACACATTCGATTGTTTTTGATAGGAATTGTTTTTAATTCGAGTGAAATCATAGATTGCCTCTTATTTCTTTGACGTTTACTTTTCTTGTATTTGTCGTAATAAAGTAAAATACGAGGCAGCTGTGTTGAATACCTAAAATCAAACTTTTTGAATTTTCACTTCTTTATTTTCCAATCTTGTAAGAATTGACGTTTCCTCCCGCGTAAAAATATTACTTTTTATATACAATACAGTTCGATATTTCGATTAAAGTACTCACAGACGTTAATGTATGGATAGACAACGTTCGGAAAGTTAATGCTGAAATACTGCAATATTGTTGTGCCCTAACAATCATAAGGCACAGGTGTTGCTGATATATTGACGGTAAATTGTACCACGGTATGTTGAAATAAGCAACCTGCCCAACTTCTTGATTTTCTTGGATAAGAATTTCACCGGGCCAGCACCATAAAAGTAGTTGTACCATCACGGAAATAAAATATGATGTGCATTTCAGTATATCAGTAATTTCTGCTTCGTTATCGAGCATTGCATATCCACTCAAACAAACTTCTATTCCGCTCGTAAGAATTTGCATGAAAATGATGGGTGTGAACAAATTATTCACTTCGTTCACCACACTGTATAAAAGTAGTAGTATTGTCAAAGACACAAATTGGACAGGAATCGGCATGATTTAACGGCAATAAAAAATATTAATAGAAAAAAATTGATTAATAAAATTGCAAATACAACGGGATTAGAAGTAGGAAAATATTTACTGTATCATTCGTTGATGATGGCGAATGCATCTCATTAGTTCTATCTTTATCTTTCGTGTATAATTTGGGTTACAATTTATTTCAGTTCCTATATTACTAATCCAGGTATTGATTAGTTTAAATTGAGCAGACACGTGCAAAATTGTGGTCATAAATGAGGCATCCAAACCACAGATTGTAGTAGCGCAAACCATGGATGATAGAATTTGACAAATGAAAGCGATTTCGAATTTAGGAGATGCTGAAATATCTGTACCATACCTAATAATGAGATTAAGTATAATAAAAAGTAGAAATAATAAATTTTATACCTAAATAAGATAAGATAATCCTTATCGATAACAAATATTTTATGATTTAAATATTGCAGCAGATATATTTCTATTCATTTTACTTTGTGATCAACGACAAAGGAAATATAAGTAGAAAAGGATGATATTTACCAGACAACAAAGGGTAAATGTCGGTTGTTATCTGTACTGCTTGCGTTGTATTCGAATCTAAAATAATCAACAACTCCAGCAATGGAGAACGTGATCACATTGCATATGCAGGACGAATAAAAAACTATCGTACAAATTCGTGCCCAATAAACGAGTTCTACGTAAGACTGCATTTCCTTCGAATCGTTAGCAGTGTTCCATAAACTTCGTATTTCATAGTAAAGTCTGTATGATCTTTCTTTTCTCACTATTAGGTAAATCATTTTGAACAATAATTGTCCGATCGTGGTTAAAACGCATCCTACTCCTAATTTGAGAAGGAATTTAATTTAATACGCTGCCACAAAATAGTAGTTTGTTCGAAGAAATGTGAGATATAAGTCAATTTTACTGAGGCTTACCTGCTAGGATCGTTATGTCACCCCAACTCGATACTATCATCATAATTTCGGGCACAAAAACGCTATTGATTGCTATTAGTGCCAATATCAAGCGGATATATGCGAATATTTTGCTGCACGTAGAACTTTTCTCTTCGATAGGCCACATTCCAACCATACTACAGAAGATCCTATTCGGTAGTATGTAATAATCGATCGATGTGTTAGGTAGTTCTTTCATGTTTTCCCTTGATACAAAATTGGATGCGTGTCTACGAATGAAACCGTGTCTCGTATGTCCTGACAAAGTTTTCCGGTAGAGAATTCTTTATGACGATATTATAGACTAGATGTTAAAATATAAGGTTTTATTTCCGTTTTCCCTTCGCTCGATGTTTAATATTAATGTTATTCTGCAATATGTCCCCCTTTATTTTACCCCTCTTACTTCTGATTTGTAGTTTGATGAATAGTCTATGTTGTAAGTAGAAGGGATATTATCTAAATTGATATAATGGTTTCTTATGCGACATAATTGAATATTCAGTCATGTTTAGTATATACAAAGTCAAAATACAGTATGGAAGGCTGTTGAAAGAAACAGTATAGAAGAATTTGTCCTTGTTTCTACTTCTTTTTGATATCTTCAAAGACAGAATAAGGAACAATTTCACATAATAACAAAATGAGATATAACGTAATAAAAGTAATACAAATGTTGTTAGAACTCACGTGTAGGAGAATCATGTTCATGATATTTGTAGTGAAAATTTCATCTAAAAGGACGCTTGGTATCGGCATTTAGAAAACATGGATAAATTAAAGGTTAATAAGTATTTCAATGAAAGAAGATGAAAATGTAACTGTAAAATTGGAAAGGATAACAATCTATGGGCAATATCTACATTTGATTATAGAATATCAGATACAGTATGTGTTAGAGATTTACACTTTCTGTTACAGACTACTTTTTGAACTGTTATACGAGGGTACTACGCTATAGACGCACATTTGACTGTTTACTTTGGAATTTAGTTTTGTTGCATTTTTTGTAATACAGTAAAATACGAGGCAGCTGTGTTGAATATCTGAAATCAAATTTATATTTTAATCTTCATATTTTTATTTTGGTTATGCAGAAATTGATTTTTCTTGATATTAACATAGAGTTCTATATTTTGGCCATTTCTGGCCTGTTGCATATCTTATTCTTAAAATAAGTAAATGATTACTCACTGCCGTTAATGTTTGAATAGATAACACTTTAAAAGGTAATGCTGTGATACTACAATATCGTTTTGCCCTGAGCGGGCCATAATATTGAAAGCAACAGGAGGTATGCCGGTCAAAGCCTATGCAAATGTTATTGTCAATATAATAGGATCCAAAACGCAGTTAGGTTCATCTTACTCATCTCAAATGCAAGGACATGTCTCTACTTAGATTCTGCAAAGATAGTCATTGAATTAGCGACTAAATATAAAAGTACGAATATAAACAGCACCAACATCGAACTATAATCACTTATCTCTTTATCTTAACGAGTCATCTTTTCAGATGTATCTCCGACAATTCCCAATTAGAACAGTCTAGTGAATGCCTCTAAAAGAAATAATATTTGAATCACTTTCAAAATATCCTTACTGCGAGCCGAACTTCACGAATCGGATTTCTCACACATTTTGAGTATCAGAAGACAATTATACGTCAACCCAGGAGACATCACAAAGATTCTATCACATACTATGGAATCCCTACAGAATATTCACATTTACAGACAAACTGATCTCCTTCAGCTGTAACGAAGGACATATAGCCAAGCGATTCCCGAAGGGAGAGTATGCAATTGATAACATTCCAGGTTCTACCAGGACTGAAGAAAAAAATAAGACTAACGTTCCGTCACAGAATAGCAGTGTTTCCCAGCCATCCCAGATAATAGAGGAATTTTCCTTACCTCAAGTGATAAATCATACCAAACAAGAGCACAGTTTACAACTACGGAAGCTTCAATCAAATTATAAGTTCTTACGGATAACAGTGATACCGGAATCAATAACGATTCAGTAGACAACAATGATTCAGCCATACAGAATCTAGTCATTTTCAAGGAACCTAAACCGTTTCAAAAGAAAAGAAAATATGGAAGTAACCAAAGGAAGAAAATCAGTGTCCTGAAGACAGCTAAAATCACAGAAATGCTGGAACTAGTTAAAGCCCCATTTGACAGTAATCGGTACAGATATCCGCTAAATTTCACCCAACTCCTTAGTTTTCTGGGTAATTGTGTCGTGCTATAAGACCCAACAGCAGCAGCAATTGTCCTAACACACGGCATGCCACCCTTAACTCTGATGTTAAGCGAAATGTATCTTCATTTTGAGCATCGAAATATAGAAGATAGAATCCGTAGTATCTTGGAAAGCTGTAATCTATCGATTTAAATCAATAAAATGGATATTATGTCGAAGTTTTACGTAAACTTCATGTAATGTAAATAACGTAAATAATCTCGATAGAGACTGAATTGCTTGAATAAAAGAAATTCTACATTCGATTGAAAAATAATATCAGGTACGCTAAGAAATGAAAATTTACTCTTTTCGTTAATTACAAGCTAATTGTACGAAGATGCTACGCGTTTATGGATGTACATCCAACTGTTTTATAAGAGAATTGTTTTTAATATGAGCGAAATTATAGATTGCCTTCCTCATCTCTTTGAAGTTTACTTTTCTTGTATTTGTCGTAATAAAGTAAAATACGAGGCAGCTGTATTGAATACCTGAAATCAAATTTTTTAAATCTTCACTTTTCTGCCTGTTAATCTCGTAAGAATTAATTTTTCTCGACATAAAAATATTATTTTTTAAATTCAACACAGTTCAATATTTCGATTAAATTACTCACAGCTGTCAATGTATGGATAGACAATGTTTGGAAAGTTAATGCTGAAATACTGCAATATTGTTGTGCCCTAACAATCATAAGGCAAAGATGTTGCTGATAAATTGGCGGTAAATCGTACCACGGTACATTGAGATAAACTACATGCCCTATGTCTTGGCTTTCTCGAACGAGAATTTCACCAGGCCAACACCACAATAAGAGCTGTATCCCCATGGAAATGAAATAAGATATAAATTTCACTAGATCGGCTTTTGCTGTCCCGCTATCTAGCATTGCATATCCACTCAAACAAATTTCTATCCCGCTCGTAAGAATTTGCATGAAAATGATGGGTGTTAACAAATTATTCACTTCGTTCACCACACTGTATAAAAGTAGTAGTATTGTCAAAGACACAAATTGGACAGGAATCGGTATGATTTAACGGCAATAAAAAATATTAATAGAAAAAAATTGATTAATAAAATTGGAAATATAACGGGATTAGAAGTAGGAAAATATTTACTGTATCATTCGTTGATGATGGCGAATGCATCTCATTAGTTCTACCTTTATCTTTCGCGTGTAATTTGGGTTGCAATTTATTTCAGTTCCCATATTACTGATCCAGGTATTGATTAGTCTAAATTGAGCAGACACGTGCAAAATCGTGGTCATAAATGAAGCATCCAAGCCAGAGATTGTAGTAGCGCAAACCATGGATGATAGAATTTGACAAATGAAAGCAATTTCGAATTTAGGAGATGCTGAAATATCTGTACCATACCTAATAATGAGATTAAGTATAATAAAAAGTAGAAATAATAAATTTTATACCTAAATAAGATAAGATAATCCTTATCGATAACAAATATTTTATGATCTAAATATTGCAGCAGATATATTTCTATTCATTTTACTTTGTGATCAACGACAAAGGAAATATAAGTAGAAAAGGATGATATTTACCAGACAACAAAGGGTAAATGTCGGTTGTTATCTGTACTGCTTGCGTTGTATTCGAATCTAAAATAATCAACAACTCCAGCAATGGAGAAAGTGATCACATTGCACATGCAGGACGAATAAAAAACTATCGTACAAATTCGTGCCCAATAAACGAGTTCTACGTAAGACTGCATTTCCTTCGAATCGTTAGCAGTGTTCCATAAACTTCGTATTTCATAGTAAAGTCTGTATGATCTTTCTTTTCTCACTATTAGGTAAATCATTTTGAACAACAGTTGTCCGACCGTGGTTAAAACGCATCCTACTCCTAATTTGAGAAGGAATTTAATTTAATACGCTGCCACAAGATAGAAGTTTGTTCGAAGAAATGTGAGATATAAATCAATTTTACTGAGGCTTACCTGCTAGGATCGTTATGTCACCCCAACTCGATACTATCATCATAATTTCAGGCACAAAAACGCTATTGATTGCTATTAGTGCCAATATCAAGCGGATATATGCGAATATTTTGCTACACGTAGAACTTTTCTCTTCGATAGGCCACATTCCAACCATACTACAGAAGATCCTATTCGGTAGTATGTAATAATCGATCGATGTGTTAGGTAGTTCTTTCATGTTTTCCCTTGATGCAAAATTGGATGCGTGTCTACGAATGAAACCGTGTCTCGTATGTCCTGACAAAGTTTTCCGGTAGAGAATTCTTTATGACGATATTATAGACCAGATGTTAAAATATAAGGATTTATTTCCGTTTTCCCTTCACTCGACGCATATTCAATATTAATGTTATTCTGCAATATGTCCCCCTTTATTTTGCCCCCCTTATTTCTAATTTGTAGTTTGATGAATAGTCTATATTGTAAGTAGAGGGGACATTACCTAAATGGATATAATGGTTTCTTATGTAACATAGTTGAATCTACAATTATGTTTAGTATATGCCAAGTCGAAGTACAGTATAGAAGACTGTTGAAAGAAACAGTATAGAAGAATTTGTCTTTGTTTCTACTTCTTTTTGATATTATCTTCAAAGAAACAATAAGGAACAGTTCTTAGCAATAATAACATATTTAAATTATTTTAGTCTATTTTTAATTCAATTTCGCTAATAAAATGAGATATAAAGTAATAAAAATAATGCAAGTGTTGTTATAATTCTCGAGCAGAAGGATTATGTTCATGAGATTTGTGAAATTAGTGAAAATTTTATCCAAAAATGTGCTTGGAATCACCAACGTTCAGAAGAAGAATATGAACAAATTAAAAGTTTATAATTATTTCAATGAAAGAAGATGGAAATGCATCTGTAAATTTTCAAAGGATAACAATCTATAAGCAATATCTACATTCGATTATAGAATATCAGATACAATATGACTTAGAAATTTACATTTTCTTTTACAGACTACTTTTTGAACTGTCGTACGAGGGTACTACGCTATAGATGAACATTTGACTGTTTTCGTTGGAATTTAGTTTTGTTGCATTTGTTGTAACACAGTAAAATACGAGGTAGCTGTGTTGAATATCTGAAATCAAATTTATATTTTAATCTTCATATTTTTATTTTGGTTTTGCAGAAATTGAATTGATTTCTTGATATTAACATAGAGTTTTATATTTTGGCCATTTCTGACCTGTTGCATATCTCATTCTTAAAATAAGTAAATGATTACTCACTGCCGTTAATGTTTGAATAGATAACACTTTGAAAGTTAATGCTGTGATGCTGCAATATTGTTGTGCCCTAATTATCATAAGGCTAACGTGATTTCGATAAATTGGAGGTAAATTGTACCATGGTACGCTGAAATAAACTACCTGCCCAACTTCTTGACTTTCTTGGACAAGAATTTCACCGGGCCAGCACCATAAAAGTAGTTGTACCGTCACAGAAATAAAATAAGATGTAAATTTCAGTATGTCGGTAATTTTTGTCCCGTTATCAAGCATTGCGTATCCACTTAAACAAATTTCTAGTCCGCTCGTAAAAAGTTGCATGAAAATGATGGGTGTTAACAAATTATTCACATCATTTACCACGCTGTGTAAAAGTAGTAGCATCGTCAGAAGCACAAATGAAAAGAATTTAAAGAAATATATTAATCGGTGAGGAGAAAAGTTGATTAATGCAATTGCGAGAAGAAAGAGATTGGAAGTAGAAAAATGTTTACTGTATCATTCGTTGGTGATGACGAATGCATTTAAATAGGTCCTCCTCAAACTTGTCCATGTCAATAGATTTATGATTCATTTCAAATCCAATTTTTTTAATCCAGGTTTTGATAAGTATAAATTGTCCAGACACGTGTAGGATCATAGTCATAAACGTGCAGTCTATGGCAGTGATTGCTGAAAGTCCAATCATGGCTGTCATGACTTGACCAACAAAAGCGATTTCGAATTTGGGAGATGTCGAGATGTCTGTGCCGTACCTAATAGTGACATTAGGTATAATAAGTTAAGAAAAACAATTGTAATTAAGTCCTTCTTTATATCTAGATTAACGATAATATTTTATTTAAATATTGTAATATCTTTTTCCGTCTTTTTTGTGGTTAACAACGAGAGAAGTTTAAGTGGAGAAGGATGATCTTTACCAGACAAGAAAAGGTAAATGTCGATTGTCGTTAGTGTTGTTGCCGTTGTATGCAAATCTAAAATAATCGGCAATCGTAGCAATCGAGAAGGTGGTTAGATTGCATAGGAAGCACGAAGAAAAAGTGATCGTAACAATCCGTGCCCGATAAGCGATTTGCTCGTAAGATTTCCTTTCGTTAGGATCATCGGTAGAATCCCATAGAATTCGTATCTCGTTGTAAAGTCTGTATACTCTTTCTCTTCTCGCCACTAAATAGATCATTTTAAAGAATAACTGCGTGGCTGATATTAAATTGCTTCCTATCCCTAATTCAAGAAGATATATTGATTGGTTACGCTGTCAGAAAATAAAATGACAAATTTGAGTCAATTCTATTAAAACTTACCTATTACGGTTTCCACATCGCCCCAATAGAACGCTACGGCCATAACCTCGGGCACGAAGAAATTACTGATTGCAATTAATGATACTATTAAGCGGAAATACGCAAATATTTTACTACATGTCGAACTTGTTTCTCCGATAGGCCATATTCCAACTATGCTACAGAAGATCTTATTCGGTAGTATGTAGTAATCGAATGTAGTAGATAGCTCTTTCATCTTCTCCCCTCATGTGAAATTGGGTGCGTGTCCACGAGTAAAACTCTTCCTCGTATATGTCTTAACAAAGTTTTGCGGCAGGGAATTCTTTATAACGATATTATAGAGTAGATACTTAAATAAACGGTTTTATTCGTTTTACCTCTTCAATCGAAGTATTTTCAATATTGATGTCATCATTTTGTACGTATTCTTTTTTATTTCGTTTGTTTTCGATTTATCATCTGATTAATAATTGATGCTGTAAGTAGTAGGAACGACATATAAACTGCTACAATATTCTTCTAACGTTGAAACTCTAACCATGAGTAGCATACTTCATATAGTAATAGATTGTTAGGAGAGTCTGTATGAAGAAGTTAGTCTGCATTTGCGCGTCCTCTTGGTATCGTTATCGTAAAAAATAAAGTTTTGTTTTATGGAAGTATGAAAGGTACAATAGTTAATACTTAATAATACATAACATATTTGAACAAATT
Source organism: Bombus flavifrons (assembly GCF_040668555.2). Classification (NCBI taxonomy): domain Eukaryota; kingdom Metazoa; phylum Arthropoda; class Insecta; order Hymenoptera; family Apidae; genus Bombus; species Bombus flavifrons. The sequence continues at coordinate 4,661,494 of NC_138455.1, read as the reverse complement.
TAATTCATTTATGGGTATTGTTTATATATATATTGTCGAAATATATGATGAAATAATAGAATGAAAAATGACAAAGGATGAATGTATCTTAAAATAACTATACAATAGCTTACAATTAACTTGCATTTTATAAATAGTACAAGTTATAGTCTTATGATTTTTGTTCATCTTACAATGATTTATCTTTTTTAGGCAAGGTAAAGCTGTTGTGAAATTGAAAGAAGAGTTTAATGCGCTATCACTTTTTTATCGATCGTTGGATTTCTATGAGACTCTTTCCCGACGTTTCCGGGATTAAAAAATAGACATACGGCGCCGAAAATAACACACAAATACTATAAGTCCAATACACAAATTTGTCACCGACTAAATCTAGGAAAGGTTGATAAGATTTTGCACTTGCGAAAGAAAGCAAAGCGTTACTGGAGCTCACGAATAAGGAGGCCATGTTTTTCATATTTGCAGTGAACATTTCACCTAAAAGTGTGCTTGGAATCGGTTGCAATCCACAAGACATGGAGAGATTAAAAGTTAATAACGCGACTATTGGTAACCACGTCAAGCTGTTAGGATCGTATTCTAACGAAAGGAGATGAAAATGCAACCCTAAAAGTGCCAAGGATATCGATGTTCCTATACCAGACATTATCAAGAAACATTTTCTACCAAATTTGTCAACTAGAAACATAGATGCCAAGCCAGCTACGATTGTAGAGAATCCAAGGATCGTCACTACTAAGCTTGGTTTTACGGCAATTCTGCTTTTTATCAGGATTATTTCTGCGTAAGAGCTCAGTGCACTGTGTCCACTCACGTAGGAGAACACGTAGATACCAATTATGACGAGGGGTTTCTTTAAATTACCTGAAATAAAATAGAGAAAAATTCGGGATTGATCGTTTCGTTCGTTATTAGTTCCTTAAGTTGGGTACTTAAAATTTTCATTACGAAGAGAACAGAAAGGGGCACGAAGCTTACTAAAGTTGTTCGAGATTAGTTTGGAGAAAATCGTAAGAGGAAACTAAACTATCAGAAATACCATGTTTAATAGGTTTGACGAACGTATAACTTGACGATATTAATTTTCGCGGAAACAATCTCAAATATTTAATAACTATATCGGAACGAAGTGTTAGTAACGAAACACGGAATTTCTGGAACAAATTAAACTTGTTCTCTTGTAAACGATGAATTCTTCCGTCGTTAACTTTTCTGGTAATATTTGAAGTAAAAAAGAAAATCGTCGAGTACTTGGCATGAGGAACTCCTTCAACTTTAGGAAAATATTAGTTTCAGCTCCGTCGACGAATTCTTGAAGATCTCGCATCTCCGCTTTGACGTCAGATTCTCGCCTAAACCACTTCAAGGATGCCTCGGCCTTGTCGATATTTCCGTGCAGGAGGTAATGGTAGGGTGATTCGGGTATCAAACTGAAGAGGATCATGAAGAGGATACTCGGAACGAGGCTCACGTACCCGAACATCTCCATGGACAGATAAGGACCCATTGCATTACCCAAGAACATACCAACGGAAGATGCATTCACGTTCATGGATATCTGAAGACGTGACCACAGTTATAGCTTTATCGGATAAGAAATCTTATTCAAAATATTCATATAGATAAAAAGAAGGTTATTTTAAGATATTACTTTAGACCACTTTAATTAATTTAATTGATATACGATATAGAAGTTTAGACAATACTCCTTGATAAAAATTATGAACAGTTGTCTCGATAACATAAAGTATTTTTCATTCGTTTCGTTTATGTATTGTAAGATATAAGAGTTAATAAGAATTTACCAGTGACCCACGAATTTTCGGATTGGCGATTTCGCTTAGATACAAGGACAATGCGGCCCACATCATTCCCGATCCGATTCCCGAGCAGAATCTAGAGATGTAGAGCCACATGACTGATGTAGCACAAATGCTGAATATCCAGCTTGCGGTCAATGGTACCCCACCAAGCAGAAGTACCTTTTTTCGTCCAATATACTCTGAAGATGATGTTGTGATATGTTAAAGCTACATTTACCTGAGAACAAGATCACCACAACTCAGTCACATATCACTCAGTCATATATATAGTGGAGATTTTTAATCGAGTTGTTTTACATCTCCTCTAAATCTTTGATTAAAGATCGGAAATGCATTTCTCAATGATTCTCTATCAACGATTCTCTATCGATATTACAATTATTCTCCTGCGTTTACTTTTTTACGTACCACAATTTCGTATCATGTTTTTCTACGAGTGCTGAGTCGTGGCTGCCTTGTTCTTATTCAATTCTCGATTAACAATGTTGATCACCATTGTTTGCCTTGCTTGGTCACTTGGACGTGTGCTGCAAGAGAGTATCGATCGGGTCAACTACTAACTACATATGTGTTTATCAAAGTTATCGGACATTTCTGGTATACTGAACAATCTAAATGAAACAAGTATTTAGTATTAAATTCGCAGGAATATATTAGACACAATTTTCAAGGTCATTTATGTCTTTGTGATGTGACTGGAGAGGATAAATTAGTAGATCTGGCCAGACGAATCTTCTTTCTGATAATGAAGAAACGGTCTTACCTTGACACAGTGCACTGAGCAAAGCCCCAGCCAGGCGACCAAGATTTAAAAGGGAGGCTACCCAGGACGCTTCGGTATCTGTCAGTTTCAAAGGTATGTTCGCTTCCGTTGATGTCAGTTGAGCCAAGTACGGCGATGCCCAACCATTCGCGAGACCACTTCCGATAACAGCTAAGCTGACTGTCACAAACGGCCATGAAACAGTTGTGTCAACGGATGCGAGAGTAATTTCATTAGCTCATTCATAGACATAGCTTATATAGGCACCTTGATGTACGGTATACGGCGTATTTTGATGTACACCAGAGATTGTATTAAATCGTCTTGATCAAATTTAATGCCAACATCGCGTTCGTGAACTTTCAGACAACGATTTTCGCTTTCTAAATGCCAGGTTCTTCTTAAGTTTAAGCATCGACTAGAAATTTATTTAGTAATACTTACGTGTACACGTGGCTAGCCATTGTGGCCAGATCGTGATTTTTTTATCCGCATCTTTCTTTGGGTTTTCAATAGACATCTTGATTCTTGGTATCAGACGAGATGTGCAAGATGTAATGGTTGCGTTGCTAGGTTGGATGAAATTATCCGAACTGACTCATATAATTCATGAAACTTATAGCAGGAAGACACCAGTAGAGATCGTAAGATTTGCATCCCGATAAGATCCTTGATATATTTATGCCCCGTGTGTAAAAGTTTGATTCTTATGTATGCCACATGTGTTTGTCTTTTCAGTGTGGGCACATGAAAAAGCTCTTATCTTGGAAATTTCTGTGGTTATATTTTTCTTATCTTTGATTATACTCATCTGGTTAGAATCGGAATACGGTATGAAATTTCAGAAAAACATCAGATCATGTAAACATTCATTAGCAGTGATTGGCAGTTCTGCACCGTTATCGCAACATCACGTCACAAATAGCTAATAACAACATTAAGAACTACTGTTTCGAAATTTATTGCAGACGCATGGAAGACTGATGTGTGAAGCTGGTATCGTCGTGGATACAGTGTATAATTTGAGAACACTGTAGTACGATTACAATCATTTGATATGCAAAAATTGACGTACGGGCGCGTTTCAAGTCAGTTTATCAATTGTAGACATTATGTAAGATGTTATGAGATGTATTCTTAAGAATCAGAGAAGATAACAGTGGAAGCAACAAGAGTCTCTCTACTTCTAATTAATTTCTTTATAAAATGGCTAGAATTCTCTTATAAAAAGAATATTTATGGTAATTCTTGAGAAAACTAATTATAACACTTTTATATTAAGTTCACCTTATATATTTGTTAAATGAGATTGGTATTAAATTGGTTAAGCGAAAATTGCGATTCAACCTTGTTTCACTGCAAATTCAATGTATATACATGTTCATAGTCCTAATTAAATTCGATAATTAATTATATTAAATCTTTTCTTATTTGATTGATTTTTAGAATATTTTATACATTTCAGAGTAAAGATCGGCCAAAATGAAAAAAGGCCAGTCTCTGTCAAGCGATACAAGTATTCCAGATCCTTTAAACTCTTTTGCGAAGAAAATTGAACAGAAAGTTTACATTCATGGGAACAAAAGGTAAAATGAACTCAATTTGGATAATTTTAGCGTGGACAGATAGTGGTTTAATTCCTTACAATTAATTATATTAACGTACACTGGAGGAAATGGCATATTTTATTTTCATTTTATCATAAAAAGTACAATTTAGCTGTGTATTATACTGTCACCAGTAGAATAACGGCAAAAGAGATGTTGACAATACTGCATTCAACTCGTAGTCAATTAGGTTGTTTACCTCTAATTACAATCTCAGGAAGATGTGACGAAATGAATAATGAAATTAAGAAAACTTCTAAAGATTACGACGATAATGATAAAAAATTTGATGAAACACTTACAGAAGTCTGTAATAAGTTAAATATCATACGTTCAGGTACATTTACGATGATTAATTTCACTCTTAGTATATCATGAAATATTGGAAAAATAGATAACACTTAATATTATGATAAGATAATTATATTATATGATTACATTATATTATAAGATGATACTGAAGAAAAAATGCTAGAAGAAGAAAGTGAAACACTATGTTCTATAAGTTTAACAGATGAAGTAGAACTATCTTTTGATGGTAAATGGTTAAGAAAGCATTTTAAGTTGCCACTGAAGATGGGAATTAAGGAAATTGTAGCAAGAAAACCTTGCGACCCTGTCACTTATCTTGGATTTTGGTTATTGAATTATAGAAGATGTCAAGAGTGTAGGCAGTGGCAATTGAAGGATAACGAGTTAAACTATTTCCGGTCCATGATCGAAGAACCAGTATGTGTTATTAATAGAATTTTATGCCTCATCGGATTTAATATTTTATTATTTTTTTCTTCATATGTCATATTTAAATGTTAACAAAATTCTGATGTGTAATAAATTAAAGAAATATTACATTTATTGGATTACAGATTTTTATGCATTTGTGGTTCAAAAATATACAGAACGCATATATTTAATTATAAATATCTGTTCTCTAATTACTATTCTTCTCTGTTCAATAATAATAAACAAAAATATTTTTCGTTTTTGAGCAAGGAAAAGATTTTAAACGAATGTTTCAGGTATCTAAAGAAGAGGAATTTTCGGTATCCATCAGAGAAGAAGAAGAAGAAGAAGAAGAAGGAATGCGTGACTGGAATTTTAAACGTTACGAGACTATGCATGCATAGTAATAGATTTGCTAAACAGGTCTCTTTCTCTATTTATTATTTATAAACTATACATATACATTTACTTACTTGATCGAATTGTGCACATAAAAGTAAATTCTCATTATGGGTACCGAATTCAATAACGCAGTTACTAAATAAATACTAAGATATTAATTGCAATTAAACGAAAAACTGCTGGGAAATTAAAATACTCGTTGAAAATTAAATTTTTATTTACTCTAATATTTATTTTATAATAGTGAATGAATGTCCATTTATTTCATTCTATACTAACAGGTCACTGTCTGACCATATGATAGTGTTCACCCCTTCGATCGACGGCAGAGTCTGTTTGAATTTCGCAATATCACCCGCAGGTGTCTCGACGTTCGACAAGACTATTCAGGAAGCCGCGCTTCGTACGGTCTCGTGCATTTCCGCCGTGGGGTCGCGGTTCCCATGCCAAGTTGCGCTCAGTCCAAATCGCGCAGCTGCCCCCTACAGTTTGGTGCGCGGTTAATCGAAAACGCACGAAAATACGCGGAGTTTCAGATGCGGTGAAAACATTTCGATCTTGTTGGTTCGTTGTCGTTTTAGATATGATGAGAACCAGCAGAAAAAAGGATCGCATTGGTATGCCACGATGCGAACGGTGGGACAAAAACACGCGTCATGTTCAATTGGATTGTTATTGACGCGAGGGTTGGTTGCGCGGCCATGCCAGTCGTCGGGTGAACGTCTTAGTCGGCAGATGGCGCGGCGTTCGTTTCGGTCCACCCTGCCTGCGCTGGAATGCCCTCAGCGAGGAGCCTGTCGACGCTGCCGTCTTTCGTGGAGCTTTTTTCCACGCCACGATCAGGTGACTGGGCCAAGGCCCTTTTTGGACCTTACGACTCGTTTCCTAACCACTAACGGACATTCGTGAGTGGACGTGTAATCGCGGAAACGGATACGAGAAAGCGCCAGCCGGGTGGTCCACTTTACATGTACGGAGGTGCTGTGTTGTGTTGTGCACCAGAAGGCGGTTCCAGTGCACTCTATACTTTGATCATATCTCATCGTTCCATCTCGCTGTTCGATAGTGTGATTCTATCTGACATCCTGTGTTACTAGGTTCTATCTAAGAGCTGTGTTTAAACGATCGACGATTATTAGTCGCAAGAAGAGGACGCGGCAGGCGACCGAGTTAAAGCAGAACACGGGAGTGTCGTCCACCATTTTGGCTGCGCGAGGTTATTCGATGTGTGCACCATTCTCATTACACGTTCCCTGTTTTCGTATTTCGCATCCAATTGTATCGTTCATGATGTTAATCGAATTGTCGTTCGAATCGAGAGACGATCGTAAACAGTGTACGAAGAGATAATTCCTGGAAGATGATCTCTTAAAAGTTGATGTTAAATGGAGCAAGGCGAGGGCTGTTTTTCTGTTAATCCTCGATGCTGTCAGCTGGTTATCTAGAAGTGTGACGGTGATAAAAATTGAGAAAATTCGTGGACGTGGAATTCGACCTCTGTGCCATCTTATACGTGTTACGAATGATCGTACGGGAAGTAAGAAATGTTTCGAAGAATATCGTGAATCTCTGAAGTAAATCATAGTGGAATAGAACGATGTCGCTGGAAAGTGGGTTACTATAAGTGCCGTCCCTGCTGTTGGTGAAAATTGACGTTCACGGGGATATCCTGTGCCTCGTAATTCTTCATCCTACGCACTCGTTTACCCCCTGCTGCTTATCGCGTGAATACTGACGAATTCGCGTAGATAATTTTAGTGCAGCTGATCAGGAACGACGTGTCTGAGGGAGTCAGCCTGTGTGAAGGATCTCGAGTGCTATTAACCTCGTTTCGTGGCCACCTCGCGGCGGAACGATTCTCGTTTCGCGATTTTTCTCTGGACTTACGTTCTCGAGGTGCGCGTTTTAACGTGATGGGAGATGGGCGGCGCGATTAACGACCAGGAACCTGCGGTGGGGCGAGTACAGGAATCGTGGCGTTCGGACACGATCTACATAGTAAGTCCCTTGTGTTGATACGCGGGAAACATTCTCCATCTTCGAATATATTATAAACGAAGGACGCGTGTGTTGTCGTCAGATGTCGTATTTTTGTTGATGAATTTTCCTAATATCTTTCATTCCAATGTTCGCTTGTAATGATTCAACGCATAGATATATACTCGTGTAGTAAGTGTTTTGTTTTGAAATATATTATTATGTTATTGTTATGTTTTCGTGCGTATTATTATTGTAGACGATAAGTGATACGTGTCGTTGCTGTCGTATCGTTGTTGACAAATTTTTTTACTTGTATTCGTACGAATGTACGAATGGTTCACGAAAGTATATCAACATTCACAGAAACTTTTCATGAACGCATTATACAAAACATTTTGAAATTTTGATAATACTGTAATGAGAAAATGTATGGTTCTCTGTATTACATGCGGGAAACGATGAGGACATTGGCGTTGGTCGTTCTTTCGCGCGTATAATTATTGCAGACGCTATAAAAAAGACGTGTGCGTCGCGACGGCGCATTATACTCTCTTTTCACGATTTTTCTTTCCCTTTCTTTTTAATGTTTATAATAATAATATACCTATAATGAACATATGTGATTGCTATGTTGACTACTATACATGAAATATTTTTTTGTAGGCAGAGATAAACAGTGGCGGAGGGAATGGTGAAGAGAAAAGAAGGAGAGGATGAACTTGTTATAAAGCTGTCGCGGACGAGACGAAACGACACGATGGAGACCAAGTGACTGTAATATTCTCTCGATCTCCTGGATGGGATCGTAGGGCGTAGTTTCTAGATGTATCGTGCGATTATTCGACTGAAGTGAACTGGTTTTTGGTGTGCTCTGCGATCAGTGCTCCGAGTGTGTGCAGGTTTTTGTCAACGTTTTGACGAGGATTACGTGTGCTACGCACGTTACATCGGCCCATCAGAGACATGTGAGTAACCTTATCAGAATTTTTTTTGTCTCCATCTATTGATAACACGCTTTCTTAACGGAAACTCGTTGCTAAATATAATTAGCGAATTAGTTATTTAAATACTTTTACCACTTGACAAAGATATAACATGTGTCGTATGCGAATCAAACATCACGCAAAAATGAGTAAGAACGCAAATACAACTAAGTCACGTTTATATTTTGCTTTTTCTTGGTATTGGTTAATACTTTGCATTTGTTTGGGAATGTGATCCTCTGATTGTTTCGAGCAATGTATTTTTATATCGGATTGCTTCGTATCAGGCGTTTCTTTTAATTTATATCTATCTATTTCATTTTTCAATCTTCAGTTTGTATTATCGAATTATGCGCGACTATAACAATTGAGGTTAGATTTGAGTTAGGTTACTTTGTTTTATTCGTATTTTGTGCTTTTCGTGACAAATTTTACTGATGATTTTTATTAACGTGAAAGTACCATAAAGTAACTCCGAAAGCTTAGTAACTTAATTCATATTAATATAAAGTTTAATGAAAATGTAATATTATAATACTACAAATACTATAATGGAAACTATAATAAAGCATTGCTGGATGTGATTGACTTATCCAAGTTGAAGTATACGAGAGAAAGGAGATATAAGATCTCAAGGGGAAACGCTCTGTCTAGATCAGACAAACCGTGAAGTATTAGGTCCTGCGGAAAGTTCTGTCGTTTTCTCTGGATATCTTCTTTCGTAATACTATGTCTCTATTTTCTACGTCCTTATAACTATACTTCTCTTATGCATGAAAATAAGACGAAAATAACAATTTTTACATTATCCTTCGTAAAAGATGTATAAACTGTTAATTAAAATAGTAAACATTTAACAATCGTTTCATCGGTGTTCGTGTTTTGAAATATTCAGTAGAATAAAAAGGTTGTTCGTAAGGCTTTTTCGCCATTATCTTCAATCCTCGATCGCCAAACATTGAAATATGCACAACAAAAAAGTTCATAGGAGATTGTCCGTGTGGAAACAGCGCCTGTTGGAGCTCTTTATAAAATGTTTCTCTGTGGCGGGAGTTGAGGCAGTTGTTACTTCTTTATAAACGCGAATAGCTTTTATTGAACAACTTCCGCGTAGTGTCTTCTTCATAATGTAACAATGGAAATGTTCTCGTAGAATGGGTGTTTAATAAAATGCGCCGTTTATCGTTGCTTTGCTAAACCTTCGTTTGTCGTTACCCGCGACATCCGGCGACGCGGTTGTACATTGAAAGTTTAATGTGAAATCATCGAACATGGAAAGTTGGCGGTATTCCAGTTTCTCCTGCCGTCTCTCAAATCCGTTCTCCTACAACCCTTTATACAGTACCAGTTCACGTAACACGTGTTCAGCTGTGTACGTGACATACGTTGCGGGCATAGGTTGCTGCACAACTGCACATGGAACTGAATTATTGGAAATGTAAATTGAAAGTCAATATTATTTAGGGGCTGAGAATCTGCGAGTTACAGCGTACGGTATTGGTCAGGCGAAAAGATTGGTGTGGAAAGTTTCTTACACCAGTTATAATACTGAAGTTATTTTTTACGATATTGAAATATGAAGCATGTTTTCAGATAGTCACAGGAATTCTTCGTTATTTGTTCAGGGAAAGATCAGCGTGAGAACTTTTCTAAACTAATTATATCAATATAAAAAATTATTCTGTGTAATATTGGTATCATTATTAGTATTATTAGTATTATTAGTATTATTATTATTAGTGAAGAATACCTCGACGTAGGTTTAGAAATTTTCTATTACTTAGTCAGGGGAAGATTAATGCAAAATATGTTTAGACTAATTATATTAACGGAAAATTTTATTTAAGTTTAAGAAATTATTTTATACAATATTGAAATTTGGAGAGAGATACGATCAAATTGCAGAAATATTTCATTGTTTCGTTTTCTTGGAAAACGACAATATGCTGTAGATATACAACCAATATTCAGATAAAACAATAATCAAGTACATGTTGGAGGAAATAGAAGGAAAAGTAAAATTTTCCATTAGAATGTAAGAGAAGTTGGAAAGTTATTTCCTCTTTTAGAAGTTCATTGAATCATTGTAAGTAGCTTTACCTAGTTACTTGAGTTACTATTCGCAATGAAAAATTCACGATCGTTGCTTTCAAAGAGTAATTATCAGAGGAAAGAGCAGCGTATAACGAAATTTACATCTATGCTAAAAGATCTTTTGACAAAGCAAAAGTCCTTTGAGAAATTCGCTTAAGATTGTTAAATTACTATTATTCAAAAAGTATTAAGCTTAAGAAGTATCGTGTATAGAAGTTTGCGACAGATTTGCATTACTTTTTAGCGATAGAAGCTTTGAAACAAATTATTGGTGTTTTTGATTCATACATAAGGTATGGATAGATGTACATTGTACGTACATTTGCTAGAAAAATACACTAAAAGTTTGTAGACTCCGTAAACTCGTAGATAATTTCATTTGTTATATTTATTTCTCTATTGTATTTGTTTAAAGGAATTTATTCACATTACTGCACCTTTTGCTAGTGTCTTACATCCTTTCTTCTCGTCAGAACATTTTTCTAGGACGAACGTTTCTTTGATTAACAATGGAGTTAATCGCAGGAAATAATTACGTCCAATTTACAAAGTCTTTAGATTTCAATAATTTCAGTGTGATATATATATTAGCACCATTTCGTTGGATTCATCGCGTCTTTGTGAATCTTTTTCACGAGTAGCCTTTGTAGAAAGAGGGTAATTCATGTCTACATTCAGATATAATTACGTTCCATAACATTGTTTAACTTCCTTTTTTGAAGTATTTATTAGCAGAAAAATCTTTTAACCCGATTGGCTGACCCATTTTAGTGTAAGCTATTTTATCATTTACAACGCTGCTCGTTCGTAGTTGTCGGTGGATTTTCGATTCGATTATTAATGACCGCAGATTGAATGATTAAAAAGCCCTGTACATAGTGATAAATTTTTATCAGAGCTTTTGTTCGTGTTTTTTTCCACGTGATTCACACGTGTACATACCAGAACGAGACTAATTCGAGATCGTTGATTTATTAGTTTTTCGATGATTTTTTGATTGATTAATCCTTTATTCGTACCAAAACACGTTTATCATTTTATATTTATTCTTCATGTTCTGTATGTTTTTTCTTTAAACCCTGTAGCGTGTAATCCAACATTGATGGTATCTTCTATGACTTTTTGATAGCTTTTTAATTTATTTAGTGATTTCATTGTCGAGCTACGTAGCTCTTTATTAAAAAATTGAGAAATATCTGCATTGTGAGAGCGATGAGACCTGACATCTTCGTGATCGTACCTTTGAGACTTGACATCTTTCTCGCAGTTGCCTTATCTTTATTGCCAGGAAAATGCATACTAAAATTTCACTCGAAATATCAAACGTTCCCTCTCTGTTTTCACAATCCCACGGAAACAAATCACGTTAAAGAAGAAAAATGTAACATCGAGGGAAATAATAGTGCTTTTTACATACATCTTATATTATACTTTACATTTTCTTCTTCAGTAACACGTTTTATTAACCGGTGCAGTTTATTATAATCTGCAACGACAGGGAAATTAGCGGTTGTCAATGTACTTCGCCACATACAGTAACAATTTAAAAATCAATGAGAACATAGCAGCGGTACGTTACTTGCATGTATATTGAGCGTTCACCATACTGAATAACTTAACATTGCTCTATCGCGGATAATAATAATTCTTCGGTATCTAAATTCTTTACTGTATAGTTGCATTTTGCAGTTAACTTTCACGTGCATCAAGAATGTAAACAAGGAAAGTAATAAAATTACTTTTAATATATTTTCTGGATCGACATCCAGGTTCAGGGGGCTATGAACCAATAAAGAAACGTAGAGACCATTCTTCGTGATTAATATAGCAGTGGTAAGGTTTTTTAAATAAATTAAAACGCCGGTAAATAATTAGTATTTGGTCTAGGATGCCGAAAAACCAGTATTTGAAGCGAGTATTTGAAACTATGCCAATGAATGATGGATGCATTGTCATCCAAGGTTTGGTCTGAATATATTTGGTCATCTTCTACTTAAGTATAACCGAGGATAAGAATAACCATAAGCAAATAAATTATTATAATTTAGCTATATTAATAAGTAAAAAATTTTGGTGGTGGAAAAAATAATGGTATATGGCTGGAGCTATACAGGAAAGTTTTCACTTCTCTTAAAAATAATAGTACCTAATTTTCCGGTACCCAGTTTTAGCTAGATTTGCCTTATTTTTCTTTCAGACATTCTTCCATTCCGTTTAGTTTTATAACTCAGATGATATAGTTCTCTCTTTGAGAGTAGTTTCTTCTTTTTTTTCAATCGTGAAACAAGAGGTCGAATATTCCAATTCCGTTAACAGTTTGTCTTTTCGTTACGCGTTTCTCATCGATACCATCGTCGATCATCTGACGACGAATCGTCCACCCACGTGTGGTCCTTCTCCACCATCGAATATTATGGTCGACCACGATTTATCAATGATGAAAGACAGACCAGGATAAATAGTGAGGGAAGAAAGTATTTTTCAAGAACAATTGCTCGTGAGTTCTCGCGTGACGTGAAAAAGTCAGTCGATAAAGTGATTGCGCCTTTTTACCGGTTGTTGAGCATTTAGTTAGTTTAATAGCGTTAGCATTCACAAAGAACAGCATAAACATGCGATGCTTTTCTGTGTCCCACGTTTTGGGTGTCACCTGACCCCCTTATAATTTTTATGTCACATGCGACATTATCGATTCGACATAGTAGCGGTTTAAATAAAAACTAAGGTTTTCTATGAAATTACAAATAAAATAAAAATAAAATATGGAACAAGATATTCTGCAACCGTAAAAGCATAGAAGTTTAGTTTTCCACATACTTTTGCCTTGGAAACTCACAACGCAATTTACAAATAACTCAAGAAGCCAAATTTATGCCCAAATTAATAAATAATTAAATAAAAGGATAAATAGTCTAAAAACTTGCTTCTATAGATAAATATATTGAGCTATTACATTGATTTTCACAGCTATAGTAAAACTAATGCACAAGATTAAGGACGTGGTATAAAATTAAGGCTTAAGCTTCAGGTTTAAAAGCAAGACTTAAAACAAAGAATAAGTCCCTCGTTCGTTGGCTCTCGCCGTCCAACAATGAGGCTTAAAATTAACTTAATCTAGATCTAGGAACTAAAAGCTACTTAAAGGTGAAGTTAAACTAAACGTAGATACTACATAGATCGCAGCTCCATTTTCAGTCTCTCGTATCAAATTTTAAATTCGAGCGAAATTAAAAAAGAGCTAAAATTATAAACACTTTGTTAAATGAACTGTTTTATATAATAATTTAATATTTAAAAGCATAATAAGATAAAGGAAGGATTTCAACTTTTCGCCCTAAGTTAAACGATGTATCTTTGTACAAAAGACGTGTACAATAGATTTAGCCTGGATATATGTACTTTAAAATTAATTAAAACTAAAATCCCACGATGTCTCCGCGATATCTCACGGCATTGCCACGACGAGTGCTTATCTGTCTTTTGATTAATTAAAACTAACAATAACACACATGCATCCCAAGTTGGCTGCCTAGCTGAGAGTTAAAACTAAGACCTGAAACTTGAAACTTAAAAGTAAGCATGCATCATGCAATATCTATGTCCTACGGGACGATTACATAGATCTTTACAAAGATTATACAATAAATTCTCAGTTATGGCATACGTTTATCTACTTTATAATTAATTAAAAGTAAAATTTACGCCTTCCACGACGTTCCACGACGAGTTATTGGTCCAATCTAGGTCACCATAAGACTCCAAAAAGAACTTTTGATGATTTGCATCGTACTGTAGATTGCGTAGTTCCTGGTGTGGTATCGTTTTTCAAAAACTGATCGATTGATATAAAAATAATGTAAAGATTGGAACTTTGGTAAAGGATGCCAATTACCAGACTTCATCACGAGGAGGTAACTACACATGAGCTCCGCCCACGAGCCACTCAACATTACACATAAATCTCGGCATTCAAGCTGTTAACAAGAATGTCCAGTTCTGACTCTACTCCATGGACCTGTATAAAGAGAGATAGATACTTCGTAGAACATGCTGCGAAGCATTCATCTCCCACCTAGCGCTTACACGAATCTTTATAAGCTTCAAGTAAAGCATATAGCGCGCACCATCACAAGCTTACCAGAAAGTATGTGTACTTTGTAAAGTATGTGTATGTGTACTGTGGTACGCAACGTACATATATCTTCCATACAATGTTTATATGAATCTTTACAAAGTTGAGAAAAGAAGCATACGTCACACATCTACCTCCCGCACAACAATTACATAGATCTTCACAAATATCTTTACAATAATTGGGCCTATAATTCTGCTGGCAGCATTCGGTATCAAAGATACGTTTGTTTAACTTGGAAGGAAAGAAAGGAAACGGAGCTACTTGGTAATTTATTCGTTATTTCGTGTCTCGTAAAGGAAAATTCCTACATTCTACATTCGCGATACTAATATCCTTTGAGACACTGACAAATTTTTTGATCACTCAAGCAAGACTTTTATTTAAACACCCCTTGAAAATAGCAAGTCTCGCCGTTCGAAACTTACACGAGCTACGGTCGGAGCTATCGACCGATGATCTCGTGGTGGCCCAGCTAAGGATCGAGCACGCGGGTCTGTAATCTGACACACTTCAACTGAGCAAGTGGGGCTTCCGGTGGGAGGAACTACTGATCAGGATTACAAAGGCATGTCTCAAGGGAACTAGCGGGGTCCATTCCCGATGGGAGGAACCCACTGAACAGGATTACGAAGGACATCGAATTACAGATCCTAACCCAGTCCGAGCACCGAAGTGTCAATCGGGCAGGGCCTCAGATCTCCGGCTGGACTCTGCAAGCATCATTGTCGTGATGACAACTCTCGCGATTTGACACAAACGGCGAGCAGTCATCAAGACAAAGGTATTCTTGGAGCTACTTACGAATAGCAGAAGTCATCGAATTCGAAATACTCGCGAACGTAGTACGTTATGCCATAGTTGGGAAGAATTGAGCGAACGCGAGCCAATGAGCCGCGAGAAGAATTTGTTTTATATGGTAAAGAAGGGAAAGAGAGAAGAGATTTTTATGTTTCAAGTTAGATAAGCGTATCATTGTACGGAACGCGTTTGTAATATTTGTGTATGTATGTTATGATTAAATAAGCTAAATTGCATGCATCCTGCGATGTCCTACGATGCCCCATCGTGCCAACGGAGTTGCCTGCGAGGGCGAGGGGGACCGTTAGTCCAGTCTAGATTATCGAGATTTCGAAAAGAATTTTGGATGATTTAGACTGGATTGTATAGAAGTAGTTCTTGGTTTGATATCATTTTTCAAATAGTAGTACTTGGAAATATTAATATGCGTATCGTACGTACACAAATAGCAATATATTTCTCGTATTAAAATTAATATTACTTATATTAGTTCTCTATTATTTACAATAATGTTCAGAGATATTAATATTTGGAAAACGATACCAATTACCGGTATGCATCATAGGGAAGTAACTACGGTCCCATCATATATCATAAATTAGTAATTCTGTTTATCGATAAAATATCTATCCTACGTTATAGTAAATTTTGTTTCATTTGATTTAATGCTAATAATAATATAACTAACTTAAAATAATGTTAAAATTGTGGACAGGGAATTGGATAGACCGCGTAAAAGATTCTTATACGTGCTTGTATTATATTTGTTTCGTGAGTAATTGTTATTTATGTTATCGGGAGCAGAAGACTATTTGATAATGAGGAAACAATGAACACTGAAATTTCTTAATTACCATCTGCACGTATTGAGAAGGTTTGCAATACATACGATTTTAATATGATTTTATCTATATGGATGCGAGAGTAAAGATTACTATCAAAATATAATGTGTAAATTAATATTATCGTATACGATAGTTAGTATCTTCGTTGGTATTATTCGTATATGTATTCTTCGTACGTAATGATATATTTCATTATTAATCATAATTAAATATCTAATTTGTTAAAGGGAACAGAGTACACTATTTGGAAAACTATCAAACATACTTACCAGCGTTATATTTGATTGTCAAATAATGTTAATAATTATGTTTTCAAAAGGACAGAATACTATAGGTTATGACAATAAATTGAAACTCATTCAGACAAAAATGAAATTTTTAAATGACTCTGCCACGTTTATACACGAGGATAGAGATCTTTCAAATATCATCCAATAAAAATATTAAAAATTGTTATTTACTGAAGTATGCACGAGTGTGATAAAACTTGTAAGAGTTAGGTTCGCATGTGAACTCAAATAATCATGTTTGAACATTGGATTCATCACCAAAGGAATCAAATCGTGCAACTTACCAATAGTAGCACATATGATTGAATGACGAGCTCTCGTTGCCTTTGATTTGAGTCCATTTGCTTCTTTGAATGTAAGAACATGCTGCAATTTCTTGACTTTGGAGGGACATGAGGAATTAAAATTCATTCATAGTCACCTAATAGCTCCACTTTGCATTGGCACCAATTTTATTTTATCTAGTGAAATGAAAATTTAAGTACTATATTTAAAATTAAAATATGAAATTAAATAGAAATAACACTTCGCTTGAAAGATTTCAAAGATTTAGTTAATGTATAATATATTAAACATATATTAAATTAGTAGTAGAATTGTTTTCAATTAACGGGATAATTATTATAGATTAAGCGCATAATTATTTTAAAGTAATGGTATAATTATTATAAATTAGTGGTAGAATTGTTTAAAATTAATAGTGTAATCATTTTAGAATAATGGAGTACTGTCATAAATTAATGGTATAATTGTATGAAATTAGTGATATGGATTTATAAATTAACAAAAGAATTCTTTTAAATTAGTAGTATAAATGTTTTATATTAACGGTATATTTGAACTGTGTTAATTCATATTAAATGCCAGTTTGTGACAAAGATAATAGCCAAAGATGAAGTTCACCAGTTATCAAGAATCATCACCCATACCAAGCGAACTTTCTCTTCTTGAACTTCTGAATTTTCTTTTGAACCCCGTTGAATTCTTTTGAATATATTCGTGGTATATTTGAAAAAACATATCATTTCTCTATTGAAGCCTTTCAATCGTTCTGATTGGTAAATTCTGTTCAGGGGATGAGACAACAGATTATTAAACGTCGTGCCGATACAGCCAGAGGCGTTTGACCGCGGCTTTTGAGGTGACGAACTTTGGAGAGAGTTATAGATGAGTCAATTCAGTCAGTCGATGAACGAGAGGCATTTCGGTTCCCGAAGATACGGATTTCAAAGTAACTCAAAGTTGAATCGGTCAGCTCCATATTTTATTTGAGATATTGTATTCCTTATAACTGTATCGATTGTTTAGTATGTACCAAACTTTGTTGCGCTTCTTATTCTGAGAGTATTGGTTCGTTCGAAACATTCGTACCGAAATTTAAGTAGATTTTGAGGCAATTTTTTTTAGAACTATTATCATCAAATAACGAAACGAAAATAATTTCTTTTCAATCACACCATATTTTTCCATCCAACACAATCGAACTTAATATCCATCAGAGTGAAAGACTATAGATGATCTTGATCTTGATCTTGTAACTACATAAATCTAAATTATAATAAACATTCCTCTACGTCAAACATAAAATCTCTCAATTTCCTGACGAATAATGTTCACATTCTGTTCAATTATGAAAAAAGAAAGAGGAAAAACGGTAGTTGGATTTCAATTTCATATAATCTCAGTGAATTTAATTAACAAATAGCCGGCCCTTTTTCATGTTTTTTTCGGTAGCCTTCGTTTTTGTTCGTTTCCACACTCATGTGGAAGTACGAATACGATTGCAGCAAATTGAATGCTCTCCTCTACTCTTTCTCTTTCCTCTCCCGTTCTTCTTCATTTCCTTTCTTTTCTTCCTGGTCTTTCGTAACGCAAGCACTTCTCGTCTTTTCGTTCTTTCATTTTCTACGAAACCCCGGCCCTTTCTTTTTAATTGAGCCTGCAAATCTGAACAGCCGTCTCATGGACTTTACGTGTTCCTTTAATAATTCTATTTCTGTTTAAATACAATTTCAAGCTCTTTGTTTATAACTTTCAAACTGCTTTATTTTTTGCTGTAGATAGGCGACGTTATAATGTATAGTCGTCAATCTATTCCCGAGAATTTAATATTAAAGTTGGAAACTGTCAGTAGCAGCTTGGATATACAACACTAGCTCACAAGTATTAGGAAATTTGCTATAGCTTTGTACAAAATGCGATATTGGTGACCCAGATTGGCTAGAATTTTTCGTACTCATAACCACTTTAAGTTGACGATACAGAATTTGGTTATTACGATTTGATGTTGGGAATATGTATATACTTAGTTACATTTGGCTGGTTGAAAACCATAATAGTGTAACTACTATTTTTCATGAAATAGTATTCTGCATTTATTAGTACAAGAAATCTTGTCGAATCATAAATGTATCACATTTATTTTTATTTCGAATATTTTTGTATCCGATGTTTAGTATAGTTTTATATAGATTTTGATAAACTTTATGTATACAATTAGTGAATTTCTATTATTGTAATGGTCCAATAATAAAATCTTAGAAGCTAGTATGATTGTCCAAGAATGGGTTTGGAGGAAAAGGCGAAACGACAATAGGAATAACGAAGAGAACATAGCAGAAAGCTTTCTCCAATTTTAAAACGACAATTCCATTTGCTTGGAACTTAATTCTCTATGCTTGAAAATAGCATCACTCTGTTCCGTATTAAAATTAAATACGACAAAGATACTCGGCCTTTCTTTGCGTTCCTCTTACTGTCATGAGATTTCATAAAAGTGGTCTAGAACGAAACAAACGAAACCTGTCTGAAGAGCAACCATCTTTTTCACTTAGGTGAATCTTATTTACTATATTTATGTATTTTCTTGATTCTTCCTGATTTTCTTCGAAATCTTTGCATAATCTTGATTCAAGCTGGTCAACTTCACAACCTGTGATAACGTGTTTCTTTTGTGGTAATGGAATGAACTTGCTTCTCCAATTTGAATTCGAAAGATCTACGTTCTTATTTATAAATATTAGGATATTCTAGCAAGCGAGATAAACTTAGAAACTAGATAGAACAAGCGAATTTATTTCTCTATTATACCTCATTTACATGTTTCATTTATTTGAGAATCAGAATCGATGCCATGAAATTTTTACAAATTCCTTTTTGTATTTTCTAAATGTTTTTGTGTTTTCTAAATTGTCGTAGCAATTGAAGGCTTAATTTTAGAGTTTTTCGTGCCAAAAACGTCTAGAAACAATTCACGATCATTTTGATTTGAACTATAACAGCGCATTACTATGAAGTATTTATTATCTTAGATTGCTAGAAATTTTGTACATTTTAAAAATAGTGTGGTAACACGCGTCGATTCTGCCATATCGATTATTTAACAAGACTGTCCCGACTTCACTTGTTTCGTACATTTATGTACATAACCCGGCTCGTCTTTCGTTAGTAACATTTGTCCAGAGATTAATAATCCCCGTTTCCTGGTGGAGTCTTTGTTGGAGTTGCATTAAAATGTTTACCGATTGTAAATATACCGATATGCAGCGGGCGAAATGGATTGTCCCTCTGTACTTCCTGCTATTCCAATGAATATTTCATACCATTTCGTTTTTTCACTCCACCTATTGTTTTCGATACATTTATCTTATTCAGGATACAAAAAAGACAATACTGAAAAGCTTTGGAGATTTCATTGATAGCTGGATGTATAGTACCGAAATCCTGCTTCTGCTTCGAAAGCAGAGAATCGCTTCAATGGAAATACTGTATGTATAGCAGTGTGTTTGGTTGAATGCAAATCTCGTTTTTAATTCACGAGGGATATAGATCGCGGATCAGGAATGAAATTAGCGAGACAAGGGAGAAGCGGAATGTTTTATGATTCGTTCTAGTTCTTAAATATTAATGTTTGCTTTGTTGGAATGGACGATTTGCTTCGTTTCATAGCGAATATGTTATACATGCTTGAATCGATTGGTTCACCTTAAGGCACTGTTCAAGTTTTCATTTCAGGAAACAAGTATTCGTTATATGAGAATACGTGTGGTAACTAACCTTTCGTCATCTTGATTCTTTTATAGAGACAGAAAGATCATCTCGATAGAGTAGGTATAGATATGTATCGTCTTCAAATATTCTGCGTATCTGTAAGATTTCTGCATATCTTCAAGTATTGTTGAAGATTCAAAAAGAAGCTACTTTACTTACAAACTCGTCCAGATTGCAGAATGAAATATTACATATCACATTTAATGTTTTAGTGCACCCCCTACCTGAAAGTACTTTATTCTAATAGAAGAAAATTATACTTTTCCATCTAGAAAAAGAACGCAGCTACACTCTGCAAGGTGGATAAAGATAAAATACATGTAGTATGTTTTTACCTCTAGCAACTTCAAAAGTATATTTCTAGTCGCTCGAAACGTTTTCTTTCCATACTTTTTGGATCTTCCAGAAAATCGTGTCTGGTAACATTCAACAGAGAACGAGGATCCAGACTTCCCGAATGGAAAATATCAGGACTGCGAGCCCATATTATCCTAGAATTCCGTCGTAAGTCGGCATAATGGTAAATTGAGTGGGGCAGAAACGCGTTATCCAATTTCGAAAATAATCTCTCGCCGTAAAGAGGAGTAATGAAACAAGTTCGTCGGTAGTTGGCCAAGGAAGTTGGCTAGCGTCGTAAAACACGCGGAATTTTAATGAACAAGTTGGGAAATTTTAGTGAGGAATAAAGTACGTCCGAAAGAAAGTCTCTCGAGCTTTCGTAGATGCTCTCAAATTATAGTGGAAGTCCCGACGAATGGAACTTAGGAAAGTGATGCCAAATGGAAAGGACCGTATTTTACTTTATTACAGAATACACGTAGAGGACTCTCTCTAGAGTTCTAAACAACGCTCTCTTTTGCTTACATCTCTATTCTTTTCCTAATATTTCATCCAAACTGGTTATTTCCAACTAAATCTTTCTCTTCCCTCGACTGTCTTCGACTTTGTGTTATTTGAGAAATTCCTATTGCAAAGTTTCCTTGTCTTGTTTCGTGAACATTTTATGTTGCCGCGTTAAGATTGTATTCTATTGTAAGATGCATTCTGTAAATTCTTTTTTATATTTTTTATAAAGGAACTATAGAACTATTTCTATGATCATTTTGCATATATATTTAGCTATGTTTTAGTGGCGTTCACAATTTTATTTTAAAGAGAAACCACCAAAAGAGGCTGTCGTATAAATTCACGAATACTTATTAAAATAATCTTTTTCCGTATGGCGAGTATTAATCAGCTTACAATCCTGGATCACTCGATTATTCTTTTCATCATTTTGTATAGTACTTGTTCAATCTATAAATTCCATAATATACCGGCTGTGACAGAATATGTGGGATTCACTTTGGAAGCTTATTGTGTACCTAAAACAGTGAAAGCAGTTCATATAAACATATGTTCTATCTGTCTTCGTTTATCAGATATAACGAATCTATTATGTACACAACACCACTTGAAAACATTGATGTACTAAAGTTCTGAATACAACGAGCTTATCAACAAATTGGGTAAACACCAGGAAACATTCAGAGTGTAAGGGGATGTATGCCGAGACAGTCTTGTCTTGAAGTGCAAGGTAGCCATTTCGAGCATTTGCGAAAATAATTAGGTAACAGAAAATTCTTTATATATACATATCTTCTAAACGAAGACATATAGAACATACGTTTATCTGAGCTTTTTTTCGTTGTTTTTGGATGTACAAAATCAACTCTCGAGAGCTCTTTATTACTTTCGTATGAGGGAAGAATTATAGAAATGAAACATTAATGAAAAAATACTTCGTTGGAAGATAAGAGTATATAAAGATACTTTTAGTAACTAGCGTAAGTTAGAACATCGGAACGATTATCGCCAGAAAGAAAATGTAAGTTTTACACAGCGAATAGTTGAAAAAATCGTTAAGAGACTCTGGTCCAAATATGTATCTCGAATATCACCGTTATTAGATTCTTGAAGCATTTCCTTGACCTGCTTGTACCACCGGCAGTTTAACAGTGGTACGAAGAATGCTCGTGGCGTTGGAGCTAGCTGCATGAAACTATTTTGCACAGTTATCGCGGGCTCGAGTGGTTTCTTCAACATCGTGGTACGAGTATACCGTGTCTCGTATCATCTTGCGCTTTTAAATTCGTTCCTAACTCGAGCCGAACTTTCTTTTCAAGCACCAATTGAATATCTTTTCTTTCTTTTTTCCAAATTGAAAACAGACTCGCGATACACCAGGATCATCCAATCCAACTGGAAAGCGTTGTTTACGCGAAATCCAGTTTCAAATAAAAATATGGAAAGTTTTCGGATGAAATGTAATTTTCAAGTCGATCTCTTCTTGTTTTTATCTCGTAATATTGGAAACGTTTCACGGATTTTGTTTCAGAATTTTTCTTTTACAGAATGCTTTCACATCGTTGTACTGTATTTTATCACGGTTTTTTGGCTCGGCTCTTGGCGGATTTTGATGGTTTTAATATTTAGATTTATCGAACGTGTTTTGTAAAACAAAGATTGAAAGACTGGTTACACAAAGTGGTTTCCAAAGGCGAATTAATCGAAATATAACAGAGAACAGAGTATTCCTTGATTTATCGCGGTATGAAATTTTATCGCTTGTTTGGTCTGCGAATTTTGGTTTCTGTCGAATCGTTATCGAAGAATCTCGATATTTGATTTACAATTTTCTAAACAATATTGCTAAAAAATAATAGTCGCAGTAAGAAACTACAAATGTTTGAAAGGATTGAAGCAACAACTATTATGTGAGATTTCGAATAATAAAAGTTGTGGTAAAATTTAGCAACAGAATTTTCGAAAGGGTTAATAACCCCAACGACTACGTCTACTTGGATCATTTCCAATTCAAACATTTGCCTGTGCCTGATCCACGAGTTGATTGACACACGTCGAGTACGGAATATTGTATGGTTCGAATAGTATTATCGACCGAACCTAACGCATCGTTGCATCGGCGATATTCCGCATTGAGTGTCGTTTCTCCCTCGAGCGTGTCTCGGTCTCGTTAGCTTTATGTAATCATGTTCGTCCAGATTGCAGACCGACTGTAACCCACAGTTAGTCTGGCATTAGCGTATGCATCATTATCGCCAGATAATTGATAATTTGACAACAAAACCGGATTATCGCGATGCATTCAGAAGAACTTTCCTGTAAACGATTATTTCTGTGTTGCTGCTAAATTAATAGGAGCTTTAGCCTTTGATATTATTTCGTTAATATTATCTGCTTTCAATGTTATCGTTGGATTATTAGTATCAATAGTAGTTTGAGTCAGGATTGGATTGGATTATATTCTTTAATTTTATTCGTATTCTCTGTTTCACGTGATCGACATCATTAACCTCTTCGTATCTTCTTCGAGGTTGTATCATTTCAAATATCTCTTATTTCGGAATACTTTATTCATAAAAAGCGTGAAATACACAAAAGATAAGAATATTCTATGGAGTACTGAAATCATTTCGAGTCAATAGGTTTAACGATCTTCATTGCGTTAATATATTTCACATAAAATAAGATATTTAGATTTAAAATGAAATGAATACGACCATGCCATTTTTCATATTTTGAAGAAGAATAAATTATTCGTTTCGTCCATCATCGAAATCAAGGAAGAGCAGTAATTAAGAAAAATATAGATTTAAAAGATAGGCTGGCCCTCGAGTACACAAATATTCGTTTCCTCACCACCTGAGAGTAACACAACTCACTGTTTCACTAAATCGTTCGCGGTAAACGCTCGATTTACGTTCTTAGGTACATATATATATATTTGAGGATTTAGAACGAGTTACTTCAGTGATCCAGGTCAAAAGTTCATGTTTGCTCCAATGAATATTGAAACTCCCCCCAAAACCACGATGAAACTAATAATTTGACAAATTCTTCTTGACGAATCACTTTCCTTTCACTTCTCCCTGCATTCTACAAAATATCGCGGTGAATTTGTATAATTAGCGTAATTAATCGAGACACGTTTCTTAAACTATTTGTCGTCAGTCGCAGTTTTAAACAGCAGCTTAACTGCATCTGCAAATATACATAGAAATCGCGTCAGATAGCACGGGGGTGGAGTGAAGTTTCGTTCGCAGTTAACTTGAAAATTTGGTTATAACTCGGCGAAAGCCTCGTTGCAAACTAAGCCGATTCGGGCTGGCTGCAAGATTTAACCATAATTAGAAAACTTTCTCGTAAGGGACTGTTTCCTCTGTTTATTACCAATTTCTGAGAATCTCGCGATCTCTCTTCTTTTTTCCCTTCCTTTTTTCGCAACTTCGAGCGTTGGCGAATTATGAAGCTCGCCTTCGAACATGAGCGAAGAAACTGAAGCTTCTTGATTTCGAAACTCGCGTAACGGTTCCTTCCTTCAGTCAACACCGCTTTTCTCGCAACTTTTATGTTTCAGCAGGCTAGTCAGATGGTGTAACTGCGAGAAGATAAACTTTGATCACCGCTATCGTCTGGAAAATTAGTGCGCCCCGTTTTCCATTGGCTATGGTTATTTCTTAGCTATCTCCTCCCCTGTAATTACACGTTAGTTTCCCTTTTTTTTTCTTTAGACCTGCACCGTGATATTTTAATTACGCGCCGTACTTGCAGTGCAATATCTTGTTCCGTAACGTGAGATAATTTGTTCCTTTTGTCGCGGATGACTACCGTCGAAATATTTCAATATATATAGAAGCATATCTTGTTTCAACCTGACGCTTTTTTAGAATGTTGGAATATCGTTAATAATAAATACTTCTTTTGGAATATTAAAAGTCTCTGTAGCAAAATGAGAGCAAGATTCAACTATAATAATCCGTTAACCACAGCATGGCTAATTGAAGGTAAAATATTCATTGCCTTTTAATTAATAGATCATAGAGCCGGGATATCTTTAGTATGATCTTTTTCTGACACGGTTGCCACGAAAATTACCTGGCAATGCCGGTATCACGCCTTAAAATGACGTCATTCATAAGCATTCATACATGAAAGCAGCAAACGGATGTAGGACGCATAGCTCGGGGAGAGCAGAGTTAGCATTCACACGATCCATGGATCCTGTTGGCCAGTAGGTTTTATCGAAGGGCTGCTAGAACTCTATAGGACATTAGGATATTGCGAACGAACGAGCTGCACACCCGTTATTCAACGGCAAATCGAACAACGTGGCCGTTCCATCTATGCGACCTTCCCTCATAGCGGTCGTTCCAATAATTCATCTCGCTAGCACGTAATAGCTGCATGTTGCCGAGATACCGTGAGCAAACCGACCAACTCTGTCTTCAATAGAACGACCATGTTCGGTGGTTCTTGGATACAGATGCTGGGCGTTTCGTGAACTGTTAATAATTTGCGAGTGCAAGCCGGTAGTATCTTGCAAGTTTCTCGAAATTCGTTTATTTCATTCTTCGTAATACTATAAAGGATATTGTAGAAAGTAGGTGGTAAATTTTAGAAGCATGAGAGATTTCAAGATGCAGGAAATGCACATGATGTATAATAGTACGTAAAATATGCAAAGTAGAGTATCTATGATCGTTACAGTGTGCAATAGGCGTATTCGTTACAATTTTCAATACGTGAAACAAATCTCCATTTTCTAGATATATATTTATTTTTTGAGTTCTATCTCTTTATTTGTATTTTAACGACATTTGTATTAACGACATTTAGATCCCCGTTTATTAAGAGATTTGTTCTGATAAGTATTTTACCTTTCGCAAACACATTGTACGTTTGTTGAGGCTTTGTTGAGGCTCGAACATCGCGTGAGAGTCGGTGATTTAGGATCAAAAAAACTGGTGGTTGGAAAAAAAGAGTCTGATATTGATCTTCTGATATTTAGCCTTTGGGAAGATATCTTTGTTGCTGTGATTAATCGAGGCCTGTTATGTAGGCGTTATTAATTTCAGAGAATATTGTGTTGTGAAGAATTGAGCGTTTCTTTGATAATCTTAAATTATTATTGGAGTAATCGTGTAAGGAACGAGAATGAATTTTTATAAATTTGCATTTGAATACTGCGTTAGAGAAACTTATTGCTAGATTTTGTCGATTGTAAATGATTAAGTGTTTCTTTAATAATTTGTCGTGTAACTAGGGGAAGTTGATATTTTTTGTAAATTCACGATTTAATATCATGCGCGAATACTATACATTTTTGTTGATTTCTTGATTGTGGAAGCTTGAATGTTTCTTTCACATGGGTTTAAATATATTGTATAAGAGTGGTTGAAAAATTTTCTAAGTTTTTAGATATACTAAGAAGATA
The DNA here is from genome assembly GCF_040668555.2 of Bombus flavifrons. Lineage (NCBI taxonomy): Eukaryota > Metazoa > Arthropoda > Insecta > Hymenoptera > Apidae > Bombus > Bombus flavifrons. The sequence goes on along the minus strand of NC_138455.1, from coordinate 4,634,724 downwards.
GCAAATGCACATACTCTACTCCAAGTTTAAGAAAAAAAGGCGGTATTGGTAGATTAAAATTCTTAAAATTGCTCTTCAATGGTCACCTCTCTATTTAAGACATAAGGACGAGCTTTCTACGTGAAAGCACAGACGAGCTAGTCCATGGTGAAAGCTCGATGGCAAGTGAGATATTTGTCGGTCGATGAGATAGGCCGTTTTAATGGTTACCAGGAAACTTTCTCGCAGATGCTGAGTGCTCGACAAACAGACGGTCTTTATTTTGGCTGATTTAGTGGCGACCACGAATTTATGCTATTTCCTTATGAGAATACTTTTTCACTCTGTGGTTCGCGCGAATAAATCTGAAAAATAAGGAATTGCACAGCAAAGCGAAACTTTTCGATGCTCTATTTCTCGACGTACGAGAAAGCTTTTCTCTCCTAGTTTCTCCGCCAGGCATGGCAAAGTATCGTGCTTTTCTTCCTCGTTACTTTTCCTCTTTGCCAAAGATCGATAATCGACAGAAGAATTTCATATATTTTGGCACACTATGTGCATTCCGAACATTTTTATACTTTCAAATCTCGCATATAATTCGCATTGGAATTATGAAATATCTCGCGCGATTTCTTTTTTGATTCGCGTATATATTATAGCGTGTATTATTGCGCTTATTATGCATGTATTAATTAAAAATTCACTCGATTAAGCACCTTTCTTTGAAGCGTGAAATTGATCGAAAAATTCTAAAGCATTTCTTTTGCGTTTTGCCGTTTATATTGTCTGCTATTCCAACTTGTCAGTTCGAAATACTTTCACTTGCACGAAGGATCTTCGATGAAGATAGAATTCCAGCTTCTACCGAATCGGTTAATTAAAGCAAAGAAAAGATTTTAACCACGGTCTAGCAAGTTGTGGTAGGTTAGTTCGTAACAATGCAGCAACGGTGGTTTTCGTGACACGAGCATTGCCATTGTTTGTCGCGTTTACGTTTCCCAGGGGGATTTAATTGAATATTCCGACGGAAATTACGACTCCTCTTCTTTTTTTTTTTTTTTTTTATAAAATGTTCAGTGGGTACGTCGCTAATGAATTTCCTTATGGCTTTCGTCTAAACAATTTTTACGTGTAATTGCAGGTTACATTCGGCTGGTAATAATGCGAGTGTAAGCTCGACGATAAATTCCTTTAATATAAACCAGTATTTTGGAAGTTTAAAGCGTGAAATTTTACGCCGTCGAATGCGCTAGCCAAAGCAGATTTAATTAAATTTTAGCAAACTTTATGTTACTCGTACGGTAATCGAGGAAGATGTTCACCTCGTAATTATATGCGCGTTAGTTATTTTCATACTAAACGGAAATAATATTAATTATCAAAATTACTAAATTAGATGATATTAAGTGTACAGAGAAATACGGATATAAGGAGTCAGCAAACAAAATAAAGATAGAAAATACTTCGCATTAGGCGATAAATCCACAACGTTTTGTAAGAAATTAAGGGCTTGACTGATGTTACGACAATTGATATTTTAAAAATATTCAGCAGAATAGGAGATGCTTATATTTAAGTTTCAGAACAAATAAAAACGTTTCCTTGCGTGTCTTCCCAATGTCGATGGTAGTTTCGCTTGAAGAGATATTTTTTTAATCTTGAAATTTGAGAGATCGGACGGGAATCGATCTCGTTTTGGTTTTCGTCTAGTCTTTCGGTAGAGTGGTTTCTTCCCACGTATGCACGTTTCATCAATGTTATGTAAGTATGTATGAGAATGCTCGAAGGGAGAATGGATTTGATGCGCGCTGCAAAGTGGTATCACTGCCCCCTTTCTCACGAAATTGATACACGTACCGCGGCACACGTGTATTTTACACAGGTGCTCTATGGGGTCTGTATGCTAAGAAAGATGGAGGGGATGCTTTACCTTTTCAACGGTGGCGTGCCATTTCGCTTTACCGCCTCCTATCATTTCTCTTCTCAACTTCCGACTTTTTCTCCTGACAATATTACCAACCTTCAACTTCTGTATTTTTTTTTCTTCGAGTGAAATTGTTCCTCAGCGTCAAACTTTTAATTATTCGAAATTGCCTGCTTCGTAAGAACATTCCCTCGAACAATTTACTTTCGTCCCCTTTCTTCTTCGAGCTGAGGAGAAGCTATGCATACGAAGATTATAACAACAAGTTTATACTTTCTACAGATTATGTCGAAGAATATTTTAAAAGATATTCGATGTTCGTTTCACGAACAACATCGGAAGGGATTCTGTTAAGCTCCTGAATTTTGTATTAAAATAATCGTTCAAGTTATTACGCAATTGTATCGATGGAGCATCGGCGTTGTTGCGACAAATGGAAGCAGTAACTTGATAACTCGCGTCGCAAATTTCCGATACGCTTAATGGCGCGAGGGTGCGTTATATTGGAAGATGTGTGACGAGTGTTCTTTCTTGTTTTAATTTTAATATACGAAGACAACTGAGGAAGAATATGATAAGCCACTACAGCTGTCATTTATACAAAAGCGATTTAAAGATTCCATACATTGCTATCTATGTAGCTCCATATTGCTAAAACCTTCTTAGTCGATTTACAGATTATATATGTATCTTTAATAGTGGTGCTTAAAACAACGATAATCACCGCTTCCAAATTCCATCGATATTTCCTTACTTTAATCATATATCACACGAAACCCATTCACCACCGGCACAAAAAATATTAGATTTATATCTCAATCTGTCTACTTCCGAATGTTCTATGGCTAGCGTAATCAATATTACTTTAACGATTCCTTGGATGAACACGAAAATTTCATCGAACGGTATCTCTCCATATATACTTCTCAATCCCAGCGAAACATAGGAAGGCTCGTCTACCAATTTGCACATGGGAACAAATGGGGCAAATACCTGTCACGGCGTAGCCGTAATCCGAATAAAAGCCAGGAGAAAAGGGATGATGAATTATTAGCAGGCAGAACGGAAGCTTTGAAACGGCTGCTTCGACTATGCTTTACAGTCCGTCAGCCGTGGCTTCTCCCCTTCATCTAACATTCCAACCTCGTTGGTATCTGCTCATCCCCGTATTCGGGATGGGAATGACAAACTTCCCGTTTCCATCGATTGGAAATACCGAATCCACGGTATCAAACTTTTTAATGGAAAAGACGCCACAGCCGTGTGGAACGCACGGTTTGGGAATTATTTTTCGAAAAATGACATCCGGAGTTTTCCATCCACTTTACTTGCCTTACTGGTTTAAAGAGGAGAAGAGGGATCGGGGGAGGAGGGGCGAGGTGGAAAGAGGGGAGTGATTTACATCGTGGAAGGTGTCACGGGAAAACCAGGAATATTACCGGTTCTGCAGGATGTGGTCATGAATTATCCTGGCCTGCGTGAAATATCTCTAGACAGGTCTAGGACGTGCCTGTAAGACCTTAATGCCATTAGGAATTTCACTCCGCGAACACAGTCAGTTGAATTAAGCCGAAGAAATATTTTCGTCATCCGGTTACGTTTCTGGCACACCGTTTCGTGCTCAGTTTCAAATCAGGCTTAATAATTTCCTAAAGGTTTGTCAAGTTTTATCTTATTCTTTATAAAAGCTCTTTGGAGGTTGAATAACGATCGAATAATCTATTTGATGCTTTGGTCCTGATAATTATCATATACCGTGAAATATCGGCCTGGAAAATCGTAAAGACGTTCTAGAAGTGCTGTTGTTAATAACTGAACGATCGCGCGAGATATTTGATAATCCAGGGCAATGAAATTTCATAGCGAAGCCAGCCATTGTTCCGTCGTTTTCCAACCGAAACTCGTAGAAAACTTGCACGGGTCGAGAGTAACGATATGAGTTTTTAAGAGGAAACTGCGTACGTGATCGCGATCTATGCGTCCATGAATTTCCCCTAGAAAATTCAATCGACCAATATTGAAATATCCAGCGAAATTTGATTGAATCACATTGTAACATCGGCCATATGGATTCGTTGATTAAACCCAGATAACTCGTTGCGCTCGATATCGATCACCATATCAATCCTATGGATATTGGTTACTATCTTTTCACGTACTAGAGAAGAACGATTAGCAGCGACAAATTGCATATTAATGGCAATGTAGAACGTGAGGCTTACGGCCAACCTGATCCTATTTCCAATTCGAATCACGGATGTGCTCGATCACTGGAAGTGCGCGACTTTACGATCCACCGCTTCCCATTGATATTTCCGTCAGCTGAATTTTATCATAGCAAAAGATAGATTCGAGCGTGCATTCGTGCTGATATTCCACTAGCATCTCGTTATTCTCCGTATCGCATTAGCAATTATCAAATTAAGAACTGTCGGATGTGTGTCGTGGAATATCTTGATTAAAAAGAGAAGAATAAAATAAATTGGAGTCTGATTAAAACAATAGAAATTCAGTATTTCTATATTAGGTTAATGTATCAGATAGTTTCATAAATTTGCCGCTTTTTTGCCAAAACTTTGATGTAGAATCAGTTATTGGAATCTTCAAGTAGATTAAGTATGGATTAATAACCTTGTCAGACAAGCCCTTTAGAGCCAAGATGGATATCTTTGACTTTGTGCTGGACTAAATATGTGACTTTGCATTCGTGTGTAGTGAAGTCTATTAATCTTTGGTTAAGTAGAACTAGTTTCTCAATCCTTTTATACGTTAAACTTTTGCAATTTTAATCGCTCAATTCAATCAATGGCTTTTTTAAACGTTCAAATTTAATAGAGTTTGAGATATATAATCCTAATTGACGAATTAGCAATCATGGTTTCTTTAAATGTTCAGGTCTAACAAAGCTTCAACTACTGGATTCTAATTGATCAATTTACATAATCGTCGCTCATCATCATTTACATATTCATAGTCCGTAATCATTAATCATTATTTCTTTGAATCTCCACACCTTTTAAATCCACCTTGTGTGCTTTAAACACACTGTGCCAAGATCCACTATGACACCTTCAGTTATTCTTAAAAGGGCAATTGCAGCGAGGGATGGCCGAGACATTTGTCTCGGATTATACTCGCCCCTATTTGCTTTGGCGCTTGAAGGTGTGTAAACGTGGCGCTGATGCGATGAATGTATCCCAAACCCTCCTAGCGATGTCGCTTTATTTTTGCCGGCGACGGTGCTTCGGGCAATTGGGGCGTAAGTGGTGCCCGGGCGTCAAACCCTCGTTGAAGTTTAAACGACTTCGAACCTCTTCCAACCTCTCGCGCCCATCAGGCGACGCGCCTGTCCTCTTCGTAACAACTCAGTTTGCAAAGTCGAGATGCTCGCCGATAAAAGTTACATCGTTTAACGAACACGTTCTTAGCTTTCTGCGAGAGGCTCGTGTGCCTGAGGATGAGGTAGTTGGATTCGTTTTCAGCCAAACAACAATTTGGCTCTGCTTCGCCGCATCGGCGCGCAGAAATTGAGACAGATAGGGTTTTCTTTCATTCTGTTTCTTTCTCCTTTTTACACTTTGGAGATCTGCTGCTAACCAGATAAATTTTTATATCGTACCCTGCGGTTTTGTACCAACTTAGGGGGTGCAAGGGGATTTAAACGTAATGGGAAGTTATGTCGGGACGTTGGTCGATAAGAACGCCAACCGCTGTGTTAAGATTTCTGATAGAGGTGAATGTTCTTGACGATCATTTGCTATTCAGATACGCTTCGGACGTTCCCTGAATTGTTTGCTTATGTTGGGTTAATTTTGGTTGGCGTAAAGATATCGTAAGTTAAGTTTTAATTGGTGTTGTTGGCTCATAGGTAGGGTACTTAGTAGTTTGGGTCAAATTTCGATAAGATTTAGTTTAGATTATTTAATGTTAATGTATTTGATCGTATCTTGTATTTTGTATTTTACGTGGTAAAAGCTTTTTTAAATAATTTATTCGATATTTTATTCTAGTTATCGTGATTCTTCGATACGAAGGCTCTTGCAAATGTAATTATGAATTTCCTGTAAATCCTAAAAAAACTAATCTAGGTCCAGTTTGGATTAGATTTAAGTTAATATCGCAGATTCAGCAATTTATGTTAGATTTGGATTTATTTATAATAGGATATCATTTGGATTAAATGAACTCTAATGGATTTCTGCGCTGATGCATGGTACGCTTGAAATCCCCTATTCCCGGTAAAATAATTTAAGGTGTCATAATTACTCTTGAAAGAAGGAAATCATAGAACAAGGACAGTCTTTACATACAACCGTAATGATACAGTTATTAATTTTTTGCCAGATTAGATTACACGCTTTTGGGAAAGGTAGAGAATCGTTGCTTGTGATTCGTGTGAGGAACATAGTGGAAGCTAATAAGAAACACGGTATCGCGTGATACCTGAGCAACATGCGAGCCCAGGTTTTTTACGTGAATTTATGTTAATCCCGATCCCCTGTCCCTGATACTTAAGACCGTCGGTGAACCATGATTTTACCGAAATATTAATCTACCCGTGTATCAACCCCTTTCTAAAATGTAGCTTTAACGGGGTGTGTGGTTAGGCAACATGGCTGCTAGACTAATGAAACTGCTTGTACGATGATAAAATCGATTAAATATTCGGCTTTTCCCATGATTTACATTCGTGGCTATGGTGTAAAGAAGGTTGTATACACGCATATTTTAGCATCGCGAAATATCGTAATGGTTCATATATTCTCGTGCAAAGTGTAACGCTTTGTGAGAAGATAAAAATATTTCAAATATTGCGTTGTTGGTACAGTCAGGAATTTTTATTTTGACAGAATACATTTTTCCTTTTAGTGTAGGATCGTATTATTTGCCACTATTCGTGCGATAGTTAAAATAGGTAGATGATTTCAGAATGAATGGACCCATACAATCAAATAATTTTTTTTATTCGATGGAAGTAGTTAATAGTTAAGAAGTCGTATCTACTTTGTGGTTTTTGATGCTGGTGTATGTTAATATTTCCAAAGGGTCTTTTTTTGCCTCTTAGACAAATAAATTAGAAAAATGATCTACGCCTTCAGCTTCCGTTACGGTCATCGAATAACTGCTTCGTTCGTCTCAATAAAAGCAGAATAATTAAGGAGACTTCCTACGCTTTGACATTTAAAGTTCTGTGAGCGTCGGTACAAAGAAGCTTCCACCCCCATGCAAACAAATTAGAAAATAATTCAACGCTTTAACTTTCATTGCAATCATCAAATAAATCCTTTCTGTTCACTCCTCTCGTCCGAATAAAAGTAGAATAATAAGATAGTCATTCTTGTGCTTTGACATTTGAAACGCTATGGGCGTCAGTGTCCAACAGTTTCCACTCTCTAAAAAAGAAAGTATTGGAGAAATAATTCAAATCTTCAGCTTCCATCGCAATCGCCAAATAACTTTCGTTTATTTGTTTTGTTGCGGTGGAAGTATAGTTTCACGTTACGATATTTGAAATTCTGCGGCCGTTTCCGGGCGTTTCAAGATTCCGTATGGTGTTCCAGCACACGGAATCCTCGCCGTTTCAGGCGTCACGATTCCCGACGCGGTGACAAAACAAATCTTCCTCTCGAAACTGGCGACCGGTGTTGCTTTCACAGGCTGCTGGTAATTACGTTCCCGCACCTGACAGTTATTACGGCCCTGTGCCGATGCTTCGTATGGTAGAGCCACGTGGAATTTGTGGATATTAACGAGAAGGACATTAACGGGATGATGAAATGGGCCACAAAGGAGGGGTTAATAATTGTTATTATGTGACAAGTTTCTTGTGGACGTATCATAGATAAGAGCAATAACGATGGCGGTCTTACAAATACGTTGATACTTTTGATACGATTAATTCATCGAACGTCGACTGTTCAATCGTCTCGTGCAATATTAAGCTCCTTTGATATATCAAGAAAATGAGAATCGAGGAAATTGAATCTTAATACGAGGGTCACAGGTGAAAATAAGTCACGTCTCCTCCCTTTTTATAGAAGAGCGATTTTTAAATTCTATATATCATTAAACAATTCCATGTTAAAATGATCATTCCATCTGAGTTTCGAATTATTATTGATACTATAAAATCTACTTTTATATTATCCCGTGTATCACGTATTAATTTGAGATTACACCACTGCAATATTGCGAAGCTGGGTTTTATACGTTTATTTTTTTATCATAAATAGAAAGGCAGAAATTTTCCACGCCTTACAAACTTAATACAATTAAACAAACACTTACGTATTACAAGTACTGAAGGAAATGATAACTGGATAAAAAGATAAGTGAACAAAATCTACGGAAACAAAATTTTAACAGGAAATATTAATTAATAATTAATAATTCCTGATACCTTAGTCCAAGAAAAAAAATGGAATTTAGAGCTTCGTTTTGACATATTTTCGTAAAATGTAGCCAGCTCTTAAGGGATTAATTGACAATGTAACGTCTATAGAAACAGAAGGTCAAATAATCTGAGAAAAACAGAATCCTAGTCCAAAGAATTCATTTTCACTTAAAAGAACGCTATTCATGTTATCTACGATTCGCCTGTAACAAATTTGTCGCATTTTCGGAGAAATTCATTGGTTTCAGGTATTTAGGTATGTCTGTGTTGGTTTCAGAATTCTTGGCATGCGTAGGCCGAAGGAGGAAGCAGGGGGAGAATTGAACAGGACCGAGGAGCATGGCGTAGTGCTCGTTTTGGGGGTTGCTGGGAGATCAAAGGACGCGAAAGAGGGTCTGGCCGCTCTCGAGCGGTTCGAGAGCCGGTGAGCATCGCAACGGGGCGAGCAACCCCGTTGCCTCGGCCAACGTCTAACAACCCTCCCGTCTGTCACTGTCGACGAACAACAGAACAGGTAGGGATGTAGTTTCCTATTCGCTCAAAAGAATTTCCTCCCTCGACCGTTGTATCGGTCTTTCGTAGACAAACGAAATCCGATGAAACGCCCGATCCGCGTGTCTGGACGATGAGCTTTTAAACTTTTAGTTCAATTTTGTCTACCCCTTTTTTTACATTGTTCATTACGAAATTAAATCGTACTATTTTTCAAGAGTGATGAATTAAATAGTAGCTTGTGTTGTGTTTGAATAATTCTTTGAAATAATTTGATAAATTTGCAAACGAAACAATAATTCCTATAGATTTCTATAACTTCTTAGTGATTTACGTTTCGTACATAATTCAATACTAAATCTGGCACTGCTAATTTTTACCATTTGTATCATTTCACCTGCAAGTTTTAAGAATATTAAACTTTTTGTGTTGCTTCTTTTGCGCAATATGAGACGTGTAATTAAACATTTGTTCGGGTTAAAAAATTATGGCGAGTCGAGAACACCATGGCGATGGTAAATCGTCAAGTACGGGGATCGCGGTTTAGAGAGTGAACTTCGTGGTTTAGTATGTCGACCTGACATACCGCCATGGAACGTTTGGTGACGTGGTAACCGCAATTGCGGCTCTGTCGCCCTAACACCTTTGGTAAAAGCCACGTTATCTACGCGGTAATAAGGAATCCCGGAGTCGAGGGAAGGAAAAACACGCGGCTGCTTAACGAGTTTTCGCAAATCGAAGGATAATACCGAGAGAAAGCACAAGAGAACGAATGCTTTGGTTAAGGTCCGCGAATAGGAATAATGTAAAATGAAATTTCAGAAAATAGACGTCTCTCTCGGTTTCTTTGTTACGTCTTCTTTTTATAGCCAAGATTAGGCTATAGTGAGCAGAGAATCTTTTTCAGAAATCGCACGAGTTTGCAATGGTACGCATAACAAATTCTTTTTCACATATTATAGGGTTTTTCCATTCATCCTTTCTCCCAAATTAGAAAATTTCTCGTAGTCGAAGAATATTTTAATTCAATCCTTGCATCCTGTATGTGGCAACATTGTAGTTTGGCAAGTTCCGTAGATGATATAGTAAATAATATGTGTAACGATAAATAATGCAAAAAATTTATTATATAACGAACAACTTCGAAGTGACTGAAAAAAGATTTACGTGTTCGTCACAGCCACGTGCAGCAAAAACAGAAGTTTTCGTGGAAAGTGCGACCGAACTGGGGCTGTCCATACAAGGGTAATCGCGGTTCAAGGCTAATCTAAAGTTCGTTCGTTTGCCAGGGCGCGTTCTCATGTTGTTTTGATTCCTCGTTAAATCACGATTGCGAAATACTTTGGCAAAGTTTTGTATTTAAAGAATGCTAAATTATTAGCGAACACGCGAGTGTGTCTCAGTAGTGTATATCGATCGATAACGCGACTATGATGGCGTTCCATTTGTAACGTAGTAGTGGAGCCAGAAAATGTGAATGAAAGCAAATTAAATTTTCTTTCTTGCCAAACTATCGATGCAGCTGTGTAGGACAACTAAAAATGAGTCGTTATTTGAAACAGGAAAACTTCTCCTTTTTAAGAATTTTTAGTGGATAGAGATTGGATATAAGCACGAGGAATTAATTGAACAATTTTACGATGATTTTATGGTCTTCAAAAAACTTTAAAGATATTATTCTCTGCTTATTCTGAAACATTTATTCAATAACGAAAACTTTGCGATAGTAGTGAAAATCTAATGATATAATTTTTATTATATGTAGAATAATATTATTTCGTATTAGTTTTTGTATTTTAATGATAATTTTTCATTAATAGCGTAGGTCTCGAAGCAGATTATTTTAAAAGGCTGTGTTTTATGAATGTAGTTAAAACATGAATCTGAAATTTTTTTTAGAGTTGTAATATGCTATTATAACAAAATTCGATCTCATTGTATGTGTACGATATTATACGTATATTCGGGGAACAATGTAGGCGATTCATTTGCATTTATAATGTGCACGGTACGGATTGTGCTCTGGAGAGCGATAAACATTACATAATAAATAGAACAACATAATGGGTAGTCGTAATTGGTCGTTACATATGAGTAATTTGCTCCATAGCTATAAGATCAGCCCTTATATGAATATACAATTTTTTTCTAATTTGCAATGAAACGGAACTATTTGAGAAACCTATAATTTCCTATTATTCTACAATATTCAACGATTAGATTTGGAATGTTCCTTACATAACATAATTCACGTATTTATATACCTCTTTGCACTAAATTTGATATTTTATTAAAATTCGGGAAAGAATATTAGGCATCTGAAAGGTAAATCTCTTTTGATACAATTTTGCAGCTTTTGTTAAAAATAATCTTCGAATAATTTCAAACCATCGATTTAGGGGTGTGTTTCGTAAATTTTCGAAAAGTCACGTGAAATTGTCATAAATCTATTTCATCAAAATAAATTTTTTCTTATATCGTAGCTCTGTAGATAAAGGCGTTAAAAGTAAAGTTGCAACAAGCGAAACACCGCAGCGTTTCTTATCTCACTGCGATGCAAGCGAAAATACCCTTTGAGAAATATTCAGTATATTATACTTAATATCTGAAACTTCTCAGCAGATGCTTTTTTTATGCAACTGGAAACCCTTCACATCGCGGTTTACGTTTCAAATGAGTTACCACTCGAGTTTATCGCCTAAGGAAGTTAAAATATGATAGATGAACAGTAACCTGAAGATGAAAGAGAGGGTCGAGTTTGTTGCTTCAGAGCTGAGGCTTTTTCTTTTCACGTGACATAGGATTAATCTCGGAGGATTAAATATTCATCATATTAAGGTTCGTCAACTTTTTGAATTGAGCTAATGAATAAAAGAGCTTACGAATAATGTCATTCATAATTAGCGTAATTAGCTCACGAATGTCGTAGCATCTTTCTCTCACAGTTTATGAGAGAACGTAATAGAAAATTAACTGCCGGAATCTATTACGAAGACTTCATTATTTATTTTCAAATATTACGCACGTTGTTTCCTTTTTCCTAAAGAATTAATCGAAGAATTTTATGGCAACGAGAATATTACACATTTACTTATCAATTTTTACGACGAGTTTTACTTACATAAAAATTGGTCGTAGGAACAGGTTGATAACAACGAAATGCCAATCAGGTACCGTAATCGATTCTTTAATATAGTACGAAAATAAACGAACTGGCAACCTTCGGCCTTAGTAAAATTCCATCGATAATTTATTCAACCGTGGTATTTAGTACACGCTTCTTGGATTATCGTCGTAGATTACCTGGAAACTTTTAAGCCGAATTAAAAGGTTCGACAGAAGAGAAGTATGTATTTAGGTTCGCCCCTGTTCTCAACCCCAGTTTTCTTTCGTTCGAGCCGACAATAGGTCCCACAGGTCTGGTTTAAGCTAGGATTTTATTAAAACCATCTACCCATGATCCTTTGTTGCCCGACAACGAATAGGAGGGGGATAGAGAAATAAATCTCTTTTGATTGCATGGTCGTCGCATTAATGTCCGCCGGCTTCCTGCAGCCACTCGAAGAATACGAGGGGCTGGTGAGGGTGTTAGGCGAATGGGTGACAATAAGCACACCCATTCAAATTACATCGCCGAGTTTTTGTTGCTGGAAAATGCGTCGGTTCTTATAATTTCCCTTAAATGAAATTAGTGCACTCAACGTGCGTGTGGTTTCATCTAAAACCGCGATTATATACAATTTAAAATTTAAGATTGCGCGTTGCAATTCTTTCACGTTTCATCGAGGTTCCGTGTCTTTAATTGGAAATTTTTTGAAGTAATTTTTGGGGAATAATTTAGGGGCTTTTTGAAAAACGGGTGTGTCAGGGACAATGATGAATCGTGTAACTTGCTTCGAGAAGTTTATTTCCAATTTCGTAATCTGTCAATCGGATTATCCCTTAAGTAAAAGTCTCTGTGAAGAGAAGTTTCTCATTTATCGTAATAATTGACTCGAGAACTTCGCGAGAATCGAAAAGTTCGTAGATCGAGTGGAAGGAAAAAAATAAACGAAGAGGCGTTTGTTTCATTTCCGCTTCGAATAACAGTGAAAATGAAAGTACTTCCGGTTTAGTCGTTTCTTCGATCGAAGGGTTGAAACTACGTGGCATGTCAGCCAAGAGAAGAAAATTCGCTGGGGTTCTCGTGAGTTGCAAGTCGTTCCATTAATCAATACGGAAAATGAACCGCGCCCAGTGAGCCAAAATGATTCGAATTCAAAGTCAGAACGGATTCATCCTTTCACTCTGTTCTTCTGATGTCTTCTCAACATTCCAACGAAATTAGTTTGCACCTTGATGTTCTCAACTCTGAAACAGTAATTCGTAGAAGAATTTATCTAGACTTAGAAAATGTTTCTTACATCTCATGCTATAGTTATTTGAATATTTAAAATCAAAGTTGTCATACCATAGAAATATCTGTAGGAACGATGGGATCATTTGAGAAGTATCGGAATCATTTCTTTAGGCTTTCGTAAAATTTTACTAGATAAGATAGATTTTTTGATAATTCGAGACGAGAATGTATCTTTTTAAAACTGGAACTATCGAGTTTCTCAAATTGCCCAGTGTCAGGTCTTTTTATTTCTGCTACTACTAAAAGCGAGCAACCTTTTTCTTAATATTCATGTTGACTTTTATTGCGATCGTATCACTGCATTAACTTTAAACATATTTACATCTACATATATTAACTATTTATAGTTCTGGCGTTGAAAACAATTCCCAACTTCGCTTACACGCTACTAAAATTCTTCTACGAGAGAGTAGAGGGTATCATAAGACACAGATTCTGAAATACTTGTAACTCTCATGCAGTAAACTTCCGTTGTCAAAGTTCTTTTTCTCAAAAACATAATAAAACTACTCTTATACGAAAACTTTTCGTGAAGTACCGTGTTTTACGAACGATTCGCAAGGAATAAAATAATCTTACAGCCGGGTTTTACAGCAACTCTATCGTCGAAAGAACACAAATCTCGAGGGATGGAGGTTTCAAAGAGGTTCGGTAGCCGAGTAATTTAGAGAAGCGAGCTTTGTCAGATAGACGTGTCCAGGGGTTGGAAGCCATTGGTTGCAGGTTCGCTCATCAATCAGTGCGCTTAAAATGAACTGCACTTCGGCAAGCGCATTTCACCCTCTCTCTCACCCTCTTTTTTTCTCTTTTTATGCTTTCTTCTTCCTCCTCCTCCTCTCTCTCTCTCTCTCTCTCCGCGCTTTTCTATCGTCGTTCGATATTGTAGCTCGGTTGGAATACCAGCAATGGAAAAAAAATCTCGATTTCTGCTAGTTGCTAGTCCACGAACGAGCCGTAAAATTCGCATTCGATGGTTAATTGCGCAGACTTGCAGCTCTCGTGGAAATTGATTCCTTCAGCTCCTCTCTCTCTTTTATCCTCCCGTCTCGTTGTTAAAGAACTTTGGAAAAACGAACCGCGCGCGCTTTCGAGGACATTTATTTCTTCCTGTTTTTCTCTTTAGAGATCCCCTCGTCAGGATTCACGGTGAATTTTTGCACATTAGGCGAGATGGTAACGCTACCTCGCTATTGAGCACCGGTATAATACTGCTGGCTAAATGAGTTTCGTTCGTACACGAGTTTTCTACTTCCTCATTGTAATTAGAGGGTTTCGCGTGTAAATAGGGAGTTTTGTTTCTGTTAGTCGGTTTACATCGCTGGGTTTCAAGTGGTTTAATAATGAACACTGGTATAATAAATTACAATATACAGATGGTACTGTTGTTTGTTTTCAGGATGAGATTTTAGTTATTCGAATCGAGATATTTTTCATTTTAGTTCAAATTTCACAATTAAGCCTCAGTTTCCAATTTCTGTTCGGTGAAATGAGAAATAACGTTCCTGTGTTTGTAATAAATTATAATACGTTGACGATAATGTTGTTTGTTTTCGTAGTGAAAATTTTGTCATTTTAATCGAGATAATTTTTTATCATAATTCAAAATCCTGAATGAATGTTCAGTTCCGAATTCTTGCGAGATGAAGTGAGAAATTATGTGTACGGGTTCAGAGGGTGGAGTGTCTAAACACGATTAGGGACACTCGCCGTGGATAGAATAACAGAGTATAGATCGGAGCCTTTCAAAATGTCGTGAATATTATTTTTCAGAAATGAGCTCTTATAGAATTTCACCGTGGCGTCAATTGCATTTTAAAGGATAAAATATTCCTATTTCCTTTTCTCTGAGGAAACCATGCCCGGGGTCAAAGAAAGGGAAAGACAAATGGTTTTCCTCTTTTCTCTGAGATTAGCTTCTAGAACGTTTCATACAAAATAAAGAGAAAAAAAGAAAATAGAGGAATATTTTCAAAACAATTACTGTTCAGATCCACAATTAAAGTTTCGAAGCTTCGTTATTTCCACTCGCGCTATCTCCGTTTGCGTTCATCAATTGTCAAAAAACAACGAGTAACAATACCAAATAATTATCACGGCTACACAATATTCTACTTTTAAACCTGATGACGACAGCGATGAACACTCGACTAAAACAAAAACGTGATATTATCGAATTGCATCACAATCACATTACAATTAATAGGACGCAACGTATGCATCGGTAGCACCGAAAATGTCAAGCAAAATTAGAATGGTACACATTCCGTGTTGGACTTCGTATCAATATTATTTGCTATCACTAGACAGCAGCTTTTTAATACAAATTTATATTTTTGTGAATTAAAAAAAAAAGAAAAAAAAAGAAAAATAGAACCTAGAGAAAAATTTATTTTACACAACAAACATTGTATTCAGCATAATCCTCTAGATATTATATATGATATTTTAGCGTATTTTAACGTATTTTGAATATCTTTGCACATTTGAATTTTCTATAAAAGCACATCTTCTATAAAAGTTCTAATTACCATATAATAGCGCTTTAGGCCATGAGAATGAGATATTAGGTATTTACGAGTTATAAATGGTGGATTTAAACCCTCCGCTTTTTTAAATTCGAAGTAGTATACACAAATGTTTGAAGAAAGCGCTTGATATCGTCCGCGATTAATAGATAACAAGTAGGGAGACTTAATTCGTTGAAAGCTAAAACGAGGTTAAACGTCGACTATCGTGTGCATTTAAACTCCCTCGCAGGCAGGAGATTTTACATAATTTGTAAAGGGATCAACCCTCGCCGGAAAGTATGAAAGGAGAGGCTTGAAAGAGGATAAAGAACACGGGGAGCTGATACGAAGGAGGATTTTATTATCTGTTAAAATGCGTGCTTACGCTTCGGCTCTCGTTTTTAGTTTACACGCCTATAAATATATCGAGCGAGCAGGACGCCGATATAATTTTAATCGAACATCAGCTCCTTTCAATATTGCGCATCCGATATAAAAATAAAATACTCCATTTTATTACGGCAAGGATATTTCTATTTTGTAGGATAAATTCAAACGAAAAACACGCGTTCCTTAGTGGATTTTAAAATATTGGAAATTTTCATTTTAATGTAAGCCATGGAAATGAAATAATTATCACGGAATCGTAGAGAAAGTTTGTCTATATTACGAAAGGGAAAGAGAATACAATTTTTTGATGGATACGAGTACGAGTTGAAACAATTCAATGTGGGAATGGGAAGTATTCGAAATGTTAGCCTTGAAATTCTTTCAGTCGGTGCGTGAATGTTTAACCCTCGGTGAAAAAGAGGGCTCGGATGGAAGGTTTCAGGCAGAATGAATGCCCGAGAAAGTTGGAATACTTTCTAGAGGCAAAGTTTCGATGGTTAGCTTCTGTCGATGGATAAAAGGGGTTGCTTCAGCAACGGGAAAGTTCATTTTAATTGTCGGAATTTCTGCTCAATTATGCAGTCTTCTTCGAACATTTATCAACTTGTACGTGTCTCGATATGATTACTAAAATATTTAAATTAGCTCTTCCAGTAATTGAAACTGGCAGCGGTGTTCCCGTAAATTTGTTCAGGATAATTTAATAACTAATAAAAACTGACGAGATATTAAATCATTATGAAAGTTTGCACAGTTTTAAGCCATACATTCTAAAACAATACAGTTTCATTGAAATATTTAAAATAATGTTCACAATATTCTATAAGAGGATTAATCCAACCATCTAATGGAAAGAAACTGCTGAAAAGTTTTTCGATATTCTCTCGTTTCCTAAATCCTTTTTGCGTAAAGAAATTGTCAAGTGAGCAGATACAGTGAAAAATGGATGGATATAAATCAGGAAGATAGGGGGGGGGATGAGGTGGAACTTCAATATCTACGGTAGAGCTTCGATAGATGCAATCTCGATAAATTGCAAGAAAACCTTTATTTCATTCTGCCAACGCGTAGCACAAGAGATTACTTTGTTACGAATAAACAAATGAGAAGTGATAGTTAAATAACTGTACGCGTTAGATCTCATATGATTGATTTGTTTTCGAAGTTTTCTCATTAGTTGTACAAATCGTGATTCGTTTCCAATTTTAGTTTCACGCAGTTGTCGAATTTCTGCTTTTGTTTGTACAATATTTGTGCTTTTGTTTCCTATTCCTTTTTCATTCTTTTACGATCGGACCTTGAACAGTGCTAAATAATAATTAACAATATTTGTTAGATCGAAGCATTTTAATCTCAAATGTAGAAAAAACGACAAATTAAATCTTAACGTTTTAAAAAATTTATAATTTCAAATTTTTTAAATTCTCGTTTAGAAGGATTTTAAATTAAAGGGATTTTTTTTTACATAAAAAGACTTGTTTTTAGAATACAGATTATAACGAACACGATGTGTTAAACGATATTTGCATGATATTTCAAATAATTTATTAGGATTAAAGAGAGATATATAAACCGCAGAAAGAATCAGAACGACTGAATATCGAGAGCTATATTCTAAACTACATTTTATAAGGGCCAAGTTCATTGATTAAATGCGATCGGTCTTGTGTAGATGAAATGATCGATCAGAGAAATTTAATAGCAACTCGTGTTGTCGGAATCGGTTCGATTGAATCGTATTTTTCGGGTCAAAGCGCATTATAGATACGTCGATACTCGATACGGAGTCGCCTTATAACTCTGGTAAATTGCATAGTGAAAGCCCCGTGAGTGAAGCGGCCCGATCCTACGTTAGAAATTACATTACGTCGCTGAAGAAAGGGGAGTTGTACGATTCCGTTTCTCAACTTCGACCGACTTATTCGTCGCGGCACCGTTTATCGCCGTTGATACGAGAATTTACATTTTTATTTCACGTTAGCTGGGATTTCACGGTCTTAAGTGGGATATCCTTCGTGACATAGAATTTATTTCTGTGAATTTCCTTCCAGATAAACGGTATATAATTTTCTTTATCGAGAAGAGAACACAAATTACGAAATGTAAAGCGAATTAATCAATCGAATTAGTCCTCCACTGGTTTCGTTGAATCATTGGTGAGCACGACAGTTTAGGTTGAGTTTTAATAATTTTGTAATTTAATAATTCATATTCTATATTATATGTTTCACACGATAGAACTTATTATCTTTACGAAAAGCATACGCATGAAAAGCAAATAATCTTTATGAAGGTCGCTCGTTAATGTCTAATTTATCGACACGTTTAACACATGTGTAAATGATGAATTAAAACTCACGAAGTTCTGCAAAAAAATCTTCACAATAACTAATATAATTGTAACCGATTAAAATTTGTCTCTTATTATGAATTGCTAGTTATGATGATCATGTAGCTCGTTAAACTAATTTTTATTACGAAAAAGGAACAATCACCGAGATAGAACAATCGTACAAAGCAACATCGTTGTCGCAGCTTGAGATAAGTAAGATAGAACGTTATCGAATCATCATTGAGAACTTTTAAACCGAGCGAGGACAATCGTTTCGCTATCAGGTTCTTATACTTTAGCTAAATATCTGAAAGTAAATCGAACTGTTGATCGAACGAGTGCACAGAAAGGGTGTTAAAGCGGTCCATACAGTTCGAGATTCGAGATGGATGGAATGGTATTCCTTCAGGATGGTAGAGCGTTACACGTCGATACCCACGAAGACTTATATTCCTGTTAAATTGCATCCTAAAGGTGGAGTCCGCGATTCACGATAGTAATTTACTGAGAAAGTAGGTCTCTGCGTCCCGACTTGGCCATAATGTTCTTTCATTCGCAGAAGACAATTTAAATTGTCTGAAATCCGTGGTGGAATTACAACGCCGGTGGTAAATTGCACGAACATTCTGCATGGGCCATTCGATCTTCCTCGAACCTACAATTCGTGACATTTTCATGTTTCAGCAGATCCTGGCTGGGTTTCGAGCAACGAACTCGTCACACGCGTTTTGAATAGCTAACTTGAACTACGCGTGTTCGTTTAGCTTTAGCTTCGTTAGCTTTTGGAAGCAAGAATCTGCATTGGTATTTCAGTGATTTAAAAGTCTTCTTCGCGTATTTTAATCAAAAGATTAAATAGATAGATCAAAATCAAAAGATCTATCTACAAAGAAGATACAGTACATACTAGGTAGGAAGGTATATACCTATGTTTTCAGGTATCAAATAATAATTTCCTAGGAATTTATACTAAATTATTTTATATATTTTAATATATTTTCACTGCAATCAATTTTAATAAGAACCAGCGTTCCATATAGCGAATAAAAATTATAGCTATCTATCTAAAAATATTTATAGTTTCATTACTGCATAACAACCATAATCAAAAGCATAATAATGACCATAACAAACTAACAGGATTTTTTCAGTCCACTGTAACGAATATAAAAAATACTTTATTCTTCAATCTCATCTCATAAACCTCGCATTCACAAGAAACACGCTGAGAACTAATAGCCTAACCACATTACATGGCCACCACATGAAATCTCAAGACACAGAGTTAATTACCTATAAAACACCAGTGACTCAAGAATTCCAACCTCCCATCACATTCTCACCTACTACTTACTTTCACCATTAGCCAACCGCATAATGTTACATCAGCAAGCTTGACAGCAGCAAGCTAGCAACGAAACGACTGTTTCCCCAGTACCCATCGTGTTAAATGGAAAAAGCACTGGCATCTCAGTCTTTACAATCGCGAAACGTGTATATCGACGGTTATAACCGGACAAACATTGGCCCTCGATGTAGATATGCGCATACACGAGTATGCTTATGACCGGGTAGATACGCGAAGAGAGGAAAAGTTTTTCCCGTGGCGTGTGGATAGCCTCTCGAGATTTTCTCGTGGAGGGCTGCCGGATGTTTGCGCCTGGCATAGGGCGGAAACGGGATGTCGTTTTCGAGTATCGAAGACGTCGGTACCGAAGGCCAGTGAGCCTTATCTCCGGTCGAAGGGGATTTTCTTCCATTATGTACGTTTCTAACCGTGGCTGCACAATCGCTGATGCTCGCAGCTCGGTTAGATCCATTGTAAACAGAGCCATTTGTCAGCCGGTGGCTAGCCGCACGCGCTACACGATCAACCCTTGCCTGATCTCACCCTTTTCGGACCAACGAAGTTCCGCTTATCGGGCAGGAGTTGGGACGAATCTCTCGAACAATACTCTGGATAGAATGTATCTATTGTCGAGACGCCACGTGTGAGCCTTGGCTTAACGAGCAGCCTATTGTCGTTGCTTTGTGCCGGCCGTCTTAATAAATTTCCACGTCGTCGATGCCTCTGCCCTTTTTACGCCTAGAAATATTGCGAGAAGGGATCGATTGCTGGGACACGCGAAGGAAAGGAGGTTCTTGCCACCTATAGGCGTAAGCTTCTCGGAAAACTTCCGGAGAATAGGATGGCAGAGGGTGATTATTTAGTGGATTATTTCGGCTACGAGAAAAATTCTGATCGAGTTATAATTTATCGTAGAAGCTGTTATTTAGGGCGTTTTTAGGAGGAGGAGGGAGCTGCATGATTATGGTTAGTAGGACTGAAATAAGGAGGTGTATTGCGTCGTTCGTGATTTGACATATTGTTACGAGATGGTTATTAAAATGTGGCTATGTTCTTGTGGTTGTAATAAAAATTACGAGAATCAGAAGATAGACTTTCTGACGAAAACCGATGGTAATATTGTGCGACGTACCAGGTATGTAAATATGAAACCGGAATTTTTGTATAGAAAATACCTGTTTATTGTATGAAAATGATTAAAAATATTTTATTCGAAGTATTGCCCATCGCTAGCTATACATTTTTCCCACCTGTCTGGCAATTGGTGGATGACACGCCAAAAAAACTGTCGCTCTTTTGAGGCAAACCATTCATCGAGCCATTTTTGTACATTTTCGTAAGAAGTGAAGTGTTGGTCAGAAAATGCGTGTACCATTAATGCAAATAAATAGTAATCGGACGGAGCGAAGTCTGGTGAGTAAGCCGCGTGCGAAAGTATTTCCCAACTGAACGCTTCGATCGTTTCCTTGACCGGTTTTGCTGTATGTGATAGTGCATTATCATGAAGCAAAATTACTTTGTGTTGCCTTTTTTGATATTCTGGTCGTTTTTCACGCAAAGCTTGATTCAAATCGATCATTTGTTGTCGGTAGCGCTCAGTATTAACGGTTTCTCCAGGTTCTAACAGCTCGGTGATCTTTTTCGGTGGTCTTCCACGTTCTTCGTTACTCACGTCAAAATTGCCACTTCTGAATTTTTTAAACCACTCAAAGCACTGTGATTTACCAAGAGCATGCTTACCGTAAGCTTCGACAAGCATTCGATGCGATTCTGCAGCAGTTTTCTTCAAATGGTAAATGGTAAAATTTAACATGTTCAACGCTATTACAAACTATGCTGTTGTATGAAACTTGTATTGTTCTGAGTCGAGAATGTTTGTGAGATGTCAACAAAGACTTTTGGCATCAATGACGCAGTTTAGTGATAACTACATTATCAGCTAGGGCCATCTATAGGCAAATTCCGGTTTCATATTTACAAACCTGGTATATTATGTTTTTACGTATCTTATTTTATAATTGGTTCTCGTAGTATGATTTCTGCTAATTGCTATCTGATAATTGATTAATAATACAATGTAATCGATTGGCCAATATGACTCATGAAAGATACGGATAGGATGTTAAGGGACTAACTTCCTTTGCTAGAATAAAAGGCAAGGAGAGCAAAATCTGTGGGATAATTTCAACACATAAACCATAAATAAAGCTTTTTCAGTTCACAATTGCAGTTTCTGGCCTGTGAGCTCGTAAATTCTTAACGTCTGACCGATTTTACAGCCTCATTACTCTCATCGAGTATACATACGTTGTAAGTACACGTACAAAATGCAAGGATTTTTCTAGCTTTTCACTGATGTACGTCGATTAAAATTCATGATATGCATCGCCTCGTGATTATCAAACATAACGATATTCTTCACGAAGGACGAATATTTCTGCACGTCCTCTAAAACCCAAAATCACAGCGTCATTAAAGAAAAATATAATGCATTTGCGATGAGAAGCGTAGAATGCTAGTACTCGTCGTTTTTTGGACCATTATCAATAGCAGTAGATGCTTTTACCGAATCGTTTATTTTATACTCGATACCGTTTCTTCTCAATCGGTGAGATTGGGACACGATCAATAGTGTTGCTAATATTTTTCGATATTGTACGAAAAATTTCTATTTGGATGAAAGATTTACGAATATTTTGAGGAGTAAACGATCTTTTTCATAAAATGTTCATCTTTTGAGTTGTGTTTATCTCTTTCCTCCATTTACTAAGTTCTATCTGCTCTTAAAACTCTGAACCTTCTTTTTTACCATATAAAAGAATCTATTCTAACTTAATTTATTATATATCAAGAATATTGATTCAAAGTAATTTCAAAGTAGTAAGTATTGATCAAAGTAATTGATCAAGTAAAATGATTCACTCAGAAGCCAATGATCAACCTCATCAAGAATCAAGACAGTTTCAATCGTATAATTTCTGAGAAATTGCCTAAATAGTAGTCATGTAAATTATAATGTAAATCATGTAATATTAATCAAATAATAATCATGCGCTTTGAAATAAAAATTTAGAAGCTTGTAAAATGTAGATTTTGATTTCTGTGTGACTCAAATATTATAAATATCATTAAATAATATTATCAAAGTAAAATCACTGATATTACGAATCATGCACGGATTTCTACGTATAAGCGAAATATATAACCGTTCAAGATTTTCTTGAAAAGTTTTCGCCGTTAGAGTATCTGGGATACAAGCCATTTCGCGGAAGAGTGCCTCCAAATTTTACCTTCGTTCTTATTTATTATCCTCCATCTTGCCCTCCTACAATACAGATCAAGTGAATGCGAATTGTCGGTGCTAAGCTTCCTGTTATCTGGAGCCAGTCGATTTAACAGCGATTCTTATCGATTCAGTTCGCTCTTTCAAATGAACAAAACGAAACTTTTCTTGTTTCTCCTTTTTCTTTACTCTTTCGTCGTCTTCGTTTCCCCGTTGCGAGGTACGAGGAATTTTTCGCGATCCGATACCCAGTTCACTTATCTTTCCAACCCTTAATTGCTATTGAAGTTTCGTATCGGATATCGATCGAGAAAGTACGCGATTCTTTCGTTCGACCGTATTCACGATCCCATTGCCATATTTAACCAATAATTTCTTAAATAACATCTGTCGCAAATGATAGAAACCAAGGATAGGAATAGAAAGTTTTATATTGGGAACGTGGTTCGAAGTATTTTTATCTCTGCTGTTCTCGTTTCTTTCTCACTTTTGTGTCTTCTCAGACCATAAGTAGATAGCGTATTTTTATACAAATTTATATCTTTTATATTTTAAACACAATTATAGAAACAGATTGCAAATAGAGATTCGTTTTACCTATTAAAAATGATAACGAATAATTTACTGTGCATATTTTATACAGTTTTGTATATTGCACGAATTCTGTGCATTTTTGTATTTGTAATTTTCGCATAAATGCATAAAAATTTGCGGTTTAATCATAAGTGGTGATTAAACATTACGTTCGCTATATTTCTCTATAACGCTCTCATTTTATTGTCGAGAAGCATCCATAGGCATTTGTTCGAAGTTAGTTTGTTCCACTGTATAGGAATTTACCTTAAATCTGTAGCGACACACGAGTCAACGGAAGATTTGAATGGGGAGAGACTCATATTATTGTGCCTTGGAATACTAACGTTGTTTTGGTTCGCTAGGTTCAAAGGTAAACGAACTCCAGACAAAATATTATCGCCGTTATTTGTAATTGTTAACAGGAGTTACATTTGAACTTTTTGTAATATCATTGGTCGATATAAATAGACGAACGTGCTCTCTAGGACAATCATTGTAGCGAGTCATACAGTCGAACAGCGAGCATAGAGTTAAACGGTATTATTGAGCGAGCGACGATTACGACCGGCATATACTTTTTCTGTACTTGTAAAGTGATTTTAATATAATGGACTATTATAATTTTATCACTCGTCTCTTTAATAAATCAACCAATACGTATAATATAATCGCCTCAAATGAATCTGGATGAAAACGATATCCTTGCTCTCGATAAATAGAAGCATCGCCACTCAAAGGCACCAGAAACGAATTTATTAAAAAATTTCGATGCTTGAGGTTCTCGTCGAGGCAACAGCCGGCAAAACTTTTTCATCTTCCGGTGCTTCAAACCGATTAGACGCAACGAAACATTTTTGTTCCTCTTCCTCGAAGAACTACTCTCCTCTTTAGGAACGAGAATCGAAAAGTTTCTGGAAATTGGATCAGCTGGTTGTTCACCAACGACTTGAAAAACTCGTCGAAGTGTTGAGATCGAGCAAGCCGCCATTCCCGAGGACCGTTTCGTCGGGGTCACGGACTGTTTTCATCGAATTTGACGGTATTGGCCATACTGATCCTCATACGGTTTATCCATACTCGTGGAAATTTTTTTAAACAATTGTCCTTCGTTCGTACAAGTAGAGTTTTAATTTCATTGACTCAACCGATTTTAACGAAACTTTTACGTTATACGCTACTGTTCATAAGAATCTGAATATTTTGAACTTGTCATAATAGCGCGTGAATCTTACGAAATTTTATAAATTAACGACAGATTAATATTTGGAAAATCATTGTAATTCGATTTATTCGTAATTTTGTGATTGAACGATATATTGTTAAATGTAAGCAAGCTGTTTAAATATTTATGACTAATGGTTCTTCGGTTTCTATGAAGTAGAAGTAAGCTGGAAATGGACTAGACACGTTTATAATAGGATTATATAAGGATCTAGTCTCCCTTCTTTCTTTTATATTCTAATATCATTTATTTTATTCCCTTCTTCGACATTTCTTCCTTTTCCTTCTGCCTTGGTTCTTTAACTACTAATCCACTCTATCATTCTGTCTATCTTCACTAGGTGTTTTAACATGTCCAAACCCTGATGAAGTAAACTTCTTTGTCATTACATATCACTCGCATATAAGAAAAGGTACACGAAAGTTTTTGAGTTATTTCACTTAGAAACTTTTCATATGGCGACCTTTCGTGTTGTAGCGTCGGAGAAACTTCCATGGTTTCTACCATGAAATTCAGAGTTCAAATATGTCCCTTTCAACGATATTTTTGTTTCATTGTCTCGTGTCCAGAATATGAAAGAATTTCTTATAAGCAATAAACGCAGGAAAGTAAAAAGGGCAAGGAAAAAAAATTGAGAAATGGCCGAGTGAAATTAATATCTAAGCCGAGATTCAAAAGCGAAATACTTCAAAAACAAATAATTCAAAGCTTTACTCTTGGCCTATATTTGGTTGATTTATATTGCAGATCCTAAAAGTTTTATTAAAATTGAAGTTTGAGCTGTTTCTTTGTTGGCAAAACAATCGAATATCAGAAAAATAAAAAGGGGGACAAAACATTAAAGCTTCCACTCGTTTCCCTTTTACGAATTTATTTTGTTTATATTTTAATACTCACAACGTACAGCGGCTACGAAAAATATCAGCATATCACTATATTTATTAGATGCCAATTAATTATGTGCAAATATATAGTCAAGAAAAATTTGATGATATGAAAATGAATATGTATGTGGAATCTGATAAACAATTCTTCGTTGAAAAATAAGAATATATGTTAACGCTTTTTATATCAAAATTCACGAGTCACGTTCTCACGTTCATCGTATAAAGATAGATCAGTGGCGCTTATTTAGCAATTATTTTGACTTTTATTAACTTTGATTAACCTCGTTGATTCCATCTCGAAAAGAATGATTCATGTGGCGTAGAAGAGATGAAATGATTAATCTATACCAATAGCAACCGCACGATAAAACCCTGAGCGATGTTTTCTTCAGAGATAACTGCTTTTCACCGTTTCATATTTTCCACCCTTACGACGATACGGCTCCGCCGTTCAGTTTCATTCTCCAGGAAATGGTGGTCATCCGCACATCCGACGTAATACTTTGGCTGCATTGTTCTAAATCGCGTTTTCCAACCTTTTATTATTCTCTCCTTTTGTTTACGAATATTTCGTTAAAACACGGAAAGATAAAATGCCTTTTACATTCGCGTTTATACAAGCAGAATGACTATTCAATGACATTGCTTTAAATATTCACAAAATACTCGTTACTCGTACACTGTAGCTACCAGAATGGTCGACATTCGTGTTGCTATTCCGTAGCTTTTCATAGAAATTTTGTAGGTTTGCTAATTTCGACGATTCCCTCTTTCCAATTTTACAAAACATGTATGTTAATATACTCTTGATTAAGTTTCAACATCTTAATGTGAACGCGTTGAATACGTTACAAACAGCCGATTCAGATACCTCCGTTAACCATCTTGACTTTTCAGTCGTGATTTTAATTTATCAAGAAACAGACGCGCTTCTCCCGCTACTTCCCCGACGAGTTGAAAGTCCTCATTCCTGAAACTCCTTCCACCAGCTTGTCAGAAACATTTTCGAATATTTACGACGTTCATTAAGATTCAAGAATATTCGCGACTTCCACCGTTAACCCCTTCGAATCACCTTTTCGCTCGTTATCAGTTATGCTCGACGGTTTTCAACAAATTCTCAAGCATGCTGGAAATTGCCTGCCTAAAAGTCGATCTCCACCGTGCAGAGGGGTAGAAAACGTGGGTAGGCGGGTCCTTCGGAGGGTGGACGAGGGTTGTTTAGTCGCCGTCGTTGTTAGACGCGATATTCCTTCCTCCATTAGGGAAATGAATTTCTCTCCCATCTCATCCGATCATCTCCCCGTGACAGACTTAAGAAAAACTCGCTTCCTGGACGCTTCTCATCCCCTCGAGCCGCCCACGGATGGAACTTCTCTCTTCTACCTCTTTGCCAATTGTCTCGAATCCTTATCTTGCTACCAGACAACCCTCTACCGTCTAATTTAGTCCGTTGGCCAATTATTTTCTGTAATTAACGAGCTTCCGCAAAACGGAGCGCTATCGTATCGAGATTGTCTTCCTCGTGTTTGAGAATTCGATGCGAGGGACCGATCGATAAGTTTCCGCCAGCCCATCTGTTTACCTTTCAGTAGTTTGAGTAAACCGAGAAAAATTAGCTGACAGTCAGGTACATTTTTCAAGCGTGCTATGAATAGTTAACCAATAATAATAGTAGATAACGATATACTAATACTAATTTACCAATACTAATATTAATAATAATAGTCAACTAAAAATAGTGGAATTTCATATTACAATATTATTTCAATAAATTTTTCCATTTTTCAGAGTGAAATCTGTACCTTTCTTTCTCTTCCAATAAATGCGATTTAAATATTGGAGCTATCCACTTATTGTTGCAATCTCTTCAATTGTTTACCATCCTTATTCGAGTGAATCTGAAGGGTTTGACGTATGAATATATGTAGATGAGAATATAGACGTGTAGGAGGATTGGAGAAGGCATGTGAGGAGGGTGGGTGAGTGTATTAGTAGGCCAGGGTAATTGTACGATGGGGTGAAGGTAAAAATCGGGCGAGAGAGTCGGTGGAAAGTGTACGTGATCGGACTGGGATATTCTGGATGGATAGATGGAAGGTTAGGGGGAAGGAGGGTGGAATTAATTTTGATCTCTCGTGGATGCATTAGTCGCCGAGGGATTTTTATTCGGGGAATGTAGTTTGAAAGATTGGAGATCTTATAAAGACCTTGTTTGACTGGATGTTCGATATGGAGTTAATGTATAAAATATAAAATTACAATTATTAGTTTCAGAGGGCTTTCACTCGTAGAATGTGGCTTGAAATATTGAATATATTTTTTCAAATCTTATTTAGATAAATGACAGGTTTGAGACGTAGATAGAATTGATATGCCTGATGTTAAATAGGAAGATATTAATTATAAAGATTTTCGTATGGAAATAGAAACACATGGAAGTTATAATATACTAAATTAATATATCAACATTTATGAAAATTTAATTAAATTTCCATCGGGAATTATTCTAAAAATATGGGGCACCTTGTACACGAACTATATTTCATTGACGCGTCTATTGTCCTGATCCAAACACTTTCAACTCAGCCAAGAAAGAAAAGGATCGAATCACCTCCAAAGTAGATTAGTGGGTTCGAAGAAGCGTGGTTTCAGCGAAGCGATGCTTTTTGATACCGAGAATGTGCTTTTAATTGTAATAAAAAGCGCATGAAGAAGGTAGAGTGCCTTTTCTTGCTTTTGGTAACGAATTCTAGCGGAACACGAAATGGGGCTTAGTGTCCTAATTTGCTTAGGATTAAGATTTATAACCACTCGTTCGGTTTATTTATTAAGTGTCACTATAAATTATTTGATATCACTTGTGATTCAATCTCGCGATACAGCACACACATGGTGTATTGAATTTCTATAAAATAATTTACGGGTCGCCAACAGCAGTACATTATAAACACACAGTTATAAAAGTTGAAGTTCAACATACGAACCATTGATTTTCGAAATTAATATCCGATATTCTATTTTGATTTTAACAGGCTATTTTATGACGAATACTGTCTTTTATTCATATTTTCTCTAGCAATTAAATATTCTATTTCTAGCAATTAAAAATATTACAAATGGCATTAACACTAATGAATACGTAACTGAAAATTATTTCAGCGGATAATTAATTCAGCGGAAAATGCCGTGGAAGATGAATATTTAACACGGTAAAAGTCTTAAAAATAGTCGAACCTCTTGCATCAAAATCTCAGTAATCTTTCAAGACAAAAATATGAAAATTACTAAATTATTGAAACATATAGTGTTTAATTCATCAAAGCGTATAATTTAAAACTATAATTCGGGAAATTATTTCGCAAAGTGGAAATTATAAAAGTAAATAAAAAGTTCAGATTCTTATCTTCGATCTTTAAACAAAGCGGACTTATATTAGTTATAAAATGATGTAATAGAACTTGAAAGGTAATGATCGTGGCTTACGAATTACACTCTCTCTTTGCATGTAGGAAACGAGGCGTCATTTTCGAAGTGCAAACCGGAAGATCGATACGGAAGTTACAGCGAGACTAATTGGATGTCGTAAAGTTGGAATATCCAGATATCGAGAGGCTCGATACATTATAGGCCCTGACGTGCAGCCATTTTTTCTTCCGAAGTTTCTTCCAAGCTGGTTGTTCTATTAGTTTCGAAGAAAGTTTTTATGGGTCGCAATTCCGGAACGCCTACTTCTTTCTTTTTTCCCTTCTTTTTATTTTCTTTTTCGCTGTAATCATGAGGGGATCCTGCAGATTGTTTAGTACGTTTATACAGGCTCGACTTCCAAGTCAGTCTTTTTTACTTTCATTAAAAGTCGGCGAACGTAACTTTCATTTCTTCGATTATGAGACTGTAACGACTAAAATGAGATCAAAATTAAGTCTCGGTAGTTTTAAATGAAATTGTGTCGCTTTAACATTGAATAAAAATTATTTCTTTTAATATTTAGTACATGTAACGATTAATTGTTTAATCCTTCGTAGACGAACAGGATTGTTGAAAATTCAGTTTTTATCCTTAACGAGGAAGATTTAAATTTTTGACTTTTAATAAAAACAATTTTAACTTCGATAATCCTAATAAAATGCTAAAATAACATTTCTTCCTATATCGTTCAGACCCTAATATAATTAACACATCGATGATTCCTGCTTTCCACCCCTACCAACCCTTACTCGTCCTCGTATAATCCCCTTTCTATAATAATCTCTTGAAACAACATAAATAATAAAACGCTTTTACGATACTACGGATATTTTTATTTTATCGAATACGAGTATCGAGTACTACGTATACTTTAGTTAAGCTTTCAGACCAGCCACTAAATTATCGTTAAATCAATTATCAACAATGCGGTGTTGCAGGAAATTGGAACGCGTATACTTGCACAAAATTCAAGCCAAAAGCGATGTAAAATATATCCGTAAGTTGCAATAATGCTTAAAATTGTTTCGCGAATTCCATTGGCGATTCTATATTTTTGATCGGATGACACAAACAATCGCAACAAACGTTAATCAACGTATGAAATCCTCGCCCATAGGGCGTGTTTCTATACGAACGTGTCGTTCATTCATTAAAAATTTCATCAACGAATAATTTTACTGGAAATAACGTTTTAATATTTGCCAGAACAAAAGCGTGGCATTTTGGATCTCATGAAGAGCTTCTTCCTTGGAATTTTTCATTAATATACGAGGATAAGTTACAACTTCTATCTCTCACAGGGAAATAGTTTTAAAAAGTACGTTGTCAATCTGTTTTATATTATCAAAATTGTTTTTAGGTTTAGAACTGTTTATTCGACCATTCGCGGAGAGACGCAATCGCAAGAAAGCACGTCAACGGGAGTCGTAAATTCCCGTTACGATTAGATAATCGACGCCACGAAATGATCGATCCCCTTATTTCTGTTAGAATAATAGGAGGTGGTTCAATCGAGTTTACACTGAATTAACAGGTATAAATTAATGTTTATTCCAACAACTTTGCAAAGAAGATATAAATTGATAAGGTATAATTGAGTTTCTATTGATAGCCAAAGTTACAGTGTGTAGTACGCGACGTTAGATGATGACGGTTCAAAAACTGCATAAAAACTCACTTTCTGTGAAAATGATGCTGCAAAGGAAAGCTTGCGATGGGTGGGTCTAATGATACGAAAATAGCTGATTTGTTAAGGACAAGTTCTCGTTGGGAGAGTGAGGGAAAGACTTCGCTGTCAATTGGCTAATTTTCTAGGTTGGTGGGTGAGGAAGCGTGTTAATCGCCCCCGAAAGAGAGTAGCTAGTGGAAAGCATCATACGTGAGAAAACTAACTTTCCCGTAGTAAACAATAAACTTTTAGAAAACGATTTAGTAAAGAGATGTTTGTTCGGTCTGAAGGACCTTAGCTAGAAAATTCCTGAGAGTTATGGTAGGTCTTTAAGGCTATTGAGAGTACGTAGTAAGGATGTGCGGACATCTGACTGTCATCTTGCCCGCGGTGTATGGCCTGGTCTAGGTAGAGTTTATTTTTTTTATTTTTTATTTTTTTTATTTAATTCTTTTCATTCGCAATTTGTCCAATTTGGGCATTTGATAGAATTTTTTAACTAGGTAGAGTGTCGCCAAACGTAACAGGAACTAAACCCGTGAATCTTCATCCCTTTGAAAATTTTCAAAGAATTGCTCGTCGTAATATTATACGATATCGAAAATATTAAACTATTGTTTGCCTTAATACAGTAATTATATTTCTGGCTCTCACAGAAGATTTCGGCGATTTATTAGTTATTTTTCAAAGGCTTTATCAGAACAAGAAAAACAACATAAATGCTCATCATATTCTTCTCCTGCGATTTTCATATTCTATCTATCTGCATTGCTTTTTGGTCTCTTTCTCTTTTTGTTTCTGTCTCTCTGTTTGTCTGTCTCTCTCTCTCCCTCTCTTTCACTCACTAGAAGATCTTCCTGTTTCGAATCGTTTCCGTTCCATTATTTCCAGTTCGTCAAGTTGCCGAGTTTTGAGGTCAGCTCATATCGAAGTTTCAAGTCTCGCTACTTCGGCAGGTTATCAGTTCCTCTGTACTGGACTTTCGAATCCACCGTATTTTAGAATTCGTGCTGTGATCAAACTTGTATACGCGTAAACTCTGAGCTTTTTGTTAGTCAAATTAGTTCAGGCACATATTATAAGACACTTAGGAGATTATCATTCAGAAACGTGACTTTCTGTTGCACGATATTGTTACGATTTCTTCTGCAATCGTATTAACAATTATATACAATGAACACAAATGATAAACATAATAAATCACATTTCCTATCTCCTATTAGAACAATTTTAATCTTCCACGTGTTATCAGCTAATTCCACATCAAAAGCATATTTTCGTTTAATTTTATCTATCAGCTAATTCCAGTGAGAAAATAAGGATTGTAGGAATGATAGTAGAAACGTCAAGAAAATACAACTTAATACTACCACGATCTGTCCATCATGTTCAACCCAATTATATTTTTTCTAACTAACTGTAACTAATTATTTTAATTAATTATAATTAATTATAATTAGTTCTAACTAATTCAAAAATATTCTCCACTTTGGACAAGGTATGCAAAGAGCCTTACTGATATGCATAATCTCTCATTACAAACCTACATTAAATACCTTCTTAAAACGTTTCAAATTCTTTTTGTTCGCTACGCTGATTGCAAGATTGAAATATAAAAATTCCTGAATTGTAACGACATTAAAATATTCCTGTTTTAGCCGACATGGCTGATTAAGGTAGTATATCCAAATAACAAACGCATTGCTACGAATGGACCGACCCTTCGTCTATATCCAGTCTTCTAACAGAAAGAAATGTTTTTGTTTTTGGTTTTATTAGCGAAAGAATTTTTTAACAGCCACGACAGGATGTTCAAATTGATTATCCCGATCGTTCTATTATATCGTTGGTAGCCGCAACGTCGGCTGCGATAGCATTAATGAGTGCAATTAATCCATGAGAATTAATGCGAGCGACAGCCGTCACGTATTCGCGTTCAATGCACGAGCGAGAAACATCGCCCGCCACCGTTCACCATCCGCCCACCCTTTTCCGCGATATTATTTATTACTGTGAACGGGTCGCGTTATATTTCGCGGGAGCCACCCGTTATATCGTGCCAGCCGGCAGGAAGTGCCTTTTGCATTTCCCGGTTTGGACGTTGCATTTAATTGCATTCTCTCGTCAGGTATGTCGCCTATGAGGATCCTTATTTTACGGCGTTATTACGAGCGCCGGGTCTTCGTCCTCCCTCGACAACCAACAGGAATTTCTCGTTTTGACAACATAATAGTCGCCCGACTCCTCCCTCTTTTTTCCATCCATCTCTCTCTCTCTTTCTCTTTTCTCCCTCTCGTTCTTTTCTTTCTTTTTCTTTTTTTTTTCTTTTTGACACGGAGAATTTCGCAGCGATTTATCGCCAAAATCGGTCGTTCTGTGTCGGAAATTGCGACGAAAATATCGTTGATTCGTAGCACGAACCGTGACGAGGACCAGGTCGTTGATATTGCTTGAAAAATTCAGAGAAGAGAGCGAGGAGGAACGAATGGTCCAGTCGACTCGTGTCGAGTTCAAGCGTTCAATTATCGGGTTTTAATTCGTGCGGAGCGCAACGTTACGAGACGCGGAAATTATTGTTAAACTGCAATGACTCTTTTCGTTCCTTTTTTTTATCTACCTCCATTTCTTTTTTCCCACTTTTTAAATTCTGCTTTTGTTACTCGCGGCGATGATTTTTTATCGTGCCTTTGGGGCCGATCGATCGATAGAGCGAGCAAATTCGGCAAACGCGACGATTTTACAGCCGTGATCGCGTTTATAGTCGAGAATGGAAATATCTATAAATTTGTGCGTGTATGTGTATGCGCACGTGCGTGTGTACGTAAGGCTCGTTTCGATGTTGCGTTAAAAGCATTTCTCTTTTTCTGCGTCCGTGTGACACGTGACTATGGCGCATCAAATGCAACCAGACGCAACGTACGTGTTCTTGGTCGGCCTGCCAGGGCGTGGTTTACGCTCGCGATGAAACATCGAATCGAACCTGGCTTTTAAATAGTGGTTTGTCGCGGCAGATACACGAATGGTTAGGGAAAATCGAGGCACAGCAGTGATTTGCCGTGGATTACTCCTATCCATCAAAATGTCAAATTCCCTGTCTGTCGCTATGTGCTGCGCGTATCTCTAACTTTCTGCCTCATATTTTTTATTTTTTTGTTAAAATATGTCCAGCAAAATCGATATATACACGTTGTTTTGTGAGCTTTGATCTAAATATTTGTAGTTTTATTATTCAGACCATTAGAAAGGGACAGACTATATCGAAGAGTGTCGTTCAAAGTCTAAGATCTAAAAGAGGAAGAAAAAAGATGTACTAGCAATAAAATTTGCTTTTTCTTTGCCATTCGATATATCTTTAGTACTTCTGCAACATCGAGAATTTTATTAATCTCTTCGTCATGGTTTCGCATAACTTTATAATTGTAGAGTTTTCTAGAGTTTAGTAGCTTTTGTTCTATGGTACATGAACAAATATTGTAACTATTGTACAACTTCCTATTCTTATTTAATAGCAGAGTTATTCTGCGGAATAAAATAACGTGTAAAATCCAATAAAAAATAATGACGTAAATACGTAATCCGGAAGGCGAGTGGGTCATAAATGGCACGGGAATCGACTGAATTACTTTGTAACCTGTTTTTATTAGTCGAATTAACTGGACCTTTTGTCTCTACCAAGAAACGAGAAAATAATTATACGGAAGAGATGGAATAACCATGACCATTTGTTATGAAATATTGCGTTATTATGCCAGGGAAGGTTGCTTTAAATTGAACAGGAATTTGACAGAGACAGCGACAACCCCATTGTGTTGCGCACGCGTTACGCTTCCGGTCCCAACCAGAATAATACCGGAAACAAACGCAAGACAAAAGGCCAGCCAGAAGGTCTTGGATGAAAGTGTTTCATAAATGTGCATTGCGTCGTGGCCTTCTGGCGGAAGTAGCGCAAGATGAGAATGCTTGTAACGTTGCGAGGCTATATCAATTACATTTCTCTTTACGTTTTTGTACAATTTTGAATTTTTTAATGCCTATTTAAAACGTTCCTCTTCTAGGTTTCTCAACTAGGTCTACCTAGTTGAAAAATTGTTCGTCTCATAAATAAAACTTTTACCATTCTTTTGAAACGATGTGAATTCTATAAGATTCTCGATGACGCGAATTGGCGACAAATAAATTAATAATGAATATTACAAATCTAAATATTGAATTAACGCAACGCGTTTCCCAATGGGTTGAAGTTTATTAAGCGTAAGTTGAAAAAAGGAAAAGTTCTAAATACAGAGGAAAGGAAAATCGTATCGAGTAAAGAACGAGGTATTATTAATAATACTTCGAAATGTTTACCGCTTTCCTCTCACGTTCATGTTGAGAGCAAAGCTTTTAAGGGTAAGGTTCTCGCAGCAGATGTAAGACATCATTACGTTACCTTGACTAAAACTTCACCTTTTGTCCAGAAGTAGAACTTCGTCTGAGTACGCTGGTTAACTTTGCTATGTGAGCTTTTGTAAATGTAAGCGAGTTCGTGTATTGGAAGATTTTACACGAAATGCGTCACTTTTCAGATATATGTAAGTAATGATGCGCTATGGACGAAGAATACCGTTACAAACAGATGTAATTTTGCAAAATCCAAATTGCGAGTATGGAACACCAGGAACACGAAGTGCAGTTTCTTTTTCTATTAAACTCTTGTCGATGATTGCTTGGAGACATTTATAACTGGTTCCACGTCCAAGCCATTGATGTAGCGACACCGAAAGTTAAATGCAGCCAGTTTGTTCTTTCTAAACGTAACTGAAACAAGGTATAAGGAACACTTTGTGTCACCTTAATCGAAGACCCTTGTTTCTTTAGGTTTCTGTCGATTTGCTGATCAACAGATTTGAAGATGTAGACTTTGACGTTTCAATGTTATATTAATTGTTCTGGTTTATTTTTATCTCTGTATGCTAAAATCAATTTGTGAAAAATATGACGTATTATTTTGGATAATTTTTGAAATCTGATTCGTCTTATGTGAACGTTTTATTTATTAACATTGGGAAATTAGTACGCGAATCGAGGCCTGACATCAATAAAAATTCTATTAATAGGTATTCGTCTTGAAATATTTGATTAAAACCAGTCGAATACTTGAAGCGTAAGAACTTCATAAAAGGAGATCCAATACTAAAAAAGAAGGAAATGCAAGAAAATAAAATGAGGAATTTCAGCAATAGGAAGCAGCGTATGGATGCCAAGACAAAGAATATTAATAATAAAAGAGAGGAGACGCAGTAAAAAAAAAAGTAGCATAACCATATAAAAGAAACTGTGGCAATGCAAGCACGCTTATTTTAGTACGCTTTAAACAACTATCTGGCATAGACATCCACATTATGATCCTTATATATCCATTTGCTTTCTCCGAAATGGTTCCGACCATCTGACCACTGCGGTGATTTCTGGTAGGTTCATTCCGGTTCCAACTATCCTTCGTGGACAGTGTCCATCCAAGATTAACGTTGGGAAATAATCCATCACTTCACAGGCATTTCCTTCTGTAATATTTTCCAGCAGTTATTTTCTATTGAGGAAAAAGAGGAAAATGGGTTCATAGTAATTTCAAATAGAGGAAGATATTTTACATAAGAAATAACAATAATAATGATTTTTATTATAATAATGGAGAAATTGGATCTGGATGCATATGTGTGAATTTACACAATGATCTTTATATAAAAAATTATAGTAATTGCAACAATTTTGCCTCGAATATTAAACTGAACTTAGAAACTGAACATAAGTCCATATTAATTTGAATTAGAACTAAACTTTGTATATAAAATCACAATAACGATAATCTTGATCGTAATAATAAAATTAGATATAGTGTCATACTAAGTGAAATCAAAGTAAAGTCTTGCTCCATAGAAAATCAAACAGGGCTATAGTAATAGTAACAAGATTTATTTGAAAAAAGTATATTCACGAAATTCTTGACATAATGTTACATACACTATGTTTGTAACAAGACGCTCTATCTTACAAGGTGAACTAATAAGGTTGCTTTGTATTTTCTGAAACGCAACCATAATCGTGGTTCATTCAATCATAGTGGTGGATGTTGTACAGCGATGCTGGAAATTGGACGCTTCTCCGCTTCTCGTTCTCCTGATGCGTTACCTGATCCCTCGGTTGCCACGCTAAAAGCAAGTTATACCTTTCTGCGACACAATCCTCGGCTATACAGGGTGGCTGCAGCCTTTCGACAAGAAATAACGGTGTACATAATTTCAACGGTGGAGACCTCCGCATTTTCACCAGAGTTAGTCTTAAATTACTTTGCCTTACGCAACACTCGTGTAAATTTCTGTTTATTTTCAACTTTATTTTCTTCCTATCTTCTCATTTTTACAGATATTTCTTAACGCTAGAAAAATACAATTGTGTCGAAAATGAACGTAGCAGGTTATTCGTCGGTACACTGCGAGTTCTAATGCATTTATGAGAAATCTGAGGGTGGAAAAATTCACAGAATGCGCGTAACACGCAGAACTACATGAAACATTCAAAGTATAGTACCTGTTATGATATTCAGCAAATGTAACAAATCCTCGACTAGCTCCTACTTTTTTAGTCGTGTTCGTAAAATTATGCAATAATTTAGCAACTATAGCAACTATATTAAAATCATGTTTTTTGCAAACATACATATTTTAAAGAAAAAAAATCACTTTACAATATCTCCGTCGAAAAGAACAGCTAAAATTCCCAATTCGAAAAATTTCTTAGGCAAGCCAAAGCCAATGAATTTAAGAACAAAAGGAAAAAGAGTTGAACGCAAGTCGGAGATTTGTCGATGAAATAGAAATGGAAATAAATAATGATAAACGAGTATGAAAGAGAGGAGGCTGGACGTAGACTGGGAAGGAACAAAGACGTTGGTCGTTTAAAAGAGGGGTTGCATCGATGGCAGGGATCGAAGGGTGGCTCGGACAAAGAGCTGGCATCGACGAATGCTTCCATTCCCTCCCCTTCCAACCTCGTTTCTCTGTCTACGAAAACGCGTTTCTCCAATCACCGACGAAATACATACACGGTGACCCGAAAATATCTACGAGCTGGTTCTGCCCTTCCGAAAGTTCCCTCTCAGCAGGATGGCCGTGGGGCTTTTCCATGAAATCGACCACGGTTCTGGAAGACGAACGGTGCCAACTGTATGTCTCCGACACGAAGGAAACCCCCGCCAGCTTTTTCGATCGTAAATTTTCCTATCCGTATCTTATCCACGACGATATAGCTACCATTTAACTATTGCCAGACTCCATAAGGAAATCTGCTTTCCTTAGTCAGTGCTTGCCCCCTCCAAACGCCTATATGTAATGGTATAATGGTATATTTGGAGGATTTTGCTTTTTCCTAACTTTCCCCGCTTCTATCTATTTCACCCCTTATCTGTTGGTTTCTCGACCCGTTTTATCAACGATAAAACGGAGGTCTTTGGACATCGAAGACCTTCGTGCCAGAGTTCGCTCGTGTTAACACGTTGTGGATCTTATATTTTATTGCTAATCGTGACTAGTGGCCAGACATCCTCTTAGCTGGAATTACTTGTGGTAGTTGGTGCTATTTGAAATCGTTGGCGCGTTCGATATTTACAGCTACATACGTTTCTGATTTCAGTTTCAATCATTGAAGACACATATTAATTCCTATGGCTTTTTATCTTCGAGGTTTCGCAAATTTGATCGAATACCTGGTATCGGTTTTGTCACGAAGTTATCATCAATGCCACTTGAAAAATCGTCCATTTAAAGCTCCTGTTATTTTTTATATTTGTCTGAATTTCGAGCGTTACAATTGTTCCCATCGATATCCATATTTCCATCGTTACTTTCGAGCATAAAATTTACGACGAGTTGCCGACGAATATATCGTTGATTTATCATATAACAAGTCGATGAAATTGCCATTTGTTACTGACCTATGATCGTTAAGAGTAGACTTGACAAAAGTAAGATGTTTTGTCATTCGACTGCAATGTGTTAATAGGTAATATTTGTTTCATGGCTTCGATAGTTGAAGTTTGAATATCCGGCTAATAGGATGCGTAAATATCCAGAATCATGGGTCGGACCATTTCGGTATCCAGATATCGCACCGTTTGGATTACGTTTCAAAGGAAATGTTATCTCTGGATATATTCGACTACCCTGGCAGTATATTACTTTGAAAGTAAAATAGGAATACGATTATAACGGACACATTTGTAGAATCGAATTCTACTTATATCTAGCGAGCATTTTGAAATCGATTTTACGCAAATTCAGAATTCATCGTAACAGTATTATCATTGGAAATATAGTGTTTTATTTTACTAATTAATTACGTTAAATGAATACGAATTTTTCAATTACGTGGAGAACAGTGACGCCAGTACTACGAAGTCGTACAGACTCTCTCATTATAATTGTCGATCGCGGACGTCATTATGTTATCGATAATGCCTGTCATTCCATTGGAAAACCATTATCGACAGAAATTTTTACGTGGCGGCCACCGTATTTTACCGATCTTATTTTTGTCTTTCTCTTTCACCGATGAAACCGAGGAAGGACGAATACCGTGAGTTGGCTGCCGTTAACAATTTTATCGGCCGATAAAAAATAGAATACACGGACTGGAATGTGATATGCTTCGATGGTGGCGGTTTATACTTTGCCAGGAATACGTGTTATGGTTAGCGAGAAAATTAACAATTCGCGGGAAGAATGCGCCAGGGAGAAACGGTAAAAAAATATTGTGTCAACCTTTCATAGCCATCCATAGTAGTAATGATTTGCGATATCGCGATACGTATTGGCATTGAAAAATTTTATGGGAAGGATAAGCGTGTCGTGAAAGAAGAGCGAAACAGGAATACAACAACGTGTCGGGCTATTTTATGTGAGTGCGCACGAAGCTCGCGATTTTAAATAAATTTTCTAGTATTTGGCAGTCAGTTTTCTCCTCAAGATCAATACAGGACGCTTTGGTATTGGAAAGCCATCTTCCAGGGTTTCTTTGCTCTCAGTTTCTCGTTTCCAGTCGTTCGTACATATTCCAACTAGATTGTGCATAGTTGCTGGTTTGCATATGCCGTTCACATGCCATTTCTGCGATGTCATGGTGTTTACATTCTATTATACTTGACGCGACGTCTGTTCCTATTCTCAACACCGATACACGCTCGGTGAAACTTCCCATTTAAGATACGTTTTTCCACGGACACAGAAAGAAGTTTAAACTTGGTATATTTTCTCTGGCCGTCTGTTGCTGTTTTATTTTCAACGTTTTCATCGCGATACAGCCTTCTTTGTACGATGAAACGCGATATGAAAGCGTACAATTCGTTCCTTTCCATTAAAAGCAAAAATCAGTTAGAAAAAGTTGAATCAATTTTGTATTTTGTTTTTGTTCCAGGTACGTGTTGATGTTCCACTGAGACGTCGACTGTTCAAATATCGTCCGGATGTGAGTAGAAAGAATCGATTTTATTGAATATGGATACTAGAACTACCAAACCTTATATCGTACCAAGACAGAATTTATTTATTATTATCGTATAATTATCTGTTAATACTTACTAACATATTTTATATATTATTAAAATATATGTTAAAAATCGGTTGTTCTAGAGTTAAAAGGAACTTGAATTAAAATTAATTTCGTTCTATGATAAACAGAGTTAAAAAATTCGATTTTTATCTTTATGTGTGTAGTTTAGAATACTTTAATTTTTATTCGATGTTTCAAAACTGATAAGATTATTAAAAAGGGAATGCTA
This sequence comes from Bombus flavifrons, assembly GCF_040668555.2. NCBI lineage: Eukaryota > Metazoa > Arthropoda > Insecta > Hymenoptera > Apidae > Bombus > Bombus flavifrons. Next base: position 4,594,043 of record NC_138455.1, on the reverse strand, counting down.
TAAGATGGTTTATATTTCACATTTAAGCTTATTACAAATTTCCCTAAATTTTTCCTAATTCTAGAGGTATCAATTAAACCCTTTAGAAGCTACATTAATCAACTCCATAAGTTGAAAGCAACAGAAACGTGATGGTGTTAGACATTACAAACACTACTTTCTAAATGTAAGAATTATCTGTATATCTTTTCGTTATATAATAATCTCTTGTAATTTATTATTATTTGTGATATCATCTGACTATGAATGAACTTATAAAAGTACGTCATTTGTTTCTACAGAATTGAATATTAATCACGCATTTATGCGATGTAATTAGGAAATTAAATAAAAGCGGAGTTTGATTTAGTGATTTGGGTTCGTGTATTTTGTGGTGTATCAAATCTTCTCATAACAATTTTTAAACGATCCAGAAGAATGAACTTGAGTTAGTCTGGTCTCAAGAACAGAACTCCACTCAAGCATTGACGTTTCAACAACGTCTGACCTGTACATCATTTTCTCTTTACCTTTATATTCGTCTTTATTATGTTTTCAATCGACGCTTATCCGCCTTTTAACTAGGAATTTTTGGTTGAACGGCTACTTCCTCCTACCGTTGTATTGTTATCCTCAAATTTATTTGAATTGACATCGTTACGATGAAAATGGCGAATGTAAACTACTCTGTTGACCAGATCAGAAGGATAATTAATGTCGCGAATGCACGCGATTAATTAGGATAGGTACCGTGACGGTTTCAGACAAATTGTTCCCGGTTCGTGTTCCAGTCACCATTGAACCACGTTTCTTTCGTCGTTCGATTTATGCGCAACGATTCGATTTCGTTGCTAATTGATTTCATTCGCGCGATAGCGACTTGATTAGCGGTTGCTGCGTGTTTCGCATCTTACGACTCGATCTAGCGTGTAAACGCACATACTGTTCGTGGTTTCATTAATTTTGGTCTACTTGTTAATATTACTTGTCTCTTAGAAATTTCATTTTTTCGCCACATATATTCTTCTTGTTTCCTCAATTCTTCGGATTAATTGTATTTTACGTTCATTATTCATGGGATATTTTATATAAATCCAATTTTGCAATGTATCCATTTCACTGGACGATATGAATATACAATACGTACACTGAATATACAATATAATTATGAAAAAAATATAATTATGAAAAAGCATCAAACGAGGTTCTTCGTATCGTTGATTAGTCTTGAATATTTTGTTTTTTGATTTAATGCGAAAACGTAGTAAAATATAATAATCCGTTAAAATGCCAATAATAAAACGCAGTGAACGTAGTAGGTTGGAAATATTGATTCCATAAACTGATAATTTAACAGATACTGCATTTTCTCGATAGTTGTACGGTTTACACTATGCAAGTGTCCGATTATACGCGTAATTATTCTACTTGCTGGACCGTGTGCGGTTCTCTTTGTTGTCGAACCATATACGCTCCTATTATACTTACCGCGTCTCCTGCATAATATATAATACACTTTACTTTTCCTGTATATTTGCTGCTTCCATTTATGTGACATTTTATCAGCTTTTCATACACGTCCGTTTTCATTTGGAAATTTAATTTTTCCAATTTTAAATATTTTTATTACAGTAGAAATCCATTTATCCGCCCTCCATTTACTGCAATGAAATATTAGTTACTGCACGATTAAACGATTATCCTTCCAGGATTGAATTCAGTTATTTCAATGTTAATTCTCATTATTTGAACAAGAATCATACGTAGCATGGTGATTTATTTTTGTCATTACCTATACTTTCAGTTGCGCACTTATAAACAGTAAACATACGTGAAAAATTGCACGATTGAAGCTTTCGTTTAATCTAATTGGCGACGTAACTTTTCACTTTCCTTATTTATTTTTGTAAAATCAGTTTTCAATCACTTGGCGAGTTGTCAAATAAACATCAGGCTGTGAAAGTTAAGTTGCCTCTCGTCCATTGTACGACTGGAAGCACCCTCGGCCGAATTAGCTCACTTCGAAATGGCAGATGCTTTTAGTGCACTTCACGTCAAAGACACGATTTACATCGAGCCGATGACGTTCGATATTTCAACCTTGGCTCACCAATCGGCCGTCTATTGACCATAATCTTTGTGGTATCCTAGTGACGCTCGGTTATTAAAAATTGTTGCCTCTTCTGAAAACTGTTTCGCCAAATGTTTTTATATTCACTCGTAATATATAAACTTTTCACCGGCGTTGATTAGTTTTCAAAGTCTCAAACATAGCAGGGTTTGTTCGACGTATACGTTTTTTCATTTACTCGCGTAATTCAGCTACGCAGCAAATATTTGTCGTGCTAATAGATTTCAACGGAAAATTTCGCGTGCGTTTCCAGCAGACGCTTTGAGAGATTTACGAATCGTTTACCTTACGGTATAACCAATTTGTGGCTTTTGTTCCATAATTACACCTTAACCAAAGACCACTGTAATTCGATATTATACCCTCCGTTCCTACAATTTCATGGCATAAATATCCCTATTCATTAGGAGACGAAGTAATGACGAGGGATACAACTTTTTGGATGTATGGTCTTTGAATAAGTTGATATTCGAAGCGTAGTTTCTGGCTGAGAAATATGCGAAGGTCAACGTACTCGTACAATTATTAGATATAATTTATTATATGCCCTAATTCTTGCAAACAGTTTTAACACATTCTTCCTACGAATATCAGATCGTAATCTTACATGAATACAACGTTCCGAATGACTAATCGCTTGCTTGGTAATCTAGATTAATCGACACGTTATGAGACGGGCAGAAGTCCTAATGTTTATGAATGTTAGCACATGTCTTCATATAATAATAATAGCTGTGAAATCTGTACATTATTGCACATTTAAAATTCCTACAAATCCATAAATGCCTATCACGATTAGTCCAGATAATCAATGTTGCATTACATCTCGAAGCTAATTAAACGCACGGTGGAACATGGCCGTTGATTAAACGGAACGACAGGCGTAAGTGGCGTGAAAAACGGCCGGTTTAAAGGGACACGTCGTGAAACTAATTCCGTTCGAAGGGGGTGAACCGCAATATCAACGCGGGACCGCAATAATCAGCGTAATTGCCAGTTCACAGGCAACAGAAGCGGAACGGTCCTCGAATATTCAGAAACGGGGTAAGAAGGTCGGGAAGTTTGGTGAAAAGCGTTCACAACGACGAGTACACGAACGGCATCACCGGGAAAGTAATCCTCTGTTGGACGCAAAAAACCGCGTCCCTACGTCCACCAGGGAGACCATAATAGTCATTACGTCCTCGAGAATTCTCTTTCTCTCTCTTCCGCTGTACCGAGCATGACACGGTGAAATTTCCCGCATCTCCTCTATTCGTATGAACGCACAAAGATAAAGACGATTGGGAGACCGGAGGAGTCGACGCGAGTTTTCATCAAACTTTTCTAACTTGCGTTTCCCTTGAAACGTTCCTCTACCGGCAACTTTTCTTGATTACACGAAATTAGAGGGAACCTCTTATCCGCGGTACTTCTTCTGTTGGAATCCATTCGTCTAAGATGTGTCGTTTTGACCGAGACGATATAGAAAGAGAGAGGGAAAGAGATCGAGAGAGAGAGAAAGAGAGAGAGAGTAGATAGGGGGTGGGAGAGGTGTGTAGGTGGAGAACGCTTAGCTTGATATTGATCGACCTTCTCCCTCCAGTTTCGCCTCACCCTTTTCCACCAGTTTCCTCGCTCTTTCTCTCTCCCGCTTTCCAGGCTGCACCTACAGGCTGCTCCGTTTCCGTCGATCAACGTGACTGTTTCTTTTCACGCCTATCCTCTCTGAAAACACCGACTTTTCCGGCGTTGTCCCGTAGATTGATAGCGTTCGTACTATATCTTTCCTTTTGCGGCTGAGAACATTGTTTATGGGTAATTTTTTTGATTTTAATTTTAGTATGATTTAAGCGCAGGCTATCATTCTCCGAGGTCCAAGATTTTGGAATATTTCTGGTAGGTTAACTTTATCGTTTAAAATTAATCATAAGACGTACAGTTATTTCCGAGAAATATGACGAGAAAATAGAAAAGGTGGTATGCAGATGTGAAGAGAAAAGAACCAGCGACAAACTGGAATTTGTTGACTTCCAATCATCCTCAGTTTGATGATATATGGAGAAATTATACGCACAGATATATGAATGATGTATATATAGCATATAAAGAAGCTAGAAAATACTCGGATCGAATGAAATCGTAAATAGATATATCGCTGTTGACTTATACATTTTCAAATAATTCCAAATAAATAAATCCATTTATCGATAGCAAATGGTATTTGGTTCTGTGATAAGTAGAGTATAGATCGTGAACCGATGATTTCCCGAGCAATTCTCGCGCGCAGCTCCTGTTTAAACTCGAAACAGTTGAAATTTCCTTATCCAGGGAATATAGCATTACGATGATACGGTTTTACGACGTGGCATTGTCTGGAGTTTTTCATGGAGGTGTATCGCTCTCGTCTACCCCTTCCAGACCTTTTCTCTTTATTCATGAAGTCACGGGACCCACCTTTATTCGACAGATAGCACGAATCGCTTCAATTTCCTTCCGCATGGTATGACGTACACCGCTCGCCTTTATCGGATTCCAACAAAGGAATCGACGGTAATAATTTAATGTCACCGTGTCCCTGGGACCGATATTGTGTTTCCCCGTCGGTTAGGGACGATCCCATATTTTATAGTATTTCACGTATCATCAGATAGATTATTATGCACCATTGACACGGAGAGGAATAATGAAGACGAAGTTTGATAAGATTGTTAACGCTTGAATATCGTTGAATCGTAATTGCTAGAAAGGATTTCCTTGTGCAAATTTATATTCTTGTTGATGTAATTAAAGAAATAAAAATGGAGATTTGTTTTAGCTACCAAATATTATAATAAACTGTACTTCGTCTTAGATATTTTATATATTTTTGCAATAATATATATATATATGTTCGCAGACTAATAACGATGACTACGCTTTTTAAAATAGAAGATACTAATAGGAACTGCATCCGAGGCCAATCACCATTACGGTCTATCCATAAACAGATGGCTTTTTATAAAAATACGTAGTTGCAGGTGTATTCCGTGGAAGCTAATCTCTGAAATTTCATATCGCAGTTCGGAGCATTTGGTTCTGGGAGGGTCGATTAATTCCCGCGTATGCAACGGCAAATTCAATGCGATCGAACTAATTCCATTTCATTAATCTACTTACGTATCTGTAACTTCGACGAATAAACCAACGTGTAAATTAGTAAATTATACACAGTGAAGCGAAAACAGTTCTCTTTATTATTTTGTTATAGACTACGTTTTTGTCCATCCTTATTTCGGTTACTGAAATTTATTGCTTTGAGAAATTATCGTTACAAAATGGTACGCTTGTTTCCCTAATCACGATTCCCAAACGAAGATAACGATAACAAAACCGATAACAAAATACGTCTCAAGATATCTCCCATTTCAACTCTTTTCACGATATTAATAAATGCACATGGTGATTATGCAAAATTTCTCAAAGCAACGAAGGAGATGACACAGTGTAGCCTTAATTCCATCACTCGGTCAATGTATGCCCTCGGGCGGCAATGCATAAGGAACTTAATCAAGAGACTTTCATCCCTGTTTTAACGCGAATGCAAGTTTCCAAGGCCGGGAGTGGAAAGTTTCGATTCTCCTGGCAAGACTTTTAACGCGCTTCACATCGAACCTACAATTACAGACCAAACTAAGAAGCGAGGATCGCGACAGAAACCATTTTTAGACGATTCTCCGTCTTTTATCTTCATTTACTACAACCTTTAAGTCTCGCACTTGTCATTTTTTCTTAACAAATATATGATACACGTAGGGATCTTCTCATTCTTTCGTTATTATATCAAAGATTAATGGTATCTCGTAAAATACGACAAGTTTCAATATTCTGTGCAAAATTCAAGATTGACTTCTGAGGTATTGGAGCTTAGATGACTCAAATAACTATACTTCTCTGTTCTCGCCGAGCTAATTGAGGAGCATTAAGTATCTTATGGAATTTCAATTTTCACATTGGTCATATCGATTACCTCCCAAAACACGTTCCAAGGGTTCGTCGAGTCGTAATGACCTTCGCAATAAATGAAAAACAAAGTTCCTTGGTCGTGGTTGAATCTAGAAATTACGCGATTCGTCATCGTTCGTGCTGTATGTAGGAAAAGTTTGAAACAGAAACGATTTCCTGGTTACGTTCATGTTTAAGAATCGTGACTGTGGACGTACAATTTATTTTCCGCTTGCGTTTCCGCCGTTTTTCAAGCCTGTCCTTAATGTCCTATGAGAAATCGGCGGGGAACGTCCTGAAACGTGGCTCCTGGCGGATGAAAGGATCGTTTAACGACCATTTTTTCGCAGTCCATTAAATACATTGTTCGTGTCGCTGCAGTCTGTCTTTGGGGAGCTTTTAAAGCGTGTTTACAACGCCGAATCAATCAAATCGTAACTATTGCTACGATCATGTGCCACTCGTGTCACCAGAAAACCAGTTTATTTTGGAAAAATTGTAAAGAGAAGAGACATTTATTTATTAACATATTCGTCGTACTCGCTTGATATTCGAGTCGACGCATATTCTTGTAAATTAGAAATTACAAAATTTTTAAGTTGAAGATCTGCCTAATGTAAAATCAATATGCAAGTGGATTTTATATGAAGATTATTATTCGTACATAACAGATTATTATTAGCATAAAATCGTGTACATTAAAAATTACGAAATTTTTAAGTTGGAAATCTGCATAATGTAAAATCAATATGGAAATTGATTTTATATGAAAATTATTATTAGTACGTATTAGATTATTATTATCATAAAATCGTGTACATTAAAAATTACAAAATTTTTAACTTGAAGATCTGCATAATGTAAAATCAATATGAAAGTAGGTTTCATATGAAAATTACTATTAGTATGTAGTAAATTATTATTGGTATATAGTAGAAGCAACGAATGAAAATCTGATTAGCAGAGACCGTATTAAACATTAAAGGGTGTTTGGTATCGTCTGAGAAGATCTAGAACAGAGAAGGGTCAGCTTCAAGATTCTTAATGGTAAATGGAGATTAGGTTTCGGGATTCCAGACCATGATGATCAAGTTAACCCTTATGAAAGATAAAGCTATTGAATTGCTATCAGTTGAAAGTCATTTTGTGAAAGCTTATAAAAGTATCTGAAGTATATTCGATGCAAGATCTCTTTCACTTGCAATTGAAGCAGTTTAATATCAAAATATTATTTTTTTTAAAACAACATTTTATTTTTTAGGAAATACTTTCTTGTATCTGCTGTCCTGAGTTAAATTTATTTATCGTTCTAGTTCAATATGCGAATATACTTCGTTAATTGTTTTCAATAATGTTAAAAATTTGTACTGCTTGATCGTTAATTGAGCCATAAAATCGATGGCCTTTTTGGATTAACGCGTTGCAAGCTTCACGAGGGCTATGAATTCATAGAAGCTGCAAGTTAAGTGCATTGCAAAGTGCACACAGCTTCCGTTTTATAGCAGACGAGTAAATTTAGCGTATGCGAAATTCAGGACACATCAGTTGTAGACTAGGTGATACTCATGGTCTCGAAACTTTGGCATACGTTGGATCTAGATTGCGTTGGATGTGGACTGTGTTAGATTCGGACTATGATAGTTCAGCATATCCTGAGTTTAAACTGTACCGAATAATGGCCATTGTACATTATTGGATGGTGTTTGCCAGGTACAGTGTTCTCTATATATAATCATACTAATCTTGGACTTTAGTAAAAACACACAGAATCTTCTAATTGGATTATATAGCAAATTTACGGAAAGTTGTTATTCTATAATTAGTGGAAACTATTTGATTATTGTTATTCGCGAGGGAAAATAAATCTTCATTAATGATAGTAATTATTTATTAAAATTTTGCGTAGTAAAGATTGTAATAACTATGATTAACCTATTTCGAAATGAAAATTTTAAACCAAACACCGACTAAAAGATTCCTTCTTCTAGTTTATCATATTATTAAACTTAAAGATTTAGAATCAGAAATTATTCGCTTAGATCAAGTCTTAGACGTAGTCTCCAATTTTTGTCAAGAAAAAAAGAAGAAGAAAAGAAAAGAGAAAGATTAAATTATAAATCGAATGATTTTGCCAGTAGTGAAAGATATGTTCTAACGAAAAATAGTAGTTATTTAATAGTTACAAATTGGGTGATAGGATCGATTACCCGTTAATTTATCTATTAATTTATCTATGCCCCTGGACGAATGGAAAACACAGTGGAGTAACTACAAATCCAATCGAATTTAACTTTCCTTGTACTCGAAACTTTCCACCCTCTATTTGCACGCGATGTTGTGCACAATTATATGCGATGCAACTTTACCGAAACGATTCATAGACACGAACGAACTTCACTGAAAGGGAGAACCCAAAGGGAGAATCAATTGAACGAAGTTGGATCTCCTTGGTCATCGGAAGAACCAGAGTTTCATAGATCTCGTATTCGCCTCTGTTTGTAGGACAATATATTAATTATTAACCATTATACAGTTATAATTACAATATTCTGGTCTATATTCTATAATGTTCTTGCTCCACTATTTCCTATAATTTTTCCTGTATTTTCGTATATTTACTACGGATATATAGACTTCGTAATGCAGATATGATAGTTCGAATTAATCTAAATAAAATTTCTTTCTTCAATTCAGGTACTTGTAGGAAATCCTTGGAATACAAATATCGTGGTTTTAATGAATTTCTTCGTTATCCATCTCTTTTTTCCGCCGTTTCACAGTATCTTTATGTTTTCAAGAATATCAAATCCGATCCAATAATAAATTTCTGATATGAATTTGTAATAATTGATATTAATCGAGATAACAAATCTTTTCGCAACTACTGTCTAATTCATCGCGAGATGTTTTTAGAATATTGTTAGGAAATCGGTTGTGAAAGCTCGGAAGACTCTTGTGAAAGATCGGAAGATATTTCTCTTGGCATATTCGTTGAAGTATTCCTCCGGAGGGCGGATGCTAGGAAAGCAAGAGAAAATATTTAAGGATTTCCTCCATGCAGAGAGGATAAAAGTACCGTTCAGCTCGATAAATTTTAAATCATTTTATCTCCGCAATACAAAGCTGACATAGTCATTGTATTTATCTCTGGAGGTTGCTGCTGGTTCCTAGGAAACTCCCCTGCATATTTAACGTTAGCTTCCAGACTGCTTAATAAAGCTGTATGAAAGGTTAACACTATTCTGCTTGACGAACAGACTGACGCTATCGTCTATAATTAGAGGAAATTGTACCGAGTTTATTTATGTAAGTTGATCTTATTAAGTTGAATAGAAAATTTGCGCTTTTTTATTTTATTAGATACGATAAACAACGATGTAATTCTCGTTACTTTCTTTCAATGTATCATGAGTTTTTTAATTCTGTCTTTCTAGAATCTTTCTAATTTCGCTGATAAATAATCCTAACTTTCTCAGGCACGTTGTTACAATTTTCTTATTTCGAAATTATCTAAATTAAATTTTTTCGAAATTAAAAATTATCCGAAGATTGTACTACCGGCATAAATATTATGAGGATAAATACATATTCTTAAATACGAGTATTTTTAACTCAAATTTAAAAGATTCAAAGGGTATTTCTAATCTTATCGCTTCCCATGAAAATAATCAAAGATTAAAGATTTTAATAGCTAAACTATTTGTTTCTGCTTATCTCGTGACAGATGGGAAATAAATTTCGTAGGAAAAATGATAGATTTAAGTTGGGAACGTGGCAAATGAACGTGTTAATGGCTGATATGAAAATTTTGATACGTTCCCCTTTTGAACGTTTGCTCACATTTATTTACGATCTACGTGCGTGGTCACACACGCAATGCGTTCTATAAACACGCAATGTTTGCCAACGATAGGGTTCACAATTAGGTGCTGACAAATTATTGACTAATCAATTATGCCTACAAAATTGTTTGCAACATTAACCATTCCGCATCACGCAATTTAGCGAATGTATTGCGAGTCGTATGACCATGTATTTATGAATTATGCCAGATGTTTCAAGCCTGATATACGGTGTAGCCCAATAATCATAGTACGATCAGGGAAAGAGTATCAAACTTAGAAAATAACATTTTTTCCTATTTGAAACTTTGTTTTCAAGGATTTCAAGATTTAAAGATACAAGATAAGTTAGAAAGTGCGTAACTATTTAACTTAAAGAGCTGGACAAAGCTTTGAACAATTTTTTTATTACTAAAATGAATGTTTGAAATAATTTCAAATTATTGTTTTATTTTATTTCTCCGATTTGTGTTAGAATGTATTGCGATGAAGCTGCTAGGTGTCTTGGTAATCTGAACTTTCTTTCGCATTTGAGATAGTCGAGGATCAAGAAACATGAAGTCGGAAGTCTAGTTCCTCTATGAATATTTAGCATTCTTTATAGTCTAATTCGGATTCGGAACTATACGTTTCTAATTTAAGGAACGTTTATTCGAGCTACTAGCGGAGCGCATTGAAAAATCATAGTTCTTACAATTTTGAAGAAAGCGCCATTGAAATTTTTAACGAAGCGCAAGAATGCTAATTTAGTTTAAGGGTAAAATAGGTTTTCTCTTTTTTTGATACACAGTAGCATGTGAAAGTATCGGGATATTGATTTTTTGTACTGTTATATTTTAAATATAAAATTACGATAGTAATCTTGTAACGTTGTATTAAATTAAACGGAATTTTACATACGAATGATATTTTCCATTCAATTTCAATCTACATGTATACCAGAATAAAAGAGAAAAATTGATATCATTTTAAAATTAAAATGTATATTTCATTAATGGCAAAAGTTACTTAATTCTCTGATATCCAATGGCGTAATTGCATATTTTGGTCATAGGAAATGCATGATGTGCCAGATACGTCATTAGAAACGTCAAAGGGTAAACTATTTATGCAATGAGAACAATAAATTCCTGATCACATTGTAATAATTATTATCGATTGATTATTGCTGTTATTGAATATTATCGACATGTGTTGGTTAACTCGATGCTTGGAAATTATATTGACTATTTGAAATAACTAACGGGCGTAGTAAAAAAATGTACAAATTTTATCCAAACACGAATTGAGTACAGAAAACAAGTAAAAAATTTCGCTAAAAGTTTCTAAATTTCCATTACGCGCATGTATAATGCCAATAGAGACCTAATAGAAAAAGATCGAAGATTTTGTCATTTACTATGGTTCTGTCCTCTATACAACATTAAAATCTTATATTCTATTATGCAAAATCCATTTCAAAATCTGTGTTACATTTCGTTTTTCTGTAGCTCGAATTTTATTTACACGTCAGAGAAGAACGCTACAATCCGCTTTGCAGTCTTTTATTTATTCAGAAATTTGGAAGACAATAATCGTTGCAAATATTATACTAATAAGGCAATAAAATAAAATAAAAGAAATGTATGTAACATATATCGATATGAATCACGCTAAAAATGTTCACACAGATCAAATATCCAAAGTAAAGCATTTATTATAACATCTAGCGAGCGAAACGAGTCCCTGTTTAGATTTCATTTTTCTAATTACGTTCGTGAAAACGTGAGATTGCGTAAAGTTCTTCAGTCTACTCATACCGAGCTCTGCGTACACTCACGAAATGTTACATTACAGTTTAGAAGGTAAAAATATTCGGAAGTATATCCGTGGTAATGTATTATCCGTGCGTCGCATTAGCCGGTTGCATTAGTCAGGTTTCGTCTGAATGTCCCTGGAGTGAACCAGATACTTTCCGCGATTGTCTCATAGTGGATTTGCATAGTGGTCTGAATAGTGGTCGCGATACGGGCGCATTCTCGTAGGAATATGCATTCTCCTAGGTATACAGGAACATTATAGCTCAGAGGGAAACTAATGGCTGGCACGCCGATTAATTGACAACTGTCCCGTGCACGTCAGTAGGAGATTTCGGGACTGGTGATTCCGATACACATAGCGCGCGAGAGAGTAACTCGGTGTGTCGAGTATCGAAATCAATTCGATCGCCGGCAAATTAATTGGCAACGGAGCGTGTCGCGGCTGCGTATCGAGCAGAGAGATTGCCTTGCCGGAGAATTGACGTATCGCTCTCGGCGGAGCTGCAATTTCCGGATTACTCGGGATCGGCTCCCGGATCCGCGAAAATTTCGTTCCGTGACGGCGAACGTTGTAATCGAAGTTCCGTCACGTCCAAGAAATCCCATGCAAATCAGAGCTCCTGTTGCCCCGTTATGCAATTTTCGACTCCCCATTACCAAATGAATATTAAAATATATGTAGTATATTAAATTTCGAACATTGGATAGTCGAATATATTAGCCATTGTTCACGACCACGTGTAACTCTAATTTGCCAGCGAATGCAAACTGGGGCAATATATTGTTTATGCAACATAAGTATTTATTATTCTATAGTAGTTTATCTCGCTCTGTTACTAGTTTATCATCGGTTATTTATTATTTGTAATAATCTATTTCGTGATCAGTGTAATTTTAAGCAAAATCGAGTTAAAATGAGTTAAGGATAACAAAGAAAATAAGAAGAAGTACACCGTTAAGAAATACGACGGACAAATTATAATAGTAATCAAGAATAAGTAATTTAGTAAACTAAAATGTAATCTAAAATACGATAAAGAATACACATACATAGTTGAGTGTATTATCGAACATTATGCGTTCGAACAGAATAACGTAAGAAGGAGAAAGTTTCCTTGGAAGGAATATTTCTAATATTCGTGAATATTACAATTTTTGTATATTAAGCTTTGGATGTTGGATAGTCGAGTATATTATTGGATAATATGAATAGAGCACGATAAGGAGAGGGTAGAAAGTTCTTCTGGAAGAAATATTCCTATATTTGCAAATATTTATGCATCTCTGCATCTCTTTACAGCGACATTTCAATATTTTTGCGGAACGACGGCGTGAAATTTATTTCCACGCTGAGTTCCATCCTGAATTCGCAGCCGTGTGTGCCACACATTTCATTTGTACGGGATGGCGATCCGCGGTAACAAACCATCGTTCGAGACACGTTTTGCGGAGAAGTTGCTTCGTTAACTTGCTCGAATGTCTCTCGTTGTTGCTGATTTTCCCGTAGCTGCCCGGTTCCAACCTATTTCGCCTGTATATCGTCGAAATCATGCAAACAGCAAGATATTTGGAGGTGCAGCATCAGCATGAATTTTGTTTAAATCGTTTCGATGATTTCGTTCATTTCTCCGCGCAATTCGGACTGCACTTAAATCGATACTGCGAATTCCAACTGCATGCCTTTATATTTATGAAACTTATACTTATGAAACATTATGATTACTTCAAGAAAAAAGAAATCGGTGAATCAAATCATGGGTAATAAATACAATGGAATTATAAACATATTGGGTATACGTAAAAAAAAAAAGAAAAAAGAAAAGAAAAGAAAAAAAAAGGAAAAGAGAGGAACAAAATGAAAGAATCGAATCATCAGCAATATTTTGCGATATAATGGAATTAAAATATTTCGCAAAGATTGGACGAAATTGGAACTCGCCGCAATTACGGCCGCGACAGGGGAATTTATACTGTCGTAATCTGTGTAATTCCAGAGGGGCAACTAGAACATCGCGATGCAAGCTGCCATCGCCGGGCGAATGCAGAAAGGTAAATGGGATACTTTCTTCTGCGTACGCTGAAAAATTCTATGCATCCGTGAGTGCATTCACGTTCGCGATGCTGCTTCACCAGGCACAGAGGAAGGGGAAAGTTGCCTGGTATAAAATTGTCCTTCTCTCCTTTACAGGTAAAAGAGCAGTCATCGTAAAATTTGTCTGCGTAAGAAAGGGAAATTTTCTCCGTTTCTTTTACTCTGCCCAGCTTTTATGCCGCTTTACGTTACGCACGACGTAGCCATGGTTATCCATTTATCAGCAGCATCAAAAATTGATGGAAATGTGGGAAACGTTTTGGAATGATTCTGACAGGGAAATATCAGGTCTATTACAAACATACCTCTTGCAAACACAATAGCTCCGAGCGCTAAGAAGCGACAGCAGAATGTATATGTTGTATTTTATGGAAAGCTTTCTTTTGTCGTGTAATGTGAGAAAGATATTTTCTTACAGACTGATTACTATTAAGATTGATAACTAATATTTGACTCTGGTATCAAATGAATAGAAATGGTTTTTTTTTAAATTGAGGAGCTCAAATAGCAAGCGATGTAGGCGGCAAAAAAAGAAATAAAGAAATAATTATAATAAGTTCCATGCTGATTTCAGTGAAAAATGATAAATTCTAAGATAAGAAAAAATAAGATAAAATAAGATAGAACGAATATTTTCAATAGAACGTTTACCGTTTCAATTCCTCGAATATCTTCGTACAAATTCCAGTTATTTTTCATTCTATTCGGAGAGCTGTTAGGTTATTCGTGCTCGTATCAATAATCGATTTGAGATTATAGTTTACTCGGAAGCCATTTGAAATAATTGGAACGGGTTCTCGAAGAGTTTGAAATATTTTAAGACACTCGACACACATTCGTGTTTTCAATTTAAACGCGTCAGCTACGCTTGCCTACTTTTCCACTTGATCATATATCTTGGATGCATCTACGTACGTTTGGCAAATACAAAGTTCCTAGAAAGTACCCCGGAGGGCTCCCGAAAGAAAGAGATACAACTACGGGACAAGGTCGAAATGAAACATTCTGTTGACTCGTCTCTTTCCAAGGCGGTGCTTAATGAACTATTTCTTCAAACCTTCGTTCATGTTTTATCGTGTCTCTCTGAGAACGCACGACAGAAACGTTCCTCGATTCGTTTTTCCACCTAACAAAGTATATAAAGAACACTTGCAAAGGTATCTCGAAATGAATTCGTTTTCAAGTCTCGTTTGGACAGTTTCTCGTTCTTATTAATTGCTACGACACTTGGTTCAACCAGACCGTGCATATCTCCAAAAACATTCTAAACCTTGGACACTGGCTTCTATCAGGTTTCTGTAACGTCTTTCATTCGTGTTCAAATATTCGCAAGAATGAAATTTCTTCCTTTATGAAATCAAATGTGATCCTGATGTCCTTCGAACGTAATTTGGTTCGACGTATCTTTAAAAGAAAAAAGAAAAAAACATTCAACCACATCCACCTAACACCTCAGTCTCTAAAGATCTCAAGTAGTCATCTTGCACATCCGTGTAACGTCCAGACAAGTTTTCATTCACATTCAAACGTTCACAGGAATAAAATTTCCGCTGTCACAAATTCAAACGAAATTCTGACGTCGACCAAACGTGATTTGGTTCAACCTATCCCTAAAAGACATTCAATCAGGCGCACGAAAAATCTCAAATTTCAAACAGTCATCTTCCGTACCTCTGTAACGCAGAAAGGTAACATTTTCGTTGACATTCAAACGTTCGAATGAAATTTGTCGTATGGTAAAATCAAACAAAATTCTGACGTCAGCCGAGCGTGATTTGGTTCAACCTTTCTTTAAAAAACATTCGATAACATCCACGGAAAAATATCAAATCTCAAACAGCCGTCTTCCGCGTCTCTGTAACGGTTAAATCTCTGTTTGTTCGCGATGAAACATTCGCTGGGACGAATTTTCGCTGTGACAAAGGGAAGCGTGGCAGCGGTGTCCGAAACAAGAGACGGTTCGTCAATTAACGGGCACGTCCGCCAGCAGCGATGCATCAAAAGCGCATTGCGAGTGCGCGTCAAAATCCGAATCCATACTTTCGTAGTTTCCAAGGCGCACAGCCTGGAAAACTGGGTCGCTTATCCGCGGCCGCGGTCGTAGATTAAACGCAGGGATCGCGGCCGGCTAACATTCGTCGTTTCCACGACATTAATAATTATTAATACCCGGCAATTATTACGCCGCTGTTAGCATGTTACCGGAGATAAAGCAGAAACATCGCTTCCATATTCCGGCGTCAGGATGCGTCGGATCCCCGACGACACATACACCGCGCATGCGTGCAAACTGTTCCTCTCGTAATTTATATCCGGCTTTGTGTTTTTACTGGCTGGGAAAACAACGTGTCTCTATCATTTCTGCCTTCCCACCTAGAGTTTGCCTCAGAGAGATACGATGGGGTTATAAAATTGCTCGGACTAGAGTTGATGTTGTCCATGGGGTTGAAACGAGTTCGACGTTAATTTCAGCGATGTAAAGTCTTTAGAGTGTCGTTTAAAGCTTGCAACTCCGTTTTTATTGCCTCATTCGAAGATATGTGTTTTAATTTTTCACGATCGTCATCGTCTTCTTCTATTACGAGAATTGTTATCAAGTAAGAGATGAAGGGACTTACTGGCGTTCACTTTTAACGATACACTGCAACGTATACGACGATTTACTTATGTGTGAGCAATAAATATTTTTAAATAATTTATAATTTTGTACATCATTTTTTAGATTTTAATTAGAATATTGAAAGCGTTCTGAGATTGAAATAAATTTAGAAGCGCCGTACAATACGATATGCAGAAAAATAGAAGTTTCGTTACGCAAATAAATCTACCTATTCTATATTATATAGATAAAATATCTTTTCTATTCTATCCAAGGAAATTCAGAAATTACAGAATCTTCCACCTACAGTCCTGAACATCCTAATACAATAGTTCTACTCATACTCAAACTTTTACCAAAAACTAGCATTCCCTTAATCATATCTTTGTACCAAAAATTTAACAATAACGATGAAACGTACAAATTCTGTAATTTGCGTGATGAGGATCTCTTTGGAAGCTATTAACAGGATTCGTTTCAACAAAGCCGAACGATATACGACGATGATAATCAAGCGTGTCAGGTTGATGTATTGTTATCCAGGATTGCCAGGCAGGAGGGACTTATTTTCCTGGGTAAAACGGACGCCATTGTGTCCGATTGTCCGAAATTCCCCGAGTGATTCTAGTTGGGTTCTTGAGAGGGCACGGATTTCTCTGTGTAGCCGGTTTTCGGATTGGCGTGTGCGGACCTCTCTGTTTGCACGCTTAATTTCGCGCCGCTTTGTTCGTTCGGACTAGGACAACGACATCTCTTCTATTCGCCCTGGGCGAAGAAAATTCATTTTCCTCGTAGCTCGCCAGGACAGACCAGGTAGATTCTTCTGGTTTCAGATGTCCCTCTTCCGTCTAGAGAAAATTTCAGGCAGACTCTGCTTGAACCCCTTCGTTTCTCTTGGAATGGAAGTAATCGAAATTCGATCTCGGCCTGGATCAGAAATGAAGGGGCTGGTTATCAGGCTCTTTGGTTGAAACGCAAGGGTGTAGAATGATTGGGAACCGAAGGCGAAAGTAATTCGATTCTGTTGCTTCGAACATATTGGATGATTGGAGGGAAATTTATGTGATTCGACTCCAACCCCAAGTTTCGACTCTCTGTTCGATGGGAAAGTTTAGAAACGCGCCAGAGACCAAGGGGTGGAGCCGTCGACTGGGATATTGTAGTTCCTGATACCGTGCCCTATCCTGTCCTCCAGGTTGTCCATTCAATCCAACGGAATTTCCAAGATTTTTCTGTCTTTCCAGGTTCATAGGTTGATTCTGTGTTCTGTGAGTCTTCGGCTTGTTCGTCTGTTGAGTTTATACCGGTTCTTCTTTCTTGCTCTGAGATGTCAAAACGTACATGTGGTACATGAGCCTTTCGATGATCAACTCCGTTTTTTGCCAGTTTCTCAATACGTGATTATCCTCAGAAAGGTATAGAAAATAACAAATTACCAGGTGAACCTCAGTCACCCGCGAAGGACAGAACGCGTAAAAGGCGGGGAAAGAGACCGCCCAAAGGAAAGCTCGGCGAGTAGATACTTTAAGCTGTTTCAAGAAGCGAAAGGAAACAAAAACTTTTGTTGGAAAGACGTACTTGGAGGATGAAGGCGAATCTAATTCCTTCGTAACGATTGAACAGCAGGCGATATTAGCTGGAAGAGACTGACACGCTGTGCCAATTGGAGAGTCGAAAGCAACCCGTTTGCGCGTACAAACATCTCGGAATCCTCTGCTACGAGCATACATATACGAAGCTGGCACACGTATGGACGCACGAACAAGAGAAAGATGGTTGTGACAAGGGAAGCCGGACGTGGATTCGGGGAAACTGTGCACTGTTGTCCCTTGAGAATTCTAAACAGCACGAAAGAGAGAGGCGAGAGTGTGATAGTGGCCAAGGGAGATAGGAAGAGAGACGGGAACAACGGTGCAGCATCGCGGCACTCGAGCACGTTTGTTAATTAACGTTAATTAATTAAGGAGCCTCGGTGTCCGACTGCAGGCACTTCCTCTCGCAATGTATAACCGCCAACGGGATTACAACGTCCTTGCATAACCAGTAAATCGTTTCTGAAGTTTCCTCGAGCTATGCCGAAGTATCAGGGACGCACGCGTGCAAAATAAGTTCGAATTCTGCCTGACAACAGCGCATCCTAACTTTTATTTTATCTGCTCGAAATTTGGGTTTTCTATGGTGCACGTACATTCAGGGAGAAATATTGTGAATTATTCGTGTGCAAAGTTGAGAATATCGACAGATTATGATTGTCGTTAGATTACGTTATAAATGTTTATGCGTTGAAAAATGCGCAGAATATTAGTAAGAGGACAAATTTCTATTTTACTGTATCAATTAAGAGTGAATATCGTTTTCTTGGAAGCATAGTTACATTTTAAAACTATCGCCGAATATTTAAGAAAAACATTGTAGATTTAATTAAAATTCTCCACTCTTTGTTTGATTTCAAATTCTGCAGAAAATTGGAGCTCGCCGAGAAACGGCCGAGAACGTAAAACTTTATCGCGTTTTCTTTATGTCGTCACGTACACGTTATCCGAGAAATTCGACAATTATCAGGGAGACGTTGCCGACGAAGATGTCGTAAAGATGTACGCACGCACGTGAAAACGCTGCTTTAGATCCTAGCCGGATAAGAATCTTGACTCGAGCAGAATATCGAGCGAGCCACACGATTCGAGATGGATGTAAAGCCCTTAAACCTGCCAGAAAAGACTGCATTTGCCAAGAGGATCGCAGTACGTCTGTGAAATTAGTTCGGAGCTAACAACCTTCCGACGAGCTAGAACAGATCTCTTAATTAAAGAGTCACGCGGATGAATTGGCCACTCGAGTGGTGTACCTGCTGCGAATTCACCGTTGGAATCGAATTTTCTTACAGCACTGGTATTTTTGAAATTGGTGAAAAATTTCGCAAATATTAACAACACGCGAAATTATTTTTTCCCTCTTTGTCACATGTATTTTACGAATTATTGAGGGCTGAGATACGCTACATATATATACGCACTGTGTTTAGATCTTACGCAGTGAATTTATTTTTCTGAATTTTTTGCAGTAATCAAATTTTTCAGGAATACTGATATTTTCGGAATTAACAGGAGATTGTAAAATTGCAGAGAGGCGTGCAGCAATTTTTTCTCGTTTCTGGCGTATATTAAATTTTCTGCTGCACCACGGCCAATTGAGAATCAGCAGTAGCTTCATATTGTAGGTTAGTTTTACGTGGTAAGTTCACTTGTGCGAATTCTTCTCTGTAATTGAATTTTCCTGATATTTTAGGAATTGATAAAAGTTTATGAAATTTTGGAAATAATTTTTTTCTCGTTGCTCGCGTAATTTATTGAGTAGTATATTACATGAGTGTTTTGTGTAGGTTACTTTTTATACAGTGTGTATACCATAGCGAATTTTTCGCTATAATCGAGTTCTCGCGGAGAATTGGTATCTTAACAATTTTATAGAAGCAGGCATTCATTCTTTTTCTATTTTTAGAAAAATACAATTTATCGAGCGATCGATAAAGTGTTTAGGTTTTATATTTGGTGGCTTCGTTTAATGTCTCGCAGGTCCTGTTTAAAACGAATTCTTATGAAAGCAATTGTGTTCAGTATGCCGTTGAAAATAGCACCTGGCCATGCAAATGCAACAGGACATTTTTCGACTTGCGTCGTATCCAATTATCATTCCGTAGAAACTCCATTCCGTGGAAAGTCGACTCCATTGCAAGTAGAAACGTGTCAAATGGTTTTGCTTTATTCTACGATTGTTTCGGTATAACGCGCATATACTCGAACTGTCGAATATTCTTTACCATTTCTATTTCTTATATTTCTATGAAAATATTATAGATGCTACTAATAATATAATTTACCATGAGCATGAAAATTACGATAAACTAAAACATGACCAGATATGAGTAACAATCCTGACAGTTCTCTTGACTCACGCCACTCTAACAACTCTCGATACACTCCAATGGCTCTCAATATTCAATACAACTACCTGTGGTTCGTAACACACCCTTTATATTCATGACAAACGCCCTTCTTTGCCTTTTTCACCCCATCACCCTATTTTCCAAACGACGAATGCACGCCGTCCCTTTCTCACGTTCCAATACGGTCAGCCGATGGATATTCCCAATGGGGTTGGCTTTCTTTCATTTGTCGATTCGTACGCTCGTTTTCACAAGCTTCCCTTAAGTTGCTGTACTATAAGCTGCCGCACTATACTTTCATTATGCTTACCGATCCCTTTCATTCCTTGTCGTCATGATTTCTCTATCTATAGATCCACTAAGAGATTACTTCATTTGGAGATAGATGAATTTGAAAAGCACAAAGAAAGCTAGTGATGCATTTTTTTTAGTTTACATTTAGACTGCGAATTTTTATGCAAAATACCAAGTATTATAGAAAGTACTATACTTTGGATATTTTGTATATATTTCTCACATTGGATGCTCTTCTCAAGTGCAACTTTGTACTTTCGAGTTTCCTATAAATGTATAAAAATCTATTTGTGATGAATATATCGTCATTGAAAGCGTAAAACAATTACAGCTACTTAGCATTCGTCCTGAAGATCCATTTATCTTACTCGTTGTCGAGAAATCATTGTAATTGAGGTTTGAACCTGAGGCTATCGTGGATGCCGGTGGAAAATTCGTAATGGAAGAGATTTAAGCGCACGATTATACGAGCTGATATCTAAGGTTGCGCGGTTGAGATCGTAGACAGACGTGGGATAAGACGAGAAACGGTGGAAGAAAAATGGTCGAAATTGGGGGTTGCCAGCCCGGTCACGCGAATCACCCTTTAACCTGTGAGAAGACAAAACTCTGGTCGCTGGACTTTTAACGAACTCCATCGCCTTCTCTCTTTCTCTTATTCTTGTGCACGCGTTTCGAGCTACTTTGCAGCTGGAATTAATCTTGGGAAACGCGTTGAGGTTAATGGAAAGTTGGAGACTTTAGACTATGATCAAGAAATGGGGTAATTTTTTTGATCATTGCGAGAATCGAAAAACAGCGAAATTACTTTTTCTCTTTCCGTGTTTTTCTGGCAATTATTGGTACAATTTTTGTTAAAATATTTTATTAGCAGCGGAAAATGTTTTTCAATATTTTTCATTAGTATTTTTTAATTTTATCCATTGAGTTCGATTGCGAGATAATTTATTAATTGGTAATATTAACGAATCGACAAGGTTGGATTGCCATTCAACAAAGTTATAGAAAGACATTCAATATTTGCTGAATAAAAAATATGTCATTTGTTCGTGAAGCTCGTGACCTTTTGAAAAATATTAAAGCTACAAATAGCAATCATTTGCAACATTGATTTATTGATGCATTTACAGAGATTTTCTGTGTAATCTATGTATGTAATCTGTAAAATCCATTTGTAAAATTTGTTACTGTCATGCAGAAGAATTTATTAATAATAATAGCAATGTGCAACGTGTGAATCCCCTGTGCATATATGAAATTTCCAATGTGTACGATTACACGTGTAAAAAGAGTTTGAAGGAATATGCAGCGAATGAACCGTCGAAATGATTTGTATTAAGATTTTATCAAAGTACGTGCTGCAAATGATCGCGTTGCTTAAATAAGTGCACATAAGGTTACGGTAGGATTAAAATTTTCAGTTCTGGGAAAAGTAATGTAAGACGCGTTTCATCGTATCTAAGTGGTCAGATTACGCCGGTGAAAAGGAAATGCAAATGTACTGCATGTACGTTTCGCCATTTTAAAACTTGACGAGATTTTTTCTAGAGTATCTGATTATATCTTAGGAAGAGTATAACTTACTATTATATGAGAAATGAAAAATGGTACAAGTGCACGAATGCAGAAAACGTATTTGCATTTTCTACGAGGAAACATGATAAAGTGTTTCGATGTTGCAAATACATGCAGTTTTCTATTATAATCTAACTTCTTACACTCTATTAAATATAATGTAAATGTCGTTTCATTTCAAATTATTTATCTTTATTTTTACCGATGAGAAATAAGAAACAGGGGCAAGATTATTATACTTATAAATAAATTCGCAGACATCTCTAATCTCTTCAAAACTTTCTCGCAACGAAACTTTCGGTCTTAAAAACGTCCACTACAAAAGTGTGCCGAAGTTGCTAGAGCTTGATCGTATCAAAAAATTCTGAAACTGCAAAGTATTAACTAGTGGTATTAACTTTCTCAAATTAAACATTTCCTTGCTCGTGTTGCATTTTCTCCGAGCCTTTAATTCACGAGGAGAAGAAACGCGATCTCTGGTTGAACGACCCTTCAATATTCATGTCTCTGTTAAAAATTTCTTCTGAATACAACGTTATTAGGTATAACAATATCGTCAGGTAACGCCTCGACCCATACATTATTTCGATAAAATCGTCGCATTAGTAACAGTTGATAGTATAGGAAGGGCAGTGGGGAACAGAGGGTGGCGGAGGATGGACTCGTGCGAGAGTTGTTATCGCGACTTTTCGCGATTTATAGTACAGCCGTGAGGTATACGCAAAAAGCACGTGCTCGTAAATTTTGCGGTCCTAGAAACGAAGTAAAAAAGAAAAATAGAAGGAACATCAAGGGAGTGTGTACTGTGATACCACCGGTATGTACGGTCTCGCGTCTAACCCTGGTGCAGCAATAAATATAGATATAACGTATCAGTGTATAATCTATAACGTATATATTCTAGAATAGATAACTATTATCATCGTATGGTAAAAAATATCTATTTCAAAAGTTAGTATATTAATACTCGTACGCACACTATATCATTTTTATTGTAACCTATCAACACTAACACCGTGCTATATCAATTTCAACCCTCATTCATCCCTCATTTTCTCATCTTTCAAATCTTTCTTCGTATCAAATAGGAACACGATGAAGTCACGGTTATCCGAGTCCCGTTTAATCGAAGTTCCGTATTATCCGAGGTGCTTCGAACTTTACCGTAACTTTATCTTTTCCAAATAAAAACATGGACAGTACGAAAGCGTAAATAATCAGGTATTATGAAAGCATTTAATCAAACTTTCAAACGATTAAGTAATTAATTAAGCTCAAATAAATGTACATTACATTATCAAAATGTTTTCTATGATTTATTATACGACTTATAGACGCTCGTCATTTTTTCCGTATTATTCGAATTTTCGACTATCGGAGATAAGCTCCGTCCACATCACCTCGGATAATCGATGTTCTATCGTATTTCTATTGAAAATAAAAACAACAAAGTTCCTGTTCTGACATACGATTCTTTGCACTATTCACAGTTAGTATTTTTCTACATTTTCCCCGTAACATGTCGAATTGACACAAGGGACGAATAAGAGTCAAACGTTCTTTTACCAGCGCCGCGTCTCGTACACAGGACGAACAAAATTGCCTGGCGAGATAGCTTGTGCACAGATGCGAAGAGGTTAATGTCTTTTTAAATCGTTGGTTGCATTGTTAGCTCGCGTAAGTGAACGTAATTAACGCGGAGTAATTAGCGGCAATCGGTGAATGCAATTAGTTCGACAGTTTTATATTTGTTCGTCGGTGCAGCCCGGTCGATGCGAACAGCGCCGCTCTTAATGAACCGAGACACGGGGGTGAATTTCACGTGGAGAAAAACTCGGTACCGCCGTGCAAATTGGCTGCTATGGTTATTTCATAAGTTCGTAGTATCGCGGCATAGGGAAATCTGCAGTGGAATTCTTCGTCGGTAGTTTCGGTGTTTTTGATTTTCACGGATTTGCTTCGTGCACACGGCGAATAAATTGCGTTACGAAAACGCGCGTTGCGGCTGCGCGGTAATTCTTGGTAAATACGTCAATTAGTATAGGGTAATTTCGTGACGTTAACGAGAGAGGATAATCGTGAATTATATCTGTCAGCGACAGAGGAGAAGGTAATAATGCTCTATCAAACGAAATTGTAAAGTATCTCCGTTATTCCTATGTGAATTTGAATAGCCGTGGCTTGCGGTCGCAACTTTGAAACTTTATTGCCCTGTTAATTAATTTTTGTTATTTATATCGCGCCATTGTTGCAAAGGTATTACAGCGTAACTTGGCAAACGCGTTTCCCGAGTTTCGTATTTTTTAGGTTTCTTCGGGGTCTGTAAACTGAGGAAATGAACCACGTTTCGATTTTACAAATATTACTCTTATTGCTGGTAAATTTGATGAACAAAGTGTATTATTATTATGTTTAAAGATAAATTTAACGTTTTTGAAAAATTATATTACGTTTCGACGACGCAATGTTGATAAAATGTTTGCATTGGTATTTATTATTTGTAAAGGAAAGAATAACGTGAATTACGCTGGTAAATCCGGTAAAATAAAATTACCTTGCAATTATCCTTTTATAAAAATGGCAAGCATATCTGAATTAATATCTGGTACGTTGTAATATTTACCAGTTCGAATACAGAAAGTGTAAGCGTTGGTTATCTCATTTGAACGTGAATTACGCAGGGGAATAATTGGAACATTATGTAGAATACAGTTGGTATCTCCGTAGTAAATTGCTGTGTAAATTACCGAACGTCTATGAGTCATCAAGATTGATGATTCCGTAGCTGGAAATGAAAGCGCTTCGTTTGCACGAAACACGTTCCGGGGAGCGATTGATAAAAGCAGATATCGTGGAAATGGTTACTGAGAAATTTGTTGTCCACGTATGCGTGACTGGCGTTTTCATTCCCGATAGCAAAGGGTGGCCCCGTCAACCAGGAAGCCGGTGTCACTCTTTGTCATCGCTTTTAACGATCAGTTGATGCATGCACTTGCTGACAGTCGGCTGCGATGCTTAAAGATTACACACCCTGCTTCTCATAAATCACCTGTCCTTTTGTGTCGACGGTGCAATTGGCATCTAAGTAGAAGGCCTACGGTCTTTCGATAAATCAAAGCTTTAAACGGACGTTTAAAGTCGCGTTTCATACGAGTCGAGTAAAAATACATTGTAATCTTGAAATAATTTTACGTCATTGGAAAGAATATTTTTAAACTTTTGGGGAGGATGTGGAAGCCAAGCAGGAAAAGAATTTTGTTAATACGAGATTGCTTGAACACGAACGGAGTTTAAAAACTGCCCTTTTATACAAAGTAGAAAACGTGATTTCTCATGTTTCTTCTCGGTATTCTCAACGGAATTCGAAAATCTGATTTGTACGAAGTTTAATACACAAAGCTACTATTAATATTCATTTAGATGATGGATAATGCATTTAGAGTAAAACATCTGAATAACCAGCCATTGGATAAATCTTGCATGATTTTTTTGTAAATGAAGGTATATGGAATATGCAAAAGTCAACGTCACTGTCCTTTACACGATACATGCATAATTCCATTAAATCGTAATGTTTTATCTGGTATAAAAGTCATGTTTCATGAAAAATATTTTTTGCTTCAAAAGCTCGTTCTCCAAAATATCTGATCCACGTATTCGTGGATAACGATGATAAAAAATTTAATTAACATCATACATAGATAATGAAAAAATTGATACTGAAAATTAAACTTTGACCAGGGAGCTGATATGTAAAAGGCTTTCGAAAAATCATCCAGCTCTCATTGTACCTTTTCCAATATATGTATCTCATAATCTGAAACATTATTCATCGAATTTCATTACTTAATCGTAGAGGTACATGTGTAGACTTTCAGAATTTAATGAAGGCAGTAAACACTCTATATTCGGTTTCATTTATAAACCATGTTTTAAATTCGATGGGAATCCATTTTACAAGTATCCTTTTCTCCTCATTTTTTTCGCAACTAGTTGATAACGTGGATTCTTGGATTGCAATCGTTGAAATTCCAGTCGAATGGCGGATGTTAGTTTAATAGAGAAACGAAATTGAGGGAATTTCAGCCGCCGAGAACTACGATACAACGAAGTTCAGGTTGTAATCCGCTGAAACATAATAGTTGTAGCTGTTATTGTAGTAATGTCGATGGTCGCCATCAAGCTCGATACGACGAGAAGGTTTTCGGTTCAACGACGAATAAACAATCAAATACGGAATCAGTATCGAAATTGTATTTACTGTAATTTCGAAACGATGACCGCCCTCCTCGTATAAATTCCCGTCACGATGCTTTTTACGAGAATAAATATTTCATTTTTGCCATTAAATTATTCTGTAAAAACGAAACGTAGAAATTTCATTCCCCGAGATTTATCATATTTTATCATAAATCGCATCTCTGCTTTTATTATATGTCGTTGTTTGAAGTTTTCGGAATTATATCCAGATAAAAGTTTGCCTTTACTTTCATATTAAATATTTCTAGCTGCTTCGA
This sequence comes from Bombus flavifrons, assembly GCF_040668555.2. Taxonomy (NCBI): domain Eukaryota; kingdom Metazoa; phylum Arthropoda; class Insecta; order Hymenoptera; family Apidae; genus Bombus; species Bombus flavifrons. Next base: position 4,567,309 of record NC_138455.1, on the reverse strand, counting down.
GGTCTAAAAATTTTCCAGAATTTACCGCGCGCAATTAAATCACGCGAAGGCTGTAGTTTAACAAAATAAAACAATCAGTCTTTTGATTTGACGCTTTGCAAAGAGAAAGAATGGACGATTTTTCGATGAATAGAGAAGACAATTGATAGGGGCAGATCGATTAATTTCTGGAGAGAATCAATTTTCGGTTCAATTTTGGCAAGATGATATTGGATCGCGTGCATTGGGCATATCAATTTAATCGTGATCGTCTGCTGTCACGAACCGTGATGCGCGTCAGCATCCTTCCGCATATTTTTTCGTTTCCTGGACGGCTTTATCATCTTTGTGCAAGAAATACAACGAATCGTTGCAACTTCCTGAAGATCGATTTTTCTTTTTAGCAGAAAATTTTCATTTTATGACAGAGGGAATTTAACGAGCGAAATGTCACGTGTTTCGAACATTTTCCTCCTATACGTATAATAAGAATTATTTTAACGGCTTACATAAATTTAAGTAAATATTTTTATATCGTTATACTTTATGAATGTGATTGGTGCGATATGTTGAATCGTTTAAGATTTACAAAGATTATCTAAGATTTATTAAGTAGTTAACTACAAAGGTAGATGTGAACGTTGCTTGAATCATTTAGATTTGAGATACGTACGGTTGCAATTAATTACGCGATAAAAACAGTGTTAATTGTTCTAATAAACAATCGTGTGTGCTAGGAGTAGCAAGAGACCTTTATTTAGCTTTTATAAGAAACGCGAAGTATAAAGTACAAAGTACTGCGTTCAGATAATTATCTCTGATATTATATGTTCATATATCCTTTTATAAATTAAATTTATGTTATAAAGCTGCTGTACACTGGTCATTCAAAGTCTAGATAAACTATCTGAGATACGTTAAACAATACCGATATCCTATACTTTGTCGAAATTATGAATCTTCGTATATACGTTTATATTTCCTGAATGTAATGATTACGGTATATTTGATCATTCTCAAAATTCTGCGTGATTAATCAACATTGTTTAGAAGTATTAATGACATATATATTTTGATAATTACGTTCACATTCTATCAATATCGTTTTATCGAATTATTTGAAGTTTAGAATCATCCAAGATCTCCTTAACGATAAGTGTCACATTATGTTTAAAGTTCACAAGAAGCACCCACGATATCTTTGGTAACAACTACACACACATAGATCTTCTCAAATTGCATTTCATTAATAACGTATAAAATTCGAGAGAATATAACGTGTTCCATATAAAAGAACGAGTGAAAGCAATCCAGTTTGTCTTTGCTAAATTTTCCTCTCTGTTTTTATTGTGTTCTCCATCCTGTACCCAAACCACCGCAAGCGCGGTGCCGCCCTACAAATGGAAACGCAATCACTTCGAGCATCCAGTTAATTACCGATCGAACAATGTATCATTCCAAAATAATTCTAAACCACAGCGACATCGGAAGGTTATTCATTGCTGCCGCAGTCGTCCATTTTCAACCAACATTAATTAGCGTTCTCGATGTATGCGAAACGCTTGCGTAAAAAACTGCTATCGCCTATCAACCCTTTGCACGTTATTCCACGCTCCATTCGCATTGCGACATTTGAATTCTTAAAAATCCCCAAAATAACTGATACTAGTTTCGCCGCTATAAAGATCAAAATCATAAAAAAATCGGGCGTAACTTGGTCGTGGAGAAGGGGAAGCTCGTCGTGTTCGTAACTTGCCGTAAATTTACAATTTTACGGATTTCCATTCCGCGAGATGCTTTCGTAACGACGAGCCCAATAAACCGAGAAAGGAGGGGAGAAGGAAGAAAAGCAGATAGAAGGAACCGTCAAACGTGAAAAAAGGAGAAAAAGGAAAACGAGTTTCCAGCCAATACACGACAACACAGCATGCTAGCTAATGAAGCGTTAATAAACCCTTTTTATCGAGCTGAACAGTCTGTTTCTTTTTTTTCCGAAGAATAAAATCCAAACGGGCCGCTAAAAATCCACCTTTAAAATCCCTGCGTTTCCATCCATGGAAATACGCTGGATGCCCGATGAATGATCCATCCACCTCGTGGCAGCATTGATACGTGTGGCGTGCGGGTGATGCAAATGCGAGGGATGTGGGCCGTGCACGGCTCCCAACTTTCGTGATAACGTGCTCGTACCGGTAAGGTGTAACTTTGAACGTAGTTGCTGCCGAACTATATACCCCCGCTGATTACCCTGCAACGTGTACAACGTGTATACGTATGGGACCGGGTATATAAGAGGGTCGGTCGGCCGTCTGACGAAGCGTAGACGCGCGCTCGTGAACGTATACACAACGTTGGGCCACGTCTTTTCCATGCGTGCATGCACGAGGCCGATTGCGCCAGTATGGGAAACAATATCACGTGGCAAACGGCTAACGAGGCTGCTGCGGCTACAGGAAGCACGATCTTACCGTCAGAATACAGCTTCCGTTTTGTAATTAGAGGGAGCACTAGGTATTCCAACAGAGAGATACGTTTGCGTGTGCTTCTCCAGCCGAGCGTGTACAGTTCGGGAGAGTGTGCGCCGATTAATTCCCAAGATAATTAAAACGGAAGCAGCTTACGCGATTATTTTTTTCCACCTTTTTCTTTTATCGTTCATTTGATTTACGAAGATACCACCGCAACGTGTACGGTTTGCTCCTCCTAGGTACCGCCCAGGCTTATGGCGGCTGTATAAATTTTACGTCGTTTTTAGTTTCGCACCGGCCACCGTTCAAACCTGTTCCCGTGGTCGTTCTGGAAATTTAGGATCCCCGGCCTGTTTCAACCGCTCTTTTTCTCCTTTTTATTCGATGAGTTTTCTCTTCCTCCTTGCTTTCATTCCGCTTTTCAGGAACGCGTCGAGGGTTTCATGGCTGTCGCGAATCATCGGAAGCGACAGTCTAGCGCGAGATATGTTTCTGGTAATGCTTTCGAGAGGCACGTGTTTAATTTAGTTAAAGAGAGTCTTGATGTTGTTTTCACGGCCTGGATTATCACATATAATATATTTACACTATGCAATGTTATATTTAAGTATTATATTTAACACTGTCAACCTTTAACATCGTTTGAGTAGCGTCTTTCGTTTCTCTGATGAAGCTAACTGCAGTGTTGGCAAACTGTCGGAAATCTGTTTGACACACAGTTCTGTTGCACTGCGTAACACCGCGCGATGTGAAAATGTTACGTATAATTTGCTGAATGTTCTTAATAGAGAAAGTTAATAGGATTCTCTACTTTGTCTTGTACTTTAGACGGAATGATGTAAACAGTCATTCATAGCTGGAAAAGAAGAAAAAGGTGGGGAATCGAAGAAACCACGATAGAAATATCTCGATATCGGAATTATCGAGTGAAATCCCGCCGGAAATTGATAGTTCGTGGGAACAGGATTTTATTCCCGCGTTAAAATCTCGAATTTCTCAATGCGCAGCCGCTAATTCCTCGATAAACATTCTCTATTTAGGACGACTATTAATATCGTTTCTCAGCGTTGCCTCGAAACTAAACGTGGCATTGATAGATCGACCACGATCTTTATCGTCGAAAGAAAGACGACCAAACGTGCAATTCTCGGGGGCCAACGTGTGACCCAGTATTTAAGCACACCCATTCACTCGCGACTTTCCTTCTTTTTCCCCTGCTTTTCTTCCCCTCCTTTTGCCTTTTAATACTCAGGATGCAGCAGAACGAAAGAAAATTACGTGAGCAGACTGCAAATTGCGTAACTTATATTCGAGTCGTACAAAGAGAAACTGACGCGTGATGTACGAGTAACATTTCGTTGTCGAGCTCAGAAAATCATATATCTGGACCCCGGAGCCATAGTGTATCGAGTCATTGCACACACTTTTCAAACTCTGGAGAGCAAATCAAAGTTGCAAAAACCTGGTAACAAAATATACAGGTCTAATATCATTTTTGCGCTATTACATCAAAAGCTAAACGATTCCGAACGAACAAATTTTTGCCGTTTGAAAGGGTAAAAAATGTAATACGAGAAACATATTAAATATCATGTTTAAAAAAAAAGTGGATTTTATAACTCTGTCTCTGGGACTCGGATACGTAATATTCCCTTATTAAAATCGCGAAACGCTCGGGATAAACAAAATTGCAAGCATCTCACCGACTACAACAATGCAAACTTTATTTCAATATTATGCAACATACAACCGTGGCATAAACTATCAGAAAAATTTCCCCTGGCTATTTACACGTGTAGATCTTCTCACGCGAAGAAAACCTCCACACCCTCCCTAAGGGTTTGCGTTTTCACGACCTTAGGGGATCTCTCTAGTTACTTATTCACTTTAAACTCCATAGTGAAATCTTACGAGATACTAAGAAGGAACGTTCATCAGTATCAAGGAGGTTTTGCTGGTTTTCTAAAATCACTTTTCCCTGCATACAATTGTTAATGTCCGGAGTTAACAGCGCGCGAGGAAACTGTATACCGCAGGGGGTAGTAAAAAGCGTTCGCGGATAGAAGAAAAATGATATATTTATGAGATACGGGGGTGGTCGTTTCCGCTTCATGCAAACGAGAAGGAAGGCGGGAAGTGTGTTTTTGAGAACACACTCGGCCCACCGCCACCGTTCGAGGAGTAATAACTGCCACGGTGAAAAGTAGGTCGTTCAAAGACGCGAAAGGGTCATAACATTTTATTTTTTGGCCGTGTAACGGCTATACTAAGGCGTTCGTCCGATATTGCGTATTCCCCAGTCCTGGTCTCGCCCCATCCGATAAACTGGGTCGTTCGCCATTGTTCGATATTATTTATCGCGTCCATTAATTCTTCTCTTCTCGACCGACCTTCTAATTCTTTTCGACTGACCCCTACCTTTTCATGAAATCTCGATCAACTAAGTTTAAGAGAAGGTAGCCTAAACTGGCGACCTCCAATTATACGGGTTCTCTTCATTGGGAACTGTTTCTTGTCCCTGTTGATTTTTGCGATAAACTTTGTCTTTGGATTTTTAGCGTAATTTTTATTGAGACAGTTTATTTTGCACTTCGATCGTCGAGTTAATTTTGGATGTTATTCGTATTCTTTCATTTAACTGCCGGGTTAATTTTCCAATTGAGCGATATGCGATTGTATTGTATGCTCTAAGTATTTTAATTGTTTGTTTTAGTTATTTGAATGCTCTGACTGTTGGTTAATTTTGGAAATGAATGACATGAGAGGAAAACGTTACATTGTAAAAAATATACGTTGATTTCCAAAAGATATTAATAATCTTGGAATAGTTTTAGATGAAGTTTCTTCTTACGTATTTTTCTTTCTTTCGTTGATAAATGCCATTTTTGGATTCATATAAATGAGAATAGTGTTTTTATTATTAGTCAACTTTACTTAGCCAAAATTTACATGCTCAATTTATCAGTATGATAAAAAGAATCCCATAAAATATAGCATTCGCGGCTCACACTAAATCTAAAAGAACCCCATTTCGCAAACTCGAAGTCGTTCGTCACGTTCATTACCTTTGAAAAGAATCCCACGTCCCTCCAATCAATTTAGAATCCCCAACAACCCTCGCGTGCGATCTCACCCCTAGCTTCCTTAAAGAAGAAACTTCGTTCCTGTTGAAGCAATGCCCCATCGATATTTTTATTCGACCCTATATTACCTCATCTACGCATCTATAGGTATGTTCTGATCGTTCGCATGAAAAATTCCTGGTGAAGGATGTACAGTTCTGTGCAAATGTTTTGGATCATCTACCGACTCGTCAAATATAAGATGAAGGAATATAAAGCGATGAAATATAAAACGAAGGAATAAAACTATATCTAACAGTAAAATAGAAACAAAAGATAATGGTAACACATTTGCGGTCTTCCGGGTTTCAATCGTATTTTTATCAGTAGATCTGTGTTACGTTTTATTCCAATATTTCGTGAACATTCTAGTTCGCTTCTTCGTAGCAGACCTGAAAAGTTTGTCAGATTATATCATCCGACCATCGTGAAAGTTTAAAATTCGAAACGACAATGATAATTAGTAGACATTCATTTATAAGAAATTTGAACTTTCCGTGTAAAATTGCACAGAATGTACATAATACAAGAAAGTATAAAGTACATTGTTCTCTATGATGTTTAAATAGATAAATTATAATACTCAAGTAATTAACAATTTTCTACCGTGGTTCTACTCTTTCAATTATATTCTCAAAAATACAAATTCGCATAAAAATCCACAGTCTAGCGATTAGAAAGTGGATTTGTATGCGTTTACGCAAAGTCTGAATAGATGGTATATATTACTAAAATTATCGCTAAAAGTGAATAAAATTCAAAGTATCGAAATCGGCTGATGTTCCAATCGATTCGATGTCGTCCGTCCCCCTGCGTGTAGAAGCGACGTGAATTTATCGCGGTCCGTGCAGAGGAGACGAGAATCGGGAAAGCAATCGGCTAGCAAAGGCGAGTGTTCGCCATGGGCGTGTCGCTTATTATACTTTCTTATTATTTATCGACTCTCATAAATACGGACTCCGATGGTGGCTGCTACCGGGATGAGATTTATGGCGGTCTTGAATTAGCGTCACCTAGCTTGGTATTTTTCATCGGCATATTAATTCGGACACGCTTATCCCCGACGCGACGCGTCCTACGGAATGAAGCCAGGAATCCATTAGCGTTGATCGTCTCTCTTGAACCCGATTCTAGCCGCGCTCCCGACCAAAACGTCGAGATAACACGAAAGGAAGTCGGGTCGATGATTACCCCGTGCTTTCAGCCAGCTCTTTCGCCCGTGATAACTGCTTCACGATTATAATGATGTTATTTGCAGGGCATCGAATGATGCGATGGGTCGATGATATCGTTAGGATCCTCCTGATTTTAGTATTTTTCAGACAATAGGGTTGTAGTTGTAGTTTTCGATGTTGGGCTTTCTCGGAGCTGCGAACGAGTGGAGTTGTGCGATCTTCCTAATTTATCTGTCTGAGAAATGTCTGCAGGATTCGTAACTGTTGTAGGAGCCTTTAATTTTTACAATGGCTCATTTTTTTTAGTAGACAGAAAGACTTTTAATATTATGAGGGAAGATTTAGTATAAAATTGGTACGCGAAATCGCAGGCATTTAAGAAATTTAAGAAGATTTGGGACGAGACTGGACGTTAATCGAAATCCGCTGATGCTTTTTAGACACTCGGTTGTCTAAATGAAGTGTCAATTCGTGTTAATCTGCAGCGAAGGGTTTTCTATTTTAGAAAGATGCATAAAGTAAAGAATTACTTCCATTTTAAAAGACATATGGTAGAGATAATTCGTCTAAATAAATGTTAAACACCTCCTAATTGATTCATCTTCGATAATCTTTCATTTCTGATCTTTTGAAAATACATCCTGACAATAAAGAGCAGTCACTTTCGTGTCACTTTTAACCGTAAAAATACGCCCGATACAACATACATAGAAATCTTCAATCCAGCGTGTATCCATGAGCGTTTATTCGTGAAACGACGTTAAAATTCACGCGGGAAGTTCCGATCGAACGCCGAATGAAATATCCTTCGTTGGACGTTCGGTATTCGCCAAATCCCGAGCCAGTTTTGAATCCCAAGCTAGAGAGAGAGACGAGCTGTTATTTAATTGTTTTTAGCGTGGAAAATCGACTATCGAGGTCTGAAAATTCGATCGTTCCATCGGGAATCCCATTCATCGTCGCTTCAAAATGATGACCGTAGAAACAAGTCTTCGTACCACTCGTACACTCGTCGTTCCAATCTTTTGCAATTTGCTTCTTGAAGATTCGACTGTTCTTCTCGAATTGATCGACCGATTCTTCTTCGAAATTCGGTACATCGCTAATGACGGCTATTTAATCGACAGCCGGCCCGTTCCATCGGTTATTCCGCAACTTGGGTCATTTCGCGATGCTGGCGAATAAAATGGTGCCTAGAGCATTGATTTAATACGAGCCAGCTATTATGTGCACATCGGCCACGGAGGAAGCGCGGAATAAATTTATCAGCCGGGAATTATCCTCGTCCGAATTTGTATTCGCTGGTATTTTCCTGCGCGATGAAATACGACGGTCGACGATGTCTTATGTCATCGCTCGAACGTGGCCTTTGATATTAGGTTGATGCATGCGGTGTGTCGTTTCCTCGGATGAACCTTTAGTAGCACGTACGAAATATCATAAATAGACTGCGGACTCTTATGCATTTATGGAGAATGTGAAAGCGCAAATTTGCTGAGAACCGCATGCAATATGAGAAAATATACAGTTGGGTGACACAAATAAATGGATGAATGGTGGAAATCGGTATCAATAAAATTTAATCCAAATCGTATCAGTGTCATACACTTAAGTTTCATTTATTATATATTCTTATAGCACGTTGATTATTTAGCAAATAATTGAAAGTAATAATTATGTTAGAATTTAATCTTGAAATTAAGATTAATAAACTGTGGAAGACACAATGTGTGTATTGAAACAATACTTTATGATTTTTATTAAACAAAGTTACAAGTAAAATACAAGTAAGCGTTATGAATGTTGACAGTTGGCTAGTTGTTCACAGACTGGCTTGCTTAGTGACCCATGGCCCTTAAAAAGGTTTAGAACTCCACTCTGTATGCAGTAATGAGTGTGACCTGTGTGAGTGTCTGTGTGGCGTCACATGTGCTACAGAACCTTCTAGTAGCTTCTCGACGTGCCCATCGAGAATGTTCCATCCATATCCTTAAGCTTCTTCCGCCAAATTCTCGAAAGAGCATGCACGTGCTAGCCGCCATGGTACATCTCACGAACGTGCACTAGTGGGGATAGCGTTGGACAATGAAGGGAAGAATCCATACGATCAACCACCTTATCTGCATGCGATTGATATCGTTGTATTCCAACAAATTACATTTTTGCGCAAATAAGCCGTATCTAACGAAATCTCATCGATTCCATCTGTTTCCACTACCTGTTCATTTATATTCGACGACCGTATAAAATATCCAAAGTATAGTGGTGTCGTGATACTTGGCAGGAAAAACAATTTTCTACCGAGTCTTATGTTTTTTTAATCATATTGCAAAGAATATGAATTTACATAAAGATCTGCACGCTAATCATAAAAATTCTGCAGAATGCAAAGAGTTGGAAAGAGAAAGGCTAGTAAATCAACATTTCTGCGATAGTTTCAAAGAACTCGGTTTGTTACACTCAGCGTGCCCCGTCCTGCATATACAATGCAGCAGTAGATAGAACGGGCAAGTGAAAAGTAGCTGACAAAAGGTCAGAAAGGGGGCGATCGGTGGAAATCCATTTTCTCGATAATTCCCTTTCGACCTCTTGCTGCAATTTAATCCCGCAACAAAAAGTTTCTTCGAGTCACGCGACGAGAAAAAGAGTTGGCTTCTCTTTTGTTCTGTACGTAAACGTCTCGCTAGCTCAAAGAATGCTTCATCGAAGAGAATACAATTAAGAGGAACAACGAAACAATACAACGAACTACTGCTTCGAAATGGGAGGGGAAAAAAGAAGGACGACTGAAGGAAGAAGATTGATAAGGAGAGGAGAGAACTGTGGAAATGTCTTTTCATTACTCGACTGATTGCACGAGCAAATAGAGCAAATAAAGCAAATGTGGACGAGGCGAGGGTAAGATAGAGGAGAGTAGTTTCCACGCTAACAGTACGTCGTAAATGCACTGCATGCATTCTGCATATCGGTTTGCTTCGAAGAGCAACCGCAGTTAATGGCGACAACCTCCGTATAGCGATATCTTGGAAGACGAGAACAGTCGCGTTTTATGGAACTGTCTTTGGCGTACGCATTCGCAATCGCGAACTAAGTTGGAACGGTTCGCCGTTACACACGCTTCGACTCTCTTCGAGGAAGTTCCTTTTCTCCCTGCAAGTAGAACTTTAGACACGTTGCAACTTTCCCGGTGTGTAACTTTGAGATGGTTTTGTCTGTGGATGAAAAATTTTGGTACCATCTAATCCGTATTGTGCGAGTTGGGAAAAGTTTGTTAGTTTAAGTTTTGTTCCTCGGCGATCTTCTCGGCTGGATTGCAGTGAGATTTTGATTTGTGAGAAGATAGAAGTGGTAGATTGGTAGATTGGTAAATATTACTTATTGTTAGGTAGTAGATTCGTAGATGGCTAAATGATACTTATAGTTAGATAGCAGATTGGTATCATTCTTTAAAAGGGGCAAACAGAAATTTAGATTTCTTGTGAATTGGGTGAAAGTGTTTTTTACTCTGAGTAGAATGAGTGAGATATTTATTTGGCAAAATTGGTAGAGTGATGCTATATTCTTTAAATAAGTGGAAAAGTAGAAGTTTAGATTTCTCGTGAATTGGAAAGCAGAGTCTTTTATTGGGTTGCCCGGAAACTTTGTTGCGATTTTTAAGGAATTTGGTCGACATGAAGGATCATATTGAAAAGTTTTTCGCCGAAAAACCAAACAGATTTTTCAAGGATGGAATATTCAAGTTGCGTGAAAGATGAAGAAAGGTTATGGAACAAAATGGCATCTATGTAATTCAGTAAATGTACATCGAATCGAAATGTAAATCAGAACGAACTTTCCAGGCGACCCAATAATTTGGAGATTTTTATTTGATAGAATAGGTAGACTGGTGCTATCCTTTAAACAGGGAGGAAAGTAGAAATTTAGTTTTCTTGTGAACTGGAAAAGAAAGTCCTTTACTTTGCAGATTGTTATTTCGTGAAGTTGGTAAATTGATACTATTCTTTAAGCAGGGAGGAAAGCACAAATTTAGATTTCTTGTGAATTGGATAAGAAAGTCTCTTAGTTTAGAGATTACTATTTGGTAAAATTAGTAGATTGATACTATTCTTTAAATAGGGAAGAAAATAGAAATTTACACTTCCTGCGAATTAGAAAAGAAAGTCTTTTAGTTTGCAGATTATTATTTCGCAAAATTGCCACATCAGTATTATTCTTTAAATAGGGAGGAAAGTAAAAATTAAAATTCCTTGGGAATCGGAAAAGAGCCTTCTGGTTTAAGCATATGCTTTAAATCAATGTTTAAAAGGTCAATCTCCAATTCCTCGTTGAATTCGTCGATCTAACAGAACCACGACATTCATATTCCCTTACACAAAAAAGAAACCACAGGAGAAAAGGTTATCGTCGTGGAAGCAGGGCTAAGGTTAGCCCATGGATAGTCGATAGCCAGATACGACTTGGAATTTATAGCGTGTCGACGTTTGTTCTTGTAAAAACTGTCCCCGCACTCTTTTACCTATCGTTTCTATCCCTGGGATTCGTCGTTACTTCTGCTTCATCCTGCTTGCACGACCGGCGTTCCGCAATTTTACGAGGGAATTTACGCGATTTCCAATACAAAACTCGTTCCGGTTTTATCGTGCCGCCGTTCCAACAGTGTGCGGCCGTAGTGTCCCTGTCGTGAAGGAAATCTGTTCGTTCATCCCCCTTTTCACCCCTTTTCACCAGGTGTTCGCTCGTGGTAGATCAGTTGACGATGGCAAAATTACATTCCGTGATTTTGAAATTTCTCTTAGGCCATCCACACGCCAGTGGTATGGATATTTGCAATGCAAAATTACTGGAAAATGGAGACACGTGCTGCGTTCGGCCGATTCTGGATATATTACGAAAGTTCCAAGCTGAAATTCATCTTCGATCATCTGGCCTGTTGAATCTTGTCATTTTGACCATTTTATTTAACGTTCTATTCGTTCGGAAAACAAAGATTCCTTTATGTTTCATTTTTCTTTTTATCATGAATATAATATTAAAATATGTGTGTCTCTACGAAAGCTTCTTTGGTACTTGCAGCGAGTAGAAGCGCTTTCTTATCAGGTTCTGTACGTATCATCTTTGTATTATCAAATTTTTGTATTCACGTGAAAATAATGACGTCGTCTATAGACTACGGAAGATGTGAAGATCCACAGAATGTACATAATATGCAAAGATATACAAATAAAGCCAGAATTTTGTATTATATTATATAATTTATTTATTTATTTATTATATTCTTTAGTAGAAAAAGCTTCTTTTACTTAGATTCCATCTTTCTAACATTTATAAAAATATGAATTTGCATACAGAAATATCCGCAGCCTAGTCACGTATCAATCGTTTGAGTGTACACATTGGTGAGATATTTCAATCGTAGAGGGTTGTCGATTTGTCGATAGTTAGTTACGACGTAGCTTTTCCCTGTGTGAGAACCATTCAACGGTTTTTGAATGTTGCCGATACAAAGTTCGTTCTATTGGCATCCTTTCGTTCGTCGTTTCGTGGTCTCATAGGATTGCCGTCGGGGCTTCAAGGCCACGACTAGTAGAAAATCCATTTGACACGACTTTCCGGCAATAAATCCGGCGAACGTGTTTCCGATCGCGCGAGAGATGCGCGGAAACACTTGGCCACCATCGAATCGCACGCTACACACTCTGAAAACGATCCTCCGTCAACGTTCGAAATCCGATTTCTCATTTTATCTGCGCGCCGTTAAAGTTTGATACGCTCGCTAGGCCATCGGCCGCACCCTGAATGATTCAGCCTGTTGACTTTTTAATTTTCACCGAGGAGTTTCAGCTTCTCGCTTGTCGCACGTCCAAGATTAATCGATCCGCGACGTGGTTAATTGATCGAGGGCGAAAAAGAGAGAGGTTTATTTATGATGATAAATAGTTCTCCGTTTATTGTTATTATGTATTTTCATTGTGTTTACGGAGGTATTGTTGCGTCGTAAATTATTGGGTCATATCGTGAATTATAGCAGAGAATTGTGTTATAATGTCGAATGGTATTTGTTTAGTCTTACAATGTACAGTTCATAATATTTTATGGAAGTTTTATAGATTTATAACTAGACTGTGTATATACATTATTATATCTATATATTATACATCGTATGCAGAATGTATAAAATATTCAAAGCGTGATATTGTCTATAATGTATCTCTTAATAGGTTTCACCCCTTGCATTCCATATTTCCACGTGTATCTTTAATCTCGATTTCTCTGGTATAAGTTGTACACTTGAGTCATCGATGCTTCTATTATAGTTCTGCTTCTAGTACATTGACTTTCGACATTAAAGTTTCCAAGTTGTCCTATTAAAATTCGAAACGATATCGAATACGAGCGTCTACCTATCTACGATAAATCTCAACGTGGGATGCACACGGAAAATCGAGGTTTCGCCGGAGAAAGAATCGACAAGTCAGAAGCTGACAGGGCCATGTCATCGGAAATAAAATTATCTGTTCGGAAGGTTCCTCGACCCGAGGATAGGAAAAACAGAATGGATGAAATATTGTTCGAGCAATTATGGCGATTTAACCCAGAACGAAGTAAATCTGGCAGTTCATGACTGCTATTAACCTGCTTCCAAAAGGAGCACCGCGGTGAAGAATTCAAACTTATTCGAACGAGAAAGCAAGTTTTAAAAGAGCAGCCGCGTATTCATCACTCTCTCTCTCTCTCTCCACTGAAACGTATGCGTCTCTTATCGCTGCAGCTCTCTCTTTCTCTCTTTCTTCTAGTGGAAAACTGGAGGAATGCGAAAATAGTGACTCGAGAATATAGGACGAAGGGAAAAGATCTCTTGGAAGTAGGAAGAAGGCAACCTTACGGATGAAATACAGGAAGGGGAGGCGATTGCCAAGAAATAGGGCCGTTTTAGCGTCGTCCACCGAGCGGCCTCGTTCCATGCATAACAAAGGAACGTCGTACGGCACAGGGATAATCTTTCCACGAGGACTACGAGGACACTTCAACTCTCTGTCGTTGCAAACCTACGGGGTATCCGGGAGTATCTCGTAAATTTCACCGATGGAACAACCCTGCCCTGAACTGACTACGACGCTCGCGACGACGCGACGGCGCGACGTTCTAACTTTCAACGAAGTAGCCTCGTATTCGTTATTCAACAGTTTATTATCACGACAAATTTTTGGGTGATTCTTTAAACTTTCCGTTCATAAGACTTTTGCGAAGTTGTGAATAATACCAATGATCAGATTGAGGATTTTCGTAAATCTATTTAATGGAAGAGGTAGAATCTGTCAGAAATAGAAATTTATTTCATATTTTATATATTTAAGAAGTAGATTACTTTGAGCCTGTTTGCTTATTGTAGCACGTTTAAATCCCTTCACAAGCAAAGATTAAACCTATCAACTGCACTTTTGTATTTCTACTTTATTCTTGTGCTGTCTCTCAAAGAAACAAACGAATCGCTTCCGTAAAACAACGGGTTTTATTTATAGCATCTTTAACAGAGCTCATTATATAATATTAGAAAGTTCACGTAAAACACAAACGACGACACTAGACGATTAAAACCAAACCATGCAGCCACAACACAAAATTCTCAAATTCTCAGTGACAGAAAAATAAAAGGCAAAAAAAAAAAGAGGGATTGACGAAAGTCCCCTGTTGGTATCTCGTTACACGGGGATTACGGGCGTTCGTTGTGAAAGGGTTAGAGCTACGTCTACTTTTTATCTTCCCATCGAGCTCGTTACCCACAGAGCGTGGGAACCCCGTGAACCGTGCAACAAAACCAGGGAAAAGGAAGCGACCTCGGACGTATCGGCCGCACAATCGATACGTGCCAATAACCACAACGACGACGCCCCCTCTCTCTCCGTAATTTGCCGTCTCTTATTTCCGGCCTCATTAACTCGCCTCTCACCGAGGCGAAACGGATATATATTGTCGGCGGAGATTTTCAGAAAATTGGACCGATGTTTTCTCTCCGGTGTTCCGTGCGCTGGATACGTTACAATGGTGCGACGCTTCCTACGCCAGCGAGTAGTATAACGCGATGAATAGAGCCGACACCCTTGCATACGGTTATACACAATGCCTCGTCTGCCCGTACAACGTCCCCTTGCAACGCTCGAAACTGATGTTTGCCGATGAAATTAGTTGGCGAACAGTTAGTTAATTTCTCGCGATCGAAATTCGCCCCTGAAAAGTAATTTAAGCGAGAGCCTCTGGAGGAAATTAACCGGCTGCCGGAAACCGATCCTATCGGCAGGAGAAGTTGCGCGGAAGGATCACGAATGCTACTTTATTTTGTGGATGTTTCATAAGTAGCCTGTGGATTTTTATACGCGGGATTTTTATATGGGAAACTTGAAGAGACAAGAATGCAGAGAACGCACGTGACACGTGGAAACTGTAGAAAGTATTCGAAACATAGTGCCTGTTATTAGGTTGCGGATTTTTATGAATTTGGAGGAAATGTAAAAGCGCCAAGGTGTGCATAACATGCAAAAGTATAGGGAATATACAGAGTTCAGTACCTATTGTAATATCTAATAGCTAAAACAAATTTCTGCTTGGTTTCTATTGCTTTAGTTGCATTTACGAAAATACGAATAGAGATAAATACCACGCAGTTTTACCTTTTTCGTAAAATTCATATTCTTAATAACTTTTCCACGAATTCTCATCTCCAGGAGATTAAATGTCGTTCCGTGTCCCATACCCAATGCATCTATTCACGTTAGATAGTTTGTTTTCCATAAATATGATGACAAGAATCGTTTTATTAAGAATTGTTGTCCATTGAATCCATTTCTCTTCCTTCAAATTATTCTTCTTCGATAACGTTCAGTTCTTATGGGTCAACGTATAAAACGAGAAATAATTTCCTTTATAGTCGGTAAGATAGAATACTTGTCAGCCATCGATGGCGATAATAATAAATCGCGAGGATCGATTGAACGATGTCCATTCAGCTGACTGGGGAAGGTTCAAAAGCTGTTGGAGGATCAGAGAAACGTCATGGTCTAGCAGGATCTCGCGATCAATCAAGGAAATCGTATTCGAGCAGTCTAATAGCCGGTCGATTCCTTCGAGATTGCTATTAATTCGTTCAACGAACCGAGTTGCATCCTTTACGAGCGTCTATCCTCTTGGTCGGTTGGCACGGGCGCGCCAGCTGAGTGCTGGCTTGATTCCAAATCGAATCCATTTAAATACTTGACCTTCTTGCCCTCTGCCGCCTTTTAATTCCCGATTTTATGAGCTCCTTCGGCCGTTAAAAGCCCTTGGTGAAAAGCTATTAATGCACGACGTGCGTATTTTACGAAAAGAGATTGTTTCTTGAGCTCTTAATAGACATCTTCGTCTACTTTACAGCTCGTTTCCGCTGACTTTTATGGTGTAATTTGCCAGATCGTGGATTTATATGCATTTATGCGAAATTTAAATGTGTAAAGTTGCACGTGATGTGCAAAAATATATGAAACACCCAAAGGGGAACATTATCTAAAATTTGTACGATGTAAAGTTGTAACTTTTTTCGCTGCAAAATCGTCGATCTTTGAATCGTAACTTCGCGAAAAAAGATCGTACAATGATTTGTGTAAGCTCGTTTTAAAGGACGAAGTCTACTTTCTCATCCTTGAATTGAATTTCCTTGAACATTCTTTCACGCTCAGAGACGAGACTGGAAACTAAAGATGATCTTTTTATCCCTTTACTTCTCCAAAGTAACAACAGCTCAGAGATCGACAATTTTTCAGTCAATAATTAATTATCCTTTAATTCTGTTGCGGAATAATTAGAGAACGAAACAAATGTATATTTAGGTTCTACCTTTTTCGTTATTTGCATATATAATTTACAAGCCTGATCGAGACTAAATGACCAATAAATTGCGAGATTTATAAATCTGACTTGCGGAATCGCTCACATTCTGCGTGAAATTATAGAAAAAATAGTAACACGAATATCATAAACGAGAAAACTAAATTTGGTTTTAGTGCACATAATTCATGAGATTTTCATGATACAGGTGAATATATTATATATTCCTTGTAGTATGTACGAGTTCCTAAATGAAACGATAATTCTTCAAGATTTTTATGTTTTAAGGATTATACGTTTTAACGATTTATGACTACAGATTTATATATTTTGACATTCTTCACGAGTGCTTTGAGATTTTATTCCCTGCGTAACAATAACAACGGGAAAATCCGTAATGCAACGTAAAAGTCAACAATTGATAGGTTGAAAATCTGAAACGGGACACCCGTATTTTTGAATATAACGTAGAATTTCAGCTTCACGACATATCAAAATGTTGTATTAAACGCATTAATAACTGATCACAAAGAGAGTGAGAGAAAGAGAGAGCGTCCCATCGATCTGTACGATTTATTTATAACACTAATATTTGAACTTGCTTCGCTCGTGTATTCCACGTTATTTCTCTGTCTTTTGGCGAGTATTTGATCGCGTTATTTCGAAACCATTCCCACTGATTGTCGAGGTGAACGATCGTTTTATTACGAGGTAAATCCTCGCATTATATCCAATCACCGGGTATCCAGTGAAATTCTATTTTCAAACGACATCGCGACATAGAGAATCGCTTCTTTCCGTTCCTCTGACAAGCCAATTGAATCGTAAGTCGGCTCTCAAATTCTTTTTAAACGTGACACACACGCTAATCTTCCGCTTTTTAAGGGATTATTCTATCGTATAATAATTTACGAAATCATCGATTCGTAGACTGTAGATTTTTCATCCTCTCAGTTCCTGCAACGCAGACTTTGATATGGGAAATTTTGTTAATTTCTATCTTTACCGAAGCACCATTTTTCTCCTTATATATTTCTACTAAATCAAATTTTGACTCGGAGATATCCGTTGGCTATTGTAAAAATGGAAACACCAGCTCGATTCATGTTGTTATTCAACGGTTCGATTTACTCCTAATAATTAGACTTTTTTTTTGCATTTTGGATTTTTCTGCATGCATGAGAAATTTACAGCTACTGAAACATAGAACAGAATGCACGTAATATGTAAAAGTATATAAAACAGTCGCAATATATTTCCCATTCTAACGTTTAATAGATGAATGAATTTTTTATTCGAGTTCCAATTTTCCAGTTATATTTGTCCAAATATGAATTTCCATAAATGTCCGCATTTGCATAAATATTAATAACATTCCGCTAAAACGTCAAACGCCCTATTTATCCAAAACTGTCGTGAAAGAATGCTGGCCAGGTGTCTAAACCGAACCCTGTCGACCCTCATTTCTGGCAACGAGTCGTTGACAGCTTATTGTTAGCTGAAGCCATTTACTTTCGTCACGTCAACGTGTAAGCTCGCTTCTTTCGTTGCTCGTGACACGGAGCCTGGCGTTATTTTCGAATCCACCTGCTGGTGGTCCTGTTTCATCCTAAAAACCTGATATAGCCATGGAAAATAAGGGTACCCGACTCCACTCCATTTTTCCTGTCCTCTAAAGATTCCTTGGTCCTTGGCGGATAGGTTCTTCGTTCATTGTTACCCGGCTTCTTTATTCTAGGAGATAGGTTTTTGCGTTGTTTGCGAGAGTTAAGTTCCAGCGGGACGGGTGTCTCTTGATGGAACTTTGATCGTGATGGAAAATCGAAGGAAGTTCTTGCGAACCTCGTGAGAGAGTGTTCGTCGCCGCAAAATACGAGAAGATTGATTTTTCTCAGGAAAATTGGCACCTCTGTTGCGAAATTTGTAGCAGCAGTTTACTCATTTTTACTATGAGAAATATTTAAGCAGAACGATCAAAGAGTTACTGTTTCTGGTATTTTTGTACTTAAAATACCTGGTTTCGTGCATTGTATAAACTGTCAAAGATGAAGGTTTTAAGACTTTAAGAATTTATCAGTCACAAAAATTTACATATACTAGTCCAAAGTAATATATATTATTTGTATCAATATAATTATTGTTACAAGTATCGATATAATTGTATCAAGTGATAGAGATAGAAAAATAAAGAAAGAAAAACTGTTTGTCTACAAACTGAAACGGTTAGAATGAATTTATGTATGGATCGGAGTAAAGAATTAGTCGGTCAAAAATTAGTTAGGAATTAGGAGTCGACGATTGAGAAGATAGCGATTTTTCTTTCTTTCTTAAATATCGTCTCGCTCTATTGGTTAACAAAAGTGGTATATTTGTGGAAGAAAATAGTTAAACGTACAACAAATTACAGTCGCGTAGACTCTGCTTCGACTCACCCGCTTATAGCAAACAGATAATCTGCTGTTGCTAAAACAGGTCAATGGAGAGACAATAGAGAGTAGGAAAGATCACGTGAAGAGGAGAAATAAGTAGATGCTCGAAAATCGATTGGAAAATTGTTTGGGTACTTTTCAGATTACGTTTCGATATGGTTAATTAAAATTATCGTTCATCTTTAAACGCTCGAAACGATCGTTTCGAGTCACTTACGCTCGATTACGAATTAATTAAAAACACGTGTAACTCAAGTATTATCCAATAACGGAAGCTGTAGTTACTCGGAAAACGTTTGCCAGGGCAAATCTGTCGTCAATTGTTGCTCGACGATCGAACACGAATTTCGCACGATCTGTCCATCGTCGCGTCGTTGAAGCATGTAATGGTTTTACATTCTAAAACCTTCGCCCTGAAAAGTAGACGTAATCACTATTGTTCTATTACAAACGCGATTTGTACCATTAGAAACGGCGGCTGATTTCGAATCGCCGCTAAATCCTTTAATCGGCCGCACAAGGTTTCACAACTAGGTTCGTGATAATGCACGTGAACACGCTCGTGGCGTGATTCTCCGTAATACGAAATTCGTGTATTTTCCACAGGTATTTCTCTGAACATATTGATCAGCAGCTGTTTACCTATCTTTTAACGCGGTAATTACTCTTTTAATTATTGGACCAAATTTCGTATCTAGGACGCAATCTACTTGCGACTTATCGTTTTTCTGCGTCCTCGTTCTTTGTTCTTTTCTAAAAATGCGTTCACGAGTTGGAAGAAATATAATCAGAAAATAACGGAATTAGTCTTTGCAAATAAAATATTTCTAGTTGCGGAGCTATTTAATTAAGTAAGTAATTAAGTAGTTTTAAGTAAGTAGTAAAAGAATTAAAAAATTTCCAAGCACGCTTTACAGTTCGTATCCTACTGTAGCGACAGTTATCCTTAGAACCAAATTCCCTAAGTGCTTAATAGACCCATAAACCTGGTTCTTAAACAAACATCAAGACAGACGATGTAGAATCGTAAAAGTGATCGGAGTGGAAAGTTACGATGCATCGTTGGCAAGCGTCGTCGTGTTTCTTGGTCGGCGAGGAGCGATGATTTCGCGAGACTAAAACACGAAATGAAACCGAGCTCCGCTCGTTTGCCCGTTATTCTCGTCGACGCAGTTACCCGGAAAATTTGCATCTTTTTCTGCTCGTCCTTCCTCGAGCCGCGGTTCTTTTCATCGTCGAAGGAACGACTTGGCCAGGGAAGGTAGCGAAGAGATAGCACGGTGGCAAATTTCCTGGCTACTCTTATCGCGAACAGTACTCTACGTTCGTTCGTTCGTTCGTCGTTTGCAACGGACCAACCAAGATGACGTCGTTTTCTTTCGCGGACGAACCTTAAATTCGCCTGTCTTCTCTTTTTACCGAAGACAAATACTTTTTGTTGCTTGCTTCTACCTTTTCCATGTATTTTCAGAGCAACCTTGGGATCCTAATTCTTCTGTTCTCCTGTAATTACGGGTTCGCTGATCTACCTGATCTGAAGCAATCCTTCAAGAAGAGGTCGTTGTCGATCGCTATAAGACGTAGTTATTTTGAGAAATATGATGTACGAGGCACTGGTGGAATCTTCGTTGTTCGGTTAGTTACACGTTGTAAATAATGTAGATAGGTTCATATTTGTTTAATTCTCTTTCTCAATATTCTCTTCTATTTGTACCTTTAATTCTTGCATCGTGTTCATGGATTTCCATTTGTTTGATTTCTAAGAAATATCTGCCTATACAGTGAAGTAAATAAATAAAAGTATTTATTTATTTGAAGCATATCAGTTACTTATATCGATTTATCCCAGTCAGACTTCGTACGTTTCATACGTCACGCTATAAGTCTGCAAACCTATCCGAAGCAATTCACCACCAAAATAGACGAACGAATTTTTCAACACAGGATTCGTGAAATTGTATGTAGCTAAAAGACTAACTACGATTAAATATTTCTTAATTCTCGCTGTTAATAAAACTTTCGCTGACAATCTCTGATAAAATTTCCCATTCAAAATACATAAACTATCGTGAGTCGATCGTAGAAGGAACCGATACCGGCAGTTTCGAACGCTTGACAAACGTATGTACAAAGCGTACGGATCCATGGAGAATGTTTTCCCTTGGCCGTCGACAGATAACGTCGCAGGTTTTACGAAGAAATTCTTGGAAATCGTGAGGCCGATCGTGGAATACCCAGGGCCGATTCTCCGTGGAAGGAGATTTGACAAATGGTTTTATCCGGTAGTTGACGCCTCAGTTGACGCGCGTACGTGCACGTGACATGTGTCGCGTGTGTCGCCTCGTGTGACCCCGGCCCCCAATGGGAACCTGAGAATATGTCATTCCTCGACGTTGGTGAAATGGATGGTGCGGCTTGACGCACCCTCCATGCTGAAATTTCGGACGGCGAACGAGGAGAGACGGTTGATCGCGTTGCCGATTTGACAGTCTTTCGTGCACGTTTCTCGTCCGGCGAAATAATGCGTCGACAACCCGATTACGGGTTGAATGAACATCGATCTAGATTCAATCCGAAGGCAATTTCTTCTCGAATAACGTTGCAGCAAATAGCCAGCTGAACGATAACTTTGCCACCCTGCCAATCGGCTTTGAATCCGCGTGCAATTTTTAGTGATTTGATTTTCGTCCCTTTGTTATTAACTTGGATAGAATTTTACGAGCTAAAGTCAATTCTGTGGCCTTTGTTTCGAGCCGAGCGGGTAAGTTTGGCAGTTGAGCTTTGAACAGGCGTAGAACTTTCGATTTTCGTACTTTTCTATTTGCTTAGTGGCGATTCTGGCCGGAGATGTAAATTTTTCGCCTTCGATAATTAGCGAGTTCAACGATAAAAAGATAACTCTGAATGATAGCATATTTAATGAGCGATTAACGAATATTATATTTCATAATGAGAAAATATGGATTTTTGTTGATACATACATTTACATACGTTTTTGTTTGTATGCGTATATTTCTCGCAATATCTTCTTTTAAGTATAATAATAAGATCGCATAATTTTATATATCTTCTTCATTTCTTGAACATTTGAAAAATATTGATTATTACAACTGTATCATTGGTTTGCTCTAAAACTTCGTAGCTTTATCAATTGCTTTTAAAAGGTTCCTCACTCTCGATTATATTAATTCTCTCGGCGATATTATACGTCAATATTGCCTCAACAGATCTTTATGCTTACAAATGGTAAACCTAAACTATTTATCGAAGTTAGAAATAAATACGGATCGGATATGTAATTGCGAATCGCGGTCACTTCCTTCTTGTATGTAATATTATTACCAGCTAATTACCGTGCTGGGATGTTCGATAATTTGATTGTTCAACAAAGCACAATTCTTTCGTTCTAAAAGCTACTTAAGTATCTGTCTAGTACGCGGAAGTTGAGAAGCATACCGATAGAATCAAGTACAGTAATACCATAAATAATCACTCTTATAATAACTCTATATGAGCATTATAAACCACAATTAAGAAGATGAATTCGTGGACGTCGAATACATGTGACGCTAACCGCTAAAGAGTTGAAATACTGCCTTCTAGTTGTCGATTAACACCAAAATTAGACAATCAACTTGATATACCTGTAATCTTCATATATCAAATTTTCATCAAACTCAATAGCTAGCCAGAACTCTCGCAACCCAGATATCTTTCTCCATGAAAATTACCAATTTTCAAACGAACCAACAAAACCTGCCTATCAGCGCATTTTCCATCGTTGCACGATTAAAGTAACGCTCGGTAAAACTGCACAAAGCGGAATAGAGTTAATAACCGTCTCGTGCAATCTCGAACCTAAATTCCAGAATAATCTGACTGAACAGAGAACGAGAGGACTATACCTACGCTGTACACCTAGCAGCTGCATCGAAACACGGGCCAGCTCCTTGTTCGTTGGATTGTTTCGTAAGCGACTGCTTAATTTACCGGTCGTGTCAGCTGCAATGGATGGAAAAAATCGCTCGGCTATGCAAGTTCCTCTCGGTGCGATGTTTTCACGTAGCTGCGTAGTAACAAGGTGGAAACACCGAGCGCGAGAACCATCTGGTAATAATGTTCGGTTCGAGAACACGGCCGCTACGAGTGTTTTCAACCGTGTGCCTGTTGCCGGAGCAGAGGGAGAATCGGCCTGGAAACCGATCGGGAACGGGCTGTTGGTCGGAAACGAGGATAGGAATACGGTGAACGTCGCTAATTGCAAAAACTGCCTCGAGGCATCGTCGTCCACCGTGTTCTACTCGATGATTCAGCTCTCCGCGGGAAAAAGGAAACCGGCGGACGCGTAAAACACGGCTATTCGGTCAACTTTCTGGAAACTTTCCACATTCTTACGCGCGAGCGTGTTAGCAAATTCATTCCGCTTTAATTCATCATTCAATGGTCCGAGTTTGTGTTTTGCGGGATTATTCAGAAATGTTGTTTCCCTGTGGAAAATCGAGTTTCAATGTTTTCGATGGGGAGCAACAGAATCTTTTTAGTGGAAAATCGACTTTCGATATTTTTCAATGTTGAAATCATGGAGGAAATGTTTCGATCTACAGAAAATTGGGCTATTACGGTAACAATCAACTCTTTTGGAATATTCCAGAATATATGTTCAATCTGGAATAAAAAACTCAGTATTGAATTTTTAAATGCCTCTTCTATAAAAGATCGAAAATATGACCTATCACGGTAGTTATGTTTTTTCTTTTATACATTTTTTGTCGTACGAAGAAAATTAAAGAGAACGTAAATTGGTTCAGTTGGCTATTATATTATACGATCTGTGGAAAATGTAAAAAAGGATATATATATATATATATATTAGATGGTTGGTGAATTGTTCGCTCTTTTGTGGAACGCCAGCTGCGTTTTATCTTGACGACACCGGTAACGTCGTGCCATTTCCACGTTCCGCAAAGTTTTTCTATACTTCTACTGCTGATAGACGCACTGCAGAACGCTGAAACGTCTCTGTTTCGTGTATTAGCGATATCGTGCCGCGATAAATGGCACATGCACCTTCTGCGCTCGCTTTTTCCACTGTGTTTCGCAACAGATATTTGGTGTCAGGAGAATTCTTAATGGCTCGTGGTCAGTACAATTCGTGAATTTATTGTTTCGCTCGTTATAAATGAAGATTAGATGGAGAGATGCGATAAGTCTATCATCGTTGAGTTTTCGGTAACTTTAGTATATCATTGGGAAAAGTAATGTAGTTTGAAAGTTGCTCAATGAGAACGAAACTTAGATTTTTATATATTATACAGGGTGGTTGGTAACTGGTGGCACAAGCGAAAAGGGGGCGATTCTACGCGAAAAAAAGTCGAAAATATAGAATAAAAATTTAAAAAAAAATTTTTTTTCTTTTTTTTTAAATTTTTCCATCGAGACAACGATCTACAGTGAGATCCGTTATAACGAGACGTGATAAAGTGCACGCGTACCGAGCGAAAATTCAAAGTCGATTTTCTCGAAAACAAAGCCTCAAACGAAAAATTTTTATTCTATATTTTCGACTTCTTTTTTCGCGTAGAATCACCCTCTTTCCGCTTGTACCACCAGTTACCAACCACCCTATATATTGTATATCTAATAAAAGTAGAAATATACAGAATACAGTTAAGATTTTATTCAATGAGAGGATGAAGGAAGGATAAAGGAAGGAAAGAAATCTTGCAATTGCCCTATGATTCCCACATAAGGAAGTGAAACTATAAATAATGTAGTATTTTTATATTACGACATTTTATCCTATTTCTCTATAAATATACGACTTCCATAAAAAAATTGTGTGTACTTTTACATTCTTTCAACAATTTTTATATTCTTTAAAATATTATTCGAGATTTCAACATTAAATATTGTCTATTACTATCTTTCATCTTAATACCGGAATAAACAACGACAGCAAACACGTAGGTAGAAAATTTACAGATTGTTAGGGAAAAGGCAGCGTTGTATGTAAAGCAAAGGAACGATTAGATAGGGACGATACATAAGAGATACGTGTAAACGCGAGATCTGTTTCGCGATTAAACGACACGTTTGCAAATAACAGGACGAGGTGGTCGATAATTCAAGCAAGCCATCATCTTCTTCCATAGAAACGTCCGATCAATTACAAGGTTCATTCTACTCGCGAGTGATTGTAGGTTCTACCTTCTCCTTTAATATACGGCCAATTACGCTTTCTCTTTTCTTACAACCTCCTATGAACTGAAACATGATCGAAGTAATGATCGTGTAATATGACATTTCCAACATGACAGTTACAATTCTGTATAGTCTAAAAGAAAACTGCTGTTCGACCAGTATGCAAAGAAGGAAAACGTCGATAAATTCGTAATTACCAAGTTGTGTAATCATCTTTTAATTAAGCCTCGTTTCGAAAGAGTGCTTAGCTAAATGGAAGAGTAATTAAGTGGCTTAAATAGTCCGTTACAAAGGAGACAGCTTCGAATAATTATGACACCAGGAAGTTTGAACATCGTTCAACCAATCTGTTCGCTTCTAATTTATTCAATGGAAGGCGCGCTGCAACAGAAGCTGTATTACATAAATTTCGTTATGTAATACATTATAGTATGTGCTTCACGCGTAAGGATGTTCTCATTAGATCGGTAGAAACGTTCCGGTTTAGTGTTGGAATTGTCACTTTACGCGCAAATAAGCTATTGGGCCAAGCACGCGCTCCAAGAATTCGAGCACCGGGTGTCTGTCTAGACACTGGTATTTTCTACTTACAGTGAAACTAGCGATCGCGCTCATAATCTTTTTTTTTTGTTATTTCTTCCGTACTTGGCATTTCGATACTTTCCTATTGGAGATGTTTAATGTAATATCAAGGAAAAGTCTAACTTCCTTATTTATTTACCTCGAAAATTCGAAATAATTCAATACGTGGTAAATAGATAATTTGGAGTTACTTATTTCTTAAAGTACTATTTTGGAATCTATCTAAAACGACTTATTTTGCTTCATTTTATTTTCAAACATTTTCAAATCTCAAGAATGCCAATCTTATACTGTAAGAATACCTGACCCCTAAATTTTTAAAATTTTAAACGACTCGATATCATCTAAATCCTGGGCTATCCTGTTAAATTACTATAAACGAGCATTGTACGGTCCAAGCTAGTAAAATGGAGAAGCACAGTCGTGAATTCTGGTGTCATTCACGTTCACACAACGCGTAGTAAAAGTTTGATGGGCCAGACACGGAATAGTATTCAATACTCTTTGGGGGATTTAAGCAGTGATCGATGAAATCGTCGTATTTCGCAGCGATACGCTGCAGGCTTGCCAGTGGTTACGAACGACCGCACGCGTCACTCGTTCGAACACGCGTAGACCAGGGCGAAGCGCGAGCGAGCGTGGCCCCAATTAATTTGCAATCGATTATATGACTAGCGTTTTAACGTCACGTAGCAAGCAATTCGTACGTGCCTCCCAGCTGTATTTGTGCATTATATTTCACTGTCGAAATATTAAAGAAGGATATGGATATTTAAAATGCTGAACACAAAGAAAGTTGAGTTTAATAAATCAGAGCACGAATCGGAAAATGATGTATTTCATGAAGCTTATTAAACAATTACTTTTTTTGAATTGACAATGAAATTAAATGGTATGGACTGCAGAAGTCGTTTTGAAATTTCGCTAAAATTAATGTATAAAATTAGTGTACGATCAAAATCATATGAAAAAGCGAGATTAATAAGGATCCGTTAAGGGACGAACGGTGAAATAAAACGACCAAAGTATAAAGAATGCATTAGAATAATAGATACTTTAGAAGTCCACTACACGTACCACATAGACAGAAAAATTTCTATTAAAAAAGAGTTTTTTTTAATTCTGCAAATCCATTATTTTGATCTATTCATCTACATTATATGTTATATCGAAGATTCTGTTTACCTACATTAAAATTTTTCGTAACAACCACCTTAACTAACAACGAACTATAATGATTCCAGATGTCCTGACAGCGGGCCCCGGGCCACCAGGATGCCGACAGACGACGACTATGGCCGAAGAGAACGTCTCCTACTGCACCAACATCCGATCCCTCAATACGGGTCCTCGTCATCTCCGGTTCCAGGATCGAACGCCGGAACGTCCGGAAGTGTCGGTTCCCAGATCGGTTCTACCAGCTCCTCGGATTGTTATAAGCCAACGGCGCAACAACAGCAAACTGATCTGCGAACGAATGGATCGAATGTCACCGTTGGCCAAGATCGTTACCAGTCCGATCAGTCCTCTCAAGGGAACGAGCACGTCGATTATGGAGGCCGTGAACGAATGTCAGGCATCGAGAGGCATGACAAATCAACGGACAAGCCAACGATCGACGATTTCCCAAAGTCCTGCGCGGAAACGCGTTCGATACAGTCAAGTTGCGAGCGATTCAGCCATTATCAGAATCAAGAGAGATTCGGTCAGCCCTCTTTGCAAGTCCACCACCAGTTTACCCCAGGGAGATCGACTGCGTCTGGACAATCGTTGTCCGGAAACGTGGTTCTGGCCGACCGTTTTCCACGATTCAACGAACTCACCGGTCTCCACGGTGAGCAGAGATTGTCCTTGGCCCCGAGCGAACGCTTTCAACCGGCCACCAGCACCGAGCTTCGATTCCATCATCCCCCTAACGAGCTGGTGTCAACCGGAAACGAATACGCGAATACCAATATCTTGGTATCGGGCTGCGCGACCAGTCCATTTTCATCAGAGACGTTCCCCTCACCGCCATCACCGGCACCAGCGAACGACCGTTTCGTTCCACCGCCGCCTCTGTCACCCAGCCCAAGCGAGAAATATGCCTCGACCCAGAGTCTGGCTGGTTATCCTGCTGCTGATAGGATTCTGCCCCCAGGTTCTCCAAGCACCAGATATGGCAGCGGCACGGCACCAGCTTCACCGATGCCAACTAAAGAACGATTCTCTTCGGCGGAACGATTACTGGCCAATCAACAGTCGTCGAGTTCCATGCACGAGCCCAAGGATCAGCAACGATACGCTGGAACCAGTGATCGCCTGCTGTCCGGATCGTCGCCGGTGCTTGGAAGTCTACAAGCCAGTCTACAAGGGGACAGGGTTGGTATATATACCACGAGCAAGGATTCGACTGGATCGAGATACGGCGCCATTTCGACGGACCGATTACTCTCATCGTCACCTATACATGCCCCAGTACCAGAGAGGTTCGCCAGCAAGTCGACCGATCGGTATCTCGGCGAGTCGCCTGTACACGAACGATACCATCGACAGGAAGCGACATCAGCCATTCACCACGATCGTTACTCGACGATATCGTCCAGCGCCGAAAGATTCCTCTCCAATTCACCTAATCCCGAGGCCTCTCATCAGCGTTACACGTCGACGGAGAGGTCACTGCAGGTGTCGTCTAGCAGCAACGAACAGAGACGTCTGTATACCGATCGAGGCGTCGAAACGGTCTGTCAGAAGTATACAGACAGGTCCAGCGGATCCCCCGCGCCTACCGACTTCAACAGATACTCCACATTCCAGGAGGTTGGAAACACCCAGTCCAGATATGTCAGCACCAACGATCGTTTCAACGATCTCGCGATACAGCGCTGCGGTCAGTCGCGAGCAAACGATCGATTCTGTGTATCAAACGATCGTTATCTCGCAAGTTCGTCACCAGGACACGACGGAAGACTGGCTAACAGCGACGCGACCAGGTACGTCGTCTCGGGATCATCGACGGAACGTCTGCTCTCCGGGACATCCTCTTCGTCCTCTTCTTCGACCGACACGGTCGCCCGGTATCACTCCTCCTACACGAACACGGCAGCCACCCAGTCCACCACTTCCAATGATCGTTTCACCTCCGTCTCTCCCACTCCTGAAACAGCCAATACCAATCTGCGGTCAGCAACAGGAACTGGAACAACCGGTGGCGCAGGGAGTTCCGGATATCAGGGTACGACAAAAAGCAGCGTCGACAAATATCTTCAGGTGTCAAAGTCTGTGCAGAGCTACGGGAACGATCGCTATACCAATCCAGGCGATCAGTTCGACAGGCTCAGCCAGGATCGTTACGACAGATTCGCCAATCCTGTCAGCACCACGGATCGCTTCACACCTTCGTCCGGTACTCCTGATCGCTTTCATTCTGCTACTGATCGATACTCTCCTGTACGCGCCGCGGACAAGTATCTATCCTTGCCGAAACCCAAGGATCGATACACCGGTCGCATAACACCGATCTCGTCTTGTGGTACTTCGGTGGTTGCCACGTCGACCGATCGAACTTATGGCTCGACTAGCGCAACAGGAAGCTACGTTCCGCCAACCGCGCACACGCCTGTCGAACGATACGTGCCTCAACCACCTCCGGAGGTTCTCTACCCGGACAGATATGTCGACAGATACGTACCACCTTCTGCACACACGCCTACCGATCGTTATGTACCCACCAACGATCCAGGTGATCCATACATGAGACGAGATCTTGGATTCCATCATCATTATCGGCTACCACCGCCTGCCGGCTACCCATACCATCAGTCTCATTTCCGACTTCGCGGTTTCGCGTACGCATCACCAGGTCGCCTCGGTGGTAGCCCAGGTTCCAGTAGTTCGAGTAGCTCGGCATCTAATCAGAGAGATGGCTTCTCAATGTCCCCGCTGCTCAGACCCAAGGTCCGTGCCTCTGCGGTCGAGTTCCCGACATCGTCTACTGGAGTTGTTGGTCGTCACGTGTGTACTAACCCACCATCTTGTTGCAACGAGGTATCTGCAAATGGAAGAGCCTGTTGTCAGGCTATTAGAAGGTCTCTGCCGCCGGGAGCATTGCCGTCGATACCCACGCAATCTTCCTGGTGAGTCATTTCGAAATTTTTAGAATTTACATTTGGCCACTAGGCATTTATCCGTAGCTGTAGGAATTTTGTAATAAATTTTTATTTTTAACGCAAAGATATCACTCCGCGAAGAGAAATATGGATGAGCGTGGTAGAAAAAAATCATTGGACTGCAGGATCCAATATGATGCTGAAGCTTTATGAAAGAGACAATACAGGCCAATATAAAGTAATTTAATAGAAGAATTGCATGCCGTGAAATTTTTGTTCTCTCGTGTAGAATGTTTTTGATAAATTCCTTCGTTTTTATATTTCACTGATGTTGAATATTAGTTTACTGTGTAATATACCTGCGAATATACCCAAAATTTATCGTTTGCGAGAAGAATATTAAAAGCTAATAAGGTGAATGTCCTGAGGGCGTTCAATTCTTTCTCAAGCGTTTTTACCAAATTTCCATTGCCACGGTTCACATTGAAACATTGAGAAAAAAAGAGGAGAGAGAACGAGAAACCGTGAAAGAGATAGATCTTCGTTAACGACGGAAGTTTTTGTATTAAATTTGAATAGATTTTTCCAACGAAGTCAGAGTTACGAAGAGATTCACGTTTAATTCTCGCGGGCGAAGTTTACCGGTGGAAAAAATTAATTGCCGCACAAATGGAAGTCAGCGTGCGGATAAAAGGAATTGCATGCGGCGTGGAGGTCGAGCTGTGTAGCCAGGGGATTAAGGAATACGGGGATCCGGATAATATAGGTGTCCCCTTCGTAATCATACACCTTTATAATAAAGCTCACGAATTAGAATAGGAGAACTTTAATTGCGAGATGAATGTTATTTATAGCGAAGGGAAAGTAGAAGCCCTTTTACGCGATGTGTAACGTTTCCACGAGTGTACATTGTTGTACGCCATATACTTTCATATTTATATTTATGTGAAAACTGGTCGATTTGTAGTGGCAGTATATGAATTCTACCAAAGTAACAAATCTTGTAGAATTAATGAATAATTTTTATTAATTTTCTAATTTTGAATTACTGATTGGAAGAAAAACTTATTATAGAATTTTTATGGAATCATCAAACTCTAGTGTTAATAATGTTGTAGTTTAATATTTATTATGTATTGTGCTACATACATTTACTATTATTTATAAGTGGTTATATCAATTTCGAAAGTCTCTCTTATCAGTACAGTACAAAGTAGAATTTAAAGATTTAATTTTTAATTATAAATTTTTTTTTTTATTTGGAAGAATTTTACAATCAATTTTCATTGAGAATCATAAATAAATTATTCTGGCGTGGTTCTATGTTGTGTTTAATAAGTGTTTATCGTTTGTTTGATTCTAGTTGAATCTAATGTTTCATTATAAAATGAAAAAATTTGAAGAGTTTGTCGAGTAACAGAATATTTCTATAAGTTTCAAACATTGCAAGCGCCAATTTCGCTGTTACATATTGGTTTTCAAAAGTCAATTTGATCGGGTCATAACATACTATTCTACGTAGCTATGACGATTATAAAGGATAAAATTACTGCGGTTTTCCTGTCGTTTTACAGTTTCAGTGCGTCTTGTTAATAATAAACACGTAGGAAACTATATTTCGAGTCAACTGTGGTGTAAGCTCGTGTAGTCTGACTCAATTTCTAGTTCCCTTCGATATTAAATCTTTTGGCGAGATTGCGTTCGGTAACACGTGGTTTAACTTTCGGTTAGAATGGCCAAGTATGTTGTGCGTGAATTTATAGTGCACCTAATATTTCGATACTGACCACGTGCTAAATGTTTGATCGTTAGAGTGGAAGTTTACGCCGTATTGGAGCCCAGATAGAATTGATTAAATTCGCAGCGGGACTCTAAATTGAAACATATTAGCGTCTGGAAAGGAGCGCAGCTTTCGAGACAATATTTTTTCATCAATTGCCCATTTTACTGCCATATCGAATTTTTAGGCAGAAAAGAATTTATTATTTTTGATGTAGAGCGTGGTTTTTTTTTGAAGAACAAGAGAATATCCGACTTATTTTGATTTTCATTTGGTAGCTTTGGGCGGTAGTTTCATTTTTGAATGGCAGTTTCTCATCAATTGCTTGTTGTACTACGATAGATATTGAATTTTATGGAAGGGAAGAGTTTGATATGCAATTTTTGCTAGATAGCGTGTTTTTTTCAAGAGTAAACGAATATTCGGCTGGTTAATCTTGGAAACTATTGATATTGGAATATCAGGAAATGATATATAATTCGTCGCTATCGGTCTTCGATCTAAAGACTCGAAGCTAAGTTTGAAATTCAACTCGGTTAGAAACAGAACCTGTCTTTATTAAACCGAGACCATAGTTGCAAACGACGAGCGTAATTAGTTATTACAGGGCAAGAAGTAGTTAATATCGTAGAAATAGATAACGATCGATATCGTTAGCAGAGTCAAGGATCGTGTATGTAGATCAGATCAGGCGCTTAGCAACAGAGCAGAGAAATTCGCGAGGCGTCTGATGAGACTTTGTTTCACGGTTGATAATCCCTGTTTAAAACGTTATCTAAAAATGAACTGAAATGTAGGCCGTGTCCACGTTTAGCAGTCGCGCGGAAGCCGCGAGCACAGAAAGGGTCGTTACTTTCGTGGCAGTAATCAGGTTAATGGAGTATCGTGGCCCACTTTATTTTTTCATCTTCATCGGCTCCGCGCGTCTCTCTAACTTCCCTGCTTCCCTTTTTTCCGCGTTTCAAAGTCAATGATGCATTACCATCCGAAGATTTCGTCCCGTCTCCGCCAACCCCCGGAATCTTGGAGATTTTTTGCTTCTCTCTTTTCTCTCCACCTTTTTTTATCCCTTTTTTTTTAGGAGCACACATTGTCTCCTACCATGCACGCCCGCGTTTTAACAAAGAAATATATTCAACCTAAAAAAGGAACAGAGGATTTCACGTGCAAGCGTATTCTGAACCAGGCTACTTTCACAGCTTATACGGTAGGATTTAACAGTGGATGTACCGAAATTTTGTGTGTTTCCTGAACTTTCTGATATTTCCATGATCATTGGAGAATTATATAGTTATTTTATAAATAAAGTACAGAAAAACACTTGTCTTCGTTTCAATGTAAAAAATTTGCGAACGGTTATACTATAATAATAAAATAATAGAAGCAGCTAGTAGATGGCGGATTTTTATGCATTTATAGGCAAAAGTGCAAAAATACATAGAAGGTACTATACGTATTTTATCCTCAAACAAACGTAGAATAGTACTGCGTTATCAATTGACTGTGGATTTTTATGCGTTTATAGAAAATTTGGGGATACAAAAATGCACAGAATGCATATAATACGCGAAGATATATAAAACATTCAAAGAGTAATGTTGCAGTAAAAAAGATTATCACTGTCGGGCTATCTCAAAGTACAACTCAATGCAATCGAGTTTCTTTGAAGCGTAAGAAAGGTTCGGTATGACGGTAGAAAAAATGCATGAAGCTAGGCAAGTTGTAAGGATGGATACTCGAATTTCCTGGCTCAGCATTTTTTGTTGAATGCGTGTTTTGAAGAAGGAGAAACTCCAACCCTTACATACCGGTCACGTAAGGTAGCGACGTTCGAGCATCCGACTAATGGTCCGCAGGCAATAAAATAACAAAGCGTGCTGAGTTTAAGAGACGGAAAAGAGATATGCTAATTTTAAAAAAATTTCGTCTTGTACCGCAACAAATAGTAATCTTTAAAACATATAACGGCTAAAATAAGTTGCTATCCAAGTTCAATTTTCGTTTTTAAATTGCATTCATAGAAGCACGAATTTACATAAATATTCACAATATAGTTATCAATGACCGAATTACTTAAACGATAGCGTATCTTGTCCTCGAGGAGACGACAGAGTAATTCTGCTTTGTCAACGACCGAGACACTTGAACGAGATACAATTAGAATGGCGGCTCGTTAACGACAATTTCCTATTAAGTCGGTGGTGTTTAATTAGACTTGGTGAGACGTCAGCGAATTCTCGTGTCAGGAAACACAGGATGCCAGGGGTGGCCTCTGGCAGTATACCGAAAGTCGAGAGGGTACAATGGTCGGACAGGCAGTTTCCTGAAAACTGAGCCAGAGGAGGGCGATTCCTTTCGGTCTGAAAGGGTAGGAAGAGATTACGTCGGCAGGCTCGTTCCGCTGAGTGTTCAGTTTGCTTTGGGATATCGGCTTTACCCTCGCGGATTCTCTGCGCGAGTTTGCCGAAAGCTTTGTGCTGGTCAAGCCGATTGTGACGTGCCTCCGCCCATCGCATCACCCAAACCCCCGAAAGGGGAGAGCTCGTCAGTTCGAATGGAAGTAGAGAAGTCTGGCGACTGCCTCTATCCGTGAAAGAATTCGCGTTCACCCTTTTCCCCGACGCTTACGGTATCGTCCTACATGTGTACTTAAAGAGACATCCAGTTATACAGCCGCTTCGGGAAAATCTTTCTTCCTGTTTTTCTTTCACTTTCCTTCGAGCAAATTGTATTGACTGCGGTAGGTGTTGGATCTATGCGATTTCAATGCTTTCAAGGAAGTTTCGACGATCATAGAAGTTGCAAGAAAGTATTCTGTCGGCGAATTCCTTTGATAACCATTCATCATATGATTTATATATTTATGTGAATAGTAGTGGAAGTAGTTTTAAAAGTATTACGTGTATATCCATTTCTTCGTCGGGAAATTTTTAGGAATGATTAATTGCCTTATTAGAATAGCCCTAGCAGCAGGACTATCAAAATCGTTAAAATATTAACCAAGAAAATGATTAACAACGGAAAAGCCAATTGGTTAATTATTGTTAAATTATTCCTCAGAATATTCACGGAATTTTTTTCTCATTTCCACTGACTGTTTAATCGTATATATATACCAAATCGAAAATTTTCGAGGATCCATTTATATGACAAACTAAAAAGTATACTTATTGCAATAGCTATATTC
The DNA here is from genome assembly GCF_040668555.2 of Bombus flavifrons. Taxonomy (NCBI): domain Eukaryota; kingdom Metazoa; phylum Arthropoda; class Insecta; order Hymenoptera; family Apidae; genus Bombus; species Bombus flavifrons. The sequence goes on along the minus strand of NC_138455.1, from coordinate 4,532,443 downwards.
GAGGGATTGAAAGCACAGAGGAGTTTCAGAAATATAATATAGTAACTTTTATCCAGGACAGTCATGATATTTAGTAATTTGATTTAGTGCTATGATTCTACCAAATATTCTGAAAAATATTCTACTTTAAAATACCAAAGCAGTGGAAGAATTTGTATTTCAAACTTTCTTAAAGAATTCTCGATTTCGATACCTCGAGGTTTCGAGTTTCGTTGTATCATAAACTTTGTTTCAAAGAAAGGTATTCGTGGCTTGTGTGCACTGCTTAGTATGCTGCTTCCACGGGAAACATGTCAGCTTATGCGCGGCGACGTTTTCGTGAATTATTTCTTGTTTACTACGACATCTGGTCGCGTTTCCTTGGCGCTACACAGTGCGGCATCTGAACGAGAATTTGGGACGAAAACCAAAATTCGCAGGCGATGTGCGTGCGTTCGCAGGTCAGGCTCGCACGTTTCACAGTGCGGCATTTGAATTAGGATTTGGGGCGAAGATCAAAAAATGCATGTAATGTGTACATTTTCCTGAAATTCGATATAGGTGGAAAAAGTTTGTTTGCCAAATATTTGTTAGTATTTTCCCTACTCCCTGGCTCGGTTGAAATATCTTGAATATTCATTTTTTGTCCGACCACAGTCGGTGACATGACAAGTGTACAGTGTACAGTGCAGATGCCGAAAATAATCTTTCCATTTTTTCGTGAGTGCCGTACAGAGATCATTTATCCTTCCATTTCGTCAGATATTGTGACGTTTAGTAAGAAACAGAGTTTTCGTGTAACTTAAAAAATTTTCTCGGAACGAACGTGGTCAGAAATCCATTCTTCAACCAAGTCGCGATTACGAATGGATTTGACTAAAAAATATAAGAACGTCCGATGCAGCAGTTTGCTGGACATAGAGCAATCAAAATTAGAAGATGATTTGAACTGTACTTTAAAGAGAGGAAGAAGCTTTTAAATTGGAAATTATAATTATACATATCGAATTCTTCATATTTAAGGCGTAATAAACGCCATTTAATAAGAATTGACGAACAAAAAGGTGTAATGAATGACTGAACTAATTTTCAAGTGATTAGATTTCAATGTATAAACGATTTTTGCAGATCCTCTATCTATTGTCTACATTTATATTATCTACAGGTTGATAATGTCATCGAATGATAAGATCAAACTCGAACAACGATTATTTCGATTTTTGTCCACTACATGCCACACTGTGCGCTGAGCTGAAGTGTTTCGCGAAATGAAAGCTATTTCTTCACTACTACCGGTAGTTTCCGCTTCCGCGAATTGTAAATTTCGCGAACAGATTCCCGCCCCCTTCAAACATAACCGTAGCACACAGTGGATTCTCGACTAACCGCTGGATCTTACGGTTCCTCGACTCTCTGAGTATACGAAATAAAATAAATTCGTCCGCGTTTCCAACGTTATCATATCTGCCAAGTATCGTTTTAACCTTTTAAGTTAGTAAAAAATCAATGTAAGTATTCATTTAACATCTAATTAATATTCCATCCTCTTTAGTGAAAATTGTTATTTAATATCAGCATATACAATGTAACTTAGAAGATAAAAAACATGATAGTTTCAAATATTGCCACATATTTTGAAAAATAAAAACAAAATGTTAGATAGAACATTTTAACTGAGCAATATTAAGAAGTCAGTATTACATCAACTTAAAGTTGACATTCTTGAATATTTTACAAATCAGTCGTTCAATCTCTGAGCCAAACACTGGTAAATCTCTGAACTTTACTTTCAAGTAATCCGGTGAAAAAAATTCAACGCGTTCCGCATATTTTTTAATAGAAGTATAGAAGATGTTGTGATTGTAGCGATATTCGTAGAAAATTGCACCTGATCTATAAGAACCAATCGCATCTAAAATATTTAGTACTGTAAGAGCGAATAATCTTCGCGCTATACTATCAACCAATCCATTCGGGCTTCTACAATTTCATCTTACACACCACAGTATCGGTAAATAGGATTTCTTACGAGAAACAAGCTGAGAAAACGAAGTTTCAGGATCATATTTCACGTCTCGGATTTTCCCAGCGACGTCTAAAAAAACGGACGTTAAGGCCGGCATGCTTTAACCGGGCGATCGATTATGCAATAGGCTTGAACAAACTCCAAGGGACTTCATTATTATGTTTCATCTTTCATGCATGAGAATTTTCGTTCGCTTCAGCCTAGTTTCGTGGCAAATTCCGCCCTCTCTGTTAACAACGTGAAAGACTAACACGTTGAAAGTTCGATCCGTGGCCGCGATACACCGGAATTAACGAGGCGATTAAAACGATCCAGGTATTTCTGAAATTAGCGGAGTTAGGATTACGTCCACGTAATCGTGAGTTCAACGACGCGTACCTCAGAAAATTGCTGCTTACCACCAAACTTTTGTTATCCTTTCCTCTTTCCAGACGAATCTTTAACGACGATTTCTTGTTGCGTACATTTCTATTCGAAGAGTCGAATCGTTATATCCTTTATATATATAGCTTCACTTAAAAGTGTTAGGACCCTTACTATATTTGTTTCATAACTGAAAAAAGCTTAAAGATTATTTAATTTGATACTTTGCCGACCCAAGTTTATAATAGCTGCGGTTTTTAACGTGCATTGGAATGTTGTTGAAAAACCAGATGAAACACGAAACTTTTTGTCACGTGTCGTTTGACTTTCTTTTTCTCTTTGAAAAATTAAATGATATAATCTCGCCCGTTGTGTACCGACAAGTTTCTATTTGGAACGACGGAAATGTATAAAACGGGCGAGCGCGTGTGAAATTAAAAGTAGATCAAGAATCCGCGAATTAGAGCGAGCATTGTTTACGCAGAGTGTTTCGCACGAAAAAAGGAAGTCAAAGGGGTAATTTTCCAATGGGAGCTGCTTCGCAACTTTCATCCCGACGAGAACTTTTTTCATTCGAGGATTATTGAGTTGTTCAAACGCTGGAATTCCAGATCAAATATTTATACGTTTCTTTCGCCTCTGTTCGACGTGTAACCGTGATTTCATCATTTTAATCGTACATCATTGTTCGCCGCGCTTTGTAACTTTGTTGGTTTATGTTTTCCTCCTCTGCTCGACGATAAACATGTTTTACAAATTCTCAGGTATTCTTGAGGGGATTTTGTAAATATGTCAAACATTTCAATAGCAATCATTCCCTTTGTCATTTACAAATGTCTTCCTTTTATTTTCACTGGGGTAAAATCGATCGGTGATGGTTTGTTCGCGAGAGAAATAGCAAGGAGAGATAACTTGTCAATTCTTCGTAGCGAAACTCGTTGCATTTGCATCACGCATAAAATGAAACACTTGGCATACGTAACGAAACTTTTGACGGAACAAGCGAATTGAAAATTACGCATGCGTACGCGACTACTGGGTCCAGGTCTGAAACTCTTTGAATATTACAAGATGCGGATGATTTATCAACGTCTAAAGTGCTGCACAGTTTAGTATCTCTGCTCGCGTAATTGCTCGGTGTAATTTCAGGATGCAGCTGCGAATTTATTATTCGACGCTATTGTTGGAATTTAAGAAGAGGTTCATTGAACCGTCGATCGTATCTACGTAAAAAGTTTCATTTCTATATCGGTGCTATTCGATGATGCCTTAATTCTTATTCGAAGCTATTAATTTATTTATGGCGATCATTAATTTACGTGGTTCCAATTAGTTTTATTATTGACCATAAACAATTAATTAATAATTAATACCAAATGAGAGTTCAATTCGGAGCCTACATATTTCATCGGAATTACATGAAATACGCTAAACAATGCGTTGCATTTTGTATATTCGAGTGGAAATCATTTCATTAACAAATCAATTTTCCACAAGGCTTCCGTGAAAGAAGACCAATCGATCGGTCCAAGATACAACGAGCACGGCAAACACAACTCCGTTTAATTAAACACCTCGTTGCCTTGCCGCACGTTCAAAGCACCCGCACAACCATGCGAGCGCAAACATTCTCGAAACACACACACGCAGCAAGAGAGAGAGAGAGAGAGAGAGAAAATGAGAGAGAGAGAGTGAAGTCGTAACGTTTCCGTATCGATTGGTGGTAACCACATGCAACATTCTTTTTTCCAAATTATTCGACAAAATTCTACCAATGTTTAATCGCTAGGTTAATAGCTTTCGTTAGCGAACGTACGAATAGAATAATAGTAATCAATACAGTATGACAATGGGTATAAGAAATAATATTAATCAATTAGTATTATTAAAAAAAGTCACACCTGTTGGCTTTGATTTTTATTAATCTTTTTACGATTCCCTCATGATCCTTCGGCAAGAACTCTCGTATGATTCTCGATCACATGCATGCTATGTATTCCGGGCACGTGCCATCGTGCAAATAAATTTCCACGTAGCCACCATGCATCTCAATTTCCATACGCATTCTCAGAACAGCTACATCATAGTATAAACATTTTATCTGTTCCGCTAGGTCTTCAGTTATTGCTCCTCCATTCGAATTCTATTGTCGCAGTGAATACGTTAATTAGATGTATTAACTCAACGTATATAAAAATGTATTAATTCAATGTACGTATGTACTTATTACCCAATGTATACATATATAAAATACTCATACTTGTTTGTGAAATACTTTCAGAAAGTATAAAATAAAATCCATGTTAGAGGAAAGCTAAAATGAATTAAAATTTTGAATCATGATTTGGTAAAAGCATACGTGTATTATTTTGTACATGCATTTTTTATTACAGTAAATGTATTTAATATATATAGTCGATGTATGCAGAATACACGTATCAAGTAAAGTCATTTATATATGAAATTCAGCTACTTTTACTTGTAGAAAACACGAGATAGAGTCTACGTTCCAAATACCTGAATTTTTAATCAAGTTTAATAGAAGCATACATCCATTGTTAAGCATGCAGTATAGCGAATTAAGAACTAATATTCCTGTATTTATAATCGATAACTTTACTAAATCTTCCGATTACTATCAACCCTGTAATAGATTCAGTAAAGGTTAACTTTTACCGTAATACGCTATCGCCTCTAAAAGGTCAGGAAACTCCGCCTCCCTCGAAATAAATTCTAAATTAATCCGGACGACTGTAACAGTCCTATGATACGAGGGGTAGTTTAAGCGTAGGGAGTGAAAGCTGGTGGTTGAAACGAGGCGGAAGTCATAAGGGAAACCAAGGGCTGGCATTGTCTTCCGGAGGCAAGTAGGTTCCACGTGCTGTTGGCAACTTGGGTAATTATGTCGTGTCCGCGTCTCTAACCAGCCCCGTCACACGAAATTGCAACCTGACACCGGTCGTTCTCTCGCTTCATCCTTGAAAATCACGGCGCCAACCAACCCATATATATAATATATACTCGTTGCTTTCAATTAATCCTTTTATTCTGCACCCTCTAAAATTGCTTGCTCGTGAACCGCCTACGAATGGTCGGTGTTTTCAAAACAGGACGATTATGGTTATTAAATGGCCGTCCTCCCTTCGCTTTTCTCCACCCGCCTGCACCTTCACAAACGTTATTAAAATCGTGAACCAACCCTTTCCATCGACCAGAAGGGGCAAGTTTTTTTGCCCGGTACGAAACTCGATTAACGAAATTGGACGACGACGCCACAGGTGTTGTTAATGATGAGTTACTTCAATTGGTAGTAGAGAATATTGCCACTTTCGCTCGAGTTCCAACGAAGAACGTTGCCAACGTCAGACTATTTCTACCTAAATAGAAGAAAAATAGAAATTAGTGTTACTTGGATCGTGGAGATTGTTTTTCGATAGAGGTTTGTTAAATGATTTACCTTCTATCAATTTTAGTTTAAGCAATTATAAGAGTCTTTTTGCATGATAGAACTTGGGTATATCGTTAGTGGACGTTTATAACACACAAGATGCAAATTGTTACTATTAGTAAACTCCTTTGCATACCACTGACAAGTTTATTAATGAAGCAAATCAAATTTCAGAAATAAAGTTTTGGAAATAAGGATCTTTTAAATATATTTTAGAAACAAATTCAAACTACAATGATTATACATTATTAATACGTATTATTGATATCTATTAATATACATTATTAATATGTATTAATCTGTAATTGTATTAGACACTTTTATAACAGTCCACGTTAATAACAGTTATCTATGCTTCTTAGGTTCGTTGCTCTACTCAAATATAATTCTGTTTTGCTAAATTATACCGTCTTCCCCTTTAAACTCCTTCTTCAGTTTCCCTTTGTACCATACGGACCTTTAACTCGGTATCTTCAAACAGTTTCTCAGCCTCATTGCAACAATCATTGAGTTCCGTGGTTTATTCTTTCTAATCTGCGAGGATTAACATTGACGAATCGGCTGAGAAGGGAATTATACTCGGGAAGAGCAGAGAGATTCGAAAAGAGCAAGAACTGGGTCGAGAGACGTTTTTAAACGGAACAGCGACATTCTAAAAACTCGTCAGCAAGCAAAAGTCGATATCTAGGTCTGATGCCAAAGAGTGAATCAGGTTTTACGCTTCTCATTTTCTTCTTTATTCCTTGGATAAGTCTAGAAATTCCATCGTTCGAAAGGAGCAATCGAGTTAATCGTCACTCGAATTCCGAGGTCCTAATTATGCGTTCTGGATAGCAATCCGGGCGGTGAGTTTAATTACTCCCGATAATCGAGTAGATCCTTCCTAACCTCCTTCTCAAAGGACCTACGGAACAGATTGCAGTGACTCGAGGTGCTATTCCTGACATCGAGCCGGAAATCAGGGAATATAAATGAGAGACACCTTCGATGTAAGGGGATTGCTTGGTGACTCCATGATTCCCGTTTGAGTAGATAGAACTTCACCATTGAAGTGTCGGGAACGTGATTGCTTGAATTATTTAGAATTCTCTGGAACTCCAACAGGCGGACGTATTTTTAACGTTCTTGTCAAATATCGACGATTTTCGAACTTTCAAGACGTTATTTTCTTTTGAAATTTCGTTATACTCAACAATACTTTCAGAATCTGGGGACTAAATATGAAGAATCCATCGATCCTTGTTTCTTGAATAAAAAAAGCAATGTGGTTGAACGTACAGAAACTTCACTTTTATTTTCTCTTATTTGCAATTAGAAAGTTATCTTTTTATTTTCTAGAGAATTTAAAAGTTTAACTGGGGATCGCGCGAGAAAAATATGATAACTTCAATTTTTTCTTGATTTTCTGACCTTTGTGTCATTTGGTGTCTAGAGAGAAATACTTCAATACGAGACAATTGATGAAGTTAAATCCACGATGTTTCGTAAGAAACGAATAATATTAGTTCAGTTGTCACGTATTAGGTTGTCCGGAAAGTGTCTTTCTTTTACAGACATGTCTTTTGCAACGATGCATCTTTATACAAACATAAAACCTAATCTGTCGAACGTTGTAATCGTTATCTTGATAGAACAAAATGAGTCATACGTAATTCGATAACATAATATGAAACGGAAAATGTTGTGCATCCATTATTTCCTTATAAAACGAAAGAAACTTTTCGGACGACCTAATATATTAAGGGAATAATGATTGAAGAGTAAGAGTTACGCAAAGATCGAGGCAACCAATAATTCATTTAAAATGATAGAAGGGATTTGTAATAATGCAATCATTCTTATAGCGAAGCCATTATGGCTGCCATAATGCAACGTCAGAAATTACATGCAACATCAAGCCATTGTCATGGCAACGGTGTTAGCTTCTCTGTAGTCACTACATAAACTAAAGCGGGTGGTTTCTGGGAGTACAAACTCTGACCAGGGGGTGGCTTTACTACTCCATAAATCGCAAGACATTGGGTCGGTCGTGTTCCTGACATTACTGAATTCAGTGTGTACAACCAGATATTTATTACATGTGTAATAATTCATGAGCCGTGCTCTGTAAATTTCTTATTAGGAGATTTCTTTGTCCCGTGGTATCCACGTGGTGCAAGTTGTGCGCCTTGCGTTCATAGAAATACAGAAATTTTCCTTCCTCTCCGGAAATTGGAAATTGCAAAATTTATTAAGGTAGGAGAAACACAGTGTAATTTATATATTACAGATGAAGAGAGATTGAATATTTATAGATTTAAATGATCTTCGCGGAGTTCTTGATTGACATATGAAACGCGAATATTATTCAGAATAATTGAATGTACTTTGTAATATAGAGGAGAATATTTGCTATCTCTGGGCTCTGAATATTTTAATTTAGTGAAATATTCCACTAATTAAGCGTTTAGTCTCTTCTTCTAAATGCCAATGAACAATCCTATTTTCAGAATTAATTCATTGTCATTATTTATTCACAGATTCTTTCACAAAACTACCGACTTACGGTCATTTTTCTGGTATCATCGAGATCTACTGGCACCTAAAAACTTCATATGAATATTCCATTTTAAACATTGTGCTTGACCTGCAGTTTTTTTCAGATTTGTGTATATCATGTTCATCGTATACATTCATGTGTTAGAAGAAAAATATAAAATGTCAAAAGATTGAAATATACCGATGAAATTAACACGTGGTATAGGAAACGATCTATGTCAAACAAACTGTATCATAAATTTCAATTAGCAAACGATCGAGTTAAATATTCTTGGAATGATCCCTTATTGAATAACAACGGGAGAGGATTGTTTAGAAATTCAAGGCATTCCCAAGGGATTTCGTGTGTCCTGGTACAGTTCAGAGTCAACCATTCGCTCGTATAATGAATACTAATACGTCTCTTGCATCGAGCTAAGTCTAGATAAAGGAGACTGACATCCCTTGTTAGTTTGTCGTTGATTGAGCAGGGTATGCCGGAAGAGGTGAAACTTTTAATTAGTTACTGATCCCTCGGACAATATAATTCCTTCCTGCGGGACGATAGCATGACAGGAATAAATTGAAATCGCTCCGCTCGCTGGTTTAACATCCTTTCGGCTAACTCCTTGGCTTAACGATTGAGAAAAATCGCCCTAATCGAACACCTGAATCGTCCTACTGAATGAATTACCCAATTAAATCGATCTCGCGATCGATGAACACAAGCTGACGCTTTATTTATCTTCTTCTATAGGATAATCTTGTAGAGATGAGAATTATAGAATCTGTTTTAACCTTCTATAAAGTCTTATTCGAATGTTTGTCCATTTATGGCAAATTCAAAGGCGATATTTAGCGAATGAGTAATAGTTAGTAGGTACAAGAAATCCCAACTCAATATTTCATTTCATTAATTATTATGTTTACAAAATTAGTCAAACTATTCAGAAAGAGAATTCTAATTTGTTATAATTTCTCATTATGACTTAAGAGTTACGGGCTATTAATTGCTATGAATAAACTCTTTGATGTCAAAGGAATGGTATAACAGGACAGTAAAACAATTTGAGTATTAAGAAGTATGGATAAATGTAATTTTGAACTCACATGGAGTTATAGAGTCAAAGAGGAATAAATCGAACCAACCATTGAATATTAAATATTTATTTAAGCATTCGCTGGTTATCAGAAACGATTCCTTTCAAAGACAGTACCTTTGTTCACATATTCTACGTTTCTTCATGATCTTCTGCATATTTATTATTTATCTCGAAGGTATCTCGACTTTTGCGTAGCGCAGATAACTGCACAAACGTTCTTTATGATATTTGACAGATTCTATTAAGGAACTCGTATCATCTCGTTTCACGTCTGTCTTTGAACATGGTCTCTCCCATTTGCGTTTCCAATCGTACGATGCCAAGTCCTCTACACGTAACTTGTATAAACTTAAAACAACGATTGTTCTAGCTTTAAGGTAATTGTAATTGGTTCGAGTCCACGTTGGCTCCGTGTGCGAGAGATAGTTTAGCATATAGCATTCGATGGTGTCTTTTGGCGAGCGGAAGAGGAGAAAGCGGGAACCTGGAATTCGTGCAATGTCGCTCAACTTAATCCGCTTGAAGAATCAAATCCTTTGATGGCGGTGCCTTTAGAAGCCTCCATGGAGCACAGGAACGCCGAGACATTTTTCGTAGAAAACCAAGCGTGTCATACCCCTTTCCTATGAAATTTATTAAATTTCTAGCTGCCTCTTTTTACCTTCAATCTGTACCTTTTCGAGACTCCGTTTAAGCCATTACCTTAATCATTCCGGTTTTGAGATAATTAAATTTCTGCGGTTTATATTCTGACTCAGAATTTGGCTAATAATTTCCTCTCTATATAATTATTTAGGAACTGGAAGAGCGTGAAAATTTGTTTATTGCTTGAAACTTTGTATACAAATTACCAGATATTTCTATCGATTGATTTGGAATGAAAGAGATGAAAAGTTGCGTTATGACAGTTATTATCTTATAGAAGTTTCAGAAAAAGAGTTAAGAATAAGTAGAATATGGTTGAGTTCCGTTTATGCGAACTTGTTTGGGGACAAGTAGCTTAATAATTGGAGTTCATATAATAGGAACCTACTGATCCTTCTCATTTTCGTTCATACAATAGGAGTTCGCGTTCAGACAAGTAGATTCAATCAGCAGGTTCCTCTCTTGTCTAATATCTTATTAACGAATAATACTAGTAAATTGGTAACAAGTTGTAGGTTATAAACTCCTCTTTCACAGTTTCATAACTTTTTGTCGAATAGGATAATCAGATAATTTAATTCACTAATAATATTATATCAGTTGCGCAAGAGAACCCTCGAGTTATTTTAATCAGGAATCAATTAAAATTTCACTCAGACGAATTAAGTTGATGGAAAGGAAGAAAGCGACAGAGCTCCATGACGTTCCAGTAATAAAAAGAAGAAGAATAAAATCTATAGGATCATCATTATCTTTTCGCGCTGGAGACCACAGGAATTTATACACATACAGAGGAATACAGAGACAGGTAGAGAGGTGTTGGAGGATTGTTAGGGATCTTGTTGAAAAGTTATTAACCGTCAGTGATTATAGCTAGGTGACAACGTGGATACGCGGTCATTAGAGTTTCTACGAACGGAAGTAACTACATCACCGTTTCTCGGTGAATCCTAAACCCGCAACGATCGACCTGGACACGTTTATGGACAGTATAATGGCAGGATCGTCAAGGGGAAATGCCACGGAATAGGATTGCGTCCCGGTGAACGCGAATATTCTGTTATAACTATGAGGAAACCCGCAGGATCCGGCTGCGGTGATCCTTGTATTATCCTCCATGCATCTCAACGTGCAAGGATAGAGACAGCAGTTCAAGGATCGTTGCGAATCCCGTAATCGCGTAACTGCATATCAGATAGGCGTCATGAACGGGTGATTTGCTATTTCGCGAATCGTCTGGACATAAAGCTCTTGATTTGGCAACCATTTTCGAAACGATTACCTTAGCGAGTATGATTTCGCGTATCGGATCTTGCATCTCTCGTTTGGATAGTTTGCAAGATTCGGTGATAGAAAATGTATTCCGACGAAGGATTTTACTGTGAACAATATTGTAATTTTCAAGCTTGCACTATATCTTAAATCTGAATTTCAAATTTCCTCAATTGCGGTTTTTGAAAAAGGGGTAAGAAGTTTGTTAGGTAAAGTTATTCGATAAGAAGTTTATTAAAATACAAGATCTGTACGCTGTACTGGAAGTCAAGAGAAAATTATTTTATGAGAGCATCTTTCGATCTTTGCATTTCAATGAAATGCGTATAACATTTTTTTAAAAATATACATATTGAAACTCGATAGAAATTTAGTGCTAAATCGAAGACAATTTAAATAGATGTTTCGTTTTATACAAACGTATAACTTGTGAGATTTGAGTTACTGAAAACTTCCGTGATTACTCTTTAAATTTTGTTTACGATCACAAGCGAAGCTGGTCTATCTTTCCTTTGATTTCTTTATTTTCCCCAGGCTGATTAATTTTCCTTTTCGATTTCGTGCTCCGCTATCTGTGAGACTAGAATGCTGGATTTGCTCTTGGGATTTCCACAAACTATAAATCCTTGCGTATAAAACGATCCGCTCGTAAAACGAACAGATGTAACGCAAAAAAAAAAAAAAAAGAAAGACTGAGGAGATTATTCAAATAGCGGAGAATCAATATTTCGAACCATCTAGGTATCTAGGAACGCTTTAATTTTGCTTTCGATATTCCGGAAAAATTCTGGATATATTATAAATATTTGTTAAAAACATTTTTTTTAATACAGTGTGATGTATGTATCTGGCTGTATAATAATGTATATATGTATATAACTATTATGATATTTTATATCGTCAAAATTTAACGAGAAATTGTCAGAAAAGATATAAAGATTGGATATATTGAAATGAAAATGGAAAACAAAATTTCTACTATTTGTTTCCAGTGAAGATAATTATTTTACAAAGTTTGGTCATTGTCGTGTGATTACACTGGAAACAAATTACTCGTCCTATCTAATTTATGTCGATATCCCGTAATCTCGTTGGCTTCCACGTATTCGGTAATAAAGTTTGATAAGCCATCCATCCATCACGATGAACTGCACATAAATCATATTTCGTTCGGTTCTATGCATCGATTGAGGTCTTCTTATGTTTAAATACTTGGATGCTAGGACATATGAAAGAATTCCTATGAATTTTCTCAAACCAAATTGATTTGGTTTGCATATCATTGGATAATCTTCTCGAAGAAAACTTCTTTCTGCCAAGTATCGGCCCGCTAAGTCCTATTATTATCAGGATAGTTACAACTCAAATTGTCCTTCATTTGTTCTTTTCAACGAAAATTTATGAAAAAAGATCAGGAATATTTTACCCAGTGGCGTACACGTCTGTGAATTTTTCAGATTTTTCGGCTGCAAAATCGATAAAAAAATTCAAATTCACATGACATGCTTGTCAAGAATTATTCTCCAATTCTAAAATTATTTTACAAATTCCAATTCTGAAATTATACATTCTGAAATTAATTTTTTAATTGAAATAGGAAAGGAAACAAAAGGCTTTAAGACATTGCTTTGTAGATTGGTGGACTTTCTGGTCTTACAGTTTTTATCGTTTATCGTGAATTAATTGGGATTATCGTTAGATCGTGAGCAATACTTTGCGATATTCCGCGATTGTCAAGGTATTTGCACGGCGCTCATAATTGTCCAGGATTTTGAACGGCCGATTAAACCGGACCGTTCGCAAGAGAACGCATCGAATGCCAATCACCGGCGTCAGGCATGTGTACATACCCTCGTTGCACGATGTACACATATCAATTTGCATTCAGTATAAATAAGTCGTGCGTGTGGGCGTTGTTGCCCTAAATGCGCCCATATGGATAGCTCGAATTTACCATTGCAGCGTAACGTGCAAATCAGTCGTCCGATAACAGCGGCAGCCTCCACCTGAACAATAATATTGTCCACAAAACAACTGTACCTATGATTTACGTTTATCATGCTCGGTTAATGGCACTATCATACGGAAACGATATACTCTATCTTCGTTCAATTATCACGATTCTAACGTTCGTTTCTGTTACGTAAATACCACGCTATGAGAATTTATTCGCCTTGTCACGTAGAATATTCCTGAAGAATCGGATTCAAAGATCAAGAAATTCGCTTTCATTTCTTATCCCCTTTGTAGATTGTGGATTTTATAGCGATATTCGACGGAGAATTCAGGTAACAAGATGTATGCGCGTGTATCATTTCATACTATATACGAAGGAATTCTTGAAGAAGCCGAAACCTTGCGTTTTATGCATATACGACGTTTCGAGAATTGCTGTGTGAATTTCCTTCCGGAGTGTGCGAATGCACTCAATGGAAATACTCAAGCTACGAGTAGCTAAAGACAGTTTTAAAATTTAAATTTTCATCGAGACTGCGCCAGACTCGATCACTTTTTCACGTTGCTTCTTTCTTTGAAAATTTTTAACAAATGCACCTTCTACGACAGAGAACGCTACAAGAAATAATTTAATCAGATAATTCAATTTCTGACATCATCATATTAAATTTCTCCGTACTATATTCGTGCAAAAGTTCATACCCATGGAAAAGCATATAGTTCATTGTTAATGCAATATGACGACAGAGTCGGAAGCGTGGATAGATTTTCGTGACTTTTTCATAAGGGAACGAGGACAAATTTCGACCACCTGTCGCGTTCAGGAGGCCTAATCAGTAATCAGAACTTAGCAGATGGTCGTGTCCACCTGTCGGATTTCCTCGCGAAATGTCCGGCACATCGCTAATTAATTGTCCGCAGTTTCGATCAGCTAGGCACAATTAAATTAGGTTGCGTGCGTCGCCTCTGAAATTCGACGTTAATGCGTTTAACAATTTCGCGTTCCCTTCTCCACCTAATTATGCTGTGGATTTACAAGTGCAGATTTCCCATTCCCAAAGCGCTTTTTCTAATTTTTACTTATAATGTTTTAACAACTCTTTATGTCAATTTTTTAATATTATATTGTTTGATATTTATATTCAATATTTTCTTCCTTTTATAATTAATAAATATGATATAAGGGACGAAAATATTCTACCTCTTTTAAATGCAAATTTTTCATTTTCCACCTTTTACAAAACTTAAATAAAGAAATTGAGAAAATGTTACAGTAAAATGACGGCCTTTGTAAGTAAATTCTCATGCACACGTTGGAACCTTTCACCTGGAAATTGATTGCGTAAGGTTCGCCTCTCTTCTTCTGACCAACGTTCCTCCTCGTTGCGATCGTTGAATTTAGATGCGAACTATCCTTGTTGCGCCAGCAATCGTGGCTGCTGTCATTGTCCACGATACTTTTCTTTTTCTGGATTCTTTTATGCCGTCAATGCCACTACTATAGTAAAGGTACAGTACAATGTTCTTCTTTGAAAGAGTTAAAATTGTAAAACGTATTTATCTTCGTAACTCCATTATGATCTTATACAGTTCTTTTTTCTTTACTTCTACTGTACTTACTGCGTATACTGAATACACTGAAAAGAAAATAAATATGTAACAAAATATTTCTTTCATAATAATTAATTAAGATGCGTGTATAAGATAACGTATTGAATTATTAAAAAAGATCGTTGCGTTTCCAAAACTGTAAACATTTAAGAAATAACGAAATGTTTAATTCGAATAAATGTTACTAGTTGGACATTGTATACGAAAAAGATTTAAAATTCTTCACAAAGAAAATCATGAAATTACCATAAAGTTATAAAAATTACCATATAAAAACACAAGTTATTTAATAAAGTTCTAATTTTACAAAATGTAGATCAAACTTAAAAAATTTCTCTTTAAACTTTTTTACAGATTTCTTTACGAATTTATCCAACATCCCGATAATATAAAATTGAAACAATTGTATCGCCAAACATTTTTGTTAAAAATTCGATAAGAAAGGCGAAGATTTTAACAGACTGGAAAGACAAGGTCAAGAATTTAACCGCGTAATTTAGATTGACAGGAGCATTGACCCTATTTCGCCAATGATAGTACGTATTGTTGGAAAAGGTTATGTCTTGAAAGGCTGGTCCACAGCTGTCGCCAGTATCAAGCATAATGCTGTGAAGAACACGTGTGCTGGCCTACTGCGCATCCTACTCGCGCAGTTTACCAGAAACCATTGTCAGTGGCACAGCTTGTCGATCGCAAAGTAAATTTTTCTAATTATTTCAATGAATATTGCGCGTAATCAGTGTACCGTGTTACGTAGTTTCACAGACAAAGTGCAAAGGACACGTTATTTCCTCGGTATATGTAATTTCTATTAATAGTAGCACCTTAGACAAGAAAATAAAGAGTCACGACGAGCGTTTAAGGTGTCAAGCGAAAGAAGAGTCTAACAACTTGAGTCAAAACAGTGCAGGTAAGCACGTAAAGCATCTCTATATTTTAAAAAATTTTGATTTAGAACGTTATTTATTCGATATGCGGAAATAATTGTAATAATTACATACATCGTTTTGAAACTCTTATATTTGTTATTACGTATTTCAATTTTATTCTGAATACATATTAATTTTGATGAATAAAATTGAATGTAGTGTTTGGTAAAAAAAGAATGGGAACGATGGCTGACTGGTAGATCGGTATTTTGTAAATGAATGAAAAGAGACAAACATTTCCTTTATTCATTTCCAGTTTTTCTATATTTTACTGTCTATAAATATTCATATATGTGCATTTTATAAAATGTAGCTTTAATAAATGAATTTATTTACTTTTTGTACTACTTTACTTACTTACTTGTACTTGTATTATGGATTGAAATAAAAATTAGAGTATTTAAAGTCTTGTGGACATTTTTCGTTTTCTTATCTTGCAAAAATGTACTTGTGAGTTATATCAGAAGATAAGACGATAAAAGAGATACTGTGTTCATATGATTAGTACGTGTGATTCCTTATTTGAGATAATCGTGACTCAGATTTAAATTCGCCCTATGCAGTCAGCCGATATGATGAGTTTATTTCTATATTTGGGTAATACTAAAATTATTTTGCAAAAATTTATTTAATATTAAACACAATTCTATATTTTAAAAGATAATATTTGAAACATTTTAAATTACAAACATGTTTTCAATTATTTAAAATTATAATTCCACATAGAAGTTCCATTGATATAAGGGAAGTCTCAAATTATTGTTTTAAGGCGCAGAATATATTTATCTGCTTCGAGTCTTTCATGAAATCAATAATAATAACACAACCGTAGATGCATGCATGTATTGTATATTATCGCTAATATCAATGAATAGTTTACAGTTGTACGTTGTACGATTCACATCTCAGAATATCAATATATCACAGGTACAGAAATATTTCATTTTTATATCATTTTCTGTCAGTCTAAATTAGAAAGGAATTAAATTATTGCAAAGAACGGTGTATGTGTGTATTACGATCAATTTAATTACTATTAATCATTGCAAAAATATATGTTTGAAATATTGAACTAGTTTTTTCAAGAGAAGTAAAATTAAAGGAAAATTTATAACGTAGATCTCAAGGAACGCAATTCGTTACGAGAACACGGTGAAATGGAAGTGAAATTGTGGCGAGTATTCCACGAAACGAGTTCTCGACGATTACCTTCACTCCGCTCGATGATGTGTTTCTAATTTCCTCTTGCTCGCTTCGTCAACAAAATGTGAGTAGAACACGCCAGATAATATCATTGCAACTTTATTATGTCGTACTAGATTGCGTAACTATTGAAAAGTATTGCGTTTTATGTGAAATATCTACGATATAATTCTTAATTCTTATCACATTATATCCTCTTTGCATTTAAAATGAAAGTTATAGATCTCTCTAATAGTTATTTCTAATCTTACAATAATCCTTCAAATATTCGAAGATTAAGATGTAGAATATCTTAAGTTAAACGAGCTGTAATTATCTTAAAGCCGAAACAGAACGGATATGTACACAAAACGAAGAATCTTCAAATATTTAATATATAAATACATTCTGAGCAAACGTAACAAAAAACATTGAAGTCATCCTTTCGTTAGAAGTTATTCGTCATTAGAAAGATATATTCACATTAAGAATTTACCATCGTTGCTCAAATCAATTAGGGGATTTCTCTATGTCACTTTAACTTTTATATCCAATTCTTATACCTGTACAGCTTGTTGTGCAATTATCTTAAAATCAATATGTATTTAGTATCATGGAAATACCATACTCAATCCATTAAACCTATAGAATTTCTTCGATTCTATATATTCGGTTAATATAATAGAATCGTTCACAGCAACTATCCTCTAATAATATCGAGCAGTATGTGCATTTTGTCGAATCGCGTAACGTTATCGGTGTTAAATCGCGACGACGTCATGTCACCATGCCTTAAGCAATCGGAACCACCATATGTCGTCATCCTCGGCAAGCATGTTAATCGCGAATCTCTCAGTATGTACAGTAAATCTTGCCACTCGATACTTCGTCTCTAAAAGCTTGACAAACCCATTCAGTGGCCGAGTCCCGGATGCTTATACAACATCGAGCAACTGTCGTACGAAGCGAGCATCGTGCGAGCATCTGCGATCGTCCAGTACATCTGACGGCAATACACACCGTCGACGACGATGATACATGCAGGTGTTGATCCCATATCCGCTTGTGAGAGCGGTTAACGCCGCCGCGAGTCACGTGTGCTTGATTTACTCTCGTCCTCGCACACGTTCTCTCGTCGAATCGCTCTGCCTCTCTCTCTCTCTCTTTCTCTCTGTGTGTTTCTCGTGGTTCCATAGGTGCTCCGTAGAATTCTGTTAAATCATGTCAGGTCGTGTTA
The DNA here is from genome assembly GCF_040668555.2 of Bombus flavifrons. Taxonomy (NCBI): domain Eukaryota; kingdom Metazoa; phylum Arthropoda; class Insecta; order Hymenoptera; family Apidae; genus Bombus; species Bombus flavifrons. The sequence goes on along the minus strand of NC_138455.1, from coordinate 4,514,175 downwards.
GACCGCTTCCTTGCATCGCCTCGTGCTCGTCGTGTCGCGTTCCTCTCCGGCTATCCAGATTCCACTCACGCTGTTGCACGATTTGTGGCACGTCACGCCTCTGTTAAATCACGTTATTTGCCATATACAATCGGATCGCTTCATCCACAGATTTGCCTGATCATCGAAGAGTTTGTTAGGTATGACACATTTGTTTCTTAATCTATATATCTTGAATTTTTCCGCTATAATTTCAGAACAGACAGTACATATGTATTTTCTCTTTATTCGAGGTTTAAATTGAACGCGTCAATCAAAGTATGTTTCGCTGTTAACTTGTTTCCGAGAAATGGCTATTCGTTTTAGTAGATAATTAGGTTGCATGAATAAAAAATGATAAGTTATCGTCCAATCATCCTTTCAATAGGATGGTAGATATAACTTATTGTTGTCTAGCAATTTTCAAAAAATGGCAGTTTATGTCGGAGGATATTGGCTATAAAATTACCTTTCAATCATTCTTTTCATAGGGTAGCAGGTAATTTTCGCTTCAAAAACTTCCATTGCAAAAATGTGCCAAAGTTGTTGGTCAACTATTGTATATAAAATATTGTCAAAGGGATAAAATATTGTGCAGAGGGATAGAGTCATTTTGTTAAAAACCAAAGCTTCATGTGAAAAAATTCTATTACATGTTGCTGGTTTCTCTTTTTCTTTAAATATCTATAATAATTTCTATATACATTTTTAGATTAGTTTCAAAATTTACCAATATAATAGGATAGTTGTGGTCGTTACAACGCTAATGAAGTTTCGAAATGTTTCATATAACACAAATAATATATTCATAGAACGTGTTTACAAATGTTGTTATTCGTAAACTATTTAGTTATTCATAAAGATGTAGATAGGATGTGTGGGAAGTTAGTTTTCTTAAGATTGGTTAACTGAAGCTGGAACGCTCTTGATATTCGCCAATTGCATACGGTGAAAACTGAACTGAGACAAGTAATTTGCCGAGTAATTTTTAGACGCTTGAAATTGGTGGTACGTTTAATAGCCTTCTTATGTCAGTTCAAGGGTTAATTGCTGGTAGATTAAAGCAGTGTGTCGTAGCGTTCGGTGCAATTACACTATGGCTCGTGCAATCTTCGTAGGACTTATTAAGAAAAGGAAATAGCTTAGTTCTGAGTATATTCTTACACCCAGTATTAATTTCACTCAAACTGTATTGCGTGTCAAGAAAAGTTGCTGCTTTATATATTTTATAACTGATATAAATAACGTGAAATAACTAATTCGAAATTGATACATTACAAACGACGGACAAATTTGATTTATAAATCATATGCTGTAATTATAACGACTAAAGCAGATTCCATTATTATCTCTAATTTTCTTCTATTTTTCAATCAAATGTTGCACCCCATCATCCAAGCAGATGGTGGTTTTGATTAGACGAATTCATCTGTGCAACTAAAGTTTCACTCAATAAAACGAAACTAATCAAAATCTTTTTGTACGATTCAACTAATATTACTAATGAAATTTTGCAAGTCGCAAGTTACTACATAGTTATCAACACTAATAAATTTCCTTGCTGTTTTTGATGAAAGTGTACATAACGTTTCGTTAACTTTAAGCACGCCAGTTTGTCATGCTTACCCTTTTCTCCTTCTGGCAGTTTTCTCCGTCTCATGACTATCGTCAGGAGACAGAGAGAGAGAGAGAGAGAGAGAGAGGGGGAGAGAGAGAGGGAGAGAGAAAGAGAGAGAGAGAAAGAAATAGTAGCCTGAGCTCAGGAAGCTGAGATATTCTCTGGCGGCGAACTCCGGGCAAGTTATTTCAACTGCACGGTGAAACTGATTTCGGAATTAAACGTACGGCAGGAAAGGTCGTTGGTAAAGTTGCGTTTCGCGAACGCAGAGCGGAAAAGCGACTGCGGTGTGAACGACTGGCCTGGGAATTAGGCGTATAGCTGCAGCTGCATCCTTTCAAAGTGGCTGTTGTTAACTTCGACGAGAGTATTTGTAGTTGCCGTCACTGGTAACTTGAAGCGTTCATTGTTTTTTAATACGCCGCGCTCTGAACGCGGAATTTTCATCGTCTCTCTTCGAGGACTCCCGTTTCTTGGCAATCGTGGGAAATTGTTGGAATAATAATATTATTTCAAACTACGCTCTTGGGCATTTAACGGTATATTACTTTGTATTAAAGTAGATTATTCAGTAGAGATTATTTTAGCTTGTAACTTCTGACGGCGACTACTTAGGTCTATTCCAGATTGAATCGTATTGTTCTTTATATTGCATTGTTATATTATTATTTCTGTTTCGTTGTTCGATGGATGTTCCTTCGTGAGTCAAATTGAAGATCGTTGAATTTCTGACCCTAAGCAGTGACCATAGGAGCAATACATATAATTGATCTTATAAATATAACAACTTAACTTTTGAAATAACCCAGGTAAGACACACTGTGATTTGATAATCGCGTATTCACAGTGGTTACAAAAAAATACTTCCACGTATCGTACCAGTGAAATTAAAATATCGAATTCTCGTTTCTTCTTCTCAACATTGCAAATGAGTTCGGAACGTATCGAAATACTCTTGGGCTTGAATTTTTCTTGTCACGGCACATCTAGATGGCCTTTTCCTCTGGCTGATGACTCCTTAACGAGGCAAGTTTTAGCAAACGATCGATGGTGACGTATTGACACGGTCGCCTCTTCGTTATTTATTCTTCTGATTTGAATGAAGCTACCGGAAATGTTTCCATGCCGCCCTCGCAAACGTTTGGTATAACTTTAGCGTCGACTGTATAATGTCGCGGTCGGACTTGCTCGAGCTGTACGCTGATACTTTCGCGTAATACTCGTTGTAGAATTCGAAACTTTGTCGTTATCGATTCCACGATTTGTCTGTACATACCGCGAGCTCGACGTAGTCGTTGGAGGTCGCCGATGGAATTCTGAATTAAAATCGCATGCATCGATAGCGGGTTTCTTGTAACTTCTAAATGTAGATGGGATCTGAAGCAACCTGAGGAAAATAAAAATAAGGCTTAGCGATAAAGTTTCGAAGGATATACATAAAATTCCGGTATGATGGAAATTAAAACGTTTTACTTCTTCGCTCCAACTTTAGTTTTACGAGCGAAACTTTCAAGAAAGTTGTTTCATTTCTTGGCCAATTATGTCTTATTTTATTAAAAGCAGTTAGGGTTAAGAAGAGAAATAAAACGGGACAAAAGATCGGTCTATTAAAGAGAATAGTGTTCATTAAGTCTCTATCAATCTCCATAAAGATTGAGATTTAATGGACATCCATAAAACATATTTTTATACACTACCACTCGAAAGTATTCAGATACTTGTTTATTTTTGGTAAGATATAACTTGATCATAAAAGAATAACAGATAAGAGTAGTCGTTATTATTTTATTCTTTGTTATTAAAGATAACGATATGATTTTTCATACATGTTCATTAAGTCTCCATCAATCTCCATAAAGATTGAGATTTAATGGAGATCCGTAAAACATATTTCTGTACACTACTACTCCAAGGTATTTAGATATTTGTTTATTTTTCGCGAGATATAATTTGACCATAAAGTTATAGATAAAAATAATGATCATTTTATTCTCTATTATTAGAGATAACAATTAACTATTCGCGCGGCATATTAACTTCTACTAAATATATGTTCGAAATAAATATTCTACAATTTATATATATATTCCCGGATTGGTTTCTTTGGTTAATATAATTACGTTCCATCGCTAATGAAATTTTAAAATGTTTCACATAACGCGCAATATTCACATAAAATATTCTATGGTCGCTGTTCAAATACTTTCGCGAGCCAGTGTGTTAACGATTCTTGCATATCCTTTTTGCAAACTTAGGCAACCTTTTGACGATAGAAAAACACGATTGACAAAAAATCAACTTAGCTAGGAGATAGAGATAAGCGTGATTCTAAAAGGACAACCATGACGTTGAGAGTCGAGAAACCGTGGAAAATTTCGTTTTCCCCGAGTCCTCTCTCCTCGTAGCGGCAACGAAACACCGACTCGTCTCGATTTTCCACGCTGCGCCATCCGCTCGTTTTAAAACGGAATTATTCAAGAAAAATTCCCGACTTCGCGTCGTTCGCCGCGGAAGATTGTTATCGCTGAAAGCCCGGCTACGTTTTATACATATTTACCACGCTAATTACACAGTACGCCGCGGAGACGAGATCCGCATTACGACGCATAAAGGATACACGAAAGGGGTTGGGGGTGGGAGGTTGAAAGAGGATTTACATTATACCCCGTTAATTTCCATCGTAAAAAAGGACGGTGAGTATTCACGGGAGGCCAGAGAACGTTGTGGCTCTGTCGGCTCTGATTATGATGGTGGGGTGAAAATGCGAGGGAAAACGAAACACAGTGAAAAGAAAAGGAATACAAAAAGGGAGAAGAAAAGGAAATAAAGAACGAAAGAAAGGAAACGTAGCTACCGGTTTAAAGAACCATTCCTGTGCCGCTTCTAAGGAGAATGTTAAGGGATATTGCGAGGGTTGTCGCGTCGAGAATCAACCTCGAAATTATACGACGCACACGCAGCAAGCTTTTTCATTCGCGCCAGCCTGTTTTACAAAGCGTGAGCTCGAACAGAAAAAAGATGATGGAGAAAGGGAGAAAGAGAGAGAGAATTGGGGGTGGGAAGAGTTGCCGATACACCGCGAGATACGTATGAAATATTCATGGAACTCTGTACGAGTTCACCCCTTTCGTTAGAGTGAATCGAAGGTGGGACGGGCCGGTTCCGCGTTTCAACCCATAGACAGTCTTGTTTTCGAGAGGGCATGCAAATCACGACTCGATGTCGATGCGTCGCGTCGCGCACTAAATCGAATTTCAGATAAATTCTTGGAAACCGGGGTCTCGCGACGCTTTGAGAAATACGTCATGAGAACACGCTGATGGAAATAAAATCTCGATACTTTGCTGCCGTTTTTTCACGATATACATGTATGCGCGTGTACAGGTTGTTTGTTGCTTTGTAGCCTGACTCGGTTGTGATCGTTACCTCACGTAATTGAAGAGTTCGATTCCTGGCGGATAACGTAGCCAAGGTTTTATTTCGGTTGAAACGACGCTGTGTTGGCTGGATGGCGATGAAGTATGGTGCAGCGATGTTTTGCGCGTGCTACGGTGTCGTTTGTAAAGAAAAAAGCCCGATGTGATAGGAGGGTGGAAAAATTGGGATGGGAAAAGAGATAATCTTGGTGTAGTGGATTAATATTTCGTCTACTAGCGATGCTGATGAAATTCTCTATCGAACGAGTGACTGTAGACCGAGTTGCAAGATCTTTCTATTCGGAAATTTCGTGAATTTGAAGAAAATTCGAATGTGTTGCAATGATTGAGATTTTTTTGAAGAAGTTAACTCTGAGGTAGAAATTTTTATCTCAAGCAATAGAAAAATATCGGTGATCGCTAATTTTTTACAAGATTCTACAAATAAGGAAACTGAAGAATTGTATCATTTACAAAATAATGTGTAAATTATTATATTTTATTATAAAATATAATAAAACTATAAAACGAAAATTTGCAAATTCAAAGAAAAGCTTTGCTATTTTTCAATTATCTTTAGTTTTTTATCTTCTGTATGGTATGATACAACGTCTATGGAGAAATCTTGATTCAAGCCTACAACGATTCTGTGCTATTCGCTTATTCTACACGGAATATGGCTTCTTTTCGAAGAACCTCTCATTGAAACGTTGGAAATATTGATGCCATGGGCAGAGAAGCCTCTGTGCATGGAAATTAAGACATGTTTGCATGTTCACGACAGACCGCACAAACATTCCTCGAGCAAACACGCTTGATACACGGCTTCTAAAGCCACCTGTGGGAGCCGGGGAACGTTTTCCCCGGATGATGAGTAAACTTCGTGTTTCATGACGGGAAGAAATGCACAGACGGGTAAAAAAAAAAAGAAAAGACAGCCTGTCAACGGTAACATCGCATAATTCTTTGGCTATATTCGTTCCGCGAGGAAATTAAAAGTTTACATAAAACATTGCTCCTTTGAAGTTTCCTTTTGCCGTCAGAATGTTAAAAAAACGGAAGTCAATTATGTAAATTGACTGAGAAAAGTCAAATGTTGCGTTAACGCAACGTTGATCTTTTGTTTTAACCCTTTACAGCTTGATCAGCTTCTGACAAATGTAAACGCAGTCGTGTTTCACATTTTAGATGTCCGTTTCAGCTATCGGCGGCGACTATATCTGGAGGGTTAATCCAGAAAAATCACCTTTGTACGCCACGACGCACACGGCAGAACAAATTGCACGGTCATCCGAGAAGTGGAGCTTTTCCACGTTTCGTAGCGTTAATTAATTATCGCTTCACGCGGCAGTGGGGCCTGATGTCTCTTCGTTGCGCGACTGAAAAATACGATTCGCGGGTAAACGTGGTAAACCCCCATAAGCAACGGAAGAGCCGGAGTAGCGGGATAAATGGCGGAATTGCGACGGTGACCCCGGCGGATAAATGTGAACTGGCACGAGACAATGAACGTGTCTGACGGTAATCTCGGATGGAATGAGTCTGGGATTTCTTGGCGAACGAAAAAATCCGGCTGCTTTTGTTGTGTGCGCCACTGCAGAGACCAGCTGACGCATGTAATTACTCGTGCACCGCGATCGAAGCGCACATACAGAGTTAGAGAAAGAAATAGGACGGTTCTGCACCTAAACGTTTTCTACTGTTCGGTGAAAGGGGAATCGCGATCGGATGAAATGGAAATTCGACACGAGTATTTCGTCTGACTATCGTCTGCGTGTTGGAGAACCGAGCAACCTTCTTCCGTATCTGACTGATTCCGCGTTCGTTTCTTTTTGAAGGGCAGAATTTCAAGTCAAGCTTCAACTCTTTGTAACTTGGCGAACTTTTGACAAGAGCGATTTTGCCAATCTGATGCTCAGAGAAGGTTTCTATACCCATTAGGAGGAAGGCATAGGGGATTTAAAGAAGCTTTTCGAGCCCTGTCAAAAAGTTTATTCTAAGGTTAAGTTCTTTGGTTGACGCTCTATAACCAGATTTCTCTTTATATATAATTCCTTGTGTTTCTTTAAGATGAAAAATTCTTAGAAATTTTTATTCCTTTCCGTTCTAAACGCTTTTGACTTTCCGTGTAATCTTTCTTAATCTTTTTTGAAACTACAAATTCTCCGAATTTTCTCTTCCAAACACTTCACACAAATTTTCCCGTTGCAATAATTTACAACTACGAATCACCTTATCGAGGCTAAGTTCTTCATCATTTTCCTTGTAAACCTAAATCCACCGAATTTTCTGTTGTTCCAGTGACCTATTATTCCCACAATTTGCAACCAAGGAATCACCTTATCGCGTTCGAGTTCTTTGTGTTACTTTCATCGTTCCCGAACACCACGAATCCCGGGAATTTTCTCCATCCATTCGATTTCTGATTCTATTCCACGTGCCTGGCATCAGAGAGCTTCCACCGGTGATTCGTAAGAGGCGCGGTCTTTCGTTAAATCGCGTCGAATCCATCACATTTTCGAATTCCTCCGCGTAGGCAAACGTGGATAGACCAGGCAAGGAGAGAGCCGAGGAGCGTTCTGTCGCGTAGGAAATGTCGTGGCGACGGTGCACGGGGTGGTTGTAGTAAATCGATAATGCAGCGTCGACGTGTGCCCGGCTCTTCGCATACCTGCATCCATTCTCCCAGTTTCTCAGTCACTTTCCACCATGCTGCCGTTGCTCCTGGCTTTTCGAAAGGCACCGTAAGCAGCGTATCCTCGGATTCCATAGACGTTGGAAACATTCTTCGCGGAGAATGGTTGCTGAAGTATTAAAACGAAAAAAAGGAAAGGGAAGAGGGTTGGAACAGGCGGGTGAACAAGGCGGCCAACCTTTTCATAGGCTTCTTTGACTTCTCTTCGTTGCGTCTCAAAGGATTCGAGCGATGGAAGGAGACAGATAAAGCGAGGAAGTATGAAAGGAAAAGAGACTGAGAGGTTTTTGTCAATGTCTAATCTGTTATTTTTGAAATTGGCTATTTTCCGCTTCACTCTACTCATTTATTCCTTTTTTCACGGCTTCTTTTTTATTCTTGCTTCCTTAATTTCTCTCGTTTAATTGATCAATCGAAATGCTAAACGAATTTTTCTTCTCTTTTTCTTGCTATTAGTTGACGACTTGTAATGGTAGATGTTGTGTCAGATATGAGAATATTTTAATAAAAAGTGTATGTTTGTTAATTTTGAACTTCGTGCATCATTTATTACTTGAATGGATGGGTTTCTTTTAGCAGCTATTTGAATAACAAATGTTAATATGTCGTTCCACTAAGGAACGTTCAAGGTTGCACCCTTTCTACTGCCTGGAGACCCATCCTCTCAAATTTGTTGTACTTCAAGTCCCTTTGAACCATTTGGTTTATAAAAAAATTCAAGCCGATATCTAAGATGATTTCAGAGAAAATTGCTTGTAGTAATTTTTTGTGAGACATCCTGTATACATCCAGATAAATTACAGACGCTGTGATTTTATCTTTTTCAATCGCAGCGATATCGAGGCTTATAATTTTATTTCTATCTTTTGCAATAATTCTAGTAACTAAAACATTGTTTTATCGCTACATTCTACATAAAATTTACATCTTTTCTCACTAAAAAAAAAGAAAACTCTTTTTATTCGCATCGTTGCATCACTTGAACTGCTCAATTCTTTTTCGTTCGACTCAATGGAAGATTCCATTTCAAACGAAACAACGAAACACGGATGCTGAATGCATCGTCACACGTCCAACGAAGAGTTTCGTGATTGTGGCTCGATCGATACGCTGTATTGTCTCGCTGCTGAATTATTTACTGCGAAGCTTTCCGGTGGCCAGGCAACCTGCACGTTCGAGACTCTTCGGCCACTTTGTTTTAGAATATCGACAGAAAATTGGGCGATGAGGATTGGCGAATGACACACGCTGGTTGTTTTTCGTATTTTTGATCAATTGAAATACGCGGAAACTTCAATTTTTAATCGTATCGGTCCATTAATGACGCGCGATATATCAGAAACGCTATTCGCCACGACAGCCGTGTGTTATTTGTTTAGTCTGGCCGTGGTGTTATTAATCATTTAGAAAATGCATTTGTCATTGAGCATCTCGAAAGAGAGGTCTCCGCTATCTTTTTTTTTTTTTTTTGAGAAACTGATATGTGGTATTTGTTACTTTTGATTATTTATTTGTTATTTTCCTGTTATGTAGATAGTGTGAGATATTTGTAAACCATATACGATATGATGCTGGATAAATCTTCCAAATTTTGATTTTTATAACTCACCTGTGTCGATTTGTGTTTAAATACACCGGTGATTGTGAAACTATTGTAAGTTATATATATATTGTTTTCAGATATTTAGACTTTCGCGTTCGAGCGTATTAAAAAATAGTAGAATTTCTATTGTAGAATAAAATGTTTCGTAAAATATGCGAGAGAGAGAGAGAGAGAGAGAGAGAGAGAGAGAGAGAGAGAGAGAGAGAGATTTGTATATCATTGTACAACTTTATGGGCAACTTATTCAAAAATGTTTTTTAGATACTTAAATGATTTACACCATTTTCAAAATTCATAGTATATCCTAGTTACAGATTTATGATAATAGATAATAATGAATTGTATTAAGAAAGCAACCTAAAAACAAACGGATTTATTTATTTGTCGGAGATGAAAGGAAAGCCGAAGCCGTTCCTTGGAAATTTTGGGAACATCCTCTAGTACTCTAGCCTGGATTTTATCATAGCTGTAATTGTTCGAGATTTGTGATAGCGAGATTGGGTTCGAGGTGATAATTGGTCGCCGAACGTAGCCACGGTCACGGGATGTACGTTTTGCCTAACGGAGGCCTGGAGTGGTTGTATGGGTTTTCCGAGAAATGTGGCTGTGCGGCCTCGGGAGCGGGCCTAGCCACGTGTGATACAATGGGTCATACATTGTATTACTAATCAAACTCCAGGCAGAAACTGCCTAACAACGGCGTTTGGAACTTTCTCGATGCTTCCAACGAGTCTGCCTAGCAACGGCGTTTGAAACCTTCTCGATGCTTCCAAACGGGTATAGAAAAACAAATGCAATCGTACAGTGAGAAAAATCTCGACGAGGCTGGCATTCTTGCGACTGCTTTGGAGAGTGACACGTCGAGTTTTCAACCATCGTATTTCTGTGCTTAAGATCAGTCTACGCTTAGTAAAGAGTTATCCCGTTGGCCGTGGATTCGTTTGAACTCAAAAATATTGTTAATAGCGTTCATTAAACTTATTGTTCGTGAATCATACTATTCATTGAACTTACTATTCGTTAAACTTATTATTCATTAGACTTATTATCTGTCAGACTTATTATTCGTTCAACTTATTATCCACTAACTTTATTATTTGTTAAGCTTATTATTCACTAGACTTATTATTTGTTAATCTTTGTAGTAGACTTGTGTATACGTGTAAATATAATCTCGGTTGTGTAAAACAATGGTTAATTCACGTGAAGAGTTGTTACGCGCCCAAAATTCCAACCATAACCCGACATATATATTATACATATATTGTAATTTTGCATAAATAATTATTATGTATATAATAATTATGTCTTTTGCTTCGACAACAAAATTTTCGGGCACATTAAGGGCTTTAAAGTATTCATGACGAATCGCTGGAATGTAAGCTATCCATTATATATTTCCATTATATATTTATTTGCTTTTTTTGTCATTAGTCTCTCACTTGCATATAATGAAGGTACCTGTAAATTATAATATAATATTGGTCCTCCTCTTTTCGATGATGATTCTAAAATATGAAATTCCGTTTCAGGATCTATTGATGTTTCACAAAATATTTTATACGTTGTATTATCATACAACGAAAATATGTAATTATATTTTTCTCATAAATATCTCACAGCTTACGCAGAAAAGACACCTGATTTACACTACTGCCGAAACAAATATGAATCTCCATAGATAAATATGAAAGTGACATCTTCACACCGTTGCTCATTTTACAGCTGTTTAGCAAAAAGTCTTCCATGATAAGTCGATGGAACATAAGACAAATGAAAATCTCGATATTTTTGATTTCTCGACTTACGCCACTTTCATAATCACCGGCACAAATGTAACCAAAATTTCTGGAGAATTGTCCATTGACAAAGACGGAACTTTCAATAGATTATACGTACAGTAGAACTTCCATTATTCTAACATACTATTAAAACACGTCACTTTTTTAAAGATCATTTTAGTCCGTTCTGTCATTTGCCAGAATAAAAAATTGTTTATTGAATCGAAAGCGCAGTGAAAAATTCTAAGATATCAAATGATACTATTTTAAAAATCATAGTTTCAAACAATCTTACCCCATTCAGTAGGTGTATAATATAAAAATAGTCAAAGTAACGTAAGCAATCTAAAACACACGGAACTGAGTTTTATCGAGAGAAACCACTCGTTACAGCATCGTTGCTTTCAGCAGCTTCTCGTATTTTAATTTAAAACCATTCCCAACTTCGTTCCTTATTTCCCAACTTCTCTTCAGGTGTGCAAATATATTCGAGGCACTCGTTGCTTTCTAACCTAACCAACAAGACGACGAAACTGTAAGAGAAAAAGCGTGGAGAGAGGACGATGGTGTTCGCGTATCGATTAGCCTCTGCGCGATTTTGCCTCGCAAATTCGGCGGGGTTAAAAGAAGCGCCGCCTCTATTATTCATGCGGCGGTGCGTCATTATCTTGGGGCTATCTTAAGTGCTCGTTCTCGTAGTCAACGCTTATTGATTTTAGCTTTTAGAGTGCACCCACATTACCAAGGCTAGAGAGACGAGGAGACCTAAAAAGAAAGAGACGGAGGGACCTGAAATGAAAGAGACGGAGAGGAAAGGTTGAAGAAGAGAGGCGCGGGGGCTGGCGATAGCTCGAGAGGAGGAACGAGAGCGGAAAACGACGATGAGCTCTAATTGGATTAAATTTTCATCGACGACGGGAGACACTCGCGCACAGTTTTGCCAGCACTCGAACTTTTCGTGGGTTCCACGGAGGTTCGGCTCTCGACTTTCACGTTGGATTACGAAATAATAGCCGGTGCGGATGGTGGTTGGACTAGCAAGTGTGTCACGCGAGTAACATCCAACCGCTTTTATATATATATGTACACGTATATATTCCCTGGGAATCCGCGAGACCAGAGAAAAAGTTAATGGCTTCGAAACGAGAGCATATCGCCTGCACGCCGATCTACCGAACCTCTAATTTTTCGCTGAATTGGACAATCTGTTTAGGACTTCTCTTTCCCGACGCGACGGCCGATCGACCGCGTAACGTAATGAGGTTGTACTCGAATATCCGTGAAAATGCCACCCTCGTTCGCGTATGCCCGTTTCGCGAAAGTGAACGTGCAAGCCGTTCGACGAAATTACCAGCCACGCGAAGGGCTTGAAAAGTTGTGTTTGACAAATGATGTAGTAGGTATGATATAAGTACAGGTTATCGTAGGCAGTTGATTATCGATTTTTAGATCCTTTCGACGACTTTCTTCCCGTTCGGACATATAATTTAGGAAATATTTGCGTATTAATGGTTGCTGGTTCTTTGTAATCGAATGTGTGTTTGATACGTGGTACTGAGCAGTAGCGGGATTTTGCGTCTACTAGTGAAATTATACAGTAGGTGAAATACATGTGAGTAATGAATAGAATTGGAGGACTATAAAGATTGGATAAGAAAAGGTTCTTGATGTATACTATTTTTTTTTAAATTATAAAACACTAAATAATCTCTTCATATAAATGTATTTCCTGTGTTATAGAATTTTCCATACATATTCTCTTTACATGAATCAGTACAAGAGTTATCTTCAAAATTTTATGACTTTTAATTTGGACCAGCACCTGAATCTACATCACACTTCAAAATTTCTGTTTTTGCTCTCCTTACAGTTTACCTCTTAAAACCTCGCATCTGGAATTAATCCACTAAGTGAATAATTCCACGCGTAGAATTTCCGAATTATTAACGCTTAAAATGTTACTATACAACACGATCATAATCGTACTTCCATAAAGACTACCCTTGAGTCAGTGCATTAAAATTCCCAAGCGATCATAAAAAGGAAATTCCTGGCAGAACGTTCACTAGCATTCTTAAATTGCATTTGGACCACGTAGCTGTAGTCTTTCTACGGATCATGGTCGGACTTTTATCAGCCGTGGCACGTTTCGTGCCAAGCTATAGGCATTCTTTAAAGACATTTCGACTAACTTCACGCGGCTTTTTACCACGATCCGCAGCTCGAGTCGGTGTTTTAGCCGTGTTTTACGAGCAAAATAGAACGAGGGTGTCGAGCACCATTACGCTTTCATTGGTATCCTTCATGGCTGTCGAACGCTTTCTTCCCACCCAAAAGACATATGGACTCGTAAAAATGATGTTCTTTTCTTTTTTCTTTTTTTTTTTCTCTTCTCGCTTGGATTCCTCAGAATCGTTGGGACGAGATTTTATTACGGTGATTTCGGCCAACATCACGCGTCTACGAATGGTTTGGTGCTTTGACGATCGAGAATGGGAAACGTCTCGTCTGGTCCGATTCTCGATTTGTAGTTTCACTTTTTTTTCCTCTTTTCCAAGATTTTCCTAGCGACCTTTCTCCCTGTGGCGTTATTTCCTTTTGTCGCGAACTTTCGTGGAACGTTAGCAGACCCGTATGAAAATATCACCGGCGATCTCCTTATTTCCGAAGTACTCTTAGAATTTTTATGAACTGTTAGACCGACCTTCGCAACCAAGAAGAATTATTGCTCGCGATCAAAAGGTTGAAATTTTGGTCGTACGATGTTCGAGTGGCTGAGTTTAATCGCGAAACCGTTGTTTGAGAGATTCTTCGTCTGAAAACGTAGTATCGATATGATATTGTAAAACTTGTATTTTATTTATTCAGGGAACAGAGACAATTTAAAGAAAATTTATGATAATGCTACGCGCAAAGTTTCAGTCAAAGTTCTTCAAACTTTGGCAAACTATACCATCTACGCGAACCATGAAACAGTAACAGTAAATTAGACGAATCTTTGAAATTTCGTTCCGTAGTAACAATATTTAAAAAATAGTGTTCAATAGCGTAAATTTACTGAAAAAGAATTGCGTGCAAAATATTGTATTAACATAGCACTGGCTTTTAGTAGATTAATTATATCCCAGAGTAAAATAGTTACAAGTGTATTACTGGGCTTTTTAAATAAATTACATCCACTTGCGACGAAAAGAAACGAAATTTCGCAGTGCATAAATTACGATTGCGTTTCCACGTTCGTTGGCACTGCTGGAAGCAATTTCCTTTCGGCACAAAAGAGAAATGGATGATTTCAATTTCGTAGTCGATAATGTATAGACAGGAGAACGGTATTACAGACCATTACTCTCTGTTCCTTCGAAAATCTCGGTACTATACTTGCAAGCTATACCGATCAGCAGAATCTTGGCTAAGAATGTTCCTTTCATGCTCTTTCTTCTGTCCCTTTTTCTCTGGCCCTCCTTTCTTTCTTTTTTTCTTTCTTTCTTTTTGTTCGTACTCACGCTTTCCTCCCTTCGAAATCCATCCCAATGAATTGTCTGGAAGGGAGGGAAACTATAGTTGGTCCAACGATGATAAACTTTTTCTGCGTAGCTACATGGAAAATCGAACCAGTGAAATTCATACGGAAAAACGAGACATTGGATTCTGAAATGGAACAATCGTTTCCGTTTACATTCGGTACGCCATGGAGAACAGAACTGTCAGTTGCGAAATTTCATACATGAGTTTGTCGGCCAACAATGCTAGTTTAATACGTTAACCCTGGAAAATGGAAAATACAAAAAGAGAATTTTGTCGGTAGTTAGTAGTCAATAGGCATGGAAAAATTTCAATACGAAAGCGTGAAAATTTGATAACAAAAAGGTTCGAAGAGCTTAAGCTTGAAAATTTGAAAACTTAAACCATTGAAACATGGAAAAGCTTCGAGATTTGGAAATGAAAATTTGACAAGTTTAGGAAACTGGATATAATACTTTGAAGATTTATTTTTCTGAATTCGCGAACTCCGAAAGTTTAGTATTTTGAAAAATTCAATGTTGGAAAATTTGAGAGCTTGGTGCTTTGGAAGTTCGGGAACTTGGCGCTTCGAAAATTCATAGATTTGAGAGTCTGAAACCTGAAAAATTAAAAGATTTGGAAGTGTAGAGCCTCAGAAATTTCAAAAATTCCGGGGATTTAAGAGCTTAAAGCATAGAAGATTTGGAAATACGAAACATAAGAAATTTTACAACTCGGTTACCAAATTCTCAATTTCTAATTTCTTTTAGTAAAATTATCTTTGCACCTCCATCTGTGTGTCTCCGTAATTATACGCGCGATTTCAATTTAAATCAATCATGGAGAATGTGAACTCTGCGCGAAACAGCGATAGAAAAAGAGAATGTGCCCGGCAGAGGCATTTTCTCGAACGAAAGGTCGAATGCAATTGTCTGGGGATTCCGGTAGAGAGTTAATGGATGCATTTTCCGCGACTTTGCTATTTTTTTTATAGATTTTACCAAATTTGCATAAGCGTTGAAAGGGCCGCCCAGTTCTTGTTTGCTCAGTGACCGGGCCTTAATTGAACAATCCGATCAATTAGGCCGAGCGACGTGATCTTTGCATCGCGAATACACCTGGAACTTTCCCCGTGGATTAATTAACGGGGTACACCCCGTGAGCGAGGAGGATTGGCACCAATTTATAAAGAGAACTAATTAATACATCCCGCTCATTAACGGTACACGGGAAAATTAATGCCCTCACGCCCTTTGAGAGTACAAATAAACGACGCTAAAGCTCTCGTTCAGCTTCCTGTAATTTCACTTCCCTCGAAACTTTCGATTTGGAATCGCGTCGACCTTTTTATCATAAAAACTACTCGATTTCACGCTTAATTGACCCTTTTTAGAACACGAGAACGCGTCTCGAAAAACCAGATCTTGCTGTTCTTTTTGTAAAATAACTCGAACTTTTTGCATTGACAACGAAATTGATTTTTGTTTGATGATTGGACGGAATGTAATTATTTTCGATTGCTTAAAAAGAGAAACAATTATTAGATAAATTAAATTTATATAAAACTGCGCAGGGGCAGGGAACTTTTCAAATATTCGTGACGGCTAGTAGCTGTGAACTGAGTTTCGTGGTGTCCAAAGTTTGCGTCGCTTGTAACACGACAGAGAGTCATCCTGGATGTGTCGTTGTAAATTACATCAAACACTTCCTTCGGGGAATCGCTGCCATGCACGCAGCTGCCTTCGAATTCGAAAACCACGAGCTTCACACTGTGTGAGTGGAAAGTTCCTTGGAGACGATTCTCAAAATTGTTAAAGTTTAACGTATATATAGCATCCTAAAAGGAGAAGATTCTAGATAGAGACGTCTAAGCATTGATCTTCAATTGGAAACTCGATCAGTATAAATACCATAATCTATATTTTACTTTTACATCACAAATGCACGATTATTTGAAAATTCGCAAATTACAATAATTTTATGAAATGGTGATCCCCAATTCGAAACACAGTCCATCATCATGAATGCAATATTTTTATTCCACAAATGCGCAATAATTTATAAGTTTGTAAGTTACAATAATTTTACAAATTTGCAAAATTCAATAATTTTATAAATTTGCAATCCTTGATTCGAAGCTTAGTCAATCAGCATAATGCTTTACTTTTATTTCAGAAATGCGCAATAATTTGTATATTCGCAAGATACAATAATTTTATAAATTTGGAAGATCCGATAATTTTATAAATTTGCAATCCTTGATTCGAAATTTACTCGATCGTCGTAATTCTTTAGTTTCGTTTCACAAATGCATAATAATTTGTAAATTTGCAAGTAAAAGTAATGTTATTTTGCGATAGCAGCTTCTATTTTGTAATTTATTATTCGCTCGCATTACGAGGGAGGAAAGAAACGTAAAGGCTGAATGAAAGAAACAGAAGATGCGATAGAGAAAAGAAACAGAAGATGTGATAGAGGATCGCAAAGATCCTCACGGGAGAAGGTTAATCCTTCCCTACGAGCAATCTTTTGTATCTTGCCCTATCTTGCAGACCTTAATGGATCGGCGTGGCTGGTTTTACGTTGCGCCAAAGGGGTTGTTTTCCGTCGAGTTCTCTCTATTTCCGGCCTTCTTCGACTCTCATTCTTTCCAGCGAGCCACAAATTCCGGAGTTTTATGTGTCTGTCGGCTGCATTCGCCGAATCGTCGAAATGCACCGCGACCTATCTCGATGATAAAACTTTCGATGATCGAGATGTGCTCGATATACCATTCAACTTTTTACATATATAGATGTCGATCGTCCTATAAAAACCACGGAAATAATGAAAGCGTGAGCATAATTCAATGTTCAATATTTAATTTTGTAGTAAAAAGTTCTTCTAGAAATGTTGGTGGCGCGTGTTGATAACGAACGAATATTAAGTTTCTCAATGAGGTAATTCTTATTAGGTACAATTTTTATTGACATTTTGTACGAACATGGTGCAAGGATTAAAATTGTTGGATAATAAATATTGTTTTTGGCGACCAGTTTGTTGCTAATTTATGAATTTCGCTGAAATTTATGTGTCAACCAAAAAATTGGCTAACTGATTAATTTTCATACTTCTTCGTGAATTGGTTAACAAATAATAATAATAATTTATTCAGCACTCTAAACATTGTCTTTCTTGTCTTTCTAAATGATTTTGTCGATGATTTTCGTAAATCCAAGAACGGAATTGCATTTGACTTAGCTACAAGCAGATTATTGAAGAGACGCAACGTGTGCGTCAGTAGAATGAGTTAAACAGGTCAGACGTTGCGCTGTAAGAATTCGTTGAAAGAAATTGATTCTTCCGTGGTTCCGTATGAATCCTTTCATGAGAATCTCGATCAGCTATGACTGGTGAAATGATGTCGGATCATTTGCCCTGTCACTCGATATTGATGACGTGTTCTGGATTCGATGCGTGACCTATTTTCTAAGCACTGCGGTCCCTTCACTGTTGAAATTTAAATGTCGCCGGAACATATGCGTTTAAAATAGAAATCGATTCGCATTTCTACCTCTTCACTTCAGGAAACCATTCTCTTGAAGGAAAACCAATTTTCTCTTGAATTTGGTGATATCTATCGTTGCTCTTTCTAACCCTTATCAAACAAATCTTGGACGATAAAATTCAATCCACGAATTACACGAATCTCAGTTGTCAGACAACTGATATTGACATTTTCAGTCTGTCTGCACATCTTAGGTTCAGCGCGGTTCGAAATTCGAAACATTTAATAAGATGCAAGAATGTATATCTAATTTCTGGTAAAATGGACAATTCTGCTAAAATAAATAATCAAAGTGGACTTGTGCACTATGTATTGTCTATTGTTACAATGATTATATTTTTGAACTTAACAAATTCTTTGTTCGATTGTACCACAATTAACTGATTTCTTTTTAACAACCACGTAATATAAAAACAGAGAAATAATCTTATTAGGTCTTTTCTACATAATCTTCACATATTTTCCAGTAATCCTCAGATTTCCCATAAATACCCATAAAAACCTAATTATTACCTCTCAGTACAAAAATCATGATCATTTCCTATCCGTAATGGATATGACATAAATCCTATGGAATTTACCTGCAAATAAAAAGGCTCGTATTGAATACTGTAAAGTAACTAAACACAAGTTCTAAATAATAAGAAGATTGCGTGTTACGGTTGGAAGAAGAACGAATGACGAAGGATCTGCATGCAGGGTGCAGCAGGGTGCAGATCGTGTGGGTTCGATTCGATGGAAGGCCGGATCAGCAGGTATCGGGTTTTCAGAGCGAACGTCCGGTAGGGATTGTATCGGGAGAGATGGTCGTGGACAGGCTGTCGATACCATCGATCCTCCCGACTTGGTGGTTCCTTCCGTGCCGAAATGGGTGTACGGACTCTGTCGCGGAAATCCGCTTCGAGGATCCATTTTCTTCCGGGATAAACGTCACCGGCCGGTGTTCCTGACGCTGGAAATTTCGGCCCGTTGCCTCGTGAACGTTTGTTTATTTTAAACGGGGGATTACGTGACCATGGCGATCAGGCTTGCACCACGCCGTTCGTTCGTTTGCGTTACGGATATGGCCGAAACGTATTGGCTGGAAACGCCAACGAATCCTCAACCTGCCACAAGATAAAATCCACCACTTCGATGCCTGTAAACCTGCTATTTATTTTCATTTTATCGTAAAAATAAATCGAGCGAATATTTTAGTTTGCATTTTGAAATCATGGAATATGCTACGGCTTTTTGCAGTTTGAATGTTTACATTTAGTTTGAAAGTATACTTGGAGAGAAGTTTGGAAAAAGATCGATCGTTTTGACGAGAAGGGAAGATGGACCTTTTTTCCTTGGAAATGGTACTTTATGATTGATATTTTCATTTAGTGTTTTTCTAAAAAGAAAAATAAGAAGATAGCTTTAGTTTCTTCTTTAAATAGAAATATATCGCGCGTTTCGAGCTTTTATATGTTTTATATAAGTATACTTTAACCGCTTGATACTTCAGGAGCAAGTATGTTTCAAATTCCTTTTCACGGAAGTATTTTATTACTGAAATATGTACAAGGATCTGCAAGCACTGTGGCGATTAATTTCTTTTTGTTCCACAGCGTACGATATTAGAAGCAAGATTTATGCTATCTCTCGAACACAAGTAGGACATCAACTTAGAAAATCGTGTGTGCAAAGCTACTTTGTGTTCATGCAAATAACGTGCGCATACGTCACGCGGTCGTACGTAAACAGAAAAGGAGAGATAGGATTTTGCGTGCATCCCCTTTGGGAATAGTTGGAATACATTACGTTTAATCTCTGCTGTGTCATCGATTAAGGTTTCCAAACCCCGTTACTCGTATTTTCTTCTCGCACGCTAAATGGATAATTGTTGAAGGAATTCCGAAACTTTGTTGCTTTGGGATATTTATCTTCGTTCGTAAATGGGAATTTGTCGACCATGTTGCAGCGATGAGAATAAATCCATGGTTGATGTTTAAACGTCTACGTGTAAACGTTCGAATAAGGGATATTTCGGGATGAAAATGCCACGGATTTCGAGTATCCAAGCCGAAATGCAGAGCCGGTATAATAATTCTGAATTTCGGCCAGTAGCAAGTTTCTTTGCATGCAGGCGAGTGTTGTTAAGCTCTGTCCGTGTTTAAAGCACACTGCACCGTGTAACGATGCCATTTCGAGTGCAATCTTCTTCTGTTTATTGCGCCCGTATTTTATCTTGGAATTTCCTTAAGCACGTTTGTTGCTGAATTGCCTGCGCAATCATTGAGTGTATAAATTGGGGAAAATTGTGCCGTGAAAATTAACGGAGCTTTAAGAGGGACGGATACAATTTCTCTGGAACAATGAGTCGCAAAATTCATCGTATTCTGGCATATAATATCGTGGAAGAACATCATGAAAAGAAACCAAATTCATTTGCATTTATTGCTAAAGATCTTCTCGCTCGGTTATAATGATTCAATGTCCAATCTTTGTTCCTAAATCCTAGTGACGGTAAATGCGTGGAGGAGGAGAATCAATGAAAATCAGGATCCTCTTCAACTAATACTAATTAGTTAGTCAAATTTTACAAGTCGTAAGTTGCAGGTTAGTTAGCTTCAATGAACCCTCTTGTATTTCAAGATAACAAGTTTCAAAGCGACAAGTTTGACAAGGAAACAAATGAAATTGTAATTGTAAATTTTATGAGTGATACATTAATCATTTAATCATCCAGTTTGATTCAACATAGTGAAATTGTAGAGGCAGATTCCTCATCTACAGTTCGTATCTTATTAATTTCCTAATGTTATTATTGGTAAATTATTAATATTATTATTAAATTAAATAACACAGGATTTACGGGAAACAGGATTTTAAGCAAAAATGAAAATTTTTCCTATATTTCAAGTAACCTCGTTTCCTCGTTTATTAAATATTATCTTACCAAAATCTAGAAGCTTCCCTTTAAAGTCCTATTTTACATGTCGGTGCTTAAGGTACGAACCAATTTACCATCTTTTCCATCAAATTATCTTTCAAAGCTAGGAACAGACTAGCAATTTCGCCAAAATAGTCCACATATAGAAACACATTCCGCGGTATCAGGTTTCTAGCTTCAAAAACACGTTTGTTTCCAGTGGAAATGTCCACGAGTAGTATGGCTTCAGCCGGAAATACCGGCACGCGAAAACACGGTCGACAACACTAGCAAAGAAGCCGCGCCGCATGAAAGCATCTGCGTTTCGTTTCCGTGTTTCCGTTTATGTCCTTTCCGGATGCTAGTCGTCGCTGCTCCCAAAAATGTCTTTGTCTTGGTCACGTAAAAGGCGAATGTAAAACTCCCGTGAAACCACGGGATGAAGCATCATGGGGGGATATTTGCGGCGTTCCAGCTGCACCTGACGACACTTCGACGAGTCGTATATTCGACCGATCAAATGGCAGCCATCCCTTTTTCCATGTCGCTATGAATACGAATTAATGCTTTGTGCCAAGACACAATCGGACCTTGTGCGGATCGAATCGATCAAAATTCGTGGAACAAATCAGCGAGACGTTTTGCTCGTCGAGAAGTCATCCACATAAGAAACGCTTTTTGGTAGACGAACTCTGAAATAAAAATAGAATTTTGAGATAAGATGATACGCTTTGTGAGGATAAAGTTTGGGTAAGATGGGATGGTGTATAATTTTTCAAGAGTCTTACGTGAAAGAAAAGGATTGATAAGAAATTTTGTACGAATTTGAATGAAACGTTTTATGTGAGAAATGTTTCACGTAAGAATACAGAAGGATGCTTTATAAGTAAATTTTGGAACAAAAATAGAATTTTGAGAAGAGATAAACTTCTGATAGCAAGGTTTGGATAAGACAGAATGATGTAAAATTCTTTAATAGTGTGTAAAATGAATCGTAGCAGAAGTTGGTTGCAAATTGGCTTCCGAAACAGTGATAAAAAGGGAATGGATGTTGATGCGGTTTGGAAGGTAGTAAAAAGATATCTGTATAATAAAGTTGAAAGTGCGGTAAAGCGGTGGAGAACAAAGAGCTTTCGAGAACCGAGAAAGCTATAAAATATAACTGCTTCAAGATATTTCCCTGCTATATATTCTTTATGCTATTGCATCTTTGAAATTTGCTATCCTTTTGCCAACTTTTTCAATTTCAAATGTACGATAGTAAATTAATCTGTGGCGCTCGTTCATAAATTACCATCAAGCGTTAAAATGATCTATTTCTGAAAGAATTTTACTCCGGTGTGCTTTAGAGTCATGTATAAATTAAAGAAACTCCGAAGAATCCCTCAAGGGCCCCGACAACTCTGCGGCAAAGCCATCGAAACTCAATCTACCACCTTCCATATTCCGCAACTTTCACATCGAAGATGCTAGCTAAGACACGGTCGGTTTCATCGAGGGACATCCAAGCGGCGAGAGTAGACTTAATCGCGACGGAAAAAGAGGAGTTTCCCTCCTCTATTTCTCTTTATACCTCCCAGCCGAAATCTGGAAAGCGATTTCAATAATATGGGAGCAAGGTGTACAGTGGAGAGGGTCTTGCGGTGAGACTGGATGGAAAGGAGTCGAGGAAGGCAGACGGTTCTTAAAGATTCATCGTTCCTGCTATATTTAAGCTCGATCCAAGCCAGAGAAGACCCTCGAGACAGCCTTACCGGGTAGAAACCGTCTTAGCAAATCCCTCTTTGGGACCCCATAGGACTCTGCCTCACAAAGCTCTTCCTTTGTCCGTCGTTGGAGTTCTGAACTTCATAATTCACACTCACCAACGCCATCGTTACGCTTCTCTCTCTCTCTCTCTCTTCCTTATTCTTCCCTCTGTGTCCCTTTTCCTCTCCAGTTCGCATCCTCGCCGGATTCTCGGGCCAACCTACGCGAAATGGAAAGCTTTCGCCTCGGCTTGAAAGAGAGTTTGAATAACGCGCGTGTGAGGGCTCGTCGCGTGCGCTGCATAAAGGTTAAGTGCGGTTTCAGTTGCGATGAGACGGCCAAACCGCGTTTCCTGCCCTTCACAGAGCTCCATGTTCTTCAGGAGTATCGTTTTGGTGGAAGAACCGTGAAAAGGACCGAGTACGGGAATATTAGCATTTAGGATGTTAGATACTTGTCTTTCACCGTCCTTTCAGTCTATTGCTTCGTGAAATGGGATTTGGCGCTGCCCGGAATCTTCGTGGTATCTCTTGATTTCCTTGAATTCAGGAGAGAAAGAGAAGAATCTTGAGCTTCTGTGATTCTATCTTGTAGGAAATATAAATAGGTACTTTAAATTTTAGGGAGCGAAGGGTTGAAGAGCGAAGGGTGAGTCGAGACCAACTTCACCTTCTCCTCGAGCATCGTTTTTCAGCGAGAAACCGTGAAAAGGATCGAATACGGTTGTATTAGCATTTAAGGTATTAGCCACTTTTCTTTTTACCATCCTTTCGCTCTGTTGCTTCGTCAAATGAAATGGGATTTGATAGCCCGCAGAATCTTTGTGGTATTTCTGAGAGCTGGTTTTCTTGGATCGAGAAAAGAATTCGGAGAATCTCTAGCTTCCGTGTTTCTGCCTTGAGGGAAATATAGGTAAGTACCTCAACTCTTAGGAGGTGAAAGATTGTATTGACTACTGCAATCGAAAGTATAGTACACTTCTTAATACTGGCGCGTGAAATTCGACACAGGGGGAGATTAAAAACTTCCCATTTAAAAAGGAGCTCTGATATAAAGTTCTATATTCGAAATCTACGGGCCCAAAGATTCTTAAATTAAATGGAAAATCTGGTGAATCGTTAATTTCTTCCACTCAAAGACTGCATCGGTTACATTGGAGAATTATTTCTTACTTGCTCCCGAGACACGGCGTATCCTTTCCAGAATAGGACGTTAATCTATAACGACATTACTCATCGGACTCGATAAGTTTAACCAGCACGCAAATGACTATTCCTGACTTATCGCCGATGCTAATGTCCCCATGGTGTGGGGTCAAAAAGAAGCAAATAAATCGTGAATGGGTGGACATGGGATCGTGGCGAGTGTCATCCATTTCCAAGGGAATATTAACCATGCTACGCCTTCGGTGGTGCGACAAAATGCTTGCTCGGCCATATAAAAGAAGGTATAGCTGGACGAAAAAAGAAAGAAAAAAAGAAAACGAAGGGAAAGAAGGCAGATAAAACACGACTTCGAGGCCATTTCTCAAACGTGTCAAACGAAATGAGCGAATCGCCATCCGCGACGATACCTTCTTTTTCTAAAACGGTTCTTGGTAATTATTTGTTGGTTTGTCATTTTTCTCGAACCAAGATTCACAGCCCCGGAAATATCTCGGAATCGATCGAAAACGTTCGTTCCCTTTTCAGCTGAATTGTATTACTTACTTTAATGCAGTTCGTACAATGGTCCTTGGAAAATGTTTGATTTATGCGCGGAAACGCCGGAGGCACGATATTTATGGCCACGGTATCCTCAGCGCGTGTTAGTTTCCTCTTCTTGGAAGTATCGATGAAGCTTCCTCCCGAGGATTACTTGAACAGTTTCAGTGGTACTTCGGGTCACTGCTAGTCTAATATATTTTCATTCAGAAACCATTTCATTTATCGAACTTTGAATGTGTTTTTTTTCTCTGTAAAGACGGCAGAGAGAAAAATTGAGATCTAGTCTCCTTTATGGAATTTGAAATTTACGATATTTAAACGCGGATTCGCACTCACCGATATAAGTTAATATTTCTTTGTCGGTACGCGATTGTCCAAAGTTAAAGAAAACGTGACTGTGTTCCAGTTAGAAAGTCCACCAAACATTGTCTATAGACAAAGTTGATACAGCTCGCGGATAATGTATGTCGTATGTTATATTATACATAGTGTAACACATACATACATTATGTGTATCATACATCTCGCAGAACTTTGGATGGTCCATGAACATCCGTAGACCTTGTACGTGAATATATCCGCCGACAGCGTGTAAGTCAGTACACTCAACATTAGTATTGGTTTAACCCTCCTGTTCCGTTTGTTCTATGTAGATAGCACGGCTGTATACGTAATTGGTTTACATATATATAGCCATACAAATATTGTTGTTAGTCTGTGAACATCTATGCATTTATGGAAAATGTAAATGTACAAAAATGTACAGGATACACATAATATGGAAGAATATACGAAATATCCAAAGTAAAGTACTCGTCATAATTAAACTGCGGATTTTTATGCAATTTCATACTACTACGAACAGAACCAGAGAATTGCAAGCTACGTAAAAATTCGTTCCACCTACTAGAAATTATAGAGCAGCCGCCTCAGAATATTTTATATATTTTTGTATATTACATGCGTTCTATGAATGTTTCCACTTTTAAATTTATTGCAAATACATAAAAATCTAGTTAAAATATTTGCAGGAAACTTGCTGAAAAAAGATCTCTACATATAGGTTTCATTTCTTCAATAATATTCATACGAGTTAAATTTTGTAAAATCCGTAATTTAGACACAGCCTTTTTTTCTTTTTTTTTTTTTTTTTTTTATTAACGTGGAGGAAATCCGCACGGACGCCAGGTCGCTTCTGGGGAAAAGCGGCGTGGTAGTGCCGGACTCCAACCGACTAAAACCTCCACGATGGCCGCCCCGGCTGCGATCGAGAGGGGCCCGGGAATCTAATGGAAATACGTCACCTAATGGAGCGATGTGCGGCCACGTCACACCGCGCCTCGTCGCCGGGGCCGCCGTGCCAGGCAGTCCGGTTCCCCTACCGGGCCACTCTGCGGCCCCGGTGCGCTGAGCTGCCAGCGCCTAAGTATGCACCCCACCGGGGGACGCGGCGGACCTAGTGCGTCTCACCGAAGCGCGTCCATGACCTCTGCCGCGCCCTCGCCGGTCGGTCCTCTCAGAGTGAGAGTACCGCACCCTCAACCTCTCCGCAGCCTCTTTTCGAAGCATGACTTGTTCACAGCAGGAGGACACGGCCCTCCTCCTTCTCTCGCTTATCAACAATGCCTCGAGGATCGCCGGCGGCGAAAGATCCCAACCGATTTCCACGATGAGGTGGTGGCGCTGCCGCGCCCATGCCGGACAGTATTCCAGCGTGTGCTGCGCCGAATCCACGCTCGCATTGCAGTGGTGGCAGCGCAAGGTCGCCTCCTTCCCGATTCGGTGCAGATACTCACCGAAGCAACCGTGTCCGGTGAGCACCTGCGTCACCCTGTAGGTCAGGGGAGGCCCACCGCCATCCAACCAAACGTCCCAGTTTGGAAGGACGGCCCCGTGGACCCTTATCCCCGGCGCACCCGCTCTCGTGTCGAGGCTGGCGCGCCATCTGTCGAGCAAAGCTCGCCGAGCCCGAACCCTGACGTCGGCGCCCACCGGGCCCGCCCCGTCCGACAGACCCCGAGTGTGGAGATAAATCTCACGGCACCTCAGGGTGCCTGCAATTCGAACGGGGGAAACCCGGCGAGCACCGCCGCTGCCGCCGCCGAAATGGTGCGGAAGCCCCTCACTACCCTGATGGCCACCGTCCTGTGCAGCCTCCTGACCACTAGGAGACTGCGACGATTGGTCATCAGGTCCTCCGCCCAGACCGGAGCCTCGTAGAGGAGCCTCGATCGCACCACGCCGGCGTACAGCCGGCGCACTCCGACGTCGGGCCCGCCTAGCCGAGGCAGCAGACGTCCTAAGGCGTTCGCCGTCGCCTCAACAGACGGCGTCAGGCGCTCCAAGTGAGCGCCGAAGGTCCAGTGGCTGTCGAGGGTCAGGCCCAGATACTTCATGCTGGTTCCGACGCCGATCTCAGTCCCTTCCAACCTCAGGCGGTAACCCGCTGGAGGCGTCCCGTGATCGGCCTTGCGGCAAAACTACATTGCCTCGGACTTCTCAGGGGACACCCTCAGTCCCAATCGCTTGATTTCGGCGACCACGCAGGTCACCGCCAGCTCCGCCAGGCGGACGGTTCTACCCCATGCCGTGCCCCAGACCAGCACCATCGTGTCGTCGGCGTAGCACGCCAGTGCCGAGTTCGGAGGCATCGGCGTCCGAAGCACCGCGTCGTACGCGATGTTCCACAGCAACGGGCCCAACACCGAACCTTGCGGGACCCCGCGGTGTACAGCCCTCCCGGTCACCCTTCCGCCCCGGACGGTGTAGACGATACTCCGGTCCCGGAGGAAAGCCCGGACCACATCCCGCAGAAATTTAGACACAGCCTAATGCTTATCTAACATTTATGTGAACCGATAGGATTCTGCTGTCTTCAAATTCTAAAAGTCAGTAGATATTTTATTCTTAATAAACCCGTATTCTATCCTTGGATGAGACCGAGGCTCAGCCTTTCTCGAAGTAAAAGTCATTTAAAAATAGTGACGAGACTATCCGAGGCGTATAGAGCGGAATGGACAATAATTCATTGGCTCGTTGACGGGGAATCGATGCGCTTTCAGCTTCCTATTCGCCTCGAGACACTCGCAGGGCCGGCCTCTTACCGGCGAAGAAATTACAGGAACAGAAGAAGAGGGAATTTGCTGTAACACGGCACAACGCCCTGGAAAAACCGACCTATGGTGGTCGTAGTTTATAACCGGAAGTGGTCGTGGTCGGTAATAACCAGACAGCGCGCTTTTAGAGGGAACATTTACGAGCGTACATAGATACGGTGCATCTACTGGATCGCGTCCTACCCCTCTTTGCCTCGCTTGCACGCCTATATTTTACTTACCATATCGTGCATCAACAACGCGGAGACCACTTTTGCTTTTTGCCACGGAGATACACTGGCTAAGATAGACTTCATCCACCGATCGTAAATCTAGACGGAGAATTTTCGGCCTACACTGACTTTCCCGTTTGCAACACGCGCCATTCTGATTCTTTATTTAAAGAAAAATTTCCCTTTTGATAATGACAGGTAATTGGTAATTTTTTACAAGGATCATACGTGATTGAATATTCTTTTTTATAAGTTTTAGTTTTTTTATGCGATATTCATTGCCTTGTGTAATTATTGTGGATGTTATTATAATTATACATACAATTACTAACAAAGATTAAAAAACATAATGATCGTTTGAAAATTATCGTATATTCCTTAACTTCTGAGGTACATTGGTTGGAATTAAAAATAGTATGGAGAGATAACAGTTCGTACATGGACATACAGTAAGTGTATACTTACAAGTTGCCAGTTGAAAACGAGAAAATACCAACTGAGTGGTCATTTCAGCACGACAATAACCTGAAACACTTTTCTAAATTAATCAAGACATTTTGCTGGAAGAAAAGTTAATACAATTAAGTGGCCAAGTCAGTTTTCTGGCTTGAACCTCATTGTACATTTGTGGAATTACGTTAGACATTAATTGGGAAGTCAATCTAGAGTAGCAATTTTAAACTTTGTTTTGTCCATCATATACACCCATATCGATATAGGTATAACTTTCATAGATTAGTTCATTATAAGGACTAAATTATACTCTTCACGCCATAAGATTTCTTCTTCTAGTAACGGATAAAAGTAACAATTTTCGAAGTAACTCCTTATCCTGAATTCCTAGGATACCATTACGCATGACGCATGATACAAGCTTTCTTTACATCTCTGACTTTCAACCTCTTCTTTTTCATTCTTCTCCCATTTTCATTTTATTTTCCAAGAGGGAGCTTTCTTTCTTTTTGAGGATATTTTTTTTCCAAAAAGTTTACAACGACCGCGCACGGTGAAAACATTTTTCCAGAAGGATGGTGTTACGCAATTAGGAAAGGTGAATTTCCGTGTTTCTGGTTGGCCACGGTTTTTACGTGGCTCTGCTTTTTTTTGTCCGAGACGATACGTTTGTCACGTTTTGGTAGTTTGGACGTTGGCTAGCTCCCGTCGTTTTTGTCGAAAATTTGGCGAATCGTAAAGTTTCGGTATCGCGGATGGCCTTCGTTCGCGTGAAAGTTTGATGCCGGGCTCGCCTCCTGCCGGATCCCTTGATTAAATCTTCTTCACCCTCGTTTATTCGCGAAAGCTTGCTGCGTTATTTACGTACGCGTCCGTATTACACCGCCATACGTTACGGCGATATATGCTCTCCCATCTGGGGAAATACGAAACGTTTGCCCCGCAACCGCTGTTTATGCGTCCACTTACGAAAATTGTTTATCGGGTCAAGACGCACAGTTTTCTATTTAACCATCGCCGACAGCGAGAAAGAGAATGTTGGCAGCAAACGCAGGTGGACATAGTCTAATTAACTTTCGGTTGGCGGCAGCAAAATTCTTATAGTTTCAGTTTCTCTCGGTTTACTTCTTTATTTCCAGCATTTTTAGAATAATTACATTCCTTCTTCGCTCGGTTCTCCGCTTGGAAAATCTGGATTAATTTTATTTTGCGGATGTTGGAAGGTTCGTTTGAAAAACGGCATATGTATGTGTTTTTGATCTTTACAAACCTAACGTATTAGAGACCTAATTTTTTCTCAACTTTCATGTGCTATCATTATTAAATTGTCGTTTATAGCCATATTTCCATAACGTTTTGCCGGGAAATCGATAAGCAAACCCCCGTGCGAACGTTTTTGCCAAAGCGCCTTGAATGTTATTATAAAAATCTCCTTGATTTCGTGTTTTTTGCTGCAGAAATATGGAACTCTGGTGATCCTCTTTTCTAGCGAACCAGGCGAACAGCGGACTATCTCGCTGGGAAATGTTTCATTCAGAAACGTGCTTTCATATCGAGAAAGGAAAGCACGCTATCGAGAGTTTACACGGGAATATTTTCTGTGTTATTTCGAGTACGTGCACGAACAGGGTTGTTTCGTGAACCATTAGGCAAAGGGCTGAACCGGTAACCCAATTAATTCTCGGCTTCCGGCGTTGGCCAGAGTCTTGCCGTTTCGCGCTAATTGGATCACTACGATGACGCAATGAATATTAACGTTCTAGTCATTTACCCGGCTTTGTGGGGCCCATTGAAGTTCATCAAAAGGTGTATCAGTAACGCGGAAACACGAATTGCTTGCGTAATGGTGTTTATGCGGGTGAATTTTAAGACAGTAGTCGTGGCATTTGTTAAGATATCAGATTCTACTGCTCGAGACAAAATTTTTGTGTTCGCGGCCGATGAACTCGAGACAAGTGATCTTGAACGATGGTTGGAGGATAATTTATCTCCAGGTGGCGGAATATTCTACCTTTAGTTCTTGTAAATCGAGTCAGGCGTTGGAGATGTTAGTTTCATAGATTCACCGAACAATGACGAACGAGTACAAAACCTAGTTCACTCATCAGTCTTCTACGTAATTTGTAACCTGCTCTTTGACCTTAAATCTATTTTTTAAATAAATTTTCTCTCACTGTTATTATCGCATTTATCAAGATGAATTTTTCTTGAAATTAATAATCTGCAGAATCGTTAAAATTTTAAATAGGTATTTAGACTTTTAAAATATTACTTGTGATGAACTTGGTAACCAGGTTTTTGTAAAATATTACTATTCTTTGAACGATCCATTGCCTTAACTTTTCGGTTGATTTAATATCAAGAAGATCTAGTTACACCAGTGATAGATCTTATTTGGATTGCTATAATCTCCAATTAAAGTACCTGTAGAAACCAATTTGAAAAATTGCCAACTCTTCCGTAATAAGTAACGAAGATATTAAACCGACATGATTTTTCAAAATATCGTTCACATTTCTTAAAATTTGGAAGTTAAAAAACTTAGACGATAAAAATTTAGTCGCTATTGATTAACTTTAATATTAATTCCGAATCTAATGTCTATTAAAATTTGATAAGGGCACCATAAGAAATTCATCGCCTTTGACTTAGTACTAACAAATATCTAGCAATTTAACCTGCATACTTGTAGAATTTTTCTGTGGTTGTCGTAATTCCGATCCCAAGTATCATTGGAAAATTTTAACTTCTCCCGTCTCGAAGTTCGCAATAAGTACACAGAAGATTAAACCGACGCGATTTTTAAAGGTATCATTCGAGTTCCTTAAACATTTGAATTATCCTCGATATCAACCGGAAACTTAGTATTTAACAAACATAGAGATATCTTAAAACATCCAGCATCTTTGATTTATTACCGACAGAGACCTAGTCACATACTCATAGAATTCTCCTCGAATTACCATGATCCCGAATCAGAGTACCCGTAGGAACGTTCAACCCCTGCCAAAAGGCGGCGATAAGTAAAAAGAAAGAGATAAAGGGGAACGTGATTTTTAAAAATGTCCGCGAAAAGTGGAAGGATTCGAAGGGTAGGTCGGTTCGATAATGTAGCCCGGGACACGATAAGACACTCGTGACAAATGGGAGAAAGAAAAATCGGCCGACAGCCGTGCGCAAAGAGGAGAGCGCGGAAAAAGTTGGGTCGCAGGATGAAAGTCAGCGACACGGGGATAGGGTGGCGCGCCGTGTGCAAGGGTTAAAAGGAGGACAAGAATAAGGGAAGAACAAGTGAACAAGCTGCTGGAACGAGGGATACGACCTGGCAAGAGTGGATGGCGTGACGTCGGGTAATTACACGACGAAATCTGCAAATGGATAGACACACGTCTGACAAATTAGTTGGCTAGAGCGAACTTGCCTTCGTACTCGGCAACGCTCCTACGGTCGGATTAGATATTTTTGCCTGCCTCGCGGAAAATGTACGCCGTCCCAATCTCGTTTCACCCGAAATACGAAACAGAAATTTGAGAAATATCGCGATTCCGATTGGGATCGAATGAAATTGATGGACGATACGAAATCAAACCAGATTTATCGTAGGGGTTGCTTTTTGTTGTCTATTGCTGGAATTGGACGCGAATAACAAGCTTTGAATCTGCTAGGTCTTCACATATGAGACGTTCATTTGAACAGTACAAATTCTGTCCTTATTTTTTAAATTATATCGAAAAATTGTCTAGATTGGAACTCGTGTGATTTCATTCATCCTTTGTCTGGAGTTGTATTGGAGGTTCCTCAAGATGCAAAAAACGGATTTAATATTAGATATTTTACAGAACGTGTCTACACGAATTTATGACATGGAAAATTGAACGAAACACGAAATTAGAAATTTCGCATGAAACACTTTTTGAAAGAATCTGCGAGAAAGAACCAAAGATGCGAGAACAATGAATCCGACTTATACAATACGATCCTAATGAAATTTCGCCAGAGAGCAGAGTTGATAAAATATCAAAAAGAAAAAAAGAAGAGACATTAGTTTTATTCGTTCGAATGAATTCACGTGGCTTATACCCCTGTTCTCTATGTTGAATTACCAGTAACAATTGAAACAAGGAGAACAACTTTTTTGAAACTTTATTCTTTTTCCCCATTAGCGGCGCAAGGAAATTTATTCGACTGAATGCGAAGCAAGTCATTCTTTCTTACCAGCTATAACGTTATATATCAAAGTTTTGCCTGTGATCAATTAAATCAGGCCATCGTTCTCTCTAATAAGAGAAATGCGACTCTCTTCGTCAGATTTTCCATTTCGCGATATTCTCTCTCTTTGCTCTTTCTTTCTCTCGTTAGCCGCAACGTGTTGTTTCAGAATAGCTTCTTAACAAAAGTGCAAGCAACAAAAATTGCTCGCCATATTTTTCTAACCAAGATAAGTCCGTGAAACCGGGCAGTGAATGCTATTGCGTTCTTTGACTAATAAACTGTATTCGCCGTGAATAAATAGCGTAGATAACAAGAATATTTCGTGGTTTGTTTATTGTGAATTTTACCAACATTCTTCCAAACAGTACTCCCGCATCTCGTTTCCTTTTCCGCGTTGGTAACACGTTCGCGGTTTCGTGGTTACACGGGAAAATGCGTGCAACTCGGGTATTTCATGTGGATGGATAAATTCGATGTTTTGGAATATCTGAAATTCTCTTGAATTTCCAAATATCCCAGTGATTTTCGATAATTACATATGCGTGTTTTTACGTTTCGAGGAGCGCAGGTGCGATTAACAAATTGCAATTCTATACTTGTATACTATTTTGTAATATAAATTTCACATTCTCTTTGTGTATATATAACAAAAAAACGACAGGAGAGAAGCTCCTATCTATGACAAGTTTTATATTAGCATCACAAAGCCTGTATTTGTAGATTAAAGTATTGGAATATTTTTAACATTGGAGTATTTCTCTTTAATCATCAAGTAGCCTAAAAATTAGAAAATCAACAAAAATAGACTTATCAACGTAACTGTTAATAGCCTACAAGGAATAAACTACGTGATCATGATGACAAAAATTAATTATTGCCTGAATCGTTCATCCCAAATTCTTCTCTTCCCCTTTTAAGGTGTTAAAGATCTTTCTTCTTCTTTTTTGTTAAAAAAAAAAAACAAGATCGTAACATTTCACACATTTTAACAAAATTGAAAGAGATCCTACTAGCATTAAATTTTAAAGTATCATCCTGTATACTGCTCGCTGTGGAGAAGCAAAAATTTCTATGGATGTTACGAACCAAGGAAATTTGCCACATTCATAACGGAAATTGCGTTTATATCCATGAATTACTCGTTAGTAGATTAAAGTTCGCTCTTTTGACACCGATAAATTCATCTTTCGTGTTAGAAACGCTTATTATTCCAGCGTGGTTCTACCAGCTAGAAGGGGGAAGGGTTAGTAATGAAGTCACGTAAGTTTTCTCAATGCAAATGCGCCCGACGAATATCTGGGGAAGATAAATTCTTCGGGATTCTGGTCTCCTTTTGATGGTAATGCACGTCAACAGGGAAATATCGATATCACGATAATTCGTTCATGAAACGTACCATGAAATTATTCCGGTCTCCCCCTTCGACCAATCGTCATCCGTTTCAAAAAGATAGTTTTGTTCCTCCGCGTAGTTTATTTTACGATAAATCCCCACTTCGAATCCTTTTGCGTCACTTGCAATTGACACGGTCAACGTCCAAAGGAAGAAGGTGTATAAGGAGAAAGGTAAACGGGATGGAAAGAGTCTCAACTTGCTGACTCTACAATAGATCAAAGGAATCTTTACATACCATGACGATATCGATGTTAAATGCGAGGAAAAACGTGGATTTTTACGTTGCTTATTGTATGCAGTTTAGACGTTCATAAGAAGAGAATTTTCCATAAGAAGGGAATAAACTTGAGAATACTGTGATCGAAAGGTTGAAGCGAGGAACTTACAGTATCGACGACAAGACAGTTTTTAATTTAATTTCAATGAAACGGTAGAAACCCACTGGATCGTAATGTATTGCAAAGTATGCGTTACAAAAGTTTAAACAAAGAATCCTTAGACGCGCCAAAAGAGGCAGGGAAAGGTTTCGGTACAGAAAAAAAATCGTTTACAATTGGACACATTCTATGGACGGAGACAGAGTTACTAAATTTAAAAGTGAAGCTACGTGGTAAAAATGTATCAACTTTTCTGAATGTTCTCGCAGCGGCGTAGAAATTTAACAATTTAAGCAATGATAGACAGTGAACGTCTTGCGAATACAGATAGGAAAATTTTGGTATTAAATGAGAGGAAAATGTGACGTAACTATGAAGAGAAGGAAATTTGTTAATAAGAAATATTCATTTCTAAAGCATTGGAAATAAGAAAATTGTGAATTTGAAGTATAGCCACTGGAATATTAGTAATCATTGAATTCCTTTCTGAAAAAACTAAAAATTATTCGTTATTAAAAATATTG
Source organism: Bombus flavifrons (assembly GCF_040668555.2). Taxonomy (NCBI): domain Eukaryota; kingdom Metazoa; phylum Arthropoda; class Insecta; order Hymenoptera; family Apidae; genus Bombus; species Bombus flavifrons. The sequence continues at coordinate 4,479,353 of NC_138455.1, read as the reverse complement.
AATAAAAATAAATGTATAAATTTACAAAAAGGAACAATACCTATATCTTTGTTTTATTTCAATAATAGAAATTCAGAAAAACTAATTAAATTTTATTTCTCCAAGAGCAGTTTGAAAATACAGATACAGAATATTGCTTACAAATAAGTTTATTTGCTTCGGAGGTAGGTACACGAGTGTAAAACGTGGGAGTAATTTACGAAATTCTCCGAGTTTTTCCTTTTTATCGTCGTATATTTGAAACCAGCTTTTATCGAGTTTTTGTTTTGCTCCACTGTTCTCTAGTAGATTCTACAATGCTTGTTTCCAACACGCAGTAGTAAACGTGATCTGAGATCGAGTAGAAGCCCGTTGAATTAGAGATGGTTGATAAATTTTTTAATCTATAGCCTCCGCGGCGAGTAAGGTATATGTTACGATTTTTATGTTCCCTTTTACTACTCCATCCTGATTATTTCGTTCTACTATAAAATTTTCAATCGGGTCTCTTTTTTTCTTTATCATTCTTTATCTTTCGCCTTGTAAAACGTGAAAGTTCGAACCTGTTTAATCCTCCATACATCTGTATCTTTTTAAAAATTCACCTTATATTCCGCTGCACAAGCAATTTTTCTTCTTAAGTTTACTTTCTCCGTGTCTTTTTTATTTTCACTTTTGTTTCGAATTTTATTTACAGAGTACTAATCTCTAGTAAGTAATTTTTAGTAATAACCAGATTACTTGAGGGAATTTTATTTATTAAAAATTAATTTAACATCACAGTATATTTTACAATTGAAGATACTGAATACTAAATATGAATTTGCTGTCTACTAATAATAAACGATACCAAGAAAATGGTACTTTATAAGAAAAATACCGCTTTATATATTCGATTTATTCTCTCGTATGGATTAAATCTATTTCGATTTATGCCAACATTTTGGAAGCATCCTCTACAATAACTGTCCCAAGACGTTTGTGCAGGGTTGCATGTTCGAACGAAAGATTCGAAGTAGAACGTTGCAATAGAATTCCATTTCTATCCTGAAGAATAGCCAAAATAAGCCAGGTTAAATTCCAAATTCCGTCGGATCAACTTTCCTAGATGTTCCGAATAAACGTCACTCGGTTCCTCTCTGCTAGATTGAATCTCATCTCTCGACGATTTCTCCGCGTTTCCGTGCCGCGATAAATCTGCAAACGTGATCCCGTCTTCTAAGCTGCGAATCAAAAAACTTCTCCTGCTTATCTTCCACACACATACATACACACATACATCCTTGCCTTTTGTATTCTCTTAATTTTCTCTTATAACGGCAGACTTACCTTAATCGAGATTACGAAAGTAATATAAAATGGAAGATTAACTTTGTAACAAAAGGAGATGCAGAATTTTTCCCACGTATAGGAATAATAAAGTAAGAAAAATGAAAGATGAAAGGAAAAGAGAGATAGAAGTTAAATTAAGATATTTCAAAGATTTATATATCCATGTATATCGTGCAGATGTCATTAATTTTTCTTTTTTTTTTTTTTTTTTTTTTGTTATTGGCTATTGTGAGATGAACACTTCATGTAGAGTCAAGTTTCGTGGCAGTCATTTTTACAATTGGCAGAAAATTGAAAAATTATTTCTATACTGGTATGAATGAAACAATATCTCACATTCTTTTTTCTTTCTCTCTTTTTTTTTTATCAAAGTAACTTGGATATCAATGAAGAGATTATTTTACAGTATACCGCACATTCGAGATACCGTTTCGTTTATAATATAGTTTATTTCTGTTTTTCATCCCTCGCACTGAAATTGAGTGAAACGAGTAAAATGAGATAATTTTATTTACTCTCCTCTGTACTTCGCAAAGCTTCTTTAAGGGAACAACGACGATTTCATAGTTCAACAAAATAATGACCGATGTGATTCTTCATAAACGTAAAATGATTACGGGATACGAAGCGAGCCGAGCTTTGAATAACGATCCGACCGTACAGCTTTATCCCTATTCTATGTGACGTATGCGCGAAACGATTCAAATAGCCAATAACGTCTAACCGATGGTCGTCGATAGTCAAATAATAGCTGACGAAGCAGGGAAACCAAATCGATCGGTTCTAATCTCTAATCCAAGCCACAATCTCGCGAGAATATGGTTTTGGTGGCGAGACTGCGGCCCTATCCCAGGATTCCACGAATGGCTGGCATAGTTTTCGACGATGGTATTTAGTAATTAGCCTACTGCCATCGGAGCGTCGTGCTTCTCGTGCCTGCACGCTCCAGAAACCCGGCCTTTCTTCCCAAATGTAGAAACCACGATTTTTACGACGTCTACCGAAATTATCTTCTTCCACGCTGCTTCACTTCGAGATTCTTTTATCATTTTTCGATTCTATCTGTTCTTTCTCGTATAAAGAAAAGGATAAGTCTAATTCGGAACATGGAGAAATTCATAATTCCAGCTTCTCCTTCGTTTCTTCTTTACCTTCTTCCTCGTTTTATCTTGTCCTTTGTGCAAAACAGATTGTTCGAAATCGAAATGTTTAATCCCTCGTTGTTCTTCTTCGCACAGCGAAAAGAACAGATCCAATTTGGAGCATAGAAATTCACGATTTCGAGTTCCTTCTTTCCTTCTTTTCTTTCTTAATCTCTTTCATTTTCTCTGCTATTTGGCACGAATCGGACGAAATGGAAACGCTCGATTATTAATGTTTCTTTCTTTTCTCGTATAGAGAGAAGAATAAATTTGATTGAAAGCATAGAAATTCAGGGTTTCCGAGTCCTTCTTGTGTATTTCTCTCGTTTCTCATTTTTTAAAACTTGCTTTTTATTTGCAACGAATCGACCGAAATCGAGACGTTTAGTTATTGCGGAGCTACGTTCTATCGAGCTGATTTTTTTTTAGGTTTGAATTGTTCTTGTTTAATTGGATTTGCAGCCTTTCGACATCGACCACCTGGTTTTGGCGTGTTAGAAACAATGAAACAACCACAGGGCGAAGCGATGTCTTGCGCAAAGGCAAATGATGGACGAGTGAGGTGAAATGTTTGTTTTTTACGCCAACCTTTGGTTTACGTGAAATCAATTTTCTATGTATTTTACTTTGGCAGGGAACTATAGCTTTATAACGAATAATAGAAGCGGTATTCCTGGTAGTTCTTTGTCGAATGAAATATGGGGCAAACTTTAGTACAGAAGAAGCCAGTAACTGTTAAATAAATAATTTCTAATAAATTTCGAAAGTAAAGTTTTACAGTTTCCTACGTTCGTTAAATATTGTTTAAGAACGGGTAGTCTATCACTAGCTTTTTTAACAGAATATTATATTTTCACGATCAAACTTTCACAGACCCTTAAATCATAAATCAAATCAAATTAGTAAGAAAGCTACAGTATATACAATATACTCATCATCTCATCATCTAGAAAGTTAAATATTTTTGCAAGATAGAATAATATCGAATAATGTTTTTCGTGATTATTATTGAAATATACGTGACAACGATATCAACGAATATCAACGATATCGCCTGTATTATTCCACGAGTTTATTAAATGGATTCTTCATTTGTGTATAAAGAATGTAATAAATTCGCGTCTGAAGAGAATAAGTCGAAAGGAAGGAAAATAAGAAATGAAAAAGGAAGGAAAATAACGAAAGAGAGGACGAAGCAGAAGCTGATAAAACTGTAAGGACGAAGGAGTGGGGTTGAGAATGGGGATCGTAAAGAAGAAGAAATGAGCGATTCTCGACCACAAGTACAGAAACTACGGAACTTGAAATAGTCAAGAGAAATTCTGTTGAGTTGATCGATATTTTTTGGTTACTCGCCAAATACTTGGCCGCTTTGTGGATATCCAGTCAACAGGAATGATATTCCGCAGGAATTCTCGCTAGAGTTTGGCACAGTTCGAAATATCCGCGGAGTTGTTCTCTCCTTAGCTATGTAGTTGCAAATTTTCCAGCGAAAATTTTTCTTTCGGGATTAAGACGAATCTCGGCGGAACGTTACATTAACAACTCATCGTGGGGAAATTCTTGGCCTAGATTCAACCTCTTCGTTTTTTTTCTTTTTTTTTTTTTTGCTGGCTGCTGTACGAAATTTTATTGCGTTACTCAATATCCGTCAGTGGCACTTTATTCCATTGGATTTCCCGGAAAAGTACACGGCAATTCGATTTCAGTGAAAACACTACTGTTTCAACTGGAGTTAACTTCGGAGAAAGTTGTAACAAATTATAGCTTATCGAATTCTCGCCGCGATATAGCGATATAATTTTCGAAGTGTCACGTCACTCTAAATGAAAAATTACCGATACCGAGCAGTAACAAATTCTTCCTCGTACCAAATTTATGGAAATTATCGACAACTAAGGGATACAAAATCTTTGCTAAAACTAAGTACATAAAAATTATCAGAATAATAATAATAAATCTTGTTGGGGGTATTCGGTATATGGAAATTATTGATTCGAAGATATAACACTCTTCTTTATGGAGCTAAATATATGGAAACTGCCGATATGAAACGATAAAAAATTATTTAAAGGTATTAGGTATATAAAAATTATTCATACGAAGCTGCAGCAAATTTTCTTCTGGGGCTAAATTCATAAAAATCATCTATATGATGCAATAAAAAGTTTTTTTTTATAGAGGTGGATTAGGTATGTAAAAATTATTGATATGGCTATAGCGAATTTTTTTCTCCAGTTAAATATATAAAATTTATCGATACGAAGCGATAAAGAAGCTTTTTTATTGGAGCTGAGTATATACAAATTATAGATATGGAGCAATAAAAGTAATTTTTATGGCAGTAAACGTGCTGCGATTAGAGTGAATATTTTTATTTTGATAAAGGACAGAGAGTATTTAGTAATACGAAGGGACTGCGAGAATCTAATTGCATGGAAGAAATATCGAATCGCTTGTGAATTATTCATGACGGTTGATATTCTTTGATTTAACCATCGTTTAGTGGTTTGGGATAGGTTAGGACGGGCGATTGAAGAATTAATGGCTAGAAATGGATTCACTGACAATTCCTGTTTGACTACACTTGGCAAATCTATTCTCGCTCGTTCCCTTTGACTGATCTATTTATTCTTTAACTAACGAGTACGTTACTCACTCTATGACAGATGAAATGGTATTACGTTTGATCAGCTGGTGTTGATTCTCGAAATGAAATAAATTTTGTGAAAGACCCTTAAAAAATCACGATATGAACTAAGCACAGATTTTCATTATGACATCAATTTTAAACTCTTCGATCGTAACTATAAATTATTAGATAGAATTAATTGAGATAATTTGAACCACGAAGTATTTAACAAACGCCATTGATTTCTATTTATCGTCGCTACTTTTTGAAATCTGTAATTAACAGAATTTCTAAAAATCAATAGAAAATAAATACACCGCTTTTCATTACCACGACGCTCGAGTTTACAGAATTCGCGAAACCATTACGTCTAAACGTTAACACGTATTTCCCGAGATCTGCAATCAACAGGATTTCTTCAAAAATAAATAAGAACTAGGTGAAGTAAAAGGTCTAGGGAATCAGTCTAGAAATTTCATTTCCAACATCTCATATTTTCTTCGTTTTATCCAGTAGTTTCATTTAGACGTTTCAATTATTCAGTCTCATAATAACTGCTCGCCTTATACGATAAAGTTTAATCGCAAGGTCCGTCGACGTGCATTCTCCTTTCAAATAGGAAAACGGAAGTCGATGTCGAGAGGCGGGAAACATCGGTTATTTATTTTATTTTGGATATAAGAACAATGGAACGATGGAAAAGGAAGGATCGCGTGAAAAACACACGAATGAGTGACGTGGTTGGATGGGTGCGACGGTGTGCGGTGGGAAACGTGATCGTCTGAATTTTCACGGCGGGACGAATGTTTTTGAATTCGCCTATTTCCTCGCGTCACGTTCGGTCGAATTGGAAATAAGCTCCAACGAACGCGCATCGACGATGATTGTACCGATAAAGCCTCCTTTCTTCCGCAAGGCGGCAAGAAAATTGCTTTCGCCCCCACCTGATTACTTTTTCAATTATTTCTATCGTTCGAGCATATATACTTCCCTTAACCTTTCTCCTTGTTAATTTATTTACAGGTTTCTCGGGTTAAGCTTAGGATAGTTTCTCTTTCGTTTTATTCGTGTTTAGAAGTTTAGAAGAGAATAACGACGATGAAAATTGTAATAATTTTATATTAAATTATATTAAACCATAATATTCGTCTTAGTGTCAATATTAAATAATTTTATATCGGCGAGAAATTCGAATAATTTCATAAGTACTAAGATACATAAGTAGACTGTGGATTTTTATGCATCTACAGGAAATTAGAAAATGCAGAATTCCACAGAATGCACATAACATGAGAAAACGTGTAAAATATCTAAACTATAGTACTTTCTATAATACGTGATAGGTAAAATAATTTTTTACCGCGGTTCTATTTTTTCAACCATATATTTCCAAAAATATGAATTTGCATAAAATCCTTAGTCTGTTAAATACCAATGTAGTATCGTGGAAAAAAGGGCCTGTGGTGGCACTCGCTAATAAATACCACTATTCGACACCAACTAGCGTAGGAGGACGGCAGCGTAGTAAAATGTGAACTACCGATGAGTCCTGTTTTGCGACCAAGTTTCAGGACAAAAAAATCAAGCAAGAACAAAATTACATAAAAGCTCCGCCCCCCCCAGCGGCTTAAATCCAAAGAATAAATTTAAAATCACAAAAAATTGTAAAACACCGACACATAATATAGTATGGCTACGTCGTACCGTCGCGTATCAGTACTTTGCCTAGCACATCATTACCAAAATTCACAGTTTATTATGAATACCAAAATGTAACAAAAATTGTATCCTTGGTTAAATAAATATCATTAAAAAAAAAAAGAAAACAGGAAGGACGGCAGCGTAGTGGGTAGCGTCTTAGGTTGCAAACGTTTGGGACCCAGGTTCGAATCCCGGCGACCCGGAGTTCCGATTGTTCTTCCACAATACAAAAATTAAAAGAGAAAGCTGCCGTACCCAGCAGCAGCGCCATCTACAGCATAAAATGTCCGGATACTACCTACAAATGGTGTCAGAAGTGGAGGGGATGTAGAGCGGGAAAACACGGTGCGTGAGAAGACAGACGACGACGACGACGATGAAATTGGCGCGAGGCGGACCGTTAGACGTCAACGGTCCAGGAAATCGCGTTCTCAAGCAAGACGGGGCGGAGGTGTGAGGTATGTAAAATTATTCCAACTTCTAGGCAACATAAAATTATATATATTGGTGTAGTATCGTGTAAAAAAGGGCCTGTGGTGGTACTCGATAACAAATACCAGCACCCGACACTAACACTAGCGTTGGACGACGGTAGCGCAGTGGTTAGGCGCCTTAGGTTGCTAACGTTCTGGACGTCAGGTTCGATCCGAGCGACCAGGCGAAGCTGCTCCCGGGATCTCTTGCGAATTAACTACCGGGGCACCCCCCTGTCATCTATCTCCTTCCGGGTGAAGGGAGGCATCCGGTCTTTGCTGCCTGCTTCTTGATGTTGCATCTGGGCCGTCCGCACCCTCAGTGGACCCATCTTCGGGGGCGCAACAGCCCCAACACGACCGCACCAATGCCCGTTGGTCTCACTGGATACACTCTTTCCCGGCCGATCTCGAAAGTTAAGCAGCAGCGGGCACGTGGCGGACAAGGGTGACCGCTCCGTGTGGGCGTTGGTGCGGTCGTGCTGGAGCTGTTGCGCCCTCGAAGAGGGTTACTGGGGTTACGAACGGCCCAGATGCAGCATCAGAAAGCAAACAGCAAGACCGGATGCTCCCTCCACTTGAAGGGAGATAGACGACAGGGGATGCCCCGGTAGTTATTCGCAAAAGATCCCGGGAGCACCTTCGCCTGGTCGCCCCGATCGAACCTTGACGTCCCGAACGTTCGCAACCTAAGGCGCCTAACCACTGCGCTACCGTTGTCCGACACTAGTGTTAGTGTCAAGTGCTGGTATTTGTTATCGAGTACCACCACAGGCCCTTTTTTACACGATACTACACCAATATATATAATTTTATGTTGCCTAGAAGTTGGAATAATTTTACAACGAATAGAATACAATCTATTCTATGCTTTCACACCGATACACATTTTATTAATACTTATAATTGTGAAGAATTGACACCCTCTTTGGAAATTGCATCAACAAGTTTGTTGTTTTGTTGTCCTATAGAAAAAATTCTACAACTGCGTATTGGTTTTATTAAAAAGAATTTATCCGTGAGAAAGTTATGTTATCAATTTAAGTAGACCTGGGAACGGTATCACGAAGTTGTTTTATTATCCGCAGGAGAAATGTTCGAAAGTACTTCGCGATTTCGTATTGATTTGATTAAAAGAAATACAGTCGTGGATAATTTATGTATCGATTCACGTAGAGATGGGAATTGTGTCGCGAAGTTTATTATGCATCGAACGAACACGTTCGTACAAAATATTATAAATATTCATATTAGAGTTAATTAAAAAGTTTGTAAGTACCGAAATCTTTTATCATTTTAATAATCTGTTTAATAAATTGCAATTAAAAATACGATTAAAGGTAAGAAGAAATAAGTAAGCATTATACGATACAATTTTTCGCTTATAGCTTCCGAGGAAATTGGATTTGACCAATTAATTCGATATTCACGAGCTTGACGAATTTACAAATTAAACAGTTTCGAAAAAACGACCTGAAATCAACAAATTTTATTTGAAATTTTCGTTGCACCACTACCGGCTTGTTCCAAAAATTATTCACATCCTGTGTAATCTTCGTAACTCAAACTCGTACGTTTGAATAGTCGTACAAACGTCGAAAGACACACAATATATCGAACCGGCGACATTTGTTCAGTTTCTCCGCGAGAAATTAGAAACGATCATTCGTTTGCTCTCCGATTTCTAGTGTTACCCATCCTATAACGCACACATATATATGTACATAATATATAACGTGATATGTTTTGTGTTTCAGGTGAGTATCGCAGCCGGACGAGCTTCGGTTTTAATTAAACTACGCGAGTGAGTACGGATAAATCTTAATTTATAACTGCGAATAAAATAAATTGCGCGAGATCATCATGCACTTTGCAATAACACTCAACCCGCGCGAATATGTATCATGAAAATTTCAGAACGCCAATAGCGTTCGGATTCGAATTGCGCTCGTTCCGTATTTATACATTTGACAATTCCTACAGGAACGTATTTTTCACGGTGGATGAGCGATATTTTATAATATTCATGTTCATAAAAAAAATATCACTTTGTCCGAGCTTAATTTAACGCAATTATATTGTTCGACAGCGTCGACAAACGATGCCTGCTTTATTCGTTACAATATTTTATTTATCGTAACGTTAGCACGGCTTTAATGAATTTTAATAATTTTAATCTGTCAATATACTCCATCGTCAACTGCACGTCGAGATTATTTTTTTCTACGATACGTTATTCGGAATAATTCGTCTTCCATTCGCTTATACGTATATATTTTTAAACGTTAATCTAATTGCTTGTGATTCCAACGAATATCGTATTAAGAGGTTTTATCGTTGCCCAATGTTGATTTCATTATGACTTTAGACTGGCGTTACACATCGGTATACACCTTTTGTAAGCATCGATAATTGACTGTTTGCAGTGGCCAAGCACGGGACAAACCACGTGTTGAATTTCCCTGTAGAGTTGCTTCAACAACCCCCTACAAATCTATCGGGCACACGTTAACCGAGCTTTCGAATCGAGAACACGCGTGCATGTGTTGCATTCTTGCGTCTAAAATCACCGTTGAGCAAATAGGGATACGCGCGAATCGGAAAACGAATTATTTAGGCTCGCAGCCTCGACAATTGATTCTATTCCGTGAGTAAATTAGAAGGAAATTAGATTTTAATGCTCGCGGTGAAAAATATCGCGATAATACTGTTAAGGATAGTTTTCTGCATTTTCTAGTGTATAAATTAATATCTTTTTTCAAGATTCAGCGTCTTCCTTCTGCAATGGGATATTCAAGAAAAATGATGGAAATTTCAAGTTTTATAAAAGTTTGAGAGAGAGATTGTCCTGTGAAAAGAAGAATGGTCTTCGAGATTTAATAATTTAATTCTTCAATTGGATATTTTTGATTTATATATAAAATTATATTATATAAAATTTAGACACGTGTACCTGTAGTAAGGATATTAAAGATTGTTTTAATGCATCAAGGGCCTGATCAAATAAATCAATTCTTGAATCTACAACGTTAGTATGGATAGCTATGCGAATTGCGCTATTAAAATGGCTACATGTCGTAAGTTGTTGTTCAGAATGAAGCGAATTGAAATTCCTTGAATTTCTGGAAGAAGCGTTTAGAGAGAATATCTGAATAATGTCAGGACAAGGTACATATAACACCATTGGATATCTTACAATAAAAAATGATGTCAAACAGCATCCGTCTGTCGTTCAATGACTGAAGGATCAAAATTTGATCTACATAAAATTATTGAAATTCCACATTCTGTTAAAATTTGAGCAAAATGAAAGGATGATTTTCAAGATTCGATAGGTTGATTCTCCAACAAGATATTTTATTTAAGAGAAACTACTGAAATTTTAAATGCTATTAGAATATGAAGGTCAGAAAGACCGATCTTCGAAATTCACATTTCAATCTTCCAATAATTTATTTTGTATAGAACAAAATTATTAATAATTTGAAATCTCATTATTTGAGGCTGCTGATATTTTAATCACTTTACTATTTAAATAAAACTTCGTTCGGAGATCTAATGCCAGAAGATCCTTAATATCCAGAATTTCTCTTTCAATGGTACGAACTTTTCTTCTAGTTCCATATAAATGGTCTTTTGCTAAGAAATATTTCACGAACATAATTATAGAGGATTGTGGAAGTTAGCTCGGTCCATTGGATTCGGTGAAGTTGTGAAGTGATCATACGTCTCCCTAGAGAGGAAGCACATGTTCGTCCCCATAACAATAGAACACACGGTTTAGGTTAGACAGCGTGATCAGATAATGGAGCACCAAGAGTGCATTACACTGTATAGTCGAATTATGCATTTCTGAGGGTCTGCCCTATTTGCTTGTCTCGTACACGCGTGTACACTCGTGTTGATCTCATGCACAGATGTTGTATGACGAAGATCAACTAACCGCTATATTGCATAATTAAAATATCGAAGAAAACTCACGAACATACGAAGACCATATGAGAATAGTAGAATGTTCCCATTTTTGTTTGAATTTTCTTTTATTTTCTAATTTTGCTGCTACTTGTTAATATCCAAAAGGCACGCATTTAATCGCAAAATCGAATAAAAAAACAATTTCGTCAGTATAAAATTGATTGTCTCTACAGAAAATACAAAAACTACAAATTATCATGTTATCTCTTTATAAAGTTATTTTTATTAGTTTTTAACCTACCCATTTTTTAATTATTTTTATTATTTTGGTTTAAAATTATAATGTGAAATTTGTACAAATGCTTGGAAATGTTTGTTATTCAAAATAATGGATAATTAATATAAAGTGATCATGAACAGTAGCTTATCGAAAGTGAATAAATATTAATCGTGGCAACAGATACGATGATTCGCTGGAAACGCGTAATCGTTGCTGGAACAGGCGTCATTTTAATCTGATCCGATTTCCAGAAAATGCTTCGCCCGTGACAATTTCATTCAATGCAGATACAAAGACCTCGGTCAGGTTAATTGCGTCAAGTAGAATGAAACAGGAAAAGGGTTCGAGCCGCGAGTGCTTCTTTATTTATTTTTCCCCTCTTCTTTTTTAATACAGTTATTTCCATCAGCGAAATTTGATATTCGCGGAAAGACTCGTAAACGAATTACGAAAAAATTACGTGTACATTAATCGACTCCATCAGCAACAGGGATTGAAAGGGCAGCCAGCTAAATCGAATTTCGATATTTGTTTGTTGTGGCAGTGTACGCAGAGTGAACATCGAACGCTTGCCACGGGATTTTTTGAATGAATATATTATGTGTATTATACGAAATTTTTTGAAATTTCGTTAGCAATTTCGAAATGTCTGTTATGAAACACGATTGTCGTGACTGTAAATAGTAAAGTTTGTAAGCAGTCCGAAAATGCGTATAAAAGAGACATTTATTACAAGCGTACACTTAATGAAATATTAGTATACAACATGAATAATTGTCTGAAATGTACAATTAGTGATAACGTTGATAAAAATATGGCCCGCTACATATTATTATTATTGTTACTTGTTTTATTTTATGTCGCATCGACTACCACGGTCATCGGTAGACTGCGGATTTTTATGATTTATAGAACATCTGAAGGTGCAAAATTGCACAGTATGCACGTGATATAAAAAAATATGTTAAAATATCGAAGATATAGCGCTTCCTATAATATTTTATAGATAAAACCATTTTCTATTGAGTTTCTATCCTTTCAATTATATTCTCAAAAATACGAATTTGCATAAAAATCCGCAGTCTAGCCATTAGCGATTATTTTTATATTCGGTGATTTATTCAATTTCGTTCAATATCTTAATTTCTTTATAGAATGTGATAAACATTTGTTGGAACTGGATCGATGTGAGGATATCCCTGAGATTATTGTCGATGTGAAGCTTTTTCCTTTCTTCATTGTATATAGGACACTACGACGTAGTGTATGGTAATCATGTGACAACGTAATTACGTGGTGATTGATAGTCTCACATTACAGGTATCACATTTAACGGGAGAACTATTTTCCACTATATCCATATATGTCAGTTGAATATGTCTTGATCTTATCGTGGTTATCGTGGTTTGTTCTTTTACAGTTTAGCTCTTCATTTGCCTTCAAATCGTAAAAGCTACGGATTAATTTATGAAGGCTCACTACATATTGTGATGGATTAATACAATCAACAATTGGCTGTACAAATAATTTTGATGATCTCTACGAAATGTATGCTTCCAATAAATACCTTGTAACTTCCACATACATTGTCAAATCCATTTCAAATTTTACTAATATAATCGCAATAGTCGTGTCTCGTTACACTGCTAACCAAACTTCAAAATGTTTCGTGTAATGCACGAAAAATTTCTAGAAGTGTCCGAATACTTTCCTGAGCCACTGTATACATACGTTGTGTGGCAGAGACACTTTTAATGAAATATTACCAATTGGTCGTTTTAACGATAGTTCCAGCGTTAAAGAACACAAATACAAAGCGAGGAATTGAAACGGACAGTAAAACCAGCGCGAAAATTGATAACTTCGAAACCACTGAAGACCAGTAGTCCTCTCGGCGAGGAAGAATCCTGGTAATTAGAAACGATTGGTGGTTTCGGGTAATAACGAAAATGAAACTTCCCTCGGTGTGGAAACCCCTTTCTTCAATTGACAGTTTATTAACGACGCCCGCAGCGTGGGCGGGGAAAGTTGTGTGAGAAAAATGGTCAAATGAGTTTTCAAGTCCTCCCTTTGTTCCGTCGAAACTTTCCAAGGAAAACAACAATATTTTTCACACGTCCTCTCCTCGCTGTTCTTCTCGCCGAGCCCTGCGAGAAAAAGAATAATCCCTCCCTTCGGTAGGATTCCTTTTTTCATGGATAGGGGAAAGCTTGGCATATCATCATCCTTAATCCTTCTTTTTCTTTCTCCGTCCGTTATTTTAGAAGGGGTGGCAACAGGCCTCGCACGAAACACGCGTCTTTTACCGAAAGTATGCGCATATTTCTCGCGTAAAATACCGCGGTGAAATCGCGGAGTTGTTCATTGAAAGTCACGACAACTTTTCCGGCCTCTTTGTTCTTCCAGACGCGAACTCGCGACTAGGTAAATTAGAAGTCTGCCTTAATGTCTTCTTAATGTCTTCTCAGTGTTTTATAGTCTTGTATTTTCTATGGACCCTTCTATTTTTCGGCAGAACGGCATAAAACATCTGCATCGAGTCACTGGAAGTTGTGGAAGCTCCTCGTGTTCCGATAGTTCCACGGTTTTCGTCTATTTTTCTTTACGTGAAATAATATTGGTAGATTAATACACGGTAAGGGAAAAATATGTTTTCATTGACATATTTTCGTTGGTGTAGCGTTTTCATTGGTTATTGGGAAACGCTTCGTTCCTATTTGAAAAATCCTGAAAATATCGAAGGATTGGTAAATCACAGACAGTTTGGCTACCTGAAATCTCAAGCAGAACAGTAATACGTCGTATATCTTCATTGCTTATCGGAGAACATTCCTTCGTTGTCCTCGTTTAAAAATTCTTGAAACGTTCAAGGAATATTATATTCTAGATAGAGGAAATCTAAATTCTAAAGAAAATAAAAAGATAATTTTCCTGGTATATATAACTACTACTGTATCAAATTTTAAGGTCGATTTTTTATAAAAGGCTGCACGTGCGGCTCGTAATTTTTCTTCCCCGTAACCTTCGATTATCTTTATTCACAGCCCTCGACGATTTTTCATAATTCGTTCCCTGCTCTTCGCAAAGTGTTATCATGTGTCTGAAAGGATGAAATCCGTTTCTGGATTGGAAAGACGTGATGGGAAAGCGCGGCGTATCGCCGTCGCGTCTAAATTTAATTACGGAAACATCGGTTGGCCGTAGCGAGCCGGTTGTTTAAGAATCTAGCGAGAAGATACCGTGAAACTTTCGAGAAACTGGAAGTGCTCTGGCTGGTAGAATGGCCGGAGTTTAAATTCCTCTTCGTAAATCCGATACAAGCGCGGGGATCCTATCCTCCTTGCAAATCCTCGATCGATATCGCTTCGTTGCTCGATATTCTTCATCGTAAATTTAAATCCGATTTCCTTTCCCTGTCTCTCTGCCAGAACCTGCAACCTGGGCTGCTTCTTGTCTCTTCGTTAATGCGTACTCATTATGACCGGCGTGAAAACTTCCCTCGTAACGCGCCACCGTACCGTATTTCTCGAAAACGAAACTTGGAGATTAGCATTTGGACGGATGAAACACGGGATTAACGACAACGATCACGGACACGATGTTCTCCGCGTAATTGTGCGAGTCCTGACGTTGTTTCACGCGAAATTTCGCTGAGTTTCGCGTATCGAAGATGATGAACTGTCGGATAAGTTGATCTCTATAAATGGAATGGTTTTGCTATTACCGCAGAAATAGTATTTTAAATATATATATAGTATTAATATAGATTTCGGTCTTTGACAGTAGGAGAATTTAATAGAAACGTTCAAGTATACAGCGATGAACGTTTGATCAGATTTGCTTCGCTCGCGCCTTTTCGCACTCGACTTCGTTCCACGCATTAGCTCGTAATACGTGAAAGCATATGAAGCATTCACAATGGAGTATTTATTGTACTGTTTGGTGAATGAACAAAATTCTTATTCAAAGTCCATTTCTTTATATGTTAACAAAATATAAAAATGTACAAATATTCGCATTTCATTTATAAGCTTTCCGAAGCATTCGCTGTTTTCTTGGCAACAGTATCGCTAAAATAAGGCGGATTTGACGTACGGTACTGTAACATCGTCTTATTTGTCTATTTATTTCGTTTCTCCCTCGTTCCTCCATGCATCATTTATACAACATTGTTTTAATTTTTGGCTTACGAATTATGTATACATATTTACTACATCACTGTCTATGTTATAAATTACAGATCACGGGACAAAGATATGATAGGTTTCATTTTTTGTCTTTCGAAGATCTTGCGAACATCACAGAAGAAGATACGTAATATCCTTCAGTAATGGAGCTTCTTAAAAGCCAAGCTGATCAACTATTGAAATAAAGCGCAAAATGATGGATGAAAGGCGCAATAAATATGCTAGTTTATCGATTAAGAGAGGGCCGATACATCGCCGTGGGCCAACTTATCGCCGATACGGAAATTGATGAAGCACGCCGTGCCGCGTTAATTGCATCGCAAACTCGTTAATTATGCACGCGAGTCGCTTCACGGAAATTTGTAATAATTTAGCCGGAGCGCTATGGCTTTCTGATGGATTCAATCGCTGATGGAAATTCGGTTCTGAGTTTCGTTGATGCAGCAATTTGTTATTTAAATATCATTAAACACGTTTGCTCATAGAATATTCGATCTTGATCGCTTTAAGATGACCGTGAGCCTTTTATTTTCTGGCATTGATTAATTATGCTTCAGATTAGGGTATTGTAATGCGAGCAAAGACCCAAAGCAACTTGGAGCCGCAAAAAAATTAAGGGACGTAGTACCTTATCTTCTCTCAACACGTACCTTTCTCTTTAGATTTATCTAGTCATTAATCTCTTATTATTGATCTGATCGAATTGGGTACACAGACATGGTTGACATTTTGGACGAATGAAACTTCACTCGTTAGTTATATTCTTTTGTGGAACCTGCTGGTCTAGGTTTATTGATTTCTTCGTGTAGAAACTAGTTGATGTTTCACTTACGTGACAGTCACATTTCAAGAAAATGGAACAATGGAAGCGTAAGAAGAGAAAATTGTGATTCCTGTTCTAAAATTCGAATACAATATTTATAATTCTAATCTTAGTTATTTTTCTTATTCTCGTATCCTAGCGACAGAAATGTAAGAATAATAAAAAAGAAATTCCAATAATAAAAAGGGAAACAACGAAAGAACGCAAAGTTACAATGGGAAAAAAAGAGCAACACTAAAGCAAAAACACATGCACTAAAAAGGAATTTCAGCGATAGAAAGATGATATGAAACAAATGTTAACAATAGGAGAAGTAGAAAGATACTAAAGGCAGGAATTTTGGCAATAGGGAAGTCAATTCAAGGAGTTTCGGCAATTTACAGAAACGAATAGTACAAGAAAAATAAAAAGGGAATTCCAGCATATGTATAAAAATACAATACATCTCTGCTAAAAAGGAATTTCAGCAACAGAAAGATAAAGTGAAACAAATTATAGCAATAAAAATAGGAGGTTAATAAAGAAATGAATTTCTGTAATGGAGAAGTCAATTCAAAGAATTTCAGCAATTGACAGAAACAAATAATACAAAAACAATAAAAGAGGAATTCCAGCATACATATATAGAAATACAATACAGCTACACTAAAAAGAAATTTAACAATGAAATGGTGTACATGTATATGTGTATGTGTGCATATGTACTAAAAAAGGAATTTCAGCAATATGCAGAAAAAGTATCACAAAAATACTAAAAATGGAATTCCAGTGATAAAGAATCAGTACAATCGACACCAAGAAAAGAATTAGAATCGTAAAGGGAAGAGCTAATCCACTAAAAAGGGAAGTTAAATTACAATCACGCAGCCACTCCCTGTCAGTCGAATAGTTACGCAAGACAGTGGGAAACGTCAGGGTTTCTGAATTAATTTTCCTTCCTCTTATCGAAGTTCCACGCGATGCCGTGCTCGCAAGACCGTGAAGTCAGTCCCGTCGAACAATCCCTAAAAGCGACTTCCGCTCGATACAGCGTGTATAATCTGTTGGCCGTCGGCCAGAGGCCAGTCATTCGACAGATTCTGTTTTCCTGCGTTTCGTCGATTGCACAAACTGCCATGGAGATTACAACCACTGTCTGATGGATCTCGTGTTTCCGAGTTTCTCTTAGCTCGTTAAAAGTTCCCGCACCCCGTGCCTCTGCGGGTAAAAATTCGATAGGGATGCGGCACAAAACTGTAACCGTAGCCTTTGTTAGTCGAACAGAAATCCATTCTGCGCGATGTGTATACATATATTCGCCGATGTCGGGCAAATTTTTCTACAACCACCAGTTTCTAGATGTTCCTGGAGGAAATCGAGATTAATTTTGTAGCGCGAAAGTGTGGACAAAACGAATGCTGAGGGTTGCACGAGGAAATAGGCCTGTACATTTATTTCATTCGTCGATGGAACATCGGGTATATTCAACATGTTCAAAATAATAATATTGAGAAATACATTGAAATTTGATCGTGCAGAAATGCATAGAATGTACATCATATGCAAAAGTATAATATATAAAATATTCAAAGTATTCTTTGCATTGTTCAATGGATAAGACAGTCTTGTTTTCTAAGTTTTATCTTTTTAATTATATTTATAAAAATACGGGTTTTTAAATAAATGTCCTCGATTTGATCATTTTGTTACAAAATTTTTCGCTGACTGGAGAATTGCATAGTTGAAAACGCATTTGAATGAACGAGGCTACTAAGTTGATTAATCATTCTTTCGGCCACTGATTAACACCGTTTGGATCGATTGGACACGAAACATTTACAAGTTCAAACAGATTCGTTGACTTGTCCTAATCAATCTCATTCATTGTCGCGACGAGCACGAAAGTGGTAGCGAGAGACGCTTTGTTTCGCGGAAAATAAAGGGCGGCACAATAAACGCGTTTTAATTACGAAGAGCACCACTCCGTGGTTTCTTTTATCCGACATCTCTTTTTTTACCAACGGCAACTTTGTGCACACTGAGACAAAAATGTGTGTTTCAGGTCAAAGGAAAGCTCGCGTTCAAGTGCATCATGATAAAATAGTGAAATTGATTCCACTAGCTGTGGAAAAGATAGCATCGATGACTGCCCTTTGAAGTATTCGAAAAAAATCAATCGAATCGAACAAAGTAAAGAGGTTTATCTATATAAGTCTTCGTCTTTTTGGGAATTGAAAATCTCTGAAAGGTTTCGTCGATCTTTAGAACATGATTTTAATTCGTCGTAAAGCTTTCGATAACATCGATGTCTTTGAAAGTTGTCTCAAAGTCCTCGACCAGTTTTTACGCCGCGTTTTGACAGTCAAAGATACTCTCAATAAAAATCAATGGTTTGACCTGCTTTGAATACTGGTTAAAATGTCGAGATAATTAAAATTGCTCCAAGTAAACGTAATTCTATCGGCATATTAATGGAATTGATATGTAGAATCTCTGATTCAAGAAATGTATCCTTTTTCGATATTCTTTTTGTGCTAATACACGAGGATTTTATAAGATGCATAAACATATAAAATACAAATTTTAATTAAATAACCTAATAAATGAAACCTAGCAAATTTGTATCCCTTTAAAAATTACATTTGTTTTTTAAACAGATCTGAGGGCAAAATGGTTCGTATCATCGAGTAGTTCCTGCTGTAGACGTTCACGCGTATATTCGTTACAAGAATAAGTGTTTGTGCGTACAATAGAACTTCGTTTATCCGGACCAGTCGGGGGACAAAATATTTCTGATAATCGATAAGTTTGGATAATAGGAGCTCACTCGCTACCCTCACCAGCCGTTGCTGTGAGTTTCCATAATAGATGTTGACGTTCGGATAACTGAGGTTGGACAACAATTTCGACATAAATTATGTTAAATTATGTTAAATTATATGTCAACTTAGACACAACACATAGACGTGTACGACTTCGGAATACGTGTTCGTATAACTGAAAGTACGTTCGAGCGTGATTCGAATAATGAGAGGCTCAGTTACGAGTTTGTATAGTTATACGACGATAAACAAAGACTGGTTTGTATAAACGAACTTCTACTGTATTATGAAATTACGCTCGATCGTAGTTCGGATAATAGAGGCTCAGCATTAACTTGTTGGGATGAATGAGGTGCGGATAAACGAAGCTCTAGTGTACTATCTTTCCCCCTATATGCTCAATGCCAAACATTTTTCTTGTTATAACCTTCTAAATCTCCTTACCCACAAGAAAAAAAAAGAAACGAATATCTAATACCACATACTGTATAAGCTGTCACTGGTAATTTTCTGTACGTCGATCAGACGCTCCCGGATCAACGATATCGGGAACGATCTCCGATCGGACCTGTCGAGAGATCGGAAGCTCGTCCAAAGTGAAATCCTCGACAGAAATTGTTCCCGATGGAACCATTCAGAGACTGAAGATACAAGGTAGCGATTAATTACGCGACGCGTTATCAGATCCCTTTGCACATTATCGGCCGCCCACGCACAAATCTGTCATGCTGTCGGATACGTGCGCCTTCCTTTGAATCGACGTCGTTTGGATCTCGTCAGATCTACAGCTTTTGTCAAAGGTTGAACAGAGAAGCGAACGTGTAGAGGTCGGCGAGAGAGTTTGTTATGTACAAAAGCGTGACTCGTTAATCTCCGGAAAATCTTAATCTCGGGTGTTTGAACGACGAAATCGATATTATGCAAACCGAGGCCAATAAATTGCTAGCTAGCTGACCGAGAGGGCTAAGGCTCTCTCTTTACGGTTCCCAGATACGTCGATTCGCGTATACCAGTTGCACTGGCTGCTCCACGGCGATTGCTGTTAATCGTTATGGCACGGCAAATCCGTCGTTAAATTCGCTTTATCGCCGGTTTGAGGGATATCTGCCCCATTGGATTTTAAGTTACGACGCGATCTTTCCGGGAAACTGAAATTGAAGATGTTTCTCTGGTTGAAGTGGCGGATATTTCGACGACAGTTCCCGGTGATGCGAACTGGTTTTAGAGCGGAGTATTCTAATTTGTGTATTTGAATTTTGTGAATAGTGCAGGTTACACGACTAACAAATGTAGTATATACTTATTTTTCCTGTCAGAATCCTGGTATTTTCCATTAGTTCTCTTTGAGATCCTTGTAATGCTAGATCCTTCTACAGTTTTCTTGCACAGTTGAAATAATATTAATGCTACTATTGATGCTAGGAAATACATTGTTAGTGAAATATTACAAGTCACAAATTTCTACAAATAAATATTATAATCTGCAGATTCTCCGGTGACCTTATGTATAATATGAAACTATAAGATTCACGAAAGGAAAGACTATAATCTGCAATTTGTAACTTACCAATTTTCTGATATTAATGGCTAGTAAATTATTGTGCAAGAAGGATCAGGCGATGAACACTTTTTAGCCCAGCTGTTTACTAATCAATTTGAAACTGACTAGATAATTCGACGATCCAATTCTTCTGCAAATCTAATGCTTTTCACAAAAGGAAAAGAAGAAAAACAGAAGGCTTTATCTGTGTGTTAAAGTGTTGATTAGTTTTGTGGAACAGAGACACTAGTTTCGAAATTCCGTTGTTTCCAAGATTAGTGATTGTTCATTTTTGGCCGTCGAGAAAGTTTTCCAATACCACACCAGATCGTTGATTCTTTTTCTATACTTCGATTAAATTATCTCGAGGTAGTTTCGAAATCGCCTCATGCTTCCTACGATGCTACGGTCAAGAATAAAGTTGTTTTTCGTTTGAAAACCTTGGAAAACTACACTGGTCCGAACTTTGCGTGCAGGCCAATTTACATAATTAAATTGCATCCACTTTCTACTTTACGAAGACTTGCTCCCCAGACGCAACAGTTAACCTAATAATCACATTGCCTTTTTAAATTTCCATTTTCATTAAGTTCATTTCTTTATTCTCAATGTATATATAGACTAAGAATCGTAATGACGTAAGTCTGTCCGTTGTTATTCTTTATAAAATGTTGGTTTGTGCTACATGTTGAATATCGAATTACCTATTGCTCATAAACATGGTAAGAAACATTGAATCATTCCTCATTAACACGAATACGCGGAGTGAACGTTCGAAAGTATCGTTAATCCTTCCAGTCTTGAAATTGTAATAATACGTTCTGTAAAATATATATCCGCCATGCTGAATCCCTAAATTTACTGATTCCGCGTAGCGTATAATCAATCGATCTTTTCTTATCATTTAACGCCTGTTCTGATTGATTTTGTGCGAAAAATGTAATGTCCAAATCACTTGGATATTGTTCGATCTTCGCACGTCATCTAAGATAAGAATTATAATGAATTAAATACAACTAATGATTGACAAATTTATTCGGTACAGAATGTCTTGCCACAGGAATATAGAGTATCGGATAGAAGAAATTTTAAAATTGAAATACTCTAAATTTTAGTAACTCTTGTACCAACAATGTTTTACCACATTCGTGACAGTTATATATTTTGTGGTATATATCATATTTATTCATTGCTCTTATTAAATATAAATTCATATTGTAAAATTATGGTGTCTTGTTTTACTCCTTTTTTTATAATCTTTCTTTCGTCTACAACTGTACGTGCATATTCAACAGTGAAATGGTTATTCAAATTTGTCAGATCACGAATCACATCGCCGCAATTCTCAGTCCCTCAATTATCAGACAATCCTTAAAATTCACCTATCAGTTTCTTAAAATCTCGAGTGCTAAAATTCACCTGTAATTCACCGGAACCGATTCGCTTAAAATTTGTCGAAATTTGAACTTTTCAAACCAGCACCGTAGCGATTAATTATCCAATGGACCCTTGAAATTCGGTTATCGCGCTCTCAAAACCTCAAACCTTAAAATTCACCCACAACTTTCTCAAAATTGCAACGATCCGCTTAAAATTCGCCGAAATTCTAAGTTTTTCAGCAATCGTCGTAACGTTGCCGCGACACTAAATCCTTCGATTGGTCCTCGGGTATCATAAACTTGTGTCGTTTGTTTGCTCGTTGCTTTCCGCAAAGTTTACGTGTTCGTGTCTCTTCTCGCCACTTTGCACGATTCGTCCTGGTGGCAAGCCATTCGACGTTCGATTTTCCCCGGGGACATAAATATTCCATTGGAAGTCGGAAGCATCCTTAATCCAACAGTTTTGTCGCTAAATTTATCCCTGGGTATAAAGAGCTTATCCTACCGGCTATCTATCTCGCCTATCGACGTTGCTACGAGCTTTTTCTTCCCTGTGTAACCATCCCTCTCTTTCTCTTTCGCTCCCTCTCTATCTGTCTCTCTTTCTCTCTTTCATAGCTCTGCGTCCCTTGCTTCGATTCTTTCATCCCCCGCAGTACCGAAGGATGAAACGAGCGGGACGATGTCCCAAACCTCGTCCATTCTCCTTGACTCGATCATCCGACGATCGATTTATCCCCTAGGTGGTTAACCAGCCTTCTGGAAACGCGATAATCAGCGCCTCGACACGTCTTACCGCGTAATGCACAAAGAAACTCTCAAAGTGCATTCCATTTTATCCGACACCCTACTACCCCTTTTCGATCCATCCTCTGGTATAAACACCCTTCTCCATTCTGTTCCAATCTCACGCCAGTCAGGGATTACTCCTTGAAGCTGACCGAACGTTCATTAGAGTTGATGGAGGATCTTCGCTGAATGATACGTGCTTTGTTTCAAACTTTTATTTTTTCTTTCTTTTTTTCTAGTTTATTTGAAGTGATTCTGTTGTGCTGGATTAGTTTATGCGACGGAGAATAATATTCCAGGGCTGAGTTTATATTTTATTTCCGTTTTAGGGATGTTTAGGGATAGCAACAGAGAGCTTTTGGTGCTGATAATTAGAACTCGATTATTTGAAAATGGATACGAGTCTTGCGATTGGAGTATCTCCGCAGAAGATCAAAGTGTCTCTATAAAATCAGGATTAGCGAATGATTTTCAGTTCTGACGAGAAGCTGCACTTTTAATCACGGAAAATTTACAGCCATCGGTTTTGCCACTTTTATCCTTTGGAAACGAGTTTTTCCTAGCATAATTTAATTACAATTTTTAAAAAATTTGAAAGGATGTAAAAATACCTACCAATCTCTATTACATCGTTCAATCCGTCGATAAGTCAAATATTTAACGCTTTTTTCAATCAAAATACAAATACGACGGAAATAAATTTGAATGGAAAATTTCGCTTAAATCAATTCATCGCTTTTAATAATTTTTTGTTATTAGACTATTTCTGCATTTGAGAAAAATTTAAACGTAAAAAAATACATAAAACGTAAAAAAAAAACGTAAAATACATAAAAATATACTAATAATTACTTTAGACTAAAGAAAATAATGCGTAAATTTGCATAAGCTCCCGCAGTTTATCTCTGATGCTGTATCAGTCTATTATTTGCTAACGTTTAATTATTCACTTAAATCTCTATAGCCACTCGAGTAGCTAGTAATTAATTTTAACGAGATCTCATAAAGAAAGCATCGAACCTGGAATTCCAGCTGCTTCCGCTTATTTTTCTTCTAGCTCGCAGTTATGTCGGAGGCGCGTTTTCTCGCGTTGATTGGACATAGAATAATCACATTTCGTGCGAATGGGGTTGGATTTCGTTTACCAGCCAATTAGAGGTAACTCGACGGAAAGAGAAGGAGTAGAAGTCCCGATAACCGGATAGTCGGATATCCAGATAAGCATGCTTTCAGGGCCGACGGTGTCGTGTTGGATTTATGGAGTGAAGGTATTCTCGAGTCGTAAATTCAGGTGTACAGGTTGATAGGCATAGTCACGAGGAAGCAACCCTTCCAGTTCCGGTTACAATCGTTCAACAGCGGGATAGGTACACTCGCGTGTGTCGTTATCTCGGTTTGTTGTTTTAGTCGCGCCGCTTTCTTCCGGAAAACGCTCGATTATCTAAACGAATTGCTTTTCCATTGCGATTCGTAATCGACTATTTGATTGAAGAGCGGAAATATAAGAGAAATTAGGGCCAGAGTTTTACGTGTATATGCTGTGGATAACACACGAAGTAAAATATATTAAGGTAGTATTTTTTGAGTCAGCTAGGCTATAACATCTTGAGATTCGATCTGGAACTTTGCATAAAGGAATCATAAAGTGTCGTATACCATGGAACATCATTAAATGTCTCTAATGTCATATATCATGTATATTACAAGACAGCTGTCATATACATTACGAGACTATAATATATTAACGAAAGAACGAGGAGATATTGTTTTATGAAACAAATGGTTCATTGGAAAATACGAAAATATCGATATTTTTGTTTGATAAATATTATATTAACAACTTATTCAATTTTAAAATACTCGTTCCGCTCAATATTGCTCTGATACAATATGTTTTATCTACTCGTAATCCAAAACCTAATAAAAATTAATACGAAGTAGATATTTTCTAAAAGTATTTAGAAACTTCAGTTTGAATTGACAAAAACACAACTTGATTAAATTCATCGTTTTATCCGCAACAAATACTCGATAAAAAATTGATTAAAGTAATCTTTCTTTCTGCAATCATGAAATTTGTTATACAATGACGGAGTATTTTTCTGAACGGTTACCGATATTGTTTATTTAGTGACAATTCATTTGAATCGTCTATTTGATTCTATTAAAACGTATCAAATATCGAGAAGATGAATGGGAAGGATGATTGATCGAATCTAACGCTGCTAGTTTAGCGACACATTGTACGATTTATGTTTCGCCAAGCAAAATGACATTTCCGACGTGTACCTGAGGGAAATCATAGAAGCTAAACCATGTTCTCGACAACAGCCTGTACTGCATTCTCCTCTAAATCTCTTGGTTTTACTTCTCGTCGATATTAACCCTTTTTTTCATCTATATATCATCCTCGAATTTCTCTTCTGTAGTTTTGTAAAAAGTTAAATTTAATGAAACAAAGAACATTTCGAAAGACATCAAATTTAGACGATTCACCTACGTTTTAAGTTTACGACTTAAAATATTTTTTACTATTTTTTACTATTTTTTAAGTATACTGTAATAAATCCTACGAAAACTCAATGATGCAACTAATAATTAAAATTAATAACAGTCAATTGCTATTTATCTCGATAAGATCCAATTTTCACTTTTAATCAAATTTCCTATAAAAAATAATTGCAACTAAAAATAACTTTCTATAAAACACATTGCAACGTTCCTGAGGCTTGCAGCCCTCAAATTAGAAAGCCAGCTTTCAAGCGATATTGCCCCGTAATTTGGGGAATTAGGATACGTAAAAATCCATTCGCTGCTTGGAGCAACGCTTTCTGTTACTTTATTTCTTTCACGCAAACCGCGTTATTTCACGATGGGGCGAATTCATGGACAGCGCTCGTAAACATCGTATCGAGAAACAACGAACGGCGCTTTAAATCAAGCGTAATTCCCAAGACGACGACGACGAGTGAGGTAAAGGAAAAAGAGATCGGAGGGAAGAGAAGGAGGAAAAGGAAAGAAAATGGTTGGTCCGCCTCTTGGTCCACTCGGCGGAACAAAAGGAAGAAGAAAAATTCAGCGGAATCGAGTCTGGCAAACATGTAACCCGGGGAAATTGCGTTAACTTCCAAGTCAATAAAAGCTTTCCGTCCTCGGATTACGTGGTTGGCGTGAGCGGAGTTTAATTGACGGGTTTCTGCTACGAAATCGCGCGAAACGCGAATAAAACGACGCGGAAAGCTTATAAATTTTATCGAATTCTCCTATTTCATTTCTTCCTCTCTTTTGTATTTTCTCTATGGTTCTTTTCCCTCTCTTTATTACAGCGGGATTAGCCGGCTTGTGTATCCAAGAGCCAATATAAAGTTTCGTAACGAAAGGCGCTGTGTGCTCGTGTAAGTCGAGGTTCGTTTCCATCGAGGTCGCTTTTAAAGGAGTGCGAGATTTTTAGTTCGTAAACAAGGGTCTCTCGGGAAGTTTCTGCATTCAGTTATCTTCGGTTAGTCGTGGAGCGTAACCTAACGCGATCCACGTCAACCAACTTCCTCCATCCGGCGTCTTAACCCATTAGACGGCACGGTTTCGCGAATACGGTGTGTCTTTGCGAACTACCCTGACTTGGAGTTTTAGCGCTCGAATCGAGGGGGAGGGGAACCGTTTCTGCTCGATGGAAAATTGATATTGTCTGGGAACCGTGGAATTGACTGAGAAAATTCGTTACATAGTTTGAAACGTATGAAAGGTAACTCTAGAACGCGTTGCGATCGCATTGAATTCTGTGAAAAGAATGGCATCAATTATTTGGATTTTAATATAATAATTTTTCTCTCAAATTTCCTTTTCTATTCTCTCTTTTGCCGTTTTCTGTGATTATTTTTCTAACCTACTGGAAATGTTTAATGTGATTATTATCGTTATTGACAAAGGAGCCAGGTGGCCCATTTTGTACATCAAATTGCACGAAACAGAGTGCAGGAAAAGTAGCGAATATAATAATATAATGAAAAAACGGAATGATGAATGCAAGAATGATAGAATATAAGTATAAAAAGAACAAGATACTTACCCAGGGATCTCTTAATTTTGATGCATCGCTGCTTTTGTACTCGGAACGCATCGTATCCAGAGATCTAAAATTAAAATTACTTCAAAACATTTTTGTTCAAAAATGTCATTCAGCAGAAATTAATTTTTATTTAAATGGAAAAAGTTTTCAATAAATCTAAAGGAAATTTCTTACGAAATAAAATGATTAAAAAATATTAATTTCTAATCGTGCTGATCACGAATAACCGTTATGAATGATTAAAATTTTCTTTGACTACATAGATAACTATTACCGATGGTGAAAATTTAATTTTGGCTACCAGTAATTAATATCGATGATTGGAATTGTTTTTGGTTGCCATTTTTTGGTTGCCAAGAATTACCGATGGCCCGAATTTTATTTTCGTTACCGATACCCATTATCGATGGCGAAAAATTTGTTTAATTACCGCTAACCGACATCGACGACAAATTTTTCTAGTTACATTCGACTATTGTCAATTGTTATTAACATTTCTGCTAATTAGTATATTAATACAAGTGTTAATAAAAATACTGTACTATAATACCTTTCATCCTATTCCTTGTTTTATGTATTTTCATACCGTTTCTTTTCGCTAATAAGATGTGTATAAATTTCATAATTTATATTTTGTATGCTGTCAATACATATGTACTAATTATAAATAACGGTAGTAATAATTGACAATAGCTGAATATAACCAGAAAATGTTGTTCTCGTGGATAACGGTTATCGGTAACTAAAATAAAATTCAGGTCGCCGATAATGGTTACTGGTAACCAAAATTAAATTTCCGTCATCTATAATGGTTATTCGTAACCGAACTAAAATCCGCGTCATAGATAATGATTATCGATAATCAAACCATTTTTAATCACTTGCAATAGCTATCCGTAACAAAACAATTTAATTAAAGATATTAGCTCTTATACCATAACTTTGAAAATTTGTCTGATAACGGTTATGATGTCTGATGGTATCATATTTATATTCGGAGAGTTAAAATCAACCTAAATAAAACTAATTCGCAGTGATCAATCTTTAATTCCGTGACTAAAGAAGTTTCATAGTGAGGGATGACCCAGTTAACAGGTTGAATAGATAAGATAAACTTCATTTCCATTCTCACGTTATTTATTCTTACAAGGTAGGGCTTTTAGTAGACTATTTCCAGAGCTTCTTTTAAAAGCATTCATTTAAATGCAACCTGTACAGTTGCTGATATACACAGCACCCTGCATAACGTGATATCACCGTCTGTAGGTTGATCCCATGTGTAAAGATAAGTCGAATATGTAGAATAGGATTTTTTCCTTCAAGGCTCAGTTTCCGGAAGAATCAGCTTCGAAGATTTGCTCGATATGTCGAACAGATATCCGTGTTGCTTCAGCACGTGCTTCTTCACATATCTCAGTATGTGGCATTTAATTCAATGTATATGGCACTTAAAAGGAAGAATTCTTTTCATACTCGCGTCCTTTGAAATCTGGAATATCGACATATGTGAAATCAACAGGCGATTCAGTGCACACATATCGCACGAATTTTCAATCTCGATTTTCTCAAGAACCAAGTCTTGTGCGAAACAATTTTATCCCACATTCTCGGCTTATTTTTAAAGGCAAAATCACCTCCTAGTCGATCGTACTGTGTTATCAAGAACACTATGTATCATTCTCTGCTGTGTTCCTTCGCAACTGTGCAACAACTTGTCGACCCTCGGTCAGAATTATTTCCTCGAACGACGACAGATTAAAATAGGATGGACCCTTCGTTCTAAAAGGATTTATTACAAACGAAACATTTGTCCATTCATTTAATAATAAATCTAGGATATTCTGTTCCACTGTCTAAATATATTTAGCTACCGATTTCAGAGAGGAACGAGCGGTTCATTGATAAGAAGAGGGTTATTTCGCGGGTTTATAGGAGTTTGGCAGAGGAAAGATTTTAATCTGGGACGCGCATTCTACGGTCCTTTAATATCAGCCATTACGTTGCGGGAATAAATCGTGAAATAAGAGGGCTGCGTTCTATTATGCTGGCCCTACCCCTCGATAGCGCGTGATTTATGCAAAATTGCACGAATAACCCACGCAGTCGAGGAGCTACTGCAATAGACTTGTGCAATAAAGTGCAGTTGCGAGTGATCACGAACAAAAGCGTCCACCTTCAGCTGCACAATGGTTTTGGTGCTGTTCGACGAGCTATAATTGATACTCATGATACTATCATATGTATTATAGTAGAATAACGTTTGAAATGAAAAAGAAATGGTCGATTAAACGGTAAGAATTATTCATCGGCTAATTAACTTTATAAATTATTGTGTTGATGTGAAATAAAATTTTGAAAAGAAAGTGGGGCGTGTAATTAGTCAAAGATAAAGTCAGAATAGATATAGAATTTTAAAATGCATTAGATTAATTGAACGAAAGAAGTAATTAGTGGATTAATACTCTACTATCAGTCCATCTAGCTAAATTACAATTCAGTAGTTTCGTGTCGACTGTTAACACAGCTATTATTTTTCTCGTGCTATAAATAGTGCTGACAATATTTAATAGAACATAACGCTGTGAAATAAAACTGTGCACCACGCTATTAATTCCTAAATACATGGAAATCCGCGTATATATCTTTTTAGATTACTTTGTCGCCTGCAGGCTACCAGCGAAAAGGATTGATAGTACTTTTGTCACGAATATTGCTCGTTAAACGTATATATTTTTATCGGGTGCAATGACAAAAAATGAACGAGACATTGCTCACACAGTGATGGTATCTTATCTTACAAAAATTTGTCATTGAACGGGTTCTGATATCTGTTAGGAAATCTTGGTTAACTTTTTAAGTAGCGTTTTTCAGCGCCAGAGATGGCGTCGGTGATCGGTGTTCGAACTTAATACTAAACGACTAGGTCGCGTGTTGAAAGTAATTGCAAATTTCTACACCACTTTGATCACCAGCCAGCTATTTAAATCGGATTTTCGCATTTTTTCGGTATCAGAAATTTTGACTCGTAAATGATTTCCTCTCTCCCTTTTAATAATCTAAAATTAGGGCGTGCGAATACATTTTTTTTTTTTCGCTCGATGATCTCGAATCTTTCGTGCAATCTAATAGCAGGTCAAAGTACATTGTACCAGCGATGTAATGTAATAAATCTTTTAAATATACCTTTGTCGAAGCTTCGACAATTTTTACGTTTAATCATACGTCCAGAATTTATTTAAAAATTCCTCTTTGTAAACCCTACATCGAATCATACACTTTCAACGTTAGTTTTAATTGGATATAAAGGGGTGCAAATAACAAAGATTTTTATTCTTTCATTCCTGTAAATTGTTGTTAATTGAATGTTCACAAGTTTAAATCATCCCATTCTACAAAAGTGTGTCGATTCCGATATTTTCGAAATCAATTTATTTCGACAATAATATTTTTGACAAATCTGATAACGAATAACTAAATTCCGGACTTTTATGCATTTGTGGAGAAGTCGTAAAAATGCACAGAATGAACATGATATTTAGAAATATAGAATATATCCAAATTTTCAATAATACTTAATAAACAAAACCATTTTCTATCTAGGTTATATCTTCTCGATTATATTCTTAAAAATATAAATTTTTATAAACGTCTGCAGTTTACTAATATCACAGTGCATGGTGCATTTTGTATTAGAAGAAATACAAAAACTGGAAACTGTCATAACGTCCTCGAGTTTTCTTATGGAATATCTTTAGCGCGTCCGCTTCGAGTCGTAACTTCTGATACAAATACTGCATTATTCATGGAGCATGGTTTGTCCGCGATTTTGAGTTCTGGACCAGTCTCGTGCCTGTCGTAGTTGAATAATTAACACGGATAAGTTACCCTGGCACGCTGCATCTTACCGCCACCTTCTCCAAACTTTCCATCGACGTGCGTCGCACTTGTTTCTCTTTCCTCTCTTTGGCTAAATAAAAGCACGAAGATTCGGCTATAACGCGGAAAAATAGACACAGCAGAGCGGAGAAGGGGGAAGCGAATATATATCTTTTGCTTCGATGGAAATTCTTTGTGGCAACTTGCGAAAGAATTTTCATACCCGAAACTACTGTAGTTTGGTTGTTTTGAGGAAAGGCGACGGTGGAATATTCGAAAATAACTTGTCTCAATAATGGTAGATTAATTTCAAAGTTAAATATTAAAAATTCTTACTTTTTTTTATTTGCCTATCATTATACAATTTGGCCTAAATAAATTGTTACAAGCTATTTTTTGTCAGAAATGCAATCAAGATATCAATGTAATATCTGTTTTAAATTAAATCCTTCAAGAGAGGTAATCTTCTAGCGTGGAATTTTTCTGCTACAACTGCTAGGAAGTAAAAGGTCCTTTTGTCTTTTTTTTTATTGGAAGAAGCGTTTGAAAGGTATTTTGATCTAATATTCTTCAGGATATTATTATCAATATTAAGCATTGAAACTTCGAGTGGAATCATATATACATAGAATGTATGAACACACTTGAATTACAGACCGATAACCCAATTCCTATAGTAAATTTGTATTTGCGATTGTTCGTGATTATGTCGAGAGACGCTTGAATTCAGAATACCGATATGTAGAACTCTCTTTGAATAAATCAGAAATATTAAATCTTGGAAATATTTCATTCCGCATATATTTTCGAAATGTTCCGATATTATGCGACTTAAGCAATTACGCATTTTAATAAAATATACGACGTATAAAATAACCGAGAACGAGAGAACAGATTTTATTTGAGATTTTTCAAGGATTGCCTTCAACTACTCCCAATCTTTGAAAGTGACATGTTACTAGTTAACTCTAAGTTGGAGCGAAGTGACAGATCTTGAAAGTAATCTGTGATAGAAAAGGAGAATATCGTAGAAAGATGAAAGTTTATAAATATTAGCCTTTTAATGAGATTTAAAAATATTTAGCAAAAGATTAGGATATACGTGTATAACGATATTTCCTAGAATACAGAGTAAACATTTTCTAAAATGTAGAGTAAATATTTTCTGAAGAATAATAAATAAATATAACTACAAAAGTGATAAATAAAGAATTACAGAGTAAAATTTTTGTAAAATGTAGAGTAAATATTTTCTAACAGATAATAAATATTTCGCCCACAATCTATGGATCTAAAAATATCCTGAAACGATCATTCAGATCATTATTTTATCAACTGGTGTGCGAACTGTGGTGTATTAACTCGATTCCTTTTTTCTCTCGTCACTGAAATAGAAATCACTTCTCATCCTGCCAGAAAAATTTCAGATTCCACGTGATACTTACATTTCGCGATAAGTAAAGCGTCCAGGGAAGTAAACTGGAAGAGAACCGGGTCTTGCCGCCACTTTACCCCGTCGACGTTTCAAAATTATCAAATAAAATCTGTCTTCTCGCGGTCGAGCTGAAAGCTTCTTTTCACGATAAACACATTCCCTGCCGTGTTCCCGCAGAAACTCGGTTTCTCATGAAAACTCTGGTTGATCGTAATAAAAGCGCGTTATGTACACTTTCTTTTCTCTTCTTTCAGAAAATTGATAACGCGGATTCAGATAACAGGACTAAGAGCGCGCGTTTTTATCGGTAAATGGAAACTTCTGTTTAGAACAAAAATGACCGAAGGATTTTTCTTTCGCGATCTCGCGCCTGGACGTTGCATGCAACTTTCTGACGATACTAACGATCACTCGTTATTCTTCCCCTCGAGGAAACTTCGATTTTCCGAGATGCTTTTTCCACCGAAAAATTTCCATGGAGAGGAATTCGTTCGCGTTCGAGATTTTCTCATACTTGCGTTAACCGCGTCGTGCCTGTCGATGACGTTTCCGTTTTCTTTGATTTATTATGTTCTCTTATTATAGTTCCCCTGATTTCTGCTTGTTTTTAGAACTTTTACTTCCACGATGCTCGATGATTTTGAAGGTATTTTATATTTTTCTTCATATTTGGTATATTTAATTTCGATGTATTTGCCACATCACTATTACACATTTATTGCATATATATATATATATATATATATATATATATATATATATGTTATATAATAAACATATATCTTTAAAAAACGACAGATAAATCAATATCATTATATAACATGAGAGGATTGGCCTAATCACTTTTTAATTATTTAGCGAAGTGTTTTGTTGGGCTACCGCCGAATCATTGATTCCCCTAGAACACGTAGTAATTATAGACCCGATAATGATCGATAACAATGCTAATTAATCACAAAATCTGAACCGATTCCAGGACGCCAATAAATTATGAATCACGTTTCACACAATGACTATATGAAGTTAACCCATTTCTAAGCTATCCAGACTTATTCAACGTTTAAAGTCTTCAAAAATACATGAGATACTCGTTACATTAATACAATCATGCTCAAATCAACAATTAATTTCTATTATAGATTCCAAATACTATTTAACTATCTCAAAGTAAAATAAAATTCCATAGAACTATGAAACATCTTTTAAATAAATTTATAAATTCTAAATAGTTAAATGTTCAGTATTCACAAATATTAATATTTATTATAAATCGAAGAAGTATTTAATTGTCTCAAAATAAAATTGTTTAAAGAATTACGAAATATTTACTGAAAAAAATGTATAAATTTGAAATCGTCAAATATTCAACATCCGTTGAAAATTAATCGAAATTAAATTAATCCAAGTTCAAAATTCAAATATTTCGTACGTTCGTTCGACGCGATATCATTGTCGCGAATGTTTCTATTTCTTGATACGTGTTTCGGTGGATGGATAGTAGTAAAAAGATACGATAAATCGCGGTCAAAGCAATATGAAAAGAGAAACCGACAGTAATAATGGCAACCGGGCAGAAACTCGTGGAAAATATGACAAACTGACGTAGTCGCGAGGAGAACGGTTGTAACAGTAACGCGGCATGAAATATACAAAGTTAGAAAATTGGGTTGTGAGCGAAGTTAATCCCTCGGCGTGGTTAACTTTTGTACGTGCATAGAATATGAAATTTTCGAACTCGCGGGAATTCAGCTTTAATGCCACGTTAATAGTACATCGTTTTCGATGATAATACGAAACAGAGACTCTCGCGAATTAGTTTTTTATCCCGAAATCTTTTTGCGTCGCAGATTCTCTTTTTCAGAAATACAAAACGAAAGCTTTCGTTTGAAATATCGTGGCAGATATTTTTTATCCAATTTCATTCATTCTCTTTCTTTGATAAATTTGGAAATTTATAGAATTTCACGAATTAGTTCGCCACTTTGAAATCTTTGCGCGTCATTCCCTTTTTGAAAATTATTTTCTTCTCGTAAAATGAAATATTCCCTTTAGAATATTATAATACACTTTTTGGAAAATTTCACAAATTCCCTGCCACCTATGATTTTAAATATTTTCATGGAATAAGAACGTAAGAGTTTGACTTTGAAAATCGTGGTGCATCTTTTATAAAATTTCATTGCTTCTCTTTTATCTCTCATAAATTTCGAAGTTATCCTGGATCAACTTGGAGGATTTTACGAATTAGTTCTCTGCCTCGAAACTTTTGCAAATTATATTCCCTTTTTGGGAAGCATGGTAAAGCAAAAGTTTCTTTCGGAAAATTGTGCCCTGTCTTTTGCCAAATTTCGTCGATTCTCTTTTGTCTCTGATGAAGTTGGAACTTATTTTCAACGAATTTGAGATTCGCGAATTAGTTTCTATCTCCGAACTTTTGCAAATTATCCTCTCTTTTTTTTAGAGCTATGACGAAGTAAAAGTTTTTATTCAGAAAATTTCCGTGCACTTCCTGCAGAATCTCGACGATTGCTTTTCAGTCCTGGGAAACCTCTACGATTTAATTTTCTATCTCGAAGTATTCACTTTCGTTTATTTCTTTGGCAATGCCAAATTTTTTATCTTCTTTGTGATATTCGATAATACATAGACTGTGCATGTTCTTGCAAACTTATATTTTTATAAACGCAACTGAAAAGAATGAAATTTAAATAGAGATTTGTTTCACCCATCAGACATCATGAGTGTTATACTCTCAATGTTTCATAAAATTATATATTCGTGTAAGGTAACGATTCAGAAATGTTCATCACTAATATATGTATGTAGATTCTTTATATCATAAAATTCTAAACGAATTAATAATTCCAGGTACTTCAATTTAATAATTTTGTGAAGATTTTCAAATTTTTTCTTATTTCCTGTAATCATTAATATTTATGATATATTTTAAACCAATACTTACATATGAATATAACTAATATTTATTTATTAACTTTGGGCTAACAAGCGCATTATGTACATTTCTCCATTTTCAAATTTCCCATAAATGCATAAATATCTGCACTCTAATAAGTAGACTATACATATTTTTGAGGATATAATTTAAAAATGTAGAACTCTCGATAGAAAATCATATTTATATAACGCGTGCATTCTGTGCAAGTTTACATTTTCCAATTTTCTATAAATGCAAATGCCATCTGAAAATACGCAGTCTGTTCGTAAGTGAAGGCCGTAAAATAACACGAGCAATAGATTTAATTTAATTCGTAGAGATTTAATTCCTCGGGTTAGGATAGATTTGTGGATTTGATCTCCGATAATGTATAATAAGCAGGATAGCTTAGTCTCTTCCGCAGACGTTAAACGACTGTCTCCAAGGGCCCAGGCTGCGACAGACTCGTTCCTTGTGCAACCTCGTCTGAAACGATTGAAGGGACCAGAGTCGAGGTCTCTCGCGACACGAACAGCCGGGGCGATTGACCTGGCTGACCTGACCCAGAGTTGCCTCGGTCGGAGTTAGCTGAGATCGGGTAAAATCGGCCAGGTTCGAGCACGTCCGCGGTTGTTCGACCCCCTTCCTCGCTCTCGTGCAAGTAGAGTCGCTCGATATTTCAGCGGACGCGCCAGTAAACGCTTATTCCACTGTCGACCGACGCGGATCCAACATGGGTTCGCCCAATCGTGTATTAGACAATATTTCCAAATCTAATACATGTTCTATTTTTTGTCTAGAGTTGACTTTTGTAAATGTACGCACTGCTTAAAACGATTAACTGTTTTTTTAACCAAGAACGTGCACTTTTTCTTCCTTTTTTCTTTTCTGGATAATCGTGTCTCCTAATGATTGAAAGTAACTCACAAAAATATTCAAATGATTGTAGAAGCATTTTACGAATTTTACATATGTGTTATACGAAACATTTTGAAATTTCATTAACACTAATATTATGCTTTCATACGTAATGTTTGAAACAAATCTGGAAATGTACGTACGAGCAACGAAATATTTTGTTCAACTATGTCATCGATATTTAGTGAGACCATCTTTAACACTTATTATATTTTTATATTATTATATTTCTCACCTTATTCAATACATAAGTTGCCGTAAATATCTTGTAACTTGCACACAGTTTCAGATTGCTTTCAAATTTTACTGATATAATCATGACAGTCAGACATCAGAGTACCAATAAGACTTCAAAATGTTTCAAACTTTTATAACACGTACAGTATATTCGTAAAAGCTTTTTATGGTAAATATTCAAGTACTTTCAATGAATCAAAATGTATTTGTCAATACGAAATGGAACATAAGTTAGGCTTGAAATTGATTCAGGTGTACTGCAGGATTAGGCTGAAAATGAATATTGCGTTTGAAATACGGATTTCGAAGGATCAAGAAGATCCTTTGGATTTATTCAACGTAGCGCTAATGGTAGTTGATAATCTAAAGGAATGTAAATCACTGAATTAATAAAGATTTCAATTCTCGTTATTGTTGCGGTAATAAAAAGAGAAATTTTATTTAAATATTCTCGCGGGAAAGACTATCAGCATTTGTTTGCTTTCGTTTCCTGTTTCTCGATTCCTCGTCAAGAATATAAATCAACATTCATGTAACACGTGTTTTATTATTTATCGTATCAGATTTAAGCGTATAAATAATTCGATTCATATCCTATTCTCCCCGTGTGCAGCTGGCTATTTTCACGATGTTTTAGTCGTGCTGCGAAAAAAGGATGAAAAATCCAATGACCGCAAAAATTATTCATAAGCATATTTGGACAGTCGACTATGAACTATATAATATAGAATAGTATATATTATTATATAATTTATTTATTTAATTATTATATTATTATATAATATATATTATATTAATATATTATATTTATATTATATACAATATATTATTATTAATACATTACATAATATAATTTTATTTATAGAATATATAATATAAATTATATAAGCCATATTTAGTGAGACCATCTAAAGATGGATTAACTAATTACGTGTACAAAACCACTATTCTCACATATTTTATACTAATATTTTACTAGAAGTATGTATGCTAGCAATAAGTGTCTCGTAACTCCAACGTACATTTTCGGATTGTTTTTAAATTTGGCGCATATAATCACAATAGCCTTGTTTCATTACAGTGCTAATGAAATCTGAAAACGCTAACACACGTAAATATATTCATGAAAATCTGCTGTTGCAAGTGCTCGAATACTTTCGTGAACCACTGTATGTTACATTTCATTACAGGAAAACTGTACTTTCATTACAAGAATAGCATGAAGAAACATTGAAATTCCGAACATTTTTCGAAAATAGTTGGAACCAGTTACAGCAAAATATCGACAACTGTCGGGATGCGAGAGGTTAATTGCTGTTTTCGAAATACCTACATGCATCGAAAGTCAGTGAAACGATTCGAAGCTAAACCGTGCAGGACTTCGTTCTCTCTTGAACGAAATACGTTTTCACGTACGTATCGCCGGGTGTTACAATTTTCCCAGCAACGTAACACGTATGCGAGGCACAGTTTATCACGATCGTATTTTATAACGGTATGATAGTGGATAAGGATCGGTAGACGCAGGCTAGCAAACTATTCCACCGGTCGGGATAACCTAGCGTTTGTTCGATCGGACGACAAAGATGCGCATTGCATGGAAACTGATAATAATGACGAATGAACATGCCCAGATAGTCTGTAATTGTAACTCGATACAGCGATGCCAGCTTTGAAACGATATCCAGGTATCGATCTGCGCGAAAGGCGGCACCAACTGTTTCTGCTGAACTATCGCTGTGAGCGGATTTAATTTTTTTTCCTCCTTTCGACACCAGGAAAAATGGTAACGTCAGAGAGAGAGAGAGCGAGAGGGGGGGGGGATGCAGAATCGTAACTAACGCAGCGGGAAATTACTTATATCGATGGCGAAATTTTTGTTAACGATGAGAAATAGCAAGGAAGAATAATCCCTCGTACTCTGTTGCAACATACAGATAATATTATTAGCGAAATTTGATGTCACATATTTTCTTTTTTCTTTGATTGCCTGTTAACTACTTCGGTTATGAACAACTATCGTAACTATTATATCATTTTTGTCAATAGACGTGTTTCTTTTAGGAATCTGATGAGTTTCTCTATTTTGCATTTGTTGAAGTTGTCCTTTAAACAGTGAACAGATTTCGAGACGAGTACGATGGTTTCTGTATCTCAACCAGTATAAGAGTAAATGTTCCACTGTTACAATCGTCTGGCCACATTCGTTGTGAATAGGTTCTGAATTTTTGGATAGTATGTACGAAGGAGCGATTGTAATGCAGCCAATTTTGAGCCTAGATGTAACCACCTGTTCTACCTTTCGTAGTTTCCTCGAGCCTTTGAGTGCTTGGAAGAAGCTGCTAGAGAGATGCTTCATGTTATCCCACTCTAATTTCCAGTTTATCGACGATCCTTTTTGTCATGTAATTAATTAAGTCTTCAAGGTGTAGTCTTGTATATGCATCTAGACTTGCACCGTAGTTTGCCTCTGTTGCTCCTTGCTCGGGCTTTTTCATTTCCGGTAATTTCAATATGCGACGAAGTTAGATTATAGAAATTAGAAATAGAAAGTTAGAAATAGGGGCGATGAGTAATATTTGAGCAATATTGTTTGTAAAATTTGATAGATTACAGATTGGTAGTTAGCATATATAAAATTTATTATATGTATTTATATTGTGTATTATATATATTTTTTTTTATTTATTATACTCTTAAATCCAATACTATTTGAAATTCTTGTGGATATCGCTCTTCGTATCTAAACATTTATTCTGACCGAGAATTTTTGCACAACTGTATATTTAATAGAGTGCGATTCTTTACCATTATCGTCTCAATCATTCACTTTATTTTCCCAACGTGAAATAATTGTTTGATCGACAAAAAAATTGCTAGTGATGGAGAATATAAAGAGAAAGAAGTACCTGAATTTTCCTGAACGATTGAAATTGTATAAATTCCAGGTTACTGTTGAGAATTGTGGCTCTTAATCGCCGAAATAAAAGTAAAGGAACACTAAGATTACACTTAGAATTTATATTAAAATAGTTAAACGATTTGTAGGATCTTCCTCGATATACATTTGCATGCGTCTCAGTACTCTCTTTGTTTCACCATCTTTTATACCACACTATCAACGGAACAGTTGCATTCATCTGTTTTTCGAGACGCTGTGCACACACATATTTCCATACACTCACACTCACATACGTGTTTCACTACTACTACTACGCGGTTAATCTAGTCTAGCACACAAAATTATACATATCTCAATAATTACAAGTTGCTAATATGAATATATTTTCTCGTGCGATACTGAGAAGTTTGGCGAGCTAAAGAAAGTTCGGTAAGTACATTGTCCAAGTTACAAGTCGATAAATATTATTCCCCAACGGTAAAAATAAACAGCTATTAAAAAGGTAGCGTTTAATTGCATGATATCACGGATTTAAGCGGAAACTGTAACAATTGAAATCTCTTTATAGCGATTCCTGAGGTAATAAATTACACCAGGGGTCACGAAAATGTGTGATCCAGCTAGTTTCCTTGGATTCGAGAAACTCATGAGATGCTAAGATCAGCAAGTGGTGATAACGATAAGTTTCCATGGTCATCGTCCTTATAAAGACAACGTCTTTGTAGTGGTGAAAATCGATATTCATACCTGACAGAAACTTTTTGTAACAACCAGAGAACTTCCTAAACTTTTATCGCAGCCTCTGCGGAATGAAATTCTTGTTTCAAGATTAAGTTAAAATAAGTACAGTTTCAATATTATATTATGTTACGCACCTCAAACGCTGTATCCTATCCGATCTTGCGCGTCCTACATCTCACATCCCACATCCTGTATCACGTATCCTACGACTAATAGTCCATTTTCCACATCTAATACCACAAAAGTTGCATATTAAACCCCACGATCTCTATCCTATTTATTATTCACATACTGGGTGTTCTGTGCGCAACACTATTCATATATTGTATATCCTATATCCAACATCTAATATCCACTATGCTATATCCATTATCCTAAGCTCAGACTTACATCCCACATTCCATATTTCGTACAAACTTCATATAAACATATTCTATATCCCCTAACTAGTATTCCTAACCCATATCATTCTCCTTACTTATTTCATGTACCATATCTCAGATTACCTTTATCATATTCGATATACCGTATTCGCTATCTTAAAAAATATCTTTTGTCCTTGTTATTGTAGCACACGCATGTATATATCCCACATATAATATTTCACATTCCCTATCTCCTCTCTCGTATCCCATATCTAGTATCTCTAGCCCATATCTTTCATTCTAATTCCCACAGCACACTTATTTTCAAATAAATTATATAAAATACAGTCCAGAAAATCGCGAGAAGAAAATATTTTTCCCGCGGAACGTAAAATGCGGCCCACAAATTTCCCACAAAACCTACAAGTGATCGTAACTTCCTATAAACGAAATTCATTATTCCACAAAATAAGATTTGTTTCACAGAAAACAAGATTCGTTTTCTTGTGGGAAATTTGAAATACTTGTGGATCTTCAGGGAAACGAAATTATATTATATTATAGGGCCAAGTTAGGTATAAAACAATGTACATTTTTCTAAATTTGTTCAATAATTAAATGTATTTTGAAGAGAATACCACAGTTTTCTCAATCATCCTTCACTTTACGCTCGTCGAATTCCTCTTCTGTGACGATATCAGGAATTGCGCTAAGTGAACTATAGAAAATTCAGACAATTTTCGGGTAGCGACGTTTATTTACATCTCAGACGTAAATGAACAAACGGAAATGTAAATAAATAGTAAATAAACAAAACGAAGATAGAAATAAACAAAGCAGAAATATAAATAAACACATGAAAAAGTAAATAAACAAAGCGAAAATGTAAATAAACACATGAAAATGTAAATAAACAAAGTGGAGATGTAAATAAATACACGAAAAAGTAAATAAACAAAGCGGAAATATAAATAAACAAAGAGGAAATACAAATAAACACTCAAACATGTAAATAAACAGATCGAAAAAGTAAATAAACAAGGCGGAAATATAAATAAACACACGAAAATGTAAATAAACAAAATAGAAATATAAATAAACACACGAAAAAGTAAATAAACAAAGCGAAAATGTAAATAAACACATGAAAATGTAAATAAACAAAGCGGAGATGTAAATAAATACACGAAAAAGTAAATAAACAAAGCGAAAATGTAAATAAACACACTAAGATGTAAATAAACAAAGCGGAGATATAAATAAACAAACGGAAAATGTAAATGAACATTGTATATCATCAGAAACGAACGGTAGTTTGTAAACAGAGCGAAGAATCATCTGAGCTCTCAGAAATCTTTAGAAAACTTTTGTTTGTTTACATTCCACATGTAAATATACAAAGCAAAATGTAAATATACATTAGAAGTGTCAATAAACATATCGATGCTTGTAAACAAAACAGAAAGCTCAAGAACTAGATGCCACTTCTGGTAATTTTAGCGATTCTTGCCATATGACATCGATTTCCAAAAATCGTGAAAATCATGCCATCTTCTATGTTATCATGTTTTTCTAATACAAATCCACAAACCCTATCCTGATTTTTGGATAAAATCTCGAAAATTTCGTTTGCCACCCTCTATACTGTATGTTCTCTTTCAACTTGGAATAATTTCTAGAACGTGACGTCATTTCGAAGATTTTGGTGAAATTGTGCCAGCTCCTAAGCTACGATATTCTCCTGATACAAAAACTTGCTGTTCTTGGCAGAATTGCCGAAATTCTGGCAAACGAAGCGAGCGATTTTCCTCCAATTCTTCGAACTTAGAACTAATTTAATCGTAAACAGGGTCTATTTTTCGAGATTCTCGCTTCAGAACTTTGTAAAAAGTGCAGAGTTCATTAGCGATCATTCTCGTTAAAGAAAAGGGCTTGGTCATCTTAAGAGCGCGAGGCAGGTCGGTAAATGATTAAACGATTAAACTAAAGTTTAACTGCGCGTTTATTGAATTCTTTTAATAAGTACAAGTTACGAAAGTGTGCAAGTTTTACAATTCTTTCGTAATTGCTGATACAATGACAATATAATAGTTCAGTGCTAACGATATAACTTGGTCAATTAAACTTACAATGATATAACTATAGTAAATAATAATCACTGAAAATATATTATTAAAAGCGCCGTGAAATAAAAATATCAATTACAACCTCTATAAGTACAATAAATAATAATGATAATAAATTTGTGGGAATATCGTGAAATAAATTTGTCAGTCGCAGTTACTTTATTCTTCTGCCCTTTCCTTTCCTCTTCTTTCTTTTTTTATAGATGTCATCAACGATAAAGATGTACGTACATGGGTTCCGACCTGGAATTCATACGGCTCCGCGATAAGCCCGGCCCTGTAATTAACAGGCAACCAAAATGTTTTGCGGATCGTTTAACGATTTGCCACGGGCGAAATATTAAAGTTCATGAACATTTAAATTCCTCGCAGCTACCCTTTAATTTTATTACTTCTGGATCAGTCCGAAAATCTGTCGACCGGTTGGACATTACCGAGCAAATATTGGAAAACTTATTAACGAGATTGATACGCCGCGATGAACAACAGCCAGAGGATACTTGATCGATTAAACTTTCATTGATTTGCAAATTATTTCTGCCCGTGAACCGATCGACTCACGCGAAATTCCATTTTATTTAAACCAATGATACCGACCAGCGAATTGTTCGCGTTATTTATTTTCCGTTTTGTAGTTGTCGCTCGTTCATTGCTCAGACAGAATTCAAATCTACACGATCACGTTGAAACAATCGTATTATACGATTCTGGGATTCGTCACTGTCGACTTCATCCGAAAGGATCATTGAAAGATTTTTTGTGTAACTACTTTGTGATTGTTGCAGAACTGATCGCATTTAACATCATTCTCGTGTATAGTTAGTTGAGATTCATTAGTTAAAATGAAATATCAATAGGAAACGGTAAACAGGGGACAATGAAAAATTTTAATTCTACTTGTAAAAGGAATACTATCTCTAAAAAAACATCATGAAAAAGATATTTGAGCACTATGTATCTACGTTAATTGACATACTAACTATTAATTCGACTAAATTTACTAGTTATATCCCTCCAATATATTGGTTTCAATCAATAATGTTCCTCGAGTTTATGATTTGTCACACATTTCTGACAACAAGAAACATTACTAAGTTACCGTGTTTTGTTTTTAAGGTAGAGGAAGAGTATACTTAGAGAGGTGCCAAGATGTAAAAAAGAGACTCGTGCTTCTAATTTCAATTCATCCTATCGATTAATTTATGAATAACTTTACCATTCTCTTATTTTTCCAATCTTAGTCGCCAATGAAAATTTCAACCGATTCGATCCGATAATTCGGACAAGTATGTCCGCCTAATTCAAGATGGAGGTCCTCTCGTTCAAAATAAGGTCATATTTTCATCCGTGAACGACAGGTAACGATATCTATCAGACAAATCGAAATTCCAACCGGAGGTGCATATTGTGATTAATATCTCGGCGGAAATGAACTATCGCGACAGAATGGAACGGCCGCTTCCTTGACAATGTCTTATGGGCTGATCCACTTCCTCAAATGATACCGTCAATGATTTATGAACCACTAAGCTCCATCTTGCATGATCTCTTCCATCTGGTGCCACTTTATCAGAGTAGCATCCGTGTAAACATGCTTGCTACGCGCTGATTCGATATATAACGTACAGATAGGGCTAGCAGAGCTCTATCTATCTTTCAGATAACGTTTCGACCCTTCTCGTGCTGTTCTTGATGAATTTTCTTCGCCGTAGGGAAGTCCGTCTTGAGATCGAGCGACAGATTCGATTAGAGAATGTAATTTAAAAGTTTAATTGCTAAATCGCGGATTTTTATGCGCTTATTCTGACTCTGACGACGCAAAAATGCACAAAATGTACATGACATACAGAAATATATAGTATTCCTAAAGTGGAATACTCTAATTA
This sequence comes from Bombus flavifrons, assembly GCF_040668555.2. Lineage (NCBI taxonomy): Eukaryota > Metazoa > Arthropoda > Insecta > Hymenoptera > Apidae > Bombus > Bombus flavifrons. The sequence goes on along the minus strand of NC_138455.1, from coordinate 4,434,893 downwards.
TATATTCACAATTATATCATAATTTTATTAGGTATATATTTTTCATGTTTAATAGGAAAAGCGAATCGAATCGAATTTTAGCTGTGTTTATAAAAATACAAATTTGCACGAACACCTACCAATTATTTTTGTCGTTATACTAGGGCTAGATGTTTATGCTAATTATGTTTATGAAGATTTTTATGTATTATGTGTGTTTACGTCAAGTTTAAAGTAATACAGAATTGCAAGTGTTACAAAGCTACAGTATACACAGCAATGCATACATTGTTTGTTTAAAATTTTTACATAGTAAGTACAGAAACATAGTAATGTTTCTCACGATCTTTGTAGTCCATGCATAAAACTAGGAACAAGGAACTGATGTTCAATCCGTTTTTATTTAATGAAAAAGCGACAACTTGGCACAAAAGGAACGAATTATGTGCTATCGTATGTGTATTACATATGTACCGCTATTCTCTACTTTTATACGCCAAGACTTGGCCAGCATGGCTTTTGACCAACCGAGGCGTAACAAACTACATTTCCAAGGAACACGATCCTTCTTGCTCGCTTAAAATATAAAACAACAAATTTTCCGTGGCCGGTGGGTGAAATTTTCACGAGGAAGTTCGCGCAGTTTTCCCGTGTTCCGAACAGTTTGCCGATGATGGTACTGCGGATAGGAAAAGGGGGTTAGGAGAATCGAATCACGACACGTATCGCGTCGCAGCGACCGTGTCGAATCCTAGTCGGTTTGCTAGCCAGGAAGAGGTCCCCTGACTTTCCATCAGCCCGATAATAAAGACAGATCACGGCTCACGAAAAGGACTCACGCGTGACAGAAATTTCTAATGCCGTTTGACGAGCTTCAACTCCTTTTCACCGACGTTGGCCGATGCATTCCAAATTCCTCTTGATACTCGCGCCTGCCTTTTTGCCAATCCGTAACTTGTACAGGCTACGAACCCCAAAGGGAGGATCCTCAAATATCGGCCCAAGGAAATTTCACTCTATTTTTACTGGATACATATTGAATGTAAAGGATATGCAGTGAAAAGAAGTTCTCTCGAAAGGATGAAATTGAAAAGAATCTTTTTGTAGGAGAATGAAGAACTCCGTGTTAAATGAAGGAATTCTGATAATGAAGTTCGATTGGTATTGAATATTTATGAGTTTCTTTCATGCAAGTATAAAGAGATATTTTATAATGAAGTTGGGAAATGACGGAGTTCTACTTTGATTAAGTGGAGAAAATATAAAATGGTTTGCTTATAGAATGGTATATTAAATGAATCTACTGTCATAATATAGACATAAATTAGAGTATTTTTCTGATAAACAAATGTATGTTTCAATTGTTGTATATAATAAGATCTGTTGAACAACGGTATACAGATTGTACAGACTTATCAAAAAACCAGATATACTTATTTGAAGAAAGTACATTTCTACATTTCTATTTATTTAACCGAGTATTCGTCCTTCATTTTTAATTTGAAGTCTTTGCTTCGCAATTTCATACAACTTGTGTGCAAGCAATATTAAAAATCAATACATCCTATCCAATTCTCTGTTGTTTTCATTTTCTCAATATTTTCATTACACCGAGTATACTGATCTTCGCTTCTCTCACACTCAAAGCTATTCTCCTTCATCAAAAATAAATTCATCAAGTATTCTCTTCTTATTCCTTGTCTGTTTCTCATTTCTCCATCTCTCCTTTCTTTTTTCTCGTTCATGCTTCGATATTCTCATTACTTTATTTACCCTAACTAAAACAAGATATTTATTCCACCAAGGAAACTTTTACTTCCAGTACTTGCCAACTACCCAGTGTCTATCTACCTACGTCTGACTGCTTCTAAACGTACGACACTTTTTCCACATCCCTTTTATCATAGTTACCCGCCTGACAACCGGAGGCAGGATTCAAATTATAATTTCCCGGCGATCGTTTTCGTGAAACGAGTTTTCCCTTCTAGACATGGTTCCCTCCTTCCTCCGCTGTCAGTCTTACTAATTCTTCCAACGGAAGTTTCCCCGATTCAGCAAGAATTCCCTGCTGGTCGAACGTCTTTTTTTTCCTTCCACTTCTTTCTTTCCCTCGTATCCAAGGAAGCAGATTAAACGAGATTAGATCAGAAAACGAGGGTGGAACTTTCTCCTAGGGTGCCGCGGCACCGTTAATTTTCGGTTTCAATTTTCAAGCCAGACCAATGCATTATGTTGCTTTCTTGCAACCCCAGCCTCCGGGCCCCGATGACAAAGTAGCGCTCGTAATTCATCCGGAATTGCATTTCTTTCGTGTTTGCGGGACCCTGTTCCCATCCCCCATAACATTGTCGTTTTACTTAACGGCCGCCACCCTGGCGAAAGTATCGGTCCGCTGATATTATCTGAATTAAACTTGGAATTATGATGTACGATGGTCCAAGTGTCGCCTGCTCGAAGGATTTCTCCTTAGACTGTCCAGAACGATTTCTCTCTGCCACGATGAAAATGTCTTTTGTTGAGATATCTTCCGCTGTAATTAGAGAAATATGAGAATGAGAATTTTCTGTGCATATATAGTACAGGCTATATTATCATATAGAGGATGGTAGAAAGAGAAGATTGGAGACATTAAGGGTAGATAACATTCGTTAAACACAGGGAAATGGATTTAGTAAACAGGAATGGAAAAGTTAATATTTCCAATGTTGTACGGAATTTTTCTTTCTGATTAAAGGTTTTTTGATCAATAAATTCCTTAGATTCCTTTGGGGACTCCGTGAGAACACAATGGGGATTTTTTAAAAATATAATATAATATATTATATACATATAATATTAATAAATGAACAAGCTCTTTTATGATTGATGATCTTAAATGAGCAAGTTCTTTTATGATTTTATAATTTTTCATTGAACAATTATATCAAATAGTTTCTGATCTGAAAATTTTTTTCCGTTGATGGTCGGTTTTAGACAATCGCCGCACAAACGTCAAAAGATCCAGATCCGAGACTTTGGTCGCGTTCGTTATATTAAATTAAAGTCAATGAGCGTGACTCGTTTTTTTTTTTAACTTGTAACTTGTAAACTGTAAAATTTTACCAATAATACTGCTTCAATTGTACAATCTTTCTATCGAAAAAGGAGACCGTAGCAGAATGAAGTTTCTGCAGCACCTTTTATTTCAAAAGTACAGAGAATCCAATTTTGGTTCTGGTAATTTTTCACGAAGATTCGATTGTTTGGATTTTTGTAGCTTTAACTCGACAAAAGTTGCAGTTTATTTTCGAACAGCTTTTCAGGGAGAGATTTGATTGGGTCGTTCGTTCGTTTAAATTTACGCAACGAACTTATGATTTGTGTGCTAGACGGTTAAAACGAACTTCTCTTTCTTTTTTTTCTTTAAATCGAGAATTCTGTTGTGGAATATTAATGAACCTTGTCATCGTGAATATTAATGGTCGAGTTAATGAAAAATGGTCGTGAGACCGACAAGATCTCCCCTTATATCTTGTTTTCAAGTCTTTTCTACGAACCATTAAGTTTTTCCTCTTATTACACTCGAAACAATAGATTCGTGATTCTAAAAAGAAAAGTTTTACTTGCCTTCTTTTATGAACGATTATCTCATATTACAAATCACAAAATGGAGATTCGTATTTTATGTGATATTACAGAAGAGATTTTGTACCAATTTTTCAACGTTCCAATGAAATTCGTCAAACGGAAGCTTCAGTTAATAAACGGATATGGGTTAAGTTAACAGAGAAACAATTTATGGGCTCGAAAACACTCGAGCTGACTGTTTCTCCCCCTCTCTCTCTCTCTCTCTCTCTCTCTCTCTCGCTTGCATTCTCTCTGGACGAATCGAAATGTTTTCGAGATTAACGAAGCGATTAAATTTCCTATATTTCTTCATATTTGTAAAACTGTCAGTCGCCGTATTAATTACTATTAATGCGTTAAAAAATCGAAAATGCAACTCGTTCGTTAAACTTTGCCCGTATTTCCATGAAAATCCGTCTCTGGATAAACTTTGTTCCTTAAATATCAAACGGAAAACGAAACAAAAAGGAGATCGCGTTGATCGTAACAACGATTCTCTTTTTCTCGTCGCATATTCAACGAAAGATTTATATGAAAGCCTTTTGAATTTCATTTTATAATATTCCTACGATATTTCGTGGGATACAGAGGATATCCGCTAAATAAATGAAAAGTGAGCGAAACGACGTATACGAAACTCGAAGGAAGAGATGAAAGCGGGATAGCATTCGGTTCCACTCGTATTTTCTATTTCGAAGACATCAGCAATATTGTATCGTATCCGATACAAACTCTAAGATATTATCCTTTGTTCTCTCTGCAACACTTATCGGGTATCCGATATTTTCGGGAAGCGAGCTTTATCGTCCAACATATTGAGCTTAACTGAGTTCCTGGTTGCTGGACACTTTGACAATGTTATCGCGTTTAATCTTCTATCTCCTTCCTCGGTGTTTGTCATTTTTCCATGACGAAGTTAAAACATCGATCGTCTGTAACGATCAAACGCTATATTCCTTGTTTCATCGATTAAGATTTTAAATGGCCATTCTTTACCATCGTTTCATTTTTCGACGCGTTGACGATATTCTATAATATAATCTGCATAACATAATTTTATTTAAAGGCTAAGAAACACGAACTGCTTCCAAAATATTTCAATGTATTAGGTTGAGCAATAAATTTGGGGTTTTTTAAGAGATTACATTAAGTATAAAATTTGCCTGATCAAGAATTATTTTATTTATACTTCTTTATTTTACATCTTTCCAAGCTCAAACATTCAGAAACGTGTATCTTTACGTCCTTTAAACGATGTAAAGAATATTTATAACATTATTACTTAACTTATTTATTATGAACTTTATTATCAACTTATTATTCAATTGTATATTGTATCTGGAAAAATGTAAAAATGTTAGATGAGGTATTTTTAACCAAGAAAGGTGAGTACATTAACTGTTTCACATAAAATCTGCCTAATCAAAAATTTCCTTATTCATCCTATTTCTTTATTTTCTATCTTTCATCCAAAAATTCAAGTACATGTACCTTTATATTTCATAAACGATTTAAACGATTGTTATAACATTGTAAAGGACGAATAAATTTATTACTAAGTTTTATACTGTATCTTGAAAAATGAAAAAATATCAAATAAGACATTTTTAATTCGTTAATGCTTTCTATATTGCTATATGCTTGCTATATTATCAACAAAATTTACCATAAATATAAAACTATTTAAACTTGCCATAACTACGAGGATATTCTTAGTATTTCGAATATGCTCACTGTTGAACAGCGTAGAATCATAGTGGACCTCATCTTAGTTTTTAAAATTCTCAACCAGTTCGTCAATCATTCAGAAATTCTTGAACCTTTTAAATTATATGTTGCTAGGATACCATATTAGGAGGAGGAAACGTCTTCGTATCGCTTTGTATCGAACTAGCTTAAGTAGCTTCGATTGCATCAAAATACTTTGCTCACTTGCAAACAGCGTTAACGAAATCGTCGACTTTTTTCGCGGATTCGCAATCTTTAATTTAAAGCATCCATATTAACTGTCGTACAATTGTAAAAATCGCAACCTCAAATTAGTACTCATACTTTTATACTTGAGTTCATGTGCTCGTGTAACCGATACCAAAGGGCAAATATCCGTTTAATAAATAGACAAATACCATAGAAATGTCTTTTTTATTTTAGTTATTTCTTTAGACTTTCGGTAAATTCTTGTAATTGTAAATTATTATGTGGATGACTATCCCCAGTAGGATGTCATCTTGCTTTATCTCGCGAGAGATAAATTGTTCAACAAGTCAGCAGGATACTTTCTAACCTTCGTTTGATCTAGACTTCGTATATTTACATGGCTAGTTGATTAGCGTGTGTGCCCTGTTCTTATCGTTCCATTACATTTCTCTTAGTTTCCGTAGATCTTCGTTCCTGATATAACACGGTGCATTGACAACTGTTCCGAGTATAATTAATTGCAGTGATTTAAGATTGTCGATACGGCTCATTGCTGATGTTTTTAGGTATATTTTCTATACTGAGGTTTTTTTACTTCTCTGCTTGTTAACCACTGCATCTGCCATCGTCTTGTCTTCATATTGTAAATAAAGAAATAACGAATAGAAATGTTACTACCATACTCGTGAATCCTATGGAAGAATTGTTCAATCCTCTTATTCATACTACACATTTCTACAAATCCCACTCAAAAATACAGAACCTATTGAAGCTGTATGATATTTAACGATTCTAAAATACACAGAAACTTTTTCTGCCTCCCTTTTTTTCTAAAAAAAAAGAAAGAAAAACGTTGGAACGCTTTCATAACGATGCAAACGGAGCAATCGATTAAACAGAATAGGGCGATTGGAGCCGTGGTTGGCTGAGCAGCGCAGGTCGAGCAACCAAACGAATTTTTCGAGACGTAGTCGCGTTTCGATGGTCGTTTACCTATCGTTTCCTCGTTATCACCGACGCGATTGATAGCACGGCTGCCTGCGGCGAACCTTAACACGGTCGTCCAGAAGCCGCAAATAATAATTACGATCGCGTGTGAGCCGGTTATTAGCACGAGTACCGGAAACTGCTTCCGTTACTAATGATTATGTTCGTTATTCAAGTACCACCCACTAACGGTGCCACTTAATCAGCACCACTTTGCGAACCCGTTTAACCCGCCGCGGTTAAATCGCCACGGGAAACCGTGTAAAATACCGAACGAAAGGCACGTCGGCTAAAACAAGCATTGCTTTTAGCCAAACGACCGGTTTACGCTTGCTGTGCAAATTATTCGACACAATATTCGCTGAAAATGTTAGGGTGCAAGAGGAATTGTGATAGGAATTGAATTTTGGTATTTTGTTGACGGATGATTTTATTTTGGGAAAGTTTACTTTGAAATGAAAGATTATTTTTTAAATATTTTGGGAAAGTTTACTTTGAAATGAAAGATTATTTTTTAAATATTTCAATAACCTATTAAAATAACTAAATATATTATGATATACTAATATGCTAACATACTAGTATAGTAATATATTAATATACTATTATGCACATAATATATTGAACGTCTTGATCGTTTTAAAATCCTTGATTATCGTGAAATTCGTGTTCGTTTTGAAAGTCTTGATCGTCTCGAAACTTACGATGTCTATTCTTTACTATGTTATATACTGCGCGGCGGCACGGTCCATATGTATTCTGTAAGTGTCCAAATACTTTCGTGTCCCTTTGTATAAAATTTTTCCTATTAGCTGCAAGCGTGAGACGTAAGATTTCACGGTGGCGAAAGATAGTCAAAATTCGTGTCTACGTGTACAGGCATTAAAATAATACAGGGAGTATCTGCAGTAATAGCCGCATTGCGTACAACGTTACTGCAATCGCATGATGTAAATGCGCCGTTACACCGAACCAGTGAAGGGGAAAAAACGTCTCACACGCGTTAAATCCATTGTAATTGTACTGGACTTTTAATATCGTCATTAATGCTGGAAATGTTGTCAAGAAACGTGACGTCGAGCATGGAACTTTGAAAGAACCGACTTTTCGAATAATGCATGATTTGCGCGAAAGAATCGTTCGTTGCAATAAGTCAAGGGAAAATGAATGAATGAAAATTGTACATGTTTCGTGTTACGTGAGAGTTGGAAGTTTCTTTCAGAATGTATTACGAAGAAACCTATTTTTGGAAACATTTAATTTCTAGAAAAATGTCAATTTCTTTGTACAGTTTACACTTTGATGATTTACCCTATTGGTTTTTATTAATAAAAGCGAAGGTTGAATGAATATCTTGTCCCTCGTGCAATTGAATCACTCGATTGATTAAAGTGACTCCAGCATGTTCAACGCGTTAATTACCACGGTGGTAATCAATAACTCACGTTACTAAGGCTTTTGCGAATGATTAACAAAATAAGATAGATTTCGTGAACTAAAAAATTGTTAATAATGTGAATAGTTATTGATTATCTCCACATCTGATTAAATACTGCAATTACATTATTCTATAAATATATAAATATTTAAATAATATTTATACGCTTAAATTTCATACAGTTACTTTAGTTGGTGCTGTTGATTAGTAAATAATTAATCAGTAAAATAATACAGTTTTGTATACTTCCCTTAGGAATCTCTAAGAAATAGGTATATTTCCCTTAGAAAACTTGGAGCTTTTTTATATTGTATTCTATTAGTTAAAAGCCATTGCATATTGTTGAATATTTTTAATTTTCATCTTGTATCTTCAAATTTAGTGTAGTAAAAAAGTAGATGCTCGATGGTGTTGTTGGTGTCGTAATATTCATAGGATTCAGCAGTCTGTTTTTTGATAAAGTACGAATGTATAATGTTGGAGTAGCCTATCCCGAGTCTGGTTATTTGTATCTGTTCTTTTCTTATCAATGTCATAGCCGGTCTTTCTTCGTGCATGTTTCCACCTGATTTATGTATGAAGGTGTTGTGGTTTGGCAAAAGTTATTCCATTCTTCTCCTACCATTGTTCTTGTTAGGTGTTTGTCTTTTAAGACTTTATTACTAGTTAGCTGTTCTAGTGTAATGTTGTTTTCCTTTAGGTACTTTTCAACTTCTACGTGAAATAGCCTGGCTCCATGTTGGATTAGATTGCCAGAAGAAAATGCGCAAATACAATATAATATTTTGCAAAAATTAAATATTACATAGTTTAGTACGCATTTAAATTTTTTACAACATCATTTAAAACATAAGTTCATTGGTAGAAAATACGTTTAGTGGTCTTTAATAATAAATATGCTGTAAACCTATCGATAGCAACAGAAAATAACGAAATTTTAGATTTCTAAATACGTAGAAAATGTCTCTCTCACGACTAGGCGGTTTTGAGTGGGACATTAAACGTCGTGAAAGAAATCCGTTAATAAAAATAATTCAGTATAGGAATGTCTACGAGTGGTAAATGTAAGTACGTATATAGGAAATCTACAAAACATTTAAGTAATAAAATAGTTTCCTATAGTTGCATCTAACACTTGTAACGTTGTCCCATTCAAGGCTATAAGTGAGGATATTGTAAAGTAACATCAAAATAAAGAAAATAATCAACCAAGCCTACCTGTTAAATATTCTCGCTTCAGTCGAATATAGACAATCTTAATATTATACTTCACGACACAGAAAACCAAAGAAAATTTTCCGTTTACATCCGAAAAGCATCAATCAAGGATTAGCATCTTGTTGCGAAAGAGACTGCAGTAAGGTTACACAAAATGACTAGGCATTAATGTTGCCATAAACAGGAAAATATCTCGCACGTATAATGCGCTTAGAATTTTGCTAATATGACTTGTCCCATTCAAAACCTGTCCTGTCATAGCACCACTCCCCTATGTATAATCTATGCCAGTTCCCAAGGCAAATTACTATATAGAATTCGCGAGTCAATGTAATAAACTTTTAACTGGAGAGTTCACTTACCAGAAGCGTATCTGCGCTCGCTCCCTGTGTGTAGTCTTTAAAGTTCCTTGACGAGTTAACTCGTCGTGCGCGCTGCAGAAGAATTCTTCCTTGATCAAACGATTACAGCGAACGAGCTTCGTTGGTCTATCACCGGCTATCATCGGAAGAACGATACACTCGTTGTAACTGCATGTTATGTCCGGGCACGATGGTCGCATAAAAATTCATTTTTACTCACCTTTAGCACGGCGTTGATACGTGAAAATATATTTCCGCGGGCCGCGGGAAATCTCGTCTCTCAAACGATTTCTCGTAATAAAAACAGATATACGGCGTGTCTTCATGAAAAAACGAGTCGCGAACGCCCTAGTTTGATGTTCCTTTTTTTTTCTAACGCACTTTCGCCGTGCATACGCGCGCGCCCTATAAAATTTTACAGATGGAATTAAGTGGAACGAGAAATCGTTACTCGTACGTGAAACGATAAAAACTAGAATTCGGGGTTATGGTTGAATCATGTCGTATTTTGTTTCTCGTCACGTTTGGAAAGTTTAGTTGGTTTACTTTTTGAGAAATGTTCCATTCGAAACGAGACCAAGTATTCCGTATTTAACACGTTTTACGTTAACGACCTTATCCTTATCCGATTTTTATGCCGGGAAAAATATGATTGGTTATGATTTTTCACTTTTATATAGAGACTAAAAAGTCATAAGACCAGTGGAATAGCGTAGAGATAAAACACAATGGCGCTGCGATAAGTTAACAAGAATGGAATTTAAAAGTTATAGGAAGATGCTTTCCCAGAGGACCATTAGGTATTTTCAATAATTTTTCCAGATGTTTCTTCTCTTGTAAAACGATACAGTTTGTCATAATGTCTTTCCTAAGTATTATTCGTTCAATCGTGTTGATAAAGATACAAATTTACACAAATATCAGCAGTCTATCCATCACATCGTAATATCTAGTGATAAAAAAGGAATCAAAAATCGTACATGTATAGTTATTTACAATAAGAGTTGGAATATGTTGGAAATACAAGGTAGAATATGGAAATTAAAAAAGCATTGTTTTAGAAAACAGTTATTGAATGTATTCCAGACATTTACGGTAATAAATATACATAAATGAATGAAAGTCGATTACACATATTACTGTGAATATCTATTAACTGTATATACTCTTACATACATTTCAATACATTGAACAACATACAAAAAATATTTCTCTTTTTATTTCTACATTGCCAAACTGTATACGAACACTTTTGTCTCTGTATATCGTTACGCATCGAATTTCCAAGTGGAGTATCTTCACAAACAGGTTAGATCGTTTCGAGGTCAGAATTGGGTGGCCACAACGCATTTCCAGCTTATTAGTCGTGGCAGCTTTCGCTAGCAGGTTGCAGCGTTTATCCAGCGTAATGTGACGGCCGAAAGTATGAGCATGAAATTTCTAATTAGGAAACGAATGAACGAGAGCAAGAGAGAGAGAGAGGAGGGGTGGCTTCGAAACAGGTCGGGCCGAGTTTATCGAACCGGTTACAATAATTAGAAGGATTTTCGTAAGTGGTTGCGCGCGCGAGCGGACTCCAGATTTACCACTTACCGCATCGATAACGGGCCGAAGGGTGGTTTGAAGGGTCATCCGCTGAAAAATGCCGGTTTCACGAGCAAATGCTCGCTGAAAAAGTGGGGTAATAATGGCCAGTCTTACTCTGCACAGAGCTCTCCCTATCGTGACTAGATTCCTCTGCGAGCCTCGAATAATATTTCTCATTTTCGCTTTACCGTCGCGGAACCGGGAAAAAACTGTAACCATATTATTCCGCATCCCCGGGCTATTGGCTATATATATGTCGGCTATATTAAGGCAAAGAGGGGGTAGATTGCAAAATTTCGGCGATTTCGATGATTTATCGTAAGCACTTTCGAGCTTGCCTTACGCAGAATGCAAATTTTATGGGTGCTTTTTGGGACGAGGGACGGTTGTTTGTTTTAACGTCGACGATTTATGGAAAATATATGAGAAATGGCGAAAGGAAGATACCATCGAGTTTGTAACTTTATTATTATTAGGGGAAGATAGACAAAAGTGGCACGTCATTGGTTCATTAATTCTTTTCAACCAAGTTGATCCTCTATTCTCTACGGATTTTAATTTATAACGATTACTACCGTGGTGGAGTACATCATAATACAATGCAAGAAATAATTTTCCTACGGACGATGATTCAAAGCGAAACTGAGCATAAAAGGCAATTTGCAAGACAAGAAAACAAAACAATAGTTTTCAAATTACTTAGAGTATATCAAATTATGGGACAATTTGTGAGCTTATGTAATTTCTTTCTTCATTCTCTCGTGCCGTTAATAATTGCCGCGAATTGTTAACGCGATTATAAATAATGAAATATAGGAGAAAAATGTTGAATGTTAATTCAAATATTTCTGACGAAATAATTTTCATTTACATTTCAATTTCAGTGTAGTCGTATTCGTTTATATGTATTGCAGATAAAAGTATAGTTAAATATAGTTCTTGCAATTTAACTCGGGAAATATCATCTATTGTTGGTCCTTCGCGTGTTTCATCGTCAAGATTAAAATCCTTTGGTCGAAATTTGTGATAGCAATTTTCCACTCTGTGCCACTGCTTTGGGTTTGAAAACACGACAACAAATTTTCATCCACCTTTGTTGCAGATCTTTCCATCAGATACTCGCGGTAGTTCGTTACCAGCCATATTTGCTGACCAAATTCCTTTCTCAAATTCTTTTTCAAGATTATATCATCTTATTGTAATTCATATCTCCGCGGCGGAAAGCTGCATACATTTCTGGCTACGTAGGATTTATGAAAGTTTCTAAATAAAGTCATGAATATGCAGGGGTAAACTAGTGACAGGATTTTCCTATTAATCCGAGAATAAATAGATGAATCGTTTCTAGATTCATTAATAATATCTTCCAAAGTGGAATATTTTATATTCTATCAAGTAAAGAAAAATATCGATGTTGCCAATCTGTACGTTTTTATTGTTTTTAAAGGGATTGCCAAATTACACAAACAGTTCAGTTATTAATATTTTTAAGATCATTCATCTTTAAATCTACTTAGGTTCTCAAACAATTTGTAGCAATTTACAAGTTGAATTTAGTCTATTCTTAAACCCTTATAAATTTCCAAAAATTCTACTTTCACTATAAAATTACGCATCCTAAATTATTCAAAAGAGAAAGAACCAAACTCCGTTACTTGTCAGAGTCCAAGATACTCTCTATTGTTCGAAAAAAATTAGGGTTGAACGTCAATCACGATCGTTAACCCAATAAGGAATTCCTCAAAATAGGACAAAAGTCGCAAATCATTTCCAAGCATTCGAAGACGTGATTTCAAAAATTACGCGAGTTGCCCTGCAAAGACACCCATCCCTGTGGAACCCGGTGCTAACTGGCATTTAAGAGCCGCGAGCTTTTCTTAATTGGCCTTAATGATCGCACCCTCGAAAATGGGAAACGCTTGGCGCGTAATTCCCCGAATGTTTCCCCACCCTTTTGCCTGTAACCCTCTGCTCGTTCCAGTTCCAGTTCGGTTTTTTTCCACAGTTCCGACTGGCAGCAATTCTAAAGACACTTATTTCGTGAGCTTTGGGCCGCCTCTTCGTGTAACAATGACTGCACTTTGCGTCAAGGCCCGCGCGCCAACTTGACCCACTTGTCGCATTTTTTTTCTTCCTATTTATTTTTTAACCGGCAACAAGCGTGTGCTCGCGCTCGCGATTGACACACGAACAGAGGAAGAACCCGGGAGTCGTTTGGCCATGCACGTGAAAAAATTTCCACCGGCTTTTCATTCGATCGTGGAACACTAACGACTCGCACTAACGGTGCAAAGTCGCTTTGGGACGAGTTTTCCACGCTATACGTGGAATCGCGCGTTAAATCGCGACGAGAGATAGTTACGAGCCTGTTTCTCATCCTCTTGTACCGCGATTCCATGGGACTCTTCAAGCAATTCAGACGGCGGAATGATAAATGATGTTTTGAGTGACAACAGCGATGATGTTTTGTATTGAGAATACTGGATTAAAGATGACACTTCCAGTTTATACATCTACTTTACCAATTTAATAATTAATAATTGAAGTGCAGATTTTTACGCATTTAAAGAGGAAATTCGAATGTGCAAAATTGCACAGAATGCATAGAATACGAATGTAAAGTATCTAGAGCTTAGTGCTTTCTGTAATATTTGGTAGATAGAAGAATTTCCTACCGAGGTTCTGTTTTCTTAACTACGTTGTCAAAAACATGAATTTGCATAAAAATTCGCAGTTTACTAACTGTATTCGGAAATTGGCAAGTTACAAGTTCCAGACTTCTTTCTTAATTTTTTAATTTTCATAATTATTGTTTTATAGTATAATCAGACAACGCGTGATGTATAAAATGAACTCGTAAAATTGGTCACATCTTGCTGGAGTATTTATTGATATTAGTAGATAACCTGCAACTTGTAGAATTTTAATTTCATTTCTTGTAGAATTTTTCATGAGGGCCGTGAAATAAATAAAATAAATTATTCTAGCAAGTAAAATATTCAACCTATTTCTTTTCTATGGTACTATTTCAGCACTTACAGAAATTTAAACTTGGAATCTTCTTTTATTGGAAATGATTTATTGTTTAAAATAATTTACTCGGATGACAGCAATTACGGATTGCTGCGGTTTGCAATGTTTAATCATTTATATTTCATGTAACAGAAAATGCTTCATTTTACATTTGTAAATTTTGATTCCATTGTTGTTTAAACTTTAAATAAGCGATTATAATAGTTTGATCAGCGACTGTGAATGTAGAGTGCTCAATTATAAATATCAGGAGTAAGATATACAAGTTTTATTTGATTAAAATTTTTGGGAAGTTGGTAGAATATTTTCTGTTCGTTTCTGTTTAACTTCAACTGTAGATGGTGTAATTATACAAGGAAAAGTAGACTGTAAGAGTAGTAGAGGAACGAAGTTAATTCACATGTAAGTAATATGAAATATGTTTAAGCTGCTGTAATTTAAACGGCATGATTATACGAGCTGAAATAATCATAAAAATGTAGACCTAAAAGGGGGCCAGTTTGCCAGTTTCTGAGAAACTCTGAGAAACTGCGAGTTTCGTTCGCGGTTTAAAAATGTTTGCTATGTATTCGACGAAATATAACCTTTCCACTCTCATAGGGAATTTTTTATGAAAATGTAGACAGTTTAAAATCGATCCAAATACTTCCCTTTTTCCCATATTTCTGATACTCTAAAGAGAAGTCAAACAATCTGATAAATTTATTTTTGCTGATTTCCTAACTTTGATGTCAGTTAATGGCTTAAAAGAAACACTGTAATATGAGATAATTTTGAATGGAGAAGAAATTTGATAGGTTCAAAAATATAAGCCTTCTGAAAGCTTGTAACACGTATATAAAATTTTGTAAGAAACGGATAATATTAATTTAATTGTTACGTTAGTTCAACTTAATTAACTGATATCTATCTGTACAATTAATAGTCTTAACATTTTTTTACATGTTCAAGAAAATGGCAAAAACTTACGTATTATGTTTCTCACTTATGATCTTCGAATGTCTAACGCTCTAGTCATCATTCACACATTTACAGCTTTGCTTATAAATAATTTTCTCTCGCTGGACAAATTTCCATGAATCACGCGATTTTTCATCTTCTTCATTATCGAAGTAAGCATTCGATGATTATCCGGAATAACTTTTACTTAGCAGCACCGACTAATCTATAAATCATCCCCCCATAACAAATCCCCTCTTAACAAACAAGAAACTTAATAGCTACAGACGACGCAACTTTTGTTCTTTCATTCGTTCCCGTCACACGAACCAGTGAAAAATCTTAGCGCAACTAGCAGCAGACACAAGCTGGTCCACTGTCCGCCAAAAACCAGGACAGTGTAAGAAACACGGTCTGACACAAAACTCTGGCCAATAAAACACTGGCATCAAAAGCACCGGGCAAAAATACCAAAGTTGCCGCAGTTTTTCGCGCTAATTCGCGCTTCAACGCTTTTTGCTTAGGCGCGAACCTTCAAGAACTTTTATCGGGATAAGAACTTGCGATCTTAGCTTTGGTAAGCTTCTCTAGAACCTAATGTTAGCTACGATATTTTGAATTAGAAGCGCAGTTTTGTTATTTTCCATGTGTCAGTCTTCCTTATAACACGAGCACTAACAGCAGCCACTTAATTGTAAGATACGTACCTAATTAATGGATATAAAATATGCTTATAAAAAAGGTTATAAAATATCAGATTGAGTCTCTCAGAGGACGAACAGATTTACTTAGAATTTGACATCTTAAATGACAATCGATTTATTTTCATGAATTTATTTGTTGCAAAGAGATGATATAAAAAATTGCGAATTCCAAGGTGAGTTTTTGGTGAATAATATTTGTAATTATCATTTTCTGCTACGTCTCAATGAAATGGATTTAATCAGCATAGTTTCTAAGAGACTCAATTGTAAATCGTGGTCGAAAATTCAATTTTTTGGTATATTGTAAAAGAATATAAAACTGCTTGGGATTTAAATATCTGATATATTTGCTTTAAACCTTCGTGTTCCTCTATTCAATTATTAGAGACATGTTGAATAATTACGCAATTATATATAATCCCGATACAATAGTACACAAATGGAACAAAACTTGTTACAATTTCTATCTTAGAATTCAGAATTGATTCTGATTGATCGAAGTAACAATAAGAATGACTTAAACTCGTTGCCACGTATTTAACTAATCGAATAACTAACTGTAGCAAAAATTGGATTTTCCTGATTTACCATGATACAGTATGTAACAGCATTTTCAGTCACGTGGTCGAGCCACGACTATCCGTTTAAGTTTCAACATAAATATGTGGAGGTGTCGCGACGCACTCTGGAAGCGGCGTGTCTCGTTTCGTTACGGTGGTGGTAGGAGCCGGAAATTAAATGCAGATACCTCGATGCTCATTTCCAGTTTCGCAGTTAACAGCTAGTTTATCAACCGGCTCCCACTGCTCGCGACGAAACTATTTCAAACGTTGAATTGCTCGCGCGGTTCTGTCGATTATTATTGCCGGCGTGGCTGTGTAGAATCTATGGCTTGTTTTCAGGTTAATTCGAAGCACGTGATTCTTTCGTCAGTGATCGATCATGAGGAAGGTGATTGGATATTTGATATGAACCCATATTAATGAAGAGAAAATAATAAAATGAAAATTCCTCGGACATAGTCGAATGATTAAAATTCATCAAAAGTTCATTCATCATGAATTTCATTGTTCGCTTTTCCTTCATAATGGATATAATTTCAATCATTGCGGTATAGCGAATCTTCTTTTAAATCTCTGACGTTCCAAATTAAGTATGAATATTTCTTATTCATAGATTCATCTATACATTAATAAATCCTCACTCTTGGTTCGTTTGACAAATATTCGATCACCACTACAATAGCTTTCTTGGTATATGCAAAAACCGGTACAATTTTGCAATGCACACGCCTGATCAAAAGAGTTTGTACGGTTACTATATTTACTGCTTAAATTGAACAAAATTTACCTGCGTAATAAAAATACATTGTTAGGAAGAAATAAGTAAGTAAATATTTAACTTGATACTTTCTATGATAAAATACGCTATTAATATAATAAGATATTCTATAAAAAATATTCTGTGCGATTTAAAATTCTCACAACATCAAATAATCTGCACCAAAGCAAATAATCTACATCGAATCTATAGTTCTATTAAATATAGAGAATATCCTAAGATCTTTTAGAAAGAAATCTATAATTAATTTTACGTTCAATATTTGCAATGATTCAAACTAACCGTCATATTGATCGCCTCTAATTAAACCTGAAATTTAGACCAAAATTATACTCGGATCTTAACCTCATCTCAGAAATCGTACATTAATCTCAAAACCAACGTGTAGTATCTTGAAAAATCATCTCTCTGTCTGTCCTCTTAAATAAACCTTGAATTTCCCAGCGAGTGGAAATTTCGAGAGATTAGCATATTCAAATTCTCCAATAATTTGACTCCGGTCCTGCGATGACCTTGTCAGAAATTGCACTCCGTGATTACACATATACACGCCGCTGGCAATCAGAGACGACTAATTATGTATGTTGCACCGAGCTAAAGTTCGTCGTTGTGCCTTTCCACGGTTAAACCGGATGCTTCTCATATATCCCTGTAATCGATCTTCCGTCTTCATGCCTACGTAATTAACACGGATAATTCCGTGTGTCAATAATGCATTGGTCGGTTTACTTATAATGAACGACTAATCGAGGCTAATATTATGTGGGGACGTAATTAGGTGCATAGTACGAAACGGAACGTGTACGTTGCGTACCGATTATCGATATTGATACACAGACGTAGTAACTGTAGTAGGTCTTGAGGCGGTTTGCAAATATAATTTGACAATATAATAATAATATAATGATAATTTTGACAAATGTTTTCCATCGATCAAACAGTATAGTTATCGTCGATGACTATATCGAAGAATAGAAAAGAGCCCGATTTTTTCAGAAATTTGTTCGGTGCTACAATTCATTCGTTGACCTACTCTGTCACCGAGGACAAAAATAAGCGGCCAGATAGTGGAAATAGGTTCCAATAAAATTTCGATAAATATGGCTCGTTTACAGAAACGTAAATAATAATTTCAATTATTTATTAAGTAATCTTTATGTATGATAAGGTGTACCGAGTGTACAAAAAGATCGGGATAAAACTTATACTCATGTTTATGACGCCAAGCAGGTAAAAGAAGTTCGTATAAACTTACGTTCGAAGATGCTTGATCGAAGAGTTATAAGCGTTCAAAGATTTTCGGGAAAGTTGTTCTTGGTTTCTGAAAATATGATAGAAACAGGAGATCAGCTTTGGGAATATATCCAAAATTCATGGGAAAGTATTCATGCATTTACTATTATTTTTACAACGTCAAGTATATTCGAAAGGATTAGACAATCATTATTCGACGAGTGGAAATCTGCATTCTCGCAGAAGGCAGAAATTTCGAACATTTGTCATAACTGGCGAAACAGTTAATACAAATCTTTGGACGCTTGTAACTCTTCAATGAAACACTTTCGGGCACAAGTTTGTATGAACTACTTTGACTTCGTTACTCCACTTAACTTCCTTAACACGTAGCATAAGTTTTGTCCCGATCTTATCGGCAACCTGTATAATAAATGAAATATAAGTACGTAATACTAGTAATAATTCGATTAAATTTCATTCAGTGGAAGTAGTTCCACTATTTGTCTGTTTATTTTTTTCCCTAACTGTATGTCTTGGACTCTGTCGAGTTGCAAATATACACTGTTGTTGTTAATTCGTGGTACAAGTACAGTCAGACAGATTACATGGCTGAAAGTAGAATTAAAATGAAGAATAAGTTGAGAATTACGTTGAAATAACGAAAATAACGAGAATAACAATTACGTTGGAGGTTTAATTTTTCAGAAGGTCAAATTTGAAAATGTATGAAGTACGTGTGCACTGAGCACTATTTTTTCCATTTTTTCCTATTTTTTTCAAAACGGGGTCTTAAGCGAAAAGTCCCTACTCTACATTTTCGACTTATTTTCGCGTGTAGAATTAAAACCGGAGGGGGAAATGCAAGGAACACTAAAAATTATAACATTCTCGCAATAAATTCTCAGTATACGAACATCCAACGCCAATATGTATGCAAATTCGAAAGGGAACTCCGTGGCTGCTGTTTTAATATAAAATTCCCCCAGAAAAAAGCTCGTACCGTGTTGAATAGTACACGCAGAGAGTTTCCACTATCATGGATTCACTGGATTTTTAAAACTTGAACAATCTATGTAAATATAATTGATACGAGCTGAAATTCCCAAGCTACTGCGAACGACTGTAAAATCTTTTTTCGTGATGATCGTTCTTTTCAACGCGTTTTCGTGGTTCGTCGAACCTTCTATTTCAAACTTTGTGATGTTTCCAAATATTAGGAAGGAACAATATCGCGAAATACTTGTTAAGTCGCTTCACAAACAACGAATTATTTGATTGTTCTATTCAATGTAAAATTTTAAAATTAGAAAAGAGAAAACCTACACTAACCTGTAACTTGTAAATTCGTTGATATCGTTAGCCGGCAAATTATTACAGAAAAGTGTTCCGATAATTTTATCAAATTTACAAGTGATACGAAGTGAGTGATGAATTTTTATCGTACGATCAACTTTTACAATTTTATCGTATACTATAGTTATTAAACACATAATTGACAAGAAGGCAACGACGAGAAAAAAACAGGAGATGCCTAAGTAAAAAAGAATTGTTAAGGAAATTGGCAATCAGTCTAACTACATCACGCGGAATAAAGTCGGTGTTTCTTTAGTTAAAAGTAATGCTGTATCGGTTTAATCCGCTTGGAAAGCATCGATCGAATGTTTTCGAGGTCGATGCACGACTCTCGAACGAAGAGAACCCGTGAAATATTGCCAAGGCAACGTTCCGTTGCTTTCTCATAAACCACAGCTCTTCTTTCCGATTAATGGACGATTAAATTAAAATCGAAAATTTATCGAAACCCGCACGGGTTACGTTTCGATAGGATAATTTATATTTCGCGTGTACAGAGAAAAGCCATGAAAATCGCGCGATTATTCTCTCTGTTGAAAGAACTGGTACGAGAGAAACAAAAATCCACACGCAGTTTCTCTTTGTTCCCTCGAATATTTTGCATTTTAATGCACGAAAATAGAGAAAGGAAATGATGGTTAGGGAAATGGAAAATATTTTGCTACGTTGGTATGGATCGGTCGCCGAGTGAAAATATTCTCAGTTATCCGATAATAATTTCCCTTGATTTTCCGTGCATTCGGTTTTGTAATTAATTACCACATGTCGTTATTAATTTATCGGCTATTTACTCGGAGTGTTAATGAATTTCGTCTAAAATTGCATCCAGATAAAATCGTAATGGATCGTAGAATGGAGTAATTAACAAAAAGAACTTGCATCAAATTTGTAATATTCATACTAAATGAAATGTTTCATGAAAATTATCATTAGTCTACAGTTTGATGCATGGAAATATTTGACCAGTTGATTATCGCTTATATTAATTATATTATGCCATTATAGAAAAATAATATATTCAGAGCTATTCAAATACTTTCGTTAATACCTGTACGTCATTTTATTTTTATTATCCATTTTTAACTATATAATCTGTATGTATTATTCGCAAAACAATTTTTTTAACACTTTGTAACACTGTCGGTGGATCGAGAAACTGACTGAAATATCATGGATTATCGAAAAACTTCGTGATGACGTGATCTTCCTGAAAAAAATGGACGATGGACATAATTCTAAGTGCAAGGGAATTGTGTAACGCGTTTTTCGACTACAAAGCAGAGAATTTACCGGGAAACTCGATGACTGACCGCCAATTTCCTTCCGCTTTCTGCTCCCTGTTCCCAATTCTCCCACATTCTCGCTGGAAAAAGTCAGCTTCGCATTGCTCACACCTCGTTTCCACGGCCGGATATTAGAGTTTTATTGTCACGGGACACAATTATGTCTCCTCTGTCTATCATTCTCTTTTCTCTTCTTTACGAGCGGAATTCATCTTTGTCAGTCGCTAAAATCACAAATTGTAAGTGACGTTAACTTCAAAGGTTCGATAACTTTTCAGATAAATTCAGCTTCTTTCTTAATAAGAATTAATTTCTAGTATAATTTTTGTGACATATTCGTACCACTATTTTACAAGAAGAAAGAAAAAGAATAATTCCCTTTTTTGTAGATTTTGAAAATGGCTCCTTGTAATCAGGAAGCGCAGAATGAGGGAGGAAATTGTTGAAAACGAACTTACACCACTTTCAAAATAAGCGATTCATCTATTAATATATTTACTGTAAAGACATACTGACTAATTATTCCAACGCCCATCATAGATTTTATGTAACAGCAGGAATAGAATTTTCTCGAAATTGTTCAAAATTATTGAACTTACTTCAAAATTATTGTACAAGAAGTGCAGGAATATTCGTATAGAAAAATTCAAAACATTAAACCTCCGAGAATTAAAGTTGACTAAATGAGAGTCCTTTTAATTAACTTAACAGGAACAGAAACATAACGATATGATTCTCATTAGCGCTTAGTTTATTCAAGAAATTCCATCTCTCTATCTTCATTGCACCGATATAAATATTAAAATTCCACGACTTTATAATATCCTATATATAATTAAAATGAAAACGATTAAAATTAAAATCATCCTTGTGTTTCCTTCTAGATCTTGAAACAAAATTAGTGAAATTCAGATGGAATAAGTGCTCAGGTAGAGAGATGTATCTTTCCTAATTTATTAATAGAACCCTTTGTTCATCGAAACGAGGTGAATATTCAAAGAAAAGTGCACGTACGAAGACGACAGGCCATTTCTCTGGGTCTTCGAGGTAGCAGGTGCTGGCTCGCGTCTCCCTTTTTCTTTTCCCTCGACATGCTTTCCAGCAGTTTATCCTGAGGCTCAACCATTGCACGCCTTCCTCTTCGTGCTGCACGTTAGAGGGTCAATCTTATGCAATCTGTTGCCGTGGTAATTAAACATCATGATTTTTTAATGAAACTGTAGCGAACGCAAGGCCGCGATTTTAAATCTTCCTCTGTGAGTTATCATACTAAAAAAGTTCCGCCGCTGAATCGTACACTTTTTCCAACACAATTTTCTTCTCTGCTATATTACCTTTCGCTTTTTATCCTGGCTAAATATAAAAGCGTAAGATCTAGTTTAGAAGATATCTTATTGTTGGAATTTTATTTGTTAATAGGAATTTTAATAATACATTTTAACTAAAACAAAATTTTATCATCTTGAAACTTTATGGCCATAAAATCTTAAAATTTAATAAAAAAAAAAAAAAAAAAAATACCTCGAGAAAAGGTTTTCCATGTTTCCCTCGTGAACTAATGTACCTTCGTGTCCTTTCTTTTTTGTCGTGCCTTTAAAATAGTGTAATTTTGTACTGAATATTTGAACGTGGAAAATACTTGTAACAATTGATACAACTCGCCCATTATTCGAAAATGGTTCGAAACGATTCAAAGGTATCAAATGATTCTCGTGTCTGATAGAGCTCGGTAGTCTAACGTAATTGCGTTGTAAAGCTTTCAGTGTTTGATACCTGGCTTAAGTCGCATGCATAGATTGTGGCGTATGTATAGGCGCGAGACAGAAGTCGCACAGAAGTCCCTACAAATTGTGAACAAATGTTGGACGTGTTAACGAGTGGAATCGAAGGAGCGTAATTTTGCTGGATACATATCTGAAGGAAGTCAAAGTAATTCGATCGCGTAAAACCGATGATTATATCGTAACCTCGAATGTCGTTAAATTTTAGTCCAAGTAAAGTTCCGCTGAATTACAACGAGGGTTTAAAGACACGAACGTGCACGATATGTTAGAACTCAAAATTAAAATGCACACGATACAGTAAAACCTTTGATCGTGACAGATATAACAAAAGGTATGAGAAAGATATTGTTAGAATTATTCTCTACGGAATATCGTTAGAATTATAGTCTACAAAATATTGTGAAAATTATTCTCTATTATATTTTTCTCTCTGTATGTATATATAGTCATATGAAATTCTTCATTGACATTATAAAACAAATTCATCGCGCTACCTCTTGTATTGAGATCTTCACAAACTTCAGTACAGCATCTTTCAAAGATATCGATTAAAACCTTCAATGACAACAGACACAATTCTTCAATCCATATCGAAAAAGATTAATATTATTCAAAAGCAAAAACAAAAATCTGATAGTTCTTTCGAAACTAGGTCATTCGTAATATTACACATTTATGTTTCAAAAAATGTAAAGGAGGAGATAGAAAGAAGAGAAAAATAAAACATGTCTTGTTAACAATTCTCAAAATGTAGATTTGTATTACAATACGTAAATATCCTCCAGAAACAAAAAGGAAATCTCACAATACCTTATTAAGAACCCACGCTTCTAAAACAAAAAAAAAAGAAAAGGAACAAGATATAAGATTTAGGTTTAGAAAATAAATAAATACCTTTAATAATCCTCAAGAAGAATCGCCTAAAAGATAGTCAGCCTCTCCACGTGACTTGTAATTGATTCCAAGCTACTCTCGAAGTATCCTATCACTTTCTAAACCTACTCAGCGCACAGTCCCGGTTATTGGACTGTCGTAGCCGGCGTGGTCGATTGTTGTGGAAGCTGGACAGCGCCCACGTAACCGGAGAATCCCGTAAAAGAATGCCGGAACACGAAACCGACGAGTCATGAATAGATGAGAAGCAGATAAAATTGAAAAGTTTGCCACGTTTCCATAGGGATCCTGTACACAAGCTTGTGGCCAGGAGTCGCCACTTTCGGCTACTTGTAGCCGGCTGGACAGGGCTTATAGTTTCTCTTCTTCTTTGCCGCTGCGGGATTACGTCGCCGAGTTCATAACCGGTGCACATTCAACCACGGAAACGTTTCACCGTCCTCACCGCGATTTCCGATCTGCACCCGTGGAGAAAGAGGCTCTTTAGCCGCTCTCGCAGCCGCCTCACCCCATCCAATTTTAATCATTTCCACGCGATCCTTCCTGAAAGAAACGAGATATCGCTACCACCGGGAATCTGGCTGCGCTAAAATTCGGTCTTCACCTGTGGGTCGATTTTAAAGCGGCAGTCTTCCAAGGCATCGTGTTTTATGGAAAGAGACTCTGTTTGAATTTGGTTAGCGAAAGCGTTAAATGTGTTAGAATTGAAATTTTATTATGAGGAAGGTATTCAGTGGTATTGCTTTTTATCGTTTTCTAGCGTTCTTAACAAATTTTTCATGAATTTCTCCTTTATAGGGTGTGACGAATAGATTTGAATGGCCATGATGTACTTTGCTGAACAATTTTAATCTATAGTTATCATCTACAGTCTCGTTCATTTAATATTGATAAATAATAATGTCCGTAATAATGTAATATAATGATATAAAGATTATCTCGCTCGATGATCTCGTACGATTTTTCTCTAGTGTTCTTAAAAAATGTTTATAAGTTTCTGCTTTATAGTGTGATGAATAAATTTGAATGGTCATGGTGTATTTTCCTGAACAATTTTAATCTACAGCAATAATCTACAAACATTTAGTGAAATACATATTATGTTTCTCCAGTGTCCTTAGAAGGTTGTTAATAAATTTCATCTGTATGGCGAGATATTGAAAAAAATTCGAATGGCCATGACGTACCTCTTTGAACAATTTTGATCTACAATCGTAAGCTACAATCAATCCATGGAATACGAAAGTTATTTCTTCTTCTGCCTATATCAAAGGCTTTTCATTATTATACAAAATCACGTATCCATGTTAAGCTTTTTAATTGTTTATATTTATTCGAAAAATTCTCTGTTTTAATAATACCATGAATTAAAATGCTTCTTAACTTACCAACGTTCTAAATTAATGTCTACAGGCAACCATCGCCAGGGTCCGGCACAACCGGCACATCCACGGTTTCTTCGAGTGCCCCCGATGGAGAAAATGGCCAGAGCATCAGCTTGTACCCAGTGGGAAGCGTGGGTCCAACATCAACGAACCCAACAACTGCTGCACCAATCACAACCACAGCAACGATATCCTTGGCCACCCCTGGACCCAGGACCCAAGAACCTGGGCCAAGCATCACAAGAAGCGTATCAGCACCCACTGCACCCAGGCCAGTCGTTCAGCTGGCCAGCACTTCCAGCAATCCTGGCACACAGAAACACAGATTGAGGAGGACTATGAGTCGTACCGAGGCTATCAGGAAGTCAGTTTAATTTATTTAACATATTTCTCAATATATTCGCTATCAGCTTCACACGTGTGAGCGGCGTTCTCAAATTAATTTAGATTTAATTTTATGCCGATCCCATTAACCGTGCTTTCCATTAATTTCTTAATTCATTACATAAGTACACAATTAATATTCAGTTTTCTGGAACTTGGCAAGTGGAACATGGAAGTTCGTTTATTGCATGAAGATGGTATAAGATGATTATAATCGTTTGTTTTTTGAAAATTGAATATTAATTGTGTACTTATGTAATGAAATTAAGAACTAATGAAATCGAGAACTTGCGTAAGTTCGTTTAGTGCAAGAGGATGATAAAAAGAAGACTTCTAAGGGTTTAACATAACACTGTTCTGTTCAATTTATGGAGTTGATCAACGTACCTCATATTCAATTCATTTTGATTAAAGTAATATAAATCGCAAGCAATTACTATCTTTTTCTCAATATATCGCCTATAATCGCTTTAACCATTATAATACTATATACATTATAATCGACGCTGAAGTTATAAATTGAGTTTTATAATTTTCAAAAAAGATTGCTTTCTTTTGCAAAGATTCTGTATCAGTTATATACATTTCTAATATGTTATAACAATATATATTATATTACGAAATATATTCTATCAAATTCGCTATGGTAGCAAACATACCAATTATTTAAGATTGAATTCAATTCTCGATCGACCATTATTTCGACGTAAATTCTATCAGAATTCCAAGTGATCTAATACATCCAATGTACCATCCACGTAGTAGTTTACAGACATTCTTACTACATTAATCGAATTCGTGTGTAACGTTCGTTGTTCTCCTTTTTATTACGTGGTAGAAGAACGTAGATGGAACGCGCGGTGTAAATAGATTTTGTTGAACGAATAACTCGAACGGTGCTTTATTTTCTGTTTCAGCTACATCAGACGCGAAACAGCACAATTCTTCGGCGTGGACGAGGAGTCCGAGGCTGTGGAGAGACAAAGATGGTTGGATCGAAGACGAAGAATGGCATCGAGGAAATACGGTGCCCTTGTTCCGGAACACAGACCGCCGGATCCTGATATTACCAGGGACGTGCCAGATACTACCGAGGTGCCAGAAGTAAGTCAGCAGGTTATTAATACGTGAAAGTTGAAAAAACTTTACAGAAGTTACGTTAGACATGTACAAAGAAAAATAGTAGAAAAATAGTATACCTGGAATGAAAATGAAAAGCTCCCAATATCGATTAAGTATTTTTATTCTACTCCTTGTCATTTAACAAGAAAAAGTAATACGATGTGAGTGAAAAGCGAATGTACACCTTGAAGACACGAGATTTGTTCAAAACCTCTTACACATACCGTGACTAGGAAAGGTATTTGTACATTTGTT
Source organism: Bombus flavifrons (assembly GCF_040668555.2). Classification (NCBI taxonomy): domain Eukaryota; kingdom Metazoa; phylum Arthropoda; class Insecta; order Hymenoptera; family Apidae; genus Bombus; species Bombus flavifrons. The sequence goes on along the minus strand of NC_138455.1, from coordinate 4,408,086 downwards.
AATATATCATAGCATTTGTATACTTATATTGATTAAGTTTAAGTATATCAAGCTTGATATCATTTTGTAATATTTTCGCACGACTACGAAAATTCAATGCTATAAAAATTGAATGTGGAACCTGATAAAAAAGTTCTCCATTGGAAAACAAGAATATGTACAGATTACTTTTCATAGCCGCTACTGTATATCGCAATAATAATCGAAAAGTGATTGAAAAGATATAAAGTACGTAGTAAGTCAATATTATCCGAACTTCATTTTTCCCACTACGTGTGCTCATTTTTGTCTATATTTCGTTTATATTCGATCCATATACGTATTTCGCACAACGCGTCTCACTTGTGTATCGTTTGGCTGTCAAAAGAAGAAGAACGAAAGCCATTCCAGTGCCCGGCGGTTATGGCGCAATACATAATAACACGCCAGTAACGACGACAGGTGTCGCGATTAATCAATTTTCGCGTTTACTCTATGTGACATTTTTCGATAAATGCCACAAGCTCTTAAAATTCTAGTCTCCTTTTTCTAACATGCTGTATCTATTTGATTTACAGTATTTATCTTTCTATGATTTTTGTTGTTATATACAAAGGTTTATAAATTTGCAGCCCAAATGAACATAACAAATCCGAAGATGCAGGTCTTAATAAAATTACTATTCATGTTCTTTCCTTTTCTTGTAATTCCTTTTTCGTGCGTTCCTTAATCCTTCTTCTTGAAATTATGCTTCGTTTATATTAACGAGAAGAAATCCCAATCTTTAGAACTACGTTAATGCATAATATCTTTAATGCAATTGAAATTTATCAAAGCGCATATTCAAGGAAAATTGACCAAAGGGCAAAGAACTATTTTAATTTATATTATTTCTACTGCAACTGTCGATAAAATTCATCAAAGGACCTATAAGCGTTTCGTGGTATATCCGATACTCATATACATAAAACTCAACGAAACATCGTCAACCCGATGGTTAATTCGTCGTAGGCACGTTTATCGGTATAAAATTATTTCCATTAAAAGTTTTTCGCGACGAAGGCACGACGTACTTGGTCAAGTCGTGTAATCTAAAAGGAAACTCTGTTCACTTTTTGCGACATACAATTTCTGGTGTTCTGCGAAGATAAGAAAGTTTCATTCACGGTCCTCGCGAAACTGTGTCAACCGAAATATATCGAGCTTATTTTTTCCTCGACACCAGATAAAAATACAGAGCGTCGCGAATTCTCTTTATCGAACGTACGAAGGGATATGGTATCGATTGCGTTCCCTCAAAGGAACCACTTTGCTCTTCCGTTCCGCCGATTTTCATTAATGAATTCGTTTAATTGTATTTAATTTCCTTAATGAAAAGCGGAGTTTCTCTTTACTTGCTCGCAGAATTTTAATTAACACGCTTCCTCAAACCTTTATCCTTGGCTGGTCCTGTTAAAACCATTCGCGTAACTCTTTAGCGGATAACATTTCCTGTGGAAATAATAAGTGCTCTTTTATTTAGGGCGTTACATTGAGGAGATGGCAGCAACCAGTCAGACGAAAAGATTCTGTGGCCAGAATGACACTTTCGGGGCTTCATTACGTCGTCGAGGTGAGTTCTTTTTCATTTTCTTCATTACATTTTCCATCAGCAATGACAAACACACGCGAGAATATTCCAGTTCGAAACGGGTTAAAATTTTGAAACTCCCTCCATCTCTGCAAGTTTTATTCGTAATAAGTGGAATTTCTAAATAGCAATACACAAATTTTTTTCAACGAGGATTTCGAATTTCTGCTTTGCTACGGTGTCTTTTAGGAATGACTATAAATATGCTGCCTTAATTTAAAAATCTATATTTTAGCTTCAACTATGCATCAACGAAATTTTTGCAAGAAAATCAATAACACGGGTGATTCGTGTGGTCATCGTGTAATATTGACAACTGATCAACCTTGTCTAAATAGAACAAAAAAAAAAAAGAAAATGCCGAAAGAAATAGAGCGAGTTTTTAAAATTATCTTCTGTGCCTTCGTATATTCTTATATATTTTTGCTTATAAATCTTTTATAAATCTTTGGAAAAACCATGCATATAAATCATGGTTACGCGTTAATAGGAAAAGAGGAGCCTCCGTCGAGAAAAGAGATACATCGCGACGCACAGCGTCGGGAGAGTTTCCTCTAATAGGAAACGACATATCGAATCGCTCGCGTATTTCATTTCCTGTTATTACCAATGGGAATCATGGCAAACGAGTAAACCAGTTAATTCAGCGTTTCGTTATCATCAACCGACGCACTGTTCGGCCGCGAAACAGGACCAAGTTTCCTTCGAGGCAGGTTGTGTGTTTCAACGGAAGTCTGCGCGATCATTAAGCTAACGAGCTAACGGTAACCCTCTTCCGATTATCCCGGTTCTCGAACATCTTCTAACGCGTTGGATTGACTTTGATATCTGGCGAATTTGCACCAGTCAGTTGCTAATTTCGAAGGTGCGTTAATTACCGATCGTCGATCTACTTTTCATTCAAGAAATCTCGTTTACTTCCGCGTGAAATTTCATTTAACGCGATGTTTCACATTTTTACTATTCATTTTAGTCTTTTTCTCTCCCTCTCTCTTTTCTCTCTCTAACTCGCAGAGCAGTGAAATTTTTGATATGGATGGAAGCATCGCAGAATTTTCCCGTGGAATCTCGTTGAAAAGAGATTGCGAGTTTTCCAATTCAAAAAGGGATTTTTATCGATGGAATTCGATCGGAAGTGTTTGTATTGAAATTTTTGTATTCTTGAAAGTTGGACGAGATTGCGATAGAGCGAAAGTTTAGCCGGCGTGATTAAATTATAAAGTTGAATGTTTGATAAGCGTTCGTTACAACTTCAAGTTTTTTAATTAGTAAAAAATTGGACCACGATGATTTTCCTACCTCCGTTGATCGGTCGACGCGAAATTAAGGCCGAAAAAGTCAACGATCACAAGGTTTTACTTTCAGGAGGTAACGTTTAATTTCGCCGAGACTTTTCGTTCGGCTGGAACGATCATCTTTTCATCAGGAGTTTCGCTAAAAGTACACAACAAGTTTCTATTGAGTAGAACAATCTCGTTTCCCATAAGTTGCCGCTTGAATTCTCATCGTCGGGTACCGGCTGCCAACTTATTCCATATCTTCTTGCTTAATTAGTTTTTTGACTTTGTTTCGAATCCCACTTGTGATGTTTTCGCGAAGATATGAAAAGGTGTGCTTTTCTTCGAGTCGAATAAAAAATGCAACTGTGCGACTTTTTGAATTAGCAGCAGTGCCTAGTGTCGCAAATGTATTAGGAAAATGGAATTACAAAACAATCTGCCTAACCCCAATCTAAGAAATAGTAAAATGTCACGGTTAATAACATTATTGTAACTTTAATTCAAGTTTCTGTAACAACTCTATCGTTTTGATACAATCGTAACTTGATAGAGTTCTGTGGAACGAAAATTTGGAGGGAAATGTTCAACTTCCAGTCAACTGTTTCGTATGAAAGTCACCGATGAAACGAGCAGTTTGTAAATTATTTTCGAATAATTACTTTAACCTGTGATATTTTCGTGAAAGTTCCCTTAGGAAATCTAATATCAATTATTACCACTTTCAACTTTAATTATTAGACATTCTAATATTAATCATCAGCAACTGCAATATCTGTTTTTATCGAGATTAACGTTAATCGCCAGAAGTTCGAACGTTAATCATTAGCAATACTAACGCTAATCGTCAGCAATATCAATTAATCTCTTTAATAGTTCTTATAATAAATTTAATCCTTAACGATTCTAGAAGGAATCTTCAGCGATTTTCGCGTTTCTCATTAGCAATTTTAACGTTAATCGGAAGAAAACAGGGTACAGTGTCTTTGAAACTCGGAGATAGCTACCTCTGCTATTCTTTTCCTGTCTCATCGGCTTTTAAATTTGCTGTCTAGCAAGCAGATCTCATGTCTGACTTGCAAGGGAGAATGGCACTTATGTCGCTTTACACCGTGCTGTGAGCATAAGCTTCTGTGTACAAACCCCACGGAGAAGTTTGTCAAGAATGAACGACCAAAGAAAGTAGATTTAAACTAGAGGCAACGACAGCATGTAAAATCCTCTTTGACACTTTACTTCCTCGGTACCATCCACGTTTTTTCTCTTTCGTATCTTCTCGAAACTTACGATTGAAACGCTATGTAATCGTCTGTATAGACGATACAAACGAATAGATATTTCTCGTTACCTACAAAATCGATGTTTTCCGTGTTTGAACAAAGAAAGAAAACTTCACTTTTGCCCACTAAGAATTTCACAGAATTTTCAGAAATAATCAGAAAATGTTATCACTAAAAACTGTTGCAAAGAAAGAAGCTCCGCAAAGTTTCGTTTGTCTTGGCGATAATCCGGGCAGCAAGTTCCTTGCAGCGTTTTAATTAATGAAAAATTACCTTCCTTTTGTGTGAGCAAGGCTGTGCGAAGGTTTCAAACGATATACGTCGCTTGTCTTTTAATCATTAAGTAAATATATCTTTAGGAAATGTTTAATTACGAGACACACTTGAACTTTCGACTTTTTATTTATAGAGGACCATTGTATTTTAGGATTTTATTTAAAATTCTCGAGTTCTATCGTCATTCTGCTATTCATTTATAACTTTCCCTGGCTCGCAAATGTTTTGGAAATGCAACGACAAACAGAGCCCTGACCTAAATATTACGGAACACGTATAGAATCGTTGAGAATGAACGAGAAAAGGGTGTCAAATATATAAATCAGCTTTCTGAAGTACTTAGAAACTGTATGATAGGAAACGTGAAATTAGTTTGTTTAAAAATTATCCGGCAGCCGGCGAAAATATTATTATTGGTTATCGAGGTAAACCATATCCGCACAAAGTGTCCCATTACTTTAAGTCAGTTAATAATTCTTGTGATAATTTTATGCATATAATTCTTGGATTAAATTACTATAGAGTTATTAATTAAAATAATATAAAAGCAGAATTGACCGAAAGTAAAATATTGTTTCTCGTTTGCAATACAAATCTTGTAGCTTTTACGTACGTGATTCGCTACGACGTTTTCAGATCGGTTTCAAACTTTACTCGTACAATTATGATCTCGTATCTCGTTGCAATACTAACGAAACTTCAAAAGTTTTCTGTAAAAGATCTCTTCATATATACATGGAGTTGCTACAAAAAAATTAATTATCTTTTCGCAATCCTAACAAGATTTAATTCCATCTTTATCTTCATCCTCTTTCAACTTCACGATCAAACTGTTCGAACGCTACCACCTTATGTAAAACATCATCGATTCTTAGGTTTCTATTGTCGTTTCAATTTCTGAATTATAATTGAAATAAAACAGAATCCCTAGGTCTGGACTGAGGTATTAACTTGTCCACACTCCTGCACCGGTCGATAATGATAATTACTCGGCCAGCTATCGTTCTTCGAAGGCACATGTTCCACAAACATACGTAATTTATATGAACATGGACCAGCGACTCGCACGACCGAGAAAGAGAAATCGAACGAATAAATGGCGGCACGAGCTGAAATTATTGTTCCGCCCTATCCAATTATAATTCCAATTTTCGCGAGATTTGCGGTTAAACATGAGGGATCCACGCTATAGCTGCCTCGAGCTGTCGTCTACGTTGTTCTATCAGGGTAAAAATAAAAAAGAAAAAAGACGTGAAAATCGGGGTGGTAGGATAACGAAAACGTTTTCTATGGAAACGAATATTACTATATCACTAACAGAAAGATTCTCCAATAAAGTTCGTATACTTTGTACATTTTAGTGAAAATACAATCGAATAAAATAATTCAATGGAAATATAATTTCTACGATCTTCTAACATTTCAGTGTCAACGTAAAATAAAATAAGTATTCTTAATAAACGTTATTGTAGAGAAATAATGCTATTCCACAAAGATATTTATGAGGAGAATTCAATGCGATGAAGTTTCTTTGATCAATTCTTCAACAAATTATTTCTCTTTTCTTTCGAGACTTTTAATTACAATTAATTATAAGTTTGTGATAGCATTTTAGAAAATATATTTCTCCCAAAATTCCCTTTTATATCCTTTTCTACGGGTTTTCTAAGTATATATAGTATTATTTTGGGAAAATATGGTTAGACGAAAGGTTTGAAAATCTTCACAATTACAAGATATTACAAGATATTAATCTCTCACGTATATTATTAATAAAATTTAACGATGTAAAAAACATCTGAACGAAGTTTTAGAGAATTTTAACATCGAAAATGTTAATGGTCCAAAGAAAAGAATTTTTTATCCTGAATCTCGGATAGAATTATAGATTCTAATGAACTTATAATACATTTTTCCTAAGTAAAATCGGCTAAATTGAGGGTCGGTTATTAATTTGCCGTACAAAAGAAAAATCCTATTAAACGGGAACAAAACCGAATTTCTGGCTATAAAACAACGCCGCTGCGCCATGACTTGAACCGTTGACATAAAACAAATGAGTATATCATTAAAAGAAAAGTTTATTAAAAATAGAATTTCATCATTCATTTCTCGGATGTGTTCCGATTCCGAACGTATTCAGAGGATCTCTTTCAACAGACTCGTGTCTCTTCTTCCTTCAATCGACTCTTTCCAATACTTCTTCCCTAGTTTCAGTTTCTCTAGTTAGTATTATTTTACAAATATATCTTCAAAGAATAGGAAATATTTCAGCGGAATTAAAATGATATAAATCATAACAAGGTTCGTACAGATGTCATAGAGAGCATTTGTTATAAAACACTTTTGAACAAATATTCGTAAAGAAAATCGAACGTAATTAAGTTTACTCGATCAATTCTTTAACTAATTTGTATTTTCTTCTTTCGGAAATTTTTGTAAGTTTATCGTAATGTTTTAAAGAATATATTCCTTTTAAAATTTCCGTCCATTTGCACTTGCATGATTTTTATATGTTTATGGTATTATTCTGAATGAATACTTACAAAGAAGAGCAATTATTTCGTTACAGTTAGAATATCACGAATTATAATACGGATTGCATAAGTGTCGCAAAGAGTATGTGTAATCGACGATGTTTTCAATTCATCCTGGGAAAGAAAAAAGTGCATTTTACGCTGGGCAGAATCTTTTTTTTTGTCTTCGTTAAAAGTGAGATTCGTTCGATGTGACACCCTTCTCTTCGTCTTTCGAACCAGACGCGAGAGTGACGATTTAATGGAAGATATAATAGCTCGTCGACGACTCATAGAAATTACAGACGACTTTATTACACGCTGATGGCTTAATTGTTGTCGTATGAACTTTCATCTTGTAATACATTACCAGCTTACTCCACAAAGAAATATCATATTGCTGTTGTCACTTTTCAACAAGCACTGGAAATGTCTATTAAAAGAAGCAATGAGACTCAAATTAAAAAGCTACGAACAGATAAAAACTAAAATAAAATGCTGGGCGCGCCCCATTTTTGCTAATTGAGAAGAGTGCAAACGGGGAAATTGCGCGATACAATCGAGTCCACGTATGTAGAAATCTTGCATAATTACGAGATTATTGTTTGTCCGGGGCCATCCTGTTGCAGCGGCCTAAATAAATGTAGATTCGCCGTTGTAATTTCGACTAGAGAGGAAATTGATTCCAGACAGAATTCAGCTATTGTTCCTGCATTTGAATGCGCCCATTGTAGCGACGTTCTGTCTGTTCCCTTCGATCACGTACCTCCCAATGTCGCTCTTTATTACCTGTTCTTTGTTCTTGCCGCTTCCCCTCTCATAATGCTCGAACGCCGAACCTTAACGCAAATGTTTTATGAAGACAAAACAAAACAGAAAAAATGAAGGATTTTAGCTCGGGGCGCAATAAACGCTGGAACTTTGCGTACCATTCCTAATTTCGTCGAAATTCCGATTTTCCGATAGCGAAAGTGGTTTTCTCGAGGAAAGTATTTCTACTATGCTTGGCGAAAAGATTTTTATGGGAAGAATGTAGGACTACAAATAGAATTATAAGAATGTACATTTCAGTTTCATTTCAAACATTTCGTGAATTTTGTCCTCTTCTTAATCATTGAGGTAATTTTAACGCAAGATTGACTAAGAATTCTACTAATGAGAAAGGTCACGCGATGAGTTAAAGTTCTAAATGTGGATACAATTTCTTGAATTCGTCTACTCGACATGTTCAGTAACTTATTAAAAGTCACTGAATTTGCTACTATAGATGTCTAAGTAGAGAAAATGAGTCAAAAGGAATAACAGGACAAAAAATGCGGTTTTACGGAGCTATTTTGTCGAGAAACAGTACTTCGTTTGTCGATCAGTCTGAACAATAATTCATCTGAATAAGCAATTCCGAGAGAACGGCGGGAAATATTTATCAAGAGTCAGGAACGAGAAAGTCAGAGGTAAAAGAAAATAGGGAAATTGTTCCAAGATAAAGGAGAGAATGATCTCGCTTATGAAGCTGAAATTCATTAACATTTGCTTCTTTTGGTAATGGAATCTTATTTTTAAAATAAAAATGCAATCCTAACGCTGTGCATTAAAAACATTCGTTTCAAATTGTTGTTCAAAGAGAACTATTATTTTCATTTAGTATTGAATATAGAAATCTGTATTTTCTTTTTCTTTCAGTCGGTAAAAAGGAAAGTATAATCTTTCTTTGATCTTTTTCAATTATAAATATCCTTGCGAATGTAAAATAAGCGAACGAAGCAGTTTAAAAGTAACGTAAGGTTTTAAAAATTGTAGAAACGAAATGAGGCGAAAGCTGAAAAATAAAAATTCATGGAAACGAAACTAATCTTTCCAGTTCCTGGCTAACAATCAAAATCGAAAACGAATATACGACCAGTGTGTTTTATTTTTACCAATGATTTACAAACGCAAAAAATCATGCAACCCCCAAAAGAAGAAAGCTTCAAACGAATGACCAGTCGAAAAAGCAAAGTTTGACGAGTGTATCGGAAATAATTCGCGTGTACAACAATCGATTCGTGTTTCACAGATTGAAAAAAAAAGCGGAAGCGGAATGGAGGCGATTCTTGAGACAACAGGGAATAGGCAGTTTGGAGCGTTACTCTTTTCTAGGTCACGCGTAAAATATTCTAATGGACCTTTGCGTATACAAACGGCACACTTTTCTCGGCTTGAACAGTTCCGGCAAGAGAGAAAAAGAGAGAGAGAGAGAGAGAGAGAGAGAGAGAGAGAAAGGCGCGGCAGTCGTTGTCCGGCTTGTTCCAGGCAGTAGTCTAGAACTAAGTGGCAAGTTTTGAAATACGATTGACGGCAGTTTCTGTATAACTTTAGTAGACCAAACTTCCGGTGGACAATGTTCCCACACGGAAACGGGCTCGTATGCGCAACGCGTTTTCTCTGTTTGCCACGAAGAAACCTAAGTCGCCTAGCCTGTTGTTCTCACGCTAATATTTGAATTTTCTGCTAAACACCAAAGACACGGCGAAAGTTAGAATCAGTAGGAAACGGAAAAGTGGTGGTCAGTTAATGAATATGTCATAGAAAAGGGTGTAACGTGAAGTTTCGAAAGGGTCGAATGGTCGCTAATTCGTGCAACTGAAAATTCATGAAATTTTTTGTAGTAGTTACCATGTACGGTTATTACAAGTTAATAGAATTGAATTTTCATGGTTTTTTTAAATAACAGTTAGAATGTAGTTAATAGAAATTAATAAAATTGAAATTTCATGGGGCGCTTTTATAGTAAGTTGAATGTACCAAGAGAATTGAAATTTCATGGGGTGTTTCTATAGTAGGTTGAACTATATAGTTAATAGAATTGAAACGTAACGGGATTTTCTTATGGTAGGTACGGTGTACAGTAAAAAAAAATGGAATTTCTCGTGGTGCTTTATAGTAAGTACTATGTGCATTTGAGAGGAGTAGAATTTGACTATATTAAAGTGTTTTTTACGTATAGAACAATATAAGAATACAAGTCGACAGCAGAAAACCATTACGTTTCATTCCTAACTCCAATCAGAGTTACTCTATCGTGCACAGCGGCTCGCAAAATTATTCGAAATTACCACAGAATTTTTTATGGATAAATTTACGTACATTATACGAAACGGTTTGAAGTTTCGTTAGCGTTGTAATGAGACGCAACTACCGCAATTATAATGATAAAATTTGAAACGAACTCGAAAATGTGTATAGAAGTTATAAGACATTATGCCTTAAATTAGTCTCTCATTGGTATCTCATTAAGTATCGTAGCTTATTTATATAACGAATAATTGACTGTTCAAATACTATGACGATCTTTTCAAAGTGTATGCTTCCAATAAATATTTTACAACCTTTATATATATCTTCAGATCCGTTTCAATTTTGTGTGATAGCTTCACGAGTACCGTCTCGTTACAGTGCTAATGAAACTTCATTATGTTTCGTATAACAACGTATACATAAAAAGTGCCTGAAAATGTTCTAATTATAAGCAATTACTACATCCAAATAATTTGTCGATCTTAGCTGCAGATAAATCACACGGTTTAGAAGGAAATTTATAGTGAAGAAGAAAATGCCTTGGAATCGAACCAAAAAAGCGACTAGATGGAAGCAGGGCACACAAATATCCTATTCAATTTTCCGTGACACGATTACCAGCCACGTCACGCTGACGTTTCCCGATGTATCGCGAGAGAATATAATACTCGCGGGTCAGACAGCGAGCGCAACAAAGAGAGATAACTGCGATCAAATCGATCCGGTCAGACAGTTCGATTTCCCTGGTTGAGCGTCGCCGACGCGTGCACTCGTTATGAACGCTCGGCCAATTCTCCGTGTGTTTCGCAATAATGAAAGTATAAATATTCAGACAGAGGCGGAACGCTGTGGCGTAGCCCCAACGTCGAATCGATACAATTCATTACGATATCTCACGTTGATCCCGGTTACGCTCGATGCCACGCACGTAAATGCGTAGACGCGGAGCCGGAGATATCGGGCCGTGTCTATCGAGTCGCATGCACATGCATTTAAATTGCCGAAATTATAGTATCGGGGCGGGAAGCGGAATACGAGAGCGGATCGTTCGGATCTTACCCACGTTTCGGCAGGGAGAAACTGCCTGGCAAAATATTGAAATATTTTACACCGCGTGAAACATCCGATGGAACAACGCTTCCGCTTCGATTTTTCCGTGTAATTTGCGCTATGTCGATGAATATTGGTTTTAATAATTGGATTGGATGCCGGCTTCTACCTTTTTGGGGGCAGTTTCGGAAAGGAAATGCGCAGATTAGTTATCGGATTGTGTGATTAAGCGCTAAGTGATGAAATAACACGTGGAAGATTTGTGAAAATCCGGGCTTACTGATAAATAGTAGATCTGAATGACTTGTGGCTCTCTCAGAAATGAATCATCACTCAGAACTGAACTCAGAAATGAATCAGAACTAATCGTCTTGGCTCTTTGTGAACTTTTTAATTTCATCGCATAGGTATACGATTAACGTTTAACATTCGAGAAACAGATGACTTCTATAAGTTTTCTTATCCCAGGAAGATGATATAAGTAGTAGTAGACTAGATATAGAATAAGATTTATAAAAACGATATTTCTTTTGTGGTATAATACTTATGATTATATTCTTGAATTTATACAATTGATCAATGTAACTTCTGTATTGTTTTGTCAAAGTAGAAACAATTTACTATATTAGAAGATATATGTATCTATCTTTGATAGAAAAAGATCTCTGGTATCAGAAGAAAATAAAAATATATATATAGATTATCATAGTTCTGTGAATACTACAATTTTTCAACGTATTTTTAAGAACAAAAATTATGCTGGTTGGTCGAGTAACCAAAGGTTTCTCATTAAGCTGAACCCGAAATCTTCACGACTTTTGCTCTCCATCCGCGCCTATGATTTTTTAAAAATCTGGAAATATTCCGCATGCGTTTCCAAACTTTTCAAAATGGATGAATTTATTTTAGTTGCTGCATATAAAACGTCCCGTTTTTTTACAGTAAATGTTTAAAAAAATACTCGAGAACGTATATTTCTGATTCAAATAATTCCTACGTAATTTTATTCTACTCTCGTCGATGATTTTCGTCGCTGATTTATAAAAAACTGATTATCATCAATTCCGATGGAATATAGACGTTCTTCGAAAAATTTTACAATATGCTGTTCGCTATATCTTTTTTAAATAACGCACAATTGTAAAATAGCCAATGCAATAGCATTCACCTGTCTATTATACAAACTACTAATAATGAACGAAATTTTACAAGACACGTTGTTACAAATTATCTATTTAATAGTAATTTAATATTAAAACCACTTGCGATTAATGTTTAACATTTGACCAAAACAATTCGAGAATGCAAATTATGAAAAATACATAATACAACATTTCGAAGTTTCTAGCAATATTCGTTCGTACATCTACAACATTTCTATAAAAATTTATATACGGTAGTTTCCTTGTTAGCGCATTCACGTGCAAATCTCAAATTTTGAAAACAAAAAACACACGCACATTTTGATATGCATCGACGAACATTTCCAGCAAAAATCCCATCGATTCTGAACGGAAGTGACACGAGCTTCCGAGCATCTTTTTGCCAAACTCCGACCACGAGCAACAGAATTACAAATATCCTGGAACCACCATGGATCCCTCGATCGAACGTCGATCCGAGTGAAACTTAGAAGAATCGTTGCCTCTCGATAAGGGCGACGATAAATCAACATTATCCATGCAAAATCGTGATACATTTATCCCGGATATTTCCAAGAAAATCGCATTCGAAGCAAGTAGGGAAACCAAGCAGCGCTCATAACGTTGGCTTGTGATTAAGGTAACGCCGATGTTAGTTAATAACGGGTTTATTAGGTTCTCGCTAATAAATGGTCCCGTGGTCTCCTTATTACATCGCTGCGAACCCGGGTGCGCGATATAAATTTTAATAAAAACTCGCGTTATATCCAGCTACTATATCCTTCTTTGTGTCCGTATGTTTGCATACCAGTGCATGCAATACACACAAATTCTCGCGCATGTACACGCATAAGCCGTGCAACATGGGCTGGCGCACATTGCGATACGTAGAGTGCAATTAATTCGTTTGCCTTCAGAAAACGCATAAAGAGCAGGTCAGCGTTTTGGTTACCTGGATGATCCGCTTGCAGGTTTAAGACACTTAATTGAACCGTTCCTGTCTGATGCAGAGAAAACGGTCAACCTTTATTATGAAAACGTGTTTTTGTTGCACCACTGATTGGAATTGAGCGCAGAGATGACATTTATGAAACGTTGCGTAACGGAGTTTCACGTGTTTCCTGCGAACGAGGTTGTGATTATTGGAGAATCATAGGCAGACAATTGTAACACCTTACCGAAGATTTTATTTTGTGGATAAAAGTGAATGATGGAAGTTAATTCTGAGTTCTTTTTGGTTAATCCTTAGAGTTATTAAAGTGTTATTAATAGCTGTCAGAGAAGATGGTAGAAAACGAAAAAGATGGTTCGTCGTCTTTCGTGCATTCCTATGTGATTTATATTAATTAATATTTTGATACAGGTATTAAGAAGGATATAATAAATATGATTGTTGTACATAGAACAGCATATACTTACGCATACACTTAAACAGTATATAAAACAACAGTGCTTAAGCGTATGTTGTCATTTATCTGGTTATCAAAAATACGAAAATTGTTTGATTTGGTGGGTCAATATCAACACAATCTTATTACAATTTCTATTTGAAAGATATGTTTTGGGCATTAGACTATCAAAAGTCTTTATCAATGGCTGTACAAATATCAAAATTAAGCTATTACAATAAAAAGAAATTAATATATAGGCTTAATAAATTGTTTCTGCAATACTTATCCTGAACTGTTAAACGTGTGAAATATGAGTATTTGAACTTGTACAACGTGCAACAGCAAACATTAATTTATCAAAAATCTTTAACAAATATCAAAATTAATGTAATATAACACAGAAAAATTCCTAATAAGTGGATGCTAAAATATTTATCGTAAACTGTCAAAGACGGGAGAGGAGAATCAACAAACTTGTATAGCGCACAGTGCAAAGAGAATATAAACCGAATACACTCAATTAACAAGCAAATTCATTGCATTGATCATGTCGCGTGAAAAGGTGCATTTTCAAAGCAACAAATCGTCGAACTGGGGAAAGGTCGTGTCTCGAAGGAGCGAACAAACGAAACTAAAAGCCGTGCCCCGTCATAAATTTCTCACGGCGCAGTTATATTTGGGCCACGCTAATTTTTCGTCCTATTCCCCATTGGTTGAATGCCGCGGATTTATTCCCGCGGAAGTTGTGAAGGATGTCGGCTTAAGAAATAAATTTAAGGCACCACTGGGTGCAGTAGGGCGCGCCCTGCTTCGGCTGAACTTTATTCCAAACTTCTCAAAAAGAGCAGAAAAAAAGGAAGGACATCGTTTTCCTTTTTTTCCTCCTCTATCCTTTGCCTCGCGACTGGTTTTGTTTTATATCTAACAGTTCGTTTAACTCGAAATTCGTCGTTACGAACTCTGCTCGTTGATCTCCAGCAATTTCATAGTATGTCCTGTGAGTTATCGCAGCGCTTTGAAACCGCTAATCTCCTTTATAATAGCCAAATTACGCGTGGATCTTTTAAAGTGAATAATCTGCCATAAAATCTTCGTTGCAAATCGTTTTTACGAAGAATCTATAGAACTTTTCACCATTGATATTTCCTATACGTATTCATCTGTGCTTTAATAATGTTGACGAACTTCTTTAAATAGAATTTATTCGAAATAGACTGTGGTGTAAAGCGTCGAATGTAAAGTCGATTTTGGCCGAAGATTTCTAACTGGAATACATTTAGCTATCAAAAATAAGAGAATCGCAGAAAAAGATCACTAATCGGGAAAGGGCGTCTCTTTGAAATTGCACCATCACGTTTTTCGTCTTTCTCGAACCATTCACGGATTAAAAGGATAAAAGAAGATAAAGGTTTTGAATTAATTCTGGTAGAAGTACGTGAGTCTGGTATCGACACATGCACTGAAGATGTATTCAAAATTTGCGCACCGTAGAATTTTTAGAAAACACTCTGGTTCACCCTGACCTGGTGAATTTGAATTTAGAAATTATTGGTTTCGGCGAAACTGCATATTTCTTCGCCATGAAACGATCAGTATCAGGGGCACGAGATAGATCAGGCCATTAGACTCGGCAAATATCCAAGGAGAGGTGCTCTAAAATGTCAATAATCGCGAGGGTATACCGTAGTTTCACGAAAACTCCATTGTTTTCCCAAATTCTCGATCGTTCGAGTTTCGTCGCGAAACTTATACCATCGTTAAATCGTCGCCAAGCGATACTGGAAAGGAACGTGTTCCGGAAATAAAATTATATTGGTGCACTAGCGTTCTATACCTTTATTCCCTCGAGGTAGAAATGGAAAGATACATAGTGCAATATCGAACGATATCAATTATTATCAGCACTATTATTATTTCGTTATTAATCAGTCGGCAGTAACTTGAAGCAACTTGTCCGGGA
Source organism: Bombus flavifrons (assembly GCF_040668555.2). Taxonomy (NCBI): domain Eukaryota; kingdom Metazoa; phylum Arthropoda; class Insecta; order Hymenoptera; family Apidae; genus Bombus; species Bombus flavifrons. The sequence goes on along the minus strand of NC_138455.1, from coordinate 4,392,531 downwards.
ATTTTGATGATAACGCATTTAATTTCACCTGTTGTGAAAATAGATAGAGTGAAAATAGAGATGTATGGCAAGCTTTTGGCACGTTGTTAAAGATACAATTAATTTAAAAAGAGCAAACAGTATATTGCTTTGTTATCCGACATGTCATTTTATTCAAATACAATTTTTCGGATATTATGGTGTTTCGTGCTACTTTCGTTTACACTGGAGAAGTATGGTCAAACAAAGTTCCAATCTAACGAGTTTTTGGGAGACACGAGCAAAGTATACCGTTGTAGTACGTATATAGTTATAAAACAAACGTTTCCTGATGTAGATATACGGAACACGTAGATTATACAGAGTTTAACAATAGATCTAGCTAGCCTACAGAACGCTTTCCGAAGCGGTATTGTATAATTGAAAGCAAACACGGCCGAACGATCAATAGAGTAATTAAACTGCGAAATGAATAATTAGCTATGTGCTGTATTACGGCTAGCTTACACAACATTTTGGAATTTCTAAAACGCTTGCTTGTTACTCGAGCGTTTATAAAAATCATGTTAACAACGGTGATTTTCGATAATCTTATTTATTTTTTAGAATTCGAATTTTGTAAATAGGAATTCTCCGTCGTAAGTCGTTTTAGCTTTGTTACTAACTTACTTTGTATTTAGAATTTCGTTAAAAATATTTTAGTAGAAATTTCCTTTTCTCAAACTCGAAAGCCATTTTCTTGAAATTCTCAACTGTCAGAAATAGAATATTAGTTAAGAATATAGACGGATCAATAAAACGCCAATGTAATTTTTACAATTAGGGAACAATACTTAATTAGTTTTTTCCTCTTTTTCTCTAATAACAAGAAAAATAAGTTATTCTTAAACAAATATGACACGTTTGTACATCGAAAGGCACGAAGGATACGCCGTTATGAAAATTTTATGATGCTCGAGCGTTCTGCCCAGAGAAAACACTAAAGTAGGTGGAATTTTTAAAAAGTTGCTGATTCAGCAGAACGATGTTCCCTATTAACTTTTCACAGACCGTAGAAGTTAATATGAACGCGTTCGTACAACAATCGACGACTACTGGAGAGTGTATATAGGTGTGTTACAGCTTAGAGGCTTGTTTAACCATTTATTAAAAAGTCTGCTGGCTACGTGTTTCAGTGGACGTCGTCCGGCCTTTTCATTCCACCAGTAAGCAATTTATTATCTGGCCGCTCATTTAAATTCGAACTTTTTAAAATTCGTGTTTTTGTCCGGAGTAATACCATTTCCTGTGTTAGATTGTGCTAGATTGTACAATGTTGTTGCTTTAATTGTTGTTTCGAACCGGATGACATTAATTAATTTGACAAATTTGTGAGTAAAATTGGTCTCTTACAGAAATATCCGTATGCTTTTAAACATCAAAACAAAGCGTACAATATTACCATATGCCATACAATCTTTGAAAACTCATAACAAAATTCTTTAAATACAAACGTATGCATCGTTTTCTCTATTTATTCTATTGTGTCTGCAATTTTCCATTGAACTCAAATTGTCAAATGTTTTATGATTGGAAATTAGGAATTAGATTGGAAATTATACAACAATTTATTATTTGCATATTCCTAATATAATGTAATATCAGCATATATATATTATTAAATAGCGAATGAACTATTCTATAATAGCAATTTAATATTAATTTAACATTAATCTAATATTAATTTAATATTAGCTTCAAACCTGTTTCTGTTCTACTATATTAAATATAATTGTAATTTGACAGCCTCTGAGAAATAAATTAGATACCGAAGAAGCAGATTTATAATTAAAATTAAAGAAAGGTATCTTCGATAATTTGCTGATTGAAAAATCAGATATTTCACATTCTATTCGTTGATTTGGTAAAATAAAGCAGCAAGATAAATGATATTTGTCGTTCTTTGATAAGCTAGGATAGTATTCAAGGCAACACTTTTTTTTATTATCCGATAACAAATGAGGAATAGACAGTTAAAAATAATGAAATGAAGAAAACACAAGGTTCACTATTTGTGAGGTCACGCTGAAGCTTCGAATTTACAACTGAAGCGATGCAATAATACGTCTCCATAAACAAGGATTTGCATTGCAATACAATCGTTTCATCCACGACAAATTCCAGAGAACTTACTGCAGCTAAAATTTATTCGACAACGTTACAAATACAAAACGTCATACTGACTCCGGTTTACTTTTTAGATTATAAATTCCATAGCTATTGTAGATTTTAACGAGAAAAAATACAGTCTCGTTTCAGCTGTCAAATCTTTTTGATGTAAAATTCTACGACCCTTTTGAAACAACATATTCCAAAATAATTTTTACGCACGTTGCTGGTTATGCTTGAAAAGCGTCTCTTTTCTATTATATCGTTAACAAAATAGGTTCACTGTTAAATTTTTCAGAAGTCAAAAGATCAATGAAAAGCGGATCAATTCGACGACTGAGGGGTTCAATTGAAACCCAACGTAAATTTTATAACGACCAGAATCTACATTCATCAAATTGAAACTACGATCTCTACCACTCGTTATTTCGCTTTAGAGTAAAAAGTTAATAAAACAAAACCAAATAAAGAAGAGAGCAGAAATGAAATACACACCGATCGGATATTTATTTCAGCCAACGAAACGGACTAATAAACGAAAGCTCTGGTTTTTTTCGCGGGGGGTGCGTGTCCTTTGGATATACGGCATCTGCTTAATTGCGAGCAAGAACCGACCGATAGGGCAATTAACGGTCCGGGGACAGCCGCGATCACGACAATATAAAATCCCATCAGATGGGCTCGATACGGTGCGATAAACATGGAGAATGTTAATTCCGGCATGTCGGGCACGAAATTAAATTCCATTCGATTTTACAGCCTTTTCCATTCGATCAGATTCCACCGTTCTCCCATGTTTGTCGATGTTACGTAAATTCTGGCTCCTTTCGTTCGCCACTCTGTCCCTTGTATTTTTCCTCCCCGTCCATCCACCCACTCACTCGTATTAGCTTGTTCACGTTGCAGTGTTTGTTTGTCGTTTAAGTTTGTTGATTACTCTGCCGATGTGTTCGGTCTTCTCCTCGTCCCAACTGGAATTTCGCGACCAGGACGAATTCCTGATTACGAAGTTGAACTCCAGTTGTCTGTTAATGTTAAATTCCAATTCACTCGTGAACGACGCTTTTGCGTTTTCTTTTTTGTTTTTTATTATCCGTTTTATTTAAAGAGCAGCAAGGGGATCTCGAAGTGGAACTGCAGGAGATTAAAAAGTTGCAGGTTTCATGGAAATCTAGTTAGTAATTAATGGCTTTGTTGGTAAATTACTTATTTTAATAGCTTTTCTCTACTGTGTTTAAAATCCCATAAACGTTTTAAGGTAATTAGTGACCACGATAAGAATCATTGGCGAGATAGAACGTATCTATAATAGGTTGTGTAAACGACTACCTGTCAGAAAATCTTTTGCCGAAGTCTTCTTTCTGTGGCATTGATTAGTTGAGCAGATTAAAGTTAAATCATGCCTTTTAATATTGCATTTAGGTAATATTACATTCGGGTGATTAAGATATGTTCGATAAAGCATAGTATGCCGCAAGTGTCGCAGACATTGTCTTTAACCTTGTACTAGTTTTTATGTCTTCATATATTTTTAATATAACGTAATATCATATAATATAGTATTTGCATATTTTTAATATAATGCCAGCATATTAGTATTATTATACACAACCATTCTACAACATTAATTTAATACTAACTCCGAACCTTTCTCTATTCTGTGATATTAAATATACAGGGTGGTTGGTAACTGGTGGTACAAGCGGAAAGGTGGTGACTCTACGCAAAAAAAGTCGAAAATATAGAATAAAAATTTTTCGTTTGAGGCTTTGTTTTCGAGAAAATCGACTTTGAATTTTCGCTCGGTACGCGTGCGGTATGTTATAACGGATCTCATTGTAGATCGTTGTCTCGATGGAAAAAATAAAAAAAAATTAAAAAAAAAATTTTTATTCTATATTTTCGACTTCTTTTTTCGCGTAGAATCAGCCCCTTTCCGCTTGTACCACCAGTTACCAACCACTCTGTATATCAATTACAATTTCGTAACTGTTGAGAAATAAATTAAATATTAACAGCTTTCGTCTGACAGTATTGAATTTCCTCGTATTTTCTATTTGAGCTGTTGGTCGCTAAGTGTTCAATGAGAATAAAAACTTAGTTGTTAATGAGCCATGGGAAACAATGGTCGCTGTATAACTAATTAGCAAAGTTTGCTCTAGATTCCTCTAAATGTGGGACAAAAACTGCACGTACATGAAAAGTAGATGATAACCTGGTATCCTGTATCTCATCTGCGAGTGTAACTATGCAGGTAATCGAGCAGCAACTAGGAAAATAAAATTGGAAAAGGGGAAAATAAACGGATGGGGTGAAAGAAACAAAGGACTATCAATTATACCGAGTGTGTTTCGTGCTGTGGGGAATTTCATTTTTGAGGTCGTGGCAGGCTGGATTTTAATTGGAATAACGCCGCTCGCTCGGCAATAATTCATATTAATTCCTGGACCTTAATAACCAGAGGTCCGTTGGTCGGCCTGCCGAACTGATGATATTGGATTACACCATTGATTCGTCATTAATATCGATCACCCTTGTTCCGCACGCGACACGCTTAATGAGTATTCACTAGAAGCGTCCGTTGTTCCACGATCACGTAATTAAACACAGATCTACATAATGCTATAGAAATGCTTGGAAATGCTTGTTTTACTAGGAGAACGCAGGATAGAAAAACGGCTAACCATTTGCACGGTATACCCGATGTTCTTTTTCGAAATATCATTTGTTTTAGCTATTCGTTAAACCCTCGAATCTCTAAATGATGAGAAAATGCGCTTTTTAGACAGGTGTAGGATTGATTCAATCTGAAGCTTGGAATTATTGTTAGCTGCGATTTTGTCTCTGGAAATGTTGTACGATCTGACTTGATGATTTACGCTGTATTTTATAAATGTTATAACCGATGCTTTAAAAAGTCCAAAATGCTGGTAAAATATGGAATATTATAAACCAGCGACGACTAGAGCGTAACTCGGATGAAACAAATTAAGGTACAAGGAATAAGACGAAGTTTTATAACGCAGTAAATAATACAAGCTTTTATTCGTGTATTTTAGGAACTTCTAAAAAGCCATCCTCGTAAATCTATAAAATCTCTATGAAAAGTTACAAGAATTGGTTATCTTGGCCACTCTGGTAATTCTACTGTTAAATTAATAACCGAATGAATATAAAGTTACCAAATTCATTTTGTACGTTCTTACCTGACCAAACATTCGACAGGAAATTCCGCGAAACCAAACACTCCGACTTCCGTCGTTTCATAAAAACATCCATCATCAGAAAAATCAACGTGGAGTGGTCCAGAAGGTGTAACTAGGGAGAGTGGAAGCACGTGCAGATAGCTAAAGTGTTAGCCGAAAGTAGCGGGAGGAGGTTGAAACCGCCACGGTCGATCGAGCCGAACGCGTGAAAGAAACGACACACCGTCACGACAGATCGTTAACTTTGATAAAACATCGCCAGATGCTCTGTGAGAAGCAATTAAAATCCTAGATGCTAGGAGTGGAGAGATACAGTGGCAGCGAGAAGAAAGAAATGGAAAATGCGCGAACTAAAGAGATTTCACGAGGAAACGTAATCAACGTGTGGTAGCTATTAGGCATTGCGGTTCGTCGGATTAACGTACGAGGTGCGACGTGTTTTCTGATATGAATAATTGCACGATTAATTACATAAAATAATTCCCTGGATCGTTATCGGTCGCCGTAAAATAGCATTAAACCGACCCCAATCAATTGGAACGGTATTGTACCATTGTTAACGGACGCGCCACAGCCTCCAGTTTAATATTAATGAATGACGTTGCGCTCCTCGAAATTAGCAGACCGCCTCTATCCCCGTAACGGTATCATAGATACACAGAATAGGTTTCTAACGGATGGCTGGGAAAACTCGGTGTTCGTATCTCGTGGTCTGCTCACTGCGAAATCGTGAGTTTCTACCTGGTTACAGAACACTAAGTAAAGGCGATAGTGTAATGTGTGGTGAAACGTTATCTACGATAGTCTATCGACGGTAATTACATATTTGCGTATTACTACATCGGTTTTCGAAGGATTGGTATTTCGAAGATAGATAATTTAATGTATGTAAACTCATTCATAAGAATTAGAACACCTGATGGGATCGTATTAAAGGCGATAATTGACCCAAATTAGCAGGCAAACGATTAATTGGTTAGAGTATTGTGTTTATGCGAGATAACGTTTCTATATTAAACAGGCAGGGAAGATTTATGAAAGGCATTTTCATGTCTACACAATTAGGACAATTAGGTGTTGTCTTTCATATTTAAACCTTGTTAAACAAATTTGCAAGTTCGTGAAAAATTTGAATTTTGGTTTATTGCGGAGATGGAAATTCCATGCTAAATACATTTTTCATATATTTCCTCTCTTTCATACAGATAGCAAATATTAAAAGCTCCAGTACTAAACGATGCAACATCATTTCCCATTTTAAATTCTCAATTATAACAATTGAATTCTAGATATAAAAATATCGTTTGAGATACACTTAAGGGAGGCGGGAAGTTAAACAGAAATATCATCGAGAGATCGGCGTTTTGTTGTAGTCGTTGAGAAGACAACGGCGAGAAGGATCGCAAGTCAGACCCGAGTCACGAAGCTTCCCACCGAGCGTAATTGACTACATGTCGAGGTCAGAGGCGGCGACGTCCCCGGAAAGCGGCCAGGATGAAGAGGAGTCCTTCTTCGACAGGCCACCGCCACCCCCGCCGCCGCCTCCGCCACCGCCTTCGCAACAATCGCAGTCTCAAATCGAACAGGGGCTCGGTGGTTTAGTGAAAGACGACGAAGACAGTGCAAAAGTCGCCGATCTACTTGAATCTGCGGGCGACAGAGAAACATCCGAGGAATTGGTTAGGTGAGCATACCTTTTAGAATACTTTTAACGTTACAACTACGAAAGCTATAAGTTGCTTCTCCTGATATTTCTCTCAAGTATGCTTTCTATACGTGACCACAATATAGATTAGATCAAATTAAAGTTAAGTCACTTAATTTTGGGAAAGTTAGACTTTTTACTGTTCTAATACATGGTATTTGTGAATGGGAATTAGTAATAAGGGTCAAGTTACTTAATTTTACTTTTACTGTTTTACTGTTTTAAATACATAGTGATTACAAGTGGGAATTGTTGATAAAAATTAAGTCACTTCATTTTGGGAAATTTAGGCTCTTAAGGTATTTTAAACACACGATGACTGCCAGTGGGAATTGATAATAACAATGAAATTACTCAATTTTTAAAGATTTAAACTATTTTACGATTTTAAATAAATAATGGATACAAATGGAAATTGATAAAAATTTTATGACGATTTCGTAGGTTTGCCTCGCAGAAGGATGACAGGACGTCGGTGGATGGACAGGTCAGAAGAGCTCGCCACATTTCGAGGGACCATTACATTTCAAGGTAAGGAAAATCTTCGTTTTACGGTACATTAGAAAAACTGAAAGATTTTTGACATTCTCATACATTCTTCGACGTGTATCGTGACGAATGAAATTTATATAAAATTTATAACAAAAAGAAAGATCGATCGGGAAGTTCGTGTTTGATCCTTGACTTTGGATAAGGGATAAAAATATCCAACGTCGAGTGTAAACTGTCATGATCTACAACAAGAAAGAGATTACAGAAAAACGAGTTGGGGCAGGTCGAGGTTGGGTTTGAGTTCGATGATACCGCCGGACGAGGGAGTGACGCTTAGAAGGGATTTGACCGGTGCTACGAGAATTTCACCGAGTACCATCGACCGAATATTCGACAACAGTAACAGACGACAGTATGGCATGGGTATCGTTGGAAGATTTTTGGGGTAAGTTTCCAAATATCCGTTGTCCTATAAATTTAACACCTTGGAAACAAATATACCTGTATTTGGTACAACACACGAGTTTTGTTTGTATTATTAAATAATTATTTTAATTTCCGTACGAAAATGCAACAGGATAACATGAAAATGAATCAAATGTAACGAAACTCCTCTTCGTATTTGCAAACGTAGCATGAAATTACTTGAAGCAAAATAAATTTACAAGCTTTTTATTAAACGATTGTTTCGTTATCCGTGCAAAAATGCCGATGGCTGAAAACTGATGAAACACTGCTTTTATAAGATCAGTGATTAATAAATAAAAGTTCTATTTTTACAATTCGTTATTTTTCGGAATAAAATTTCTATCTTCATTTATCCTCTAAAATATAGGAGACAGACTCAATCTGAATTCTGTTTAGGAGAATAGAAAAATACAAAACTTGTTTTTAATGCAAAGATAAATTGGAATGTGGACACAATAACTAGACGACCTAAATTTTCAGAGACTAAACAACACTGCTCTCTAGTGTTTATAAGCCACTATTTATAGAAAAATATTCATCCTATTTCATGATATATCAATATACGCTACTAACTTTGAAATAAAATAAAATTCAAATAAAACACCGGAATAAGGCTAGAAAAAGTCCAAAATTTAGATGAAATACACAGAAAGCGCGCATTTGATAACGCACTTTGTTTCAAATTGATATTTCATTCCATTCCTAAGATATGAGACTTCACAAAGTGCAACCATTTAGACTTTAACGTATATAGGTGCGAAGGTTATGTATGAATGGGGCTGATGTCGCCGTGACCTACATTTTTTCCTGGAAATGCGTAGTAATAGTAAGAAGACGAAGAGTCAGCGTCTGTCACTGACCATCGCAAGTGTTGCGAGCTTGCATTAGGTTAACACGTACGTGCGAAGAAGAGTTCCGAGTGTGCGAGTGAGGCGATTGAGTAAATTGTCAAAAAATTACGATCGTCTTTATACGACGATATCTCAGCAAGGACGCGTTCGATCCTAACGAGACAAGAAGTACTTTCAAAGGGAAGATTCGCCCTCTTTAACGACTTCAAATTGATTAAATAGATATCATTAATTTCGTAATAATAATAAGATAAACTTGTAGTAATTTTAGTACAACTTTTATGTATGGTTAAGGAGGAAATTTGATTAATGCGAAGGTATTGATTATAATAATTAATTAAATGTATGTGTAATTTGTTAGATCCATGATTTTATTAAAACAACGCGGTACTGTTAATAATTTATAATTAATAAATAATTATAACTCTGCTGGACAAGCTCTGCCGATTTTTAAATTAAAATTTACACAAAGAAACATGTCTATTGGAAATATTTTGTAGCTTGTAAATAATACGTCGTATAAGTACTCGGCAAATACTTCGTTGAACATTAAACTGCGTAAACTTATGAAAATATTTCATCATATAGATTACGTACCGATATTTTCTCGTTAAATTTGATAATTTGGTGTGTGGTAGTGTTTTATTGTATTTATTCGCAATATGGACGGCGTATTAACATCACTCAGCTAAAAATAGAGTTAGCAAAAAATACAGTGAATAGTAAACCGCGCGTTTCGTATTAGTTTGCTGTTTTGTGTCTACACGTTTATCAGATATCGGTTTGCCGTTGTATGTTGATGCGGTTGTTATTCCACATCGACGAAGAGATTGATTTCGAAACGGTCAATAAATGAATTTCCATGCGAATAATTTCATTGGCCTATATTTTCGACAAACCTGGTAAAAATTCACGTCCGATGACAATTTATTACGACTATAATGTCGAATGCTGAAACGAAAGGAATTGTATGAGATGCAGAAAGTAAACTAAAATTAAACAGAATACAAATTAGGAAAATTTAATTGCTATATATGTATACTATATAAATTATATGTTCCTATACGTTATATATGTGTATATAAAGATATTTTTTAAAATATAAAATACAGGAAAAAAAGCTTTCAGTTCTACGTGATATTTTTAATTAACTTTTCAAATGTTGCACAATTCGCATTTCAAAATTTCCTGCGTCTTCGAACTGTGAAAAACACGTCTGCCAAATGGGGTAACCGGTAGGGGAAGATTAAAAATTCTACATATATTGTCTGTATTCGGCTTTTCGAGTATAAAACTTCAAAATTTTCAATTTTAGAAGATATATCTGCCGACTGAAATAATCCGGAGATTTTTTTATTATTTCCGATAAACATCAAAATTACGACTTTTCGGTTCCTAAAAATGTTCCAGAGGAATAAAAGAAACGAAGGAGAGGAAAGACAGCGGAAACTGGAAATGCAGAATGGAAATTTGTCTTTCCTACGTTTATTTTATTCCGTAAGTTAGCATTGCCCCGCAGATGAGATGATAACCCAGCTTTATTGAAACAACTTTCTCAGCGGCTCTCCTTCATTCCGCTTTAACGATCGTGCGAAGGTTTTATCATGTAGGTACGACCCAGTTTAAGATATACGCGGAACACAAATAACAAACGCGGATAAGCGGCAAACGTCAGAAATGAGAGGGAAAAAAGCGTGACGCAAAGCGTCTTGCCAGGACGGCGTGATATTTAAAAAATGCCAAGGGGGATATAGTTATCGATCATACGATACAACCTTTGCGGCTACGAAACCTCTTTCTTTCGCCATTTTCCATGAGGTGTTCATTATTTATTGATAGCAGCACACATGCAAATATATGCAAATGTAGAAGCGGTTTTACAATATAATACGAATGAAACTATATACTGAATGAAAACTATTTGATAACGTATAACATACGCAGTGAGCATGTTAAAAGGAAATAATAATAATTTAAGTATATAAATTCTTACTGATAATGTTAAGGTTTGAAATTATTTGTATTTAGAGTGGAAAGTGAGAAGAATAGAAGAGTATAAAAGAAAGATATGAAAAATATTGTTTTATGCTTGCAGGAGATCTTTTCGAAAGAGCGTGTCTCAGAAACCAGACGTCAGAAGGCAGCTGGACGACTTCGAAGATCATCGTCCATATTTTACGTATTGGATCACCACCGTTCAAGTTCTTATTTTGATAATCTCGTTAGCGTGTTACGGTTTTGGACCTGTGGGCATGGATCTTAGTCACAGATCGGGCTTGGTGAGTCCAAAACTTCCAATTATCAATTTTCTTATGATCTTCAATCTTTTCCAATCCTTAGTCATCCATTAGATCTACTTTTCTTATAATGTTCTCAACAAAATCACATTGTATAGTTTATAGAAAAGATAATCAGAAAATCCACTCCTCGCAGTTACTTTAAATTACTCTAAAAATTCCTATCCTATGCTATTGTAATTACTGAGAAAATTCCTACAGTCGCAGAAAGTAAAGCAATTCGGCGTAGAAAGAATATCGTGAAAATTGTGCGGTAGGTTCTCGTGACCAGTCTGTCGTTGCAACAAGTGGACTACCAGGAACCAGCGAATTTCTGGTTTGGTCCGAGGGCCGCGGATTTGATTCATCTGGGCGCGAAGTTTGCACCGTGTATGCGTCGCGATATTAAAATTTTGAAGGAGATCGACGTCTGGCGGGAAAGAGAACGGGACACCGCATGCTGCATCAGGAACGACGACTCTGGCTGCGTGCAATCCAGCAAAGCGGATTGCTCTGTGAGTTGTTATTTCGTTTCCAGCTGGAAAATATTAAATATAAAGGAAATTAGATATTCCTTTGCAGAATATCCCCTCGTATCGTGTTTATAATATAATTTCCTCTTTTACGAACCAACTGGTCCGGGGATTGAGATCGACTGCTACGGTAAATTTCTGTGGAATTTCTATCTTGTTGTCGATTATTTATATAGATATTTATTTTATATATTACATGAATTACGAACACATTGGTGGTTCTTGCTTCTAGAAATTTATATTGGAATTAGTTTTGCATGCGTGTATATAGAAGAATCCTTAATTACTTGTATTTAAACAATTTTTTGTACTGTATTTTATACGTTGCCTACATCTCTTGTAAAACTGTTAATTTCCAGAACCTGATATTCCAATTAATTTTGCACGGTATAGAAATCCTGAAGTACTTTTAATTTTAATTATTTGCATCATTTATCGATTGTATCTTTTGAAGGTAGATTGATTAAAGTGTTTAATGGTGCTTTCAAAAACTATAGAACACGATATCCACATGGAAAAAATGGGGACCTGGGGACAGTGGACCGGGAGGACGCATAAGCGGATCGGTTTGTGGGTTGGATCCAAAGTTCTGCGACGCTCCAGCTAGTATAGCACCTTACGAATGGCCTGATGACATCACCAAGTGGCCCATCTGTCGAAAAACTAATCCGTTTAATCAACGGTTTAGGTAAATTCGTCATCCAAAAATCCAATCTCTCCTACATTTTTTATGTAGCATTTATCCACGTATCTAGCAATGACGAAAACTTTAAAATTCTATCATGTTACCAAAAATCTTCAAGCACCGAAGGTGATAAAACTTCAAAAATATTTTCCTGAATTTTCCAATATTTTTCCTGAATAATATCGAGGAACCCGTTTTGTCTTGCTCAACAGTAGAAACGGGAGTCAACGGAGCAATGGAAATTTCCCAGTAAGCCGATACAAGGACAAGATGGCAGAGCATATGGTTTGTGAGGTGATCGGTCATCCCTGTTGTATCGGCATCCACGGGATGTGTCGCATCACCACCAAGGAATATTGTGATTTCGTACACGGCTACTTCCACGAGGAGGCGTCGCTCTGTTCCCAGGTCGAGTGTTTGCACGATGTCTGCGGTATGATACCATTTCTTCATCCCGAGTGGCCAGATCAGTTCTATAGACTCTTCACCACCATGTTTCTTCACGCAGGGTACGTTTCTGAACAGAATTTATTTCGAAATAATTACGCAGTATATTTTTTCGGCAGAGAATTATATTAAATTATCATGTGGTGTTTTATTTGACTTATAGAGTTCTTCATCTGTCGATCACGCTAATGGTTCAGTATTTCTTGATGCGGGACTTGGAGAAGTTAACTGGCTCGCTGCGTATCGCTTTGATTTATTTTATCGGCGCATTAGCTGGAAACTTGGCCAGTGCGATATTCGTTCCTTACAGAGCAGAGGTATGCATATTTTAATTTCTCAAAGAAATGTCGAGACGAAACAAACGTACCCTGGATTACGATCATATAGCCCAGAAAAATAGGTGAGATTACTGTCACGCGAGTGTATATGTTCTTTAAGGGTTTTAGAAATATTCAAAGAGCACATAAAGATGAGGAGCAATAAATAAAACTAATTGGATGCTCCCTTACAAATTCTTTAATGCAGACATTGTTATGCAGTAGATATTGTTGGAACAAAGATAATATTTAACACCACAACATATCTAATTGTCCTTAAAATATAGAAAGACTACGTTGAAGAGGAATACCACAAAAAGGAAATTATTTCTTAACCCACGCACACAAACGTTTTAATACAACCCAAATTTTTATTAAAGAGGAAATTAAAACTTATGCTTTTGTTTAGAAAATCGACAGACCAAGACACAACGCCATTCAATCGCGTTTCAACGCAACACAACTTAACCATATCTTCACGAATAAGAACAGAAAGAACTTTCTTCTTTCTGCAGAAATTGCCAGGCAAGCGAGAGGCTAATTATCGAGCTGCGATGGTTTTATTAGATGCCACGTAGCAGTTTTAATTGAATAACCTCACGGGACGTTTAACAGGCGCATTTCATTGTGTATCGTCGATTTAATCGACGCTTTGGCCCCGTTCGGGCGAAGTAATTGCTCAGAGACCAGGTTTGCACCGTGACTCATACCCATGAAAAGGGTTAACAGCATTACGATCGTTTCCTTTACGGTGTTTCTCACCCTCGGCCGTCTTATCGCTCGACAGTTTACCCCCTTAACACGTCGGTGAACTTGGAGTTATACGTCAATTCTATTCCCTCTAGTCTCTCTATTCCGACTGTTTTCCTCTATCAGAGAGCGTACACTCGTGAATTAAGGCAGCCACCAGTTCTCGGAGAAGACGGGAGAATAAAGGGGCGGACAGAAAGCACCGTTCCTCGAGAACTAATACCGTCCAATTTGTTCTAATTAGTTTGGTTAAACGTACCTTCCGCCCTGGGAAACTTTGTCTCTATCTCTCTATTTCTCTCTCCCTCACTCTTTCTCTCTCTATCTCTCTCTCTTTCTCTTCCACCCTTTCTCTTTACGCGGCATAGTGTTAATTATTGTTTCAGCCTGACTACTTGGAGAAAGCTGGTCGAGTACGTTAACGCGATTTCTCCTGCGTGGGTTATCGATAATTCGGATCGTTCAGCGATAGTTTGTTGTAAGAGGTTTCTGTGTAATAGAAATTTCTGTAAATGGAAATTTATGTACGATTCTTTTCGACTGATATTGCGTACTTTGAATGGATACGAATGGAATTGCGGAAACACGGCGATACGATTGGAAATGAGTCCTACAATGGAACGTTTCATACGAGTATTTCAAATTAATAAGCGTTTAAAAGAATTGACCATAATAAAGGAAGATTTCATACCAATATCTCCAATTAGTAAACATGCTGAATAGTCGACTTTTTGAAAGAGAAACATAAAATTAACATCGAAATAGCGATCCATTGTCACAAGCAAAATAACGACCAACTTCCCATATAACTAATGCGAATACTTCGAAATATCAATGATAGCCTAGCAAATTAATTAGGAGAGAAATCCAAAAATTAGCATGTAAACAAAGATACAAATCATCCTATAACCAACGCGAGTATTTCAAAAAATTAACGATCGCCCAGGGAACTAAATTAAAATAGAAATTAGCATTGAAGTAAATCAAGTATTTCGCTTTAAACGCGATTTAAAACCATTCAACTCTCATTGTTTACAGGTGGGGCCAGCAGGGGCACACTTCGCCCTTCTCGCCACGTTGATCGTCGAGGTGCTGCACTGTTGGCCGATGCTAAAGCATCCTCGCCGAGTCCTGTCGAAGCTGATCTTCGTTCTTCTAGGCCTGCTAATCCTCGGCATGCTTCCATGGGTGGACAACTACGCTCATCTGTTCGGTTTCATCTTCGGTTTCCTGGCGGCATACGCGCTGATGCCTTTCATCTCGTTCGGCCACTACGACCGTCGCCGCAAGATTTGGCTAATTTGGATCTGCCTGATCCTCATCGTCGTCCTGTTTACCCTTCTTCTAGCCCTGTTCTATAACGTGCCAGTGTACGAGTGCGAGGTGTGCAAGCTGTTCAACTGCATCCCGTTCACACGTGACTTTTGCGCCTCACAGAATATCAACTTTAAACGGGAGGAACCCGTATGACACACGGGGCCGTGTTTCGAAGTCGAGTTCGAACCATCATTCCACGTAATCCGGAATCAAACGACGATGCCCTGCGCTCGTTTGATCGCGCTGGCTCTGGTGTGGAGTTCAAACCGGTGCAGAAACGATCATCACGATTGAAGAAGTACGCGAGACCACGAGATCAGCACGAGACTTGCATGACTTGATGTGTGTTACTGTATCAAGGAATCCAGAGATACTCATCCCAGACGAACGACACTGCCTTAAAGTAAAATAACTCCACCTGGGATCCACGAGGTCTCTTTTAGCCAATGGACCCTGTACGCTCCTTGGTGGGATGTAAATATTAGAGAAGAGAGAAAAAAAAAAAATAAAACAACGCGCCTTTAACGTAACGCGACCATCGTTCTCGACGATCGTGCTTCGAGGGTGGATGCATTGATCCAAAGCGAAGATGAAAGTGAAACGTTCGTGATAGAACGAGACAGAATATTTGTGGACGATTTGCAGGAGTGTTTTACGATGAAACGACGACGAGATCGTTGGAGAGCGGGAAAGTCTTCTCACCCTCTCTTCGAACGTTTAACAAAGAAAGGAAATGAACACGTGTACATAGAACGAAGACTCTTGTTACATATACATATACATACAAGCGTAAAAACGACCTTAATAAATTTAATTTTAGAGAAAGAAAAAGAGGGGTAGAGATGAAGGGGGCAAGGGAACGTTGAAAGTGTTTAGCAGCCCGTACCTCTGACGTTGGAACTATATCTGTGATGGGCGAACACGATTGTCTTCGAGAATATTTTTCATAATACGTCAAGCGGTGCAACATCTTGGAAGGAGATCTTACGCTGGTTACGAACGTGAATCGAATGAGCTTAACTCTCTGAAAGGTCAGGCTGGTGAAGGTGGTACAATTAATAATGAAAACGGATTGGGGCGACGTTCGAGAAGAAAGTGTTAACGATAAGTATATATCCGGTGAAGATTTTAATCTTCAAAAAAAGAAAAGGGGGAGAAAAGAGTAAAAACGAATCAATTTTTTATAAATGGCGTGCGAGAGCGGGAGAAAGTGAGCAAGGGAGCGCTTATCAGTGAACACTTAATCAATTTCCACCTTGTACATAATTATAGATGCGAGAAGAATCGGCTGGAGATAGAAACGAGGTAGGGGTTGAGGAATGAAGGAGAGAAGGATGGACGAGATATGCAGAAGAGCGATTAAATTGCGCTAAGGTAAAACAAACAGAGAGAAAGAAAGAGAGATAGCGGGAGAAAGAGAGAGAGAATAAAGATGAAACAAAGCAGCACTGTGACATTCGCGAATGTGTATTTTATTATAACGGGTATGTAAATGTAAGAAACGAAGAAAGATTGTCTGAGAGAAGTGGAAGAATGAATCTGTTCTTGTCTGCGTCTTGTCGCGTGTAAACGATGATTGAGTATGTACACACGAGGAAAAAATAGCAATAGCGAACGTGATGTGCCACAACGTGGAGATCGTCGCAAAAATAAATGTGAAAGTGATTCGAGGTAGAGAAGATAAAAAGAGGAGTAAGAGGAAAAGAAACGCGTTTCTTCTATAATGTCGTGTCGCGCGTTCAACCATTCGTGATCTCTCATTCATTCTAACGTAGCATGCTCGACGAGGAAGTCGATTAGGTTTCGTCGACGCAGCTACGTCGATCGGTTTTCACGGGAATCATAGAAACATGCCGTAGAAGGAAAGTGTGCTTTCTGCTTCGTATTTGCACATGTGTTCAGACGAAGTTGAATTTGACAATTTCAAATGTCGAGGTTTTGAAACACAGCTATATCTCCTATTATTTCTTCGTCTTCAGAACTTAATCTGAAATTATTGTTTGTACGTTATAAAATTGATAGAAATTACTTCATTTAATGATAAATGTGATATTGCTTTTTTCATAATACATATCAAAAAGTCTCATTGATTCATTTTTTTATATACACTCAGTGAATACCAGTCAATTAGTTAATTAATTAAGAATAATCGTCACGAAACCTTGAAGCACTTATTTCTATTTATTAAAGAAAGTAGAGTACAATATCGTTTAAATATTTTAACGAAACAGAGGAGTGAATCAGAAGCATCGTTTCCTTCTCTCAACAACAATTCCTTCGTACAATTTTTAAGAACGTAACAAGTTATACCATGTTGATTATGGATTCTTAGCGTTCCTTTTTTCGAATTTCGCAAAGGCATGGTTTTCTATCCTCGTATGTGTTGAGCATGCCACGAGAAAACCAGTGATCCATACACGATAGTTGTAATCGTCGGAATGAGTAAATATATTCGTAATCGCTCGTGAATAAGTGTAATGTTAATTGGAGTAACGCGAACATAATCCTGAGATATAAAACGCACTTTTTTAAAGGAAAAAGAATGAGAAAAACGAAAAAAAAAGAAAAAAAAAAAAAGAAACGAACGCGACTCTACGATGATATATTAAACAGCATGTAACGATTTAATTATTCTTCATATAACCGACAAACGATTTTTATACATTTCCCTGCGTATAATGTATCGCTAGTGCTTGAAGAGTCTCAAAATTTATAGCGAAAATAAACATTTTCTTTAATTTTTTATCGGCAATGCTTAGGGAGAGATGAAGGGGAATCAACGTTAGTTTAAAGACACTTTACCTTCTGGCTTGGATATACTCGGATAAAAGGTATAAACGTAAAGGAACCCTTAAGCAAGAAGAATGTTTGAAAGTACAATAAAAGCCGCAGTATCGGTGATTCATTTTTACTTTAATTTACTCAATTTCTTTGAATATAATAAAGTCAGAGTGCAACCTCCTCTGTGAATTATGGCAAATGCGACAATTACGATAATCGAAAACCATGCTCGATGAAGAGGAAAGGGAAGTTTATTCGTCGTGATATCTCGACCAAATCTCGACGTGTGTATTTTCAATTGAAAATTTCGCGTATACCTTCATGCTTCCTTGTCGACTGTTTTTTACCGTTTGCCCGACCAGGCTACGCACAAGTTTCCGCCACACAAAGCCACATTAACGACCGGTCGGCACGAATTCACCTGTTTCTATGTGAAGGAATCAACATTATAAAACGATTAAGCGAGAATTAATGAAAGGCCAGCCCGCTTGTTCTCGCGGCGGTGGTAAGAACACTGGTTTTTCTCTTTCGTAAAAATTATCGTTATCTTGAAACGAGCTCCTGAAGCTCGATTACGTTCGGCAAGAAATATCCGAAAGTCGATCAAGCGAACTTATCCCTAACGCGCGTAATACGTTCAGTTCTATTAGAGATTCTTTTCGGAATATCTGAGTTTGAGTGGCCGTAGCGAGTGGCCACACGTGAAGTAATTAGTTGGAGGAATTTTTTCAGCTTGTAGAAATTTCTTTTTACCAGGAATTCTTTTTTAATTCACTTTCAAAGAGAATACCTTTATGCAGAAAATTCTTTGTTCTCAGAGGAGTACCTTTTTTAAGAGAAATTCTCTTTTCAAGCGATCGCCTTTTTAGGATGAATTTCGCTTTAAAGGAATACGCTTGGTATAGGGAATCCTTTTTAAAGAAATTTTTACGAAGAATCTGTGAAATACGAAAAATATCGAGGTACATGAAATCGAAAGAATGCAACAAAATTTGAATAGAATCCGCTTAAATCGTAATATACAAGTATAAATTATTTCTTGCCAAATTTTTACGAGAGGGAGATTTTTAACTGCCTGCAAATATAATAAAAAATAATACAAATTTCTACGAGTAACGATGGGGATGGAGACAATTTATTCGACCACGCACACGATATTTGTAATTTGCATCGATCACGCGTGAATCGCATCCAACGAGACAGTTGTCCGCATACGCATCAATAACACGTACACGCATGTTACCACGTGCAAGAAAGCTCTAATCATTTTCTACTCCGCCGTTAATTTCCCATAGACAAACGCAAATTAAAACTTTGCTAACCGAACCGTGCACTGAATTGATTTTTCTCATCGTACCGAGGGAAGGTTGGAAAATCGTGTCCAGGCTTTCGTGTAGGTTCATTTCATTCGCGTAACGAACATACGCCGGCAAATGTAAAATAAAATCATTAAAACGGGACGAATCATTAAAATGAATTAGATTGAAATATCTCATTTCCAATGGACGCAGGCAATTAAACGATTCGAATTACGCAACAGCGAGTCCTGGCTCGGAATTTTAACCTCCCCGATTCGTACACTAAACACGCATTAACAAATTACACTGAGTCGAAACGATACATTGAAGTTGTGTTGTGTGAGAGGAAAGAAAAATGATACGTCGTTCTATGGTGGAAAATATTACTGTATTCCTTGGTTTTCGTGCGATGACATTTAAATCGCACGGCATGTCTTCTCTCTTTGGAAGAAGCACAATATCAAATTTTTTAATCAATAGGAAATCACAGCGAAGATTTCAATGCACGTTTCCAATATTCCATTCCTCCAAGGAAGATGATACAATTTTCTAAAGCCGAGGACTCAAATTTTTAACTCATCAGTTTCTAGATTCTAAGCTCAAGTAAAAAGCTGTAATAATTATAAACGTCGTATAAATCATACGTAATTACGGAAATAATCAAAGCAAAGAACGATGCATTTCAACTTTATTTAAACTTCCACTAAAGGAAGAGAGACCGCTTGAAGCTCAGCACGTTCGTCGTTATATTTTAACAAATTAAATCCGGATGGAATACAGCGATAATTTCATCAGTGTATCGTTTTATTTTCCCATGTGCAACGCGAAACAAGTTAAAGTCGATCTGCATCGCGCGAAGCCATTGTCACGAACGAAACAGCCATTAATCGGATCGCAACGAATCGTAATTGTTACTCGACGAGAGCAAGAGAATTTGATTGACGATTTCGTGAGAGAATTATAAACAGCAAGGATGCAAAAAGCGTGATAATTCGGATGTTTGACGACGCATTCGAGAAACTTTGTGATAAACGATCGAGCAAAAGGCGAGAAAAAGACGAGAGGGATAGAAAGGTGGGGACGATGATGAATGAAATGATGGAGGGGGTCCAGGACCTTTGAACACTCAGAAATACATACACGGAAAATACATACACATAGACACTACCGATACATACACACACACTGAACTTTTTCGGATTATATAAATATATAAATATATAAATATGAGTATATGAATATAACACGTATACATAAAGAAGAAAAAAAAAGTACGAATTAAGGACCGAGGTGGACCGAGGTGGCGATTGTCGACGAGTAACATATTGTTATTATTGTAAATGTGTCATATACAGGTAATAGCATGTCATACAAAAGAGAGAATGTGTGAGTGGGTGAATGAGAGTGAGGGAGGGAAAGAAGTACATGAAGCAGTGAAATTGAGACGGGGGAAAAGAAAATCGAGTGAAAGAAATCTGAGAAATACCTTCGATATTTCCATATCGATCACGGCGAGGTGGAATATCGTCTTTCGCCTGTGGGGACGATCGGAGTCGACTGTGTTACGTTTCCCTATCTTACGGAGAGAAATAAAACGTTACGAGAGCGATGGATGAAGCAAAGAACGATCGCATAAAAATAACGAAGTAATCTTTTCGATTATCGTGCAATTTATTAAATGACTTTTAATTGCTTATGAAAAATGAAGCTGTATATAACAGTAAGGAAAAATACGATACCTGCATTTCGCTAAAATTGCGATGATTTAAAAAATAATAGTTCCACTGTCTCTGACAATTCTTCTATCCTCAAGCGATGAAACGGTACTTTCCCAGACTACGAGATGTTCAGATTCTTTTCAAAATTTCACTAAATACAAGTTCTTTGCCAGAGCGATTCGATTAATAAAAATCAAGACTCTCGTAGCCCGAACCTATCTGTCTCCGTAGGCCTGGCATCGTCTCAAAAAGTGCTTGACAACGTTTAATTCGACGAAGAACCATCCGACGTAGAGATTGTATTCGTTTGAGCTACTTCGACTAATATGTCCCTCGATGAAAAACAAAAAAAAAAAATATAAATAATAATAACATTAATAAAAAGAAAGATGGACAAAAAGATACGCGAGTTTCCCGATCTACTTGTCGACGTGTGAAAACGATTTATATACACGGAGGTCCTCTCGACGATTCGCTCTCGATCCGCCATGAAGAGAATTAATTTATGCATACAAACCAAATAAAGTAAAATAAATGAAAAAAAAAAAACGGGGAGAAAGAGAGGGAGAGAAAGAGAGTAAGAGAGTAACGTGGTAAGGCACGCACCAAAGAGAAATAAAAGAGGAAAAAAAAGAGTAATAATGTCTTGTAAATAAAACGTATGCGTCGAAAATGGACCAAGGACCTAAATAGTGCAGCTCGTGTAAAATTGATATCCCGATCTCGCTAATCACGTAGACGAGCTCGGCTGGTAGGATCGTTAAGTAAAGCTACAATTTATCCTAACGTTGTTTAAAAAGCGATGTGGAAAACATCGCGACATTACGGTCTGGAATTTCCTGTGCATCGATCCTGTCGCGGATATTTCGTGTTTCTTACTCCTTGGAAAGAACAGATAATTTCGTGCAAACTTGATCTTCGTTCGGTTAACAAGGCAAAAGATTTGAGTTTCGATAAATTGCTAACTTCATTGTGTGTATGTGCGTGGTGTGTACTGTGTGCGCGCGTGTGTCGTTTAGAATTTTGATATATAATTATAAGCAGTATCATTGTAAATTGTACATTGTAAATTCCATCGTCTTTTAAAGTTTTGATTCGATTATTATAGATTTGTTATCTTGTGGATTTATATTGCTGTCTAGGAATTTTCAGCTTTTTTAACTTTCTTATTCTCGGCATAAAAGGTCTGTGTATCGTTAAAAATATTGCAAGGAGAGTTAGGAGGATGCAAAAGTTTGTTAAAAGGTTTTTACGATACTTCAGATATTCAAATGAAATTCTCACAATAGCTAGCTCGTTGCCTCAATATTAGAAATATATATTTCCAAACGATAGATACATTTCGATTCGAAAGCTTCGATATGTTGTTGTATCTTTCGTCAAAGTGGCAATAGTAGAAATATGTAATGAAATAATTGAAGTCCTCCCTGATTTGTCGATCGATGAAATTACAAAATTATAAAACTCTATGAATATTTCAGAACGAATCCGAAGAAAAACGATATCCTACAATGAAAATTAGATTTAATTAATTTCTCAAACGGAAGATAATGTTTCAAATGTTCAACCATTCTCGAGACGAATACGAATATATTTTACAGCAAAGAGGGAGGACACTTTTCACGAAGGAAAAGAATATTAGATATTTTATCCAAATGGAAAATCGTTTGTTCGCGATTGGATCGTTGCACGCTAGATGCTGGATCGTGACTGAAAACTCGATACCGGAGACAGAGCGAATCCGTGCGAGAGCAAATTTATTCTAATGACAGTCCTCGATCCCCTTTTATATATATACATAAATATAAATATATATATACATAATATACTTTAAGAAGATTCCACCACAGCCGCGCGGTATTATTTTTCTGTATCCCTGTATCTATAACGAGTGATATAAGCGTTAAAGACAAAAGAAACAAAAGAAAAAAAAAAAGAAGATAATGAAACCACGATGGACTAAGGATTACGAGTAATAACGACTGTACTAATTAAACGATTAATTACTTATGAATTACTTCGCCAGGTATTTTTTCGGTTTCATCTAGTAATCGGTAAGGTTTTCGATTACGATTATTATTACTGATCATAAACGATGCATTGTAATTGTCGCTGTTATATACAATACATACATACGTGCGTATATAGACGTATACGATATGTGCACGCGTGCGCACACGCGCGCGTCATTTACACGCCTGTGCACATATGTATATGTGTATAAGTCCTTGAACAACACATTAATTTAATAACAATAAAGAAAAACGTGAAACTCATCTCCTGGATGCGTTTTATGTCTACCTCTTACGTTCTTAACGTTTGAAATACCCATTTGCTATTATGAAGACACGCGTTTGTTTTTTTTTTTTTTTTTTTTTAATACTTTTTAATTTACCGTCTTGATGTTCGAAAAGACGCAATAATTGTATATACTTCAATTTATTTTTTATTACCGAGGAGTAAGTGAAAGCGGGACTGTGAAGTACTCATTGGAGGTAAGGAAATATGAGGTTAAGAAAGAAAAAGAGCCATGGAGTGAATTCGCAGGACAAGTGGGTTCGTACATCAGAACTTCGCATAGTAAGAGTTTACACTGAGTCTCCTTAGTACTTACGATTTCTCGTTCATATAATAGTAGTTCGCGTTCCAATAAATGAATTCAATCACCATGAAGTCTATTTAATCGAGTATTAACTAAAATTTCATTTAAATAAACGGTGCACTTTCAAACGGGCTAATTACGGACGACGCGGTGTTATAAATTGTAGAGGGCGTAATAAAATTGTTGAATAGTCGGTATTGCAGAACATGTAACGCGATATCCCGTAAGAACCCGTAAGATAATAAGGTTTCTGTCGCTTCCACAATAATTGAGTTGAATGTAATTTCTATATTCACCGTAACAAATAACAGGTGGCATATGAAACACTGTTTTTTCCGAAATCGGTATCTTAAAACGTAAGACACAAACTGTAGCAAGATTGACGATCGGTACAGTAGATGGACATAAGCTGAGTACATTTTATCAATGATTTATTACCATTTATTGTTCTAAAAGTACTTAAACATACAGATACATGAAAGTATCACTATTGCTAATTTCGTTCCTTAATTTTATTTTTATTTTATGTGCATTCAGAATGTATTAATACAATGGAAATTTCGGAAATAAAATTTAAAACGATATAAGCATGGTAAACGTTATTTAAATCTATAATCTGTTATGATAATTTACATTTTCAAGTTCAGATCTAAATTTTCATAGTCGACACAGATATTTTCTAGCTGCATTTACAATTAAAGTACCTACTACGTACGAATATATGGATTAATACCAAGACTTTCGCGTAAAATACAAATGTACGTAATCGCAATATCGTTTCATTTAATCCATCATCGTATTTCTCTCCCCTTGGTTATAATAAATCTTCGTTTATGCTGTTCCTCAATATCGTTTCATCTACATCACAACGAGATGCAATTGCACCTAGTATATTGAAAATATTAATGGAGCAATGCAGAGTATTATATTACAGGAAGATAAGAAAAGAAAAATTAAGATATAGTGTCTTTTTATGCTTTGGAAAACGAGAGACACGATCTTCATTCTACTAAAATGCTTCCGCATAATATATCATTTGACGTCAGCCGTGTATCTGGATATTTTTATTGAAACCTTTTAGTCTTCATTAAAATATATGAACATGATGTTGAAGTCGAAAGATTTTATGCTCTGTCCTTCAAGTTGATTCAGAGATTATTATCAAATACATTTATTTACTGTTCGTGCTTTTACTAAATTAGAAAACAAGCGTGAGCACAAATGAGAGATACTCTTTCATGCGTAGGATAATTCAACCACCTCGTTCTTCTTTTGCAAATGGAGCATGCTTGTTGACACGGTTTTAATTACGAGAATCATGTATTAAAGATGAGCGAACGAAAATGCTCAACCAATTTCTCGGCAAGAAAACAACTGCAACGCAGAAGCTAACAAAACATTCTTCAAGTTAAAATATTTCGTACAAAACAAATATCAAATATTATTTTGAATAGTTAAAAAAAATATAATATAATTACAAATCACGTCTTACAAATAAAGACAGAAGCGTATGAACAGACGAGAAATATTAAAGAAGATGTAGCTAAGGATGATAATACTTTTGAACCAATTAACTGTGTAATGATTGTGAATAAAATTAAAATATACATGTAACGGCACTAGCATTTACTAATTTATGGAGCGTTGTTCGTCCTTCAAGTTATAGTCATAATTTCACTGACCTACCGCGAAAATGTATGATTACTTGCTCTTTCTTTTTTTACTCCGAAAGCTCGTAGAGCCGGCATGAAAATTTACTTCGTTTTATTCCAGACTCATTTTGTTGTCGGTCAATTTACGAACAAGCCGAATAACAAGCATGATAATTTGCCTGTTCTTTTCTTTCTTTTTCCTTTAATCGTACAATCATCTACAATGCAGACTAATTTAAATACCGAACAAAGGAGTGTTAATGAATATACGAATGGCAAAACTGACCTACCTCTACGAAAGGTAACATTCATGTGCACGTGTAACATTTTATTTTTCGACAATGTACTGTAATTTGTTAATTTATTGAGTGAAAATATTCATTTGGCCACGTCTTAGATCGATTTGACATTGAAGATTTTGGTCAAAGTTCATTTAAATATGTTCCAATTATTGTTGGATTTATAGCCTTATCGTTAAAAGATTTCATAATACAGATAGAAAGTAATAGAAAAAAACAGAATGGAAAGTTTGATAATTTTTTAAATCCTTTGCATAAATTAAATATGCGAATCTGTTCGTAAGTAGTGATTTAAAAAATAAAGATCACTAGCAATATTATTATCTGCAATCTTCATAAAATATAAAACGACATTATTTATAAGTTTTCTTTTAATAGAACTCTTAAGCGTGTCTTTCAAGTCCACCGCAAAATTATGTAACTTTTCCTTAAAATCTTCGAAAAACTCTTCGACTCTTTGCCCAACGAAAATTCCATTAACTTTGGAGCACTTTTACAACCTTTTTCGTCGTTCGACTCGTTCAAATCTTCATCTTGCCACAAAGTATCTACATGCATATACATAGGAAGTAGATTAAAAGGACAAAACACCAATAGAGCCAAGGGAAAGCAATATTCTAAAAAAATTTGTTCATGCACTTACAAAAACGAAAAGAACCTACAAAATATTTTCTTTTAATAATGAATTCACGAACCCTACCACTTTTCTGATCCTCTTCTCTTCTCCTCATAAATTGCACATATAAGAGAAAGGGGACATAAAAATCAAATTAGACAAACTCAAGAAACAGTAATACTTTAAAAATATTTTCACAATATCCAACAAAAAAAAAAAAAAATATACTTTTCCGAGAATTTTTGACAAGCTCTCAAAAAGATCTATATTTCCCAATAACAAATATATCAACTTTAAACCGATTTTATAATCCTCTTCATCCCTTCACGAATTTCATGTTCCAAAAATAAAAAAAATGAAAAATAAAAATAAAGCCTAGATAAAGGGCAATCAATATCTGTAAGAGTTTTATTGCAAAACTATAACCAAGAAAAACGTAACTTTTCTTGAAAATTTTTCTAAAAAGCTTTAAGCCTTTAAGCTTGCAGAAATTATATCAATTGTAGAAAGCCTTTCTATGATCCTTCACAAATTACGTTATTAGTACTTCCTACAATTAACTATTATGCATTTTTATTTTTATATTGGCCTGTTGAATTTTGGTGAGTGTTTTTTTTTCGGCTGAGTTATCATTTCCCCTGCCTTTACCGATTTCCCCTTTTAGTCGCTTTGTACGACTTTATACTATATCAATATATAATTACACTTGTCAGTTTCACAAACATCAATCTACACGTCTACAAAATTTACACGATTGTGTCAATTTTATAAACGCGTTTCATTCAAACTGAAAGTGCCGATGAACTGTACTCGTGTCGAAATGAGTAAAAATCGCAAGTACAACCGTTACATATCCACATGCCGGTCGAGTTCGATATCAGCTTATCGAGTTCTTCTCTTGGAGTTTTCATCGTCATGCACTCGAAAGAGAGCATGACAATTTGTTCAGCTAGTTACAAGTGTACACTATACACGTTCGTACAAAGTCGTATTTTATTATCGTCGGTTACGATACGCGGATTTGTAAAGATCGAGCGTTCCACTTGACATTTCTATTTTTTCCACGATACGAGTTGCGGAGGCGGTGATTGTTTGCTGGGCACGCTTAATGTGGAACATCGTTGCGAAAGTTATACCACTAGACAAAAATTTTTCCCGATTTACAATCTGATAGTATGATAAATGAGGTCGATATCCGTTTGTGAAAGTTGAATGGATTTTGTTGAAAAAAGGAAACCTTTCATCATGTGTATTGCGTGTATTTTGTATGAAATTTTTTTTACTTTGTTCTTTTATAGAACACAATGTATCTCGCTTGTAACGAAGACAAATGAAACCAGTTCATTGAGTAGAACATTTGGAAGAATCTGCACGCGACAAGGTTTATCTTCTACAATTTCGCGAAATTCCAACGTGAGCGACGTGTGTAATTATAGAAGTCAAGTACAAGTTCCAAAGTTTGGGATCAAGCTAATTCGGTAAATTGCGATGTATAATTTATCTCAGGGTATAAACTGCACTTAGGAAGAAGTTTAACCCTTTAAGTTACATAGACGCATGTATATACGGACCTCCATCGCTTTGGCAAAATTCCATCATAGACTATGTACCAATTTGTTACCAAAAAATATACTTCATCTACTGCATGCAATTTCACACAGTATTTAAAACAATGTATTCAACGCGAAACATATTTTGGATTATGAAATTTAAAGCATTCGATATTTCGAGATAGATTTGCAATTTTTATGAAAATTATATAACTGGTTACGATGATACAATTAACTTTTGTAAAATATATGGATAAAATATTCTTTTCATTTGCCATACATTTCTCACATGTTTTTCATTTTTACTTATTTCTTACAAGTTCCATTTTCTTTAGTCATTGGCAGTGTTAGTGTTAAAGAAAGGAAAATTCTACTTGAAGTGTCACAAAATTCTTTAGCAGTACAATACAAAGCGAAAGGGCGAAGCTTTCGTGCGTTGCTGTTCCATTTCCGCTGTATTTGATAATTTAGCCCGGTAAATTCGCAGAAACATGTTTCATAGAGATAGGTCAAATTGCAAAGGGCGACGAGAAAGGTATGGATGCTTGTTAAGAGACGTTGTATCCTGTGCTACCTGTGATTCAACATGCTGCGATGTAACCAAGAAACACGAGGGCACTTAAGACCCCAGACGTACCATGAACTAACTCAAGCAATAAGACACACAGCTTGAGTTCCCGGTGGTCGTGCTAAATACTTCGCGGCCGAATTGTCAGTCCTAGACAACATGGTCTTGATATTTTACGCGGCAATAAAGACTCTGTTACTCGGGGGAATCACATTGCACCTACTTCGTGATCGTTTTTCTCTCAACAACCTGATAAATAGACGTCTATAAACGTTCAAGATTTCATCATCGGCGTGTACAGTCACTGACACATCGCGTGATACTATTTATCGAAGGAAGGGAGGAATTATACACGGCGGGCTAGGGGAATTGTATTTCTTAATTAAAACGAGTATGCTGATAAGAGCGGCTGCGATGTCTTATGTATATTTTTCAACATAGTAATGTATTAATCGGGAACAGTCAAGGGAATGAATTTTCAGCCAGGGGAAGAATTTTAATTTATGGCCGCGAATGCCGACGTAATTAAATTTACAAAACGAGAAACTCGCGTGCACGTTACCTGTATTAATTAAAGAATACTCCGGCATAACGGAACGGTTTTACGTATTCGAGTTATTAGCTATTTATTAATAAACTAAATAATATCGCGAGTTGGATTTCAGTTAGCAGAGGCGCCGGGATATACAGCAATTTAATGAAATATTATTTTTCAAGGAAATCTCATTTTTGCGAGTGTTGAATACGTTTTAATAAATTCATCTGCTCTTTCTCTCTTTATCCCTTTTTTTGGTTATTTATAGAAAGAACATAAAGTATCTCCCTGTACAATTAAACAAGATTGATGCTTTCAAATATTTTCCATTTATAGAAAAACTTCACGTATAACGGCCCCATCGGGAAATCCCGGCGTTATATCAAATATTCCATTATCAAAGGTTTATTGTATAAGGATTAAACAAACAATACAAAAAAGCATACTCGTACACCACTTTAACTTTCAGATTGGCATCCAGCGAAACAAGTGATGCATACAAAATGCAAATGGGACCTCGATATATTATATGCGTTTACAGTCCGTGAAATATATCCGTTATCGATCGCAAATAATATAGTTTCTATCTTATCGTCGCGCTATATCGCGTGTATCTTATCGCCTCTCTTTACTTTATCATTGAAACAATGGTTTTTCCTAAGATATCGATCTACGATATCGCGCGAAAGTCTTAGATTAATAAGAAACGAAGTTTGTTGCTTAAAACATATAATTTCCTTAACCCTAGAATACAAATGTTGTTTGATATTCATTTATCACAATTTCATTTTTGGCTAATAGCTTAACACGTTTCTAATTAGTCATTCATATTCAAACATAAAGCTTTTATTACTTGGAATTAAATTAGCAACATTCGTCATCTACTATTAACACATTCATCAATGATCATTCGTTACAAATTCCCTGCGTTAATCATTCGTTACAGAGGCTACATCAAAATCCAATCTTAAACGAAAAGTTCCGACATAGAATGTTAAATAAAGAATCGAAACATAAATTTAAAATTTAAGAAAGAATCAAAAGCTTATGACATTAAACCACCACACAATGTAGCCAAAAATTTAATCAGAATGTCTGCAAAATCAAGTTTGAAGGATCGAAATTCAAATATAAAATTTAAAAAAGAATTGAAAGCTTAGGACACTCAAACGCTACACGATATATGCATATACATAGTGGTAAAAATTTCCGGGCAGGTAGATTTTTCATTTTATATTCCAAATATCAATATTATACAACTATATAATGTTCGTGTATTACATTATTTTCTTCCGCTTATTACGCTTCTATACCCAGCGTTATTTAAAGTTCCGTTGGATATATCGCTTCTCGAATATAAAGTTAGAAATTTCTTCTGGTCGTAAATTTTTGTATGATGCTATAAAACGTCTTTAAAATCAAATTCTCCTCTGAAAAATTATACTCATACGTCGTTAGCACGACTCGTGAGAACAGTATCGTAGTGTTAGCACTCCCAGCAGGCATCAAGACGCTCGAGTCTTACGATCTACATTTATTCCACGTGGGTTTGACAGGTTGCGTGATAGATACCGTGAAAATCGCCTCGTCGAAAGCGAAAGCTCGACCCTCACGAAGGAAATCCAGCCAGATGCCATCCCTTTCCACGCGCTGTATACCTCCACTCCGGTGTACAGTTCCAAGGGTAGTTTCTAGGCGATGCAAGCTTCGCTCCGCGATATTTTACGGCTTATTTACTTTTCGGCGACGTCAGAGGCCCATGTGAACGGTCACGTGCCGTGCTCTTTCACGACGCGAAGAAACCCACGTCGATAAGAGGAAAGTAATGGATACAGTAGTTTGCCGATGAAATTTATTCGCGTCTGAACGGAGACGGGCCCCTAGGCTAACGTTATTGAAACCTTCTTCTCGATCTCATGAACAAAAGGCGCACCCGTGTTTCCCCCGTGTTCCTCGAAACAAATAGAAACGCATAAGAATGCGTTTCATCGTCTTCCTTACGACCAACCGGATGGAGAATCATTTGGTGAAACAAGGGTTACTGGTCATCCAACGGGTAGTTCTGTGATTTTCGAAGCGCTGCTATTGTGAACAGTGATACCTTTATGATAATATAGTTCATAGTTTATTTTGTCTTTTGTGGCTTTGAATTTTTATACGAATTTTGACTACACTGTTCTACGATAATTTAAGAATTAGACCCGTTTATTTTGAAAGCGATAAAAGTGCATTTTTTTGTAAAAGTTGAGAAAACTCTAAATTTATGTATACCTTAATGCGATCGATTTATTTATAAACAATTCATAATTTAAATATTGAAATATTTGTCTGTATTAATCAATTGAAATTTCATTATTAAATGGAATTGCGTGGTGATTTATTTTGGAAATGGTGTAAATTCATTCCCTGTAATCTGTAGCTTGTCCAAATGGTCGAACCACCAATAATGAAAAACAAATGATAGCGAATGTAATTCTATCCCGCATAACATTGCATGCGCAGATGTAAACAAGTTGTTTAAATACAATTCAGTAATAAACTAGTAAATTATTACGTTTAAAGTATCATTAAATTAATAGTAGTTTTACGTTTATGTCGGGTTGTTATCCAAGTGCAAACCTAAGATTGAAGAAAGAAAGTGAAATATTGACACTTATTTCGAATAACTCAATAACACTTCCAATACAATAAAAACTTCATTTTATGTCGAGAAACGTAACTTATAATATTTACTTGAGACTTTAACGAGGATCTAAACTTTACCAATTTATTATTTAGAGAAAGAATTACGTTGATAATAAATTATAATAATTGAAATATATGTCTACAGTGTGATAAAATGTAAGAATATGATGCAGTTATCGTCTTACCCACTTTCCGTACACTATGAATATTTCAATACACTTCCACTTTCAAGATACGTAGAATGTATCTAATATTAATCTTGCGAGCATGCTGTTACAGTAAATACGTAAATTATATCAAAATGAAATAACAGTACTTTGTTTTCCATCTTCTTATTTATAAACAAAGCTGGATTAAAGCATAAAGAATAAATTTTGCATAATTAAAATTTAATTAATTATACGATTCACTAATTTTGAAAGTTGTGTAGATCCATTCATGACCTTGAAGAAAGATACTGATTTACTTAATTCTTAAAAAACCTGTTTGCATAATGAATTTACGTTTACTTCAACACGGAGAACCAAACATTTTAATATTTCAAAACAAAGGAAAGTGGACTCACACTACTTTCACAATAAACCGTTCTTAATAATATTATTATGAAGTTTTTAGAGAAATAATTTTTATGATCTGACAATTTTACGTGGAGAAAAAAATCAGCTGAATTGTAATTAAATTACAGAAAAATATTGTTAATTCAATTTTCTTTCTTTTTTCTTTCCTCTACTCTCCGTCCATATCAAAAACTTCGGTTTTCCAGTCGCCTTGTCAATCTTCCCAAATTAAAAACGTCTTTCCACAAATATTGAAAATATCCGTGCTAATGGAGCGAGCAGAAGTTTAAAGATAAAGAAACACAAGACATGCGAATGTGTTGAATCGATCTTACACCTCGTCGTCGAAAAGTCCAAGTAGCACGTATACATACATATGTTTATGTATGCGTTTACATGTCTGTCTCCTCGAAGGGAGAACATAAGCTTCCATGCGACGCGAGAAGAGAAACGCGAGACAAAAGACGGTCGAGGTAGTCGGATCGAAAGCTTCTTCACGTTGATGCACATCTTGCGGTAACAGCCGCAATTAGACAGACATTAAAAGTATAAGATTAAAATTTCTCCATCGAACATTCTTCCGAATTATTTAAATAAACAGTTTGTCATATCAGTGATAGATAAAGCAAACTGAGGATCCATAAAAGCTTACAACGTAAATGAGATTAAACCTCCAAGAGATTTTTTTAAATTCGTTTAGGAAATTGTGATAATCGCTATCATTTCGTCTTCTTCTCATTATCATGTTCTAATTTTTTACGAGTTTAGGTAGTAAAAATTGTGATTTTTCCAACGATTGGATTTTTTTATTAGTGTTCGTTATGTTGGATATTGGGACAATAGGGTAGCTGAAATAATACTTGGAATGTAATGATATTAAAATACGAAGAACTTTTCACATAGATACTCATTACTTTATTATTTTATTTTATTAATTTGATCTCCCTGCGTATTTTTTCGAAACGTCAGGAAATTCGGGACAATATCTCGTCCCTCGCTAAAATCTCCATACGAGATTTTCGTTTCTACCCCCTTCCATTTTTTCCCTTGTTCCATTAAATATCTCTGCTTTACGGTCTCCATTAGAAACATCGCAATCTCTCAGTTGTGGGTGTCTCGTTTTACAGGGACAATAAAACGCATCGCGACAGCGATTTGAATACTCGAGACTCGACTCTAAACCTGAAGATTCCTCGTGACGAAAATGTTTCGGGAGATAGTCGATTGATAAAATCCAAATATCTTCCACAAAGAAAAATGAAAAAATGATATACACATATACAGGATTTATATTAGAAAAAAATCTACAAGATTTCTTCAAAATTTGCACAAATGACAAAGATGGCAGAATTCACGCCGATGGCAGAATTTCCGAGAAATCACTGTATATTCTACGATACCTTATAATGTATTACGCATAAAACATTGAGACGCCAGAAGAACGTCTTGCTCGATTAGCATATGCTTTAAAATCCTCTCGGAAACTGTGTGTTATTAATACGTTATTTTACATAATGCATGATGGAGGGGTGGTGCCTTTCTGGTTTGCTCGTTGATCTAGCTCGTTCATCTTTGTCTTGCCAAGGGATCGTGAACGGAATTTGGAGGTACCGTCTTGATGTGTCGCGGCCGTTTAGAAGGTAAATCGACACGCTGGAACGTGATTGAGCAAGAATCGTAGAATTAGAAGGACAACCGGATTCCACGAGTTGTTCAACGATGATCGAATCTTTTGTTTCGTTCGTTGGTGGATTCACGATTATCGATTCAGGTATTTCTCTTCGATATCTTCATATGCCTCGCCTTTCCCTTCTTTTTTTTTTCTTTTTTTTTTTGTATTACTTGAATTTTGTGTCTTTTTAATATTTTTCTAGCCTGTCGTTTAATCTAGAATTAATAGAGTTTTGTTCGCGAAAAAATTTTAATTGTCAGTTAATTTACCGTTAAGAAATTTTTATTCCTGAGGAAAGTAATTTGTGATGGACATAAGGATCAATAGATTAATTTCCAGAAATACAGAAACTTTAATTATGAAAATTAATTATAAATTGAAAAACTTTAGTTTGAAATCGTTATGTTATAATTTCCAAAGAAATTTTAACTGACGATTAATTTTAAGTTAATGAAATTTTCAATTCTAATAAAAATTTAATGTTCTTAAATAAAATTCTCAAAACTGTGTATCACATTTTATTCTCTCGGATTCATGCTCGATAGATGGTAATATTTGCAAATTTAATATCCCATACGAATTTACGATGTAAATACGTATGATAAACTTGCGTGTTATCATAACGAACAGGAGACCTTCTTAACGAATATTTATTTACCACATAAAATTCCAATATTAACCGAAAATGGAGTGAACACGAGGGAATTACGCTCTTTGCGCCATGTAAACACAACACCGCGGAGACTTATGAAGAGAATAAACGCGAATGTTAAAACGCGGAAGTGACAATGGCGACATTTCGCGTGTAATAGCCTGATTCAGGTGTCTCTAATGTGCATTTCAACGAATACTTGTTTCGGTTGTGGACGCACTAGACAACCGAGCAACTTCCTTCATTACCCACATTGAATATTATTGACACATTATTTTTCAGTGGCCTTTTTACGACAGTATTCGATTCATTGATATTATAATCTCACTTTCAGAGCATTAATTGCTTTCAATCATTAAGAGTAGCAATTTTCATACACACATATTCGTTTCAAACATAGAAGATATTAACATAAAAAGACTATTGTTATCCAGATACAATACTACACACTTTTATTGCACAGTTATTATAATACTTCATATCATATTATATTCACACCTATAACAATCTCATTCCCTTATATACAAAGAAATAATTATGATGTACATGTATGTATGAAGACTTCTTGCACAAATGGATGTAAATAAATAATGTTTGAAACAGAAATTTTAGCTACAAAGGAATAATATAGGATTCAGTTCAACTAAAAAGATTAGAAAATAATGGATCCGTAACTAATAGAACCACGGAAGTACGATGGTAATTAACGACGTACAGTCGTATTTCTAAGACGTCAGATCCCCTTTATGGGATTATCATACGTTAGGGTGAATACGTTAGAGTTCGAAGAGACAAATATCAGACTGGGAAACCTTAGTAACAGCACATAGGAAGTCTAGTGCTTCGAATGCGTGCACTCAAGTGTCTTTAACGTAGCGTGCACGTACTGCACATTGCTGTCACTTTATCCGCCACCTACTTTGCTTTAAGCACAGGGATATCCCCGCGAGGTAATGGGGAAAGTTCGCGGAATATCTGGCACACTGTGTCTTCCTTTTCATTAGTCTCGTGCTCTTTGTAAAACCACCGTTCCTTGAAAATGCCCTTTCCTTTTCCTTTTGGTTTCGTTCGAACGTAGTTTGCCCAGTTAAATGAATTTTCTTCGAAACTTCATTTCTGTTGTTAACGTACAAAAAGGACCGTCACTTCGGACTCTGGCAGAAGTTTCTTTCTTTTATTTGTCGTAATAATAACCAAGCTTGGATCGTCCAAACGTTAAATTCTAACTTCTGCTTGATTTTTTATACATTCGAAGAACATCGATATACTCGATGTTCGAAAATTACCAAAAATTGTTTAGAAAATTTAGAATGCTTTTATGATTTATCCATTTCAAGTCTATTTCGTTTTCATTAAAAATGTCGACTTCTGACACCAACAAAATTTACAAATAAACTCTATAAATATTTCTTGCAAATAGCTGCAAATAGCGAACCATATCGACCCGTCAATTGCTCTATGCGTACAGCCGGGAACAAAAATAAGTGGGTAGGTAATGGAAATAGGCATCAATGGAGATTGATTAAATATACCTCGTTTACAAAGAAATTGTAAATATCAATATCAATATATTATAATATAAATATCAATTTCAATTATTTCCTAAATTATCTATGTATCTTATATACCAATTATATACCAATAAAGTAGGTTCAAATATATTAAATTTTGTCTCACCTAGTAGTACTTTTATTATGATTACAAATAATTGATACTATGAAAATGAAATGTAAGGGCTGCTAATAAAATGGCATCGTTGGAAAATAAAGATACGTACAAATATTTTTCCTACTCACGGTAATAAATGAAACTTCAATATATGACACTGGTACTAGTTCGATTATACTGCATCGACATCTACTTTCGCTATCTACTTTCGCTATCTGTCCATCCATTTTTGTCTCTTACTGTACATTCGAGAATATTACAACAACTAGGAGATCAAAAATGTATCTGATAGATTTTACGCATTGCATTTTGACATATTACATCATAGAATATATACGTTGTCCGTAATTTTACGATGGTTATATGATTAATAAAAGGAATTTTGATTAGCGTGAGGGATACGAGGGCATGTTTTTCCCCCTTCTGATAGAACAAATTCTCTTGAAATTTGGGGATTATCAGGATTCAGAAAGATGATATGTTCCGCAAAAGTGGAAGAAGATCATAAAGGTTTGTCTGCCTACGTCCCGACGGCTGAAATCCTGGTGAACTATTGAAATCGCCTAAGTTAAACTATGTTTGGTATAATAAATCCTCGTGAAATGTCGGAAACGGTGGGCTGGTTTCGCTGTAGGATAGCACGGTAAATTGGTTTGAAAATTTAAGGGCTCTCGTGCTTAGCTCCTGGGCAAGCCTGTTCCAATCCTACATTTTAATGAATTCTATCAATTCTCATTGTGAACGCTATTTCACGAATGTATGTTGCTGTTACGAATTCAATTTCGGCCGGTGTTTCTTGCAATCGTTGTGTGAAAAAAAAATTACCAAAAGAAGAGGTCAAAAATTTACCACAGGCGTGATTACCGTAATATTCCGTTCCGTCTTCTTCACCAATTTAATTTTAATATGAAAAAATATAACATCGAACGGGGATGAGAAATTTTTGCAACACATGTTGTAGATATGCAAGCTAGTTTTTATAATGAATAAATTACTACATTTCATTATAAACGAATCAAGAGAAACGTATCTAATAACAATAAATATTGTAACAATGATAACATTAAATCATCCCCAAATTACGTTACAAAACCGAACTGCAAGAATATTAAAAAATCGTAACCAATGTTTCTTTTAAACTACACATTCTCCTTGTCGTAATTCAGTTTCATAATTCAATTATTCCACATGTAACGTTAACTAAACATCCAGTACTCCAGTTTGCGATCTGTACTACAGTAAATCATCCCCATATCATTCGGCAAACGCGCCTTCAAAAAGTCGTAACCAATATCCATTTCAAATTTCGCTCTTCCTCCGACACGTTCACCGCTACAATTCCCATCGCAGCCATTCCATAATCCGGCTATTCCACGTCGAATGTACATCGATTAATTTATCCGCACGTATAGCTAGCAATACGCGAGGGGAGGAAAAGCTCGCGTAACACCGTGCGAGAGCTTAACTTCCGTTCTCCACGCGCACATGCGTAAACACAGATAGGGACAAGGAGATCGCGTTACGTAAGGTTTAGCAGACGTATTGTCGGCTCAATGTTCCATCTACAGGATCTCAGTTGGCACAAAGGCCGGTTGCACGCTGTGTGTGCGTGCGCCCCTTCTCACTTATCCTCCCCCACACCTTCGTAACCCTCTCCACACTGCTTCCGCAACCCGTGGGTCCGTATTGTTCCTCCATGGGGATGCACCTAAGCGTTATCAGGCCACGCACCTGATGGTTCCTCATACGTGCGTAAACATATTAGGATTTGCGTTGTTATCACTGCTGTTCTCCTTCGAACAAATTTTCGTCAATGGTCCCAATACTCTCTGGCCGCGGATATGATCTACATGTTTGGGAAAATAACCCAAGACCTTTTAGAATTTCATTGAAGGTGCAGGGTTAATGAGAGAGCAGAGTTTTGTGTGTTCCGTTCTTTTACTTTATGACACCATGGCGACGACGTGTATAAAATTTTAAAAATTGTTAATTTTATGGAAATTGTAACGAGAAGAATCTCAAGATTTTCAGAAAAAGAGGGACTTTTGTGAGTTTACTTAGTTTGCTTTATAACACCACGACGATGGCGTGTAAAAATTCCATAAAATTGATAGTTTTATGGTAATAGTAAAGGAGAAGATCCCAAGATTGTGAGAAAAGGGTAAGCTTCATAGGTTTACCTCTTACGCTTCATAACGCCATGATAGTGCCATGTAAAAAAGCCAAGGTTTTCGGAAAATTCCAACTGGAACGAGGTATAATCGTTAGTGAAACGTAATCGTTGAATACAATGTCTTCTATATTGTAAAAGTTTTCTTTCACTTTTGTGTTCATCTTGAAGCAATTAAAAATTATTTTTCTAACAAACCACTAAGTGTTGAACATGTTACGATAATATCGTCATGTATGTCTACCTTAACCCGAGTTAATAACGACGACGAAGTTACGACAACTTGAACAGACGCTCGCGGCCATAGCTTTCCGTGTGACGAGAAGCGTCGCATGCTTCTCAAGATGCTGCAAATTACTGGTGTCAATTACAGCGTGTTTGATTAACAACTATGCCAACATTTCGCTTCAGTTAGGATATTTGCGACAAATTTATCTCAAACTTGAATATCACGCGTCTTTGATTTTTTCGTTTTTTCGTCAAACTCATATCTAATTATATGTAAGGATGGCCCAAAGGTGACTTCGTGACTAAACGGGGAGAGACTTTAATCTTCCATAACCAGAATTTAAAGCCTAAATTTTGGAAAGTAATTAATATAGGTAAAATAATTTGCCATCTTTACAAATCCACGAAATTTTGTAAAAAATGCTATTCCATGACGATCGATATGTGGATAACAAAAACATATATTTCATCCTAATATCAAATAAAGGAATAGCTCCTGTTGTATAAAATTGGTTGACATATCGAATTTTTAAATTGTTCCTCTGTAAAAAATAAAAAATGTGATTTATCATGTTTTTACCCTGTGATCTTCATTTATATTTACTAAACTCATTTATCTGGCGGTTTAAAAATGAGAAAGCTTGATTTTCAGTGTCTGGCAAATAGAAGGAGAGCAAAAGGCTTTGCACATTCATGCTGAAGCGAAGGAAACTCAAGTTCGCGAATTGTAATCAAATTGCGGTGGAATTAGGCAACAGACAAACATTTGCAGCATAA
This sequence comes from Bombus flavifrons, assembly GCF_040668555.2. Lineage (NCBI taxonomy): Eukaryota > Metazoa > Arthropoda > Insecta > Hymenoptera > Apidae > Bombus > Bombus flavifrons. The sequence goes on along the minus strand of NC_138455.1, from coordinate 4,353,329 downwards.
TGAATCATACCGTATAGAGTTGTTTTGCCTGCATGCATGGATGTAACGTCAACCACCAGACCTTAATGAATGTTTTACGTGATATAGATCATTCATGCTTGCATATTACCGCGTTTGTTCTTGTAATTTGCTTGAAAAGTAGTTTATGCTATCTTGAAACATTCAAATACCGACGTGGCTAATGTTGCTGTTGCTGAATTTAAGTGCTTTAGCGCTGCAGTTTCGATATTTGCCGAAATTGAAATAATTATTTAAAAACTCAAGTAATTGCTAATTTAATTTAATTTTAATTAAGAATTTTTAATTATTTAAATTTATATTTGATATCGGAAATATTATTAGTTCAGGCCATATGTTATTCAACTCTATAAAAGTAGATCTTAATTTAAATTACCCTTAAATTTCGTTAGTAGCTTTCCGGACAGCTCAATAGAAGGTGAATGGCGAATATGAAACTGGTTGCCACGATTAAACGGTTGATTAAACGACGCACATGGAAATAGGTGAACACCGATGAAAGAGAAAATTTCGCAGCCTCTGAAAGCCGTATATAGACTAACGTAATTTGCCTTCGAGCTGCGATTGCTAAATTTAATGAAGCATAAGCAAGCCTAATCAGACCGAGCCACGAGAAGCTCGAGTCGTCGCCTGCAGCGTTAACTCGTTCAAGCACAAGAAACGACTTCGTAATTGCGATCTTAGTACAGCTTGAGCAGATATTTTTATAATTAACGAGTACATAATAGCTAGGTATGCATACGGTAAGTCAAATATATAATTAATTTTTCATACATCGCAGTCTTCTTTGCGCTTGAAAAAAAAAAGCTTACTAAAATCAGATCAGAATTCCTTACGTTCATTTGAAAATTAAAAAATCATGATTAACATAACTGAGCTACTTGATCGGTACAATCATATAGAAATGAAATAAGATAGAGTACGGACGACAAATAAATAAAGTAAATTTTCAAATTATATATATATGGATAATATTAAGTGTTAAAAATTGATGGCGTGAAATTGTAAAAGTTTTTAGTATTCTTCGTGACAAATATAAAAAGGTTAATCGATATAAAAATCGTAAAAAATGTTCAATCAAAATCAATACCTACTTTTATTGTAAAATATAGTATCTTCGAGAAGAAATGTTTAATAAACATAATTTTCTCAACCATCACGATAATTCCAAATACTATGTTGATTAAACAAGTGACCACTACGAGGCTTCGAAGTCTCGGATATTTCTTAATAACTTATACAGGCGGAAGCCAATCGTTCAACGTTGCGATAAATTACGATCAATGCTCCTCGGAAGCGTGTAAAGTTTAGACGGCACGCGGCCAATTTATCATGAACAAGCATCGTTAAGCAGAAGCAAATATAAGCAAGTTTATCCAAGCCTGATTAGATGAAATCACGATTAACTCACATCACTGCTCCAAACATCAATTCGATCCATCGCATTGAATGACTGTGCAAATTCCCCTAATTTAATGTGACACGCAATTGCCCAAAATGTCTCGTAAACCAACCATGTTCAGCCAAACGTGTGAACTTCGAAACATTACAGGAATCATTTATACGCGGTAGTAGACACTTTTGTTAACAACTTCTAATAATCACGCGAGGTAAGCACATCTTCCCGGTGTTCGAGTTATTACATCGACTGACGCGGTGCTCAAAGGCGTGACACTCAAATTAAACAGAAGAAAGTGGTCACGGTGAAAAGAACAACAGGCGATACACTGGATATCACGCTTATGCGTAACAAACTTTCTTTTATCCGATCTCACTTTCCTCCCGTTAAATATACGTACAGCGAACTGATTTTTAATTGGAATCTACGTCATCGAAAAATTATACGAAAAATCAGTCACTGGATTGAAGCATCCGGAATGCTTCTTCATGATTTTAAATTGGTAGGTGGATATCGTGAATGGAAAGTAAATGTTAGAAATACCACATTGTCTATGTCTAAAGTGGCGATTAAAATAACAAAGGAATTATAATAAATTAGGGATTTATATCTCACGCAAATATTAGTACAAATTAATATTGACTTTGAAAATTGAAATCTAACGATAAGACTACAGAATCACTAAAGAAGCACACCGAACAAAAACTAGGGATAACGATATTTACAAATTCGGAAGAATGAATTTACATAACCGTTGGAAAATGTATATAGATTTAATTGGAAACTTAATACGATCATTGAAAATAAATCTTAATTCCGCAAGTAATTTCTACGTATTATATTTTAGCTTCGAATTTGATTTTTGATTTCTCTTTTTCAATGGAATGGCGGTAAAAGAATAGATCGAAACGAAACAGATTTGCAGCGTTGACACGAGAACAATTGAAGAATTGGAATAAGTCACGATTAACGCGTACATGCGTGCTGGAACATGGTAAACGACTACGTAAATTGTAGCTCGATCCGGTGCGTAACGAACCGATGTACCAGAGCCTCGGACTTGTTCGAAATGGCGTATGCACGCGTCCCGTGCGTGTAATTAGGGGACATACGTGCTTCGCTTGACAGTTCGTTCTGTTCGAGCAAGTGTTTTCAGACTGATTCGCAAGGGAGCTTCCAATACGAGCCGACTATACAAAACCCCTGCTCGTTTGCATAACAAACCGGCTGAAACAAGTTTTTTTAAGAAATGCTCAGTAAAAATTCCTCTCTAATTTATGTAATTTGTTACCGCTAAGAATATTAATTTTTTATCCTTTTTAATTTCTACGTAAAATGTGATCTATATCTAATATCCTAACAATGTGTAACTGGATTATCACCTGATATTTTTAGATTGGTAATTTGTTTTCTTTTTACTTTAAAAATGTTAGTCTGCTAAATGCTATTGTTATATTTTCCCCATATTTACCAGTATATGTTCGTTATCGCAACAAGTAAAATAAAACTATTTTAATTTAATAAATGTAGCACAGCTTTCTTCTCTTACTCTGAAAGCGACAGTTTTTCAAAGAGTGCAAAGAATTGTTTCGACTGAGGAGGCTATATATTTACTGAATTTAAGATATTATACGTATTAATCGTTGCGGTATTGTTACTGCGGCGACAAAGTATAACCGTAGTGTTGAGATAAATAAGATTGTCAGACAGAAAATGCTGACGTAGCCGGTACAGACGGAGATAAGGATCGCAAGAAAGAAGAAAAGCTATTTCACAGATCGAGGATGATAGGGTTCAGATGTGAGTAATAAATTTTAGGTGCAAGTGGGTCGACGCCGGCGTAGATTGCCCCCGATTTCTGCATTTCGACAGGAGTCACGGTGAAACTTTCGTTTAAAACTTATAATCGCGTATTCTCGACGTCGTCTCAATAAAATAAGGAAGTTTTAACGTTAAAGACACTGACAAGTTTCCGAAGGGAAATCGATAATTGTCCGAAGGAATCTCCTTTGAGGAGTTTTAAAACAGGAAAAAACGATCTGCTTAGTATCACCAATTAATAATTTTATAATAAGTAAACTAAGAACTCCTCGAGAAAATAAGAAGTTTCCCGAGTTTTATCATTAAAATTTCATCAAACATTCATTCTCGTTAATTTAAAAAGATATGGCTACTTATATAGTATATTGAAATTTAGCTTCATCTACATTTTTCTCAAACTGGAAATTTTGTCGCTATCTCTGCATTTCTAATTTAACAAGTAAATTTTCAAATTTTGAAATCAGAAGGTTTGTATAATACTCCCTGATGAATAGGATAATTTACTTTGCAATTAGTGCGATCGTTTCTGTTTCAAAGCAAGAAAAGAAAGCATTTAAACGTTCCATCTAGCTAATCCATTTTCTAAGGTATTTGTCACGCGATTTTATTCAAATTTGTCGTCACTTTAAAACACAGTTCGAAGATTTGCATGCACTTACTAACTCCATTAGACTGGAAACATGACCAGCTGGAGATTGCGACAACCGGTTGAGAGACTTATTCGACCTTCATTCCGGCCTTTACCACATTCCAATGAGAGCCGATGAATTCCATCGAGTCCTCCTTTCGACATGACCCCATAAACTTGAAGACATCTGTGGTCATTGAGGGCTGGCTGTGTAATTAGAAAAGTGGCTGGTAAACCTTCGCCGAAGAACCAGTACAGTCGTGACAGACTTTAAAACTTCCAGTGATTTCCCATGAAAACTTTCTTTTCAACGGACGAGACCTGTATAAATAATAATGTATTCATTTCCACGGTTGTGTATGCTGATGACACTTGTGAATCGCCAGGGAAAATATTCATGTGAGAATAATCGATATTTAGCGCACGTGTGTTGGCGCGAGCACGGAAAAGGCAATTTTTAAAATATAAATTCAAGGCAAATTGAAAAACGAGTGCTAGTTACCGTTATCGAGGCGATACGTATGTTGAAACAGATATTTCATTCTGAAACTGTTATCTCTTGCGAACGTGTTTGTTTATTGCATTAATTTCTACTTGTCGTTATAAATTAATAATCGTAACTTCGTCCACAAAATACGGTGCAATTAATTGTACAAACATATTTTAATCAAATAACAGTAATTTAACAAAGTCCAGCTTTATTTGCATTATCATACCTACATACATACCTAAAAGTAGCTTAAATTTGTCATATCGACAAACATTTCGCGTATCGTTACTTCCTAATTTATGTACCTCGTTATAATCACGACACAATTTCTCGAAAGCAAACTTTATCAAAGTAATATTTAACATTACCAACTATCACATCGATCTTATCTATATAAATATATACGAATCTTAACAGCACGGATTAGAATTATTAGTTGTCTCACTCATTTCAGATCTCTATGTATAGATGTCTCAAATCCTCTTATCAAATTAATTACCTCGTTGCTATATTATTGGATACTTTAATTCCTTCGATTTCAGACAAAGCTCTATACAGGATTTTTAAATATCATCTTCGATAAAAGAATCGAAAGATTCATAAATTGTCGCTGATAAAGCGCGCTGTTAAGATTTGTGGTATAATAATATGGTACAATATAACAATATATAATAGTATATAATAATATACTGCCTAAAATCTCAAATTATTAGAATCTCAAATCGCAAATTAGCGCGTTTTACCAGTCATAGCTTATCAATTGGTTCGAGTTCTTTCTGTCAGTAGCTTTTTACGTATAGATACTCTGAATCCTTTTATCAAGTTGTCTTATTGTATCAACTTAATGTTTAAAACACGAACTTTTCCAATGTCCTACTCAAAACCCTAGATTTATCTAAAATTCAACACCTTACTCAGACACCTTGGCAATACCAATTTTGAAGAGAATCTCGAATTTTCTCGTCGGAAACTTCAACTCGTAATCAGTCCCATAGAAACAAATGTTATCAAGCTTCTCAACACTTTTCGAAATTTCAACATCCCTAAATATCCATCCGCCCTTAAAAGTCAACCAGAAGCTCACGAACCTTTTAACTTAATCCTATGAAATCAGATTTTTCCATCGGCTAAAGTATTCTGCTGCTCAGCATTTCTAAATATCCTTTCCATCTTACGAATCACCGAAAATGTAAAAAATCTTTCAATTAAATCCTGCGAAATCAAATTTTACCAAGTTTCTACTCAGCATTCCTAAGTATTCTTTTCGTGTTACGAGAGAATCGCCTAAAATTTATTAAATACTCTCGAGATACGTAGATTTAATCCAGCGACTTATCAGCGACACCGGACGTGCCAAAGCTTGGCTCGCCTCGGTATCTGATCTTTCTTGATGCACGGTCATACTTATGTAGCACGTCGCTAACAATACTCAGGCCGAGCAACCGCATCGTTTGACAGAAGTCGCGCGTGGACGCGTGGAACCATGTTGACTAGTCAACGTCGGTGGCACGATTATTTCGCGGGCGCGTAAAGTAGCGTGGTTTTGCAACGTGGACGCGCTGAATCCTTACGATCTCGCACGAACGATACCCATTCGTCCGATTCGGCAGAGGTCGGCTGGTCTGCAGCGACTCCGCCGTTCGGAAGAGGCTCAGTCGCTTCGCGCGCCTCGTGCCGTATGTGTTGTATCTGTTCACTGCTCCAACTGGTTGAATCGCGAGAAGCTCCCGCCTTAGTTTCGTGTGTCGATCCTAGATCAAACTCGGTTTTTTTTGCGTGACAATCGTCGCGACAGTTGAAGACGAACGTGTTTCTTTTTTCTCCAATCACTGGTGCTTGTTTCGTCGAATTTTCCCAGTTCCGTTTGAAAGTTCCCGGCTCGGCCCATCGGCTGAGGTGAGTACCAGTAGTGCGTGTTTTTATCTTTCTCCCTCTAATATAAGCTTCTCTTTTTTATTTTAATACAGTTGAAGTGTTCTGAAACAAATCGTTGTTTTCTGAATTTTTTAAATATCAATCGTCTCTGTGACACCACATTTGTGATTAATTTTAGAAATCGTCGTATTTGATTGGAAAGAGTGATCGCTGATTAAATGGTATCTTTGGAAATGATGATACTAGGTGATTCACGAGTTCATAATACATTGTATATTTTTAGCGATGGATTTATCTAGTGACGGATCAAGAAATAAAATTCTGGGTTCTTGTTATCGGTTTGACTAATTTTGAATTCCGGATTTGCGAAACGTTGTTGTTTTGCAACGATGAAAACACTTTATCGTAATTAATATGAATGTAGAGTAATAAATAGAAAATTTCATTATTAAAATATAGGTAAGACTGTCTTGAGCGTGATACTTGATGTCGTTTAATACGAACAGGTGTCTCTATGTGAGTTTCGAATCTCCATAAGAACGTGAAAGAAATCCTAATTTCGTTCTAAGTGACAGTACAATTTCCCATTCCACTGGAACGAAAAATAGCATCATTTTCGATCGCAATGTGCCGTTTTACAAACAGATATATTCTTCTTTCACATTAAACCCTATATTATGGTCTCAATACGAGCCTGGTTTTTCACGATGTGACCGGGCTGGCCGTGAATTATTTGTCATTTTGTAGGAACATAAATTCTGTTTTGGAGTTGACATTTGGTAGCGTTCAATATGCGTTCGGTCAGTTAGTTTTCTCGTCGCTCCAATAATTTGGGGCTATGCAACGTGTTTTCGGGGAAAAAAAATGGAACAGACCTTTTTGTGAATTCACCGACAGGCGCAGGTTTCCAATGTGACACGAGGTTGTTGCTTACGATTTAAAAAAAAATATTGACGTTGAATTTCGAAATAAAGAGAAGTGGAAAATTTAATAAATCACTCAGACATTGTCTCTCTGTTTAAAACAAAGAATTCCAATTAATAGCTTCGTAAGTGAATAAAAATATTTGATAATCAAAAGTCCTAAGAGATTATTTTTCTATATCTCTTTAAAAATTCTCCATATGTTTGTATATTATCCTCTTTTTATAATTACTTTTATCTTGGTATCGTGATTAAAACTTTTAATCGATACTGGGCAAGTGAGATTATCTCGAATCCGAGTAATGAATGAAGATTTTTACGAATACAAACTGGCAACGATAAGTTCATAAATCTCGCGTTTAGATGTTGGAGAAGTTGGATCTACCTTTCGTGTTCCGAAAGTAAATGTTTAGTTTTCATCTTTCTTCGTGTCCAAAGAGGAAACACACGACATACGTAAGTTTAGCGGGAATGATCGATAACAGGGGATAAAATGAAACAACCGAGTGGATTTCCGCGCGAACTTTTTGTGTTTCCTACTAATCGAAAAGTAGCTCTTATCGAAAGGCGCAGTAGTCGAAACTCGATTTCAGTTGAATCAAAGTGTTGAACTCGAGATACGATTATTTTCTTGCAATAATCATCGTATCTAGTTTAAAAGTACTGGTTTTATCAAATAGAAAATAGGATAAAATAGGATTATGAGGTTAGAAAAATTTCGAAAAATTCATGGAGAATTATTTAAAGAATTAGACGTTCAGATGCAAGAAAATAAAGCAAGCGGATATTGGTAGAGCAAAGGTAGAATTAATTGCGAATATTAAATAATTAATAGTCGATAAATAGTTATAGCTTACTGCAGGCTGTCGCTTAAAATATTACCTACTCATTTTCATCGATTCGATGTGAAACCCAAATTGTGGACCTTAATGATCCGTTAACGCGCGTGAGAAGCTCTCATCGATTTCTGACGAAATTTATTGCGCCAATATTGTACAGGGTACAAATTAGAAAAAAAAAATAAAAAATAAAGTCTAAACTACAAACAAATTAAATTCAGTTGAAATACTCCTGCACGAAAATAAAAATAGAAAAAACGAAATGAAATGTAAAAAAGTTAGTTATTTTCTAAATAAAACCATTCCGTTCTAGCTCTAAAATTGCAAATTCTTATTTCCTAACAATCTGTGTGATATCCTCGTTCAGCTTAAACAGTGACCATACGAACACGATCTTCTCTTAATAAACAGAGGACAAGCTTCTAATTTCGCGCAGAAAGAGAGAAACGCGATTTAATTAAAGCTTATTCCACGAATGATCTTGACTTGTAAGTAGAAATTCGAAGTGCAGCTACAAAGGTAGGACGCCTGGTATTTTCTCAATCTTAAGAATGTGTTGTAGCCAGCCATAAGATGGCGCGTTAATAACGTAGCATTCGAAGCAACCGACAGAAGATTGCGTTCCCTATTTAGAAGCACCTTTTGAAGGCTTCCCCTCGTTGCTTTCTTTTTTCGATTATGCAAATAAACCGTTACGCGAATATTACGTTCTACTATAAGTAGAGTCGTTTTAACTCACGACGTCCTAACGGGAAAATTATCACATAGACGGTGGAAGATTCCCTTTGAAGCGATCACTTTCAACTTAAAACCATACACCTGTACCTCTTGTCGGCCTTAGTTAAACTTCCGTTTCGGGATTTCACGTGTAACCTACCGCTTACACTTTTTATTCCGGTCAAAGGTTCCACAGTAATTTATGAATCTCGCTGCCAAACGAGCCACCGGAAACCAAATTTTTCCTGGTTTATTCCCGACGAGGCTACAGATGTTTCAAAAGCATTGGACAAAAGTTTTAGTGCAACATTTATGTGTTAAAAAAGAAGATTGCGATACAAACAGTGAGGCTATTAAAACAAAGAAATCATTTTTAGCTAGATAGTTTTAATACAGAATATTGGATATGTTTGTATAAATCTTTCTTATTTTGACATAAGAAGTTATACACATTTTTGAAATGCCTTATACATTATGTGTTTAATGACTATATGCGGTTCACTCGCGTTTGCAAAAATTAACGCGACAGAGTAGCCTTATTCCGCGTTCGAGCATAAGGAAGTTGGCAAATAAATTTTCATCCCTGTGAAACTTAAAAAAAAGCCGACGATTCGCGCACCGTTATATGGAATGAAAACTTATGGTCGAGTGAAGTTTCGCTAAAACCGGAAACTTGTTCTCGGTTCCATCAGCGAATGAAGTACGTCAAAATTAAATTATTCACGTATTCCTTCTCTCTTTAACCGCGGAAAATATCGTGTTTAACTTGACTCCTATTATAAATTTAAACTTCGTCCAAGCCGTCTTTCGAACTCGAATTTATCTTGGAGAAATTTTTCGTTGAAAAGAGCTTTTTTTGTAGCGAAGATCGCGGTCGATCGCCAACAAAGGTCAATTCCTTTTCGATAGATAACAAACACGACCAAGAAGATCGAGCGAACGATACTTCCACGGAATCTCGCCGACAATTAGGGAAGTTTCAATTAGTGGAAAAAAAGTGAAGAGCCAGAGGCCGATAATACGATAGCAAACGGGTGGCTTTTGTTTAAAGTACCATGCTTACGTCGCTGAAACGAGCGTTCGCGTCTCGAATGACCGATAAAGGAACGATAATCGGCACCATTTTATCCCTTGTCTTATAATTAGCATTCTGTTTGCGATTCACGGTTAATATATCCGGAAAAGGAGAAGAAGAATATACAGTGTACATCTACACTTCCATTCGAGAGACAGAGAAAAAAGGAAAGAGAGTAATTTACGTACTTAACTATACTTGAGGAAATTTATGTAGATCCGAGATAAGATTATTCCGGTGGAAAAGTTGTTGAATGTGAACGAGAAAACTGTGTTACGTTACGCTCACCGCCATTTCGACAATGGCAATAATATTCTTCGTTTAAATCTGCTTCCGTAATTATCTATGAAACGGCCTTATCTGTGAAAGATATTTAAAAGAGAGTAGGGGAAACAATCTTGTTATTTCGTGTTAATTTGATCGATAGCATATTGAAAGTAAATGATCGAACGCAATTTTTCTGCCGGATGAACAAGGCTATCGGTAGTTTTCATATCAGACCCGCGTCGAGCTTTGTATCTCAAAGAGCTAAAGAACAATTTCCTCCCATTCCAAGTCGCATTCGTTCTCATCTCCACCCATTTTATCTTCCCGCGATCGTAATTTCCTTCCTTAATCAGAGCGAATATTCGTTCTCATTGCGCGGCCTGTTTTATCGCTTTGCGATCGTAATTTTTCCGCCTTAATACCGCTTTCTTTCTAATCGGCGAATAACAAGGAGGCAAATTGATCGATTTCACGTTTTCCTACTTGCGTCTCGCTTTCCTTCTGATCGCCTCCGTTTCATTGTCTTACAATTTCATCGGTTAGAAGAAAAGTTTGACGCATAATTTTAGAAATATTTGCAATTCGAAATAGGCCAATAGAACCTATAAAATTTTGATGATATTCCAAGAAGACAGACAAAAATTAATTTACACGTTTGAGTTTTAGTCATTTTTCTTTTTTTTTTTTTGTAAAACTTGATGGAAAATTACGTTCAATGAAGAATTCATTAACGTTCCATGCGACAGGTGCATTGTTATGTATATCGAATGAATTTAAAGTAGAACGTAGTCAAATTTGTTCGATTCTTCGGTCGGATGGTCCTCGATGACGTTTATTTTGGCACGTGACTCGTTTCAATGAGTTTAAATGAGCATCGACAGGGACGAGACTAGGGCAGAGTGAAAGAATTCAAAGGAGCAGTAATCGAAAATATTTTCCTTTTTTAAGCCGATATTGACTGGACGAGTCGCACTCGGGCACGGATCAGTTGTGAATTTATGTCATACGTTGGCGGGCATAAATCATACTGCGTTTACTGTTATGCTCGCGTTAAAATCGCCGTTTCTACCTAGATACGATATCGCGTCGTTGGAAAATGTTGCATCCGTACTGAAAACAAAAATTTATACAGCTAGTAAGCCGATGAAAAATTCTCATCGATCGAGTGCCACGGATATGGGTTGAAAGTTTCAGCAATGTCTCAATTTTAGTCGGAAAAATTAATCGAATTTTATAAAAAGCGAATACGTTCCCGAAACTTGTTCCATCATTTTTCGAATGAAACGAGTATAGAGAGTGAAAGAACGACACGTGTAACGTTCGAACGAAAAATACGAACAATTCTGATCGTAATTGCGTTCGTATCTGAAATTAACTCGAAAGAGTTTCATTTCCACGGAGTTGTTCGGTGGTGTAATTGAAATAGCTGCTTGGTACGAGTACGTGCGCGCAACGCGAGTTTGAGATAATGTGTAATCCTAATTAAAAGCTTTCGCGGAACTTTACAGCGCTCGCCACTTACTGTTAGTTTCTTCATTTCATTACGGCACGATGCCAGAGAAATGCATACAGTTTGCGGCTGGTGCAAAGCGTGTTGGACCTGATGGTGTACAAAAAAGGAATTCGCGCCCAAGAAAATTGCACGTGGTTTCCTACGAAAACTTCGCCTCTGAATAACATCCACGATTGTTCTATGAATTTCAAACACTGTGAAAGCTTGCACAGCTCAAGTTTTGTGTCTTCTTTCGAAATAGTTTCTTTCGTTTTATAAGAAAATAATTATACTGAAATATAATTTGATAAAATAATATGAAACAAAAAATATTGTGTGTCTATTAATTCCTTATAAAACGAAAGAAACTTTCGGGACAGCCTAACAGATACTCATGTTGGATTAAAAAATTTAACACTTCTAAATAACACAAATATATATGAAAAGAGTAGTATATTACGCTAAAATAAATTTCCTCTTCAACTACCCGAACTTATTATTTCGTTATAGTTTAATATTACCTCATAATGAATGAAACTAACGATAAAAATTGTAATAAATCTATTTAAAGGAAAGAGTATTTAATAGAAATGCTTATAAAAAACATGATGGCCAATGAAATAGCGTCGAGGTATCGACAATCGTAAAATATATCGTCACGGAAAACAGTTTACTTCGATCAGAAATTTTCGGGCGCTATCCGTTTCATTTTGTATGTAGACGATAATTCGTAGTCACACGTAATTGTCACGTATCATATATTTTTGCGTATTACGTACGTGCGTGTGAATCGAGATTGCAAACGTTTCACGATCATGTTTCTCTACGAATATCGCTACAATACCTTGCTCGCCCCTTCTCATTCTTTCCCTTTCTTTTTGTTGAAATATAACAAGCAAGCAATAAACGACGAAGCCCTGGCAAGAATCGCGTAATTTTATTGTTTTAATAGAAACTCTCTGTTGCAGTTTACTTTTTCCCTCCCTGTCGCTGTTTCCACCCCCGCGACTCTATTTTCCATTGGTTCTCCGTTTTCTCTCTCATTTCTTCTGATCTTTCCTCCGCGACAATATTCGTGACGCTTTCGCGTCCTCCAGAGCGAATGATAATGTACCCTTTAAATGAAACCACGTTATCGATTCCTCTTTCGAGTACGGAGACATGGCACTGATTGCGGTCGACAACATTCTTTTGTGCCGCGTATCACTCAACTTTTCTCTCGTGAAACCGTTTCCTTCCTTTCTCGCGCATCGACGTTCCCAAACTTTGTAATTTATTACACGCGGCGAGTTAGGCTCTTTTTTTTATTCTTTTCCTTTGTCTACGGCACAGTTGACAAGGGAAACTTTCACTTGAACTTTCAGATTGCACTATGTAGATACTTTTTCCAAACTTGTAATCGTTAAACGTTTCGAATAAATCTCGCGTTTATTTTTAAACGGTGTTTTTAATAGTCTATGATTTCAAACGAAATGGAAATTCTTGGATATTTGAATAATTTTCTAATAGTTTTTGAAGTACGATTTATCTCTCCAAGACTGTCATTGTTGATGAAAAATGTATTTACTACTGTAAAGCTACTGCCTACGATTACGATAAATTTCGCGATGAAAAAATGCATACAATATATAATGCATAAAATATGCTCGTTATAATACTTGACAAATAAATCAAACTTCTGTCTATTCTTCCAATCATATCCATGAAAATATGAATTCGCATAAAAATCTGCGGTCTATCGATCTTTTACCATAGATATTTACAAATGTTCAAATACTTTCACGAGCCACTGTACATGTAATTCCGTTACGTTTCTTTTTATGGTTCCCAGATATTCGTATAATTAATATTCACGCAATATTGGACAACATATATACAGCAGACATTACACAAAACTTGAGAACTGCACTACTTTCAAATCTCGAACTGCAGTATAATCGACAATCGATGTTATCGGAAGGTTCCACGTGAACTCGTTGAACTTCGAACGGTACGCCCACACGCGACCGGTCGCAGGTGCACACTCGTCGGTGAAACCGTATACACGCAACGTGCGTTACTGCCTGCAGGATATCAGGACCGTTTTATAACTGTTACGACAGAAGAGGCAGGACGACATTCCAACGTCGGCTCGATTTGAATGCGACCTCACGAACAAATCTCGATAATTCTCCGACAGGCGCACCTTTCGCATTTTTTCACCTCCGCCCTCGATATTTTCTTTTTCCTCCCTTTTTCTGCAGTGGCTAAAGTCCGATAAAAAGTCAGCCGGTCATCGCGTCTTTCTCTAATTTTATTTTATTTCGTCCCATACTTCTGCCTCGACCATCTATCCATTTTCTATATCGCGAAAGAAGCAGCGGCCTGGCAAAAGCACCAGCCAGGCCAGGAATTTGTCCCGAATTCCAGCAGCTATGCCTTTCTCACGGAAAAAGAAGTGTGTTTTATCTGGCTTCTCGCACAAAGTATCACCTAGCAGCGCGCCACTACTGATACGGAAATCGGTTTTCCCTGCTACGAAATTTATTGGACGTTCCTCTTCTTGCGCTCCCCGATTCTCTTCTCTGCCTTAGGCAAATTGGTATTGGTATTTATTAATGGCGACCATTCCTCTTGCGGACAGAGCCGAAAATTCCCGGGAATTCCTACGCGGGAATATTTAATTCGGGAACGCTCGGCTTTTTCACGGTATCCCAGTTTTTCTTGTTTCACGCGTGGGCAAATTCAACGGTGAACTTTCGCGTTCGCGGCAGATTTTCGTCGAATTCGCGCTTCGCTATAATTAATTTCGAGCGTAACCGGATTCCTCGTGGCTCGACTTCCCTTCGGTGTTTAGTCCAGTCGCTGGATTTTACAGGTTTTATTTGTATCTTTCAATCAACGGGAAACAGTTTCTCTTCCGTCCGTTAATTTGCCGCGTTTATAACGCTCCGCGTGGAACTGTCGAAAAATTCATGCGAACAATCCCGCCAGTTTCCGAGAACGTTTCCCGACCGATTCCGCTAATTTCCGCTCAAGTTTTTTTCATCGCGCCATTCAATTCGTTTTACACACCCTGTACGATCCTTTTCTTCGTTTAACTCACGCGCGGAAATCTCAATCTTTTTAATATCCTGATTCTTTTTTCAACTTATAATTAGTTCCGCACGATGTATGTGGAAGATAAATAATACCTTGGGTCATTTCATTTTTCACCGAATTGTAAGTGTTTCTCTGTTGTTAGAAAATTTCTCGTATTTGTGGCAAATACGAAAGGATTCTTATTAATGATTCTTCGTTTCAATCGTACAACAATGATTTCCCTAAAATATTAAAAATCTTTCTCTCGGTTGAAGCTTAAATGAGACAGGAAATAAAAAGAATTTCGAGGACAGCAAAGTTAGTTGCAATTAATATTAGTTTACCCACTTTATCGACGTTCTTGTATTCTTACTACAGATCGGTCAAAAGCGTACGAACACTTTTAAACGGTAGCGTGTTGGAAAACGTGTAGGGGCACACAGGTGCACGCCGCCTGACCAACAGGTTTTACATTCTATAAATGCCGCAGGAATTACAAGCCCATGGAATGTAAAGGATACAGATGCGGTTGATGTCATTTGGACCCCGCGACGCGTAGAAATTCTCTGTCGCATTGTCTCTACGATCCCTGGAGCTGTTTGCCTACGGAAACCACTGCCATTGCATAATTCCTTTCACTCGTCGCAATTAAGTCATAAAACTCGCGAATTCCCTGTATTTCAGTTAGAAACCAAGCTACGAAGATTTCTTTCCATCGTGATGCAGGTAATAGATTTTCTATCCCATTGTAACCGTCATTCTGTTAATTAGATCATTGTAGCGTCTTGCAATTAGGATTCATTAATATGTAATGTAATTCCATCTAAACACCGACGTACGCTACCGTAAATCAATTCGTGGAAATTTCAATAATTACAGGTTGTCGAGCGTACAAGTTACAAAGTCAATGCAACGTGGAATAATTCTCAACGACCACTAAGCCGTGAAAGTATGCATTTCCGTCACGGCCAGCTTATTTAGATAGCCAAAGAAAAATGACAGAAACGAGCCAGTAAAAGGACAGACGTTTGATTCATTCATTTCCATAAAATTATACATGTCCGGAGCACGTTGTTGGTTGCGCGTATAGTTAATTCGTATCGAGCAGCTGTTTGGAACGATCGGCTAGAGACAGAAGGCTACGTTAGCCGAGGTATATTGCGTTCGAACGCGCTTTCCTCTCGCGACTGCATTCTTGCGGCCGCCTATGCGCGAGTAGGCACCGACGAGGAGAAAGATATTGGTTATTTAACATTACGAAACGAGAAGCGAGAAGAGAAATTCATGCAGCCGGGGAACGCTTCTGGAAAAGTGAGAGCAGGCCGTTGATTTGAGAAGATATGGGTTGTCGACCGCTCTAATAAATATATCGTATATTCATTCGTGGACTTCTGATTCGTGACGTAACGACGTGATGTAGTTCGTAACGAAGAAAGTGCGCGATGATATTCTGTCTGAATGTTTTCGCGTGGGTTGAATGCTCGAGGGACATTATTTTTAGGCAGTTCGTTGTACGGGTGATAAATATCGAACGAGAGGAATTTAACATTTAGATTTATTCAGTATCGTAGTGTAACAAATTAATGAGAGTGATCCAACTAATGGGTATACAGAAACGAATATGCAGGGTGTTTCAGTTTTAAACGATCAAACTTCGTCTGTTTATTCTACGAGTAGTAACAAGGAAATAACGTTATGTAAACGTAGATCTATAAGCGCTTTATGAAAGAGTTATGAAAGTATCAAAATATGAAACCTAAAGGCAATAAACGAATATTATCACGAGTGATGAATTGGTCGGGCATTGTTTGGTTTGCGAGATCGCCAGATCTTACATTGTTATACTTTTATCTATGGGGAACAATTAAAGCGATAGTGTATCGCACAAGAATTGATACAAAGGATGATTCGTGATGCATTCGGTGATCTGAAGCAGCAGAAATAAACAGCAAATTTGGAAAGTGTCAAACTCAATCTCCCAAAGATATCAAGTGCGTATTCGAAACGGTCAACAACGTTTTGAAACGGAAACATAAAGACCTAACTAGAATTGATTGGTTTTCATATTTCTTGTATAACTTTTTTGGAAAGCGTTTGCATACCTATATTTATAGAACATGTTTTTCTTTTTGCTATTCGCAGAATAAACTGGAGAAGTTTGATCGTTTAAAACTCCGACACGCGTGTATTCGCTAGTGAACTTTTGTAGCGAAGTAAATATGTAAATGAGCATTCGATGTGTTCGTTTGGATCGAATGCTTGGAAAATATATATTTTTTTAAGGATTCACCGTGGCAAAAATTGTGTAAAAGGAATTTCGTATTTAAAATATTCTAGTTTTAAATTTAAAGTATTATAGTGTAATGGATTACTAAAGATTCGTGCAATAATTTTACAGCATGAACAAGCTCCAAAACGTTAAAGATCATCTGTTAAATTTACTTGAATACTACCAACACATTAAATCTTCTAGTCTTACCTTTTTTTAGGATCTCTACTAGTTCTGCTCCATTGTAAATTTTTTCATTAAAAATTCCTAAAAAACAAATTTGAAAAATCTGGAACAGAAACGTAAAAATATACAATAAAAAAATAGACAACTTGCAAATAGAAGAGTGACTTATAGACACATACAAGCGACCCTCGAATAATTGGATTAATTAGTTTCGTGTTATACAAAACCATGCTATGCGAGCTAAAATTCGTACAATTCACGTGTTCCATGTAACTGAAAATCGTGTTATTCGATACTACAGGCCAATACATAAATGGACAGTCTGCACCATATATTTTAAAACAAAAGATAATGGAAAAATATTAATTTCATGCGAATCTTAGTACAATTCATGCGTTATATAATTCGACAGTTAGGTTTGGAAAAGATACACTTATCTATAACACAGTATAGCGAGCACGTGCATCTGAGTAAAAAAGTTGCGGTAAAGTTTGACTGAAAATCTTTGACTGTTAGAGTGGTTTCCAAGAGGATATCTACTCGTTCGATTTTCTTCCCGTGGCGCGTGACTTTCTTGTATCTTGGTTAATCGATAAGCAAACTCGTCTCCCTCGCTTGAAAACTTCTTCAATTTCTTCGATTCTATTCTGTATCCGCTTATATCTTCAATTTCCGTTCCGTACGGATCTACATTTAAATGTGGAGAACAATGCTGGTGGATTTATGGCACGGGCTGACTATAAAACAGGAGAGATTCATTGCTGGATAGTAAATCTTTACAGTTTGTCTTTCTTTCCTTCCTTGATAGCAACGAAATCTAGAGAGCTGTCTTATATAACTACCAAATTATGTTGTATTATTTTATCAGTCTTATGATTCTGTTTAATATAGGTATGATATACAATAAGTATGATATACGAACAGTAAACATAATTATTATAATGAGTTATTATAATGAAGTTGTAAAGGCATGTTTCGCTTTTTTGATAGTAATACAGAAGTTACAACAGAGAAAGGAGTTTCCTTTTTGGAGGAACAAGCGTGTTGAATGAAATATATCAAGTTTACCGAGTGTCTGGTATGAGAAAAACACCAGGGCAACGAGTGTATCGAATGAAATTCCCAAAGTTTTGTAGCATGCGTGGAACCAGCCTAGCACATGTGATTAGAGAGATTAAAGGGAAACATTTTATCGTAAACGTTTCGAGAGAATTTAATTCACTTGAAAGCTTTTAGAGGGTATCGCTACGTTTGGAAAGTTACTGCAAAATTCACTTTGTGACCATGGCAGTCGTGCAATTGCAATATTTTCAAACAGGACGATTGAGTTTGCCTGTTGCGATCGTAATCAGGTAGTAACAGTGATCCTTCGTTCCTCTTTTTTGAAGAACAATGAGATTTTACAGAAACACATGTACAAGCATTAATATCGATGCCTCTTTCCATTCTGTTTTATAGTATAAGCTCTTTTATAGAACAAAACCAAGCAGAGTGATCAAAACGACCAATTTATAATTTGTCACAGAAATTTTATAGATTTCCTATGGTGGATTTTTGGGAATTTATTTTACAAAGGAAAATGGACAAAGTCTTGTTTTTCTATATCGTGTGGGCTTTCATATAGACTTTCATTTTGGATTATTTAATATAATTTGTATACTTCAGCCGTCGGTTCAAGCTAATTACATTAAATAAATTAACTCGATTATGTTCCGTGATAAAGAAAAACTAGATAAAGGGGTTAAAGCGACATAACGAAGAAACAATGTCGAGAAAAAAGTACTAAGAAGGATTGGCTTTTAATATCTTAATCCCAGGAGAGATTAATCTAACAACCTCAAATCTATAAAGCTGCGACTAGCAACAGCTGACTATGATATGTTTCCTTCAGACTTTCGTGTCCTACTAAGCCGAGCTTTTTAACTAATCGAACCATTCCTTATCAGTATCGCGACGTTGACGTGAAAAATGAACCGTGGCATAGTTGTTTTCGGAGAATACTTCTCCAATATATTGCAATAGGGCGGTTAACTTTTTTGCTGCGGCGTAAAATGTCGAGAAATTATTATAGAATAGAAGAGAAAGGAGGTCTCTTGTCTTAGAATCGAAATAGTTACGAAAGATCCAAAATCGAGCTATTTTCGTACATATTTTTAACGCTTCGATCTAGATCATCACGATCATCGATCTTATACTGAAATTATTCTTTAATTATATTTATAAAGATACAAAGTTGCAGCCTATTCGTTAGAATTTTTGGTGCAATCAAAATATAAGAAGAAAATTCTATTCAACCTCGCTTGCTGGAGAAAAGCAAACACACGATTGGTGAAAGAAAGGAGAAGAGAAGATAAAGAAAAATGGGGAAGAGATCGATAAATTTTCATCATGATTGCCGTACAATTGGGGCCGTGTGCTTTCACGATTTCTCGATGTGGAACTGCTCTCGAATCAGGTTGAAAACCAAGCGAGAAAACTCTCGATCGTCGATCCGTGACACCTTAAGCGTGGCTATGTGGACACACGCTAAGCACACGTTCGAGAAATAAAACGGCCAAGTTATGCCGCTTTTTCCGGCCTGCTCTCCCTCTACGCGTTTACGGCAAACACACATGTATATACTGGGTGTCCTTGCGGAATGAAAGTACCCTGGAAAACGTGACCTCTCCTTCCACCTATGAGTAATGCGAACCGCTGATGGATCGAGGAGCCCATGTACAACTGTGCATGTGCACCCATGTTCCCTTCCCTGCTATCTTGAATGGAAAAGTTTCCAGAATTCTGCGGCCACTGGTTCGCGCGATTCAAGTGCAAGTGTCAGTCCTTAGTTACGCGGAACAATTATTAGCAGACTGTGGATATTTACGCAAATTTAAATTTTTATGGACATAACTGAAGAAATAAAATCAAAATGAAAATTTACTTCATCTACTATATATTATAACAAGTACTCTACTTTAGACATTTTATGCATTTAGGCATGTTACGTATATTCTGTTGACTTTTGAACTTTAATTTTCAAAGAAACGAATAAACGTTCGTAGTCTAGTTATTGGTAGCGTCGAGGTTATCTGACAGAGGAACGCGTAGATGAATTTGTAATAGAAATATATATTGAAGCAAGTATAAGTATAAGTATGGCTGATCCAGATCCTCACTCTAGCAGTGTTACATTATAATAGAATATGATAGATTTATAGTAAAGGACATTACCAAAAAATCAACCTTGGTGTGTAACTCTAGCTGAAAGTTACAGGAAACATCAATTAAAATCTACTTGTAGCTCTTTTGTTTGTAAACCTTGTTACCCATATGGACCTCTTCTTTTCTTAATTTTTTTGCTTCACTAAATTCTATTTTCTTCGTAACGGCGGTGTCGAGGTCACGGCTATACAAAAGAAAAAGACGTAGAGTTTTCCTAGAAGTAATTACTTCAACAGGTAAACTGCCAGTCTGTATGTAAATTCATATCTTTATGAGTGCAATGATAGAAATAGAATCTAAATAAAAATTTGTTTCATCTGCTAAATGCTATAACAAGTATTATAATTTTGATATCTTATACATTTCTGCATATTGCGTGCATTCTGCACATTTTTGCATCTTTAAATATCCCATAAATGCCTGAATATTCGCAATCTAGTTACTAGAACCGCGTAGTCTTTTTTCCATGAGAATCGCGTTAATGTGTAGCAGTTCGCATGGAGAAATTTGCTCGCGACGTCTTGGTAGTTAATTGCTCGTTAGAGGTGTTCCATTCGAGAACTGAGTGCAAAGAGATAGTTTTATTTCAACTTTGAGATATGAATTCTTGCACCCTATCGTGTAATTGAATTAATGTTATTGGCGAAGTTTTAGAGGTCATGAGTTTCAGGTTACGATATGCGATACAAGACGAGTCACAAATTAGTAGTGATAAATACATTGATAAAGTAAATTGGTAAAGTTTCCAATTTAATTTGAAAATTACATTTCAAAATTTATTATCCTGCAAAATTTATCACAGCGACCAGTCGCAATTGTAAGATACATTAATGACATTACTCATTTGACTTGTAACTTATAAAATTATACAAGAACTATTTTTGTATCACGAATCTACAATTAGTTGATAAATTATCTTTGTAAGAAAACCCTGTTACCAAGTACTGAAAAATAATCATAGACGAATATTTTTTCTTCTAGTATTAAAAGAACCATAGCAACGTGTGAAAACATCGAGCAACGACGTTAATTACCTACCTAAACACTTCACGGTAAACACAATCGTTAAAGGAAAGAAAGGAGTTTTCTATTAAGAAGCGAAGTTGAGCGTAGTTTGTTTCGATAAGAAAAAAGGAATTTGCCAGAGAATAAGCGTTCTTGGCATTCTGTTTCATTAAGCACGCAGGACGAGATGCTGTAAGTCCTTCGGATCGCGCGATAGGAATTTTAATGCGTGAACATTAACATAAAAGTATCGTTGAATTTGCCACTCAAGATTTTGTAAATTGTTATTCTAAATGCGCCGGTTACTTGTGAATTATTGCACCAGGCCTGACTGTACTGTTCCAGAGATAATTCGTGCAATTTCGTTGCCCGTACGAACCTCCCCCGACGAATAGCAGTTAAATTCACTTAGCGCTGTATCAGCATGATACATTAGCATGCTTGGCAACTGTTTCGACTTTGTTAAGCCTCCTTATATTAATTTGAATACAAAGTATCTCCTCGAATCGCCACCGTCTCCTCTTTCTACGTTATAATTTACAGATTTCACAAATTTGCATAATGCACGGACCTGTACGGAGTTATTCAAATTTTACAACGCTCGGTCGCATTGTTTCGGCTGTCATAATGACGCCACGTAATCGCGGAAATAATTGTTTAACATCTCGTCTTACAAAATTAGAAGACACCAGCCTCTAGGAAGTGAAAACGAATGGTTCCAATTTTTGTCAATCTGTCAATCTCGTTCTACTGGTATACGATCATTACTCGATTCTCAAGAAACAAATAATTTACTTCCATACGTTCGTTTATCGGAGAGAACATTGTGCAGCTTCTCTAATATAACTGGCTTAAACCCGTTACACACGTAATTTCAAATTCATTCCAGGCTAAGGAAGTAAATATACTCTTCTAACAATAGAACGTTTACATAGCAGGACATTGTATGAATACTAAATCGTTTGGCTAGTGTCCGTGTAACGAAGGTTCCACTATATTAGAATTCAATATGGAAACTAGCGCGAAACTATCGCTCTTATCGATTACAAAAGCGTAACTCGAGTAACAACGAATTAAAAGCTCTTATCGTTCGAGCAAAGTGCGTCGTTGTCGAGTTTCAACTAGGTGGGATAGCCAATAAACGCCCAAGGCAGTATGCATCGTTAAACGAACCTCACCCTCTCTTTTTTTCTTTTTTTTGGTTGCAGGTCCGGCCAACGAACAGAGACGAATTAGGAGGAAATTTATCGATTTCCGATCCCGAACGATCGACTGCGCGAAAGTGGAGCGGCTACGTGAGATCCGGTTTCGGAAGGACGGAAAAATATGAGCATCTCGTGAAGTCGGTTTAAAGTGCAGCTTTCAGACATCGAAGGGGTATAACATGGAAACCGAAGAACTCACTAGACTCGTAGATGAGATCTACAAGGTAAGCGTACAATCGAGTATCGATCTGGCGATCGTGCACTGGTCTCGCCAGGTTGGCTCACAACACCCAGCTTGGTTTCTCCTCATTGTAACGTACGATAGAAACCAGCCATAGGAAAACGGGAAAGTTCTGTTACACTTTCGATAAAATTGATCGAGTGGAGTCGTGTTTGATTAATTGCGCAATTAGGCGACAGCATCGCGTCGATTAACGCTTTTCTCTCGAAAGAAATGGTAACGTTAAGTAGCGTAAGGCGAGTTTTACCAATGACACGCTAATTCGAATTACTATATCGAGTTGTTGTACGTGAAATAGCCAATTTCTATTTTATTTAATTTAATCTAATTCAATTTATTGCCAAAAATATCCATTTTTTGTATATACAAAAGTATAAGCAGTCACATATATTCTGCTTTTTAATAGATTTTACAGATACTCTAAAATCTTGCGCAATTTAATGTTTAAATGCGTTACACGGAGATATATAACTCGCAGTTAGACGTTTTCTGTTTTTAAACTCCAATCTATAGCGTAAAAGAACTGTAAATTGCCTTCATACACGCTTTACCCCGTTTATAGATATTATCACGATTTTCTCGCTTACAGTCAACGAATTTTCCAACGAATCTCGTCACATGGCGTGTGAACGCCGAGGACCTTGATCATGTGTCACACGATACACATGGGGTAATGAAAAATGGATTTCCACGTGTGAGTGTGCTCTCGAGTAGACACAAGTACGCTCTCGAATATACGGGAATCTGGCCGTATATAAAATTTGCGCCACAATCTTCCTCTTCTTAACGGTTTAGCAAGTTCTTCTTCAGTGTATACGTCATGCAACGTGATAAGCTGCTCTTTCTCTCTCTCTTTCTCTCTCTTTCTCTCTCTCGTTGACCAACGAACGATTTAATAAAATTCGCGTTTGATAAAATTGTCAAAGATGAAAGTTGATCGTGGATATCGAATTTAGAAATTCTACTCTGCCGTCTGGAACTTTTTTCGGGGATATTACTTATCGTTACCCTAACGGCCTGCTATTTCTCTGCTTCTCTACCATCGTGTCTTTGCTTCCCGACTAAGATGCTGGTTTTTTATGTCCTTCTACTTTATCTTTCCCTCTCCTCTGCCAAAGGAAATGGATATCGACCTATGCTCCTGGAAATCACTTTCATCAATTTCCCAAAGGCTTCTTCCTGAATATCTCAACTTTGAAGAATGTTACGAACGTAGAGTATATTTTTCTTGCTTCAAACAAAAACGGGACTGCCGTTCCTTATTGTTCAATTAATTCAAAATTTCATTATACAGAAGCTCGAAGTTCTGTTACTGGAAACATAATTTTTCTATTATATAAAAACTACCGAATATACTTTTCCACTATATTTCGTGCAAAACCAAAGTTACCGCTTCCTGCGTTCAATTAATTCAAAGTTTCGTAATATAGGGTAGATATAGCTTTAAAATTTCATAACACAGCGTACAAAGAGTTTGCACATAGCCGTACTATAAATTCTGTTTCTCGCCAAAAAATTAATTCTGTTATATAAAAATTCTTACAAATTTTAGAAGTTAAGCAATCCTATCTTAATTAAGAAAATTGACAGTCTACTCGGCGTATTTATTAGCCAAATTTCTTTATAGAGACAAAGCATTCTTCGTTCAAATCCAATCATCGCAATACTTAACATGGAATACAGTGTGTGTTATAAATAGCTGACGGAGATTTTCGATCTTTTGAAACTTTCCAAGATGACAAACAGATTTATCTATTGTACTATCAACAGGTGTAGAAAACTATCATCTATAGATAAGATACCGTAAAACTTGTCTCAATGTCGGAATTTAATAAGAATAGTTATAGCGAACGCAGCAACGTGAATGTCTATGGAATTCGTGTGTGTAACGATGGATGAATAGCCAGGTCGTATAACCCTTTCGCCACTAACGGTACATATGCATGTATCCTATACATACAGCTTTTAAGAATTGCTAACGGTCAAATATCCTCCACATAGACTACTAATGAGGTACATGTATATGTGCTGTGAGTAGAGCTCGAAATCTGAAAGTAGGAAATTCTTCTCTTCTAATAGTAAGTTACGGATCATTTGAGTAACTGTATGCATATACGTCTGTAATCGTTTTGAACAGTTTTTAAGATTATTCTAATTTTTTTTATAGTGGTATAACAGTACAATATAGGCGTAATACTTACATCTAACTATAGACTTCGTCATAAATTGAATATAAATAATAATTAAATTTTCTTTGATACATCGTTAAATTTTTATACCAAGTTCGAAAAATACCGCGAACGTAGAATATATTCGCTTCGAGCAAAAAGGAAATTGCCGTTTTGGTGAAATTAATTCAAAACTTCAGAAGCCTGAACCTTTTTTTCGAGCAAAACTTTTCTACTAGGTATAACTATTTATATGTGATATTTCTAATAGGTATAACTAATAGGAAAGCCAGCTACAGACAAAAACTAATAAAATCTTGATTATTTTTAAAGGTGTGATTTGAACAAACTGTTGATTTACCTGCTACACAAAGTTGTTCTAATTGGAATCAAAATTTCGCCTGTAACACGTATCTGCTAAATAAACGAAAGCAAAGAAATAATAAGATCGTGATCGAAAGATAAGGTATTTTGAAACGTCGAAACTTCCAGTGTAAACGATTCGCTTCCAAGGAAAAGGAATTTCACGGAAAATTGATCCCCGACGCAACATCGTCTACTTTCTCTACCCGTGAACCATAACCATCATCCTCGTACGTTGCCGCGGAACTTGTGTTCGCGGTGGAAAGCTCCATCTACTTAGCTGACTGTACAAAAGTTTCCATCGTGGCACGAGCTTGCAGTTAATCCATCCGTTTATCCTTCCACTTATCCGTCTGTCTGTCTCCAAAACGTGCGTTTACGCGGAAGCCTGTAGACACGGTTGCCACAGAATTCCCCGATAATTAGGTGTCGCCTCGGAAAATTATCCGTCGTGAATACAAGCATGGCGGCGGAGGTGGAGGAATAGGAAGATACAGAGAGAGAGAAAGAGAGAGAGAGTGAGAACGTTGGATGGCGTTCACGGTAGCGAGAATGATTAGGCGGAAGGTAATCTTATTAGTCGTTCGGCAGTCAAGCTTTCCTTTAAACCCCAACGCCCTTCATCTTTGTCGCGATCCTTCGCACCGTGGAACTTCGCTTCCCCCATTATCCTCATAGACGAGCCACCGTTCTGCGTACTAACGACGGATGTTTCGTGGAAAATACCAAAATCGCGATAGTCAACGACTTACCATGGCTTAGATACATCTCTCGTTTCTTGCCATCCGCTGCTGTTATATCCATCAGGAAAGATATAGGCTTACTCCGGGAATATCGTATCTCCACTTTTTGAGAAATTTGAGTTTCTATGTGCAACAGACAGTTCTCTACTGTCTTTATGTCGTAGAAAAATCACATTTAAATACGTATGTACTTCACAAATTTGTCGAAGATATATAATATTTTTGTTTGTTTTATTTAGTGTACATAGAAACATTTTCGAGAACTATGATTCTTCATTCTATGTAAACACCGGTATTAATTATGTTTTTATTGTATTTAACAGTTAACAGACTCTACGTTTTATTTTCGTATTATCCGTATCTAGAAGCCTTGAAATAAAAACGCGTTTAATTCGAGAGCTTGAGAGACGTTTTTATCCCACACATAGAGCAGTAATCATGAATTCTGTATGGAATCTTTTTCGAACGAAATATCGATCGCTAAGGGAGTCGAGTATCGTGATTGAAACCAGGCATTTAAATATTGAAACACACTTAAAGATGAGCGATTTTTCGGTCCAGTTACGCTGTTGGAAACTGTTAACAACATAACAGTGGATCGATGGAAAATATCGAGAATAGAAACGAAAGTGCTCGTTCATACTTTATACAGAAGTTACATGCACAAATTACGTAACAAAATTACATCAATACTCTAACAGTCTGTGAAGTTTCTCAACAAAAAATCATCCTCCATTTAATATCTTGCCCAATCATTGGTTTATTCCCCTCTTTGACAATTTCTTCGGCACCTTACGTTCGTAAATGTACAATGAGTTTTCCGCTTCTACGTATCTTATTTGTCACCGTATTACTTTTCACGGGAACTTGCTCAAGGCGTTTTTATTATCCAATGATATCGGACATAGCAACTTTACCCAGAGTTATTCAACTCCTAGACACAATCGTTTCTTTCGTAAGAAAGAATATCCAGGGAAAAGCCAGAGAACAAATAACACGGTCGATTGCTCGTTTTCTTCATAAAATCACAATCAAACGGCAGAATGTAATCAACATAGAATAAAATAATCCTGTCTTCAGTAGAATAAAATAATCCCGAAGACAGTATAAACCTTAACTGTCTTGGTCCAGCGTCGCGTAGAGGAACGAAAAGACAGAGAAAGAGAGAGGATCGAGTAAAATAACATTGAGATCTTTCAAAGTCTTGCCGGAAACGAGATTTGTATGCAGCTTATTATATTCTCTAACATAATAAGCAGTTGCGGTTTGTCAGACGACAAGAGATACAAACTCAGATCCGAAGAAAGCCTTTTCCTGTGCTTGTAAATAATTCTCTCAAGGTATTTAATACGAGAGGAATATAATTGTTTGCAGTAATTATCGTCCACCTTAGCAATCATTAATATTCTGTAGAACGAGTTAGGTTAAAGGATTATAAAGCGGGGATCTATTAAAACGTTCGAAAGGAACGAGAGCGGAAACAACAATTACAACATCCAAGTAACTCAGACGAGCTCTGAACTGGAATCGTTTTATTTTCCCCGGGCGAATTGGAAAATCGTTAATAAATCGTGACAAATTGGAGGAATTCGCGCAGACCGTCCAATTAAATATGGCCGAACGAATTAATATCACCGCGAATGGCTTCGTTAAGACACCGTCCTGCTCGAATTAGTACCATCCACCCTCGATCTTTTCACTTTCTCGCGAGGAACAGTGAAACGCGAAGGAGAGAGAGAGAGGGGGGGAGAGGGAGAGAGAGAGAGAGAGAGAGATCTATCCTTCGACCGCGTCCATAAATTTTGCGGCCGTTGAAGTTATTAACGTAATTACCAGTGAAAAGCTTAAGGGGATAGCTCGTGACGCGGCGTGGTGGTGCTTCCCTTTTCGCACACCCTGGTAATCGATCTAACGTTCGTTCGTGGCTCAGCAGAAAATAAAGGACACAAATCGGTTTTCCGGAGCTTGGGACGCGTTGAAATTAAACTGCAACGGGCCAATGATCGGCGGGGCCGGTGTGGTTGCGACGCTGTTGTCGCGCGTAATCCCGGATAATCCTTTAATTTTTGCGGATTCCATTTTACATTCTCCTGCATACAAGCCACGCGGCGCTTGCACGGCTTCAAACTTGCACACGGTAGTACGTAAAGACTGCTATTTGTACCTGCTGACGCATATATTAATCATACGCGAACCTGTTTGGATGGTTGGCACGCGTATACGGCGTTTACGTATCGATACATACAGATTGCTACAGATCGTGTATCGAGAAGCGCGAGCGGTGCATGTTGAGTATCGATTCGTTGAACGTGATAGAGTTTGTCTCTTCTTTTACACGTATCCGCTTCTCACGCACGCTGAAATTTACGGTACTACTTGCGATCCGTTTTTCCGCGCATCGATTGGTTTGGATATCGTTTATGCGGCTCGTCAAGAATGCCGTTACACGATCATAATAAATAAGTTTCGTTAATAAACATCAGGATATCGGGGATTACGAGGCACGTCATAGGATTTGCGTTAACGCGACCGATAATCGGCTCCCGATTTTTCTACCGCTTTTCGTGTTTCACCCAGTGCCCGTTCGTTGATCGCTTCATTGTGTTGCTTTTAATTCCATCATGTTTGATCATTGTTCGATCTGTCGCGCTTAAACGAGTGACGTACATGAATATTAATGTGCGAGTATTTGCAAGTGTCACATTTTGTACGGTTTTGAGCTTTCTTGTTAACAACTTTTATAAATATTATATGGTACACACTGCTATCACGTTGTAATGTTTACCATTACGTCCGCAGAAAATGTCAATTTGTAAATCGAACATGTGGATTTGTAGTGACTACAAATCCCTGTAATTTAAAAACAACATTCTATATTACGTATAAAGTTCGATTACATGCTGTTAAAAACAATCAAGAAACACCTGAGTGTATTCAAAGAAAATTGCAAGTTCCGTTAACCGAAGAGGGTGATCGAAAATCGGCACCTATCGATAGCGGATATATCGACGCCCCGATTATCTCGAAGATTCTTGATTAATCGATGCCCGAAGGGAGTTTGTTCGCTCGTACTCGATCGGATTATTACGTTTCCGCGATAAATTGCTGGCGTACTTGGCCAGACCAAGAGACTCACCTAAACTCACACTAATGTATGCATCGCGTGGGTTGTGACGCCTCGCGGGCACCTGTTTCGAGGGGTGCCTCTCGATGGTGGTCTCGATGTAGATCGGAAGCCAATTAATATCCACTGGCATCCTCCACTCTGTCCCTCCCTATGGCGAGCCACCGGAATATACCCCCGTTGAAACATAACTGCACGGACCGTGATATACTCGCGCCATGGGGCTCTCTTGTCGGCGATGGGACCCCATAAACCTCGTCATGCGATAACACCGTTAACCTGTAGTTACCTCGTTATTTTCTAACGGCCACCGTCTCGAGAAAATCGAGATTGTAACGAGACGAGAGAGCACCTCTTCTTCCTACCGTGCTTTCTTTCCTTCTGGAATCTTTCGTGTGATTTACTCCGGCTTGATTTATCACGGCGATTCCCGCGGAAATTTACTAGCGCTCGAGGAGAGAGAGAAAGACTGGCTACTAGTTGGCCACGCTTATTCCGTCTTATCGCCTCGATACCAGCGCATGGACGATGTTGCGTTGTATGGTTTATGAAATTTATTAAGCGAATTCCTTTATTTCGCAGATACGTTGAAAATTATGGAGCGAGAATGCGATCCTCCGTAGGTTGCTATTATTAATTCTGATTGGTCGATTATTCGTTATACGGTAGTTCTAAACGTAGAATAAAGATCGCGCTCGCGATAAGAGTAAATTGCGGCGCGTCCAGTGCAACATATCTACTATCAAGACGTTAGAACTGTGTTCGTATTCTATGATAAGTATTCGTATATCTCCATCAGCCTGTGTACGTAGTTAATCGTCGTCTTATTGAAAATTATAATTTCTTTCAATTTCTATTGTTTCCCGGTTTATCTTACAAGGGAAGTATCTTTAAGTTGTCCGTTAATCGATATTCAGATAATCAATCATTCTATCGACCGATGTCCTGGCGATCGAAGTTCCATTGTACCATCAAAGCTTTAGGATCGTGTTCGTATTCCATCATTTTTCATTCAAAGTTCCGCACACGCGGTTAACTCGCGGATCACTTTATCATCGTAACAATATCAAACGACACTCGTCGGGGGCAAAGTTAACATTCAGTAACGCGTTAGTCGCTCCATGGTGCACCACACCCTCTCAATTAAAAAGCCGCTGTGATTAGCCAGACTCCAGTGTAAAGGTTCCCAAAGCCTGCTGCTACAACACCATTAATAATCTTTAAAAAGGTGAACAGACCGTAGCGGGTCTGGCAAAAGCCACAACTAACGCGCTTTAGTTGGCCAAGTAAGTACTGCACGTGTCCTAACGAGGGTCTGTTCATTGTGCATATTCATTAGGACGTTCATTATGACCATTTGTCGTCCACGGCACATCATCCCTAAACTTCCAGTTTTTTCAGGGGCGGCTTCCAGTTTTTAATACACCATGCGACAAGAAATCTTGCTGCGACGTTCGTTGCACACCTGTCAATGTTTCAATCTCCAGATCAATTAATTCTTTGATTTATAATTACTTTTTATAATTACTTTTCCCTTAGTACAAAATTTATACAATTTGGCATTCTATATAGGAATGTGATATTCGCATGTTTTTATATGTAATTCGTCGAGAGATTTTCCACGGAAGAAAAAAAATTATTTATCATGGCTGCAACATGGCAGCACGTTCAGGGAAGAACGTTTCGGGATACAATAAAAGAGAACGACGTAATTCCCTGAGGATGGCTTCGTATCGAGTCACCCTTCTTCCCTTTTTAATAAAGCAACTCCTGGATTTAACTGTCCCCTGGCCCTGTCAGTGATAAGAAATCTTCTGATTAGGGTGTTTGTCTTTCTGAACTAAGCTGCAGAAACTTCGCAAGTTATAAATCTCTCAGGGGGTACATTGATTAAAACACGATTTTTTACGCAAGAGATCGTAGGGGAATTCCTTTCGCATTAATATTTTGGTTTGTAACACAATTTTTTATGACAAATATGAAATCTTAGAAATCAGAAAGCAAGAATTTTTAGCTGCTGTGTGATTATTATATTTAATTAGCTGATATACACGGTGTTTGCCCGGAATCTTTTACAATCTTTTTCAACTCTTTGTATACCGTGGGGCCGAGTTGCGACAGATACGCGTATATACGATATCAGATACGACTCATATGCACATATGAGCCTTTCTGCTTTATCAGTTGTTTTCGCCGAACGCATATATGGGTTCATCGGCCAGATTGATGATTAACGCAGAACGAGTATATGCGGCACTAATACACAAAGGGTTTTAATAATACGATTTCGTGAACTTCTACTGGTTCGGTAAATGTTCTGTAGTCCGTGACACAACACCGATCGTCAGAGAGCGATGTCACGAAGTTTCTGACATAGCGGAGGACTCATATTGCCTCACTATATCGTGCCAGCGATTCTAAACAAAACACGATCACAGCGAAGAAGATCGCTGTTGCGTTACAAATATCCATAAACTGTCTGTGCTTCATACTTTCTTCCTTCCTCTTGTCATAGGTTAATCTTTCACACGCGTACTAAACCCCGCTCGGGAAACGTCTTTTAAAAATGGGGAAAATCGCGTCAAAATCCGAACAGCGGTTCTTGAGATTAGCTCGAACATACAGACGTTTCCCGGGAACTTTATTTTACGCTATGTATAGACACAATTTTCTTTGTTCTACTTTGAATATTTCGTGATTTAAATTTGATTTGACGAATAGGAAGAACAAAACAGGAAAAGAAACGTAAGAGTACGGCGATCGAACTCATACGAGATGGACGAATAAAAATGGTGGCCTACGGTGGGTGAAAAATGAATATCACGATCTATCGGAAAAACAAAGCACGTATCGTAAAATCTTGATAGAAGAGTATGGGGACTCGCTCGTTTCCGACTGGGAAACGGTTAATGATCACATCTAGATGCAATTGCGATAAAATATCGTTCTTGCGCCGGCAGGCAGGTCGGCTTCGGAGGAAATTGCGCCATTTTTTAACCGATAGTTAATAACGTGGATCAATTTTTTCGTTATCTGGCCATGAGCGTGGCGGCGGTTGTTAGCTGGTGCAATTAATGAGTCGCGTATTTTCGAAAGGAGTAGACACTGAGACGCGCCTCCCTGTCTCGATAGCTTGCGTCGTTAATGAGACAGAAATAGTAATGAACCGGCTTGGTTCTGTCGAGAGTATCGCGTGAATGAGTGAGGAATGAACAACTTTCTTTTTTCTTCACTTTCTTTTTCATTCCCTCTCTTTTTTCCCGTGGCACTTATCCAGATTTCCTGGCGCCCTTCGATTCTCTGCGTCTCGTCATCTGTTAGGATTCTCCGAGCATGTTGAATGTGCAAAAACCTGAATGTGTTCAGGATATATTTGTGGAAGGAACATTCGAATAAGAATCGATCGATTAATTCCAAATTAAACACATTGGTAAAATCACGTGAGTATTATTTATTCCCCACGATTTATACTTTGAATATAACTACGAAAATTATAGTTTTCCATTTTTTAACAGTTAGCTTTGAAACTTTTGTTCTACTTCAGTTGGAAAAATATCATTTTTATACAGATATTATCCCCTTCCGAATCATCATTGATTGAAAAAAGTGTTCCCCTATTGCGGACATAGATTTTAGCTCCAAGTTCCTCAGCTGATAAAATCAATCAATACAACACCGTTGTTTCAGTAGCGTGCAATTAATTATATTATTAACATCTATGAACGTTTCGTATCTGAATTATTAAATTGAAATTATAATTTCACCCCGGTCGAAATAAATGCAGACGGCATCATGAAAATTCATTCACGTTGCTAGACAGCGACGTTCATTGAATAATGGCTTTAATAATGTACCAATAACGAAACCTGTATAAATCCTTTGTGGATCAACGGATATGCTACTGAAAATACAAAACGTTCCTGGACAATCAGGTTAATTTCCAATTGAATCTTCCGATGACGGAATTCCTTCACCCTGCGAAAAGTCGTTACATATTCCACGAACACGTTACACCGAAAAAACGTACGCAACACGCGAATGTAAAAGTCTCATTTTTACGATACGATTTCTAGAAAAATTTCTTTCTTCGTTGTGTCTTCGTCCCATGTACGCCGAGGAGAAATATTCGCACGGAAGATCCTTGAACATAAGTTGGAAATTCTTCTGTAAAATCTGCGAATTGCGCGAATCTCTGGCGCGACTCGACTGGATCGCAATCCGAAACGTGATATTCCACAGGTAATGCTTGTTTCATGGGTGACAGAGAAGGAGCCGCTGGAAATCGATGTGCATGCCGCGCGTTATCGTACCGAGGCACATTGTCGTCATTCGAGAAGGATATAGATAGAGAAAGGAACTAGAAACGGCCAATTAAGGGCGAGGATACCAGGTTCTGTGACTGCATGCCTCGTCGATTAGATACAGCTGGCCTACCGACGAATTCTTCGACGATGGTATAGTTTCGACCATTTTTATTGTCAATTATACCGAGAATGCTTGTAAATAAGCCTTCGAGGAATTGCCAGTGGCTACCAACGGGTTATTTGGAAGCTTCGAATTCTGTTAATCGACAGATCCATCTGCTGGTAGTAGCGTGTTGGAATTTTTAGAAAGCGGTACCGATATTCTATACAAGTTTCTGTTCCACATCGTCAATGCGTCGACCTATAATGGAGATTCTTTTTTAACGAGGATTACAGGGAAACAGTGTCACATTTTTTGTCCTATTAAAATAGAACACGTGAAGATCTTTAATAAGTAATTCGTATTTATTCACAAGTTTTGGATTACGATCTGTTCTTTAATTTTCTTGTATAATACTCGTCGCTAGCTTTTTACGAGAGATGATAAATACATCGCGTTCTTTTCAAAGTCTGAGCAGATGCGAAGCTAAATTATACCCCGTACAACATCGTTGTATTAAAATAATTGCTCTTATCCACCAAGTGACACAAAAACCGGAGAATCAACAAAATTTCTGGACTCAGCACGGCATTTTCTCCATGGTCCTCAAATAATGTTAATCAACCGGCGTGGAAGTTTCTTTTGTTTTATTAAAGTCATACTTGGTAACTCCCTTGTTACGACACGAACTTCGCCGTGTTTCCACGCGACAGTATAAACTTGTTGAAATAACGCGGTCGGTGAAAACATTCCACAACGCGTGATATACAGAAAGCTTGCTTCTGAGTTGGCAACATTTATGATACTTATATACCAGCACGATCCAGATGTTCCGGGCTTTCCTGGCTATTAATTGTCAAAGCAGTCGACCTCTCCAAGTCATGTGTTTGTGTTGAGAGCAGACTTGTAACTGACGTATAACCGTGCGGGATTTACGTTTCTCCACCAAGAGGTAAACATCCAGCGAAAAAGTGCGAGAAAGCCTCGTTCCTGTTCAGTGTGAAAAATTTCCCGCAAACACGGCACAACTAGAGAGTTTTTCTCTTTTTTTTTTTTTTAACATCTATAGTACTCAGTTGTTTTACGTGAAATTAATATAATATCTGACAATGAGACATGATTGTTTAGCTTTATATACAGGATGCAGCCGAATAACATGTCAAACGGGTGGGAGGCGATTTCCTGTGAAAGAACAAGAAGGAAATATAGGATAACATTTTTTCACCAGAGGCTTAGTTTTCGAGAAAATCGAGTTTGAAAATTTATCGCGTATATGTACCTAAACACGGCTAATTCCATGAGAGAGTAATCAATAGGATGTTATTTTACATGTGAAAGTAAGTCGGAAATGAAGTTTTTTCATAAGGCGCTTTATTTCCGTAAAAAGAAATTTGAATTAGTTTATAGTTCACTTTAAACCATTCGTCTTTTTCCTCTTTCATTTTTTCTTCATACTTATCGTTTACGAGAAAAATGCTAGCTACTAATAGCGTGTATATAATGCATACCAAACAAATTTCCAAACACAGTTTTCTCGAAAACTAAGTGTCGGAAGAAAAGATGTTACTCTACATTTCTTTCTTACTTTTTCACAAGCGATCATCTCCCACCCGCTTGACATGTTATTCGGCCACGCCTTGCATACTATGATTTACGTGTGTCTTTGCTTATCCTATGTAAACGCGACGTTCCTTAATCATAGTTATGAACCTACGTTTGTACATGATCATGTTAAACATCACAAGTCACAGCAGCTAAATTATCTGAATTGAAATATGAATTCCCATTACATCCATCATGCTAAGCCTTTCGGAACGAAATATCGTATCTTCCGTCATTTGTAACTGTTTCTGAAGAACTGTACTCAACATGTTATAACCGTGGTATCCGAACTTCCATAAAAATGAAACATATCACTTGATATCCTGTTAGAAAGCACATACTTTGATAATATCGAGCAACGTCGAAGGTAAATATCTCAATGTACGAATATAGCAATTTTATGTTGCTTCATTAAAATTCGGAGATTCTTATCGACGTTAACCTGACACGTTTCTCTCATTAAACTCTTAGTAAGTCGGCTTAAATCCGTATCTTATCATAATCCAGTCACATCGGCGAGTTTATCTTGAACCTCAATGTCTATAACGAGTAGACTGGTTCGAGGTTGAATTCGGTTTCATAGACGGTAAACGTAGAATCGTTAACGAGAGAGGCGCGAAATTTTCCGCACGATCGCACGGTTACGGTTTTTCGAATCGGTGAAATCCTCCTGCGAATGGAAGAGTCGCGTTGGGATACGTCGATTGAAATAAAAATTCGGAACGGCGTTACGCGATCGAACGAAGCGTCGCAGACGTTGGCCCGCAGCCAATTATAAATTTCCCTTTATGCAAAAGGTAGCCTGGCGTGCGCGTCTCTTCATGCAAATTTCTCAACGCAATGCCAAGCTAACATTCCCACCGGTGGAGAAATTGTTGTCCGTGGTACACTTGGGGAAAAATCGAAGCGAGTCGCGATAGCGGCAAAATGAGCGAGAAGAGGATGACTCGTTACGCGAAACTTATTGAATATATATGTATCTCGAAGATTTGTTTCGACCAACCAATTTGAATATCGTTT
Organism: Bombus flavifrons; assembly: GCF_040668555.2. Taxonomy (NCBI): domain Eukaryota; kingdom Metazoa; phylum Arthropoda; class Insecta; order Hymenoptera; family Apidae; genus Bombus; species Bombus flavifrons. The sequence continues at coordinate 4,317,191 of NC_138455.1, read as the reverse complement.
TTACTGCTTTTCCTTCGCCTTCTCGTGACTTCCTTCTCCAGGCTAAATCGTGAATCTCTCCCCGATCGATCCTCGCTCGAGATTGGATATACAGCGCGAAAAAAAAGTTTAAGGGTTTAGGGTTTAAGGGTTTCTAATTTCCACAGATAATAGGAAAGATATTTGATGGAGGAAAAGTATATCTTCCACGTTGTTATAGCGACGATCAAATAGCATTGCCCCCGTTGTGACAAATTTAATATAGATAATATAGAAAAATATGTAAAATCTCCATAGCGAAATTTTTATCATAGTATTGTATTTGGAGAGTAAAACAAATCTACTAGGTGCCGTAGTTGTATTCATAGAAATATGAATTTACATAGAAATTCTCAGCCTTGTTAAAAACACAAAATGTAGAGTAACTCTGAAAATGTAAATTATATAGTTGGTAACAACTTTCAGAAAGTATGAATTGAAGAGAAATCTGAGCAAGAATATCCTCGATATGTGAAAACAATCGTCAAGTTAAATACGATTTGTGTTTTCACGCATCTAAAAAGATGCTTTACACGTAAACACTTAACAAGATAAGAGACAGACTGGAAGTGTCAGACCGATCTTTTTCCACCACCTTGTATGATTCACGATATAGGGAAGTTCTTCTGGAAATTCCGAATCGAAATTCTCGCGCACTGCAAACAAAAGAACGCGATATACTCCGCGTTAGTGTGCAAATACGAAAGATATAATGTTTAGTTTACTTTCTGCACCGCTATACTCGATTTTCCCTGTCGCGATTCCGCGTACGTCAGCGGATGGCGATCGAAACGCAGAGATTGATAGCGGTTTGGACGAAAGAAGAGAAAAAAGGAGGTAAAGATTCCGCGAAATGAAATGTCGGAGAATGTATTTGGAATCGAAACTTTCATATCGGATCACTGAAAATGATGCTTTTGAAAAAAGATAAGTTTTCCTCGATATCGATTTTCTACTTTTTGCAAATAGTTGCACAGAGTTCTGGTCTATACGTCGGGGAAAAAGAAGAGTGGCAAGAAGAGCGGAATCAAACACGGGAGAACACGGTATATTTTTACAGGTCACCGAGCGCGCGAATTTTTCTTTCGTGGAAATACAGTTGGAAAAGAACGGTATATGCGCGATTTGTCACGGGCCTCCCCGAACGGGGGCTTCCTTCGGCATTAAAATGGCAAGATAAATTTTACGACACGTCATTGCGCGTGTTGTTTGCCAAATAAAAAGAATGCCGCTCGATTGTCGTAACTTGAATCTCTTTATAGCCTTGCACACGGGTTTCGCTTCTCGGAAGCTTAATGCTAGACAGCGTTATCACCGCTGCGAACAAAAATATCCTGAATAATTCTTGATAGAGCGTCAATAAGATTGATATATGTACATCTTCCAGTAATAAATGTGTGAAACAGTTATGATTGAACGGTGATTATTGCGTAGGTATATTCTTTAATGCTATCTTGCGAAGCGTTGCACGTGGCTTACATTCTGCTCCCTATGCATTTGTGCGAATAGTTAAAGTGAAAAGGAAAGATCGATTATGATTGACGCAATTCGTTCGATAGTTCCGCTTGATCTGTTCTATTGAGTGCAAGGCTCACACAAGGGAACGTTATAAAATGATTCTATTGTCTGGTTCGAGTTGAAACGTTCTTGGAGGTGGATGGAACTTTCAGCGGGGAAACTTAGTTTTAGTAATTTCGATTTCGTACGTTTGGTTGACGCCTAAATCCGTTGATCGTCAGTTCTTATTTTTGATAAGATGAAAGTAAAAAATAATTAACGAAATTCATCACCTATCACAGTGTCAACGTCGAAAAAACATACGTCGAAGGAATTTTCAAAATATGGAATTTTCCAGTTTATTGTACCGAACACCTCAATCGTGAGATTCGAGACTTTTGTCTCATATCATATAACGTTAATAGAGTTCGGATAATAAAGTTGAGACTCATAGATACGATCACGATAATTCATCTAAGACGCAAACTAAAGATTAATGGATTTTATTGGCAGTTTTCAAAATTCGAGGTCACGGAAATTTCCTACGAGCACGAATCAACAACATGTCTATCAATTAATCCTAACTTGGGAATTACGCTAGAAACCATTATTGATGGAAACCGGCATGATTTCGTCACCTTTGAACCGTTAACTCTTATCTTTGTGACAGTATCGGTCGTTTGCGTGGCGCGTTTCCCCTTAAATCTCGGTTAAACGTAACCCGGCAGGCACATTTTCGGTCCGGCGACGTAGCAACCGATCAGAAATTGGCCTATGGTAATTTCCCTCGTTTCTCTTCGCCGGTTGGAATCATGCCGGCGCAGATCTCCGGTGCTCTTTTTTCATTTGTCGTTCACGAAATTGCCGAATGCACAGGGGCACACGTGCGCTCCTACAGGAATGGATGTTTTCCTGGCTTCAGGAATTCCGTATGAATATTTATGAGCGACCATCTCGACCTGGGCGCGGTGGATGGAATCTCTGTTTTCCTCCCTCTCTTTCTCGTTTCCATCTTTTTCTCGTATTCTTTCCTGCTCGATACATTCCCTCTTCTTTCCGCCTTATCGTTTTGAATCCCATCCTCGGCTTTCGTCTAGCCATTCGTCTATCCATTTCCCTTCTTATACCATCGCTGCCTCGCTGTATCCTCATGCTACTCCATAATCGTTATAAAATCATAGTTTCGCTTCTATAAACATCGTTAAAGCCGAGATCGTGGCGGTCGTTCTGGGGAGATGGAATTAACGGTAGAATGGTTCGAGAGCTTCGAATCCGCTTCATCTAAAACTTTTTCCTTTTGCCTTGCAGCGGCTTATGAGTCTTTTTTGTCAACCTCGCTTCATCTCCTCTCCGGTAAATTAAAAAACTGAACCAATCGATCTTTCAGGTGTTTTTCCATGCCATTGGACCTCCGGTAATTATCGTTACCGTGTTTGCATGGCGATACCAAGTATTTGTAATCCCTGATTAATATTCCGTTTCGAAGTTTATTAAAAAAAAAAAAAAAAAGAAAAAACATAAAGAAGAAAAAAGAATGGAATAGTTCGAGAATTAATAGTCTTGATGCAGTTTACGATATCGATAGTTTAAAACAAACCGCAGAAGTTTACCGCGCGTGTATGAGAAGTCACTATTCTGTAAGGTTATCCAATTAGCGATGAAACGTTAAGTGAGCTTACGTATCCTGTGGCCATCGCATTGATAATGACCGTGCAAATATGCAAATCAGCGAATTTGCATTGAATTTTAATCTCCAAAGCGTGGCAAAGTTTTGGCACATTTTGTGCAAAAATTGCATCGCACAGGTCCGTCAGTTCTTCTGCAGTTTGAAGAATTTTCGCAGCTACCGGGCTTTCTTCAAAGTTAAAATGACCGTCACACTGAATCGTTTACACAATTAATTTCATCGATTTTTACGCTCAGAGGTAACGGATACGACTGTAATTAAGTAGAACGAAGCTAGTGGTGTCACGATTTCTTCGAACAATTTTATCTTTTCTTTATCGTCGCGGCACTCCGTTTACGATTTTACGAGATACCTAATTCGTTCCTCTTTCGTTCGGGTTTAACCGAACGCGTTCGTTCTCTCTTCTAACATGCCGTTTTCTTTCTTTTATTCTGCTCGTTTGATTTCCCCATGTGCAAACGGAGAAACATTCTTTCTATTCTACACGTGAATACTACTTCGACTACTTGAATTTCTTCAAAGTCAATAAATGCACTTTTACGTAGCAAAACAATTGTGATACGTGAGTCCAATGCTGTAGTTCGCAAATGTGCAACCAAGAAATTTAAGTGTTTTCAAACGCTTTACCCTGTCCTTCGACTTGCACTTTTTACGTCTCGCCTGGGATCCCTTGAAACAAGGTTTAGCGAAAGAGATGAAATCTTCTCTTTATACACTTTCCAGTAGACTACAACTGTTCTACACCACATTCTTGTTTATGCGGTAGATCAATGGAATAGTGAATTTTTAATCTGTTGTTTCCTCAAATTTAGGAAGTGACGCGCGAATACCATTATCATCCCTTGCAAAAATAAATCTAAAAAAAATTTTTATAATAAGAAGTTTAATACAGGAGGGTTTCATTTTGGTGAAAATTTTGTAGATTCACTACAACCGAATTAACGACTTCGTGTCAAGTAAAACAGTCAGGTGGTTTGTAATATGTAAGTCTGGAATTTTATCCGTTTTATTATGAAATTTGTTTCTATTATGCAAGAGCGTTTAGTGACTCGTGACTTGTAAATATCTGCTAACAATATTAATTGAATTACGCAAAAGAGCTCAGATATTAATATCGAATCTAACATTAAAGCGGCGTAATTACAGCGAGTTCATTATGCAAGTATTCTGTGTAAATACACCACTTCAACAATATACTACAAAATGAACTGTTCCATCTCTGCTGGCCTGTTACGCAATGATAAATTATTACAATAGAAGATGTGTACGATAGAATGCTTCACAAATTTCGAGATAAAATAATCAGTTTTATTAGTTAGCACAGCAAATAATGCAATTTCCTTTCCCGGATACGAAATCTGTTTGTGAGTCATATCTCGAACTGATATGAACCGCTCGAGGGGCAGTTCGGAACTGAAGCATTAGGGCCTTGTTTCCGGCGTGGAAAAACTTTCCTGCACTCCTCCTTTTGTCGCAGCCTGCTTTCTGAAACTTATTTCCAGATATCGATCCAATTTTTTTAGTCGTGTCTTTTTGCCGTGCCTCTTCACGATTCGGTTCGATTTCAACGGAAATGGTAGTATGGATGCAGTTTTTAGACCGCGAGAAGTTCGATGAAAAATACCTGTCTCATCCGTCTTTCTCTTAAAGAATCGTTCTCATATTTTCAACGAACATACCGAAGGGTTTTCTCCGACCAACGTACCAAAGATCTTTTCTTCGCCTTTCTCTCTATTATTTTTCGCCATTTTCTACACATTTTTACGACAGAAGACAAACTCGAAGAAAGGACCCCGTGAGAAATTTATTTCTATTTCTGTTAACATCGAAACTACCGACTAAGGTGTAAAATGAAGAAGTGATCTTTTTATGTATATTTTAGAAACAATCGTTTAAACCTCCAAAAATGTGCTCTACCGAATCTACGACGATTTGAGAAAATTCTCACGTCGCAAGGTACACTCGGTTTTCGTAGAACCAGTATTTTGGCCTAGTTCACCATGCTTTGAGAAGTCTACTTCTTATTCAACCCAAAACTAGATGTTCGTTCTGCCGGAAAATGTTCATTCCATCTCATTTCCTTCGGGGAAAGGCGAATTCCGAAAATTTCGGAACACCAGATTCTCTCTCAGGTCGTGGCTTGAAACCTGATTGCCCTAATTCCATTCTCACAGACGGAAACCTTCCAAAATTCTCGGTAATTCACGTCAGTGTAAATTCGCCTCGACTAACAACTGTTTTCCAAGTTCGATCTGACCGGTCGAACTCAGCTATCGCTTGTCGCAATGAAATAGAGATTTTACGCTTTTCCTGGCGATAGAAACTCTCGAATCTATGTCCAATATTTAAAGAAATTGATTTATTTGTTGAAACTATCGAGGAGCTTCAGGCGCTATTGGACAATGAATCTTGAACTTTGTAGGATTGTAAGAATTATTCTAAACATGTCCGCTTTCATATTTTCTCGAATTTCGCTATGGAATTTTTCAAAGAACCCAATAACATCGAACGAAATTTCCTAGATATGTAAAAATAATTGTCAAACGAGATCATAGAGTATAAAGGCACCAGTAGTAAAATATTAATAACATCAATAAATATTTTATTACCGTGGTATTTATTCAACTTCCTTTATCTCTATTTTCGCAACGAAATTTTCTTTCAGACAATTATAAATTCTCACAATAGCGGAGAGTGTAACTGGCAGTAAAAATTTATCGCGAAAGCATATTCAGGATGGTCATAAAAATATTCCAACGTGAAAGTAAATTTTACGTACACTAGATACGTACGTTTAATTACATACTTTCTAGGCTTTCGAAAATTTTTACGTAACCGTTCGCCTAAACAAGAGAAATATGCAACAACGAAACAACAGAACGTTCTTGTTCACAAATCAGCGACACATTTACGTACGTTCTTATAATGTTCTTCGGAAAATTTCTTTGCACATTATCTCCGCATCAACCCCACGAAGCTCCGCAACCATCTACAGTTGTTCAAACTGCAAATGAGGCGAACTTTCTTCCAATATGCTTATCGCGACTAGCTTCTGGATACCAAATAAAACGCATTCGAAGTTTACATGCCGGCGCGGTTGTTACTTGTTCTGCCGTTTCGAGTTTCCCGTTTTGTAACAGTACCTACCGCTTGGTAAAAGTTGCGAGCTGATTCTCGCTCCTGAACGAATACCATCGATAGCTTGTTTATCGAAACTTTCCTGCCCTGAATTTGTTCTGAATTTTCCACCGTGTAGCTGGTATGCCGTTTCGGATGAGCTCGTTGTAGTTTTCGAAAGTCGAAGGAATAAAACTTTAGTGGAAAGTGATACCGCACGACGTAATCGAATTTTTAATTTGAGGAAATTGTCGTGTATGATCGATTTTAGAAGACTGTGGATTTTTATACAAATTCATATTTTTAGGAAATATGATTGAAAAGATAGAAGCTAGCTAGAGAATTTGCTTTACCTAGCAACTATTACAGGAATACTGTATCTCGAATATTTCATATATCTTTTCATATCGTGTGCAATTTTGCGCTCTGAAATTTCCTATGAATGCGTAAAAACCTGCGACCTATTGATTAACGAATTACAGAAAATTTTTGTTGAGAAAGCTCTTGAAACCAAAACTTTCCAGGAGCGATACATGAACTGTGAAAAAGCTTCAAAAGAGGTAGAAAGAGGTACTCGATTAGTATAAAACGTTTTTCGCACAAAAGTGTTTCTATTCATCCTATTTCGTTGCAGTAACTAACAAAGGAAACCGGTGTGCAAAGAACAGGATAGGAATAAAAGAGAAGAGTAATACACGGATTCCAGAAAAATTGTGGCGTTAATGGCCCCGTAATATCGGGCAAATCGCGGTATAATTCAGCATTGGGGCGATAAAAGTTACGTAAATTCGGGGATAAAAGGAGGTTAGGCGAGCGTTTTCCCAGGTTGGTTATCCAGGAATGAGACGACTCGTTTCCTGGCCGTTCGTTTGCAATTCTTTCGTTCTCGGTTGGATCGTGCACTGAGAGAGAGAGAGAGAGAAAGAGAGAGAGAGAGAGAGAACACAGAGGGAAAGGCGAATTGTTAGGACTTATCACGAGTTGTCCCGAATCCCGTGAAATTTTCTACCAAGCGTCTGCTTTTAAATGCTTGTTGGTCTCGAGGACGAGGAACTCTTTCGAGGGCAAGAGGAACACCCAGCCTTAATGGGAAATAATAAGGAACATGGTCGTGCGAAGCACTTCCAGCCATCTGCACTTCGAGCAGAGATACGAGTACCAGGGCCGTACACATTGGTGATCTTTACACACCTATGTTGCGTATATCGACGTTAAAGTCCAACGAGATGTTTTACGACCTCGAACAACACGATTTCGAGCCTCCACGTGTACAACGACCGAGTGTTTCGAAGTTAATCACTGTCTCGATAAGATTTAGTGGCGTTTTGCGAGATTTATGAGAGACAATCGGAAACCGAATGAAAAGAATTTTTAGCACGTTGACGACGCGTGTCGCGTCGGGGTTAGTTTTCGAACAATGGCTCGACCGACTTAATAGATGGATTTTTACCAATTTAATTTATGGTGATTATTAATTATTTGTGTGTATAAATATATAAAGTTGAATAAAATTGTATGTACAATGATGTTTGTTATTAAATTAGAAACGCGTTGCACAAATCCATCGCGCATATAATAAGTTTCAAAGTATATTCATTCACATAGCCCGTCAACAGAATCTTTGTAACAATATCTAGCTTTTCTCTTGCTTTGTATAATTTGTACATTACACGTTGACTTCTGCCTCTTTAGAAGAAAATTCCAATTGACAGGAATCAACGATAATTTAATCATAGATGAAACTTCGTTAAATCAGAGATTTCGTAATAAAAAGTTACTCTACTAGTTACCGGGATGATACAGCTCGTCATTGATTAATGTTATGTTTATTATTACGAAATTGTAAAATTAGCTGTTTCATAAAACAGAGTCGATCAATATTTTCTTCTGTATTACACTCACGAATAATCATACTATTTACTCTTGTAAATACATTCGTTTGCATAATTTCATATATCATTTCTGTCGCTTTCTTCGTTTTATTAAACGTGCTTACTGGAAATAAAACGTTCATTTGCATGAACGACGCGATAGAGTAAGATAGCTGTTACGTAGCTCCTGTTACGAATATCAGCGTGCGAAAAACGCATCGTCTAATCGAGATACGAAGTCTGTTGTCAAAGGGTTACAAGTTTTTCAACCAAGGGATTCACTCTGTCGTCGAACTCAAAATTTCTTTGTAAAATTGTTTGACACATTCCAATCGCTTCCCTTTGATGTTTGTTTGTCTAACACTTTATAGTTCGATGCACTCAATTTTCAATAAACTCCACTTTGTACCACCTAATCCTCATAAAAGCTACTTCATGGAAATTGCAATGGGATAGAAATATTGATTTAAACTTAGTAATAATCAACGATAGTTGAAATTTAAATAACAGAAATATTCATTTTCGAACGGAAGCATAGGAGTTTCAGAAAGAAATGGGAATTTTAGAAAATTGTACCGTTTCGAATGGAAGAAACTTTGTGAATGAGGCCAGTTTGTAGAGATGCAAAGAAGATATGGAAGATTATACGAATAAATCTTGGTTTGATTACGGCCCTGGACTTACAGTATGCATTTGTGTGTGTGCCTTTAATGCCTTCGAGAAGTGGCCGATCTCCTCTCGAAGAGCCGAGCGAAAGCAACTTTCTCGTCGTACCGCGTGATCTTTCGTTTCACGAGTTCCTCCGCGAACGACAATCCTACGCGATTTTCCATTCGACGAACACGTACGTACAGTATATGCTACCATCTACAAGTACCTGGAAACATCGATCGACTTGTCGCAACGATAAATAAACATTATGAAAATGAAGAATTTAACGGGAGATTAACGGCAATACCTGTCATTTTCTTATGGAATAAAGTACGATTATAAATTTCTATTATTTACCTGAATGCTTATCAACACATTGGAATACGAGAATCGTCGATGAATTCATCAAGATTTTAAATGTCATTGCTTCGATTAATCTCACGTCCATTGCGTATATTACGTTTCTTTTAGACAAGGATTGTAAATGAATAAAAAAAAATATACTTTCGCAATAATTGGTACAAAGATTACACGCGAAATTTTATAATTTAGCATGAAATTGAATGGATACTTCATTATCTGATCTATAGGTCGGATGAATTTTTTAATAAAGGTTGGATTCGATGAAAATTGGATCCGATGAAAATTCTGATGAATTTTTTAAACGACAATACTGTTTCATAACATCGAACGTTTATGGATGCCAATTCCGTTATTTTATTTATATGAAAAATCAATTTTAATTTTAATACATCATATTTTTCTACGATATCGTATAAGCGTGATAATACTAAAGAATAAAATTATTCAGTTCGTCATTTTATTTATCATTTAGCGGTTAAATGACATCCTGTCGAAGATAAGCAAGTGTCCTGTTACTTTTGTACGGTAATGTATTTCCAGCGAACAAACTTACCAAGGTTCTTATTATTCGCTTGACTTCGTCGTTTTCTATCGCAGTTCTCATCGTGCAAACTGCATTAATCGACCCGTTACGTTAATTTGATGTCTGAAATAAATCCACGACGATAAGGAGCGCCAAGTAATATCTGAAGTAAATTGAAGACGGATGGATGATTTCCCAATAAAATTAAAAGTGTAAAATCCTACATGAACAAGCGTAATTTTTCTTTCCACACTGAAGAAATCTTCTTCTTTTTTTTCCTCTATGGTAGCGATTTTCAACTTTTTCCATCTCACGGCACACATAAACTGACATAACTCACACAAAAAATGTATTATGTTTGATTGAAGACGGGACACTCACGTCTATCGTGTTGTTTTGCACGTAGTGATTTTTTAATTTGATAATCTAACGGAAGAAAAGGTCAGTGCCACTGAACAAATACTAAATACACTTGTATTTATTTCGTATCGTATTTTATTTTAACGACTACTTAGTTGACAAGCAGTTGGTGGTGCATGTTCGAAAAATTTTTGCTGCGAACTCGTTGGAAATCGTTGTTCTAAAGAATTGCCGCTACTTGTAATTACAAATTGTCCTGCATACGTTTCGATATCCTTACAATCGACTCGATGCTATTAGAACTTTCGAGCTCGGCGATGCTGATACAACGTAATAAATAGAACGGGTTGGTCCGTACGATCGTAACTCTTTACATACGTCGCGGCGATGCGGTTGTGCAACCGGAGGTGCACCACTGCGTTGCTAGAAGGTCGTAGGTGCTCTCAGGTAGGTTAGTCGCCCAACAGGTTTCCATCGCGACCAATGATCTCCTGAAAGTAACGAGGAAAGTCCTCCGTTTGCCATTGGACGATACGTGAGAATGTCTTCCGGAAAAGACGCCCTCGCATACAATTTGCATTCGTTTCTTACTTGAGTGGTTAACGCGTGTGTGTAACCCCTTCTAAAGGTTTGCGATGAATTTTAATCAGCGTTCGTCCAGGGATTTCTCTGCCCTTTATGACATGCTAATTCTGACTAACACGATTAAAAGTTGCTTAAACTGTGCATCATTTATAATATCAAAATGGAGGTTTATCATGCAAGAATAATCTAGAGAAACATATGGTGGCGGACAAAGGATGTTTAGAAAATAAGGAGTATAAAGACAAGAATTTGTATTTAGTAAAAGCAATGAATAAGTAAAATATATACCGTAGAATAGATAATTGTTACCAACATGGTAACAAAGTTTTAATCACGAAACTTACTAAAATTCATAGTATATCAATTTTTAATTTCCTTTTATCTGCCACTGTATTCCACTAAAAAGTTTCCTGTGTTGAACGGTGTTCTTTTGCACTTTCACTGAGCGCGCGTGTGTATGTGTGAATGTATGCTTTGCCGATAGAAGTGGAACAGACAATGATAGTTTTCCGGATCACGGTTGTCGATTAAGGTTGTGCAATTGCAAACTGCCGCAGAAAGGTCGAAGGTGCTTTAGGCTGTATAGTCGACTGACGAGTTTCTAGCACGGTGATTTCCACCAGAGTAACGTTACTGCGTTTTCACCGTGACAAAACGATAGTTGCTTCTTTCAATGTGCGAACAATTCGAAATTAAAATACCGCTGGGAATTTTAATGTACGCATACGCAACATCATATTTCTAGATATTAAAAATACGAACAACGAATTCAAGAAGTGAACTTAGTTGAATATTAAAACTTTGTTTTAATAATAGATATTGCTAGTTCCGATATAGCTAAGAGCCATTGTCTGGTTATTCACTGCATCGGAATAGATCAAATCCAATAGGTTAGAATTCAAGTAGATTGATGTATTAGTATTCGAGAGAAGCCAAGCGCGAAGTAAGATCTATACCTGTGTCCCGCACAGTTCCACCTTACGTGTACAGGTGTACACAGGCTGTTAGACGGATCTATAATACCTCAAAGATTTTCAAGCTTATCACGAAGCATGAAAAAGAACCATTTAATCTCTATGTTACTCAATAAATAACTGATATACGTAGTTATAAATTGTAACAATGAATATACAAGACAATATGGAACGAAGCAAGAATATGAAAAATAGACACGTCGAATAAATTGTTGCGCGCATAGGATGTAAAATGTTGCATACAGCTGAACCTCCTATAATTTAAATTTTGTTCGTCGCACGTTTTTCTAAAATTGAACGACCTCTCAACTAAATAAGCGAGTTCTTTACCCTTCTCAGTAAGCACCACAAGCTCTTAAAGTCTTAGAACCTTATTTTCCAACACTTCGAACGCATTTCCACGGCAATGTTTCTTGAAAGTTAGATACACATCGAGTATCGATCGACAGAAATTTCAAAACGATTCGCTCGGCACGAGGCACGATCTTATGAGATCAAGCGACGTCTCGTCGATGTGGAAACCGGTTCGCGTAGATCGCATCGCCTCGCGGTAAGCTTCTTTTATAAATGACTAGACATAAAGCAGACGCGAAAGGGCTATACTGTCCAATTAAGTGCGTCGATACTTGCTCCGTTAACCAATTACGTTAAGTTACGAGAAACTGGCGAGTCTGAATATGTATTAGGAGGTTTATTTATCGACGACCATTCGTTTCGTCACTTCGCTTTGTATTAATAGCAGCTTCTAAGCTCGTCCTGAATTCATAAACCCGGAATGAACACGCCAAGTAAATAACGACGATCATAATTCTCGTTTTGATGGAGGAATTTCGTGGAAAACACGGCTGCAAGATTGTATTTAATTAACCGAAATGTGTACAGGAATCTTCTCTTTAAATTTTCCTTCGATACGCTATCAATTGAGGTTCATGAATAATTGATCTATAGATTGACTACTATCGAGGCTCGTGTTGCAGTACATTGACTTATACAGCGGTGGTTTTAATTCCAACGAATTTACGCCATGGAACATTTAACGAAACAGTGAGCTTCATTCCGTGAAACAAGACTTACGCAAAGATATTCGTAATTTATACAAATAAACAAGTTTATGCGGATGGAAATTAATTAAATAAAATATTCTAAGGAGATACAGTCATGTGCCATATCCGTATAAAAAAAATGTAGCAATGTGGTAGAAATATAAAGTGGTAGAAATTTAAACGTAGCTTTACGTTACTGGAAAGCTAGAGCTTCAAATGTAATTTACTCGGTTTACAATTTTTCTACCATGGATCCTTTTGCCAGAGAGCTCACTGCGAACGAGTATAAAATTCCAATAGAGCGTAGAAGGTGTTATTTGCGTTTACAGCGTGGACAATGTTGGACGAGAGGTTGCATAGAACCGCGAATGTATCTACGGCGTGACAGACTCTCGGACAATGTCGTAGTTCGGCCAGGGAACACGGTGAATCCAAAGGATCGTATAGATTGTGGCCCCACACTGAGGGCGGGCGAATGCAATTAAGGATTACGCGGCCGGGCGTAATCGTTCGAACAATGCCGGACTTTTACTCCTGATATTATCACGCCATTGTACCATTGTATCCTGCGCGATACTATATCGAGAGATAAAGGTAAAGGTTGAATGAAATCGGAGGAGAGGAGTAGGGACGATGGTTAGAGCAGTTGTATAAAGCGATCCATGGCTTACCCATTAATATATCAAAAACTGATTTACATTAAAGATGGATCTCCTCTACGTTTACGTAAACGTATATCGGGTGTACGTTACATAAACGATATACATGTATCGTAGAGATTTTATTTTAATAATCTTTAGTTTAGAGCAAGCTATAATTGTTACGAAACTTTCCATATAATCGCTTCTCGTTATTTATGATTTCTCATTAAAATAATATTCAAATCGACGTGTCATAGGAATTTAGTTTACCTTGCAGCGATACAAAGTTAATTTCGCCAAATGAGATTCTTGCGAACCACTGCGCTTCATGAGATGATACTCGGAGCGCTTAGAAAATAGAAGTTCGATCAAAGCTGCATAGAGCAGTCGTTGAACAATTTCTCTTTTCACTTGCCAGTGTCGCGTCGATAGAACACGACCTCTTTAAGCAGAAACTGCCAGCAGACGCTAATAGATCAGCTTTCCATGCCGCGTCATTTGTAACTGGAGTCTTACAGAACAACGATTACTGCGCGAATTCTAGGCCATTCGATGGTTCTTCAAGACGCATCCTGCCTCGCTGATGTTTCTCTCACGGCTCAATCAAACTCCTACAGCATCTTTTATACATAAAAAGAGCTTCGATTTATCGCACGATGATTCTTCTGACATCGACACTTTACACGACGCCTGTTACGTCACCATAAATTAACGTCGTGGAATATTTTCAGAGATATATTAGAATGAATCAAAACTATTGTAACCGGCTGGCAACAACTGTTATACAAACTGCTATCGAATCGAGAGAGCGAGAGGTGGAAGATAGAGAAGTGACTGTGTACGGTATGAGAGAAGGAGGCAAACTGACAAGAAGAGAGAGAGAGAGAGAAAGAGAGAGAGAGAGAGAGAGAGTGAGAGGACTCGAAAGAGAAGGGTATATCCCTTTCTCGAGCGATAGTAAAGTCTAGTTGCTCCAGGGCACTTAGTTGGTTGCGTAATTCTGCCAGAGCATTCCACTGGTCCACTGTTAGCAATCTGTCTGACTATCCGGATCACGACTGACCGATTGGCAAACACGATAGACACCGGTTATTCGCTTTGTCCCCCGGGCCTTTTGAAGATCCCGCTGTTTAAAGTACCTGGCTCAGCCGGAGTCAATAAAAGTGGATAGGGAACGTGAAAAACTTTTCTGCTGCAAATACTCTGCTTATAAAAAATTTGGGTACATCTGTTACGTCTTTGTTTCCTCTACTTAAAAGCAAATTCTAAAGTCCGATATTTCACGTCTGAATGCCCGCATACTTTTGCATTACACACACATATAGTTTTACTTTTTATGCTATGCAAATATTTGTACAACTTTCTTTCGGCTGCATTTAAGCAATTTTAGTAGACATTATTAATTTACGAGAACCTGAAAACTTTAGGATTGTTGATGCTATGTTGTAATATTGTCATAATTGATTACCTACAGTCGAGTAGCTGTATTTTTACTGGAAAGGATTATACAACTACTTTTATGATATAACTATTTCGACAAGTTAGCTGAAGCAACTTCATAAAAAGACGGAACTTTTATTTCTCACTTGTATATAGATAAACACGTGGACATTGTGGCCTTGAATGTATTCGACGGTCTGTTTCCAATAAACGTAAATAGCGAAACGAAATAATTAATTTATCCATAGTACAGGGGTTTAAAAAAACCGTGAATTCTTTCAACCGGAAAAAAATCTGTAAAATTTGAAAATCGAGCTGCACAGAAACCACCATGATGCTCTCTTTTGAATTACACACGGTGTAGTACGCTCCAAATGCGAATGAACACGGGAATCCAAAGCGATATTTATTTTTCCAACCGGAATCCATATCAGTGTACAGAGGTTTGTACAAAAAAAAAAAAAGAGTAACCCTCGTCCGATTGAATAGTCCCTTGTTACCATTTAATACCTTTTATTTTCATGTTTTTCATTGGATCGAATATTGCATTTTTCGTGTCCTCTATGTGTGACAATATAGTTAACCGTTACGCCAAGAATTCTGAAAATTCCACGTATTCCCGATCCCAAGAAATTCAAGAAATTTCTTAGGATCCTGGTCTTCGGATTATCTTACATTCGGAAATATTCCAAGTCTGAGATTACTAGAAGATCAAAACTAGACTGGGACCAAAGAGGACTTGAAACCAAGGAAAGTCTTGGATCTCACGAAATTTGGGGACCGAGAAAACTCGAGGAATAAGAGACGTCTAGAGCTAAAGGAAGCCTTGAACCAAAAGAAGCCAGGTCGTAAGGGGATTTTGGGACTAAGAAGGCGTCTAGAATTGTGACAATCCTAGGAGTGAGACTCCAAGATATAGGACGTTGTGAAATCAAGTCGACTCTAAGCCTGAGGGATTTTCTTGTACGGTTAGATTCCTACGTACACTATCGCTAAAACCTATCTGGGATTTGGACACTTACTGGTTTTTGCTGGAATACAAATTAAAACGTAATTTGATTACAAAACTTACTTAGCAAGAATGTTGCCAAAGCCATGTTCAACATTTAAAATACTACCGCGCCCTAAAATTTCTTTCTGATATGGCGGTGGAAATCAACTTGGAATTATTAACTTGAAGGTCCCATGTGTTGTCAAATTTACGAATTTACCAACTACTCTAAGAATCCTTAACCTTTTTTATACGTAACTATACGTAAGAAAATATCTGAAAGAAATAATCAAATTGCAAGGGGTTAACTACCCCTGTTATCGGATATTAATTATATCTTAGAAGTCACGTAAGCACAAGGTTCTTTATGCGAGCCTGGGCGCATTTTCTTGCCAAATTTCTCACTCGACGGCGTTCCCACGTCAATTCCTGCGCCTGTTCACGCACCACTGATAATTACACCAGCACGATTCCTCCTTCTTGTTTCCTTCCGCGGATCGACCCTTCCGCAGAGACCGTGAACGAGGGTGAAAGTTAGGGCGGAGGAACACGAGGCCGCCGAAGGACCCCACCACCTGATTTCGTGCTCGTTTTGATGCCCACTCGGACTAATTAACCGACCAGCTCCGCGTCCCGAAAGAACTTCGCGATAATTAGCGGGCAGTTTGAAATTTGCGCGGTCAGCGAGCGAATTCAAGTGCGAAACTCTACGTACAGCTCGGCCTCACGATGTTTCCCAATCGAGCATTCGTTAATCTGCTTATTGCAACGTTGTACCTCATATTAAACGTCTGCTGGATGACAGGGTTCATCGATACGACGAAGGTGCGCGAAATCGAGTTTCAGGAGCTGATGATCGCTGTGAAAGTTTGTGGACTGTTTCGAAATTCGAGGAAATACAAACGAAGCTTTAATTGCGCTTTAATCAAGAGTTGGAACAGAGAATATATAAAATTCAACGAAATGGTTCTTTCTACAAGCTCGGACTATCAGTTTTACAATCATTTAACTCTTAATTAGTTACTACAGCGCAGTTTCTTTCTTCTTTCTCTATTTTTGCGCGCATTTACATCGTAGCTTCATTTCTCTTTGTTTATATCGTAAATATATAAAATTACAAGAAAAATAAATAAATGTCTGAATACGTATCTTTCCTGTTTTTAGTGATATTTATATTTATATTTTAGTAATATTTTTCTTCCACTGAGTCTTGTAATGGATGTTGAAATGCATTCAACTATGCTGAAATTACCCTCTTAGAGTAAACGTGAGTTACGGAATGGCAACACTTATTCTCCGGTACTAATGGAATCGTTTCTCTTGAATTCCTATTTCATTTTTCGAAATATAAACTCTCCAGCTTCTCTGCCATTAATGGAATCGTATTTCTTGAATGGCAATCTCATTTTTGGAACTATTAACTCTTCCATTTGTGAGAAGAGATTCTAGTACGTGGAGACACCTTATTTTACTTCGTGAAATGTTCCAAGGATCTTACGTGGAAGTTCTTACACGAAAACAAAGTAACTGGCTGAAGCTTGAAGCAACGTTTCTCAAGAACCGTGGTCTCGCCGCAATTTATCTCAACGACTTAAAACTGTCATGTATTTTGCATTTGTTCTTCGCGTGGAAATGTAATTCCTCGAAGGCCATGCAACGAAACATCTGCCTTTTCGTATAACCCCTCACTCTGTTAGCAAGAATTTATATCACCTGACCAACTGGAAGCGCTTCTTTGCCCGTGGTAGCGTCTTATTTAACGCCATTCCATCCCTTTTGCTCGAAATTTTCACCAGAGAACGCCATTAAACAGAGGAAAATTGTGAAAAACGTAGCATATTTTTCGCTGGCAATAAAAGCTCGCGAGCTTAAAAGTATGGTTTCCTCAGGGCATAAAATGCGAGCAAGCTGGAATCTTTTTTTCCTTTGGCAGATGAAAAATATCCTGTTTCATGCTATATCCAGTATTATCCCCTGCGTTACATTCTCAAGAAAATATCTTGAAATTATTTCTACACCGGATGTACTTAGATACAATTTCATTTAATACTTTTCCCTTTTAATAACCGGTGGGATTTTCTTTAGTAACTAACAAAACGTGGTTGTTAAAGGACATTCATATTCGAGTAAACATAATAATTAAAGAAATGAAACTGAAACCTGTTGTTGCTAGAATCTTACTGACGTATCTCTTTAATAGAATTTCGAGCGTTCAGACATTCTAATCCCATGGATCTCAAATTAGATTGCATTTTGCTATTACTGTCGACCACCAGTCATTCTGAAACTTGTATAACAGCTGTTATCCGTTTATCGCAAGATTTTTCTCGTGTCATGTAACGTCTGTTCATGTAAACGCAGCCTAACTCAATGTTAAGGGGTGTAGCAACTCCTCTGACGTTCCTTCATTCGTTTATGATATTAATTACCAAGTTGCTACTCTGTTAACGAACTTTCGCAACGTCACCAACTTCCGAAAGCATAAAGCCAACGCCTGCCACGTACTTTCGACACGAATCAACGAATTAAGAAAAGTGAATAAGCACTGATTCGATTAATCATGCTCCCTTCCCCTAATTCCCCTCGTATGTTTTTCGTAGAAAGCAATTTTTCATTTCAACAATTTAGATAAACGAGTTAGCTAAAAGTTCAGATTTAAGAATGGTAAATTGAAGAAGAAAAAGAGGCAAGATCGAGTTCTATCGTTACTGTAAAAGACTATTTCAATGTTACATACACTTGTGACTGTAGCATTTAATATTTCGCGAGTGAAATCTTGGCTTCGACGCAATATTTCTATAGTTTCGTAAGAGAAAAATGTGAAGGAAAAAAGAAACTAAAGACATACTTTTAAGCGGTTGATCTGCACGCGCAGAAAATTTAATGCAAATGTCTGTCGTTACCATTGCATGAAAGAATTTGTTACCGCGATTGTAATGTTCGTGGCTGTGCACGGTGCATACATAGAAAACATATGTACAGCTTTCTCTGGCATTCTGGCGATTTGCCAGATTCATATTGAGTGGCCGGGCGAAATACAGGACTCTGAAACATTAGATTTCACGTGCTATGCGTGATAAAGCGCACGTGATCTTACACGTGTCCATACATATTTCCTAGTAAAAATAATAGCGTTCTACTTTTCTCTGCGACAAAGACAAAATTCTTTAGAACGTCGTGATCATTCGCTTTATCCACCATCGTACGGCATCTAAAAAACGAAATTGATTTTCCAAAAAGATAATTCTTTTCCAAGCAACAGTAGTAGGCAACGTTCTAGTTTCCCTATGAGGAGAAGAACATCAAAGCTTTCGAACCCTCTTTGAACCATCATAATTATTTCCTTTATCCAGCACATCCATGTTACGGTCTTTAAAAAAAATTGCAGCGATCCTTAACAATCGATCGAATTTAAAAAGGAAGAAGAAAGAGGATTTCTTCGAGTAAGGTTATACGACATATGAGACATACGGTCTCATCAATGTTGGAAAGCAAGGATGATGGTACATTACGGTCTTCCTTTGAATAAATACTTCCTTTGAGTAACGAAAGGCATATCGCAAAAAGTTCAGCTGGCCGAGACACATGGTGCTTTCAGAGCTTTTTCCCGCGTCTTTGTAGAGAGCGGTACGGGCGAAGCGAACGACTGGACGAAGAAGGACGCAACAGATAGACACGTAGAAATAACAATCCCTTCTCTCTCCAAGGATGTGAGACTACGGCGAGATTTCTTCCATTTGCGAGTCGTTTTTTCGTATTTCCCTTCTACTCTTCTATAAACGCATATATCCCCTTTCGTAGCTTTCAATAGCTCTCAATCCCTCGTTCGAGACACGAGATAAAACAGAAGAAACCGCGTGGAAAGGACCGTGTACAACGTACATACGTACTGTACATTTTGTATTTTCTCCTTTCACTTTGTTCTTCTTCGTTTTTCCACGCTGGGTCCGGAAAACGGGCGTTTACGTAAAATATTTTCAACAACAGTTTTGCTATTCCTCTCCGTTTCCTGTCGGTCTTCCCGTCACGCGAATCACATTTTATGCAAACCTGCAGGATTGTTTGAAATACGCTTGTTTTACAGTTCGAGGCGAAGCGGGAAGCAGATGTAACGGGAACTTTCTCGCAAAGCCCTTCTTTTCCAACGTATTATTCTTCCTTTTATAACGTATTATTTCGGAAAAGCGAGATATTTCTTTAACATTTGCATGATATTTCTTTAATCTTTTTAATAAGATTCATCGAATCGTAGCTTTGAATGCTTCCCGATTTGGAAGATATCTGTTTGACATATCTTTTATCACATGAACGAGAAATTTTATAAAGCTGGAAGCACAAAGCTTTTTGCACGAATAAATTCACAGAATTCCTAGCTACTTCCATCAAAGAAGTTCTACCGTACAATCAGATAGAGGAATCGCGAGTCATACTTCTTTTGCTTAGCAGTACAGTAAAATATATTAATCCACGCGTTCGATGCAACTCTTCCTTTATTCCAACTTACTTTTATTAATTTTACAGACCGCCCCTTCTGTCTGCTTTCAAATAATTTCAAATCAAGCAGCTTTCGTTTTACGAAGTTCTTTGAAATTCTTCATTAACTCGTCATTAACTTCCGTACACCCAAGAAAATTCTCAGGCAACAATTAATCGCACGTTCCGCGAACGAACTTCTCCATCCATTGTTCCCCTAATTTCGATCGGTCACGCGTTATTAAATCAAATACACGCGGCAAAAGCGGTTTCGCGGGGAGTTAAGATCGCAGTCACGCAACCTGCAGCGCACGAACAGAGTCTAAAGTAAACTTCATAAATATGAACGATCTTCGGTGTGACGCAGCTCGTCACGTCGGCTGAAATAGAAATGGAGCGGCATCTTCTTCCTGTTAACTGAATTTAATTAAAAGTTGGGGCTGGGTTCGCGAGTCCGCCGTGGAGCCGTCTAATCCGATAGAAATGTCTCGGTTGTTCGGCGGCTAACCATCAACCGACATGGGACAATCACTTGTCGTCGAGACGTGAGGTCCGACAAATAATTCCACGCAGCTTGCGTATATATTCATGTCATGTAAATTGGGGAAGCGATCGTTGGGTGGCTACGAGCCGTCTGAACTTAGGGTTCCTTCGTTCCTCGATTGCATAATTAGTTTTCGGTTCAGAGATCCCACAAACAATTGGTTTTCCGCCTTTTTGGCATCCATTACCAATAGCCTTTCCATTTATTACGTTGCTTTAGAATTTTCAAGATATATTGTAGTGCCCGAAATTCCCGTAAAGCAATTATATTTGTTAGTAAAATCTAATAATCATTCCAATCTAGTAACAAGTTTGTGTATTATACTATTTTAGGAAAACTGGAAAAGAAACATAGATGTAGGTTTTAACACCATTCAAAAATAATTAGGAAGATGATAATTTTATTTATCAACGCAACAACACTCATTTGTGGTTCGCACATCGAGACAAACAAAACAGTGGCTACATCAAAAAAATATGAAGGTTTTAATGTAGCCAGCGTGTTGCTCAGAATTGAATCCCGTGGAATGTTTTTGAGGAATAATTGCAGGAAAAGCTTCCTATCGTTTTTCGACTGAATAATTATTTTCAGCCGAAGAACCGTAGAAACAGTTCATTTTACAGCCCCTTAATATCTATGACGACCTCTTTTATGTTATATTTCCATTTATTACAATGTCCATAAATTTTCATAGCTCTAGCTCGTGATTTCGTCGGATTTGATAAGGATGATTAATTGAAATACGTATTGTAGGCTATAGCGTTAAAAAATTATGCTTCGGGATAAGGATTAAAATGTCAGCTGCCGGAACAATAGATAGGCGCTGTTTGATTATTGGATATTAAAGGTGTAATCCATCGTTTATGGCTTTATCAATAATTAATGGGCAAATTTGTCGGCCCAGTACCTCTGCCTAATTAAGCTGGGTACTGGAGTTGCTCAACTAGAAATTTTATGCTCGTTCTTCGAATTCAATCCGTTTCCCACGAATATCAGTAGCTTATCAGTTATTAATGAATATTTCCCAACACGATGACCAAGCTTTTTGACGAACAATCGATCATAGTAAAGCAACATCTTATCAGATACATTACAATTTTATCTCATTCATAGGAAATTTTTATATTGGCTTTGGCCTTTGGTGATTAAATGTATTAAAAATTCTCAAAAAGATGAAACGATCTTTTACTTGATGCTAAATTTACTATTGTATAATTATTCGTAAGCCACATCGTAGAACAATAACCACACAGGCTAAAAATAGTTTTGCTTCGAGAAGTCTGTAATTCTAATTAGATAACGGTGTATAATGCTGACGTTGTTGGTATTTATGGCAAAATCTTCGTAGCAATGCACGCTAAGCGCATTTACGAATTAACATGCGTGAAAAGCTAGCAGTTAGTTTCTTTTCTCTGGCGTTAACAAGAAATTTCTTCTGGTTTATATAATATTAATTAACTATTATCTCAGATCGTATTAGTAATCTATAATTTCCTTTTCGTTTAAGTGTCAGAACCAATATGGAGCTGTTCGAAGGAATGCAGGCGCGACAAGAAATTATAAACCACACCTGTCGTCCCGTTGCTACTACATATTATACACGTACTAATTTATTGATGAGTTCAATCGCTGCAGCCTGCTCTCCCAAAAATTCCACCGGTTTAACTCGCAGCCTTTCCTCCATACTAACGGTATATCGGCTGCTATCACTTCTTTTTTCTTCCTCTTCCCTCTACCAATCGTTCCAACCGAGTACACGGGAAAATGTAGCATGTATGTACTTCCTTCTACCCGATGCAATCGGCTTCTTTCATCACCGTTCCTCTTTTTAACACTTATTTGAAAACAATAATTGCCAACGTACTTAGGAAATATCTGCTTAATTCCTGCTCTCAATCATCGGAACAGTTCATTACTCTAATGCCAAAACTGCCAGAATTTCTCAGATAAATTGTGCAGATTTACAACGTTGCATTTCTGGCAAACTAAATTTTTCATTGAAATTGTACAGACCCTGGTGAAACGATATCTCATAAAATATATGGACAAAAGCTCGCCTTTCTCGTTGCGGTAGGTACATACACGTATATTTTCCCACATACCTTCTATTTTGATTTCCTTTCTCGTATAAATTGTATCTGTACTATTTACAAAACACGACGAAATTTAAAGATAATAATCGAGAAAGAAAAGGAAGCATGCAACAATATGCTTCGAATAGTTGTCGTAGTAAAACGTTATTTTAAACGAATATCCAAGCAATACCAAAGTCGAGTACCAGTGTATGCATTGGCCATCGTGGAATGTGTTTGCATTAAACAGTTGATGTAATAACTAATTTTATGGAAGAGCAATGGGAAGTTTATTTAAGTTCGTGTGGATTCCAGGCAGATGTTTCAAGATCTAAACAGGATCGGGATGTATGATTGTGTATGTTTCTCCAAGAACTAAGTCCTACAGCTTAGTTCGAGCGTTAGACAGACTTTAGCCGTGAAGTCCTCGGCGTTGAACGAAGTTTAACCGACGAAGCAACCGAAACCGATTGGCTGAGCTGTCAGTTAAACTCCATTTTACTGGAACCAAAGCACGAGGAACGGTATCGAGACGAGTTAAATGTTAACATATAATTGACTCGAATCTAACGCCGAAATTTGTTGGTCTTTGGGGAATTATTTCCATAACAGGAATGGTTGTATCTCCATGGAATACCAAATCAATTCTTCCAAATAATCACTGAAAACGATCGATATCCTCTAATGAGTAACATGATCGTTTCTCGATCCTTGCTTCGTCATTTCTACTTTGTAAAATAAAATAATTTGCCTTCGTTTTGAATAAATGTCTTTTCAATCCATGACTTACGAGTACACGTATTTCTTCTAAAAAAAACTTTTAATTTTGCAAATTAATCTAGCGTCCCCCTTAAAATCCTTTGCTTCACAAATACATTTATTTGTCTTAAAACTCGTTCGACAGGTTTGAAGACGAAGTATCTCTGACGTTTTTACCGAGAAAAATTATCCTTCCTCTAATTTTATTCCGCTTAATTAAAAAAAAAATTATTCAATTTACGTCTGGATCCTTTAGTTCAGCAATTTCACGTTGTGTCTGGTGACTGATGACTTCCGGCTATTGAGATTAAATAAAACGAAGGATCGAAATGAAAGTATGGGAGATGTAGCGGAGATGCAAGAATGCGGCGGATTCTCTCTGCGAATGGTGATCAGTCTTGAACGAAGTGTTAATCCCCGTTTTATTACGGCGCCTTCTTCAACCGTCTGCAAACGTACTATCATTCATCAAGTAATCCTTGCCCGTCTATCAATTAATAGTAATTATACTTTATTACTCGAGATCGAGAGCCTGGTTAAAGGATTATTTCGTCCGCTGTAGCTCGCTTATTATTCAATTTTCACACGGACTGTTCGTCTAACTTTACGTATCGACATTGGCGAATGGCCCCGTTAATTACGAACAAAACTCATTAAAGCTGCGAATACGACTAATTTGTCGGGTTCTCTGGCTCGAAGTAAAGAAGCTGCATTGATTTTCTCAATTGCATCTGGCGGAACAAGTGCCAAACTCATCCTAAAATGCGTCCATCAAACTGCCATATCTTCGGTGGACGTACAGCCTGAAAGCTTTTTGAATACACTAATTTTTCATCAGATTGAAAGAAAGAATTATTTAACGAGAAATGTTACTTTCTTCGCTCTGCTTTGATAATCCAACTTCTCGCATCGTTTGACATGGCTGCTAAGTAGAAACTCCATAAATTTCCGGGAATGATAGCTCGCACTATTTTAAGACGCCGCCGGTTCACTAGCCTTTGTGACCCGAAGCTATTAAATTATTGGCCAACAGAGCCTTGGAGGATTTATTCCTCGTAGAAGATGAGCATGACAATCGTGTCTTAACTCGCATGGGTCAGGAGGTCGTGCCCAAGAGACCCACATTTCTCTCTTCGCTTCTTTACCGGTTTTCTTGCCTCCTTCTTTCGCTGTCTCCTTGCATTTCACTTTACCTTATCCTCCGGCTCGTTCGATTTCCAGTTCTTCGATGCTTTCAGAGATCTATTTGGATTATCTCGTCCCTTACGGACGGCTGTAAGATGTTGCGCCGAAAGCTTATCAAATATTCGATGCGATCGAGTGCAAAATTTGACGACAATGGCTCTTAAGTGGAATGTTATGTTCCCAACAGTGGACTATGCGATTCAAGGAATTGGAGGGAAAGAGGGAGATGCGACGTAAAAAATTTAGATGGCTGATAATGCAAATTGTAAGCTTGTACCGGAACGAATTATCGAGAAATTTATCATAATATTTAACGAAATTAATTGAGCAAAATTTGTTGGCACCTTCGATCGTATCACACTTCCAAATTATTTTTAACCATAGAATTTGTGTAAAGAAGTTAAATTCATTAGCTTAGAATTTTAATTTACTAGTAAAGAATTTGAAATTGATTTAGATAAAATTTGTGTAGAGAAACGTGGAGAAACTACGATCGTAAGATTTTATCACATTTGTTCTGCACTCGTCATCTTTCCGTATTCGTAATGTTACTTCCATCTTATTTCGAAAATAAATGATAAATTTGTTCGTTAATCAAAGTCAAGCCTCCCATAATAAGAAAGAAGAGGTGCATATAATCTCGTATTTCATTCAGTTTAAAAATGCCTTTGAATCGTTTCATCTAACGGTGGTCCGCTAATTTCTCTTCATCGGTGTCCTTTTTCCAAGTAAAATTACACGCAGCTAGGGTCGATGTGTCGTTTAAAATCCCGTCGTCTCCTGTCCTTTTTGGCGATCCGTTCAAAGTAGCATATACGTCGGGGGCCCGCACAGTCGCGTCCTTGTCATTATTTAATTTAATCCTCGATTGGAGTTTGCCGGGCAGAGTCGAGGTTCTGGCTGGACGATGAGAAATTTCATGAACACTCGTTCACCGAAAACCGGCGCTGTTTCATGTCGGACCAGCCGCAGATCGATGAAATTGAAGAGGATAATTAGACGCTTAAAGCTCTTTCGTTTGATCCCGCTGAATTGCAGCCAGTTTCGCTGGAATTTGTTTTCCACTCGGCAATCGAAACCGTCGTGAAAAAATCCAGGAAAAACGTTGCCACCTGCTTACATTTACATAGAAACATCGAATTAACAATACCGTCCGGCAAGTTTAATCATTTTCTATGAAAAAATAAATTGGCAATATACGATACACATTTTTCACGCGAAGCTTCGTTTTAGCGAATTTGATATTGGAAATTTATTAAATATTGTTATAGATATAGCTTTCGATACTCTTTAAATTAATAGAAAATAATTTTTCATTTATTCAGTGCGAATGACTTAATTTGCTCGCTTAATTTGCGTAATCACGCGACAAATATGTCAATTTCCCGTTTTCTCTTTGATTAAAACTTTGTTATACGCTCAAACAGCTTCAACGTAGTTAATATATATCAATATCATGCAATAAATTATTCTGTTGAACAAGTTGATTAAATACTTTTTATTTCCCTTCAATAAGTTCTACGAACGCTTAAAGCGAGCTTAACATATTTATAAATGCAATTTCCATTTCGGAAAATGCAAATCCTCCGCTGAAATTGCCACTACGAAGTTGTAACGCCGTTTATTGCAACTTTGTGCAAGCCGAGCTGATTTAAATGTGCATAATTCAGACGGTTCGCGCCAGTTGGATATGGATTACATCTTCCCCTCTATTTTTCTCTTGCTTCTCCCTTTCTTTTGTCTTATCTGAAACGTAAATAGAAATCACAGCGACATGCATTTTTTCTTATGAGTTTCCTTATTCTGATATTTATGAACGTAGCACGGTTTCTTCTCCCTCTTCTTTTTTCTTGCATTGTAGCTGTAAATGAGGGGCGTCTTGTAAGATTTTTCCTTTCGCTGCTGTCTATTCTTTGGTGCTTCACTACGGTTGAAAGCTTTCGCGCTTTTCACAGAAATAAAATTGTTGTAACGTGAAACTTCATTATCTGGCCGCTGGAAGTAGAAGAAAGCCAAGAAATTGAACCTGCATGCACGTGTTTGTTCGCTTTCAAATTTCGCTCTTCATCGGCTTTCATTATTCGAATCGCTTTTAATCAGAAAATAATTTACACTCGGCGGAGCTTAAAATCGCATCGTGCTCGTCGGAAACTAACCTGCTCCTCATCATAATTAATGATTCATTTTTTTGAAGTCGTGAAAATGGTCGGTTAAACGTTTATTCTCACTGTAGTGCCTAGTATCTCGACGCAATTAATTAGAACAACAACTGTGCCTACCGCAATTTTACGACGGTTTCCAATTTTTTTTAAATATTTTACAATGAAAAATAGGAGAAAAGTTGGATACGCACTTACGCAGTTCACACGAAAATACATATATCGACACCTAGTATCATAAAAGTCATGAAAATAATCTGTAGCACGAGCATTTCTCTGCTTAGGAGACTGCAGGTTGATATTTACCGCAAGCAAATGTATTTCACCCAAGTTTCTAGCATGCTTGCGATTACGACCTGTATGTGGACGAGCAAAATCCCTCTGTTAAACGGAGTTTACGACGGAAGAATGAAGTTATATCGAGAAATTTATTCGACGCGGCGTCGCGGCAAATCGAGCATCGAGCATCCAGACTCGACAGATTTCTCCTGCACATCTCTGATTTAAAACGTAATTGAAATTCGTTCGTCTAGGCTCTAATCCGTATTTCTCCTTTCTCCCAACTCGACTTATATTCTCGCAAATGGCTCTTGTCGATTTAGATTCGAACGAAATAGTTGACGTAACACGTTTTCGGTAGTTGCGTTTCACTTTCTTCAGTAACGCAAAAAACAAATCAAAATTATTTAAAAGCTTTGCTATATGGAATTGATGTTACGGTAAAATCCTTTATCAAAGTTCTACCTTCTTTCCCTTCGATGACATAAATATATATGTTAGAAACATCTTCTTATTACTGTTCTGTTTAATTGGAAAGTTTCCTAATAAGCCGCAAAAATACGAAGTTACGTAACAAATCGAAGCGAATGTTTCAACGTAAACACACTTTATACCACGTTGTAAATCACGCTCAACTCGTTAGCTGCGTAAAAGCGATAATATTCGATAAGGTAAGTAGCTTTCAATTTGCATAACCTTCCAAACTGGTTAGTCACTTCCGCGGCGTCCTATTAATAAACGAAACATCAGACAGATTATTCTTTGATCATTTTTAAACATCTACAAAATTAGATTGACGTGAAAAATCGGAAGAACTGCGACCATCTAAAAAGTTACGCACAAAACGAGACAAAGAGTTGTGGAATCAGCTAAGAGACGTTATACAAAAAACCGAGTGTAACTTTTACCGCGAATAAGGCAAACGTTTGTAATGCTTTGCAGGTAGCCATTGAATGGAACGATATTAATGGCTGAGCGGTCACAGGATTAAATCCGCGATCCTGTCGATCACAAGCGTAGTTAATCCCGAAAAGTCCCTTTAACAGGATGTAACTCATTCCCGGTTTATTGAGAAATCCTGAAGTTACAAAGGTGTGCGGCCAGCTCGCATCTATCATCGCTATTATACCAGTGGAGCCGGTGGCGGACGCACACACGCCAAAAATTACATTCGTTACAACTCCTGTGCTGACAGATCATACGTTCCGAGCTCGAGCATTACTTACCAGAGCTCGGCACGGGAAATCTGAAATTCAGATCAGTCGATGGCGTTCCCAGATAGTCAGGATGAATTCACGGATAGACAAACAGAGAATCGAAGAGCTGGCGGGGAAACAGAGAAAGAGAGAGAGAGAGGGCGGGGGGGGGGGAGGTTGAATACGTTGAGAGGGAGACGGATAGATGTATCAGCGATTCGTATGCTCAGGGTCGGTTTAACGATATTTTGCTTCCCTTGAAGCTGAAAAGTTGTAAAGGGAAAGCACAAAATTTGAACAAACGTGAATGGGAAAAATATAAATAAAATGGAAAGTATATGTTACATGGATTTGTAAAATTGATACGTATCTTCTTGCGAAGGAAGCCTGAACGATTCTGTAGAAATTTCTGTTCCAGGAATGTTTCAACTTTCTCCGTTGAAATGTATACGCGATTACTGCAAATTTCACAAATCTTAAATTCCACTTTAACGTAGCGTCTCGCAGTTGTAGTAAAATTGTATTTGGTAGAGAACGGTTGCCACGCTATCTCGCGTGAAAGCAAAGCACCCTTCTAATACCGTGAAACCATCGACTGCTCATTGAAACGTTACCAAGTTTCGAAACTGTCGTTCCGATCGACCTGGTGATTCGCTATTCGTGTAACATTGTTGAAAATCTTTCACGTGCTACTCAAATCAAGCCATATCGAATGTAACAAGCTTGCAAGAATAGCCGCGAAAGAAACAACAGCAAAGAAAAATCGAAATTATTAAAATATTCAAAATACGTACTTAACGTCGAAACCAAATGAAAAATATAATCCTATTGTTACAAAACCTTTCTCAAACTTTTTAACAAAAGAACACAAAAATTCTTCAAGTTGTTCTACGACACATTGCCATTCACTGTAGATTCTCGTGCCCGTGATAACGGGATTGGGTCGTGAAAAGCTCGCTATTCGACTTGGAAAGTATCGTGGGGTTTCGGGTGTCGTTGGCCCGGCCCTGGATATACTTTTACACGTGTCGAATGGCATTTACAAGAGCGCACACCGATACATCGGTGCACACGAAATTCATGCATCGCGTACCGTTAGTCGACATTCATTGGCTTCTTCTTCATCTCCGCCTTTCAGCCTGGTTTTCTGTTTCGTTTTCTCTCTTCCCTACCTTCTTCGAAACATCTCCTTTTCCTTCTTGCTTCACGCTCGTCTTCGTCTTCTGGCTGGCTTCTTCTCGCTCCCTCTTCGGTCGCTCTTTTTATTCCTGCAGAGACCAACTGGTTGCCAATAAGAGAAACCTTCTTGATGCTC
Organism: Bombus flavifrons; assembly: GCF_040668555.2. NCBI lineage: Eukaryota > Metazoa > Arthropoda > Insecta > Hymenoptera > Apidae > Bombus > Bombus flavifrons. The sequence continues at coordinate 4,287,448 of NC_138455.1, read as the reverse complement.
GTGTTACTTCCATTTTCTTGTCGAGCGCCGGTTAGCCAGCCTGGCCAGTTATGTGGACTATAACGGAATCGGTACCGGGTTAAATTTAACCTTGCTGCGCCCGGTATTGACCTTGTTTCCCGTTCTGCACCCTTTCTGCCATCCTTGAACGGTCGTGGGATTTTTAACCGGACAGAATTCAGGAGACTGAACGTCGTCTTTAGCCTTGCCAATCGACATTCCTTTACACCTTCGATTTCTTGCACGATAGCTCATGATAAATATATGATATAGGTCAGATGATCAAATGGTATTTTTAAGTCGCTGTAATTTATCCTCATTTCGATATGTATTTATTCTTTAATCAAGAGTTTACCGTAATCTGATAATTTTTAATAGGATACAAGGAAGCATTATTTCACTCGATGCATAAATTATTGGTCTAATTTGTTTTGTAAAATTTCTGTACCTCGCACGTATTCCGCGTTATATTTATTTTTCAATGAAAAAGAATTTATCGTAGCATATAATTATATCTTTCACAAAATATCAGCTTATCCGTTCCATTGACACAAGATTCCTGTACAATTAATAAATTATTCCAAAGCTTTAATCGTATTAGTGTTCGAAGTTCTTCTGCCTCCGAGAATTGTCAAAGCATTTAGAAATTTAATACCGTGTAATTTCGTATTTTAATCAAATTAATTTATATATGGTACATGTACAAAGCCGAGTACAGTTTGCACGCAAAATTAATCGCACTGATCTCTGACACTCTTTCGATAGTGAATCCGATCGAAATATAAAACCGTAGGTTGTCGATCGTCGCGATCGGATTAATTCAAATTAAACATGGATCGGATCGGCTGAATCGACTTAAGCGAATAAGGCTTATTTAATATTGTCGTGTACGATACTGCTTCCTTCGACATGGTAATTCGATGCAAAATGATCGGCTGACTATATTCAATCATCGACTGCCGCCGGTTGATCCTTGAAGCATGCGAAATCGCGACAGTGATCGAGGATGACGAATACCTTGATAGGCACATTTCGTCTTAAAATATTCATGAGACGGAACATGTTATTTCACCACCCAAGATAAATATAAAATTTTGAAGGAGCAAGATATAAACTACATCGTAATGTAAAATGTGGAAATGTTTAATGAATTCCGTTCATCTATCTTCTAACTGTCGCCTCTGTACCCTGGCTCGACGTTTTAATGCCGTCGATACGGCCATGATGCATCTTTATAAAATGTTCTTTTGTCTTTTAGGCTGAATTTCTACGCGGTTATACGTGATCTGTTTACCGCGAATCGAAAAAGACGAGGGACAAAAGGAACAGGCACTTCTATCGCGAATAAAACGTTCTCAATGGAGAGACCATTGTGGCTGTGGTATAACAGTCGTACTTGTAACGGTATTGCTTGAAATCGAAGTATACTGTTCGCTTCTATTCCGCTTCGTTTCACGATGATCTATCTTTTATTCGGACGTTGCAAGTTGAAACGACGATTGACGACTCTGCTCTCGAAATTCGACGAATTGTCACGCTGAATTTTTCTCGACTGAAAACACGACTACTACAATATTTTACATGATGTTTTATTGAAATCCTATCTTGTAAGAATCTTACTTGAAGGAGTACAGAGTATAGGTAATTTATTTTATAATGCACGATGGATCTAATATTTGGTTAAATGAAAATCTTCCAGCGCGTCAGCTGCACGCAACGTGCAATTTGTCGTTCCTTCTATTGTACCAACAATTTTTGTCTAATGTCCGTCCCACGGAAAAATAACTCGACGTTCCGACTAGCCAGTGAGATATTGCGCCATTACTACGCTCTGGCGTTTATTACAGGAATGCGAGGTAATATGACATAAAATAAGTTTACCCATGCACCCCTGTGAAATGACAGTATTCATAGTATATTCGAAAATAAAATTTATACGTTCACATACGTGGAATATGAAAAGCTGGAAGATCGAAGTATCACGCTTAAAATGTATTTTTGTCATGGGACATATATTAGCCTTCAAATGCTTTTATTTACGTCCATTTGAGATAAAATTTCCAAACAAAAAACAAAGCTAACGCCTGGAGAATATTCTCTAAATACAATTGGTGAAAAAAGTATCCACATGCATGAATACTCATAGTTGTTTCGTAAAATATAATTCCCCATTTTATACCTTATATTTCATGTTCGAACGATTAGTCCGACATTTTTTAATAAAATAGGAAACATTTCTTAGAAATGGATATTAAAGATGTATGAAATATTTCATATGGTTGAATACTCTTTAAGTCAACTGTAGACGACAAGTTTTCGATTCACGTGGAATTTACTATACACCATCCACTTACTTGTATCCTCCTAAATCGGACGATAAAAGATGCCAGATTTCCAATTTTTAAACATCATAGATAACCATATATTAATCTTTTTTTTTTCGTAGATGTCCGTCGAGGACAGAAAGGCGCTGTAAATTAGTGTTTCCAAACATATCATGGTGGTTAACGTTGACGTACGGTACTTCGAGATATTTTTTTCACGACGCGGCCAGGTCAAGGATGATGTGCTTTACGAGGAAACCGGTTCTCTGAAAGGATTACGGGTAAATTTGCCGACTCGCGTGGCAATTGGTACTTCACCGACTAACGTAGTCTGAAACCGTTCGCAAGTCATCGAGTCGGTGATTCCATTAGATTGTCCGATAATTCCATTAAGCGTATTCGTTTGCTTCGATCCACCGCGAGCGGAACGTTTGCTTTAAATCTCTTTTCAACTGCGCCAATCGTATCGGCGCGAGTAGTGTTACGTGTAAATACCTACAGTGCAAGTACGTTCGAACACCGATCGAGTAGATTTAAACTACGTGTAAGGATTTAAAAAAAAAAAAGGAGAAACATTAATTTTGGGAGAGATTTGAACATGGATAGATTCGAATCGTGAATTTCTCGTAAATATCTTTTGCAGATAGACGTTAAACGTTCGTTGAACAGTTCCGAAAGTTTATAAGTACGTCAATGAAAAGTCTTCACTTTTGTATTTTTAATAGCAAGTATAATTTTCATGTATAATCTAGATCGCGAATGTTTATGAACACTCATAATCTAAGTAAAATTGAGATTTATTTTTCAAAGCATATAATAAGTGTTAATGATGATCCAATCGACTACTGAGACCTACTAATATCGTAGATGATGCCCGTTTAAATACTTTTGTGACCTCTGCAAAATATATACCTACTTCTATTAAATATCTTGGAATTCCTGTATATATTTTCAGAAATGTTCCAAATTCTACCAATATAACCATGATAGAGAGATGTTATTACTCACAATATGTATACATATACACATTTTATACGTTACGCGTAACATTACACACATGTAAAACACATATAATGTGTTCATAAGAGATGTGGACAAGTCTGGGAATATTTTCGCGAGCCAGTGTATATGCAATATAAATCGATATTGAACATACGCGACTTTTCAAACTAACTACGCTTACCGAATTGTAAGGGTTACGTCGCAAAGTCGAGAATACATGTATAGTGCACACAGCAAGGACGATGTTCCCGGCGAAAAATTGGGCCGCTGGACGTTTGCGAAATGTCGCGTCTCGTCTGCGGAATATTGCCTAATGGGGCGCAATATCGGGCGAGCAAACAAGTCGTTTCTTGAATAGCGGAAGACCACTTGAATTTCCATCGTTCGTTCACCTCGTGCACGTTCCAAGCTGACACCGCTTGGCCTCGGGCCGATTCGGCCGTCCGAACGAACCGTTTCGCAGTCGTGCAGGTCACTGCGAAACGATTGTCTCGTGACACCGTCGATCCCCTCGAATGGCAATCGCTCGGATTAAACGCTCGCCCCGACGCGACGTTCAACGAAATTCTCCAAGCTTTAACGACCGTGTGCCCGCGAAATCGCGCCCAGCGTTCCAACGATTTAGCCAAGCCCCATGATTCAAACGAGTTCCCATGTGTCGTAGAAAACGTTTCGTTCGATGTTTCTTTCGATTAAATTTCCATGGGGAATTAGATTTCGTAATTGCAGAAAGAGTTAATAGCTACGTTATGAAACACTGATCGCACGCGGATGAAAATATTGTAAATACTTGGGAATTTTTATACAAATTCGTTCTCCCACGCAAGTATTGCTTCAGACCATTTCATCTAGATTTGTCTTGAATTTTAGCGAAGAACGCGTTGGACAAAAGTTGAATCACAGCTAGATTATCGCAAAAAATATCTTCTTGTGCAAAAGAAACGTTGTAAATATCGGTACTTTAAAATAACTAACGATGTGAATAATTAAATACAAATTTCAATTGTATCGCTAAACTTATTTAACTATACACTTAATTTGAGAGTAGCAGACAGATCTTTCAATTTAGCAACGTACAAATGTTTCAACATAATACACGTTGTATCTTATGATAATATGTGTGGCTTTTACTAAATGCAGCTAATTACCAAAATCCTGTTCGAATCTAAGAAGCGGAATCCTCTACGGATTATGGCGGCATAATGCGGTGGACAGTATGTATATCCGCTGTGATCATCTCTGCAGGACGGGAATTTCGAATTCGAGTCAGCAACGATGCACCAGTGGGACTAACCTTGAGAGAATAGTTAGCCCTTTGACCGCTCTACCGGTCGCGTTACCACGTTTCCAGTCAAATTACATAATGGTGATAAGCAAAGACATTTCCTGTCCTACACTCTAATTCGTTATTCAGCCGGAGGACACGCGGTATTATCTAACTCACGAGCGAGTCACATTCGTGTCATTCTTCGAAGTCTGTCCCGCAATTCCTTCAGTTTCGAGATCTGATTTCAACTTTCTACCATCTCCAATTCCTGTTGCTTGTCTTTACGATAACTGTCAGTTTTGTCATTTCGTTCATGGTTCAACCATACGCTTTCATTCAAAATGTTCCGTTTGATATTCGGATAAATGTCTGGTTCAAACGTGGCTCAATTTATCGAGTCACTATGGTGACGGTTGATGATTATTCGATCGTGGGATAGAGCTGTTCCACGCAGAATAGCGTGGAATTACTATTTCTATACAGAATGTTCCACAGGTTTTTGTAGCACGTTCCGTGATCAAAAAATGTAATCAAAAATCTATGTAATTCCGTTACATAGATATAATTTGCAGAACTGCGTCAATTTCTTCGAAAGTATTATATCGAACCAAATTCATGCGTCTTCGCAGAGATGTCGGGCATCATTGAATAAATATTTATTTAAATAATTATTTCAACAGAGTCATTTGTTATTTATAAGTGAAAATACAAAAACAGAAATAAATTATTTGTTATTTCGAGAAGTCCAAATATATTATTTAAGATAATGAGACTAATTGTTATTTACAAATATAATTTCATTTTTTATTTATCATCTTTACTTATTTTCATTTATTATTTATCGATTATTAAGCAAATTAATTTTTACGCAAATATAACATTTCTGTAAATTACAATTTGTAATTTTTAATTACGTTCGTTGGTTATGACGAGTACGCCAAAATTGAATTGACTTTCAGACAGCTTGTTCGAGAAGCAAGTAATTTTAAAAGCAAACGTGGACTGTGATGTATCTATTGAAAAATAACCGTATCGATTCCACGATTTTTTCATTGTACAGAATGAAACGGATAAGACGAAACCAAAAACTACTTACCCATTTTCATTTGTTTTTCAGTTAAAACTGCAGATGAAATTTCATTTGCGAATAATAGGTAAGAAATAAATCATTTTTGGCATCGTTTAAATAACTTTTACCTAAATAAGATAATTAATTCTTATGCACAAGTGAAATATCATTTTAATTTGCTATTTACTATTTATTAAATTTTTGTATATTTATATTATTATATATATGTATATATTTATTACATGTTATATATTACTAGGTAAATAAAATTTTGCCCAGCACTGTTTCCTAGCCACTGCGAAACTTACGTAAGATTCTAACACCAGTTTGGAACACTGTTTGTTCCTAATCGTATTTCTACCCGCGGCGTATGAAAATTTATTCGACCGTGATTCTGTTTATCTTCAACGCGTATTCACTTCTCCGCTTATACACAATTTACACGCGAAATCGGATAACCAACAACAATATACAAACCGTGTGACATCTCCTGAACTTCCAAATCCTATTTTATCTCTTTCCCAACTGCAAAACACTGTAATAACTCGATCGACGTCTCCAAGTATGAAACCGCAAAATTATTAGCAATCATTCTCCAATGCAGCTCATGTTCCCACGATACTTCAAAATTCTGCGAATCTGCTTGCTCCGCAAGCTCTCGAATTGCTCTACTTTTCAAAGTACACGGATCATTATACTTGGGACAGAGGTAGACCGTTATTATCATCCCTCCCCCCCCCGCGAAGCAATTTGTTCCATTCTTGCAGGTTCTAGCGCAGGAAAAGGGCGTTACGGAGGATCAACGTCACCGTGGCGAATTGTGCAGCCCCTTATTAGCCGGTATCGCTAGAGTTTCGGTGTTTTTGGCGTTAATCGCGCTCCTTGCTGCCTCTCAACCCTTGGCAAAACACTCCGGTTCCGTTGTTCCGTAAGTCGGCGAGACAGTAGTAGGCTGTGAGTCTGTAGGAGAGACGTAAAGCAAAGGCTGCGAGTGCGCTAGTAAAAGGCGCCGCCTTGAATGCCGTCGAGTGAAAGGAGCTCTAGGAAGAAAGAGGGGGAGATGAGAGAAGGTTGCAGGAAGAGATAGACGCAGGAAGACGGTGGACGCTCGTCCTCAAAGCTGGAATGCCGCAGGCGTTCGTATACGTTCACCCTGATAGCATGCAACCACGCCAGTGGCTCTCGTTATTCGTCCACAGACGCGGCATGGCGTGTCCTCGAGGATCCTGTTTGTTGGAGCATCTGCCAGCCCCATCAACTGACCGCCAAGTTCCGTCGACATTGTTTCGGTTTACTTTTCTGCTCCGTTTGCTTGCACCGAGCTTTGTCCACCGGGAACGTGATCGTTTCGTGATCTTGCCAACGAGGCAATGATGAGACAACGAGTAAACTTTTTTGTATTTCCCAGCTTGGTATAAGGTGAATCTAACGTCGAAGATCGTGGTCGTGGATGGTACAAAATAGAAATTTTGATTTCGGCGAATATCCTTCATGGAGCTTGATAGAGTTTGATGAAACCTGAGTAACATAAAACTGCGAACGTGTCACTTCGATGACAGTAATTTGCTATTTTTTTGGAATGGAACCGCGGAATATAGTTATTCTCAAAGAATATGTTTGTTAAAATTTAAGCAAAAATCGTAGTTTCGATGATAGTAGCAGAATTATCTCCTTCGCAAAATTATCGATTTACTACGGATTATCGTTAAATACAGTCGGGCACAGACCACTGAGAACATTTAAAAGTAGTAGCCTCGGAGAATGTAAATTCCTCACCTAAGGAGTGCAATCACGGCGAAGCAGACTGCATTCCAAGACCCTGAAGCGTGACTTTTGCTCGAGAAACTAATTCGTCATAGTGACGTAATCCGATTAACTCACACTCGTTAACACTCCCCAATATGGTCAGCTATCGATCAAGGTCTGATGAAGACGTGTGCCTGATGGTTCTGCATTTAAACGCAGTTATCATTGCGTAGATATCTATTTATACTAGGAAAAACCGTCGCAATGAAATCAAACGTTGTTGAATGCATTCTTTATTGCATCCCGCGATCTATCATTTTATCCAATTAAGAATTTCGACGATAACGCAGACGCAAAATGCAGGCGAAAATAAATTGATTGAATCCGGATTAAAAGTGACCATTGATCTGTAATTTGTTAGCCATTGTAACGCCGTTGAATAATAAATCAATTAACGACTACATTTCTACGCTAAATTATATCTTCCAATCTTTTCATAACCAATTTTTAATAACCAATTCATTTCGCATTTGTTTCTCTACCCGCATCTATACAATACATTCATACAAGAAATTGTTAAAACACGTTTCCATGATAACTGCCAATTGGCGATAATCATTTTTAATTATTACCCTAAAGAGATCGCGTCGAATGTATTTAACGTTCGTCGAAAACAATCCGCTCTGCCAATTTACTCTCGATTCTCGATAAATTATTCTTTTTAACCACGTCGAGACGTAAAATGTAACTGGAAATTACCAAACACCTTTTACATTTCTGATTGTAGAACATCCTGGACAAGTTCAACCCGGGGGCGAGGCAGCTGATCAATGCCGGCAAGGCATATTTGAAGGCTCTTCATGGTGAGTGAATTAAATTGAATCTTTAAGGGGAAGAGATCGGGATGCTGGAACAAAAAGGCGGAGAAGTTCGCGAGACAAATAGTGACAGACGGACGATCGTAAAGTGTCCAGGTTAGAGAGGGTGGGTAAGGTTAAAATGAAGAAAGAAAGGACAAACGAGCGTAGAGCGAGCTTTATGCTGTCTCCTGAGTCCTGTTTCAGGATCGAATCGCCAACTCGTCAGAATTGCACACTGGAGGGGTGTCAAGCTTCTATTTCATTCTTTCTCCCTTGTCCCCCGTGTTTCTGTCGTTCGATGTGCCTTATTTTTCCCCCCTTTGACTTCCCTATCGGCGATCGATCGATCCTTTTTCCTCCTCTGTCAAACTCTGGCTCTCATCGTGGGATGTGTAAACAGGGTTCATCTGGACCTTCCCCTGGCAATTCATTCAATTAATACCCTGGCTCCGTTTGAATTGTCTTTGCCATTTCAGAGAAAAGTATTTTTATCAAAAATCCTCTCGCGATTGGTTAACTTGAAAATTAGAGAAATTAAGGATTTTGATAAGTTTCAAAGGAAAATTGATTACATGGAAAGTACTTCTCTCGATCAGGAATCAGGTCAGGATTTAAATGTCAAGAGTTATTACGCATGAACGCACATTTATTTCGTATCTGTTTTTGATTCCTTAACACTCGTTAATGATCACTCGAATAGTACTTCTTGTAGTATTATACACGCAATCGATTTTCAACGCATGAATTTACATGTTATTTATTCGAATTCCTGAGGAGAAACTGCCCTTCTTTATACCCAAGGATTAATGGCTATTTGCAATTAACGTTGCCTCCAATAACATGGCTTACGACGAAATTATTTTTGTATGTTTTATCGTATCGTGTGTATTATATGATATGATCGATCGTTTTCAGGAGTTAACCCACTGGCCTTGAAAGAAATCCCCCTTCTAGGTGACAAAGAGGGAGAAAAATGTGTGTCGCCCATCGTGTAAACTCGATTTTCGCATTATCGCGGATAAGATTAATCCTGGCCGCAGAAGTAGTCGGAATATACACGAAAACATAACGGGATTTGTTGCCTTTTGAGAGCGGCACACAGCGCAAAGTGTTCACTCTCGCTCGTTAATTCAGTCTGATAACAGTACCGCGTTTTTCACTCTATTTCTGTCGTTTACCGGCAACGTAAACCTACGATCTCCTCTTTCATTGCGTCGTCGATTTAATCGTCAAAGCCTTTGTACAAAGCACTCGTACTTCATTTCTGTTACTAAGAAACAAACATCGTTGTATCTCTGGAATTGTATAAAATTCTTGCTATTAACAAATTTCATGTTGTAATACCATATAATGGTCGATTTTTATGGGAGAAAAAATATTTTAATCGTGGCGAATTTTATTCGACATTTCTTGATGCACGAGTGCGTTATTCAGGCCGACATTAATCTTTTCAACGAATAAATTTTCATAGTCCCTAAAACTGTTAACAAGAATTGCGGTAGATTTTTAAGAATTATTTCGATTCAAGATTCGAACGTACAATATGGACAAGATTTCCTTAAACAGACTGAACGGTTTCAAGTGTGTTCAAGAAGCGCTTCGAACAGATTTGAAGGTCAACTGTATTTTTTTCAAACAGAACTATTCCACGCGAAACCATAAAAGCGATACATCACCTGTTAAAAATGTAGTCCTGTTACATTGGAAGACAAAATATCTTCAAAGACCGCAGTCACAGGAGACGGATGCTGGGAGACGAACGCGAGCGATCCAACAGGGAAATATTTGGCAAGCAGGCGATACAGTCCCGGGCACATTACGCGACACAAAGGGCGGCCATTGTGTTCCCGTGGTTTTTCCCTCGTTTCTATCCTTTCTTGTTTTTCTCTCTCTTTTTATCCATTTTTTTTTTTTGTCATTCGATGTTCGCGGGGACATCCCGAGAGCGTCTCTCTAAATCTCGGCGTGTTCGCTCTGCTCCCGCGGAACGCAGTCTATTATGGCTGATAACGAAATGTCAGGGGGAGGGAGGAGGAGGAGGAGGAGGAGGAGGAGGAAAATCGTTATACAGCGGCAGCGTGTAGCAGTAGAGAGCACCCGGCGAGGTTCGAGCCAGCTGGAAAGCTCCGACTCGTAAGCGGAGCTTAAATCTGGCTTTGTCACGGGGAAGCGCACACGTGGAATCACGCGCCCGTCGGAGGTGATGCTTGCACTCTGGCCTGCGAAGGGGTGGACGATCCTCCGGGGAGAGGGAGGTCAAAGAGGGAGAAAGCGAAAGGTTGAACGAAGGACGGGACGAGGAGGAGGGTGTGGGCATGCAAGTAGCAAAGGGAAACGCAGACAGACGGGGTGCGAGGAAGATTGGCGGAGAATGATGGGATGGGAATGGATTTGAATAGAGATAGGGGCAACGTTGGAGAAACGTCGGAGCAAGACGCGTGGAGCAGGTCAACGCGGAGACGTGGATGAAGAGATACGAGTCTGGAAGGAATCGACGATAGGTGGAAAACGGTCGATTGACGATAGATGGAGGGTGGGTAAGGAAAAAATAAAGACAGCGGTGAGTCATTGTCGTACGAGAACGGCAGGCGACCAGAGGCGAGAAAAATGGTCTGTAATGAGGGTCAAAACGAAGACAATTAGATGAGGGGTGAAAGGAAGACAAAGAGGAATTGAAGGGGGTCCGGGGAAATAGCGTTGAAAGAATGAACGAAGAAGAGTATATACGGCGCTATTGAACGGTGGCAAAAGAAATACGTTGGTAGAGTAAACGAGGAAGCGGTGTAGAAAATTAGAACCGATGACGGTATGGGAATGGGAAATCTGAACGTGGGTGGAGGAAGTGCTTGAAAAATGGCAGGAAATTAAAAGTAAGGAGATAATATGGGAGGAAAACAGGAAACGATAAAGGAACATTTATGTGCTGTTTATGGTGCTCTCGGGTGCTTTTCAAAGGAAAAACTAGAGAATCGTCGGGAAGCTGAATAAAATGCGAAATATGCGCTATGAAAATGTCAACGGAGGATAAGGGGCGTCGTTGGAACGAGAGAAACACGAAAGTTAGGAAAATGGAAGCTACCGGGAAGAAAAAGATCGGAACAAGGGCGAAAAAATAGTCACAGTGAATTCCACCGGATCTATGAGATTAAAGGAAAGAGAAATACGACACGATGAATGGAATACGAAGGAAAAGGGAAACGAATAACCAAAGGGAAAGAGTTTAAAGCGTGGTGTTGATGAGACAAAAGAGAGAAAATGAATGAAAGGGGAGACGCTAATGCCGGAATATGGATTAGACGGGAACAGGAAGAGTGGAGAGTGTGCGAAAGAAGAATAAAAAGAAATAGGTAGGAGGGTGCAATGAGAGAAAAGATAGAAAGGAAAGATTGGAATTCAAGATTCAGCTGGCATCAGCTAGAAATATCGGCGTATTTATTCCTGTAAATTTATGGTGACCATCGAAAGGTAGATTGTGAAATTTTTGTCGAGCGAGGGTCGCATGTGGATCTGAATAAAACATATACGTGTATTTCTACGATTCGTAATACTAACGCGCTATAGTAATACATGAACTGCAAGGTTGCGTCATTATTTTGACGAATTAAATTTTTTAGGGAGCTAAGGATTTTAAAAAATTGTGTGACTCGAAAGCAAGGTTTTTGATAGACGAGACACACACGTTTTGAAAAGGTTTCCTAAAGCTACATTTTAATTTGCAAATGTATATTCATAACAATAAAGTGCAAACTCCCGTATTTCTGGGTTCTAGAACTAATCCGCGACACCTTCTATCTTTCTTAGCACGCTCGTAAATATCTTCCTCAAATGCTTCCTTTCCTCGCGTATTTGCTCTGTAAACATACCTAATAAATTCTCGTTGCAGTCGTCATGCCTCTGCAAATACACATTCTACCGTGGAATTTCTCTTTTTCTAAAATTTATGCCACCTACATCTAGGATATATGTATAATGTTCTACCAATGAAAAAGAGATAAGTCAAATTTTCGTCTATAATTTTTCTATTGTCGGGGATACGAAAATAAAAATAAGAAAGAAAAATTGAGTTTTGTCAAGATTATCCCACGATAAAATTCAGGAATTTAGCGAGTGAAGTTTAATTCACGGAAACTCCGGAATACAAACGACTGTTAAGAATGTAGAAGCGAATGAAAACGCGATTCTGACATAAATTACGTCTCCGGTTAATCGGCCTCGTGAACACGACATTGCGAAAACGCAATGAATTATGCAAAGCGTACGTTAGGTAGTTGGCAGCTCGTAACCTTGTTTCGCAAACTATTAATCGCAATTCACGAAATTCTCTCGAACCGCGTAATTCGTGGGGAATAAGAAAACCCAGGCGACTTTCAGCTGACATTTTCGAAACTTTTTGTAAAAAGCAATTTGACATTTCAACAAGGCAAATATCATCGGATTAGAAAAAAGATCAAATCCTTTCTCTTCGTTTCAATAAAATTTTTATCAGAAATTCGAAAGAGCTCCGAAATTTATTATTACGTAAATTGTAAAAGGGAAAAATTTTGTCGTCGATAAGTGGCAGAAATATTAAGAATTTTCTATCTTAAACTTAAAAAGATAGTTTTCTTAATCGTGTCGCTCATATACATAACAGTACGAAAATGTGGAAGTCTGACATACATGACATATTCATAAAATGTGTATATGAACATTCAAATATTTTCGCGGGCGAGTGTAAATATATTACAAAAATAATCAGGTGCGTAAGTATACATCATTGATGCAGGAAGAGTTTGTTGCAACTCGCTAGAAGAATTTTCGTCGCTTCTCCCTTTCACAGTTTCCTAACTCGGTTTCTTATTTGAAACGCACTACGCGAGATTGCGATAAATTATGCAAAATATGGAGCAACCGCTTCGCAGCTTCCAACCTCGTTTCGCAAATTCTTAATCGCGATTCCCTAAATTCTTCAGACGCGCGAAATACCGCGCGGACGTACGCTCATCGCGAGCGAACGCTTTGAGAAGCGGGATTCGTTTCGTTCGTTCAAACACAGTCGATTCCTCGCAAATCCAATTAAATTCTTTGATTCGTGGCGATTTTCTTTTTTTCTTTTTTTGTTCCCTCGCAGTGAATTCGATCTGCCCTTCTTTCCTGTGGCCTTGCAGTCGTGGAAATCATTAGGTACTTCTTGCGATCGGTGATATTTCAGCGGAGAACAGTAATTAGAGAGCACTTTGTCGAAAGCGGTCTACGCAGGCCTCGTTCCTCGCAGACTCGCAAGAAACTATTGACAAATTGTTTGCCTTCCTGCTATTTAAACAGCGCAAGAAAAGCCTTTCGATAAATTTTAAACAGTTCGCCGTGAATCATCGTATTGTACGATGCACCGGAAACATTGTATAATAATGATTCAGGAATTTGCAAGTTTATATTGGATTGAATGGAAAAGTTGTGTATTCTCTATGGGATGTCGCTACGAAGTGCTGTTACATTAATTCGATAGTAATTGTTCGGAAAGTCAGTTGATTAACACGAAGAGTTTCTTTTACTCGCTTGACGTAGATCGTTCTAATCGTACGAATAATGAAGAATCGAAAGGCTATAAAAAAGTCAATGACGCTGTTCTTGATCGAAATCTATCGCGTTAAAATAAGCCAGTTTCTTTAAAGAAAAGAGCGAAAACCTATTATATCGATTTTATAAATATACAGGGTGCGGCCGAGTAACGCGTACAAGTGGGCATGAGGTGATTCTTTATGAAAAATAAAAATAGAATATGGAATAAAATTATAGAATAATATGGAATATGGAATAATTATGGAATATGGAATAATATATAATAATTAGAAAAAAGAATAACCTCCTGTCGATTATTTAGTCGTCTAGTCCGTACTTTTAACCATGTTCAAGTATGATAAATTCTCAAATTCGATTTTCTCGAAAATTAAACCTTAAATGAACAAATTTTATTCTATGTCTTGTTCTTATTTTTTCACAAGGAATTACCTCGTGTCCGTTTATACATGTTATACAGACGCACCGTGTACAACGTAGTAGTTAAAGTTTTTTCACTCGGTTCAATAAATTCCCAAAATGTGTGAATTCACAGACAAATTTGCCACGCAAGAAAATCACTTGCACGTGCAGAAAAAGCTTATCGATTTCGCCAGCTTTCGCTGCAATTTTCGCACACTCTCGCGCCTGTCCCGGGCAGAAGCAAGTAACAAAAAAAAGGATGGCGACGCAGGGTTGGACAAGTTGGCCACTGTATCAGCAGTGTAGTAAAGAGATAGCCCTGTGTAAGCGCGTCCCTTGCTCGAATCGGGCTTTCGAATCCAATTGCGTCCTTTGAATCCTGCATCTCGTCTTTGTTCTCGAGTTTTCGTCCTTACGGAATTAATTCGTTCCGTTCCTTCCTTTACCAGTCGGAAGGAACTTCCCGATAGAGGCATCCCCATCCTCCCGATGATCTTCTCCTCCACGCCATTACGTCGTCGTTTCTGTAGAATTCAAGGTGGAGCAATCGACGACAATTTATAACGAGTCGTTGAGCTACTTTGAGGGCCCTCCTGCTATTGGCCCTCGAATCCACTCACCTAACTTGGATCATCCTCTGATCCTGCTAGCCAGTCTATTCGCAACGACGCCACTTATTGCGAAATTTTTTCCGCCTGCAGTTACACGTCGCTATAATTCGGTCATGGGTATACGCCCGGATGATATGCGTTTAACGAGGTAATTAAATTCTTTGAATGATCTGTCTGCGGATGGAACGTTTTTTGAAGATCCATCTCGTGCTCGACAAATTTCACAAAATTTTTTAACGTTACGAGGAACATGTTGACAACGAGGGTCGTTAGTTGCAAGCAGATTTACAAATTAATTCGCTACATATTTTTATCCTCCTTCTTTTTTTTATTTTTCTCGCCTTATTATTCTTAAATTTGCAGGTGAGATGAGAACTCGCAGCTTTCGCGCCGGTTGAAATTGAATATGTCTGAAATTTTTTACTGAGCTAATGTATAAAAAGAATGGCATGTTTCATTAGTCAAGGCGATAAAAGAATTTCGTCGAATGTAAGTTATAGCGCGTCGTACTGTTTTAACTCCGGCTTCTACGCGAAGGCAAATGGCACCGTGAATTTCCACAAAAACACTCTAAACCTGTACCCTTCTTCTTACTTACACCGCCATTATCGTAACGAGAAAGAACGCTGTTAAAAGTCTGAAACACCGTCGCACAATACCGGTGTGCACGCCGAATGGCAATTAACGTTCTAACGATGTACTCGTGCGACCCTTAACACTCTTGCATCGAAAGCGTGAAAGACTTTCCTCGCGGAGGGTGAAACGCTCTCTCCGCCGTGGATGTTTGAGTCGAGATATTTCATCGTTCGATACGCGATATTCTCGCGTAGTCCACACAAAATTGAAAACCTACCATAAAGACGATATCATCGCAATTATGACGTCGTCCGAATATAAACGATATCATCCACTACGTACTTGGCGTATTTAAGTGTGACACGCATAGAATAATAAATTGATAATCGAAACTAGTATCATTGATATTCGGTATTAGTACATCGTTCAATCTCTGATAAAGCTAGGTACGATGCTTTGGATATTCCTTTAAAAAAAGGAACTGGCCTGAGCATCAGCGATGTGTACCAATGTGTAACAACGTGTAACAATGAGTACCACAGTGTCATACGATCCCTGACGAAGGTTGCTGCGATGCCTGCGAAACGATGGGATACTTTGAAAAGCACGTATCAGAGTGATATTTGACCCTTGATGAAGCTCGCTAAAACCCTTACAAAGTATTGGGATATTTTCTTTAAAACTGCGAGATACTGGGCCCTGAAAGTCTCAAATTTCTAATCTACACTCGCACTACCTTCTCTTCAGACTTTCGTCTTTAAATTGACAAAACCGAACTTTCTCCAGTCATTTGAACTCCCCATCTGTTGTTATCATCGTTATCTCATTGCCTGACTCAACTTTCAACATTACGTATTCTCGCAAATAGTAACCAACGTGTGAGAACGAAGCAACGTTTCCCGATGGACTTAGAGATATTACGCGTACGCATCATCGAGAGCGAAATTCCGGCCCTGGAATTTGGAACGCAAAGTTCGTGGTTAGGACGTATTTATCCGGTGAAAAACTGGCGGACACGAGGGTAGAGAAAAACGAAGACAATAAGCAGGGAGGACCCGGCTGGTGAGCGTTATTCCCGAATTGGAAAATTGCGTCGGCTGCGAGGCCAGCCGCAAGGAGGGTGGAAAATGGAGGGACCAGGTAGATGTCAGGGCCAGATACAACTGTTAACACCGGAAAACACCGAAACCGTAATTACTACGACCCGTAAAACAGCGAAACCGACCTTTCTATCTTTCTTGCTGCCCTAGGCGCGATCTCTTTCTTTGCCCGTTCACCTTTGTCCAGCACGGACGCTTCCTCTTCTCTACGCGGTCTACCGTTTCCCCCTGCGTTCCGATTTTCCGGTTGGCCGTTTTACACGTTGCACGTGCTTTTTTGTCGTTGGCCTCCGCCGTGCATAGGAAGGGAGAAAACGTAGGCTAGCAATTTGGGATGGCGGCCGCCGTGCTGTTACTTTGGATTCATTCGCCAAACTAAATGCTTTCACACTTTCACTGGTAGACCAATTGCGGCGATAAGTGTATTCTTTCGTTCTTTTCACCCCACTGAAAGAAGATCGGCTCGTGCTTCTGATAATTGGAGGACGGCGGTCTGTTTTCTCTCGCCTTTTAGCGAAAGGCTCCGAGAAATTGTCTGGTTAGACGGATAATTAACGGTGGACGAGACAGGAACAAAGGGAAACAGAGTTTGGTAGGTTCTTTTTTAGAAAAATATACTACACCAGCAAGGAAGTTCTTTTGAAGGACAAGATGCAGTTTCGCAGGTGTTAATGTATATTTATTGCTTTCTTCGATTTTTATCCATCGTTCAGTCAATTTTCGAATCTCGTTCCTGTACGCGCCACGAATGAAAATGGAAAAACTCCGCTGACAATGCGTTCGGCTTGAAAATTGCATTTCTCACTCGTCGAAACACGTATAATGCAATAATAATGTAATTTCAACGGTGATATTGAAAGACATAATACCGATCATGCCGACATCTCGACAACCATTGGCCATTTTTACCCTCCTGCTGTTACGTTACGGAAGATCGGAAAAAGTACACGGGCGTTTTATTTGTTATTCGACGAACACGGACGAATCGTAATTCGACATTCGTCGATATTTTCCTGGAGTCGAGTGGAAATCGATCGCGCAGGGTGAAAGAGACAGAGATAGAACGAGGAGGAAGGGTGGCGACTGCAGCAGGGTGGCAGAGGGACGCGAGCCGGTGTGAGTGGATTCGATTGAAATTGCAGGACCAGGTGGAACCGAAAAAGAGGGCCAAAGGCAGTGGAATGATGGGAAAATTGAGCGTTTTACCTACGCAGATTCCATAATTAAAATCAGTTGGCGCGCTCGTCATTGTCCCCGACGCTGGTCGTCCACTTTGTCCCTGTTCCTGGACGACCCGCTGTCCCGTGGCCGCGTACCGCGTGCGTTTTGCGCAATTTAACGAGAAAACTTTTCAAATTACATTCTACGGCTGCCATACCCACCCAACTGTCTTCCTCTGGTCGACTTTTTTCCCCCTTTCGCCCGTCTTCCTCGTTGTTATACCTTGTACTTTCTTTATACCCATCCCTTCTATCTTTATTCTTCCTTTACGCTTCACAGGGGGTTGGCTAGGATTTATCCACGAGGTCGGCTGCTTATGATAAATCTCATTTGTTCTGCGGTACGAGAGCGTAATAAGGGAAATCCCACAGACGCCGAGTCTGATAAGTGTTTTCGAGAGTTTCATTGAAAAGAATCGGTGGAAAAAATTCGTCGAGAGCAGAACGAGAGAATGAGTCGGAAGAAAAGATGATCGCTGGTAATCACTTATCGAGATACCTTGTTCGAGGTCATCATCATCTACGTTCGAATGCTTTTCACGTTCTATGGTTCGCGGTTCAGTGGCGTTCATTTCCTAGAAATCGGTGGAAATACAAGTATACGTTATTCCACGAACGTGCCCCAGTTTTGCTGATGGAATGGTTTTATCGTTCGGTTTTACTCTTTTTCTTTTAAATGGGACAGACGCTTTAAAAATAGCACAGCGAAATTACTTTGAAATAGGGCAATTTATACATGTGTATAGTCGGTGTTCAATTTCCTGCAAGCGATAGAACAATGTTAAAGAATTACAAGATGTTAGTTACATGTAACAAGAAATTTGAAAAGCTCGACAACTCTTTATCGAAAAGATATTTCAATAATTATGTAACCGAAACGATAATTTTATATATATCGCAAACCGTGCAGAAACACTTTGTGAAAGAATATTTTCATTCAAACAAATTACAAAATTCGCATATTCTTGACATTGTCCTTCAACGTCGTGCTTCTTCGTCGGTCGGTACATCAGCTTACCAAATACGTTATTTGCATAGAAAACACCGCTTGATAGAACTTGACCATTAGAATACTGTTGATTTTTAAAATGCGCATGTCTTGAGATAATATTATTCCAGAAAACCTGGACGAAATGTGAGTTTCTAAAAGCTATTAGCTAACTTTCGTACACTTGAACGAAACCGCATTCGTATCTACCTTTCCGCTGGAATAAAATGTAGTTCTGAATGTTCCGAATTGTCGAAAACGTATGGAACAAAATCTTGGAAATATCGAAGATATTTGATAACTGGTATAAAGCACAACGTTGCAGGGGTCTACAGCTTTCACAGAGTTAATTAGAATCGTCACCAGGCCGAGATATCGTGATTAGTTGGATGTGATCGATGTACGGACGTGCGTGGAATCGGTTTCCGTAATAGTTCCATTAGCACACCCGGTATGCGCGATGGGGATGATGTATGTGGATACGAATATGTAAGGTATTCGCGATTAACTGAAATTGAGGCAGATTCCTAAACCGTTGTGCTACATTGACTCTTTGATGGTGTTGCATGAAAGGTACATTTGCCAATCGTAACTCCCCAATTATAGAAATTGACCCTTCCTGGCGATAAATGGGCAACTCCAGTGGGAATTGGTACAACTTTTTACCCCAAAATCTCTGTCACTTTCACTGCTAGTAGTTGCTCTATGTTGAGGTAGATTATAGGTTCGTGACTTCGTTTATTCATTTTTGAGAAATTGTAACCTAACGACTTAAGAAAACGATGTATCTATAATTTTTACTTTGTCTCGTCACGGAAAATAATCTTTCACGAAGATTCAAAGTGGTTTGATATACAGCGGATATCGTTTTTTTCTATGTAAAAACTAAGCTAGTGTTGCAACTTTGAACAAAATTTCTTGTAAAATTGAATTAATAGCAAAGTATTCTTAACGAGAGAAACCTTACAAAACAGTTTGAAAGCGTTCTAAACTGTGCTCATCTTATTACTCTCAATTGGCTTTTAAATGGTTGCTCGTGTGAATAGGTTAATACCCTTTCTTGTCATTCCTCCGAAGTAGTAATTTAACGCTGATAAATCGAGCAAAGAAAGTAGAGATCGGTGAAAGTTCCTGTGCATGTTATCCTGACGATTATTCGGAATTTTTAGATGTTTTACTTTAAGATAAAAATAACGGGTATGTAGCCTGGTAAAAGTTCAGAAAATTACCGTAAGATGATAAATTAAAAGAATATTTGAACTCTCTCCTCATCGTTCTTGTTTGCAATTCACATTAAGAACTCCTTAAGGCTCGAAGGAAGATTATTCGATCGGATTTTAATTAGAGCTCCTAAGAAGCAAAATTCTTCAACGAAGCGCAGCGTAGACTTAAATCAAACAGTGTTTCATAAAGTTGAATTATATTTTTCATGGCGTAGGAAAAGCGAAGTGTACGTTTGTATGAATAAATTTACTATCTCCCGATCTATCCTCTTATCATGTATATTTAACCAAAGAAATTTCAAACAAGTTATTAAATTGGATGCTAATTAGCGATAACGTGGTAAGAAAAATAAAGGCGGCAAAAATTATCGTTGCAAGATACAGAACGCAAGAAACAAAGCGTCAACCTGTTGCATTATTTCCTTCAAGGAAATGAAAAGATCGTTTCACTTGCATTCTGTTATTCAAAGTCATCATAAATACGATTACAGTTAGCTTGGAAAAGATCTATTAAATAAACATTACGTGTGAGGGCGTGTAATTACTCATGTTACACAATACTTATTATTATTAAATTTACCTAACTCCAATGAAACTAATTATTATTAAATTTCTTTCTATTGAACGATGCAGCATAATTAAAACGACTAGAACAGAGTCTGTTACTCTTTTTAAAATTGGCATTTTAAGATACATAATAAACCCAGTGCCCATTGTTACTACATTTAACGCATCTAATCGTCTTATTTGATTTTATTTTATTCCAAAACTGAGCGAATGAATTAATGCCGTTTTCCTTTCATCTGGCACGTTTACTCGCCGCACCCGAGGAAATGGCTAGATAGAGTAAATATAATTAGGAGCGATTTTCTTCTGGTAACGAACTGCCTTCTCGTGTCACTTTACATCCCAGAAGAGAATGAGATATCGACTATTGTCCCTGTAGAAGTATTTGCCCAAGGCTTGTAGAAACTGCGGAATGGTGAACGGAAACAAGAGAGCAGCGCGTCTAAAGTAAAAGGAATAGTGGTTCAATTAGGAATTCAAAAATTATGAGCTTGATAAAATCATTTAAATATCTGATATTCATTAGTGATATTAGTAGTTTGCAAAAGGATTCCCTGTTTAAAATTTTTGGCAAAATATTCTTCAAGCAAGAAGAAGGCGAGAACTTGAAGCTGGTTCGTTTGGATTTTTTATTTCTTATATTTATCGTATACTAGTGATTTCCTTTTTTCTTAAGATGGAATAAAGAGCATAAAATATCGGAAAGCTGGCAAAATCTCGACAGTGAGCGAAGGATTTCCTAAAAACACTTTTATCCTTTTCCGAATCCCGTCGAAGGTCTGAATTTTCTCCGATTTCCTCATGACATCTCCCCGCCCTCTACGAGAAAAAAAAAAGAGAGAGAAAGGGAAGTGTCAGCTACCGCTTTCGACGAAGTATTTATCCGAATGGTAGGGCGAACGTACGAGGGTGAAATGTAAAAGCAATCAGTCGCTTTAAAAGATTCAAAAACGTCCAAAGGGATGCCGAGATGCGCCATTATAGATTCTATTATGCACGGTTCTGAAGAGAGTTAAAGAGCCTGAATAATTCCACCTTTTCGGTCATGTAGGTGAGGAAAATGTTTAGTACCTTCTTCCATTATCCCTTTTTCCCTCCCATTTTTCTTTCTTCCTCTTTTTTTTTTTTTTTTTTTACTCAACCCCAATCGTACTTTCCGTTTTCAACAGCTTCGTTCTAAAACCTAATGCGTGTGAAAGCTTTTATTTTTATCGTTTCCTTTTTTCTTTCTCTTTTCTACCAATAACCCGGGGTAAATATATTACGAATCGAATTCGCTATAAACTTAGTTCTTTCAACGAAGAACCCGGCCTATTGAACGACTGGTGTTCGGTAAAAGAATAATTTTGGTTCGTTTAACAGTGAAGATTCCCTTTCTGTCGCTTTCATGCGGCAATACTCAACGCTTATCCGTTCTACTCGTTCGAGTGTTTGTCCGCTGTCTGACGGAATCGAATACACTGCGGTAGAAATGGAGAGACGGAAGCACGTCCCCACAAAAGGTTTCCGAGTAACCAATAAGTAGCGAAGATTCAATTATTTTCGGTTGGTGAACACTTCGAAGTAGCCTTTTTCATCGCTGGGAGAGGAGAGAGATTCGTATGATATCAGGGTTTCATCCACGGTCACCGAAGAAAGGACTTCCACCTTTTCATCCCGTTTGACAGTTCTCTCTCGATATAAAGAGCTATTTTAGCCGTGGGTGTATTATTTCTTACCGGTGCGGCGCGGCGGTGTTCCATTGTTACGAAGAATGACCGGGGATGTTCTCGATTTCCTCTCGAGATCAAATTGCACCAGTTAATTAAAATTATCGATTAAAATTATCTATGAGCTGCGTACGAAATTACATGCGATTTAATTGTATCTCGAGGCTTCTGGATATTGACAGCTTTTAATTAAAAATTTTTTTCAAAGATGCTGGCCCTTGCCAATAAAAAATCCGTCAGATTTAGTGCTCCTTTTTCCTGGCAATAGATGGTTAATTATTGGAACAATTTTAAGTTTCACTTTGAAATTGCTTCCTTTGTGAACTGGATCGTTAAACGAGCACCACGTTGCTTCCCTATTCGGATTGCAGAGGCAAGAAGAAAGAAATGCTATTTTCATTTGCGCAGCCTCTGTCAATGTAGATCGATTTCGTTTGCGTCTATTTGCAGTACGTCGTCGGGCCCCCGGTTCCTGTTAATTGATACATTGAGGATACCGGGGACGTTTAATTGAACGAAGGAGCAACGAACGCCCGGCAAATTAACATTTAATTACAGGATTCAGGTATTTCACTGCTCTTTCCCTTGAAACTTTTTCTACATCTTGACCGAGAAAAAGGTGTGACGCGCAATTAGATGTTAATTAGTTATTCATTTAAGCGCTCGCTCGCTGGCGAATAACGGAAGCAATTAAACTGGTTTCTCGTTTCATTCTTTCCGTCATTATGCCGCGCTTCCACCACATTATCATGTTCATGAAAATACATAGCTTACCATGTGATCGAATAACAATCGACGAACGCTACAGTCTCCTTTCATGTCTTGAAATTAAACCGAGCGTGGCTTCAGCGCGGTGCAATGGCACTCTCATTTTTATTATTCCGATTTATCAGAAACACGAAGGAAACAAGCCGCCCCGCGACAATAGCTCGTTCGAACGACGCGGTAACTTGCGACAAGATCCTTTGTTCATTCATCGCGAGCAACAATTTCTTCTACCCGCATATTTATTAAACGCGTCGGTTCTTTTTAGCAACGCTTTACGTTGTTTTTCTGTGAGCGGAGGGGTAGAGGTCTCGAGTGCTCGACTGCATTATGATAAAGCGACGGAAGGTATCTCCGGTCCTTTGTTCATTCAATGACATGAAAATTTGTTTAACTCGAGTAATTGTCGTTCTCCTCTCGTCACCCGTGTCTCTCTTATTAAGTCTGTTCTGTCGCCGTAATGCCCTTTGTCACGTACTGGCTAAATGATGTTAAGTAAATTGAACGTTGCGCTTGAGGGTCGCTTAGCAGGCTGCAATTATATTTTCGTGTAAACATTCATCGGTGTTTCATAGATTTCAAAGAAATACAATCTCCACTGGATGAAAATTATCCTTCGATTAATTATCCCATGAAAAATAATAATTAAAACGTACTCCCTTTATTTAACATTTCTTCCACCTTCCCTCCCTTTGTTCGAGTATTACTTCACTCTTTACAAGATTGAGTATTAAAGTCTTCTTTGAGTCACTGCTAGTATCATGAACCGTGTCTTTTCACAAAGAAGTTATTAACCTGTCAGACGCGTATCCTTCCGCGTCCCTTCTTCGTCAACTTTCATCGTAATTTACCCTTTTGACAAAGTGCCAGGGCACGAAATTAAAATCTCGGAAATATTTGTATCGGTAAATCATAAGACTTTGATGCAAAAAATCGAAAAGATTACATATTATTGTATTGTAAACGTTCAATCAATAATATCGAATAATGAATATTCTCTCAACGATCGTTTATCATGAAAATTCCTTAGTATTCCGTGGGTGTCCATCGAAAGCATGAAAAATATCGCGACAGAGGGTGGTGCGACGTCCCTTTAAAGGGATCTCCTATAATCCAATTTGCTGGTCGAATGATATTAATGGATCGGAACAATACCAGCTCGTTCCTCGAGAATTATTCGAGACGGAATAATCCTTAAATATTATGCCTGGCGATTTCAAGATCTTAGCCGTTTCTCTTTCGATTTTCCCGTTGGTTCTAGACGCGTCGATCTATTTTTTCTTTTTACCCCTGTTTTTATTCCTCTGCCACGCAGACCCTTGAGCGATTAAGAAACGCTCGCCGGAGGAATCGAGTGGTTTAACGTCGAATATCGCGAGGGAATTTGACGGGAAAACGATTTTGATTCTTCGTCCTCTTAGTGAATTTAAAGCGACTTTCAATGGCAGTCAGCTTCACGGGCTGCTTCCCTTCGCAGACACGATTATGCGAGCCGATGAATTTGCAGCAGCAAAGTCGAATCCGAGCAAATTGAAGACGTTCGAGTTCCACCAGGTATTTTTCAACGTCCTCGTGATATTTCCTGACTAATTCACAGACTCCAGAATATTCTCCTCGTGCTTTCTATACGTTTTTCCGATTATTCTTTAAAATGCATTAGGTTTAACGAACTTGACGCCTCCAATTTACTAATCAGGTTACAAAAATAACGCGAAGTTCGTGAAGCGTATTTATAATGGCAAGTCAACTTTCGCAATCTCCGGGCAGCAGTTAGCATCTTGGAATATTTTAGGATTCTTTAAACGCCTAGAACAAGTTTCTGCCCCTACGGTCAGCTCTCGACCGATCTTTCGCAAAATGTTTGCTCTCGCTCTTTCTACTCAAGCACATCTACTCCTCTCCCCCTTCTTTCTTCTCATAAAAGCCCTTTGACTTAACACGAGGTTAAACAAAAGCGTGCTATATATAAGAAACACACTTCGGACCTAAAAATATTCGACAGAAGGAACACTTTCGATTCTTTTCACTTCATCTATTACGTTTTTTTCACACGTGACAATATGTCAACTGAATTTTAGTGGAAAAACAAGTATCGGTGCCAGCCCAACCACCTAATTTCGCTCGCTAATTGCTTCTCATTTTCAAGATTCAAAATTTCAGTGAAAGGGAATCGCTTGCTATGGAGAGATTCCAATCGTACAAGCAGGCCTGGCGAACGTACTCAAGGCAATTCCGATAACAGATCTCCAGGAATCTATCCACATATTGGCTGATCGTATCCGTGGCGTTGTATTAACGTAGACTTTGCGTAAGATTACTTTTAACATTATCGATTAAACCTCGAATAAAACGAAACGATTTTTAATCATCTTACTTCAATCTTTTTCTTCTTTGCCTTTGAAGATTCCTAAAAAATCACGGATTCCCAATTCCAACGACAAAGAAATCCCTTGCAAGGAAGGAGATTCCATCCGGGCCTCGACGCGTACACCAAGAAGGCGGCGCGTAATTTGTCGAATCGATTAAACTGATTTGTCGATCGCGATTGCCTTCGAGACGTGTCGGGACAGCCGGCGTCGAGCCGCAAAACGAACAAATTGCGGCCCCGACAAAAAGACGAAGGCCTCGGCGAGGGAATAACGAAATTAAAAGCGTCTGCCGTGTCGCAGCTAGGCGAGGGTCGCCCGTGGCTACAAGCAAGCTTCAAGCCTGACAGCCTCACCGAGCGAGCGAAAATAATAGAATAGCACACGGGAACGGTCCGCATTGTCCAGAATAAAGTTTACGATTCGCCCTCTTCTAGCCCACCCTTTCGTCACACTTCTTCCCTTTCTTTCGTGTCAACTCTCTCGAAACGGCCTGTTTCAGACTATGACGACTCTCGAAACTCTTTTCCCTTCTCATATTTCCATTTTCCACGGCGATGTTACCGACCTCCCCCGCTCTCCACTCCGCCTCTCTGTCTCCGTTTTCTTCTCATCGCGGCCGGTTCCCTTTCTTTTCGCCGAGTAGCGGCGCGAACCCGCGATATTCTCGCGGGAATGTCGTTTCGCAGGAATAATAAAGGAATGGCACGACTTTAAAGCAGATGAGAGGCAAGTCACGAGCAGCGAAATTCCTCGGCGAACCGACAAGATGCCGCACGCGCGCCTCCTCGATGACGGCGCGTCGCTTTCAAACAACGACCTGTGTTTTTCTTGGTGTGGTTTTAGCCCCGTGAAATCCGACGGGCTGTGTCTCTGCACGCGGAAATGCAGCTTTACTGGCGAACTATTGGATTTGCACGGTGAATTATGAAATCCCGCGGTTGCCGCGCATATCTGCCACGACTAGCTAGGAATTTCCAGGCTTCGCTAAATGAGCACACTGTTTTTCTTGTTTCTGGCGTATCTTGGGCTTTTTCGGATACACTTGGCTCGAGTAATTTGTGACATTTGATACACGCAAGAGTTCTATGCTTGCTGTTTCATATCTTACCACACTCGCCTTTACGCGTGTAATATTTACTGTAATAAATTCTAAATTATTTGATTTTAACTATTTAATAATAATTTTTCTATAATAATATTCATAACATTTCCGTGAAATAACCGTTCCTAAATTATGCGAAATTCATCCCTATTTCTTCTCAGTTCTAAATTCTTATGTAACCAATATCTTCCTCTTTTTTGCCCGAAATTTTATTGTATCTGTATTTTTGATTCCACTCTATCCCTACGCAATTCTGTTCTATTATATTTTCCTGTGTTTCCCTATCAAAGCTTGAATTGGAATCTCAGCCGACAGCAGTGACTACATATACATATATCGTCAAACAAGCTGAAGCTACGGTCGAATTCCGAGCTCGTTAGGACAGACAAGATAAAAAGAAGGAAACGAGCGCACTGAGGATGACTCATCGAAATTACGCGACAGTCTGCACGCAAGCAAATGCGAATGTAACGATATTACTACGAGCTGCACAATTGCGGTATTGTCAGGCTCTTGGGGTCCAATGAGTAGACGCGCAAATAATAGGGGAAAATGTTCGTCTGGCGGCGCGTGTGCTCACGGGGGCCTATAGAAAGCGAGCACGAGGGTGGAAAAGTACGATTTCGTCGTATATCTTCGACGCTAGACACTCGACTCTGTGACGGAAGGTCAGGGGGCGCAAAGTGATTCGAAATGGAGAAAGAATGGCAGACATTTCAGGGCTACGGTGTAAGCGTGATACTGATGGCGTTAGACAAGGCTTTTTCCTACGGCTTTGGCAACTACGATACGAGCAGAGGGGAGTTTGCATGAATCAAGAGAAAGAATTGATCTCGTACTTGACATCGTGTATCTTCTATTTCGCTCGAATGGATGGAGATTGCTTAATGGTACTCTCAATGTGGTCGTTTTCTTTGCTTTCGCTTTCTTCGTTTAACGTTACTTCGACGAAATGTAGTTAAATAATTATAGAATTAACGAAAAATATTATTGGAGTTGCCTAGTTCGGTGATAGCCGTGATGTAACTAACTGAAAAACCCATCTCGTGCTTTTATTTTTTACCTTCGTGTTTCACGATAGTAAAATAGAAATTGAAGCAATATCGATTTTTAGTTGGATTCAATACTTTTCTATTAAAACTCGAGATGCACTAGAACGAACCGCTATCAGAATGGAGAACTTGTCAATTTGCACGAAACACGCATAGAACGCTACTCCTATCGTTGAATGGCACTTCAGGCTACGAATTCAATTCTGACGAAGCTGCCAATGGAAAATTTTCAATTTCTTATGCAACGACTATCTCTATTTTCCATCGGAGCACACGAGTTCCCGTTATTTTCTTGCACATCTGGCGGCAGTCAATTTACCTTTCCATTCATTTTCCAAGCTTCTGCGAAATCCAGCTGAAACGTCTTCCTTCGATGCTTAATATGGAATATTTGTCCCGCGGGATCAAATGCGCAGGACAAATTGCTCCTCGTGGCATTGGATAACGCGGCCAACACGATAAGACAAAGTGGATAGTCGAGTTCGGATAGAACGAAACAAGTTTACCTTTGAAATATCAGAAATATTTCGGAGAAGATGAGTCGGGAAACTGGTTTCTTGTAAACGATATAATATCGTCCTATCGCTGGCTAAACGTACCACCACGATATCGTCGAACAGACAAATAAGAATCAGAAAGGGAGATACGAAGGGAAACTGGATCGAAATAGGGGATGATTTAGGATTTTCCGATACTACGCTTCGGATTTTGTCTCGTGAGAATCCAGACATCCTGTGATGCCTCTCGTCCCTTTTTTAAAAGAATTAAATTCGCGTATTCAGTTTAAAGCGACGATAACCAAATCTGCTTCGATCGTTATTAAAACGTAATTCCATTCGATAGAAGCGAATGGTTTAACAAAAGACGAGGACGTTATTAAACCGATCCCTGGCGTTTTCCTCGTCTCCTTTGTTGTAAAAGTTCCGAATCGAAAGAATGCCGGTCGTCGGTCGTACTTAGCATAATTTATTCATATCCGATTTCGAGTCATTATGGCATCGACGAAGAGTACAAGTAACGTTCTCTGCCGGTATGCAACTCCCGGAAGTGGCGACAGGGCGGAGAGAGCACGAGAGCCGAATATTAATTGGTCTTAATTATGCGCGGCGGAGGGCTCGTTTTAACACGACCAAAGTTTTTTGCGACGCCCCAACCACCTCTTTCTTTCACCCCTTTCTCCTTCTTTTATGGACCCTCGGTTGATGCAAGAGTACACGGCAGGCTTTAAAGGAAGTTACGTGGCGCGGAACGAAAATGGTCCCTTGACGAGTTTTGCCATTGTGGTTTATCGAATTTTCTCTTCTTCCGTGAAAAGTTTCGAGTGCCGGATCGCGGCTCTGCTCGCGCCAGACACGTTTCAATTAACGTTCGGTTTCCCTTCGAAATTCCTGATTAACTTCGCATACCATTGATCAACGAACGATTTTCTTCCTTGCAATCCATTGATTACGAAAGGCGAGAGAAGTTCCTTTCCCGTAACAGCTTTGATCTTGACTTTCTCTCAGCGTCGCATCGAATTTTCCAACGGTCGGCTAATCTTCATTTTTAAAATCCAAATTGCGATCTCTCTCGCGCAGAGTGATTTAATGGTATGTAAAATCGATCGTTGCTTTTCATGGTTTGCTTCACCACTCAGCGAGCTTTTATCCGAGCCTCTCAGTGGCGGGATTTTTATAGCGCAGCGGCAGGCCTTTTTCCATAGAAAAGCCTATTTAGCTTGTACGTGTATACGATGTAAATGCAGCAAGTTACGAGAGTGGCTCTCCCCGAAAGTTCCAATCTCCCGAGGCGAGAAGGAATGCGATTAAGCGTTGATGGCTTCCTAAATGCAAACAACCCCCGAAACCGTAATCACCGGAGACAATCACGCCGCGACAAAGGGTAGACGATGTTTTACCGAAGAAGAATAAATGACAGAGGCACTCGGCGAGGATGTCAATTAACCGACACCTCTTGAGATTCGTCAGCCTCCTAGGAAAACAGTTTCCCCACGACTAATCTACTTTATATTCGGCGTTGAAATTTATTCCCTGGTTCAAAAATAATTTTCTACGTCTGCGTTCCATGTATTTATCTCAACAGATTCATTCGTATAACAAACGAAGACCACGATGGAAGAATTCAACAGTTATAATTATATCTTTGGCTCCCATAAAACTTTGTCCATTGCCAGCTACTTTCACAATGGATTTGCATCTTTGGATCTACCAGGTTGTTTTCATTTTCGATTATTTCTTCCCGCTTATCCGTGAAGCGACATTAATATCAGAAAATCAACGAGAATATACCCCCATCGTATATTTCTCCTTGCGATAGTCTAATAATATAGCGAGAGGATGTTAAAGAACAAAATTCTCAACCTCGTCCCGTATTCGACATGCGCGTTTCGAGGATTCAAATGGAGAGCAACCCTCCGAGCATCCGAGCCATTAAACCAATTGCAGCAAAAATGGACGCTGATTTTACGGTAATATCGGGTTCCAAGAAACGGAAACGAAGAAAAGGTGCTGTCGTGTGTGTTATTGCACATGATACGCTTAAGCGAGTGGCGTGGCTTATCGTCAGCCGGAAGGAGGGTAGCTGGAATTCGTAGGTTACTCGGCCTCTCCCCTCAATGCCTCGTAGCATTTCCCGACGTGGCGGCATCCATCCCCTACCATCGACATCGAGGTCTTCGTCCTCGTCGTCGTTGCCTTCGTCGTCGTTGCCCTCGCGCCGTGGCATCGCGACCCTTATATTAAAGGCAGCCGCCCCACCCGAGCGAGTTGCACCATCCGGCGTGTTCGAGTCACGACTACGCGCGAATAACTGACTCATGCATCCTCGTAAGGGTTCCGATATTTTCTCTTCGTCTCTCGCGGACAAAAAGCTTCCTCCAGCGTTTTCTTCGCACAAGTTCGTTCATTTTTACTGCTGTTATTTGAAGTATCTTCCTTTGGGGCGGTGCACGAGACTGTAAATATTGTAGAATATTCCGGCCTGCGAGAGAAATCGGTTTAAATTTAATGTCAGTCAGAGGATGCAGTGTTTCATTGCTCCTGCTCTGTCTGGTTTCGTCGAAGCGATGGAGAGTACTTAAGATCGTACACGTTTCTGAAAGACGTAGCGTATCGGTCGAAAATTTTTACGTAAACTCTTGGAAAAGTAATAGACTCGGAGAAGAGTTGTGTATAGGGCTGGAATTGTGACAGGAGGTTGGTAAAGTTAGACCTGGCTAGCTGGGAAAAATTGGTGCTCTTTTAATTAACCTGATGGAATAGCGGTGGAAAAAACATTCGACGGTAGTGTAACTAACCTTATCATTAACAGAACGAATTTGATTAAATTCTCTCGTATTCTTGATATAGAATTACAGTTGAAATGTAATTAGTTTAGTTCAGCTCGTTACCATCTAGCAAATTGCGTTCCACTGTTAAACGAGACTCGTTACAAGTTGCATAGAACACGAAATATTTGAAATATGTAGAAAGTATGATATTGTGAATTTTATCGTTTCCTTCTACGATAAGTAAATTAAGGGGGTATGCAACCATGTCGACTTCAAAAAAACCAAATCTTGTACTGCATTTTTTCAAAGCTTAACACGTGTAGAATACTGTGATAAAGGATATTTTGAAATTCTAAAGTACGGTGCAGCTATAAAACTGAACACTAGTGGATTCTTTTATCTTACAGACAGATTAACTTAAAACATTAAACGCGTTTTTCTTGAAACTATGTTTTTCGACCTTGCATCTGGTAGATCTCCGAAGCCCTTCATCCGATTAACTTGAAATTGTTGCACATTATTCTGCGTAAGACTGTCACAACATCGCGTATGTTTTTTTTTTATATCTCAACCCGTTGAATTTCCCTAAGTATCTAAAGCTGATTCTTTTCAGTGAAAAATAAAATTTTGCCCTTAACAAGTCGCCATTCTCTTATGTTTCAAAATTATGTAAAAATCTTACCTTGCGTTGAAGATGATCTATTTTTGTATAAGTTCCTTAAATATAAACATGTTTTACTTTTTACAATCCAGCCACATTTGCCGCTGGATGCAAGCAAACAAAGTTGCATCGGATATGAAGTTAGATAATATCTTATCAGCCATTTTGTAATTTTGTAATTTTGTAATTTTATGTGATAAAAACATATGAATACAGAGCTAAGATGTTGTTTAAAGTCCCCTGTAAAAATTTTGATTCTTTACCAAATACTTGCAGGTGACAAAAAAAAAAATGTTAGATTTATCTTATTTCGTAGGTCTTCGGAGTTGCATATTCTTTTAATAATTAATGCGAGACACGATATTCTCGGCAAGACTAGTGCGTCTCACGATAACTAAGCGTAAACTAACGTTAGCTAAAAAGCAGAAAAAGCTTTCCTCTTCTTGTTTACCCTTCCTGTTTGATATCTTGTTCATACGCTAGTGTTCTTCGTTTTCTTTGTGTTCTTCGTAGTGTAGTGTTTTTTCTTGAAACGGAAGCTCTTTGTCTAGGCAGAAAAACTGTAAATATTGCAAATAACCGGAACATGGTCGGGCCTCTGGTATGAGTGAAAAGCATTTGTTTGGTGGATGAATTTTAAGTGCAAGAATACATCTCCACCTTTCATGTACTAAATTGTAATATTTAAAACCCACCATAATATGACTATTTATAAATATACCACGACTAAAACGCTATCGATCACTTTTTATTGCGGAAGTAGATAGACTTAATGATACAAGAGATACTCGGGACGCGAGAAGTTGGATGTTACCAGGAGAAACTAGAGACAATTAGCCAAGTAATAGGAAAACTTTTCAGTATCGAAGATTTCCATTAATCTGCATTAATCTTGCGAGCACCACTAACCAATGTTTCGTCCGTTCTATGAGCGACTCCTGGTAGGCTACGATAAACACACTAACAAGTAATTTAGAAGATCCTGAGGGATGTTATAGCTCGTTCGTTATTCTCGCTTTCTAATCAACACGGAACAAACATCGCGTGATGATAAACGATGCCCGCTGGAGAAGCTACGTATTCCAGCTTTCCGCGTCGAAAATCGTGAAACCTCGATGATAGCTATACGAAGTTGAAAAATTTATTTTAGGACGGCGACTCTGTTGGCTCGAGTCATAAAAGCACTGCTGTACCAATCATGACATCACTTTGCAATAGAAGCATTCGCGCACCGATAGTTTTTATGTTTCCATCAAATTCAAAATTCTTTCGATATCATTCACTCTCGCGCGATGTCGATTTGTATGTATATTTGCCACCCTCGATCTGTGACGAGTTTCTACATAGGCATAGATTTTTTTTATAAGCATTCAATTTTATGTTTTAATTTTGTTACAAATTCTTCCACGGAATCGAATCTCGGTAATTAACTCGTTCAAGATATTACATTGAAAAGAAGTCACTTGGACGTTCGGTGATGAATGCTTGCCCAAGAACGTAAGAACGATTATTGCAAAGTTCCCAAGTACCAAGAACCATCGTTCGCGATGTCCATGTAAAAAATTGAACGTGTAATAGCGAGAAATGAAGTTTTAATTGGCCGATAGAAAAAGCATCGTATCATTTAGTTACGATAATTTTTTATTCCACCGGGACCACGGTTCAGAAGCAGAAATAACTTGAGTCTCTGGCTCACCGATATTCCACGGACTTCCGGGAACAGAAGACCGAGCGTTCCAACTTTTTTAACTAGCTCAGGTATTTTCATTATTATTAGAATTTCCGTAGGACCGAGTGGGAAAACTTCCTTTGCTGGAGCGTTCGTATTAAAATTTTTACGAGCTGCCAAGCGGAAAACTAAGTTTCCCCCATTCTCCGAGTGTTTTCGAAGCGAAGTGCGAAATACCACACAAATCCGTTTCCCTCCTTTTAAGAAACTTCTCGCTAAAAGAACAATCCCTTTTCCTTTTTTCTCCGTTTGAGCTTTATTTCGCGCCTGAAGCCGGCATGGCCGCGTGCTTTACGGGCTTCTTTCCCGTCGTTTATTATTTTTCAACGCCAAGTAAATTTTATGGGGTTCTGTTGCCGCGTGACTCGCACCACCAGCTCGTCACCACCTATCCAAGAAGCTTCCCATGAGATTCTTCTCAAATAATGTATACAGGGTGTCCCACAATGAGTGTTACGCCCAATCAGAAATTTATTCCACAGACAAAAATAAATTCGAGATTAGAAATCGAAAATCAGGAAGAACGAAGTTTCTTCATTTGCATCCGCGTTTTGTGAGAAAATGTAATTTGAAAATTTGTCGGATACACGTACATGTAGCTATATAATTCTCTATGAAACGCGTTAAACACAACCTATTTTGAACTCAACTTTCTAAGAGAAAACGAGATCCAAAGGAAAAAATCTTATGCTTCTTTTCCTACTTATAGTTGTTTACAGGATAACATCCTATGCAAGTTTATCTCCTATCTTGGAGCAGTGTGTATACACGTATCGCGCACAGTTTTCATATCCGAATTTTACGATTCTAGGATGCCAGAACGGCGTTGAGACTTGCCGTTGGCAGCTGTTACCTGCCTCCTGTGGGTCGACGTGCGCCCCAAGATTCTTGTATTAAATCGTGAAAAATGGATTTTTTGATCCGAGCATATCGACAGCACGCTCTCGAGCGACTTGCTCGTTCTTCTGTTCACGGAGGCTCATGGTGATTTATGAGAAACGCACATCGAGTGTATTACGCGAAAAACAATATCGCCTTGCCGCGTGACTTGCGTACTGCGCTTGCAAACAGGGGCTGCAAAATTCGAGGGGCTGCCGCGTTTAAAGCGTCGTTAATCTGTAGTCTCTATGGTAGCGGAAAGATTTATGAGAATCGCGCTATAACGATCGATGATTCGGCTACGATATAAAATTCGGTTTGGACAATTGTGCAGAAGATCGGTGATGGATTACAAAATCGCGTGAAAAGGGAAATTTCTTTCTCTTCGATATTTTTACAATTGGGCAAAATTGTACATCTGATAATTATTGTTATGTGGCTGAAAGTATAATAACACGTATTTTCCGCTCTGGATAATATTTATCGCACAAGTTACAAAAGGAATTGGAATTGTTATATTTTTTCAAACTTTTTATGTGATTCAATTTTTTATTTAAATGCACAAACGGTATATGGTAAGAGAATTATTAATAACTCTTCTATTTTCAGCTACCAATTTAAAAAATTTCCCTTTCTTTGAAAGATCAACGCTGCGGTAGCATTCGTTCTAGCAATTTAAAAAAGGAATAGTAGAAATTGCTCATCGATCCGATTAATTCCAAACCAATTTTAAAAAATGGTGAGAGAGATATAGTAATACGCTGGATATAAAAAGTCGCAGTGAATGCCAAAAAATACTCCGAATTTCGAGTAAGTCGTCCGCAATTGGAGTGTATCATTGTGCCGAAAATTAAACTGAGGCCTTCACAGTTGTGTTTCGACAATAAAATGAAAATTTTCTGATTAAGCGCTCGCCATCCGTGTCGCATAGCGTAATTCGTCGCTACGTTAGATTTA
Source organism: Bombus flavifrons (assembly GCF_040668555.2). Classification (NCBI taxonomy): domain Eukaryota; kingdom Metazoa; phylum Arthropoda; class Insecta; order Hymenoptera; family Apidae; genus Bombus; species Bombus flavifrons. The sequence continues at coordinate 4,252,446 of NC_138455.1, read as the reverse complement.
TTCAGAATTGTTAAGAAGTTTAACAATGCAGCTACATATATGGCATTTCTAATATTAAAAACAACAAAAATACTTTAATTCTTAGAGAATATACGAATATCTAATAAGCGATCAATTACGAACGAAATACTTGAATTTTAGTAAATTCGCAGAATCGAATGAGAAACAAAGACCGAAATATATTGCCAGAGGCATTTTTCTCCTCTGAATTCCCCGTGCAAGTTCGTACCATTGTTTGTCGTCGGGCAATGGCGTTCGAGATCGTTGCTTGAAATCGATATCTCGATCGGCGGAACGATAGAGAGTTTTCGACGAACTCGAGAATGGGAAACGGGCGCTGACGAATCGCGAGGAGACGGATTCAAATAAAAAGGTGAAAAAACATCGACGCCATTTATTCCTGCGAAAGTTTCGTGCTTGAGGAATGACTCTCGTTATGCAGCCACCGAACACGTCAACGTTTTCAATTGTACCCTTCGTCGGTCCTCGCGGCTTTTTATTTCGCGGCCGAGCGTTCAGCCGTGAAATTGCGCCGCTATAACTGCGTGTCTCGATCGGAACGACAGAAAAATCTGTTGCCAGCGTACGTATCGGCTTTCCCTTACTTTTCGTACAATCGATTGCTTAAGACGCGTGTCAGGGTATCGTTCACGAACCGACAGCAGCTGATTTTCGGGCGAAAAGAAATCTTTCTGCATCGAGGTAATTACTCGATTGGTAGTTAAGATTCTTTGTAAAATTGTACATACTTAATGCCTTTCCAGTGTAAAAATTGTTTGAACGAAATTGATAAATATTGTCCACCGTCTCTTGTTCTTGGACGCTAAAATCAAAGAATTGATACTTATACGTTAAAAAAAATTCGAAAATAGTATGGAATGTCCTATTAAAATATGAAAGATGTAAGATTGTTACCAAGAGTTTTCAAGAGCATAACTTGAACATATTACATATAAATATATGAACATATAATTGAAGTTAAAGCACATTGATGACCAAGTTTAGGTTGTAATTGTGAGAAAAGGACGCTAATCAAGGGAAACGGTGGACGTCTGCGAGGTAACAGATACCTCAGACTTATAAATGCATTGTATCAAATTGATCCGTCAATGGGGGACAACCCCGTGGCAGTGACAAATTGGTGTGAACAGAGGAGAATACCAAAGTGAGCGAAGGATATTGCGTGCATGAGATATCGCAGGGGTGTGACGGAATTGTTCACGTAACGGCCATATCCTTTTCAATATGTTGCAACTTCCGTGTATTGGAATTGCAGAAAGAACGATGGGACGTCGAGAAGCTGAGGACTTTCTCATAAGAATTATTTCTAGAATCTCTACTTTCGTAGCTTATATACGAGAAACAAATAATTTTCTTCCAAACGATAAATTTTTGGTTTTTAAAGATTTGTAATAAATGAATACCTGTCACTCCTATACGAGAATCAATTAAAATTTCAGTATCGAATTTGTAATACAATTTTTCTAAGAAAACGATAGTCTCCAAATTGAAAAAAAAGAAATGCTTTTCGATCGTTCTGCGGCACGTCAACGGTGTTTCCATATACGAAACAACTTTCTTCTTGAAACCATCAGGAATTATCTCAACCGCTGCTCGACCAGAAAGACCTAGACCTTTCCGACAAACTCGTCGCATACCGTTTACGAGTGGCGCGAATGACCGCCACAGATTCCACGTCTCAATATCGAAATGTCTCTTGTAGTTGATCGCGATTGGAGGTTGATCCATCAGGCTAAGACACGTTCATTCCAACGGGCGAAAGTTTGCCGATAGTTGAGAAGACAGATGAACGAAGACGAAGGATGATTGGTGGTTGGCTTTGGGAGTAACTTTGAGACAGCTCGAAGACACTGTCCATGGACACATATACAGATCCCTTAGCGCAGAAAAGGGGCAAGGGAGGAATCGCTCACATTCGGACCGATTCCAATTCCTGATGCCTTTGCTTGGTCAACGACGCGACGAGACGCAACCATCAGGCCTGATTCTCTCTCTCCACGCTTGGTGGAACCAACCCTTCGCTAGGCTGCCCGCAAACAAGGAGGTGGGCAATTTCGGGGTTGCTCAGCGTTTCTACCCCGCTGGACCATTTCAGTTCACCACTCTCCCCTCGCTCGTTCTCCGTACTCTTCTTTAACCATCCCTCTCTCGTCCCTGTATCTGTGTATCTCACTCTCTCGCGATCAGCCGCAACGCTGGAAACCAGATGCTTCCACATTCCTCGAGGTCGAGAACTTCATTGCCGTTCGTCGAGCACCGGGGATCTTGCTGATCCTGGAATTCGATCGAACCCACGATTCGTTGGATTCTTTATGACATAGGTATCGAGCGTTTTCGCAATTGCCAAGGGGATGTACGAACCTGATGAGTTTGTAAGCGAGGGTGTTTCTTTATTGTCACTTCGCGGGGGCGTATACATCGGTCTACGAGGTGTTGAAGAGTGGAACGATTTTTTTACATTTTAATTCTTGTACTCTCTTGCCCCTTCTTCTTTTCCTTGTTTTCTGTATTTTAAGTAGCATCGGTGTTCTTGAGAGTTAACACGAAGATAAAATACGTACTCTTTTATCGATTATCCCCTTTATTCGGTAGTCCATTAAATCCACCTTATTTTTGCCGTGTCATGCAGTTTCTCTATCGCCCCAGATACGAAGAACAGATTTCTCGACATCGTGTCAGGTAATTAATAACGAAACTCATACATGTAACTTTCACTGTAAGTGCTCTTCGTGCTTCGTCACCGTTCAGTTTATAAGTGAATATACGGAAGAAAAATAGCCTTCCATCTTTTCTGTCGGAACACCGATTGAAATTCGTTCGATTGTCCCATTGTTCGAAGCGATGCTCCTGTTGTTCAAAACGCGATAGAAACGCGCCCCCTTTACAGGGGAAAGAACAAAATTACAAAGACACAGCGGAACGATTCGGGTCACAAACAATTTGAAACAGTTGTGGCGCGCTCCAAGCTATTTTCGCGTTAGATTAGTGCGTTTTAGCGTACGTCTGCGGATTATTCCGCTGGTGTAAGTGTACCGGAAATGCAGCCACCGTCCCTGGCAGCGGACCTTAACGTTTATTGTTATCCAGGTTAATACCTAGGCTCCGTGTTGTGGAAACTCATGAAATCCAAGCGTGACACAGGGCAGCTTTGTTTCTTCCGTTCTACCAGCCTCCTCTTTACTCGATTTTATATTCCTGCTCTCTGCTTCTCTTTCGGTTATCTGGATCGTCTAACGTTTTCCGCAACACTAGTCCGGCTTTTGCTCCAAAGAAAGTCGAACGAATGCAACCAACTTATGATGTTATCGAAGTTGTGTTAGTTTTGTAGATTCGTAAATTTGTAGAATTTTATAGTTAGTAGAGTTTTATAGTTCTATCCTGGGGAAATTTAGCCTCTAAATTTCTTCGGAATAAATTTTCATTTTTATTGAAAAAAGTTACAAACGTTTTGAGTTGACTTGAACAATTATACGACTCAAGAGAGTTAAGATAAGCATCGTAGGATATTTTCAAATTTTTCGAAAAGCTAGAACCTAGTAATCAGGTTAGACGTGGACACCAACGACCCAGTTCGCCTGCGAAGTGCGAAAAAGCATGTTCTCTCGCGGAGAATTTAGCGTATAACATTTTTCTGAAAGAGCAACATTTTACCCGAGCTTGACCCTTGGACAAAGAGGACCAACAAGTCCTCGTTCGAGGGCTTTGTACGCTTGATACTTTAAATTTTGGAGTATTATAAGCGAGTTTAATAAAATGAAGCAAGGTAATCTGTATTCATGGTGGTTGCGATGTTACGTGCCTTTTTTCTCCTTGCCTTGATTTCCATATGAACAAAGGGAAGATAAACTCTTGAGAAACAGCAAGGGCTGTGGCCAGTTTAAAGCGCAGATAAATTTCAGAAAAGATTCAACGCCGGAGATTCGGTACCGATATATCAGACTATTCTCGTGAAATTTTAAGACGTTCTCGCGTTTATTTGGAAAATACGATTGTCCAAAATAAAATGGCGGCTCAAGTATGATATACCATAATGTACCCGAGTTTTGTTCTCTCATACCTCGATGATTATCCAGGCTAACCTCATGAAAAATATAATGGTCGCATTTCTTACGTTCTTTATTTTCATCGTACTCCGCGTCTCGTTCCAGCCGATAAATAACACATCCTAGAGTGCGCTAGAAAACTGTACTAACAGTAGTTTCAGCTTCGGGTGCTGAAAACGACCGAAAGAAAACTCGTAAATAACGATAAACTTTCTATACTTCAGTCCTAATAAAATAAAAAAGAAGACAAGTTAACCCATGACTTTTTATTATATATTTCACGTCTGCACCTTCATTTCTCTGACAAATAAATAGGAGAAATAAATTACACTGATCACAATTTCACGCCAGAATTCATACATCCATCGTAACGCAGTGCAAGTCGCCATTCACGCACAGTTGTAACTTGTCTACAAACAAACCGTGAAAATACCGAACCGACGACGACGAGCAACACAGCCGCGTTTCCTTCATTTCATTTCTCTATTCATCGTCCCTATTCCACCCTGCAACCGCTTAACTCTTCTTTCACCCTCGTCCGCCTCGGTTTCTCCTTCTCTTGTTTCTCATCCATGGCTTTTCGCGCTGCTAAACGTTAAGTTTCCTGTTCAGGCTGTGAGAACCCGTGGGGGAGGGGGTAGTAGCTCGGGGTGGGCAAAGAAAAAGAGACAGAAAAGAGGGAAGGCGCGGCTGAATTTATGCTTCATTCGTACACGTTAGGTATACACGAGGAGAAAACGAGTGGAGCGTAAATTATGGTACTCTTGAACGCGAGCTCACCCGCACTCCGACCTTCTATACTTCAACCTCAACCAGTCGTTTCTCGTTGCGAGAGCCTGTTGTCGGTACGGGTTGGAGAGGTGTCTTTTATTTATTGTTTTAGGTCAGGCTATGCCGCAAGAAATTTCATTTTAAAAAACCTACGTGTTCCCCTTGGACCCGGCAAGCGCGCGTCCCTGTCATCTTCGTTCACCTGTCCTTCGTCATTTTTTCGTTCTCGCCGATGAACTCTCATTCTCATCCATCCGGTTCTCTAGTTTGGCGCGAAAGAGAGAAGAACGGAGCTCGCGGCAATTTTCGCGAATGAGACCTCTTTCCTTTCTGGCTCGTCCCTCTCCTCCTTCTCGCCGGTGTCTACTTTAAGTCTATCTCAAACACTCGCTTCAAAGCATCCTGTTAGACTGTTTAATAGACAAACGAGCCGGCTGTGAATTGGTAACGCTTGTGAAAGGCGTTCGCGCGAATGGCCCACCGCTCCTGTCCTCCGGCGTATTTCACGCTTTGTATTGAATTAACACGCGTGCAGTACAAAAGCTACTACACGTGGATTTCCTCTCTCGGAATACGTCGCCGGGATGTGTAACTGTTCGTTGCAATCGTTTTTCGTGGTTTATTTCGCGACCTACGATTCCGTGTTTCGAGGTGTTAAGAGTAACCATTGAGATCAAGATGAAAGGAAAGCGCTTCCGAAGACTGCATTTCAACGATGCTGATCTCGCTAAAAGAAATCTTTAACGGGACGTTTGTCTGTTTTGGTTCGTAGATACTGCTGGATTTACGTTCGAAATCGATCGCGTACGTACACCTATGGATAAACTCTCAGTGGGAATTATTCCCGGCAATTTTAAATAGCGAGGGAACATTCGTTTTCTCAATGAAATGCCTCGATCAAGAGCGTTTTCACAAGCTTCCATGGCATTCGCGATTCCACGGTTGGAATCCAAGCAGGTAATCAACGATAGTCGTCGTCGTCATCGCTCTTAAATAGCTCGGATGGAAAATCCCATATTTCCGAGGCAGGTTTCCCCAGGATACACAAGAGGAACGAACGAGTTCCTGTTCGCGTCGCCCCGGCAGAATAGCGAGCGGAAGGCACTAATTGACTGGCTCCGTCGCCTCCGGTTTTTGAAACGAATTAGTTGACGACGAATCCGATTCAGTCGCATCCTTTCAGACCCTTTCTCGTCCTGTTTACCCCTCCAACACCACCATCCCCTGTTCCGTCCTTATGGCAACGACGAAGCTTGCGTTTTTCAGACCCACATCTCGTTACGGTGTTCGCGGACACAGACGAATGGGGGTGGTAGCGATGGGCTGGGAACAGGGTGGAAACAGGGTGGAAACGATGAGAATGGGTAGAGAGTTTTTGTTAAGCCATCGAGAGTTTGAGTTAATTCGCTTGGCGCCGAGACGAACGCATTACACGCTACGGGACTATGCTTAATTAGCCTGCCATCGAGCGCGTGATTTAATGCCGCGTCCCTATCAGGAAACGTTTCGATTGCGCGCCGTGTTCTTTGAACCATTGAAGGCCTGCTTCTCTAATTACCGGGGCCGACACCGCTGCGAAATAAATTCTTTGTGCCACGCGGTGAAGAAGCCTCAATGTTTGTTCTTTCTTCGTTTGATGGATAGAAAATCATGATAGGTCGATATATCGAATGTACACCGTCGTTTAAAATTATTTTAATCAGCATTTTAATCATAAACGTGCGAATAAATGGCACTGCATTGATTTTATTATTTATAATCATCAACTAGATAGCATAGAATTTTATAATATGAACAAAACTGATTTTTGAAAAGTAATATATACTAATAAAACTGGCGTTTAATGATTGTCAAACTTGACAGAATGTATATGAATGTGTTATTCCAAGCTTTGAACTCGGTCGCGTAAATTTATGCTAACTTTTAGATTCTGTATAAATTTGGATATGTATTAACATTAATGGCAGTAAATATCTCATTATTAATATTAATATTTACATTATTAATATTAATACTATTGATAACATTATTCCATATGACTGAGTTAAATTACACGTGAAATATTTAGCGACCACTTCATTATAACAGCGAAGGAAAAATTAAATCGGGTCTCGATTTAAGGAAACAATTTGCACGATGTTTCAATGTAAATGGTCTGATTGATCCTCTCGAGAGGAAAGAGCGAAGTTTAATGCAGAAATATCGTATTTGCGTTCGCTGAAATGAATTTCGAAGGCTGATCAATCAACTTTATTCTCCCAAAAGTTTGTCTCGAGGCTCAATCTTCAATTACCCGCCGATTTCTGAACGAAGGGGTGAAATTATGATATTCCGAACGAATCAGATTTTACATCCATCGATAATCTAATTTTCACCAACGAAATCCCTTATCAATCTCGTCAATTTCATCTTCTGTCCACTCACCAGCTCCAGTTCCACAAAAATATCATCGCTCTAACAATATTTGCCGAATAAAAAGGTACTATATGACAAGCAAATTGTTCAACTCACGACGCCTATGCTGTCTGAAAATCCTTTATCAATCTCATCAATTTCTTCTCCGAAATACCTTCCTACTTTCGATCTTCAGTTTGATAGAAAAAGAATTCTGATGATTTCCTAATGAAAAATCATATAACAAGCAATTTTCCAAATCATGAAACCTATTCTACTCGGAACAGATTGATAAAGCGCTCAATTATCACGGAATCTGATTATCGCCGTAGCCAGACTCGTTTTCACGATGGAAAAGCGCGAGAAGGGAAACCAAACTGAAAGGAAGAGGCCAAAGGGAGAAAGTATAGAAAGAAAAAAGGTCGTGGAACCCCCTAGTCTGAAGTATTCACGCGACTGCGTCGTCGTGAGGTCAGAATCCACGCTCCATGATAAAAGACGCGTGTGGAGCTGTCGGTGGTTACCGCAGGGGTTGCTAATACTCTGGAAATCTGCACCCTCGCGTCATATTCGAAATCTCCCGGTATCGGGGGGAGACCTCTTCGAAATTCCGTGTCGACATCCGCTTGATTACATGCGTCTCTCTTCCGATTCATTTCCGAGCAGGGACCGCGTCGTCGCTTGAGAATTTCTTTCCTCGTGCCGTTCGGGATCTTCGCCTTTCCGAATGGGATTCCCAATGATTTCGCTTAAACGATCCCTCTTCACGGAGATCGATCTCTGGCCGTGCAAATTGCCGGTGAATTTCATCTGGAGAAGAACACTCATCAGACGTTTTTTTTATTTTCTTGATAATTACAGTAGCCTACGAAAATACTTTAACACTCCTAGAAACTTTCCATGCATATAAAAAGTTTCGTAGCATTGATAGTTCAGACGAGGTAAAGACAATTCTACGGAAAAAGAATCAGTCGAATTTTAAAAATTTGTTTAGCATATGTAACTTACGAAGTAGTTATCAACTGGAGGAGGACAATCAGCAAGAGATTATTTTACGCGCGGAAAAAATAAAAAATGTGAGAAATGTACTGTCTGCATCAACAAATAACACAGTTGGCAATTTTATTAAAAATTGTCTAAGTAGGTGTTCAAATAATTTCGTGAGCTAATGTACGTAAATTTCTGGCCTCCATCTTCGAGAACGAAATCAACCCCTCGAGATACAAATTTTTCTTTCAAATGGTTACAGTGGAACGGATGATGAAAGATTGAGAAATAGCTCTTCGAAATAAGTTTCCTGGAATAATTGGTGGCAAACAGAAAAGAAGCAAACAGGGTAATCTCGATCTTCCAAAGTACGGATTTTAATCTGCTTCTGATTTCAAAGGAGAACGGTTTGAAATAAAATTACCTGGCGTGCAAAGTGCTCGGTAGGGAGTTGGGTAAAAATAGTCGATAATTAATTTCATACCGCTGAATTCTTATTCCAATTGCAACGAGAGATGCTAGCATGGCAGAGAAACCTTGGAGTTATATACTCGATGTCGAGTGGGGCCTTTGCTTGTGAACCGCTGTGTAATTACGGAGAACGACCGAGAATAACAATTAACACCGTAACGAGTGAGGGTAGCCTCCCCCCGTCAAGCAAAGCTATTCGGACAAGGACCAGGAAACAGAATGGAACTCCAGTTTCTGATGGAGGTTATAAGCTTCAAGGTCGTTTGAATTTCCATACGGTACACAGGCTGGGCTGCGAGTTCCGAAAGGAAATTAATTAGTTTCACCTATTTCTACTAGCGCGAGAGGTGCTTCTATAAAATATTTCCATAATTTTCTGATAAAGTAGGTCGATGATATACGAAAGATAGCGAAATAAAATGTTTCGTTTCTAAAATAAAATAAAACTGAGATTACCATGCAGTTTATTTGCCACAGGAATATTATAAATTTACAAAAAGGACATTGTAAAAATGTCTATCTTGCATTCATCTAAAATAACACTTTCGCGTCTTAAGATAGAAGAGTAAACCGATAAAAGCGAAAACGGTCCAAGATTTTTGGGCAACTTTAACAAGTTTAAATCGGATTCGCGGCGCGTTCGCAATTATTACGATTCCTGGAGCAAAGCGGAAAGGATTAAAGTGGAGGGTGCGACTTAAGACTGGAGCTTTCTCGGTTGCTTAACGCATTGGTATTCGGCTGCAGTGCCCGTCTAATACCTCGCTTTTGTCTCAACAAGGGTGAATGGAGAGGGCAAGCCATTTTCCTCAAGGAGGACGTAACGTGAGGCCGGATCAGTCTTCTCTCCTTCTTTTTTCTTTTTTTCTACTCTCCATTTTAGCGGAAAGTCCTGCACCAAAGAGTTTCACTAGTACGGAAAGATAAAACGAGATGGAGGATGATTGCCCATTGCATCGCATTCCGAAATCTGGGGCAAACGGATTTAAGTGAAAGTTACGAAGATCTTATCCACAATTTTTATAGTAGAAATCTTTCTGAAAGCAATTTGTTAATGCCAGTAAGAGAGACATTTTTTCTGAGGATTTAGAAAATCTTCTCGTCTTGAAGACTTTACGCGCTATCGATAAAAAATTTAGAATAGTAGTACGACAAAGAAGGCGAAGGTATAACGCTAAATACTCGTTATTTCCTATGTTTCGTAACGAAACGAATCAACGATTTCCCAAAAGAATATAAAGAGTATATTGTTCTCGATCGATAAGATTTGAAAGAACTTACGTTTGGTAGGGTACATGCACCCTGATCCATTTTCCTGTTGAAGCAAAGCGTTGAAAACATTTTATTCCAGCTCTTCGGACGTTCATGTCATTACAATTAAATCCGGAGTGTCCACTTTTGTGTCGCAGAGATACAGCCTGATCTTGAGAGAACAAAAGGAGACGATCCCCTCTACAGTAACCATAAAACAACCACAACACTGTTATACACCGCGTTCCTATCCTTGCTGCCTCTTGTTCAAGCTTTTCTTCCCTCTTTCTTGTCCTTTTTCCCGCGCCGCGGCAGTCAGTTACGAACCAAACAACCCTCGTATTTATGAGGGATCCTCCAACGGAGAAAACAGGGTACACACCGGTCAATTTCCACCGATCTACTCTCCAACTACTCATACCAGTCCTGCCGCGCTGTGTTCTTCGCAGTACAGCCCAAATTTTTCTGCTCCATAGGTTTTAACGAGGAGTTTTCGTGGGAAATGATCGTACTTTATTGATAACCCGAGTACCTCTAACAGGGTTTTTATTCGCCCACCCTTTTGACCGGCTCCTCTACGAGCTGGACTTCCGTTCGGCCTTTTTGTTACTGGCTTGAAAGGATACTGGCATATATCACGGAGGGGAACGTTAACGAAGTTTTTACGATCTCTTAATATTGTAACCCCAGTCGATGCATTATTTTTTGCTTGAATGGAAAGCGGTAATAACACTCGTAGGATTATCAAACAATGCTTCACAGGTATAATTATTATAAAGTTTAATAATTAAAGGAAGCAAATGTGTTATCAATCGACTAGAGCAAATAAAACGTAGAAGGTTAAACAGTGATAATATTTTAATTTCATATATGTATTTGTCTAGAGAACATTGATATTAATGCACGCGCAAAGAGAAAGAAATTAAAATATAATCGAAAGTGGACGGAAGGAAAAAACATGCGGCGATTGTTAAATAATTCACAGGAGAAATTAAAACGCTGCCTTCCCGAGCGAATCGATAAAACTTCCATACGATTAAGACTCGATATATCTCGCCACGCGGACCCTTTTAATTAAAGAGAATGTACCGAGCCGTTGAGTTATCGCGGTGAGGGGAAACAAAGAAAAGATAGGAAATCGCGATACACCTGCTGTTCGGCCGGCTATATTTACCCTGTGTGTTTCGTTATTTTCCAGGAGCCGCAGCCGCATCCCGTGTCTACGTGGACGCATTGTCTCGATTAGCACGCCAAGCGCAACTGGGTACATGGGGCGGTTCCAAGGATGTCGGTAAGTTTCGCAATCTTCTTATTATCGTCGTGCCGAAACTTGTTCTCGCCGGTTTCTCGCCAGTTTCTCGTCGGCGACGTGTCCCAATGGAGATAGGAAAACGTGAGATTCGTGAAAAACGACAATCACGCATATAAGGCGTGTGTGTGTGTGTGTGTGTGTGTGTGTGTGTGTGTGTACACGCGTGTCCACGAAACACACGGAGGTTCGTCGTTCGCTGTAATTACGGTGAATTAATTAAAATTTGTCACGTAATTATCGACGAATGAACGGGAGCTCTGGTCGATCCTTAAACAACAGCTGCGTCGACGAAGGTTAATTAATTAGCGTTCCACGCATCATTAGACGGGCAAATAAATCGTTGTATCGCGGCGCAGCTGTTGGCGGAAAATTTGTTTGTCTCGATCGTTACGTTTTGTTTCAACGCTTTACCAGATACGTTAAATTTAAAACCGGAGTTTTATTTGTCCCAGCGATCCGATCCTCACACCATCGACTTTGTCTTCGTTTCGATGCGCCTCTTAATTACCAGATTGCCCGCGTTCCATGATAATTATTTCAATTACGCCGACGCAGCCAGGGATATTTATAGCAAACTAATAGAGGGCCGGTCGCAATTAAAATCGGCCGTTCGCCGATTGATATACATCCGCCGCGTTTTTAATTGTTTTTCAGTGATTTTAATGGCCAGCAAACACTCCCGCCTGACTCGCGCGCACGATTCCCAGTTAATAAGAATTTTAATTCGAATCGATTTGTTTCGTTCGTTGTCGTTACGAAATTCTCCACTCGAGTGTTAATTATTAAGGGTAAACCAAAAAATCGTTCCCTACGGGACATACATACATATTGCGGAATGCACGTGGACGCACAAAGGCATTGAGTCCTTGCGGTATAGAAACGCGAAATGTATTCCCTGACAACGTATTAATACTTCCAATGCGATAATTTTACCGCGATTGATGGGCTAATCTACACTATGTAGCCGCGTTAAAATTAACGTGTAGTAATACAACAAGGAATATGTTGTAACATAGTTGCAAAGTAATTGCATAATAATAGAATAATTATTCCCGCGGATATTCCGATATCGTTACACGAATCAGGCTAATAATTTTACAAACACCTGCATTAAAATTCACGAGCAATAATATCCGCGAAACTATCGCTAATCCTCCAAAAGCGCTTCGAGGGAGGCATCAAATTTCCTGCAACTGTCAATACTGTACGTCGAATTTCCCTCCAAAATATGTATAATTTTACGATAACCAAATATTATACACTGACCATCTGTTTAAATGTGTTTTCTGGTAACTATGCTCTACCACTGTCAGATGCAGAATGTTGTAACATAATACGTAATTCGGGTTTAAAATTAATAAATTTTCACCCCAGAAGTTTGTAATTAAATCTAAAGATTGAAACTACACGTCATTGCAGATAAAATGGTGCTTTGTTAAATTATAATCAGAATGTTTTGTTACGGGTGTCGCTCGATATTATAAGCCAAAGGGTTGATTTAGTAAATTTATAGGCACGTAGATGACGAGACTTCCTTGTTCCTATGTTTCTAACATAAATTAACACTGGCGACGAGTTGGTCTATTTCAAAGGGCGACCCTTTCGCGGAATGAGCGCGACTCGCGCTTTTTCTCGTCCGCTTTCAACAAAGTTTGGCCTGTCGCGTCGGCGCGAGATACGCCGGACCAGCACTCCCGTGGTTTCCAAAGCCAATAAAGTTTCACCCGTTTAACCGTCTGTCTCGCCCTGTCTGTCTTATAGACAGGGAGGCGAAGGGAGAATGGTGGAAGAGGGTGGAAAAAAGTTGCTAACAGGATCATTGCAGCGTGATAAGTGTACGTATTAAGGGCTGGGTCGATAACCTTCGTGGCCGGACTGGCGAGATTCGAAATAAGAAACGAACGCCCGAGACCGAGGCAACAGCCTTAAGAAGCTGTCCAAGTGCGACCCAAGTTTTATTTGTTTTTCAACCGGAAAGAGAAATCCCATTCGATTCGAAACGAATCGCCCGTTTGGTGTCCGCTTGATATTTTCCGCGCACCGATCGCGTTTTCGCCTTTGGAATCTTTAGTAAGAGATACTTCTGTGGATGCAGTATAATTTTTTCTTTGGAATACGTTGGTGGAAATTTGAAATTTACATTTCTATTATTAACGTTACTTTAGGAAACAACCATCTGTAATTTAAATGTAATTTAAAGATTGGTTACGGATCTTAGAAGCTTGTATCATATTTCTATCAGACTAATTAACGATACGACTATAAGTGTATCGTGTAATAATTATAGAGCGCGTATCAATTAACTATCGATACTAACTAACTTCTAACGAGGCAAACTTTGGCATCAGGATGATAGACCTCGTGTTCGAGTAATATTGCTTATATCCCCCCGAGTCTTAAACGACATCGCTAGAGAATTATCAAATATTCATATCGACATCGAAGAAAAACCAATTCTAAACATTTGCATTTTCTATTAAGAAGGCTGCATCCACAGATGTATTATTTTTATTCATATTTTTGAATAAAATAAGGAATAATATATTTCTTATATTCGTGTTTACTAGAAATTCTCTGTATTATATGGTCATTTATATCCAAATATAATGCGGTAATTAAACTAGTAAGGATTTCACGGACGCAATACTGTTTTGAAAGATAATACAAAACGAGTTCCAGAACACGCCTACATTGTATCATCCTAGTGGATACTGGCTAAAGTTAACTGCAATCAGTGGTTGGCTAGAATATCCGAGCCTTGGATAACCCCTGTTAACTGCATACGCGACGCCCTCGGGCACCTTCCAATTTAAACTCTACCTTGTATGTGCTACCACGAAATAGGGTTACCGTATTATTATTTGTCGTTCCAACTGCTCACGAATAAGACTAAAACAGATGAATTGTCGTTCTATCAGGTTTCATTCCAATTTTACACGACGAAAATACTCTTCTTCTAATTCAATGTAGTTTAATTTAAATTCTACTCGTATCTTTCCTTTTTTCCATTATTTCTTCCCAATAGCATTTTCGGATCGTAACTTTAATCTTAGATAACTAATTCTAAGAACAATCTACACGATTCGATTAAACTACGTAATGAAGATGAAATATTCGAAAGTAAAGGATAAGGAGTCGTGGGAAATTCCTGGAAAATTGACCGTTATCAGAGAAGTGTCGCGCTCGGAAGACACTTGAAGTTTCTTACAACAATCGATGGGTAGCGGACTGGAATATCTTATTACCTCCATTTGGCTGTCTGGCAGTTTTCCAGTGTTACGCCAATTTGCACTCGTTAAAGAGATGCCTTTGAAACTTTCCGCACAGGCAATGTTGACTAAACGTTCTCTCCTTTGCAGAACTCAATTTTCATTCGACGCGCCTAACTTTATGACAGGATACTGCATGCTCTATTCTCGGCCTAGCGTTTCTTATTAAATTCTGTTGTGACGAATGATATAGCATTCGTCTTGCTTCACCGACGTTCCCACTTTATTTCGAGGCAAAATAAGAAACGCGTCTGCATTTACTAATAAATCATTGTCCAATGTATCAACCTGTGTTTAATTTGTGTCTCGATTTTTCCATTGTTATACGGAAATTGTTTGATGTTCTAATCGGCCTGTTTCTTATTCGAAATAAAAAATGTGTTGGAATACCAACGACCCGCGGATGCACTTGTTCCGATCGAAAACAAAGTTTCGAATCGTCGTAACATAGTTCGCCAGAAGCGGATTGAGAAACAATAACATATCTTATTGTCTCTGTAAGCATTTTTCGATATTCAATTTCAGAAAAGTTCGCGTGGTCGCCATCCCTAAGTTGTTAGAATAGCCGCCGACAATTTTTTGTCAGAATTTGTATCTATTACTAGTGGAACACACAAATTCTAAAAATCAATTCCGATAGAACGTACACGAATCTTTCTCTGAATTTTCCATACCGATGCGAAAATATTTCTTTTCCAGTATTTTTTGCATCCGTTAGTTATTAAAACCGTGTACAATATTTTTTCGAATTTTCTGTACCAGCGCAAAAATAGTTCTTTTCCAATATTTTTTTGCATCCACTAGTTTGACTTCCAAACTACATTATACTAAAAATTTGCTTGGGATATCGTGAAAATAATCGAGAAGCGAAAGTGTGAAACAACAGATAAAGTACGATTCTCGTAGCGATAGAAAAGATTTGGACGCGCGTGTTTCAATCTCAACCGCAGTACGCGAGATTTCAATAGACGTGGTAATTAAGAATTAACCTAAAGGAATTGCAAAAATTCTATCGAGTTTTAAACAGCGAGAAGGAAATCGCTCGAAATAATAGATAGTTTATCGACTGGCTTGGAAAATTGATTAGTCGAACGTTGGGAGTTGGCTTTCGCTGTTATTGCGAAACATTCTCAAAGAGATCGTTTCAGGTTGCATCGACAGTTTACCCGTCGAGAAACATTTCCTGAATAGGGCAGGGATTTCCTTTGCCGCTGCGACGAACCTTTCCAACTTGCTCACCGAGGAATCCGGCGACTCAAGTTTAAATCGACGGACTTTTGTCAACTGCGAAACGACACACGCCGGTAGAGAGACAAACTCGTTCAATTTAGACATGCGATTCTCTCGTTTCCAGCATCGTCCAAACTAAATTAAACTTTTAATTATTCGAATAGAATCGAGAAAAGAACAAGCTGTTACTCTTTCCATTTTCATTACGCGACACGTAAATTCTCGTTGCTTTCGTTTTCTTTTCTTCAAATTGTTCTTCGTGAATGGGACGGGAGTGTGTATGAATAGAACATCGATGCGATGTCAAGGTACTTACGATCAGTAAGCGGATCTTAGGTTAGACGTATTTACTAGTGCAAAAGGAATTGGATATTGAAAGCTTATATTGACTTGTTGGGAAGTTCGTAGAGTTTCTGGAAATCGATAATTAAATGTTGCTATGCATCTGACGAAACCGAAGGAGAATTATTTACTATGAACTCGCGCGATAAGGTGAAACGCTGAATTTGGATAAATATCGTTTTCAGTTGAATATCAAATCATAAAGAGATGTTCGAGGTTTGCTCAAAGTGTTTCTCTCCAAATAAATCTTTTAAAGAAACATTTTGACCATTTTGTAAACAAGTAGAATTTCGAAAGTATTCGCATTGCGTTTATACGATTTTACGCTGTCATTGCACTGGCGGTTGAATTATAATATTTTCGAAAGCCTTTCGCGCCGGAGGCCGCAATTTCCATAAGTAAATCGATGAATCCAAATACCACGGAATTCAGGTGCCGTTTCTTAACTTCGTTCGCCAAGAGCCTCGCAATAAAACGTTAAATACGGAGCGGAAGCTAGAACCGAGGTTTTCGACAATTCAAGTTGGTATAATAGGTAGAATTCGATTTCGAGAGACTTGGAACTCGAGCATCCGAGCCTCCACTGTGGCTTGTAGTTAGTATCGATCACTTGAATCGGTAATTTAGCTGACAATGCTCGTTCAGAAGGAAGTTCCTGAACTA
Organism: Bombus flavifrons; assembly: GCF_040668555.2. Classification (NCBI taxonomy): domain Eukaryota; kingdom Metazoa; phylum Arthropoda; class Insecta; order Hymenoptera; family Apidae; genus Bombus; species Bombus flavifrons. Next base: position 4,235,692 of record NC_138455.1, on the reverse strand, counting down.
GGCATATTTTGATCACGCAATATCCTTATCTTCACTTACACTGCAGACGACACTGGTGACGATACAAGATGATATCTAATGTAATTTGTCACTTCCTCCATTTAGAGTATCCAACAATTTTCTAATATCTGTAAATCGTGAAATACCCTTTTCTATCGACACCGATGATGTCGATAGAATTGGATGATAATACGTACAATTTTGCCCGTTTTCACTGTGAAATACGCTTCTCGAGAGCGTTTCATACGGCAAAGGCAATTGGAAGTGGCAATGACATTCACGTGTCAATTAATGCAGAAAACGCCGACCTGATGAAAACAATTTTGTTGACGGATTAATGTTTTCCCTTAGTTGGTCATTCGATTTAATCAGCACGTCACTATCGAACGATCTTCATCAGCGTGATTTCTTGATACGGGCTGCAGTCAGCATCCATCGTTTGATCTGATAATCCTTTCTAATTCTAACCCGGAGTCAGCGCTTGAATTTCCTGGCAGCGGTCTCTTTAGAGGTTTCACTCAACCTCTATGGGTGGCCCGCAACCTCTGTGCGTCAAGGAAATTGGAAAGTCGTGTTCGACAGATTGATCGAAGAGTCGTCGATCGATAGTTTACCCCATGTTTGAATACCCCACTGTTGACCTCGATTATCGCGGTCGCCTCGTCGACGCGGTTTTATTCCATTAAAGATTAGCTACCACGGTTAAGTGATATTTAAAGTAAAGCGAAAGTAGATCGAACGACTTTGAATTTAAATGAAAAAATTAGTAAGTTTGAATACTTAAAAATTTGGAGACTAAGATGTATAAAAGGTGGAGAGTTGGAAAATGAAAAATTTATTTCACTCTATTCGAGTTGTAAACTGTGTTAAAAGTAAAGATTGTCGTGGAACGATTTGGATTTTAATTTGTATTCTGATCATGCTCGAGGCAAACGTAGTTATATGAGGAAATTGTCGGCCGCGTTTATTTACGATATAACATTAAGATTTACACAAATGCACCTCCAATTTCCGAATTTACATTCGCGTATTTATGTTATAAATTATGCATCTGCGTTTATTTGGAATATTCCTGTTTGTTCATTTGCTTGCAAAATACACTGTTTGTTGCATTTGTCCCAATTTTACTTAATTATAGTCAGTCTGCCACGAATTATTTGTTGCGTAAATATTTATTATACCGCTCATTATTTGCATACAACGTGCTACACTGTTCGGCCGAGGTTGCGATGCTTTATTCTCAACCGTAATTTTATCGCAATGAAACCGTATTCATCAATTAATTCTTTGTGATAAATCATTTCGTGAAATAAACATATAAATATCCATATTATCCATTATTATTATTAGTACCGTTATATTCTCATTATTATCGACTTTTAATTATTACCGAAATAATTATAGAAATAAACTCGGTTTATCTTATTTGCACCAACTTTCTTTCATAGATTTTGCTAACTCCATCGTCCATTTGTTATCAAAGCACAAACTCGTTTCCAGAGCTATCGCCGTTTTCTTAGACACGGCGAGACCTCTTTGTCAAACAGGTCAGGATTTTTCTATAATTCTCGCGAACATCGAACATACGTCGGCGCAATAAATCCAGGCGGAAACGTCTTACACGCGATTACCATAACATAACACATTTGCGAACGCGTATAGCAAGCAGAACCGGCGATAGTGAAGAAAATTCGTTTTCCCTTCCCTTACGGCTCGGCGCGAGGCGTGAAGCGAAAATTCGATGCTCACGATGTTAGTGCAGGGTGGTGCCGAAATGAAAGCATGATAGCGAAATTGGCAATATCGCGACTTTTCCCTCCCATTTCTCTCTCTTCCTTAAAATCGATCGCGTTTCCCGCCCCTTTATCAACGGTAGCGAATTTCCTTTTCGTTGAAATACGTCCGCCATCCTAGCACGCCATAACGAGATTCTTCGGATTGTATCAGAGATTCGATATTAATTCGTAGCACTGTGGAAATTCACTGTCATCGGATGGCGGTTGTTATTTAACCGTATTTCTTCAAGGTGAAACTTCGAAATTTGAGACGTCATAATTTCATACCATTTGCAAATGTTTCATTTCATAATTCAGAGACCGTTACGAAAAACATCGTTGTCGAAATACACAACCGATACGTTATATTTAGAATATTTTGAATATTCGTGTCACTTTTTAATAAATGACGAATGTTATTTCGAGCAAGACAGAGTTCTTATTTATTTTGAACAACGACGTTCTTTTATGGATTTATCGATAATGTTTATTCGCAACAAACAGAATGTTTGGCGGCGAACGTTCGACGGTCATTTGAAAGTTCGCGTTGGTCTCGTTTGCTTGCTTTTCTCTACAATTAGTGGAAACGCGGATTGCTGCGTAACAAGGGGACAAACAATCGAAGCACGCTGAGTAATTTCATTAATAGCAAATTATTGTAAATTCGTCCACTGCGATACGCTTAACGAGCTTCTGGAATTTCGCTAAAATCTACCATCCGTTGCAACATACGCGTTGAAGATATCACCAATGATATTAAAACTGAATGCTAATTAATATCGAATAATATTTCAGCAATTGAAAATATGCGATAATATTTGATAGAACCAATTTCGAATCTTAAATATTTACTTAGACAAGTTGCCAGAAAGTGATCGTCAAAATGAAAAACAACTATCACAATTTAAAGCTTTCACCGTTATCCTTTTTGAAACATAACACAATGATTTATAATTTATACGTTATATTTATATATTATATAACACAGTGAACCTTCTAATATATTTCACGATACTAATTACACACTGAGAAATTAATTCTTATTTGGGACAACTATTTAAATAACTGTCAGTGTATAATAAGATAGCGGAGATAATACTATTAAATCAGCTTTAAAACAAATTCGCTACGAATGCAGACAACCTTAATCATATTGGAAGGAATCAGCAAACATTGTGTATCGATACCCTGACAGAATCAACAGCATACACGGATGGTCTTAATAGGGTAAATTGAAGCATAGCCGCGACAATCCGATCGAACCCCTTTCTGTACGGAGAAATAGGATTTGAGACGTGCATTTGAGATTGCAACAATACAGGTTTGCACGGTCTGGCGTTACGTAGACAAATAATTGATGTCGACTTCCTACTTCGTTAATAAGCTTACCACCCAGTCGAACGTCTCTCTCCTTTATGAAGCATTGAACCGAACCAAATCGTGTTAAAACTATATTAAATAAGCACTCTAGCCTAGTAATTCGCTCGTTATATTTTCTAAGTGTTAATGAATTATTCAAATGTCGTGGTTCAACCACGTAGCACAAATGAATATAGCAAGATCATAAAAGAACATTTTTAACAGCGACACTAATGACTATAGCTGCACCTAGAATTACTTAGAATCGCCTAGGAACGGCCAAAGTCAATAAAAGGCAATAAAAAATAACTGAGAAAATTTGTACAAGTTAAACCACTCCAACGAAAATCCGGCGTCCCTCCACGTGCCAAAAACTTCCATCAACCGTTTCGGATAGCGGAAGAAATTCGTGACAGGAGATACGTGCCCGGCAAACAAGAAAACCCGGGACACGTTTGCAGGACGAACGACTGAGAATTATTCGTAGAGAGTCGCAGCGAGGTGAGGAAGGTTGCGGCGTAATCGGTGCTCGTTTAAAGCACCGGCCGATAATTTGGCCCCCGTAATTTTATGCAATTATGCGTATTACCACGGGTACGCAGGTTTGTACGTTTGTACGCGGGCAGACGCGGAAAGGGTCGAAGCGCAGCTGGAATTCAGGGGGCGGATTTCGGTGTCCACGTGTCCTCGCGACCCTCTGCGGCTCACAATCCACACCCACGCTCACAACTACCCCCGTGTCCCGTGCCCCGCGTCCCTGACGGCCAACAACGTCGCCCTCGACGCTGGAAATGCCGCGTCGCCTCGTTTCACGGTAAAGTGACCGCGCGTTAACTCCCATTCGTTACGCGTTTACATTATTATTAAAGCGCATTTACACGGCCGTTGGCGCGAGCGCCTCGTGGAATTTTAATATCCCGACAAGCGCGGGAACCGACGGGTTTCCTATCCTCCTGTTATCTTCGACCCTGCGCCCCAAAAGGGAGATTAAAAGTCGCCGAGAGCAAAATTTCCGTTTCGGGCCTGTGTCTGCAGTTTCGCCCACCCCTTCGCTACTTCGCGAATTTGTTTGTTCTTTTCTTCCGATCGAGGAACATCGATGACATCTGCTGAGACCACCTCCTACTGGATATCTTTTCGGCGAGCAAGATTTCTGTCCGAACAAGTCCGGAGGAAGTTTTTGCGGGAAATTTATTACGAAGTAGTCGCGTAGAATTCTTCGAACTGACTCGAACTTCGAAATTTGTATTTGTATTCGAGTCGATATTTGTCACTCGCTTCGATGTGTTCCTTACGATGTAGCCATACAGATTTTTACAAATTCGTCGGTAACAGGGTACGTACAAAGAGTTGGCGTGTTATAAATTTTATCAAATGACAGACAGAACAAAGTTTCAGCTTCTGTTTATCGCCGTGTATTTTCTAATCACGTAAACTGTTCCGATTTATCAAATCGAACTTTGAATTTAGCAAATGTACGCACGTCGATTAGAAAATACCAAGATTAACCGAAAACGTTTTCAGTTTCGTATCGGATGTGCGGTGTATCGTTTATTCTCCTGTTTCGTTCGTTTATTTCGCCGTTGAGCTCTGTTTACGAGAACGTGGAATTTCATTTGTTAGTTGGGCGCATTCTATGAAGTCCTTCGTTCGCACGTACAAACGCCGAATTCTATTTGAACAGTTAAGCACGTAAATATACTACCAACTCGGAAATATCGAGATATTTGCATGTCTTCGACACAATGTAATTTAGCGACGTAATGTAATTGCGAAATTGTGTCGTATGAAAGAACCCGTACTAATTTTACCGTTATCTCAGTGGTGAGTGAATTTTCGATTTTTGTAAATTATTCTTCGTTCAATGTTTGAACTATGAAGCACACTCGAATTCATATCCAATTTTTATAACTTCCGTAGCCCGTTGGTGATTAAACTAAATATACATATAGCTGAAAGTCTTTAAATATTGAAAACACTCGAGTGAACTTTTGTGAGAGAACTTCCGTCGACAAACTTAATAATAATTTCAATTGGCGCGAAGAAAGCGATGGATCGCCGCAAAATCCACATTAGTCTGTCAACGTGTACGAATCGGACGAAACCAGAGCCGGCTTTTCATTTGGTGGAAATCATTATCCGCGATCAATGGATCGCTGCGCACGTTCGCCGTGACCACGTACACCGTGCATTGCATCCTTTATCGCGAGTCTGATCGATCGAGCGGCAGCACCGAACTAATGCCCAGCATTTAAAATCAAAGCTGAACGCAGACCGACCACGTGGCCGAACGGAATAAAGTTCCCCGCCGATTCGATGGAGGACATCGGTTGTATTCTCAGTGATATTGCTTAGCTTTCACGCAGAGCTGAATAGTCACGCCGCAATTAACTCGTATTCACCACTTTGATGTTGCAACCCTCGCATTATACGCGCCGTCTCAATTGTAGCGGTGATCTGAGCCGATGAAAGGATCGCTGACTGTAGCGTAGGCTGCAGACACGGCAATGTTTATCGAACGCGGCAGGATACCTGCACTTCGGCTGAATATTGGCTTCCAGGCAGCGAAATCGATGTGCAGTTGCACGTTGCACCGGATCCGCCGTTGTTAGTCCGCCAATTCCGTTCTTCCCATTTCATAGTCAATACGAGTACCGCATAGATGATGCGTTGTTTACCAATAGGAATTTCCCAAACATAGATTTTCCTTTTTCTCCTATTTATCCGACGTGTATTCTGCCGCGTGAGCAAACCTTACAAACTTTAATATTAAAGGATGTCCTTAAACGTTGTTCCAGTATCAGTGTTACTTTCAAATACCTGCTCTCGATTTCTCTGTACAAACAACGGGATAAACAATTAAATTTCCATTTATAAACAGCCAACTAAATTGCACTCAAATATTCAGCCGCATGAGTTATTCTTAAACGTTTCTCCTATTATCATACGCGATCGAACGATTTTTATAAACCGCGTAGAATACTTTGCTATGCTCTTGTATAAAGGAGAATCGATGGCTCTTCTTTCGCGTAATATTGTAAAGCAGACACTGATCGTCACAAGGTAAACATCAATTTATACATTTGTTTAGAACGTTGATAACGAGAGACGATTCTAACAATTCCATTGCTGTCTGTCGAAGCGTGTGAAATTACTGTCGAGTCGAGTAGCCCGGCGCGACAACCTGAAGTACGAGTGCACTCTATGTACGATGTATTCATGCATCGGTTACATTAAAGAATACACAACAGTAGAATAAGTTTTATGATCGTTGACGATTTTATCATTTTGGAATTTTTCTTTCCATTTCTCAGATTCAAATCCCTCTCGTAGTTATATGAAGCAAGCTGAACCTGATACAAGAAAAGTATCAGAGAATTATTAGCTTGCTTGTCCGGATCGGATTTTAAATATCATTATTTGTATTTTTCTTAAACGAGCAAATATTACAGAGTGCAATACGAGCAAAAGTTGAAGAAACATACTTGCCTGTTGGAAAATTAATCTCCGCTGCATCTATTTGCATCGTTTCACGAAGCCGGTGGAACTTCTTAATAATAACAGCATTTCAAAGGAATCGACTACGAAGCCTCTTATGAGGAAAATGATTTAAAGTCCTTTAAAGGCGGACTTTTTATAGAGTTTATGATCTTTAATATAAATTATCGTGAATATGGTTCGTGAAATGACTACTTAATACGGTTAAGCATCAAACATTCAAACAGCAAAACGGTTTACTAATCTAAGCCTACTAATACGCCTCAGCTATGTATTTATAGGAATATTATTGTACCGTAATCCGCCATAGCTGCAAATTTAATATGTACGGCGTTACGATATTAGCAGTAATAGCCAACGCAATCTATCTGCATGTAGGAATATTATATTAACCTTGGTCGTTATACTTGATAACCGATAATTGATATTTCACATGATAATCCAGCTTTAGTTTTCGAGGTATTTCATTACCGAGAGCGTTGAATTTCCGTAAAATGTCTGAACCTGCCCCTGTGGTCAGTGAAAATATTTTTGAGCGTTGAATCAATTTCTATAAAGTTTCTACCACTGCCCGTCTCCCAAACTTTTCCCTTTTCGCAGCGAGAAATGGAAATTTAAATTGAACCTTGTGTTCGTTCATGAAAAAAATCCTGAAAGCGGTTGATTTCATACAACAAAGCTAGACAATTTTTCGTTTCAAAATTGAGATCTTAACCATCTCGAAATCCCTGAACAGGAAGCAATTACTATGTCCTAGAACGACCACTTAGAATAGTTTAGTGTTTTGGCTGAGGGCTTAAGTAGTATAGACCTGTACGTATCCAGCCAGCAAAGCAGCGTATACCAAACGCGTTAAACAATGACAATCAACGCTTTTTCCAAAGATTCGTGCTACGAAACTCGGTAACAAGCTATATAATTCCTCCTTTTACATACGAAATTATGTAATTTAAATATCTAAAAGATTAGCGTCCTGTTAGAAAAAAAAGTCGAATGATTTAACGAAAGGAACGCGATCGTTACGCGTTGAAACACATATCGCCGAGTTCTGTGTTGGTTTGGGAGAGTTTCCACGATAACGAGACCCAATTAAGCTTAAATTGACCGAAAACTCTGAATAATAGCAAACATCGAGGAGAAACAAATGCCAATTTGTAAGAAGTACGAACTTTCCAAATCCAAAGATACATCGATGGGTCCCACGTTTAGAGTGCATTAAGCCACACTATTAGAACTTTCGAAGAGAGCAAATCAAAGTTGCAAAAATCTCGAAACAACATGTAGTATCGTAAATATAATATTATAATGATGATTTATTTACGATGAACGGATTGTACAGATGTTAATTAATCACAATAACGTATTATGGTCTAGACAACGCAATAGTTAATTTGTAACTCTCGTCACAACGGATACAACGCTCTCTCTCTCTCTCTCACGCGGACCACACTCTCACGACACACTCTCACATGATAATCTGAGATTGTGCTTGCAACATTCTCACTTCTTGATTTACACTCTCCGACTTCTCAAAATGGAACTGCTGGCCCTTCGATCTTCTTTGTCTTCTCTCGGAGACGACCCCCCACTACGCTCGGGTCACTCCACCGTTCGCGCCTATGATCGCGTATGCACCTTCCTTGTATATGTGAAAATAACGGACCGAAGGCGAATCGACGTTTGTGGAACTGTACGCTGGTCGCTACATTGTATGCATTTCGCCGGTCCTATACGACAATCTGTCTGCGGCACTACATCATACTATCCCGAGAAACTCGAACTTAAATATATGATGGATCAAGCGTATATACCCCCCCCCCTTTTTTTTGATATTACAAACATATGTGATATTGTATATTACACATATACTATAGTTTTATACTATTATATTAAAAACTAAACGACCTGCATGAAAATTTTTACCATCGCCAAGGATAAAGAATTTAATACGGGGAACATGCGAAATATAATTTTTTTTTTAAAGATGTATGTTCTGTAAAAGTATGCGAAATATGTACAACGATGCTAAGATTCGATTTTTTTACCCCATCGTTTTTCAAATAAAATTGCCACGTAAGCTAAGTATATCGACGAGTCACCCTTCACGAGTCACCCCATTTGTCAATTTCCTCGAGTCTGAAACTCTGTGGCAACATCTTATTCCGAACACCGTATTCATTGCTTGTACGGAGTAAACAGGGCGGCCGATGCAGAGCTTGTACAAACTAATCAAGGAATTTGCAGTGGCACTGGATTGGCCAAACCGTTGACCAGCCAGGGATAAACGACGATCCTAGTAGCCGCATTCGGCAAGACAGCAGGATTCTCTTCACACGTCAGGAACAGAGAAGTTTGGCCTCCGCGCGCGCAGTAGAGGCAGGAGGAACGTAGACAGACCGTAAAGGATATCGGTCGTGTCCTTGCGCCTGGCACGTTCCTCCAGCAGAGCAGCAGCGGATCCTTTCGTGGAATACGATGAGAATGTTATCTGGTGGTAGTGCGAGGCCCACTTAATTGCGTCTGGCCGGTATTGCACGTATAATGGGGCAAGCATGCGGGGGATGGTCGACTGCCTTGGTAGATAAGGCTGCCAGAATGGCCAGCCGTCCAGAAGGGATGAGAGTCGGTTCGTTCCTTCGTTACTTAGTTCGTTTGTTCCAAAGTTGTCCACTTTGCCGCCGTTGTTGCAAATCGTCCTAGGTGATCTAGTGTTCTAGATCTAGAGCTTCCATATCTGTTTTAAATTTTACACTGCATAATAATTCGCTTCAATCCACGTTTCGTCAAAACTTTTGCCGCTACGAGAGTCGACGCAAAAATGTGCCAGGAACTAAAGATTAAGGAATCTTCTCTCTTGCAAAAATAACGTCATTGTGTGTCGAACGAAGCTTTTAAATATCCATAGTCTGCGCTGCTCCCAATAATCTTCGTTTAACATGTTTTCACGAATACCAAGATTTTGTGATATTTTTTATATCGATTGGAGAAAAGAAATAACAAGACATGTTCGAATATCGGAAGAAAGAAACGCTACCGCTCCGATGTTTTACATATTGTCTGACTCGTGCTCGACAGATTACACAGCGGTTTAAAGGAATGAACAATGGGTATGGTTTAACACTCTAGTTTTCTGCGAACAACACGTTGATGGGAGGAGAGGGCGTAGGAATTGGTCAGGCGTGTGACCGGATTGTGGCCAAAGCCCCAAAACCATCTCTCTCCCGCATCCCTCGGGGTGCTGGACGCCTCCCTCACGACCGCTTTTAATCCACGTAAATGACTGGCCTATCCCACTGCCGTGAACGTTGTTTAAAGCCTCGATTTAGCGCTTCTGTGTTCATTCATGTGCATTCCATGAAAAAAGAACGTTCCTGTTCATACACCGCGACAAACATACACCCAACATTCCTCCAATTGATAGCTAAATTGATTTGACAATTTTTCCTTTGTCTGTCTTTCTTCTTACGAACCAATTGGATAGATACAAAAACGTTGTACTGTATAACGTTGTACTATAAAAAATGATGTGTAAGCGCTTGATTTTAATTTTATACCCATAAAGCGTGGAGTACTAGAGAAAATCGTAGTTTCATGTCGATATAAAAGGAAAATTCAAAGAAACGCGATCTCGAAACACTCGACGCGCGAAACACAACTTCGCTTGACTCAACTAGGATCTTAGATATCCTTTCCACGAATCAAGAAGGCAAACAGGGTGTTGTGAACGTTGCTCGAATGTTGAGACCGAACGTTAGAAGATCAGAGAGGGTAGCAAATATCTGGAGGCAAGTTCGCAGGATCTTTATTTCCGATTCTTTGGGTGATTTCGAAAGTTAGGGTTACCTAGGGGCCACGTCGGCGTGGCTTTAACAAAAGCACTCGTTAAGGTGATTAACGAGCGAGAGAACACCAGTACAACGATACCGCCGCGGACGCTATTACGAGCTTTATTAATTGCTATCCTCGAGTAATTTGCCTGCCGTGCGTTGCGAACGAATGGAGGAACCATGAGATGGTTTACTGCCAAGTCAGCTTGACAGATTCAGGTGTTTGTCTTCGCGGTAAGGCCGCTCCAAAATTTCAAACATCTTGTATACACATTTCTGGACACGCGTAATAAATATTTGCTTTGCAATTCCATCGCAACGTATAGATCACGGTAACATATTTCAACGATTCCGAAACTATCCCTTTTTGTTATCTTCGTGATTAAACTAGAGATATCTGTGTAAATTTATATCTTCAGAGAAACTGACACAAAAGTGAAATTTGAATAAAAGTACAAATAAAAAGTATAACTTTTACTTGAAATATTGTAAATTTTAAACGTAATATTTTATGTTTAATATTGCAGATGTTTTTGCACTCATTCTTCTCTGTTTTGCGTATTTATATCTGAAACATCTGCAGAGCCTATTCATGATATATATGAATTTTGTCAGAACTTAAAATACCGTATTATCTGTTTAACATGGATTTTATTCTATAAAATACGACATTGGTGAAATATTTAATACGAAGAATTTTATGAAAAGCTGCACTGAGATAATAGAATGTCGATATGAAATAATAAAAGCAGAGAATTTTCCATTTTTACTCCCGTATTTATTTATACAAAATCAATTGGATAGTAAGCTTTTATTACTTTCGGGTTTAATCTCTCGTTGAAACGTCCATGCTTCGATTTCTAAATTCGCAGTCGACAAAGGATTATTTTGTCGCAATTGATGGACGCTTCGAAAAGTTGGTGGTCCTGTATTGTAATCCCCTCAGTTCTCATTCACGTTGCAAATGCCCCTCGCAGCAGCAATCGTCGTCCCTTTGATCAAATGTCGCAAAAATTTGTTGGTGTTTGTATTTGTTATATACGCCATCGCTCGTTTACGCGAGTCTCATCGGTCGATAATAATAGGATTTTTATGACATTTGATCAAAGGGACGCTTTGAAATGCGTATCGAAACATGATTCCCGAAGAATTTTTCATAAAATTACGTAAATATCAAAATATTAAAGATAGAGCTTTATTCGAGTACGAAAGGTATAAATTCCAACAGAATTATCAAGCTTTACAATTTGTATTATTCTATCTTCTACTGTAACTAAATCTAGGTTCCATTAATTTAATCTCAATTATAAACTTGAAACGCAATTTACAAAATCTTGTTTACAGCAAAAGTTATTTTCAGAAGATCATCTGCAATTTTTTTATTTTTATTTCGCTAGTGCCCGATTCAACAGGCTCCACTCATCTTCGTAATCACAAATTAGGTGTTTGTGTGCAAACCGCTACATCGCAGGAAGCATGAAACGCGGATTAGCAAGCGTTTAATGGTGAGGCTAATAGAATATGACTATGTTATAAACGACACACACCTACGAGGTACTTCGCTAAAGTGGAATTATTGAAATCGTCAGAGACGGAGATTATATTATTCGAACGTATTCCTCTAAAAATATGTGCGGTATTCGTCAAATTCGAATAGCCGAAGCTCGAGACGACCTTTTCCACCCAAAGCATTTCTCTAAAAGACAGTGTTTTAATCGCAAACCAGACAGGAAAAATTAAATCGTTTCATCCGCTTTGAAGTTCGAGATTCGATCTTCATTATTTCATAAAATTTTCCTTTTTATTTTCATTGAACGGCTGATACGACGCGATATTTGTCGTTGAATAAGAAAGAGAGAGAAAACGAACGCGCTATGCTCTGTCCTCGATACTATTGCCATGGAATGCATGTGGAATGTCATTCAGTACACAACTCGTCGCTGGGCGCGGCGGAACCGTTCAGCCAGAAGCGTAATTGATTCGGAATTATTGCACACGACATTTGTCCGCGCGCCGATACAATCGAGTTATGACGTAAAACTGTATATCGGAGTTATTCAGAGGGGAGAAAGAAGCATAGGCAACCGGCGTATTGTTACGTTCAGTTTATTTAATTATAAAATCGAAGCAAGCACGGCTCGCTGTCTCGGAAATTGTTTTAACCTTGTTTCAGAGGCGCGTTGATTAGCATCGAAGTGGTCTCGAGAACCAATTCAGCGATACGTATTAACGTTTGTCCTTATTACCAACGAACAACTCTGTTACTTCTATACGAATGCTTCTACACGTGGTAAACGTAAATTTGTTCCTATCGGTTTTATGATCTTTACTCTGAATGGAGCATTACGACTTTCTTCGTAAAGAAGATTCGAGGGAGATAAATCTACAGAATTTTGTAAAAGTTCGAAGACATAAAACGATAAAACTGCTATTAAAATGGCCATAATATTCACACGGTATCCCCAGACAAATATCTAACGATTACACCCCAATTTCACACGAAACAAGGACCCTCGCAAAGCACTTTTATCAAGATGCATCTTCACGACGGTCCTCACTTCCTCCATATTTCTCTGAGGGTATAAATTTTTCGCGAGATACGACGACGATAAAAATCACAGTGCGGTAACAATGGCGTAGACTCCGTCGAAGGAAGCGAATAAGAGAGCCTAGACACGAGTACCTTTTCACCCTGAGGATTTATGCGGTTGCGATAAACGTTCCGACGTTTCCAACTACGTACGCGTAGACGAAAACTTGAAATGGAATCTTTACGCACCGACGGCAGGCATGAATGCGTTATCCAGACCTGTTCCATGGAATTTCGTAGCGTTGTTCTCGGCAACAACCCCTCGAACAAACCAAAACGACGGTGCCCATCCAGCGTGGCGGGATCAAAGGCACGGCCGCGATGGAAAAGGGAAGCGCAGCACAGAAAGAAATTATTCCGAATTAATTATGCGCGACTCGGGACACTGTAAACGTACTTCCAAGCACACGGAAGTTTCCTCTCTTTGAGACGAGGTGGCTCGTCTTCGCGTGTGACCCCTTTGTCCTTTTGTTTTTCGTGTACGCGGCCGAATATAACGAGAGAGGCGAGTTAATTTGTCTGGAAATCGAAAATGGACGTGGTAGATACGGCAAAATTGGCGGTGGGCTGCTAGCGTTCAGACGGTCTTTGCTTCTCTTTTTATTTTCCAAGCAGATAATGACTGAGCTGTCGAAGAGATACGCTCCATTCACGAATTTTGGATGTACTCGCGACAACCATCAGAGCGATCCAAATGAAAAATTTGTAGTTTTTCACAGAAACAGTACACCCGTAGCGAACTGAATAATTTTTTATTTTTAACAGAATAATGATAAAAGCTTGATACTGCGTTGGATGCCGATTAACAGTGGATGAAAAGGACAGAGAGACGATGTATGTTCATCAATGATTCAAATATATGGTTGGATAGTGAAGGAAAAGAGATTTTTGCGAGTGTTAGGTATAGAACAAAGTTGTACGTTGATACGCGATATTCATTTTGAAAGATTGCAACCAGTTCAATCATCCTGATATCCTCCATTCATATCAATAGATCTGTTGGTGATTAAAATCTTTTTCCAAAATGAATATCTCCCATGGAAAACTTCTGTAGGTAAGCTCTGTTACCTATTTCTATACGTATGTATTGTGACTCTGTCATTAACGGTTGAACAAATCAACAGCTTCGGCGATGTTTCTATCGATCTGCGTGGTAAATATGTACTGTTGCATTTGTATAGAATATACTGCAAATTCGGATACACTCTCATATTTCACCACGTTAAATGGGAATTTTCACGAATGGTATTTATATCTTCTTCCATGTATTTTTGGCTACTCGAGACAATGAAACCATTCGAGACAGTGAAACATCGTGAGTCGCGTATACCCGTGGTGGCAAACACTTAACAGAACTTCATTCGGCCGAATATATGTATATTTCATTTAATCGTATAATCGTTCGCTGGAACATCTGGCTCTGTGACGCGCAACAGTATATGCCAATCCGCGCGTGAGGTGTACGTTTTAATTTGTTTAATGACACTGTTATATCGAGAAATTAATCATCGTCGGCCGGACTCCCCGGTAATTTCATTTAGTCAAAAATCTGTGTAGTACGGTCTGAGTTGAACCGTGATAAAAATTTGTGGATTAATCCACGCGTGATTCGATTCGCCCGTGTATTTTAACGTGTTGCGACTGATTCGTGCAAACTGATGCTGCTCAACGAGCGGGACCAATTTAAATAGGCTGTATTGTTTTACGACCAATTTGGTTGCGTTCCGTGAAATGAAGTTATTCCGCAATATAAAATTTATAAGACTGCAATGCCTTCTCTGGCAAATAAAAAGTATTAGGTTGTCCGAAAAGTGTCTTTCTTTTACAGACACGTCTTTTACAACGACGCATCTTTATACAAACATGAAACCTAATCTGTCGAACGTTGTGATATTTATCTTGAAAACACAAAATGGATCATACGTAATTCGATAAAATAATGTAAAACAGAAAATGTTGTGCATCCGTTATTTTCTTATAAAACGAAAGAAACTTTTCGGACGACTTAATATAAAGCAGACAAAAATAGAACATGAAGATATTACATAAAATTTCCGCTTTTCTACTATAAATCGTACAATTATTATTATTACGTACAGGGAAGAATTCTATGCTTTTAGAATACTATGCATAAGAATACTATGAATTGAAATTGGCTTAAACTCATTTACCGTTTTTCCCTCTTGCATACATTCGTTTCGTAATTGGCGAATATCTCGTACTAAACGATCAGTTCGATTAATGATGATCCTCTACTCTAATGCCCGTTACTTTATCGGCGGGTCTCTCGAGGACACTCTCCAAGCGAGATGCTATCGCAGAAAAATCTTGGTCAGCCGAAAAGCAGACGATTCGGCTGGTGCACCGATAATTGCAGCAAAACCGTGTGTTCCACGGACAAGAACGTTGTTCGTACCGGAAAATCGTCCAGGAAGCGAGAGAACCTTACTTTCCGAAACGAGATAGGGGCCAGTGGAGGATATACACGAAGGGGTGGCTGGAGGTTGCTTCGGAATTTAATCTAAAGTAGAATCGCACTCCCCCCGGGAAAAGCTCGCTTACACTTTATCTTATTTCGCTTTATACCTTTTTGCGTGCTCGGAATGGTACTTTCTCTGTATAATATCCAGCCGGTACGAGCACGGATATCCGTCCGCTGGTATTTGCGACTGTACACCGATGCAACCTACAAGGGATGCACTTAAGCGAATGTTGTCACGCTCGTTTCGCGTGATGGCGCGACTTCCAAGAAAATTTCACGCAGTGAAATAAGCTGATTTCGAAGAAGCGCTGAAAACTCGAGCTTTCCACGGTTGCATTCGCCGATACCACGATACTTGCAAACATTCCCCTCGTTATTAAAATGAAATTGTATATTACGAACATCCCTACGAATTTCATAATAATCGGCAAAATTTCAACGCCAACGATACTTGTTCCGTAATCATGAGCTGGGTAACAGAACGGCTGGGCAATTCGTTTAACAGCGCGAAAAATCAAATCTGTAAATTGCACGGAAACGCGATACGAATCGATATGTTTTTAAATTAAACAAACCTACCCTCACGACGTGACGAGGAAACGCGGCCTCTGGTTACCCTCACCTGGTCGACGCACTCATTTATCGTTTCTGCATATTTTTCCTTCTTTTTTTTTGTAATACTAGCAAACGAAAAACAAAAATATGAACGTCCGAAATATTCGCATAAAAAGGAGGAGAGAGGAAATCAACGAGAAATGTGTAGTCATACGGAAAACGGCGTATGTGTCGACACGCACGTGTAAGTAATGGAAATATGCGTCGCGAAGACGCAAGCGTAGCCACTCGCAAATTTTAGGATGAATGTACGGACAAAGAGAGGACCGGTGAACGCGTTACACAGCGCTGAATAACGAAACACGCGAGGGAAGCGGCACGTGCGTGCTCCATCTCTCTTCCTGACAGCTCTATCTTGCGTTTATCCGGCGAATCTACCTTCCACGGGCACGCATCCTCCGACCTTCTACCCTTATGAACCATTGCTTCCACGGAATACCGAAATCTTTCGCGGGGCCGAGAATTTCGAAGTAGTTTGCTCGAGGATCTTGCCAGCACCGCGTCTATATCACGAAGAAGAATCGAGCCTCGTCGAATCTTTGAGCCTGCACATACGCGAGGGGAGATGAAAGTGTAATGAGCCGTAACCTCGGTGTTCCGCGGATTTATTCCGCCGGGTTCGGCGGATCGTGCGTGAGGAGAATTCACGCTTGAAATATGAACCACAGAGATTTATATCATGAACGATATTGCCGAAACACCGGACAATAGTTGACGTTGTTCGATTTTCCATAGCCGCGCAATTCTGGTCAGAGATAATTTGCGGAATGTTATTCGATGTTTTCGTTTATACTGCTGAAGCAGGAGGATCTTTGTCGAGTGGATTAGAGCAAAAGACGCGTGAATGATGAGTACTTATGTTAGTTTACGTTACTAAAGGCGCGAAGAAAGATATTTGAATCGGATAACTGAAACACAAGGCGCATGATCGTCTAAGGCTTTGGACACATCTGAATCGGGTAAAGTCGATAAGCTGCGTGCAAAAGGATAAAAGATAAATAGTGGCGGAGAAGCAAAGTTCAGAGTGATGAAATATAACAAATGTTTCAGCTTCGAAGTCAGGGAATATTTTTAAGTTTAACCTTGTTTGCTTGGTCTGTTTGGATTCGCGCTCGAAGAATCGAGGAGAGAGAATTTCAATTTTCCACGAAACACAGACAAGTCTACGGAGTTATCTTCCACGACTCGAGCTTATCAAAAACCGACTTGGAAGAGAGAATGGAACGCAGCTTGACTCTAGGTGTAATCGTCAGGTTATTTTATCCTCGGAACGTCTTCGCTCGGAGGCATTCGCCAATTAGGAAAGGTAACCTTCCCAGCGACGCTCGTTTATCGTTGGAATCTTATCTGCACGCAATAAAATGGTGAGGTACGGTCGTTTTGAATCGAGGCCCCTTTCCACTGATCCGTTAATAAGATAAGAAATTCAGCGTAACTGTGTTCTGTAAAATTGCTTTTCCTAAGATCGCGGTGTAGTTTATCGCAGTATCTTTCCGTCTTCGCGGAATAAACCTGTACAACACGATGCTTCTTAATCCTCGATCGACGTTGCAAATGAACACAAAATGAGCAAAATTAAGATGTATACCATAGAATCCAAAATCCTTAATTGTTAACCATAAAATTTACCGACTGTTCATGCTATTTATATCCGCATATTTTCAAGTACTAGTGTATAGGGTAACATATACGTACAACACATTATAGATACACCAAGACGCACATTTCGCAAGCTATAATATTTCCAAGGTTATCAGCAAATAATCCATAAACAATCTAAGAGGTTCACTATCCGAGGACGAAAACCACCGCCTCGCCCCTTTCATCGAACCAATTCGAGTTTCAGTTTCAAGCAGTACTTCGGATGTAGTTCAAGTAACCCTCGACTAAATCCACTCTGTGGACACTCGATGAAGTATCGACCCCCTGACAGGCTTTCGGGTCAATTATTCGCGGTAATGGGACATATCCGGCTACCTGCGTCCTCGCTAGTTTCTTGCTTCCGCTATGATTTCTCCCCTTTTTCCATTTTCGTTTTCCTTGACACGCTGCCAGAGGTAATGCGATGCTTTCGGCGTCCGAGAAGTCGGTTCCTTCACGAGGATTCCGTAACAAAGGAGAGCCGAGAGGACGTGTACGTGTTCCGCAGGCTGGCACGAGGAGAATGGGGCAAGGAGGAGAGAACGTGAAACCCAAGATGGCGCCATCGAGACGTGTCGCAGCGAGTTATGAAACAAAAGGGTGGCGCGAGTCGCGCTGGTAGGAGCAGGCCTGCCGCGCCGCCGAGGTACAGAAGGCGACGTCGCTCGAATCTTAGGGTGCATTTCCATTTCAAATGCGCTGATACGAGGAACAGCGACGGAACACCCACTCGTGTTACTATTTACTTGTGCGAGCCAAGGGAGAGTAAGCGAAGCAGTAACATCTCGGTTCTCCCGATAGGCACCCTTTTCTCTGTGTCGCTCTTTCCCATTCGTTCCTTCGTTCTCCGTGGTTGCAACAGAGGAAATGCAATTCAATGTAATGAAACGCTTTACCATCCGGGGGACGGGCCAACTCGGACGCGTTCAGGAGACGAGACAGTTTTCTAGGGAGCCCTTGATAGTTGCGTAGGTGATTAGAGCGATGCCACCCAGAGGTTTCGTTGAAAATACACCAAGGGTTGGGGTGAAACATTCGTCCATGCTTTCCAGGTCTTGCGACGCTGTTCGCAATTGAATGGCGTATTAAATCCAAAGCGAACTGGAGGGGCTCTGTTGCTAGTTTTGATAGAACTGCGGACAGAAAAATCTGTCGATGCTTTTTTCTACTTACGAAGTTGATGCTTTCTTTTACTTACGAAGTTGGTGCTTCTTTAAAACATCTCACGATGCGGTGGCTTCTTTAAAAGAAGCACAGAGCAAAGCAGGAGTTGTGACAATAAACTCGACGTGTAAGTTCAGGATCAACTTTCTATCACAGATTCGCGAACGTAAACCTTCCGAAGTTTGTCAATCTGCCAAAGTGCAGACTGTCAAAACTTTGTCATCGAACATACCTACATATATTCATATTCCAAGCATAATAGCAAGTATCAAGGAATCGTGTAGGATACAGCGCGAACGCTCTTATCAGGCAATTCCATTATCGAGATTACATCATCCACTCGTTCGATTCCATGGGTTTGGTTTCCCCCAGACGATCGGAGAAAGTCTGTTCACCAGGGAGCGGTGATCCCTCAGTTTTCGCGGCGCAGCTTTTATTCGAGCACGTGCGACTGGGTGCCGGTGTCCCACGTTAATTAGTTCGAGATGGTCGAGCTGGCTGAAAACTGTTTGCCTTACCCCTCTTCCTGCGCGTACAACTAGTTAGCCTACGGGGATAACTCGCACCGTGATTGTTGTTTCATCCTCTTTCCATCTGGCCAGTCTTTCCGCTTTTCCTCCCCTTTCTTTTTCTTTTTCCTTTTTTTTCTTTTTTTTTTTCACGTTCCGACTTTTTGGACAGAGAGTCGGTTAACGTCGATGGGACGTCACCGTAGCCAACGTAGATCGTCGCCACAGATGCGTAAAACTACCCACGTCCTCCCGGAAAGGCAACTTTTGGGTCCTCGTACCCAAGTACCGGTCATTTTCCCTCGTTTCTGCTCGGCAGCAAGGGTTGCGTCTATCCCTTTCTAATCGAGGGATGAACAGGGATATCACGGTGATTTGAGCAGGAATCAAATAGCTGCAGGGTAGATTGATGTCGCTTCTTGGTTAGACCAGATGATTGATGCTTGGACATGTTTGATAATCGGATTTGAAGGGTAGTTTCTTCAACGGTGTGCTTGAATAAATTGTTTTCGGAAATTGGATAAATATTCCAAGCCTGATTGGTTGATTGAGTTTTAATCTCGATGATCAGTTACGTTCGACTGGTAGAGAAGTGGCCATTCTATTCCTTAATGGCGTTACAGTAGAATCTGGAAATTCTTGCGATTTTCATAGATCAGTCGATACGTCAATCTGATTTCAGCACAAATCAATTAGGGGTGAAGCGTTTCGAATAGACCTTTCAACGATCGAATTTATCTTGTTTTAATTGCGTTACCTCTGTCAACTGATCGATATGGATTAAAGAAAGGAGTACATCTATCATTGAATGATAATACGTATTCATCGAATTTTACTTGCGTGTGTTCTGGGAATAAACTAGAAATAAAAATCTCTGACTTAAGAGCAAAGTGATTTTGTGGTAATAAATGTTACTTTCCTTCGATCAACTTTTTGATAGGTAATTTAAAGACGATGTTCCGCTTGTTATTGCTGCCAAGCATAGAAGTTATGATAGTAATAACTTCTGCAACAAGCTTACCGAATTACGTTGCTTCGGTAACCGGTACTAAATTTCACTCATCTAAGTTTATCACTGAATCCTCTCCTCCATAGACTGTGAACACCCGTCTTCCCAGCTCAAATACCCTTGCTCAATGCATCGTTCTGATAAGCGTAGTTTGGGTTGTTAAACAGACTTTAAAACTTACCTCGGACCGCCGTTACAAGTAATAATGATCGTGTTTATTCGACGGATAATTGTTACGAATTAAAATATCTCTTTTGTACGCGCTGTTCATTATTTATTGTTCGAAAAAG
The DNA here is from genome assembly GCF_040668555.2 of Bombus flavifrons. Classification (NCBI taxonomy): domain Eukaryota; kingdom Metazoa; phylum Arthropoda; class Insecta; order Hymenoptera; family Apidae; genus Bombus; species Bombus flavifrons. Next base: position 4,214,933 of record NC_138455.1, on the reverse strand, counting down.
TTTTTATACCGAGCGGATTTGTTTCGAAGGCCTCGTTAAAAACTACCCCAAATTCTATCCATTTTCATGCCAGTCGGTAAGCTGAATGCTAATTGTGCCGAATCAAATCAACTTTTAGAAGCACATTTTCAAATGATTGTCACATTCTACCATAAAATTATAAAATTCTTCATCCTAATAATTTTTGTACGTGAATTGAATATGTGAAATATGGTGCGAGTGCACTTTTTTCTAAAAACGACATGTGTATTTATTTAAAAAATTCTTGTTATTTTCAACCTTTTGTAAATGACTTCCGAACTGCTATAGCTTAACTCTATTCGATTTTCTCAAATTAATTGCCACTTATACCATCCTTTTTCTGAAAAATACATCATATGACAAATACTATCTCTGACTCGCGTTCTTCGGTGGCACGTAGCGTACGTCAGCGGAAGTCTCAAGTTCCGCATCGACTCCTTCCATCTTCTTTGGAGTCAATTAAAACTATCGCCACTTTGCAGGCGCGCGCTATAGCGAAGGTATACATTCTGCTTGATTCATTAATTAAGTGTTCCCGGGACGTTTCGTGTTTACGTCGCTGCTCGGGACCCCTTGCGTATCGTTCCTGTATTTCGCTTGCCCCATCTTCCCCAGTCATCAGACAGCCGCGTAATTTTGTTTGTCTTCGTCTTCAGTTTTTGCGGAGGCCCCCCACGAATTCGATCTTAATTAGTAGCATTAGAGATCACATCAAAAGGAAGGGAAATGAAATTACCCTATCGGGGGAAAAACTGTTTGACTTGCAGTTCGAGAGACACTTTTTTCGATTGCTTGCCTCTCGTGGGACGTGCGCGAATCACCGCAAGATACAACAGTTCTCTTTCTCCCTCGAGCAATTTGTTAGCGGTACAAGTGGACAGTCTTGAGAGATTTAATACTTTGTCTGGAGTTGTGTCGTATAGTTTTCCAGGCACCGACAACTCGCAGCATTTCTGATAGGCTTTAAAGTCGAGCGATAGTTCCGTTCCACTTATCTACGATCTAATTTACTTAGGATTATATTAATTAAATTCGAAGATGCTAAGAGGATACCAAAGGAAGTCTCCTTTCAAGATTAATGACTAATCCTCTTAAATAATTCCTGCATTGCGCGCAGTCAACCATTGAATACTGTACCTGGACGTAACATAAATAGCCGTGCCAGGTATTACACTGTTTTATAATACACAATTCCTATTTCTATGAGATTTCCACGTCAGGAATTTTTATCCGGACGTCGGATATTGAAGAAATAATTTTTAGCGAACAAAGTCTTTTCTAATTGGATCATAAACATGAAACAGAAAAAGATTATATTTTTGGACTTGTTCCTTCGTATATAAGGGAAACCAATTTTAACGAATAGAAAGAAAAAGAATGTATGTATTGCCACCGTACACAAATTGAACGAAACAAGTGCACATGTAGACATAAACAGGTCCAAGGAGATCCAATTTTGAATGCATCCCAAGACCTCTTCCACGAGAGAACACACAGACGTTCGATTTGTAACAAAATGACAAATAAGATAGAAATGGCGGAATAGAAGAGACTCGAGCTCAAACGGAATGGACGATTTTCGGATCAAGGAGAACAGCAGAAAGGGGACAAAGCCGAAGGTGGTTGCGATCGACCAATATTGAACCACTGTGGATAAACGGAATTTGTTTCCGATTCTTTCGTTTCCGATTCGTGGATTCCTAAAAATTCCACGACAAAGTCAAATGCGATATCTCCCTAAAATATTTGATCTTACATTTATTCTTCGAAAAACAGGAATTTCACTTTTTTATTCTGCACAAAAATATTTGCAAATCTATGACGCTAAATCAAGCGAATTAAATTGGTAAAAAGCGGACGAGTTAAGATATCTGAGTCGATGAAGCTCGTAAAATTGTCAGCCATCATTGCTTACAAAATATACCGCACTGTTCCACGGTTCTGTATAAATAATGCAACCCGCCATAAACACACATAAAAGTTCTCGCGAGACCGAGATAAGAAAGGTTGAACCGCGGAAAGTGGAAAGCTTGGCGCGTCTTGTAAACTTTCTTTGGGAATTCTTCATGACGGAAGTTCGAACAGGCTGGCCGAGAACGTTCGACTGTCCAAGATCGACGCGGATGCTCTTGGGACATCAAATATTCAGCTTCGCTCCTCCCTTTTATAGGCCGGTGCCCGTTCCACCATTTACGACGTCTTAAATTCCTCTTGCACATTTTTTACGAAACGCCAAGTCACGTGCAACGCTATTTTTTACGTGGTCGTTCCGTGAGTCGCAACGAATGGTCATGAGGGCTTAAACGTTGGCTTCTGAATGAATATGTTTATGATCTTGGCTCGCGGAGAGCACCGAAAGCCCAACAGAGGAGGGAACGTCCCTCGAACAAGGGACCAACGAAACACGAAGCTGCTTACCCTTCGCTCTCTCGTTGTTCTTTCATATTTATTCTCCCGAGTTGGACACGGACTTTTGTGGAGGGGGTGTCATTCGGAAAACAGGATGGAACGGTTGGCTAGCGATGGCGAATTTTTCAGACGGTTTGTCGCTCGGTGCTTGAATTCGAAAATTCACTGGAGTAATTAAGCGTTAGAACGGTTTTCACTGGCTGCGTTCGAGACTGAAATGTATATCCTGCATTTGAGTTAAAATTACAGTTTAAAACGCTTCGCAGAAAAAAAAGAAACAGTGACAACAGTTGGCTGGTATGTTTCACTTTTAATTATCGTTATGAATTACTTTTCCAGTGAAAATCATACCACGGTCGTTTACTGAACAACCGGACCATGTTTTTGACCATTGATTAACCAAAGCGGTAACATAAACCTAAATAAAAATATATTTCACTCTTCGCATTCGATATTTCGTATATTTCCGCATATTTCCGATATATAAATCCATAAATGCGCAAATATGCAAAGTCTACCGATAATTCTCAACTCTGACGGAAAGAAATCGTGAACCGTGTAATGCTACAATATTACGCAACTTTAGCGATGCGGAGCACACATGGGAGGCGATGTCACAAAGTAAGCCGAACACACCGACGTAACGTGACGGTTGGAATAATAGCTACGCGTTCCGCCTACTCCAATGAATCGTGTTCCAACGAAAACCACGTCGTATTTTGGGACAAGTGTCTCAAAGCGATAAGCGAGTCTTCTTTGGACCGATGGTACGAGATCGGAAGTGCGGTCTACCGGCAACTTTTCGCAAGCACAGTCGGCTATCTCATCGGCTTCCATAGATCCGCCGTTGGTGTTTACGTTACGAGTTAAGCCCCTTGCGCCTAGCATTAAACCAGCCCCATCGAAGCCGCACATCGGGATTCAAAGCCCCATAAGCATCGTTACGCCGCGTTACATTCCCCTCCCTCCCTCTTGACTGTCGAAATTACTGACACCTATGTGCGTTCGAGCCTCCCCTGGAAATTAATCCGTATCGTATTCGTGCTAGGCACTCATTTCCCGTCGAAAGTAGCGACGTAAATTGACCCTTTGGGGACCACACCGAATGGCCGGACTTTTTAGTCTACGACTCTTGATCGGACGCCCCATTAATTCTAATGCCGCTTTTATTTCGTCGTATCTATCGTGTTGGTGAATCCATCGAGGATCAACGTTGCGTTAAAGCAACATTTCATTTGCGATTTTTCGTGCTATCCAATCGATCAATTTACATCGTCGAACTCTATTTCTCAACGTTTGTGGCTATGAAATGGAATTTCAAGGATTCGCTTAATATTTCCTTCGTTACTATCCCCGCCACTTTGATTAAAGAAATTAATGTATTTATAACTATCGTGGTAATTATTATGTTGCCTGGTCTTTAATGGGTAAATCGTACGGTAAACTTGGAAAAATGTGATATTTACGAACGTCGATTATTAGTAACAAGCACTCAGTAGGTTGATATACGGAATATAAATTCATGATATGGTATTTCTTTCATACATACTAAAAATTTTCCCAAGGAATAGTATCCCCTAAACCGCATATTCTAAAGGGATTTCAAAACATGCGCATCGAAAGTAGCTTCTTGAATGAAACCTTGGTATGTCAAGTAACCGTACGATACACATGTATCGTCTCACAAATTTACGTGCACAGCCGGATACGCGTACTCGTCCACGTGAATATACATACAGATGTACATGTAAACGAGACCCAACATGTGCGCGGCTTTACATATGCCAAGGGATCACGATATTGTACGGCTGAGATACGATGGTGGGGTGCTTAGATAGTTTGCCTTCCCTTTATCCACGTGATTCCTCCCCGCTTTGTGCCATTACCAACCCTCCTAGACCCGCTATCCTTTCTTCCAACCCTCTCGATTTCGGTACACCTTTCCGCACGACGGCACATCCGCCGCTTAACTCTTCTTCTCACCTTCGACTTAGTAAGCCGCAACTCCGTATCCATCCTCCAACATTCCCTTGACTCGATTTTCGGGCTGGGAGTTAATACGTGACGCGTAATTCAGTAGGAGGAGGAGGCGGGGGAGAGGCGAGCAGAGGCTCGACGAAAACAGGAATGGTAAGTAGCTGTCGTCGAGTCGACGCGTATGATAATACGAAAGCGTAAAGATCTTGCGGCTTTGCAACATTCTCGTCATTTCCAAACTTCAAGACACGGCAATTCTCGAGCCTAGCTACCACTGATATGCTAAGTTGCTTTGTCGATTTACATAGTTCACGGGAAATGATTAATTAAACGAACTAGGTTTAATTCTGGGGATTGTGAACGAACAAATTCTTATATCAGTGATCGTATTTATACAAATTTTTATTTCCCAAGGAATAGTATTACTTATATTCTCTAATTTAATTAAAGTAGAACGTAAACGATGTGGCACAATGGTCGTCGATTATCAGGGGGAAACCTCTTGGCTGAAAGGTTTCGGAAACGTTAACCGTGCACGTTCGTTACACGTAGGAAGCCCTTTGCAATTCGTGCGGGGTTAAGTGTGACGAGGAAACGAAATCTCATATATCGAGAAGTCCCAGCACGTTACCCTCGATCCACATATATTAACTCAAGAATTGAAGGGGACCGACCAGACAAGTTCTCGACAAGATTTTGATCTTCGTAATCCTTTCCACTTGACTTTCATGACTCCGGCCCGCGCAATTCATTTCTGTCGCTTTCTATCCTGTTTACGATTTACAAAGATCCAAATGAGAAATATTATTTTATCTTTCCTTACTGTGCACTTTAATATTATCTTATCGGATTACGTATAAACGATAACACGGAGAATATTGAAAAATTAAATCAATATTTTTTATTCGCGTCGACCTTATTTCCTCGAGGAAGAACCTCTGCTTTTACTCCGGGGTGTAGAAAACGTATAACAATATCGAGTCGTAAAAGAATACGAGGCCCTTTATCGGAGAATTTTTTAACGTCATCGCGCGGTTATCTCGCGGATATCTGTCGTCAAATTTATATAAACCTAAACAACGATTTTATGATGATGAGGGTGTATGTAATGTAGATACGGTGCACTAAAAAACGACGGGACCACGTTTCAATGAAGCATCTAAAACATTAGCCTCTTTATGGATTTAGTCGAGTCACGGTAAAGTATTTATACGGGACAAAAAAAAATGTAGAGAATGTATATCTCGACTGTACATTAAAGTTGACGTTGATGTACGGGCAAAAGGAATGAATGGTTATAAAAGGATTCGGTGGACGTGACATTAGCGCGAGGGTGCATTCTCCGAAACGAGACGCAGGGGAAACATGGAAATTTAACGCTGGCCGCGTTAATTAAACGCTTAGACTCGACGATGAATAACAAAGTTAATATTTTCACGTAGATTTAGATCTTACGGTAACCGGTAAGTCTCTATGGAAATTCTATTCTGTGATATTTTTAAGAAAAACGTAATACGCCTCGATTATACCGTTTATCTCTCTATTGTCTGGCGAAAATTCGCGAACAAATTTTCGTGTACACGTTTAACAGCTTCGATTACGATAAGTTTGCACATGGTGGAAGTTTCGATGAACCAAAGGCTAGTTCATAGCTGGACAGAAAACTTCGGCTGGGCCAATTTTATTACAGATACCTTAATAATCTAATTTAAACTTAGAGTTGATTGACGTTCATACAACTTAATTAAAACTTTAATTAGTCAATCAAACTTAAGAATATCCCATTACTTTCCATTACTTTCCATTTCTTTCCTTCTTATCTTAACACAAGAGCAATTTTTCGGTTAAACATTATCAGAGAAAATAGAAAAATTCTATCGACGCGTATATACGCGCAGAGATTTTTTAATGGGATTCCCTTGTTCGGTTAAACTACCAAAAAACTTTCTTAATTTCGAGCATAAAGTACAACTCTAAAATAAGTTGATTATGTCTTTTACTATTCACTCGACTGACTCGAATTCGCTCGGCTAAGCTACTTCCGGCTCTGTAACATCCTCTCTTTTCTTTACTCGCTGAAAAGCTTTTCTAAAATTTATTCCCACTCTGAAACTCCTAATCGTGTTCCCCCAACGCAACGCATGCATACGTAACACACCAAACACCGTGTGGCGTCGGAATATTTCTTCCAGAGGGACTTCCGGGAGCAACTATCGCAGAAAGGAATGGACAGGAAATGAGAAAGATAGAGAGAAGAGGGGAAAGAGAAAAGGAAGAAAGAGGGAGACAGACGAAGGGAAACTTTCCACAGTGCGGTTCGATGAAGCTGGCCTAGCCGAAAGTTTTCGTTCGAACATCAATGCAGTGACTTACTCAAAGCGTCGCGATCGCGGTCTCCTTCTTTCCTATTTCTCCTTTTTTCCTTTCACTTTTGTCACAGGCTTTTTCGAAGCTTTCGGATGCCTTCCAAGCAAAGTCACTCGAAAATCAGCGGCAACCGCCGGAACGTGTCTCTAGGAACTCTGGCGGTCGTTCCGGTTTCTCGCTCCCTTCTTTCTCCCGACAGCGGCCTCGCTCACCCTTAGCCACGGATTAAAGTATCGACGACACCAACCGCGCCTGAATAATTCAGGATCAAAAGTTTTAACCGCAAGCGAGGCGAAAGCTCTTCATGGTTCGACGCGAGTTCCGCCACCGATCTGTCGTTCGGAGACAGCCTTTCAAAAACGATCGAAATTCGCTTTCTGTTGCAGGATTCGCGCTGATGAGGATCGTCGAAGTCTACAAGGAGATCCAGGAACAGGAAATGAATATCGTGAGTAATTCCGTTTCTCTTTATCGTACAAAATTGATCGCATTTTTTCCGAAAACGGATGTAATTTTCACTGGAATCGAGAATACAGCAAAAATGTTGAGTTCTTGATTTCTTATCAACGATTTAACGCTAAGGTAATATTTGTTCTCTATGTATCTTTGAGTAATTTGAAACGTTTAAAAGCACGATATAACAATGCTATCAATTATTCAAGACAACGTGCACAATCTGCAGGGAGTGCGATAAATCTTCGACCCTGTAAAGAGTGTTTTCACACCCCTGTGAACATCTACCCCGATAAATTGCATAGAGTATCCCGAGCCACCGTCTAAAATCAAACCTTGAATACTTCATAAGAACGATCCACAGTAGGGTAGGCATTCGTAACGAGCTTAGTATCCCGGCTCCCAAGGAGGATACGAAGAAAAGGCAGCGAATAAATGATGTCTGGCAGTCGGCGCGGGCACGGCCTGTTCGCGTTCGAATTATTTAAATAAACGACCACGGCTGACGCAATTAAAAGTAGAGAAGATTTATGCGGGACGCGCGAGAAACCGAAATGCACGGGGACGAACTTCCAACCCCGCTGGAATATTAATTGGAAAGTTAAAAGAGAGTTTTGGTCATTTAGCCCATCTCTGGCTCTCGTCCCTTCCCCCTAATCACCAACTTTGTCCTCCCTTTATCTCCATTCCGTTTCGTTGCTATATTTCTTTCTCGTTTCGACGAATACCACGCTCATCCACCACCCCTTTCTATTTTTCGTTTCTTTTTCTATCCGCCCATTCAGAAACACATGGAAATCTCTTTGATCCTTGCACGACCCTAGGCTGCCTCCGGGGTGAGATTACACACCTGCAGACGTCTCTTTTGAGGGTGAAAATTCGTTCCGGCCGTAACGACATGTTATTACGATTTCGCCCCGCGGACAGTGATACGGGCCGCTGTGTTTTCAAAATGGCATCCCACGAGGAAACATCTGCCGAGGAGTTCCCGGGATTAGATCGTAGTGATATTTAAAAGAATAGAACGTGTGACCACGATAGACCGAGAGATTTTATGCTATTTACTTGCGCAGATTGTCAAGACGACAAATAGTTTTTGGACGCTTCCTGGTTTCACGTAAAACGTAACAATTCATTTAGACTTTCTTCCAGATAAAGTTTAGCATGAAATAGACGAAAACGTCTTAGGGTAGTTTGCCTAACATTTTGAAGTACGAAAAGTCTAATCATTCTTACGATTTACCTCACTTTCTGTAAGCGTCTCAATGCTTACGAACAAGGATGTACGTTGATTAGACGTCTCTTGCTCCTCTCGATGAATGCTATGCATCAAACTCAGTAGTAAGTCTTCAACACATTTCTCTTATCCTGTATTTTTATATTTCGCATTCTCCTCCAGAAGCACCATTGTCGAGGTATCAGAAAGTCCCATTTTCATTTCAATGACAATACGCCATAAAGATTGTCGCCTTCTAAACTGCTCGCTTCGTCGCGGTGTTTAAAATCCGTGCAACCCCTTTCCTCGTTTCTGGCGAAATATATTCCCGTCGCACGATACTGTTCTCCTTTATGGAGAATATTCCCAACAATGATCCCTGGCCATTATAAACGATCCTCCGTAGCAGCCGGTGCTGGAATCGTTTTCCACCGAACGTTAAAGTCTCCGAAGATTGAGCCCCTTTGATCCCTCGCAGCTCCCAGTTTGCAGCAGCGCGTCTTTCGAAGCGAACGAAGAACAATGTTTCCGGCAATAACGAAAAGCCGTTATTGCGCGAGAGATTTCCGCGGAATTGCGACCGCCGTCATCCCACCCAACTCGTTCGGACCATCCGCAGACGTGAAAACCGCACAACTCCGTGCACAGACAGTCACCACGTTCCAGAATTCATCGCAACTAATTGTTTCTTACGTGACCGTAGTCCATAACTTGCGGCTACCGCTAGCCAGAAAGTAATTGTTTCCTTTACTAGTTTCCAGACGTGGTTCTTTATAGCTCCCAAGAGCCAACGTTATCGAGACCGACCGATATTGAATGATTTAGTGCTTGTTTCTTCTCGCGAGAAAAAGAGATTTGTAGAATAATCGTCGACTCTCAGCGGATAAGGATTGCGGAGATATTGCGCGTTTTCAAAGAAACTTCCCGACTCTGTCTCTTTCGATATGGGGATGAGTATGTACTCGAGCTTGTACGCTTCGAACTATAAATTCGACCAGCAACTTAAAATAGACTTCGCGTCTCGGGTTCTACGTCGAGTTCGATTTAGTACTTTCGGTGGAGCCGTCACGTTTTGTCGATATGGTCTTGTTAGCTTTGGTCGTTCAACTAATTTTGGTTGGATGCGCGAAAGTAAAAGTTGCACAAGGATCTCGCGAGACTATGTTAGATTGCTTTATTATTAGAGAACCTAACAAGGGCTTTAAAAATTGTTACAGTACACTTTCCTTTTTTTGCACGATCCTTTCTTTGAGGGGAGGGGAGGGATTTTCAAAATTACCTTCGATTTCATTATTTTTCCGACGCAATATTCAACGAACTTGTCTACTGCAGCAATACACGCGCAATGGATCAAAGTGTTAAATCTCTTTGCAATTTCAAAAAACACAGATCGCCGATAGCTAATCTTCTTTTTCGTAGACAAGGTTCGATTTTTCTATGTTCGTGCACATTTCACGCGTACTTTCCCACGCTTAATATTTTCATCCCGCGTTCCGTACATATGTCTCGACTGCCTGTATTTCGTTTTCTGTGAATTCTCAGCGGGCCCTCGACCCCGGGACCGTTTCTACCACGCCACTGCACTACAATATTATAGGAAACGCATATCCGAAGCCATTCACGCACGAAAGGTCGTTGTCTCAGGCCAACGCGCACACAGCATTTCTCCATCCTCGTTTTCATGCTTTCTTCGCAGCGGCATTTCTCCCCCGACTTCCATTCCCGCAGATTACGTCAGACCTCAGCCTCGTCTGGCAACATTCGCGAGGATGTCCTTTCGCGCAACTTCCACCCCGGTGTCTCGCACCTCTTTCGAGCTCCGTTGCCAAGCCTAATCGCGCGGAAATATACAGTGGAAGAACAATTTGGACCGGCCGTTGAATCAGTTTTATGGGTTTAAAGACGAACGTCGAGAAACCGTTTAAAGTAACGAGATTAGAGTTGCGGTCGACGCGGAGTTATCTCAGTACCGATGCGACCCATAAAATTCGCAACCTTCCGTTTCGCGGAATCAAATAAAATACAAGATACATGTGTTTTATGGATTGGAACCAGTCTCATCGAGTTATCTTCGAATTTATTTATTTCGAAATAGCTCGCCGTTGCAGCGTTCCTCAGATCGAATAACCGAAACGATTTTTAATAGAAATTTCTTTCCATCTTTTTTTTCTCCCCCAATGAGACTACGCGGATATTATTGAATTTTTTAACCCAAAATTTTATCGAACCTTGAACATATTTTTTTTATTGCATTTTTCTCGGTCAAATAGCTTCGAATCAGCAAATTGTTGCAATATAATCTGTCGGGGGAAAAAACATTTGAAAAATGCAATCGGAGCAAAAAACGTTTTAAATATACTGTTATTTCAATATTCACGAACAAATCCATTCGTAATATGTATCACGCCCTTTCTTCCACCGATTCGGACAGTATTATGCTAATTTAACTGCTCCAAAATCTCGCGAGAAAAGTTTCGAATATGAAAGTTTGATTCCGTGTAACAACTCCGATGTGAAATATATGGATTGCATAGAATTTTGTTCGGTTGGCTGTAAACCTTCGACGTTTATGGTTTCTCTTATCATCAATATCATTCCTCGGTGCACTCGGGCATCCTCTTAACAAGATAAACGACGCCGATTCCTTCCTCTTGGTCGAAGAGACTAATTCAATTTGGAAGGGTAATACCTGGGAAGTGTCAGAGGCATTATCGCATTTTTCTCCGAGACTGAAAATCGACTACGATGTTCGACGACCGAATGAACGAAGACTAAAATGAGGACAGGGATGACAGAAAATGGAAGGAGGTCAAATTGCCTTTCAATCTTCAAGGCCGTGAATGGATAGATATTCTAGCTATTACCAGGATAGATTCTTCTATATATTTTACGGCGAAATATCCTTTTGTGTACTCTCTCGATAACTTTTCGCTTGAGTGTCTTTGGCAAAATTTAAAGATCATTCCTCCGACCCCGCGACTTCACCTTTTTCTCTTATCATTCGACGAACGCTCGGAATAGTTCACAATATATATTTATTTGCGATTGGTTAACCAATCATCGATAAATCGGAAGAAAATAATTTCTTTGGTTACATACGCGCGACGGAATTTCGTTATTACAAATATATCACAAAATCTTTCATATATCGTAGAAGGAAAATTGTATAGAGGATATTTAATATTCGTTTTGGTATCCGAGTCAAAGTGAATTAATTTTCGATGTAATGATAGTATGTGCTCTGTACTGATATCAGGTTTTAATTAAATATGCAGTAAAACTTTTCCATGGATGACATATCTCGAATATCTGACGGCGCAAAAGCATAAAAGTGACGAAGAAATGAGGAGGAACAAATGAAGTTTCGGATTTAAAAGCTTATTATTTTCACCTATTAATACCTATAACGTTCTTGGTTTATGGAAAAATAATTGACAGAAACCCGATGCTGTCATCGAATAGACCGTATTATCAGAACAAATGAGAAGTTTATTGTTCCAAAGAACCTAATTAAAAATGTAACAAAGTAACGTCAAAACTCGATTGTAAATCAGATCCAGAACGAATAAAAAATTTTCCTACGTATAAATTTCAGCTTTATCACTATCTCTAACAGAAAAAAATGAATTAACGACAAACAAAAGACTCTTGGATTTCACGAATTTCTATTATGATTCCTATTCAGAATTGATTCCGATTCTCTGGCTAAAAAGGGGGGAAAAATGGATGAAAATTCTCTATCCTTTTCTCCTCGTCTGGTGTGCCTTCATTGTTACAAAAGAGTACACGTCATCGATTGATCGCGTGTTGCTGGCTCGAATGGCTCCGTTTGTTTCTCCGGGGAGCGAAAGAGAAACTTTTGAGATATGGTTCTCGTGACGTGTAATTCGTAGCTGCGATCGCTGGTGAAGCATCGTGGGGAAAAAAAGAAAAAAGAAGAAAAAACGCGGAAACCCGACTCGATATGTAGTTACTGTCAGGACGGACAAGCGACTTCCCTAGGGAAAAGTCGCCTCGTGATGAAAACTCTCACCCGTCTACGCTAAAGGTTTTTTTCAGCTTCGCTTGTCGATATAGTTTTCTCATGAAACGAGCAGAAATGATAGTGGATTATTCCAAGGATTCTGTTACGGCTAAATGCAACGTGAATGGCATAATTTTTCCATTGTCTTCTTATGAACGTAGAAAGCGGAAAATATAAATGAAAGAAACAAACGAAAGCTCCAAGAGCGCATCGAAAGATTAATGACCTAGCCTAAAAATTTCAATCCATCAAACGCGAAAACTTTTCAGGCTGCTGTTTCCGATTCTAGAAGCCAGGATAACGAGAAAGAAAACATCATCCAGCCTTACGTTCTTAAGTGGATTGGCAAAGGGGTGAGAGAAAGAGTTTCGTGGAATGGCGAAAGAGGGAGCAAGCGAAGATGAATCCTTCGAGTGGTCTGGCTCAAATTCGAGCAGCCTGCATTACCTTTTGAACCTTTTGAAGCTATTGCGTGCCGGTGAAACGATCGTCTGCAAAAGGGGGGAAGGGCCGATGGACCCTTTCGCGCAGATTAGCGGAGAATCCAATGGGCTATGGTGAAAGGTCACAACTCAGAGGGTCTTCTATGGTGTTCAACGATGGTTATTCAATGCGACCCCTTGCAAATTTTTCAATCGAACCATTATCGAAGTTGAAAATATTCCTCAATGCCTGTTTGCTGAATATTAAAAATATATCTTCGCAACTGGACTGGTTAAAGAGTCGCTACGTCATGTCAGGGGAGCAAACTTTCTGAAAGTACACGAAATACACACGGGGTAACAATAAGTTCCACGTTCTAATGTTCGTAGAATTTCCTGTCACGGAATAAACGTGCGATGACTTCGAGAACTGTGAAAAGTTTTAATACAACTTTCGCCTAATTATAATTTCATAGCTTTTATAACGCCCCGGATTATATAATTTTATCACATTCTTATACAATATACATACTGACAACAAAGTTGATAATAAAAGGTGTACAGTTTCGGTTCGATAAATAACGTAATTGAAACACGAAATGAAAAGCGCATCGCGCGCGACCGGTCCATTCAACAGCAACAAGTTACGAATTTAATGATCACGATTCTAAAAGATCTCAAAGACTCTTCGAGGCTGTTTCGTACGCTGGAAAGTTTTGCGAGTCTGTGAACGTTGAAAAGTAAAAGTTCTCGAGCTGAGACTTCATTATAAACATCGCACCTTTGTCGAGAGTCTGCTACTACGATCGCTGTTACAGGATTTTCCTTGAACACGAATAGTCGAGTAACTTGAACGAATTTTCATGGGATCTCGTTAATCGTTTTTCCAACGGAAGGATCTTCTCGAAGCGATGAATCAGCAACAAAGACCGCGCCGATATATTAACGGGTCTCGAGTTTTTGCCAAGTAAAAGGTACGATACGGCGAGCTTTTTGTTCGTTCTGGTTGCCGAAGAATGTCCCTAGCTGGAAAGAAGCCAATCGACAAGCCTTGTTTTCCCTTTTTGTCGCGAATGGTAAGAGCGTTCTAAGATATGGCAATCGAGTCGAAAGTGTTGACGGAGACGTCGCTCTTGAAAACTTTCCTCAACATACATGGAAACGGCATAAAATAAATTCTATATCGCGCACGAGTATCGAGTGACGGATACATTTCCGTAAAGATGCTATCGTAGAGACGCAACCAACTCTTAATTTCAACTACTTGTTCAACTCTTACCTGTTTTAACTTCCCCATGGAGTCTTCCGAAGCAGTGCTACCTTTCATTCGAATTTTATACGGTAAAATCATCGAAGTAAAATCCAACTTCCTAATAACATGTGCTATTAATTTTAGTTTCCATAGACGTTTCAGCATGAAAATTGTAACAAAAAGCACGATGAATCTTCCGTTCTGTTGAATATCTCGTTGAATAGTTATACATTTGTGAATACGGAGGCGTATGAAATTTCTCATTACACGGTTAGCCGTTTCGTTCGTATAATACAAGCTGCATTATGTTAGATTTGCTACAGGAATTAAAGTGGAAGATTTATCCTATAATTCTTGTTAATTCTACTTCCCTTGTTCTTCTAGTTTTCTATTACAATTCCAGCCATAATTTTAGTTCTCTAATTCGCAGATTCTCCCAGCCACGATAGAAATAAATTGCATAGCAAAATTTTATATAGCTCATGACAAAAGGGTGCGTTACCTTTGAATAATATTTGAATTTTGCTCGATAAGGCACCGAATTATTCTCCGTATCTAACACACCTAAAACTCAGACGTTTCGTTTTCTTTAAGATGAACTAAAAACCGATCACATTCCGTAATCCGCTTTCCCGATTGCGAGTCGAGAATTGAACGGGGCTTGTAAGCGGCTGCTATAACGTATCATCTTGTCTGCTCTAACGAAAAAGAAGCGGTGATGAAAACGCGGGGTAAAATTCCCCTGGAACCCTCTAATGAATATTGAAACGCCCACGTAAAACTCGCACTCCCGCAACGTTAGACGTTCCATTGACGCATAGCACCCGGAAGTGCCCAGGATTCGGCTCGATGAAAGCAAACCATCCGGTTCAACCAGCTAGACGTCGAGTGGGAGGTTGGGAAGAGACCGCGCTGCAGAGGGCGCTGACGCGAGTTCCAGCCGTTCAAATTTGCACACAGAGGGTGAGGATCAGAGAATGAGAAAGAGACAGGGATGTTTGCGCCAGCTTCTCCGTCGACTCGGAAGGTCCGTGACTTCGCCGGCTTTTTATACTGGATTTCCACATCCGTCTTGAAAAGCCCGCTTCCCCGGTTACATCCTCTGGCCCGCGTTTCGCGAGAAAGAAGAAGAAAGTAGGATGAGAGAGAAATCGAGGCTCGGGCCTTCTTTACTCAAAAAATCTTCGCATGAAATAGTGGAAAACGTAAAGAGTCGAGCGTTTGATGCAAAAGCTGTTTTTCTTTGTTAAAGAGTGGCTTCCTAAAAACCTGGATGCTGTAAATTTATTAGTTGAAACGCGATTTCATTTCATGGGTCCTTTTGTTTTACGCAACCGAATTTGTTATTTATTATTTTAGAGAAAATTTATATCGTTTCTAACAGATTTGTTTGTAACAAAATATCTTGTTTTTTTAAAGTACGCTTCGTCTGAATGATATTGTAAATTTTATTCGCCGTACATGGCTGCAGGTATCGTGTATTTTTATACATAAATATATTTTACGTGTTTTTCAAAGCAGTGAAAGCTAGTTGCAGGAATCTTTTTCGCAGCGTGTTCCATCGAAAATAATTGAAAATTCACGCAACGGTCTTCCGATTTTTACCTTTGTTACATACGAGGTACGTGCTGACACACGATCGCAAAGAACAAAAGAGAAATACTACGCAACAGTGGAAAGGGAGGCGAAACAATGAAATAAGCAACCCAACACGCAATCCAGAAATGTATCGTAAAGTCAACTGTAAAAGTTTCGTACGCGGCATTAAAAATGCACTGTACTGTTTCGTAGCTGAGTCTCGTTTCCAAACGGCTTAATTAAATCCGAGACTTTGTAAATCAAAACATGTTCGCGGGAACAATATTTCGCTTGGAGCATATTGCCCGAAAAATTCGTATCTCAGTGTAAAAATTTCCCGAGAAATTTGCTTGTGATCGAATAGTTAAAAATACACGGGGGTGAAACGAGGAAAAAAGAAAAGCTCGGACAAATAAATAACTCTACGTACTTCTACGTAGCGACGAGAAAGCCGAACGTAAAACTGTCAAACGCTTAAATAAAATCAACCGTGCGTGTGTTACGTCGCTTCAAGAAGAGTTGCATCGGATTCGAGAGTCACGAAACACGTGAAAAAAGTCCGTGTGATTTGTTTGACAAGCAATGCAAAAATAACGTTGTTTTACAATATTTTATACGCCGCGTCGGCGATACTCCCTTGATCTTTCTACTAGTTTTTTCCCCTATTCTTTTCCTGTTAAACCTTTCGCACGAATCTGAATTTTTCAAATTTATTTGGACGTCGATCCTGCATGAAAGGGAGCAGATATATTTCTTTTAGAAAAATAAATTCCAATTCGGTATAAATTTTTTTTTCAAATCGATACTCTTACTTACTACGTGGCTAGAATTATATTTTCTATTTTTATAGATTTCGTTATAATCCTCAAATAATATTATCGATACACAGATGAGCGCAATAGTTGAAACTCGATTTGACCCTAGGTTGCTCTTAATTTTGGAAGAATGTTTTTAATTTTATCGAACGTAAATTTGAAGAAATGTTCTCGACCTTTTCCAAGTAGAATATACGAGCGTGCAAAATTAAAAAAAAAAAAGTCGCGTTACTCAAAGCCAATAGATCCTTGGTGGGAAATGATCGTAAAGTACGTCGGGGTTGCATCGAGATCTTTTCAACACATCAACAGCGCCACTTCAACCCGCATTTCTCGTCCCTTTCGACGATCGCTTTTCACGGACAGCGATCGACCACCGATAGGAGGTTGCTTATTCGTGGAAATGTATTTCTGATCGAAATGCTGTCTCTAATCAATGTCCATTAAGCCGCGGAAAAAAAGAAAAAAAAATTCCAACCGACTCGTGTCCACGTTGCTCGTCCATGACTATTGCCACCTCCGCAGTTTTCGTTTCGGCGTGGGTTCTAGCGGATGGATTTTCTGATTTTTATTTCGTCGTGCCCGACAGATTGCCTTGTCCACCGCACAGGAACGTATATGTGCAATTTTGGTTTTTGCTCCAGGCAACTTACATTCTTCTATATTTGCTGAAGTTTGGTATACTAGTTACAGACAAGTAATTTAGATAAATTTAGAGAAATTTAGACAATACGACCCTTGTTACTAATAACCAATAAAAACTAAACAACTCCTGTTACTTCATTATCATCATATTAACTTGTAAATTAAATTTCTGATATTTCAGTATATATATAGTATTGTTAGTATTATGATATATATATTATTAGTACCATATTATAATATGATTATTAGTATCATAGTATATATATGATATTTTTAAGTACATATAATTTCAGTTTAAAAACTTCTTTCATTTCCACTGCACACTCTCAGTAAACGTGTTCATAACCTCTAAATATTCCATAACATTTTACTTAAAACTGTATAAAACGTAAGATGGTAAATCACGTGTAAGGGTCTCTAAAACGTTCCTAAACCATAAAGATAGAACCGCAAAAGTGACAATGCATCAAGGGTATCTACAATTTTACGAGATCGTATTCAACTGCTAATAGCGTTCGTCGTAACGTCGAAACCGGCTGAAAAACGGGTCAAGCAGCCGCTCGTAAACTTGTCAGCAACATCGCTGACGAAAGAAACGGGTGGCTCCTTTGCACTTGCACGGAAACGTTAAAAGTCCCTCATTACCTAAGCTCGTTTCGAATTCACTTCTGCTGGCTTCCGTGCTTTAAAATTTTCCACTTTCTTGAACTCTACTAGCTCGGCCGTTTGCTTGCTTTCAGTTGAAAGCGTTCTACGTCGACCTACTGGTTCCCCTCGAGACGAACCTGGAGAAAGACACCAAGGTCGTCCAGGTGAGTGTTCTCCACCGGCGTCAGGATATCAAGCGACCGCCGGATTTCTGAATAATGCAATAATACTTTTTACTCAGAGCGAACAGAAGAAGTTTCTGCAGCAGCACAAGACCAGGTCCGAAACTTACAGCAAAGCGGCGGCAACGATGAAGAAGCAGAGGAAGAAGTCAAGGGGCGCGAGCAAGAGTGGACTAGCCATGGACAAAGAGCTCAAGAATATGCAGATTCTCGAGGAAGAGAAGTCTAAGCTAGACGCCTTTTGTGAACAGAGTTTGAAGAATGTAAGTATGCAATGGACGAGGTCTTAAAATAAAAAACCGGGATACAGAGCATCTAGACACTTTTTTAGAATTCCCGTTCGCTGATATTGACAGACGATAATTAATTGAAGGGAATGAATTTGTGTCAGTTTTGACGTTGATGTAAATAGATCAATTGGATCAGACACGAAGAAAAAAGGATGATGAACGGACATGAGAAAGTATCGAGTGCTCTCCTCTTTTTCAGGCTATGACTCAGGAACGAAGAAGGTACGGCTTTGTTCTCGAGCGACAATGCTCCTTGGCGAAACATTATGCGAGTTTTCACGAGGTCGCGTTAGCTGCTCTTCATCCCTCGGTTGATAAGTGGCGCGAGGTAGCTGCTACTAGGGAATATTTACCACAATCCGTGGAAGACATGTTCGCTTCCAGGCTTAGAGTGAGTGATACTTGGAATATTCCTCTGCTATCATATTCTTTTCTCGAAATTTATTGTATAAAGTGCATCTTTAGAAGATACGAGAGATTTTTAGTAATTATTAGCAAGTTTCCCTCTTCATCGATTAATAATAGTAACATCTTTTTTAACTGTAGCAAGTTTCATTTTGGCCCGAGGACGAGGAAAACGGTGGCTCGGAGTTAACCATGAGCTCGCAATTGAGAAAGACCAGAAGCATGGATAGCTCTTGCTTGGAACTTCGACCTGGACCGCCGTCCGGAAATGTGCCAAGTGCCACTTATCAAGGTCCAACTTCTCATCTTTCATCTGTACTGTCTAGAGCAAGGTCAGAGGCCAATCTACACGCTTCGACATTATCTCTGGATCCAGGTTAGTCTCTCGTTTTTTACAGAATTTTTCACTCGAGATTTTCAAGAGAAAACAAGGTGAAAAGTTTCAACAACGAAATTTAAATACTCATGAATATAAAAAATGCTGACATAGATGTAGACGCTAAAGAAAAATCGAAATTTTTTTTCGGATCACGTATTCAGAGTGATGCTAACGCGTAGATGTTACGTAGTGATGGAGAATGCGAAAACACGGCACCACAGTCCGTTTTATTTTAGCCAAAGCCAATGGTCGAGTGCGTTTCGAACGAGTCGGGGTTGAACACATAACAAACGAGTGCAACACGATCGGGTGGAGAAGTGCTCGCAAAACAGTTGGAGAGAGTCGAGACAGTTCGCTGTATCGAATATCGAATTCCATTTGTCCACCGTTCCGTACACTGGCGAATTTTCCGACTTTCCCCATTATCCTTCTCGAGGAAAAAATCCTGTTACTCAATATCTATATATGTATCGTTGAACGAGAAAAAATCTTGAGACTCGAGAGACAAAATATCTTCGAATAAAATTCATCGATTATTTTCTACATTAATTTAACGATTTAATCGATTCGTTAATTTCTCGAACACATCTGAAGATATAGTTCGATCCCCTTAAACCGAACAAGTTCTTAAATAAAGTAAAACTTTTCGTTTCCTGTGTCGCACAAGTTTTCCAAAGCAAGACTCTTGCGCGCAAGCCAACCGCATAAATTCGTTGGCAATGATGCGAGAGCAAAATTGATTGTGTTATAGAAAGAGAGGGAGAGAGAAAGATAAAGGAAAAAAGGACAAGAATATCATAAGAATGTTCAAATAAGTATTTCATTTCGAACGTAATGGTTTTTGGCCAACCGCCATTCTTCTATCCAGAAGAGAACACGGTAAAATAAAATCATGGCGAGCTCGTGAAACGCGTCTCTCGATATGAAATTTTATCGATTTCGTGTATTCTGTTCCAAGTGGACCAGTAGCGAATTCGTATTCGCGGTTAGTCTCGATAATTTTTCCTGATGGTAGTAAACTGCGTGCTCGTAAACAGAAGCGAAGAGGTTCGAAACACTAATTGACCAAAATCCTTCCACTCGAAAGCGTGCAGAGTTCTAATCCCTTCACGGTTTGTGCAAGTTACGACAGAAATGAACCGGGTTAATCGCTCCCCTCCTCAAAATTTCGCAGAGGTTCCAGAAACTCCACCAAGGCCGAGGTCCATGGCGCCTCCGGCATCACGCAACAGCGGCAGTGGAGGTGGGGGTGGTAGTGGCACAGGGGTGAGCTCCGGTGGCTGGGGAGATGCACCCCTCGCGAGGGCTCTCTTTGCCTATTTGAGCTCCGGGGAAAATCAGCTGAGTTTCCTGGAGGGCGATCTCATTGCGTTGATGGGTGAGTGCTGGATGTCTGAACGCTTACATTGCCGCTTTCCAGATACGCGTGTTTCCTCATGAAATTATATCCCCCGTCTGACCACAACACAGATTCCCGTCAGATTAGTCGGATGTGTTTGGAATTCGTTTACACAATAAATCCTAATAACGACGCTCTCGCCATTATCAAACGCTATTTGAATACGAACCACGAGATTCAGAAAATAGAGAAACACGCGAAATACTCTAATCTCATTTTAATAAATAATCTTTCTCGTCTATGCCTGAGAAATTTCCAAGCAAATAAGAAGCAGCCTTGATAAAAATTGCTCGATAACAAAGATTTCCGTTTTATACGAAAATGATATTGTTTCTTTGCGTAACCTTCTCGACTGTATAAGAGCTAGCAAAGATAAATCAGTGCTTTGAAATCCTTACCCCTTATCGGCCACAATATTCCCTCCTTTTTCTAGCAAATAAGCAGCATAAATGGTTATTTCTATTTCACGAAACTACCTTATTAGGAGATCGTCAGAAAGGCTGGCAATTTGGGGAGAATCTCCGCACACAGAGCTCCGGATGGTTCCCACTGGCATACACAGAAATTATTATCGACGATAGTCTAGGGTAAGTTAACAGAGGCAGGAAAGTCTGTGCTTTTGGTAGCCCGAACGATATCTGAACAGATCTTGTTACGATGTTCGTTGCTAACAATTGCACGGGTCGAACGCAATTACGCTAATCTAGAACGATAACGGGCAACGGCTGATATCGATGCAGCTATTCCCATTAAACGTACTCGTCTTGGTGTTATTGTTGCATCTACTCTCCTAAATCCCATTATTCCAATGCTCGATTTACGATATGGCGGTGGAAACTTTGTCAAAGGCTTTTATATGTGATTTATCGCCCCCATTCTTTGCCAGAAATTTCCACAATATAAAAATGTTAATTTTCTCCTTAATCTTTTAAACGATCCTCTTAGATAGTCAATCATATAACAAGATGAATTTTTCTCGGTCTTTTTTCTCTTCTTTTACACTCCGTTCGTTGAAGCTTTGAATTTTTCATTTCAGTGGAAAGTTTATAAAGAAACATCTAGGGAAATATTTACAGTAAAATACACACAGTATATTCTTCATACATTTTAATGGAAATCGCTAATAACTTCAAAACAAGTTCCATCAAAATAACAAGCACAATTTATAAAAGTAAAATAAACACAATTCAACAACAATTACCGAGCAATGTGTTACGGTTTTGTTGAAACTAGAACCGTGAAAATTTAATGAGTAACATTTTATGCATTGACGTTTCATATTTACAATCATGTATACACACACGATTGTAAAATATGGGGCAGTGGAAGACTAAATGCAATTTTTGACTGGCAGAGTCACACAAACTTTTCGCAGCAAACAAAACTTAGAAAATTGTTACAAGTCGTGTAATCGGAGATAATTGGAATGATGTAACAATTTTAAACAGTAATAAATAATGATCGCGCAACGACAAAACGTATGATTTGCCGTGTATGATAAATACGTAGTTCGTTGAGCAATACATCTTATTATGATTAATATTTCATAGTATATAGAATATGCTCTCCAACAAACCATGCTTTTCCTCCTGATATCTTCAATTATTCCGATTTAGCCGGAATCGTTAGCATTATCACTAAAATCAAACGTACGATAATATGTGAAGATCGCCGAGTCACGGAACAAACAATGGTCGCGTATTGGAGCCGCAAGCAGTTCCACCCTGTAAGCCACCACCCTCTCGACCGCCAGTGACACCGAGCATCGATGAAGTGTCGAGTGGATTCCATGGAGTAGGAAACAACAACGTCAACAACAGTAACAACAATAACAGCAGTACCGGCACTCCTACAAATGTACCGAATAGCAACAGTTCTCACAATTTAGCGACACCTACTGCACGTCAAACAAAACCGGTGAGGATTTCATTCCACTATATATTATTACATTATTATTATATTATTATTATATTATTATCATATACGTTTTATTACTAATTCGATTTGTAATTCGATATTTAATATCAGAATCTTTGGATTTACGAAAGAGAGCTGTATATATAGTTTTTAACGCTCATCCGTCTCTTAAAGAAATGTTAGTCACTTATAAAGAAAAGTGAATGATAATGCACAATTTTGATTGTACAAAAATTTGATTCTTTCGTTGTAAATAAAAAAGTTTACAAGCATCAGTCATTTATCTTTTCATTATATTGACTTCTAACTTTCTTGTATCAATTTGACATGAAAGAAACAATTAAATTAGGGAAATGAGGGACGGATGAGGTGAAGTTGAAAGGAATTTTCAAATTCATTCCCGCTTTGTTCCATAAAATTTGCAAACTCCAGGAACTTGTAAAATAGTAACGAATTTAAAGATTCTCAAACAGAAAGATCGCAAAGTTCGCGAACAAAGTATACGAACCGAGATGGAATAAGCCGAAATGCATTCTGAGATGTGGGTACCTTTCGAGGGAACGAATGTTTCCTTGTTTAACCGAAAAGGCGAAATGTAAATCTCATAAACTTTCATGCCGGATCTTCTTTAGATCCGTCCATCGGGCACTTTGCCCACTGTTTTGGCTGGTGGCCGTAGGATACAGCCACCTGCTCCGCCCGTGCCACCTCCTCAAGTCGTCACGTCTCTTCACAGCAGCAACGACAGCGGTTTCTCAAACGAGCCACCGGCTCAGCCTGATATCGACTACAGCGACGACGAGGCCATGAGGTAAGCGATCATCACGAAATCTCATCGAAGATACTTCATCGAAGAATCTCGTCAAAAGTAGTTAATGATTGTTTGGCAAACCTGTAGAAACGCTTCTGCCTTGATTCGTCAACTTCGGAGCTTTGTATTTTATTCCCGCTCTCATTTTAATATCAATTGTATTATTTTGGTCTTCCCGGTATCTTTTCTCTAACGAAATGTACAAAGATAGAATTACATCGTAGAACCGTAGCTTTTGTTTACGAAATCTAACGTCCCCCCTTCCATTAAATATTTCTTATTCATCTCTCAACATTTCCATAAAAATTCGATAATACATGTATATTATATTACGTGCATGCGTATATAGTTCATAGACTTTCCCAGTTTTACATATTCCTCATCTAAAGATATGCCTAGTCCTTTGCTCCTGAATTACGTTCACGATCTTTACAAATAAATTCTCATTTCTTCGTCAATAGTTATTCCTACTATTTTTATTATATCCTGCGTAGATACGGATGCGTACCATTGCAAAAGGAATGAACGATTTAAAAGCAGATCTGTACTTCGAGTTCAAAGGATTCGAGTAACATTGGAAAAAAGATGACTAAAATTTGAAAAATCGATAAAAAGGAGATGTAGATTTCTTATCAGCAATTGTATCGTTCATCATTTTACACCTCTTCTCCAGAAAAGAAAAAGAAAGAAAGTAATAAAAAGACGTGATCACACCCAATATCCATTCGATACCGAACCTGTAGGCTTGTTTTCAGAGTCACGATGTTGTTTTCTCTCCTGATTTGTAGATTCCGCATGCGTTATCGTGGTCGATGGAAATAAAATACGGCGTGGTGGTGGCTCATTCACCTCTCCGGGCTCCTACGATGCCAGCAGCCATATTCCCCATCCTCGCATATCGCAATATCCGCGACCACACAGCTCAACAACCGCATAACTAATCCTACCCACGTACTTGGCTCTTGGTTCTTTCTCCATATGCTGCACTATTCCGCTCTCTTTTCTTTCTTCTTCGTCTTTCTTCTCTATTCTCTGTATCATCTCTTCTTTTTTCTTTCTATCTTTCTCTCTCTCTCTCTCTCTCTCTCTCTTTCTCTCTTCCCTTCTCTTCTTTTTTTTTTACTCATCCCGAGCCCGCACGAAAACACAGACAACGACGAAGAAAGCCGCGTGCCGATAGAATAACCGAAGCGGTGAAGCAACACCAGAAGGACGACAAGCCCAACAACAAGGACTGGGAAAACGATTCCTGGAAGACGATACCTAGGGACGAGAAGAGTTGGCATCTTTACAGAACCGCGATGGACATTTGGGCGGAGGCGAACGCGAATCAAGGCAACGAGAATGGCGAGACAAGGTACCAGAATCGTCATTACGACACTCAGGAGCGCAAAAATGGAAGAGACTTCTCTGACCGTGGTGCGATGGAGAATGGGCCGACAAGAAAATCAGGAAAGAAGAGCCAAGAAAGATCGCAGAAAAACGAGTACGATAATCGTGGTCGCGGTAATTCCAATCACAAAAGCAAGGTTATGAGCAATGAAGAACCATCGAGAAAGTCCACAAGAAGGAATAACGAGCAAATGGAACAGGATCGTCGAGAATCGAAAAGAGTGAAGGAACACGATGAGACGGAGGAGGACGAGATCGAACTGGAGGAGGAGGAGGACGATACCTACGTTGGCAGGATCGATTACCAGAAGTACGACGGTAAGAAGTATTACGGGGACAGAGCTGATGGTCAGGAGCGCAGCTCTCGTCGCGGATATCATCCGGTTGCTCAGGAAGAATCAAAATACGAAAACGAGAAGACATCGTCGGCCTCGTCCTCGGGCACCGACGACGAGAGTACTATCACGATCCCGGAGACTGGCAGGAAGGTGGAACATATCGCGCAGAAACTAGAGCAAACCGCGCAAAAGTATGCTCGGGAGCATAGCCCACCAAAGTTTATAGAGCGAAGGAACGATTATAGAAGTTTAGAGCGTAGAGAGGAGAAGCAACCTCCACCGCCGTACGAGAGGTATAACGACTGCGATAGGAGTCGCGGGCCGCAGAGGTTCGAGCGAGAAAGGGAACGATACTTGGATAAGTCGCCCAGTGCGGCCCAGAAGACTTCTACTTACGAAAGAGAAAGGACTTTCGAGAAGAATCCCGATAGAAATAGGAATATCGAGCGGGCGTCGAGTCGCCGCTTCGAGAGACCAAGACCGCCTTCCGAAGAAGCTCCTGAGAGGCCAACGGACCCCCGTAACCTTTATCGAGAGCGTAGATTTTCCGACAAAGAGGAGGCGATCTATGGCGAGACCAGATACGTCAGAGAAAACGTGTCAGTAGATAAAGAGCGCGGATACGAGTCGAACTTTGAGACGAAGCTGGAAAGGACGAAGGTGATCGAGAGGCACGGCTATCAGAATCTCGGTCAGAGTAATCTTCAGAAGTTCCAGAGGAACGGACAGCAAATCTTGGAGAAGAACGATACGAATAATAACACGTTGAAGGACGATAACCGCAAACCACTGCTCCCAAGACAGACGACCGCTGTTGGACACTTGATACAGACAGGTAGAGCTTTCGACGTCGACTCCAAGAGTCCGAAACTCGTGAAGAGAACAAAGTCCTTCTGGAGGTTCAGGAGAGATTCCGACGTTCTTGAGGGTATGGCACTCTGGCAGCACAGATCATTGGTCGATATTCCGAAAATGATTAAGAAGGAAGCGAAAGATGACGCGAATTCAGACGACACCAGCAAGCAGAATCCGAGTGATAGCCCCAACTCTCGGCAAAGTTTGGAAAAAAGGAACAGCGACGTAACCATTACCAACGATTCACAGCACGAAGAACCAAAACCTGCGGAAAGAATTCACGTGCCCGAAAAATCCGATTACTTTGAGGATTTTCCTACGCCGGCGGAAAGACCAAAGACTGTCGAGAGGTCCGAGTATCGAATGCATCAAGAGGAGAGGTCTTACTTTATGGGGAACGTCTCGCGGAAAGCCATAATCGAGAAGGAGCGAAAACGTAGCCTGGAAGCTAAGCGTAACATGATCGTGGCCGAATTGAAGGAAAATAACGAGGCCAAGAGGAACGAAAGGAGGAAAAAGTACACGGACGACGAAGATGGATTGACGCAGAACTTCAGCGAAACAGAGGCGTCCGACGAAGAGTCCACGTACAGTTGCATCGTAGTAAAGGATCAAACAGTGGCGGAGAAGACTCTTCTTCCCAGGACTAAACTCCGTAGGGATTCCGATCGAGAAAGAGATAAAAATACTTGTGGACCGTGGTACGATCTTTGGGGAGTGGACGCCTCCGTCAACAAGAAGAAGAAGAAGAAACAGCAATAAATCTATTAAACTCTCTTCTTCGTTCGGATCCTCCGAATCGGTATCATTGTTTGAGTCCCTAGCGGTCTCCATGAAAGAGTTCATCACGTTTGAAAATTTATTAACGTTATACCGTTCAACAAAGTTCTGAAAACGAATCAAGTCTTTGCACCATTTCAAGACCCGAGAGAAACGAAACCGATTTCGAATTGGACGAACCAGTTGTGGAAGAGATAGTTAAGATACGATTCGTTTAATAATTTCGTCCTTAAAAGATTGCTCGTTTTTAAGTTTGTCATCGCATTCCAATTGTATTATCATCTCCACCCTCGTATACCCGATTTGCACCACGAATGACCGTTCGCAAGTCTTCCACGTAGCGCTATTCCCATTGCTTCCTGAAACGTTGAAGCCTGTTTTTATGTTTGCAAGCATAGTTATACTGTTTTATTCTGCTTTCGTCGACGCTTGTTTATGATAAAATCAACGTGTTGACGTTAAGCGAGAACATAAAGTAAATCGAAATGCGACCAACGATTTTACACGCGTTTAACAAGCAGTCTGTGACCACGATGGAGAAAACAATGTTACGGATGATGTTTCAATCGTAACTCTTGTTGGATCCATCGTTACAGAACACTGCAACGATTCGATGATATTTTAGTCTTGTAAATTCCTGTAGAGTCTCATAAATTATTAAAGTCTCGAAATAATTTGATATACATGTCGGATAAGTTTCACGCCGAGTTCACAAAAAATATAAGTAGCAAATCTAGAATCAAAGAATTTTTAAAAGAATCTATATGTTCATTCACGCTCTGGTAATTCTTTAGCTGAAACACGAGTAAAGAAATTTTAAAAATGTATAATATGTTCGAACGATCGGAATTAATCTGTCAGTTTCCATAAATCGTTCCTGTCAATGGCCAACGAACGCATAAATAATTGCCCGTTACCACGCTGCGTTTAAAAATGGCTGTGTAAACTAGTTTCTGCATTAATAACATGACGATTCGAGTTTGAAACTTTATGTCCACGTATTCGTTCATTACCCGTGTAAATTAGTTTCTGGTTTCCGTTGAAACGATTTGATATGCGGTACGCTGTTGCAACATTCAATTGAATTCAATTTCATTCCCACGGTGTTTCATTTTGATATATCGTGAAAGATGTTTACTACGTCCGCTGTTTTACGTATTTTTAGCAAAAGTTATGTCACAGTCTGGTGTGGTCGTATATCAACGCATCCAAACTTTTTCTCGCAATTTTAAGAATCTTCGTAAAAATATTTCAACGTGTGTGTTTCGTTCATTTTTTCGTAGCTCGAAGAATTCGTTTGTGCACCTCGTATCTTCTTTCATCGCACCTCGCCGTTACCAATTGATGAAATTTGTATGCTAAAAGGTGTGTTGTTCGTGCGATACACCAAAGAATGTTCACATTTAATTTTGTGTTTGCGCTTCGCATGAAATATCGTGTCAATGTTTGGACAATATCGCTGTACGTTGCTCTTTGTTTTTCCATAATACCGTGATACAAGTTTATCGTCAGCAATCTGCAGATTTTTCGAATGTTTTCTACAGTTTCTTCTTCTGATTGCCGTATAAAATAACGAAAATAGCACTGTTAAATTTGTGAAGCAATGGCTTGGAAGCGCGTTGTGAAAGTGATTTCACAGTACGCTTCCAAAGTCCCAGACAGTTCGATCTTTCTACCTTAAAAAAGAATTTATTTAACTTCCTACTCCTGCTAGAAATTCTTAAATCTTCATTCAAGAACTGTTTGGATTATATATTGTACCATTTTATCGATTAAACTTTTAACGATCGAACAACAGCGCGAACAAAGCGACTGATAAAATTTCCTTTGATTATTCGATTCTTCCAGGACAAACATATTCGCAACGGTAAAACTACGCAAAACGAAGACGAACGATCGCTCGGCGCCAGCGTTGTCATGAGATAAACTCTTCATCTAGATTACTTTCCTCGTATGATGTTAGATGTACCGACAAAGGCGGTGCCTCTCTGTTCGAGGGACAACAGTTCCTTTCATGAAAAAACTTCTGAAGCGACTGCTTCGTAGATTCTTTTTTTTTTTCGCGGCGTGGATGTCCGTCCAACGAACACGTCTGGCTTTAATCCTCTATGACTATCCTTTCGAAGAGCGAAGGGATAGATTCACGAAGCGATTCCTTCGCTTCGTACGATTGAAATTCGTTCAGTCAGCTTTTTTCTGAAAATTCTTCAGCTCGTGATATACATTCAGAGATTTTTCACTGCGATTCGATCTGTCAATTTATCGAATGCTTATAACACGGACTGATGATCATAGGATGATTAGGGACCATTATGCGATCAATAACGATAAATTTTTTATATATCAAGCTTTAAGAGCATTCTTTCATAAATATGAGCATTTTTTACGCATCATAGAGGATTGAAGAATAGTCCTCCGACTAAAAAGGACCATAAAAATGTCAACTTCGTCCAGGTAAGACGATCGTCAAGCATTTTTCTTCTGTATTTTATCTTCAACAAATATTTCCACCACTCGTTTCGAGAAATATTAATTACTCTTGTAAGGTAGTTGCGTTTTAAAAGTTATTTACATTCCTTATGTGTATTTTTTCTGTCCTACATTCTTTACTTACAACCCGTATTTCGCGCGTCCCGGCTTATTACCACTCCTTCCCCAACCTCGGTCGAAAATCGATTCGTACGCAACTATTCGTTATTTTTATCGGGCCCTCGATACACTCGCGTCAGTAACGGCAGTTTGTTTCCGGGCAAGTTAATCCCCGATGCCGCTTCCTCTACTTCGATGACTCCGTCGCGCCGTCACGGAATGAAACTTTCATTCTAGACGTCGTAAAGCTGCTTTACGTTCATGCCCGCACGGGTTAAGGCTCGTAAAATTTCACTCCTCATTTTTTTTCCTCCATCCCCCTTTCCTTCTCACGCCCTCGACTCTTGTCCACCGTGGCTCGCGTGCTTCCGCGTCGCGAAGCTTTTTCTCCTGCGGCGACTGTCGCCGCTTCTTCAACCTTGCTTGCCTATGAAAATAAACCCCGACGAAAGAGAACCGAGCACAAGCTCTGGTTCTTCCTATTGCCGTTGCGTGCGTGAGATCGTATGTCGTCGAGAAGAGGAAGCGTGCTTTCGAGTTTCGTGACTTTTGTTAGCTCATCGTCCGCTTCCACGTCCCGAGCCCCGTTCTGTACCCTTCCTTTCTTATTTCCGTTCTCTCGGCTCTCGTGTTTGTTCCACGAGTCCAAACCATCGAGAACAACGATGCTTACCGCCGTATACATTCGTTCAATTCCGATACAAACATTTATCCGACAGATATTATGACGTATGATTACTTCGATTAATATAGTACGATAGGTTTGTCCGAGGAAATATACTTCGCGACGTGAGGTACGAATTTTTATGCTGAAAGGTTCAAGAGACACTTGGAGTTTCGTAGTTGTAGAATTTTGCAAGCAGCTCTGTTATTTAGCCATTATTGCAGTCGTAAATACTATTATTCGTTTATTTTGAACAGAGTGTATATGAAATTGTTTCTTCAAAGGATATATCGTCGTTCGTTTGTACTTACGTAAAACAGCTATTCTAACTGCCTATATTAAACTATACAAGTATTTCTACTTAAAGTTCTGGAAATTTTATTCTGATAGATTTCCCATGATATTTTCTTCTCTTCGAGTCGTTAAACTTTAGGTATTGACCTTTATTCACCGATATATAATAATCTGTAAATATATTCGTTTTTGAATTAGCAAGTTAAACTTGTGATAAGTATACGTAGTTGCGTTCGAGCCGATACGTTTTATATTATTGCAACGGAGTAGATCGCGCGATAATTTTGGACCGTTTTGAAACGAGAAAAGAGGGAAAAGACACGAAAATATCTAGCAAATAGAGATACGCAAAAGACACCATTGTCGTGGAGAGCAGAAATCGAAAGATCGTCCCGTATCGATAGAAAACTTTTACTGCGAATTTTATCGCCGTACACTGCCAGGCATTCTGATGTTTTCCCATTTCCGAAGAGTTTCCAGGGAGTCGAAAAGCTTTCGAGTTCATCAAACAAGATACGACAGTCGTAAAGCATCGATCAACCCCTATAAGAACACTTCGAATCTTTCTACATTCCAGCAATGGGAAACTTAAGTGATAACGAATAGAACACGGTCATTCCTAGGTGCCCTGATTTTCGTCACACGTAATTGTACATACTATATCACACATCCACGGACATGCATACGTATTATCGTTCTTCCACTTTGACAAAATATTGTTACCCTCTGTCGCGTGGGCAGAGAGAAGAAGAGACGTAATAATCTTAGAACAGGGATCTCGAGATTGGTCCTTCGAAACGCAGCCCGTTTTATCTAAATGTTTGCACCGTCTCTCTCTTTCCACCATCATCAATTAATCGAACCTGGTGAAATGCACTTTGAACGATAATAATCAAATTCTAAGGCTATAACTATTCCCTGAATCGTAGAAAACGTTGTTAGAAGAACCTTTCGCGATTCCACTAGGATGGGATGCGCGTGTCCTACGTCGATTTCGGGATCTCTGATGTAAATTATATAGTTTCCGATGGAGATACAAATATAAGGAGGAATAAAAGGTTTAGGGAAACTTTTTTTGTAATTGCGTTAGATAAGCTATGCGATAAACGTGCGAGTCCAAGAAGAAAAAGAAGATGTTAATATATTATAAATACGCATATACCGGCGAAAGTGCTGGATGGTTAGGGGAAATTTCACGAAGCCGGCTCGTTTCGCGAAAAAAATTACGAGTTCGAAGGATGATTTCCAAACGGAGGAACGAGACGGGTTCGACTGGTCACCTCCGGTGACATTTTTGGGTAGTCTAGGGAAAACAAAATGATGAAATTGTTAATAAGAACCATGTATACATGCATATATATTATATATATATATTATTGTTATTATATTAACGTTTTTTGTGCAACCATTGTGTATGATTATTTATTTCAATGCAACCCTGCCACTATTTTACATTATTTTTGGAGTGTCACGACAAAATATTCCTAGTATTCAATAAACTATCGTATTCGATTCATTTTTTAATGTCAACGAGTAACTCATGGCGATTGCAAACGATTCGTTTGGAAAATGACTAATATATGCATATTTTTTATCAGTGTTTCGCACGGTAGGTATCTTCGAATTACGATTTTATTTTAACAATAAAAATTTGATTCGATGATATGAATTCGCGATCTATTTTCCTTATCGGGGTGCACATTCTTTTTCATTTAACGATTTTACGTGGTTAGTTTGCGACACGTCAGCAATATTGTTCAACGAAACGTATCCTGCTTTCCAATCACGAAGAAGGAAGCTTATCGTTTCGACGCAATAATCTCATAGGTGAGATCAGCAGGTAGGTATCTTTGTACCGCAATATCGTACAGTTAAGACTGTTAGACGTAATTTATTTTCACGAAAGTAAAAAGGAAAATGTATATCTAAAAATCAGAGAGAAAATCTCCTGGACATAATAATTCCTATACATATGTATATACAAATATGATAGCTTACGAAAGTATATGAATACTTGTAGACAAAACACCAACTTCACGAAAGTATTTGACTATCTGTACATCAACAGACTCAATAGGCAACGATTTATCGTTATCAACTTTTATTAATTCCGTGATCATAAAAGCACCTAATTAAAAGATGATATATTTTACAGGTTAATATTCAGTTAATATTCAGTTAATATTCAGTCAACATTCTCTCGGATCCTAATCTGAAATAATTAGTCCAACCTAGCATCTCTAACATACGATCATTCGCTACTCACATTCATATCAAATTCCCCATTCCCGCACGATTGTTTCTAGATAAGGGTTATCGATTTTCCGTCACTCGCTGGCAAACAATTCTCCATAGAGCGAAAGGGTTAAACACGTGTGTACCGTTTCACGAACTATTCACAAACATTGCATTCAGTCTGGTGAATCAGGCGCAAATCTGGCTGCAAAAGTAGCCTAATTTACTTTTTTTTTTTCGACCTCCAGGGAATTGTAACGATTAAGCCGGTAACTCAATGGGTGCTGACGTCGGGAAGAGGGAGACAACGGGCCAGATGATTAAACACGGGGAATACATTTGTTTCACTTTCGCCTGGAGGAATAGGCAAATACGCGAAATTGTACTCCGCCAACCGATCGGCTAATTGATTCCAGCTACCACGGGAAAAATTTTCTCCATCGTACTAGACTACAAACCACGTTGTAATGGAATACACCTGAGTTTCTAAAAACAGGTGTCAACCTGAGAAACTTTTTTGTTCGTCGATCCATCAAAACTTTTGTGTATTTTCCATGGTATTCCTAAAAGGTGAAACGAATCGATTATTCGAATGAACGAACGGGAG
The DNA here is from genome assembly GCF_040668555.2 of Bombus flavifrons. Classification (NCBI taxonomy): domain Eukaryota; kingdom Metazoa; phylum Arthropoda; class Insecta; order Hymenoptera; family Apidae; genus Bombus; species Bombus flavifrons. Next base: position 4,181,969 of record NC_138455.1, on the reverse strand, counting down.
ATTAATTATCGGAACGTAACAAATTGTCGACGAACTGAATGATCATATTATACGGATTATATTTTATTATAAGACGGAAATTTCTATTAAAATCACCTGCTACGAGTCCTTCGAATTTTTAATTAAGACTACCCGAAACAAGAAAGATCCAGCGTACTCGCGATGTTTTAACATTTTTCTCAGACATAAACTTTTTGACGATAGACTAACACGATACGAGCGAAAATGAGTAAAAATTCGCAGCGTGATTAAATCCCTTGAGTTTTGCACGCTGTAAACGACAGGTACGCTCCTGTAACGACGTTTGATCCCGTTCGCTGTGAAGAGTGACTAAAAACGAAAGACCCAAACGGCAAGAATGAACCAACAAAATCACGGATATTGACGGATCAGTGAAAATCGGTGATTAGCGCTGTCGTAGTAATCGACGCAGTTTCGTAACCGTGATATCCAGCATGCCTATAACGTGTTCATTACGTGTGGTACACGTCGAATTGCCTTACCGCTGTTGCACGCCGTTATTTGCTTTACTTTGAACCATCAAATTCTGTATCCAGGTTTTTGGCGTATGGAATGCACCAAAGCCGAGCGTATTTGTCAAGTAGTTAATTATCATTCGCATAGCCCTGTCCCTTTTATTTACGGCCACCGGTGGATGTGTTCCGGATCGACGTGGCGACCAGTGTAGTCGATGAGGCATTCCTATCATTATTACAGAGCATTTAATTAGCTCGCCGATTTTTCAAAACAAGACTCGTTCCGGAGGAAGCATCGTTAGAGAAAATAGAGTCGCGGATCTGCGAATCGATCGATGAAAATTGTGTTATACCGTGAGAGATTTGATTTTCGTAGAAATCGGAGGCGGGGACTCGCCTGGCAATTACCAGAGGTATTGAAATCCGATTAACGTCGGCTGCATTGTTTATCGCGATTCGGACGAATGGAAATTTTGAGAAAGGTAAGCTTCATAGCGATTTTTTCAATTCTGGGCACTTGAATGATCTTTGTAAAGTAAACGGATCATTGAAAGAGTATCTTTCTCGATCCCTTCGGTACAAGTTTCCTACTTTGATTGTAAGTGGTCTTAGTGTCAAATTCATTTTTAACAGATATAATGATTGAAAGCGAAACGAAACTTCCGAAGAATTGAAAGAGCAAAGTGTCATTCGTAAGGAACTTTAGGATCAATTGAAAGAATATAACAGTCTTATCGGTATATCATTACAGATGTATTAATAACACAGATTGATACAAATGCCTAAATGGTGCTCGCGTTCGGAAAGTGTTTCGACAGCAACGCAAACTTTTGATATATAGCGTGTTTAATGGCAATGTACCTGGCAGAGTCAGTTATGAATATGCTAACCCGAAAGGCTGGATATGTCGAAGCTAAAACCAATTTCGCTGTTCGTCCTCTTTTTTTTCAACTAAAATTCTGGAACACGTTCTGTCGTTCAAAAAATGACTGAGACGGAATGGATTAAAAAGAGTCCGGGTTTCTTCTAACATTCATACCTACTTACCATCCATACGCTATCCAAGTACATTTTCCCAATATTCCTGCACTACGAGGCGAATGAAACGAGAAAATAACACTATACGAAGGAGACGAGGAATAAATTTTTACACGCAATAATCTACTATTAATGACATAAAAACGGAACTTCTGTTAAAAAAAAAAAAAAAAAAAAGAAGAAGGGCGCCGAAATTCGCACTAAAATTCCGAGTAAAAGCCAATATAAAATGGCCCTTGCGAAGAGCGTAAAAAAAGGGGGGAAAAAATATAAAATTGCATCATAGACGGTATTCTCGCTAACATATTCGATATTGCGATTTATCGCGATGCCCTTAAAAAGGTGGACACGAATAGGAGGATGGGCAGGCGAAGGGGAAGAAAAATCTCGTTGCTCGACGCATGTGTCGCCCTGCAAAGCCTCGTAAAAAAGCTACCCTAGATGCGTTTTATTGGTCTAGGCAGGTAGGTGGTATACACAGGCATGAGGAACCGGGAGTTTCGCTTTTTTCGCCGCAAGTGGGGTTGCAAAATGTACACGTGGCGTCCTGAGATAACGCACGCTTAAACAAACAGCGCTACGGAAAGTTGTCCGGAATCTGTAAACAAAAAATGTTCACAGAGTTTCCGCTTGTAATATAGAAACCGTAAAAGTGATACGTGCAACAAGGAAGCAACCGACGGAATAGAAGGAAATCCTACATGTTTTTTTTATATTCAATCGCGAAAAGGATTACCTGTAACTTCATCCTTTTTTACGACACGCTACCGGTAAAATGAAAATACCGTGACACGTGTTCCGGAGTATCGACTCTAGATATATCGTGCCGTAAAACTTGTTCCCTTTCGTATTACCGTGAAAATACGAAGGCAATGAAACTTCTTACAATTTACTACTATTTTTTGAATGCACAGCTTTACCACCGTTCATTGTATTCTAGGATCCGAATCGATACGTAGTTTTACGATGTACATGCAATGCTGATACAAGTGTGAAAAATAAACATGCATGAGATTTTGAAATAAACATTTGCATAGAAATAGATCTTGACGAAAATTACCTTTTACATCGAAATCTTCTATTCTAATTGAATTAAAAGATACTTCAAAATACCTATGCCCTTATAATTTGAACCTTTTCTAACATTGGAGAAATATACAAGAGAATATGTTTTTTGAAATTCCAAATTACCCGATTAATAACGCAATAGATACGGAAATGCTCATTAATCAATGTATTCTAAATTTAACTATCATCTTTATTTTACGATTTAATTTACGACTAATTTGCGAGCATAATACAAAACACGGAACATAAAATATGTACCTTAGATTACATTGAATCGTGAAAATCAGGAACGAACGTGTTAACGCAACGAGATCACACTATGCAATAAATCTAAAACCCTTCCTGTAACTCGCATAATCTTCGTGTAAGCACACTTTTTAGCCCACCCGACGCTTTTTTTTATGTCTTTGCACTTGTTAACGGATGAACATTAATCACGTGCGCGAAGACTGGCTCGTTTACAGATTTCCTTCGTTTCCTTTCGTGCGATCTGCTTCGGAGAATCTCTACTTCCTCGAAATGAAATCACTTTACACGACTATAACTAATGCAAACAGAACGTGTAACGTTAGCTGAAAATGTACGTGAATCGCGCAGCCGTTGTTGAGGCAAATGTGAAAAACTTCCTTCAAATGAAATAGAACGTTGCAACCTCCGTGTGTGGCAGTACTAAATTTGCTTCACGGAAGTTGCTCTACATTTAATAAAAGGAGTGTTAGCTCCGGCCACGGTCTATAAAATTAAATTTATGTTTTCTGCAGTCTGATTTACACGGCGATGAATTCTGGCTGGATAATTCCATGTTAATGTTAGCGCAGACATCGCAAACAAAATAAATTTGATAAATGTACGAATTTTCCAAAATGAAGGAGAAGAGATATAAAAGAACGTTTTTTTGCATTCCATATTTTACAGTGAATGCTTTAGCGCTCGGTCGAAAAATTTCATAACCTCGATAAATTCACGACATGATTAAACACGCGAACGAGTAACGACTTTTAGTAAAAGTTTGTCTATCTCGCCACCTGATGCTAACAGGATTGTGTCCGCTAAATTTCGCGTACAATATTCACATGGAACAAAGTATAGCGTTACGTGCTTATAAATTATATTTCGACGTTGGCGAAATTTGAATCGTGTTTATCATGCCATCACAACTAATTACGCCACTGCTCATCGAACTGTTTTATAAATTATCTACACTTTGGCAGGAACTGGGAACCTGCTCGGCCATCGAATACTATTTACGAGTTATTCAATGTGTGACATAATTATCGCGCAGTTATAACGTCCACCGGTATTTTCCCGGAATGGAGAAAAATGACAAATTTCGCGCAGCATTTTTCCGTCCTAATAAACTTTCGAAAATTACAAAGCGCGTGGTAATTCGTTGAAAAGCAGAGAGGTAGTTGTAAAAACAATTTGCCAGCTGTCGTTTCGTGCTCACTTGTAAACAAGGGAACATCATTTGGCCGGATCAACGCTGTCTGTTCCAAAAAGCGCCGGTCATTCAAAACAATCAAAAACGATCCATAGCCACCCTATCGCGACTCGCCTCTCTCCGGTTAGTCCCTCGAAGAAAATTTATGCACGTATACTGTCGATGCCGTGTAACGTCGCGTAATGGACGTTTTCGAAAAAGCGAATTGCACCGGGCGTCGATACGCGGCCGATTTAAATATGCAGATGCAGCCAGTGATCAGGGAAAACGGTCACTTCTCCGCCGCGGCCAGAAAACTGACAAACGGGGGGTATCCAGCTTTCGCACACCGCGGCAACTTCATTATTTTGCCTGTCAACTGTCGGCTGATAAATCCCTGAAACGTGACGGTGGCGGCAGATATTGCGCGTTTCGCGGTCACGAGGACCGCGACATCCGCGCGCACACCCTATCATTGAAAATAAAAATTTCACACTGGCTCGTTAAAGCTTATCGCGGCCGTGGCAATAATTCCTCGACACGAACGAAACGCTCTGGCACGATAATACGCCGCCATTTTTATGATAATCCCCAGCACGGGCCGGAACCCATCCCTGATAATTACCGAGTAATGGTTCTCTTTCAAGTTTTTGCGAGGCCAAGTTCCTTGGCGAAATGGCCTCGGAGTTGGGAAACTAAACTCGGCGACGATTTCGTGCATTCCGCGCACCCACTGGATGCTATTTCTTTTTCAATTGAGCGGCTTTATCACGCCCTATTGTTCAATTTACGCGCTGATGGATCGTTCTCTTAGGAAATGTATGTGTAAGACGATAAGTTATCTTTGTGACATTCGAGGCTAATCGTGTTAAAGTTTCATCGGTTTTAATATTTCTCGTAGCATCAGTGCTTCGTTTTTGTAAATGTATGCGGATATATAGTTCGTGAGGATACGTTCATTATTTTCTCACGAGGTTTTAAGAGGTATATTTTAAGAAAAAAGACACGCGCGAAGAAGAAAGGAAGGATTAACAGGAACGAAACCTAGGGAATCAACAAAAACATATCCACTGATAATTTAATCATATAGTATTGTGGCGCGTGCCATATCCATATTTGATGAATTTCTGGAACAACTTACGTGTATGGAGGAAAGGCAAAAAGGTAAGTTTAACTTAGGATTTCGAAATCGTTGCACGGCTACATTTTAAAAAGATACAACTTGAGGCATTACGGTAATATGCGGATATTAAAAAAAAAAAAAAAAATACAAGTGAACCTTCCACGGAACAACAGTTGTTTAATTACGGAGAAACTTCTTAGCCGATTACTTTTGAGATCAAACGGACAGAACGAAATTGTCACCGAGAAGTTTTGCAGAGGATTTAAAGTGACATTATTTTGTGTATAATTTACGAGCGCGCGTAGTTGGACAACCGGTAGCGTCCCGCGAGTAAACGTGCGGGTTTGTCTCGATTATTAACGCCGGTAATTCCGTTTTATCGACGATTGCCACTCTCGAGGCGAGACCTGGCATTCTCCGTACACTGCCATGAAAGGCCCCATGAGTAATCTGCGGATACCGGCTAATACAGTGAAATATTAAGTGGGCTACTAGCCAGTAGTTTTTCTAGGGATGCCCTGTAGCTAATTATGGTCGCAAAAGAGAGGCAACACCCTTCGTTAAATCTCGTTTTGCTCCTTTATCCGCGTAATAGCGAAATCCTAGATGAAATATTCGAGAACGCGAGGAAGCACCAAAGACCTGTTAATATTCCTCCACTGCTAGTGACAGACTCATCATTAACTATTGTTGTCGAGTTAAAACGCGGCGTTTATGGTTTATTTCATTTTCGTCGCAGGTTTCAGTTAAAGCTCTGCTGACTTATTTTATAGGGGATTGTAAGAGCAAACATAGTACAATAAAAAGTTCATAGACGTTTTATTAAAAAGTTGTAATTAAAATGTGAAACCTGATGTAAACGCTGCAGGTGTAATTTCGTTTCGAAACGTCGATTATCGATACAAACTTGATATCGATGCAGTATTGAATTCATCGTAAACCAAAAAGTTCGTCGCGATTTTGTATCATTTCGTAACGCGTAATATTGGCTCGTTTAATGCATTTCGAGTATGCGTGCCGTTCATAATAATTCTGGCAATATTCGAATGAAAATGTGCGGATCACGAAGAAAAAAGCATAAAATCACAAAAATACTAGTGCATTAAGATTACAAAATTGTATATTGGTATGGAAGCTGTTTTTCATAACAGGAGGATATAAATTCGGAGACCGAGATGATAATGAAATTCCAACCAGACCACGGGACGAGAAATTTTCACAACTGCGTTTTCCTCGAAATTTAATTAAAATTTTTGTCTGCTCGGTTCCCTCGTGCGTTTTTCATTCCGCGCTCAAGATTTCCCTCGCTTTGTGAGGGAAATTACCAGGTTAATGGAAGGTTTCAGTGACGAAAATGTTGCGAATGTTAGCTGTTTCGGATTACTATTCAAGAAACCTAACTTATCCTTTCGTTCCTCGAACAAGAGCAGACAGAAACTTGAGGGAATTCATCTGTCGCCTTCTGGCGTTAAAGAAGGGTCGTGTAAGAGGAATCAAATTTCTCGTGTGGCTTAAAATAATCCAATGGTCGTTTAACAGTGTGCTCGTTAGGAAGCGTAAAACAGAATTAAAACCGTTCCAAGCCGACAGGTTTCGCGCGAAAATCTCGTTTCTCTCGACTTATGACAGGGATGCTCGTTGCAACTTAAGGAGCTCAGACGCGTAATGCCTGCCTCTATTCGTGAAGCACGGCCTACGTGAACGCACTAAAACGAAACATTCTCTCTTCGCGCGAGATAATTAGGCAAAGCGTGAGCAAGCAAGCTATCGGTTGAAAAGAGAAACTCACTCTGCTTCTAGAGTTCTCTACCGAGAATACTCGCTCTGCCTCGAGAGTTTCTCTTTTCAACCGACAGCTTGCTTGCTGAAGAAAAATCGCGAGAACTAATAGCGTCTAATGCGTAATGTAGTTCGTGACTAAGTGGCACAACGACGCTGAAAACGTGGATCGTTCCAAAAGATGTACTTACAATTTATAATGTCCAAACATTTACCAGCGTGTTTAACAAATGTTCGCGCTTAAACTCGAAAAAATAATCAAGAAACTGACTTTCTCCGACCATTCTATTTACCACCATTAAAGATAATACGATCTTACCTGAGACTCTGAATATAAATTCGGATTTAAAGACACATCGATTCGCAAAAATGCCCTCGAATCGTCGTCAAAGCACGAGAATTTTGGAATCAAGTTTGATACCAATGAAGTTTCTAAGTACCGATTACATTTTTCAATTTCATTTGAATTTATCCCTGAACGAACGCTATAGGATACGTTCAAATTTTCATTAAGTCGCGAATACGAAAATCCGGATAATCAGAAAATCCTGGAGTCGAATCGCGACAGGCAAGGTTCGCGTCGTCAGCATTCATTTGCACAATTCGTATCCCATTTGTAGAATAGAGGCAGATAGTAGACTCCTCTTCATTAGTTCAATTAATTCAATCTGTGCGGAAATACTTTTCGCGGATACATACTTCGTACCCCCGGAATCGCCCTCGACGATACCTGACCCTTCCATTAAGGGTATTGAATTTCGACTGTGCGTTTTGGCTCACCCCCCGTGGTCCGAATTCCAGTAGCGATCGGACTATCTGGACCATCCGATTCCAGCTAACCAGATCCGTTGAGACACGATTGTACCAGCGTGCCAGAGGTGAACGTCACCGCGAGGGCTATTTTCCATTCGGTGTCGAATAGGAAATTCGATCGGCGGGGCTGAATTCGCTCGAACTGGGAGCATGTTTAATCAATTGTTACTAGCAGCACAATCGGTCCCTTTTGCTTCATCCGTGGAATCCCACCGACACCTCAGTTCCTTCGAATTCTACCTTGCATGCTTGCCTCTTTTTGCCCTCCACTCCTTTGTACATGCTTGCACTGCTTCGACTCTTACCATAAGCGTATAAGAGCAACGTTCATTTCCATTTATTTGTTTCAAATGCAAAAAGAATAATTAGAAATCTCTGTATGAGAAAAGAAAAAATAAGTCTGAGTGACTAGCGCGAAGAAAATTCAGAGAACTTTAAATTCCAAGCGCTAAACTACACAGAGCAACTCTTCGAAATATTGGAAATATTTTTTTGAAATGTCACGTACGAGAACGTATTGGAAATATCACAGTTGCGTACGCGAAACTAACGTGTTGATAGGAAATCAAAGTGTCTAACTAGGATTCCTATTACCCTGGGCGTTTTGACTGCCAGGGTTACCCTCTTGTCCCAGAGAAGGGGCTGAAAGCTTGTACACGCGTGAAACACGCAGGATCGCGGAAGAGACAGGTGAGTGGCATGGCAGACTAAAGGCGAGATTTGAGGAAAGCGATTAGCCGACATCCTGTCAAATGCATGCATCCCGTCCCGGTTGTCGCCTTTGTAGCAATCGACGCCGATAGCGCGGGAAAATTAATTGAAAACCGATGTAGTTGCGAATAGTTCGATTAATTTTCCACAGGTAAGTGGCAACTTGTGTTACTCGAGGACGCGTAATTTGCATTCAATGCACTGATAGTAAACGACTAAACGCGAATGAGAAATAATGACATAAATATCAAATAATTCTTAAACGCCCAGAGTTCTTATTTCTTCCTACTACTTTTGACTATAGCCATAAAAGTGGAATCTTCTTAGAAGTGGAGAATAAGAAAAGAAAAATTGCAGAAGAAGGATGAAACTTTCCCGAAGATCGTTCGTTGAGATGTCCATTTACTAAACATTCTTTGGACATCGAGGAAATTAACGTTACCAGTTATTGTAAAAGCTTGAAACTGTAGCGGTACTCGACAGCAAAGAACAACTCTTTTTCCAACGGTTCGTCGGTACATACCACTGTTGACAGACTGTTTACGAAAGAACGACGAAACATAAGCAAGGCCGCGATAAAGCGTAAGTGCCTACAGACCTAATGACCCATCGATATCCCTACGGTCCTTCCACCAAATACTCGGAAGAAGTATAACGATCGCGTGCGTAGTGGGGATATCGAGAGGTGACAAAAAGAAAAGAAAGGGATTAAGAGATCAGTCGTGATAAAGAGTCGTAAACGAGCGTCGTAAGCGAAGAATCGAATAAATTGTTGTCCGCACGAGTCGCGAGTCGACACTTGTAACGAAGTCATTAGTCGAATTAATAAACACACTATTAAATAAAACGCCGAGTATTTCTTTGGCACCTTGCACGTCCTACCGCCTCAAAACTTTACCTATTTATTCAATTTATAATTTGAATTCTATGAGGAAAAGGTATTAAAATTTCCAAGGTCTTGCTGTTGATTATATTTTTCTTGTAGCTGAAAATCGATTAAATAAAGATCGAATTACGATTGAAATATAAAAATTAATTCTGAAATTGAATACTGAATGGTCCTGGAATAATTTCGTATTAAGCGACACAATGGCAATTGTGAAATAATCATTGTTTGATGAAGAATGGATTTGTAAAGTTACCGCGATATGAATGCAGATTAATATGCTGTTGAACGTTCCTTCCTTATTTATTTACGTGTAGGCTATTTGACAAGCTAATACATCAAACAGAAACTAATTATCTCTTGACTAACAAATGTAATCGAGTTAACTCCGTTTAGTTATAATTTAGAGATTGAATTGCTATTCACTTCTGCTAATTTGCTACTACACTAGCTACTGCATCGCTATCTGGAAGTTTCGAACTACGAATAATTAATTGCACTAATTGACGTATTCTATACTTCACAGTTTATAGTTAATATCTACTTTAATATATGTATATATATAATATTCGACCTAGCGAGCTCGTTATCCTATTTTCGTAATAAAATATCCTGTATTTTACCTGATATAATATTTTAGAGAAAGACGTATTAAAGTATTGCAAATTTATTTAATAACAGCTTTCTTTATACATTCAAATTATTCTGTTTTTACTGTCCGATTAATGTGTTGCGAAAATTGCACATCAATACGCCGAATTTCACATCCCTCGATTACGGAATTTAATTACTTTTGATAATCAATTATACATATAAGTAAATTAATAACACATGACGACATATAGATGTTCCTATATAAATAGCGTCGGAATTAAAACAAATATCAAATTAATCTTTGTTCGTACGTAGAATTTTTCGATTTCTATATCAATTTTGAAGCAGATATTTTTAATATTATTATCTACTCCAAAAGTCACGTGAAACCGCGATTTTGACACCGAGTTCAAAAATTTTATACACTTTAGATACTATTGGTAAACGATGTATTCCACTAAAAGATAAGGTAGACTCGACAATTTAAAAGATGATTTACGACCTTAGCCAAGCTTACCGCACGCTGACGGGAATTTTATCAGCATCGAGGACGCAACACCTGTTTCAAACTCTTTTAGAAAAAAATCTAGCGAGAAGCTTCACAAACCTAATGTACAAGAATTAAAAGTGCCCTTAAGATTCGAGCTTAAAGAGCATCCATCGATCATCGGGATGTCACAGCTCGAAACGAAGGCGAAACTCGTCATTTAAAGCAACTGCGTTAATTAATCACGCGCACGTGCCGTACGTCAAAAACGGCACAGGCATTCCAGCACGTCCGGCGTTATAAACACGGTTCGGTTAATGTAAGTATCGTTAAACGAGGGGGTTAACTGACGGCATTTAGATGAGCGTTCGGGGGTGGCTAATGGCCGCGCAGATCCGCGTGACGAAAACATACGCTGTGACTAGCAAATATATAGGTATTCCCGAATCACGACGAACCGATGCCAAACCAGTGAAATATTTTCACTGGAATAAATGTAATGCCGACAATTAAGTCGGGGCAATGGTGAAAACGATCACGGATCTGTGACGGTGTGTTTATTCGACGGCAGCAAATAAACGCGGGGCATGTTATTATGCCACGGCGATATTTCGGCATCTGTTCGATCGTAAAACGTTTTCGAGCCCGAAATCGGCAACCGGTGATGATTTATCGCGCACGGTGTCAGCAGTCTTTGAAGTCACGCATCGAGGGTTGTTTAGCCGCCGCAGATTGATTAATTGTAAATTGAGGCGTGCATTGACGCGATCGTAAGGGGCAGCAGTTTTTGCCATTGATGGGCGATTAATAGATGGATCCAACAGTGTTTGCATCATTCGCATTTATTTTAAAAGGAACGAATGGTCGCGAGGCTGCTGTGCGATCGGGGTGTGCATGTTCTGTTCCATTTGAAACGAATAACTCTACTTTTATGATGGTGCTTTACCCATACTTTGCCAAATGATTTCGGAAATCGAAATCTAAATCATTGTGCGAATCGTAAAATTTATGTGGGATGAATCAGAGGTATTATAACTGCTTGAAATAACGGAATCGTAAAATCAACTAGGAGCAAAAGTTTATAACTTTCGGGGATCGATGTATTTCAAGAAGAATTACCAATTACAATTTTTAAATGCACAAACAAAGGGACGAATAAATTGTATAGATATGTTAAATGAATTATCTTTAATCCCAACATTCTCTGTTTAAAATACTAACAACCTAACTATCTTCCTTTACGATGGATTTAAAATTTTATGGAACCTATCTCGATATAACGCCATAATCAGCAGGCTTCGCATGGACTCACGCGTGAGGTTGCAGCTAAATCGCGACTTTCACTTTTTATTCCCATTCCTTGAAAATTTCAACCCTTCACCCGATTGCGGAACGTGATTCTTCAAGCCATGTGCTCCACGTCTTGAGCGCTCCGTGGACGTGCACACTAGCAAAAAAATATATACACGCACGTGTACTCGAAGACAAGGATAATCGAATGAAAGTTAGAAGACGAAAGAGACACTCGACGAAGAATTGCTTGGCATCCGAATCGTGGATTATTCCGGAAACGTTCGAATTCTCCAGCAGCCGGTGGTTGGTTAAAATAGGACATTACAATGCTATCTGTGTTACCGACCAACGTACGTGAAGGGAACGTGTACGCAAGTGTAGTCCATCGATAGAAAAACAAGGGTTAAAATTCACGGTAAAATGCCGGACTCGCTGGAGAATCTACTGGTTTCGAGACACTTGAGTTTAAATATTTATTAGGATCTTCAGAAACTAGTTAGGATATATAGCTTACTTTACATCGCCTTATATTTTTTTCAATTCCTGTTCTTTACCTTTTCTTAATTGTAATTTTACTAACAACGATGTTTGAAAGAACCTTCAATTTTTGTTAGTTTGCTTCATAGCTATCACCAATGTGGGTACAAATAAAAATTATACAATATAAAGGAAATAAGCAAAAATGAAGGAAGATGAAGTGAGATTTTCGATAAGAAAATGTATGTAGATATGGAAGTTCTGGATAGTTCTAGAAATTGTTCAGAATAGGTTCACGGAGCATAAAAGTTTTCTGGAAGAAAGAAAATTGGATACAAATTGGAAATTTTTGCGAAGATTAAGAAATACGAATAAAATGTAGTATTTCATAGTTTCGTTATTTATTACAAAGTAATAATTAGCTTTATACTTGCTTTATACTATTATCATGAATATGTAGATAAAATACAATAGCAGTGAACCAAGGAAATTTTTGATGGTACATTCAAACACGTCTTACCGATAAGGAAATTTATTGATTTACATTGTGAACATGGAACTTAGTGATATTTCCATAGGAGGGTAATTTGTTAAAGGTCAAACAAATTTCCTAAATAAATAAAACATAACTATAAGAAAAATTAATAATTGTAATAATTGTTCCTTTTTGAAAAAAGATAGAACTTGAATGAAATGCTTAAATGCAACGAAACAAGATATGAGTCATGTAGAAAGTATCATTACCAATAGTAGGTTAGAAGAAATTTACCTATTTATACCTCACAAGAATAATTTAATCAATTCCTTAGATATCTACAGAAGATTTTTGGTATACATGATATTTAGGGAACACATCTATCATCCAATACATTTTTTACCCAACAGACTCCAGCGCTAACCAATATCATTTTAGTGTCATTTCTAACATTATCGATTTACGGTAGAAAACAAAGTCCTTTCCTAACTACGTTCCATCCAGATGGCCTCTATCTCTTCAGGCAAAAATTAATTCATTTTTAAATAAATTGTCTTTGTAGTAAACTTCTTTGCAAAACTTCAAGCTTCGATCATTGTACAAAAAAGAAACAAACAACGAACAACAAAAAGAACTTAAAGAAAAAGACCAACACTGAGAACTAAATTTAACAATACAATTCGTAAATCTTATACTAACTTTGTAATTCTAAATGAAGCTATTTGGTACATGTGTCAATAATGTATACTTTAATTGCCATGAAAGAGTAAAATAATTGATAATGTAAAAAATAAAAGTGAAAAGCATTCCACAAAGAATTACACCTACTTTATTTATATAAATATTATATATACATGCATGTATATATATATATATATCCTACATTATGTATACATTTAAGTAAAATATATTAACCATTATATATCTTTCTTAAATACTGATATATATATATATATATATATCAGTATATGTATATATATATATATATATCAGTATATGTATATATATATATATATATATATATATATATATCAGTATATGTATATATATATATATATATATATATATATACATATTTAAGCGCTATCGTGTTTTCCTATTAACCTAATCATAAATCTAATTTACCTCAAAAGCATATGTCTAACTGTAAATTAAATTTGAGTTTAAAAAATTCTGCCTAAATGTATAAATGTAATTTAACCTACCTATTAAAGATTGAATGATTTTCAAAACTTACTTATATAAATTCGTAATCACGACAAAGTAATAGGATATTGTATAGAATATTATACAAAATTCGAATACTCTTTCACTCATCTCACTATGGTTTCTGAAATACATAATTGGACTGAATTAATTACGTATGTCTTTTGCCTTTCCTTTATTTCCCTTCCGACTCCTTCCTTTCTTACTTTCTCTACAATTTCCTTCCCTTCCTTCCCCTTTCTTTCCAACCTTTCATCTTTCTAACCTTCTCTTCGACATTCTAATGGCATAGAATCTTCTTTATGCACCTCTTGTATCTATCTCAAATGATTTGAAAAAGAGCAACATACTTCCATAATCCTAGTGGAAGAATACCTAGTATATTGTGACACTAACTGACAAAATAATTTTAGAAACTATGATAGAATATCGCAACACTAAGTCTTAATATGAATCCGACAGAAATTCGTGTATGAACAAAAATTTAAAAAATATTACTTATTAAAAAATTTATTAATGTACTTATATATCTTGTATCAAACAGACTAAACTTTTTTATTTTGAAGTTTTTCTATTTTGCACTTACAGATTTTATTTCAAGAAATGGTTCGATACTCTACTTTGATAACTTCATAAATTACCGAGAAAGAGCACGCTTATTGAAAGACAGACTAAAACTCAGTGTATGTAATAATTGACTGTATTAATAGTCCTAAATGATTTCTTTATCAAAACAAAGCTGTGAAAACGACAACATCGAAAATTTGTGTTGATTCTGAAACCTGCTGAAGGCGACATATCTCTTGCATATGAAATTTGATACATTTCCTTCTGGCGAATAACATTCAGTTTTAATACCTTCATATTTCAAACTTCAAATTCTACTGAGATTATACCAGATATGAAAATGTTAAATATGAATTTCATAAAGCAGAAAGTAGGATGAAAAGTTAATTATTATTACAGCATTACGGTAATTACTATTGCTCTGTAATAATTACAATTTTCACAACAATGAAGTCGAAATATTCAAATAAACGCATTCTAACATTCCTTAATTATTTGAATATGTATGTTATTTATTCATACTTGTTTACTCATACGAATATTTAATTTGAACAAATAACTGTATCTGATTCTATAAATAACTGTAATGAACATATTCTCAATCATAGTTACTTAAATTATTTACCAATGCTAATTAGTAATAATATGATCAATATTATACTGATATTAATCGTTGATATCATATTACAAATGAAAAAAAAACGCGACGTGCAAGAAGAACTATACTAAATTGATAATTAAAACACAGAAAAAGGGATGTTACCACTTACGAGTATGATAAATACTCGTGGTCGTTATGTTCGCCAACAATTCTACGTAACACAACCAGTCATTCGTGTCGATTTGGACCTTTCATCCTATGACATGATCGGAGGAATAGAAACGACGTGACTTACCATTAGATGCGAAGAACGTTGTCATCGATACTGGAGTAGGCCAGAAGAAATCACTGAAGACGATGCCACGAATACTGTTATCGTGAACAATCAATCCGACTCCGTGTAGGAAGAGAGAATACGAGTTATGAACAATCTTGAAGAAAACATAGAATATTACAATTAATGCAAAAATAACGCAATTACAAAATCTTTAAGAACGTTACATATATACTGCATACGGCAATATATATGTACGTATATTATTATCGTATTCGTATTATTATCGTAGTATGTTATTGTAATATTGCCCAGTCGTCTAATGGGTATCGACTGTTACTTGAATGCAAACGTTCATCGTGAAACCCATGTATACTAATGAGATGTGCTTTGGATGAGTGGTTAGTTCGGGCGTTTGTAGAATACTACGCATCGATGTTATATTAACGAGAAACACTCTGTAACCATGTTGCGAATTGTGTTGCAATTATAGAAAACATTTCATACGGGGTAAAACAATTGTTATAATATTGTCCTGTATTCTCTTTATTCGCTTTTGTATAATAATAATCGAACAACGAAAGCTGTGTTCGAATTACGCTTGTAATATGACGAATTTATACAATAAATTCAACGTTACTGTCATAATGAAATATATTTCTATATTTCTTTCTCAAAGTCATGAGCAAGTTGCAAGACAAGAGCGTTCCAGTCACTTCGCGCTGTATTTTCTACAGATTTTCGTGTCTGCAAAGTAGGATTAAAATTGGTGAATTTTGGATTTGATTTTAATTTTCAACAGGTGTTCGCCGCTGCATGAAGTTCGTTGTTGCAGAAATCGTAGTTCCGAAAATTAGAAGCAGCAGCTGCAACAAGAGAGTTTCCTAAACGTTCGAAATTCTGGCTTCGATAAAACTTGACGGATATTTGGAATAATTCTGTGCTAGAAATTTAATACCATCAGAGTTTCGATACGAGCGATAAACTAGAAACTAACTTAATACCATATAACGTTATACGTTATATGGAAATACTATATAACGTTATACGTCATAACGTAATAATATATAACGTTATACGTTATAAGGTAATACTATATAACGTTATACGTCATAATGTAATTCTATATAACGTTATACGTTATAACGTAATACTATATAACGTTATACGTTATATGGTAATACTATATAACGTTATACGTTATATGGTAATACTATATAACGTTATACGTCATAACGTAATACTATATAACGTTATACGTTATAACGTAATACTATATAACGTTATACGTTATAACTTAATACTATATAACGTTATACGTTATATGGTAACACTATATAACGTTATACGTCATAACGTAATTCTATATAACGTTATACGTTATATGGTAATACTATATAACGTTATACGTCATAAAATAATACTATATAACGTTATACGTTATATGGTAATACTATATAACGTTATACGTTATAACGTAGTACTATATAACGTTATACGTTATAACGTAATACTATATAACGTTATACGTTATAACGTAATACTATATAACGTTATACGTTATATGGTAATACTATATAACGTTATACGTTATATGGTAATACTATATAACGTTATACGTTATATGGTAATACTATATAACGTTATACGTTATAACGTAATACTATATAACGTTATACGTTATAACTTAATACTATATAACGATATACGTTATATGGTAATACTATATAACGTTATACGTCATAACGTTATACTATATAACGTTATACGTTATATGGTAATACTATATAACGTTATACGTTATATGGTAATATTATATAACGTTATACGTCATAACGTAATACTATATAACGTTATACGTTATAACGTAATACTATATAACGTTATACGTTATATGGTAATACTATATAAAGTTATACGTTATATGGTAATACTATATAATGTTATACGTTATAACGTAACACCATATAACGTTATACGTTATAACTTAATACTTTATAACGTTATACGTTACATGGTAATACTAAATAACGTTATACGTCATAACGTAATACTATATAACGTTATACGTCATAACGTTATACTATATAACGTTATACGTTATATGGTAATACTATATAACGTTATACGTTATATGGTAATATTATATAACGTTATACGTCATAACGTAACACCATATAACGTTATACGTTATAACTTAATACTTTATAACGTTATACGTTACATGGTAATACTAAATAACGTTATACGTCATAACGTAATACTATATAGCGTTATACGTTATAACGTAATACTATATAACGTTATACGTTATAACGTAATACTATATGACGTTATACGTTATAACGTAATACTATATAACGTTATACGTTATAACTTAATACTATATAACGTTATACGTTATAACGTAATACTATATAACGTTATACGTTATATGGTAATACTATATAACGTTATACGTTATATGGTAATACTATATAACGTTATACGTTATATGGTAATACTATATAACGTTATACGTCATAACGTAATACTATATAACGTTATACGTTATAACGTAATACTATATAACGTTATACGTCATAACGTAATACTATATAACGTTATACGTTATAACGTAATACTATAAAACGTTATACGTTATATGGTAATACCATATAACGTTATACGTTATAACGTAATACTATATAACGTTATACGTTATAACATAACACTATATAACGTTATACGTTATATGGTAATACTATATAACGTTATACGTCATAACGTTATACTATATAACGTTATACGTTATATGGTAATACTATATAACGTTATACGTTATATGGTAATACTATATAACGTTGTACGTACTAAAGTAATACTATATAACGTTACACGTTATATGGTAATACTATATAACGTTATATGTTATAACGTAAAACTATGTAACGTTATACATTATATGGTAATACTATATAACGTTATACGTTATAACGTAATACTATGTAACGTTATCCGTTATATGGTAATACCATATAACGTTATACGTTATAACGTAATACTATATAATGTTATACGTTATATGGTAATACTATATAACGTTATACGTTATAACGTAATACTATATAACGTTATACGTTATAACGTAATACTATATAACGTTATACGTTATAACGTAATACTATATAACGTTATACGTTATAACGTAATACTATATAACGTTATACGTTATATGGTAATACTATATAGAGTTTTACGTCATAACGTAATACTATATAACGTTATACATTATAACGTAATACTATATAACGTTATACGTTATAACGTAATACTATATAACGTTATACGTTATAACGTAATACTATATAACGTTGTACGTTCTAAAGTAATACTATATAACGTTATACGTTATATGGTAATACTATATAACGTTATATGTTATAACGTAATACTATGTAACGTTATACATTATATGGTAATACTATATAACGTTATACGTTATAACGTAATACTATGTAACGTTATCCGTTATAACGTAATACTATATAACGTTATACGTCATAACGTAATACTATATAATGTCATACGTTATAACGTAATACTATATAACGTTATACGTTATAACTTAATACTATATAACGTTATACGTTATATGGTAACACTATATAACGTTATACGTCATAACGTAATTCTATATAACGTTATACGTTATATGGTAATACTATATAACGTTATACGTCATAAAATAATACTATATAACGTTATACGTTATATGGTAATACTATATAACGTTATACGTTATAACGTAGTACTATATAACGTTATACGTTATAACGTAATACTATATAACGTTATACGTTATAACGTAATACTATATAACGTTATACGTTATATGGTAATACTATATAACGTTATACGTTATATGGTAATACTATATAACGTTATACGTTATATGGTAATACTATATAACGTTATACGTTATAACGTAATACTATATAACGTTATACGTTATAACTTAATACTATATAACGATATACGTTATATGGTAATACTATATAACGTTATACGTCATAACGTTATACTATATAACGTTATACGTTATATGGTAATACTATATAACGTTATACGTTATATGGTAATATTATATAACGTTATACGTCATAACGTAATACTATATAACGTTATACGTTATAACGTAATACTATATAACGTTATACGTTATATGGTAATACTATATAAAGTTATACGTTATATGGTAATACTATATAATGTTATACGTTATAACGTAACACCATATAACGTTATACGTTATAACTTAATACTTTATAACGTTATACGTTACATGGTAATACTAAATAACGTTATACGTCATAACGTAATACTATATAACGTTATACGTCATAACGTTATACTATATAACGTTATACGTTATATGGTAATACTATATAACGTTATACGTTATATGGTAATATTATATAACGTTATACGTCATAACGTAACACCATATAACGTTATACGTTATAACTTAATACTTTATAACGTTATACGTTACATGGTAATACTAAATAACGTTATACGTCATAACGTAATACTATATAGCGTTATACGTTATAACGTAATACTATATAACGTTATACGTTATAACGTAATACTATATGACGTTATACGTTATAACGTAATACTATATAACGTTATACGTTATAACTTAATACTATATAACGTTATACGTTATAACGTAATACTATATAACGTTATACGTTATATGGTAATACTATATAACGTTATACGTTATATGGTAATACTATATAACGTTATACGTTATATGGTAATACTATATAACGTTATACGTCATAACGTAATACTATATAACGTTATACGTTATAACGTAATACTATATAACGTTATACGTCATAACGTAATACTATATAACGTTATACGTTATAACGTAATACTATAAAACGTTATACGTTATATGGTAATACCATATAACGTTATACGTTATAACGTAATACTATATAACGTTATACGTTATAACATAACACTATATAACGTTATACGTTATATGGTAATACTATATAACGTTATACGTCATAACGTTATACTATATAACGTTATACGTTATATGGTAATACTATATAACGTTATACGTTATATGGTAATACTATATAACGTTGTACGTACTAAAGTAATACTATATAACGTTACACGTTATATGGTAATACTATATAACGTTATATGTTATAACGTAAAACTATGTAACGTTATACATTATATGGTAATACTATATAACGTTATACGTTATAACGTAATACTATGTAACGTTATCCGTTATATGGTAATACCATATAACGTTATACGTTATAACGTAATACTATATAATGTTATACGTTATATGGTAATACTATATAACGTTATACGTTATAACGTAATACTATATAACGTTATACGTTATAACGTAATACTATATAACGTTATACGTTATAACGTAATACTATATAACGTTATACGTTATAACGTAATACTATATAACGTTATACGTTATATGGTAATACTATATAGAGTTTTACGTCATAACGTAATACTATATAACGTTATACATTATAACGTAATACTATATAACGTTATACGTTATAACGTAATACTATATAACGTTATACGTTATAACGTAATACTATATAACGTTGTACGTTCTAAAGTAATACTATATAACGTTATACGTTATATGGTAATACTATAAAACGTTATATGTTATAACGTAATACTATGTAACGTTATACATTATATGGTAATACTATATAACGTTATACGTTATAACGTAATACTATGTAACGTTATCCGTTATAACGTAATACTATATAACGTTATACGTCATAACGTAATACTATATAATGTCATACGTTATAACGTAATACTATATAACGTTATACGTTATAACTTAATACTATATAACGTTATACGTTATATGGTAATACTATATAACGTTATACATCATAACGTGATACTATATAACGTTATACGTTATAACGTAATACTATATAACGTTATACGTCATAACGTAATACTATATAACGTTATACGTTATAACGTAATACTATATAACGTTATACGTTATAACGTAATACTATATAACGTTATACGTTATAACGTAATACTATATAACGTTATACGTTATAACTTAATACTTTATAACGTTATACGTTACATGGCAGTACTAAATAACGTTATACGTCATAACGTAATACTATATAGCGTTATACGTTATAACGTAATACTATATAACGTTATACGTTATAACGTAATACTATATGACGTTATACGTTATAACGTAATACTATATAACGTTATACGTTTTAACGTAACACCATATAACGTTATACGTTATAACTTAATACTTTATAACGTTATACGTTACATGGTAGTACTATATAACGTTATACGTCATAACGTAATACTATATAGCGTTATACGTTATAACGTAATACTATATAACGTTATACGTTATAACGTAATACTATATAACGTTATACGTTATAACGTAATACTATATAACGTTATACGTTATATGGTAATACCATATAACGGTATACGTTATATGGTAATACTATATAACGTTATACGTTATATGGTAATACTATATAAAGTTATACGTTATAACGTAATACTATATAACGTTATACGTTATAACTTAATACTATATAACGTTATACGTTATATGGTAATACTATATAACGTTATACGTCATAACGTAATACTATATAACGTTATACATTATAACGTAATACTATATAACGTTATACGTTATAACGTAATACTATATAACGTTATACGTTATAACTTAATACTATATAACGTTATACGTTATAACGTAATACTATATAACGTTATACGTTATATGGTAATACCATATAACGGTATACGTTATATGGTAATACTATATAACGTTATACGTTATATGGTAATACTATATAAAGTTATACGTTATAACGTAATACTATATAACGTTATACGTTATAACTTAATACTATATAACGTTATACGTTATATGGTAATACTATATAACGTTATACGTCATAACGTAATACTATATAACGTTATACATTATAACGTAATACTATATAACGTTATACGTTATAACTTAATACTATATAACGTTATACGTTATAACGTAATACTATATAACGTTATACGTTATATGGTAATACTATATAACGTTATACGTTATATGGTAATACTATATAACGTTATACGTTATATGGTAATACTATATAACGTTATACGTTATAACGTAATACTATATAACGTTATACGTTATAACTTAATACTATATAACGATATACGTTATATGGTAATACTATATAACGTTATACGTCATAACGTTATACTATATAACGTTATACGTTATATGGTAATACTATATAACGTTATACGTTATATGGTAATATTATATAACGTTATACGTCATAACGTAATACTATATAACGTTATACGTTATAACTTAATACTATATAACGTTATACGTTATAACGTAATACTATATAACGTTATACGTTATATGGTAATACTATATAACGTTATACGTTATATGGTAATACTATATAACGTTGTACGTACTAAAGTAATACTATATAACGTTACACGTTATATGGTAATACTATATAACGTTATATGTTATAACGTAAAACTATGTAACGTTATACATTATATGGTAATACTATATAACGTTATACGTTATAACGTAATACTATGTAACGTTATCCGTTATATGGTAATACCATATAACGTTATACGTTATAACGTAATACTATATAATGTTATACGTTATATGGTAATACTATATAACGTTATACGTTATAACGTAATACTATATAACGTTATACGTTATAACGTAATACTATATAACGTTATACGTTATAACGTAATACTATATAACGTTATACGTTATAACGTAATACTATATAACGTTATACGTTATATGGTAATACTATATAGAGTTTTACGTCATAACGTAATACTATATAACGTTATACATTATAACGTAATACTATATAACGTTATACGTTATAACGTAATACTATATAACGTTATACGTTATAACGTAATACTATATAACGTTGTACGTTCTAAAGTAATACTATATAACGTTATACGTTATATGGTAATACTATATAACGTTATATGTTATAACGTAATACTATGTAACGTTATACATTATATGGTAATACTATATAACGTTATACGTTATAACGTAATACTATGTAACGTTATCCGTTATAACGTAATACTATATAACGTTATACGTCATAACGTAATACTATATAATGTCATACGTTATAACGTAATACTATATAACGTTATACGTTATAACTTAATACTATATAACGTTATACGTTATATGGTAATACTATATAACGTTATACATCATAACGTGATACTATATAACGTTATACGTTATAACGTAATACTATATAACGTTATACGTCATAACGTAATACTATATAACGTTATACGTTATAACGTAATACTATATAACGTTATACGTTATAACGTAATACTATATAACGTTATACGTTATATGGTAATACTATATAAAGTTATACGTTATAACGTAATACTATATAACGTTATACGTTATAACTTAATACTATATAACGTTATACGTTATATGGTAATACTATATAACGTTATACGTCATAACGTAATACTATATAACGTTATACATTATAACGTAATACTATATAACGTTATACGTTATAACTTAATACTATATAACGTTATACGTTATAACGTAATACTATATAACGTTATACGTTATATGGTAATACTATATAACGTTATACGTTATATGGTAATACTATATAACGTTATACGTTATATGGTAATACTATATAACGTTATACGTTATAACGTAATACTATATAACGTTATACGTTATAACTTAATACTATATAACGATATACGTTATATGGTAATACTATATAACGTTATACGTCATAACGTTATACTATATAACGTTATACGTTATATGGTAATACTATATAACGTTATACGTTATATGGTAATATTATATAACGTTATACGTCATAACGTAATACTATATAACGTTATACGTTATAACGTAATACTATATAACGTTATACGTTATATGGTAATACTATATAAAGTTATACGTTATATGGTAATACTATATAATGTTATACGTTA
Source organism: Bombus flavifrons (assembly GCF_040668555.2). Lineage (NCBI taxonomy): Eukaryota > Metazoa > Arthropoda > Insecta > Hymenoptera > Apidae > Bombus > Bombus flavifrons. Next base: position 4,157,498 of record NC_138455.1, on the reverse strand, counting down.
TAACGTAACACCATATAACGTTATACGTTATAACTTAATACTTTATAACGTTATACGTTACATGTTAATACTAAATAACGTTATACGTCATAAAGTAATACTATATAACGTTATACGTCATAACGTTATACTATATAACGTTATACGTTATATGGTAATACTATATAACGTTATACGTTATATGGTAATATTATATAACGTTATACGTCATAACGTAACACCATATAACGTTATACGTTATAACTTAATACTTTATAACGTTATACGTTACATGGTAATACTAAATAACGTTATACGTCATAACGTAATACTATATAGCGTTATACGTTATAACGTAATACTATATAACGTTATACGTTATAACGTAATACTATATGACGTTATACGTTATAACGTAATACTATATAACGTTATACGTTATAACGTAACACCATATAACGTTATACGTTATAACTTAATACTTTATAACGTTATACGTTACATGGTAGTACTATATAACGTTATACGTCATAACGCAATACTATATAGCGTTATACGTTATAACGTAATACTATATAACGTTATACGTTATAACGTAATACTATATAACGTTATACGTTATAACGTAATACTATATAACGTTATACGTTATATGGTAATACCATATAACGTTATACGTTATATGGTAATACTATATAACGTTATACGTTATATGGTAATACTATATAAAGTTATACGTTATAACGTAATACTATATAACGTTATACGTTATAACTTAATACTATATAACGTTATACGTTATATGGTAATACTATATAACGTTATACGTCATAACGTAATACTATATAACGTTATACATTATAACGTTATACATTATAACGTAATACTATATAACGTTATACGTTATAACGTAATACTATATAACGTTATACGTTATAACTTAATACTATATAACATTATACGTTATATGGTAATACTATATAACGTTATACGTCATAACGTTATACTATATAACGTTATACGTTATATTGTAATACTATATAACGTTATACGTTATATGGTAACACTATATAACGTTATACGTTATATGGTAATACTATATAACGTTATACGTCATAACGTAATACTATATAACGTTATACGTTATAACGTAATACTATATAACGTTATACGTCATAACGTAATACTATATAACGTTATACGTTATAACGTAATACTATAAAACGTTATACGTTATATGGTAATACCATATAACGTTATACGTTATAACGTAATACTATATAACGTTATACATTATAACGTAATACTATATAACGTTATACGTTATAACTTAATACTATATAACGTAATACGTTATAACGTAATACTATATAACGTTATACGTTATAACATAACACTATATAACGTTATACGTTATATGGTAATACTATATAACGTTATACGTCATAACGTTATACTATATAACGTTATACGTTATATGGTAATACTATATAACGTTATACGTTATATGGTAATACTATATAACGTTGTACGTACTAAAGTAATACTATATAACGTTACACGTTATACGGTAATACTATATAACGTTATATGTTATAACGTAATACTATGTAACGTTATACATTATATGGTAATACTATATAACGTTATACGTTATAACGTAATACTATGTAACGTTATCCGTTATATGGTAATACCATATAACGTTATACGTTATAACGTAATACTATATAATGTTATACGTTATATGGTAATACTATATAACGTTATACGTTATAACGTAATACTATATAACGTTATACGTTATAACGTAATACTATATAACGTTATACGTTATAACGTAATACTATATAACGTTATACGTTATAACGTAATACTATATAACGTTATACGTTATATGGTAATACTATATAGAGTTTTACGTCATAACGTAATACTATATAACGTTATACGTTATAACGTAATACTATATAACGTTGTACGTTCTAAAGTAATACTATATAACGTTATACGTTATATGGTAATACTATATAACGTTATATGTTATAACGTAATACTATGTAACGTTATACATTATATGGTAATACTATATAACGTTATACGTTATAACGTAATACTATGTAACGTTATCCGTTATAACGTAATACTATATAACGTTATACGTCATAACGTAATACTATATAATGTCATACGTTATAACGTAATACTATATAACGTTATACGTTATAACTTAATACTATATAACGTTATACGTTATATGGTAATACTATATAACGTTATACATCATAACGTGATACTATATAACGTTATACGTTATAACGTAATACTATATAACGTTATACGTCATAACGTAATACTATATAACGTTATACGTTATAACGTAATACTATATAACGTTATACGTTATAACGTAATACTATATAACGTTATACGTTATAACGTAATACTATGTAACGTTATACATTATATGGTAATACTATATAACGTTATACGTTATAACGTAATACTATATAACGTTATACGTTATAACGTAATACTATATAACGTTGTACGTTCTAAAGTAATACTATATAACGTTATACGTTATATGGTAATACTATATAACGTTATATGTTATAACGTAATACTATGTAACGTTATACATTATATGGTAATACTATATAACGTTATACGTTATAACGTAATACTATGTAACGTTATCCGTTATAACGTAATACTATATAACGTTATACGTTATATGGTAATACTATATAACGTTATACATCATAACGTGATACTATATAACGTTATACGTTATAACGTAATACTATATAACGTTATACGTCATAACGTAATACTATATAACGTTATACGTCATAACGTTATACTATATAACGTTATACGTTATATGGTAATACTATATAACGTTATACGTTATATGGTAATACTATATAACGTTATACGTTATATGGTAACACTATATAACGTTATACGTTATATGGTAATACTATATAACGTTATACGTCATAACGTAATACTATATAACGTTATACATTATAACGTAATACTATATAACGTTATACGTTATAACTTAATACTATATAACGTTATACGTTATAACGTAATACTATAAAACGTTATACGTTATAACATAACACTATATAACGTTATACGTTATATGGTAATACTATATAACGTTATACGTTCTAAAGTAATACTATATAACGTTACACGTTATATGGTAATACTATATAACGTCATATGTTATAACGTAATACTATGTAACGTTATACATTATGTGGTAATACTATATAACGTTATACGTTATAACGTAATACTATGTAACGTTGTACGTTCTAAAATAATACTCTATAACGTGATACGTTATATGGTAATACTATATAACGTTATATGTTATAACGTAATACTATGTAACGGTATACATTATATGGTAATACTATATAACGTTATACGTTATAACGTAATACTATGTAACGTTATCCGTTATATGGTAATACCATATAACGTTATACGTTATAACGTAATACTATATAATGTTATACGTTATATGGTAATACTATATAACGTTATACGTTATAACGTAATACTATATAACGTTATACGTTATAACGTAATACTATATAACGTTATACGTTATAACGTAATACTACATAACGTTATACGTTATAACGTAACACCATATAACGTTATACGTTATAACTTAATACTTTATAACGTTATACGTTACATGGTAGTACTATATAACGTTATACGTCATAACGTAATACTATATAGCGTTATACGTTATAACGTAATACTATATAACGTTATACGTTATAACGTAATACTATATGACGTTATACGTTATAACGTAATACTATATAACGTTATACGTTATAACTTAATACTTTATAACGTTATACGATACATGGTAGTACTATATAACGTTATACGTCATAACGTAATACTATATAACGTTATACGTTATAACGTAATACTATATAACGTTATACGTTATAACGTAATACTATATAACGTTATACGTTATATGGTAATACCATATAACGTTATACGTTATATGGTAATACTATATAACGTTATACGTTATATGGTAATACTATATAAAGTTATACGTTATAACGTAATACTATATAACGTTATACGTTATAACTTAATACTATATAACGTTATACGTTTTATGGTAATACTATATAACGTTATACGTCATAACGTAATACTATATAACGATATACATTATAACGTAATACTATATAACGTTATACGTTATAACGTAATACTATATAACGTTATACGTTATAACTTAATACTATATAACGTTATACGTTATATGGTAATACTATATAACGTTATACGTCATAACGTTATACTATATAACGTTATACGTTATATGGTAATACTATATAACGTTATACGTTATATGGTAACACTATATAACGTTATACGTTATAACGTAATACTATATAACGTTATACGTTATATGGTAATACTATATAACGTTATACGTCATAACGTAATACTATATAACGTTATACATTATAACGTAATACTATATAACGTTATACGTTATAACGTAATACTATATAACGTTATACGTTATAACGTAATACTATGTAACGTTATACATTATATGGTAATACTATATAACGTTATACGTCATAACGTAATACTATATAGCGTTATACGTTATAACGTAATACTATATAACGTTATACGTTATAACGTAATACTATATGACGTTATACGTTATAACGTAATACTATATAACGTTATACGTTATAACGTAACACCATATAACGTTATACGTTATAACTTAATACTTTATAACGTTATACGTTACATGGTAGTACTATATAACGTTATACGTCATAACGTAATACTATATAGCGTTATACGTTATAACGTAATACTATATAACGTTATACGTTATAACGTAATACTATATAACGTTATACGTTATAACGTAATACTATATAACGTTATACGTTATATGGTAATACTATATAGAGTTTTACGTCATAACGTAATACTATATAACGTTATACGTTATAACGTAATACTATGTAACGTTATCCGTTATAACGTAATACTATATAACGTTATACGTCATAACGTAATACTATATAATGTCATACGTTATAACGTAATACTATATAACGTTATACGTTATAACTTAATACTATATAACGTTATACGTTATATGGTAATACTATATAACGTTATACACCATAACGTGATACTATATAACGTTATACGTTATAACGTAATACTATATAACGTTATACGTCATAACGTAATACTATATAACGTTATACGTTATAACGTAATACTATATAGCGTTATACGTTATAACGTAATACTATATAACGTTATACGTTATATGGTAATACTATATAACGTTATACGTCATAACGTTATACTATATAACGTTACACGTTATATGGTAATACTATATAACGTTATATGTTATAACGTAATACTATGTAACGTTATACATTATATGGTAATACTATATAACGTTATACGTTATAACGTAATACTATGTAACGTTGTACGTTCTAAAATAATACTATATAACGTTATACGTTATATCGTAATACTATATAACGTTATATGTTATAACGTAATACTATGTAACGTTATACATTATATGGTAATACTATATAACGTTATACGTTATAACGTAATACTATGTAACGTTATCCGTTATATGGTAATACCATATAACGTTATACGTTATAACGTAATACTATATAATGTTATACGTTATATGGTAATACTATATAACGTTATACGTTATAACGTAATACTATATAACGTTATACGTTATAACGTAATACTCTATAACGTTATACGTTATAACGTAATACTATATAACGCTATACGTTATAACGTAATACTATATAACGTTATACGTCATAACGTTATACTATATAACGTTATACGTTATATGGTAGTACTATATAACGTTATACGTTATATGGTAACACTATATAACGTTATACGTTATAACGTAATACTATATAACGTTATACGTTATATGGTAATACTATATAACGTTATACGTCATAACGTAATACTATATAACGTTATACGTTATAACGTAATACTATATAACGTTATACGTTATAACGTAATACTATGTAACGTTATACATTATATGGTAATACTATATAACGTTATACGTCATAACGTAATACTATATAGCGTTATACGTTATAACGTAATACTATATAACGTTATACGTTATAACGTAATACTATATGACGTTATACGATATAACGTAATACTATATAACGTTATACGTTATAACGTAGCACCATATAACGTTATACGTTATAACTTAATACTTTATAACGTTATACGTTACATGGTAGTACTATATAACGTTATACGTCATAACGTAATACTATATAGCGTTATACGTTATAACGTAATACTATATAACGTTATACGTTATATGGTAATACTATATAACGTTATACGTCATAACGTTATACTATATAACGTTATACGTTATATGGTAATACTATATAACGTTATACGTTATATGGTAATACTATATAACGTTGTACGTTCTAAAGTAATACTATATAACGTTACACGTTATATGGTAATACTATATAACGTTACACGTTATATGGTAATACTATATAACGTTATATGTTATAACGTAATACTATGTAACGTTATACATTATATGGTAATACTATATAACGTTATACGTTATAACGTAATACTATGTAACGTTGTACGTTCTAAAATAATACTATATAACGTTATACGTTATATCGTAATACTATATAACGTTATATGTTATAACGTAATACTATGTAACGTTATACATTATATGGTAATACTATATAACGTTATACGTTATAACGTAATACTATGTAACGTTATCCGTTATATGGTAATACCATATAACGTTATACGTTATAACGTAATACTATATAATGTTATACGTTATATGGTAATACTATATAACGTTATACGTTATAACGTAATACTATATAACGTTATACGTTATAACGTAATACTATATAACGTTATACGTTATAACGTAATACTATATAACGTTATACGTTATATGGTAATACTATATAGAGTTTTACGTCATAACGTAATACTATATAACGTTATACATTATAACGTAATACTATATAACGTTATACGTTATAACGTAATACTATATAACGTTATACGTTATAGCGTAATACTATATAACGTTGTACGTTCTAAAGTAATACTATATAACGTTATACGTTATATGGTAATACTATATAACGTTATATGTTATAACGTAATACTATGTAACGTTATACATTATATGGTAATACTATATAACGTTATACGATATAACGTAATACTATGTAACGTTATCCGTTATAACGTAATACTATATAACGTTATACGTCATAACGTAATACTATATAATGTCATACGTTATAACGTAATACTATATAACGTTATACGTTATAACTTAATACTATATAACGTTATACGTTATATGGTAATACTATATAACGTTATACACCATAACGTGATACTATATAACGTTATACGTTATAACGTAATACTATATAACGTTATACGTCATAACGTAATACTATATAACGTTATACGTTATAACGTAATACTATATAACGTTATACGTTATAACGTAATACTATATAACGTTATACGTTATAACGTAATACTATATAACGTTATACGTTATAATTTAATACTTTATAACGTTATACGTTACATGGTAATACTAAATAACGTTATACGTCATAACGTAATACTATATAGCGTTATACGTTATAACGTAATACTATATAACGTTATACATTATAACGTAATACTATATAACGTTATACGTTATAACGTAATACTATATAACGTTATACGTTATAACGTAATACTATATAACGTTGTACGTTCTAAAGTAATACTATATAACGTTATACGTTATATGGTAATACTATATAACGTTATACGTCATAACGTAATACTATATAACGTTATACATTATAACGTTATACATTATAACGTAATACTATATAACGTTATACGTTATAACGTAATACTATATAACGTTATACGTTATAACTTAATACTATATAACGTTATACGTTATATGGTAATACTATATAACGTTATACGTCATAACGTTATACTAATTAACGTCATACGTTATATGGTATTACCATATAACGTTATACGTTATATGGTAACACTATATAACGTTATACGTTATATGGTAATACTATATAACGTTATACGTCATAACGTAATACTATATAACGTTATACGTTATAACGTAATACTATATAACGTTATACGTTATAACATAACACTATATAACGTTATACGTTATATGGTAATACTATATAACGTTATACGTCATAACGTTATACTATATAACGTTATACGTTATATGGTAATACTATATAACGTTATACGTTATATGGTAATACTATATAACGTTGTACGTTCTAAAGTAATACTATATAACGTTACACGTTATATGGTAATACTATATAACGTTATATGTTATAACGTAATACTATGTAACGTTATACATTATATGGTAATACTATATAACGTTATACGTTATAACGTAATTCTATGTAACGTTGTACGTTCTAAAATAATACTATATAACGTTATACGTTATATGGTAATACTATATAACGTTATATGTTATAACGTAATACTATGTAACGTTATACATTATATGGTAATACTATATAACGTTATACGTTATAACGTAATACTATGTAACGTTATCCGTTATATGGTGATACCATATAACGTTATACGTTATAACGTAATACTATATAATGTTATACGTTATATGGTAATACTATATAACGTTATACGTTATAACGTAATACTATATAACGTTATACGTTATAACGTAATACTATATAACGTTATACGTTATAACGTAATACTATATAACGTTATACGTTATAACGTAATACTATATAACGTTATACGTTATATGGTAATACTATATAGAGTTTTACGTCATAACGTAATACTATATAACGTTATACATTATAACGTAATACTATATAACGTTATACGTTATAACGTAATACTATATAACGTTATACGTTATAACGTAATACTATATAACGTTGTACGTTCTAAAGTAATACTATATAACGTTATACGTTATATGGTAATACTATATAACGTTATATGTTATAACGTAATACTATGTAACGTTATACATTATATGGTAATACTATATAACGTTATACGTCATAACGTAATACTATATAGCGTTATACGTTATAACGTAATACTATATAACGTTATACGTTATAACGTAATACTATATGACGTTATACGTTATACCGTAATACTATATAACGTTATACGTTATAACGTAACACCATATAACGTTATACGTTATAACTTAATACTTTATAACGTTATACGTTACATGGTAGTACTATATAACGTTATACGTCATAACGTAATACTATATAGCGTTATACGTTATAACGTAATACTATATAACGTTATACGTTATATGGTAATACCATATAACGTTATACGTTATATGGTAATACTATATAACGTTATACGTTATATGGTAATACTATATAAAGTTATACGTTATAACGTAATACTATATAACGTTATACGTTATAACTTAATACTATATAACGTTATACGTTATATGGTAATACTATATAACGTTATACGTCATAACGTAATACTATATAACGTTATACATTATAACGTAATACTATATAACGTTATACGTTATAACGTAATACTATATAACGTTATACGTTATAACTTAATACTATATAACGTTATACGTTATATGGTAATACTATATAACGTTATACGTCATAACGTTATACTATATAACGTTATACGTTATATGGTAATACTATATAACGTTATACGTTATATGGTAACACTATATAACGTTATACGTTATAACGTAATACTATATAACGTTATACGTTATATGGTAATACTATATAACGTTATACGTCATAACGTAATACTATATAACGTTATACATTATAACGTAATACTATATAACGTTATACGTTATAACGTAATACTATATAACGTTATACGTTATAACGTAATACTATATAACGTTATACGTTATAACTTAATACTTTATAACGTTATACGTTACATGGTAATACTAAATAACGTTATACGTCCTAACGTAATACTATATAGCGTTATACGTTATAACGTAATACTATATAACGTTATACGTTAAAACGTAATACTATATAACGTTATACGTTATAACGTAATACTATATAACGTTGTACGTTCTAAAGTAATACTATATAACGTTATCCGTTATATGGTAATACCATATAACGTTATACGTTATAACGTAATACTATATAATGTTATACGTTATATGGTAATACTATATAACGTTATACGTTATAACGTAATACTATATAACGTTATACGTTATAACGTAATACTATATAACGTTATACGTTATAACGTAATACTATATAACGTTATACGTTATATGGTAATACTATATAGAGTTTTACGTCATAACGTAATACTATATAACGTTATACATTATAACGTAATACTATATAACGTTATACGTTATAACGTAATACTATATAACGTTATACGTTATAACGTAATACTATATAACGTTGTACGTTCTAATGTAATACTATATAACGTTATACGTTATATGGTAATACTTTATAACGTTATATGTTATAACGTAATACTATGTAACGTTATACATTATATGGTAATACTATATAACGTTATACGTTATAACGTAATACTATGTAACGTTATCCGTTATAACGTAATACTATATAACGTTATACGTCATAACGTAATACTATATAATGTCATACGTTATAACGTAATACTATATAACGTTATACGTTATAACTTAATACTATATAACGTTATACGTTATATGGTAATACTATATAACGTTATACATCATAACGTGATACTATATAACGTTATACGTTATAACGTAATACTATATAACGTTATACGTCATAACGTAATACTATATAACGTTATACGTTATATGGTAATACTATATAAAGTTATACGTTATAACGTAATACTATATAACGTTATACGTTATAACTTAATACTATATAACGTTATACGTTATATGGTAATACTATATAACGTTATACGTCATAACGTAATACTATATAACGTTATACATTATAACGTAATACTATATAACGTTATACGTTATAACGTAATACTATATAACGTTATACGTTATAACTTAATACTATATAACGTTATACGTTATATGGTAATACTATATAACGTTATACGTCATAACGTTATACTATATAACGTTATACGTTATATGGTAATACTATATAACGTTATACGTTATATGGTAACACTATATAACGTTATACGTTATATGGTAATACTATATAACGTTATACGTCATAACGTAATACTATATAACGTTATACGTTATAACGTAATACTATATAACGTTATACGTCATAACGTAATACTATATAACGTTATACGTTATAACGTAGTACTATATAACGTTATACGTTATATGGTAATACCATATAACGTTACACGTTATAACGTAATACTATATAACGTTATACATTATAACGTAATACTATATAACGTTATACGTTATAACTTAATACTATATAACGTTATACGTTATAACGTAATACTATATAACGTTATACGTTATAACATAACACTATATAACGTTATACGTTATATGGTAATACTATATAACGTTATACGTCATAACGTTATACTATATAACGTTATACGTTATATGGTAATACTATATAACGTTATATGTTATAACGTAATACTATGTAACGTTATACATTATATGGTAATACTATATAACGTTATACGTTATAACGTAATACTATGTAACGTTGTACGTTCTAAAATAATACTATATAACGTTATACGTTATATGGTAATACTATATAATGTTATATGTTATAACGTAATACTTTATAACGTTATACGTTACATGGTAATACTAAATAACGTTATACGTCATAAGGTAATACTATATAGCGTTATACGTTATAACGTAATACTTTATAACGTTATACGTTATAACGTAATACTTTATAACGTTATACGTTACATGGTAATACTAAATAACGTTATACGTCATAACGTAATACTATATAGCGTTATACGTTATAACGTAATACTATATAACGTTATACGTTATAACGTAATACTATATGACGTTATACGTTATAACGTAATACTATATAACGTTATACGTTATAACGTAACACCATATAACGTTATACGTTATAACTTAATACTTTATAACGTTATACGTTACATGGTAGTACTATATAACGTTATACGTCATAACGTAATACTATATAGCGTTATACGTTATAACGTAATACTATATAACATTATACGTTATAACGTAATACTATATAACGTTATACGTTATAACGTAATACTATATAACGTTATACGTTATATGGTAATACCATATAACGGTATACGTTATATGGTAATACTATATAACGTTATACGTTATATGGTAATACTATATAACGTTATACGTCATAACGTTATACTATATAACGTTATACGTTATATGGTAATACTATATAACGTTATACGTTATATGGTAACACTATATAACGTTATACGTTATATGGTAATACTATATAACGTTATACGTCATAACGTAATACTATATAACGTTATACGTTATAACGTAATACTATATAACGTTATACGTCATAACGTAATACTATATAACGTTATACGTTATAACGTAATACAATATAACGTTATACGTTATATGGTAATACCATATAACGTTATACGTTATAACGTAATACTATATATCGTTATACATTATAACGTAATACTATATAACGTTATACGTTATAACTTAATACTATATAACGTTATACGTTATAACGTAATACTATATAACGTTATACGTTATAACATAACACTATATATCGTTATACGTTATATGGTAATACTATATAACGTTATACGTCATAACGTTATACTATATAACGTTGTACGTTCTAAAGTAATACTATATAACGTTATACGTTATATGGTAATACTATATAACGTTATATGTTATAACGTAATACTATGTAACGTTATACATTATATGGTAATACTATATAACGTTATACGTTATAACGTAATACTATGTAACGTTATCCGTTATAACGTAATACTATATAACGTTATACGTCATAACGTAATACTATATAATGTCATACGTTATAACGTAATACTATATAACGTTATACGTTATAACTTAATACTATATAACGTTATACGTTATATGGTAATACTATATAACGTTATACATCATAACGTGATACTATATAACGTTATACGTTATATGGTAATACTATATAACGTTATACGTTATAACGTAATACTATATAACGTTATACGTTATAACGTAATACTATATAACGTTATACGTTATAACGTAATACTATATAACGTTATACGTTATAACGTAATACTATATAACGTTATACGTTATAACGTAATACTATATAACGTTATACGTTATATGGTAATACTATATAGAGTTTTACGTCATAACGTAATACTATATAACGTTATACATTATAACGTAATACTATATAACGTTATACGTTATAACGTAATACTATATAACGTTATACGTTATAACGTAATACTATATAACGTTGTACGTTCTAAAGTAATACTATATAACGTTATACGTTATATGGTAATACTATATAACGTTATATGTTATAACGTAATACTATGTAACGTTATACATTATATGGTAATACTATATAACGTTATACGTTATAACGTAATACTATGTAACGTTATCCGTTATAACGTAATACTATATAACGTTATACGTCATAACGTAATACTATATAATGTCATACGTTATAACGTAATACTATATAACGTTATACGTTATAACTTAATACTATATAACGTTATACGTTATATGGTAATACTATATAACGTTATACATCATAACGTGATACTATATAACGTTATACGTTATAACGTAATACTATATAACGTTATACGTCATAACGTAATACTATATAACGTTATACGTTATATGGTAATACTATATAAAGTTATACGTTATAACGTAATACTATATAACGTTATACGTTATAACTTAATACTATATAACGTTATACGTTATATGGTAATACTATATAACGTTATACGTCATAACGTAATACTATATAACGTTATACATTATAACGTAATACTATATAACGTTATACGTTATAACGTAATACTATATAACGTTATACGTTATAACTTAATACTATATAACGTTATACGTTATATGGTAATACTATATAACGTTATACGTCATAACGTTATACTATATAACGTTATACGTTATATGGTAATACTATATAACGTTATACGTTATATGGTAACACTATATAACGTTATACGTTATATGGTAATACTATATAACGTTATACGTCATAACGTAATACTATATAACGTTATACGTTATAACGTAATACTATATAACGTTATACGTCATAACGTAATACTATATAACGTTATACGTTATAACGTAGTACTATATAACGTTATACGTTATATGGTAATACCATATAACGTTATACGTTATAACGTAATACTATATAACGTTATACATTATAACGTAATACTATATAACGTTATACGTTATAACTTAATACTATATAACGTTATACGTTATAACGTAATACTATATAACGTTATACGTTATAACATAACACTATATAACGTTATACGTTATATGGTAATACTATATAACGTTATACGTCATAACGTTATACTATATAACGTTATACGATATATGGTAATACTATATAACGTTATATGTTATAACGTAATACTATGTAACGTTATACATTATATGGTAATACTATATAACGTTATACGTTATAACGTAATACTATGTAACGTTGTACGTTCTAAAATAATACTATATAACGTTATACGTTATATGGTAATACTATATAATGTTATATGTTATAACGTAATACTTTATAACGTTATACGTTACATGGTAATACTAAATAACGTTATACGTCATAAGGTAATACTATATAGCGTTATACGTTATAACGTAATACTTTATAACGTTATACGTTACATGGTAATACTAAATAACGTTATACGTCATAACGTAATACTATATAGCGTTATACGTTATAACGTAATACTATATAACGTTATACGTTATAACGTAATACTATATGACGTTATACGTTATAACGTAATACTATATAACGTTATACGTTATAACGTAACACCATATAACGTTATACGTTATAACTTAATACTTTATAACGTTATACGTTACATGGTAGTACTATATAACGTTATACGTCATAACGTAATACTATATAGCGTTATACGTTATAACGTAATACTATATAACGTTATACGTTATAACGTAATACTATATAACGTTATACGTTATAACGTAATACTATATAACGTTATACGTTATATGGTAATACCATATAACGGTATACGTTATATGGTAATACTATATAACGTTATACGTTATATGGTAATACTATATAACGTTATACGTCATAACGTTATACTATATAACGTTATACGTTATATGGTAATACTATATAACGTTATACGTTATATGGTAACACTATATAACGTTATACGTTATATGGTAATACTATATAACGTTATACGTCATAACGTAATACTATATAACGTTATACGTTATAACGTAATACTATATAACGTTATACGTCATAACGTAATACTATATAACGTTATACGTTATAACGTAATACTATATAACGTTATACGTTATATGGTAATACCATATAACGTTATACGTTATAACGTAATACTATATATCGTTATACATTATAACGTAATACTATATAACGTTATACGTTATAACTTAATACTATATAACGTTATACGTTATAACGTAATACTATATAACGTTATACGTTATAACATAACACTATATATCGTTATACGTTATATGGTAATACTATATAACGTTATACGTCATAACGTTATACTATATAACGTTATACGTTATATGGTAATACTATATAACGTTATACGTTATAACGTAATACTATATAACGTTATACGTTATAACGTAATACTATATAACGTTATACGTTATAACGTAATACTATGTAACGTTGTACGTTCTAAAATAATACTATATAACGTTATACGTTATATGGTAATACTATATAACGTTATATGTTATAACGTAATACTATGTAACGTTATACATTATATGGTAGTACTATATAACGTTATACGTTATAACGTAATACTATGTAACGTTATCCGTTATATGGTGATACCATATAACGTTATACGTTATAACGTAATACTATATAATGTTATACGTTATATGGTAATACTATATAACGTTATACGTTATAACGTAATACTATATAACGTTATACGTTATAACGTAATACTATATAACGTTATACGTTATAACGTAATACTATATAACGTTATACGTTATATGGTAATACTATATAGAGTTTTACGTCATAACGTAATACTATATAACGTTATACATTATAACGTAATACTATATAACGTTATACGTTATAACGTAATACTATATAACGTTATACGTTATAACGTAATACTATATAACGTTGTACGTTCTAAAGTAATACTATATAACGTTATACGTTATATGGTAATACTATATAACGTTATATGTTATAATGTAATACTATGTAACGTTATACATTATATGGTAATACTATATAACGTTATACGTCATAACGTAATACTATATAACGTTATACGTTATATGGTAATACTATATAAAGTTATACGTTATAACGTAATACTATATAACGTTATACGTTATAACTTAATACTATATAACGTTATACGTTATATGGTAATACTATATATCGTTATACGTCATAACGTAATACTATATAACGTTATACATTATAACGTAATACTATATAACGTTATACGTTATAACGTAATACTATATAACGTTATACGTTATAACTTAATACTATATAACGTTATACGTTACATGGTAATACTAAATAACGTTATACGTCATAACGTAATACTATATAACGTCATACATTATAACGTAATACTATATAACGTTGTACGTTCTAAAGTAATACTATATAACGTTATACGTTATATGGTAATACTATATAAAGTTATATGTTATAACGTAATACTATGTAACGTTATACATTATATGGTAATACTATATAACGTTATACGTTATAACGTAATACTATCTAACGTTATCCGTTATAACGTAATACTATATAACGTTATACGTTATAACGTAATACTATCTAACGTTATCCGTTATAACGTAATACTATATAACGTTATACGTCATAACGTAATACTATATAATGTCATACGTTATAACGTAATACTATATAACGTTATACGTTATAACTTAATACTATATAACGTTATACGTTATATGGTAATACTATATAACGTTATACATCATAACGTGATACTATATAACGTTATACGTTATAACGTAATACTATATAACGTTATACGTCATTACGTAATACTATATAACGTTATACGTTATAACGTAATACTATATAACGTTTTACGTTATATCGTAATACTATATAACGTTATACGTTATAACGTAATACTATATAACGTTATACGTTATAACGTAGTACTATATAACGTTATACGTTATAACGAAATACTATATAACGTTATACGTTACAACGTAATAATATAGAACGTTATACGTCATAGCGTAATACTATATAACGTTATGCGTTATGACGTAATACAGTATAACGTCGTACGTTCTATCGTAATACTATATATAACGTTATACGTCATAACGTAATACTATATAACGTTATACGTTATGACGTAATACTATATAACGTTATACGTTATGACGTAATACTATATAACGGTATACGATATAACGCAATACTATATAACGTTATACGTTATGACGTAATACTATATTTCGTTATACGTTATAACGTAATACTATATAACGTTATACGTTATATGGTAATACTATATAACGTTATACGTTATAACGTAATACCATATAACGTTATACATTATATGGTAATACTATATAACGTTATACGTTATAACGCAATACTATATAACGTTATACGTTATAACGCAATACTATATAACGTTATACGTTATAACGTAATACTATATAACGTTATACGTTATAACGTAATACTATATAACGTTATACGTTATAACGTAATACTATATAACGTTATACGTTATAACGTAATACTATATAACGTTATACGTTATAACGTAATACTATATAACGTTATACGTTATAACGTAATACTATATAACGTTATACGTTATATGGTAATACTATATAACGTTATACGTTATAACGTAATACTATATAACGTTATACGTTATAACGTAATACTATATAACGTTATACGTTATAACGTAATACTATATGACGTTATACGTTATATGGTAATACTATACAACGTCGTACGTTCTAACGTAATACTAAATGACGTTATACGTTATATGGTAATACTGTAATCTCATACGTTATAACGTAATACTATATAACGTTATACGTTATAACGTAATACTATATAACGTTATACGTTATATGGTAATACTATATAACGTTATACGTTATAACGTAATACTATATAACGTTATACATTATAACGTAATACTATATAACGTTATACGTTATATGGTAATACCATATAACGTTATACGTTATAACGTAATACTATATAACGTTATACGTTATATGGTAATACTATATAACGTTATACGTTATATGGTAATACTATATAACGTTATACGTTATAACGTAATACTATATAACGTTATACATTATAACGTAATACTATATAACGTTATACGTTATATGGTAATACCATATAACGTTATACGTTATAACGTAATACTATATAACGTTGTACGTTCTAAAGTAATACTATATAACGTTACACGTTATATGGTAATACTATATAACGTTATATGTTATAACGTAATACTATGTAACGTTATACATTATATGGTAATACTATATAACGTTATACGTTATAACGTAATACTATGTAACGTTGTACGTTCTAAAATAATACTATATAACGTTATACGTTATATGGTAATACTATATAACGTTATATGTTATAACGTAATACTATGTAACGTTATACATTATATGGTAATACTATATAACGTTATACGTTATAACGTAATACTATGTAACGTTATCCGTTATATGGTAATACCATATAACGTTATCCGTTATATGGTAATACCATATAACGTTATACGTTATAACGTAATACTATATAACGTTATACATTATAACGTAATACTATATAACGTTATACGTTATATGGTAATACCATATAACGTTATACGTTATAACGTAATACTATATAATGTTATACGTTATATGGTAATACTATATAACGTTATACGTTATAACGTAATACTATATAACGTTATACGTTATAACGTAATACTATATAACGTTATACGTTATAACGTAGTACTATATAACGTTATACATTATAACGTAATACTATATAACGTTATACGTTATATGGTAATAACATATAACGTTATACGTTTTAACGTAATACTATATAACGTTATACGTTATATGGTAATACTATATAACGTTATACGTTATAACGTAATACTATATAACGTTATACATTATAACGTAATACTATATAACGTTATACGTTATATGGTAATACCATATAACGTTATACGTTATAACGTAATACTATATAATGTTATACGTTATAACGCAATACTATATAACGTTATACGTTGTAACGTAATACTATATAACGTTATACGTTATAACGTAATACTATATAACGTTATACGTTATATGGTAATACTATATAGAGTTTTACGTCATAACGTAATACTATATAACGTTATACATTATAACGTAATACTATATAACGTTATACGTTAAAACGTAATACTATATAACGTTATACGTTATAACGTAATACTATATAACGTTGTACGTTCTAAGGTAATACTATATAACGTTATACGTTATATGGTAATACTATATAACGTTATATGTTATAACGTAATACTATGTAACGTTATACATTATATGGTAATACTATATAACGTTATACGTTATAACGTAATACTATCTAACGTTATCCGTTATAACGTAATACTATATAACGTTATACGTTATAACGTAATACTATCTAACGTTATCCGTTATAACGTAATACTATATAACGTTATACGTCATAACGTAATACTATATAATGTCATACGTTATAACGTAATACTATATAACGTTATACGTTATAACTTAATACTATATAACGTTATACGTTATATGGTAATACTATATAACGTTATACATCATAACGTGATACTATATAACGTTATACGTTATAACGTAATACTATATAACGTTATACGTCATTACGTAATACTATATAACGTTATACGTTATAACGTAATACTATATAGCGTTATACGTTATAACGTAATACTATATAACGTTATACGTTATAACGTAATACTATATAACGTTATACGTTATATGGTAATACTATATAACGTTATACGTTATAACGTAACACTATATAACGTTATACGTTATAACGTAATACTATATAACGTTATACGTTATAACGTAATACTATATAACGTTATATGTTATATGGTAATACTATATAACGTTATACTTTATAACGTAATACTATATGACGTTATTCGTTATATGGTAATACTATAGAACGTTATACGTTATAACGTAATACTATGTAACGTTATACATCATAACGTGATACTATATAACGTTATACCTTATAACGTAATACTATATAACGTTATACGTTATAACGTAATACTATATGACGTTATACGTTATATGGTAATACTGTAATCTCATACGTTATAACGTAATACTATATAACGTTATACGTTATAACGTAATACTATATAACGTTATACGTTATATGGTAATACTATATAACGTTATACGTTATAACGTAATACTATATAACGTTATACCTTATAACGTAATACTATATAACGTTATACGTTATAACGTAATACTATATAACGTTATACGTTATAACGTAATACTATATAACGTTATACGTTATATGGTAAAACTATATAACGTTATACGATATAACGTAATACTATATAACGTTATACGTTATAACGTAACACTATATAACGTTATACGTTATAACGTAATACTATATAACGTTATACGTTATAACGTAATACTATATAACGTTATACGTTATATGGTAATACTATATAACGTTATACATCATAACGTGATACTATATAACGTTATACGATATAACGTAATACTATATTTCGTTATACGATATAACGTAATACTATATAACGTTATACGTTATAACGTAATACTATATAACGTTATACGTTATAACGTAGTACTATATAACGTTATACGTTGTAACGTAATACTATATAACGTTATACGTTGTAACGTAATACTATATAACATTATACGTTATAACGTAATACTATATAACGTTATACGATATAACGTAATACTATATAACGTTATACGTTATAACGTAATGCTATATAACGTTATACGTT
This sequence comes from Bombus flavifrons, assembly GCF_040668555.2. Classification (NCBI taxonomy): domain Eukaryota; kingdom Metazoa; phylum Arthropoda; class Insecta; order Hymenoptera; family Apidae; genus Bombus; species Bombus flavifrons. The sequence goes on along the minus strand of NC_138455.1, from coordinate 4,135,841 downwards.
ATAACGCAATACTATATAACGTTATACGTTATAACGTAATACTATATAACGTTATACGTTATAACGTAATACTACATAACGTTATACGTTATAACGTAATACTACATAACGTAATACGTTATAACGTAATACTATATAACGTTATACGTTATAACGTAATACAATATAACGTTATACGTTATAACGTAATACTATATAACGTTATACGTTATAACGTAATACTATATAACGTTATGCGTTATATGGTAATACTATATAACGTTATACGTTATAACGTAATACTATATAACGTTATACGTTATAAGGTAATACTATATAACGTTATACGTTATAACGTAATACTATATAACGTTATACATTATAACGTAATACTATATAACGTTATACGTTATATGGTAATACCATATAACGTTATACGTTATAACGTAATACTATATAATGTTATACGTTATATGGTAATACTATATAACGTTATACGTTATAACGCAATACTATATAACGTTATACGTTGTAACGTAATACTATATAACGTTATACGTTATAACGTAATACTATATAACGTTATACGTTATATGGTAATACTATATAGAGTTTTACGTCATAACGTAATACTATATAACGTTATACATTATAACGTAATACTATATAACGTTATACGTTAAAACGTAATACTATATAACGTTATACGTTATAACGTAATACTATATAACGTTGTACGTTCTAAGGTAATACTATATAACGTTATACGTTATATGGTAATACTATATAACGTTATATGTTATAACGTAATACTATGTAACGTTATACATTATATGGTAATACTATATAACGTTATACGTTATAACGTAATACTATATAACGTTATACGTTATAACGTAATACTATATAACGTTATACGTTATAACGTAATACTATCTAACGTTATCCGTTATAACGTAATACTATATAACGTTATACGTTATAACGTAATACTATCTAACGTTATCCGTTATAACGTAATACTATATAACGTTATACGTCATAACGTAATACTATATAATGTCATACGTTATAACGTAATACTATATAACGTTATACGTTATAACGTAATAATATAGAACGTTATACGTCATAACGTAATACTATATAACGTTATGCGTTATGACGTAATACAGTATAACGTCGTACGTTCTATCGTAATACTATATATAACGTTATACGTCATAACGTAATACTATATAACGTTATACGTTATGACCTAATACTATATAACGTTATACGTTGTAACGTAATACTATATAACGTTATACGTTATAACGTAATACTATATAACGTTATACGTTATGACGTAATACTATATTTCGTTATACGTTATAACGTAATACTATATAACGTTATACGTTATATGGTAATACTATATAACGTTATACGTTATAACGTAATACTATATAACGTTATACGTTATAACGTAATACTATATAACGTTATACGTTATATGGTAATACTATATAACGTTATACGATATAACGTAATACTATATAACGTTATACGTTATAACGTAACACTATATAACGTTATACGTTATAACGTAATACTATATAACGTTATACGTTATAACGTAATACTATATAACGTTATACGTTATATGGTAATACTATATAACGTTATACGTTATAACGTAATACTATATAACGTTATACGTTATAACGTAATACTATATAACGTTATACGTTATGACGTAATACTATATTTCGTTATACGTTATAACGTAATACTATATAACGTTATACGTTATATGGTAATACTATATAACGTTATACGTTATAACGTAATACTATATGACGTTATACGTTATATGGTAATACTATACAACGTCGTACGTTCTAACGTAATACTATATGACGTTATACGTCATAACGTAATACTATATAATGTTATACGTTATAACGTAATACTATTTAACGTTATACGTTATAACGTAGTACTATATAACGTTATACGTTATAACGTAATACTATATAACGTTATACGTTGTAACGTAATACTATATAACATTATACGTTATAACGTAATACTATATAACGTTATACGATATAACGTAATACTATATAACGTTATACGTTATAACGTAATGCTATATAACGTTATACGTTATAACGTACTACTATATAACGTTATACGTTATAACGCAATACTATATAACGTTATACGTTATAACGCAATACTATATGACGTTATACGTTATAACGTAATACTATATAACGTTATACGTTATAACGTAATACTATATAACGTTATACGTTATAACGTAATACTATATAACGTTATACGTTATAACGTAATACTATATAACGTTATACGTTATAACGTAATACTATATAACGTTATACGTTATAACGTAATACTATATAACGTTATACGTTATATGGTAATACTATATAACGTTATACGTTATAACGTAATACTATATAACGTTATACGTTATAACGTAATACTATATAACGTTATACGTTATAACGTAATACTATATGACGTTATACGTTATATGGTAATACTATACAACGTCGTACGTTCTAACGTAATACTATATGACGTTATACGTTATATGGTAGTACTGTAATCTCATACGTTATAACGTAATACTATATAACGTTATACGTTATAACGTAATATTATATAACGTTATACGTTATATGGTAATACTATATAACGTTATACGTTATAACGTAATACTATATAACGTTATGCGTTATAACGTAATACTATATAACGTTATACGTTATAACGTAATACTATATAACGTTATACGTTATAACGTAATACTATATAACGTTATACGTTATATGGTAATACTATATAACGTTATACGATATAACGTAATACTATATAACGTTATACATTATAACGTAACACTATATAACGTTATACGTTATAACGTAATACTATATAACGTTATACGTTATAACGTAATACTATATAACGTTATATGTTATATGGTAATACTATATAACGTTATACTTTATAACGTAATACTATATGACGTTATTCGTTATATGGTAATACTATAGAACGTTATACGTTATAACGTAATACTATGTAACGTTTTCCGTTATAACGTAATACTATATAACGTTATACGTCATAACGTAATACTATATAATGTTATACGTTATAACGTAATACTATATAACGTTATACGTTATAACGTAATACTATATAACGTTATACGTTATATGGTAATACTATATAACGTTATACATCATAACGTGATACTATATAACGTTATACGATATAACGTAATACTATATTTCGTTATACGATATAACGTAATACTATATAACGTTATACGTTATAACGTAATACTATATAACGTTATACGTTCTAACGTAATACTATATAACGTTATACGTTATAACGTAATACTATATAACGTTATACGTTATAACGTAATACTATATAACGTTATGCGTTATAACGTAATACTATATAACGTTATGCGTTATATGGTAATACTATATAACGTTATACGTTATAACGTAATACTATATAACGTTATACGTTATATGGTAATACTATATAACGTTATACGTTATAACGTCATACTATATAACGTTATACGTTATAGCGTCATACTATATAACGTTATACGTTATAACGTAGTACTATATAACGTTATACGTTGTATGGTAATACCATATAACGTCGTACGTTCTAACGTAATACTATATAACGTTATACGTTATATGCTAATACTACATGACGTTATTCGTTATATGGTAATACTATAGAACGTTATACTTCATAACGTAATACTATATAACGTTATACGTTATAACGTAATACAGTATAACGTCGTACGTTCTAACGTAATACTATATAACGTTATACGATATAACGTAATACTATATAACGTTATACGTTATATGGTAATACTATATAACGTTATACGTTATAACGTAATACTATACTTCGTTATACGTTATAACGTAGTACTATATAACGTTATACGTTATAACGTAGTACTATATAACGTTATACGTTGTATGGTAATACCATATAACGTCGTACGTTCTAACGTAATACTATATAACGTTATACGTTATATGCTAATACTATATGACGTTATTCGTTATATGGTAATACTATATAACGTTATACGTTATAACGTAATACTATATAACGTTATATGTTATATGGTAATACTATATAACGTTATACTTTATAACGTAATACTATATGACGTTATACGTTATATGGTAATACTATATAACGTTATACGTTATAACGTAATACTATATGACGTTATACGTTATATGGTAATACTATACAACGTCGTACGTTCTAACGTAATACTATATGACGTTATACGTCATAACGTAATACTATATAATGTTATACGTTATAACGTAATACTATTTAACGTTATACGTTATAACGTAGTACTATATAACGTTATACGTTATAACGTAATACTATATAACGTTATACGTTGTAACGTAATACTATATAACATTATACGTTATAACGTAATACTATATAACGTTATACGTTATAACGTAATACTATATAACGTTATACGTTATAACGTAATACTATATAACGTTATACGTTATATGGTAATACTATATAACGTTATACGATATAACGTAATACTATATAACGTTATACATTATAACGTAACACTATATAACGTTATACGTTATAACGTAATACTATATAACGTTATACGTTATAACGTAATACTATATAACGTTATATGTTATATGGTAATACTATATAACGTTATACTTTATAACGTAATACTATATGACGTTATTCGTTATATGGTAGTACTATAGAACGTTATACGTTATAACGTAATACTATGTAACGTTATCCGTTATAACGTAATACTATATAACGTTATACGTCATAACGTAATACTATATAATGTTATACGTTATAACGTAATACTATATAACGTTATACGTTATAACGTAATACTATATAACGTTATACGTTATATGGTAATACTATATAACGTTATACATCATAACGTGATACTATATAACGTTATACGATATAACGTAATACTATATTTCGTTATACGATATAACGTAATACTATATAACGTTATACGTTATAACGTAATACTATATAACGTTATACGTTATAACGCAATACTATATAACGTTATACGTTATAACGCAATACTATATAACGTTATACGATATAACGTAATACTATATAACGTTATACGTTATAACGTAATACTATATAACGTTATACGTTATAACGTAATACTATATAACGTTATACGTTATAACGTAATACTATATAACGTTATACGTTATAACGTAATACTATATAACGTTATACGTTATAACGTAATACTATATAACGTTATACGTTATAACGTAATACTATATAACGTTATACGTTATATGGTAATACTATATAACGTTATACGTTATAACGTAATACTATATAACGTTATACGTTATAACGTAATACTATATAACGTTATACGTTATAACGTAATACTATATGACGTTATACGTTATATGTAATACTATACAACGTCGTACGTTCTAACGTAATACTATATGACGTTATACGTTATATGGTAGTACTGTAATCTCATACGTTATAACGTAATACTATATAACGTTATACGTTATAACGTAATACTATATAACGTTATACGTTATAACGTAATACTATATAACGTTATACGTTATAACGTAATACTATATAACGTTATACGTTATATGGTAATACTATATAACGTTATACGATATAACGTAATACTATATAACGTTATACATTATAACGTAACACTATATAACGTTATACGTTATAACGTAATACTATATAACGTTATACGTTATAACGTAATACTATATAACGTTATATGTTATATGGTAATACTATATAACGTTATACTTTATAACGTAATACTATATGACGTTATTCGTTATATGGTAATACTATAGAACGTTATACGTTATAACGTAATACTATGTAACGTTATCCGTTATAACGTAATACTATATAACGTTATACGTCATAACGTAATACTATATAATGTTATACGTTATAACGTAATACTATATAACGTTATACGTTATAACGTAATACTATATAACGTTATACGTTATATGGTAATACTATATAACGTTATACATCATAACGTGATACTATATAACGTTATACGATATAACGTAATACTATATTTCGTTATACGATATAACGTAATACTATATAACGTTATACGTTATAACGTAATACTATATAACGTTATACGTTATAACGTAGTACTATATAACGTTATACGTTGTAACGTAATACTCTATAACATTATACGTTATAACGTAATACTATATAACGTTATACGTTATAACGTAATACTATATAACGTTATACGTTATAACGTAATACTATATAACGTTATACGTTATAACGTAATACTATATAACGTTATACGTTATAACGTAATACTATATAACGTTATACGTTATAACGTAATACTATATAACGTTATACGTTATAACGTAATACTATATAACGTTATACGTTATAACGTAATACTATATAACGTTATGCGTTATAACGTAATACTATATAACGTTATGCGTTATATGGTAATACTATATAACGTTATACGTTATAACGTAATACTATATAACGTTATACGTTATATGGTAATACTATATAACGTTATACGTTATAACGTCATACTATATAACGTTATACGTTATAGCGTCATACTATATAACGTTATACGTTATAACGTAGTACTATATAACGTTATACGTTGTATGGTAATACCATATAACGTCGTACGTTCTAACGTAATACTATATAACGTTATACGTTATATGCTAATACTACATGACGTTATTCGTTATATGGTAATACTATAGAACGTTATACTTCATAACGTAATACTATATAACGTTATACGTTATAACGTAATACAGTATAACGTCGTACGTTCTAACGTAATACTATATAACGTTATACGATATAACGTAATACTATATAACGTTATACGTTATATGGTAATACTATATAACGTTATACGTTATAACGTAATACTATACTTCGTTATACGTTATAACGTAGTACTATATAACGTTATACGTTATAACGTAGTACTATATAACGTTATACGTTGTATGGTAATACCATATAACGTCGTACGTTCTAACGTAATACTATATAACGTTATACGTTATATGCTAATACTATATGACGTTATTCGTTATATGGTAATACTATATAACGTTATACGTTATAACGTAATACTATATAACGTTATATGTTATATGGTAATACTATATAACGTTATACTTTATAACGTAATACTATATGACGTTATTCGTTATATGGTAATACTATAGAACGTTATACGTTATAACGTAATACTATATAACGTTATACGTTATATGGTAATACTATATAACGTTATCCGTTATAACGTAATACTATATAACGTTATACGTCATAACGTAATACTATATAATGTTATACGTTATAACGTAATACTATATAACGTTATACGTTATAACGTAGTACTATATAACGTTATACGTTATAACGTAATACTATATAACGTTATACGATATAACGTAATACTATATAACGTTATACGTTATAACGTAATGCTATATAACGTTATACGTTATAACGTAATACTATATAACGTTATACGTTATAACGTAATACTATATAACGTTATACGATATAACGTAATACTATATAACGTTATACGTTATAACGTAATGCTATATAACGTTATACGTTATAACGTAATACTATATAACGTTATACGTTATAACGTAATACTATATAACGTTATACGTTATATGGTAATACTATATAACGTTATACGTTATAACGTAATACTATATAACGTTATACGTTATAACGTAATACTATATAACGTTATACGTTATAACGTAATACTATATGACGTTATACGTTATATGGTAATACTATACAACGTCGTACGTTCTAACGTAATACTATATGACGTTATACGTTATATGGTAGTACTGTAATCTCATACGTTATAACGTAATACTATATAACGTTATACGTTATAACGTAATACTATATAACGTTATACGTTATATGGTAATACTATATAACGTTATACGTTATAACGTAATACTATATAACGTTATACGTTATAACGTAATACTATATAACGTTATACGTTATAACGTAATACTATATAACGTTATACGTTATAACGTAATACTATATAACGTTATACGTTATATGGTAATACTATATAACGTTATACGATATAACGTAATACTATATAACGTTATACATTATAACGTAACACTATATAACGTTATACGTTATAACGTAATACTATATAACGTTATACGTTATAACGTAATACTATATAACGTTATATGTTATATGGTAATACTATATAACGTTATACTTTATAACGTAATACTATATGACGTTATTCGTTATATGGTAATACTATAGAACGTTATACGTTATAACGTAATACTATGTAACGTTATCCGTTATAACGTAATACTATATAACGTTATACGTCATAACGTAATACTATATAATGTTATACGTTATAACGTAATACTATATAACGTTATACGTTATAACGTAATACTATATAACGTTATACGTTATATGGTTATACTATATAACGTTATACATCATAACGTGATACTATATAACGTTATACGATATAACGTAATACTATATTTCGTTATACGATATAACGTAATACTATATAACGTTATACGTTATAACGTAATACTATATAACGTTATACGTTATAACGTAGTACTATATAACGTTATACGTTGTAACGTAATACTATATAACGTTATACGTTGTAACGTAATACTATATAACATTATACGTTATAACGTAATACTATATAACGTTATACGTTATATGGTAATACTATATAACGTTATACGTTATAACGAAATACTATATAACGTTATACGTTATATGGTAATACTATATAACGTTATACGTTATAACGTAATACTATATAACGTTATGCGTTATATGGTAATACTATATAACGTTATACGTTATAACGTAATACTATATAACGTCATACGTTATATGGTAATACTATATAACGTTATACGTTATAACGTCATACTATGTAACGTTATACGTTGTATGGTAATACCATATAACGTCGTACGTTCTAACGTAATACTATATAACGTTATACGTTATATGCTAATACTATATGACGTTATTCGTTATATGGTAATACTATAGAACGTTATACTTCATAACGTAATACTATATAACGTTATACGTTATAACGTAATACAGTATAACGTCGTACGTTCTAACGTAATACTATATAACGTTATACGATATAACGTAATACTATATAACGTTATACGTTATATGGTAATACTATATAACGTTATACGTTATAACGTAATACTATATAACGTTATACGTTATAACGTAATACTATACTTCGTTATACGTTATAACGTATTACTATATAACGTTATACGTTATAACGTAGTACTATATAACGTTATACGTTGTATGGTAATACCATATAACGTCGTACGTTCTAACGTAATACTATATAACGTTATACGTTATATGCTAATACTATATGACGTTATTCGTTATATGGTAATACTATATAACGTTATACGTTATAACGTAATACTATATATCGTTATACGTTATATGGTAATACCATATAACGTTATACGTTATAACGTAATACTATGTAATGTTAGACGTTATAGGGTAATACCATATAACGTTATACGTTATAACGTAATACTATATAACGTTATACGTTCTATCGTAATACTATATATAACGTTATACGTCATAACGTAATACTATATAACGTTATACGTTATAACGTAGTACTATATAACGTTATACGTTGTAACGTAATACTATATAACGTTATACGTTGTAACGTAATACTATATAACATTATACGTTATAACGTAATACTATATAACGTTATACGATATAACGTAATACTATATAACGTTATACGTTATAACGTAATGCTATATAACGTTATACGTTATAACGTAATACTACATAACGTTATACGTTAAAACGTAATACTATATAACGTTATACGTTATAACGTAATACTATATAACGTTATACGTTATAACGTAATACTATATAACGTTATACGTTATAACGTAATACTATATAACGTTATACGTTATAACGTAATACTATATAACGTTATACGTTATAACGTAATACTATATAACGTTATACGTTATAACGTAATACTATATAACGTTATACGTTATAACGTAATACTATATAACGTTATGCGTTATATGTTAATACTACATAACGTTATACGTTATAACGTAATACTATATAACGTTATACGTTATATGGTAATACTATATAACGTTATACGTTATAACGTAATACTATATAACGTTATACGTTATAACGTAATACTATATAACGTTATACGTTATATGGTAATACTATATAACGTTATACGTTATAACGAAATACTATATAACGTTATACGTTATATGGTAATACTATATAACGTTATACGTTATAACGTAATACTATATAACGTTATGCGTTATATGGTAATACTATATAACGTTATACGTTATAACGTAATACTATATAACGTTATACGTTATATGGTAATACTATATAACGTTATACGTTATAACGTAATACTATATAACGTTATACGTTATAACGTAATACTATATAACGTTATGCGTTATATGGTAATACTATATAACGTTATACGTTATAACGAAATACTATATAACGTTATACGTTATATGGTAATACTATATAACGTTATACGTTATAACGTAATACTATATAACGTTATGCGTTATATGGTAATACTATATAACGTTATACGTTATAACGTAATACTATATAACGTCATACGTTATATGGTAATACTATATAACGTTATACGTTATAACGTCATACTATGTAACGTTATACGTTGTATGGTAATACCATATAACGTCGTACGTTCTAACGTAATACTATATAACGTTATACGTTATATGCTAATACTATATGACGTTATTCGTTATATGGTAATACTATAGAACGTTATACTTCATAACGTAATACTATATAACGTTATACGTTATAACGTAATACAGTATAACGTCGTACGTTCTAACGTAATACTATATAACGTTATACGATATAACGTAATACTATATAACGTTATACGTTATATGGTAATACTATATAACGTTATACGTTATAACGTAATACTATACTTCGTTATACGTTATAACGTAGTACTATATAACGTTATACGTTATAACGTAGTACTATATAACGTCATACGTTGTATGGTAATACCATATAACGTCGTACGTTCTAGCGTAATACTATATAACGTTATACGTTATATGCTAATACTATATGACGTTATTCGTTATATGGTAATACTATATAACGTTATACGTTATAACGTAATACTATATGACGTTATTCGTTATATGGTAATACTATATAACGTTATACGTTATAACGTAATACTATATATCGTTATACGTTATATGGTAATACCATATAACGTTATACGTTATAACGTAGTACTATATAACGTTATACGTTGTAACGTAATACTATATAACGTTATACGTTGTAACGTAATACTATATAACATTATACGTTATAACGTAATACTATATAACGTTATACGTTATAACGTAATGCTATATAACGTTATACGTTATAACGTAATGCTATATAACGTTATACGTTATAACGTAATGCTATATAACGTTATACGTTATAACGCAATACTATATAACGTTATACGTTATATGGTAATACTATATAACGTTATACGTTGTAACGTAATACTATATAACATTATACGTTATAACGTAATACTATATAACGTTATACGATATAACGTAATACTATATAACGTTATACGTTATAACGTAATGCTATATAACGTTATACGTTATAACGCAATACTATATAACGTTATACGTTATAACGTAATACTATATAACGTTATACGTTATAACGTAATACTACATAACGTTATACGTTATAACGTAATACTATATAACGTTATACGTTATAACGTAATACTATATAACGTTATACGTTATAACGTAATACTATATAACGTTATACGTTATAACGTAATACTATATAACGTTATACGTTATAACGTAATACTATATAACGTTATGCGTTATATGGTAATACTATATAACGTTATACGTTATAACGTAATACTATATAACGTTATACGTTATATGGTAATACTATATAACGTTATACGTTATAACGTAATACTATATAACGTTATACGTTATAACGTAATACTATATAACGTTATACGTTATATGGTAATACTATATAACGTTATACGTTATAACGAAATACTATATAACGTTATACGTTATATGGTAATACTATATAACGTTATACGTTATAACGTAATACTATATAACGTTATGCGTTATATGGTAATACTATATAACGTTATACGTTATAACGTAATACTATATAACGTTATGCGTTATATGGTAATACTATATAACGTTATACGTTATAACGTAATACTATATAACGTTATACGTTATATGGTAATACTATATAACGTTATACGTTATATGGTAATACTATATAACGTTATACGTTATAACGTAATACTATATAACGTTATGCGTTATATGGTAATACTATATAACGTTATACGTTATAACGTCATACTATGTAACGTCATACGTTATATGGTAATACTATATAACGTTATACGTTATAACGTCATACTATGTAACGTTATGCGTTGTATGGTAATACCATATAACGTCGTACGTTCTAACGTAATACTATATAACGTTATGCGTTATATGGTAATACTATATAACGTTATACGTTATAACGCAATACTATATAACGTTATACGTTATAACGTAATACTATATAACGTTATACGTTATAACGTAATACTACATAACGTTATACGTTATAACGTAATACTATATAACGTTATACGTTATAACGTAATACTATATAACGTTATACGTTATAACGTAATACTATATAACGTTATACGTTATATGGTAATACTATATAACGTTATACGTTATAACGAAATACTATATAACGTTATACGTTATATGGTAATACTATATAACGTTATACGTTATAACGTAATACTATATAACGTCATACGTTATATGGTAATACTATATAACGTTATACGATATAACGTAATACTATATAACGTTATACGTTATATGGTAATACTATATAACGTTATACGTTATAACGTAATACTATACTTCGTTATACGTTATAACGTAGTACTATATAACGTTATACGTTATAACGTAGTACTATATAACGTTATACGTTGTATGGTAATACCATATAACGTCGTACGTTCTAACGTAATACTATATAACGTTATACGATATAACGTAATACTATATAACGTTATACGTTATAACGTAATACTATACTTCGTTATACGTTATAACGTAGTACTATATAACGTTATACGTTATAACGTAGTACTATATAACGTTATACGTTGTATGGTAATACCATATAACGTCGTACGTTCTAACGTAATACTATATAACGTTATACGTTATATGCTAATACTATATGACGTTATTCGTTATATGGTAATACTATATAACGTTATACGTTATAACGTAATACTATATAACGTTATACGTTATAACGCAATACTATATAACGTTATACGTTATAACGTAATACTATATAACGTTATACGTTATAACGTAATACTACATAACGTTATACGTTATAACGTAATACTATATAACGTTATACGTTATAACGTAATACTATATAACGTTATACGTTATAACGTAATACTATATAACGTTATACGTTATATGGTAATACTATATAACGTTATACGTTATAACGAAATACTATATAACGTTATACGTTATATGGTAATACTATATAACGTTATACGTTATAACGTAATACTATATAACGTCATACGTTATATGGTAATACTATATAACGTTATACGATATAACGTAATACTATATAACGTTATACGTTATATGGTAATACTATATAACGTTATACGTTATAACGTAATACTATACTTCGTTATACGTTATAACGTAGTACTATATAACGTTATACGTTATAACGTAGTACTATATAACGTTATACGTTGTATGGTAATACCATATAACGTCGTACGTTCTAACGTAATACTATATAACGTTATACGATATAACGTAATACTATATAACGTTATACGTTATAACGTAATACTATACTTCGTTATACGTTATAACGTAGTACTATATAACGTTATACGTTATAACGTAGTACTATATAACGTTATACGTTGTATGGTAATACCATATAACGTCGTACGTTCTAACGTAATACTATATAACGTTATACGTTATATGCTAATACTATATGACGTTATTCGTTATATGGTAATACTATATAACGTTATACGTTATAACGTAATACTATATAACGTTATACGTTATATGGTAATACTATATAACGTTATACGTTATAACGTAATACTATACTTCGTTATACGTTATAACGTAATACTATATAACGTTATACGTTATATGGTAATACCATATAACGTTATACGTTATAACGTAATACTATATGATGTTATACGTTATAACGTAATACTATATAACGTTATACGTTATTACGTAGTACTATATAACGTTATACGTTATATGGTAATACTATATAACGTCGTACGTTCTAACTTAATACTATATAACGTTATACGTTATAAGGTAATACTATATAACGTTATACGTTATAACGTAATACTATATAACGTTATGCGTTATATGGTAATACTATATAACGTTATACGTTATAACGTAATACTATATAACGTTATACGTTATATGGTAATACTATATAACGTTATACGTTATAACGTAATACTATACTTCGTTATACGTTATAACGTAGTACTATATAACGTTATACGTTATAACGTAGTACTATATAACGTCATACGTTTAATGGTAATACCATATAACGTCGTACGTTCTAACGTAATACTATATAACGTTATACGTTATATGCTAATACTATATGACGTTATTCGTTATATGGTAATACTATAGAACGTTATACTTCATAACGTAATACTATATAACGTTATACGTTATAACGTAATACAGTATAACGTCGTACGTTCTAACGTAATACTATATAACGTTATACGTTATATGCTAATACTATATGACGTTATTCGTTATATGGTAATACTATATAACGTTATACGTTATAACGTAATACTATATATCGTTATACGTTATATGGTAATACCATATAACGTTATACGTTATAACGTAATACTATATAATGTTATACGTTATATGGTAATACTATATAACGTTATACGTTATAACGTAATACTATATAACGTTATACGTTATAACGTAATACTATATAACGTTATACGTTATATGGTAATACTATATAGAGTTTTACGTCATAACGTAATACTATATAACGTTATACATTATAACGTAATACTATATAACGTTATACGTTATAACGTAATGCTATATAACGTTATACGTTATAACGTAATACTATATAACGTTATACGTTATAACGTAGTACTATATAACGTTATACGTTATAACGTAGTACTATATAACGTTATACGTTATAACGAAATACTATATAACGTTATACGTTATAACGTAATAATATAGAACGTTATACGTCATAACGTAATACTATATAACGTTATGCGTTATGACGTAATACAGTATAACGTCGTACGTTCTATCGTAATACTATATATAACGTTATACGTCATAACGTAATACTATATAATGTTATACGTTATATGGTAGTACTATATAACGTTATACGTTATAACGTAATACTATATAACGTTATATGTTATAACGTAATACTATATAACGTTATACATCATAACGTGATACTATATAACGTTATACGTTATAACGTAATGCTATATAACGTTATACGTCATAACGTAATACTATATAACGTTATACGTTATAACGTAATACTATATAACGTTATACGTTATAACGTAATACTATATAACGTTATACGTTATAACGTAGTACTATATAACGTTATACGTTATAACGTAGTACTATATAACGTTATACGTTATAACGAAATACTATATAACGTTATACGTTATAACGTAATAATATAGAACGTTATACGTCATAACGTAATACTATATAACGTTATGCGTTATGACGTAATACAGTATAACGTCGTACGTTCTATCGTAATACTATATATAACGTTATACGTCATAACGTAATACTATATAACGTTATACGTTATGACGTAATACTATATAACGTTATACGTTATAATGTAATACTATATAACGTTATACGATATAACGTAATACTATATAACGTTATACGTTATATGGTAATACTATATAACGTTATACGTTATAACGTCATACTATATAACGTTATACGTTATAACGTAGTACTATATAACGTTATACGTTATAACGTAGTACTATATAACGTTATGCGTTATATGGTAATACTATATAACGTTATACGTTATAACGTAATACTATATAACGTTATACGTTATAACGTAATACTATATAACGTTATACGTTATAACGTAATACTATATAACGTTATACGTTATATGGTTATACTATATAACGTTATACATCATAACGTGATACTATATAACGTTATACGATATAACGTAATACTATATTTCGTTATACGATATAACGTAATACTATATAACGTTATACGTTATAACGTAATACTATATAACGTTATACGTTATAACGTAGTACTATATAACGTTATACGTTGTAACGTAATACTATATAACGTTATACGTTGTAACGTAATACTATATAACATTATACGTTATAACGTAATACTATATAACGTTATACGTTATATGGTAATACTATATAACGTTATACGTTATAACGAAATACTATATAACGTTATACGTTATATGGTAATACTATATAACGTTATACGTTATAACGTAATACTATATAACGTTATGCGTTATATGGTAATACTATATAACGTTATACGTTATAACGTAATACTATATAACGTCATACGTTATATGGTAATACTATATAACGTTATACGTTATAACGTCATACTATGTAACGTTATACGTTGTATGGTAATACCATATAACGTCGTACGTTCTAACGTAATACTATATAACGTTATACGTTATATGCTAATACTATATGACGTTATTCGTTATATGGTAATACTATAGAACGTTATACTTCATAACGTAATACTATATAACGTTATACGTTATAACGTAATACAGTATAACGTCGTACGTTCTAACGTAATACTATATAACGTTATACGATATAACGTAATACTATATAACGTTATACGTTATATGGTAATACTATATAACGTTATACGTTATAACGTAATACTATATAACGTTATACGTTATAACGTAATACTATACTTCGTTATACGTTATAACGTATTACTATATAACGTTATACGTTATAACGTAGTACTATATAACGTTATACGTTGTATGGTAATACCATATAACGTCGTACGTTCTAACGTAATACTATATAACGTTATACGTTATATGCTAATACTATATGACGTTATTCGTTATATGGTAATACTATATAACGTTATACGTTATAACGTAATACTATATATCGTTATACGTTATATGGTAATACCATATAACGTTATACGTTATAACGTAATACTATGTAATGTTATACGTTATAGGGTAATACCATATAACGTTATACGTTATAACGTAATACTATATAACGTTATACGTTCTATCGTAATACTATATATAACGTTATACGTCATAACGTAATACTATATAACGTTATACGTTATAACGTAGTACTATATAACGTTATACGTTGTAACGTAATACTATATAACGTTATACGTTGTAACGTAATACTATATAACATTATACGTTATAACGTAATACTATATAACGTTATACGATATAACGTAATACTATATAACGTTATACGTTATAACGTAATGCTATATAACGTTATACGTTATAACGTAATACTACATAACGTTATACGTTAAAACGTAATACTATATAACGTTATACGTTATAACGTAATACTATATAACGTTATACGTTATAACGTAATACTATATAACGTTATACGTTATAACGTAATACTATATAACGTTATACGTTATAACGTAATACTATATAACGTTATACGTTATAACGTAATACTATATAACGTTATACGTTATAACGTAATACTATATAACGTTATACGTTATAACGTAATACTATATAACGTTATGCGTTATATGTTAATACTACATAACGTTATACGTTATAACGTAATACTATATAACGTTATACGTTATATGGTAATACTATATAACGTTATACGTTATAACGTAATACTATATAACGTTATACGTTATAACGTAATACTATATAACGTTATACGTTATATGGTAATACTATATAACGTTATACGTTATAACGAAATACTATATAACGTTATACGTTATATGGTAATACTATATAACGTTATACGTTATAACGTAATACTATATAACGTTATGCGTTATATGGTAATACTATATAACGTTATACGTTATAACGTAATACTATATAACGTTATACGTTATATGGTAATACTATATAACGTTATACGTTATAACGTAATACTATATAACGTTATACGTAATAACGTAATACTATATAACGTTATGCGTTATATGGTAATACTATATAACGCTATACGTTATAACGAAATACTATATAACGTTATACGTTATATGGTAATACTATATAACGTTATACGTTATAACGTAATACTATATAACGTTATGCGTTATATGGTAATACTATATAACGTTATACGTTATAACGTAATACTATATAACGTCATACGTTATATGGTAATACTATATAACGTTATACGTTATAACGTCATACTATGTAACGTTATACGTTGTATGGTAATACCATATAACGTCGTACGTTCTAACGTAATACTATATAACGTTATACGTTATATGCTAATACTATATGACGTTATTCGTTATATGGTAATACTATAGAACGTTATACTTCATAACGTAATACTATATAACGTTATACGTTATAACGTAATACAGTATAACGTCGTACGTTCTAACGTAATACTATATAACGTTATACGATATAACGTAATACTATATAACGTTATACGTTATATGGTAATACTATATAACGTTATACGTTATAACGTAATACTATACTTCGTTATACGTTATAACGTAGTACTATATAACGTTATACGTTATAACGTAGTACTATATAACGTCATACGTTGTATGGTAATACCATATAACGTCGTACGTTCTAGCGTAATACTATATAACGTTATACGTTATATGCTAATACTATATGACGTTATTCGTTATATGGTAATACTATATAACGTTATACGTTATAACGTAATACTATATGACGTTATTCGTTATATGGTAATACTATATAACGTTATACGTTATAACGTAATACTATATATCGTTATACGTTATATGGTAATACCATATAACGTTATACGTTATAACGTAGTACTATATAACGTTATACGTTGTAACGTAATACTATATAACGTTATACGTTGTAACGTAATACTATATAACATTATACGTTATAACGTAATACTATATAACGTTATACGTTATAACGTAATGCTATATAACGTTATACGTTATAACGTAATGCTATATAACGTTATACGTTATAACGTAATGCTATATAACGTTATACGTTATAACGCAATACTATATAACGTTATACGTTATATGGTAATACTATATAACGTTATACGTTGTAACGTAATACTATATAACATTATACGTTATAACGTAATACTATATAACGTTATACGATATAACGTAATACTATATAACGTTATACGTTATAACGTAATGCTATATAACGTTATACGTTATAACGCAATACTATATAACGTTATACGTTATAACGTAATACTATATAACGTTATACGTTATAACGTAATACTATATAACGTTATACGTTATAACGTAATACTATATAACGTTATACGTTATAACGTAATACTATATAACGTTATACGTTATAACGTAATACTATATAACGTTATGCGTTATATGGTAATACTATATAACGTTATACGTTATAACGTAATACTATATAACGTTATACGTTATATGGTAATACTATATAACGTTATACGTTATAACGTAATACTATATAACGTTATACGTTATAACGTAATACTATATAACGTTATACGTTATATGGTAATACTATATAACGTTATACGTTATAACGAAATACTATATAACGTTATACGTTATATGGTAATACTATATAACGTTATACGTTATAACGTAATACTATATAACGTTATGCGTTATATGGTAATACTATATAACGTTATACGTTATAACGTAATACTATATAACGTTATACGTTATATGGTAATACTATATAACGTTATACGTTATATGGTAATACTATATAACGTTATACGTTATAACGTAATACTATATAACGTTATGCGTTATATGGTAATACTATATAACGTTATACGTTATAACGTAATACTATATAACGTCATACGTTATATGGTAATACTATATAACGTTATACGTTATAACGTCATACTATGTAACGTTATACGTTGTATGGTAATACCATATAACGTCGTACGTTCTAACGTAATACTATATAACGTTATGCGTTATATGGTAATACTATATAACGTTATACGTTATAACGCAATACTATATAACGTTATACGTTATAACGTAATACTATATAACGTTATACGTTATAACGTAATACTACATAACGTTATACGTTATAACGTAATACTATATAACGTTATACGTTATAACGTAATACTATATAACGTTATACGTTATAACGTAATACTATATAACGTCATACGTTATATGGTAATACTATATAACGTTATACGATATAACGTAATACTATATAACGTTATACGTTATATGGTAATACTATATAACGTTATACGTTATAACGTAATACTATACTTCGTTATACGTTATAACGTAGTACTATATAACGTTATACGTTATAACGTAGTACTATATAACGTTATACGTTGTATGGTAATACCATATAACGTCGTACGTTCTAACGTAATACTATATAACGTTATACGATATAACGTAATACTATATAACGTTATACGTTATAACGTAATACTATACTTCGTTATACGTTATAACGTAGTACTATATAACGTTATACGTTATAACGTAGTACTATATAACGTTATACGTTATAACGTAGTACTATATAACGTTATACGTTGTATGGTAATACCATATAACGTCGTACGTTCTAACGTAATACTATATAACGTTATACGTTATATGCTAATACTATATGACGTTATTCGTTATATGGTAATACTATATAACGTTATACGTTATAACGTAATACTATATAACGTTATACGTTATATGGTAATACTATATAACGTTATACGTTATAACGTAATACTATACTTCGTTATACGTTATAACGTAATACTATATAACGTTATACGTTATATGGTAATACCATATAACGTTATACGTTATAACGTAATACTATATGATGTTATACGTTATAACGTAATACTATATAACGTTATACGTTATTACGTAGTACTATATAACGTTATACGTTATATGGTAATACTATATAACGTCGTACGTTCTAACTTAATACTATATAACGTTATACGTTATAAGGTAATACTATATAACGTTATACGTTATAACGTAATACTATATAACGTTATGCGTTATATGGTATTACTATATAACGTTATACGTTATAACGTAATACTATATAACGTTATACGTTATATGGTAATACTATATAACGTTATACGTTATAACGTAATACTATACTTCGTTATACGTTATAACGTAGTACTATATAACGTTATACGTTATAACGTAGTACTATATAACGTCATACGTTGTATGGTAATACCATATAACGTCGTACGTTCTAACGTAATACTATATAACGTTATACGTTATATGCTAATACTATATGACGTTATTCGTTATATGGTAATACTATAGAACGTTATACTTCATAACGTAATACTATATAACGTTATACGTTATAACGTAATACAGTATAACGTCGTACGTTCTAACGTAATACTATATAACGTTATACGTTATATGCTAATACTATATGACGTTATTCGTTATATGGTAATACTATATAACGTTATACGTTATAACGTAATACTATATATCGTTATACGTTATATGGTAATACCATATAACGTTATACGTTATAACGTAATACTATATAATGTTATACGTTATATGGTAATACTATATAACGTTATACGTTATAACGTAATACTATATAACGTTATACGTTATAACGTAATACTATATAACGTTATACGTTATATGGTAATACTATATAGAGTTTTACGTCATAACGTAATACTATATAACGTTATACATTATAACGTAATACTATATAACGTTATACGTTATAACGTAATGCTATATAACGTTATACGTTATAACGTAATACTATATAACGTTATACGTTATAACGTAGTACTATATAACGTTATACGTTATAACGTAGTACTATATAACGTTATACGTTATAACGAAATACTATATAACGTTATACGTTATAACGTAATAATATAGAACGTTATACGTCATAACGTAATACTATATAACGTTATGCGTTATGACGTAATACAGTATAACGTCGTACGTTCTATCGTAATACTATATATAACGTTATACGTCATAACGTAATACTATATAATGTTATACGTTATATGGTAATACTATATAACGTTATACGTTATAACGTAATACTATATAACGTTATATGTTATAACGTAATACTATATAACGTTATACATCATAACGTGATACTATATAACGTTATACGTTATAACGTAATGCTATATAACGTTATACGTCATAACGTAATACTATATAACGTTATACGTTATAACGTAATACTATATAACGTTATACGTTATAACGTAATACTATATAACGTTATACGTTATAACGTAGTACTATATAACGTTATACGTTATAACGTAGTACTATATAACGTTATACGTTATAACGAAATACTATATAACGTTATACGTTATAACGTAATAATATAGAACGTTATACGTCATAACGTAATACTATATAACGTTATGCGTTATGACGTAATACAGTATAACGTCGTACGTTCTATCGTAATACTATATATAACGTTATACGTCATAACGTAATACTATATAACGTTATACGTTATGACGTAATACTATATAACGTTATACGTTATAATGTAATACTATATAACGTTATACGATATAACGTAATACTATATAACGTTATACGATATAACGTAATACTATATAACGTTATACGTTATAACGTAATACTATATAACGTTATACGTTATATGGTAATACTATATAACGTCGTACGTTATAACGTAGTACTATATAACGTTATACGTTATATGGTAATACTATATAACGTCGTACGTTCTAACTTAATACTATATAACGTTATACGTTATATGGTAATACTATATAACGTCGTACGTTCTAACTTAATACTATATAACGTTATACGTTATATGGTAATACTATATAACGTTATACGTTATAACGTAATACTATATAACGTTATACGATATAACGTAATACTATATAACGTTATACGTTATAACGTAATACTATATAACTTTATACGTTATATGGTAATACAATATAACGTCGTACGTTATAACGTAGTACTATATAACGTTATACGTTATATGGTAATACTATATAACGTCGTACGTTCTAACTTAATACTATATAACGTTATACGTTATATGGTAATACTATATAACGTTATACGTTATAACGTAATACTATATAACGTTATGCGTTATATGGTAATACTATATAACGTTATACGTTATAACGTAATACTATATAACGTTATACGTTATATGGTAATACTATATAACGTTATACGTTATAACGTCATACTATATAACGTTATACGTTATAACGTAGTACTATATAACGTTATGCGTTATATGGTAATACTATATAACGTTATACGTTATAACGTAATACTATATAACGTTATACGTTATAACGTCATACTATATAACGTTATACGTTATAACGTAGTACTATATAACGTTATACTTCATAACGTAATACTATATAACGTTATACGTTATAACGTAATACAGTATAACGTCGTACGTTCTAACGTAATACTATATAACGTTATACGATATAACGTAATACTATATAACGTTATACGTTATTACGTAATTCTATATAACGTTATACGTTATATGGTAATACTATATAACGTTTTACGTTATAACGTAATACTATATAACGTTTTACGTTATAACGTAATACTATATTTCGTTATACGTTATAACGTAATACTATATAACGTTACACGTTATATGGTAATACTATATAACGTCATAAGTTATAACGTAATACTATATAACGTTATACGTTATCACGTAATACTATATAACGTTATACGATATAACGTAATACTATATAACGTTATACGTCATATGGTAATACTATATAACGTTATACGTTATAACGTAATACTATATAACGTTATACGTCATAACGTAATACTATATAACGTTATACGTTATATGGTAATACTATATAACGTTATACGTTATATGGTAATACTATATAACGTTATACGTCATAACGTAATACTATATAACGTTATACGTTATAACGTAATGCTATATAACGTTATACGTTATATGGTAACACTATATAACGTTTTACGTTATAACGTAATACTATATTTCGTTATACGTTATAACGTAATACTATATAACGTTATACGTTATAACTTAATACTATATAACGTTATACGTTATATGGTAATACTATATAACGTTATACGTTATATGGTAATACTATATAGCGTTATACGTCATAACGTAATACTATATAACGTTATACGTTATAACGTAATGCTATATAACGTTATACGTTATATGGTAACACTATATAACGTTTTACGTTATAACGTAACACTATATTTTGTTATACGTTATAACGTAATACTATATAACGTTATACGTTATATGGTAATACTATATAACGTAATACGTCATAACGTAATACTATATAACGTTATACGTTATAACGTAATATTATATAATATTATACGTTATAACGTAATACTATATACCGTTATACGATATAACGTAATACTATATAATGTTATACGTTATATGGTAATACTATATAACGTTATACGTTATAACGTAATACAGTATAACGTCGTACGTTCTAACGTAATACTATATAACGTTATACGTTATAAGGTAATACTATATAACGTTATACGTTATAACTTAATACTATATAACGTTATACGTTATATGGTAATACTATATAACGTTATACGTTATATGGTAATACTATATAACGTTATAGGTTATAACGTAATACTATATTTCGTTATACGTTATATGGTAATACTTTATAACGTTATACGTCATAACGTAATACTATATATCGTTATACGTTATAACGTAATACTATATAATGTTATACGTTATAACGTAATACTATATAACGTTATACGTTATAACGTAATACAGTATAACGTCGTACGTTATAACGTAATACTATATAACGTTATACGATATAACGTAATACTATATAACGTTATACGTTATAACGTAATACTATATGCCGTTATACGTTATAACGTAATACTATATAACGTTATACGTTATAACTTAATACTATATAACGTTATACGTTATTACGTAATTCTATATAACGTTATACGTTATATGGTAATACTATGTAACGTTTTACGTTATAACGTAATACTATATAACGTTTTACGTTATAACGTAATACTATATTTCGTTATACGTTATAACGTAATACTATATAACGTTGCACGTTATATGGTAATACTATATAACGTTATACGTCATAACGTAATACTATATAACGTTATAAGTTATAACGTAATACTATATAACGTTATACGTTATCACGTAATACTATATAACGTTATACGATATAACGTAATACTATATAACGTTATACGTTATATGGTAATACTATATAACGTTATACGTTATAACGTAATACTATATGACGTTATTCGTTATATGGTAATACTATATAACGTTATACGTTATAACTTAATATTATATAACGTTATACGTTATATGGTAATACTATATAACGTTATACGTTATATGGTAATACTATATAGCGTTATACGTCATAACGTAATACTATATAACGTTATACGTTATATCGTAATGCTATATAACGTTATACGTTATATGGTAACACTATATCACGTTTTACGTTATAACGTAATACTATATTTCGTTATACGATATAACGTAATACTATATAACGTTATACGTTATATGGTAATACTATATAACGTTATACGTTATAACGTAATACAGTATAACGTCGTACGTTCTAACGTAATAGTATATAACGATATACGTTTAACGTAATAATATATAACGTTATACGTTATATGGTAATACTATATAACGTTACACGTTATAACGTAATACTATATGACGTTATTCGTTATATGGTAATACTATATAACGTTGTACGTTATAAGGTAATACTATATTTCGTTATACGTTATAACGTAATACTATATAACGTTATACGTTATATGGTAATACTATATAACGTTACACGTTATAACGTAATACTATATAACGTTATACGTTATACGGTAATACTATATAACGTTACACGTTGTAACGTAATACTATATAACGTTATACGTTATATGGTAATACTATATAACGTTACACGTTATAACGTAATACTATATATCGTTATACGTTATAACGTAATACTACATAACGTTATACGTTATATGGTAATACTATATAACGTTATACGTTATAACGTAATACTATATGACGTTATTCGTTATATGGTAATACTATATAACGTTGTACGTTATAAGGTAATACTATATTTCGTTATACGTTATAACGTAACACTATATAACGTTATACGTTATATGGTAATACTATATAACGTTATACGTTATAACGTAATACTATATAACGTTATACGATATAACGTAATACTATATAACGTTATACGTTATATGGTAATACTATATAACGTTATACGTTATAACGTAATACTATATGACGTCATTCGTTATAAGGTAATACTTTATAACGTTATACGTCATAACGTAATACTATATAACGTTATACGTTATAACGTAATGCTATATAACGTTATACGTTATATGGTAACACTATATAACGTTTTACGTTATAACGTAATACTATATTTCGTTATACGTTATAACGTAATACTATATAACGTTATACGTTATAACGTAATACTATATAATGTTATACGTTATAACGTAATACTATATAATATTATACGTTATAACGTAATACTATATACCGTTATACGATATAACGTAATACTATATAACGTTATACGTTATATGGTAATACTATATAACGTTATACGTCATAACGTAATACTATATAACGTTATACGTTATAACGTAATGCTATATAACGTTATACGTTATATGGTAACACTATATAACGTTTTACGTTATAACGTAATACTATATTTCGTTATACGTTTTAACGTAATACAGTATAACGTCGTACGTTCTAACGTAATACTATATAACGATATACGTTTAACGTAATACGATATAACGTTATACCTTATATGGTAATACTATATAACGTTATACGTCATAACGTAATACTATATAACGTTATACGTTATAACGTAATACTATATAATGTTATACGTTATAACGTAATACTATATAATATTATACGTTATAACGTAATACTATATACCGTTATACGATATAACGTAATACTATATAACGTTATACGTTATATGGTAATACTATATAACGTTATACGTTATAACGTAATACTATATGACGTCATTCGTTATATGGTAATACTATATAACGTTATACGTTATAACTTAATACTATATAACGTTATACGTTATATGGTAATACTATATAACGTTATACGTCATAACGTAATACTATATAACGTAATACGTTATAACGTAATACTATATAACGTTATACGATATAACGTAGTACTATATAACGTTATACGTTATATGGTAATACTATATAACGTTATACGGCATAACGTAATACTATATAACGTTATACGTTATAACGTAATACTATATAATATTATACGTTATAACGTAATACTATATACCGTTATACGATATAACGTAATACTATATAACGTTATACGTTATGTGGTAATACTATATAACGTTATACGTCATAACGTAATACTATATAACGTTATACGTTATAACGTAATGCTATATAACGTTATACGTTATATGGTAACACTATATAACGTTTTACGTTATAACGTAATACTATATTTCGTTGTACGTTATAACGTAATACTATATAACGTTATACGTTTTAACTTAATACAGTATAACGTCGTACGTTCTAACGTAATACTATATAACGATATACGTTTAACGTAATACGATATAACGTTATACCTTATATGGTAATACTATATAACGTTATACGTCATAACGTAATACTATATAACGTTATACGTTATAACGTAATACTATATAATGTTATACGTCATAACGTAATACTATATAACGTTATACGTTATAACGTAATGCTATATAACGTTATACGTTATAAGGTAATACTATATAATATTATACGTTATAACGTAATACTATATAACGTTATACGATATAACGTAATACTATATAACGTTATACGTTATAACGTAATACTATATGACGTTATACGTTATAACTTAATACTATATAACGTTATACGTTATATGGTAATACTATATAACGTTATACGTTATATGGTAATACTATATAACGTTATACGTCGTAACGTAATACTAAATAACGTTATACGTTACAACGTAATACTATAAAATGTTATACGTTATAACGTAATACTATATAATACTATACGTTATATCGTAATACTATATACCGTTATACGATATAACGTAATACTATATAACGTTATACGTTATATGGTAATACTATATAACGTTATACGTTATAACGTAATACTATATGACGTTATTCGTTATATGGTAATACTATATAACGTTATACGTTATAACTTAATACTATATAACGTTATACGTTATATGGTAATACTATATAACGTTATACGTTATATGGTAATACTATATAGCGTTATACGTCATAACGTAATACTATATAACGTTATACGTTATAACGTAATACAGTATAACGTCGTACGTTCTAACGTAATACTATATAACGATATACGTTTAACGTAATACTATATAACGTTATACGTTATATGGTAATACTATATAACGTTACACGTTATAACGTAATACTATATAACGTTATACGTTATATGGTAATACTATATAACGTTACACGTTATAACGTAATACTATATATCGTTATACGTTATAACGTAATACTATATAACGTTATACGTTATATGGTAATACTATATAACGTTATACGATATAACGTAATACTATATGACGTTATACGTTATATGGTAATACTATATAACGTTATACGTCATAGCGTAATACTAAATAACGTTATACGTCATAACGTAATACTATATAACGTTATACGTTATAACGTAATACTATATAATATTATACGTTATAACGTAATACTATATAACGTTATACGTTATATGGTAATACTATATAATGTTATACGTTATAACGTAATACTATATAACGATATACGTTTAACGTAATACGATATAACGTTATACCTTATATGGTAATACTATATAACGTTATACGTCATAACGTAATACTATATGACGTCATTCGTTATATGGTAATACTATATAACGTTATACGTTATAACTTGGTACTATATAACGTTATACGTTCTATGGTAATACTATATAACGTTATACGTTCTATGGTAATACTATATAACGTTATACGTCATAACGTAATACTATATAACGTTATACGATATAACGTAGTACTATATAACGTTATACGTTATATGGTAATACTATATAACGTTATACGTCATAACGTAATACTATATAACGTTATACGTTATAACGTAATGCTATATAACGTTATACGTTATATGGTAACACTATATAACGTTTTACGTTATAACGTAATACTATATTTCGTTATACGTTATAACGTAATACTATATAACGTTATACGATTTAACGTAATACAGTATAACGTCGTACGTTCTAACGTAATACTATATAACGATATACGTTTAACGTAATACGATATAACGTTATACTTTATATGGTAATACTATATAACGTTATACGTCATAACGTAATACGATATAACGTTATACGTTATAAGGTAATACTAT
This sequence comes from Bombus flavifrons, assembly GCF_040668555.2. Lineage (NCBI taxonomy): Eukaryota > Metazoa > Arthropoda > Insecta > Hymenoptera > Apidae > Bombus > Bombus flavifrons. The sequence goes on along the minus strand of NC_138455.1, from coordinate 4,105,315 downwards.
ATAACGTTATACGTTATAACGTAATACGATATAACGTTATACGTTATATGGTAATACTATATAACGTTATACGTTATTACGTAATACTATATGACGTTATTCGTTATATGGTAATACTATATAACGTTATACGTCATAACGTAATACTATATAACGTTATACGTTATAACGTAATACTATATGACGTTATTCGTTATATGGTAATACTATATAACGTTATACGTTATAACTTAATACTATATAACGTTATACGATATAACGTAATACGATATAACGTTATACGTTTTAACGTAATACAGTATAACGTCGTACGTTCTAACGTAATACTATATAACGATATACGTTTAACGTAATACGATATAACGTTATACCTTATATGGTAATAGTATATAACGTTATACGTTATAACGTAACACAGTATAACGTCGTACGTTCTAACGTAATACTATATAACGTTATACGTTATAACGTAATACTATATGACGTTATACGTTATATGGTAATACTATATAACGTTATACGTCATAGCGTAATACTATATAACGTTATACGTCATAACGTAATACTATATAACGTTATACGTTTTAACGTAATACAGTATAACGTCGTACGTTCTAACGTAATACTATATAACGATATACGTTTAACGTAATACGATATAACGTTATACCTTATATGGTAATAGTATATAACGTTATACGTTATAACGTAACACAGTATAACGTCGTACGTTCTAACGTTATACTATATAACGTTATACGTTATAACGTAATGCTATATAACGTTATACGTTATATGGTAATACTATATAACGTTATACGTTTAACGTAATACGATATAACGTTATACCTTATATGGTAATAGTATATAACGTTATACGTTATAACGTAACACAGTATAACGTCGTACGTTCTAACGTAATACTATATAACGTTATACGTTATAACGTAATACGATATAACGTTATACGTTATAACGTAATGCTATATAACGTTATACGTTATATGGTAACACTATATAACGTAATACGTTATAACGTAATACTATATAACGTTATACGGTATAACGTAGTACTATATAACGTTATACGTTATATGGTAATACTATATAACGTTATACGTTATAACGTAATACTATATGACGTCATTCGTTATATAGTAATACTATATAACGTTATACGTTATAACTTAATGCTATATAACGTTATACGTTATATGGTAATACTATATAACGTTATACGTCATAACGTAATACTATATAACGTTATACGTTATAACGTAATGCTATATAACGTTATACGTTATATGGTAACACTATATAACGTAATACGTTATAACGTAATACTATATAACGTTATACGATATAACGTAGTACTATATAACGTTATACGTTATATGGTAATACTATATAACGTTATACGTCATAACGTAATACTATATAACGTTATACGTTATAACGTAATGCTATATAACGTTATACGTTATATGGTAACACTATATAACGTTTTACGTTATAACGTAATACTATATTTCGTTATACGTTATAACGTAATACTATATGACGTCATTCGTTATATGGTAATACTATATAACGCTATACGGTATAACTTAATACTATATAACGTTATACGTTATATGGTAATACTATATAACGTTATACGTTATATGGTAATACTATATAACGTTATACGTCATAACGTAATACTATATAACGTTATACGTTATAACGTAATGCTATATAACGTTATACGTTATAAGGTAATACTATATAATATTATACGTTATAACGTAATACTATATAACGTTATACGATATAACGTAATACTATATAACGTTATACGTTATAACGTAATACTATATGACGTTATACGTTATAACTTAATACTATATAACGTTATACGTTATATGGTAATACTATATAACGTTATACGTTATATGGTAATACTATATAACGTTATACGTCGTAACGTAATACTATATAACGTTATACGTTACAACGTAATACTATAAAATGTTATACGTTATAACGTAATACTATATAATACTATACGTTATATCGTAATACTATATACCGTTATACGATATAACGTAATACTATATAACGTTATACGTTATATGGTAATACTATATAACGTTATACGTTATAACGTAATACTATATGACGTTATTCGTTATATGGTAATACTATATAACGTTATACGTTATAACTTAATACTATATAACGTTATACGTTATATGGTAATACTATATAACGTTATACGTTATATGGTAATACTATATAGCGTTATACGTCATAACGTAATACTATATAACGTTATACGTTATAACGTAATACAGTATAACGTCGTACGTTCTAACGTAATACTATATAACGATATACGTTTAACGTAATACTATATAACGTTATACGTTATATGGTAATACTATATAACGTTACACGTTATAACGTAATACTATATAACGTTATACGTTATATGGTAATACTATATAACGTTACACGTTATAACGTAATACTATATATCGTTATACGTTATAACGTAATACTATATAACGTTATACGTTATATGGTAATACTATATAACGTTATACGATATAACGTAATACTATATAACGTATACGTTATACGGTAATACTATACCACGTTATACGTTATAACGTAATACTATATAACGTTATACGTTATCACGTAATACTATATAACGTTATACGATATAACGTAATACTATATAACGTTATACGTTATATGGTAATACTATATAACGTTATACGTTATAACGTAATACTATATGACGTTATACGTTATATGGTAATACTATATAACGTTATACGTCATAGCGTAATACTAAATAACGTTATACGTCATAACGTAATACTATATAACGTTATACGTTATAACGTAATACTATATAATATTATACGTTATAACGTAATACTATATAACGTTATACGTTATATGGTAATACTATATAATGTTATACGTTATAACGTAATACTATATAACGATATACGTTTAACGTAATACGATATAACGTTATACCTTATATGGTAATACTATATAACGTTATACGTCATAACGTAATACTATATGACGTCATTCGTTATATGGTAATACTATATAACGTTATACGTCATAACGTAATACTATATAACGTTATACGTTATAACGTAATGCTATATAACGTTATACGTTATATGGTAACACTATATAACGTTTTACGTTATAACGTAATACTATATTTCGTTATACGTTATAACGTAATACTATATAACGTTATACGATTTAACGTAATACAGTATAACGTCGTACGTTCTAACGTAATACTATATAACGATATACGTTTAACGTAATACGATATAACGTTATACTTTATATGGTAATACTATATAACGTTATACGTCATAACGTAATACGATATAACGTTATACGTTATAAGGTAATACTATATAACGTTATACGTTATAACGTAATACGATATAACGTTATACGTTATATGGTAATACTATATAACGTTATACGTTATTACGTAATACTATATGACGTTATTCGTTATATGGTAATACTATATAACGTTATACGTCATAACGTAATACTATATAACGTTATACGTTATAACGTAATACTATATGACGTTATTCGTTATATGGTAATACTATATAACGTTATACGTTATAACTTAATACTATATAACGTTATACGATATAACGTAATACGATATAACGTTATACGTTTTAACGTAATACAGTATAACGTCGTACGTTCTAACGTAATACTATATAACGATATACGTTTAACGTAATACGATATAACGTTATACCTTATATGGTAATAGTATATAACGTTATACGTTATAACGTAACACAGTATAACGTCGTACGTTCTAACGTAATACTATATAACGTTATACGTTATAACGTAATACTATATGACGTTATACGTTATATGGTAATACTATATAACGTTATACGTCATAGCGTAATACTATATAACGTTATACGTCATAACGTAATACTATATAACGTTATACGTTTTAACGTAATACAGTATAACGTCGTACGTTCTAACGTAATACTATATAACGATATACGTTTAACGTAATACGATATAACGTTATACCTTATATGGTAATAGTATATAACGTTATACGTTATAACGTAACACAGTATAACGTCGTACGTTCTAACGTTATACTATATAACGTTATACGTTATAACGTAATGCTATATAACGTAATACGTTATATGGTAATACTATATAACGTTATACGTTTAACGTAATACGATATAACGTTATACCTTATATGGTAATAGTATATAACGTTATACGTTATAACGTAACACAGTATAACGTCGTACGTTCTAACGTAATACTATATAACGTTATACGTTATAACGTAATACGATATAACGTTATACGTTATAACGTAATGCTATATAACGTTATACGTTATATGGTAACACTATATAACGTAATACGTTATAACGTAATACTATATAACGTTATACGGTATTACGTAGTACTATATAACGTTATACGTTATATGGTAATACTATATAACGTTATACGTTATAACGTAATACTATATGACGTCATTCGTTATATAGTAATACTATATAACGTTATACGTTATAACTTAATGCTATATAACGTTATACGTTATATGGTAATACTATATAACGTTATACGTCATAACGTAATACTATATAACGTTATACGTTATAACGTAATGCTATATAACGTTATACGTTATATGGTAACACTATATAACGTAATACGTTATAACGTAATACTATATAACGTTATACGATATAACGTAGTACTATATAACGTTATACGTTATATGGTAATACTATATAACGTTATACGTCATAACGTAATACTACATAACGTTATACGTTATAACGTAATGCTATATAACGTTATACGTTATATGGTAACACTATATAACGTTTTACGTTATAACGTAATACTATATTTCGTTATACGTTATAACGTAATACTATATAACGTTATACGTTTTAACGTAATACAGTATAACGTCGTACGTTCTAACGTAATACTATATAACGATATACGTTTAACGTAATACGATATAACGTTATACCTTATATGGTAATACTATATAACGTTATACGTCATAACGTAATACGATATAACGTTATACGTTATAAGGTAATACTATATAACGTTATACGTTATAACGTAATACGATATAACGTTATACGTTATATGGTAATAGTATATAACGTTATACGTTATAACATAACACAGTATAACGTCGTACGTTCTAACGTAATACTATATAACGTTATACGTTATAACGTAATGCTATATAACGTTATACGTTATATGGTAATACTATATAACGTTATACGTTTAACGTAATACGATATAACGTTATACCTTATATGGTAATAGTATATAACGTCATACGTTATAACGTAACACAGTATAACGTCGTACGTTCTAACGTAATACTATATAACGTTATACGTTATAACGTAATACGATAAAACGTTATACGTTATAACGTAATGCTATATAACGTTATACGTTATATGGTAACACTATATAACGTAATACGTTATAACGTAATACTATATAACGTTATACGATATAACGTAGTACTATATAACGTTATACGTTATATGGTAATACTATATAACGTTATACGTTATAACGTAATACTATATGACGTCATTCGTTATATGGTAATACTATATAACGTTATACGTTATAACATAATACTATATAACGTTATACGTTATATGGTAATACTATATAACGTTATACGTCATAACGTAATACTATATAACGTTATACGTTATAACGTAGTGCTATATAACGTTCTACGTTATATGGTAACACTATATAACGTAATACGTTATAACGTAATACTATATAACGTTATACGATATAACGTAGTACTATATAACGTTATACGTTATATGGTAATACTATATAACGTTATACGTCATAACGTAATACTATATAACGTTATACGTTATAACGTAATGCTATATAACGTTATACGTTATATGGTAACACTATATAACGTTTTACGTTATAACGTAATACTATATTTCGTTATACGTTATAACGTAATACTATATAACGTTATACGTTTTAACGTAATACAGTATAACGTCGTACGTTCTAACGTAATACTATATAACGATATACGTTTAACGTAATACGATATAACGTTATACCTTATATGGTAATACTATATAACGTTATACGTCATAACGTAATACGATATAACGTTATACGTTATAAGGTAATACTATATAACGTTATACGTTATAACGTAATACGATATAACGTTATACGTTATATGGTAATACTATATAACGTTATACGTTATAACGTAATACTATATGACGTTATTCGTTATATGGTAATACTATATAACGTTATACGTTATAACGTAATACTATATGACGTCATTCGTTATATGGTAATACTATATAACGCTATACGGTATAACTTAATACTATATAACGTTATACGTTATATGGTAATACTATATAACGTTATACGTTATATGGTAATACTATATAACGTTATACGTCATAACGTAATACTATATAACGTTATACGTTATAACGTAATGCTATATAACGTTATAAGTTATATGGTAACACTATATAACGTTTTACGTTATAACGTAATACTATATTTCGTTATACGTTGTAACGTAATACTATATAACGTTATACGTTATATGGTAATACTATACCACGTTATACGTTATAACGTAATACTATATGACGTTATTCGTTATATGGTAATACTATATAACGTTATACGTTATAACTTAATACTATATAACGTTATACGTTATAACTTAATACTATATAACGTTATACGTTATATGGTAATACTATATAACGTTATACGCTATATGGTAATACTATATAACGTTATACGTTATATGGTAATGCTATATAACGTTATACGTTATATGGTAATACTATATAGCGTTATACGTCATAACGTAATACTATATAACGTTATACGTTATAACGTAACACAGTATAACGTCGTACGTTCTAACGTAATACTATATGACGTTATTCGTTATATGGTAATACTATATAACGTTATACGTTATAACTTAATACTATATAACGTTATACGTTATATGGTAATGCTATATAACGTTATACGTTATATGGTAATACTATATAGCGTTATACGTCATAACGTAATACTATATAACGTTATACGTTATAACGTAATACAGTATAACGTCGTACGTTCTAACGTAATACTATATAACGATATACGTTATAACTTAATACTATATAACGTTATACGTTATATGGTAATACTATATAACGTTATACGTTATATGGTAATACTATATAACGTTATACGTCATAACGTAATACTATATAACGTTATACGTTACAACGTAATACTATAAAATGTTATACGTTATAACGTAATACTATATAATACTATACGTTATATCGTAATACTATATACCGTTATACGATATAACGTAATACTATATAACGTTATACGTTATATGGTAGTACTATATAACGTTATACGTTATAACGTAATACCATATGACGTTATTCGTTATATGGTAATACTATATAACGTTATACGTTATAACGTAATACTATATAACGTTATACGATATAACGTAATACTATATAGCGTTATACGTTATAACGTAATACTATATGACGTTATACGTTATAACTTAATACTATATAACGTTATACGTTATATGGTAATACTATATAACGTTACACGTTATAACGTAATACTATATATCGTTATACGTTATAACGTAATACTATATAACGTTATACGTTATATGGTAATACTATATAACGTTATACGTTATATGGTAATACTATATAACGTTATACGTTATAACGTAATACTATATGACGTTATTCGTTATATGGTAATACTATATAACGTTGTACGTTATAAGGTAATACTATATTTCGTTAAACGTTATAACGTAATACTATGTAACGTTATACGTTATATGGTAATACTATATAACGTTATACGTTATAACGTAATACTATATAACGGAATACGTCATAACGTAATACTATATAACGTTATACGTTATATGGTAATACTATATAACGTTATACGATATAACGTAATACTATATAACGTATACGTTATACGGTAATACTATACCACGTTATACGTTATAACGTAATACTATATAACGTTATACGTTATCACGTAATACTATATAACGTTATACGATATAACGTAATACTATATAACGTTATACGTTATAACGTAATACTATATGACGTCATTCGTTATATGGTAATACTATATAACGCTATACGGTATAACTTAATACTATATAACGTTATACGTTATATGGTAATACTATATAACGTTATACGTTATATGGTAATACTATATAACGTTATACGTCATAACGTAATACTATATAACGTTATACGTTATAACGTAATGCTATATAACGTTATACGTTATAAGGTAATACTATATAATATTATACGTTATAACGTAATACTATATAACGTTATACGATATAACGTAATACTATATAACGTTATACGTTATAACGTAATACTATATGACGTTATACGTTATAACTTAATACTATATAACGTTATACGTTACAACGTAATACTATAAAATGTTATACGTTATAACGTAATACTATATAATACTATACGTTATATCGTAATACTATATACCGTTATACGATATAACGTAATACTATATAACGTTATACGTTATATGGTAATACTATATAACGTTATACGTTATATGGTAATACTATATAACGTTATACGTTATAACGTAATACTATATGACGTTATTCGTTATATGGTAATACTATATAACGTTGTACGTTATAAGGTAATACTATATTTCGTTATACGTTATAACGTAATACTATGTAACGTTATACGTCGTAACGTAATACTATATAACGTTATACGTTACAACGTAATACTATAAAATGTTATACGTTATAACGTAATACTATATAATACTATACGTTATATCGTAATACTATATACCGTTATACGATATAACGTAATACTATATAACGTTATACGTTATATGGTAATACTATATAACGTTATACGTTATAACGTAATACTATATGACGTTATTCGTTATATGGTAATACTATATAACGTTATACGTTATAACTTAATACTATATAACGTTATACGTTATATGGTAATACTATATAACGTTATACGTTATATGGTAATACTATATAGCGTTATACGTCATAACGTAATACTATATAACGTTATACGTTATAACGTAATACAGTATAACGTCGTACGTTCTAACGTAATACTATATAACGATATACGTTTAACGTAATACTATATAACGTTATACGTTATATGGTAATACTATATAACGTTACACGTTATAACGTAATACTATATAACGTTATACGTTATATGGTAATACTATATAACGTTACACGTTATAACGTAATACTATATATCGTTATACGTTATAACGTAATACTATATAACGTTATACGTTATATGGTAATACTATATAACGTTATACGATATAACGTAATACTATATAACGTATACGTTATACGGTAATACTATACCACGTTATACGTTATAACGTAATACTATATAACGTTATACGTTATCACGTAATACTATATAACGTTATACGATATAACGTAATACTATATAACGTTATACGTTATATGGTAATACTATATAACGTTATACGTTATAACGTAATACTATATGACGTTATACGTTATATGGTAATACTATATAACGTTATACGTCATAGCGTAATACTAAATAACGTTATACGTCATAACGTAATACTATATAACGTTATACGTTATAACGTAATACTATATAATATTATACGTTATAACGTAATACTATATAACGTTATACGTTATATGGTAATACTATATAATGTTATACGTTATAACGTAATACTATATAACGATATACGTTTAACGTAATACGATATAACGTTATACCTTATATGGTAATACTATATAACGTTATACGTCATAACGTAATACTATATGACGTCATTCGTTATATGGTAATACTATATAACGTTATACGTTATAACTTGATACTATATAACGTTATACGTTCTATGGTAATACTATATAACGTTATACGTCATAACGTAATACTATATAACGTTATACGATATAACGTAGTACTATATAACGTTATACGTTATATGGTAATACTATATAACGTTATACGTCATAACGTAATACTATATAACGTTATACGTTATAACGTAATGCTATATAACGTTATACGTTATATGGTAACACTATATAACGTTTTACGTTATAACGTAATACTATATTTCGTTATACGTTATAACGTAATACTATATAACGTTATACGATTTAACGTAATACAGTATAACGTCGTACGTTCTAACGTAATACTATATAACGATATACGTTTAACGTAATACGATATAACGTTATACCTTATATGGTAATACTATATAACGTTATACGTCATAACGTAATACGATATAACGTTATACGTTATAAGGTAATACTATATAACGTTATACGTTATAACGTAATACGATATAACGTTATACGTTATATGGTAATACTATATAACGTTATACGTTATTACGTAATACTATATGACGTTATTCGTTATATGGTAATACTATATAACGTTATACGTCATAACGTAATACTATATAACGTTATACGTTATAACGTAATACTATATGACGTTATTCGTTATATGGTAATACTATATAACGTTATATGTTATAACTTAATACTATATAACGTTATACGATATAACGTAATACGATATAACGTTATACGTTTTAACGTAATACAGTATAACGTCGTACGTTCTAACGTAATACTATATAACGATATACGTTTAACGTAATACGATATAACGTTATACCTTATATGGTAATAGTATATAACGTTATACGTTATAACGTAACACAGTATAACGTCGTACGTTCTAACGTAATACTATATAACGTTATACGTTATAACGTAATACTATATGACGTTATACGTTATATGGTAATACTATATAACGTTATACGTCATAGCGTAATACCATATAACGTTATACGTCATAACGTAATACTATATAACGTTATACGTTTTAACGTAATACAGTATAACGTCGTACGTTCTAACGTAATACTATATAACGATATACGTTTAACGTAATACGATATAACGTTATACCTTATATGGTAATAGTATATAACGTTATACGTTATAACGTAACACAGTATAACGTCGTACGTTCTAACGTTATACTATATAACGTTATACGTTATAACGTAATGCTATATAACGTTATACGTTATATGGTAATACTATATAACGTTATACGTTTAACGTAATACGATATAACGTTATACCTTATATGGTAATAGTATATAACGTTATACGTTATAACGTAACACAGTATAACGTCGTACGTTCTAACGTAATACTATATAACGTTATACGTTATAACGTAATACGATATAACGTTATACGTTATAACGTAATGCTATATAACGTTATACGTTATATGGTAACACTATATAACGTAATACGTTATAACGTAATACTATATAACGTTATACGGTATAACGTAGTACTATATAACGTTATACGTTATATGGTAATACTATATAACGTTATACGTTATAACGTAATACTATATGACGTCATTCGTTATATAGTAATACTATATAACGTTATACGTTATAACTTAATGCTATATAACGTTATACGTTATATGGTAATACTATATAACGTTATACGTCATAACGTAATACTATATAACGTTATACGTTATAACGTAATGCTATATAACGTTATACGTTATATGGTAACACTATATAACGTAATACGTTATAACGTAATACTATATAACGTTATACGATATAACGTAGTACTATATAACGTTATACGTTATATGGTAATACTATATAACGTTATACGTCATAACGTAATACTATATAACGTTATACGTTATAACGTAATGCTATATAACGTTATACGTTATATGGTAACACTATATAACGTTTTACGTTATAACGTAATACTATATTTCGTTATACGTTATAACGTAATACTATATAACGTTATACGTTTTAACGTAATACAGTATAACGTCGTACGTTCTAACGCAATACTATATAACGATATACGTTTAACGAAATACGATATAACGTTATACCTTATATGGTAATACTATATAACGTTATACGTCATAACGTAATACGATATAACGTTATACGTTATAAGGTAACACTATATAACGTTATACGTTATAACGTAATACGATATAACGTTATACGTTATATGGTAATAGTATATAACGTTATACGTTATAACGTAACACAGTATAACGTCGTACGTTCTAACGTAATACTATATAACGTTATACGTTATAACGTAATGCTATATAACGTTATACGTTATATGGTAATACTATATAACGTTATACGTTTAACGTAATACGATATAACGTTATACCTTATATGGTAATAGTATATAACGTTATACGTTATAACGTAACACAGTATAACGTCGTACGTTCTAACGTAATACTATATAACGTTATACGTTATAACGTAATACGATATAACGTTATACGTTATAACGTAATGCTATATAACGTTATACGTTATATGGTAACACTATATAACGTAATACGTTATAACGTTATACGATATAACGTAGTACTATATAACGTTATACGTTATATGGTAATACTATATAACGTTATACGTTATAACGTAATACTATATGACGTCATTCGTTATATGGTAATACTATATAACGTTATACGTTATAACTTAATACTATATAACGTTATACGTTATATGGTAATACTATATAACGTTATACGTCATAACGTAATACTATATAACGTTATACGTTATAACGTAATGCTATATAACGTTCTACGTTATATGGTAACACTATATAACGTAATACGTTATAACGTAATACTATATAACGTTATACGATATAACGTAGTACTATATAACGTTATACGTTATATGGTAACACTATATAACGTTTTACGTTATAACGTAATACTATATTTCGTTATACGTTATAACGTAATACTATATAACGTTATACGTTTTAACGTAATACAGTATAACGTCGTACGTTCTAACGTAATACTATATAACGATATACGTTTAACGTAATACGATATAACGTTATACCTTATATGGTAATACTATATAACGTTATACGTCATAACGTAATACGATATAACGTTATACGTTATAAGGTAATACTATAACGTTATACGTTATAACGTAACACGATATAACGTTATACGTTATATGGTAATACTATATAACGTTATACGTTATAACGTAATACTATATGACGTTATTCGTTATATGGTAATACTATATAACGTTATACGTCATAACGTAATACTATATAACGTTATACGTTATAACGTAATACTATATGACGTTATTCGTTATATGGTAATACTATATAACGTTATACGTTATAACGTAATACTATATGACGTTATTCGTTATATGGTAATACTATATAACGTTATACGTTATAACTTAATACTATATAACGTTATACGATATAACGTGATACGATATAACGTTATACGTTTTAACGTAATACAGTATAACGTCGTACGTTCTAACGTAATACTATATAGCGATATACGTTTAACGTAATACGATATAACGTTATACCTTATATGGTAATAGTATATAACGTTATACGTTATAACGTAACACAGTATAACGTCGTACGTTCTAACGTAATACTATATAACGTTATACGTTATAACGTAATGCTATATAACGTTATACGTTATATGGTAATACTATATAACGTTATACGTTTAACGTAATACGATATAACGTTATACCTTATATGGTAATAGTATATAACGTTATACGTTATAACGTAACACAGTATAACGTCGTACGTTCTAACGTAATACGATATAACGTTATACGTTATAACGTAATGCTATATAACGTTATACGTTATATGGTAACACTATATAACGTAATACGTTATAACGTAATACTATATAACGTTATACGATATAACGTAGTACTATATAACGTTATACGTTATATGGTAATACTATATAACGTTATACGTTATAACGTAATACTATATGACGTCATTCGTTATATGGTAATACTATATAACGTTATACGTTATAACTTAATACTATATAACGTTATACGATATAACGTAATACTATATAACGTTATACGTTATAACGTAATACTATATGACGTTATACGTTATATGGTAATACTATACAACGTTATACGTCATAGCGTAATACTATATAACGTTATACGTCATAACGTAATACTATATAACGTTATACGTTTTAACGTAATACAGTATAACGTCGTACGTTCTAACGTAATACTATATAACGATATACGTTTAACGTAATACGATATAACGTTATACCTCATATGGTAATAGTATATAACGTTATACGTTATAACGTAACACAGTATAACGTCGTACGTTCTAACGTAATACTATATAACGTTATACGTTATAACGTAATGCTATATAACGTTATACGTTATATGGTAATACTATATAACGTTATACGTTTAACGTAATACGATATAACGTTATACCTTATATGGTAATAGTATATAACGTTATACGTTATAACGTAACACAGTATAACGTCGTACGTTCTAACGTAATACTATATAACGTTATACGTTATAACGTAATACGATATAACGTTATACGTTATAACGTAATGCTATATAACGTTATACGTTATATGGTAACACTATATAACGTAATACGTTATAACGTAATACTATATAACGTTATACGGTATAACGTAGTACTATATAACGTTATACGTTATATGGTAATACTATATAACGTTATACGTCATAACGTAATACTATATAACGTTATACGTTATAACGTAATGCTATATAACGTTATACGTTATATGGTAACACTATATAACGTTTTACGTTATAACGTAATACTATATTTCGTTATACGTTATAACGTAATACTATATAACATTATACGTTTTAACGTAATACAGTATAACGTCGTACGTTCTAACGTAATACTATATAACGATATACGTTTAACGAAATACGATATAACGTTATACCTTATATGGTAATACTATATAACGTTATACGTCATAACGTAATACGATATAACGTTATACGTTATAAGGTAACACTATATAACGTTATACGTTATAACGTAATACGATATAACGTTATACGTTATATGGTAATAGTATATAACGTTATACGTTATAACGTAACACAGTATAACGTCGTACGTTCTAACGTAATACTATATAACGTTATACGTTATAACGTAATGCTATATAACGTTATACGTTATATGGTAATACTATATAACGTTATACGTTTAACGTAATACGATATAACGTTATACCTTATATGGTAATAGTATATAACGTTATACGTTATAACGTAACACAGTATAACGTCGTACGTTCTAACGTAATACTATATAACGTTATACGTTATAACGTAATACGATATAACGTTATACGTTATAACGTAATGCTATATAACGTTATACGTTATATGGTAACACTATATAACGTAATACGTTATAACGTAATACTATATAACGTTATACGGTATAACGTAGTACTATATAACGTTATACGTTATATGGTAATACTATATAACGTTATACGTTATAACGTAATACTATATGACGTCATTCGTTATATAGTAATACTATATAACGTTATACGTTATAACTTAATGCTATATAACGTTATACGTTATATGGTAATACTATATAACGTTATACGTCATAACGTAATACTATATAACGTTATACGTTATAACGTAATGCTATATAACGTTATACGTTATATGGTAACACTATATAACGTAATACGTTATAACGTAATACTATATAACGTTATACGATATAACGTAGTACTATATAACGTTATACGTTATATGGTAATACTATATAACGTTATACGTCATAACGTAATACTATATAACGTTATACGTTATAACGTAATGCTATATAACGTTATACGTTATATGGTAACACTATATAACGTTTTACGTTATAACGTAATACTATATTTCGTTATACGTTATAACGTAATACTATATAACGTTATACGTTTTAACGTAATACAGTATAACGTCGTACGTTCTAACGTAATACTATATAACGATATACGTTTAACGAAATACGATATAACGTTATACCTTATATGGTAATACTATATAACGTTATACGTCATAACGTAATACGATATAACGTTATACGTTATAAGGTAACACTATATAACGTTATACGTTATAACGTAATACGATATAACGTTATACGTTATATGGTAATAGTATATAACGTTATACGTTATAACGTAACGCAGTATAACGTCGTACGTTCTAACGTAATACTATATAACGTTATACGTTATAACGTAATGCTATATAACGTTATACGTTATATGGTAATACTATATAACGTTATACGTTTAACGTAATACGATATAACGTTATACCATATATGGTAATAGTATATAACGTTATACGTTATAACGTAACACAGTATAACGTCGTACGTTCTAACGTAATACTATATAACGTTATACGTTATAACGTAATACGATATAACGTTATACGTTATAACGTAATGCTATATAACGTTATACGTTATATGGTAACACTATATAACGTAATACGTTATAACGTTATACGATATAACGTAGTACTATATAACGTTATACGTTATATGGTAATACTATATAACGTTATACGTTATAACGTAATACTATATGACGTCATTCGTTATATGGTAATACTATATAACGTTATACGTTATAACTTAATACTATATAACGTTATACGTTATATGGTAATACTATATAACGTTATACGTCATAACGTAATACTATATAACGTTATACGTTATAACGTAATGCTATATAACGTTCTACGTTATATGGTAACACTATATAACGTAATACGTTATAACGTAATACTATATAACGTTATACGATATAACGTAGTACTATATAACGTTATACGTTATATGGTAATACTATATAACGTTATACGTCATAACGTAATACTATATAACGTTATACGTTATAACGTAATGCTATATAACGTTATACGTTATATGGTAACACTATATAACGTTTTACGTTATAACGTAATACTATATTTCGTTATACGTTATAACGTAATACTATATAACGTTATACGTTTTAACGTAATACAGTATAACGTCGTACGTTCTAACGTAATACTATATAACGATATACGTTTAACGTAATACGATATAACGTTATACCTTATATGGTAATACTATATAACGTTATACGTCATAACGTAATACGATATAACGTTATACGTTATAAGGTAATACTATAACGTTATACGTTATAACGTAATACGATATAACGTTATACGTTATATGGTAATACTATATAACGTTATACGTTATAACGTAATACTATATGACGTTATTCGTTATATGGTAATACTATATAACGTTATACGTCATAACGTAATACTATATAACGTTATACGTTATAACGTAATACTATATGACGTTATTCGTTATATGGTAATACTATATAACGTTATACGTCATAACGTAATACTATATAACGTTATACGTTATATGGTAACACTATATAACGTAATACGTTATAACGTAATACTATATAACGTTATACGATATAACGTAGTACTATATAACGTTATACGTTATATGGTAATACTATATAACATTATACGTTATAACGTAATACTATATGACGTCATTCGTTATATGGTAATACGATATAACGTTATACGTTATAACTTAATACTATATAACGTTATACGTTATATGGTAATACTATATAACGTTATACGTTATATGGTAATACTATATAACGTTATACGTCATAACGTAATACTATATAACGTTATACGTTATAACGTAATGCTATATAACGTTATACGTTATATGGTAACACTATATAACGTAATAAGTTATAACGTAATACTATATAACGTTATACGATATAACGTAGTACTATATAACGTTATACGTTATATGGTAATACTATATAACGTTATACGTCATAACGTAATACTATATAACGTTATACGTTATAACGTAATGCTATATAACGTTATACGTTATATGGTAACACTATATAACGTTTTACGTTATAACGTAATACTATATTTCGTTATACGTTATAACGTAATACTATATAACGTTATACGTTTTAACGTAATACAGTATAACGTCGTACGTTCTAACGTAATACTATATAACGATATACGTTTAACGTAATACGATATAACGTTATACCTTATATGGTAATACTATATAACGTTATACGTCATAACGTAATACGATATAACGTTATACGTTATAAGGTAATACTATATAACGTTATACGTTATAACGTAATACGATATAACGTTATACGTTATATGGTAATAGTATATAACGTTATACGTTATATGGTAATAGTATATAACGTTATACGTTATAACGTAACACAGTATAACGTCGTACGTTCTAACGTAATACTATATAACGTTATACGTTATAACGTAATGCTATATAACGTTATACGTTATATGGTAACACTATATAACGTTTTACGTAATAACGTAATACTATATTTCGTTATACGTTATAACGTAATACTATATAACGTTATACGTTTTAACGTAATACAGTATAACGTCGTACGTTCTAACGTAATACTATATAACGATATACGTCATAACGTAATACTATATGACGTCATTCGTTATATGGTAATACTATATAACGTTATACGTTATAACTTGATACTATATAACGTTATACGTTCTATGGTAATACTATAAAACGTTATACGTCATAACGTAATACTATATAACGTTATACGATATAACGTAGTACTATATAACGTTATACGTTATATGGTAATACTATATAACGTTATACGTCATAACGTAATACTATATAACGTTATACGTTATAACGTAATGCTATATAACGTTATACGTTATATGGTAACACTATATAACGTTTTACGTTATAACGTAATACTATATTTCGTTATACGTTATAACGTAATACTATATAACGTTATACGTTTTAACGTAATACAGTATAACGTCGTACGTTCTAACGTAATACTATATAACGATATACGTT
Source organism: Bombus flavifrons (assembly GCF_040668555.2). Classification (NCBI taxonomy): domain Eukaryota; kingdom Metazoa; phylum Arthropoda; class Insecta; order Hymenoptera; family Apidae; genus Bombus; species Bombus flavifrons. The sequence continues at coordinate 4,086,078 of NC_138455.1, read as the reverse complement.
TAACGAAATACGATATAACGTTATACCTTATATGGTAATACTATATAACGTTATACGTCATAACGTAATACGATATAACGTTATACGTTATAAGGTAATACTATATAACGTTATACGTTATAACGTAATACGATATAACGTTATACGTTATATGGTAATACTATATAACGTTATACGTTATTACGTAATACTATATGACGTTATTCGTTATATGGTAATACTATATAACGTTATACGTCATAACGTAATACTATATAACGTTATACGTTATAACGTAATACTATATGACGTTATTCGTTATATGGTAATACTATATAACGTTATACGTTATAACTTAATACTATATAACGTTATACGATATAACGTAATACGATATAACGTTATACGTTTTAACGTAATACAGTATAACGTCGTACGTTCTAACGTAATACTATATAACGATATACGTTTAACGTAATACGATATAACGTTATACCTTATATGGTAATAGTATATAACGTTATACGTTATAACGTAACACAGTATAACGTCGTACGTTCTAACGTAATACTATATAACGTTATACGTTATAACGTAATACTATATGACGTTATACGTTATATGGTAATACTATACAACGTTATACGTCATAGCGTAATACTATATAACGTTATACGTCATAACGTAATACTATATAACGTTATACGTTTTAACGTAATACAGTATAACGTCGTACGTTCTAACGTAATACTATATAACGATATACGTTTAACGAAATACGATATAACGTTATACCTTATATGGTAATACTATATAACGTTATACGTCATAACGTAATACGATATAACGTTATACGTTATAAGGTAATACTATATAACGTTATACGTTATTACGTAATACTATATGACGTTATTCGTTATATGGTAATACTATATAACGTTATACGTCATAACGTAATACTATATAACGTTATACGTTATAACGTAATACTATATGACGTTATTCGTTATATGGTAATACTATATAACGTTATACGTTATAACTTAATACTATATAACGTTATACGATATAACGTAATACGATATAACGTTATACGTTTTAACGTAATACAGTATAACGTCGTACGTTCTAACGTAATACTATATAACGATATACGTTTTAACGTAATACAGTATAACGTCGTACGTTCTAACGTAATACTATATAACGATATACGTTTAACGTAATACGATATAACGTTATACCTTATATGGTAATAGTATATAACGTTATACGTTATAACGTAACACAGTATAACGTCGTACGTTCTAACGTAATACTATATAACGTTATACGTCATAACGTAATACTATATAACGTTATACGTTATAACGTAATGCTATATAACGTTCTACGTTATATGGTAACACTATATAACGTAATACGTTATAACGTAATACTATATAACGTTATACGATATAACGTAGTACTATATAACGTTATACGTTATATGGTAATACTATATAACGTTATACGTCATAACGTAATACTATATAACGTTATACGTTATAACGTAATGCTATATAACGTTATACGTTATATGGTAACACTATATAACGTTTTACGTTATAACGTAATACTATATTTCGTTATACGTTATAACGTAATACTATATAACGTTATACGTTTTAACGTAATACAGTATAACGTCGTACGTTCTAACGTAATACTATATAACGATATACGTTTAACGAAATACGATATAACGTTATACCTTATATGGTAATACTATATAACGTTATACGTCATAACGTAATACGATATAACGTTATACGTTATAAGGTAACACTATATAACGTTATACGTTATATGGTAATACTATATAACGTTATACGTTTAACGTAATACGATATAACGTTATACCTTATATGGTAATAGTATATAACGTTATACGTTATAACGTAACACAGTATAACGTCGTACGTTCTAACGTAATACTATATAACGTTATACGTTATAACGTAATACGATATAACGTTATACGTTATAACGTAATGCTATATAACGTTATACGTTATATGGTAACACTATATAACGTAATACGTTATAACGTTATACGATATAACGTAGTACTATATAACGTTATACGTTATATGGTAATACTATATAACGTTATACGTTATAACGTAATACTATATGACGTCATTCGTTATATGGTAATACTATATAACGTTATACGTTATAACTTAATACTATATAACGTTATACGTTATATGGTAATACTATATAACGTTATACGTCATAACGTAATACTATATAACGTTATACGTTATAACGTAATGCTATATAACGTTCTACGTTATATGGTAACACTATATAACGTAATACGTTATAACGTAATACTATATAACGTTATACGATATAACGTAGTACTATATAACGTTATACGTTATATGGTAATACTATATAACGTTATACGTCATAACGTAATACTATATAACGTTATACGTTATAACGTAATGCTATATAACGTTATACGTTATATGGTAACACTATATAACGTTTTACGTTATAACGTAATACTATATTTCGTTATACGTTATAACGTAATACTATATAACGTTATACGTTTTAACGTAATACAGTATAACGTCGTACGTTCTAACGTAATACTATATAACGATATACGTTTAACGTAATACGATATAACGTTATACCTTATATGGTAATACTATATAACGTTATACGTCATAACGTAATACGATATAACGTTATACGTTATAAGGTAATACTATAACGTTATACGTTATAACGTAATACGATATAACGTTATACGTTATATGGTAATACTATATAACGTTATACGTTATAACGTAATACTATATGACGTTATTCGTTATATGGTAATACTATATAACGTTATACGTCATAACGTAATACTACATAACGTTATACGTTATAACGTAATACTATATGACGTTATTCGTTATATGGTAATACTATATAACGTTATACGTTATAACTTAATACTATATAACGTTATACGATATAACGTGATACGATATAACGTTATACGTTTTAACGTAATACAGTATAACGTCGTACGTTCTAACGTAATACTATATAGCGATATACGTTTAACGTAATACGATATAACGTTATACCTTATATGGTAATAGTATATAACGTTATACGTTATAACGTAACATAGTATAACGTCGTACGTTATAACGTAATACTATATAACGTTATACGTTATAACGTAATACTATATGACGTTATACGTTATATGGTAATACTATATAACGTTATACGTCATAGCGTAATACTATATAACGTTACACGTCATAACGTAATACTATATAACGTTATACGTTTTAACGTAATACAGTATAACGTCGTACGTTCTAACGTAATACTATATAACGATATACGTTTAACGTAATACGATATAACGTTATACCTTATATGGTAATAGTATATAACGTTATACGTTATAACGTAACACAGTATAACGTCGTACGTTCTAACGTAATACTATATAACGTTATACGTTATAACGTAATGCTATATAACGTTATACGTTATATGGTAATACTATATAACGTTATACGTTTAACGTAATACGATATAACGTTATACCTTATATGGTAATAGTATATAACGTTATACGTTATAACGTAACACAGTATAACGTCGTACGTTCTAACGTAATACGATATAACGTTATACGTTATAACGTAATGCTATATAACGTTATACGTTATATGGTAACACTATATAACGTAATACGTTATAACGTAATACTATATAACGTTATACGATATAACGTAGTACTATATAACGTTATACGTTATATGGTAATACTATATAACGTTATACGTTATAACGTAATACTATATGACGTCATTCGTTATATGGTAATACTATATAACGTTATACGTTATAACTTAATACTATATAACGTTATACGTTATATGGTAATACTATATAACGTTATACGTCATAACGTAATACTATATAACGTTATACGTTATAACGTAATGCTATATAACGTTATACGTTATATGGTAACACTATATAACGTAATAAGTTATAACGTAATACTATATAACGTTATACGATATAACGTAGTACTATATAACGTTATACGTTATATGGTAATACTATATAACGTTATACGTCATAACGTAATACTATATAACGTTATACGTTATAACGTAATGCTATATAACGTTATACGTTATATGGTAACACTATATAACGTTTTACGTTATAACGTAATACTATATTTCGTTATACGTTATAACGTAATACTATATAACGTTATACGTTTTAACGTAATACAGTATAACGTCGTACGTTCTAACGTAATACTATATAACGATATACGTTTAACGTAATACGATATAACGTTATACCTTATATGGTAATACTATATAACGTTATACGTCATAACGTAATACGATATAACGTTATACGTTATAAGGTAATACTATATAACGTTATACGTTATAACGTAATACGATATAACGTTATACGTTATATGGTAATAGTATATAACGTTATACGTTATATGGTAATAGTATATAACGTTATACGTTATAACGTAACACAGTATAACGTCGTACGTTCTAACGTAATACTATATAACGTTATACGTTATAACGTAATGCTATATAACGTTATACGTTATATGGTAACACTATATAACGTTTTACGTTATAACGTAATACTATATTTCGTTATACGTTATAACGTAATACTATATAACGTTATACGTTTTAACGTAATACAGTATAACGTCGTACGTTCTAACGTAATACTATATAACGATATACGTTTAACGTAATACGATATAACGTTATACCTTATATGGTAATACTATATAACGTTATACGTCATAACGTAATACGATATAACGTTATACGTTATAAGGTAATACTATATAACGTTATACGTTATAACGTAATACGATATAACGTTATACGTTATATGGTAATACTATATAACGTTATACGTTATAACGTAATACTATATGACGTTATTCGTTATATGGTAATACTATATAACGTTATACGTCATAACGTAATACTATATATCGTTATACGTTATAACGTAATACTATATGACGTTATTCGTTATATGGTAATACTATATAACGTTATACGTTATAACTTAATACTATATAACGTTATACGATATAACGTAATACGATATAACGTTATACGTTTTAACGTAATACAGTATAACGTCGTACGTTCTAACGTAATACTATATAACGATATACGTTTAACGTAATACGATATAACGTTATACCTTATATGGTAATAGTATATAACGTTATACGTTATAACGTAACACAGTATAACGTCGTACGTTCTAACGTAATACTATATAACGTTATACGTTATAACGTAATACTATATGACGTTATACGTTATATGGTAATACTATATAACGTTATACGTCATAGCGTAATACTATATAACGTTATACGTCATAACGTAATACTATATAACGTTATACGTTTTAACGTAATACAGTATAACGTCGTACGTTCTAACGTAATACGATATAACGTTATACCTTATATGGTAATAGTATATAACGTTATATGTTATAACGTAACACAGTATAACGTCGTACGTTCTAACGTAATACTATATAACGTTATACGTAATAACGTAATGCTATATAACGTTATACGTTATATGGTAATACTATATAACGTTATACGTTTAACGTAATACGATATAACGTTATACCTTATATGGTAATAGTATATAACGTTATACGTTATAACGTAACACAGTATAACGTCGTACGTTCTAACGTAATACTATATAACGTTATACGTTATAACGAAATACGATATAACGTTATTCGTTATATGGTAATACTATATAACGTTATACGTTATAACGTAATACGATATAACGTTATACGTTATAACGTAATACTATATAATGTTATACGTTATAACGTAACACAGTATAACGTCGTACGTTCTAACGTAATACTATATAACGTTATACGTTATAACGTAATGCTATATAACGTTATACGTTATATGGTAACACTATATAACGTTTTACGTTATAACGTAATACTATATTTCGTTATACTTTATAACGTAATACAGTATAACGTCGTACGTTCTAACGTAATACTATATAACGATATACGTTTAACGTAATACTATATAACGTTTTACGTTATAACGTAATACTATATTTCGTTATACGTTATAACGTAATACTATATAACGTTACACGTTATATGGTAATACTATATAACGTTATACGTGATAACGTAATACTATATAACGTTATACGTTATAACGTAATACTATATAATGTTATACGTTATAACGTAATACTATATAATATCATACGTTATAACGTAATACTATATACCGTTATACGATATAACGTAATACTATATAACGTTTTACGTTATATGGTAATACTATATAACGTTATACGTTGTAACGTAATACTATATGACGTTATTCATTATATTGTAATACTATACAACGTTATACGTTATAACTTAATACTATATAACGTTATACGTTATATGGTAACACTATATAACGTTTTACGTTATAACGTAATACTATACTTCGTTATACTTTATAACGTAATACTATATAACGTTAAACTTTATATGGTAATACTACATAACGTTATACGTTATAACGTAATACTATATGACGTTATTCGTTATAACGTAATACTATATAAAGTTATACGTCATAACGTAATACTATATAACGTTATACGCTATAACGTAAAACTATATAACGTTATACATTATAACGTAATGCTATATAACGTTATACGTTATATGGTGATACTATATAACGTTATACGTTATAACGTAATACTATATTTCGTTATACGTTATATGGTAATACTATATAACGTTATACGTCATAACGTAATACTATATATCGTTATACGTTATAACGTAATACTATATAATGTTATACGTTATAACGTAATACTATATCATATTATACGTTATAACGTAATACTATATAACGTTATACGATATAACGTAATACTATATAACGTTATACGTTATAACGTAATACTATATGACGTTATACGTTATAACTTAATACTATATAACGTTATACGTTATATGGTAATACTATATAACGTTATACGTTATATGGTAATACTATATAACGTTATACGTCATAACGTAATACTATATAACGTTATACGTTATAACGTAATACTATAAAATGTTATACGTTATAACGTAATACTATATAATATTATACGTTATAACGTAATACTATATACCGTTATACGATATAACGTAATACTATATAACGTTATACGTTATATGGTAGTACTATATAACGTTATACGTTATAACGTAATACTATATAATATCATACGTTATAACGTAATACTATATACCGTTATACGATATAACGTAATACTATATAACGTTTTACGTTATATGGTAATACTATATAACGTTATACGTTGTAACGTAATACTATATGACGTTATTCATTATATGGTAATACTATACAAGGTTATACGTTATAACTTAATACTATATAACGTTATACGTTATAACGTAATACTATATAACGTTATACGTTATATGGTAATACTATATAACGTTATACGTTATATGGTATTACTATATAACGTTATACGTCATAACGTAATACTATATAACGTTATACGTTATAACGTAATACTATAAAATGTTATACGTTATAACGTAATACTATATAATATTATACGTTATAACGTAATACTATATACCGTTATACGATATAACGTAATACTATATAACGTTATACGTTATATGGTAGTACTATATAACGTTATACGTTATAACGTAATACCATATGACGTTATTCGTTATATGGTAATACTATATAACGTTATACGTTATAACGTAATACTATATGACGTTATTCGTTATATGGTAATACTATATAACGTTATACGTTATAACTTAATACTATATAACGTTATACGTTATAACTTAATACTATATAACGTTATACGTTATAACGTAATACTATATAACGTTATACGTTATCACGTAATACTATATAACGTTATACGATATAACGTAATACTATATAACGTTATACGTTATATGGTAATACTATATAACGTTATACGTTATAACGTAATACTATATGACGTTATTCGTTATATGGTAATACTATATAACGTTATACGTCATAACGTAATACTATATAACGTTATACGTTATAACTTAATACTATATAACGTTATACGATATAACGTAATACGATATAACGTTATACCTTATATGGTAATAGTATATAACGTTATACGTTATAACGTAACACAGTATAACGTCGTACGTTCTAACGTAATACTATATAACGTTATACGTTATAACGTAATACTATATGACGTTATACGTTATATGGTAATACTATATAACGTTATACGTCATAGCGTAATACTATATAACGTTATACGTCATAACGTAATACTATATAACGTTATACGTTTTAACGTAATACAGTATAACGTCGTACGTTCTAACGTAATACTATATAACGTTATACGTCATAACGTAATGCTATATAACGTTATACGTTATATGGTAACACTATATAACGTTTTACGTTATAACGTAATACTATATTTCGTTATACGTTATAACGTAATACAGTATAACGTCGTACGTTCTAACGTAATACTATATAACGATATACGTTTAACGTAATACTATATAACGTTTTACGTTATAACGTAATACTATATTTCGTTATACGTTATAACGTAATACTATATAACGTTACACGTTATATGGTAATACTATATAACGTTATACGTCATAACGTAATACTATATAACGTTATACGTTATAATGTAATACTATATAACGTTATACGTTATCACGTAATACTATATAACGTTATACGATATAACGTAATAATATATAACGTTATACGTTATATGGTAATACTATATAACGTTATACGTCATAACGTAATACTATATAACGTTATACGATATAACGTAATACGATATAACGTTATACCTTATATGGTAATAGTATATAACGTTATACGTTATAACGTAACACAGTATAACGTCGTACGTTCTAACGTAATACTATATAACGTTATACGTTATAACGTAATACTATATGACGTTATACGTTATATGGTAATACTATATAACGTTATACGTCATAGCGTAATACTATATAACGTTATACGTCATAACGTAATACTATATAACGTTATACGTTTTAACGTAATACAGTATAACGTCGTACGTTCTAACGTAATACTATATAACGTTATACGTCATAACGTAATGCTATATAACGTTATACGTTATATGGTAACACTATATAATGTTTTACGTTATAACGTAATACTATATTTCGTTATACGTTATAACGTAATACAGTATAACGTCGTACGTTCTAACGTAATACTATATAACGATATACGTTTAACGTAATACTATATAACGTTTTACGTTATAACGTAATACTATATTTCGTTATACGTTATAACGTAATACTATATAACGTTACACGTTATATGGTAATACTATATAACGTTATACGTCATAACGTAATACTATATAACGTTATACGTTATAATGTAATACTATATAACGTTATACGTTATCACGTAATACTATATAACGTTATACGATATAACGTAATAATATATAACGTTATACGTTATATGGTAATACTATATAACGTTATACGTCATAACGTAATACTATATAACGTTATACGTTATAACGTAATACTATATAATGTTATACGTTATAACGTAATACTATATAATATCATACGTTATAACGTAATACCATATACCGTTATACGATATAACGTAATACTATATAACGTTTTACGTTATATGGTAATACTATATAACGTTATACGTTGTAACGTAATACTATATGACGTTATTCGTTATATGGTAATACTATACAACGTTATACGTTATAACTTAATACTATATAACGTTATACGTTATATGGTAACACTATATAACGTTTTACGTTATAACGTACTACTATATTTCGTTATACTTTATAACGTAATAATATATAACGTTATACGTTATATGGTAATACTATATAACGTTATACGTCATAACGTAATACTATATAACGTTATACGTTATAACGTAATGCTATATAACGTTATACGTTATATGGTAATACTATATAACGCTACACGTTATAACGTAATACTATAAAACGTTATACGATATAACGTAATACTATATAACGTTAAACTTTATATGGTAATACTACATAACGTTATACGTTATAACGTAATACTATATGACGTTATTCGTTATAACGTAATACTATATAAAGTTATACGTCATAACGTAATACTATATAACGTTATACGCTATAACGTAATACTATATAACGTTATACGTTATAACGTAATGCTATATAACGTTATACGTTATATGGTGATACTATATAACGTTATACGTTATAACGTAATACTATATTTCGTTATACGTTATATGGTAATACTATATAACGTTATACGTCATAACGTAATACTATATATCGTTATACGTTATAACGTAATACTATATAATGTTATACGTTATAACGTAATACCATATAATATTATACGTTATAACGTAATACTATATAACGTTATACGATATAACGTAATACTATATAACGTTATACGTTATAACGTAATACTATATGACGTTATACGTTATAACTTAATACTATATAACGTTATACGTTATATGGTAATACTATATAACGTTATACGTTATATGGTAATACTATATAACGTTATACGTCATAACGTAATACTATATAACGTTATACGTTATAACGTAATACTATAAAATGTTATACGTTATAACGTAATACTATATAATATTATACGTTATAACGTAATACTATATACCGTTATACGATATAACGTAATACTATATAACGTTATACGTTATATGGTAGTACTATATAACGTTATACGTTATAACGTAATACCATATGACGTTATTCGTTATATGGTAATACTATATAACGTTATACGTTATAACGTAATACTATATGACGTTATTCGTTATATGGTAATACTATATAACGTTATACGATATAACGTAATACTATATAACGTTATACGTTATATGGTAATACTATATAACGTTATACGTTATAACGTAATACTATATGACGTTATTCGTTATATGGTAATACTATATAACGTTATACGTCATAACGTAATACTATATAACGTTATACGTTATAACGTAATACTATATGACGTTATTCGTTATATGGTAATAGTATATAACGTTATACGTTATAACTTAATACTATATAACGTTATACGATATAACGTAATACGATATACCGTTATACCTTATATGGTAATAGTATATAACGTTATAAGTTATAACGTAACACAGTATAACGTCGTACGTTCTAACGTAATACTATATAACGTTATACGTTATAACGTAATACTATATGACGTTATACGTTATATGGTAATACTATATAACGTTATACGTCATAGCGTAATACTATATAACGTTATACGTCATAACGTAATACTATATAACGTTATACGTTTTAACGTAATACAGTATAACGTCGTACGTTCTAACGTAATACCATATAACGTTATACGTCATGACGTAATACGATATAACGTTATACGTTATAAGGTAATACTATATAACGTTATACGTTATAACGTAATACGATATAACGATATACGTTATATGGTAATACTATATAACGTTATACGTTATAACGTAACACAGTATAACGTCGTAAGTTCTAACGTAATACTATATAACGTTATACGTTATAACGTAATGCTATATAACGTTATACGTTATATGGTAACACTATATAACGTTTTACGTTATAACGTAATACTATATTTCGTTATACGTTATAACGTAATACTATATAACGTTATACGTTATACCATAATACTATATTTCGTTATACTTTATAACGTAATACTATATGACGTTATTCGTTATATGGTAATACTATATAACGTTATACGTTATAACTTAATACTATATAACGTTATACGTTATATGGTAATACTATATAACGTTATACGTTATAACGTAATACAGTATAACGTCGTACGTTCTAACGTAATACTATATAACGATATACGTTTAACGTAATACTATATAACGTTATACGTTATATGGTAATACTATATAACGTTACACGTTATAACGTAATACTATATAACGTTATACGTTATATGGTAATACTATATAACGTTACACGTTATAACGTAATACTATATAACGTTATACGTTATAACGTAATACTATATTACGTTATACGTTATCACGTAATACTATATAACGTTATACGTCATAGCGTAATACTATATAACGTTATACGTCATAACGTAATACTATATAACGTTATACGTTATAACGTAATACAGTATAACGTCGTACGTTCTAACGTAATACTATATAACGTTTTACGTTATAACGTAATACTATATTTCGTTATACGTTATAACGTAATACTATATAACGTTACACGTTTAACGTAATACGATATAACGTTATACCTTATATGGTAATACTATATAACGTTATACGTCATAACGTAATACGATATAACGTTATACGTTATAAGGTAATACTATATAACGTTATACGTTATAACGTAATACGATATAACGTTATACGTTATATGGTAATACTATATAACGTTATACGTTATAACGTAATACTATATGACGTTATTCGTTATATGGTAATACTATATAACGTTATACGTCATAACGTAATACTATATATCGTTATACGTTATAACGTAATACTATATGACGTTATTCGTTATATGGTAATACTATATAACGTTATACGTTATAACTTAATACTATATAACGTTATACGATATAACGTAATACGATATAACGTTATACGTTTTAACGTAATACAGTATAACGTCGTACGTTCTAACGTAATACTATATAACGATATACGTTTAACGTAATACGATATAACGTTATACCTTATATGGTAATAGTATATAACGTTATACGTTATAACGTAACACAGTATAACGTCGTACGTTCTAACGTAATACTATATAACGTTATACGTTATAACTTAATACTATATAACGTTATACGTTATAACGTAATACTATATAACGTTATACGTTATCACGTAATACTATATAACGTTATACGTTATAACGTAATGCTATATAACGTTATACGTTATATGGTGATACTATATAACGTTATACGTTATAACGTAATACTATATTTCGTTATACGTTATATGGTAATACTATATAACGTTATACGTCATAACGTAATACTATATATCGTTATACGTTATAACGTAATACTATATAATGTTATACGTTATAACGTAATACTATATAATATTATACGTTATAACGTAATACTATATAACGTTATACGATATAACGTAATACTATATAACGTTATACGTTATAACGTAATACTATATGACGTTATACGTTATAACTTAATACTATATAACGTTATACGTTATATGGTAATACTATATAACGTTATACGTTATATGGTAATACTATATAACGTTATACGTCATAACGTAATACTATATAACGTTATACGTTATAACGTAATACTATAAAATGTTATACGTTATAACGTAATACTATATAATATTATACGTTATAACGTAATACTATATACCGTTATACGATATAACGTAATACTATATAACGTTATACTTTATATGGTAGTACTATATAACGTTATACGTCATAACGTAATACTATATAACGTTATACGTTATAACGTAATACTATATGACGTTATTCGTTATATGGTAATAGTATATAACGTTATACGTTATAACTTAATACTATATAACGTTATACGATATATGGTAGTACTATATAACGTTATACGTTATAACGTAATACCATATGACGTTATTCGTTATATGGTAATACTATATAACGTTATACGTTATAACGTAATACTATATGACGTTATTCGTTATATGGCATTACTATATAACGTTATACGTTATAACTTAATACTATATAACGTTATACGTTATAACTTAATACTATATAACGTTATACGTTATAACGTAATACTATATAACGTTATACGTTATCACGTAATACTATATAACGTTATACGATATAACGTAATACTATATAACGTTATACGTTATATGGTAATACTATATAACGTTATACGTTATAACGTAATACTATATGACGTTATTCGTTATATGGTAATACTATATAACGTTATACGTCATAACGTAATACTATATAACGTTATACGTTATAACGTAATACTATATGACGTTATTCGTTATATGGTAATAGTATATAACGTTATACGTTATAACTTAATACTATATAACGTTATACGATATAACGTAATACGATATAACGTTATACCTTATATGGTAATAGTATATAACGTTATACGTTATAACGTAACACAGTATAACGTCGTACGTTCTAACGTAATACTATATAACGTTATACGTTATAACGTAATACTATATGACGTTATACGTTATATGGTAATACTATATAACGTTATACGTCATAGCGTAATACTATATAACGTTATACTTTATAACGTAATAATATATAACGTTATACGTTATATGGTAATACTATATAACGTTATACGTCATAACGTAATACTATATAAAGTTATACGTTATAACGTAATGCTATATAACGTTATACGTTATATGGTAATACTATATAACGCTACACGTTATAACGTAATACTATATAACGTTATACGATATAACGTAATACTATATAACGTTAAACTTTATATGGTAATACTACATAACGTTATACGTTATAACGTAATACTATATAATATTATACGTTATAACGTAATACTATATAACGTTATACGATATAACGTAATACTATATAACGTTATACGTTATAACGTAATACTATATGACGTTATACGTTATAACTTAATACTATATAACGTTATACGTTATATGGTAATACTATATAACGTTATACGTTATATGGTAATACTATATAACGTTATACGTCATAACGTAATACTATATAACGTTATACGTTATAACGTAATACTATAAAATGTTATACGTTATAACGTAATACTATATAATATTATACGTTATAACGTAATACTATATACCGTTATACGATATAACGTAATACTATATAACGTTATACGTTATATGGTAGTACTATATAACGTTATACGTCATAACGTAATACTATATAACGTTATACGTTATAACGTAATACTATATGACGTTATTCGTTATATGGTAATAGTATATAACGTTATACGTTATAACTTAATACTATATAACGTTATACGATATATGGTAGTACTATATAACGTTATACGTTATAACGTAATACCATATGACGTTATTCGTTATATGGTAATACTATATAACGTTATACGTTATAACGTAATACTATATGACGTTATTCGTTATATGGTAATACTATATAACGTTATACGTTATAACTTAATACTATATAACGTTATACGTTATAACTTAATACTATATAACGTTATACGTTATAACGTAATACTATATAACGTTATACGTTATCACGTAATACTATATAACGTTATACGATATAACGTAATACTATATAACGTTATACGTTATATGGTAATACTATATAACGTTATACGTTATAACGTAATACTATATGACGTTATTCGTTATATGGTAATACTATATAACGTTATACGTCATAACGTAATACTATATAACGTTATACGTTATAACGTAATACTATATGACGTTATTCGTTATATGGTAATAGTATATAACGTTATACGTTATAACTTAATACTATATAACGTTATACGATATAACGTAATACGATATAACGTTATACCTTATATGGTAATAGTATATAACGTTATACGTTATAACGTAACACAGTATAACGTCGTACGTTCTAACGTAATACTATATAACGTTATACGTTATAACGTAATACTATATGACGTTATACGTTATATGGTAATACTATATAACGTTATACGTCATAGCGTAATACTATATAACGTTATACGTCATAACGTAATACGATATAACGTTATACGTTATAAGGTAATACTATATAACGTTATACGTTATAACGTAATACGATATAACGTTATACGTTATATGGTAATACTATATAACGTTATACGTTATATGGTAACACTATATAACGTTATACGTTATAACGTAATACGATATAACGTTATACGTTATATGGTAATACTATATAACGTTATACGTTATAACGTAACACAGTATAACGTCGTACGTTCTAACGTAATACCATATAACGTTATACGTCATGACGTAATACGATATAACGTTATACGTTATAAGGTAATACTATATAACGTTATACGTTATAACGTAATACTATATATCGTTATACGTTATAACGTAATACTATATAATGTTATACGTTATAACGTAATACCATATAATATTATACGTTATAACGTAATACTATATAACGTTATACGATATAACGTAATACTATATAACGTTATACGTTATAACGTAATACTATATGACGTTATACGTTATAACTTAATACTATATAACGTTATACGTCATAACGTAATACTATATAACGTTATACGCTATAACGTAATACTATATAACGTTATACGTTATAACGTAATGCTATATAACGTTATACGTTATATGGTGATACTATATAACGTTATACGTTATAACGTAATACTATATTTCGTTATACGTTATATGGTAATACTATATAACGTTATACGTCATAACGTAATACTATATATCGTTATACGTTATAACGTAATACTATATAATGTTATACGTTATAACGTAATACCATATAATATTATACGTTATAACGTAATACTATATAACGTTATACGATATAACGTAATACTATATAACGTTATACGTTATAACGTAATACTATATGACGTTATACGTTATAACTTAATACTATATAACGTTATACGTTATATGGTAATACTATATAACGTTATACGTTATATGGTAATACTATATAACGTTATACGTCATAACGTAATACTATATAACGTTATACGTTATAACGTAATACTATAAAATGTTATACGTTATAACGTAATACTATATAATATTATACGTTATAACGTAATACTATATACCGTTATACGATATAACGTAATACTATATAACGTTATACGTTATATGGTAGTACTATATAACGTTATACGTTATAACGTAATACCATATGACGTTATTCGTTATATGGTAATACTATATAACGTTATACGTTATAACGTAATACTATATGACGTTATTCGTTATATGGTAATACTATATAACGTTATACGATATAACGTAATACTATATAACGTTATACGTTATATGGTAATACTATATAACGTTATACGTTATAACGTAATACTATATGACGTTATTCGTTATATGGTAATACTATATAACGTTATACGTCATAACGTAATACTATATAACGTTATACGTTATAACGTAATACTATATGACGTTATTCGTTATATGGTAATAGTATATAACGTTATACGTTATAACTTAATACTATATAACGTTATACGATATAACGTAATACGATATACCGTTATACCTTATATGGTAATAGTATATAACGTTATAAGTTATAACGTAACACAGTATAACGTCGTACGTTCTAACGTAATACTATATAACGTTATACGTTATAACGTAATACTATATGACGTTATACGTTATATGGTAATACTATATAACGTTATACGTCATAGCGTAATACTATATAACGTTATACGTCATAACGTAATACTATATAACGTTATACGTTTTAACGTAATACAGTATAACGTCGTACGTTCTAACGTAATACCATATAACGTTATACGTCATGACGTAATACGATATAACGTTATACGTTATAAGGTAATACTATATAACGTTATACGTTATAACGTAATACGATATAACGATATACGTTATATGGTAATACTATATAACGTTATACGTTATAACGTAACACAGTATAACGTCGTAAGTTCTAACGTAATACTATATAACGTTATACGTTATAACGTAATGCTATATAACGTTATACGTTATATGGTAACACTATATAACGTTTTACGTTATAACGTAATACTATATTTCGTTATACGTTATAACGTAATACTATATAACGTTATACGTTATACCATAATACTATATTTCGTTATACTTTATAACGTAATACTATATGACGTTATTCGTTATATGGTAATACTATATAACGTTATACGTTATAACTTAATACTATATAACGTTATACGTTATATGGTAATACTATATAACGTTATACGTTATAACGTAATACAGTATAACGTCGTACGTTCTAACGTAATACTATATAACGATATACGTTTAACGTAATACTATATAACGTTATACGTTATATGGTAATACTATATAACGTTACACGTTATAACGTAATACTATATAACGTTATACGTTATATGGTAATACTATATAACGTTACACGTTATAACGTAATACTATATAACGTTATACGTTATAACGTAATACTATATTACGTTATACGTTATCACGTAATACTATATAACGTTATACGTCATAGCGTAATACTATATAACGTTATACGTCATAACGTAATACTATATAACGTTATACGTTATAACGTAATACAGTATAACGTCGTACGTTCTAACGTAATACTATATAACGTTTTACGTTATAACGTAATACTATATTTCGTTATACGTTATAACGTAATACTATATAACGTTACACGTTTAACGTAATACGATATAACGTTATACCTTATATGGTAATACTATATAACGTTATACGTCATAACGTAATACGATATAACGTTATACGTTATAAGGTAATACTATATAACGTTATACGTTATAACGTAATACGATATAACGTTATACGTTATATGGTAATACTATATAACGTTATACGTTATAACGTAATACTATATGACGTTATTCGTTATATGGTAATACTATATAACGTTATACGTCATAACGTAATACTATATATCGTTATACGTTATAACGTAATACTATATGACGTTATTCGTTATATGGTAATACTATATAACGTTATACGTTATAACTTAATACTATATAACGTTATACGATATAACGTAATACGATATAACGTTATACGTTTTAACGTAATACAGTATAACGTCGTACGTTCTAACGTAATACTATATAACGATATACGTTTAACGTAATACGATATAACGTTATACCTTATATGGTAATAGTATATAACGTTATACGTTATAACGTAACACAGTATAACGTCGTACGTTCTAACGTAATACTATATAACGTTATACGTTATAACTTAATACTATATAACGTTATACGTTATAACGTAATACTATATAACGTTATACGTTATCACGTAATACTATATAACGTTATACGTTATAACGTAATGCTATATAACGTTATACGTTATATGGTGATACTATATAACGTTATACGTTATAACGTAATACTATATTTCGTTATACGTTATATGGTAATACTATATAACGTTATACGTCATAACGTAATACTATATATCGTTATACGTTATAACGTAATACTATATAATGTTATACGTTATAACGTAATACTATATAATATTATACGTTATAACGTAATACTATATAACGTTATACGATATAACGTAATACTATATAACGTTATACGTTATAACGTAATACTATATGACGTTATACGTTATAACTTAATACTATATAACGTTATACGTTATATGGTAATACTATATAACGTTATACGTTATATGGTAATACTATATAACGTTATACGTCATAACGTAATACTATATAACGTTATACGTTATAACGTAATACTATAAAATGTTATACGTTATAACGTAATACTATATAATATTATACGTTATAACGTAATACTATATACCGTTATACGATATAACGTAATACTATATAACGTTATACGTTATATGGTAGTACTATATAACGTTATACGTCATAACGTAATACTATATAACGTTATACGTTATAACGTAATACTATATGACGTTATTCGTTATATGGTAATAGTATATAACGTTATACGTTATAACTTAATACTATATAACGTTATACGATATATGGTAGTACTATATAACGTTATACGTTATAACGTAATACCATATGACGTTATTCGTTATATGGTAATACTATATAACGTTATACGTTATAACGTAATACTATATGACGTTATTCGTTATATGGTAATACTATATAACGTTATACGTTATAACTTAATACTATATAACGTTATACGTTATAACTTAATACTATATAACGTTATACGTTATAACGTAATACTATATAACGTTATACGTTATCACGTAATACTATATAACGTTATACGATATAACGTAATACTATATAACGTTATACGTTATATGGTAATACTATATAACGTTATACGTTATAACGTAATACTATATGACGTTATTCGTTATATGGTAATACTATATAACGTTATACGTCATAACGTAATACTATATAACGTTATACGTTATAACGTAATACTATATGACGTTATTCGTTATATGGTAATAGTATATAACGTTATACGTTATAACTTAATACTATATAACGTTATACGATATAACGTAATACGATATAACGTTATACCTTATATGGTAATAGTATATAACGTTATACGTTATAACGTAACACAGTATAACGTCGTACGTTCTAACGTAATACTATATAACGTTATACGTTATAACGTAATACTATATGACGTTATACGTTATATGGTAATACTATATAACGTTATACGTCATAGCGTAATACTATATAACGTTATACTTTATAACGTAATAATATATAACGTTATACGTTATATGGTAATACTATATAACGTTATACGTCATAACGTAATACTATATAAAGTTATACGTTATAACGTAATGCTATATAACGTTATACGTTATATGGTAATACTATATAACGCTACACGTTATAACGTAATACTATATAACGTTATACGATATAACGTAATACTATATAACGTTAAACTTTATATGGTAATACTACATAACGTTATACGTTATAACGTAATACTATATAATATTATACGTTATAACGTAATACTATATAACGTTATACGATATAACGTAATACTATATAACGTTATACGTTATAACGTAATACTATATGACGTTATACGTTATAACTTAATACTATATAACGTTATACGTTATATGGTAATACTATATAACGTTATACGTTATATGGTAATACTATATAACGTTATACGTCATAACGTAATACTATATAACGTTATACGTTATAACGTAATACTATAAAATGTTATACGTTATAACGTAATACTATATAATATTATACGTTATAACGTAATACTATATACCGTTATACGATATAACGTAATACTATATAACGTTATACGTTATATGGTAGTACTATATAACGTTATACGTCATAACGTAATACTATATAACGTTATACGTTATAACGTAATACTATATGACGTTATTCGTTATATGGTAATAGTATATAACGTTATACGTTATAACTTAATACTATATAACGTTATACGATATATGGTAGTACTATATAACGTTATACGTTATAACGTAATACCATATGACGTTATTCGTTATATGGTAATACTATATAACGTTATACGTTATAACGTAATACTATATGACGTTATTCGTTATATGGTAATACTATATAACGTTATACGTTATAACTTAATACTATATAACGTTATACGTTATAACTTAATACTATATAACGTTATACGTTATAACGTAATACTATATAACGTTATACGTTATCACGTAATACTATATAACGTTATACGATATAACGTAATACTATATAACGTTATACGTTATATGGTAATACTATATAACGTTATACGTTATAACGTAATACTATATGACGTTATTCGTTATATGGTAATACTATATAACGTTATACGTCATAACGTAATACTATATAACGTTATACGTTATAACGTAATACTATATGACGTTATTCGTTATATGGTAATAGTATATAACGTTATACGTTATAACTTAATACTATATAACGTTATACGATATAACGTAATACGATATAACGTTATACCTTATATGGTAATAGTATATAACGTTATACGTTATAACGTAACACAGTATAACGTCGTACGTTCTAACGTAATACTATATAACGTTATACGTTATAACGTAATACTATATGACGTTATACGTTATATGGTAATACTATATAACGTTATACGTCATAGCGTAATACTATATAACGTTATACGTCATAACGTAATACGATATAACGTTATACGTTATAAGGTAATACTATATAACGTTATACGTTATAACGTAATACGATATAACGTTATACGTTATATGGTAATACTATATAACGTTATACGTTATATGGTAACACTATATAACGTTATACGTTATAACGTAATACGATATAACGTTATACGTTATATGGTAATACTATATAACGTTATACGTTATAACGTAACACAGTATAACGTCGTACGTTCTAACGTAATACCATATAACGTTATACGTCATGACGTAATACGATATAACGTTATACGTTATAAGGTAATACTATATAACGTTATACGTTATAACGTAATACGATATAACGTTATACGTTATATGGTAATACTATATAACGTTATACGTTATAACGTAACACAGTATAACGTCGTACGTTCTAACGTAATACTATATAACGTTATACGTTATAACGTAATGCTATATAACGTTATACGTTATATGGTAACACTATATAACGTTATACGTTATAACGTAATACGATATAACGTTATACGTTATATGGTAATACTATATAACGTTATACGTTTAACGTAATACGATATAACGTTATACGTTATATGGTAATACTATATAACGTTTTACGTTATAACG
This sequence comes from Bombus flavifrons, assembly GCF_040668555.2. NCBI lineage: Eukaryota > Metazoa > Arthropoda > Insecta > Hymenoptera > Apidae > Bombus > Bombus flavifrons. The sequence goes on along the minus strand of NC_138455.1, from coordinate 4,063,103 downwards.
TAATACTATATTTCGTTATACGTTATAACGTAATACAGTATAACGTCGTACGTTCTAACGTAATACTATATAACGATATACGTTTAACGTAATACTATATAACGTTTTACGTTATAACGTAATACTATATTTCGTTATACGTTATAACGTAATACTATATAACGTTACACGTTATATGGTAATACTATATAACGTTATACGTCATAACGTAATACTATATAACGTTATACGTTATAACGTAATACTATATAATGTTATACGTTATAACGTAATACTATATAATATCATACGTTATAACGTAATACTATATACCGTTATACGATATAACGTAATACTATATAACGTTTTACGTTATATGGTAATACTATATAACGTTATACGTTGTAACGTAATACTATATGACGTTATTCGTTATATGGTAATACTATGCAAATTTATACGTTATAACTTAATACTATATAACGTTATACGTTATATGGTAACACTATATAACGTTTTACGTTATGACGTAATACTATACTTCGTTATACTTTATAACGTAATAATATATAACGTTATACGTTATATGGTAATACTATATAACGTTATACGTCATAACGTAATACTATATAAAGTTATACGTTATAACGTAATGCTATATAACGTTATACGTTATATGGTAATACGATATAACGCTACACGTTATAACGTAATACTATATAACGTTATACGATATAACGTAATACTATATAACGTTTTACGTTATATGGTAATACTATATAACGTTATACGTTGTAACGTAATACTATATGACGTTATTCGTTATATGGTAATACTATGCAACGTTATACGTTATAACTTAATACTATATAACGTTATACGTTATATGGTAATACTATATAACGTTATACGTCATAGCGTAATACTATATAACGTTATACTTTATAACGTAATAATATATAACGTTATACGTTATATGGTAATACTATATAACGTTATACGTCATAACGTAATACTATATAAAGTTATACGTTATAACGTAATGCTATATAACGTTATACGTTATATGGTAATACTATATAACGCTACACGTTATAACGTAATACTATATAACGTTATACGATATAACGTAATACTATATAACGTTAAACTTTATATGGTAATACTACATAACGTTATACGTTATAACGTAATACTATATAATATTATACGTTATAACGTAATACTATATAACGTTATACGATATAACGTAATACTATATAACGTTATACGTTATAACGTAATACTATATGACGTTATACGTTATAACTTAATACTATATGACGTTATACGTTATAACTTAATACTATATAACGTTATACGTTATATGGTAATACTATATAACGTTATACGTTATATGGTAATACTATATAACGTTATACGTCATAACGTAATACTATATAACGTTATACGTTATAACGTAATACTATAAAATGTTATACGTTATAACGTAATACTATATAATATTATACGTTATAACGTAATACTATATACCGTTATACGATATAACGTAATACTATATAACGTTATACGTTATATGGTAGTACTATATAACGTTATACGTCATAACGTAATACTATATAACGTTATACGTTATAACGTAATACTATATGACGTTATTCGTTATATGGTAATAGTATATAACGTTATACGTTATAACTTAATACTATATAACGTTATACGATATATGGTAGTACTATATAACGTTATACGTTATAACGTAATACCATATGACGTTATTCGTTATATGGTAATACTATATAACGTTATACGTTATAACGTAATACTATATGACGTTATTCGTTATATGGTAATACTATATAACGTTATACGTTATAACTTAATACTATATAACGTTATACGTTATAACTTAATACTATATAACGTTATACGTTATAACGTAATACTATATAACGTTATACGTTATCACGTAATACTATATAACGTTATACGATATAACGTAATACTATATAACGTTATACGTTATATGGTAATACTATATAACGTTATACGTTATAACGTAATACTATATGACGTTATTCGTTATATGGTAATACTATATAACGTTATACGTCATAACGTAATACTATATAACGTTATACGTTATAACGTAATACTATATGACGTTATTCGTTATATGGTAATAGTATATAACGTTATACGTTATAACTTAATACTATATAACGTTATACGATATAACGTAATACGATATAACGTTATACCTTATATGGTAATAGTATATAACGTTATACGTTATAACGTAACACAGTATAACGTCGTACGTTCTAACGTAATACTATATAACGTTATACGTTATAACGTAATACTATATGACGTTATACGTTATATGGTAATACTATATAACGTTATACGTCATAGCGTAATACTATATAACGTTATACGTCATAACGTAATACGATATAACGTTATACGTTATAAGGTAATACTATATAACGTTATACGTTATAACGTAATACGATATAACGTTATACGTTATATGGTAATACTATATAACGTTATACGTTATATGGTAACACTATATAACGTTATACGTTATAACGTAATACGATATAACGTTATACGTTATATGGTAATACTATATAACGTTATACGTTATAACGTAACACAGTATAACGTCGTACGTTCTAACGTAATACCATATAACGTTATACGTCATGACGTAATACGATATAACGTTATACGTTATAAGGTAATACTATATAACGTTATACGTTATAACGTAATACGATATAACGTTATACGTTATATGGTAATACTATATAACGTTATACGTTATAACGTAACACAGTATAACGTCGTACGTTCTAACGTAATATTATATAACGTTATACGTTATAACGTAATGCTATATAACGTTATACGTTATATGGTAACACTATATAACGTTATACGTTATAACGTAATACGATATAACGTTATACGTTATATGGTAATACTATATAACGTTATACGTTTAACGTAATACGATATAACGTTATACGTTATATGGTAATACTATATAACGTTTTACGTTATAACGTAATACTATATTTCGTTATACGTTATAACGTAATACAGTATAACGTCGTACGTTCTAACGTAATACTATATAACGATATACGTTTAACGTAATACTATATAACGTTTTACGTTATAACGTAATACTATATTTCGTTATACGTTATAACGTAATACTATATAACGTTACACGTTATATGGTAATACTATATAACGTTATACGTCATAACGTAATACTATATAACGTTATACGTTATAACGTAATACTATATAATGTTATACGTTATAACGTAATACTATATAATATCATACGTTATAACGTAATACTATATACCGTTATACGATATAACGTAATACTATATAACGTTTTACGTTATATGGTAATACTATATAACGTTATACGTTGTAACGTAATACTATATGACGTTATTCGTTATATGGTAATACTATGCAACGTTATACGTTATAACTTAATACTATATAACGTTATACGTTATATGGTAACACTATATAACGTTTTACGTTATAACGTAATACTATACTTCGTTATACTTTATAACGTAATAATATATAACGTTATACGTTATATGGTAATACTATATAACGTTATACGTCATAACGTAATACTATATAAAGTTATACGTTATAACGTAATGCTATATAACGTTATACGTTATATGGTAATACGATATAACGCTACACGTTATAACGTAATACTATATAACGTTATACGATATAACGTAATACTATATAACGTTAAACTTTATATGGTAATACTACATAACGTTATACGTTATAACGTAATACTATATGACGTTATTCGTTATAACGTAATACTATATAAAGTTATACGTCATAACGTAATACTATATAACGTTATACGCTATAACGTAATACTATATAACGTTATACATTATAACGTAATGCTATATAACGTTATACGTTATATGGTGATACTATATAACGTTATACGTTATAACGTAAGACTATATAACGTTATACGTTATAACGTAATACTATATAATATTATACGTTATAACGTAATACTATATACCGTTATACGATATAACGTAATACTATATAACGTTATACGTTATATGGTAGTACTATATAACGTTATACGTTATAACGTAATACCATATGACGTTATTCGTTATATGGTAATACTATATAACGTTATACGTTATAACGTAATACTATATGATGTTATTCGTTATATGGTAATACTATATAACGTTATACGTTATAACTTAATACTATATAACGTTATACGTTATAACTTAATACTATATAACGTTATACGTTATAACGTAATACTATATAACGTTATACGTTATCACGTAATACTATATAACGTTATACGATATAACGTAATACTATATAACGTTATACGTTATATGGTAATACTATATAACGTTATACGTTATAACGTAATACTATATGACGTTATTCGTTATATGGTAATACTATATAACGTTATACGTCATAACGTAATACTATATAACGTTATACGTTATAACGTAATACTATATGACGTTATTCGTTATATGGTAATACTATATAACGTTATACGTTATAACTTAATACTATATAACGTTATACGTCATAACGTAATATTATATAACGTTATACGTTATAACGTAATACAGTATAACGTCGTACGTTCTAACGTAATACTATATACCGTTATACGATATAACGTAATACTATATAACGTTATACGTTATATGGTAGTACTATATAACGTTATACGTTATAACGTAATACAGTATAACGTCGTACGTTCTAACGTAATACTATATAACGTTTTACGTTATAACGTAATACTATATTTCGTTATACGTTATAACGTAATACTATATAACGTTATACGCTATAACGTAATACTATATAACGTTATACGTCATAGCGTAATACTATATAACGTTATACGTCATAACGTAATACTATATAACGTTATACGTTATAACGTAATACAGTATAACGTCGTACGTTCTAACGTAATACTATATAACGTTTTACGTTATAACGTAATACTATATTTCGTTATACGTTATAACGTAATACTATATAACGTTACACGTTTAACGTAATACGATATAACGTTATACGTTTTAACGTAATACAGTATAACGTCGTACGTTCTAACGTAATACTATATAACGATATACGTTTAACGTAATACGATATAACGTTATACCTTATATGGTAATAGTATATAACGTTATACGTTATAACGTAACACAGTATAACGTCGTACGTTCTAACGTAATACTATATAACGTTATACGTTATAACGTAATACTATATGACGTTATACGTTATATGGTAATACTATATAACGTTATACGTCATAGCGTAATACTATATAACGTTATACGTCATAACGTAATACTATATAACGTTATACGTTTTAACGTAACACAGTATAACGTCGTACGTTCTAACGTAATACTATATAACGTTATACGTCATAACGTAATGCTATATAACGTTATACGTTATATGGTAACACTATATAACGTTTTACGTTATAACGTAATACTATATTTCGTTATACGTTATAACGTAATACAGTATAACGTCGTACGTTCTAACGTAATACTATATAACGATATACGTTTAACGTAATACTATATAACGTTTTACGTTATAACGTAATACTATATTTCGTTATACGTTATAACGTAATACTATATAACGTTACACGTTATATGGTAATACTATATAACGTTATACGTCATAACGTAATACTATATAACGTTATACGTTATAACGTAATACTATATAACGTTATACGTTATCACGTAATACTATATAACGTTATACGATATAACGTAATACTATATAACGTTATACGTTATATGGTAATACTATATAACGTTATACGTCATAACGTAATACTATATAACGTTATACGTCATAGCGTAATACTATATAACGTTATACGTCATAACGTAATACTATATAACGTTATACGTTTTAACGTAATACAGTATAACGTCGTACGTTCTAACGTAATACTATATAACGATATACGTTTAACGTAATACGATATAACGTTATACCTTATATGGTAATAGTATATAACGTTATACGTTATAACGTAACACAGTATAACGTCGTACGTTCTAACGTAATACTATATAACGTTATACGTTATAACGTAATGCTATATAACGTTATACGTTATATGGTAATACTATATAACGTTATACGTTTAACGTAATACGATATAACGTTATACCTTATATGGTAATAGTATATAACGTTATACGATATAACGTAACACAGTATAACGTCGTACGTTCTAACGTAATACTATATAACGTTATACGTTATAACGTAATACGATATAACGTTATACGTTATATGGTAATACTATATAACGTTTTACGTTATAACGTAATACTATATTTCGTTATACGTTATAACGTAATACAGTATAACGTCGTACGTTCTAACGTAATACTATATAACGATATACGTTTAACGTAATACTATATAACGTTTTACGTTATATGGTAATACTATATAACGTTATACGTTGTAACGTAATACTATATGACGTTATTCGTTATATGGTAATACTATACAACGTTATACGTTATAACTTAATACTATATAACGTTATACGTTATATGGTAACACTATATAACGTTTTACGTTATAACGTAATACTATACTTCGTTATACTTTATAACGTAATAATATATAACGTTATACGTTATATGGTAATACTATATAACGTTATACGTTATCACGTAATACTATATAACGTTATACGATATAACGTAATACTATATAACGTTATACGTTATATGGTAATACTATATAACGTTATACGTTATAACGTAATACTATATGACGTTATTCGTTATATGGTAATACTATATAACGTTATACGTCATAACGTAATACTATATAACGTTATACGTTATAACGTAATACTATATGACGTTATTCGTTATATGGTAATACTATATAACGTTATACGTCATAGCGTAATACTATATAACGTTATACGATATAACGTAATACGATATAACGTTATACCTTATATGGTAATAGTATATAACGTTATACGTTATAACGTAATACGATATAACGTTATACCTTATATGGTAATAGTATATAACGTTATACGTTATAACGTAACACAGTATAACGTCGTACGTTCTAACGTAATACTATATAACGTTATACGTTATAACGTAATACTATATGACGTTATACGTTATATGGTAATACTATATAACGTTATACGTCATAGCGTAATACTATATAACGTTATACGTCATAACGTAATACTATATAACGTTATACGTTTTAACGTAATACAGTATAACGTCGTACGTTCTAACGTAATACCATATAACGTTATACGTCATAACGTAATACGATATAACGTTATACGTTATAACGTAATACTATATAACGTTATACGATATAACGTAATACTATATAACGTTAAACTTTATATGGTAATACTACATAACGTTATACGTTATAACGTAATACTATATGACGTTATTCGTTATAACGTAATACTATATAAAGTTATACGTCATAACGTAATACTATATAACGTTATACGCTATAACGTAATACTATATAACGTTATACGTTATAACGTAATGCTATATAACGTCATACGTTATATGGTGATACTATATAACGTTATACGTTATAACGTAATACTATATTTCGTTATACGTTATATGGTAATACTATATAACGTTATACGTCATAACGTAATACTATATATCGTTATACGTTATAACGTAATACTATATAATGTTATACGTTATAACGTAATACTATATAATATTATACCTTATAACGTAATACTATATAACGTTATACGATATAACGTAATACTATATAACGTTATACGTTATAACGTAATACTATATGACGTTATACGTTATAACTTAATACTATATAACGTTATACGTTATATGGTAATACTATATAACGTTATACGTTATATGGTAATACTATATAACGTTATACGTCATAACGTAATACTATATAACGTTATACGTTATAACGTAATACTATAAAATGTTATACGTTATAACGTAATACTATATAATATTATACGTTATAACGTAATACTATATACCGTTATACGATATAACGTAATACTATATAACGTTATACGTTATATGGTAGTACTATATAACGTTATACGTTATAACGTAATACCATATGACGTTATTCGTTATATGGTAATACTATATAACGTTATACGTTATAACGTAATACTATATGACGTTATTCGTTATATGGTAATACTATATAACGTTATACGTTATAACTTAATACTATATAACGTTATACGTTATAACTTAATACTATATAACGTTATACGTTATAACGTAATACTATATAACGTTATACGTTATCACGTAATACTATATAACGTTATACGATATAACGTAATACTATATAACGTTATACGTTATATGGTAATACTATATAACGTTATACGTTATAACGTAATACTATATGACGTTATTCGTTATATGGTAATACTATATAACGTTATACGTCATAACGTAATACTATATAACGTTATACGTTATAACGTAATACTATATGACGTTATTCGTTATATGGTAATACTATATAACGTTATACGTCATAGCGTAATACTATATAACGTTATACGATATAACGTAATACGATATAACGTTATACCTTATATGGTAATAGTATATAACGTTATACGTTATAACGTAACACAGTATAACGTCGTACGTTCTAACGTAATACTATATAACGTTATACGTTATAACGTAATACTATATGACGTTATACGTTATATGGTAATACTATATAACGTTATACGTCATAGCGTAATACTATATAACGTTATACGTCATAACGTAATACTATATAACGTTATACGTTTTAACGTAATACAGTATAACGTCGTACGTTCTAACGTAATACCATATAACGTTATACGTCATAACGTAATACGATATAACGTTATACGTTATAAGGTAATACTATATAACGTTATACGTTATAACGTAATACGATATAACGTTATACGTTATATGGTAATACTATATAACGTTATACGTTATAACGTAACACAGTATAACGTCGTACGTTCTAACGTAATACTATATAACGTTATACGTTATAACGTAATGCTATATAACGTTATACGTTATATGGTAACACTATATAACGTTTTACGTTATAACGTAATACTATATTTCGTTATACGTTATAACGTAATACTATATAACGTTATACGTTATACCATAATACTATATTTCGTTATACTTTATAACGTAATACTATATGACGTTATTCGTTATATGGTAATACTATACAACGTTATACGTTATAACTTAATACTATATAACGTTATACGTTATATGGTAACACTATATAACGTTTTACGTTATAACGTAATACTATATTTCGTTATTCTTTATAACGTAATAATATATAACGTTATACGTTATATGGTAATACTATATAACGTTATACGTCATAACGTAATACTATATAACGTTATACGTTATAACGTAATGCTATATAACGTTATACGTTATATGGTAATACTATATAACGCTACACGTTATAACGTAATACTATATAACGTTATACGATATAACGTAATACTATATAACGTTAAACTTTATATGGTAATACTACATAACGTTATACGTTATAACGTAATACTATATGACGTTATTCGTTATAACGTAATACTATATAAAGTTATACGTCATAACGTAATACTATATAACGTTATACGCTATAACGTAATACTATATAACGTTATACGTTATAACGTAATGCTATATAACGTCATACGTTATATGGTGATACTATATAACGTTATACGTTATAACGTAATACTATATTTCGTTATACGTTATATGGTAATACTATATAACGTTATACGTCATAACGTAATACTATATATCGTTATACGTTATAACGTAATACTATATAATGTTATACGTTATAACGTAATACTATATAATATTATACCTTATAACGTAATACTATATAACGTTATACGATATAACGTAATACTATATAACGTTATACGTTATAACGTAATACTATATGACGTTATACGTTATAACTTAATACTATATAACGTTATACGTTATATGGTAATACTATATAACGTTATACGTTATATGGTAATACTATATAACGTTATACGTCATAACGTAATACTATATAACGTTATACGTTATAACGTAATACTATAAAATGTTATACGTTATAACGTAATACTATATAATATTATACGTTATAACGTAATACTATATACCGTTATACGATATAACGTAATACTATATAACGTTATACGTTATATGGTAGTACTATATAACGTTATACGTTATAACGTAATACCATATGACGTTATTCGTTATATGGTAATACTATATAACGTTATACGTTATAACGTAATACTATATGACGTTATTCGTTATATGGTAATACTATATAACGTTATACGTTATAACTTAATACTATATAACGTTATACGTTATAACTTAATACTATATAACGTTATACGTTATAACGTAATACTATATAACGTTATACGTTATCACGTAATACTATATAACGTTATACGATATAACGTAATACTATATAACGTTATACGTTATAACGTAATACTATATGACGTTATACGTTATAACTTAATACTATATAACGTTATACGTTATATGGTAATACTATATAACGTTATACGTCATAACGTAATACTATATAACGTTATACGTTATAACGTAATACTATAAAATGTTATACGTTATAACGTAATACTATATAATATTATACGTTATAACGTAATACTATATACCGTTATACGATATAACGTAATACTATATAACGTTATACGTTATATGGTAGTACTATATAACGTTATACGTTATAACGTAATACCATATGACGTTATTCGTTATATGGTAATACTATATAACGTTATACGTTATAACGTAATACTATATGACGTTATTCGTTATATGGTAATACTATATAACGTTATACGTTATAACTTAATACTATATAACGTTATACGTTATAACTTAATACTATATAACGTTATACGTTATAACGTAATACTATATAACGTTATACGTTATCACGTAATACTATATAACGTTATACGATATAACGTAATACTATATAACGTTATACGTTATATGGTAATACTATATAACGTTATACGTTATAACGTAATACTATATGACGTTATTCGTTATATGGTAATACTATATAACGTTATACGTCATAACGTAATACTATATAACGTTATACGTTATAACGTAATACTATATGACGTTATTCGTTATATGGTAATACTATATAACGTTATACGTCATAGCGTAATACTATATAACGTTATACGATATAACGTAATACGATATAACGTTATACCTTATATGGTAATAGTATATAACGTTATACGTTATAACGTAACACAGTATAACGTCGTACGTTCTAACGTAATACTATATAACGTTATACGTTATAACGTAATACTATATGACGTTATACGTTATATGGTAATACTATATAACGTTATACGTCATAGCGTAATACTATATAACGTTATACGTCATAACGTAATACTATATAACGTTATACGTTTTAACGTAATACAGTATAACGTCGTACGTTCTAACGTAATACCATATAACGTTATACGTCATAACGTAATACGATATAACGTTATACGTTATAAGGTAATACTATATAACGTTATACGTTATAACGTAATACGATATAACGTTATACGTTATATGGTAATACTATATAACGTTATACGTTATAACGTAACACAGTATAACGTCGTACGTTCTAACGTAATACTATATAACGTTATACGTTATAACGTAATGCTATATAACGTTATACGTTATATGGTAACACTATATAACGTTTTACGTTATAACGTAATACTATATTTCGTTATACGTTATAACGTAATACTATATAACGTTATACGTTATACCATAATACTATATTTCGTTATACTTTATAACGTAATACTATATGACGTTATTCGTTATATGGTAATACTATATAACGTTATACGTTATAACTTAATACTATATAACGTTATACGTTATAACTTAATACTATATAACGTTATACGTTATAACGTAATACTATATAACGTTATACGATATAACGTAATACTATATAACGTTAAACTTTATATGGTAATACTACATAACGTTATACGTTATAACGTAATACTATATGACGTTATTCGTTATAACGTAATACTATATAAAGTTATACGTCATAACGTAATACTATATAACGTTATACGTCATAACGTAATACTATATAACGTTATACGTTATAACGTAATACTATATGACGTTATTCGTTATATGGTAATACTATATAACGTTATACGTTATAACTTAATACTATATAACGTTATACGTCATAACGTAATACTATATAACGTTATACGTTATAACGTAATACAGTATAACGTCGTACGTTCTAACGTAATACTATATACCGTTATACGATATAACGTAATACTATATAACGTTATACGTTATATGGTAGTACTATATAACGTTATACGTTATAACGTAATACCATATGACGTTATTCGTTATATGGTAATACTATATAACGTTATACGTTATAACGTAATACTATATGATGTTATTCGTTATATGGTAATACTATATAACGCTATACGTTATAACTTAATACTATATAACGTTATACGTTATAACTTAATACTATATAACGTTATACGTTTTAACGTAATACAGTATAACGTCGTACGTTCTAACGTAATACCATATAACGTTATACGTCATAACGTAATACGATATAACGTTATACGTTATAAGGTAATACTATATAACGTTATACGTTATAACGTAATACGATATAACGTTATACGTTATATGGTAATACTATATAACGTTATACGTTATAACGTAACACAGTATAACGTCGTACGTTCTAACGTAATACTATATAACGTTATACGTCATAACGTAATGCTATATAACGTTATACGTTATATGGTAACACTATATAACGTTTTACGTTATAACGTAATACTATATTTCGTTATACGTTATAACGTAATACAGTATAACGTCGTACGTTCTAACGTAATACTATATAACGATATACGTTTAACGTAATACTATATAACGTTTTACGTTATAACGTAATACTATATTTCGTTATACGTTATAACGTAATACTATATAACGTTACACGTTATATGGTAATACTATATAACGTTATACGTCATAACGTAATACTATATAACGTTATACGTTATAACGTAATACTATATAACGTTATACGTTATCACGTAATACTATATAACGTTATACGATATAACGTAATACTATATAACGTTATACGTTATATGGTAATACTATATAACGTTATACGTCATAACGTAATACTATATAACGTTATACGTTATAACGTAATACTATATACCGTTATACGATATAACGTAATACTATATAACGTTTTACGTTATATGGTAATACTATATAACGTTATACGTTGTAACGTAATACTATATGACGTTATTCGTTATATGGTAATACTATACAACGTTATACGTTATAACTTAATACTATATAACGTTATACGTTATATGGTAACACTATATAACGTTTTACGTTATAACGTAATACTATATTTCGTTATTCTTTATAACGTAATAATATATAACGTTATACGTTATATGGTAATACTATATAACGTTATACGTCATAACGTAATACTATATAACGTTATACGTTATAACGTAATGCTATATAACGTTATACGTTATATGGTAATACTATATAACGCTACACGTTATAACGTAATACTATATAACGTTATACGATATAACGTAATACTATATAACGTTAAACTTTATATGGTAATACTACATAACGTTATACGTTATAACGTAATACTATATGACGTTATTCGTTATAACGTAATACTATATAAAGTTATACGTCATAACGTAATACTATATAACGTTATACGCTATAACGTAATACTATATAACGTTATACGTTATAACGTAATGCTATATAACGTCATACGTTATATGGTGATACTATATAACGTTATACGTTATAACGTAATACTATATTTCGTTATACGTTATATGGTAATACTATATAACGTTATACGTCATAACGTAATACTATATATCGTTATACGTTATAACGTAATACTATATAATGTTATACGTTATAACGTAATACTATATAATATTATACCTTATAACGTAATACTATATAACGTTATACGATATAACGTAATACTATATAACGTTATACGTTATAACGTAATACTATATGACGTTATACGTTATAACTTAATACTATATAACGTTATACGTTATATGGTAATACTATATAACGTTATACGTTATATGGTAATACTATATAACGTTATACGTCATAACGTAATACTATATAACGTTATACGTTATAACGTAATACTATAAAATGTTATACGTTATAACGTAATACTATATAATATTATACGTTATAACGTAATACTATATACCGTTATACGATATAACGTAATACTATATAACGTTATACGTTATATGGTAGTACTATATAACGTTATACGTTATAACGTAATACCATATGACGTTATTCGTTATATGGTAATACTATATAACGTTATACGTTATAACGTAATACTATATGACGTTATTCGTTATATGGTAATACTATATAACGTTATACGTTATAACTTAATACTATATAACGTTATACGTTATAACTTAATACTATATAACGTTATACGTTATAACGTAATACTATATAACGTTATACGTTATCACGTAATACTATATAACGTTATACGATATAACGTAATACTATATAACGTTATACGTTATATGGTAATACTATATAACGTTATACGTTATAACGTAATACTATATGACGTTATTCGTTATATGGTAATACTATATAACGTTATACGTCATAACGTAATACTATATAACGTTATACGTTATAACGTAATACTATATGACGTTATTCGTTATATGGTAATACTATATAACGTTATACGTCATAGCGTAATACTATATAACGTTATACGATATAACGTAATACGATATAACGTTATACCTTATATGGTAATAGTATATAACGTTATACGTTATAACGTAACACAGTATAACGTCGTACGTTCTAACGTAATACTATATAACGTTATACGTTATAACGTAATACTATATGACGTTATACGTTATATGGTAATACTATATAACGTTATACGTCATAGCGTAATACTATATAACGTTATACGTCATAACGTAATACTATATAACGTTATACGTTTTAACGTAATACAGTATAACGTCGTACGTTCTAACGTAATACCATATAACGTTATACGTCATAACGTAATACGATATAACGTTATACGTTATAAGGTAATACTATATAACGTTATACGTTATAACGTAATACGATTTAACGTTATACGTTATATGGTAATACTATATAACGTTATACGTTATAACGTAACACAGTATAACGTCGTACGTTCTAACGTAATACTATATAACGTTATACGTTATAACGTAATGCTATATAACGTTATACGTTATATGGTAACACTATATAACGTTTTACGTTATAACGTAATACTATATTTCGTTATACGTTATAACGTAATACTATATAACGTTATACGTTATACCATAATACTATATTTCGTTATACTTTATAACGTAATACTATATGACGTTATTCGTTATATGGTAATACTATATAACGTTATACGTTATAACTTAATACTATATAACGTTATACGTTATATGGTAATACTATATAACGTTATACGTTATAACGTAATACAGTATAACGTCGTACGTTCTAACGTAATACTATATAACGATATACGTTTAACGTAATACTATATAACGTTATACGTTATATGGTAATACTATATAACGTTACACGTTATAACGTAATAATATATAACGTTATACGTTATATGGTAATACTATATAACGTTACACGTTATAACGTAATACTATATAACGTTATACGTTATAACGTAATACTATATTACGTTATACGTTATCACGTAATACTATATAACGTTATACGTCATAGCGTAATACTATATAACGTTATACGTCATAACGTAATACTATATAACGTTATACGCTTTAACGTAATACAGTATAACGTCGTACGTTCTAACGTAATACTATATAACGTTTTACGTTATAACGTAATACTATATTTCGTTATACGTTATAACGTAATACTATATAACGTTACACGTTATATGGTAATACTATATAACGTTATACGTCATAACGTAATACTATATAACGTTATACGTTATAACGTAATACTATATAACGTTATACGTTATCACGTAATACTATATAACGTTATACGATATAACGTAATACTATATAACGTTATACGTTTTATGGTAATACTATATAACGTTATACGTCATAACGTAATACTATATAACGTTATACGTTATAACGTAATACTATATGACGTTATTCGTTATATGGTAATACTATACAACGTTATACGTTATAACTTAATACTATATAACGTTATACGTTATATGGTAACACTATATAACGTTTTACGTTATAACGTAATACTATATTTCGTTATACTTTATAACGTAATAATATATAACGTTATACGTTATATGGTAATACTATATAACGTTATACGTCATAACGTAATACTATATAACGTTATACGTTATAACGTAATGCTATATAACGTTATACGTTATATGGTAATACTATATAACGTTACACGTTACAACGTAATACTATATAACGTTATACGTTATAATGTAATGCTATATAACGTTATACGTTATATGGTGATACTATATAACGTTATACGTTATAACGTAATACTATATTTCGTTATACGTTATATGGTAATACTATATAACGTTATACGTTATCACGTAATACTATATAACGTTATACGATATAACGTAATACTATATAACGTTATACGTTATATGGTAATACTATATAACGTTATACGTCATAACGTAATACTATATAACGTTATACGTTATAACGTAATACTATATAACGTTATACGTCATAACGTAATACTATATAACGTTATACGTTATAACGTAATACAGTATAACGTCGTACGTTCTAACGTAATACTATATAACGATATACGTTTAACGTAATACTATATAACGTTATACGTTATATGGTAATACTATATAACGTTACACGTTATAACGTAATACTATATAACGTTATACGTTATATGGTAATACTATATAACGTTACACGTTATAACGTAATACTATATAACGTTATACGTTATAACGTAATACTATATTACGTTATACGTTATCACGTAATACTATATAACGTTATACGTCATAGCGTAATACTATATAACGTTATACGTCATAACGTAATACTATATGACGTTATTCGTTATATGGTAATACTATATAACGTTATACGTCATAGCGTAATACTATATAACGTTATACGATATAACGTAATACGATATAACGTTATACCTTATATGGTAATAGTATATAACGTTATACGTTATAACGTAACACAGTATAACGTCGTACGTTCTAACGTAATACTATATAACGTTATACGTTATAACGTAATACTATATGACGTTATACGTTATATGGTAATACTATATAACGTTATACGTCATAGCGTAATACTATATAACGTTATACGTCATAACGTAATACTATATAACGTTATACGTTTTAACGTAATACAGTATAACGTCGTACGTTCTAACGTAATACCATATAACGTTATACGTCATAACGTAATACGATATAACGTTATACGTTATAAGGTAATACTATATAACGTTATACGTTATAACGTAATACGATATAACGTTATACGTTATATGGTAATACTATATAACGTTATACGTTATAACGTAACACAGTATAACGTCGTACGTTCTAACGTAATACTATATAACGTTATACGTTATAACGTAATGCTATATAACGTTATACGTTATATGGTAACACTATATAACGTTTTACGTTATAACGTAATACTATATTTCGTTATACGTTATAACGTAATACTATATAACGTTATACGTTATACCATAATACTATATTTCGTTATACTTTATAACGTAATACTATATGACGTTATTCGTTATATGGTAATACTATATAACGTTATACGTTATAACTTAATACTATATAACGTTATACGTTATATGGTAATACTATATAACGTTATACGTTATAACGTAATACAGTATAACGTCGTACGTTCTAACGTAATACTATATAACGATATACGTTTAACGTAATACTATATAACGTTATACGTTATATGGTAATACTATATAACGTTACACGTTATAACGTAATAATATATAACGTTATACGTTATATGGTAATACTATATAACGTTACACGTTATAACGTAATACTATATAACGTTATACGTTATAACGTAATACTATATTACGTTATACGTTATCACGTAATACTATATAACGTTATACGTCATAGCGTAATACTATATAACGTTATACGTCATAACGTAATACTATATAACGTTATACGCTTTAACGTAATACAGTATAACGTCGTACGTTCTAACGTAATACTATATAACGTTTTACGTTATAACGTAATACTATATTTCGTTATACGTTATAACGTAATACTATATAACGTTACACGTTATATGGTAATACTATATAACGTTATACGTCATAACGTAATACTATATAACGTTATACGTTATAACGTAATACTATATAACGTTATACGTTATCACGTAATACTATATAACGTTATACGATATAACGTAATACTATATAACGTTATACGTTTTATGGTAATACTATATAACGTTATACGTCATAACGTAATACTATATAACGTTATACGTTATAACGTAATACTATATGACGTTATTCGTTATATGGTAATACTATACAACGTTATACGTTATAACTTAATACTATATAACGTTATACGTTATATGGTAACACTATATAACGTTTTACGTTATAACGTAATACTATATTTCGTTATACTTTATAACGTAATAATATATAACGTTATACGTTATATGGTAATACTATATAACGTTATACGTCATAACGTAATACTATATAACGTTATACGTTATAACGTAATGCTATATAACGTTATACGTTATATGGTAATACTATATAACGTTACACGTTACAACGTAATACTATATAACGTTATACGTTATAATGTAATGCTATATAACGTTATACGTTATATGGTGATACTATATAACGTTATACGTTATAACGTAATACTATATTTCGTTATACGTTATATGGTAATACTATATAACGTTATACGTTATCACGTAATACTATATAACGTTATACGATATAACGTAATACTATATAACGTTATACGTTATATGGTAATACTATATAACGTTATACGTCATAACGTAATACTATATAACGTTATACGTTATAACGTAATACTATATAACGTTATACGTCATAACGTAATACTATATAACGTTATACGTTATAACGTAATACAGTATAACGTCGTACGTTCTAACGTAATACTATATAACGATATACGTTTAACGTAATACTATATAACGTTATACGTTATATGGTAATACTATATAACGTTACACGTTATAACGTAATACTATATAACGTTATACGTTATATGGTAATACTATATAACGTTACACGTTATAACGTAATACTATATAACGTTATACGTTATAACGTAATACTATATTACGTTATACGTTATCACGTAATTATTATATAACGTTATACGTCATAGCGTAATACTATATAACGTTATACGTCATAACGTAATACTATATAACGTTATACGTTATAACGTAATACAGTATAACGTCGTACGTTCTAACGTAATACTATATAACGTTTTACGTTATAACGTAATACTATATTTCGTTATACGTTATAACGTAATACTATATAACGTTACACGTTTAACGTAATACGATATAACGTTATACGTTTTAACGTAATACAGTATAACGTGGTACGTTCTAACGTAATACTATATAACGATATACGTTTAACGTAATACGATATAACGTTATACCTTATATGGTAATAGTATATAACGTTATACGTTATAACGTAACACAGTATAACGTCGTACGTTCTAACGTAATACTATATAACGTTATACGTTATAACGTAATACTATATGACGTTATACGTTATATGGTAATACTATATAACGTTATACGTCATAGCGTAATACTATATAACGTTATAGGTCATAACGTAATACTATATAACGTTATACGTTTTAACGTAATACAGTATAACGTCGTACGTTCTAACGTAATACTATATAACGATATACGTTTAACGTAATACGATATAACGTTATACCTTATATGGTAATAGTATATAACGTTATACGTTATAACGTAACACAGTATAACGTCGTACGTTCTAACGTAATACTATATAACGTTATACGTTATAACGTAATGCTATATAACGTTATACGTTATATGGTAATACTATATAACGTTATACGTTATCACGTAATACTATATAACGTTATACGTCATAGCGTAATACTATATAACGTTATACGTCATAACGTAATACTATATAACGTTATACGTTATAACGTAATACAGTATAACGTCGTACGTTCTAACGTAATACTATATAACGTTTTACGTTATAACGTAATACTATATTTCGTTATACGTTATAACGTAATACTATATAACGTTACACGTTATATGGTAATACTATATAACGTTATACGTCATAACGTAATACTATATAACGTTATACGTTATAACGTAATACTATATAATGTTATACGTTATTACGTAATACTATATAATATCATACGTTATAACGTAATACTATATACCGTTATACGATATAACGTAATACTATATAACGTTTTACGTTATATGGTAATACTATATAACGTTATACGTTGTAACGTAATACTATATGACGTTATTCGTTATATGGTAATACTATACAACGTTATACGTTATAACTTAATACTATATAACGTTATACGTTATATGGTAACACTATATAACGTTTTACGTTATAACGTAATACTATACTTCGTTATACTTTATAACGTAATAATATATAACGTTATACGTTATATGGTAATACTATATAACGTTATACGTCATAACGTAATACTATATAAAGTTATACGTTATAACGTAATGCTATATAACGTTATACGTTATATGGTAATACTATATAACGCTACACGTTATAACGTAATACTATATAACGTTATACGATATAACGTAATACTATATAACGTTAAACTTTATATGGTAATACTACATAACGTTATACGTTATAACGTAATACTATATGACGTTATTCGTTATAACGTAATACTATATAAAGTTATACGTCATAACGTAATACTATATAACGTTATACGCTATAACGTAATACTATATAACGTTATACATTATAACGTAATGCTATATAACGTTATACGTTATATGGTGATACTATATAACGTTATACGTTATAACGTAATACTATATAACGTTATACGTTATAACGTAATACTATATAATATTATACGTTATAACGTAATACTATATACCGTTATACGATATAACGTAATACTATATAACGTTATACGTTATATGGTAGTACTATATAACGTTATACGTTATAACGTAATACCATATGACGTTATTCGTTATATGGTAATACTATATAACGTTATACGTTATAACGTAATACTATATGATGTTATTCGTTATATGGTAATACTATATAACGTTATACGTTATAACTTAATACTATATAACGTTATACGTTATAACTTAATACTATATAACGTTATACGTTATAACGTAATACTATATAACGTTATACGTTATCACGTAATACTATATAACGTTATACGATATAACGTAATACTATATAACGTTATACGTTATATGGTAATACTATATAACGTTATACGTTATAACGTAATACTATATGACGTTATTCGTTATATGGTAATACTATATAACGTTATACGTCATAACGTAATACTATATAACGTTATACGTTATAACGTAATACTATATGACGTTATTCGTTATATGGTAATACTATATAACGTTATACGTTATAACTTAATACTATATAACGTTATACGTCATAACGTAATACTATATAACGTTATACGTTTTAACGTAATACAGTATAACGTCGTACGTTCTAACGTAATACCATATAACGTTATACGTCATAACGTAATACGATATAACGTTATACGTTATAAGGTAATACTATATAACGTTATACGTTATAACGTAATACGATATAACGTTATACGTTATATGGTAATACTATATAACGTTATACGTTATAACGTAACACAGTATAACGTCGTACGTTCTAACGTAATACTATATAACGTTATACGTCATAACGTAATGCTATATAACGTTATACGTTATATGGTAACACTATATAACGTTTTACGTTATAACGTAATACTATATTTCGTTATACGTTATAACGTAATACAGTATAACGTCGTACGTTCTAACGTAATACTATATAACGATATACGTTTAACGTAATACTATATAACGTTTTACGTTATAACGTAATACTATATTTCGTTATACGTTATAACGTAATACTATATAACGTTACACGTTATATGGTAATACTATATAACGTTATACGTCATAACGTAATACTATATAACGTTATACGTTATAACGTAATACTATATAACGTTATACGTTATCACGTAATACTATATAACGTTATACGATATAACGTAATACTATATAACGTTATACGTTATATGGTAATACTATATAACGTTATACGTCATAACGTAATACTATATTTCGTTACTCTTTATAACGTAATAATATATAACGTTATACGTTATATGGTAATACTATATAACGTTATACGTCATAACGTAATACTATATAACGTTATACGATATAACGTAATACTATATAACGTTAAACTTTATATGGTAATACTACATAACGTTATACGTTATAACGTAATACTATATGACGTTATTCGTTATAACGTAATACTATATAAAGTTATACGTCATAACGTAATACTATATAACGTTATACGCTATAACGTAATACTATATTTCGTTATACGTTATATGGTAATACTATATAACGTTATACGTCATAACGTAATACTATATATCGTTATACGTTATAATGTAATACTATATAATGTTATACGTTATAACGTAATACTATATAATATTATACCTTATAACGTAATACTATATAACGTTATACGATATAACGTAATACTATATAACGTTATACGTTATAACGTAATACTATATGACATTATACGTTATAACTTAATACTATATAACGTTATACGTTATATGGTAATACTATATAACGTTATACGTTATATGGTAATACTATATAACGTTATACGTCATAACGTAATACTATATAACGTTATACGTTATAACGTAATACTATAAAATGTTATACGTTATAACGTAATACTATATAATATTATACGTTATAACGTAATACTATATACCGTTATACGATATAACGTAATACTATATAACGTTATACGTTATATGGTAGTACTATATAACGTTATACGTTATAACGTAATACCATATGACGTTATTCGTTATATGGTAATACTATATAACGTTATACGTTATAACGTAATACTATATGACGTTATTCGTTATATGGTAATACTATATAACGTTATACGTTATAACTTAATACTATATAACGTTATACGTTATAACTTAATACTATATAACGTTATACGTTATAACGTAATACTATATAACGTTATACGTTATCACGTAATACTATATAACGTTATACGATATAACGTAATACTATATAACGTTATACGTTATATGGTAATACTATATAACGTTATACGTTATAACGTAATACTATATGACGTTATTCGTTATATGGTAATACTATATAACGTTATACGTCATAACGTAATACTATATAACGTTATACGTTATAACGTAATACTATATGACGTTATTCGTTATATGGTAATACTATATAACGTTATACGTTATAACTTAATACTATATAACGTTATACGATATAACGTAATACGATATAACGTTATACCTTATATGGTAATAGTATATAACGTTATACGTTATAACGTAACACAGTATAACGTCGTACGTTCTAACGTAATACAATATAACGTTATACGTTATAACGTAATACTATATGACGTTATACGTTATATGGTAATACTATATAACGTTATACGTCATAGCGTAATACTATATAACGTTATACGTCATAACGTAATACTATATAACGTTATACGTTTTAACGTAATACAGTATAACGTCGTACGTTCTAACGTAATACCATATAACGTTATACGTCATAACGTAATACGATATAACGTTATACGTTATAAGGTAATACTATATAACGTTATACGTTATAACGTAATACGATATAACGTTATACGTTATATGGTAATACTATATAACGTTATACGTTATAACGTAACACAGTATAACGTCGTACGTTCTAACGTAATACTATATAACGTTATACGTTATAACGTAATGCTATATAACGTTATACGTTATATGGTAACACTATATAACGTTTTACGTTATAACGTAATACTATATTTCGTTATACGTTATAACGTAATACTATATAACGTTACACGTTATATGGTAATACTATATAACGTTATACGTCATAACGTAATACTATATAACGTTATACGTTATAACGTAATACTATATAACGTTATACGTTATAACGTAATACTATAAAATGTTATACGTTATAACGTAATACTATATAATATTATACGTTATAACGTAATACTATATACCGTTATACGATATAACGTAATACTATATAACGTTATACGTTATATGGTAGTACTATATAACGTTATACGTTATAACGTAATACCATATGACGTTATTCGTTATATGGTAATACTATATAACGTTATACGTTATAACGTAATACTATATGACGTTATTCGTTATATGGTAATACTATATAACGTTATACGTTATAACTTAATACTATATGACGTTATTCGTTATAACGTAATACTATATAAAGTTATACGTCATAACGTAATACTATATAACGTTATACGCTATAACGTAATACTATATTTCGTTATACGTTATATGGTAATACTATATAACGTTATACGTCATAACGTAATACTATATATCGTTATACGTTATAATGTAATACTATATAATGTTATACGTTATAACGTAATACTATATAATATTATACATTATAACGTAATACTATATAACGTTATACGATATAACGTAATACTATATAACGTTATACGTTATAACGTAATACTATATGACATTATACGTTATAACTTAATACTATATAACGTTATACGTTATATGGTAATACTATATAACGTTATACGTTATATGGTAATACTATATAACGTTATACGTCATAACGTAATACTATATAACGTTATACGTTATAACGTAATACTATAAAATGTTATACGTTATAACGTAATACTATATAATATTATACGTTATATCGTAATACTATATACCGTTATACGATATAACGTAATACTATATAACGTTATACGTTATATGGTAGTACTATATAACGTTATACGTTATAACGTAATACCATATGACGTTATTCGTTATATGGTAATACTATATAACGTTATACGTTATAACGTAATACTATATGACGTAATCGTTATATGGTAATACTATATAACGTTATACGTTATAACTTAATACTATATAACGTTATACGTTATAACTTAATACTATATAACGTTATACGTTATAACGTAATACTATATAACGTTATACGTTATCACGTAATACTATATAACGTTATACGATATAACGTAATACTATATAACGTTATACGTTATATGGTAATACTATATAACGTTATACGTTATAACGTAATACTATATGACGTTATTCGTTATATGGTAATACTATATAACGTTATACGTCATAACGTAATACTATATAACGTTATACGTTATAACGTAATACTATATGACGTTATTCGTTATATGGTAATACTATATAACGTTATACGTTATAACTTAATACTATATAACGTTATACGATATAACGTAATACGATATAACGTTATACCTTATATGGTAATAGTATATAACGTTATACGTTATAACGTAACACAGTATAACGTCGTACGTTCTAACGTAATACAATATAACGTTATACGTTATAACGTAATACTATATGACGTTATACGTTATATGGTAATACTATATAACGTTATACGTCATAGCGTAATACTATATAACGTTATACGTCATAACGTAATACTATATAACGTTATACGTTTTAACGTAATACAGTATAACGTCGTACGTTCTAACGTAATACCATATAACGTTATACGTCATAACGTAATACGATATAACGTTATACGTTATAAGGTAATACTATATAACGTTATACGTTATAACGTAATACGATATAACGTTATACGTTATATGGTAATACTATATAACGTTATACGTTATAACGTAACACAGTATAACGTCGTACGTTCTAACGTAATACTATATAACGTTATACGTTATAACGTAATGCTATATAACGTTATACGTTATATGGTAACACTATATAACGTTTTACGTTATAACGTAATACTATATTTCGTTATACGTTATAACGTAATACTATATAACGTTACACGTTATATGGTAATACTATATAACGTTATACGTCATAACGTAATACTATATAACGTTATACGTTATAACGTAATACTATATAACGTTATACGTTATCACGTAATACTATATAACGTTATACGATATAACGTAATACTATATAACGTTATACGTTATATGGTAATACTATATAACGTTATACGTCATAACGTAATACTATATAACGTTATACGTTATAACGTAATACTATATGACGTTATTCGTTATATGGTAATACTATACAACGTTATACGTTATAACTTAATACTATATAACGTTATACGTTATATGGTAACACTATATAACGTTTTACGTTATAACGTAATACTATATTTCGTTATACTTTATAACGTAATAATATATAACGTTATACGTTATATGGTAATACTATATAACGTTATACGTCATAACGTAATACTATATAACGTTATACGTTATAACGTAATGCTATATAACGTTATACGTTTTATGGTAATACTATATAACGTTACACGTTACAACGTAATACTATATAACGTTATACGATATAACGTAATACTATATAACGTTAAACGTTATATGGTAATACTATATAACGTTATACGTTATAAGGTAATACTATAAAATGTTATACGTTATAACGTAATACTATATAATATTATACGTTATAACGTAATACTATATACCGTTATACGATATAACGTAATACTATATAACGTTATACGTCATAACGTAATACTATATATCGTTATACGTTATAACGTAATACTATATAATGTTATACGTTATAACGTAATACTATATAATATTATACGTTATAACGTAATACTATATAACGTTATACGATATAACGTAATACTATATAACGTTATACGTTATAACGTAATACTATATGACGTTATACGCTATAACTTAATACTATATAACGTTATACGTTATATGGTAATACTATATAACGTTATACGTTATAAGGTAATACTATAAAATGTTATACGTTATAACGTAATACTATATAATATTATACGTTATAACGTAATACTATATACCGTTATACGATATAACGTAATACTATATAACGTTATACGTTATATGGTAGTACTATATAACGTTATACGTTATAACGTAATACCATATGACGTTATTCGTTATATGGTAATACTATATAACGTTATACGTTATAACGTAATACTATATAACGTTATACGTTATATGGTAATACTATATAACGTTACACGTTATAACGTAATACTATATAACGTTATACGTTATATGGTAATACTATATAACGTTACACGTTATAACGTAATACTATATATCGTCATACGTTATAAGGTAATACAGTATAACGTCGTACGTTCTAACGTAATACTATATAACGATATACGTTTAACGTAATACTATATAACGTCATACGTTATATGGTAATGCTATATAACGTTATACGTCATAACGTAATGCTATATAACGTTATACGTTATATGGTAACACTATATAACGTTTTACGTTATAACGTAATACTATATTTCGTTATACGTTATAACGTAATACAGTATAACGTCGTACGTTCTAACGTAATACTATATAACGATATACGTTTAACGTAATACTATATAACGTTTTACGTTATAACGTAATACTATATTTCGTTATACGTTATAACGTAATACTATATAACGTTACACGTTATATGGTAATACTATATAACGTTATACGTCATAACGTAATACTATATAACGTTATACGTTATAACGTAATACTATATAACGTTATACGTTATCACGTAATACTATATAACGTTATACGATATAACGTAATACTATATAACGTTATACGTTATATGGTAATACTATATAACGTTATACGTCATAACGTAATACTATATAACGTTATACGTTATAACGTAATACTATATACCGTTATACGATATAACGTAATACTATATAACGTTTTACGTTATATGGTAATACTATATAACGTTATACGTTGTAACGTAATACTATATGACGTTATTCGTTATATGGTAATACTATACAACGTTATACGTTATAACTTAATACTATATAACGTTATACGTTATATGGTAACACTATATAACGTTTTACGTTATAACGTAATACTATATTTCGTTACTCTTTATAACGTAATAATATATAACGTTATACGTTATATGGTAATACTATATAACGTTATACGTCATAACGTAATACTATATAACGTTATACGTTATAACGTAATGCTATATAACGTTATACGTTATATGGTAATACTATATAACGCTACACGTTATAACGTAATACTATATAACGTTATACGATATAACGTAATACTATATAACGTTAAACTTTATATGGTAATACTACATAACGTTATACGTTATAACGTAATACTATATGACGTTATTCGTTATAACGTAATACTATATAAAGTTATACGTCATAACGTAATACTATATAACGTTATACGCTATAACGTAATACTATATAACGTTATACGTTATAACGTAATGCTATATAACGTTATACGTTATATGGTGATACTATATAACGTTATACGTTATAACGTAATACTATATTTCGTTATACGTTATATGGTAATACTATATAACGTTATACGTCATAACGTAATACTATATATCGTTATACGTTATAACGTAATACTATATAATGTTATACGTTATAACGTAATACTATATAATATTATACCTTATAACGTAATACTATATAACGTTATACGATATAACGTAATACTATATAACGTTATACGTTATAACGTAATACTATATGACGTTATACGTTATAACTTAATACTATATAACGTTATACGTTATATGGTAATACTATATAACGTTATACGTTATATGGTAATACTATATAACGTTATACGTCATAACGTAATACTATATAACGTTATACGTTATAACGTAATACTATATAATATTATACGTTATAACGTAATACTATATACCGTTATACGATATAACGTAATACTATATAACGTTATACGTTATATGGTAGTACTATATAACGTTATACGTTATAACGTAATACCATATGACGTTATTCGTTATATGGTAATACTATATAACGTTATACGTTATAACGTAATACTATATGACGTTATTCGTTATATGGTAATACTATATAACGTTATACGTTATAGCTTAATACTATATAACGTTATACGTTATAACTTAATACTATATAACGTTATACGTTATAACGTAATACTATATAACGTTATACGTTATCACGTAATACTATATAACGTTATACGATATAACGTAATACTATATAACGTTATACGTTATATGGTAATACCATATAACGTTATACGTTATAACGTAATACTATATGACGTTTTTCGTTATATGGTAATACTATATAACGTTATACGTCATAACGTAATACTATATAACGTTATACGTTATAACGTAATACTATATGACGTTATTCGTTATATGGTAATACTATATAACGTTATACGTTATAACTTAATACTATATAACGTTATACGATATAACGTAATACGATATAACGTTATACCTTATATGGTAATAGTATATAACGTTATACGTTATAACGTAACACAGTATAACGTCGTACGTTCTAACGTAATACTATATAACGTTATACGTTATAACGTAATACTATATGACGTTATACGTTATATGGTAATACTATATAACGTTATACGTCATAGCGTAATACTATATAACGTTATACGTCATAACGTAATACTATATAACGTTATACGTTTTAACGTAATACAGTATAACGTCGTACGTTCTAACGTAATACCATATAACGTTATACGTCATAACGTAATACGATATAACGTTATACGTTATAAGGTAATACTATATAACGTTATACGTTATAACGTAATACGATATAACGTTATACGTTATATGGTAATACTATATAACGTTATACGTTATAACGTAACACAGTATAACGTCGTACGTTCTAACGTAATACTATATAACGTTATACGTTATAACGTAATGCTATATAACGTTACACGTTATATGGTAACACTATATAACGTTTTACGTTATAACGTAATACTATATTTCGTTATACGTTATAACGTAATACTATATAACGTTATACGTTATACCATAATACTATATTTCGTTATACTTTATAACGTAATACTATATGACGTTATTCGTTATATGGTAATACTATATAACGTTATACGTTATAACTTAATACTATATAACGTTATACGTTATATGGTAATACTATATAACGTTATACGTTATAACGTAATACAGTATAACGTCGTACGTTCTAACGTAATACTATATAACGATATACGTTTAACGTAATACTATATAACGTTATACGTTATATGGTAATACTATATAACGTTACACGTTATAACGTAATACTATATAACGTTATACGTTATATGGTAATACTATATAACGTTACACGTTATAACGTAATACTATATAACGTTATACGTTATAACGTAATACTATATTACGTTATACGTTATCACGTAATACTATATAACGTTATACGTCATAGCGTAATACTATATAACGTTATACGTCATAACGTAATACTATATAACGTTATACGTTATAACGTAATACAGTATAACGTCGTACGTTCTAACGTAATACTATATAACGTTTTACGTTATAACGTAATACTATATTTCGTTATACGTTATAACGTAATACTATATAACGTTACACGTTATATGGTAATACTATATAACGTTATACGTCATAACGTAATACTATATAACGTTATACGTTATAACGTAATACTATATAACGTTATACGTTATCACGTAATACTATATAACGTTATACGATATAACGTAATACTATATAACGTTATACGTTATATGGTAATACTATATAACGTTATACGTCATAACGTAATACTATATAACGTTATACGTTATAACGTAATACTATATGACGTTATTCGTTATATGGTAATACTATACAACGTTATACGTTATAACTTAATACTATATAACGTTATACGTTATATGGTAACACTATATAACGTTTTACGTTATAACGTAATACTATATTTCGTTATACTTTATAACGTAATAATATATAACGTTATACGTTATATGGTAATACTATATAACGTTATACGTCATAACGTAATACTATATAACGTTATACGTTATAACGTAATACTATATAACGTTATACGTTATATGGTAATACTATATAACGTTACACGTTACAACGTAATACTATATAACGTTATACGATATAACGTAATACTATATAACGTTAAACGTTATATGGTAATACTACATAGCGTTATACGTTATAACGTAATACTATATGAAGTTATTCGTTATAACGTAATACTATATAAAGTTATACGTCATAACGTAATACTATATAACGTTATACGCTATAACGTAATACTATATAACGTTATACGTTATAATGTAATGCTATATAACGTTATACGTTATATGGTGACACTATATAACGTTATACGTTATAACGTAATACTATATAACGTTATACGTTATCACGTAATACTATATAACGTTATACGATATAACGTAATACTATATAACGTTATACGTTATATGGTAATACCATATAACGTTATACGTTATAACGTAATACTATATGACGTTACACGTTATATGGTAATACTATATAACGTTATACGTCATAACGTAATACTATATAACGTTATACGTTATAACGTAATACTATATAACGTTATACGTTATAGCTTAATACTATATAACGTTATACGTTATATGGTAATACTATATAACGTTACACGTTATAACGTAATACTATATAACGTTATACGTTATATGGTAATACTATATAACGTTACACGTTATAACGTAATACTATATAACGTTATACGTTATAACGTAATACTATATTACGTTATACGTTATCACGTAATACTATATAACGTTATACGTCATAGCGTAATACTATATAACGTTATACGTCATAACGTAATACTATATAACGTTATACGTTATAACGTAATACAGTATAACGTCGTACGTTCTAACGTAATACTATATAACGTTTTACGTTATAACGTAATACTATATTTCGTTATACGTTATAACGTAATACTATATAACGTTACACGTTATATGGTAATACTATATAACGTTATACGTCATAACGTAATACTATATAACGTTATACGTTATAACGTAATACTATATAACGTTATACGTTATAGCTTAATACTATATAACGTTATACGTTATAACTTAATACTATATAACGTTATACGTTATAACGTAATACTATATAACGTTATACGTTATCACGTAATACTATATAACGTTATACGATATAACGTAATACTATATAACGTTATACGTTATATGGTAATACCATATAACGTTATACGTTATAACGTAATACTATATGACGTTTTTCGTTATATGGTAATACTATATAACGTTATACGTCATAACGTAATACTATATAACGTTATACGTTATAACGTAATACTATATGACGTTATTCGTTATATGGTAATACTATATAACGTTATACGTTATAACTTAATACTATATAACGTTATACGATATAACGTAATACGATATAACGTTATACCTTATATGGTAATAGTATATAACGTTATACGTTATAACGTAACACAGTATAACGTCGTACGTTCTAACGTAATACTATATAACGTTATACGTTATAACGTAATACTATATGACGTTATACGTTATATGGTAATACTATATAACGTTATACGTCATAGCGTAATACTATATAACGTTATACGTCATAACGTAATACTATATAACGTTATACGTTTTAACGTAATACAGTATAACGTCGTACGTTCTAACGTAATACCATATAACGTTATACGTCATAACGTAATACGATATAACGTTATACGTTATAAGGTAATACTATATAACGTTATACGTTATAACGTAATACGATATAACGTTATACGTTATATGGTAATACTATATAACGTTATACGTTATAACGTAACACAGTATAACGTCGTACGTTCTAACGTAATACTATATAACGTTATACGTTATAACGTAATGCTATATAACGTTACACGTTATATGGTAACACTATATAACGTTTTACGTTATAACGTAATACTATATTTCGTTATACATTATAACGTAATACTATATAACGTTATACGTTATACCATAATACTATATTTCGTTATACTTTATAACGTAATACTATATGACGTTATTCGTTATATGGTAATACTATATAACGTTATACGTTATAACTTAATACTATATAACGTTATACGTTATATGGTAATACTATATAACGTTATACGTTATAACGTAATACAGTATAACGTCGTACGTTCTAACGTAATACTATATAACGATATACGTTTAACGTAATACTATATAACGTTATACGTTATATGGTAATACTATATAACGTTACACGTTATAACGTAATACTATATAACGTTATACGTTATATGGTAATACTATATAACGTTACACGTTATAACGTAATACTATATAACGTTATACGTTATAACGTAATACTATATTACGTTATACGTTATCACGTAATACTATATAACGTTATACGTCATAGCGTAATACTATATAACGTTATACGTCATAACGTAATACTATATAACGTTATACGTTATAACGTAATACAGTATAACGTCGTACGTTCTAACGTAATACTATATAACGTTTTACGTTATAACGTAATACTATATTTCGTTATACGTTATAACGTAATACTATATAACGTTACACGTTATATGGTAATACTATATAACGTTATACGTCATAACGTAATACTATATAACGTTATACGTTATAACGTAATACTATATAACGTTATACGTTATCACGTAATACTATATAACGTTATACGATATAACGTAATACTATATAACGTTATACGTTATATGGTAATACTATATAACGTTATACGTCATAACGTAATACTATATAACGTTATACGTCATAACGTAATACTATATAACGTTATACGTTATAACGTAATACTATATGACGTTATTCGTTATATGGTAATACTATACAACGTTATACGTTATAACTTAATACTATATAACGTTATACGTTATATGGTAACACTATATAACGTTTTACGTTATAACGTAATACTATATTTCGTTATACTTTATAACGTAATAATATATAACGTTATACGTTATATGGTAATACTATATAACGTTATACGTCATAACGTAATACTATATAACGTTATACGTTATAACGTAATACTATATAACGTTATACGTTATATGGTAATACTATATAACGTTACACGTTACAACGTAATACTATATAACGTTATACGATATAACGTAATACTATATAACGTTAAACGTTATATGGTAATACTACATAGCGTTATACGTTATAACGTAATACTATGTGAAGTTATTCGTTATAACGTAATACTATATAAAGTTATACGTCATAACGTAATACTATATAACGTTATACGCTATAACGTAATACTATATAACGTTATACGTTATAATGTAATGCTATATAACGTTATACGTTATATGGTGATACTATATAACGTTATACGTTATAACGTAATACTATATTTCGTTATACGTTATATGGTAATACTATATAACGTTATACGTCATAACGTAATACTATATATCGTTATACGTTATAACGTAATACTATATAATGTTATACGTTATAACGTAATACTATATAATATTATACGTTATAACGTAATACTATATAACGTTATACGATATAACGTAATACTATATAACGTTATACGTTATAACGTAATACTATATGACGTTATACGTTATAACTTAATACTATATAACGTTATACGTTATATGGTAATACTATACAACGTTATACGTTATAAGGTAATACTATAAAATGTTATACGTTATAACGTAATACTATATAATATTATACGTTATAACGTAATACTATATACCGTTATACGATATAACGTAATACTATATAACGTTATACGTTATATGGTAGTACTATATAACGTTATACGTTATAACGTAATACCATATGACGTTATTCGTTATATGGTAATACTATATAACGTTATACGTTATGACGTAATACTATATAACGTTATACGTTATATGGTAATACTATATAACGTTACACGTTATAACGTAATACTATATAACGTTATACGTTATATGGTAATACTATATAACGTTACACGTTATAACGTAATACTATATATCGTCATACGTTATAAGGTAATACAGTATAACGTCGTACGTTCTAACGTAATACTATATAACGATATACGTTTAACGTAATACTATATAACGTCATACGTTATATGGTAATACTATATAACGTTATACGTTATAAGGTAATACTATATGACGTTATTCGTTATATGGTAATACTATATAACGTTGTACGTTATAAGGTAATACTATATTTCGTTATACGTTATAACGTAATACTATGTAACGTTATACGTTATATGGTAATACTATATAACGTTATACGTTATAACGTAATACTATATAACGTTATACGATATAACGTAATACTATATAACGTTATACGTTATATGGTAATACTATATAACGTTATACGTTATAACGTAATACTATATGACGTCATTCGTTATATGGTAATACTATATAACGCTATACGTTATAACTTAATACTATATAACGTTATACGTTATATGGTAATACTATAGAACGTTATACGTTATATGGTAATACTATAAAACGTTATACGTCATAACGTAATACTATATAACGTTATACGTTATAACGTAATGCTATATAACGTTATACGTTATATGGTAACACTATATAACGTTTTACGTTATAACGTAATACTATATTTCGTTATACGTTGTAACGTAATACTATATAACGTTATACGTTATATGGTAATACTATATAACGTTATACGTCATAACATAATACTATATAACGTTATACGTTATAACGTAACACAGTATAACGTCGTACGTTCTAACGTAATACTATATGACGTTATACGTTATATGGTAATACTATATAACGTTATACGTCATAGCGCAATACTATATAACGGTATACGTCATAACGTAATACTATAATGTTATACGTTATATGGTAATACTATATAACGTTATACGATATAACGTAATACTATATAACGTTATACGTTATATGGTAATACTATACCACGTTATACGTTATAACGTAATACTATATAACGTTATACGTTATCACGTAATACTATATAACGTTATACGATATAACGTAATACTATATAACGTTATACGTTATATGGTAATACTATATAACGTTGTACGTTATAAGGTAATACTATATTTCGTTATACGTTGTAACGTAATACTATATAACGTTATACGTCATAGCGTAATACTATATAACGTTATACGTCATAACGTAATACTATATAACGTTATACGTTATAACGTAACACAGTATAACGTCGTACGTTCTAACGTAATACTATATGACGTTATACGTTATATGGTAATACTATATAACGTTATACGTCATAGCGTAATACTATATAACGGTATACGTCATAACGTAATACTATATAACGTTATACGTTATATGGTAATACTATATAACGTTATACGATATAACGTAATACTATATAACGTTATACGTTATATGGTAATACTATACCACGTTATACGTTATAACGTAATACTATATAACGTTATACGTTATCACGTAATACTATATAACGTTATACGATATAACGTAATACTATATAACGTTATACGTTATATGGTAATACTATATAACGTTATACGTTATAACGTAATACTATATGGCGTTATACGTTTTAACGTAATACAGTATAACGTCGTACGTTCTAACGTAATACTATACAACGATATACGTTTAACGTAATACGATATAACGTTATACCTTATATGATAATAGTATATAACGTTATACGTCATAACGTAATACTGTATAACGTTATACGTTATAACGTAATGCTATATAACGTTATACGTTATATGGTAACACTATATAACGTTTTACGTTATAACGTAATACTATATTTCGTTATACGTTGTAACGTAATACTATATAACGTTATACGTTATATGGTAATACTATATAACGTTATACGTCATAACATAATACTATATAACGTTATACGTTATAACGTAACACAGTATAACGTCGTACGTTCTAACGTAATACTATATGACGTTATACGTTATATGGTAATACTATATAACGTTATACGTCATAGCGTAATACTATATAACGGTATACGTCATAACGTAATACTATAATGTTATACGTTATATGGTAATACTATATAACGTTATACGATATAACGTAATACTATATAACGTTATACGTTATATGGTAATACTATACCACGTTATACGTTATAACGTAATACTATATAACGTTATACGTTATCACGTAATACTATATAACGTTATACGATATAACGTAATACTATATAACGTTATACGTTATATGGTAATACTATATAACGTTATACGTTATAACGTAATACTATATGGCGTTATACGTTTTAACGTAATACAGTATAACGTCGTACGTTCTAACGTAATACTATATAACGATATACGTTTAACGTAATACGATATAACGTTATACCTTATATGATAATAGTATATAACGTTATACGTCATAACGTAATACTATATAACGTTATACGTTATAACGTAATGCTATATAACGTTATACGTTATATGGTAACACTATATAACGTTTTACGTTATAACGTAATACTATATTTCGTTATACGTTGTAACGTAATACTATATAACGTTATACGTTATATGGTAATACTATATAACGTTATACGTCATAACATAATACTATATAACGTTATACGTTATAACGTAACACAGTATAACGTCGTACGTTCTAACGTAATACTATATGACGTTATACGTTATATGGTAATACTATATAACGTTATACG
This sequence comes from Bombus flavifrons, assembly GCF_040668555.2. Lineage (NCBI taxonomy): Eukaryota > Metazoa > Arthropoda > Insecta > Hymenoptera > Apidae > Bombus > Bombus flavifrons. Next base: position 4,024,290 of record NC_138455.1, on the reverse strand, counting down.
TCATAGCGTAATACTATATAACGGTATACGTCATAACGTAATACTATAATGTTATACGTTATATGGTAATACTATATAACGTTATAAGATATAACGTAATACTATATAACGTTATACGTTATATGGTAATACTATACCACGTTATACGTTATAACGTAATACTATATAACGTTATACGTTATCACGTAATACTATATAACGTTATACGATATAACGTAATACTATATAACGTTATACGTTATATGGTAATACTATATAACGTTATACGTTATAACGTAATACTATATGGCGTTATACGTTTTAACGTAATACAGTATAACGTCGTACGTTCTAACGTAATACTATATAACGATATACGTTTAACGTAATACGATATAACGTTATACCTTATATGATAATAGTATATAACGTTATACGTCATAACGTAATACTATATAACGTTATACGTTATAACGTAATGCTATATAACGTTATACGTTATATGGTAACACTATATAACGTTTTACGTTATAACGTAATACTATATTTCGTTATACGTTGTAACGTAATACTATATAACGTTATACGTTATATGGTAATACTATATAACGTTATACGTCATAACATAATACTATATAACGTTATACGTTATAACGTAACACAGTATAACGTCGTACGTTCTAACGTAATACTATATGACGTTATACGTTATATGGTAATACTATATAACGTTATACGTCATAGCGTAATACTATATAACGGTATACGTCATAACGTAATACTATAATGTTATACGTTATATGGTAATACTATATAACGTTATACGATATAACGTAATACTATATAACGTTATACGTTATATGGTAATACTATATAACGTTATACGTTATAACGTAATGCTATATAACGTTATACGTTATATGGTAACACTATATAACGTTTTACGTTATAACGTAATACTATATTTCGTTATACGTTGTAACGTAATACTATATAACGTTATACGTTATATGGTAATACTATATAACGTTATACGTCATAACATAATACTATATAACGTTATACGTTATAACGTAACACAGTATAACGTCGTACGTTCTAACGTAATACTATATGACGTTATACGTTATATGGTAATACTATATAACGTTATACGTCATAGCGTAATACTATATAACGGTATACGTCATAACGTAATACTATAATGTTATACGTTATATGGTAATACTATATAACGTTATAAGATATAACGTAATACTATATAACGTTATACGTTATATGGTAATACTATACCACGTTATACGTTATAACGTAATACTATATAACGTTATACGTTATCACGTAATACTATATAACGTTATACGATATAACGTAATACTATATAACGTTATACGTTATATGGTAATACTATATAACGTTATACGTTATAACGTAATACTATATGGCGTTATACGTTTTAACGTAATACAGTATAACGTCGTACGTTCTAACGTAATACTATATAACGATATACGTTTAACGTAATACGATATAACGTTATACCTTATATGATAATAGTATATAACGTTATACGTCATAACGTAATACTATATAACGTTATACGTTATAACGTAATGCTATATAACGTTATACGTTATATGGTAACACTATATAACGTTTTACGTTATAACGTAATACTATATTTCGTTATACGTTGTAACGTAATACTATATAACGTTATACGTTATATGGTAATACTATATAACGTTATACGTCATAACATAATACTATATAACGTTATACGTTATAACGTAACACAGTATAACGTCGTACGTTCTAACGTAATACTATATGACGTTATACGTTATATGGTAATACTATATAACGTTATACGTCATAGCGTAATACTATATAACGGTATACGTCATAACGTAATACTATAATGTTATACGTTATATGGTAATACTATATAACGTTATACGATATAACGTAATACTATATAACGTTATACGTTATATGGTAATACTATACCACGTTATACGTTATAACGTAATACTATATAACGTTATACGTTATCACGTAATACTATATAACGTTATACGATATAACGTAATACTATATAACGTTATACGTTATATGGTAATACTATATAACGTTATACGTTATAACGTAATACTATATGACGTTATACGTTATATGGTAATACTATATAACGTTATACGTCATAGCGTAATACTATATAACGTTATACGTCATAACGTAATACTATATAACGTTATACGTTATAACGTAACACAGTATAACGTCGTACGTTCTAACGTAATACTATATGACGTTATACGTTATATGGTAATACTATATAACGTTATACGTCATAGCGCAATACTATATAACGGTATACGTCATAACGTAATACTATATAACGTTATACGTTATATGGTACTACTATATAACGTTATACGATATAACGTAATACTATATAACGTTATACGTTATATGGTAATACTATACCACGTTATACGATATAACGTAATACTATATAACGTTATACGTTATCACGTAATACTACATAACGTTATACGATATAACGTAATACTATATAACGTTATACGTTATATGGTAATACTATATAACGTTATACGTTATAACGTAATACTATATGACGTTATACGTTTTAACGTAATACAGTATAACGTCGTACGTTCTAACGTAATACTATATAACGATATACGTTTAACGTAATACGATATAACGTTATACCTTATATGGTAATAGTTTATAACGTTATACGTTATAACGTAACACAGTATAACGTCGTACGTTCTAACGTAATACTATATAACGATATACGTTATAACGTAATGCTATATGACGTTATACGTTATATGGTAATACTATATAACGTTATACGTCATAGCGTAATACTATATAACGTTATACGTCATAACGTAATTCTATATAACGTTATACGTTTTAACGTAATACAGTATAACGTCGTACGTTCTAACGTAATACTATATAACGATATACGTTTAACGTAATACGATATAACGTTATACCTTATATGGTAATAGTATATAACGTTATACGTTATAACGTAACACAGTATAACGTCGTACGTTCTAACGTAATACTATATAACGTTATACGTTATATGGTAATACTATACCACGTTATACGTTATAACGTAATACTATATAACGTTATACGTTATCACGTAATACTATATAACGTTATACGATATAACGTAATACGATATAACGTTATACGTTATATGGTAATACTATATAACGTTATACGTTATAACGTAACACAGTATAACGTCGTACGTTCTAACGTAATACTATATAACGTTATACGTTATAAGGTAATACTATATAACGTCATACGTTATAACGTAATACTATATAACGTTATACGTTATAACTTAATACTATATAACGTTATACGTTATATGGTAATACTATATAACGTTATACGTTATATGGTAATACTATATAACGTTATACGTTATAACGTAATACTATATTTCGTTATACGTTATATGGTAATAATATATAACGTTATACGTCATAACGTAATACTATATATCGTTATACGTTATAACGTAATACTATATAATGTTATACGTTATAACGTAATACTATATAATATTATACGTTATAACGTAATACTATATAATATTATACGTTATAACGTAATACTATATAACGTTATACGATATAACGTAATACTATATAACGTTATACGTTATAAGGTAATACTATATAACATTATACGTTATAACGTAATACTATATAACATTATACGTTATAACGTAATACTATATAATATTATACGTTATAGCGTAATACTATATAACGTTATACGATATAACGTAATACTATATAACGTTATACGTTATAGCGTAATACTATATAACGTTATACGTTATAACGTAATACTATATGACGTTATACGTTATAACGTAATACTATATAACATTATACGTTATAACGTAATACTATATAACATTATACGTTATAACGTAATACTATATAATATTATACGTTATAGCGTAATACTATATAACGTTATACGATATAACGTAATACTATATAACGTTATACGTTATAACGTAATACTATATGACGTTATACGTTATAACGTAATACTATATAACATTATACGTTATAACTTAATACTATATAACGTTATACGTTAAATGGTAATACTATATTTCGTTATACGTTATATGGTAATACTATATTTCGTTATACGTTATATGGTAATACTATATAACATTATACGTTATAACGTAATACTATATAACATTATACGTTATAACGTAATACTATATAATATTATACGTTATAGCGTAATACTATATAACGTTATACGATATAACGTAATACTATATAACGTTATACGTTATAACGTAATACTATATGACGTTATACGTTATAACGTAATACTATATAACATTATACGTTATAACTTAATACTATATAACGTTATACGTTAAATGGTAATACTATATAACGTTATACGTCATAACGTATTACTATATAACGTTATACGTTATTACGTAATGCTATATAACGTTATACGTTGTATGGTAATACTATATAACGTTTTACGTTATAACGTAATACTATATAACGTTTTACGTTATAACGTAATACTATATTTCGTTATACGTTATAACGTAATACTATATAACGTTACACGTTATATGGTAATACTATATAACGTTATACGTCATAACGTAATACTATATAACGTTATACGTTATAACGTAATACTATATAACGTTATACATTATCACGTAATACTATAAAACGTTATACGATATAACGTAATACTATACAACGTTATACGTTATATGGTAATATTATATAACGTTATACGTTATATGGTAATACTATATAACGTTATACGTTATATGGTAACACTATATAACGTTTTACGTTATAACGTAATACTATATTTCGTTATACGTTATAACGTAATGCTATATAACGTTGTACGTTATATGGTAATACTATATAACGTTTTACGTTATAACGTAATACTATATTTCGTTATATGTTATAGCGTAATACTATATAACGTTATACGTTATATGGTAATACTATATAACGTTATACGTTATATGGTAATATTATATAACGTTATACGTTATATGGTAATACTATATAACGTTATACGTTATATGGTAACACTATATAACGTTTTACGTTATAACGTAATACTATATAACGTTATACGTTATAACTTAATACTATATAACGTTATACGTTATATGGTAATACTATAAAGCGTTATACGTTATAACGTAATACAGTATAACGTCGTACGTTCTAACGTAATACTATATAACGATATACGTTTAACGTAATACTATATAACGTTATACGTTATATGGTAATACTATATAACGTTACACGTTATAACGTAATACTATATAACGTTATACGTTATATGGTAATACTATATAACGTTACACGTTATAACGTAATACTATATAACGTTACACGTTATATGGTAATACTATATAACGTTATACGTCATAACGTAATACTATATAACGTTATACGTTATAACGTAATACTATATAACGTTATACGTTATCACGTAATACTATATAACGTTATACGATATAACGTAATACTATATAACGTTATACGTTATATGGTAATACTATATAACGTTATACGTTATAACTTAATACTATATAACGTTGTACGTTATAACGTAATACTATATAACGTTATACGTTATAACGTAATACTATATAACGTTATACGTTATAACTTAATACTATATTTCGTTATACGTTATAACGTAATACTATATAACGTTATACGTTATATGGTAATACTATATAACGTTACACGTTATAACGTAATACTATATAACGTTATACGTTATATGGTAATACTATATAACGTTACACGTTATAACGTAATACTATATAACGTTACACGTTATATGGTAATACTATATAACGTTATACGTCATAACGTAATACTATATAACGTTATACGTTATAACGTAATACTATATAACGTTATACGTTATCACGTAATACTATATTTCGTTATACGTTATAACGTAATACTATATAACGTTACACGATATATGGTAATACTATATAACGTTATACGTCATAACGTAATACTATATAACGTTATACGTTATAACGTAATGCTATATAACGTTATACGTTATATGGTATTACTATATAACGTTTTACGTTATAACGTAATACTATATTTCGTTATACGTTATAACGTAATACTATATAACGTTACACGATATATGGTAATACTATATAACGTTATACGTCATAACGTAATACTATATAACGTTATAAGTTATAACGTAATACTATATAACGTTATACGTTATAACTTAATACTATACAACGTTATACGTTATATGGTAATACTATATAACGTTATACGTTATAACTTAATGCTATATAACGTTATACGTTATATGGTAATACTATATAACGTTATACGTTATATGGTAATACTATATAACGTTATACGTCATAACGTAATACTATATAACGTTATACGTTATAACGTAATGCTATATAACGTTATACGTTATATGGTAACACGATATAACGTTTTACGTTATAACGTAATACTATATAACGTTATACGTTATATGGTAATACTACATAACGTTATACGTTGTATGTTAATACTATATAACGTTATACGTCATAACGTAATACTATATAACGTTATACGTTATAACGTAATACTATATAATGTTATACGTTATAACGTAATACTATATAATATTATACGTTATAACGTAATACTATATACCGTTATACGATATAACGTAATACTATATAAAGTTACACGATATATGGTAATACTATATAACGTTATACGTCATAACGTAATACTATATAACGTTATACGTTATAACGTAATGCTATATAACGTTATACGTTATATGGTATTACTATATAACGTTTTACGTTATAACGTAATACTATATTTCGTTATACGTTATAACGTAATACTATATAACGTTACACGATATATGGTAATACTATATAACGTTATACGTTATAACGTAATACTATATAACGTTATACGTTATCACGTAATACTATAAAACGTTATACGATATAACGTAATACTATACAACGTTATACGTTATATGGTAATATTATATAACGTTATACGTTATATGGTAATACTATATAACGTTATACGTTATATGGTAACACTATATAACGTTTTACGTTATAACGTAATACTATATTTCGTTATACGTTATAACGTAATGCTATATAACGTTGTACGTTATATGGTAATACTATATAACGTTTTACGTTATAACGTAATACTATATTTCGTTATATGTTATAGCGTAATACTATATAACGTTATACGTTATATGGTAATACTATATAACGTTATACGTTATATGGTAATATTATATAACGTTATACGTTATATGGTAATACTATATAACGTTATACGTTATATGGTAACACTATATAACGTTTTACGTTATAACGTAATACTATATTTCGTTATACGTTATAACGTAATACTATATAACGTTATACGTTATATGGTAATACTATATAACGTTATACGTTATAACTTAATACTATATAACGTTGTACGTTATAACGTAATACTATATTACGTTATACGTTATAACGTAATACTATATAACGTTATACGTTATAACTTAATACTATATAACGTTGTACGTTATAACGTAATACTACATTACGTTATACGTTATAACGTAATACTATATAACGTTATACGATATAACGTAATACTATATAACGTTATACGTTATATGGTAATACTATATAACGTTATACGTTATAACGTAATACTATATAGTGTTGTACGTTATAACGTAATACTATATAATATTATACGTTATAACGTAATACTATATACCGTTATACGATATAACGTAATACTATATAACGTTATACGTTATATGGTAATACTATATAACGTTATACGTTATAACGTAATACTATATAACGTTACACGATATATGGTAATACTATATAACGTTATACGTCATAACGTAATACTATATAACGTTATAAGTTATAACGTAATACTATATAACGTTATACGTTATAACTTAATGCTATATAACGTTATAAGTTATCACGTAATACTATATAACGTTATACGATATAACGTAATACTATACAACGTTATACGTTATATGGTAATACTATATAACGTTATACGTTATAACTTAATGCTATATAACGTTATACGTTATAACGTAATACTATATTTCGTTATACGTTATATGGTAATAATATATAACGTTATACGTCATAACGTAATACTATATATCGTTATACGTTATAACGTAATACTATATAATGTTATACGTTATAACGTAATACTATATAATATTATACGTTATAACGTAATACTATATAATATTATACGTTATAACGTAATACTATATAACGTTATACGATATAACGTAATACTATATAACGTTATACGTTATAAGGTAATACTATATAACATTATACGTTATAACGTAATACTATATAACATTATACGTTATAACGTAATACTATATAATATTATACGTTATAGCGTAATACTATATAACGTTATACGATATAACGTAATACTATATAACGTTATACGTTATAGCGTAATACTATATAACGTTATACGTTATAACGTAATACTATATGACGTTATACGTTATAACGTAATACTATATAACATTATACGTTATAACGTAATACTATATAACATTATACGTTATAACGTAATACTATATAATATTATACGTTATAGCGTAATACTATATAACGTTATACGATATAACGTAATACTATATAACGTTATACGTTATAACGTAATACTATATGACGTTATACGTTATAACGTAATACTATATAACATTATACGTTATAACTTAATACTATATAACGTTATACGTTAAATGGTAATACTATATTTCGTTATACGTTATATGGTAATACTATATTTCGTTATACGTTATATGGTAATACTATATAACATTATACGTTATAACGTAATACTATATAACATTATACGTTATAACGTAATACTATATAATATTATACGTTATAGCGTAATACTATATAACGTTATACGATATAACGTAATACTATATAACGTTATACGTTATAACGTAATACTATATGACGTTATACGTTATAACGTAATACTATATAACATTATACGTTATAACTTAATACTATATAACGTTATACGTTAAATGGTAATACTATATAACGTTATACGTCATAACGTATTACTATATAACGTTATACGTTATTACGTAATGCTATATAACGTTATACGTTGTATGGTAATACTATATAACGTTTTACGTTATAACGTAATACTATATAACGTTTTACGTTATAACGTAATACTATATTTCGTTATACGTTATAACGTAATACTATATAACGTTACACGTTATATGGTAATACTATATAACGTTATACGTCATAACGTAATACTATATAACGTTATACGTTATAACGTAATACTATATAACGTTATACATTATCACGTAATACTATAAAACGTTATACGATATAACGTAATACTATACAACGTTATACGTTATATGGTAATATTATATAACGTTATACGTTATATGGTAATACTATATAACGTTATACGTTATATGGTAACACTATATAACGTTTTACGTTATAACGTAATACTATATTTCGTTATACGTTATAACGTAATGCTATATAACGTTGTACGTTATATGGTAATACTATATAACGTTTTACGTTATAACGTAATACTATATTTCGTTATATGTTATAGCGTAATACTATATAACGTTATACGTTATATGGTAATACTATATAACGTTATACGTTATATGGTAATATTATATAACGTTATACGTTATATGGTAATACTATATAACGTTATACGTTATATGGTAACACTATATAACGTTTTACGTTATAACGTAATACTATATAACGTTATACGTTATAACTTAATACTATATAACGTTATACGTTATATGGTAATACTATAAAGCGTTATACGTTATAACGTAATACAGTATAACGTCGTACGTTCTAACGTAATACTATATAACGATATACGTTTAACGTAATACTATATAACGTTATACGTTATATGGTAATACTATATAACGTTACACGTTATAACGTAATACTATATAACGTTATACGTTATATGGTAATACTATATAACGTTACACGTTATAACGTAATACTATATAACGTTACACGTTATATGGTAATACTATATAACGTTATACGTCATAACGTAATACTATATAACGTTATACGTTATAACGTAATACTATATAACGTTATACGTTATCACGTAATACTATATAACGTTATACGATATAACGTAATACTATATAACGTTATACGTTATATGGTAATACTATATAACGTTATACGTTATAACTTAATACTATATAACGTTGTACGTTATAACGTAATACTATATAACGTTATACGTTATAACGTAATACTATATAACGTTATACGTTATAACTTAATACTATATTTCGTTATACGTTATAACGTAATACTATATAACGTTATACGTTATATGGTAATACTATATAACGTTACACGTTATAACGTAATACTATATAACGTTATACGTTATATGGTAATACTATATAACGTTACACGTTATAACGTAATACTATATAACGTTACACGTTATATGGTAATACTATATAACGTTATACGTCATAACGTAATACTATATAACGTTATACGTTATAACGTAATACTATATAACGTTATACGTTATCACGTAATACTATATTTCGTTATACGTTATAACGTAATACTATATAACGTTACACGATATATGGTAATACTATATAACGTTATACGTCATAACGTAATACTATATAACGTTATACGTTATAACGTAATGCTATATAACGTTATACGTTATATGGTATTACTATATAACGTTTTACGTTATAACGTAATACTATATTTCGTTATACGTTATAACGTAATACTATATAACGTTACACGATATATGGTAATACTATATAACGTTATACGTCATAACGTAATACTATATAACGTTATAAGTTATAACGTAATACTATATAACGTTATACGTTATAACTTAATACTATACAACGTTATACGTTATATGGTAATACTATATAACGTTATACGTTATAACTTAATGCTATATAACGTTATACGTTATATGGTAATACTATATAACGTTATACGTTATATGGTAATACTATATAACGTTATACGTCATAACGTAATACTATATAACGTTATACGTTATAACGTAATGCTATATAACGTTATACGTTATATGGTAACACGATATAACGTTTTACGTTATAACGTAATACTATATAACGTTATACGTTATATGGTAATACTACATAACGTTATACGTTGTATGTTAATACTATATAACGTTATACGTCATAACGTAATACTATATAACGTTATACGTTATAACGTAATACTATATAATGTTATACGTTATAACGTAATACTATATAATATTATACGTTATAACGTAATACTATATACCGTTATACGATATAACGTAATACTATATAAAGTTACACGATATATGGTAATACTATATAACGTTATACGTCATAACGTAATACTATATAACGTTATACGTTATAACGTAATGCTATATAACGTTATACGTTATATGGTATTACTATATAACGTTTTACGTTATAACGTAATACTATATTTCGTTATACGTTATAACGTAATACTATATAACGTTACACGATATATGGTAATACTATATAACGTTATACGTTATAACGTAATACTATATAACGTTATACGTTATCACGTAATACTATAAAACGTTATACGATATAACGTAATACTATACAACGTTATACGTTATATGGTAATATTATATAACGTTATACGTTATATGGTAATACTATATAACGTTATACGTTATATGGTAACACTATATAACGTTTTACGTTATAACGTAATACTATATTTCGTTATACGTTATAACGTAATGCTATATAACGTTGTACGTTATATGGTAATACTATATAACGTTTTACGTTATAACGTAATACTATATTTCGTTATATGTTATAGCGTAATACTATATAACGTTATACGTTATATGGTAATACTATATAACGTTATACGTTATATGGTAATATTATATAACGTTATACGTTATATGGTAATACTATATAACGTTATACGTTATATGGTAACACTATATAACGTTTTACGTTATAACGTAATACTATATTTCGTTATACGTTATAACGTAATACTATATAACGTTATACGTTATATGGTAATACTATATAACGTTATACGTTATAACTTAATACTATATAACGTTGTACGTTATAACGTAATACTATATTACGTTATACGTTATAACGTAATACTATATAACGTTATACGTTATAACTTAATACTATATAACGTTGTACGTTATAACGTAATACTACATTACGTTATACGTTATAACGTAATACTATATAACGTTATACGATATAACGTAATACTATATAACGTTATACGTTATATGGTAATACTATATAACGTTATACGTTATAACGTAATACTATATAGTGTTGTACGTTATAACGTAATACTATATAATATTATACGTTATAACGTAATACTATATACCGTTATACGATATAACGTAATACTATATAACGTTATACGTTATATGGTAATACTATATAACGTTATACGTTATAACGTAATACTATATAACGTTACACGATATATGGTAATACTATATAACGTTATACGTCATAACGTAATACTATATAACGTTATAAGTTATAACGTAATACTATATAACGTTATACGTTATAACTTAATGCTATATAACGTTATAAGTTATCACGTAATACTATATAACGTTATACGATATAACGTAATACTATACAACGTTATACGTTATATGGTAATACTATATAACGTTATACGTTATAACTTAATGCTATATAACGTTATACGTTATATGGTAATACTATATAACGTTATACGTTATATGGTAATACTATATAACGTTATACGTCATAACGTAATACTATATAACGTTATACGTTATAACGTAATGCTATATAACGTTATACGTTATATGGTAACACTATATAACGTTTTACGTTATAACGTAATACTATATAACGTTATACGTTATATGGTAATACTACATAACGTTATACGTTGTATGTTAATACTATATAACGTTATACGTCATAACGTAATACTATATAACGTTATACGTTATAACGTAATACTATATAATGTTATACGTTATAACGTAATACTATATAACGTTATACGTTATATGGTAATACTATATAACGTTATACGTCATAACGTAATACTATATAACGTTATACGTTATAACGTAATGCTATATAACGTTATACGTTATATGGTATTACTATATAACGTTATACGTCATAACGTAATACTATATAACGTTATACGTTATATGGTAATATTATATAACGTTATACGTTATATGGTAATACTATATAACGTTATACGTTATATGGTAATACTATATAACGTTATACGTCATAACGTAATACTATATAACGTTATACGTTATAACGTAATGCTATATAACGTTATACGTTATATGGTATTACTATATAACGTTTTACGTTATAACGTAATACTATATTTCGTTATACGTTATAACGTAATACTATATAACGTTACACGATATATGGTAATACTATATAACGTTATACGTCATAACGTAATACTATATAACGTTATAAGTTATAACGTAATACTATATAACGTTATACGTTATAACTTAATGCTATATAACGTTATAAGTTATCACGTAATACTATATAACGTTATACGATATAACGTAATACTATACAACGTTATACGTTATATGGTAATACTATATAACGTTATACGTTATAACTTAATGCTATATAACGTTATACGTTATATGGTAATACTATATAACGTTATACGTTATATGGTAATACTATATAACGTTATACGTCATAACGTAATACTATATAACGTTATACGTTATAACGTAATGCTATATAACGTTATACGTTATATGGTAACACTATATAACGTTTTACGTTATAACGTAATACTATATAACGTTATACGTTATATGGTAATACTACATAACGTTATACGTTGTATGTTAATACTATATAACGTTATACGTCATAACGTAATACTATATAACGTTATACGTTATAACGTAATACTATATAATGTTATACGTTATAACGTAATACTATATAATATTATACGTTATAACGTAATACTATATACCGTTATACGATATAACGTAATACTATATAACGTTACACGATATATGGTAATACTATATAACGTTATACGTCATAACGTAATACTATATAACGTTATACGTTATAACGTAATGCTATATAACGTTATACGTTATATGGTATTACTATATAACGTTTTACGTTATAACGTAATACTATATTTCGTTATACGTTATAACGTAATACTATATAACGTTACACGATATATGGTAATACTATATAACGTTATACGTTATAACGTAATACTATATAACGTTATACGTTATCACGTAATACTATAAAACGTTATACGATATAACGTAATACTATACAACGTTATACGTTATATGGTAATACTATATAACGTTATACGTTATAACGTAATGCTATATAACGTTTTACGTTATAACGTAATACTATATTTCGTTATACGTTATAACGTAATACTATATAACGTTATACGTTATATGGTAATACTATATAACGTTATACGTTATAACTTAATACTATATAACGTTGTACGTTATAACGTAATACTATATTACGTTATACGTTATAACGTAATACTATATAACGTTATACGTTATAACATAATACTATATAACGTTGTACGTTATAACGTAATACTACATTACGTTATACGTTATAACGTAATACTATATAACGTTATACGATATAACGTAATACTATATAACGTTATACGTTATATGGTAATACTATATAACGTTACACGTTATAACGTAATACTATATTTCGTTATACGTTATAACGTAATACTATATAACGTTATACGTTATATGGTATTACTATATAACGTTATACGTTATATGGTATTACTATATAACGTTATACGTTATATGGTAATACTATATAACGTTATACGTTATATGGTAATACTATATAACGTTATACGTCATAACGTAATGCTATATAACGTTATACGTTATATGGTAACACTATATAACGTTTTACATTATAACGTAATACTATATTTCGTTATACGTTATAACGTAATACTATATAACGTTATACGTTATATGGTAATACTATATAACGTTATACGTCATAACGTAATACTATATAACGTTATACGTTATAACGTAATACTATATAGTGTTGTACGTTATAACGTAATACTATATAATATTATACGTTATAACGTAATACTATATACCGTTATACGATATAACGTAATACTATATAACGTTATACGTTATATGGTAATACTATATAACGTTATACGTTATAACGTAATACTATATAACGTTACACGATATATGGTAATACTATATAACGTTATACGTCATAACGTAATACTATATAACGTTATAAGTTATAACGTAATACTATATAACGTTATACGTTATAACTTAATGCTATATAACGTTATAAGTTATCACGTAATACTATATAACGTTATACGATATAACGTAATACTATACAACGTTATACGTTATATGGTAATACTATATAACGTTATACGTTATAACTTAATGCTATATAACGTTATACGTTATATGGTAATACTATATAACGTTATACGTTATATGGTAATACTATATAACGTTATACGTCATAACGTAATACTATATAACGTTATACGTTATAACGTAATGCTATATAACGTTATACGTTATATGGTAACACTATATAACGTTTTACGTTATAACGTAATACTATATAACGTTATACGTTATATGGTAATACTACATAACGTTATACGTTGTATGTTAATACTATATAACGTTATACGTCATAACGTAATACTATATAACGTTATACGTTATAACGTAATACTATATAATGTTATACGTTATAACGTAATACTATATAATGTTATACGTTATAACGTAATACTATATAATATTATACGTTATAACGTAATACTATATACCGTTATACGATATAACGTAATACTATATAACGTTACACGATATATGGTAATACTATATAACGTTATACGTCATAACGTAATACTATATAACGTTATACGTTATAACGTAATGCTATATAACGTTATACGTTATATGGTATTACTATATAACGTTTTACGTTATAACGTAATACTATATTTCGTTATACGTTATAACGTAATACTATATAACGTTACACGATATATGGTAATACTATATAACGTTATACGTTATAACGTAATACTATATAACGTTATACGTTATCACGTAATACTATAAAACGTTATACGATATAACGTAATACTATACAACGTTATACGTTATATGGTAATACTATATAACGTTATACGTTATAACGTAATGCTATATAACGTTGTACGTTATATGGTAATACTATATAACGTTTTACGTTATAACGTAATACTATATTTCGTTATATGTTATAGCGTAATACTATATAACGTTATACGTTATATGGTAATACTATATAACGTTATACGTTATATGGTAATATTATATAACGTTATACGTTATATGGTAATACTATATAACGTTATACGTTATATGGTAACACTATATAACGTTTTACGTTATAACGTAATACTATATTTCGTTATACGTTATAACGTAATACTATATAACGTTATACGTTATATGGTAATACTATATAACGTTATACGTTATAACTTAATACTATATAACGTTGTACGTTATAACGTAATACTATATTACGTTATACGTTATAACGTAATACTATATAACGTTATACGTTATAACATAATACTATATAACGTTGTACGTTATAACGTAATACTACATTACGTTATACGTTATAACGTAATACTATATAACGTTATACGATATAACGTAATACTATATAACGTTATACGTTATATGGTAATACTATATAACGTTACACGTTATAACGTAATACTATATTTCGTTATACGTTATAACGTAATACTATATAACGTTATACGTTATATGGTATTACTATATAACGTTATACGTTATATGGTATTACTATATAACGTTATACGTTATATGGTAATACTATATAACGTTATACGTTATATGGTAATACTATATAACGTTATACGTCATAACGTAATGCTATATAACGTTATACGTTATATGGTAACACTATATAACGTTTTACATTATAACGTAATACTATATTTCGTTATACGTTATAACGTAATACTATATAACGTTATACGTTATATGGTAATACTATATAACGTTATACGTCATAACGTAATACTATATAACGTTATACGTTATAACGTAATACTATATAGTGTTGTACGTTATAACGTAATACTATATAATATTATACGTTATAACGTAATACTATATACCGTTATACGATATAACGTAATACTATATAACGTTATACGTTATATGGTAATACTATATAACGTTATACGTTATAACGTAATACTATATAACGTTACACGATATATGGTAATACTATATAACGTTATACGTCATAACGTAATACTATATAACGTTATAAGTTATAACGTAATACTATATAACGTTATACGTTATAACTTAATGCTATATAACGTTATAAGTTATCACGTAATACTATATAACGTTATACGATATAACGTAATACTATACAACGTTATACGTTATATGGTAATACTATATAACGTTATACGTTATAACTTAATGCTATATAACGTTATACGTTATATGGTAATACTATATAACGTTATACGTTATATGGTAATACTATATAACGTTATACGTCATAACGTAATACTATATAACGTTATACGTTATAACGTAATGCTATATAACGTTATACGTTATATGGTAACACTATATAACGTTTTACGTTATAACGTAATACTATATAACGTTATACGTTATATGGTAATACTACATAACGTTATACGTTGTATGTTAATACTATATAACGTTATACGTCATAACGTAATACTATATAACGTTATACGTTATAACGTAATACTATATAATGTTATACGTTATAACGTAATACTATATAATATTATACGTTATAACGTAATACTATATACCGTTATACGATATAACGTAATACTATATAACGTTACACGATATATGGTAATACTATATAACGTTATACGTCATAACGTAATACTATATAACGTTATACGTTATAACGTAATGCTATATAACGTTATACGTTATATGGTATTACTATATAACGTTTTACGTTATAACGTAATACTATATTTCGTTATACGTTATAACGTAATACTATATAACGTTACACGATATATGGTAATACTATATAACGTTATACGTTATAACGTAATACTATATAACGTTATACGTTATCACGTAATACTATAAAACGTTATACGATATAACGTAATACTATACAACGTTATACGTTATATGGTAATACTATATAACGTTATACGTTATAACGTAATGCTATATAACGTTGTACGTTATATGGTAATACTATATAACGTTTTACGTTATAACGTAATACTATATTTCGTTATATGTTATAGCGTAATACTATATAACGTTATACGTTATATGGTAATATTATATAACGTTATACGTTATATGGTAATACTATATAACGTTATACGTTATATGGTAACACTATATAACGTTTTACGTTATAACGTAATACTATATTTCGTTATACGTTATAACGTAATACTATATAACGTTATACGTTATATGGTAATACTATATAACGTTATACGTTATAACTTAATACTATATAACGTTGTACGTTATAACGTAATACTATATTACGTTATACGTTATAACGTAATACTATATAACGTTATACGTTATAACTTAATACTATATAACGTTGTACGTTATAACGTAATACTACATTACGTTATACGTTATAACGTAATACTATATAACGTTATACGATATAACGTAATACTATATAACGTTATACGTTATATGGTAATACTATATAACGTTACACGTTATAACGTAATACTATATTTCGTTATACGTTATAACGTAATACTATATAACGTTTTACGTTATATGGTATTACTATATAACGTTATACGTTATATGGTATTACTATATAACGTTATACGTTATATGGTAATACTATATAACGTTATACGTTATATGGTAATACTATGTAACGTTATACGTCATAACGTAATACTATATAACGTTATACGTTATAACGTAATGCTATATAACGTTATACGTTATATGGTAACACTATATAACGTTTTACATTATAACGTAATACTATATTTCGTTATACGTTATAACGTAATACTATATAACGTTATACGTTATATGGTAATACTATATAACGTTATACGTCATAACGTAATACTATATAACGTTATACGTTATAACGTAATACTATATAGTGTTGTACGTTATAACGTAATACTATATAATATTATACGTTATAACGTAATACTATATACCGTTATACGATATAACGTAATACTATATAACGTTATACGTTATATGGTAATACTATATAACGTTATACGTTATAACGTAATACTATATTTCGTTATACGTTATAACGTAATACTATATAACGTTATACGTCATAACGTAATACTATATAACGTTATACGTTATATGGTATTACTATATAACGTTTTACGTTATAACGTAATGCTATATAACGTTATACGATGTAACGTAATACTATATAACGTTATACGTTATAACGTAATACTATATCACGTTATACGTTATAACGTAATACTATATTACGTTATACGTTATAACGTAATACGACATAACGTTATACGATATAACGTAATACTATATAACGTTATACGTTATAACTTAATACTATATAACGTTGTACGTTATAACGTAATACTATATTACGTTATACGTTATAACGTAATACTATATAACGTTATACGATATAACGTAATACTATATAACGTTATACGTTATACGGTAACACTACATAACGTTATACGTTATATGGTAATACTATATAACGATATACGTTATAACGTAATACTATATAACGTTATACGTTATATGGTAATACTATATAACGTTATACGTTATAACGTAATACTATATAACGTTATACGTTATATGGTAATACTATATAACGTTATACGTTATAACGTAATACTATATAACGTTATACGTTATATGGTATTACTATATAACGTTTTACGTTATAACGTAATACTATATTTCGTTATACGTTATAACGTAATACTATATAACGTTACACGATATATGGTAATACTATATAACGTTATACGTTATAACGTAATACTATATAACGTTGTACGATATAACGTAATACTATATAACGTTATACGTTATATGGTAATACTATATAACGTTATACGTTATAACGTAATACTATGTCACGTTATACGTTATAACGTAATACTATATAACGTTATACGTTATAACGTAATACTATATAATGTTATACGTTATAACGTAATACTATATAACGTTATACGATATAACGTAATACTATATAACGTTATGCGTTATATGGTAATACTATATAACGTTACACGTTATAACGTAATACTATATTTCGTTATACGTTATAACGTAATACTATATAACGTTATACGTTATATGGTAATACTATATAACGTTATACGTTATATGGTAATACTATATAACGTTATACGTCATAACGTAATACTATATAACGTTATACGTTATAACGTAATGCTATATAACGTTATACGTTATATGGTAACACTATATAACGTTTTACGTTATAACGTAACACTACATATCGTTATGCGTTATAACGTAATACTATATAACGTTATACGTTATATGGTAATACTATATAACGTTATACGTCATAACGTAATACTATATAACGTTATACGTTATAACGTAATACTATATAATGTTATACGTTATAACGTAATACTATATAATATTATACGTTATAACGTAATACTATATACCGTTATACGATATAACGTAATACTATATAACGTTACACGATATATGGTAATACTATATAACGTTATACGTCATAACGTAATACTATATAACGTTATACGTTATAACGTAATGCTATATAACGTTATACGTTATATGGTATTACTATATAACGTTTTACGTTATAACGTAATACTATATTTCGTTATACGTTATAACGTAACACTATATAACGTTACAGGATATATGGTAATACTATATAACGTTATACGTCATAACGTAATACTATATAACGTTATAAGTTATAACGTAATACTATATAATGTTATACGTTATAACGTAATACTATATAATATTATACGTTATAACGTAATACTATATAACGTTATACGATATAACGTAATACTATATAACGTTATACGTTATATGGTAATACTATATAACGTTGTACGTTATAACGTAATACTATATTTCGTTATACGTTATAACGTAATACTATATAACGTTATACGTTATATGGTAATACTATATAACGTTATACGTTATAACGTAATACTATATAACGTTATACGTTATCACGTAATACTATAAAACGTTATACGATATAACGTAATACTATACAACGTTATACGTTATATGGTAATACTATATAACGTTATACGTTATATGGTATTACTATATAACGTTATACGTTATATGGTAATACTATATAACGTTATACGTCATAACGTAATACTATATTACGTTATACGTTATAACGTAATACTATATAACGTTATACGGTATAACGTAATACTATATAACGTTATACGTTATAACTTAATACTATATAACGTTATACGTTATATGGTAATACTATATAACGTTATACGTTATATGGTAACACTATATAACGTTTTACGTTATAACGTAATACTATATTTCGTTATACGTTATAACGTAATACTATATAACGTTATACGTTATATGGTAATACTATATAACGTTATACGTTATAACTTAATACTATATAACGTTGTACGTTATAACGTAATACTATATTACGTTATACGTTATAACGTAATACTATATAACGTTATACGATATAACGTAATACTATATAACGTTATACGTTATATGGTAATACTATATAACGTTATACGTCATAACGTAATACTATATAACGTTATACGTTATAACGTAATACTATATAGTGTTATACGTTATAACGTAATACTATATAATATTATACGTTATAACGTAATACTATATACCGTTATACGATATAACGTAATACTATATAACGTTATACGTTATATGGTAATACTATATAACGTTATACGTTATAACGTAATACTATATCACGTTATACGTTATAACGTAATACTATATAACGTTATACGTTATAACGTAATACTATATAATGTTATACGTTATAACGTAATACTATATAACGTTATACGATATAACGTAATACTATATAACGTTATACGTTATAACGTAATACTATATCACGTTATACGTTATAAGGTAATACTATATTACGTTATACGTTATAACGTAATACTACATAACGTTATACGATATAACGTAATACTACATAAGGTTATACGTTATAATTTAATACTATATAACGTTGTACGTTATAACTTAATACTATATAACGTTGTACGTTATAACGTAATACTATATTACGTTATACGTTATAACGTAATACTATATAACGTTATACGATATAACGTAATACTATATAACGTTATACGTTATATGGTAATACTACATAACGTTATACGTTATATGGTAATACTATATAACGTTATACGTTATAACGTAATACTATATAACGTTATACGTTATATGGTAATACTATATAACGTTATACGTTATAACGTAATACTATATAACGTTATACGTTATATGGTAATACTATATAACGTTATACGTTATAACGTAATACTATATAACGTTATACGTTATATGGTAATACTATATAACGTTATACGTTATAACGTAATACTATATAACGTTATACGTTATAACGTAATACTATATAACGTTATACGTTATATGGTATTACTATATAACGTTTTACGTTATAACGTAATACTATATTTCGTTATACGTTATAACGTAATACTATATAACGTTACACGATATATGGTAATACTATATAACGTTATACGTTATAACGTAATACTATATAACGTTGTACGATATAACGTAATACTATATAACGTTATACGTTATATGGTAATACTATATAACGTTATACGTTATAACGTAATACTATATTTCGTTATACGTTATCACGTAATACTATATAACGTTATACGTTATATGGTAATACTATATAACGTTATACGTTATAACGTAATATTATATAACGTTATACGTTATCACGTAATACTATATAACGTTATACGATATAACGTAATACTATATAACGTTATACGTTATATGGTAATACTATATAACGTTATACGTTATAACGTAATACTATATGACGTTATACGTTATATGGTAATACTATATAACGTTATACGTTATATGGTAATACTATATAACGTTTTACGTTATAACGTAATACTATATTACGTTATACGTTATAACGTAATACTATATAACGTTACACGTTATATGGTAATACTATATAACGTTACACGTTATAACGTAATACTATATTTCGTTATACGTTATATGGTAATACTATATAACGTTATACGTTATAACGTAATACTATATTTCGTTATACGTTATAACGTAATACTATATAACGTTATACGTCATAACGTAATACTATATAACGTTATACGTTATATGGTATTACTATATAACGTTTTACGTTATAACGTAATACTATATTTCGTTATACGTTATAACGTAATACTATATAACGTTACACGATATATGGTAATACTATATAACGTTATACGTCATAACGTAATACTATATAACGTTATAAGTTATAACGTAATACTATATAATGTTATACGTTATAACGTAATACTATATAATATTATACGTTATAACGTAATACTATATCACGTTATACGTTATAACGTAATACTATATTACGTTATACGTTATAACGTAATACTATATAATGTTATACGTTATAACGTAATACTATATAACGTTATACGATATAACGTAATACTATATAACGTTATACGTTATAACGTAATACTATATCACGTTATACGTTATAAGGTAATACTATATTACGTTATACGTTATAACGTAATACTACATAACGTTATACGATATAACGTAATACTACATAAGGTTATACGTTATATTTTAATACTATATAACGTTGTACGTTATAACTTAATACTATATAACGTTGTACGTTATAACGTAATACTATATTACGTTATACGTTATAACGTAATACTATATAACGTTATACGATATAACGTAATACTATATAACGTTATACGTTATATGGTAATACTACATAACGTTATACGTTATATGGTAATACTATATAACGTTATACGTTATAACGTAATACTATATAACGTTATACGTTATATGGTAATACTATATAACGTTATACGTTATAACGTAATACTATATAACGTTATACGTTATATGGTAATACTATATAACGTTATACGTTATAACGTAATACTATATAACGTTATACGTTATATGGTAATACTATATAACGTTATACGTTATAACGTAATACTATATAACGTTATACGTTATAACGTAATACTATATAACGTTATACGTTATATGGTATTACTATATAACGTTTTACGTTATAACGTAATACTATATTTCGTTATACGTTATAACGTAATACTATATAACGTTACACGATATATGGTAATACTATATAACGTTATACGTTATAACGTAATACTATATAGCGTTGTACGATATAACGTAATACTATATAACGTTATACGTTATATGGTAATACTATATAACGTTATACGTTATAACGTAATACTATATCACGTTATACGTTATAACGTAATACTATATAACGTTATACGTTATAACGTAATACTATATAATGTTATACGTTATAACGTAATACTATATAACGTTATACGATATAACGTAATACTATATAACGTTATGCGTTATATGGTAATACTATATAACGTTACACGTTATAACGTAATTCTATATAACGTTATACGTTATAACGTAATACTATATGACGTTACACGATATATGGTAATACTATATAACGTTATACGTTATAACGTAATACTATATAACGTTGTACGATATAACGTAATACTATATAACGTTATACGTTATATGGTAATACTATATAACGTTATACGTTATAACGTAATACTATATAACGTTATACGTTATAACTTAATACTATATAACGTTATACGTTATATGGTAATACTATATAACGTTATACGTCATAACGTAATACTGTATAACGTTATACGTTATATAGTATTACCATATAACGTATAACGTTATATAGTAATACCATATAACGTTTTACGTTATAACGTAATACTATATTACGTTATACGTTATAACGTAATACTATATAACGTTACACGTTATATGGTAATACTATATAACGTTATACGTTATAACGTAATACTATATAACGTTGTACGATATAACGTAATACTATATAACGTTATACGTTATATGGTAATACTATATAACGTTATACGTTATAACGTAATACTATATCACGTTATACGTTATAACGTAATACTATATAACGTTATACGTTATAACGTAATACTATATAATGTTATACGTTATAACGTAATACTATATAACGTTATACGATATAACGTAATACTATATAACGTTATACGTTATATGGTAATACTATATAACGTTATACGTTATAACGTAATACTATATTTCGTTATACGTTATCACGTAATACTATATAACGTTATACGTTATATGGTAATACTATATAACGTTATACGTTATAACGTAATACTATATAACGTTATACGTTATCACGTAATACTATATAACGTTATACGATATAACGTAATACTATATAACGTTATACGTTATATGGTAATACTATATAACGTTATACGTTATAACGTAAT
The DNA here is from genome assembly GCF_040668555.2 of Bombus flavifrons. Taxonomy (NCBI): domain Eukaryota; kingdom Metazoa; phylum Arthropoda; class Insecta; order Hymenoptera; family Apidae; genus Bombus; species Bombus flavifrons. The sequence goes on along the minus strand of NC_138455.1, from coordinate 3,998,102 downwards.
ACTATATGACGTTATACGTTATATGGTAATACTATATAACGTTATACGTTATATGGTAATACTATATAACGTTTTACGTTATAACGTAATACTATATTACGTTATACGTTATAACGTAATACTATATAACGTTACACGTTATATGGTAATACTATATAACGTTATACGTCATGACGTAATACTATATAAAGTTATACGTTATAACGTAATACTATATAACGTTACACGTTATATGGTAATACTATATAACGTTATACGTCATAACGTAATACTATATAACGTTATACGTTATAACGTAATACTATATAATGTTATACGTTATAACGTAAAACTATATTTCGTTATACGTTATAACGTAATACTATATAACGTTATACGATATAACGTAATACTATATAACGTTAAACGTTATATGGTAATACTATATAACGTTATACGTTATAACGTAATACTATATGACGTTATTCGTTATAACGTAATACTATACAACGTTATACGTATTAACGTAATACTATATAACGTTATACGTTATATGGTATTACTATATAACGTCATACGTTATAACGTAATACTATATAACGTTATACGTTATAACTTAATACTATATAACGTTATACGTTATATGGTAATACTATATAACGTTATACGTTATATGGTAATACTATATAACGTTATACGTTATAACGTAATACTATATTTCGTTATACGTTATACCGTAATACTATATGACGTTATACGTTATAACGTAATACTATATAACGTTATACGTTATAACGTAATACTATATAATGTTATACGTTATGACGTAATACTATATTTCGTTATACGTTATAACGTAATACTATATTTCGTTATACATTATAACGTAATACTATATAACGTTATACGTTATATGGTAATACTATATAACGTTATACGTCATAACGTAATACTATATAACGTTATACGTTATAACGTAATACTATATAACGTTATACGATATAACGTAATACTATATAACGTTAATCGTTATATGGTAATACTATATAACGTTATACGTTATAACGTAATACTATATGACGTTATTCGTTATAACGTAATACTATACAACGTTATACGTATTAACGTAATACTATATAACGTTATACGTTATATGGTATTACTATATAACGTTATACGTTATATGGCAATACTATATAACGTTTTACGTTATAACGTAATACTATATTACGTTATACGTTATAACGTAATACTATATAACGTTACACGTTATATGGTAATACTATATAACGTTATACGTCATGACGTAATACTATATAAAGTTATACGTTATAACGTAATACTATATAACGTTACACGTTATATGGTAATACTATATAACGTTATACGTCATAACGTAATACTATATAACGTTATACGTTATAACGTAATACTATATAATGTTATACGTTATAACGTAATACTATATTTCGTTATACGTTATAACGTAATACTATATTTCGTTATACATTATAACGTAATACTATATAACGTTATACGTTATATGGTAATACTATATAACGTTATACGTCATAACGTAATACTATATAACGTTATACGTTATATGGTAATACTATATAACGTTATACGTTATATGGTAATACTATATAACGTTATACGTTATAACGTAATACTATATTTCGTTATACGTTATACCGTAATACTATATGACGTTATACGTTATAACGTAATACTATATAACGTTATACGTTATAACTTAATACTATATAACGTTATACGTTATATGGTAATACTATATAACGTTATACGTCATAACGTAATACTGTATAACGTTATACGTTATAACGTAATGCTATATAACGTTATACGTTATATGGTAATACTATATGACGTTTTACGTTATAACGTAATACTATATAACGTTTTACGTTATAACGTAATACTATATTTCGTTATACGTTATAACGTAATACTATATAACGTTATACGTTATAACGTAATACTATATAATGTTATACGTTATAACGTAATACTATATTTCGTTATACGTTATAACGTAATACTATATTTCGTTATACATTATAACGTAATACTATATAACGTTATACGTTATATGGTAATACTATATAACGTTATACGTCATAACGTAATACTATATAACGTTATACGTTATAACGTAATACTATATAGTGTTATACGTTATATCGTAATACCATATAATATTATACGTTATAACGTAATACTATATACCGTTATACGATATAACGTAATACTATATAACGTTATTCGTTATATGATAATACTATATAACGTTATACGTTATAACGTAATACTATATAACGTTATACGTCATAACGTAATACTATATAACGTTATACGTTATATGGTAATACTATATAACGTTATATGTTATAACGTAACACAGTATAACGTCGTACGTTCTAACGTAATACTATATAACGTTATACGTTATAACTTAATACTATATAACGTTATACGTTATATGGTAATACCATATAACGTTATACGTCATAACGTAATACTGTATAACGTTATACGTTATAACGTAATGCTATATAACGTTATACGTTATATGGTAATACTATATAACGTTTTACGTTATAACGTAATACTATATAACGTTTTACGTTATAACGTAATACTATATTACGTTATACGTTATATGGTAATACTATATAACGTTATACGTTATAACGTAATACTATATAACGTTATACGTTATCACGTAATACTATATAACGTTATACGATATAACGTAATACTATATAACGTTAAACGTTATATGGTAATACTATATAACGTTATACGTTATAACGTAATACTATATGACGTTATACGATATAACGTAATACTATATAACGTTAAACGTTATATGGTAATACTATATAACGTTATACGTTATAACGTAATACTATATGACGTTATTCGTTATAACGTAATACTATACAACGTTATACGTATTAACGTACTGCTATATAATGTTATACGTTATATGGTATTACTATATATCGCTATACGTCATAACGTAATGCTATATAACGTTATACGTTATAACGTAATACTATATGACGTTATACGTTATAACGTAATTCTATATAACGTTATACGTTATAACTTAATACTATATAACGTTATACGTTATATGGTAATACTATATAACGTTATACGTTATATGGTAATATTATATAACGTTATACGTTATATGGTAATACTATATAACGTTATACGTCATAACGTAATACTATATAATATTATACGTTATAACGTAATACTATATACCGTTATACGATATAACGTAATACTATATAACGTTATACGTTATATGGTAATACTATATAACGTTATACGTTATATGGTAATACTATAGAACGTTATACGTCATAACGTAATACTATATAACGTTATACGTCATAACGTAATACTATATAACGTTATACGTTTTAACGTATTACTATATAATCTTATACGTTATAACGTAATACTATGTCACGTTATACGATATAACGTAATACTATATAACGTTATACGTTATATGGTAATACTATATAACGTTATACGTTATAACGTAATACTATATAACGTTATACGTTATAACGTAATGCTATATAACGTTTTACGTTATAACGTAATACTATATTACGTTATACGTTATATGGTAATACTATATAACGTTATACGTTATAACGTAATACTATATAACGTTATACGTTATAACGTAATACTATATAACGTTACACGTTATATGGTAATACTATATAACGTTATACGTCATGACGTAATACTATATAAAGTTATACGTTATAACGTAATACTATATAACGTTATACGATATAACGTAATACTATATAACGTTATACGTTATATGGTAATACTATATAACGTTATACGTTATAACGTAATACTATATAACGTTTTACGTTATAACGTAATACTATATTACGTTATACGTTATATGGTAATACTATATAACGTTATACGTTATAACGTAATACTATATAACGTTATACGTTATCACGTAATACTATATAACGTTATACGATATAACGTAATACTATATAACGTTAAACGTTATATGGTAATACTATATAACGTTATACGTTATAACGTAATACTATATGACGTTATACGATATAACGTAATACTATATAACGTTAAACGTTATATGGTAATACTATATAACGTTATACGTTATAACGTAATACTATATGACGTTATTCGTTATAACGTAATACTATACAACGTTATACGTATTAACGTACTGCTATATAATGTTATACGTTATATGGTATTACTATATATCGTTATACGTCATAACGTAATGCTATATAACGTTATACGTTATAACGTAATACTATATGACGTTATACGTTATAACGTAATTCTATATAACGTTATACGTTATAACTTAATACTATATAACGTTATACGTTATATGGTAATACTATATAACGTTATACGTTATATGGTAATATTATATAACGTTATACGTTATATGGTAATACTATATAACGTTATACGTCATAACGTAATACTATATAATATTATACGTTATAACGTAATACTATATACCGTTATACGATATAACGTAATACTATATAACGTTATACGTTATATGGTAATACTATATAACGTTATACGTTATATGGTAATACTATAGAACGTTATACGTCATAACGTAATACTATATAACGTTATACGTTTTAACGTATTACTATATAATCTTATACGTTATAACGTAATACTATGTCACGTTATACGATATAACGTAATACTATATAACGTTATACGTTATATGGTAATACTATATAACGTTATACGTTATAACGTAATACTATATAACGTTATACGTTATAACGTAATGCTATATAACGTTATACGTTATATGGTAATACTATATAACGTTTTACGTTATAACGTAATACTATATTTCGTTATACGTTATAACGTAATACTATATAATATTATACATTATAACGTAATACTATATACCGTTATACGTTATATGGTAATACTATATAACGTTTTACGTTATAACGTAATACTATATTACGTTATACGTTATAACGTAATACTATATAACGTTACACGTTATATGGTAATACTATATAACGTTATACGTCATGACGTAATACTATATAAAGTTATACGTTATAACGTAATACTATATAACGTTATACGATATAACGTAATACTATATAACGTTATACGTTATATGGTAATACTATATAACGTTATACGTTATAACGTAATACTATATGACGTTATACGTTATATGGTAATACTATATAACGTTATACGTTATATGGTAATACTATATAACGTTTTACGTTATAACGTAATACTATATTACGTTATACGTTATAACGTAATACTATATAACGTTACACGTTATATGGTAATACTATATAACGTTATACGTCATGACGTAATACTATATGACGTTATTCGTTATAACGTAATACTATACAACGTTATACGTATTAACGTAATACTATATAACGTTATACGTTATATGGTATTACTATATAACGTCATACGTTATAACGTAATACTATATAACGTTATACGTTATAACTTAATACTATATAACGTTATACGTTATATGGTAATACTATATAACGTTATACGTTATATGGTAATACTATATAACGTTATACGTTATAACGTAATACTATATTTCGTTATACGTTATACCGTAATACTATATGACGTTATACGTTATAACGTAATACTATATAACGTTATACGTTATAACTTAATACTATATAACGTTATACGTTATATGGTAATACTATATAACGTTATACGTCATAACGTAATACTGTATAACGTTATACGTTATAACGTAATGCTATATAACGTTATACGTTATATGGTAATACTATATAACGTTTTATGTTATAACGTAATACTATATAACGTTTTACATTATAACGTAATACTATATTTCGTTATACGTTATAACGTAATACTATATAACGTTACACGTTATATGGTAATACTATATAACGTTATACGTCATAACGTAATACTATATAACGTTATACGTTATAACGTAATACTATATAACGTTATACGCTATATGGTAATACTATATAACGTTATACGTTATAACGTAATACTATATAACGTTATACGTTATCACGTAATACTATATAACGTTATACGATATAACGTAATACTATATAACGTTATACGATATAACGTAATACTATATTTCGTTATACGTTATAACGTAATACTATATAACGTTACACGTTATATGGTAATACTATATAACGTTATACGTCATAACGTAATACTATATAACGTTATACGTTATAACGTAATACTATATAACGTTATACGTTATATGGTAATACTATATAACGTTATACGTTATAACGTAATACTATATAACGTTATACGTTATCACGTAATACTATATAACGTTATACGATATAACGTAATACTATATAACGTTATACGTTATAACGTAATACTATATGACGTTATTCGTTATAACGTAATACTATACAACGTTATACGTATTAACGTAATACTATATAACGTTATACGTTATATGGTATTACTATATAACGTTATACGTTATATGGTAATACTATATAACGTTTTACGTTATAACGTAATACTATATTACGTTATACGTTATAACGTAATACTATATAACGTTACACGTTATATGGTAATACTATATAACGTTATACGTTATAACGTAATACTATATAACGTTATACGTTATCACGTAATACTATATAACGTTATACGATATAACGTAATACTATATAACGTTATACGTTATATGGTAATACTATATAACGTTATACGTTATAACGTAATACTATATGACGTTATACGTTATATGGTAATACTATATAACGTTATACGTTATATGGTAATACTATATAACGTTTTACGTTATAACGTAATACTATATTACGTTATACGTTATAACGTAATACTATATAACGTTACACGTTATATGGTAATACTATATAACGTTATACGTCATGACGTAATACTATATAAAGTTATACGTTATAACGTAATACTATATAACGTTACACGTTATATGGTAATACTATATAACGTTATACGTCATAACGTAATACTATATAACGTTATACGTTATAACGTAATACTATATAATGTTATACGTTATAACGTAAAACTATATTTCGTTATACGTTATAACGTAATACTATATAACGTTATACGATATAACGTAATACTATATAACGTTAAACGTTATATGGTAATACTATATAACGTTATACGTTATAACGTAATACTATATGACGTTATTCGTTATAACGTAATACTATACAACGTTATACGTATTAACGTAATACTATATAACGTTATACGTTATATGGTATTACTATATAACGTCATACGTTATAACGTAATACTATATAACGTTATACGTTATAACTTAATACTATATAACGTTATACGTTATATGGTAATACTATATAACGTTATACGTTATATGGTAATACTATATAACGTTATACGTTATAACGTAATACTATATTTCGTTATACGTTATACCGTAATACTATATGACGTTATACGTTATAACGTAATACTATATAACGTTATACGTTATAACGTAATACTATATAATGTTATACGTTATAACGTAATACTATATTTCGTTATACGTTATAACGTAATACTATATTTCGTTATACATTATAACGTAATACTATATAACGTTATACGTTATATGGTAATACTATATAACGTTATACGTCATAACGTAATACTATATAACGTTATACGTTATAACGTAATACTATATAACGTTATACGATATAACGTAATACTATATAACGTTAATCGTTATATGGTAATACTATATAACGTTATACGTTATAACGTAATACTATATGACGTTATTCGTTATAACGTAATACTATACAACGTTATACGTATTAACGTAATACTATATAACGTTATACGTTATATGGTATTACTATATAACGTTATACGTTATATGGCAATACTATATAACGTTTTACGTTATAACGTAATACTATATTACGTTATACGTTATAACGTAATACTATATAACGTTACACGTTATATGGTAATACTATATAACGTTATACGTCATGACGTAATACTATATAAAGTTATACGTTATAACGTAATACTATATAACGTTACACGTTATATGGTAATACTATATAACGTTATACGTCATAACGTAATACTATATAACGTTATACGTTATAACGTAATACTATATAATGTTATACGTTATAACGTAATACTATATTTCGTTATACGTTATAACGTAATACTATATTTCGTTATACATTATAACGTAATACTATATAACGTTATACGTTATATGGTAATACTATATAACGTTATACGTCATAACGTAATACTATATAACGTTATACGTTATATGGTAATACTATATAACGTTATACGTTATATGGTAATACTATATAACGTTATACGTTATAACGTAATACTATATTTCGTTATACGTTATACCGTAATACTATATGACGTTATACGTTATAACGTAATACTATATAACGTTATACGTTATAACTTAATACTATATAACGTTATACGTTATATGGTAATACTATATAACGTTATACGTCATAACGTAATACTGTATAACGTTATACGTTATAACGTAATGCTATATAACGTTATACGTTATATGGTAATACTATATGACGTTTTACGTTATAACGTAATACTATATAACGTTTTACGTTATAACGTAATACTATATTTCGTTATACGTTATAACGTAATACTATATAACGTTATACGTTATAACGTAATACTATATAATGTTATACGTTATAACGTAATACTATATTTCGTTATACGTTATAACGTAATACTATATTTCGTTATACATTATAACGTAATACTATATAACGTTATACGTTATATGGTAATACTATATAACGTTATACGTCATAACGTAATACTATATAACGTTATACGTTATAACGTAATACTATATAGTGTTATACGTTATATCGTAATACCATATAATATTATACGTTATAACGTAATACTATATACCGTTATACGATATAACGTAATACTATATAACGTTATTCGTTATATGATAATACTATATAACGTTATACGTTATAACGTAATACTATATAACGTTATACGTCATAACGTAATACTATATAACGTTATACGTTATATGGTAATACTATATAACGTTATATGTTATAACGTAACACAGTATAACGTCGTACGTTCTAACGTAATACTATATAACGTTATACGTTATAACTTAATACTATATAACGTTATACGTTATATGGTAATACCATATAACGTTATACGTCATAACGTAATACTGTATAACGTTATACGTTATAACGTAATGCTATATAACGTTATACGTTATATGGTAATACTATATAACGTTTTACGTTATAACGTAATACTATATAACGTTTTACGTTATAACGTAATACTATATTACGTTATACGTTATATGGTAATACTATATAACGTTATACGTTATAACGTAATACTATATAACGTTATACGTTATCACGTAATACTATATAACGTTATACGATATAACGTAATACTATATAACGTTAAACGTTATATGGTAATACTATATAACGTTATACGTTATAACGTAATACTATATGACGTTATACGATATAACGTAATACTATATAACGTTAAACGTTATATGGTAATACTATATAACGTTATACGTTATAACGTAATACTATATGACGTTATTCGTTATAACGTAATACTATACAACGTTATACGTATTAACGTACTGCTATATAATGTTATACGTTATATGGTATTACTATATATCGTTATACGTCATAACGTAATGCTATATAACGTTATACGTTATAACGTAATACTATATGACGTTATACGTTATAACGTAATTCTATATAACGTTATACGTTATAACTTAATACTATATAACGTTATACGTTATATGGTAATACTATATAACGTTATACGTTATATGGTAATATTATATAACGTTATACGTTATATGGTAATACTATATAACGTTATACGTCATAACGTAATACTATATAATATTATACGTTATAACGTAATACTATATACCGTTATACGATATAACGTAATACTATATAACGTTATACGTTATATGGTAATACTATATAACGTTATACGTTATATGGTAATACTATAGAACGTTATACGTCATAACGTAATACTATATAACGTTATACGTCATAACGTAATACTATATAACGTTATACGTTTTAACGTATTACTATATAATCTTATACGTTATAACGTAATACTATGTCACGTTATACGATATAACGTAATACTATATAACGTTATACGTTATATGGTAATACTATATAACGTTATACGTTATAACGTAATACTATATAACGTTATACGTTATAACGTAATGCTATATAACGTTTTACGTTATAACGTAATACTATATTACGTTATACGTTATATGGTAATACTATATAACGTTATACGTTATAACGTAATACTATATAACGTTATACGTTATAACGTAATACTATATAACGTTACACGTTATATGGTAATACTATATAACGTTATACGTCATGACGTAATACTATATAAAGTTATACGTTATAACGTAATACTATATAACGTTATACGATATAACGTAATACTATATAACGTTATACGTTATATGGTAATACTATATAACGTTATACGTTATAACGTAATACTATATAACGTTTTACGTTATAACGTAATACTATATTACGTTATACGTTATATGGTAATACTATATAACGTTATACGTTATAACGTAATACTATATAACGTTATACGTTATCACGTAATACTATATAACGTTATACGATATAACGTAATACTATATAACGTTAAACGTTATATGGTAATACTATATAACGTTATACGTTATAACGTAATACTATATGACGTTATACGATATAACGTAATACTATATAACGTTAAACGTTATATGGTAATACTATATAACGTTATACGTTATAACGTAATACTATATGACGTTATTCGTTATAACGTAATACTATACAACGTTATACGTATTAACGTACTGCTATATAATGTTATACGTTATATGGTATTACTATATATCGTTATACGTCATAACGTAATGCTATATAACGTTATACGTTATAACGTAATACTATATGACGTTATACGTTATAACGTAATTCTATATAACGTTATACGTTATAACTTAATACTATATAACGTTATACGTTATATGGTAATACTATATAACGTTATACGTTATATGGTAATATTATATAACGTTATACGTTATATGGTAATACTATATAACGTTATACGTCATAACGTAATACTATATAATATTATACGTTATAACGTAATACTATATACCGTTATACGATATAACGTAATACTATATAACGTTATACGTTATATGGTAATACTATATAACGTTATACGTTATATGGTAATACTATAGAACGTTATACGTCATAACGTAATACTATATAACGTTATACGTCATAACGTAATACTATATAACGTTATACGTTTTAACGTATTACTATATAATCTTATACGTTATAACGTAATACTATGTCACGTTATACGATATAACGTAATACTATATAACGTTATACGTTATATGGTAATACTATATAACGTTATACGTTATAACGTAATACTATATAACGTTATACGTTATAACGTAATGCTATATAACGTTATACGTTATATGGTAATACTATATAACGTTTTACGTTATAACGTAATACTATATTTCGTTATACGTTATAACGTAATACTATATAATATTATACATTATAACGTAATACTATATACCGTTATACGTTATATGGTAATACTATATAACGTTTTACGTTATAACGTAATACTATATTACGTTATACGTTATAACGTAATACTATATAACGTTACACGTTATATGGTAATACTATATAACGTTATACGTCATAACGTAATACTATATAACGTTATACGTTATAACGTAATACTATATAACGTTATACGTTATAACGTAATACTATATGACGTTATACGTTATATGGTAATACTATATAACGTTATACGTTATATGGTAATACTATATAACGTTTTACGTTATAACGTAATACTATATTACGTTATACGTTATAACGTAATACTATATAACGTTACACGTTATATGGTAATACTATATAACGTTATACGTCATGACGTAATACTATATGACGTTATTCGTTATAACGTAATACTATACAACGTTATACGTATTAACGTAATACTATATAACGTTATACGTTATATGGTATTACTATATAACGTCATACGTTATAACGTAATACTATATAACGTTATACGTTATAACTTAATACTATATAACGTTATACGTTATATGGTAATACTATATAACGTTATACGTTATATGGTAATACTATATAACGTTATACGTTATAACGTAATACTATATTTCGTTATACGTTATACCGTAATACTATATGACGTTATACGTTATAACGTAATACTATATAACGTTATACGTTATAACTTAATACTATATAACGTTATACGTTATATGGTAATACTATATAACGTTATACGTCATAACGTAATACTGTATAACGTTATACGTTATAACGTAATGCTATATAACGTTATACGTTATATGGTAATACTATATAACGTTTTATGTTATAACGTAATACTATATAACGTTTTACATTATAACGTAATACTATATTTCGTTATACGTTATAACGTAATACTATATAACGTTACACGTTATATGGTAATACTATATAACGTTATACGTCATAACGTAATACTATATAACGTTATACGTTATAACGTAATACTATATAACGTTATACGCTATATGGTAATACTATATAACGTTATACGTTATAACGTAATACTATATAACGTTATACGTTATCACGTAATACTATATAACGTTATACGATATAACGTAATACTATATAACGTTATACGATATAACGTAATACTATATTTCGTTATACGTTATAACGTAATACTATATAACGTTACACGTTATATGGTAATACTATATAACGTTATACGTCATAACGTAATACTATATAACGTTATACGTTATAACGTAATACTATATAACGTTATACGTTATATGGTAATACTATATAACGTTATACGTTATAACGTAATACTATATAACGTTATACGTTATCACGTAATACTATATAACGTTATACGATATAACGTAATACTATATAACGTTATACGTTATAACGTAATACTATATGACGTTATTCGTTATAACGTAATACTATACAACGTTATACGTATTAACGTAATACTATATAACGTTATACGTTATATGGTATTACTATATAACGTTATACGTTATATGGTAATACTATATGACGTTTTACGTTATAACGTAATACTATATAACGTTTTACGTTATAACGTAATACTATATTTCGTTATACGTTATAACGTAATACTATATAACGTTATACGTTATAACGTAATACTATATAATGTTATACGTTATAACGTAATACTATATTTCGTTATACGTTATAACGTAATACTATATTTCGTTATACATTATAACGTAATACTATATAACGTTATACGTTATATGGTAATACTATATAACGTTATACGTCATAACGTAATACTATATAACGTTATACGTTATAACGTAATACTATATAGTGTTATACGTTATATCGTAATACCATATAATATTATACGTTATAACGTAATACTATATACCGTTATACGATATAACGTAATACTATATAACGTTATTCGTTATATGATAATACTATATAACGTTATACGTTATAACGTAATACTATATAACGTTATACGTCATAACGTAATACTATATAACGTTATACGTTATATGGTAATACTATATAACGTTATATGTTATAACGTAACACAGTATAACGTCGTACGTTCTAACGTAATACTATATAACGTTATACGTTATAACTTAATACTATATAACGTTATACGTTATATGGTAATACCATATAACGTTATACGTCATAACGTAATACTGTATAACGTTATACGTTATAACGTAATGCTATATAACGTTATACGTTATATGGTAATACTATATAACGTTTTACGTTATAACGTAATACTATATAACGTTTTACGTTATAACGTAATACTATATTACGTTATACGTTATATGGTAATACTATATAACGTTATACGTTATAACGTAATACTATATAACGTTATACGTTATCACGTAATACTATATAACGTTATACGATATAACGTAATACTATATAACGTTAAACGTTATATGGTAATACTATATAACGTTATACGTTATAACGTAATACTATATGACGTTATACGATATAACGTAATACTATATAACGTTAAACGTTATATGGTAATACTATATAACGTTATACGTTATAACGTAATACTATATGACGTTATTCGTTATAACGTAATACTATACAACGTTATACGTATTAACGTACTGCTATATAATGTTATACGTTATATGGTATTACTATATATCGTTATACGTCATAACGTAATGCTATATAACGTTATACGTTATAACGTAATACTATATGACGTTATACGTTATAACGTAATTCTATATAACGTTATACGTTATAACTTAATACTATATAACGTTATACGTTATATGGTAATACTATATAACGTTATACGTTATATGGTAATATTATATAACGTTATACGTTATATGGTAATACTATATAACGTTATACGTCATAACGTAATACTATATAATATTATACGTTATAACGTAATACTATATACCGTTATACGATATAACGTAATACTATATAACGTTATACGTTATATGGTAATACTATATAACGTTATACGTTATATGGTAATACTATAGAACGTTATACGTCATAACGTAATACTATATAACGTTATACGTCATAACGTAATACTATATAACGTTATACGTTTTAACGTATTACTATATAATCTTATACGTTATAACGTAATACTATGTCACGTTATACGATATAACGTAATACTATATAACGTTATACGTTATATGGTAATACTATATAACGTTATACGTTATAACGTAATACTATATAACGTTATACGTTATAACGTAATGCTATATAACGTTTTACGTTATAACGTAATACTATATTACGTTATACGTTATATGGTAATACTATATAACGTTATACGTTATAACGTAATACTATATAACGTTATACGTTATAACGTAATACTATATAACGTTACACGTTATATGGTAATACTATATAACGTTATACGTCATGACGTAATACTATATAAAGTTATACGTTATAACGTAATACTATATAACGTTATACGATATAACGTAATACTATATAACGTTATACGTTATATGGTAATACTATATAACGTTATACGTTATAACGTAATACTATATAACGTTTTACGTTATAACGTAATACTATATTACGTTATACGTTATATGGTAATACTATATAACGTTATACGTTATAACGTAATACTATATAACGTTATACGTTATCACGTAATACTATATAACGTTATACGATATAACGTAATACTATATAACGTTAAACGTTATATGGTAATACTATATAACGTTATACGTTATAACGTAATACTATATGACGTTATACGATATAACGTAATACTATATAACGTTAAACGTTATATGGTAATACTATATAACGTTATACGTTATAACGTAATACTATATGACGTTATTCGTTATAACGTAATACTATACAACGTTATACGTATTAACGTACTGCTATATAATGTTATACGTTATATGGTATTACTATATATCGTTATACGTCATAACGTAATGCTATATAACGTTATACGTTATAACGTAATACTATATGACGTTATACGTTATAACGTAATTCTATATAACGTTATACGTTATAACTTAATACTATATAACGTTATACGTTATATGGTAATACTATATAACGTTATACGTTATATGGTAATATTATATAACGTTATACGTTATATGGTAATACTATATAACGTTATACGTCATAACGTAATACTATATAATATTATACGTTATAACGTAATACTATATACCGTTATACGATATAACGTAATACTATATAACGTTATACGTTATATGGTAATACTATATAACGTTATACGTTATATGGTAATACTATAGAACGTTATACGTCATAACGTAATACTATATAACGTTATACGTCATAACGTAATACTATATAACGTTATACGTTTTAACGTATTACTATATAATCTTATACGTTATAACGTAATACTATGTCACGTTATACGATATAACGTAATACTATATAACGTTATACGTTATATGGTAATACTATATAACGTTATACGTTATAACGTAATACTATATAACGTTATACGTTATAACGTAATGCTATATAACGTTATACGTTATATGGTAATACTATATAACGTTTTACGTTATAACGTAATACTATATTTCGTTATACGTTATAACGTAATACTATATAATATTATACATTATAACGTAATACTATATACCGTTATACGTTATATGGTAATACTATATAACGTTTTACGTTATAACGTAATACTATATTACGTTATACGTTATAACGTAATACTATATAACGTTACACGTTATATGGTAATACTATATAACGTTATACGTCATGACGTAATACTATATAAAGTTATACGTTATAACGTAATACTATATAACGTTATACGATATAACGTAATACTATATAACGTTATACGTTATATGGTAATACTATATAACGTTATACGTTATAACGTAATACTATATGACGTTATACGTTATATGGTAATACTATATAACGTTATACGTTATATGGTAATACTATATAACGTTTTACGTTATAACGTAATACTATATTACGTTATACGTTATAACGTAATACTATATAACGTTACACGTTATATGGTAATACTATATAACGTTATACGTCATGACGTAATACTATATGACGTTATTCGTTATAACGTAATACTATACAACGTTATACGTATTAACGTAATACTATATAACGTTATACGTTATATGGTATTACTATATAACGTCATACGTTATAACGTAATACTATATAACGTTATACGTTATAACTTAATACTATATAACGTTATACGTTATATGGTAATACTATATAACGTTATACGTTATATGGTAATACTATATAACGTTATACGTTATAACGTAATACTATATTTCGTTATACGTTATACCGTAATACTATATGACGTTATACGTTATAACGTAATACTATATAACGTTATACGTTATAACTTAATACTATATAACGTTATACGTTATATGGTAATACTATATAACGTTATACGTCATAACGTAATACTGTATAACGTTATACGTTATAACGTAATGCTATATAACGTTATACGTTATATGGTAATACTATATAACGTTTTATGTTATAACGTAATACTATATAACGTTTTACATTATAACGTAATACTATATTTCGTTATACGTTATAACGTAATACTATATAACGTTACACGTTATATGGTAATACTATATAACGTTATACGTCATAACGTAATACTATATAACGTTATACGTTATAACGTAATACTATATAACGTTATACGCTATATGGTAATACTATATAACGTTATACGTTATAACGTAATACTATATAACGTTATACGTTATCACGTAATACTATATAACGTTATACGATATAACGTAATACTATATAACGTTATACGATATAACGTAATACTATATTTCGTTATACGTTATAACGTAATACTATATAACGTTACACGTTATATGGTAATACTATATAACGTTATACGTCATAACGTAATACTATATAACGTTATACGTTATAACGTAATACTATATAACGTTATACGTTATATGGTAATACTATATAACGTTATACGTTATAACGTAATACTATATAACGTTATACGTTATCACGTAATACTATATAACGTTATACGATATAACGTAATACTATATAACGTTATACGTTATAACGTAATACTATATGACGTTATTCGTTATAACGTAATACTATACAACGTTATACGTATTAACGTAATACTATATAACGTTATACGTTATATGGTATTACTATATAACGTTATACGTTATATGGTAATACTATATAACGTTTTACGTTATAACGTAATACTATATTACGTTATACGTTATAACGTAATACTATATAACGTTACACGTTATATGGTAATACTATATAACGTTATACGTTATAACGTAATACTATATAACGTTGTACGATATAACGTAATACTATATAACGTTATACGTTATATGGTAATACTATATAACGTTATACGTTATAACGTAATACTATATCACGTTATACGTTATAACGTAATACTATATAACGTTATACGTTATAACGTAATACTATATAATGTTATACGTTATAACGTAATACTATATAACGTTATACGATATAACGTAATACTATATAACGTTATACGTTATATGGTAATACTATATAACGTTATACGTTATAACGTAATACTATATTTCGTTATACGTTATCACGTAATACTATATAACGTTATACGTTATATGGTAATACTATATAACGTTATACGTTATATGGTAATACTATATAACGTTATACGTTATAACGTAATACTATATTTCCTTATACGTTATACCGTAATACTATATGACGTTATACGTTATAACGTAATACTATATAACGTTATACGTTATAACTTAATACTATATAACGTTATACGTTATATGGTAATACTATATAACGTTATACGTCATAACGTAATACTGTATAACGTTATACGTTATATAGTAGTGCTATATAACGTTATACGTTATATGGTAATACTATATAACGTTTTACGTTATAACGTAATACTATATAACGTTTTACGTTATAACGTAATACTATATTTCGTTATACGTTATAACGTAATACTATATAACGTTACACGTTATATGGTAATACTATATAACGTTATACGTCATAACGTAATACTATATAACGTTATACGTTATAACGTAATACTATATAACGTTATACGTTATATGGTAATACTATATAACGTTATACGTTATAACGTAATACTATACAACGTTATACGTATTAACGTAATACTATATAATGTTATACGTTATAACGTAATACTATATAACGTTATACGTTATAGCGTAATACTATATAACGTTATACGTTATAACGTAATACTATATAACGTTATACGTTATAACGTAGTACTATATAACGTTATACGTTATATGGTAATACTATAAAGCGTTATACGTTATAACGTAATACTATATGATGTTATACGTTATATGGTAATACTATATAACGTTATACGTCATAGCGTAACACTATATAACGTTATACGTTATAACGTAATACTATATAACGTTATACGTTATAACGTAATACTATATAACGTTATACGTTATAACGTAATACTATATAACGTTATACGTTATAACGTAATACTATATAACGTTATACGTTATATGGTAATACTCTATAACGTTATACGTCATAACGTAATACTATATAACGTTATACGTTATAACGTAACACAGTATAACGTCGTACGTTCTAACGTAATACTATATAACGTTATACGTTTATCGTAATACGATATAACGTTATATGTTTAACGTAATACGATATAACGTTATACGTTATATGGTAATACTATATAACGTTATACGTTATAACGTAACACAGTATAACGTCGTACGTTCTATCGTAATACTATATAACGTTATACGTTGTAACGTAATACTATATAACGTTATACGTTATAACTAAATACTATATAACGTTATACGTTATATGGTAATACTATATAACGTTATACGTTATATGGTAATATTATATAACGTTATACGTTATATGGTAATACTATAGAACGTTATACGTCATAACGTAATACTATATAACGTTATACGTTATAACGTAATACTATATAATGTTATACGTTATAACGTAATACTATATAATATTATACGTTATAACGTAATACTATGTCACGTTATACGTTATAACGTAAAACTATATAACGTTATACGTTAGATGGTAATACTATATAACGTTATACGTTATAAGGTAATACTATATGACGTTATTCGTTATATGGTAATACTATATAACGTAATACGTTATAACGTAATACTATATAACGTTATACGTCATAACGTAATACTATATAACGTTATACGTCATAACGTAATACTATATAACGTTACACGTTATATGGTAATACTATATAACGTTATACGTTATAACGTAATACGATATAACGTTATACGTTATATGGTAATACTATATAACGTTATACGTTATAACGTAACACAGTATAACGTCGTACGTTCTAACGTAATACTATATAACGTTATACGTTATAAGGTAATACTATATAACTTTATACGTTATAACGTAATACTATATAACGTTATACGTTATAACTTAATACTATATAACGTTATACGTTATATGGTAATACTATATAACGTTATACGTTATAACGTAACACAGTATAACGTCGTACGTTCTAACGTAATACTATATAACGTTATACGTTATAACGTAATACTATATCACGTTATACGTTATAACGTAATACTATATAACGTTATACGTTATAACGTAATACTATATAATGTTATACGTTATAACGTAATACTATATAACGTTATACGATATAACGTAATACTATATAACGTTATACGTTATATGGTAATACTATATAACGTTATACGTTATAACGTAATACTATATTTCGTTATACGTTATCACGTAATACTATATAACGTTATACGTTATATGGTAATACTATATAACGTTATACGTTATATGGTAATACTATATAACGTTATACGTTATAACGTAATACTATATTTCCTTATACGTTATACCGTAATACTATATGACGTTATACGTTATAACGTAATACTATATAACGTTATACGTTATAACTTAATACTATATAACGTTATACGTTATATGGTAATACTATATAACGTTATACGTCATAACGTAATACTGTATAACGTTATACGTTATATAGTAGTGCTATATAACGTTATACGTTATATGGTAATACTATATAACGTTTTACGTTATAACGTAATACTATATAACGTTTTACGTTATAACGTAATACTATATTTCGTTATACGTTATAACGTAATACTATATAACGTTACACGTTATATGGTAATACTATATAACGTTATACGTCATAACGTAATACTATATAACGTTATACGTTATAACGTAATACTATATAACGTTATACGTTATATGGTAATACTATATAACGTTATACGTTATAACGTAATACTATACAACGTTATACGTATTAACGTAATACTATATAATGTTATACGTTATAACGTAATACTATATAACGTTATACGTTATAGCGTAATACTATATAACGTTATACGTTATAACGTAATACTATATAACGTTATACGTTATAACGTAGTACTATATAACGTTATACGTTATATGGTAATACTATAAAGCGTTATACGTTATAACGTAATACTATATGATGTTATACGTTATATGGTAATACTATATAACGTTATACGTCATAGCGTAACACTATATAACGTTATACGTTATAACGTAATACTATATAACGTTATACGTTATAACGTAATACTATATAACGTTATACGTTATAACGTAATACTATATAACGTTATACGTTATAACGTAATACTATATAACGTTATACGTTATATGGTAATACTCTATAACGTTATACGTCATAACGTAATACTATATAACGTTATACGTTATAACGTAACACAGTATAACGTCGTACGTTCTAACGTAATACTATATAACGTTATACGTTTATCGTAATACGATATAACGTTATATGTTTAACGTAATACGATATAACGTTATACGTTATATGGTAATACTATATAACGTTATACGTTATAACGTAACACAGTATAACGTCGTACGTTCTATCGTAATACTATATAACGTTATACGTTGTAACGTAATACTATATAACGTTATACGTTATAACTAAATACTATATAACGTTATACGTTATATGGTAATACTATATAACGTTATACGTTATATGGTAATATTATATAACGTTATACGTTATATGGTAATACTATAGAACGTTATACGTCATAACGTAATACTATATAACGTTATACGTTATAACGTAATACTATATAATGTTATACGTTATAACGTAATACTATATAATATTATACGTTATAACGTAATACTATGTCACGTTATACGTTATAACGTAAAACTATATAACGTTATACGTTAGATGGTAATACTATATAACGTTATACGTTATAAGGTAATACTATATGACGTTATTCGTTATATGGTAATACTATATAACGTAATACGTTATAACGTAATACTATATAACGTTATACGTCATAACGTAATACTATATAACGTTATACGTCATAACGTAATACTATATAACGTTACACGTTATATGGTAATACTATATAACGTTATACGTTATAACGTAATACGATATAACGTTATACGTTATATGGTAATACTATATAACGTTATACGTTATAACGTAACACAGTATAACGTCGTACGTTCTAACGTAATACTATATAACGTTATACGTTATAAGGTAATACTATATAACTTTATACGTTATAACGTAATACTATATAACGTTATACGTTATAACTTAATACTATATAACGTTATACGTTATATGGTAATACTATATAACGTTATACGTTATAACGTAACACAGTATAACGTCGTACGTTCTAACGTAATACTATATAACGTTATACGTTATAACGTAATACTATATAACGTTATACGTTATAACTTAATACTATATAACGTTATACGTTATATGGTAATACTATATAACGTTATACGTTATATGGTAATATTATATAACGTTATACGTTATATGGTAATACTATAGAACGTTATACGTCATAACGTAATACTATATAACGTTATACGTTATAACGTAATACTATATAATGTTATACGTTATAACGTAATACTATATAATATTATACGTTATAACGTAATACTATGTAACGTTATACGTTATAACGTAAAACTATATAACGTTATACGTTAGATGGTAGCCACGGTCACGGGATGGATGTTTTATCTAACGGAGGTCTGGAGTAATTCTATAGCTCTCCTTAAAAGAAATATCTCTGGCGACACGTGACAGTAAACATTCCAACGGTCTCTGTCCCGTGGCCACACGCAGTTCCTATTCTTCGAGAAAGATGATTGCCAGATGTCGATGTCTCTCCACAGTACGTGATCAGCTAGCCCGAGGGCCGTTATAAATACTAATATCTAGTTACCTAAAGTCCTTCGAACAGATAAACAGTCTTTGTCCCAACTACGGGAAGATAGGGGAGATCTATTTCTTTCAACGAACGGCGTCTCCCACTAGCAACTTTCCCTCGAGGGCGGCTAGCATCTTTTTCTAACCACCGATATGGAGATTGACCAATTAGCAGCAACGCCAATTTCCCTCACCTTCTAAACGAAGGCTATCCTCGACGAATCCAAGAATCTCGTGTCCTTAGACACACCCCATCATAGTTTTCCTCTGCAGCATAATCGCGAAGGAAAGTCATTCTCTCTGGTGGAGTCGTATTAGCGAGTTACGTAACGTCTGCACGCTCGGTGGATATTCCACGTTTTAACAAAGAGTCCGACTTAGATTTTGTGAGCATGTTCATCCACCATCCCGTCGACCGCGGATTCGTTATTGAGCCTAGGATCATTGTCATTAGTTTCTCGAGTATCTAATTACCACGGTTCCTTGTCCAATCCTATAATAATCGTATCTGCACTAGTCAATGTCTTCTCTATTGCTTATCGACAATGCGTAAACCAAACGACGATTCGTTTCACGCCCCTAATCCTTATTACAATGTAAACCCGACATCAGAAGTGGGATCAGTGCCGGTTATAACAGTGCAAGAGCTTACGACCATCGTGCGCGAGTTAATTCTGTTGCTAGTGCAAAAATCGAGTGTGGAACCTAACAATTTTTCGCCGCCGCGTTTTAACCCTGAAACCGCGGGCTTCGACTCCGCTGCATGATGCGCAGCTGTTAATTTGATTATGGAGGAAAATCCTTACAATGCAGTGCCCTGAATATAATTTCAATAACGAACGTCGAATCGACCTCTACGTAGTGGAAGCACCAACTGGTGGATCAAGTCATCCGGGTGAGTCGTTTCCATTTTACCTCGATTTTGGAGCCGAGTGCTCACTAATTAAAGAATCCGTAGTCTTGAGATTTTCTGGCAAAAGAACGATTGATACAGTAGTAATGCGAGGAATAAGAAATGTTTGTTCTAAACGCACATCTCAAATCTTGTCCGTTGCAGGTGTTAGTGGTTAGAGACAAATTTTTCATGTCCTCGCTTATAGTTATTTAAAAATATGATATCGCGATTGCTCGTTAAATTTCAAGCCAAGGTTTTGACGCAATATTACACAAACTAGTCTCGCTATGTGTAAAACAAAAATAATTAATGCCTGTAATAAAACCGCTGAAAACGAGATCGATGTTAATGAAGTTGACAATGAGGTACATGGTAGCGATAAAATTCGATTAATCTTTCTTTTCGAAAAATCAAAGATTCATTCGTTACGGGTTTCCTACGTACTCGCGTAAATACAGGCCAGTTAGAAATACAATTAATTGATCCTAACATCACCGTACAAAAAAAGTCCTTATAGATTCCGCGAGGAAGAGCGCAGAATAGTACGTGAGAGAATAAGCGAATTAATTGGAGCCAAATATCATAAGGCCTAGTAATTCACCGTTCGCGAGGCCTATGCTACACGTGAAGACGAACGATGGTTCAGATAGATGATTAGTAGATTTTCAAGAACTAAATAAAAATACGGTCGCGGATCGGTATCCTTTACCCCTTATTGCAGATCAAGTCGCGAGATTGCAAATGCGAGATATTTTACTAGTCTGACATGGCCAGCGGATTTCGCCAAATCCCTATTCATCCTAATTCTAGAAAATATACAGCAATGGACGATTTGGACAATAAGTTGTTGTTTTCTTCAAATTCTTTTGTGCCTTTGTTCTGTCCACACGACGTCCTTTTATTTTCATAATCGTTTTTCCGAACGGCGATATTGCGCTGACTCCGTTGAAACAAGGATTTTTGCATTTTTAGACAACCCTAATAATTTTGCAACTAATACTTTTCTAAATATTCTAATTTCTTCCTTGCTGCAATTTTAAAACCATCAAAGCGTTTACCACAGAAGTACCCAGAAGTAGTCGTACCAAGTCTTCGGTACCATTTGATCCCTTTTCTAAGAAGGCATAAGAAACCATTTGGTCAGAATAATTTATACCGCACTTTTCTTCATTGTATTCGACAACAGCTGTTGGTTTTCATGTTGCGAGCGAACGAAATGAGATCGTGCTTGAGATTCCTTTGGAAACACGTATGGCAGCCAACGTGCCATTCGTACATTGTTGTTTATTTGGATGATGTTCTAATTGTTGCCTACTCCATAGATCGAGTTCTAAAAAGACCATACACCGTATTAAATACCCTCGTAAATGCCAGATTTTCATCTAATTCTTCTAAATGCTCTTTCCTAAACATATCGGTACTCTATTTGGAACATGTAATTCATAACGGAGAAGTCCGCCCCAACCCGGGTGGAATGCAAACCTTGAGTTCTTTACCTGAACCAACGACCGTCACACAGCATAGACAGTTCATAGGTTTAGTTTCTTACTTCCGAAAATTCGTCTCTAAATCTTCACAGGTAATGAAACCTCTATGCACACTTACTTTCGGTAACAAAAACATAACTTGGACAGATAAACACGAAAAGAGGAGGCAAAAGGCAACTTCCATCCGGACTGATGCTTTGGCGTTAACGATATTTGACCCTGATTATCCGATAGGATTACATACTGACACTAGTTTGGATGTATATGGGGTTACTTTAACGCATAAGGTTGAAGCTAAAAACAGGGTAGTGAAATATTACAGAAAAGGAACTAACCTTGCGGAATCTAGGTATCATTCATATGGACTAGAGACGTTAGCAGTCGTTATACGCTGTTAAACATTTTCGCCACTATTTACATGATCGAGAATTTCTTGTCGTTACTGATTGTAATTCCTTAAAGTCATCTCTAGAAATGGTGTGAAATTAAATGACAGTGTTTACAGGTGGTGGGCTTGCTTACAAACTTTTACTTTTGACATTATGTATCAAGAAGGTAAACGAGAGGCTCACGTAGATTTCTTCTCGCGGAACCCCGTAGACTTAGATCACCGTACGATCAACAAAGTCGTAGAGAAGGAAATCAATCCGACCGAAATCTCCGAAGATTGGCTATTAGCGGGACAACGTTGCGACTCCCAAATTTCTGAGATCGTCAATAAATTGCAAAACGAGGAGCTCACGGAAAATATAGCGAATATGTATGAATTACGGTCCGGTAATTCCTTCATCGTAAGATACAGAGAAAAGGCAGACCTCTCCGCTTGCCCATTGTCCCAAGAGGTTTTAGGTGGTCCGTTATTAACCATGTGCACCAGTCCATTATGCACTTAGGTTGGGATAAAACGCTTGAGAAACTGTGCGAGTATTACTGGTTCGAAGGAATGACGAAAATATGTTCGTAAATTCGTAGAGAACCGTCATGCTTGTCAAGTTTCGAAGGCAAGTTCAGGTAAAATACAAGCTGAATTACGTCCTATACCTAAGACCAGCATACCCTAGCATACAGTTCACGTGGACATAGCGGGCAAACTAAGCGGTGAAAGTGATTCGAAAGAATATGTCATTGTTTAGGTCGACGTTTTTACTAAATTCGTATATCTGCATCATACTCGTAAAATAGATTCCCTTAGTATCGTTAAAACACTTAAGTATGCTATATTTTTATTCGGGAGTCCTCGCTGGATAATAGCAGACCGAGGAAGATGTTTTACAGGCAAAGAATTTCAAGACTTTGTAGAGATAAACATATTAAACTCCACTTAATGGCAACCGGTGCTAGCAGGGCCAACGGACAGGTAAAGCGTATTATGGGTACGCTAAAAAAATACGTTCACAACAATAGAAACGACCGGGCGGTCCTGGCAAGACGCGATCGGGGAAACACAACTAGCTTTAAATTCTACCCCCAACCGCGTGACTAAGTCGAGCCCATTGGAACTACTAATCGGTAAAACAGCGAGACCCTACGGCTTGTCCGTACCCGACAACATCGAAGAAAGAGAATTAGACATCTCCCATGTAAGACAACAGGCGATAAAGAATATAGAAGCAAGTGCCAAATACGATAAGGATAGGTTCGACAAAAACAAAGCTCAAGTAGTTAGGTTTAACCTTGGTGATTTTGTATTACGCAAAAACGAGGAAAGAAACCAAACGAAGCTAGATCCGAAATTCAGGGGTCCATTCAGGATAGCAGAGATTTTGGAAGGAGATAGGTACACCTTAGAAACTTTAGACGGTAAAAGATCATATAAGGACAGACATGACAGACTGAGAAAAACGCCAGACAGCAGCGTTCCTGCTGAGTTAGACGTCTACGATGATGACAACGACGGTGATAATAACGATGCAAGTTCACGGACCTCAGAGGATCATTAATACCACGTTGCGGCTGTGCATCCAGTGTGGTGCTCTGCGCCTTCGTAATATGCCCAGTGGGACATTCTGCGCCTTTGTAATACGTCCAGTGGGACATTCTGCGCCTTTGTAATACGTCCAGTGGGACATTCTGCGCCTTTGTAATACGTCCAGTGGGACATTCTGCGCCTTTGTAATACGTCCAGTGGGACATTCTGCGCCTTCGTAATACGTCCAGTGGGACACTCTGCGCCTTCGTAATACGTCCAGTGGGACACTCTGCGCCTTCGTAATACGTCCAGTGGGACACTCTGCGCCTTCGTAATACGCCCAACGTAGTAACACGATCCAACAATCTGAGATTCACCCGTGTACGAAATCGAAAATGATCTGTCGTGTCGTTATGGTCTGACTGATAACTCACGGAATGCAACTAGCACTTTGGATACAAATTATAACGCCACTAATTTTAGTTCTTTTTCATTTCCCTGCTTGTCAAACCTCTGAACAGAATCTCGTTATCGAAATGAACCCTCGACTTATTAGGAACATTTAATTGAATGGTAAATAATATCAGTTACGTCGAGTCTAATGTAAAAAAAAAAAAAAAAAAAAAAAAAAAAAAATTTTTGCAATATTTTAGTTACACACGAGGACGTGTGATAGTCAGGATGGCCGTGTCGGAGATGAAAGGACATCGGAGTCCTCCCTTTGGAACCCCGGGAAAATCCCTTAACACCGTAGTCTAGATTCTATCATAGGCGTAATTAAACAATTGTCGTCTTTCGATCCGATTGTATTTGTTCAAGATTTGTGATAATGAGCTTGGGCTCGAGGCGATAGCCAGTCGCCGAACGTAGCCGCGGTCAAGGGATGAACGTTTTGCCTAACAAAGGTATGAAGTAATTCTATAGCTCTCCTTAAAAGAAATATCTCTGGCGACACATGACAGTAAACATTCCAACGGTCTCTGTCCCGTGGCCACACGCAGTTCCTATTCTTCGAGAAAGATGATTGCCAGATGTCGATGTCTCTCCACAGTACGTGATCAGCTAGCCCGAGGGCCGTTATAAACACTAATATCTAGTTACCTAAAGTCCTTCGAACAGATAAACAGTCTTTGTCCCAACTACGGGAAGATAGGGGAGATCTATTTCTTTCAACGAACGGCGTCTCCCACTAGCAACTTTCCCTCGAGGGCGGCTAGCATCTTTTTCTAACCACCGATATGGAGATTGACCAATTAGCAGCAACGCCAATTTCCCTCACCTTCTAAACGAAGGCTATCCTCGACGAATCCAAGAATCTCGTGTCCTTAGACACACCCCATCATAGTTTTCCTCTGCAGCATAATCGCGAAGGAAAGTCATTCTCTCTGGTGGAGTCGTATTAGCGAGTTACGTAACGTCTGCACGCTCGGTGGATATTCCACGTTTTAACAAAGAGTCCGACTTAGATTTTGTGAGCATGTTCATCCACCATCCCGTCGACCGCGGATTCGTTATTGAGCCTAGGATCATTGTCATTAGTTTCTCGAGTATCTAATTACCACGGTTCCTTGTCCAATCCTATAATAATCGTATCTGCACTAGTCAATGTCTTCTCTATTGCTTATCGACAATGCGTAAACCAAACGACGATTCGTTTCACGCCCCTAATCCTTATTACAATGTAAACCCGACATATATATATATATATATATATATATATATATATATATATATATATATATGTCGGGGAGGCGTTGCGGATAGGATTGTGGATGTTTGGTGAGTCTTCATTGAAATTAGCCATCGTTGCGATATAATTTATTTTATTAACTGCCTAACAACGGCGTTTGGAATTTTCTCGATGCTTCCAACGAGTCTGCCTAACAACGGCGTTTGGAACCTTCTCGATGCTTCCAAACGGGTATAGAAAAACAAATGCAATTGTACAGTGAGAAAAATCTCGACGAGGCTGGCATTCGTCTTGCTACTGCTTTGGAGAGTGACACGTCGTGTTTCTGTGCTTAAGATCAGTGTACGCTTAGTAAGGAGTCATCCCGTTGATCGTGGATTCGTTTGAACTCAAAATTATTGTTTATAACGATTATTAACTTATTGTTTGTAAATCATATTATTCATTGAACTTACTATCCGTTAAACGTATTATTCATTAGATTTATTATATGTTAGACTTATTAATCGTTCAACTTATTATTCACTAACTTTATTATTTGTTAAACTTATTATTCGTTCAATTTATTTTCCACTAACTTTATTATTTGTTAAGCTATTATTCACTAGACTTATTATTTGTTAATCTTTGTAGTAGACTTGTGTATACGTGTAAATATAATCTCGGTTGTGTTAAACAATGGATAACTCACGTGAAGAGTTGTTACGCGCCCAAAATTCCAACCATACCCCGACATATATATAGTGTCCGACAAATGCAGTCGGGGGTTTTGGGCATTTCGTAAACGCAACACTACTTAACAAAACGCGATCATTCATTATCGCAACGCTAATTCTTATAGTGAATTTAATGCAAATTACTATTTACTATATGAAAAATCTACTTTAAATATTCTGATATTCCTACTTGCAATACTATAAAATTAATTGAAAACTAACATTATTATATTCTAATTTTAAACAATAGAAAACAGAATAAATTCTGATACGTATAATTCTATGAGAAATTCTAAAAATTTATAATAAAATTTGCAAAAGATAATCGCGATATCGTAATTCGCAACTCTAAAACAAACGCGATTATCATTTTATCGCAACTCTAATTCAAACCGTAATCATTTTCCCGCTACGCTAATAAGAAGCCGCGATGTCATCTCGCAACTCTAATACAACCCGTGATTAATTTATCGCAACACTAATAAGAAAAATCGCGAGTGGGGGGGGGGCTGACATATCGCAGTGCAACCATTTAGGAGGTTGCCGATGAACGATCACACTTGTACAGCTTTTGTAGCTGTACGTGTGATCCAGGAACAGTGTCCGACAAATGCAGCCGGAGGGCTTGGGCATTTTGTAAGCGCAACTCTACTCAACAAAACGCGATCATTCATTATCGCAACGCTAAAAGGAAAAATATGTAGAACTCGAGATGGAACAATATAGCAACGCTAACTCTCATAATGAATTTAATGCAAATTACTATTTACTATATGAAAAAGCTACTTTAAATATTCTGATATTGCAACTTGCAATACTATAAAATTAATTCAAAACCAACATTTTTATAATCTAATTTTAAGCAATAGAAAATAGGATAAATTCTAAAAATTTATAATAAAATTTGCAAAAGACAATCGCGATATCGTAATTCGCAACTCCAAAGCAAACGCGATTATCATTTTATCGCAACTCTAATTCAAACCGTAATCATTTTCTCGCTACACTAATGAAAAGCCGCGATGTTGTTTCGCAACTCTAATACAACCCGTGATTAATTTGTCGCAACACTAATAAGAAAAATCGCGATTTGCCCAATGGGACGATGGACCGATATATACATCGGCCAAAAAAGCAAACTACTACTACTACTACTACTACTACTACAAATACTAAAATCGAGCATAGTGACAAAGTAGTAACAATAATGACTTCCCATGCTCTGGATGACCCAGAGGATGGGTAGCCATTAGTAGTTGCCCTCTTGAGTGGCAGTTTGCCGGGCCTCTTCGGCTTATAGCCTCTTCTTTCTTCGGGCGCAATGCCCGCTGAAACTTAAATCTAAGCTCGAGACTTCTAAATCGCAAACAAAAGAAAAACTTGAAAATAAAAATATAAACCGCGGAAGCTGATCGAAGTGCACATGGACTGGCCAACGATCACTGCTGTGATCGTTGCTCACTCGCATATGCGTGCTCGAGCAATAAACGTTCGTTTCGAGCCCATTCGCGACCGCGACCGCGAAATTCGAAAAATCGAAAGGCAAAACCAGAGACGAGTGCATGCTCTACTCGTGCCAGTTTCACCGTCGCTTTTTCAAATTAGATTTCCAGAAACAGGTTGGTCACACGAAAATGCGCCTACCCGACCAGAGACTGTGCCAACCTGCCCGGCCCTACCTACTTATAATTAACAGACATACCAGAAAGTATACTACCTGTCCTACCTAGCGCTATATTTGAAAATGGCAAAACAGGCACACCAACACATTCGCTCCACGGTTCTCACACAAACGCTCGGGCGCAAAGGTCCTACACTAGAGAGGACGTCCCGGGACGCCTCCGACACCCGAGCTTAACACACATCATGCACACACTAAGGTACGTACCTTTCTCCTGAAATCGACTGACGAAGGCTAATGACCATTGCGTAAAACGCGATAAAACACGTCTGAGGAAATGATATTGTTAAAATAAATGTAAGTAAACTTGGAATTATAATTGTAATTTACGGCAATATTACATGCGTGGTTGCACTTAATCGCGTGAATGATATTATCACAAATTGAGATTGTATCGAGACCTAAATTGAATCGATATATTTCTCGACATTTTTAATATTTGAAGTTTTAACGAATGAGAGAAAGCGACGCAATTCCACGGCCTAACAACACACACACATAATGTGGAAAATACGTCGTGCACGATACACTAACACATCGTCAATCGCTGATCAATTATTACATTACTTAATTCTAGATCATCGTGTCCAATGTCTCTCTCCCATTCAAGTAGCACCTGGGCACGTGAATGAGATCCTGACAATGGGCACGGAAAGGGTTAAACCTGAAAATCCTGATCTAAAAAGATGATTAGTTTGTGTAATTTTTATTTAACGGACTAACGTTCTTTGATTTTATATTTTACTACTTTGTATCTGATTAAATCAACTTTATTAATTTAATAGTAACTAAGTAACTCTACTTTATTAATTTAATAAATTAGAACAAAACTTTAATATTGCAAAAAGGTAGCGTTAATTGAAAAAGACTGAGACTCGATCAAATGGAATAATTGACTCTAAATATTATTAAGAAAGAAATAATCTCAGGCGATCTCTTTATCAAAGCATATACTCGAAAGTGCAGAAGCAGTGTTCAAAATTATTGCTTTGATTCAAAAATCTGCCTGTCGCGAAATGTCTTCTTGCACGTAAAATTTCACACATTCTTGTACGGAAAGAAATGAATTTTAACCCATATTTTAAATTCTAGCCAATGTGAAATAAACGAACGTGACTTGATATTGTCACGATTAATTCATTGCTTAAGATCAAGTATATTTATATCAAACAGGTATATTCGTGTAGATATTTGCCATTTGCAAATATTCATACGGAATATTAACATGCATATTTATAAATAACACGAATATATTCTCAAGTGTATATATTTAAACTAATTATTAAAAGACTAATTATTATAATCGCGCTGTGCAAGAAGACCTATCCTAAACTAATAAATTTAAAGAAAGAATGTTACTACTCACGGGTATAAAAAATACCCGCGGTCACTATGCTCGCAAAAAATTCTACGTAATACAACCAGTCACCCGTGCCGATTCGGACCTTTCGTCCTACGACATGATTGGGTGACCGGAGGAACAGAAATGTACGCGACTCACCGTTCGAAGCGAAGAAACAGAGGACGTACCATGGATGCTGCGCCATCCCAGCGAATATCATCAGGGAGACTAACATCAGTCAGGAACCGTTGAAAGGCCAATGGTGGAAATGGAGGTTGCGAAAAATCTGTTACAAACAAAACACGATGAGTGATTGCTGACTATTAGAAAAGTTGGAGATAGTGAAAAATGAAAGTGTTACGTCGCCTAAAACATCTGCGCTGCAGCTCTCGCGACCGGGCAGCCGATGGCCTGCGTAACGTCATTTCGACCCTCAATAAACCTGAGGACCAACCATAACTTTCTCTTTCATTGTGTACACATGTATCTTCATTCAATCCGTCGTCCTGAAAGCTTTCTTAAGGCTAAAAATATTTGCGACGCACATCTGGTTTTTAGAGAGGTCCTTGGGTTTATTAAGCGCAATTAAAAACACGGAGAAAGCGGGTACGCGCCCATTAGGAAAAATCGAACATCTGTCTAATAGAACAGGCTGGGTTTTCCCATGCACAAGGTCACTCACGAACCACGTTGGTCGGAGGCTTCCTACTCATCACTTCTCCTACGACCATAGGAGAGTCAAGTCGAAGACTTCTCCTACGACTCTAGGAGGGTCAAGTCAACTTATTTCGTCAACATCGCTAGGTCAAGTCAACTTACTTCTTCTACATACTACAACGTCGAAGTCTAGCATCAAAATCTAGTGTCTATCAAGTATCCTCTAGTGCTACGTCCACTAATATACGAAATTCGACTATACGAGCCTTGCTCTACTATTCATATCTATCTCATATTCGTGCGACAAGGTGTTATCGACGATTTGTATCTACTCAACAGTGTAGTCTAAGTGTTGGAAATATATATTTTATAATTCTGTGAATCACAGTGTTATATAAACTTAATCACCCCTATTATCTTAACGGAAATCAGGGGATCGATCAACTTGTGGTGTCGATTAGTATAATCGTAACGGGAATTTACGACTCCCGTTGACGTCTCTCCTCGCGATTGCGTCTCCCCGCGATTGGTCGAATTAACAGAAAGTTTATTAACTTTAGTAACTTTAGTAATGATAAAGATTGAAATTCTAATAAACTTTGATAAGAGTAAAAACTTAAACTCTAATATGAAAGTTTAAAATCTAAAAATTAAGAATCTAATGATTTCTAAAATATGTTAGTCATTTGTTTCATAATTCGGTATTAAGACTTTAATACATATTTTATTTCAATGAAAGAATAACCTCAGAAAATGCTAACCTCATAAATTTTCAATCGAATTGCGTTTCTTAATTGATAGTGATCAAAGAAAAATATACAGAATAGACATAATTGAAGTACGATATGTAAAGTTACTTACATTTTTGGATTTTGAGTCACCATTGGAGCATTCCCAAAGAAGACAAAGAAGTTGAAGCTGTGATACATCTATAACAAGACATAAAATATCACTAATATCGTTAATACATTATAACAAACATGGAACTTTAGATAATGGAACAATAAGATAATACGTTAAAAATTCATTTGAAATAAGAGAATAATTTCATACATCGGAATCTTTCAAAAGAATCAATGGACTCACGTGACGCACTCTTGTGCACAAAATAACTGCAAGATTCAGTGAAAGAGAAAAATAGATTTTTATATCTCGTTCCAAATCAGATAAGTATCATTGTACAGAATGGGCTCAGAATGGATTCGACATATCCCACGGTGTCCCACGGTGTCCAACGGTGTCCAACGGTGTCCAACGGTGTCCAACGGTGTCCAACGGTGCAGTCCAGTCTAGATCATCCAAAATTCTTTTAGAGGCTTTTGGTGATCCAAACTGGACTGTTGCGTAGTTCTTAGCTTCGTTCTTAATCAACTGATTAATTTTTGAAAAACGATGCCAATTACCAGGTCTCACCACGAGGAGGTGACTACGCACGAGACCCGCCCATGGGTTATTTAACACTACACATCGATCTCGACATTCAACCTATTGGCAGAATGTCGAGTTTTGACTCTACTTGATCATGGGCCTGCGTAAAGGGATAGTCATTTCGTAGCCTAACCGCGAAACACCTATCTCCTACGCAGCAGTTACAAGAATCTTTACAAACGTAGAACAAAGCATACGTAACGCAACATCTATCTCCCACACAACGCAACATTCATCTCCCACACAACGATTACATCGATTAGTACAAACATCGTACAATAATTCGCAACCCTATCGGCAACATTCCGTATCAAAGACACATTTGTCGAACTTGGAACGAAAGAAAAAAGATGGGGCTACTATGGAAAAGGAGCCCCAACAAGCAGACGATGAAAGAAAAACCGCGGCGCGCCCGGAACAAAAGAAATCACGATCTCTCGAAAGAACTAGCAAACCTACGCGACGTACTCCCGTGTACCAGATAACCCTAAGGTTCGGCGGAAAGCCCAAGCATTGACCTTCGCTCGATTCCTGTCACGTCGTCTGGATCTTATCACGGTCGATGGCACCGACCGATGATACTAGTGACCTAGCAAACAGGCCTGCAATTTAACACACTCCAACTGACGAAGTGAGAACCCGGGGAGGGACCGCTGAACAGGATTACGAAGGCATTACCCCAACTGAACAGTGGGGTCCCCCCGCCCGCGAGTTTTTCACTTAAACAGGATTAGGAGGACGTGAAATGCAGGTCTCTGCCCGAGTACCGAAGTACCAATCGGACAGTATTGCGGATCGCAGGTATCACCAGTGCGATGACAACTCCCGTGATTCGAGGCAAACGACGGGCAGTTGTCGAGTAGTTACTAACCACAGAGGTGTGCTTGGGGCGACTTACGAATCCAAAGAGTTGTCCAGTGCACGTTGACCCGCACGTACCCGCACGTACGCGCGAGCGAGTACGTCACGCTACGGTTTGAAAGAACTGAGCGGCCGTGAACCGATATATCGTGGGAACAATTTTTCCAGTGTGGTAAGCGAGGGAATCAAGAGAGACGAGATCTTTATTTTTCGTTCCAAGATAGATAAGTATTTTTGTACAGAATGAGCTTACAATGCACATAACATAGGTATCTATCTTATGATTAATTAAGGCTAAAACGCTCGCATCCCACGGTGTCCTGCGATGTCCCACGATGTCCCACGGTGCCCCCGCGGGGGGTATTAGTCCAGTCTAGATCACCAAAACTATTTTGGATGATCAAGACCAGACTATATTCAAGTAGTTTTTAGCTTGATATCGTTTCCAAATAATAATACTAATATTCAAAATAGTACTTGGTGTATTATTATTTGGAAAACGATACCAATTACCGGGACCCACCACGAGGAGGTAACTACGCTCGGGTCCCATTTACATA
Organism: Bombus flavifrons; assembly: GCF_040668555.2. Lineage (NCBI taxonomy): Eukaryota > Metazoa > Arthropoda > Insecta > Hymenoptera > Apidae > Bombus > Bombus flavifrons. Next base: position 3,961,476 of record NC_138455.1, on the reverse strand, counting down.
AAGAGTTTCTAAGCATTGGAAGCAGAGATGTAAAATTATTTTATAATAAAGAAGTGGCGTGTATTGAAATTTATTAATTAGAATAGCTGTAGTACGTGGATCCGCATAATCATACTTGAATATTGAATTTATCATCGAAGAAACGAAACTATGCGAGGTACCAATTGTAGCACGTATGGACAAATGATAAGATGTCGTTGCCTTCGGTTAAATTGCACTTGCTTCCTTGATTCCATGAATATGGTGCTGTGTCCTTGGTTTTGAGCAGAAATGGAAAATTACATTAAATTAAAATTACACTCTGTGTTACCACAGGTTTTATACGAAATAATGAAATGAGAGATTAATTACTGTATTTATAATTAAAAAATAATGCTATATAGAAATAAAATAGCACTTCAAAGACTTGATGGATTCCGTTAATAAAATAAAACAAAATAAATCATTAATTCACTCACTACGAATTGATAGTATTGATTTAAATCAATGGATGTGGAGTTACAAATTAAAGGCTTAAATGTTATAAATTAATAGTTTAAATGTTATTAATTAATGGCTTAAATGTTATAAATTAATGGCTCAAATGTTATAAATTAATAGCTTAAGTGTTGTAAATTAATGGTTTAGACGTTATGAATTACTAGTTACAATGTTGTTATTGTTTTTTTTTTTTTATTTACCTTATATTTAAATTCTTCTTCGATGTTTACTCTCCGGAATTTCAGGCACAAAAGAGCTCGCGCGCGACTTCCGTGTTCCTTATATAACTTGACAAGGCGTCGGTTTGTTAATCAAACGGTAACGATTTTTTGACATAGCAGGAGACGCTTTTTCCATTATAACAAAATCAAATCGAACGATTTCTTAATTTTTATCGTAAATTGGCGCCTTCAACGATTTAATACGATATCCATTTTTATCATTTTAATAGTTCCTACAAACTAAGACTAAATTCACACCTCCTTGATACTAGTTTTCGACTACCAATTAGTTTGAACAAAAAGGGAAAAGAGCCTAAGGGCAATTGAAGTTAATTCATTCATTTATTTCAGCTGGCTGTCGTACATTGTATTCCGCAAACAGGGATCCGTAACCTATATTTGCACATATACATTCTTGTATGAGGATTACTTATTCACAAGGTAGATTTCACTTTCACTATTTTAATCATTCATTGAATTAACACATTTTATATTCAAACAATAATCGGAGCACACATAATAATTTTCCTTTTTTTTTCTTTTTAGGTTTCCGCTATCTATATTATTCGACGAACAGTGTTACACTTCCTTCTGATTTAACCACAATATTGTTATAACATTTAGTAATATTGTATTTTGCATTGAAACAATTGAAGTTAATTCATTCATTTATTTCAACTGGCTGTCGTACATTGTATTCCGCAAACAGGGATCCATAATCTATATTTGCACATATTTCTTGTATGAGGATTACTTGTTCACAAGGTAACTTTCACTTTCACTATTTTAATTATTCATTGAATTAACACGTTTTATATTCAAACAATAATCGGAGCACACGTAATAATTTTTTATTTTCCTTTTTAGGTTTCCACTATCTGTATTATTCGACGAACAGTGTCACACTTCCTTTTCTTCATTTTAGTTTTTATTTTGCGCCAAGACGCAAGTTTACTGACACCGATCCAGTTATCCAATTGCTTGCCAATAGCATTCAAAATACAAATTTTTGAAAATGCCGTAGCTATATTAACCCAAAAATATTTTAGATATAGTATAGTGTGATACCATCTATATTTTCCAAGAGGAATCATAAGATTAGTACTCATGTTATCTACGTCAAATGCTAGATGTAACAACCAATGAAGTATTTTTAATCCAATTATAATCCAATGGCTAGCGTACTTATTCGAGTTTTTATATATATCTTCGACTGGTGATTCCCTATTTTCTCCCTTTTTATTTCTTTGAGCACGTTGAACTTGCGTTTTTTCGGCTTGAAAATGTTTAGAATCCTTTTCCTTAGTTATCCATTCTTCTTTATTTACTTTATTCACAACACGTTGATTTTTCTCTACCTTTTCAGGATAAATAGTTTCACTGGAAGTGCTTATTATAATTAAATTATTATTTATTTGTACGGAACGTTTAGGAATATTTTCGGTAGATTTAGAATTATTCTTTGAATTTTTATTACAAACCTTTCTGCTTATAGATTCTGTTTCGGATATAGGGATAGGTATACTTTTATTCTCTGTAGCCTGATCTTCCTTGCAATTTAATGACTTGGCTTTGAGTCCGATTAAGTTATTTTCTAATGGTTTTATAAAAGTTTTTGAGTGAGATACACTCACTATCTCTTTTCCTATTATGTTTGAAACATTCACGAAATTCGTGGAGCCTTGCTTTTGTATCTTTGCCAAGTCGAACATGGAGAGGCACTTCGCACTTCCCAGCGGGTCCAATATCTCCGTGATATTAGGCAGTGGATAATCGTTGCCTATCGTCTCGTCGTTCAGTTTCCTAGTTTCTGCTTCTTCTGAAAGTCCTTTGGCATTAGTATTGTTTATCTTGTTTGGGAACTCGGAAAATTTCTCACTGATGATCCTGTCTGTGGTGTCGTGCGTCCTGTTACTATTTAAAGTGACGTTATCCCTTATCACAGCAACGGAATGGTGTTTGCGTTGAAAAGTTGATTGATTCAAATGATCGTCATCCCTCTTTTGATTTAGATCTCTATCGAGGTATTTACTTATGCATTTTTCTTCCCAGATTATTGCTCTTGCTCCTTTCCTGGCATCTTCCTCTATTCCCAGATTGTTTAGATATTTCCGCGACGGCGGTACAAATCTCCAGTCCTGGTGGTTGTTTCCGATGTAGTTACTATTGTATGGGGAATGAGCGTTGTTTCGGTTATAATTATTCGGAGGTGTCGGACGCTGGTATCGTATTCTATTGTTTGCTTGTTTTAATTCTCGCGTTGCTTTCACTGCTTGGCGGTACGCGTCATCCAAGGATTGGTATCCTGCTATCTTTACTCGCAAATACACCTCGTTTGGGAGCCCCTTAACGAAAGCTTCCCTCGTGTCTCGATCTATCCTATCTTGAAATACGGTGCCGTACTCGTATCTTTCCCCGTTCATTATCGCCAGTCTAAGATCTCTGACGCGATCTATGTAGTCCAAAATATCTTTTCTCGGTCGTTGGAATACTGTAGCTAATTCCCCTTTATATTCATTAACCGTTTTACCCGAACCGAACATATCTTTTAATTTATTCCCGAAATCGTTTAAACTTATCAGTTCTGTGTCTTCTACGGCGAGAAATAGTTAGTGAAATAGTTAGTAGTTTAATAGTCGTAGCGTTGTTCTTTATGGCTGATTTCATTAAATTCCTAATATTCCTGTTATAATGCTGTATTATATTGCATTAGCTATTATTCATTTCTTGTTATAATGTTCCCTTTGTTTTATTACCATCTTATTAATTATTTATTTCTTCGTTGAAAATACAATTTATTTTGTAACGCATGCACGTGTTGATTATCCAAAATGGCCGCTTGCCTATATCTTCAGTAGGAATATGGTGTTAATTTAATGTCAACAGTAACGTGTCGTCGAAATAACTAATTGTTCGTTAATCATTGTGATTTTATTTACTGGATGCCGAATTGAAGGGGAATAATATTGTTTTGTGTTTATAATAAGGTGCGCCTCGCAGCACATGCGCGAACGATGTTTTGTGTTCGGGGGGAATTTTCAAATGGCTGTTCGTGTGTATCTTTAGTGAAGGTAACGTGTTATGCAGCGTTTTACCAAAATAATTATTTACTTGTGTTAGATTTTATTTAATGAGGTGTGAATAATATTGTTTTATGTTCGTTGTAATGTGTGTATATGTACTGTGTGCGTAAAGATACGTAAAGAAACACCGCATCTGTCGTTCGCTCACTTCACTCATTCGTAAAATCCTAGTCCAACTCAATACCAGTCCCCCGCGTGAACGAAGAAAACGAGTAAGGAACTTTTAAGAAAAAAGTTTTTTAGTCAAAAATTAAACCCCCTTCGCTCGCATGTGGAATTAGTATTGGGTTGGATTGGATTTTCACAAGCGAGTGAACAACGCGTGCAATGTTTTCTTTAAAATAAAAACTCTCACGTGTATGTATTTATGTGTAGACAGAATGCGATGTATATAGTAGTAATATATTTTTGTTAATAACCATTTCAAGAATAACGAGCTGCGACTAAAACCTTTTGGATGTTACTCACGAAAGCGTTCTTGACAACATATGACCAGATCATTGGGTTTTGGTCCCCTTTTGTCAACATTTACCTTAAAAAATTGTGGTATGTTTAATTCGCTATTAAAATAGTGTAACCAGCAAATGCACTAAAAGATAAAAGCCCAAGGCATTACAAATAATAGAGAGTTTTTCAGAGTTCAATATAAGAGTGATACAAAACTATTACAAACTATTGAAAAATCTAAATTAAATCAAAACTCACCAAATCACCATGGAAGGCTTCCAGATTCATCGTCAATTATCACCAACGTCCATCTAAATTTCATAGTGGCTCCTTCTAATGCCTGGAAGTTTCTCTCGTCATAATTTGTACAAGAAATTTTTTTTTCTATTTATTTATTTAAATTTTACAATTTGTCCAATAGGACATTTAGTAAAATGTTATATCTTGGTGTTGTAATAATATAACATGTGGGTGGTTACCCCCAGCGGGGTACCATCTTCGTGTTTGTTAGGTTATGTCCTTTGTGAGATCTGTTGGGTGTTTCCTTTTTAGTCTTCTTTCTATGTTTGATGTGTTGATCGTTTCCGCTGCCAGCCGGTTCGGGTGCGTTGCTATTCTTTCTCTGTACCTTCTTGCGTATCTGCTAATCTCCTCCTTGACCGTTGGTATTCCAAGGTCTTTCCGTATATCTTCGTTTCTGACGTACCATTTTTTTTTTATTTTATTTTATTTATTAAAATTTACAATCAATTCTCGCATTGAGAATTTTCAGTAATTTTTCTGGCGTGGCGCAGTGACATGGCTAATTATTTATAATAGTTAATACTTATTATAGATAAGTATAATTTATAGGTAATTGTTATAAGTAGGTAAATATTACTTAATAGATAAAAAAATATTATTTAGTATAAGTATCTAATTAAATCTAGTGTTTAGGTCTAGCGAGTAGTGTCTCTTCAGCCTGCGGATCTGGTCCGTCGTATCAAGTAGTTCCGTAATTAGGGGGTTTCGGTGTTTGTTGACTCTTTTGCTATATCTGTCGCTATATTTTGCTATTTCCTCTTTGACTGTGGGTATCTGGAGGTCGCGATGTATTGTTTCGTTGGTAACATACCAAGGTGCATCTATTAGGGATCTTAGCGTTTTCGATTGAAAGCGTTGAAGTATTTCAATGTTAGAGTTACTTGCTGTTCCCCATAGTTGGATTCCGTAGGTCCAGACAGGTTTTATTACGGTCTTGTAGAGGGTAATTTTATTCTGTATGTTTAGTTTGGAGTGTCTGCCCGTGGGTCAATAGAATTTTTTTAGTTTGTTCTTCAGTTGCTTCGTTTTGTCTGTGATGTGGTTTCGCCATGTTAGTCTCCTGTCCAGGGTCATGCCCAGGTATCTGACTCAGTTCTTGCTAGGAATTGTTGTATTGTTGATGGTGACCTGGGGGCAGGTTTGTTTCCGGAACATGAAGGCTACATGTGAGGATTTTTTTTTTCATTAATTTGGAAGCCCCATTTATGAAACCACTTTTCCATAGTGTTACGTCGGGCGACACTCTACCTAACCAGGCCACACACCGCGGACAAGATGGTAACCAGATGTCCACTCGCCCTTACTGCGTACCCTCAATATTCTCAAGTACCCTCCATAAATCTCAGCAATTTCCTAGTCGAGGTCCTTCGAACCGAATTTCTCTGCATTGTTTCCTAAACTTTATTGTCCACCACGGGTTGACACGGGAAAGTTGCCTTTTCTCATGTATGCGGCCTCCCACTAGCGACTTTATCTCGAGGGCGGTTAGCATCCTTCCTCACCCACCACCATAGCAAATAACCAATTAACAACGAAGCCTATTTCCCTTACTCTCTTAGCCAAAATCGTCACCAACAAATCCGATGGTCCCGTGCGCTAGACACACCCATCCTTAGCTTTCCTCCGCCACAGCATCATCACCGAACTTCACTGATCTTCCATCTTTCAAGCAGTCAACATTCTTTGACCGGGTTTACACCCGTAGATCAGTCACTTACTTATCTTACACATACGCACCAGCGTAACTATCTTCTTCACAAAATTGTTGAAATAAACTGTGATTTCTAACTTATTATATCAGTGTCATATTCAGTTAAACCACCTCTATTATCCTAATCGAAATAGGGGATCGATCATTTCGTGGCGTCGATTATCTAATCGTGACGGGAACTTACGACTCCCGTTGGCGTGCTCCTCGCGATCGCGTCTCTCCGCGAGTGATCGAACACATAGAGTCGAGGCATCGCTGGAGATTGGATGAGGCAATTGGATGAGGAGAACAGCAGGGGTCCAAGGACACTACCTTGGGGTATGCCAGGTTCTATTGGAAATGTTGAGGAAGTGGCGTCTAAGCATTTGACCATGAATTGTCTATTGGTTAGGTAGGACTTTAGGATGGAGTAGTAGGTGTGTGGTAGGATTTTTTTGAGTTTGTATAGCAGCCCTTCATGCCATACTTTGTCGAATGCCTGTTGAATGTCTAGGAATACCGCTGAGCAATATTTTTTCTTTTCAAGGGTTTGGCGTATCATATGGGTTATTCGATGGATTTGTTCTACTGTTGAATGTTGTTTGCGAAAGCCGAATTGATGATCTGGGAGTGTTTTCAGATTCTCTAGGAGTGGAAGGAGTCGATTCGCTAGCATCTTCTCGAATAGTTTAGACAGTGTCGGTGAGAGACTGATTGGGAGATAGGAGCTAGTTTCATATATCGGTTTTCCGGGTTTAGGGATGAGGGTAATCATTGAGATTTTCCAGGCCTTAGGAAAGTATTCTAGGCGAAGAATACCGTTAAAAATCGAGGTGATGAGTGCAATCCCTTTAATGGGAAGTTCCTTGATTGCTTTATTGCCTATTAGGTCGTGCCCTACTGTGAAGGGTAGAAGCTGTAAGTGAAGGGTTCAATAGGAGGAGACATTTGGAAGGGAGAGTGCAGGTATTCTATAGGGCTATGCGCCCATCCACCTTGCGGACGGCGGATTGGAGGGATTATTTGCGGGGGGCGCGTGAGTTTCCTGGAGGCCTTCCATAGTGAGTAGTTGGAATCAGCTGTGGGGGACACAGCTAGTTGCGTTGTTTAGTTTGCGTTTGTCATCCGGTGTTCTATGGGTTTGCCATACTCTTCTTAGTCTACATTTTTCTGCTATTTTTTTTAGTATGTAATGGGGATATTCGTGTTTACTGGTGGAAGTCTTAGTAGGTGTGGAGGAGCGGATAACGTTTATTATGCTCATGTTTAAGTAATTCGTGGCTGCTTCGATATCTTCATTAGTTTTTAGTGCAGTTAGGGCTGAAGTTGAGTGGTTAAAGACTTCTCTAAAGAGCTGCCAGTTGGTGAGTTGGTTATGAATAAAGCCATTAGGTGTATTCTCGATAATTGTTGTACTGACTGTTGCTATCACGGGGGAATGATCAGAAGAGAGATCAGCCGAGGAGTTGATTTGGACGTATCTTGGCGAGATATTTTTAGTTACGAAGAAGTCAAGTAGGTCGGGTATTTTGTTAGTGTCAGTGGGCCAGTATGTGGGTTCGTATGTGGTGAGGTAACTGAGATTGTTGGTTATTATGCTGTTTAAGAGATTTTTGCCTGTGACCAGTCTGCTGCCCCATTGGGTATGTTTGGCGTTATAGTCTCCTCCAGCTATGAATCTATTGCCCAGGGTGCCAAGGAAGTTATCAAAGTCTTCTTTCGCGATGGAGTGTCTGGGAGGGCAGTATACTGCTGAAGTGGTGATTGTTCCCTGGCAGTCTTCTATTGCTACGTTTGTTGCTTGGAGGTAGTCTTCCTGAAATGATGGAAGTTCGTAGTGCTTAATGCTGGATTTGATTATGATTCCGGTGCCGCCGTGGGCCTTTCCATTGGGATGTTGGGTATGGTAGAAATTATAACCATATATTTTTAGGTAGTTTTTGTCGGTGAAGTGAGACATTCCAGAGAGCTATGCGTCTTGTTTTTATTTTTATTTATATTTTTTATTATTAATACGGGGCGTATTAGTTTATCCATGATGAGTGTTAATAGTGATAGCAAATTATTTATTTGCTCCTATTGTTTTTCTATTAGCTTTTCAAGTCTAGAGACGTTGTCTGTGTTTTGTGAATTGGGGACACTATTTTGAGAATTTTCCCTGTGGCTATTCGGGTTATTTTGGATTCCTTGTACTGCTTGGGCATAGGAGGTTGAAGTAGTGGTGAATTTAGGAGGACTGGCTATTTGATTGGTTAAAGAGCTTGAAGTAGTAGTGAATTTAGGAGGACTGGGTATTTGGTTGGTTATCTCTTTTGCTCTGAGTTTTGAGTACTTATTTGTGTACAGGGTTTTGTAGACTGGGCAGCCTTTGTAGTTAGCAGGATGGTCACCTTGACAGTGGATGCACTTCGCTGGGGTTTCCGGTGATTCAGCGCACTGGTCAGTGGGATGTGTACCTGCACATTTAACACAGCGGAAGGTATGGTTGCAGTATTTCTACGTGTGACCGTACCTTTGGCACCTTTTACACTGCACTATCTCTTTTTTAACAAGCGGTGGTTCGAAATTTACTATAGAATTCATTAACTGGCTGATTTGGTATATTTCCTTGTTATTCGACTTTTGTTTTAAGTCGATAAAGAATAGGGATAACGGGTCTTTCGAGATTCTATGCCTTATGTTACTGACGTTGATTACTTCGTGGCCGTGTTTTAATAGTTCGGATTTGAGTTCATCCACGTCCGCTGAGTGGCGGATGTTGCGTAGAACCACTTGGAAAGGTCTTTCTTGTTTGAGTTGATAATGTATGAAAGTTGGCGTTCATGGTCTTGAGCAGTTTGGTGAGCCTTCTGTATGCGTCAGGATTTGTCGGCAGGATTTTCACTTGATTATTTTTGATTTTAAGGTTATAGTCCTCTTTAGAGATATCTCTCTCTCTATGGACTTAATCATCGTTTGTATGTCGATGCCATCGTCAACAAATAGTGGTGGGGGAGGGGAATTTCTTTGGGTGTATTGGTTTGTTGGCGGATCAGCGATTTCCATGGAGTCGTTTGCGGTTTCCAATATGGTGTACCTGTTGTAGGTGTTGATTGTTGGCTGTTCAAACTGAGTGGCGTTTATGTTTGTTTTTGGTGCTTCTAATTTCCTTTTCTTTAGGTTTTTAGCGCCATTGGTACGGGGGGATCTGTTGCACTTTTGCCACGGAGGAGGTAGCGCGGAGCAATTATGGGTTTGCTCAGGAGAGCCTGGTCGTGAATCCTGGGCCATCATCGAACTAGTTAATTCAAATTGAATAACTAGTCGAGAGGCTATGGGGCTAGTATTCGGGTAGAGGTTCGAAGTGTGGGATTTTTCCTCTAAAGGATAGGGAACACTTGGCTGTGTTCACTTTCGACGAATGGGCGACACGTGTTGTTTTACGAACTTCTCAGAGCACTAGACACACGTCTGCACGCTTCGGCACTCAACAGCAAACTGCCGATTTGGACATTTGGTAGAATTTTTTTTACTGACGTACCATGGTGCGTTTACTATTGTTCTGAGGATTTTAGCTTGTATTATCTCTATTTTGCTTATATGGCTCATTGCTGCTGTTCCCCATTTGTACAAGAAATGACCAAGATATTAAAAGAAATATATAAAAAGAAGAAATTATATAAAAATCAAACGCTAATCAAAGTGAAATTTCGTCTTGAATGTCCATTATATGACCTATCAGTCAATCAAAAAGACGATAAAAAAATCAAAATAATAAATTATAATAAATTATTGAATAAGAACGTACGTTGATTAAACGAAGTTGACAGTAACGTAGGTTTAAGCGGTAAAAGAATGGCTACAAAAAACATCATAGTACGTAATAGAAAGATGGAAACCCGTCTGAGAGTGACACTAAACACATCTAATCGCTCCGATTCTCGACACAAGAATAACACCCCACGTCGCGGCTTGCCTACCACATTACGGTCAGTAAGGAGTGAGCAGAAGGAAGGACCTCGGTAAGTCGAGCGTGCAAAAAAAGTCATCAAATTCTTGGAAAGAATATGATTGTAGTAGTAAGCATATCATTGAGTAAACAACCAATTCGTCGAATTGGAACATGAAGATGCTCGTAGAAAATAAACACTTAGAAGCTAATATGATTTGAACGAATAATATTTATGGATTTGAGACGTGTCATAATTTTTACGTAATCATAATTTTATTTCATTAGATAAAATTGATTAATAGATAGAAAGCAAATAAGTGATAATTTTTAGTTCGACATAAATTCATGTTTTATAATCAGAAGAAATGGGGGGGGGGCGGAGCGAAGAAATGAGGGGGATGAGTGAGAAGTGGGTAGAGGAAAGGGCAAAGGTTATGAAAGGGATACGATGTCATAAATAAAGGGATCTTCACAATCAATCAACGATCTGTACAAAAATATACACGATTACTAATTATATCAAACTCAAATTCTACCTGTGTCAAAAGTTATGGTGCAAACTATTGATGATTTTAACAGTTCAGTAGGAGACCAATGAAACACGAACAAAACGAGTTAAAGAAATTATTTAATTTTGATATAACATTATCTGATGAATTATTAAATAAACGTGTATTAGTTAAACGAACCTGGTTTATGAAAGATGAAGGATTACTACTTTGTGGAGATCATGCACTTCAAACGCGATAACACGTGTAAACGTCATACTTTTCAACACTAAAATGATGCTTCGTTCCGTCCCGCCAAATGTTCACCTAGCTGACTGCTCATTGGCTGAGGCGACGCGGTTTCTTTCCGATTGGAGCCGGCGCGAAAAATTGAAATATTACACTCTAAAAACATTTCCTTAGTGAACAATCTATGACAGTTGTAGGCTAAATATGTATAAGAAATTTTAAATGTTTTGCTTTTTGCTTAACAAAAGGGTCGTGCACTGAACGAACAACTCCTAGAGAAAGGAAAGAAAAGAGAAAGCTAAAAAAAAGAATGAAAGAAAGGAAAAACAAATGAAAGAAAATAAAAAAAGGATTATCTAAAGTATAAAAAGAAATATGATGACAAGAAGGGGAAGGAAGAAGAAAAGTCAAAAGAAGTGATGAGAGAAAGAAAACGAAAAGCAGACAAAATAAAGAGAGACAGACAGATCATACAACCATCTAGAGGTGAATAGGTGAAACTAATTCAATAGTAACTGTATGTTACAAACTCGAGTTCGATTTTCATCGATTTCAGCAATACATTCGATATAGGCCGCTTAAAGTTAGAAGTTCGTTACATTTGGCTCCTTAATCCTTATACAAGGTTAAAGACAAGCGGATCACAAACATTAAACATGGTCTGACTTTAAAGGGAAACACTGCGTCACATACTCGTTACCATTCGTGCAGGCAGAATAATGTTCTACGAAAGATAGAGAAGGCACTATTATAAAATACTAGCAGAAAATACTATTATAGGATAAGACTATAAAATATACTATTATAAGATACTATTCTTCGACAATAGTGCCACGCAATTTGAAGCCGCGGTGGCTGTGATAGAAGTAAGTCATCTAGAATTCCCATTTTAAGTCGGGAGCGTAAAGACATCCTGACTATCATATTTTCGAGCAAATAGATATTCGCGAAATAATAATTTTGTTCCCGCCCATCAAAATACACTGTCCGACGATTTATCACGTTTCGCGGAAAGTCGTCCTTCACCAGTTATGAATAGTAGTGTCTGGAAGTGTGAACTATCTCGAATTATACAAGATTTTCTTGTTGATTCGTACGATACATTTCTGTATTAATTATTAGATTCTCTACTTCCGTTCCACAAAACCATTGTTGCATTTTCTCGTTTGATTTACCCTAAATCAACTCAACTCGGTAAAACTATTAGACCGGCGATTGTTGCTGTCTTTACCGTATTGGATACACCGCCGGAAAATTTAGGTCTTTGATCTTTTTAAGAAACGCGTTCATTTTCTAGCCGTTCTAACATTAATGAAAAAAGAAAAAAATGAAAAGATAGAATTGAGCTTATTAGAGCTTACAAAGGTAAAAGAGAACATGAAAGGAAAACAGTTACAGACGTATGTTACATTCATTTATTATTCATTTATTGATATTAGAGAGCATAATGAAATAAATAGTACAAGAGCTTCTCTTATGATAATATAAATTACCTAACATAATTATATTTATTTTATTGTTTCATATTCCTAAAATTCATCTGAAGTTCAAAACGTCGGTTTGTTCGTACACCCTTCAAAACAGCTCTGCTTTGCTCTTTGTTTCTACAATAAAAAAAAAAGTTTAAGAAATACTGGTATACTATTTTCTAATTTATAATTTTCGTAATTTTAATAACTTTACCTTGTTACTCGTAAAGTATTATTTCTCATGATACAATCGGTAGCTTCCAATTTTCTTATTTTTAATTCAAATCGATTGTAAGAGTTTTTATTTAATGTATTAGATAACTGATTTTCACCCCGTGAGTTAGTCTTTTCATTTCTTCTGGCTAAAAGATAATATTCGCATATTTAAAGGTACATATTTGATATGCATTATAAAGCTTATTTATGAATATGGATATATTACTCAGTTCAGTATATCTGTCTATTACTCGTTTCTTTGCATCAATAATAGACTCTGCTTTGGCGAATATTTTCTTATGGATTTTAGCGAAATTTGGAACTTTCTTCGTTGTAGCAGGCTTTGAATCTACAATAAATACAAATATTTATATTGCTTTGTTTTAGGTTTCAGTTGGTTTATAACTTTGCATAACAATAATGAAATATCTTAAATAAAGAATGTTCTTTATAAAATATTTTCAACGGCAATTGACAGATTACCTGGAATTTGATTGCGGGATGGTGTTGTTACTACAATTTCGGGGATGGAATTTGATTTTTTACTAAAATCTCTAGTCAGCGACTTCATAATATTCTTTTTTGAACTGTTTTTAGATGAATTATTCTTAACATTATTAAGTTTTTTCTGTTTATTGTGATCTGCTAAAGACGAATTATATTTATAATCCAACGAACAGTTTACAAAACATACTTTGGCATCCGTTTTCCGTATCTTTTGATCAAAATTTTCATACTCAGTTCTTTGTTTTTTGTATAGTTTTTTCCGTAAATTTGGAGTCTTAGGTTCAATAAGTTCATAGGTATCATCTTTTTTCTTTACTTCCCCTTGTTTTTCTTCTGTTGTTGATGCAATACTTTTTTGAACGTTTAATGTACTGCATTGTTCGTATAATTCGTAAGTTGTGTCCTCATTATATGATATCTGTTTTGTATTACGTTTATTATTCGTTCTATTAAATATTCCTTCCTCCTTTGGTGTAGAAGACGTAAAGGGTTCCACAAATGCTGTACTTACATTATCAAATGTTCTAATCATTTTATTATGCGGAGATGTTTCGAGAAAATGCGTTTGCGACTTATATGGTACATTTATTTGTTTAAGTTTATCATGACTTATAGTCTGAGAATGATTAAATATGGCATCAAATATCTTCTGCGAAATATTTATATTACTATTGCTAAATTGATCATTTATATGTATGCTTATCCTAGGTAGCGATGAAGATGATGTAACTTTAATAATGTCAGAAAGTCTTTTCAGTAATACTATAGGTTTCTTCAATTTAAATGCATTTTTTCTTAACATTTTGCTCATAAGTATATTTGTACTGTTTTCTAGTTGTGAACTCCTTTTGCTACTAGTGCAATGCAAATCTATAATAGTAGGAATCTTTGATTTTAGTAATATTGGATTTCTAGATTTTAAGCATAATTTTGGAGATTTTAATCCCATCTTTGATTTTGAAACTCTTTTTAATATTGGACTTTTAGATTTTGAGCATAATTTTGGAGATTTTAATCCCATCTTTGATTTTGAAACTCTTTTTAAGGTATACCTCATATCAAACGAGGATATATTATTATGATTTAATAAGCTGCAATTTTCTCTTACAGTATTATCAGATGTGTGTAACTTTGATTGTAATTTCTTACTGTAAAGTAATAATGATACTTTATTATTTTCCTTTGATTTTGTTCAAGTATTTTCTCTGGCAGTCAACTTACTTGGTGGTTTCAATACTTATATTCTGATATTTTTAATACTGCTGTTCTTCTGATTCATTAAATTTTGCAAAAGAGTATATCGATAAAAATGTTAGGGCTCATAAAGAATTTACAAACCTTAAAAATGTTTATAATAGAAATATATAATAATTCTATAACATATGAGTTGTCCTTAGTATCACCTTATCACTGGCTTGATAATTTTATTCTTTTAAAACTTCTTTTTCTATATGAATCGATACAAGAACAATCCATTAATTCATTAAACTCTTCTGCTACCTCTTTTTGTTATCTGTAATAATATTTAAACAAGATATGTTACCACATAACAACTTATCAAACTTCTTTTATTTATTTATAACAGTTTTCAACTCTATAGATCAATGTTTATCATACAATATATAATTTGCATCATAATTGCTATGTTTTGTCTTGTTTTTCTACAAAATCTCTTTTATATCTAATCAACAGTAGTCCTTGTTATTGTTCTTATGTTGTATTGAACATGAATTGATAAACAACTGTACATTGTGTTCTACAAATACATTAATCACTGGACTAATGTTGAATTTACAGTAACAATATAATGATACAAAATAAGACAAATAAAATTAGGACAAAATCATCATATCGTGCACATGTAATATTTGAATAATACAAAATCATTTGATATTCAAGCATACGTTATCAACAGGCATTTTATTTTAAATGTAGTAAGAATGATAATAAGCAACTGATTATCTTCAATATTGTCAATTTTTAATACAGAAATATTAAAAATTAGAAATAAAATAAGGAAAGGAACCTTTAGCAGTGAGATTACAATTTAGTTAGATGCACATAGATCTGTAGGATTTTCAAACTTAATTTTTTTATAACATACAATACCTTACATTTTCAGTTAATTTTTGCATATAAAATCACTGTTTTGATATCCCTCGAAAAAAGTAATCAATGTTATTTAATCCAAACAAAAAGAATTCGTTATATTTTGAACGGTATGCTGTTTATACCTTGTGGCTCCTAGTAGCGCCAATTTTAAGAACTTTATGTACCTTGTGGCTCCTCGTAGCGCTGATTTTAAGAACTTTATGTACCTTGTGGCTCCCCGTAACATTAATTTTAGCGCGATAAATATGAATCATATAACAACGTAGGGGAGAAAATAAGGAAAAGAATTTTGATTTTAATAACAAAATTGGTTAATTATCATTGATAACTATCTATAATCATTCACCAATTTACATATTTCATATGTGTATAAACATTGCTTTACCATATGATGAACACTAGTTAAATCCATTTTTTAACGTTAGTTATTAATAACCTCTTCATTTGGATATTAGATGAACAATACTTTGTCATTTAAAACTGAGTACATATATATGTGTGGAATAACGAAGATTAGATTTAGAACTATCACTGCGCTTGAAAGGACCAGACTTTTCCCAATTAATTAACATAAAACTTTATAATTTTCAAGTTTAATCCGTTTACTACTAAGCTGAAGCCTGTTATCCAATTGATTATCCAATTAAAATGTTGAAAAGTCTAAATTGTAATTTATTGAAGTTTTGTGTTTATTAACTAATTATGAGCTTATTGTCCTCTCGTTTCGTATCACTCTTATATCACTTTTTGAAAGATTATTATTTCTAATAATTTGGAATGGGTTTCATCAGACAGATTCTTCAGTTATCACGATTCTTGCGTCATATTATTTTCATTATATTTATCATTAAATTTCATCATATTATATTATTAAATTTATCTTCCACTGGCGATATTCGCGAAACTCGTGGAAGAATAAGTCCTATAAAGTCTTATACAATATATCATATAACAGAGAGGGATTCTCTCTCTAATGATAATAAGTGGAGAATTCCAGTACCGTTATCTTTCACTCAACTCTAAATGTTCTTGAGGGATCAGTCCAGGACGGCCTTGCTTGCGATCAAGTCGAAAACGTCTACATTGTATATACATAAATATTCGACCAACTGCATACTATTGATGTATGAAAATTAATTCTTTTTCAATTTCCAAACAATCACTTGTGTTTCTTTTTTGCCGTTATTAGAATATAACTTTTTATCTTTTCAACAAATTTTTTCTCTGTTCTATCGTTCTAATTGTTTTTTCCCCATTTTCAATCTTGTCTTTCTAGTTTCGGCTCTTTAATCTGTCAATTGTTACTTAACGAAATTAATAATTTCCGCGTCATTTGACATCGATCATCGGACGAAATCTAGCAAACGCCAGCAGAATGCCGAAGGACGAAGGTATAGTTGTTACATTATTCTGTTTCATAATAATTAGAGTTCGTGGCTCTAAATGTACAAGTATACGCACAGTGGCACAGTTTTGATTTAGATACACGTGAAATAGAGACTTCTGACATTAATTTAACGAACGTTATTATACACACAGGTTGCAAGAGTTGCGACGGTCCTGGCTATAGGTCACCTAGTGCAGCGATGCTCGAAGGACCACATGAGAAATTGATATACGTCACCTGTGTTCATACGGATCAAAATAAATCCGATGTCCTGTGCACCGTTGACGTAGATCCGGATAGTCCCGATTATTGTAAGGTACAATGAGCGTTACATAGAATTTAGTTATACAATTACACTACTTATAATAGCTTAATACAGTAGTCCCGCGAATATACTACCACTCATAAATATGCAAATATTTTAATCGATTTGTAAAAACGCTATTTAAATTTTATTAAGTATTCGATGAATGAAAAGAAACAACTTACTAGCTTTTTATAGAATCATCAATATAAATTTTCATCATAACTATAAATTTATGATCTATTAAAATACACAACAATAAAGTATTTTACTATTTATTACATGTACTACTATATACATTCGCTATTTAAATATCATTGTTTGGATATGGGAATTAAAAAAGCTGAAAATCAAGAGTTGCAAGTAGTTATTTGACTATAACAAAAAAAAAAAGAAATCTGAAAAATTACAGTTTGCAACTGCGAAGAAACGAATTGTAATAATTTTTCAAATATATTCATGTCACGAGATCATAAAGCCAAAGTGGTATCTTATCGAAAGTTACTTCTATTGCAATAACCTTTTAAAATGAAGTATTTACATATGATATGATATGAGTGAGATAGGTACGAGTATGATACGAGGTACGTAATCTTTCGTGTTTGAAAACTCCAATCTTCCCAATTTATTTTTAGAATTTTACTATTTTTTACTTCAGGTTTTTAGCTGTATATTTCTAAATGCAAAAGTATTAAAAGGTCCTTTGTTGTATTAGAAGGATTGAGCGCTTTTTATTTGAAATTGGAATAGGTAAAATAGTCATAATACGAATGATACGAACGATGATATGATTTTACAGTCATTCTATGCGCGTCAAATCTTGTTCACCCAAAATATTCATATTTCATAGATCGTTCACAAATTGCGAATGCCCTATATTGGCGACGAATTGCATCATTCCGGATGGAATATCTGTAGCAGTTGCCACGGTGTACCACGAAAACGGGACACCTTGGTACTTCCTTGTCTGGTGTCTGATCGCGCCTACTTTATCGATACAACCAATGAACGGGCTCCAACAATCAAAAAGGTTTGACTACTTTCTATGTTTATATAGGTATATGTACATATATTATTGTACGTATAAGTATATAATTAACCGAAAATTCCATTTACATACATTAGACTGCAAATCGTTACAAATTTAGTTGGAAATTTTCTAAAGAAGATGACATTATGAATAAAACGAGAATCAAAAAAATAGCGCATAAAATCGCGTTAGAAGCTTGATTTCTTGAGAAAATCAAGTTTGGAAACTTGACGTTCTTTTAATACAGGGCTGAATTATTTTAAGTTATAATACTTTCAAAGTAAATATGTGATATAATGATACGTATTGTTTGTATTCTTCTTGACTAGGTACTGAGTCCAACGGAGGTACACAAATACGGAGTATCGACATTGCACACAAGTCACTGTTCGCCAACCGGAGAAATTTTAATTTCTACGCTAGGCAAATCGAATGGAGACGCTACTGGTGACTTTCTCTGTATCGATTCCGAAACGCTCGAAGTGAAAGCCACATGGACCATGGGAGAAAAAAAAGCAGCGTTCGGTTACGATTTTTGGTATCAACCGTATCACGATACACTTGTTGCAAGTGAATGGAGCGTGCCTAGAATTTTTAAAAAAGGCTTTTCTCCGGATAACAGCTCGAATCCTGGTTAGCTACTGTATTTTACACTTTTTTTTTCTTCTTCTTATGTCTTTTTTTTTTTTTTTTCTTTTGACGTGGAGGAAATCCGCACGGACACCAGGTCGCTTCTGGGGAAAAGCGGCGTGGTAGTGCCGGACTCCAACCGACTAAAACCTCCACGATGACCGTCCCGGCTGCGATCGAGAGGGGCCCGGGAACCGGTGTAAGCGATACACCGGGCCCCCCCTCCGCGCTCAATACGTCACATAATGGAGCGGTGTGCGGCCACGTCACACCGCGCCTCGTCGCCGGGGCCGCCGTGCCAGGCAGTCCGGTTCCCCTACCAGGCTGCTCTGCGGCCCCGGGGGCGCTGAGCTGCCAGCGCCTAAGTTTGTACCCCGCCGGGGGACGCGGCGGACCTAGTGCTTCTCACCGAAGCGCGTCCATAACCCCTGCCGCGCCCTCGCCGGTCGGTCCTCTCAGGGTGAGAGTACCGAACCCTCACCCTCTCCGCAGCCTCTTTTCGAAGCATGACTTGTTCACAGAAGGAGGTCACGGCCCTCCTCCTTCTCTCGCTTGTCAACAATGCCTCGAAGATCACCGGAGGCGAAAGATCCCCTCCGATTTCCACGATGAGGTCGTGGCGCGGCCGCGCCCACGCCGGACAGTATTCCAGCGTGTGCTGCGCCGAATCCACGCTCGCATCGCAGTGGTGGCAGCGAGCGGTCGCCTCCTTCCCGATTCGGTGCAGATACTCACCGAAGCAACCGTGTCCGGTGAGCACCTGCGTCACCCTGTAGGTCAGGGGAGGCCCACCGCCGTCCAACCAAACGTCCCAGTTTGGAAGGACGGCCCCGAGGACCCTTATCCCCGGCGCACCCGCTCTCGTGTCGAGGCTGGCGCGCCATCTGTCGAGCAAAGCTCGCCGAGCCCGAACCCTGACGTCGGCGCCCACCGGGCCCGCCCCGTCCGACAGACCCCGAGTGTGGAGATAAATCTCACGGCACCTCAGGGCCTGCAATTCGAACGGGGGAAACCCGGCGAGCACCGCCGCTGCCGCCGCCGAAATGGTGCGGAAGCCCCTCACTACCCTGATGGCCACCGTCCTGTGCAGCCTCTTGACCGCTAGGAGACTGCGACGATTGGTCATCAGGTCCTCCGCCCAGACCGGAGCCCCGTAGAGGAGCCTTGATCGCACCACGCCGGCGTACAGCCGGCGCACTCCGACGTCGGGCCCGCCCAGCCGAGGCAGCAGACGTCCTAAGGCGTTCGCCGTCGTCTCAACAGACGGCGTCAGGCGCTCAAAGTGAACGCCGAAGGTCCAGTAGCTGTCGAGGGTCAGACCCAGATACTTTATGCTGGTTCCGACCCCGATCTCAGTCCCTTCCAACCTCAGGCGGTAACCCGCTGGGGGCGTCCCGTGATCGGCCTTGCGGCAAAACCACATTGCCTCGGACTTCTCAGGGGACACCCTCAGTCCCAATCGCTTGATTTCGGCGACCACGCAGGCCATCGCCAGCTCTACCAGGCGGACGGTTCTACCCCATGCCGTGCCCCAGACCAGCACCAACGTGTCGTCGGCGTAGCACGCCAGCGCCGAATTCGGAGGCATCGGCGTCCGAAGCACCGCGTCGTACGCGATGTTCCACAGCAACGGGCCCAACACCGAACCTTGCGGGACCCCGCGATGTACAGCCCTCCCGGTCACCCCCCCGCCCCGGACGGTGTAGACGATACTCCGGTCCCGGAGGAAAGCCCGGACCACATCCCGCAGATACGCGGGTACCCGATGAAATTCGAGGGCCCGGCATATTCTGTCCCACGGGATGCTGTTGAAGGCGTTGACCACGTCCAGCGATACGGCCAACGCCACGTAACCACGCCGTTCGGCCCCCTCGACAAGGGAGCGAACACGGGCGACAGCGTCGGTCGTAGACCGCCCCCTCCGGATTTTTTTATGTCTAACAGTATTTTAAGTCATATTATGTATCTACTACTTCCTCATTGTTATAGTATAATCTAAAAGTAATTTTAATTGAAATCTCGTCTTTCCTTGACATTGAAATCTTTCCTTTTTATAGCGTTTTATGGCAGAAGCTTGAATTTCTATTCGTGGAACGAAAGAAAGTTAAAGCAAGTTTTGAATTTGGGCGATGATGGCATCGCGCCACTTGAAATACGATTTCTTCATGACCCAAAAGCTAACGAGGGACTCGTCGGATGTGCGGTTTCTTCAAATGTACATAAGTTTTACAAAACGCCGAACGGCGAATGGGCTGCAAAAAAAATTATTCAAGTTCCTCCGAAAAAAGTGGAAGGATGGACTTTTCCAGAGATGGAAGGTACGCTTAAGTCAACTAGCAGGAGACTCACCTTTAAAGTACAGAATTATTCGTAATATATCGTTCTAATTTATTGTTTTCATATATAGGAATGATAACGGACATTTTGATCAGTCTCGACGACAAGTATCTCTACCTATCGAATTGGTTTCATGGGGATGTTAGACAATATGATATTTCTGACATGGATAATCCGAAGTTAACCGGACAAATATTTCTTGGAGGCTCAATTTTAAGTGATTCGAAAGTTCGTGTAATTGAAGACGAGGAATTAAGTAGCCAACCGAATCCAGTTCATGTCAAAGGCCGGAGACTCGACGGATCACCGCAGATGCTTCAATTAAGTCTCGATGGGACACGTCTATATGTGACTACTTCTATTTTCAAACCATGGGACCAACAATTTTATCCTGAACATGTCAAGTATGTGCATACTTTCCTTAAGTTCCTTCAATCGTTTCTAATTAATTGTATACAAAATATGATATGAAATATAACATACAATATATATATAAAATTTTTCTATTGTAAGTTGAAATACTTTTATGAGTTACCGTATATCTTGCATACATACGTTTATACGATTCTAGAAATGGTTCGACCATGGTCAAGCTAGATGTTGATGTTCAAAATGGAGGCTTGAAACTCGATGAACAATTTTTGGTGGACTTTGGCACAGACAAAAATGACATTTTACTTGCACACGAAATGCGGTTTGAGTCTTATTATATTATTTGACGTTTCCTATTTTTTAATGTAATTTCAAAATAATAATTATAATTTCCGTTTCCAGCTATCCAGGAGGTGACTGTACATCAGATATATGGCTGGCGGAAGATTAATCTACTGGTCCATCGACAATATATATTTTCATTTTAATAAACAATATTTTAGATGCTTAGCAAAGTATCAGTGGTACATGTAATCTTCTAATACACTGAAATACTTTACAAACGTCAAATATGATCGCTTTTTGCGCTGCGTTTTATCTCAATCATGTTTTGTAATCAAATGTTATATAAATATTAACTCTTCTAAGAGTGAATATTTTTTTTAGCCTGTCAGAAAAATTGTTCTTTTTACTAATTATTAATATTAGAAATATATTTTATTGGATAATTTATAGATGATAAAGAAAATTATATAATCCACTAAAATTTTATACTAAAAATAAATACTGTATTTATTTGAACGAAACTTAAGTTAATGTCTGATTCTTACTATATACACGAAAAATTATAGATGGTGCAGAAAGTTATGGATAAAGAAAACAAAGTACATCCATAAATTATGAAATATACTTACGTACGTTGATTTGCTTAAAAGAAAAATAAAGAAATAAGTATCTTGCGACGCAATCCAACGAATGATCGAATTGAATTTGTCTAATAATATTAAACTCTTTTTTACCCCATCAATGAGGATACTTTTTATTTGTAAAAAATATAATAATATAATGCTGACGCTGCTGGCAGTAGCGATATTTTCAACGATGGTAGTGGTGCTGACAACGACGAGAAACGGTACAATAACAGTAACGATTATACAACAATGATGTTTCATGTAATCGCACAGTATGGTAATTAGTATTTATCTTAAATATAATGATAAAGGCGATAAATTAATGCAACAATAACGCGTATAATATGTATATATGTATGTGTGTATGTGTATATAATGACGAAAGTGTGGTAACATCAACAAATACGATCCACGTTTTTTAAAACGATAAACATCATAATAACAGTATAAAAAGAACGTTACAAAAATCGATTGCAACTTATATTCCGATGAATTTGCTTCGAAATTGGCAATGGAATGGTGTACTTTAATCTAAATAGGATAGAGGAGGAGGAGAATGGGTGAATTTCGATTGTCTCGAAGAATTCGGTGCTCTTTGTGTGTCATCGTTATCGTTCAAGTCGACTATGATCATATATGCGTAAAACTGAACAATTGATTCACAGCAGTTCAGTAGCGTAATCAACTTGATCGATTTATATTCAATTTAACCGAAAAGACAAGCAGAGCTCGATAAATATAATACGCGTCGTTTCCCGTTTGTCTTGTTACATGTTCCATGATGTTCATAAACAGCATTGGTAATTGTACAGAATAGAGTACAACTCATTAATTTCAATGATCTTGAGATATGTGTATTGTCGAAGACAATATTTTGAATAATATCTCACCACAACATTTAATCGCTCTATATTTAGCGATAAATTATAATAGTGAAATTATTCAAAATGTTAACCTAACCATATGTTAACCATATTTCAAAATCATTACAGTCCGTGAGATGTAGCATATTCTATATATATAATTACCACATCATTTCCGACAACGTACGTACATGTGAGCACGTACTCGCTTGCTACAGATGTAACGCGTATGCTACTTCACACCCTTGACACAGTGAAGTATCGTTAACCTTGTATCGGTATTCCGCTAATATTCTAAGTTGTTACGATATTAAATGTGATCTAATTAGAGAATTCGAACTATATACAAAAGAACGTAAGTTCTCGTCGATTAATATAATAGCAATTTTATCGATGTTTGGTTTAAGAGTTATTCACTCGAGGTGCGCTCATATGCTAAAAACTTTCTAACTTCGATATATACAATTTTTTATTTGGCATATCCTCGAGGAATAACACGCGTGCGCATCATTTTAAATAGACTTATAACGCACACGTGCAAACATTCGCAGGCACTCTTATTAATATGTATAACGCGAATACATTGTGCAAAAATTACAAGAATATAATCGTAAACTGAACACGAATTAAATCGTCGATGAAGCTGCTTTGTCGAACCTACTTACATATACATGGGTATATTACGTATGCGTAATATGTGTGACCGCAAAAAAAGATCACGTTTCCAATACTTATTTCCTTCCTTTGGTACTTTATGATGATACTACATGTGGGGAAAAAACGCATTTTGGGATTGAAATTATTTTTTCATTCTCTTCCCTCCCTATCTCGCCTTCTCCCTATACACATGTGGATACGCGCACGCGCTACTAAGCAGGTGCAGAGTAAATCATATAAATTGTAAGGAACGAATATCTGTTAAAACGATACAATAATAACCATTCAAAATGCTGTTCATTAACTAACAAATTGTTTTCGATTTGAATGATTTAAAAGATATTCGCTTGCAACAATTATGCGTGCACTGTGGATGAATGGAAATGGAACACTAGCAGAAATTTGCTTCATCTACTGTATTTTATATACAGTATATATACAGTATTTTATATACAGTATATATACTGTATTTACTATATACTGTATTTACGAATATACTATATTTTATATATTTTTGCACTTTATATGAATTCTGCGTACTTTCTACCGTTTAAATTTTCCATAAACCCATAAAAATTTAGAGTCTACCTACAGTCGTATTCAAATTCACTCTGTAGATTTGCAGAAAGAGGCGCGCGCGCGCATACACGCACGTTATACATATAGGTATAGATGTGTGTATACCTAAAATGTTTACCTATCTTATTTACCTATTTAATCAGTCATCCGCCTAATTTGCCATTATTCCTTGCTTCTTGTTCATTGGCATGAATAAAACGAGTGGAGCGATATAATTTCTGTTACAGATTTACGCTCGACGACACGAGTACGAACATTGTTCACTGATAGTGTACTCGCATCGAGATATTGTACAGAAAACAATTAACCCAACATGGAAGAAGAAACGAAAAGAAGAAATTGCGGGTCTGCACTCGTACGTTTACGTTCGCGTTTGTAATTACATTTACGTAATTGTTCGTGTTCGTGTCCGTGACGGTGTCAATAAGGTACATGAATGTCCCTAGAAGTAGCTCGTTGCCGACAAATTTTGCAAACAGTGACCAAGCAAATGAGACCGAGAAGAATGGCAAGAGCAGCGCCTAGACCAGCTCCAGCCCATCCAGCAGAGCCAACGACGCTGGCCAAGCCACCGACACCGTTTCCAGATCCGGCCATGCTACCACGTTCCCCGACAACATCAGTGCCACAAGTTTCGATGGATTCGTCGTTCGGTTCCTCGATTATTCCCAGCAAACCGGTACCGTTGTGCGTTGTTTTGAAGATCGACCGAGGTTCTGGCATAGGGCAATTAACAACACCGTTACAAACAAGTCGCGCGGGGATACAACCAGCGTCGCCCGGACATTGAAATCCACAATACTCCTCGAGCTTCTGCGTATTCAAAGCGCCCGAAGCATCGCGTGGCAAGTGATACAACTCCGTCCAAGCGATTTTAAACGCGGCTCTTGCCGGTGCCATCGAACCAGTGAATTGAACGATCACCGTCGGCCACTCGAATTCTTCTTGCTGTTGATCCGTTGGCAGTGAGGATTGCGACGGCGGCGGCGGCGATACCGGTTGCTGTAAGTGCGTTTGAGTTTGAATAGAATCTACGTTGAAATGTCCAGATTCGTGATCCCCGGACGTACGAATATTTGGGACGATCTGCGCTGCCGATATGATCGGCATTTCTCGTACGTAACTGACATTTTCACCGCATATGCCGAAATGCGGTTCGGCAGATCCGGGCAAGAATATCTCGAGTTTTCCATCCTCGCAGGATCTCGAGGCAAATTTGATCTTGTCGAAATGTAACCAAACGTCTCTGTCTCGATTCACTCGTAGTTCCCAGATACATTTGATCTGTCGAGGCGGCGCAACGTATCCGAGTGCTTCGTAATGAGGGAATTCAATTTCGCCGTCGGTCGTAGCTGGTAAAATCGCTGGGCCACATAATGGACTATGAGCGAACTCGTACCTTGCCTCGAACAACGGTGAGGATTGTTTAAAATAGTTCGCTGCAGCGTGTGCACCATCTACTAGAAGCTTTAACTCAAGTTTTTCCCCTCGTGAGATCACGCGAAGCACCGGTTGCCCGTCGCTGTTTGGTCCATTGGTTATCGTCGATCGACAAATACAATGACCCCTACCGATACTGCTATTTTGTAATTGACGCGATGCGTGCTGCTGATGTTGCTGTTGCTGATATTGTTGATGCTGCTGCTGTTGCGAATACTGGTCATTGTTAACATCTGTGATAGGCGGTTCTCTAACGATCAATCGATCGACTCGACTATCCCAACAGTTACCGCATTGCGCATACGGATGCACCTTGAAAGAGACCGATTCCACGATAAGAATCACTCGTGCGTATAATCGTTTGTCCGTGACGAAGGTATACGTGCAGGAAAGATCCGCCGGTGGATCACCTGGTCGCTTGTAAACCAGGGTATTTAATGGCGATCGAAATTTGCCAGATCGTTCTTTCCAGGAGGCGAACGTTTCGTCGCATTCGGTTCCAGGTACAGGCACGCCGAACCTCGTCGCATTGAAGAAATCATAATGCGCCCAATAATACAACGAACTGCCGGAGTAGCTTCCTGTTTTGCTCTCGAATTTAACGAACAGAGCGTTCGAGCTCGAAACGAAATCGTGCTTCTCCATTGGCTTGCTAAACGTGTCGCAGAAAGTTTTGATAATTTTCGCATCGTCCGGCCAATCGGCATCGTATAGTGTTAAACTTTCACCGCAGTCACCATCGTACGGTTGTATCGGTGACTCGATCCGGTTAACTCGAAAACTAGGGAAATAGAGTCTCGCGATCTCGCCAGCTCGACCTTTCAAAAGATAGGTACAGCTGGTATACGGTGGATACCAGTGCGCGACGGAGAGAAATATTCCTTCGTTACCGCTATGCAAAGATTCGCTATTTAACAACCAATCGCAGCTACCGTTTCGAACGCCAGCGGTCTCTACGTGACCCGGCCAATTACCAACGTTAAAATGAAAACCGGTATTTAACAGAGGTCCCGCTGGTGACGAGACAAATTCCACATAGAGATCCTCGCTGGTACCGATTATGCTATACGGGAATTTTCCCATACCACAAAACGTACCGATCGCCGGGCTATTTTCATCTTTGCCATCGTAAACTCGTATGTAGTCGTACGGACAATGCTCCGAGCCAGAGCTTATCGGTCTCATAGGGCAAGTCATTATATTCTCGCATCTTTGCCCGTCGATATTGAACTCCTCGTTCTCAATGTAGAGCTTTATAAAAGGCAGCCGTGTATTCAGTCGGTACTTACAATGTAACGCGCGCGGATAAATGCCTGGATAAGCAGGGCTCTGTACGTAACACGTTTGTAGCCTGCAATCCTTGAAAACTCGTTCGCAATAGCTACCGGGCACAATTTCGCCTCTTCGATTTGGGTAGAGTTCAGGATGTTGGCCGTATCTCAAGTATACCTCGAACTGTTGTTCCGCGCGGGAGTCGAAGCTGAAGTACGTTTGATCCGTAAAGTTATCCGCGTGGAATATCACACGGACGAAACTTGTCTCGGAAATAAATGTTTGCGGTTGCTCCGACTCACCGCAATAAACCCCAGGATCTTTCCGATTGCTCACTTCTGTTTTCGTGTTTCCATCTACGATCTGCGAATTCCACCATTTACGTTAGTTAAATCGTATTTACCCTTCTCTTCTGTTGGCTCATTTGGCCTATAACATTTGATCGTAAAATTTCATTCGACTCGTCAACGCGGCTTTGTTACTATGATACAAGAAAATTGATTCCAATAATTTGTAACTCGTGATTGCACAATTTCACTAACGATATTAGTTAAATCGTACGAAAGAGCCGAAAGCATAGTATAATAAAATAAACATACCTGTAAATAACCGCCAGAGCAGGTGGTGGCATTTTCTAATACGCCAACTTTAAACTTCTTGAAACGAACTCGCAGGATCCAATCTCGTGGAGTTCCACGAAACGATCGAAAACGATACCAGCAAGATAGTGGTTTTCCCCAATTTGCGGAAGTCACAGCCGGACTCGATACATCCTCGTATAAATCCACTGTCTTGTTGCAATGATCTCGATCCGCTAAGAGGTGAAGCGGTAGTGGAACGACAAAGACAGGAAAGGAGAAGGAAAGGAAAAGAAGAAGACGAAGAAAAAAATAAAGAAAAACGGTTAGACATATCTATTTTCATTCTTCTTTAAATCTTAATATTCAACGTCTTAAAATTTGGCCTTGTATTTACATAGAATAATCAAACTGATCATATGATATGAGACGCTATTAAATTTATATAATTGCAGTTCCTATAATTTTTCGTTCATATCATAAGAGTTCACATCCATATAAATGGATTCGATCAACAGGAATTGAACGTTGAATTGGACATTAACTAAAATTTCGTCCATATAGATGGAATTTTACTTTATATATATCTTTGGATCTTCAAATTTCCGATAAATGCATACACAAACGTCTGCAGTCTACAAGTAACAAAAGAACGTATTACCTCTGCGGATAGCAGCTGGACTGGGGGTGGCAAAAACGAACAGGAAAAGAGCGAAGAATCCCCAGCCCCAAGTGCCCGACACCACCGGTATAAGCATTCCAAGTTAGGCACGCCGTTCCACGATCTCCTTATACTGTCAATCTAATTTCAGGTTTTCGCTTCCTAGCATCGCTTGTCCTCTTTTATTTGACAATATCTACAAATTCAAATGTATATACATGAGCACATCCTACAGCGTATTCCGTGGCGAGTATACCTTTTTATCTTCTTTCACAAGAAAGATCTAAGATTTGTTTGTAATCTATATTTTAACGTCTCTATCCAATACTATAGACTAAGTAATTAAATTAATTATTTATACATTATAAAAGAATCAATTATTTTACAAAGACCACAGGTATAAAAAGTGTTAAAATTAATAAGATTAAGATACCATCGAAATTTTATTTGACAATATAAATTTTGTTCTACGTTTGTGAATTTTCGCGAATCGATCTATAGCACGGTCTTCGCTTAATTCTACATCACAATGTATATCTAACAACGTAAGCCCAATGAATCAATCTATCCACTACTATAGTTGACTCAAACCACGTATCGAGTCTACTTTTTAAAGTAGAAAACGATCTCTCTATACTTGTAGCACTTAAAGGTAGTGTAATTAGAATTCTCAGAAGAACATGTAAAGTAGGATACATACGACAGTCACAGAGTTCGAACGATTTAATTGCTCTATATGAAGAATCCAGTCTTTCTCTGTCCTATTTTACATTCCACAACTCCAACTCAGAGATAATGATCTTCTCTAGCGTATCGATAAGTTTCTTTAAAAAAGTGGAATATTTTTCAACAACTTTCCAAACTGCTTCTTTTAACAAGGTATTATCTTTCAAAGTTGTTGAATTGGGAAATAGAATTGATAAATAATAGAAATCTATACTTTCTTCGGAAAATCGATATTTCGAATCTTTAGTTACACTTTCTCTTATTGAGATGTAAATAAATTGAGTATAATACGCAACAGAATCGTTGAAAGGATAGTTTTATCACAATTCTTCTACGATACCACAAGCTTTCTCGTAAATACTGGAAAACGTTTCCACACACATGTCACGTTTTGTTTTTAAAAGTTTAAAAGTATCCCCAAGTATATTCTGTGTTGATTTAACCCCTTAACCTACAATTACGGGTATAGCCCGTAGTACGATGATCGGGCCAAACGTAAATATTACGGGCATAGCCCGTAGTAAATTATCGAACCAAACGTAAATCGGCCCAAAATTCTCGAACATAAATCGTAGGTTAAGGGGTTAATATCAATGCGAAGCTATCGAGAAAAACATCTTCATTGGACCGTAGAACTTGACAAATCGAGAAGGCAAACAATTGTGACTAAAAATTCACTACCACAAAGTGTTCCACCTCAGTGTTCTAACTTCCGCAGCTTTCTGAATATCTTTACGTGACAATATATAATCCAGCGATTCAACAATTTTTGAAAGTAGCCCTCCAAATTGAAAAATTCCGTCATGTCGTTCAATCCATCGAGTTTCACAAAGTCCGGAAAGTTGATGTTCCATTACATTCTTAAGCGTGTAAATGCGTTTAGACGAAGCGGCAAAACATGTTAAGGTTTCCTTTATCGTACCTACTGCATTTCTAATCGTATTGACAACGATTTGGATATTGATAAATTAAGAATGTGACTGTAAATGTTTTTGTTCTTAAATTAAATCATACGCTGTAGTTCCTACGTAATTTCCGATATCAAGAGCAACAGCATTATTACTCTTTTCATCTGGATTAAACGATGAACAATGTTTAAATCTTTTGGCCTAATTCGTCGCAAACATTAACATTTAAGTTTGTCTGCATATCGGACGTATTTGCTGTTGGTGATTGTGAAATCATCTTCGACATTGGGCAAAAGAAAACTTAAATAGTATTCTTTTCGTTTCTTGCTAATATTTAAACTATTTTTAATTTTCTTATCGAACTTTTCTTTTCAATACTTGTAGAATAATTTTTGTATACAATAATATTAAGTGAGAAAGGAGAGATCTCTTGAATTTTAGCAAAAAATACCGTTGTTTCTTTAGTCCATAGATCAATGGTTTATATTCAATAATAAAAAGGAAAAAGTTATACTTTTTTTGCATCTTAATTCATTCTCATAGGAGGAAATCTATATTTAAAATTAATTCTTTTAATTTTTCTGCTAATTAATCTTTTTAGCGAAATGACAATATAAATTAAGGAGAAAGATCCATCTCTCAATAAATTATTCCTAGCACTTTTTCTTGAAAACAATTCTCATATCAATTTTCATCAACATCAATATAATTGCGAAATTATACAAAGCCATTTATTTAGAAACATATGTACGTTCAAAACTATAAAAGAAAAATATAAAAGATTTTCGCGTGAAAATTTTCTGTTCAAGTTATTTGTCACGTATTTCTATATGTATATACACATTTTTATAAATTCTATAAAATAAAAGATAAATGATTTCGAAAATAACAATTACATGTATAATAAAAATATAAATATAATTATGCTCTGTCGCTAGCTTTTTTAGAATACAAATTTTACAATGCTCATTAATACGAATAGTAAATTATAAGTAGAGAAATATCTGAGTTGCCATTACGTTCTGGAACTGTAATTTATAAGGATAACAGATTAACTGCTAGCTTTTTTAGAATACAAATTTTACAATGCTCATTAATACGAATAGTAAATTATAAGTAGAGAAATATCTGAGTTGCCATTACGTTCTGGAACTGTAATTTATAAGGATAACAGATGAATAAAATAAAAAATATACATACTATTCTTTCTTGTATCTATTCGCTACGCGGCTAAACGTACGGTATCTCAGACTGCTTCGGCTAACAACTGCGAATCTGATCGACTGATCGACATACATTTGTTTCATCAGGGGACAGGAGACCGGTCCTGACGCGACCCCAATGTACACTTGTCATTTCCTCGTACGATTCGTAGTAAAGTTTCTTCTGTGAGATATTTAGAAACATTTTCAAGTGATATTCTGCAAACGTTCTAAAAACGTCCATGCACTAACAAGCACGCTCGCTAAGCATACAAATCGTAAACAATAATATATGTATATATACATTCACAACACATTAAGTATATACCTAACACTTTTCAGAATGTGATACAATATTTTTATATTTTAATACTCTTAGGGAGAATAGGCGGTCGCTCCTATCGTCCCCCTCTGAATCTACCACTAAATGTATTACGATATCTTTTAAGATATATACTGCAAGTGAAAACAACATAACGCGATCTAAATGAAACTGAAAAAAGCTTATCGGTAAAAATACAGTTAAGAAAAATGCGAAACAAATTCTTACTTGGTACCTTTGTTTCTTCATCTTAACACCTACATCGCGAATATAATCTGCAGGCTATGGTCAAAGATTCTTAACAAAAATTCATTTACTCGTTATATGGATTAAGCAAGCCCGGAAATTGCTCGTTCCGTCGTTTGCTCGTTCACTCCAAAACGGGGCTATAATTGATTCAATCCGTGTTAACTCTCCTCTTGTTGACAGTTCAGGACCGAGCAAATTACGTATATTCTCCGACTCCCCCTTTTCTGTACGCACAACTACGTAACTTTCACTCTCAGCTTCATTTTCCTCCTATTTGTTTCTTCCGTTTCGTCCAAGTCGCCGCGCTGATTTCAAAGCTTTTCCGAAATAACGAAACTGCTACACATCGATATAATACAGGCATAAATCACTGTCAAAAGAACAGAAAAAGAGCACGACAAAGTCATAAATAATAAGATAGTAGACAAGATTTAAATGTATAAATTATACGAAAAAAACTCGCGCAAATATGAGACAAAAATATGGTGATAATATAATGAAAATAACTTCCGTTTTAATAACTTTAACTTGCCGTATGAATTACCACTCACTGTATATTTCAGTCTCGATATCGCATCGCCTGTTTAACGCCCGCAACATAATACGAACACGTGGCTCTTGAAGTCATACTACACTTTTTCTTACATGAATGAACAAAAAAAGAAAGGAATTACTTACTTAGCTGAGGTATCTTCAAAACGAGGTCGACGTTATATTTGTCACAATAAAGAGTACTTTTACTACCTGTAGAACGCGAGAATGTGGCACATGTTTAGAATAATAAGACGTAATCGAAGATTTTCGTGTGTTCATAAATAAATCGGTCTTTTATAACTTACTTTAAAAATATAACGAAATTTTGTTGTCTCATATACAATTTCAAAATACAGACTTATATACAGCTAGATATAGAATTTTCGTTGATGAAGTTGCGAAAACGCCACCAACGAGTATCAACGCAATTTTGACAATATTTATCAGTTATACGGAAATAGTCGATACCGATATCATAAAATAATCATATATATATATGATTATATTATATGATTATATATATATATATTGTTCAAGATGAATCACTTTTCAAAAGTTCCTCTCACACAATCATACTGATAAACCGAATACGCGGCAAATACTGCGCGAGCGCAGACAAGGTTTTCACGAGGTAATGGATACCAGGACACTGCATTATCGAAAGATCATTAGCAGAAGCTGATCTTTTCCCTCTAGATATCTCTCTCTCCTTCTCTCTCTTATTCTTCAACCACCGATTATTATATTCTTTCGCATTTTCCCTTTATATTCCTGCTGTTGTTCTGTCTTTATTAGCACATGTTCGATTAAACTCGTAGCTTGATCAATTATTGCCATGTTACACACGTATGAACGCGATCGTGAGTATATCAAAAGGAAACAACAAAAGAACAATTGTCCAAAATAAATTCCCACGAATATGTATACTTGTTACGATTATATAGGAACACAGAGGGAGAACGACAGGGCAGAACTTGCAGTTGGAATGAGGGTCAAACATATAGCGACAAAAGTGACATGAAAAGTAAAAATCAACGCAAGATATGAGAAAACAAGTGAAAGGTAAGAAAAAAAAAGAACAGAAAGAAGATTAAGTAGATGCAGAAACAGCAGGAACAGAAGCTTCCGAGAAAATCAAAATATGAACGACTATTAAACGAAAGGGTAAATCGAATCGCTACTGTACCAATTAAGATATCGAGGTTCCATCAATAGTTGACTCAAAAATTTGGAACGTTGACTGGATGAGGCTTGTTGGCTTCTTGGTTGACTAGCTGACTGGCTGACTAGCTGACTAGCTGTCTGGATAGATGGCTAGATGGCTGGATACCTAGCTGGCTGGCTGGCTGGCTGGCTGGCTGGCTGGCTGGCTGGCTCGCTCGCTGGCTGGCTGGCTGGC
Source organism: Bombus flavifrons (assembly GCF_040668555.2). Taxonomy (NCBI): domain Eukaryota; kingdom Metazoa; phylum Arthropoda; class Insecta; order Hymenoptera; family Apidae; genus Bombus; species Bombus flavifrons. Next base: position 3,927,919 of record NC_138455.1, on the reverse strand, counting down.
TTAACGTCCGATGAGAGATTCGGGTCGAACGTCGCGCAAACTCTCTACACCCTCTTTCTTCTTCGCTTTCCCTCTTGCCCTCTCTCACTTCCCTTTTCTTCCTTCTCGTTTCCTTTCTCTATTTCCCTTTCTCCTATAATCCCTTTTTCCATATATACTTGCTTTTTACAAGTACCCTTTACTTCCCATCATATCTCTCGCAAAGATGTACCTTAACTCATTATAGCGAGCCTGTCTTATTTCTCTTATTACGTTCACTTCTTCCACATTGTATAATAAAGGTGGAAATAAGAGTGTATGAAAATATTTATTTTAATCCTCGTGAAATGGACGTTATTATTCATACCATGCTCCAAGTTTTTCTTCTTTCTTTTACTTATGGTTAGTAGAATTCATTTTTGACTCTCTGTTTTTCAAACTTTATCCGACAACAGCATTCGTAAATAATAAATGATTAAATGAATTTTAGAAAGCAAGAGAGTCGAGAGACCGAGTAAGAAGATGTCAGCAATTAAGGACAATATCTGTGGATAATTGTTACGGGTTACAAAAAATACCTAGAAAAGAAGAAAGAAAGAGAAACAAATATGCATATCCGAAGTCGAAATCGTAAAACAAAAAATGCGGAATTTTTTATACAGAATAAACGTTTTCGATTATTAGTATAACTTTGATGATCCGAATTTAAGGGTAGGAAAGTTATTTTTTGATAGAAAACAGAAACATCTTGTTTCCCTTAAGTTTGATGAAAAGATAAAAAGAGAAATAGAAAACTAATCGATTCAGAGGATCGATTCGTTGGATAGATTATAATTGATATTTCAAGTTATTCAAATAACCGATGCATCGTTCTACCTCGCTTCTGCTCTTCTCGTGAAACGATACCGATATCTCGTTGATATATTACTTGCTCGATGAAAAACAGAATAACATTTATTTAGTTTGATTTTGCAATACAATAATTATCGACAGTGAAAAACTGAATACAACTCTTTCGTTTTGCTATGTCAATCCAAATGTGCAACCGAAATGCGTTCCTGTCAAGTTTGAAAATCGAAAAAAAAATTGAAAAGTCCTGATAGAATTACTCCAGTTTGAGCTAATCGTTACATAATTTTGAATTTTACACTTGATCGTCATTTTAAATTATCATTTCATCTTATTGTTCATCTATCTCGTACCACGAGAGCAAGCAGACATTTCTCGATTTTGTTCAACACAGAGAGAAACAGTTCGAAGCAATGAATGTTCGTTTAAGAGTTTATTTACAAGTGGCAACAAAAATACTATCACCTCTTCCTGTATGATTATAGTATGTTAATATCTTCGTTAGATAAACAGGCACGTCAGAAAGAAATTTCGATCGACGTATTCAGCATAAGATTATTGCTTGTTCTTTTTCTTTTCTCTTCGTTCTTTCATTTCTTTCTTTTTAAATAGAAACTTTGTAAAATCATACGCAGAACTACAATCTAAAGTTTGTCTCTACGATTCGCGAGCATTTTCACTGAACGCGAATTGCGTCATAATCAATTTCATTGATCGATTCATACAACGTGAACAATCAATCGACGAGATCGAAGAATCGGAAAGAACCAGTGAATATTCCTCTTTTTTAGCCAATAGTAACCGAATATTAAACAAAAACAACGTGTACCAGATCAACGTGGTTCATGAGGGGAAAACTTTATAATTCAAACTCATATGAGCTTATTTACGATTGAAAATATGTATAATTTTCAACAAATTTCTCAAACAAGTTCATTTACCAGTATTGGCATCGTCCTAGAACAGGTGACCTTTTCTTTTGCAAAGCACTAAGGCGAACAACGTGAGCTGTTTTAACATAATATTTCCTTCTATTGAGATTCAACATCTTTCGAATATACTACGATATAACTTCACCCAAGATGTTTCTTATATATAATACTCTTCCACGAGTGTTACAAATATTTATTCCCTCTTATAAATACATCAAAGCTCCCGTCGCCTCCTTGTACCTGTATGTCATCAAAGAAAAACATAAAAAATTTACTCAACGAAACACGTGTATGTGCATACTGATGATCATGACGACTGAATAACCCTGGTACTACGTCAGCAGTTGATTCAAGTTCAAAAGTTGGAGAAAAGAAAAGATACAACATCAAAACTAGTTTTCAGAATGTGAGACGAGGGAATAACTTTGTCTGCTCTCGCTTTTCTTACGAATATTCCACTTGTTGCGTAAAACAGTAAACTGTATCGAGTATTTATCATACACAGAAAATAAAGTAACCACTATGTGGTCAAATGAGAAACAGTACAGAACTGAGTGTGTACATGTACGTATTTGTCGGCGCGCGCGCATCAAAGATGAAAATGTATGGAGAGATTTAAACGTGGTATGGATATGGGCATCGATTCGAAATTCTGAACATTAAGCGTGCACGTGTTTACGGACGCACACACGAACAAGTGTGAGGTACACGCGCGTGCAGATATATTTGACAATGAGCGAGTAGCGCGATGTAACAAAAAATGTCCTACGTAACGATAGTCTAGGACAACGATGGTTCAGTGGTCGTCCATATCATGAACACGTTGACGTTTCGTCGATGGAGGTTGGTGTTCAGGTGGTTCAGGACTTTCGACAATGGCGAGCGGGGCTGGTGATCCGGGAGAACTATCCGATTCCTCGTGTGAACGCTTCGCAACTCCGACGCCTGCGTCGGGACCAATAAAGCTTCCACTGAATGTGATGGTACAAAATGACAATCAATTTCAATGAATCGATAGAAGAATACAGCAAGGAAAATATTGAGTACGGACGTACCTATAATTATACGTGGTCTGTACAATAACAGGAGCTGGACTATATTGACCAGCTGGGGAAAGAGAATGCTCTTCTGTAGTATTTCCAGATACGACGTACTTATCTAAAAAAATATCGTATATATTTAAGATGATAGATACTTTTATGATTGATGACGACGGTAAGATATAAACATAAAGCCGTGGACATACAGAAAGTGGAAAGCGGTAAGCAGCAACATCAACATTTGGAGTATTGATGTTGCCTATACCATCACTTATTTTACCGCTTTCTGTATGTCCACGGCCTAAGAAACAACCGGTAAGGGAGCGAATACAACTTGTAGTATCTGAAAAGAGTTTTTTCTCTAAAATAAGAAACATAAAAAGAGCCATAATAAAAACACTATTACCTTCTCTGGTTGTATCACCACTAACACCGTTCGTGACAACAGTAATCTGTTGCATTAGGCGACCTTTGTGAGACGATTGACTCGAGGATGCATAAGGATGACCAGGTGATCCTGGTGCGGACTGACTAGTCAACTGACCAGCCGGAGAAGATACAGTGCTATCTGGATACGATTCTGGTCCTGGCGAAACTTCTCTGCTAAGACATTCTGGTGTCATCAAACCGCTAATTCCAACGTGAGACGGAGAAGCAGGCGCACTTCTATATGATTTGAAATGTTATAAGCATTAGATTAGGATTTTTAATAATTGGTATATATGGAACTGGAAAATAAAGATACTTATAAAATTTATCTACCTGGATGAAAGTCCAAAAGGAGCTCGAAAACATGGAACTCCACGTTGCCTTCTTTGTCTAAATGCTTGTTCTATAAGTTTTGCTTCCGATTGAGGATCTATTCGCCAAAAAGATCCTTTACCTGGTTCTTCTTGGCTCCTTGGTACTTTGATAAAATAACGATTCAACGAAAGATTATGCCTTATTGAATTTTGCCATCCCTTATCTGCAGTTCTATAATATGGGTAATTCTTGGTAATGTAAGAATAAATGCCAGATAATGTAAGCTGTTTATCTGCAGCAGATGCTATTGCCTGAACGATTAATTGCGCGTATGAGTATGGAGGTTTAGAATCATCTTTTGGAGGACTACAATTCGCTGTTGTACCGGGACTTATTTGTCTATTAGAACTTTGTCCACCCTCGTGTCTCTCCATATTAGAATTTTGTGAGTCATTTGCAACAGCAGCTGCATACACAGCCACCATCTGTAGATCTGCTGATATGTTTCTCCTTCCTTGTCCTGCACGTGGACTTGCAGGACATGAATTAGCAGCACTGATTGTTCCAGTAGGAGAAGGGAATGGGCTACTATAGCCTGCATCCGGAATATTAATACGTAAAGGTGGTAATGGTGCTCTATGTTTTGGAGGAGAGCGTACACATACATTACTTTCTTCTTGTTCATCTACTAACGATTGAAATACAAGTCTTATATTTGTACTTGGAAATCTCAATGTACATCTGAAACAGAAGAAACATGCGATTGATCAAAGAGAATAAAGGAAGAAACAAATGAAGTATCTGAGAGAAAGTGCAAAGAACAAGTAAAGCTCTTAAATAAATTCTCTGCTTAAAATTGTTTGCATGGAATATCACAAGACAATTTTTTATTGTTATCACGTATGAAACTATGAGATATAATTTGAAAAAGACAACATCGCCAAATGATGAGGCTATCATAAGTCATGACTGAAAAGAGACTGTATAAAAACCGTATAACAAGTTTGCCAGTGGCATGCGAGAAACGTGCAAGAAAGGTTAAGTCGGCTCGATAAAGCTCCGAAAGATATCTTACGTCTTTGGTAATCGGAACTCAGCCGCACTCTTTCGTTGGAAAATTCCATCAACAAAAACACCATTTTTACCATTGCAAACCATAAAAAAATACGGGTGATCATAGTAGATTTCAAGGTGTCGTCGTGAGATAAAGCTGGAGTGGCCCATGTTGACGTCGACCTCACCCTTGCTGCTGTTACGTCCGATAGTGATACTATGCTGTCTAACCATGTATTCAAACTCGCGACCCTCTAACCGTGCAATCGGTGCACCTTTTGCTTCCGGGTTCCACTGCATCTTCGTCGGGCTGGCCGGTGCCGACTTCAGTGCCAGAAGGGCCCACGCGTCGCTCTCCTGAGTACGGGAGTACGTAGTAGACATAGCACCGAGTAAGCGAACCCTCCTTTGGGATAGAATGAGAGAGGGAGAAAAAGGAGAAGTAGACAGATATAGATAGATAGTCAGATAGATAGATAAATAAACGAATAGATAATTAATCAGATAACTAGATACATAGATGCGGATAGAGAGCGATAAGTTACCGCCAGAGGAGGAAACAATCCTAAAATTACCTTGTATATGCACACCTTGCAAACTATAGGACCGAGGATTAGGAAAATAAACGGATTGATTAGAAGATTACACCAATTAATATCGACGATAACGCGAGGAACCACGTGAAATAGCATATGAAATTCAATTTATTGAAATAATCAGTTGCCGTACAAATTCGACAAGCAGCCAATCGAACAATCAATCGATTAATCGACTGATTAACTGATCGTCTGACAAATTGATTCGATTGATCGATCGGCCGGTCGACTAATCGACCGGCCGATTGATTTTAACGTAACGGTGCAACTGAGCAAACTAATTGAATATCTAATGATTAATGATTAATCGGATTATTAAACAAATATGTATGATAATTATAAAAAACGTAAGAATCGATATATGAACTATTCATTATAATTTCTTATGGAAAAGATAGCATCCATACACAGATGAAATGAATGGATAGAAATATACATACATATGTATGCGGTAGTATACGAAACGAAATTTGTACAATCAACTTATATATATATATATATATAGCTGATATCACACTATTGTTTTTTCTGATTGATCCGTAAAACGATATTTAGTATTAAAAATAAAAATTTTTCTACATTTCCTAGAAATTAATTGATACATATTTGTTTACTATATATCCTCTATGTTCTTTTTATTTAACTTCTCATATTTTTTTCTAGTTCTTTTCTGCTGGTTCACATCGTAAAATCTATTCAAACTAAATATAAGCGTAACTTTTCTTCTAAAAATATTGTATTTTCTGCTTATTCTCAATTCGAAAGATAGGGTCTAAATACCACGTGATGTAACGCGCGTTGTATTCTTCGATTTGAAAATGAAGTAACGTTAGGATATCAAATAAAGCAGTCTTTAATATGGTTGTTGAGGTTAATGACGTATAATTCGAATTTGTCGATTTACTTTGATAGAAATTAGTAACATCTACAAACATTGTTATAGTAGGGTCAAAACATCAATTATGATACAAATGACGTTTTGATGTTAATTTGAATTTAGCTAATGTGCATGTATTGGAAAATATGTTAAATACAACGTATCCGTATGTGCTTATTTGTACTTGTATAACAATAACTAAGAATGAACAAGCAAAAAAACACAATATATGTGAAAAACTATGAATGAGTATTATCGTTGTATTATATCAAACGATTCTCTTTGTTAACCAACAGTGATACAATTATTTGTCTGTGTTATACAATCTGGACGTGCAGTCATGAACGTTCAAGAATACGTTTGTGCCAATGACAAAATCAGTGACCGTTATAACGACGATGTTTATGGTCTCGTAACTCAATTGAGCAGGAACATATTACAGGCATATCGATCCTCCCACCGCAATGTACAGTTTACTTATGATCATGATATCAAAATAATTAAACACCTTCGAATCAAAGCTTTTGAAATATTACTGAAAAAATGTGATCGTTTGATCTCTAGCCAAGGTGATGTTAATACCTGATTATGCTAGATGTGTTTCATATATTTATTTAACTTTCAATTCAGCCTTTCTTCTTCACAGATTATGAAGCACTTCAAAAAGTAGATCCACTTTTAGAACTACAAAAGCATGCTTTTGCATTGAAATTGAAATTAAACCATTCATACAATGCTAATATGTTAGAACATTTGTTGGAAAATCTTGAAGAATTCCCATGCAGTGAACTACCAGTATTTTCTATTTTGCAGCTACTAATGCAATTAAAAAATTGTAACATTAATCCTGAGCCATTAACGGTAGGATTTAAACTTTTGTATTTACAAAGAAGATGGATTTTTAGAATTTCATAAATGTATTAATGCATTTTATTACAATCTGTAGAATATATTTTATTTCGACAAAGCAAATCCTGCTTTTCCTAAAATCACATACAATAATAATAAAATACCGCCATTCCAAATATACCCAATGGAATGTTTCATATCATCGGATAAATTTGAAGCAACACTCGAAAGATATCCAGTTAAAAGAATTGCACCTACAAATATTATGAATGAATTCAATTTTTTGGATAATTCAATAAAGTCCAAAGCCATAGTTGGGGTTGAATCCATTGAGTAAATTATATAAATAATATTTTATCCTTATTTTCAAGTAATCTTGTTGTGTATATATATATATATATATATATATGTGTGTGTGTGTGTGTGTTTTTCAGCATGTCTACTGCATGTGATTTTATGTCCAATCATATATTTGATAAAATATCATCACATATGCTTTTATGCCCAAACCAACAGTATACAATAAATTCAGAGCTTAATATACATATTTTACAAAATAATATGGTAAGATATAGATTTAAACTTTGTATTGAATATATGTTACGCAACAATTTGAGTTAAATATGAATTTTTAGATAAATGATGAATCTGTTTAAAATTTTTCTTCGGATAATTTATTTTGTAGATTGGAAGCAAGTGCAAAAATATATGCAGCTTTCCTTTGGAAAAAGGAGACACAACAAATTATTTGTATCTCCCTTTTATGCAGACAAATACAGATGAAAACGAAAGTATTATAGATACATGGAAAGTTTTAGATCAAAGTGTTAGCAATGAATCAAATAGTACTATGAACATTTGGAGTCATATATGGAATCAAATCAATGTTATTAATACTCTACCAACTGTAAATCATCAAACATGGGAATGCTTTGGAGAAATACAATCTATTAAAGAATTGATGTTTATAACAGATACTCCAATTGCAGCAATACATCTAGAAAAAGTTAAGCAAATGAATGATTTATTTATAATCTCGGAAGAAGTAAGTAAATGTTATTGAATGTAATATAAATTATTTTCAGTATATAAATCCAAATATTCATTTTCTCTTCAATAATTATTTCTTAAGTAAAATATATATTTAAGCATTTTGTTACTAATCATGTATTTCATTATTTACATGTACTTATTTTTTCAATGTAGTTAATGAATTCTTCGCTTCTTTTGGAACAAGTGTCAACCAAAGAATTTATATGTGATGTAAAATCAATGTTGCTGGGAATAGAATCAAATTCCTTCGAGTATAGATGTGCTGTATGTGTTTTTATTAATTTTAATGTGAAGCAACAAAAAATCTTTAAAAAAATTCGTTTTTTAAATTATTTATAAACAATTTTTTAGACAGGATTTATCTTACGAAGAAACATTAGTGTATATGGTATGAGTCCAGAATCAATAAAGAAGATTTGTCAGGAAGCTATTAATTGGGGTAATTGTTTTAAATTCTTGTGGAATCTAATTACGCACAAATCACAAGGTAACAAATTACCACAAGAAGGACTAATATTTAAGGTTTGTAACAAAATTGGATAAAAAATTTAAAAAACAAATAGACTGTTACATTTATACTATTATTATTTTATAGGCTCTATGTACAAATATCAAAGAATTATTGCTTTACTATCAAGCAGCACTAATAAGAATTTTTACACATGAAAAAGAATCAGAGGGAGTATTAAAAATATTTCAAAAAGTACGTTCTGTGGCTAAATTAATCACTAAAGTTGCTAAAGTTTGTGAACCTTACAAAGAAAATCAGTACATGTCCCGAGAAGGAAGTAGCATTCTTACTAGAATTTATAATGAAGCAATTAAAGTGACAGATGCCAAAATTGCTTTGGTATTTTATTCATTATTAAAATCTTGCTGTGAAGTTTATTTTCGGTACGTATTATAGAATGTAATAAAAATGGTGTATCCGCGACACCAGGTGTTTTTCTATCGTCTTTATTTCCATTTATCTGTATATTTTACTTCATTATGTAATCCGTTTACTTTCGAACATGGAATGTTGGATGGTATAATTAAATTGATTGCAACAGATTTTTACAGAAATGGATATTTGAAGGTATATGCGACGATATATATGGAGAATTTATGATAAAAACGCGTCCACAATATTTACGTAATAGAAGTCACAAATTTTGGACGAAAAGTTTTAGCATTTGCAATGATGAGGTGCCAGGTTTTTTGAATGATCTAGCTGAATCAATACTTCAATGTGGCAAAACAGTAAGACTTCTAAGAACTTGCGACTCCAAAGTAAGCATACTTGATATATCATATTGTAGTTAATTCTACTACAGACAGCATATTGTACTGATCTCTGTATCATGAGAATTTAGAATCCAGTATGCCGTGTCTGTGTAACTGAGCAACCAGAAATAAAAGTTTGCTTAAGCATAATGTCGTTACACGAGCAATCATCAAGATATCGAGAATATGAAAAGAAAGGTCAAGCTGCACTTGGTTCGATACTCTCTCTTTCCACGGCTATCTTAAACCAGAAGCAGTTAGAAAAAGAAATGTCAAAAATAACTATACTTTCAGAACGTGATACATTATTGAAACTTCGTGGTAAGTGTACTTTTATTAGTAACTAAATTTACCTATAAGTAGACGCATTGTTACTACGAACGTTAGTTGTTACAAAATTATTAGAAGACAAGGAAGAACCAGGGGACACAGTAACCACAGTAGCACGAGTAAAACAAAATATTTTAACAAGTCCACAAGAACAAGTATTTACAAATAACTTACAATCAAATAAGGCTGAAGAAATTGAGTTATCAAACAAGATACAATTAGAAATCGAACATGATAAAGAAGAAAGTAGAATAAAGGAAACATCAAAATCCTTAGAACGGTATTAAAAATTAATAATTTGCTATATTATTAATATTCAAATCAAATTAAAAGTATAACATTATAATTTTAAACACTTACAGGACAATTGTTTGGAATTATTATGAAGGTTTAGCTAATGATATTAATAAACGATGTATTCGTTCACAATGGCGGAAGAAAAGAATGAAATTGTATAATGAAAGAGTGGATACATTAAGTAGAGCAAACCAAGAATCAAGGAACGAGTTTTTAAAAAAAAATGAAGGACATAATTGTGCAATAACTTCAGATTTTTTTTTAATTGAAACTCCAATCTCACTTGAAGATGAAAATAAGAATTATACGAATACATCTTATCAAACATCAAATGTAATGTCAATACCGTCTACTCAAATTAATCAAGATTCAAGGCAAAGTTCTTCACTTGAAAATTACGCACATAAGAGAATAATAACCAACAATAATGAGAAACACGAATTTCATAATTTCGAACATTTAGAAAGATTAAATACGAATCCGACCTCAAAAGTTTCGTCAAATAAAAATACAACAAATAAGCAAATGAATGAGATTTTAGAATGCCTATTAGTTCATCGCACACAGTCATCAGTAACAGAAAGACCCACTCTTTTAAACGTTATGAAAATCGATAATATTACAGAATCTCAAATTGACGGCGTATGCATGCGACCATTAGATTATAATATGACGCCAAATAACAACGAACTTGATATACGTCAAATCGAATTTACCTCTGTTACGCATGAAACAAATGAAACGGGTACTCCTCGTTGCTCTCAAATTATAGCCATCACAAACAAAGAAAATGACTTAGAAACACCGATGTCATGTACAACGGATAATTTTACTACTTCATCAGTACAGAGCCCCATTTCAACATATAATTTAGAAGACTCATCTCCTTCGGAAATTTCATCTACAATAATATCATCGAGTTCGACTCAGTTAATTACGAAATCATCTCTTGCCATGAAAGGAGATTCAACATTTTCAGATTTATTTGAATTGGCTCGTGATGAAAAAAGTAATAACGCATCGTCAGTAATAGCTCCTTTGAGTATTACCGATGTCGAGATAATTGATCATATTTCTCTTCAGGCCTATTTAGAAAAGTCGATTCGTATTCCTCTCAACGTACAGAGCCGTCTCGTTAACAATGCTATTATCAAATACTTTTTGGAAGAAAACAGCTTGCTCTCACATTTGCATAGTTTACGTAGTTATTTCTTTTTGCTAAATGGGGAATTTGCAAAGAGCTTAACAGATTCCCTGTATTCTCGTTTATATGAAATCTCAATACCTATCGAACTATTTAATTCCGCTACATTGACTAATCTTCTAGAACGAGCACTCGTTAATTCGTTTAACAATGTTTATATTAATTCGGAACTTCTCAATCTCTCAGCAACGGACACACCAGCTCAATTACACGTAAATTTTTTATCTTACGCTGTCCTTCTTGTTATAAAATTATACTTTTTGGATACATATCGCGAAGTTTCATTTTCTTCAACGAAATCAATACATCTTACTTATGATGAAATCTTTACAGATATCAGATCCAGCTGCATTGGATTGTCTTACTCTCAACTATAAGATAAATTGGCCACTTAATATTATACTTGATGAGACAGTCATGCAACAATACAGTAAAGTATTTAAATTTCTAATAACAAGCGGTCGAGTTTCATGGGTGTTGCAAGAGGACTTTAATATTATGAAAAGAGAACGAAAAGCAATTACATCAGAACAGTATCATAAGGTATCATTACATCTTATGATTTTTTTTTTATAAGTTCTAATGCAATTATTAATTTTAATTTGTTTTAGCTGCAGTTATATAGGCATTCAATGACACAATTTATGAATGCGTTGCATAATTATCTAACGTGTAGCGTGTTACACGCAAGTTGGGCTGAATTTGAAAAAGATCTGGAACATTCTTTAACTGTAGATCAAATTTATATGGCACATGTAAATTATATAAAACGCATATTATCAAGGTATTTTCTTTGAATTAAAGCGAAAAATATATACAAATGTAAAATGTATTAATTATTTTTAATGATAATTCTTTCCAGATGTATGCTGAATAGTCGCGGAGAAAAAGTACGCGTATGTTTAACCAATATATTTAAAGTCATTTTGAAATTTCATAACAGAATAAGATCTCAAAACTGGGTAATGAAATCTACAGGATACGTACATCCTAATTTTAAAAAACTGGAACAAATGTATCAAGCATTCTTTGAGTTACGAGCATATATGTCGCACGTTGCGTTTAAGTTAGCCACTAGCGGGTACCAACCGCATTTAATGCATTTTCTAAATGCTCTTAATATAAATCCACTGTATGATTTAACCGCTAAAGGTTGTCGTAACACTATAGGCTCTGCAGAGCCTTAATATAATACTACACAGCTTCTTTCCTTTCATTTCAAATTTAAGAATTTACTATGCCAATATCCTCACTGCTGTAATCTTTACATTTTTTGTTCTTCTCAAAGTTATTGTACATACAAATAATTAACAACAAACAAAAGATTTTTCACAAGTTTTTGAAATATATTCATAAAAGATTAATGATTGCTTTTGTTATCAGAATTGGAAAGAGTAAGGGATAAATCATATAAAACAGCATTTTCGATAAAAATTATTACACAGCCGCAATCAATGGTTTTTAGTAAGTACTTTAACACAACGTGAACATAGATCATCTTTCTGACTTTCAGGATATCTCCTACAACGTTCGCACAACTTCTCCTGAATGTCGTATAGTTGGATTTGTGTTTCATTGATAGTATGATTTTCAATTAATGTAACCGACGACAGTTGTAATATTTCACATAATTCAGACATTGATGGTTTTTGCTGGTCGTGAAGAAGCTACGTAAATAGAGAAAGTATAAGTCAGTGCACACATTCATATAATATCAAGTGTTCACTCAATAATATACAAAACATAACTTTAGTTTCTTTTGTATAAATAATACTCACAGAAAGCAAAACAAAATCATCTTTTGTAGCTTCTATAACGCCATATAATTTCCATGTAGTTTTATCAGCGACTTTTAAAACATTATTTCTCAATCGAATTGCCGTATCTATGTATTGTGCGATTTTTGAATCATTCCATGACTCTGATATTTTATATTGCGTACAGTGCAATGGTATCGACGCTGTACATTATAATTAAGTTTAATTAATAAAAAAGTGTCTTGAAATCTCATATTTCTCATAGAAAAGGGCTATAACATACCGATATTTTCGGGATGATATAGCCATGCTTCTTCTGCTAGATGAGGTAGAATTGGTGCAATGGATCTGATAAGAACATTCAGAATTTCTTTTATAACTTGCACAGCTGCAGTGCGCATCGAAGATGTTACCTCGTCACAATAAAGTCTATCTTTTATTATAGTACAGTAAAGACCTGATACATCATTTGTTATAAAATGCATAGTCGTTTTACCCGCATGATGATACTCATAGTTGTTATAATGTTGCTGCATCTAATGACATATTAGTTTGTAATATAATAATACAGTAATATATTTAATTTCCTAATTGAAGAATAAGATCAAATTACCTGTTTATTATACGAATATAATAAATACAACATGTATTTATCAATAATTCGATATTCAGGTTTGCAATTTATACCCGGATGATGATGTAAAGTACCCAGAAGGAAGCGCAGTATTAAACGAAGTTTGTTAACGCATGTTTTACATTCATCGAGTAAATTTTTTGAAACCGGCACTTTTGTATGTTGGAAACTGTGGTTAGCTACCCACCATCTAGATGAAATGAAATTATTAATATGTTACCATTATACTATAAAATTAAATTTTAATACCTTAAAACATCGACACCATATGCTGGATTTTTCTTCAAATTAGATCCACCTAGCAAAATTTCTTCTGGATTTATTACATTTCCTATTGATTTTGACATTTTTAAGCCTTTTTCATCGACAGCAAATCCATGTACAAATAAATCACTAAACAATAAAAAAATGCGTTTACATTGATACAGCCATTTTTTAAACATTTTCGTTTTATTTACCTATAAGGTGGACATCCCTGTAAAGCTACAGATGTTATTAGGGATGATTGGAACCAACCATTGAATTGATCATATCCTTCTAAATAAAGATTTGCTTTTTTGTCTGGTAAAACCATTGACCATGAAATTCCGCTATCGAACCAAATGTCCATGATATCCTAAGAAGGATTTATGTTAATGAATGATATATTGAAACTTGACTTTCTTCAATCTTGAAAATTTAATGAAATTTACATTTCCTTTTACTATATCGTTCGGATCAATATTCAATTTTTTAATTATGTCTAATCCTATTAAATCTCTTACAGAATATTCCCACCAGCAATCAGGACCATATCGATCTATCGAATCGCATAAACGTTCAACCAATTCTCTAAAATGGAGGAATATAAAGAACAATAAGTAAAAGTGTATACTGTAAAGCCAGTATACTATAAATAACTATATACATATATGTGTACTTACTTATTCGTAAATGCTAAGCCTGTTGTTTTGCTATATATTACAGGTATGGGTGTTCCCCAAGAACGCTGTCGCGAAATACACCAATACGGTCGATTCCTTATTCCAGCAAGTAAAGCATTCATAAAAGATGTACGATTATGTTTAGGATATACATTCACATTCGCAAAGTTCTCCTTATGAAAATAATAAAGAAAACATACTCCTTGTTTTTGCGAAATTTTGTAATAATTTATCATAGAAAAATGTCACAAAATGCTGACTTACAATAATTTTTTCCCTGATAGAATTTATGTTAATGAACCATTGATGACTAGCACGAATAAGAACTGGTTGTTTTGTTCGCCAATCATACGGATAACTGTGTGTTAATGTTTCCACATGCAATATATCTCGAGCCAGGAGATTCATCACTTTATCAACTCCCTCTGTTAATACTTCTAATCCATAAAATTCTGGCCCAGCCTCTTCAGTGTACAGACCTTTAGAGTCTACCATGGATAACTATAGCATACCCCACGGCATTATTAAATATTGATATTATATTTAGAATAATATCTAACATTGATATTATACTAATATTATTCGTTACAAATAAGAAAAAATTAGCTTACAATGGGAATTTTATTTTTGAGTGCAACTAGAAAATCTTCTGGACCATGTGCAGGAGCAGTATGAACTAAACCTGTTCCCGCATTTGTCGTAACGTGACTTGCAGCTAATAAAGGGCATTTTTGTTTAGTGAAGGGATGAAAGTACGTGCTGCCCTCCAATTCTTTGCCTAATAAAACATATATTATCTACTTATCTCTCTAACTCATCTATGTTAAATTTGAAATAAAAAACTTTTCGAATTTACCTTCCAAGGATACTATTGGTTTTAAAGGACCAATCTTTGATTCAGTAGCTCCTAATAGTTCTTTAGCAACAATATATAAGTCTTTTTTATCATCTTCAGCAAGACAATATGTAACATCTGAAGAGAAAGATATAGCTTGGTTAGCCACTAAACTCCATGATGTAGTGGTCCATATTAATGCATATACAGTACGATTTTTAAATGATTTTAACCTTTCTGGAATATCATTAATGCGTAGACGAACAGTCACAGCTTTACTTTGATGCTGTTGATTGTATTCTAATTCAGATTCAGCTAATGCTGTTCTATAATATAAGATATAAAGAGAAAACTGTAAATTTCTAAAAAACTGAAATTAAGTTATTCAGTCTTGAATATTTTACCTTGAAGAAGGAGACCAATAAACTGGCATGAAATCTCTAAATATAATATCTTTCTCATACAATTTTATAAATTGATGAAGTTCATTTTTCATATATGATGAGTGATTGGTAAAATAACATTCAGATTCACTCCAATTGGCTGTCACACCCCATGACTGAAAAGCTTGTTTCTGTCTAGCAATAGCTTCTTCAGCATAATTACGGGCTGAATGTACATAAAAAAAGAAAAAAGTAATAATACAATAAATAGAAAGATTTAATGTTAAATATTGATTATATATCATATCATATGAACTAATAATGAAAGAAATTTATGATCTAAAAACCTATAAATTACACCTTTTTTCCTGATCTCTAAAGGATCATTTTCACTTTCATAACCTTTAATAGCCTTTAACTCAATTGGTAATCCATGACAATCCCAACCGGGTACATAATGAATTCGATTTCCATTCATAATCTTATGTCTTAATGTTACATCCTTTAAAATCTGCAAGAAACCATTAAAACAGCTAGAGAAATGCATAATCTAGAAAAGAAATTATTGCAAAAACACAAAACCTTATTGATAACATGTCCCATATGAGGAATTCCATTTGCATAAGGAGGCCCATCGTGTAAAACAAAATCTGGCCCTGAAAGATTTTTCTTTTGCCACTCGTACAATTCAGAAAAACCACACTTCTATAATGATATAATTAGAAGAATAAATATTTAAATAAACAATAGAATACTTAAGAATATAATGACTTACTTCAGTTAAGCGTTTATCTGCCTCTATTCGTGCTTTCCCATTAAGTTGTACAGGAAATTCGGTTCGCGGAAGCAGAACAGTCTCTGTATATTTTTGTTGCCCTTTTGATGTAATTTTGGTATTTTTCTTAACACTACCGGCTACTTCGTCATTTGTTTTCCTTAGAACTTGATTTGTAACTAATGTTCGGTTAATAAGTAATCTATACATATTTACTGAATTTTATTTTGCAGATACAATCATATATTTCGTTAGATAAATACTGCTTTTCTTGAACATTCAAATCAGATCACTAACTTTCGATGTACATTATTATAAACATTTTTACTTGTAAAGACATGATTTTTCTGATAAAAAATAGGCGAGACACGTAATATTAAACTGAATACCATTTAATTATTCTTATTATTATTACATACCCGGTATCGCCAACATACATAAGGAACGGAATGTATTCTCAGTTATTAAGATTAATACCTGCTCTATTATTTTTCCTTAAGTACTAAAATGACTTTTATTTTATTATTTTTGTTTCTACGTGATTAGAATTTAATATTCGCTAAAAGTAAAGTTTCGGAGAAATTTTCGAAAGAGAAAGTAATATTTTCAAGTGTAGAACGCAAGGGATTTAAGTGTAACATAGGTAGGTTAGTTCGTTCTGGTTTGTCCCCGGCCGATCCAATTTCAATCTTGTGTTTGGTTATTATTAATGGAATATGGCTACGGTTTTCGAAAGTTCGTTCTTATCGAATAGAGCACATCGTGTTGAGGAACGATATGAAGAATCGGCAAACACTTTTGGCAAATGTGACTGCACTAGCTATAGCTATCTTGCATTGAGCGTTATTCTGTTTATGATTGGGACAGCTATTACTATTTTTTCTTTGGACGATATCGTAGGCGGACACATATTTTTTAAACTTGGTCACATGTGGCTTATTGGTCCAATATTCATTTGTTCTGGACTAATGGTAGCTGTCAAATGTATGCTTTACCTGCGACGAAAGTCCGTTATACAGATGATATTTCATCAACGACAATTGTTCAGAGTAAGTAACTGTTCTTTTCCAATTTTGTTGATATTTGAATAGTTTTTGATTAATTAATTTCATACGTCCTTGATTTTTATAACATTCACATAAATTATACGTTATATATTATTAGCTATGTCATAAAGCAATTATTAGAAAAGTACCGATTCTCGAAAAGTATATATTGTGTATGTTTGCACGTTTTGCACAATTTTCGATGTGTGATCAAATAAAGATCATCCGAATATTAAAGTATATACAAAATAGTAAATACATTTGGATTACAAACATAGTTAAGATATACAATCGGTGACAAAAATAAATGGATAAGTAGTGGAGATGGGCACCAATGAAGTTTCGTTAGATACGGTTTCTTTACACGAAAATGTAAATATTAATTTCAATTATTCAATAAATAATGTATATACGTTAAGGATATATAATGAATAAAACTTAAATATATAACACTTATACATTCAATTAAACTTCATTGATACCTATACTTCCATTACCTACCAAATTATTTTTATTTTCAAATGTATTAAATTCAATGAAAATAAACAAATTTATTGGTGAATAGTTCAAAATGATTTAATCGTTGAATATAGCATTTACAGGAATTGAGCGGTGCTCGTGGTATCGAACGTATTGACATACAAACTCCAGGTCCACCCTCTTACGAAGCAATCGCTCAAGAAATTTGCAATGAATTACCTCCGCCTTCTTATGCAGAGGCGGTAGCGCTTGTACGCAAAACTATCGAGAGCAGTAAGAATCTTTCGTTCTCTTATAAAAGTTTACTATTAACACTATAACGTTTGTCTTTCTTTTACACTTTAGATACCAAATCAAATAGTGCAAGTGTTTCTTGCGATAGCATCGCTATTGACCAAAACGTCAGGTGTAAACCTTGAAACGATATCTTTTTTCGATTGAAAGACGGTCGCAACAAAAACTGTAAATTATACTTTTGAATTATGAACTATTGTTCATTTTTATTACATACGTTTATTACATTGAACGTACTTTTTTTTTATTACAAAAGAAATATTATCACACGTTCTACCCGTTAAGGGTTAAAGGGGAAAGAAGGGTGTACTCGATACTCATTGTCTGTTATTTTATCAGAATGTCGGTATTAGCAAAATATCGGATAGCTGTTTGATGAATAAAATGCAATTCGCACAATAATCCAATTGATAAGAGAATATTTCTATAAGTGAAATATTCGAATCATTATATGTAGAAATTTAATTCAATGAGGTCACTATATATACGTTTCTTTTTTTTTTTTGATTATATAAATCTTTTGCAAACATAATACAAATTATATATATAAATTTTTACACTATCTTTTATGTATAATATAACGAATTTTACAAATTGAGAAGAAGTTACAATAGCGTGATAGATATTATTTGTTAAACATATTCATACAATGTTAAAAATATGATGAATAACATGGTCAATAAGTATTATTGAAACCTATAATGGACAATAATAAAATATTGCCGTAATTTGGGGAAGTTGTTTTATCTTACAAATTATTTATTTGAACTTGATACTCGCAGGAAACGAAGAAAAAACTGGCGTATTTTTGTGTATTGAACGGTTATAATAAATAACGAAAACGAGAAGAAGATATAGAATTTTACTGTTATTAACATTTGTAAGAGCTATTTGAATGTACATTTACGATGTATTACTTAATGAAAAAGCGAATAAAAAAAAGATGTTTTATACTTCGTATAATGTTTATTTTACGATCTAGTACACGCGTTAAAAACAGATCGAAAGGAGCTCGTTAAATGCTTTCTTTAGGTCGCACATTCAAACTGTATAATTGTTTATGTGTAGTAGTTTCGTACAAATAATTTTTATAAAGGATTTAGTAAAGAAGAAATTTGAAGAAAATGAGAGTATAGTGTAAAGAGAGGAGGGAAAAAGAGGCAGAGAATAAGGGAGAAAGAGAAAGAAGAAATTCATCTTTCAGGATTGAGCTACGGCCAACATTTCTTCTTGGTGAATAAGATGAGTTGTGTGATTGACAAGACTCATTAATTTTGATAAAGATGCAGCCCAGGCATCCAAAAGAGCAGCTGGTTCTTGGGTTCCTGTGAAACGAACTACACCGGCTGGTCGATCTGTACGAGCATTTATCACGCCAGTTTCTACTAAACTGCATAGACATGCTTCAGTTTCTTCAACTGGTAAATCCAATAATTCTGCCATGCGAGTTAGTGTAATTTTTGTGTAATATTTTGCCATAATCCTAATGTTCTAAAAGTTAAAGGAGATAGAATAAATATTCAATGCAAATACGTCAATATGAAATGAAACGATTCTGAGATTTCAAACTCACATGTTCAACGACGCGATTTCGGAGATCAGCCCATCGCTTACGACCTTCTTCAGTCCAAGTACTAAAAACTTCCGTAGCTTTAAGGTCTTTTTCATAAATTTCACACAGTCCTGACCATTTTATTAGTTCTGGATTTACAAAAAGACGTAACAGTTCTCTAAAAAAAAATTAAGCAAATAAAAACGGACTGTCAGTATAGAAAATAGAAGGTTCTATGCACATATTTAAATATTTTTGTCAAAAGTAAACAAGTAATACTTGTATGTTGGTATTTCATCTAGAAGCTTGTCATTAAGCAACCTATGGGTCAAATCAGCTTGTTCTGGTTCATGTGGTGCAAGTACAAGATAAAGAACAGCACGTGAAAGAGCAGCATGTCTTTTTTCAGGATCATCTCTAACAGCTGGAGTTTCCAACACTGCTCGATTATGTCTACATAATTCTAAATGCCAGCCTTCATGCCGGGCCAATTCCATCATTAGACTGAAATAAACAAAATTTTTTCAGCAATAAGTTTCAGTTTCATACTCGTTTAGAGTTTAATAATAGTATACTTACTCATAATATTTCAATTTGAGAGTCTGAGTTTCTTCATCATTTTCATCACTAAAGAATTTAACATTAATTTTCTTTGCTATTATTTGTGTACGCATAAAATCTTTTTTTGCTAAACATAATCGCATTTGCTCTAGGATAAGAGATGCTTTCTCCAAACGTGACATGGTACCATATGTTTCAACCTAGAACAGGTGGTATAGTATAATACTATTATGTTTCAATGTTTAATTGCCTAATATGTTTCTGAGAAATTGATACCTGTAATTCCAGCATAACAGCTGCTGCACCTGAGATATCTCCATCCTCTTCTTTGATTTTTGCCAAGCGATGGGTAAGCCTTGCTCTTTCAACTTCTACGTATATCTTCAACAACAGAATTACATTGATTTTTCAGAATGTTTAAAAATACAACTTGAAACAATCACAGGGCTCAAATCCTTTACCTTTCCTTCAGTTACAGTGCGCAATGTTTCTATTAACTTTATTTTGGTCTCTTTATCAGGCATTTTATCTACGTAGGTGCAACATTCCTGAACCATTTTTGTAACAGCTCGTTTTAACTGAGAACGTCTTTTGGACAACAACACTATATGTTCATTTAGAACAGCCCAGTTCTTTGCTTCTAAACAAATTTGAACAATAGCCACAAGGATCCGTGATGTAGATGTCATATCTGCACTCTAAAAAATAACATTATTTTCATTATTTGCATACTATAATCAAACATGATTATATAGTTACATATAGTAATATTTTAAAAGCTTAACTGTTCGTGTTAATTTTTCTAATGCTAATAATTGATCCAAAGCATCATGTAGCTTTCCTTCATGTGCTAGTTTTTTACATTCTGGAATTTTTATATCGCAGTTGCTGCTATAATCCACCTCCATTTTCACAATTTTATCACAATTCAAATCTCTCGACCTTTAATCAAAGAGGATCATCAATTAAATAATTTAACATTAGAAGTATAAATATATTAGATATGTAAAAATATTAATCTTACCTTGATTAAAATATCAATTAAAACTTAGGTTAGGAAAACTTCTATTCCAACAAAACCGACACGGTTAATTTTAGCAAATAATCGCTCTTTATTTAAAGTTTTATATATTTTCTTTTTATTTATCTCTCTTTATCCAAATATACTAAAGGGGTATCTTTACATATAATTTTATATGTATAATTCACATAAATCTAATATTTCTCCTATCCCACATGACTCAAAACTGATTGTCATCCACCATTTGTAAAATAGCACTAACAAATGTTAAACTTAAACGAACTCGAACTCATAGGTATATTGCTATAGGGAACTGCTGCTTTAGTCCAAAATAATGATTTCACACTGCTAGTAATTATGGCGCCACGTGTATGGGAAGTCATTCACTCTTTTTCATTTACTGTGAAAATATATTTTTTTCCACAGTAATTATATAGGAAAAATAAAATGATAGCAAGAGTAGTTTAGTATTGATATTATACTTTATTAGGACTAGAAAATAAAATAATTTCTCTAAGCATCAATGTAAATCGCAATTACTTATCATGAGATTCGAATTTCCCTAGATGCAGTACAAATATGACAACATTCAATTTTTGATACCAGCATATTAGCAAATATTAGTGTTCTAATTTGCTGAAATTATTAAGAAAAGACAATACTAAGAAACGATACGTTTGCCTTAATATATTTGTCTTATACACATATTTATTTTGATAAAGAATTAATATATCATGGATCTGAGTCCCTGTGTGGCATACCAAAGTGAATATTTATAAAATCCAATAAAAATTAAGTCTGTGAAACATGTTTTGTGCATGAAAATTATTCATTTCACTGAAATAATTTAAGATAACGTTAAGACATTTACTTTTTACTCAATTGAAGATTGGCTTTATGTAATTTATCTTTTATGGCAATTTTATACTTTATTTCAATCTTGCATAGTTTGGTTAAGTCCCAATGACACAATCTTTCTTTTTTGACAAACGTTTAAAATTGTAATCGAACATACACAATGTCCGAGAAAGAAGGAAATGATGTGACTATAACTGAAAAATCTGAGGAAATGGGAGAAACTTTAACAAATGAAGATACACCTGCTAGTCTTGAAACAATACCTTCGGAAACACCATTAGTACGAAATGGAGTTCAAGTTGCTTCAAAGGATAGAGCAAAAAGTAAAAGACTTGCTATTTGCAGAGGAGATATAATATTAAATTTAAACTTAACAAGCTCAGAGTCAGTGCAAAATAATTATCTTATTGGTATTTGACCAATTTTTCAGTTGATATTTTGTTGAAAGCAACTGGGAACGCACCGATAATGAAACAAAAGAAATGGTCTGTCAGTCAAGATTATTGCATTGGTCGAATTTCCGATTTTATCAGAAGATACCTTAAATTAGATTCAAATGAAAAACTGGTAAGTGTTAAGTAAGGGTTATATCTATTCTAGAATTTGTAATGTTTTTACATATATAAATACATTTTTTTCTTTGCTAGTTTCTTTATGTAAATCAAACATTTGCACCTGCACCAG
The DNA here is from genome assembly GCF_040668555.2 of Bombus flavifrons. NCBI lineage: Eukaryota > Metazoa > Arthropoda > Insecta > Hymenoptera > Apidae > Bombus > Bombus flavifrons. Next base: position 3,905,047 of record NC_138455.1, on the reverse strand, counting down.
ATCAGGTAGTAAAAAACTTGTATGATTGTTATGGTGCAGATGGAAAATTAATACTTCACTATTGTAAAAGCCAAGCTTGGGGTTAAGTGCTGTTTCGAAATACAATAATTTTATGAATTATCACATAAATATATTACAATCATTTTAATACTTCCATCATCATTTACTTTCTTAGGTATTATATATAAACTCTATTCAATAAGTATTCAATGAGTATTTCAAATTTAATCATGGATAATATAATAGATTTCATGGAATGTCAGAAAATAAGGTGAAGATACTGTAAAATATTGATTATAACTGTTACTATAATTATAGAAAATGATCTATTTTTGTTATTTGCTTCCTAATCCTTTTTGTTTCCTCTTCTTTGTTGAAAAATAATTATACAAAAAAGAAGTAAATATGTTAAATAAGGAATAGATGATTTATTCTTAAAAAAGAACATTTATAAAAAAAATTGTTCTTTCTCTCTATCACCATTTGTATGCATTGAATTGTTTTGTACTAACAGGTATTATGTAAAATACGATTTGGTTTATGGTAGTATAGAACAATTCAATGATATTGTTCACACAAAGAAGTGAAATATCTCGCTTTAAAAATAAGATATAATCGAATCTTTTACGTGATTATGTGAATCTTTCTGTGTGGAATCATAGTCATCGAATCTATCGACAATTAATTTTGATTTATTGTGAGATATTCGAATAATTGGTGAATGTGTATTGCAGTTTATGTAGTGCATTATTTACAATTTTCACACATGTCATCCGTTTTCGATGGGCAAGGTACTGATGTTGGTTCTAGCGTGTGCTGTTTGGTATCGTCTTTAATCGGTGTAATCGATGTTTCCGAAAAGGGGTATTCCCAAAGCATTATAGCACCGTCTGCACTTGCCGTAACAATAAATTTATTGTTTGGAGCAAAGACACAACGAGTAACGGTAGCAGCGTGTGCAAGACCCAAACGAATAGTACTAGCGGTACGATATTCCCATAGTTTTACAATAGAATCTTCTGATCCAGTGAGAAAATATTGTCCGTCATGACTAATACTTATAGTATTTAAGGTCCCCGCCATCGAACCTTCAATTTCCCGAACCAATGAACCATCCAATGTTTCCCAATAAGCTATTTTGCGATCTGTACCACATGTTAAAATTTGAATGCCGGTAGGAACAAAACATGTTGCCATATACATTGTGCTTCCACTCAGCATAAACTTTCTCGTGAAATTTCTAAAGAAAAAATGAGTAAAATCGCGTATTGTATAATAGTTATAAGAGTTATCATAATTTGAATTCTTTGTTAATGTTGAAGTCTTTTGTGTACAGAGTGTATAAAAAGTGTAAAATCTATTGTAGTGTGATTCTACACTCCAGGATCGGCGAAGATTTGTAAAAAAAGTTCGTGCAAAATTGACCTTAAGCATGATTTTTAAGGTCAACATTTTTTTGGTTACACAATGGTATTCCACCTCACCATAGCTGATCGGTATACCAATTTTTAAACAAAATCTTTTGAACAAGACGGATAGGACATAGACCTGTTCTTCACATACGGCCTCCTTGTTCGTAAGATTTGACGGCAACGGATCTTTTTCTTTTAACGGATTATGTCCGTTACAACTTACGTAAACAACTACAACATCCGATTCAATGTGGTTTTTGCCATACAGAATCAATACATAATCGTGGGGAGGAACTGACGGAGATATGGAAATGCAAGTTCGGGGCTATTTAAATAGACAGTAAGAGAAAAAGAAATAAAGGAAGATATAGAATATATAATGGTGAATCTAGAGCATCTACGTGTAACAATAGGTGCTATTTTTTGGTGGTATATCACTGTAGTATGTAAGCACATTATGAATAAAGCTGGTTTAAGAATTTTAAAACTTTAACATTTTTTTCCGGGAGAAGAAGTCATTTGCGACCCATGGTTCCTTTGAAATTTTTGTTGTTTGCGATGAATAGAATGTGCTACAATAAAAAAGGCTTTGACCTTGACAATCATACTCAGTCAATTTTGCATGAACCTTTTTTTACAGATCTATACCAATCCAGAGGTGTACAATCACGCTACGGTGATTTTTACATTTACTTTTTATACACTCTGTACATTAGTTCACAATCTTTTGATTAAATTGTACCAAGTACCCAAATATGCATGATAGTTTAGGTTTATAATTTTTATGGTTGCCGGATTATTACCTTAAATCCCATAATATACATGTACCATCTGTGCTAGAACTGATCAAACTCTTGTTATCAGGTGAAACGTGTAATGACGTTATTGGACCTCTGTGTTCTTTTAGGACTTGCAATAAATGTCGTAATTCAGATTTTGCATTCCATATTCGCACCTAAATGAAGGTGTACGTTTCAATAAACCGAAATTGAAACATTGCTCCAACAAAGAACAACAATGAGCATTCTAATTCGAAAATTTAAGGGGCTATAAAGTTTGTATACCTGTCCATCACAACCACCGCTAATCAGTTTATCGTCATCTTTGGTAATAGTGATTGTTGACACAGATTTTGTGTGAGCGCAATTAATTTCGAATAGTAGTTTTCCGCCATTCAAAGCAAATCCTCTTATCGTACCATCGTTCCAAGCTTCCTCCAATAGATTAATGCAAATTAAATTATGCACGATACGTGGCAACGTACAGTAATGAACAAAAATATTGGCAGAGATCGAATTTTCCTGTGAAATCTTATGAAATCTGAATTTTAATTACCTACTGTATAATCGATACAACAGTCGTTCTAGAACTGTTTTAGAAATAAATAACAACATTTTGCAAATAAATAAAAAGCGATATAACGAATCGTAACCGAAACAGAAATTTTAATTCCTTATAAGAATTATGCTGCTTCTCATATTTTACAAAAAAGTTGAGTAAAGAAAAGTATTTTGTACAAATTCATCTAGAAGTTCACGAAATGAGTTTGTCCGCGTCAATACTTTTGTTCGTCACTGTATGCTATTAACTTACCCGATATTATAGAATCACCATTACTATTGAAACATATACTGGAACAAGTAAAATTTGACACGGTGATTCGGAGTAATTCTTTTTGGGTGGCCAACTTCCATATTCGTATGTCATTTTTACTAGCGGTTGCAAATATCTCTGAACTATTGCTACAAAAATAATAGGATTTTTATGCACTTTGTTTCCTCTTTGTATTTTTTATAAAATACAGATGAGATGATTTAAAACCAAAGAGATGGTTCACTATGGCATTAAAAAATAAGGTCCAAATAATGTAAATAATCCCAAGTTGTATAAAAGTATCGTTTACAGGCTATAAAAATTAACTGCTAAGGGAACTATATAAGTAAATTGAAGGCAAATGGACGCAAGCGATTTTTTCTGCGATATAACTGTAGTATAAATTTAACCTACTGTTAGTGACAAGACACTGTTGTTGTGTGTGCATTATTAGACTTTATTTTTAACTCGTAAAATGTTATAGATTGTTTATCTTCTGCTGTAATGGATCATTGTTGAATATGACAGGTTGTAAAGATAAGCCTAATGCAAATCTAAAACTATCTCAGTTATTTATATCTGCAATAAACACATTTTCTAGCATTAGCACGTTTTTAGAATATGTTGCTTCGCATTTTACGTTGCTTTTTTCTCAGAACGTTGCTTATGAAAAAGTTGTTGATGCTAAAATGGTGTAAGTTGTTTCTCCAAATCTCGATACTCAAACTAAAAGATGAAACTCATTAAAAATTTGTGTATGTGTCAAACAAAGAATGTGATTTAATTTTTATAGGCACCTCACCTGCAACTTTTTAATATTTCTGAATTTTAAATATAATTTACTCGACATAAGGAAAGTATCAGTTACATCCCTGCGGTTTTAAGTACCTCAAATAAAAGTAGTTTGTTAAATGTGGAAACAAATGATTTACCTTGGAAATGTTAAATCATATATCGAACTGGTGTGACAAGTGACGATTAAACGCATCTGAAAGCTTGATAATTCGATCTCATAAATCTCACATAAGGCGGTTCCTACTAATATCATATTGTTTTGATAGCGGATCATGGACGTTACCATGGCACACACATTCGTTGTGCGATACTATGCAACAAAGAAAATTATTTTTTTAAATATTGTTATTTGTTGTGCTCTGTTGTGGTTTCTTGATATAGAGAATTCATATTAGATATTGCGTATGACGTAGACACAATGGTAATGAATGCATTAAGAATAAAATACAATAATATACATGCAGTAGCGGATGTGGAATGATTGAAACGAATATAACCAATAAATAGAATTTAAATATTGAAGTTGCCTTCTTATTGCCGTAAAGCCTTAAATTTTTATTTTACATATGGTACATACATATACACAAGAAAATATAATATACATGTTTGTGAGAAATGTATGTATACTCACTGCTACTATAGCGGGTATGGTTAGTGACTTGTTCGTTTTATTTGCATTAAGTTTTGAGTCTTTCCTTATTTCAATTAATTCGACTGTTCCATCGCCAGTACCTACGATTAACTTGTCCTTCTTTAAAAGCAACAAATTTTTCACACCACCTGGATATACTTTTATGTGAAGTCCATTTGCGTTCCTCATGCGTGCTCCCTTGTTCGTTGGTATCTTCGAGTAACATCCTATCATTATGGGATATTTAGTCCCTTCCTCGGATTCTTCTATGTTTAGCCTATTCGAAAGAAACAAAACTTTTCAATTATTTTATGGGCAAAGGTAAAGAAAGGCAATTAATCATTCTCTAGTTAAAACTTAACACGCCTCTCAGGTGCAAAAGGTTAAAATTATTATCATCGATATCATCAAACGAGTAACCTTGCTTTTATGATATCGCCAGATGTTGTTCCGCAATAAACATTTTCATCGTTCTCATCTATAACTGCACAATTAATCGAACGTTTGATCTTTCCAACTTTTATATCTGTCCCATATAACTTTTGATCCTTTGAGTTGATACGCCATAATTTAAGATTCCTGTCGCCGCCAGTGATAAAACTTGTTTTACAAATGTTAGTTCGTGCAATTATTATAATATTTCCACATGTTTCGTTTCCAGCAGAAGTACCTGTACAATGTGTAACAGTATAATATGAGTACCACTCACAAAACTGACAGACATAAATTATCTCATTAAAGACGTAAGTGCGTTAACGCTTTTTTTCAGTTAATTTAGATACTTCAATTCTGTTTGCAACATTACAGTTATGAAGGATTTTTTCAAAATTTGCTTCATATTTTATTTATCACTATTTCTTCACCTAGAATTATGCTATGAAGCTTAAAGAAATTGGAGTATTTATAAGCATAGTAATGAAAATTATTTTTTTTTATAATTGTAAAAATATTTTTTGTGGCTTTGATTTATGTAATGAACTTTTATACCAATATATTTGTAGTATCTTATTGCTAAGTATCTATTATTCAAATGTATTTTTTACCTTGAGGAAGTAATATAGATATGTACTTTAGTTACGTTTTACGATAATGTTGTATTTATATAACTTTTATCTATTTCTTTGCTGTTTAATCTTTGATGCGTTAAAATACATATATACATATGTAGAAACAGAGGGAGAGAGAGAGAGAGAGAGAGGGAGAGAGGGAGATATCTACCACAAAGAGGAGTTCCATTTTCAATATCCCATATTATGATACGACCATCATCTCTGCCTCCGAGACTAATAAGATACTGTCCATTTTCCGTGAAACACACGTCTTCGACTCTAACTTTGTGCATTTCATAGTTAGATTTCATTTTACGATTTCTATAATCCCATATTATAACCATTGCCTTGAATAAAGTATTCGATCTCTCTTAGTTAATTTTGAAGTTAATGAAATTGATACATTGTAAATTTTTATACTTCTATGGAAAATATAAAGATGTAAAAATAGTATACATATATATAATATGCAAAGTACATAAACTATTACATATATTTCTATCTAGATTTATTATATTTAAAGAAATATATGAATATAAAAAGATACTAATTTACATAAATATCCGCAGTCTGGAAATTAACTATCCAATCCATTTTAAATGAATCTACCTTAAAACCATGATGGTTTATTTGGCCGGAAGCTATCAGATCGCCTGAAGATGAAATACATAAAGCGGAAACGAAATTCTTATGTCCAGTAAGAAAGAATTGTTCACCCGTTTTTACATGTTTGATAGTAATTTTGTTACCCATTGGATACACAAGGTGTTCTCCATCAGGATGTAATCGTAAACCGTTTCTTATTATACCTACAAATAAATATGATATTCAGACTATGTAATCACTGTAATTTTTATGGTAAATGAAAGAATAATATTCGTGATATATTACCAAACACAAACTCTAAACCTTCATACACGATAAATGACACAAAAATATCATAGCAAATAGCAGAAGCAAGCTTAAAACATATACATATACCTATTTCTTTTATATGCATATATACACGTATAAAGTTTTTGGATTACATGACACTGTGACAAATGTGACAATCAGTCAATTTTATTACATATATTGTGTATATGAGTGTATGCGGGTGTGTTTACACATATGCTGTACATACATATATACTATGTGATTATGATAAAGTTCTTTTTATATTGGAAATTTAATGAATTCTCATTATTGCGAAATGATTGTAATTACTAACCGTCAAATGCTATTATTCCGAATATTTCAAGTTCTTTTAGGGACATAATGAAAGATAATATTATAATAACTCGAGTCGACTTTTATTATAATCAACTGATAGCTTGTAATACACGAACTCTTCCTAACAGCATAAGAATTGCGTCGCCATGGCAATCACAACAGGTGTAAGTAATAACGAATATCGAAATAGTTATCGATGAACATAGCTAATACGTACTATACATATAATTACAGTTTATAGTAAAAGAAATAAGACGTAAGAGGTAAAATTAAAAAAAAGATAGATAGAAATTTAAGAAAAAACACGTTTAAAAAGTAGTGAATAAAATTTTCAGTTTTTGATTTTTCATCGCCGTTGTTGTCTTCATGATTGCTTTTTATAATTTGATGATGAATGAAATAATATAATAATAATAATAATAATGAATAATATTAATGAAAATAACAAAAGTTGGTAATATCGAGAACTAGCATGGAAAAATATCGATAATAGAATCACAGATGGACTACTGAACAGACGTGACATCTTACGGCTTGCGGAACTTTGCGTCAGATGTTTTGAAATATATACTAGTCGTTCAAAATTTGAAACAAATCTGAAAATGTACATATTCTCTGCAAACATATATTTAGTAAAAAACTATTACAGTCAGTCAGACCATCTTTTAGAATAATATGTAAAATACTATTTTGTCTTTATTGGTAATAAAATATCGTTTCTGAAGGTAGTATTGTACACTCAATACATCCTTATTTGCCCGTCATTATTATAAGTAGTTTCGTAATTTCTTGGTATTTGATTTTTTCCTTCTTGAAGAAACGTAGTGATGAAATTGCAGTTAATGGTAAGAATATTCCAGAATTATTGCGATATTTATACGATAATGATCCGTGAATTAGAAATATTACCATAGAAGTAAAAATATATAAAACAATTGTTTTTAAAGTATAATACGTTGATTCTGTCATCTATTCCTGCTGAAAGACTCTTTATTTGGTTGGTTTTTTGGTTTTTTTTTTGGTTTTTTTTTAAAGAAAATAAATTTAGTTTGCAAATACTACAGAAATGAAACATTTGATATTACACTGAATTGTAATAATAAAAAATAAACTGCAAAGGGATTGAATTCGATTCACAGGAATAAAAATAAAAATGTATCATAATAATCATACCATTAACAATTTCGAAGATGAAATTATTTATTGGAAAAAAGATCACCCTCTTCGGTACGGCGCTCATCCGCCGCGTAATGGTACTTGACGTAAATATTTTTATTAGTTGCCTCGTATATTTATTATTGACGTTCGTCGATAGACGACCGTGGGGATGTATGTATTCGGTGGTTATCGAGCATAGACAGCGCTCGTACCGAAAAGGTTAAGAACATAGTAATAACATCTACATACTATATACTACATATTATATACTATATACATAATTTCTCATACATAGATTCTCATAGAATCAACGGTTCATTCAAGAAGGAAATATATATCATAGTATTTTATTTATAATAATAATTTGTCATTCTATAATTACATTAGATTTAGACCTATACTAATTGAATCTTATTTATACTGAATCGATGAAATCTCATATGACGTAAAAATAGATTCAAAATCATAAGATACAAAAATGCATATGCAGATTCACAGTACTGATACGACTTGCATACATATTCATGTACTTCGTCTGTACAGGATATCATAGATTATGATGTAAAGAAGGCATAGATCGCAGCACTTATGATGTGTTTATGTGGGCCGCGGTGGATTTTAACGTAACGTATCTTGTTTGAAAATAAAAATTCTCGTATTTTATACAATTATGGATTTACTACCGTAAGCATCATTTTATATTATTTTACTCTCTACTTATAATAATAATTGACGATATTGTTACGATAATCTATATCACTTAATTCTCAGTATAAAGATCAAATATGCAGTATAACCTAAATTAGCTATATGTTCGTCTGTTTAGAGAGCACGATTCAATGTTTTGGAAAATTGGTAGATTAAAGACGTTCGAAGATTGGCCTTTTCAGTCCTCTGATAATTCATGTAATCCTGAGAAAATGGCTGCTGCTGGTTTTTTTGCTGTAGGTGGTAAGGAAGAACCTGACTTGGTCGAATGTTTTATTTGCTCCAAACAACTTGATGGCTGGGATCCTGATGATGATCCATGGTATGTATTGGAATGATTTTATTAATTTAGTATTAATGCCAACTATGTAACTTAATTCCAATTACTTTCAGGAACGAGCATGTAAAACATCATTCAGAATGCTTCTTTATCAGTTTGGGAAAACCTGATGAGACTTCATGGACTGTGTATGAGTTATTTGATTTGTTCAAAAAATATACAGTAAAAGAATGCGTAAGTATTACTTTATGAAATGAATTAATTACTTATAGATATAGTGGAGAATATAGAGGATCTATGTATATAAATTTTATAGACACGTGAGTTGGACAAAGCTATAGCTAAGGTAAAAGAAGAAAGTATTCGGCTAGTACATGAAATACCTCACATTTATAAGGGATTAAGAAAGAACTCTAAATATCAGAGTTAAGATTTTGGTAAAGTAATCCAAGACTGGTTATGTGCATAGTTCTATTTATACAACTATGACTTAATTTTTTTATTCTCTAATAAAATTTGTCACTGAGAAAATAATACTATATCTTCCTTTTGGTGAGATTGTTTACTCCTGTTCCTTTCTTTCTTATTCTCTTGTATGTTTTTGTTTTCTGTTGTAAATTAAATAGTATACATAATACTGTGTATACTCAAGAAAGAAGGAGATAATTCATTTGATAATGATCTAAGATTAGCAAAAGCAATAAAACTGAAGTGTAAAAGACATTGGGAACTTATCTCGTTAAAGCAATTTACAATGTCCATTCTTGTCAAACTTGTATAATTTTATCAGTGACATCTTAATTCCAATTTATTATCTAATTTTTATACAAAATATTGATGTTAAAAAGATAGACAACAACTGTTTAGTATACATATACGGATATTACGATATCGTAATCTCGTCTTTAAATTTAAGTAGTTCTGCCGATGATCCGGTAATACGTCAAGAAAATTTTACGGTTTAGTTACTCGCTTATTAATTAAATTAAAATTAAACCTTTAATTTGTTCGGATTATGGATTCTGTTCAGAAAACTGGAATCTGTTTCAAGGAATTTTAATAAATAGGATAAATCAATCATGTTGTACAAAAAAGTTGTAAAGTAAGTACCTCATCCAATACATATACATCCAATTTTTCAAATGAAAATACGTATTATTAAGTTATAACCGCAAACGAAAGATGTTTTCTGTCTTCTTCTGTTCTACTTTTTCTCTCTTCTTCTGTTTTACTTTTCCTCTCTTCTTCCCTCCTACCCTTATGCTTATAAGTGTGTTTCCTCCTTAATCGAAAGAATGCAATCAATCTATGTACTGGCTAATGCCTCTTACCTTCAACGTTCTTTCGACGAATCAAAGCACTTAATGTGGTTGATATTAAACAAGTAAAGAATATCAAAAATGGGTACATAATACGTTGCGTGTTATCATCCCCCCCCTAACATTAGACATACCTTCGTGTCAACTTTTACTAATACGCTTAGCGTCTTATCCACGTTTCCTTTCCCTTTTTGCGTTTAGTGAGGAGCACGTGTACGAGTATAAAATGAATTCGCACAGAGAGCATTGATTCAGTCAATCGTAACATGTAGTCGGGGTACGCACATATACCTCTTACCGTCTCTGTTCATAAACTTTCGTGATTTTCGTTGGCTAGATTTATCCTTTCGCTGCGCCGAGTATATAGACTAAAATAAGAACGCGATCGTATGTATTTTATTCGCCTTCGAATCGTTCATACAATTTATGTTCGATTTTCAAGCGTGTAATTTTTTATGTGTTTCTCATTCCAATCATAATCAATCGTCACAGAATATATTTTCGTTCGCACGATGCTGTCCACCTGCAAAATATGTTGTAAGTACCACCTGCATTTTGTAAATATGATATTATTTAATTTTCTACAAATCCGATCTCTCGTTGCTAGTAAGACGACCAAGTTTTTGTAGAAAAAATTAAACGCACCGAGTACCACATTGTTATTTAAATGGTACAATAATTCATTATTATTATTTCCCGTGTAATAAATTCATCTATTCGATAATTATTCGTTTCGTGAGATAGAATAAGAATTGAGATAGATTAAGAATGAGATAGAAGGAAAATAATCTTATGTGGGTAAATCAATTACATATGCGATAAAAGTTACGTAAATGATTTGTTGAAAAAAAAAAGTAATATTAATATTTCATGGTATCGTGGTAATAAATTTCTTCCTTAGCTTTGTAGCTTGACAATTAACGATCAACGAAATGTACATAAGCGATGTAGAGTTACCTATCATTACATACCTATCGATGCAGATTTCTTACATTTATGGTAGTTATTGCTTAATCAAATAATTTTTTACGCAGAAAAATGTCAACGTTGTTTAGAAAAACATTGTGAGAAGTTCCGTGATCTGTAGTGTTAGATGAGTGATGAAATCAGTAATAATAGTCTGTCGTTATCTTAGGTAATCTGTAACTAGGTGATGTATTTGAATTTTTATCGAGAATTCTTTGAATTCTTTTGCGCATGGTACAAAAAAGCATTTAAAAAAAACGATTGCTTTGCCTTCAAAAGAAGAACGAAGCAAAGTAACATAACGTGTAAAGTGAAGAGCGGAAAAGAACTAAAAAAATTCATGAATAAAGTTTTTGAATGTGACGTAAAAATAAATGTGAAAAATACGAAAAATACCGTGTTCCGATTAAAGGGAGATTTTATATAACATTGACTGGTTTTATGTAGAACGGCAGCTGAAGAAGGTTGACCGAAGTAAGGAAAATAACTAATTCCGCATATAAGACGGAATTATAGCAATTAAGATCATTTGTATCTACGAAATAAGCCGACAATCGCTTTCTCGTTATCTTTACGGCGAATCAGCGATTCTGTCTGCCGATATGATCATTATTGGTAGTTTTTGGCCTCTTATGTTTGGATTTTCCTTATATCGTGTCAGATAAGATAAACTCGTTGATGCTGCGTCTGGTGATATTTAAACAAAAACCCAAGTGACAAAAATTTATGCGATCGTTTGATTGTATCATGGATCAATAATGAGTGATCATTAATGATTTAGGAGACACGTATCGCATATATATTCTTTCAATTTTATTTTTTTTTCTATTTTTGTCAATTGTACATAATTCGTCATCATCTAAAAAAATGTGATTTTTCCTTTTGATTCAATACATATAGTTACTTGATGTGAAACTGAAAGCTATAAATAGAAAAATTTACGATATGAAGATGTCAATGATGCTTGAATAATGGTAGATACCAGAAAATAAGGAAAAATTCGTCTAACATCCTGATATTGTGACACAGAATACAATTTATTGTATACGTATACAAATATAGATATTCATACTATCCTCTTTAATTTAAAATGTTCTATTTACCATTTCGAGATTGAAGGGAACTGTAGTGTTATATATTATTTTCTTTGCATCGGTTTTGTTTCTCTTCTTAAAATATTTAGTCATTATTTCGTTACAGTCTGTATAATATAACTTTATTTAGAAGGTAAAAAAAATACGGGGACTTCAGATATTTCAACACATCTTGGAAAATGAAAAAATGTTAGACAGAACATTATAAGTAAGGAAAACGATATAGATAAAGTCTACGTAACTATACAAGTAGCACTCTTCTCATGGGTTTCGATATATTGCTGCAATATACAAATATTCTTTATCATCATCTTGTCGCCCAACTTTTTATTAATCTTTTGGTTAGAGTTCTAATCTGACCGTTGATAGAATTTATCCGCCTATTATTTCCTGGTTATGTTTCACTTCTTTTTTTCCTTCTCGACACTTACATTTTGATACATGATATGCTAATAACAGATGACCGCGAATGGAATTTCAATTCCTCTATTTGTAAAACATGTCGTCCGTAATTTTAGTCCTTTCAGATCATAATTACATAATTAAAAACAGATCACGAATTATCGTTACCGGAATCGCTAAATATCGGAGTATGACCTTTTGTTTCAAGGATATGTTCGTTTTCGAATTTCTCTCTCTCTCGCTCGCTCTTTCCTCTTCTTCCATTCCTCTCTTCTACTCCTTGTTGGTTCAACGTTTGCCGTTTACCTTTTCAATAAGCACAACTCGAAATCGAAATTATGCGCTATGCCGAAGTCAGTGATACGTGCAAGGAATCTGACCTTTACCTAGATAAGTTTGTACGGTTCGTTAGACAGCTGCCAATAGGGGAAAGGCTCCGCTACTAATCGTCATTCCTTCCGCGCTGTTAACCTCGGGCTTTCTTCTTTGCGACATGACAGCGTGAGTTTATTTATCGACGCTATTACCAATAAGAGATATGTTTACATGCACACAGGTGGAAGAATACCGCAACGATGGATATTCGCAATAATGGGTTTTTTGGCGCTCTTTAACGCTTACGCGATGAGAGTCTGCTTGTCGATTACGATTACCGAAATGGTAATTCCGATGCATGAGAATACGACACACTTCTATGACAATACTTGCCCGGTCAGGAATGAGAGTGGGAAAGGGGGTAACAATGGCACGCAATCGTACGCAAAACGGTATGAGTGGAGTGAGACGATGCAGGTAAAAACACACACGCGCATACGTGCATATGTACACTGCCTGTCATACGTATAAGTAGACAGACACCTGTTGATATTTAATACAAATTGAATGCTTTTCACTGCTTTTAGTTTCTAATTATATTACTTTTTTTCAATCGCATTCAACTGCCAAGGTAGTACTTCTACTACTACTTCTTTGATAAAAACAATGCACATGTTATTCTCACTTTTGTTAGAGGTTCCAGTACTCTAAGCTTATTAGCAAGGTGTTTTTTGAGACAATCATTGTGGTATGCGCGTCTAAATTATGTTATTTTAAATCTGTTATTTCATTTGCATCAGATGTGCCTTATAACGTAAAATATTAAGTAAATTAAGATATTCTGGAGCTTTCCAATAAATTAAACAAATACTTTAGATTTCTAATACTTACGGCAGGCAGTGTATATGTGTATGTATATATATATATATATATATAAATGATATATACTTACGATATCGAAAAAAAAATATTGTAATAATTACGAATTGTACCTTACAGTACATATGTATTCCTATATGAACTTGTAATACACGTTTTTAATCTTTCTCGTTCAGGGTATTATCTTGTCGTCGTTTTACGTGGGCTATGTGATAACACATCTACCTGGAGGGATGTTGTCTGAAAAATTTGGTGGGAAATATTCCCTCGGTTTGGGTATATTGGCGACCGGCGTTTTCACGCTCATTACACCGCTCGTCGTAGAATATGGAGAAGCAATAGGTCTAATCATCGTACGCGTGTTAATGGGCCTTTGCGAAGGGACAACATTTCCGGCGTTAAACGCAATGCTCGCTCAATGGACACCACCAGAGGAAAGGTCCATGATCGGTTCGTTGGTATTCGCCGGTGCTCAACTCGGCACGGTATTTGCCAACTCCTTGTCCGGTCTCATTATTCATTACTCAGCGATAGGATGGCCGGCTGTGTTTTACGTATTCGGTAGTGTCGGAATTCTTTGGTTTTTGATATGGCTGGTAACGTGCTTCAATAATCCAGACACGCATCCATTTATATCCGAAAGAGAACGAAATTTTCTACAAGAAAGGATGCACGCGCATACGCATAAAAAACCACCTTCGGTTCCATGGAGACACCTTCTTAAATCTGTACCGCTTTGGGCACTAATAGCGGCACAAGTTGGTCATGATTGGGGCTTTTTCACCTTGGTCAATGACCTTCCGAAATATATGAGCAGCGTACTCAAGTATTCGATCAAAGACAATGGATTACTCTCCGCATTACCCTATTTAACTATGTGGATTTGTAGTGTAGTGACATCTTGTTTGGCCGACTGGATGATCACGAAAGGCCTAATGTCACGTACTAATGTACGTAAATTGGGTACTACCATTGCCTCGCTCGGACCAGGAGCATTCATCATAGGTGCATCTTATGCCGAATGTGACAGAACAACTGTTGTTATTATGTTTACCGTTGGCACGACATTAATGGGTATGTATACATATATACAATACGTTGGATAACAACAAAAACGGCTCTTATCAACATTTTTAATTTTTTAAATGATAACATGTTCTAGTAATCAGAATTGAAACTCTCAATATTGTGCAATCGATATTACGGAAATCGAGTTTAAAAACATAATTTGTTCACGATTAGTCTAATTAATCTATGATTAACTAGAAATATGCGTAGAATAATTGAGCCGTTCAGAAACCACATTGATCAATTTTATAAATTGAAAAGTACGGAAAAGTAGTGATTTTATAAATACTGCTTTTTAAATTTACCTCAAAACTTATTATTATTTATGTTATCTTTCAAAATTTGTTTCTTGAGAATTGAATATTAATCGCGTGTTTATGTAGTGAAATTAAGAGATTAGATACTAACAGATGAAATTAATCAGTTTGGTTCTCAAGAAGTTCAATCATACAATACTGTAATATGATGAATATTTCGTTAATAAAAATTCAAATGTATCAAACAGGAATTTAAAATGTTAGAGTCCGCCTTTTTTAGAAAAAGATAAACATAGAAAATGGTCGTTTTTGTTGTGAGCTCTTCAATTTCTCTCTTTCGATTTAATTTGGAAATTTCTATTCCCATTTGATTATAAACTCTATTTCTTTCTTTTTCTTACTCTAGGTACATTTTATCCAGGAATGAAGGTGAATGCTCTAGATCTCAGTCCAAACTATTCTGGCACCTTAATGGCTCTAGTGAACGGAATAGGCGCTTTTACCGGTATTTTGACACCGTATATCGTTAGTGAATTAACTCCGAATCAGACACTTGCCCAATGGAGACTCGTATTTTGGATTGTTTTTGTTGTTTTCATCTTGACTAATCTGATTTTTGTACTGTATGCAAACGGAGAAGTTCAGTACTGGAACGATCCTGAATTTATCAGAAGGGAAAGAGAAGAGAGACGGATGAAAATTGCAAACGAAAAAGGAGAAGTTGGTAAAACTAAAGAGCGATTGAAAATATTTTCGACTTAATGTAATTCGCGTAAAAATCAACACACGTCGATTTTTACAGCTTGAATAGAATATGCATGAGATACATATTAGATACATGCAGATAAGTTTTGTGCATTGTATACATAAGTGATTCGTTAAACTTAAACCATAAAACATGTATCCGTGTCGTTTATATTCATGACTATCTACCTTATTATACTCGCTAGATTTTCTATTAATTTAAAAAAAGTCATTCCGTCTACTCGTTTATGGAATGTATTAGACCTCTAAGTGTAATATAGTTCGTTTCTTTCTATAAACCGATATTTCTTATTAATGTTTTAGGAATGGAAATATTCTTTTCTTAAACAAAATATCTTCCTTAATTATATTTTCTTTTATCACGCTTTATCAGATTATGCAATATTGAGTATAATTTATAACAAAGGGATATTATAAACAGAAAAAGAACAAGAGAAAATATGGTGAGGGAACGAAATTTTGTACAGCCTTAATAGTATTTCAAATTTTTCGATAGTTAATATCTTTCCTTTCTGTTCTTCTGTCTAGTCCTAGTTCGAAACGAATGATAAGTCGAACAACTGTGTAGATACATTTACATCGAACACACGTTAACGAGCGAGAATGAAAGACACATCTGGCTATTATGTTACATTGACGTGTTCTCGCGACTAACGAGATTCAGCGTACCTGAAAAATATTTTGTAACTACGTGTGTTAAAGTAAGTGTGTACATCGTTAAATATTGTTTCTGAAATAAATGAGAAGATGATGAAAAACTATTTTCATACATATAGATACATATAGATATATATATGATTGTCTAAAATAAAACGTGTGCGTATACACTTACACATATATGAATGACAACATATATATTATGAATAGGAGTATAAAACATATGACATGTACGGCAAATATTGGCATAAACTTCTACATTTGTCTCTTTATTGCGACGTGAAAAAATAAATGTATTTTTTGATTGTTATTATTTACTATTCATAATTATGATTCGAAAAATTCTATCACAAATCGCGCATCCCTCATTTGCTGCAACGATGATATGACATAACTTAAAACTAAGATTTACCGTTTTATATAAGCAAGTAGTAATAGCAGGTAGTAATATTCTATCACATATTACACACCACTCGTTTAGTACAGCAATGATACGACGTAACTCAAAAATGAGATTGAACGTTTTATGTAATCAAGAATCTTTCTTTCCATACCAATAAACTAGTAATATTTTATCATATCAGACATTTACTACAGCAATGATACACCACAACTAACAATAAGTAATAAAGTTGAACACTTTCGTAAACAAAAGCCGTTCTTTTTATACCATTGAGGTAATATTTTTTATATCGAAAACAAATTTTGTCCTGTTTTTCTTTTTATAGCAAATGAGCAAATATCACATAAACAGTTGACAAATTTTGTACATATTTAGGTATACTATATATGAACCGTTTATTTTGAAAGTGATGTAAGTTCATTTTGGTAAAAAAATGAGATATCACATAATTTGTGATTAATTTAGTTTAAACTTTTTATTTACAACTAGTTTATATTTAATATCTTAAAAAATGTCAATGCTTTCAAATGCAAATGCGTTCAATTTAAAATTGGCCAATGAAAGAAATTGCATAGCGATTAATTATGAAAGTGGTGTAAGTCCAATTTCCATAGACATAGGTGACGGGGCAGTACGAAAAAAGAATTTTTTGTACGCACCACAGGATTATTATGATGTTATAGAACAATGTAGACAAAATAAAAGATTTATTTTACATGAAATGAAACGAGAATTTCATTTCAACAAAAAATCTACAAAACGCAATTCAAAAACGAGTAAGAAAAAATACTAACGAAAAAAAGATAAACTGACTGAAAATATGTTGGATGAGGTTTTGCAAAAATGCACCGTATACTGTTTTATATAAAACATCGATGGAGGACACAGACTTTAAGACATTAGATTTATCACCTACATGTCAGGGAAGACCGCTAAAATTTGAAAGAACCGCCCTGACGCCTTTGTATAACGATGCCAGACCTATTACATACGAAAAATATAAGGATATGGAGCAGTTATTACCTTATATACCTCCTGTGCATCATGAATATTTCGAAACACTACAATATAAAAAACATAAATAAATAATATCAATATTTTATGTTAAGTTTAACAATATATAAATATAATTAACGTTCAAAATAAAAAATATTACTCCTATTTTATTTCTTGTTATTATTTATGAACAAAATAGGATTAATACAAAATATATTTTAAGTCATATTTAATTTTTCACAATTGAAATTAAATGATTTTTACAATTGACTAATTATGAAAATGGTGTAAGTCCATTTACAGCCTGTAAATAAATATTATTTTAGTTAAATTCGCCTAAAAGAAATTTATATAATCAAATTACATATCGATAAATTAGTAAAAACATTACCAGACTTGACATAATTAATCTATATTTTTGAATTGACTAATATGCTAACCTCTAATTTTCTCGAAACAACCAAAAAATGGACTGCACCACTTTCAAAATAAACGATCCATATTTAACACGATGAATTCTTTCTGTCTTTTTTTATTTTCCTCTTTTTTTACAAATATTCTTTACTAGTATCGCATTATTTACAAATATTTTCAATTTTTTGCACTGCTTAGTGAGTTAGTTGACCTTTTTTAAAAAATCTACTGATAATTGCAGTGTCGTTACTTGAGCGCATTTCTGAAAAGGTACATTCATCTCTTCGCTAATGAAGTACATATATACATCATGTTGATAAAATAACATAAAACCACAACTCATTGATTCTCTAATTCGAAGGTAAGGTCCAAGCAACTGGTATTTCTAGTTTTTTCTTCTCGTGTTTTCTTCGTTGACCACGACATCTTACTCTATTCGGACTCCAATCTATATTATCTTGGACTTTCCAAGGACTTGACGTTATCATGTAATCTATTGGTCGCGTATTTTGTATCTGTAAAGATTCTGTTTCACAAGTATTTGCGAATATGTAATCAGCGTGGTAATATCCCCTTAATGTTGGCTCTTCACGGAAAGCTTGCATAGCACACCATACGTGCGAAAGTAAAGTGGGAAATCTAGAGAGCCAATAATCTGTAAACTTGTCGGGGATATACCCAAGGCTTTCTTGGGCTTGCGGACTCAATTCTCTATAGTGATGTTTCTACAACAAATCATTGGAACCATGAACGAAAAATAAAATTCAAACGTCATTCTCTCAATCTTTACAATTTATGTTTGTATTCGAACCTTGTTTCGTAATGCCCTTAATAAATCTCGAACACTTTCGCCACGATAACTTCTATACTTTCGTAGATCAGTTGCAACTTCTATGTCAATAATTAATCTCCAATCTCCTTGTAACACTCGCGTGCTATTAGATTCCAGTGCAATTAAGGCCGGACTGTCGATCTGCTCTTTTTCCACTCGATCGCTCACATCCTAATTTACAAATTAAAAGGAATTGGAAAGGATGAATTTCATCCTTGATAATAGTTAATAGGAAATAGCTAAAATAATCTAAATACAAGAAGGTATGAAATAATATAAATAGAGCACCTGAAAAAATGCAAGAATTGTAGCAGGTTCCCAAAATATTGGATGATCATGGACCGCCATTACAGGTGGTCTTTCCGATGGATTACTTGCGATCATTGCTTTTATAAGCACTAACGCCAACTCTTTGTCATTCTGGGAAATTCCATCATGAAGTGCCATTAAATCACTTTCTCCGCCTATGATATATCGAATTTGTTCATTGTCAGAAATAGAAATCGGAAAAGAAAAGAGAAAGAATGAAGATGCAGTTTTATCCGCACTCAATAAAATAAACAAAAGTTGGAAATGAGCGAAGTACTATGTATATTCTTACAAAGAATATTAGCTTGCCGCCGTAATGGATCTCCAAATGGATGCTTTCCATCAGAAAGAACATAATAAAACACACAGCCAAGAGAAAAGATATCTACGGCGCAAGTAGTTCTGTTCCCGTTTAACATTTCTGGTGCAATCCAACCATCGGTTCCTGTTACACCTGATCTACGCGAAAAAGACACGCGACCCAATTGAAGTTTCTTACATAAACCAAAATCCGATATCATAGCTCTTACTTCTCCGCGTGGTCCTGGGACCGATAATAACACATTGTGAGGTTTGATGTCTCTGTGTACTGTCGTTCAAAAGGAAACACAAAAAGTTGTTAAAAAGACAATATTGATATAGATATATTTATTGTTTTAACGATCACAGGGAAACCTAAAACTTACCTATGTCAAGAAGATGGAGATGGGCTAATCCTGACGT
This sequence comes from Bombus flavifrons, assembly GCF_040668555.2. Classification (NCBI taxonomy): domain Eukaryota; kingdom Metazoa; phylum Arthropoda; class Insecta; order Hymenoptera; family Apidae; genus Bombus; species Bombus flavifrons. Next base: position 3,884,810 of record NC_138455.1, on the reverse strand, counting down.
AGCCTGTCGCAGAATGCTTTTCGCGGATATTTTTCGTTTATCGTACTTTCCCGCCACATAATCTTGCAAAGTCGCTTCAGCTAATTCTAATGCAATATATCTGAACATCCTATCTTGCTCAGTGCAAAAGTATCGCACAACATTTGCATGCGCATCCGATTCTCTGAGAAGTGTTACTTCCCGGTCGGCAAATGTAAAGCAATCTGGTAACAAACGCTTTACAGCTACAGAGCGTCCATCGAAACTACCTCTGAAAATATGTATAAAATTCCAATGTCATATATTTTGTATGTCTTAATTAAAACAGTGAGAAAGCATACTATCTTTCTTCTATATTACCTATATACAAAAGTTCCCTCGCACCCCTTGCCTAAAACTTGTCCAGTATCGAAAGTTATCTTGCCAACTTTGACTACTCCCTCACCTATATCCTCAGGAACTACGAGTGTGTTTAATCGCATTCCATAATAATCATTGGTACTACTATTTTCCCGAGAACCCTGTGATAAAAAATTGTCGATCGTTTAGAAATTCCAATGACGTAAACTAGCTGCTTTTTAGAGATATAGATAGAACTAATACACTAATAGCAAAGGAAAACTAAATATAATGAAAAACAAATGTACATCAATGCAAAGAAAAAACATACCTGAGAAAGTTGTTGAAACTCCTTAAATTGTGCGTTAAAGTACCAGAACATTGCTAGTATACATCCCAGCAATACGACTAACGTTAATTTTAATCCTTTATTTTCTTGCTGACTGAGCCAATTCTTGCCCATTATATAAGTATTCTGCATCAACTCACGCCACGATCCATTATTTCCATTGTTGTTAAATTTATCATCATTTTGTAAACTGAACAATGATTGTTTTGTAGAATTGAAATATTGCAAAGGTAATGTTTCGATGACAGGATCAGACCGACCAGTAATTTGAAGTGGTTGTTGATCCTGCAATTTATATTCAGCTGGTATTTCGTAGTGACCTGTTCTCCAAATAAGTTCACAAAATTCAGTTAGTAAATAATATTAGTATTAATTAACGTAATCAATTATTTTTAATCATTACCATTACCTAGTGTTATGACTGCCTGATATCCAGTCTGAGCAATAAAGTTAGTATTGTCAAAATATGAATCAGACAGAGAAACATTTCCGTTGTCGTTTTTTGTTAATTGTGGAACTGATAACGGACCTTCAAGTAGCAACTGACCAATATTACTTGATATTGTGGCTGTTGTTGAATCTACAAGAGATGGCAAGGCATACAGTCCATGTCTATGTTGGCCAATATATAATGTTGGACTGTGAAAAGAGAACAGGTATTGTGAATTAATTTCACATAAAACAATAACGATGAATACTTGAATCAAGCAATTTACAAAAATATCAATTACTAACAATAATTGAATGTCGCTCGGTTTGCTTGCAAAACGTTTTAGAAGAAGATTCAAAGTTTGATCTGCAACACTAGTAAAAGGAACTGTTAACAAGCCATCTTCCCTTACGATGTACACTGCTATCACTGGACTCTGTACATCCAGCTCCCACAGAATTATTCCTAATCTTCTATCTACAGTAACAATCCGTCCGGTCGAACTCGTCGCGAAATGAACCAGATCTATAAAATAAAATTGCTATTGCGTTCATGGTAATATATTATATAACAAAGCAATATGTAAAAGTTATATATTGGTCGAACCATAATTTTCTATTCCTTCGGGTTCCATTTTTGTAGCAGTATAATCATAAAACGTAACATTCCACTTTCGATTCTTTTGCTTGCTATCCACCATCATGATATTATATTCTGTACGTCCCATAAATACAACGTTCTGCATTTCTAGAGGACAAGTATTTTTAACTTCATCAAATCCTAGTAGTTGCTTCCTTTCACCAGTTCTAGGATCAATGCCAAACCAAGTATCAATCTTTCTACCAGTATATAATATTCCATCGCTGCTACGACAAGGACTATTAGTCACAAGTTGTGGAATGGTGAATGGCAGCTTTTTTAGAGCTTCAGTTTCTGCTCCAAATATATACAAAGAACCATCCTTTGGATCTGGTAAAAACATAGGCCTGAAACAAGCACAGAACTTAATAATAATTGAGTTATGACTACAACAATATTTTCATAAAATAAATTCTAATATACTCACATGGAAGTCCTGCCAAGATCAACTGGTACCTTGACAATTGGTTCTGCAACAAATGCTTAAAAATGGTTATACTAGTTTGGTAAAACCTAGATCCTATGAATTATACCTATTAACAATACCATCGCTTTGTCGCCAGAGCACATTCCCAGAGCGTTGTTTTATACCAACCAAGGAACCATCTAATGTAGAAAATATTAAGAGAGGATCATCTTGCTCTGGTATTAATTCCGTATCCTTCTTTTGTTTATACTACAAAAAGTTCATCTTAAATTTATAGAGGAAACTTTTTAATTATGTACATTAGAAGAACCAAAAAAATCAACATACTTCTCCCTCAGAGGTCTTAAAATAATCCGATTTCTGTGATCTTTCAGTTTGACCACAGACATTCTCAATGAAATGTCCAATGGTCAAAAAGATTAGTACAAGCCCAAATCGCATGATTTGTATTTTATGTAATTAGTTGTTTATATGTTAACCCAAATAAATAGGTGTTTTAAAAGCAATAAACTATATCTATAAAATGGTAAGATATTCTAATTTTACATCCCTCTCTATAACAAACGACGACTTTTTTCGTCATCTCGTCCAAGTGTTTTCGTAATTTTCGAAAATCTCTCCTAAATAGCCATCGTCAAATGTTATTGTTACAAAATACTTTGTCTTCCTTTTGCTTCATATATGCTTAATATTACATACATATTGAGTATCGTGATATAAATTTAATGATTTTTTAAAAAACCGATAGAAGTTTGTTTTCACAGTTAACATTGCTATTCGCGTAGGTACTACTAAGTACGTATACGTTGAAAGATAATCATAAACTAAAATCTCACATGGTATATATTTTAACAAAAATAAAATGCATAATTTTTGTTATACACAGCTTGTTTGCTTTCAAAACTGATGTATTATAGATAGAATTAAATAATTTAATGACTCATCACGATTAATAGGGAATTTTAAGAGTAAGAAGAAAACGTATAATATTAAAATATTTGAGACGCAGCAGATAACTCAGTGATATCGCGCATACATCCAAAGTATACATGATAACGTCATGGACACGTGGCTCATGTGCATCGCGTATGCCAAAGTATTGTATTGTCAATACAATGCACTAATTGTAAGTATGTTTAATAATAAGCACGAAACATTAGTAATTTGTAATTGACTCTCTATTGCATAATCTTAACGCTCGACTCCATAACTCAACTGTCTTAATTTTTTATTAATTTTGACATTTATAGTATATACTGTAAATATTGTATGTAAACGTAGCAAAGCGTATATGGTAGAAATATAGATTTAATAAAATGAGACAAGTAGTAAATATCAGTGGAAAAAATATGAATAATTTTGGACAAAGTATTAACTTTAAGGCAGTGCGTACAAAGTAAAATTTATATACATTTGAGATATTATTATTAAACATTGAAGTTAGTGTGAATACAGTACCTATATGTGCATATATGTACATATATATATATATATATATATATATATATATATATATATATATAAGTACACATATTTGGATCACACGAATCCAAAAGTTGGGTGTTGAAAATAAACGCGCAAATGTTTCTCTGATTATGTTTATCATAAGAAAAGATTAAAGTGATAGTAAGAGATTAATAAGAAATGATAATATGATTATCGTTCTAAGCAATAACGTAGTCGACATTCGTGATGATGTACGTTAAAGGATGTTTATGAATCGGCTGATTATCGAACCAATTCGCTTCGACCATGAGTGCTAAACACAGTCCGAGAAAAATAACACTGGCAATGATAAAAGGTGAGATTAATTTAGATAGATAGGTAAAATCCGATAAATAAGTATCTATTTTACAGAGTTAACGTAATAGCGATATGACAAAAGGTACTTGATCGATCGTTTGTTTCTCTTTCGGCAAGGTAAACCTATTGCAACTTCAGTTCCTGTAATTCATTACCATGCTAGTGACGATGAATTGGAAGAAATATATCCTAGCACAGATGAAGAGAAGCGATTAACACCTGAATGCGAAAAGATCTCGTCCAAAGTAACTTCTACTCCATCGAGATGCATTCACGAGTCGGATATTTCCGAAAACAACTCGGAAACCCGCTCTGTCAGTGCGGAAAATATTTTGCTAGAAGGTACGCCGCCATCCCTGGATCCATGGAAAGTATTCTCCGATATTAAAGGAAAAATAACCAAGACGTTCGAGGAAAAACTGTCTGAAATAAAAAGTGACAAACGGAAACGACGTCATTCCAAAGCAGAAAGCTCAAGTGTCAGTGATTTAGAGGATCAAGGGTGTGTTACACCTAGCGATGAAAAGGTGGATGATATTCGTAAAAGAGGCAATGCAGCCAGATACGTAGGTTTCTCTGGAGTAAAAACTGGTTTAAAAGACAAAAGTTTACAGGATGAGTGTGTTGAGAGTGGCATTGAAGCTTCTGAATTTCCACAAAACATCAGCGAAGATGTTCCTTCCTCTTCAATAAATGATTCATCAAATTCAGAGCCACCTAGTAGTAACAATAATTATAACATTTTCCCACAACAGACCTATACAAGCTCAGTAACATTTTCAAAGAAAATAGATTTCAAAACTGTGTTTTTACAATTGATTAAACAATTAATTTGCCAAGCAACATATAAATCTATTGCTGTTCTCATTGCTATTTCCTGCATTTATTACGTTATTCCATTAGCAGAGTATTTACTGGGATTTATGATGGGTGTTTTTGTAACTGTTACCTTCTATGACATAGTAACAAAACTGAGGAAGATTTTAACCACTTTGCCAGATGAAGAATGCCTTTCTAGTCAGCCAATACATGTTTTAGAGATTCCAGCTGTAGAGGAACATGCTGTGGTTGAAAGATATCAAGGTTGGTTAAATGAATTGCCTTATAATTATGAACCGAATAATTATCACGTGGCACGCACAAAGTCTGTTTTCTTCAGAATGGAGGAAAATATTTTGCGTATTCTGGAAACCAGGATAAAAGTTCCAAAGAAAGCTGTCTGGGATGAGCCTAAACATAAATTAAAATTCGTTAAAAAGAGAGCTTATAATTTAACTGGAGCAAAGATAGAACTTCTTCCCCACGGGCTTGCCAGAAGAAGAAGATGGAGTAAAAAATATCCAATTTGTATAGCCCTTGAAAAGGAAGCATTAATTTGTAATGTAATTTTGAAAAGTACAACCAATGATGAATATTCGATAAATAGTTATCACAAAATGGACCTAAAAGAAAAAGTCAAATGTAAATTTGATAAGAAGTATACAAAAAAATTAGATGGAGAAACACAAGATGAGAATGAAATTTTGTTTGTCAATATGGAGAATGAGGAACCAATAGTAAAACAAGAATTTTGTGAGTTTGTGGAAGTAGAAGATACCGATGAAGACGACGATGACAATAAAAATTATAATTACGATTCAGTTAGTGATTATCTCGACAACGAATACGAAGAATGTTTTGTAGAGAATGAAGAAACAGAAATTTATATGGAAGAGAAGTTGAAAAAGAAGGATGAAGACTACAAGGAACAACAGAAAGAGGAGGATAAAATAAGAAGAGACTTGAAAAAGAGTTACACTAGTACTAATAGAAAAAGAAAGAAACAAAGAGATATATCAAGCGAGATAAAAACTTGTAAGAAATCAATCGTAAAAACATGGAATGAAAAAGAAGAAGAGTGGGAAGAGGAAAAGCAGAATAGAAAAGAAGAACAACTGAAGAGCACACAAAGAAAGGAAATGAGGCAGAATGAGATGAAAGAAGAAGATGATGAAGAGGAGGAAGAGGAAGAGGAAGAGGAAGGGAAGAAAATAACTGTAAAAGTAGGAGGAGAAAGAGATAATGAAAAGAAAGTAAAGAATGGACGGAAAGAAGGACAAGATTTAGAAAAATTAGAAGAAGAAAAAGCACAGATGGTAATTGATGACTATGGTAGTTATTATCATAATAAAGTACACAAGAAAAGAAATAAGAAAAAAGAGGAGGAAGAGGAGGAGGAGGATGAGGAGGAGGAGGAAGAGGAGGAGGAGGAGGAGGAAGAGGAAGAAGAGGAGGAGGAAGATGAAGAGGAGGAAGAGGGGAGGGATGGGAAGGGGGATGAGGGAGGAGAACACCATAATAATGGTGAACGAAAAAATAAATTAAAAATATTTATTTTTGCCAGAACTGATCGTGAAAAAGAAGATTGGTACAGACGTTTAATTTTAGCTGCATCTCGATCCGTTAAAAAAAATGATTCATTACTGTTTGCGATTGATACGTCGTCCACTATACCTAATACTCAATCAACGCAACATAAAATCAACGCAGAATCAAAAAGCTCTGTTTCAGCTAGTAATTCACATGAAACCATACCTGAGCTTAATTATAACGCTTATATGGCAAAATACTTGGATAGTAGTTGTTCGCCCATGTCAGAAGGTGCAATTTCCACATCTGTTGAAAACTCACTTTGGATTAATTGTCTAATAGCTCGTATACTTTTCGACGTACGCAAGTGTCCTGAAACTATACATCTTATACGGGATAAAATACAACGCAAGTTATCCAACATAAAACTACCATATTTTATGGAGTGCCTTTTGGTTTCAGAGGTAGCAATAGGTCAAGGATCTCCTGTTATTCACAATGTAACAAAACCAGTAATTAACGAAAGAGGTCTCTGGCTTAATTTAGATATAACATATAAAGGATCCTTGACTATGACTGTTGAAACAAAATTGAATTTAATGAAATTGACAAGAACTGGATCAGTTCCTGATGATACGATTATTTCAACAAAAAAATCAAACGAAGTGATAACTAGATCACCAATTTTCGATAGTGATGTAGAAGATACGCCAGAAACGTCTACAGAAGACGATTGTGATAATTCTAGAACGCAATCGTACAATATGTCCAAAGAAACAACGTAAGTTATAATAGTAATATCATTTTATCATTCATTTCCTTCTACGTCGATATCTTAATCTATCTGGTTTTTCTTTTCTCTCTTTCTTTTTTCGTTTGTTTTTTGCAGATCTACACAATCATCTGGAAGAAAATTTCTTAGTATGGTGGATAAAATAGCTGCAAATAAATATTTTCAACATGTAAATATGTTTTATTACATTTTCTAAAAATTTATTTAGTAACATTCAGATCAATACCTATTAATATTTGCTTTTTCATGTGTTCCAATTATCAGGCCACCGAACTGTCCTATGTTCGAAGGGCTATGGAAGGTGTTTCGAATACGGAGATTCGGTTGATGGTAACCGTTTCAAGTATTGAAGGTTGTCTATCATTAAACATTCCACCAGCACCGTCCGATCGTTTATGGTACGGTTTTAAGCCTGTACCAAAAGTGAGTCTTACCGTAAAACCCGCGGTTGGTGAGAGAACAGTTAATATCGTTTACATAACAAAATGGATAGAAACTAAGTTACTCAGGGAATTTGAAAAACTGGTTGTTTTGCCAAATATGGACGATCTCATTTTACCATTATGTCCTAATTATCCTTATACAACAATACGGTAATCGCATAATAAATGAAAAATTCTGATTGTCGTATCGTATTGTACATAATCCATTGATAAATGAACTACCGTGTAGTATATCCATATCTGATTCATAATTGCAATGTATATTCGACCGGCAAATGACAAATATATTATCGTTGCAAAATTTCGCGTGTATACGCTTCTCAATAGTATTGCTGTTGCAATATATTCTTCTTATGTGTGCATTATAACTTACAAACAAACTTGACGACAAAAGAATTACAATGAAATAGAAAAGAGATGATGAAACGCTTGTAATTATTCCAAAGCAACGAATACGAATTAAGAACAAATTGAATGAAGAATTAAGAACAGACTAATAACAATTAAAGTTGTATTAAATACGTCCTAGTAAATGGTGATCAATTTTTATTCCTCAAGCATTGTTTCTTGCACACCATATGAAAATATTGATTTGTAATTTTTTAATTTTACATAACTTTTCAATATGTCAATTTTTGATCGTTTCTTTGGGACCATGTATCGTGTATTCCTTCGCTTTGGCAATGTGTAAAACTTACATCGTGTAAAACAAAAAGGGCTTAATACGTATTATTTGTGATAATAATAATAATAATATTAATAACAACAGTGTCTCAACGACATCAATGATTATTTTTGCATCAATGGTATCAATGATTGAGAAGTAATATAACTCAATATAAATCTAACGATAGAGTAATTTGTTTATTATTTATAAACATTACTATAATATAGGATTGTAAATTGATCACTTCACAGTCAGAGTTGCGAAATATGAAATAAACTGAACGCCCATATTTATTAGTTTCGAACATAGCATAATAATTGTAAATTATTTCTACACTGCGACTGATATTTCGTGTGTGTACATATCACAATATGACTGTTAAATTAACGTTTCAATGTGTAATGCAAGTGAACTCATATAGATTGAAATTTTAATCTTGTATAAATATATGAAACAAATAAGAATTAGAAGTGTATTCATAATCGTTTAAATTTCTAAATTGACGATTGGCGATTGATTAGTTTAAAACTCTAAACACATGTTCAAATAATTGCTACTGCTCGGTTAAAATTCGGGGTGCATAATCATAACAGAGATAGATGGAAATTGTTAGTTATATTGCTAAAAAGTCATGTATTTCTCACGATAAAATTTCCACAAAACAATATCACAGTTTAGAGATCGATATTCATACAACGCAGAATAGGAAAATAAATTATTTACAGGCGATTTTTGGAACTTGGGTGTGCTAACTTTGAAGAACACACGGTGCAGTTTCCAATTCGCGGACTGTCTTTGCCCAAGTTTCTATTCTCGGTGCACAGACAAGAACAAGATCACCGAGTCTTCGTTTAGCCATTATCACAAATTCTCCTTGGCCATGACGTGCATCACAGGCAGTTGGCACCCTTACACGAACATTTTTACGGTCATGGGAATCGGTAGGATCTGCATCGTTGTTACTCTGTTTCGAAATGCATCAAAATGAACGTTAATTTACAAACATGTCTATGTATACAATTGTGAACAGATATAGCAAAAGAGACAAGGAAAAGCTGTTACCTCATTCTCTTCGATCCGACGTAAAATTTTTGTTACTCTAAGGACGAGTTCGGCAGCTTCTAAATTTGGTCGTCTCTGGACAGCACTTACGGTACCTCTGGCTATGAAATCGCTTTGACAATACGCCTTAGCTAGTTCATCCATAGTACACGGTCTACAGTCTTCCTCCTCATCATTAAATCGTTGCGATACTCCTTGTCGAATGTCGACATACCGTACTTCTAAATCGTATTGTAATCTCGCATTGTGAAGTTCACCAGACGTAAATTCTTCCGCTTCTATGTAAAGTGCTGCGGGTTGTTTTTTCGCATGAAAACATCTATGTGAAGCTATATCTTTGCCGTCCCTCGGCGAGTATATTGACCGAAGTTTGCCATGAGTTTCCAGATATACTCGTACTGGACCTGAAATCTTGGTACAAGTACGGAAACCGGATAACTGAAACGGGTCATCGTTGTTGTTCCAATAGCTGTCGTTTTTCTTATTGACGTTGCCTTTTCCGTGATTCATTCCGTAATTAGCTTTCGATACGAATCCAGCTAAAACAGGGGGCGAGAGAACAACTCGTAAAGCTCCTCGTGGATACCGCCAAAGTACCGTTCCTCTGGAACATCGCAAATATACTGGTCGAACACCTCGGCCTCCACCTCCGCTGCAACGTAATCAGGCAGAGAAAGAAATTATTTACGTCCTGATTAAATATACATTACTTATTTCTATCTTCTTATATGTATATGATTACAATCATATTATATTTTGGTATATTATACATATTCCAGAGATGAAAGATACTCAGACAATTTCCCTGTATCTTTATATCATCTTGATTTTTTCTTTTTTAAATCTCCAGTTGAAATGGAATTATAACAGCAGAAACGGTTCTTTCGTTTTTTAGGATGATAATGGTTATTATCGACAACTGCACTTGGCCACGTAATCATTCTTCCTTTTTAGCTTATTGTACATTTCTTTCTACTTGTGCATATATACATACATACGTGCATACGTAGAGATACATAAATACATGCACGCAGGCCACTCATTCTCCCTTATAAAGGAGAAAGAGATGATAAATCGAATGCTCTAGTCCAGTCCATGCGATCTTTCTTAGGTTTGCTTGTGTTTGTTCGTTGGACGAGGAAAACCGGTTTCACCGTAAGTCGGGCGACTGGTTTCGCGCTTAATAAAAGTTTATATATATGTATATGTACATATATATACATATATGTTTATTAGATACATACATGGTTTCGTTACCCGTTATCAAGAGGAATTTAAAAAGATATACACGTATGCATAAGCACCTAAATGTAAACGTGGGGATAAAATTGATGAAATTTTTGCGTAACAGATTCACTTGGAGGGAAAATGATAATTGCGCGGGTTTCCGAGTAAATCATTGGAAAGAAATGCGGATAAAAAGACAAGCTTACAAATATTTCATAATATTTCAAACTGAATATGTAAATTTTTTATGGACCGATCGAAATCGAGAATATAACAAGAATAAAGAATACTAACCTTCCAATCCAATCACATTGGTCGGCAGCCTGAAGGGCAACATGTTCATAGGAAGGGGCCGATGACACGATGCTAATGAGTAGCAGTAAAGATAGTAAAAGCACCGAACAGGCCATAAATGTGAGCGGTCTCATTTTTCGTGATTCCGTATCGTCTCGACTAAATTTCAATTAGAATTTGCATTTCTGCAAAAGGAAATCTTCCCAATCCGATGTTTCTTAAATTCCAGATTCGATTTAACTCGTAGTAGTAACAGTGGTAGTATACGTTTTCAACATCGTTGGTTATGATTTTTTACAATTTTACAGGGAAAATATCCATGTATATATGCACGTTTTCCTTACACATATGTATATACACTAGTATAAAGAAAATCGGTACTGTGTTAGCAAAAAAATTGTACACGAATGCGTGTACAGGTATTCGACAGTAAAGTTCTTCTTTCTTCAAAATATTGATATTTCACTCTCCTAATATAATTTCGTCGCTGTTACAAGAAAGCACGATACTTGATTTCAGATTAACCATCATTGTTAGAAATGCGAATGGCATAACGATGTAGTAATAGTCTAGCGTTAAAGAATTCAAAGACAAAATAAATCACGAATGTCCTTAGATTGCGCTCACTAGTGTAAACTACTTGCTCTGGTTTCTACACTGCGTATTCTTCGTCGAACGATCGTGTAATGGTGTACGCACGAGGAACACGACGGAGGAAATTCGAAGGATCATGCTTGTTACCATTGAATGCGTTGAAAGTAGAAAGGTTTAATCACAAGGCGATGTTATAGTACGGTGAAGTTAAACCACACGCAAATCTCGATCGGTTTGATCAGCTACGCGTGCCACACCGTTTACACAACTTGTGCACAACTATTTCGAACTATATCGTTTGGTTGCGCGCTCGCTTGCTCGCGTGCACGCACGCTCACTCACTTTCTCTCTAGCCTGACGTTCTTTACCATGCTCGTTAGAGTCCACTTCGACTCGAGTCGACTCGTTTTACCTCGACTCGCTTCGTCTGTTGACTCTCACCCTTCTCTCCTCTCTCTGGTTGGTTCTTCGAGTGGCTTTGTCATGTTTCTGTTCTCGTCTCGTCTCGTTTTCGTTTCCTTTCGTTTCTATACTTTTTCGACGTGATACAAGAACATATCGTTGATCGTATTTATTACCAAAAGAAATTCATTTTTTTCTACGCATATAAATAAAATTTGCATCGTAATAATACAGTAGCTCACAAAAATATTTGAACATTTACTGTAGAAAACTTTTATGATATGACTATTACTATATTTACATCGGACATTGGAATCAACGTGAAAATACATATAGAAATTGTAAGACATTTACTACAAACATCTTAAACATATAAAGATGGTTCCGCTGAATATCGAGGTTTATTAATATAATGAATATTTGATTGTTTAAACATCTTTGTGACCTTTAAGAAACGTATATTTGCTCTAAACATTTTGTAGTTTGTATACACATTTTTAGATTTGTTTCAAATTTTATCAGTATATAATCATGAGATCGAGTTTCAATACATTACTAATGAAATTTCAAAATGTTTTGTATAATACACATACTATATATAAAAAATTTCTATTAATTAATATATCATAAAAATTTTCCATGATAAGTGTTTGAACATTTTCGTGAACCACTGTATATATTTAATAATAAATAGACATAAAATATATACGCTTTGTGATAAAGTATACAATATGCAAAGGAATTATAAGCTATTCTGCTTCACGCCTATGTACGTCGACTGGTTTCGGTCGCCATATGCAACAATTCATTTTTCATGCTGTTCGATCTGGAAAAGAATACGAACATTCCCATTCTTTTTTGATTTATAAATATTCAAGCGCAATTTGTAAATCCATCTTAGATAATGCAACGAAAGGTTATCTCTTACGCTTCCGTACAAAAAGTTTGCCGATCTACATATCCTCGGACAAGCTGATCTGGACATGGATCGTAAGAACGCACGCCCATCGTTTTCATAGCAGTTTTAAAACCATCCAAAGGTAAAAATTCAGAATCATGGAAGAGAATATTTTCGAATATCGCATTAAGATGCCTGAATAAATGGAATAAGAATGAAATATGCACACATATATTTTCAAACGTGACAGTGGCCACAGTAACGTAACATACCTTTCTGTCCAAAGTAATCGTGGCTCTTTGAGCCCCGATCTAAATAATATAAAATCATCGAGCAATTCATACAAGTATTGGATAGGATCTGCTGGTTGATGAATGATCACATGAGAGAGCAGGAAATGGAATATATTGAAAATATTTCTTTCATTCAAGTAATCTTGTTCCTTACATATCGTATGCATCACGTTACTCTATAAAGTTGATTGCGATTCAAGGAATTGAACAAGTATAATAACCTGGCTAGAAATGTGGTGTATCATATGATATATGTAGCATAACAATGTAAACGAATTTACTTACTTCTTTGATAGACTGACATCGTCCAGATGCTTGCAAAGGGAAAACGTGTGACAATTTTTTATTTTGTTTAACATCATATTGAGAGCATTTTATATCTTCACTCATGTTTCTGTCACTAAAAAATTTCAGTTATTACTAGAAAATAAATGTCAGATACGTAACTAGATTTCATACGACCGTATAGTATATGTTGTCAAAATTTTATTACGACGATTAAAACATGTGAAATCTAACATGAAAGATTCGATATTTTCTTTTGAGAGAATGTGTGTGAGTGTGTGTTACCTAACTGTCCCAATCAACTGTTTATTCTCTCAAATGAGAATTTGTAAAATTGACGTACAAATATTATGTATAAGGAAATGGAATTCTTTCTTTTATTTGTAATTATAAGATCTGTGATGAGTTGATGACTCATTAGATGTTTCCTGTTCTACTATACATCATATTCCTAATTTCACAGAGATTGCTTTAATTCTAACCACTATTAATTTCGCAATGTTATTCTATGATATGTCGGTAATGTAACATGTGACATTAAAATGATAAGGAGATATGTGTGCTAAAAACATAGACGAAATCATCGTTACCGCCTGACAAGAAATTTACCCTGTGTCAATATAACAGGTTTCTGTGAAAGAACGAACGAATGGAAATGTAGATGAAATAGCTTGTCATAGTAAAATGATAGGTGAAGTAAATTTCAATTAATTATAATGGAATAACTTTAAATTGACTAAGCCACTTCTTTAATATTGAATACAATTAATATAGAAATATTTCTATTATCTAGTAACTTCTTTTGCATTATGATTATAACAGTAAAATGCGGAGAAAGTACAAGAGCAAAAGATCTGAATAATTTTGTAAAATATATAGAAACTGACACAAACTTGAGAAACGTTATAGAAGTAAACATAAAAATAAATACTAGTATTACGGATAAAATTTATTGAGCAGTCTAATAGTCTAAAAACTTCTTACATCTTAGTAGTGTAAAATTATTGTTCTGTTATTATTTTCACGATTTTGTGAATTTAAAGATTAATTTTATAATTTCTTTCTTTTTCTCTCGTTTCTCTCTCTCACTCTCTGCCTTTTCCTTTTTCTTCCATCTTAGATTTCGTTAAAATCTATGTGTGATACATTCGATTTCGATTGCAGAGGAATGTAGAACGGTAGAATGATGGAATTCGTTCGGCGTTACGTTCGATCAGGGTAGGGCTAGAAAACGTACTGAGAACGTGTGCGGTCGAGAATAATTTCACAGGAGTAAATGTTCAGAGGAAAAAAGAGAAATGAGCAAGTTGATGATGCTGCGTAATTCCTATAATTTCCACAGGGCTTTGTTTTGACAAAATAACAAGTGGGGGTGGGTGTCGGTTTTCACACCCGTGGCTCGGCGGGACCTCTTTCGGGAATGTAAAAAAAGGGCAGAACACGAAACCGGTTCCGATGGATCTTTGTTATAGGTGCCTGCCCTCGCGCCTCACCTTCATCCATCGCATCTCTGAATAAGGACTAACTAAGTGTATCAGGACCGTAACTAGTATACAACATACCCTTATCTTATCGCTGTGAGCTCTGAAATCAAATAAGTTCCATTCGCAATAGTTATGTTCTACTTTCTACTTCGAATACTGTATCTTCTCTCACAATTTCTTGACTAAGCAACATACAATAACTCGCGAATTCATAGAAATCGTTTATAAATATATTATGTGTATGAAACATTTAAAAATATCATTATAATGATATCAATGAGGTGCGACCATCATAATCGTAATGGTAAAATTTCAAACAAATCTGAAAATGAAGTTTTAAAATGTTTTATGTAATACACACGATATGTACGTAAAAATCTTCCGTGGAAAATGTTCAAATAGCAAGCAGCTACGTATGACCTTCTTGTGGGAATTCGTAACAAAAATTTTATTAAAATGCGATTTATACAAGAGACAGATCAAACATTATTAGCGTGAACTCTGTTGAAAGCAAATTGAACATCAACATTATGACAAGTAGCTAGTTCCAATCGTAACTTTCATCAGTGACCAGCTATTTCCGTAAAAAATTAATAAAATATTGTTTGATAGGTTGCAAAAAATTTTCCTAAATTTACATATAAGAAACTTTTACAAAATTTAATAACAGTAATTAGGCACTGATAGTTAATATACATACAACACCGTCATGGTGTCACCAATGGTCATAGCATCAAGTACGACATTTGATGGTGAGTTACTGTTCCGAAGGCGTTATAATTTCACGTGGAACATGCCTACGAGAAAGAGACGAAAAAGAGAGAGGAGACAGAAATTAATCGACAAGTTTTAAAACATACTTTGTTAAAAAGTATTTTTGAGAAAATAAAACGCGCACACACGTGTGCGAGACGGAAAAAGGTAGTAAGTAGTGAAATAAGAAAGAAAGAGAAAAAGAGTGCTTGTTTGCCTTTCGAATTCTGTTGTCAAGTTGTCGTCGGCAAGCTTACTTTGATCGAGCACTAGATGCCCTGGTACACACCTGACTTTTAGCGATAACACTTTGCTCTAAAGATATCGTTATCCCTAATGGGCACACGAGACTCGTTCGAAGAACGGAAAGCTGTTATCGGGGCAGGTAGTTCGATTTAACGCGTTTAATTGAACAAATTCATTCTCAAGAGGGTAAATCCCCAAGTAATTATAATCTCAAAGTGAGTAATCAGATCAGATCTTTTTATATCGAACATAAATCAAACATCGTTAAATAACATCATTTAGCAAAGTTTATCGTCGATCGAATCGTAACGTATTCTTTCCAATTTGTTGATATTTATCATTACGCTGTGTTCTTTTTATGTAAGTTTACATTTTTACAGATACAATTAAAGAAATAGAACTTAAATAGAAATTCGTCTTATCTATTAAAAATTACAACGAATTTTCGCTTTGATTAAGTTTCGCATAGATACATAAAAATCCACTTATTACTATGAAGAGAACAACTGTCGGTAATATAGTGTAAGTACTATGTATTACTTAAGTCCATATGTGTGTATATGAAGAGAGATGCGTTGTCGGGTCGAAAGATTCAACGAGTCGGTAAATTAATAAATTGATGAATGAAGTGGATACTTTCTGGCTCGGTATAGACAGTATTTCACGATATATGATATTACGATGTCTATGCAGCCTTTTTATCTTATCCCTATATGTAGTTCTTCTTGAGTAAGCACATTTATGGTGCTTTGATCAAACGTCCTCGGTTCGTTGCGCTCGCACGCGATAATATTGCTCGTAACGTGTACCTCTTATTACACGTACAATATCCTCATATTACTACGTTCACGTTTCTCTATCGTCTCTACGCATATGTATATCACCACGATGTTATTAATCTTATCTTCGAATCCATTTGCTTTCGTAGTCGTTACTCTTATTGTTTCGTTCGTTTACGATTTTTACATTCACCTTTTCCTCGCTGGGTTACATCTCAGTGAAACATAAAAGATTATCAGATTTTAAACTATTTTGTAATTTTTTATTTTTCCCTGGTTGGTATTTGAGAATCATTAACATTGAGGTGAATGAAAAAACGAATGAATAAAATAGTATCGGTCGATAATTTTTGTCATTTACTTGTGTTTGAACAGTAATATTTGATAAATATCATTGAGCAAAGAGAATGGTCATAACAATGAACATAGTCTTTCGAAATTCCACAACTTTCAGAAAGTTATTTTTCTCAAATTCAAATATCATTCTCAATGGAAACGTATTACCCATTCACTTGTTAGTTAACTCGATATCCATCCTGAAGAAATAAAAATAGTATACGTATGCGATGTTAAAGATTAAAGGTTGAAAGCTCAGCGTGATGCGCACCCCCATGGTGCGTTCCATTTTGTCCAATCGGCTCGATTATCAAAACGGCGCCGCATAAGTGCGAATGCACCACTTTCAAAACTGTCGGCAAAATATGTATCGCCCTTCTCTCTGATTCCTCTCATTTCGTACGCGTTTTATCATTTTATCTCGTATATCGATGCAGATATATCGATACGTGCTTATGTCAGGATGTACACGACGTAAAGGAATCGGGTTTTCGAAATAAAAGATTTCTTTGTGGACTATATGTATATATTGTATATGTATCACTATAAAATATCGAAATAAAAAAATAGAAAAAATATCAAATACTATCGAAAGAAAAAGAAGCGAATGAGAAACTTAGAGTGTCTTAGAATAAAGTTTAACTAATCGTAATTTTATATTCTGCTGTAGAGCTACATAATATATAGTTGTATAAAATCTCTGTATTCTGGTACGGTTAGTCTGTTAGTCGACAATAAATATGTATGCGGATGGAATGAAAAGATTCAATAAAGCTAAGTTCCAGCTTTGTCTAGGTCCATGCGTCAGTCGCGAGAACCTTCGCACCTTTTTAAAAAAACCATTCTCTCTTGTATTTCCTTATGAGTTTTCTGACTTAGTTCCCTAAAGCATCGGTACTAGGAACATGTAGTCAACGAAGAGGAAAAGAAGAGAGAATAAGAAACATCTCAGAAACCGCATTCGTCGCGGCACGATGGCGCCCTATGGGCGCCGTCGCACACTCCCTACTATATAGCTACGATGACAGACCAGGTACGTAGCTTTAAATGTGAAATCTTTACAGATAAGATGCAAAGGATCTACAATGGCGTTTTAGCGATTTCAAGAATTTAATCGCGTATAAGATGTTAAACAAATTAAGTATGTAATCCACATGTGAATAATGCAGTACAAAAACAAATAAGCTGAGAAACTAAGGAACTAAACGAAACATCTTGTTCGAAAAATCTCTCTCGGATAAAATTTTAATTTCATTTCAAATGATCATTTTAAGTGGACAATTTGATGAATTAGATAATGATTTAAACACGAATATATATCACGAAAACTGAGAATGCTACAAAGATGTATCTGTGCGTAAATGCGATTAAAAAAATAAGAAGTTGACAATATTGAAATTTATAGAAATTTTTATAGACCAATTTTGTTTGAAATTTCATATTTATTTGAAATACCGTTCGATTAGAAAAAATTCGAAATAGTTTGTCCGGGTACCACGAATTAAAGATACACTGCTGATACGTGAATATATCTTTATTTCTCTCTTTTAGATAATCTCAAGCAGTTGTCTTTGTTTAACAGCCGACGTGCTACAAAACCAGCTCTCCAATAAGCTGTCAGTACTTTCCGTAGAAGAACGGAAAGAGCCGAACCTGATCAGCCTGCGCTCTGCGGCCGACGCGTCTCGCCCTACGTCACAGTGAAGTATGTGCTCTCGGATGTAGAAAATGGCTGCGCTCTTCGCCACCCCAGGTCGGCGCGGATGTAAATACGGCCTGTGGATCAGTTTAGGAGTGTTTATCGCGAAATTTGTTTGTGGTGAGTATATTCGTGATCTGTTTTACAATTGTACGTACGAGATGTATTTTATGTAAAGTGGTAAGTGCAACAGTGTACAATGTACCAAAGAATCGATCGGATGCGGATTCTCGACGTGAGAACGATTAATGTATGCTGTTAACCATTGTTCGCCTTTTGCTACACGAATGAACGTTCTGCCGTTCCTGTTTCTATCTTTCTCTCTCTCTCTCTCTCTCTCCCTCCCTCCCCCCCCCCCTCCTTCCCTCCCTCCCACTATGCTATTCTGCTCCCCATCGCCGCTATTTCTCTTTCTCTCTCAATCTTACTCGCTCTCGTTTTGATTAATGATGCTGCAGCACTACTTTTTCCTTCAACATATTGACAACAAACACATGCCTGGTCTTCTAATGTTTTGCGAAAGCGAAAGATCAAAATACGATAAGATTTTAGGGCAATCTTCTTTTTTAACGCGATTTAGAGAATTTCCTTAAGCCTTAAGTGATAATGGTACCGAATAGCGGATTCGATGGTGTTTCCGCAACACTTATTACGATTCCTTTCGGACATCTATATGTGTATCAGTTTTATCGGTACTATTTACAAACTTCAATTTTTCGTAAACAAACGTGAGTTTCGATGTTCGTGAGTGCGCAGACTGTGATTCACTACGCGACGAGTGTATTTTTGCAAAAGGAATTCTTATACCAAAGTAGCGCACGTTCTTTCTTACCCTTGACTCGGAGATGAGAGAAGGAGGAGAAGAAAAGCGAGCGACGAGCAAGAAAGAGGAGGTTCGGCGTTAAGGTTAGGTACTGAAATACCAACAACAGTGTTTCGTTGCTGTTATACACTCTAAAGTTCCCCTCGACTGTGCCTCGACCTTTTCCTACTTTTCTTTCCTTTTTTTCACGTGACTCGCGCCATATTCGAGTGGTCTCATTGGTTTCACGTGTGACTATCCTGTATTTCTGTCTAGTTGTTTGTTTGTCCCCGTAGCTTCAGTTCAGATTAATTTTAGGCGTCGCCGAAATTGCTTTCTCGAGAGAACGACTGACTTCTTAATCTCCAAATTCATTGCTTTCCTCGAACGGATTTTGACAGGTTGGATGTAGGCTTGTGTTGCGTTGTTGCGTTATATTCAGGTTTCACGATCCACACCACTATCTCTAAACACTGTTCAAATTCCATTCCTTTTCCTTACTCTTTACTCATCTCATGCAGTACCATCGTGCTCGTATCAACAATGTCAGATTCGGTAATTATAGTTTAGTAACTTCTCCCAATTTTCACTATTTCATGCCAGTTCCTTTTTTACTTAAAATTATCATCATGAAACGAACAGATTTATCGGAGGAACTTGAGAAATTAATGTACTTTTTATTATTTTATAAAAAAATATCATATTTAGAATTTTTAATTTAATTTATTTAATGTTCAAAATTTAATAAAAAGGATAGGTTGTTTCGTAAAAGGGGACTGAAATTAAATAATCAGAATTAGGAAAAATCACTGAACTGCGCAATTACTTTAGATTTTCGTATCATTGTGTCTACGGAAAAACTATTGTAATATGTATTATATGTACATATATAATAAAGATGTAGAACAGTTCGCATCTCGTTAAACACGATATTCATCGCGCGGCAGATACACTGCGCCATCATGATGTCTGAACTCTGCACATATCAATTGAAACCGTATTATTACATATCATATACATTTTCCTAATTAACAACGAGAATATATATTCGTAATTAAGACATGTAAAAAGTTTTATATACATACGTTATACATCGTTTGTTAATACGCTCTTCTATAGAAGATATAAAAACCGACAAAACCTTGTCGCTTGATACATATATATATTTAATACGATATCTTATTAGTTAATATGTAGCTTAAGATTTAATCTGGGTTTGCACTTTTACTTGCGCCCTTCAATTTTCGTTTTGTACTCTTCAATGCTATAAATGCTACCGGCTTATGTTAAGGTTGCTGTCAAGCAATTTCTAATACGCTTTAACTCTTTGATCTTCGGTAAATGTTAGTCGCACCAAAATAAAATGGCGCAATTCTAGCGAAGAGACCTGAATACCGGTTAAATTGTTGATACTTGATTGGAGTTGAAGATTACAGGGAAATCTTAATATCTGTTTTACATCAATATTATTTTTTGTCACGCGCAGAAGCTAAGATCGTATATGGTTAAAATGCATCGTATTGTTAGTTTTCTCGCTATTCTATATGTACTAATTATTTTGCGAAAGCCGTACAAAAGAATATCTATGTATGGAAACTTATCGAAACTTATTCGTTTGAGCACCTAGGAAGCTATCTGATTCAATTCAACTTAATTTAATTCAACTTTTCGTTCTCCTTTTCTGGATTATATCGAATCTCTCATTGAACAATTCCTATCTTCGAAAAATACATATCAGTTATTGACCATTATGAGACTTTCCTTTGACATTTGCGAAATAAATGAAGGATAAGGAGGTAAAAACAAGGAATGTCTTTTTTTTCATGATTTACCATTTTATAACACATTTTTGTGATAACTAAGACTCTGGAACTATTAAATCATAATGATTATAATATTCAAAATATCTCTATAAGATAGTGTTAAAGATTTAGTACACTAATTAAAAATGAGGAATGTCCACTCTGTACTGGAACGAAATACAGATAAGAATAATTAATATTTTATTAATCATTCTTTTTTGTGATGTCTAAGCAAGATATAAACTTCATTTTGCGAACAATACAGTTAAATTCATTAGATGTTATTTCTTTTCTAGTGGTCTAAAATATTAAAACTTAATTTTCCTAATAAAGCTATTTTGTGACGTTTCTTGTTTTTCTCCTTACTCTTCAAATAAGGATAAAAGAAACACGTGACCGAAACCGCACTAAACATGTTTTACCTCTCTTGGAAATTGTTGGACAATCGTGCATCAGTGATTTCCTTGTACGGTGCGATCGGCACATACGGCATTATTATGCCGCAGGCTAAAAAACTGGTCGGTTATGAACACATGCTTTCAGCAAAATACAATTTAAATTTGAATTATGGATTATTAACAACACATTTCAAACCTGAGAAATTATCCAATTCTTTTTATTTTTTTCTCCTTTTTTATTTTTTGAAATTATTATCACGAAGGAAAAGCTTACATTTAACAAAAATATTAACGCTCGTTATCTTTAACATATACCGTTACCGCATAATTAACTTAAAATGTTACATTATTTTGCAATTTTCTAGTTTACGTATAATTCGTTATTTTTATAAAAATAAATAAGAATTCCGACAGAAGCCGGAAAGGGGAAGAATCAAAGGGATGGAACAAGAGCAGCACACATTCAGAAGATTAATCCTTCATCTAAATATTTGAAGATATAAATAGAGCGGTCACCGTAAAATAGACAAAAGAGTAATTCTGCGACAGAAGATAAGCGATTTACCCGATCCTTCTCATTCTTTTCGACTCTCCTTCTATTTCTTGTAGATATAATTCCTTTTTGTCGGAACTCATGGTCATTTAGATCATACAGACGTCATTTGTTGTTATTTCAAACGTTAATAATGGAATAACGATTCTTAGCGACCATTTTTGTTAATTTCGTTCATTTTTACTATAATATTTATACATAGAATAATTAAAGAATTGAAGTAAAGATTTCAAATAAAAAAGAAAAATACATTCTCGTTAATTTTGCATGTTACGATCATAGTTCTAAAAGCTACAATAGATTATTCTAGTATTCCACATAAATTTACATTATTTACTATTCCAATTCCACGATTGTGTTAATTTCAGCATTAGGAATTACATGTTATTGTGAAGGGCACTGTCCAGATGATCGAGAAAATGGAACTTGCGAGGGAAGACCTGGTGGTCATTGTTTCAGTGCAGTAGAAGAAGTTTGGGATGCAGAATCAGGAGAATATGTGCCTGAATGGTCATTTGGCTGTCTACCACCAGATGAACAAGGTTTCATGCAATGTAAAGGATACCTTGTGCCACACTTACAAGGAAAAAGCATAATATGCTGTAACAAGAGTGCACTATGTAACAAAGATTTATATCCTGATTATAAACCCCGAACTACCACAGTACCTAATCCAATGGCCATAGCATCGACTGCGCCACTTATAATATTGACTAGCATTTTGTCTATATGCTTAATAGTAATTTCAATAGCTATGGTGATCATATATCACAGATACAGAAGAAAAGAAAGGGGCCCTTGCCTAGTGCCTTCTCAGGGAACGCTTAAAGACTTTATCGATCAGAGTAGTGGCTCTGGATCAGGATTACCTCTTTTAGTACAACGAACTATTGCCAAGCAATTAGCCCTGTCTCAGTGTGTTGGGAAGGGACGTTATGGTGAAGTATGGCTTGCGAGATGGAGAGGAGAAAAAGTGGCAGTGAAAGTATTTTTTACATTGGAAGAAGCATCTTGGTTTCGGGAAACTGAGATTTATCAAACAGTGTTAATGAGACATGATAATATTTTGGGTTTTATTGCTGCTGATATCAAAGGCACAGGATCCTGGACACAAATGTTATTAATTACAGATTATCATGAAAGAGGCTCGTTATATGACTATCTCCAAACTACTGTTCTAGATCACCCTAGCCTTTTAGCAATATGTCTTTCAATTGCTTCTGGAATTGCTCATCTTCATACAGAGATCTTTGGCACACGTGGAAAGCCTGCTATAGCTCATAGAGATATCAAAAGTAGAAACATTTTAGTGAAAAAGAATGGTGAATGTGCAATTGCTGACTTTGGTTTGGCAGTAAGATATATAAGGTAAATAATAAATATTGTAATTTGGAAATGTATTATCGTTATCGTGATGATTGCGCAAAACATGCGTGTGCATGTTTGTAGATATCCATATGTATGTATGAAAGAATGAAATAATCATTGTAAGACTTGATTTAGTATTTGCACTATATACACAAAGTTATAGGAGTGTAATGTTTTATTTACAGTGAAAGTGGAGAAATTGATATTGCACCTAATACACGAGTGGGTACTCGTCGATATATGGCTCCAGAAGTTTTGGATGAAACCTTAAACACATCTTCCTTTGACGCTTTCAAAATGGCAGATATGTATTCTGTTGGTCTTGTGCTTTGGGAAGCTTGCAGAAGATGCATTACAGGTAGCAAAAGCTCTATGGTGGAACCATATGCTTTACCATACCATGATGTTGTTCCAAGTGATCCAGACTTCGAAGATATGCGACTAGCAGTTTGCGTAAAACGATTACGTCCAATAATACCAGCGCGGTGGGAAAATGATTCAGTAAGAATAGAATTAATCATATTTTTACATAATAACATCTTAGTAAAACGTTTTTTATATTAAAAAATGTTTTTGCCTTTTGTTACAGATTCTGTTTGCGCTAAGTAAGCTGATAGCCGAATGTTGGCACGCAAATCCAGCCGTTCGTTTAACAGCGCTACGTGTGAAAAAGACAATATCAAAACTACATATTGATAATGCTATTAAAATCGTATAGCGTTCGACGATATTCGTCGGATGTGTTCTATCTTATCGCTAGTAGCCGAAAAATAATTTCTTCCCTTGTAAATAACCCGGTGTACATAGATTTATTGACAGACTGCAAGCCTGAAGACTGAATATTAAGATTTAAAAATACATGAAAATGTATGAATGTGCGAATTTGTATGATCAAATGAATGATCAATTGTGAGTTAAGAAGAAAGAAATTATGAATGAACGTTGTATATGTGTATATCTTTTGTTTTTATGTGAAAGGCGACAAAACATGATACTATCCATGTTTTAACGCGCCTCACTGTGTTGAAATTTATTGAATATGTATTCAACAATGCCTACTACTTAGAAAGAATAATTTTTTTTCCAGCCAAAAAAAAAAAAAACAAGCGCGCATGAACGCTATAAACAGAAACATTTCAAATATATTTAATAGCAAAAATCTATAGAGAAGTGAAAACACCGTTTTGATGATAGCATTTAAATTTATCGTATCTATTCAATGTTACGAATTTATACGTATTAAAATCCCACCTTTAACAGAATCGTGGTAATCTATAATATTCATATGCCTTTGATATGATTGTCATTGAAAAGTGCAATACTACAATGAGTGTACAATTTTATTCAGAAAATGAGATATCTTGCAGGATACATGAAATTTTAAGTCGTTTATAGATATAAAGACGATCTTTATATTAAGAACGTATGAAGTACGTAGCGATTGTAAAATATAAATATTTGAAATATTCTTATATGTCAGAATACCTCAGGATACGAGGTAAATTTTAAATATTCAGTTTCCATACATTTTTTTAATACGCTTATTATTGACTTCTAAGATAGGAAAATTATTTTTTATTAATATGGTTTTCCGTTGTGTTGATTTTGACATTAAATACTGTGTCTCTTTATATGATATTGTATTATCTACATTGTAGTATATAATTTATATTTTTAAGTTAACAAATGTCATATTATTTCGTTTAATTCGTCAATTGTTAAATTTCAAAGCTACGTTTTGGCAATGCAATTTTATTCGTCAAAGTATTTTGTAAGATTTAACATTATTTTGATAGAAATATAGATATATCGATTTGTTCTACAATATTGTTTAGCGGATCGGTAAAATTTACAAGAATTAGAAATTATAAAAATTTTCATCGACAATTCTTAAAAAATTGTCTTTTTAATATTATGTATCCAAATTTTAACTAATTACAGATTGTCGTCACATACAACAAATTACGTGCTCGAAGTCAATCTTTGGTGAGTTCGTAAATTTTCTATGAAAATGGATTGTATCTATGTTAAAGTTATAGCTAATAGTAGGTTGATTGCAAATAATTAAAGTTATATTTTTCACAAGTATTAAATTTAATACTATTCTTTTCCGTACATGTGCAACATTTTTAATACGATTACATAGAATGTTGCAAGTGAGTATTTATATAATTAAGTAACGTTTATGCGCTACAAGGGAATTTTCTTTTCTATAAGTTTTGCTGTAAATATACGAAACAAAAAAATATTGGTCATCAAAATAGAAACAATTTTATAGATAGAAAATCAATACCTACACATTTAGTGTGGTATGATTATATTATGAAGTTATACAGAATTAAATATTGTTACTAGTATGATGGAATAAAAATAATAGAAACCATTTTAACTATCAAATTAACTTTTAGAAGCTTTAAACACAGGCAAAGTAAGAAAAATCTGCATTGTTATAAATAAATTACGGATTTTAAGCATTTATAGGAAATTTAAAAGCGCAAAAATTCCACAGAATGCGTATAATATGAAAAAGTAAATAAACTACCCAAGGTATAGTGCTTTCTATAATATTTGGTAGGTAAGGCAATCTTTCTACGAAAATTTTATATTTTACTAATTTGCATAAAACTCCGCAGTCTAGTTCTAAATTATATAGTTTTATCTTTTACTCTAGTTGTATAAAGCATTTAGATTAAAAATGTAATTCTTTACAATATCTACGAAAAAAATGATCAGGTGATTAAATTAAAATATGTAGCATATTAGTGACATCAAACGCGTATAGACATACCAATAATTTTGAATAGGCATTTGGTTTTTTAATAGAAAATTTTGTTTTCAACAGTTGGCAACTCTGAGTTTTATCTTGAAAGAGACGCCGCGCAGCTTTCCACTTCCCACTCTATTTCGATCCGCCATTTTTTACGTAGGAAAGCGTGTGGTTTGCCGTTGTGTTTTATCGGATTGTTTTACGGAAATACTGACTTGGTAAGTGTTTTAATACCTTCCCCATATTTCATATGTAATTTATTATAAGATTAAAATAACATATAGATATAAATTTATAGTTACGTAGTTGCAACATTGAGATTATGTAGTTATGGTTCGTAGCGTCGACATGAAGATACATGAAGCACGCCATTTCACGTTTATTCAGTTCCCTAATATCATAGTATTTTATATAAATAATTCTCTTTTGTTATTAAAACGTAAAAACTAATTTATATCTAATAGCATGCGATATAGTTATCGTCGAATTGTTTTTGTATATCATGCACAAATAAACTGATGCCAGTTGAACTCCTGATACATACGGTTTGTCGCATGTTGCTCGTTCAGTAAATTTTAATTTTGTTACCCTATAGTAATTTTCTACATAGTACTTGTATATCATATATTTTAGAATCATACAATGAGATATGGATTTTGTATAGATTTAATCTTAAAATTCATCACACGTAAGGATCATACGTAGTTTGAATTGTAGAAATAGTATATATTATCGTACAGAATTGTATGCAAGCATTAATAACATTCGTATATAGCAGTATTAGCAAAATAGTACAAAGCTCTATAATCGTCTTTAATAGTGTAATAATTTATATAATGATTATTATTCATTTACATCTAAATTGTTTACTAAGCTTTTAATAGAACAAGAAGAAATTAAAAAAATAATTTTTAATGTAACTTTTAATGTAATTAAATATGTATAACAAGTAAAACGATTTTAACGTGTGTTGAACGCAGCCTCAATACAGCTTGAATAGTCCTTAATACATGCTTTAATGTTCCAATATTGCATGTGAACAAGCATATATTATATTCCATATATTATGCTCAAAGAATGGAAATTTAACCTATCCCATTCCAAGAGCGATAAAACGTAAGATTAACATTGGTAAGAAGGAAAATAAGTGTAGCGTAGAAATAGTTCCCGCGTTAACTTATTTCTAGTGAACGAAATATAGTTGAAGGTATGTTCGTGATAGGTTTTTGGACACCTCATTCTCACGGTCTGCTGTACTGCAGTTTTCCGATAGGGGTCACTGCTTCAACATCTCGCGCACTAGCGGACGCGGCAAGTGAGACGCCATTGTTAGATTGCGTTCTCGTGTATAAAGTCGTGTGCCTATTATCAGCGTTGGTTAAATCATTCGTTGAAAATAATACACAGTATTCTTCGGTGAGTGTGAGAAAGCGTATGGTGTTTGAACGTAAATTTATACATGATAATTAGAGGGTGATCGTTACCACAGACATTTCCTAGATTTGGTGCGCCATTTCGACAAGGTCGGTACGCTGTCTGTACTACGTATTTTATAACGCACTACTTGTTCGCGGCTTGTGTACCTTTTCATTGCCCTATCGAAGTAAAAATTGAAAAAATTATATTACTCTATATTTAGAAATTACCAAACTGATTGTATCTGCTAATATTCGTATGCGCAAGTGAAATATCTTGGCAAAATTGATGACCTTCGAAATTCGAAATGTTAGATCGTTAGCAAAATGGTGGAAAAAGTGCACTAGAGGGGGAATCTAAACAATCGCGTCACCATTGAATATCATTAATCAATTTTTTGATGCTATGTTTCTTTGTACAAAGTGAAAGCTTGTAAATATTACATTTCAATATACAATGTAATATGTATGAGTCATATTACAGCAAGTTAATTATTCGTTGAAAATACGTGGGATAGAGTAATGTTGACTGGCGTGTGTTGGTTTAATTATGTTAGCAACAAATGCAAATGCAAAAAGTCGTAAATATTCTAAATATACTAGATAGTTTTCTAGTGTTGTTGCTACATAGTATTTATTTTGTATATACTGTATGTTTGGAAAAATTGTACAAGTCAGTAACGACTAATATTTGAAATATTTTTTTTCTTTTGAAATTAGGTTCTACAACGAGCCGAAAATGCCGGGTTTTAGTAGCGTTGGCACATTTAAAATTTTTATCGGTAATTTAGCCGACAAAACATCAAATGCCGATATTAAACCATTGTTTGAAAAATATGGAAAGGTTGTAGAATGTGATGTGGTCAAAAATTACGGATTTGTGGTAAGTTTCCTTTATTCTATGTAACGTATCCGTATCGTAACGTATTGATCTATCGTTTCCTCTTTCCTTACTTTACACGTATAACTCTGTTGGATAGTTGCATCTTGGCCCAAATTCGACGAGCCTTTAATACATTCATACAACAAATATGTTATAATATATTTTTTAACAGCATATGGAGAATGAAGAAGCAGGGAGAAATGCGATACAAAATTTGAATGGACATATAGTTCATGGACAGCCGATCAAATGTGAGGCTGCAAAGAGTCGTAAGGGACCTAATACTCCTACAACCAAAATATTTGTTGGCAATCTCACAGATAATACGAAAGCGCCTCAAGTGCGCGAGTTGTTTGCCAAGTATGGTACCGTTGTAGAATGCGATATCGTGAGAAATTACGGATTCGTCCATCTAGAAGCAACAGGTGATGTCAACGATGCCATCAAGGAACTCAATGGACAAATGGTGGATGGTCAGCCGATGAAGGTTCAAATTTCTACAAGCAGAGTACGACAAAGGCCAGGAATGGGGGATCCTGAACAGTGCTATCGATGCGGTCGCGGCGGCCATTGGTCCAAGGAATGCCCAAAAGGAGGAATGGGAGGAGGACCGGATAGAAACGGATACAGAGACCGAATGTTTGGACGCGACCCGTATCCTCCACCGCCGCCACCACCGTTCCTTCGGGATCGGTTAATGGGTGGTGGCCGCTTTGGAGTAAGTAGTTCTCTTTTTCTTATTTTAGTAACTGTTGAGAATAGAAGTATTTAGTAGGGGGAAGGAAAAAAAACAAAAAGAACAGAAATTTGTTATATAGTTGTGATCGTCCGTAACAATATGTTTCTTTATCTGTGTTGCAGGATTACGAAAGCTACTATGACAGGAGAGGCTTCGAGGACACCAGGGATCTCTACGAGAGGCGGTTTACGGGTATGACAGGGCCCTGTGACATGGGAAGTTCCATGTGCGGGCTTGACTTTCCACCAATGACAATGCCACCTCTACCCCCAAGACGAGACCCAATGCCTCCTATGCCTCCTCTAGGTATGGGATCCATGCGCGACACTGGCTTCTCCCGTGGTAACGAGTATGGCATGTTCAGCCGCCGATCACCCCCTCCAAGTGGCAACAATGGCCGGTTCAGGTGAGTAGAGCCAATTTATTGACTGCCCATTCGTCCGACTTAACATTGTGAACGTTCCAGGCTGGATTGACAGCTCATGCGAATTGGGATTCGGTTATTCGTCGACAAATAAGAGTACTTGCTTTACCGTGTATTTTATTCTTTTCTCTTGTGTATTCTCGATCTCACACATATTTTTCAAATCTCTCTCTCGGGTATATATTATTTTGTGGAAAAATGGCCATTTTTAAATTGCATCGGGCAAATTCAGGTTATTCTTTTGTTCGCGATAAAAAATTTCGAAGCTGCCGTTTCACATTTGATCATTGTTATACAATTTTCGTTAATTTCACATTATTACATCTGTTTCGTTTGTTTCAATTTTTTTTTAAATAAAATCACATGATATGTGTGTACGTATACACGCGAGCGTATATATTCATGATTATGCGTATACGTATACGGTAACGTATAGTCGTATCGTGTATATTACACGTATACTTTTTATTTGTTGCATTACATAGTTGAAACAGCAATCGATATTTTTCCAATCCATGTAGATTGTCGACCCGATGCCCACATGAGTGCAGAGTCTGTGTAATAAAATGCTAATGTGTATCATGACGCTTGGACGTTTCTGTACATTCTAAATTTCAGTGCACCTCAGGCTGCGTACCATCTTTGTCCATGAATGCGGGCAACCCTAGAGAGACAGTCCCGGGCCAGCGTTCAAGTCGTGCAAGAGTAAGTCTTTGACCACTTTTGTTAGCGAGTAGTCATACCTCGTTCTTGTCGCTGGCGCGTTGTACTTCATCAGCTTCTATTTTCCTCGGTGCCAACAAAATCCGAGTCTCGACTGATCGTACCTTGAACATGTCGACTGCTCTTCTAGGGATGTCCCTGTTCATAGACTCTCTTGATCCATGGCGTTAACTGCGAGATTGGCCTGTATGTCTCTCATAAATCCTTTGTGTTTCAAGCGCTCCTTATTACGTACATCACTCAACCGGGAGTGGCGCGGAGGCCTGGGATGAAGAAACGTTCCTAAGGAATGCGAACTAGATTTCTTGATCGCACTACCGCGAGCCAGGATGCGATCCTACAATTCTAACAAACTCTCATACGCTGTAGATAGAAAAGAAAAGAAAAGAAAAAAAAGGGCTGGCGCGATTTTCAGGAACGACGCCTATCGATTGTCTTTGAAATGTCTCGTAAGTAGAAACCAGCTCTCCAGACGCATTGGACAGTAAGTTTGTTTGTATGTCGGCGTTTCTAATAGTTGTTAAGGCCAGTTTCATAGATACGCTTCGGAAACATTCTATTAAACGCGCATCAGTTTCAATGTAGTCTTGGTTCAAAGTAATTTCATCAAATTTTTCAATCGTAATTTTTCGATAGCCAACGGAAGGTAAATCGTAAAGTGTGCATCGCGGAGAAAAAAATTACGAAGAGCGTCATAGATAGTTTCGAGTTGTATGTTAGAAGGGGGAAAAGCAAGTTATGATGCACACGTCGTGTATTTCAATAGATATTTCTGTTTCCAAGTAATCGGGGGAAAGTGTGTAATTCTTTAATTTCTAAGTAATTCGTTTTTACGTTTATTAAAACGAAAAATTTATTTTCTTACGTTATCGACTCTATGATTATATACGTATGATCGTTTTCTTTCAGTTTTTTTTCTTTTTTCTTTTCTCTCTGATTTCAGTTTCATGCGAAGCTTTATCGATCTTAATTTTAGTAAAATTACGTTGTTGCAACGTAAGGATAAAAATTGTATTAATTGATTTATAAAATTGCACTTCGAATTGATTGAAAATGTTAAGTTATCCGTGGAAGTTTCATGAAACCGGCCCCGTGTATTACAATATCGAAGCGAAAAGATATGCAAAGAATTATGAAAACGCGCGTGTACACATTGACACGAGTACATACCTATTCCGCATACGTGCATATGCACACATATACACTTGAACAAATACACAAATTTATGCAGAGAGAGAGAGAGAGAGAGAGCGCACGCGAGGAAAAGAGAGAGAGGGCGAGAAAAAGAGAGATAGATGGATAGGGGGAAGAATTTGCTTCAAAATTACGATCCATAAGTTCTTGAAGCTGACTTCTACTCACGAGGTTCAAAGCTTTTCATGTATGTAAATCCATTCGTAAACTTTCAAATAGAAAACAGAGTTGATTGAATTTCTCAATCTTTCTGAATACTTTGAATTTGTTGTTGCATGTAACCTTATTATCCTACATGATCCCAGCCTGGGCTGCAAATGGCTCGTTACGTTCTGATTATATAAACTGATTTATAATTTGAAAGTCGCATGGGTTAAAAATCCAGTCTAACGCTGCCTGCCTTATATGACTGGCCAAAAAAAAGAAGAGAGAGAGAAAAAGAAAGATCCCATGTTCTTATCATTGCGAATCTTGAATTACGCGTCCATTTATTAATTTGTTTTCCTTCTAGTAAATGTACCTCGTATGAAATAAAGCGGATAGAAATACTTGGTTACTGCTTGCATTCAGATATTTTGGATATAATTTAAGTACGCGTAGCTTAACACATATACAAAACTACACATACACGAACAACATGTATAAGAGAAATAAGTCCGAGTCGAATTTACTATTAGTTTGATTTTGAAGCGATAATAGATTCGTTGTCTTGGGTAGATATCTGGTTAGCATGCGAATGCGCGCCACCTTGTGCAGGTTCAAGTTTTAATCCATATGTACATACGTTTGCACAAGCATTCTTCCGAATAATTACGATTCATTCGGGCAATATATATTCGTCAGTTGATGTTCAAATGTGCATCTGGTTGGATAGGTAGTTAACCGTGGATAAATAGCATCTTCCGTAATTGTACACGAGCATATTTCATGTACGTATTCGTCTGTTTCATAAATACGTTCTTCTCTTCCCTTCTTCAGTGATTGTGCTCGTCGTCATATTTGGTCGATGGTAGCGTCTTCCTTTATTTTGTACATTGTCTAAACGTAAAACTGCCTATGAAAATAGTTTCTTGCCGAACCATTTCCGACCTTTTTTTTTTAACTACTTTTAACAGTCATATTAGGCAGCACGCGACAATTTTTCTTGCATTATCCATTATACAGGGACTAATTCACAAAGTTAAGCCTTGGACAAGGGAGCAAGTATGGTGTATATATTGATCTTTGATCAATCGTAGTTTCGATTATTTATTATACCGCTGTTATAGTAGAGGCATGTACGAGGACTTCAGCCGAGATTCATTTGAAGAGCGTAGGTAAGTAGACGTGTCAATTCGGGTTAAAAATTGATTCACACTGAATTTGTGTGTCGAAATGTGTCCAAATATTCGATTGTCAATTGAATTAATTATGCTCTCTTCTTTGTATGCCACGATGCGCCAAATTGCCTTTTCTTCTTTTATATTCTCTTATTATTCTCGGTTATTGAGAAAGTATTTACTGACAAAATTACAGTTAGTACTAGATTGAGATTAAAGCTTGCTGACACGTGGAAATGTAGAAAACTTTAATTGTAGTGAAAATTCGCTGCAATTACAGTCATACAGCATTACGATCTATTTAATTTACCTTTATCCGCCTGTTTATCTACTGTTTTAACCGGATAAATTGGAACAACAAGAGAACATTGATGAAAAAAGAAGGAAGAAGGGCGATGTGTGGATTTTGCAAAGAAGAGAAAACCGGAGAGTGCTGGTAGAATGTATATATATAACTTGAAAGTTTTAGTAATTTTTGTTGGCATAAAAAGTACACATGATACTAATACACGTTGCCGAAAATAATTAGCGAGAATAACGAGGAAAAAACGTACTCATTACGGTGTTTCCACCAAATTTCTCCCATGAGTAACTATCTTTCCCCCCGTACCTTAAAAAAAATTATATATATATACGGTATATAAATCGTTCTCTCTGTCGGTACGTAGATAGTACGATTTTTCTTTTTTCATATGATATAATACGACGTACCACCCTTGTCTACTTACCTATCCGCCCTTTCTGTATCTCACAAGTTGTTCCTCTCTTAGCTCGTGTGGTTTTTTCCCGATTTCTTTTTTATCGATCTCGTATAACTGACGTAGATTCATTTTGGTTACCAGACCGGGATTACGAGGGCCATCGCCGTCGCGCCGGTTCGCACCATACTAAATCGTCGCGTCGGGCTCGGATCGGTCTCTGTCGGTCTGTCTGTCTCTGTGTGTCGGGTCTGTGTCTGTCGCTAGCAGGAAGCCTCGGGACCGAGATACTCTTGGCCGTCTATGTCTGTCGATCTGCACGCGCGAAGATCTACCATTCGCCCGCTCTATCCGGAAAACATGTACTCTCCTCGTGATGCGCTATTTAGACGAGAATCCCCGCCCATCCTCCTAAAAATAAAAAGAAAGAAGACAAAAAGCAAAAAAATATGATACGGACGATTTAAACAAGCAACAAACAGAATGATAAAGTATTTTATTGAATTTACAGGTTTTTTTTCTATGCCGTCGCCTTTATACCTCCTTTCATCATTATTTTTCTTTTTCTCTGCCACTTCTCCTCCAATTTTCCTTAAAAAAAAAAAAAGAAAAAAATTCCCTTGCACACATTTTATATACATGCATACGTGCGCGCGCGCGAGTGTGTGCGTGCGTGTATATGTGTAAGCGCACACGCATCTCGTCGTGACGTTCGCCCGCTTTCCTTCCGTAAACCTCCCTCATCGGACCTATATGAAGTTTTTTCACGCGTGTCTCGATTCAGTAATATCGAGAATTTTCTCTTTTAATGTAAGAAAAATATATATTTGTCGTAGCATCCTCCTACCGAGACAATCTTTCAACGCGACTCAATTCGTTTTCCTGAATTATATTCAGTTCTTTATCAAAATGCGAGTATTACTAATATTATCGCAAATGCTTAAAAACAATTCCGTATCTTCATGGTCGTGAAAACTGGTGTAATATGTCGAACGCTGTTGGTAGGACGATGCTATTAACCCTATACATACATAGATGCATACGTGTGTATATGTATAAACATGTATGTGTATGTATACATACACGCATGTGTATATGTATATATGTATGTATGTATCTCGCGTCGTGTTCGATGCTGTTTCTGTGACGATGACGCGCACGTAACGTGTATTCTTGTTTCTCGATCGTACGAAACTTCCACGCGCTTCTAAAGCAAAAAGAACTTAATCGCGGCCGCTAATGTGGTAAACGGAGGAAAGCAAGAGTTCTTTCAGTAATACATTGAGTATCGAGATTTGATAGCAAGAATATCGATCGATTTGAAGTTTAATCATAGTATAGAGAGCGCATTAAGCAGAATTGAAAAGTATGAAATTAATAGTCGCAAATATAACATAGAATATACGTCGGGTCCCTTTTTGTAACGTAATTTAGATGGGCGTTTTTTGACAACGTGTCGTAATCACAAAATCGGAGCATCGTTCAAACGTTTATTCGACAATATCTAATTGTTCACTTCTCCCCCATTTCTTTTTCTGTCTTTTCTTATGTTTATATATGTATATATATTTTTATATACTTATATATATAAGAAATGGAGAGAAAAGTGGTCCTGCGTTTAATCGGCATCATGCGCGATATTCCTTTATCGTCGCGCCTCGGATAAAATCTCAGTTTGTTCAAGCAAAAACCGAGTTTCGTGATGCGTGTAAAAAATGTGTTGTAAATGACAAAGAACGGTTGTTCGATATTATGCGATGATAATTTTTGCCGTCTAGCGTATGAAGTAACACCCGAAGATGGCGACGATGTGCGTGCGTGTGTTTTACCGATATCGTCTAAATATTCTTCCGCCGTATAATCATAATGCTTTTCGATACGAGATAATAGGGATACTGTCGTATTTATGTGTAACTTTACTTTCAACGAGAGAAGTGCGTGCGGGTTCGACTGTTCGAATCGGTTCCCGATTACCAAACAATAAAAGTCTTAAAAGATACAATTTCAGAGACCCAGTAGGTTCAAGATGCGCCGATTCTGTATGGGAATCTAAATCTCGGTCGTGCGAATATTATATCGTTAATCTGTAGTAACGTAATATCGTTTTATTAACATATTAGAATTAATTATCGTGAATAATTACCGAAGATTAATACGGCAATTGCAGTTGTGCTCCGTTTAGCTTATAAATGCATACTTACATACACACTAACAACACACGTACATACGCGCGGGTGCGTCCATGATACACCCCTTCATACATACATATACACACAACACACACACACACACAGATATACCAATAACCACCGTTTTTTCGTTTTGAACAGCGTATACACATTAATGACGTGTGTAATATTTCTCTCCCCCTGTTTTTCCTCTGTTCCTTATTTCTTTGATGATACGACCTGTTTTCAAAGGTAATTAGATTAATGATAATCATACTAATAATGGTTTAAAGAAAGGAATGTAATAACAATGTACTTGTGAAGATTCACAAAAAAGGCGTTTCGTGTTCTTTAATCATCATTTGCACCGTTTTTCGTCACTCAAGGTAATGACCACCCTTCCTCCCTTATAACCAGAGCCTTTACTATACCGTCCAGTCCCTATCACCTCCGTAAGGTTTATTATCTAAGAAGACACACGCCCCATATAATCGTTAGTTAAACGGATGTACGCGCTTTTTACTGGCTTCCTGCGTGTCGTGCGTTATAAACGTGCCGTGATCATGAGATACACGATATTGGCGATTCCTGAATAATCGAATATGCGTGTCGTCGACCTCATTTTCGTCGTCGCACCCTCTTTATTAAGTAAATCGGCCAACATACACGTACAGTGTCTCCGCGTAGTTACGCTCCTTATATTCCCTATTTTTTCTTTCGTGATCGCGTAAGAGAAAGATTTAGATTAGTTTTCCCCTTAGAAATCGGTACATTTATATGTTTTTACATGTCTAAGAGAGACACCTAAAATTACATATTTATACAGAATACTGGTATGTAACGTTATAGGCAGAAGGTATTATGGGTAACTAATTTCTTAATAACCATGCTCATTATTCTATTGTATATACAATAGCGTTATTTCTGTATGCGATTCCTTCGCATCTTTCATTATTTCTTTCGTTATTTATTTGGATACAAGTGAACGATCGCTCTCACAAATCGTGAAATAGCAATAAACGTAGTTGAAATATACGCTGAACGATGGTATCAATTTCGTACACACACATACACATGTATATCCATTTTTCGCTGCACAAATGTTAGTATGTATTTTTTTTTCATTATTTTACACATTCTTTTCATTTTTTGGATATCCTGCTGAAAATATTGCAATTTTTACACACCGAACCTTTCCCCTTTTTTATTACTTAACGATTGTGAAAAAGTTGTTGGACTGAGCTTCTAGTAAGCAATCGTAATAATAGTTTCGGTCAGCTTAACGATAGGGCTCGCAATTTACATGTAGAGAAATACTTAAGCATGATCCAAATACCATTTGTAAATAAAATATGAGGAAATTCTATACTATTAAAGATCATATGTATCGTTAAACATGCGTTCTTAGACATGAAACGAATCTTTAGGAAAAATTTTATTAAAAAAGATAGGCAGGCGTATGATACTATTCTACATACGTCTCAGTTAATGTTACGTAATTAAAACATGCGACAGCGACGTTCGACGCGATTAGCATACGCGAGTAAGTCATGGAGCGAGCCAAAAAGAAAAAGCGAAATTTATCGACTGATACGTATAGATACGTATGTACTTATGTTGTGCCATCGTGTTCGGAACTTGAATATGGAAAGCACAATTTCGTCCCATGTTTGACGGCAATTCGATCGATCAAGTCGTCGAAGATTACATTCTACCGGAGTTATCACGTCGATCGGGAACGTCTGCGGTGACCTATGCACGTTATTTCGTAGTCTTACGAACATATCCGCCGTTGAAGCCGTTGCAACCGTTCAAGTTGAAATTCGTCGGGTTGCCGAGATGTGCACAAACTCTCATAAAAAGGTCGACGGTATGAGAATTCCCGAGCCAAGTAGCTATCGGAAATACATACGTACGAGTCCCTCCACGAACTAATGCAAGTATATCAGTCACTCTATGGTAGACGACGCGTGACGCGCGAATTTTGAAAAGTGAAAGATAAAGCAAAAAAAGATATCCACGTATTAAAGGAAAAAAAGCTGTATCTGAAAACGGAAAGTAAGGCGCAATAGAGATATATTACCGGCTGTATAGAAACCGGGACAACGATATACATTTAACATGCGTATGTGAGGACGGAAGTAAAATAGCCAAAAAACCGGGACGTGTTATTCTTCACATGCGCGACAAAAATTATACGTGTCTCGTACCGGGTCGTCGGTTATCAATTATCAAAAAAGTGATAGAGACGCGCCGCAGAGAAATGTAAAAAGACATTATGCATATTGTAATGTGATGTATGATATAGGACACGATAGAGCCCCTGCCTCAAGCGCTTTTGGACATACTTGGAAGGAGCTGGG
The DNA here is from genome assembly GCF_040668555.2 of Bombus flavifrons. Taxonomy (NCBI): domain Eukaryota; kingdom Metazoa; phylum Arthropoda; class Insecta; order Hymenoptera; family Apidae; genus Bombus; species Bombus flavifrons. The sequence goes on along the minus strand of NC_138455.1, from coordinate 3,846,624 downwards.
CTTTGATGATGTCGATTACGAAAGGAAAAAGAAAAAGAAAAAAGATAAATAGAAAAAGTAAAGGAGGGAAAAAGAAAACAATAAGAGAGAGTTAGAGTGAGATAGAGAGAGAAATTAGCACAACAACGTATCCTATGAGGTGAGATGTAATTGTCGACCAGGACAACTTTCTGTACTTCATTGACAGAGGCACGCCATGACTGACAAAAGTGGTGGTGAATGATGATGGTGGATATGGGCACCGCAGATCCCACTTTGGACAAATATGTTGGGTGTAAACCGCAATGTACCAAGGCAAGTTTACTCTGTATCATTCTGATCCGCGTGAAAATGCAAGTAAAACAAAAAAAAACAACCACACGTGTTTTCTTCTCTGAAAATATTAAAAATTCGTACATTTCTTTGTCTGCTGAACTTTTTGAGAGTCATGTTTTCTTTCTTAGGAGATGCAGCAGTGTATGCGCATGTTCATTAAAAACTACGATACGAAGAATATGCGAATATAGGTGTCCAGGCTCTAAGGTAACATCGGATATGGTGATACTGCAAATTTGTTCATCCCCAACACTCTTCTCTATGTTATGTTAACATTGGATTTCTTAATATTTTTCTCGAATGTATGGAAGCACAAGAAGAAGGTATCGTAAGGAAAGTAGAATCTCTATTCCTGCACCTTAATGTTCCTTTTTACGTAACAGAAAATTTTTAATGATCGTAACAGTTAGCGTTTGTAACTGTTTAAATGCGCTGTTTTATTACCATGATTTTTTGCTTATCTTCAGTATGATACGACATAAATTGTTCGAATCTTTATTCTTCTTTATCCTCTTCCCTTTTTTTAATCAAATGTGTTAAAAATGTGAATATATGTATATATCAATACATTTAATAATTAGTGAAAATCAGTTGTACATTAATTATAAAGGCATACGATACCTTACCTGATGCAGGATACTACTATGCATTGTTTTATTTGATCAAAGTTTATATATATCACGGTCTTAGTTTATATTGAAATTTGGTGGTAAGTACAATAACGCTAAGTTTAATAAATAATGCGTACATGAAATATACTATCAGGATATAAAATGAAACAAAAAATTATTCTCTTTCTGAATTTAATAAAGTATAATACATGCGTATTAGTTGAGCAGTTAAGAAAGAGATAGTATATGTGATCTGTATATAAATAATTCTATTAAATTGTTTTCTTAAATGCTAATTACGTTTTGAACATAAAAATATAAATATTAATATGATAAACTTGTAACATGTAAATATTATATATAATATATACCTTTTTTTTTTTAAAGATATTGCATACATTAAAGATAACAGTTACTTCAAATTTTTTTCCCCTATGAATTGCCCAACATAATAAACTAACAAGTAATAATATATTATATGCGCCGATGGAAAACTAATAATATGTTGCATTAAGCAAGTGTTATGTAAGTTTATTCAAGTGATAATAATAGCGTATCATATTTGTATATCTTTAATAATAATGTATTACAACATTTGCGAAAAGAATTATGGTACAGTTGATATTAGTAATATAAAAATATTAGTATCATATATAAATTTTCATCAGTCACTATTCAGTGCAATAAAAATGTTGAGGTAACGTATAAAATGACAGCAATAAAGATAACATTTTAATACAAATAGAGTTAAAAGTGCACGTGATTTCGTTGGACTTTGCAACAGCAAGTGACGAGTAGCTCCGCCACGAATTAGTGGCGTATCGTCGATATTCATGTATGGTAAATTGTTACTTTAAGTACCAAAAATCTTAACAAATGGCGGTGCACTTACGGTATGATAATTTAATATTGTATATATATATATATCTTTTATTCTATTATTTATCATTATCACACTTTAATCTAGCTTAGGGTTGAGGTTATGTTCAAATATTAATAGAAGGTTAGGTTTTACACGCCATTGTATCATGTGCTTGCATGATTGTGATTCATTGAAGATGAAACTTGAAACTATTCGAATTTTTTTTTATAAATACGTATAAAACAGTTTGTATTGTTTTTTTTCTAACATTGTGTGCGTGCGCGTGCGCGCGCGCGCGCGCGCGTGTGTAAAATTTATGTCCTAAATTTGTAACAGGAATATCGTAAAAAATATATTCAGGTTATAATTTGTTGATGCTGTCTTTTTTTTGGAATGTATAAATCCTTATTGGAAGAGAGAGGAAGAGAGAGGAGATATATGTATAATATATTAATTTATTTCGAGCGTAAAATATTTATAATAAATCTCACTGAGAAATGGGTTTATACATGCAATTGAGATAATTTCAAAATATTTCAGGGAGGGCCTCCTATTAGGCGTGGGTAATCCTCTTCTTGATATTTCAGCGACTGTAGATAGGAATTTTTTAGAAAAATATGATTTAAAATCGAACGATGCAATTCTTGCTGAAGAAAAACACAAGCCAATGTATGATGAATTAGTTGAATTGTATAATGCAAATTTTATCGCCGGTGGTTCTGTACAAAATACTATGCGGGTAGCACAAGTAAACTCTTTATATTATTTGATGTATTATATTACATTAAAGGAAATATCAGACATTGACTATCCCATAGTGGTTCCTGGAGAAACCACGAGTTGCAACTTACATGGGTTGCGTTGGAATAGATAAGTATTCCAAAATTCTGGAGGATAAAGCACGTGCAGATGGCTTAAATGTTTGTTATCAATATACAAAGAAAGAACCTACTGGTACCTGTGCTGTTCTTATTACTGGTAATGAACGTTCCTTATGTGCTAATTTGGCTGCAGCCACTTGTTTTTCACCTTCACATATAGAAGAATCTGAAAATAAAAAAATTATAGAAGTGGCAGAATACATTTATATTTCTGTATGTATCAACCTAAATCTATTTAATTTGATTTGGTTAAATTTGAACCTAATATAAAGTATTACACATTAAATTTTAGGGCTTTTTCTTAACTGTAAGCCCAGAAACAATCCTGATGATTGCACAACATGCTTTAGAAAAAAATAAAATGTTCATAATGAATCTGAGTGCACCATTTTTATGCGAATATTATAAAAAACCAATGTTGGAGGCTCTTCCTTATGTAGATATTTTATTTGGTAATGAGGCAGAAGCTGATACATTTGCAAAAGCAAATGATTTTAAAACTACGGATAGGAAAGAAATTGCATTGAAATTGTCACAAATGGAAAAACTGAATAAGAAAAGACAAAGAATTGTTATAATAACACAAGGTCCCGATAATATATTAGTAGTTAAAGATAACACTATAATTGAGATTCCTGCTACAAAACTTCCGAATGATAAGGTTGTGGATACTAATGGAGCTGGTGATGCATTTGTAGGAGGTATAGATTCCTGGTTCTCTAACTGAAAATTAATAACCTGATTAAAAGAACATATAATGTCATTGTTTCAGGTTTTTTGGCTCAACTTGTGCAAGGTAAAAGCATAGAAGTTTGTATAAAATGTGGAATTTGGGCTGCAACTCAAATTGTACAAAGATCTGGATGTACTTACGAGGGAAAACCTGATTTTACTCCTTAATCACACTTAAGTCAGTTAGTAATTGTAAATTCTGTACTTAATAAATGATTTAACAACTTTTTACCTCAATTTCTAGAATCACAGAACAATTTTGTACCTACTTACATTTAAATATATTATTTTTGTATAGCTGCACATTATATTACTTAAAAAAATATTGCATTAGCATATAATAATAAAAATGGTAAGGATCGCAGAAATATTATATAGTAGAATAAAATATATATCATTAATTACTATGCATATACATGAAAAATTTTAGTAGTATTAACTGTGTAGTATATTAATTGAGGAAAGGTAGTAATGTAAACGGACATAATACTAACTAAATGATGTTATTTGCTTATATTTTTAATAATACTAGTATTATTTAAACGAATATCATTTTATTTTTTTAAATTATGTAATACGAACCTTTACATTATTTTATACAAAGATTACAGTATTATTACACTGCGTGTTGATTATATCGTTGTCTTAATTGATACAAGTTCGTACAACATGAAAAGTAGTTGATGTATAATCACCTACGTGCAATAATCTTTTCGCTGATATTGCCAGATGTGAGCGCAGTTGTTGGAATAGTTAAAAAAGCTGCAGAACTTCGCAACACGCTTGCGTCGGTTCATAACACATATATAAGTACATATGTGTAAGGACTTATGAAGCTAGATGAAGATGTAACCATAAATGCACATATATATGCATAAGATATGATTCGTGCAAAAATCAATCGCTTCTTTAAAAAATTATGTGACGTGTATTCTAGACATACAATTAGAGAAACAAAATGGTACATTAGTTAATACCAAAATCATACAAATCTTAAGATATTTTATTCCAATTAGGTGTTTCTTTAAATTTTCCATAACACGTAATACATATTTGAGGTAGGTAAAACGTGAACTAATTACATATATTATTATTTGTTCTATATATAAATTAAAGGGATATTTTAAATAATCAATTCTAGCGAAAGAAAATAAATCACGTTTACGTATTAATGATACAAAGGAAGAAAGAAATAGAAAGAAATATATAAGAAGAGTAACTGTAGCCTAAAAAGCGTGTCGCTAATATCTCCAGGTAGATGGCCCAGAAGGGGGCAGGTACGATCCTGGAAGCTCGTTGACAAAGCTTCTGTACAGCGTCATGTAGCAGACGCGCGCGAGTGGTGTTGAGGAACTGATTGGGAATGGTCAAACTGAGCGCAAAGCAAGCGACGGCCATAGTGAAGGTAGGATATGGAATAGTAGTAGGGAGAAAGAGATAGAATGATATCATACAGATGTATAAATATCTATTTGGTGTAGATATTAGGCTATTTTGAATATTCCGTCATTTTTCATCATACTTTATACACCATGTATTCCCGCGCTTGAAAAGCTTTTATTCGAGATGTAGATCCCATGGGACACGATGTAGATATACAAAAGTGATGCGCATGTGTGCGCGCGCGGTAGAAAACGGACGAAAAGCGACGCACGTGTGACCGGTAATGAGAGTGTCGAGTCAAAGTGGACGGTTTGATTGGTCGAGGAAAACGTGTGCCGCTACAACTGTTTCGTGATTCCGCCGTAACAGTGAGCGCGGTGTGCGCAGTGCGCTCCCCACCGCGTGCGCGCAGTGTGTAACCCCCGCGACCGCCATCTTTGTCAAGTGGGTAACCTTTGTTGATTTGTGTGAAATGTGACGCCGTTGTCGCGAGATAATTGGTGATCGTGATTAAATATCCTGTGTTACGGTATCTAGTGATTCTTGTGTATTTCACGCTGGATTTATACATGGGATTACCTTGATCAGGTAAAAACAATTAGTCTCTCGTTAAATCTCGCAAGAGAACCACGCGAATCATCACCAGACGCATACGGGCCAGCGGGTCGGGCTGCCAGCTTGTGAAAGAGTGAGAGGGAGAGAGAGTGAGTGTGCAATAGAGTGCAAAAGAGAGAGGGAGATAATCTTCTATACGCAGTGTTTCTCCTCGCTTCTTCTTAACATTTTTTCTTATTATGCTCGAACAAGCGGATAACCAAATGCCATCCATTTGCCAGACGTTTATTCAGGAATCTATACAGTACGACGTTGTGGTTGAAACATCGTTCTTAGGCGCGAAAAATTGTGCGAAACAGTCGAGAGTTGGCCGTGCCTACCCAAGATGGCTGCCCGTCGGGTTTCGAGAAACTTGTGTCCTCGCTGTCTACTTGGACACGTAATTCAATCGTTTCACATTTTTCACCCGCCTATCGCGCACCAAGTATTTCACTCAAAATGATGAAAAACTCGGTGTCGTAGTATCATCTAAAGTAGTTAACAGGCGATAGTTGGTAGCGTTTAGCGGTGGTTTCGTGGGCGACGGCCGTCGCGATTACATTCGCTAGCCATACACAGTGTCTTTCTTACGAGGGATGTGACTTGTAACGAATCGTAACGGTTATTCCTGCTTGAGAAACACCAGACGAGTTTCCCGGTTGGCGTGGAAGTATGTGTTTCCGAGTTGAAATTATAAATTGGCTATCATTGAGATTAAAATGGCTACCGACGGTAACCAGTTGGTGATTATTAGCAAATATATCTTTCGGTCCGAATCATTTTCTCTCCATTCTCTTCACTATTCTTTTTCGGAATTGAAAACTCGTTTGAATCGAGCCACGCTCTTTATTCTTATTTTATTTTTCAAGCGTGTGGCATTGAGTAAAGATCTGTTCACGGATGTGTGAGTATTTTTTGTTGAAACAAATACTTAAATGGAAGCGTCTTTGTAGAAAGGAGAATCATCTGTAAAAGCGGGTAACGAGGAGTAAGAAACGCCAAGCCGGCAGTAGTTGAAATCATTCGGTAACCGTCCGTTTTCTCAGTGGCAGCTGCTCTCTCTGTTGCCATCCTCTCTTTTACCTCTCCGTCGGGTGAGAAAGGCCCCAACAAACACAGTCAGCCGGCCTGACTACTGGCCTCCCTTCTTCCTCGTTACTGTCGTGTGCTTAAACGGACGAACGATAAATAAATTAGCTAACAAACGTATTCGTTTACTCGATATTTCGTTTTGGCAATAACAGAACGAGTCAGAAACAACTACATACACCTGTAGAAACGAGCAAGTATAGAACATTGGAGTGTTCTCGGAAAGAGATTTATGCGTATAATATATATACATTGGTTGATTTTCGACGGAAAATTCTGAATGTGTAGTGCGTTCATTCGCTTGCCATTCTCTCTCTTCACTCCCTCCTTTCTTCTCTCCCTCCATATGTTCGTTTTCCTATACACTCCTGTTCTTCGTAATTGTTGCAAACATGCCGATAACTGTCGAATTAATGAAATCGAGTCAAGGCTAATATTTATAATTTAAGCCCTTGAAAAGGCTAAGCTTTCTGTCGATCACTGTTTTGTCATTCACACTCGTTCCCAACTAGTTTTAGTTTCAACGTGTGCGAGACAATTACATATATCGCGAAGCTTCATTCAGTGACACGTACGTCAAACAAAGATTAGTCATATAATAGGATTGCGTTTCTCAGTGATTCACGGACAAAGAATGTTAGGTTTATTTAATTTATTGGTCGACACGAATACCTTTCGCCGTTGACGACCATTGTTTGCCTAATTAACGAATAATAATCATGAAAAAAGACTAATAGTCGAGAAATTAGAATGAAATCGATCAAACGAATCCTACGATACCTTAGCAAATATATCGTCATATTTCATCACCCTTTCAAATTATTTTATATCACTTAACCATTATTAAACGTTTGAAAATTCTCTTTTCTGTATATTTTTCACGTGTAGTACGCTTGATCAGAATTATTATTATCAGAACTTTTCGAATTAGAATATTAAATTTTCTCTTAGAATATTTCCCTTTTCTTTGGAAGAGTATCAATGTTGATAAATAGAAAATTTTATCGGTTGAAGAGTTTAATACTTCGATAGTTTCTTTCTAGATCAGCTCTGGGAAATCTGAATTTACATACAATAGTTTACAAAAGTCTTTGAACACTTCTAGAATTTTTTTGATGAATTTATTATGTGTTGTATGAAATGTAAAACATTTGAAATTTCATTGACATTGTTATGAGAGAATGGATCATCATGATTATATTACTAAAACTTCAAACAAATCTGAAAATGTACATAACAGCTACAAGATTATTTAGTGCAAATATATATATATATGTATTTCGAAGAGTAACGAAAGTATTTAAACATTTAATTCGTTATATTAATAAGCTTCAATATATTGGGTTGATAACTAAGTGATTGCGGATTTTGTTATTAGGTGGTATTGACAAAATGCGCAATCAGTTGCCAACCCAATACAGTGGCGCCATTTTTATTACTTATTATTTGTTTTAGTTTTGTAAGTATTATTATATGTCTATGTTATGTTTACTGAATAGATGTTACCCGAGAATATTTTGTAACTTCTATATACATTTTCAGATTGATTTTAACTATAACTAATATGATCATGACCAGTGTAGTTTCATTGCAGTGTTAATACAATTTCAAAATGTTTTATTCGCCAAACAGGATATGTATGTATATACATGAAAGTTTTCTGTGGTTATTGCCCAAATAGTTTCATGAGCCAATGTATATCCATATATGCATAATTGACTTTATAAATCACGTGTATCTATGTAGTTGTTCAAAATTACGCAATATCAGTACGACCTACAGTCATTTAAAATATTTCTCTCCCTTCCACGTGTACATATACGTACACCTTGTGTTGAGTTTGCTTACGTCGAGGAGAAAGTTTGCCGCTTAGAAGAAAATCGGTCAATCGTTCGTAACGAGATGAAAAATTGAACAGTTTCGGATAGTTTCGAATGATTCTAAACGATTTTTAAATGATGATACGATAGATTCGATATATCGGGTTTAGAATGTAGCAGTAAAAAAATGTAGCATATTTTTTTTTAACTGTTGTTTTATTTCGAGATGATTAGTTCTGTAAAAGAGTACATATGGTTTATATGTGTTTTGTTATGTAACGCTCAAAGAATTCTCACGAATTTATTGAATGAAAACGAAAAACGAGCGGGAAAGATGTATTCGTTCGGACAGCTTGCAACGATTCAAATTCTAGCTAGTTGATACGCATACATATTATCATAGTATATAACCGAATGTCACACAGTTTACCTAATTAATATGGTGCAGAAAACACGTCATGCGTTATGAGTATATTTCGAATATTTATGCATTTGTGGGAAAATTTAAGGGCGCGAAAAATGTATATAATATGTAAAATATTCATTAATTGTGGATATTTATATACATTCATATTTTTATGCGAATAAAAGAGTAGGACCTAGGCGAACATTTGTTTTGTCTATTAAATATTGTAACGAGTATTATACTTTGGATGCTTTATGTACTTTTGTATCTTTAAATTTTTCATACATGCATAGAAATCCGCATTGTTATATATGTATTGCTATATCGATAGTAATCAAAATTATAAAAAATAGTAATATACAGTAAGTGAGTAATAGATAGTGAGTTTGTTATTACTGTTTGTTTACTTAATATACTCACACTTGAATGATACTAATAGATAGTAATTTTGCTATTATTACCTATCTACTTAGCGTACTTGGTAGTAATTTTACATATTACTATATGTGCAAATAGTGCAAATAGTGAATGTAATTTATTTCAAATTAACAAGATTCTAAATGAAAAACATCTGCTGTAACCTATTTTAAATTCATAACAAGATAGCTCTAACTATTAAAATTATGCCTAAACTTCGTTTTAGAGTAGCCTAATTATGTATTTCCCTATCTTTCGATAGAATTCAAGTAGTACAATTTAAAAATGCCAGTATTAAGTTTTAGAAAATCACGTGACCGAAAGCTAGAATAGGCTGTCTGTGAACGAAGTCAATATAATGATGATTTCCTAAACTTAAAACAGATTAGAGACTTTAAACAGATTAGTGCTAAAACGAAGTTTAACCAAAATTAATATCAGTAATGTAGTATCATAGTAGCAAGTTGAAATGAGGAAACAAAAAAGAGAGGAAAACGAGAAAGGCTTATCGATTGATTGGCATATTATGGGTTTTAGGACCAGCATAAGGAGCGTGTGATCTTGACGGATGGAAATGTGAAGCCGCAGTAGCCTGTAGAAAATTCGTGCGAGGCAGAGTCAGGCGCAGAATGTGAGTGAGTCGTAAGGACTGGTTGTAAAAACCGACCCGGAGGCGGTCGAGCATTGTTAATTGGGTGTATATAACCTGGCCTGGTACGTGATCGTCGCCGCCGGTGTCGCCGCCGCCGTTTTCGTCGGCAGACGGCCGACGGAGACGAGAAATGGACGAGCCCGAGTCCGCTGACACATGGTCGGCCTGGTTCCTGGACGCGATCCGAAAAATCCGCAGCCAGAAACAGAGGCCGAGTGTCGAGCGGATATGTCATGCTATTCGTCAACACCATAATTATCACGAGGAGGAAATTGCTGAACATCTGGAGGTTGCTGTGAAGCGCGGCGATGTGCTCAAGATCTTTAATAAAGGACAATCCTCGTACAAAGATCCTGGTGGCTTACAATCGAAACCGCTCAAAGTTGGCAAAGCTTCCGATCTGAGCAAGGTACTGGGTAAGGCTGTTAGAGAATTGGGCGAAAGGGAGGGCTCAAGCCTGAAGAATATCGAGAGATATATCAGACAGAGTCACACGGTCGAAGAAGAAGCGGAGGGCGACTTGAGAACAGCTCTTAGACTGTCTGCTAAAAGGGCAGTCGATCGAGGACTTGTGATCCAGGATGGTAGGCTCTTCCGACAACCGGACAGACCACCTTATCTCAAGAAACATGCGGATACTTCTCATATTACCCAGCCGGAGCCCCCTGTAGCTAAGGTGAGTCATTTTTTTCATTGTTCGTTATTAGAGTACGTATGTTTATGTATTTATGGGAAAGCTAATAAAAGCATAGAAATGTACAGAATACCAAACTTTTCAAATATCCTCGCAGATAAAAAGTGCTGACAGTGCTACAATTGTTTTATTGCAATCAAGAAATAGTTGGAAATATCTCAACTTCAAACTTAAAGTATATTTTTTATCTAGTCAAGACGTGATTAAGTAAACACAGACATTTATGAAAATTCATACTTTTATAACACAGCCAAAAGTGGAAGTTAGACAAATTTGCTCCACTTACTAAATATTAAATAATTTAGATATTTGTTTTATGTACTACTTTTATATTTTGTTAAATATTTTATATATTTCTGTATGTTATATGCATTCGGAACATTTTTGTATCTTTACATTTCCCAGAAGTGCATAAATGTGTCCTTAATTTATTAATAAGTGTGAAAATAAAGATTTGGAAGAATTAAGGATATTTCAAACCGAGTAAATAAAGAAGTTTCAAGTTACTTGAATTAATCTGATGGAGGTTTTAGAGTACATAAAGTATTATACGCGTATGCAACATACTGATTTGTACCTACCGCACTTGTAACTGAATTCGTTCAACTTGCGCGCTCTTCCGTACATCCGTTCATTTACGTTATTATCGTATTCTGGTAGAAATATTTTATTACCAGTGTCGAGTTCAAACAATGTTCACCAAAGTTGATTAGACTTTTCCATCAGCTTGTCTTTGCTTGTGTTCAGAAGTCTGTTCAGAAAGTGTAGTTTCATAGAGCCGTGTTAAACGTGGGTATTCGCTTGCTATTCACTTCCATGCAGTGGATAATATAATTCACAACATGCGATCATATGTGAACTGGCAGCCGTAGTGTCAACGTAAACCTATCGTTAGTATTCCTACTATATAGCGAGACATGCGTCATGCATTGTTTTAGTGTAAAAAGTAAAATAAAGCAAATAAAATTATTTCGCGCGAACAATTGAAAAATATGCATTCTCAGTTGAATTATATTTTTGGAATACTATATGCTTTGTAGAATTATATTTTGTTATTTCCCTTTTTAGCTAGGAATAATTTGGAATTACTGTTTTTGTAAATATAAAAGAAGCGATTAATTCTGTCTTTCTCTCCTTGTTCCGATTTGAATATAGTTACCATACGAAGAATTATTACGTTCTCTTCAACACGTGACATATTTGTAGCTAATGCAAAGCGTTTTCTACGATTAAACCAATCCGCACATGTAGGGTTCCTATACGCATCTATGAAACGACGCTTTAATTTAATTTCATGGTACATACAATCGTAAAACCGCATAAAGAACAATCTAGAAATCTGTCAATGTACCCATCATCCATTAATTCGTATTAAACGCTAGATTAGATTTCGTTGATGTAGTTGGAAAGTTGCGATTCTCTGGCGGAGTCATCTTCGAAAAATCCAAGTTGAGCGAATATTGAATTTGAATTTTCCCGCCGCAATTCCTTGGAAAAATATCAACAACTTCGTAACATATCGCTTCGTTTGTTTCACGATACTTGTTAGTCGATACACAATAAAAATTCAGGTTGAAAGGGGCTTTTTTAAGAAAGAGAATACGCTAAGAGCACCATTTTCAAGAAAAACGTCATGTATTAGTAATAATATCCTAAATAATAAAGCATGTAGAAGACACAGGAATATAATGAGAAAATACTGGGACGTTTTGTATGACAATACATCAAGAAGAGTATGTTATGCATGATCGCATACGGTTCGTGGCTCACTCAGTTCAGGAGTCAACAAGGGAAATATTACGCTCTCGTTACGGTCCCTCGTGTTCGTAGCTGGGGAGTCACGGCGTGTGCCCACGCCTCAAGATGGTTAGTCGCGGCCTCACGCTAGAGGGGAACTTGAACAGAGGGGCGAGACTCAGGACGATATGCTATCGCGGTCAACTTCCGGTGACTCGTTTGTGTATATCGCCTCTCTTATTGATCCTCCGTGCACACGTCCCTCTCTTTCTCTCTCTCTTTCTCATTCACCCCTCTCCTTCCCCTCCTCTATTGCATTCATTTCTCCTCCCTGTTCTCCTACCGACCGCGTTTTATGCGTGTCAGGCCGCAGAGAGCACGGAAAGTTATCCAACGATCACGCCGGCGCGATCCTGACAATCCCTTCCTCCCCGTCGGTTGCTCACTGCCCTTTTATTCCTTGTTCTTCCTTCTCGAATTCTCAAGTGGTTCTTGGTTTCGCTGCCAAGTGTCACTATTTAGTTATTCAGTCCAATGCTGTTCACGGTTGCAACCCTTCATACACCTTTAGTCCTCGTGTATTACATGCCATTGCTATGGGAGAAATAAAATTGAGAAAGAAAGGGCAATATAATATAACTTATTGGTAAATTCAAATATGAAATTTCTTGTATAAAATTCTTCAACTTCACACAGATGATGCTTTTTAGCTTTTATAAACTCGATGTTTATTTATTGATCGATAATGGAACGGTAATACCTAATTAGTTCCTATGAGCTTTTGTACTAGTATTTCATATCGAATTGTTCAGTAAGTTGGCCGGTATGCTCAGTAATTTATGCTCGGAAACAGAACTTCTTAAGACTCCCTAATGTGCTTGATACACAGACACAGGTGCACGCGCGTTTCAGAACAAGAGTAGAAAGGGGAGAATCATTAGTTCTAGATACAGTGGCTCATGAAAGTGTTTGGATACTTATCCAATGAAACTTTTGAAATACAAAAATGTTTGGCTTTCGTACTTTTTAAGGGGGTATTCTGATCTAGAAATTTGAAAAAAATCGAAAATTTTTTTTTTTTTCATATTTCCAAAGTTTAGACATTCAAGAATATGCCCTTAAAAGGATTTTTCAAAATTTCAATTATTTTATGAGTTACAGCCATTTTTGTGACGCAGCATCTGCTCTGGTCCGACCGGGACCAATGTGCAATAAACGGTAAACGCTGCCCGAGTACCTACGTCTCAAAACTTTAAACGCGTTTTTCTCGAAACTACTTTTTTCGAGTTGGCGTGCACGATATCTCAAGTTCTAATGAGCCGATTTATTTTAAATTTGGTCTGAATATTCCTTATATACTCCTCTATCGTCCGAATCACGCTCAGCTCAAAATCTTTAATATTACTATTTTTTAAACGTTCGGAATTGTCAAAAAAACGTGCGAAATAAGAAATTTTTTTTCAAACGGCCGCCATTTTGTGAAAAAATGTTGTATTGACTTTTCCAAATTTCAGACGATAGCGGCATCCATACTAATTAAGAATCCGTTCGCATTTTTTTGTTTCGGATGACCAGAAGGGTTGATATCATGCACGCCACGACACCCCATTTTTTTGGCAGCACCCACTTTGTCAGTTCATAACTCTTTAAATATTGAGTTTGTTTTTTCAGTGAATTTTTTACGTAATCTCGAAATATCAATAAACAAATGCTAAAAAGAAGGACAGCAAAAATATTTTTTGTTTCGCTTGTACAGAGCTTCAAAAATCGCCCGAAATTCATGCCTCTAGACCAGAATACCCCCTTAAGTTTCGCGTTACCTGATCTGATAAATGTTTCGATGGCTAGCTGCTTTTAAGATGAATATTTCAGGTCAGTAGGTCGATTCCTTATCTGCATAAAAATTATTTGTTATACTTTATCTTTTATTATTATTCGAAGTAATCAAATATTTTCGGCCAATAAATTATTTGGAAATTATCTATTTCTCAAACAAAATTTTGGTATTCTTTTGGAAAACAATTTTATTTTAAAGCAAATTTATTTGTTATTTTATTGGAAGTAATTATTTGATTTTTTAATTCATTATTTTCATTCCAAATAAAATGTATCCAATGATTTGTTAAAAGTTATATTAATTTTCTTTTCAATTGCAACGAGAACAAGATTCAAACATAAAAAATTCCAGAAATATAGCAGGATTAATTTCAGAAAATTTGTAAATATAAAAGGTATTCGAGAAACATTCGTCGTATATATGTATCTATGTATGGCTATTAATTGTAGTTTTCGTGGGTATAAAAATCTGTCGATGCATCGACGGAGGATATGTCAAGAAGCCAAGAAGTGCAAGCTTTAGTAATGGATCGTTCAATCCCATAACTATTAGTTATAGCTGGTTCTCTGGTCGCGCAACAGGTCGTTGTTTCGAGACGCGGATCCTGATCACGCGTGTCCTGTATGTGGAAAGTATTCTTTGTGTACTGTACTGCTTCGAACCAAACAAAAATGTCAACTAGTTAGAAATGAAAGATACTAAATACAATGAAATGACAGATTTTAGGTTTCCTTTCTCTTTTGATTGCTAAGAATATACAGGAAATCTTTATAAAATTAATATATTATACTTCTATCGAAATCGAAACATGATTATACATGTACACTTTTTTATTTTTTTATATACTTTTATATACTTTCTTATTTTCATTCCTTTAATTATAATCATTTATACACTGTATATTTAAGTATGAATTACATAAGGGTTGGTTACTTTGGCGTTAATTATTTGATTACGAGTGAATAACTCAGTTATTACTATTTCATTATCATTCGTATATAAAATATTGCTCGTCATAATATTAAAATATTAAATATATTAAAATGTGTATCTCGATAATTATATCTTTGATTTTCACGAAACTCCGTCAACTTCTCAGCATTTAGCTAAACCTAATAACTTCCATTTATGTTGTATTAAAATCACCCTGTTTATAATATTCCCTTTATAACATAATCGTAAAGTGCGTATATTCATATATTATTTGATTTTGTCACAGCTGCCAGCTCCACTACCAATTTGCAAAGAATGCCTTGGTGCGACAATAGCTGGGAACAACAACAACACAAAACGGAATATTACTGAGAAATTAAGCAGGTGTAGCGTGTGTGGTGCAGCTTTGCATAATTCTTGCGCACCACCAGAACTCTCAATCCTTGTCGATAGGGGTATAACGTGGTCTTGTGACGACTGTTCTCCAACGTGTGCTGGGTGCCAGTTGGAAAGGGAATCGCAGAATTACCTGGTAAAATGCGCTGGTTGCGTTAAGTGTTATCATCCTGCCTGTTTGGATCCAGCGCTTGACAAAAAGAACAAAACACCGTGGAGGTGTCGACATTGTCAAACAGCACATACACCAATATCGAAGGATGATAGTAAAAGGAACAAAACACAGGATGCAGCTAGTTCTCTCGAAGGCACGCCGACTAGCGCGAGGAAGAGACCTAGCAAGTTACGTGAAAGTAGAAAGTAAGCGAAAATTTGATGTAAACGAACTTTAGGATTAATGTTAGTTCTCATTTGTGATGACTTGTCGAGTATGTTTGATATGTGCGATACAATTTTAATAGATAATATACGAAACATCAAAGGAAAATATAAACTAAGCTAGCGGTTCTTAATCTTCTGTTTACCACGAACCTCCATTAAATAATTTTTTCTTATCGCGGACCACCAAGCTTAACTCAAAATCTAAATCAGCAATGTGCCAAGTATGTATAATTAAACCATTCATCAACAATCTTTTTGGAGAGAAACGGTTCATTATAAGTAAATAAATACACATACTAAATATTTTTTATTCAAATAATACGACAATAACTTGCGTGTGGGAGCACTTCGCAGGTTAAGGACCGCTGAAGTAAGTTGAACTACATTTCTCTTGAATGTGGGTTTGGGCGCATTATATGCATTATGCATATAATATAGCATTGTGTTAGATAATATGATATAAATATCACACGGAAAAAACATAGTTGCTTTTTTATTTATACTAATTAATATAAACTATTGTTTTTCTCAACATCTACTACTGTATAGGGTTACCTGACATAAGATCAGGGTTTAAAATTAGAATAAAAAGTTAAAACTGAGGGAAAGGGACGACGAGTTATCGATGCGTATGATTTGACCAGATAATATCTGTTTCAGATCGGCAGTATCCAGAAAGAGTTTGGCGATATCGACTCCAGTGAAGAAAAGCGGCGCAGGAGTGGCACAGGTGGACAGCAGCTCGGACGGTAATGCGGGTGTTGTCTCCCCTCGTCAACCACCTTTGATTTCCTCTCCCTTACCACAACCCCCCACCCCACTCGCAGGCCAGGGTAGGCTACTAGAAGAGAAAAACGATCGGATTTCCAAAGAAAAGCAGAAGTTTTTTAGGCTGAGTGCGTTTAATGCGGACCATAATAAGTTGAAGCGGGTGGGGGGCGGTGAGAAATCGAAATGTTCGCAGGACGTTAGTCCTAGGTTAACTCGGGGTAACGCGAACCAGAAACAACAAACCATGCCCGGTAAAAAGGTAGTACCGCCAATGTCTAGCAGTAGCAGCAGCAGCGGCGCGAGCGATAGCGATTCTTCTGACGATTCCAGTGATTCGACTGATGATGATGATGAAGACGACGCGGAAGAGCAGGGAGCTGAAGGGAATGGGCAGGGGGGAGAAGAAGAGGAAGAGGTAGATGGTAATAGCTCTAGCGCGTGCAGCAATACGTCCACTTCGGATGAGGACGACGACGACGATGACGAAGAGGAGGAGGATGACGACGGCGACGATGGTCACGAAAAACGTCGTGCTGTCGTCGTCGGCAGTGGCGATAGTGGTGGTGGTGGTGGTGTTGCCGGTAGCGGTGCCGGTAACTCTACTAAACTAAGAGGTCCGTTCTCTTGTGATCTAAACGAGGACAAACCTTGGGGTTTCGCCGCGGCCGCGGCTAAACTCAATATGGAATCGCCTTTTTTTAGTAACATTACCAATACCTTTGGTGCGCCGTTACCTAAGCTCAATGTAAGCAGTACACCGACATTCGGTTTACATATACAACCAGCCGTTAATACGTTCGACGGGAAGAAGAAACAGAAGAACGATCGGAACGGTGCTGGTATAGCGAGCAGCTTTGCCAATACGGATAACACCAATAAGGTTAAACCTGGTAGTGGTCAATTGAAAGGCCTTTTCGATGGATTGAGTCACTTTTTTTCAGTACCTACCAGCAGCAGAGTAAGATCTAGCGCGTTGACGCCTAATTACGCGCCTGATAGGAGAAAGCGGCCTAACATGGACGACAGTGATAACAAAGCGAGCAAAGTTATGAGAGGGATGCAGAGTAATAAACGTGAAAACGCGTCGTCCGGTCTAGGCAAATCGAAAGAAAAAAAGAAAATGGAGGCAGACAACGATGTAGCGAAAGTACCTCGCCCTGGAATTTTTACACCTTCCGACGAAACGTTATTTAGTTCCCTTAACGAAAAGCTACCAAAAATGACACCGTCAAATTTAGTTAAAACTGCGGTTAATAGTAAAAGGCACGAGCACGAAAGGAGAAAACTGATGAAAGATGATGCGCCGTTAGTGAAGTGTGCAGCGGGCGCGTCGTCACCGTCGTTGCCATTGCCGTTATTATCATCGTTATCGTCGTTGTCATCGTCGTCGTCGTCGTCGTCGTCGTCGTCGTCATCGTCATCTTCGTCGTCGTCGTCGTCGTCGTCGTCGTCGTCATCGTCGTCGTCGTCGTCGTCGTCGTCGTCATCGTCATCCTCATCATCATCGACGACGGCGGCGGCGTCGTCGTCGTTTCCGTTACCGTTACCGTTATCGTCACCCTTATCGTTACCGTTACCGTTGCCATCATCATCATCATCACCGTCTTCGTTACCGGTGTCGTCGCTGTCGTCACCGTCATCGACGTCAATGCCGACATCGACTCTTAGGCCCGATCAGTCCTCGCGAAAGAAAAACATACTCGTGGAAGGGAGCCAAACACGCCACCCTGTGCCCGCTGTTTCGAAGTCCGGCCTGAGTTCTGATTCCGTGAAATCAAATCCCAGCCTAAAGTCCAATCCACGAGCCTGTACTAGCGCCACCACCACCAACACCACCACGACACCCCGCGCGACACCCTGCTCCACCAGGAAGGGTAAGAATCTACCCCACCCGTTCACGAGTCCTAACCTCGATGATGCACCCAAGTCGCAAAGAAGAATTCCCTCTAATCTAATCCTCGCTCACCACCACGTGGATGTGTTGGCGGTGTGGTGTGGTATGATGTATGTGTTCATGTACGTCTGACGTAATCTGTTTCAAGATAACATGATTGTTCTCCACTAACGGCCAACAACTTATTTTTCGTCGTTGAATTTATGAAACTTCACCGATAATTATGATAGGATGATCGAGAATTAAACATTTATCTGTATGTAATAAGAACAATCAGGTTCCTTGATAGGACGTGTTTATTGCTTATTATGTGGTGTGAAACTTATGGAAATCCGAGTTTTCTACTTGCAGAAACATCTGTCATATAGAATGCGAACGAATGCATTCATTTTTCTTTCATCGTTTTCAGATCAAATTTGTAAGCTATATGGATGATATTTCCATTCGTTTTGCACTACGGAAGACTCTTACATGGTTATTGCATGTTACTAATAACGTTATTTGGCTCTGGCATACACTCTTTTTTTCCATATATCATATAGTTATCAAATACATAATTAATGCACGTAGTTCGTAAATAAACGCACTCGACTATGGGACTGTTCACGTGATAATTTCGCTGCTGCACAATTTTTTTCGTTTAACTTCTCACTACTTCTAACTTGATCAATTCTTTACAGTTGTACAGTCGGCGATACTTGTACAAAGATTTTGCCAGATATATAAAATAGAGTATAAACATTTCCTATTCGTCGCCGTTTTTTTATTAAATTGCCATTATTGTTTTACAAAGGACAAGTATTGAAATATTGAATTATTCTATTGAGGAATTTAGAATAGTTGACCTGTGATTACTTCAAATATGAAATAAGTACGAAGCTTCAACGGATATCGGAAAAGTTTTTCTAATCCTTCGGGATTTTATATCGGGATTCTATATACCATCAAAGATTGACGAAAGAAAAAGGAAAAGGAGAAAGTATTAGGGAAGAAAAGATAAAATGACCAATACCGATCAGTTTACAGTTTTACAGGACGAAGAAGTACGACGCTAGGTGGCATATCTCAAACAGTTGCCTGGTATTAATAATATCGGAGTCTACCTGCTGCTGCTGACATTTAGCAGGCTTTATTGTCGTAACTCGCCGTCTTCCACCATAAAGAGAAATATAAAAAATGTATACGTTTTACGAGTAAAGTAAAAAAAGCAAAAGAAAGAAAAGACAGAAAAGCTAAAACGAGAAGTAAAAAGAGAAACGGAAAGAAAGGAACGAGAGGAAAACAATCCGCTTTTGCCATTGAAGAGCCAACTTGATACTCTGCCAACACATCCCACGAAAACCACCTACCCCATAGCTTTGCTTTGGATACTACTCACAATATTAACAGCTAATTAATTGTTGTCGCACTCGATATTACCGAAGATTGTCAATGCACAAGTTAATATTTATGCTTTGCGACTACAATATCCGCTTCTCTAGTGGACAGATTCTTTTTGTTCCTCTTCTTTTCTTTTTTCACGCATCGAATAGAATTATATTTTCATTTCAATTGCATTCTTTAATACCATACACTTCCATATCAATAAATTATCATAATATTCCCGTGGAGTTTTTTGTTTGTCTATTCGCCTTTTTTCAAAAAGTTTTTCACTGTTGGTACCGTATCAAAGCCCTAGTATATGTCGTTTGTGGTACAACGAAAGATTTGTCTGCATTGCAAGTTACCCTTCAGGATTAGTGTTTCTTTTGTGGTAAACAAGTAAGAGAAATCGGACAAATCGACATGGATTCAAATTCAATGGATTAATTGTTACAGCGGATTATAAAGGAATTTCTTTTTCTTGTTCTGTTCACTGCAAAACAGAAAAAAATAAAAGTAGCGAATAAGCACATAAGAACATAAAGAAAACCAATTTGTTATATTTGTTTACAGAGGAACCTGTTCTACCTCAGACCTTGCCACCTGGTGTCACGCAAAAGGATGTTGACCTATTTAAGGAAGCACGGGACAGAGCGGCTCGCTTAACCGCCGTGAATGGTGATGGCGAGGAAGCCGTGACTGTGAATCCAGGGAATAGTTCAGCAAGTACAAGTACAGGAAGTGGTATTAGGAATCCCGCGGCCATAGTTTTCGGTCGATACGAAGTAGAAACGTGGTATTCCAGTCCGTTTCCCCAGGAGTACGCAAGACTACCAAAATTATTCTTCTGTGAATTTTGTTTAAAGTATACGAAAAGTCGGGCTGTACTTGATAGACACATGGACAAATGTCAATGGAGGCACCCTCCGGCTACCGAGATCTATAGGTGTAACGGCTTGTCTGTCTTCGAGGTACGGTTCGCGAACAAAACTTTTTCTTTTCTCTTTAAGCCTTTGACAGTGCAATAAAATAAAGTTCAGAGAAATTACGGAATGATTTGTCTCTGTGAAAGGATTAATACACAGATAATACTCTATATGATATATCTCATAGACTCCAGATGTTCATGCATTTTTGGGAAATTTAAGATTGCAAAAATCTATAGAACACATATAATATGTGAAAATGTAGAGTACTTATTATAATACTTAGTAGATGAAAGAAATTTTTATTTAGATTTTATTAATTAATTACTCATTTAATTATGTTCATAAAAATATAAAATTACTTAAATATCCGCAATCTACTCATAAATCAGACAATAAGAATTTTGATTCTTATGTTTCAGATCGATGGTAACGTGAACAAGATATACTGTCAAAATTTGTGTCTGCTAGCGAAATTGTTCTTGGACCATAAAACGCTCTACTACGACGTAGAACCATTTTTATTTTATGCGGTAACTAAAAACGACAAGTATGGTTGTCATTTGATTGGTTATTTCAGCAAAGAGAAACATTGTCCCGCGCAGAGATATAATGTATCGTGTATCATGACTTTGCCGCAATATCAAAGACAAGGATTTGGTAGGTTCTTGATCGAATTTAGTTATCTTCTGTCCAAAGTGGAGGGCATTCCCGGTACACCAGAGAAACCTCTTTCTGATCTCGGCCGGGTGTCGTACCACTCGTTCTGGAAAAGCGTTGTACTCGAATATCTTGACGCTCATAGAGATTCTACGGATATCAAGTTGGGAGATATAACGAAAGAAACTGGCGTGTCAGCTCATGATATCGCAACTGCTATGCAATTGCTGGGATTTATTAGATCGGTTCATTTGCCCGGTGAAGGGAATTCTAAAGTGGCCGTGGTAGTTGATTGGGCTAAAGTGGACGCTCATATGGCAAAGATACGAAAAAGTTCTCGTATCAAGTTAGATCCTGATTGTCTCAGATGGATACCATTGCTTACGCAGATTCCTAATCCATATCAAAGTCCGGAAGAAAGTGGCGACACTAGCTCCGAATCTTCTCCCGTAGTGGAACCGAAACATGTACCGGCGATTGTTGAAAAAATTCAAAAGGTTAAGATCAAAAAGAAACCAAGGGGTAGAAGGTTGGGACAAAGAAGATCTTCACCATTCAAACAGAAGGCTGCCCAAAAGTCATCCTTGCAGAAGGATTCTATTTCCAAAGACACGAAAGAGTTGAGGGAGACAAAAGCAATAAAAGAGAAGGAAGCAAAGGAGACAAATGAAGCGAAGGACACGAAAGAAACGTTAGAGAAAAGGAGTCGAAACGTGGTTGCTGCGTCGGCAGAAAATGCTAAAGAATCGATGGAAGTAGAACCGAAAAGCGTCACGACAACGTCGAGGAATTCTCGTGCGGTGACTGCTTCAAAAAACGCGAATTCTACAAATCCAACGACTTCATCTACGTCAACGACGACGACGACGACGACGTCAACTACCACGGTAACAACCACCACAACGACAATGTCTAGACGAAGAATTAGAACACCGAAGACACCTGTAACTGGTGTCGTCTCGGTAGCGATTACGACGACAACGTCGTCATCATCGACGACTCCTCTGCGAAAACGAAAACATTCCGAAAAGACTGAAGCAGAAGAAAAGGAGGAAAGGTCCGAGGTTAGTTCCAGAAAAAGAACTCGGGAATCTCTACGCGAGAAAGAGAAGGATAAGGAACGAGAAAGAGAAAAAGAGAAACCTAAAGAACGTGATAAGCCGAAAGAAAGGGACAATTATTCGAAAGATAAGGATAAAGACAATATAAACGAAGTGGAGAAGTCATCTTCTAAAGCGATAGAATCGTCTCCGTCGTCGGTAGTGCAGAAACCTACGAAGAAGCAATGCAAGGTAGATGATATCTTGTTAAAAGTGACCAGTCGACAAACAAAGCACTTGCAAACGAAACAAGGGAAAGAAAAGAAAAATTTGGAGCAGAACCAATGCAACGGAAAAGAAGAGGCGAAGGATGTTAAAACCTTGCCGGTATCGAGACGAGGAAGAGCAAAAGCCGAGAAGGAAGCTTTAAAGATGCCACAATTGAAACCTGAAACTCCTACGAAGGATCGACCCGAAACTCCTGTGATACTCCCTCCATCATTATCTCCGTTGCCGTGCTCTGAAGAGACTGGCTCTTTTATAACTAGTCAGCAACAGTCGTGTTCGGTTACAGAGCAACTACTGGCTACACCTGCCGGGAAAGAAGCTAATAACGCGGCAGAAACGACTAAGAGCAACGAGAGCACTATGGAAGACGTTGATAATGCCAATGGTAGTAATGCTGGCGATATCTGTGGATCAACCGTTCTTCCAGAAGCAGAAGCGACTATATCTGCTAGCCCAGGAGAGTATGAGGGAGGAGACGAGGATGAGGGCGAAGAAGAAGTACCTGCACCGAAGTCGAAACCTGTGACGCATATAAAAAGCGATTCAAACGAACGAACTGAGAAGGCAGAAGGGAATGAACCAGAAAAGAAACTCGAAGATGATTCCTCCGTTTCCTTTTTGCAAAATCCGATATCGGAATCGAAATCGCGTATCCTGCAAGAAGATACACAAAGATCGGAATGTGAAGCTGAGGGAGATTTGGATAAGGGCGAGGCTGAAGGAGAGGACGAAAGCGGTCACGAACGCCAAGATGATGGCGAAACATTAGTGGAAACAGGGGAGGGGAAAGAGGAAGAAAATAAAATTATGAAGGGTGAATCCGACAAAGCTTCGGAGACTGAGAAAGCAATTTGTAGTTTGGAAACGTCTAAATTGGTACCTGACCTTCTTTCGCCTAAGGAAGAAGAAATCGAGAAATTGAAAGCTGTTAATCAAGATGTAGGTAGCTGTAGAGAAAGTGATGGAATTTCCGATCGATTAATGTTAAAGAGTTCGAAAGAGGAGTTGACGAGGCCAAAGATAGAAACTTCTCCCGCAACGCCCACGGAGAGAAAGGAATCATCCTCTGCTGTTTCGAATATCGCGTCGCCTGAAACAGGGCCGCTCACGCCACAAGAGAAAGTTTTGCCCGTTATCGAGCAGCAAGAAACCACTATTCATCTTCAAACACACTCTGAAGAATTGAAACAAAATTCGCCCGAGAGTGGCAAGACAACGCCTCATTTGGACAATCCTGGTTCGGTGAAACGAACACCCCCTTCGCAACCAGATTTGCCGTCTATGGGAGTTTACACTCCTGATTCGACCACAAATTCGGTGCATTCGTTGCATTACGGTCAATGTGATTTGGATGTTAGCCAGTTAGGACTGGAGTCCCCCACGTCCATTGCTAGCGATCTCGCGTCACAGAATAGCGTAGAAAGACCACCAAGTGCATTACCATCGATGCCACCGTCTGTTTCCGTTCCAATTTCGGTATCCATGCAAATAACTACGCCGGTTACGTCTGCCGCCGTAAATATCTCGCCGCAAGTACAGTACGCCGATTGTTCGATGCCCCAGCATACTCCATCGACGCACGTTAATATCCATCCGATGCACCAGCCACATACACCGCAGCCTCTTCAGCAGCCACGTACACCTCAGTCGCACACACCTCAAAGTATACAAACGCAAAGTCCTCAGCCTCTTCCACAGAGCCATACGCCGCAACCGTTACCTCAGTCTCACACACCACAGCCTCTTCCTCAATCTCATACGCCGCAAAGTATTCCGACGCAGAGTCCTCAGCCAATGCGGCAGAGTCATACGCCGCAACCTTTGCCACCGTCTCACACGCCTCAACCGATGCAGTTGTCTCTGGCCCAACAAACGCAGAATCAAAGCATGACGCATGGTCAATCTCAACAACAGTCTCAACAGCAGTCTGCGCATCAACAGCAACAACAGCAGCAATCGCAGACACAATCTCATAGTAACAAAAGAGCCAGTGGTTCGCAAACGACCCATAGGTCGAGATCGACACAGCAAAGTAGCAGATCGCATCGAACCACGCCTCCTACGTCGCATGCTCAAGCCTCATCTCAAGGACACACGACCTCTCACACGAGTCATACGAGTTCCCACACAAGCCATACGACGATAGCGCATACGACGCACGTACCACCGCAGTATCAGCAGTCTTCGTCGATGAGCGTACCACCCGTTCCTCATCCGCATTCCCACACACACGCTGCTCATTCGCACAATATGGCCGTTATCTCGCAAGGGAACTATATGGCTGTCGCTTCGCAGACCTTCCCAACTCAGAACACGTACGTGATTCAACATCGAAGCAGCAGATCCGGTGCACCCACACCATGCACCACAGCGACGAATTTTTACATTCAGACGAGCGCTATGCCGCCGCATTCGCACACACCGGCACCCTCTTTGTCAGCTTCTGGAAATCACCAAACCACGAATTCGTGCAGTCTAGCAAAATTGCAACAACTAACGAATGGGTTGGAGATGATACCTCCAACGCCTCCACCAGCGATGAATTTAACGCCACCACCTCCTATACCGCACACTATGACACCGCCGCAAACATCGAGGCAATTACCGACGCCGCCTCAAGTACCCCTTGGTTACGCGAAAAATTATTATAACGTCAATACGGTTCCGCCTTCTACTCCCGGACCACCCAGTAGATCGACCTCGAGGTCATCAGCGAATGCAAACATGGCGTCTCTGACTCAGCCGTATCCAAGCGAAAGCTTATATCGCCAGACTCTCGATCCTGGAAGTACCTGTCCTCAAATGCAGAGCGCCGCCAGTCGGGTCAGTCCCAACGTGGCGATAAACACGAATCTCATGGCCCAGTATGGTTATCGAGTGGCACAACCTGCTACCGGCTACATGAATCAAGCGGCTCAACTGGGTGGCTTCATGAATCAAGCTAGCCAGTTACCTGTCGGAGTCGTTAATGTACCTGCACCGTATCCTCAGGATCCTCACCAACAAAATCCAGCAGCGGTGTATACGACGTACCACGGTTACATAAATGGCGGTCTTATGCAGCCTCTGAATAGTTCGATGAGGCCACGTTAGCCCCACTCATCTAAGCGCACATTCTCTCACTTACAATAACACGAGGCCGCAAAAGAATGGACTAACAATGATTGCTTCATTTTGGACAAGTTAATGCTCTCTTCTATACGAACTCTGACAACTTTAAAAAACATGTTACCTATCGAGAGACTTTTTGCCTCCTTGCATTCGCTTCCACAGTCACCCTCTGGACGTGCATACTGTTTTTTTTTTTACCTTTCTCCCACCAATATTTTGTTATTTTTTAACGTACGACCACTGACGTATGATTTTTCTTTTATGTTGTGACTATTTCACTTTTTAATACACGTTTTAGCATTTTTGCTCCTTCTTCTTCTACTGTTACTGTTAACACGTAGTCGCGTGCACGCGCTTATATAAAATCCACCAGTCGTCAAACGCTATAAAGAAAAGAATTGTAAATTCAAGACCCACAAATATTAAAGAGTTAACGGAAGCGCTTGCATCGTAAAGATTAAAGAGCTCGTATTAAACGGATTCTTAACTTGTTTTGGAATGCATAAATGAATAAAACCGAGTGTGAATATGCGAATGCGCGCGCGCGGTAAAGGACGGAACATATGTGTATGTACGAATTATAATCATAGTATGGAATAGTACACTACGAAACTTGGATTCGTGTCTTGTGCATTTAAATGCGATTAACTATTCTACCTTGAATGTGATCTGTTGATCAGTGAATATACATATATATACACGTATATACATATATATGTGTGTGTGCACGCGCGCGCGTATCATTTAGGCAAACATGCATGTATGTATATACTGTTTATGGCTCAGTCCACAATCGACAAAACGAATACACCTATTTTTAGTAGGGCATTCCCATCCGAAATTGCAACGGTGTTACGTTTTGTGTATAAATAGTGTATATATATATATATTATACATATATACATATATGTGTGTATATATATGTACTACACATAATATTTGCAAAGAATATTCTGTTTGATATTATCAATTGTTAAACGTTGTTATTTACTTTTTCTTCGAGGCACGCTGTACTTTACTGTATCATAAAAATAATTGTACTACTATTATAATAATTATAATTGTATTATTGCAAATTTATTATTATGATCGCCAACTCGTTCATTACCATTGATCGGTAATCTTCCTTTATCGTCAATGTGAACATAGTGTTTCTCATTAATGATTCTTTATAAGATATCATTCTTGCCGTCGTCAATTGTCTTCGTCGTTGTTATATTTCTTACTACTATTGCTGCTATGATTACTATTATTACAGTTATTACCATTGTCATCGTCATTCTCGTCATTATCGTTATGGTCATGGTTATAATGTCATGATTATGCTCGTCACCATTGTCATCGTTATCATTATTATTATTATTATTATTGTTATCATTATAATTGCTATTCTGCCATTGTCACCATCATCATCATCATCATCATCATCATCATCATCATCATTATCATCATCATCATCATCATTATCATCATCATCATTATCATCATCATCATCATCATCATCATCATCATCATCATCATCATCATCATCATCATCATCACCATCATCATCAACAACAATAACAACAATAACAAGAACAACGTCATCGTCATTTTCATCCCACATCAATACGAATATCATTTTATTCAAACCCGTATGCTCCTTAATTACGTGCACAGATGCAGGAAGAAATACGCGCAAGCGTGCGCGCATACACACACACGTATATTCATTCTTTATTCTCTACTGTATGTAATATTTTTATTTTCTATTATTGAACGAGAGGGCACATACTAGTTTCGGAAAGAATGATACATGCGTAAAAATGCTCTTCCACGGAGCGTCGCAAAAATTATGCTGAAATTATTTTTTGTATCAAATTATAAGAAGAGGCGAGATGTTAATTCGTTCGACCTCTGTATGGGAAATGTAAAATGGTGCTCGTTCATGTACGTTCAATTGTAATTTCCCTCTTATCCACGACGCTTCGGGGAATGGTCGCGAACAAATAATATATTTATAGTATATTACGAATTTAATTTTTTCAGACGAGACTATAAGAGCGAGAGGCAAGGAAATTTGCCTAGTTTTTAGCATAATTCTTGAACGATAAAAAAGATCATTGATAGTGTATAAATACATCAATATTTATTGTACATAGAGTTAAAAAAAAACTACTAACAAATAAAAAGGAATCAAAAATAAAGGCTTCACGATGATATTTTGTACGAATAAAAAACTTGTAAGAACTTGTGTAGAAAGCGCGTGCTTAACTCAGCACTCAGGAAGACGAACTTCGCACTTATATAATTTCGTTTTTATCTTATAACGTTTCATCAACGTGTGTGTTCTATCTTCCTTTCCTTCTTCTAAACAAAAATATATAGTAATTTATCAGGCTATGGATGATAAATCAATCGATATGTAGAGATATACATACTTATAAAGTTTTAAGATTACCTTAACTTTCGTTTCCTTCTTTGCTCTTCTCGTCTTTTTTTCTCGGCGTTTGCCAACTGTACGTATTTCTTTCTCTGTTCCGGAGTCATTTGTGTCCATAATTTTCCAGCTGCACGAGCAATCACGGTTACGTGTTCCTTTGGCTTTTTACTCCGTAACCGTAGAAAGAAGATGATAAAAGGATTAGTCGCACGACATTTTATTATCTCTTTTCCACTGGTTCGGGATTCGGAACCATTTACAAATTTTTTAGTTTTTCGTGGACGATCACCTACGCTACCCAAAGGTAAAACATATAAAGTACGTTTTTATGTATTATCTTTCATAATTGAACAAACCCATGTTGGAAAGAACATCCTTACCTACCACGAATTTGAATAATATGAATTTAAATGAATCGGAAATAAACGCGAGAACAGAATGTGTCGAAAATTGTCTTACCTGTCACCACTTTCTCGTTTTCGCCCTTTTCTTTTCGATGAATGCGCGGACCCGGTGTTTCCCATTGTCTTCGCAACTCTGTCACAATTGTTTAATAAATTCTTGTCGTAGGCCGCATTACTCGACAATTTTTTCCAAAAACTTCTCATAAAAAGTGAAGTTGAAGTGACATTGTCAACTTGAAGCGTACTTTCCCTTGTTTCGGTGGGAAAACAAATGAGCAAAAAAAATTTGTATTTTTGAATTATCTTTTTGTATGGTTACTTCACGGGATATTAATTAAAAGCGCGAAAAACAAGGAGATACCAGTTAGATAGACAGAGAAAAGAAAAGTAGATTGAATAATAATCAGAAAACCAACTTATATTTCTATGTGTATCATTAAGTATATACAATATACGTATATACATATTCGTTTAAAAATATTAATACAATTCTCGATAAAATAATATTTTATAAAAAAAAAAAATAATATTTGTCATGTACGCAATGTAATGGTAAATACAAAACGTATTTATTTACTAGAAATTCACAAATGAGGTATGAGGGTAATTGGCATCTTACAAATGTTAAGTATTCTATACAATTATTTCTACAATTCTCCACCAGCTTGAGCAGCTTTTTTCGGTTTCTTATTCCATTTATCTCCACAGTAGCAAGCATTCTTCTGCGCATCCATGTAACTCTTGCATCCCAAAGCAGTTGTACCGGTAAAAAGCATTTTCGCAGCAGCTTTGCACGTATTTATTATCGCAGCCGATTGATATCCATCGCAATATTTGTACAGACATCTCTTGAATTCTAAATCACATTTCTCCTTATCCAAATTACAAGTGTCATAACAAATGTCATGCGCATCACAACATTTCGTCATTTCCGTAAGAGGTAGGTACTCCTGGTTTATCTAAAATTATTAAGTCGATTAAGATTTCTTTATATATTTTGCATATATAAAAGCATGTATTTTAGAAAATTTGCCTACTTCAATTCCTAAAGAACCACATCCGTTACTTTGAGGTTTATGATTCCAATCTGGTTTCGGTGTAACCCCTGAAATCGTCACAAACTATTTGCTTTACAATCTTTTTAAGCAATAACCAATTAAATTTAGCTACTGTTCGTCCGTGAGAAGAAGGCTAGGTAAAGGAATGTGGGTCTTATTGGTTATCTCTGATAATACCAATAAAATCGTACAGATAAGCACATATATTGGCCAAAAATGTTGCATATCAAATAAGATTATATAGCAACACGTGATTGTAGTGAAGGAGAGAAATAGTCCCTTGCATCTATATTGTCCATTAATCATCTTCTCATGTGTACAGTATATCGCATTAGGTAGTTTTTGGTATAGTTAAATTCCCTTTAATGAGATATGATCGTGAATATATCTCAATACAAATTTGTTGAGGTTGTTTGTAATCAAATTATATAATGTATCAAGATGGATACAAAAATTATATATACATACATATAATACATACAGGATATTATGACGTGTTATCATCGTGTCATAGTTTGACCATTGATATCGTATTTTGAGATCGACTGTTAGCAATTGAGTGTAGAGCGTAAAATGTAAAATTTTAATGTTGGGGACTGAGTTAAAAAGTATAATGAACGAATGATAGGTTAAACATGTACCTCCTGGGCATTGAAAGATACAGTTTTCTTCCACCGCTGCATCGAACACTTCGTGTATATCCTTAATTTTCCTAGCTACGGTAATTGCATTTTCAAATAAATCTTGAAATACCGATTCTGCTGCTAACACAGCATCCTTTAAATTTGATAATAAACCAGCACCGTAGCCTGACCACGCGTAAGCCAGAAAAGTCAAAACGTAAACTAGAACTTTCCGATATTGAGAAAAATCCATTTTTGTATAATCCTAACGCACTTACTGATACACTGTTCCACTCGTTTGTCAGGATATTTTTAGGTAAATTGACTCACATAAAGGTATACTCGATCGCGGACACGTGGTGACAAACGATGAAATAGTTCTCACAATATATGTACTTTCATCTTGTAATGTATATATGTACTTACTACTCTGTTCAATAAGTTCCAGGACTGTTTCGTTTACAAAAAACAGTCAAATGCTACAATGCTAGATATGTCTTTTCGTCCTATTCAGCTACTACTCCTTTTTATAACATAATATGTGTTACCAGCTTCATATTGGTCAAATTTAAATAGTTTGCATACAGCAGTTTCTATTAAATGAGATTTGAGCTCGCTCAAATTTGAAATTTATTGAGTAACACCTGAATCATTGAATTGAGTAACACCATGAATAATGACAATACACCGGGTGATCTACACCTCAAATTTCTATGTTCGCAACATTTTGGCTAAAAATTCAACAAATCTCATTCTGCATACACGGTACTCACGACCAGGATCCCTGCCATATTTCTCAATTTTCCCGATTTAAAACAACGTTACGGAGACGTCGATTTTAATTTATTGAAGTGATAAAACAAAATTTGCAGGAAGAGTTAAATAACATCACGGAAATTGAGTTTTTAGAATGTTTTGGAACATGAAGAAAACGTCGGGAAAAATATATTGTAAGCAATAGGAGTTACTCTGAAGATGACAAAGTAGAATTGATGAATAAACAAGTAGCGTGTGTTTTATCTGGCTTGAGCTAGAATTTTTTGAACAAAGTAGTACATACATGCATATGCTCATTTCAATGAAAATTATAAATGATTTTTTATGTAAGTAAGAAGTGACCATGTATTTTTTAAATTTGATTGATGGCAATTACTTCCAATTACTATTATTGTAGAAATAGAAGGATAATTATAACATTCTTTGCCATGTAAATAATAGTCTTTATTAATTCGAAAAGAAAAATCAACAGTACAGAATTTAAAAAGCAGAATCATAAATATTTCAGGTAATGTAGAATTGGATAGTGTGAGCTAATATATTAAAACATTTTTTGTAATTCTCCATTCTCATACAATTTTTTTACATCTGTTCCACCACCCAAGCACACTCCATTCACAAACACCCTGGGTACTGTTCTAGCTCCAGTCATTTCTCCCAATATAGATTGGATTTCATCTCCATCGTCTCTTTCATTCAATTCAATAGCCAGGTATTTTTTATTCATTTTATCAAAGACCTAGAATAAAGTCACATTAATTGAAGTTAGAATAAAAATAAGAAAATTATTTGCTTAATACCTGTTTAGCCATTTTGCAATATGGACAAGTGGTCTTAGAAAAAATCACAATGCTGTGAGATCCAATGAATTCATGAACTTGATCTTTCGTTGTAGGCATAGCGACTTCCTCTGCTCTGGAAATTGATAGATCCATCATATTAAATTGGTAAAATCGTTATTATAATAATATAACAGTACACTTTGTCTTGTATTCTAACTTCTATTTTGATTACTTATTATACAGAAATTAAATTTATCTCCATGTCATTTTGCTACATTTCTATCAAATTAAAAATCTGCGAATTTTACTACCTGTCTCATAATTTTTTTCGCCGACTATGTAAGTTGTGTTCATTTTAAGAATTATATTTAACATGTCACTAATAAAACCTAAAGAAATTTTATACATGTTCATTTCCAATTTTTAGTTTAAGATGAAATATGCATTTGATAGGTGTGAGAAAAATGATTCACTCTCTCCAGTGCGAAGTTTTCTTTTTTAGCTCATTATTTTGTTACTTAAACAAAATACTGTCACTGAAGAAATCGATTTGTTCCAAAAGAGATCAATTATTTAAATACAAAGTTTACAATTTCTGATACTTACATTTCTTGATTCTACATTAGCTTGTTAAAGAATGATACTATCATAAATTTGATACATGCATACGCATATATTGCAATTTAAAAAATATTGGTGTCGACTTTTCTATTTTAATGTAAAAGGTTTGATATATATATGTGTGTGCATGTATGCATTATATATATATATTTTTTTATTTTTTTAGTGGCTAACAATACTTACAATTATTCTGTAAAACTCGTCTAATGTTCGAACTCGTTGTACATATGGTGAATGATGATATATCTTATCCTATACTTATACTTTATATCTTATGCTATACTTATACTTTATCTTGCATTAAGATAATTATCTTATGTAATTTAATATCTATTTGTTTTTACTACTACTTGATGATATTAAAAATTTATATCCTTTTTTATTCTTCTTCGCTGATTTATATATTTTATAAAAATTTTGTTAATGATGTTTATGAACTGACATTAATAAAATAATTTCCAAACGGGAGCATGGGACTAATTTTTAGAAAGCTGTGAAATTAAAGTACTGTATTTGAAAATTAAGGGTTCCATGAAAATTAGCAAGCAGAATTTAAGTGTCTAAAAAAGTATTAGATAATTTATATTAATATGATTACAAGCATCGATGATTTTTAATTTATTTACTAGGTGGTGTATAGATGGCGCAAATGCGAGTTGTAATGGCACAGTTTTGAACGCCTCTTCAAATTGACAACTCGACGACTATCGTGTTGAGTGTTCCCTTGACACTTGACGTTACAGATTATTGAGTATTTTCTAAGGTTTCTCCGGAGTAAAGATGGTGTAAAGGACAAGTGTTGTAAAAAAGATGGGCAGAATCGTAGAAATGGCCTATCCGGGAGGTGGCTTATACGTTGTCGAGGGTGAGCTCTGCCTCCTGGTAACGGCTATGAGACGAAGCGCTCGATGGTCCTCTCACTCTCATCAGGTTAGAACGATCTTTGTTATCCTAATTCTTTTTATGGGAAAACATATGTTCCATTTCGTACAGTTATAATCTTATGTCTATCAATTGAATTATTAATTATATTTACATATACGTGTGTCATTGTCACGTGGATATATTTTAACCATTATCAAGGCAAACAGGTTGTAGTAAATAGAATAGTAGCAACATATAGTAACGGATCTTAATATATTATAATGTAATTGTTTGAATTGAAATTGTTATACATTTTTGAATTTTAATCTGCATTTTGTGTGGTTATTTTCAAGGATGATGATCAGGATACTCTTATAAAAGGATTATATAGTTTAAAAGAAGCACTAAATGAGGCAAAAGATTTATCTTATTTGGAACCAGGTGTGTTCCTGGCACCATTTCTGGAAATTATAAGATCAGAAGAAACAACTGGACCTGTTACAAGCCTTGCTTTGTCTGCTGTTAATAAAATCATATCTTATGGACTCATAAGTATATATCCCTTATTTTATTCATTAAAGATATTTTCAAAAACATTAGAATATTATTGTTTTCACAGATTCTGATCATCCTGCAATAGCACAATGTGTAGAATCAATTGCAGATGCTGTTACGCATGCAAGATTTGTTGGGACTGATGCATCAGGAGATGGAGTTGTTTTAATGAGAATACTCCAGGTCTTGAGAGCTCTTATGCTATCACCAGCTGGAGATTATCTTTCGAATGAAAGCATTTGTGAAATTATGCTCAGTTGTTTTAGAATATGTTTTGAATCACGCCTAAGTGGTAAGGATTCTCAACATATTAAAATTTTTCCTTAATTTCAACAATGTTTCTTTGGTTACAGAATTATTAAGGAAAGCAGCTGAACATTGTTTGAGAGACATGGTGCAACACCTTTTCACTCGACTACCCCAATTTGTAGATGATACTAGAGTCTTGAATATGAAAGTAAGTTAATAAATACGTCAGTGAAATATAATATTTTGATATGTTATGTGTATCTTTTCAGAAAATGAGAACAAATAATATGGAAAATAGTCGTAGTAAAAATAGAAGAAATAAAAGTCATTCAAAGCAGAAAGCAAGGCAAAATACAGATAGTGCAGGGGATATTGAAAGTCAACATATTGATATTCCAAGTCCAACTGATAGAGTTAGACCAGGTTGTTTGACAACACCGGTTACTTCGGCAGGAAATATCGTTGATATGCAAGGTTCTTTGGATCAAGGTAGTGCTGAAAAAGCCGAAGAAGAAAAGAATGAAAACAAGGATCATAATAAAAAGGATTTAAATAATATAAATAATACCACCAAGCAGGAAGATGGATCGGATGCAAAAAGGGTGAAAGAAGATTTAAAGGATATCAAAGAATGTAAAGAAAATATTAACGAAATAGAGGATAAAACAAACATTGTAAATGATAAAGAACAAGTTTTACAGAAAGTAGATAAAAGCATGGAAAATGCAGAAATAGATGAACACAATCAAACTAAAAAAGTAAATTTATTAAAGGAAGGAAATCAAGGTACTTATATTAATTTTTTTTAATTGCAGTTTTAATTATCACTTTTTTGGTTTTGCAGAAAATCTAAAAAAATCAGTTGACGACGAGAAAAATGTGGAATTAATAAAATCTCCGACAGGAAGTGTAGAGGATTTATTGGTAGATGAAAATTTAAGTAGTGCGAACAAAGTATCTAAAGTCAAAGAATCTGAACAAGTCGAAGAATATATAAATGCGCAAGGAGTTCGTTTTATGCCACATCAACAATTAGCACCGTATGGTGCTCTATGTGTCCGTGAATTATTTAGGTTTCTTGTGTCTTTGTGTAGTCCCCTTGATAAACAAAATAGCGAAGTTATGACACATCTCGGGCTCACTTTACTACAAGTAGTCTTAGAAACAGCTGCCGATTATCTTTCCAATTTTCAGTCATTATTGGTGCTTGTGAAAGATGATCTTTGTAGAAATCTTATCTTGGTAATGATGATGCAGTAATCATTCGTATTTATTTTTGTTAATTTTACTTGGAAATAGGAATATAAAAAGCCGTATAATAATTATAATTGTATTTACCAGCTTCTTGGCACAGATCGATTGTCGATCCTTGCAGTGAATTTGCAAGTATCATTCTTGTTATTTGAATCGCAAAGGGAACATTTGAAATTTCAAATGGAGCATTATATAAGCAAATTGATGGAAATAATAAGTTCAGATTCGAATAGGATATCATATGAACAACGTGAACTAGCTCTCGGTATGGATATTATATATTATTAGTTATAGTTTGTGGAAGTTTACCTGCAATTATGTAATGGAAATTCAACTTTCCTTAATTTTAGAGGCCATTGTACAATTATGGAGAATACCCGGTTTACCAGCAGAATTGTACTTAAACTACGATTGCGGATTATATTCTACTAATTTATATGAAGAATTAATGAAACTTTTGTCAAAGGTATACAATATATTGATTCCAATATGCGAAACAGATATAGATGTTTATTAAATATATCTTTTTTATTAAAAATTGCACTCGATATATTTTGTTATTAGAATGCTTCAGCACTAATAGGTAATATGCAGAATATGCAATTCGTTTCCTTGGATGCCATATTTACATTGATCTCTGGAATGGAAATCAGATGTAAAGGCTACAAAGAATTATGTAAACCGTCTCGGCATAGTGCATCACCAAATCTTCCAACACGAGAGGAACTGCTGGCTATAAAGGCAAATAAGCGGGTTTGTATTTAGTTAATTACGTTTTAAAATAAACCTTGTATTTTTTGTTGTCTTTTTCTCCATTTCGTTCCGTTCTTATTTCATCTTTTTCTATTTCTTTTTTTCTATTGTTAAGAAAAATTTTAAAAGTATGTATTCTTACCATACAGTGGTTGGTACACGGTACGGAAAAATTTAATGAAAATCCGCGAGAGGGAATCGCTAAACTTACAGAACATGGTCTTCTGGGTGGAAGTCCAGGTAATCCTGACCCAGAGAAAGTAGCCAAATTCTTGAAGGAGAACCCTGGGCTTGACAAAAAAGCTATTGGAGAATATATTAGTAAAAAAGAAAATAAAAGCGTTTTAAATTGTTTCGTTCATAATTTTGATTTGAAGGATATGCGAATCGATCAAGCTCTACGACTTTATCTGGAGTCTTTCAGACTTCCTGGCGAAGCTCCACTTATTTCTTTGTTGCTTGAAAAATTTGCAGAACATTGGCATGTAAGTTTGGTATTCCACATATTACGTATATAATGTAGTATAATGAGTTAAAATATAAAGAATCTTCTGTTTGATCTCTAGGACAGTAATGGAAGGCCGTTTGCATCAGCAGATGCTGCATTTACTTTAGCGTATGCTGTAATTATGTTAAACGTTGATCAACATAATTACAATGTAAAGCGACAAAACAATCCTATGACTGTTGACGAATTTAAAAGAAATTTAAAAAAGGTGAACGGCGGTGCTGATTTCGATCAAGGGATGCTTGATGAGATATATGCTTCTATAAAGTAAAATTACTTTTCTTTATGCTCTTTAACAATAATTATTATGGTATTTAGTGTTTATGAATTGTTTGTTAATTATACATCTTTTGTTAGGGGTGAAGAAATCGTGATGCCTGCTGAACAGACTGGGTTGGTCAAAGATAATTACTTGTGGAAAGTTCTATTACGTAGAGGCGTCGGTCTTGAAAGTTTCTACTTAAGGATTGGGAATTGTGGTGAATTTGTGGATAAGGAATTAGCTGAAGAAGCATGGGCTCCTATTATAAGTGCGCTTTGCAGAGCGTATGACAAAGCGCCCGATAGATCGTTACAACGTCGAGTCGCTGAAGCTTTCTACCTGTTTGTTTCATATATCGATTAAATTAAATTAAATTAAACTGAGATTAAAATATCGTAATAAAAAATAGGAATATATTGGCAATAACGATAAAAACGCATGTTTTTATTTATGTTGCAGTTGCGCTTCAATTAGTGCTCATTATGGGATGACCAGTGATTTGGATACTCTTATAGTAAGTTTATGCAAGTTTACGGGTCTGGCGACTGGTGGTGAGCCCGATCAAGTAGTTTTACAACTGGGTGGAAGTAGCAGGTGTCAATTAGCTGCACGTACACTGTTCAAAATTACTCATGTACACGGGGATGCAATAAGAGCGTCGTGGAAAAATATCATCGATTGTCTGCAATCGTTATACAAGGCAAGACTATTGCCAAAGAGTCTGACTGAAGGAGAAGATTTTATCGATCCATCCGGGAAGATATCGTTACTTCGAGAACCTATTACACCTAAACCAGCTCCGGTGGATCAGGGAATATTATCTAGTTTATATTCCTATATAGCAATGGATACCTCACGCATGTCTCATCCAGCGGAAACGACTGCAAGAAAAAGAGCTGCAGAATTTATTGGGACTTGTTATCTTAAACAAATTATCGAGGAAAGCAAATTCTTGCAAGTCGAATCGCTTCGGTCTCTTGTCGGTGCTTTGGTATTGCCAAATTCTCACGATGAAGATGTATCTGTATTTTTGCTGGAATTATTGTTGGAAGTAACTATTCAAAATCGTGATAGAGTAGCGTGCATTTGGCCAGTAGTTCAAGGTTATCTAGATGGACTATTAACAACAGCTGCACGTGAAAATCACCCATACCTTTTGGAACGAGTGGCTGTTGGAATGTTGAGATTAGCGATTAGGTTACTACGAGGAGAAGAATACGCGTGCACCGTTCTGCCTCCTTTGTTACCCTTGGCTCATTTGCCTTCTTCTACGAGTACACCACTCGCGAGACAGATCGCGTACGGTTTGTTCGAGTTGCTTAAAACTGGCGCTGCTAATATTCACAGTACAGAAGATTGGAAAGTAGTGTTCAATTTATTGGAGTGTGCAGGTGCCGGAGCGTTGCTGCCAAAACAATCGAACACCGTACTGGATGAAGCAACCAATTCTAGAACATCGATATTGGATCCTAGACCGATTAGTCCTGTGCCTGAATGGGTACTAGTGTCTCCAACAGGGACGGAAGCACCGTTGCCTGTTGCTGCCGATACGATAGTCTTGGACCGCGATTTACAACCTCACGACCCTGCTGCGTTTGTTAAATGCTGTGAAAGTTTAACGTTTCTAGTCAGAGACGTGGCTCATGTAACTCCATTTAACTTCGAATTGTGTATTCGTTGCGTGAGGACATTCGCCGAAGCAGTCCTTCAGTGTTCGGGAAAAAGGAACAAAGTACTCAGTCCAATTGATGAACCTGTTGCTGCAGCTACCGCTGCTACCTATCAACAGAGTCCTATACAATTGCTGGATCTGATGCACACGCTTCATACCAGGATCGCCCAAGTATTTCGATGGTGGGCAGAAGAAGGGAATGGTACAGAAAATGTTTCATTATGGTTACACGTGTGGAGGCCTTTGTTGCAAGGAATCGCGAGGTTGTGTTGCGATGCTCGCAGACAGGTACGCACGGCAGCTATAACATATCTTCAAAGTACCCTGCTTGCTCACGACTTAGCACAATTATCAGCGGTGGAGTGGTCTCAGTGCTTGGAACAGGTTCTGTTTCCTCTACTGGCTCAGTTACTTGGACCAATAGCATCGAATGATCCTATCGGTGTAGAGGAGACAAGAGTGAGAGCAGCCATGTTATTATCAAAAGTGTTCCTTCATCATTTGAATCCGTTGTTAACCCTTCCTGGATTTTTACCACTCTGGCTTACCGTGTTAAGTTTACTCCGTGCTTATATGCATGCCGATAATAGCGAGCTTCTTTTCGAAGCCATACCGGAATCGTTGAAGAATATGTTACTGGTCATGTCTTCCGCTAATGTATTGGCTCCAACATCGAATCTGTGGACTCCAACTTGGAGGACGATTGATGTATTTTTACCTAATTTGAAGGCAGAATTATTCCCAGAACCACCGGTTATCCCGGTTGTACCATCCTCGTCTGAATTGCTTCAGACACAACAAACTTCACCAGTAATCAGTTTGATCGAGCAACAACAACCATGTTTTCCCGGGTCCATAGCACCACCTCAACCGAAATCCATCGAATCAGCCGATGATACACATCATAATCGACCCTCATCAATCGTTATCGATTCCGAAGATATGTCAGCAATAGTGGCATCGACGATACCAAAAGTATCGAATGAAGAGAATTCTGAATGTTTATCAAAGTCGATTATTTGTGGAAATAAGGATTTAGAGAAGGTTACAACAGTAAATGTGAAGAACGAATACGAAGAACGGAGACAGCAGCTGCAATACCAGCAAGCATTATTACATTCGCAATCTGAACAACATTTACCATATAATCAAGAAATAAAACACGCTGGAGCACTAAATTCTTCTCTCCGTACAGATACATCTCAGGTAAAATCTATTACGTCCTACCTTTCCTTTTTTCTCTCCTTTTATCTTGTTCACAAATCGTTTGCCACGGTATTTGAAATAATTCTGGTAACTTAAGAAAGAAATGTTTCCAACAAAAGTTTATTGGTAATAATGATACTTTAACATTTTTTTTGCGTCAGTATATTCTTCATTTGATATCAGTGAATTTTTGAAACGTGTGGACGTCTGAAACATTTTCCTCTTAATTGATCAGAAAATGGCTACAGTTATACTTAGCAAATGTAACCGAGTATTTTCTTTACAGACGATGACTGTAGATTCCGCAGCAACAACAATGTTCAATTCTGCAGCATACTTTACTGAAGATCCGGCAGCGGATCGATTATTTGCCGTGACTAATCCTTGACCACTGTATATTTATTATGTATATTGTATCATTGCTATTCCAGAAGAGAAATTTTTGGGCGAAATTTTAGCGAAAGGGAGATTAGTACACGTTGCAGTAGATGAACCTTTGGTTTCTTGTATATTTTACATTACGATATATTAATAATAATATATAATGATGCATTTGATATTATTATTAATATATACGTATACATAAACATTGTATACATTATACGTATATATACATAAATAATAATAATATGTGTGATGCGATATCGTATTTCGTGAAATTTCGTTATCTTCATAATCATCTTTATGAACGTTTAGTTCTTTTAACCGATGTATCATTATGTATTGATATACCGGAATACGACGCGAATTACGATATCGTGAATAATATTATTATAAACTGTTTCTAGGCGAACGAGTGGTGGTAAATCAGTTA
Source organism: Bombus flavifrons (assembly GCF_040668555.2). NCBI lineage: Eukaryota > Metazoa > Arthropoda > Insecta > Hymenoptera > Apidae > Bombus > Bombus flavifrons. Next base: position 3,806,008 of record NC_138455.1, on the reverse strand, counting down.
AAATTCTTACAACTGTACGAAAATAATTACAAATTAATCTACTGCTTGTATCTTGATACCTGGAGGGCTGAGAATCATAGAGGTTTAGATCAATCCACTGCTTTATCCATAGCGTTCTGTGTTTATTATCATAACAATTTCATTACATTTTTCTAATCAAAGTATATTATATTTTAATTAAAATTATTAAAATAAATATTGAAACGTACCCTAACAAAAAAGATTTTTTCTTGAATCTTTTACGATAATTGATGAGATGATACCTTCAAGAGTTTCGATACTTGGCTAAATCCAAATTCCCGAAATCTTGACCTACACTGATATGGTTTTCAGCCCGTCATGTATGCATCGATACGTACAGTTTGCAAGACGAGGATTCATCCTTCTTGATTTACATCTTTTTTTCATTCCTTTACATTTTATGTATGTACATATGAATATGTAAAATCTGAGATATCTGGGGTCAAGGATCGAACCAATTTCGCGTGTCACTATCTGACACGACTGTGATTTCCGTGGTTCGATTACGAATAATCACTTTGTACATACTCGTTATATCTTGATTATGATATATGAATTTCTGTAAGCTTTGTAACATGTTTGAGACACAGTTACAAGAAATATTTTACGAGGTAAACTTATACCGCTATCCCAACGCTTGACTCAAGTAGACAATGTAATTGAGAAACGCGTTAAATAATATTCGAAGCAGCCGTGCTGCTTGACTTTTTAAATATAGGAGAAACCTATATATCCATGTTTCTTATTTCGCAGACTTATAATACGTGTATGTACGCGCACGTTCAGCGTCGAGACAGATTTAGAAACAGTTTCGTAAACGAGGTATAAATCAACATTTTCCTTGGATTTTCTTCCCTTTATCCTTTCAATTTCTTCGACATTAGTGTAGCACACACATGTTTATATGTAGGTCTTTTACTTGAACGTACGCGTTGATGACGCATGTATGCGAGTAAATTATTGTATAATTCTGAACGTGAAGCAGCTATAATTAGTTGGAGACACAATCGTACTAGATTCTAGATTCTAGAATATTCGTAACTGTGGTTGATTTCGGTCCTTTGTTCGCGGATGCCTGTTCACTTTACGTTTTTTTATTCTGCACAAGCAACCTAGATATTCAACTTATTTTTAAATATTTGCCCATTTTTCACATGTCTATGTCTCTCTGTTGTACATGATTGTATAGAAAAATACAAGATCAAAGACATTTTAATGCTTTCATGTTTTTAGTATCATTTATCGTGGCGATGCAATGGTACATAGCTTAGGTTTATTATTTTTCATTAAAAGAGAATTTCGTATAAAATTAGTATTTGGTGTACAGCAGACGTTCGATGTACCAAATGTGGAGATATAGAACGATTATAAAATTAGTGGAAGGCTAAAATTTATACATGGGAATTACACCGCGTAGATCGTGTAAAAAGTCGGATGCAAGTCGTAAGATCGACTAACGATTAAAATTTACAATTTTCGTCGACCGCATAGGTAATTAGAGATAAATAGTCATATTTTTACGCAATTGGTCCGAAATTTGTTAAAATTGTTTAGTCCCAAAGCATTATCGTTAGACTGCGGATATTTATACAAACTTATATTTCTATGAATATAATCAACAAGATGAAATTTAAGTAGAAAATTGTATTACCTACTAGATACTATAGAAAGTATTTTGGATACTTTATATATTTTTGCATATTATACTCATTTCGTGCATTCTTGCGCCTTCGAATTTCTCATAAATGTATAAAAATCCTCAATCTAATTATCACCATAATGTTGTTCTTGGTTTGCTACTGGTCCCTTCGGCAATAGTATCCGAGTGTTTTACATTTCTGACAAAGGTGTTGCGGATGAACTTTACTCTGGTCGGATACGTCCAATCCGTCTGGCTTCTCTAATGGTCTCTGGAAACACGGAAAACGTAATGAGATTACGAAACGTAATTGTGTTGGTGCATAATGAATATATGACGTAGCGCTCAGTGAACGCTTGGTTATTCGATTTACTTGCCAGTTTGGCAGAAGACAGTTTTAGTACGAACTTAATGCATATTACCAGTCGAAACTACATTTATATTTTAACGCTATTGCGTCGTTAGAGTCAACGCATACGGAATTTGTCGGAAAAGAAATGTTACGTTGGCTTCAAAGCAAGTTTTCCCTTGGCGACCGTTCGCAATCTTGAAACTCTATTGCTAGCTTTTGTTTACTTGCACTTACACTTGTTTGCCGAGTATTTATTTTCTCGTTTAAATAGAATCTCGATAAATATGCGTTTACGTTCAGGTCACGGGACACTTTGATAGAATGAATGATTTAGAAAATGATCATCTATTTATTTTCGAGATTTTTTCCACTTCCGATATTAGATACAATAAGCTACAAAAGTTTTATGAATATAATTCTATACATTATACAAAACATTTAGAAATTTCGTTAGCACTTAAAAAAATCGCCAACAGCGTTTTTAAAAATATTTTTATGAGTTTCTTAGTATGCCTTTTCGAATCATATCAAAGAATAGCTACGATTCTGTCCTCAATCGAATAGTTTATTACAAGTGTATTTAAATAAGTGTTCAATGATTTATAATCGGTAGTATACATTCTCACCTGTTTATGAGGATAAACGTTTATATGACATTTGATGCACTCTTGGCCCATATTAGCCCAACTGTTTCCCGACATCCATTTACGCTTGCATTTGGGACATTTGTACTCTCCAAAGCATCGTTTCTTTCCTTGGTACGGTGTCAAACCCTCGCCTTTTGGACGTGCCTGGAATGGGTATTCATTTCGAAGATGATTATTCTATGCTTAGTTATCGATAGTTATCGGGATAGTTGACGGGAGCAAGTGAAACGAAGTGATTCGAGTAATTCATTTTTTGAACGTTTGACTCACGTATAGTAGAACTCTATTTGTTCGAATCCATCTGATAGTCAGATCATATAAGCAAGGTGTTTCAAAATATTCAGGCAAATATTCAGAAGCATTTAATACTCATCAAAACACACAAAAGAATCTTGATAAACATGAGTTCAAATATCATTAGCTTCAGAGTTATAAGACGGAGTTCTCAATTATAAGCCTGTAACAACATAAGAGATTTTATCGCGTAAAGAGGATTTTCCAAACTGTAGCGTAGGCACACAGCCAGTAATATGTTGACAGTGTCATGTACCAACGATTAAGAGATTGAAATAGTGAAATGTAATTTTGGAAATAGTGGAGAATCGAAATCAATTCGTAAAATTAGCTTAGAAGAAAGAGGTGTGCAAAAGGTTGAGGAGAATCTCGTCACAACTTTGCTTACTACTCTTTTATAGGATCACCAAATTAATTGGGCACTAATTAATATTTCGTTCAAATAAAACGTGTTAATAGGTGCAAGCATGAGAAAGTCAGCCTCAAAAGGTTGGAAATACTATATGACACGTTTCATGAAATATTCATGACGGCGTTGTTACTCGGATCTATCCAAGAACATTATATATCTATGCATAGCCAATGAAGTTACGTTGATACGTTTTGATTGTTACGAAGACCACATCTCGTTTTTGATTGAGAAATACGCACATACGAACACACACGAATACACACATACACACACCTGCGGACAGTCTTTGATGTAATGACCTTTCTTGAAGCATAGGTGACAGAGGTAACTAGGTGGTGGCCTCTTGGTTGGTTTTCTATCTAGTAGCCCCATTTCTCTGAAACGATCCGCAAGCTCGCCGATATTATCCGCAAAGTTGCTTCCTACCGCGCAACAAGGATCAAGTGCGCTACGATGCGTATGAGTTTGCGACGTCGCCGTTGAAAAACCACTCCATATCGTCGGGAAAAGTTTGCTCTGGAGTCACAATCGGTCATCGTTCTATCAATTGTCATTAAAAGGTTATTTTGCCAAAGTCAATTTCACGAAGGTGTAAAAGTATTCTGAATTTATAGGGGCTTAGTGAATTATATTTATCGGACGTGAATTTATAGTTTGAAACTATAGTACATGATCGATGTTTCAGTTGTTTTATTATAAAAAGGTAGATTATATTAAGGAATAAGAAACGCGTTAACGTAACATTTCGTTTATGAAAGGTTTCTATAAGTGTTTAAATATTTTCGTGGACCATCGTATCAATGGAAAGGCATTTGATCTTTTTTTTTATCAAAAACAAATGTTCAGTCGGCAAGAGAGAAACACAGAGACAAAAAGAGAGAAATTGTAAAACCTGATCTCGTGTTTGAGCAGAATTCTGATCGGCGATTGCCAGGTACACCCAATTGAGCAAATGGGGCGAGTAGTGTGGTTGGTGGATCGGCTTCTGACCTTGGCTACCGGCAGCGTTCATAGGTCCAAGGCCAAGCTGAGGCGATTCCTGTGGCTGCAAATGTTGAATCGCCGGCGTTGGATGGCAAGCGGCCATGCTTAGGAATTTACCGTTGTTCTACGAGATTCTCGATTCGAATTATCACCTTTTCGAGCATGTTCGAGGAATGTCTAAACGACATTTTCCCAATGCAACGATACTGTTCATTCTTACCGATGCATCTTCGTATCGAACGTCTTCACAAACCACCGACTCGAAGAACTTTTGATACACCACTGGCAACCCTGTGCTGACTATTTCGTTTAAAAATACGAATTCGACGTTTCGTTACATTCTCAGCAGCCAGTTGTTCCTCGAGATTAATTTTACATCAGACACTGAAATCTGCATGTTCTGTCAACGAGTAGTATGTTAGCGAGTAATACTTTTTTTTAGACGATGTCGTAGCGATGCACGTTAGAATTAAATATCAAATATCAACAACTCTGAAGTCTCTCACTTTCGATATATTTTTTCCATTTTCACGAAATACGTCGCGTTATATTGCGTCATACATGTTGGCGAGGAGAGTTCCCATTTAGCCTGATATAGATCGGAGTAACGAGTTTTGCTAAATCATTCAGGCTAAACGAACGCAAATAATTTCACCCAGTTTTGCCTTACGCTCTTGTATAATTTCGCTCTCGTGTAAGTTCATTCTCTCGTCTTATACCTACATGTGTAAGTAGGTATCATGCGGGCGATTTACCTAATATTACGTGTTTTAACGTACGAGGTAAATTATTCTTTTGTTTTCACTAACTCGTGTTCCTTTTTATCCTTGATTTTGGCTTTACTCTCGTTTTGTACAATTACTCTCGATTAAGTTGCAGGGTTTTTCGATTACCTTTCATTAACGAGCATTTATCTCACTACCTGTGCTTCGACATTCGTTGTCGTTACTCGCTGTCGATAGTGGCGATGGTAGATGCCGATGGTGTATACCGATGGTGGATGCCGATGGTGGATGCCGATGGTGGATGCCGATGGTGGATGCCGATGGTTGACGGTGATGGTTGACGGTGATGTTGATGACGCTACTCCTTTCCTATGTTTCTTTTTCTATCTCAATCGATTAGCCGGAAATTATTGAATTTTTGCGGATGTTAAGTCGAGGATAAATGAGACCGCGGTGAGTATTGAAAAAGCTACTTCTAGGAGGCGATTTCACGAAAAGCGTACTTCCGCAGTCGGCGACTATGTTCGTCCACGGAGGGTCTGCCTCTAGTCTGAACATCGACAATGTTCCGCGAGCAGTGTATACGTAAAAACGCATACACATGGATCTAACCAGCATTAAAGAGACCCCCGCCATGTGGTGCAGCTATTTCAGTGCTGGCTATCTATCTAGCAGCTTGCCACCACGAGTACGAGTATTTCTCGGACTTTGCCTCGAAGATCTTTACTTAGCAAAGATTCCCGATTCCAGCGTGTCGCTTGCAACCAGTCCGATGGCGAGCAAGTCGAAACTCGTTGGTGTTTTTAAACACCGATTAAAAGTTGATTTCTCCACTTTGACCGCTCATATACTTTTCTCGTAATTGCGAATATCTTGCAAAAAAATGGAAATTGGATAAATAGGACGTTTTTTTATCGAACTAGGATTTGGATTACGCTCGCGTGTAAGTAAGTACAGCTTAGAAGTATTCGAACACTTTAGCCGATTCGTAGATTAACGAGAAACTAATAACTAAAATCAATACTTATCATCTCTTTTTAGAATTAAGAAATAGTTAATTTCAGTTATTTGCTTGCTTTGTATCGAAATTCAATATGTGATCCATAAATGTATCTATTTGTTTGTGGTATTTATTAATACTTCTTAAATATAATTTCATTATTATTTTAGATGAAACTTCCTTATCCGATCCTTATCGTATCTTAGAGAGTGAAAGTAATGAGTCATTGCGAAATGTTTTTTTAAAAATTTCATTGACTGTTTCATAACTGTTGAATTTTATAAACGGTTGTATTTCAACGCGTATCTATTAGTTTTCCAATAATCAATTTTATCGTTTTAAGTATCATTTAAGTATCCGGATACTTTTGAACGGCAGTGTGCCTATGTACTTTATGTTAGACGATTGAAGTATCTCAGAGTCGTTTTAATGTCGAACCATGTATTTGATATTTTGTACGTACTATTCTGAACATACTGCTCTGAATGTCAAATTTTAACGAGGGTTAATTTCCATATAACGCGTCTGTCTTTATAGGGTTACCTGTGTTAGTAGAATATTTGGGTCAAGCTAAGCAATTTGCCTCATAATTAATCAAATTTGATCATGTACTATTTTTGTGCACTTTACGTTTAAGAATATTTGAGATTATTTGACTCTTCGCGTCGTTAGTAGTGTGATAAACAGTGAGATATGTATATCGTGTACATTGACAGCTCGACGATCATAGTTTCTTACGAGGATATAACTTGTATTCGTCCAAAAACTAAGATGTGTAAATAACCAATGTAAATATTCTCAACGCTATAATTATCATAATTCAGCGTGCTGCAGCGCGTGTATATTACTTTATTTTTGAAGTTACTTTGTTATTTATTTTATTACCTTCTATGCATACCTCCTTGTTACAGGAAACCTGTTATATACCTTACGTATAAATCTTTTCTTTATTATATAAATCTGTTTAAGCAAAATGGAGAAATACGAAATGTTAGAAATCGTAGGAGAAGGCAGCTACGGTGTAGTGATGAAATGCAGACATCGTGAAAGTGGGCAGTTCGTCGCCATTAAGAGATTTTTGGAAACCGAGGAGGACCATCAAGTGCGAGAAATGGCATTTCGTGAAATCAGAATGTTGAAAGTACGTGGTGCATCGAGCGTATAGTTGTATTTGAAGAGATATAATGAGGCTGTATAGTATTAATTAATGATATCGATTGACGTCCAAGTCTAAGATTGTATGTATGAACTGTATATACGCACAACTTTTAAAATAATATCTTTGGATTCTACTTGTCAAACACTATCATAAATCATACCTTATTATTAGTTTTGTGAGTTTGGAAATTGGACTTGGTTGCATTGGTTACAATATATACATATAAATTATGTATATAGCATACAAAAAAATGATAAGTTCGACGTGTATTGAAAAGAAATTCACACAATAGGAATTTGAGACTGATCAACAGTCGACATCGAATTAAATTTCTTTCCGTTAGAGTCAGTAGGAACGAGAATGAGAATGGCGCATGTATTTGCAGCAATTGTGTCACGATAATCTAGTAAATATGATCGAAGTGTTCCGCCAAAGGAAACGATTCTATCTCGTCTTCGAGTATTTGGATCACACCTTGTTGGATGAGCTGGAACGTATCGGAAACGGTCTAGGCTGGGAAGTGTCCAGGCGACATGTTTATCAAATCCTTCGCGGTTTGAGCTTCTGTCATAGCAGAAATGTAAGTGGACGAGAAAGATTGTTGCTATCGCTTAGTTTCGATTTAGTTGATAAGATATTTTTGTAGCACGTGGAATATATATATCTAATGATCTTTTTTTAACTTTATCTTATTCCGTATAAATGCTCTAATACATACTTATCTCTTAGGTGGTAATTCAACTAAATCGAAATTAAAGGATTCTTAATTCGAACACTGATTCTTGTTAGGTAATGCATCGTGATATCAAGCCTGAAAATATTCTCGTATCTCCGAACGGAGTGATCAAACTCTGTGATTTCGGGTTTGCACGTTTCACAAATGGTGTCAACGAGTCCTGCACGGATTACGTAGCAACAAGGTGGTATCGAGCACCGGAGCTTCTTGTTGGTGATGCACGATATGGCAAAGCGGTTGATGTTTGGGCGGTAGGTTGCCTTTACGCGGAGCTGGTTACGGGAGATGCTCTCTTTCCTGGCGAAAGCGACGTAGATCAGCTCTATCGAATAACCAAAGTTTTGGGTAAGTTTTTACCGTCGATGATAACTTTCATAGATATCCATTCGTATTACCAGTTGGCGAAGTAATTACAATGAAATTTTTAGGAAGACTATGTACGAAGCATCAAACGATGATCAGTCCTGGCAGATCTAGTCAAATGTTGCGACACGCAAGTGCGGACGAGCTGGTAGGACCAACTCATTCGAGTGTCGTTTCGATTCGTAAATTATTTCCCACTTGGAACTCAATGACGGTCGACTTCTTATCTCAATGTCTTCGCATGGATCCCGAAACAAGAGCCACGTCTGTAGCGCTCTTGCAACACCCGCTCTTCACGCAAAGTAACTTCGTCGACGAATTCCTCGAACAACTGAGAAATATTATCGCTGACGAAGCTGCTATGAATCCTCTGACGACTAAGAAATTAGAGAAAAGAAGGTCGACTATGTTTAATCTGACATCGAGAAATGTTTTGCATAGGTATAGTTTATTACATGTATTTTATTTTTCTACTGTTATGTGAAATAATTAAATGTTTGGCAAATTAGTTATTTGGAGAAAATTTATTCCTCAAATAAGAATCTGAAATTTATTTACAAATTATCTTATTTTGAAACAAATTAGTTTGCTAGTTTATTTGGAGTAATTATTTGAACTTTTTACGCATTATTTTCGTCTCAAATAAAAAGTGTCTGACCCTGGTATGCAGTTAATATTTCTCCGTTCTTTGAGTTAGGTTTTTTGAAATATTTTACTTTCAGAGCAAAAGTAACCAACATTCAACGAACTGACTAATTCGCTGCCTAGGATATTTGTGAACACAAGATATTCGATGACTGATTTTTTTTAATTTTCCGAGTTTAATTTAGGAAAAATTAATTCCTCTATTTTTGTATGATTAAGCCACATTCAGCTAGCTGAATCATTGTTTTTACAAGCATCGAATATTTTATTTGATAACAATAAAAGGAAGAGCCTTTTCCTTTTCCTTTTTTTTTATTCCCTTTTTCAGTTTTCCTTTTTCCCCTTACTTTCTCCCTTTTCTTTCCTTGTATCTTTTCTTTTGTCCTATTTTAAAAGAACCTATTCTTTTTTCCTGTAGATGGCACATGGAAGTCGTTTCGCAAGATACAAAGTCGAACGGTAGAACTGCAACTGAAACGATCGAAACGACACAATTACACCAAACGCCATTGCTATTGCACGTAGATCACTTACAAAAAGTTCGTCACTTTGATCCTATTTCCGTCTTACCAAATGCAACCTACGTTCGCAAGCTAAATGGATTCGTCTCTACAAACGAGTACACCCATACTTTACCTTCTCCCGATTTCAAACAATTTTGTAGTTATACTAGTATCAACAATAAGGGGGAAAATAGTCGTCAAAGAAAAACAAGGTATTAAGTAAATACGTGTCTGTAAGTTGTTCGGTTTCATCATTTTATTAATAATAAAAAAGCATCTATTCGACGATTTACTTAATTATCTTATTAATTAATAATCACACGAAGTTGCGTGATAAGTTCGTTTGCCTTTAAGAAAAATCTCAGAAAATACGAGTATAAAGTATTTTTTATTTTTCCCACGAACAATTGTCAAGAATTAGTCACGCTTCGCAAACGAAATTAATTTCCCATAAATAACTGTCATTTTCCACAAAACGAGATTCGCCTACCACAGAATGATTCCACAGATCTACAAAAAAATGGTCACGACGAACAAAATTCCTTACCATGACATTTGTTTCCCACAAAGCCCACAAAAAGCCCACAAATATTGAAGATCAATATGTCACGCAATTAATAGTATTAGTCGAAATTAATTAATATTAATCAATTCGGATTAGGAATTACGAAAATCATATTAGTAGAACTTTCAGACTTTTGTAATTTATACATTATAAAAAGATTTTAATAAACGTGCGATTAAAGTTAATCAAGTGTTTAATCATTTAACCGCTTGTCCAGCGGTCCTAGAATGATTAATCTCATTCCTTTAACGATAAGCATGGCTATCCTTGTAAAGTGTTTCCCTTTTTCTCTTTCTTTAACACCGCCCGTATTGTTCATCTTTGTCGCACAGTACTGGCTTTCCGCTGAACACAAGATATAAATTTGTCTTTGTTGCACAACATAGCACATTTTGTCTACGGACGAGTCATATACTGCCATTTACCATGTAGCGAAGAAACGGAAACTTCAAGTGTTTTTGTATAGATGGCAGCACATCCGTAGGCAGGAAAAGCAATTGTGTGCGACAAGGAGCGATGTTAGAAAGAGAGGGCTATATTGTGTAACAAGAACAGACGTATGAACTATATAGGACAAGGAGGGATAGAGAAATTACCTGTCTTTCGTTAGCTTTTTCAAACTTTTTCAAACTTCCGCTCAGCTTCCAAAAACATTCCTTCCGCTTAAAATTTCTTGCGGGAAAACTAAGACATAAGGGTCCCTCACTGCTATGATGTGTGAAACTGTAGAAAAGCTACCTATCCTCTGATTTCAATGATTTTTGGATATGTTGTGAAATTTATTATTTTAGCTGACATTTTTCCACATATGTAAGTGCTGGACACGCTTAGTTTCTAAAATATTTGCGGAGAACTACCGTTACCACTACTGTAAATTCTGCCTGCAGTCTGTGTAAATTGTGGAAGCGCATATGTCAGTATTGATTACCGGCCACTTATCTTCTGTTTATAAACGAGGATTTGACGACCTTAAAGGTCCCGTGCACAACGTGCGTATCTAAGATTGTAAAATATACCTGTTATAGCTCAATTAAACACAATTATTATAAATATATTGGGTTTGAGTTTGGAGTTGTTCTCTCAATCCGTAATGTTTCCATAAAATAATATCAATTATTCATTCTCCTACTACTTTTATAATTAATTTGTTATAAATTTATGCAAGCATTGCCAGCTTCCTGGGGCGGCCGGATTGAAAAATCTAACATAAACCTAAGCCCAATATATTAATGCTATGCACTTTTAATTGAATTATAAGTTGTGACAAACGCTTCTTACAGCTTCGCATATGCAGATTATGCCCGAGGTCTTTAAGCTCGCCTGACTCTCGTTTATAAGCAGAAAATAAGGGGCCAGCGGTCGGTAGCCAATACTGACGCATACCACAGATGCACAACTATAGGTAAAATTAACTGTGAAGTGAAATTAAGTGGCGAGTCCACCACTTATATGTATAGGAAAAAATTATTCAGAATATTGATTTCTATAATATATACAAAATCAATATCGGAGGATAGTTAGCTGTTCTACAGTTTCACTGCTGGAAGATAAGCTGGAAGACTGCGATTTTTCCTTTCTGAGAAAAGCGCCACTTTTGACTCCACCATAGTGTTAGTGACATCACAGCGTAATATTAATGTGCAATTACCAAAAGTACCAAAGATATTTAACCTAAGTTAAGATATATCTATAGTCTCGTGTGAAGATTTGAATATTAAGAACCAATATCAACGAAACTGAATGCGTGTGACAAGGATAGAAGAATTTATATATATATAAATTTCACGTGTAAAATAAAAGTACAGTGTAATTCAAGTATCAAAGGTAACCCATATGTTGGAAATTCACTCCCTTCCTTACCTACGCATGATAAAAGTGAGCGTCGCTTCCGTCTAGATTCCCATATTCCCATCAATTGAACAAATTTTCATTAGCAAAAGAAACTAATTAAAAGGATCAATTTGCCAACTTTTGTGATTGCGTCTACATAATTAGGCTTTCAGTTTTCTTTTTTACTTTTCTTTCAACCTACGAAATGCCTGTATAGAGATTTACGAATTCTATTCAATAGATCGATGCATTAGCTGGAGTAATATTAAATTTCTCGCAAACTATGTTCGAAACTTGGATCAGAATTTGTGCATGGACATATTTAAAAGTATGAACTTTGAAATATGCACGTAGAATGCAAATCAATAGCACGAAAGATTAGAAAATTCATTATACAAACCTACTAGCTAGATCGGAGTGTTCACTCGAGTAATATTTGACTTTTACTTGAACAATTACTTCGATCGATCGTTTAAAAGGATTAACTAATTAAATTTATAGCAAGCAGCATTATTCTATTTATTTATCGAAAAATTGAATTCCGCAGATCCTTTGCACCATATACAGAACTAATCAGACAAGAGATTTATTATATTAATGATGCATGATCCTTATCATTGAATAAACCGTAAATCAATATTATCGAGTGTTTTCAAATGAAAAGTAATTGTCGAATCATTGATTCTACAATTAAAGTCTTAATACATGAAATCTTTAACGCTATCTGTTGAGATAACTGTGTCCGTCTTTCTCAGATTGATCTTATCTGACTTTCTATTATTTCTGGTAACGGTTTCATATTTCCAAACATTTTTCCAATCTAGAAGCCTTGTTAAATGCAACGAACAATATATTTCGTATCACGTAAATGAATCTTGATTGGTTTGCGTAGATACGATGCGATATATAAAAGAGAAGTGACGAGTAGTTTCAATCGAAAGCAGTCATCATGCGTATCTTCTTTATAATCGCGACAATTTTTGTCGCGGCTGTCCTAGCCGTCGGCGAAGAAGTTCTTCCTCCCTTGAATGGGTACGTTTTACTTTTATACGTATATGTATATGTGTATTTTTTCTTTTCTACTTTTATTCGATGATTATTAACGATAATACGTTATTTATGCGATCGTTCATGCAAAAATGTAAGAACGCGAGGAAGTTTTATCGTTTAAGTGCTCTTAAAATTTCATAGGCTTCAAACGGACGATTTATGAAACAATTGATTTCGATGTGCATTCTCGATCAGACTTTCTTGTTAAGACAACGTCTTTCTTTACTTAGAATCTTGGTAGAAAGAGCTTTATACTTAAGTATAAGAGAAACAGATTACTTCGAGAGAAAAGATTCGAATATCTAAATTTCTAATTTAATCTAATCTTTAATACTACTCGGATATCTCGTTTTCGCTAAAAAATTATAAATCAAACGTAAAAACTATACCTTTAAAAAATTAATAGGATGCAGGCGCTCTCTATTTCCTACGAGACAGCCGAACAACTCTCGTTGCTGAAAAATTACGTGGACACACCTGGATTCGATTTTCTAAGAAGCAGTCATGACCTCGTGGACGTTTTTGTGACGGCGGACAAAATCGAAGAGTTCAAAAATCTCCTTAAGCAACATCGTATGAATTATACGGTTCTGATCGACGATGTTCAACGACTGGTCATGCAAGAATACATTGCGCAAGGAATGGAGCGTAAATTAAAGGCACTGACCAAGAACTATGCTGCTTCCGGGAATTTATCTTTTACTTACTATCCTAACTATAAAGAAGTACGTAAGCTCAAAAAATCCACAACGTTACAGATTATAAATATAATTAGATCATAGTTGAAAAAAATATCTTTGCTAATCGAGGTTTAGGAGCTATCAAAATTTGATCTTATTTTTTAATGGAATACATATTATTGAAATTATTTGGAAGAAGGGACGGGCCATGCAACGATAATAAAATAATAATTGTTTAAACTATTCACAGGTAAACGAATATCTAAACTATCTAACGAACACTTACGGCGATGTAGCCTCCTTAATTACCGTAGGTAATTCTTACGAAGGGAGATCGATGAAAGTTTTAAAGTTGTCGACGGGTGGGCAGAGTAAACCGGCTATTTTCATTGATGGCGGAATTCATGCTAGGGAATGGATCGCTCCAGCAACAGTTCTTTACATGGTAGATCTACTATTGACAAGTCACAAAAATCTTTTGACGAATATCGACTGGTACGTTCTACCAGTTTTGAATCCGGATGGCTACGAATTTACGCACAGCAAATCCTCGGTAAGGACATTTCATTGATAACAAGAATTATCCATCCTATCAAACCATTCGAAGAACTTTTAACCGGTACATATTTTACAAAATGTACTTTAGAACCGATTGTGGAGGAAAACAAGATCGAACACGGGATTGACTTGCAAGGGTGTCGATGGGAACCGAAATTACGACATGGAATGGATGGGTAAGTTTCCATTTTTTACTTACAATACAATGTATCTAAGGCAGACGTCTTACGAAATCTTGTGCTCGATGAAGAAACAAATTATTAATAATTAGATTTAATTATTAGCAATTAATCGTCGTGTCGATCGATTAAAAATCTGTCTAAATGTTTGCACGTTCCTCTTTCATCAAATGATAATTCCAATAAATGAGGCTAATTAATATTTCAGTGATAGTGATATTGTAGCGCGTGTAAACGACCAGAATATAGATAGCGTATTATCAATATCGATTCAAACATCGTCCGATTGATCGAAAAAAAGTCCCAATAAGAAAATTATAATATTTACTGCAAAAGAGAAAAGGAGAAATATTTGCTAGAAAACTTTCTATACCTGTGCAAATTCAATCGAGATTCATACGGCCACGACTTTAATATTAAGTTGTCCGAAAAGTGTCTTTCTTTTAGACACACGTCTTTTACAACGATGTATCTTTGCACAAACATGAAACCTAATCTGTCGAACGTTATGATCTTTATTTTGATAGAACAAAATGGATCATACGTAATTCGATAAAATATTATAAAACAGAAAATGTTGTGCATCTATCATTTTCTTATAAAATGAAAGAAACTTTTCGGACGACCTAATAAATACGATTCGTTATGCAAACATGTTTGCAATAGGATCAGAATGTTTTATCGCAGTATTTCGAAATGGTAATAGATACTATATCGCAAATTAATTAGCGAAATCTTGTTTGGATGACGGTATAAACAATTTCTAGCTGGCAAATAACTTCACAAGAATGGGGCCATGCAATTGTTAGCTAATACGTTTCTCTCTTTATCTTTCTCATATATGTATATGCCTCCTACTACGAGACTATGTACTGACGACGAGTACTATGTACTGTGTCACGGTTAACTCAACTATTGCTCTCTCTAACTTTTCTTTGGAGTGCAATTATCTGTCGTTCTCCAGACAAGTTACGATCGGGCGTGATAAAAACTTGCTCGTTATGTCTCTACTTCTTTTCGTTTGATAAGCTGACTTTTGACGGAGTGTATGAGCTATTCGGTGACGTAATTCGGACGTCGATCGTGGATTTCTTTGCGCTCACAATGTCACCTCCTCATTCACGCTCTATCGAAATATTCGATATTCGGAATATCAATCTTATGTGACATTTAGGAAAAGAAGCGGTTTAATAGCTATAAACGTTTTCATCAATTTGAGATGCTGATTCACTCTCGAAATTTTGACTCTAACGATTATTCGAATTTATATTGATCGAGGAAGCGAATTTTAATTGCATCGAGGAAATACTTGTATCGAGAGTTGGGGTAAATTAGAAATTCTTTGTTTCTTCACTTACCACTTATACGGGGAAGTATAGGAAAAAGTATGGAAATTGTATTTAATTTATCCAACGGCATACGTTCGAACGAAATGCGACGTGTATAAAATTTATTCATTTACGCCATTTCTATGATTTAGGTTCACCTTGATATTCCGCATTAACTTTACCGAAAACATTTCTGCCTGTTAATTGAAATAATTTGCAGCATCAAGATTATTTCGAGAGTCATTTCCAGCTTTAATTTTTCTCATTTACTAAATTCCTATCAAATAAAAATAGCACGAGATAAAGGTGATAGCGGAGCAGCAAGTCTCTAAATTCAGATACCTCTAATTTGTCCTACTATTTGAAAGTTGCTTGTTACGAAAAATTCGTGGCACCATTTTTTCGTATTAAAGATCTCGCGAGGAAATTCGACGTGTGTTCTAAACATTTTCGTTAGATTACTTTCAATGCGCTGATAATTGTTTGATTGGAAGATTGTTCATTTTTCACTTGATGCAATTTTAGTTTCCCTTATTATACAAAGTGAAGCACATTTCTGTCAAAAATAATATTTTTTAATTATTAAAGAGACGATAGCTACACAAGGGGAATTATCGTTTGTATTTTGTTATTTTTATTAATTAAAATATAATTATTTGTTTGTAGCAACTGGTGCATCCAACAACCCATGCAGTGATACTTACGCTGGGCCTAGACCATTCTCCGAGCCGGAAAATCAACACTTGAGGGATTTTATTTTGGCACGAAAAGGACAGATCAAGGCCTACCTTACGTTCCATTCCTACGGCCAGGTAACTGATCAAATTTTAATTAAATAGGATCAAGGAATTCTGATTTAATTTTTTGAACATTCCAAACAAATTGAAAAGCGGCATATTTTCATTCCGCTTGCTGGTCACGTATTCGTATACCGTAAACTTTTACTAATCGAAAAATTACTTTCATCATATAAATACAGCGGAATAGTTGCACATTCGAAATTTTATGGACATGTAAATGTGATTTAGAATACTTAAAAATTTAGTGGAATCGGCGCGTTATTTTCTATTAGTAAGCGAATTATCAAACCAACGCTGTACGTAATAAAATATTGGAAATATAACTTTTACAGTACATCTTATACCCTTGGGGCTGGACGTCTAAGGTACCTTCTAACGAACCAGAACTGGTTAGTAAATTTTTCTAACAGGTGTTAATCGCATCTACGAAGTTCTAGATGTTTTGTTATTAAGAATATCTTTATTTTGATTTTTCCAGCGTAAGCTTGCCATCCAGTGTGCAACAGCTATCGCCAAATCTCGTAAAACTCAATACACTTATGGAACTTCTGCCAATCATCTGTGTAAGCAAGTCTTTCGAACTGATCTTACTTGCAAGATAAAAATCGAAATCTATAATCTTCCATAAAATTTTTGTTACAAATAGCACGTCAAGTCAAGTAGCTACTATCTACTCTTCTTATCTGTATTATCGTTGCTTATATAATTTATTTATTTTATACTTTTCTTTCAAAATTATTAGATCCAGCTGCTGGAGGCAGCGATGATTGGGCTATGGGCAAAGCAGGTATCAGCTTGTCATACACTTACGAATTACCCGGTGGAAATTATGGATTCCTGTTGCCAGCATCAGAAATCAAACCTGTTGGTATCGAGACATTCGAGGCTATCAAAGTGATTCATCAATATGTCACGAAGAAATACGTTTCGCATTAGCAAACGCGTAATACCGTAGATCATCACGCTTGTTGTATACAATACAAAGTGTTCTTTACTCTGTTGCATCAACTCTCTATAAGGAAAATAACTGAGAACCTCGAAATAAATTAAACCAAATAAATTAAATCAAATTGCTTTTGTATTGTTCGTCCTTGTTTTGTCAATTGTTTCGAACCATTTTAATACATTGGTAAATAAGTTGATTAAATAAATCAAGTAAATAAATAAATTAGTTAAATGTATTAATAAAGTAAATAAATCAAATGAATTAAAATAGTTGATCTGACTTAATCACGGTGCATGAGAGATCAATTTTTACTAAAATTTTCTTTAAAAAACTAGTAGTTTTCAGAGATCATCTAAACAAGGAAAGTACAGAGCGTAGCCAGCGTTTTCATAATAATTAATCATTAAGGTCCCCTTGTAGTTTCTCGTTGACACAAAAACACGACTGATCTCTGATTGCGTTAAAAGTCCATGAGAAAGAACGGTCGAGACGAAAGGGGACGCGGTATGTTTACGTTTACGTTTAAAGATGAAAAGAACACCGGCAAAAACAGGCATGCATTCACGTGACTGCCTTTTCATCCGTGAAACGAAATAGCTATTGTTCGCTGTGGTATACAACCCTTTTCTACGACGACCACTTTTAGTTTTTCTTGCGTTTTTAGGTAGCTATTGCGCGAAAGCGAGAGTACCCGGGGAAACGGAAATGGTAGGAGAAACTCAAGGATTTGGTCTGGCTGAAGTGGAACACTTAGCACGTAGAGCCGGCCGAGTATCGTGCCCAAGCTCCTTTTCGCTTATTCCTGCCCTTCCTAGCCGTGCTTCGCGTTCGGTCTAATTGGAGAAACAACAGACTCATTATCCGTCGACTGGAGCACAGACGAGAGCTCATTTCGTCTCAGAGGGACTGAGGACACTGAGTCGTAAAATTTTTGTATAACGAGCCACTTCGCTGGTCGCGTACATCGGGCCAGGGCGTTTGTTTCTTCGAATCGGTCACAGAGGCGACAGAGACTGGTCCGTCCGCCTTTGACGATGCTAGAAAGAACATCAACTTATCTTTCACTTGAGGCCGTAATTGGCACGGTTAAGTCGGACACTGTTTCGTAGAGGTCATTTACTTTTTCTTATTTCTTGATTGAAGCACGGTTTTTACTTCTTAACGCAAGTGGAATGTAGAAGATTGTCGTTAAGTACCAATGATCGTCGCAGCCTGTGTCTGATAATTTAAAGCAAAAATCGAATGCACAACCTAAAAGTATTTCGATGATCTCGTGATTTTATTTGATTTTTTCAGTTCATACAGAAAGAGTAAAAAAATCATCATTTTAATAAATCACCGAGCCCAGTAAAAGACAACGTATTTTATTCAGATGATAATGATCCATAAAACATTGTTCATATATATATATATAATATATATATATATGTATTTTTATAGGACTATGAACAAATAACCCTTGTTTCTAAGATCTAGTCGTAACTTAACATAGATAAATGTATCCTTCGTGTTTTTTTATTTCTTTGCGAAGAAAGAACGCAGGAAGAAAAGCGGCAGAAGTTTCGAGTTCTCTTTTGAGGACATTTCGATCGACGTGATTTTTTTGATCTTCTTTTTTCATCGGTTGATGACGATTCTTTCTCTCTCTCTCTCTCTCTTTCTCTCATTCTCTCCCTTTCTCTCTTTTTCTCTCTTGTAGCCATAATTTTATTTTTACAGGTATACTCGCTGCATACAGATAAACTATATAAACCACTCTTTAGTAAATGATTAAGGTAGCTTAATCTACACATCGCTAAGGGTACGGCAACGCATTTTCTCGTGAAGTAAGAATCCAGCTTGTTATTTTATCACGATCAGCGCTTTCTTCGTGGCTCCAATGAGAAATGCTTGCAATATACGATCTGATATGATTCAAATTCGTTGAACTACGGGAGTTTGGTCTCTTATACATATTACTGGAAAATAACTATCGAAGAATTTATAGAAGAAAATTGCTGGGTGGACTTTCTCAATACTTAACGCAACCTTCTCTGCTTAAGAAAATCACAAAACAATGATGGGAGAAAGTTCCAAATTGTTCAACTGTCGTTTCGCCCCCCCCTTTTTTTTAAATCGTCGACGATGCAAACGGAACAGTAATATCTGAAGTTGGTTTATTTATCTGAACCTAGAAGTGTGACGATGAAATGGAAGAACTCTTGTCAACAACCGTATAGGGTGAAGAGACGTACGATTTGATCGATTAAAATTTTCCAATAGTATAGTTTGCGATTTCCTCGTATTCAACGAATCTTTTTCTTAAACTAGACTGTCGCTTTGACACGAGACGTTTCAGAATTTCAATGATCAAATAAACACCGAAAGAAAATATATATAATAAGATTACACCCGTTATGTTGAAAATTTCATTTCTCATGTCGAGGAAGAGACCATTAATTTGATTGCAATCCTCTAGGGCTGTCGAAGTTATCCGCAACTTTCTTCTTGATTATGTTTGCTCAATTACAGAATCACGGAAAAATCTCGTCATTCCTGTCTGATGCAAACAATCGCGCTCTAAAGCCTTATCACTGCTCGGATATTCCAAATATATGCAAATATGTGTACATGATTAAATAATAACAATAATAGTAATAATAATAACAACAACAACAACAACAACAATAATAATAATAATAATAATAATAATAATAATAGTAATAGTAATAATAATGATAAAGATAATGATGATGATGATGATGAAGATGAAGATGATGATGATGATGATGATAATAATAATAATAGTAATAAGGTGTAGAAATGTTACAAATACATATAGTTAATGTTACCTACATCGTATCAATAATTGATATGTAAATATTCTTTGATTATTGATACGGTGCATGTAATGATTCCGATGTGATTTATCATACTTATACCCCATCAGGCTATTTCATTTCGTCTCTATTAAGATAATTACATTACAATATTACAATAATAGATACACGTAATAAATTACGTAAATAATATATATACGCCTACGATAATAAATATTATGCTTAGCGAAATTAGCATAGGCAAAATCCGCGTATTCTTATAAAATATAAAACGTTTAATCTTTACAAGCAAAGTCCTTTAGTACCTTGGAACCACAAAACTTCTAGTGCGACAACTTTGCCGAAAAAATTTCCATAAAAATTTTGATATTTATATTTTCATAAATCCGTTGCGATTCCATTCTTATTGGAACATCAATCAATGTCATTTAGAATTCTTCACAGATTGTTGTTTCAAGGTACACGAATATCGGTCATGCCTTATACGTATTTATTTTCGTTTTGGTAGATGCATTATGTTATAAACCAAAATTCATACATTTCCTTACAGATCCTTTATACATATATGTATACGAGAGAGAAATAGAAATCTGCACAATCTGTCGTACGGATATTCGCAGCCCTAGTCTTTTCTCTCTAATTAAACATCGATCGTTGTGAATCGAGTCGAAGCGTTTTTCGAGGAATAATCATCATTAACGCTTATCATTTCGGCATGTCCAGGATTAGCTGGATATTTAGAGTGATAGAATTTTACGATGTTCAACGATAATGACACCTATAAAGTTAACTCCATCTCCTTGCACGTACGTCATTCATCTTCGACCACTGATCCTTTTTTTCAGTAAAGTGGAAACATTTTATCGATAGTAAAATAAGCTTGTACGACTTTCAAGACTGAAAAGTGTTACACTTATGATTTTTTCTTTGCTGTTAACTATTATATACGTACAATAAAAGGAAGAATCTGTAACTCTAGAATCGATACATGTGATTGCGAGTAACTACAGTCGCAAGAAGACTCATATCATATTCGTAAATTAATTCACAGGGTTGTAGAAAATATACTTAAATATTTAAAAATTGTTCTTTTACGATCACGTAACGGAAAGAGATGCCAAATAATGATTCGATATCTTTATATTCGTATATAGATTTTAATTATAAATAATAGTACACGAAGAACGATAAAATTCTCAAGAAACATACTTGCGAGTTGCGAGTTGCAATCACGAGCACGATATGTCGGATAACATCAAAGATGACCGTATCCAATTCCAAGTTCATGACGCTATTATCTTTTGTACGTCGCGTTTTTCACGACGAAGCCAGTTATTACCAGTAACCGTAAGTAGATTTTCGTTTTCTAATCGATTATACTAAATTGGACGATGCTTGCCTCTGTTCGTTTTCGCTGGAGGAAAAGAAACAGCATTCACACACGTTCTCATCAAAAATACACGTTTGATATGCTAACCGTATTTTTTTCCTCGCGATTAATAAACCCACAATTTGTTCTCTTGTGTGTACTTTTTTCTCTCGCTTTCTCTCTCTCTCCCTCTCTCTCTCTCTCTCTCTCTCTCACACACACACACACACATACTGTCAATTCTATAAAATCAACTTCACATGGCGGATCTTATCTACCGTGGAAATTATAATAGAATTTCTTGTTTTCTATCTTTTTCTTTTCTTTGTTTCTTCTTTCTTTCTTTTACGATCACTCATTGTCACCCATCTATTACCAACCGGATCGAAAAATGTCTTAATCATTATGCATCGTGGCGGTCAGCTCGACGCTAAATCAGCATCAGATTTAGGCTAAATTTATATCAATGCGATCGAAACTGCCCGCGGAGTCAAGAACGTTTCCGGCGATTTAAAACGTTCCGAGGTTCGTTCGAATCTTTCCCCTAATTAATCCTAGGAAACGTAACTGCTACCGTCTTTACGCTAACTTAAGGTTAACACGAATATTTACAACGTCCTAAACGGTAATTAAGCGTTGACGATTAACATGCCCGGCCGAGAACTAATCGACTTTTTATTATCGAGCTACGAGATATACGAAAAACAGTTCAATTTATTTACAAATCGTATTTGTAGATCGGAGATCGCACAGCTGTCTTTCCTCAAAGTATAAAAGGCGTTATCTCAATAATCGATATACAAGAGGCAAACATTATTCTTCTAAATTTAAATGCGTTAAAATTGTTCACTTTATCCAATTGTGGAATGGAAACTCTAGCTAAGCTTTTAAACTAATTGGAAATTAAATGGATTTCGTCCTTATACTACGAAGATACGTAATTCTATATTTCTGCTTTTCAATACATGCATAAATCACTGCATGGAATTAAAGTGCCCATGGGAAGTAATTAAAAAATTAAATGGATGATTGAATTTATCAATAAATATTTCCTCCTTCATAATCTTAACTGTGTCGTATGAGTCTGTATTTATTGGGCGTGATATATTTTTAAAGGTCTCTACAGGAGCAACCGTATTACTCGATTGGAGTTAATCTTGGATTCAGCACGGTGCAATTTAAAGAGTAAAATCCAGACGTAGCTTTCTTCGGAGAATTAAAAAGGAATGCGATTAATTAACTAATTCTCTCAGAGAGCAACGGACGTTCTCGTTACTGTGCGATCTACGCCGGTGCCGGGACTCCGGAAGACTACTTGTAATTTTCATAAAACGCTACCACAAACGGACGGCCTGGTTTTCACCTATTCTCAACGACGCTAGAAAAAGAATCCATTAACGTTGCACCCTACTTAGGAATCCTCCGTGGCGTTTACTCAAAAAATCTTTGCACGTCTCGCGAGACAGATAGCAAGCTGGACAAATCTTAACGAATCTTCTGAAACACGTTTCATGCAACGTTATCCCTACCATACGCGGCCATCATTTTTACGATAAAATCGATAAGAGAGTTAGTACGTCACAGATAACGAATAATACCGTGACTAGAAGAAATTTTCCGAATGTTCGATCGTCAAGTGTAATTTTCATCGAATAGAATTCTCATACTATGTGTTTCACGAATGTTATCGAGTTCGAGTTTGGCTGTAATATTTTATACGCGTCGCGAAAATACGTGTGTAAAGAGCGAAATTTTTAAGGGAAAAGAAGAAAAAGGAGAGAAGAAAGAACGAATAAAGAGATCGACGCTTTATCGATCCATTCTTGAAGACTAGATTTCATAGAGAAGGGAGCACAGGAGAAAAAAGAAAGAGGATTAATCGATGAGATGGACGTAAATGGAAGCGAAACGGTTTAAATCTTTCTCGTTCGTCGAATCCTCGGGGCGATTCGAAATCCATCGATACTAAATTCGCCAAAATAGGTCCCAGATCTGGCATGAGACGACCCTGAATTATTTGTTAGGCATTTAGCTATATACAGAGGGGTGTGTTATCCTTAAAGGAGATCGATATGTCTCATTGGTGGCGTTGGTACAGGAGTCCCTGGACAGGGAAAACCGTGTTGCAATGTCTAATTCTTTTTTCGACTTATTCCTTCGCGGACAAGGATCCATTAGTCAACGCCATGACTGGGCCAGAACTTCCCCTCGAGTTCGTGTCAGAGTTGAGTTCCAAGGACGAGTCCTGCAACGTACAAGGCAAGAGTAACTGTAGTAATAAAGGATACGGTATATTATGAAAATGATTAAAAGTTGTTGGTTCGTAATATGTTTCACGAAAAAGCTAGATAAAACACAAAGCTTGGTGACATGAATTACGTATTAGAGGAACGAATGGAAAGGGTTAAAATTTCTAGAAATATTTGATGAGGAAATTAATTAGGAAGAAATACCTGTATATATCTTAATTTTATATTGATAGTAAGTAAATAATCGCACAACAGTTTTATTTTGAATAAAGAATGCAAAATATTTTCCATCAATTTAATATCGAACTTTGAAATCAGATTAAGAATCAGAAAAGAAAAATTTACTTGGCTGGAACGCGTTAATAGTTAACCGTGAAAGCAATCGTATATCTCAGTGATGCGTGAAGTCGCGGGGAAATCGCAATGAATTTTTCCAAGCGTGTATTACGACGTTGCTGTAAGTGCATCGCGGAGATCTTCGAGCTTGATCGCGAAAGCTATAACACGTTTACGTGCGGTGATTACGCGGATACGACGGTTTCGCAAGACCATTTGCCAATGATTGTCTCGGTGAATGCGAAACCGAAATGGCACAACCGGATACAGAAGCATTCGGTCCCGTTCTGATTTATTGTGGAAAGGAAGCTTTCCTCTCGCGTTACCACGCGCGTGTTGATGTCTTTAT
The DNA here is from genome assembly GCF_040668555.2 of Bombus flavifrons. Taxonomy (NCBI): domain Eukaryota; kingdom Metazoa; phylum Arthropoda; class Insecta; order Hymenoptera; family Apidae; genus Bombus; species Bombus flavifrons. The sequence continues at coordinate 3,781,470 of NC_138455.1, read as the reverse complement.
GACGATACCGCGATGATACTTGTCATCGAACGGTCGTTACTGCCTGTCATTGTACGGATTCAGATCCATCATTGCGAAAAAGACACTAGGTGGCGAAGAATGACACCGTTTTAATGTTACAACAATTTATTTCGTTCTGAAATCGGAATAATGTCCTGTCAAATTTAATTTGAATAGAACTCTGTTACCTTGTTTTTTCTGCAAAAAGATAAGGAGCTTTGCGATGGAAATTGTATTTTGAATTACAAGATTAAAAAATCAAATTTGTAGCGAGTAAATCTTGATTTTGATTTCAATTTTCTCTAATGGCAGAGTTGAAATAAAAATTAGCAGATCTAAATATCTTCTTTTGATTATTTGATATCGTTAAATCTCAAAGAGAACGAGTTATTATAAAAGGCCGACTGAAACCAATAATATGATATAAAAATGAATGAGTTTGTATTCGATTCAATTATGCACGATTCATACTGTGCTTTGCATGTAAAATTAATAAATGTGACTCAATGAAATAAAGGAATTCAATTGGAATTTAATTTATCCATTTTGGAGCACCTGAATATTATATCTACCAATACAAATGTCGACAATAAACGCTTTGCAAATCAAACTAACATTTCTCTGAAATTCTATTACTTTATATTTGCTTTGCCTTTTGAAGTAGCATGTGATAGAATATTATTTCGATTCCAAAGTAAAATAAATTTTTTAAATATTCCAGCTATGCTAAAGTATGCTGACAAATATGTCCGTAGTTCTCTCTGATTAACGCATTACAAGTCTTACAATTAGGAAAAGACACGTATAATGTTAAAAATTTATTGCCAATTGATGCGAATTCCACGATATGCATATCTCAACATTTATACTAACACCAACGCTAACAAAATCCAATGAATTGATATTTCTAATAGTTAAGGAATCGCGTATCTGTGTGATCCAAACGAATTAAATAAAATTTAAGGAGGAGAAAAATCGAGCAGCACTTACAATGCTGAGGGCATGCATGATACAAGCTTGTGTGGTATTTTCAACGTGAATCAGCTCGTCACATTCTTCATGGTCCAGTCCATTTACATCAGATCGTATCTTAATCGGTGACAAAGCTGCTTCATTGTCCGTTGACTTGCCGCTGTCAGGGGACGGCAATAATTCGTGTCCATCCAGATCTTCTTCCTCTGCGCGTTCTTCACAATCCGATGCTTTGGTTTCCTGTTACAACCATTATAAAATGAAACGACTTTTTATATCATTCTAGATATCTTTTTCAAACGTCAAACGAAAGAATATAAAGCGAAAATAGTTGGGATAAAGATACATATATGTACGAAATAATACGCGAACAAAATTACACAAAAGATATTATATTTAAAAATATCCTTAGAATCGGAAATATGCGATCAATTGAGTGCTCTAGCTCGACCTGCTTCACTCCTCTTTCGTGCTGAGATAGTAATACGACAGGCGATAGCCCTTGCTTGATGCGTATTATACTACTATACTAGTGATAGGATCTACATACCTTTATTCGGTTGGCTGACCAAAGCGCATCTATTCTACTTTGTAAGTTTTTTATTTAATCCTCTCTTATCTGCTATATACTACATTTATTATTATATCGCATGCATCTATTATTAATAGAGTATTGTTTACTACAATGTACTAGAAAATTATTATATATGTACATAATTAATCCTTTTAATGGTTATTTTTATTACAAGAATTAGTATATATTAATTCAATGTGCTACATAAATTCAGAGCGCTCTATTTTAATGTCTTTGACGATGTCACAGAGATTGATCTCGATTGACATTGACTGTATGATTAAACGGAAAAATCATATTACACCACAGGAATGTCGAATAATTAGGGAGCGGGATCACTCTAACAAACGTTTCTAGCACGCAGCGTTAAAGTGCTCCGATTGTTACTATATTAATAATTATTCGCAACTATTCGTACATACTTGCACATCAATTATCTTCAACTATTTTAACAATTCTGGGAAAATCATTTCTGAACAGTTACTCTGAACAAAATAATCATTCGAAAATCCTCTAAACCTTCGAACAGTATATATCACACTAAAGAAAAAAAGTGGAAGAAATAAAACAATTTTAAGTAATAACGAGAACAAAAGTTTTCCTATTGCCAAGAAAGTAGAAAATCACACGCTCGATACAATTAATAAGAGCGACGATAGCAAGAGTGAAAATAATAAGGAGGCTCTCGAGCGCTGAAATCCGAAACAAAAGTTCCAATTGCTTGATAGCTCGATCCGTATACTTCGTCCGTGCTCTGGAGTTGACATATCGACAGAGAAACATATGATGAAGTAATATTTTTCCAAGTCGTTCGTTGTTCCCTACAGCGACAGGATTTCGTTCTTTTGTTACAGAGTTTCATTCCGTCCGTTCATAGCCTTGTCTTAAGCACTGAGAGCTTGCCTCCTGACGATATTACGATTTGCCGCGTTTCCTTCCTTTTCAGCAGAGAACTTATATTCTTTAAATTGACTGCCACTGTTATTATTGCTTCCTGTTGGACGTATTTGAGTTCTGGTTTTACATAGCTCGTAGGAATTTCACCAGCGATACTGTGTCTTTTTCCTCTGTCTAATACAAATCGATGCAACGTCTTTGAAATATCAGCAAAAAGATATTGTGGTTAATTTCGACAGGAAATGCTGGCAATTGCAATAGAGATTTTATTTTTATTTCGAAAGCTTCTTTTATCGAATCCGGCAGAAATTTTCAATCGAACAAAATCCATTATTCCTACCATCATTTTTCTTCACGTTCAGTCGATTGAGCAACACTAAATGAATTCCTTTCGAGAAAGCGAGAAACTCCTTTCAATTGTTCCTTCCAATATCGTATTTACAGTGAGACTTTCGGAGCGGATCCATAAATTCTCGCACGATTTTTAACTTTAAGTATTAAAATAGAGAAAAAGCTAGGGATTAATATGGAATTCCCGCAATTTCAGGAATAAAGAATGAAAATTCAGCTGACGGGATGGACGTTCGCGATTATGATGGTAACTAGGTCAGAAATACTTCCAGAATTAAAGCTACGTGAATAGTCGGTGTCGTATTTTCTTTTCAGTTCCTTCTCATCCAAGCCTGCTCATTCTGATAAGATTGCGCAGTCATCGTTCGCTACTTCACATTTCAGGATGCAACAAAAATAACGGAACGGAAAATCCATCAGAACGAAATTACTTTTCCGTTAGGGAATTTAATTTCCACGTTACATATAAAATATCAGTTAATAGTTGTGCAAGTTTTAGTTTTCATTGCTGTTCTTCAAATATCGCTGTCGAATGATGCGTTTTTTTTTTATTATTCTCGTTATTGAAAACGAAGAGGAAATTTTTACTAGTGCATTTCGCAATTTCGCAATTGCTTTGCCTTTGGGCACTTTTATTTTGATAATATATAATATGTTCAATATTTATTGTATCGGATGCAAGAAAACTAAATTTATCTCAATTTTCATATATACTGTTATATTTCCAAGTCGTTAAGTTCAACTTTTTTTTGACAGAACGAAATGAAATAGAACGAACACGTTTGTTCTGTTCTTGATGAAACAATATCTTTGCAATATGTCGGAAACTCACTTGAAAATCTTGCGGTGACGGCGATGATTCCTTCTGATGTTGGTTTGGACTTTGCGGAGGGCTGGGAGCAGATCTGGGACTCTGGGGTCGAGTTCCCAGCTCGTAAATGTTGATCATGTGAGCTGCCTGAGCGTGAACCATCAATTCCCATGCTGAAGGGAATGATACCTTGCAGAGAACGCAGAGCAGAGCTGTTGTAGAATCTCCTTGGAACATAAACATAAATGCATTGTGTGTGCGTGTGTGTGCGCGTGTTTGGTAATAACTTAAATATATTCTGTTTGCCAAAGCCACGGTAGTTACTAACAATCTGTGGTTTTATTATCTGAGTAAATATTAGCTTGAATTCTGATCAATTTCTTTGAAATTTGAACACAACATACAAATTAATTTGGTAATTGTAATTGTAAGAGAATCTGCACTAAAATTACTATAGGATTTTACTGGAAATTTATTAAAAGTTTTTATACGTTTATTTTAACCTTATCCTTATTACTAGACTGCAAAGAGTTAATATTTTCGCCCTAATTCTAACTTCATTTCCCCCCCAAAAAAACATGTGATTAACCGCTCCACATAGGTATGTCGTATTAGAACACGAATTCGTAATAATACGATGAAAATTCCACTTAGAAGGCAATAATTCAGTTCTTTTAAGTCATAATAATATTAAATAAATATTAAGTTTAATATTAGACAACAATACTAAACTCGGTAAATTCTAAACTCAGTTTTTTTCAGTTTACAAACCAGTGCAACAGCAACAATACTTCCTAGGCTTTCTCGTTCCAATTCTTCTATCCTAAACAAATCGTGGACCATTGTACCGACGCAGCTGCGTTTTCCTCGGTAAAATGCCAAAGTACAATTCCGCTCGCGAGAAGAAAATCGAAGAGACACGAGGAAAGAGGAACCGCTCTCAGGATCTGGTTCGAATTTCATTTTTACAACCGCGCCATTCGAAGTGCGATAAGGATAACAGAGAGAAAAGAGGTGGCAACGAGACGAGGATAAGTATTTCGAAACCGGCTGCGCCCTCGAATTTCGATGAAAGCTGGATCTTTATTGAAAAATTTCTTAAAGGCGGAAACGTAGCTGTGGAATTCGTACAATCCCGTTTGGTAAAGCGCAACTTGATCGCGCACTAACAGACGCGAACGTTTTCGTTCACCCACTACAGAGTACAGAGGAAGCGGAAGGTTCGCCGGGCAAACTTTTCTTTCGAGTAGGTACGTACTTGGGGCTGTTCCATTGAAGGTGTGACATTTACATGTGAACCGTAGTTTGCAGTAATTCCGCTTGTGCTCGAGCAACTCGCCTAGGTCTGTAAACATCTCTCTACAGTTGCCACAGATCAGGATATCCGGGTTGCCTGTAACATAGAAATCACAAACTGATTTCCTTTGATTTCATTTTAGTTTAATCGCACTTTAATTCGTCCCTTTCCTTTTTTTTTTATATATCGATTCCGCGAGAATGGTATATTCAGACGAACCTTGTTTCTGGAATAATTGTTCGCAATCACTTTGAAGTTGGATTAATTTAACTTTTTGAAAGGAAATATGAAAATATATCTTTTCTGTTCGTTTCATTAAGAAAGATAATGGAATGCAATTCCTTTCTTCCTTTGCTGTTTGGCAGTAAAATTGTGGATAGTTGATGCGATTACTGGCGTAAAAGTAAAACTTGCTAAGCACGTTTGAAACTTGAATTAGATTTGGAATATAATTTTCCCGAAGAAGCCCTATTACCCGGAATAAGGGAATGAATAATGGAATGGTAACATTTTTCAAATATCACATCGTACATAGCTTAACGTCCGAGAGTCAGAAGCGTCAAAATCAGAAGTGGTATATTTTTAATTTATAAGATAGTTGCTGTACTAAATTTTTATATGAATTACTGTAAGCTGCACTTAAGCGCAGAAGTAGTACCAATATTTTATGTTGAAATAAGAACTATTTATTAAAGAGCATTAAATATCACGAATAACCAGGTACTATATAAAATGCACAGAACAAACCTGATTAAAATCCTAGCCGTTTAACATTTATTAAAATAACTTTCATCGGAAGGAAGAGCACGCGAATATAATGAAATTTTCATTCCTATGGGATAAATAACTTGTGGAACATTAGCTGTGTGTATATAATTATTCAACTACGAAAACATCCTCTTTTCATGCTTACGACCGATAATTCGAAATTTTCTAAATAAAAACGTAAATGGAAGCTCATTTTCCAACATCACTATCTCGTTTCATGACGAATAATAACGTTCCCCACCGCACCATTTTTCTCCGTTCACTATATTTAACCGATCATCTTCACGCAAGCTTGCTCGTAATTTCCGCGTAATTAAAGTACGTACCGCACAGAGACAAGTGTCGACGACACGCTTCCCTCACGCTAAGCTGTTGCCTAATACGGGAAACGCACGATCAACTTACGAACGAATTAACAAACTGTACTTTCGCGTGGTTTCGAACGACTACTCCTCGAACCATAACATGCTCGAGATGCTCCAATTCCAACCTGTTTCTAGCCAAAACATTCCTTGTTTTTCCTTTCTTTTTCTCCGTTTCCAACTTTGATTACTGTTTCGTTTATATGTCGGAATGTAGAGCGGTGATACTTACTGTAGACTTTCAATTGGTTCAAATCCGGAACGGTGGCCGTGTTCGCAGCTGGTTGCTGTTTCTGTTGTTTGGGATGTTGCGATCGAGCCGGTGGCATCAGACGTGGTCTTTTCAATGGTGGTGCCAAACGGGGTGGAAAAGCAGTCGACGCATAGTAACTGAAAATAAACTTGGATACTGAGTGTCACAAAACATCCCGCTGCTAGGAACGATGAATAATTGTTTCGAAGGCAACGTCATTGCGTGAATATTTAACGGCGGCCCCGGTGGTGTCGGCAAACGACTCATTTTGCGGCGGTTTTTGACGAGTTGGTTTATAGAATAACATTTGCAGTACACGTATTTTAGTAAATGGTAAGGCCGGCGTAGTTTCTCAATCATGTTATAAAAAACGATACGTTTAAACGATGTTCTTATAAATAAAATCTTTGGTATCTTATATGACTGATGAAAAGAGAATTCGGGTGAAACGAAAAGAAATCGACGATGTCACCGAGGTATTAGGGAATAAAAATCGAAGAAGAGGGGAAAAGTCGAAGATTTAGAAACTTTTGCTGATGATTTGGGACGCGAAAATATTGTAAAAGGGATAGAGAAAATAGAAACTCGGTAGATTTCAGAGATGATATATTAAGTAGTACAGAGGACACGAAGAGAGCCATACCTTGAAATGTACACTTAATATATTTCAAATATTGTGATATTTATATACAAATTTTAAATAAAAGACAAGTTAGAAATGAGTTCCATTTGTCTAAAAATAATTTTGTCCCTGCTGCAATATCACGAGCCAAGGTCAGAAATATTCAATTACAACGGTTTATAGCTCGTCTAAATCGTGCGTCCTTTCATTTTTACGAGGAGCACCGTGCACGAAAGGTTTGAGAACGGGTTTCCAGAAGAACGTACAAATTGTACATTTAATCAACTCATTTAGACGCAATAGCACGGCGGAACGTGTTTGCACGCGAGTTGCCTGGGTTTCCCTCTCTTGGACGCCGGTGTCGTTTCGATTAAAAGGCTCGAGCGAACGGTTCGCGTCGAATTTCTAATAAAACGCCGGGCGAACTTGTCTTCGAGACGCTAATTTGCCGAAATTCCATCTACTTCCAGGTTGCTCACAACCGTCGACTATATACACTCCGATAAACACATACACAACTACCGACACCTTCGATAACGATTCAAAACGCGTCCGTCTGCACGTCCACCTAACTGAATTTAATCGGATGTGTTTAGACTTTTGATAAAATCGATGCGACATTGTCGCCGTGCGACAAGCCACTTCAGAAACGGAGAACAGTGCTTGTACGGAGAGTTTTCGCCGCTTTGAGCCAAGTGGAAGGAGGTAGGGAAAGAGGGAAGGAGGAAAAGAAAAAGAGAGGGAGAAAGGGAGAAAGAGAAAAAGAAAGAAAGAAAGGAAGAAAGTCAGGGTGGAAACAAGAGGAGCAGAAAAGAGGAATCGCAACCCCTCGCCGTCGTATTTATCCGGCTATGTATTTCCTCTGTCTGTCCTTGCTGCTTTCGCCTCGCGAAACCTTCGTTGAAATAAAACTTCCTCTTCTTTTCTCCCTCCTTCTTTAGTCTTTTTCAACCTTGTGTAGTCTCCTCTCTCCTTCTGATTCTTTCCTATCTTTTTTTTCTAGTTTCACCTTCCTTTTTCTCGTTCCCTTAGTTCGTTTTCCTTTTTTTTGTTTCTTGAGAAACGGTTGCAGGGCTTCTTCTTTCCTGCTTAACGCGTATTCGTCCCATCTGCTTGTTTACGTCTCGCCATTTTATTCCGTTTTGTCGTTGTACCAGAATGGAATTCGTTTTTGAAGACTAGAGAATCTTTTGATAACGTTTAGTTAGAACAATAAGATAATTTAATTGGCGAGAATTGTTTTTCATTGTCACGCATTTCGGAAGTATCTTCTTCCCGTTATCTTGGTTTGAAATGCTGATTAAAAAACTTTCCGCTTAACTAATGACGTTATTATTAACTTCGGCATTCTTTTGTTCGCCACCCGCTTTTGTCGTTGTTCTTTGTTTGCCGCGAAGTTGCCAGCGTATAGTTTTCATTCCTTTCCTTTCCACAGCCTTTTGCTCTTTTCATTTATTTAACTTCATGTACAAGAGTTTGCAGATTTCCACGATTCCCTTTTCCCGTTCCTTTGTGCCGCTATAAATTTCTATTTCATCGGTCCGTGCACAACTGCCTAAAGCGTGGCCCACTGTTTCGTATAAAATATCGCGTATTGAATTTATTTCCCACTCTTTTAATTTATAAAACAATATCGAGCTAGGAAGCTGTAAAATACTTTTACGATAAATATTACATCAAATACCGTTCTTTCAATATTTATATCGTGCAATGAATAACAATTTCCATGCGACATTCCAAAAAGCCATACGTAATCATGAAACTAACAGTAATTTCCGTCCAACCAGTGACGATAGAAGATTGCGAAACCTGACAGACAGTTCCTTAAATTTCGTACCGAGACCGACCATCCGTTTACTCGATCCCCCTTATTACTCAAACTGTCCGCCATATTAAATCATCCCCCTGATTTCTCTGTTCCCATTTTCATACGTTTTACCAGTCATTATTTTTCGTTCTCCTCGCGTCATTTTCTTCCCTGACATACGTTCCTTTCTCCGTTAAAATCTTCCGTAGATCCGTGCCCAGTTCCCTTTTTCCTCCTCCATCGTGTTCCATCCCCCTTGGCAATAGCGTGACACAAGAGACATCCACGAATTCGTGCCTTCGTGGCGTTGTTAAAAGTTCTCCACGCCGACAGAGTTTCACTCTGTTTCACTTTGAAACTTTCGGATAATAAGCGCGAAACTGGCGCGAAAGAGAGGCGTAGAGAGAGAGAGAGAAGGAGGGCCAGAATGAGAGAGATAGACGAGGAGGACGTAGAGGAGTGAACGGCGGAGCGGAAGGGCTACGTTAAGGGCGGGCGTGCAACAGGGAGGCAGTATCATCTACACCGGCACTTCCTGTCGTCTCGACTATTTTAATTTTTTTTCAAGCCACCGTCCAATTATTGGCGACCGCAAAAGTCGTCCTTTGTCGAGTCGCGACCGCCTTTTGAAGTGGCCCCTTATTTCTTCCTTTCTCCTTCCTAATGTCTGCGACGACTGATAAGGAGAGGCGGAGACGGAAGAGGATGGAACAACAGGCCGCTACTGTTTCGTTGCGCGTCGCATCCCTGCGGAGAGGAGTAACGATCGTCCCTTAGTTTCGGAAGTTCGATGATTACGCGCCGTCTTCTCTAAATCCTTCGGCTGGTAGCGCGGTAATATAACCGGTGATAAACACATCCGTGACGGAACTTTACTCGGTACTTCCTCTGCCGCTTAAAGGTTGTCCACGAGTACTTTTAACTAACGAATCGAATTTTCAACGAAACGTTAGATACAAGCCGCAATCTGTTAAAATTTAGATAAGGTTATTACGGCTAAGTAATTCGATTAAGTACATCTTTCACGACCTTGACGCACGTTCCAAGATATAAGAATTTCAAAAGAATCTTTCTCGATTACATTTACCAGAGTTCATCATTTTACCGCGGAGGATGGGGTAAAAATCAACCGGAAAGTTGCACGTTATATTTTCGATCTAATTTCCAACAAGTCGTGTACCTTTCGGAATCGCGTTTAATTTAACAGAGAACGAACGATTCAATTTAAATCTTACCCGGGCATCGTCCTTTTACTGGGATCAGGAATCTTTTCCCATGGTGGATGAGGAAAAAAAACCGAAGCTACGAGATAAACCTCTATTCGTTTAAATATAAGCCCAGCGCGAGACAGCCGTGGGACAAGGGGCGATGGAATAAATCGACAGATTTTCATCAAGAAGTAACCCTTAGACAGCAACCTCCTCGTGCGGCCAAGGAGATTCGACCAACGAGGTCTGTGATTGGCATCCCTGACAATTATTTGTTTTCCACAAATCACCGGGGAACGTCGTTTTCCCTTCTCCGGGGCTTTTCACTCTTTTTGTTACTCTCGTTTCCTGCACTTTGAGGTGCGCATTTAGTTTGTTTGTGACATTTCCGCGACGTTGTGAAATAGAATTGCAAAAGCTTTCTAAAAATGTAGGATACGGTATCATCATTTGAAATAAGACGAGAAGTTAACGAGCTAGATAAGATAAAAAGTTAATTTGAATCGAGTCCACTCGACTTAACTTGTACATCATACCCAAGATAAACTTGTGAATAATAGACAAGCTTTGAAGCTTTTGAAATAGCGTAAAAACAGGTCGTTGTATAGAAATAAGGCTTCGTTTTATAAAAAAGATCTTACTAAACAGTTAAATTATCAAAATTTTTTTCACATAGCGATATCGTTATCGACGAGTTTACTAATGTGGACGTATACTAATTGATTGATGCACTAATCGATAGTACGAGGAAGGAATTCATATTAAGAAAAGATAAATGGAGGGTAAATCCGTGGATAGCAGTGGCGATTATTTCCTCTCGACGAATCACACGAAACATTACGAAGCCGTGTAAGCAAGGGGTTTCCGTCCCTCCTATTTTTTCCCTAGCCATATACTTTCAGGATCAGCAGGAACCTGGCTGCGACGTTTCGAGTTATATCGCCGCCAACAATGAGTCATTGTCAGAATTTCTGAAATAGAACGCAAGCCACCCTTGTCAACTTTATTTCGAGCAATTTGAGCAAGTTCCGCCGCCAGCTAGCAAAGATTAAAAAGGTTTGTTAAAAGGTGCCTTAATGGACGCTTTATGACCATTTAAGACTGGAATATATCGAACGTGGTAAAAGGACTCGTAGTTGAATGTAAATTCTTTTAAAAAACTTTCCTATTATGTTCCGATGAAATTGAAAAAGAGAAAAGATCATTCATTGTTTCACGCCGATTCTTTTTTAACATAATTACTTTCACGTAGAAAGATTAAACGATTTATAAACTAAGCTATTTAATTATACTTTATATGAGATATGATGGAAATTTAATTATCTCCACGTTTAAATTTATCTTTACGCTTATCCTTAAACAAAATTAAATTAAATTCTAGAACAAATATAACGTGAGTTATAAGAGCGTAAGTTATTTTATAAAATATTCGTAATTTCGTATTTTTATCAGGTTTTTTCAATTTCATATCAATTTTCAGGTATCCTTTATCGTAATATTATAAGCCTATTAGTGTTCCACCCGCGACGCTTAACCTGCACGTGTGACAGCTTGCTCGGCTGAATGAATTTTAATGAAATCCGGTATTAGAGGGTTTGGGTTAGTATTTATCCGACAAATTCAAGTTCCGTTCACGTTGTTCAATCTCTACACATACGTGTCCAGGCTCGGGTTGAACAAAGAATCGATTCCAGTCCATACTCACTTACATTTTACTCAAATTATCAAATAAAATGTTTTACAAATAGAAAGTAGAATTTTAAAAATTATATGGAGGACCTAGGACCTTTTACTTTTCTTTCTCCGCTTTGAGATTATAAAGAAATTGTAATCTTTGCTTCTAAAAGCAATATTTAAAACATTTTGTCGCAAAGGATTTTACATCGTTAAGATAATATTAAAACACTTCTTTCTGACATCTAAAAATATAATAACTGTGTATCATCAATGAAAAATATTTTTTCAGATAGCGACAGTAAAAAGTTTCGTGGAAAATTCATATGTATAATAATTTTATTTAAATTGAAAGTTTCGAGGCACGCGTTTAAGTTTAATTTAATAGATTAAATGTTTATTAAAAACGAATTCGTTAATACAAATCTAAAGTCGATGAACTAAAACATACGAAAATTTCATTATTTATAATCCTCTTTTCGTGCAACTGCGTCAACTAGATCGCTTTATCGTTGTCCCAGGGACACAATCTTTTTGTTTTATTTTGCTTTCTTCCCGTACCATGACAGTAGAGAAACTGCTACAATGTGTATGCGACAAAACCTGCCGTCTATATATTTTACTATCACAAATATTACCACTTGGACGGTTCGTGGTCCAGAACGCACCCCCATGCCTATAAATAATATTTCTGTCGGAGCTCTCAGCGGCGTTTTCCCGCAATTATTGCGTTTCTCATAACTGATGTCATAATTCTATCCGGTAACAGGGCCATTCGTAACTTCTGTCAGTCCAGTTCATTTTAATGTTTCCTTTTTTCACTTGTATACCCTATATTTTGCTTTTTCCAGTCTTATGAGTCTCTGTTAAAAATAAAACAAAAATAAGAAAGGAATTAAAAGGACAGAACCTTGATCTTATATCTCAAACGTTGGCTGAAAAATAATGTCTATGATTCAAAATTATACTTGAATTTCTTATGTTCATTACGTCGAAACACCTATTTATATTCATGGTCCTTTGTTTTCCTCTCCACTGTAAAAGATGGTCATAATTTTTACTTCACGAGAGTTTAAGGTGCACTGCAAGGGGCGTATTAGTTACGTGTATTAAAGCTGCTCTTTTAGCACCATTTTTTTTAATGCTACAACCTTTCAGAAGCAACAGAATTTGCATAACAAAGATGAACAAGTTGCTCGGAGTTACGGAAATTTCATTGTTCTGTTTGTCTGCAAGTAAATCGTATATTATCATCAAAAAGGACATTCGCTATAACTACGGCACGATAACAAAGACTATTTGAAGAGAATGTTTGTACTTACGAGTACACTTTTACATATATATACCTAATATAAATAGAATGTTATTTTGTCGCAATAATACATGATCCATTTAAAAAGATCTCTGTCTGATCGGGTTAAGAAGATAGAAGTACGATGACGTTATACCATTGATCCTTATTGCAATCGTAACCTACATACGTCAGTTCTAAATATCGAATGAGAAACCTTTGGTTAGTGAGAAGGATTATCTTTCGAAGTCCTCATAAAGATTTGATTTTGCTACCTGACATTCACGAGACAGTGGATCTAATAAAATTACTCAATCGATATCAGTAAACCTATAGCATGTTTCCTGTTTATACTTTCTAATATGTAGAAATAAACATTCGAATAAACCATGCACGATAAAAGGAAAAAATTTCTTTTCCTCTTCATGTGTCATTTTATAAAAAACATTCTTATCACGGCGGCAGCTTATCTTGCATAATGTTCAAATTATCACAGTTTCATGAGTATTTATCGTAACGTTAGTGGTACATTAAATATGCATTTGCGCATATATATGCTAATTAGTAAAAAAAGAATAGAATAGAGTTTTAGGGAATTTGCTAAGATTCCACGTGCTGGGCAAAGAATCAGGGGAAATTGCCGCGAGCATTGTGTATGCTCTCTTTTCCCATCTCATTTCCTTTCACGAGGAAACTTTTCACCAGCGTATGATAGTTTTGGGCCTGCCTCGGATTTCTACGAGCAATTAAAGAGTCCTCAGGAAGTTTCACCACCGAAACGATGAAAGGAATTATCGTGGAATCTCGCAGCTACTCTTTCCCTCCTTCTTATATCTCGTTTTCAGAATCGAGATTTCTTATTTGATTACTTGAGTAGGATTGCTAGCAAATCCTTGGATTATCTGTCCACGTGTGCGGGCCGATCTTGCAGAATTTTTGTTAGAATTTTAGAAAAACTACAAAAGAAGTGAAAAGGAGAAGGATAAAGAATCAAACAATTAATAAAGTTACGTGTTAAATGTTATTAGAACGTAATATGTACTATGTTTGAATACCAACTTCACACGGAATCGAAATTTATTTCTTCAAGAGCGGAGATTTTCTTTGTTCGACGTCAACGAAAATCAAATTACGTGTCGCCTGCGAAAGGATTTTTATCCCTTAGCCTTCTTCTAGATCAAAGGATAAGTTACGAGTATTGTATAAATTGTAAATTCCATTCACCATTTCATCATATTATTGTGTTTTACTCAGGAAATTTTCGTCTTTTCTGGTATATATCATTCGGATGATATTGTTAAAATTACGCTTTTAAATAAACTAAACAAAATATATATTTTCTTTACACCAATGAAAGCAAACATGATCCATTAGAAAGCTAAAAAAGATCTCTTAGATTATTCTTAATCCTAATAAAATAATTCATAACAATTCTAGACATATACCTAATGAATGTTTTATACACACTAAATATATTATGACATTTCTGACGAGCCCCCATCCTCTCACATCTCACTCGTATCTAAAAATACACTATTATTTCTGAAACTGCAATGGGTAACTGCAGAAAGGTCAATCATTGACATTTTTCCTTTTATTTAAGCACACGCTATAAACGATACTGTATTACCAAACCGATCTTAAGTATTCACATATATTTACATAATATTGCATGATTGTAATTCAACTGTAGTTTATCCATCCTTAAATATTACCTTCTACAAATCGTCGTCCTAGTTCTTAACTGTTCTAACTCCGTTTTTCAAAAAAATTTAATTAACCAATTCACATATATTTCATTGTTATGAAAAATACAAATTCATGTTTCTACTTAGAAAGTAACGAATATTCATTTCTTTAAGTCCTAACTACACACAACAACATTAAACTTCATGAACTTTAAACTCAGTTTTCTGAGTTTACAAATTAGTGGAGATAGAACATTTAGGAACTAGAGCGACGAAATATCTAATAAAATAAAACTTGCATCAAACGCAAAAATTAGTAACATATTTGCAATTCTAAGTAATTATATAGTTCACAGAATTGTTAATTAATAAAAATTGCACAACTGTACGATAATTAGTATCGTGAATGCGCATCCTGTCAAAGGGTCGAAATTCCACGTCCAAAGGCTCGGCGCGACAAAGAAACCGAGTTATCGGCGAAGAACGACGAGCTTTTTGTTAGGCGGCTTGTATGTATGTACGCTGGTCGCTACAAATTAGACGATAGGCGTGCAACGTAACACCAAGTAGTTTGAAACTGGCTGTTAAACCAATGCAAATTACTGCAAGACAATCCCCGGTGTTGCGGGTGGAGGCGAAAGAGGCGTGGACCAGGCGAGAGTTCGTCCTTTCTAATTACGTATCGCAACCCCCGAGAAAGAGGATGGAAAAGCTTAACCAACTTTTCACGAATTAGTACTGCCCTGACTGTGCCCTGCGAATTTCACGTTTCGTAACGGTGTTAATCTCTAACCAATTTCGTAATTTTCGCCTGTGTCCTTTCAATGAATGCTTCTAGATTTGCGGTTTTGTTGGCAAAAATTCATCACCCCTTTAATCTTTTAAAGTACAAACCGCTCTGAAAATATTTTATTCGACAGATTTTGTGGAAAAAAGGTACAGGTTCATTTTCGTGGTACAGGCAACCACAGTTCTCTTAAGTCAAAGATTTTTGTCAGTTGTATCAATATCTTTTGAAACGTCTCATTTTGTTAAGGGATGGTTAATGTTGAAATAAAGGATAGCTTGGTTAAAAAGGACGTAAGATGAGATATTAATTTACGGGAAAATCGTAAGGATCATCGATAACGTTAAACGTGGTAATTAAATATGACGGGGAATTTTGTTAACAACGTTTCATGTATGACCTGCAATTTTACTACAAATTGGATATAATGTAGGTGTAATACCCTGGTGTATACGCAAGAAAGGATATCGAGTTAATCAGGAATATTCATTCCTCCGGGTATCGTTTCACAGCTACGATTAACCTCTATTTCGTACTCGTGCAACACAGAGATTTATATCACAAGCTTATTGTCCGCAATTTCGCTCTTTACGGTGTACGATATCGTCAGTAATTTAATTATGTAATTCATAATTATTGTCATAATGGACTTAAAAATCTGCACTAATAAAAACGAATCGATACGACGAGAATAAAATCGAGTTGATATCCACAATGTAAAGATAATGGAAATAGATATAGAAACCCATATGATGGTCATAAGAAATTTATGGGCAGATTAAAACACAATTTTCACAATTTCTTTAAATGCCACGTTCGCACCTATGTATACTAATTTACATATACGTCCTCTGGAATGAGAAAGAAAACTAATTTTACCGGAACGCTAGGATCTGAATACTACTAGAATTTTAAGGAATTTTATTAGACATATGCAAACTTAATTTCTGCAAATACGCTTCAACTATTTTCTAATTAAACTTAACAGCTATTTCTGTTCCGCTACATAACAGAAAATCGTTGTATTATATAATTTACGAATGAACATGGATTTGTTAATAGAACCGTAATAAAATGAATGAAATAAAATCATACATCGCATTATTCTTATTAAATACCTATCCATAAAGAGACATCAAAGTTACGCATATATGATATGTTTTTAGCGAGATATGAGTATCTCGAAAGATACTAGTTCCTCAAGATGGAACCCTCCTAAAAGGGTAAGTGGAAAAGGAGGAGATAAATCAGAGTACGAAACATGAAACGACATCAGGGCAAGTGTGCATCTAAGATCTCTATCGCGTATTAACGACGTTCAATTAAGTAAATGGTCCTCTTGTGAATTTTCTCTACCTCGAACCCGGAAGATTAATTACAAATTGAATTGGCTATAGGTATAACGGTGTAACGACTGGCTGCGTTAGGGTGTGCACACATACGCCGAAGGGTGTCAGGTTAATTAGGGACATTCGTCCCTCAAGACATCGCTTTGTGACTAGAAGGCTTAACTGGACACGATGCATCGTGACACCTAACAGCACCCTGGCCTATAAGCTTGATCCCCATCGACATACATTAAGTGCACGGATTTCAGATGTCTATCTGACCTGTGTCAAATTAAGTGTTACCTGCCAGAAACGTCAAATTTAATCGATGCGAGAACGACACTGGTTTCCTGTATCAACCGTGACACGAAGGCAGCTATTAAAACGTAATGCGGAATACCTTCTTCTTATTCAATTATCCTATTATTTTTTTATTCCGTTCTAATTATTGCGTTCGATAGATCAAGGAAATGGTAAACGATATTTTTATAAATTTTATTTTATTTGCGATTTTTTCCTGTTAGTAGAAATTTCTATTTTTGGGTAATTGTAATACAGAGGTATTCCATGGGAAAATTATTTTCCTTTTCATCTGGAGTTAATGATCAGTAAGTTCACTTTGGCGTGAATTCAATCTGTTCAAAGGATTATAACAACCTCTTTTAAGATAAAGAATTCGACACAAAGCAATACAGAGGAGGCAAAGAATTTCGCAACCATAAACAACGCTTTATCTTCGCCTGCAATGGAATAACCAGAAAAATTCGACTAAAAGAAGGGCAAGGCGAAACGCACGGCGATAATTTCCCATTCGAATATTCAGCGCCATTCTCAGCACATAATTTCTAGATGTAATAGTTTTCCGTAAAATGGCTTGAACCGTAAAGCAAAAACGTAGACTCTTAATTCCATTATAAAACTACTACAGACCGGCAATATTTTAAAATGAGATCGAACATATCTGCAGTTAGCTTCCATAAACGGGTGATAAATAAAAATTATTTAATGGAATTGAATACATTGTTCAATTTTGCACAAACCAATATATATAATCCAAAAGATGTACAGTTAATTAAGCAATGTGGCACAATCACTGAATAATAAATGTCTTTGATACAAATTAAACATGATACTAGGAGGATTGGAGGAAAATGATAAGTGTTATATGTATAGGGGGCGAATGAAAGCGTAGAGAGAGAAGGATGAACGAAGAAGGCTTGGAGGGTGAGAGGTAAACATGGGAAATAAGAGAAAAATGTATTTCTGGAAGTTCGTCCTAACAGACGAGGACTATGTATAATAAATACAATAATAAATAAATTAATATGATAGTCCAATTAAAAATTAATAATAGTCTAACCTGCAAATAGTAAAGATCTCGCTTTTTATGATGCTTTTGTTCTCAAGTAAAGATGCTTTGGGTTTTAAGTTAATACGTCAATTAGTCCTTAAGACGTAGAAGTTTAAAGGATACGTATAAAAACATCATAACAGTTACTAAACTTCTATCATTGTGTCCCATTCTTTTTCTAAATACGCTAATCAATAATTATACTAATTATTTATAGAAATTTATCGACGATCAATTTTATTATGCCTGTGTTAGTTTGTAAAAAGTTTTGCTGGCTGTTTAATAATATTAAAGAACTCTTCTACAGGCTTTTACTCGTATAATTCAACGATTGCAATTGGTTGCGAACTGCTAACAATAAATTGAACGTACGACTTTCATGAATATAACTTCAACAATATGCGTTCGCAAAGAACGAACTTTATCGTTGAAAAGAAACAACCTAGCTCGGTAGCTCGATTACATTGGAATGGTTTAATAAATAAAACAAGTCGCTTTGAATATTGGTTCGTCCTTTTTTTATTCCTTCCTGTATATGCAGGTACCGTTTTCCTTTTATAACGATCGACGAAAATAAAATGTGCACAAAATTTATACATACGGCTTTGAACTTTACGATCGGATCACGGTTCCTCTCAATCTGTAATCATTAAATTGGTCAGAAATTCCTACACTGTTTTTAATAGCGCTTTTAACGTTGCTTTCAGCCAGAACTTTTACCGCCGCGCAGATCCTCCATAGTAGTTTTAAACTGAAATGACCATTTTTGTACGCACTAATACATATGAAAAGGTCGGCTTTGTGAGTGACGCACTTGTGAACGCTTAATTTTACGAAGTCGAAATACGGCAATTTCGCTCGGGATTTGAAAAGCATTGTGAGTTATACACTGAGTAAATTCGGCAATATTATTCATTCAGTCGCTCATTTGATTTAAAACCGTTTTGATGAAAGGTAATGTCTTAATGAGCTCTTTTCCGAGAAAAATGATTCCAATTCTATGTATTTTTGCACATTTTTCGTCAATTTCGTCATCCATGGGTAAACTAAGACGTAACCAATAACAATTAGAAAATATCAATTAAAACCATGTAACTAGGATTGTAATCGTGAAACTTACGGGAGAAACTGGAACAACGGGAAGAGCAACTAAACACCCAAGTGATTTCCAAATACAATTTCCCGACCACGGATCGTAACGGTAGCAAGACGGAACCGAGAACAGGATCAAATTGATGACAAGCAAGAAAGTTAATCGAAAGCAGATTTTCAAGGTGTTCCTATCCCGATGAGCTGGTTTTACTCGTGTGTTATTCAGATGGGGAAACCCGTGGCAGTTCATATAAAACGCGCTGCAACGAGTTTCGCTGAAAAAGTTGTCCGGAAATTGGCCGCAGATACACGGTTGGCCAGGAAAAAACAGCCGGGTGCAAAAGTGAACTGGGAAAAATAGGCGGAGTGGGAGGACGAAACAAAATGCAACAACGAAAAGCAGGATCGAAAAAAAAGGCAGAAAGGAAAAATATCAAAAGCAATCAATTCCTTTTTAGTCGACGAACAATGTTGCCCGCGGCTTGTACTGCGTGTCGCTTGTGGCGATTCGGGATGCCTCGTGTGAGTTACACGGGTGTGTGTTTTCTATGGCGGCGCACGTTGCATATTTAAAGCAGGGCGCAAGGATGGAATATAAAGTCTGTCCGAAAACACCGCTCTCTCGACCATCCAAAAAGAAACGAGAGCTCGCGGGGCTCATACACCGTTGCGTCAGAAGAATTAATAAAGCAACGAAAAGCAACGTCACGTGGTTTATCGTTGTTGGTTTGGTTGAAAGAAAAGGGCGCCTGGACCGTGCATGTTTCTCTAGCCCACGGTTATAATTCCGTTCCACGCGGCTGCCCCGGCAACGGCCTCACCTGAGCTTATGATTTTTATTCGGGCCGGCGCGGCGCGTCGTATTCCGCTTTTGCACCCGTGCGCGGCCGTGTCGCTCTTTCTCCAGGCCGGTCACGAACTGTCTCTGAATCGTAACAATTAAAGCAAAAGGACCGGGGTGCCGGTTGCGCGGTCACCGCGCCCGTTTTCCAACCTCTCCCGCTCGACTCGCGACCTCTTTGCCCCTGCTCTCTCTCTCCTCTTCCTCCACTCTTTTTCTCTATCTGTCTCGATCTCTCTTTCCCCTCTATTCGACCGTGGTGAAAGAACGCGATGAATCGTGGCTGCGTTATTGGATGAAAATTACGCGTGAACGGAGCAGAATTATTCGTTTGTCTAGACTGGAAGCTTGCCATTGATTCTTTGTAAGATTAGAATAAAAGGAGTAAAGACAGAAGAATGAAACGAGAGAATAAAAAGAAGAAAGCTTGGAACAGATCCGAATGCATATAGAACTTACAAAGCATTTTATATAGGTATGGTCAAGCATATTTTAGGAAAAATAAGATTAAAGGGTGGTAAATATCTCTCGCTATCGTTTAATTAATTCTCCGCTTGCCATAAAAATTTTTTGTTCAACTATCTAACGATAAAATCGATACGGCCAGAAACCACAGGATTTATCGCGCGATAAATACTCTCCGATGTGTTTTCCTTCTTAACCTGCCTTAGCGCGAACATCACAAGCGGATCCTAAATTACACAGAAATTCAATTGGACGCTAGGTTGCGAACAAATAGGACAAAAATGCCGTTTCAGCCGACTTCCTGCGTGTTGTTACTTGAAATATATACCAGAAGGGCATAGCAAGCACCGTGGTCGGACTCTAATAATTATTATCTACGGTCACGTGAGTATAATAACGTTAGCATGCACCGTGCTTTGATAATCGCACGTGCATTGCCTCTTTAACTTCTCTCCATTCAATCAAGCCCGGTCCTTGTTCGCTCCTTGAGCGACCGAGCAAGCGATTAATTGGAGAAATACCTCGACGGTGGAGAGGGAGAAAAAAAAAGAATGATTGCGTTTACTCAGCGAGTAATTAAGTGTTAATGTATCCTGTTGTCGACGGTGTTTGCTTGCCGACTAATTAGTTTTGCACGCTTCGTTTGCCCCTATACAACAAGGTGGATTCGTGATTTGTTGCGAAGCTCGCTTTCAATATACGATAAGCATTAAAAATCCTGTAGCCAAAAAATTTCAAGTTTAACTGAAAGAATCCTTTACATCGCGTACTCTGACGCAACATCAGCGTCTTGATTTTGTGATGTTTTATTTAACCGAGTTACGTTTCTCGTCTTGGCTTGAAAAACTGCTTTGGCTAGGCGAGACGTTTCGCGGATCGGGAAAATAGCTTTTACTCGCGCAGGAAGTACATACGTCTTAGGAAAGTCGCAGTATTTCGATATTAGAAAGTAATGCTTCTTAGTGTTTTTAAGAATTCCAGCAGAGGGTTTTAAATGGGTGGATAGACCGAAAAGTTCCTTTGACGACTATATACAAGATCTTATCGCAGTTAAATTTTCTGCCGAGTTCATTCGAGTGAGATTTTCTTCCTCAATTATACGGTTAAACCCTTTGGTATTGTCCTTTTCTTGTTACAAGAAAGAAAAAATTATGAAGAAGGGAAATAAATAAAGAAGAAGGGAGAAGAAAACGAATACGCATATGCGGGTTGAATTAAATGGTGCAGGCATAGATATTTTAATTTATACCTATGAATAAAATTCTCTCGTCATTCGGGATTTCAAGGGTTAACGTCCTTCAAACTGGATTTTTCGCTGACGATCGAATTAAATCGGCGTGCCAATTAATTTTGAAAGAATATTGATCACGGTACCCGTGATCTGTTACGTGAATCGTGGAAACAAATTCGTTTTCGCACAAAAATATTCGCTATGAATTAAAAGGTTGCGTTTCTTTTGCGTGGCAATTGTTAAAAGAAAGGAATAAAAATGAAAAAGAATAAATGAATTATAAAAAAACATTGATTATCACCTTCGAAAATTTGAAACGAAATGACAGAACCGAATTCGAATTCTGGCGAGTTTAATCGATGCCAGGAGGTAATAAATGCATTCATGCATCAACGCGAAACGATACGCAAAAATAAATTAATAAACTTCAATATTGTTGCTGATATTCCTCTTGCGTATCGTGTATGCGAGGCAGAAGTAAAACATTCGGGAAACGGGCCGAGATAATAATTATGATTTACGGTCTGGTAGTTATAATTCCAGCATCGACGGCAAATTATATGCCTGCTTTTCAAAATTGCGCGTACACTCGGTGACGGCGCTCTTCATGCACGTGGGCAATGTTGTTCCTACACAAGAACATCAGCTTGGCTTAATCTTCCACCTATAGCCAGCACGATTAGCCGATGGAAAAATCACTTGCAAATAAATTTAATTTATTTATGAGCAAGTATACTCGATTTGTTGGATACGTGTTTTTGGATCAGGTTTGATTAATAGCGATCCGTAAAGTCGTTCCTAGGTATTTGAATTAAACAACAGAAAGATTTCATTTTACATACCCGTCTACCGCACACCACCGTATTTGTAAAACTATGCGAACAGTAATTCAGCGAAATTGTGCATCTCCAATGCAATTCGCACTCACCTATCATAGTAGTAGTCCCTGAAATCAAAAACATAGTAAACGATTAGTTCAGAAATTTTTTCAAGAATTTTTAATGGAAGAAAATATATGTATACCATTTCTAAAGCTATAATAGATTTATATTATTTATCGTAATTTAAAATTTGTATATAGTTTGCTGTAGTTTCACGATAGCAAATAAAAAAAAAGAACCATTCTAAGGTTGTCCAAGTATCTATATTCGTTAACAACAAACGATACAAAATTCAGTGAAATCAATATCTATATTCGTTTGTCATATGTATAGTTCATGCACAAAATAAACTTCAATCGACGGAAACATTTTTACACTTTCAAAAAGTACACCAATATCATGAACAAAGAGAAAAATGGGATCGTGTTTCGCCATACCGAAACAAGAAACCGATGGAATAACGATCAACGTTTGAAATGATGAAACATCAAACGAATTCGAACGAAATAATAAAGAAATGTTGTAAATCACTCGCAACAGATTATTTATAGGTTTATCAAACAGATAGATTCGTGTATGTCACGATTCTGAAGATCGTTACATTGCGATAACGCTTAATTTGCATTAACGATTGAATCGCGTAGTAAAGTCACAGTTCAATCACTGTTTAGTGTTTCCTGAATCCGTCGATGTACGTTAGTGTTCACGTTCCAGTCACGTTTCTGTGTAGTGAATGACACTTCAACGGTGATCGAATCGTGACTAAACCGCCGCGCTGCTGCAAGTCAAATCGAATGTCACGCGACATTCATTTCTTTTCTGTACTTGAAATTCGGTACTTTAAATGCATTCTGCTTGTATCTTTTAAAGTAATACGCTACGAACTAGCGAAAGATTCCTTTCACCCAATTATTTCTTAAGACGTCGAAGATAATCAATTTCAGTTGCTCACAGATCACATACGTATACTGACATTTCATTCTCTGTTATTGTCTATACATTTTTATTGCGTATAGTTTTCTCAGTTTGTTCCTATTGTAGAGCGACAGCTTTTAAGAAAATAATGCAAAGACCGTTAAAATCAATAGAACGAAGGAAAGAAGATTAAAGAGGAAGAAGAGATTTTAATAAAAAAAATATGAGAACTCAACGATAGATATAAAACATCTTTCATCACTAATGTTCTATCACAAGCTATTAAACGAACTGTAGCGTGCAACAGATGTTCTTAAATATCTAGTAAGTTCATTGAGATGGAAAAATCGGAGTTGACCCGTGTCGAATCGACTAAACGATAGATTCAATGATGCGAGTTCATTTCTGTGCTGCTAGGGATATTGATTTGTTCGAAATGGTTTTCGAGGAACTTGCTACGCTTTTACTAAATCGATCGCTTGCATCTTTTACACTAATAGGTGTTGCAGCTTTCATGTCTTTCCAAGAAACGTGTATAGTAGAAATAAAACTATATCTTTCTTCCTTTTTACAATATTCTATACCGAGACAACTGTAATTGTAATTTTCCAGTCGAACGAGTTTTTTTCTTTACGTAGCGAAAGAGGGAAATGCTTACGTGTTCTTAGAAAGCCACGAATAATTGCGTCTATTTATACAAAGCGTAACGTTTCATTCGTTTTGCGATACTTAAGGTTATCGGCCATTACGCGGGGATTACTGCGAATTACACAGTCCTATCCACAGGTGATAAAACTAGAGCGACGCGAAAGAAATGGTTAACGAAGAAAAAGGAATGGAGAAGAAAGGTAAACGGATTCAGTCACAACAAATCAAAAGCAACAGTAGTTTCCTCGTTGCTGTTTTAAGGAAATACGAATGTCGGTAGTAAAACTTTTAATAACGTTTATTAATTATCAGTATATATAAGAAGATAATAGAACTGTGTAGAAACATTGTTTCAGAAATTTCTGTCGAATTCTATTGATTATTATCGTCATAAATAATTTTGTAAAATAATTGGAAGTATCGGGAGCATGTAAAAGGAGCTGTCCTTGAAGTTAATTGAATAAAGAAACCACCTAATTATCGTTTTTCACCGTTTCAAAGGGTTTAATATGTGACAAGTTTACCGGTAAGTGGTATATTATTCACTTAACCGCGGACAGCGGTTCTTTGAGGATGGGTCAGCGATTTAAGAGAAAATTGCCAATTACTTTACTCCCTGTAAGTACTCGAGGCTGATACATTCTGGGCATCGAGGCGTTACTTACACCGATACTTTAAGAGACAAAGTAAGTAAGAAGGTGCAGACTGGACAAGCAGTTAAGGAATTACATGAGAAAAATAAACTTGATGTCGTTGAGCTTGAAATAAAATTACTAATTTTAAAAATTGAACTGAGGTCCGATTAATCAAGACACGTCACTTAACATTAAGGGAAAGAAATATTACAAAGCTTGATCGACGAAACGTATAAAGTTTCTCTGTTCATTCTGTTTATTTCTGTAAAAGAGAAGAATTTGCCTCCTCCAGTTATTCTATTATACTATTACACTATATTATATTATATTATACTTACTATATTATACTATTTTATCGTTGGTAAACATGATGCCGACAAACGCTTTTTCAGGTATTGACAGACACTTATCGAATTAATCGATATAGAAGGAAGAAAATTGCTGATAATGAAGAGGAGAAGGACGATAATCGAATTTGTGCAACGATCGACCGAACGAAAAGTGTTTCGGTCAATAAACGGTCCATTAGTTGCTGTTTAAATACACGATTTCTGCCCTTAAAAGAGAGAAAACGAAGGACGTTGACCATGAAATACCGACGAAAGGATCGACTTCAGAGAAAATTGCCAATTACTTTGATTGCTTTGCTGTGCCGGTAGTTTTGTTTGGCAATGCTGTAGGTAATTCTGTGTCTTCGTACATTAATGTAAAACGCTGAGAGACATCCTACAAGACTTTCAGCTTAAACAGAAGGAAATTTCAAGCTAACGAATTGGCTCTTCGAGATTCACTGAATATTAAATGTGCAATTGATTAGTTTGATAAATCATTGGCTTATTTCCATAATGCCGAGAAGCAAAATGAAAGTAATATTAATATTCTAGTGTCAATTAGCTGGTATAAAAGTAATTTTGCAGATAGAATAAAATTAGTTTAATTGGCAGGTTTGCATTTAAATATTGTTCTTAATTAATTTGTAAAAATATTAGTAATCTAAAAATAAGAATTATAATCATTCAATCGCACAATATTCAATGAAATATGAAAGATATTCTTCTTTAAATATTATTTCCAACTTACTTCCGCGCAAGTTTTTTCCAACAGTTCATTATTTCTACAGAGTGTAGAAAGAAATATCGACCAGATTCAAAGAGCGCGCGTGAAAAAAGAAACGTCAGAAACTGGGAAACGATCGCGAATTCATGACCTAGAATGTCTGAATATTATTCTCTGGTCGAAAGCGTAACTACGACAGTTCTGGCCGTACAGCGATTGGACACGAATAGCAAATCGATTGACGATTACTGAAGCGCATAATTCGAAATACAGGGTTTACCAAAAGATCCGAACTTTATTCGACTATTACTTGATAAATTCAGGCGAAAATGTTGCGAAGGAAACTGCATCGGTTATGAACGAAAGGAAAAAGCAAAAAATATATATCTTTACAGAGCATCGTACAGAGTACTGAATTCACGTTTAAATAAATATTCAACTTACATTACATTTACATTTTTATATAACGATTTTATATTCCTGTTTTTAGTAAAAACATCTACGTATTTCGTACAATTTATGAAACCCGAAAATGTAAAATAAAATGGAGCAAAATATATCTATCTATCTATTGTTTGCCATGTTTTAATTGTGTTTTCATCATTAAAGCGTGGGAGAAACACTGCGGGATTTAACTGAAAAAATGATGTTTCGATGAAGTTTGGAATGATAATCATTTTAGTTTTAGCCATTCTAGTATATAATTGTTAACTGAATATTTCATATTTATTTTGTTTACTGCTGTTTCGATTCCTTTGTAATTATTTCGTAATTTTACGAGTGAATTTGCATCTATCTATTGATAAAATTGCACGATTTAATTAGAAAAACAGAATTTGAAAGATATGAATGCAAAAATCATTAAACAATTAAAAAGTATGAACTGTTAATAGCCTGTCGGCGCCGGGGAAATATTCATATGTCTTAACGTTAGATTGAAAATTGGGAACAGATGCATTCAAAGCGCCACGAGAGGAAAAAAAGATAAAAAAGAGGGAAAGAGGGAGGAAACTGTCGATGTGCAGAACGGTTAGCGTGTATCGAAAAATGACGGTGTAATTATGGGGCCGATTGTTCCCGGCGAATTCTTTGTTATTCAAACTTTCGGTCTTTACTTTGTACAGTTTTTTAGATGAAAAAATATGGCCTGTCCACGATTTTTCATCATAGCTGTTTGAACGTGAAAACGAAGCAGGAGGAGAATATGGTGTATTTAATGGCGCAAATTTTGTTGCACTCTCTTTATGCGCGTGCTTTTTGCATACGGTATGAGTACCTTTTTTTTTATATCTTTTTTATATGAGACCGTGAATAAAGGATATTGTAATCTACATGACACGATTGTATCTTCTGTAGTTTCAAAATATTAAGAATCATTTTTTAACAGTCTTTTTCGATAATAATACAATATTGTTGAAGAGCCTTTTCAAGGAATAAAGGAATTAAATTTTTCAGTGAGAAAATTAACTGTACAGCCGATAATTGATAATCAAACATATTACTCGCGTCAATGAAAGCTTTGCCGGTTATAAAAATTACAAACGTTCACGTCCTAGGGTTATGTTACGCAGCTACGCAAATTCACATGCGGACTCGTATTATTTGTCGAAATGGTCATTTATATGGTCGATTTAAATTCATTGGTTTTATATATTCATTTAGATTCACGCGATCAACATCTGTTGCCAACTCGAGGTCGTCTGTTCAATTTACGTTGGTTTAATTAACGAACGAACTTGAGTACTTTTAGTTTGCTTTAAACAACATGTAAACGGTTTTAAATTTCACTAGAATTGTTTAATTAATCCCATGCGCTGGAAAATGCGTGAAAATTTACGAGGACTTTCCTAAAATTTCATCGCGTTCGCCTAACGTTTATCGTTGCTCGACGACTTCGGTTATGTGCCAGCGCGTTATTTTTTCGCCCCATTTTCAAACAGACTTTTCCCTCCGTCCTCTTGATAATTTCAGTTAACTGCATCAATTTAAAAATACCAAACGACCACTTGGTCGACTGATGAAACGGTTTTATACTGAAATCTCATGCAGAATTTTAGCGTAACTACTGATACCATATTAACGACCCTATATTGGCTCTTTGACGTGACACTAAACGATCGGTAGGATGAAAATATGATGAGGTAGACGCGTGTCATCCATAATATAAGTTAACAGCAGTTGGTGACCTACTAATTTCAACGAATGAAATTAAATGAGGACTACGCGGGTAAGAAAATGAGGTTCGTATCAGTTGGAGCAAGGAAAAAAGGTGAAAACAAACAAACGTTAACGCTTAAAATTCCTCGCTCGGAACAAAAATGAATGTTGACACTGAAATTTTTGTTTTCAAGCGTTTTACGAAAATATTTCCTACATCAATCATAATTATTTATAGACGCTATACGAAATAGAACAAGAGTTATTTATGCGTACAATTTTACCAACTGTGTAATAAAAATATGATCACAATATGTACATAAAATATTTCTTAAATATATCGTATCATATAAATTTCGATTCAATAAAATTTTATAATAATGCAAATGCTGTTGCAGTGAATATTTTGGTCTGATAGGTGTTGTAGTTAACGTTACAACATGGTAATAAGCTATCGACAATTGCCAGGGCTATTACTTATAATAGTCCAATATCAGTAGCTGATGCTGAAGTATCCAAGATCAGGATAACCGATATTATCGACACATACACTGTTTAGGCTGAACAAGACGTGACAGGAAATTTAATAGCGATTAAGTGCTCTCTAAATTCGTTAATGCATGCTGAAGTAGCGAGTTAATTAAATCTGGCCTGAAATCTCATTTCCTTGCAATATTTTAAATCGCTCTATCTTTAATATTTAAAACTGCTATCTATCTTTATGAAGAATATTCATTATTTATTTGCAGAAAGAATATTTTAGTTTGCAATATAGATTGTTCTTCTTCCGAATTAAAATCTAGTAAAGTTTAGATCATTTTTTTAACACCCTTTATCTACCATTTATAAAGAAGCTTTTATAAAATTTTAAATCTCATTTGTTTGATAGCAAATAATATTACGTATTATAAATGTTTAGAAAAGAAAGACAATACGATAATTATCGATGAGTTTTGTACGTACCATTTGGGTCGTTCGCGGCGAGTGTGTGTTAAACCAGGCACATATAAACACGCGCACGCATACAAATCACTATTTTCGACAATTGAATCTCTTAATCAAATCGTGTAACAAATTACGATTCGACTCAATTGCACTCGACGAGCACTTCTTCTGCTTTTGACTGGAACGAGAACTCGTGTGGAACTGATTGCGAATAAACATAAAGTAATTCCACAGCCTTGACCTTGATGTTTCTAATTTCATACTGAATATCGTTCTCACTTACCCTCCTTTTCACAGTCGTTCATACTTAAGCTATATTCAAATTATAAAGTTTTATGGTAATGTCTTTCTGCTCTGTATTTTTTAATGTGAAAACAATCCATCCCCTTTATTCATCGTCACAGTTAACAAGCGAAGACCACATGGGGAAAAACATTTTTGTCGTATACCACTTCGTTTATCATTAGCCAAAATCTCTCGTGTCAATTTATGACGCGACTGAATTTAAATTGGATTAATGGACAACACACTGAACTCTAAACTTGCTCCTCTATAAAAAAAAATGAGAAGTATGAATTATATTTCCCATTGTGGTTTTGCAAACAAAAAACTACTACATGTACCTCTGCAAATGATATGTGTATTTTACATACAATTTGTAATTGTAATCGAGTCACCTGATTCATTGGAAAAATACGAGTCGTTCCAAAAAAAAAAAAGATATTGCCAGGTTGTCTCGGGATATTTTCTTTATGTAACATGGCAAATCTCATTTAAAACGCGAGACCTCTTGCTCTCGGTTAAACCGTGTAAAGAGGACTTTTTGATTTCTCACGTAGAAAAGAGACGGCCACGGTTTCCTGCACCCGAGCATTGACTCGTTATCGTAACATTATCGGTGAATGGTCAAAAGGGGTCGCGGAAAAGGACTCGAACGTGCAAAAGAAGCAAGTGGATGGAAAAAGGAAAACATCGACTCTCGGCGGTCATGGGGGTTTCAGGGAAAAAAAGAAGAGTGTGTCAGTGCGGTAGAAAGTGGAAATAGAATACGAAGCGAGCAAACTTCTACGAATCTGGTTCTTCCTGGAAACCACCGACTGGCCGACGCTGATTTTCAAAAATACTATGCGCGATTGTTACGTAATGAAGGGTAGTTAGGTTTTCGAAAAATCTTGCAGTCGAAGCCGTGGGTCAAGTTCGTCGTCACGAAATATTTTCATTTTACTGACTGCGTGAAAACAATGGTTGTTGGAAATATATTTCGTGGATAAAAATTTGTAGACATTGTGTGAGGTGTATAAATCAACGTTTAAGAGTTATCACAAAATGACGCAGAATTTAGGAAGAATTCTTTCTCGGGGAAATTTCTGAAATTTCTTAAGTCAGGTAAAGAAACGTTGTATGAATTGATACGGCACGAAGTGCTGGAGAAACCGCAAAGAGCGAATGAATTTTTAGGTTCTATCGAAACGACTAACCTATTGCACTATTTCTAGCTGATACCTTTGACTCGTTATGGTGACGTTTTCGTTGAGTGCACGAAAAAGACTACGATGAAACGATACAGCGGAAGCGAAGAAGGTAAATGGTATTTTCGTAAAAAGAAACAGAGACGCGAAAGAATACTGAACAGAGGAAAAACGCGAAAGAAATCTAAACGTGGAATTCGCAGAAGCTTGCTTCCGTGCTTAAAACGCTTCTTTGCAGTGCGTTTATAAATTTAAAATATACAATATTCAACAGTAATTTATAATTTTAACAGAATTCACTGACCATTTCAATTTATCTCTTTGCTCTGTAAACCAAATAATTTTGGTAAATACATCAATTCTAAATAAAATTGCGAAGTTACTAATATCGTTTGACAGAAATTATCACATTTTCCTTCTTATTACTGTTATTGTACAACATGAAGGTACTATGGAAAAATTTCAGTTATATCAGGAAAGAGTTGGTTATTTTATTGACATTTAGGAAGGTCGGAAATTAATAATTTTATAATGTTATTCCAGGGAAATAAGAATAGAATGAGCGTCTATCGAAAAAATATGTCTGGAAATAATCGAAATAATTCATACTTAATGCCCCGCAACAATGCACCTTAACCTCATTCAAGATTCTATTATCGTGTGTAAAATATCCACGCTTGAAAATACTTTAAACTTTTATTTCCGTAGAGTGTAATTCCCTTCCTTGGGGAACTGGTATCTGACTTTCTCCGGAAAACTCGTCTCATTATCTGAATATTACTACGAAATGAACAAAGGAGTTGCAGGGAAAAGTAACGCAGAGCTCAGAAAGTGTAGGATAAAACAAAGAAAAAGAAGCAAGGAAAGATGAAACAGAAAAAAGACAGTGTAATTCAAGTAACAACAAAGAAACTGTGCTCTTCCTGTTCTAGCTCGAAGATGTTCTCTGGCCGGATTTGCATTATCTACACAAAAATAAAGAACTCGCTAACTTCGTGTTTCTAAATTCTTAAACTAGAAAATCATATTCTTACAGGCTTTACGTCACATTAGAATAAATTTTTTGATTTTCTAATGTAGAAAAGGCGGTGATTGTACTGTAACTGGGCAGGCGGCGATTCTACGAGAAAAAAGAAGTCGGAAACATAGAATAAAATTTTTTTGTATGAAGTTTCGTTTTTGAAGAAATCGAGTTTGAAAATTTGTCAACTATACTTTAACTTAGCTAAGTATCGACTAGCTATGAGTAAATAATTTAACAGGAGGTTATTACACATATGAAAATAGGTCAAAAGTATGAAATAAAGTTTTTCCGTTTGAGGCTGCATTTTCAAAGAAATAATGTTTCAACATGTTTAATTAGGAATTGGTATTGTACAGTTCCACGATACATTTTCAAATTTATTTTTCTCGAAAATGAAGCATCTTATGAAAAAATTTTATTCTACATTTCTGACTTATTTTCTACTATTCTTACTATTTCTATACCTATTTCTACTATTTTCTACCAAATGTACGTCGATTATTTACTCTTGTTGAGTCTGGAATTAGCCAAGTTAATGTATGTTCTTCAAATCTTCAAAGTCGATTTTCTCGAAAACGGAGCTTCAGGCTAAATGTATATTAATACATTTAACACAATTAATATAATTAATACCAAATCTTTTTCTTACTCTTCACATAGAATCACTCTACATCGTTGTATAACTAACTTTTTTATATTTAAAATATTGTAAAATTCCGCTCATCCATTCAGTTAACGTCTTGTTTGAAGCAATATCGTTCTTTCGTTCTGATATTTCACTGAACAGCTGAAACTCTCAGATTTCAAAATATAATACTCTAAAAGTCCTACTGCACCACGCATTATCTTACTTTGAAAAAAGATAGAAACTTTTCACGAGATTCCTATAAAATTTCCCATCGACAACTAACTTATTTCCGAAAGAAAACTTCTATATGAATAACCAACACATTCGAACGTTCCTTAAAAGGGCTCGACTGGTTCCAGTGACACATAAAACGTACCCAGAGGTCCTTTAACGGAGGCAACACAAGGAATCCGGCGAAATGTTGAACATAGGAACGCACAGTGAGGGGCCAGAGAGCGGTGACTGAATCAGAATGCGTGAATCGTCGGAGTCTGTTTTCTGGCTGAGTTCAGCGCGAACGTGATTTTCGAGCACTCAAGCGAAGTGGAGAATGGTGTCCACAGCACGTGCCTCTAGGCTAATCCAGCCATCGTCATTCGCGACTGACTCCATTTCGCTGTACGTACTTCTGCATGGTTTGGTATAGGGATGAGGCTACGAAAAAGAACCACTCATCGGTCTGTTCGGTGGTTTAACCGAGGAGACAGATCCTGGGAAGGTCAACTTTTCCCCTGATCATCCTGACGCGATTACTTTGCACGCTATCAGCTAGGTATTCCGTATCTATAGCTTGGAAAATTCGACTTCTGCTCACATCTCGGTGATAATGCGAATTCCAGATTGACTACGGCTATGAAATATCGAGTAAGCAAGTGAAAACTAAGTAGACAAGTGGTGGAATCTTTTTCTAACCTATTTAGAAAATTTAGGAAAGTTAGTGGATAATAAAACGTGGTAAAATTTCATTGACTTTGGATGATCGATGAATAGAAACAACGACGCCATACATTGTCTTTACGATCTTTAGACTTTGGAATTTTTTCGCTCTGTTTAAAATCAACTCTTTTCAAAAGCTTTTTAATCAAACCAACCCTCGTGGAACTTTCAGTTACCTTATTTATTATTAAAACGCCAAGGAGTTCCGAAAATTTTTAGCATTTTACAAGAATTAAAGCCAGAAAGTTTCATGAAGTAAGGAGATTCTTAAAGGTTCGGACAAATGAAAAGCCACTTTAAACTCGTTATGTAGGGGTAATATGCTAGGAAGAATATAATCACACTATTAAATACACCTGTAACGTAATTTCAACATTTTTCAAAACTACACTTATCAACTTATCTATTTCAATAGCAGATAAAAGGTGATAAAATTCGATATCTGAATTTACTTCCTTCTGGAACGTCGAAAGAACTTAAATCATAAATAATTTCGGAAAGAAAATGTATTCTGGGTTGATCACTTTTTAAGAACCTTCATTCTCTCACGCACGTTCTATCCTAGTCTTCGAAATTACGTTATAAGGGTTCCCCTACATTGAACTCATTCCGCAGGCGTGACTTTCGAGATGAGTCGACTGGGTAGAGGAAGGAATTCTTTTCAAGATCGCCTCCAAGAATTTCAATAAAAGCTCCGTAAAGGTGATAGTTCACCATCCAATACATTTTGATATCACTCGTTCAGAAAGTCAGATCGTTTGACCAAGTGCTACTCCCTTTCTAATCTACGACTCCTGCCTTGCTCCGAAAATTCAATCTTCTGAAAACCTGCCATTCTTCCTTTAAAAATTTTATTCGTCAAAAATGAATAATATTTATCGTGGACAATTAACTACGAAAATAAAAGAGAAGCTTTGCTACATAAATTACGTACATAATAAACGTATTCAAATCATTGGGTGTTTGAAAGATTTATAATGAAACCATCAAAGTCTAATTCTGAACCCTCATGAATAATTCTAGTACCGATAATACTTATGAATTTGGAAGAACGAAACTAGTTCGTTGTTAACTACATGTGATTAAAATTTGTACGAAAATTTCATATGCGCATATCAATTAAATAACAATTCGTTTAAGAGAGATACGAAATTCTCAGTGCACTATGGCTTTTATCGATTCGATTGAGCCACGCTCGACCTGTTATCACACGTTAACGATTTATCATTGGCAAATCGTTGCATTGATTAACTCTGACGTCAGCACTGGAAACACGTATTTACAATGCATTGGCCGTGACCGACGTGCTTCTATAATTCTCTGGCAAGTTTTCACCTCCCTCGGTGCCGTCGCGTCGCCCTGTATATGTACGTAACCATCACAATTATTGCAGAGCCGGTCATCAATCTGGTGTTTCCATATCGGAAACCCGTGGGTACATTCCAAGCGAATTTAGAGGAACTAACGCGTGACAGCCAATATTGACAATCACCAGCGAACAAACCAACTGTTTCCTGCAATTAAAATGAAACGCTGTTGCTATTCTAACGCTATCCCTTTTACGTTATTTAAGCTTCTCTTATTTCACTTTGCTTCCTGCAAACGAGAAACTCATACACTGCTTTCGATATTGGTTTGTTCGGAAAGTTTGTAGCGAAACTGAAGAGAGACTTTCTCTTTATGATGTATCGGTTCTAGCTTTGTGATTGTTGTTTTGAAAATTTTACAATTCTTTCGGTGATAAATTCTTTCAATTAAATTTTTGCGGTCTCTCAAAGTATTTCAGATTTTTTTAAAAACAAATGATAATTAAACGATGCTATATTGAATGTTCTATTTTTATCGAATAAAATATCATCGTGTTCTCGATCGAGACTATTTATAATAAATCAGTGAACGACGCGACGCTTGATCGTGCTATGATAATTAGAATGGCGGTCGTATCGATTTGAAGTCAGAATGTCGTGCATAATTGATCATTGAAAACGCTATGCATTCCGGGTAAAATAAATTGCGCCATTATCATGCGATCTCCAATTAAGGAAAGCTACTTTTAGCCAAATATATCACGTCGCGATAAGTCTTGCTTCTTTAGTCAATCTCCGGATTGTCTTGCATACATTTGCATTTAAAACGGTATTTCTTTCCTGTCGCAATTACCGGAAACAACGGCTGGCTCAATATGCAATCCTCGACGAATTGTTGGCCACAAACGATGGCTGAAGGATCGCTGCTGCTCTAAGAAAAACTTCTCGTCTCGATTGTAATAATAAATTGAAATTGCATTTTACAACTGGATTAATGCCAAAACAAGAGACAACTTTGTTTCCTGAAAAATTCAACAGGACGGCTGATAGAATTTATTGAAACACGCACAAAGTTACTGTTTACCAGGAGCAATTAAAATTCAAAATTGTGTAGCATTATCTAGCGATAAAATAGAGTGGAATAATTTAATAATTTCATTCGTTTCATATTTTCTTCTCGTAAAGCCCAGCGCACGAAGACTACTCAACAAAATTGGATTACACTCCTGCTCATTTTAGCCAATTTTAACGCAAACCTTGTACACAGTGTACTACCACTTATCGTGATTCTCTTCGTACGTCATACTTAATTTTAGCCGAGGGAACTAGAGGGACCAGGGATCGTAATATTTTTGGACCTAGATACCAAATGCAATCGATATCTACGACAAATATACTTATCCATATAAGAAATCCAGGGTACTATTTTTGTGCTGGATTATTTGATGATTTTGATTCTTTCCGGCAATTGATATGGTAGAATTGAAACAGTTATTCATTATGAATGTTTTCTTGTCTAATAACGATATATTGAATGTAACATGAATTTAAATACAGCAATTCAAGAGAAAGATCCAGAATTTATCGAACAAGAAGATATCTCCCGACGCTTGTACATTTTTATATTCCGATTAGCACCAGAAGAATAATTGCTAAAATTCTAAGAAATTTTCTAGCGCTGATTATATAACCAAGCTTCTCCATTAAAGTCCGGAAGCAGCGAATTCTGTAATACTTCATTAGCAAAATTTTCGATAGGTTAATGGAGCTTAAAGTGGCTCGAGTCCTCACACATGAGATATTGAAATTTCATTCACACATACATAGGTAGACACTTGGTTCAACGAACTTGGTTGAGGGGCGAAGCAAGCAGTAGCCGGCACTTGAGTTGGCTATTATTTCGAGCTACGGCATTTCACAAAAAGGGACGTGTATCGATCAAAGAAGGCAGGGGCGCACGAATCGGCCAAGACCCTCAATAATCGCGTAATTGAATGCTAACGATGCTGAAATGTTGGTAGAACTCGCCCGACTGATCTGCAAATATACTCATCGGCGTTTCACCACGGCCGGGGAGACGTTGTTTGTGCTCGTGCGGCCTGTGTACCGGGACCACAGAGGGTAGAGAGAACCGAGCACTCGCAGCCAGACGAAGCTTATCGAATACACGACGAACGAACAATCTTCGTTGTATATCCGATGGACAGGGTATACTTGAAATTAACCCTGGTGAACGAAGTGCGGCCGCGAGCAATTACGGGCCAGCCATGTCTGATAGGCTAATGGAGAAACCGAGGGGGTGTGAAGTAACTCACAGGGAAGCCAGCAGTGAATTAACGTTGGGGAGAACTCGAAACCGAACTGCTTTTTTACCTCCAGTTCTGTCGATGCAATATGAAAATTAATCGATCGATGATGTCGTAAGTCGACAATGAACGGGCAACTTAGAGGCTTAATTTATTATTTCTCATTGCGAAGAGCGTAATATTTTGATGTTTAATAGTACCAAAATAAAGTAAAGCAGCAGGGTAAAGTAAAGTAAATTACGCGTCTGTCTACGAATATATGAATATCCATCATCTTGCAAATTGTGTAATGTTAAATTAACAGTGTAACGCATATTGTAGTGCAACAAATATTTTTCGTCATCGACGATACTTCATTCCATGCAGAATGAACATACAATTAAAGTTTATGCGAATGCGCAATTTGAAACAGGACGTTGAAGTGAATGTTCTGCTTTAATAACGCTAGCTTTACGTTTGACAATAACACATTATAGAACAAAATTATTTCAATCACATATTTACCCTCTTTACCTAACTTATATATTGCTTAAATATTTTGTAATAGCTGTAGGAAAATTATACGTGGACTAATTAAAATTGGCTAAATATCGCGATTTATTGACTCTTTCGTGACAACAGCTGCAAAATAATATTTAATGACGCAATTATCACCGGCATTAAACGAGATACGAAAGGGACATTAAATTTATCGGAATATTAACTCTACAGATGTCACTAATCAATGTTGTTTAACACATAGTGGGGGGTTCCGAGTTATGCAGCGGTTTGTGGTAAGCCAAACGTTATCGAGCAACGCATTCAGATACGAATAGCGTAGAAGGAACACGCGCGCGTAATCACCAACATTAACGCAGCATTCGGTAATACACGATACAGCTACGTCACTAATAATGCATGCGTTTCCTAATAAATTACGTATTTACGTTTTACAACAGCCACAAATAATAAGCACCTAAATCAATAATGGAATTTGGTAATATAGAACATGGCAAACCCTTAATGAATTATATTTCGGACAGCTTCAAGTGTCAAATATCTAAATTTTTAATAGACAAAGTACTCGGTGCTTTGTTAACCATGCTATAGTCTAAAACTGGTAAGATGAAAAGTTTAAAGCAGTATTATTATGGTAACATTTCAGAGGGATGAAAATACAAAGATTCCTTCTTATTTCCTAGTTCTAATTTTCAATTCTCAACATCTCGTAACTACTTTTGCAATACCATTTTTAAGCAATTTCGAAACAGGAGATCAATGCAAATATTCTTGTAAATAATATTTTTAAACAATTTAGATGCTATTAACTGTTATTGTAAAAATAATATTTTAAATACTATTACTATATGTAATACTATATGTATTACGATATGTATACTATATGTAATACTATATGTATTACGATATGTATACTATATGTAATACTATATGTAAATACTATTACTTATTATCATAGAAGTACCATTTCTAAAGTACTATTTTTAAGCAATTTCGCTAAAAAGGTCGATCGTAGGCTCAAAGGGGACGAAAGAAATTAGAATGGTAGAAAGGTAGGTAGGGCTTAAAGCAATACTATCGCAACATCTTGGAGGGGTGAAAATGCAAAGATCATTTCTCAAAGCGTTCCATTCACGTGGCGCGTAAACAACGCTATGTAACAGTTCTTGCTTCATCATCCCGAGTCTCGTTATTTATTCTAAAAAAAATGCAATACCACCCGGCGAGATATCAGTCGCGATAAAAGTTGCGGCCGCAAAACGATCTCCGTGACTGCCTTATCCGACGTCGTATGTAAATGCCGACGTGTTTTCTGCTGGATACACGTGCACGGGCCACACAAACGGCCGTATAGCAAAAGGAAAGTCGTGTTATCTCATGTAAATCTTCACGGTGCCACGATAAGCGTGAATTTCACCGCTTGCTTATTAATATTTATGTTCGGTGTTAAGGGCTGGAAGGCCTCTGTTAACTGTACAGGCAAATTCAAAAGTACAAGACCAACGAGAATTTATAGAAAAGCTTGTTTAAACGTTCGGTTCACTCTACGAGAAAATTATTGCACCTAACAGTAATTTTGTAATAATATGGAACATGTAGGTATAAGGTTGCTAGCAGCAATTTCTCAGGAATATCGTTTAATTATTTACAGAGAACGAAATTCACAGTAACATCGAAACATTTATATCGCTTTTCTTGTTTTAGTTAAAATAAATATATACCAGTCATTTGAATATTAATAGTCACATGAATATTAATGTTTCTCAAAATAGCTCTTTTATTATTACTTTTAGAGCGTAAGCATTAAGCGAAGATGAATATTTTCTCACAAGAATTAAAAACTAAGAATATAGTACGAACATACTGGCGATGCTAAATCTCGATGCTAAATATAGGCTTTAATTAGTATCAAATAATCCAATGCAAGGACGTCAAATTTATAATCCATGGAATAGCGAATAAAAACGTTCGTTATCGCGATGAAGTTGAAAATGCGAAAATATCATTAAACCACGGCATCCGGTATTTTTACGCGTGCATCTGCTTATTATGTAAATAATAATAACAATGCTATCCGTGGCTGTCGCAAATTGGTAACAAACGTGGTTTCCGCTTCAATTCGTGCTCAGAGGGAAGTGGACCAATTAGGCGAGTTTTGTCCCAGGAGAGAGAAACTAAGTTTCGAAATACCATTAGCTATATTAATGTGCTTCTCTGCCGTAGGTCATTTCAGGTCAGAAACGTTAAATGCCAACTCGAGTTCTATTCTTTTCTACTCATTAAAATCAGATATAACAACGGGATATCGGTCATTACGTGTAAGTCACCAACTATCTTCTGTTATCACAGTTTAGTTACTGTACTATATGCAACCAATAATTTCGTAATTATATCGTGGCATCACATAGTCCACAGAATTTACTTCGTAACAACATTAATTCCGAAATCGGACTTTCAATTAACTTCAAGCGTTTAGTTTGAAATCCTTCCAATGAGATTGTTATTCCAGGAAACGTCAGTTGCAAGCGTAAATATGCGCAATTTGTTTTCAGACATTTTTTTTGTAAAATGTCTTTTCATTAAGATTGCTTTGGCGAACTGCGTTTATGTGAAATTAATTTTCCGAATAATTAAATTTCATCGAACACGTTCGCGATAACGACAGGCTTACTTGTTTATGAGAAACATGTTTTAAATATCGCGCGTTAACAAGGAGTTCCTTTATACGAGAATTTTTGCGTTAATATCATTTTATAGAAAAATAATATTTTATCGTACTATGCGTTATAAAAATGATTAAGAACGTGTTACTGTACCGCGGTCTAAACAGAAATTATCATTAAATAAACTAAAATATGTCGTTTTTAGATTCTTACAATCATGCTAAGGGCTGGACGTGATCTTTACAAGCAAGTAAATTACGTGCTCTTTGTAACACGAAAAAGACAAAGATGTAGATTACCTTGGAATGTATCAGTTTTCTCTTAAACGAAGCAGAAACGAGCCAATGATAATCTAGAATCTAGAACGTTGTTCCCTTTCATGAGCACCAGCGGTACGTAGATTTCCATCAAAGCAGGAATTCGTCGATGAATATTATTAAAAGAATCAGATATGGAATTTCATTAAAACTTGTCAAGGGAAAATATATAGCCGAGGTGGCCAGCCCTCGTTATTCAAGCTTCTCACTTGTTGCGTTCAAAACCGCCTGCAATTTCCGAAAGTAACGTTGTTTACAGAATGGTTCCTGCTTAAAAAAAAAATACATGGCGTTGATATTTTCAAATAAATTTTCAAATAAAAAATACTCCGATATTTTTATTTGTTGAAAAAATTGCACGATTGTTTTCAAATTTCACAGATTACGGAATGATGAAAAAGTAAAAAAAATTATTTCTCTTCTTTATTAGAATGAGTAGCGACTTAAATGACTATTTGCTCAGCAATGTTTTACATTTTTTAATTTCTATTTAAAAAAACAAAAAAATTGAACATATCACGGAAAAGCAATTATAACAAAGGATTAACAAAAAGAATTAACTTTTTTTACACATTCACGTTCGAAGCGTACTGAAAATTTATAATCCCCATTTTTCCCCACAATGCACTGATCTATCAAGATAATTAAACTACCTAATTATTTACGATATTTTTTAAATTTCTCCGCATCTTTAATCCTCTTAAAAATCATATCCACAGAAATAACGCGATGACAGCGTTTCATGAGTGTTATCAAAGGATCCTCCACAATCGATTTTATCAAATGTTGTTGAAAAATTTCGAACGAACCTGATTTCCCAATCATTAATTTCGAGTCAGTGGTACAAAACGAGATCATTGGATTCGATTTTGTGGTTACCGATCGACGAGTATCGCCACTTCATCATGAAATATCAGCCAGGTATTGGAATGATTGCAACAGACCTGTCGATTCTGCCGGAAGTAGTCTTCATTCGTCACTCAACCGGTGAATCGATGTTCCATGCACGCGAACCAGACGTTCGAGTTGTCCCCTGATCGTTTGTTCGACGAAATAGTTGAATGAACGTATCGTGGATTTGTACTGGTCATGAAATTCGGAATGATAATTGCATATATATATTAATAATAATTCACATTATCAGATGTGGCAGAATTAGATTCATTGAATCACCCCAGACGAAAAGACTTATAGTCATAATTAAATATTCATTACATAGAAAGATTATTCTAGTAAATGCGCGAATATTCTAATAATTACATAATGTTTAAGTCTTGGTCTATCTTCAATTTTCTAAGAGAATTCTGAGATATTTAAATTCATTTCAAAACAATAATAAAATAGGTAGGTTTTCGCTTTTTCCCCAGGTCGTCAATGCTGTTAATTGATATAATGTTAACTTCGTATTAACGATCCTTGAAATTTTAATTCTATAATCAATGGCATTATGTTGCTATGAAACATCAAATATGTATATGCAAATTTACTATAATCAAATATCCTCGGACTGGCGCACAGCCCACAGCAAAACAATTGACGTTCTGATTTTAATTGATACTCAATTAATAACTAATTTGGTATCAATATGACGTAAATGAATAATTAAGCGAATTTAATACTGTGATACAATAGCGAAAGAAGAAAGGGCCTGCCCAAAATAAAATCTATCAGATCAAAGCGCATCGAATTAATTATATTATTGAAATATCTAAATCTGGATGCAATGTGGTTTCAGTGAAACGAAACATTATTTTACAAAGTTTCGCGAAACTGAATTTTCATTGTTTCCTAAATTCATTTCAAACGTTTTATAAATTCTCGCGAAAGTAGCCTTTTGTGGCAGCTTCCATCCAAATTCTAATGCGATAAAGTTTGTAGCGGCACTCGACAACAAAACTTTCCAACGGTTTCGTTGGTACAAGTATATCCGAAGCGTAAGTGCCGACAGGCCTAATGAGCTATTGATATTGCTACGGTCCTTCTGCCGAATATTTGGAAGAAGGCATACGTCACAACGGTCGCAGACGGCCAACGAACGCGTGCATAGTGCGGATATTGAGGGGCGAAAAAAAGAAACGAATCGGATCAAGAAAACAGTTGAGTTGTAACCGAGAAGTTGGAATAGAGAATTGTACGAAAAGAGTCGAAAGCGAGGATCGTCATATACGTCCTATATCCAAAATCACCTCAAGTTCAAACGAAATGACGTGTTATTTTGTACGATTTTACAAAACCAAACTGGTTCGTCGAAGATGCAACTTACAAAATTTCTTAAAAAAGTCATCAGGATCTCGTCGAAACTAAAATGTTCGCAAACGAGATATACACAGAGTACCTTTCCTGTCCTCTCGAAACCGGTTCAAACTTGGCCGTCATCAAGCCTCCATTACGTTAACGAGACAGAGGCAATCGGAAACGAGTAAACAGCGCGTCTCCGCACTACATTTCCCTCCAATCTGATACTGACAAATTACTCCGAACTATCCAGGACAAACTTTCCCGCGACGTGACCGTATTACGTTCGTCGTCTCGAGTGAATCAAAATTCGTCGTTCGGCTAGAGAAAAATGCACGGACGAGGTGAGTCTATCGGCGGTGGTGTGACGCGAACCAACGCGATTTACCTTTCTCGCGTGATTCATCATCCGCGAATTAAAATTCCGGCGTCGTGCGAGTTTCTCTCGTCTCGGGACACTCGAAACGAGTGGTAAATTTTGAACGGCGCGGTAACCGAATGCTACGGAGGAGGACGAGGGCGAAGGCGAGGGCGAGGATGAGGGTGAGGGAGAGTCGACGTCGCTGGATGATGGTGCGTGCCGGTGACGTTAATTATGTTCCCCTGTTTGCAAGTATAATTTTTAAATGTCTCGCTGTTACTGTGGACACGCACGCGTATTAAAATATAGCTTAATATGCAAATTTATTTGGCCGTCCGCCGGACGACCATTTGCATCCTCGGTGGTGCCGCGCGACGAGAATAAAACGGACGATTACGATCGACCCGGAGCAGAGCTTTGATTCGACACGATTTACGAACGC
Source organism: Bombus flavifrons (assembly GCF_040668555.2). NCBI lineage: Eukaryota > Metazoa > Arthropoda > Insecta > Hymenoptera > Apidae > Bombus > Bombus flavifrons. The sequence continues at coordinate 3,738,377 of NC_138455.1, read as the reverse complement.
AGACTGCTGGAACGACGACGGTGACGACAGCGGCGACAACAACGAAAACAGGAGAATTCGTGAGAGTTGGTGAAAACGGTGTGGATTGACGGCTACATTAAAGCGCGACAGCGGAAGAACGGGGAGAACATTGGACGTCGACTGACGATATTAAGTGACGCCTTCGAGATATCGCGTTCGCCTCCCTGTTTGTACGTATATTTCCCCTTGTGCCGGGCTACTCTGACTTATTTATTCGTCTAACGGCACTACGGACTGGTTGGTTCCGTTGCCGTCACTTTTGTCACGCGTTGGGAATCTTGTTTCAGTCTCGTTCAATGACATTGTCGAAATTGATTTAAGGTTGCGTGGGCGAAGTGAAGAGATACAAACAGAGGGCAGAGTGATTGGAGCTGTTTCTATCTGCGAGTTTTATCGTGCTGTTGGAGAGGCGTTTGATGCTTCCTTGAATACGACATTTCCAGGTTGAAATAATAAATCGATGAATGTATATTCAATGTGTGGAACATTGTTTGATATATACATACATTTCCCACTTATGGCTTTAATTCAACTATCTTTAAACTCTTCGATCCTTTCTTTAAAGCTTTGTATAATTAAAACAACTTCTTAGAATTTAAAAGATTGTGGAACGGATCGATGTTCTCGTTTCTTGTATATAACTCCCTCGAATACAATCTAATAACCATGAATTCGAATGAAAAACGATCGGTAAATTATGGAAGAGCTCGACGAACGTAATAAAATAAAGAACTGTCCCATTTCAAACTTCGTCAAAGAAGATCTAAGAACCAGGTTCCTTTCAGGAAGGTTCATCGACATCTAGCAATCCCAGACGCAAGTGCTTGCACTGCGAATTTCACTATCGCGATCGTCCTCGGATATTCTTCATCCAACCATATTATTTCCTCGAATCAGTAAACGAATGCTCCCGCGGACAAAACAAAAAGAAGAAATGAAAAAGACGAAGAACGAAAGGACGTCGACGACTACGACGACGACGACGATGACGAAGAAGAAGAAGAAGAAAAAGATGGAGGAAAAGAACTGGCAGAAGAAGAGAGCATCGGGCAAGAATCTTTCCGGGCAACGTACTTCACGAACAATTTCTTTCAACGCGAAACGCCAGCCAGCAGCAGCAGTACGCGCATTTACCTCGAAACTCTCGAAGTCTGGGCATTGTTCACCGTGGAAACTATTATAGTCACTTTTGCGGAGGCTCTTCGCGCTCGTCATTCGTTGCTGGATGACGGAAAATTACGTCGCCGAGGAGTCATCAAAAAAGTGGCGACCGTTCAACGACCACCAGAGGAAAAAAAGTCCCGTTCTGTCTCTCTCAATGGACACGCGAAAATCGTCGCGAAACTGCCTTTTTGCCGGCGCGAATCTTCTGGAAGAGTAGAAAAAAGAAGAGGCGCGAGAAAAGAGGGTAAAATAGGGTGGAAGAAGGAAGGAGAGAGGAGGAAAAAAAAAAGAAAAAGGAAGAACGAGATTGTAAGCGGTGGAAAACGGAAGAAAAAGCCCGAGAATAGACTTCATTCGCGAAAAGGGCTATCGACGTTTTCCCACGACACTATCTGTTGCAGACATCTCACGGATAATGCATCAGCCGGCGCGAAATATGTTTTCCAGCTTTGTCTCCTTCTCTTCCCCTTTCGCTCTTTTTCTTCCTTTCTCTCTCGCTCTTTCTCCCTTGTCACGGCCTCTTTTTACGTTCACGGAAACTGTCAGACCATCCGCGGTATCCCGCGGTGTACAACTATGCAGTTACCTGTGCCTTGACGTTTTCAGATTGGTCTCAACAGAACGTCTGCGGAGATGGAATTTTGGTTGAGTTATGAGGTTGTAAAGAGGGTGGTTTTCTTTTTTAGAGGAAGTTTGAGAACGTAATTCGATTGGCCAAAAGTGAACGATCGTTTAAACTCTGATTTCTATTTTTTTTTTCATCAAAATGACGAAGATGACAGTGCTTACAAAAAATTATATTATTCGATCGCCTTTTTTTCATTTTGTTTGATAAATTAAGGGTACTCGTATAACTTTGGTTTTCGTCTAATTTGTCAAGCTAATATTACTAAAATTATATTAGCGCTTGTAGTTTATTAATTTGTCTGTTATACATAATTTTTTGATTATTTGCAGCAGTCTGCCGCTCCGGATGATTGCCAATTACCAGAAAAGGAATAGAAAGTTACCCCTGAGAAACTCGCTTCGAGAGGGAAGATTAAAACGAACTTATTAAAAGTCTAGTTAAGTTTGTACGTGTCTAATTACTTATTCCTACATTAACAGTACGCTCTTCGTTTAAAATTCTCGACCAGTTCGTGAAATCATATTAATTCGGTTATCCTGTGTGCGAGTAAAAAATTTCTTTTCTCCTTTGACCGAAACCAACCACTGTAATTTATATCAAGGAATGTACAACATGAAAATCAAAACAAGAAAGGCAGGCATGAAACAAATGCTATAGCATATCCCATCTTCAATTTTTTAATACGTACGTTCTGAATTATGTTACATAATATATGTAACATGGAAGTAGCGTAAGTAGGTAAATATGTGCATAACATCAAGATCCTAACTATATTCTATCCGTAGCAACATTTTAGTGAATGTACACTGTTTAGAACGTTAAGGATTAAATACATAATTCATACTGAATATTACCCTGAAACGTATGTATATTGGAGATCTCAAAAATTAATTGATTAATTGTACACGAAAAGCAAGAAGCTTTAAAATATCGTATAGTCTTAACTAACGATGTTTTTCGTTTAAGTTTTGAGTCTCTCATCCCTCGTAAAATTTTCAGCCTTGCATATCATGATGGACACAATGGCTAGGACGGTGATTTTACTGTCTCGCGGCCAGCAGCTGTGTTAGCCAGACAACAACTTCGCCCTGCTCCAAGATGCCTCGACGGTAAATGACGTGACGTTATAAAGCCGACAATTCCGTGAAAACGTCTGACGGACAATGGGTACGTACGGCTGATGAAGAGGACAGCTGCTGCGTGTACAAGCAATTATTTTCATCGGTAGAAGGGCAGACGCGTGAACGAGATCGCCTCTGCGCCCGCCATTATTGTTTTTTCTAAGGGAAATTTATTCATTATCACCCCTTTTCTCTTTGCATGAAATTTGAATTTTAAATTGGACCAAAAAGATTGGAAATTAAATAATTATACAACTCCTATTATTTGGTGAATTGTATTTTTACACGTACGAAATGTAATAATTTATATAAATATAATAATGTTATGCGATAGCGACAAATACCAGAGAAATAAATGAAAGTAGAATATCAAAATGCATTAGGATTGTAGAAACACGAATTAGAAATAAAAGCTGATGCAGGTGTGTAACGTAGCAAGAAAAATTTGTTCGAAAATTTAATAGAACGCCCTATATGAGAAAAGGGACGGTCAGACTAGCAGATTTTTAAATTCTGACAGTATCCAAATATCATGTCCGCGAAATGAGCAACACTCAAACGGTAAGAGTACCAGCTTTAAAAATTTTCCCCATTGGAAACTTTACTGAAATTCAACAACGTGGAACATGGATTTTTTAAAATAATTCAAAACCATTTTCAAGTGGATTTCAATTCAGATAGGATTTCGTTGAAACATTTTACTCGCGTTTAAACGTTTTCACACACCGAAAATAGCGAAAGCGACCATTGTCAATAATATTACGCGCATTTTTTTTACACCTTAATGAAACTCACATTCGAAATTCCCATTTAAAACACACAGTATTTATTAATAATATTTGGACAATAAACCATATTAACGGGGAGAATATCATATTCCAAGATTGTATGCGATTTTACATAATATATGTATGAAATGTCTCGCTTTGTTTCTGAAATTATTGAAAAATCGATAGCACGCTACCATATGCACCTCTCCATCGTCATTTCTTATGTATTGTAGAATATACGAATTTTAATATTGCACGATATGCTCCTGCAAATGTCACGTTTTATAGCTAGGAAGTTCTGAATTTGTATTAATAATATGTTATATACCTGCACATTCCCTACGGAACATTCGATGTGAAAAATAATTTGATAACTTGTAATATTATCTTTGACAAAAAAATTACACGTTAAAATTGCACGTAGTAGTCAATTTATCTTAATAAGCAAACGTAATAATTCACGAAGTACCTACTAGAAATATTTTTCGATGCAATAACCACGAATAAGGACTACAAAAGGAAACAAAAAGAAAAAAAAGAAGAAAGGAAATTTCAAATCGGAATTTACACCAATTAAAGACACTGCATACTAAATCTTATTGAATATTTCCAAACAGGTCAATTCTGCGTTTGTCTATTGGCTTGAAAGAGTAGCGGACAACATGGGGGCGTATTTCAATAGAGCCGTGCTATATTTTTCAAACGACGGGACGAAAATTTTTCGAAGCGACCGTTTCGGCCATCGTCGAAAAATGATCGTCGTTATTCCTTTCAATTTGCTGCGAAGCTAAAAAATAGCGACAACGAGGCAGCAGTCAGACTCAGTAGTCGCACAATCCCGCATTTTGCCGCATGTTTCGGCAAATTTTAAATGTCACGCGAGAACCGCCGGAAAATTCATTCCGTACGCGAGAAATATTGCAGCGAAAAACGGGTGGATCGTTAAATTTTAACAATCACGGTTTACTGCCGTTTTATATTAGCGACTATCGCGCAAGCTGAGGACAGAGACCGTGTTTCGTGCAACCAACCAAACACGCTCTATGTCCCTCCAAAGTTTAGGGTCTAAACAATCGGTGTCCCTCGGTCCACTTTGCTTCGGACCTTAACCAGTTGCCAGAGTTGACTGGCTCGTTTTCTTCGGCCGGCAGATCGTGAAACCAGATGACGCGATACGGGATGTCACGGTTTCCCTACAGAAACCTGCGGAATTCTGCCTTCCCCAGGGACATTGTCCTTAAAGCAACGAACAACCTGTTTTATCTGGTCTCATTGGTGGAAAAGCGTTATCAAAGTAATATTTGCAGTTTCTTGGATTCCGAGAAAGTAATTCAATACCAGAGAATTATAGTGGCATATTAAAACGAACAATGAAGGCGGTAATAAAATTTCCAACGATAACGAATTTTTTGATTCTTCGTGTTAATTCGGTCGTGCTATCTTTCACTTCAAATTAGTCCGCCCCATTAACCATAAATATATCTTTTTAATAAAATACTGCATCAGCGCCATTGATCAACGCTCTTACGTGACCCTCCCCCCAAAAAAGGTATAAAACTTGCAATATCTAATCTTTTATTCCTAAAAGGTGGTAAGTCATGTCATAGTTGCTGCTAAAATATTCACGCTAACATCTCTTTGTTATGTACACTTTTATATTTCACTTTACCGATATAGCTAAAATTCTAGTAAAAATTTAATAAACCGAAGTATATACCTTTCTATATCACTTCCTTTTCACTCACCGTTTGGATATCGAACACGTTTTATCGAGGAATCGAATAATAACAATGTACATACGTTATTTCCCTTCTAGGAAATACGACCGTGGTTCCCCCTATCATCCATCCTTCTCTGTCCTTTCCTCGAACTTCGTTTGATAGAACCTCCCAAACGTTCGGCGAATTTTGCGAAAATCCATCTGTCGATATACAATCGAAATTCTGTCAGAAAACGCGATGGAGAAATAAACAAGTCTAGGAACAAAGCGATTCTAATATATCCAGCGTTTTTCCGGCAAAAAGCGTCAGCTTAATCAGTCTAAACGCTAAACAATCGCGAGTGCAGGCGGATTAGCCGGCGATTATCGTTGTTTCATTTCCGGGTGACGCGTTTCTCGTCGAGCTGAGAGGTTCTCGCAATTTCATGGTCACGTACGTCGCGTAAAACACTGTTTCAGCACGTCGTCAAGCGAGAAGCATGACGCGAAGAGCAGGCCAGTTAGATCGAGTTTAGCATTTGTTTGGCGCTGTTCTTAAGGCGATCTCATGGTTCGAGCCAGCGACGGCGACAGGATCAAGCGGTCGCCCTTCGAATGAAATGCGACTTCTCCGTTTACGTGGAAGATTTATGCGCGACCTGCGACCAACTTCCTCGTCCGTGATGCGATCTGCAGGCTTAGGCTAGCTGCCAAGTCTCGCGCGACATTACAGATTTTTGGAACAGGCCAAAGAAGAACGCCATTTTTCATCCGACAGACCGACACAATCGACACTCTCTAACCCAATTTTCCACTAGAATCTACGAATTTCCTCTTGTGATAACTTTCTACTTATTATTCGCGTTTTCTTTGCACTCCTACGGTGTGTATGTCTTTATTACTCATGTTCACGCAAAATCTGATCTTCAAATTTGGATAAGAAGGACTTTAATGTGATTCTACCTCTTTTCTTTGTAAAGATTATAACCGGTTCTTTTACTAGTTTTTGATAATGTTACTTGTCATTATCAAATGCCAGCAACAGAAATATGTAAACTGGATCTTGTTATGTTTCATATCAATACTGTGTATATTAGCTTACACTGTTTCGAAAATTGAATTTTAATACGCTGACTATCATGGTAGTTCCATCGATGGACGGAATTAACTTGAATAAACAGCATGTTCGATAGAATATTCGATATCTTTAACGTTACAGCGATAATTCAAAATATTTCTTAGATTTACAGTAAACGTGTTAATAATACGTAGTTAGAGAAAGTATGTTCACATACCAATCATTGCCAGTTTTGGTTACATTCTGTCGTTTGCGTCCGGTTTGATGGGGTTTTGGTTCGGCCACCATGTTGACATCTGAAACAAAAATGATAAAAATACATTATAGCATTGTGCAATAATATATTAAATATTTTCGCGGAGAAAAGAAAGAAACAAAAGCATCAAATATTTGCTTAAAACGTGTATATAGGATTTATAATTTCATAAATCTTACATCAGCTTTATTTAAGCTTCAAGTTTAATGTATTAACAATAATCAGAATTCACTTAAAACACTGTGCTAAATACCGTGTGCAGCACGGTCGTTTATCGTAAAAAGAGAAGCAATTGTCGCGCGTGTAACAGCAGAATCGCGATAGGAATCTGTCTCCTGGCTTAATAGCCAGCTTAAATTAATAAAGCGGACGGCTGCAAAGGGGCTTAACGTGTCCGCAAACAGTTATTAATTTCGTCCCTTTGCGGTGCGTTTCTGTATCGTACTAGATACCACTAAGGTGGATAATGGATGCTCGTTCGAGTGATCAGAACAGTTGAGCCGTTGTGTCAGCGAATTATCCATTCTTCCTGTCTTTGCCCGGAAAAAATGAGGAAAGACTATTCTCTGCGTTGTACTGAATAGGCTTCGCGGATTTCGTTCTTGGACACGTTTCCCATTGCGTTCGATATGGAACTGGAAGCAGCTTATGCGAATTACTTCTGAACGAACCGATGATTCATGAAATTATCGAGGATATCTAAAGATCTATCTTAATCCACCTTAAACCTAACATCGTCTGGTCAATATATCGATCGTTGGCTTAATTATAATCCTTACGAGGCGTGCTTCGATTGGAAAATATTTTAAGTTTATCAGAACAACTTTTCAGAGGTTGTTTTACTCTTTTCAAGTATGCAGTTAACTCGAGATTGAATAAAAATAGGAAGTTCCGTGATCATATGATATGATTAAATGTACATGCTTGTATAATGTCTTCAGTTAACTACTATATTTTTTTTGATCAAAAATATGTCCGCGGTATTGTGTAAGCAATTTTTATCGCGGATTCTCGAACATTAACCACAATTTCTGACTACCTCTTTATTATCGAAAATAATGATTTCCTGCTGACAAAGAGCACAAACATAATCTTAGACAGGGTACCAAGCCAGCTGACTCCAGTGGGTGTGTAGCCAGTGCGAAACACGACACAGACCTATCCTTTGTGTAACCTAACCAAACACGTCGTACAGATAGAACCACGAGGGTGTACACATAATCTACCATAGCTAAAAGTCAGCTCGATTATGATGGCTACTTGTACATATAACGGGGAAATTGTTCGCATGCCAGTCAACTTAAATGATTTGTTCACTTTTATGACACTTTGAAACAAAACGACACGTTGACTACAAATCTATCACAAAAATGTACCGATGATTATGTATATGGCTTAGGTGGAGAGTCTAAAAAGGACGAGCTTATCACTTATTTTGCGTCTATTTACATTACGACAATCCGAAACCATCTTAGCAAAGTAGTAGAAATTGAACTGTTGGATCGAGTTAATTGTTGCGTCGTTTAAAGAGAATTCAGTTTGCTCGTTGAAGACAAAACTAAATATTTCGGAACGGAAGATGTATGATTTATAATTAGGCTATTTTCATGTTCATGGTAATAATATCTAATCTCTGTGATACGCAATGTTATGGTTAACAATTTTCCTAAATCTCGAGAGGAAAAGTAATTGGATTTTCAACGTATAGAAAAAATGGCATAATCTAATACTAACATTTGAAGGGATGAATTTTTCAAGAGAATTGTTTATAGTCCCCTAATTATAGTTACGGAGTAGTATTCACAGACGTTCCAACTATGGAATATTAATGTTTGAATAATTTCTGTTTTCTGCGTAGTCGTAAACTAATCTGTATGGTAGCATGTATTTACTTGTGCCGTTGTTTACCGAGTGCATACAACGCCCGAACGTTGCAAATGCAATACACAAATGTGTATTAAATCAGAATATTCGTTAGCAGTTGATGTGGAATTAATGTAAATGAACAAGTTAATATTAGTTGACATACGTTCTACGTAAAATAACGCAATAAACGTATGTATTAATATACTACCTACTGTAAAGGTATTACCTACACTAATTAGACGCGAATGAACTACACGACAACATTTACTTTAACAATACCTAAACTATTTCCTGTCTTTATCTTAACATTAATTTCAACCAATACATTATTACAAATCCCGATCGATTTCGACTTTAGACATATCCAGACACTTTGATGGATTCGATTAATTAACAATTCGCGCATGGTAGTGAAATACACATTTTTCCAAAAAAATAATTCGACTAAAAAGAAAAGGTAAGTTTCGATCAATTCTACGACTAGTTGAATTTTTTTCAGTAACGTTCGTACGGGCGCGTAAACCTTGGCTCTCAACGTGTATCGAGCTCGAAGAAATTAGAATTGGCTAACGTTAAAACAGCCAGACAGCTTGATAAGAATTATCTCAGCGACGTTCTCGGAGTTACCTAAAACAGACCGGCGTCGGCGACCGAGAAAGGCGCTTAACTTCCGCGAATGTTTCTCCAAACGAGCTGCCATAATCTTGGTTAAATATCCAGCCTGTATCCTATTTCCTTCTCCACGTCGTTCCCGAATGCCAGATTTTGCTTCCAGTTGACTTTTCGAACTGTGCAATCTGTGATATGCATAAAAATGCCATTCAGTCGCCAGCTTCCAACTCTGCCCGTATAAATGACCGTTTCATCGAATGAAATTATTTCGACTAGTCCTCTCTATCTCTGGAACTGTCGCGGAATATAAATGTGACGAATAATATAAATCTGTTGAACTTTGCTCTGGAACCGATACGCTATTCGCAGAAATAGAGAATATTTCAAAAAGAAATCAAACGTTTCCATACTAACAATAACGTATGTATATTTGAACTTGCGTGATTTTAGGTTGTAGAACCTGCTCAAAATTATAGAGCGTTCATTGACTCTGAGGAATATGAGAATTTGTTTTTAAACATGGGTTCCGAAGCAACTTTTATCTCAAATACCCTCCAATCACCTAATTAATACAATACCGTACGAACTATCAATAATTCATAACGACACATAGATGTAAAATTTTCAACATTTAAACGTTAAAACACAAAAAGATTCACATAATTGATGCAGAGAAATATTTATTTGATCGTTCCTTCACTGAAAGATGAAATCGTAAAGTGTAAATCGCAATTTTCAAAATATAGAATAACATTACAATCTTTCATCTTTTCTTGATTAAATCAGTCTGGATTACTGCTTTAAAAATATTTTCTATACCGTCTTATTCCAAAGTATCCGAATGAAGGAAAAATATCGTAAAAAAAATTAACAAACATTCGAACGATTTTTCCAAAAGAAAATAAACAGCCGTCAGTGTATCAGTTTTACAATAAATACGGATTACAGACTATCACGAAGAGTTCCGAGAAATCAACACGTGTATTGTTGGTCGCGTACGCGCGTTATCCGCTTCCCAGTCATTTCCATCGTCGTCGTGTTCGTCGTCGTCGTCGTCGTCGTCGTCGTCGTTGTCGTCGAAACACGGTAAAGTTTGCTCGATGGTGAATCGTGCTTGCGATGGAAACCGAGAGGCTACAAACGCCTGGGTGCGGAGGCGGAAGTCGAGTATCGATGTCATCTGCAAGCACGGTTGAAGGGTGATGCCGGCTCCTATATCGCGTTGCGAATTGTTCTTCGAACTAACCGCGGCAGCTGCATCTGTAACCGGCAGCCACGGTAATGGAATATGACAACGCGAGCTGCATAATGATCAGCCGCTTCCCTGCCTCCGAACTTTCTAATAAAACGACCATTGTCGCTGACGTTTGCCCCGTTACGAAGCTGCATGGCCATGAAACGACAACAATCCAGTCAGGGGGAACCACGACAACGAGTGACCGTGGCTCGTCGATGCGTAACTGTTATGTCTTCCTTCGACCAGCCACTCTGTTTTATCCGTCATTTTGACCAATTAAGATTTACGCGCAGTATAATGTGGCTGCTCCTATCAGATAAAAGGAGGACGCTTAAAAAGATCCTTTGTATTCCTTCGGGCATCTAAAACTCTAATAACGCGTCATTCTATGATTTCTAAGGTACGAAAGTAAAACCATTTATTGTAATTGTGATGGAAAAGTCATAAAAAATGCAGACCAAGTCGACGGTTATTAATTAACAATTTGAGCGATATGTTTTTACATACTATAGAAATACTGACTTTCCTTTGCAAAACAGCGCTTGAGTTTTCGCATTTAATACATTCATTTGGAAGTTGTGATCATTCAAAATGAGAAAGTTCCAATTCCCCTTTCGGGGCTTCGCCAACTTTTTATCAATTTTTTCTAACTTTCCCATCATATTTGTCATAAATTTTAACTGACGATACGTTCGTTCTTATAGGATAACGCCTTATTAGGATTTTCGGCGTCCGAAGATACGAATTTGGCACTTTTTGGTCATCCTCCTTTACCTATATTGATGCTTTCTACACAAGGGTATTACAGGTTTCTTCCGCAAAAAGATGGTAGCATACTCTACGAGTAAAAATAAGACTTCATTCATAATCCACGTTGTATCTGGGCTTATTATCTATTCTATATGTTTGGGGAAAATTTCATAGCGAAAGCTGATGCATAATACGTGCTCGTTCTATGGCCAGACAGACAGGCAAAGCTCGAGAGGTTTTGGATCGAATGAAGAGAGAGAAATTTGTAGCAGATATAACTAGCGAGTTTGCCGTCTGAGCGACGGGATATAATGCGATACGGTGTTGGTAAGTTGTCTCGCGGTGTTAATACGTTAATTAGAATTTCGCTAATTAATACTTCCAGAAAGCGATTCAAAGCGGCGCGCCTGACTCGCGCGCCATGTTCTAACCACCGGCAATAAATGCGTGCTACGATGTAATTGGGGGATTGAGATACGATTCACAGTAAGCATTAAAGAGTCTATATTCCGGGTCAAATTGTATCATCGAGGATGATAATATTATCAATGTGATCGGATTGTTTTCTAGAAGACGCTTCTAACGATTCGTTCAGAAAGTTTGTTCAAGATATTGTTTCTTCTCATAAAGTTTCGGAATTAACGTTCTCGCGTTTTTCATAAATTGTCTTACAAATGAAAAGCTACTAGTGTATAATCAGCTGATTTGTATTTTATAAAATTTATGTTTCAGAATTTCAGTTGTTTTATGGAAAAACATTTATTATTGTTGGTATTTCGTAACGACTCGAAAAATTTCCCTAACATTGTTAGTTCAATTGTAGAAGGGAGACCACCGGTAACAATTTTTATTAATAAGCAAACAGCATGACCATTAACGTACGAGATCGTTTCCTGCTCATTTTGAAAAATATCATTCCTGGTGTTTTACGCCGCTTCCCACTACCACTTGACGATTCTTCAGCTATTCAATGGCCGCGATAAAACGAACGAGTGTAATGTAACAAATCGCAACGTTCGTCATGCTGTCCGCTACGTGACGAGAATGAGAATTCGAGGTGAAAATAACTGACAGTTCTCTGACCGATAAATGGCTGGATAAAATTGCACCGCAAATTGCCGAGTTGTTTCGAGTAGATAATCCGGTAATTGGAATGTTGCCAATTAATGCAGCTTCGCAGACGAGAGTAAAATGATGATTCATGCGACGCGTAGCGGATGTGACAAGTCAACTTTTCCAGATAAGAGTAATCCAGGTGCGTGAATTTCACGGGGAAACCGTGATTTCACGCTCGAAATTGACTTTAGGAATAATTTTTTCCCTATTAACATAGAGTGTATTATAGAACGAATATCAATGGAGAGTATTGAGGAACAAAACGCATAAATTTTTATAAAAAAGTTTCCAAGTTTGAAATTAGAAATTTGTATGTATTTCATAAAGAACGGGTCGAATCACTTTATGAATAATGCGCTTCTGTCGCGAAAATGAAAGCCATCTTCCTACGTAGCCGAATATGCATAAGTGAAATCGCATATAACACACTAAAAGTTCGATTCGCGAATAAAATAGTGAAATTTATTCTACTTTATTTTCGATTACTCGAAGCATTAAAGTTTTCAACAACTAGTCAAAGCATTGAACGCATCACAGTTCGGGAAGAAGGAATAGACTCGAAGAAGCTTCGGTAAAATTAGAAATGATTCTTTCAGACAGGCTAACGATGAAGCGTGTGCATTATGCGACAGACGTTAAGGCATGGCGTGAAAAAAAGATGGTAAAGTTGAAGAACGTATGCAAGTTGCGACTGCAAGATTTAACGAGGAAACTGATGCAACTTCTATTAGATCGTAGACTGGTGATGTGCATATGTTTCTTGAAGGTTGGTGAAAATTGAGCTTTGTCCCAACCCTAGTTACATGGTAATTCAGTTTCTTCCATGGTACGTTTCAAAAATATGCGAAGAATTCTAATATACATGAAAGAGGGATGCAAACTTTCGCTATAAGTATTCTTTGCTCCTGCTTGAGGTGGTTGTATTCTTTAGAACTTTCAGCTTGACTAGCGAGAGTTTTCAAAAGACATCTTTGTTTGATTGGAAAACTTTGATAATCGAGATGCGATGAAAAATGTATAAATTTAATTATTGGAGAGAAAATTCGAGCAAGGAAAATAATATATTCTAATAGAAAGCAACCTTCAGAGATTACAATTTTTACAGTACAAAATCTACGAAATAAATAGATCGATATTTAATAGAAACTATTTTAATGAGATTTCCTGTTTTATCCATTTAGTTACGAATTATTTATTTCGAACAAAGAGAAAGATGTTCGTGTCTTAAAATATCAAATGACCTGTTGCTATTACATCTCCTGATATTTCCCGAGGAGTCTACGCGTGAATGCAAATAATACCAGTAAACGACAGATAATCGTCACGTTTTCATAAAGACAAACGGACTGAGTTATAAGCTGCTTATGGTCATTACAGGCAGAAAGGCCAGGAAGAAAAATGAAAGTGAAGTGGAGGAAGCCATTAATGTTTGCTCTGCTTTGAGGGTAGCAAGTGTCACGAGAGTGTGGCGCAATTTAAGCAATTAAGGGGAAAAATCGTGCTTGTTCTTCTTTAAAGTAATACCAATCAACACCGGTCTGAATAAACAGATTGCCAATCTTTTATCGTTATTAAATAAATAATTATTTTACAACGGGAATTCTTCGTTCCACTGTTACACAGATTCCTACGTGAAATTATTATCTGACAAACGGCACGAGGAATTTACGTTATACATTGATAAATAACATTTTCCTACAGCGTCAAAAGCGTGAGGTAATTGATAATAATCCTACAGCGTCATTTTATTAAACAAACATTCCACAAAAACCCTTAATACCGAGCAAGCAGAGCCTATATCATTTGAACGTTTAATATTTATCATTCGTTCATTATGTAGTATTTCACGTTTAATCTGCATCGTTTATCACTCATAATATTTTAATACCACTTTTAGAATTCGTCTATCCACGATATATTTTATAGCCAAAAATTCGAAAGGAGATGAGAACCCTGACTAATCGAATTACCAAACCCTCGAATAACTCAAATATTTCGTTGTATTAATATTTTGTACTCCATTGACAGTAACGGGAAAATTGTTTATCTTCGTTTGTCTTCGCAATAAATGAATTTTATTAAAAAATATGGAGAAAGAAAGAATACTACTGTTGAAATTTACAACTTTTGCCATTTCAAAATAAAACTCTTTGTTTCAAAGCGTTTTATTGCAAAAGCGTGCCTGAGTAAGGGTTAGAAATAATCATTCCGTACTATAAATTGCAAACTTGCAAACAGGTGGAGGAAATAATAAAAAAGAATTCCATTAACTCGCCTGCGTTTATTATTAATTACCACTACCATATTCTTTTCACTATTTTCCATTGTGCCTTTCCATATCGAGAGATTAATATTCGAAATATTAATTACCATTATTTATTACATAGCAAATGACGCATTTCATGCGATATTACTCCAACAACCTCTTCACAATTATAACCCTTCCTGCCACAGAGAGCTCAGGCTCGTTCACGAAATTCATAGAACTGTTCCGGTGTTTCTCTGTGCACGTGCACACAGAAACTCACGGCTGTTCGGAGCGTTTCAACAAAGTTTCGTACCAGCCAGTCCAAGCTTCCTCCCCTGATCAGCTCATCAGACACGCACTACGATATATCTAACCGCGACACGATAGTGTTTCCTTCGTTTCCCTACACTTTTTCCTACGAGGCTTTATCCTTCTGGCCCCTTTAATTGCACCTCATTATTTATAACGGTAGTTAGAAGTTGTTTCGTCTTTTCCGTGAACGGGGCGCGTATGTACGTGGCGGCCATCGTGTTTTATGCCGTGAAACAAAAGCTTCGTTTCGTGATAACCGGATGTTAAAACGTGGATTTATCGTGAACACATGTTAATCCTTCGTCGGTGAAAACTCGCGGCTGTTTTCTCGCGAACGGAAGAAGCCTCGGAACTTTTTACCCTCCTTGCACATCCCTTAACTATGACTATCGTATTTTTAATGATTTTAAATCATGCGATAGATTTTTCTGCAGTAATTTTGTTTACACGCCGATAGAACGTCGCTGAGAGGTGGCTGACTATGTCAGATTTTTTCTACTAGCAGTAGGTCCGAAATTACGTATTATATCGGATTAAACAGAAAATTCGTTTGGCAGCGAGATGGATCTGAATTTAAACAACGGTTATCAACCTCAATTTAATTGGCCTAACCTGGTATTGTTGATTAATTAACCGTCAATAGTACAACTCATTGTAAAGAATAAAACTTGGCCTGGCACAAGTTCAAACGTGGTTAACCAAAACAACGCAAAACCACATGAGTCAATTGTCACACGATAAAAATTTGTGCAACTTGTATGAGATGTTCTACCTCATCTATCATATTCTCCTGATCTTGCACGCTCAAGCTATCACCTATCCCGCTCGTTACAAAACTATCTCAACAATTATTTTCAATTCGAAACTTATCTGTGGAAGATTGCAATTTTATAGAACAGCAGTTGAAATATTTCAAGTCGTCATTTTCGACGATCTGGATTATATAGCAATCGCTAATTTGGCAAATAAATCTGATTAGAAATTAGATCGCAATAGCTAAGTCCTGCTGAATTTTCAATGACATTTCTAAGCGTATCTCTCAAGTTATTGGAAGCATCTAATTTGCAGTTGCTCTTTTAGTAACATTTTCTTTCAGATATTCACGAACATCTACGATATTAATTACAACTAATTTTTAATTCTCAAAATCCAATCTCCTAAGTCTTTTACGATAACAAATTTGCCATTTCTGTATCAGAAAATGATTCTTATACTATATCAGGAAATATTAATTAAACAATTTCGTTAATTAGACAACTCGTCAAGTTCCAACAGACTAATATTATTTAGTCACAACAACAGACTAATATTATTTAGATCAGTGGCAAGAGACGTATATACGGAAGCGAAACCTTGTACGGAAGTCCTGTTGCGGGAACGACGTTTTTGACGTTTGCACGGTTGCGGCTAACACCGGTGCGGTCTTCGTGCACAGTTTGAGAATGACTTGGCGGCTATCATCGCGTAAACTGATGAGCGACATGAATATCCGAGTTGTTAATACTAGAAATGCTAGAAATCCGCGACAGCCCTTTAGCCAGACTGGTAATTAAAATCAAACATGCGAAATTTGGATCGCCTGAAGTAATATGATTGCTTGCTTTAAACGTGATTTTACGTCCGGTAGTCGAATCTTGAAATGGCTAAACCATTTTAAACCAACGTTCAATTAAATTACGAGTCTTTAACCTTATCGAAGTTTCACGTTTACAATATTTAGATTGAACCAACGATTTGCGATATAATTAATTATTAAAAACCAAGGGGAAATATTTTCAAATTTATGAATTTATTTATAATATCTTATATATCCATAATATCTTCAAATAGATTTCAAATAGACAGTAAAATATGGGCAGTAAAATTCAAAGAGAAAGTCCAACTTTATAAACGAAAATGGTTATCCAGTTTTCCAGACCATCGAAGCTTTAGAGACCACCATGCAAGATCAAAGATCTCCGTAAAATGTTCGGATTTCGACGAAGGCACGCAACGAAAACACCTTCCACCCGAAGAACCGTAGCAAACCATGGAACGCAGCTTAATTCTTTCCTTTCCACCTCTTTAGTTCGTCGGTACTTTTTTCTCGCATTTAAGCATCGTCTCGTGATCAGTTCGAGAAGGATACAGGCAGAGTAAGAGAAAAGTAAAGAACAGTTGGAAGAAAGAAGAGGGTTGTAACTGCGTGGTAAGGGCCACTGAAAGCGGCGCATTCAAACGAACTGTATTGAACGGTAGCTACGTTTCTAGCTACTTCAACGGAATAGGGTCCTTTTATATGCGTATCATGCTTGCCTGAATTCGTTGGTCAATCCGTCTGCGCGGATGTACCAGTTTGCCACCCTTATGTCTGAGCTTCTCTCGAGCTTTCCCTGCGCCCTGCATAAAGGTAACCTGTTAAATAAGTATTTCTCTCTTCTCTGTTCCACCATCTGGTGCCTTTTTTCGTTTTATTAAATGCTGGCGACTTGTTAAACAAAGATATTTTGTCGAGAAACATGCCGATAAAAGGAGTTGCGCCGGTCGCCAAAAAAACGGTACTTGGAAGTCGGAAGGGTGCAACTAGTCTTGATTACCGTGGAACGATAACGAGCAAGGAAATTGAGCTCTAAAGGTGTTTACGAAGAACTCTAGAATTCTACGACTGTGCTGTGTCCCAATAGTTTTCAATTTGAAATAGATTCCTGGTATTCTTTCGATATTATTAGCATGTAACTGTTTCGGTGGTTTAGCTTTGATTCATTCAGCAATGTAATAGGGAAAATCTAATATCGTCGGTACCGTTAATATTTCCGTCTTGGTTTGATTAAAAAGGTGGAAAAGTTAGTGGTGAGAGGAATAATTCACGAAAACCAGCGGAAATTACATCGAAGAAAAAGCGGAAACCGGCACTTTCGCCCTATTTACGTTTCATCATTTTGCTTCAAGATTGAACTGACCCGCTCAAATAACTTCCCTTCGCAGCTGTGTTCCGCAGAAGCGCAAGATCTGAGCGTGAAATCCTGTTCAAATTACACGGCATAAACCGCAACGCCGAATCCCTCTAATTTCCACGACAGAAAAACCTGTCGGAACGAGCTACATGCGAACCCTCTTTCTCGTTAATTAATCCCTCCGTGACTTACGAATAATCATACCATCTGCCCCAAGACAGACATCGTTTCTCTGCGTCTCTGCCGCGACCCCGGTTACGCTGTTACTTCATTTCGTACCTAACGCACAGTTACCTATACACTCCGATGTGGCTACCTTTGAATATGCAGATTCCATTTTCACCGGCTTCCCAACGACGACGTCGAGATCCTGCCGAGATCGTTCCGAATGATTTTAATTAGCCGGCTAATATTGTACCAAGCCTATTTCCGTGCTGCTAGAGATTTCTTCTAACAAAGTAGGAGTAAAAGTAAAGGAGGAGAAGAAGAAAATGCATAAAAAGGAAAAAAGAAAAGAACGAAAGAGAAGAGAAACGACCCAGGAGGTAGAGAACAAAGAATGGAAAATGCAGAGAGAAAGGATGAAGAATGGTAAGGAGAGGGTAGAGTGTACGAATAAAGGGATGAAGATAGGAAGAAGGGAAAGGAGATCGTAGTTGTCTGAATGCTGCGGCTAAAGGGCGGTTCTTAGCCTCTTAACCGCTCTAACGTGGAAAAGCACGACTACTTCGGCGCTACAGGCAAAGTTTACCTCGCTAATTCAGCCATAGCCCCGGCGTAGAAAATGTTGAAAGGGAGTAAATTTGACCGTGGATGTAAGGTGTGTGTGTGTGTGTACGCGCTCGTGTGTACTCGTGCGTCCGTCTCGCTGCCTTGAACGCAGCCGGACTCATTGACTGCACCATGTCGACGAAATGTATTTTAGTTTGGCGTATAATTAACGAAGCAAGTGTTATAAGCACCTGTGCGCAACCTACGGAAATTTTCGTGAACAAAACACGTGATTGGGTTCTTTGATGTTGCGTCTGTTGAATAGAGACCCCGTCCCCCTCCCCGCTACGTTCGGACGAGCTTTAAGCGGTAGCAGCCAGCAGCAACGAACCAACGGAGCCAAAAGAATTAAAGGATTTCTACGCTTTTAAATGGCGTATTTAAAACTGATGAAAGCCACCCCCTCCGGGCCCTTGCTCAATGGATATTCACTGTTATCGTGGTAGAACAGTTTTTTTTTCTCCCCGACTTCCCTCTCCTGCTCTCGTAAATCTGATCAAATGGATTGCATATTTTTGTGAAAAAGTATTTAAAATTGAACCGACAACTGCGCTGAATACTGCAAGTATCACTTTTTACGTAACAGAGAACGTCGTGTTTCCGAAACCATTGCTTTATCCTTCCTATTTCCTCTTTCTTCTTGGTTTTTCCTCGTTCCTCCTTACTTCCCAGAGTACGCAGCATTTTCATCCGCACGAACATATCATGAAACACGTGCGTCGCGTCGTTTCGTTACAAAACGCGTTTTCCATCGCTGTACTCTTAATTACCTAGCTTGTTACGTTCTTTACATTCAAAGGGAATATTGTTAATCGGATTACATGTTGAAGCGGGGCAAAGAATAAGCATTTAAACAGCGCTACCGATACGTTTTGAAACAAGTAAATTCCACTTTATTGTAATTCCAGTTCCCTACATTTTATTCGATTTTCGTTCGTTCACCAGAACCTTTAACCCTAACTAAATTTTTTGGCACGTACAAAAACTGTTGGGACTAAGAAATCCAGACCAACGATCGTCTACCCAAAATACCTAACAATCCTAACCATCATGGAACTTGGGGAGGTGCACAATCATGGCAATCTCTTATCAAGTGGACAAGCATCTACACAGGCGAGGCTCGTGCGCGTATAATCGCAGTAGCAGCGCGCGCGACTACCGCCTTTTGTAACTGCCAACGAGCCAATCTAAGTGACGAACGGCTGTGCACGGCCTCGCGACCTCATACCGCACCGCCATAATCATTTCATACACAATAGTCTCGCGTCCTTCGCGAGGGGTGCAAAGAGGGGAACCGGTTGCCTCGTGACGAGAGTAATGGCCGCAATTTGTACCTACTCCCGCATTCCAGGGCAGCCGGTGCACACGTGATCCGTGAATTTACGCACGTGCGTAGCCCGCCTCGATTCTTCGACAACCCGGCGGGGTCGCCACCTTCGATATATCCTGGAAATATCGAGCGCAGATTAATAGGAAACAGGGCGAGAATAGATTACAGAGGAAATACAACGAATTTCAAGGAATTACATTCGTAGGTGGCAACAGTTCTGAAGCGGATATCATAGTAAACCAACCTTCAGTTGCTTTTTAGCAAATTAATTATCCACAGGATTCATACGTGGAGCTAAGATTACTTTGTAACAAAATCTGTAAGACTATGAGCTTTTCTACAAATACGTATCCTAGTCGAAAAGTTATGTAACCAGTGTACATCTTCCATGACAGTAGCAAAGCTGTAAAGCTGTTCGAACTTAAATTTACCATTACTGTCGGCTATTCAACAAGATAGTTACTGGATAAAAAACCATTTACCTGCCAAATGCCATTCCGCCATGGTGAGTGTACGTGAAAAGATTCTCAACAGTCTGCCAAAGATGTCTTGTTCACGCAAGTTCTGGTTACATTCGTTTCCGTTTGAATTTAAATGCGACGAATATTTAAACGCGTGCAATCACTTATTCTTGATTCGTGCTTAAGTTAAGCGCCAAACTCCGCTCAGTCTTCTGACTGAAACCGATGTGACCGAGCATAAATAATTCGACTTCTCCAACTCGGGAAGGGTTTTCGATGGCCTGAATCGATGCCTTGAATCGATGTCTTGAATCGATGCTTCCAATGAGATTCAACTTTTTTGTACAAAAAGGTTTCCGTTTTAATTAGTCCATCGATACATTTCGTATTTCGATGTTAATAAACTGGCGTAAATAATTATTATTAATATAGTATTAATTATGATAAATATCAGTAATTAGCTACTCCAAGAGAAGATACAATAACATTTTTTGAAATTTAACGATCTAGTAATTTTCATAATTACTCTTTTCGCAAAAATTGTGTATAAAATGTGGAATATGCAAAGAATCTACATTTTTATCTTCAAAAGATATCCACGGTCGATTGAAAATTTTTATCGTAGACTCTCGAATTTTTTATTCCTGGAAAATTGATTGGATCGTCGAGTGGGAATCGCAATATAAGATACTCGATATTTCGTGCGATTTTTGCATTCTCTGACAGATGATATAAAACAAATCGGTATGCGAGTTAACGAAACAGGAAAGACCATTCGGAAAGGAAGCAATACACGTTGGAAACGGCAGTGTGAGATATGAGATACGAACCTATAAACCCTTGACGTCGAAAGATAATATTGACATAACTTATGGGTCCGGGTAAATAAATAGAATAATGGAAACCAAGTGAAAAAAGCTGAACTTCGAGTGAATCGGGATGGTTGAGAATGGAGATTGCAAATGGCATGGATGACAATCGAATTCTGTATGAGAAACGATTTTTCTCACATAAGGAAATGAAACCATCTATCCCATCCCTGTGTCTACCTAAGGAAAAACTTCAAAATATGTTTCAATTATTCTTTTGCTTTCACTTTCTTCTTCATCTGCTTGTTTACATTTATACTTTGCTTGTAAGAATACTAAACCTTTATATTTATAAACTATTGCAAGTTAATTGATATACGCAGTTGTACAATGAATTCCCATCAGAAGGTAATTCCAATCAGAAAACAAATCAAAACGAGATGAAATATCCAAATAAATGGGAGCATTGCCTTGCGAGCTCTTTATACGAAGATATTAGTAACCAACGAGTGATATTTGTGCATCGCGGAAAGTTTGGAATCTGAAGCGACTTTCTGGGGCATCAAGCCACTTTCGCGTTATGCAATATTAATGTCGCTGCGTCATTTTAAAATATAAACACTTTGCAACGTCTGAATAATTCATGGACCAACATTTGTTATCTGTTCCGCTTATCATAACGTTTGAGCTGTACTCGATATTACTCCTCTGTCTTTAATTTCTTCGAGCTGGCCAATGGCATCGATCACCGGTACAGTGAAAAATGTCATTCGGATTCAATCCCAATCACAATTTCAAAATATATTTGATTCATCAAATTCTTCTCTACAAACGATATAAAATTAATAATTTCCGATATGAGAAATTGCGTTTGGTACGAGAGGAAACAATTTCGAACTCAACTAACACCAGTCTGATACAATTCACCGCCGTATGCATATATGTATATTGTAACCAAGACTGAAATAATTTGTTTATCGTTATCTTGTAACGGCCAACAAATGAACGAGGATTATATTTAAAAACACAAAGAATTTGCTGTACGTTGTCAAAGGGAGACATTCGTACAAAGGACGTTTAATGTCAGTAACAGGCAATTGTTTTTCTTACCGGCTGGCGCACAATGGCGAACATTGTGCTTTTTTTCGAGTTACTCGACAAGAATTTTCGTGGCGAATTAGATTGCCAGGAATAAAGAAACGTCTGTCCAATGGGCTTTGTTACAGCAAACTTCTATAACGCTGTCCTGTATGGTAGGATACGTGCAAAGGTTTCCCAAACTTTTCGCCCGTTGGTCGCCCTCGAAGCGAAAAGTTATTATTCCAATCAATTTCTCCCGAGCAGTAACACACAAGCTGTTTAAAGTTCGGTGAAACGAGGTGAATCTACAAAGTCGATGGCGCGAGAACGCGTACGGCGTACGGCTAATCTAACTTCAACAAATCTTTCGCACGTAACCAGAAAACCGACTTTCCCTGTCACGCTCTGCGGCTTTTCAAAAATATTTCCACATGTTACCCAACCTTCCTGCTAACCTTCTTCCGCGAGTTTAAGTTTCCCGTCTTTAGAAATTGAAATCGTATTAGTGAACGATGTTAAGAAAATTAGAAACGAGAAGAAGTGGGATATTCCGTAAAATAAATGATCTAACTTTTAAAATACAAATGCTTTGAAATATATAAATCCATATTTAGAAGGCGCAGGGGAAATTTTTAAAATTTCAAAGCGAGAAAAAAGCAACGCGTGCATATTCTGAATGGAAAAGTCTGTTGGTTTGGTTTACATGAAACTTGTACACTAAACTCTTTAATCCGAAGACTAAACTCGGTTGAAATTTCAACAGCGAGGGAGGATCTTTTATGCAAACAAAGCGGAAGTGGCGAAAATTTAGTGGACCAAATGGGAAAATCGCGAGAGATCGAGGAATACGCCAAGTGTAAATCCTTGCACTCTTCTGTAACAAATAGCGTCTCTCTTTTTGTCAACAGGAACTTTTCATTTTTTTTTTATACTAACAAAAAAGGTAGGTTATAAATCATGGATAAGTGGAAATCTTGTAACAAGAGCAGCTAAAATGTACGAAAAAAAGAGAGAAGGTAGGAAAAAATGCGAAAAAGCAGGACAAAAAGTTTTGGATTTACTGTAAAAGTTTCGCTAAGTTGTAGATATATAGTGTATACGGCAAAGGAGAGTAAATAGATACAAAACTTGAAGTTAAAAAATAGGAAAAGAAAATGTGGTTGAATAGGAAGAAGCTTTTAAACAACGAGTAGATTCTGAATTTATATTTTTTCGTTCGTCGAGCATTTTCAGTACCTGCATGTCTTATAAATATAAAAGTTAAAGGTCTTATAGTTTCAAAAGTAATCTTTACAACTAACTCTTACGATAGAGTTCTTTGATAACATTAAGTAATCCATTAATTTTCACTTATAAATTCAAATCTAAATCAGAATGTTGGAATTTAGGGCGGATTTTATCTCTAAAATCACTAGCAGCAGAGTAGTCTCAAATACGAAACACCTCGAGAAACGTTCGAAGGAAGTATCGAACGTGATAGGTTTGCAATTACAGTTTGGAGAAGGAATAGAGGCACGTGTCGCGTTTCGTGGAGACAAAATAAATCAGACGAGGATAGGAACGGCAGGTTCGGCAGGAAAATCGGGCAAAACGATTGGAAAACCGTAACCTGTACACGAGGGAATGCGCAAGCACGGTATATCGGCCACTCATTCCAAAGATGATTTAGCTTCATCGCAGTGACACAGGCCTTCGGAAGGAATAAAAGAAGCGAGTCATGGTAGTGTCATGGCGGCAGGGCCAGGGACTCGAGCGTATGTAGACGTAATTACATGGAAAAAATTCTAGTCAGGCCCTAGTCGAGCGTTCTCGTTGTTGAGTTAGAGTCGCGGTGTATGGCGTGCCTGGACTTAGAAATTGGTCAGGCCAATCAGCCAATCACGTGACCGCATTGCCTTTTCCTTCAGGATCCGTCCTATCGAAATCTCGACGGGACAATCAGGAATCACCAGCACGCTCCTGCCAAATTGCGTGGCACTTTTAAATATTAACCCTGTCTGCTGGCTGATCGAAGAAAACCACCCCTGAATACTATTTCAAGCGGAAGTAACGTATAGCCGAGATACACGTTCGATCTACTGGGACCTCGATCTGCTGAACATTCGAAACATTGTCCCTCCTGAAGATTTATCGTGGCTAGTGCTTGGGTTCGGTGATAGGAGTGGATTTCGCTGTCTTCTCTTTTCCTCGCAGAAGTGAGTTTTCGCGATAAAAAAAATTGTGTACACGCTGGAGGAAGTCCTTGTTCCTTCCCTCGGAGTATACACTCCGGTGATTTAATTTTTAATTTCATTTTTGGATCGGTCAGGTGATTTTTATTGTTAGTCGCGTCTACTCGAAAGGCTCCTATAAAAAAAAAGAGCGCAATGTATTTCATCCCAAAATTTGGAACGTAATGGCTCGGTTTCGAATAATTGTTCCATAAACCTTCATATGTAGAAAACAATAGAACGCCGAGAACAAACGTTTGCCTTCAAAGCACGATTGAATCAATGAATATTCTCTAGTTGTATTAACACAACACACAGGACGACATTATGCAGAACAATTCTGCGTTTTGGGGAACAACAGTAACGAGTAAAATATTACAGGAACGCGACATCAAACGGGACCGTAAGTAATATCAGCGTTTGTTCGCCACATATGTCGCGATTCTCTAAAAGCCAAAAGTCACTTTAAAAATTCCCTCATATATTAGTTATGATTGTCGACTATATCGAAAAAACCTGTCATTAAATGTCCTCATCCACGCGGAACAAAGGGAAGCGCCAGGATCACGTATTAATTCGGGTTGGTAATTTTCTTTGAAATTGTAGGTTTCATTTATTACGTGTAGACGTTGCTTTGAATGCAAAAAACAACGTATGCATTTAAAAGAGATGGTTAATCTTCATTCGACATTCTGTAAAGCGACTAAATTGACCGGAATACGCCAAAAATATGTCTTTGTAACGCAGATCCGGTGTACACGCGTGCAAACGAGTGTGGTTTTTCATCAACGCGGAATGATCTCGCGGGATTTATACTAGATCGAATTCATTAACCTTCGTTGAGGGTAGAATCAAAGTTAGAAACGCGTTCTGTATCGACTGCGAGATTAAACGCGCCATGATGTTCTTTTCTGTGCTTTAGCGATCGGATAAAAGGAATGTACGATTGAAAAGAAGGAATGGAGATTGTGCTTATTACCAAATATCTAAGACTACAATCGAGCTTTTAGATTTATTGAAAAAGAATTTCTTATTAGATATTTTCATTGGGATTTTTATTAAAAACTTCAATGTTTTTTTAACCAATGAAGCTACTAAGAATATTTCGATTTAAATCGGAAGCCGATAAATCAGTTGGTAATATAAAACGACGATGTTGAAAAGTTGGGAATAATATCTCTTCGGTATTAAATAACATTTCCAATCTCTTCGAAATTAATATTATAGATATTACACCGTTCCGGTGTATAATTAAAATTACAGTTTATTATGAAACATCCACGTAATCTATCATTAATATATTCACTTTATACAGAAGTTTCCTTAATTAATCTGAGAAACCGTAACAAATATCGTACAATCGGAAAGAGTTGGACAGTTCTCGGTTATTAATACACAGTCGTAATTTCAGCATTTCGAAATTTTGCCAATTGGAACTCCCGATGAAATTATTAATAGAGAACCAATGTGTTTTTAGTATCAATCAAACAGGGGCACGTATCGTAAATATCGCGAAGAGAAATAGAACCGGGTCTTTGCATGGCAAAGCCCCCCGTTTGAATTCTCCAATTTCAAGAAGTCGACGGCTGCAGTGGAAGAAGTCGTATTTCATGCGACTGCCAACTCGCAACACCTCGAATATCGTCCCGATATAAACTACGTTGGAATGTCTTGCGTGAGGATGATTAGAAAACTTCGATTGCCAGATTACAGTCCCGGAGATTTATGAACTACCGGAGGAGAGCTTTGTTGATGCTGATGTTCTTTCAGTCTTCCAAGCTGGAATTTCAAATTTATTCCGACGTCTGCACCAGGACTTTTTAAGCGTTGCACTTTTATCTGGGGGTTGCTAGACAGATCGAGTTAAGAAAAAATTTCTCTGCCAGCTCTGTGAGAAATGTTCCTTTGATTTCTTAATTACATGCGCGCATATCGTACTGTAATGTTTGAAAACTAATTTTTTAATTTTAATTTTAGTAACTTTAACTATTAACTGAGCAGTAGAGTAGACCATGGTAAAAAATAACAAGTTAAATTAAATATATTTTATGCAGAAGGATAGTTGGCTACCGAGCGTGACTCAAAAATAAAATATACATAAAATTATGCATGACTACGACATTTTCACGAAACCTTAGGGCGTATTTGTAGAATTTCTATCGTATCGTATGGTTAATGAAACATTTTATGTAGTAACTGTTTCACGATAAAGGTTTGATTCCACTCGACAGATTGAGGAAAAAAGAACCGCTTCAAGGTAAAAGGATGAAGAGTGCTTGTAGAGGAGAAAATACAGAAGAGATTTTAAACAGTAAAGAGGAGCGAACACGAAAGTTACAAGATTTACAATACATTTTAGTTCTATGTATACACTTCGACGTTTGAAATATGAAAAAGTGAATAGGTTCGAGCAGACGGAGAGTTTTCGAAAATCCTATGTCGGTGTCTTTATTTCTAAAATTTGTTAAACAAAGAAGACACTACGAGACATTTAAAAACAAAGATTATATCATGTCACATTGCTAATATCCTATCCATTGTTAGTCAATCTATAATATCCAATTAAAAGCAACAACATTTTTATAATATTAAATGAAATTCAAATCAACGATTTTAATACTCAACTATCTGGACTAATTCCCTTTTTACTGGATTACGTTGCATTTTAACAAAGTTTTCTACTTTTGCCTAGATCCGAGGAAAAATTTTTTACTTCAAAATATTATATACCTGGAGAGTCCTACTAAAACTTTACACTCGCTAAGAGCCAAACAAGCGAACTCTAAAAAGCTTGATTTAGGTGATAAAAAGAGCTATAAAAGAGTGATTTAAAATTGGGCGATAAAAAGTAAACATTACCTAAAGGATCGATAAAACCCGTTTCGATCCGATTTGAAGGAACTTTTCTAACAAAAATACCCGATCGAATCAAAAATGTGTCTTTCAAATTACTTTCCAGGAAAATCATTGTAAAATATCATATGGAACACCGTATATAGCTGTTAAAAGTTTCGCACATCTATCAGGGATATAATGCTGACGCAGAAACGTTAAGAATGCACAGATATGGAAACAAATTCTGTTTGTACATATCCAGATTTACATCCTCTGTCAATGCTATCAATTTTTATATAATCCTGTTAATGAACGCATACTAATGGGCTGAAATCGAGGTACTTCACTGTTAACCGCTTTCTATGTAATATAAAACGCATAATGCGAAGAAAAACAGTCGACCGTAATATTGCGTTATCAATAAATGAATACGATTGGAAAATTTGGAGCACATGAAAGAAATAAATGCCATGGTAAATTCGATTTTATGTATATTACACGGCTGATACCGATAAGCTAATCGATAAAAGTATCCGCGTGAACCGCGCGAAATTCGTTCGCGTGCTCCCTTTGAATTTTCTTGAATCACTCGATTCAATTTCAAAATATTTATCTTCGTAATTAAAAGCAGATGCAGTGGGCAGAAAGAATCGCTCTGGAAAACAAAATAAATGTGCTCGACGGGCTTGACGAACATCTGTTCATGAAAAGAGAGAGAGAGAGGGAAACGGAATATAAAAAGGAAATAAAAGCCCAATTCTCATAAACGTCACTGTAGATGTACGTTTTATAGCACTTCTGCAGGTAATGTTCCTGGCTTTCGAAAAGTAGATCTGAATGAACGGACGAAAGTTTTTACAGCTTCATCGAAGTGCAAGAAAAATAAAATTCACCTACTACAGGGACCATCATTTATGTTCTCTCCCAATTCATGTTCAATGAATTTGTCGTATTACGTGCTCCATTGGAATTATAGCCATTGCAGCAATTTCTTAAGCTTTTAATACAATTGGAATTATAAGTTCGTTTAGCTACATTTCGTTTCAGGAGGAACCAGAATTTATCTAGGAAATGATATCAGCGATCCAGAGACCTTGCTGTTGTTCTACGTGAAAATTATTAAAAATACTAAAAGTATCTTTTCCAAGTATCATGATATAAGATAAAATGTTGTTTACGTGGGTGGCACACAATAGGGTGCAACGACATGGATTTCTAGTTGTCGGATAAGGTTGCTTGCGATTTTCTCGGAATATCCAGGACCGAATAAAATACTCCTGAGTCACCTGCACGTTTTCTACGCCGTGACAAGTAATTTCTTTTTACTTCCTCCAGTGAACGCTTGTCAATTGCTCAAGTTCTTTTAATTCAAAGGCTTATGGCTCGAAGAATTGTGAAGTTCTCGTCACACTAAATCGATAAAATTCATTCCTGGCCACTTTCCCAAGTTGTAGGCTCCTCGACGGGATGAATTCCAATCGATTGGCGTGCTCGTTTCGATTTGGCTAAGGTTTCGCATTAACAGAAACTTTTAACTTCTGCTACATCTATCTTTTCAGACGACTGACATTTGAAATTACAAATTCCATAGTTTTACTTTCAAATTATCTTCTTATTTCGAATCCTACTTCAACTACTTACGGTGTCAGTATTCTCGCAAACAGTGAAATGCACGACCCTTGAGAGACCGAGTTAACTTACTAGCATCTCCAACACTGGCGGCGCTTTCCATGATTCAATTAACCAAGGGACGCCATTAAAATGATTGCCGGAAGTTTAGGAAATAATTTCACCGGCACTTTTCCCTTCTGCCATCCTTCTTCCTTCGTTTCGCCTGGCTGACGAGAGAAACGAGAAAAGCTCGAGAAGTCGAAAGACAGATAGATAATGGGAGAGAGAAAGAGAGGGAGAGAGAGAGAGCGAGAGAGAGCGCGCGCGAGAGAGAGAGAGGGAGAATGGTTGGAAAAACGTGTTCTCAGAAACGTCATTACGACCGTGCATTTCCTTGTTAAATACACCGAAATATCCCCGGTGACCTGTCCTTTCCTCAGTTAATTAGTTAAATTCCCCTTTTCCCGGCGGTGATAAGCCAGGAGAATTTCATTCTTAACGACCTCTGCACGGCTTTACGCTGAGATCCTTTAAGGAGACAATGACGGAACATCCGCAGCCTCTTTCTTGTACAGTTGTAACGTGAAACGATCTTGTACGAGCTCTGAGTGCATACCATTGGGATGCATTCACGATGTTCAGGTCATTGTTTCGCATGTAAAGTTCCAGTATCGTCCACGTTCCGTCTTTAACTGTCAGTCCATAGGGGACGAGGGTAAGGATGAGAAACGTCGATGACTACAATAACTCATTGTTTAACGATCTTTCTTAACCGAGAATCCAGATAATTCTTCCTTCTTTAATGGGCGATTAATAAGTCGTACTTGACTAATGTTACGTTTTCCTCTTGGTAATTCTTTCGACGACTGATTGGAAGACGTCACACGTGGCGATACCTTTATATTTGATTCTAATTGGCGACATGATGGATTGCAGATAAAATGTGTCTCCGAGTTCCTCAATTTAGGATTTTTCAATTTATGAACTAAGTTTATCAATTAATCTAAACAATATTGACTTGCGCCACGCTTTCTTTAAATAGAAATCTATAGCAGCTTTTAATTGTAATTTTAAATTTCATATCGTTTATAATGCGAGAAGGAGGAAATAAATGGTGCTTTACGAAGCGTTTTATTATTAAATATCGCCTATTGATATTCCACGAGCACGTTTCATCAGTAGAACGGTGTCAATGTTTTCATTACAAAGGAGACATGGTTCATTACCAACCCATTATCTCCGGAATTTTATTAAAAGCAGCAAACGGTAATTGCTTCTGCTACTAATTACAAAGAGTCACGCCGTTAACGATTTAACTCTTGCTTGCAAGTTAATTGCAAGAGCACGACGTGAACAGCGATTTTTGTGCGACTCGATTTTACAATCAACCTTTGTCGTTAGATATAATCAAGAAGAAAGATAAAGGTATCCTTTGTAGTTACTACCTCTTTGGTACATAAATGAGCATCTCGTGCATACTCCTTTTTCCAAATTTGAAAGCTTACTTTTACATATGTTCAATTATTATTAGTATTTGTCTTTCATTATAATAAATCAAAAATATCACGTATATATAACCTTGACAAATATGCAATAGATTTCATATATGTGTGTCGATTATTAAAGACGCTATAAATTTTTCAAACAACTCAACTTCTTACTTAAACTTATATTCGAACGAATATCAGAATCTGATGATCGATCTCGGGAAACTTCAGAGAATTCGCGACATTATTAACGAGATGCAATAATAAAGGGTAAAATGCTTGGCGGTAAATCTTACGGCGAGCACGTGCGGCTCGCTCGGCTAGTAAATCGTTTCATATAGTACCAGGACGAGATTTCAACGAGCCGCGCTTTTCGAAGGCACGATAATGGCCGCGATACTCAAAAGCGTTTACCATCTACATGTGTCGCTGTGCCTCGATGTTGCACATGGCAAACAATTCCAGCCAAATGTCGTATTCGTCCGTCTACGCACACATATTACGTACGCCACACAGTCGATATCCAAGCTCTGTTTCGTCATCACAGGTGGCGATGCACGAATTCATCGGGTTTCCATTGATCAACGACCGATCGATACCGTATTCCCTACTGATTCGATTGTGTCTCCGTGCAATTATGACCAACACGCGACCGGGCCAAGCTTTCGATTCCAGAGGAAATTTTGGAAAAAGCTCTCTATCTGTTTAGAAAGTAATTTCTGCGCTCTAATGGCTGGAGCGTCCGCGAATTTTCGCGACGAGATTAGGACGGTGATTGAGAAGATTATGGCCGAGAGTTTCTGATGGAACTTTTAATGAGAGGTGTTTGAGGTAGCCACGTATTTCGAACGATTTTTTATTATTTTTCAATGATCGAATATCGATGATGAGACCAAAGTTGCGTTGTATATTTTTACGTTGAAATATTTTCCGATAATGCATCGTTTGGTATCGGTTGTTACGATGATGAGAGATAAGATGAGCTGAAGAGACGTTTTATGAATAAACAATATTTACCAAACAAATTGCATGAAACAAGAAATTCGGCTTTCCTTGGAAGATAATGCAAAGGAGCGATTCTCATGCATATCTCGTTGATTGCGCAGGAAACTCTGATCGCTAAAGCGCTGTAAACTGAAGAAAATCGATCGAATTTCTCACTCCACGTGTCTATAATATCCTTTCCTAATGGAAAAGCTTTCGAGTTTGATTTTCTGCTGGTGCAAAAAGAGCAAACTCGATAGAAAGAATTCGCTGCGCGCTGTTTCATTGAATCCCCTGTTTTCATGGCATTCCTGCATAATTATGCGCTTCGCTAAAAATTGCTTCCCCCGTTCGAACTACGAGCCAGGAGGGATGCATCAAATGTACACGCTTCGAGAGCAATTTCTAGGCATTGAAAAACTATCGCTCGCCGACGCATTACACCTATACACGGGTGCACCCGTAAAACGAGATTCAAACTGCTGGAAATCAAACACTTGGATCTGTTTGCAAGCAAAGAGACGAACGAAAGAGGGCACATATATTTCTCAAAGAATTCCTCAATTTCAAGAATTAATCATGCAAAATTATTAACCTTTTAGGTCTACCTCCGTTATATTACATTTAATGCAATCAGTCCTAAAATTCCGCCTCCGTAATATTCGGTTCGATAAAAATCATAATGTTACCTTTTCTACAATTCGGTCAACCCTTAAGGTATTTACAGCGTAGATTGACTTTCCTACAATTTCTTTGCAATTCTGACGGTACGTTATTTATATATTTCTATTGCTTTTCTTAACAGAATTACAACGTCCCGCTTCCATATACACGTTACACACAATAATCAATACAGTATAACAAAATATCGTAACATATCTAATACATATAAATAAATATACAGGGTGGTTGGCAACTGGTGGTACAAGCGGAAAGGGGGTGATTTTACGCGAAAAAAGAAATCGAAAATATAGAATAAACATTTTTTTTTCATTTTTTTTTTTAATTTTTCCATCGAGATAACGATCTACAGTGAGATCCGTTATAACGTACTGCACGCGTACCGAGCGAAAATTCAAAGTCGATTTTCTTGAAAACAAAGCCTTAAACGAAAAATTTTTATTCTATATTTTCGACTTCTTTTTTCGCGTAGAATCACCCCCCTTCCGCTTGTACCACCAGTTACCAACCACTCTGTACACATATACAAGCATGATCCAAACCTACAAATACATACCGCTATAACTCAAACATGCGTATACACTCATAACCTGAACAGACATATAATATTATCAATACGTTATTTAGTATATTAATTATACATGATTCAATTTTTAAAGAGCCTAATCTTACCGAAATGAAAATATTCATTTTTAAAGTTGATAGTGTTATTCCTATAGTAAGCCACTGCAAAAATGACTTTTTGATTAATTATTAAAAACCGTCCTTAGAAAGTTGCTAAAAAATTTATATGTCGTGTAAAATAGTTAGAAGGATCTTTCTTTTAAAGAGAAATTTAGCTCTCAGCTCACCGTTCTCGAGTGAAAGAAACGTGAAATATATATTAGGTTATCCGAAAAGTTTCTTTCGTTTTATAAGAAAATAATAGACGCACAATGTTTTTTGTTTTATATTAGTTAATTAAATTATGCACGAACATAATAATAGAAATATAACGAAATGGATCATTCCTAATTCAATGAAATAATATAAAACAAAAATTGTTGTTCATTTATTATCATCTTATAAACGAAAGAAACTTTTCGGACAACCTAATAGTATCGGTAATTTCGGCGTCTAAAATGCCGTATTATATGTTTTAACGCCAAGTTGCCGTTATATCCATTTCTGAATTGTTTGTTAATGTTGCACAGAAAATATAGACAGCCAAGAAATGTTTTCCAGAAGAATTTTGCTTCTTAGGGATATTGTCGCGCTACAAATATTTTAAGGGATTAAATTCCCATACATATTATCACTATGAGTCGACCAAAATATTCGGACTTTTACATAAATTAACATATGTAATCGTACAACGTATATAATTGCCGAACCTGTCCGGCTAAATCACCTTATTTTCCTTTCTCATCCATGTCACTCCCCACACAGTTAGTTCCTTTACTCTCGGTTGTTATCAATTTCAAACGGTTGGAACCGTTTGCGCTGGCCGTCAGTTTCAATAAAAACAGAACCGAAATCCACTTTGCGGCGTTATTCGAAGTCGAATTTCGAGATGTCAACGGTACAAGAAACGGTGGCGCAGCAGGCGGGGGACTGCGGGCGCGCAGACAGGTACAATGCACCTTGGCGAACGTTTGAAACGAAGGGAATAGAGAAGGAGAGAAGAAGAAGGCAGGTAATACGAAGTGCATACGTCGGTTCGGTTTAAGCAGGTTTCACAGCGTCGAATTTTCACATGGGCCAGTGTGCGCACTGTCGGGACTCATGCATCGAAGGTGAATGGCAGGGACGCAGAGTCGGTGGGGAGGAAACGTCGGACGGGTTGGCCTCTCGCGGGAAATACGTCGAGTATCTGAATAAATCGAAACAGCCAAAGTGATTCTCCAACTTAAATTAGTTTCTGCCTGGTATGGAGAGAGGCTAGGTACACGAGAACCTCGTACCTCTCTCTTTCTCTTTCTTTCTCTCTTTCCCGGAGCGAGAGGTTTGCTCGCGTCACACAGGACACGCGAATAGCTACCCTTACTTCTTTCCCGCAGTCTGGCCGACCGGCCTCGTTCCATCTGACTTTTTCCACCGTAAACGAATCCCGACTGATTTCCAGCCGCCGTTTGTTCCTTCCACACTTCCTGCACACCCTCAAATACACCACGTTCGTAAACGTTTCATGCTTTTCGTTGCAATCCTTTCGAGCTGACAAATTCGATTTTAGTTCCTACATGTTTCTTATCTAGGATAGTGTACTAATCTCTGAGAATTAAGATAAAGAATGCATTCGAGAAGTCTTTCACATTGGTGGTCGTTATTAATGAGAAGAATCTTTGCTGCAGTACGGGTATTAATTCCGGAAATACCCGATACGATGCTTAACTAACGTCTATTCAGATAGACGTAGCTATGTAAGTTCCTCAAGGAAAAAATTCCATGGAATATTGTGTATTTTCTCAGATCACATTGGTTCGGAAATCTTCAAGACCTGAATAAATATTGGTTCTTTCAACAGCTGGGTGGCACGGATTTAACGCATAAATTTTCGTACGATGAAATCTGCATACAAATGATGGCACGTCTTGACAAGTATTAAAATTACATTTATGAAAATCACTTTTGGTGTTCATCAACGATGACAAGAGAAAGAGATGTATAACGGGGAAAACAGGAGGGGGGAAAAAAAGGAAACAGTCACGCGCGGGAGTACAACAAGCACACTATTTCATTTGCTTAAGCTTAATGGCCTTTTCTACTACACAAAGACGCTTCAGAATGCGAGGCTTAATCTTTCCCATAAAACACTGATTGTGGATTGACTTTTAAATGCCTTAGAAGCACGGGAGAAAATAGCAGGCAGCCCTAGTACCGTCTGGCACGAAACTCCGGCAAGTTTCTTATTTTTCTTCCCGTTTTATTCCTTTTCAGGTAGAAATAATGCTTTTAGTTCTAACTCTGCGTCAATGTGAAATTTGAAGTTATTCAATAAATCAATATAATTTATTTACGAAAAATCTTTTTCGTCTGTTACTAAAAACATTACTTCAACGGAAATGTTTGATGAAAATAGTTTTACATAAAAATTAAAGTTTTATCAAAAGAAAAAAAATTTAGATTTGGATACTACGAAACGATAATGGTAATTAGAAGGCAGTAACAAAACTATTAGTGAAGAATTTAATCAACAAAACAAATAGCTTTAGTTCCCTTTGCGGCAGAAACCACATGCAACACGTTCCTCGTTGTCCTTCATCGATAACAAACAGAACTGTTTGTCAAACAGAAGTGTTTATAAAATAAATCAATTGGCAATTTCAGTCAGCTTGTTCCGCGTTTTCCATTGTACACATACCTTGTGAATCATAAAGAAAGAGGGAATAACAATAAAACGAATTTCTTTTTGTTTTATTTGACGTAGAAAAATTATTTTCCATAGTATTCTTCCCTCGTCTTCAACTAATTTCAACTAATCCCTTGCTTTCCTTTTCCTTGTGAGGAAAATTTTCTTTTAATTCATATTTGTTATTGTTACAAACGAGGCAAAGATCTAGCATTCCATGATCAACAATACGAATGTCTAAGATTCTGTTTTAAAGGAAAAAAAATAATGATAAAATGATTAATTGTGTTCAATCGCACCCAGTTGATTATATTCGCGATTTATAAATTATTAGTCACCAGAGAACGAAGTAGAAGGAATTTGGGATATTAATAATCAATTCCCATAATTAAATCGATAATGCTAAATAATAATAATATTGTTGTTTAATTCAATGCTATTACAATTTGCGTTTCTATTTATTAATACGCAAGCGTAATAAACGCTTAATAAATATTATAATAAATTCCAATGCGAAAGCGTGTCGGTGGGATTACATCGATGCTCTCCCAATAAATCACAGAGCAGTCGATTGTTTGATTAATTAATAAATTTCGTACAATACCATGGAATTGAAAAATTAGCACATTTGTTGATGCGATCGAGAATGAAAGACAAGAAGAAACTAGAAACTCGGAGAATCTATTATTTAAGATTATGCTGTTAAATGTTTCGAGAGCTGAAAAGATTTGAAAACGTCGATATTCGAGTTTTAAGTTTCTTCCCTGAGGTCCATCTTTTATTGATAAAATACCAGTTATATAGTTGACAAAGTAGAAATAATTTTAGAAAATTATAGAGTATGTAACTAATTAAATATTTAATTACAATTACATGTTACCTAAACTCTTGATTAGATTAATTTAGGAAACGTTAAGATGAAAATGACATAGAAGATTGACACTTGTAAAAACTAACTTGGAAAATAATAAATTTTATAAATAAAACGCCTTTAATAAACCAGAGCTGAAACACGAAATTTTAAACGAGATGATAACTGAAGAATAATCAATTAGACGGGCTACTTGGTAAGATATCTATAGATCACTTGACCCCATCTTACTAATTCGGTCTTAAGTGGGTTAAAGCGTTAACTAGACATAGATTATGGCTCTTTTACGAATAACATTTGCATTGGGATTAAAATGGAACGCGTCAGAAATAAAACAAGAGGCTAGTATTCGTTAACAGTAATATGCATTGAACGTTGGAGTTTAGCTCGGCTATAAATCTTACGTCGTGTATGCGAATTCAAGAATACAGTCTAATATGGCAGAGTGGAGTATAGTGAAGCAACATTTCACCGTAAATTTACGCGAGCACGTTCTCTCACAGCGATGCGGGCGATATTCTCTCGAGGATCAAGAAAGTCGAAATTATATACATGAGATGTTACAGGAAGCAACCGAGTACCCTAATTTCTTAACATATTCTCTTACTTCTTTTCAGTTTAAATGAAAATTCAATTATTTGTAGTATTCTCATCGCTTAACAGTAAGCGTTTGAATTTTTATTTTACGTCTCGTAACAGTAGGAATTTTCTTGCATGAACACAGTTACGGAAGAAATATCTGGCAAAAGAGTAATTTTATTACTGTAACTTAACATTATACAATTCTATAATCATAAGGTTGATTTCCCGCATTTTTTTCCATCTTCCATCCAATTAGCCGAATATCTTGTTGTTCATGTCATGTCAAAATATTTCTGAACCAAATATTATATTCGATATTCTATGCAAATTAAACAACAATAACATTAGCTCGCAAACTACACCAAAATTTGTAAACACGCTTCGTACAATTTCCCGCTTCCAGCCCGTAGCATAGTTTTCATACACATGTATATGCACGTATTGTGTAACAATATTATCATTAACAGCATCGACTGAATTGTACTTTTTCGTAACATATTGCTTTCTGTAATGTAAAATCATAAACTACTATAATATTATATCAAGCTTTAATACAAACAGAAAAACCTAATAACAAGGTCCGACCAACACAAGATATTAATAAATGAAACTTAATAAATAAAACTGTGACTTACAATTTGGTCGCAGGATATTCTTACATACTTGATGAACCAATTTAATTCCACACGCGAGTTAAAAAAGTATTTTGGTATATTCGGGACTGTTAACAATTTGAACAAGGATAATTAATTATTAAAATTATTGTAAACACCTTAAATTACGACGAGTTAATAAATAAAAAGATATTCAAAAATATTATTTATAAAAGTTATGCTCGAGATATTCTAACTGATAAGAGGCTACGTGTGGGAATTGAATTGTAAACCGAATTATAAGAGAAATTCTATACACGTCTAACCTTTAGAACGTTTGAACGCCGAATGGCCAAATTTAATATCAACACTGCGTGAAGGTTGTAAGAAAGTGGGGTAGGGGAAATGGATCAAAAAATTCAAGCGTAGAGCATTGGTGCAATGTAATATTTTCAATATTTGGATTTTTCTTTAGACACGGAAAATTAAGAAATAATAGATTATTAACACAATACCGTGTATAAAGAAAGATACGTAACAGTTATTTAACATTAAGAGCCAAAAAGGAAAATTGTATCTCTGACAAATTGTACAGTGTTAATTATTGGCTTTACTGATTAAGATCGACGTACCAACCGAACCGAATTAACAATAGCTCGAAATTAAAATGGAAGATATTATTGAAATTATGTAAACGGTGTCGAATTAATTTTTAACATCATAATTTAAGGCAAAGTAAGGAAGGTAATCTAGAGAGACATATTCGACAAGTAATGACGATACCATTATCCCCAAGAGCGGAACGAATTTAAAATATCGTAAAGAACGATCGGTCGGAAGGGAAGTGGCAAACTTCAAGGCCTAAGAGCAAATGATACTAAAGCAGGATAGTTTTTATATAATATCACAAGAGCGGGCTTCCGCCGTTAGAAGGATCATAGCCTCGCAAAGCCAGGATTATATCCTCAAGAGTTTGCCAGCTTTCGACTCTCATTTAAAGGGCTTAATGGTGCGTACCGGGAGAGTAGGTAAAAAAAGGTCAGCAAGAGTATAAAAAAGGAAACAAAGGGTGAAAAATCAAATGGAAAGAGAAAAACACAGATGGAGAAGAATCTACAGCTGGACACCGTACGATTTCGAAACTTCATCCTTACTACTTCGTTCTTTCCAAAATCCTTAATCCATTCGATTCTCATTGACGGTAACCTAAAACGCTTCGAGGGGGAAGCAGTCAATCTTCGTCGAGTCTCTCGGATTCGCGAATAAAACACGTCTCTCTATGAATACAGAAACCATTTTCCCGCCCCGTGAAACCCTAAAAAAGAAAACCGTATAACTCTTCCCCGTTGTTTTATGTCATACACTTTAGGTACCGGCAAGATAGAGGAGTAGAGGGTAAAAAGACGCGTTCGAGACCAAAAAAAGAGCGGCAGCCGCAGTGGTAAGAGAGGGGGCAGAATCGTAAAACGGGAACGGCACGCGATTCACTGTGCTTGGCCCATCTTCTCCCCATTTAACCACCACCCCCTCCCCATAGCATACGGCCGTTTGATCCAGTTACCCTGCCTGGAAACGCTTCTCCAGACGGATTAAATGCAACTCCTGGCCGCGCACGTGGGCATAAAAATACCCATCATAAAATAAAATAACCATAGGTGGCTGGTATTGTTCGCCTATTGCCAGGAAAAAAGTGATTGGCGCTTTCAGAAAAGAAGAGTGCATGCTTCTCACCCTCTGCGTACATTCGTGGTGTGGCGGATATGGAAGAGAAGCGCGTCCATTATCTGTGATTCTTTCTGAGACTGCATAATCTATCCTGATAGCGGATAGTGGCGTTCAGAATATTCATAACTGGAAAACAATTTCGTTAGTATCAAATGATTTACGATTCTCACCCCATGATTTCGAAAAAATCAGAATTAAAGATTAGAGTAAGGTATTTCTTTGGAATCTGCAAAGGTTGAATCTACTTTATGATTACACAGAAGGCGCTGGTTAATTATGGACTTTCTTTTCTCTCTCGTTTTTGAATTCTTTTGGGGATCTCTTAAACGAGATCGTGTAATTAATCCTCTCTTTAACAGCGGTGTACTTTGAGCTTTTTATGTTTAGAACGAATCCGTAAAGTTCCCAGAACCAACTGAATTACGCCACTTGAAATAGAGTGTTCATTTAGTAATGTACATAAACGTATCTAATTAGCAAGAAAATTACAGATTTAATTCAAAGGGTAACTAAAGTTACTGTGTGATTATAGTTATTATCAGACCTTGATTGCAACCGATGTATTTCACATTGCAGTTTAAAATAATACAATTGACAATTAGATCTTCGTGACATGGAAATTCGCAATATGTTCCTCGAAGCATGTGTACAATCCCTATTTGTTTTTCTCTCTGATCTCGTTATCGACGAATTTAATTAATCTAATTAAACGAAACATAATTCTATACAAAACCACGTTATATCATTCCCCGAAGTTTAGTAACAAACAGAGAATGTGTTTGTCGTACGAATAATTTTCACACGGCGATTACAACGAATCAGGATGAAACGTTTCTCCACTTTTAATGGGAATGCCCTGGCTATCATTCACGTAACAGTTAACAAGCACGTGTTTCGCTCCTGGTAGAGAAGACACATTTTGTTTCAACAAAGTTCTGCTGGATACGAATTTAGGTGCACACGTTTCGAACAATGTTTCGCGTGATCTAAGGACAGATAGACACATTGAATGTTTGGAAACAATTTCGAGATTATTACTAAACGTACTGTTTTGCAATATAGATTTATATTTTAAAAAATGTGATGAAAAATTATTATGGAAATATATAAATTATAGCTAATTTTCGACATTTGATTCGTCGACTTTTTTAATTATTCAGGTACCAAAATTTAGATTTTGAATTAATTTTACTGCATAGCGTTGTAGAGATATTAATCAAATTTGACCCATGTCTTTAATTTAAAACGAAAGAAATTTTGTATTAAATAATATGCATCTCGTGTGACATTTGCTTATACATTTTCACGTATCATGGGAAATGCCGACGATATGTGAAAATTATGACTTTTAATTATGAATTATTCATATAACACAGCGCGCTGTTCAATTATTAATTAATACGTACGCGTGGCAGTTTCTATGGGGTCAAACGTTTGCTGAATGTATGAATACTTCACGCGTCGCGTGTATAACCAAACAAATACATTAACTTTCTTATTTCCTCTTTACGTTCCATAAATTTCTAGGAAGATCGTTGATTTCGTTGTTCACCGCTAATTTCTGCAGTAAATGTTTAATGAAAAGTTTTAGGAATGAAGTGTTCATAATTTATATCTCACAGTATCAAAAATATCTACATGCATTTTAAAACTTCTTTAATTATATATGACTATCCAAACATCATTTGCAGTAACTTTACGTACTATTTCGAATAATTAATTAATTAATATTCTACAGTACTCTCTCGTTTTGTCACAATAGAAATTCGCAATAAAATTATTCATATTGTCCTCTATTGACTCCTACAGTACTAAAATTCATATAGCAAATGAAAGCTTCATAATCTAAAATAATAGAAATATATTATTTCGCGATGCCGTTTTCACTACACCAGAAGAATAAATTATCATAAATCTATTAATAATGTTAGCATCATACCATCTGAAAACTTCCTGTCATATTACTGCAACTCTGCTTTTCTTTATGCACAAAGAAACCGCTATGTAAGCAATATTTTACAGCATTCTTTTCATTCCATTAGTAGACCAGAATTTCGTTATAAAGAATCTCCATTAAACATCAACAATTATGGTTTGATCACATTAAACCACTAATTAATTACGCACAAAAAGTATAACGCCATATATTTTGCGCGGGAACGACGTTGACTACGTCGGATCGTATCAGTTCGTGCGTCTTCGCGTATCTTCGGGCTCCGTCGGTGACTTCCGAAAGACTTAGGTGCAACGCATTCTAGCGCGAACTTTCAAAACGATTTCGTATTATAGAATACGCGAATTAATTTTTCTTGGAGAATTGTAGTACATAGGAGACTCATGAATCACCAATTATTTGACATAAGTTCGTGACAGACACCGTCCTACAGATTAACGAATGAAAAAGAACCGTGTCAGCCGTAAATCAGCACATTAATTTATAATGAGATTATCATAATAAATCACTGTTCTCCGTCCTACCTATTCCGTTTGCTCGCATCCAGTTCGGTCGTATTATAAGTGACCCATATTTCTCATGAATATCCAGCCACTTGATAATTGTCGATACTTTCCAATTTTCTGCTGCTTTCGTATTCGACGGTAGTACGATTTTCGATTAGTTCGGTTT
The DNA here is from genome assembly GCF_040668555.2 of Bombus flavifrons. Taxonomy (NCBI): domain Eukaryota; kingdom Metazoa; phylum Arthropoda; class Insecta; order Hymenoptera; family Apidae; genus Bombus; species Bombus flavifrons. The sequence goes on along the minus strand of NC_138455.1, from coordinate 3,696,582 downwards.
TCAATTGAAACCAACACCAACGGAGGCATAATTGAAATTAACGGTGGAACAGATTTTTTTGAGGGAGAGGATGAGAGGGTAAATGGAATTCAATTTGCGAGGTAATTAATGTTGGTCGTGCACGCATAGGCGCTTGGAATAGTACATTTTTGGGGTGAAAACGTATCGATTTCAATAAAAAGTTCGAAAAATTTATGATGTAATTACTTTGTGAAAGATTTATTTTGGAAAAGTTTAATAATTATCATTAACGACGAATAAAGTCTCTTTTCACATAAAGCAATTTTTTCTACATTGAAATAAAGACAATTAGCTTCTCGCCTAGAGAGCTATTACAAGAATAAATATTAATATTATGTTATATTTCGTGCGGCTGGTAATGAAGATATATTTGGTAAAAATTTGTAGCGGTACCCGACAACACAGAACTTTCCAACGGTTTCGCTGGTACATAGTATACCACCGATGACAGACTGTTTACGAGAGACCGACAAAACACAAGCAAGGTGCCGACAGGTCTAATGAGTCATCGATATCCCTACGGTCTTTCCACCAAATACTCGAAAGAAGTGACCACGGTCGCGGACGCCTGACAAACGCGGGCATAGTGGAGATATTGAGAAGTGACAAAAAGAAACGAAATGAATTAAGAGATCAATTGTGACCGAGAGTCGTGATTGAACAGTCGTATGCAAGAGTCGTGAACAAATTGTCGTTTGTACAAATCGTGAGTCGAGACATGTAATGAAACCGTTAAGCGTGTTAATAAATATACTGTTAAACAAAACGCCGTGTATTTCTTTGGTACCCTACACGTACTACCAATACCTCAAATTTACCATTTATGAGAAAAATGTACATTTTCTGAAAAGTAACTTCGAAATGTTGTTTTATATACTTTTTATAAACCAGCGACGGTTTTGAAGTCATACAGATAATATTTCTGGTATCAGCAAATTCATCGGTTACAGACTACTTTAGGAAATAATTTATTCAGAATTTTCGGGATAAAATGCATCGTCACGAAATATCGGATAACCTTTTGCCATCTTTTAAGGGTAGCAAACGTGACACTTAAATATATCTAGGTTGATGTAAAGTGTGAAGGGTGTCACATAAAATGACAGGAGCGCCAATAAAACTTCTCATACATGATATATTCTAATAAGTACCAATCTAAAATATTCAGTCGCGTGTTTCGTGAAAATATAGGATGCATACAAAATTTTGAAAACTATATGACGCGAAATAAGCGTATACACAATTTTATTATTGCACCATATTTCCGTATAGTGCTAATAGAAACCTTTTACACCGAGCTGTTAACACTTTTCTGCGATAAAAATATCCAATATTGTGTTCCTTTCCACTTTTTAATTTTTCAATTGTTTTAGCTCTTAAAGTCTCGAACATATTACATTTTGCACAATTAATTTGATATTAGTTGCACAATTAAAATACTAGAATATTTTTATCACATGTCTGTATTCATTCTACAGTTTAAGCATCTTCAGAATCTTCTCTCTCACTTCATATGCCAGGAAACATCCGAAATAAATCAACAGGAATTGCTTGACGTGGTGGGTATCTCAAAACTATCAGAAGCGCCGCAGCGAAATTCATTTTTAATAAGATTCTGGTCAAAAGCGAGACGTCCGATCCCTCTTCATCGTAGCGGCTAATATTGCACAGTCTTCCTTTTGATAGCTAATTTCTCAGAGAGCTCAAAGTGCCTCGGACTGTTCGCAAATTCGCCTACCACCCCACATAATTATATCGTTCTACAATCCCGTTGTATACTCCTGTCTGATACTACGAAATATGCAAGATTCCACCATCCGAAAGCGTACCTTTTGTTCACTTAGTCTTTGGACAAAATAGATCAAGCACTGCTTAGCGAATATATTAATGTTCTCCTTTGCGGATAAACAACAAAGCAATTCCTGTTTCTTTTTAGAAGCGTAGCTAATTCAAGAAAATAGAATCATGAAAATAATTCAACCTAATGTCTTTTCATTTGCACAAAAGACGTCCAGCCACAAAAGAATAGAGCTCGAAGCCAAATTAATAGGCAATCCACTATGATTTGGATTTAAACCAGATTCAAGTAGCTCTCTGAGAACTTATCCCTTTGGATCAAAGGGTTTCACAACGTTTCCAATCTAAATCTAAACAAAGTATCCGTATATCATGAATCTTCTGCGCTTCTCAATTTATGGACTAGATCAGTATAGTTACTGAGCAACTTATATCTAAGTATGCACCATCCTTACAAAAGCGACACAACTCGAAAACCGTGCTTTTCATTTTATCACTTTGAGAAAGTTTTCTGGAGCTATAAACCGAAAATGATGAAAGGAACAGTTAATCCTGTTTTATGACGATTTTACTTCTCGATGATAAATTTTACTAAGAAAGTAACGTGTCATCAAGTTTAAGGACAATTCTTCACATTTTTTAAATCTAGATCTGTAAAGATAGCAAACTTCGAAAGTGCACAGCGTTCGAGTGATAAACGACGCAAGTAGCAAAATTAATCATGGCAACCTTTCGATTACAATTTCCATTGAAAAATTTCCCAGTCGTCATCAAAGTTTCACGCAATAAAAAAGCATGAAAAGATTCTAGCAAAAGACGCGGTAGTTCGACTCAGAGAAACGATCGGTTTCCGCACGAATGGCGGACGCAGAAGCGGCCGGTCGTCGGAAAGAGGCGCACGGTTTTATTCGGCTGTTTCTCACCGCTGAACTTTCTCTATGTACACGGAAACGTGTGCAGCGGTGAGAATTATATAGGAAGGCGTACGGCTGGGCGTAGAAGGTTGCCTCGGTCTCCCTGTGGTGAGTTGCACTTGTAAATGCACGTCTCTCACGGTATCCTAGCCCACGTCTACCTACAACCGCTTACCTATAACCCGGCTGAACGTATATGTACAACGGGTATATGGCCGCCGGAAGGTAGGCGGCTGGGAGCTACAGTGGGAACACAGTTCTTGCATTAGCCAAAGAAAGATTTCTGGGGAATGGAGTGAGAGAGCCAGGGCTAACCGAGCGACGGTGCAACGAAGAAAGATACTACCCGTATAGACAGGGCCGCTTCTTACCGGCAGTCTGCCAGCCAGTACTATCGTTGGCCCGTCGTTGATTTTTCCCGCCTGTATCCTGCTGCCGGGATACTCTCAGAGCCCGCAGGGGGAAAGAAACGCGAGAAAAGGGGGCTCGTTTCAAGCGACGATTATCAACGCCGCTCTCGCCCCGTGGCCGCGCAATTTGAATGTCGCCGGCGAACTTATGAAGTTTCTGTCTGTGATTAATGCGCGAGTTTCTTTCGGGAAGGCCGCTTTTCAGCCCTTGAAAGAAACACCAGCACTCCGCGCTGCCTCGATTCGGTCTCCCCTTTTCAACGGGGATTTTATTGACTCTTATTTCGCCAGTAAGTTAACCTTTGATGTGCACGGGAGCTTAGGTTTAAATAGACGGGGGATGAGAAAAGGAAGTTGTGTTTAATGAGATTGAATTATCGTTGCTGTATGAATAGTGGATGAATAGTAAGTCTTCTTCCATCTTCATTTTAAAGAAATTTCCGAATATGTATATCGACCGCTTGCTGAAACGTCGAAATGTTGTACGTGTAAATAAGTCTAGCAAACATACAACCCGGAATTATATTCAAGAAACTACGTACATGTAACCAGATCATAAATAAAGGATAACATCAAGCAAGGATGCTGAGCCCAATTTCACATAGTCTAATAATACATACACACCCGCACGCACACAGCTGGCAATCTTCGACACCTAAGATAGTACCTAGTCAATACCAGGCGATCCTTATTTCTCTTTCCACGTATATTTGTCTTATTGACCGGCGTATTCCTGTAGCAGCTTATTCAAGTTGAACTAGCAGAACGTGGATCTGGTTCTACATTTAATTCTGGTTTGAACTAAACCCCACTTTTGGAAACCATGGATTCCATCTTCCGGGCTGCATGACACGATATACGATAAAAAAGAGAAGAAAGAAAAATAAAAGAAATGTAGGGAGTGTATGTTTCGATCGGTATTTACGAATCGGTTGAAAATCATGCGAATTCGTAATGGTATCGGAAGAAAAGCTGATTCTCCGGGGAGTTTGGTCGAGTCTACTAAATGCTCTCGAGCGAACGCATCCCTGTCTCTAGACAGATCCTCTAGGAAAGTTCGAAACTAATGGCTGGAAATCGATGATACCTCGCTTTTAAGGATCTGTTCGGTTCGTTCCTGACTACGGAGAACCTTCTACTACACGAAGTTAACTTCGCGAGGTAAGCGTCGTTTTCGCAAATGATCGCGCGAACGTTCAATCGCGATCCTCGACTTTAGAATTCCAGCCATCCAACTCTCGACGAGATACTCCGCGAGATGCTGTTAATTCGTTTTCGCGTGTGCATTGTTTCTTCACTCGAGCAGGTATTTTTCTTTAGGATCGTAGAAAAGTTACCTCACGATACTCTTGAGCCAAGATATACAAATATTTTTAAAAAGCGTACATTACACGCATAATATCCTAACATCATGATTTCTGGAAAAATTTAAATTCAACTGCAATAAGTGAATCGCCGAATGCAACGGTTTAACCGAAGCTTAATCAAGTGTACGATTATAGTCACGGTTATTAAGAACTGAAATTTGATTGTTTCCTGATCCTCTTCATTTCCGTTCAGCGAGGAAACCGTAGTAATAGAGAAAAAAATGATGATATTATCGAGTAAGTGGCTAATTGAGGCATTCCCGATGAATACGATGGTAATAAGCGGATTCACAGTACGTTTACGAGCCAGTTTTGAACCGCGGTCATCTAATAACAACGCCGCATTAGTTTCTGCTTATAGTGATAAAAAAGAAACTATAAAAATTGTTGAATTTTCTCAGATATTCTGTAGCTTTAATTACAATTAAGACTATTTAAAGAGGACTTAATTGTTCTACATCAACGATGTTTTAATTTTTATATACGTTCCTCACTCGCTTCTTTTCTTCGCTTTATTTCTCATATCTTTTTGACGCTTTTATTTACGAAAGCCTCTAAAAATCTACAAACAGTATTATCAATGAATTTATTCAATTTCCACAAGACGTTCCACGAGCAATTTTTTACACGACTCAGCGCGAAGATTTAGCAGTTCAAAGAACGATCGAAGTGCATCACCGAATGCACGAATCCTGTTCGAAGTACGAGTTTCCCAAGGAGCCGGGAAAGCCTGGTCATTAAACTTGAAAAAGCAGAAAGCAACGAGCATCAAAGCACCGTGAAGTTGGTCGGTCCTTTAAAGCTGCGAGGACAATTAATTGACGTTCCATGCGGAGAATGTTACCAAATATTGCGGAGGATAATTAATGTTTAAATTCGAGTACGGTTATGTGCGTGTATAAGCGAACGAGAACGAGTTATTAATGTTTCGGCAAGAGAGAAATTACTTACCGAGTATCTGGCTAAGAACGGTGCGGCCATCTTCGCCGAGGCAGGCGCTCCGAGCATCAAAGGGATTTGTGAATTGCACGAATGCATAGCCTTTGTGCATAGATATTCCTGAAACAACAAACGATCATGACGTTCCAATACCAGCCACGGGTCTTTCTTCCAGCCACGCGAATGGAATGAAACAGAAATACCAAGATAATGGGAGGAAATCTTTAATTAAAATTGTTTCCATGAATTTTGATGAGGCATAGAGTCTGACTTGGCCAAACTCGTCATCGTGCCAGATACCAGATGAGGGAAGCTCGGATCGCGATTATTGAAAAGGATTCTTCTTCTTTTATCTTCTATTTTCTTAATTTCTTCTTTTCCTTCCTATCCCTTTGTTCGATTTGTGACGTGTGATGGTGGTGAATAGTAATCGAGCAACGGCAAGGCGATTTGGAAATATTGAAATATAATTCATTCTATACTGATTCCAAAGTCAATTCGATTTGTTTAAACATTTATAGCTAATAAAAAGAGAAGAGACGCTATTTTCGTTTCAGAAATACAATACTTCAATAGAATATTACTTTATAAGAATCGCACTTTATAAAAAGTTCTAGATCCACAATTTTTAGATAATTGTGACAATTGGATTACAGTACATGAAATATCTGTCCGGGTAGATTCGTCTGTCTTTAGAAATGCGATTAAAACTACATTTGAATGTGCTTAATGCACGAGCTTTTCTCTTTCGCCGGCGATTGTCCTAAATAAATTACGCGCTCCACAGAGTTTATTACAATCCATGGGGAGCGAATTGCTTCACCTCCTTTTTCTACATTCATCGGCAATGAATTTTAATAAGATTTTACGTTCGAATCGTATGATCCACCACGAAACGTTCAACCTTATCTTACTAATGCAAAATACTGTTTTCACATATGTTAGTTGCACTTATCGCATCCATCGAGTAACCATAATTTCGTTACTTTTCAGAATTTCAACGTAGAGTTTCTCACACATATCTTTTGAAAGCCTATCCTTTGAGAAAATATAAAAGGACTGAGATGATTACGGTTATCGTACCACCGTATAACAATCGTGGAATAGAAATGTTACAATTTTTATACCACAGCCTCTAAAACGGTAACGTACATAGTAAACGTAGATCGCAACACCGGACAGTTACGGTTTCCGTCGATGTAGAAAACGCGGCACAAAAAGAGCTACTATAAAACAATATATTCAAGGAGAGAACAGCACAAAGTTCCACGAGATTTTCAGTCCCCGACATTATTAACATGTCCTAGGCAACTGGCGTGGCCAGATAAGTTTTTTTTAGCCATCACTGTCCGTTTCGGGAGTGGACACACGTTCAGTACGAAATATATCTGCATCCAGGCCGTGTGTACCCACGGCTATATATATAACCGTGGCAGGAATATATGGAGATTTACATATTTGTTTCAGCATAATGAATTCCATGCATGGTCAGCTGCTAACCACGCAAAAGTTATTACGGGTACACAGATTACAGGCGGCTCCTGCGTTAAAATGAACGTATCTGCCGACTTGCTACGCAGACTGCCCACGGAATCGATGACCCGGCTGTGCCATGTGGTAGCCGATGTAAAATTAAAAAACAAAAAAAAAAAAAAAAAGAGAGGGAAAGAGAAAAAAAGAGGAGAAAGAAATGAAAGAATATCGGTTGAAATTTCGAACGAATATTTTCTAGCCTGGAATTCTGCGGCCTGTAGCCGGCGCATTTCGATTTTTCCCCAATGTTCGAAACGTATCTATATCGTCGATTTTGCAGGGGAACTCTTCTGCAGCAGATGTGAATTGTTATCGACAGACAAGTATTTGTAGGAAGATTTGACGCAATATATTTGTTGAGTATCTTGTTTTGTCGGCATAAAAGATTTCACAGAATGTTGATAAAGCGTTTTATCCATCAGCGAAAAGACAGTTTATTCTCGTTTAAACGATAAGTTCTTTTGAAAAGTTTCCGAAATCTACGAGTACGTTATTCCAATATCTAAGGTAGAGCTCACTGCTCTTTAAATATCCAGCAAAGTATCAAGTATAGAATTCTGTATGAGAATCACGAAAGAGAACAATACGAAAATTTCAAGTACGTGCAAAGATTTGCTAGTTCTCTCGGCTGTCCAATTTTAAAAAACACCTACATCAAGAACTTCGACACGAGATAACCGAATAACGTCTCCCACGAAGAATAAGAACTAATCGATCATATCTCCTTTATAACGGTACGTAAAAACGACAAAAAAGAAAGAACATGCTTTTTCACCGTACCGAAAAAAGGAACAAATTAAGTCTTCTTTGCATCGAATCCGAAAAAAAATATGGCTAGCTAAAAAAGCGACTCGCTCTATCTGGTTCATCGTCTCGACCGGCAACTTCTATAAAAGTTTCAACCTGTGCTCACCGCAACGACAATTCGCAATTTCCCCGACGACGACTGTTTTGCGCTGGTCTTTTCGTCGTACACCGCGCAAGGAACCACCCCGCATCCTTATTGCCGGAGGACTAGAGAGGCCCGAGTCAACGGAGACGTGAAATTGGAAAAGGTTCGGCTTGTCAGATAGAGCACGGCTCCTGGAATGCTAGACCACTGGTGACAGCTGCGCGGAACAGATTGCACGAATCAAGTGGGTCCAACCTCGACGACGACCGCGACACTGACAACGACAATGACTTACGATGGTCCATAAACGAAATTTAGTAGTTCAATGGTTAACAAAAAGAAAAAAAAGGAGAAAAAAAATATATGTATGTATATAAAATACAGAATATGAAAAGGTAACGATTTATTATATTACAAGTTCTTTGGAACTGTTTTCCAAGAAATAATTTGAACGGCGATATGAATAGGAATAGCAATAGGAATAAAGTTTCAAAATCGAATATTTAAAAGTTTGATTATTTTTATATCGCTTTAAAGATTTACAAAGCTGGAGACTATATATTAAAATTTACCACAATGTTTGTGGACTAAAGTTTCCAGCTACTCGAAGTCCTGCGTCACTAAATTTAGATTCTGACCTAGGCAACGACGACCACGGAAACTGTTCCGGTGAAGAATCGAAAATTGTATGAAATCCTGGGCGACGCGTATCATAAACCACGAGGGCCACCGGGGCGAAAGCATTTCGCTTTCGAATTGCGAAACGCAATAATTCGTGACGTTTCATGCGATACCGATTCGAGGATGCAACGAGAAAAAGCGAGCCGAGGTTTCGAGTAACTCGATATTTCTTGTTGCGGACGTTTACGTTGTTTCTCTCGTGGAAATCTACATATCCCGTTTTTTGCCTGACCCGTGGCTAACGAGGAGATGCGGGGAGTGGGAAATCGAATTAAAAGGAAAAATAGATCGAAATAGAAAGCGGTAGGGAAGGGAGAGAGAAAAAAATGAGAAGGAAATGCACGAGCCCGACGAACGTTTCGATTCGAAACGATGGACCGGGTACGGTTCGGTAAACGATTGAATTTTCCGAGTCAGAATAACCAAAGCTGTTTTTGATTCGCCAGAAAAATGAGTACGCGCTCCCGCGTCATTTATGCATATGTCTGTCTCTTTGATTGACGATAAAACAGTCTGCGCTCGGGCTAACATTTCTTTTGGAAGGATAAATTCGAACGTGTATCCAGATGGAAAAGGGAGAGCGCGTGCCAGGTGAAAAAGTTACGAGCACTTACTGCCATTTAGATCACTTTAGGTCGCTGCTCGACGAAATCGAAAAAAGTACAGGTTCGTTCAAAAAAGAAAGAAAAAGAAAAAAAGAAAAAAAAAAAAAGGAGGAAGAGTTGGAAGTCCGAAAACAAAATGTTTCCGCTCTGAAACTTTTTCAGTACGATTCGTTGACCCAATTATTAATAACTACCTCTTTACTTTTTAACAATTAAAATGTTAAAGTTCAGTATTACGAAGGTATTTTGAATCGTAAGCTCTGTCAAATTTAAATCCTTATAACGCTTAGTGGTCCAATTATTCCGCACAAAAATGCAGAAACTTTTCGTTCGATCCAACAAAAACAGTCCAACCAAATTTCATACTGCTCTTTCGTTTCAACCAAAAAGAACTCGAGCTTTTGACGTCCCCACTGTCAAATGCACGAATTAGCACAAGTCCCTGAATACGCTGGGGAGTTGAAGCCTGTACTCCAACTAGGTAGAACTTGGAAATAAAATTAAGCGACGGTCCAGTCGATAGACAACACTCGGGTACAATTCCGAACGTCCACTTGACTCGCGTAATCTGCTCGGTACAGCTGCCACCGTGGCCCTACTGAATAGGGGTAGTTCGGTGGTGTCCGCCGTGTGGTTGTCGTCTTATCTGTCGAATCGAAGCCCCCTTTTAATTCCTCCGACGATTCTCAAGTTCTCTGCCCGGCAAAGTTCGGCGCAGCCGCATTGTAGAAGCGGCGCATTTATTGTCTAGCCGCTTTATCGAGGAAGCTGCTGAAAGTAAGCTGTTTATCGGCAGCTCCCAGACACCACCGTCCTCCGCGGTGTCACTTTCCACGAGATTTCGAGCTTCCTGGCCAGGATTCAAAGAAGAGAGGGCAAGAGGGAGAGAGATAAAGAGAGAGAGAGAGAGAGAGAGAGAGAGAGTTCTGTGTCTCTGCTGGTCCGATTGGACGACTGGCCTGAAACTGGGCTTCCATCCTCGTGATAATGCTTGTGACACTTTGTCGCGTTAAATTGTTTTGAATTAGTAGCCCTAGCTTTCTGCTCGCTCATGAATTCTCGATAAAGCGCCCTGGCTAACTTTGGCCGCGTCTTCTGTTCTTCGGATTCCCGGATTTCTGGGCGTTTTCATATATTTTTGAAGAATATTCTAAGACGATTATGAAGATTCTAAGACGGATTAACGTACTTTTAGTTTGGCTTGCTGCTTGTAATATCGCTTGTAGAATCGACGTACAAGTATGTGGGAAACTGTTAGATAAAACAATAAAATTGCAACTCACAATTTGAAGAAACATAACGTTTTGTAAGAGTGAGACGATAGGAGCGTTCGATCAAGTAGATAAGGTCGGTCTGCTGTCAGACTAGGGTCGTGCAATTGCTCGACGATCTTACGATAACTCCAACGAGTCACAAATTCCAGTAAAACATACTGTAGGTTAGATTCCATGTAATAATCGCAGGTAGTGATATTTTTAGCTTTAACATAATCTATTTCTTGAAATAATTTAACTGCAATATTTCAATGAATTTACGTTAATGAGTTTACTATTAATCTACGTTGGCCAGGAAATTCTTCTTCCTCTTATATTTTGGAAAACTTTTTGTTGTTCTTGAGAGGCCTAGAACCGATTGACTTATTCAAATTTAATGCACCAAGTTTTCATTACGGACGTTGCATGCGACGTATCACGCGAATGCGAAGAAACTACGTCATAGACTGCGCTTTAATTTTCCTTGCTTCAGAGACACCAAACACGGATCGCATCGCGTACCAGTGACAGCTGTACGCAACAGACTCTAGGAAACTCGAAATTCGTATAAGTAAGACCGAGTTTCGCGAAACTTGCGTCAGTAGTAAAAGTGTGATACTTTTACTAACGAAATACGATCCTGTTGCTGTTCGTCAAACGGTAGAACGCGCTTTAGCTTCCCAAGAAATTGAGAATGAAATATCTTTTAATAATACATAATAAATTCCATAAAGTAGTAGAGATACGCAATATCGACGAGAAAATGGTACGAGTTTAATTCTTATCTTTTAGGATAAATCCAAAACTCAACGAGAAATCCAATCTTGTACTTTTAATTTGTTATTGTTTCTTTTTTTTCTCCACAGTGGATTTAGTTGGTAGCAATAAAGTACGTTTCCTAAACGAAGTTAGTGCTATAGTGAAAGCAACAAAGTCATCGGGGTTCGTGCAGCTAGAGACGGATATCCAATCGGGATATCGAAGGTCAAGGAGCTATCACGGCACAAATTGGGTTACCGAGGACGGAGCGTATCGAGAAAATCCTATTTCCAACTCGCTATTTTTCTCTGGCCGAACCGAGCTTCCACGTTTTTATACCGGATAACAGCGCGAGTCTTTCCTGTTATCCGACTCGATCTTTGAATCTTCTCAACTTTGGCCAGTTTGTAACTACCCTGCGCTTTTCCACTCCACCCTGAAACCGATGCTTCCACGCGAATCCCACAAATAAGGCTGCGCGTTATTTTATGCACTGCTTCTTAATTCTAGATAATATAGATTAAATGAGATTTTTTCTATGAAATCGAAATTTAGTATTTTATCTCAAGTTACGATTATTAGGGTATCAAATTTTCTGAAGTAAGCGCGAATTAATTTTTCATTTCCTTGCTAACTTTACCACTGTTATTTAGATTTCACAATTGTAAAGAATGAAAATAACAATTTTCGGCACAGTTCGTTGCTCAATTACAAATCAGCCACGCGTGAATTTCAACGAAGGAAAGATCCTTAAAATCAACAAAAATGAAAGCTCGTTGCGAAAAAAGATTCGTTTTTCTAAGAATAAATATTCATTCTACCATCAAATTGAAAAAATTCTTGCTACAGAAACATAAAAGGATATTTCCTCCCGTAGTTATTTTATAAAATATTCACTTCCACCGTTATTTCGAACGTTATCTAAAATAGTTCAAAGAAATTTGAATCATTTTAAGGAAATCGGACGCTACAATTATTATTATTTGTGACAGTGTATCCCGAGAAAGGAAAAGATTCTTTGTCGTGGAAACATCTGACGTGTGACGGTCTAGCGAAAGAATCTGGAAAATGTCGGGGGTCGAAGCTGATCCGGGCTTTCGTTTATGTGATTCCACCGGAAGGAACCTACCTGCCAGACGGCCGTAACGCTGAAACATTCGCTCCACATCGGTCTTGCTGCACTGAAACGTGTTTAGATTCCCGACGAAAACTCGGGAATTCACCGCCTGTGGGTCCTGCGAATTGGTCTGGTTGCCCACTTTGCTCATCTTCATCGCCTGGAACAGAAGAATGTAACCGGATACCGTTTTATCGTCGGACGTGATTTGAGTGACGATGCAACGAAAAGTGATACAGTCATTTTATTGGCCTTCACCTTAATAGAACGTTCCTACGACCGATACTCGCGTCACCGGCTACACGGACGTTCGTTTATGACATTCGTTCTTGGATTTAGGCCGATTTCACGGGTCTTTTTATCGGCCTTCGCGTGGTCGTTTAATCTTCTTCGTTTCAGATACCATGATACAAGTATTGATACGTAAATCAACATAAAAAATTATTGGTATTAAAGGATGGATCGTAACATTTTTTCGTATATCTGACCTCGGACATTTATTTTATAATCTTGTGCGTACTTTACTTGTATAACAAAATAAAACCAAAGTGTCTGTTCTTCGAAGTTATTTTTGAGAACGGAGGATTTTGAACGGGACCGAGTAGACGTTCAAACGCAATACTTTTATCAGTAAAAGATAAAACTTCACAGATTGCGACAACTTCACAGAGGTTCGACGAAACCATCGTGTTTCCGGGTAACAAATAATGTGCTCAGTACAGTCTGGCGGAGACTTAATGAAATTCGCTGGAACTCTTTAAATTGACGAAAGATGCGCGGTCGTCGACACGTTGGGTCGTATCGTGCGGTGAGAATGCGAGGAATTAATTAACGCGTTTGCGATTCCATTCTAAAAACCACGAAGTTCGACGTGTCTACCTCGTTTCTCATTTTCCATAATATATACCACAAAACTAATGAGGTCGTTAGCCATGTCGACGCTAAATACAACACACGACGCGGATAGATTCTCAGTGGCAGGGCGATGCCGATTTTCATGGAATCTGTTAATCTCGTGGATGATCATGCGTTAATTGGGCGAACGTGTGCTAATTCACTCAGCCGGTCCGAGAAAAAAATTTCCCTGCCCTTTGATCGCATCGAAGCTCGATTTCAGTCTGCTTTCATCGCATAATGTTGTCCGGGGCAATGACTTTTTAATTGATACAAAAGATTTTTCAGCGGATATTCATTGCGCTAATTTTTCTCTGTTATATCTCTCTTACTATACTTCTTATCCTAAATTTTATTCAAGTGTCCGCCATACGAGCAGCTATTATTAGGTTGCCCCAAAAGTTCCTTTTGTTCTATAAGGAAGTAGTAGATGCACAACATTTTTTGTTTTACATTATTTTATTGAATTATGTTTGATCCATTTTATTCTATTACTACAAAATAGATCATAGGTACATAAATCCATAAAATAATGTTAAATAAGAAATGTTGTGCATCTATTATTTCACTTGTGAAACGAAAAAAACTTTTGGCATAACCTGATTCTTAGCTTAAGGATTTGTCAAAATTCGTTATTCTACGCTTTAAGATTATTTCGAAAGTATCGCGTTTCTACGAAAATACTATTTGAAAATATTTATTCTTTTTTCCAATATTCGAATTATGAAATCTTCCTATCGCTACGGCTGCAAACGATACCGTGGATATCGCGTTTCATAATTAAAGCATTCAACTGCGAACAAATTTCGCTAAAAAGCGCGATGATGGTGCAGTATTACCTTTCCACAAATGGCACGGTTGCATTATGAACCATATTAAACAAAAACGTAATGCGCTAAATAAATTAAATCTTCATGAATAAACACAATTTGTCGATCGCCGAATATCTACCCCCGCGTAAATGCGCCTGAAAATGTATAAAATCAAACGAAATGATGTTTTTGCGATCAAAGCTTGTGCAAATCATAAGCAAAGCGGATTTCGTGTAAAAGATCGACAGGCCACGTAATTTGCTGCATCGGTTTTTCCACCTTCCTTCACGTAAAAATCGACGCACACATTTACTTTACAAAATTGCCAGCGATGTGGCGAATTCTTCCTCGATAAAACCTACTTTCATCCGTCGCGTCGCGTCGCTGGCTAATTTCGATCTTCCCTCCAAAATTTACCTGGTATAAGTGTGCATGATTAACGTTCCTGATATTTTAATATATCATGATCTCGCCATTGATCCGCATTTTGGTATCAATGACCGTGGTAGATAATTCGTGGGAAAAGATACTCGCATCTGTTCCAACTTCAAAAATTTTCGAGTTCCTTCTTATGTATTCCTGATATTGAAGTTTCCTATTTTTAGAAAAACATCATTCCGAGAATTCTATGAGAAAATTTAACAAAAATGGTCTGAACGCGAGTATACACGAAGATTGAATTTTTATACGAAAGAATGAAAATATTGTAATATGAAATTATGGTGTTCTTTTATAGAGTATATCGAAGAGCACTAACGATGCGGAAATATGTTGTGTAGTGGGTACATCGAGTAATGATATATATTATGTCGCGGCGCATGTAACCACCCCTTAATATTGGCTTGATTGATGTCGGAGTAATTACTAGCGAACACGTTCAGTCAAGGGAAATTGGAGATGCGTCTAATTAGTCTCGCACTGCGCCCCTTCTGTAATTAGCATAAACAGTAAGAATTTTCGTGGTCATTTGCAAGCGAAAGTTGTCTATCCGGTAATATGAAATGGAATCTTACCGATTTAATTAAATTACAGCGCGTACACATCACGTGTAAACTGAATTAACGCCACTTTCACAAGAAACGATATATTATACTGTCCTCGAATTACTTCCCACAATTTCTTGTAGATTTTTTTATAATTTTTAATTGTAGCCATCTCAGTTTACAAATAAAGAATATCAAATACTAAAGAAAGATCGAAGAATATTCAGGTTATAAAAATTCATCAAGTTTCGAAAAAACGGTAGAGAAAAGTGAAATTAGTTAAATACCCGAAAGATACCCAGCCATTGAGGAATGCCAGGTAACAAAGCAACGCTGAAATTCGAGGTATATTTTATAAAGGTTTCCCTTTTCCTATCTCCATTACAAGCCGGCCCGATTCCAGCCACGAGATTCGTGACGAACGCTCTCGATGCGTTTCACAAACGCTTTCGACGAACGCCAGCATTTTTTGGCCACGTTAGGTTTGATGCTACACTTAACGCGAACGATATTTCCCGTGGAAACGACGAGAATCATCGTTTTGTTAAAAAAAAGAGGAAAAAAGAACAGGCTCGGGTGGAACAAACAGAAATAGGAAATAAAAGAGAAAAGAAATAAAATAGAATAGAATAAATAAATGAATAAATCACTAAATGAGCATAAAAGAGTCGAGAGAGAGAGAGAGAGAGAGAGAGAGAGAGAGAAATATCACGGTTTCTGAGCGTCTGTAGTCGTTCAATTTTATACGTTTCCTGTTGCCAATTTTACGTGAACTCCAAAAAATTCCTACGTAATATTTTCTCGACATCTCGAATCGTCATAGGAAGTTTTATTTTTTAGTTTACGTTCCGTTTCGTTTCGTTCAGGTTGGCCCGCTACTACAGGCTATGTACACTAAATTCCCATTACTTCCGGCTAGACGCATGGAAAACCCGAAAACATTGAATACAAGTGCGTGGGCGTATTGTTGTTGCCGTTGTCGCTGACGTTGCTATTGCTGTTGCTGCTACCGTTTCCCCCACTCTCAATTTTCTTTTCCCCGTGTTAATGTTAACACCATACGCGTGTTTTTAAATCGCTATACGCGAAATAAATCGTGCCTCGCATGCTCGTAACGGTTCTGTAACGAACACGAAGATTTTTATTTCGATTTCGGTGAATTGTCGTGCCGTTGAATTTACCGTACTGGCGATTTCGTACCGACGCATAGTATAAATACGTAGCGTATAAAATATATAATGTTGCGTTTTCCACGGTGATTATTGGAAAATAAAAATGAATCGATCTCTCCTCCATACCCTCTGGCGTTCCCGATATTTCTACTTTTAAATTCAACGATTCCATTCGTTGCAATTATTATGCTACGTTACCCGTAAAATTGTCATGGAAATTACTGGCATTTTTTCATTATTTTC
Organism: Bombus flavifrons; assembly: GCF_040668555.2. Classification (NCBI taxonomy): domain Eukaryota; kingdom Metazoa; phylum Arthropoda; class Insecta; order Hymenoptera; family Apidae; genus Bombus; species Bombus flavifrons. Next base: position 3,680,190 of record NC_138455.1, on the reverse strand, counting down.
GTATCGCTGTATTCACGCTTTTATTTGCTTCTGAGTGTCTTTTTTAAATGATCTATAAAACTCGTTTGAACGTGTATCTCTCTGCGTAATAATATGCCGGTTTAGTGAGAGAAATATCTAAGAAGCATGAAAGTTAAGTAGCGAGGGTAAATGTGGAATATGAAAGGAGAAACGAATGCTCGTGACGAGTGCAAGATAAGGACTATCATTTCCGCATATTGATTCGCATTTGCGACCGGCTATCGACTCTTTTATGATATCTCTTTCCTTTACTGGTAGCAGAACCTAATGTTTTGATAGTACTTTTAACTTCGAAATTGACGTGCATCGTAACGTCGTCGAAGAAACGTTCACGGAACTGTTAAAAATATTTAACCCTTTTAATATCGAATGTTCTTCTGATTACGAGAATAATTTTCTTAGCAAATACGTTCGCCGTTTAACTAATCTTTCCTCATAGCGCGAAGAGGTTGAAAAATTACTCGAAAGACAAATGAAAAATGCTGCCACGCGTTGCAAGCACGCTAAAATACTTTCTGGAATAAAATCTCTTCGAAAAACTTGATTAACTGAATAGAACGAACGATAATAGTGCGAACAAATGAAGTTACATGGTTTAATAATTTAATATAACCACCTAATGATTCCTAAGTTCACGCGTATTTGGTGTGAAAATATTGCAGTGTGTTTCACCTGTAAATAGTAATTTGGAATTCTTTCACCTATAATTTTAACGAAAACATCTCAAATGGAGCACGCAGTTGGTGTACTTTTCGACGAATTGCAACATAAATAACGGCGACAGTGGTGCGAAATTTGGGTCCATTACAAACAAAAGTGTAATTAGAAATCTGAACGTCGTCGATTCAAGCCGAGGCAAGAATCCGATTCGGAAACTTTGATGGAATTTCTCAACAGTGAGCACCTGCGAATATGTTTCAGCCAATGTATCAAGAGACGTGATACAATTCTCCATGAAATAAAATTCCGGCCAACTTTAAATTGATATGTACACTTTAAGAAAAATTCTGTTTGAAATGGAATCTTAAAAAGTACGTATATCGAAAGAACATAGTTATGCAATATTTAGCCATCAGTTTAATAGTTGCACAACAAATAATGTATCCTACATAACAAATGTTTGTATATTGAATATTTATAGAAATAAATTAACCTGTTCTCATATTCACATCGATATTTTCATTCGATATTTTATTCATGCTTTGTTTTCTGCGAAAATAAGCGAAATATTAAATATTTTAGAGGATTTGACAATATATTGTACATATTTCATTCCTTTTACCATTAAATTTGTTGAGAATATTATAATCGTATCATTGGAATTTACTATTAGATGATGTGTCTGTTCACACATAGTCCAATTCTACTCAATGTCATTTCTACTTTCAGATTTTGAATCACCAAACATTTCTTAATGACTACAAACAAGCGCATAAGTATACGTAAAGTTGAAAATTATAATGTCAACGATTTGTTGCGATTATACTTCATATATTTTCGAATAATAAATACGAATACCGATAGCGAAAAAAAGAAGGGAAAGCGAAAAAAAATACATGACATGAAAATTTAACTTCCTACGTTAACCTGTCTCTGTTAAAATATCCAGATAAACTAGTCTATACACAAATAGCAGGCAAAACAGGCAAATGCGTAACAATCGGTTCGTTCGTTCGGGCAACTATTTTGTGTTCCGCGAGGTGTATAGCCGGACATAGGACCAGAATCGTAGAGACGGAAGTTCTCCAATTTTATAACGTTATTCAGCTGGGCGTTCAAGCTGAATATGAAACGGGGGAATTAAAGCGAAGGGGAATCCGTTTCGAAAATAGTATGAAAATGAGAGCGGCGCGATGAAAACGAAAGAAGTTAAAGATCTCGGTGTTACGAGGAGACGGCGCGCAGGATTCTCGAATTCAAACTTAATCTTTCGCCACGATCATCGGAAGTGGAAGTTCCTCGAGGGAGGCACGAAACTAAGAAGATTATCCATAATTTATGTAGGAAGTAAAACAAAGAGTGGACTGCCGCTGGTGGTGCTGTATAATTTCAGGTATCGTCACGTGGACTATCGTTCTGAGTTTCGGAATCTCGTTAATTTCCCTTCCTACGGTTTCAAGCTGCTCCATTTTCCCCGCCGTCGAACCCCATCATGTATATTTATTCATTTACACCTACAATTTACTCCATTTACGTCTCTCAATACAGCTTTAACAAAGGCATCGCAATAAGGACATATAATGCAACGTATTTGCAACACGCTCGTTCAACGCGCATGCTATTCGCGCTATTTTCAACGAATTGTAATATTGATATTCGTGTTAATGAAACATTCATCGAAGAAAATATTTGGCGAATTTAATGTGGACTTTGTATCGGGTTTATCATCCAGGAAGCATAATTTAGAGAAATATCCTACAATTTATGAACAGAGCAACAACGGAGTATATACAAATTATCGTATATACAAGAGGAATATGAGAGCGTATTGGGAATTAGATCTAATTTTGACCAAGGAACGAAGATACTCTAGGATTTAATAGAAAATAAGTGCGCGTGTAATTTGAAAATTTGACTAGGTCAGAGTCAATAGTTTCAGCAGAGAATAATCTGCCAGTATGTTGACCATTCGTTCAAAATAACAGGCTACAATGCTGGTCAGGCGTCCGGTTAATTATTCGATCGAGAGAAATTACGGTCATACATCGAGGTAGAATGCAACGCGTGTATCTTTGCAAATATTAGATCAAAGAAACATGTGATTATTAATGAAGGCGAAACATGCAATTTCCCTTAATGTACAAGGATGAAAATTAGTCGAAATAACTGTGTTCAAGGGTATCGCACATGCGTGTTTCTTTTCGAAACTTGAACGTCACCGAACACCAGATTTACTGTGCGAACGGTCAGGTGAAAGAAGAATTCAATGTTTTTAGACTGATCCTTCCTCTCGGTTCCATCGTGATATTAACGATCAGTCCTTCCACTGAATAAATTTTTCGAGAAGATACTGCAGATTGTATCCGTCCTGTAGGTTGCAAATAACTTATCAAAAAATGAAAATCGAGAGAATTTAATGGAAATTTAAAAGATTGAATTGAAAATTAAAATGAATTTTCTACCTCTAAAAATGTCTCTATTTAAAAATTCTACTAAATGTATTCGATATAAAAATACATTATATCCATTTTAAAACGTACCTTGTATTTTTTATTCGACTTTTTACCCCTTCTATGCGTAACGTATATTTCAAAATTATTTTAATACCAACGAATTAAAAATATTACGTACTACAAACACTTAAAAACATTGAATACTATAAAAATATGAGTAAGTGTTTGCTAACAAATGTAACGTCAACGCAACGAGTAAAAATTCGCGTCGGTAAGCGACCAGCTTCTTTCTATCCTTTTCCTCCAGCCAGAAAGTTAAAAGAAGAGGGAAAGAAAGAAAGCAGGAGTTCGGTCTAAGAACAAAGGATTGTCCGCGAGACGAGGAAACGATGCATTAACGAATTAAATGGAGCACAAAGGGTTAATATTCGAAATTTCACGCGTCCGACATGAACCTTTCCCTCGGCCGATTGTATCTAAGCATAATGAGCTACTACAATTGCCTTCTCCCGAGCAAAACGGTAATCCAGCGTCGCTTTGAATGCGCTCGTTACGAATCTATATAGCTTGGTCCCTCTCTTAAACACGGAATTTGGTGGCAATTGTACGATACGCGATTTCGAAGTCACTGCCGGATTGTGGCTGGCAATGGCGGGATAGAAATATCGGCAATTTACCCTCGGCCGGCTTTTGAGAATACGAAACTCGATTTACACGGCCATTACGCGGTCACTCGTTTCAACTTTATTCAATGCTCTCGACATGCACCCGTGACTTTCAAGGGATGTCCATGTCCATCCAACAATGACAGTTTTTCATATGAAAGTAATTATCATTAATGAGATAAGGACGAGACGAGGATCGGTAGGAAAAAATCGTTACGAAATACGAGGAAGTCTGAACGTCCTTTCTAGTACTGAGTGATGACCCTAACACGAAGGGAAGAGATTTCTCGATTTATTGTTGGACATAGAATTTTCGTTATACGAATTGTATTTTGCCGGGAATGAGATAAAAATTATATTTCGTGCTGACAATAACGTTCTCGAAGAAAATCGTACTTGAATCTAATTTCGAGGAATGTTCTACTTTCTACTTAATATCTCCTTATAGCATCTCTCGACCGCATGATGGAAAAATCAAATCTAGCCTCTTCTTTGGTATCTTTTGTTTATTTCTTTTCATTGTGCGTAAGCGTCTTTTTAAACAAACTCGTTGTTCAACTTTCGTTCACCAAGTTTTGCTTACAAAAAAATGTTGTTTTGCAACAAAAAAATAGAAGTATCCATTTATAATGAATTAGAAAATAATCAGAAATATTTTCATTGAAACAAATTTATTTTTAATGAGAAATCCAGATCATGAGAATATAATGAAGATATACAAGCGATTCAGTTTGATATAGGAAATTGTTTTTAGAAACTCAATATGTTTTACACTCATTAACGATTTAGGTAGGTTACGATCTTGCATGTTCTGAATTTTTAGAAGAGGAAGCAGAAATTACGGTCGTGAAAGATTCGTAGAAAGATGTATACTAAACAGTCTCACCGTTTTCGGCAAGTTTCAAAGTCTCATGAAATTCTTTTGTACAGTGAACATTCTAAATTGCACAACTTACAAAACTATCTTCAGTACTCTTTCGTTAAGAAGTTTAAAGTCGAAGAAAAGAGCTTCGCAAGCAACTTTCAAACATTCACGAAGAGAAATACTTGTGCAAGAGGAAAAAATTTTAAATTATATAATCATGAGAACTAACTCGCGCACTATTTTCTTTGCAAAGAGGAAAATATCGCAGAAATCTAGCAACTGTTTTTGTTCCCGGAATCCTTAAATCTCAGTATAGAAACGCTACTGTATATTATGTGTATACATAAGTAATAATAAAATCTCCATTGAGGTTTCAAATAGCTAATAAAAAAGAAAGGGAAAAATGTCTATTTTATACGTGAACAAAGAACGCGAGAGAAAGAAAAAGGGAGAGAGAAAGAAGAAGGAAGAAAACCTACATATTATGAAAGACGAAAAGAATGTGAGAGAAGGAATTACAAAATATTTATTCTTTCCGTCTCACCAGACCATCCTTATCCTACAAAAAATATGTCGAAATTTAATCTAAAAGAGATAGGAATTTTCTGATTTTGTGTCCTGTGATAGTGATATAGGATTTCATTAATTTTTCCCACTTACACGTTGTCCAAGCATCAGCGAAATAAAAGCAAGGTGTAAGTGAGAGGTGGGTGAGTACCGAAATCCAATTAACTCTTAATTTAATTAAAAACCGACCGCGATACGTAAAACGCAAAAAAGTTTACGTTAAATATAAAAAATTACTTCTCGGTGAGCGACGTCGTGAATAAAATTTTTGTTTCAACTTTCCGTCGTCCTAGTTCCATGCATTTGTTCGTGAAACGCCCTAATTTAAGAATAACAGAGTGAATAAACCTGCTGGTTTGCAATGACGCAGGCAGACAGGAAAAGGACAGAGCGTGTCGTAAAGTTTGCTTGTTACGATATTTCTCTAACGTCGATGCAGTCATGACCGTGAATGAAATGCGTGCAGAGAGAAAGAGGGAGGTCTGATGCTAATGCGAAGATGAAAACGTCGAATGGAATGCGGATTCTCTAAAACGAAGCACGAACGAATGCATTCGTGCTCGTTGAAAGAAAAACAACGGAGGAGAAACGGAAGATAAAAGTTGTTTATATCGAATCCTTGCTTAGATAAACGCACCGTAAATCTCTTTTCAGTAATTGGCGTCGTATTTGATCTAAACTCCTCCCTTTATGGTTAAAAAATTGAAAGAAGAATCGTAGCGAGTATTCGCTATAAAAATAGACAGCGAAATTTTCGAGAAAATTGTAGTTACGACAAAGAAACGCTGTAATAACATTAAAGTATTATATTCAGGAGAAAAAGATAGAATTTCCTTTACAGCTAATTTCTCGTATCTCTCCGATATTTCGCTTCCTTTCACCATCGAACATTCAATCCCCCGGCAAGCGCGATTACAATTTTCATCGTTGCCATTCTGCATTATAAACGCGCACGCTCATTATCGAGGCATGTGGCTTCGAATCTTGTGAAACATTCAGAGGGCTTGCCCTTCGCGTTTCCGCCGACACATTGGGAAAAGGGAGTGGAGAATTAATTTCTCAGCTAATAGTGCGTACGGTTTAGGTTTGAACGCAAAAATAAAAAAATATGTACGGAGGGTCGCGACGAAATTCACACCCAGGGCGATAACGTTGGATCGAAACGAAGACAGAGAAGCCGTGGAAACGTGGAAAGAAAAGGAAAGGGCGATAAGGGATATGGTATGAGTCACGGTTTGAATCGCGGCAACTCACCAGAATTGGATCAATTGAATTATACTTGTATGATTCATTAGCGCCTCACTCTGTGAAACAATAAGTGAATTACCACCAGAATTGTGCGAGATAGTAGACGACAGTTTCGTGTGTTTTTGTCGTTCGTGAGGCATGATAGAACGGCATAGACACGCATTGTTCTTCGCAAAGTGGATTACTCGTGGACGAGACGAGAACAGAAGCGATGATACTTTCATCGATGAGTTGGTTTTTTCAAAGCGTTCCATTGTTCTAACAAACGTTTATTCGTTCCATGTAGGGGTAAAACGACTTTCGATCGTTTCGTGTCGCGGAGCCACACTATCCATCGAGTTCTTCGCGACGATTTGAAAATTTCGGGAAAGTAATTCGAAAAGGAGGAAGGTTCGTGGCTCTCGTATCTTCCATATAAGGTTAAGCAGTATATTTAAGCGAGTCTATTATCAGCTTTATGGATACCATTGACTAAGTATTACGCGACTCAGGCGCATTATTCTTTTAGGTCTTTGGCTGAGCTTTTAATTATTAGATCCAATAAAAGCATCGTTACGCAAGCATGTACAAAGGCGATTTAAATACGCGACCATTGTCGATGTATCTTGGATCCTTCAAAGGATCAAGTTGAATTCCTCATTAAATGATTACTCGTAGTTCGTAGAATGTAAACCAGTACTTTGTGTAAGAGAACAAAATCGAGTCGTTTCCGACTCGCCCGTTAAAATTCTAACGAAAATGTTAGATATTACGCCGTGATTCGTTCGGATTTATGTACTTTTTTAAACACATGCAGGAAAGCGGATCTTTCCAAGCTCGTGTCGTTCACTGCCAGGTTACAAATGAAACTTATCGCAAATCGATCTTCCTAAATGTAGCAGCGGGTAGACGTGCTCCGCGGCGAATATCATTTAAACATTATCGCGTCTGACGTACCAAGAAAGATCAAGGAAATGTAAATTACAGCGCGCACGTATCGTCCAGCACGCTGTCATTCGATCCGGTGATTATCATTAATCGCTGGAAATTGATGGAACTCCCGGATTGTGTATAGATCGTGTTCCACAGTTGCGAAACGAGGATGGAAAAATACAGGGAGACGGGGGTTTAGTGTACATTCTTCGTAAGTGCAGGGCAAACGATTACGGCCAACTGCTTCACGGGTGAACTATGAACAGCTTCTGGAACGACGTTGAATGGGTGCAAACCGAGTGAAAGTTGTGCAAATGTTTACAGTGGAAGTGAACTGCGGCAAAGAAAACGTGCGGGGGTGGATGGGAGCGGATAGAGGGCAGTGGAGGGAGTACGGAGAAAACCGCGCCGCCATGCCTAAAGTTATTCAAAGGAGGAGAACGTCGAAGGGCCTTTGGTTGAATGGAGCGACCGAACAGAGCTAATTTTATTAGAGAAGTATTCGCTCTCCTCGACTGCGTTTGCTCGATTCGGCTTGAAAAAGCTACGTAAGAGACGATCGAATGTTTTTTAATTCGCTTCTTCATTCGATTAGCGTGAATTTCTTTTACGGTACATTCGTTCAATGTTGAATTCGAAATGTTCTCCTGAAACACGCCTAAGCTTAGTTTACAACTGTATTTTTGATGAGCTAAAAAAAAGAAAAGGATATATCATGTCAATTTCATAGAATATTTATATATTTCTTATGGTTGAACTTACTCACGAAAGGATGCTCGAGGTTTATGGCACAACAACTATGTCTCACTACATACTGACCGCCTCTACTTAAAGCCCACTTCTTTTATAGCTGTAGCTAAGTTTCACTTCTTTCGAGTAATTTATCCAATCTTAAACTTTTACATTCTTCGACGGATTGTGTAAACTTCAATGCAATTACATCTTTAAGCGAGAATCAAAATTATCGAAGCTACGGCCAGCCGTACCTGATAACGACAAACAACCCTAGGAAAAGCTGGTGAACAGTTAAGGAGAATTCTCTGCAGGTACGCGCTTATTATCGATTTTAAAATGTCGTTAGTAAGAAAACTTTCCCTTATAATAAATCCAATTTCCCCGGAACAACCTTGAAATTGGCTCGAAGTTTGACTGGAACTTTCCCTTAGCTGTAACCCTTATAGGATGCAATTCCGTTCCTGAAAACGGTGGTTATTCGTAACCACCGCCGAGTTAATTGCATCAGATGCAACGTTCAATTTCCTAGGGTTGAAAGTTGGTTCGGACATAGCAACCCGGCCCGCCGTAAACTTTATGGTTTAAATTAAGAAAGCTTATGAAGAAACGCTGTCAGTGGCCGTGTCAAAAAAACTTTTTCCTTACTCTTCCAACGAGCTTGTCGCACCTCCGCTCACCGGAAACTTTTACGGCGGGTCGGACATGCGAGCGGACTTTAATCTGTTTCAGTGGCCCGGATCAAAGGCGTGTAACATCGTATCACATCTTTGCTTTATGGTAACTCGCAACTTTCTTCCAACGTGGGGTCCTGTTTATCTTGCGCTGCGGATAATCTACTTCTCTCGGAGTTTAATATCAAATATTACGTACAGGAGGTATCGTGGAAACGAGAGAAATTCGTAAATTTTGAAAAATCCGGAAAATTCGAAAAATCGACCTCCTTCAAAGCTACGCCTGTAATAAAAAAAACATCGTGCCGGGCTTTCGATTTTTCTTTGCATAAGAAATCACTGTATATGGAAAGTCTGGAAACGTCAACGAACTTTCCATGCTATCCGTTTCTTCGTCAAATAAAATTATCACGATCTCCCTCGTATTTGCATAATAACGCGAAATGTGCTTCGATCTGGACAAAAAATTAATCGTCTTAGGCGACGAACTGGGTCGCACGAATCTTTCCAACGGCGCTAATATCATAGACAGAGAGAATAAGCGAAAAGAAAGGAGAAGGGCAAGAAAAAAGAGAAAGAAGAGAAGAGGGTGAAAGGAAAAGAGAAGAAATTCGAGACAGTGATTCGTGAATTTAATTCGTGCAAAAAGGGGTTCGCCGATATCTTGAAATTCACGAGCCATCGCCGCGAGCAAATCTTTGGAATTAGCGGATTAGTCGGGTAATGCCAATCTATCGTTTTACGAGCTGACGTGATCGCAATAAAACTTTTTCATCCACTCGTAACGAGCCGGCGATAAATCGAGGCGACATTAGAATTTTCTCTCCGCCGTTGAAACAATGTTAAACGCTCGATCCTGTGACGTATTACGAACAGCCGACAGTGAATTAACACGGTGTAAAACAATAAAAAGTCGTTCATCTCGCTGGTAGAACGTAGACAGAAGAGGAGCCACTCGTTCGTTCGCTGGGCCGGGAATAATGAACATTAATTGCTCGAGTTTTCGGTAGTCTGCTCGGCTTGTCGACCAGGAGAGGTTAATATACGATTTCTGACGCGCAAAGAAAGCGAATCTGTCGCCTTTGTAATTATAACGAAAGTAATTTGAAAACGGGTTAAACGCGAAATAGTCAAAGATTCTCCGGATTTCTGTTTATCGCGGCACCGCGGAAATGAAACCTGCGAACGAAGAGAAACTCCTGATGGGATTCCAACTTTTTCCTCGTGATGAATAAAGAGGGAACAGGCGCGAAAGTGGCGTTCGAAAAATTCCGAAGTCCGCGGAATCAAAAAGCGGAACCTCATTACAAGTTCAAATGGAATTTCGAGTTCATGCTTCACGGATATACCTTACGCGTGATGCGCGGTGAAATTTTTCTGCGGTTCCAATCCTGCGTTTCGCGCGATCGCGAAGCGAGAGATTTTTTCACTTCGATGTAACAACCGAAGTTGGTGACTCGTTCAGAAAGTTTCGACGAAGAATGTTATCGTAATAATAACGCGGTATTACAAAATTCCAGACATCTTTCCCACAATGTATGCTTCTCTTTTTCGTGTCAAATCACAGTTCTTAAATTTGAATACTTTCAACCATCGATTAATCCCGAAATGCGTACTTTTTCTTTCAAATATTAATAAAACATTTTTAAAATCCATCTTGCCGATGCATTTAACGTAAAAATTCATTTCTCGTTGATAACCTAAGCAAAAACGCGCCTAATCAACGCAGGCACATCAACGAGCGAAATTTGTTGATTCGTTTAATTAGAACACGTAGGATGGATGGGAACCACCGGAACGTAGCTTCCTATCTTCGGAAGGCTTCTTGAATCGTTGCCTATCCCTCGTCATCCCAAGAACAGTTAGCCACAATTTCCCGTGGAGATTGCACGTTCCAGATCCAGCAGCAGCAGCAGCAGCAGCAGCAGCCAACAAGCAACTGCAGTATTCATTTTCAAATCCTGTAGCTCGATCCACGGCAAGATTCTTTCTCTATTCCACCCAACATCTCGCCAGGGGCTGTTCAATTATACACGCTTGAAATATCATTCACACGTATTTTATTCAGAGCCGCGACAGCGCGTAACTCGCTGGGACAAAAGGACGAGGGATTCCATGGTGCATTTTAGACGAGCAAGTATCGGAGACTCTTCTTCCAGCCGTCTAATTTTTTCACGAGACCTGCATGTGCACATAGACGAAGGAGGTTTGGGAATACATCGACAAGGGTAACTTCTCGATTCAGTAAGTTGGTTAAAGGGAGTGGGCAGATAGAATCGAGGTGAATCGAGGATTCAGAGTAGTGCGAGGGACCGTTCGCGATCGCTTTACGAGGCGACGTGATTGTAATCATCCAGCTTTTTGCCCGCCACCGGCCAGCGGAGCTACTTGGAAATCCTCCGGGGTACTTTTAATAATTCAGTCGAATTGGACGCGAGGACATGTCGCCGGAGGCGGCTGCGACGTCGTTGCATCGCCTCCGAAAAATTAAACCTCGAGCTCGTTCCACGCGTGAACGGAATACGGGACGACTGTGAAACAGGCTCGGTCTCGTAATTGTTTCCTGGGATAAGTAATGACCGATGGAAAATCGGGATACGATCGAGCGAGCGTTGTCGCTTCCGAGATTGATTCACCGCCAGCTGAATCGGCGTGATTTTTCGTACCATCGACTTTGATCGATGCTTTGGCTTCGTCTTTTCCTTCGTTTCATTAGCCACTTGGTTTAACTTTCTGATCAAGTCCGCCTATTTCTGCCACTGTCTTAAAAATGTTCTTTTTCACGGGTTTTGTGAGAATGTATTTGCATAGGTACTTATTTTAATGCAGACATCGATTGTCAGAAAGCGAACGAATTTAGTTTCAGTTATACAAAAACATTCGGTGAACAAATTCTCTTGTATCGGGGTTACGAACGCGTGGGAAGTATAAAGGGTGCCTGTGTCGGGGAAAGGGGGATTGGAAATCGACGTTGATCGTAGAGTGGCAATGAAAGGGATCGAAAGAGGTTTGATGGCAATCGAGATCGCAATCACGTAAAATCGCATCGTAAAGCGATCGCTAACATTTCCGCTATCTGGTTAAATTCAGATTCGAGGGGATGGCCCGGGATATGCTTTTGAACGATAATAACGAGACGGATGAAAGTGGCGGTAAAGGAGCAAGCTGAACAAAGTGAATGTCAAATCACCCGACCGATGAATAAATTTCAACTTGGAGCATATTTTGATTCTCCGTCTTCCTTCAATTTGTGTTAGTATTCCGGGCGAGTCGTGCAGATTCGACGAAAAAGTTTCCATGAATGAACAATCCCAACGGTATACTGTTTGGACGATTAAGATTCAAGAGCGTTCACAGCGGAAACTAAATTTAGGGATACTTAGGGTCAGTAATTATAGAGAAAGGTTTAATATTTTAACATGAAAATCTTCAAATATTTCCTGGTTAAGGCGATGAGCTTGTACAAGTGATTAAATTTCAGTTTGCGTGATATATGATATAGAGAAATATATAATAAAAATATATCATGGAACGCTTTCTACCATTTTTCTTTCGTAGATTGTTGCGCAGATATAACGGAAGAGAAAGGGCCAACATTTTCTTGCAACCTTCATTTAAGATGTATTAAAAGATCGTTTTAAGGCTGCATAGAGAAATATGTAAATAGGGGAGGAAATTTTGAATGAACCATAACCCCACAGACGAGCTTAAATGTAATTAATATCGTACTGCTCTTCCTTTCACCCCTTCCCTCTTACTTTATACAACAGCAGGCCTTGCGTCATTTTCCATCCCTATTTCAACGAAGGGCTGGTGGTGCATCAGGGTGGTTTTACTGCGGCGTTAACTCAATATCTTCGCCATCGTACCATGATCTATTCCTTTCATCCCCTTTCTATCCCGGCACCAAGACAAATGCCCGAATAATATCCTTGATAAGGCGAAACTCAGCCCGCACTCCCAAATTCATCGACGTACATTCCATACATATTTATTGGGCCGTGTGCCGAACTGAAAGTAATCAACATCTACTCAATTTGCATTCAAAAATACGGTGAATTCGATTTTTCGTCCCAATGACTTCGTTTAATTGCCAAAAAAAAGTTTTCAACGTGTTGTCGAAAATTGATTTTAAATTTTCAATAGCGTAGCGACAATCGCTTGTAACCTTTTTAGATCGAAAAAAGAAAGTAATTTTCGTTTGATTTTCGAAAAATGTACGTGCCTATAAGTGGCCATTGGGCATTTAGATTAACTATTACGAAAGAATTAAAGGTGAATACTAGTTTTCGAGAGAAAGCATTCGAATGACAAAAGTTTAAACGATATACCATGCTGGGCAGGAATAAACCGCCGCAAAAATCAAATCTCAAAATTACACAACTTATGCAAATAAAAGAATGAAAAGAACATTGCGCAAATTAGCTAACATACTCTGTTCTAATTTTGCAACGCAAATTCCTCTTACCCTGCCCTCAAAAATTCAACGAGAAAAATAGAATGCACCGCTTACTCAGTGATATAACAATAGAGTGACGTAAGCAGCGCAACTAAAACCGCGCTCGTGAACGCAAAAGCAAAATCCACCATAATAATCTCGTTAGAAATCTCGTGGCCGTATTATATAGGATCTGTTTGCGCATGTTGAATACGAGGAATTTTGCGCAACCGCGCACGTGTATTGAAATAAAAACATATGACGCGGTATACGGTCATCTAATTAAGAGCGTTTCACCATAGAAACTGTCTAATTACCAGCCACCATAGCGCGTCCGCGTTATTTTAATACCGACTTTTTTTTAAGGTACCGCATTATCCGCTTTCAGGTGTAAGATACAGGAAAGTCACGAAAATCTTGACTTACTTGCGCAAGTGGCTATTCGAAGTTTCCTTGATCCTTGAAAAATTATATTTTGCGAAGAAATAGGAAAGACAGGACTCTTGATTAGTAGAAAATGTCACGGTAGAATGTTCCATTGAAATGCAAAATTCCACTCAAGATTTTGTAATTCATTAGGAACATTTAGCATGACGATTGGTATATAAGTTTGATTTATGCAATGACTGAACAAGTATTGAAAATGTTAATCCTTTTGCCGAATACGAACTTTACAAGCATGATATTGCTTTTTTGAAGGGAAGAGGTTTGAAATATTACAGATGATCAGTCGGTTTCAAAGCGGAACGATAAGCCTGGAAATTTCACGAAATTATACCACGGATATTGAGCACAAACTCTCCCTCTTTTCGATTAATTCCCGCAAAATTTCACTCGTCCAACGGGAACATTGTTCAATACTAACCATCAACGTTTCGAGAAATTAATGATACTGGTTCCGAGCTATGACAAATATTAATTACCCTTAATGCGCATAATCATACACGCGAAGGGAAGCTTTTGATCTCAACTTTGACACTCGCGAAATACGTCACACACTGATGAAAAATCATATATCCTTGCGAGAACACAATTCTTCCTATAGAAATAGCTGAATGCTATAGGAAAGAAAAAGAGGAGAAAAAACAGTATCGTTCTCTGCCGGGTTTCACGATTTTCAACGATGATCCGACGTTGTTCGAAAAGTTTTACCGAAACGAAATGTCGGTGGGTAATTTCTTCGAGTTCCGGGAAACTGCCCGGAAAACAGGCTCTTTCTCCCTGGCTTTCAACCAGCCAACGATACATGCATTGTGTTTTAAAAGTCGTCGGGGCGCGAGATAAATTTCAGAGATCGCGAAACCAACTTTCTTCGTAGAGTACAATGCTGCATTTCCACGGAAGAATGGCGGCAGACTCGAACAACGAGGATCCTCTTTATGAAGGATTGGAGATCCAGCGCGACGATACAAAGCCTTTTGCCATCGAGCAGATGCGTTATATTCAAGCTGCGTTTCATACGTGACATAAGCTGGAAACGCCGCATCGAGATATTTCCAAGTAGCTGGTCGACCGGGGTAAAAGAGGACAGAAACTTTGTGACATATTGTGCGCTCGTGATCGACAACGATTGCTATTGGCTTTAAGGGGGGGGGGGGCTAAGGTTAATTCGTACAAAAATAAAGCATGTTTTTGTGAATTATTTGTGACGACACAGTTAAAATTTCTTTATTAAAACCAATAGTACATTAAAGTATGACATTCGAAGAATATTGTATAAAATTTTGACGGAGAAATATCAAAAAATACGGCAATGGCAGCAATTATTCGGACGTGTCTCGGAAAAAAGTAGAATTGCTCATAACTTGGTGCTGGATCATCTGAAATCAAAAAATCAAAGTTCATTCGTTAGGTAACAGTTTTCCCCAGGTAACGCTGGTAGGTTTTTTCGAAATTTCAATTTTTCACTTTTTTGGAACACTTTGAAGGGATAAATTAGCCGATTTTGCGAAAATTTGCGGCTAATTTTCCCTTCAAAGTGTTCAAAAAAAGTGAAAAATTGAAATTTCGAAAAAACCTACCAGCGTTACCTGGGGAAAACTGTTACCTAACGAATGAACTTTGATTTTTTAATTTCAGATGATCCAGTACCAAGTTATCAGGGGCACCGCAATTCTACCTTGTTTTCGAGACACGTCCGAATAATTGCTGCTATTCCCATATTTTTTAATATTTCTCCGTGAAAATTTTATACAATATTCTTCGAATGTCATACTTCAATGTACTATTGGTTTCAATAAAGAGATTTTAATTGTGTCGTCACAAATAATTCACAAAAACATGCCTTATTTTTGTATGAATTAACCTTACCCCCCCCCATTAATTAACAGATTAAAAGACGTAAAACATTTTTTAGAATTGGTAATTATTGATATCCCAAAATTTTCAAATAATTTATAATAAAACATAACAGATATCAATGGTTCGGGAAAAATGGTAAAATCGCATGTGCGAAATTTGTTTTTATTTCATTGCGTATAAAGTTCGATACTGGATATTGTTGTAAAATATTTTTGCAGTATAGTCTGGGCGAAAATTTCCAACGTGACATTATAGCATTACGCATGTGCCTGGATGCGAGAAATTCTCACCGGTAGAACGGCTGCAAGCTGTAGCGAAATACAATTACCAGGCAACAGCTGTCCATCAGGGCCAATTTATCTATGAAATCCGCCGATAACTAGTGATTATCATTATTCATCGTTGACGAGCTCTTATACGCTGACGGGCAGTGCTGACGGCATAATCAAGAAAATTATTCAACTTTTCCATCACCGTTCTCGCGAATGGGAATATTTTTTAGAAGAAGCACTATCTTTGCAAAAAATTTCGATTTCTAATTCGTTTGGAGAGCGGACGAGTTAATAAAATATACAGAATATACCAAGTCTAATGTTTTTCGACGTAGATTATAGAATCCTGATACAAAGAAGAACTAGATACGCAAAAGCAATCTTCTTAAGGATATAATCAACCATAATCGTTCTATATATAATCTAATAGCTGTATTCCCATAAATTTCTCCTAACGTCGAAAATTTCGCTTCAAAACCCGGCAATTTCCCTACGTGCTATTTCCAAAAACAATCTGTCCATACAACCCCGTGGAACAATCACGATTAGCCGTAAAGTTATCCTTCAACCCTCGTCACCCCTTTCCACTCATTATTCAGCCAGCCATAAGTCGTGCATCATCGAGCAACAGAAATCATGTTCACCCTCTGACGGGACTCCTCTCTCTCTCTCTCTCTCTCTCTCTCTCTCTTTCGCTTTATCCACGGAACAAATCTTTTCCAGGCCGTTGGTCGACGCCAACTCCGTCGAAATTAAGTTCAGATTTAATTTAATTAGACAGAGAAAGAGGCAAGAGGACCAGTCAAGGACCCGGAGAACAAGAGTAGGCGACACGTTAGAAGAAGGTCGTCTCTTTTTCCCTCGGTCACGAATTTTTTCGTCGGCAGATCCACGTGTGCCACGTCCACCGCGAATATTGGATTCCGAGCGTCCCAATGCGACCGGGCTTTTTCCCTCCTGGTTCCTTAATCAAACGGAAATTACTCGCGGCGAGTTGTCACCGGATGCTCGAGAGCTTGGCCCGGTTCGCAGGAAAAAGTTTCAATCGGAATGCGCTAAATCGAATCACGTTCGACGCTCGAGTGGGAGTGGAGAGGGCCGCATGGCAGACCGGTTGTGTTTCCACCTGAGCACCCTTCATCATGAGCCGTCCACCTGGAAACAAAGTGACGACGACGCCAAGTGCCTGCTACCCCTCGAGTTCGCGTCTCGTCCTCCTCCCACCTTCCCATTTCCTCGTCCCTTTCACGAATCGATTACGCGAGTTTCTCCTTTACACCGTGTTTTCTCTGCTCGCCGTTCCACCCGCTATTAGCATCAATCGATTCACGGAATTAGTTCGGTGTTTTTCGCCAGCGACCGGATTGTAATCCAACTTTCGCCGCATACGAGGGTGGAAACGGATCGTGACGAGGGAGTGGAACTTTATCGGTTAGAAACCGATGAAATTTCAACTGAGAACGTGAGAGAGTCAACTTTTTTTCGCTGAGGTATTAAAGCTTGATTCTCCGGGATGGGACGGGGGTGTTAATTTATTGTAATAGGGAAATTTTCAAGTTCCGGTTTAATGGATCGATAAAGTAGCGTGGGAAGATTAAAGGTTGCCTTCACTCTTCCTATATGAACGTTCGTCGAGGAAATAATATAGTTTCCGAACTTTGTCATCCGCTAGATCGATAGGTACAAAGCCTTAAAATCCTATCGTTCGATTATAACCAGGCGATAGCCTCGCGAGTTAACTAACAGAATTAAGCAGAGTATCCATGAATCGTGAGAAGCGGCAAAATAATTGAACGCCATTTTCCCATCGCTAAGTTTCCGTTTTCCTTTCACCGTTGCGGAGAAGAAAACTTATGATAAATGTATGCCGCAGACAATCGGGCACCAATCAGCTTTTCATTTAATTTGATTGCAACTCAAACAACGAACTCGGCCCTTTCAACTTGAGATTAAAAATCAACATCGACGACGAGAGCAGCGTTGAAACCAGAAACGATGTATCGGTTTGATGATTGCAATTAAACAAATGATATCGAAGGACTCATCGAAAGGATTTATTGCGTTCGATCGTGGAATTTCGAAAAGGTCGTTCGAGTTCCTACGCTCGCGCCAATTGCTTTCCAATAAAATTTATGCTCTCCGTGCCGAGATACACATGGAATCGAACACATCAAAACGCGTGGAAAATCAAATAAACTCGAGGCTCGCGTTGCGTTAAACAAACAAAAATGCGTCCAAGGGTATAATAAATTTTATAAATCAAAGCGTCGTGGCTGGACAGGGCGATTGCGGTTCTTCAAATCCAACAACTTTTTCGCTGCTCCATTTCATTTTATTCGTTTCATTCGTTTCATCTATTCGAGCAAGAAAATTTCTCTTTAATTAAAATAATGACGCTGAGGTATTCTAAGATTACTGCGAAATATCAAATATACATTTTATAATGAACATTTCGTTCGATAAAAAAAGCAGTGGTGTATACGAAGTACATATCGCACGGAAATTGCAATAAAATTGAGAAACAAAAAGCTTTTCCTACCCAGCCAAGATACACTAGGAAACTGCAAACTTTTGTAAAGTGTAAAACTTCTGAAGAAAACATCAACTTCCTTTGTGTAAACGTAGGACAAAAAACATCAGGCTTCCAAAGGATCACTCGGAAGAAGACTGCCAACAAATCGAATTAAAACGATACGAGCAAAACCAACGAAGCGCTTTTCGTAGCTCGAAGTATATCTGCGGGAATTTCGAAAAACAAGAGCGAAGAAAGAGAGAAAAGAATGGAGAAGATAAGAATTGTATCGCGTTCGAAGATCTGGAAGGAGTCCGATAGGTCGATTTGAATTTAATTAAGTCAAGGCAAGGCATAGGCAATTTGGCAAGATGCTCGCATTACAGAAGCTGGGCGTCGTTAATCGGATGAAGTCTGCGGTCTACGTAGGAGCAGCAGATATCGCGCGATACTATGAAATGTCTTGAGATCTCGCGGGGGTTCTTCCTTCTCTCCTTTTCACCCTATCCGGTTGAAACGGCCCTGTGCAACCTTCTACCTTCCACCCCAGCTCCCTTTTCGTCTTCCACGCAAGTATTTGACTTTCAAATGGCGCCTAGGTACAGCCGATATAGCACGTTATAACCAACCACTCCATTTCGAGAAGCAATTCCGCTAGCTGACGAATAGCCATTACCTCGGACTAACGATAACTCGATTCACGGCCGGAACACGCTGGATTTTTCCAGGCTAGAATTTCGTTTCCTTTGTCGGCTGGTATTCGATTCACGTGGCCGGTTATTCGAGACCGCGCTATGAGCCCACGAGTTCGCGATATTATTTTTCTTACCCATCTTTCACGTCACTGGGGATTCTAAGTCGATAGTGGCTCTTCGATATATCGGAGAAAGCTTCAGGTTCTATATATGAAATGTCGCTTTTTCGAATGAAACTTTAAGCGCGAGTAATTTTCTAAAAACGTTTAACAAATAAATATCCAGGGGTACGCTATCGACATCGAATATGTCAGAAGTAGGCAAATATTTAATCCAATCAGTTCTTTGTCGGGGAAAAATAATTCGACACGAGATAATTAAACAGATTTTAAATTTCAGTTAAACGGAATAATTTCGTTAAAGAGATTTAATACAGTCCAGTTCGCTGGAAGAATAAATAATCACTGTAATCGGTTCTGATTGAGCAGTTACCGGAGAGGAGTGCCACCTAAAGACAAGTATCCGAGAAAGATCGGATGATAGATTAAGAGGTTGAATATCAAATCAAATCCTACACTGCTCGTTCGCCATTGGTGACGTTTATATACAAACTACAAAAAATTCCAAAAATTACACAACGATGAAAAATTACCGATCGATCTTTATGCAAACCAATTTTCCGCCAGCTTTGACAATAACACGAAAATCGGTTAAAAAACAAAAACCCGGGAAAAAACGGGCGAATGGTATGCGTGTTCTTCTCGCTTCCTTTCGTCCAAACAATTAACACCGCCATCCATATTTATACGCGCTGTAATTTTTCATTTTCGAACTCGGCACGATTTTTATCACCGCTTATACCTTAATGAATATTCATAATATTCTGCGTATATGCGAGTGTAGCCTGCAGAGTACGTAGAAGCGAAGAGAGGCAGCTCGTTTAATATTTATTCGCATTAAATGCATGATCGATGTCTGATCGGCGATTTCGAATTCATCAGTTACATTTCCACGGAGCAATTTCGCGATGATTGTTGGTCCATATGATCGGTACGACCAGCGGTGCAACGTCTTTCGTTCTAGAAATTTTTCCAAACAGGGCAACGCTTAGCGTATTTGTAATTTTGAAACGCGAATGTTCGTTGAAACGGTTCGTTTGCCAGCAGTTACACTGATACTCGGGAGCTCGCATCGTGAAATTCTCCGAACGAACGCAACAACACGCTTGGCACATTGTACGCGGGCGCGCGACATTAAGAGGCAGAGAATTGCCGTGCCTGTATATATTTTCCATGTGTGTGCACGTATACGTGCATGGTGTGCGGAAACATGGAGGCAGAGAACACTTCGCAAAAGTGTATCAACGTTTCCGTGGCACGCATTTCAACCGCAAGCGACTGCACTTTCCGGAACAGCAGCCGGAATAAGAGAGATGCACGCGTAAAATTTGCACGTAAACAGGAAGCCTTCGCCGCGAATCGCTTTGTGCTCCTCTCTTCTCCGTGGATCGAGACGTTAAGAATTGTACAACTGGAATTGTAGGATATTCTTGCGTCGGATCAAACGAGCAGGAATGGAGCCGCGTGAAATTTTCCACGATAAGCGGAAGCTCTTTTCTATGGAGGATTTGTTGCCTGAATGTTTAAGCGATACGGGCAAGAAAAGAAAAAAAAATGTTTCGTGGAACAGCGAAGGAAGTTTTATGCGATAGTTAACGTTGAAGAAATAGGAGTATCGTGGGCTTGGGCTGATTTTATGACAGACATGCACTTTTCATTTGCATCTTCTCACCTTCAGTTCAAATGTTTCAATGATTATTTTAATAAATTTCAGAAATTATTTCCAATTTTCTTACCTATATAATGAATTATTTGCAGAAATATCAGATATCTAATTCGCCTCATGCCACTGATTTTAGTAAGCTAACGATAGTCTATTTACCATGTTTCAGCGCGATAGCAGGATAAGTTGAT
The DNA here is from genome assembly GCF_040668555.2 of Bombus flavifrons. Classification (NCBI taxonomy): domain Eukaryota; kingdom Metazoa; phylum Arthropoda; class Insecta; order Hymenoptera; family Apidae; genus Bombus; species Bombus flavifrons. The sequence goes on along the minus strand of NC_138455.1, from coordinate 3,659,202 downwards.
ATATATATATTCATCTCATAACAATCGCTGCATAAATCTTCGAAGAAAAAAAAAAAAAAAAAACAGTTGGGACAAGAATTCAATGAACACTCACCAAAACTTTCACCATGTATATTCTCCAGCTCTAAAGTCCAGCCCAGTCGAACGGGCAGCCAGGCAGCAGTTTAAAATTCCCACTGCAACGCGGCGTAAGTTCTCTCGCTGAAAGAAAAAAAGAGACAGTTCCACTTTTTTCTCCTTCATTCTCTGTACACCGGTTAATGGGAAACCGTCTGGTCGTGTTTGTCCGTGCAAATATTTTCGGACAACAGGGGGATGAAAGGGACAGCCCCGGCGCTGCTATTTACCATCGCGGAACGCTTCGAAAATTGGGTTATATAAATATCCTTCGGAGGTGTCGAGACCCGGAGGAGTTGTACTCCTGACGAAGAAAAGCAGGCCTCGCGTCTTTTCAATTCGAAACACGAATATACATGGCACATAGTACATACACATATACACCATGGATAGAATCGTAATTAAGAATTCGAATTAAAGCCCCGCGACGCTCTCAATTATTCCGTGCATTCATCCATACCATCTCTAACGAAGCAGCAGGCGAAACCGCCTGTTGCCTGCCGCTATTGCTGGCAAGGTTAACGAAGCTCTGGCACGAGAAAGAACGAAAGGAATAAAGAGAGCAGCGGCCTATTGGACTCTCGTGACACGTGCTCTCGAGCTTACGTAACCTGGATCCTCGCCCTCTCTTTGCATCCAACAACCCTCTTGGGGTATTCTTTCTCTTTTGTCCCCGCCAGCGAAACCAGCTTATGTTTATAATTTCATGTTGACAGGCTATGAGATAATGAGAGCACGTGTTTCAGATTCCACAACAACTTCCATAGATAACTCCTATATATGATAGTAATTTGTGACATTTCGTGCGCTGTGTGTACCTTTCGTATAAATAAGACGAAATTTAGGGCACGACTATTGACTTCTTGGTTTGATGGTTTGATAAGCGGGATGGAGGAGAGAGGGCTCGGAGTTTTGTATTATTGATTGGGAAGAAGTATTTGTCTTTGCTGGTGGATGAACGTTGCTGATTATGACAGATTGTTAATCGCACGAACACATTTAACTCGTGATTGGCAAGAAGAGATCTATTAGACTCCAGCGATATTTACTTTTGCGATAGTTTGGAAAATATTCACCACAACGTATTGTTTCAGTGCTCTACAAACAATGTCTAACACCAACTAACCCTTCGCACTCGGCTGTCCCCTCTGAAGGGCATCGTAAATCTAGTGAACAACGCGGATTCTCCTTTAAGGAGACACAAAGATGGTGATTATATAGCACGAAATTACACAAGCTCAACATTTTTTTAAAAATATGTCTCCTTGAAGTTTTGCCTTCGCGTTGCACGAAAAAAACAGAAAAGAAATGAAAAATCTTCTTGTAACAGAAGGTAGCGATAAAGCGTCGTTCTCCTCCCAGAAAGTTGCATAATTTTCTTATTCTTTTATAATTTGTAAATCAGTGCCAAAACGAAAAGACAGAAGTGAGAGTTACAATATAAGCAGCAGTGTAAATGAGTTAAATTTCGATGTATAAGTATTGATACGAAAGAGAACGAGAATAGAAGTAGCGACATTGTCCCACTTAGAAAAAAAGTGAATAAAACTTCGTTTTTCACGAAGAGTGCTTGAATTAGTGGCAGGAGATCAGAAGAAGGTCACCGAGTGTAAAGGACTAATCGTATGAATTTAATACATGTATAAGTTCAAGTAATTTTTCAACCAACTTAAGTACAACACAGAAGAGCACTGTCATTCTTCTTTAATTATCTGTAAATTTCTGAATATCGTGTAAAATTCCGTGCACCCTGTCGTACCAATTACGGGATAAGGAACGTATTTCGACGAATCATATTTTGCGCGCACACAACGCGAGGGTTGAACGGAGGCTAACGGCGAAATGGATAAAAGCGACGACTAGCAGGATAGTGTTTTGACAACACTACAACCGTTTTGTTTCCGCTTCGTTGCTACGAATTTAAAATTTATGATTCTTTTATCCGGATAAACGTATAATGCACAATAAAATGTGATTCCTCAAAAGAAAATTTTCTGGAGACCTATATCTAAAATGATTTCAATTTTCTTAATTGTTTTCTCCGTTACTAGCTACCTTTTTACCATCGAAGTATTGTAACTTTAATAGTGAACCATTTTCTTATTACATTATATTTGATCACGTTATACTGGAAATTACGAAAATGGCGGAGATGGAGATGAATCATTAGCTTAACCGTGTCGAGCATGTGGTTAAGACAGATTGATACGCCTAACTTTCGACCTATCGGATACCCATTATACACGATCGCTAGCAGAACCGTCATCAACCGCGATTAATCTACTGGCGATCACCAATTAAGTAACAAATGTTTATCGCAATTACCCAATCTCAGACGTTTAAGGAAAAAGTGTCTCACAGAACCAGTTGCGCAAATGAATCAATAGGTTAAAGATGTGTTATAAAGGTAATAAGTAATTGCACTGAGATACCGACCAAACTCCTAAATATTTTACCATTCGCAGGTTTCCTTTTTATTTAATTAAACCGGATCACAAGGCACGCGATCGACAAATCCAGCGAGCTAAAAGGAAGACAACCAAACCAGGTTATACGTAGTATCAAACGTTACACGAAACAAGTGAAAAGCAAAACGACCAACGCTATAATTATCCCGCGTATATACACAGCATTACACGTTCAAACTCTCATCTTTCAAAAGAATTTCCCGGACGTTTGCTAGTTTGCTAGTTTCCCAACGTTCGCCGCTCGTTGATTAGAAATTACCCGGTTTACTCTCTGCTTTATTAATGCCGTAGACCTATCAAAGGCCAGATAATTGCATCGTTTTTCATTTCCTTTTCTTCTTTTTTCTTCGTCGCGTAGACCGCGTCGACAGTTCCTTGTCCGGTTACTAAACGAAGTATTCAATTAATGCGCGTAGTATTAACATAACATTGGCTGTGCTACGAGATACCTGGAATTTTATGCGCCCACAATGCACACGTAAAGGAGAGCGCACTAGGAAAACAGAGAAGGAGAACAAAGGAAAAAGAAAAAGGAAAAATTAAAAAAATGCCGACTCTAGGATGCCGTTACGCTCTCCGTGTTCCACGGTGTTAGCATTTTTGAGTTAATTACTAACGTAGGAGAAAAGGAAATAAAAAAAGAAGAGAGAAAAATGAAAAAAAAAGAAGCGGAAAATTGCAGAATTAGGCAGTACCTACTGAGTGAACAACGAAAGTCTAGAGCTCTAACCTTTGTACCCTGCGCTCTAATGGGTGTACAGCCTCGGAATCGCGATACTTAACGAAATTCTAGTGTTTTCGCGTCGTACACGCGTGGCGAATGAAAATCCTGTAACCCCCTTGAATCTATACCACGAAAGAGAGTCGCACAGAACGATTCGTTTTTCTCTGACAAAAACTAACCCACTCATCTGATCAACTTTTCCCGTAATGGACAAAGGTAAGCAGGTAAAATTTTCGCGACGCATCAAACGAAATTTTCGTATATCGTTGACGAATGGTTCTGATTCGGCCAAAAAATTCTGCATTTAAATGAAGCGACATATCTCGTCTATCGGAGCGAATATTCAAGAAATTATCGAATAAAAAATATGATTTATGTTCAGACGCCTAATTATGTCTTACGTAATGCATTTTATAAATCAATTTCAATTTCATAAGCACGCTCGCAAACGCCAACTAATTATAAAGCTTCCATTAAATTGAACATTAATTAATTACTCGAATCAAAATAATGAATTACACTTTACATTTCCTTCCGTAAGACACGGAACAAATGTTGCGTTGGAAATCCCAATGTTATATAGGAAACGAAATACACTATCACCGTACATTAGCGATACATTTAAAGATATCTAATCTTAGACGTGATAGTTATTATATGTCATTGTTCATCTTTACATTGGTATTATTTCCGACGTCTGTGATCGTAAACGTCAAATAAATCTTAATGAATCCAGCCATATGAAGCCACCGTATCGCGTAATCATTAATTTCTAAGGTGATTAGATGGACAGATAGAAAAAGTGAATAACACGTCGACGGTTTCGCTGTAATTTTAAACATATGCACCGTATTGGATTACATCCAGACCCGAGTTATAGTTGCACCGTGCGTTCGCTCGATTCGAAATAGAATGACTCATAGACAAAGACCTTGTTCTAATTCAAAAACGAAACACGGAAAAGCTACGGACCGTGTCGAGTCACACCGATTTTACGAGACACGTTACGCTCCCGGTTATTTCTGCACGGGCCAAATTTCAGGAAGGTGTTAAATACCGTGAGCAATAATGTAGAAAATCATCTACCACGGCGAAATACGATACTGCCTGCTTTTCTCCAAGTACGAATAATATTATCTGCCAAATAATAAAACGTTATGATAAATCGTAAAGAGTTATCGAAAGGAACGGCGCGTATATTATTTTATAAAACGTCAATTCCATTATGTCCATATAGATACGTCTCCTTTATATTTTTCTCGAGTTTCGCTGCGAACCTTCTAATCGAATGAAACTAAAAGAATCGTATAATCGAGACGGAAGACTCGCAAACGAATTCAAAGGAAGGAACGACGAAAGAAACCGGTATCGCTTCGCTCGGAGTCACCAAAATGACCGCAATAATCAAGGATCATGGTGTAATCGAGGATCATAAGTGGCAAGGGCAATTAGTATTCACGTACAGCTATCGTCAGCAGCCGGCAATTGCCATTCTAAAGAGCCGTTTTGTGACTTTATCTCTGACAATTGCGCTACGCCAGTTGAAACTAATTCGACGAAACCATAAGAACGGACGTTTGGCTACGTCTCGTGGTATTACGGGGCGCGTGCTGCACGCGGATCTCGACGAACAGCTGAGAAGAAACCCGAGAGTACGACGAAGCAAAGTCAGCGTTGCTGCCTGGAAATAGCTTTGGCAACGGCCCCGCCAACGTGCTGTCTTGGTCCATAAAATGGAAAATTACTAGCGTGTTGCTTTTCTACACACGCTTCTTGTCGCGCCTCGTTCCGCCTCTCATCCCGTACCGTGGCTAATATAGATCATACACTAACGATTTCTGCTCGACCTGTCGTTTAGCTCGTAATAACGAAACTTTGTCGAATTTGTTGCACCTTATCCGTGGCAGGAATCGTGCCTGTTGAACCGTGTACACTGTGTACCTTGGTTCGTTGCTGGTTAATTCGTTGATACGTGATCTTTCGTTTTGGAAGGATAGAAATGTGTATTGGATTCTTGGTATTTTGTGTATTTCGTTCGTTAGTCAGTTTCTTGACAAACAGAAGGCTGGTAAAACATTTGATTTTTCTAAGATTACCGCAGTTCAAGAAATCAATTCTACCTAATCGAATAAGAAAACACTGTTCGATGTTCGCTCGTCTGACGATGGAGTGTATTAACAATCGAGATTGGTTGTATAAAATTATTGGCCAAGAGAGAGGAGATCCCTTTAATCAGATCCGATAATAATATTCAAAGAGGACGGTAAACTATTCGCTATCCTCGATAAAATATTTCTTTAGTTTGCAGAGCGCTTTCTTCGAGTCTCGCTCGGCTCTTTCGCCACGTTAATTTTCTACCATTTTAAACACGAACCAAAAGGAATTAATTAAATCAAAGATTCACAAAATTTGTTCTACTGCACAAACCTGGAGCACGGGTAAAGGGAAGGAAGGCGTTCCATCTCTACTCGAACACCGGGTCAAGATTTTAATCTGATAATTGTCACTTTCTGAGGAACTAAAGGCTGTACCCTGCGGACTGTCAAGTTCGCGTTAAAAATTTTCTTCCACTGTTTTGAGAACACTTTAACCCTTTGTAAAGTGGATCCGTATTATAATCATCGATAGTCCTTCTTTCTGCTTTGAAACGTTAATTGGAGAAAGTATATCAAACGAAGCAGATATTGGAATATAATTGTCTGTTCATTCCATTATCACAAATTCTCTTCCTTGTTAGAGAGATTTTTATCTGTCTGCATTGAAAAAGAGTTCCGGATAGATGCTATTTACACCGAACGCGTAAGGCATTCGACACTGTTAACAATCCCTGTACTCCTATCTAAACTTAACGCTCATGGTCTTCGTGCCAATCTTCTTTCTTGGCTTTCTAGCTTTTTAATTATTCCTCATGAGATTCTCGGTAGATGAGATCCTCATCTTGGCCTACTCTTTTTTATCTTGTTTGTTCGCGACATTTCTGACATATTTTTATATATTAAGTCGTCCGAAAAGTTTCTTTCGTTTTAGAAGAAAATAATGGATGCACAACACTTTCCGTTTTATATTATTTTATCGAATTACGTATGATCCATTTTGCTCTATCAAACTAAAGATCACAACGTTCGACAGATTAGCTTTCATGTTTGTATAAAGATGCGTTGTTGTAAAATGCGTGTCTGTAAAAGAAAGACACTTTCCGGACAACCTAATAGTAAATCTCGCCTATGATCTTGAGAGTATGCGCTGAATTGTTACAGGTTGATCTTAACAGACCCACCTATTCGACTAATAAGTTAACGTTTGATATATAAAATATAGCATTGCTATAAGTATGATGTATAAACGCCATATTATCCGTTGTAGTCCTAAGAATAGTACCATTATATATACGTATTCTTTTAACAATATACTATTATTCTCAGTCAATAATATTCGTAATCTTGGTATTGTTTTCTCTGATACTCTGTCCTTTCAATCACACTATATTACCATAACGAACTCTGCTCTTCGAATTCTCTAGAACTCTCGATACCGTACTTCTGAACACTTTTCCACCGTTACCAATCTTTTATTGCTTTATACTCTCAGATATACGTATCTCAAGTCTGACCTAAACACAGTACAGTTCCGTAATATAATGTCCCTATTTTAAAAATCATATCGCATCGATTGGAAGTGTGCAGCACAAATTTCTTAGATTTGCTTCATATTATACCGATTCGCTGTGTTTACCTATTGCCATAATTATGATCTTATTATCGCACACTTTTCTCCGAATATTCTCCACATACCTAACTCTCATATTTCTGCGCGCTGCCTTTTTCCCATACTATTTTTCCCATACTTTCTTCAGGTTCGAGACATACCGAACATTGTACGGTCAAAATAACTGTTTTAATCAGATTTGTTAATCTGCAAACCGTTTTTGCGATGTACTTGACTTCTTTGATAAATCCACTTCGTTATTTAGACGATCTTTTACCTCTGCGTGATTTAACTTGTAATTTAGACTTAACTTTATGTTTTATGTTTGTACGATACTTGGCGCTGAATTTGCTAAGTCGTATTAGACTTTTTAACTTAACGTATTTAACTTCATTCTACGTTTATCATAGCTTTTAACGTTTTTCTGTCTAATCGCCAATTGTAATTTTTCTACTGTGTAACAAAGGGCGTTAAATCGTTGATATTATAATAAATATTATTATTAGATTCTTATTAATATTAGTATTATTATAAATATTATTTTTCTATACGTAGCGATAGCATTTCCTTCTTAATACACCTGTGTAATATATGTGTACATATACGTGTGTGCTAAAAAGATACAACATATTGAATATCGAGTTACGACAAAGGGAATATTGGCTTTTTGTATTCTAAAAATTTGACTTAAAAGGCGTTTCAGAATAATTGGCACGTTATATTCTATCGAGAGCCAGTGTCAGGAATGACGAGCTGATTTCTGATTTCAGTTGCGGTTAGATAAGGGATGCTATAAAGTTTAAGTACTTTTCATTTCCACTGCACAGAAACTGGAGCAGTTTCATTTCGGTAGAATCGTGCAGTTGGGTGTCGTACGCTTGTATTGTATTGCGTGCTTCAACTAAAATAGAATACGTAATTATCTTTTTCGTTTGTTAAAGGTACAACAACACATCCCTCGAGGTGTGACGATTTTTCTGTCCGTAATTATTCCAAAGGTTTACAACACTTTTTAGATAAAATAGAAATACTAGGAATTTTATTCTTATGACTTCGTCGACTTTTCACCATTTCCACCTTTCATTCTTTCTCCGCTATTTATATAGCAAACGGCTAATTTAATTCTATAGAGAATAATATAGTAAGCTATAAAAAATCATCTCAATCATCCTCAAAAAAGAAAAAAAAAATGAGCAAGGTTTCACTTTTATCTAGAAAATTGTTCCATCCCCTTAATCATGGAGAATTTGATTAAGTGGTTTGTTCTTGATAGATTACCCCGCATATACCGCCGCCGTGGCGACGACAATATCGCGGCAGCGCAAGGCCGCGTTGTGGTTCAAGTATCAATAAAAATTTGTCCTCGAGTATGATTAAATTTCGCGGAGAGCTAATGCGTCAAATCTAGCACCTAGCTGCAGCGATGCATCCCTGGACGCTGCGCTGTACTAAATGTAATTCTAATTGCCAGTGACGCTGATAAGGATAATAAAATGACGCGAGACCAGAATTTCGAATGGAACCCGTAGAATTTCTGTACTGTTAACGTCACCGAATTTCGTATAAACTTTGAACGCAAAATGTAAAATGAACGATTAAAATATCAAAGCTTTCACGCGATAATGCGATCTTCTCCATGATATTATTCGCAAGGAAAACACGATAAAGTAAAAACTAAACTGGTGAATAAATAAAGTAACGACTCGAAGAAAGGAGAGTACACAGAAAGTTGTAACGAAACGGGTAGCATCTATCCCTTATCATTTACGAGATTACACATCCAACCTGTAGTATTATAATAATTTAATATTGTCAAACACAAATACGACCAAAAGAGAATTTGCACTTTCCTTCGTAAATTAATTGCAGGACGAAATTGTAATCGCTTAGCCATCCTAAATATACAATTCAAATGAATAATGTAATCTATGTTATTACCGGAAACACGATATGGATACTTCTCTCATTGCTTAATATCCTGAGTTTAACTGCGTTAAACAACTGTTGAAAAAAAGGCGTATTTCTAAAGCTGTACAAATGCGCCAGTTAATTACAAACTTCGCGGTAATTGTTACAACACAGCTCGTGTTCTCCGCGACAAGCACTTTTAATTAGCGGTGATTTCACGGGGAATTAGATAATGAAAATAAAACGTTAATAGCGTGCATTAATAACTCGAGAATGATTAAATCACCCGGGATAATAACGCGTCGAAATTCTCGCGTTCCGCGGCTACAGCAGCTCCCATTGACCAGCGATTGTCATCGACACTGAAGAATAATAAAATAATGCGCCGTGTATTCCCGATTATTTTCGAAAATGACTAGAGAAAATCTGTCATCTCCTTTCGCCTTCTCTTTTCCTTTTTTCAGTTCTAATACATTTGATTTGTCCACTAATTCCGATTCAAAAACCGTTTCCTGAAGAATGTATAAGAATACGAAGATAACCATAAGAGCGCTATATCTAATACTCTTATTAAGACTGAAATAAACTAGTCATTTTATCGATTTTATATCAAGTATAAAATTGCATTCCAAGAGAACCGATTTTGTATTTGAAGCTTTTACAATCTCGTACCACATTTTAGATTCCGGATATATAATTATGGAAAACGGTTCAGCATTGCTTAATTTGTGAGTTCCAACTGTACAGAGAGAAGTGTGAACTTGATCAAACGGTTATGCAATTGCATGCAACACGCGGGCAAGACACGAATAATACCGACTCGCTTCAATTCCAATTTTATATTCGACTCACAGAAATATCGATTACTGCGGCGAACTCGATAGAATTCGGTGCAACGTTATAAGGTTCAGTAACAATCAGTAATCAATCCCTTTCATCGAATAAACGAAACGTTGTTCAAGATTAAAGAAAGTTACCAAAACCAGATTGAATAAATTAAGAAACATATCCAAAGTCCTCTATCGTCACACTTTTTTCTTAGCTCTTTAATCTCAAACGCTCGACCGTTCCACGCACAACATCCTATCGCACGATGCCTACCGCGTCAAGATTGTACGTCTTCTTTGCCAATATCATCTATGAAACGATCTGAAAAGCCATGGAAAATTCACAACGAACGTGCAACTTCAAGTTGATCGTGAGAGAGAGACGAAGACAGCTTGGAAGCGTGGATGGCCAGTGTCGGTGGGACAATGTATCGCCTTTAATACCGCAATCTCCATGAAACCTGTTCCGCATCGTAGTCGAACAAGAGCAACTGGTACTACCCGAAGCGTTCGCGGACGTGTGAAAATCGTAGAGCTCGGCCGTGGATCCGCTTTATTCGCCGGGGGAACTACGCGAAACTCGACACGTCAGTTGCGGATTCCGGCATGTGTCCCGTCGATTTATCTCACACACGTGGCTCAACTTTCGGTTCCGTGGCCAGGCTATGATTTCGGTTCTGTAGAGGGAAGTTTCGCGTGCGAAAACCCGAAGAACCGACGAAACTGCCAGTCGATCGCTGTTGCCCCGAGGATATACGCAACTGGACGAGACAGAGGGACCACACGGCATCGTGCTTTTCCTAGCGAAGAACACTGGGAAAATATCGTCCGGTGTGGAAAACAAAGTGCGACGAACCGTTCGACACGGAGTTCGTTGCCGCGGCAGTGCGCTTTAATGCTCGCTTGGGAACCTCCCGATGTAATATGCAACGACGTGGATGGCGACGCGGCGCGGCCGCGTTCGACCGGAATGCAAACGCGTGCACGCGATAATCGACGCGGTTGTAATTGAATGCGTGGTGTAAATCGACCGATTGATGAATGAAATATGAGCCGTGATTGAAATATGCGGAATGGAGGAGGAGAGTTTCAGTAGTATTTGTCGATATTCACCGATTTCAGGGAGGAAATCTCCTTGTCGAGTGGCGTTGGATTTTCGATATTTTAAGCTCGCGACGAGATTCTTAGTTGAATCGCTTAGAAGATAGAATATTTCTAGGAACGGTATAATGTACAGTAGCTTGATGGGAAAAGGGATGATTTCTACTGAGATTTTGTTTAAATACAGCAAAGATTAAACTACGTATGGAACTCTCGCGTTTGAAAATTAATGCAGCGTAATTGTAAGCGACTTTGTAGGAGTCTGTGAGGAATTATGTAGTTGGAATGAAGTTGAGTTCAAGTTAATTACAAGAGCCAGAGAACTCTGTGAAGTTTTCTTGAATTACGCTGTCTGTGCTCTCTAACTAATATCGTCAATATGTATTTCCAGTAATTAATTTATGAATTACGAAGGAAAGAAAGGGAAAAATATATCGCTCGGAGACGGCGATAAATTTGAGAGACTCGGTCTTTTCGTTACTATTCGAAACGCATACGAGGAGCAATTTTGACACGAAGTCCCACGAGTTACTAAAAAAACGTGCCGCAAGTTTAGTAACTTTGTAACTATATAACATTTTGTACTTTAGGAGCGTGCACCGAAGCTCCAGTAAATTTCAAACACAGCCAGATTCAGTGAGCAAACTCACGCGAATAGTCTAAGCAACGATGCTGATTTATTTGATAGCACTTTGAATGAACCGTAGGTAACCAACGTCATAAAGTACAAAAAGTTTACAATTCAAAAAATACTAACTGAGAACATAACGAAGATATTATGATGAGATGTAACGCTATTTTACTTAAATATTTGTTACTTTCACGTGAATTAATGTAAATCCTTGGAAGAGGAGAGATATTTAATAAGCTTGTTTCTTTGAAAAGTTATTTCATTCCTTAAAATTGCCTCACATAGCTGGATACAAATAGACAAACATCAATTCTAAGATGATAGTATGTAAAAAAAAATGGAAAGAAAAATTGGAAAACGAATTTCATATACTCGGACTAGTTAACCTCGTAAGCATGATTTAATAAATTTCACTGATGCGGTAGCGGAGATATACGAGGCGAATAAACGAAACACTTCGTAAACGCAGGTGCAAATTCGTTATATTCACATGCAGATTATCTCGCGTGCCCATTGCCGGGCATCCGCGAAATTATGATATAAATGGAAATAACTCTGATTAATAGTTGGACTGGCAAAACGGTTAACGTGACCTAGAAGATATTATTAATGGTTACTTTTACAATAGATTCGGAATTGAATGCGACTAAAATGATGAGCTGATTTCGTTTGCGTCACGAGTTGTATAAATTATTCAGCGATCCCGATAAAATGCATTGTGATTCTCTACTTCTAGCGTCAAATGAGAATTCAACCCTACTCACTCAACCCGTTCTCGACCCTCCTACTTCCTGTTGAAATACATTTTCCCAAAACTTCCATCGTTACCATTGTTATCACTTTTCATACTACGAATTATACAGTTTCCATCAATCTCCCGAGTAACTGGAATTACTATACCTGTAATCGAAATTACGGAACAAACCGTGAATTTGCTGGTCCGGAAAGTACTGTAGCCAACAAACTCATAAAACATTCGCTAATGAGCATATATTGTGTTATGGAAATAATATGGAGTTACGTGATTAGTATTACAGTTTTAAAAATTTGAAAATAAAGAACAATTATTCAGTTCCATAGATTATTATGGGTGTAGGGCTATTTCATAAAATTGAAGTCTTCTATTTCTATTTCACTTATTAAAAAAAAAAAAAGAAAAAAGAAAAAAGAAAAGAAAGAAAAATTCTAAAGCGTCCGAAATCCATCGATAAGAAAGAATCCTATTCAGATTTCAAGTCGTGGCTGTGCCCCGAGCATTAATTAACGCGGATCACGTAGAACGCGGATCTTCGAGGGGGAAGAAGTCTCCGTTAACCCTAACAACTTGAATCCTATCGGTATCATTAAAAATAGCGATTTCAATTGAAATGCAAATTACGATTTTCTCCCGTGTTCCGGTCGATATTTGATCGCGGTCTTTTATGTTTTTTCTCACATTCACAGACGAAATTGAGAAGGCGAAAACGACGGACAATACTTTTCGCGCATCTCTCACGAAAAAGGTATAAACTGTGCGGGTAACATACACGAGAAAATCCCGAGGGACTAATATAATTTGCCTCTGTATAAGACATCCCCTAATCCGTGTACTCGCGCGTTCGCACACGAGCTCACGTGCGATTCCAGGTTTTTCTTCTTTCGGAGAAACGCACAGAACGAAGGTTTGTTCCGCGCCGGGAAATTAGATTATGTCTCTGGGAGGTATAAGACGACGGAATAACCCGATAGACGACGTTAATTTTTGCCCAGGGAAGGACTCGGCGAACGTCCGCCCTCAATTGACCAAGATAATTGTCCACAGGGGGCTTGAACGGCGTTTGATGAAATTTATAGATTTCCTTTCTTTTTTCTTTTTCCTTTATGAGACGATCTCTTATTTTTACCGTTAGTTTATTTCTTTAATTTTCGAATGTATGATGTTTCCACTCCAGATGCTCTAAAATCAAAAGAAATTGTTTGACAAATTTATTTGAACATTCTGTCTCTTCGCGATCGCTTATGACGGTAGGAAGAATACTACGAAAAATATCGAAATAATAGGAATTGTACCGTGTCCGTCCTTATAAGGTAAAACGGTATTTTATCGAAGATATTCGTTCCCCGTTGTTCCGCTATAAACAGACGTTCGAAAAAGAAGGAAAATATATATTCGGCAATCTCTCCTGGGAACCATAAGAATTGGTGTCTTCTAATTCGCGTGATCGCCTTCTGCGCACGCTGTTCCTTGAGAAATTCGTTCTATGGGTCTTTCAGAGCGTTGCAGCTTTTCAAAATTTCATCTCGAAAACAAACGGGACAATGCCCATGTCGGCGTCGTCGCGGCGATCCGACACAATGTATTATAAAATATTCCGAAAGCCGCAGTGTACATTTGACATTCACGGAAATCACGTGAAATTCGGCTAACATCTTTCTAATCAGAAGAGTGAAACATTTTCTCGCTTATTCATACATATAAAATGTTTCTCGAGTTCTCCACATTCATTCTGTTGACATTTTCCTTGGCGGATCGGCTTAATTCTAGACTCGATAACGTGGAATTCGTTGTATATAAAATATAAAAACGGCAGACAAAAATAATGACAAACATAATAGGTTTAAGAATAATAGAGGCGAAGCGATCGAAGTAAATTTAGCGAAGCTAATTAAATTATTAGATTTAATACTGTAGAAAACTTGAGAACACGTTTCTTATCAAGTCGTGTATCCAAGCTTTTCACCAATGCTCCATTTAACAAGACCCTTTCAAAAAAATCAAATCTCGGTATCGTTTGACGTGTGACAAACTGAGTTCTTTATCGTTCGAGTTTCTGGCAGAAAGTCCAATTCGCGGACGGATGAGCCGGGCTTGAAGCGACAGACGTGGTATAAATTCGCGTAATTTTCTACGATGGGATTCCACGTGTCGACGTGGAAACGTAGCTTCCTTCTCTCATTTACTCCACCTATATCTGACTTGAAAGCCGTGTACACGTGTATGGAGAATAGTGTGAGCATCGGCGAAGATGAATGGAATGAAATACAGGAAAGCATTGCAAAGAAGAAGACGTAGAAGGATCTACGGGCCAAGTTCCTGATTTGAAGCAACGAAATAGGAACCTGAAAAAAGCCTGAACCCTTAATTCGAAGTCGAATAATTATAAAGAGATAGTCGATAGTTGTAGTCGAATTACAGAAATAACAGGATTTCTAGATCCTTATTTGAAACTACTTGTCGATGTTTTCGAAAATATTTAAAACTTTTAAGAATGTCGACGAGGCAAGATTATTTTCAAAGCTATTTTTTCGCTCAATTGAAGTAAATAGTAATCAAGCAAAGTGAGATCATCCCGATGGGAAAAGGTTGTGCATTACGTTATAACATACGATATTAACATACGATATTAACGAATAACATACGATAAAAATGAAACACGTGTTTCTGCATGTTGAGTAGATGTTCGAGACGAAAGTGGGAAAAGTGGGAATAAATAAATAAGTGCGTCATTCTCGATCTATTGCAATTACAAGCATAATATTAGCACTGGAATGTCTATTCGTGGAAATATTACACATCCTCACATCGACTTCTTTTCTGAGAGAAAATTGAAAGAAAGAAACGAGCGAACGTACAAATAAAACAGGAGACGGGAGAATACAGACGGATGAACATTGCTTGTTTACAGTGAAGTTACAAGCAATTTGCTGGTAATTTCACTGCATCGCGGCAAGTAGTATGAACCGCGCGAGATCAGACATGCTAATATTCCTTCAATTTACAGTTGCCGAGTATTAAGCTGTATTCTTGAGGGAACAAAGAGAAGGAAAAAGATGCGGGAAAAATATCAGGCGTCATAAAGAATAAAGAAAACAGCGGAATACGAGGAAACAACAGATAAAGAAATTTATAACAGTCTAGAACAGCAAATTAGTAGTATACAGCTTCATAAGTCAGACGTTCTCCGACGGTTTCATCGCCGAAATCTTCTCGTGCCCGTGTTACTTGGAAGTTACCATCATCGCCGGTATAAATTACTCGTCAGAAAAGACGGGAAATACGGTAGAGCAAACCCTTCGAAAATCTGTCCAATAAGATTCTATTATAATACGAATACAGTGTATTATCTAAATATATTTTTGATCTTTTTATAAAAATCGGTAGCAAATGCTACGAAAATTAACAAAGATGTATCACGATATAAGTCCGCGAAAAATTAAAAAAGAGACGCACGAGCATTCGCAGATCGAATCAATGGAAGTTTCTTATTTGCACAAAGAATTGATTTTGCTTAACGTACATAGGCATTCGCGGAATCGCAATGGTCGGCCATCCATTTCCATACAAAGTCCGGAAATAAAGAAAAGAAGAGGTAAAAAAGGGGGAAAGAAAGAAACAAAGATCCATCTCGATTTCTCGCGTAGCAGAATCAATTGTGCAATCTTGCAGCGGCCGCGTCAAAATCGACGAGATTCAACGAGCCAATACATTGGTAAGGACGCGCGGCAAAGCTAGTGAAACCAGGTCAAGCAACGAAACGAAACGAAACGAAACGCCCTCGAACACGAAAATCCGACGAATAAAAAAGAAAAACGAAAGAAGCTCAGCCAATAAAGCCCGAAAAAGGAACGACGGACCAATAAATTTTTCCTTCTTCCGTTGGAAAGGGAATATCGACGACAACGCTTGTCGTGGCGACGAAAGGGATGCCTGTCGCCGACGCGAAATGCGAAGAACAAAGGCGAGACACACGTGTATCCCCGACACCTGTACTATACAACTAGGAAACGAGGTTGCAGTGATGCGCGCGCGCACCAAATCGTGGTCGACACAGTGACAATTACCGGTGGCAGCCAGCTAGCCTAGCCCCCCTTCTATCTCATACATTAAAGATGTCGCCGGTTCCCTGACAATACCTGCCAAGATTGCGTCATATGTTACCCCGTGAACAGAGGACGGGAGGGTGAGTCGTTGGAAACGAAGGAACGAGGGCGAAAGAGTATCTTGACGCAGTGGCTGGCCGGGCTGACGGAACGATTTGAATTTTGCATTAAACATCAATGCGTAAATTCCACCCCATGTTTGCCCCCCGCAATTTCACCTTTATTGGATATAACCGTGACCTGTGCCCGCCGACATTTCGACACCCTCCAGACGACCGAGTAGGCGAATGCAGACCAAACTCCGTCAAATCGTGCCACTCAACCTACCCAAGCTGTATCGTTACCATCTCGTTTTCTTCCTTTCTCTCGTTTCGATCGATGATCGAAAGCAGGTCCAAGGTTCCTCGAATGGTTTCTCGTAAAGGTCGTTCGAGAAATTTAAGGAATGGCTATAAGTGTTTTTTTTTTATTTCTGCGTCTGATGATATTGGTGACTGGATTTTTCTATGGATGGATAATGGAAGATTATTGTCATCTTATAATTATCGGGATTAATATCTGGGACGAAGGACACAACAGATCGAAAGGCAGCACGTCAGAGAGCTATTCAACATGGATACTGCATCGTGTGCTTATGGCATCTGAATCGCTATTCAGGGTGGAGGAACAACACGCTAGGAACAGGTCTAAGCCACAACAGCATCAACGGCAAGAAATTTCCGCGAGATCGGATCTCTGGAATCTGTAATAATTACGTGAAATTTCCACAAATATATATTTTCGAGGAAATTATCCTCCGCCATGTTTCTTGGAAAACTAACATTTCTAGATTGTGTCACTTTCGAATGAAGACTGTGTAAGACGGCATACGTACGACGATCCCATTATCTGGAATAATTTTCCGGATGATGTGTGAAGAATGTAAATTAAAACCGTAAAAGAAGGAACAGCAGCGGGAATAGCGTAACGGGAGTTCGTTTAATTTAAGTAATACGAGTTGAGTGAACGATACGACAGATAAAAGTAACAAGTCCACGTTGGCAAAGCTCCAATGCGGCATAACTGCGAGCGATATGCAATTTTACTCCGTTTGGTGCGCATCGGAGAGGCCTGTTAATTAGATCAGAATCTACGCGCGCGAACGAGAAAAATATGTGAATTAAATGAATGTCGAACGGCGCTAATTAAAATGGTTTTTGGAATTTAAGTGCGTCCTCGATGCGGCTGAATACATGGGAATTTATACGTTCAATCGCTTACGGACGGAAATAAAATTGTCCAGTTAATGAATCCGCAAAGGTCTTCATTAAAATCGTATGATTGGTCGAAAAAATGTTTGTTCTATCTCTCATTCCTGTACGACAGTGGTATCGCGAAATCTTTCTGTAATTTCATATCGTGATTATACGTATAATACGTATGATTCAATTTCCTTTCAAAAAGCATCTTATTATGGAGGGAAATTCACGTTAATAAAATTCAGATTCATAGGTATGAGAGAAATTATTGAATCAAAAATTGTAATTATTCGTGGAAATCGTCGACGTTTCTCGATTGACGATTGCAGTTGCGTTATGTTTCAATCAACGTAACTAATTTCAACCGCCAAGTGTTATAAAATATCGCCTCAATTTCTCAGGTGTGATCGATCGACCGTCAAGACGTAAGAATGCGTCGCGATTAGCACAACTGGCGAATTGCCCAGTCGCGTCTAATGCAACGCAAATCCTCTTAGCGCTCTTCCTCACGTTCTTTCTTTCTCCCCCTTTGTCTCCCACTCGACCGATCATTGTCACGCGTAGCATATCGACGACGGATAGCGTTCATTTCCTTGAGAAGGAAATACGCGAACGAGTTAACCACGAACCTGCGATCATCCACCAAAGTATCATCCGTGCATGGTCACTCGATTATTAGGTTGTTGCGTAACAAGTTTCGCTTTCGAAGTCTCATTTCGATCGCTTTAAATAAAGAATCCCAAAGTTTGAATGGATAAAATAAAATACAAGAAGCACAGAAACGTGGTTAAAGGTATAAAGTAGGGTACATTGAAAACAATAAAAATCGACGCCAAGTATATTATTTATTTCTGAGGATTATTTATTTCAAAGAATATGAGATTCCTTTAAATAATTATATTTCTGGAGAGCACAGGAAAAATTGCTTTCTTACGACGAAGGCGAAACAGCCATGAGACACTTTGAGCGAATACAATGCGTTTTGAAGGCGGCCTGCTATATTTAAAGCGTTGGTAGAATCATTCGCGAAGAAATATCGCGCGACATACCAGAGAAGACAAGAGCGAGATACGTAAGAATGCAGTGAATACCGTTGAGCCTATGAAAGCAACTTTCATGTATTTCACCTTTGCCGATACAATACTGAATAGGTTATAGGATACGCGATATAAGTGTCGACATTTTAAACTCATCTTTCTGTAAACCTCAGAGCGAGTACTTAGAATTTAAATGCATTGCTTAAATCACTTTAAGCAGGATCGTTGAACAATCTCAAATAGAACTTTGCAGAATTTTAAAAAGAGCGCTCGGAGGTACACAGATAGATTCGAAAGCAAATAATTTCACTTTGTGCTGGAATGTTTGACGAACTAATTTCAGAAGACTCGACTTCCTTTGATCTTGCAGTTTTTACGATTTACTACTGACTTTTCAAACCCGTGGGAAAACCGTTTTCTTCCCTTCGGTTTCTGTTCGTTTCAGTTTTAGATTAATTTCTCTCGAAATATCCGGAACTTCCCCGATACGCATAAAATATACCGAAAAATTCTTATTTACTGAGGGGGAAAAAATTAGGTCATCCTGCATAAGTGTAGGTTCTATATAGGTTGGTAAAATTATAGCGTTACGATACGATTAATATGCATTATACCTTAATGCATAGTGCTTAATAATTAATACATTTATCGTCGAATGATTTCGAGCAGATAGTCGATAAATTCTTAACGACAGGAAAAATCTGCTTGTAAGCCTCGTAATTCCATACAAAGTTCCGAAATTCACGAGCGGAATATAATCAGAAACTACACAGCCATAATCCAATGAATTATTCTAATCACTATTCAGTTACGATTCGAGTTACATACGATACGCCGCGGGATTTAATCGGAAATAAGCACGCTGCGGCACAATCGTTACCCCGACGTAATACTGTGGTAATGACAATAGTCGTGCAGTTAAACGATATTTAATACTAATTATTTGTTACGTTGTTCAACTTGACATTTATAGCACTCCCTCGCGCTTGCTCCTGATTATACAGATTCTCCCACTAAAATGTTCTTTTCAACTAAATTTCTTTATTTCGTTATTTATGAAACCAACGAATATTTCGAGCGAAACAGAAAGTGACTCCCTGTTGATTAAAAGTTCCGAGTGCTAGATATTTTACCTTCGTTACAAGTGCTTGAAATTAATTGAACAGGTAAAGTGATTTCACAGAATATATTATATTCTGACGATAGCAGCTGTGAGTACGGATTTAGTCATTTTTCTTTTTTATCTAATTAAAGTATAAACTTCGCGTTACGAATTTTGCTAAAATTACGCGTTTTGTCAAATGAACTCTACAACTGAAAAAGAAACCCAATCCGTAAAATGAAAAAAAAAAAAAAAAAACAATTGCGCGTAAATGATGTTACGTATATTTTTACACAATGTACGTATTTCTGATTGCTAACTTGTCTATCCAACTTTAACATCACACTTCCGATCGCGAACATTCGATGCGAACGTCACTCGATTCGTTGAGAAATCTCATTACATTCAATGAATTACATTAATTGAATTATTACGATTTCACGGGTGCATGTACACGCATAGTTTCGCACATGGTTGTTCGTCAGAATTAAAGCCATTAATTAAATCCTATTGGAACGCAAACCATAACGTCAATCCGTCAAATTCGATTCGTAATCGTTCCTCATCAATATCGAATCTAATTCTAATTATCCGTTAGCTGCGTTGAAAAACGTTCTTAAAAATGACGGCAAACATTTTATCTTATCCACTCGAACGCGTTTTGTTCAACGAGAGAATCGATTAAACGGAATCGAATTTAGATTCGTTTCAGGTATCTTTTCGTCCGTTTCAATTTTCCAGCGACCACGAATTTCGAGGCACGATCTTGAAAATAACTCGAGCAAGCCGGAAGGAGTTGGCTGTGTTTCATTACGTTCCGACATTTTTTGCCAGATTTCCAGGGCGATTTTCAATTTAACCACGCCTGCAAATTATAGCCTCGTATATTACATCGATGACGACAGCGGCGAATTGTAACACACGTCGCGTCGCGATGCATTTCTGCTTGTACAGCTTCCCCTTTCTCTCGCTCCCGCTCTCACCCTCTTGCTTCCTCTTTCAGCCACCCTCTCCGAATAATTAGATAATTTTGACATGATAAACGATTCGGTTGTAACGCGTTCCTGCATGCTACAAGCCCTCCAAAAATTCTAGCCGCTTGTCACGTTTAATGCTAGCATAAATGTTTAAATGACCGCGCCATCTGCATCCCTGCATTTTCTCTTAACGATCCTCCAGCCAATAATGTAAATTAAATCGAGCCGTATTTTATTAGAAACGTATGAAAATTCACCATTCCT
The DNA here is from genome assembly GCF_040668555.2 of Bombus flavifrons. Lineage (NCBI taxonomy): Eukaryota > Metazoa > Arthropoda > Insecta > Hymenoptera > Apidae > Bombus > Bombus flavifrons. The sequence continues at coordinate 3,638,243 of NC_138455.1, read as the reverse complement.
TTATTAAAGCTAAGTGTATCGGTGCCGATTAATTAGCATCATAAAAATTCTGAATTTTAGTGGAAACTGAAATTTCTGAAAATCTTGAAAAGTTTTTATCGTTATTTATATTTTTATTTCGGACATAATGCCACTTTTAATTGTCCGTTTCCCCGATATTTCGTTTAATTTGTAATCTGTTGGTGTCGACACATCATGCAAATTGCTGGCATAACAACCGTATTCTCGACCGAAATCACGCAATAAGATTGTCGGTGGAACGGTGGTCGGCCTTTCGTGTCTCGCGTTTTCCAACGATGCGTGAGATAGAATTTTCAAGTATCACCGAGTAAAACGCGGTATCGTTGCTTTCTCCGCGATCATAGAACGGAAGAGAGCGTTGCAGCGCGGCGTTAGCCGGCTTTCCAGCCAGGAGACATATATACTTTTGTCGTGTTTCTCGCGGCACGAGAAAAAACACAAGCGAAACAAAGCTTTCAGACAAAACGCGGGAAAACGGTACTTTCCGCTGTTTCGTCCTCGTTTCTCTGGAAATCCCCTTTCTACGACGTATGCATACCGCGTACGCCGTTTTACATGTGAATTTAATAACGATATAAATTTTTTTGCCGTTCGTTCTTCTGTCTTTCGGCGTAAACGCGAACATAGCAACGTGTAAACGTCAAAAAATTCCAACCAGCCTGGATGGCCCGTTTCACAGCGACGGAATTGATTAACGGATGGGAAAACGGAATGGACACTCGTAATCTCGGGATTATGAGTTCCCGTGTTAAGTTTATTACACGAATGTTTCTGTTGTACAATTTATAGTTTTCGTAACATACCTACCGGATGAAATTTCGGATTATAGCGTGAACGTATATCGTTGATTTGTTACTTTCCGTGACAGATTAGAACGAAAGATGAAAAGTGTCATAACTTTTCCCGTCCGAAGTAATGGCTCGAGGATTTTTGCGGACAAAAATGAAAATATTCCAAAATTTGAAATACGAAATGTCTAATGAGAAACATACACACAGAAACTGAAACTTGGAACTTTCTTCCAAATGTCAACGCATTGTGAGACAATTCCGCCAGAAATTTTACACCGATGGCATCTATTAGGTTGTCCGAAAAGTTTTTTTTGTTTTATAAGGAAATAATAGACGCACAATGTTTTTTGTTTTATATCAGTTTATTGAATTGTGTACGAACATAATAATAGAAATAGAATGAAATGAATCATATCTAATTCAATAAAATAATATAAAACAAATTGTTGTTCATCTATTATCATCTTATGAAACGAAAGAAACTTTTCGGACAACTTAATAACAAGCAAACTTTCGGTACGTACGGTTTCGTTGTTTTCCTTGTTCGTTCGTTGGTTTCGTTCGTAAAACGCAAAATTTCTCTCTCTTTTCCCGAACGTATTGTCACCGGATATTTTTCATAAGAACGCTCGTCCGTGACGAATGTTTCGCGTTGCGTGTCCGAGCGATTGTAGCCGACCGGCCATCTCAATTTAGCACACGGTTCGTGACTCATTCCGCGTGGCACACGCGCCGCATTCCAACTTTACACACAGCTGCGCCGCACGCCGCAAATAAGTTTCGAAAGTGCTTTGATCAATTGTCACCGCGTAATCATGCATTCTTCTCGTTAGCCAGATCATGGCCCGAACAATCGAGGCTTTAAACGACAGATTCGTTTTAACTGAATCGTGTTTTTTCTGAATCCGACCAAAACATCGTCCACCTGGCAAGATATACCTATTCATCGTTTGAATCGAAGGAAATTAAAAGAATTTGTAAAAAGGAATTTGATCAATTTTTCATATCTATGGTTCTATGATATAATCATTTTTAATATAATTAAAAATTAATATAATTCATTAAATATTATATTATATTATATAATAAAATTAATATAATTCTATAGTATCTAATAGCACGGGACGACCGAAGGTACGTTTTTCTATTTGCCAATGATACGTAGGTGTTAAAGTAAAAATATTATTCTCTGGAATTTCTATCCATCAAAATTTACTTCTTTCCTTATTTGGAAATATCAAATTATCGCACATATTGCATCAATCTTATTTAAATTTCTCCTCGCTTGAACAACAAAATTTCGAAATTTCAGTCACAAGAAAGCAACTTAAATCTGAATTGATTCTGCTCTATACGTTGCTTTTAAAACCTTATCCTCTATTATTTCTCAATGTTTACGTTCACCGTCCCTTGCGTATCTCCCTTTTGTCCACTATCAAAATTGCTTTTCTCGAGGCACAATATATACATATATATTATATATTCACAGTAGCTGAACTACAAATACGGGAATCGAGTTCGGTAACAACTAACTAATTAATCTCTCGCAGTTTGCGTGATTTAATTAACGTGTACTAACGTGAAATTCGTCTACCCTTAGCTATGTCGCAAGTTACATCGGATTGAATTTCGACAATTTCATATCGGAACGATTAAGAGAAGTAATATTAGTTTCTGGAAAATTCATATTTGTGCGGGACAATCGGATTGATGCACACACCGCTCGACAACAATGCTCAGCTGAATGTCGATTAATAATCGCGTCGATTTTCAGACCAATCCATTCAATCCTGTGTTAATAAGTAAGAAAACTTATTGATTGTATTGTGAAACCGATAATGTCAATGTACATGCTTAACACATCAACAAAATTTATGCCTACAAACGATACAAATATCCGGAAAGTTTTTCGATGGAAATAGAATTATCCCCGTTTTTGTTTTAATCGAGCAAGAATCAGATCTGACAAATGAAAAAAAGGGAAGAATACACAAATTGCAAAAATGAAATTTTTAGTCAACGAAGGAGGGAAGGGCAGAAAAAGGACACAACGTCTTTTCATATTTAACTACCGTCGAGTTTGTATTTTTCGTATTTTTCAATCGACAAGGTAAACGTGTGTCTTTGTTTCTATCTTGGACAAAATTTCGAAAATATCGTACTACAATCCCCTGGACTTTGTTTGAAGGAAAAATTCGCGAGCCGGGAGGCAAATGTTTAAAATACAAGTTAACCGTCTGTTGCGTAATATCCCACAGTTGCACTGTTGGCTCAGTGGTATCAGAGTTTAACTGCAGAATTCCGGAAGCCTTAGAAACTTGAGGAACTCCCGGAGAACCTTAGAAATTACACGTCACTGTCCTAAAATAATTCTAAGGTCCGTTTCAAAATCGTACTGCTGAAAACGATTACGATTTCGTGTAATTTCGTCAATATCAAATTGTGCTCCGTGCCGGTTATTTCACTTCGATTCGCTTAGCTCTAATCCGATAAAAATAAAGTTATTCCTGTTTAATTGAATATCGAATCCTACGATCTTATAATCTTATAACGATCTATTTTAACATTATTACTTTAAGTAATGTACTTCGATGAAGTATCGGTTTTAAAAGGTGATAGATAAGGTGATAGAATAAAATCGTCTGGAATCGCACGAAAATCTTTGACAAGAATTTCGGCGTCGCGATTTACATTCATTACCATCTTACACGTTTCTTATTTTTCGCGCTTTCTTAATATTTCGTTCTCATCGTTCATTCTATTTCAAAATAACTCGCTTAGATATTCACGTTGCTTCAAAACTATTATCCAATAAATATTTCATATGAAATTCTCTTTAACAACGTTGTACTATAATATTTAAATGAGTCATCTATCGAAATCATAATATTTAAAAAAGCGTCATAGGATCCATTTTTCAGCTGCAATTGTGACTCGAATGCAAATAGTTTACCAATATTCGATTAATATTTATGTTACAAATATTATCTACCGCGGAATGTGTATCAGAATCAGAAGTTACAAAATCGATGTTTCATTTTACATTAGCATAAGCAATAACTGATATATTTCAATTAATAATATGATCGATTTTCGTTCGCGATTCATCAAATTACTAATTCACGCATACCGCGAACCACCAAATTCAATTCTTCGCTTTCAATTTATTCCAACAGTGTATATACTCTAATTTTTCCATGAATTTAAATCTATTTTAATAACATTTTAATTTATTATTGTAAATCGTTCAAAACATTTGTCCGATATCGGTTTAGATTGCTAAACGTTAATGGATCGCCGGAATATATTTGATACTCGATATCTTTCGATTTCAACTATCATCTGAATAGATTTTTGGAAATTACCAAATTCGACCAGCTGTATACCTTAGCCCAGTGTTCCATGAATATTTATAAGTTCGTGCAAAGCATAAACACATGTTAATTAATTATACGTGGTCGGGTAGGCGATCTCGATGTTCCGCCGCGGTTGTATTAGCGAAACGCGGAGAAAACACATTATGTGGAAAGTTGGAAAATGTTCGCTTGGAAATTTCTGGCGAGCTTGTATTTGTCGCCGCGAGATTGAAGCGTTTCCGCGACGATTCTTCGGTGTACCGGCTATTTACGAGCGAACTTTCAAGTTCAGAAAAAGCGAAACAACCGTAGCGCACGATCGTACTTTCGGACAAAAAGCTTGCTGCCTCGTTGGAGTGTCGTTTTGATAGCGAAAAGGAATTTATAGGTCAGACAGGATTATTTCACGATAAATCGTTTCGCGATAACGCGATGAAAATATAATGTTTAGCGGTAAATTATTGTGCTACTGCGCTTTATGTGAGTAAGCTATTCAGGATTGCTATCGCATTGCTATTGGCAAATTAAAAAGAATAAAGAATAATGGACTGATGTTTGAAGAATGAAAGACAAATTGCAACATAATTGAGAAGAGTTGCCTCTCTCTTCTTTTCTTTTTTCTGCCTGCGTGAAAAATCCCATCAATTTTAATAGATTAAAGTTTTCAAACTTATTTGCAAGTTATATTAAAAGTTATTTCGTTTACATACATAGATTATTGCGTATCAGTTATAATGAACAGGCGGCGTTCACGCCTGGCGTTAGCATAAAATATCTCTTTTCTCCCTTTCGACACCTTCCATTTGTTTTCTGAAATCTCCCATCGTGTCTAGCCCTCGTACACACATATTGTTTTATGTATTTTTCTTCTTCACATTCTCCAGACGTATTCGCTCATTTATCAAGCGTCATTTGTTATCGCTTAATTACTTTTCATCGACTCGATATAATTTCACTGCGTTGACAATTTCTAAAATCTGACGTAGCGAGATAGAGAGAGATGCATGCTTGATACGTGAAACATGACGAATGAAACGAGGACTGGCAGGAGTAAAACCGTAAAACAAACTCGAAGAAAAAGATAGTGAAAGAACAAGCGAGTATGAATATTTGAAGAGCGATGCGTACCAGTTCGAAGGCGTGAGCGAGAGACCGGAAAAAAATGATACGAAGGAAAAAATGCGCGTATAGGAGATGAGGGGAAATGAAAGAATGCGTGGTTCGTGGGATACTTCCGGTACGATTTACAACCCCATTTCGCTTGCAGGAAGGCACTCGTTTCATTGAATTTGCAACGCGTTAACGCATAGATAAAAACTGCAATGACTTTTAGAAGAATGCACTTCACGATCGATAAAACGATAATAGACGCATGATACGTTTCGTGTGTTTTGTATGATTTAAACAAACGAATTCCATATCCATCCGTTAATTACTATTTTAATCTCTAAGAAGAAAAATTTTTATTTCGTGAATTGAATCTTATTCTTAATTAAAAAGAAACATAGCTTTTTTTTATCTTAGTCTGTATCTGACACACTATTTTACAATTTCCCTTCTTTTCTCTTTGACGGCGGGAATATGAAACGTAAAAAGATTAATTTGTACGTTATTATGTTATATTATATCGTACCTTACAATTTTTGTACAATTTTTATTTAATTTCGACGATAAATTATTTCGTTTATCTTTCTCTCGTTTTTCCTTCTCTAGAACAGTTTCCGTTATCATATTTTAATATTTTTAAATATCGTATTTCTGCTTTTGTAAATAATAGGGCTCACAATATAGCGCCGAATCAAATAACGATTTTTATCACTGTATTGATCAAATATAATGTAACGAAAGGAATTTTTTCATCGTCAGAAAAATAGACACAGCGATACGAACCTATTAAAAACTGATTTCTGGCTGAAAAAAGACCCGCATTTTCACATGAATTCATGATAGTCGACGCGAGCGGTTAGAAATTTACCGAATGGCATAAGTAAAAAATCCAATGATAAAAAGGTCACTGTTACCATCCATTTAGATTTACATATTCGAACTAGAAAGGAAATGGTGGAATAAACCAATTTCATTTTTAAAAAGGTTCGACCGACTTATTTTCGCAACGCTGTGATCTTGTTTATTTCTACGTCGTGCAAACATATGACTCACCGAACTAACGGGCTACTATGTAACCGATTCGTGCTGTTACGAAATCATTTGGCTCGTAATTTGTCACTAAGATACATAAGTATGTACATCAATTAAATTGTTTTGCAATTTTCGATAAACTAGACCATGTTCAGGTAAAAACGTTGATCTAATAATAACTCCTGCGCAATATTAAAACATCTAGATACTTCACTCTACATTTCGAAACTAGTATTCCGTTGAAGATTGAATTCTTCTTCAATTACCGTTTGTAACACAATTTTAATATCCTTATTTCTATCGAAAAACGAAAATTTGCTCTACGATATGCAGATTACATTACAATTGCTTGCGATCGATTACAATTTGAAAATCAATCACGTGCCGTAAGAAAATGGCTCTACAGAGAAAAGATTTAGGAAATGCCTTGAGAGTGCAACGTTTTTACAAGAAGTTTGTATCCTACATATTTTTATCTTGTATTCGCTCTTCCTTCCATCCTTCCCGCAGATATAAAAGTCTACAAGCTCCCTCTGCTGAGAATTCGCATATTGCTCCCGGCGGAGCCACAGTTTTATTTGCATAACCGAAAAATAATATCCGCGCAGAATGCATTGAATGATAATTTCGAAGATAGCGACGTTGCCTCCATTAATTCTCCGCGCAATATAAAACCCTGCAGCGCTAACACTGCATAGATAATATTCAGAGAAGGAAAAAAGATGGTAAAAGGTGGTTGGAAGTTCGAATAACGAGATAAGGATATTCTAGTTCAAGATGTTTTATCATAAGGAACGGAAGAGTTTTATAAACAGGTCAGGAAGACACCTTCTACCAGTAGTGAAAAATCTAGGCTATGATATTTTCAATCTCTGCGTGTATTCTATACATAATATCGTTCAAAATATTGACAAGAGATATCGACAAAGCTAAATGATTTGTCAAATCGATTATTCATGCGTCCATTTCCGTCGACTCTAAACATTTCTGACGCGCGGAATATTTAATAGATTTGGGAAATCCAATCCAATAACAACTGAATTCTGACATTTAGCGCAAAAAAATAGTTTACTTACGATGGATGGATATTGAAATTCTTGTAATCCCATTTAATAATTTTTCTAACCGCATGAAGATATTTTTGGATCGCTGAAAATATAATATAATCCCAATTCAATTATTAAATAATAAATGTTGTAATTACAGTTTGCAAATATTTCCTAATGAATACAGACCAAATACCTTCCGTACTCTAAATTGCCAAGATCGTCACGATCTTATAACGATTTATATAAAATAACCTGGCCATCTTTGGCAAAACCAGTGGAACGAACGCGTAGTCGTCGATGTATCTTCGAAGACGCAGCCCTCGAAAAGCGGCTATTCTCTGTTTGCCACATTCAAGGAGACTACAGAGTGCGGCCTAAAATTACCAACGGACTGAAAGATATTTATGGTCACCGGTACCTAAAATTATTGTGGCTTGGGAAATTCTAACCGATACTAGGTGCAACCAGTGCTGTGGCCTGCGATACACGCGGCCAGGTGTACGCACACAACCTAGCCTGTCTGTGTGTGTAGTTGGACGCGCATTCGCGGACAGACCTGGCCTATGTGAACGTACGCGCATGTTACGTGTGTCGTGAACCGATTTGCTAAATCCATTCGCCAGTTCCGCGTGTAATGGACATTATACAGTCACGTGTGACTGATGAGCCAACATGGGGATCCGGAATCGTCGGGAATCAGAGAACTGGAGGAGTTTCAAAATTTCCGAATCCGCGCATTACATTCAACGCGTTCTGATGAACTTTGTCTATTGTTAACATAAATCGGCTGGATTCCTTACAGCCTCCACGGATGGGGATGACGAGGCAGAAATTATTTGACCGCGTGTTGGGCTTCTTCGGCTGTTGCTATTATTGCGCGATCATCGTCATAAATCATTGCATTCCAAGCGAAACACTTGCCTCTTAATGTACCATTTTCCTTTAATCTTCCCTTTCCTTTTCTCATTTTTGTTTCAAACGTATTCTATTTTTCTTCCTCTTTCTTTTCGAAAAGTAGATCGTTCGAAGATTAAAAATCATCATAGGAAATATGTATGTGTTTCTCTTTTGCAATATCGAGCGTAGCGTATAATATTTCAATTCTGTCGTATGAGAGTGCTCGATTCGAGCGTGATTCTAATTTTCGATAACAGTACTATCTTGACTCGTTTCTATTCAATCGGTAATCGGTTATCTTTTCCCGAATTTTATCACACAATTTATATAATGTTATTGTAGATTTATAACGTAACAGTTCACTTGGCACGAGTTAAAAGAAATTACGTACAATCAGTATTTAAATATATCCATCTAAATTCCATTTAATTATTCCTATTACGTAAAAATATCAATTTGCATAACGAGACAACTAACAACATTGATTTGAAGAACAGATCGCCAAATCTGTCGATTTTACTATTCATATGTTCAAATTAGAGTAAATGTACAAATGCACGAACGCATGAATTAGGTGTCGCCTCGTGCAATTATGCGAGAATGCAGCCGCACGTTGTTGCCTAATATACTTTGCAAGTGATAAGCACGGCAAACGTAGCGAATTCACATTTCTGGCGGTTCTTTGACTGATTAGCGATGGAGCATACAGAAACGAAGCTTACTGCTTCGATGATAGAATGCGATGTTTAATTACCTTATCACCTATCTACGTAAGCTGTGGATCTGCCTTTAACGCATTGCGTGGATTAAATGACGCGTTCAATTTGGCGAGTGGGTGTGTGTTCTGCGATGAAGAACTTGTGATATTTTCATAGATGCCGGCAAAAGGCGTCGCTTCAGAAAATAAGTAATAAAGGAATATTTATCAAACGAAACGCGCTAGATTTTCTACGCGATATTTGGAACGTTACGCGTTCTTCGTTGCTAGCGAATTTGAACTTATCTACCGAATAACAGTGATTCATTATTTATAGAAGGATCAGAATTTATCTCATCGATTAGGAAAATGTTTTGATAGAACGTTGGAAATCCTGTTACGGAATTCGTATAGATGCAAGCGAGAAATCCGCATGAAAGCTGTTAAACACGGTTGAAGTTACTCATTATTAATTCGATGAATATGCCACGGCAATTATTTAAATGACACCGCTCGGACAGTTGACTCGACAACGAGCGACACTGCCAACGTCGCCTGTCACTCAATTAGGTAAATTTCTGATACATTACTACAATTTGAAAAGTATTTAAGTCTCGTTTCCTGTCACCAGAAGCCACGATAATATTCCATCTTATGTAATAGTTTTTAAATAATTATAGTTAACAACGCAGGCGTTGTAACTTAAAAAAAGAGATGCTGGTTCTGGATCTATTTGAAGTTTCGTAGCAAAAATTTCGTTCCCGAAATTTTTCCCCGAGGATTTTTTTCTCCCCAATTGATAAAACAAGAAGAATACGTTTGAATAAAGAATCATTTAAATATCTGAAACGTTCGGATCGTTTCATCAAGCAACGAAGCGCGAGCAAGAATTTTCTATATGACAAACGTGACAAACGACCGCAATTCGAGCGGCCGGCAAACAAAATTATTCGATTTAAACAACCGATTCTCTGTCACCGAATCACACCGAAAATCGTTCCACGGAAGGGCAGAGTGAATTTTTTATTTTTTCAAATCCGTTTTGTTCAGCATCGCTGCTTCGCCATATCCTACGGGTGTAAAATTATATTTGCTCCCGGACCGGGCATCCGGCAAGCCTGGTAAAAATTTCAGTCTGGCTATACCTATCGGCCGCCAAACGCGATAATGTTGCATCGAAATCATGCGTACACTTTGACAAGACCTGTATAATGACGTTACTAGCGATATCGATCGGATGCAAACTGTTAGAGTATCGCATAAGCAACTGAACGAGATTTTGTCACGGTTCGTGAGAAACAAACGTGCTTTGTCTCGCGTTGTATTATCGGTTTGTTCGAAAAGCTAATAACAAAATTGCCTCAAAGATAATGTACCTTCCTGGGATTTATATCTTTCGTGTTTCGTTTTATTTGTTTATCGTTATACCATTTTCAGTATTTCGATAAATATGACCTACTTTTGCAGCAATCGTTACAGTATTTCGTGCAGCAAGTTATATAAGATTCCGTGAAGAGTAATAATTACGAAGAATAGATTGATTCTTACGGAAGAATAATTTTCACGAGATCAAGCTTTCTAACTGTCAACCTCTTAGAAGCTTCGAAAAATCTAATTTCGCCTTTCGTCACGTGAGCAATGTGACAGATTCGGTGAGAGTTACTAAAAAAAATCAGTTTCACCCTACGAGTCTACCAACGAGACGAAACACGTTGCTCATCCAGTGTTGGCAACTTCAACATTGCCCGCTGACGCCTCGAGCGTGAAGAAAAAAAAATAAGGCAAAAGGAGAAGGAAAAAGAAACTACAGAGAAAAGACGAAGATGAGCAAGCAAAGAAGAAACGAGCACGACGCGGCGTCTAACAGCTTCCCAGAGACATTTAAAAGCAAGAGCGAGGCAGCATCTGCAATTCTCACGTGTCGGGAAAGTTGTCAGCCAACCAGTTGCGCACATTCTCACTGCACTTCATCCAGGCCTGCTACGGCTGCTGGGTCAAGGTAAAACTTTACGAAAGGAAACTTAGAGGCGCCTTTGAAAAGGGGTAGGGTAAGTTTGTCAGGGAAGTTGCGCAGAAATGTTCGCAGCTTTTCTTAAGATCCCCGCGGAGAATAAACGGAAATCTTTTCTTCTTTGGCTAAACGCGAAATCTCTCGCGGTTATTTTCTGGATACAATGAAATCCACTTTTCGGATGACCGTTTTCTACTCGCCACTGTTTGCCTCTCGAATTGTTAAAATTTACAATTTATGGGGTCTAAGACATCTCTGATCGTTATTTTTTAAATGATTCTTTCTGACCTGTTCCTTTCCTAAGCGATGGATGAAGTTCGTAAAGAAATTTAAAAAGGTCTGCAAAGTAAGGTATCTCGTCTTGCGTGCTTCGTCCACTTTCTATCGAAATTAATTTAATAATCTTATTTTAAAATAAAAGATTACTTTCGCTGTTCGCGTTATTTTAAACTAACAATTATCTGCCCTTCTATCGAGCATTGTGCAATATTTCATTTTGGAAAAATAAAGATGGAAAAAGGTGGTACTAAATAATACAGAGTTAACATTTTAATACCGAAATTTAAACAGTTCCTCGCACCCGGCATGGGACCAGCGATACCGGTAAAGAGCAGTGCAATTTATGAAATTATTTGTCGTGCCGTACGCGAAACCTATACCGTTATTAAAACTGGAAAACAGCAATTTTCTGCTGGTAACATTTTAAGGGATTTTTACGCGTGAACGGTAAAAAAAAATGTCGGTGGTATTAAACTGACGATCAATGGCAACATAAACCTGCCTTATACTGTTAATTTGCGCTGCCGGTGAACCTTGTATTTTAACCCTCTGCACGAACAGCCTGTCGCGTACCGAAAATAAATCATCGTTCTCTAAATAGATATAATTCACCGGCCCAATCGTCCCTATCCTTATTTACTATGATTTATTAATAGCTCAATTTGTCCAATCTTTCATATACGCGATAATATACCTTGAGTGACTTTTAATCAAAACTGTCGATGTGATTGGTAAGATTTTACAAATCATAGATAGCATAAATAATTACAAATTTGTTAGAAATATTTATCGCTGAAGAAACAATGCACTGATTGCACTAAGAAGAAAGTTACAATTTTTGACAGGTGCCTGGGCAACTCTATGTTTTCTACAGTCATGTGAATATTTAATCGGCCGATAAACTATACGAATTACCATTCGTCTTTCTACTCTTGCTTGCTTTTCGATGAACTAGAGGACAAATTCATGATAACATCAACACGTACATTTACGATTACGTTTGCCTATTTATCTGGACAACCAGGTCTGTTTCGATCGCAGCAAGCGAATATTGCATACGCCGGGAGATTTCATAACGTAATGATCGTCACTTTTTCTAGATTTTTAGACAATTATCGCGGTATCCAAACGCACGATGGGACTGGAGGAGCGAAAATAATTAAATTCGCGCAATACTTGAAACTGTAAAAAGCATGCAAACTAGTCTCGACAAACTGTCTCCTTTGAATCGTAGCGGCACGCCTCGCTAAAGCATGGAGTTGCAAAACAACGAAAGCGTTCATACAACTTCCAACTGCGACGGGTAAACTCTTAACGAGTAAAATATCGTCGTACAACGATAGAAAACTCTAGTGTTGTCCACATTTTTAACGAGTTATGTTATGCGTTAGGTGAGAACCGGATAATTTGAAATGGCTATGAGTTTCGACTTCGACTCTGATCGTCATACGTTTTATAATGAAACGAAACGAAAAATAAAACGACGAATAAAATCATTCACCGATAGAAAAATCATTAAACTCATCTAGCCTTAGAGATGCGATCGATCACAAATTTCAGGTCGCTTGCACCAAAAATTAGCCGAAAGTATTAGCGATAGTCAACGAATAGGGAAAAGGCAGTTCCAGTGGCTGCGATATAAAAACGAGGCAACAATATCGATACGAACGAACGATAAATTCGAGCAATCGAGTCGGCTCAGTATCAACAAGTCACGAACACACGTGGGCGTTTACAAAAGCAAAAATTAAATGAACGAATTATAAAAATTTACGAGTCCACAAGAACGGTCAATCAACGTTCGTTCTTTCCGCGGAAACGCGGCTACCCTCTCGCAAAATGACACACGACGTATTTGTTTTTTCAACGGCGGTGTGGCAATGTTCCCGAGTTGAATAATGGCCAGGGAAAATTCATTGAAGACGAACCGGTGCAATTAGTTTTTCCGCACGCAGAAGAATGCGGCGGTTACCAATCCGTCGTCGGAGAATTTAATTTTGTTACGCATAGAAAGGAATGCTGTCCACCCCCTTTTCCACCGTCGATGCTAGCCATCCTCGTAGATACGGCGAGCAGGGCTCACAGAGAAAACCCAAACGCGACTGCCATTTAAAAATAGAATCTGAAAATTAAATGGGCCGTCGATCGATCGAATCTTCCTTTCTACATATTTCCCTACCGATCCGGCTTCTATCTCAGGCCATATTTTTACAGCGAATTTTTCCTGCCAACGTTGTACCGCGTATCAGCGAATGTTTTCCAAGTTGGAACTTGCAGCGCAAAATATCAAAATATTCCTGTAAAAATGGTAACAACGGACTGGTATCGAAGGTGAAACGATTGTTCGAAACGCGAGCCGTACATAGTGGTTTTCCTGAGGAATATCGGTCGGCCCCGTTCGATCGACGATTAAATTGATATCTTCGATTTTATTTGCGTTTCGTTTGTGATAATAGCGATTTGTATAGATAAGGTGTATATACTCCTCTGGCGGGGTTATTTCACGATCAAACAACGAAGCTTCTACAAAGAAGCAATCGAAAAACTCGTGGAAATATCGATAATCGTGTAAATATAACATGGCGATATCTAATACGGTAAAAACGCAACAACTTCTCCGCTCGATTCAATAAAAGAACGAACGAAGATCGAGTGGTTACTGTACACGACAGCCTGCAGTGATTTTCATAGAATAAAAATAACAGTGGAACGGCTAAACCTGCAATCTGTTCGCCAGAGGGCAAAGGGCCTAAAACTTTATCCTCCAATAATTTCCCCTACTTCCGAACGATCTTTCAAGTGAAAACCCACTTTCCACTCCCTTTTCTTCGACTACCGTGGTACATGGTCCTTCGGGTCTCCCTGCCTACTCAGCTGCGCTGCGGTCAGTTTCAGTCGAAAAGAAGTTGTCCCTCGAAAGAGTCCCGTAGAAAGGAACTCCATTTTCTCCCGGTACGAAGGGAACGAGTGCAAGGAACCTCATGGAACGGCACAAGCCAGGACTCGAGCACCAACGGACGCTATTCAGCCGTAACAAAAGGCAATCACCATAGAAGTGGTGGAACTGGAAGCAGCAGCCGTCATAAGTTATCGGAATCGCGTCGATATTTCGTCGAGAATTTCGAAGGGAACGAGTTGCCGCAGGATGGCCGACCTTCCTGTCCGTATGCTCTTTCTCTCCCTCACTCACTCTCTCACTCTCTCTCTCTCTATCTATCTATTTATCTATCTATCTATTTCTCTCTTTCTCCTTTTTTCTCGTTCCTCTTTCTCTCCCCTTCTAAACACGATCTTAAGGATTCTCGTTCATGAAAGTGATTTCTCGGGTGTCACCGACCCATTCAACCTGGTCGAGGCGTTTTCGATAACTGATACACTTCTGAGCACTTTTTAACGAGACTTTCTCGGGCTCTGAGAGTTGTTCGAGAACAGTTTCACTTCGAACGGGCGAATTTGCGCTCGCCATTTCAGCCGTGCTCGTGTTTCTTCATATTCTTCATTCGTTAACGCTTTAGTCATTAGCGGCGGGTGCAAAGAATCAGCTGATTACGAGTGGGAAATAGTTTTCCAGCGTTCCTCGAAATTGAATTCCGAATCAGTAAGTAATTTCCGAGTTCTTGGGCCGTGGTTCTGTTTTTAATGAACTTTGTTAGGACGGGTAAATATCTTTTTCAGTATATCGTTGCAGGAAAGAGAAGAGAAATGCAGCGAGAACAGGAAGAATTACGGAAGTTTTCTCGGTGCTCATTGATTAAAGAGTCGAAGAGCCAGGAGAAAAGGAGTCTGAGATGAGACTGCGTTTCTGACTTCCTTTTTTTATTAAATATTTAAGCTTCGCTTTTTTCGAATCGTTTCGTACGTTCTTCGTGAATTTCGACTAGAACCTCTGAGTAATTAAACTGTCCCTTTCCTTCCCCTTTCGCTTCTTTCAAAGACATTAATAACAAGCAGCAAACAGTACGAATTTTTCAATTAAAACGAACTTTCTTCGTTATTAAATTATTGTTCTATTATGCAATTAAATCCTATCCTTTACCAATGTCTCGAATGGAGTAATTCAAGTAGAAATGGATGCTTCTGTCAAATACTTAAATTAGATAGCCAAAAGTCTACGAAGAGATAAGACGTGCCTCCGATATTTCGCATCGTTCATATTTCGTTATAAATTTTCTCTCGATAAACGTTACAAACTTTATCAGAGAAAAAATTAATTAATTGTACGCTCTCGAATCTGTCTGGCCTCTTCTGCCTGAGCCAGCCGACTCGAGTTACTCGTTTAAATTCCAAACAAGCTAGACACGGTGTGTCGCAACAGCGTACTCTGTGCTTGCTAATAGCGCGCCTCTTTCGGCGTTCAATCTTCAAAGTCCTCCGTTCGATTTCTTAAAGCACTCGAGAACGCTCGATAAAGCGCTGGCTGTGTCGCGCTATTCCTCCACTAATCGACTATTGCGAATAATAAACGGCATCTTTGACGATCTCACTGAGAGCGTGGCTTAAATCAACATCATCAGACGCGAGTAGATCGGATGTAATTGCTCCGGATACGATTTAATGGTCCACTCGATACTTCCACCCTATAATCGGTCCATCGTACGACCTGGCTGTCTCGATAAAAAGTCATCTTCCCTCCCTCTCCTTCTTTCCAGCCTCCTACACAACTAGATCGTTACAACTTCCAGCTGACTTTTCGCTTTTTAACCCAAGGATGCGCGACGCGACGACCAAATCACTTTGGAAGGAGGACTGGCTCATGAAAATTGAGAATACAATTTGTAAGGCGCTCGACGATGAATATTAAGTCGATCCGATACAAGTCGATCCTCTCTTGCCTAGTTCGATGCGTTAGAATAATCACGGGTTTTCTCGGGGCAGACATCAGATTACGATCGTTTCCACGGCGACGTTCTTCGCGGTCATGGAGAGACGATTCCGCCGATTGAATCGGGAATTACACGTCGCCCAATATAGTTATACGAGGTTTATTAACGTTTATCGGTTACGCGGGCATCGTTGTCGCGCGATCGACGCGAATAATCGCTAATATGCGTATTCAGCCGTGTTGCAATCCATGGCCGAGAGATAAAGTCGAAATTGTTTCGCCGATTAGAGCGAAGATTAGGCTAACGGGGTTTCCACTGTGGCAGATATAGTTACGTTTACGTTATAAAATGGCACAATTGGAATTTACGTTCGTTACATTTCAAATTAGAAAATTTTGGTACGTTTGAATAATTCAAATCTATTCTTTCAAGAAATTCCATGGCTACGGCAATACGTTTTCATCCTATATACGTATTTATGGTTTTCACGTTGAGAGGAATGTCCAAGGAAATACATAATCATAGTATGATTCAAACTTGAAATTACCTGGAAATTCGTTGCGAATTTAGGACGACTAGAACAGATAACTGAAAATTGGGTCCGACAGGAATTCCAAGGCAACATTATGGAATGGAATAGCAACTTTTTAGCGCGATAATGACTTTCCGGTAAATTAGAATCGATAAGCCACATCGGTATACCATTTCTAGATCCCGCTAACGATCTTTTTGCAAGCGTCGGCGTTGAACGGAGGCAAACATACGCGACAAAAACCCGATGGAGGTCACCTAGTCAAACGTCCCTTTTTATCCTCTGGCTTGTACAAAAATCTCCCCATTCGTTTCGCGGCCGGACAATGATTCCATGCGATTATTAATGCGAAAAGTTTTACGCGCGGCAAGGAAATGCGGCAAAAATTTCGTCAATCTCTCGCCGCGTAATTGTTTTAAACGTCCCGCTTTTGTCCAGATTTTTCAGTTAACGACCAACGGTCCGTGTTTGCTTTAAAAAATACACCGGTGAAAATTCTTACCGGCACCTGTCTGTCCTGTAAATTGGGTTATACAAATATTTCCAAAAGCTCGGTAATCCCTAGACGCGAAACTATTTTTTGCTTGCATCTTTCTTTTTCGTGATTTTTTTCTCCTAATTCTTTTATCCGCTCCCCTGAGAGTATTTTCAGTTACGCGATATTTTGTTCGAACATTTTTGTTCGAAGATACCTTTGCCGATTTTAACAATTTTGAAATCGAGAGTTAATCTGTATTCCTATCGATTAATTTTCAACCTGTTAATTGAGACGAGTTCACGCGATAATTTATTCAGCAATCACTATCTTTTTACGCTTTGTTCAATTATATTAAAATTTTTACTAAAATCCAGGACCAACGTAAAATCAATATCATATCTTCATGGAACTTTTAAATAATTAAGGGATAACTCGGCCAACAGGTTGAAGAAACATGAATAAATTTACCTGAATTTCTAGCTGAATAAATTTGAAGTACAGCGTTGAGCTGACAAAAGGAACAACAACTAGGGACAAAACGAAACAAGCGCGAAGCTAGCTGGCACGAATTCATAAAGATAGCATCCAGCACGGATGGACTTTATTAGCTTCTTTATGACGCACTTTGTGGCAATGAGCCGATCGTAAAAGCGTACATTAGCACGAAGCTAAAGGTCTCGTGATTTATAATCTGCCTTTGCTTGATATCCGAGCGTAAGCGGACCGTATAGTGTCAATTATATTTTGGTAGTATATCGTGGCAAACTTACGGGTTGCAGAAGTTGGACGTGGCAGCCGCACTTGCCGATTTCTGAAACAGAAGAAGGAATTAATATCATTATCTCCACGAAACGATTTATTACAAATGAATCATTCTACGTTAATTTGTCATATAGAATTTAAGCACCTTCTTCTATTCATTTAATGCTATATTATAATATAACAATTTTCTTCTATTATTATCTTTCTAAGATAATATTTTAGATTATACTTTTAGGATTACTACTTCACCGATCACTAACCGAGCTATATAGAAACACACAGAATCAAACGTCCATCGAGGTTGATCATTTTGCTTCTGAAAACCAATTGTGTATTTTGGTAAATACTAATAGTATATAACGATAGATAACAATAGATAAAAATAGAGATGACAGGAATTTTTGCTCCTGAGCGACTTCATTACTGTAGTATCGGGAAAAGGGCCTAATAAACATCGAGTTAACCATGAACAATGTCGCGAGAGCCGAGGCGCCGTCGGGTCCATAAATGTGTCATCGGTCTTTTCAAGTGCATAATTTCGTAGAAAAGGCCTACGTGACCCTGGCCACGAGCGTCTGCGGAACACGCGTGTGGTGCCTAGGAAAAGACAAAGGGATGCTAGAACGGCCAGAATGCGAGTGGAGAAGTGCAGTGTGAGTTGAGAGGTCACGGAGTGTGAATCGGGAAGTCAAGGCGTGTGTGATAATAATACGCACGACGATATTGTAATCGGTTTTTGTTACTCAGTATTGCTTATTAAACTACACTAAAGCCTAATTAAATCATCATTACTTGTCCTTACTCTAAGATCCATAAGTTACTACATTACTAACCAAAAGCAATTTAGAAAATAGTACATATAAATATTAATAATTTTATTTAATTTTGGCATAGCTTAATCCTCCGCAGTGACAACGTACGAGAAGCATATTTGCGTAAACGTTCTCTTACAATTTTCTCGCGCACCCCGATGCCATATCGTCGTTGTATAACCACATAGAACTCAAGTGCAACGGTACCAGGCAACGCGTAAACTTTCTACTTTACACTGTCCCCTTATTTTCTTCTGGAAAGCCCATACACCGTTCTACGATCCGATACACTTCGTATATCGATACTTTTACGCGTGTCTATATACCCTAACTTTTCTACGTCCATGACTTTTCGTCAATGGTTATAAATCGCCGGTAAATTGCTGCGGCTGAAATACGACGCACTTCCTTCGATGTCGAAACACGAAGCATTCGACCCATTGGCCTTTCACGATGCGATCGGAAGCGGCAAGATGACGCGAGGCCTTGTCTATGAATTTTAGACGCGCGGGTAAAAGCTTTCCTACGATGGTCAAGTGAATTTAAGAAAATAAATAAATTGCAACGTAAAGAAATAAACTTTCTATATTTCAAATGCTTCTGCTGTAAATTGATATTGTTTAACCACCGAAGAAGCGTGTGATGAAATTAACGTAAACGGCAGCATTGTTTCTTTCGAACGTTTAAAAATCCCGTTGCTTTATTCTCTGGAAAAATTCCTGCCGTACATTCCATCTGTCGAATAAATCACCGAAAGTGTGAAAGGCATATAGAATCGTTGGCGGTATGATCCGTGAAAGGATGGCCAGTTATATAACTGTAAACACGAAAGAATGGCTGACAGTCAAACGTCGAACATGAAGTTTAGTTGAAAAAGCGGAGAAGGGTGATGGTTGCGCGCGGTTAAGATAGCCTCCATTGTCCCGACGGATTTTTTTTCCATGAGTCCGTCACTTGCATTTCAGTTACACGCGCGCACATGCACGCACATGCACGCACACACACACACACACACACACAGCTGCAAGATTTCAACAGAACTGCAGGACAGAGCAATTCAATAGAGGGAAATCAATTTCGTGCCTAGCAATTTGCTTTTCACCGCAGCGATCGCGTCGGGATAATACCGGCGATTCGGTGATTGTTTTGCGATAAGACAAACAACGCGCCAAACGACACCGAAAACCCTCACCTGCCTTCTTTTCAATATTTTATAACATCATCTCTCTGCTTTGTTCCGTTCGTTTGTGCGAACAAGCAATTTCGCATACCGTTTCAATTATTCCACCGTTTCCTTGCCATTCTACTCTCTCTCTCTCTCTCTCTCTCTCTCTCTCGCCCTCTCTCTCTTACCTACACGTACGAAATTCGTGATTAACAATTGGAAACGCCCGTAAAACCTCGATATTTCGGTGTTTCGCTTTTTATTTGATATTCGGTACTCGTTCTTATTTTATTAATCCGAATGTCCAAAAAAGCAGGCAACGCAAATTCGATATTTAAGGACGGAAAATTTTGAGCAAAATTTGTCACAAAATTTGGTCGTTTTCTGGAAAGCTCGTCGACCTTAAGATCACGAGACTGAAAACTATACTTCATCGCGGAGCAGCCGATTTTGTCAGAGCTGGAGCGCATTCGCATGCTGGATGCCTAGCGATAAATCCTGTCTTATCCAAAACGAAAAGTTTCCACTGGTAAATCTCGTTTCGAAAACTGGCGCATTACCATCGGAAAAAAATGCGACTTTTTTCCCCGCGGAAATCTACTTCAGGCTTTCGAGTGAACGAGGGTCAAAGTGCACCGACAATGGTGCCGGTGTAAGTACAAATATCCTCGAGGACGAAGATCGTGGAATATCTGGTAGAAACCCGAGCAGAATCCAAAACGTATATATACCTCAACAATTTAAAAAATAAAACGGATATTTCTTTCTTCTTTTATCGTACAATGAAACGGGAAAAAGTAAAGGAAAGGGGGATTTTAGACGATCGTTTATCGCGAATGATTGAGTTTCAAGTGATCGATACACGCGAATGGGCCGACCGCTTGAATTGGATCACGTTGCGTTGTATCGCGTTGCATTCTACTCTCGCTCATCTAATATATCTAATAAAAATTTTAGTTTGCTTTCAAAGATACTTTCCATCTTCGTAATACTTTCATTCTTGCAGAAGTAAAATGATAGAAATTCTTCGACTAATTAATCAACGCAGCCCAGGTTTGGAGAAATGGTACGAGCATAGACGAGGAAACGTGGTGCAATAGCACGATAGTGCATTATCGTGTAGCAAGTCGTGCTTTTGTCCGTCGAGAGATTTGGTTACAAGTACAATCGATCAGAGAGAGAGTCTATCTAATTGCTGTATGTCTCGTAACGCAGTGTTAATGACGTAGCACAATGATATTCGATTCAGGATGCGCGGCTATGAATCGCAACGGGTGATGTTGCTTGTTCACAGGAATCTATCAGCCCGGTCTGACGTTCTACGTAAACGGTATATTATAGCAGGGAGCATCGCGGGAATAACAATAGCCCCTCTTCCCTCGAAATGTTCCCGTGGAAAATTATTCTAACGCGGTTACACGCTAGACCGTGACAATATTCCGCACGATAAATTTCACAGCTTCGAGATGGAGTGCCTCTCCCTAGTTGGCTAACGATTCGCCAAACTTGCAATTAACGATATTTACTGTCGAGTACAGTTTTGTCTAGACCAG
This sequence comes from Bombus flavifrons, assembly GCF_040668555.2. Taxonomy (NCBI): domain Eukaryota; kingdom Metazoa; phylum Arthropoda; class Insecta; order Hymenoptera; family Apidae; genus Bombus; species Bombus flavifrons. The sequence continues at coordinate 3,616,878 of NC_138455.1, read as the reverse complement.
GGGGAAAAAGCAACTTTCGATGAACAGATTGGACATTTTGCAAAGTAACAGTTGTAGCAAATTGGCAGAAAAGTACAGTCTGATATAATACACTCTACGTTGCAAAGGACTTAAGATATTCGTCCCTGAACGCTGGAATTAAGTTGATTGAACATCTTTCGAGTAGTCAACTCGAAAGTCACGAACGTTTTCTTTGCGTTAGCCAGTTCCCAGGGCGAATCTGTTTTCTCCGAATAAGACAATTTTTCCCCAGAGATCGAGCACACGGAACGTACAGATAATGGTGGCTGAGTCGAGGACGCTTCAATTACATCGAATGGTAGTTAAATTCCGTCGGATCAACAGACTTGGAGGCTGGCAGAACGCCATAGAAAGTTAATTCGTCCCGGCGCCGAATTAATTCCTGCGTATAAATATATGGCGCGACTCTAGGAATCCGTGGCCAGGCAGATTTTCCATTTTCAACGCGTCCTGTCCCGTTTTCTTCTCTCTCCTTTCTCTCGCTTCATTATGTAATCATTCTATTATTCCCTCGTCGATGCCAAGCCCAAATTACTAAATTTTCAGAAAATCTTGCAAGTCTTAAACAAGAGCAAAAGTTTCGTAATCAAAGACTATCTCAAGGAGCTCTCTCCAAATTACCGGGACAACTTCTCGCAAACTTTACGTATAAGATTTACATCGTTTATCGTTACGTATTTCGATAATAAATCGCATTAAGCAAGATCGTTTCATTAAGTCGAATGGAAATCGCGTACAATCTCGTTTCCATTTTTCTTTCGGGAAGATCTGTTCACGTAGAAAGGAAAAAATGAAGGGAGCAAAGGTCGAAGGAAGACGAGGAAGCCGAACACGATATATCGTGCAAGATGAGCCGATGAGAGAGAATTTACACTTAACCAATGCTCGTCTACTCTATCAAGTCTTTAATCACCCATCATGTAACGTTGTGCCATCTAAACCGTAACTCCAGACGTGCTAACAATTACGGAGTCTACTAACTGCTAACGAATCTGTCTGCCCATACGTGTGCGTTCCGTGAACACAGGATCTTCCAGACCATCAGGATTTTACCTTGGATCTTGTTAAACAAATACCTTGCGCAGAACAATCGCAACAAAATTCTACTCGGATTACGTGTATCCAATTTCCTTTGTTCCGTCTTAGTTCCCTTGTCCAATACCTTCGCATAAATCAAATTATGATGATCATTATTTTGTTCGTCGTTCGGCTCGGTTAGTCAAGTAATTATAAACAATATCCATTGTTGTTACGCACGTTTATTCAGAAAGTTCATTAAACCTACATGAAATACGATCTAGCGATGGAAAGAATATTAAACAAATCCTTGGAATTCCCTTTCATAATCACGATGATGAAACAAGCATAATTGTTAATGTAAAATCAGTGAAGAAATCGCAAATTAAATGTTAAGGCAAAGTTGGTCCTTCGTGGGTTGAAACTACTCGAACATCAACTAAATAACATTTTAGAGATATTAGTGATTTTTCGATAAAACTAAGACCAACAGTAAAGGTGAAGTTATTCTTTCGTTATGCTTTTAGATCCATGTCGATACGACTTTCGATTCTCGAGATATCGTCGATCAAAGTGCACCGTAATTTTTAAGACTTTACTCTTCTATCCTCGTGGCATATACTCGGGCGCGTCTCCTCTGATCTATCCCACGCTTGTCACATGTGCAATGGTCAGTGACAAATATTGAATCAGCGTTTTTTTTCCTGCTACCACTACTAGGCGATGTATGCATTTCCAGGAGACAATGTAAGTCACGACACTCCGTGACTTCGTTCACTACTTCGCGCGTACATTGGAACGTCGTGCTTGTAAGTTTTATATCCTGGAAACTAATTGAGATATCGACTCGAATGAAATTGCGTTATCAGAGATATACTTTATACTATTCCGAGCAGACTATTGCTACAAGTTTTAAATTGCTTTGAATCGTATAATTTTTGCTCCTTTTAATTTTAATTGTTAACTTTGATACGTTTAAAGATCACTCTTATTTTATCATATTATTATTCTCGCATTGAAACAATGTCCGAATCAAGAAGTTTCGCAATTAGTGACTTTCTCGAGAATCTCTTTTGAAATATCTGTATTTTTGCCAAATAAACGAACGTATAACAAACGTATTAAGAAGCTTGACCTGTTTCCGATCGTTCTCGTCACAAATGTTTTCGCGTAAGTACACTCGTTCGATACGAAACCTATTTAACGAGAAAACTTCGATAGATACTTTCGGTACGCAAGGTAACAAATAACAACGATCTCGATAGCCAACGAAGCAACGTTGATGAAACACCGAGATAATTCTCGGAAAGAGTGCTTTAACTCAGACGAGCGGACGAGTAAGAAGGAGAACCGCAAAAGAAACCCTCGAACGCAGACGTTCCCCTCGATCACCTGCCACGGGCACTCGACATCAAAGAAATCAACCTTCGTATAAGCGTGCCAGCCGGGGCGCTGTGCAAAAGCCAGGTAGCTCGGCAACAACAGCCAGAAGCAGGCAGAGCAAGAGAGAGAATCAGGCCGTGGAAATCGGGGAAAAAGAAGAATGCATCTGTGTGCGAGGTGCTCGCACAACGGCTAATTACGGATCACCCGCGGCGCGAGGCCGTGTATAAATTCTAACGTGAGCGTGGCAAGGACGAGGATGACGCCTCTCACGGTGGTAAAACCGCGTATTAAAATTCCGGACGCCTGCTGAAATACTGATCTGCGTCGAGGGTGCTACCACAAAGGTACATGTTAGATAGGTGGGCGGCGAGGTGCAGAGTGGGAGGGTGTTGGCTCGGTAGGAAGCGAAAAAGAGAGAAGGAGAAGGGCACAAGGCGAGGTAAGAGGGGTTTTGCAGAAAGAGGGTGCTGAAGGTGGTGAGATGCACCGCTGGTACTGCCAGTCCGTACCCCGAGGGATTAATCACGGGGCATTATGGCGGTGTTGGCTCAAAAGCAACCAAGGAACGAGCAGGGCTGAATCATAACTCAACCTCCTCGATCTCCGGCCATATCTGCTAGGACTCGCATTAATAAGGGCATAAACGCTGTATAATTTCAAAGTAGGTACTGTCGGCAGTCAAAGAGCTACCCTTCTCTTCGTTCATTTCTACCCTCTTCTTCCCATTGCCCTCCACCTGCCATCTAAACAGAAACCTGTACCGCACCAGCTTCTCAACAAACGAGAATTCTGATCATCCACCGCTTCTTCACCGAACAACATCGAAACTATGACGTTCAAGGTTATGGGGTGTATTGCGGATACGCCTTAAGCTCTCTCTTCTCCTAGTTTTCCGAGAGGAACCTTTGCTATTGCCTTGACGCACGAATTACGAAATATTTCGAAAACGTGAATGTTAAACCGCGCTATATCACTTTCCACTCTGCCAACGAATCCAATGAATCTTTCCGTATATTCTTTGACTTTTTGACAGCAACTTCTTATCTTGCTTAATGATAGGGCGATTGGTTTATCGCGATGACTAATTTTAAGGATTCGGTGTGCTTCTTAGCTCTGTAGCCGAACGAAAAAATATTGATTTCCAGTAAAAAAGATTGTCGCAGCTTTTCAATTTTAGTAATCTTCTTCCGATTGTCTAAATAAAAATTTAATATCGATAAAGACGATAAAAGATAGCGAGTCGGATTTCGTATTATGCTCGGTATTATTGTTGACTTAGTATTGTAATCCACGTTAACTTAACCATATTAAATTAGTTTCGAATTAATTTAAAGTGAAATTTATGCATCCCCTATTTTCTAGCGTGGCGAAAGCCTTACCGCTTGCCCGTCTACACGCCTGTTGCTGCTTTCATCGAGCAACGTTTGCTCCCAAATAATTGATACACGCGCACGGTCTAATATAAAATTATAATTGAATTTTCAGCTTTGTCTGAATTAATTAACAGCAAAAACTTCAGTTTTATGACCAAGTTAAACATTCATCGACTGATAACCGTGGACACTGCCAGGCAACCGCCACCCATCGCTCGCTAATTAAGCGCAAAGTTGAAACTCTAACCTATAGTACACCGTAATCAGATTATGAATTTGGTCCTGAATGCAACGTTACATGGCTGCTGCGAGAAAATTGATAAGACAATGCTTTGTCCACCGTACCGGTTTCGGTATCGTTTTAGCTGTAAATAGGCGAAAAATTGATTCAATAAATAATCTTGTTGTTATCCGCGTACAAAGCCGTAATTAGCTAAATACGGTTCATCAAGTCGATCTTTCACGAAACTCAATCGTCGTCGTCGTCGTTTCTCGTGGCAAACGGCCGATTCATCGGGACACAGCGTCGTGTCGCTACGAAAGCCCAGAGGAAACGTACAAAGTTTTGACAAATAGAGTCAATTTCGCCTGATAACGCAGAAACGTAATGAATTGTCGTGACGAGACATCGCGGGGGAAGTCGAATGCACCTTAAATTTGACGAGATCAAGGATAGGCCATGGATCTGGAACCTGGTGTATGCAACAAACAAAGTTGAACAATAATTCAATCTTGCCAATCTCCGTTTGAATCCCTTCGTTTCTCGTCGTTCTCTCTTATTATCTCGACTAGCGACTCCTTTCAACCTGGAAACTGCACTTACGATACGTGAGTGTTCGAGTCAGCGTAACGCCGCTATGTACACCTATAACGGAAACTACTGGAATTCTGGCGCAAATACACAATAGGAAAGCTCATATTGCATACAGACTCGTGCACAAGGCACAAGGCATCGGGGGAGAGAAAGAGAGAGAGAGAGAGAGAGAGAGAGTTTGGTAATTTAAGTGAAATCCAGAATCTCATTTCATCGACCTCTCTAATATCGCAAAAAGCCATTGACACTACTGCAAGCGCCATGCGCTCTCCACGATTCTCGATAAAATTTCATTTCGCCGATCTTGCAATTGACATTCTTCAACGAATGGCGCCATTTTTTAATAACGCGATACCGGCTGACAGTCGCGACTGTACTTTTAGTTATATCGAAAGGTGGCTTTTCAAAAGAGGCAGATAAAGTTCTCAAAGGGACAGAAAAATATTTTCTGTAAAGATAGGTGAATCGATTGCGTAAACTGATTTAGCAGTGGTTCACGGTGGTGATTCGATTCGTTGTCAATCCTTTGATACGAGAAGTAAAGAAAACCATTGATACTTTACTTGGAATTTGCGAAATTGAAATGTCCGCTTGTTTGTGAGAATTATGAATTTTTAATTTTTATCTAAATTCTTAGAAATTGCATGCAGGCACGTTCGATATCGGAAAGTGAATAACGAATACCATTTTCCCATCGAAAAAATTTTCGATATAATCAATCAGCCGACTGTGGAATCGTTGAACTCTTATCGACGGTTACCCAGAAGTAGTTACAACTCGCGAACGCGTGTATTAATTTCTGCGAACCAGCATGAAAATTTCAATGATAGTACCTGCATTCTGCCAAAATGGCTATTAGCGATCCATCGGGCGTATCAGCATATGTAATCGCTAATTAAAATGAGCCACAAAGAGAATTTCATACATAGCCAACTACGCGATACCGTATCGGATAGCCTTGTCGTTACATTTCCAAAACCACTCTAATCTAGCCCTCAAACTGATTTAACGAATCCAAAAAAATGTTTCCAGCAAACATAAAAAAAGAGAGAAGAATGAATTCAAAGAATCAAAATGAAACAGAATTTCAACGAAAATTCCTTATGACTATGGTGTTCCGTATCAGAGCGCTCATTAACGCACTTACTGTTCCGCGTAGCTGTAACAAGGGTGGTCGATCGAAGCTGCAAGGCGGAAGGGAAATCAGGTTTCGGGTATCACAGATCGGCCGATCGTCGTGTAAAGACTTGTAAACCAGCCGTGGCACAAGCTTAGTATCCGTGTGTGCAAATAGCTACAGATAAAAGCCAACACGAGCATACATCTCTCGGTAAGGGAGACTACGAAGAAGATCGAGGGAGAGAGAGAGAGAGAGAGAGAGAGAGAGAGAGAGAGAGAGAGAGAGAGAGAGAGAGAGAGAGAGAGAGAGAGAGAGAGAGAGAGGAGAAGGAAGGCGAATGGAAGAAAAGGTATCTAAAGGGTAAAGGGACGCTTGCTCGTACAAGCCTTAGGCTTAATCGAGGCTCAGATGCAGGGGGTTTCTTCTTATCGGGCGAGAAATATATTGGGTTCCGGTTCGCGTTACGTACGATCTGAAACCTCATATAGTAGGCGTGTTCGCGTAATTAAGCCGCAAGAGATTTGCATACGATCTGACAGATACACCGCCGTACAAACCGGCGCCGCGAAGAAGAAACCTTCCACGGATGAGCCAGTTTTATTGCTTCAACCAGACGGCTGTTAAACACTTTTTTGCCAACCGTCCATTCCGTAAAAATTCTTCAGTTTTAATGCAGTTTCGTCTGCCCTCGCTTGTAATTAACGTGGAAACGTCGCCTGGGACAATATGAAGCGTTTAATTGCACAATTATAATTCTAAGGAGCTTCGAGGACAGATGCACCGGTGCCGCGCTCTCTAAAGTAAAAAATAATCCCTATTGTCCAGAATAATTAGTATTTCCCATTTCCCTACTACGTTTCCGCGCCACTGTGCGTGACTGCGAGTGTCTTCGATGTTACTCTGAAAGTTTATTATCTCTGCTATATATTGTTTATTCTTACCTTGTTTTTAACGAGACAATCCCAACGTTGTATACAGAAATTTTTATTTTAAGCGATGGGTATTCGTTCCAATTATTTCACCGTGATATTCGTCGACGTGTGCTACAATCGCTAACAAGGTATATTCGATGATCGATAAAGAAAGTCCCTAAAGAGATTGAAAGTATTGTGATATTGTGAAAATGTGATCCCGAATACACGAGTAAACGACGTGGATCATTTTGGACGCCACGTTTCCATACATACGGTGGTTCCATTAAATCAAATATAAGCTGAAATCAACCACGTTACCACGTTAATTGGGCTGCAATTTGGGATGGGTCCCCGAGCGCGAATGATTAGGATGATTCACGAAACAGGCTCTATCCCCTGACTCTGTGACAGGGCCTGAATCGATTTAGGTCTAAATAAAATTTAGCAGAAAAGCTACGACATCTGCCGCGTCCATTAGATCATGATATCAGGTAATCATTAGCGGACCAACGTGTAGAATATACTACCTCGTTAGTGCGATCCAGTGTACATACATACGTATGTGCACACAGCCAGTGCATATACATGGCCAGAGCCATTTACAAACGCAGTCGTCGCACTGCACCATTCCTCCGAGCGATAAACTTTCTTAATTTATACTTGTCGATACCGTTGACCGGTTAAATCGTTTGGGGAATAGGTTCACAAAAATAAAAACGAGAAGGGAGAAAGGGGTTAGACGATTTCCAATTATTCTTATAACCTTTTATGAAAGATATTTATTTCGACTACTCGGTTGTCCTCTTTGTATTTCAACTTTTGTCAGATCGAAACGGAACGAAATCACCGGGGAACGATTCCAACGTTCCTGAGAATTTCATAAATCTGAACTATAACAGTCGACAAAAATACGTACTCTCGTGGAACATATTGTTTTATGGAATTGGTCTCTTATAGTAGAGAAAATATTCTTTGATTCTACTTTTTATTAAAGAAAGATATTTTTTCAGTACTCGGTGAATTTACCCGGGCTCTGACTCCTTTTTGAAAATACATTTTTCATACTGATACGATAGTTTCATTTTCTCTGCGCGTTGTATAACTGTAGGAATATCGCGTGCGTTCCATTATTTCATCGAGTATAATCTGAACTATCACGACAGAGAAACGTAATCCCATTGATTATGTCATTTTTGCAAATGTAATACATATATATTACATTATATACGTATAACAGTGATATTAAATGTATTAAATATTCTATGTAATACGCAAATAGAATTACCAGAGCCGAAACTCTTGAGCGGAAAGCTTCATTTTTGAAAATTGAAGTAAATTTCCTAATTAAAAGTTTCGTTTCTATTATTTCGAGTTCTTAAATTTAAAAAGAGAATGTGCGCATGTGCGAACGGGGATTAGATCGACTATTGCAGCGTTTGAGTTAATTAATTTTTGCTTAGTTAGTTTAGAAAAATTGTCTAGAAAAATTTTCTCCTATATTTTACTATAAACTAGGGAAACAGAGTTGTTCGATTAAACAAAACAAAAAAGAAAAAATATCGAATCGCGTTCCCCCGAGGTAACTAAAATTAAATTCGACAAAAATATTTTTCGTACCTATAACCTCTTTCCGGCATCGAACCGTTTCCTTTTTTTCTTTTTTTTTTTTTCGCCAAGCGAGCGAGCGAGCGAGTCACTTCGTTTTATAGCGCGATATCTTTCGAAGAAAAATGTTGGAGCAACACAGGAAGACACAGTTCTAAGCAAGAATTTTTCTCGATGTTCTAATTTTACGCGAGAAAAAACAAATAACCATGTTCGCCGATGCGTAGTTTGTTATTCTGTTTCCCGCAATGTTGCGTCACGAAAATGCAAATATTGTTATACCATGAAGTTTAAACACTACTACCCCAAATAGACAGAGCACTCATTGGGGGGTTAGCTGGTTGAACGTTGGAAGAAGATAAATGCACGCCTCGCATGTACATATGTAGTTTGAGCTAGTACGTTACAACAGCAGAGAGAGAAAGAGAGAGAGAGATTGCCATCTGAGAAAAAACTCAATTTGATAAAACGCTGATAAGACCTTTGCGCCTTCTAATTAAGATAGACTGATTAATTGGACAAGCGTTTATCTCGTCGATGCAGAAACGATGAAAGAAACAACGGATTCTGCTGTTTCGATCATTAGTTAACTTTTCCGCGAATACTTTTCGATACTTTTTCATATATCACATATGGCATAAAAGATACATGGAGAGTTATAAAATGAAATTTTACAAAATTCCTATGTGACGAGTACCATTGTTTTATATGTAGGTGCCAAAAATTCACGTAGCTCGTCGAACGATACGATAGAATAGTAGCAATTCCAAAAAATATTCTTCAAGAAAAGTATTTAGTATCAATCATAAAATATTTACCATCACTCCGCTGCACGTCAGGATTTTTAATCTCGCGAATCTATCGTACGCGAGGAATAAAGTATTTTTGCAAACAATAAACGCATCCCGTAAGTGCGCCCGTGTGCACACGTTGCGCTGATATTCAGTTTACCGTGTGAACGAATATTTTTCATTTTATACATCAAAGTGCACTTTTGCGCTCGCCAGAGAACTATACGCATTTCCAAATGCAATTAATGGGAAGAACATTCAGCCCGAAAATAGTTGCAAATTTGCTAAACATTCGCCCCTCTTTAAAAATAAAATGGACAAAAAGCTTTTCAATGCGGTAATGCTGAATCATGTGTAAAAATAGGAAAATTTTGTTCTTTCTTTTTTAAAAGCGTACTTTTTTTGTATTTTTTTTTTTGTTTTTTGTTTTTTTTTTTGTATACTATCAACTGTGTGGAAACTAGGTTGCATTTTCTTTGTATATTTTAAAAATAAATGTACAAAGTCGTATTTCCAAAATTAACGATATTATATTATTATTAACGATGTTATTGGATCAAAGTGAGAATTAACGGCCGATTGATACATAGTTCTTTGGTAAAAAAAAAGAAAGAAAAGTTTTAAAAGGCCCAGGAAACACGTTTTGCAGTGCAATAGCCATCTTCGCCACCGTGAAAACGTAACATCGAAATTGAGCAGGATATTTCGCTTCTCCGTGGAACAGTTTGGCGAGCCTCAAAGATAATCGAACAAGTTAAACTCTTGCGAATTCAACTTGAAGGCTGTAACCAAAGTTGGTGCTATCGCCTAGCGAGTCTAATCGAATTGGCACCCGGGCAAAAGTTCAACGGGAACTACGCAACTTTCGACCCACGCCACACATTTGGAAACAGAAATTCATATCGGACCTTTTTCGCGGGGCTCCATCTGATTTTTACCAAGTCACGAACTAACCTTTGAACTCCGACGTCGCTCCGATTTTCAACCTTTTTATAGTAGCCGTGATTTTATCCCCCACATTTCTATTTCTATTTAAACCTGTCTTTTTATCGTTTCACGTTAACGTTAGAAAAACTAGCTGAATCGTTTTCATCCGCGAGCGAATTCATAAAAGTCGTTATTTCCTAACATCAATATCAAGCGTAATTTTATGTATTTGCAAATTTGTTTCTTCAAAGACAGAAATCTTCTCGTCTTTGCTTAAAATAGTAGATATTATTAGATCGATAAGCCTTTATTGTCTCCATAGTTAAACATTATTCTAAATACATATGTGTATAACTGGTGAAATCGTGGAGCGAAATACGGGCCCGCCTAACTTCACACCCCAACTATCTGCTTAATAATCTAAAATCTAAGAGCTTGACCCCTCTGATAATTTCCTTGCCACGCTGGGCGAGGTCAGATCGTAATCTAATAAACGTACCACGATACCGAGGTCGGTACTTCTCGTAATTATCAAACGCGACACAATACCACGACCATTGTCGAATACACAATTTCCTTCGAAATGTATTACACCTGCTCGATGAACTTTATACACGTAGTATCGTTTCGCATCGTTCGTTGTTAATTTATTGCCGAATATCGTGTGCAGGTGAAGAAAATACTTGGAGAAAATTATGGAAAATTTTCAAACGCTAATAAAATGACTAATTGCAAATAGATTATTGTTATTATCGGTATTATTCGGGACCCTTTTCGTAATTTATCTAATATTGTTTTACATAACAAATTTAACTAACGACGGAACAAGTAATGCGTGTGTACGTGCGTGATTTATGCTGGTATGGTAAAAAATGCATAAGAAGGTTTTATTGTCAGTGAAAACTAACTAGTTAATTTCTAATCGATACTGTTGCAAAATCCAAGAAAACCAGACGAATATATCTAAGTTCTCCAATTAAATGGTGCAACGATGTATGTTTTCAAAAACGAAGTGTACTCGGTGCTCGAGGGTTGTAGCATGGTGACAAAAAATAATAAAGATAATAGGACAATAACTGTGTGCTGTTTGATGGGTAACAGCCTGGGCGAGAAAGAACCACGAGAGGAAGGTCTATAAAACTATCTTCTGACGATTAAACTCGATTCGACCGATAATTTCCTCTTCAAAGCCCACTCGAGTTCATGTCTAAAGCCGGCCACAAAGCAGCCACACGGCCGCGTCATTATATTTTTCGCAATTATCTGTAGGATGGGCACTCGGTCGACTCGTTGAAAATAAAAGAGAAAAAATGGGAGAAGAGAGGGGAAGAAAGAGAGGGAGAGAGAGAGAGAGAGAGAGAGAGAGAGAGAGAGAAAGACAAAAGAGAGAAGGAGAGAGAAAAAATGGAGAAGAACGAAGAAAATAAAACAACCACAGCTTCGGTCGCTTCATCAGTTCGTTAAAAAGTTGCGGGGCCGGCGTTTGGCGGTGATTTCTCGTGTGACGTCGCTTTTCCGCGCCAGCTTCTCATCCCGCGCAATAACAACCGGTGTCCCTGCCATTTAAAGCCCGGAAAATGAACGAATACCTGCATTGGATGGTAACAGAATTCATGACCACTTTTTCGCAATAACTTTTTCGCGTGAAATATCCGCATTTCGTAAGATATTCTACTGATTTTAAAAAGTATCAGACGACAAAGTATTTCCAGTTTCTTTACTCTACGTTCATTATTGGGCGCGACAATCTTCAAATTTATGTTAATTTTTTTATCTCCAAAAAATATCTATTTTACCGTGAACGATAAAATGTTGCGTTCGAACAAGATTGCCGCAGTCTCTTTGATTCTTTTTAATTACCACGAGCTACCCGTAGCGGGGCAAGGTGAATACTAAATACAGTACACGATATTTGAACAAATTCGAACAAACATTTACAAATTGTGATGCTCACTATCATCCGCAAACAGACCGTCCCAGGGAAAAAATAAATAATCTGGAAAAATATTTCCCAATACCGTACACAATTGTATTTAATTCTCCCTTTGGAAAACAGTCGAATTACTCGATCATTCGCAGGAAAAAATGGTACGTTTTCCGAGCGGTGTTATTCGCTCACCACTTTTCACCTGGTGGAATAGCGCCGTTTTCCTACCGGATTCTCATTTTGCGCATCAACAATACACGCAAACAGGCCGATGTATTTCTGCATGGGCCGTTCGATGCGGTTTCGCCAAATCGACATGGGGTTGTTCCTATGCGGCATGAGCTTCTCTATTTATTTCGCCGCTATCCACCAACGCCATTGTCCCCCGGGGGCGGAAAACGCAAAAATGTATTTTTCGAGAACGATTCGCGGTAATCGGAAGTCATCACTGGCTCTCGCGAAAAAGGTCGCTTTTAAATGTTATTCTCTTTTCCACGGATCGCTGCACTTTGCCACACACGCAGCTGGATCATCCAGCTGAATTATTGGCGAGCATGGCGTTCGACGGTCCGCACTGTAAACGCCGCCGTTGCATTTTTCACCGTTCATAACGTGCCCGTAAACAGATTAAATGTTAAAATCCTCCGCCTTCATTATCTTTCAGGTTGTGTATCGTCGAGCGTTTTACACGAGATAAGCGCCGATCCGAGATCCAGCAGGATAGATCGCTTTTGTTGTTCGTCCATTGCTCGAAAAAAGTACCGAGAATTCTCAATGAATACTAAAGTATAGTGAAAAGATTATAGCGGAGTATCGTGGAAGTGATTACCAGCGTTAAAGCGCGTCTCGACTTTATAAAGAGCGAATGTGCACATGCAAAAGGAAATAGTTGAAGCAGTTGAAACAAGAGAAAAGAATTGAGAATGAGAGAAATTACAAAGGAGAAAGTTGAAAAAGAGTTTCTAGAGAAGTGAGAGTGTGAGTTTTAAGCGGCAGTATGGCTAATTCGAATTTAACAAAAGTTACGATATAGCAGCTATCAGTGTATCGTTCTGATTAACTGTAGGTCCAGTCATTTTAATCCACAGCTAGAAATCTATTAAGAAACCTACACCAGATCGTATGATTGCTAGAGACGTTCAATATCTTGAATGCAAGCAAATGCGGCAGATTTTCGAACCGTCGCTACCACGAGAAGAAAACCGCAGAGAAATATTTTTCCCGCCGAGTGCGCGAATTACGAGGTGCGAATGAAACAAAAACGGTAGTAAAGGAAAGTGGAAGGAAGAAAGAGGTACAACCGGAAGGGTCAACCAAGATTGGAATAATTTCGAGCGCGTGGGTCGAGCGGACTGACTGAAAGCCGTTTTATCGCCAAAGGGCTAGCAAACGAGAAATCGGAAAAAAGAATATGTACTTCGTGGCAAGGGCGTGCATAAACTTTACGGTCAGCCTGTAAGACACGGCCTGTCTGCGTCGATGTCTATTTATTTCCATCAAAATCGCGACAGAATGTTTAAAGTGTAGGTATTTTGAATTTCTCACTGAAATAGAGAAGAATTGTTCGCGTATCGCGTAGGATTGGTCTAGAACACTTATGATTAAAACATTCTGTTCGCGATGCAAAGCGTCCTGCTTGACTTGAGAATTCCTGATGCACTGTAAACGAAGGAATTTTTATAGCTGTTCTAGTCGAAGAGGAAACTACCGTCTAACGAGAAAAGTGGTGAGTCTCGGGTGGAAAGTTTCCCCGATACGGGCGACCAGATTTTTCCGCGATTTCGTCAACAATCTTATCGGCGAGAATAAACACCGGGCACGGTGCATATCTAATGGAAGAGAAATAACGCGGAGAGCAGCGCGTTTCGTGACAACTCACTTAAGGCTGTTTGAGTCGATGAATCAATGTTTCAGGTGTAGCGTGTAACTGATAAATTCATCGCTTTTGATTCGTTGCATTCGATATAAGATCAACCGGAAGTGAACAATGAAGCGCAAAGAAGGAGTCTTGATATTCAGATCCGAATTGTTTATAATTTACATATTTTCAAATGTTTGCAGTTTTAAGTTTGAATGAATTTGGACGAGCGAATTCGGACCCTTAAAATCCGAGTTCTTCAAATTCTACCCGAGAAGAAATTGTTTTCAATACCGAATTCTACCCTTAATTAAGGGTTAATAGTTTACGTAAGCACATGATGATTAATGGATCCCTTCTTACGGCGTAACGTTTAATAACGAGCAACGTGTACATCATTAAACTAGCAGATTAAATGTAGAAAGTTCAGAAAGCTTTCATCGTCGGGGCAAACCTTTCGCAACGAGTTGCAGGTAAAGCGAACAACATGGAACAAGGAACGATACGGAGTCGCGGAATAATTGCAAAGACGTGCATTAACCGATATACGATATACATCCTCCTGGTAAAAGGGAAACTTTTGCGTACCTGTAATCATCATGATGCTAGAGGGTTAATACACGTTTAAACGTAGAGGCGACGCATAATAGCAAGGTTGCTCTCTAATTTGCGTGAACTTTACGCGCCGCGCGCAAAGCTACTTTGTTTACTTAATGTCCAACTTTATTCCATCAATTTAGGGCAAGTTTGGAGAAGTCCTGTTAAATTTGCATGTTTCTAGTCGAAGTCAGGAACATCTATCCCGGCTGTAACATCAATCATCATCCCAGCATCTTTGTACATGTTATGTAGTAGTTAATAAACTGAAAATATCGAGTGTTGTTTAAAGCACGCCTTTATCGCGAGAAACTGATTAAGTCTCTGACAAATTTCCACGTTGAAATTTTCTTAAAGCGAGTTGTTACATCGTTATTGCATTATCGAAAAATTACAATCGAAGAACTGAGTAGAAAAATTGTACGAGCGCATCTTTCTCAAAGAACTCTTTCGATAAATCAAATTGACCAGCTGCACTTCCTGTAGATTATTCGGGCGTAAGAAAGGTGAAAAAAAAAAAGAATTTCACTTCAGTCTAATTAATCGAGAGACGTAGCTCGAATTCTAGGATAAAATCGATAAGGTGTTACTTTTATCTCTTACAGGTTTTTCAGTGGAATATATCAATGGATTACGGACACCAATCCCAAGCGTCTGATGGTCACCATTCGGGAAAGAAAGCCAGTCATTGCAAAGAATAGTGAACGTCTCTCACGATAATATATGTCCCTATATCAGCCCGGAAACCACGATGCATTCTCCAGCCGTCATTCAGAAGTTTTCAATCACTCGACATGCAATCCGAGTCTTTGATCCATCGAATTTTTACACGTTCGCCGTGATAACGAGACGCTTAACTTTTGACTCGTGGAGAACATTGTTGATCCGACCCTCGTATTTCTTCTCTTAATCTCGCTATTTTCTTACCTTGTAATATATAAAATGTTCGGATGAAAGTTGTTCGTTGTATCGCCAAGTAGGTATGTAGCAAAAGTAAATTGTTTCCAACAAAACGATATTTTCATTAATGAACTTACAGTAATGAAAAATAAGAGCGTATTTCTTTCCACCGAACAAGACGGACGTTTAATACGTTACAGCTTGATATATCTCTCGTACCTCTAAGACGAAGTAATTACAGCAAGTTAAGAAAAAGTAGTCATCTAGTGACGACGGAGCAAATGCATGGAGCTAAAATCGGGCAGCAATCGCGAACCAACGAAACTCGCGAATCGACAGCGATTAAACGAAATGATCGGTCTGTTCGATAGGAATGGGGAAGGGGAGAGGTTTGAATCCGGAAGCCGGCAGGGATCGAACACGATGTTTCTGTTGAATGGAGGGGTTGACGTAGACATAATCGAACGGGTGCGAAGAACGTCATACGCACTTCGTGTTCACGTGGACGACGTGACCGGATTGCTGGCTCGACCGATTTGAAAGAATTGCGAGTCCATCCACGTAACATAAAATATAGTAAATCGGGCAGAGAGTAATGCCTGGCTCGTAAATAACATGACATATGTTCGTAGGAGGCACGGCTGGCATGCACGCGGTAAATCTCCCTCCCGAACGATCGATATAATGGCGGCCGATTGCAACGTTACGCGCGTGCACCGATCGATCGAACCGGACCGGGTTTAGCCGTGTTACTTCAAAAACTTTCACAGACTTGAAAGCTGCCAAGGGCCCGACCTGCACCGATCAACGTCAAGTTTCCAGGACGTTCCGCGGCAAAACACGGCTTCCGCCGTCCTCACTGCCTTCAGATACCGCCATTGTTACCGGTGGTTACTTACGAACAAGGAGAATACCGACGTGCCCCCTGTTTAAACTTTACTCCGCACGAGGAAAACAATATCCAAACGCGTAATGGTATCTGGATGTCCATATCAATCGCTTCTAGCGTGGATTGTTTCTCACAACAGAAATATTAGTGCTAAAACTTTCACAGAGGGAATTGGCAGGGAATAGATGCAGACAAGGGGCTGTTGTATTTTTCTAAGAATAATAAAAGTATTTCAGAAATTGCGACGTACGTTACTTTACTATCTGTTACTCTATCTTTCTTATTCAGTGAAACCAAAATTAATTCTGAAGCGTGATAATTTTTTGATGGAACTGAATTATTCGTAGCTTAAGAAGGAAAAGGGAATACTTTTCTGTTAATTATTAAGCGCTGGAAAAATTGTCAACGCAACTAGGCTGCCTAACATATTCTGTTATTATCGGCTAAGCAATAGATCGACTTATGTAGAAGCTTCTACGCAGCTTCAGTAACGTTGTAAACAACTTTGCCGCAAGTTTCTCACGACACGATGAATCAACTCAACCATTGAGAGATCAAAGCCAAGTTCGCAGAAAGCTAATGTTCGCCGATTAACTCGATCATTGAACACGTCTCGGCAAACAATCCTCCGTCATGAACAATAGTTTGCTACTTTATATGAACAGTTCGATAAACATTTCTACATATCCTTGCTTTGATAAAAACGATATCTCGTTCATAAAATACCTAATCTTCCAACACTTTATAGTATCTTTCGCGTGTCCACACACATGCACATATGAAACAATACAGTTACTACAATGTTTCCGTAAAATGCATTCGAGGATGGAATTAATCCAGGAAAGACAAGAGAAACGATTACGTAGATCCGGAGAAAACCGCGCGGAGGTAACCGGAAGCACATGGGCAAGCCATGACGCGAAGACCATCGCCGAGAGCATGGTGTTCGTATGCAGAAAAATGCAAATTCCCTCGTCGTTCAGGATTATATACTCGCCAGCTAAGTGTCTAAGAGGAAAATAGAGGAGATCAAGCCCACTACGGAAGCGATACAATCGCTTCCACGGTGATTCAGCCGGAGCTTATTTAATTTTACGTCTTGCCTGTAGCCGGCCATCACGCGAGATTCGGCCGAGATGCGGAACTTTGATTCGACGGGAGATTGATTAAAACTGATTGCTCAATTACTTCCAATGAAATTTGTTTTCGAATCGCAGATTTTCCACCATCTTGACCTCTTACCATTGCGCGAGTTTATTAAATTCGTTAAGGAGAGAAATTAAAAATTCGTTTACGCGGTTATGCCCGGAAGAGTTTTAACGAGCTGAAACATACGACCGCTTCGTTAGGTCGGCGTAAAGAGGAAACTGGCACGCGATAGTTTCGTTTACCTGCAATAATCGAAATGAACTTGCCAATTTTAATGGAATAATTTTAACAGAGTAATATAACGACTTCTTAATTTAAAAAGAAAAAGAATGATGTACTTCTAGTTCCTGCCGCAAGAAATTATCTAAAAGAAAAAAAGAAAAAGAAAAGCAAGAACGTACGATTGCCATTTTATTCGCGCATTCACATTCAAACCTATAAAAAGAAAACCTATAAAAGGAAGAAATATAAATCTTCAATATTTCGCTATACCATACAAGGAATTTCAATTCTATTCCGTGGTCTCTACCGACAAATAACCTACGAACAAATGACCAACGAGTGATTACTATTTATTCTCCTATTTCACACTCCGATCGAAGTAGAAGGAAAAAAAGGAATCGTCTTGCTTTATCGGAAGCAAAGCGTCGCGCCGCGCTTAACGCGAAAATGAAAGAGGCTGATTCGACCTCGGGTTTCAATCTGAAAGTGCTCGACACACGCCCGATTGCTCGGTTTTCCATACAGTGCCGATCGACGATTAATACTCTTCCCTTTTTGATCGCTCCTTTGGTCTATCTAGATGTGTACGCGACCACGGGCACGATTCACACGAACAGAAACAAGCCAAAGTAACTCGATGTTGCGCGTGTATCCAGCCAGTTTCATCAACCGATTTCGCAATTATCGAAGAAATAAGGGGACAATTGCATTTAGCTGCGACAAATCGCCACGCGGAGCTCTGGACAGGCAGTACATCGTCGGAAACGAGAGGCACGGGAGGAAACAAACATGCCCGGAAACGTAATATGAAGTTCCAGGCTACGCGACCCGTTAATCTAACAGCCTGATGATGGTTGAAACCGTTTTACTCATCAAGATTGGCTTGTCGTTAGGGGGTTCCGTTCCCCGAAAATTTACTGACTCTTGATTGCTTTCTCCGGCGTATAACCCGCCCTTTTCAAGACCGCCGCGTCATGCCAACTACGATCACCTCCTATCCTTAAATCGACAAATTAAAGTTACTATTTCATAGCATCGGGATGGAATCGACGACCGATTCACAATTTTATTGAATTTTTCATTGATCTTGGTTTTTTTCAATCTTTCTTTTATATATAAATGAAACGTATATACTTAAATTTGTATACGCAATAAATAATCCTAAAATCGTCTCTGTTCGAAAAATAGTTAAATTATTTATCCCTTCTGTATTGTACCGAGTCAAGCGATCAAACTCCTCTTCCGAAGTTTATAGACTCAAAAACGGGGAATCGTAAATCCATTTGAAACCCACCGGTTGTTCTAATCATTTTGTCGAACACGCTAAAACTGAGGCAACAGCAGCATTATTTGAATAATTGAACGATCGCAACATACGTGTCGGTAGCAGAAGACGTTTTTAGTTCCAAATTTCAAGAACGTACGATCATCTTCTAAAAGTGCCCTCGAATCCTGGCCAAGTACCAGATTTTTAACAGTTTTCCCATGTCCGAGCTTGACGATCCATCGTTTCTATTAAAAGACTTTCATCGCCAGCCAATAACCATTAAATAACGCCGAAAAAATCTATAAGATCAGGCTGACCTCCGCTTCATTCTGTCCCATAAAACAGTGGAACCACCGAAACGTGGAACCGTCGACGCGACGGTTCAACGAATGAGCACAGGCGAGGGTATCGGATAATACAGAGAGACCTGGAAACAGGCGGGGTGAAACGGTGTGGCGGAGGATGGAGAACCGAGCAAGGCAGCCTAAGTGAAACGAATGTCGGTAGTTTCCCGAAGCAGTTTCGGGATGTTGTAACGGTGTCAACTTTGTCCATTAACCATCGATTTCTCTCGGCGCGTTAGCCAACTGGGCTGAAGCGTTTACCCCTTTTCGCTGATAGCAGTAACTTCGCTCCGGCCTGACAACTTTTACAGTTTTACGCTTTCTCACCAACTTTTTTCCTTACACCTGGCTGTCGTGATGCGGTTAATTGCGATCGTTGATGAAATACGTTGTCCAACGAGACTCGAACTTTATTCGCGTAATTCCATCGGGGGCAAATCGGATTTCGTCGTATAAGTTCAGCGAAACGAAGCAATTTCAACGCGAATTTTATAGATCATTTAATAGAAATTTTATCGCAAAAACTCTTAACTCGTGGACGAGTTCGTTTTCCACCAATTGATCTTTACCTCCAATGAACATATAACGTGTACGTACCTCGACGATATTTAAAATTCAACTGTCGCCTATAACAATTTCACGCGCAATTTCCAGGATAGAGGCAAACACTAAAAACCAACGTTCCTCTGTTCCCCGTATAATCTGCCAAAATTCCCAAGCTTTTTGTCGCGACGACGAAGGGAGGGTCGCGTTACTAGTCACCTTTTGCGTGCACTCCCATGTCTCAGGAGATGAATATAAATAAGGGTATTAAAGCAATAATAATACTCGGCTTACATTAAGTCAAGTTACGTTCATGGAGACTTACCGTCGCACTTGAAATTAGGTTTCACGCGTAGAGCTGTCGCTCTTCCCCCTTGACTACGAACGAATGACGGGTGTTCACCGAATGCCGACGAACAAACACCATGAATATTTTAACCGGTGAATTAACGCCAAGGTAACACACATCTTGTTTTATGAAGCAGCCTGACAATAAGACCATAACACGGATTTAGCAAGTTAATCCGTTCGGTCGGAACGCGCGTGGCCTTGTTCCACCCCACTTTTAATTAAGAGCGCAATCATTCCATCGTAATCCAATACTCGATCCCCCTTCCTACCTGTCCATCGCAATTCCCAACCCCCTCCCGACTTACCCGCACTAAAGTTAAATTCGCCATAAAAAAGTTTCCACTTGTTCTTCTTTCATTACTCGTCGACGTTAACTTTCGCGCCAAACTTTTGTCACTTGAAAATGAATTTTTACACCGATGGCGATCGCTATATTAACAAACCGACGCGGCGACTTATCGTTACAACTCGGTTAAATTAATATTTTGCTTTATTTTCTTTTTTTTTTTTTAAACGACGAATTAAAAATATTTTGTACGATCGCAAGTATACAAATGATTGTAAATATTAATTCTTTCGTTGATAATGCCGATTTTACGTCCACTTTACATCTACTTTAGGTGTCGTCGTAGAGGAAATCTGTGCAACACGAATCGCTACAATTGATAAATACGTTACAGCGCTAAATACACATCAACCACGACGCTATGTATCAAATGCAAATAATAAATCGCAGTTACGAGCAGATATAAACGAAATATTCTATGATACGATATTAATGCGTTACGATGTGCGAGATATCACGAGCGTGACCAATTTTCGTAAACTGTTCCCTTTGATGTAGTAATAAAGCGTTTACTATCGCACACGGATGCGTATCTCGAATCATAAAGTCCATTTTATAACCCTAAACTCTTCTGTCGTTTCCCTGATCATCGTTCACGAATCAGTGGGCGCTCAGCTCCCTTGCTTTGTGCTCGGCCGCTTTTACGTTTGAATTTTAAGCAGTGCTTTTTCCTCTCGGCGCTCAACTTTTCCGCTTGTTGATCACGCTCAAGTGGCTAGCGTAAAATCACCGCGTTATTTTCGTACTTTCAATTTCCCCGCTTCTTTGATAATCCTTGAAATTAACCTAAATCTTTATTTGGAGCGTTTCGCAGCTTTACGTAACTTTCTGACACACGTTCACAGCTATAACTTCTAATAATAACATAATTAATAAAAAAAAGTATATATCATTATCGTGGGCAAATGTCGTAAGACGTCGGAAAATTTTAATAAAGTTCAATATCGAAGATTTCCTGCGTGTACTATTCCAAGAATCGATAATAATGTATTAACTGTAATGATAAGCAAACATACGATTCCTTGTTTACGTTTACCAGGCTCAGAGAACTATGTAATGCAGCATCGCGAGCTAAAAACGTACCGACTCCGTACATCGTTTCAGACATTTATTGCGGATCATAAAGTACAAAGGAAGATAACACACACGTCCAAAATTCAATTTAACATCGAATCGATAGGAATTTGTTATCTCAACCTTTTCCTCTTTTTTTCGAAAAATTTCTTCCATTTGTATAAAACGCTTTAACCACGATGACGATTATTCACCGATATAGATATGGAAATAGATCGCAAATACGATTTGAGGGCAGCAAACTCACCAGTGAATTACCAAACTCGGACATGCACAGTTAAGATGCTCGTACAGCTTCAATCGACGTCTTAAAGAGAATCCTTGATGTCGTCAACAGAATCGATTCTGTAATCAGAGAACCATAGAATTAACTCCACATGAAATCACCAGCATCATTTAATTTTAAGTTACAACTGTACGCAAAAAATTTGAAAGCCTTTCGTTTTGTCATTGAAATCGTGCGGAAAATTTTTAAAATACTTAACATCCTTTGCTACGTTGTAGCGATATAAATTTTTAATTGAACAGCTTTTTGGGCAAGATCGTATTAACCGATTAACCGATTAGTCGATTAATCGACGTTGTTAATTTGCTATGAAGCAAAAAATTCGGTGTAACTCGATAACAAGAAAATAAGTGGCAAAGATGGTTGATGGGGTGCAAAAATAACAATGGAATGTTAAAAATGGTGAATCAAAATTCCTGTTTCGCCCGGTTGAAGTATAGTTATAAGGCGAGTACGCCCTATTAGCGCCATAGCTTTGCCGCGATGCGCTGGAAGCTGCTTAAACTTAATAGCACAGAGTAAGCTTAATGTAAGATGTTTTTATATATTTCGCGGTGATATTTTATAGAGAGATCTCATGATGAAAACAGATACCAAGCCAATCCGAAAGTCGGTTGATCAAAGAGCATAACCAGCAATCCCCTCGAAAATGTTGCGAATTATTAGATCGAGTACAATGTTTTATATAAAAAATGATAATTATAAAATATAAATAATTACTTAGTAAGTTATTTAATACGTTATTGAATAAATAATTGATAAATAATTATGATTATAATTATAAAAATATTTTATACAAAAATATTGGTAAAAATACGAAAATACCAATATGCTACAGAGATTAAGGTCTTCTACTTTTAAACCATAATTTTAGAATTTCGTAACATCATAGATCAGTAGTGACAAAGGTAAAAATGATGGAAATATCCTTTTCCACCTAATTACTGTCTTACTGACTAATTATCATAATTATCTTGGATAAGTCAGAGTTTATTCACAACTTTTCCTATTTTCAGATGTCGCATCTGTTGTCGCACCTTAACATATTTTTAAACCGTCACTAGTAATACCGTCTATGATTTATTCAAAGAAATTCTTACGACTATGGGCTCGTATAATAGTCATAATTAACCTCGTTAATAACTCCTTATATAGATTCTTGGAGGATATCCTCCAAATTATAAAATCATTTTATTATCAAGTTGCCAAATCATACCAAATTATCTTCAAATTACCTCAGATCACATTTCCACCTTCGTGACATATTCGGTACTTCTACTTTAGTTTCTGATTAATTTTATAATCTCGTTATATTCTTTCCGCCAACTATATCTAATAAAAGTATTATATTGCCGAATGATAATATATAGTATTAATACTGGAACGATGAAATTTTTTCTACGCTTTGACCGTTAAACGATTCAATTGAACTGATGTAATTTCTGGCGCACGCCTCCTCGTCATTTATAGAGAATGGGAATACTTTGCGCACCAGTAAATCTACGGCGTATTTCTATTCTCGTATCACGAGAGAGTTATTAAGGTCTGTACACCGCGTTGCATTTAGCCGACACCCCATAAAACTGCAAACACGTTGTCAACATTGGTTTTATCGTGTGCTCATCGTGACGTAGCCGATTCGCCCGGATACATACGGTTGCCGGTTATAAACTTCGCCATTGTTGCGTTTGAAACATTTCCAACCTGTTTATTCGATTGACTTTTACCATCGCAACGCGACAATCGCTAAATAGTAATAGCGTAGCTTGATTTTAGGTATCGCGAGTTAATCGAAAAAATAAAATGATATATAATGTACGAAAGAAGAAAGAGAAAGGATAGCATTTTAAAATCAATTTCAATTTCCTTTTGATATTTTTCAAGTCGGGCGATATCGAAACGGATGATCATTGAAGTTCATTTACTCGAGCGTAAGAATATTTTACAAAGGGCGAGTAGCTTCGCGATATTACCTACACGAACAAAAGCGTTTATGATGGTCTCGAAAGTACTGGCACCTAAGGCAAGAAGTTACGCCAAGTTATATGCGCACTTACGATTAAATGAAACGACTCGTAAAAGGATACATACAAATGCTGTCTAGTAAAATCCCGGTTAGAGAATTTATTCGTTCGAAAACTAGCCCTCCTGTTTTACCATCTTCGTATTATTAGACAAAATTCCGTGCCTAAATCCGCGTGGGTGTGCCAGAAAGTAGAACAAAATAGCCGACGCCGCGTTCAATAGGTCGTTACAAGACACGGCGTGTGTTCCTCCGGCTCAAGTTACCGTCCGTTAATTATATTTCAAAGACAAGCATTATTTCGATGCAGCGGAAGCTAAATCCCCATTAACGGATTCTTCGCGAGCAACTATAAATTCCTGTCTGTCAGAAATCGCGCGTTTCACCCATCGTTTACGTGCTCAACGACGTACGCAGAGACACGTTAGAAGTTGAGGAACGTTCAACAGTCGCCCGCATTGTCTTCATCAATCGTCTAATACTCCAACTCGATTAATTCTCATTAAATTCTCCGACTACGACTTACCCCCTGCTCACCCCCTGCAGAGCTTCTCCTTTTCCCAAGCAAATCAGATTAATTCCGACCGCGACGTGTTCTGCGGCAACTATTGTACTTCCGGCTAC
Organism: Bombus flavifrons; assembly: GCF_040668555.2. Taxonomy (NCBI): domain Eukaryota; kingdom Metazoa; phylum Arthropoda; class Insecta; order Hymenoptera; family Apidae; genus Bombus; species Bombus flavifrons. The sequence continues at coordinate 3,592,510 of NC_138455.1, read as the reverse complement.
TCGTTAGCCCACATTCAGAATGGTCTAAGGGTGCAATTAAACGTTGAAGTACAATTTTAACATCACCCCTGTTAACCGCGTTTCTGCTACGGTGGCCCGTCCAAATTGCCCCTCTCCTTTGGATAGTATCGGAAAATTGAGTTAAAACAGCGCCTCGTATCCTTAACACCGTGTTCCGAATACATGGAAAGGCTAAAGAGTGAGAGAGAGAGAGAGAGAGGGGAAGCATTTTCACCGCGGTCGGGAGGCCAATGGCCGCCCGTCGACGTTGGTGTGGCCGCCGCCGCCTGCACCGCAGCCAAGAAATTTCCATAGATCCTTAACGCGTCGGTGGAGCGTACGCAAAGCGGCAGACTTTGCGGCAACGCCGCGTCGTGCATCAGCCACAGGTGCCCTCTCACCGACGCGATGTCTCACCGACGCGAGGCGTTTATGGCTGTTGTAAAAGCGTCATCTCCCCTGCACGGTTCGGTAACGTATCGGCGTCCTTCGGTGTACGTGCACCCCTTTGTAACGTTCTGCTGTCACCGGTTCACACCTATCTCCCCTCTACTTCAGACCACCCTTCGATGGATTAAACGACGGCTATCGCAACATGAGCATTCCGCGTTTCATGTGAGACGCGAGATGAGGGAAGAGAGATTATACGACACGACGATGGTATCCGAATTTTAGCATTCAAAGAGCTTGGACTCTCGATATTTCCGCGTCTATGTCTACTGTTTTAAGATCGGGATGAAAGAAGAGAAGATTTTAATAGGTTTCTCTCTCTCTCTCTCTCTCTCTCTCTCTCCCTCTCTCTCTCTCAGAAGCTTTGAACGCTTTCTCTCTTAGTGGATCTATAAAATTTCTACGAAGCAATTTGACCGCGTTTTTAATTTTAGTGTTAACACTTACGCCGCTGCGTTGGATTACGATCGCGATTCCACTATAAATTTTAACGACCACGTGTCGCTGAAATTTATTCTCCTCCCTTACGAGGATCGATATAGTAGTATTACAATGTTCCTTGGCCTCTATACCTAAAAAGGGGCTAATATCGCCGTACAAAAAGGAAAGAGTCGCATACAGCTCTGTAGATTTTTTTGCAGTCCTTTTTCCTCCGTATCGACAATGTGTATAAAGGACTACACTTTCAGACAATATGGCGAAACACAGTTACATAGATCGTTATCCAGCGTGGTTTTCGCCAGCTCTTCGTGTCTCATAATCGCCTGTACCTTTGTGGCGTAGATATTAAAATCAATACAGTATGCATTTGACTGGTACACCGTAGCCACCGCTATTACCGCACGCGGGAGCCACCAGGTCGTACATACAGTTAGCTGTTATAGCTACCTCTCTATTTCGCCTCTCGCTCTCTCCCCTTCCTTTCATTCTCCCTCTAGCCTCTCCTTACCGATACACACGGGAATTGTAGCTGCAACTGCAGTGCCTTGCATCGGACAAGCAACCGCTACGGTATGCCCGAGCCTGCCAAACAGCTGAGTGAATGGATAGCTCGACTATAGGGTGTGAAACTGTTACGAAGCTAGGACGGAGAGCGATAGAAAGGGATGGAAAGGGGATGGTTTGTTGTTTTGTGGGTAAAGGCAGAAAGGAGTTGGGCCCAGTCGCTGGATAATTTCATACCAAGTTAATCAGACTGCAGCTACAGCCTCCGGAGGATGCATGCGGTGCGGAGAAGAAGCGAAGAACCGGAGATTTTGCACGAGGCTACCAAAGGAGTTAGAAAAGAGAGAAAAGGGAAGAGAGAGGAAGAGGAGAAAAAGGGAGAGTACGAAGGAGAAGAAGAGCACACGAGCATATAAGCCACGACATCAAATACTGTCCAAGACGCGCCGATGTCACGTAACAGCTGCTGCTAATAGCCTGTTTAACCGGCAGCCCGAAACCTCTCGTTCTCACGCCTAGACTAATTATAGTGTAGGTTCTTAAATTCGCGCGTGTTGCGAGCCGACATTCTGCACGCGGATACAAATAGTGCTGGCATTCTTTTAAACCGGCTGTGAGTTCGCGGGAAGGATTAAAGATGCGAAAATTATAGGAGAAATTGGAATGATGGAAATATGTAAAAATATCTAAAATATTCAAATTGAAATAGTCGTTATAATATCCAGTAGCTTCATTGCTTTACTTGTGTCAGCAACGCTTGCAACGCGTCAGTACTAGCAACAAGCGATGAACTACAAAACTGAAAGCATTATTTTTCGTTCGACCTCTGTATTTTTGAAATATTTCATGAAAAAAGCTTTTATAGAAGAGAATAATCGTTCAATTGTTGTTTGATATGCTATCGATACAAAAAAAGCAGGGCTAACACACAATCAAGATTATGGGCTTTCATCGATCGTCTTGCAATTTACAGGAAACACGTTTTCCGTTTATCGGAACGATTTATCGAATTAACCGTGAATAATTGTTACAACATGTCGGCTGTTTGCCCACCGCAGACACCGACTGAAATCTGCGATACACATCCACTGATGTCAAATATTTTTCCACCAAATACTCTTCAAATATTTAAGTTACAATGTGAGTGCGCTCGAAAGACTTTAAATTCCCAGTGGCTATGGATCTCGAATAACAGTATGCAAAACAGGCGACGTGGCAATTTTCGAACGCGAATTCCACGCAAGGATGTTAATTCCCAATGTGTATCTTTGAGCCGTCCTGGAAAAGATCCGATTATTTTTAATTTTCGACTACTTCGGTTCCATCTATATGCTATGCCTCGCGCGATAAGAATCGTCGACAAAATAAACAATCGCGTATATCAAATGTTCAATTACGAATAACTGTAATTACAGAATACAAAATTGCAGAGTTAAGGAAAACAAGGTATAATTAAACAAGTCAAACTATCATGGCCATTCGTGACTCTGCGATGCTGATTACGGGTTAATACAGCGATTAAGGCATCTAATAAACACCTAACATCAAAGTATCCCTATAACTTTGCAATTTCTCTGGAATTGAGTTTACGTGTACACCAACTGCGAACCAGTTAGGATTTTCCGTCTGCGCGCTTAATCACCGGCTGTATCAAATGCCGTGCAGTGTAACAAGCGGTATAGCGGATAGAATACCGTTGCGGAGGGAGTTACATTTGATATTAATTAATTAGCTACTGTCACTTCCCAGCAGCGTGTTCGTCATCCACCAAGGTTGCGGCGTGTATGTCAGTAGCTGGGGGTAGTTGTGCTCGAATCACCGTAGTACCTTGTGCGCCCGACATCCACCGAAAATTAGACGTTTAATTGTCCCGGACTACGAACGCAACCGACTTAACAATTTATACGAGACCCTATAGTAAATCCGACCGCGTGTCAAATGGGACAAAGCGCAATTTCGTTTATATTTCCACTCCTCGATTATTAATCGCTCCCGAAAGATAATTAAGTGCTCTTTCTCTACAATGTATGTAGTTGCAGCCATCCTATCTGATTCCTAATTAAATAATCCTATTAGTGACTTGTGTCACGTCTCTTGAAACGTGCCTGTAAGACACCGTCTAGAGGGCTACAGGTTAAGCTTCCCTATTTAGACGTACATTAGCGATCGTGGGACCACAAACCTAGTTAAGGCCCTAACGACGTCTTACAGGAAAAGATTCAATAATAGTCTACCTTACCCTGTAGATAGACGTCGTGATATTGTAGCGCGAGTCTATTTTTCCTCGTCCAATGTCCGAAAACACGATTTTTAAGCGAATCCATGAAATTGTAGTCCGGCACCGAGTCCAGCGTGGAATTCCGAAAAATTGAAGTCGCTGTGCAGCGTGCGCGGTAAATTCTTTATTAGAAAAAGTTGCGGGCGCAGCCAGTCGTTCGCCTTTCCTGCTGGAGAACGCAGGGAAACGAGCTTAGTGGAAAGTTAGAAAAATTTCACGTCATACGTAGCGTTCTCCGGGTAACTCGGCAAATTGTTATGGGGGCAGCTGTTTTAAGTTCCGGTTCCGTCAGAAAAGTACATTGCGCCTGAGTACACGCGTCGAGGGTCTCTGTTATCGGCCGAGTATCGAGGAAGAACGGGAGGAATGGAAGTTAAAATTTTATGAAGCACACAGCTTGCAACGACGCACGATACGCCACCGAACCGAATTGCAATTGAAGATGTTCTTGCCCCATGGGGTGTAATCAGCCAGTGCAACGAAAACACTCCCGTTTGGAGTGAACATTCAGCATTTAGAGACACGCGCGTTTCCGCATTTCGAAATTGATCTTTCGTACAAACGGAAGCTTTTGGCCTTATAATTTAAGAAATTGCGAGATTTAATTAAGAAGCGTAGTAGAATAGCCGGGAACAAATTTTATCTCGGAATTAATCCTACCTCCAGCCTTCCGGTGTAAAAAGAAACCCGTGGAGACAAAAGGGTTTTCCTTTCTCGTCTGTACACACTGCAAGATATCATGAGAAAATATGAAACTTTGTCGTATCAACTTCCTAAGCAAAAGAAAATACCGGATACCGCTGCTTTTCAGAAAAATTATATTAAAGAGAACAGATTTTTATTTAACATTTCCAAACGAGTATTTAGTTATCTGTTCATGCTTACTTTGTTGCGTATACGAAGCCTTAGGCAAGGAAACAAAATCATCGTTCTTATAATGTATTACAAGTTTCTTGGAGAACAATTTCTATTTCAATCCAACTTTTACAGGTCGGGTGTTTCCGATAATTCATCGATATTTCACCATAAACAAGCGCGGAGAGTGCTTGCTTTTAACCACGATCAATTGTCGTTTATACGTACAAGACATAATCATAATAATTATAACTTCGTTTAGTCCAAAAATTTGGATTGGATTAACGACTGGATTAACGATTGGATTAAATGATTGTCTCGCAAATATGTTCATGTGTCTTAACGTTGCTTATTCGCGTCACGTTGTGATTCGACGTGGGATGAATAACAAACATTCTTGGAATAATAATCTAAATATCGTTGAATCGCTAAGGAAGAAACTATTCGAAACGCATTAGCTCGACGAAAAGACGAATCCCCGGCCGCGATAAAAAAGATCTTTGTTATCACGACCGAAAGAAATTAGACGTCGTTCAAAGCACGTCCAAACTACGTTCCACCCCAATCGCCATCTTCGCCGGAACTGATCCCTCGGTAACTAAGTTTGTACACGGCACGAATACAAAATGCCGGCACGCAATCAGCCCGATTTGAATATCGTAGTTATAATGCGAGCCTGTGTAGATGTATAACAGGAAGATGTATCGCACGCTTATTTCTTTTAATGTTAATGGTGACGGGAGAATTTATTACTGTGCGACGACTAGAACATTTCGAAGCGGCTGGATCATCATAAAACGTTAATGAGAGGTCGCGTATTGTACCCATCCATTGATATGGTAACCGCGAAAATTCTGCTTGCCCAGTAAATACCGAGTCGCTTGAAATACAGGATGGCACTGCATATAGTGGGCGAACGTTGCAAATTTTGTGGCCGTTTCGTAAATGCACGGGAATTGATTCGAATGTTTATTTAATTGCACACCATTGACGACGACGAATCAACAACCTCTCTTTTCTATTAGCGACTATCAATTAATCGATACTCTCCTCGTAACAACCAACGCACTCGATGAAACGATATAACGTTACGGACAACGCTCTAGTTAAGACGATCAGCGAGTAGTTGCGAGTAATTTTAAAATCTTACAGAAACGAAGACGCAGACAGATCTCTGGCGATCTAACGTCGAGTTAGGGCTCGAGCAAAATTCCGCGGTTAACTTGCAGACAAACGATTCCTACGAAACACGGCGAGGACAGAAGCGATTACCTAAACTACTTTCGGATAATCTGGCAACGGACTGCGATAATTGCTCGCTCGGTTTTCCCCTGGAAAACCATTTAAAATCCGTGTCATGCCGTATCAATCCGTCAAGGGATCGAATCGTTAATTAAAACTAACAAGGGAAAAAAATAATGGGAATTTAGCGACAACAAAAAGGAAACTATGAAATGGCGGAGAGTGGGACAGGGTTAGGTGGAAGAAAGAACGAATCGCAATCGTCGAAAACTCGAAATACGTAATCCGGACTAACAATGCATAATACTTCAAACACTATCAAGCTGACGCTCTTTTGCTCGCGATTCGAAAACTCGCATGGGGCAGAGGCCGGTCAAGCTGCCACGAAAAACACGGATCTTAATAAGCCGCGCCATTCAAACGTCCAGTTCAAACGGCCTACCGGGGATTACCGGACGGGGCCGAGAGTGAAATTCTACAGATATTTCCTCTCTCCCGCCGGAACGACGGCAGGTAAGCGTACTTTCTGCTTGTTTAGCTCTCCATGTTGGATTAATCCGTCTGTCGATGAAGAGCAAGGGAGAAAGGAATGGACAAAAAATGATAGAAAGGGAAAAGCAGAGGGGAGGGGAGGGGAGGGGAGGGGAGGGTGGTGAGGATCGTGCGCGAACGAGTCGCGAATATATCCTGAAGGGAGCCACTGGCTCTCCCAACTGACGAAGGCGCGGCAGGATTTGTGGCCTTGATTTATGCCAAAACTGGCGCCGTTTATTATCGGTACTGCTGGATGTGTGCATGCGTGAAATTGGAAACGCAGACAAGCGTCCATGCAAATTTAACCCGTCCGTCTGCCTCCGCACGCTATTCACCGCGCCCATCCGACAAAGAAGGAACTTTACTGTCTAGCCCGTTCGCGCCCTTCTCTCCAACCCTCGCGCCCGAAACCAACCTGCGGCACCCCATCAACCGACTACCGTGTTCCTTCCTCTAGCTAACCCTTTCTACTATCTAGACCGGAGAAATTTCAGGAACCGATCCGACGAAGGGTCGTACCTCTTCAATCGTCGTTTCCTCGTTCAACTTTTTAATCGTCTTGGGGAGAGAAAACTCGCCTCGTTAAACGACCGAAGAGCCACGAGTCGGAGGTCTGAGGTGAGCAAAAATTTTTGGTAAGTGAGCTAAGAGTCGATGAAATGCAGGATGCGCAAGCAACTTTTTCGCAGAGCTTGTTTTAACGCGATAGTTATTTGCTTCGGGACGTTTCAGTTTATAAGGCACGGTGTATGACGATCGACGAAATATCGGCGAAACGTTGAAAATGAATTTTTACAGAAAGTTCATAGACCATGTGGGACCTTCCAAAAAAAAATTCCAACAAAGAGATTCACCGGTACGAAAGAACGCAGCGTGAAATCATCATTCGGAAAACTTCAAAAGTCCAGGGGAATTGGATTGGCCATAAAGAACGGGGAGGAAGCCACAAGCCAATTAGCCCGACACAATCGGACAACAAACCGAGGCTCGTGCGGCACTTGTTCGATACTCAAAAGCCAACGGACTCCAAACTCTTTGGCTATCGACTTTCCGGGTGCCTGGAGTCAGCAGCGCGTCAGGTAGCACGATTGAATTGAATCGCGTCGGTTTAATGCCGCAAGCATCCTTCTGAAAGCGTGTACGCCGTACACCCTCTTAACGCTTACACTCTGCTCGCTTGTCCGTGTGTACAGGTACGGTGGACGAGCGACGAACGAAGGACGAGGACCAGGTCTCCTCGACAATGCCGCGGAATTTATCAATGTCTTGGTAATTGATGGTGGCCATCAGAGAACTGAGTCGTACTAACGTCATCCAACAGCGAGGAAAAGTAATGTCACGCCGGAAGAACAACCGGGCTAGCCGGGGCGCATTTACATAGCCGGCTGGGTGACTGTTTCCAACCGTTATACCGTGTCTCGAGTATTCGAAGACGTCTCTCCTCGAGCGGAAAGGGAATGTCGGGTTGCGTGGTACGATCGAGGCAAGGACGAGGTGTTTGCGTATTGCATATTACAACGGTGGATCCCAACTCCTATTCTCGTGGCCGTCTACAAGCCGTTACTTGCTACTTTTATTTCCACGATAGAGGCTCGGTCTCGTTGCACGGTATCCGTTCTTTCCACCAGATTTCCGTCTTATTGTGCCGCTTCGCAGTATGCTGATAAGGGAACGCCTCAGGGCGCAGAAAGGAAGTGTCGGTGCAGCTTGTAATCTTGAGAATTTTATCGTCCACGTATAGAAACACTTTTACGTGTTCCGAGTAAGATACTGGTTGCTCGCATTTCTCTACCAACGCGCAAGTTATCTCGCGGAAACGCGAATACTTGGTCCTGCCGCTCGTTCGCCGCTTAATTATCGATTCTCGTAACTCGAGAGACAGACACGAATAGAATTGAAAATTCTAGAGTTCAGATTCACAGGTTTCCATGGTAGTAGTATGATTGTGATGCTCGGATGGAAATAGAGTTAATTGCGTTGAAAGGTTATTTAATTTCCGAAGAAACCTGGCGATAAATACGGATATATTTAATTTACGATAACTATATTTTTTTAGCTACACTCTTAATACATGTCGTTTAACTGTGCTCTTACTTATTGTCAAAACGGCTTGATTATTACGAATAAATAGAAACCGTAAGTTACTCCGCGTATATTAAAATAGGTGACTCCGGGTCACACTACTCGAGGTTGTTAATTAATCTACCCTCCAGGGAAGGTAATAAGATTTCAAATAGCGAATCCAAACCCTTTCAGAATTATCTTCCATGAATCTGGATAATTAGACTTGCTTTAACAAGCGTGGGTTATTCAAATATTGAGTCTGTGGACGAAAAATTAAAAAAATTTATTCGAATGTGCAACTATGCCTGAACACGACTGTTATACATTTTCTATTCAAAAGCATATTGCTCTGCATATGTTCTTTTTTCGGCAGCTAGCAAATATGTATACACACGAAAGTGACGCTGTGAACCATTTGGTGCATTCTTATAAATCTTTTAAAGCTGAAAGCTCAGAAACATGAGCTCGCCAGTCAGTCGATCGTTCTGTACGTAAAGTCATAAATCATAAGCGACCGTATTGCTTCGTTGCTCTATTGTACCTCAGTTCAGGCGAAATATTTGAATATTTCATTGACCGTCGGGGATAAATAAAATAGCAGCGAAATTCTCCGCTTCGAAATCATCGCTGCGGTACGATTTTCTCGCGCCGTTACGATCGTAATAAAGATAACAGTTTGTACACGCGATGAAACTTCGCATCGAAACGAGTTGGTTTATATCTGCAGCGAGATTGTGAAGTTAGCAAAAATAGCGATATTTCTCCTAGAACAATAAAAAGTACCTCGAATCTCTTTTGCCCAGCTATGTTTTCCAATACGTTGCATTGAACGTTCGATCATGTTTAATTTTTATCGGAAATCGGTGGTACGAAATATTTTCCACCTCGTGTTTTCCTAAGGTGAAAATATTGTATCGACTCAAATAAAACAATTAAATAAAAAAACTGTAAATAAATGGAGATTAAAGTGTTAAAAATACAAAGCAGCGTGATACGCGCTCACTGTGTAATTTTGTATTACGAACTTTTTAACAGTTTTAATTAATTTCGCTATTTCGTTATAAATTCCAATTACAATTTTTCATAAATCTCACCACGCGTCAATCCGACGGATTTGAATTTTCAACTTATATTTTTTTTTGTTTTTTGTTTTTTTTTTTATCAAAAACTGATAAATTAATCCATCGATTTATTTATATTGGATCTCGGTAGACGTAGGAAGCGACGACGGGGGCCGCGCAGCTTGCTTGTTTGACTTCCATATATCATTGTTTTCGTATTTACTCACGTTCTTTATACTCAGTACGAACTGCCAATATTTATGCAATATTTACTCGTGATAACGAAATATCACGGTGGAACTTTAATGCTTTTGAGTATGCTCTAAAACGTATCAACAGTTTCGTCGATTCGATTCCGGACATTTGGCTCACGCTGAACTCCCCTTCGAAATAATCCTGAATTATTCGCGAAATGCTTCATCGTTCCTTAATTTAACCCTTAGGAGTTCGAAAGCTTCGCAGCGGGAATATTTGCAATTGCAGATCTATTTAATCGTGTCGATATAATTTATCAACGTAGCCTTGCGATTATAATTTTCCGATTCAGGCTAATACAAATATATTTTTCGTTCCTAACTTCGAAGTATTTTCAATATTTTAAGTGTTATAGTATTGTAGTTAGAAAATCGTGGATCGTAAAGAATTACATCGTGACAGATCTGACGGTGAATTCGAAAAGATCAAGTTGGCAACGTAAGTACGTTGATACATACTCGCGAACGAAATGGTACAAGAGAAATCGAATTTTCTGAAAACCACCTGACAACAATTTTTCAGAGAACTACCACGAGAACGGAAACTCATCTTCGTGCGGAAACCTCGACTCGTCACACCGAACGTACACACGCAGATGAGAGTACGTGCTTCACGTTTCGCTTGCCAGCCGATCGAATTTTGCGCTACTTGTGTGTTCGTATCGACGCCCACGGTTGCCTGGTTGAATTTAATTTACCCGCGCGCAAAACAACTTCTCTTCCCCGCTTTCTTCGTCTCCACTTTTCCCAGCGATCGTGGAATGTATTCCACGCCACAGTTGCATATATCTGTTCGGATTATATTACGCGTACACGTACGAGTAGGCGCCTCTATTTCAGCCTGCTTCGGTTATTCCAACAACATACATCGAGATTCCTTACCAACAGCTAATACGATCCAATGATCCTAAAAGTATTCTCGCACGTGACATCTGGATGTTGCTAATCGCAACATAACTTTTTTATTTACTTGACATGGAAGTTGATTCGATTATTATTTCGTTTCTTGAATAAACAAATATTATCTATTAGACGTCCGAAAAGTTTCTTCCCTTTCATAAGGAAATAATGGGTGCATAACGTTTTCCGTTTTATATTATTTTATCGAATTATGTATAATCCATTTTGTTTTATCAAAATGAAAATCACAACGTTTGACAGATTAGGTTTCATGTTTGTATAAAGATGCGTTGCTGTAAAAGACGTGTCTGTAAAAGAAAGACACTTTCCGGACAACCTAATACAATTTTACATCGACTAAAACGATTTTAGCTAATTTTATCAACAGCATGTCTACAATTGAATTTCCCTTAGAATCGCTTAAATCTCCTTTTCTTGTAAATTGCAGCAAACTATAACAGTGCTCTAACTTACGAACCAGATCCCTTCTTACGAATGCTCTGAATCACGTCGAAACCGATATAAGCCGTATCTACAGCAACGAAGAATTTTACCGGAGGATGTACGATCTCAATATTTCCCGTGGCGATCAGAAAAAGGTGGAGATAAAACTCGACACTGGTAGTTTCATTAGTTTCTTTCAAACGAAACCACGTGATCTCGCATCAATTAATCCCGGATTCCAGCCAGTGCCGTAGGCGACGAACGCGAAACGATACTTTTACGAGCGCCCGAGGCGTTTCAACTTTTTGCGAAGAAAATCTGGAACGCCGATATACCGAGAGAAGTATAGAAAGTATAGCGGCGACACGCGTGCGGGCATATAAATTTTTCCGTATGAACGCGAGGGAAACGCAAGCGGAACGCGTAAGAGTGTTGCGCTTTATCGGTGGATACAGGCCGTCATCCGCTTTTCACTGCAAAGTGAAAAAGCAAACTGACCGTATAGTCTGGAATTTTGAGCCTGTGATTAAATGCATGGGGCACCGGTGAATTAGATTAAGTACTCTTGGGCATAGATCGTGCTTCAGGATTTTCAGTTCCCCTTCCGCGATTTCTCGTCTGCCGCTCCGGCCGCACAGCGCAGCGCCGCGTTGCGTCACTCCACATACCGTTTCTCCGTGTCTCTCGCGCTCTTCTTCATCCCTTCTATTCTACTCGTCGCTTCTCCTATCGCGGCTATATGAAATAGAGTGCGTGGGTAGAGAAAATTCATTGACTTGAAAATATCCAGCCGCGAGCTACCGCTTCTGAAGGAAAATGATGACACGTGTACTCGCTGCCAATGGTCCATCTCCACTTTTCTACACGTCACATCTTCGTCGCTTGTTTTATTAAGCACACAATTCGACAGCTGTATCCTCGAACACTCGCGTTTTCTTTCTTATTAAAAAGAAGAGGCGCTTTGATAACTGGAGAAGGCTCGTTCCTTCTCGTTTCTACAACGTGCTTCACTTTACATTAGAATACATCCGATTTGACTAACATAGGTGCAATATTACCATCGATATCGATCTTCGTATATTCTCAATAAATTTCTCACATGACTTTTCTCATGTATGCGGAGGCACGTTCGTTTGTGCTGAAGGAGCTTCCGGTGTGTTTAACATTCCAGAGCAAAGTGAATTTGGTACCTGTTGATTAGATAAAACGTCACGGTGACGCAGTCGAACGTTTAATTCAACTGAACGTTTAATTCGGCCCGGAAAAAAGGAACGGAAGCCAGAAAAATTCCGCTATTCTGATATACGCGACTCTCGAATATTTTAAAAAGGAGGAAAAGAAATATAAGGTGCAGAGCCTACCGTTTCGGACGAGTCTAGCCGCTGCTAAGCGAATTACGATGGAACAATAGAAGCGCTCGGGAGATAAACGGCGCGAACCAATTCTACCTTCGGCGATGACGACACGGCATCTCATAAAATTAACCTAACGATTACGCAAGCATTTTTAATCAAGGAACGAAAAAACGTTTATTAAACCGCGACGCCGAGTGAAATGTAAATTTGGCCGCCGATTTCCAACCGTACAATTGCTCACGCGGGAAATATCATAAACTGATAAGGTGCATATGCAAATACCAATACGACAGCGTTTCAACTTTTTATCGCAGATGTTACGCAATCTGATCGCGAATCAATTTTCATTTTCTGCCTGGTGTTTCTCTCGGGCAACGAGGCCGATTTTGCTACATCGATTAACCAGAAAAACGAGACAACAGAATATTCTGCTTTCCACGGGATTCGTTGCATAATCGAATTTTCCATCGACAATGTTTAACCGAACGATACCTTTTAACGTCGTTAATAACCAAACCTACCCTAAAGGTAACTGAAAACTTTCGGATAAACGAAACCAGTTCTCAAAAATTCGATTAGACTGACAAATCATTTCCCCCCATTCCCAAAAATTCAATGCTCCATCCCTAAAAACACCACTAAATGATATACAGGGTGGTTGGTAACTGGAGGTACAAGCGGAAAGGGGGTGATTATACGCGAAAAAAGAAGTCGAAAATATAGAATAAAAATTTTTCGTTTGAGGCTTTGTTTTCGAGAAAATCGACTTTGAATTTTCGCTCGGTACGCGTGCAGTTTATCACGTCTCGTTATAACGGATCTCACTGTAGATCGTTGTCTCGATGGAAAAGTTTAAAAAAGAAAAAAAAATTTTTTTTAAATTTTTATTCTATATTTTCGACTTCTTTTTTCGCGTAGAATCACCCCCTTTCCGCTTGTACCACCAGTTACCAACCACCCTGTATATATATAACAATCGCTCTAACGAAACAGCGTGACGCTGGTTGACAATAGAACCGGTTAAGAGCGTGAAAATCAGAGAAGCAGAGAAAACAGAGAGCAAAAGGGAATTTCTTAGCCGCTTTTGGAAAACGTTTCATCACGTAGCAGAGGAGCAGTGGCCCGGGCAAAAGGCCTCAAATATGTCGTTGCTGATAAAGCGAGCGCGCGGCTGCTGGCATGTAAACGTTGAAGCTCGAAGCTGAGGGATTACAATCGTTTTCGTAGGTGACTTTGTAAGCAGTGCCATCTCATTTCAGACTCGCGTCCCCGAGTTTAGCAGAAACCTAATAAACAGCCGTTTACCTCCGTCTAACGTTATTTTGCTTTGTATGTAGCCAGAGGCATTCAGTTTGTTACTTGCCCCGGTACACACATACCTGGACCCACTCGAGGGTCCTGTCACATTTCGCGCGAGGTACGATTATAAAGCTTCTACCAGGATTTCCGCCAGTCATTTATTAGGGAAACGGGTTCTCCGTTGGGACGGCTCAGACGGTGAATTTCCGAGCAACGCCATGACGAAACGAGATTTTCGCGATATTTCCATATTTTCCACGCTGGGAAAAAAACGTTGACGCGCGTAACGCTTCGCGTCTCGTCGCAACGCCACGCGTTCTCCCTGTCCACCTATTTTTTTCACGGTGAGTACGCTCGTTCGTCCGTTCGTCTGTCCGTTCGTACACGCGTTCGTTTGTGTCTGTGTGTGTGAGCGCGCGTTTAATATAACGCAAATAAGGACGTTAATTACTTCGTTGAACGCGCGATTCGCAATAAAAAAAGCATCGACCGCGAAAGCTACCTTGAAAGTTACGTGTGTACTTGTGGCTGAATTTTTCGATGTGGGAAACGTGCATAGCACCAGACACAGATATGAACCTGTTGTTTCCTACATCCGGTTTAATCGTTGCAAATAATTAAACAGGAATTCTCGGTAATTATCGTCTGTTTTCTCTCGCGATGATTCGTGATACGAAAGCTCCTACATCTGAAAAAAAGATTTCACTTTTCGGTGAATTAATATTGTGAGAAATATATATATGTATATAATTTATATAAATTTTCCATAATATTATGAGAAATGTGTGTAATTTATATACATTTTCCGTAACATTAACGTATATAAATGTATATAATTGTAATACGTATATAATTTATGATCGAAGACAAGTTATATCAGCACCGCAAATTTTCCGAAACTTTTATGCTTTTTACTTTGTACCCGCAAAGAGGAAGTTTCGTAAACTGTTCAAAATTATCCTGCGACAATCTTTTGTTGTTTCTTTTCAGAGACTAAAATTTTCCCTACTCCCTAACATCAAAGCAAAACATACCGCAATCTCGGCTTCCAAACAATTTAAAAGAACAAAACGGGAGAACGCCGTTCTGAAAGAATAATACGACTGCTACGTTCGGTGGAATAATAGAAGCAGGAACTAAAGAACCCTTTATCTTGATCCAAAGTGACTAAACTTAAGACTGAATCTTTGAAAGACTCAACATATGGTCCATATAACTCTTTTACGATCGTTAAAAAACATTTCAACCGATTCAAATGCGTTTCTAATTCCTCCTGCGGTATAGAGTTACAAAAATTCGGGTAAATTTGGATCAAAGGAAAATGAATCGAGTTTACAAAAATTATCATCGTCAGAAATGATAAGTAGACTGTTGATGTTCACGCGAATTCGTATTTCTGTGAATATAATGTACAAAATTAAATATTATATTAAATATCGCAAGGGCTACTGTACATTGAATATTTTACATATTTCTACACATTATGTGCACTCTGTGCATTTTTACATCTTCAAATTTCGCATAAATGAATAAAAATCCGCAGTCAAATGGTAAGTCACGGAGTATATTTCTGATATCGTAAATATTTTTGGTTGAAAAGCCCATGCGCAGAGCTGCAAAAAATTATCCAGAACAAAAAAAATGCTTGGAAAAAGAGGGATTAACGCGCGAAAGAATGCAGCTGACCGATTAGAAGTCATAAAACGTCCGATGTCGGTGATTAAGCGTAAAAGTTGAAAAAGCACCGGTTGGAAGGGAATTTATGCTCGCATCAAATACACAGCTTCACTTGGTCGGTCATTCGAACGAGAGCAGACGCGAAACACACGACGCATAATATTTGATTCATAAACCCGTTTTTGCCGTCTTGTCGCGGCTTCCACTTCACTCGCCCCGTGGAAGCTATTGTTTGTAAAGCACGTTCAGGCTGTCGTACTCCATGGAATGCGTGATGGCCGCCAGCTGCATTATATTTTCGGCCGTCATTCCGATATCACGTGGCCGTCTTGTCCGCTTTCCAATCCTCTTCGTGTTCGCGGAATCCCGCGATCCGATTATTGTCATTACAGACCTTTAACCTATGATACGTCGTCAATCCGGCTCGCTATTACGGTCGCACGCGTTTGGTAAAATAGAAATTCGAGGCCCGATTTATTAAAACGGTGGCAGACAATTATGAAAAATTATATGAACGGAAGGGAAAATTGATTTGCTTGTAAAAATAGAAATGAAGAAGTTATGAATAAACCGCGGATTTTCGTTCAAATTCATACTTTCGAGAATATAATTAAATAAGTAGAGCCTCGGTGAAAGATTGTTTTTTATTTTTTATTAATTTCATTGATTTTTTATTTGGATATTTTTCTCGTATCGTGTGCGATTCTAATTTGAACATAATTTAATATAACAATCAGGAATCCTGTACGTACTGTCCAGGAATCGAAGAAGTGGAAGGACGTGCGAAATGGTCGCAGAACGAGAAAACGATTCTTCAATAGAAAATTGGTGAAAAGCGAAGGAAAGTGACGGGAGAAATAGCGGATAAACGGGTAAAGAAAGCAGAACAAACGGCGCGTCGCATCGCTGACAAGACAGCAAAAATGAGTTTATGAATCGAATATCACGGGAACATAGCGTTGGTTGGTCGTTTAAACGAATGCCAAAGAGAAACTGCATTCGCTCGGCGTTGCCGTGTGTTCCGGCCGTCATGGATTATCCGACGACGTGCATATAGTTGGACGCAGGAACTTGGAAACGTGGAAACGGCCGTGTGTGTTCTAATAAAGTCTAATGAAACGAATTTACGCTCGATAATGCGTCCCCTAGAATGCTATGGAAATGCTTCATGTCGCATCGCTCCATTAAATTGCCAACGCATCGTTGTCCCGGCCGTGTTTGCACCAAACGTTTCACCGGTATTTTATTGAACAATCGATTGAAAATATTCCCAACAATTGAATCAGATGAAACACACACAACTTCCAAAGTATTACACGGTGTAGCGTTCATTCTTAAACGATCGATGAAAAAAATGTTTGCGAATCTATCTGCTCTATATCGAAGGAAACGTAATTATTTGATTAAAAAATGTCGAACGGACTTAAAACCAGATTTAGTCTAACGAAAGGCTGGCCTTAATTTTGTTGCAGACTTTTACACAAAAAAAATGCTACAAGCGTAAAAACTACTCCGGAAAAAGATAAAACATACAGAAATGTGTAATAACAATTCCATAAACTCAGTACTTTAAATGAGTTTTCGAGTTTACAATACACGGCCTGTTTTATTTTAATTAACCTGTGTGGTACGAAAAAATTTAATATAATATACGGTATGAGCTCTCTTTACAGCGGCGAGGGTAAAAATTTTTCCGGGATAAGTGTCCTGTTACCATTTTTACGTCCGTGATTCTCGGAAACGTGCGAAAGCCAGATGGGAAAATATAAAGTGCTTTATTGCGTGGTAAATCTTCCATGCAATAGATCTGGAGGAGATAGCTCGAAGGATGCGATCTGCATAGACATTAAAAAAACTAATTAAAATCTAACGTGCTCTTCATCCACTGCCTCGTCGATTCAACTATGTGAATTCCTAAGTCTCGTTATTTCGATCCTCAGCGCGGCTCGCGGTTAATTTCGCGCAAAAAAGGTGTAGTTTTGTAAAACGGTGCAACAAGTAGAAAACTTGCTACTCCGAATAATTTTTTTTACTAAAATTTTAACGAAATCTCCGCCAACGAACAGCAAAATCAACTTCGAGTAAATAAAAAAAAATTAACAAGAGATACGATTCAAAAAGTGATTCCAAACTTTCGATCGATAAATGTATGTGAAAAACGAAATATCGTGTATCGTAAACAACTGATAATGCGTTGGCAAATACTTCAAATAATATTCGATCGTGGCTCAGCCTTCTTAACCTTTCTTCTAGTTATCATTTATCCGCTCGATAAATTTGAAACCGGAGAAATTGTTATTGACTATCCAATGAATTCGTTTTCATACTAATTCTATTCCGCTACTTCGATTATCATTCACGCGCTCCGAAATGGCCAGCGGAATCAGATACTAGCAGGACAGTCTGTAAAACGTTTCGCCGTTACTCCAGGAGTTTGAGCGTAAATGTAAATTTCAAGCGATGCTCTTCTTGCATATTCAATGCGAAAGGGGAGAAAAGGTATCATCTCCGTCTGTAACCATAAAGCGTGCAGAAATTGAGGGGTTGTTAGATTACAGCTACGCTCTTCCAGAACACCCTTTACTCTTTCTCTTTCTCTCTCTCTCCTTCCCGTACCCTTCCTCGCGTTCTCCGCCACGGATAGGGAGAAAATTGCACGCTCGATTTGAAAGGTGTAATGTATCCATCGTTTATTTACGATTCCGCGAAGTGCAGAAGCGACTTTCTGAAATTTTGACTGGCTGAATTTTATTGCTCGACTGTTTCACCCAAGATTTCAAAAATATTGGAAAATTTGAGCAACTTGTTACGTGTGATAAATTATCGCTGATAATCGTTTCTCTAATTTCAGTTCGTTTCGATCAAGTTCTCTATTTGTTACTTCGTCGAAACTGCAACTTAGTTGTAATTAAATGAAATTATAACAAAAATAAATAAATTTAGAATTCCGCGAAAGTTAAGTCATTGAAAAATAACAGACAAATTGACTGAAACCTATCTTTTTTATGTGATCATTTTTATAAGTTTCATACCTTTGCTGCGCGAAACGAAGAAGTCTTCCGATATAAGCAGCTTATCTTGCAGTCAGTATTGATTAACACGCTCGACTCGCGATGACTTCTTTTACATTTACGCTTATCCCGATGCATTTAAGCTGATTGAATTTTCCTCCAGACACGCTATACACCATTTCACTTCTCTCACCTTATCGAACATATTTTTTTTTTTTTTTTTTGTTTGATACCACGCTGCTGTTTGCCTCACTTTCGTTATATTAGCATTTGCTGCACAGCTACATTTATTTCAGACTTTTATTTAGAACTAGGTTTTATTTTAATTACCCAGCACTTATAAATAGTTGTCCGCTAAGTTATCCGCTAGTTTGAAAAATTATAATTGGACGATATCATATGTTATAATTTAACATTTTATGTTTCTTTACATCCTGAGAGATAATTTTGAATATTCCGCGGAACGAATCAGGCATTTGATACAATCTACTTTGTTCGCCTCTACACATAATTAATGAGGTCTAGCACTGCGTTTTTCCCCCGATTCTTCTTCTCTTTTTGTATCTTTCGTGTCAGTATACGATCTGCAAACTGTTGGCACGATGCGAGCGGATCTTTCTACTTATCGTCATAAATCATACACTTTCAATTTATCTCGCATGAATTTAATTTTTCTTTTGCTCTGTGCCCGACATTTATACATTTTTACATTTATGTAAAAATCATTTCAGTTTTTCCGAATGACCGTATATCCGCGAATATTCTTCTATTCCTCGGCTAAATAACGATTGAAATTGTTTGTATTAATATTTTTGTCACATCATTTTGTTCTTTAATGCGATGATAATCGATCAATAATAATTCAACCAAATAATAATTTAATCATTTTAATTAACTACATTGCTTAATGTGTTCTAATTGGATTTTAATTATCTGCCGTGCTATATAATAACAAATAATTATCATACGTGAACTGTACCTATATCTCAATTGAACTTTCATTCATCGTTCATCACAAAGTGTCGTAGCAAAATTATCGATACGTGTTACTATAACGAATATCTTAATATAGTCTACCTTCCAATATAAATATTAATTTAATCTAGTATACCAAAGAACGAAAATTCATAGAAGCTACATTGTCTATCTTGTTACCAGTCACATACGTAACTTTCTTTAAATATTACACCGACCGATAAAATGTGCCCCGACCCTTTCGTGTAAGTCATCTCGTTCACTTTTGAAACACTTTAGACGACAAGAAGTGCTAAATACGATCGTGATATCGTAGTTATATATGTTATAGTTACTTGACATAAGGTACAAATCCAATACTCTATCATTGGAGCGAACGTGGTCCACGCTTGTTCATGAGCTATAAAGGATTGTAGTGATAAGGTAAATGATGAAAACCGACACGTACGTGCCTGGTCGACGTGAACCGGTTTTATGAGCTTGGTTAAACGTTTCGTGAATCGTTTTACGCGTTTACGATCTCATATAGTGCATGTAAAATATCATTTTTACGCTTTAGAAGCGTGTAACGGTAAAGTATTCTTGAATATTCCAAAGAGTTTTTATACCTTTGTTGCAGATCCTGAGAAATTTCTCCGAAAGCTAGTATCTCTAAGTCTGACATTCGGCCGAAAAAAAGATAATGAAAAACAGAGAAATCCTTGTATAAAGCAATATACCATGCTGATTTAAAATTTCAAAAATCTTTTTAACGTTCAATTATCGTTGTTTCGAATTTATTTCATTTTCAGCGAGTTTGATCCCATCTCCGACCTCTATTTCAGAAATAATTAATACCCGAGCCACGAGAAGAAATATACCAATCCTTTGCAAATAATTATTTTCCTGTTAGAAACAAGCGTAAAGAAAGATGCGATGTAATATCCTTTCTCGCTATGTATGTCTGTTTCAAGGTAGAAATCCTTTGAATTACACTTGTTTTCAACGAATGATACACGAACAAACTACAACTCTAATACACGAGAAAAGATATCCGCGTTTCCACTGGTTACGAAGGAAACAAAGTTTCAAGCAAATTATCTAGATTAAAATGCACATTTTCCCGAACTTGCGATATACGTTATGCATATTGCAACAATTTGCGATAATCACTATGATACATCAGATTAGATGATACAAGCTTTTACGCGAATTGATTCATGAATATTTCATTTTCCTGTTCGCTTACATCCATTGCTCTCTATGCAAACATAAATTTCACTGCCTTTCAAAATTATTCTATCGAATAAAAGTCAATAAATCACTCGTTACTGTCCATGCTATCATTCGTAAATTGACAGCTTGTTTTTTGGTTATACAATTTAAGGTAGTTGGAATAAAAATCTCGATGATACTTCTTCAAAGAAAAAAAGGAGAAGAAAATGTTAGTCAGTTTAAATTTTCATGCAATTAAGAAGCGAACAATCGCTAAAAATTGTGGAACACATCCTACCCCGAAGGTAGTATTCATAACTTCTCCTCGCACAAAGATTATATTTACTCGAGCAAATTAATTAAATTCACCAAGGAAATCGTATAGATAACCAGATTTTTCCAAAGTTCGGTTGAAAAAGCCAAGACAGCGTGGTGAATACTAAAGAAGACCATCTCAAAGGCAGTCTCTTCTCTCTTATCTGTACTTCAAGAAGCGATAAGTCTTGCACATAATTGAATTCTGTTTTATGCATGACGTCTGCCGGTGAAAGGGCTGGGATTTTTGTGGGCTGAGACACTCGAAAGGCATTAAGTGAACAGTGGTATGCTCGATTAAACATTTACGTTACAAAAATACGTCCGCGGGAGAAACTTGGAAGGACAATAACTAACTTCACCTGAAGAGAAGATATGGAAAAGATAAGATTGGAGAAACCGTCGGAAGTTCTTTCGCTTTTCAAAACTTTTCAATTATCCATCGAGCAATTAAATTACAAGACGAAAAGAAAACGAGTCCGATTCCCAATTCCTTAATCGTCCCGACGGTGAAAGAAAAATAATTTTCAAGCGTAATAATTTTACGATTCCCCGGTGGTCGTTTTATTAATCGAATGTTTCGCCTCGTTGCACGGTAATGCATTTTCCCTTCAAAGACGGGCGAGATGCAAAAACAAATTCAATTACGATTATACGAGAGAAAATACGACATCGTTGTATCTGAAAGTACAAAGGCGGCCAAAGTTACGGGATTTCTTCATTTATGTAAAAGTCCACCAAGAAGTTGTCTCCGAAGCAAGAGCTCGTAAGTACAATTTTCCCTTGCCTCAGCCCTTGCCTCAACCCCGTGAACGAATTGTCGTGCCGTCTTGCTTAGAGGCAATTAAAGTTTTCATTATCCGGCAAATGCAGCTACATCTTCGCGAACGCGCGGCAATTCCGTGTCGTCAGAAAACGCGACCGTTGGATAAATGAAACGATGCCTGGTTCCTGATAATAAACCCAAATAGAGATTTTTTCACCCCTTCACTTACCCTGCCACGAAGAATTCTTTTGAATCGAATATCGCTCGCGTTTAATCAACAGAAATTTCATTTTTCTATTCTTCTCTTCTTTTCTGCGCGTCTATTGCAAGAGAGTTCAGATATTTTTCACTCTTAAAAAAGTGCGCAAATTCCGGACAAACGTGTGCTCACAGATTTATCAGTTGTGAGTAAGAAAAAAATAAAGAAATGTGTATTGTTAATGTTATCTGGCGTTGATAACAATTAAAGATATCAAAGTTTGATATCATCACAGCCAAAAATTGTTAGAAATATCGATTCCTATATTCCTATATTTCTTTGATTCCTAATTGTTAGAATACACGATTTAGTTACGAACATACGTTTCCTTTCGCTCGTGAAATAACTACCACCGCACCGGTGAATTCTATTCTCCTGAAATTAAGTAAAGAAAAGAGCTAACTTTGAGATGTGTAGCCTCGCTGCCTCGTTGCACAATTCCAAAGTCGTTTTTTTACCGTAAGATCAAGGTGGTGCTTCATTAGACATTCTTTGCCGCTCTCTTGCAAGGTGAGCGACAAAAGAACGACATTTAAAAGAAGACTGAGGAAACAAAAGAAAGTGCACTGCTGACGGGTCTTTTGGTTTGTATTACGGCACTGTTGGGTGTCATCAAGATACATGAAATTACACGTCCTAAAACAATGGAGGCCACACCTAGAAAAGTAATTTCGCTGTAACTTCAAAGAAATAACCTCGCAGCAAAAAACGCGTGTGTTGGTGGAAATGTGTTAACCGAAACTCGCCAATCTCTCGATTTATCGCGTAGTAGCCATCGTTTAGTATTAAAATTTAAATTAAAGAACCGTCCCGTTACGATTCAGAGCACGTTAACGTACGCTCGTAAACGAGCGATTTAACAAATTTTCCACCGACTTTCTTCCGACGAATATCCCGTAGAAACTGCGTGACAGTCGGCTGATAGTTCTTCGTTATAAACGACTCCAGAGAGCAGGGAAATAAAGGTGCGCCTGATCCTTCTCCGTTGCACCAAAATAAATGAAATTCAACGTTCGAGGGAAATTTTTATTTCGTTAATCAACGGGCAGCTAAAGTGCCATTTGAATTATGTCTACGAGTGGATGCTGGATATTTAAAAATCCTGCGCGACGGAATTTAAACCAGCGTAAACTACGTTCATTAAAACAAAGAACGGCACCGTTGCGGATACGCGGCAATGCGTGCACACGGCATTCGCATGGAGAACAGGCTTGCGGAGGGGTTGAAAAAAGGAATAAAAAATAAACTCTCAGAAATACAACCTATGTAAAACACCCGGAGACAGCGAACGTAGCGAGTTGCAAGGCGTTTTTGTATTCCGCTAAATCTACAGTAGTTATAAAACGTAATCTCTCACATCGACTTTTGCTTTTTAATCCGTTTTACGATTTACATAAAACTATTTCTACTCAACTTTCTTAACCTCGATACATGTTCCTAGATTAAAATGTCATTAAATTAAATGAAATTATAATTCCAGATCGACGTAACAATCGTACCGTTGATATTTATGTATTTGCAGATACTTATGCAAAAATATATCGAGTGGCCAAAGTAAATGAACATTCTCAATCTGCTAACAATGATTTTTAAAGTTCAAATCAGTTCGACTCGCATCTGGTAATGTATAATCGATATTAGAAACGCATTCTTTCGCAATCGTGGCTAACGATTTAAGATAGAAAGTGACATCGTTGAGACTGACCCTATAAGCAACAGTACTACCGTTAACAGATACCAGCAACATCGGCTGAGTCGATTTTCGCAGTTCTGCCTGTTATTGTAAAATCGATACCCGATGAAGTTTGCATGAACAGAGTGCATTTCAAGAAAGACCCGGCTGGTGCAGCGCGCAGTAATGATTGTAGTCTACAAAATGCACCCGTACAATTTAGCAGGACTCGGTATTAATGTCATTTACACATTCTTCCTTCCAGAAATATCAATTTTCGTTCGACGTATTTCCAGCTGTTTTACCTTCAGCTTTGTACAGAAATGATTTATGCATATGCGTTCGCGTACACGATACACGGCGAGCCAGATAATTGTGTGGTTCTTTAATCCAGTCGCGAGCATGCAATCTCTGTTAAAGACAATAACGATAGTACTGGGAGGAAACGGATTTCCAGATTAATGGTCGATGGGCACGTTACCATCGAGATAATTAACATGGTGAACTCGGAAACGTATCGAACAAATTACTGATTGGATAGATTAAAAATGGATAATACGAACCTAACTCGTTTCGACTATCAATTATACCTCTTCCAACCAAATTACACCCAATGAACGATGAAACGAAAGAAATAAGAAGCTTCTTCATCGAGACATCGTTTTATGAGCATCACGAAATAGCAACGTGCTTCGACGATCTCGAAGAAAATAACCGGCGTAATATCAGGTAGAGGGAAATTTTTTTTTTCACCCGTCTCGGCTAACCCATTCATTAAACGAGACATTACAATAGCGCAATAACAGGATTCGCCTATGGATTACGATAGTTGTGGATTCCGAAAGGAGAGAGAACTTGCGAAAGAAGATAGCCGAGCGATCGCAGCGAAAGGAAACCTTTTTTCTTCCACTCGTTCCAGGCTCGTGTTAGCCCGTTCATTAACTTCTTGAGAGATTCCATACATTATGGACGCGCCTTATCCAGGTGAAACGTATGGACTGTTTGCGTGCATGAGGAAAAGCCTTGGTTTAGGACTGTCGGGAGTGGGAAGGGTGTAAGAGGGTGGCAGGGTAGGAGATGTCTCGGTATCGGGGTGGATCTATAGATCGTGGCGGTTGTCCCCCATGAATCACACCCCTATCTAGTGGAATACGGGCTGTATTTACAACAGCACGCTAGCCCTCCCTTACGAGCGTCAGCCACCCTTCCTGGTGCCTATACGACGTTGAGGCACACCTATATCTTTCTAATCAACTGTTTGTCTAATGTCTATGTAAATACGGTATGTTAATTATCTCGATGGTAACGTGTACGCCAGCTATTAATCTGTGAAACATGTTTCTTCCTAGTAGCTGCACTTCCTGTCCGCTCGAATGCCGGGATGTTACAAATCGGCGCTCGGCAACTTAACGTTCACGATTGATCTCTCCCACTCACGACTCTCCATCTATCTAATATATCGGTGCATAATGAAGCGTTCTTGCAAGGATTTACAGATTTAAAAATTCTCAAATCTGAAATAAAACAAGTTCGTGAAATTTCTATGTAATGATTTTAGCTGGTATAAAGTATGTCTCTATCCGTCGCTAAATAAATTCATATTCTCGATATCCTTCATGATGCTGTTTCAAAATTGAAAGATTTCTCTTATAAGAAGGTTTGTTAAATCGTTAATTCGTTTGAACTTTGTTTGTACGTTTTCTTGCAGCACCAGCTCGCGTAAGAAATATTTTGAATTCACGGACGTTCGTAATTTATGACAAAACGCAAATATTTTATACTTGGGTATCTCTGGTAGCTTCAACGAGCAATATTGTAAGAAAACTCGTAGAAACGACTACGCAGGAGCTGGTTACAAACAGTAATTAACGCGAGTATGTTGGTGTTCATTACCTAAATATCCGCGTGGAGAGCTTACGGAGGTTTCTGCGAGACTAAGATTCTCAGAAATACTACTTAGGCTGCCCACCACTTTCCCATGCGCTACATGCCGGAGTTACATTAGCAAACATAATTATAGAAATTTGTTGACATTACGCGAGCGTCATATCAAGCAAGGTATTATTATATCATATACTTCATGTTGGTGCAGATACGCCCGAGAGCGTTGACTTAACGACAAATTTTACAAATTTCATACATACACGATATATATATATATATATATATATATATATATCAGTTTGGAAGTCAGTATATTTCCTAAAAGCAAATGAAAATGTTGAGAAATACGATACTTTCTGAACGAAGGTTGTTGACCGTTTCTTCGATTCAAATTTATTTTTAGTTCAATAATATAATGACGTTTGCGAATTATCCAATAACATTTGATAGGTAGCATGCAAAGCTCGTTGAATTTCTTTCGGCTCTGTACAGTTAAAGCAAAAAGTTCTTCGCGTACAAACATTGTCCGTCATTTCTCGAAGTCAAACTTTTGCTGTTTAACCTGAATTTCTCCTAAAGGCGAAATCGTCGGTCTGCGAGTGTATGCTTTAAATGAAAGGGGTTAAATTGAAGGGTACCTTGGCGAAACAGCGCTAATACCACATACCACCCTCAAAAAAGAAGTGGCTAGACCGTACCAGGTCGTACCGCTTTTACTCCCGCCTAATATGCAGTAAAGAGACTCGTGGCTTGCAAGCTTCAAGCACTAATTAACCCTGCAGTAACTGCAGTCTTGAAATTACTGATTTCCGACGACACGAGCCTATCCTCGTTTCCTATTAAGCTCTACGATCGTTTACACGATGCGAATTATTTATCATTAAATCGCACAATATCATTAAATTCGCGGTTCACAGTTTCGTTTAGTCTCTCCACGCGCTTCAAATTTAATTATTTTAAATCGATCGCAATTTCCAATAGACGCATTGCGCGATTTTATTTTTATCGACTGCGACAAACAACCGTCGTAGACAGCCTGCGATCTGAAGACGCCGTCTGAGACCAAAGACTTAGCCCAGCAATTTGTTTTTAAAACAGTGATCGTAAATCGACGAAACGCCATTTCTGTGGCCAAATATCGGAATTGAATTACACGCTGGCACGGCTCTCAGAGGTAATTTGCAATTAAGGTGAGATTTTGTTAAGGAGATTAATGTCTCCCTATCGATCGGGCTAGCCGGTGGTAACTAAGGGTAACGAACTGGAGCTTGGCGAGCACAAGCCTGACTTTTTGTTGTAGTGGGAACAACATGGATAATGGGAATCCATAAATCTATGAATTTTTCATTCTTATAAATTATTAGCCCGCTGAAGCGTACCCACTTTCCATTACTTTTCCCGTCCTGATTTTTAATACTAATTTCCGATTTTTCGATGCTAAATTATTAATTATCTTTTATTCCGCGTAACAACAATGTAATCGTTCCGAACGATCAAACGAGCCACGACATATATAATATTTTAGAACAGTACGATATTCTTAGTCGCGTGAAGATACCGAGCAGAAAATACGTCTACTTTATTATACAAGACGGAACTAAATTCACGCAACAAGAATTTACTGCGTCATTTCACTGCATGGAACAGCATAAAAAGTTAGACACCGGAACAAGAACCGAGAAATCCTCAAGTGAAGTATCTACCATACTCTCTGCGGCCGCGCTATAACCCTCTAGCTATATCCAGTGATTATGATGTTCTTACAAAATTAGAAAACTCTTACGAAACGTTATTTACAAAGTGAAAAAGAGTTAGTATTTTTCGATCCAGTAATCAGCGATTAGGAATGCTTACAGGGACGAAACGAATTTTTGTAGTAGGAAATTAAACACTTCAATCTGCCTCGCTTATCGTTCACGCGACTTGTATTATAGATATGTAAACATTTTTCCACTTCAGAAGCTTTTATTATTTTGCTTACACAAATCTATAGCCATCTGCAGGAGTGGCTTATCTCATGTTCCTATTTCATGTTAAAATCTCTATTTTTAAACAGCAGCATACACATTTTAAGCATACATTGCTAGCTTTATTTTAGTACCCTGGTGATTTCATAACTCTTTTTAGCAGTTCCTAAAGCAATTAGATAGAATAGATTTTTAGTTAACCGTGCGATTAAAAAATACTTTATCTCTATGACTAGTTGCGAAAATATCGTGCCACACTGTTATACGAAGACTACGAAACTGTCGATATACTGGAAAAAATCGTTAACCGTTTCTTTTCGTATCCTTGAAAATGGATCATTTTAATTGAACAGCTCAATGCAGGATAATTTATCCAGAATTAGACTACGTCGAAAAGCGGAAGTGAGAAAGATAAGTCTTATAGATGTAGAACGTTTAGTCGGTGCATCAACCGCACCAACAGCCTAAAATTCCCCACTGAATATTTCCTAATTCTGTCGAGTCGATACAGAATGTCGATATAATTCTTCAAGCTCGCTCCCTAACGTTATAAAATTATCTGCTTCCAATGTGAAAAAAATTTCGCGGTACGTGAAACTTTTGCAAAACGAAAAATACGAATCTTGGTCGAAAGTCGGAGAAAAATGTTCTATCGCAAATGTGATTGAAAGTTCCATCGTTAAAATACAATAAATAAAACCTGGGATATATAATATTCGACGCTTTATATATTTCGTGGGAATTGGATTCTGAAGAGCATAAAATCTTTCAGTGGCGGTGGCGCAGACTCGCTGAAAAGTCATAATAAATAAATCGGCGTATAAAGCGTATCCTGACAACATGGTGGAGGTATTGTTGTGCAAGTGATGATACATAACGTTTCAGGTTCTTGTCCGATTGGTAGGTGCGAGAATCATTTGTCAGCCAGGAAAAAATTGAAACCACATTCTTCCTTACGTTTCGTTGATCGCAACCCTCATCGATCATACTTCCAGCAGAAAAGAACGCGAGTTGACCGGCGATTTATGCACATGTTGAAAAATTTTGATACGCAGTTCCTTTTTTATCGGTGACTTATGCAACTCCCGCGTCACCTACGGAGGAGATTTCGTCGTGTAAATAAAAAGTCTTCTCTAAAAACATACAGCCCTGTCATAAATTCTGTCGCACAGCGATAGATACTCTCTGACAAGAAGCTAATCTGTTATTGATATCCCGAGCGGTAATTATTTTGCGACTTACTGATTAGTTACGAATATTACATACTGCTCGGTTAAATGACATTCCGCACAGTTTTTTACAATCACTAGGTGTCTTTGCAATAGAGCTTACGAAGGCGTTAGGTGCATGTTTTCTTCCTATTCCATAAATGTTGCACGAAGGATAAAAATTCTTAGCTCTGTAAGAGTAGCAAGATAATTTCTGTAATTCCAGCGGAATTTTGATTAAGCTAAAACGGAGATAAAACACACTGTTGGCTGTCACGGTGTCCTGAAATATATCGCAAATAGAATTCGCTTTCTGAATTATGTCGCAAACACACGACGACACGATATTTCTAAAATTAAACGTTACAGGGTACTAAGATATCCCAATCTAAATAGCTACAAACCGTACGACTGAAGGTACAAACTTCTTTCCTGTTAGTTATTAGCAATACTCGTTTCAACAAGTCGGTGGACTTGTTATTGATTTTGCCGCCCGCGCAAAGTAAATGTGCATTTGGAAATGTTTCGCAAACCTCAAAGTGGCTCGCAATGTTATTTCGCCGCTGTTTGGATTTTGCAAAGTGCACCGGTAATTCGAAAATCCAACGAAGTATGTTTTAAAGGGGCTGTCTAGCAGACAGCAGTCTGTAAACGATTGTGCACAACATTAATGGCGTGCTATAAACTGTTCGTGTTTATTTTCACGAGTATTCGAAACGCATTTGTTCAGTCGAACAACCGATGCTGTAAATTCTTCATAGGGACACATGGTAGACCGATCAAAGCGCGTATTGAATTCCAAACATATCGGCGAGACGATCAAACGAAAACAGAATAGATTAACTTATTTGTTGCGAGATCCAAACTTTCAGCAATGCCATTCAAATTATGCCGTTTTTCACGTTCGTTTAACCATTGGCGAATCGAGCGTCAAGCGACGAGCATAATCCTAGAATTCCCGAGGGAATGGGAAAGTCTTCGAGAGAGGTCGATCGAGTACGCTTTGTGCATTCTTTAAGCTTTCAGCTTTCTAGAAATAAATAAATAGCCGTAATTGACTAATCGATCATTCGGAAGACGAACGACTGAGATCGTTGGAGGAAATCGTAAGGAACGAACGGAAGGAAAATCTTCGCTGGTTGCTCGACTGCCTCGACAAACTTTCGTCGACGTCATTGGCAGCCGAAGTTACTACGGGGCGACTCGTGTTTGACGTAGCGCACATCGAGGAAATGGAACCGGTGGAAATTTGGTTGCTGAAGGAATGCAAACGGTCGGCCAATTTTCCCTGGAGATTTTCACCGTATAACTTTTCTGGGTTGCACGGAGCTAAGAGAAATAAAGAAAGAAAAGAAAAAAGAGAAAGAACATCGGACTCAGCTTTTTTTGACCCGAAGCAGCCAAAGCTTTATTCGTTCGTTCCTTCATTCGGCTTTTATTCCTTTCCATATCAAAGTCAATTTGTCCTCGGCCGTAGGTTTGAGCGCGAGGGCGAGCGCAGGCGTATCGTCGCGCGTGAGAAAACGTATTTTGCATAGCTATCTGCGCGGCGCAGAGAGCTCGTTAAAGCCGCTTCTGTTTTCGCGTAGCGGAATCATTTGCCATCCTCGTGGCCCCTCCCCCTCTTCTCACCCCAGTGTCCCGTTCATACATCGATATCGATCTGTAATTGTGTGCATTTCGAGCCACCACCGCTCTTTATTCGGCCAGCCATCGTTTCGTTATTCTCTTCCTGTTTTCCCCGTTGATTCATTTGCGTTTAACTATAACATGGCGGCCGTCCGCGCATTCTAATTACATGTCGTTGTTGTTACAAAGCAATCGGCCCAGCGAAACGGTGTTTTGTATCCAGCAGCGATAGTGATGGCCTCTCCGTCCTTTCTCTTCGCTCTTCTCCACCAAACCAGCCCCTCTCCCCCAAAGTCGTTCATTGCGTATCCAACGTTGCCAACAACCTGTTACACAATCCCGGAAGATACACAAAGGGGCAATTTATGCCCCGGCATAGCGACAGCCTGCGAAATTCGAAGCCGGCTACGCAAATCTCCGCGTACAAGGAATGCACAATGCGATGCCGCTTACACCAGATTTCGATTAGCCGAAAGTTTATTACCTATGGACAATACTCGATTCCACCCCCTTCCCCTATATATTCCCGACCGTGTCGATGCGATCGAATAAACGCCAACGCTTGGAAACTGTCGCGATTCGTTTTCGAAATATGCCTTGCCAGATAACGAGGTGTATTGTAGCGTTTCACGAGGGCTGTTCGCGGGAACCGCGAACACTATGGTTTTCCATTTCACCCTCCTACTTCTGGAAAAGATCGGTGAGACGCGGTTCATTTTACCATTTGTTTTACCGTTTGTCCCACCGTTCCGCTATCGGGTTATATGAAGCACGTCGAACACGCTTACTTTATCAACCCGGTTGCATTCCGATCTAATTAATCGCGGGCCGAATTTTATTGCAATTTTCATAGCAACGTTCGCCGATAATTATAATAAAGTTCGCGTACAGCGGATATTCATAAAACAACCGCGGTAACAGCGGGCATTAGTACTATCGAGCCATATAATTCCCCGATGGAATAAATTTTGTTTCGATTACGATTGTTCCGTTTCGCAAATTGGTCTTATGAGATAACGTGAGATCGCTGTAACGAGCCACGTTATAATAGCGTTTACCGCTATCTGAATGCATCGCGCGAAATGTAAGTATAACGAAGCGTTCGTCAGACTCTTTTGCTGGAATTTTCCTCTAACCTTCGCCATTCGTGAAACTTCATTAGCCGTTTCTTTGAAAATTAATTCGTTAAGAATACATGGCTGTTTCGAACGTTCCTATTCTACTTGTATTTTTCGCGTATTTTTCTTCCCCTCCTCCTTCTAATTCTTCCGACTTCGTTTCTATCACCTTGATAAGATAATCGTATTAAAATTACACCATTTGCTTCGACCTCGTCAACGTCCAACCGATGATTGCCATATTTGCGAGCAACCGAAATAATTATCCTAAAAAGGGAAAAAGAAAAAAACGAAGTTTCGCTCCGTCTCTCCGCGCCATTAATAGAATAACAAAGTATAGTGCGGCGTAATTTACATGATGAGCATTTGATCGAAGAGCGGATATAATATGGCCAGGTGAATGTAGGGTCATTCAGCTAACGACGACTCTTTTATGGAGCACTTTTAAGGTGATTACACCCCTTTCTATTCGCCACTCATCATCACAAAGCAATTTATCCTACGTACAGCGAAAAACCTCCAACGTGAAAATGGACGCGAATTCGACCAACTCGGGACGAGAAAATCAATCGAATAATCAACAATCCTCTTGACAAGCCAACGAACTAACGCCATTCTGCAAGAACTGTTCAGAATCTCATTGTCTCGGGTCGAATAATTCACGTGGCGAGTGAAATCAAAGCTTCGAGTGTTTACTTATTATACAAACACGTGTGTGCCCACATACATGATTTAAGCTTGCTGCCGAGGTTCCACCGTTGAAATATTCATAGGATTCTTGGAAGAGCGAAGCAGCCGCGAGAGACAGAGAGGAAAACGCTGAAGAAAAAGGAGTGAAAGGACGAGGAACATCAGCTGGGTAACGGAAGCAAGGGTAAAACAGGCATCGTGTTTTCTTCCTTGTCGCGAGAAGAAAACCCGGTTTAGTCAAGCGTTAAGTTCGGTCCTCGCTTGACGTGTGTACACGCGGGTCCTCTAGCGTGTATCTGTGTGTGTTCACCAGCTCGTTTCTTATTTTCCATCGTCGTTTCTGTACGCCAGAAGCGATGTTATAGCATAGTTGACGATATAGCGAGGTCGTAAAATTGCTGAGGCGTCAAAGTTTACGTGTTCCGGACAAGGGAGTCGGCATAAAATTGAATAGATAAAGATCTGAAACCTCGGGCGTGAATCGCGTGAAATATGACTCACAATTAACTATGATTCAGTGAATCGCGAGACACATTGAAAGAAGTATGTACGTATAAAACAGCGATAGATTAGCGCTTTCAATTTAACGCTTTATTGGATTGCCAAAGCTACCGTGGAACTGTTAGATCGCAGACAGATATCTTTTAACACGTTAACTGTCATATATATTAACAGTGTGACAGTAGTTGATTAAGTATTAAATAGTCTGACAAACTGTCTCGATGAACCCAGCACTCACAGGTTGACTACGGCTCAACTCTTGCGCGTTCCAATTGTAATATATACTCGACGTATCATTCGGTGAAACTTGGTTGGAATAAAAGTTCATTAAGCGTAAAGTCCATTCTACACATCTTTGGCGACCGTGATAGAAGATGCTCGTTAAAAATTTACACGAGTATTAATGACTCTCGGAAGACTAAGTTCGCCAGAGTTTGGCAAACTTTTAAAGCTTTTCGTGGATTTGCCGCGTGCAGAGATTATCGCACAATTCATCCGTATCTAACGCGAAGTTCTGTTTTAAAGCCGGATGTCGAACGAAAAGGCGAACTGAACGTTCGCAGCGAGCGCAAACGATATTTTTACAAAAGAAACGCTCTTCCCGCGGTATCAACGAAAAGAAAACACACATATGTACACACGTTCCTTTCCTGGTATAAAATTAATTAAATTTCGCGAAATCTTCGCCCGAGTATAATACCGTTTGACTTTCCACAGAAGTACCTGAGGTGGGGAAATTGCGATGGGATTTCTAGAGAGAACCAATTTTAAATCTGCTGCAAACTAAGATATGGTCGGCTCAGTCGCCATAACTTTAGATTACGCGACAGTCCACGTTTCATAATCTATCCATTTTCAAAGGCGTGCGTGAAACGAAGGAAAATCATACGAAATACCGCAGGTATAAAGTAACTTTAAAATTAAGGAAGCTTCAACCGTCTTGTCACGCGTAAGCATCGAATTTTCATTAAACCTACGTTTCCCCTTAACTCCCTAAGCGACACGATATAGTTTTTTGTTCCAGTTACTTTCATATCTTCCTGTTCAACATTTAAGAAGTTCAATCTGAAATCCGCAGCTAAATCTGAAGTTTACAAGCGTGTAAAAAGATGCAAGAAACGCTGTTAATCTAAAGGAAGGTAACTTCTTGCGCAAATCTTACAAATGATCATATTCGAATTTATCAGGAAAATAATCTTAAATGCGAAGCTAATAGCATCCGGTGATCACCAAGATACTTTCACAATCTCCGAGAGTATCTACCCATCTGGCAATCCAACTACATCACAAGGTAAAGAAAACCCTGGACCAAGAGAGCGATTTTTCAAAGATAGCGAAGTATATACGAGCAAGCTGCTCTCTGTAAAGTGTAAAGGACCGAAGAATCGTGCGCCAACGACGTGCGCGAATATTATTTATATTCGAAGGTGTATATACACGCAACTGAAAATCCTCGCACCCGTTACAGTTTGAATACCGCGTTAATAAAGCTCCGTGAGAGAAATACAAGCTAGAGAATCTTTGTTTTCCTGAAGAGGACGAGCGAAGACACGTATAGGAATGATAGAGACAACGAAAAAAAAGACCTACAGAGTACAGAATATAGTATAGTGAAAAAGAAGAAGAAGGGGAGTTAGGAGTGGGGAGAAAAACGAATAAAAGAGAGAAAGAGAGAAAAAGAGAGAGCAGTTTATGTCTGACATGGTAATTTTTATTTCGCCGGGCAAAAAGGCGGGCTTTCATGCGGTCGGCGCTTTCATCCTGGTCTCGAATGATAAAGGCTCAAGAGAAACGGAGACGAGAACAGAGGGAAAAGGGAGAGATGGCAGAAAAAAGGGGTAGGGGAAGAGAAGCAGCAAAAACGTTAAAATTATGGGCCTGGCTTTTCAAGAAACCATACACACATGGGAATACAAACAATAGACCCTTAGTCCTTACGTTACGGATACAGCTTAGCTCACGGCCCCGGCGTTCAACTTTGCAACAGTTTGTCGACCTTTCGCAGCTCGCGCACTACGCTTTGCAGGATTATCAAACGTAAAAATGCTCGGGATTGCGGGATCGCGGTTCAAAGCGTATAAACTCGTCGCGACATTTTTTCCGTCATTCGAGTTTTTTTTTACCTACAAAGGCAGCTTATGCTTCGCGAGATTAACTAAATTGATGCTAGACGTACGACGTTAATCTACTTTTCAAAATAACCAAAATACCCTGACATTAGAGTCGTTTTATTTTATTATCGTATCTCCTTTTCCATGGCGTTAGACGTATGTAATTGAAAACATCCTTTTTCCGGAAGTACTGCCATCTTTAATTGAGACGAAACATCGTGAAATAGGATGAATGAAAAGGATCGTTGGAAAATCTGACTATATTTTTATCACGATATCGAAATCGAGAATTTGTAAACGTAAAAAAGCTAGTATATTTGCAATGGTGCGGCCACGAGTGCGCAATGCTTAATTTACGACTTTAATTAACCATAGTATCCCTTGATGCAATCGCTGCGGACGTTTCCCTAGAGAGCCACGAAGAGCACATCAACTAGAAACGCGTAAAAAATTCTTCTCTACAAAATTGAACGCGTTTTACGTGAAAAAATAAATGAGAAGTAAGGTCTCACTCGCAAAGCAAGAATTACTCGTTACGATATTGTCGTAGAGATACAGCGCGATATTCCTGAGAAGCTGCAGACAAGAATTCTCAAATGTAAAGCAGTTTGCTCGGCAGATTGCAAAATTAATACAAAGGAAACGAATGAGAGAGCTTCGCCTGTTCTTTTTTCATATTTCTGCGTTCACGAAATGTCGCGTCTCAAACAGGTTCAGAAGGTAAATCGAAATCTTGATTAATTGACAGACGAATCGCCTGAAACCGAAATAGGATATATCGTTAACGCTTTCTCCTTTGCTGTATTCGCTCCTAATCGTTGGACCAACGATTCGTATTCCCGGCATATCAAGGAATCCTAGAAATTCCCGAAGAAAAATATTCGAACCGGAACGCAAGAGAAACAGGTCTCATATCCAATACGGGAAAAATACAACCGTTAGAGGAGGCGGCGGAGGCGGGAGTGAAAGGAAAGGGAAAGAAATTACGCGAACGAAATTCCAGGAAGGAATGCGGATATACCGAAGCACACACAGAAAAGCACGCGTGATTCTGACTTGACGGAGGAAGAGTGGCTGCCAAGCACAGCCACTTTAAATGCAGATGCACCTTGCACACGTTGGAGACATCTTCTACTCCACAATCACCTTTACTCACTCCAACCCTCTCTACCCACTCCTCGCGTTCCCCCATCCGCCACCCATCGAACACCCAAGTTTATGGTTCTCCGATGCTCTTCTTTTAAGTACCAATAACTGTCCGGTCCTCTGAAGTATCGGAAGCATTCAGCGTACAGCTTGCACTTCTATATACATGTAAAGCAATCGATAGTGTGTACATACCATTTTCGATATCTCAAGAGCGCTTAAGTAAACGGTGTATCTCTTCCAACGAGATGTTCGTCCCTCCTGATCGACTCTTGCGCTTTTCTTACCCTCTCTCTCTCTCTCTCTCTCTCTCTCTCTCTCTCTCTCTCCTTCTTTTTCGGCGACTACCGGTGTCGTTTACAAATGTACTTTTGCACGCGATTCGCCAACAAAATTTCAACGTTATCTACTCGCTGGCAAACCTGCACGAAAATTCGAGTCGGGAGAATCGTAAAAAGGCTATTACGTACGTATATTCTGTTGCGTTCTGTTGTTTCGAGCTTCTTGTTAATGCGCCCAAAAATACGCGCCAGTGTAATCAGAAACGTTCGAATTAGATTTCCACGAAACACACGGTACGAATGAGCCGTGGGTTAATTTACGAAGAGTCTGGCGTTCGTCATGCGTCCATTTTTTTAGAAGAAATACAAGGAAAATA
Organism: Bombus flavifrons; assembly: GCF_040668555.2. Lineage (NCBI taxonomy): Eukaryota > Metazoa > Arthropoda > Insecta > Hymenoptera > Apidae > Bombus > Bombus flavifrons. The sequence continues at coordinate 3,556,048 of NC_138455.1, read as the reverse complement.
ATAGCAGAGGGGAAAGGTCGTATAAAATTTTGGAATGGGATATCAGTGATTGATAGACGACTTTTTTAAACAATTTTGAATTATATTAGGAAGGAGAAGAAATTTGTATCCTTGAGAATATTCATAACCGTACAATACGTTTCGCGAAGAAAATTCGAAGAACCGTGAAATCACGTATTATTGTACCTATGACTAAACCAACCAACACACGTATCCCGCATACATCGATTCACGCTTATTTTTAACGTGAAATGTGCGTACGATGAAATAACTGAGGTGACTGCCTTGTGCATAAATCGTAGGCGATTAAAAGATAACAATCGAGAAAGAGAATAAGATTTCGATGGAGACTTACAACGCAAATATAAATCGATTAAACTCTTTTCTTCTTTTCTTTTTACGAAACATTCTGTAATTATAAAAATTGTTATTCTCTCATCCTATCGTTTCTAGGTTACAAATTGTTCTTGTTATCGTCATTTTACGCTTCCGGTTGACCATAATTTCTTTCCACGTCGTCTTTTCGTCTATTTCTTTCTCTCGATGTTGTAGATAATTTTGCACGTCATCTGTCATCGTAAATGTCGTTCTTGTCGGTGATTCAACGGCCACTACAAGACTACCTTGACACTGATTTATTATCGAGCATAGTTTGAGTAACATCAAAATACAGGCTTTTCGCGGGAATAGATTTCCAACGTTTCCTAAATTTCCCATCGAAAAAAAACCAGTTTATTATGTTTTCTACCCTCGCGTTTTACACTCGCGATTCCACATGCACTAATTTATTACCTAATACAACCACCAGCCTTTCCTATGTAATTACGAAAATACCACCTGTATATTTAACTTACTAAAATGCCTAAAGAACTTTACGAAATTGTTTATTACTGTTTCCTTTAGATACATCGCTGTTTCTGGTATGCCTGTACGTTCTTTCCAAGCTGTAATTGCCAGAGATGTTTATTAAACAAAGGAAAAACTCACGGAAAGTTTGTAAATTGATATCACTTGATAGCTCGTAATATTTTCGAGGCGTTCGTAACCTGATTATTATTCGCTATATGCAGATTCGGAGCTGCACGATGCTAAATTGGATTTCAAAGGGGTCATTCGGACAGATAATTTGTACATGGTGCTATGAATTTAATAATTTCCTCTGTAACACACAGAATATAACAGAAATTATAGATTTTCCGGAATTAAATATACAATCGGAAATTTTGGGAAAATGTTTTGTTACATCTGCCTTATTAGAGAACTATTTAAACTGAAAACTTACAGAATGGAAAAGGCCAATGATACAGCCTGATAGCAGGGTAATATAAACGATAGGATACAAATCTATGACACTGAACACGTTTAGTAATACAAGAAGATTCAGAAACAAGGTACCATATGTATATACGTATTCCTGACAGATTTTCAAAATCATCTTTCTCGAAAACGAGGACCTGTTATTTCCGTTTACTTTACTCGGAAAAATCGTGTCTGGTCCGATAGTTAAATACTACTCACTTTGCAACATATCCTATTTTAAGTTTCCCTTAATTCGAACAAATTTATTTAGACGAGATATAAAGGACACGGAGCAAGAAACATATCGATATTGATACTGGCGTTTAAATAGCGTTGTATTCGAACGTTTAACCTCATTTTACGGACACCTGAAAGCTATCGACTGTCCGTGCTGCCGACTGTACACTGATTATATCGTTCCTATTAATTATTTGTTAATATTTTAACTATTCAAAGAACGTTTAACCATACTACTTCGGCGAATATATAAACACCGAAACTTTCGATTTAATTAAGGACACAGTGAAATGAAATTCTGAGGCGTGCATATTATGGGATTCCACTCGTTATACCGTTAAACGCGCATAATTGGAAATAGATATTTAACTTAGCCAGTATAAAATATCGCGCGTATTTATCGACGAGGATAAGCATTATTACGAACGAACTTTTGCCGTGTCTATCCTTTAAATTACGCTTGAAATCTCTCTATTCAGCGAATTTGTTTTTTGGAGCCGTTTAAAAAAAAAATTGCTGATCGTACTGACCATGCGGAAGAACGAGCTCTGCCTAAATATATAAATCAATGAAAATATTATGAAATATGCTTCCTCCCTGACGATAAAACGAATCATCGGTGCTGTAAATACGTATAACGTATATTTGCTCGCGTGTGGAAACATTTCTATGGAAAAAATGACTCGAGTTTGAACGGAATCGTGGTGCAACATTTCCCTGCCGTCGCATGTATATACATGTGCGTGTCTGTAGTAATAATAGCAGTAGGTAATAGTAACGCAAAACGCAAAGATATCTGTACAATTTCTGCGGTGGTTCAATTATAAAACTACGGTCATTATCGCGGTGTTAAATGTTAAATGCATATAACTGTAAGACGAGTGTTTAACTTTATAAGCACTAAATGCTGAAACAGCACTATATCCGGCGTTATTCGAAAGGCGTTGCAACGAAGCGTTCGTATGCTTAAGAACGGGAGTTTCTCGAAAGAGGAAAGTTCGGTTACGTTCGAATTAAAACGAATTCTCGGATTTTCTTGCGTGTATGAATAATGAACTGGGACCAAGCGCTGGAATGATAAGGCAATCTCGTCGGCCGATCGATCGAAAATTAAGTGGAAGTGTAGTAACTTTCGCAACGCAACATACTTTATATTTACCGAGAAGTAAATTAAAAAACTTTCCACGCCGTCTGTTTTAATAATCATACGAAACAAGACAGGCCAATGGGATTTCTCCCCTGCTCGAACAATTATCACGCGCAACAAGATTTTTCTCCATGCTTTCTAAAGATTTCCGCATTGCCAGCCTTTATTATCGTTTCTTCAAACGTAATTTCGCTACGTAAATTCGAATAGCAAAAATCTATACGGTTCAATTAGAACAACTCCGCCAACAATAAACGAACAATGTACCTTAGTTTCAATGGAAGGTAAGATCCCTACTTTACTACGGAAAGTAACTTGGTATCCCCAAGTTGGATTTTCTTCGGAAACGGAACCGATATCAAATCGAAGTTTGGACCAATAACAAACGTCTGTTCTCTCTCCACTGTCTGTAATTGATTTTAACTACGTATCCATCCACATGCGCCCATGTAACTCCTGCCTATCGGTTTCCGACAGAATTTCGAATCACCGATCACCGGTCCGAAACTTTTCCCTGGAAGATCACTGTCGAGATCCAAGAGACGAGCTGAGAAACTTTCATTCGAGTTTGCAAATCCTCTTTGCACCGAGATATACTCGATTCGCCCAGAGTTTTAAGAATATTATTCGTTTCCCATATACCGCAGTTGCACGCCCACGGAGATGCACAGGGAAATTTTCGAATTGTGCCAATATCCTACGCGATTTCAATGATCGATGGAAATTTGGTATCTCGGAAAACACGAACGATATTCGAATTTGCCGATAATCAGAGATCAAGCTTGCTAGTTTGTTCCATAGCTGCGCTTATTAAATTTAACTATTCGCTTTCAGAACACTGAGTTCGAGTATAATACGATCATAGTTTTTCATAACCGTGACTGAGTATTATAGTGAAAAGGTTTAATTAAAGTCTCCTTTAAGAACATTAGCAGTCGACCAAATACTTTCAACATGTTTTAACCGGTTCCAGTTAATCCTATCGCGAATCCAATAACACACATAACGTATTGATTTGATGATAACCGATATAACATTGACCGACATAATAATATATAATACAATACTGTTTATCACCGAGATAAGCTGCATACGATGTGTCTAATTAAAATACCATCAAATAATGGTATTACGATAATTACATGACCGTTAATTGGAATATACAAATCCCAGTTTTATTAATTTCGTTTCCCTAAACTCCCCGCAACAAACGTCTAATTTCGGATATTTATTAAACCAATAATGCAACCACGGGTTTCGTCCAATCATCGGAAATATAATCGAACGTAATAAGAAGTAATTATGGGGCCGGGCTAGGTTTGCTCTGAATACGGCATGAAAAACGAGCAGAAGCAAATCTGGCTGCACAACGATAGAGCCAAGATGGAACAAAACGGGCATAATTCCAATTAGCATCAAGAAGCTAGATGTGTTTTTGAAACACGCGGAATTACAGCATGCGAACGAACAAGGGAGAACTTGCAATTACACACTTTTAATGGAGGAAACTTTTTAAGAGAGACATCTCGTTAAAACGAAATACCGTGGCACCCGTGCACCGCCAAGAAACTAATGTGACTCCCGAAAAGAAACCTAAAGTAAACCTAATGCGAAACGCGCTTCCAGACACTCATAAATATTAGCTCGTCCCATAAGTAACGCGGCTCTTCTTTCATATGTTTATTTGGTGAAAATAAATGAATGTTACAGATACGTAATACCTACAATTATCCGTTATTCTTCTATCAAATGCTCATAAACTTATTTCTATACGTCTATTTTTATACAATAGATCTATCTCGGATATCCGAATAGGATGAGAGTAGGAAACACGATGAATCTACTAAATTTCGCTTATTTCAAACGATACCTGTGAAACTCGATAAGTTACGAATTCGTACACGATTTATCCCACTAACGATGATACTTGCTAATACAGGCATGGAGATAGTCGGATTTCACTTTGGAACTTTCTCATAATTTTCCGACAACTGTATAAACAGCGGAAATCTTCGGTGTGTCGTTAGCTGACTTAAAGCCGTATCTCGAGATATATTTTCCGCGCTAAATAATCGTTCGGTACTTCCTGGGATTTGTCGAAAAGTCTGATTTATCTTCTTCGAGCGCCGCGATAACGTTTTGTTTGATTTAACGACGGCGACGTGGAATTTTATAGAAAGATCGTGTACGGATCGATAAAAATGCTTCTAGAGGAAAAAGCATTTATAGCGGCCAGCATTGTATCAACGAATAAACGATGCCAACTTTGCTTCGCACTGTTTGCCTTGCTCATTATTTCAATACAGTGTATTTACGGTAAATAACAACAACGATAATTTAATGTGTCATATAAAATGATATTGTAATATAAAATAAATTTGTATATAATATTGAAAATTTGATAAACATAATTCAATCTTGTTGCGTGCCGCAATGAATCGTTATAGGAGGACATTAAAACGAGTGAAACGTTCCATTTGATAAAATCAATGCCACATGACAAACAATACAATTAATCGTAAGATACGTAGATACATCGTTATTAATCCATTTGTGAACCGTACTTTGTTAGAAATCGGTAACGTAATACAATAGGGAACAAAATTTCGAAAACTAAAATATGATTGTTTCATTGTTATCTTCCTCTTCCTTTCTTTCGCCATTCATTCTTTGACAGAAATATAAAATCTCTTTTACGATTCAAATTTAGTAGCTATGCTATATCATGAAACTGAGAATTCGACTGTCTGCTTATACATAGGTTATATCACTGCTCGTGTCACTGATATTCTAGAGCAAGACACGCTTCAAAGTGAATCAAATTTATAGCACGATAAGCGAATAGGTCGTCGAGAAGGCGAATGTCACATTCTGGTGTCGAACTGTAGCAAGAATCGAAGTGTAAAATATGCAGACTTCGCTGCCGGTTTAGTACGTATTTTCATGCCGAATGAGCATAGAAAGATGTTCGACCTACTTATACCATTCTGTGCGGTCATTTTTCTACGAAACGATTGCTCTATTTTAATTACGTTTATAACAATTGTTAATTATTGAAATCTAACGCGAACATATATATAATAGTTTGCTAAGAGAAGATCTCACTTTTTAACAATTACTCCACAGATAAACGATTGTTTTTCATTCATCCTTTTCTACGCGTGTTTCGAATGGTAACATGTTATTTTGATAAATATGGATATGAATCTCGATCGAGATAGACTGTAATATTTTACGGAAGATGAAGAGACATCCACCTCGCGTTTTCGAAATTTATAGCCTGTGATCGAATAACAGTACAATGTAAAAATGCAATTTCTCAAACTGCCAAGGAAAAAAAAACAATAAGAGATGATAGACTAGGTCGAATATTAATAACAGCATGAGTGAGAAATATCAAACATAGTGTATTTTGCTTAATGTAATAATTCGAAATAACGACACCTTATTTCCTTGCTGGATTTTACTTAATTCGCTGCTCATAATTCATTAATAACGTATCGATTTCAAGTCAATCAATGCTATTAAACCTATCTCGAAAATGATTAAACAACCAAAGTTAGTTATTACCGGTTCGGAACTTGTTATGCAAGTGCTAGTTACGTATTACAACAGGGTAATGTTATTAGCACGTAACTACAGTAACGTGGTTATTTCACTCGCAAGTCCAGTAATAGTAATTCTTCATAAATCTGACAGATTTCGGTCGTACTAGCCTTTTTACGCTGATTTCCATTAAAACAACAAGCTTTCGAAAATCATCTTCTTTATAAGAAAATGAGGAATAAACTACTAGAATCTACGATGCTGGAACGATAAAGAGAACTGAACAATTTCTTCGTACAGAAAAAAAGGAAGAAGAGAAGGAAAGGAATGAACACCGTCGAACAGTCTCCATGGAAATTCTCTGCTTACGATTTAGTAAAATTCTCTGCTTACGATTTAGTAAAATTCTTAGGGAGACAAATTTCGAATACAAGCGAAAGATTCTTCACCAACTCCATCCCATTCGCATTCTCCACGATCGACTAAATAGATTTAAATACTTTCGAAGTTGTCGCGAATGCGAGAAGCTAATCGACCGTGAAAATTAAGTATTCCTCTCTATAATAGAAAACGGTTCACGAATAGGAGAAGCGAGAGAACATCCGCCTGACATTCCCGTTGGCTAGAAATGTGTCTACGACGTGCAATGGCCATGGTACAACATACCGTACCGGCTGCGGTCATTTTGAGTACGCTGGGTTACCCAGGAATGTTAATAGAAAATACTCGGTGTCTCCAGACTTTAATTATGAGCAGCGAACGAATATCGTGGCCCGAAGAAGCCTACGATAAGTGTCTACGATCTGCTCTTCTTCAATCTTTTTCAAAAACTCATCGAAACCTTCGAAAGACACGATACAGGAGGAAGCCGAGAAAAATATCGGCCACTTCGAATTACCTATGAAAGAGAAGGAAATAAATAGCGAAGACAGGGTTGGTTTCTTTAAACTTGTTCGTAAAACTTGTCCGATACTTGTAATTGAACTTGGCTGTCAGAAAGTCGTAACGTTTAAACTGGCGATTAAAATGCATCGCGTAAAATCGAGTAGACTCTGTGTAATATCGTCTGGCCGTTTCAGCGACGAGCTTGCAGCCCACGCAATCCTGCTATCACTCTGGCACGGATTTGATGAACAGTACGCGGTGCTTAAATAACTGATGATACAGTTAAGGAAAAGGAATGGAGATAAATGTTACCGCAGCTTGGCGGGATTTGAACGAGGTAGTTAAGATTAGAAGGGGGCGATGTTTGCGGCTGTTCGAGTTAGAACACTGAGAAATGATCCCTGCTTCCCAGTTTTTGCGCTGATTTAGAATTGGAAATATAGCACTCAGTAAATAACGGTAATAACCCAATTGAAAATTACGAACGATATTTCTCTGATATTTCAGAAGATTATCTCTTTGGCGATTGGAAAGAAATGTAATAATAATATTCTACTTAATAATTAGAAATGTAAAGTCAGCAGACATAATTCGTCTTTTACGCGAATCGATATTCTACTGATATTATGGAAATTCAATGGAACGACTAGACGCGACAATCTGTAACCATTTCCTACCTTTTTTATTCATTCACGTTTCCCGATATAACATATGAATGATTAAACCGATATATTCAGCCTTCTCTCTTTTCTTCTGTATGCGTGTACATATGTGTATGCAGTTTTCCGCGTAATGGAAACGAATCTTCTACATCGTTCGCTACAATAAGTTTGCATTTAAGCGTTCTCATGCGACAAAGTCACTGTACAAATTTTGCCAAGAGGATAAAATGTAGAACAGTTCGATACATGGAGAAGTCCGCGTAATCTTTAAATGTAATCGGTACATACAGCGAGATGGAAACTTCGCGATCTGTACCAATACGTAGATTAACGACACAATACCGTAATTTTTTTTTTTTTTAGTATTTGTGTTAACTCTACGTGAAGTAACATGTTTTGTCCAATTGGAACGTTTATCGTACTGATGGACTGCCGAGGTCATCGTTTAAAGGACACGTAAATAAATTACATAATAATAATGACACTTCGTAATTACTCGAATAACTTTTTGTTTTCAAAAGTTAGACGTTATTTTTTGGTTACACTGACGGTTTAGAAGGATGCGCGTTCTATCTCGGCCTCAGAGGAGTCATTAATAACGGCGCTTAACAATTTCGATCATCGGTGCTTGTAATAATCTTGTTTCCGTTTAATGCTGCGTCAAAACGATCATCATAAGGGGATTAAAATTTTACGTGCTCATAATTCACATTCGCCTGGAAATTTATTGCTTCGCAGTTGAAAATCTTCGATGTCCAATTAAATGAACGATATATGAAAGGCTACTTTTCAGTTAATCCATCATCATCGCCTCAACCAGTTAAAAATTAATACAATCCGAATACCAAGCACAATTAGGATGATGTAGAATCGTATTAACAAACAAGGCCTTACAATTTACGTTCAAACGCAACTGGAAATTTCATACTAAGAACAGAAAATCATAAATATAAACGTCTAAAAAACAAACGCTCGAAACTTATAATACATTGCAGCGAGGTTCTATAGCAATTCATTTTTTTTTATTTACTTACGGGTATATACACCGTAGTATGCAATTTAAATGATACAGGCTCGGTAATACAAAACTCGTGTAATTGCTCGAATATCTCGATTTATAAAGAAATAACTTCGTAGCTTCAGAAATCTTCCCCCTCTCAAGTTAAACACGAGAGTTACTACGATCATATGTCATCGGCAAATGATAGTTATGACCCCTAGGGAACGTAGAATGATATCAGGCGCAATATCATTTTGATTCCTTCAATCACTGACGAAACACATAAGTCGCCGGTCACTGCAATTTCCCTACGTTTTTTCCTTTTTCTTTTTTTTCTCTTTTTTCTTCTTCGCATTGACCTATCTCACACCGGAATTTTCCTCGATTATCCTCGACTTTTGCCCACCGTTGTGTTATGCGGGATATGTCGGTAATGTCGCTCGTAACTTGGAAATGGTAAGAGGGCTCCAGAGCCCTATTTTTCGTGGTGCCAGGAACTCCGTTGGGTTTTGGGATCATTCTCTCTTTCTCTTCCCCAATCTCTCTTTATCCTCATCTCCTACTTCTCTATTTCTCTGTCTCTGCCCCTCCTCGCTCCTCAGGTTTTCTATATTTTCTTCCATCTTTATTTCTTTGCGTATACACTTCTCCCGTGCCTCATTCACTCCGCTTCACTATGTTTATTTCTTTCCCGTTTTTAGCCTTCTCCCCACCCTTATTCCCTCTTTACGCATTCCTATTACCTACGTCTGCATATATTTCCTCGCACCCAATATAAATACGCTGCTCTATTTGCTCTTGGTACTTTTAATTATCGTTGCGATTGTGAGATGTTTTCGGGTCAATCTAAAAAAACAAACTTCACCTCCATATCTAAATGTAGTAATAAGCCGTTGATCTCCGATAAAGTTGTCCATACATCAGCAAGCGAACACGCGTTCTGCGTACAAATGCACACGCATAATTTCGTCGTACACGGAAACACGCAGGTGGCTATATAAATATTTAACGCTGAACATGTATTCTGTTACTGTTTTTTTTTTTTCTTTTTTTTTCTGCGATATTACAGGAACGGCACGGGCGCCACACGAAATAGCAGCAATGACACATCATTATTCGCAGTGAAACGAAATTATGTAGGAATGGCAGATATTTGCATTGCGAGGCAGCATTCGCATACAAAGCAATACAATGGATCATTTCAATCCAAACGTATCGCTTTTTGCAGCCGTGGGCGTCGAAACGAGAAACACCATTTGGCAATTTTGCTGCCGAGCTAGTCCTGAAAGATGACTACGTCCCGTGCTGCTTTCAGGTTTATCCAAGCACAAGCTTTCACAAAAGCTTTTTTCAAAGTAAACCATACTAACACGTTGGATTTCAGAGCGTAAGGGCCCACACATCGAAAAGTTGCGATACATCCATCGGACTTACAACGAAGAACAATCAGAATGAAAAATTGTATAATAGCTTTTTGACGAATTAAAACAGAAGCGAATATCCTGAATTGGTATGGTAACCCATGAAATACGTAACGGCGAACAAAACTTCAACGTTTCTGAAATTACGTATTGCGAGTTTATAGATTCAAGCGGCGCGTGAATAACGTTTATTTGCGAACTTATTTATTCTACCTTGATAATTAATGTTTCTTTGTAATAAATTGGCCATCAGTGTATTTGATGCAAGAACGAAATATAAAATAAATAAGTCGATGATAATGGCGAAGGTTTCGTTAATTAATTTCTGTTTGATTAATGCTAATATGTCTGCCATTCTAGAAACAAAGAATAAAATATCGAAATTAATACCGTGAACGATATATGCTCTTACATGTTACTAGATAAAACTAATTAATAGCCGAAATTACCGGAAAAAGAAACAAAATGGTAATTGATTAAACGGAGATGTTTTTAAAAATCTATTAGAATAAAAATAGAGATCCGCTTGCTAACTAAATATCGATCAATCAATGTTTTCCATTAAAATGTACTGACTATGATATTCATAACTATACGTACGAAGAGAAAATCAAAGTATTTCTTTTCATCTTTCAAGGTTATAACACGTAAAATAAAAGTTCTGCTAATGATAAAACCGATACGGCTAATGTTTCCACACGCATGTGACTAATGAGTGCCATAAAGTTCCTACACTATCGAGCAATAGTATCTAATTAGTAAATGGACGTGACCCACGTAACAGATCTTTCATAAATCGTCTACCAATCGTGAAACGCGTTATCATGTATATTGATAGAAATGATTAATTATCCGTAACACTGGACATTACAACAAGTTTGTTGTTCTATAATAGTTTTAAAAACACACGTACAAAAATGTTTGACGATTTTAAAACGATACAATAGAGCTTTTTCGTCAAACGGGAAATGTTTCAGTAGAATATTAAAAAGTACGCAGGCAAGCCGAAAAGATTTTTTTAACAAAATAAATTGCAAACGTCAAGCTTTGTTTTTTAAGAAACATTCGTGTCGAAGATACGCAAGACTCACAAATACGATAATTAACGCGTACGTTTCTTCTTCTGTACGTTAATTAACGTTATTTATTTGGACATAAATTGCATCTAATAATACTTTACAAATTCATCGATATTGCGTGCCTAATCTATTCTCCAATATAAAAGATGTACTTCCGATTAATCTTTTTCGAGGAAAAAAGTATATATAAAATTATAGTGACTTTCGAATAACTTTGTACAAGACATATTTTCAATGGATATATTTTATCGAATGTAACAATAGTTATCGATGTTTTGAACGCAATATCTCAAACAATCGAGATCAAAACGGGAAGCACTTCTCGTTACTGCGTAAACACGCTTTGTGTATAGAATTTACTGCATCGATTGCTCTCATTCGACAGCCGTGTCAACTTTGAAATACTAATACTTACTCCCATCCATAAATGATTTGACCGAAGCAATTGTTCAGCCATTCTGAATAAATCTAATTTGCGGAAGAAAAATTTCATTTGAGGCAATGTCAGTCGACCCGGATAGATAAAAATGATTACTTTCAAATTGTAATAAATATTCTTTGCTATATAACGAGACAATGCTATGCGGATGATAGGCGGAAAAACCTTCTAATACGTATTCGAATATATTAGGTTGTCCGGAAAGTGTCTTTCTTTCGCAAACATGTCTTTTACAACAATGCACTTTCATACAAACGTGAAACCAAGTCTGTGTCGCGATGTTTATCTCAACAGAACAAAATAGATCGTACGTAATTCGACAAAATACTATAAAACAAAAAACGTTGCGCGTCTATTATTTCCTCATAAAACGAAAGAAACTTTTCGGACAATCTAGTAGAATGCAGTAACGATCTGAAAAATTTAGGGCAAATACACTCCGAGCACAGAGAAATACGTATTCCCTTGACAAATATACAGGGTGGTCTAAAGATCAGTCCGCACGATTTCTCAGGCACTTGCGATAGTCGGACAAAAAGTGTCTCGAACAAAAGTTTATCAGCTTTCAATCGAACACGAATAGCAATATTATGAATTTGACAGAAAGTTTAACTTTGATCAGAAGTTAAAGTTACCTTTATTATTTTAAATGGAACAATGCATTTTTTTATATTCCATTCGATGCATTTTTTTAATTCTCTATAAAAAAAATATTGAGTTACTTGGATCGGATAATGATTAATTAAAAAAATATTTCAACTTTAATATTGTAAAACTTATTATATGAAAGAGAAGAAAAAATACCACGGAACTTCTTTGTTTTTATGTTTTCCTTGTTCTTCATGCGATAAGTTTCACAACATCAAAGTTAAAATATCTTTTAAACTAACCACTTTTGTTTAATACTATTTTGTAGGCAATTAAAAAATGTACCGTTCCGTCACAAAAAATAGAGACGACCTTAACTTTTCGTCGAAATAAAACTTTTTTCAAAATTCATAATATTGCAATTTGCAATCGATTGGAAACTGATCAATTTTTATTCGAAACATTCTTTTGCCTGGCTATCGGGAGCGCCTGAAAAATCGTGATGGCTAATGTTTAGGCCACCCTGTATGTTTTCTTTCAATCCGATACGTCAATTGATTCCAGAGAAAACAAGACTTCAAAGAATCGCGTCTATGCAACGTACACGAGGTGCTGAGCGATCACGAAATTTTTTAGAAATGCTACGTTACCAATTTTATTCTTGTCAATGCGTATATCTATGTATGTTGCATAGATTATTCAAAACAAATACCGAAATAAATATAGTACATGGAATTTAGAAATTACCGAACTTATTCTAATTAAAAGTTCTCGAATATACACTCTACACCCTCCTAATTAAACTAGCTAATGCAAATCCTTCCACGTTGCTAACAAGAATAATATTTAGCTAATTTATGAGCTATTTATTTAAGGAATTATTACAATCGATTAGTAGAAAAGATAACGACAAGTGCTTCGTTACGTTCAAACGCAAGAAACATCATTTCAGACAGTATGTTATCACCTTTCGATCGTAATTTTCACTTCGATAAACACCATCGAAGCTTAAATTGATTGCAGAAGTATGTATTCGATTCCTTATCCGATTACTCGAAAAGGTGTTAACATTTTCATCCGGCACACAGTGACATGAACGTTTTTTTATTAACTTACATTTTTCTCGGACGAACAGGATGTCGAAGATCGAAAGAGAAGTCCGTAGGCTTGCCAGCTTGCACTTTTCGTCGCTCGTTTCAGCTCACTTTCACACTAACATATGTACTACGTCGCCCGTCACTTTTCTCTACGCGCTCCAGCTACGTGCCCAACCATGCTCCAGCGTCTACAGCCGAATGAAACAGAAAATGTCGACTGTTTACAATCCAACACGTTTCATGTCGACAAGCTCGATTCCTCAAATACTACGTGCGCAATATTTAGAAACCGAGCTGCTTTGTTTACAAACGCGCTCTCTTATATAAAAGCTACACGTGAAAAATATAGTAAATTTGTTTTTTTTTTTTAGTTTTTGTCCTCTACGTTACTGCGTAATGTGCTTGTAATGCATTCGAGTCGTTCACACATAGCCGAGCAAGCTTTCGTTCTTTTGAATTTCTCTACTGCGAATTTTTACATTCATCGAAGAAAGTTTCAAACGTTCGACGCAATGAATGATCGTATAACGTAACACAGGAGGTGGTAAGCATCACGGAATTTTTCAATTTGCCTATGAATGATTATTTAATTAATTATGCTTTGATGTTACATGTATAAATCAGTAATTAAGGAGATAAATTATCTATTAGGGTAATATGCATTGAACGCGTTGAAAACCAATTCAGTCTGTTGGGCGTTAGTGCAATAGTATCTACTATATTTCACGCAACGGGGCTCGTATACATTCCTCTCCTTGAGGGGAATATATGTGGAATATTTGTTATACATTAATAAGTGATTAATCTAATGTGTTTCCGCAATGGATGCATAAATTTCGAGTACTATTCAGCTTAATATATTCGCGTATGGTTATCGATATCGATGTTTTCGTTCCATTATTAAGCCAATTCAAAATAAGGGATAATCTGTACGATACGTATAATAGAAGATTTTTACACTACGTTTTGATATTTTTTTCGCATCACATTCATATATCGATCGAATGAAAAAAATGTTAAATATTGACAACGGTATCTATTTCGATTCAATGTTTTTCCAGCAATTTTTTAGCTATTCGTAACATTCCCTCGTTTACCATACCGAAGGTTCTCTCTCGTCTTCTTCCTGATCGTATTCTCTATTAATAATTTATATTGTTTCCCTGAATTTATAAACGATTAAGACGTTGTCGATAATATTAATAATTCATGACTCCTTGTTACTGCAATAAGTAACTTCGTCACGGAATTACGTCTAACAATTAGAATCAAGCAGTCTCATAAAAAATTGATAAGGAGATGTAAGAGATAAGAAAATAAAAGTAGTAGGACGGCCTCCTGAAAGCCTGGCACCGCTGTAATCCTGAACAGGCTACAAAACTCCTTTGCTTTTCCCGATAACTTGTAAGTTATGATTGAGGGTAGAAACCCTCTTCGTTATGAACTTACAAGGTAGATATCATTTAGAAACTTTCTCACCTCCTGTCTATTTAGAGTCTGCACTCTGTTGCAGGAAGGAATTCAAACCAAGCGAACCAATCTCCATAAAACTTCGTGCGCGTTTATAAAACCGTAACGAAGCCACTCTTGTTACTCGGATTTATTTGCAAATATCTACTAAAATTATAATGTGTATAGACGCAGTGGGTGAAATCGATGGTACAACCGGGAGATAAAGAAAGGAAACGAATATTTAGAGTAACATTTTCTCATATGAGGTCTAATTTCCGCGAAATTCGACTTTAAACATTTGCTTGGCACGTATTCGCTTAATTACAACTTAGACCTCAATTTTGCTCGATAGCTATAACTTTATCGAAATATATCGTTGATCACTCTCTAATTTTACCACCAACTACAGAACACCCTCTATGCATATGAAATAAAACAACAGACGAGAAAAATTAATCAAACTAATTGCTAAATTTTTATGCAAAGATACTTTGAGGTAATATCGTTAATTTCAACATCTTCATTTTTCCTTTCCATGAGCTGTCCTTCAAATACTTGGACAGTTATTGCAAAAGAGAAACCATCGTATGACGAAGCGAAAAAAGATTAAATTACTACAAAAGTATGGCAGACAAGTTTCACCAGCGTGCACTCTTCATACTTTTAAAATACTTTATCGGTTGCAGCTTCATTTCGAAATACTCCGACTCATCGAAAATTAAAAAGGAAAAGATTGCATCGCACAGAAGCAACGAGGAAATGAAACGTTTGAATGCGCAGGTCGGGTGAAGGAAGGAATAAACACAACGATAAAGAAACGTGAAATAATAATTTTTCATTGACACAAAGAAACTAAACGACCATATGTTACGCTTATTCGTAATTACTTTTCCCATTGATCTTTTTATTTGCTATATCGTAGCCACGATTTTATATTTACGTCAAGGAGATCTTTCCATGTAACGAACTCTTCGATCTTCCGCTCGGGTTTTCCGTTTCATTAATCCGCTTATCAATACATTCGATGTTTCCCAGCACTACGTATCGCGAGTTATATTATATATAAATAAAATTTACTCACTATCCACTTTTGCTATCTTCGTTTCTAGTATCCTTATATTTATGAAAACTATCCTGCTCTTCGTCGCGATACGAATTTCTAAACATCCCATCCACAAAAATCACAGATAATGTACCTTTTATATAGCGCGTGCTGCGAGAAAATTTCGACGATTTATTATTCTAGAACAACGCGTTGTTATCATGATAACAGACACGGACAATGGATCGTGGTGCATTTTTATGAACCCCTTTCTTTCTTTCACGGGAACCGTGTTAAGTATCAACAACGCGCCACCCGGTTGCTAAACATATTCAAGAGCGACGAAAGAAAAAACGGAGAATGTAAATTACGGAAAAATATTTATTACCGTTGCAGGATCAGTTAACAACATTGCGGAAGTAGCACGATCGTCACGAAAATGTACCCTGTTTGGTACGATTAATATACAGGCCGCGTACTAATTTAAATATCATTTGCACGAGACACAAGTGCTTGCGGTGATTAGCATCCAAAGAATTTAATTACAATTGTTTGAATCCAGTAGCATACAGCGTGCCTGTGTGAAAATTAATCTAACACTAGTTATTCTCCTGTAACGATCACGCATTAACTACGCCGAGATTTTCAAGGAACGACGACGCAATTCTCGTATTTTCAACGGTAAGAGTCTATTCTTTTAATCGTGCATCGCAGCAGAGCAATATACCGATACACAGACGAACGAACAAATGGGATTGAAATATTCCGGAAATCGAAACGATTCTGGTATAACGCGAGGGCGATTAAAAAGCATTTCACATCTAAATTTTCATATATTTCCCACGCGAAATATATGAAAATGAGAAAAACGAAAATCCAAATCGTGAAAACAAATTCTTTAACCGCCTACACTGCACTGACGCTGCTTTGGCGATATGCGTCAATAATGTGCAAATTGTTATTTGGTTTTGTTTTCACCGATGGAGGGTGAAAATTAACGTATAAATAGATTTGCATTGATAATATTCACTTCAAAATATAACATTTGGCTTCAGGCAGCTTCACTGCAAAAAATGTTACTATAATATTAGGATAAAGATGTAACCAAAAATGATCTTTTGTAAATGTTGTAAATATTTTTAGCCTTCGTAGAAACAGGAACGGGGAATAATCAATAGCTTGAATAATTCTAGAAACAACGAGAGACTTTAGAATAAAAATCTGGGTAAAATCAAGTTAAACGCTAATCCAGGTTAATGAATCGCAACGCTGAGTCGGTCATACGAGGTATGCGAATGTCTGACTTTTCAAATTACTTACCGAACGATGATTGCCGACAAATATCGAGTTGAATATCAAAGTTGACGATCCATCCAGCGGCGCGCATAGAAACTCGTTCGTGATTCAAGAGGGTGGCGAGAAATAAAAGAGAAAAATCGAAAAGAGGTCCACGAGTAGACTTGAGTTTTCTATTTTTCTCCTTCGGTTCTTTTCCTTCTCGGTTGATGTCACTCTCACCTAGTGTAGTGACAAATCAACGGCTGGCATAGGTACACAGGTGCGAAAAAAGAGGTGAAACAGGGACAAAGAACGAAATACTAGCACAAGGTAACCAAGATCGAATGGCAAATCAGCGGTGTTTTACGATTGAAGCGGAGGATCCGCCAGGGAAACAACCCCCGTGAAAACACTCTTCCGTCGTATATCGATTAATTACGCTCGTGATAATTCGATCAGTGTCCTCGTGGCACTTTACGACGAATCGCGACTAATCGCGATGTTCGCGATTGTTCCGGACAGTCCTGTCTTCTGCTCAAATATATTTTTTAAAAGTACATCCAACCACCCCTCTTTGCACGAAAGTCTATCCTCAGAGAAACGAGTTCCAAAGCAAAATTATTAGTCGCTCCTACTTTTTTCCTTTTCTTTTTTCTTTTTGAATCGTGAGATCGGATCCTCCGAAAATATATTCGATATATGTTCGTATCGAATATAACTCTGGTTCAATGATATCGAATTTGCAGACAGAATATCCTGCAAAGACTTTGGCCGTTGACGTCGGTCCCTCGTTATATGCGATATTCACGTATGAACGAAGAATCGGCGCAAGTCACAGCGATGCGAGGACGTCGCGACGACTGGCGGACGCAGACTGACTCGAACGCCGTCGTCCCTCGGTTTTCACGGCGCGCCGCGACGCTCAACGTCCCAACACCGCTCGTCGAGGGCGCTCACGGTCGTTCGTGCCGTTTCGTTTGCGTAGCTTTCCGCCCCTCGCCTTTTCTTGCGATTCTTCGACGCGCACGGTCTGTCCACCGCGACGCACGACGTCGGGATGTTCCCTTTCTCCCCTCTTTCCCTCTCATTTCCTCTCTCTTTTTCTCTCGTTCGCTAGCACGACGCGTGCTCTCCTCTTTATGGCATTTTTCGCAGAGGGTGAAGAACGAGACGGGGGTAGAAGAACGCGAAACAAGGGTAGAAAAATGAACAAAGACGAATGCAACAGTTGTGAATCTCCTGGCATACTACATAACCGGCAACATCCTAAGAAAAGTTCCTTTTTTATGCTCGACTTCGTCGTCAATTGCTACTTCAACGTTGCGTCGCAGGGTAAAAAAAAAAAGAAAAAAAGAGATCTCAGGTGTGACTGGATCCTCACAGGCGTTTCATTTACATGCACTACCTTTTTAAACGATATTTAGAAAGTTTATGTTTGAAGAATGTTTTATACAGAGTGTTTTATGCAACCGAAAACGTCACATTTCCCTCCTGATTGCAAGTAGAGAAGAATGTTAAGAAGAAATGATGGATGATTTGTAAAAGACAACATTTTCAGGTCGTCAGCAAACGCAACAATTACGCTTGCGTCATTCTTTTCAGTAGACACACGTATTTCGTTTATATGTTCTTTCATTATTCTACGTTAAAAGGGTATTGCGGTAAAATCGTTGAAAAATAATATACGGGATATTACGATGTTACTACACGAAATGTAGCAAACTTTTTGAAAAACTCGGTAGAAAGGTCACTGGCAGAATAATCCAGAAAAACTGCCGCAGAACTGATGTTGCAAAGCTACCTTTTTCGAAAGAAGAAAGCTCGGCACGAAGAAAATACGAACGCACTAGCACGAAACTGGTACAGAAGTAAACGGAGAATGAGCACAACAGTTGTGAATCTTTTAGAAGTTACAAGAATGACGCGGAATTTTCCTACGTATTCGGATTGCTTATGTACTGGCAATTGCCACAGAGAATTTTCTAAAGAGAAACTTTTCACGCGTTTTAACACAAAAATTCATACGATGTAATTAGATTCTTCCTTTTTATGGCGAAAATAAAATTACCCTACGAATAATGAAAGGAGAAAAAGAAAACATTCGGTTTAAGCTTTCTAAATGAAAATGACGCAAAAAATAATTAATCTAATTAACAAGAAGGTAAAAATCGTTGAATACGTCAACCGTAGTACCGAACGTTTTAACAAGCTTTTGTTCCTTCCTCCATAATTCCTCTTGCTTTCGAATAGCGTGAGGAATCGAATGGGAAACAATTGTTTCGTCGATAATGTCAGTGTCAAATAGCGTGCATGTCGAGGGCGTTGACGTGGCGTCGTAACACACGTCCTTGGCCACAACTCTGCCTGGTAAAGAGATGAAAGACAAAGCAGCGAAAGAGAGTGTTTGATTTTCGGTATCACGTACGGAAAAATGGACGGACGGGTGCAACAGTTGTTCATTTTCTACACTTATGCGGAGAGACGAGGAGGGGAGTACTCTAAAAATGCTGGAAACACTGGCAGCGACGACTTCTTCACGGAACTCGTCATCGTACACAAGTGCGGCTTTGTGCTGTTCAAACATTTTTATTACCGCGTGGTAAAGCTGAAAATGGCGCATAAAATTGACGAATACCAAGTGTAAAAGGGCAAACAAAAAGGGAAACAAAACGAACTGCGATACGTATATCCATGTTTCTGTACACGCAGTTATAACGCAACGCGAAATAATAAATTACTAAATAATGCACAAAGCTTTATTTAAATCCGTGATTTCGCTACGCCAGAGACGCATTCGCGATTAATGAGTATCAACAGTCGTTATTAAAATATTTATGACGACACGGTAACATCGCGTATACTATTTTCGGATTGCATTAACATTCCACCGCTCTTAAGCGGGGGAAATTTATCACGATGCAAAACGATTCGCAAATGGCGTTATATACCTCTCATTCTATATTATGTATTACGAATTACTATATACACGCGCAGAAACAACATGTACATGGTTCGTTATACGTTTCGGACACACTTTCACGTTGTTATTCTATCGAATGTCAATCGTTCGAGTACCTACTCTGCTTATCGATAATATTGTATAATGCGCTGGAAAATCATTTGACACCGTTTCTCGATTTTTCAATTTCATTATTCGTATTAATCTGCCTAAGGTATACTTCAAAGCATATTGCTTAAATGCCATCAACGTAGACAATTACACAAAGATCTAGACTTGGTCCAATTTGTTTCAACTTTTCCAGCGAATTTCCCCCGAAAGCCCTTCGAAACGAGCATTTTATTCCCAATTACCGGTATCCTCTGTCGGGCGTTCTCTTCGAGGATACTTGCTATCGTATCCTTACGAGCGCACACGATGCGGAATCGAGCTGCGACACGTTATTGCATTAGCATCGTTTAACCGGCGAATATCCCTAGGCGATTCCGCAGCAATTTTTCTTGGCATGGCGAGAGATGAGGCAAGTAAAAAGAGTGTCGGTACTCGGAATTGAGAGAGTACGCGGATGCAACAGTTGCTCGTATGACGCGTCTCGCGTCGACTTCCTCGGTGTCGTTGCATGTCACCGTGGTGCGTCGTCACTGCAACCGAGCACTGTGACGGAGCACGTAAACGCGGTAGCGCAAGCTCCGCGTCAGGATGCCACCGGAAAGAGGGTGGCGTCGCGTCGGTGCGGCTGTCCACGGCTTTATGTTCCTCCTGGGAATTTCTCTCTCACACCAGGGCCCGCTCAGACATTCACCCGAGCTCTCCTACCACCTTCACCGCGACGAACCCCATACCAACAGTGCCAACCTTGCACACACGTTGGAACACTGCTAAACGTCCAGTAGCTCACAAAGGCACGGCGAGACGCGATGGATAGGAAACTTCTCCGTGATAATTATTATTGTTGCTACGTTACTCGATACCGCCTTCATGGATACACACGTTGGACGCGCGCCTTCGTGCTTTTCCTGTCTAGATTAACGAGAACGCGGGAATTGAGAATAATGGCTTGTGAGAATACCAATAATTGAGAATACCAATCGTTCGTATGTATAATTAACGAGTA
This sequence comes from Bombus flavifrons, assembly GCF_040668555.2. NCBI lineage: Eukaryota > Metazoa > Arthropoda > Insecta > Hymenoptera > Apidae > Bombus > Bombus flavifrons. Next base: position 3,534,803 of record NC_138455.1, on the reverse strand, counting down.
GGATTGAACAGAGAGCGGTCGTATCTATCAATGTGGAGGCATTTGCGTATTGACTTTTGGGGAATCGATGCATCAAAACTTTTTCTTTTCGGCAACCAGGTAAGAGTATCTAATATCGCCTACCGTAAATATTCAAGTCGATTGTAGTCAACGGCGTCGTTGGAAACACAATTATTATTTTTGGTATCGATTATTATTTTATTATGCAAATATACTTGCAAGTAAAAAATTAGGTCCAAGAAAAAAGAAGGATTTTTACAGGAACACGAAATCGCACGATTCTTTACTAATCGTCTCGGGAGGTTAACACTGCCTAATGCATACGTTCCAGACAGATAAAATCTACAAGCGAATTATCTAAAAAAATAACTCGGCAAAATGGAGCAACATCTTCCGCCTCCCAAGAGTGCGATTTGTAAATGAGTCGTACTCGTTAATGTAGCGCAATACATCGAGCGGAAAACGCGAATTGCACCTGCGGGCACGATGCACTCGACAAAGAAGAGTCAGTTAGACACACACGTAGGAATACGATGAAAAGGGGATGTGGTAGGACACAGGTTCTCGAACTTGGCGCAATCAACTGATTGTGCGGAAGAACTTACATGGGTGCGAAACCGATCAATATACATAGAGCGAGGAAGCAAAACTAGCGTGTAACAGTAATGAATGCTTTTGTTCTAACTCCATGTCTCTGTTGAGCGCTTCGAAGAATTAGAAAGTTGGATGCGCATTAAACGTGTAGTTTTGCGAACGAATGATTGTTTATCCTGTTATTGGAAACTTTGTTAACTGCTACACCTCGCTTTCACAACCATTTTCTTCGCATTGTAAATAACGCATCTGTCTATTAAACCTGATGCACATTCCATGTTTTCCATACAATACAATTTTCCAATACGACGTCACGATGCGTATATCACGGTCTATCGTACGTACGCTCAGCTCTGTAAGCTCGAGTTTCCTGAAATTTGAATTTTCTTCAACCCAGAGTTTTCTAAAGATTAAATTGGTTCCCAGAACCACAGCACCGACGTTCCCTTGGACCGAAGGAACGTTAGAGCTGCCATTTTCCGAATAAGCGGATGCTTTACGTACCGGGGCATCTAATTTGAATTATTCGATAGTGTCATCGCAGGTCATTCTATAATTATTGCATATTGGAATTTAAGAGAAATGCAAATAGCTTCTTAATGGAACCAAGAAGTCATCGGACATATCCTGGAATGGCACTCTGTTTATTTTGGAATTTCATGTTCGGATAATCGATTGCAATTTGAGTGTTAGAGACCAGCCGCACCCACGTTCGGCTATTCGGTTTTCTATGTGCAAGTTCTCTGTACATGTACGTCTGGTATGTCGTTTAGAAGATTAGGAAGTCTCCGTCGTACCAAGTAAAACGGCAAAACAAATACCATCGCGAACTTGAACTGAATTGAATTCTTCCACACTGACCATTGTGTAGATATGTATCCGTAATCGATATACCTGCACAAATTATTCATTTTATCGAAACGACGAAACCGGTATATTTAGACATCGGACTTTTTAACTACATGAAATATCCATGATGAAATTTTTTAGAAATTTACTAGCTGTTGGATTTATTGATTTGTTAATCGAAAACGAATATAACAGATAAAACAAAGTGAAATATTGTAAGAATTGGTGTAAAATTAAACATCTCAACTATAGATACCTGTTTATTACTTCCATTTCAATTTAGTTATCTTAAGCTAGACGTGATCTTAGAAACACCTCGCAGAAAGCAAAGATCGTTTACATTTATACGTGATTATCAGCTGGTCCGTTGGAAACGTTGGTTAACACCACACGACGCGTGAACACCTTGAATTGGCAGGTGATATATGCAACGTCAATAGCTAATCCAAATTACTGGCTCTCTAGATCGAGCCAGGATTACACGGTCGCAGGTATCTATCCACAAGATATTCACACTACGTAACCGCAGACTGAAGAATAGAGCTGCTATTTCGCGTAGAAACTACCGCCAATTCCTAACCCAAACTACCGGACTGCCTGTACGAGCTGGATTACATTACAGCCGCGTGAATAATCCGCCAGGTAGTTACGCGGATGAAAATAGCGTCAGCGCAAACCTGGAAACAATTCTGCGCATCTGCGAAATTTTCGCTCAAGATTTTCTTAGCGCTATCGAGCCTCCGGGAAGGTTAATTAAGCAAGACAAAATCATCTCCGATAGACCAAGGTATAGTGTATACTTATGTATATACAAGATTTTCTTTGTTTCCTGTTAATTTCAACTTAATTATTGCACTTCGTGTACCCGTTTGAAAATCAAACACTTGGACGTGACGATATTATTGTATCGATCGATATGAAGCGGAAGAAAATGAAGCATTAAACATAAGATTTGTAATAAGTTTGCTACCACAAGGGGAACTGAGTATCAAACGTCGATCACACTCTGCAGCAACTCGATCTTAATTTTACGGTCACCGCTACTCCTCCAACGAAAGTTCTTTGACCACGTTAAACATTAGGTACACCTAAGAGTTCGTGTTTGCTTCGTTAAGTTGCGATCAGTGTCACACACCAAGTGTTTCCAAACTTCATCACGACTAATTGTTGTGAAGGCGGATGCCACGAAGTAGCCCATTGGAAATTTGTCAATTGCAGGTAACTGCGACTCGTTCGTACAGATGCCACGCAGATGTTCCTGAAAGGTCAAAATTACGGCTCACGGTTGAGGAGTAGTTTTCCTCCATAGTTGCACGACCATGCTTCTTCGTTTCCTTTCCTCCGCCAGTTCTACTTCTTCTTTTTTCCACTCAACACCTGATGTCACCATCGTAAAGCTACGCAGTATTTTTCTAATTAGGGAGTTTTATTTTCATACGCGAGAATTCCGTCATCGAGATCGATTATTAAACAGATGTTAAATTATAATTTTAACGTATCTATTCCGAAATGTTGAAACGCGGTTTTACACGTCGTTAGAGGAATTAATGGAAGTTTCTCAAAGTTATCGGAACACGGAATGTTAAAGATTTACAGAGGGAGACGATTGACCCTTATCAAATTATCTTAACAAGGTTACAGATTAGGAGAAGGAGGATTACTCTCAGTGACACAGTCTACCTTGTGGCGTTATCAACAAGCATAAATGAAACCCCTGTGATTTATACATCGTGCAATGTTCTAATCGGGATTAGCAAACCAGATCTGGGTGATTTATGCTCATAGTCTGCCATACAGAACGAAAGAATATACGGACAACTAAAAAGTACCTGCCTATTTTTGCTGATGGACAAGAGCAAATAAACATTAAGGCGATCGATAAAACGAAGAGTTCAGGATGAAAGATTAATAGACATACATTACATAGATCGATATCGCGTCTGTCAAAAGAGAAAAATTATTCAGACCAAGTTTCCGTGTCAAGAAGTATTTCAAGTCTGAAGAGTTAATATAACGATAAATTTCGTTTCATTAAAGGAGACCTAAGGTGTTGAACTTTATCGATTTTGCTTTAACGATCCCATTTCATCCAGTGCAATTTCTCTTATTTATTAATTAAATAAACCGGCGGACAGATCAGAATTTCTATTCCCCGTGCATTTTTTAATGTCGCTGTACGTAAACGCGTGCCGCCGCGCCGGTCGCATCGTTGTGCATTTTATATTTCGCTCTTTACAAGAGCGTTTTTTTATCAGGCTAAGCACTTAAGGGCGGAAAGAGCATACTGTCACGTCTGGTAGGTTAATCAGAATTTTTACGGGCCGCTCCGAAACTCCGTGCAATCAACATTAACCTTTACTGCCAGCTACTAATGCCGGTATTGCGATCCATCAGTATGTGGGTGCATTTTATTAGGCTTCCTATACTCTGATGCGTTTAAGTCGGCTTTAAATGTTCGCCACACCCAACCTATAATCCGGCTGCATTTAATCTACCATTCGAGTCTGATAATTCCTTTGGTCACAAATAGTTCTTACTTTCATTGATCTATACTTGGATTAACGCATGACCAATCTGGAAACGCTTCCTTCCTTCGATAAGGGATACAGACGCGAATTGTCTATTGGTAAAAAAAAACAAAAGAGAGAAAGAAGAAAAAATTAATTTTCATTAGTAATATTTCTATGAACTCGCAGACCTTAGTTTGTCTGTCGAAAGTGATAGTAGAAATAGTAGATCGCTTATCGACTATCGAGCGGAAAGTCATGTCGAGAACACACAGTATACGAGAAGACATGTAGTTTTTCTGATCGGGAAACGTGTATATCAGCCTTAAACGATTTTGCACTTTAAAGTCTCTATCCTCTCGTCACAGAGGATTCTATCGGCAAGTACACAACGTTGGCGTACGCCGTACGGCGCGAGGGAGCGTATAATACATAATGTTCTTGCCGTCCTGTAGAATGTACAAGGTTTCGGTTCGTACATCCATCTCCCGTGTCATAAGCAGGCCAACCTTCCTCCACTTGCTACAGCTAAAACATTGTCGATTTTTCTTGCATAGGTGTTATGCGTTTTTGATAAATGGTCGGTTGGTCGAGCAGCTTAACCAACCAGGAAAGCAGCTAGGCCAAGATGAGTGGTGGCCTCGCCTAGCGGATTAACCTTCTTTGTCTTCGGTTTCTTTTGATTTTCACAGTTTTCCCTAATAATACATTTAGCTTTAATCCCTATTCGTTCAACCGTCGGACGTAAACTAATTTGCGGAAGCTGCGAACCTCTTTAACCCACCGAGCGCATCGCTCTTCCTTAAGTCAACTTTAATTTCGTAGCTCCACACATAGCGCGGTGCATGATATCTTTTACGATTTTGCTGTTAGGACCCAACACGCTTGTACGTGCCGTAGATTTATCATCTGTGCAAACGTCTAGAATTTCTTTTTTTCCGGCTCATCGCGGTCCTCTGTTCCTCGAATAAGTCGTGCAAGTGTATAGGCAGTTAAAATATGGATCACGTTCAAGAAGAACGCCATTTCACAATGTATAAGTATGCGTTTATCGTCGATGTTACGGTATTTGCTCCAACGTAGTACGTTTGTCAAATAATACATTCAGAAATTTTACTTTCTTTACAGAAAAAAAGAACACATCTCGCGACTACGATAGGTATCGTAGATTTATAATATTTTCCTTGTTATTTATCGCACAAGCTTTAGAAAAATATTAAATGTTTACCCTTTCATAAGAATTTAAACGTGTCTGAATGATTTCAAATTAGGTATCTTGCTACCTTAATCGCCACTTCCTCGGTAAGGTGCGGCACATTAATATCGATCAGTTATCTTGAAAGGAATGTCACATCAATATCAATTAATCCAGCGAGTAATAAAGGATTGCGTGCTACGAGAAAGGGAGCTCGTTCTTCCAGCCCATCGATACATCTCACACTTTCCTGGATAGTTAACCCCTGACTGCGATCATCAAGTCATATCATCGTTCCAGTAATCATTGATGTGTTCCATGAAAATTGCCAATAATTGGATGATTGATAATCGATAGTACCCTCAGTGCTATTGCAAATGACGTTCTAAATACTAAAAATAGTTGATATTTGATCATATGTCCTACATTTACAGCAACAAGACGAAAGGTTCCATTGCGAAATTTATAAAATCCATTAATATTCATTTGGTAATAAAACGAATAGTTCCATGTAAATTTTAGAACGTGCTCGTCTCCTAATCAATTTTTGAGATTATATAATATATTATTATGCTCCATTAATATTTATGCCAGCGCTAATGTCATTATTAATTTAATATTCTAATAACGAGTTCCCATTGAATTGAGCATACAGACATTAATATTTCAATTCAATTGCAAATACAAAATTAGAATCTTCAACTATGATACAACTGTACAACAATAAAAACTAATAGAATATTATGAACCTAAATAAAGAAGTAAATTACTCTAATTAGCTTATAATTACAATTTTCGTGATGTAATTTTGAATAATATTTACGAGAAAAAAAACCGGACTACTCTATTATTCAATTACATTATTGTTAATTATACGTCGTATTATCAACATTAAAATTATTTTATATTTATGAAGCATGAAATATATAATCAAAATACAGGCGAAATAATAATTTAAAACTCTATTGTTTCACGAAATTCGCATCGATATTCAAAATTTAATTTTACCGTACCGCAACGACATCAGGAGTCCCTAATTATACGCAGGTGGATTGTATTTCGATGAAATGTAAATCAGTTTAGAATACAACACAAAAGAATTCACCCGAGGAAACGTGAAATTCGTTCCATGAGGAGGAGAAAATAGTCAAAACGCGGAAGTCTTTATGAAAAGTCGACAGGCTCGACGAGAGGAGCATTGCGAACGCAGAGATTTTTATACGAACGGTATCGCTCACGGAAACTTCTTTTTCATCCGGCAAATGGCAGAAGTCCGCTCATTGATATATGTATATGTGCCAAATTTACTACGTACTAAATTTACCTTTCTCCCGGATAAGTGGAGTCATTCACCTATTCGTTCGTTTGACTGTTTAATTAGTCATTGAATACGGGACTGAGATTTAAAAATATGTCGACGTGCGAACATTGAACTCTTTGAAACTGCAGAAAAGGTTTTTCTTCTTTGAATAAATCTTTGATCGATTGAAGAAACCAAAACCGAATGAGCTAAAATTTGTATTCAACGCGTGGCTCTCTTCAAGGTGATTAATACGAATAACTTCAATGATGTTTATGATACACGACAGTTTCATCAGAAAGAAATATGTACAAAAATAGCTGCTTCTCTAGCTACCCTAGCTTTCACTTTTTTAATCTCTTTCGCTTCTTTCAACATCGACGCAAGAAGAAACTGAAGATTTTGTCCACCTCATAACCGAAAATTATTCCAAATTTCCCAGTTTGTTCCGAAGTTATCTTCATTCACAGAATAAATTTCCAACTTGCAAATAGCGGAAAACAAAAGAGAACAATTAATTCGTAAGTGTAGCAATTATTTTCTTGTAGGAAAGCAATCATTAAATACGGTGTTTCGAGTCATTTGAAATCGAGGATAGGGAGAGAGAAATTTATGTATTTTCAAAGTTGTACGGATTTTAGTATCGCAATTATATCGAGGCAGGGGTAGTCGGAGATTGAGTTGAGGCTCATAACTCTTGCCGGTCGTAACGTTCAACTGCAGACTGCTCAGTCGTGCATTTCATAGGCCGCCAGATGTTACGTACCTACATATCAGCAGGTACCACTTCACGTGCGCATACGTATTCATTATTAAATTACGCCCACAACACGGTTGTACAGCATAGAGGCGCGTTTCAACCACGAATCGCCAATAGCGTATAAAACAACGTTGTTCGTTCTCCTTGTTTATTCTGCCATATCGGCTTTCGTGTCTGCAGGCGAAACGCTCTATGCAACATTTAAGAATGCTCACGTTCGCGGCTACAACAATTTCCGCGCGAATACGGTATCTACTTTTCGAACAAGAACATCTACGTTGAGCATATTCCTACAATTTAAATATACGATGTCGTATATTATGAATAACGTAATACGCACCGCTCGTGCCATTTCTAAACTCTTTCGATCAGTAATATAGATAATGCAACGCGTATTCAGGGAAAAATTACACATCACCAAGACTGGTATATATAAAATTGAAAATTTGATGAAACGATTATCATCACGCTTAAGCGGCATTTCTTTACAGCTGTTTTTATCCCAATCTGCAAGAAATTCGTGTCCGTATGCGCGAAGGAGAAAGAAAAGAAGCATCGATAAAGTGAAACGAAGGAAGAGAATTTATGGAAATGACTGCAATGACATCTAATTAAATTCAGCATTATGGTCGAATATCGGACTGCCAGGCATTTCCATTCTAGTTCCTAGTTCAACCTAAAATGCCAGATAAAGCGATATGAAGTTAAGAGTAGAGAATTAGGTGAGTTCCCATGAGGTCCATGTATACGTGTAACGTAACGATATTCTCTACTTTGAATGTACTTCAATTACAACATTCCGACTTCCGGGATTCTACGTTTCTACTTATTCAGGAAATGCACCGTGAAATTGCTATTCCTGTACACACTTCCATAAAATTGAATTCTATGAACATGTAATAAGAAAACGTAATTCGCGGATAACGGTTCAACAATTACAACTTTTTCTCGACGACTTGCATAGAAAATTGTATTTGAATTGTCGCTATGAGACGTGAATTAACGAGAGATACATTGTGCGTGCTTTTCAAATTTCTAGCGTACTCTTCGTAACAGCGGTCCTTCCCATTCGCCATCGAAGTATTCAGAGGGAAAGCCATTTCATAAAAGCAACGAGCATCTCCGAAATATCGTTCCAAGATAAATGAAATTTGATTTGTCGAGAATTTGCAAAAGGATCAAAAAATGGAGGAAGTTGGTAACTAACTGGACACAGTCAGGAAACGACCGAAGGCGAATAGAACTCTTAGTATCCTATCGGAGGTTTCACCGGTCTCTCGAACATCAATATCGGACAAGATCAGAACTTAAGGCAATTGCGCACTGATACAACAAAGGGCATCGTCTAACGCGGTTATACCTCGTAAGCGAAATTCTATTGCTATATCCCATCTCGAGCGTCTATATTGGCCTCTCTCTGAGAACACAACCGTTCTCTCATCCCTCTCTTCTCATCATCTTCCTTCGTTTCGTTCGTCCTCTCTCTCCATCTTCGTTTCGCTCTCTCACTCTTACCCTTTCGCCACTACCTTTCCCTTTCTCTTTCTCTTTCTCTCTATCAATACCAACCTAATCTACTTTACCAGCAAATAGTGTTCACGTTCCCCAGACAATGGTTTTCTCTTAGCTAGATGCCCCCTGCGCCGACACATCCCGCTACCTATTCAATACACCAATATAGCTTTTACTTTCTTATACCTTATAATTTACTTGTACGTACTTCTTAATCCGGACAATCACTGGATGCACGTTACATACGTTTCGCAAAACTCTTTGAAAGGTGGTCAAAATTTGACAAGGTTATCGTGTCCCATGTAAAATTGTAAGAATTACTTTATTATTTAGAATCTGCCACTTGTCAATTCATTGATAATATTAGTTAGGAAATAATGCTGCATAGAGATTCAGGTCTGTCTTCAAATTACGTTAAATCTTTCACAGATGAAACAAAACTAACTGGATTAGCTACGTTAGCTAGTACAAAATTAAATCTGAATATTATCCAGAATTTTGAAATTGATCAACAATGACGTAGACAAAGAGTGAACCCCTAATCGAATCAAATTTCACCTTTTAATCGCATCAAGATTTTCTCTTTCAAGACACCGCGAGAAAATAACTCCAACTTCACCAACACAGATCTACTCCATCGTCGACGATTCTCCACCTAATTGATTTCCACAAGCTTCGTGGAGCCGCCAATTTCGATGAGTGTTAGTAAAATTAAACCGCTGGGTGAGTCGAGCATTGATTATTACGAGGTCAAGTATCAAGTTTCCTTTGAAAGCCACATTACCCCCTGGTTTGATAATCGGGTTCCTCAGACAATAGTACCGTTTCATCGTTTTCCACCCTGACTATGTTCAAACCTCGCTTCCTTTCCTATTCACAGCACCCATGCGAATTTTGCGCTATTGCGACATCTCGTCTTCCTGCTTCTGATTGATAACACGACTTCCTGTCTAACACTGACGTATAGGGACAGAAGTAGCCACCTAAAAACTTAGCTTACCATGAGAGATAGAAATGATGAAATTTGATAAAACGTCACGAGCTGAAGAATGAAATTGAAAGAGCGTAAGTGAAATTTTTATCGATCCTTTCAACCAAATTTCCACGTATCCTTTTCGTGAAATTCAAAGAACGACTCTATCAAATTACCGCTCGTAATTCTGATAATACATTATTTAATACCATGTATTGTTCGGATAATTTAATTCGACATGGAATACAGACAATAGTTAGAAGGTTAAAATTCCTGTGCGAAATGAATATATACGTTAGTGCATTTTCGTCGTCACACACCAATTGTTTACTCAAAAATACGATATAATCGTAATTAATGCATACTATTTCAAGAAAATGGTCTAGAAAGAAATTATTGGAAGTTGCTAGTGGATTATGTAATTATATGAATTATAGTAAGAGTTTCTAAACAAGAGATTCTAAAGATTTATATAAGAAAAGAATGGTTAAAAATTAGATACTTGAGAGAAATAAGTCATTAATAAGTGATTGATATTTGAGATGTAATTAATTTCCGATGCAAACAAATAATATATTACAGTGTTAACTCAGAAACTAATTAAAATAACAAAGCATCAGGGAGCAATCAAATATTTAAAAACGTCTAATTATGGTTGAAGAATTTCCACACGAAACAACTCTACGTACGTGTACAAAGGCATTTAATTAAGTACTATCTATAATGTGATTAAAACTAAATTATTAATCTCTATGAAACTACACTGTACATTTCAAACGATGCTTCTAAATAGCTCTGTTTGAGCGGAAACATTCTTAGGTGTACAAGTTGCATATTCTACTTTCAAATATACATCTGAATGTTTTTAAAAATATATAAAACTGTTATTTTTAAGATATTTATCCTTCCAATGAATTTACTAAATCTATGGAAACGTATACACTAAATAACTACAAATCAGATCAGAAACGTCGTTTTAAATTCAAGTGTAACATAAAGTATATTTGCAGAAAGCGAACGAATGTATGCAAATTTCCTCGTACAACGCGAGGTGAGTAAAAGTAAATTAAAATAATTCTATTCTTGATACATACCTCCGGTTGCAAAAATATATACAAGTTAAATAATAATCGTTACATTTTAATCATTTATTCACAGAACACACTGATTTCGATAAATATTCGCATGAAACAACTTGTCCAAATTGTTTATGTTACATCAGAACGAAAATTTATCATTATAATACTTATGTAACACACATTATGGCTGTAATTTTGCTTCCCATATGGTAAATATATATCAAATAAAAATGTTTAGTATTCTTAAATTAAGTATCCTTTAAAACAGGAATAAATTTCATTCCCATAGTATGTGCATGATACCATACTGTACTAATGTATATAAAAATACCGCACATTATTGCCCCCGATGCAAAATTTATTTAGGGACCAAATTTGCAGAAGGTAGTAATATATTTCATCATTGCATAGCAAGTACTGTTTACTATTAATTGTAACATTTAATACTGCGAATAAAATATTAATACTCCAAGATTACACACGATGTTGGTATTTTAGTACTTAGGAATGTTTCTAAGTATATATATACACACACACTTATATATACTTATTTATATATATATTCCATACATTCATTTCATGAATAAAAGTGAAACAAATCCTATTATCATATATCACTCATATGTACCAATTAAAGATATAACATTATCGTGCCTACGCATTACGTTTGAATTTTCAACGTGGCTTAGAAATATGGCAATTTGAAAATTACGTAGTCAACAGGTATACAATACTTTTTTGACAGAAGTCGTATAAGTTAGGTTGGAAATAATTACAAATTGTTAAAAACGATTTTCCAGTATGAAATATTACTTTCACTCACCAAATTCTTGCAAATTTCAATAAATTCAACAAAAAATCGTACACCTCCTTTCCGTACTTACTAGAAATTCTCCATAGTTGGCGCGTTAACCTGAAGCCGCATTTTGATGTGTATTACAATATAACTGCGTTTCCAATCTATCCAGATTTTTCGCCTTCATGTGTAAACAGTCTTTGCTTGAACCTCCAATCGCGAACCCGAAATATTTTAACGTGAATTAGCCATAAAATTGAACGTATTCGAAAATTCAGTCCTGTATGCTTAAACTGCCAGTCATTCAATATTTCTATAGGAGTTCATGCGTTTTTCCTTTATTCATGTTGGATTAGATCGCTATAAAAATACAATGGGTGCAGTACGTGTAATCAATGACGATGGTCAATTTTATGGGGAAATGGCTAGTGCAGGTGCAAAATTGGTCGTAGTTGACTTTACGGCAACATGGTGAGCTTTTTGGGGTTATATCAAATGAAAGGTTACTAAAACTTCAAGAACTTAATTTCTATATTTGCTATGTACACCGACTTATAACTTTCAAATTTTCGTTCCTTTTACGCTCATACATATTTAGAACATTATTATTATTTTATAACATTACCAACAAAGTTATGTTTAATATTTTTATATATCTATTGTCATTGATATAGTAATAAATAATAATGCGCACGACATTTTAAACACCTGTATTTTACAAAATGTAATTTGTTGAATTTTAATGTAACTACAATTAATCATACTTAATTTTACGTGTTTCTGTAATTGATATAATGATTAATACCAATGCAAACGAAAATATTATACTATTTAAAAATATCTCTTGCTACTAATCTTATAATTCTACAGGTGCGGCCCTTGCCAGAGAATTGCACCAATATTTGAGCAATTATCAATTAAATACCCAAATGCAGTGTTTCTTAAGGTCGATGTAGACAAGTGTGCAGAGACTGCTGCAATGCAAGGAGTTAGTGCAATGCCCACGTTTATATTTTATCGTAACCAAACAAAATTGGGTTTATGTCAAGGAGCTGATCCGGCTGGATTAGAATCAAAAATACAACAATTTTATGGCAGTGGAGATTCAGAGGATTCTGAGAGTCCAGTGTCTGGACATGTACGAAATAGTGATAATGTTTATTACCATATTTTTGGAATGATATTTCTTGCTGCAGTTTTGTACTTCTGGAATAAGTACCAATAAAAAAGTTGTGGTAACCTTCTTTCAGTGGATATTAACATTATTATAACATATTCATTAATAAGAAAAGACCATTAATTGAAATATATAATATACGTTATGTTGCTTCATCAATTGCATGTACTTATAATTTTTTAGTATTTTGTAAATATCATATTCCAAAGTTAAATTTGTCATTAATATACAATATGTTCAAAACAAAACTTGTATTGCATTTAGATGTTTTTACTCTTAATAAAAATTCTTATTTATATATGTATATTTCCCTGGATGTTTGTACCCAACTTTATCGGACATGAAAGTATGAGATGATACTATGTAAATATAAATACTCCAAAAATCCTCAAAGGATACCTTTTGCAGATGGATCTATCTAGTTTCATTACAAAGGCACAATGTGAATGTTTGAATGAATCCGATGATCACAACTTTTTACAATGCTTAAGTTCTGATAATGGGTATTTAGAAAGTGAATGCGATGAACAGCTGATTCTGTCTATTGCATTTTCACAAGCAGTTAAAGTGCATTCTTTGAAGATTAAAGCTCCCAAAGATACGGGACCAAAAAACATAAAACTATTCATTAATCAACCAAGAACTATTGATTTTGACATGGCAGATTCTAATACAAGTGTCCAAGATTTAACGTAATATTGACCTCATTGATTTTTTACATTGCTTATATTATATAGCATTCCAGTAAATCTGTTCTAATTATATCAAATTTTTTTGTGCAGATTATCACCAAAGGATATTGAGGAAGGTAATCCAATTTCCTTGCGTTATGTGAAATTTCAAAATGTACAGAATATACAAATATTTGTAAAAGACAATCAAAGTGGTGGTGAAACAACAAGAATCGATCATCTAGCTATATTTGGCTCACCAATTTCAACAACAAACATGGGAGAATTCAAAAGAGTGAATGGAAAAAAAGGGGAGAGTCATTAACAACCAGTTAACTTGTGAAGGATTGTAAAAGACTATGTTATGTCAGACAAATTTTCCATGGCCATTATATTTCCTAAGAATACTGAAAAGAACTAAATTTTCTCTTCTTTTTTTATACATTATATTGTATAACTGCAATCCAATTATGGAATGATATAATAAAATTCGAAAATTCACACACTCATACATATACATTGAATAATAACACATACATATAAATCAAAAATTATTTGTTTATTAATAAATTATTGAGATTCTGTAAAATAAATTACATTATAGTTACGATACGTGTTTCTCTAATTATACATAATTGTTTATTAAAAAGATATTTAAATAATTTTTAATCAATCAATGATTAGGTGCAAAGTTGCAAAAAATAAAAATTGTTGTGCTCATAATAAATAAATGATAAAAGTTAAGAAATATTCTACCTAATTACCCTTTCTACGCAAATAAGAATATTATTTACAAAAATATTGAATAAAATATATCGTATCTTGAATAAAAATGTTTAATGTGATTTGTTTTATCGTGTATAAAATCTTAATTAGTTGTAATATAAATTTCAGTACATTACTTTCAGTAAATTACTTATTTAGGGACAAGTTTTATGAATTCGCCAAATGCCGCCGCAACGACAAGCTCGAGCCCACCTTTGGTCCCATGCTCTAATTGCAGCTGTCCTTGTCATATTTTGAATTTGTGCTTTTCCAACACACCTGGAATTTTAATTTACAACAACTTTATTCGTCATTTTTTTGTCATTATTTCGTCAATGCACTTATATCTAATACCTTGTACATTGTTTCACAAGAAGTGGTTGCTTCCCAAGATACAAATGCCTAATACCATCTACAATCTGACCACTATGCATACAACCTTCAACTGGATTGAGTTCAGGTACAAATAGCAATTGTTCAGGTTCTATGCCATATTCTAACTATGATTAAAATAAAATGAAAGATTATTACAAATCATTTACTGAATCCATGAGGGAATATTCTGCTCTATTTACCTGCAAAGGAAAGTTTTGATAAAATAGTACAGGTGTAGCTATAGCTGTTATGCTATTGCCCTGATGTAATTGTGGTATCATAATCTGATTAGGTAGTAAGCAACAATCATCTGGAAGAAAGTCATTGTCATAGCACATGCTTTATTACATTTATGATTTTGTTGCCCTCTTTAAAAAGATTACTATGAAGTATTTTCTTATGCCTCCTTAACTATCCTATCATTATGTACTATGCTATGTATATAATATAGCGCAGAAATTTATAACTAGTAGTAAAATGAATGATTTAGATACTTTGTTAAACTACGGAATATCTAATTATATTTCGGATAAAACAACTTAATTTTTGGAATCGTCCTTGGAATCAGCTTGTAAAACAAGGATTGGTTTCTCGTTATTCAAACACACACACCACTTTTTGGCTGACTCTTGATCGGGCTCGATTTCTAAATATACTTCATTTTTTTCCCTTTTCGGACTTTTTACATCCGCGATAAAATACGTTACTTCTTGCTGTTTATTTGTTGGAATATCAGTTGGTTTTTGCTTTTCTCTCTTATCTTCGTTAACATCTTTTCTAGCCAACGAAAAATCACTTGGGAAAAATTGGTTCCCTTCCGTTCCTTGAGGATTACTTGTTCTGTTTTGTTCAGCTTTCTCAGCTTCTCTTATGAGGTCGATAAAAAATAACTCTCTTGGAGAAAGAGATCCTTTCGGACTCTTTGTGTCCAATTCATCTTGCGGCGTAACTGCTACCAATTTTAAGTAATCTTTTATTGATTCTCTTTGGTTTTTTAAAGTATCATTTCCTGACTTGAGTATATCTTCATCTTTATTAACATTTTTCTCCATATTTATAGTTCCAATACGTCCGACCTCATTACCTGAATTACGACGATGAATCACAAGAGGAGGAAGATCTTTATGCTTTTTAACTTTGTTATGCCAAGATTTATCCGAAATATCCATATTTGATTTATCACAGGCAATTCTATCTTTATCAGAAATTGAATCGATCGGAGGTCTATCTTGTTTTATATCTTTCAGTTTTACATTTTGTGAATGATCGAGTTTCGTATTAATCAAGGTCCCCGATTTCAAAGAATCATTTGTACCATAGGATTGCAGTTTAACATCGTCATCATGATGTTTAATTTCAAAACATTTCCAAATTAAAAGCAAGCATAACATAATGAAAAGCCAAATTAAAAATGCGATAATCCAATTCAAAATGTACCACCCATTGGGCCAATTTTTAGCCTTGCCTGAATGATAAGCACTGATTAAAAGAGGAGACAATATGATCCAATAAAGTACAAATATACAGCATGTTATTATACAAAATATGGCTAATCTATGCGGTCTCGAATATGGGCAACAACTTCTCGATTCACTCCTGTTTAACAATAGCTTGTGCTTTTTTAAAGCTACCGAATTTGTGTGTTTTGCCGCAAGTTTCTCACTCATTTTAAAGTGTACAAAAAGAAAACCGAAAAATTATAACACTATCACACTATATATTTCTTATATTTTTGCATTTCATGTATACTCATTAGCATGCATTTACCGCTACTGAATGAAAAAATCTGTAATTCCTTTCAAACGCGCGAGGAAGTGGTGTCTTATCTTACTTCCTACTAACCAACATATTACGATAAAGTTTCAACGGCTAGCTATAAATGTTATGCACGAATTATCAATCATTTCACTACATGTTATTCATATAAATAAGTATAGATACATTTATACTATTTATAATACTACATAACAATGATGAACGAGCTTACCAATTAAACCATCGTCTACCTGCTGAGTCTGGGCATCTCCGTTCGGCTGAACCAACTTTGATAACAAACGGAATAACAAGGCCAATACATCAAGATTATCGGCACTACGAAGAAATACTGGAAGACACGAAGGACGTAATAAACCCCATATACGTATAATTACGAGCAGTTCCCTCAATGTATTTAAGGCCTTGTGGTCCTTTAGGAGTTCATACTGCGTCGATATTACGAAAAAGGAAATATTAGTACGATTATGCTAGTTTAGACAAAGGAATAATTATATTTTTCGAAATTTATTTATAATACTCACACCGCCAGATTTCATTTGCAATCGCTGCTCCGGAAGACGAGCTAAAAGATTCAGAGCTAGATCCGCGACCCATTGAATTAACTGCTGCAACGACTGAAGTGTACTTGGTTCTACGGTAAATTCTTTGGGATCGAGGTGTAAAAGTACCTAGCAATAACATATTAATTATCTACTACAACTATTACATGCAATTACGCATTAATTATCCACTAGGATATAAATGTAGGTAAAATATGTTTCATTTTTACCTTATCTACATCAGTAATAGCATCATTAATTACTGCTGCTAAACTCTCTGCTGGTCCCTTATCATGAGAAATTAAATCTGATGGACGTAATAACGACTTAAATGCTGTTGCTACTGAATGTATCATAAGCAACGACGACAAATCTGCCGCCTTACTTTGTCCCGATACTAGCATCCTGAAAATACATTTTTAGCGGTGATCCTGCGCGAAAACTACACGAAAACTACACGAAGCAGATCCACAGACTTTCATAAGAACAATTTTTAAATATAAAAGTAATACGATACCTGTACAATGATATTTTGATGCAAAGAAATTGGATATAATGATACTGTTGTATTGGCTGTAATTGTCTATTAAAAGAAACATCTAATCTTTCACACAATGGCTCGATCATTGAAGACCTCAAACACAACAGTATATCCAACCAATCTAATCCTGTTACTAAACAATATTCTAATAATGTACAGGCATAACTTAATGTCAATGATGGTCCTGTAAAAGCAATCAGTAATACGGTATACTATATTTTTTAAGGACACTGTTTCTTATATAAATTTATTGTAAACTGAATAACCTCCATCAGGTAGCAATTTATATGCATACAAATTTCCACGTGTGTCACATGCTAAAAGTACACAACCTAGCCAAGATAGATCTATATTCGTTATTGAAACTGAATTTCTAAAGTACTTATTATTTGGCTCTTCAGACCGCCATGCCATATTCAGAGAAGAATAAGCTACTTCTTTCAAGCAATCACGACTTAAACAATGTATTGAAGAATCTGCTAAAGCTACTACAACGTAACTTGGGGGAGGTAATGTGGTGACTATAGATAATTTTGTAGTCGCTATCGCTGTTATTGGTGACTGACAACGATATTGCGATTGATGCTGCCATACCTATAAATTTGTGTCAAAAATATACGATTAAGCAAAAATCGGACAAATTTTATGTATATAATCCTTCCAATTTGAACACATACCACTACAGTTTTAAATGGTTCTAATGTTTTGGGCTGAAACAACTTATGAACAGGTTGCGATTTTTCCCTTAATTCCCATACTTCAACTATACCACCACTATCGCTATTAACAGCAATAACTAAAGAATCTGCATCTTCTCGAACTACAAACTTTAAATGCGTTACACTTGTATCTAAGAAAAAGAAAATTTTTGTATTTTAAAATCTAACAATACATGATCAGTTATAAGTTATCAGTTATAAATTTTTCCACTTTACATGTATTGTCCTTTGGTGTGCCATCCTGTAGGAAAAAACTAGGCAGTGCTTGTGATGTAATGGTACACTTATCATCATTTTTACGTACTAGTACTCTATAACACCTGATTGGCAAACAAATATTTCCACTACTTATGGCTACCAGAATATGGCCATCTAAAAGTTCACAATATTTTATATTGATCTATTAGTTTTTATTGAAGTATCTTAATGTTAATTAAGACATGATTATATATGTACTTTTCCCATAACATAAATCAACTGCTGTTATTCTGTGCCTTGTGCTGCCTAAACTTTCAGTAGAGGAACAAATAGGATTCTGAAAGTCTTTTGTGATCATAACAGCACCAACCATGCCAGTGGTTGAAACTATCAATACACCTTCTGCTGCTCTACCACCAAACTGTCTTACAGAAGGAACAAAGGGTAAATGATTAAATTTCTCACTATAATGAATACTATCTTTTTTCTCTGTCACAAGTCCTGTCTGAAATAATACATTTCCTTTATAAAATAATGGTACTAATGGCTCCTTAAAGTAACTCCTTAACACTATAAATACCTTTTTCCCATTATGAAACCAAGCTGCGCCTAATATATGTTCACCAACAAAACAGGTGGAACCAATTAGTACCCAATCATTAAGAACATGATCTTTAAACATCCATAATTGGACATGTCCAATAGAATCACAAACAACTAATTTATCACCTGGTAAATCCCATTCCAATGCAGTAATAATATTTTTGTTTGATAATACCCTAATATTATATAATAATATTGGTTCATTTTGTAAAATTTGTTGGACAGGTAATTACTTAAAAATGTTTCATACTTGTGAGTATGCCAAGGCATATTTAAGTCGCAAACATAAACATGAGATCCCCATGTCTTTCCACTGTTATCATCTAATTCTGTAGTTGTAGTAAATGCAGCTATGTTACGACTAGATAACGAGCATAAAGATTGTCCCTCATACAGGCTAAAAATTTGATTACTGCATAAACATTAAAGAATTATGTTTTAAAAAGTATATTCTCGGAGTCAAACTTAATTATAATATATGCATAAGATTTATAAAAATAAGTATACCAATTATATCAAACTATTAATAGATATACATATTATGGTAAATGAAATACATGTTATCTTTTAATACTTTATTTGTTTGTAATATATTAGTATGGATAACAAATGCTCAAAATATATTATATCAGTGAAAAGTTACTTTCAATAAAATATTTAATATCTATGAAAAATTAAAAAAACTATAATGATCACATACCTTTCTTGATTTAGAAACGGTTTTGGTGTGACTTTTCTATTTACAGTATACAGTAAATCCATTGTTGTGAGGTTATGTTACATTACAATTTAACGAACACTATGAAACTGAGTGCATGCACTCCAAAATTATTTGTGTACTATACCCATGCATTGCGATGCTTGAAAATTTGAAGTGTATTAATTTCAACTTTTATTAAATCACGCACAAAATTTTACTTGAAAACAACAGAACTACATACACAGCACTGTCGTCAGCATTGCGTCATGTGCTCGGCTATGTGTTTGTGCTCTGACCGATCTGAATATGCATTCTTCGTTCTGATTTAGGTCATTCAAAATTATGCCTTTTTCCATTACCTTTAGTTTACTGATTTACGACCAAATTTTAAAGCAAGAGATTATAAAACCTAAATAGTACAATATCGTTCGTTAATATTAATCGATTTATGCAAGTGTTAATGCATTTTAACCTCATTCCGTTTGTTTTGATTTGCTTCTATCCCTCGAAACTGGCTGTATTAATAAATCATATTTGCATAGTTCTTTCCTTATTTATTTCGACTTCCTCTACCTACTTATGCCGTAATAAAAATTCAAAGTGTTGCTTAAATTTGTTGTCGACTTATGTCTTTGGTTATTCATTTTTTCATGGTGTGGATTAGAATGTAGACAGATTGGTGTTGCTTCAGAGTATTATTAAATTTCGAGATTCAAATGCATGATCTAAAAATTATAGCAAGATTAAAACAATGTTGTTGAAATGGATCATAGACTATTAGAAATCTTGTTTGTCTATATTTTTCTCTTTTGTTTACTCTGCATGTTATATTTACTTTTTAAAGTATATGTATATCTCAAAATGATATATTTATCATTAGTTCATTAAATAGTTATCAGTTCTTATTTCTTATAAATAAAACCTAGTAGTATGTATCAACATAATTATCCTTCCTCTAGCCTATATTATCTTTTCATACATAAAAGTGCTACCACAGTAGATTTTTGTATGCATATTTGTGTTATATATGTGTTATAATTTATGGAATCTGTATATGTGAATTTCAATGCATACCAGATATTAAGGCATACAACAATTTAATGATTTGATTATATAGAAAATGGATGGTGATCGAGCAAAGGATAACACTTCTAAACCAAGTGAAAATGTTAAGAATAAGTCCACAGAACCATTAGGGCTAAGTACAAAAATTGCTCTTGAAACATTACAACGCGATATTAGGAGAGTATTACAAGAGTATGAGGAAGAATATAGGAGAAATAAGTAACTCTATTACTTATTTGCTATTTATGTTGAAGAACGAATTCCATATTTTATACTTTGTATACTGTATATATTATGTGCAGAAAATATAAAGCTTGGCTAAAGGACACTTTACATCATCGTAGTCAGTATACAACTCTTTGTTGGACTTCAGCAATTGCACTTTTGATCAATGCCATTATCCTTGTTATTGCATTCTTCACAACCAACGATACATGGTATGAATTAACTCAACTTTTATTTATGTATCAAACATAATGTCCTATTGTACAGTTAGTTAATGCTTGCTGTTGAAAGTAGCTTGTAACTGTATTTTGTATCAAATGTTAAATACTGTTTCCTTTGATATATAAAGAAATATAATGTGCACAATTTTTTATTGTTATAGGCACCCTACACTGCCTTATGAAGGACTGACCGTTTGTTGTTTGGTAGTATTAAATTTTATTTTAGTCGTATCCGATAATAAATTACGACATGAAGAAATTCCTTATAGAGTACGAGTTCTTCTTGACCAATTGGAAGGTACTTATTCAAATATTATTACTTTATTATATTTTAAATTTTTCTGCAATATTATTTTCCATATTTCAGTGGCAAAGAATAATTCTCAATGGAATCCTGAAAATTATCCACATTTATGCAGTCCATTGTCCCCCTGTCTAACTTTGCAGTGGACTTATCGCGATGGTCATATAGTTAATTTGCCTTGGGCATTATTGGTTGCTGGTGATATAATTGTTATAAAACCTGGACAACAATCACCTGGATATTGTATTCCTTATGATGTAAGTTCGACATTTTGGAGCTTAATACAGTTTATCATATAAAGTAAAGGATAATAATGAGAAATCATTTCAGGATGCTGACGCGCCGATGTTACACGCAAGAGAAGTATATAGTCCGCAGGTCCACAGCGCAAATGAAATTTTTTCAACGCCACAAGCTCGAACGCCATTGAAAAATAAAATCTATAAACTTCAAGAGACACCCTATTTGATGAATCTTAGAATGGCTCTTGACCAAGCTCTTGATAGGCCGGTTACATATCACAATCGCAAACGGCATCTTTTAATGATTTGTTGCATCGAACAACTGGCTTATCCAATTCTTCTGATCATCGTATTACTTGTCAATTTGTTTCGATACTTATACGCGACAGAATATTTCGGTGTCGGTTACTGGAACGAAATGTTTTTACTACAACCGATTGCTGTTAGTATCCCTTTGCTTCCGTTAGTATTTCCGACTTGCTGGATCTTTTTAAATTGTTTCGGGATGGCTCGTTTCAAAGCTCTGTTTAAGCTTTATCAATCTTCGAAGAAACTTCAGGTTAATACATTTTTAACATAAAAGAAATTTTCCGTCGACTATTGACCAAATTATTTGTACAATATTTCCTAAAATACATTGGTTTTAGTTTGTGGATCCTTTCGAAGACGCAGATATTTCTGGGCCTAGCAACCAGGAAGTAGTGTATAATTGGTTGGAATTAAAAGAATACTTTTTCAATATTTTAGTTGGTAAAGAACATATGATGTCGAGATCCGCCAGTATTCTACACGTCTTAGGATCAGTCACGGTACTTTAAATACACGACAATTTAATTTTTAAATAATGTGAAGGAATGAATGAAAGCAAACCAATTTCCAGGCACTATGTTGCGTAGATAAAAAAGGGATTCTTTCGTGGCCTAATCCAACTGCAGAGAAAGTATTTTTTTTGAGGAATGCTAATACTTTATCCCCGTCTTCAAGGTAAATATACTTCTTAAGAACATACGAATTCTTAAGATCATAAATGTGACATGTAGATTATTTTACAGTACTGGTAGTGTAGATAGAACCTCAGAACCTCAATGTCAGGCACAAGCTGAAGACTCCAAACAAGATTCAAATAAGACGTCATATATAACACATGGTAATAAATAAATGCGATAAGTATGTCTTATAAAATATCTATTAAAAAATGAACAAATTTTCAGATTTGTCTCACTCAGCAGCCGAAGTTTTGGACCTGACTCACGATCACGCCTTGCCGTTTCGTCTACAGTTTGACGACCATTCCTGGAGACAACACTTGAACTCATTAAAACCCCTAGGTTTAGCCATCCTCCTCAATACATGTAATATGGATACCCAAGAGCATTACATGCAGTTTTGTTGCCATGTCACGTGTGAAGCTCTGTATAATGAGGATCTTGTACCGGTTACAAACAGACGGTACGTATCCATGTCGCTAGAATCACGTTTTCGTTTATGTCTTTTATCGCACTGTATTTCTTCCCCTCGTTTGTGTGCAATAGTCGAACTAATTCTTCCAAATGTCAAGCTAATTACATCCAGTTTTATCATACACATAATCCCAAGAACAGTCCAATGCAAATGGTAACATGTCCAATTACTAGTAACGTTGATCATACACATTTATCAGCTACCAGGATCACAGTATAGAAGATAAGAGTGGGTATCAAGCAAAAGATACAATGCAAAGTTCAAGACAAGTGTATTTAGTCGACGAATCAGGGAGCCTTGGACATATGTGGTCAGTCCAACCATAGTTATTTTACGTATCCTCCGTATTTGTAGTTAATCCGTTTATATGGGTGAATGTATCTCCGAGCATACATATATTCATAGGAATGCTAGTCATGGAGCAAACTCACATTTTTGTTCTATTTTCCTTTTCATTCGTCGATGTAAATTTCCATTTATTCAAATTTACGTATATGATTCGTATAGGTGTTTATGTGAATTAGCGAAGCAGATAGGTTTCCAAGACCAGGCACAAAATATATTCCAATTGGAGCAACAATTGTCTACGTTTAGACACGTCGTAAGCATTGATCAAACCCCTCTGTTTGCATATCTCTAAATGGGAAAATTACAATTCTCCCTGTTGTAGCAACCAGAAATGGTTCGACGAGATATAAAGTTTGCACGATCTTTAAGTATCGCAACAAAATTGAAGTTTCCGTTTCCACACATGGTCGCCGTGGTAGTTAGAGAAAGGAGTGGCGGTGGTTTGCAACTGCTTACACAGGGTACAGCGGACATAATTTTGGATTCCTGTATCGAATTTTGGGATGGTCATGATTTATGTCCACTTTCAGCATCGGATAGGTACATAGAAATATTAGCCTTTAAGACATCTAGTGCTTTTTTTATTTTTTGATATATTTATCGAACATGTACATTTCAGAAAAAAGGTGCAAGATTTTTATCAAAGAACGAGCTTAACATCATATTGCACTGCATTTGCGTACAGACCACTAACACGTGGTATTTGCGATAGAATGACTAAGATATACTTAGAACTTCCCGCGGATAGCAAACATTTATATGCACCTCACAGAAGTCCTACTCCACTACCTTGGGACTTTCGAAACGTTCTCGATCCCAGAGTAAAAGGAATACTTGGACAATTTCATTCAACCGGTAATTATGATTACTATATATATTTCTCATTAATCTATTTAATTAATCTATTTTTATGCGAATTTTTATAGATTCTTTGCTATGTAGTGAAAACAAAGATGATAATGTTAGCGACATTGATAGTTGCTTTGAAATTCAATGCAATCAAGTCTTTATTGGGATGGTGACTATGCAGTACCAAGCCCAAATCGATATGGTAAGATATTTTAGTAAATTGATGCACATAAGATGAAGTAACGAAAGAAAGTACATAAAATATTTGACAGGTACAATTAATCGAGCAACTCGACAGGGCGTGCATTCGATTCGTTCACTTCAGCAAAGAAAACGAACTAAGATCACGCGTGTTCTCGGAGAAAATGGGGTTGGAAAGCGGATGGAATTGCCACATATCGTTGCTCAGTGAAAGAGCTAGGTACCGTACCTCATTATTCTATCAAATATCATTGTCTCTATAAACTACTTTGCTTTGCTTTCTTTTGCTTTTGGATTAATCTAAAAAGTTTGGGGCATGTCCTCACGTTGGAAAGTATAAATATGTTCTCTATTTTTACGTGTAAAGTCTGTGTACAAAAACATGTTCGACACAAAGTATTACACTAATTGTATGTTTTTCGTGTTACATTTCTTCTTCTTCGTCGATTAATCTGAATATATACATATATAGATATATGTTGTCTCTTAGTGTTTTTTCTCTTCTCTAATCTTGTTGTTAAGTCTAAAATAAATCGTGGCAACTGATATAATAAATTTGTATAACTAGCTATTCGTCATAACTGTGGATGTGAATGTAAAATATGCATGTACGTTACAGGAGACAGCAATGGCTGGAGAGATATCCGCACATGCCCCCATCGTATATGTTTGTCTATACCTCTTTCTTTCATTACTGTTACTAATTTGCATGTTTATTCGTTACGCCCTTTATTAATAATTTCTTTTTCTTATCGGTTTTTACATAGAGTTAAACGTTCTTCGAATGCAATTATATGATTTTCTTGTCCCGTTTGATTTCAAGTCTTGTCAAGTACTCTAGCCGACTTTCACGTTTAAGTACTGTCTCTTACCGATATTTTCCATGTATCCTATTTATGTTAATGATTAGAGTATTAAGTTAAATTGATTGTATTTGCGCTGGTAGTTACTGGTCAATTACGTTCCATAGTTTTTAATGGCTTCTTATTAGCGGATACAACTTTTTAACTACATCGATTCTTATACACTTTCTACAGTTATTCTAATGCACATGTGTTAATATCTCGTAATTTACGTGACATACATGATATACACAAATAAATGTATGTAACTAACACGCCAATATTAGGTCCGAGAGTCCAGTGGGTTGGTGGGTGAGCCAGGCAGCAGCCATGTCCTCACCCACTCCCTCGGCCCAATCTCATCAACATAATTACTCCTGCATGGATGAGGCCAGCCACTTGCTTAATCGTGTCTCTCCTCGGTATGTTACATATTTACCCTCTTATCACACATAATACACTAAAGAAATAATACATTCATCGTTATATCTTATTATATACACGTATCAATTTTCGATTAAAAAATGTGCTTTCGCTTCACGAATACGATAGTCGATTAAAATATCGCTGAATACTTGAACATTAAAAGCATGCATTCAAACATTTCTGCTGCATAAATATGCTGCATCAATGTGTTTGTGTTCTAAGAATTTTATCCTGCATGAACGATACACGAGAAAATCGCTTTTACATAGTATGATCTATTTTACATTGTAGCACTAATCTGGATAATAGTCGTGCGATGAGTATGTCCGCACCAAGCGCTATAAACACCGATTTCTCCACGGTAAAATTCGACGATGAGACCACGGAATGGAACGATACAGGAACATCTCAAGTCAAAAGCGCTATGAGCCATAGGTTCGTCTCTATTCAAACTTGAAACGTTTCTTTGAGATTACCAGTCTTTATGATTATTTCAAGTTATAATATTATAGCTATGATATTATTCTGATTTTGCATGGCA
Source organism: Bombus flavifrons (assembly GCF_040668555.2). NCBI lineage: Eukaryota > Metazoa > Arthropoda > Insecta > Hymenoptera > Apidae > Bombus > Bombus flavifrons. Next base: position 3,508,449 of record NC_138455.1, on the reverse strand, counting down.
GTCTAAGTCACCTAGTACGAAGGATTACGAGAACGGGATCGTCACACTTTTCGTAATTATTTTTCGTTCTCTCCCACACTTTTTGTATAGTCTCGACTCCTTTTGGTATATATTTCTCACGTTTGGTACTTTCATTACCATTGTACTCATACTTTGATTTTACATACTCGTAGATGATAAAGTCTTCTGTTAATGATTTGAATTTATAACAAAAATAAATATACAAAATATTTAGCAAGTAATCGATTCTCAATAGGGAACAGGATACAGTGCGAAGCGAAGACAGTGTACTCGTACAAAGCGTAGATTTAGGTTCTGGACAAGAAGCATGGCGATCTTTGAGTTGTCTTACAGACAGCACGGAGCAAAGTGCTCCCGTAAATTTTGATTTATCAAACAGGGTAAGTTTCTGTGATAAAATCTTACCCTGGATGTATTTTTATACTTTACGTATTCTTCAGGCAAAACTACCTCGAGGCATCGATAAAATTAGACCGCATATAGAATTAATAGATAATGTTCCCCTTTTGGTATCTCTGTTTACTGATTGCAACACTACTGTTACAAGGGAAATGTTGCACATTATGCAAGATTACGGAGAAGTTGTTTGCGTACTTGGCTCTTCCGCCAATGCAGAGAACATGCCCATCTTTATGCAAGCGGATGCAGGGTAAATATTATTATTACTTTAATAATTAACGAATGATTTTCTAAAAAATTATTAGATATATTACACGCATACAATGTCATTCGCAAACTACATCTTTAGCTACGCAACGACCAGGAACTTGATAACTCGTACTATAAACAGTGTCTTTCTCGATTTGAGCAGATATCACTGGTCGATAGCATACACGAACCCTTTTCGAAGATGGCTCTACGTATTGATACGACAATTGATTCGTAGTGTGATAGTCTGTTTTGAATTTAGTTTGCCAGAATTCTCTCTTTCGTGGTCTTCTAACTATAGGAATACCAAAATCTTGATAAGATTCCTTCGTTACTGTGTTATAATCCACTGGCATTGGATGCCGAGCTTTTCCTTGGTACGGTTTATAAGACATTGTTTTCACGTATCCAGGATCTAAGTAAGATTGCTTGAAAGTAGACGTCATGTCGTGAAAACCACTGATAGATAAACATGATGTTGGAACGAAAGCTCTGTGCAATTTTCCAGTTGCAGCTTGGTACGAAAGTTTATTCACCGTGTCAAAGTCGAACTTTCCAGTTTTACTAGGCACTATCTTTTCGTGTAGCCCGTAATGAAATTTTGGTTTAGAAATACAATCGTATTTCATATATGACAAACCATATGTGGTCTCTGACTCAATTTTCAAGGTTGGTTTCTTGTAAGATTTAGAGTATACCATGGGACGCACTTTACGTGATTGCAGATATACAAAATTCTCATCCTGACATATAGAATTATCTGGTTTCTTTAAAATCGTCGATGTGCGACGAGAAACGTCGGTAATAAACGTCATGTTTATAAAAATTGAATTTTGTTTAAAATAAGGTGGTATAAAATTTAATCGACACGAACAAAAGTAGCAAATATTATTCATACATTCGTACATTCAACTGTTTCATGCAACGTTCAAGCATAAAATAATGATGGAAAATATTTGTGGTTTTAGAGTGGCAGTGGAACCACTTTATCCACAAGTTTGTCAAAGAGTTCCAGCATTGACACCGACTAAAGAAGACCAAGGTCCATCTCCAGTCGATTTGAGTAGAGCACTGAATTCTATTGCCTGTTCGTTAAGTGTTAAACGAGAAGATCCAATTGCGATATTCCATTTAATTATGGAGGTAAATGATGGGTTCCTCAAAATATCTAATTATTAACCCTATTACTTCTTTTGAATCATTTTCTATCCAAAAGTGTTTTCTGATAGTTGAAGTAAGACGGAAATTAGGATATAAAAATTTAAAGATCGTAGTACGATTAATTAAATATTTGTAATCCAGGATTATTTCAGTTACATTTTCAGTTCTAATTCAGTTCTTATTATTGTCATCATAATTACTGGATATTATCTATTACATATTTAGGCTCGACATTATATGACGTGCCTTTGGAATTGCGTGCAATTCTGGCTCTGTTGTACAGTTACTCTCTCCTTCACTCAAGCTCTGTCTGGTTTCTTGTTGCTACCACCTCTATTTTCGGTCGATCAAGTCTTATGGTTGTGTTGCTTAATCATTCCAATGTTATCTATATCCATGATCGCTACGCCTATGGATCCTACCATAATGCAACGTGCAACTGGGAAAAATCAGTGCACTGTAAATGGCGAGGTAAGAAATGCGTCGCTAGTTTTACATTTCTCTACTAAATTCAAAGTGTTTCGAAATACCTTATGTATACTATATAAATTTTTTAATATCTAATAGATAGGTAAATTCTTGACTTTTCAGGTTGCATTGTTCGTTCTATGGTGTTACGGCAGCAAATTTTTACCAACAATCATAACGATAGTACTATCGCAATGTATTTCGTTCTTGACTTTGTGTCCTATTTACACAGCAGACTCCAAGTGCCTGTATGTGTATCCCGATGCGCAGGGAAAAGTTTCATGGGGTGGTTGGGGGGATAAACCAAATATTATTTTAGTGATACAACATTTCGCCTTGTCCCTGTTAGTTTTACATTTAGGTAAATTTTACTATTTTCAAATATTTCGAAACGATCTACTGAGTGAAATTCTATTTGAACATTGAATATTTCTTTTTGTACAGTAACAATATCCGTAGGCTTTGTACATAGGGAATATTCCATTTGGAAGAAACAGCCATTCAACAATTATGTATGGTTCTTCAGTGCATTTATAGCGTGAGTATAAGATTTACGATTACTAAGATATACGCGTAACTTTATCTTCCATAAAAAAAATATCCTATTCGAATTACGTTTTTGTAGATTATGCGCACAAGCAGTATTCTCAGGAACTGTGTTCTGCAAATTTTGGAAAGACGAAGGACAGAATATCGAAGATTTTCCTCTACATCTTCCTCTCTTTTTTTTAGTTTCATTGCCATTAATTTTTGCAATTAACGAATTAATCAAGTGGCAAGAGATTAAGTAAGTATAAAAAAGGCATTAGGAACAACATTTAGTAAGTTTCTAACGTCGAAAATTTTTAGGGTAAACGTGAGATATCAAAAGAGAGCACGACTTGAATTTGGTACAAAACTTGGAATGAATTCACCGTTTTAAAGAATTTTTATTTTAAATATGTCAGAGAAGAGATACGAAGGTAATAGTAGTTAAGTTATGAAAAATGTATTTCCTGAAAATCGAGATCTTTATCTTATTAGAAATCTATTCTGAAAAATGCACTAAAAACTCTATCCAAAACTGTAAATTATAAAAATAACGTTACGATTTAGAGTATAAATTTGTTCAGATAGCTGTATGTTTGACACTTGAAAAGTATTTGAAATCGTCTATTTGAAATTAAACAATGTTACTGGCGATCTTGCAGCCCTGCGAGATAATCGAAATTAGTATTCTAAACAGTGTAGTTTTGAAATGTGTATAATTGTTTTCGTAATTCGATAACTTGATATCAAAGTATTTATATTTTTGTATAATACAAAACGATAACGGTATTTTATATTTTAGAAGTTAACGTGTTGCAAGATAACTGTTTCAGATTTATGCGATATAATATACTTAATTTTCGAATTATAAATATTGTACACTATACACAGAAGAGTTCCGTGCAATATCTTATCTTAATTCGAATTTGATTTGACGCAATTTAACTTGTTGGAATGCATTCTTTTGCGAAGACAAGATCCATGTTTATGGATAAAAATTATTGATAATTTCATATATGTTAGAAAATTCGATCTACAATTCGGCGTGATATGTACAAACAAAAATCAAAATAATTCATTTAATTTTACGAATTTAGTACTTAAATAACAACAAGCATAATGAAAGCATACTACATGAAATAATGAAATACCGCTGCTATTTAGATTTAATAGCTATAGTACGTATTATTTCTAGCAAATATGTATAGATTTAGGATTGTTGTGTTCCTATAGAAAGTAATTTATTTTTTAGCGATAGAGGAATACTGCTTTCAATCGAATTTTTTTGCGTGCCTGGTTTACATGATTACGGTTATATTATTTGCAAACATTTTTTTGTGCGAATGTTTTCAAAAAATGACTTTGCAAAGTATCATAGGTGCAATTAAATAGTAGGAAAAACGAGAAGTTAATATTTGAAATCGATGACTATTATAGTACCCGAGGAATATTGAAATATTTCGATGTACCTTACGATACATTTAAGATGCTAATACCTTGCCCTTCTTTTATTCTAAAAGATATTCTGTTTTCGTAATCATATTGAAGTGAATTTTATATTTTATTTCTTATCTATATATTATACATTGTTACGAATCTATACATAATTAAAATAAAAACGTGTACAGTTCATTTAAAATTCGAGCTTCGTTAGATCAATAGACAATTTCAATTGTAAAAAGGATGTCTAAAGAATATAGTTTATGTATATTACTAGAAACTTTTATATTTTTGATTTTTATAAAAACGATCGAAGTATTTGGTTAAATATAATAACTGTGAAATAATAATTATTAAAAGTAACAGAAACTTTTTCCTTAAATTTAATATATTCCTGTCGTTAATTTCAACATTTTCCAATTTAACGTTTATGATGTTTTGGATAAATAAATCGCATAAGAAACATAAAGTCATCTTTCATAATCATTTATTATTTCTTGAACTGTAGCTAAGATCAGCATAACGAACACGGCCAAACAAATAACAACAGAGTGTACAGCTTCATATAATAATTTCGGCGAAAATACTGACCAAACGAACAAATGATGACGCTGAATACTGATTATTATTGTGTAAATAGCTATTGGCAACAATCTCCATGTAATACATGTTTTGCTAAATCGCGTAATAATTTCACGAGTACTGAAAAATAACATTACCACTATTACATTAGTATTCCATTATTTGAAAAATTAAATCAAAATTACTCACTTATATGGATGTTGTAAGATCGCATGATAAATAAGTAAAAAATAGGCCAAAACCGGTGCTGCATAAGTATTAATTAATAATAACGAACCATTAATAAATGGCATGTATGACTGTACACCTATGTAACCCGCAGCTACATCAATAGTCGCTAAACTATTAGAATTTCCCTGGTAAAAAATCGATTGTTTTGTTTAAAATTCACTTTACGGCAGTAATAACATCAGAAATTATCTAATGTTAGACTATTACCTGATAAAAGTAAAACACGTTGCCGGCCAAAACATATAATACTTGAATATCTTGCATAGTACCGTTCTTATTAATCTCATAAATCACGCTACTAACGATTATTTGAAATGGCAAGAGTATAACACTGTGTGGCTGATGAAGCATTGCTGCGATCATAATCCACATTTGTAGAATAAAATACAATGAAATTCTCAGAAAGGAGCTAGCATTGTATTTTTTTATATGGATAAGATCGTAAATGTAATTTACAAAATTCATTATGAGTAAAAACCAGTAAATTTGTACTTCGAATATTCCTCTGTAACAAACGATCACATTTCAAAGTATGCACAGATTTTTAATGTAAGCAGCAAGCTTACCTAGTTTGAGGGTAAAATGGTATTTTGATAACCATATTATTATGCATATGGCGATGATAAATGCACATACAAGCTATTGAATTCAACAAGAACGATAGATCTTTACGCTTCCTACTCCCGTAAATAAGATCGATCCACATCAAAAGTGCGAGACCTGAGAAAATGGTTTTAAGACTTTACAATATGTTCTAATTTTGTTACATTAAATGGTAAATTATAATTTAATTACCAATGATAAGCACAATCGTCATGCCCATCTTGCTTTCTTGTTTTATTAAAAATCCTGCTATGTCAGGAAGATGAGCATACTTATCTCCGGTACTATTTAATTTTCTGAGAGTTCTGTGTCCTATCAGTAGTAATAAAAGCTTAATACTAATTTGTGCATGTAAATTTTGTTGGTAGTGGCTGAAACGTGATGCTAAAAACTTAATATCCTAAATAATTTAGTACTTTATGTTAATAAAAAAAATTATCTTACGATCGTAAAAATTTTGTGATAAAGTTATAAAGTAGCGATACGAGGACTGTAACCCAATAGAAATACCAAGTTTGATGTTCTTCCTCAACAAAGCTAGTACCAGCAAGGCTAATTGCATGTATTAGGCTCCCAAATGAAAGGAGCCACTTTTCTACTCCTTTGTCAGTTTTCTAATTTTTAAAGAAAGAATCGTATTACAATGTATGCAAGCAAACCTTTTAAGTATTTGGATTTATATAATTTCTTTTACCTTAGACCTAAAAATGTGAAAACCTCTAATATTGGCAAGCAAGTAAGAATTTATTATCAAAACAATCATTATGCATAACGTTATTACAGTGGCAACTAAGTTCTTTGTATCAAGTAGTACAGTGTTTTCATCTTTCCAAACATAACTGACAAATAGCCATGAAAGCACATTTAGAATAATAAAAAACGCAACATTTTTTAATGGTGCTGACTTGGAAGACATTTTCCCCAATAAGATGCAAATAATCTGAAATAGTTAAGTCGTTATATAGAAGAATTAACATAATGGAGAATTGAGCTAACTTTTGATTCTTACATGGCATAAGAAAATTATAGATATTGTTATTATCTGGAAGTCATATTTTATTATGTTATACATAAGGACTTCTTTCATCCCCTTTAATGCAGTCTTATAGCAAAGCACAATATCATCTGTCATACCATCTGGATGATCTTTGATGTTTAACCATGCATTATGAAGCTTTATCGCTTCTAAATATTTGTGATATGCATCTGTAATAATCAATAAATTCATGATATTGTCTCAAAGTTTGTATATAGTTAAATATAATTGATTTACTCACATTCAGACTCATAATTAGCTAACTTTTTGAAATGATTAAATATTTGATTCGAATTATAATAAAGTATAAATAACTTTTTTGAAATAGGTAAGTCATATAAAGAGTCCAAGAAGATAGTTCCTATATTAGAATATGGTATTGGCACTCCCAAGACAACAGATAATGTAGATGCAATATCTATTTGTGATATTTCTATGGGACCTTCAATGTGATTTTTATGACTTTCTCCACCAATTGCAATAAATGGTACAGTTGTTTCTGATATTGTTGAACCACCATGACCACCAGAATCTTTCATCCCATGGTCCCCACAGACAATAAACAAAGTAGAATCATTATTTTGATTCTGAAGATAAGTTTATATTGATTTTATAAATGTATGAAATGAATTGTAATTTCTTGTGAAAAAGATGTTTCATATTATACTTTGGTTAAGCATAATATTTTAGATATTATACCAGACCTACCCATTCTTGAACTTTAATCTGAATTTCTGCTATCACACTATCCATTTCTTTAAGTTTGGTTTTGATCAGTGGACTAAATGGTCCGTGAACATGACCAATATGGTCAAGTCCTAAGTAATGAAGAATCATTATGGACCAGTTATTATTGTTATACAATTCTTTGTGTATATGTCTAGTTACATTATTATCAACCTGAATTGGAGAATTTTATTGTATGTAATTATACATAGTACTGTATAAAGATATAACAAAAACAAAAACAGAAAGTACCTCAGTAAAATCTGTTACAAAGAATGATGTAGTACCATCATAACGATCAAATATAGAGGGAAACAAAGTGATCCAAGTATCATCTCCATAGAATACTGATTTGTAACCAGTTCTTTTTGCTTGAAGGAGCACATTGTCACCAGTAACTGGTTTACTTCCAAAATTTAGAACTACATCAATAAAACTTGGTATCATACCGGTGGTAATTGCCTAAGTTATATAAAATATTATTTTCTTTACATTTCTATAGTTTTCAAGAACAAGATTTACAATGAACTTTATTTAAAACCTGGCACCTTTATTCTAGGCATTGTAACAGTTGGTAGTTGTACTTTAGTTTGTAATAGAGAAGCTGAAGAATTTGATATAAGGCTATTTGTTACAGGCATTGCAATCTTTCCAATTGAGCCCGTTATAAAATCCCACCTCAAAGCATCAATGACCATAATGATCAATCTTTTAGCTATTGGTTGATACAATGTATCTATCTTTACTCTAAAAGATTTGTGGTATAAATTATATAAAATACATTTCCTTTGCCTACCTATATTTTTTACATATTTCTGAAACTCACCTTGTATTTTCAATAAATTCTGGTATATTATCTTGTGTTGCTATAGTGTTATCATAGTACATCAAAGGAAAAAACCCATACAAAAATAATGCAATGGACAAGAATCCAACAAAAATTATATATAATAATATAACAATATTCCTATCCATTTCTTTTTCTGCAATTAAAGAAAAATTTATAGGCATATACAAGTGCTTCATTGATATAATACAATACAAAATAATTTTAAATTGATAACTATACCTCTCATTTTTTACTATAATAATTAATATCACCGTATCAAAAATTTAATTTATTTTATTATAAGTTTATCTATATGTTACTTTCTATTATTTCCATATTATTTCATATAACTTTAAGGTTAAGCTATCAAAGGACCGAGTATGCAACAGTTTCTTAAATACATTTTTGTCAGTCTTCATTTCCTCATTAAGAAAATATTACAACCTATAATTTGCTATCACTTATAGACATAAAATGCCTTTGAACATTATTTTATACTATATAGAACAATTTCATATTTTATACGAAGACTGTAAACTAATCTCTTTTTCTCGCGGTAGCGGTAAATTTTAAGCCAAACAAAACTAGCGACAGATGTATGTTTTCTCCACAATTACTAAAATTTGTCAAACCTATAAGCTATAAATAGTTTAATACATCCAACAATAAGAACAAAAGGATCATTGATGTATAATTTTCTAATTGATCACAAATACATATCTCCCATACGAGTAATTCTAAAATACTCGACAAGGGTTACCAACTAACCGCAGATACCAGACAATTGAATGCAAATATGTTTTCTTTGATAGATAATTAAAATTAAATTCATACCTTTATATCTTTTTTATTAGTTTTTAACATATTAAATATTCTAAAAAGATCAAATATAATGTTTTATACAAACAATGATGATTATAAATCACGCTATATTTCGTTGATAAAACTCGAACACAATCCGATCAATAAATGGAAGCCGACTTTATTTTACCAAGCAGAATTCACTCAGTCAGCAAGCACCCGCAGCGACGCATTATGTTTCGGTAATCAGAATTTCAACGTAGCACAATTTCTTACTTTTCGTCTCTAACAATAAGTTATACTATCACATTGTTTGACTCCTTTGATACACTGTGAGTATGTGGAATTAACGAAGATAATTTATTTCGTTTCCAAACAATTTTCTCTTTCTTATAACAGTTTCTTATACTACTATTCATTTGTATACGAAAACATTTTGTTTCCTTCAAATTTGAAATCGTAGATTTAGTAAAAAATAGTTAATTGAAATTTCTAAGTGAAAATATTTTAAAAAACATCTACAAACAATTTCAGAGGGAAATGGCATCAATAGAAGAAAGCTGGAAAGAAGCAATTGATGGATTAAATAGTGATGTCTGTGACACATGGTTCACAAAACTACAGGAAGCTTATTCAGAAGAAAAACGTACTTATCATAATCTAGATTCTCTTCATGATAAATTGAATTGCTATTATGAAATTAAGAATAACTTGAAGAATCCTCAAGCTGTGCTTCTTGCCTTATTTTTTCAAAAGTAAGTAGCAACATAAACTCAAGTAATGAAATAATATGAATAAATTATAATTTTAATAATTTAAATTTATAGCTTTGAATATGATCCCAAAGCTTTAGATGGTGAAAACAAGAATTTGGAGCATTTTAATGCATTTGCAGATGAAGCTGAAATTCCTGCTGTAATTATCAGTTTATGATATAAGATCGTTATTCTCATCATTAGATAGAAGAATATACATTTTTTACATTGTTTTTTTATGCACGTAGGATGCACAATTAAGAGAAGAAGCTTGTGAACTTCTGAAAGTAGCTGCAACACATAGTACTGATGCACATAAAATTGGTGGTGCCTTTGGTGGTGAAGATGCTCATTACTTTTTAGATTTGGACATGGCTGTGTTAGGATCTTGTCCAGAAAGTTATGCAGAATATAGAGAAAAAATACGTGGAGAATATTCTTTTCTTAGTGAGCCAATGTATACTGCATTACGTTTAAAGGTAACAGTACTATTGAATGTATTATACTTAAATATGTCTATTCCTTCGCATATGTACACATTATTTTCTGATTATTCTTTTTTCATGTTAAAAAAATTAGGTACTGCAGAACTTTGTGCAGATCCCAAATATTTTTGCCACAAAGGAATTTCGAGAAAAATATGAAGAGCAAGCACGACAAAATATTCAAGCTGAAGTTGAATTGTTGTCTTAGGATAATTAATGAATTTTATGCATGGGAAGATGTATCTTTATGAAGTTTTTGTTACCAAATATGTTTATTACTTAATTAATTAAAAAGGAAGAAGTAAGGTTCCAATTGACACATAATTCTTTCAATGTGTCAGTAGACTTTGATCTCCATGTAGAGTAAAGTAGCACAAGCCTATATTTTGTGTATTAGTATTTAAAGTGATGGATGTCAACAGACATCATACAGAAGTGTAATATATTATTAAATAAGAAGTACATTCATGTCCCGCATTTAGTATCAAAATTATATGATAGAGTCTGTTTCATTAAATAAAAATAATTCTCATAATAAAACAAATTATAAAGCTCTCATTTCCAATGCTAAATCTTAGGCATGAATGTATATCTTTCTGTGCTAAAATTATATTCTGAATTTGTTTAAATGTTTCTATGTTTATTTATTTATTTTTATTTTCATTTCTAACACATTTGTTTCAACAATAAAATGCTAAAAGTTATTTACCAATGCTTTTTATACTAACAATACATAAATAAATTTTTAAACATTAAAATATATGTTTGTGTCTTGATGATTGCTTCTAATTAAAGTTACACATGTATAATATTTATAAGTGATATGAAATTTGTATGTATTCAACTAATGAGCAAATTTTAAATATTGTTATATTGAATTACATATGGATTAAACTCACAGTTGTAAAAGTAACATAATGTAAAACGAAGCCAAAGAACTGTCAATCTGTCGTATAATACAATTTATTTTATTTAACTGATTAAATTGATGTAAAACTTTAAATATGTTATTATAAAAAATATATGAATATTTATGTATTATTTAATATCTTGTATGTTATTCCGTAATATCAAAATGAAATTCGATTGTTAACAGAATACCTACACAATTCATTATTGATAAGGACAGTATCGTTTGGAAGTATACTTTACTCTTTTGTTTTTGGTTCAATTAAGTATTACTCCATGGCCATGCTAGGGGGCCAAATAGGAAATATTGGCAAAGTTACTTATGTCACAATAAATAAATTTTTGAAATTGTACATCGATTGTTTAACTATACTTGCGTAATTTTATTTAATTTTATAAAAGATTCAAGATATAATATTTGAATATATTCGACTAACTTTGGTAGGCTGTTGGCTTCAGTTTCGTCACGGTTGAGATTGTGCTCTGCTCCGAAGAGATTGGTTGAATCATTTTATTTAATTCACATCACACACACTACAAGAAATATTTATAAAAAGAAACAATATTTTGCACTAAATAATACAATTTACAATACAATTTCAATTAACTGAATGACGCCGATTGAAATGATGTCAAAAGACCCACGTTCGTAACTCCACGGAAGCGCGCAATATTTCGATAATTCAAATTAGTTCGATATATCGCATAGATTGATACCGAGTTGAATGCTATCTATGCTTACTCTATTCCATATGATGGAAACGATTTTAAAAGTTATTCAAAAATATATTTAAATACTCAAATAACATCTAACAAACATATTTTTAAATAAATAAATATTTAAATAAATTTGAAATATATTTTTATATTCAAAAAAATAATAATATTAATGTCGTGTTCAATACAAGAGGAAAATATTTCGTTTATATTTCCAAATATTCAGTATCGATGGACTATCTTTATTGATCCTGTTTTAGCACAAAATTGATCAATCAACATGTTTAGTTTCGTTTCTAAGTAACCATTCGTGATTGTACTGTATAGATATGAGTGACAAGTATTTCGAGGAAAAATTATTCAATTATTAAGATAGGAGCTAGTTATCAGATGCAACTTGCCAGGTGTATCCATATCTTTAATCATATACTCTATTTATTATATTTTATATATTTTCTTAATTAGACATGGATAACCATTTAACGAACTACGATAACGAACGAGAGGTGAGGATCATTATTTTACTACTTCAAGTAGTACCAGTGTCTTTGGTAATATCTAATTTTTAATAAATCTGATGAATATGGATTTCTATTTGCTTTGATTTGTTACATGTTTGTAGACGCCAAAATATCAGAATACTTATCGTCTGAATGCTTACAATCCTTTTAAAATAGATACAGTGGATAAGATTGTAAAGACGATAATGATAACTAAATTAGAAGATATCTCTTATAATGCTGTGGAGTGTCTGAAGCTTTGTGAGTTAGTAGCCACTGAAATTAGAGAAAAAATTAAAACTTTGAACTTCGATAGGTAATTATTTTCTTATTGTTGATACACTTTATCTTAATAAATCCAGGAATTATTATATATTTTAATGAATTACATTTATATTCAGATATAAAATCGTAGTCAATGTGACCATCATAGAGAAAGCAAATCAATCTATACAATCATCTATAGGCTTTCTTTGGGACGCTAGAAGAGACAATTACTCCACATTTACATACGGAGCTCGAACTTTTCATGCCTACTGTTGTGTATTTGGTCTTTATTGTGAATAAGTTGAACTATCACCTTCTTAGTAATTTTTCGCTCTTATTACCTACCAAACTACGTACAGTCGGTCTCAAAAATATTCGAACACTACCATAACTTTGACTTCTATGTTCTATATCTGAAACAGATGAAGATAAAACAATAAAAATGTTTTACAATATATTGAAGTATAGTATATATATGTCAGAATGAAAAAACTTTTGACTTAAAACAAAAATGAATTGAACCGTAGAATTAATAAAAAGACAACAATAAACACTAAGGAAAAATGATAAATTCAGTTAATAGAATAATAAAATATAGCGTCGGTTACTAATAAAAAATAATCAACATACTAAACTGCTTAAAACATGTTATTGAACAAAAGGGTGAGTTATAAAATGTCCGAATATTTTCGAGACTGATTGTATGTTGATATTTATTCACGACGAAATTAAAATTTAAACAATGATCTCTTGATTTTCATTAGATCATACGTTTTGCATGTGGTATCGACGTTAATGAGTGATAGGTTTTTACCGATAATTGCGAGAAATAGCAAGAACATGTAGTAATAATAAGAATCAACTCGTGTATGCATACACTGATTTAAACACAACTTTGTTTATCTCTACCGATTGCGTACGCAAGAAAATTATTGTCATAATTTATTTAAAGCTAGACACAATATCTTTTCTAATTATCATTCGCAATTGCCAGGTTCAAATCATACAAGTATTTATCGCAACACTATGATCAATAAAATCAAAGATTTTCATTTACCTTGTTGCTGTTATGGTTTTTATGATTCTATAGTTTATTGATATACGTATATCAATAACCAGGTACTTTTTTAACGTTACGTTTATCTCGTGCGTTTCTTATCCAAGGTAATCTAATCTAGTTTGAGTAAAATAAGATCTTTCAGCTTGATATGAATTAGTATACAACAAATTTAACGATTGCAGTTTCTTTTTCAACAAGTATATTCGTTAACATTTAAAAATGCTATAAAAGTGTTCTGCTTCGTTGAAATGCATTTCCTCTTTAGTATTAGAATATTACAGAAATAAAAGTCATTGATCGTAAATTATTAAAACATAATTATAACCGTCGATAATTGATGTAAAAGAAATGCTGTCAATATACGTATGTACTATCATAAATTGTTAATACAAAATACAAAGTTTATACAGATGTTTTTCCATAACATACGCAGACTGAATTGTTTTATTTAAAGTAGGTTTTATAAAACCAGTTGCCAAACCGGTTATCAACCATCAAAACATTTTACCCGTCGAATTTTCTGTACTTTCTGATCGACACAGATATACGAATTACATTATACCTTTTTTTTACATACAGTCTATTAGCAATTTGAATATACACTCGGAAATACTAAGCCTCGTAAAGCATTATAACCTGAGGCTACTGATAGGACGCAGTCGAGGCAGTTCCTTGTTATAAAAGAGAGGAACGCTTAGTTAGTAACATTTGTATCGCACAACTGGAGTAAGTGAATAGCAGAGATTAAACGTGAGTTTGTTTGAACGTACGTACCTATTATACAAAATTTGCATTCCACAGTTGCCTTCGCATGATAATTTTACTTTTAGTTTCAAATACAATACGGTTCCATCTTTTGTGAAATAATGTACATATGCTTTATATAGCGTTTTTAGATAGCGTTCTTCCTAAAATGTGTCGTAACTTATGTAACATATGTTTTAAATTATTCACTGTGTACTTATCCCATTTTAGATTACAGACACAGCATACACAGCATGCAGTTCTTTCGCAAAGGAAGTATGTTGAGAGTAAACATTTTTGCGATATTAATTGCACTTTTTTGTTTGACAAACGAGTTAGTTTTAAGTGATAGTAATTATTGTTATTCCGACGATAAACATCCCTATCTACGCGCTGGTACGAAGACGGCTTATGAAGTCGAACATGGCTTAATTAAAAATACTACTCTTCCAAGTAAGTAATTACAGTGTCACTTTAGAATACATAATGTATTATAACATGTCGAATAGAATAAATAGTGTCGTAACTTCTAATATATTTTGTTCTCCTTTGATTATTTATAACTGCACTAAGCGGTCGCACGATCATTAGTGAGGCAAAAGAATAAGAAAGTTGTGTGATTACAGACTGTTATCATCTGAAATATTTTGAATAACGTAACAACTCTTGCACTGATACTTTTTACTTCTGCTTCTTATTTATACATTATATATTTTTTACTGCTTTTTTCCCTAGATTGCAAGCCAGTCCAAATTTGGATGTTAATTAGGCACGGAACTCGTAATCCTGGAAAGGATCAGATCAAAAGCATGAAACATAATTTGCCAAAACTTCAAAATAGCATCATCGAGAATCATAAAAAATATGGAAGTAAGTAAGATCCTCGAAAGATCTTTTTGTCAGTTCATAATAACTTTCCGTTTTCGTATAACACGATGTATTTGTAGATGGTAGTTTATGCCAGAAGGACTTAGAGAAACTAAAAACGTGGAAGTTAGATCCAAATCTTAAAAAACACCGATCCAAGTATTTGACAACTCAAGGTGAAAAAGATTTATCATCGCTTGGTGCACGGTTTAAAGATTATTTCCCGGAACTTTTGCAATCCTATCCGGTTGATACTTTAAAGCAAATATACAAAGTAAGCCTTTAACGCGTAATGTTTACGTACTTGGATGACAATCGATTCATTTAACTTTGATATATGTATAGTTTAGGTCGACAGATCTGCAACGAACTATAGCTAGTATGGAAAATTTTATTAATGGGCTCTTCGGTAATGTAACCATCGACAACACGGTGGTAGTACCAACTTCTGAGGATACTCTGTTACAGGTTGATAAAAATATTGATACTAATCATCAGTCATTAAAATAGCATTTTCTCGTATGAGAACATACCTACCTCGTTTTTAGTATTATAAAATTTGCAAGGCATGGTTGGAACGAGTGCATAATTCGACGGGCAAATCTGAAGTTGATAAATTTTTAGATAGTCCATCATTCAGAGAAATAATCGGCAATGTTAGTCAGCGACTTGGCTTTTCGAACAGCCTCTCTTTCGGTATAAAATATTATTCCACGAGAATCTGAATAAATTTATTTCTCGTATTAATTATTATCAGCGAAGATTAATTGATCAACTTGATTTAGATGATGTTTTAATTATGTACACCGCATGCACTTTTGAAAATGCTTGGTACGTAAATGAAAGATCTCCCTGGTGTGCCGCTTTTACAAAGCACGAAGATGAACTATTCGAGTACGAAGAGGATCTGTATTATTATTACCACGCCGGTTACGGCGAAGAAATGAGCAGTGCCATTGGATGTCCACCGTTACAGGACATGTTTAATCGTTTTAGGTAAACGTCAGTATTGTTAATATAAATACTACAAATACTGCGTTAAGGTACATTGCTGATATTTTAGAAAATTGGAGAACGAAGACTTAAGCGAAGAACCACAAGGCATTTTCTATTTCACTCATAGTACGGCGCTTCAATTGCTTTTAACAACGATGGGGGTTGCAAAAGACTCGATACCTTTGAAAGCTTCGAACTTTGAAAATATGAGAAACAGAAAGTGGAATAGTTCTCGTCTGGCGCCGTTCGCTGCGAATCTTGCAGCCATTTTCTATAGGTACGTCAAGGATTATTTTGGATTTTGTTCTCATATTTCAGCTACTCTGATCAATTTATTCCTTTCTCGCATTAAAACTGCTTTCAGGTGCGATTCGTCGAATAAAGTTAGGTTTTACTTAAACGAGAAACCTTTAGATTACGAAGGTTGTGAATTGGGCGTGTGCGACTGGGAATATTTGAAGGAGAAAATGGGACCCAACGCGTTTGACTGTAACACAGATTTTTGTAAAGCTGATACAACAAAATAATTATATATTACATGTAACGTAGAATCTTATTTTACTATTTAATGGTATTAATGGTAAGCGTTACGCAAAAGGTAACAATGAAGTAATTTAATAGCAGGAGTAATTCCGTAGTGATTACGTAAATTATCGTATGTGCTTT
Source organism: Bombus flavifrons (assembly GCF_040668555.2). Lineage (NCBI taxonomy): Eukaryota > Metazoa > Arthropoda > Insecta > Hymenoptera > Apidae > Bombus > Bombus flavifrons. Next base: position 3,491,409 of record NC_138455.1, on the reverse strand, counting down.
TGTCAGGAATTGTGTTGAAGAAATTACAGTCTGACAACCTGTACGTATATGTTCGAAGTAACGAAGCTAAACGATCTTATATTACTGTCATACAAGCTGGTGTGATAAGCGATATGCTCATATATGACACCTTCAAATTTAATCACGTTTACTTGATATCATCAGAAAAATCTTTATACATATTTGTTTAACTTCGAAAGAGATAGCGGAGTAATAATATTTATTATCATTTGTTATTGTTGCGTATTATCGACTACAGAGCAACTGGTCAGGTCAAACCGATCGATCGATATCGCGTACCTTGAATGACTTAACGTTCAAGGTGGAGGAGATGGAATAACTCGAGTGTTAGATTTAGACGGCACTTTATTTGTATTCGTTGTAGCACTTAACCGAACTAAGTTGGGACTTTGTCGTCCTGTATCTGTAGTCTTCGTTGCTTGTAGTTGAACTAAGTTGGGACTCTGTCGTCTTGTGTCTGTAGTCTTCGTTGCTTGTAGTTGAACTAAGTTGGGACTCTGTCGTCCTGTGTGTGTAGTCTTCGTTGCTTGTAGTTGAACGAAGTGAGGACTCTGTCGTCTTATGTCTGTACTATCCGATGGTTGAAGCTGAACCCCGTTTCCCCGTTCCTGATTCTCTCCTCCCGCAGTTGGCTATCTTCTCCCCACCGTGCCCTTCCAGCTGGTCCTTTCCTGGGTTTCTCCTGGCCTCGAATCATTACGGTTACTGCCCTGGGAGGACCGGTAATTCGGAATCTCCTAATGAGGGAAATGGGCCTCCTAAATGGGCGCCTAAAATTCCGAACATACCGCCCCCCTTGAACGATCCCGTTCAAAAGTTGCTGGAAGTGGTGTCTGTTTGATTTAGATGACTTTGATAATGTAGGGAAATTTTCGTCTGCAACAGCATGAGGCTGGGGTCTTATGGTACTACGAATTGTCACATTACCTCTCGCTTTACTTTGATTTAAGGTAGGTACAATAGATGCAGTGTTGCCCAGTGTTGGGAATTCTTCTGTACTCTGTACATCAACAGATGGTTGCTGTACAAAAACAGGTTCGTTGTTTGACATAAATACATTTGAAGTATTTGGTGTACCTGTTTGCTGATATTCCCTGAGATTATAATCTCTCTCACTGTAATCTCTTGAATTTCTAGAAGTTGATGGACCTAATATTCCTCTCCTATTCATTCGATTTTCTCCACGTGGAACTAATGTAACTTCTAGTTCTAACATTCTTGCTTGCTTTGCAGCAACTTTGCTCAGTTGTTTACTATGAACACTTGTCTTATGTGCTACAGCAGTACTTACACTCGTTTTCGAACTACTACCACCATTCCCATTAGCAGTATTGTTATTACAATTTTGTTTAACTTTTTTCTTTCTCGTTTTTCCTTTTGTTATATCAGTAGTCGTTTTTGCATTATTACTACTATTAGTTATTACTTACTCTGTGCCTGACTCCAGGAAGGAACTACTGTAATAGTTGATTGTTTCTTTGAAGATAAAATTTTATTTGAGGAGACTTTTTCCACGTTCCAGAATTTGTTCACTTCTTCGTGAAGAGCCTTCAGTGTCGCATTGCAAGTTGCTTTCGATGGTTGCTTCCTTGTGTCTGTATCGCCCGTGACGATCCAACCTAATGCTGTATTTCGCAACTGCATGTTTTTGTCTGCTAAATCGAGTCTTCCTTCGAGAAGGAGGTCCCAAAACAGTTGTGCTCCAATGAGACCGTCTACCTCAGCTGCTCGGTGGAACTGTGGATCGGCTAATGGAACCTTACCTGGTAGATCTAGCTTGTTTCGATCAATGTTTTCTGATGGCACTGCTTGCGTAACGTTGTCGACCAGCAGAAATGTTAAGTCTGCTGTATAGTCGCTAATTCGTGAATGAACCTTGGTTCGAGTCATTCGATTGATGTGCGAAGTCATATGGTTCGCACCACAGAGAGGTATATTGGCTCTTTTAGTAGTTAATCCTAGTCGCTTACATGCATCGGTTGTCAGGAAATGTGCCTGAGAGCCGGAGTCCAACAGGACTCTGAATCTTTGCAGTTTCCCGGTTAGATCATTGATATTTATGTCCGCTGTAGATAAAATGACATCCGGGAACATTCCTGGTGATCGACATGCTAAATTAGTCTGAGTTGGCTGTTGGAAAATTCCGAACAGTTATTCTATTTTATTTGCCATCTGTAATGACTACTGTATTACTACGTAATTACTGTACTGTATTTAAATACATAAATATAATCTACGTGCTGCGTGAAATTAGAATATTAGGATTAATGTATTTATACTTGAATATCCATTTTACACATATCTATCTCCCGAGTTAATTGGTTAATCAATTACGCATTAGTCATTTTAATTCGCTGATTTATGATTATAATTTATTGATTTATGATTTACAATTCACCGTCGATATTTAAATACATTCTACAGTATTAATAAATATTCTCGTAGAACGTAATTACTTCTTCAGTTCCAGTAACTATATAGCTTTAGCAGAGTACAAAATGTATAGACTGCACACATACGAATCAACGAAGCTTGACGACCTTATGTCAGTGGCACCTGGAATACCGTGACCAATGCTGGTCAGCAGGGGTGTGCGTTTAAACGTTGTAACGAATGATAATCTGATGCCTGAAATACTTGAAAAAAATTTCAATCTAGTTTTTTCAGTAGTTTACCTTCAATCTTCTCAGCAGTTTCTCAGAATACGAAAGAAAGATTTTTAACGATACGAACAATTTATTTTCAGAGTCTTGTAAACGTTCGTAATACGTCCATATGTGTCGTGACGAAAAATAAACTGTTATAGCAGGTTATTTTAGCGGAACTTAGGGGACTTGTTTCCCCAGGTTCTTATTGATTGCGCGTGCTCAAAGTGACGGACCTTTACGATTTTATAGAACGCATGAAACGCTACGTTGGGCCAACGAAGGTTCAAAGGCTACGAACCGTAATACACAATTCGCGGGGTCTATCGCTGAAACTATACGACTTTTACACGCTAGGAGCAACGAAGCTCGACGACCTTACGGCAGTGCCACACGAGCTGCCGCCTCGAAAGGTGGTCGCGATCGGCATACAAACAACGACTACGCGCATTTCATGGTATTGTCACAGTTGACTTGTATTTTAAACAGTGATATAGTGCCTCAGTCAGTAATTTATGCGCAAATCCTTGATATTACTAGAGAATCTGTGGAATCTATCGTCGAAGATCGATCGTTCCAAGCGCCGCGTCGAGTCGTGAAGTTCTGAAACTTGGTCGTGCAATCTTCGTATAAAAAATAAAGAAAGAAAAAGAAAGAACACCAAGACTTATTGATAAAAGTTGAATCTGACATAGCTTATCGTACGAATCGCATCGAATAGTTTTCGTGTCGTTTTAGTTCGAAGAATGAGAAGAAAACAATCATAAGTTTCAACGAAAGATCGATTGTGTTGAAGTGTTTATGAAACATTGATACGATCTCATTTGCCCAGAATTGCAGAGGGCAAAGCACTCCGCCGATTGAGGAAAAGTGAACAATACTGTCGGTTGCACTCTCTCTTTTCAGGTCTATAAACCCGTACTCGATTTAATGCGCTTGAGCAGGACGTAAAGAATACGGTAATTTCTTAATGAGTATGAAAAATTGTTTAATTCCTAGTACGAAATAATTCCAATAATACTATAATTTTAGTAATTTTTTGAACAATTCTTTCGACAAATTTTTGTTCTTATAATAAGATTAGTATAATCATTTTGATTTCTGATAATGTTATAATCGTACATTTTCGTAACAAGATTTAAAATACAATATTTTCGCGTTATATCTATGATAAAATAGCCCCTTTACGAAATAAAAATTATGTGAGGCAGGTCGTGAAAGCGGTGCGAATGAAACGCTGCGGCGAAATTCATTTCATTCAACTTTCGATGGAATGTCGCTTACACATCTAGGAGGAATTTCATTTGAATAAATAAGCTCGTCTGTGAATAATTAAATTGTTGAATAGTAGCAGTACGGATCGCCAACCGTGACGCCGACGTCCTACTTTTGTTCTCAATTATCAACAAAAAATTACAGTTCATCGATGTTTATTGAATAAAATCAATCTGTTTTAGTTTGTTTTACTTTCCTTCCGATTCACATTAGACAATTGATTCTCAGTCGGTATCAAGTGCTAATATTCGTTCGTGCGAAAATTCATTTTATCCATTTCATATTTCATGTTGGTATGCTTATATTAATAACGCGAAACAAATATTTCACATTTTAAAATTGAAATTACGGAAAGAAACTGTTCTATCGGAATGTGGCAAAAGAATAAGCGTGTAATGTAATACGTTGAGGCTTTCCGGAAGAATCAAATCGGTACCAGGCTTACACGAGACTTGGCACTTGCGGACACAAGAAATTGACAATAAGTAGGCCAAGTAGACTTATTACACTAAGAGAAGGCTTTGCTAATCAAGCCACTACCAATTTCGTTATCGTCAATCTAACTTACTCTTGAATTACTCTTCCAGCAGCCTCCCGCCTTCATAGGTTCTCCGCGAATCATTGCACATTTTATTTTACAATTTATGTTTCGGAAATTACGTTCCAATATCTATATAGATTATTCAAGAATTATATTCCTAAAAATTTCGTATCTTTGTCTAACTTCATTCGCGGTATTAACATTAATTTTTATTTATATAAGTACAGTCATAATTGTTGTTTATTGAAGTAACATTGAGACATACAAAACGAATTTTAATAAAAGTCGGCGCGTAAAAAATTAACAACTGTCGGTGTAAATTTCGAAGACGAATATCGATAAAAACAGAACAAATGTTACGCTTTAATTACGCAAAAATAGTAACTGTACAGTAAAGACTAGAACTTCACCAGAACCTGTTCTTAGACGCGAATTATGCAATATATGTAGCTGTTCATACGCGTAATGCGTGAACACATCTTAACTTTCACATTCACGTGCACGTTCTACATCTATCCTTAACCTTGGTAGGCAAATATCTATTGCACGTACGTATTACAATTCCTTTCACATCATAGAATCGAAAAATCCAAGACCAGATTAAACATTAAACTCATCGATACCTTGAATCATATGATGCTTTATAAATATTCAAATCAAAGCAAACAGTCTTCGACTTATCTTTAAATCGAAACTTTATTAAATGTAGTGTCTACTAATAAATTTATTGGTATTGTGTATTTATCGATTATATAAACCTTAAGATAACAAGGATAATTCCCTACTTATGTATCTGCATTTAACCATGAAAAATAATAAAAAAGGAAGAGATGAATAAATATCCTGTTGGTTACATAAGATCTATTTTACGTATAGTTGGTCGTAGATAATTCGTAAAGCCGGTAGTAAAGTAACATGTGACATCAGCACAGGAAAATGTAGGTTTATTGCTTGCTGTACTTCAATGAAACAAAGCATTTTATGCATTCCGAGAGTTATAGAACAAGAGTTATTTGTAGCTGCTTTACGTTTCTTCGCGATTAAAGGGATCAAAATTAGTATCATATTATTAGGCTTGTAAATTAATTCGGTGATTACTTAAACAAAATTCAAATTTTATGCACGAACCACGTAATGTAGGTTTAACCAGCAGAATAATTTCCAATCTTCGTGTGAAATTTCATATACATTGGTAGCATCTCTTTAAGATTACTATGAAATATTACAAATATTAAAATTAAAAACAAAATTATGAAAATTTTAGAAACTTGCTAAAAAAAAATATATATATGTATATATAATTACCTTTTCCTTGTTGCAGATCAAAGAGACAAACTTTAAAAATGAATACATACGTACTATTCTTGACTTTCTTAATTAGTCACGTTTACGCGCGTGATGGTGACTCTTGTTTTGCGGACGAAGATGATCCATATTTATATATGGCCACTAAAACTGCCTACCATTTTGTCCACGCCGGTAAAACTCGGTTTCAAGATGTACCCAGTGAGTATTCGTATCATTTTTCCATTAAACTTCTCATTTAGTAAGAAGCTTCTCAATTTTTAATCGACTTATAGACTGTCATGCAGAGCAAATTTGGATGTTTGCTACACACGGTACACGATGCCCGTCTGAAACGGAGGATATCGAAATGCAAAAATTAACAAAATTAAAGGATCAGATAATTAGCAATCACGAAATTGATAACAGTGAGTTTGACATATTTTTTCATTTCAAAATGAGGAAATTAACAGACGATTAGACTAAAATTGGAATAAAAGCAAGTCTCAAATTATCCACCATTTAGATTAAAATATTCATACGTCTTTACGTGTGACCGCGTTTCAGTATTCATTGGAAAAATTCCGAGAGGAGGTGTTCCCGTTAAAGCAAACGCAAGTAAACCAGTTAAACTCTAATTCGGGTCATTGACACTTTTTCGTATCGATCTTCGCCACGCGTCGTTTTACATATTGATCAATAGTCCAGCGGTTAACCCTAGATTTATCGAGTTCATGTATAAATTCGTCTCTTTGAATTGGAACACGTCTGATCTTGAGCTATTAATCCATCGGAAACCTAAAAATTCACTTTCTACATCAGCGGTTCGATCTTTGCTCGTTCAACTTTCGAAATGTACGCTCTTCGACAATTTTCTTTTTCACAGATGGCCGTATGTGCATCAGAGATTTAGAAAATTTAAAGAGATGGAAACCGGACGGGTACCTCGCAATCGAAAGAGCGGAAGTTTTGACACCGCAAGGTGTGGAAGATATGAGATTGCTTGCAAGACGATTGCAAAGCAATTTTCCGCAGCTTCTTCAACCAATCAACGAAAATATAACGGCAGAAAATTATGTGGTATACACTACGATCGATCCTACTAAGAATATGAAAATTTACCTATTTCACTATTCACTAATTTCACTAAGTTGGAAAATATTAATTTTAGTTTAAGACGACCGATGCACGCGAAAGCAGCATGAGTTACTTTATGGAGGGACTGTTTGGTGACAGACAAGCGGTGGATGCAGAAGAAGTTGCCATAAATGATACTCTGCTTACAGTGAGTGTATTATTTTCCATATATAATAAGGAATAATGGTAATATACAAGTTGCAATATATAAACGTTATACGTATTCATAATGATTTGGAAATTTGTGAAGAAAATTTTCTCTAGATATTGCATAGACAGATTCCGATATTTATCTCGTTTCTCCTTTCTCCTTTAAATGCACTTGTACTACTTTTTTAGCGAGCTCTTCAAATTGTACCATTTCAAGAAATCGAAATCTAATTTTAAGTTTAATCTAATTCAATTTTAATTTAACTTTATCTGTATCAGATGTATAAATCCTGTAACATGTGGAATAATGGTCCTAGTAATACTACCATCGAAGAAGTATTTATGTTCGAAGAAGGAGCGCAATTTAAAAATCTGATACAGAATGTCAGTCAGAGTCTTGGGTTTTTGCACAATATTTCCAAAGGTAAGCTCGACAGCTCAGAAACAAAAAAAGGTCTAGTATTTTTCATTCATTTTATCGACGTCTTGTCTCGTTTTTCAGAATCAGTTCTAACGATGTACAATATGTGCCGTTACGAAAAGGCCTGGACAGTGACGAAACTTTCTCCTTGGTGTGCTGTTTTCAGTAAAGAAGAACTTCGTGTGCTAGAGTATCGCGAAGATCTCTACTATTATTACAAGGCCGGATATGGACGTGAAATCAATGCGCAGCTAGGATGTACCCTTTTGCAAGACATGATGAATCACTTTTGGTAATTTCATTTTTTGTCTTTATTTCAATGAAGTTCCTATCAGCTTTCACATAGTGCACAATATCTATTATCGCTTCGTAAGCTGTCATCTTTCGATATCAATAAGCGTGTCAATATTGTAGGAGAGTGGAACAAAATGGAGAGTCTAACGAACCTAAAGGCATATTCTACTTCGGCGATATCATAAGTCTGCAGAACCTCTTGACCACGTTGAATATTAATAAGGATCAAACGCAACTGACGGCTTTTAATTACAAAGATATGGCGAAACGTCACTGGCGAACCTCTTTCATGTCGTCCTTTGCCGCGAATCTTGTCGCTGTATTTTACAGGTAATGACATATTATTGATTTAAATTGAAACATTAATCCCAACAAATGAAACATAATGTAAATTTTCCTTCTAAATTGTTTACGTATTAGACGATATTGCGTTACATCGTTAAATAAGAACAGCGCCTTAAAATCGTAAGATCACAAACGTTTGTGGTAAATTGACTACACTTGATCACAGAGTGTTTCTATTTTTATTCACAGATGCGACATCACTAGTCAACCAAACAAAGTAATGTTTTACTTGGCTGAGAAACTGGTCATGCTCGACGGATGTGATGTTGGTCTCTGCGATTGGGAATATTTCAAGCAGAAGTTCAATCCAATGCTTAAACATTGCGATCTTAATGTTTGCTGGAACGGAAGTGGTGCCACCACTTACGCTACCAATTTCTTCCTCGTCCTTCTTTCATGCTTCTCTCTAGTCTTTATTAGAAAGTAGAAAGGAAACAGGTGTATGCGTGTTGTCGATGTTCGTAATTTAGAGAAGACGCATAATATGTTGAACGTAACGCGTATAAAATTAACTATCATTATGGCTATTAAAATAAGATAATTCCAAGCATTCAACATTGCGACTCGCCAACATTTCACTGCGCTTTCAAATCGCCAAAATGTGGATATTTAATGTCTTTTATTCCTATTCTACCACTCTATATGTAATTTATATGCATTTGTTGTTGTTTATCGTCATCGTCATTTATTTATGTATCGTAAATGTATACTCGTATAAGTGGAATATTATTTAAATTATCTTTCTTCCTAATGATGTCCGTCCGACTCGTGATGACTACGCATAAGTATAAACATAATGCACAATTACCGTCACATTGTTGCTTAGAATTCTCTCTCAGACTTTCTCAAATCTCGCAGCAAAAGTAAGAGCAACGTGTTTCTATACGCTTAATAAATGTAGAAGATTCGAATATCAAAAAGGCCTCTCTTCGTACATTATATTTGCGTACTCGTAATTCGAATTACTTTCTAAATAAATTATGAACAAATAAATTACTGATATATATATACCATAAATGTTCGGGCATAATGCTATTTATTTTCACCTTGGCCCGTATTGCTGGTAATCATATAAGTTCAGATGATGACAAGTTTAATTATTAATAGTTTCTGTTGTCATCTCGAATGAAGGAAGATGATGTCAAGGAAATAATTGACAGATGTTAAAAACTGTTACGTCTTAATTTAACAAGTTTAACTTTTTGCTGTTTCAAGCTTCTTCGCTCGTGACCTTCGATTAATTTTCCATAATTATTAGCAAACACCTTCATAGTATAAAATGCTAAACCGAGGGTTGTCGATTAGTATAATTTGTCGCCGCTATTGAGCTGTTTGAAAGAGTACAATTGTAGTGAATATATCATAACTGCGGGAAATAATGTATCGTCAAGGATAACTTATACGCTTCTAGGCTATGGTCAATAAAATTTGCAATAGGCGGGCAAATTATCAATAAATGGAAGATGTTGTAAGAGTTAATTAAGTACGTCACCGGTCTACTATCTGCGAACGAAATTTGCTAATGAAAAAATCGTATCTTATTAAAATAATTCTCACTTAATCAGCAAATATCATTTAAACGAGAAAGATTTCCTTCCTTCTTTTCATTAATTTGTTTTTTAATTATTTGAAATTGTTGTTTAATTAAACATACATGGAACGGTGCAAATCAACATTGCATAGAGTACTAATGAAATTAATACTAAAATACTTTTCTCCATTTGTATGAATTAATCAAATCGACAACGACATATGTAATAGTGCATAAAAGCATTTGATAAGTATCGTGCCATTAAACGAACTTGTTTTATATATAGTACGAACGTCGTTTATGTACGCTATTGCTGCACTTAAGATAAATGAAATTTTGCGCGAAGGGTTAAGAGGTATAAAGGTGTCTCTTTCAGTCGATTGTAACTCTTCTTCTGCGTTTGTAGCTTTGTAGATGTCTTACCTCTGCGTACTTGATCTATGAGAATTAAAGAATCGTTGTATGACAAATAAAAGATTATATCTAAGAACTTTCATTCTGCGAGTGGCGTCGTTCCAAGACGTAGCCTTCTTACCATTGACAAATTGTAAGTATACGACTTTTTTATTTCTCTAACAACATCAACTTTGATAATTATATCTTTTTAGGACTTCCTTTGTCTCAATTCATGGAACGTTGAGAAAATCACTATGATGCTACCAGTATATCTACTAATGCTTCAACAGATAAATTATTTAAATTATTTGTCAAGCGTCGAACAAACTATTATAGATGTTCTTCAAAGAATCAAATTTTTGGATGTGCAACTCGTCGTTCAAAATCCTTACGGAAACAATCTCGGAATAATCAACGAGATCTATAAAATTGTGACTCAAACTATACCAACGAGTTACATTTCCGTGAACGACTCAGATCCTTTGGAACTGCCATCCTCTCAGGTATCTCAAGCAACGCTGATTTTATACATTTACATCGCAAAAACTTCACCGAATTTTGAACAAACGGAAAATATCATACGCGCGATCGTGTCCAAAAATCGACCAAAAATTCTGTTGATAACTATGATGGAGGAAGCAGATTGCAACTTTGAACCGCTTCTGAAGCAAACGTGGCACAATCATTGGATCGACATAGTGATTTTAGAGTTGTCGAAATTAAATAGACACACAATCGCTGCGAAAGTTCATCGGTATAACCCATTTACGAACGCCTACGATCAACGGCCTTATGTTTCGGGTATAGAATTGTTTCCCAATAAAGTGGACAATCTTTATGGTTACCCGATAAGAATAGGCATGCTGAAACGTGCAGGCTATTTATGGTACACGAAAAATTCACAGGGATACCCTGTAATGTATAGAGGCCCGGACGTAAAAGTTATAAAAACACTTGCTCGGATTATGAACTTCACTATCGCAATATATCCCAGTAAAAACGTATTCGCTGATGTGGTTGATGAAAAAATCGACATGATTATTCCGACGTTGTCGCTTTTCGCGGACGTTAATGCTGTAAAATGTGATTTCACTTTACCTTTTGGCTTCGAGAGTTGGTGTCCAGTAGTGCCGGTTAAATACAAATCCAATCATATCGAGATACGCGGTTTAATCGGAATCGCCACAAATTTCTGTGTTCTCCTTATATTCTGGGGATTATCGGTCGTATTGAAATTTCAATCGGACCTGTGGCAACCATTGAAAATCTTCGGTCTGTTGATAGCTACCACCATCTCATCGAGGCCAAAGAAGACGACGGAAAGAGTTATATTCTTTCTCATTGTACTCGCTTCGTCGATGTATTCGGCGAATCTGTTCATTGATCTGACCAACATAAGCATGGAAGAGCACACCGTGATAGATTATAACAGTTACAATGAGTTGGACGACGCTGGATTGACTCCCGTTATTTTGTCTGGTCTCTTCAACGTAACTTTCCTCAACGAAGACGAATCTTTTTCTCGGTTAAAGAGAAAAGCGATCCAGATGGATAATACAGAGAGTTGTGTGAATTATTTGGAACAACACAACAATATTACCTGCTTCCTAGAGACGAGAAGTGTAAATATGATAATTTATTCGCATGCGCGCAAAGGTAAAAGGGTCCTGAAAAACTGCGAAAAATTGTGTTACGCGAAACCACCGAGTGCGTACTTTTTGAAAAAACATTCGCCGTATAGAGATCAATTTGTAAAGATCATAATACGTTTGGATGCAGCAGGTATTCGCATGAAATGGTTAAACGATTATACTGGTAAATTTCGGTCAAGAAAGACACACATCATGGAAGTTAATAGTTCGTACACATTGCCTCTCGCTTGGAATCTGGCTTACATCACATGCAGTGGATTTTTAATGTCGTTTTTAGCATTTTTTGGTGAAATTATAATACACTATCTCCGCCGTGACAAGGGGACGAAAAGATTTTTGAACAGATCGTGAAGTTACACGTATCCGAAACTGTGCGTAGTTGAAATATAAATAGTGGTTTGGAATTCACGTGACTAGAAATACAAGAATTTTTCTTGGAAAAGGATGGCCGAATTTTTCCATCAAACTCGTTAGCTTTCTCGAACTGTTTATCCTTATTAACTCACGTTGAGCATTTGTTGAACACAAATCTTTACTTAGTAATATTTAAACAATCTAATATTAGGATCAACTTAATGATCCTGTACTTCAAACTGTGTCTTGAAATGCCAACTTATTTTCAGCATGTTTGACCGCGTTGCGTTGCTGTAAGTTTCGTCTATGAAACTGAATAATCCTAACGATTTAAGTAACAAATATCAATAATCTTACCACTAAATGCATTTCAAAAAATATATCTTATAACGAACGCGACAAATATTCACCTAATAAAGTCACGTCTCTACGTGTAAAATAGCTAAACGTTCAAAATCAATATCCATAACCATTTAGATACTATTAATAACCACCAATATCCTATGCAACACATTTTCTCATATGAAATAAAGAACAATTATGATTTTGCCGTCGATAAACCTGACGATGAAGCGTTTGCACGAGTTTTTCGCACTTTTTGATCTTTCAAGGACTGAAACGCACCTACTTAAGAGAAGCAGAGAGAGAGAGACAGAGAGAGAGAGAGAAGGGTCGCAATTTTAGACGTACGATAAATTCTGCAGTTCCATGAAAACCAAATAAATGCATCTGAAAATGCAGTCGGCCGTGAACGCTATACAAACGGAGGGTTGAATATGGCACTCTCTTTTCCTAGAGTCTCTCCATCGCATATTTTCCCTTCTGGCCCTTGGTTCGTCAGTTTCCCCACGTTCCATTTCCTGTCGCTACCCCCACTGGGAGTTCCGCTCACCGCTGCGAAGCCACGCAGCAAGTAGTCGGTGTACGACCAGTGTCGGGCCAACCGGCAACGTGTGTAGGTGGTACGTTTACCCTCGCGGTTTATTTCGAACTCGTTCGAGTTCCACGAGACGAAACCGGATAACTTGCCAGTGGAAGGAATTCTGCGTCGTCTCGGGCATCGAAACACATCGCCAGACGCAAGAAAGATCGAGGTAAAGTCGGCAGTAGAGCTGGAAGTCCGAATCGTGGTACACGGACACGTGTCGACGAGGTGCCTCGTTTAACAGTCACCCACGCTTTCCTTCCACGCTTATTGTTTCTCTTACGCCATGCCGCATGAACCTTGATTTTTTCGCTCTCCGCGCCTCGTAATCTCCGCTTTTTACGCCACGACAACTACGACGCGGCCGCTTTGACTTTATTTTTGATGTTGCCCACCTCGTGGACACCGATCCGTGGCTAAACGTGTGGCCGCCGCGAAATTTCATGTCGGTTCACGTGTCGATCGTTTGTGTTACGAGGTTTGTTTAATCGGAAACGTGCATGGAGAGGAGATTTGTTGGAACACGATTTCAACGGAAACGTAATACCAGCACCGCTGCTACAGTATACAGTACTTATCCCGTTTTAAACCATGTAGTATGCAATTTTAAACCATCTACGTTACTGTTTTTATAGTAGTAATTATATATTGTTTTTATAAAACATTTTCACATGTCCTTATACGTGGATTGTAGTTGCTTATGCATATTCATAATTTTATAATTATTATACTAATGCTGTAACGAGTACTTTATTTTGAATATTTTATACGCTTTTCAATATCATGTATATTCTGTATATTTTTATACAGTTTAAATTTCTCTGAAATGCATAAACAACTGCAGTCTTCTTCTGTTATTTGCTTGTCACCAAACGTAGAAGGAATTATGGAATATTGTTTTCTTTCAATTATATAATGCTATATTTAAACTAATTTAAAGTAACGAAAGAAGGTTTAAGAAAAATTTTATAGCGTCAGTAACTCAGCAGGTCTTATACAATAGTATCTTCTGGACTAGAAGCTTTTTATGTCCAAAGGTACTGTCATAATGAAAAAATAGAAGTCTGCTTTGCAGAAATTTCATTAAAATTTTGTTGGTCGTCACGAAATAAGTGTTTTGCTACTTCCTAAAATTATTCTGTCAACGTCGAGTACTTAAAATGTTACCTTTTTGTCACGCGGGAATTTTATTATTCCAGAGTACATATTTTGTTTGCGAGGATTAACGTCGTCGATCTTTGCGAGGTGGATGCCTTCTCGTTCTATTTACAACTTGGTTTCACACCGCGATTCTTAAAATTCGACGAAATTTTGCGGATACATTGTTTCTGTTTATGTTGTTATTGTTCAGCTACGCCTTTAAATAATTCACGACCAGGGAGCATCGATTGGAACATTGGATATACATAAAGAAGTTTATATGTACTTAGAATGCAAAATATTCTCTCGATATCGCAAACAACGATATTCTAATCGTTTGAGTTTCGATAATCACGCTCATACGTGGAAATCTTTCCACGAAACTTTTTACCTCTTATCACGTGATAAACGGCAGTTTCGCATGTTACGACTAGCTTTCGTAACTTGCAAATTGACTGCGGGTTGAGTTTGGAATTTTCACCCTAACGTAGCTGTGGAGTGTGGGTTCGATATTCGACTGCCCCTGGCTTCCACCCTCTGGCTAAATTTCCTTTGTGCATCTTGCGAACCCCTACTTCGATCCATACACTGAACCACAATAGCAGGAACTTTTCCCTCGAGCTGTTGAAATCAAAACTAGAGATTTAGCTTCGGAGAGTCGCTGTTTTTATTTGCATTTTACAAATTATTTACTTTACTTAAAATCTATGGAACGATTTGCTGTAATTTAAAAAGAAGAAAGATCATATTTATTTCTATGTGTATAATTTATGAATGAATCCAGATGTATATCGCGATACGTTATGGTAGTTGAATATCACGCTTCTTTCCACTTTTGTAAATACGAGACATAGATTCTATTCCCGCGGTGAATCCATTAAAAAGTAATACGATAATAATCACGGTATATGTATAACACATAAATTCTTCTCACAGTGGTTGAGATCGATAATAATCATCGTGGAACGGTATTGACACGCTTTTGTTCACTCGACCAGGACACGTATGAATTTCTCGAACAAATAAAGTGCCATTGAAACGCGTAGTACTAACGTCGATGACTTTCTTGACAACAGGCTTTGTAATGCACCTTGAACTTTTCATTCTATACGCCACCTGCTCTGGCGCAACGAAATCTTTATAACGGCATCCTCGTCGAGGATTTGAGGATTAATGAAGGAAATGCTGATTTTCGCGACCTAATACTAGGTGGAAATTGCTCGTAACTTTGCTACCAATCAGCAGGCTACTGGCAATTAGTATGAAGCGATTGCGTTATTCGATATTGCATTTCTCTTGATTTTCCTTTGATCACGGCCAACAGCAGAAGCTTTTACCACGTTTAAAATCATAACGTGTTAGAGGAACAGTAATTTTATATGTCAGGTGTCAATTTAATTTCTTTTCCGGGCACGTGTATTATTGAAACCTAAAATAATTTACATTTCTAGATCAAAGATCAAATTTCTTTACAAAACAATCGTAAAACTTTTTAAACGTGGAATATATCACATTTTCTACTTATTTTTCTTTTACGTTTAATCGATTTATACTATTTTCACGGTAGGTATCGCTTCGATCGTAATTATACGTAAATATGTACAGTATTAAGCGTGTTCTCTTTACTCTTTGTCCTTCGTTCTTCAAACAGTTCAAGAAGACGGCAGAAGTTATAATCAGTTTTAAACAGTAATCATGCCCTACAGTTAGTGCCATTCACAATAACAACATTCAGGCTACTATTTTTTACATTACTAAAATCCCATTTTACTTTTACAACACAGAACGTCATTAACGTTTTTGTTACCCTCCTTACTTTTTGTCGTATTCCCTGAAGCACAAAGATTTATTTCTTCGCTGTGTCATATAAAAATCTTTACAGCCTTTACAAATCTATACAAATCTTTACGTCTGTCGCGAGATTCTTTTGCAGGCAACGATAGTAAGGTGGTTTTTACTGCTTATAGCAAGGATTCGCAAGGTCACCGAATGTCTTTTGTTCGACGGTTTATGTTCATACGCGAAGATGAAAACTGGCCAAACGCGATAAATCAGTTACAGCTACTAGACGTTCTATGTGGAAATATTCGCAGTTTAGGTGTCACGGTTGGAAGCACAAGTGAGCTTCGTTGCTTATCCACCATCCGAAGGATTCGTAAAAGTTTTACTTTTTCGTTACGTTACTTCGAATATCTCTTGAACAAGCGGTTAACAAAAGTGGCGAAATATAAATAAAATAGAAAAATCACTATCGATAGGTGTAATATAAGTTTTGAATCTATAACAAAAGTAGTGGAAGATTCAGCACAGTTGGAATTACGAAAATGCTTTGAAATTTTTCTCCGGTTTTAATTAATAATGAGTGATAAAGGGATATGTTTATCAATTTCACCCAAGAGAGTGTATCGTATTTGTTATCGTCAAGTTAACGAATATATGAGTGTACAGAGAGTCCTGTGAAAATTGGCTGCGCTTCAACAGCATCAATTATTTCTTCTGCGCTTGCAATATTCGGCGACGAGGCGTAACGCTTTATTTGGTTCGGTAACAGAGCCTCTAGTCCGATTTTAGATCAGAACCATTACTAAACGTTATCAAATGATAAATGTGATTATTTTTATGAATCATTTGTTTAGGAATATTTTTGTCACCGGTTCGTAGCGAATTTTGGCAGACGGTATGTTCCTTTGAACGCGCCCGTTCATGCCCAAAATTTTCACGTATTTTACCCGTTTGAACTTTACGCACGTTATTAGTAATTTATTTACGGTTATCATAAATCACAGAGAGACATTGTCAATATCCTCGAAAGTAAAAATGTATGATCTTATTTCGATGAAATTGATATTGGTATTTCGGTGAAAAGTTTTCGTAATCGGATAAACCGCTCACGGTCAATAATGATGTAATTTGTTATCGTTTCTCGAATTATTAACTGCGATGTAAAAATTCCAAGCTGTTTTCTTTTTTAAAGATCGGATGAATGCGTACACGTCTTACGATGTTTGCAAATCCCGCTGAAGTTATCTCGTGTTTCTTTCTTTACCGATATTTCGCTACTGTCAGCTAGCATCTCTGATGTACTTGCCAAATTATACTGATTTATTAATTTTATCGGAAGATATGTTACGGTATAACGCCGTGTAGAAATTTTGGATTAGCTATTTAACACAGTTACCAGAGCTTGACAAAGATAGTATGCCTATCTATCATTTTCATATCCGTGAAAAATACCACGCTTCCATGTGCTACTTGTCTGCTAAATTTTTTAAAAATATCCCAAGCTAATCATAATGCTACGTGACTAACATTTCTTCTTTTCTGTTCTATATTATGGAGCTGTTACATAAGCACATTAAAGCGCGAGACAGAAGGAGGTCTAGATGACCAAGTAGCAAAAGAGCGTATTAAGACCACCGTTAACAATCCTTCTGCATGTTTAATCTCTGCCTGATAATATCGTTCGTGTTAACGGAATTACCGTTCTCTCTATTAGCTTTACCTCTGTCATCCCATTATCCTATTCATACGTTCATTTATTAGCGTGGTTGGCGATTTTAAATACTATCTCTTCTCGAGAGACGGAATATATAAAATATATTACTGCCGGCAATTTTTCTATTCGACGCGATTGTGGTTCCGCATAGTTAGCAAACAGCCATTAAGAAAATTTCCGAGCGTGCTCTTATCCCCGGGAAAACTCCTCTTATCTTCGTTACATGGCCATTTGAATAAAAAGGATCCAGTCTTTCCTTTGATGGAAATCCTCGTTTCTTACCCTAATCACGTTGTAAATCCTTACGGTCATCTGAAGATACCGCTACTCTGAATTTTCTCACGTATTCTCGTGCCAACCAACGAAGTCGGGAAACGTCTGTGTTTACTCGAAGATAGCTCCCCAGCTTTTGACCATTGTATTTATACCGTCCAACCAAAACAGACGGACTGCATACATCAGCCTTTAAAACACAGCAGTTTGAAAAACAAAAGGAGAGAACAGATTGTAAGGAGTCTGGTCAATGTTACTGGAATTACAAATTAATTCGATACAATGAACCGAATCGACGAAAGACACGAAAGATAGCAACAGAGGAAGCTGGAACTGTCGTGATACATAGATGAAGCGAATTGGCTTTGAACTGTGGATTCTTTCCGTTCGTATTTATCGACCGACATGTGACCGTTTTTCTTCCTCATAGATAATATACGACTGCAACAGTTTGTGCGTCGAAATGAGAAACATTTAGACTTTAGACAACCAGAGTATGTTTGTACTTCGTCCGTGTTTCAAATGATTCAAAGCTGTATGGAAATTTTAAAAGCTTTGAAATTCTACGCGTGGGATTTATTTCGTAGCAATCGGATTCCATCGTTGAGAAATATATTATTCGAAAAAAATTGTTATTTCGTAGAAACGAGACAGAATAAAGCGACAAAAGCCCGTCGTGAAAAGTAACTTCGTTCCTTTTTCAGTCCAGTTTAATTCCGGTTGGCTGTATAAAAATTCCCATTTCTCCGAAGCTATGAAGTGCGAGCGTGTTATTAAGAAGCCACAGAAGGATGAAAAGTTGGCAAAAATATTTCCAGTCTATAGTATATTTATTCTGGATAATAACGAAATTATTTTATCGTCAGTGTTACTTAAAGAAAGATCGCGAGTGATAAGAGCCGCGAGTTTAATCAACAAAAACGTGCTGCGTGCCACGCAATTGTCGTAGGTCGTCGAGAAATTATTTAAAAATATAACTACTGCTAGGGACCTATTTCTGGCGAAGACTGGCTGGCCGATCGTTCCGAGTTCGAGGCTCGTTCGTCGCGTCGCGTCGCGTCGGGTTGGGCTGAGTATACGCACGCGATCTGCACTGACACGTGTCGACGTTCTACTCGGTGTCAATCGCCTATTAACGTTACCCTGTCTTCTCAATTTACCGGGGAGTTACGTGGATCGATTTGTCAGATATGTGAGAGATACCTGTCACGCGCAAATTGATCGATTCGTTTCAGGAGTTTTATTTCAAACGCTCGGTCGGAGTTCTTAGATCTCATACCCTAGACGGTATCGGTGTTTATCTGTGAAATTAATTGAAAGCTTCTGTCGGTTTCGGTTAATTAATCGGAACTACCCAACATGTTTAGTATTTCGGGAAACTGTAATTAATATATTTGGTAATTTCCGACGTGTTTCCAACACCGTGTCTCGCGTAGCACGCGATGCGTTAGTAATTAGTGTTAATCGCATTTAGCGATCCGCGAGGGATTCCACCAAGGGAGTTGGCAGCTTGCTGACATGTGTAAATACGCAATTGAGTATTATCCTTGATTCGCTAAAATTTCCAACGATTAGACATCAACGTAATTACTAATAAAATCTCTACATGTCCGAAAGGAGCAAATATTGAACGAGCACGACGAGGATAATTACGAAACTTCGATTTATAATTATAACGTAGAAAGTTTTGAAGTTCACCGTGACGCCTTCGACGTAAGATTATTATTCTTCCTGCTAATTTTACTTCTTGTCAACAATCGTGCTTCTTAGCTTGTATGTTATTCCCGTATTTATTTTCCTTCGAAGTGTATGAAGTTGACTAAAATGATGTCATAACGTGGAAAGCAACTTTCCTGTCAGATCAACTACCTTGTATAAACCGATATACCAGAACGAAATTCTATTTCATGTACTTTGAAAAATTCTCAGAACTCGGAGAAAAATTCCGTTGCTTATATGCATATAAATGTGTGTATCAATATTTTTGCCGAAGTTTCGAAACCAACTTTACTGAAAAATCTCCTTGCAATTTCCTTACATGTTTACCATTTTGATTTACTTTATTTCTTAAGAATAAAATATCATAGTTTTTGAGCATTCTTCGATTAATTTATCAACATTGGAAGATCCAAAAGAGTAATAAGAATGACAAATTCATTATTATTGATATTAAACCATCGCCGTTATTAATACCGAAATTATACATTTTCCTATTTACAAGACTTCGCACTTTCTAAAAGCTGAATAAGACTCCCGGTATCTTTCGTTTCTGTTATCCTTTCTATCGGTTGATCCGCTTGAAACCGCATTGAAGCACGAATGATTGCTGACTACTCTGGCGGGTGTTGAGTTTTCTATTACAATGAATCGAGAATGTAGGCCAATAATAAATTGACGCGGACGCTTAGATCGATCGATAAGTACGGTGCATTTAGAGAGCAACAATGACGTTCCTGTCAGGTAGTCATCGTGTTCGTTGATTTGAATTTGCTCATGAGCAAACAAACCCCTCAGATCTTTGGCTCTGATTCTATTCTAAGCAGACGTCCGTGTATTTCCGCTTGTCTTCGACGGTTCAGGGCGAGAATAGCATCGACGGAAATTTAGGAACGCTGTAACTTCGTGTTTCGCCGTTATATTCGACGGTAAGTCCCATAAACTCCTCTGCTATCCACAACGATCAATCATCGACGTAGTGGATGAGAAGGAGAGAGAGAGAGAGAGAGAGAGAAAAAGGAAGGAAAGAGGAAAAAAAGGAGACGAAGACGCTACGATGACGATAAATCGACGAACATTTCGTTCGGAACGTCATTGTCTCAGTGGCATTCGTTTCATCATTTTTATTTTGCTCCTTTGGCAAAAGCTGCCCTGTCCGGTAGCTTCTCTTTATCTTTTTAGTTTTCCACTTTTGAAACGAAGATGAAAAAGAAATTGCTGCTTCCAAACGGGGGAATAATCGACCGTTTCACTTCCTTATTTCTCCCTTCTATAACTTATTGAAAAGTATTCCCTTTTCTTCAACATAACGGAGTCGTAAAATTGTTCGTTTTTAACAATTTGGCGAACAACGTGATTGTAAAAGTCATCCTTACAGCACGACATTAAGAAGCTCGTTTGAGAAAGATTTCACAAGCGTAACAATAGACTCTGAATGTGGGCCAAATATTTTTTACGTCGATTCTTATAGTCATTGTTGTGCAAATTTTATTATTCTCGTTGTTCAAGGTACAGGCTTGAAGAAATAGATTTCCTCCACCTCCTTTTATTTATCTAATATTTCCTCGGAACTCGAATACGTACCGATGGGAAACAGATTTACATATGTTTACGTAGATCTATGTTTTATGTACCATTGAAGCAGAAAAACTTGAAGAGAGAAATTCGACAGGTCGAGATAAAAAATCAGACAGCTGTAAAGACTGTTCATGACAGTTTTATCACTCACTTTTAAGGTACTTTGCAGTAGATTAGATAACAGACTCGGAGCAATCAAATTTCTTTTTGAACTTGTAGAAATTTATGGCAGTGCACTTAATAAAAAAAAGAAGAAACATTCAAATTTTCAAAACATCTATGAAAGATTGCGAATTAGTCATTTTAATGAGTCTGGTAATTGTAGTGTTAAGAAGTTCTACATCGATTTGGAGAGTATTTGGTCCGTTCCAGCGAATGAACAGGTGATCCATATATTTCGGTCCATTAAAAGGCGGATAAATGTTAGAAAAGAACGGCGTAGGGCGGAAAAAAGGCGGCGATATTCAAAAATAGCCACTGTGGGTGTCGTGTCTACAGTCTGACAGATCGTTGCACGGTTCGCTTTGTCAGCATTTATAACTCCATGCGCAGTATGCGCAGCTGCAGCTGCGGTTAAATAAACCGGTGTGCAGCGTCGTGCTCTGCGGTTCTGCGCTTGTAAACGAATAAAACAATAGCGAGTGCATTGACGTCATCGTCGCAATGAAAAACGATGAACATCGATAACATCGAACGCTTGACTTTTATGTATCGTTAACACTTTGAGATGAAATGGTTCAGCCACGTGCACTCTGTAATCTTAGGTTGGACTCTGTCGGCACCGACCGTTTTTTAATTTCGTACCGTTTGCCTCTGCGCAAGGAACTTTTTCACTTGGACAGCGACATCGTTGGTAAATTTCACGACGATTATGAATCTATGCCAACTTTAGTTTGTAGTTTATAATGGGACTTTTTTTCCAGCGTCGTCTCTATATTTGGTATGACGGATTCCTAACATAGCCTACTGAATGCTTTGGACGAGTTATCTCATTTACTTGACCGA
Organism: Bombus flavifrons; assembly: GCF_040668555.2. Classification (NCBI taxonomy): domain Eukaryota; kingdom Metazoa; phylum Arthropoda; class Insecta; order Hymenoptera; family Apidae; genus Bombus; species Bombus flavifrons. The sequence continues at coordinate 3,469,230 of NC_138455.1, read as the reverse complement.
AATTTTCATTATCGTTCGATTGAATGAATTCGATTATCAAGAGTGCGAATTCCCATCATTTGTACCAAAAAATATAGATACTGTAGAGATCGGTAAATTCCTATTGGGAATCAATTCAATGGACTTGGACAAATAGAGTTTTACCGTAATTCGTGCCAAACTTTGAACGTTCATTCAAGGAGTTAGGATAAAATTCAATCTGTGACACATTTTTTCTGGTGATGTAAAAGGGTCAGCGATGTTGTGAGAGGACCAAATGATGATACTGGCATACCGAGGATGTTATCAAAATTCGTATCATTGTAATATTACAAAATAAGTCAACGAAGTTATTTGAACAAATTGCCACTGAAACCTACTTAACTTGTGTGATTTAATAGTACACCGCGCCAACAGTTTAAAGTTTTGCCATTTGCCACTTGTTTCACAACTAAAAATTGTGCGATCAACTTGAAAGTTAAGTAGTAGTGCATATCGTCACTAAACTAGGACAAAGTGCATAACGAAATGGAGCATGTATGTAATATATAAGTCTATAAGATCCATAAGTAAATAATGTCATTACCCTATTCTTAACTTTAATAACAAGAATCTAAATCACTATTACTTTAGTTCGAATCTGGAATGAAAATTAAATGCCAATCTTCTTCGTCGTTACCCAATGGACTTGTAAATATGATTATACTTTTACGTGCGTGTTTATTTTTTCATTTCCAGAAATATTCGTAATATTTCATTAGGTGCCTTGAAATATGCACTAGGAAAATTATGTAATCGTGCTATTTATACATGTTAGAAATTGTTGGCGACAAATTTTGACGAATAATGCCAAGTCTAATTATTTCACTAATTAATTTCTTGTTAATACTGTATAAATTACCGACCAGAAGTTTGAGACCACCGCGCGTTCCATAGAATCCGGAAGTTAAAAAAGAATTTCGCTCGAAATCCTGTTAATTTACGCTTCGTTACACGTTTCCAACATTATAATTAACGTTCATCGTATATTCGAATAAATTTATGAACAGCATCGAAATGTAATTTTTTGGGAATATCGCGAAAATTATAACTTTAATTTCCTGGTAGCTTCTCCTAGCGAATGTCAGTCAAGCTACAATCTTTTCCTCCGTTGCAAAATTAATGAACGGAACAGAGATTCTAATTTTGTACCGAAAACACAGCTTCTTGTTTCACGAGTGAAAACAACGCTGCCCAATGGAAATAAGGTTAATTCGTTCTAAAATTGTGCGGGAAAATCAAATTATTAGCAACGTTCGCGTAACGGAATTTTTTTCATGTGGAGACAAAAAACCAAGTTCATTAATGCGCCATGAAAGTGAAAAAGGGAACGTGTTTCGTAAAAACTAGGCCAAATGCCGGTAATTCCTCAGCTCGATGGAACCTCCTATGACCCTGTCTTCACTATATTATACCTGTACGATTTGCCGCAATGGCATTATTAATAAAATTATTTATCATTTTTATGAAACACCCGCCCTGAAAGCACAAAGGAATGTTTTGATGTTATTGGAATACTTTGCCCGAGAAATAAAATTACGTCAAATAGCTTCTCTTAAAAAAAAAAATTCAATTTCTGGGAAATATAGGATACGAACGTGTTCTAGGTTTTAAAAAGATTTGAAATAATTCCGCAAAGTTTATTCTCTGATCAGAGATGAAAAAGAAAAAAATATGCGGTTCTGTAGTTTCATATGTCACAAGTTAAACACGCTATACGATACAAAATCAGCAAAACAGCCTGTTTTTTCTCTCCTCCGCTTGGTTCATTTTGTAAGAGAGGTTTTAGGGAAAACTTCCTACAACATTTTTAAACAACAGGGAATATTGGTATATTGATATGATTACTTTGTGTTACGTGACTGTACATGATAATTTATGTCTACAGATAGATCACGAAGATCGTTTTTCACGATTTGCGAGTCTCATAAATTCGTGTCTGCATGTGTGCTATGATAAACACATCCATCGACAAATCGTAGGCTTTAAGATACTTTTGGCGATCGTTCGATTGCCAGTGGTAGTTTCTTTCGCGTGATATTCTGATCGTCTGATCGCTTGATATTAAAACTGAAACACGATATGACAGTTGTAGCATTCATCGAGAATAATAATTCATTACTAAAATATGTTTGCGCGTTTATTATCTTTTCTTAAATGGATTTCTCAGTAGCCTTTTTCTCTATGATCTCGTACGAATTTAATCTTAATATTATTTACAAAAAATTAAAAAAAAATTAAAAAATACAAAGTCCCAGTTTTCTAAATACTGTTGTTGAAATATTGTTTTCGGCATACAAGTAGAATTTTTCTAGTAGTTGAGTAACATTTAATTTGCGATTTCTATAAAAAGAAACATTTTTGTTCCATTTTACCTTACCATTAATGTGGTATATGAAACCTACCCGCGTATTCTTGACATCGATTAAATTTTTGCCCCTTTGCGCGCAGAAGGGGTTCGCGTTAAACCGCCTTTTATTGAAATACGACCAATTTCAGCAAAATGGATGTATTTTGTATCGGACGAGTCAGACTGTGGAACAAACATAATTAAAATTTTAATTAACAGCAAAAGGATTCTATACCGCGTGTATAATAATTGGAAGAAGTCCGGATAACAGATGTAAACCAATTTTCCTACAGATATCAATCACTATTAACAATATGTTGCTTCGTATAATCAATATTTACATTTCTATATATTTAATAATAACATTCATTACCAAAGTTCCTAGAATGGATATTACCAGTATTTACTTATTCTTGTACGATGCGGGCCAACACTCTGCAGGAGAAACAGTCGCCACATGCCAGTAACGCAATACATACTTTGTTTGTGTTTACATATTCCTATCCTGGATTGTTTACTCTGCGTATTCTATGCCAAAAGTGCTACGAATTAATTGTTCGGAAAACTTTAATTAGTAAATAGTCTCATTGAAGCGTAGATTTCATCGAAGAGTACGAAACGATATAGAGTAAATCTTCGATTTACCGATGCCTGCCAGTCGATGTTGTCTTGCCAAAATGTTCCGTTTCTGGTAAACAACTCATGCGACTCATACCTAGTTTCTCAACTCCCGTATTATACCTGCGTTCGTCGTGTCTATTTTCTCTTTGTACGATTCACGCTCAACGAATATAGGCCGATTAACCAGAAAAATATAAAAAGAAATCCATAAATTGTCTACTTTATAATCTGTAAATTCTATTCACGATTTCTAGTTAGAACCGCCTCTTTTCTATTTTCGTTTTATATCGAATTATTCAAACATCACGTCGATAACTTTCATCTCTCGCGCATCTGACGAATTCGAAGGATTTTCTCTAGACATTGTTTTCTAGATCTCTGAATTAAGATTCCTGGATGAAGATGGTTCAATGATCGCGACAAAATCATTAGCATCTGCGCCAGTCACTGACGTAGTAGCTAGTATCTCGCTCTAGACCTTTCAGATCTATAAGCACGCGTTTGTAAATTTATTTTCGTAATAGCCTTCTCACATTTTCCATTTCATATCGGTAAAAACGATATAAGAAAAAATTTTCGCATTGTCAACGTCGTTGTCCGATGAAGTATAAAAGGGCAAAATGATTGCACTCGAGGATCGATGTCTCTTTTTACACAACAATTTTGAAAAATTATAAGCCGAACAGACGGAGGAATTACGTACATTCATCATGTCCGATTAATCCTGTTCTAGTTTATTTACATTTAGACTGGCGCATCGGATTACGATTGGGAAAAAATTATGATTAAAAATGTTTGGATTGTGATTAATACAGTCATTCATAACTGTTCGGATACTTTACGTTCAATCATAATAGCGGCGCGAGAGCTAACAAATGGTTAGATTAACGAAGTTACTTTGTTGGAACAGGTACGATACAAAATTGTGGATTTCGTTGACAAAACAAATAAATTCACACGTGACTATACACGTTGTCTAGGATGATTGTTCACATTTCACGTTTTTTCCATTGAGATTATTCTTCCTAATCCCGCGTTCTCTAAGAACATGACAACAAAATTCTACACTTGGCATGGTGCATTATTTAATTTGGCTGCTTCAAGGAGTTGACGTGCTGTAACCTTGTAGTAAAGGCGAATAGAATGAAATTGATACGTTTCGGCAGAAAGTCCAGCTCTTGCCAAATTATTTCAGGCACGTAGTAGTATAATTTACTTATATATGTTTCTTCGTGTTTTTGCATTGTCGTTTTTCAAACCACAAACTCGTAGTTTCTTTGTCTGCATAGAAGATACTGCGTTTTATTTCACTGTATATCAGAATATTATAAAGATGATATCAATAATTTAATTGTAAGGAGTTCCATTCAATTATTACGCAGTCTGGTCCCTGAATGGCTCACATATCAAAGTTTGCGGCAATAAAACGGGTAAATAATTAAGATGGGAGACATGACAGTAGCTCACAAATTATTCCTGACTACGCTCAACTCTCAGTCATAAACCCTAAAGACACTTAAAGCCAAGGAATTTTAAAATTATACTGGCGTCCGAGCTACTCAACTTCGCTCAACTCAAACTAAAATATTACTGTACAACGTAAGTTAAGTAATCTTAAAAGCATCAGATAAAGAAGATGAATACAAGCTACGTTGTGCAATACAAATCTGTTACCAAGTTAATGAATCTAAAATTCGTCCTTCTAATTTCCATTGTGTTTGTTCATTTCGTGTTTGAATAAACGTGTAATGTACATATTATGTTAAGGTATGTTTGATCAGTTTACAAAGTTAATAACCATATTAGTGTACAGAATAACGGTATACTAATCGGGACGAAGAGAGTCAAGTATCCGTGGAAATTTCAAATTCGTGCCAAATAATTGTAAGTAATTTATGAAAAGATGGATACGTGATTGGAATTGACTGTCAAAGTACTCGAATGTTCTTTGTTATCGTATCGATTGTCTACGCAGCTCCTCTATCATGAATTTTTCTTTTCTCTACTTTTGCAGGTCTTGTCAAACAACATTTCACGAAACTGTGAAACTACGTGAATTCAAAGTGATCGTAAGAAGAAACTTTCTTTCTGAAGAGTTCTAAAGAATTAAAATTATAATCATCGAAATACAGAACAGAAGAAAAGAAATGGAAGCTACTGAGTGGAATATTACTGGGAAAAGTGACACAAATAATCGAAATGAATACCTGAAAGAAATAACGAAGATGTTCGAGAATTAAAGAGAAGGAAAGCAAAGAAGTTGAAACCTTTCAGGAAGCTTCTCATTGATTCCTGTAAAAATTAAATCTCGAACCAATCAGAACAACTACGTAAATGAATTTCTAAAGATTTAATACAAATGTCACTGTAAATTTCATGTCTAATGAAATATCGACAATTTCTTTGTAAGAAAACAGATTCAGTAAATATTAAGAATATTCGGAAAACTGACAAGTACATAATTAGATATTAGTTTTATCAAAACTTTTCTGCGCCATCTGAAAACGTCAGCTCTGAATATATAATGAATGCAATATGGTAGCGTACTAAGCAAAGTGATTAAGTCGGACCACAAAGGAGAAGTAGACCGTTACGTCTGCCAAATAGGAACTTCAGGTATTCAAAGGATTGAACAAAATGGCGAGTCGAATGAAAGCGTTATACAATCAGGTACAATATCATACGTTTTTGCTTTTATTTCTGTCTCGTCTCATGTCATAATTAACCGTTTCATTTCAACTTCCTGTTCACTGCATGTGCGATAAAAGATTCGAACAGAACGGTTCCCTAAATTTTCTGTGCGAACGTAACAAGATTTTGAATGAAAATAAAATATTATAATTAGATATTTGTATATATTTATAAGTGTTCAGTTTTACAAACTAAGGAAACGGGACCGAGATTAAATCTCTAAATATTTCGTGTGCGTTTTGTTGTACAGGTAATCTTCGAGAGGCGAATTCTTCTTGGTTGTACTGTTCTCGTTGGCCTGTCAGTGTGCATATGGTCGATTGCCATTGGAACCGATCACTGGTTCACAGTCGAAGCACCGAATGAAGAAGGTTTACCCCTTGGGGATCCAAGCAAAGGTAGACGATTAATCTACAAGCATATGGGTCTCTGGAGAGGTTGTGTGGAAGGGACCATGCCACAGTCAGAAAACTCCACCGAAATGATCCCCTACAGTAAGTGTATGGAATGTTTGAAAAATGTTATCGAATATTATCCTCCTGTCCCGTATTTTCTCGACACAACGTTGAAATTTGAAAGAACGACCTATTTCATTTTTATATTATTTTCATGTGATATTGGAAAGTTCGGTCTGCTGTGAAACGTGGAAAACTTAATAAAACGAAACTGCTGTTCAATCGGATAGCCATATTTTATCGGTCACCTAAAGTGAGTTTAATGATTCGAAATTTACTGGAGAAACGGAGCCTTGTAACTGATTTACGTTTATGAAGTTTAACTTTGATCAAAGTCATGGTAAAAAGAAGTAAACCCAATACAGCCAAGTTATTCTCTTTGTAGTTGGCTCGAACAACTTTCGTCATGCCTTCCCAATAATTAAACCAGCTATACGTAATTTAGACTCGGGCGAGCTCGTGACAGAAACGATAATACACTCCGTTGGAAACGACCACTGAGAAATTTTACATCTTCATCAAATTAATGGCAAAGAATTCCACACCTGTGGAACGAGGGATAAGAGACGTGCCACGATATGTCGGCTGTCCGAATGACGATGGCGTCGTTTCAAAAAAGGCGGGTTCGATAATCGATATACATAAAGAATAAATGCATTCTGAATCCTCGCTCGTTAGTTTCCCGTGCTTTAAATAGAAACAGTAGAATAAAATTGCATTAGTTGTAACACTATGTTAGGAAAACGACCTTCTACAACATTGATAATTCATTTTCAACAAAGTATACGCATACATACGTTCTTTTAACGTTGAACGATCAGAGTTACTCTCTTTCGCCTACAGTTTCCATCATTTACACCACGTTAAACCAATACGCACCGTTGCCCAACAGACTTTGATTTATCACACTTCTGCTTAAAGAAGGCGGATATTCATCCACTATGTCATCCGGAGATTTACCATACCTCAATAAACCAAGCTCGATTATAAACCTCTCTTGGTACTTAATTTATACGTTTGCTCACACTTTGATGCACTAGCCTGGTAAACTTTAAATAAAAATCTACGAGTATAGATTTCTCTTTTCTTTCACAATTGCAGCAACTCCTCTTATTATCGTAATGTTTTTAAAATACGCCGATGTAAGCCAAATATCGTGGATAGAATTTTTGCTCTTCTCTCTTCGAATTTGTCGTTACAATATCGCAGATTCGAACCAATTAGAGACCTAAAAAAGAAAGAGGAGTAATTCTCTAACCAAAGCAGTTAATTTCACTCCTTGTAGTTAATTATGGCTATGTCAGAATCCGCATCTGTAGCTGTACACTGACTTGTCATACGTCACGTCTACTGTTCCACACCTGTGCTTCATCATGCATATGCCAGAACTGAGTTAGATAACCGTAATATCATCATAAATTGTCCAAGGATCGATCATTTCTGTCATCGTATCTTCATCTCTAACCTGTTTTCAGAATTTATCCTTGTACTAACACGAAACGACACTCCCCATATTTTTAGACGACACGTGTTCACTGAATTTTTATCGTTAAATCGTTTATCTAATTCGACATCTTTACGCGGAAATTCCTAATCATATTCGTTAAGGTATGATGGATTCACGTTTCGTCGACCGTAGCTCGCGTAATCGAAGGATTAAATATCATGTGGTATAAATATTGATCACGGTCTCATTGTCTCTCCAGTTCCGTTTAAAGGCTGCGCGTAAAAATAACTCACCATGACGCGAGACACGAACGAGGCGTTCCAGGCAAAGAAAGATAACCAGGATGAGAAAATAGTAAATGGAAGCTGGGAGAGAAATGAAGATGGATAGGGTGATTACTGTAAACCAGGGATTTAACGCAAACTGATTCGTGCATCACGCTTGCAAACAACGGGCCGAAGTCTACATTAATCAAGCGGTAGTTTAACTTTTAATTTAATATCCAACATTTTCATCTTTTTTCTTTCAGAGGAGTGCAAGAATCAGGACATGTTCCCGACCGAGAAGCAGTTCAAGTTGAACCCAGGATTAAACACTGTAGTCAGTAAGTGAAACTAAATTACCAGCGTACTGTTATCTCTTTTTTTAAATTCTTTTTCGAGGAATCATCTACTTGAAATACGCTTGCTCGAAATACACGGAGACATTTGTTTAAAAAATGCATTATCATTGTGGACCTTATACAAAATGAAACCTACATGTGCTTGACGTAATTGAAAGATAGACGATACTATTAATTATAAAAGAAATTTGTGAAAGCATCGCCACACTTGAATTACCCTCAATCTATCACTTGCAGATTATTCGAGGACACAGGCATCGTTCGCGATAATTAGCCTGTTCGTGATGATAATGGGCTTTTCTTTCTCGATCTACACGTTTCGTAATCCACGATATATGTTCAAACGATTGGCTGGTGGAATACATTTCATTAGTGGTAATTAACACAATTACTAGTTTAATTTAGTAACTGTCATGGATACAGATTTATTATTGGTTTATTGAATCACTGCATTTTTTGTTCTATCTCTCGCTCTATGTTTCATTTTATTAACGCGAAGATCTCATAAACTTCCGATCTAGCGTTTAATTTTTAGTAGCTCTACGTATAATAGATCTCAAAGCTGTGTGTTTTATTATCCTTAACTTACGACGTTTTAACGATCCAATCATCGTTTTTATCTCGTTTCAGCCGCTTGTAACATGGTGGTGATACAAGTGCTTCTGTCCTCGATCGAATTCGAAAGCAAACATGTACATACGACATTTCCAAAGGATGCAAACACGAGGTACGACTTTTCTCTGATTCTGGCCTGGATAGTATTTCTCTGCAACCTGTTCGCGGGTTGTGCCTTTATGGTGTTCTCCAGGAAGCGAAAGAGGGATAAAGCACCGACGGAAGAAATTGCGATGGCTGACGAACCGACCATAATCGGTCGTTGATTCGTCTTCGATTATTTCCTAATAATTGATAAATTTGTCGTACGTTGTTGAAGACTGTCGTCTGTGCGAGAGGAAATTTGTGATTTATGGAGTGAATTTGATGAAAGTAAAAGACGCGAACGTACTACATATCGTGCGTAACGAAATCATGTGGAGACAATCGTTCAAAGATTGCTTGAAACGATAAGCGAACGATAGCAAGCTTGTAGCTGTAAGTGTCTTGAGAAAACGTTTTAAGAAAATGGATAAAGTACTGAATGCATTTTGTGACGAAAAGAAGAAGAAATTGGATATCGGTGCATTTGTATGGTAATTTTAATTCTGATTATCTTTATGGTTAAATAACTAACTTTCGCATACATTTCTCTATCCAGTTCCGCAACATTGTTAACGTTATTGTTAAAAGACAGAACGTAAATACTTCGATATTCAATTTTCCATCTCCCCCAGGTGGTTGGATTAATCGATGCTATTGTATCGATACTCTAAGAGAAAAATATATTGAACATTTTGTAAACAGGATAGAAATAATTTATTGACAACAGATACTATTTTTCTATCATATCGGAATATGGAAGTTCAGAATACTGGGACCATTTAACAGAAATTGAAATATCCCTCGTCGAATATCTGCCAAAACGAGCGTAATAAATTTAACGTAAATAAAAATTCTAAAAGCAACTTGTTTGCAAGGCGTTGATATTAAAACTCGGCCCGAAGCAAAGCTTTCAATGAATGATTACATGCGTATTTGAATAAATGGTAACTGAGTACGAAAATAAGATATTATATACAACAATCAGATTCTGAGATAACCACCAAACTATTTATTTTTTTACACGAAAGTGTATATTTTTCTACCTTCTTCAACAATATACTCATGAACTTTAAAGACTAGAGATATAGTAAACGAGAAAATATTTTGAATCTTCTCGACGTAATTTGCGATATGTATATGTAACAATGTTGAAAAGACAATATTTCTCTATAAATAGATATTCGATATTCTAGGTGAAACTCGGTGTCGAAATTATGCCCAAAGAAGAAGATAGATATTTAGAAATAGGAATGCCGAAACAATTAGTAGTTACCCATATTCTCTGTGCAATCTATCAAGTCTAGAAACTATTTTGGAATAACCTTATACCATAAGTGAAAGCTATTGTATTAATTAAACTCAGAGAACAACGTTCAATTATGAAACTTCACGAACCAGCAATTTTGGGGGAGTTAGGAATGGAATTATTTCGAGATACACGAGAATATTACAAGTTCTTGGATAGAATGGAGTTATTGTTAGTTACGCGAATTAAAACAAGTTTAATTAGCAATTGACTAATTGCTAATAAGCGCGATATATTCGTATGTAATATACATATAATTTTGAAAATCTTGATATTTAACAGAAGGAAGAGTGTTGCTTATTTTTGTCAAGGTCCATAATTTCATTACGTGTCTAAAAAATAATTTATGTACTTAAAAAGCTTACGCTTAAGTTATTTAATTATTATTACATAACATTAGCTATTTAATTAAGGAATAATAATTAAATTATTTTTTATCGAAAGCAAGCAATTAAGATGCGTAAAAGACTTAAGGACCTGAGCAAAGTTACGATGATTATTAGGTAAATTTACGATTCTAGTCATGAAAGATGCTACACCAATTGTACAATGACTAAGCGAATGAAATATTTGCACAAAAGTATGCTTAATATCAAGATATTCCGCTACTTCAAATGATTATTTATTAAGTATCATGATGCTAGTCGGTAGAGATTTAATATTCAATCGTACAACTTTTACATTAAGATTTATCTTAACACTCGTTAAGGGCACGTTAATTAAAGTTCAAAGCATGATTCTTCATGTAAAAGATTATAGAAGATTAACTCTATGTAAATAATATCACGCCCAATCTTTATCTCTCGATAAATTGAGAATGGTGCAAGTGAAATATTATCGAACTGTAAATTGTTTCTCTACTTACTTACTCGTACAAAGTGTTCGTGTTTCAAGTATAAATTTTTCGAAACGAGATATCTGCTTTTTGCACTATTCTCATTTTCAAGCGTTCGATTACAGGAAGTTTCAGCAACTTTCTGGGATCCTGAGAATCGTGATTTTTACGACGATGATTCCTCGTCATCTTATTCATGGCATAAATCCATACGCACATTTGAGAACTCGCGAGTAAGTATTACTTAAACGAGTCTTTTTACGTCTGCATAAAAGGTGAATTTGCGCCATCGGTATCACTTATATTGTTATCTAAGATATATCGCTCTTTGTGGTTGTTTGAATTTTAAGAATTTTATTGTCCTCCGTACAAAAGATTATGTAAATCAAAGTTCGCTAATTAAAATTCTGGTTCTGATTTTATAACAAATATACTAATTGTTCATCATAACAATTAAAAAAGAACGTACAAATACATATATATACATATACATAGTGCCAGTATAACTCGAGAAATGAAATACGAATTATAGTAAATTAATGTAAAATAACGAGTACGTGATTTTACAATTTGTTTTAATTTACAAAACTAGCGCAGTCTCGTTATCGTTTAAAGTTCTTGTACTATTTGAAGAACAGATTGATTGCTCTATATAGATTAGCGAACATTGATTTCAGAATGAACTGCACAAAAGTGTCTGACTGAAAGTTCCTTCGCCTTTTGCTTGTTGAATATAAGCAGCTGCCCACGCGTTCTGATAAAAGACATTTACTTTATACACGTGTACAAGACCATGAAAATAAATGTAATTGCTCTTTTCCACGATCGAAATAAAGGGTATTCACAAGTACGGTAAAATATCAATAATTATCGTTATAGAACGAGAAATGCTCTCACAGATGATTGACTCGTATTATTTGTTACGTAATTACCAATTGTAGCCACATATCACGATGCAATTAGTAATTCTACATCAAATAATAACGATTGTTAATTTGCAATTGATTGTCCATGATTGGTCTATCAAACCAGAATTTCAAACCGGAAGTTCAAACCGCAAGTTCAAACCAGAAGTTCAAACCGGAAGTTCAACCCGGAAGTTCAAACTGGATGTTCAAACCGGAAGTTGCTCTTTAATTTGATTCGAATTTAAATCGAATTAAAAAACGAAAATCGAAAAGGGAGGATAAAGTGCCAACTTCAGTTGGTGTCGTATTCGTCGCATCGAATCACATTGTTCGGATATTTTTAAATTTCTATTTGCTCCGCGATGTTCTCGAGGAAAATATGAAGATGTTTTTGTAATAACAGTAGTTTTGTCAAAGCCATATACTAGTGATCTGGATTCAATATGATATTCTGCCAAGATCGATTGGCTGAAGTGTTTTAATTTAACTCTGTCTTCATATCCTTTGTTTCTAAGTTTATCAACTTTCGTATTAAAATTAGATATACGATAGAATTTCGTTCATTTAAAACCGTTGCGGGATAAGAGGTTCGTATAACTAAAGTTCATATATACGTAGGAGTACACTGATTCTTCTTACTACTTACGATTTCTCGTTCAATAATGGTGATTTACGTTCAGATAAATTAATTCAATCACTAATACTAACACTAACTAAAGTTTTGTTTAAATGAACGGAGCGCGTTTAAACAGACTAATTACATTCGGCACCATATTATAGATTGTAGAGGGCGTAATAAAAACTCTGAATGGTCGGTATTACAGATCATATTTCACATGATTATCACCACAGTTACTTCTGTTTACAGATGGCGCGTGTGAGATCCCGCCATGTGTTCCTATAATAAAAAGTGTTCAGTCTATATATATACTTACTTTCAATTGGATATTTAAGTACAATTTATACTTTATCAACGGTAATATATGGTTTTATAATGAAATTTCGACGTATAATTTGTTTAAGTAGTGAAGTTAAAGTGCAGAATGTAGATACGATTTGCGCGGAGTGATTTTGTTGCTTCCTTATATCGTTGGACAATTTGGAGTTTACAAGACAAGAATTGTGTATGTAAATTTTTTTTCTTACTGATTGATTGGTTAATTGGTTTGTACATTGATAAAAAGAATTCTGATGTACTTTTCTTGAAATTAATATAAATTTATTTTTTGTTAAGTCAAATTGAAATCTTTATGGAATGATACCTTTTATATGCTATAATTTAACAAGTTATATTTCAAAGCTTACTTGAAAATTACATCGAATTCTTATTAATTATCCTAAATGATTTGTATGTTATGGGATATGCATTTAGTTGAATATTTGAATATTAAATTTGAAGAAACTTTATTGTACAAATTGTAAAGTTTGGACAAGCTTATCATAATCCAATACATAAACAATAAACTTCTATTACATGCTAGTGAACATGGATTATTCTATAAACAATGGCAACATTTCAAGAAACAGTTTTCTTCTCTTTCTTTTCAGGGCAAATGTCATATATAATAAGATCAATCGCTTCTTTTCTCAATTTATCAGATGACAGTTGCCCTCTTTTGGTTTATTTTACTTAAAGACTACCAAAAAGTCCTTTAGAGATTGATATATAATGATTTGATTCTGAGCGTTACAAATGTACAATACAAAATGAATTCTCATTTGCAATACATTTTATATCATATATTGCATTGCAAGTATCTGGGCTTATTTACAAGTAGTTTGTGTAGAATTAAAGAAAATTATTGAAGTCTTTATATAGTAACGGTATTAGCGTGTGAACCAATCACATAAAAGGAACATATTATTTTATTGGTATTATAAAAAATTATAGGTTAATATCTTTTTCACTGAATCTTACTCACCAATTAAATTTGCTGATGAATTACTTCTGTATGTTTAAGTTGGGTATGTTATATAAAAAAGTTTTGTTTCATGTTTATATGAGCAGTCTATAAGATGTGTATTTTTATGCGACTGGAAAGTTGTACATGTATAAAAACTTATTTAAAAATTTAGGAACAGGAAAATTTTCATAAATTATGAAAGACGGTTATTGCTAAAGAAGTTATTTGCCAATGTTTTACAATGATCTTCAATGTGATGAATACAAAATTAGAAAAAGGTCATACAGTTTAAGATTTATGTGTATCATTTCATCAGACCTTTAATTTAATTTGTTGTCTTATCTGTTTTGATTGACTAATTATTAATAGGTAATCTTAATAACTTTCATCTTTGTTTAATTGATGAGTCTGCATACAAATTTTGGTGGAAAATTGACTACTGTATAAAAAGTTATTAACTATTTAATTGTGTTAAAAATTTTCAGACGTATTAATGTTGCAACAATATTATATGTTCTGTACAGCACATTTTCCTTAGTTAGGTGGGCTTTTTAACAAGTTTGTGATACAAACAATGAATCACCGTCGTTGTCTGTATCAATTTCTGAAATTCATGGTTGCAATTCCTTGTTTTCCATCTGGGAAAATTCCTTCACGAGTATAATCTATCATGGTTATAATACTTATTTCATTTCCAATAATTCCTCTTCTCAATTTAATCGATTAATATTTTCATTGGCATTGCAGTCTTTGGTATGACTTTATATTCATTTTAATTTTAACACCACGAAGACCTTGTTTTCCAGTTTGAAATTTTAAGTTTAAGTAATTCGTAAGAATCGTTTAATTGTATTAAAAACAGGATAAGAAAATGATTATAATTAGGAAAAACAACTGTTGTTTTTGGTCCCCACAGTATTAAAAGTAAAACCTTGGATATTCCATTACTGTAAACACACTAATGCTTATGTAACTATAGATTTAATCGATTTACAGTTTCGATTGCTTTCCATTATGGTAGATGTATGTAACAGTCTTTTAGGAAACTTTTGCTTAATTCCTTTCCATAAAAATTCTATCTGAGGAAGGAATACAAACAATCCTAACGACTAGAAAATGACAATCCCATTAACAGTCAGAATATAAAACGATGAATGTTTCTTTTTTACGAATTCGAGAGTATTACACAATATTTCTATGTAATATTTACCTGCTAAAAATTCTACACATCACATAAACATATTATCATCAACGACTTCCATACGAATAGAAATTTAACGATCATTAAATTAATAATTATTAAGCTCTTTCCCGTATTCTGGAATTTTTATTTTTCTTTCAACGATGATGGGACGGTTCGTTTCAACGAAGCTATCATATTCATCTCATATGCGATTAATAATGGAAGATCAAGGCTGGCAGTCGTTTTAGCTGATTAAAATTATTAAAAGAAGGATCGAGATTTTGTTCTCGATTCTTTTTCTCCAATCTTAGTCCATAGTTTAAGTTTCACATTCACCGAGTCACTATTTATCATCTTTAAGTGTTCTTCGTGTTCTTCTCAATAGAGAAAAAAAAGAATATGAAATAGAAAAATACACAATAAAATAAATTGAGAAATCGAACATGTTAATTAATAGTTACTGTTTCACTTGATCCTTACTCGTGGATTATGTACTTCATGTTTTTCCCCCCTTCACTTTTTCCCCTGATCACGATCTTGAGCTACAGAGTTACGTTGTGTAAAACAGGAGTTCGGCGAGTTATTAATTCCGAAATTTGATAATCCATCGACCCCCAAGTCTCGTTGCTTCAGTGTCTGCTTTTGTGTGGCTTTCTGCTGGAGTTTGAACGATGAAAGCTATCCGATCCTCGGTTGTAAGGTATCAGGTATCTCATTAAAAAGCGAGTCGATTTGTTTAATCGCCAGCTATGTCGTGGTCTTCCTCGGTTTCCGCTTCGTCCTCCTCGTCGCTTTCAACGCTTTGCACCAGTCTCGCGTATCTATAAAATCACAAACCGTTCGTTTGATTTCATGACACGACCACTTTCATTTCGGACCGTATTCGTGATTTTATCTGTGATGAATTTTGCGTTATATATTCTGTTGTAAAGTTTCTACCCTTTCTTTTAACGTAAGAGAATCCTTTTTCCTCTGTCTTCTCTCTAGACGGTCTTCGAATACCAAAGAAATTTACATCGATTTTAAATAGCAATTTTAACGTGCATGCATATATTTGAAACAAATTTCAAATAAATTTAGTCCTATAGAAACTTCATAATTAGAAACGAAATTAACAATACCTTAAATTTCAAAATAAATTTAAGATACAGTCAATTACATTTCCTTGAATCAAATGTTTCGAATGTAGTATAAAATACTAATTGCCAATTTAACCAAACGTTACATGACTTTTTATATGAGGAATTTTATGAATCATGGGCATGTTACTCGATACGAGTTGCGGAAACTGATATAACGATATAATTAAATGCTCGATAAAAGAGAAATAGTATAACAAATATGATAGGAGAAGGCAAAAAGAGAGACGAATAAATATACCTGACGGTATATCAGACGGGAGTCGTTTTTCTCAATGTGTCGAAGGTCCATTCACCACCCCTAACTGGTGGTGGGGGAGGTAGAGGTTCGTCAAGATCAAACGTCACGAATTCGTGTTGAACACTAGGACTGTATTCTTCTTCCTCTTCCTGCAGGACATCGGCTGTCGTACTGACCTGCGATTAATTAATTTATCGAATTCTAAAGTATTAAAGATTTATGAAATTCGAAAGCTACGAAGTATGAAATTCGTCTGGGAAATGTAATATTTACGGTTAATGCGTAATATTTTTATTTTAATCGCAATATTTCTTTCAATTACATTTTCAGTCTGCCTTTTATTTCAACTTTATTTAAATGTTATATTTTGTAGAGGAAACGTGAAAAAGAAATTAACGTTAAAATGAAAATATTCCGTCTAATTAAACATTTTTGTATTCCATTTTCTCGTTTTCTTTTTTACCGTCTGTGTGGTGAGGTCCCTAGGAAATTGCCTGGAAAAATGGTCGTGATATTCCAAATTCGGAGGCGGCGGTAAGAACTCGTCGAAGTCAACATGATCTACCGAATCCCTGCCGAAGAAGTATCTCTTCTGATGCCTCTCGCAGAGGAAACCACTGTGGCCTATAGTCGCGTGATTTGCATGATGCACGTGGTGATTGTCCAAGTGATACACGCCCTGAAAAGAGACGTTATGAACAAACAAACGGATTTCTGTTCCGCGTAATGACAATTATTTCTTATTATGTTTGAGTAAAACACGTTAAAACAAGAGTTAAATAAAGAGGAAACTGAGTTCAACGCGTATACGAACGATTCTGCATATAAGGTTATTCGTTTAATACCGGAAGCGTTAAGGTTGATTGCTTTAGCTGGGAATTAGGTCAAACGCATAAAAGATACATTAAACCCCAATCTGCGTAATTGTATCGGGCGAAGTTTAGGAAAGAATATTCAGTCCCTTCGATTCAAATATTTCTCGCTGTGTTTCTGTAGAAAATACGTGAGAATCTTTTGTAGCTTGAATTTTGGAGGAGGAAAAAGATCGAAGATACGATTATTCAGAGAAATTACGATGGACGAAAGCGAGGAAGTAAAATAAATGTAACTGCAAAAATTTACAAGGAGAAATAAAATGATATAGGTGTAGATACACGTATAATACATACGTAGAGATATGTGGAAGGGACAAGGTTGATGGTCGATGTATGACTGACCTATTCCACTTGCGTCGGTTTTACTACATGGAAGTATTGCATTTCCACTGACATAAAGGGGATGAATCCAGCTCGATGTTAACAGAGGCCACACGGATCACTATAGGTCGCGAATTGTTCTTTTCCTTTCTCTATTGTGTTTCTTCTTCCTGCTTTTCGACGCACTGCCGGTGTTTATCTTGTTCCCTTTTCGCTCGTTCCTTCTTTTATTATTTGTCCTGACACTTATTTCGTCGCGCGTCTGTTCCTTTTATCCGATTAAAAAAATTGATCTATTACGAGGAATGAAAATAAATCGATTGAAAGTATTTTTAATCCAATGGTGAATCTAAAGAACACCTCCCTCTTTCCCTCTCTTATGAGGTATGTTTACCTTTAATATCTGCATCTCGAAGCACGTGCAAGTGGGGAACTCTACCTGGATTAAAATGGCTTAATAAAGTTCTACGAGTATGCGTTCTAATCTCTGAAATGACTTTCGAGGGTATCTCATTCTATCGGGTCGTAGGTTTAAGTTAGTTGTAAAGCTTTAACTGTGCTAGCTTATGTTACCGCTATAGTATACTAGACTCACAGATACCGCAACAGGTATGTTTTGTACAACTGTGTCGTGTTTAACTGATTGCTTTTTGCGCCACGCGTTAATATTCGATGCGATACTTAGCACTAAAGATACCAAATTCGTCGATATTTGGGACTTCGATTCCCGTTCTTTGACTAAACATGTTGAAATTTTTGACAAAATTGATACACAGACTTATTGAGATTGAAACGTGATTATATTATGTATATATATGAACTTCTTTTATTTTCATCATATTGCTTTAATTATAACCCTTTATTGCCTTTTATCATCTTGCTCTATTTTCAATTCAATTTGGCAGGTTTTATGTATGTTTCACGTATCTTGTCGAGCATCCTCGCAGGGAAAATTTCAAAGCAGTACTATACAAGAGAACCAATGCTTTTAATCTTTACTCTATGCGGTGGAAACTACCTGGGGACGCGAAGTCAAGAGTGTCACTTGTTTCCTGAGTGCGATAGCATTGCGCGAATGAGATCCCAGGTACTTGGAGGCCGAGAGCTAACACTTGCCTCTGCCTCGCGTTTCGCTTCGTTTTCATTCAGGTGTCTATTTACTAGTTAAATGTAATTTAACTCCTAGTCTGCCGGATCGTAATTCAGTTAAAATAAGTCGCTGAATTCGCGCCGAGTTGGTTAATTGACAGCAGGATGGAAGATTTAATCATGCAATGGTGAAAAGCATGCAGAAATATTCGCACATTTTTCAGAAAATTTATATACTTTTTTCTTCCGACATTATTCGCTTTGTAATCATATTAATGTACCATTGTTGGTACTCATAATATTGTCTCAAAGTAGCACAACGTTCGTTAAATTTAAATTAAACTCGTCCCGAAGTGTAATTCACGCGAGCAACGTTCTTGAGTAAAATTTTGCACGAGCACTTATTAAATTGCGTGCAGATGGGGGTTTATGCAGAACATTTCGTACTCTATTATATAGATATTAAACGAGTAATTTAACTTGGACAGAATATATCTTTGTGAATTACGTTTTAGTAAAACCCAGCCTTACAATTATCCGTTAATATTTAAACAGTTATTAATTACATTTGGAAAATATCATCTAAATTTCACCGTAGAAAATATAAGCTTCAAAATATAAGCTTCACGTTCAAATTTTTAGTTGGCATTCAAGAGACTCAACTATCCGTATTCAGCTGGGTCGGAAGTTTATTTGCGCGAGTTTTATTTTATCGTTGAAAGCACAAGATTGTAGCTGAATTTTTTAGAAGAATAACTTATACACCTTGAAAGTTTCAAGAATTCCGAGCACACGCGCGAACCAAGAAAAGAGCACGTTGATTGCGAGTTATCAAAGTGAGAGGCGCAAAGTTTGCGGTATAAGTGATAAAGACTTTCAAGAATTTGTAGAAAATTTATCACGTCCAATCGACGAATGTGCATTAGAATTATATTAAAATTGCAAAATTTTAAAGAAATTCTAATTTGAGTGGAAAGCGATACGCTTGTATTATTTCACCACTTGGTTGTTGATGGACCAGGCAAATAGTTTCGATATTTTGATATTCTGCCAAATGAAGACTAACGACTGCGATTCGTATCACGAAAACTTTTAAGCGGATGTTAATTCGGTCCAAGTTTCCGAACGCGAGCACAGCCCGATCTTACGAAGTCGTAGAAACGAAGCTAATACTACCAACCCCGTAATTTTTTCGCCTGGAATCTCTCCGTAGCAGTTCTTTCTGGTGCCAAGAAATATACAAGAAAATGGCGTAAGTGCCAGCGACCTCGGTCGTGATGAAGCCACTCACGTACAGCAAAAATGAGAATCCGTACCTGTAGGTGAAGGGTGGTCCCTGAAATCGCAAGATTGCGTCCAAGATATTCATTCACACGGGCAATGATACAGATAAGAAGTCATCTAATGGCACCGAAGGAAATATGAGACCGAGAATTTCATCGTTCCGTATGATATTCCACGGTTAGGCTATGATTTCAACTAAAATTCCCCCATTGGAAATTTTTATTCGAGATTTCTACGTTTCAAATGAGACACAAACTTTTATTTTTTCGGAAATTTGTAAAATGTAAAAAATTCCCAGCAGACTGAAACTTGAGATTAAATATATTGAGATTAATATCGATTGAAAATAATATGGCCTTTCCTTTTCTCTTTTCTTTATTTGGGGATGTGAACATCAAACGAGTTTTGGATATTTGACTGACCTGAAACGACGACCTTGGTCTAAGTTTGCTACCAACTTCAGCTTTGAACACAGATATGTACATCACCATTCCTACCAGCATTAACAAACCTGAAAGGGAAACCGATTTAATAACTTGAACGTTATCTCTTTGCAGCAGTTCTGGCGACAATTTCACGGGCTCTGAACAGCTTAGGTAACGCGATTATTTAAACTTTAATCCATCTTCGTGCGTGGTACATTTACGAAGGTGGACATTACATGTAGATTTAACCTACTGATCCGTACATAAACTCGTCTTCGAGAACGGTGCAATATAGCCGAGTTTTGTAACGGTGCTAATGAAATTTCAAAATGTCTCGTATAACACACGTGATATATTCAAAAAAGCTATCTACAACTGTTCGAATACTTTGGTGAGCCTGTGTACATCGAACGCGTAATATTTGAAAAGCGAGGTGGAATTTTCTGTATTTGCACTCGGCAAAACGATTCTACAACGCAGTGCGCGTTTTTCAAAGCGGAATTGCTCCAGAAAGACGCTTTCTTTATGTTCTAATCCTTTGGTAGTTCAATAATTTTTTAGGTTTTTTTATCCATCTTCTGCAAGATCTTTTTTTAAACAATAGTTTCGAAATTTCTTCTAACTCGAATAAAATCTTATAACGATGTTATTTAAATGAGCAAAAAGATAATACTAGGTTCACGAAGTTCATTGAAATTTATTTTACGATCTCCTCTTTTTTATCTTAAAAATTGGTAGTTCTATTATAACACAACGAAGTTTAATTTCATACAATAGTTACCATCTTTCGATTGGCTTGTTTTTCTACAAGATACACTGTGTATTTTTTTATTTTGAACATTATACGAACCAACAAGTTACCGCTTGTTTTTCTGCTTTCTGTATTCATAACCCTTTTTCAGAAAGTTAGTGTGCGCGAAGTATTAGGTGCAATATAAGCTTGGTGTACTTTATTACTCACCGGAAACTATGAAGACTACGCCGGCGACAAAGACGCAAAGTCTGTGTCTCGGGTGAGTAACGTGAGCCGTGAAGTAACAAACTTCGGCTACCACCAGCAGCGATGTTGCAGCGAAGAAGAACATTGCCGACTTGGTAACTGCATCTAGGTAAAAAATATGAGTATGACGGGCTCGACGAATGGGTAAAGTTCCTTGCCGAAATTTTTCTTCCCTTCATTCAACTATCCTTTGATCATTACGCGTAGATACGAGGATACCGATGAGATTTGTAGGAATATATTTCGCTTTGTTCAACGAATAAAGGATTTCAGAATAAAATTGAAACTTATTACGGTAGAAATAATTAGCCTGAGAATCAAGGCGTGATTCAGCTTGCTGTTATTTTTCCTCGCTACTTTTCCCTTCTATTTTTCACTGCCATATTTCACCATACAAAACTCAATACGTATTTCGAGGTTATAAAAGCATTCCTGTCAGGGAAAGAAACAACGAATGTTTGTAATACAATCCCCGTAAAAAATCATAAATTCTATGCATAAAATACCAACAATCACCAGTGCTTTATAACGATAAAATAATAAAAATTATTTCAATTACAGTGAAAAATCCCGTAAAAAATAATTAATGTATGAATAAACGTTGAAAAAAAGGAAGAATGTTCTGAAATTTCGTATTGTTCTTTCTCACGGTTCAGCGAACGATGGAAGAAGAAGAACGAGGTTCCGAAGGACGGGTGAAAATCGGGATGGACAAATTGTCGGATCCAGTTTATCATGGATGGAACATCCTCCCGGTTGAAAGCATTTTCCCGCCGAATATTTTACGGAGCGTGTCACACTCGAGTTCAGTGCCGGACAGAGGACACCTAATCAACCCCCTTCAAAGGCACACGTCCCATATACTCGATCCGCGTCTCATTGGTACTCACATGGTATTGCCATCGTTGAATCGCTGGGATCTGGGCTGTATTCCTCGTTTGGAAAATAGTCGATACTCGAGCATTCGTATTCCATGCGGGAGCCTAGAAAACAAAAGAAAGTGATTCGTATCCTGGCCTGGATTCGTATCTGCGATACGCGCAAGCCTCTGTAGCCTATTTTGACCATATCGAAAAAGTACCAAAATAAATTCGTCGCCTGTTTTTTAGTTACGCGTTTAGTTGGAAGTTCCAGCGCGAGTGTTTCGTTTCTCCGGTTTCTAGCTTTATGGCTCTCGTGTTTTATATTCCATTGTCGCCAGAACACAGGTGGTCGTTAATAACGTTACATCGCATTGTAGCTTTCCGTTTTTTCTCTTTATTACCTGGCACGTTGTGTAGAAAATTCGCGAATTAGACGCTTCCTCATCGTTGAAACCTCGGAGCAATTATACACGGTTGTTTTCAATTTCCGACAAACTTGCTGTTCTGTCATGCGAATCGTACGATTTACATTTACTAATATTACCCGACCATTCATTCTTCTCTATATGGGTTATTTCTTCTTTTCTTTTTTTCAATAATTTCCTTTCCGCTTTGAATTTTATTTATTTTTGATAACAAGAGAAGTGACGCAATAAATTAATACTTGGGCTGCGCACTCGGAATCGTGGAAGTCTTCGGGAGGGAAACGTGATTTTTCTGGATAGACGTTCATTAATACTTTCGTTAAATAAGGTATTATTTCCATCATAATATAAAGCAATTAAATTCAATTGCAGAAATATCGAAATTCGACGTGGACTGTGTATTCAATCATCTCCTCTACTGCTGTATTGGCCAAATATTATTATTTCACCATTGAATCAGATTTAAAGACGATGGTGTCAAACAGAAATTTAACTTCTCGGAGGGAAAACTCGATAATTTGATCTATCGAATCTTAATTTTCGTCTTTTAAACTAAAATTTATGCGTGTGACGATGTATTCGCTGGACTAGTATCGATCTATGGATTGAAAAGGAGGCAGTAAATAGGAGAATTAAAAACATAATTATCTTTTGGTCATCTAACTACGTAAAAAATGGAAATGTTCAAAGGAAGTCGCGAGGGAAAAGTTAGACGAATTCAAAGTGAAAAGGGGAAGCAGCGCATGAATGTAATTTATAAAACTTGGACTAGTAAATCATTTTTCTTCTCGTCGTCGTACTATCTTTCACGTTTCCCTCACAATGTTAGATTTAATTGAAACGAACCGTATGGCAAAGAGTGATAACCCGTGACTTGTGAGTTTCGCACACTTTACTTCGATGTCGCGTTATTAGACCAGTCGTTCGTCACAACGCAATGGTTCTGTTTTATACGATTTGATTTATCGCGATCGATATCTCTCTATGGCAAATCTTACTGCAATGACAGGCTTGCAATAGCTTCACGTAAATAGAACGCGAGATATGTCTCTATTTTAATATCATCTGCAGATGATCGAGGGATGTTTCCGATTGCGTTCGTTTCAAAATGTATGTCATGCAACGAGTTTTCTTTTTAATAAGTGGGACGTATAGTATAAGGATGAAAGACTTTTTCTCTGAGATAAAGCAGTAAAATGTATATTTAGACAAAGCGAGTCAATGTACTTCTCTAGCAATTAGCTAGTTTCAATATTTTTATTTGGCGCTTAAAAACTTATTATTCAAAACGGATTAATTTTAACATCCAAACATTTGTGAAATTCGGTTAATTGTCAGTCAGTAAATTTTGCGTAAACCCCTTCATGTTCATCCAATCGTTATTTACGGTTCATGTGTTTGATGTAAAGTCTAGAAACGGGTGCGAAATCGGATCCTCGTGAAACGTCCAAAAATCAGTGTCCACATTCATGTTGTGAAATCGAAAGGTAAAAAGAAAGGAGTAATATGTACTTGGCCTATCAAATAGTTTAGTTATCGGTTAAAATATGGAAACGGTAAAGCGGAAACATCGTCGGGCAACATTTTTACAGAGCGTACGAAAGGAATACCCTCAATCAAACTTTTGCGAAGTAGATCTTGTCACGATTGAAAGATTGTCGTACGCTATATGCATATGATGTATGGCTACGGTACTGTGACAGAGATTTATAAAACTGCCTTTCAAATATGAATCAAAGAAACGCTATTTCGCATCGTTAAATTCACGAAAACAACAAATGTATGCTTTTATAACGTTCTGAAGTTGAAATGCTCGTTTGTAATTCCGTTCCACTAACAAAGCTACTTTAGTTTTTGCGCGTTTTTCCAATAAACACGTTTTACGAATATTCAACCTATGAATCGATCATTACTTCCATCTAAACAGCTCTACTTTACGCAAACAAGTACGATGATCGTAATTCATCTCAATTTGAAAATCTTTACGAACCAATCTATCGATTTGTTTCGTACCGACAACGTTCCCCATATGTTTTAAAATTAATATAATCGACAAATCGATACGTACAGTTCCAAACGATACAAAACGTTTGCGTAAAGAATATTTTTTAATATCCCTAATAACATTTTCCAAAACAAAACGAAAAATGTATATAAATAAATGACCAAAGCAAAGAAGTTGGATAATTACCGCAAAGATAAGCAGCATAAATCACTTGTTTGTAACATCGTACCCAAATTAAACGGTGAGCCGCGCACTAAATAATTACGTTATGCAAATCATCGAACATTCCGTTACTCGATGCCGAAACTAAGCTGAAACAGGTGGCGAAGCGCGACCGTGTTTCCAGCGTATTTACTTTTGGTAATTGTCATTAAACCGAAACTATTACGCGTTACGGGGCATTAAAAAGTGGGATTCGCGTTCCCGCCGATTACAGGCACGCGCGTATCAAGCGTCAATCGTTAAACATGCTTACCATTCGGTATTTTGGAACAAATGCCAAGGTGGTGCATCCAACTATCAAAGCGTTTCTCGAAATCATTCACAAGCGGACGCAAAGCGTCGGGCTTTTATAGTTACGCAGCTCGCTGCGGCTGTTATGGGTACGAGAAAACGGAGAACGGGGAATTGGGTTGGCAGGCGTGGAACAGTCATTTCCGGCTCGTGCCGGAAGTTGGCCGTATTGCCTACCTTCGACAGTTGAGAATCGATATTCCAGGTTCGCTGCCGGCGTGCCCACTGACAGAGGTATACGTATAACAGAAATAATAACTTGCTCGCGTTCGCGTACACCGCGGTTCGACTATGCACAGCGGTCGAAGTTTAAGCGTAACATGGGAGAATTGGAAACACGCGCCCCTTCGCCAACTTCTCATTTTGGCAATTTCGTTTTTCTTCGAGAGCAGCGCTTCCGCGAGGAATGATAGAGCCTCGTTCACGGGATTGCCGTTTCACGTATTTTCAGTGAGCCGTATTATACCCTCAAATGGCAGGGGATTGCGTAATTTCGATCAGATTCTTATGAAACCATTTCAATGATCGAGATGGCTGTAACTTGGTCGTAATAGTATTATTATGTACTTTGGTTTTTGGTGACAAGTAGAACTTGTCCCAAGCGTGCTCTTACATCCATCTGTATATTTGTGGAAGTCGTTGAAATATGTTTGTCGTAGGGCGCAAGAGTGATTTTAAAGCGTCAGGATCTGGAAGAGGTTTTACGTGTTCAAACCTCTGCTTGCCTCTGACACTGGAAAATTCGCGAAAGTTTTGGTTAGAAAGTTTGTAAAGTATATGCAGATACGTGGTATTTTATGATTTAAGAAGGTCATTTTGGGAATATATTTCGAATATAATAAAAAGTTTCGCTAATGAAGAATTAAAGTTGTTCGTCGGAGAATTTCATTTTTTCAACTCGGCAATTTCTGCTGGGCTCCATATTGTCTAATTTCCGCTGACAGGCTAATGCGGCCATCTATTCTAGAAATTCGCATATTAATTTTGGACATATTAATTATTAGTATAGAGAATACTGCACATAGGAACAGTATTCTTTCTTAATTAAAAATGGAGGTATGTTTCCAAGTTTGTCAAATAATTATGGTTGCACACTATTATGATCTGTAAGTTTACAAATTAAACTCAAAGGGGGGGGGGAGGGAGAGAGAGAGAGAGAGAGAGAGAAAGAGAGAGAGAGAGAAAGAGAGAGAGAGAGAAAGAGAGAGAGAGAGATTATACAAGATCTAAATTTTGTTTATCACGGCTTCATTTAAAATTCTTGTTTCTTTAATTAAATTTACTCACGATGAAAATATAATTCGTTTAGTTTAAATTTTCTGTGTGCCATTCTCATAAATGTAACTTGTTACGATATTACATACTGTACATCACAGTCGTCTGCAGAGAATTCAAAATAAGAGCATAATTAATAGAATGTTTCACGTTGCTTTCAACATTTTCGCGTCCAGAGAAATTAGAAACATTATTTTAGAAAATTATAGAAATTATTCCAACAACTCCGAGTCGCTTGAACTTAAGCAACTTCAATCTGAACAGTGACTTTATCTTCTGTTTTTCGTATTATGTAGCACGAAAATTATCAAATCTCGGTCAAGCGGAGAACGAATTGATGTGCAAAAGTCCCAGATGGAAAGAAACTTTTTCAATCTACGGGTCTAATTGAAAAGCATGTCATAAGCACTTTAATTAAAAAGGACTTTCATTTCTCAAGCCGTTGAAATTTCCGAGAAAAAGGAATACGTGGCAGATATGTATTTTCGTGTTCTAGTCTAATAACGTTTCGATTTTCTGATGGCCATTTAAAGAAGAAACGGGATTCGTAGTGAGCCACGCGAGACTACGGACTGGAGATGAAGTTTACAACGAAATAGGGATCATCCAGCGTACAACTGCAGTGGGAGTAGCCGGCACGTTGTGCGACCGGTTTCCCCGGCGCGGCGTGACATTATTTAACATCAGCGTGGCTAATTGGAACAAACGGGTCTGGCTACCTGGATATGTTACGAAGACACTACCCTGGCACGATTACTCTATTAAATACCTAGAAGCATTTGTCACAGAAACCGAGTTTTAACGTAGCGACCGCGTATATGCGTGCTCCTCGTATTGGATAACAATATCGGATTTGTCTTCGGTGAATTTAATGTCACACGATATTGATACGTTTATGTCTCGTTACCTCTGTGAAAAAATTCTCTTTCACATCTCGCGTGTTACCTTTTTTATATACAAATAATATCAGAGGATCGAAGAATTAAAGAAGTGGATCATCGTATCCGTGAAATACATATATGATATCATGGAATACATACGAGTTACTTGTATTACTGGTACGTTGATATTAAAATTTGCTAAACACTCGAACGATTCGATGTTAAATATATAAAAAGAATTTTAATATCAAGAGTCGCAAGTTTGATAGTTTTCACAGGAAATAATGATAAACGCACTGGCAACTCTGTTAAGTACTGGGGAACAAAAAGGCTTGGCTGACTTTCGCAACAAGTTGCAAAATTGTGTACTGAAGTGCAACGAAGATTCTAAGATTAACAGAATTAACGGGGTGAGATGCATCATAAATCCTTCCTACGGGCTTCCGAAGAAAAGCACGGTTCCATAGTGGTATTAAGCTTCGCATGAAAGCATTAAAGCCACATTAATTTCTCACCGTGGATACTTGCGTAACCAGTTAAAACCTTTGAATAACCTTCATTCTTTGCTAAACGAAATGGTTACGAACGATATATCGCAAAATGTAATTATCATAAAACGAATAATCCTTGGGAGAATACAGACTAGCATAAGAGAGGAGAACATCTGCGAATCAGTAGCCTAAATCGAAAAAGAGAAACAAGCGACCATCGTTTCTGGCTAAATAGATTATGTTTTATACGCAATTTTCTTTCTCGATCTCTTCGTCTTTGCCTCAATCTACAAAATTCGAGTTTCTTCGACCGAGATAAGAAGTTATCCGGTAGTTGGATGAGGACGAAGCTCTCCACCATCGGCTCTTCTATTTCTTTTCCTTCTCGTTCTTGCTTTTTTCGTTCTTTTTTCTTTATCTGCTGACATAGCCAGGGGGCATCGCTCCTGGTAGGCGTGGAAATGCTTGGAGGCCGAGCGATGGCGGCAGCAAAAGGAGAGCGGTTTCCGGTGCCCTCGGTAACGAGTCATTTCCGACCCACTGTACTCGTCTCCTTCAGATCCTCTCCCATTCCATGCCGTCATTCCTATCGAGAGAGCCTGGACCGGAATCACAGAACGCTTCGTGAATATTACCAGTTAAATGCTTTCTGCCCTCGCCCCTGTACTCACTGAAATCTCAGCGGTGCCTGGCGAATGGATAAAGAACAGGATAAGAAGCGTTTATACTGGAAATCAACGATGATTCACCTTTGTTTCGTGGAGATTATTACCCTGTATTGATATAGCTTGATGAGTTTTTACGTTGGATAAATGGAAGAAGAAATTAAAGAGGAATTCTCGGTTTGTGTCTCAGTTATTAATATACGAAGAGTGGAGTGGTAATTGCTCGGGATGTATTTATGAAATTTGTTAATAGGTAGAATAAGACTCGCGAAATTATTTGAATGTTTATATTATACTTGTATTAAAGACGTTGAAGGATATTCGCGTGATAGAATCTGAGAAAAGACCGTAGCTTTATTTTGGGTACGTATTGATTTATCTGTTTACTTTAATTGGATGTATGTAATTGTTAAGTTGATTATTTAAAGTTATGGCAATCGTATAGAACAACAGGATACAATATCAAATCACGATACGGAAATGTATAGCCATGTAGCAGTAAAATTAAAATAAATTGTTCTTATCAAGGAACATAAGGAATGGCATTTCACTGTGTCGCGTGTAGAGTATACGTAATGTATGTACATGTATATCTAAATTCTGTTGTGAGATAGCAAAGTGGAATGGTAAAGGCAAAATGCTTTTCAAGAATTATGAGTTAAATGCCATTCTGTAGTTTTCCTTGGCCGAGGGAAATCTTTTGCTTTTGAGAACAGAAAGATCTTGAGAAGCTTGCAATCAGCCGCCAAAGGTATCTCTGAATACTTTCAACCTATTACGTTCGTCTCATATTCAGCTATGGTTAACGAGATTATCAAGACATTATGCATAGAAATCGTTTTTCCCTTGCCACATTATGATAATAATAGGATGGTAATAACACAGATTGGACCATGTCATAATCAATTAATGGTAGGACAATAATGGATAAAGTTGGTACATTGACAGAACACTGCAAGTTATAGTGGAGGAATATTTCAGCGGTATCTCGGCTCCGTTTAGACATTAATATTCAAAGGTTGAAGCACGTAGACCTACGTGTCTAGCAATGCAGCTAAGGCTGGACCTGCATGTAGCTCGCCAGCAGTGTCGTACCTATGAAAGTTAACAGAGGATGAAACGATTTATAATTTTCATGCATAAGATATGATACTACGTGTTGTGTAGCCGTGAAATTAAAAGTGCTAGAAAAATACATAAAATCCTGGGATTTGTTTACTGTTGGTGAAATGAACGTTCTAATTATTTGTATTAATCTTTTTCGTGTATTTGTTGACTTTATGAAAATATTTTTAACTTTAATATCACTTCGCGATGATACCATGAATATCAAATAGATAATTAAGATAAAAATTTCATGAATACTTGTAAAGCAGAGAGAGGACCGCGACAGACAAATGCCAGGAGAAACAGATGGTACTATCCAGCCTTAAGAATAGTACGCACTAAACTCTAGCTATAACGTTACTCGAGGGATCTCGTAAGTCCTGTTGGTTAAGTATTCAAGAAAAGTTCACAAACGGCTATGCAAAACAGTTGAAACTGTGAAATTGAGGGCGATATCTCGAATCGTCGAAATGAAAAATCTACTTTTTAAGTGCACAAGTTAGTCGTGAAATTTATTCGTAGAACGTCCACGTTCTCTTACGAGTATGGATGAGAATTAATTAAAATAGTTTCGAAAATATTTTAAACTAAAATTAATAGCTTTATTTGTCTTTTAAAATTAGAAATGATTTTAGTTTAATTGTACTATAGAAAAAGACGAATTTATGGTAAAATAATTCCATTAAAAAAGAAAATACTCAGACAGAAACGTTTGGTACTGCGGCATTTATCGCTCTGGAAATAGTGTTGATCGAAAAATAAACTGAATATGAATGAAAAATGAAAAATAAACTGATGGTGTGATGACAAAACGGAAACTCGTATTCATTTGAATTAGATACCTATCTCTAGCAGATGATATCGAAAATTCGTTTTCATTTTATTATCTTTGCACATTCGCTCGGCTATATTTTGAAACTTTTAATTTAGTTCACGATATAATGTGATTAAAACACGATAAAGTCATCCAAACGATGCGTGATATTTCAACACAATTTCGATTTCATATTTATTCGTTTCATCATTATTTGTTTAATTCGATGTATTATCGATATCTGTTGTTGCCAATAATATTAAAGTTGTATTTTATTATTGTAAGCGTGCATGGTGAACAGTCACGCAGAGAAACGTCGAGAAAGCCCACAGGACAC
Organism: Bombus flavifrons; assembly: GCF_040668555.2. Classification (NCBI taxonomy): domain Eukaryota; kingdom Metazoa; phylum Arthropoda; class Insecta; order Hymenoptera; family Apidae; genus Bombus; species Bombus flavifrons. Next base: position 3,438,441 of record NC_138455.1, on the reverse strand, counting down.
TGAGAGTGTTTGTCGACAGGTAGAAAAGTTAGGAATACGTGATACCCAAGAGGGACAGAATCTAGAAGTTAGTTCTCACGTCAAGCAACTGCGGACGTTTGAAGATTAAACAGCTATACATTCTGTTAATTACTTCGATGCTTCACGTCTTTGTATTTAAATTAACATATTTAAATGTATCAATTTTAAAAATATTCCAGACAATCGATTAAAATGAGATTAGATAATGTATTCCATTCTCTCGTTTGTAGATTCTTTAATCATAATAGCATAGCATATCTTGAAAAGAAGATATTATCACTTCTTAAGTAGAAAATCCTTTCACTGAGGTTAACAAGGTTTGTAGAAATACGGGTTAAAAGAAACTGTAGGTCTTCGTGTTATAGGAGTGATTCAATTTTCTTCCGAAGAAGCTAGCTAATTCGCATTGTTCGAGAGAAATTAGTTTCTCCTGAGAACTTAGAATTGAATACTAACCAACATAGTCCAATGTGCAATACAGTGGTCATTTCATTTTATTTTTATTTCAGCGAAGAAAATTAAGTTTCTTTGAAAATCCCCAATTTTATCGTAGATAATAATAATTAATTTCTCTTAAGTTACTATATAATTAATTTTTGCGAACCATTTTCTCAACGAAATTATAATATAAGGTATCTTTTCATAGTTTCAGTGGTATTTTCTGCGTAACGTATAACGCTGTTCCTTGGAAATTTTTTCGCTTTACCTAATAAGCAACTACGGCATATACGTAACTATTTTATTTTCCCCTTTATCCTTTGATACGGTTCAGAGCTTAGGGAAAAGCTCGAACGACGCTGAATTAGATTCTCTTAAATACAATTTTGTTCGTTGGAGTACTTCGGTGTACTTTCAAAGAAGGTCCCAAACAATTTTCCGGTTTCACGGTGCTTCCTTTCATCGGGAGTTTTTTTCAATTTCCGTTATCGTTTCCCACTATCGTATCTATTTCTATATCACTTTTCAAACACGATGCGAATAGTATAAGCGGATCGGTCGTTACAATTCGCTCGCGAATTCTCCAAAGTGTCTGGTAATGCTTTCGCACAGAATTGAGGTTGACTTAAAAAGGCTTTAAGAATAAAAAGACAAACGGAATGGAAAGTATACTGTGGAATACTATGGAAAGAAATTGCGTAATAATAATTTTGAGTATTTTACTCATTTTTATTTTTTCTTTCTCTCTCTCTCTCTTTCTTTTTTTTTTTTTTTTGAACAGATAGCTGAAGCTTTCATTCACACGTACATTTGATATATTCCGAGCTGGTATGTCCGGCTGGTGAATGCAATGGCAAGTGTTGAGTCAACATTTTCTTTAGCGCCTCTGTTACTATCGATGCTATCGCGAATTTTCCAAAATTTCCACTGTCATTCGTCACCTTTCGCATCCTGGATATCGTCCCATGTTATTCTACTCTTGATAATATATTTTTCAAATTCACTATGATTCTATATTGTAATAAGATATTGTCAAGTATATATTCTAAGCGTATGATTTTGAGATTTTTGGCACTATTTTTTTTTTAAAGAAGTAAAATCACATCGCGGCAGTTTTGCCACCGATTTATTTCCAAGTCAATCTTCGTAATTCTGCTGTTTTTCTCAACTTCATAAGCAGATTACGAATTAAGCTGATTCCGGCAATTATAAGGAATGTCGTATCTTGTTTATGGAAGCAATGATGAAGATTAGCATAATATTACCCTCTCAAGTATTACGGATTTTGCTAATGTTGAAATATATTTCTCGACTTATTTCCAAGTTTATATTTGTTCATTGTTTAGCACGCGAATGGGTGCAGCGAGTAATTGAATTATTCAATGATTTATTAGCCTTCGTATATAAAAATAAACGTTAACAAATAAGCACGGAACGTTTCCTCGTTGAAAAGCAAATGTTTCATTACAAAGAAGATAAAAATGGAAAATAATAATTGGCCAGATGGATAAAACAAAGTTACAAATAAATTCCCAATGGATATATAACCATAAGCTTGATCGAAGCTGAGTGTTTACAATTGTATCGTGAGGTATAGAAACTTTGTTAAAGCTACTTACTTATAGCAACGCAGACTCTCCACAGACCACTGTACGTAACTTTGCTGTCAGGCTCCACAGAAGCATTCGATGAAGTTTTCGGTAGTTTCTCTTCCGTCAAAAGCCATTCTCCTGTACTGATAGCGACGGTGACGACTACTAACGACAGCATCGCAGAAAGACCGGAAGCAATACCGAGACCACTACCACCGGCGTTATTGGCGTTAGTACCAACTACAACACTGCCACCAGATGCACCAGTAACAACACCCCCAGCACCAGCACTTGAAGAACCGGCACTGCCGAGGTTGTCGCAACACCAACAACAACAAGACATCACCACGTGCCTCCCTTTTGTCATGGGGGCATCCCAGCACCAGCAATCAAAAGCTTTTTGGTACTTTTCGTTTTGATATTTTAATCTCTTCTTTTCCTTCCTTTTTTGTCTCAAGAATTCCTTTGGATCGGTTTAATGACGACGATGACGATAGAACTTGATGATGTATTTATTTCTAAGATTTTTCTCACTAGATTTTGCCTCCTTGTTCTAATATTTTTCTGTGAGTGTGTGTGTGTGTGTTTTTTTTTAATGTTAAATTTAAAACTCTTGGTTAATAATCATAATCGATATGTCAGAACTTAATGGCGCTTCTGGTCATTTCATTATTACACTTCATAACGCTTTTTTAATGGTATATATCTTTGGAGTAAAAATCTTCTGAGTTGAAGCACTTTAAGTCGCCTCGTGAGTATCTGAAGGACTGTGCTTCGGTTATAAATTCTATTATTAGATATTTACAAGTAATAAAATCACAGTCCTGTTTTTTGACGATTTAACAATCTCATAATGTTTTCGTCATGTTAAGAATTGTCCTTTCGTCACTCGAAGGATTGCCTTTATTTAAAAATATTCCTCAAGAAAATCTGGCTGGAGACCAAGAAACTCGTGCAAATCCGGTTTTGATGGAAAGACAAATTATTGTTCTCTCCTTTATTTCAAGGTTCCCCTTTATACATCGTTATTCTCGAAGTTATGTGCGAAAGTTCGTGACGAAGCCGATATTGGAAATCGGTTGGCACTGGATTCGTCCGTTAACACTTTTCATCGATAATGCAGTGGAAGTAACGGCAATAACTTATTTCCACCCGAGTCTTATCGCGGGTATCTGCAATGGAAAGTTTTCTTCTATCGTCTCTTGTTCTCTCTTCTTTATTCAAAAAAGTCACACACGTTTGCGAAGTTACAGTAATTGCAAAAGATAGCCTAAGCAGTAGCAAATTTTTGATAAAACATTTCCAAAGCGAACTGGTTAAAAAGTCGTCCATCAGACGATGACAAACCACTTTTTGTTCGATAAATTTTTATCGAATAAACATTTTCGCCTACAATTTATGATGAATGGTATAATTTATCGAGAGAGAGAGATATTTGCAACATTTTCATACTGTTTTCCCAAGGCTTTGGAATAAACACTTCATCGTTGAAGGGAAGGCAATGGATGTTGACGCGTAATTTTTCATTCGGTGCTCGAAGGGAGCTCGACGTGATAGTTTCAGCGCTGTGTACGCGTAGTGATGAATAGTTATGGGCTGAATTTGAAGTATTGCATTACACGGCGTCAAGGAGTATTCTTCATTTGTTACAAACACTTTGATCGCTGTATCCTAGATAGATTTAAGGAAGACTCGAAGACTGTTCCGTGGAGGATCGTACCCTTCGGCCGTCGTGCAAACTTAGGAGTTTGCAGTTTGCAGTTCGAAGTTCGTCAAGGTGTCCACCAGTAGTCCTTTCCCAAACTCTGCAACAGAAAGGGTCGGTCTGCAGCTAAGATTTATGAGCTACGTGTGAAGCTGTTGAACGAAACATTTCTAGAATTTGGGGCGTATTACCGAAATTCATAAATCTTCTGAGCTAGCGACAACTACGTACGAACTCTGAAATTTAAGTCAAACTTTTCTGCTTTATTGGATCATATCGAACGCAGAGAAAATACGAGAGACGTAGGCAGCACTGTTAGAACAGAAACGTTTCTACATCTTTAATCCATCATCCGGGTATGCTGAGTTTTCTTTGATATTCCGCGCACGAAACAAGCAGTATAAAAGATTGTTTGACATGTTTCCAATGCTTCGAAGAGTTTGCAGGAAATTCTTGAATCTTCTGGTAGTCAGTAATGAAGTTAACGCGAATATTATTTTCACTATCGTACAATGAAATCTGTTGCATTCTACATTTATGTATCATTAGTATTGAATAAATTACAAATCTATTGACATTTACAGTTTGGTCTACTGCATATATTTGGTCAGTTGCATATATTGATTTCAACTGACTTTAATTGGTGGAAATAATGATTCCTATCGTCCGTGAAAGGACTCGAATCTACCGTATGATATTTCACAGGCGGCGATACAAAAGACATAGATTATAGATGATTAAGCAGAAGCATGGACGAAAATCCACAGCGAAACATGCAAGAACCAGTGATGGAAGCCGCAAGATAGTCAAGTGTCGAAGCCTCGTTGGATTATCATGCCCTCTTGAGTTAGTCGACTCGGCAATGCTCGAGGATCCTCGACGAGCATATCCCAGTTACCAAGCAAGAAAAAGAGGCCGAACGAGAATGAAAAAGAGACGTGAAAAAAGTAACCCGCCACCCTTACGCATCTTGTTAATCCTTTAATCGTAATTGAATCGACGTTTCGGTCTTTTGCCGGGGCCACGAACAGAAATTGAACTTTTAAGCTGCTACTCGTATAAATTTCATGGAGTTCCTATTAGCGTAATCCGTGAACTCGCCACGGCGAGCCTCATCGAAGACCCTTTGGGTCGCGACTTTTCATCGGGCGTAACCCTCCCATCGCCACCCTCTTTTTAACCTGATGCCTTATCCCGTGAGGATTATCGAAGTTCAGACGAGCCCGGGTCTTCCGATCCGACAACGACAGAAAACGATCGAAACAAAAGAAAAGATCCTCGGATTAATGTACATTGAAAACCCAACATCCGAGATAGTTACGATCATTCGATTCGAATCCCTGAAGTCTTGATCCTTTCCTTTGATGAACGATATTTAATCCTCTGATATTATCGAGTGATAGCTCATAAGAGTGACTAAAGTAGATTGGCTTAAACTAATTTAATTGGTTAAATTAATCGAGTTGTTTAACTTTAAGCCAGTTATCTACTCAAGTGTTCATACAAGTCAACGTACTTGGCTCGACTTGCTGTTGTTAGAAAATTTAAGCAACAAACATTTTAAGAAACGATACCGGAGTGTTCGTATCGAGGAGAGAAATTTGGAACGGTTTGATAAAAATTTGAAAAAACGCAACGTCTTTATATTTGTGCAACAATTGTTAAATTCATACAAGACGCACGGACGAGAATTAAAAATCACTGTTTTATTCCCGACGTTTCCCACGTTCGAAGAAGCTGCTGTCACTAGTCGTCGTTCAATACATTTAATTGAAAATGATGGCGCCGCACCTGCTTTACTTCTCGGTTGTTTGAACGTGAGTTCCATGCCTTCCACGAATATAGCGCACAGAGGCGACAAAATTCAGCCATTTAGATGGAAACTCGCGCCTCCCTGTAATTTCGTTTTAGAATTATTTGGTCCCGGGAAAACTTCCAAAGTAGCGTTCGCAGGTGTGGCTCGGGGCGATGTGCAGTTACGCGGGTGTCTGCTCACGGGGTGCGAATGCACGTTGCGGTTTTATCGGGATATCGCGGGCGGAGCAGTAGAAGTTCTGGTCTGGTTGCGCAGTTTCGCATCGTAACATGTGACTTCCAGTTTCTACTTTTCAAGTGGGTGCTCGATAGTTGAGTGGCTCTTCCAACTTAGGAGGGTTGTTGCTCAGAGTCGGTTGCAAAACTTGATTGTGAAGTTCTCGCAAGGAAATATCAAGAGGTTCATCCTCTTACCACTTGAATCTTCTTTCGCCGATTCTCTTCACGCTCTGTGATTCGATTATTGGTTAACCGCACTGTTAATTGCACCGGATTCAGAAACGTAGATTTCATTTCGGGTTAGATTTAGAATTGAACTACCTTCTCTGACCCGATTGAATTATACAGGACGACGATGGATAATGCGCTAGGCAATTTTATGAACTGAAAGTTCGCAGAACAAAAGAGCTAACTTGCATGATTATTTAATTCGTTTTAACAATGAACATTTTTAGACGATTGAATTCGTAATAGTTGAGAAAAAGAGAAAGAATCGTAGATATTTACACGTTATAAATCTTCCGATATGAATAGAGGTAAATGTATCATTAGAGTAACATAATGGAAAACGTGAACCATTAATGAAACTGTTATTGTACCGAGCGAAATGGCGGGACTAGGAAATGGCAGCTCAACAGGTGATTAAAATATTAACGCGATTTTGCAGCTTAGTTACTGGCGCAAAAAGTGCAATTAATTAGCCGCAATAATATAGATTGGAATTTTTCGAGTTGTCTCTATCTGAGCAGCTATGGAAAATTCTAAATGTAATTCTGCGACAAAAAATGATGGAAATTATTTACAAGTAATCGGTTAGACGATGCGCAACGTCGAATTAGAAATTCGTATATCTTCGTGAATCTTCATTTCCTTTTTTATTTGTTATTATTAGAACAGAGTTGGAACAAAAATGCGAGAGCATCGCAGAGAGAACGTAGAACAAGTTTACAATATTGAAGGATTTACGAAGACGAACGTGTTTCTCGAAGATCACGTTGCTTTGTTTTATTTTCGCTACGTGTTTCTGTGAAAAAGAGAAACGTGGCATGTTTCTCTGAAACAACAGAATGTAGGAAACGAGAGAATATCGTGGTACATAAAATATGCTTCCATTTAGTGAGATATTAGAAATGTAAAAGTTGTTCTTGGTTTAATTCAGAAAATATTCTTCGATTAAAATTCCGATTAATAAACGGAGGAGGCAGTAAGCTTTTAAGTAACGTCGTTAAAACCCAATTACCAAGTTGTATCGATAACGTATAATAAATGTGTCTGAAGAAGTTGCTGTTAAAATTTGTCAGGTGTTTCTGGAAAGTTCTTTCTAAACTGAGTATCCTGGACGAGTTTCGCGCAACCTACTTTGCCGAAGAACATTTGGTCATACCGTAAGAAGCTTCTGTACTGTAATGCAACGCGGGAATGATTCAACTTCTTAATCTCAGCCGTTTGAGATGCAAATGCATCTTCTTTGCTCTCGTCACGTACTTTAAAGTGATCTTTCTCGAGCTGTTCTTTCGAGAGGATCACTCGCGAGTTCGAAATTACTAAGAAAAAAAAATCAACTTTCCTTCGGGGCTCGGAGATTTTTATTCGCACGATGAACGGACACATTACGACGTGTGAAAAAATCTACAATCGTACTCTGATTTAAAGAAGATTATATCTATTTACTCTTTTTTAATTCCAAATTTTACATCTATCGTTGCGTAGCTTATCAGCGACGAAATTGGCAGAATTTCGCGATTTTCTTTTGTGTCAGAGGACTTAAATTCCGTGGCAGAGGACAATGGAAGTATAATAATATCCAATATACAATAATTTACCATGTAGCTATTATAAATTGCAGCGGTACAAGAAATAATTGCAAAATAATTTCATTTATTCCGTATCTATGGCAACGTGAATAGGGAATATTTCCTCCCAGCCGCTTGATGGTTTATTTTTCCACAGGAACTGGTTCGAATCGATCGTAGTGCTTTGCAGAAAAGCTTCGTTAAGTACGGATAATGAAGCAACGATGAGGCGGAACTGCGCCAAGCGCAAGCAGGGTTCGCTTACTCGCAAACCATGCGGCTAAAGAACAAGTAATCGTGCAAGCGGTATCATTGCAATCACGTCATTCGAATCTAATCGCAATTGGTTTTCCCATTACTCATTACGGTTACGGAAACAAGGCCACCGTCAGCCAGGAAAACGTTTTAAGGTCGATCGTTCTGCAAAATCTAGTTTTTCCTGTTTTTTTTTTTTTAACCAATCTGCCATGTACTTATGGTTACTTAACTCTGCAACGTAAACGTCGGTAATTTTCGCGATTGATAAAGTTTAACTGACGATAACTTTTAGATGGAAAATTTGCAGGAAATCTGCAGCTAAAACAGTGTTTCCAATGTTGGCTTCCGTATAAGGATTTAAATTTCGTCAAAACTTTAAATCTACGTCCCGTAATATACCCTATTAGCTCATGAATAAGAATGAAAGGTAAAAGTTTCGATGGAAGCGACGACGGTAAAGGACGAACAAGGAAGATAATCAAAGCGAAAATGTAGATAACAAGAATCGAAGATAAACTCAAACGAATGTTCTTTCGTCAAAGCGCGACAGTTTGACTTTAGCATTGAAATTAAATTTCTTTGAACCACTCTCCTAGGGGAGGGAAAGTGAAAGAGAAAGAGAAAGAGAGAGAGAGAGAGAGACAGACAGACAGACAGACAGACAGACAGAGAGAGGCCCGTCGCATTCCGTAAATTTCCGTTGAGAGATAGTTGTGAGCAAGACTGAGCTTGGATTAAATAACGCATGAATGAAACTAAGGGAACGAAATAATTTAGACGAAGCTAAGATGAATCTTGGCTTTAGCGGTAGAATGATTCAAGAAATCTAACTTTTTTCCCTTCAACATGATTATAACTTTAATCAGGAATTCTCGAATACCGTACGTGTAATAATTAAAATGTGAAATGATATATTTACCGGATTATTGAAAATTTTGCGCTGAAATTTGCGTTAAACCTGGGATTTTCACAGAGCTGTCAATAATGTTCTTTAACGTCATGCGTGTGTTTGTCTTTTATCAAATTACGTCTTTTAATCCAATGATGTTAATGTGTTTCTTACACGAGATATTTGTTAGCTTTAGAATTATATTACACAGGGTTCAAGAAACGATTCGATTTGTTTTTTCAGCACGAGTGCACCACAAGACTTGTGTATCGATTTCTCGTGAAATATGCACCCATTTAAACCTTCGGCTAGGAACACGCAATTAAAACGCAATTTTCCGTTCTATACTTTAAAACTTTACGTGATGCGAGAAAGTTCTAACGGTAGATGGATTTTATATCCATTAAAACGCCGCTCGCCCCCGAGGCTAGTGAGAGTAATTCGATCTTTTTATTTCATAATACGCCGTATAATATTTCGTATTTTAGGTTTCAGAACCGTGCGTCCTATCCTTCACGGCTAGGTTTTAATTAATCGGATTATAAGTAGCGTCAGCGAAATTGATTTTTGCTAAAAGAAGCTGAAAGCGCTCATCCACCACGTGCGGCCATTGACTGCCATCCCTTTGCTACTTTTCCCTCAACTGTCACAAAGACTAAAAGCGATTCACACAGTGATCTTTCCATTTCCTCTATTTTCCTTGGACATCTTCCATGTTAACAAAATGTTTTTACGGGAAACGATGAATAAATATATGATGCAAAAAAGAAGAAATAAATAAATGAAAAAAGAATAAGTACATACCAGTATATAATTTTAACGATTACGTTCCATTTATTTCATTAACGCTTCATCTTTCGAAAGATTTAGAATTCATTTGAAATTAACACGAAGCAGGTAGTAAAATCTTGCCGCTAAAAAAGTTGTCGTATAAATTTGTTCCATGCAAAACAAGTAACTTTGATTATTCAGGTCAATGGAAAGTTAATATAGCGATAAAATTTCGTATTTAGTATCGGTATAACTTCTATCTCGACGATTTAATTGACAAGAAAGCTCCGTTTTTCCGCCATTTTACTTCTACTCGGCCAAGTACTTTGCGTTTTCCTTGCCCTTGCTTTTTCTTCTTCCTTTTAATGAAAAATGTCGGGGAATACGGCACGTTGCCAGACTTTTACTTCGCGGTCGATCGTTCGGTACAGCTGAGTTGCGAGGTGCCTCTCAAATATTTTAAGGACGCTTTCCAATATCGCCGGGTCGTTATCGATATTATGATTCCGATATCAATGAAACTAAGGTAGGACTAATTTTCCTCTTAAATTAAAAAAAACATCACAATATCCTTGACTTTTAAATTCGTCGAAAGAAAACTAACAACTTGTCCCGTTAATCTACAGCACAGAATTTTTCCATGTTTTATGACTGTGAATTAAGATCCCAGCGTGTGTTCACAATTCATTTTACGCGAGTTACTTGTATTTATTAAGGATTGGAAAATTATAGGGCACGGTATTTTACGATCACAACATTTTTATGGATCCATATTTTTGGAAAGGCTTTTGTATTCAAGTGATATTTTTGGTCGTCGAAAGATTCTGCAGGTGACCCGACAGGCGTTGAGGTCAACCCCCGAGGGTAGCCGTCCCTACCATTTATAATCATGTGTGTCCCCACATAGGGAATTTCTACGAGAGAGGAAAGGTTGGAAATTTATCGAGATCCCTGTAAGACAAGTAAACGACCTGAGTAAACTCTATTTCGTGTGGAAAATTTATTTAAAAAATACTCCGTCCCAAGAAAACAAAATTTCTGCCAAATACCTCGATATAGAAAAATAATTTCGGAACACGTTCAAATTCAGATTCTTTTAAATCATGCTATTCTAATTTCTTTCCTTTTTGTATCTTTATCTTTCTGTCTCTTTTATCTCTTCTCATATTTTGTTCTTCGTATCACTTACCAGTATCATAAAATTTCTTGATATAGGTAGTCGAAGTATTCAATGGACAATTGGTACAAACGTACTCTTTTCTCTTTTTCGATAGAATGCCACCGATTTTCACAGAAAATGAAAAAAAATTTAGTTCGACTGTTTTTCGTCGACTGCGCTTTATTATGGTTCATAGGAAAATTGTCTGAAATCGGTATTTCACTGTCGCAAGTGCGACAGCTTTGTTGTAAGATGCGCAGCGAAGGGTGAGACAAATGGCGTGGCTCGCACAGAAACGCAATCATCCGTCTTACTATTTTTATCTTCGCAGTAGCTCCTTTTTTGTTACTCCATAAGCAATGCAGCTGAGAAAAACCGTAGACGAGAAGTTGAAAACACGTCTTCTTCGAAGAACAAAGGAAAGATAAAAGAGAATAAATTTGTCACGTCGCGTCGTACATAATTTGCCAAATAACTTTGACAATGAAGAAAAAGAAGAAACTTACGTCATCCTCGGTGTACTTTCTCCGAAACGAGAAAATTACGAATTTCAATTTGAAGAAAATATTCGCGTTTAATTCATTTTCAGTGTTCGTTGAATTAAAGTTGATGGATTCTTAGCTTCGCTTAGAACGTAGCTCGTAATGGTGAAACTCTGTTTGGAAAATTTGCATGGACGGTACAATTACCCAGACGTTTTGCCAATTTATCGTGGGTTCTTTAACGCTGTTTTTGCTTGATGGTCGTTGCACTGAAATGCCGCGATAATTGACAAGAGTTGCTACACGGATGGTGATGTATCATGAGAACACCCTGGGGTCCAATACATTTTTGCCTTCCATAATTGTACACTTTCGTGTGTGAAAAAGTCTAAAGCACGGGGATGATTTCAACGTAAATTGCTTTTTTCCTGAGAACACTATAGCTTTCTGTTTGATGAAAAATATGATTTATAAATATGTAGATCGTTAACATTCGCTGAAACAACAGAAACGGACAGCTACGCTCGATTCGCAACGAGAAAGTCGTATCTTTCGAAATGAAATTATTTACGGTATTGTTTAAAGATGCAAATAATGGAGGAAGAATAGAAAATACAAAGTACGTGTATAAATGTATAAACGTGATGTCTATTTATTATTTATAGATCGTACTGACTTGCTGCACAATTGGGTCGTATCGATAAAATGCGCAACCGGTTTAAAGAAAATATCAGATGTCCACAGCGATATTTCAAAAATCAAGATTCTAACTCGCACCGGGGTTTGTATTCTTCGACGTAGCATTCGACGAAGGTATTCAAGCAGCTCGTTTGGTCGTTGAAAGGTTGCCGAGTTCGAGGCTGGCTACTAAGGGCTAACATTCTCGGCGCTGATAGTCACGCTGCGGCACGTACGGAGTTTTACGCGAAAGCAAAGAAACGAAAAACTTTCTGAATCGTCTGGTTTCGAGGACTTTTGCCAAACAATGTAGCAACTGCAAGTTCTATGGAGCTTAACGAATGCAATTGCATTCACAGAAACATTGCGATCTCCTTGTTTCCATAATAACCAATCCTGATAAGGGAAGCGACGCACTTGAAAAGTTTTATTAGAACAAAGATCTCAATTGAAATTCCACCGAGAGACATTTCGAGCACGTTAAATGTAACATTTTAATTGTCAGAGGTAATTTGGACTTAGGGAGGAATTTCGCAGAAAGAAATTAGTATCAGAAAGTTTGTTTGAATCAAAGTGTTGCGTATTATCGACTAAAGAGCAACCGGTCAGGTCAAACCGATCGGTCGATATCGCGTACCTCGAATGAATTAACGTTCAAGGTGGAGGAGATGAAATAACTCGAGTGTTAGAGGTATACGGCACTTTATGTTTATTCGTTGTATCACTTAACCGCACTAAGTTGGGACTTTGTCGTCCTGTGTCTGTAGTCGTCTTCGTTGTTTGTAGTTGAATTAAGTTGGGACTATGTCGTCCTGTGTATGTAGTCTTCGTTGCTTGTAGTTGAACTAAGTTGGGACTATGTCGTCCTGTGTATGTAGTCTTCGTTGTTTGTAGTTGAATTAAGTTGGGACTATGTCGTCCTGTGTATGTAGTCTTCGTTGCTTGTAGTTGAACTAAGTTGGGACTTTGTCGTCCTGTGTCTGTAGCCTTCGTTGCTTGTATGTGAATGAAGTGAGGACTCTGTCGTCCTATGTCTGTAGTCTCCGTTGCTTGTATGTTAATGAAGTGAGGACTCTGTCGTCCTATGTCTGTAGTCTACGATGGTTGAAGCTGAACTCCTCGTCCCTGATTCTCTCCTCCCGCAGTTGGCTTTCTTCTCCCCACCTTCTGGCTGGCCTGTCCGTGCCATAAACGGACGGCCAACTAAAATTCCGAACACAAAGTATATGCGTTTGGCGTTAGAAGACGCATCCAAATTACATCGTCGCTGAAAGATTGAAAGAGTTCCGCAAATTGCGAGCTCCCGTTAACGAGCCGCATGGCAGATTCTTCAAGTACCTCGCGAATTACAAAATTATCGCGAAGGATAATCGCATGTTTAGTATTTTTTTTACGGGCGGAGGAAAAGAACGCAGGGAGAAGGCAGTGTTTCATTGGTAAAACGAAGAAAACGAAGAAGAGTCGTGGTTCCGTTCATGGGTCATGAATTGTAAAGCGTCGCTGTTTATATTCAGACATTCGAGGCGGCGTGACCACGGTGTTTCGTGCCAGTTTCCGGAAAGCGATATAAAGAGGAAAACGAAGCGACGACGTTAAAAAGGATCACCGAGCCCTGCTCGAGAGAGATCCGGCATTTTAATAAATTGAAATTCAACTGCGAAACGAAAGCGGAAAGCGTGTACCGTGTACCACGATGGGAGCTCAGAAATACCTGGATGTATACGGTAACGTAGAAAAATCTTGGGTCATCTACAATAGCGATCTTGTAATGACGACTAATCGTATTGTTAGGAAATATTTCTTCGACAAATTATCAATAACTTTGGAATAGGACGCTTCGTAAAAGGAGGATTAAAATAAGTTATTGCGTGGCACCGTATGTCGAAAGTGGAGTATGCTGCGCTTATTTTCGCTCTGGTTTATTAGAAATTCATGCGACAACAATAGAGATCCGTAAATTAAAAAATGCGTTTGCCATACATTCGTGATGGGAGATTGTTAAAGAAAATGAAGCCACTATGGGAAATGGTTCCTCTTTTTCCTTCCCGCAAATTATATTTTCGAGTAGAACTCATGAATGCCTTTAATCAACAATGTGCAACTACAGCATTCATTTAATTTGACGGGGGAAGAACATTTTTTACCATGCATATATTCAGTGGACTTTATTATCAACTAAAAACTTAAGAACTGAAAGTTTTATAATGTTGCTAGTTGCTCGTTAGATTATTTTGCATAACAATGCAAGTTAATATCCGTGGTGATCGCGTGACGCTATTCTGTGTGATATTTCCCACGTCCAGTCATATCCTAGTGTTGCATTATCTCATATCTGCTTCGTTAGACGCGATATTATTCCTCTGTTAACTACGTTGAGAAATTTAATACGTAATCAGGTAGGCAGCGATTATTTTCGATCGACTAGACAATTCTATGAATCTATCCTTTTATAATATTATTCATCGCTAAATCGTAATCGTATCACCTTTCATTGAATTAATTACTGCACACTTTGGTCATTACTAGGTAAATAGATCAAGATACTTATGTATATTGATTTTCGCATTGGTCTCATTTTACATGAAGTGATGTTTCTAAAATGCAACGCGTGTTTGCCATATCGAAATATTACCATTTTTAGTTTGATAATTTTGCAGATTATACAATATATTATTTGTATAAGTATATTGATGAACGTAGAGACTGAACTAAATTAGAAATGTAGTACTGTGCATATTAAAAGAACAACAATATGCGAACTGTGTCGCAGAGTGTATAAATGTTAAACACGTCGTAGAATGTACAGCCCCGTAGAATGATGTTTGCGTTAAGTATCGCAGCGTGGAAAATTGTTCACGTGGAACGTTGTAGGGAAAATACTACCAGTTGGAATAACGCGGAACATATTTCATAGCTACCGCAACATTTATTTGGAGTAAGGATTTTTTCCTAGAATTCCGTAACAAACAGAGTAAAGTTTTCTAACCCAAAAATTGCCGATTTGGGAAATACAGAGGTTCATAGAAAAGATCGATTGTCTCTTTATTAGATATTTATTATGATCATCGAATTTCAGTTTGATATTTTTAATTGATGGTAAGAGTGACGCCTTCGTCTTTTGTTTTTTTATTCTATTACAAAGAACAGTGAATCGAAAATAGCACTGTACAATAGCGACAACAGCGAAATTAATTCGGAATTTTGCGTAAGATAATAGCGTTACAAGTAAGAGTCGTTTTGTAAATTCACAGAGTATGCGAGAACAGCAATTACGGTTCCCGGTTACAATTCAAAAGAGAAGCTGGATCTCGTTGCTTTAGCTGCAGTTAAGAAACTACAATGAACAATTAGAAATGAAACATAAATCGAAAAGGAGCATGTGCATTGTGTTGCTCCTGGCGGAACACAGAAGTTCGCGTATGGTGAACTTAAATTAGTTTCGCGCGATATGGTCCAACTTAATCTCGGAGGTGCTGTTACAGTGACCAAGTTAACAAAAATAGAGCAGAGGCCTGTTCCTCCTTTTCTCAATTAAAACTTTTATTCTTTCGCATTGTGATTTCAGTTTTATGCGTACGGCCGTCACCATACCGGTAATAATATTCTTCGCGAGGCGCGTAATTGTTCTCTCCCTTGAATTATACGAATAATTATTAGTTCAGTTAATTTAAAGTAATACCGCCATGAATACTGACAGCGTCGTGCATCCGAAATTACATGGCTCGTGGCGAAGATTACGAAGAGGATGAAAAATACATTTGAAATAAAAATAAACTCGTTAAATCGTAAATTACATGTACAGTGATGTATGTCTCAGTAACTAAAGTTGCGACAAATGTGGAATTCGTCTTTCTCGCAAAAGAGAATTGAAAAAAAAAACATAGCAATCACTTTCGTAAATTTCACAGATCGCACTTTGTAGTTCTTTTGAAGAAATGAGACGGTTTGTTTAAGCTGGTCGATTTGTATGCAGTCGAGGGGCGTGCGAACTCTCCACATTTTTGCTACTTGAACGAAATTGGGAAGTAAAGCTGTGAAATACGAATGATCTGCACTGCGACGTCACGTATCGAAAATCCATTAATGGACATGTCACGAATAGACACGGAGATAAAAACTTCAGCTAGTGTTTCGAACGTGTGGCGTTGATTCGAAAAAGCCAAGGATTTCTCCTTAATGACACAAAAATTTTGACGTTCGCGCGACAATGAAAGCGTGAAGCAATTTTCCACATGCATTGGTAACGTCGGTCACAACCGAGACAAACTCGAAGTTATACCGCGAATGACCATGCGCCCATACGTGAAATTTAAGCGTAAAAAACTGTATAGAATATACATGTCCAAATGGTTCAATTTTTGTTCATCATATTTTTACGATTTTTAAAACACTGTATTAATATTTCTCGACAAAATTCGGTATAAGATTTTATCATCTGCGTTAGGTTGATTATTGACATTGCATTTTTAAGAAAGACAACAATCTGCTTAAAAGAGGAAACATTCTTTGCGTGGCTAGATAATAAGAATTCAACCTATAGTTCGTTGTTAATTGCTTAGAAAAGGAAGGTAATAAATTTGAGCAAAAATGGAAAACCATACGTGCGCTATAAATGAAGGAAATGTTCTGTTTCAAGGACGTTGAGTTTTAAGGCATTGATTCTGCCACGTAGCTAATTTGGGTCTGCTTTTCATGGAGCTGCTATCGTCTGAAAAGGAAGTCGATTCCGCGGGCGCCCCGATGAACTTAACGATGTTGGTGAATGATCTGTTACAAACCTACACTCAACAGAGTCATTTATGAGAATCCTTGGGCTTCTTTCGTAATTAATAATTGAAGCTGAGTAGAATAGCTGAGAAGACTGCGATTCGTGATCATTATATATATATCTTTACATGTTATTTTCTTTCTTCATATGTTCCTTTATTAACTTCATATGTTATTTTCAAACAAACGTGTCTTTCTTTACGATTGGGTTTATTATATATATTAGGTTGTTCGAAAAATGTCGTTCTTTTACAGACACGTCTTTTACAGCGACGCATCTTTGTACAAACATGAAACCTAATCTGTCGAACGTTGTGATCTTTATTTTGATAGAACAAAATGGATCATACATAATTCGATAAAATAATATTAAAAGGAAAATGGTGTGCATCCATTATTTCTTTATAAAACGAAAGAAACTTTTCGGACGACCTAATATATATTATGTATGCGATATATAACGTAATAATAACGTAATAATAATATAACGTAATAATATAAGCGTTATCATCATAACATTAATTATAAAGCATCACAAAGAACCTACATTACGTATTGACAATTTAATCAAGCTTCGCTACTATTTTGTAATTCGATATACGAATATCGTTTATTCCTTTCGCATTAAACAATTAACGCTTCAGATTCTAGTACTTATAGAGTACTGTACAATTTTACCTATACATATGAAAAAATTGATTCTGATTGAATATGTGAATAATACTCTTTCTAAATTAAGAAATCTGGAAGCTTGCCGGCACTACGCCGGTGGTGATCAACATCCTCATATTGTATTCCGTGCAAATTTCTCAAAGCCAGCTACATGCTGATTTTGCGTCGATAAATAATACTGTTGATTATACGAAAGGGTGGAGGTAACGAGAAGTTCCAAGGAAAAGGAGAATTCGATATGCACAAATCTACCTTTGAATTCACAGAGATCGGATAATTCCCTTTGCCTTGGAATTTTACGTCCACTAATGGGAACTCCAAGAATTTCTTGATGAAGCTGAAAGAGTTCTTTCAATTCTCACAACATTTGTTATCTTTTCGCTACTTTCTTGCCAATGAACCGTACAAAATAACGTTTCGAAGAAAAAGAAGTTCCGAAATCTCACGTCATAAGTTTAATAGGATCTGATCTATCTCACAAAGCAGCGGTACATGAATTAATTTACATATAATGTGATAACGATAATGATAATCATCCTCGCTAAATACCACCACGTTTACTTCGACAATTTATCCGAATTTGAAGAATTTCTATGAGAAGGACAGGCTTGTTGATTTTGTATTATTTTTAGTATTCCTATTTCCAAGTTGTTTCTCAGTGGTTTTATTCCTGTGTATTCCTGTGTTCCAACAATCGTCATTCGTGGCGGCAATCGGCGACAAAAAGAGAATGTATTTTATTTTCAGCCACGGTTCTAATTTTGATCGTACAAATAACTTTCAGTCGGCAAATGGAATAATGAGAATTGCGGTTTGCGATTCACCTAGGCTAGAAGCAAGGACTTTTTGGTTGCCATTTGTACGTATACTTACAAATGGTGTGCGCACACGTGCAACATGCTAACATGTACAAGCACATGCATAAGCAATTTGGCGTCCCACGTAAATGTTTCAAACCGATATTACGTTAGGTCTGCAATCTGAAAATACAGACAAACGAAGTACTGTTGCCTTTTTTGTTATTTTTCCTGATTTTTCTCAAAATGCTGCACTCTCAGTGTAAACCACACTCGCAATAGTTTCCTGAAATCTGAAATGTAAACATAGAAATATGCCACAGTTATTATCGCTTTCTGTTTCGAAATTTTTATTCTTTATTCGCGTAATCTTTATATTTTCGATGAATGAATGGCTCACGGTATTTGCTAATTCGTTGTAAAAGTATATATATGCAAAATGCTTCAAACGCTTTCATGACTACAATAAACAGTTCTTGTCCAGTACTGTGAAAATTAATTATAATTATGGAATTGTTATAGCTTGAAAATTTAACAGGGAATACATTGAAAATTCCGCAATGCAGGGTACTTCGCGTATACTATGAAGTTTAACATAAAAGTTTCAAATAAAAGCAAAAACATTCAAAATGGTATTACAGTCATGCAAAATGAAAATTGTTCAATTTCAAAGGGATAATTGTGATCGACGTACATCCGCGGTATCCTCTTCGAATCACGTATGTTGCAAACGAATCAATATAATATAAATATATTCTACAAGGCGCAACTTGTCAATACGAATTTTGTCACTGTACAACCTGAAAATGTACAATTTCAAATTATTTCACTTGTCACGAGTCATATCGAAATTAAATTTATAATTCCGTCAACTAAAGGTAATTGAGAAAATTAACTAAACATCAAACATCTGTTTCGTAATCGTATTCGTCGAATAGATTTTAGGAATAAATTTTCAGTTTGTGTCGAATCATCGAAGAGTTACAGAGTATTATACCATTAGTCTATATAAATAGGAGCTTGAAAATGAGGATATCGTGAAAGATATCATTAAATAGCGTAAACTGAGTTAGTATTTAAAATTTGAAAAAACAGACCCTATAACATGAAAATTGACAATTTGTATGGGACTTTAGTAATTGTATTTTTTTCAATTAAAGAGAATTTAAAGGGACCGATATTTACATATATGTATCTATATAACTGCTGCAATATAAACGTATTCATTCATGGTGCTTGTATTTAAATTCGTTGACCAGCTTGTACAGTACATTAGAGCTTAATTGTGCAGGGGACAATCCGCATGACAGCTGAATAATAAAATACTTGTATTAATATTAATAATAAACACGTGTTGTATAGTTTATAAATGTGAAAAATAAATTCAACTTCCACGAATATTAATTAGGTTTCTCCTTCTAATACATATTAATGAGCCATAGTTTATATAATCGATTGGGCATACAAATTTTATTACTTTATTTATTTTCAGTATGAATTTTATTGCTATATTGCGCGGTAGTCCAAATAGATGATTACGCATATAGTATTATTTAGCTAGTTGAATTTTGTTGAACCATAGACTGAAAACAGCTATATAAAGGAAAATATCTTGTCTCGATTTCATAATTCACTTTCGTGTTTCTTTATGAGTTCGAGAATTTGGAGATCGAACGCGACAAACAAGTAATTTTATCGCTCCGTTTTCTCGGTGATGAATTTGCGATTTATTTCCGCAATTTGTTTCCTTTTTGCAATGCTGTATCGTTATACAGCACGCGTGTTGTAACGCTGCACGTTCCATGCCAGAATTATCGATAAAGCTCCCGGATAAATATTTTTTTCGTTAAAAAGTTCATTTATTTGTTGCATAAAATTGTTTTCAGAAAGAAAATAATAAATTCGTTGAAAATTCAGAGATATTAATAGCCTTTGATTAATTCATTCGACAATATGGGATTACTTACTTGTTCAATTTACTTTTATTACATTATTTTATTTATTAAATTCCATAATATGAATAATTATTTGAAAAGATATTCTGCTCCGAAAAACAGGTCAAATTTTAAAACTGTGGCGCAGAAGAGAAAGAATACCACCTGTATTGAATTTTGAACTAAAGAACTTTCGTCCTGCTTCAAAATTCGTAGAACGAAGGAAGAAACCACCTGCGAGTGACAAGGAAATCCGAACTCCAACAATTTGCCCAGTTTTAAAAATCTGTAACATTTCGATAATACCAATCGGAATATCTCTGCGAAAATTCATTTGCAGTATATCACAGAGATCACATGTCACGCAAAAATTATCGATATATCATTGGCTTGGTTTACTGCACCCTAACGGTAACGGCACTCGAAGTTTTCTCGAGAAATTGTAGGAAACCAATTGAAAAAACTGAGAGCAAATTCCACTGATCATTTACTTTACTTAAACCTTTTCATTGATAACAATTCTTGAATACATCGAAAATGGAACAAGGAAATGAAACAGGAGTTACTTCGAAGAAAGTTTTCCGCGAAAGGGATCAAGCAAGGAAGCCCGAAAGTACTCGCTGAAACACTCGTTCGTACAACGCTAAACCTTCCGTGGAACGTTTACAAGGGAAGCCGTATTTATTCAGTCGGCGTTCGGTGAAGCGGTTTGCGGCAACTAAAAACTCTGCAAGAAAATAAATGATGAAAAGAAAAAAATAAAAAGAAACAAGTACCAAAGAAGTATACTAACACGGGGCAGTAAATTTAATTCTAACCGTCGTTTTAACACCCGTTCACTCGTTACATCTAGTAGTATACAAAGAAACCGTGTTTACCGAGTATACACAGAAAAATCACTTGAGGAAAGAAAAGGAAAGGAACCGGCGCTGGAAGAGATCAACACGTCTATCGTCTGATTGAAAAGATTTGTCTCTCGATTACTAGATGCGATGTTCTTCAAACATACCTGAAGTTCCTCGATGAGTCTGTATACCGATCGGTACAGCGTCCTGTCAGTTCCTTCACCAGCAAGCAGTCTCTTCATGAGGAACCGTAAGATGCTGTCTCGCGCGCGCACCTATGATCATCCCTTTTTTCTTACCCCTTTGGTCTCAGAAGCCTGCACGATCACTGACTGCAGCAGAGTCCACACAGCGCTGCGACACTCGCAGTACCGCGCTTCCTCGATCGTTAACGCGAAACTCGTGCACCACGAATCAACACTGAAAGCTCGTTCGAGAAGAAAACGGGGTGTACTACCCACACTCTTCGGGTCGGCGGTTCTCCTGGAGATTTTAAAGGATTACGGAGGAAAGAGCGTTGGTTTGTGACGCGAGGAACGAGCGCACCTACCTCGAGGAAGCGACGAGTTCGACTACCGGACGACGCCCGTCGACCGCGCAGCACCCTCTCGAAAACGCGGTGCGACGCGCGCGCATACACGCGGGAGAAACGCACCGAAATCTACGAGGAACAAGTGCAAAGGATAAGGGTTGCTTCGGCTGTCACTGATACCTTCGACCGTGTGGTTCTGGCGAGTTAATATCTAAAAGCTTACGAATGGTAGAATGAAAACGTGAAACGGAATAATTTTGAAAATACTGGGTAATAGAAATGAGAAACTAACAGTGGTTGTTTCTTTATATATATAGATGTATATGTGTGGAGGTTCTTGATAAAAGATATGACAAGGAAAGGATTAATAAATTTAGCGCGGGGATTGAAAGTAGTTATAGAGTAAAACACGTGAAATACGGAAAACGGAAGGTAGTCCGGCGCGTGTATAAATTCGCAAGAAAAACGACCCCGAAGATGCAATATAAAGAAAATAAAAAATTTCATGCGGTTTTTAACTAGATGTAGGAAAGAAGGTGAAGTTCGAATGCATGCATAGAAAGGTTGGGAAAAGAGATTCTGAATGTTACTTGCAATTTCTTAGAAAGGATCGACGAGTGAAAAGAAAATATCTCACAGTTTTTATGCAGTCATGCGGATGAGTACAGAAGATAATATGTAGCTAGGTTCGTGATATGAAATCTATTGGATGGGAGGATAGAAAGGGAGAACATGTGCAGTAAACTGGACTGAAAGGAAACAATAAAAAAAGATAGGGAAGATGTATTTTAGTAGCATGCGTGAGATTGTACATGTGGATGGGAAAAGGAAAGGGAAGCGACCTCAGTGCGCGTGATTGTGATAGTAACCCACCACCACTTAGTGTTCATCCTGGAAAAGGGTTCTACGAAAGTTCCCCGGATCCCTCTCATCCAAGGTTTCTCCATCCCCAGTGTCGAACTAGCGAGCACCTTTGCGCAGTCTCCAGATCGAACATCCTGCCATTGAGAGCACGAAAAGCTCGGAACAACGCAGTAAGGTCTTCTGCAAGGATGAAATGTTCCGACACGTGAGGGTTTGACGGAACTCCTTGTTGATGAGATTTCTTAGTAAACGTGACTGCGGATAGTGCATAGGCGAGTTTGGAGATGTAGCGGACAGTGGGATGAAAGCTAGACGTAAATCGTCTTTCACAAGATGTGTTGGCCGAAAAGTTGTGCGATCCTAAGATCCACCATGGAAGATTTATCTAATTGCACTGAAAATATTTTCTTCGACTACCGTTAAACTGGAGACGTAATACGAACGCGAAAGATATCATCGATTAGTGAACTTTTTCAAGTTTTTGGTATCAACCCGCGAGTTATAGTTGGAAAAGAGAAATTGCAAGAAGCGTTAATATTTAATTTTAGGAATATTGTTATCACGTAAAATGTAAAACTCAAACGTGTTAAGTTATATACATCTGATATAAGTAACTTTGATAGTTGTTGCTAATCGTTCGCTTAATAAATCTTTTAACTACACTTCCCAACTCAAAATTTTCCCTTTTATCCGCTAAGAACTTTACTGGTGTAATTATACAAGGAAATATTAATAAAAGTATGCAACGAATTATTAAGAGCGGTAGCTAGGCAAGACATGCAATATAATGGATGATAATCTGGAATCACGGTTTTAATTTCAATGTGCTTTTATTTGCGAAAGATACAAAGTATAAAAAAATAACATAAAGGATAACAGAGATGCTCGAAAATTATCCCTTGAGAGAAACACGTTGTAACGCGTGAGATGTTCGCGAATTCTCGTCTAACATCTAACATCTGAAAGAAAAATAAATAAGGGAATATAAGAATATTTCGTAAAAGGGATGCCAAATAAAAATTATTTACAGCTTAATGTGTTTAAGTAGAATTTTTATTATAGAAACAGAAAATCGTAGAAATTAAGTTAAAAGATGATATTATATGAAATTTAATGTATGTAATTTAATGTAAATTAAGTTAAAAGATGATATCATATGAAATTTAATGTATAGAGTCGCTGAATCGAATATCTAGTGGCAGAATAAATTACAAATATTACGATGGGACTTTGATCCTACTAACTGAGATAAGACAATTTTTAAGATCTTTTTCTATTCCATTCGCATATCGCGTACACAATAAGAACTTTAACATAAGCTGCGATACGCAGAATAAGCGGCATTAAAAAGAGGCATTAAATTGTCATAGGAACGTGTTATACATAGTATAGCATAGTTTATAGACTCTATAAACGCTACAATAATGTGCGATACATTACATGACAAGATCGTTCTATACTGTAGAACGATTTTATATTGAACCAGAGTTCGTTATTATATTGAGCAGAAATTAAGTAATAATTAAGCTATTAAACAGAAGATCGAATTAATGATATAAAAGTCCAAAAAAAAAAATTGAGGAAGAAATGGATTAAAAATATTTTTGTTCGTGGTTCGGATTAGCAAAACTCTGTTCCAACATCATAATTGGATAATGACATCATGGAATTGCAATGTCGAGTTCCATGATTCAACCTCTATCTCGAATTTTCTGTCAATATCTTATTTGCTTGTTAAATTGAAACTCAAACAACATTGTTCAGGAATTTCTCGTTACTGGAATTTGCATGCGTTTCACATTTTACCACTGGACAAAAATGGTAGTCAGAATTTAAGAAATTTTAAATAAATATCTCCAAAGTACCGTGATGATTATAGAAATTCTCGTTATACATTCAACATCATGTTTAAAAATTATTTTCGAAAGTGAATTGAAGCCTCTCTCTTTGAAGATCGTATCTTTTTTACCTTTCTCGTGGTCATTAAAGCGATTATTTACGCTCAACATATTCTATTTCCTTTTACGTCACGTTGACGCTATATCAGTCTCCTTTTCGGAGTTCCTTTCTCTCCTTGTCTCTCGCGCGTAACGTCGTTGTCCATCTTTGTCCGACTCACGCCAACGTCAGGTCAGTAACGATACAGCATTTCACCGAATGTTCAGTGTTATACTGACTACGCGTTGGAGTAGACGTTTGTGCATATAGTGAGTGAGATTTTGTGGTAAGTTTGCGTCATTTCCTCATATAACATTATTGCTTTGTGTCTTTTTAAGAATTTTCGCGTTAATTATGTGATGTAAGTAACTGAGTAGAACGATGTGCCACGTAGAAACGAACGACGCAATTTACGGTTTCTCCATAGCTTGGCAAGGTCAATGGATTAAAAGATTGCAAATTCAATGTTAACAATGTGTTTTCTAGTGTTAAGATCTAAATTGTTGGCAATTTAATTCAATTGTTGTGCATACTCGAGAAGTACGTGTTTCATTTGTACGTTTAGTACATTTGATGCGTTTGAGGTTAGGTATTCCTATACTAAGGAGTACAAGGATAGATATGACGAGTGAGGTTAAAAAGTGAGACTAGTGAGATAAGGTCAGGTGAGGAATAGAACACCTGCTTGAGTTAGGTTATATGTTGCCTGTAATTACCGCTGAAATTGTAAATCTAGTTATTCTTTTGTTTTCATTATTCACTTTTGTGATCTAAAATTAACATTAAACATTGATTCTCAGCTTTGATATGTTTACCACTTGGTGAACATTCTTTATTTAATATTTGTTTAATATAACCTTAATAGAAATCCAAAACATCTTCTATTACTAGAATTAATAGAATAGAATCATTGATAAAATACTTTTGGCGTCCATTATTAATTTTAATGTTGGACACGTCTTCTGGTTTTATAAACTTTTTTTTATTGTTTTTTAATTAATAAAAAGAATAGAGAGAATAGTTATATTATTATAATTCTGCAAAATTCCACGAGATATTTATATTATGATTGCAGTTTATTTGGAATAAATGTTATGTGAATTTCTCTAATTACATTTCTTTATTAAGTCAGTATTAAATATTCGATATTTTGTAAGTATGTACTTGTCTTGAATGTACGTCTGATGACATGGAAATACGTTGTACGTTGCGTGACGTTTATCTATCCCTAGGCGATATATAGTGTAAAGACTCCATAAAATATTACACAATATTACACATAGCATTATTACGTATTAATTTTTAATCAACCCTTTATCAAATAATTTTATTATTATAGTACTTAAAGTAATATAATTTAAAACGACCAAAGAATAATTAAATCTACGTATAAAATTAGGTTGAAAGAAAAACATTTTTTTAATTACAGAAAATGTTGTCCAGTTCTATACTGGGTATCCTTCTGGGGACACTCTTACTTATTACTTCGGTTCCCGATGCAGCCTCATACACTAGTAAGTAAAAATTTAATAAATTTAAGTAGACCATTTTAAAAAACTTTTTCTTAATTCAGATATATATAAATTTCTGTAATGAATAAAATAATATATAAAATATATCGTATTAATAAAATATCGATTAAAATTTAAATATGTATATTTCTACAGTACTTGTTTAAATTGCTAATTTGTTGTAATTGTGGTATTACGAGCCAGCTTAAATCATGGTGTTGCAATTCAATTGCCAATGGCCAATCGTTTCGTTTGATCGGGATTAAGTGGGCTTAATGGAAACAAATGATCGTTTTTAATCTCTAACTCGACCAATGTAATTACATCGACCTTCGTCGTAATCGTCGTCTTTGTCCTTTTCCGCTTCGTAATCTTATTAAATAAGGAAGAAGAAACCGTAGCAGGAACCAAGAGATTTAATGACATGTATATTCGAATCCTAAACTCAACTATTTATTTCTAGTCGTCCATGTTTATATTCTTATTAATGGTCGATCTTTGAAAATACTTATACGAGCAAATTTTTGTTTTGTTATTGGAATTATATTGGATTATATAGGACCCTGTATTGGATTTTCCAAGAATATAACACTTTAACGTTGGCTTGGAAATATATTTCACAATTCCTGTTTATCACATAAGAATAATTTCCTGTTAGAAGCTTTACGTAATCAAGCTTATTTAGAAGCTTATTACAAGCGTCTCGAGAAAAGTCATGCCAATAAACAATTTTCCTAGATATATCCGAATTCGTTTCAGAAACAAAGATATCTCATTAATTGTTTCCGTTGAATTGACAATCTTACTACTCAATCAAATGGCTTAAATAATACATATGTATAGAATATGTATAGAATAGTTAGAAGATTAATAGGTATATTTCTGATTCATTAACTATCCAATAGCAAGTTTCCAAAGTGAATAAACTATTTGTTTTAAAGTTAAAAATTACCATTTCTGTTAAAAGGGATGTTATAACTATTATAACTGGTTGGAGTAATTTTTAAATTGTTCCAGAACTTCTCTCTTAATTTTCCTGTGAAGCTTTTTTGCGAGTTAAATGAGATGTTGAAAATGGAGTTCTCTTAAATGGCTAGAAAAATACCGAGACTAAAACCTTTTTTTTAATATTGATTCGCTATTCAAAATATATTCTGAAATATATTCCTAATATATTTATTGCAATGCAATTATAAAAAAGGTAATCTTATTCATATACATTTCTATTTCTACGTTTATTTCGTTAAACGTAATACATACATTAAATAAGGAGTACCCGTTATCACCAATATGTCATTATTTGATCAGAGCCCCAATGCTCTTGACCAAATTGATATAATTAATTACCGGACCTTAATTGCTACCGTTGAATTGATATTTACGCAAAATGTGACTGTTATAACCGCATATGTACATTTCATTTTCACGGAAGATGAATTGAAACGCTGTTCGCTCCGTCTCAATTTATTTTTCATAATTATTGTTATTTCCACGGTTATCACATAACACCGTGTATCACTTCGAGAATCATTTTGCCGCCTGTATTAACGTATTTCGATTGATTCCTTACAATTACAGTTGTCGGTCTTATCACATAATATCATGCATTGCTTGAGAATTATTTTGCAGCCTATATATATAATACCTCTATTGTTTCTACGATTCTTTCGTTCTCCCTTTTATTCTTGAATATGACAAACGTTTAAGGACAATTAGAGAGAGGATCATTAGCCTAGTTTTAATATTCTCTTTCTAGCTGCCCATCCTTTTATTCCATTTCTTCGTATCTTCCCAACACGTAGGCAGAGGTGGATAACACCAAGCTGGGCGTTAACTCGGCAGCTGCTTCTCTCTTTCTCTCTCTCTCTCTCTCTCTCTCTCCCTTTCTATCCTCTTTCTCCTTCCCTTGCTGCTGGATAATTGAGAATCGATGGGGTTATATGGGGATGACGCTGTGGTGCTTGAATAGAATTACGATTAGCAGCGTTACACCGATGCAAGGCTTGGTTGGATAACGTCAGGTAAATGTGCGCTGGAAGTTGTATTTTCACTGCAAGAAACGTTTCCTCTAGTATTTACTAAATGCGGATGTACGAGCTTTTTCACCGCGTCAAATGAAATTGGCAAAGACACTTATGCTCTTGTGAATATTGATTCAAGTTGCGAGAAAAGAATTCCAAAATTTCTACTTAATTTACAT
The DNA here is from genome assembly GCF_040668555.2 of Bombus flavifrons. NCBI lineage: Eukaryota > Metazoa > Arthropoda > Insecta > Hymenoptera > Apidae > Bombus > Bombus flavifrons. The sequence goes on along the minus strand of NC_138455.1, from coordinate 3,410,561 downwards.
TTCGATTTGTTTATTACAGTTACAGTCTGGAATAATGTCGTCTTATATTGCTTCGTTATTATTATTCGTTATTTGAAAACATTTAATATAAATTTTTAGAACCTAATCGCTCATTTGCAATTCAGCAATTGTCAACAGTCAAGGCTTAAGTCAAGACTTAATTGTCAACCAGCAAAACTTAACAGTTGAGGCTAAATATAAAAAGTAATACAATACCAAGACCATGTACTTTGAATACGTAATCACACAATTATTAATTGTGGCCAAGGACGCTGATATAAAGAAATGACAGAATTGACCGACTATAGATATTTAGTTATTTATCAAGTTATACTTTATTCACTAAGCAGCGGCTTCAGTTACTCAGTTGCTCAGTTTCTATTTGAAGTTTTAGTGGAACTCTGCATAGGATGTGAGATATTGAGTTAAAGTCACTTAAATGTAAATATACTTACTCTGTTTAATAGTTCCACGTTACATGGCCGGGCAACTAGGCATGTATGTCCTTAAAACAAGTTTTAACAGCTATCTATGCAACAAATAATTACTGGCAACTACATTAATGTCATTAGTGATATATCGATATAAAACAATCTGAAGGACTGTGCTTTGCGACCAGCCTCTATCAGATGGTCTGTCTATAGTAAATATTTTATGGTTACATAAATATACATCACTTCGAACATTTAAGTTTCATTTCTTCAGTGTCAGGTGTGTCCTCGAAAATATAAATTTCCATAAATGTTTATACTCTACTGATTACATAGATAAAACATCGCATACATCATATTCAGACGTGTTGCTAATTAGTTTGCTAAAGTCCCTAGATGGTTTAAATAGTACTTAAAAATAAAATCAGTTCTGAAACTTCGTAGACCTATCGTGTATATTTCAGGAACGCTGATGGCATCAAAAAGTTCCAGAAGTATATTTTCTTGTGCTACAGTATAAACCCACAATCCTGTGAATATATAACGGTGGTACTTCTCGGCGAAGTACGCATCGTTTACGTGCACTTTTCGCGCGACCCGAAATTAAAGCTTCCGTACAAGCCATTTGATCAGGAGTATTAGAGTCTCCGGTATAAATTCCATTTATAACACGTCCCTTTCTTCGAGTGAACTTTTAACGAACCATATCCAATTGCGAGATCATGGTATATTACTGGAACTTTCGCCACTAAACGAAAACTCACGGAGGGGTTACTCTCTGGTTTGCAGAGTATGGAAGGACATGCAAGGACATCGGTTGCAGGAGGGATGAGGTCTGCGTGATGGCCGAGGATCCTTGTTCAATTTACCAACGAGATAACTGCGGTCGTTATCCGACTTGTGCAAAAGCTCATCCAGGCGGTAAGAATGTTGTTGACCTATCCATAAATATAGTTTTCCTGTCTCATCTCGATGAGGAATAGACGGGACACGGAAAATGGGAAGAGGAATAAAATTCTGCACGATTGAATCGCGGTTGATGACGGCGGTTCTCGTTAACTTTGCATAAATGATAATCAATGATTTTAATTCGATTACGTTTCTTATCGAACGAAATTCATTTTAATGCAATTTTTGATTCGCGAATGATATATCCTGTAGTGATACAGCATTTTCGAAATGAAGATATTAACGTATCGATATTCCTATCAATTAACGAAGTCGTGTAACGAATACTGCACAATTATTTCGAATTATATATTACGCGAATACACAGTAATGAATACTTGTCGTCGTATCAATGGAAATTAAAGTGTAGAGAATTTAGGATATAATAATGATTCATGCATAGAAGCGTGTTTGGAATATGTTACTAATCAAATATAGTCTGTTGTGTTTTGAATTAGAATGTGTGTAACGCGAACGTTTCAACCCCTTTCGGTGCATAAATTATCGATAGCTCCATTACTCTTCAATCAATTACAAGCTCATTAAATTTTAATCTATTGTATGTAAGTTACTGACCAATCGCATACGAAATTGTTCGCTTTATGATCGATAATACTAATAAATAGTACTTGAATATTTTAATGAATTCAAAATAAATTACACCGGTTAATCGCGTTTATCAGACTTCATAATTATTATACAGTTAGCCATTTCTAACTTCAGTACTATCATATTCGAAACATATATCCGATGAACCTAAATGCATCGTTATCGATCTCGTTGTTTGCTTTTTTTTTAAGGAGAACTATATTTATCATTTTGGTCGCTGTTTCCTATTATCGTTTAAATATCATCCATATTATCAACGCGACTGATCGTGAACTGAAAATGCGAGGGATTCAAAATAAATATGTAATCTCTCTTATTTGTAGGTGCTAGTTGTGCAAGCACTATATGTGGGGAAAATGAATACTGCAAAACCGAAAATGATGCACCGACGTGCGTGAAAAAATCAACGGCAGTTGGTGAGTGTTTAAATTATTTCATCTTTTATTCGTTACTACTGTGATTGATTATGCGTACACGCTTGTTGATTAGCATGAAAACTTAAGTGCATGTCAGAGGTACAATGAGCAAAATGTATGAAATTGAATTACGCAGATGAGAGACGAATACAATATTGGCAAAAATTGTTGCATTTGATTTAAATGGATTGCCAATATTACATTTTATCTAAAACTTTATGAACTTTGTTGAAATTATCAAATATATGCAATTAATCATGTGTTATTATATGCGATTTATTAATTTATAGTTCATTAAGATATATTAATTAAAGAACGCTTTTACTTGTAATACGATATTATATAAGAGTTATGGAATAATTTCATTCTATATTTGCTAATGGAACTTTAAGCTGTTGTAATCCTCTCTCCATTGCGGTAAAAACAAAGCTTTATACCAGGCTTTTTTCCCTATTTTTCATATATGCATATTTTTATAAAATGAATGGAATTATTTCTTTGTTGAAATTTATAACTTTTTAATTGGTTGGAATATTCCATCGAGTTTTATCCATTTGATGGCTTTAAATATCTCAGCTTTAAAATTTTGAAACTAGATTTTGAAACTAATTTTGAAGCAAAACTAAACCTGATTTACATCGTTCTTTATTAACGTATAAGACCGTGAATCGTTTCGAATGCAAATTACAGTCACGCGTGTTGGATTCATTAAAACTTCCGGTGTTCTTGGCCTTAAATATCATACGTAATGTTCCATACGAATCTTCGTTATTAAAATTTATTTTATCTTACGAGTCTAGCTGACTTTTCACAGTATTTATCCTTCTAACAATACACCTTTGTAAGAAGATTTTTTATTGCATATTATAGTTTAAGATATGAAATATCTTAAATGTAAGTGCAACAGTTCGGTAAAATCCATTTCTTATGAAGTAGAATTAAAGTTCTCAAAATAAAATGGCATTTAAAAACATAGAATTTCCATAATTTTTCGACATATTGGTAAGTGTAGAGCGGGATGTAACGTAACGTAGCGAATCCCAAGAACCTGTATGGCAAATTTTTTACTCTTCTTAACTTTTTCGAACACGACCTTTCCATTATCGTCTCTTCCTACACGCAAACGTATAGATGCGCATATACTCACGTAGCGTTATAGGATTTTGAAGAAATTGCTCTCGAACGTATAAACTTTTAACATCCTGTCGAAGAAGGAAAGAAAAAGTATATTATTCTAGTTGCTAGCGAAATTGATTTCGAACGCGTGGTTTATGCAGTTGCGTTAAAATTTCTTCGTTACACAAAAATAAAATGACGTCTGAAACTATTCATTGTATAATCATATTCAATTTTCACTATCTAATAATGAAGTTAATTATTTGTACAAACGAATATTATGAATTACGATATATTTTCAACTTTCTCTACGATAGTTTCAACGCAGGACTGCTTCAGCATGTAGCATGGATCTTTTCAACGTTCACTTCTAACGCTTTCCAATTATCTTTGCATACGTAACAGGGGATGAAAATAACGCAGCACAATTTTCAGAATTCTCGCATAGCACCTTCGTTCGACTAACTCCGTTAAAGCGAGTCACTCTAAAAATCTCCAATTTTTTAGCGAAACGTTTTTAGTCGGAATGCGTTCACGTAGTCGTAACCAAGGTGTCTCCCGTTTTTAGTATGAAGCTCCTATCATATTTTGACAATATTCGTTTCTTTCTGTTTGATGTTCCTATTGATTTTTAAAATTCCTTGATTATAAATGAGGAATACCCTAGAGATAAAATACGACGTAGAAGAGGACGATCTTTTCAGGATACGATTCAGCGGGCGTTTCTTACGTAAACGGACAGCGAACCAACAACGACGAGAATCACGATAAGACCAGCAACAGCGCTAGCAATTCGAACCCATACGCGAATGCTAATGCACCCCCGGCTCCTGCTGATCCAGCAGGAGGATACCATCAAGTGAATTCTGGCAGCAATTTGGGTTATCCAGCATATCCCAGTAACAGCGCTTCTAACAGCGGTTCTAACAGCGGATATCCGCCTTATCCCTCATCGAACCAAGGAAATCGGCAACAAGATTTAGGATATCCGCCGTATCCAACGCACAACAGAATGCCAGTGCCTGGACAAACCTATCCCGCTAGACAACCTGGTCAATCCAATTATCCTACTTATCCAGGACAACCTGCTTATCCAGCGCCGCCAGGATATCCTCAACAATATCCCGGGTACCAGAATTATCCTTATGCGAATTATCCTAATGTGAATTATCCCAGTGCGAATTATCCTAATCAGAATCGTATGTACCACAATAATGTGCATTCTGGTTATCGAAGAAATAACGCCATCATGCAGTCTCCGTCCTTAATGATTATCTATTCAGCAAGTCTTATCATGGTATTGGTGAATAGATTATCATGATTACATGCGCATTGGGTTCTAAGTGTCTGTTAATGCTTTATTCGATATGGTTGAATAATAGACGAATCTTGGGTGGCAAACTTTTGTTTGTCTGATCAACATTGAATTATATATATATAATTATAGAGAAATCTTAGTGGAATTGTATATATTTATAATATGTACACGTAATTATGGAAAGAGATTATAAGTACCTTCACTACTTTCGTCCAGTAGATTTAGAGAAATTTTTTTAGCGTGTACCGTGTATAATTTCTGGATATTTTTGTGTTGAAGTTAGTGAATTCAATGTATATTCTTCCTCTCTCTCTCTCTCTCTCTCTCTCTCTCTCTCTTTATCTGTCTCTTTTTTGCTACTAATTTATTTTTTACATTTCCATAATTTAAAAATACATTATTGTAAATTAATATCTTTAGAAGATTCAATAACAGGTTGTAGTAACGTTATGTTATTTCATTACTTTCTGTTGTTTCTTTTAGAATAATATTTGAGAAAGAGAAAAATATACAAAAATTACAAAATGCTTTACGAAATTACAAGATGCTTTAAGGAATTATTGTTTAAGATATTATCTCTCTATCATTTTTCTTTTTTGCTCAACGTTTTCCTATCTTTATAAAAGATTCATTCTTAAAATTGTAGTTACCCTTTGATATTTTACTATAATGCATTACGTGCCTTCCAACGTGTCTTTCAGCCAGTGATCGCTCTTTTTGTAATGCATATATGATTAATGGAGACGCAGAAAGTATAATTACATTTTCCATAGAGAATAAGATTTTCAAACATGTTGGGTGCTGAAAATGCATTTGACTGATTAAAGTCACGCTGTTTGAGGTGAAAGTTCTTCCATTTGATGCACTCTTTTTATTCGTGTTCTACCTCAGAATTTGATGACCTATTTTTTTCTTTTGATGTACACAATGATTTTGCAACTTGTCAAAATGTATGTTTCCAGCGATAGATTAAAAACAAGAAATATGTCATCAAGTACGTAAGTTGACCAATTCCTCAAGCACGCTGATTGCAATGAGTCGATTAATTTGGTACCTGATATTCTGAGTATGATCGACGAACAAAATTATTCACTTCTCTTTAAACGAACAAACTATCTTCACGTGAATGTTTTATCTTCCCTTTTTTACACAATGCACATAATTAGGTACTGAGATGATACGTTTTCGTTGCGAGCCAGATATTTTTGCCGTCCGAAAAATAATTTCTCTTAGCATTAATAAAATCGATATATCTGCATTGATGTATATTTATAATACGTATACAATTATTTCTATATTGATGAATATATGAAACCAGTGGCTATTGTGCGAACTCGTTGAATCGGAATAAAAATAATACGATTTCTATCAAATTCATAGATTTACTACAACTACCTGTCATCTGCTCTCATTAAGCTGCAGTCGCCTGGGAACAGGCTTTAGGATTAATTTCTCGAAGACGTAGCAAACACCGACTGATCTCGTTATCGTGTCGAACCCTGACACCTCTTATCTACTTCAGCGTGCGACGTAGAAGTACTTTGTAGGTCACAGTTCTTAGCTGGCGGATAGTCATTTTACTTTTATCAGCGTTTCTTTCAGCATTTTTTTTTGCGATGTTTTTATATTGCCCTTTTGTTCAAAAGGAACTACGATTTCCAGATATCTACTTTTAAGATATCTACTTCTGTTCTAATTTTTACTTCGATTTAATTTACTTTTATTTTATTATACATACATTATCTAAAACATTTACTTATTTTTATTTCATCTAATTATAGCTACAGGTTTATTAATATCCATTAAAGGCTTAAGAATTAACTCAGGCAATTGATATTTTTACTTGTCAAAAATAAATTGATGCCCAAAATTGAAGAGTGGAAGTACAAAGTGTAAACGAATTAACAATTATTAGAATGCATGTTTAAGGAGAGATAACTTCATCATAACACTGGTACGCAATAATCGTTATTTCTAACATTAACTAACGGCTTATATATTGTGTGCGTCGAATTTAGTTGACTTTTAAGTACGATATAGCTTTTGACTACCACTCTTCAATGTGACAGTGTATCCAACACCAAGACCAGGAAAGATAAGACCAACTCCACCTACTCCACCACCGAGATCTTCTCCCAGTGGATACGGTGGAAGAGTCAGCGGTAACTCGGGATCCAGAAACACTATTGGAAGTGGTTCTATTTTTAATCGTTTGTTCGGGAATGATCGTTATGGTGTAACTACTCCTAGGAGCCGTACTCAGCAAAGTGGTAACGGCTATTACGATACCCATACCTCTGTGGATGATCAGGGAAACCGAATTTGGAGATTTTTTGGTTAAATGGAGTTCATTGTCAATTTATAACTTACTTACCTTATGTTTAGCTTTCGCTTTAGCATCGCATCTTACTTTCTACACTAGAGGCTGCAGTTATATCGCAAGACATACCATATCTATATAAAGAAAAAATTATATAAAAAAAATGTCCAAATTGTGCCATTTTTTGTATCTAGTGTCGATATACGAGATATCTTGTCGATAAAGAAGTACTTATCTTTAAAATATTTACTCTAAACTCTCTAATATTTAATCTTTTATTCAGTAACCTAAATTATGACGATGAACTAATTTAATTTTATATTATCTCCAGTTTTGTAGGTGTCATATTATCTTATGAATGACTGTGGTTTCTTTCATTATAGTGCCATGTTACGGTTGTGCGATACATTTTTATTACGTTGTTATGACATATAGGTCTATTAAATGTATAGTACTTAACAAGCATTTGAAACATTTTCCCATGTAACGAACAAATGTAATAAATATATGTAATTCTTCAGCATACTATGGATGGTCTTAATTTGAGTAATTCCAGAAATGTAATTCTTTATAAAACAATACAACAATTAGATGCCAATAAAATGAATTATAAATAAGATTATGTAATTGTTTAAAATACTCCACGCATTTAGAAAGTCGAGACACATCTATGTGAATCGTTTATTGCAGTAGCACACTTACAGCCTTCAACACTTTTGACAAACAGAAGTACAAGCACATGTAATTGCATGACTGAATTACTCGTTGCATAGCCTAGCTTTCAAACAGTAACAAAAAACGAATAATCAAGATACAAAAATAATTCAATCACACATACGATATTAAAATACATTTACATTATAGTTAGCTCAATAACATACTAATTCAAATAGTACAGTTGCTCGGGCATTGGCAGCGATATTGACTGTGTCGGCAAGGCTGCTTGTGCAACACAGAAGTGTGATAACATTTAAGTTGGACTCGGCATGGCATGGGGCACAAACCGGAAGAGAATATTTCTAAAAAATTAGGAGATAGATAACGAATTGTTCGCAGAGTTCGATAGTGACAACAAGATAGTCAGAAGACGAGAAAGCGCCAGCGACGTGGACTCTTCTGCGTCTGACGTTCAGACGACAAAGGGATCGCAATCGGGATATCCATCTGGAAGCGGATATCCTAGCTCTGATTCTTCCAAAAATTCCGATTCATTCTCTGCAAGTCAACCAAAATCCGAAAGCCCAACCAGATCATCCGGTTATCCAAGTAACTCTGGTTATCCTTCGAACTCCAATTATCCATCCAGTGGTTCGTCAGGTTATCCTTATAGCTCTGAAGGTTATCCTTCAAGAAGTTCGGGATACCCATCTGAATCAGGAAGCTCATCTGGTTATCCATCGAGAAGCAGTTCTGGTTATCCCTCTGAATCTGGATATCCTTCAAGAAGCTCGTCTGGTTATCCATCAGGATCCGGATATCCTTCGAGAAGTTCTTCCGGTTACCCTTCGGAGTCTGGTTACCCTTCGAGAAGTTCTTCGGGATACCCATCAGGATCTGGTTACCCATCGCGTAGTTCGGCCTATCCATCAGGATCGAGCGGTTATCCTTCCAGTTCCGGAGGATATCCAGCGAGCTCCGGTTACCCTAGTAGCTCCAGGACGAACGAAGAAAGTGTTAAAAGGGTAAATGCCAATTCGGTGAATGCCGCGTATCCTGGATATCCTAGTCAGGCTAGTCGAAGCAATTCTGGATATCCTTCACAGTCAGGATATCCTTCACAATCTGGATACCCATCACAGTCTGGATATCCTAGCCAGTCTAACCCATATGGTAACTACTATCCTGGATATAATCAAGGTTACCCACAGGCATATTCACCCCAAGGAAACTATCCTCAAGGGTACCCACAAGGATATCAGCAAGGTTATCCACAAGGATATCCGCAAGGATATCAGCCTCCTCCTCCTCCTGCCAGTAAAAAGCCTAACTTTGGAGACCAGTTAACTAATATAGCTAAAGATCTTGCTGGGAGAGTTTTAACTCAAGCGATTATAGATAAAGTTAGTGGAAGATCGCATTAGAGTTTTAGAAGATCTTATATATTTTTAAGATATTATTATATATACGATTAATTATGCTTTCTTCAAGATAATCAATGCTTATAGCGATGTTACTCTATGTTAAATAGAATTACTAACAGATTGTAGAAATAAATTCTTCAGTAAGATTTATGATTTACTGATTATATCATTGCATTTTATTGTCTTAACGGGACATTTTTCTTTCAAGTACCTTATAATTTTACAAATGACATAAGTTTTAATGTTTGTAGGGAAAATTGTTAGTTTCTGCGTTCTTTCTTTAGGTTTACTGTTCTCATAATTAAAGAAAAAATCAGCTAAAGTTGAGTCCGTCCACTCGACCAACGCAGACGTTCTTTAAAATAACCTCGTACTCTGTTTAATTATCATACAATTGGTGTGTATGACACGTCGCCTGAGGACTAGACCCTGTTTATTTGACGAAACTATTTTAGGCACGTTTAAAAACTGGTCGATCGTTGCTACGAAACTGCAGGTGTCAAAATTCCTGGATTTAATAACAAAATTCTTGGGTTTAATAACAAAATTCCTGAGTTTAATAACAAAATTCCCGAGTTTAATAGCAAAATTCCTGAGTTTAATAACAAACTTCTTGACTTTAATCACAAAATTTGTGAGCTTAATGGTATTCGTGAAATTTAAACATATTATATCGTATATAATAATTACAATAAAAATTTGTATTATTCTTGCGGAAAGTGAATTTTATCTTTAAATACAAATAAAAAATAAAAAGAATAAACTAGTTAAAAATTTATAACGATAATTTTACATGTGGTATTTTCTTGCTTTCTCAATTTCAGTATCATATCAGTGAACTGATTATTTATAATCAATGTGTCAAAGTTATAAACACGGTAAAATGATTTTTAAACATTTCAATTGTATTATACGTTACTTATCGATTATCGGAACATCAGTATACAAACTTAACAGTTAAGCGACAAATTTCAAAAACGTATTTCTAAAATAATGAAATGTTAATTAATTAAATATTATTATTTTCTAATTTCTAAGAATGTGACAATGCAGGAAAATCAATTGTATATGTGTATTTAATACAAAACGGAAGAAATTCTGATCTACTTATTTTTCAAACTATCTTCAAATTAGATAATGGATTTTAATATATTTTATTTAAGTAATGTAAATTCGTTTCTTCGTTAGTAATATTTAATCTCATTTTGTAAAATGATGGAGGATTACTATATGATGATACAATCGTACCTCGATTTTAGCGGCTGAGGGAACAGATCAATAAATCCGTGCGCTTCGAAGGATGCTAGATGGCTCTTGCACCCTCTCTGCGAGGATAGTCCTGCACCCCTATTTCAGGTAAACTCGACGGCGATATTTCTTCAATCTGCACAGTCGTGCCGCATCCACCGCTGGTTGCGTACCTATCTCGCGGTCTTCAAAATACTTCCTACACGCATCTCTTTCCGATAAAAGTTCTTGAAAGTTGTATTCAAAATTAAATGTGATAGAAACGTGTTACGAATTTTGTCACGTAATCGCTATAAATAAATTAAAGGAAGAAAAGAAACTCTAAAGTAAATTAATAAAAAAAAAAAAAGAAAATGGAAAACGATCGTGTAGATGACAAATAATCGAAGAAATCATTATCAGTGAAGTGTTCCTGAAAACTTTGTCGTGAAATAGGAAATAATTTTATTTTTAGTCGTTTTTATATTTTCTCCCGACTCTGATATTGTCTAAGCACGTGTGTCGTTACGTTTCATAAATTTTTAATTTTTCTGTTACCGCTCGTTTATTTATGGACGACGGTACTTACTAAATCTCGTTAATACGCACAGTTTTCCCACGAGAAACGAAAGAACAACATGATTTTTACGAAATTTAAACGCAAATTAAATATTTCGCAACTTTACAACGAATAACTAGCTTTGAGATTCGTGTGGATTATTTTGTTAAAGTGACGTACGTTTTACGGAGAGTCTTATTACTGGACGATATCATAAAAAGCTATTTGACGAGAATGTGTCAAGAAAGTTTCGTGGGATTTAGGTTGAAAAATATAATTTAAGCCGCGTGAATGGTGATAGCTGTGCGGAAAGTGCGAACAATTTACCCAAAATATCTGAATATTTTACCGACAGTTTCCACGTAATATTTCTTTAAGTATGATATCCATCTTTTGTAACGCAAGAACGATCAAGAAAACGTGACCCAGAAAAGTGTGAGATCGAATGCAAGTTACATGATATTCTGATGTTTAACGTGCCCATTAAATCAAAGTTCCTTACTAACAAAAGAGGAAAGGAAAAAGAGATCGAAGTTGACAGATTTTATTTAACAGGAAGGTCTTCGAAATTTTATATCAACGGTCCATTGAATAATTCTTCACGCGCTGGATTACCGATTAACTAACACGCATATGAGAAAATTACAATAAAGTATTACAAATTCTAATCATCGTTTGAAACATCGTTTATTGTGTGAAGAAATGACGTGATAGAATGTTAAATTTGGATGTGAATGCGCTCGAGTTCGGTACAAGGATATACGCATTTAGGTGTCTTCGTGCTATCATGATATCGAAATCAAAGATGCATCAACTATATTCATCAGGGACATATTTGTCAAACGAGAGTTGCAGCAATTAGTAGCCGTTGGACGACCAATCATGAATCGATCTATCTGCATCAGTTACGCCTTATGAGCCTTAATCCGGTAAAAGGAAGGGCGGGTGATCGTTAAACCCTCTCGATATCAGCGCGTGAGGACCAAGGTAATTAAATGAAGATCGTCATAAATTTCATTAATAGCCACGAGATGCTTGTAACATCCTGTCGTATTCGAAGCCACGTGTTCTATCGATAATCTTTCTGGCTTTCAGACGAGCAAGAAACGTGATTCTTTTCTTTGTGAAATTATTATGTTCGTGGAATACTCAACTGTGACCGTAGCTACGAAATGTTGTTTTATATTCAATGACGTTTCGATGGAAATCTTTTCTTTATTCCCAATTTCTCGTTCTTTAATAAATTGGCTGGAACAAGGGTAAAAAGTACGGGAACAAGATGTATTATAAAAGAATGTATTGCACAATAATAATGTACAAATTGAGAGAGGAAGCCCCTTTGCGTTTCAATCTATATGATATATTACATTTATATATGAAAGATACGTGGTTTTATATCGTTTTGCTGGACGAATGAAATTCTTTTACGATCTAACGTTCTTTTATGGTGGAACTGACATTTTTATTGTTTAAAATAGTATAAAACATAGAGAGGGAGAGAGAGTATCGTAAAAAAAAAAAATAGTGGGCGGTAAAGTGGCATGAATTAAAAATTTTGATTCTTCAGAAATGTAGCGAACAAGGAGGTAAAGAATGTTGGTAGTTGGAACACCATAGTTTTTTATACGTACTGCAGAGTGCAGAAATATAACTTCGAATAATAGGAACATGTAATGCATATGTAATTTTCCCATATTTTACAGTATTATTTAAATTTAATTTAGCCAACTGAAACACAATAGACTTCTTTTGAATGTGATGATTAATTTTCATATTCCATGTTATTTAATGAACTTTATTTGTGAGATTCGTAATTTGAAATATATCGAATTAAAATTACTATATAAATTTGCAAAATTCCAATATCGTAATAGTAGAATTTCGTTATTTCTGTCTATAAATATCAAATGCGAATATATGGGATGGAGACAAAATTTATTGGATAATAACACAATATTTTTTTTATCTTTATACTCCCCCTGGCTGGATAGAATTTCATCTATCTGTTCGCGTATTTTGATGTTATATGTTACTTGTATAAAGCGAGTGGTTTTATCGTAAGTTTCTTGCCACTTTAGACCACTTAGCTTCTCTAATTTAATCTGATAATATTTTGAATATCCACTTATGTTGAATTTACCTATATTATTTATATTTGCCTAAGTGAGAACGGGGGCTAAATAGAACACTCTTTTTACGGAGTCACAAAGAGGGGATCGCACGTGCTCTCAACGTGACCTGAATTTCGATAAGGCATTGCTATCAGTCAAACACGACTCGAAACGGGTCAATTTTTATTATTTCTTCTCTTTTCTTTGTTCGATCTTCATCAGGAGAATTGTCAATTTTTAACTGACAAAGAGAAATTTAAAAGAATATACACGGAAGTCAGAGAGTTGTTGCTTTTAGAATATTTCATAAAAATATCGATTGTAATTTTGTCCATAAATTGTAATTTGTATCGATTTTGTCCATATCGATCATTTTTTAATATGTCGTAGAAATCAAAATTTCAACAACATTTTCTTATACATTTAAGCGTCGCTGGGCCTTAGTTTTCCAGATATTCGCGAAAAGCTGTCGCTATCGGCACAGTGAATTCTGTCTATAATTGTGCTGTCCGTGACAGCGTATGAGCACTGGTTGTGGCCGCCTCACGACGGTCAGATAAAGTGACATCTAACCCAATCTTATATAAATTATAGACAAAAGATAAGAATTAGGCTTGGTTTAGACGTTATTTCATCTGGTTAATACCAACCAATACTAACGCATAAGTTGTCACGGACGCATAATTATAGGCAGAATTCAGTATGGCGATATCGATAATTACCAAAATATGACTTCTCGTCGGGGAAAGAACTGTGAGAAAATGTGACATTGAACGTACATTGCATTTCATATTTTACACTTTAATAGCTTTAAACGACTTTAATTGCGTCATGTCAATAATTTATTGCGTGACGATTATTTTTAATGTGATATTGAAAAATTAGCGTTTGATTACGTAGATCGAGTTATTACTTCCTTTAGTCCATCTCGTGATTGCAAGCAACAGTCTTAAATAATTCGATTCGGATGTGACAGACGGCGAGTAATTTCATCGAATTAAAAGGAACTTCTTAAAGTGTAGATGTGATGAATTAAACTTATTTATCTTCCAAGAAGTGACTTTATTATTTGTGACGTGATATATAGGAGCTCGGTATCAGTCTGAATAAAAGCGATTAAAATCAAACGATTTCATAGAATTGTAGAATATTGTATGTTATGTTTAGCGAAATCTAATTTTAGTTTAGCTTAATGGCTCCGTGTTTAAAGGGAAGAGGAATCTATATCCAACACATTAGTCAAATTTGAAATATGGATACGAAATTTGAATCAGAACGCTTTGCGCCTCGTGTGTAATTTAAGCTCCACGTGTCTGGATAAGTAAACCTGTTAGCCGTTGAGAGATAAAATAATTCGACAGTGCAACTAATATTGCTTACTGATGTATTAACTACTTATTGTATCAAATCAAACGTATTTCGCAGCATAAGAAGTGTTATATTGAATAAAAAATCCGTTTCTTTACAGATCGACAGCTGGTGGAAAGAAAATCATACTTGATCCCTTAAAGACACGACGTAAGAATTTACTAAAATTCCATTAATCGCAAGGAATTTTGGGGGAAATTTGTATATCAGATATACGCCATCGAATAGATTTTTCTACAAGATTCGAGAATGACTTCTAGAAATACAGAGTATTAAGTTTTTTAACTGCAGTGTTTACTGACGTGATACATTTACTGTCATAGGCAAGATAAACAACAGCTTTCATATCGATCTTCTTTTAAACTAAAATGAAACTGAAATATAAGAGAAAATTGAATTAAAACTTGTAACAAGGCCATTTGTTATGATATGAACGAAAGTGATTAGAAACTCCGAGATACAGTTTCAAGATCTGCTACGATATAACTTCAACGATCTGTGGATGTGATACACGATGTTTCAAGAGATGGAGACTTTGGACAGAATAGTCAGAAATTTTTCAAACAGCTCATACAACGAAACTCAGAAACTCTTCGATGACTTTGAATATAATTTCGATCGACATCAAGTGGAGAGAATAGTAGTAGTTGTGGTGCCGATATTTTTTGGTATGATTGGTATCCTTGGACTCGTTGGGAACTCTTTGGTCGTTATCGTGGTTGCCGCGAATCCTGGAATGAGATCAACCACGAATATCCTAATTATTAACCTAGCCGTGGCGGATCTATTATTCGTCATTTTTTGTATACCATTTACCGCGACCGATTTTGTGCTACCCTACTGGCCCTTCGGCAACTTCTGGTGCAAGATGGTTCAATATCTCATCATCGTCACTGCCTACGCCAGTGTTTACACCTTAGTCCTCATGAGCCTCGATAGGTGAGTAAATTAAGAAGAAAGAGAAAAATTAGGTAATTCTCTCAAAATGCTTTCTACGGTATAGTTTCCATAAAGAAAGCGGTACGCAGAGGTAGAGACGATAATTTAGAATCACTCGATCAGGCACGGGTTAACAGAAATAGTCGAAGAAGGATACTGCACGATAAAACTCGATCCTCAACGTAAGATGTAACTCATCCTTCTATAAATATCAGCATTGTTTTCCGTTACATTTCAAGATACCGTATAGTATGCAGTGGTGCAGACTGCTGCATCATGTGCTATGTCTAAAAATGTCATACGTGCGAAAGAATCTTGATTTCCTCTCGAAATATACGATACATCCATTTTGTGTTTCGAAGAAACTTTTTGAGCCACGTTACGTGCTCAGGTTTCTGATTTTATTTCTCAATTCCGTTTTCAATAACCTAGCGGCATCCATCTCCTATATCAAATAGAATTTTCAAAGTCTTCAGTAATTGCAATGTGATCGTGACGGGATTTCGAATAATTTCTATATGATTGATAGCCTTACATGTTTGAAGAATTAATTTATAATCGCTTAAGTTTAGTAATCATTCATTTCTACAGCTGCAAGCGAAGCTATGTGTTTGATTCAGGTTTCCTTGATAGATCGCATAAATCCATTCACCTAGTATCCCTTGATAGGCTGCATAATTTGGCTTATTGGCTTAGTTCCAAGTTAATTAGCATATTGATTTGCTTCAGCATATTATGTATAAGATATCTTCAAAAGAGGCCTATACTGCCTTGATACATATCGGAACTCTATAGTTGTCTTGTAGTAGTAGTAGAGAGTATTTGAATTTGGTGAAAGAGTGTACATTAATAATGAATTAAGAAGCAGCATTTGTTGACGGCGACATAATGTATCTTGATTGTTACAGGTACTTAGCAGTGGTTCATCCCATTTCCTCCATGTCATGGAGGACCGAAAACCACGCAATCGTCGCCATTTGTATCGCCTGGGCGATGATTTTCGCAATATCCACTCCTGCATTCATCGTCCACGGCGAGGTAAGTCACACAATCACTTCCCATAATATAGTCAAATTTATGGATTAACAATTTTCACTTAACTCATAATATTACTAATAGTACAATATATATAACAATAGATCTCTATCAGAGTTTTATGAGATTCTTTTTATTAGTTACCGTCGAACAAATGTTGAAAATTATATCGATCCAGTAACCTTTTTCGATTCATTTCGATTCACTTCGATTCGGTTATTCGTTATCCATTGCATTAATATGTTCAATGGTCAGATTTCAATACTATGAATTGATTGAATATACCCTTTTAATGAACCAACTTGTTTATAACGCACTTCCAATCATTTGTCTATCATTCAAACGGAAACCATGATTTATTTGATATTTAGCGGGTCGGTTTGATTCATAGTCGACAGAGATTTTGAAAGAAGGGAAGCGCGAGATAGCTGGATTAAAATTGACAAAAGGACAGATTAGCTCTTTAAATAATAATCCGGCAATGGTACTGAAAGATTGAAGTGGATGGGAGGAAAGTTCGCTGATGCCCCTCTATTCAGTAATTCACCATTGAGTGTAACCACTCTAATTACTTTCGAATGAAATGGACGCAGCCAACCTTGCAACTTGTAATTATTCATAATAGAACGTTTCTCATAAAGCTTTATAAACGCAAAACCGACGTGATCGGTATCATCGGGATCAAAGTATTATTAGAAGTCGTAGCGATTTGTATCATATATTCTTTTTCAATTCTTTATTGCTGAAATCATATTCGATATATTTTATCTTTTAGCTTAACTTTATCCGCAGTTCTGTAAAATCGAAAATCATTTTTATCTCTGAATAGCTGAATTTTATTTTTCGTCCTGTACTTTCTGCGATCGTATGTCCATATTCTGTTTTTTTTTTTTTTTTTTTTTTTTTTTTGTAAATGTAAACCCTACGAGATCATACGAAGCACTAACTTCGGATAATTTAACGTGATAATCGTATGGATTCATCGTTGAAACATGACGCACCGGTACAGGATCGCGTTATTTGAACATGATAAGCTATGAAATTGCTAGACTAATTTGTCAACAATGTTTACCAATGTGTAATTGCCAGAAGTATTTTTGGATTACACCGCGAACGATAACCGAACACTACACATTCATGGAATACGCATCTAGATTATCGCGATTGTACGCGCTCTGCACAAATTTCTCCAAACACGACTCATTATCGTGCATTATATGATTTTGCCCGACTCTACAAACGGAAATGGGAGAAACAACCATTCTCCTACTTGGCTGTGATTGTTCGACGATTATAGCTGCACAGTATTTTAGGTTTACGTGCATGACACGCGCCATTTGATGTGATGGGGAAATGCAAATCATAATGCGCGTTTCATACACGCGTCAAATGTACATTTCGATTGAATCACACCACAGTTTGACCAGACGAAATTGGTGGACGTGTTAAATTAATCAGAGACAATTATCTCGTTTTGGAGTAATTCAACCTTATTTTCGGATAACTATTAACATTTTCATTTTTCCATCGTTCCATAGAATTAAAAACATGCAGTGAAAAAATGTTTTACCCCTTCATGTCCAAAGTTGAATATTTATTTCATATCACATATATGCAACGATTTCTCACATTTCTACTCCGTGTGCACACAGAGACGCTGGCATATGGCATGTACACGATTTCAATAATAACTATCATAGTGAAAGCGTTCAAACTCATGGCATTAGCCCTTTGAGCACTAAATACTCCGGGTATGAACGTTCTCTATATATGACATGCGATTTGCTATGATCATTACTGCGAGTATGAAATCTTGTGTGCTGTATGAAATATCGATCACGTTTTACATATACGTATACACTTATGTACATTTAAGCGGTCACTTTGACTTTACTATGCAAGCCCACTACTACATACCCCACCCTCGCTGCTAAAACGTATTTTTCCAATTAGCACTATGAAAGATTTCTTTAAAGTTCCATAGATTCGAAGTAACTAAAGAAATTCTTTGTCATAAATTAAAAACGCCCATTCTGCTGAAGTCATGTCATTTTCGATGCGAGCGTGTGGTATACCTTGCCTAAACTTAAAGGAACAAAGACAATTTACTTTTTCGGTGGCGTGGAACGCGTTAAAGAAAATTAAAAAAATTGAGTCGATATTCCATACATTTTATTTCTCTGTACGATTTCGGCCTAGAATTGCTCTGTTATATATGTAGATTTGCTTTACTTTCAGGACATGGATGACTTGTCGTCGGAGAACCTGACGGCTTGTCGAATCCTACCGCAATATAGTTGGCCGTTATTCCAGTTGTCGTTCTTCCTGATGAGCTATCTGCTGCCACTGACGCTGATATGTTTCTTTTACATTTGCATGCTCATCAGACTCTGGCGCACTGATCGCGTCAGCGCCGAAAGTCGACGCGGAAGAAAGCGAGTTACGAGGCTAGTCTTCGTCGTCGTTGGCGTTTTCGCCTTTTGTTGGTGTCCTATACAGGTTAGTAGTGTCACGTTCTTTCGCATAACGAAATGGATGAACATCGATCAGCGTCGAATTTTGTAATATATAACATTTTTACGATCTAACAGAAATTTCGCCGTTAAACGTATTTTCAGTATTTTATTATTAAATAACAGATTTCTATTTTCGATTTCATTTATTCGGTACTATAAAGATATTCGTAACAATATTATTTTTTTGATACTTTAATAATATTTGAAAACATTTCTTGTGGAATGTGCTACGTAACCGCGTGTAAATTTGTTGGGGCTATCGTGCAATGATCTATCCGAAAGATCACGGTTTTCGTATCGTATAATTCGTCGTGATATCAATCGTAAACGGCGGCCAGAGAATTAACCGGCAATTGCGGAGTTTGACTTTTGACGGAAAAAAATTCATGAGCAAGAAGAGCAACATGTAATTAACTGATACGCCATTGACGTTAATTGAGATGGAAGATAAATCGCGAAAGGAAATTATGCGGTGAAATTCGGTAATTCGGTGTATTTCGTGGCCAATACGGAATATCGGCATGAGGTTTATCGGTCGGTCAACAATGCTACTAATTTTTTAATTCTGGCTTTGTGAGATAGTTAAATTACACGAATGATATCGTTACATTTGAAACATGGTACAGTCCATAGAAATTTATCAATCCTTTACGAAATTTCTCTAAATTGAATGAAATAGAAAAATTCGTGAATCGAACGGTGGTTCAAAAAGAATAATGGTTGCATGTTCAGATATTCGTCGTAGGATGTTGCGAATTGAAAATAGCGAGCGAAACAATTCTATGGAACCGCAAAAATATGTTCAGCCACCCGGTTCTATGTCAAGACTATTAAGACCAGTACGATGTTCTGTTCTTTCGCGTTTCGAAATGGAACATAATGATTTTTCATGTATCTTTCGCTTGTTTCCTATTTCATAATGAATGTTTTATGTATTTCTCACGGCACTAAATATATATCGGATATACTGCGTTTATTGAGCTTCCTGTGTAAAATATTCTTCGTTGAAAATGTATCGGCCATGCATT
This sequence comes from Bombus flavifrons, assembly GCF_040668555.2. Lineage (NCBI taxonomy): Eukaryota > Metazoa > Arthropoda > Insecta > Hymenoptera > Apidae > Bombus > Bombus flavifrons. The sequence goes on along the minus strand of NC_138455.1, from coordinate 3,390,539 downwards.
GAAACGCAATAGAAATACGCCGATATGTTGTAGAAGCCAGAACGAAGAGTTTATACGATTTTTATTCGATGAACGAGAAATATTGTTTTCATAGATTGTACAAATGTTTCCTATTGACTCTTATTAACTTGGCTGCTGAATTCATATCACAGAAATTGTACGTTTTTATCTGTTCAAGTAGTAAACGTATATTTCTTTGACAATATTCGCATAATGTCTTTACTTTGGTTTTTTTTAAGTAGGACACGGGATCAGTGAGTTAAGATTCAGTCAAAAAGTTGATAGACTATATATTATCTGTCTTTCCGGCACTTTTAGTGGCATTATCGCCATTACGGAAATGAACTGTCATCAGTGTACCTTCTGTGACACGCAGTTAATACATATTTACACGTGTGATCGTCAATCGTTCGTTATAAAACAGATTTTTTGCTGCATATCCATGGAAAATTTCATCCTTCCGTTACGAGCGAGCATATTTAATCCGAAATAAGTTTGAAATAATCCAAACTCTCCACGCTCGAGGATTATAATAATATCTTTTGCGTGTTTTGTTTTTTTTACAAAAGGTAATCCTAGTGACAAAAGCATTGGATGTGTACCGATTGACATCAGCGACAATAATGGTGCAAATAGCGAGTCATATTCTGGCGTATACGAACAGCTGCGTCAATCCTATTCTTTACGCTTTCCTCAGTGACAGCTTTCGGAAAGCTTTTCGAAAAATTATTTACTGCAGACCTCGACCAGATCAAACCAGACAACTGGGACCATTGACGAAGACTACGAGAGCTGCCAGTACTGGTGACATCCTTTAGGTGAGTTTTATTTTTTCAACGTTGTTTGTTCCAAGATTTTCCTCGCTTAACTTTATTTTACATGCTATATTAAGGAGCTTTCGCTGATATGGTTAAAAAGTGAGGAATGCTTATTCAATGTTTCGTACTATCTATCTTAATAACTTGAAGATCTTTAATTGAACAGACATTGAAAATTAATAATAGAGTTTGTTGAAAGATCGATTCTCTAACTAGTTTTTCAAAATTAATAATCAACAATTTTCTCTAATTAATTTTTCAAAATTGATTAGAGAATCGATTTGCTTTACTAACGCTTCTTGGTTCTCGTCGACTTCTTAGTTCCTAAATAAAGTGGTAATTCAATTTCAATAGTTTCGATATTTGTTCCGAAATTAGCAACGCTATATAGCTCTTCACGCTTTACTTCACAGTAGGATCCATGTTTGTAGAAATTTGCTTAACAATTAAAACTGCGAATAAAATTCTAAGCGGAGTTAAACTCCTAAACAAATAACCGGTTTTTAAACTATAACGCGCATAAGTGCGCGCTTCTCTTTTCACGTTTCTCCTATTCTCGTTTAAAATTGCACGATAGAATTAATTACTTCGTAGGCAATTAGCTCTTCATAATAGTGAGAAAGTGAAATGCATCTTTTACTTTAGTAGCTTTTCGACCTTCCGGAAAGCTTCTTTTGTTTTATGGACGAGTCAGAGGCTTTGAAAACACCCGGCGCTACTTGTATTGCTGTAGGCGTACATCTTCAAGTTGAAAATGCAAGGCCATCGAGACTACTGTGCTCATAGGATGTCTAGGTTACACCGGCCTCGCAGCCTACTTTTCTGTTTATTTTACCCAAAATGTATCTCGGATGAAGCGCGTAATTAGAACTTGCAATCAAATACACAAGTTAGATTTTGTTACGGAGTATTGTTTGAATTTGGGAGTTACTCTTATTGTAGTTGCAGATTGTGATATTATTTGTATGTTAGGTCTCACAGTTTTACTACTTTCTATTATACATAATACACGTCGTGCACATCAAAATTCATTGCAAACATTCCGCTTCAATATCCGAAAAATAAAGTCCGGTGAACTAGTTTCTTCATTCTCCCTCTGCTATTCTCTTCCTGTCTCCTTATTCGTCTCTTGCGGCTCGTATAGAACATTTCATAGAGATATTCAGCAGTAGGGACAATGTTTTCATTTCGCGTGTTACGGATACAAAGCACATTGCGAGACATACCCTCGATAAATAAAACAAACACCGAAAAATATATTTTCACTGTTTTTCTCTCTTTCGCCAGCGCACGAAGTTTCTTCTTAATATCGATTTCTGTAGAAAATTCCCGCGAAGTTACAAGTGGTGGAAGCTTCAATCGACCCGTCGGGACTCAGCAAAACGCGGGAGCTTTGTTTCACCCCGCCAATCATCCAGAAGAAATAAACTCGAACGACTTGGTTCTCATTTCTTTTCACTTACTCTCTACCTCGTTCGCTTACAATCTTTATCCTTAATAATACTGCACGACATAACTTACATTGTAGAGGCTTGAATGACTGGAGGCTGTGGAATAGGTATCGGATGATAAATCACAGAAGCGTGCGCGACATCCACAGAGCGAACTGCTCCCGAAGGTTTTGCAGGATAAAGGAAGGGCACGCGGTATATGGGAGGATGAAATTGCGAGGGTAGGGATTGGCTGAGGCGTTAACGTTCCCCAACGACATCCGAGAACGTTTGTAGAACGCCTGAATGACAGTCTTCTTATTCGACAAATAGTGCTCGTGTTATATCCATTTGCACGTTGCTCTTACTGCCTTTTACCGACGTTCATTCTCGTTGTAGAATTCCCGCTGACTTTAGTTTGAGTCAGCGTATTTTCCCTTTTTGCATTAGATAGACGTCCGTATAATTCGTTGATCGTAAGACGAGCGTCGCTTATGTAGGAATATCGGGTCACACACTGGTTTTCGCTTGTGAAATACCAAATAAAGCAGTGTGAGAGGATTGGGCTGAACGTTTCATCCTCGGTTATTCACATTTTCGTATAAATCGTTTCCATGATTCTGAAATTGATAAATTTGATATCGTCGTTGTAATTATCTGCGTCAGCAGAGCTTACGAATTTATGAAATTTCCAATTGCGCTCGTAAAAATTCTTCGTATAATATTCAGAGCATTTGAGAGAGTTTATAAAAGGGAATGAAGCGAATACGTATTCGTGGAATGTTCGATGCCTATCGTTATCAATGCTAATGCAGCTTCTCCGAATTGAGGAGATTGGAAGAACTTTTTTCATTAGACCACACGACGTCGTTTATGGCGCAGCTAACTTTTCATCGAAAAGGAGGAAATGCCAAATTGTGCTGACTCGATTAAAGTCTCTAAAGCGATAATTAGAATGTGATCCGCATACTGGCCGGACGAAGAGATATGGAAATAAGATTAGTCATAAAAATGAAGAAAAAAATAGCAATTCACGTTTATCGAGAAATCTTTCATTGCTACGTTCATTATCAACCTTCAACCACGTCCCCTTCTTCTTGTTAATTACATGAGACAAATGTTTTTACTAATTTTTGTCATATTTATTATCATAAAATTAACTTGAAATTCAATGGTTGTGTTTACCGCAATTTCCAACATTTTATTACAGTCCGATGTTTACACTGACAGATATTTTTTAAGAGTTGTAAGAGTAGGATAGGAAGAGCTTATCAGAGGATAATATCGGATTGGAATACGTAAGATCGGAGATGCGATGTACTTTCGAACGTATTCCTTCTGGAAAATCGGATTTCACCGGAGATATGCATTTTTCCTCCCCATCCGGTAAAAACATGCAATACTGTCCTTAAATAGGAGTTTTCATATATTTGTACCGCGGACTGCAGATAAAGTGGCAGGAAATTCTTTGGGCGGAAAGTGGAAACGACTGGAAAATCAGATTGCGTTTACCAAAGCGACTAGAAAGCAACGAATCCCTGCTATAAATCAGGATAAGTACAGACACTCGAAATTAGATTTCGCTGGAATCGTGTGAATTGAAAAGTGATTGTTTTAAAATACCGACAACGTTTCATTCGTAGCCTAAAATTTTCTCGTAAAATCCTCCGAAAACGTCTATAGGAGAGTTATGTTCTTTTCCAAGTATTTTCGATCATACTTTCGAGGACTGGCAGACGTCCGATCAATTCACTGAAGTATCTGTCGGGGATAGAGATTTCTTTCGTCGCAAACTTCATGAACAAATGTTTGTAAACGCGCATGTATTTGCTGTTACATTGTATTCTCAAGGAAAATCGTGATGCTTACCTCTATTATTCTGTTAGTAGAGCAAATGAAAAATTGGACGCGAGACATTGGACACATTGTATACTCTAACAACAATCGTTCTGAACAAATGAACGCGAACGAAGCACATTTTTCTCGTTTTATATGTTCATTAAGGAGTTAATGTACCTACAAGGTTCCTTCAATGTTCCTTTATACACCGCGTTCAAAACTTTGCCACGTATTTTATGAGGTTTCCTTCGAAACTATTAGGCAAAAATCAATACCTCTTCGTTTTTCAAAGAAGATCGATGTAAGCGTTAGTGGTATAGTTACCAGTGGATGGTATACTAAATACGTATAAGGGACATTACTCAGACTTCGAAAACGATGAAGTTTTGTGTACAAGCTAATTAAATTCTATATTCTATAGTAACGCAAACGAACGAGTTTGAAGCTTTTTTCCCATCTATTGAAATTTCATGTCGTGAAGTATCTAGAAAAAAATGACAGAAAAATAAATCGATAGAAAATAAATCAATATTTTATGGGATATTTTATAATATTTTTTATTCCTCGTAACTATTATTATAACGTATCTTTTTTTTATAACTATGCTATATCCTCCGACAGAAGTTTTATGAGATACATGTACCTAATACGTACGTATCATTTATCATCGTGAAATATTTAAAAATGATCGTAAGATCGGCGACGGAAAGGTCGGTAAAAAGTGAATAAGTTGGTAATAAGTTGGTTTGTTGAACGATATTTCTATTTCAATTTGTTACATCCACCTGTGAAGATTTCGTTATATCCAACCCGTATCAAAACATCCGTGTGATGTAACAGAATCGAATCGAATTCCCCTTCCCTGTTTTCAACGAGAAAATTTTTCTATTATACAATTTTGTCTTGTGGCGGAGGATGGAGGAAAATATTTACGTATCGTCAGATAGGTAGGATGGAGTAACCCAACGAGTAAAGAAGAAAGAGTAGACGGAAATGAAATACAAAGATGGAACGATACAAGATGACTTTTACGGTGATGAAAAGTTTAGCGTGGAAAGATTGTTAACCCGATTATGCTCGAAAAGTTGCTGCTATCGTTGCTTGAATTAATTTTTCACATGACTTCCCTTTTGTGATTTCTTCGAGTATTTTTTCAGAAGTTTTACCTCGCAACTTTTCTTTATCAGTTTCTCATCAAGCGTCCTGACATTTAATATTTGAAAAGTAGATTTTCTTCATCTTAGGTTGCAACACGTAAAATGTCACTTTAAACAACGCAAAATTATCTACGCAGAATACCTAGGTCGAAATATTTTCCTTCTCAGAATCATTATGTATTCTGTTTGCTACAATATGTCTACGCACGATATCGTTTCGGATGTATTCTCCTCGAAGAGAGGGGAAAGGAAGAAAGAAGATGGTAAAATGGAAATTTCGCGTCATAGATCATTTTGAAACGTTCAAAGCTAAACGCAACCGGTTATAGGAAACGTGTCATTTAGAAAGATTTATCGAACGCGTCCGCATATTATGAATACCTAATTTCTTGATTTCCGAAGCCTAAATCGATTGCTTTCAAGCCTCGATACTAATACGGCTCGTATATCACTTACACCTAAGAAATATTGGTCGAATGGAATATAGTGGTGGAAGCAATATCGTTATTCCTTTATCAGAGCTTATCAATTGCTTTTGATTGATCGTGTGGAATGAACAGAATGGGAAAATTCGAAAGCGTCGGTTCTCATAGATGGTTGAAGGGTACGTTGCGAAATACCAGGTCAACTTTCTGCAATTCTACTTTTGAATCCACGAGTAACAAATAATAAGCCCTGGCGAAGAGGGATAAAACCGGGTGTGAGGAGTGGAGGGAAGAATGGTACTAATTTTAGAAGTGCTGTTCGCCGGTATCTTGGACTTTTCACGAAAGGAACGCGGGAGAATCCACCCATTCGTCTCTTATCTGTTTTGTGCCCGCAGTTCCTTCCGTTCGAATTATCTTTTGACCATTTTCAGTTCATTATTCTCTATTATATATCTTTTAGACGGGAAAGTCAGTTGCTACAAATATACCCCATTACTCATTTATTTATTATAACTTATAATATTTAGAAACTATACGTATAAAATAAAGTCCGCAATTTTCTAATTAAATTACGTTTTGTCAAAAATAAGCGTTGGGTTACCCGATCTTTTACTATTTTATCAACAAATTCTTCATCAATTTTTATTTATGTAGCAAGGTAACTATCGAATGTTACAACGCAATGTGTCGAGGGTTGTATTAGGCCAGGTTTGTGTCACGGTCAAGAACAACCACTGTTTTTGAGAAATACATCTTCAGCGCCACTCAGTGGCAGTACTCAGATGGTACTAGATGACGAGCAATTTAACGGATTTGTAGTAGCATGTATTTTTAACTTCTCCACAGTAACTTTCCATAGCTCAATAGCCGCGACCATATCATAAACCTTGGCGTTTCGAAACGCTCATGCTCACGATTAGCCTAGCGGTTCTTGCGACATAATTCAGACCCATTCGAACATTTCACAGGAGTGTTCGTTCCATCGCTTCGACGCACACCCTCACACAGCACTGGGTCTAGGTCCCCCTTCCAAAGACACAACGTGCAAATTTTTAGACAGTGTCGTACAGAATTTTATTAATCAACGAAATCACATCTATGAGAGTTGGCTCGCCATCTACTGAATTGCACGAGGATCACACCGGAATAAGCAGAATCGGTTTATATTATTCTAATTTACGAGGCTATATATATTTGAATATATATAGTTTCCTAAATTAGGATAAAGTTAGAAAGAGTATAAGCCATATATAGGATTTTCAGAGTGCTAATATCACTGCAAACTATAACATTCGTGAAAATATATTATACGTTGAAATAAAACGTTTAGTGGAAAAGCGGTAAAATCTTCAATTTATTAAACGACTGATCGAAGTCGTAATGCTTCATCATATTTTCATAATTATCAGCCTTTGGAACGCATTTCGTGGTTAGAAATCTGAGTACTGAGACGACGGTAACTTCCGTTTAATCGCACGAATTATTCGCATTTCGCTGGTTTCATCGACTGTTTAAATATTTCCACCGAATAGGTAGCGACTGTTTCCCTTTCATGTTCGAGCAAAATGCAGTCGACGAAGTCGACAAAGAGAGATCGAGTTAAGAAAAGAAATGAAAGAGAAAGAAAAAAAGAAACGGAGCAAACGAAAGGAGGAATAAATAGACTGCTCGGAGTAGACGACATCAGATCCTCGGCCACTTTAATTTCTCTCGAGTTATTTCCACGATTACGGCACCAACTCGATTTACTTATCTGTGAAACAAATTTCAGAGCTCCGCTCAAGCAATATTATGTCGAAGGATCTTGTAATTGTACCGCGTTATCGAGACGTCGTAGTGATCTTCGCAAATTGTCTTTCGAAGATTTTTATTTAAGAATGTATTCTGTATTCTACGTCTCTTCTTCTAAAGGAGTACGTTCGAGGATTTATACTGCTACCAATTCTGATTATTTCTCTCCAAAATAATTTGTGTACGTTACCGCAATACGGACGAACGTATGTGTAAAAACAGGCGAAAAATCTCGTACAGATTTTTCGTAAAATAGCGCCGAAAGAGGCTTTATACACGCGTCCTACGATAGAATACTTTTTCAATTTAAACTTGTTTGGTAAGGTAACGTGTTGGCTTTTCTAAATTTCTTGGCATTCTTGAGATCTACGAGCGCTATTAAGTCTATAAAATACTGTTTCACTTTGGAACTGGAGTCAAGTTGCATGGCGACATTCGGGGCGCACTATCGGTATTTTTAGCTGCTTGGGAGAAATTTGTCACAGAAAGTGATAAGACGGCATGGATTTGGCTGCAAATATCATTGCGTGACACCATAGGGAAATATGTATACGTTGCCTTATTTTCGCTGATTTCCTCTTGAGAAGTGCGAAAGTAGACAAATTTTTATCGTGTCGCGCAACTTTTCGTATAACATCACGGCTCGCGCGCTGATAAAACACTCTGAATATGCTGGATATCGTACCGCGATACATAAACGCGTTTACCCATAAATTTTGTCGAAATGCTATTCCGTCCGCTGATTTGTCTCGTCTCGTTTGAGGATTTAATGATTGTCAGCGATAGCGCGAACTTGTAAAGCTTTAATACACGGCACGTTTAATCCCTTCAGTTTTAAAGCGAGTCTTTTCCTTTGTCGCAAATGAGATTTAGGGAAGATGAAAATGAAATGAGGAAATGAAGGGATTTCTTAATCCATTAAATCTCGCCGCTCTCGATCAAAGACACTATTACTTCCCTTCCGAAGAAGCAGATTCTTTCCATCTACCGTGCATTGTTCAAGTTTATCTTTTGACAGGGACAAAGGAGAATTTAATACAAAAATGTTGTATCGGAAAAACTGATAATCGCGTATCGTGGCCGAAGAAAACATGAAATTAACAGTCAACCATTCTTCGAAATTTTGAAACTCCGTTGATTGTGTTAAAATCGAATTCAAGCTTATCGTTTATTCTAGTCTGTTATATCTTCTCTCTATGTAATCGGAACATTATATCGTGATTTCAGATCGAAATCAACGAATTCAGTAGAGCACATGTCGTAAATCATAGTCCTGCTCGGAACCATAAGCACCAGTACGATTTTTCTCTGCAATCGACAGCTATTATTACGTTTATGACTGAATAACGTCAGTCTGTGATAGCTTTGCGTGGAACGATTCACCAAGCATATCACAGTTTCGACAAATTAATGTGGAAATCCGGCTTAGTTTTTTCGTCCATGCATCCCCTCGTTCTTCGTTCGTGCATTTTTATTCCGATGAAGTTTGAAGGCTGTTGCTGCGAAACATAAACTCGCCGCGTTATGGATCTATCCATCGCCGTGCTTCGACTACCACAGATAACTGGCCTGTTCTATAATCCTGCCCCCCCCCCCGACAAACGACTATAGCTAGCTACTATGCCTCTCAACCGCTTCGTTTTCAGATAAATAATTGCGGAACCTCGTGGAATGTCGGACCAACATTTAGATAATTCCAAACAACAGTTATGGTTGATATTACGTTCGAAACGAATACAAACGTTAAAACCTTGCGTCTATTTTGAATGGTTATATTCGAATGGTTAGTTTAGTCTATAAACCGGGTTGATAAACGATATGCCTTAAACTGAATAAAATATTAGGTCATCCCATACAAGTACAGTTTTTAAATAAAATGAAATTTAGAAGACATACGAACATAAATATCCGATTTACATATTTTAGTTAATATGACGTTTCGAAAGATTAATACTTAGATACTTGGAGATACGCACATAAGTGAATGAACTTATTACACATTTAGTTTTCAAGCGAGAAATATGTTGTAAATCTCTATATCGTAATTACTTTCCTGTTATATCAGTGATTTTCAGTGTTGTTAAGGATATATAAATCGTATAAATCATCGTCGGGCGCTGGAACTTCTACATTCGTATCTCTGTCTACATTTGTTGATCTTATAAATTCTTAAAATAACTTTAACCGTAATAGAACATTCCAACTCGACGCTTGTGTTACACCGTATCCGTTCTTTGGATTGTTGTTATCGCATAGTTCGCCTACCTTGCACTAAAATGTTCAACGTCATTTGCTCGAATGACTGAACCTCCTACAGAGTGTTTAGTCATTTATTTTGGTCATTTACTTGTACAAGCTATCTTTTATTTCGCACGAACATCCCTGTCTACGAGTTCGCTCCTATTTTTCTACTCCGTTTATGAATTTTGTTCACGAAGCAGAAGAAACTGTTATATTAGCCTGTTATATCTTGACTTTCCAGTCATTCTCGATCAAATGTAAATATACAAAGTGAAATATCCGAAGGAAAGTAATCGATATTTAGCGAAAGAAATGAATTTCTACTTAGATTCTACTTATTTGTATTGCGAAATAGACGAATTTATAACTAAGTATCCGCAGTCTGTATGTATATACTAATCCGAGATTTGAATTATTATGCTATCGTAGTTTATATGTCACAGACGATAGTAAGGGATAAAGTTCTCGCGAGAGTTGAGAGACGGAAAGAGATTCGTGTATTGCTATAGCACTTTCAAATTGTCGATAAAGCTATACGATTCGGTCATTCGAATTTTATGAGCTTCACGCCTTTGCCGAAATTACACAGCTAAATAGACAACGCGCTTTAATCAAACCCGCATGGGAGGATCTAAAATACAACATGGGATCGATATTTGAACGCGATGCGATGCGATGCGTCGTGTCGCGCTGCGAAAACTGTGATCTGTTTTCACGGCATCTCATTGCAATCGTGATAAACTCGTATTACGATCAAAATTTTATTAAGCACGAAATGTCAGTACGTTCGGAAGAAATCCCATTTCGCGTTCATAATTTGTTTTATGCACTGATTTATTTACGTTTGACGTAAACTAGTAACATATGGCATATAGTTTACTTCTACGCTTCCGTGCAAAGAACAATATTGTTAGAGGATATCGTTAACGTGTACACAGTATCGATTGCGGTTTATGAAACTATGTACCAACTGACCAGCATTATTTTCTCTTTTCTCGCGGTGCTCATCAATTTTGTGTCAACACGATCCATCAAACTAGCGATCAATGGCAAACGCGATTAGTCTCGATTGAGTTTGCTCGTTTAATTTCATCGTATTTTGTCGCATAGCAGAACTCCACTTATACAAATTGCATTTATCCGAACGAAATTTTAGTTAATGCCCGATTAACTGAAGTTTTGCTGCTTCAATTCATTCGTTCAATTCATCTGAATGCGAGCTCCTATTATGTGAACGAAAAATAATAGGTAGTTGGTGATATATAAACTATTTGTCCCATATAAGCGAAGTTCTATTGTACTAATATTCAACATAGAAACCATAAATTTAGAATTTTATTTCATGTTACTTTTTATAATTAGTAACGCAACATTTTATAATAGTTACTTTAAAAAAGAAAATTCTGTTCATTAATTACAAAGAGTTAAAAATTATGTTCATTAATAGTGAAAAAATGTTAAAAACGTTTTAGGAAGCAACGTGTTTCGTTCTCATTTTCAGTTAGCTTTATATATCTCGCATCTCGATTTTATTCCATCTTACCAAAGTTTCCTAACGAACAGGTGGTCTAGCAATTAAATTAACGCTTTATGACTTACTCTCTGAGTTTTGTAATTACAGGAATTTCACCTGTACATCTCTTAACTTATGTCAAAGTTGCTGTTCAGTCACTGGTATTCAGTTTATTATCAGCTTGGCGACTATTTCGTAATATGATGCGCGTCGTAGAAATTAGAACTAGGAATATCATCGTAAATATCGTAACTCTACAAACTTCTAACACGCTTTTTCACTCAAAGCTTTCAAACAAAAAATGGCAGCGCTAGAGAAAAGATCGCTAATTCCATAAATTTCCCATACTCTACTTCCTTCTTGTCGAGTGAGTCAGCACTTTCTCCCGTTTTTCGTAGCCTTTGTTGTTGATTTCCGTACATTTCGGAAGCACATTGTCCGGAGCGTCGAGTAAAATGCATTAATGAAGAGAAGGGGAAAAATATATTACGGACGCCCTAAATTCCCAAATTCTTGGCGAAGCTTTAACAATAACGTTCCTCATCCTCGTGGATTTGCACACTGAACCAGCAGGTGCCAGCAATCTTTCGCGTTGTTTAATTTTTTCCATGGCATCTATAAAACACCGTTAACATGAAAGTCGTAAAAGAAAATTACGGTGTAATCTCCGCGTTGTGCAAAACGTAGTGAACATATTACGCAGCAATACGAAATCGTTTTCTAAAACAAACGTCCTACTTTTTATGGTTTATTTCTATTACGACCACGAAGCATTTGCTGATTGGAACTGCAATAATAAACCAACTTACGGATGTTCCATTGCATTCTTGGGCTGCGAATTGGTTGTATGTTCTTCGTCGATTTCTAACTTTCGTCGTCTTCTGTTTTGTGTCGGAAAAGAATTCATTTTTGAAGAAGGAAAGGAGCGTTTCTATAAACATTTGTTTCAAAGTTCGTTCTAAATGTTTCGAAGTACTGCGTTTAACATTGCCGAAGAATATCTTCTGATATCTGATATGCAGTATTTTCTAAGATTTTACCTCGCAATGTCGGTTGAAGACACCACATAACTCTTATATGATGAAAGTTTGTTCCAATTTCACGCAGCATTGTCGACATGTTGGAGAAAACCGAGGAGAGCGTTTGTCTTCTAAATTGCAGATATTACGACTCAGCGTAGGAAAATGGTTTGAAATCAATTTCGATCCATTGGATGTTTTCATTAATAAGATCAGAGAACAAAGCGAAGGAGAGAAAGGTACATAGAAGAGATTAAGCGTGATCATATTTTAGCCCTTGGTCATTAATCTCGTGAACAGTGTAAGATCCATTCTTACCTAGTTCCATTTTTTAGAGTGAAATTTCTCGATGTAATAAAACTTACAGTTGATGAAATTGAAGAAGAAAAGGAAAAATGAGAAGAATGTTCATCGCGAAATTGCTTGAGTATAATCACGACGTAAATTTTTCATAAATTTTGTTGCGCATTTGTAGAACATATCCGTTGATAGTCGTAACATCTGTGTGAGTATTATTTTATTTTTTATCGGAAGTTATGCTTTTGTTTCACGAAAAAGCTAAAATATATTCTGTCTCTAATAGTATTATTCTTAATAAATTCTGGAAGCTTACAAAAATTTGCAGTCCTCTCCCATTAATCTTCCCCGAACGTATTATTTGTGAAAAAAACTCCGTCTATTCTTAGCTATTAACATACAATATCAATAAGTTTAGCTACATGCTCGTTCTCCTGTGACGTAACACGAATAAATTAAACCTAGGAACTTGGCTGAACATTCAGAGAGAGAGAGAGAGAGAGAGAGAGAGAGAAAGATTATAAATGTTTCACTTAATGACGTCGTTTTCATTTTATAAAACTTATAAGAAGCTGTAAGCAGAAGGAAGCCAGAAGAAAGTTATATTTCATGCACGTTTTTGCCCGTGCTTTTGCTATGTATGCGTTTAAATTATCGGAGAATATTACGGAGTATGCGCGTACATGCTCTATAAAGCGTATAATTCGCTAACAAGATCCAGGCAAACTCTCTCCTCAACTTACAGTAGTCAAAATGAACAATTTGCAATTTTCCAAAAAGAATTTTATAGATTTACAACGGCGCACTCTTGGCGATCGGAACAAGATTAGCGAATAATGAAAATATTGCAAAGTAGATTAGCCATAGGATTGCGTAGATTTTTGCCTCTTGTTTTAAAATTTCTTTGAAATACTATGCCGATTGGTAATGGTTATTTCGCTATCGAGACAATCTCAATATCTCTGGATGGGACCATTCTCCTTGCATTGATAAGAAAATGTTTCTGTATACGGTTGCGCAATCAGTTGGTGTAATATTACTACGGGGAACTGTTTCGAGAGCTTTCCGGTTGGCAGCCTGAAAATTCGTAACGTGTAGAAGTAATTTGATCGTTGGGAATCAAAACATTCACAAGATGTATAAATAATTCAACCGCGTTTGATTTTATAAGAACGAGCTAAAATATAACAAATATAATACAAGTGGTCTATAATGACCGATGAAAAATATTTCCAGTTCTTGAAAACGAACATTTGTGATATTTTTTCGATCCGTATATGTGGTGTTATAGTAATGTTACGGGAAATACGATATTGGTTTTTTTACAGTTCACTGGTCTGTACGAGTTTTTACCCAACGAAAAATTATTTCCACGCCAGATTTTGCAAGACTGCATGTCGAAATTCGATTGCATTATAGAAGCAATGGACCGTGTATATACTAATGAGGTGGGCATGTACTTATCAATGATAAATCATATTTCCGTAGATGAATGAATGGCCTATAATTCACATACTTGTGGTATCACGCAAATGTCATTTCCTAGTATCAATGCAGTCTGCTACTGTACACTTTTGGCTTTATGTAGATACTGATTTATCTTATAGCTACGTATTATCAGTTTTACCAACCTATGTCGCTGTCAAGCTCCATGGGCATCGTATATCACTCGAATTCAGCTTGCGAATGCGAATTACAAAGCAAAAGGTGTTAAGCGATTCTACCATTTCCTACAATTTCATAATAGAAGTAATTAATATTAAATTAAATTTTTACTAAAATAATTTCCTACAATTTCATCATAGAAATAATTAATATTAAATTACATTTTTATCAAATAATTAATATCAACTAATATATCATATAGAAAAAAGCTTTGTTTCTAAATATTCCAAATTTTTGAAACAATTTATGAGAAAATATTTTGAGAACAAGGCTTAATGAATTTTTGTTTTGATATTTCTTCCTCTACGCAAATAAATCTGTCTTTAGTAAAGACGTAACGAGCAAGTGATAAAAGGTAGCCTCGCTCTCCAGAGTGGAATAGTCTCGAATTACTTATAGTTCCTTCCTGAGCATCATGAGACTTCATCTGTGAAAGCGTCTTTGTTTGGAGCAAATAGAGTCGGTGGGAAGGGAACGCACCGAGGTGGTCGTGATCGTAAAAAGAGTACACGAATTCACATGGAATTAACGTCGAATGGGGAAAACTAGGGTGACGCTTAATGGAAAGTACTTGTACTTAGGTTGCCCATACAATGAGTCATCGACGACACCTAAAAATAGATTAAGACGTTCAACTTGCCTTTCCAATTTCCGGGTAACATTGTTTCTGTATTTAAGTTACTTTCCTGGAGACCTTGATTAAAAGTTTCGCGACAAATAAAATCTCTATTAACCAATTCCTTCTGTAACTTTAAATACTACGATTAGAGAGCTCTAAATGACGACCAACTAAGAATAATTAAAACAGATTACTCGACGGGCAATGTGGAATAAAAATATTTTCCATTTTCTTCATAACCGACAATTTAAAAATCTTTTCATTCCTAAACTACTTTACCGATTAATTCCTTCCAAACATGCGTAAGAAAGTCATCCATAGAAAACTTTATACATTTATCATGGGCAATTAACCTAGACAACATGTCACGAGGATCGTAAAGATACTCCCCTCGTTGGTATTAAGAACCGCTGGACACCTCAGAAACGATTCTTCCCCTATCCGTCTCTACGGACACGTATTTCTTCGAAATTGATATGAAATACGTTATCAAAGTGTCTTAGTTGATGGTCCTACGTCACTCAGAAATCCATCGCCATCCAATATTAATTAAAGAAATGTTTAGAGCTTGGCCGCAAATAACGCGACGTTCTCGTACCATCCGACCGAAATTCTCGCAATGTTTCCACGTTATAATTCTGGGTTAGGAGGCTTACCAAAGTAGGCCGAGCTGTGAAACCGGTGGAAACTTCACTCGTCAAGTAAAAGAGGGCTGCCATTCTCTTTTTGCCTCCTCATCTCTGTCGTATCGTACGCTTGCCTCCACTTTCCTTTTCTCTTTTTTTTTTTTTTTTTTTTCGTATCTTTAGCTCTCCTCTCTCTTGGCTTGTCTTTCTTGCACTTTCCCGTCATCGATCTGTGTACCCTTCATCGAGTCTGCCCACTTTCGTCGTCGCTTACGAACTACTTTACTGAACACGTCTGCGAAGATGGTCGCTTAAAAATTTCACAATCGTTTCCCTTTTCTCATCGAAACTGAAGGTACTGGATATTCGTAGTCCTCGCGGCTCTCCTTCGATCCTTATTCCACGCTAATGGATACATTATGCAGATTAAATTGCTTTATGATATCTTTATGATTTTTATACCAAATGGAATGGACTGCGTCGTGAAACGGAGTAAAAGGCAATCGCTTATACAAAAATTAACGAAGAGTACGGAGTAACAATTTTTAGCAGTGTATATGGCAGAAAATTTGCAAAGTTAACTTTCACGCAGTTAATTTACAAGTGGCAAGACATATTTTCATTTTGAGAAGCAATTACTCTGCTATTAGATTCAACAATACTCGCAGTTGTAGCAATTTTGTTAATTTCCTTGCTTCTTGTTGTTGTATTATTACTGTTTCAGGTCACAAATATTTCGACGCCGGATTCGTCGTTCTGTAACAAGCACTAATTGCGCCGATTTTACATCGAAATTAAAGGATATCGCCGGTATTCGATATTCGATATTACACAGGATAGTTATCATGTGAACTGGAACGTGCATTCGTGTCGTTTAAGCGTGACGTCCGTTTTGCGAAACAATTACAACAGCGACGTATCTTTAATCTTCCTAATTAACAAACTCGATGACTGTGTCGATCGCGTGACGTTGCTCGATTTTTGGAGCAATCCTATCGTATCGAATGTTCCATGGATTCGTAATTAAGCATGTTTTTTTCTCGTGTGCTGATGGTAATAAACGTTTTATATAGACGTAAACAGCGTGCGTAGTTTACGCTTACACTGTGAAGAAACTTTGTACATAGTAACGCTTGTAAGGTAATAACGAGAGTACGAGTATAAATAGTAACATTAAGTGATGAATAGGTTCGACGATAGTTGCTAATCTAGATTTAGAGAACAAAGAAACAGCTTATCGTTTGTTCTGTAAAGAAGAATTAAAAAGAAAGGAACGAAAGAGCTTAACGACGCGGCTGATAGAAAGATGTCGATGTTTAAATTATTATAAAACTTTTAAGTTACGTAATTTCGAGAGGAAGCTTCGCTGAAAATTCGCGGATCGTGGTAGATAAGCCCCTGCCCATCCGCGAGCCAGGCGCGCAAAGAAATATACATTTTGAAAGTAACTTAAACGACGATATGAGATTTTCCTTTCTTTTCCAGCTGATCGTCGTAGATTTTAAGAGTTTTAGGTTTAAGAACACTCGAGATTTCGTGGAGAATTGTCCTGATACAAATTGTAAAATACATATATCAATAAAGGCGCTCATGTAATACAAAGAAGAAATTGGATTTTGTAATCATTTCTCTTGTTCACCTTTTCTAGGCGATGATCTTCCTTTATCCTGTAATTTTCAGATCCTGTTATTCACGAGAATCAAAATTTTATATATGTTTTAGCTGAGCTTTTGCCTAGTTATTAATTTATAACTATAATTTTGTCAGTATTATTTGTTATGACTTTAGAATAAAAAGTTTCTATATCATTTTGTCTGTTTTACATCCATTTTAAGATGATCTATCTTTTAATGATTTTAATGAATATAGTTTCTCGGTACTGCAGATTTCACAACGAAATGTAATTTCATTTTAACTCGAAAGTGTAAGTACCTAAGCGTGAAAGTACCATGTTGATAGGCAATAATTTGATCTTCTTAACAAAGGAAACGTTGTAAATTCCAGAATTTGAGTTGCAAGTTTGGTTTGACGAAAGAGGTGGTGGAATAAAACTTGAGAGGTACGTTTATTACATGCCAACGTTCCACGATTGCAGCCAACGCGATGGACTCTTAAATACGAATGACAGTTCCATTTCTCCGTGGTTTCTGGAATAATGTCGCAATTCTAGCTTAATATTTCACGAGGAATTCCTTTTTACCACTTTCCAAGGGCCACTGTTGAACGAAGAATATACGATGAAATTCTAATCCCCGTAATAAAAAAATGATTCGTAGGAAATTCCTGGTAAATGAAGTAGTACAAGTCAATGATTAACGACACGCGGATCCTTGAACTAATGTTTCATTACTGACTGTCATACTTTATTTCAGACATTTATTTTCATCCTTTATTTAATCTTCAGCGGAAGACAAATTTTAATTAATAGCAATTTGTCGCTTATGATTTTTAAACATTTTCACCTCTTCCGTCCTCTTAATTTAAGTAATAATTAATCAGTTAAACTTAAACGAATTCGTCGTTGTTTCGCTTAATTGAACTCGTAATCGAATTAACAATATTAGCGAAATTTTATAAATTACAAGTTAACAAGGACCGTATTAAATTCTATTCCATATTAATGAAACTTCGTTTCAGGTTACACTTTAAAAATTACACGTTCGCGTATGCCTTATCCTTCTATACTCGTACTTTTTTAATCAAACTCGTGCCCTGATTACTTCGAGTTTCAATATTGCTTCTCCTTCCCCGATCGAAATTGGAAAAAGCACGTTGTTCAAGGATTATGAAGCTGAAATACATGGAGCGTTCAATTTACAAGAAAACTTCAGTTTACGCGTGATTCGGCGATAGTTAGCGCAGCCTATAGAGGCAATTTGTTTGTACATAATCCGGAAGATTCCCAGTGCATCATTGGTTTGCATTCGCTGAAATGATAGACGATCGAACAAGAACGACACATGTTCCATTGCTCTGGGCATCCCGGAGCGATGCATCATTAGCCCAATGTAATATCCATGCGGAAATCCAATAGATGAGCGACTTAACGATACGACGTTCGGGAAAGGGACTAATGATTGGCAAATGTCTGATCGTCAGAGTCAAATCATTTCCTAAGGAAACTAATGTTCTGAAAAGGAGGGCCATGAGATATAGCTATTCTCTGATAGCATTAAGCTAGGCTTTCGATGATCACTTTAATCAAGCTAACTCGCGTATGAAAAAAAAGGAAAGAGAAGAATGGAAGACGTCATTAGTGTTGGTTAACCTACAGTCTTCGAGCTTTCGTCTATTGTTCGCTACACGAACAAAAGTGGTTCAACCGCAGACGAGACAGTCGAGCCGAGTTATTGCAGTTGCTGAGATTAGCCTTGTACAGTTGCGACGAGGAAATATAATATACGATTGAATAAGCATCAGAGCCACTGAATATTAATGTCGCATTTATAGTGCAACAGATTCCCCGGGTCCTTAGAAACAATACGTTTAGTATGTTTGAGGAGGGGAAACTTCATCGCGGGGTCTCGATGCCTGGATTCGTGTGGCTTAAATTAAAATTTTTATCGATTTAAGAATTTTATGTGAAGTCTATAGATTCCACAAGTTCCTGTGCTTTTGTGATTTCAAAAGTAGAACAGATAGCGGCGTCTACTTGTTCAAATTTCTATGTCTTCATATTTAATGAGAAAAGGAGGGCAAAGATTTATAGGATTCGCACAGTATTCTAAAAGGGAGAAATAAACATTTTTCCTGTCAGTCCTGCAAAATTTTAATTATATCTTCCTTCGCATCACGAAATGCTGTCATCATAGAGATAGCTATTCCATAGGAGACTCCAACTTACATCCAATGATAACAACACCCGATCACCGAATATATTTTTAACTAGCAATCTACCTCAATGAATGGAGTTCATTCGCATGGTCACGTCAATATTCCATAGAAATTGGTGTATTCCAAAACCACAAGTTCGAGTAGAGAACTACGCCTCATCGATTACAAGGCTACTATCGAGAGAATTTTGAAGCATTGCGGTAAACCGTATGAGTCGTCCTGAATCGTAGGATCAGCGATATGCTGTTGGCAGACTACTAATCCGGATTCATATATCCCTCAGCACCATCAATAAATAATGACCCGTTCCTCTAGATGTGACTGGTGTCTATGAAAAATTGTAATCTGAAATCAATTTTTCAACGCACGACATCGAACAGTGGGATTTCCATTTTCCATTTTCGTCGTCTGCCCGAAACATCGTAAAACTAGTAGTTACAGTTGTCAGATTTCTTCGTCGTGTACTTTCAGCGAAGAAGAAGAATATAGCAGAATATTTTCCTCCCTTGCATAATATTTAGATATCTCAGTGTTTTTATCCTTACGGTTAAATATTTGCTCTTGCGATGAGGTTATCTTTTCCTTCTATTATACGCCTCGTTACACAACGCATGTCACAGGATTTGTGTGACAATAAAAGATAAATCTAAGTCCTTTGTACTTTGCTACATGTGATAGAAATCTCTCGTAGAACCTATCCGATTATCGATGTGAATGTTGACGGTAGCAAACATGAGCTTTGATTGATCCAAATAAAATGCTGTTGAAATGATCGAGAAGGATTATTCGTTTCCATTGACGAACCAAACATACATTACATTAAGAGGATCAAAAAAGCTTCGTAGTTGAAAAAGTAACGAATTTATATCCTGAATAGTAATAAAGCAATTAATCCGCTATCTACAACTTATAGTATTCTGCAATAGCTTGATTCGCAGTAAATTACGTTGATAACATCATCTTTAAACAACGTTTCGTAGGTGATACTCGAGTACAATAGATCCCCGGCAAAATATATGCATTAACAGCTGATATAGCATCCAATACAGTTCTCGTAGGAATAGAGATATTCCAAAGTACATAATGAAACTATCAGGTAGTTAATGACAGCCGACACTTTCTGAATGAAAAACCAGAGAAATTAGAATCGACACTCGGCTCGATAGATCTCGTATTGCCTGAATCACGACTGATTCACCAAACGTAATTTCTTTATCCGCGTTTAACGCGAAACACATTTGAATGGAAGCAAGTGGTAATTGATATAATATATCGTGATATAATATGAAATATAATAGAATGTAATAGTATATAAGGTAATAAATTATAACGTAATAAAATATAACGTGTAATGATATAATATAACGTAATACTATATAACGTAATACCATATAACGTAACAATACATTACGCAATACAATATAACGCAACACTACATAACACATTACGTTATAACGTAATACTATATAACGTAATAGGTTATAACGTAATCCTATATAACATTATACTATATAACTTAAAACTATGTAACGTAATACTACATAACGTAATTCACTATATCGTAATACATTAAAACATAACAATGTATGGTGTAATACATTATCGAGTAACAATGTAAAACATAATACTATATAAATAATACATTATAAAGTAATAATGTAAAACATAATAGTATATAACGTAATACGTTATAACGACATACTGCATTTCGTAATACTATATACCCTAATACCATACAACGGAATACTAATACCGTAATACGTTGTAATGTTATACCATATAACGCAATACATTATGCGGAAATACTATATACCGTAATACATTATATGGTAATACTATATACCGTGTTACGTTACACGGGAAAAGTATATGAAGTAATGTTATATACCGTAATATGTTGCAGCATAATACCGTTTAGCGTAATACTATATTACGTAATAGTAGATAAGGTAATACGTTGTGCGATAATACTACGTACCGTAATACGTTACACGGAAATACTATATAACGTAATGCTATATACGGTAATACGATATAACGTAATACTGCATATCGTAATACGATATAACGTGAAACAATATAACGTTATACTATAGACCGTAATACGTTATACGGTAATACTATGTACCGTGATACCTTATACGGAAATAGTATATAAAGTAGTACTATATACCGTAGTACGTTACAGCGCAATACTGTATATCGTAATGCTATATTACGTAATAGTAGATATGGTAATACGTTGTGCGGTAATACTATATCGCATAAAACTATATAACGTAGTACTATACAACGTAATACTATATAACGTGATACCATATACCGTAACACTATATAACGTAATACTATATTTTTTCGTAACACGATATAACGTTACACTGTATAACGTAATACTATATGCCGTAAATCGTTATAACGTAATACTATATAATGTAATACGTTATATAGTAATAGTATATACCGTACTACGTTATACGGTAATACCATATACCGTAATACGTTAGAACGTAATACTATATAACGTAATGCTATACACCGTAACACCATACATTGAAATAATTTTTCCCGTAATACGATATACTGTAATATGTTATACGGTAATACTATATACCGTGATACGTTATACGGAAATAGTATATAAAGTAACACTATGTACCGTAATACGTTACAGCGTAATACTGTATAGCATAATACTATATTACGTAATAGTAATACGTTGTGCGGTAACACTATATTACTTAACACTACACACCGTAATACGTTATAAAGTAAAACTATATAACGTAATAGTATATACCGTAATACCATACTCCGTAATGCTATATACCATAGTACGTTATAACGTAATCCTATATACCGTTGTACTTTACAACGTAAAACTATATCAGGTAATACTACATAGAGTAATACGTTATAAGGTAAAACTATATAACATAATACTACATGCCCTAATACGTTATAACGTAAAACTTATATATCGTAATAATATATACCGTATTACATTATGTCGTATAACTGTATAAACTTATACTATATACCGCAATACTATACTCCGTAATACTACTTACCGTAATACTGTATGTCGTCAACGTTACAACGTGTAAGTATATAACGTAATACTATATACCGTAATACTATACTCCGCAAAAATATATACCGTAATTCTATACTCCGTAATACTATATACCGTAATACGTTGTAAAGTAATAACTATATAATGTAATACTATTTAAAGTAATACTATACTCCGTATTACTATGTACCGTTATACGTTATAACGAAAAACTATATAACATAATACATTATACGGTAATACTACATTATGTATTTCTATATACCGTTATGCGTTATAATATGAAACTATGTAACGTAATACCACGTACTGTTACACGTTATAACGTGTAAGTATGTAACGTATTACTACATACCGTAATACGTTCTAACGTAAAACTATATATCGTAATAGTATATACCGTAATACATTACGTCGTATAACTGTATAAAATTCTACTATATACTGTAATACTATACTCCGTAATACTACTTACCGTAATACCGTATGTCATAATACGTTATAACGTTAAATTATATAACGTAATACTATATACCGTTATACGTTATGACATGTAGTGATATAACGTAATACTACATACCGCAATTCTACACTCTGTAATACTTCATACCGTAGTACTATACATCATAATACATTTTAACGTAAATCAATATATAGTAATACTATATACCATTATACGTTATAAAGTAAAACTATATAACGTAATAGTATATACCGTAATACATTATGACGTCTAACTCTGTAACGTTACACTATATACCGCAATACTATACTCCGTAATACCACTTACCGTAATACTATATATCGTAATACGTTATAACGTGTAAGTATATAACGTAATACAAAATACCGTTATACGTTATAACGTAAAAATATATAACGTAATACCTTATACCGTAATACGATATACCGTAATACGTTATGCGGAAAAACTATATAGCGCAATACGTTATACGGAAAAACTACATAATGTAATACTGTATACCGTGATACGTTATAACCGAATGCTCTATAGCGTAATACTATATAACGTCATACAATATGCCGTAATGCTATACTCCGTAATACTATATACCGTAATACGTTTTACCGAAAAACCATTTAACCTAATACTATATACAGTAATACGTTATAACGTTAGAATATATAACATAAAACTATATACCGTAATACTATACTACGTAATAATATATACCGTTATACGTTATGACGTAAAACTATATAACATGATATTATATACCCTAATACGATATAACGTAGAACTATATAACGTATTACGTTATCATGTTAAACTGTATAGCGTAATGGTGTATACAGTAAAACGATATACCGTAATACGTTATAGCATAATACTATATAACGAAACAATATATACCGTATCACGTTATAACGTGATACTATACTCTGTAAAACTATATACCGCAATGCTATACTCCTTTATACTATATAACGTAATACGTTGTAAGGCCAAACTATATAACGTAATACTATATACCGTAATACTATACTCCGTAATACTATATACCGTTATACTATACACTGTAATACTACTTATAGCAATACCATATATTGTAATACGTTATAATATGTAAGTGTATGACGTAATACTATATACCGTAACACTATACTCAGTAATACCATATACCGTAATACTATACTCCGTAAAACTATATACCGTAATGCTATACTCCGTAATACTATATACGGTAATACTATATATCGTAATATGTTATAACGTGTAAGTATATAACGTAATACTATATGTCGTAATACTATACTCCGTAATAGTGTATACAGTAATACGTTATAACGTAGTACTTTATAAAGTAATTCTATATACCGTTGTACTTTATAACGTAAAACTATATCAGGTAATACTACATAGAGTAACACGTTATAAGGTAAAACTATATAGCATAATACTATATGCCCTAATACGTTATAACGTAAAACTTATATATCGTAATAATATATACCGTAATACATTATGTCGTATAACTGTATAAACTTATACTATATACCGTAATACTATACTCCGTAATACTACTTACCGTAATACTGTATGTCGTCAACGTTACAACGTGTAAGTATATAATGTAATACTATATACCGTAATACTAAACTCCGTTATACTATATAGCGTAGTATTATATATCCAGTAATACGTTATAACGTATAACTATATATCGTAATACCACATAACGTAAAACTATATAACGTAATACTATATATCGTAATATTGTATAACGTAATACTGTATGACGTAATACGTTATGCGGTATTACTATATTACGTAATACCATAAAACGTACTACTATATAACGTAATACTATATTGCGTAATACTATATACCGTAATACGTTGTAACGCAAGACTGTGTAACATAATACTTTGTAACGCAATGCTATATAACATTTTACTGTAAAACGTAAAACTATATACCGTAATACTATGTACCGTAATACAGTATTACGCAATGCTATATACCGTAATACGTTATAATGAAACACTATATAACGAAATACTCTATACCGTAATACTGTATATCGTAATACGTTATACTGAAATACTATATAACGTAATAATATGTACCGTAATACGTTATACGGTAAAACCATAATACGTAATACTATATACCGTTATAACGTAATACTGTATAACATAATGCGTCACAAGGTTATACTGTATAACATAATTCGTTATATCGTAATAGTATATAACCTAATACTAGTTATACTGTATAGCGTAATACTATATAACGTAATACTGTATAACGTAATACGTTAGAACATTATGCTGTATATCGTAGTATTATATAACGTAATACGTTAAAATGTAATACTACATAACGTAATACTGTATAACGTAATACTATATACCGTACTACTATATAACGTAATACATTATAACGTAATAGAATACAACGTAATACTATGTAACATTATATGTTGTACTGTTGAGGCTATTTGATGTATAAACAGAGAAACGCGTGGATAAATTGTAAAGTAGAAAATATATTTTAGTACATTAGTGTAGGTACAAGTAGGAACATAATTTGAGCTGGTCCCGAACCGCACGCTAGTGTCACGTAATGTTGAGTTTTGGATCATAAAATAAAATAGGTGAATCGTAACACAACTATCAATTTTGCTTTTATTATACTTTATTATCAATTCAGCAGTTACAATGGAATACACACTGAATTAACACACATAAATCACAATTCACCTCAACAACTTTATGTAAAACCTGGTTACACTGATACGTTAAGTACGCGACTGGTCTAGGGGTAGAAATCGGTAAGGATATGTTGACTATTCTAAGGATACAGAATAAGTGAAGTTTTACTGACGATACTGTGTCCGAGGAAAGCTTTTTTTGTACGTGGAGAAATCCTCATGGACACTCCGCTGTTGCAATAATTGCGTAACAGCAGAATAGTGTCGGACTCCTACCGACTAAAACTCCACGATGACCATCCTATGCGTATGACAGGAGTGCTCCAGGAACCTCTTATAAATTAACTTCTGTTGCACCCCCTTCCCGCGTACTCTTGTTCGAGCCAGTCATAATACTTCCTGACTATTGAATTGGCGTTAGGGGGGGGGGGGCATTGCGCCTAGCACTGTCGCTCCTTCTAGTCGTGGTCCGTTGGGACGGCGATGGAGCGGCTCTAGGTCGCCTGACTGCCATCCTTCTCCATCATCTTACCCTACAAGGGTGAGAGTTTTTCTTTCTCTCCCTATCTGTTCGCTTCATCGCGAGCATAACTCGCTCGCAGAAGAGGCGGACGGCCTCGTATTCCTGTGACCCTCTCAACATCGCTTCTACAATCGCTGAGGGGGTCAATCTTTCTCCTATGGCGTGCCGCAGAGTGTAGCGGGGCAGCTCCCACGCCGGACAGAGCTCCAGTGTGTGCTGCGCTATGTCCGTGCCCTCTCCGCAGTGGTGACAAATGTCTGTCGTCTCCAGTCCGATTTTCCTCAGGAACACGCCGAACACGCCGTGTCCAGTGAGCACCTGGGTCATCCTGAATGTGAGCGGGAGGCCGCGGCGGCTTCTCCACGTCTCCCAGTTTGGGAGAACCGCCTCCGCGCCTCGATGTTCGCCTCCCTCGTTGATCAGCTGGGATCGCCACTGAACCCACGCGTCCTCCTCGGCGGTTCCTAGGTCGTTTGGGGCCGCCTGCTCGGTCAGATCTTCTAACGGATCCCATACTCTCCAGCCGACGTATCTCCTTTTGAGCGCCAGCGCCCGGAGCTCCCACGGGGGGGGGGGGGGGGGGGGATGCGGCTAGAGCGGTCGCCGACGCGTGGGACACCGTCCGGTATCCCCTAACCATTCTGATGGCGGTTACCCTGTGCAGCCTTCTCAGGAGCAGGATGCTGCGACGACTCACCATCAGATCGTCGGCTCATACCGGAGCCTCGTACATCACTTGGGACCGAAGGACGCCCTCGTATAGTCGGCGCACCGCAACTCCCGCCCCGCCGATGTTCGGTAGCAGGCCGCATAAGGTATTGGCTGCCGCCGACACCTTCGAGATCAGGGAGTCGAAGTGCGGCTCGAACATCCACTGGCTGTCGATGACGAAACCCAGATATTTCATCTGCGATCCCACCCCGACGGTTTCGCCTGCCATGTTTATGCATAGGTCGGGCGGTGGAGTCCCTCGCCTCTTCTTGTCGTAAAACCAGATGGCCTCCGACTTCGCAGGAGAGACCCTTAGGCCCAGTCCGCGCACAGCACGGGTCGCGCAGGCCGTTGCGATTTCGCTGATGCGCAGCGTCTCGTGCCAACCACGACCCCCGACCAGGACCAGAGTGTCGTCCGCATTGCACATCATGGCCGCGCCTGGGGGCAGCGGGCATCGTAGTACCTCGTCGTATGCAACGTTTCACAGGATCGGTCCCAACACCGAACCCTGCGTGACACCGCGCTCGACGGGTCGCCTTTCCTCCCCTTCCTTGCTGGCGTAGCATATCCACCTGTCGTCGAGGTAGGCTCGGATCAGCCGGACGAGGTAGCTGGGAACCTCGAAGTGCTCCAGGGCCGCCACTATCCTGTCCCATGGCATGGAGTTGAACGCGTTGACGATGTCCAAAGAAACCGCCAGCGCCACGCTGTTCCGGTAAACCATGTTCTCTGTGAGCGCCCGCACGCGTCTGACCGCGTCAATCGTCGAGCATCCCTTCCGGAACCCGTACTGGCTTTCGTGCCAACCTGGCACCTGTCCCGCCATGTGTCTCTCCAAGCTGGTGGCGATCACCCTCTCGTGGAGTTTACCGACCTCGTCTAGCAGGCATATCGACCGGTACGCCGACGGCGAAGTCGTCGATCGGCCCTCTTTACGGAGCAAGACCAGTCTCGCCATCCGCCATGACCGGGGGTAAACTCTCTCTCTCAGGCATCTTGTATAGAGGCGCCAAAGTCTGGGGGCCATGACCCCCATCACTTCCCTCCAGATCCGGCCCGAGATTCCGTCCGGGCCCGGCGCCACGTCGCGGCAGGCCATTCTTCTGGTCGCCTCCCACATCTCTTCCTCTGTGACTTCCCAGTCGTCCCTCCATTCCATCGACCGTGTCGCTTCACGCGACTATACTGCCGCACTGTCTTCTTGCGGGGGGGGGGGGACGTCCTGATGATACGCAACAGCAGCGCAGGTTCCATCTCCATCGTTGCCAGGGGGCCCTTCGCGCGAAGTTTTCGCGTCACCGTCCTGTATGGCCTTCCCTATGGGTCAGACTCAACTGCTTCAACTAGTTCGGACCAGGCACGGTCCTTCGCGTTCTTGATCTCCTTTTGTAGCGAGCGACGTAGCACGCGGCACGCCTGGTAGCGTAAGGAGACTTCTTCCTCGTCGCGTCGTCGTCAGTGGCGGGCCCTTAGGTACCGTCTTCGGGCCCGGACGCATCTCGTCCTCAGCTCCGCGATGTCGGCGTTCCACCAGTAGACTGCTCTGCTTCGCACCATGCCTGGCGTGGCTCGTGGCATGGATGCGTCGTAGATTGCTGTCATGGCTCGGCGAAGGTTCTCGGCCTCCTCTTCCACGTCTGTTTCGGTCGTCGTCGTCGAGGCCTCCCAGCTTCAAGCTGTTGCTATAGCGGTCGCCCGGAGTAGATCTCTGTTCATCTCCTTTACCTTCCATCTTGGCGGTGGGCGCGCGTGCCCTCTTCTCGGCAGGCCGCGACCATCGCCCGCAGTCGCCGTTCCAGATCCAGGTGTGTCCACCTCCATGAATATGCAGAGGTGGTCCGAAAGTGTCTCGACCCCCTCGGCCACTCTCCAGCCTGAAATCCGCCTGAATGCATCGGGGGAGGCCCATGTAATGTCGACGATGGAGTTCCCTTTCCACGCCACGCAGGTACTGGTCGAGCCCCTGTTCACCAACAGGAGTTCAAGTCCCGCGGCCCAGTCTGACAGCGCGCGGCCGCGCGCATTAGTCCTGGTGCTCCCCCATTCCGTGGAGTGCGCGTTGAAGTCTCCCAGGACGAGCACTTGCCGGGGAAGTCGTCGCCTGACGCAGTCGCCAACCCCGTCCTGGAATATCTCGAACACTGCCCATTAACTGTTGGGTGTCACGTACACACCCACCACTACCATCCCTGTCCACTTGACCGTGACGTATCCGTCGCCGCGCTCCAGCAGGGCTCCGTGGGCGAACGCCCCCGGCGTTGATGTCTAGGTGACAGCAACCATTTCGTCCGTATCTCCGACCCATTCCGGAGCATCGAGAACTCTGTATGGTTCTGCCACCACCGCTAGGGCGACCGTGCTCTCCCGAATGGTTTGGTAGAGCAGGTCTTGCGCTCGTCTTGACCTTCCCAGGTTAGTCTGGAGGATGCGCATTTCAGTCTCCTAGTGTCATCACTTTCATGGCTTCCATGGCGAGTCTTTCTCGTTGTCACTTGCGACTGTGGATCCACGGGTGGCTCCTCTTGTTCCTTTCTTCCGGGGGAGGGGGTGCAGGCCGGTTCACCCATCCTGTGTACAGATGGTGCTCCAAGCGCCTCGCAGAGCAGGCATTTCGGGCTCGCGGCAGTGCTTGCTTTCGTTTGGTGTCCTGGTTTGCCGCATCTATAGAATAGGTGCCCCTTGTCCTCCTTGGAGGTGCAGGTCTTGCTTACGTGCCCAATCTCCAGGCACCTGTAACACTGTAAAGGTCTTCGCTCGATGGCTTCGACCTTCGCTGTCGACCAATCTATGGCGACCTTGCCAGCCTGGGCCAGTTTCCTCACTGTACCGGCTGGACCTCGTATCCACACAGATCCAAGGCCGTTTCGGGCGGGGCGAATTTCTCCCAGTCGGACGTCCTCCGGCTTCTCGTCCGGTGTTCTCGTCGGGAACGACCTCCTTTTCTTTCCTTTTTTCTGTGTCTTGAAGGGATTCTTCCAACCGGTGCAGCGAGGGTCCTATCTCCTCCATCTTGCGTTCGACTGCGGCAAGACGCGCTGTCTCACTGCTCTTCTCTGCGGTGGGGCGCGAGGCCAGCTCTTTTCGGAGCGCCTCGTTCTTCGCCTCTAGTGTCGCTATGCGTCCTTGCATTATAGCGGTGGCGCCAGAGGCGGGGTCTATTCTTCTCACCATCTCTGTTGCGCCAGCAGTAATGGTCCTCGCCGCTTCTTTCAGCGTTTTCCCCTGTGTGCCCTTGAGGTTGCGAGATGTCTCGGCAACCTTGATCACCTCGGAGGCTCGACGGATCAGTTCCGCTCCTATGTCCGCCGTAGTAGATGTTCGCATCTCTTTGGCTAAGTCCGTTGTGAGCTCGGGGGATCCGCCGGCCTTCCTTTTCTTCACGCGGGGCGCTTCGCCGGCGCGGGTTTCCTCTTCCTCCGTCGTTTCTTCCGTCCGTAGGTTCCCCGCGTTCAATGTGGAGTAGGAGAACCCCTCTTTAGCCGGGACCGCCTTCTTCATGCTTCTGGTGCTAACGTGTGTCGACTCAGCAGCCAACTCCGCTTCACCCCTTCCTCTCACGGTTTCCTCTACCTCCTTATCTTTCCCCGCGGTTGCGTCCTTTTTCCCCATTGTACGCAAAAATGGCCACTTGTTCCGCACTTGTCACTCCACCAATCACTGCCTCCTTCGAATGGCCCGCGCGGCGCGCTTTCGGCGCACGTGACAATATCGTGTCTGAGGAAAGCTAGGGGTGGGTGTGTCTAAGGATACGGGACCATCAGATTTGTTGATGACAATTTTGGTTAGGAAAGTAAGGGCAGTGGACACCGTTTCCGATTGGATAATAAGAAGGTTGGTGGACCAGGAAGGGTTTTGCCGCCCTCGAGAGAAAGTTGCTAACGGAAGATACCGAACGTGAGGAAAACCAAATTTCCCGTGTTAACGCGTAGTAAACAATAAATGTAAAAGGAAACCTGAAATAAAAGATACTTGTTTGGTCTGAAGGACCTTAACTATGAAAATGCCAAGACCCATGGTGGGTCCTTAACACGTTCGTCGCCCAGTGTGATTCGGCTAAGTTTCCGACCATCGATACGCAGAACGTAAATAGAGCGACAAGCGGTAATTCATTGTTTATCGCCTTCGATTCATTGTTTATTGCCTTCGATTCATTGTAAAGAAAAGATTATTTAGTCCTAAAATGGAGAAAGCGATAAGCTTTCCAGCTAGAGTATTCCGAGGGATCTCATGGCAGATATCTGAGATCTTTCATTTAGTCGAGAAACATACTTGTGGGACGTACATCAGTGATCTTTTCATCCTCAAAATGTTCAGTAAACAGTGTGAAAATATACAGGGTGGTTGGTGACTGGCGGTACAAGTGGAAAGGGGGTGATACTACGCGAAAAAAGAAGTCGAAAATATAGAATAACAATTTTTCGTTTGAGGCTTTGTTTTCGAGAAAATCGACTTTGAATTTTCGCTCGGTACGCGTACGGTACGTTATAACGGATCCCACTGTAGATCGTTGTCTCGATGGAAAAATTAAAAAAAAAAAAAAAAATTAAAAATATTTTTGTATATTTTCGACTTCTTTTTTCACGTAGAATCGCCCCCTTTCCGCTTGCACCAGCAGTTACCAACCACCCTGTATTTGAAAGTGAGGAAAGTAGTGATGACGGAGTCTACAACTATTGGTCGAAGTGCCCAAAATCACCCCCAAATGTGTTTGGAATGTTTTAACAAATATCATGCGATATAGAATAATATAATATATTATCCAGAATATAAATTAATAAAAGGTATGGTATAATGTATTTTTAATATTTTTATGTTGTATATCCTATATATAATATCGTATATTTAATTAACTCGAACAAGAAGAGCTTCACCATACGTTGGTGACGGGGCCCCCACGGAAGTATACCCGTCGCACCGATATGAGCGACGTGGCGACGAACGTATTAAGACTATTGAGGATACACGCCAAGGATGTGCAGACATCTGGCTGCCATCTTGCCCGCGGTGTGTGGCTTGGTCTCTGATGTGGATTGGCGTTACACTAGCAGTGTTACCCTATAATGCAAAACCCCAAAGTCATCGTCGCCTGTGAACTGTCCATGGTCTGCCTTTGTCCCAATCTTTTGTCTATACACTGTCGATAACTTCACTGTTTGAGGAAACTACAAAGACCAGATGTAGAGTTTTCATAGAAGTGGTGACCACTTCTATTTAACGCGCATTTTTGTTTGTTGTTACTTGAAAATGGCAATTACTTTCCTGCATGACCCTCTTTCGATATCTTTCGCGAGTATATTTTGTGCGTTGTACGTTGGAACGTTTTGAAATTTCTGTAGCAAATGAATTATAAAATACGAATCTACCGATTAAGATATTTCTTCAAAAAAGGGAATCTCTAGAGAGAAGGCGCAGTTTCTTCTTCGCGGAAAAAGATTTTACTACTCGCGAGCGAAAGAACGACGTGGCATAGAGGCCACGAGAGAGGGGAAACAGAGCAATGTAACGAATCGCTGTTGATTCTACGGCCCTTCTTTGACTATAAGGTCCTACTGCGAAAGAATTAGCATCATCAAGATAGTAAAGTCTTCTTACAGTGAATTCAGGCTGGCAATTTAGCTAGCTACATCGTCGAGCATGTCCTCGGAGAATAAATCCCCTCGAGATCCTTCCATAGGATAACTTTCACTCCTTCCCTTATAAGATTTTATAGGATACTTTTGTAAGATAAGTTTAACGAGCTAAATCGTGGCGCTCCTATCGATTTTATGAATGAAATACGCTACGGTTGGTATTAAAAATGAAAATCCTTGCGATAAATGAACGACGAAGAAAGAAAACATTAGACTTGCGCGTGTGAAATGCTACATCGAAGTTTGGAAGGGGAAAGATGGTAGATTCTTCGTGTCTTTTCAATTTATACGTTACTCTGTAATGTCTATAATTTAATTTTTCATCTGATAATTTCTTCTTAATCTTTCTACTGATAAAAATCTACATTCGTAAGAAAATTCCTCTAGTAATGTCTGTTAATAAAATTCAATATTCGTAATAATTGCTGCCAATAATCTTCCTGAATAGTATCCTAATAATAATAATTAATCAAAATAATGTTTTCTAATAATTTTCATTAACAAAATTCCATACTTGCTGTAACTTTAAAAAATAACTTCTGCTAATAAAATTCTATACTCGTAGCAATTGCTACCAATGCTCTTCCTTAATAAAACCCTAATAATAATAATCATGTTAATCTCTTCTAGTAATTCCCGTTACTAGAATTCTATACTTGCATTCATTTCTTAAACCAACTTCTCTTGATAAAATTCTCCTCCGCTTAATAATTATATCGCATATTCTCCACTGCGTATCTCGTGCCTGAATCGCAAGACCGATTTAAACTCTTCGAAACTGCACTATCGTTTGCTTTGAATTCCAGCCGATTATTCAAATTGCCCAAAATCGATGCGATCTTCGTTCTAACAATTTTACGAGGCAGGTTCTAACCTGATAAAGTAAATGATTACGTCGTTATCGCTCTTGCAGTTTCCTCTGGTACAATAAACAGTCTACAAGAATGTACATGAACGAGCTCGTTTTTGTATGATTTAAAAACGAATTTTTAAATGCTTCCTGAATGATGCGTAGTGATGATTCGTAGTGGAGTCTGGGCAAGAGGCGGATGAATTTGGAAGAAGCGGAGGAATTGCAGCAAAGTTTCGCCGAAATTTTCGAATTATTTCGAGCGCGACATTTTCGAGAAGTGATTTCAAATTTCACCCATCTACATCGCTTTCTTTTTTATTTTGGAAGAAATCTACTTTCACTATTTCTCAGGTAAGTGAACTTGAAACAAATAAAAATACCCAACCACCACGTACACCAAAACCTATCAGCCTTATTCGAACCTGTAGGTTACAACGAGATTTTCATATCGACCCGAAGCTCATAGTTAGAGCTCGAACTGGGCTATAAAGTGGCACGAGGAGAAGCAGCACCAACAGCCCGTAAAAATGGAGAACAGGGACAAGTGATGTACCGGTATCGTTTATACGTATAATATTTCGTGGCACGTACGTCACAAGCACGAGCTCGAGCACTCGAACCCGTTCAGGCGGGCTGAGTTACGAGCCGTTATTGCAGGGCCCGTTCAACGAAACGCTTCACACGAGAAACATCGAGACGACTGGAAATAACGTATAGGCAAACCATAACATGTAATATAATCGATGCAGTATATCAATGCCGCTAACACGGCTTCGTTACTTATTTGAACGCTAATTTCCAAGCGCGCAAAGATCAAATTTCAGAATGGCAGAATTTGAAGACCACGGGAATGTTTTTCTTTTATTTAGTTGTTTACATTCACAATTTGTCCAATTACGGGAATGTAACGTCAATTCACATCAGAGACCAGGCCACACACCGCGGGCAGGATGGCACCCAGATGTCTACACATCCTTGGCGGGTACCCTAAAATAGTCTTAAGTACCCACCAGGGATCTTGGAATTTTCATAGTTAAGGTCCTTCAGACCAAGCGAGTATCTCTTGTCTTAGATTTCCTTTTACGTTTATTGTTTGCTACGGGTTAACATGGAAAATTGGTTTTCCTCACGTCTGGTATGTTCCGTTAGCAACTTTCTCACGAGGGCGGCTAAAATCTTTCCTGGTCCACCAACCGTCTTATTATCCAATCGGAGACGGCGTCTACTGCCCTCACTTCCTTAACCGAAATTGTCATCAACAAATCCGATAGTCCCGTGTTCTTAGACACACCCACCCCTAGCTTTCCTCAGACACAGTATCGTCAGTAAAACACACTTATTCTGTATCCTTAGAATAGTCAACATATCTTTACCGGTCTCTACCCTTATAACAGTCGCGTACTTAACAGTATCAGTGTAACTAAAGTTTTACATAACGTGGTTGGAGTGAATTGTGATTTATGTTAATTCATAATAAAGTTTAATTAAAACAAAAT
Source organism: Bombus flavifrons (assembly GCF_040668555.2). Taxonomy (NCBI): domain Eukaryota; kingdom Metazoa; phylum Arthropoda; class Insecta; order Hymenoptera; family Apidae; genus Bombus; species Bombus flavifrons. The sequence goes on along the minus strand of NC_138455.1, from coordinate 3,355,794 downwards.
AAATAGTTGTGTTAGGACTCAGCTATTTTATTTCATCATCCAACCCTCAAGTTTACGTGACAGGAAGAACGTAATTTGATCTTCGCATTTCCAACGTACGACACGGGACATTCCAATTCACGTGCCAAGTAATGTCCAAAATGCAACAAGATGAACTTGTTATTTGAATTCTATCCTCCTTGAGTAGATCGTTGGATATTAAGAAACAATCGATGTTCGAGGAAATAACGAGCCGCGTTCGTTTTGTCGAATTTATTAAATTACCAATTACGAGAAGTTGAAATTATTGTGTTTAACGCATTTATACAAAGATCTCATTTATTTTTCAAGTATTTAAATCGAGCATTTTTATTATTAAGAATAATTACTCAAAGACGTCAAAGATTAATTGTGCAAAACACAAAACGTGTGAGCCGGAGATGAAACCTGTTACCATGGGACCCAACAAATAGGTGCCGAGACGGTGCAGGGATAATCGGCTGGAGAGTCAACCTGCTGGAACCGAGCTATATGCTGGCAGCTCCGCCTCCTCGTGACCCCCGCTGGTAACGACGCGACACGATGCATGCATAGTCGGCTAAGCGAGCTGCCGCTCGAAAGGGTAGGTTCAACTTGTCCAATGAGCCGCAAGGGGAGGGTAGGGTTTTTCCAAGTCGCGCGCCGCCCATCTATGCGTGTGGTTTCCCAGGTGGAGGGCACAAGAGAGTAGACGAGAGTGAAAACGAACACCTAGAAGACAGCGAAGCCAGTACGAGTTCTTATTAGGGGTATATGGTGCGGTCGACCAAAAGGTCGGGCCCTGAAACGCACACATTACTTGTAACTCTAAGTGAGTTAATTGTGGAGAAATTTCACGGTTGATTTAAAGGAACAAAGCATTGCGATAACCCCGAGTTGCAGTAACCCCTAATAAAACATTTCTGATTTTCTCGTTTCCGTATGAGCGAGTTTGAAACGGCAATTTATGAGGAAGACGCTGACCAGGCTTTTGTTACTCCTGCATTGTTCCTGCTGACCGTTAAGGCAAGCAATCAGGTTCGTCATAAGACTAAAACGTGTCTGCGATCCTTCTAATTAACGCCACCGCCTTCTTCTTATGCCTTCGCGCAACTTCCTTAATTAACTCGCGTGCTCATTTTTCGAGAGGCTGGCTTAATTACATGGAATAAAATTCGAAAATATAATCCACTGACGAATTTATTTACGTCGCGAGTCGTTGCGATCATCAGCCTTTTAGGAAACAAATCTCTGACAGAGTTATTACGCTGCTTTACAGCTCTTACAATATGAGAAATTTTAATTAATTAACTACCTTCTTCTTCTTTACCTTTTTCGTGTCTACGCGTTTAAAATTTCTACATCATCGTAGCAAATATTTCGAATATTCGGGGCTCAAATGAAATTTCCACGGGTTCGCCCGCGAAAATACATATAATATCTCTGTTAATGATGAATTCAGAATGATAATTTCATTGTTTCAGTAAATTGAGACAGTCGTAACGATGTTATCGTGATTACTGAATTTCTCGAGACATCGCGTTCAACTCTCCTCAAATTATTATAAAAGGCAGTTAACGTAACGCAATTGCCTGATTACATTGCGAAGCAACTGAGAAATTTCTCACGTAATTTCAGGATTTCGTTAAATTATCGTAATACAACGTATATCAAATCACAAATCAGTAACCGCCTGTTTGGAGTAAAACATAGAGTAATTGATATCCATCTCGCCATTACGGTAATTTGAAATTAACATTGAATCATTAGAACCAATCTCGATTGTGAGGATAATCAATATTGACTGTATCCCAAATTTTAATATGAAAGATGACTACAGATTCCACCCGACAAATATCAGCGTCTCTTAAATAATTAAAGAAACGCGTCAAAGAAAATTCACAACTTCGACGCTTGTTTCTAAAAAGAAGGTTGCAGCGACATTCGTCGAATCGCGTCGCGAAAATTGCAAGAAGCGGTGAGACGGTGAGGAAAGCGGTTATGATTGCGCGAAAGTCATTATGTGTAAATTTTGCGGCGCGAAAGTTTGGCAGAGGCAACGATACGCGGAAATACGTTGTACGGAATAGACAGTGACACGCCAACGACGTTGTTCGATGCGTTGAAACCGCTTTAATTTGGAGTTTCGTGGACGACTACGGAATAACCGAGCAACCGAGGATTTCGAGGTGTTTCGTCCAAAACCCGTATAACATAAGAAAATTCGCGAAATATGGATGAACACGGAATGAGCAGAGAGAAACAAAAACGATACTTGAAGTTAGTACTTTAAAATATCTTTCTGTCGATGTCCATGCGGAATTATCGCTGATGTGCGGTGAGTTTGTAACTAAAATACAATGAACATTTTTAACCATATTATAATTCTCTCGTGTATCTTTTTATAAACAATCTTGAGCACTATAATGAGATACGATTCATCGTTACGTATTTCGATACTTTTGCATCGTAGTTTGATGATGCCACAAAAAGATAGTAAGTTCCTAATTTCCAATTCGTTGCTCAGGGTGGATTTTCGCGTTACAACAAATACAAGCAAATGACTTTTCTAAACTTTTTTTAAAAATAATCTGTATACCTACAAACATTGATATACGTCGTTTACCATTCTAACCTGCATACCAATTATTATTTCCCTAAAAATCTGTGATTACTCGGAAGCAATCGATTGTTAGTATCGCAGAAACCATCAAAATAGCCGCGAAAACGCGACTTTAAATACGATCGTGACACGCTTAATTATTATAAATCACTGGAAAGAATGGCCAGCGGAGATAAGGTTTCTTTAAATTCACCAAACTGGTCACGCCCTTTAATGGAAATTATCGATCACTCGTGGACTGATACTTTCCCCCCCCCCCCTTCTCCTGAAAGAAAATGTATTTTGAATTACAGAGACGAAGCTGATCGGTATTGTGTATTTATTGAGAAACAGCGCCGTGAAATAGGAAATGGAGAGTAGGTGGTTGATATCGAATAGTTAATATCGAGAAATTCGGACTAACGGTTTGTTAGGGTAACTAGAACTCGGAAACAAACGTTGTAAAATGATATTTTGTTGGTTAACTGTTTATAATAATGCGTGAGTTGGAACTCGCGTGTCCATTTGTTTATATGTTTCAAGGATTACTTCGTCTTTGTGAAAAATTAATTAAGAAGTATATGGTTCTTTATGATTGCAACGGAAAAGAAAGCAAAGTTTGTATGTTTGCATAAGAATTTGGAATAAACAAGACAATGTAAAGTGAAATTAAAATGGCCTAGAAGAAGAATTCGAATTAAAATCGATGTTGGAATAGCAGAAGATCGAGCCAAAGCTGTTAAAAAGATAAAAATCAAGATTTTCAAGTACCGAAATTAAGGTAAAAGCTCAGAAGTGAAAAGCGAGAATTCAGGGTATCGGAGAATCGTAGCTGATAAAACAGTTCGAAGATCAAAGATATCAAGTGGTTATGTATAAAATGCTAAAACGTTGGAAAATTTAAAAAATAGGAAGCATCAAAGTGTCGAAAAGTTAGGATCAGGAAAATTAGGATCATTTTCTAAAATAGAGTGTTATAAGATATATTAATTCAAATTTATTTTTTACAAGTGCTAGAAATTAATATACATACCATTGGTATTAATATATGTACCCGATTTTTATTAAAATTTCCTAAACGTTACTGCTTGAATTAATATAATACTAGTCTTTGTATAAGTATAGAAGAAACTTGTTTATGTAATTCGTTTCTTAGAGGCTACAGAGTCTGGGAATAAAGAATTTTTTCTGACCGTTTTGTTACGACCTTTTTTAAAACCACATCATAGGAATAAGATAATAATATAGATCGTAATCATTATGTATCGGCACATACTATCAATTTGATTGTGGAATTAAATAACATAATATCAAAAGTAACCAAATGTTCGGATACTTTTGAGCGATAGTGTATATATGTCCAACAATCTGCTTCTATAATATAAATTCATTAACAATAAATCAAAAACAATGTTGTATTACTTATTCTAATAAGTAATCCAACCATTTAACTGTAAGATATTTGGAAAGTTCATGTAACAGGCATACAATATGGCGCCAGTAAAGTACCATCTACGTTCCTCTATGAAATTAGTGCAAATGTTTCAAGACTTATATACGATTAACATTTCACGCAACGCTTTTATAAGATATGTTAATCTGTAGAAACGACCCATTGCGGCAAATTTATATATAGAACAGAGTTAGAAAATACAAAAGAACGATATTTTCTCTGAGTATAGGAAGTTAAAATGATGTTGGACGCAAATTAATTGGTTGGAAAGAGGCGCCCCGAAGCGTATTAAAAGAGGTGGCTTACCTCGTTGAAATACCATGGAACGAAACCCCGTTGGACAATGGGCATTCTGCTGCAGCCTGGAATTTCTTTTACTCCCGTATTCTTCTTCTGTTTACCGTGGTTTTTGTTGCAACATTCGTGACATTTTCATTCAAACGAACATACAACAGATAAACGGAGAAAAACAAACGTTGAAAGTTAGGTCGCGTCACGGGGCCCCGTGAAATGTAAACTATCGAACTACGTATAATAGCACACGAAAGTATTTCGACTATTAATGTTCTTTTTACTTCCTGATCAAATTTTATACTATCAAATTAATATCAATTCTTTAGATAATAATAATTGAATTTAACAAAATCGTATACTGAATTTCAATATACATACAATTGCATATATATGTCGGAGATGAAAGGACACTGAATCCTTCCCTTTGGAATTTTGGGAAAATCTTTAATGTAGATTCTACCATAGTAATTAAGCAATTGTCGTCACTCAATCCGAATGTATTTGTTCGAGACTTGTGATGATGAGCTTGGGCTCGAAGCGACAACTAGTTGCCGAATGTAGCCGCGGTTGTGACATCAATCACATCTCAACCTACATCAGAGATAAGACATCGACCCCCGAGCTTCGGAGTCCTTTGGACACATCACCACCTTATCATCATAGCCTACACCAAGGCTCTGACGCACCTTACTCCACATCGAAGATAGGATATCGACCCCCGACCTTCGGATACTTTTCCACATCATAACCTACACCGAGCCCCTCAACATCCTCAAACTAAAACGCATATAAGCCGAGACTTCAGCCAGCTCGGACAGTTCTTGTTCTAGCTCCTGTTCTTGTACAGCCCCTTTTTTCGGTTCAGTGTCATTCTATTCTTGTAAGTGCTAAATTTATAATAAAGTTCGATAAAAGAAAATTAATAGTTAGGTTACGACTCAGCCTTCTTTTCTTTTCCAATCCAAGTGTCAATTTTACGTTACACGGTCAAGGGATGAACGTTTTGTCTAACAGAGGTATGGAGTAATAGTATAGCTCTCCTTAAAGAGAAATAGTTATAGCGGCACTCGACAGTAAACATTCCAATGGTTTCTATCCCGTGGCTCGCCACACGCAGACCCGATTCTTCGGGTAAGATGATTACCAGATGTCGACGCTTCTCCTCAGTACATGTTCAGCTAGCCTGAGAACCCGTTGCAAATTTTAAGATTTCGTTAACTAAAGTCCTTCAAATAGACAAACAGCCTTTGTCACAACTACGAGAAGATAGGGGAAATCTATATTTCTCACGAATGATGCATCCCGCTAGCAACTTTCTCTCAAGAACGGCTAGTATCCTTCTCTAACCACTAACATGGAAATTGACCAATTAACAGCAACGTCAATTTCCCTTACTTTCCGAACGAAGGCTTTCCTCCATGAATCCGAGGATCTGTCCTTACATACACCACATATAGTTTTTCTCTGCAGCATCATCGTGACGGAAAGTCATTCACTCGTGAGTTACATAGCGTCACATTAGCGAGTTACATAGCGTCTTTACGCTCGGTGGATATTCTATGTTTTAACAGAGTTAGTTCAGTAATACTTGTACGGTAGACAAGAAAGTTGGGTACAACTTGGACTTTGGAAGAAAGCGCATTTTGTTATCCCGTTGACCACGGATTCGCTATAGAACCTTCTTTTTTTTTTTTTGTACGTGGAAAAATCATCATGGACACTCCGCTGTTGCAATAATCGCGTAACAGCAGAGTAGTGTCGGACTCCTACCGACTAAAACTCCACGATGACCATCCTACGCATATGACAGAAGTGCTCCAGGAACCAGAAACCTCTTATGAATTGACTTCTGTTGCACCCCTTCCCGCGTTCTCTTGTTCAAGTCAGTCCTAATAATTCCTGCCTATTGAATTGGCGTTAAGGGGGGGGGGCATTGCCCCTAGCGCTGTCGCTCCTTCTAGTCGTGGTCTGCTGGAACGGCGATGGAGCGGCTCTAGGTCGCCTGATTGCCATCCTCCTCCATCGTCTTATACTGCAAGGGTGAGGGTTTTTCTTTCTCTCCCTTTCTGCTCGCTCCTTCGCGATCATAACTCGCTCGCAGAAGAGGCGGACGGCCTCGAATTCCTGTGACACTCTCAACATCGCTTCTACAATGGCTGAGGGGGTCAATCTTTCTCCTATGATTCGTTATAGAACCTAGGATCATTGTCATTAGCGTCTCGAGTATCTAATTACCACGGTTACTTGTCAAAATCTGTATTAATCATATTTGCACTAGTCAATATCTTCCCTATTGCATAACAACAATGTCTAATCAAAATGAATATTCGTTTCACGCCCCTAACCCTAATCTTAATGTGAACTCGACATATATATATCAATCGTATAAATATACACATAGACATGCAATATTTAACGTAATATGACTAAATCATACGTAGTTCTATGGTTCCTCTTAAGAATACTAAGGTGGAACTAGACGTGATTAAACAAAAAATCATTACTTTTAGAGAGAGTTCAAATATCTTCAACGTTTCTTGTATTTCAAATAATTTTTTTCCTCGATCTATATTGCAAAATAGAGTTTTGAACAACTCGATAAAATAATTAATACATTCTCAATTGAAGTTAAAATAAAAATTGAAATATTTCATATAATATAGCCAAGACTGAAGCTCTTACAATTTGACTTTCGATCGGATCTGTTTCTTTTCCCTTTGTCACCCCTCAATATCTCCACTATCCGCGCGTTTGTTAGGCGTTCGCGACGCACGCCTTCTTCTAGAACATTCGGCGGAAGGACCGTTGAGATATCGATGGGTCATTAGGCACTGCGGCGATATACATTGTCGCCGATTGCCGCCATATCTTTATCTCCATCATAGTCCATCGGATTTGAAGTGTGCCGGTCGTGACATACCCCCTGGTTTGATTGATCTTGGTTCTCTAAGATCGTAGTAGAATGGAATTATTTTTAAATGTAAATCAAAGGATATGTTTACACTTTTTTTGTTCGATCCTCATATGGTTATTTCCGTACAATAGATCACATGTTTTGTCTGATCGCGCTAATAAGGGTTTTTGAAGAATTTGCGTGGAAGTTTATTTACTACAAAGTACTGAGATTTCCGTTGGTTTTTTTTTCAGGGATCGTTATGAATTGATTTTTTGCATGTAATGGTACAAAAATTATTTCGTTAATCTTAAATATAAGCAATTTTACAATATTTGATAGTGTTCGAGAAGCTAGTGATTTCAGGAGCGCAACCATGTAGTTTTCAATCGTGAATTGGTTGGGTTTGTTTACAAAACGTAATTCCTATATTCAATAGAAATAATGTAATAAGGAGTTTTCACATCGTTGATTCTGTAGGGTTCTAACCATTCAATGTCCAACTTATCTCTTTTATGATCGTTGTGAATTAAAACAAAGTCTCCTTTCTTAAACACGGTCTGAGTTTTAACAATCTTTCTCTCTTGGTCTCGTTTGTGTCGTTGCTTATTCTAAATAAGTGTTTTGTGAGCTGTTTCCCAATATTTATTCAACTGTTTTTGCTAAAGCGAGTACATATCATCATAGGTAAGTGTGGGGAATTTGGATATTGCGGAATGTAAGTTAGCTTTTCGTCCAAAGGTCAATTCAAAAGGAGAGAATCCTCTTTCTTCATGTTTCGCGGTGTTGTACCCTAAACAAATGAAATTAAGTACTTCGTCCCATTCTTTGTCATTGTCGTGTAATGCAGTACGAATTAAGTCTTTAATTGAGGCATGCGTTCTTTCGAGGGATCCGCTACTCTGTGGGTGAAATGAAGTTGTTTTGATGTGTTTGATTTTAAAGGCTTCTTCAAATTTCGTCATTAAATCGCTAACAAAAGTTTGTCCCTGGTCTGTTAAGATCGTCTTTGGTGCCGAAAATGTAGTGTTCAATGAGCGTGTTAATTATGGATTCAGTTCGTTGCGTTTTAAGCGGAACTAGTATCCGGTATTTCGTAAGTTCATCGTGAATTGAAAGTATGTATTGATTTCCGCATTTGGTTTTCGTCAACGGTCCTATGACGTCCATAGCGATTTTGTCGTTAGGGTTAAGTGGAGATTTGTGGGGATTCTTTGGGTCTGATACGTGTTAGTTTCTCCTTTTGACATGTGTTGCATGTTTACACGAAGTTTTCTACTCTTTCTAAAAGTCCGGAGATTTTGAATTTATCCTTGATCCGTTGATACGTTTTCTGTATCCCTAAATGTCCTACAGTGTCGTTATGGTTTTCCTTTATTGCTTGTAATATTTCGTTTTCGTCTAGTTTTAAGATGGGATTAGGCGCATATGTAATTTTCTTGTATGTGTTGTTAAAATATATTAGCATGAGTTTAATCTGCGTTTTCTCTAATTCAGTGAAATCATTATTTCCTATGCCGATTTTTGTTGTATCTTTAAGAATTTTGTGAAGTCTTTTGATCCAAAGTGTCTCGTCGTAATCTCCTAAATCGTTTTGAGTTAATTGGTAAAATGTTTGGTCATTTGGTTTAATTTCTAAGAGTTTCGGATTCGCTTTGTTGTCTTTCCATGCATTGAATGAGTTAGTGAGATCAATTACATTTTTTTTTTATTAACGTGGAGGAAATCCGAACGGACACCAGGCCGCTTCTGGGGAAAAGCGGCGTGGTTGTGCCGAACTCCAACGGACTAAAACCTCCACGATGACCGTCCCAGCTGCGATCGAGAGGGCCCCGGGAACCAGTGTGAGCGACATACCGGGTCTCCCCCCCCCCCTCGCCGCGCACAATACATCCCTAATGGAGCGGTGTGCGCCCATGTCAAACCGTGCCTCGTCGCCGGAGCAGCCCTGACAGGCAGACCGATTCCCCTACAGGACTGCTTTGCGGCCTCGAGGCGCTGAGCTGCCAGCGCCTAAGTTGGAACCCCACCGAGGGGCGCGGCGGACCAAGCGCGCGTCGCAGAAACGCGGGCAAGGCCTCTGCCTCGCCCTAGACGGTCGATCCTCTCCGCAGCCTCTTTCCGAAGCATAACCTGCTCAAAGAAGGAGGTCACGGCCCTCCTCCCTCTCTCGCTTACCAACAATGCCTCGAGGATCGCCGGCGGCGAGAGGTCCCATCCGATTTCCACGATGATGTCGCGGAGTGGCAGCACCCGCTCCGGGCAGTACTCGAGCGTGTGCTGCGCCGAGTCCACGCTCGCATCGCAGTGGTGGCAACGCGCGGTCGCCTCTTCCCCGATTCGGTGCAGGTACTCATCGAAGCAACCGTGTCCGCTGAGCACCTGCATCACCCTGTAGGTCAGGGGAGACCTGCCGTCGTCCAACCAAACATCCCAATTTGGAAGGACGGCCTCGAAGACCCTTAGTCCCGGCGCACCCGTTCTTATGTCCAGGCTGGCGCGCCATCTGTCGAGCAAGGCCCGCCGAGCTCGAACCCTAACGTCGGCACTCACCGGTTCGACCCCGACAGATCGCCAATGTGGAGATAAATCTCGTTACACCTCAGTACCCTGATGGCCACCGTCCTGTGTAGCCTCCTGACCGCTAGGAGACTGTGACGGTTGGTCATCAGGTCCTCCGCCCAGATCGGAGCTCCGTGGAGGAGCCTCGATCGCACCACGCCGGCGTACAGCCGGTGCACTCCGATGCCGGGCCCGCCCAGCCGAGGCAGCAAACGTCCTAAGGCGATCGCCGTCGCCTCGACAGACGGTGCCAGGCGCTCGAAGTGAGCGCCGAAAGTCCAGTGGCTGTCGAGGGTCAGGCCCAGATACTTCATGCTGGTACAGACCCCGATCTCAGCCTCCTTCAACCTCAGGCGATAACCAGCTGGAGGCGTCCCGTGATCGACCCTGCGGCAAAACCTAAATGCCTCGGACTTCTTAGGGGACACCCTCAGTTCCAATCCCTTGATCTCGGCGATCACACAGGCCACCGCCAGCTCTGCTAGACGGACGGTTCTACCCCACGCCGTGCCCCAGACCAGCACCAACGTGTCGTCGGCGTAGCACGCCAGTGCCGAGTTCGGAGGCATCGGCGTCCGAAGCACCGCGTCGTACGCGATGTTCCACAGCAACGGACCCAACACCGAACCCTGCGGAACCCCGCGGTGTACAGCTCTCCCAGTCATCCCTCCGCCTCGGATGGTGTAGACGATACTCCGGTTCCGGAGGAACGCCCGGACCACACCCCGCAGATATGCGGGTACCCGATGAAAGTCGGGGGCCCGGCATATCCTGTCCCAGGGGATGCTGTTGAAGGCGTTGACCACTTCCAGCGACACGGTCAACGCCACGTAACCACGCCGCTCGGTCCCCTCGACAAGGGAGCGGACACGGGCGACAGCGTCGGCTCCCGGAAGCCGAACTGGCCGTCGTGCAGTTCGGGAACACTCCGGGACAAATGCGACACGAGGCGGGCAGCCACCACTCTCTCCAGCAGCTTGCCAGTCCCGTCCAAAAGGCACACCGGCCGAAAGGCGGAAGGCGAGTCCGGAGAGCGCCCCTCCTTCCACGAAACGGGGAATTCGCCCCGAGACAGGCATCGGTCGAACAGACGCTTTAGTATCGGGTCCAAGACCCCGGCGACGTCCTTCCACAGGCGGGCCGAGACTCCGTCGAGATCCGGAGCTTTCCGCGCTCCGATCCTCCCGACGGCCCCGGCTAATTCTTCCTCGGTGACTCTCGATTCCGGGCTCCAACTTCCCGCAGTGTCACGTGGTTCTTCTTCCGGCGGTTGAGGCTCCTGCTCCTCCTCTTCGGTTAAACTGTCATCTTCCTCGTTCGCCACTCCCGAGAACAGTGTATCGACAACCTCCTCCAGGAACCGAGGGTCCATGTTTTCCGTTACGGGAGGCGCCCATGAACGGAGTTTGTTCAACACCATCTTGTAAGGGCGCCCCCAGGGATCGGGGGCGAGGCTGGCCAGAAGCTCGTCCCAGGCCCGCTTCTTCGTCTCCCTGATGGCTCGCTGCAGGGGCCTCCGTGCTTTGCGGTAGGCCTCGTACAGACGAGCCACCGTGGCTTCGTCCACGCACCGCCTGCGGCGGGATCTGATGTACCGGCGCCGAGCGCGGATGCACGCCTCGCGGAGACGAGCGATCTCCTCGGACCACCAGCACACTCCACCGGCGCGGCGCGGGGCTCCGGACCGCGTCATACACGAATCGCAGATATCGTGCATGTCGCGCCTCAGCCGGGTCGCTCCCGCTTCAGCGTCCTCGTCGATCGGGGATCCTCCCAACCAAGCGACGGCTATAGCTGCCGCCGCCATGAAGTCCTCGTCGCGGTGAGTCACCGCCCACCGCGGGAATCTTCTTCTCCTTCCCGGTGGGCCGATGGGCCCGCGCGCACTCAACGAACTGTCGCCCATCGCGCCACCAACCGCCACCTCTATCAAGTGTAATCAATTACTAGGTCGAGGTTAAATACTTCGTCGCGAATTACCTCGCGAACTCTAGATAAGGCGTCTGCAGCTGTGTTATCTTTACCTTTTGTATATTCGATTTCATAGTCATATTCTTCGAGTTTAAGTCACCAATGAATCAGTCTGCTAGAGGGGTCTTTGCAATTGTGTAGCCACTTAAGATCTTGGTGGTCGGTTCGAATAATGAAGCGTCGTTCTAACAAGTATTGTCTAAGTTTTTTCACGGCCCATATGATGGCTAAAAGTTCTTTTTCTGTCGTGGTGTAGTTTCGTTCGTGTAGATTCAGAGTTCTTGAAATGTAACAACAAGGATGACCGTTTTGTGACAGTATTGCCCCTAGTCCTTCGTTACTTGCGTTGGTATTTAAGGTAAAAATTCTGTTAAAGTCTGGGTAAGCTAATATTGGGAAATTACAGAGTTTGTATTTTAAAGTATCAAACCTAGTCTGGTGTTTGTCAGTCCAATGGAATGGTGTGTCCTTTTTTGTTAAGTCTGTAAGGATTTTCGCGATTTTAGAAAAGTTTCGAATGAATTTGCGGTAATAACCTGCTAAACCTAAGAATGATTTTACGTCCGTGGCATTGCGGGGTAATCGAATGTTCCTTACTGCGTCTAATTTCTTGGGGTTTGTTTTAACTCCTTCGGCTGAAACTACATGGCCTAAGTATTCTAGTTCTGGTTTTACGAATTCACATTTGTCCGGTTGCAATTTAAGTCCTAATTCTCTGAGTCTCTGAAATACCGCGAAATAAATAAATATCGCGAGGTTTTCGTTATGTTCTTGAATCGTTTTTCCGGATATCACTATGTCATCCAAATAAACAAAGCAATATTTTCCTACAAGTCCAGTTAAGGCTCTGTCCATTAATCTTTGAAAGGTAACGGGTGCGTTTTTAAGTCCGAATAGCATTCGATTGAATTGAAAGTGCCCTTGCGGTGTCGAAAAAGCAGTATATTTCTTAGATTTCTCGTTCATTGGAATTTGGTGGAATCCTGAGGATAAATCAAGTGCCGAAAGGAATTTTGCGTTTCCTACTTGTGTTAAAATATCGTCTATATCAGGTAAAGGGTAAGCGTCTTGTTCTGTGAGTTCATTTAGTTTCTTAAAATCAATAACTATCCTCCATTTCTGTTTCCCTGAGGCGTCTAATTTTTTTCGGAACTAGCCATTCCGGAGAGTTATAAGGGGATTCGAATTTTTCTATAATATTTTTCTTCACCATGTCTCCTATTTGTCACGAAATCTCGTCTCGATGACATTCCGGTGGTCTATACGATCGTGTGTTAATAATTTTGTCTTTGGTTAACGAAATTGTGTGCTGAGTTAAATTAGTACAGGACAAACTTTCGGTTTTTAAATTAAAGATGTCAATATAGTAAAGAATAATCTTTTCGATGGATTCACGAATTGATTTTTCAATGTGATCTGTTCTCACTAGGCTTTTTAGTTTTGATACGTTGGATACATCATGAGAATTTTGAATATTGTTAGAAATTTCAATGTTTTGCTCACCAGTGTTGATAAAACATACTTTAGTTGGTTTGCCTCCAGATAGATTGTTTGAACTCTGTTTTCTATAGGAGTCAAGTGTATTGGTTTCTGAAATAAAATGGTTTTGTCGTTTAGTCGGATTTTGTCATTGGATATTGAATAGTTATACTTCTCTAAACATGGCAGTCCAATGATTCCGTCTTCGATAATAGGGAAGTTCGGTACTATGTGAAAAATGTGATTTTGTCCAAAAATTCGTTTCGTTACATATTCGTTCGTTTCGTATTTGTCTTGTCCCATAGAAAATTTTTGTTTAGGCCCTATTTGTATCGCGTTGACAGTTTTATTACGTTTCACTAAGTTTTGTCCCTGCTCCTGTGTCGACCAGAAATACTCGCTCTGCAGTCCGGGTTGACGAAGGTATTGTGAGTAGTCTTCCTGTGGTGATTTTGACTCGTATGTCTCGTACGATTCGTCCATATCCTGGTTCGATGTTGCTTCTTGTATTTCGTCCCTTTCCTGAACTACCTGAATTCTTGCGGGTGGTCGGTCGCGCTAGCTTGGTGGTAGAAAATTTTGACATTTTTTGGCAATATGTTCCAACTTTGTGCCTAACTAGTACAGCTGTGTCATCCGCGAATGTCAGTATTTTGCTATTTTTAGTTGTTGGTATGTCGGTCATGTATAGTGTGTATAGTATTGGTCCTAAGACGCTTCCTTGCGGAACCCCTGCCTTGATGTCTTTAACTTCAGAGTATGTGTCCTTGATTTTTATTACAAAGGTTCTACTGCTTAAGTAAGATTTTATTAATTGGTATATTTACTCCGGGAATTGTTTCCTGATTGTTTGTAGTAGGCTTTCGTGGTTTATTTTGTCAAATGCTTTCTCTACGTCCATAAAGAGGGCTGTACAGTATTGTTTGTTTTCTAATGCTAGTATTATTTCGTTAATGAGCTTGTGCATTTGCTCTATAGTGGAGTGTTTGTTTCTGAATCCAAATTGGTGATCTGGTATTAATTTTTCCTTCTCTATTAATGGTTTTATGCGGTCGTATATTATTTTCTCGAGTATTTTGGAAAACACAGGAAGTAGTGATATTGGTCTGTAAGATGCAGTTTGGTGTGGGTCTTCGCCTGGTTTAGGTAACATTATGATCTGTGCTAGTTTCCATAGTTTAAGAAAGTATTGGATTCTTAGTATTGCATTGAATATTATTGTCATTAGTCTTATCGCTTTTGGCGGAAGGTTTTTCAAGATTTTACCATTAATTAGGCCGATTCCTGGTGCTTTATTATTTTTTGTTTTCTCGATTATGTATCTAATTTCTTATGCTGTTGTTTTAGGTATGGTGTAGTGTTTGTCAGTTGAGGTACTAGTGGTTTGCGCATCCTCGTCCGTATGGCATTTGGGGTTGCTGTTGTTGATGTTATGTGGTGTAAATGTGTTGTAAAGGTGGATGGAAAATTCTTCAGCTTGCTCTTCGTTGCTTCTTGCCCATGTGTTGACTGCTTTTCTGATTGCTGGGACTAGTTTTGTTGACTTCTTTACTTTTTTTCGTGGCTTTCCATAGGGAGTAGTTGGAGTTCTCGTGTGCAGAGAGTGACTCTATGAATTTTGTGAATTCGTTATTGTTGTGCCCTTTTATTTTGTTTTTTCCTTTGCAAGTTTGTTTAGGTGTTTTTTGTTTTCTCGTGTTCTATGTTTTTGCCATTTTGCTTTCGCTTTTCTTTTTTCTCTAATTTTTTCAAGTCTGTCTGGTGGAATTATTTTTGTTTGTCTGTTGGTTGGTTCAGATATAGTGGTTGTCCATGCTGCTTCTTGGACAGTTTCTGTCAATGCTGTTACTGCCTGTTCGATGTGTTCGGGTGTTTTCAATGGGATGTTGCAGTTGGTTTTGCTCTCGATTATTACTTTAAAAGTTTGCCATTTGATGGTTTTGTTGCATAGTGTCTTTGGATTGCTATAAAGTATTGGTCTGTTTCTGTATGTAATTATTATGGGTGTATGATCGGAGCTAAGCTCGAGGCTGGGTGTTATTTTTAGTTTATTTGCGTTTGGTCCCTTTGTAACTGCAAAGTCGAGTAGGTCAAGAATTGTGCTCAGGTCTGTCGGCCAGTATGTCGATCTTCCTGTGGATAATATATTGAGGTCGTTGTTTCTAATGTATTTTTCCAGGGTTCTACCTCGAGGTGTAGCACTTCTTGATCCCCATAGCGTGTGCTTTGCATTGTGGTCTCCCGCTGCGATATACTTGTCACCTAAGTGTTGAAAGTACTCTTCCCACATTTGTGTTGTCATTTTGTATTGCGGTGGTATATATATTGCTGACAACAGGAAGTGGTTGTTGCTAGTTTGTACTATAACGGTGGTTGTTTGGGTATATTCCTTTCTTACTTGGCTGTGTAAGTGATGTTTGATATCGTGCCTTATTATCACTGCGGTCCCTCCGTGTGCTTTCCCTGAGGGGTGTTTGGTACCATATATGGTATAGTATGGTATTTTCATGTAGCTTTTTGGAGTGAAGTATGTTTCTGAAACTAGTATTATGTCTATATTATTGTTATACAGGAATGTTTTAGTTTCTAGGGCTCGTTGTTGTAGGCCGCTTGAGTTCCAGTTCTTGAGTTCCTATTTTCAGCGTGTCCGTTTTTATTTTTTGCTTAGCATGTTTATAAGAAGTTGTAACATGACTGTGATTTGTTGCGTTTGCTGTCTGAAAACTACGTTTTGCTCGCTTATCATTTTTGTTAGCATTTCGGTGTTTCTGATGGATTGTTTGAGCAGTTCCTTGATTTCTGTAGTGTCGTTGTTGCTATTGTTCTGATTTTGGTTGTCTAAGGGTGGCGATTGGTTGACTACTTGCGCGTAGCTTCGGCTACCAACGGTGTTGGTGTTACTGTGGTTATTGTTCATTACGTGCTGTAGATTTGGTGTTGTCACAGTTTCTGTGCTATCCTGTTGCACGTGAAAGTTGTTGTGTGTCCTGTTTCGAAGCGGTGGAAACAGTTTACGTTGCAGTTGTTTTCTGACTACACAGCCTTTGTAGCTAGCTGAGTGGTTTCCATTGCAGTTGTAGCATTTTACTTCATTTATTTTTCCTATGTATGGACAGTTTATTGTTAGGTGGTTTTCTGCGCATTTGACACACGCCGGGATTCTGTTGCAGCAATTTTTTGTGTGTCCATATTGCTGACGCCGTATGCATTGCGGTATGTCTTTTTTATGTCTAGGTGGCTGCACTGTTACTATTGTGTTTAGAATCTTTTTAATTTCAAAAATTTCTTTGTTATTATTTTTAGGTTCGAGTTCTATTAGGAATAGCGGTAATGGTTGTTTAGTATCGTACCTGGTTATGTTGTTTATTGCTCTTACCTGATGTCCGATTTTAGCTAGTTCCTCGCATATGTTATTTGTATTTGTTTTTGGATGTAATCCTCTGATTACTGCTTTGTAACTTTTATCAGTTTTGAGCTGCTAAGTGTGATACCCGGCGTTTTCTTCTTTTAGTGCTTTTGTCACTTTTCTAAAAGTTTCTGGGGTGTTCGTTTGTACTTTTACCTGGTCTTGTTTTAATTGTTTTATACTGTAATTTTCTTTTCTTGCCGTGTTGTTCAGTGGTTCAATGAGGGGGTCTATTATTTGGGCTTCAATGTAAATTGGTGGTGGTTTGGCCATGTGGGTTATTGGTTTTCCGGCTGGGTCTGTTTCTTTCTCTTCTGGCAGTGCGCTGAAGGAGTTCCGGAGTGTAATTTTTTGTAGCCATTGTTGTTTTTCTGCTTCTATAGCTTTCCTAACGTTTGTGTTTGGTGTTATTTTTCGTTTTTTGTTGTAACTTGCCACCTTCCAGCTTTCATCCTGGTGGGTTAGTTCGTTATTGGTTTTATTCTCGTCATTGTTTTGTATTGGTTCCATTTCAATTTCGTTTGTAACTGAGCACTCCTGTTCTTCGTTTAGTGATTGGTTTGGTTTTGATATGTTTGTAGCTTTGTTTATGTAGTATGCTTCATCTTTGCTAATTATTTTTATCGGCGGGATGTGTTGTTGCATTTTAGATTTAATAATAATCTTCGTAGTAGAAGAAGTGGGCGTTGTCGTTCGTAATTTTCTTTTCCCCACCTGCCGCACTTTCTCTGAAGCACTGTTTTACACGTCTGTTTAACTCGGCTGCTCGGGCAGAACTCCCATCGCGATTGTTCTTATTACTTTGATAGCGTTGCGTTAATTAATGATCGCGTTTTTAAGTAGTGTTGCGCTCAAGAAATGCCCCAAATTCTTCCACTAAAGTTGTGGAAGTGTGTCCCTGCACCTGGATCATAGATGTGGTCGTTCATCGCCAACCATCAAAAGGTTTGCACTGGATCTCTTTGACATTAGTGTTGCATATATTTAAACACGAATGAATAGATTAATATTTGTTAGTATTGCGTAAATAATTCTAATTTATTAAACTATCATACTATTGTACTTACTTCCGGGTATTTTATTTTTTCCTTTTTTTTTTTTTTTTTGTTTAATGATAAAATAGTCTTGCAAATATTACAAAACACACATCGCGATTTTCTTTGTGAGTTTTCTATTTTATAATTGAATTTGGTAAATAAAATTAGTGTTACGAAATACAAAGATATCTCACTCTCGGTTTGTTATTCGGGTTTATGTCGAGTAAATGGCCTTTCTGGCAATCGGACTGATTTCCTTTTCAGCTCTCTTAACACTAAACCTACCGACACTTGGTGTATACCTATTTGTGTGCGGTCAAACTGGCCGGTGATTAAAGAAGTAATAGTTTTTATGATTTAACTTAGATAATGGTTAATTTATAACTAAATATATGTAGTATCGTGGAAAAAAGAGCCTGTGGTGGTACTCGATAACAAATACCACCAATCGACACTAACTAGCGTCGGACGACGGTAGCGCAGTGGTTAGCGCCAGTTAACCGTTACCTCCGAACAGGACGGATTTCTCAGCCCAAAAAGGGACATCAGGCTTTGGTCCTGACAGTGTGCGCGTCAAAGTAAACAATCACTCACTAAAGGAAAAGGAAAAAGTGACAAAAAGTGAAAAACATTGCAGTGACATCATCGCCATAAATAAAAATAAAAAATAAAATTATAAAATAAAACAAAGTTAAAGTATATAAAAAAATAGGAGTCATCGATAATGAAGCAAAAAGCAAGGAAACGGAACCCGCCTCAGACTTAATAAAAAAAACCACAAAAAGAAAAATTAACGCGTAAAAAGCAACCATAGAAATCTACAATAGCTTAAGACTTTCTGCGCAAAAGACGCGGAAACTCAACCACAACCAAACCTGGTTGCCAGAACGAAAAGACTAGAAAACACAAACGAAGAATTTCACTCTACCCAAGAAGAACAGGCTATAGAAATCAAAATCATGAGGCCCATAAGAGCTACCTCACCTGCAGCGATCGCAACAAAAAACAGATTCTGGATATTACAACCAGAACCAGAACCTCATTCTCAACAGGGACCATCAAACTACTCAACACCGAGCTCAACGTTAGAACAGATAAAAGAGAAAAACGAGATACTACGAGGCAAAGTAGAGAAACACAGTCCCACCATATCACCAAAACAATCAACGCAGCAGGGGCGGCAGGCCCCATCAAACAACCCAGGAGGCCCAGCGCCACCAACATCGCCACGAGGGGGCCGGGTACCGGTCGGACACCTCGCCAGACACACCACAAAGGAGCGTACGGACTCCCCACCCACTACAAGGAAAATCAAACCGCCTCCTACCAATATAACTCTACAAGACCCAAAAGACACGGTAACGCTTATTGAAAAAATAGCAAAAATTAATCAATTCCATATTAAAACAATACACACAGGTAAACATGCACTTTACCTCCGAAACCTATCCGATTTTCACAAAGCTAAAGAAACTCTCCTCGCAGCAAACTGAGCTGGCAGCTCAGCGCCTCGGGGCCGCAAAGCGGTTGGGGAACTGCCTGGCACGGCGGCTCCGGCGACGAGGGGCGGCGTGACGTGACCGCGCATTGCTCCATTAGGGGACGTATTGTGCGCGGGGGGGGGGGCGCGGTGTGTCGTTCACACCGGTTCCCGGGCCCCTCTCGATCGAAGCCGGGACGGTCATCGTGGAGGTTTTAGTCGGTTGGAGTCTGGCACTACCACGCCGCTTTCCCCCAGATGCGGCCTGGTGTCCGTGCGCATTTCCTCCACGTTAATGGAAAGAAAAAACAGACCATCTGTATATATTCATTGCCCAGAGACAATGCCTGCGAGAAAGGCCCGCGGCGTTGAGGGAATGGAGCGCTCCCGCCCGCTACCAAGATGGCGCCTCAAGTATAGAGAAGAGATGCTCCAGGCAGCAGCCATCGTCGCGGCCTGGAAGTGGAGCACCCATATAGAGGAGACAAGCGTGGACGAGAAGGCGCAGAACCTTCGCCGAGACATAAAAGCGGCATGTGATGCGTCAATGCTGCGTTCCGTACCTGGGGCTAGATAGAACGGGAATGTGTACTGGTGGACCCCGAAGATCGCAGAGCTACGGGCGATGTCGAGCCCCCAGACGGTTCCAGAGAACCTGCCGTCGTCGTCTTCATGACGAGGAAGAGATCTCCACCTGTTACGAGACATATAGAGGATGGTGATGAAGAAACTGCGTCCAAGAGCGCCACCACTGACGACAGATATGGATCCGGCATTGCTGGAGGAGCTCATTCGCACATTTTTCCCGCCACGGGAGGAGAGCCCGGGGCAGTCGCGCACTACCTCGACTTGGACAGTGGTGTGGAGGGAGGAACTAGGGTTTGCGGAGCAGGAGATGCTGGATGCGGCGAAGAAGATGGCGTCCCGCAACATGGCGTCGGGACTGGACGGAGTCCCGGGACGGATATTGGCGGAGACGATGGCGAACATGGCCCCCGGCTACGTCACCTATTTACAAGGTGTCTGAGGGAGGGTGTCTACCCTCAGATATGGCGCATGGCGAGGCTGGTCCTGCCTCGGAAGGAGGGTCGACCGACAGACTCGCTGTCCGCATATCGTCCGGTGTGCCTACTGGATGAAGTGGGCAAGCTCTTTGTAAGAGTAATTGCCGCCCGTTTGGAGGCCCACATGTCAAGGGGAGTGTCCGGTTGGCACGCCAGTACGGCAACTGGTAGGGCCACACGACGATGGATGCGGCGAACCGGGTACGGGAGATGTCACGGGTCATGGTTTTCCGCTGTGGGGTAGCTCTCGCAGTCCCTTTAGACATAGTCAATGCATTCAATACCATACCCTGGGACGGGATATTGGAGGCCCTTGAATTTTTCGAGGTGCCTCCCTACATCATTCGTGTCATACGGGCCTACCTGAGCGATAGATGGGTCAGCTACTCCGGCAAGGATGGAGAAGGGCGGTGGCCCGTTAAGCGCGGGGTTCCGCAGGGCTCGGTTTTGGGTTCGATTCTGTAGATCATCGGATACGACGCGGTGCTTCGTTATCCCATGCCCCGAGACTCAGGCATGGTGTGTTATACGGACGACATGTTGGTCTTGGCCGGAGGACGCTGGTGGCACGAGACGCTGCGCCATGGAGAGCTTGCCGCCGCTTGCGTGATACGGGCAATACTCAGGCTGGGCCTACGGGTGTCCCCAGCCAAGTCGGAGGCCATATGGTTTTATGAGTGCCGACGTAGGGGGACTCCTCCGCCCGGACTGTGTTTGGACATAAGCGGAGAGGAAGTTGAGGTAGGACCTCGAATGAAATACTTGGGCCTCACCGTCGACAGTCAATGGATGTTCGGACCGCATTTCAAGCTTCTGGTTTCCAAAGTGACGACGACAACCAACGCTCTATGTGAACTGCTGCTGAATATCGGTGGCGCAGGAGTCGGAGTGCGCCGACTGTATGAGGGAGTCATTCGTTCTCGGGTCCTGTACGGGGCTCCGGTGTGGGCAGAGGATCTGATGAAAAGTCGACGCAGACTACTCTTGCTGAGGAGGCTTCATAGGACGACTGCCATCAGGATCGTAAGGGGATACCGAACGACATGATATGCGTCGGCAACTGTCCTGGCGGCGTCTCCTCCGTTAGAGCTCCAGGCCTTGGCTCAGGCTCCTTGGGGGGAAGTTAGACGAGAGGTGATCCGGTCCAGAGACCAGATCCGGGACCACCGAGCCGTTAGATCGGTTCTGCCAAACTAGGAGACTTGGAGAGACTGCGGAGGGCTTCCATTATCCTTCCGGATGACGCAGATGCTCGCAGGACATGGAATATTCGGGGAATACCTGAAGAAAATCGGAAGAAAGGTGACGAGCACCTGTTACCACTGCGGCGAGGGCGAGGACACGGCCCAGCACACGTTAGAATTTTGTCCGGCGTGAAAAGCCCCACGTCGCATGCTACAGCTGACGATTGGCGAAAGATTAGACCACTCGTCAGTTGTGAAAGCGATGCTATGGGGGCGACATGAGCTCCTCGCAGTACGCTCATATTGTGGAAGCGTAATGCTCGTAAAGGAACGAACAGACCGGGAGAGGGTAAGAACATCCCACCCTTACAGGGTTCCGCGCCGAAGGACGGCCCTACGTCGTCCTAGGTGGTCATAGAGGCCGATTCGCCGAAGAGAATCTGGGCCTCCTCAGACTTGCATGACGGCCCAGGGGATAGCGTAGAGAGGGGTGGTCTCTCCCGATGCCCGAACTAACCAAGGAACGACTCCCTCAGACAGGAGAAGACGCAGGAGTGCTCAGGCAGTAATCCGAAAATTTTCTGGGTCCCGGGCATTCCAGCTGAGCGTCGGGCAGTCCATCGTAGAGTTTTAGTCGGTATAGTCCGACACTACCCCGCCGCTTCCAAGCGGGGGGGGGGGGATGTCCATGAGGATTTCCCCACGTATAAAAAAAAAAAGGTTTCTTGCTTGGGAAATACGAATTTGATATATTCAGTGAAAGACAACATTGAAAGACGAAAAGAGGTGAATCGTACGAAATATAGTATTTGAGTCTCACCTCCTGGAATTATTTCTCTTATAGATTTTTTACTAAATTTTGGAGAATTTGAGTTTGTTTCAGAATCCATCGCCAGACTCCAGAAGAAGACACGTATCCCATATTATGCCCCATTCTTTCCCCTTTATCATATTTAGATCTTTAGATAGGTGGGGTCCACAAACAAAGTTTTAGATTTTTAGATGGCAGGATTCATCAATAAACCTTTAGCTTGTGAGGCAGATAGAACAATAAATCTTCAAATTTGTATCTAAGTAGTATTCTATAAATAAACATTTAGGTGTCTAATGCTCAGAGTTTACAAAGAAATTGTTCAAGTTGGTTGTAGGTAAAAGTCTATAAAAAGAAATCTTTACTTCTAATAGGTAGAACTTTTACAGAAATCGTATAATTTTTATGTAAGTAGAGACGACAAAAAAATCTAAGGTTTTGATGAAATTAATTTCAATTTACGTTTATTTCACGGACCTCTACAGGACCAATGGAAAGAAGATATTCTCTTATAGTACAATCAACATATTCAACATATTCGAGATCAAGGTATTCAGTTGCGGAAGATATGTTAATCCCATACTTAGACGCAATATTTTCTCTTCAATTTTATTTACTATATTGAGATATTTATGTAGATAGGATTCATGAAAATCTTTGAATGTTTGAGAGGCTGGTTAAATTAGATTTGTAATCAGGTAGGAAATTGAAATTTAATTTTTACTGTTAGATAAGGCATTTGTGAATTAATTTTATAAATGAGATCTATGGTTAGGTTGGTCATTCTCAAATTAAAACCCCAACTCAGAATTAGGTAGATATTTAATAGAAAACCTAATAATGTTAGGAAGCATTGTGTTCCTGTATGTGTATGATAGATAGATAGATAGGTCGTTTTGAAATTAAAGATGGTAATAGAAATGTAAAATTACTGACAAAATAGAAAAAAGAGTCTCACATACAATTATACGATTAGTTTATGATTTAATGTAATTCTTATTTTCATGATTATCTTAAGATTAATTCAATTTTTAGTTTTAGGTGGGTCTCCAATCGCTACAACCTCCACGCAGTGAGACCTGAATAATCATATTAATATTTAATATACAATTTCTAATTGCATCAATACGTAATTAGTAGCCATGATACAATTATGAATTGTGTAGTATGGTAAATGATAATATGAGCTGATTGACTGCGATCGCGATTAGTTTTACATAATTATGTAGTCAAAATTTATTTATTATTACATTTTAAAGGATAGTTAGTAATTGCCACGATTTACATTCCAAATTCGTTCGTAAGTTAATTAACTTTCACTCTGCCCACTGTTCTCAATTACCACGCGTCTAACCGAATTCGTCTTACGAGTGCAGCGTTCAATCTATGGCTCGTTGCAAATTAAGCGAAAATACGACAAATCTAACGAGGTATTTTAGCTAAGTTAACATTAATTGGATCGACCGAACCGGTAGAATTTCAGGAAGAGATTAGGGTGATATAATAGGTCATTGAGGTGATTATAGGAGTTGTGTGACGAGCTCTTAAATAATTCTGCAAATTGACGATATCCGGATAATACAGTTCTTCAAATTCATAATTCTGAAAATATAGTATATACGTCATGGAATGATTACAATAAGGATGAGGATATACCTATTATCATTTTCACTTATTTGGATATTCGATATTGATCAGTATATTAAAAAATGCCCAAAATATTCAAAGTGAAGTATTCGTTGAAAAATTGAGAGGGCGAAACATATCTTTATTTAGATATTATTTCTTTAATTATATTTGTTGAAGTGGTCACCACTTCTAAGAAAATTCTACATCTGGTATTTTTAGTTTTCTCAAGCACTGAAGCCAATGACAGCGCTTAGACAAAAAACTGCGACGAAGGTAGACCATAAACAGTAGACAGGCGACGTTGGCTTCAAGGTTTTCAGTTATAGGGTAACACTGCTAACGTGTGGATCTGGACCAGCTCAAATTGTATTCTTATTTATAATTACACTTCTGTATTAAAATATATTTTCTACCTTACAATTTATCCACGAGTTTCTCTGTTTATATATCAAATAACCTCAACAATATTCGTAAAAATCTTCAACCTATCGATCGCAATTTCCAATTACCATCAATTTTCCTAACTTTTGTTTGGTTTGTTAACAGAAAGCTAAGAATTCGCGAGATGTCAGATAGAATCTTCAGTGTACCGATTACATGGACGCCTCTAGAAATTCATTTGCGTTGCCATTAGTTACAAATAGAACTGCAGTATCTGTGGATGATTGGCTTTTGGTATCGAAGTAAATGGGCGGAATGCTTGTTAAATAACTTTTCACTGATGACCTATCGAAGCCCGAAATTCATAAATTATCCAGGTCTCCAAGGTTCTATATTGAATCTTGATTCTTTATTGAACCATATTCGAAGTGACTTGATTTTCCAAAGTATCGTTGATCTCTCAATTGTTTCGAAATTATCATTCAGACGTTTATTACTATCTACGATTCCATCGTAATCGCGTTTCGATTTCTATTCGGCAAGTAGTACTCAGATAGCGTCAATTTGCCACATCGACTATTTTTACGCTCGCTTGAACTTTACGATCTCCCGACGTCCTTGAATTCTCAATTATACTCGACGCTAATCCTCCCACTTGTTTGACGGACCGATGTTGTCGAATTAGAAAGTTCATTGTCTAGCTGTAACTTCTTAACTTTTGTCTTCCTTCTTCCAGCTATGCGGTATAATGACGAGGCGATGGAAAACGCGTACATAGAGCGTGAAATTCCAAATACTGATGAGAGAAAAGTTACGTTTGTTTATGCAGATGTTGATGCGCATGCGGTTTAAAATTTACTGAGAGTATTCGCGATGCAGTGGTTCGTTGATTGGGGTCAAATCTTGTGAACGAATGACTTTATTAAGTAGTAAAATTATGCCTCATAAATTTTGCTATTTGTTCGAAATAATAATAATGAAATAGCTCTAATGAATTATATATTGTTGGAAATTTAACATTGAAAATTTTCAATTATTAATATGTACACGTTCTTACTAACACGTTGCTAATCTTAATTTATATCTTTATGTGTACTTTTAGTTGGGTGACAATCCACGTCTCCATAATATATAGAATACGACAAACATTTGGACTACGAACTAAGGAATTATTTAGTGAATCAATTAACGAATTATAGATTTCCTTCTCGACAACATGCTTTAACAATGAAGGTAATTCAATAAATACATTCTCTGCATCATTATGAACCTCTTTTTAGTCACCGCAAGTGTGAATACGTGACTAGGCTACGAATTTGATGGCTAAAATGCGGATGTTTATGGCAAATGAACACAAATGCAGGTAAACAAAGAATATTAAAAGTAAATTATGTAACGTAAATAATAAATTATATAAGTAAATAATTAAATAAATAATAAAAGTTACAAAATTTAGAAGATACCACATATCCTGATTCAGGCTTTACTTCCACGTTATTCGTCGTTAAGGCGCTTATCAAAGATCTTACTTCATTTAGTCCAGTGTGATAAAATAATGACACCAAAATGCAGCTTAGAAAATGAATGTGAAACGTCTGTATATATGTACCTATCACAATTGTCAGAACCTTCGTCGTCCGAGGATTAATCCTTTCACTGTGGATTAAGATGATTATGCGTTGTAATAACTGTGTTGTAGAACTTAAGAAAAATTATTTTATATGGATTTGATGTATACTCATTTGGCTATTGATTAGAACAGAAAATACATAATCGCCCATGTGTTGCAACAATTCTAAGCCTTAACAGTTTATATCGTCGTTAAAAAATTTTAAACATCACAGCATAACGTATATATAGAACGATAATTCGAACAAAACCACCGTTCACGATAAAAGCGCCCCGTCGATAAGGCGTTAATCGACTCTTGTAGATCTCTCTCGGGGCTCATTTTCTCCACCATCGTCGTTCAATTTGGCAATCCGTAAGCGTGACCGGCGTCTCCTCCGCAAGATGCAAAGAAAGAATTCGAGAATTCGAGAAGGAAGGGAGTAATTTCTCCAGTGGGATCTCGGCGACGGAATTCGAGAATCGGTCGGTAAGCGAGTCAATCGACATCGACACGAATATCTCGGCGAAGACGAGTCAGACAGCTGGAAGGAGAAACAGACTTAGCTCATGAATGTGTAGGTCCCCCGATCGCCACCTATAATATGAACCTCCCATCTTGAGGGAGTCGTGCCACTATCTTACAGCTTCCTTCAAGAACCGTGCCCGTTTCACTGTTGAGTTCATTCAGTTCAGCCCGGTCAACAGGTGGACCACCTTATTGGGAGACTCGAAGCAAGGCTGACTTTAACGTTCCAAGAGATAGAATCTTGGACGCGTACAGGATATTTCTAAAATCGCGTCGAGCAATTCGTAGGAGATGGGATATTTCTCTGCTTCTTGGGCAGCAAGGTCGTGGGAAGTAGGATGCATCGAAACTTAGGTTTTTTTTATTGGTTTCGACGTTTTTTTTTTCGGATTTTTATTACCACTTTGTTGGTTCAAAAGGAAACTGAGGTTCTTAGTCGGTCGTATATTGGGATTTTGGTGATTCAGAAGGATATTTTAATATTTAAGAAGCGTAGAAAGTAAATTGAGTGATTTTGTTGATGTGAAAAAGATGTTTCGATTTTCGGAAATCTAGACACTTTAAACGATTCGCTTTTGAATCAGTATCAGTAAATAGTTTTTGTAAATACAAATTTCCTTTTTAAATGACACGACGTATTAAAAGATAGAAGATCTTTGAATAAAGAAATTGTTGTATTCAAGAGATTCGAACGATGAGTTAAATGGGATTCCTCGGTAAATATAAGCTTATAATTTATTGGTATTATTTTTGGTTTATTGGTATTATTGAAGAATCTTTAAAAAATGGAGTAACTATTAATCAATTAATATATCATCTACTTTAATGTCTAAGCCAATAGCATTTCTTTTGTAATAAATAGCGTCCCTACGATGATAAAAATGTTGCTATAATATATTAAATATCTTTTCCATTTCTTCGATTAAATATCACAAATGCTTCCTTCGCTATCATTTCTTACTTCAATTTCAAATTCGCTTTTTCAATGAATGTTTATTCACTCGAACAGTTTATAGTGAAATCTTCGACCGAACATTTTACATGAAACTTCGAAAGAGATACCTCATAGGAGGGTCTTCGTTTCGGCATATATTACTTTTCTCTTTTAGAAAAAGTAAATCGAAGATCCATTATTTTTGAAAGTAATTTTGTAAAGAAATATTCATTTATCAAACACTCGTATTCTATAATTACCAGACTTACGAGTATATATACATTTTAAAATTAAAAAATTAATAAGTTGAATATTGTATAAATCAAATAGATAAAATACTTAAACATAATCAACATAGTTCAACCTTCAAATTAGATCTCTGAAAGTACTATTGTCGAAGGAATCAAAACAACTACCATTCATGCTCGTCGCCTATCATTTTCTCAACCATTCAGCAGCAGTTAATGGCGAGCTTGCGGTTTATCGTCACATAAAATGATCAGGAATCGGTTTTTGAAATAGCAAGGCAGAGATTTGACAAGCAAATTAAAGCGAATGTAACAGCTGTACCGACGTATTAAGTCACACTACTGCACCAGCTTGAATTACCACATAACGGGTGGTCCTGTAATACAGCTCGAAAGTGGTGAACTGGATAACGGAACGACTGACTGGAACGACGGGTGAGTCGCGAAAAAGATGAAAAGGAACGAATCTCGCTGCACGAATTAATCGAACAACTTTCTTCCGGAATATTTTCCATAGTACTTAGCTACATGATGCTTAGTCTTTAATCGTACACGGATCTTTTCTGGAATTCTTTTTGATTCTGGTCTTTCGTTAAAAAACTCGTAGAAAATTTTGTACGAGATATCTCTGATTTCTGTGTACTTAAAATTATTCACTTTTCAACGTTATACCATTTCCACATTTTTATAGTTTCCAATTCCATGGCTACTAAGTTTCGATACCAATATTTGTATATTCTTTTAATTACGTTATCTCTGTGTTTTCGCAGTTCCCAATTTTTTCATTGCTCTTGTTCTTATTATTATTTCTTCAATCCACGAAGGCATTAAGGGGGGCTAATGTTAATTCGTACAAAATGAGGCATGTTTTTGTGAATTATTTGTGACGACACAGTTAAAATCTCTTTATTAAACCAATAGTACATTAAAGTATGACATTCGAAGAATATTGTATAAAATTTTCACGGAGAAATATTAAAAAATACGGCAATGGCAGGAATTATTCGGGCGTGTCTCGGAAAAAAGTAGAATTTCAATTTTTCACTTTTTTGGAACACTTTGAAGGGAAAATTAGCCGCAAATTTTCGCAAAATCGGCTAATTTATCCCTTCAAAGTATTCCAAAAAAGCGAAAAATTGAAATTTCGAAAAACCCTCCCAGCGTTGCCTGGGGAAAACTGTTATCTAACGAATGAACTTTGATTTTTTGATTTCAGATGACCCAGCACCAAGTTATGAGCAATTCTACTTTTTTCCGAGACACGTCCGAATAATTGCTGCCATTGCCGTATTTTTTAATATTTCTTCGTGAAAATTTTATACAATATTCTTCGAATGTCATACTTTAATGTACTATTGATTTTAATAAAGAGATTTTAACTGTGCCGTCACAAATAATTCACAAAACCATGCCTTATTTTGTACGAATTAACCTTAGCCCCTCCTTAAGTTGTAATATGAACTTGTCTCGCCTTCTTTGTTCATGTGGTAAATATACTATCATTTACACATTTTTCAACATTTTAATTTGTATACCGAACGCACATTTCTTTAATTATATATCTTCAATTCCCATTTTCGTCGCCCAATAATTACATACTCACATGATACAGATCCTCTCGATTCTCCTTCAAATTCACATCCCCGCCCCCCCCCCATTCTTTCTCCATCCCCAAACTCCTACCTACTTCTACTGTCGTCCTTCCAAGGCAAGGGTACTTCAAAGAGATGGTATGCAAATATACATGCTCACGCGCAATTACAATGACAATAAAAATCTAGCAAAGAGGAAAGTATAATGCGACAAACGATTTTTCTCGCCACGAAGAAGATAACGATAATGAGAATAAAAAAGAACCTGACCCACGGCACATCCGAGAGAATTTTAGTCTAAATAAAAGTATCTCGGAAGTACTTTCGAAAAATAATTTATTGGTTTGGTTGACGACGCCTCCAAATCGTGTGGTTAAATCGTAGATCCACAAATTTCATTCCTGTAAACTCAATTCGAAGAAAAGCTGAATTACGCGCCAAGGATAATATTATCCAAATAATCATTTTCTAAATATTTTATCTAAATGATCCTTATAAAATTCCTACGATCTCATTAGTGGCAGGAAGAAACACACATAATCATGTGTATAATCTACTATTCTTTCATAGAGCTCCTATAGCGACAAATTTTATTCATTCTTATTCAATTTTCACTTATTCAATTCATTCAGAAGTCAAATTACTCAACAAAAGTTAATAACTTACTAAGGTTTAGGTTTCGTAAATATTTCATTTAAATATTACGTTATAATATATTACGTTATAATGTATTACGTTATATGGTATTACGTTATATAGTATAACATTATATTATGCTTCGTTATATTATATTACGTTATATAGTATTACGTTATAACGTATTACGTTGTAAAGTATTGGGTTATATAGTATTACGTTATACAGGATTACGACATATAGTATAATATATAACGTAATGCATTAAACGTAATGCATTATAACGTAATATAATTCCACGTAATATAATATATCGTGTTATGATATAATATTTACGTAATACATTATTACGTAATAGAATATAACGTGATATCATATAACCTAATATAATACCATTATAGAATATAACGGAGTATAATATAACGTAATACAACATAACGTGATATTATATATTTTAGTATAGTATGACGTAATATAATATAACGTTATATATTATTACGTAATATAATATATCGTGATATGATATTACGCAATACAATATAACATCATATTCAAAAGAAATTGGTATATTCCACAACCTCATGTTCGAATAAAGGACATCGCCTCATCGTTTACAAGGCTGCCATCGAGAGAATTTTGAAATATTGCTGTAAACCGTATGAGTCGTCCTCAATCGTAGGATCAGCCATATACTGTTGACAGAATACTAATGCAGATTCTTATATCCCTTAGCACCATCGATAAATAATGACCCCTTCCCCAGGATGTGTCTTGTTTCTATGAAAAATCGCAATCTGGAATCAATCTTTCAACGCATGACATCGAACAATGGGATTTCTATTTTATTCATCGTCTGCCTGAAACATATTAAAGGTAGTATCTGCAATCGTCAGAAGAAGACGAATATAGCAGAATATTTTCCTCCCTTGCATAATATTTAAATATCTTAACGTTCCTGCCGTTATAGTTAAATATTTGCTCTTGCGATGTTGTTATCTTTCCTTTTTGTTAAACGTCTCGTTACGTATCGCATATCAAAGGATTTGCGTGACAATAGTGTGATTGAAATTTCTCGTAGAACGTATCCGATTATCGATGTGAATGTTGACGATAGCAAACATGAGCTCTGATTGATCCAAATGAAATGCTGCTGAAATGATCGAGAAGGATTATTCGTTGCCACAGGTGAATCGAACGTAGATTACGTTAAGATGATCAATAACGTTTCGTAGTTGAAAAAATTACGAATTTATATTCTGAATAGTAATAAAATAATTAATCCGCCATCTATAATTTATAGTACTCTATAATAGTTTGATTCAGGAAATTTCGTTGATAACGTCGTTTTCAAACAATGTTTCGTAAGTGAAACTCGAGTATAATAGATCCCCGGGAAACCATATGCATTAACAATTGATGAAGCATCCAGTACAGTTCTCGTGGGAATAGAGGTATCCCAAAGTGAATAGTGAAACTATTAAGTAGTTAATGCCAGTCGACACTTTTTGAACGAAAAATCAAAGGGACACGCTGTTCGATTGATCTCGCATTGCCTGAATTACGATTGATTCACCAAAAGTAATTCCTTTATTCGCGTTTTACGCTAAACCCGTTTGAATGGAAGCAAGTGGAATACAGGGATCTAGATGCTGTTAGGTTAGTATCAATACGATAATGACTTTGTGCATGCTAAAGTGGAGTTATAAACCGAAAACGCGATCGCAATTAAATCTTCGAACCTGGCTTAACGGTGATCTGTCTGGCCAACTGTTTCTTTTA
Source organism: Bombus flavifrons (assembly GCF_040668555.2). Lineage (NCBI taxonomy): Eukaryota > Metazoa > Arthropoda > Insecta > Hymenoptera > Apidae > Bombus > Bombus flavifrons. Next base: position 3,324,225 of record NC_138455.1, on the reverse strand, counting down.
TTTAACAATCGATCGATCTAAAAGATTTAGTCTATCTATTAACACTGGCCTCTACCTTCTTTTCATTAGAAAGCCATCGAAGTCTAAAGAGAAAATTCGCAAACATGGAAAAAGTAAAGATTACTTATTTCCATAAGATTATTTACATTTCGAACGTGACATATGTAATAATAAATTCTAAGGTAAAAAAGAAATAGTGTTTATAATATTGTCATTCTTTACTCTTCGTTTTACAGAACTGATCGATTTCTGAACGGTTCATATAATAGTCTACTGTAATAATGGAACATCTGATTCTCGATCTTTAAGGCATCTTTAAGCTTTAAAGAAATTTTGAGATATTCGATGTTTTTTGTATATCGACACCGTCTAATGTACCGTATCTCAACGATTGTATCGTAATGGCTACACCGTAAAAACACTATCGGATATTAAATCTTAATGACACGCTATCCCATAAACCGGCAGCAGATGACGCAACACACGCGGACCGTCTCCGTAACAGCGACATTATGTCGACGGCGGATATCTCCATCCGGTTTTTCGATCTATCGGAACCTATTGGAACTCATTCCGGTGGGAATAATCAACGAATGAAACGAGATGGAAAAAGGAGGTTACAAGGGGACAATAATAACGCGTGTTTCAGAAGAAGCATAAAAAAGAGGGGGTGCTGGTGGAAAGGACTGAAATACCCGGAAGCGTTTTTCCTGTAGAAGAAAAGAATGCCGCCCGCCATGGTAGGACTTCTCTGCTTGGTTGAAAGATCGATGAACTTTGTTCTTACAGCGGTAACAAAGGGAGAAATAGAGAAGGAGAGCGTTGGCGTTTCGGGGGTGGAAAGCAACAAGCGAGAACTCGGAACCGGAAAAGAAACACAACGAAACTGGCCCATTGAAAGCAATTACTCCCGTGTATCGCGTTTGTGTGAGAACCTGTAATTTATTCGCACACTCACGCGTATACGTTAACGTAAAAAATGCGTAAATATTCGAATATAATCGAGGAATAAAGTAACCTAACTGCATGAAATTTTTTAATGTCTTTCCTACATGAGATATTCCGAGAAGTAATAAGACAACGTAACTTGATGGCATCGTTTGAATCTTTTCTGTCCAAGTAAATGAAAAAGGGTTGATCTAATTTTGTAACAGTTGCTGCAAATTTTTTGCATAGAACAAGTCAAGAATATATCGCGAGAATGAAAGATATTCGGTCTGGATACTCCGCAGTGTTAGAGATGTTGAAGAGAACTATTTGGATTATGATTGAGAACATTTTTGCTAACGGAAGATTCATATCCATCTTTACATCTTTAGAAGTAACAACGTCATACAGATGCCAATGTACTTGGTTGAGCATTAGCGATTGGAAAAATGCATGAGCGAGATAGTTGAAAGTCGTAGCGCAGAGTACACAATTAAAAATAAAAAACTTTGAACGAGGATATGAAAATTTAATTTTTTTGCTGAATTTTAGTCTTTTCCAACGACGAAATAAATTGATGTATTTTTTTAAGGGATGAAAAATAAGAAGAGTAGACAGCAGGACAAAGGGAATAACAATGAAAGCATGTATGAAATATCGAGGCAAAAAATTGGATTGTTTCATGTGCAATAATCGTGAAAGGAAAACGCTTATGATTAAACGCGACAGTTTTCACAAGGTGGCGCGTATACGAGAAAAATGCAAGAGTAGTATTTGCGAAAGATTCTCGTCATTTCGTACGCAACGGTAATTGCAAGCTGTAAAAGGAACGGCTGTAAAACCTTATGGATCAAAGGCGCAGTTTAATATTGGTCACAACCGTACGAGGATTTTCAGTAAAAGAAGGATAACGTATAGTAATAATATTTTATTTATACATACGTTTATTAAAATCCATCGAACGATTAAAATAGCTCTTGTTTTTACATCGTTCATTAACAAATACGATATTCTTTTCACGTTTTAAAATTACATATGTAAACTCCATGTTATTCATAGAGAAATTTAGTGTTTCAAAATCCACGAGTAAATGTTACGTCACAAGAAATATTACAAGATCGCGATACTTAGAATCTCAGAATCGTTTCCCTTAAATTCTCTCGTATTACCGCTATTATTTAGAAGTACATTTCTAGGTTCATACGCGGTAATCCCGACGACAATTTTCCTAATTTCCCACTTAAGTAGTGGTAGGACGGATATGAGACTGGATTTAAGCGCACGCCAATTGAGGCGGCGAGAATGAGGTATCCTCGGCCAACGTAATAAACCTCGAAACCTTACTAATGGAATTTTTAATCGCAATCGGTTGATCGCAACTTTACTCAGATGTGTCTCCTATTACAGCGTCCAATTACAAGGTGCAGTATCACGGTTTTTGTCGAACATTATCTTTGTGCCGGTACGGAAGAAACGCGATACTTCGTAATTGTTATTCGTTTCTTATTGGCATCGACGTTTCGCTCTGCAGTGATACCGTTGAGCTGTATCGCTTGCCAATTATAGATTTATTTCAACGGATTATCGAGTATTTTCGCAAACATCCATTGTTTGTGAGAATATACCGTAGAGGTAAAATGTGTCGTGAATATTTTAAAAAATCAGAAAACGTTTCTGAGTGGTGAAATATCAAATATACGTTTCAGATAAATATACGAGATAGAAAATTGAACAAGCATTTTTTCTTGGATGATTTTCTGTTTTCACTCGCAACGGTAAAAAACAGATCCTTTAATTTTGAATCTCTAATTAACAGCTCTTTGTTTCAATACGCTTTTCCCCTTTATTTTCATGTTCACGAGACAAGCTTTTATAGCAGAGACAATGTGAAACCAGAGGAACGTTTTCAGAGAAAATTTTTTTTAACGCGCGGAGAAAGTATCTATTAACTGTAACGTTGCGAAGAAACAGTTTCTGTTGTTTCTAACGACAAAATATTTTTTCGAAAGCTCTTCACTTGCAATTACAGAACATTCTATCGCAATTATCCGTATTTAGGAATAAAATTATGACGAACACTTTTATAATTGCATTACATTTTGTCAAAAATTAATAAGTGTTTCGAAAATCATTTGCTCGCATATCCTTTACAAACTGGACTGTACGTTAAAGCAGTTATTAACCTATGTAATTATTTTTACTTGAAACAATTTAAAAAATATCATACACCCTGAAGTTCCTGTTACATTGATTACAAAACATGTCCGGCAATAAATTGCCCTCTTCCCCTTACTCCATTAGATATTGCTATTGGCTCGCGCTTTAGTCCTTCGGTTCAATCATAAACCGTTAGCGATATTTTCTCGTTTAGCGTTTTACAGGCCTGAAATTTAGATGGAAATCCATCGTACTGAATTCACGTTTCTCGCGAGAGCCAACTTCACCATCCATTATTCTTCGATAGGTACAAGAATTTCTTAGCGGTGTCACTTTACTGACATTTCGTTCATAGTGAAAAGAACCAAGGACAATTTCATGCTGAAGTTGTGCCACTCGACGGAAGAAGGGAAGAAGGCAAACGGAGCAGCATGTGATTCAGGACGAATTGCCTGTCGGACGATAAATCGTGGATTTCGGGGTTTCATCGGTGAACTAAATCGAAGGAGCGCACGTGAATTTTGACATGGAGCATTTTGTCGATGTACGATTCGACATGCGCGTCGACTGGCCCGGTATATGAGCTCCATATTTGCCAGAGATGAAGAAACGCGGATTGTAAAAAAAGAGAGTAAAACGCTTAAGAGCCAAGCGATGCAGTGAAAGGTTATGGTCGCCCGACTGGTATAATACCGCTTTTACCACGACCTGGTATCATTCGACGAAACGAGACCCACCTGCTTCATATCTGGCGTTTCTCGCGAGAGAAGCACGTCCCTAACGTTTCACAGATTCAGCAAGATTTTCGTTCTAGTCAGAGAACTTTCCGTGGTTTCATTATAGTTACGTGGATTATCCTTGGAATCGTGTGTCGGACTCTCTGTACACACGAAATCGTTATTCTCATGAAGATAAGTGTCGGAACATTTTTCATTTCTCTATTAGTCTTTGTCGGCTCCTTCCACTCGAAGAATTTTCTAATACGATCGGTCAATAACTTTAACATTTACTTACAACGAAATTTTTGAAAATTAATGGGATATCGGCGCTTCAGTTCTTAACCGTTCTATCGCCGTTAGATTGCAAACTCTCTAAGTAAAATTTTCGTTATATTATCACTGATTTCTATGCTTTATATCAATGTGACGTACGTGGTTTGGTTAATTACATTTTCTTGGTAAACACAGTTAAAACAGTAAAAGGTTGGCACGAAGATATGAAATATAAAAGTTTATAGGATCGACAGGGTAAATGAGAGGTTCGGGAGGAATAAAATTTTAATGAATATTAATCATTCGCACTAAGCCACTACTTCGTACCCTCTTTCATCTCCAAGTTCCTATTCAGTCACATTACCTTCCATGAATTTAGTTCACCTTAAATTGAGTACCTTGTAATTATAAAGTTTACATACTTCTCACGAAAGTTTGTAAAAATTTCGAATTAACGAAGTATTAAAGGAGCGAAGATTAAAGAAAATATGTAATAAATGTCATACATGAAAACGCTTTTTGCTAAAAGTTCAGCAGATTATTAACGAGAATTCCGTTGGTCAATGACTTCTTGATAATCCTGACTTTTAAACGAACCCAAGCCAATCTTAATTCGTTTCGAACGTAGTGCACCCTGATCCGACGTTCAAGTACAGGTCCAAGAAGGCATAATTTACGTCACGGCATGCGCAAAGTATTCGATGGGACCCTCAATGTGCGACGAGTCACGCGACCGAAGAGACGCGAACGGCCTTGAAATTTGCGATGCAAATGGAACGTTAGTGGGAAAAAATTACACGAAAGAAAAGTAAATCGCGTAACGATAAAACGACTGTAAAATAATCAATCGTCTAAGGATCGTTACACATGAAATGCATTGTGTGAGTCGCGCCAGTCTATTTGCTTTTCTGATTTTATTCGACTACTGATTGACGCTTCAAAAGGTCTCGCAATGACGCGGCGTTCCTCGATTCATCTACCTCGTCTGCATATTCATCTCAAAGCAAAGAAATAATTATGCATCAGATGCTTAAGAAATTACGTGACGAACGTTTTATGAGTTATTATAAATAGCTACAGTATGTTTCTATGTTATACAGGAATTCTCACTGGCTTCACATTGTTATTAAAAGTAAACAAAAGATGATGAAAGTATTTCCAAAAGGAAGTTACATTATTATTATTATTATTATTATTATTATTATTATTATTATTATTATTATATAATAAATGTGATAATAAATTATTACATATTAATTTTATAAAATTATTATATAATAGAGATTATTTTCTTACCTACAATAACGATGGAAATAATTTGTATGTTCAGTTTAAGAGGGTAATTTAAGAAAAGCATCAATAATTATCTCTATTACATAATGATTTTCAGTTCAGTGACGGCCTCGCTTTACATGACGACGTGACGCTGCATAAGCGGAACTATGATTTAGCGTCATATGATTGCACACTTGCGAATGATATATGTATCTGTTCGTATCAGTTGACTATAAAACGTACTTCATTCGTGAAACCAGAGAGTTAACATGTACGTAGATGCGGAGTAACGCGCAAAAACATAAAAAGTGAGACAATCAACTCGATTACGTTCCATTCCACCAGTCAGTTTATTAATTACATTATTTAATATAGGTACCGATTTGTATACAAAAACGTAGGTGAACATTAACTGAGTAGAGTATACATTACCAGGAAATTAATCCAATCATAAATAATTAAATACTTGCTTTTAATTACCTAATAAGATTGCAATGCTCAAATTGAAATAAAGTTTGTGTCATTTTAATTAGAATAATTACGTGTATTAACTGAAAAATGGAGAACTTGTTTAAATTTGTTATTTCAATTATCACACCAAAAGCATCTTAACGCTAGATGTACAGGGTACTATTTTTTTACGTAATAATAAACTTCACAAATTTTACATGTTAAAACAAGGCAAGTAAAAGCTGTGTCCCCTTGTATTTTCGCAATTATTCGAACGAATTTCAGACTCCGTGCAAACATGAACAGCTAGGTTCAGTGTTAACAAAGGCAGGAAATGAAAGAGAACGATAAAGAGTAAAATCAACAGCGATGAGAATGTTTATAGAACAGAATAGCTATAGTCATGATGGAACGCTCTTACGAGACGTAGTTCTTTTGCTAGATAAATTCGCACGCGTGAGGTTCTTCATTAGGCTTCACCGCCAAATTAAATCAATGAAAATATTCCGTTATTGTCCCGAGCGGATGATAAACAAACACATTGCCGGTCCTATTAATCCATACGATATCGATCTAAAGATATTAAAAGATAATATTTATCTCATGTATAGTCGTTAACGGAAATTTATTGCCATCGTAAAATATCGTAACTACGTGACGAAAGATTGCAGTCGTTTCTTCGATTCTTTACGAATCCGTGATTTGCACAAATTAATTAATTGCCTGTCCACTTTACAGCCATGCTCGCAAAATCACATTTATGGAATTATTTATTCGCGAAACAGGAGAATGAACCATACACCCGCCATGGATCAATGTTATTTTGATGAAAATTTATTTGTCCCGTGGTACAATAATTACGGTGGGCCAAATATTATCTATTAATGGCTGGCTTCGTTAAAAGCAAATAGCGCGCGAAGGCATCAATCCCTGTCAATCGACGTGCTGGCAGTAGCATAGAAAATTTGTGTTACCATAAAATTACGGAGTTATTAATAAGCGACTATATTGTTCGTTATGGTATCAATAATACTGTATAGTCTACATTCGATGTAATCAGTTTACTTCATCGACAAGATTTAAAACGTATGTCGCCCGCAGAATTCAATTCAAAACCTTAATGTTAACTATTGGCTTTTATTAACCATCGATATGAAAGTGAGATAACATTTTCAATCAGTCCCTGTATACTTAACAAATATTGTATTCAAACTTGCGAATAACGAACGATTGTTTATCGATCTTAAATTTTGGCCGCATCCATTAAGTTGTGACATCGTTTCGTTAAATTTATGATGGATAGAGAGGTCGCAAATATTTCATACTAAAGTGCCCGCCGCATAGTGACGTACTATTAATGTGTAATATTAAGGTATAACCGCCTCGCGTATAATGTAATTCCTGATGTTGACTAGTTGATAGCATTGTTTGGTGCCATATTTTCTAGCAAAACGATTATTTAAATCGAAGGAGATATGTACGACATAATGGTGCTGTCCTCGGTACTTACATTATGTTTTTGAGAAACAGAGTTCAAATCTGACATACGATACTAACGTTATAAATACGTAAAATCGCCTTTAGGCGACCCTTATTGTTATTTTCACCGCCAGTCAATCTTTTACAATTACTAAGGGAATATCAATTTTACAAAAACATTGTTCTCGAAGGATACTCTTTAAATTACTTAATTGTGAACAAATTTGAGAGTGGTACAAAATCATTTTTTGTATTTGAAGATTTTCGTTTTTATCGATTCACAAAAGGAATCATGACGTGAAAGGTCATGAAGCGTAGAACGCGTTAATTAGTTTCACACAAAATATATTGTTCGGATAGACAATACGTAACAGATACCCGCTTGAAAAGGGAATTATTCGTTTTGAACCATACGATAGTGAGACGTGACAAAACCGAATATTACTGCGTAGTTGATTTCTTTCTTTTTTTTTTTCTTTTAAGTGAACTGCGAGTGAAACAACTGAAAGCGATTTCTCGGGATTTATTTGGAATAAAATATTTTATAAAAAGATTAAAAGATTAATTAGTAAAAATTTTGCGCAGAGATTGCGATTTGTTCATAGAAGAATACATAAAAGAATAAGGTTATTTCAAAAAAATTCAATTTACTTTCAGATAATATCTATTGTAATTTTACATCTTTTACTACTTCTAACACAAACATACAAGCGGTACAAGTTTTAGTTCTTTAGTGATCAAACGATAATTCTTCACTCTCACCCCACTGCATCCTGTTCGGAGAAATGCATTTCTACGTTCCTTCAAATCCAGTTATATTAAAATCCATTTACTTGTAATGTAACCGAAAACGTACCGAACGTAACTGAAAACTAACTTTTCCACTTTCAGCGTTTAAAATATTCTTACGTTACTCTCGAAGTAACTTTTCTTGCTGCTTACGCGCTCATTTTCAGCGAAAACAATGTAATTCTTATCGCATAGCGTCGAGCGATAATCTTTGAATAAAGGACCCCACCATGTTCATGAAGGCACCGAGGAAAAGTTAGGCTTAAACCTTTGAGAAAATTGAGAGAAATTTGTCTAATCCGCTGCCGCTCCACGATAAGCTTCCTTGAGCTTAGTTGGAACAAAAATTCGATGAATCCAGTTTTCCAGATATTTTGTAATCAGAATACAAGCGTAGAAACATTGTTACTCATCTCGAAATAAAATATCAGAATGTGCAATACGAAATTTGGACAAAATAGGAAAAAGGAAGGTATTTTGCTGAAATGCAAAAATGATTGAATGAATGAATCGACTTGATATGAATATGGAATGAGTAAATTAATATTTTCATCGCGAGGGAGATAGCTCGTGGCGATTGTCCTGTGGAAAGCGACGAAAATCCTGCAATTCTCGGTTTACAAAACGTCACGTAGTAAGAATAATTTTCAAGCTTCGAATAACCCGGATAAATTATAACCTGAATTAACCAGCGAAAATCGTTGTTCCATTGCGAAACGTGTGAATTCGCAGCGCTGAAGCAGTTGCTGATTGTCGTTCGTTATGATCCTGTTGCTGCACGAAGGATGGAATTGAATTACTTATTCGGCTAGTGGAAGTGACATATATTCTTGATCGTGTAATCATTAGTGGGATGATTGAATGACTTCTACCCGATTGAGCTTCGACATCGCTCGGTTGCTGTTTCGAGATCACGGAAGGTATGGTTTGGAATCGAAATAGAACGATGAAAAATGGCAGAGTTGCATAAGCGTTTCGTAGTGACGTATTTAGGATGTTCCGTAACCGGCGGAGCGTGCTTCATTTCCTACCGTAAATTGATCTTTCCGATTTTTTATCTTGAAATTTTTTAATAATGTTGGAGAATCTATTTCACTTACACAGAGGTATGAATTTGTTAGTTTATATATGAATAAATTTCCTATTCCTTGTCATTCTATATGAAAAAGTAACCAGAAAACACAGAATAAATATTTCTCACGCGAGGCTTATTTTCTAGAAAATTGATCTAAATATTTATATTTATATTTGTACAAACTAGGTTGGTACTTATGGAGTTCTATGGTGATAGTAAATAATAATGATTAACAATAGATTGCGTGGTGCAGTGTTAAATAATAAATAATTATAATTACTATGTTGCGTGCGAGATAAAATTATGTAGAATTGAAACAATGTAGCTATCGTATAACGCCAAATACTGAACTATGGAAAACTAAAGTATTAAGAACAGAAATGATTTTTGTTGAACGCGTTTCTTGATGAACACTCATAAGGAAGACAAATTATAAATGTGCTTAGATTATTATTTTTCTAAAAAATGTAAGTACTACATAACCGTAAGATCATGCACTATAAAGTTTCTCGTTATCAAAAGAGGCATATTACTGTTCTGCTGGGAGAAGTGCAATACATGCGCACGAATAACTATGTTTTCCTGCTTAATAAGCAATTATCGTTTCAAGTTTCTTTCAGCTTTGACATTTACGTATGTGGCAGTTTCTTCTTGTTAATGAAACTTGTACGATATATGACATTCAGTTTCGAGGAAGTTTGAAGTAATAACAAACCTTCTCTAATCCTCTGTGCTACTATACATTTTCTCCTCTTGCACTGTATTTATAGTTTAATTTATTCTGGGAGATCAATTCGCAAAAAAGCTGTACCTATCAACTTTTTAATTCGTTACAAACCATACTCTTTATCCATGATTTTACCAAAAAATAATTGGAAATCAATGACAGTTTATGCAAAAATATTTCTAATCAATCTAACGCTATGTTGAAAGTATAAAATTCACTTATGGAAATGTACGAGAAATTTTTAGAAATCAATTTACTATCTTTCGCAATATACAGTTTTAACGCAGATTATCGCGTTTCCTGCATCAGTTAAAATACGTGCTAATTCGCGGTATTATTGAAATTCTATGTCGTTCATAATAAGTAGCCACTAAACTAACCATCGAAAACCTGTAGGATTTCATGTAACGACGTAGCATTACTGTACGTACAGCTTATGAACGCAGCTTACAGCAACATGAGCAAAAATCGCGGAGAAACGTTCTTAAGCGTAATATTTTTCGATATCTGGCAATTTACCTGTATTTCCTGTGAATATCTACTGAGTTTTTATATAACTGTTACTCGCAATATTTTTGAGCGTTTAAATTAGAATTTTTTCTTGCAAAACATCAATTCTTTTTATCGCATTATTAAAACGCTGTAATTATCATTTCATTAAATTTATACGATTGGTGTGTAGTATTTCGGATTACAATACAATTACAATACAATTAAAATGCGGTATCGTTGAAAACTCTTTAACTTATTGTATAAAGATGACAGGTACAGCAGCACATTCACGATACTGTCCTGCCATCTAAATATTTCGATGAAAATCAGAATCTTGCAATAGGAATTTAATACAACAGCGGAAGCATCGCACATTGGAGGAATAGAATACTATACATATATAGAAGGAGAGCCGTGCCACCAGCTTTCGTTATACAATTCTGTTACATGTGCTTTCTTAGTAATAAAGGTAGAGAATAACAACGAATATTGATGAACTGTTTAAGAAAAGGGCATGTTAATATAAACATGGTACAGTAATGAAGACATTAGGCAAAGAAAATAAGCGTTCGTACGAGACAAAGTTATAGGACATTAGTTTCAATTATGTGCCTTTAGTAATTATGCTTTAAAGTTATTGGGATCACAGAATGACAGTAGATATCTTTGTAGAGGAAGAAGAATAATAATTTGAACAGGGTGATTGTACTTTCCCATTTTAAAACGCTCGTTTTCTAAGGAAAGCTTAATGAATTATTAATTATTTTTATATTACATATATTATTAACAATGGATTATTTATTACATATTATGTATGTAAATAGTATAATTTAATTTCTTTCTAAACCTGTTATCCATTTACTTTGTATCTTTATTATTTTTAAATCACAATGAGTTAATTAGAGAAGATTTCCAAGGTGTTAGAATTTCAATTTGGCGCGCGGCGTTGTGTAGAACGCACACTGATCTCTCCGCCAATTAGAAATTCGCAAGGTGATGCATCTGTGGAGGGCTACTATTCCGTCGTCAACCGTCGTCTCGATGAGACGTATTTCTTCGTGTCAGATCTGTAGCGTAACCTAACCTTTCGATGGCGTCGGTTTTTCATTACTATTGTATTACTGTTTATACGTTGTGATTAATATTGTTTAATTAATGCACGTTTACTTTATCGTTTACTAAACATTTTGGTAGTAAAATCAGGTAATCACGAGACTTATTTTGTTCTTTTTTCTTTGATCGTTTATTCGATTGTCAGACTTGCCAGTAGCTTCTCGTATCTCCTTGCAAGATAGTAATCTAGATCGGTTATCGTTTCATTTTATTATAATTGGTATTAATATCATTTGTTTGGTTAATTTCTTGGTTTTTTTAATATACAGATTGTTGGTTGATTGCTGTTAATTACAGAAATGTCATGAAAGAAAATGAAGCATAAAGAATAAACACCCATATCTTTTTCACGCAGATTTGGTAATGCTAAATTTATTAATTAAATAGCAGTTACAGATGTATGTATACTTTTTCATTAGATTATTGATAATATTATATATGTTTATTTCTTGATGTGCTTGTCATGTAATTTACAATATGCATATAATCGCTTTATAACATAATTGAATCATAAATAATTATGTTGTTTATTGAGAACATAAAGATAAAATTAAAAGAGATTGAAGACTTTATATCGATTTAAGTGTCAATATTATTGTAATTACGTTTAATTATTATCAATTTCTTTCTTTTTATTAAATAACTTAAACGTGATATTTCATTGCTTCAATTCATATCATAAAATAGAGTTAGAAAAGATGAAATAATTTATTTTTACATTTTTCTGCGTTTCGAAATCGACACTCTGCGGTAGTACGGATTGTAAATATGTAACATTTTTTCTGCCGGAAGAGTACGAGGTAACTGATACGTTCAAACATGTTTCAGCCAATGCAAGACCACACGCGGATTTTGCGTAGTGCTATTATACCTTGAGGCATGTTTTATTTTGGAATTTTGATTTCTTGCAAACGTTCTTGAATATTGTTAACACGCGACATAGTTTATTATTACTAATCATGCTCTACACTTCGGTAACAAACGTCCAAACTTTATAATTCTTACAAATCAATCGTATTACATTTGTGATATTTCTGAATATTTGCAATAGTAGAAAATACTTTTTAATTCATAAATAATGTTTTACATATATACATATATATATTTTTTTTTATTCATACGTATATTTATGATATATATATGTCGGAGAAGGATTGGACTTGCGGGGCGTTCGATGAACCTTTACTTACTTTACCATCGCGGATGTAGCTAAGGTTTATTGGTACAAATGTGGACACTACAAGAGGCTATGAGTAATAGCGGCGATAGGATGGTCCAAATGATAGTAACCACGGATTCAGGTTCGATAACGAATCCACGGTCCACGGGAGGACGAGTATCAACGTAATACACGATTCGAGTAACTCAATCAGTAATTCGTACCAGGACTAACTAACTCTCTACTTCTCTAGCTCTCGATCCAAATGAAACTGCCCTTATATACTCCTGTCCCCACTTCTCGGGTCAATCTTTGTTCTTAATGAGGGCCATATAATCATTCCATACCTTTGTCAGGTACACGTCCCTCCCGTGACCGTGGCTACGTCTAGTGACCCGCTATGTCACTTCGAGCCCGAACCCATCGTCATAAAGGCCAGATTGAAACATTAGAACTATTTCTTATTTTTATTATTTAAGTGTAGCTATAGTAAACGTCTGGACTATGGTATTGGGGTTTTTCCCAACATTCCAGCCGGGAAATCCCGATGTTCTTTTATCTCCGACATATACATATGTATATGTCGGGGTGGCGTTGTGGTTAGGATTGTGGGTGTTTAGTGAGTCTTTATTGAAATTAGCCATCGTTGCGATATAATAAAGATACAGTTTATTAGCACAGGCACGGATGATACAAATTTGACAATCGACTACGGCGATTAGGCACTCGCGATACTAGTAACAATGGTCTCGGGTTCGATAACGAATCCGCGGTCAACGGGATGATGGATGAACGTGCTCGCGAAGTCTAAGTCTGAACAATAATAATTCGTAAAGACGTTGCTCCTTTAGTCGACGAGATCGCGCGAAAGAATGCCTTTCCCGTCCCGATGATGCCACAGAGGAAAACTATATCGGGGTGTGTCTAAGGGCACGAGATCATCAGATTCGTCGAGGATAGCCTTCGTTCAGAGAGTAAGGGAAATCGGCGTTGCTGCTAATTGGTCAATTTCCATATCGGTGGTTAGAAAAGATGCTAGCCGCCCTCGAGGGAAAGTTGCTAGTGGGAGACGCCGTTCGTTGAAAGAAATAGATCTCCCCTATCTTCCCGTAGTTGAGACAAAGACTGTTTATCTGTTTGAAGGATTTTAGGTAACTAGATCTTAGTGTTTATAACGGCCCTCGGGCTAGCTGATCACGTACTGTGGAGACACATCGACATCTGGCAATCATCTTACTCGAAGAATAGGGACTGCGTGTGGCCACGGGTCAGAGACCGTTGGAATGTTTACTGTCGTGTGTCGCCAGAGATATTTCTTTTAAGGAGAGCTATAGAATTACTTCATACCTTTGTTAGGCAAAGCGTTCATCCCTTGACCGCGGGCACGTTGGCGACCGACTGTCGCCTCGAGCCCAAGCTCACTATCACAAATCTCGCACAATTACAATTAGGTTGAATAACTACAATTGTTTAATTACAGCTATAGTAGACTCCAGGTTACAATGTTGCGGGATTCCCCAGCATTCAGAGGCTCCGGTGTTCTTTCCTCTCCGACATATATATATGTGAGTACACGCACACACACATATTCCATTTTTTAACAATATTTATAATACTTCTATTAATGGAATATGAAAAATAATCACATATTTTTAAAAGGGGGATAGTATTTCCCTAACAAACGCTCAAATACAAATAAGAAGGAAGATATGAAAATATTTTTTTATTTCTTTTTCTATTACACTAATTTACACTAATTCAGTTTTATGTGCAGAGGATTTTTGTGATTGCGCGCAATACAATTGGTAGAATTACTGATTGCTCCGTAATAGATCTTCAAATGTTTTTCAGAGCACACTAGCTCTAATTGATTATCGATTATCACGCTCGAAACTAGTTTTGAAGTTTTATGAAGTAAATAATTTGTATGCGAAATGAGTCATTTGTTCGTAGATTGTAATCTAAATGCGCGTGTTAAAGTCCTTTATTTTTTCTTTTTTTAATACATATTTTTTTATATAAATTCCTTTTTGAAATTAGAATCAGTGCTTCGTGCAAAAGGATTTAGTCTCTCCAATATTAAAGAATACAAGTATCTTGAATATCGTGCTTATTATTAACACTACTTTTTCTAAGAGCAAGTTAAGAAGAAGTAATTTATGTCTTGTTACAGACTTATTATCTGAATATCTACTTATTATTATCTGAGAGGATCTAGCAATGCTTCAAAATTTAAAAGCGTAAATATCTTTATACATTGCATTTGAATTAATTTTATTTTTTTTTATATTCAAAATTTTCTAATAGTTAATACTGTCTTTAGAAATAATTTATAATATTTCATATTTTGTTAAAGATAGTCGACATACTCTACTTCTTCCTATCTTCTGGTGGGAATCTAGCTATGCTCCGCTATGCTAGCAGCCAAAAGTGTAAATATCTTTGTATATCATATTTCAATTAATACTATTTTCCATCTTATCATTAAAATTTTCCAATAATCAACACTATATCTTTAGGGATAAATTGTAATATTCTACATTTTGTTAAAGATGTTTCACACCCTTCTCTGCTTTTTCCTATTCTCTGGGGAGGATCTAATGGTGCTTCAGAAGTCAAAATTATAAGTATCTTCGCATACTATATTATATTTCAGTCAATCTGGCCGAAGTTTTTCTATTGATGTAGAACTCTCTGAAATAATTGACATTGTACATTTAAGAATAACTGTAACGTTCCACATTTTTTTAAAAATTGTTCACAGCCGTCGTCCTCGTCGAATTTGATGGTCCATGCTTGATGACGACCATCGTAATGATTCCTTCTGGGCTACTGCAATATTGATGGTAATATCCTCTGTGTTCAATGGTGAGTCGCATACATTTTTATTCTTCCAGTCATTCAATCATGTCGTAGGATGAAAGATACGAGTCGACACGTGTGATTGGTTGTATTTTTCGTCGAATTTTTTGCGAGCATACTGACCGCTGGTATTTATTGTACCCATAAATAGTAACACATAGTTTTGTGATTTATTTATTAGTTCAGAATAGGTTTTGTTGCACATCGCGGTTTTTGATAGTTAATTCAAACGCATGTATTTGATAATTTATAAAATTAAAACGTCTTCAATATGAATATTTATAAAAACTAAATATTCATGCAAATATACATCTATATAAATGTCGGGTTTACATTAGAATTAGGGTTAGGGGCGTGAAACGAATCTTCGTTTGGATTACACAGTGTCGTTATGCAATAGAGAAGACATTGACTAATGCAAATACGATTATTATAGGATTAGACAAGTAACCGTGGTAATTAGATACTCGAGAAACTAATGACAATGATCCTAGGTTCAATAACGAATCCGCGGTCAACGGGACGATAGATGAACATGTTCACAAAATCTAAGTCGGACTCTTTGTTAAAACGGGGAATATCCACCGAGCGTACAGACGCTAAGTAAGTCGCTAATACGATCTCGCGAGAGAATGACTTTTCGTCGCGATGACTCAACCAATACTCACAATCCTGACCTCAATGTCTCTCCGACATATATATATAAGACAATTCGGATTTATTGTAAATTAAGGATAAATTTATGGTTAGGAAAGATGTTTTTGAGTTAGAAGGCTAGTTATTTTATTGTTAAATGGGAATAAATTTAAAATTAAAAATTGAGATAGGTATTTTTTTTGTTACAGAGTTGCTTAATAGTTACTTTTTAGTGGAGATCTTATATGATATCTATATTGTTAGGGACGGATAAATTTACAGTTAGAAAATCTGTTTTTGAGTTAAGCAGTTAATGAATAGTTATTTTTTAGTGAAGATTTTATACGATATGTGACACGATAACTATTATACTATTACTATCTACTAAATACAATAATTAATTGTGTATTTATTTATGATGTATTAATAGCTAAGTGCATGTGTAATTACTGGTTGGCATATATAGTTAGTAACTAAGTAATAGAGTAATGTAATAATGTAATAAAGTAGTTAATAAATATATAAATCATTTGTAAAACATTTAATTCTGTTTTCCCCATCTTACGCTCGTTAATTGTCAGTTACTCTATAATTTTTTTAACCCTGTATGAAACAGTATCTCATATAGAATTACATAATTAGTTTAAAATTTAATTTTTAGATTAGCTTCCCCTGTCAGTTTTCCTTGAATCTTCTTTTATTGCATGTTTTGCATAACGATCAAAAGACTGAACGTTTTGCAAACACACGCTATGAGGAGAATTTTTTTACATACTAATGTTCCAAATTTAGTTTCGATGTTTGCTCGTAAAAGAAAGGTGGATGGACCAGTATATCGTTATTCCAGTAAGCCCTTCGAGGGTCTCAAATCGCAGTACCTTCACTTGGTGAGACTTGGACAATCGTATTATTTGATATACAATTACTAATTGTGTCATTATATACAACCGCTGCCTCCAAGTTTATTAACTTAATTTTATGAAATAATAGTATTATTTCTCATATTGTCAATTTCGTATCATCGCATTTGATGGGAAGCTTTTTGTTAGAGATTATAGTTAATAGATAATATAATAATAATACAATTATGCATTTTATAGCTACGATTGCAATTATATTTTTATATAATTAGAATTCAGAATTATTTAAATATGTATTAAAAATCGTGAAGATTACATCAGTTGTTAATTAATTTCATTTCTGCAACTTTCGTCGCACTTTCATTCCAATATACTTCCTATCTAGTAAAATGAAAGTCACAGCAGAGATGTAAAATGCGAAAACAACGGTAAATAGGATGACATGTTGCTTCCTAGATAATTTACGATGCTACTCGTGCAAATCGTTATCTCGATTCAAAAGACTAATGAACAAGCTTCGTCAAATTAGTTCCTCCCCATTGTATCCGGATAAACAGAGAAGATATAATTAGTTGGGCCGAAATAATACAGCCTTCGGGCGTGTAAACTTCTATTAGTCTTGCTGTTTTATGTTAATTAGCATTCTGTGTAATTTTACTGTGTGACGTATTCGAAATTATAACGTTTTTCGTTAAATAACTATCGATGTAATCGCTGGAAAATTCTCTACCTTTTCTACGACGTTTCCACGACAAAAGTCTTAGTTCTCTAATTTTCAAAATTTCATTTCGTTCATTTATCACGATTCGTTGAATATCTTTTGAATATCTTTTCTTGTATTAGTTAATTAATATCCTCTTTCGGTATACACGGTAATAATATAAGATGTAGAAGCATAATAGGGGATGTTAATAGGAATAAACAGAAATATAGAAAAAATAGAAGTCCGAAAGAGTTCAATAAGTATCATGGAAACGATACTTCTATTAGACACAGAGAAATGGAAGGTAATATCAGTGTATAAAAGAGGTGTAGCAACAAAATTATCGGAAATATTAGAAGAAATAGGGTAGCAAAAAGATACCGAAGAAAATCTGTTATTCAGAGGCGACTTTAACGCTAAAACGAGAGCCCAATGGGAAGTGCTATGGAACGGTGAGAAGGAGGATAGACCAAGGAACTCCAAAGATAAACACGTGAACAGCCAAGGAGAACAGCTCATAAGATTAATAGACAAGATGGGTTAGAGCATCCTCGGCGGTAATATAGAGGGTAATATTGACCGAGATCACACTTCTGCCGTAATAATGGATACCTCGGCAGTAGATTATGGAATACCGAATGAGGCAACATGGGAAAAGATAACGTGCAGAAGAGTAGCGTGCAGAATAGAATCGTTTTCATTTAGAAATAATTGCGAAGACGTTCATAGAGAAGAAAAGGGTGGAAGAACATTTGTCGGTAAACGGAATCAAGAAATGCAAGGAAAGATCAGAAATATTAAGATTCGAGGAAAGTGAGTTTTACAAGATGAAATAGCCGAACAAGGGGCACATCGATATTTAAATATCGTTGGACAAACAGCGTATAAAATAGTTATTGGTTAATTTCGAATACCTATAAAACTCAATATATCTCCTCTATAGAAAATTGTCTTTCCAACAACTTTTCAAAATATTATAAAGCGATAGAGCTCGTTAAATAACGCTGACCAAGAATCAAGTCCACCATACAAATTTCATGTAAAGAGGAATGAGCAGATAGCACAAAGTGTGCAAGAAACAAATTACATTTTCAGATTTATCCTCAACGAAAGAAGAAGTGCTGTAAACAAATGCGCATCACGAAACTAGAATGATATTTCTGCGGACTCACATCCATTCCCACCCTTCAAAACAATCCCATTCCCGTTGGAAGAAAAAACAATGAGATAGAGAAAACTTAATCTTACACATAAAACTCGACCGCTTGCTCACATATGTACATATATAGAAGGAAAAATTCTCTCACCTCTGTGAGCAGCGGCAAGAAAGCTGCTTTGCATCGAGTAGAAATCCAATTTCGAAGCGGAAAAAACGCCCGGAATCCGATTCTGCGAATAACAGATCGATAACGCGACGCCGGAACCAGTAGCATCTCTCTTTCACTATTACGTATCCCACTGATGGAGGACGAAAGAACCAGTTTTAATCTGGAAGGATCAAGTGTGATCGACAAATGTTCGATGGTGAAAACGTTCACACCAGGTTGGATTAGCGAGATTAGTTAAATTCGGGGTAACATGTGTCCCTCCTATCGAGTCCCTGATCACGGATGGTAGATGTGGAAATCCAAGTTTGAAAGCATATGTAACAAGAGTAAAAGTCAAGCAACCAGAGCAACTATACAAAAAAATTTGGACATAGTATGTAGTAAAAGATTGATTTTTTTCATTCAATAGACAAATTATGAGTACTGGGGAAACTTTGAGTTATCGTTTTCGTAATTTAATAAAAAAGGTCGAATATAGTTAAAGGTTAAGATTCTTTTTATTAAATAAATAAATTAGCATTAAGAGTACTGGAAAACCTTTTAGTAATCATTTTTGTAATTTTATAAAAAAAAGGTCGGTTGTAATTAAATGTTAAGATCTTTTTTATTAAATAAATATTTTATTAAATAAATAAATATTTTAGTAACCGTCTTTGTAATTTAATAGAAAAGGTCCGGCGTAATTAAAGATTAAGATCTTGTTTATTAAATAAACAAATTAGAATTACGAATTTGAGGAAACTTCGAAGACTTCGTCGAAGATACAAGATTCGTCGGGACTTTCAAACGTCATTTCGAAACGTATCAAATTTTTCGCCACATGTGTTCGCATTCGAAACGTTTTAGAGCGATACGTATGTGCATACTGTTATTTCCGATATCGTGTAAATCGGAAATAATGAATGTAGATATGGAAGTTTGGCGAGATACGTGTCAGGGGTGAAAACCGTGAAAACGAGGTTGCAACTGATCCAGATTGCGCCTAGGGACGACATCGAAGCTGGGGTATTTGGACTGAACGCGAATCACGTGTCACCAGTCAATGGCAGAATTCATGAAGTGTATCTGTAAACAGTGGGCGAGGGACTGAGGAGAGCTACCAGGAAGACGGAGAAAGGCGACAAAGGAATTGTAAGATCGGACGAAATAGTAAGGTAGGAAAAAGGAGAGGAGGGAGGCAAAAGAAAATTCGGAGCGATAAGTTTGCGTAGGCAGCTGCTGGAAAAACACGCTCGAATAGCGGAGTCAGGAAGTTCGGAAATTCCAACAGGGTTTAAGTTGCCCGAGATTTGGCCAAGCTTGACGGGAATTTTGATTTCGGCGAGTAAAGGAGGTGGGTTTCTTTTGACTCGATGGAAGCTGCTGGACAGAAGTTTCTCCTATGCCGAGGGTGAAGGATGGGATAGAGGTGGATAAGGAAGGATATCTAGTTAATCAGTAGGATTTTAAGTTCGGGTGGTTGCATGGAAAGATAGGGATTCTGAAAGCTTCTAAAGCAGTAATTGTGTATTCTAGATTCAACATAGAATTTGATAACGTTTTATTGTTTAATTGCCGTTTCGCGTAATGGCACTATTTTTCTTTGGAACTTACAAGTCTCTCAAGATGTAATATTTCATTCAATTAATGAAAAGTATATCGAACCAGAAAAGGATTTTAGTGAAAACTTAAACTCAGGAAAAAGTGAAATCACATGCCAGAGACATAATTATAGTACAAAGTACTAATTGTGAATTTATTGGTTGTCAGTTTGCAATATTATAACATACAGTTTCACCTAATAATTCGGTCTAGTGTGACCGAATAATTGCGGGTTGAAATTACAACTGAAATGTCGGTAATTAATTAATTTAAATGAGGTAACAAGCGGAATAATTCATGTCAAATTGAAATTCATTAACGAAATATCCTTCTTGCCGCAGAAATGGTTAATTTACAAATGTGGATTCGTTTCAAAATTCCCAAAGGTATAGATCCGAATTTGCCTTAAGCCACGAGGCAAAAATCATATGATAATGTGAGGTCCGCGCGGCTTTCTTTGTCGATTAATTTA
The DNA here is from genome assembly GCF_040668555.2 of Bombus flavifrons. Taxonomy (NCBI): domain Eukaryota; kingdom Metazoa; phylum Arthropoda; class Insecta; order Hymenoptera; family Apidae; genus Bombus; species Bombus flavifrons. Next base: position 3,303,148 of record NC_138455.1, on the reverse strand, counting down.
TCGAACTTCTTGGATGCGCTTTAAACTTTAGGAATATGTCGATCTCGGTGATTTCTCCTCAATCCTCGTTTTACAGCTTTCAACACCAGAATCGCGTCTTAGAAATTCTTGAATAATTGCCAGCTGCTTCAATTCCGTATAAGAAATTAGAATTTAAAGGAAGGTGCCGAGAGCCGCGAGTGTCGTAAGTATGTAAACTTCTAATGAAGATCTAGCAATAGTAGGAAATGCTGTATGCGTGTGTATATGCTCTGCTTCGAAACTAAGGAGCAAAAATAGAAGTATGAAGAATCGGATAATGAATATCGGAGTGCAATGCCGAAATTACGATTCTTATAAAAAAAAAAAAATGCTAAAACGCACGCATTTTATTATATGAGTTAACTGAGAAGAAAGGAGTTCAACTAAATGACAAATATTTCTTCGTAGTGTGCAAATTTTAAAGTTTCATGATGGAATATAGTCATAGAAATTTCAGGGGAACGGTGATCGCTTAGATGAGAGCACAAAAGAAATATCTGATTGACAGAAGCTGCTCGTAAAACACGGAATCGAGTTAAAGACCTAAGCTTAGGCTCAAGGCAAGCGTGCCAAGTTAGTTTTACGTTTCTTCCGGAGGTAGTAAAGTGTAGAGAGATACGAAGGTTGTTGTTTGACAAGTTTGATTCTATTGCTATGATTAACATATCATATGAAACGAAGAAAGTAACTCAGAATAAAAAAAGTTCCTTATATTTAGTTCTGAAATTTCATATATATAAATAATTTTTCCAATGAAACTTTCTGTACTTTTAAAAAGTGAACATCTACAGTAAAGTTTTTTAAACTTCATTCTTTCAATTTTAATTAAACGCTTTAAAAGGTCGTATCCTTTTTACATCGAAACTCTTCCACCGAAGTTTTTTCATCTTTCTTTCATCTGACTTTATCGAAATATTCTATGACATTAAAAATCAATCAATCGTTCAGCCATAAGCTTCGTTAAAGAATTTATCGTCAAGAGAACATTCGTTGATGCAGAATCCCATAACACCAATTGCCAACGCCCAGCTCGATCGTCCCATTTTTCTATCAGGTTCTAATTGTACTTCCCATAGATAGAATTCATTGGGAATTTATGAATACGATTCCTTGCAGGCAATAAAGTTCCTGAAGATACCGTTACGACGCGTAGAATATACCATAATACATTTGTCGAAATACTGAAGAAAATACCAATAACTTCTTCAATGTTCTCTTATAACACAGAACTTTTTCAAAAGTGTAGAACGTTGTCAAAATTGACTAAAGGGTGTGCGATATTTTTCAAACTTCTCCCAATAAAATGTTTCTAATCATGTAACTAGTATGAGTAGAAAACTTTTAATCCTTGAAGATATATTAACGAGATATATTTGAACTTTTAATATCAAGTATAATGAATTTTTATTCAAATATTTTACTTCTAAAAAATACGTATAGTATAGTTTATTGAAGGATTAAACTGAATCTCCGAAATTTATATCTCCGAAATTGCCTAAATTTTAGTTTTTCTACAGTTTTAGTTTTCATATCGCATGTTTGTTAGAAAATATAGAAATTTTTTTTATATTGCTTCCTATAAAGTACCACTCGTATTGTTATAACGGCATATTTCCATTTTTCCGCTTCCTCGGGAAATTCCATTTCTTTTTAAAATATTGCATCAATCCCGCTTGTGTTTCAGAAATAGGATTGTAAAATATGGTAATAATAAAATATTTTTACAGAATATTACAGTAACGCAGAATAGACGATTTGGTGAGTACCTGCAATTTTTTTAAAACTGTAATATATTGAAAAGCGCTATTTAAAAGTTAAAATATCATTAAAAGGTGTCATAAATAATTCTAATGACGTGCGTTCAATTTTACTTTAAAACTAAAGCTGAATCTAACTTAAAACTAACTGTATAAACGCAAACTAAGAAAGTAAACAGAGATCCATTAAGAAAGAAGTTCAATTTAATATTTTCTAAAAATCAAAATCCAAAAACCAAAAATAACGAATAAAAGATGAATTAAAAAGGAGGAATTTAGTAATTAACCGGATCGTTGCACGTATCTAACTCATGGTTTGTGCTCGGTAGTTTTTTAATTTCTTTATCATAATTGGAATCTCACTTATGGTTTAAAATATATTATGGATTCTTTTTTGTGGCGTGCTTCCTTGATTGTGATTAGGTTTGCCAGGTTGGCACGAAAGCCAGTACGGCTTCCGGAAGGGATGCTCAACGATTGACGCGGTCAGACGCGCGCGGGCACTCACGGAGGACATGGTTTCCCGGGACGGCGTGGCGCTGGCGGTCTCTCTGGACATCGTCAAGGCGTTCAACTCCATGCCGTGGGACAGGATAGTGGCGGTCCTGGAGCACTTCGAGGTTCCCAGCTACTTCGTTCGGCTGATCCGAGCCTACTTCGACAACAGGTGGGTATGCTACGCCAGCAGGGAAGGGAGGAAAGGCGGCCCATCGAGCGCGGCATTCTGCAGGACTCGGTGTTGGGACCGATCCTGTGGATCATCGCGTACTGGTCGGAGGTCGCGAATGGCACGGGACTTTGCGCATAGGCGAAATCGCAACGGCCTGCGCGACTCGTGCTGTGCGCGGACTGGTTCTGAGGGTCTTCCCTGCGAAGTCGGAGGCCATCTGGTTCTACGACAAGAAAAGGCGAGGGATTCCTCCGCCTGGTCTGAGCATAAATATGGCAGGTGAAACCGTCGGGGTGGGATCGCGGATGAAATACCTGGGTCTCGTCATCGAAAGCCAGTGGACGTTCTTTTTTTTTATTCTTTTTTTTTTTTATTAACGTGGAGGAAATCCGCACGGACACCAGGTCGCTTCTGGGGAAAAGCGGCGTGGTAGTGCCGGACTCCAACCGACTAAAACCTCCACGATGACCGTCTCGGCTGCGATTGAGAGGGGCCCGGGAACCGGTGTAAGCGATACACCGCCCCCCCCCCCGCGCTCAATACGTCCCCTAATGGAGCGATGTGCGGCCACGTCACACCGCGCCTCGTCGCCGGAGCTGCCGTGCCAGGCAGTCCGGTTCCCCCACCGGGTTGTTTTGCGGCCCCGGGGCGCTGAGCTGCCAGCGCCTAAGTTTGCACCCCATCGGGGGACGCGGCGGACCTAGTGCGTCTCACCGAAGCGCGTCCATGACCTCTGCCGCGCCCTCGCCGGTCAGTCCTGTCAGGGTGAGAGTACCGCACCCTCACCCTCTCCGCAGCCTCTTTTCGAAGCATGACTTGCTCACAGAAGGAAGTCACGGCCCTCCTCCTTCTCACGCTTACCAACAATGCCTCGAGGATCGTCGGCGGCTAGAGATCCCAACCGATTTCCACGATGAAGTCGTGGCGCGGCCGCGCCCACGCCGGACAGTATTCCAGCGTGTGCTGCGCCGAATCCACGCTCGCATCGCAGTGGTGGCAGCGCGCGGTCGCCTCCTCCCCGATTCGGTGCAGATACTCACCGAAGCAACCGTGTTCGGTGAGCACCTGCGTCACCCTGTAGGTCAGGGGAGGCCCGCCGCCGTCCAACCAAACGTCCCAGTTTGGAAGGACGGCCCCGAGGATCCTTATCCCCGGCGCACCCGCTCTCGTGTCGAGGCTGGCGCGCCATCTGTCGAGCAAAGCTCGCCGAGCCCGAACCCTGACGTCGGCGCCCACCGGGCCCGCCCCGTCCGACAGACCCCGAGTGTGGAGATAAATCTTACGACACCTCAGGGCCTGCAATTCGAACGGGAGAAACCCGGCGAGCACCGCCGCTGCCGCCGCCGAAATGGTGCGGAAGCCCCTCACTACCCAGCCAGTGGACGTTCTAGCCGCACTTCGACTCCCTGATTCCGAAGGTGTCGGTGGCTGCCAATGCCTTGTGCGGCCTGCTGCCGAACATCGACGGGGCGGGAGTCGCGGTGCGCCGACTATACGAGGGCGTCGTTCGGTCCCGATTGATGTACGGGGCCCCGGTATGGGCGGAAGATCTGATGGTGAGCTGTCGCAGCATCCTGCTCCTCAGGAGGCTGCACGGGGCAACCGCCATCAGAATCGTTAGGTGATACCGAACAGTGTCCCACGCGTCGGCGTCCCCCCCCCCCCTCCTGCCCCGTAGGAGCTTCGGGCACTGGCGCTCAAAAGAAGATACGCCCGCTGGAGTGTATGGGACCCGGGAGAAAACTCGACCGAGCAGGAGGCCCCAAACGTCCTAGGAACTATCGAGGAGGACGCGTGGGTCCAGTGGCGATCCCAGCTGATCAACGAGGGAGGCAAACATCCAGGTGCGGAGGCGGTCCTCCCAAACTTAGGCCTGTCTCGGGTTGTCTTTTCCAACGCTTCCTGCTTGCAAATCACGGATCTTCCGTTTAGATTTATGAATGCTTTAGTAGTCTCAAATAATTAAAGAGGAAAGAAAACCGCGTAAATGGAAAGTTATTGCTCGTGGAATGTTATTACAATCTTTCGCTTTTAAAGTACCTACACGCGGCATGGTTCAGGGATTTCTCACTAACCATTTCGTGTTTTCTGGACTTGTGGATATGCCGCCATTTGTTTATTCTACTCGGCCCAATTCGTTTATTGAAACTAATTGCTGTTTACTTATTACGAAGGGTACGTACGCAAAATCGCGATTAATATTGAATCGTAAATGTCATTAAAAACAGTCTAAATTTTTACTTCAATGCCACAATCTAATGCAGTGTCCAGAAATATTTCAATACATACGAAGAAAGAAATATTCAAAGTAAATTACCCATTACGGTGTAACGGTATTTATAATATGATAACCTATATACGGTATTGTAGTGATGTAGTATTATAAAATTCACATAGTGGAATAAATAAAATTTGAATGAAAGCTTGCGCTTTAAAGTTTGTGAAATTGTATACCGTGAAATGTGGTCGAGCTTTTGCTCTGGAAAAAAAGGACGTTTAAGCGAGGCCTATCATTATCCTTTCTCGCCGAAACACGACGTCCCAAAGCGGTTTAAATGCAAATGTGTTATAAAGCCGACATGGTTTCGACTGCCCCGTTATTTGCACGTGAACATTGTTCCAATTTTAGTTTCAATCACGACACGTTATTTCTATACGTTTTTTAGAGTTACGATGAGAACGTTGAACGTTTACGAACAATGAAATTTTTCACTCTTCGCCTTAATTAATAACGAATATCGAAGAGAAAGGCACGACGGCACGCAGAAATTCACTTGTATTTCAAAGTGCCATATTTGTTTTTTGAGATTTTTAAAAGTGTTATTAAAGAGGTTTCACGATTGTGTTTCTGTGGTTGGAAACTCGGCGATTAAAATTTATACCGTTATTTTAACTTCATTTCCCTATACGAGTTTGTGATTAGTTTATAATTAATCCTTTGAGCTCTTAGTTTATAGGAACGAGTTGAAAAGCGTCAAAGCATTTAGTAGACACATCGTACTGTTAGCCTGAGATGCTTGAAATAAATAATTTACTTTACCAAATTAATTTTATTCAAACGAGGTATATCAGAGTGATGTAGAGATATGTACATAAGAAAACAAAATTACAAAAGGAACACGACATTAGTGGCTCATCTGGAATCGGACGGTTGTTGAATTCGCAACTGCTAACTATAATATTGGCTTACCCAGACGCACGTTTCAAACAACAAACAAACATCCAGCTAATATCCCGAAAGTAATCTAGCGACAACCCTAAAAACGAGAGATTCCTCCCCTGATTAAGCGACGAAACAATCCCTTTAACGCTTTTAATCTTGTGAATCACACCCCCACGGACCAATCCCCTGACATCTGACCATTCCATCTCTCATCGGCTGTTTATATTCGAAGATTAAACGCATTTCTTCTGTGCGAGAGGGTTTCGAGAGAAGGTAGTTTCGATGTCTCAAAGGAAATCTCATTAAACCCGTAATTACAATTTCGCTACCTTTGCTGCTGTAATAATAAAGTACTTGGTTACCGCATAGCGAAACGCGGCTTGGAAATCCGCCTCCGCTTCTCTATTTCCATCCTCGCCTCTTCGTCCGTCGTTTTCTCCGGTTTCGTATCGCCACGCTCCGTCTCTTTTCCTCTCTTCTCCTTTCCTTTCTCTAATCCGGCGTTGTTTTCTTCTTCATCCCCATAGAATAGTTTTTCTCAAGCTTATTTCAACTGGCGACACTGAGACTCGCTTTTGTTACACAAAATGACTCGTACTCCACCGATATTTCAAACTAACGTAAACGATCGTATTTGCCATTAGATGAATAAATTGCAATCCGTATGAATACTAATGGCGCAGCCGCGTGGATCGTGGAAATAAAGAAGCACATTAATACGCAATCAGGCAAACGCCGGATATCTCTAACGCGGTTTGAATAACATTAATTTTGTACGGCGGAAAGTGTCTCAGCAATTTCGTGATTTTTATATGCGAAAAATAGTAGAATTTTATAGGAAAGCTAGGAATTGGTGGAATTTCGTTATGCTGCGGAATTTTGGAAAATGGTAGAAGTTTCATTAGATTTCATTTTTGCAAAGTGAAAAAGCTGTAGGATGGTAGCAATTTTATGACGCTGATGCATGTTCAAAATTGATGGAATTCTGTTGAACTAAAATTTGCTAGAATTTCCGGAATTATTTCTGGACTAATCTAACAAATCGTTGTTAGATTTCAATTGTCAAAAGTTTCATTTTGTATCGCGTTATAGGATTAAAGAAATCGTTGGGTTATTAAATCGTTGCACGTAAGCAGTAGTGACATTTTCGGTTATTCTGCGTTTCTTGGTAAAGGTGGACGATAATAGAATCTAATAATACTGGAATGCGTTAGAAAATGCTTGAATCTTATAGATGAGGATTTAATAATGCGAGAATTTGGAGTGAAAAAATGAATGTTGTCCTGTTTCTGGAGAGGAAATATGACTCGATGTTGTGACGTTGAATTCACATGATTTGCTATTTAATTAGCAGTATGTGAAACTCTAATCTAGATCATCTTCCTCCACTCGGACGACTTTAATCGTCGTTTTAATTACTACGTAGTATCAGACGATATCGAAGCTTATCCATTACCTGAACATTAAATGCGCTTTCTGCCAACGCACAAAAAAAAACCGAAAGAAATAATTTTTCTTCCGATTGAAGATTAATTTCCACTCTTGATTGCTCATAAGCTTCTATTTTGTCCTCGCCCTGAAACTTCTACTCTTGTCCTTGTTCTGACGCTTCTACTTTTGTCCTTATCCTGAAGCTTCTAGTTTTGTCCTCGTCCTGACGTTTTTACCTTTACTTTTGCCAGACTTTTTTTATTATCTGTGTAAACGCGTGCCATTGCATTGCAATTATTACTGTAATTACTATGCCGGTACCAAGAATAATGATTCTTGGAACTATTTTTCAAATCAACAGAAAGATAAGGATAGAAAGAAAAAACGTAATTTATATACATACATAGGATGGGACGACAATCGTAGTACTATCGGCCAGGGAGCGATTCTATATGAAAAGATAAATCGAAAATATATAGATAAAATATTTTCCTACGACGCTCTGTTTCAGAGAAAATCGAGTCTAAAAATTTGTAAAGTATACTTTAACTTGGCTAAATACCAACTAGGTTGAATAAACAATTCACAAAAGATTATTATACATGTGAAAATGAGTAAAAAATGTAAAATAAAATTTTTCTGTTTAAAGACTTATCAAGAAAATAAATTTTAAACGTGTTTAATTACGAACTGGTCTGGTACACGCACATGATACATTTTCATATTTATTTTTCTTAAGAATAAAGCATCTTATGAAAAAATGTTATTCTACATTTGTTACTTATTTTCTAAGTTAGTTTGAATTCTTCTCGACTATTTATTCTTGTTCAGTTCTGAATTAGTCAAATTTTGTCAAGTTGATTTTCTCGAAAACGAAGCATCGAATGAACATATGTTATAGCTAATTTATTTTTTATTTTTCACGTAGAATCACCACAATCTCGGTTGTACTACGATTGCCGCCCCACCCTGTATTTTGTTAAGATCACAATAAAGTTTAACATTTATTAATAGTAATATTAATAATATTCATTTATTATTTATTCATGTTAATTGATGTTTAACAATAAAATTTGCATTAAAAATAAATGGACACATTCACCAGTGAATTCCTTTTGAAGTTTCTAAATTTTCTGGCTCTGATCCTCTGTCAATATTCTTTTCCTACCTATTATTAGATTGAAACAATCGAATGAACCCGAATTTACCAACGTATTTCAAGAGATTTTCACGTCCTATACGAAGTATTTTTTGATTCTGCTTTTCGCAGAAACGTTTGAAAAGCTGGGCTTTCGTTCCACTGTTGATTCAATCTACAAATCGATCTTCGATAATTACTTTCTACCGTATCTGAAGTACGTTTTACGCGTGAGGTGTAATTATTCAAAATTTCTGTACGAACAACTGTTTTGCAACTTTCCAAAACCATTTGCAATTGGTTTGTAACTGGGAATATTTGGCTTTCATAGAAGCGTTCACCGAGAGAGGCGGGATAAATGACACGATCTCTTTGGGTAATTTCCAATTAAAGTCGATCTTTCCCCTTTTAGTGGCGGTTTTTGCGATGATAAATTTAGTTGGCAAGCGGCAGCCGCTGGAATGCGAGCTATGTAGATCGTAAAATTGCAGTGGCTTGGCGAAGGCCACGAAAGGGAAAGGAGAGAGCGATTGTAGGGGTACAAGTGAGCTTTCAGTGACAACATCTGGTCGCGGTATTTAGTCTTTCCGGAAACGCTCCATTTATGAAAGTGAAAATATTTCATCGCGGTTTCTACCATTCACATTTAAGAATAAATAAATCTAGTGGAAGCGCATCTTTTTCATCGTAATTCTAACTTCTTTGACTTGATATTAAATTGTAGTAATTTTTTCTTTCTAATGTCGATTTAAGAAATTCATCCTTTTCAGAATAATGTATTGGGATTTAATCTAGTTTTGCAATTAATCGTAAGAAAGAACTCGTAAGTCGTAAGAAAATAGGAAATGTATATTTCCCCATGAAAATAGTAGAGATATGACCCAATACTGACTGAATTTGAGCGAAAGGATGATTAAGATCAAATAGAGCAGAGGGGTTGTTTTGTTAAGAGACGATTATTCATTTAGTTTATCCCGCTTCCACTACCTATAAAATATTTTCGTGTAAAAGACCACCGGTTGAAGGATATTGATCGGATATTTTCATCTCTGATATTTTCTCACTACTACTCTTATAAAAATGGCTAAGAAACAGAAATAACGCAGCAATCTTTCGAACATTTTAGTATTTTCGTGAATGTACGGCCTTTCTCGACGTCAGTTACGTAAGTAGCAGCGATCCTGAAATATAATACGTGCTACTATATTCCACCCCTACAATATCCAAGGACTATTCTAGGGAGAATCGCTGGAATTTAATTAATAATTCGAGCATACGGGAGGGGGAGGGATTATCCGCAGCGGCATATTCGCGTAAAGATATGAGAAGGTAAGGGGAACAGCAAACCCGCCGGGGGGAGGGAGATGTCTTGTTGACGACCAAACGCGAAAGGAGTACCCTAAGCTTATCAAATTTCCATCAACCAAACGAAGTTTTCTCTGATCCTCATTTTCCTTCGTTCTTGAAATTCCTTTGCCCATCTGAAGTTTATTGAATTATCCTAAAAACACAACCTACCATCGTTTCTAGAGATTGTCTTTAAAGATTCTGAAGTTTTGATGAAAATATATTCTTCGCACATTCTTTCGCACAATTTTTGTATGTCGTGTACACCCTCGTATCGAAATTCCTTTTTCATAAATAGGGAGAAGAAATGGCAACTAACGAAGATATGTAGTGCTCGTTTTTTTTCTTTTTTCTTTTTTTTTTTTTAAGGAGATATTAGGAGGTTTGAGGATCCCGAATGGCTTGCGTTCAATTTAATAAAAATTCTTGTGAAGCGTGGTGTCTTTAAAAGACTCGAGCCCTTAGTTCTTTGACTACCTTTTTACAGAAGAAAAATGTTTTCTTTTTAAGACACATTTAAAGTTCGAAATGTGTGTCTAATTGTAAATTGCTTCATAGAAAGTAAATACACGATAAAGTTAAAGTTATGAAATACAGTCGCTTGCCACGATATGGCAGAGAATGAAGAATCAAATTTACAATTTCATATGTAAACATTATACGTAATACGGCAAAAATTAACAATGATTCCCAACTATCAGCAATCTATAATTCAAAAATAATACTAAATATTTTAAAAATATTTAACGTGGAAAAAATTGCTGTTTATTGGGTGTGGTTGCAGATGAAATGTTCGGTCCGCAACGTGTTAAGCGCTTTATCCTCAATGGTAGCTCGAATGCTTCTGTATCCGTGTGTTTCCGTACACGTACACAATACTAAATTCCGAATTACGGTGACCACAATCTCCTGCAGCGAAGGGACACGAAATGGAGCAGGGCAAAAATCGGCCGTTGTCGACAGAAAAGAAGCAAGATAAGTGAATACCAAGGAAGTAAGAGATCGTGAGTACGCAAAGGGATGAACGGATCGATCCCCTGAAAGTCAAAGAAGGAAAAGGGCGGAAAGTCGAATTTTCACAAACACTAGGCCAAAAAGGCTCGACTTGTGCGTTTATCACGATCCATGGAACTAGGAACACAGGAGATAGATAAGATCGAGAGTAAAAAGAAAAGGAGAGCAGCGACGCACAATTAAGCAAACACAGTTGGAAACCTCGTTTAGATTACTAGAATTCAAGTCGCTATGAATCGTTTCACTTCGGCTAGATAGCTAATGAAAAATTGATAATTGATTTACTTTTAAGAAAGCAATATCAACAAGCGTGTATCTAAAAATGACGTTACATTTACTAAGCAACATTATAATCTTGGAGCCAAGGAATAGTTGAAAGATCTCAATTTTACTTGAAACTTGACAAGTAAAAGTAACAAGTTCACGTTAATAAAATGATTTTAAAATTGTCAAGTATAAACGACTTGAAGTCGGGAGACTCGAATAATGTAAATTAGGTTTAACAAATTAGAAAAGAATGTGGCGAAGCTGAAGGGCCAAATATTCCGTAGCATTGACGAAACAGAGATTTATATTCGGGAGAGAACATTTGGCGTTCGCATGGAAGTCGCACGAACGAGGCTTCATTAGAAGATAATTGAGTTTCGTAATCGAGCTGAAATGACGAAATTTAATTAGCTGTGAACGAGATCGTATTTCGTACTCAATGATTCGGAATCGACCGGGATTTCATACATTTCCACATGACGTACCCTGATAAGGAACTTTTTGTGATTATGGTAATTTGATTCGGAATAAAAGAATAGTTTTCTCCGTTTCTTCTCTTTCTTTTTTCTTTTATCGAACCACTCAATATCCCGTCGCGTCGTTTCATCTAATATCGATCATCTCAGCTAATTAGCCGAGGAAATGTTGCATCGCTTTAATTTTTAGTAAATGGAACTTATCCGAAATTCGTAATCTTTGTTACAAAGACAATGTCAATCGAAAAATGTTTTCTTTCCTTGCGATAAAATTTTATAAATTTTTTACGGTCCCAACCTGAAAATTGCAGAAACGTTACTTGATCTGTTTTTATCAAGTATATTTATAAATTTCTTTTCGTTTGTTTCATAGACGTACTACTACTTAGTGACTTAAACTAGGAAGAAAACATTCGCAAATTATTAAAATCAACAGAATATCTTCGACGGACGTATTAATGGTTATTGTATGCTTTCTAAGCTTCTCTCTTATTACTCTATTCCTAACTTTGGCGGAAATGTACGAGACTTGTTAATTTTGTAACATTATTAACGATCCTCCTGGAGACCTCTTGCCATGTTTGCCAGTTCGTAAAAACTCCAGGGAGCACTAAAAGCTTGTGGTAGTATGTTTGCGGAGTCGTATAATAATTCTCCATACGCAATAAAGGGATCGACCATATACATTACCGTAGAAGAAATATTTTCCCCTGTGAATTAAATATGTCAAATAATGTAAAACTTGTGGAAATAACGTGAATGACAAAAGGATATCCTTCTTCATTTTTATCTGTGCATCGTGTTTTCTCGACAATCACGGACAAATAGGAAATCTCAATCCTTCCCGCCGATTGTGCCATCAGTCAATGTCCATAGAAGAGAATACGACAAAATTGGGAACGTTTTAATCCGTGGATAGATTGAATTCGATTGCACTCACAAGGAAATGAATTGGCGTCGTGAGAAGAATGGCTTAGAAGGAAAACCGCGATTTATACGGATGTGACAAATGAACTGTTGCAAATATATGCGACGAAACAATTCTCTGCGTTATAATAACCAGGTAATAACCAGGAAAATTATTCAAAATCAAACGATCAAGAGTATTTTCTATGCAGAAAACGAATGTTCGTAGGCCGAGACAGATGACCATGGGTTTTATGATTTTTCTGCCTATAAATTCGTGAGTTGAATGGCGCATTTCAGATTCATATCGACACAGTTTTAAAGGATTTGCACCCCTGTTTATTTGCAATAAAGGAAGCTTTACTTTACACAAAAAAAAGGATCATCCTCAATTAGTTTTTGTGTTTCCTGTTCGATGATAGATCACGCTAGTAGGCATATGTCTAGCTTTTTTCGCTTCCAAGCGATTCGAGAAATAGATATTTATCACGTAACGTACGATTTCTTTGATCTCACCTCTTCTTACCGTGTGTGTGGAGTAATGCGGTATCCTGCGGAGTCACTTTGAACACGCAATGCCATTGCTATCAGTTCGTATACTGCTTCTAAAAGCGTGTTGAGGTTTCGACTGTGGCTTGTTTCAAGCATTCAGACACCAGTGAAAAGACATAGGATCCATTTGGTACAAAGCTACGTCGTCAACAGATGTCTCAAGACAAAAATTTCTTAGTAGAAAGTAATATTAACACCGGACGAAGGTACTCAGATTACCCTCGCAGCATTTCTAATTAAAATAATACTTCGAACTTCATAATATTTATATAATGGACTAAGAAGTTCGTAGTGAATTAGTTACTTGAATTTTATTTGCTAAATAATCGGCTCTACCAATTTTGGGAGAGTGAACACAAAGTGTAAATGCATTGGCTGCTGCTTTTTATCAAAAAAACGTTAGCAGTGGATAAGCCTCGACATAATGGAGAGTGGTGGTGACATGAATCAAGAGGCTTTAGCTAATACGCTGGATATTAATCACAATAGAACCTTACTGTTCCTATGAGTAGAAGAATGGAACAGGGTTTGTAATCTCGGATGCTGAGCTGGTGTGACGGTATTTCGGATGTAATTGTTCCTCCTAAGGAAGATTAACTCGAGCTCGTTGGATTTTATCGTGTGACCATGAATTTAGTTACTTATCAGTAGTTTAATATATCCGCTTACACACATCGGCGAGATGTCTTGCGACTGCTTTCCGTTTGACTAACATTGTATAATTACAATTTTCTCATTTATTAATCTATCAAGAACATTATACCTTCATTTCAATTTCATATTGCAACATATTTCAATTACAATATAATCGACAAAACCACAATATAGTCAATTCAAGTTTGAATAATGAAAAACACGTTACAAAGGATGTTATATATGTATAATAAATGATCCTGTAACGAATTAAGAAACTGGATCAACGAATAATATAATTGCAAACATATCGGAACACGTGGATGTATAATGTTGATGCGAATATAAGTACGTCATTTAATTATTAAAATAGCTATCAAGCATTTAATCTGCTTACATGGGAAATTTGTTCCATATTACATAAACTGTTTATCTGTGCCAACGAAGCATGGAACTCAAGCATACTTCGAATAATTATTTGCCTCTTTCTTCATTTTTCTAATCAAACGAATACTGTTTCCAATACTGTGTTTGACAATACTATCGTAATTAGTCAATGTAAAACCTGTTGAATTACACAGTTTATGATCATAATACGATAACATAGTAAGAAGACAAGTTTTCCTGATGGCGAAATATGTAGGACTCTCGAGTTTGAGGTTTTGAGACTGTTATAGGTTGCCTTCCTTCCTAGAGAATAGGAAACTCAGTAATTCCTTGTTTCGGCATGATCAAAGGCTTAGGCTAACAATTGCTTTACAGCAAGACAGTTCCTGGACTTTGATGACGCTCATATCGAAGGGATGTAGGGGGTGTTTGTATTATCAAACCTCTATACGTCAGTGCCCCTGTATATTGCGCGAATTAATCATTGATTTCATTACTAACGCTGGCTAGCTTCGACGAAATCTGCATAAATCTATTAATGTTGCTTGTATGTGACATCTTTATTCAGTGGCTCGCTTTCAGATTCCTGCTTGCTTCAGTTATTAAAATCGAATAAAATGTAATTAAAACCTTATAAAATTACGTGAAATTTATTTCTGGTTAGTTAGAACATAGATTTTTAAATATTCAAGGAATGAAAATGCGAAATGAAAATTTTTAATATCCATTACATGCAATGAAATCAAATTTTAATATAAATCACATGAAAATCTAATATAATAGATTTCAATAAACGTAGAGCTTAAATATTAATTTAATAATATTTAAAAAGAGTTTTATACACGTTCGCTACAATAAAACTCTTTATATCTTTTCAGTGACCATTCACTATTTTCATGATAATTATCGAGCAAGTTAATTGAAAATGTCAACAACTGTGAATTTAAAGCGCAACGAAAAGTTTTTATTGGTTGCGCAATGACACTGGATTTTGACGTCAATCTTTTTATAATTATATTTTATATTTTTAATGACCCCTAGATACCGTTAAACTGCTTGAAACCATTCACGCGAAATATGTAGAGCTTTTCAAAATAATCCTAATATAGATTTTATCAAATTTCTATTTAGATACAGTTCCATTACAAAGTGTTCGTTAATAAATTTACGATTTGCTTCGATTAACTAGAAATTAGTAATAATACCAGTTAGTATGTCTTTTACTACAACTATTTCATGGATGTAGAATAACTATCTACAAAATTTATCAGTTCATACAAGGTATGTGCAATGAAAATTAATATTCTGCATTTCCTTCATTTATACCGGGAAGAGTTGCTTTCGAACAATGCATACCTACCTGCATTTCACCTCTTTATTTCGCATTTCCGCTTTAGTAATTATTATGCTAACAAACACAAGCGGATTTAATCAACTTGGAATTCTTGTATTTTGTTTTCCATCTCGCATTTGTTAAATCCTTTGGTATTTCCTGTCATTTGTGTCACCTAGTGTTTGTTAATCATAACTCTGACTTCGCAAATTTATCGTGCTTACACACGTAATATGCGCAACGATTTCCGAACAGTGATTTACATCAAATTAACGAGGCAAATCTCATCTGTTTGGTACATAAGCAACAAGATGAAGAAGTATCTCAATGGCAAATAACACAGATTCAGTACAACTCATTTGCCAGGATATGATCTGTTTGAATCTGATGATTGGATCTCGTATGACGCTGTTTATAGTTCGTGTTGGATAGAATATGAGTGGACTTCTCTGGTCTATTTACCATGATCAGTGTAGTGGTCGAATTTTGTATTTCTCGGAAAGTGAGACATACTATCGATTAAACTTGAATTAGAGGTAAGGATTCACGATAGCGAGTGATAGACTATAAAGCGATAGTTGATAAATTTATGAAATATGAAGGAGGATCAAAAACATTATAGGCGATTTGTAACCGATACAATTTTTAAGTTGTCCGATCAGTTCGAACTCAAAACTTTTTATCGTTGGTCGATAAATCAGTTAAATATTTTCTGTTGTAAATATTTTCGTGTATCTTTCATTTCGAGTTCTTTGGTTTCAGTTTTACCAATTTTTATACATTGTAAATCGTTAGATCTGACGTTGAAGAACTTATAACTATGAATCACTGTTTTTATATCGGACAACGAGAGAGCACGACAACAGAAGGCTCACGAATTTTATTCCACAAGCTCTGATGATGATCAGTATACATAAATTTGCAACTCTGCTCTGTACGTTAGATTCTCGTAATCCCTGGCAGTAACCTGCGCAACGACCGAATCGCGAACTCTATAACACAAGCTTAAGCTCTCATCTGCAGTAACTTTCGAGGTTCAGAGTCAACAGGAGTTTATCTCTTTTGGTGAACCTTCGTTCACCATTATGAACATACGTTTATGATTGCACTTAGACATAGTATATCTATCCAAACCAAATGGACACAGAAAACATTTGCTTAACACATTTAGAGTTACTTGAGTTGGAATTCCAACAAATGTTCTTGAAATTTTCATCGGATTTCTATGAATATTTTAGTGAATTCGAAATTTTCTTTATAAATTTGTCAAAAGGCTTATGAGTTAGAAGTTAGAAGTTAAACTTCTTTTAGATATCACCTTTCCAATATGACGTTAAATATTTATTGTAATCAGAAACTCATGCACGCCGCTGTTCATACATTTTCTATGTATTCACTTGCAAATGAACTAGTGATATCAACGTCATTCAGCTTTTGTTTCAAGCATTTTTACGTGAAAGAAGTAATTTTCGTATAATTTCCTGCCATTCGCATAGTTATTACTTGCATTTAACGTGCCAAGAAATAATTTCCTGATGCATCGTCAAAAGTAAAATGCTACCTCTTTATTAGAGGCTAAGAGACAAAAAATACTGTAAATAAAGTTTAAAGGCTAAGGGGCATCATTCAATTTTTCAAAAGAACGAAGAATAATATTGGACACGGGGGATGAGTGTGCGATTATATTCCCAATAATCTGCTTCCACTGCTCCCGAGCCCCTGCTTCTTTGCATGAAATGCATTAAGGAGTGTACGATTATATTCCCAATAATCGATTATTGGATTAAAGCATTTCATGAAAAGAAGTAGGAGCTCGGGATCATGGTTTTGAAGAAAATTGATGCAGCAGAAGCTTACCCCTTCAAAATGCAAACAACGAGTGCCGTCGAGTTTCAATCTTGGCAGCGGTTTACAAAAACGGATCGGTTGTCGAACTTTATCAAGTTCTCGAAAAATGAATGGTTCTCTGCGGGTCCAACGACTGATCAATAAATTCAGAGGATGGCGTAAAAACATTCAGCGCCAAGTTTACCAGCGGAGAAAGTTTTAGGCACGTGTAAACGTTGGCCAAATTGCAAATTCTGAATAGTAGTCGAGTGGAACTTTGTCGAAGAATAAAGCATTTCAGCCACACGAGATATGGGATTAGTATTAAAATTGGGAATTAGGACACGTTTCATGAAACTTTAAGAATTTATGTCGTTGTTATTTTAAAAAGACGATTGCTTCCAAAATATCGAAGTAAATATATGTAAATTTCTGAACTTACCTCTTCAAAAGTAGCAAAGCTTTACTTTACCAAGAAGGAGATTTATATCACAGTCGGCAAAAAATGCGTCGTTTGTTTTTTACTTTGATCTACAATTTTCACTTTAATCCGGTAAGAACGTCGAACAGCGTAGATTTAACTGGCATTGGTTCTTCCTTAAAGGTGATAGAACTTTTCACTGTTAACGAAAGTTCCGTTGTATTCCACTCTGTCAGTACTATAAAACACAGATTGTACGCTTTCACGCAAAAATGTCGACAGTTTAAAACATGTGTTACAAGGTAACAATGCCATTTCGTAACGTTCTAGGACGTGGTAGGTTAATAAATTCTCTTGTCACAGATATCAAAACCTTCTCAGTATGAAATAATTAAAATACTTTTTAGTACCATGTAAATGGTGAATATTAATTTTTCTCTTTCTGTCTCTCGTAGTATTTATTCCTTTCAGTATGTTTCACTGTTGACATTTTATCATAAGATAAAACCAAAATTTTAATAAAATGTTTTATATAGGATGGTGTATGCTATGACTGTAACCGTATTTATTTCGAACATTTTTGACGACAAAAATATGTTCCCAACAACAGTTAATCAGTTTTCAGTCAGCTACAAATTGCAATATAAGAAATTTCCAAAAAACTGTTGCGATAAAAAGTCAACATTACATTGGGTTTTTTTATGACGCTGTGTATTTTTGGCTTCACGATGTCAACTTTTGCTTGACATTTTTTTATCAAATTAAAATCAGAAATTATTCGATACACAATTTTCCTTCTTAGTAATTATTCGAAAATTATTGTTTGAACCGTTCATTTCTTCATTCTACTTTTTATTCATTATCGTTCAATTTCACCGTTATTACCCTGACACTACATTTTCCTCGCGACGTAAGCTAGGAAAACGACGTTAAAAGCGGAAACTCTTTCGTTGCGAGAATTTCTTTTTTTCTTTTTTCTTTTTTTCAAGTATGCACACACGTTTGCAGTCAACACGAAAGTGCTCAAAACCCAAATCTTTCTCCTGAAAGCTGAAACGCATCTCCCGTTAATGGTACCGTTCAATTTCGTGCGTCTTGATTCTTTGCTGCTTGCTCAGCTGTAAATTTCTCGTTGCTACTCGGCAGCTGTTGCCAGTTGTTCTTTTTCTCGGGGAACCAATCTTCCTGGCTTGTTTCGACTGTTTACTAGCGAAGAGGTCGAAAAAAAAGGGGGAAGAGAATTTTTGGAGGATTTCCTTGGCACACTGATCTTGGAAAAAATCTGAAAAACAATATGCTATGATCATTTACACTCAAAGGATCGTTTCGTTTCTCATTGATTTGTGGAAAGCGAGATAAACTCAGGCAGCTTCTGACCTTATTTTTTCATTGGGTTTAACTCGGCGAGAATAGTCGTTTTACGAAAAGAGAAGTTTTGTCGAGAATTTTGCAAGCTTCTCTTCTTGGAGGCCAGTTTACTTGATCTTCTTGGAAAAATCCGTAAACTATGATACTGTTTATCACCCTACGAACCAGTTACAAACTGCTTGCTACGGTTGCGCGTATTCCGCTATTAGCTTTCTCTTACGTAGAATGGATAAATGCATTGTCATTAATTTCTATGTAGAACTTTGTGGAACTTTCCAAATCAGATGTGCTTTGTGCAGTTGACGGTGCAGTCTTTAGCTGTTGGTCGGATTGCTTTACTTTTACACTCGTGTTAACGATAATGGCGAAAATGGACGTATTTTACTGAGAAAAGGTAGCTAAACGAAAGTTAATTTCATGCAAATTTGACGATTTCATGGAACGGAACTGGTTCTAAAACATAAGATTTCGAGGTAACGTTATGTAAAAGCGGGTGTTAGGAGATGGAAATATAGATTGAGGTGGTACGGCTATAGCTGTAAATCACTGTTCACGGCAAATAGGAGGCGAATTTATAGCGTTCGATTACGTTTATCCTTGGATAGGAGGGTGCAGCTTTTCCAGGAAAACCGAAATTCGTTTGTAAGGAACGTTCTCCTTTATTCACACGTTAATAATACACGCCAAATTGAATCTATCAGTGTCCCCTACGATTAACCTAGTGCCCTAATTGAGAAGGTAAGCAATGGAACTGGGTTGTTCATGAGCGAATTTCGTTCATAAGATTAATAGCTATTTAATCTGTTATGAAAATTTTCTAGTGGCTTGTGTCCTTGTTACGTCTAAAAAATCAATCTAAATGAAGATGAAAAATAGAGTAAAAGATGGAGTAGACGGATGTGTGAATAGATTTTAATAAAGGGGAGAAATATAACAAGTATGAAAGTGAAGCGTTAAGAGCTCGAACTCGTTCGAAATGTTACAAGTATAAAGTTTCTTCGTGAATAAAACTTCGAGAAAGTAATTTTGTACTCTTTGAATAAGAATTCGATTCATGAGAAATTTATGCTTTTCTTATAAAAAGAAAATGTCAAGATCTGGTTTTTGTTAATCAATAAATATCACCAGTTCTAAATTTACGAAAAAGTATTTATTTTTATGTTACGATGGAAATGTTTCAAAAATTTCACGAAATCATCATTTCGTTTAATACTTAACGATATCAAGCATCATCTTAAAGTGAAGATTAAAAACGTAAATAAATTCCAGTTCAAAGTGTTTGTAATTCTAATATTAATTAAATTATTAATCCAATTATTATTATTAGTTATTAATTCAATGTAACGAATATAGAATAAGCAAGCAGGGCATGCATTAAATGCTGTACAAGCTAACATTCAGGAAAATGTTTTTATTCTTTGAATGCATAAAACGATGTTCCGAGGAGAAATAGGGTAAATTTGGAATTTAAAACAATTAATGCTAAGAAAAGCGTCCGTGTACACATATATAGTTGTCATCATTTTCAGTCTTAAGACGTGAAACAAGTTTTCAGGATTACAGAGATCGGTAAAAAGGTGTCGTTATACTCTTAAATCCTTTTCAATGTGCTCTCAGCTTTCCATAAGTTTCTCCGCTCTTTTAAAGAAATATAAAACCTCCAAACAGTTTCTTAATTTCGACTATCGCGATACATTTTATTAGTACACACCATTGTACTAGCACAAAATGATTTACTTGTTCTCATTAGGCTATTGACATTTATGCAAACTCGTATTTTATTTAATAATTCGTATTTAATATTTTTCTATACATATTTCCATACTTAAGGTTCCTATATTGCAGAATTTATTGTAAGGGACTATACCTTCTTTTTCCTAAACTTCAGTCACAGCTAGTTAAATTTGGGAAAGCCAAAATTCTATGAAATGAAGAAGTATTGCGGAGTTTAATTGAAAGCCTTACATTTGGCAAAAAGAAAAGGGAGAAAATGAGAAGGTTCGTTGTTATTTCTATGAGGATTATGAGATATAAACCAGGATCAGAAGAAAAGTACCGTTTTAATTAAACAAATTGTTTTCCCTTTGTACATGTTATACGGATTTAAATTACAGCGGAATTTCCCGTAGCTTTTCAATGAAACGAAATCATCCTGAGAGTTAACGAAATTAACTCTGCGCTTTTATTCACCTGCATGGGTTTAATCGAACATCGAGCAACGAGGCAGACCGTTTTGATTGCACCTCCATCTGGTCGTATATCCTTTCAAACATCTGCTAGAATTAACTCGGCCGTACGTTCGTCTATTTGATTACTCCAAAAAATTGCGTTACTAATGAGTATAACAGAGGAATTTGAATTTTTCCCAATTTCTCTTCAGTTTTCATGTTGAGTCAGAAAAAATATATTCGTCGGTTAAATTTAGTTTATGACACGATCTACAGTTTATTGTTCGTCGAGTATACAAAGATCCTGACTTTCTCATGTTTAGGATTCCTTCTATTACGTACCACGTGGTTTCTTTCATGGAATGCCGTGGAAAAATTAAGATCAAATAGCGATGAGCAAGGAACGTAAGCCGTTCTTTCTTCTGTCATCCTATTTATTTGCCTGACGCCGAACGAAACGTCACTCAGAAGTTATAAGATCGTAATGAAAATTCCGTACCACCTCTCGACGATCATCGATGCTTCTTCTTTACAGTTTTGGATCTTCGCTTCTAAATCAATGAAATTCTGGGAGACACTCTTTCCATTTTTCGTTTCTTATTTCTTCGTGGAATCCGATGTGGATAGAATACAATCAAGCATATTTCGTTCAAGATGCGATGTGTTTGTGTAAAGAATCGATAAGATAGAATGTTCTTCGGGTTCTTGAAATCTTTTGTCGTCTCGTTAAATTCGATCTGAATAAAAACTTTATAAGTGTCTTTTATAAAGTCGTATTACATATTCTTATCTTTAATATTTTGGTAATTAATTGTCGGTAAATTAGAGAAATTATTTAAGTAGTGAATAATAAAATGTCTCATTTCAAAGTTTCGTCCATCTCCAAAGTAATTTCAGACTGTTTGTTTAACTCTTTCAAATTCTTTGCTAAGAATGGATATTTACATCGTCCTGCATCCGTGATAAATGACGGTATCCTTCTGTGCTCAATGGATAGAGGTTTCCTCCTTCAAGAGAATTTATTGCCCGTTTTGGCCCGTATAATGTTGAACGCGTGCGGTTCTTAACCACACCGAATGATTGAATTTCGTGAAATTCTAGGGAAATAACAGTTGAAATATGAAATAATAGTACATCATGTTCGAAAACATGGAACGGCACAATTTAGCGACATTAGGACTTGTAACTTGTTCTTCGCCTGTTGTAACTTGTTGAATTAGAAAATTGCAAATATTTTTTGTAGAGTTCACAATAATATAACGATTCACTATATAATTTATTCTTGACTTCTCGGCGAGACTTGCAAGTTTTAATTAAGACGAAGAACTCCATTATAACAGAGAATGTTAAGCGCAAGTGAGGATAATGTTGCTTGCGTCATTATGCGCCCTGTAACTGTCACGTCATTCCACTGCATCGAACTTTATATAACTTGCGTTTAATAATTTCCATGACAGAATATTATAATTTAAAAAACGAATATTACATCTAACAGTGATCAATGTTATTTATGTTACTTTAAAAGGATGTATTAACAAAATAGTTGGTAAGAAATGAACTGATTTTCTATAGAATTGTTCATAAAGTACGGATAAAATTATTAGACGTAGAATTATTAACAACATAAGTAGAATTCTAATATATGATGTTTTTAATGAGCGCTGTGTAAAGCATCCGCAACTATTCATGCACCGTTTTTCCTAACTTTTTGACCACGTCTAACGTGAAAAGTAAGCAAATATTTTTAACTACATTAAATGGTTGGCAAGTACGTTGCAATCCTCGGTTTGTACGGTCGAGTGATACTTGAGAAGCAGAGGAGAAACTTTCTTTATTGTATGATACAAATGGACGTATCAACGCCAACGCGCCATAACATGGGGATTCTCGGAAATTTATCTCCACGGAGAGAAACGCAAAACGCAAGGAAAAAGATGCACACAGTTACGCGGATTTTTCGTTCTTTAGAAATGCAGGAAAAAGGTGTTCTAATTTTCCATGGTTTGTGGCATGTAAGATCTTGTCACAAGTTTGTTACTCTTCTTTCTGGTATCATAACGCTGCATAATGCTGCATAATGCAATAACGCAGTTTATTATACGAAGCAATACACATGGTCTCGGGACAATATCATTCTTTTTCCAGAGATATGAAAGGCACGTGAAGCACAGCGACGTTGTGTCTTCGTGGTTTTACGGCCGGCGATAAAAATTTGTAACGCGCGCGACAATGTTGCGAACTCTCAAAAATAAACTAGCCAAACACCTGCAAGCTTCGTAAAAGATCACGGGGAAATTTCTGCAATCGAGGTAAAAAGTTGTTAGAAATTTATCAAAAATGATAAAAACTTCTTTTTATTGTCAGTAAATTCAACGAGCATTGGGTATTTATTAAAAGGAATTATTTCTAAGCTTACGGCTTAACTAGAAAATGTAAATTGATCTTAATTTGATGGAATAACACTTATTAGGGAATAATATTTCATTAATATGCGTTAACAATAAAAATATTTATTAATTAAAGGAACGATAAGCGCGATTCGCTTACACTTTGCAATTATTGAGCAACGATACTGAGCGAATTCATAAATTGAACGTGCATTCATCACGCGTGTATTTTGTCGCGATGTAACGCAGTGGCAAACAGCATACTGATGCAATTTATTTCGTATAAGAGCATCTGTGTGATATACATGTATATGCTCATCGTATATCGATTCCACGAGCAGAACGATGTGGTCATGCTTGAACTGAATATTTTCTCGGAGCTTTAGTCGTGCACGCCACAAAGGTGCATAAAAATTGTCGATCCGTGCAAAGCTTTTAGCACAAACTATGGCCGACGCTACGGGACATTCTTATCCTCGAATGAAAAGAAAAAAGCGAGAAAGATATCGAAGAGAGAAAGGGATCCTCTTGTATTATAAGGGGTTTAATCCATTGTTTTTCTTCAATTCTTCAACAGCATTAAACGAGGGACCGCAGAATGGGCAGGGAGTTTTTCAACCTTAATACTTTCTAACCAGCAAATAGCTTCCACGAAGAACAAGACAGTTTAATTAACTCAAAGCAACCCCATCGTTCGTACACGTACACTTTGAAATTTATAGATTCTGAATGTAGAGAGAAACAAAGCGTTTAGAAAAGTATTTGACTACTTTACAAGAAATAAAGAGATAATTTGGCAGATTTTATTTCTGGAATTCAACGGTGGTTGTTGATAATCGAAGAGAGGAGATAAAAAATGTTTTTAATTTTCATTTCGTGGTTCACCATTTCTCCAATTTCCAAGATATATTTAAGTACAAAACTTCAACAATTCAACGAATATAAATATTTCGATCTCTACTACTTGCAGCAAAATGTTGGGAAAATCTGCCAGCTATTTCCATCAGATTATGGAGCTTGTCGTTTCCTATGTTTATCCGAAAAATTTCAGTTGACAACAAGTCTCACCAATGCGATTTTTGCGTGATTTAAAGAATTAAACGACTCGACAATGAACAAAGCTCGTGATGCAGGAGGAAGGAGAAGCGACGAATGAAAATACAAAGACGTTATGATATTCGCGTTCAGATTTGGAAAAAAAGGAATAAGAATTTCTGAGGCAAGAGCGAAAATTGCTAGAGAAAAAGTATGGCCTGACCGTCGGCTGTCGAACAATAGCTCGCCGCCGTCGCAATTTGACGTCAAAATGGCATCGCTTCTGAAATTGGCAAACCGCCTGGTTCTAATGTATCGCCTTGGCCTATTCTTTCCAGTTCATTACAAATAAACAAAAGTATAGACGCGGACGAATAGAAAATTATGCGAGTTGTTGAATGCAAAGAGGTAAATAATGAATATAAGTTATATACGATAGCTAAAATACGGTATTTAAACTTGCCACGTGTTATACAGTAATTACTCGTTCGAAAATAAGGACAATGTTTGTAAGTCTTTTTCACTAGATTAGCTTTCTGATAAATGTTGCGTTTTGCATAAATAAAATGGAAAAATGGAGAGGTCTTGAAGTAAAATTGCTTTTAATTGCAAAACTAATCTCTTTAGAAGCCTTGAAAGACTAACAATTTTACAGAATTTAAAATATTACTCTTTTCGAGGAATTGTTTTCCTGACTTTTACAATTCTCAAAATTGTAAGAAATTATAGATCGTTTTCGTTCAAGGATATCGTGGAATCTATTCGTTCCTTTTTCTTGTTGCTCGATTTTCTTTTACCTCTTTCGTACACGTGATATTTCGTCTCATTGTACCTGCACTATTATTCCACTGGAATTTTCTTCTACTTTCCTCTCTAGCGTATTTTTCTTTTTAATCTTGTACTGTATTTATGCTGCTGCTGCCTTTGTTCGTTGAACTTTTCGTAATGTTCGTACTTTTTTCTTTTTTGTTACTAGAATATCTTCATTCTTAACATCCCACATCGTGCTATTCTCCCGGTATTTTTGAACAACTTCTTGTAATTTTCGGATAATCCCCTTATCTGGTACCTTGCATCTTGTTCTTAGGATTACTACATTTTTCTTACTTTGGAATCTGATCTCCGTTTTCCTTCCCTCTTTCCCTCCCTAGATTTTTCGTACCTAGCGAGATTGCTTCCTCGACTATGGAAAATTTTCCGAGATCCGAATTTCATCATGATAGAAAGAGGGCAGTAAACCCATGGCCGAAGGGAGGAAAATGTTCGAGAAGTGATAGATTATTTCCCTCCACTGATCCATGTGATGGTCGCTCTTCATGGAACTACTTGGAACCGAAAGTTTCTGTTACTCGTATCAGGGATGATTTTGGAGAGAGTTGGTCGTAGAGATAATAGCGGCTGACCATTGATTGACTGAAGGGTGAAGGTATCGTCAACGATCAATAGCTGGATCAAAGGGTAGTTGATTAGTATAGAAGGGTAGTATAGTTATGGCCTTGAGCACTCGCAGAAATCGAAAACACGGTAATTGGATTGGAACATGATCCGTCAAAAATGTGTGCACCTATCGTTCCGTGAATCTCGACGAACGGCGCTTATCTTGTGATAATTCGTGACTGGCGACACGTACTTTGACAGTCGAGCCGATTTGCCTTTCACAAAGTGTAAGTAGCAGTAGCAGCTTAATTGATTTCGTATCTCGGCTTGCATGCGTAGTATGTGCCGATTACTACAGATCGCTGTATTAGCCAATCGCTTTGACATTGAGAAAATAATTAATAAATCGATAAATGAAGTACACGGAATGAACAGGATATGAGCGATAGAGATACTCGAAACATTATGGTCTTCACAGAGAAGTCATAGGATAATGTAGTTATGTTTCAGTCTTTACTAAAAAGATGACTGTTAATAATAGTAATACTAATATTAGAATAATAGAGTATAAAAATAGTAGAATTATATTATACTGTTAATATAGTAGATATATCTCGTATTACATGCTTCTTAAAAAAGGGAGGAAATACAGAAACGTAAAAAGAATCCAACTGCTAGAAGCGATAAAAGTTTCTTACTTAAAAGTCTCCTTAAGCACAACATCGCGATCCCTGCTTTGCTGAATTCCATGGAGACACGAGGTAAACGACTTCCTTCCCCTTCAAACCTCTGGTCTGCTTTCTTTTTCTCACGATGCAACTTAGCACGAATGCAAAGCTCATATATGCTATTTAAAAAACCTTACAGCTTTACGGAACCTGTAAACAGTTGGAAGAGATTGTCTCGATAGAATAAATTACGACGAGCTTCTCACGCGAGGGTTAAGTCACGTCGATATACTTGCTTGCATCATTCGAGTCACGAATAGAATCCTTATTTTTGTTACACTGCATTCGCGAAGTTGATCGAATCAAAATATTCAACAACGGGAGAAAAATATTCTTAACGGAGAGATTTATGAGATTTATGAGATTTATGAATCGAACTAAATTATTTAAAAAGAGGGACGTTATAGAAGGTGAAATAAAGAGTTTGCCTTAAGGGCCATCAAGGTCGAGCAAGATTTTAAGGTCGAGGCATTACGGATAGAACCTGCCTTAAAATCGCGCTCAAAGCGTTCTTCAGAAGTGGTCTACAGCTGAAGGAGCACTTTAGTTATAATGTACTTAGATTTAGGTGATTTAGTTGTCGGAGACAGACTTGCAGTCTAAATTCTTTAACTTCTTAATAAAGCTCATGCCTTGAGAATAGAACCTGCGTTACATCGAATGTTGAAATACGTGCAATCGATTTTCTACCGAAATCAGTTCACATTGGTAATTTCCGAGAATGGATGATGGCACAGATCGTCGCGATTATGTCGTAATAGAGGTGAGTCAAGGAATTTATCGTGTCATCGAAGCAACGTCGATTTAGCAAGAACCGTGTGTCGCCTAAAAACTTTTCACGGCGCGGCGCACCCGTAAGAGGGACTGATATTTTATCAATAACGGTCTCCAGTGTACACGGCTCTAAAACGAATCCGCCTGTTTTATATTTTTATAAAGTCTACGCGTCGTCGTTGCTATGATTTTTGGAAAATTTTGTAATACTCGATACGTTAAAGTTGATCATTAGCGAAATTACAAGCTTTAAACATCATCAAGCAAAAAGTAAGCGATTGCAGGCGAATAAAAATATTCATCGAGCATTGATCGGAGATTTTGAAATTTCTCTTACTACTTTTAACGAAATTCAAACTCTCTGCGACGTTTCTCTTTTAAAATAGAACATCTTTGGAACATATGATTGTAAGCGTATCGCAAACACATACAAATATCCATTCAACAATGAAACTCTGTGGCGATTTCTATAGAGAATTTTCTATAGAGAATACTTGCAGAAGCTATGAATGCTCTCATTAAACCGGGCAAAACTTTTCTTCACAATACAACCTCAAGATTTCTTGAATTACCTACAGAAACTTAAATACCGTTCAATTGTAGTAACTGTCAGTTCACGTGTTATTGGAGCTAAAGCAAAAGTAAAAATCGTAAACTGACGTATCCTCGTCGGATGGCTGATACAGTCACTTGCATCTGCAGGGCAGTTTCATAATATCCATAAAGAAATCTTAATTTCCATTTGAAAAGGCCTGAAAGCGTCCTGTCGGAAACAGACGCTTCGGTCGCATTGTTTCCATCGTAACGTTGCCTGATTGGTTTCTGTGCCGTCGGAAAAGCCTGATGTGAAGAGTTTCGGTAAAAAGTTTCGTTAAAAACCATTATTTTACCGATTAGATATCTTTAATAACTTCGTCTTTTGACAACTATTCATAGACGGAGTGCATTGAACAATTTTTATATCTTCGTGATCATTTGTATTTAATTCGATTCCTTTCAAAATTTTTCACGTTCCTGATTTTTTTTCGTTACTTTTACTTCTCAATTTGTTAAAAACATATGGATCTCCTCATATACGAATTTCTTCATATTCTTGGACGAAACACATACATAGGTACACGACACAAAATATTGGAATATGGTAATAGTCCCTGGGAAACTGAAAGGTAGAAATGAAACGAGAAGAATAAGTAAAGCAGTTGGGAACTTCGAGATAGATCCCGCACTCATCTTATTTACGCTGTTATTGAACGAGTTCTTGCACTGCATTTCGAAAATCATTATACAACGCGAAATTTCGTGTCAAGTGTTTTCAACATCTCGCGATAAGTGTCGAGTTCATTGGTTGAAAGTAATTCGTACTTTCAGAGCGTAAGGCAATGTCTTTCCGAGCGATGCGAAGCGATAACTCTACCTCGAGTTGAAGGATGACGTAAAGATCTTACAGGACTATTAAATTTAACTCGGTCGTGTTACATCATGTTATTGTGCAATCAACACAGTACCTTGTGAAATACAAAAGAATAGAAGATCATAAATACGTCCTCTAATCGTTCTATATTATTCGAAAAATTAATTAACGTTTTATGAAGCCGTACAAGAAATCAGAATTAAAATGAATCCTTAAGCCGAATGTTCTCTATATTATTTGCAAAACTAATTCAGGCTCCGTGAAATCAATAACTCGGTTCAATTTAAAGTCGAACATCGAAACATATCGAACATACGACATACCGGGCATACGATCTCAATTTTAATGTCATAGTTGGAACAGCACGAATTGTTCGAAAAATGCTACGTACTGTGATCGTACTACTCACAAAATTGCAACTGTACCTCTTTTAGTCTCGTTTGCTCAACTCTTGATTTCAGCAGAGCGATATATTAAAACAGAAGGCAAGAATATCCGTGATGACATAGAAATTTTACAGGGGCGTCTTCGATTTCGTCGCAAACGTAACTCGACTTCGTTTCACTTTATGATGAAACAAAGTTACTAAAACCTCCGATGCTATGCTTAATGATCAGAACGGCTTCCACTTTCTACTAATTGCAAAAGGTTCATATGTCTGCGCGCAGATTGAACGGCCTGCATGGTGGAAAGTCATATGTTTGTTTTCGTAAAAAAACGTAGAGTGTCACTTCGTAAATTGTTGCATTCGCAAAAATAATTGCAATACATTTAGAAGGAGCAAGGCGACGACACGTTCCGATTTCAATAACGAAATTAACGATAATATCGGTAATAATAATAAAACTACCCAGTCACTGATAATGGCTACAATATATAACTACGTACCTTGTCTAATTTACATTATTCGCAAACAAAACACGTTCTGGTGAAGATTAAATGTACTATCTGACCCAAATCACGTGGTATCGTCCGAATACACTAGCACTGATGATACTTACATTAAAATAGCGTTCTACAGATCTTCGTACGTGAGCCTGTCTTCCTAATAATCTTTTGTTTCGCACGATGCAAATGTCGAGTGAAATATACAAGAAGGAAAAAAGAGAAGCGGCAAATTGATTGCTTCGATAGGTAGAATTTTACTCGAAAAAACTAACAATTACGCGGAAACTGGATTGAATTCTAGCTGTGACATTGTACTATAATTTTGAATTTCCTAAAAGCGAACAGTATTTGAAGGGAAGTTCAGTTTATATTCTAATTTCAATTTCAATTCTTCGGAATGAGGATAACTTAGTAAAAGTTATTTATAATATTCCAATCTTTTGCATCTGATGTGATGTTAAAGCAGTTAATAGGTTTTTAAACTACTGAGAAAGTTCATATGCTATGAATAATGCTATAAAGTAAAGGTACATAAATACGATGAAAATTTTTCGATAATTTGTTTTTTTGCGTGATAGATTAATTTAGAAATATAATTGAATTTCTCTTCAACCATCTGCTTAATTAAAAAGATTTAAATGGGAAAGACGGGTGCAATTGAAGTTAAAATTAGCGTAGTAAAGAATGAATTAATATTTAATAAATGAAGTGAAGTTTATTTAAATATCTAATGAATCAATAAATTGTTTCTGTATAGGAGAGCTTCTAGTTATAAAAGGAAACAAAATTGACATTTTATTGAACTTTATTTTTTATTTAATAAAGAGATAGAAGAAACTATCATCGATGCCTGTAGCACTAATTCCGAATTAGTATCAAAAGTCGCAGAAGATTCATATCTATAACTAGGAAAACGATGCCAAATTCAGAACTTCATTAACCGAAACTTTGCGAGGGTTAGATAGTTCACCTGGTTAAGAGTTCTAGCTTAAGTTTCCCGCTATCTATGATTTCTCGTTGGAATACGTCGAATTTTGGATTCAACGTGCATCATTTCGGTTAATCGGGCATTAACTAAAATTTCGTTCGAAATAACTGAATCTCTACTATTCCTGATTGACTGTACGTAAAAAATTAACGCATTCACACCACGTTTGTCATCTGTCACACTTTAGTAAAATTCCAATAATTTTCATACTTTTTATGCGACCGACGTGATACGTATGTTAATACGAAGGAAAAAAGAATTTGTTTCAAAACGCACGAAGGGACAAAAAATGGGAACAATATTTCTAGCTATTCATAGAATGCATAGGTATGATAATTCTCCCAATACTCGTCAGCAATTCACCGGTTCAGTACTTATGTGGTGAAGGGTTGGTTGAGAGCATGCCGCGCCGCAGAACAAGAGAAAATTGTCAGCAACTAATGACAACTATTCAGAGCATAATACTTGGCTCAGTTTCCGTTTACGAAACCGGGTTCCCTTACCGAACACGAAATTTTAACCGCTGAAATCCATATTAGTCAGATCTAGCATACGGATTTATCGGTGTTTGATAATGGCTATGTCACACACGCATCCACACCACAATTTGTAGAATACCACTGGTACTTGCAATCGAGACGCCTGTTAATTACTATGGCTTGTCGTATCCGCCTCCGATGTCGGTTTCCGTTGGAGAGACATTCACCTTGATTGACGAGAGATCTCATTTCCATTCGAGCCACTTCGAGTCGTTTCTGAACCGCCGTAACGGAAAAGCGAAAAGAGTACCACCTACGCGATGTATCCCGGCTTCTAAGAAAATCGCTTCCGTTTCCAACAGCCCACCATCGATTTGCATTACCTTCGTTCACCGTTCTCATCTACACGAACGTAAATTCGCCGTAAAGAGTAACGAAAGTCGCCGAACAACTGGGGAATCGAGACACAGGAGACAGCAATTTTATCGATATTGGAAATTTTTCATGAACATTTTGTTCGAACGTTTAATCTTCAAAGGGACGTTTTATTCGAAATGAGTTGATATTTTGAAAATCAAAGATTTGCATTTAGAAATACCTACCGGGCTTTCATTCTTTCCAAACGTGAAAAGAATTTAGATGATGCCGGCGAAGGTTTTTATCTGTTGATAGCTTCGCACGATCAAAATTTACATGCACGTGTTTCCGGAGGAATTTCATCAAACTCAATCTTCTTGAGAGCAAAGTCTTACGTGAAACAATTCCAGTCCAAATTTCCGATTCATCTTTGCACGTGAAGCGAGTTTAATTTTGATCTTACCACTTCTTGTAGAACATATATTGTTGGTGATCGTACATCATGTAACAAGAAGGAAGAATGTATAAAATACCAGATATAGAATAAATTATGTAAAAACGAAAGTCAGAAAAAATCGTAAAAGTCCACTGAAGTAAATGAGAGTAAAATATCAATGGCTTTTATTAATTTTATCGCGATATCTGTGTTGTAGTAAAAGTGTAAAATATTAGATACAAGATAAGAGATATAAAAGCGAAAGTCAGAAAGAAATCACAAAAGTCCACTGAAGTAAATAAAAGTAACATTTCAAGGGTTATTATTAATTTTGTCGCGACATTTGTGTTGCAGTAAAAATGTAAAATATCGAATATAGAACAATAGATACAAAAACAGAAGTCAGAGAAAATCACAAAAATCCATTGGAGTAAACAAAAGTAATATCTTGAGGACTCTTGTTAATTTTATCGCGACATTTCTATCGTCGTAGGAATGTAAAATATCAGATATATAATAAAAGAAACAAGAACGGAAGTCAGAAAAATCATAAAAATCCACTGAAGCGCACAAAAGTAATATCTCGAGGATCTTCGTTATTTTTATCGCGACATTTGTATTGTAGTAAGAATATAAAATATCTGATATAAGGAAAAAGATATAAAAACGGAAGAAAAGATCATAAAAATTTGCTGCGGTAAACAAGTGATATCTCAAGGATTTTGTTTAATTTGAATTTTTCTTAATTTTGCGACGTATATATTGCAACAAAAAGAACGAGAAAAACATTTTTCTTCGTTCTCCAATTTCTGGAAAGATTTTTTTATCCTATTTCATTATATATTAGAATATTTATTTCATTAGTTGTCATCGACACGCTACTTGGCTTATAATCCACAAAGTGTTTAAATATTGAACAGCTTGTGTAATTTGCTCGCCACACGGCCTTATACTATACAATGGCATTATCGTGCATCTTGTCTATAGCAATAAATCCTCCCTGTCTACCGTGTCATTAAAATAATTTTAGAAATTGCCGATGATAAGACTAATTATTTCGTGGTATTCTTGCACACAATCAACAACCTGTGACTAAATACTAACACACGTATGAAATATAAATATATAAAACATTTAACACTCATAAATGAATGCAGTTTTAAGTCATATCAATTTATCTCGCGTGGAATATTTATAAGCTAGCGGTACACTTGGAAAAATGGTTAGTGATTCTATATCGATAAAAATCATCGTGTTAATTTCTCCAACAATATATTTCTAGTAAACACAAAAATAAAAGATCAACAGCAACTCCAATTTCTACGTACTCGTTTAAAAACAAAAATACTGTACTTGACAAGTGTGAGTCATAATTACCTCGTACGTAAGACACAGGCCAAGTACGAGTAAAATATTCAGACCTTCCGTTCAGCTAGAGGTGCTCTGAATGTCGATTTTTGAGGAAGGCGTCACTTGCAGGAAGGTACTCGAAGGCTATTTACCGTAACATTCGGAACAGGAAGCTGAAAGTCCTTGCCGGATATGTCACGTCCTCGCGTCTCTTCGGCGAACATCTTCCATTTCACGAAAGAAAAAAGGAGCCACGATTACGATCCTGAGTTTTCAATTGAAGTATTTCCTGCTGATGCCAGCATCGGAATAATACATAGTGTTGATGGCCCCGATGATCGTTATACATCAAGTAAAATGTATAAGATGTATGGATTGAAACGAGGATAACGACGAGAGAATGATTAGTAGACATCCAGAGAACGTATTTGTGATGCCATTAATTGACATAATTTCACGTTGTATGTTTTAGCTTTGATTAATATTCCAATTACGTTGCCTTTCAATTAGTACAGATATTCAGAATGGCTGACAATAAGCTTTGAAATAGCAATATCACGAAAAAAATAGAAAAAATATTCGATTTAAATGAAACGTGTTCTATAGTCTGCATTTACATTTCGTTATAACTTCGCATGGTCGTGGAGAATAGTTTGATCTCTGGAACGACAGTTTCACAGGAAAATATAAATTCCTCTGTTTTGAATCGAAAACGGAAGTTAACACGAACAGACTCGCGTGAAACTGTCACGTTGAAGTATAACGTCGTGTCGTTGGTCATAACGATTCGTCCATTTTATAACGAAAATCGTATTCCACTTTGCCAAGCTCGGATTCTCGCGTCTCTCTTTATGGCAAATGTACCGCCTTAGGAGAAATCAAAGCCGGGTTTACGCGGTGAATACGAGACGTGTGTTTTTATCGTACCGAAAGGAGCGCGAAAGCTTTCCCTCGATATTCCATAAAAATCACTCGCGTCTCGCTTCTCGATGCGATTGAATTTTAACTCAGCTGTTCCCTCGACTCGATTCAACAAGCTGCGTACGTGGCCCTTAACAGGCGAAATCGGCTCAACTGTAAAGAAATACGAGGTAGCTGACTCGAATGTGCAAATTCTAATCTTTCGAGAGCAATAACAAGTGTGCACACGTACGAAACTAGAGGAACCAGTATTACAAATTAAATGAAAGAAAATATGTAGAGAATATTTACTATAACTACGAAATTTGTAAATATAAAAATCCTCATGGCTGGTGAAATAAAACGAGGAGTATTTTATGGTGAAATAATTCGTAACAGGCAAATACTTTCCAATTTAAATTAATAATATTAATAATTAATATATAAATATATAAATATATATGTATAATGATAATAAATAAATAATAAACAAGTATATATATAATAATAATTCATATTAAAATAATTACATGTGTTTACTTTGCAACATATGTAATAAAACGCCGTAAAACTGAATTATTTAGCCACTTCATATAGAACTTTTCGTGTACAACGAAATCTTGGTAAACAATCGACATTATAAGGGGGAAAGATACCATAAAGTTTCCAGGAAGGTTAACCACTTTCTACCCCTCTGTTAATATCTTGAATGTTCGTAAATTACATTTCCAGTATCGACGGCTGAGGTTGGACGAGAGGGCACCTCTCAAACACGTCGTAGATTTCGACCCTATACCAATCTTATCAGATTTCGTGTTGCCGGCATACGATAGGTTGAATATATAGGTTGAGCGTGGACATTAGAAGTTGAGAACTTTTTAATAGATTTGCCGCGAATATTTCACTAGCGCTGTAGCTACGCATACCCGAACACCATAGTTTATCGCGAAAGCGTTTTAACGTACGACAAACTCTCGACAACGACCAACTCTCGACCTGAACATCGAAAAATATAAGAGAAAAGCTTCCAATTTTTCCGGATTTATATTGGAAAATTTTGTATTTTTTATCTTGACTTTTTGGTGTACGTGCACATTGAAATGTGACGACTCTAAAATTGCTCGCTATTCTTTTTTTTCAACTTGCTTCTAATCTTTCAAAATTACAACGAAATCACAATTAAATTATAAAAAAGAAAAAATAACATAGGAACGTTGTAACTTTTATCTCAATAAAAAATAAAAATCTGGACATATTGTCGCGACACGAGAAGATTTCGAAATTTGGTTATCTCAAATAAAATTTTGTTATATTCCAGCCTGGTAGTTCAGCATTCAATGTAAACATAAATGACAAGAGAAAACAGAATTTGGAAGGCATCGACTACATGGCAAAGTTGGACAATATTAAAATAAAAATCTAAAGTTATAATCTATAGTATTGTCACGAAACGAGAGGATTTAGAAATTTGATTAGTTCGAATTAAAGGTTTTTATTTGTCAGCTTGATGATTTGTTAAATATAAGCGTAAATGACAAGGAAAATAGAATTTGAAAGCCACCGACTACATGGACAAATCGGAAAATATCAAACACCGTGTGTCTTATATCACGATTGAACATACGTGATTGCAAAAATGATCCGATGTCCTTATGTAAGATTTGAACAGCTATCATGTTATTAAGAGTAATGCATCTTACATAAGATTGGAATTTTAAATGGCAATGCATCAATTTGTACTCGAAACCGCGTTTATAAATTTCAACATCGCCACAATTTATCTACGGCATCGATTAAAAATTAATTACAATCCTCTCGCGAATCAATGGCATAATTGAACGAAGATAAAACCGATGAAATATTGCAACCAATTACGAGTGTCAAACATTAATTTCAACGGCGATTCCAATTCTTCTCGTCACACATTTCACGTTGCATTTTTATTGTTTTTCAAACAAAGCGCACTATTTCACAAGGATGAAGTACAAATTATTCAGCCAGAGTTGAAATATGTTTGCAACACATTGGTGTAATGTTGTTACGTAACTCCGTTATATTATGGTATAACCAAATAATAAATGTAGGACTACAATTCTTAGGAAGTGTTACTCCAAGTGTTGTTCATACTGTGCATAATTTCTCAGACACTGCATTTCTTCGGCAGCTTTATTCCAAACGTTGTTAATACCATGCATAATTTCTCGTAAGCTGCGATGGATCATATTTTGTTTAAGGAAGCTTTAGTTCCGCTGTTTATTTTCAGCCATGATCTTCTTCCGCCAACGGAACTTGGATTAAGTGTGCATTAGAAAAAACTCGTCTCGAGGGATAATAAATAATAAATAGGACAATTATCATCTTACAATAACATCAAATGAGCTAAAAACTACTTAAACCTGTGTGTTTTACTGTAAGAATTCCAAGGTTGCTTCGTCACTTTTTCCTAGGAACTTATACAATATTTGTAGTCAAAAATTCCCACCATATATTTGTCCATGTTACCGTAACATCCGCCTATTTTTCTATAAGAAAAAAATCACAACTGACGGTACTGTAATTCCTTGAATGCGACCACTTAAAAAATGTCATCCTCTGTATTCCCTGAAATAAACTTTTTCTCGTGAATAAAGAAAAGTCCGGTTGCAGAAAGTTGACTTGGACAACTTCGTTCATTTTGATCTCGTGGTTCGTGCTAAGAACGTATTATTCATCGAGTGGCGTTTAGCAACTTAAAACAGATAGCTACAGCCGTCAGCTATATATTAGCTGTGATAAATAGAGTTTCCTATAATAAATTATTCGCAATTTTTTACGTAACACTAAGAACACTAATTGACAGTTCAATTATTCTACAAGCATTCTTCGTATATAAAACAAGATTTATCCGAAGAATCCCGATGATTATCGCAAATTTGCTTATTAATGTCTAAACCGTTACTGTTTTCGTGTGATTTACATAAACGTTGGCTAATTAACAGTGATTCTCCTAAACATAGTGTCAGATGTATCAGGTAAATATCAAATAACGATTTTTTTATAAAAGAAATTATGAATCATCATCGGATAATTGCTTGAACAGATAATTTTCTAAATAAAATAAACATTCGATTTGGGATATTGATTGATAATCGCCTTGTATTCTATTACGACAGCATATAAGATATTATCTGCTTCCCTAAAGGAATAAATCATTTTTTCTTCCTAATCTGAAATTCGTGAGCGATATTTAAGTGATTTACTATTGCAGTAATAATGATTTACAGTAATATTTTACACTCTGACATAACAACAGTGTAAAACGCGGCCACAAATAAACATTCTGAATAACTTTTGTAATTAATGTAATCTAAGGAGGAAATGCTTGAGCTATCTGGAATACGTGAGCTGCTTTACGGTGCGAGGCACATGATAAAAACTAGTAAATGTTCTCAATAACGATGTTGTAACGAAAAAGATCGAACAGAATTTTGAAAAAAGTTTGTCGAAACGAAAGCGCCTTTGGTCTGGGAATGCGATTGTAAAACGTGGAATTAACACAGTTATGAAGAGTATGAGCGAGATATCAACTGCAATACATTTCATTTCACTGTATATTTTCTGACAAAAAGCAAATGACGGAATAAAATTATTATCTATAGAATTATTTATTT
This sequence comes from Bombus flavifrons, assembly GCF_040668555.2. NCBI lineage: Eukaryota > Metazoa > Arthropoda > Insecta > Hymenoptera > Apidae > Bombus > Bombus flavifrons. Next base: position 3,265,509 of record NC_138455.1, on the reverse strand, counting down.
TTCTTTAACGAATTTTAAAGAAAAATAAAAAGTTCCTTATTCCATAAAATTATTATGTATCTTTATTTTCCAATCTTTAGTAAAAGTGAGTACTAGAGTAAAAACGAGAGATGATTTAGGTATTTCAGTGCCTTAAGTTGCATCATCGATTCGAATCACGTATGGGAGCTTGTATTAAATCGACCGAAATTCACGGTGCCAAAAGGGAGATGTCGAATAATAAACAATTATTTACGTAATGCGCACACGTTCTCGTTAAGTAATGTTTAGTTTCAATTATGTATATTTCACGGACAAAATTAGAGGAAGACAATATCCGCGACCGTGTATGTAATAATAACAGGAATTAATCATAAAATTTGCCATCCACGAGTACACGGAACATAAACGACGGATGTTTATGCATTAATTGCAAAAATCTAAGATACCCAAGTGGCTAGAACGCACGCGATACGCCAAAATAATTAAATTACTAAAAATATAGTACTTGCAATATTTTGCGAATGAAATAAATTTCTGTTTAAGTTCTACTACTTTAACTAAAACATAAATTTGCATAAATACCAACAAACTGTTTCTTAACTTCCAGCTAAGTGTAATTTGCGATACATAATTACATGTCAACTAAAATATTAGGTTATTCATTTATTCAAAATAGGAAATTTATTCGAAGGGGAATTTTAAAAAAAAGGCGCTTATCAATGGTAATTCCGCACAGAAGACATGTAAAAACTAATATTGCAGATAAGGCATAGAATATTTAGACAAGTATATAAATTGTTGACTATTGAAAATGCTTTGCATGTTTCGCAATACGTCACAACAAATTTGTTTATCTTCTACGTACATCAAAGGAAAATAACTTCTGATTTTGTATTCGTCTCTACTCCTAAATTTAATGAATCCTACTTAGAAAATCATCGAAGAATATTAATTTTGAAGTAAATTTACTGTCAAATCTCTTCCTTTAAAATCACCAGTGAAATTTTCGTGATTATTAAGGTTCTGGCGGCGTGCGAGCGTACTAAAGCAAAACTCTAAATCTGTTCGTAATGAATGGATACAATTAGCACAATTTTCCCATCGTTCCCGTTGAGATTGTCTAGTATCTTCTCGTTGTCACGCTCTGTGGTCACTTGAATTATTCATGGGGATGAAAAAGATATTTTCATGAGGTGAATGCAAGTTGTCGTGGAACGATCGCTTTTAAAGAACAATTTGTTTAAACAGAGTAAATTACGGCACAATGTAACAAACACTCTTTACAAATTACAAAGTACAACAAATACAACAAACGGTAATAAATTTTATACCGTGGGAGATGCGTTCGTTCAAGACTTCTTTTTTTATGGCAACTGAAAAAGAATCTAATTACGTCTAATGAAAAGCTAAATCGCCTGGAATGTCTTCTGTGAGTCTTGTTAGAAGAAATAAACAGTTATACGGCAAGTTACGCGTTAAAATCGTTGCAGTCATAAAAAGACAGAAGAAAGAAGAAAATTATTCATCGTTCGAGAATATTTTTAATAGAAAAGTCGACTCGTTAATTTCTGTTCCCGTAACACAACTTTCCTTGAAGCGGCGTTTCTAACTCATCTGCAACGAAGCGTTAATCAGATGATATGATAATAATTGCAGTTCATCAGCATATAAGAAAACGAAATGATATAGAAGCAGTAATATTACGAGAGAGATCACGGAAAAATTTAATTTCCTTCCGTTCCTTAATAAACGTCCTGTAGCGTTTGAAAAGATTTCTTTTCACAAGAGTCGTTAGTTTTCTACGTTTCATACTTTTTCGCTTTGTACCCGAGTTTTCACGTGTTGGTGAGGAGAATCAGAAAAATGTTAAGATGAACGTGCACGTGACTCTTACGAATCGAATTTAGGTTTCGATAAATGACGAATTTGTTACGACACATTTCTGAAAAACGATGTCTGATGTAGGTAATTCTAAAATCATTATCGGATCTGAAAAATTCTTAAAGCATTCTTAAAGAATATTGGGTCGAGTTCAATCAATAACAGCTACCCATATCTTATCGAATCAAACCAAACAAACTTTCGAGTTTTCAGTTAATATCAATGAACCGATTATTATAATCATCCAACTTTTACCCCGAAAGACAGTAAACATCATAGTATTTCCGGGATGTGCAATAATCACACTGCACGTACCTATAGCAAAATCACTCAGGTCATCTGAATTTGATACTAGAATTCATTTACCTAAAACCTAGAGAGTGATAATTTTGTGCATCATTTGTCAAAGGCTGAAGTAATTGACGTGTTTTAAACAAAATTCCACACATAGTGAACTGTTACGAATAATTACAAAACATGATTAATGATTTTAAGTGGTGACATAAGGGGATAGAAACCATTCATAAAAATCGAAAAAAATTCACCGTTCGCACTAAAGGGCAACAGAAAAGGCGACAACGGTGAAAATGATCGTGTCCAAGATCCAGATATTATCAAGCACAGTAATCATTCCTTGTCTCATCAGGGCCTGATCAAAATTCCCCGAAGGAACATTAAGACAAATTCGGATGAAAGAATCACGGGCGATCCTTACGCGAGATCCTTGCACGATCGATCACAAATCCTTGTCACGTGCTGGCTAGGAAGAACAGGCAAAAAACTCTGCGTGAAGCCTTTCGCCTTGGTCGCTTAGGAAGATAAACGGTTAGTCGTCGCGGTCGCAAAGTTAATCGACAGCCAATCAGGCTGGGGGAGTATTCCGGTGTCAGACCAATGAACAAGCGACTCATTATCAACCGACCAGACTCATATAACCGATCGCGAGTTCCGTCAGTGTGCACAAAGGGTTCGGAAACTGAGGCTCCGTCGCGGGCTTCTTTCTCAGCGTTGTTGACCATCGTCTATTCTTGAACGATAAGAAGTGTAAAGTCGCGTGTCTCCGTTTATACATTGGTTGGTCGCTTTCGACATCAACAGTGTCCGAGCGAGCAGTCGTTTACACCACAGTGTGTCTCGCGTGCTGCAACCGCAAATAGCGAACTGTCAGCGGAAGGCCAAGCGCGATCGCCAGGAGCTGTGTTTGTAAGTGGCGCGCCACGCGTATCAGTCGGTCGGCTGATCGTCGAACGATTCGGCTGCGTGCTCTTGCTACTGGGTGAAAGAGTCTTGGGCTTGCTGGAAATCATCCACAGGCGTCAGAGTTGAACCAAGGGCCGAAGAGGTTCGTCGACTTTTAATCTGAGCTCACCAGCCGTGTGTGACTCCTTCCAGGAAGCACTATGCCAAGTGGACTTTTGATCGCTGTCGGCGTCATCGGTCTGATCGCTGCCTTGACCGATGCCGCCTCGATCGGACATGCCAGCGTCAAGGCCACGGACTGCTATAGGTGAGTGAAAGGGAAACAGCAAGCGTGTGCAAGGTGCCGCTCGAACCGCCTTCTTCCTGCCTGAAAAGCCTGCTTCCCCCATCGCGTAAGACTGCCAGCGCATGGTATACGCTCTTGGCCCATATACGCTTCCTTTCTTCCTACTTTCCCCCGATGAAGACTCGGTTTCTTTGTTCTTCCCTTTTCGTTCCTTTCCTTTTCTTTCTTCAATCTTTTGTCCAGTATCTTTGTTCCACCACGTTTTCTGTTCTTTGCCAATCGGGAATGAGGATTTGGAAAAGGGAACGTGGATTAGGCTCGAAAAATCGCGTTTACTTCTTGATAGATCAGGTAAAAGAAGAATTTGGGGTGGTCGATCATTCGGGCGAGTATTTTTAGATAGAGTAGGCGATTGTCTTGGTAATGGCTCGTGGGTTTTTTATCGGTTTGTAGAATTTCTGGGTATTTAGTTAAGGTGTTTCGTTCGGATTTACAAGGCTTCTGATTTCAAGCGATTTGCTATCACTTTAACAGCTGTTTCTGTCATCACTTTATAAGCTGTTATTTACTTGGATAGAAACACGCTTGTAAGACTTTATCCTTATCCTTATTAATTAGTTGAATTAAGAATAATTATGTGTAGAAATTCATGCATGCTAATAACGATTACGAATTCATAAAAATTGGAATCGGATTTACGCATAATTCTCATTCAAAATGTCGAACGTTCGATTAATTTTCATCAGTAACGTTCGTGTTTGTCAGTAATGTAAATGAGTTGACTGGAGCGAAAATACTACTTGTTCATTTGCATCGACGCAATCAATTATCGATACGAAACGTAAAGTCCCGTTCCTCTTTTATTAAAAAAAATATATATATAGATATTCCATTTTAATTTCACTTGAATCGTATCAATACTGGGTTTAAACAAAGAGAAACGAACAAAGTCAACGTCCCGTAAATACAACGATAATACTTGAAAGCGTATTTAACACTATAATATGTTTACATCAGTTTGTAATGCCGACTGTTTCTATATTTACGAGTGGTACTTTCCTTTCACCTTACTTGGAAAAAATATTTCGGCTGTCTATCGATTTGAATTTTTCTTACTCATGAATGGAAATCCTTTAACATCTACAATAGTATACGATACAAAAGTATAGACAGGGGCAGTCATTGAATTGCAATAAATTGTCAATAAATCATCTATCTACCCCATAAATATACTTGTTCATATAGCAGTGCATAAAATACAATGCTATTAAATCGTTTCTTAGAAAAATTTTGTCGAACGTAGAATTTAAAGTAAAATAAACACAAATATAGTTTTACTGGATACGGTTAGTATATATTGCATGCTTGTACATGCTGGTTTAATTACAAACGATAATATTCGCTTTGCAATTATTATACAAGAACGATGCAAATTTCCATTTTTTCTAGTCTTTTTAGAACGAACAAAAGTTCCAACGCGTAGTACCGTTGAAAATTCATATCTAAACAACTTCACTTTGCATTAGTACGAATTATCGCTATCTTATTCGTGGCCACAGCAGGGAAAGCACTGAAACCTCAGATAAACTTTGTTAATCTACTTTTACGTACGTGCACGAGCCTGATTGGCGATAAAAACAGAAATTCTGATATCATCGAGATATTATGTTTTATAATGATGTGGGAAGTAATAGAATATGGTCAGCACTTGAGTCGATTGCTATAAACACACACCATGTATCCTTGCATTCATATATTTTCGTATTCTTTTTTTTTCTTTTTATTAAGGTAAACGTAGCGATTGCAAATTTGTTACTAATAAATGCACACGTGTTTATATTCCGGAAATATTCTGAAAATTAAACGGATTTATTGTTCCAAAAATTTTCTTGAGTTGTTGGAACTTACAAAAATTTCAAACATGACGGTTCTGGAATCTAGCACAGATTTATAAATTAAAAAGAATTTTCTTTCAAACGTACGTTTCTCTGTCAAATCAATTGTAAGGTGAAAATAAATATCGACTCGATAAAATCAATTTCTCGTAATCTATTCTTACGATTGTAGTTCAACAAAAATAGAACTCCGTTTCAAGATAAGTTTCCTCCTTCGGAAATTTGATGAATGAATTTAATAGATTCCAGTTTTCTTTAGAAAGAGTTAATTTACGATTTATTTATTGCATGCTACGTCGATGCAAGGTTGGCATCCATTCCAATCCCGTAAATGCACGTTCGTTAGGAGCAGCATACTTGGTTATCTTTTTTACGCAATCGTTTCACGCATCCACGAGTATCATTATGCTCGGCTTTTTGCCGACATTAAACTGTATGGGAAAACAACAAAAAATGACGAGATAAGTGGGAACAGTATGAGTAGGCTAGTGCTAATGAGATCGATAAGATTACAATAATTTCTCGCGAAAGTACGCTTTGTACGCACTGCTCGTGATTTTGAAAAGCCGCGATGATTGTTGTTGGACACCTGTATTTGTACCGTATGATAATGCAAAACAGATACACGATTTCGTTTATGCTCGTTCTGAACACGAAAAGTAAATACTGAGAAATTTTTTGTGCGATTTGTAGCTGTAAAAGGAAAAATTAATATTATGATATATTTGAAAAATTTGTATTCAAGTTCTCGTTATTTTATGTATCGCAAATCTGTTCTTGGAAAAAGTATTTTGTTGTGAAACACTGTACATTTCTTGATAATACCGTTATCGGAAAACATACTATAATTGATACAAATATCGACCTTATTTGTTTAATTCACGAGCGATAAATTATGCAATGATGCATTTTTGTAGAGTCATAGACCATTGGTATCTCCGTAGATAAAATGTTAGTAATGACTGCACAAAAGTGGCAGGAATAAAAATTATCATTAATATTTATTTTCCGGTATTATACCGGCAAGATAATATTTTCAACAATAATTTATTCAGTTTTAACTGAACAATACCGTTATAGTTATAAGGAAACAATAATATTTCTTCAAATGTCGTTCCTGATAACAACATATTTTCAGCCTGTTCTAAAACTTTCGGAAACACGTGTCTTTAAAGAACTCCGAATGATAATTTTTCTTTTATGCTGCCGGCGATTACTGTATTGTTAAACTGTTAAATTGTGGCGTTAAACTGTGTTGTTTAGAACTATAATAGTCAATTACTCCGGAATAGATAAGCATACCATCTTCATCAATCAAATATCCCATCAGATCAATCGGTATGAGCGGCTCATTTTAATGTAACGCATTTCGAGCACGTGCATAGTATTTGACCATTCATGCTTGCATGCGACTCGTTGACCAAGGGCATGATATAAGCGTTATCAATTTCCAATGCAGACAAATTATCATTTATCGTACGCCTCTGTTTATCTGTATTATCGCTTTAATGAACACATTGATGTTGCAAATAAAGGAATATTTTTTAATTCGTCCCCTTTTGGTTAATCTCCGCGACTTTATTACAGTGCGAGAGATTTAAAGTAGTATATCACTTTCTTCCTTCTAATTGAATCTACTTTTATTCCTCGTTAATCCCATTCTTAATAAGAGCTCTGCAACAATATATTTACCAAGAGAATTAGGTTACCCTTATCTTCGCAAATAAATCGATAATTATCGACCATCGATGTTGATATGTCGTTTCTTCATTTTTATTTTTAACGATGATACTTCTTAGTCGCACATTCGTTTCGAGAAAAATTATTTCTTCAGTCAAACGATTGCTCCAATTCGATTCAGAATCTGATTTCTCCGATCGATGATCGAGCGAAAGAAACGCGAACGAGAAACGGCATGCGCGAAAGAACCGTAGTAGACTCGTTCACCAATGCAAGCTAAAACAAACGAGAGGCACTGGTACAGCACTTTCGACGCTATTAGATATAATTGAACCGACCTCATTATCGCACTGTGAATTCAGTTCAATGGCTTACCTTCGAGTTTAAGATTAATTCATAATTCGCTACCGACCTGATGCACGGTTTCCATCTTTTTCTTTTTTCACCCATTTTGCAACTTTGTAGCGTAAAGGATACAAATTTCCTACTCTCCTGCGAGCAGTTTTAAGAGAATCATCGTACAATTCTACTTTCTTATATTCGACGAAATAATCGAGAACTGCAATTTAGTCGATATAGACTCTACAATCAGCATTTTTGGGCTAAGATATGACATTGCACTTATTTTTAACATTGACTTAAACCATCCCTATTTTACGTTAAAGCAAATTTACATTCCTCTCTAAATCAATCTACCTTCGAATAGAAGTTTCTCCCAACAAATACTGTACGGAAACATAAGTCCCAAAAGTCAAATGTATTCTCCTTAACATTGATTGTACGTAAGCTCGTTGTATTCTCCTGGAACCAATTTCTATTCCCCTCTGATTATCGATTCGCTCTCGAACAAAATCGTCCTTGTTCCTCGCCAACGAACATAACACGGAGACATATCTATTTCCCATAAATTTAAAAGCAAGTATTGTTCTTAAAACGTTGATTAAGATCACCCATTGAATATTCACGAGAATTTTGATTCCCCTCTGGACATTTGATTCGCCTGAGAATTCGCTGAGCCGTTCAACCGGACCGCGATGATGGTAGAAAGTTGGAATCTCGGATTTCCAGAGATTTCAGAGCGGGAGAATGGCGTAACTTCTCCAAGTCATCGCAGAAGAAAGAAGAGGTAACTTGTTCAAAAAAATTTCGCGTCGTTTCAACGGTTGAATTGGCGGCAGGATTTGAAAGCATCCCGGTTTCTCCTTTCATTTTGGTAGCACGAGACGTCATTTCCAATGGAAGTACAACCATTTCGGTCTGGTATAATGTCGCCATAAAGGGTCAGGTTTACGATCCCGATGAAAGCCGGCTCGTCGATATCCCATAAATTCACGACACAGGTTGTTGCCAAGGCAAAGTGTCCAATGATAACGGCACCGTTCGTCTCGTTACAAGTCGGATTATAATCTAAGAACCTATAGAATTCGTGTTTAATTCCGTCAAATGGATCGTAACACGTAGAAAGAACAATAAATTCGGATGATTCAACGCATGAAAAGGATCGTGACGAATAATAGTTATTAACGATGATAAAATTGAAAGGATTGATTACGATATTATTGATATTGGTACATGGTGATAGATATTGATTCCTTAGAGATGTACGACCCCTTTCGCTAGGATTGGAGCACTGCCATGAATTATTACGTCGTTTGAAATGAAATATTCATTATTTTATGACACTTCGTGTTCATTATCTTTCAACAAAGGGAATTAATTGAGTAGTTAATATTCTCAAGTATTAGTTGTAGTTGCGATATTACGTGCGATATACATGTACATATGTATATATGCTAGTTAAGAAGTATGTAATACTTCGCGTGCAAAGCATTCGAATAAATGGTTATCATCGGTATAGAGAAGGTGTGTGCATTTATATAACCAAGAATAATATTCCTTCTTGAGAAAAATTTACCTCTATTATCGCTTAGATGCGCCGCGTAAATCACGCACTCTTTAAACGAACATATACCTACTTCATAACAGGATTTACTGTATATAACGCAGCTTCTCAAAACTCGATATAAGGGGTATTATTAAAATTCGAGGAACGACGTTCGCGAAACATTCTTTTCTAGGAATACATACTTTAGTAAGGGAAGAATACGTATCAGCTGTATAAACTCTTTACATAATTTTTTGTGCAAACTCGTGATATTTTACATTTATTCGAGGATCTTAGACATTCTTAGATGAAGAAATACCTTGGAAAAATTGAATATTCTTCTTCTTAAATGCTAGAATTCTCAGAATGATTGGAATAATTGTATTTGTAAAAAAAGTACTATTTGTACATTCGTAAATCAGTCTGACAAAATAATCTTTCCTGAACGCTTAGGCAGGTATTTCCTTGTGGCTTGATATACGTTCGCTACGTACTAACGTAGAACAGCAATCATACGTCAAACTTTTCTTCATAAATTCACCGATTTGCTAACATTCAAAGAGATACAGGAAGGAATGTATTCATGTCGTCATGTATTATGGAGGAAAGCGATGAAGAACGGATTGAAGGTTGTTTCAAGAGGTGCACACGAACCGCGGTATTTTCCTCGTAGGATCAAAGATGCGCCAATAAAAAGGACCAAGCACGAGTACATTGAAATTCTTATTACGTGACGAGCTCTTATACGCGAGTACCTTTGTAGGGCGTTAGACTGTTAGAAATATATCGCGCGTCGAAAGAAGAAACGGAATGGACCGATGAAACGTGGGAAATAGAACGGACGAATTTTATTGCTTCGGCATGCTGAAGATATCGGTGGAAATTATTTCGCAGCTGTTCGAGCTCATAAAAACTTGCAGATCTATATGTCTTGAGCAATAAGCCGGTACTAGCAGTAAAATATGGTCCCAGCTGCATAAAGTGTCAAATTTAAATGAGAACACAGGGAAATAAATATTATCGAGAATTTTCTCTTCAAGTTTCAACGTTTCAGTATTTCGTCTATCTTCGAAGTCATCCTGCTCTCCAAGATCTTGGCTGTGTAAAAATGTTTATAATTATGATTGTGAATCGATCAGACATCTAAAGAAGTGAAACTCCAGGCATGTCCTTGTCATGAATTTGTTACGAAACGTTGCTTGTCCTACTCAACATAGGTAAGCAGCCGATAATGGCGTTTTATATTAGATTGTCTCTTAGAACCAGTCCATTGGGACATATAACGGCGTTACCGTTGATATACTTGCACAAAGCTTTGTGTTGCTTTAATTATCCAGGAAATAATCAGAATCTCCCTGTGCTAAAGAATTTTTTCTTGTTTTACTTGATTATTCAGGAATTGCTTGAATCTTAAAATATTCGTGCGATTCGTGGAAGCTGCCAATATCGGAATTCAGAAATTAATTTAGAAGAATAACAGTATTTATATGTACTCACTTTAAGTCGATAATATCAGGATGCCAAAATTCTGTACAATTTGCGAGGAATGTAACTAGGTTCGTCAAACGAATCAGGTTTGTAGATCAGATTTTCTAATAAGAATCTAGCCACGTATTAACACGCTCCAGCAAGATCCATGACAATTCCTGAAAATAGCATTGCTCCAAAACGAGGAACATTTAAAAGGAACGTGATAAGGGTGCACCGAATGCCGGAAAATTGCTAGGACAAAATACAGGCTGCGAAAATGGAACGAAGATAAAAGCGGACGGTTAAAAAAGCAAAAAGATAGAAGTAGTATGAACCGTTGATTCTAGACCAGCAAGGACAGTTACTAATTTCTTGCTGTCTCTGTCGGTACATAAGGAGGCATAGTCGTGCAAATTTTTGCTCCATTACGAAAAGTATCGAGCTTGAAAAATTTTAGGAAGCTTGGTTGACGCTTGGAAATTTCCCTCGACGCTTCATTTCTCTCCGGCTGCTCGTCATAACTGAGCTATCTGCTTTTCGATATACTCTTCGCCTTTTTGTTCCGTTGATAGGAATAGTTTCGAATATTTACACCGCTCGTCTGTCCTTTAATCGAAATATCTTCCATTCAAAAGTCGGTGATCATTTAGATTTATCCGTATCGAATGTTGATTAATTCCAGTAATCAGATGGGAACCAATTTTCTTTTTAATGTTTTCAGCGTGATTTATTTAGATTTATACATTTCATCATTTGCAATTCCTGCTTTCAATTATAATCTTTATGCACTCTGCATACCATTTTCGAAATTCATTTCGTGCTCCGATAGATACGAACGCATGGAATATTAACGATAAAGAAGAGCAACGAAAAAGAGATACGTGGATGAGGAAAGACTCCGTTTGTGGAAGAAATTTTCCATCCCGTGTAGCGGCGAAGATCTTGCTAGATCAATCTGTTGAGACTTTCGTCTGACGGTGGTTGATGAAGACAGAATAAATCGAAGGAAAATCGTCGCAAGAAGGAAAACTGAAGGAGAAATAGACAAGCGCGATCGACTCTTCAATTGACCCGTGAAACCCCGGAATAGTTCAATCTCGTATCGAGAAGGTGATAAGGCAGGGTGAAAAGGTCAAATTACTTCGATCAAGAAATCAATTCGATTTGCTTCTTGCCCGAGTCGATTCATAAAAAGGAAGTTAGTCTCCGGAGAATCTCGCTGACGTTCGATCGACGTTCAATTCGAAATTCGAAAAAAGCATGCGGAAACTCTTTAACGAAATATCACCAACCAAAATATGAAGGACCAAGTTAGAAGGGACTTCTAGAAAAACGATTGCTTCTTTATTGCAGGAATATTTAATTATGCGTATCTGTCTCGTAAATAATAACGCGATAACAATTTAATTACACACAATGATTCTTACCTTGCACGATAACACTCTACCAACGGCAGTAATTCAATAATTTTTATTTTCTCTCTCTAAAAGTTCTGCTACTCACTCTCAGCTCTAACCCGACAGTAGAGAATTTCTCTTTTTGTAAAAAATCGAAAAGGAAGAGCAAAAAGATAATAAAGAGTACTTATATTATGCGATTTTTTACAGTTGTCGCGAATTTTACGGTATATTGATTTGACCTAAAAGCCCCGTGAACTTCTCTCAAAGTAAAATATCATTGGCAGCGAACGTATCGAATTCTATTATCGACTTAAATTTCTCAGCATTTTACCTGTTGCTCCTATAGATCCAGGTTTACCTGTACGATAAAGCACACTCAACTCACGTTACACACGGTGCATCTTTGAAACGAGTCTGGCGACACTCAAGCTCTTAAAGCTGAATACACAACTTTGTCGCGTTTTACTTGTTTTTCTTTTTTTTTTTTTTTTCAACCACCCGATTCCTCAAAGACATCGTATCCGGGAAATCGACGTGCAAACAAAATTACAGAATTCTACCGAGCAAATTTACAACCATCCAATCGGGTCGGGTACTGAATACCGACCGATTACAAACGATAAATTTTTCGCGTGTCGCAAAATTATCCGACGAATGTAATTTCCACATTATCAATAGTATATCTTGTGTCCCTTTTTATTGACGTCAAATTGCAAATCTTGCAAACAGAATTGCTCGAAAATTACTTTTACGTACATGCATAATAGCGAATGAAATCGCTGTGATATAAAGCTTTCGCGAAGAGTATTTGTTAAAATATGATTCGAAAATGCTTTTCCGAATTATGTTCCGTATCGCTGAGAAAATTAACGCATAATCAAATATAAATGAAAATTTCAACGTGTTTCATATAAAGTAATGTTATTTCAACGACGTACAAATTGCGTACCGATTCTCAAAGAGAAACAGCGAGCTGTACGTTTAAAAGGATTTCCGTTACGTGAATGGATAGCTAGCGTCCTAGGACACCGTTTCGAGGATTGTTCTATCAACGCTTTTATTCTCCGATTGAAGATAGGAGAAGATTCTTGACTGTGATCTTGACTGTGTTCGGTAAAATCAGCGAACGATACACCGAATGAATTCTGCGAACGAACGTAATGTATAAAAGCACGCTTACCATAGAACCTTCATTACGGAAATTGAAAAGGATGGCAAAGCTGTTGAAATTAAGTACCATACGACTAAGTTGCGCTAAATAAAAGCATAATTGAATGATTAATATCACGGGTATGGTATTGTGGTATAGGTGTCTCGCAACGGTTTGTGTTGAGTTACTCAATTTTTGTGTAATTTATATTCTATTTGACCTGGTTACCATTTTTCCACTTGTTGCGTGAAAAATATGCAATTCGTGTAAATATCTTGACGTTTGGAAATATGTAGAGGTTGTTTACAAGTAGAATAATACTTTATCTGCAATTCTGTGATTAATACGTACTACTTCATAATTCTAACTATGTAGCCATACGACAATCGTGGAAATTGCCATTACCACAAGTGTACGTTCGATTATATATATATACTTGCGTTTTAAGATTTTTTACAATTGAAGCTATTCAAACGCTGAGATCTTCCATTGCTGTCTCCGTTCAACGTGAGATTAATCGAAACGAATACGAAATATATTGCAACAGAATTCCCGAAAGTGGAATATAACAATATAAAACAATACACCGGTGTTATTTCCCAACGCTTTCTTCCTTATCAATCTGCTGCCACCCTCGAATCACCTTGTTTCTCTGAAATATATTGCCTTCTAGTTAGCAGGTAAGCCACAAAACCATTGTTCTTCGTGCAATTTACTTGGCTTATCAGCCAATTGGTCGCTTTAGAGACTTCCAATTACGTGAACAGTCGCTGTTAACCATCCGACTCGATCCAATTCAGTTCACAGTTTTAATCCTCGCCAATGCTGGATATATTGATCTGTGTACCACCCCAGGATACTCTTAACAATAATCCAGAAATCGGTAATGGTTCCTTAGGCAAAGACCTTAAGCGTGTACGCATTGTCCATAAATACGTATTATCCGTTAAATGAAAATAAATCTCGCTGTTCGTTTCATTGGTTTGTTTTATCATTCTCCATACAACGATGACGATTTACGAAACGTCCCACGAATTCGATATTCGAACGATATTCTGTAATTAATGGTACAATTAATAGCTTGAAGTTATGGAATAAAATTATTTTATAGGAGGTTTTTTTTTCAAGTAAATTCACTTAATGCTTGTCTATGCGCTTCATTATGCCCTAATTTAGAAGTTCTCGTTGTTAAATGCTATCTCTATATACTTCTGCTTGTGTTTATTGCTTTAGATAATGTAGAACAACGCACGATGAATTTTATTAGCTTAGAGATTATTTAAACTGTTCCTATTCCATCGAATACGCGATACTTTCCAGTGCGCACTTTATTTTATCTCGACTTGTACGATCGATGCTTGTACTTTTTTCAGGATATACAACCGATTTTCTATCAAGTCTAGTGATAGCCACGATCGTCCAGATCGTAAAAAATGTTTTTTAGGCTTATATCAACGAGGTAAAGCGAATATTAAAGTTGATTTAAAGAATATTATATAGCCAAAACAATTACAACTTTTGGGATCATGGAAGGAGAAAGTTTAATCCGTTTTAAGACGTGAATCTTGGTAACTTGAAACGTCTATAGACGTTTCTGCAAGCAGAAAATTACGTCGTTTCGTGGATCGTGGATCATTTTACGAGGGAACACGAGATTACTGGAATTCCGGTTTGATCGGAGTTTCTTAACGGTCCTGGATCGAGCTTCGCACTTAATTGACCGGTCGTCTTGTTGCTAATTTACGAGATACTTTACAGAATTTGATGGTCGAATAAGTATGGTTTACACGAGTTGTCTGTGATTCGCGTTTTCATGGCGATTCGCCAAGAGCTTTTGCGTAATTTATGTCCGTGAAATTTACGATATCAGCCAGATTTGGTTTCAAGTTTAATCATTTTGAGCAAACGACTACGATTGACTCGCCGTTTGATACTCTGATTTCGATCAGACCATCGCTTTCTTTCAGTGGTTTCATGGTTTTCCAGATTGGTAGATAATTATCGTGGTAACAGGACTTTCTCTTAACTTTTTATCGTGCGGACTTTTCGTGAGAAATCAACGTCCCAAATTCAACAATTTTTTTGAGGATTCTGTAACGAAATATCTAATATTATAGATATTAAATATTATATATTGTTCTGGTATTTATTATTAAATTCTAAGTAAAATTATTTATTTAAATAAGATTTTATCGTGCTCCCAAAGATAATTTTTAGCTTTGGAATCGATGTAGATCAGAAGGATATTTTTATAAAATGCTTTTCCATTTCTAAGATTTAACATAATTTCCCATCTTTCTCCCAGCTTGTCGTATAATAGCGTCGTGGGAAAATCCACCTTATAATCCCATAATCATAATCACTGTCATTACAAGAATATATAAGAACGTGCGAGGTGTTTAATAAACGGACATAATAGCGTTATTGACCGTTTAAACACGGAAACAACCATAATTCAACCCCTTTGATACTTTTGTTTTATCGCAGTTAGAATTTCAAACGTCTCATAGGTTCATCTCTGGTGTTATATTACTTCGTTTGCATATTATTTACAAAATCATCTATCATCAAATGTGCGTGCTATGCTACTCTTGCTCGAACTTTCCTATCGTCTACTTCCAAGGGATGTAAAAATATACAAAAGTCGTGATACTTGGCAAAGTTACTTGGAGAACTTTGAATATTATTTACGACACTGTATGCATAATATCTTGACACAGCCCGCTGCATAATTCTTTAAACAGGAATATTTATCCCTTCTTGCTGGAAATAAGGTCATCTCTTACTGACGTATGCGCGTAAAATTTATTTTAGTGAGAAAATTTTTCTTTGACTCTTCTTAACTGTTAATCTTATTTTCAACTTTTTAAACGCAGATTTAACTATTTTCAGTCGCAATAAGAATACATGGCTCGACATTTATCTTTTTCAGAATTAATCTTATCAATTCGATTCCAGTGTATCTTTTAATGTTTACTTACTTTTTCAACAGTCAATAATATAATTCAACGATCAACAATATAAAAATCTCTTATGGAATTTGCAATACATACAATCATAGTACGTATAAATACATACAAAAGTACCGCGGTATTACCGCAAACCAGTTTTAACCTTAGTCTTTACCACTTTTAGGTCAAGTTTTCATCATCGCTATCTATCATTCTAGATTCATGAAATATAACTTGGCGACGCGTCTAATAAACATATAACCGAGTTCCTCCCGATCAAGGTAACTGACATAATTTCCTTGGAGGAAGTTAGCTACTCATATTTCAAAGTTTGAATGTAGTTCGTTGTTGAAAAGTATATACCTGCCTGACCTTAAGCGGCGTTTCTCTGACAGAGAGCATCATCCGAAATTCCTCAGAGGCGAAGAGTTAGTCGCAGCGTGGAAATGTTGCGAGGGCGTGTATCTCAAATTACAAGGGAAAGCAGATTTAGTTCAGCGAGCAACCGCGAATCCTCATTCGCTGAAGATGTAACGAAATTTGTTAGACACGCGAAACTTTCCGAGATACTCGATTCAAGTCTACAGATTTGTATCTCGAAATTTGCCTTTAGTTGTTATTTAATAATTGCCTTCCCTCTTTCATATTAATTTTCTTTATTCGTTCTGACCGACGAGTATCGCGAAACTTTATCGATGTATCGTTGATAATAGATTTGTAGAGGCAAAGAGGAAACGATCGAAAGAAAGAACAAGTCAAATACCCTAACGCGAGTAATTTGTCTCTCCAGTTGAAAACCATAATAAAGTGGACTGATAAAATATATCATACACCGTAACAAGCCAATTTTCTTGATAATTGTCATATGATATATGTATAATGGTAATAGTATATCACAAATTCTATGTAATCCCAATTTTGATTAATTTATTTTATACATCTTGTACGATTTAAGTGGTAGAATATTATAAACATACTTCATTTCGAACCTCGCAAGGGACTCGAATTTAAGAGGCAATTTATTCTGGATTATATCCCACGGATCCAGATAAAATATGTGTGTGTGTGTCTGTGTCAGAGAGAGAGAAAGAGAAGTGTTGAATATGTCGATTGAAGGAACCCCGGAGGAATCTTTTTTAAAGCGGAATTCACCATCTTTTCTCTGCTTGAAGCTCGTCTGATGTCGATTTCACGAAATAACCTTAATTAATTAAGGAGAGCTCTCGAAACATTATCAGCCGGTCAAATAGACAAAAAAGAAACAAAGGGCTTGGGGGAAAGACATAATCGAGGCAGGGCTTCGTAATGATGATTCGTCGTTTGCTTTTTATTCAAGAATATCGGTTATCGGTATTGAAGGGCGATGGTTTTACACGAAACCATGCAAAACCTTTAAGAGCTCTCAGAAAATTGAGACAAAACCTGAAGGGAGCTTACTAATCGAACATCTCGCGTTTCCTAAAGTTACTTTATAAATTTTCATTATATGTAAAATATATACGTAGCTTGAGGGTTCATGAAACATGTATAGGAATTTTTATGACGAGATTGCGAAGAAATTTCGATCCCAAACGGGTGCGTAATTCTCTATCGGACATTCACGTACAAGTTTGACGAAGGTACATCCGGCCAAACGATAAAACGATAACAGAGGAAGCAGGTAGCCTCTAAAGAAATTCATGGTTCGGGTGAAACGGCTTGCCTTATCCGAAATATTCTCGAAACGATTGAAGAAGTGGTTCCTCCATAGAGAGGCGACCACCCCGATATGGAAAGTTCGTGATTTGTTTCATCGTCCAGCTTCTCGTAGTATCCTCTATACCATATTTTTATCTTTCTCTCTATAATTTTACATGTTCTACACCGTATAATATTTTCTTACATTTCCCGAAGACTGTCGGCTATTAATAACGAGTTTTAACGCTTTGCTACTTTCAATCAGGAAAAATATAGTACCACGACGATAACGACAAAAGATACAGGAAATCTAGTATTACGTACATTTACTTTTAGGATTAGTACGTCCCATGGGACAAAAACGCTTGGATACACGTATATTTTAACGTGCACGCGTATCTGTCGAACTGTGAAAAAAGAAAAGTGTGTCATCCATTAGGAGTTTTGAAAGCTCGAGCAACAAGATTCCATCAATCAAAAGTAGACTTCCGATAGCTTTCTCTGAACACGCCAAAGATAAAATGCTCGTATACATCCGGTAGAAAGGGAAACTGTAACAGAATGACGAAGGTCGACAACCTCGACAGCTCCGTAATATTTTTTTTTCTTCTTCCCTTTTCCTTTTTTCTTCTTTTGTGGCTCGCGGTGGTTAATATGAAATCTAGGGTGTAGCAACCAGCGGTAGTTACGTTATCGTCGTTGCCCTCTTTTCATCTTTCGAAGGGAAGAGAGAAAAAATGCAATGCAAGATCAAAGAAGATAAAAGGATTTCGAAAGCTGAAAGGGGTGGGGAACACTCGGTTTTTTATTTCTTCTTTCTTTTTCTTTTTTTTCAAACGAAAACGATAACGTCAGGGGAAATCAGGCGATTTTTCTAGATCTCAGCACAGGATTCTATTGTTTTCTTTTCCTTCAAGGAAATATTATATTAAACAAGAAATGTGTCAATTGTAGAATGACAATAAAACGTTCATTGACATGGACCAGACTTCTCTACGAACAGAATTTTATAATCTCGAAATTTACCGTGACTTGTAGAAACAAACCTTTTTATTCTAGTGCGCGTGCATGCGCCGTGAAATTCAACGAATCTCCGGTTGGATGGTCTCGTGTAATTCGATGGAAACAGATAAAAGTTGTTTCTAACGGCAATGTATTCCATAAACACGATTCTCGAGGTTTCGCTCTTTAAACGTCGTGTGATAAAGCTGAGATAAGACCGCAGATCGATAGATAAAACGAGCATATTAGTCGGAGGTAGAAACAATAGTTTTCTACCGAGATTGAATTGATCGCGTCGTAACACGAAAACGTACGTCGTAACACGAAATACTTACATTTCGTGTTTATAGCGCAATTATTTCCCATAGGGCGTCAATTATATGCCATTAAAATGTTAAATCATTGCCTTTTAACTATCAAATAACGTCAGAATCAGAGTCACGAAACACAAATTGATTTATGTTTTATATATGCGTATGTGTTTCGCTAGCCTTTTCGCGTATATACATGCAAGTGTTCATCGGTAACAGCTACCATATATAAATGTCATCGATTTAATGTAATGTGTATACGGTTGTAATAAAATGGAATTTGATTAGGATTTTCTAATAGATTTTGTGTTTATCCCTTGCCGAATGATCTTTCAATACGACCAAAATCGGATCGTGAGTTAATCGGTTTAGCGAACAGTTGATCAACGTAATCAGATTATCGATTCATGCTATTGTCTACGGCTACGGCGATAACTCATTATAATTACGTTTATAATTCTGATATTACGTTTGAGAACACTGTTATCTAAGAAATTATATAAGAATAGTACACAAGACAAATACATTACGATGATTCCAGATCGATAGATTTGTCATTTATTTATTTTTATTTTCCAGCGAAATCTATTGTACCGGAGAACTACTGAAAACTGTGCAGCTATCTAATATCTACAGCGACAGCAAGACATTCGTCGATCTTCAACAGATAAACGACCCTGAAATAACTCTCGCCAAGTAAGTTCAACCAGCGATTTTTTTAACGCAATTAAAACTTGCTGCTATCGAACAGAATTTCTTTCAATATCGTAAACGTTTCATCGAGTGTGTCGTATAATTATTATCAACTCAGCATAAATGAGTAATAACATTTCATTTTTCTGAATAAAAGAATACACACAAACGAGACAATTGCTCGATATTTTGTCATCTTAAATAGTAGAGTGAGCTTCATTTCACTTAAGGTAAAATTCCAATGTTCCTTCTTTCTTTCCGCGTAACATGAATAAGCGGCACAAAGCCGTCTGCAATTTACGATCGCTCCGAAAACGAAATCACGGTGACCAGACGCGTTTTTAAATTGTTCCTACGTTAAATCACTCCGTTTACTGGGACTTTTATAGTATCCAGTTTACGATACTCGGCTACGTTCGCTTTCGTCCACTTCCATCGTAGCGGATTACTCCGTGAACTTATCCTATCGTCGAATGCAGCCCAATTCGATCTTGCGATAACCATATCTATTAAATAACCGCTACTGCAAGCGAATAAAAGTTTTACCCGATAAAATAACAAGTACTTGGAGAAACTATAAATTCCTGCGATTATGAGATAGCTGAAACGTGAAATTTTTAAGATCGTTAAAATTAATTGTCTCGATAAATCTATCAGCAGTCCCCAGTTTTCTAAATATTGTCCTCTTTAACAATTTTCCCTTTCTTAACTCTGCTGCGGTTCTGGAATCTTTGATATTTCAATACCTCTGTTTTAATTCGAACCAAGGAAAGCATTTTTAACATTTTAAGAAAATTATTCACATACGATGGATACAAGTAATCACACGTATCAATGATTCTTTCAAATCTTTCTCAAGTTGAAAGATTTCTCAACAATGGAAGAATACGATTCGGTTGAAAACGACACAAAGGTTGTTGCGGCAATGAATGCACGATCAATCAATCTTTCTTCTCCATTCAACGATGAAACGTTCTCACGACATTGCGTTGCCACGAGAAAAACGTTTGGAAATGCGTAAAATTCTTACAATTCGCTACTTGTAGAATGTGGAAAAACGTTTCGAGAACTATAGAACGTCTGCACCTTTTCGCAATTTTCTCGGTGATCAATTCGTTTTCCGTGGTCAACCCACCAGCATAAAGCGAACATCATTTTGGGCGAATGTCTCGTTCGAGAGATACGGCTGGCAATTTTCGTTGGCTCGAACGAAACGCGAAATTCTCTCTCGTTTTATGGGCATTGTAAAGCGAATTCGGGAAGAACGTAAAGCTCATCGTAAGGTTAGTGTTAACGATCAATGGAACTGATCGTTCCTGTATCAGGGGCAAGGCTAAATTATGAATATATTAGATGTAGATAAAAGTTTTATTTTATGTCTTATGCGTTTCTGCGAACAGAAATATGTAAAATGGAAATTTATAACAACAGCATGGCACTTCAATTACAATCTCATCTATTGCAGGTCAGTAATTATTAGACTGCGGATTTTTATGCGAATTCATACTTTTGAGAAACTCAGTTAAAAGATAGCACTTTGATAGAAAATTGGTTTACCTACTAAGTATTATGGAAACCACTATACTTTGGATGTTTTTTATATTTTTTCATATTATGTGTATTCTGTGTAATTTTCCACATTCCAATTTCTCAAAAGTGCATAAAAAATTTGCGGTTTAATAATTCTGGAGTTAAGGAATGCTATTTTCTCTTGAAGCGATCTTTTAATAAAAAAGAATATTTATCATCAGCATTATACTAATGAATCTTTCTGATAGATTTTCTTTACATCTCATTATTATGATTGCCTAACTGGATGATCGTGTTTCTTTTCACTCCCTACAGCTTCTACGAGTTGATGAAAGAAACGAACAACAAACCGACTAAAAGCCAGCTGATTCAATATGTTAATGAAAATTTCGTCGCGTCGAACGAGCTAGTAAACTGGACACTGTCAGACTGGACGAATAATCCTTCGATCTTGCAACGCATCCAAGAACCTAAGTACTACGAGTGGGCGAAAGATCTGAACGAAATTTGGAAGAAATTGGCGAGGAAGGTGAATCCTGAAGTTGCCAGGCAGCCGGATCGACATAGTCTGATTTACGTGCCCAATGGTTTAATAATTCCTGGTGGTCGTTTCAAAGGTAAAATAAATTTTCCAATTTCTAATACATCATACAGATTCCAGTAACTTTTACCGCTAAAGACCTGCTAAACATTAAATTATTTATTTGTCAAAAAGTTACTTCGTTTAGTAATTAACCGATCATCTCTTTTTATTTGCTTGTAAAATATTACATTTGTAACAAATGTTTGAATTTTAGTTTTTAACTATGCTTATTTTGTAATTGTAATGAAGATAAAACTTGTCGTCCATTGTACTTTGTGCAACTCGATACCATAGGTTCAGCTATATGTTCCACTCTATTGTATTTCATGTTTAACATATAATCCGATTGACTCGAACGATCAGCTGATATACGACCGCCAGCGAATATATTAATAAATCACGAACGGTATGCAAATTAAGTAACGGTACAAAATATGGTATTCCGAAGTGGTCAGTTTTGAAACAAATTACGAAAAATTTGAAATTTTACCAAAATTATACTTGAATAAAAAATATACTTGATTTAACCCCTATAAATCGTAGGATTTTAAACGCGAATCTGTAAAAATGCCAGAAGTACTAAAATATACTTTGACAATGTTCTTTTATCCCGACAGAGTTTTACTATTGGGACAGTTACTGGGTGATTGAAGGGCTACTGTTATCCGACATGTATCAAACTGCCAGGGGAATGATAGACAATTTCTTATACATGGTGCAGAAATATGGGTTCATACCCAACGGTGGTAGAATTTATTACCTCATGAGGAGCCAACCACCCCTAATACATCTCATGGTACGTCATACCTTTCCATATTGACTTTAAACTCGTTTTCCTCTCTCAACCGTGTACATATGTACATAGCATCCCAAATATGTAGGATCTACCAAACCGTAAACAGATTCGTTCTTTTCTTTTCTTTTTCTTTTTTTTTCTTTTTTTTCTTTTTTTTTTGTTTTGGTCCGTTAGCCATCGTTTTCACAATAACAAATATTTCCCATAATAATTTAAGAGAAAAAATCGTGCAAAATGAGATGTACGAATAAACGAACGATACAATACACGTAGTTTGCTTAATTTTGTGATTAATCGTAGCAACGTATGCTTCTTGTATTTTCGAATTTCTGTAAAATTACGTAACAGGTAGCAGCCCCCTCGTTCTTCTCGAAGATTTGTTTTCCTCCCGAAAATTCGCTATAACTACGAATCGACGAAAGGAATTATTTTTTTCACGAAAAATAAATTTGCTCGACCGCCAGATCGAGTGGACGCCACTAAACGATAATGTTGTTTGAAATGTCAATTAGCGTCGGTTCTCTATCTCATCGAGACATATTCCATCGAATTTGAAGGTCATTTGACCTCGGTAGATAATAGCTTGTCCTTCGAAATTTCTACGAGCGACGCGAATGATACAGCATCCGAGAATTATAGTCGTCGAATCCTGCACTCGGTTTGTCGCAGAGACTTCACGGGAACAAGAATTTTAAAGTTGCCTGAAACTCGACTTCCTCGAGGCAACATCGGCTAAAAGTTTTCGTATTTCCTTTCCTGTGGTGTGGCGAGACTAGCACTGGAAGATTTCCACACAATTGAGTTGGGGAAACTCAATAGTCGGAAAATGTCTGTAATTTAAGACCGAGATCGATATAACCGTAGTGGTCCTTTCATAGTGAAATTGTTGAATTTTCCTGTTTCTTTCACTCCTTGGTGCAATGGAATACCGTGAAAAAGATATTAATATCTCGCGGTTGACGAATGTCGGCTCGCTGCTATTATTATCGGTTTTGTTGTAGGTATAACGTTGCAAGGATTGAAATGAAAGAGAAATTAAGTTTGTCGGACTTCTGTTATAGGGAATTCAATAAGCGAACTTGGAGTCGAGTAATCTTAGTCGAACAAAGAATTTTTTAATTTGAAATTCAATTTAATTATGTAAGAATGGCGAAACATTTTTTACAGCTTACCTTGACAAATAAATTTGATATTACAAAAAACAGAGAAATAGAAGTTGTTTGCGCAGAAGCACGTGAACCGAATAACTTGAACAGGTCTTTGCATTTCTAGGAAATAAACGCGGCCTTTTATAAAAATGAGAAAAGGAGGAAAAGAAATATGGTTCGTGGCGAAGAGTCTAACTCGTGAAATTTAGAGTCACTCTCGGTGCACTCGTTTGAATAAACCCAGAAAACCGGCGAGAGCCACGAAAATCATGCTTGTGCAAACTCTTTTAGTTCACGCGGAGAAAATTATTTCCCTCGGCGTATGAAGATTTCAGAATCTGGTAAAAAGATTGCCGTGAATGTATACGGTTCTTCCAACCAACTCTTTGACAAGAAGAAGGGCATTCCTCTTAGAATTGTACTTCGGATATTTCATTTTTTCTTTGCTTTCTTTATTTTCTGAATCTTTGAAACTCGATCGAGATAAAGAGGTTGGTCTGAAATTTTGTAACGCGATTTGTATCTCTGTTGGATGTTTCAATTAAAAATAACGAGTCGTTTTACCAAAAAACGCTAATCAAGTGAGATAAATTCGATAAACTTTAATTTTTATCATTTTAAATGTTAATGATTCTTTGTAAAATTCGAAAAGAAAAATCCAGAGATAAGATAGTTGACGAGTTAATGTATCAAAATAAAAAAGTTCAGGTAACAGTGCTTTTATGGCGGGAAGAAATGTTTAGTGGAATAAATCCGCTAGCCAAGACTATTGTAGTCTATGACGCGCGTTTCGAAACTTTGTTCCGTAGTACCGCACTCGAAAAGTTCGATACGGCAGAATTTCTACTTCCGAATGCCAACCCCTCTAATGTGTTTTCGGTAAGAATAGTCTGATTGCAGCTACGTCTGTTTATTCCAAAGATATCGAAGTTCTGAACAACGATCGGAAATATCGCGGTAGTTTGCTGGACATGGACATATACCAACGTTTATAAATTACGATTTTGCTCGATTTGTACTGGAGGCACCCGAGTAGCGCTCAAATTACTATAGTAACCAGTTCGAATACTTTGATCATTCGTAATTCGAACTCAAGAAATTTTAAATAACTCTAAAATATATATTAATTTATTACATAAATATATTTATTATATAATTTATTATATAAATATATTATAAATATGTATTTTATATATTTTAATATATATTTAAAAAACTTTCGAAATAATTAAATGACCTTATAAAGATTGACATCTGCAAGTGCTAATTTTGTTATTGCATAGTAGGTTCTACAAATGAATTCTACACTACAATTATGTAATTGTATAAATTAATGTAAATGTATTGTATGAATGTAAAAGATATTGTACATATAATAATGTTTGATTTTGACTAATAGGTATCAAAATACTTGGACTTTACTGGGGACTACGATTATCTGCGCAAAGTTATACCGACCTTAGAAAGTGAGTTTGCCTTCTGGCAACAGAAAAGGATGATCGACGTAAAAAAAAACGGGAGAACGTACAAAATGGGACACTATGCCGTCAACAGCACGAGACCTCGACCGGAAAGTTACAGGTTAATTTTTAATTTCATTTGAGATCGTTTTGGATATTTACATTTCGTATATAAGCATGCATGATTCCTAATCTTAGATAACGAAAACCACGACGTTGCCATAGATAAAAATACAGTTTATCTTCCATAAGATCTCGAATGTAAACTTTTCCATTAACGAAGTATTTAATTCGATAAACCGACGTGTTTTTTTTAAATGTATGTCATCTTAAGTTCGATCTACTTTCTTCCAAAGATAACGACATGACTTAGAATGGAGTGATCAATATGAAATAACATCCTACACGTCAATTTTATTGTTTCGATGTCAATGTATAGAAATGAATTAACTTTCGGAATGGATTTGCATAGTGGTAAACGAAATTACATTCAAAGCACGTACACTGGTATATAAGCTTCGAATTTGTTACGACAAATGCACACCCTGAAACTACAATGGAAATTATTCAAATGTTTCAGCTCCTTAGAACTGTTAATATGATGCGGCATAATCAAATGCAAATAACGGATTCACGAGTCATGGCCATATTCATGCTCCTCATACATGAATTTCGAATCCAGTTGCGTTCAAAGTTTGCTAAATTTGTGTTTGTATTTTGCTCACGTGGAAACGATGATCTTATACAACTTAGCATTAGGGAGAGAGTACTCTGAAACTACTATACCTTTGACCTGATTAACATTGATGTTTGGTTTACGTTGTCACGATATATCGCGAATGATCATGATACGCGACGCGTAGCTGTGTTTACAGTGAAAAAATGTTTGATGGAAATCGAGGACTAGCATCTTAATTTTGATCGATTGCTCAAAAGATGGTTTTGTTTTCTCAGTAAAGAATTATTAGCGATTATTTATCAGTTCAAGGAAATTCGTGAATCCGCCAATCCTCCCACCTCGGTATCTCTCGATTCTTCGCGCTGTCGGCATTGGAATTTTTTGCTTTTTCGATCTGTCCATCTGGCAATCCTTTGATTCCTCGTTCTTTAACCTCTTGATCCTTCGATCCCTCGATTCTTCGATTTGTCTATTTTTACTCATATATGCGTGTACTTGTTTTCTTTTTTTGATATCAGGGAAGACTACGAGCAGGCGCAACTACTGCCCGAAAAGTCTCGGGATTTCTTCTACAACAATATAAAAGCAGGCGCCGAAAGTGGCTGGGACTTCTCCAACAGGTGGTGTATAGCGGACAACAATAACAGAACGCTCAGTTTACTGAATATCTCTACGCAGCACATTATACCTGTCGACCTTAATGCGATTCTGCAACAAAACGCCCGGCTCCTCGGCGAATTTCACAGTCTGCTTGGAAACAATGCGGTAAGCCGTGGAGCATTCATTGCGAAACCGAGCATTGTTTAAATTCTCTCCATAAACTCGCCTGCACGATGTTGTTCTAATATATTGGTAGAGTTCGAAGGGCTCCAGAGAAGCCTAATCCAGAGAAACTTACTTGACAAGTGGATAAGCCACCTGTCATAATCTGATTATTTAAAAATTTTATCTCAATGTAAAGAATCTAGAGAAATTACCATCGTTAGAGATGTGATAATCTAAAGACAAATCTAAAGATACATCTAAAGAACCTAAAGAAGTTGAAATATCTACAAAAATCAGCTCTAAAAATGTTCTATTATCCAATAAAATAGGATTATATGCAATACACATACATAGAGGAGATTTTGTTACAAACTAACGTTGTTTGTTTATTATGTGCATACGCAGTAGTTTGTTCTTGAAATATGTAATTAAAAATTCTAACGCCAGCATGTCTAGTATATCACACCTCGTTAAAACCGAGAGTGAAGCGAAGAATGAAAATGATATGCTAATTAAGAAAAATATGTGAAAGGAACGTGGACAAAAATGTTAATGGAAAACGTTAGATAAAGCTGATTTCTATGCAAGTTTATGTAATATTAAATTTCTCGTGGTTGAGGTTGGTCGATATAATTAACATAATATTATAAGATCGTTATCTGAAACTAATTGAAGGGGAATGTGTTCGCACTCGGTTAAGTAAATTTAATCTTCTTTTGCTTCGTACTCTTTTTCTGATTGCAACCAATCTTTCTTGTAGAAGCTGTATCCAATTTCTCGAAATAATTGGATTTATGGGAACTGACCGAAATAAGAAACAATAAGCTTTCTAAAGGTTTCAGTCATCGTAGGTCTTGTTCAACATACAATTGTACATACATTCTTTTTCTAGATATAAAATGTACAGTGCGATGTACATGTAGTATGGTATTTTTTAAATCCGCTTCTTTTATGATACACACGATACAAAAAGACGAAAATAATATATAACGTGGAAGTCAATAAATATTTATATAAATTTTGTATTAGATTTATATTAATATATAACTTGTAATTTTCTAGAAATCCCAGTATTATCATAAAGTAGCGTCGCAACTCCAAATGGCTATCGACAATGTTCTATGGAACGAAGAAGAAGGAACATGGCTGGACTACGACATGAAGAACGAGAAACCTAGGCACGCGTTTTATCCGTCGAATCTTGCGCCACTCTATACTCGAAGTTACAATCGCTTACAACGCGAGCGCTACGCGTTATCCATTGTGAAATATCTCAAGACACAGAATATCGACACTTTCTTGGGTAAGTTTTCGCAATTAAAAAGTCGAAGTCAGTCGCATAGGCTTTTATAAACGTTGGGTACTTCAAAGTGGAAAGAAATTTAACGAGTTTCATTCGTGTTTCAACCTTTTCGATGAATAATGGCACGCATCTTCTGGTGTCTTCCGCTTAAAAGCGTAAGAGAAAAGCGGCGAAGAGAAAAATACGAATGATGCTTTTGAAGGATTTCACGGTTAAAGGTTTAAAAGTTTAAAAGGGAAGCGATGAAAAGGAAAATACAAAGGATGCTTTTCGAGGATTCCGTGGTTAAAGGTTATTTCCTATACGAATGAAATCGAATGGAATTGCGATAAGAGATAAATATTGCATGCTTTTGCGTCTTTGGTTACACAAAAAGGAAAACGTTTATCATTCGTAGAATGCGCAGACAGTATTGTTGAACGTCGGTTTAGTCAGCCGCACACTGCATGCCATGCATCGAATATAGCTCCCTAAATTCTTTCTCTTATTTACTGCGTAAATTTAATTTCTGCGATTTCGTTCGAAACGGGAATATTTCATTTCTCCCTGCTCTACTACAATCATAATGAATTATTCGCTGCAAGAAATGCACGTCGCTCTAAGCTCTGCAAATTATCACAATTAACAATTCAACCCGCGATTTCTGGTTAGTTACACATCACATTCATCCCGACACACCTTCCATTATCCAGCTTAACAGCTTCGGCTTTAAGCTTGAAAGTTCCCCGTTTCCAATTTCCAGTGGAAACGCGTACGAAGGAACTTGAAAATTTTTAGCAAAAACCATTCGGCAAAATAGTAAAAAGTATGCCTTTGATATTGCTTTTTGTTTCACATTGATATTTCAATACCAAGATAGATAAGTTTAAAGCGTTTGCACTTAAGCCACGAGGGATGCTGAATGGATTGGATGCCTAATCATAGCCTAATTTGCAGAAGCGTAATCTACATTTTCTTGCTTGGAGCGTACGTATGTCGGTTTGCGGTGGTAGTAAAAAGATGCTTACATGGCGTCTGTCACTGACCACCCTACAGGTAACACACGTGAGGCAGGTCAGTGATGCGCGTGAAAACGAGAGATCCGTACATGGTGCGAGACAGATACAAAAAGAGAAATGCACAAAATATTGGCTCGCTTTAACGACGATATCTCGGGAAAGAAGAGTCATATCGACATGAAATAGGAACGGTTCTAAAGTGAAAGGTTTGCGTTTTCTTGTGAAGAAGTTTTATCAGAGTCGTGTAAGTACTTTGGAAACAGCGAGTGGTTAAAGTTTCAGTAACTTTAATAGCTTCGATATTGAAGATTCGTTGGATGTTTTTGATGTTTTGAATTCTATTTAATTTACTAGTTATCCTTTTTATTTACTAGTATAGTTATGTTCGGTGAAACATGTATTTCTGGGTACAGTTTTAGTTACGTGTATCGCGCTATAAAGATTTTAATATAACATGGTTAACGATAAAAAGGTACAGAACATTTTGTTCCTTCATATATAGATGTAGCAAATTATTTAGTGGCTAAAGGTAAATAATAGCTTCTGCGAGTTATCGTCATAGAGTTAGGGCAGCTCTATTAAATTGAAATTATTACGTTCATTTAAGTATAAAGGCAAATAAGGTTAATAAGACCGTGTTGATTAAACTTGTTTTCATTTCTTCCCCTACAGGAGGTACACCCACATCATTAAATTACACGGGAGAACAATGGGATTTTCCGAACGCGTGGCCACCGTTACAATCATTTATTGTAATGGGTCTCTACTGGACAGGGGTTGAGGAAGCGGTGAACTTCGCCCACGAATTGGCATTTAGATGGCTTGGCTCTAATTACGCTGGCTACGTAGAATATAAGGAAATGTTTGAGAAGGTAAGATAAATATACATATCGATAGACGATTTTCTTGAAAAATGATGGAAAATATAGGAGCTCAACGTAAAAACAACTCCATAATTCCTAAACAAAACTGAATAGATAATATTTTAAGTTTTTAAACTTCAGAAGGAAATCGGTGCACTTCTTGAAAAAAAATAAAAAGTTATTACAATATTGTCTATTCTCTTGTATTAGCGCCACATTTATTTATCTAGATAAGAACTCTATAGATTTTAGAAAGAACTATTGTTTCCTCGGCTTCCTGTCGGAATTTTAAATCTTAATTGTTAATCCTAGTTCCAACTAAAATCAGGAGGAAAAGAAAAGTAATACACATCAGACCATGACTCAGAATATTGAAAGGGCCCTCGCTAAGAGTGATTTAATCAAAGCACTTTTTCACAATATCTGCGATAAAACACGAAGACATAAAATAAGACAGTCCAATCTTTTCTACTTGAGCATAAAAATGTTATCCCGTAAAGCACACAAGGAGGATTCTCACACGTTGAATATCACCAAAGTTTTCATTACTGTCATAACGATATAGAACATAAAATTAATTTCAATAATTCTTGGCATGGATCTGCTACAATCTTTTCGTTCGCGGTTCGCTTTAAAATAATTCCTGCATCAAACAATTTTCTGGATAAAATAGAGAACATATTCAACCTTCCCAATTGAATTTTACGTCTTGTTTTGATTCTGAATTTATTTTGATTAATAATTGACGGTGAAACAGTGAATGATATTAACATGCCATATTCAAACTTCGGAGGTACAACGTTTGATTTGTCCCAACCAAATACAAATAGACACAACCTGTTCAATTTCGTTTCCATAAACGGAGCTTCGCGTCGTTTTGTTGACTGACATACGTATGTCTGGCTCCAGAAAAGGGACTATCAGATCCGCAAGATAGATGCATAAATTCACGTTCAAGTATTCTCCCTCCCTTCTATCCCTGTGAAAGAAAACACACTGGATACTCGTATACGTTCGAAAACGAAATGAATCACTGTCCATCATTTTTCACCCGTGGCTATGAATTTTCACGTAGTCAGAACCAGTCAAGCCTCGTCTCTTTCTGCCCGTTTTTTCTTCCCCATACGTTTCGCTCCTTCCCTCTTTTTGCCATCCATTTTTATATCACATGATCGCGAAAAAGATACTGAAACCGACCGCAGGAAACATCATAGACTAGAGAACCATGGAACGTCCCATACCTCATTTCGGCCATGATATCGTGACGCAGAGGGAAATTTATGGAGCTTGTTCGCAACGGGCAGCTTACCGATGAAAAATATCGATACGTTTTTTTGCTACGCATTTCTTTTTTGCACGTCGGGCAAGACAGTGCCAAGCTTAAGCCGCTGTGTTTCAAAAGTTTTCCTTCAACGGTTAACCGGTTTATTGATTCGAACATTGTACGCTCGAAAAAATTGCAAATTGTTACTCTCGCCTAGCGAAAAGGATAAAGTGTATTTGCAAACCGGTAGAAATTTTTCATATATATTTTTCCCGAACATAAATCGCTTTTGAAAAAAATATAGGAACACTCAAACTTTGTAAAATTTTCATTCTTCTAAGATTTAGAAAAGGGAAACGAAAAAACCAACTGGTCAAACAAAAAATTCAAACAGTCACATTTAAGAAAAAAGAATGGCTAATTTTTTTCGGAATAATCGACTGTTTTCTACGGAGACTGAAATGCGCGAAATTTCGCAAACTTTTCATCTACGTCAGTTGAGATTCTTTCAGTTTATTTCGGTATTCCACAATTTCCCACTTTGCGCGTAAAGTTTTCAAAGTAGAATATATTTCTCTATACATCTCTGAATCAAACTTCCTAATAGGGAATTCCGAGGTAATTAACTGACATACATTATCGCTAACTATAGGCAGTTAACACTGATAAGTAGAAACGCAAAATTGAATCGCAGTTAACGACCAAGATCGTTACTTATTATCGAGGAGAACGGAGGAACTCTTTCTATATTCAATTCTGTGAACGCATATTGATTTCTTCGTGTGAAGTAGTTCAACGACATTGTCGAACCGTGGGGACAAAAGGAAATAACGAGTGAAGGAGAGAAATTGAGATACACGTAAAAGAGTCAGATTTTCGAACGTGTCAAGGACGGAAAATTAACGATAATTTAAAACATTCGTTGGAAAGATCGAGTGCGCCTCGGGCTATTCCTTATTGTAGCTGACAGAAAGGAATAGAAATAGAGAAGAAGGAGTCGTATGAAAGTAGAGTAGAGTTATATATGCATACTGAGAGAAAGGTCTTTTTTTTTTTTATTGAAATCTAATGATTTCAAAGCCTTTAGAAAACACAATAGCTTGGAAATTTCATCCGATTGAAAATTGAAAATTTTCTAATTGCTGTGAATTATACGAACGGCATGATGATATATAACGAGCGTATAGTATTATGAGTATCATCTTTAAATTGAAAAGCTTTCCGTTGAGTCGAGTTGACGTTCGCGTGGTCTTTGCCGAAGCTATATCGAATCGCAAAAGAAGATTTAAGAGGCCATACTATAATTGCAACGTGCCACGATCGACAATAATTCTGAATTACATTTAAGAAATATCAGGAATGATCATAAACATTAATCTAATTGTACGAAATGAAACTATTAACTTCAGAGAAAATCTATCGAGAAATAATTGGCTATTTTTACCGAAAATTACGCGAGTCACTATCTAAAATCGCTTTTCTTCGACAGAAGCTTATGTCTTTCCGATAATCTGTAAAATATGAAAATCGAAATTAAAATCGGTTAATTTATGCTACTTGTTAAGGATGTTTAATACGCGTTTGAAGTTTTATCTAGAAGACGAAAAAGAAGAAGAAGAAGTATGTAATTAACACATTCTTAGAATATTCATCTTCCCTTTCTCATAAAACTTCCAGTACATTCTTAAGAATTAGATTTGCATCTTAATCCGACTCTGCCTTTCCTAGAACAGCTCTTTCGCGAATTAAACGCACTTATTTACTCTTAAGCTATAACAACTTGGCGTAAAGAAATGCAAATGACATCCGAAGGACTAAAACACTCTTGAGCACCCTCTGTTCTTGAGTAACGCTAATTGAAAAAACATTCACACGTTTTGTAATACTTCGCAATGTCACAAAAATTTAAACATTTATATTCGTTTAAATACCTTATTCTAATATTAACCACTGCTAATTTATTTAATTTTTATCATTCTTTAATCCATTCAATATTCGCCTAGTTTGTTGTAATTCCCAATCTACCTGTTCATTAGAAACTCGAAAGCATTCTTTTAAAATTCTCTTTCCTCCTCGCATTCAAATTTGAAACGTGACTCATCCCACGCTCAAATGATTAATATCACTTTAATCCCGCTCTCTGGTTTCAAATTTATCAAACAATTACTCAGCAACCAGTATAAATACCATCCACAAATCGAAGGCCAGTTTCTGTCTCCTCTAATTATCTAGAATTTCATTAAAGGCGAAGATCGAATCTGCCGAACTGTGAAGTTTGTTAACTTTGCTTAGCTGTTATTCGTGATCCTCTCCACGAAACATTGATTAATATCGTCGACGATTAGAATGTTGTGATAAACTCGTGGCAAGGCATGTTCGAAACTCAACGTTCCTGTAAAATTGACTAAGAGTCTAAGACAGCAAGTAGATCCGGCGCAAGTTAACAAGGAAGATCTCTGTCGATCCCGGTGACTTAATTACCCGACCGAGGGCTGGTCGCTTTGAGAAACGAGAACGTGTGATTACTAGATGTAATTAGCGTTTTAATTGCAGTACGACTCGCTCACGCCGGGGAAAAGTGGCGGCGGAGGGGAGTACGATGTGCAGTCTGGCTTCGGATGGACTAACGGCGTGGTCTTGGAATTCCTTAATACCTTCCCGAACATCAAGGTGAAGGAGATTAGTTACATCAACGACATAAACACAGAAATCAGACAATAGCAGGTGAGTACGGCAAGCTGGTAAATTTATTGTCAGAAGTAAATATTGATATTATAATAAATATTAATTATATAAGTAACATTATGTGCAATTAGTATGTGGATGTTTATGCAAATTCATTCTTGTACGAATAACTTGCTATTTATTAATATTAATATTCATACGACTAAAGACGCAGAACTTAAGCGGAATTTGTTTCCTCCGTTAAATATTGTGTAATAACGAGTACCGTAGCTTTGACATTTTATATTTCTAAGGAGACGCTTTTGAATATAAAATTCTGTGCATTTTTGCACCTTTTAATATCTCGTAAGTACATAGGGCGTTGTTAAATTTTGTTCCAGGTTTCATTGGTGATGGTGCAACGCGTATTTTCCAACGAATCTAGTCTACACGGAAAAACAGGGCAGCGCGTTTTATAAAAACCCACCGTTTGTTCCATGTGAATCAACGTGTATATTTTTTTAAGAAAATTTGTCTTCGCCGTTCACGGATCGTTTCTTTTTCAACTATCATTTTCGTTAATGTTAACGATAGTTACAATAACGACAGTTTTATCCTGGACCAAACCCACAGAAGAAGATTTTACATGAAACGTTTGTACAATACTAGCTGAGATATAATATTATTATACGTGTAACGAAAGAAAACTTAACCGACACTAGTTAAATATTATATTTATTGTTTAGTATTTTTAATCGTTGAAATTTCGTCCATCCAGAGTGTGTTATAGAGTTTAAATAATTGTTAATGATCGAATAGAATAATTTAGAAATGTCATTCATAAGGAATATTAGAGTTTGCTAAATTTATATCAGTCAAATATTCATATAAAATTTGCGAAAATTATTTTTCGGTATAATCCAAGGATATCATGTATCAAGGTAATAAGAATTATCTCAATGTCAACGGCATCGAATGTCAATTATATTTTTAATGGACCTTGATAAATCGTGAACATCGTGTATGCGAAATGTGGGCACAGAAGGTATAGCAATTACGTATGAAACTCGTCAGTATTCTAATTTAGCCCTAGCTTTAACGATAGATTAGTGTGTGTTAGAGAACTATAATTGCATGCATCTTTGGTCGTTTCTCGTGAAGGATGACACTGGCGACAGAACTCCGATACCTTAAGTTTTTCGTATATGTATTCTCACAAAATGTATCGTTTTGTAGACAATCGTGTATAAGCTATTGACCTAATTCAGGATTGATAATTGACCAAAAAAATCAAGGAAGATCGTTTCAGAGAAAATAATATGTATGTCGGAGAGGAAAGAAGACAGGAGCCTCTGGAATGCTGGGGAATCCCGCATCATTTTAACCTGGAGTTTACTATAGCTGAAATTAAACAATTGTAATTATCCAACCTAACTGTAATCGTCCGGGATTAGTAATAGTGAGCTTGGGCTCGAGGCGACCGTCGGTCGCCAACGTACCCGCGGTCAAGGGATGAACGCTTTGTCTAACAAAGGTATTTTATAACCACCATTAAAAGAAGTATCCCTGGTAAGACATGACCGTAAACATTCTAACGGTCTCTGTTCCGTGGCCACTTTCTCTCGAGGGCAATTAGCACCTTTTCTAATCACCGGTATGGAAATTGACCAATTGGCAGCAACGCCAATTTCCCTTACCCTCTGAACGAGGACTATCCTCGACGAATCCGATGATCTCGGGCCCTTAGACACACCCCGAGATAGTTTTCCTCTGTGGCATCACCGGGACGAAAAAGGCATTCTTGCACGAGACCTCATCGACTAAAGTAGTAACGTCTTTACGAATTATTGTTCAGACTTAGACTTCGTGAGCACGTTCATTCGTCATCCCGTTGACCGCGGATTCGTTATCGAACCCGAGACCATTGTTACTAGTATCGCGGGTGCCTAATCACCACAGTCGATTGTTAAACTTGTATCATCCGCGCCTGTGCTAATAAACTGTGTCTTTACTATATCGCAACGATGGATAATTTCAATGAAGACTCACCAAACACCCACAATCCTGACCCCAACGCCACTCCGACATCAGAAGTGGGATCAGAACCGCTTAAAATGATACAAGAACAGATGGCCCTTATGCGCGATTTAATTCAGACGCTAGCGCAAAAACCGAGGGAGCCTGAACCGAGTGTGAAACCCGGAAAATTGGCGTTACCACGCTTTAACCCCGAAGTAGCAGGCGCCGATCCAGCCGCGTGGTGCTTGGCCGTTAGTCGGCTTGTGAAGGACAACCCTCTACGAGACAGTGCGTTATACTCTGCCTTAAGTGAAGCTTTAGAAGGTTCCGCGGCACATTGGCTGACGCAAACGATGATAGACGAAGAGATAACCTGGTCTACTGTTAAGGAACGATTCCTTGCGCATTTCGGTGGCCAAGAGACAACGTCCTCGTCGTTAATGAAAGTATCCAAGGAACCACAGGGAGAGGACGAATCTCTAGGGGCTTATTACTGCCGTCTTTATTCCCTCCTGAAGACAAGGTGGCGACATTCTACGAAGGATGAAATGCTTATCGCCATCATTCTCTTCCTGGCAAGCATGCGTGACCAACGTTTTAAACGACTGGCTCTCACGAGCGACGTCAAGACGGAGGACCAATTTCGAAACGAGATGAGACCCTTCTGTTACGAGGAGGAACCGACATCTTCGTCAAGAAATCCACCGGCGGAACCCGAAGCCAAAAGACGCAAGCTGTCGGCCCACCACGTGAAGTGCCTCTACTGTGGTAAACAAGGACACAGAATAGCGGAGTGCCGCCGTAGGATGCAGAGAGAACAGCGAGGAAATACGCAACGCCCGGAAGGAAGACGACCGGCAACATCGCCCCAGGTGGTTTGCTTCAAGTGTAAGGCGGAGGGCCATATCGCACCAAACTGTCCGCAACAACAAGACGGAAAATCCAGCCCCAAGAACAAACCCCGAGTCGACGTCTGTGTGATGAAGCCGCCAGTTGGTAGTTTGAGCCATCTGGGTGAGTCGTTCCCGTTTTACTTCGATTCCGGAGCCGAGTGCTCATTAGTTAAAGAATCTGTAGCCTCGAAATTTTCCGGTAAGAGAACGACAGATGTAATAGTAATGCAAGGAATCGGAAATACCTGCGTTAAAAGTACGTCCCAGATTTTGTCCGTCGTACGTATTAGCGATTTTACATTGGAGATAGCTTTCCACGTCCTTGACGATAGTCATTTAAAGTACGATATCATGATTGGTCGCGAGATAGTAAGCCAAGGATTCGATGTAATTATTACGCCCAACGGCCTCGATATCCGCAAAACGAAGACAGTCAATGCTTGCCATAAAACCGTCGAAAATGGGATTGACTTTAATAAAGTAGACACCGAAGTATGTGGTAATGATAAGAGCCGATTGATTTCTATTCTCCAAAGTTTTAAAGAGTCATTTATTACGGGCTTCCCGCGTACTCGCGTAAATACGGGCCAGTTAGAGATTCGATTAATTGATCCCAACATCACCGTACAAAGAAGTCCCTACAGACTCAGCGAGGAAGAACGAAGAACAGTGCGAGAGAGAATCAGCGAGTTAGTCGAGGCAAAAATCATAAGGCCCAGTAGTTCGCCGTTCGCGAGCCCCATGATACTCGTGAAGAAAAAGGACGGCTCAGATAGACTGTGTGTAGATTTTCGAGCGCTAAACAAAAACACGGTCGCGGATCGGTATCCCCTACCCCTCATCGCGGATCAGATCGCGAGATTGCAAAAGGCGAGATACTTCATTAGCTTAGACATGGCCAGCGGGTTTCATCAGATTCCTATTCATCCTAATTCGACGGAGTATACGGCGTTCGTTACACCCGACGGACAGTACGAGTACCTAACCATGCCGTTCGGATTGAAAAATGCACCAGCCGTTTTCCAGAGAGCCATTTTCAAGGCCTTAGGCGACCTCGCTTATTCGTATGTCGTTGTTTATTTGGACGACGTTCTAATAATCGCCGACTCAATAGACCAAGCTCTAGAAAGGTTGCACACTGTACTAAACACTCTCGTAAACGCCGGATTTTCTTTCAATTTCGCTAAATGTTCTTTTCTGAAGACGTCGGTACTTTATTTGGGATATGTAATTCGTAACGGAGAAGTTCGTCCAAACCCGGGAAAAATACAAGCTTTGAATTCTTTACCTGCGCCGTCGACCGTCACACAGCTTAGGCAGTTCATAGGTTTGGCCTCTTATTTCCGAAAATTTATCCCTAAATTTTCACAAGTGATGAAACCCTTGTACGCACTCACTTCTAGTAACAAGCACATAACTTGGACGGACAGGCACGAAAAGATAAGACAACAGATAATTTCCGTTCTGACCGACGCGCCGGTGTTAATGATATTCGACCCCAACTACCCGATAGAACTACATACCGACGCTAGTTCTGAAGGATATGGGGCCATTTTGATGCATAAGGTCGAAGGTCAAAATAGAGTAATAGAATATTACAGTAAAAAGACTAGCCCCGCGGAATCCAGATACCATTCCTATGAACTGGAGACGTTGGCGGTCGTAAACGCCGTCAAACATTTCCGTCATTACCTACACGGACGAGAATTCCTCGTTGTCACTGATTGCAATTCCCTGAAGGCATCCAGTAATAAGGTACATTTAAGTGACAGGGTTTACAGATGGTGGGCCTACCTGCAAACTTTCACCTTCGACATTATGTATCGGGAAGGCAAACGAATGGCTCACGCCGACTTCTTTTCGCGGAACCCCGTAGACTCGGATCACCGTAAGATCGACAAAATCGCCGAAAAAGAAATCAATCTGGCCGAAATCTCCGACGATTGGCTCTTAGCGGAACAACGTCGCGACCCCCAAATCACCGAAATTGTTGATAAGTTGCGGAACGACGAGCTTGCGGAAGACATCGCGAACACCTACGAACTACGATCCGGCACCCTGTACCGTAAAATACAAAGAAGGGGCAGAACTCTCTGCTTGCCCATTGTCCCAAGAGGCTTTAGGTGGTCCGTGATCAGCCATGTACACCAGTCAATCATGCACTTAGGATGGGATAAAACGCTCGAGAAACTATACGAGTATTACTGGTTCGAAGGAATGGCGAAATACGTTCGCAAATTCGTTGAGAACTGTCATGCTTGTCGAGTTTCAAAGGCCAGTTCCGGCAAAATACAAGCCGAACTACATCCCATACCTAAGACCAGCATACCTTGGCACACGGTTCACATGGATATCACGGGCAAACTAAGCGGTAAAAGCGACTCGAAGGAATATGTCGTTGTGCTGGTCGACGCCTTCACCAAGTTCGTATATTTGCACCATACCCGTAAGATAGACTCCCTAAATACCATTAAAGCGCTTAAGTCCGCTATATTTTTATTCGGTAACCCCTGCCGGGTAATAGCGGACCAGGGGAGATGCTTTACGGGTAAAGATTTCCAAAGTTTCTGTCAAGATAGGCACATTAAACTCCACCTAATAGCAACCGGTGCTAGTAGGGCCAATGGACAGGTAGAGCGTACTATGAGCACCTTAAAAAATATGTTTTCGACGGTAGAAACGACCGGGCGAACGTGGCAAGACGCGATTGGCGAGATACAGTTAGCCTTGAATTGCACCACCAATCGTGTAACTAAGTCAAGTCCTCTGGAGTTATTAATTGGCAAGGCAGCAAGGCCCTACGGTTTAACGTTGTCTGATAGTGTCGAGGAAAAGGAAGTAGACATCTCCAGTGTGAGACAACAGGCGATACAGAACATGGAGACTTGCGCTAGCTATGATAAAGACAGGTTCGACGAAACGAAAGCCAAGATAGTTAGGTTTAACCTTGGTGAGTTTGTGTTACGTAAAAACGAGGAAAGAAACCAAACGAAGCTCGATCCGAAATTCAGGGGTCCATTTAGGATAGCAGAGATTTTGGAGGGAGATAGGTACACCTTAGAAACCTTGGACGGCAAAAGATCATATAAGGACAGACATGACAGACTGAGGAAGATGCCAGACAGCAGCGTTCCCGCTGAGTTAGACGTCTACGATGATGACAGCGACGGTGATAATAACGATGCAAGTTCACGGACCTCAGAGGATCACTAATACCACGTTGTGGCTGTGCATCCAGTGTGGTGCTCTGCGCTTTCGTAATATGTCCAGTGGGACACTCTGAGCTTTCGTAATATGTCCAGTGGGACATTCTGCGCTTTCGTAATACGTCCAGTGGGACATTCTGTGCCTTTGTAATACGTCCAGTGGGACATTCCGCGCCTTTGTAATACGTCCAGTGGGACACTCTGCGCCTTTGTAATACGTCCAGTGGGACATTCCGCGCCTTTGTAATACGTCCAG
The DNA here is from genome assembly GCF_040668555.2 of Bombus flavifrons. NCBI lineage: Eukaryota > Metazoa > Arthropoda > Insecta > Hymenoptera > Apidae > Bombus > Bombus flavifrons. The sequence continues at coordinate 3,225,619 of NC_138455.1, read as the reverse complement.
TGGGACATTCCGCGCCTTTGTAATACGTCCAGTGGGACACTCTGCGCCTTCGTAATACGCCCAACGTAGTAACATGATCCAACAATCTGAGACTCACCCGTGTACGGAATCGAAAATGATCTGTCGTGTCGTTACGGTCTGACTGATAACTCACGGAATGCAACTAGCACTTTGAATATAAACGCCACTAATTCTAGTTCTCTTTCATCTCCTTGCTTGTCAAACCCCTGAACAGAATCTCGTTGCCGAAATGGACCTTTGACCCATTTGGAACATTTAAGTGAATGGTAAATAACATCAGCTACGTCGAGTCTAATGGAAAAATACAATATTTTAGCTACACACGAGGACGTGTGATAGTCAGGCTGGCCGTGTCGGAGAGGAAAGAAGACAGGAGCCTCTGGAATGCTGGGGAATCCCGCATCATTTTAACCTGGAGTTTACTATAGCTGAAATTAAACAATTGTAATTATCCAACCTAACTGTAATCGTCCGGGATTAGTAATAGTGAGCTTGGGCTCGAGGCGACCGTCGGTCGCCAACGTACCCGCGGTCAAGGGATGAACGCTTTGTCTAACAAAGGTATTTTATAACCACCATTAAAAGAAGTATCCCTGGTAAGACATGACCGTAAACATTCTAACGGTCTCTGTTCCGTGGCCACTTTCTCTCGAGGGCAATTAGCACCTTTTCTAATCACCGGTATGGAAATTGACCAATTGGCAGCAACGCCAATTTCCCTTACCCTCTGAACGAGGACTATCCTCGACGAATCCGATGATCTCGGGCCCTTAGACACACCCCGAGATAGTTTTCCTCTGTGGCATCACCGGGACGAAAAAGGCATTCTTGCACGAGACCTCATCGACTAAAGTAGTAACGTCTTTACGAATTATTGTTCAGACTTAGACTTCGTGAGCACGTTCATTCGTCATCCCGTTGACCGCGGATTCGTTATCGAACCCGAGACCATTGTTACTAGTATCGCGGGTGCCTAATCACCACAGTCGATTGTTAAACTTGTATCATCCGCGCCTGTGCTAATAAACTGTGTCTTTACTATATCGCAACGATGGATAATTTCAATGAAGACTCACCAAACACCCACAATCCTGACCCCAACGCCACTCCGACATGTATATATATATGTATATATATAACATCGATAAGAAGTTGTTTCCAGTGGAACAGAAACAATAAGGAAATTGCATGTGCATAAAAATGTAAAAAAAATAAAAGATCGATAAGAAAGAAGAATCGCATAAAATTGCAACTGAAGGTATTCCTATCCTTTAAATAATTAGAAGAAATTCATAAATAGAATTAAGGAGAAGAAAAAAAATAATTTTTCAAGATAAATCTCAGGCGTCATATTTCTCAAATGGTAAATTATACACGCACGAAGCTATCTGTCCTTTGTTTTAAATTACTCGTTACGTATTAAATTCGAATTTAATTATTTGATATTATATATAGTCAGTCGGTCATACGTGCTAGAATTATTTGACATTAAATATGGTTAGTAGTCATACGTTGTTTTTATTCATATCGAGTTACTTCGGATAAAATCCGATAGTGGAGCATGATATTCATTAAAATTTTCTCTTAAAATGTAGCCGTATCTCATTGTCATTTTCTTCATACGGTGTAACAATAATTCTTTAATGCAACGACTGAATACATATAATTACACATGTATAGTATCTTCCGCTTGGGAATCATTTATCGAATGTCATTCTATGTTACATACATAACAATTAAGATCTACGTCCTTGTTTACAACGGAGAGAAGAACCATATTTCTATGCTCTCCATTTATCTTTAACTCCCTTCGAATGTTTCGACCATTCATTTGCAATATTTCGAGTGCATGAGTCTTTTTGAGACATTTTCCTCTTGTACCAAATTCCTCTTGTTGTGTTTACGAAGAAAAATGGAACGACCGTAATTTTCCATTTATACTCATCTACATCGGACATACTATTCCAAGGACAACTTTACCCGATGCTGATGTTTCCGTCATAGTTGATATTTCATTTTTGTATGGATTAATAACCGTTGTTAATACATATCTCTCTGAACAAATCAAATAACATAATTTTTTGAAACAATTGACATCATAATTTTCATTCTATTATCGAAGTTTAACAAGTACACGTATAGCAAGGTTCTCTACCTTTTTAAAATAATCTAACATTTATTTGATTCAATATATTTTAATAAGCTCGGCAACTTACAGAAATTTGTTCTGAAGTTTTAATTCGGCTTTATGATAATAACCAGCGCCGTATCAAAATAGTAAAACGATGTACCTTCTCGTTCATTATAATCTTCCGCGAATTCCTAATTAGCGTGCAAGAAACATTATCGCATCCTGTCTCCTGGAATTCCTCTTTCCAAATGATGCGTATTTTATAGTTTCATTTTACTTGGAACTTTACAACAATGTCTGCAACGACTTTCACGCGCGCGCGATTGAATTTATGATACATTAAGTATACCGTTGCGCCTGGAGTTTTCCAGGAACATCGTTTTATAATCGTAAATTTTGCGTGCCGGTAATTCAGCGTAGTCTCCTGCGATGGGACAAAGTTGAGAGAACGCAAGATATACACGTTGTTACACAAAAAAAAAAGAATCATGTTATTGAATAACCTTCCAACAATGTAGCCTAAACTCAATTTTTTCCATTAAAAATACCCCGAAGCTTATTTTCACATTCCGATGTAAGGTTAACATTCCCGGATTATGAATCCTTTTCGCATCCTATGTTTCTACTTTCACGTTCAAGTAAGTAAAAGAAATAATCGCCCAGTATATATAAATGTTATTCAATAAATAAACCTCAAGTTCAAAATAAAACAATTACATTAAACTCTGTAGTATACGTTGTATCCTCTGTATATATTGGCTTATTTGATTTGAAATTATAATGAATAATTCAACACACACATATACATATATATGTCGAAACACAAATAAGGTTTTAAGATTTTCATCGGATCCACTGTGACACGTAAATCGTCGCATCCCCTACGAATTGGCGAGGGTGACAAATGCAACTGGATGAAAAAAGTCTCTCGGGGAATTCCATTGAAAAATGACCATCGGGAATACCTTGGCTCGAACGACGTTAAATTACTACAACTTTAACTATTTGGGGGAATTCGTGTTGCACGTTAGCTCCGTGCTTGTCAGCTTTTCGATCGGCATTCCGTAGCACGTGGCGTTCGATGGATTTTCACAGCGAAACGGATAAAACGAAATTGCAAAATGCGTCATTCTTTTCATTTCACTTGCCACGCCTGTGTATGATGTCCTGCTTGCAAGTGAAGCTCGCATTTACGCTTGGCCAGTCTTGTGGACATTTGCTCGCTCTTCCAGAAAGCAATAAATGAGAAGGAAAAGCAACGCGTGCATTACCAATGCACCTTCGGATCGTATGATTAATTCGTTCATGTTGATTCTCGATCCATCATTCGATCAGCCGATTATAGGGAAATTTACGTAGTTACCCGTTAGGTGAAGCGTTTTATTAAATAGTTATCTCTGGTGCAAATTACGTACTCTGATTAATGCACGATGAAAAAATGTTAGAAAGTAGAGAAATCTGGAGACGGAAAGCTATCCAGTAGGAAACTGGAAGATTTCCATAGGAAATGAAAGGAGCTACGTTTAATGTACAATGGCCCGTAAAAGTATTCGTACGCTTACCGAAGAAAACTTTTACGTGTGTATTGTGCACGTTATGTGGAGCATTTTGAAATTTTGTTAGCACTATAATGAGACGCGACTGCCATATATATATTGGCAAAATTTGAGCTCAATATAAAGGTATATACAGATGTTGTAAGATATTTGTTTACTGAAAACTTATAATTAATAAAATATTAATATATATGTGAATAGTTTCCTTAGAAACATATAGTGAGCATTAAAGATGATTACATTGAATATTGTGGATGATTGTCTACTTAAATACTTTTATGATATAAATAATTATGTTAGTTAGGTATCATTACAGTACCAATGAAATTTGAAAATGTTTCATATAATCAAACACATGATATGTTCATAAAACTAATTGACAAGTATATGTGTAATTTCGCCAGCCAATATGCATAGAAATCTTCTGAATTCCTTGATAAAATCTATACCATTACTCATCCAAAATCTAAACCACTTCGTACCAATTTTTGTTTCGCAAAAAAATAATGGGTCGAGCTATAGTTATTAGAATCACATAATCTTATCTGACATTACGAACCTGTTGCTAAAAAATATATAGATCCGCCGTGGGGTTTGCCATAATTGCGACAGCCGTGTAAGGAATTGAGTATTAGCCAGAAGTAGTTGATACGGACGTCCTCGTAAAATCCACAAAACGTTAATACGATATTGGCGGAGGCGATGCCTACCTGTTGAATTTTACACATTTAAATTATTCCCACTTGGGATTATACTTCGTGTTGTTTATTTTTCTTGCGATAATTGCGCGGTTTAATTTAAAGGCATCAGATCTTCTTCAGTCGTTGCTCCTTAATTTACATTTTACTCGTGACATTTTCCTACGGTGTGTACCCGTAGTTTCATTAAAATTATCGCGCTCGTTTTAGCGTGAATAAATTAACAAAATGCAAGTCGAAGCGTCGTCGCGCGAAATGATTTCTTTTCGTTGCCTGGAAATCTCGTTGTCTCAGAAATTACTGAAAAACTACATGATAAATGTCATCGACAATTCTATATTGCTGTTCCTGTCTAGTTTATCTTTTATTTCAGGCAGAGAACAGAAACACAAAGTGATTTGCTGTAGCGATTCACACACTCTGGCAATGGGAGCATAGTGATATCGACAAAGGGTCAAAGAAAAATTGGTAGAGCGACATAGTTCCCTTCTCTTTGTACAATTACGGAAAACGTCGTAAAAACACACAGGTAAAACAAAAATACAATACAAGAGGAATTACTTGTTCGATTGATGATGACATTCATATATATATTTATATATAAAGAGAGCGAAATAGGCGAGAAAAATCCCCAACATATGGAAAAAATACCAAATATATTCCAATATTATTTAGAAGTTACAATTTAAGTTATAAAACGTTAAACATTCTTTCAACCACATTTGGTGTTACGGATCGATGAAAAGGTTAATTCATCGGTCAGTATATACGACACTTTTATGTTACACGAAGACTCGCTCCTCGACAAAATATTACTCGCACTCACAAGTACATGTTCGATTTCTAATTTTAATTAAACATTGCCTTTTCATTTTTCACAAATCTAGTCGTTCGTTTTCAGGTCTGGTAAATAAGATACATCCACGAATATTTACTTGTACTTATTACTACTTATTACTTGTACTATATTACTTTGACACTGTCAAAGAAATATAATGCGAAGAAACATGACACGAGATACGAAGCCACCAACGCGGGAAGCAAAAAGGAAATATTAGTGTCGTAATCGAGGGCGTTTTACGTCGGCCAACAAATCTCATTACTTGTTACGTTGCTCGCCATTGTTGTAGCCCAACTTGAAGAAATCTTTCAGCACCACGTTGAATGTTACGGTAACAATACCCTCCACTCTCATGCGCGTGACTGCAATTATAAAGAAAGTTATTACTCGGGGTCGCCCATGATGCGTCGACTTGCGAAACATCAGGTGCACGTAGCTTTCCAGCACAGTTTATGGCGTCTCAGAGTCGCGGGATTCTCGTGGCGACTGTTTAATTTGAACCACTTTATTCCAGGTCATTCTTAAGAGACGCGAAAATCATAAAATGCCTCTGCAACTGAAAATCGTACGCGATCGTGCCTGCACCTATGAGCGCGTGTCTCGATGCAGTTAGAAGGTAGATCCATATTTCTATCCGAGATATTTAAAAAAAAAAAAAAGAAGAAAAAGAAAACTGTAAATCTCTAATCGTGAAAATGGCACGTTTCCAGTTACTATGAATGCGTCATGCGATTGACGTAACGAGTGATATAATTCTCAGAGTTGAACGTCGAGTTCTCGAAAGTGAAATAAAGCATAGAAAAAGTTTAGAAATAGAAAGGTATAATTAAAAATAATTGGCTAAAACGGTAACGAAACTTTTACCAAGATACACGTACGTATCTCGAACCAGAGATCGTGGAAAGGTAATATACTTAAATTCGCTGAAAATGCTACAACTTGAAATATATAAATAATTTCGAATATTTCCAAAATTCCTGCGATCACCGATAAAAGTTTCGTACCGCAAACTTGCCTCTACCGTCTACATATTTAAAAGCACAGAAAGCAACAAGCATTTTCATCGATAGAAAGCTGAAAAAAGTAGCTATCGTCAGCAGTTTGCGAGAGTAACCGGAAAAAAACAAGAGATCAGCTACATCGCGATAGCAAACTGATATCAGTAAAATTAGACGTATCGATTAAGTCGTATCGGAGGATTCGTGAGACTCTTAATTCCTTTCTATCGACCGATACGAGAATGACGTAAGTTGACACTATCGACGCAACGACTGTCCTTAATACGCGAAGTCTCGGCTGAGCTCGACTAATTTAACGTCAGGAAGAATCGTCATCGAGAGACGTGATATGCTTCAAAATATTGCCTTACGTTCCCTTCCGTCACCAGAAGCCAATATCGCCGGATCAATTAGTTCTGGCCTTCTTCCGGTTAACCAGGCCGCAAATCGTTGCAACGCTGAGGAGGACTCCGGTACGTACACGGATATTCTGCATAATTTCACAGACGTTACAACAAACGTCGTTAACAAACGATTGCGTGCGACTAATTAAATCACGTTTGATGTTGAGCAAATTGCTCGTAAACACTACTACGTTACGGGCTAATGAATTCTCGGAGTAATTATTCACAGCGTGACAAATAATTCGGGGAATTTGAGGGATTCGGTCAGGCAAGAAATTAGACTATGTATCACTGTGATGTTTTATTGTCTTTCTAGGATGTGGGGAAAAGGAGGCTGGATTTTAAGGTACGAAATGTTTCATTTGTTATGTGTAAACTGCGATGAGAAATTGACTTTTGCGTTTTTTTAGGAATGTAATTCTGTACTGTGACTGTATAATGTAACAAAATGACTTGTAATCGTGCTTTAAACTTTACATTTTTAAAATCGTGCGAAAATAAGTACGTTCCATATCTGGAGTTGTTGAAGAGCGTTAAAAAGTAATTTAAATGCAGCACAATCGCAATAACTTAGATTAATCTAACACGGGGCATTATATTTACAGAATCCAACAAAACTTAGGTAAATCTGAAAAATATGCACTAAAGTTCCAAAAATATTGATCGTCGTATTAGTTGATTTTACAATAAAATTCCAATCATAGGAAGAGATCCTAATAAAATTACCATTTTTAGCCATCGAGTAACGTCAGAAATAACAAGATTAAGTACAGATCTATTTATCTATGTAGGGGTTTCCCCTTGCAATCTTCATTTATCTTTTGGTTCGAGATATCCTAATTTGGTGTATTGTAGTATGGTGATAGACAAGATCGTAATTACACGACGTTACATCGCATTGTGAAATATTAAAGAATTTTCTGGTCATAATCTAATATAATACCTTTTCTCGTGTTGACCTGTTTTTAGCGGTAAATGACACACTCCATATCCTCTGATGACGTCGTGGCCGAAGATATCCAAGCCATAAACAGACATTATTAACTGTGGCCCTAAGACACCATTTTACAGAGGGTTGATTATATTTCACGTGTTTAATAATATTTTCTAGTTATTTTAGGAATTTTCAATATTATGAAATCCTTTGATCCTACTATTCGCTATATTTTCTATTCATTATACACTATAAGAAGACAATATATAGTACTTATATAATTTTTTCACTTTTTTAAGAAGAAGAATTCAGCAACAGTCAACATATCGACTAGAAACCAGAAAATAAAATTAAAAAAGTAAAATTTATTGGTTCAATCGTAGCTTCGGGGCTTCGATTTCCTCAAGTACGTAAATCGAGTATCATTGAATCCACTCACATCCATGCGGGTTAGTACTCTTGAACGTGACTTCTAGCGGAAAATTCCAGACTGCCAGATTTCGTGGATCGCTGCTGCATTTGCACATCTGCGTCAAACCTTCCTCGATACCCTAAACGGGATTGCACAAGTCACTAAACGATCGACGATAAAATTTCGCCTTTGAAATCGATAGAACACTGCGTCTAGTCGACGCGACAGCGTGTCAGATAGGTAAGCAGAATAACTCACGGCAACTACGCTCCATTCGGGACCAAAGTGAAATCCGTATTTGCAGTAGGCGTTGTCAACATCGTAAAACTCCGCGTGTTCAATGGATCCTGTGATCGAGAGGAAGAATTCACCTTCGACTGACATGACCAACTTACGTAGGAATCTAATCGAATTAGATTTACAAACTCACAGAAAGGAAAACTAACTTAGATCCACGATATTTGTTTATTCCTAGTATCGTTAAAATATATCGACGCAGTACAATCATTAAAAGGTACTCGAACACTTATCAGAGAAAATGTTTATTTCGATCTCTGATCAATATAATTTCGTTAGGATGCTGATGAAATTTCCAAATCTTTTATACGAAGCACGTAATATTCACAGAAATACTTTTTATAATCAGAGTTCAATTATTTTAGCGAGGAAGGTTCTATGAACGAAAAGTGACTAATGGTAGGCTTATTTGTGCTGATCGGAGCTTTGTGTACGATTAAGCGAATTGGTTGTCCTGGTAACGAAGCATGCGCCTCCATTTTCCATAGCATGTGGTTCATTTCAACGGTCAAAAGACGCGGTTACTAAATATAGATGGGATCTTCCCCTTTAGTATTCAGAAGGCGTCGGCTATGTTATCTAATATCTACAACAACTTGCATTATTCTGGTAAACGTAGCCTTGACATGGTATGAAATATTAGGAGAAATTATAAGGTACTTTAATTCACGGAGAGACGAAGATGCAAATTAATTTGTTGCTGTGTGAGCCTATTTAATTAGAGGAATCAAATTTAATGTCGCCAGGATGCAAGGAGGGTTGATGGGAAATCTGAGAAGACAAATAAGATAAGTCCGATCAGAAATTTGTAATTAAAGTTGAACGTTTGAAATTAAATTGGAACGGAGATCCTGAAATTAATAGAATGTCAAAGAAAAATGTGTTTTCCTTCAAAAGTATTATCCAACTAAATGCTAATCTTTTGTAAAAGAAATTGACTGTACGAATTTAATTAGTAAACCATTTGAATATTTTAATAATATTAGACAATCTTACGTGAGAATCCAATAATTCGTTTATTTTTGACATTTACATATTATACTATAATATAATATTGTAAAATAATGCTCATTGTATATATGTTTTTAAAATATAGAATTGATAAAAACAGAGGAAATGAGTGCTCACGCCCATAGATCTAGTTGTTTCATAGTACAGGTGCTGCACCATGCGGCCAAGTGCCAAAGAGCATGAACGTTAGCATGTACAAGAACCTATGTATTTAAGCTTAATGTTCGGGATCTGCGCTGTTTGGCTGTACATTAGAATAGACAAGAACCTATTGAGTTGTACGTTGCAAGAACTACTTAACCGCACGGTTCTACGGAAAAGTTTATATCTTCTTTTCCATCCGAGATAGACAAGTATGAGAATGACAAAATCGCGCAGTAATGAAAATAATTGTAGATTGTCTAAGAAAGAGAAATTAATTGTTTGCTATATTTCTTTTAGAAAAGAAAAGAAAGTATTCGCTCCCAAACGATAATGGATCAGTGGAATGATGTAATAATTATAATATTTTTCACACACGATTTAACATTAATTCTTAGTACTTGATATGTTAATTGTAGCGACATAAAAATTTTTTTTTCTCAGCCACGTATTCTTTTTCCTCAGCACGTACGATGGTGTTCGTTGAGACGAATTTAACGATCTTTCATATTTGATAAAAATAAGAATTATGGTATCCGAATATTTTTATAATCATGAATATAATTATAGGCTGAGAATTTGCTATTATCACGGCGCATGCTTGAACGTCTGACGATCATCGATCGATCGTTAACGAGAAAATCAGTGATGTAATATATCGTTCATTTTTGTTGACTAATTTCCCTCCCTTATTAGGCCATTGAGATCTATCTCCAGCCTACCTTCATCCTTTTTGTAATAGGGTAAGTGACTTTATGAATATTTAGTATTTTAATTCATATTGGAGATGGAAAGAATGTTGATTTGTGTTAGTTTCGAGGTTAGATGAATTTATTAAACAAGTACACTGAGTCGTGAAAATGTTATACATTGTTTAATACTTACCTTCTAGAGTACTATTTAAAATTTTATTCGTTATTTTAGAATATAAATTGCTAGAATCATTTAATACATGATAAAATGTTATTATCTTAATGCTTAAATGTGTTTATTTCGTCTGCTGTTTTCTTGTTTCGGCAATTTAAACATTGAGTAGGCAATTATTCTAGAATGTTTTTAATGAATTAAAATAGTTTTATCCTCAAATCTTATTGGTCCATCATTAATTATAACGACGATTCTATAAATCTTCTGAAAGAGATCTATCTATATGTAGTTTTCGTCTTTAACAGCAGATGATATTAACACGAATATTTAATTATGATCTTCATAAACATTACTAAATATTTATGTATTTTAAATGTCTGGAACATTAAATGTAGCTTATGAGATCAAACACAAGCTGTCAAAAGTTTCAAATACCAATCTTTCCTGCTATTAAAAATTAAAAGGTAAATATTTGTAATCATTAATTTTTCCATCTAAAACAAACATTAAATGGGAATTATATAAAACAAATTTAATTTTTTTTTATTCAACAAATTAAATATGAATACATGCGACATGAAATAAAGAACCCACAACGTTCGCTGTTCAGTACAACTTTTTATTCCTCGAGTAACAACAGCGAATCTTACATTTGATCGAATCAATCATAAATACCTAGAAAACGGTATAACCACGATGTGTCCTACATTGCGAACAATATATAGTATGTACAGAAGATTCCACCGAGGTAGAATAAATTTCTCGTCCGATAGAAGCATGCAATCTCGACGTGCCATTGACGGCTGTACACGATTTAAAAATGAACACGTTGGCACGTGTGAGTTGCACCGCCGCCTTATCGACTCATGGAAATTTCCTCTTGCACTTTGTACGAAACTCGAGGAATCTCTCGACGCGTGATTTGCATTGCGATACATGTAATGAACAATGGACGATTCGAATAATGTTTACAGAACGATTCGATCCGATTCGCTTCTTCTATGATTTAACTGATGCGTGCTAAAAATTTGTCTAAAATTATTCTTCGTCGTTCAACTTTCACCCGATCATAGTTCATTACCATTGCTTTCTTCCGTTCTTTTCTTCACTACATATAATACAGCGGTATTGTCACGAAAGAAACGTGTGGTGTTCGTTTTTTCCATTTCTTTTATGTCCTTTTTTTCTCTAAATAACCCTCTCTTTAGTTTCGAAACGTCACGTTGCGCAAAGCAACGACGACAAATCTTGCCATCACGATTTTGTTACGCAAATCTACCTGGAAGATTAGTGTGTTATACCGTAACAGTCTCTGTTCGTGTCTTACTAACGATATACACACAACGAACTACGAGGTCGTGGCACGTCTCCTCAAAAAACGATGACGGTTTCGCGATTCTGATAGACAAACGTGTTTTACTTTCCACTAGCGAGCTCCTTCATCCGATTCAGAGCCGACCCTGCTTTGAACCAGGATATTTGTTGCTCGTTCATGGTGTGGTTCAGGGTTATAGCGTCCACTTTGCCATCCTTGTGCTTGATTTCTGCTTTTACTGGCTGCAAATTAAAATGGAAAATTAATCTTCTTCCATTGATTGTATAAGAAACTTTTTCCCTTGGTTGCTAGCCAAATGTTTACCATTTAGGAAGGGTGTAGTTGAAATTAAACATTGTTATTCAGGAATCAAGGGTTACGTGCTCGAATACTTCAATGCTACGCATCAGCAATGATTATAATAGTATACTCGATATGTTGCGCTATCGCAAGTGCTATCTTAGTGCTACCTTTGATCATCTATATTTAGTTGACTTTCAGATTAAAGTAATTATACTATATGTCATAGTGATCTAATAATAGTTAATTAATTCTCAAAATACACTCGACATAATACAATATAGTGCTCGATTAATATTCCATAAAAAAGTTCTACCATTCAGAGATACCAACCAAAAAATCAATCTAAAACTTTAGATTTCCATACAAGATGTCTTATCTAACAACAAAAGAAATAATTAATGTCTTCAACAAAAGTGTACCTTGCCAGGCGCCAGATCGTTCAATCCCAGAAGACTGATTTTATCGGTAGGCTGGATCTTATCGTAATCACTAGGATTGGCGAAAGTCAGAGGCAACAGTCCTTGTTTCTTTAAGTTGGTCTCGTGGATACGGGCAAAGCTCTTGACGATAATGGCACGGCCACCGAGATGTCTTGGTTCGAGAGCTGCGTGTTCTCGAGACGAACCTTCTCCGTAGTTTTCGTCACCAATGGCTACCCATTTGACGTTATTTTTCTTGTAATGTCTGGCAACATCCGGAACTTTTCCCCATTCACCATTTAGCTGATTCTTTACCTTGTTCATCTCGCTATTTTCGGCATTTACAGCTCTAAAAAATGTATGATAATTTTTTAGGCAAAATTTAGAAAATTGTGAATGCTATCACTTTTACGATATTCCAGATTATGAAAAATTTACCCAATGAACATGTTGTTGGAGATATTGTCCAAGTGACCACGATACTTCAACCATGGACCAGCAGCCGAAATGTGATCAGTGGTACATTTTCCTTTGACTTTGATTAAAATAGTCATGTCGGTGAGATCTTTGCCGTCCCATTTGTCGAATGGTTCTAATAACTGTAATCGTTCGCTCGTCGGGCTTACGTCGACCTTGACACTGCTACCGTCAACTGGAGGAGCATCGTACGTCTCCATGCCAGGGTCGAAACCGCGGCTTGGAAGTTCATCACCTAGATAAAATTTTATTTATATTTATTTTAAAATATCAATTAGGCAAGTAATGTACTTCTGTGAAATATAAAACGTCCAAAGTTTGTTACCAGTGTTTGAGAAACATATAAAATGTTTCACAAATTCACTACATCCGAGTTCCGCTCGTAAACAGACTTTATCATCGAAGATTGTCGCATTAGACAGAGATACGGAAGAACTTTGTTCTTTTCATAAAAGACAAAAACATACGGACAGGCGACAGATTCACGAACACTTTATCACTATCTTTGCACGAAGCAGTCTCGCATAGTTGAGTGATAAACTACTCTTAACCTCAATAATCAATTTCAAAGGCGAAAGTCTACGTCCAATATTTCACAATCGGATATCCAATTGGATCTTCGATTTAATCTCTGCATATTATTCTTAACCTTGTAATTATCTAGTACTGGACACGATAAATTATTCGCAGACATCTCTATGAAACAATCTCGTTATGAAACAGATATATACCATATGCTGTGATTCATGTTTAATCGTCTGCAAATTAACTACGATCTTGGTTATCTTTTTTTATGGTTTCATACATAATGGCAGAATATTTGCATTAATGAGATAATTTGATAATCATAAGAAAATTATATTTACCAAATGGATCTTTGAGAAGGAATTCCTTCCCATCCTTGCCCTTGAGTTTATCGGTAACAGGGTTAAAGTCTAATCGGCCGGCAATCGAAAGGGCAGTGACGAGTTCAGGGCTAGTGACGAAAGCATGAGTCGCGGGGTTGGCATCGTTTCTTCCCGTGAAATTTCGATTGTACGAAGTGACGATCGTGTTCTTATCTCCCTTCTTGATGTCTTGACGATCCCATTGACCGATGCAAGGTCCGCAAGCGTTAGCCAATACAGTGCCGCCGAAGTTGCGAAGGATCTCCGCCTAAATCAAGAGGATTTTAATCTTTTTTAATATCTCAGTTACGAGATATATCCACGGGAATACTAGTGAAATTTATAACAACTTAAATATTCTTGGGGACTTAAAACTTTTGTTATATCTTCGCAATATATTCGGGATTTTTAATTTTTAGATATATTTAATAGTTCGCAATATCTGTATCTAATATTTTTGGCATTTCGAGTGTTTACGAAATCTATAGTATTTTTAACACAAAAATCTACAATATATCTGATATGTTTTTTATTTTGAATAATTTCGCGACATTTTTCAAACAATTGCAATATCTCGCTTACTTTTTGATACTTTGAACATTTGCAATATCTGTGATATCAATTTAAAAGGTGAGAATATTCTTTAGTCTCGTTACATTGTCTTACAGTCTTGTTACATTGCTACAATGTTCTAACAATCTTCATCCCTACCTCTAGCGATGTATTGTTCTAGATTGTATTCTAAATCGATTTCATTGTCATCTAATGATCCCGTCATGTAAATCGACAATTTCTATTTTTTCACTGACACTGTCAAAATATCGAAGCCAAATTAAGAATTGGCGTAGGTCGCGTTACTTGTTGCTAAGTAGCATGTACCAATGTTTGGCACGGTTCCAAAGAAACTATGCAACTTTGACTTTGGTACAGGCTTTGAATTCTAATCAGAAACTATTATTCTAGAAATTAACTTACAATTCCATCGCGTTCGATGGTAGCACGGATCTGTTCAGATCCTGGTGTAACGTTGAACGCGGATTTTGCTTTCAAACCGTGATCGAGAGCTTGTTTGGCGATGTTCGCACATCGGCCCATGTCTTCGTAAGAACTGTTTGTGCAGGAACCGATCAGGCCAACCTTGATCTCGTTCGGCCAGCCGTTCTTCTTGGCAGCATCACCTAGTCGGGGTACAAGTAATGAATGTCTCTCGTTCAATTCCTTTGATAAATTTAACACTGAAGTTTTTCTAAACTTTGTACTTTCTTAAAATATGAGATCAGATACAAAGTTAAGAGGATATTTTTTGAGTCGATAAATTTCATGTTCTCAGGAGCTACGTATTGTCTGAAAGTTGATATTATATTTACTATATTTTTCCAATCGAGTAGAAAAATATTTACGTAAAATATTTGGAAATTAGTTGCACATCTTGCAAAAGAATATTCACAATCAAATGCCATCGAATTTTACAAAAATCATATTTACTTTATCTTCTTTTAAAGCTTCTCAGAATAAAAAAAATTAGTATTGTAAAATCTAATCAGGCACGCGTAATACCTTAACTACGTTGATCATTCACCCCACTTACCCAATTTTGAAATGGGATGAGCGAGATCAGGCGTAAACGGTCCATTGACATGTGGTTCCAAGGTAGACAAATCCAATTCGATCAGTTGATCGTATTTAGCATTAGGATCGGCAGTTAAGAGACTTTTTTTATGCATATCCGCGGCAGCAGCGATGTCAGCTCGTCCAGTGGCCTTCAGATAGTCTTGCATACGATAATTGTACGGGAAGATTGAGGTAGTAGCACCAATTTCTGCACCCATGTTGCAAATAGTCGCCATTCCGGTACAGCTAATATTGTCGACACCAGGTCCAAAGTATTCTACGATCGCTCCAGTTCCTCCTTTGACCGTCAAGATACCAGCTACCTTCAAGATTATGTCCTTAGGGCTGGTCCATCCTTTCAAGGTTCCGGTCAGTTTCACTCCGATGACTTTGGGGCATTTTAATTCCCATGGTATGTTAGCCATTACGTCGACGGCATCGGCACCACCGACACCGATGCAAAGACAGCCCAAACCACCGCCATTAGGTGTATGAGAGTCGGTACCGATCATCAATAGACCTGGGAAAGCGTAGTTTTCCAGAATGATTTGATGGATGATACCGGAGCCTGGGTTCCAGAAACCAACGCCATACTTGGCACCAGCTGTCTTCAAGAAATTGTACACTTCCTTGTTGATGTCTTTGGCGCGTTTCAAGTCTTTCTCGCCACCCATTTGGGCTTCGATCAAGTGGTCACAGTGAATAGTGGAAGGTACGGCGACTTTTGGTAGTCCTGTAGAAAATTAGCAACTTTGAGTAAAGGATTAAAAAGTACCATAGATGTGTCTTTATTGTTAAAGTCAACTGGAGATTTTTGTGAAGTTTAATCGTTTCTAATCTGAATTGTTTCTCGTAAGTGAAAAAGACATTTTCTTGTTTGGATATGGAATCCTATAGTCGGGGAGGATTAATGCTAAGTAATTTAATCTTTTCATCTCAAACGACAACTTCATGGTGACATCACATACTATATCATATTTCTTGAAATAATTCCTGCATACTAAAATAGAAAGATATAGTGAGCATCTTATGATTATCATATGGGATCATCTTACAATTAATAGCATTTTGTAAATGCATTTTGTTTTGTGTACATTTATATGATTAATGTAAAAATTGTTTCCGGTCGTATCACATGACTGATTTTTGCCAGACAAGCTTGTAAAAAGCGTTAATACCCTTTGTGTAAGATAATATGAAAAGTTTTCATATCATCATTAATAACGCATTATTGGTTCAGAATGGCCCAATTGGAGAAATTGCACAATTTATAATAAAATTACTACATGAATGCTTATTTTTTACTCAAACGACAGAATATAAGAGAATGTCTTCCTAAAAAGAAAAATAGGAGTCCTTTTTAATTAAATTACAAATGCTTTAAACCATACCAGAGCTAATAAATTGCAACATGGCCATCTGGGCAGTGGCATCTTGCATAGCCACACGATCAGGTCGCAACCTGAGGTAGCTAGTACCACGGACGATTTCCTGTTTGTCGGGTTCATCGAGATGGGAATACAAAACTTTTTCGGACAGTGTCAGCGGTCGGGTCAACCTACAAGTATTTTATCATATGCTCGATTAGGAAACCAAAGATATGCGCTTGATTATGCAGACATCTCATACTCGCCTTTTCTTCACCACTTTAAGTTTTTCCTCTAATTTGTCGTACGGAAGGTAGGTGTCCTTATCGAATTTGGACATTGCCACCTTGTTGGCGGCAAAATTCAACGCGCTCACGCTGAAGCATCTTTGCTGGATGTCTGTCGCAAAGATAGCGAGTTTCTACAAATGAAATTCACTAATTAATCATCGTACCAATCTTCAATATCAAACGAGTAAGAAATTAAATTTAAAAGATATGGAAGTCATGTTTCAGAAAAAGTAAAGAATGAGAAAGTTATATCTGCATATCTTAAATTAAGTCAACTCAGGTATGAATTTCAGAAATAATTTATGATAGCATCTAATTTGTGAATAGTATACACAATTACGCGCTATACCTGAGCCTGATGTATACTAGCGTAATTAATGTTTATTGACGATAGTAACGTTTCGCTTGCAGATAATGCGAGCTTAACATCTTCATAGATATGTTTAAAAGTAATTTTATTGTTAACAGCTCAGTAATATTCCCCGAATACGAGTGGAAAACTTACGCCTATACGACAAAAACACGATAGTTGAGAAGAAGATTAATGATAATGAAATAGTTTAGCTATATCTCTACTTTGCTGTGTCCTTAACTTGTTACGTATAAATATGTACATGTGACGAAATAGTATGAATAGATTCATCTACATACAACAGTTACGTAATTCTTTTATTCGCGAAGACGAAAAATTTGCTTAACTTCTCGCGAAATATTTTGGAAAAAACCATATCCCGGAAAGTATATAAAGCATCCAGTGTAATTATTATTGATTCAACAGCACGCGCTCGTTATTAGTTAGTATATATATTCTTATCATATAAAAATTTATCCGACGTCTCGAAGAAAAACCAACGGATCGAATTACCGATTGATGAATATTTTCCATTCATCTCTGTCTGTCACGCAGCCCTGGCGCAATGGTCGCAAACCTAACCTCGAAATCTCCTAAAAATGTACTCGTTATATGCAATAATTTCGAAAGATATTATGTAACTTATCTGTTTCGTCCTATTCTGTCTATTTTCCTAATCACTCGTACATTGTTATTATCGCGATATATCTTTCTCTACTGCACTGTCTTAAGTGCTCCAAATGCGCTTTGCTCCAAAATACCGATCAAATGATTTCGTCCGATGATCGTCACAAAACCTGGCGATCAAATTATAGAGTACCCTCGAATGTCACAATGAAAATGTAACACGATCATTTTCAGTTAAGATAATCAAATGGGGAACAAAGTGCGGCGAATACTCGTCACTTGAAAGATCATTGCTCTTACAGACCATGGTTAGTTGATTCAAAAAGAAAAAAAAATGGATTTTTGTCAACATTCGAATCAATGATCGATAGTTGGTCACTTCAACATGACACGATCGACCTTGATAATGGGGTCGAGCGGTCAAACTCAAGGCACAGACTGATTTCATATCACTGATTCAATTTGATATTCTTCGACGATGAAATTCTTTTGGTATGCAAAACGTTGAAGAAAATTCAGCATACCTGATCCCGAAGGATTCGGGTGCAATACGACATTCTCGTGATAGGAAACCTCCTGGTGACGTCGCGACTCGTGAAGTGGATTCGTAGGCGAAGAAAAGCGCAGGCGCGAGACGAGGAACACTAAGAAACCGCGTCTTCTCTTGTGGCAGCCCTTCTCAAACCGGCCACTAGAGAACTGAGTGAAATTCAGCTTAGCTTCCTCGTGTCAATGCAGAGGAGTCACGCATGCGCCCCCTTTCTTCGGCCTATTTAGATACGAATTTCGTGGGAATGAAAGACAGGCGCCCTCACTGTTTCGACAACTTTCCGAGCAGACGTTGATACCATTGACGAGCCAATAAGAGTTTTGACAGAGGAAATTTTAACAGCTGTTCATTCAACCTCATGTGGCGCAGTTATCGCTACCGCTGTACAGTTTGATCAATCAGTTCTGGTAATTGCGCGATAGAAAATTGACGAGAGTGGAAAGAAGTCAAAGTTTAACAAACATCATTTGGAATAACAACACGTGAGACTAGATGTTAAAGTATAGAATTTTAAGAATAAAGTATCATTCAATGCTGCTAACCTAAGGAATAACGAATAGAAAAATAATAAATACAGTTTTAGAGTTTATTCCTGAATAACAAATATTGGCACTGTTTAAAGGATTTGTCGTTAGGCACGAATAAATCTGTAATGTTGTTCGTGAGAATATTGTTTGAAAGGATTGTGTGAGGAATAGATATCGCAAATAGGCAGCGTCGTTTAATTGGTATGGAATAAAGAAAAATCTTCCTCGGATAGTATACATTCATACATGTATAGAATGTTTGAATTTACGACGCAGCTAACTAGTAAACTTATTGATTAAACTGTACTGAAACGTAGTACGAGTAGTTTCTGGGAAGCAGCGCGGCTAGCGTTGCTGAATGGAACTGTGAGAACCGGCTTGTCACTGATAATTCAGGGAATATCCTGAAGGGGGCCTCAAGCTTGTTACCGATCGATATTTACCGGCTTAGAGTAGAGCAGATGTGGGAACTTTGAATATTGGACTGACTTTATTTTCAGACTGTAATATATTTATAATGGTATTTTTATAAATAGATTTCCACATTTTATGTCTATCTTGTTTGAGCAACGAATTGAATAACGCAGAATAGAAAAAGGGTGATTTCACATAGATATCTTTTATATCCACTAAAAATGTTATCTCTAATATTCATAGTCATGCCAAGAAGAATGAATTGTAAATTAATGATGAATAACGATGATGAATATTTAAAAAAATACTTGAAGAAACTCGATTGAATTCTCAGGAAATATCAGTACCTAATTCTTTCTTAAGTCAATTAAGTTATCTTTATAAATGACGTCGTAATATCAGTTTATCAGTTACTCCGACGTAAGCATTATTTGCAATATATCTATCAAAGAAATATCTTGAGAGTGATTTCGTTGTTGGATTAAATTTTTAATTTAATTTATCAATAAAATTAACATAAATTGTTATTATGCACTGGGCGATTTCAAAAGCACCGCAATCAGTTTCATCATCGTTACATACGTTTCACGCGTTTGAGAAGTACGTGAAGATAGTACGTAATTTGTGTTCCAGATTATTTTTATGTATCGATTAATTCCATCGTTGTATGAATTCTAGCTAGACTTTCGTGATAGTAATGCGAAGAAAATATTTAATATCTTTGAACAGATGGAACTTATCAGAAATTACGAACAAAGTAACGCAACTCTGTGAAATGAGAAAAAAAGGAATTTTTTCTTTTTTTATCTATAATTTGATCGTCAATTCTCTTACGAAATTAATAGTTACTAATGGCCACCTTTTTTTCTGTAAAATTCTATTTTGCATATAATTTCTTCAATTCTATATATTCTATTAACTATAACGTATATTTACTAACAAAAATAATTCATTTTACGTGATACTCTTTCTGATCCATAAAACGTAATCGCACGGTATCAAACACGCCTCGTCTAATCTAATCAGTCACAATGACAGCAAGTTCGAAATCAGGCCACTTTTGCCTTCACGATCTGCTTATGTCACGAAACGGGTATGGTCATGTTTATTCGGCTTGCAACCGAATGTTGATAACAAAGGAATAAAGAACGAGAGTAGAGTGGCGTGGTTGGAGCATCGGCGATGATCTTACGTTCGAAGAATAGGCTTTGCAAATCGTCACTGTGGAATTTGCAGATGTCGATCGAAATTGATAACTCTTCGATTGCGACTTTAGAACCGTAGTGATCTTATCTGAGCGATGATAATGCGATTATATAGAGTCTATGGAGACTTTATTCGCTTACGTAGCTGATTGAAAAATCTGGTGAGTCTAAGCCAGAAACTTTGACTGAAATTGTCGATTATATCATATATATCATATATAATACATCGAAAGTACCGATTGTTTCAATGTAGAAGTGAATTGCTCCAAGTGCGATCGATATTGAAAGGAAACGCAGTATTTATATAATGGAAAAGGGAGCAAACACGCGGATAAGCTTTGTTGGATACAGTAATTAAACCAGTAATTAAACTAAAAGGCAGCTGATTACTTCAATAGGACTGGATTGCTCGTTCCTCTTCCGAGACATCGCAAATGATTCATCGAAGCTGTCTGGGAAAGATCAATGAGGAATTTAATTGGTGCTCAAAACCAGGAGAATCGATCATAGCAAAGATTGAAGATCGAAACACTATCGTAGATACATTACAATATTGCAAAGTTCGGTCATCGATTATTTCTAAGCCGTCTTATTACGACGTCAGAAATCAGATGACATTCCACTGTTACCATTGTTCTACAAGCCTGGATCAGAGGGTGATCTAAATATCCATCCTAGGAACAGTACGATTGTCTTGCATCAAAGAAGAGGCCGTAATACTTTTTTCTGGGAATGCGTAGGAACAATAAAAAATCAATTTCTGAGTAGTATGAAATCAGTAATCTGGAACACGAGAATTACTTCATGCATGAAGTAAAATAAAATACATAATGAAATAATAAAAATACAACTATATTAGTTATGAAAGTATAGAATAAGAGTGAAATGAATATTTTTCTGACTCTAAATTCTTCCGAAAGATAATACGATTTAATATTATAATATTCAGTTTTCATGTAAAGTTTATCATTTATGTCCGTGTACTTTTATTTTGTCCGAAAAAAATAATAATCGCGATTTAGAAAATGCTAAAATTCAATCCCTGGGATCTTGATGTGTCGTAACGCAATTGCCAATGTTGGCACGCGTCCGAATTCCTTTAAACTCGTTATCATTAAACGGATAATCGAGAGCCGAATAAAATTGATTCACTGGCGCCCGCGCGTAGGGTTAAGAGGGTATTATAACAAGATTATACGAAGCGGAGAGAAGGCTGAATGGGTCCTTGACATGATTAACTCTTGTTGTAGGTGGACCATGTTTCGACACGCTCACGTTGATCCTGCTCGTTGTTCCACAGACGGATCCTTTCGTTTTCATTTTGTAGCAAACAAATTAGCCAGTTTACGGTGTAACACAATTTCGATGTTGATCCTGTTCCTTACACGATACTTGAACACGCATGCTTAATGTTAAAACTCCTTTTAAGATTAAAAGGTTCTTGAAATAACACAATTTTGAAGTGAATATGATTTTTTCCATTTCTTTCTCTGAATTTTATGTTATCTATCTTATTATTATTTTATCTGTCTATGGTGCGTATGACATTTTTCAGAGATATTTGTGTCCATTGTGAAGCACAATTATATGAAGATATAAATAGAAAAAGGAATGAAACCTGTTGTAATAGGTTTGTGTATAGATGCGTCGGTAATATTGATTTTTACAGTTGTACAATCCGCGAAATGACACCTTTGTCATATAACAGATAGGAAGAATTCTTAACAAGCGAAGGACTTTCGCGTGATGGCCAGTTACTCGCGATAGAAAATTACGAAACACTTTGTTTCAAGGGTGGGAATAAACTTCGTTTGTTCTATAGAAGGCACTCGATATGTCTAATGTCGAAACAGAAGTGACACACATACTTCCTGAACATATGCTCCATTCTCACTACGCAAAGCATATGTAACTACTGTAATTTAATATCACTCGCAATTGATTATTCTTCTAATCATCCCGGCAATTTCTTAGAAATTGTACCTCTAATAGAAGAATTATTATTCAGCTATATTTTAACCTTATCTGCTATTCATCTGCCTATCTTACACATACTAGTTTAATAATAAATTTATAGCATTAATATGTAAGTATATTGTTTCTCTTCTTTTGTACGTCTATCTGACTAACCTGTCTTGTAATTTTTATGATTCTTTAGTTTCTAAATTTCTTCGTTCCTTCCCAATACCTTAATCTTAAATTTATTACATTCTTCTATGTCTTCTCTTCCCTCTACAATTATGAATTATTTTCTTTTTGTTTTTAAATAATAGAAATTTTCGGTACCACAACGTAGGAATGTATAAGTTACTCTATTAACGTTTTTCGTTTATCGAATCTTTTTACACAATTTCATCGGCTGGACCTTAACAGATTTAAACGCAAATTGTAATCTAAACGATCCCTCACCCTCAGAACTCGATTTAAAAAATACAGAACTTCACACATATTTCTCAAGGCACACCGTAGATAAAGAATCTCTCGTAACGTGAGTCGAGCAGAGCAGTACTCGTAAACCAAACGAGTTTCAACTTATCTCGCGAAGGTCTGGGTTAGGCGTGCGCCAACAGAGCGCGGCCTTGCCGATTTGACAATGCCGATACTATACGATGGACCAAGTTGCCAAAAATGGGGGCACGTTTAAAAATCTGGCGCCAGGGTGAATTGCATCACCCTTTGTTAAAGTCGTTCCGGCTTTACATGTACTACCTACCTACAACGTTTCAACTGTCGAATAGTGGATCTCTCAGCTAGTCAAAGAGCAATGGGTTAATCTTCGTTTACACGCGACGTAGACGAAGGATTGCTTAATTGTGCCGCGTGAATTATTCAACCAACAATCGAAAGCCTTATGTGCGTCGATCTTAAGCCCAGGCCCAATGAAGCAATTCAGAAGGCACTAAACCTTGCGAACAATGCCGCTTCTCGAATCACTTAACGAGAAATCGTAATTTCCACTGATGAGATTTAACATTATGTAGTTTGAAAATACCGTGACCATTTTGAAGCATTAAATTAGTAGTAAAAATGGTGAAAGTTAAAATGCTTGGCTCTGGCCTTTATATCGTACGGGGTGTCCATGAAAAAGATCCTTCAGAATGGTGATAGAGGGGATGAAACGACAACATGTCCTACTAATATCGTGCCGAATATATGAATATATTGGTTAAGAAGCTGTCAAATCAATTAACGTCATCTAGAGTGCTATGAAGTAATTAATTTATACAAACAAGGCTAAGAATCAGGAAAAGTTGTATAATTCTGCACTATGTACATTGCAAAGAATGATCGATAGATCTAGAGAGAAACGGCAGAGTTATCTAACGAAAATTTTTTGGAAGTTAAAAGATTAGTATTTAAAATTTCGTAGTAATTTTGTTAACAAAATGATGATTCATAAACCTGAATATCTTGACGCAGAGGTGGAATGGCGTTTTCCATGCCCTGGGACGGAATGCTTTCCTTGGAACTGTTGGAGAAAGGAGGAATGCTCTTAGCTACTATTCAACCTGGCTGACTAATCGAACGATTGAATGTTGAAGAAATTTAGAATCGAGTCCATCTCACGGATCAGTAATACAATACGATGTCAATTCCACTTGCTGAGTAAGTATCTTGCGAAGTTGCTTGCATTCGAACTAGGACCTACGTAATGTCATGGAGAATGTGTCATAGTTCTAAAAACAAATGAACATTTGCACGATACTCAGAATTCTATTATATTCCAATCTTCGATCGAATATTTGATGACAAAATTGTCGTAAATAATTTTTTTCTAATTTTTGTTATTTTATATCTATGACAATTATCGATGACGATTCATACTCCATGATAAAACACACATAAGAAACAATTCTCAAACGAAGTGTTCCAATCAGCCGCCTTCTCCTTTCAAACGTCAATTCCCTCGGTCAAACTTTTTTTTTGCCAACTATCGAGACCATTCCCTAAGGCCATCCTATTACAGACATAGCCCGCAGCGTCATCGAACGGCAGCAATTAAGAATTAAAAAAATAAAGATCAACCAGACCAATCTACATACATCAGAGTCTCTGTTGGTTTCACCTGTGCAATTTAAATAATCGCCATCCACGCTCCTGTCTTTTTTATCATATATCTAGAAAGTCGTTCTAAACGCTTCGTTATTGAACTATTTGCACCCACATGCGAGCGAAGGGATGTGCTCATTCTAGTCATAATAAAATACAAATTAATTGTCAGTAAACGCATAGCATACAAGCATATAAGATTAACTTCTTGAATTAACGGCAGATTTGCCATGATCGCTAGATTATTGGACACAATAATAAGATGGTAAACCAGGTAATTGGCAATTTAATGACTGAGTAATTTTGTTGATCGTTGAATTTATCTACGGCTGTAGATCAAGGTGGCTTATTGACAGTGGTGTTCTGTGAAGCATACCGATTGACCGTGGCGGTAGTTCGACCATGACGAACCATTCTACAGGAGTATCAGCGAACTGCGAATGTGTAACGCGATCGTAAATTAGGTAAGTTGTATCATGGAAGGTAAAAATTTTATGGAATATCTGAATGTAGAATAGAAAGTAAATTTGCACATATGATATGCTATTGGATTAAAATGCGAATTCGGTGATCGTCATTAAAAATAACGTAGTACTTTTTAAGAAAAGCTGTGAATTCTTTACAAACTCTATTGATGCTCAATGGATTGATTAATCCGCGAAATACGTGAATGGTATTACAAACGATTGCATACCATAGCATATTTTATCGCGATGGCGACGGTAGGGCCATCATGTACATACCACCTTGAAATTCGAAAAAAAGCCAGCGGATTAATGAAAATCGGATGAAACTCGCGTTACCGCCCTGAATAAAATTCCAAGTTTTTATCTCCTCATATTTCTGTCAATGAGCCGGTCTCAATCTCCGAAACATGTTTGCTTTAACACCCGATTGAATTTACGAGCTCTCTGTATCGTTTACACTCGGTATACAAGCTGGTTACTTGCAACGTGCAATGTAGTTGAATAACACGAAGAATTGCGAGTTTTAATTTTAGTACACATACTGGTTCTCCATGAACGAAATAAAGGACATCGTATGGCATGTAATTTGACAGTGAATGCAACTTTGGGTAAGGAATCTGACGAAAAAATAAATTGCAACTTTTCAACAAAGACAAAGTTGATAAAGTTCATTTTATATATAACAATTCCTACGTTCGAAAAAATTGTGCTTCGAGCTTTAAGAGAATCTCTCCTCTGTGAAAAGCATAAATTATTAATTAAAAAATCGTTATTCGTACGATTCGACGTTCGCAGATGTGAGAATGAAAAGAACGCAAAATATTCTTTGTTACAAATGGACACAAGTGTCCACACATTTTGTCAACTTGAACTTTCGCCATTCATCTGCAGCTATTGTTCCTTAATGGTGCCTACTCCCTTACCAAAACGGTGGATCGATGCTTCACAGTATCGTAACTTCATGAATTATGCAAATGTGCACATCGTACCGCATAACGTTTCGACTAAACGATTTGATTAATGATCCTCCGTCCTATAAAATGTTGGATCAAATTAATTTCGAACCGTATCGCGAATGATCAATCTTAGTTTTCTGGAAAACTGACCTATTCCATTAGATTTCCATCCTAGATTGCTGGAAGATATAAGTTACTAAGAAGCACTTGATTTACTTGGTAACAGTAGACAACGCCGATTGCACTACATTTTGGACGAGTTTACGGATAAGGCCAGCGAATTCTCAGCTGACGCATCGACTTGTAGTTAGTACACGTCTCTATTTAAGTGGCAGTTCTGTCGCAACTGTTTCCAGGAAGAGTTCTATAACATTTATCTCATTTAATAGAGAAAAGATAATAGTTTCAAAAATTTTGGTATATTCTCCGATTGATTACTGAATTATAGCATAGCGATTGCTGCATTTAAAAAGGTTCGAAAATGTCACCTTTGACATCACAAAATGAAATATTTCGTTCGAAAAATTCCACTCAATATGATTTATTACTCTGTTTACTACTTTTTTTACATTCTTATGTGGATAGACTGTTCGTCAAACTGTTACACTTTTACTTCCGTGATCTATAGAAAGTCATAGGGAAGATCGGCATCGTTTTTCGATATCTCGATCGAACGTGGACTTGACGTCACCGTGACTGCTAGTTACAAGTTCACTCTCGTTCCAGACTCCTTTGTGATTTCTAAGCGAACTAAAGACGCAATGTGTGTGTTTCGAGACAACTTTCTTTCCTGTCTACGATGCTCATTGAAAACTGGATTCCTCCCGCGTGGTTTTATTTTCTTTCCTTTTTAGCGTGGGCCGTTAACGCGGGCTGACGCCGATTAAATTCGGAAACGTCACATTTCCCGCTCGAATCTGTTCTGCGTAATCTTTCTGACTAATCGATATTAAAGAAACAAAATGAAATTGGCCCAAGAAAAGAAAGAATCGTGCAGTCTTGTATAATGAAATAACTATGCAGGCTGTTTTTGAGGCTTCTGAGTACAAACTTAGAGAAATAATGAAGCCAAAATCAATTTCTTTAGAATGAAATATCATTTTATAGTTGCAAGAAACTTATCTCGTGATGATGTAAATTATGAAACGATTTCTTGATACAAAGAATTTTGGCAATATTATTCAAATCGCTTAGGTAATTCAAGTATGTCTTTCATCGATAAAACATTATCAGCCAAATGTCATATCGTTCATGAGATCATATCCAACAAAATTTATGACACACAAAGATTTAAAAAGATTGCGTGTTCGCGAGTTACGAATACCCAATGACAGTGAAATTGTTCTTTCTCCTTTCTCGTTCGTCCGATGATCTGAACGAAACGATCACTAGATCACGAACGTAATTTCACGAGAACGATTCAAGGCCCGGTATCCCTCCCAGCGAATAATTCTACAATAGTTCAAATTGCGTGTGACGTAAGACGGGCGCGCGATTACTTTTAAATGACTCTGCGAAAACGAAGCTTTTGTGGCGGCGTTGGTTAAAATAACACGGATTAATACCGATAGCACGATATAGGATGAATAGAACGTGTTGATTAATGGTCAAGTAACAATGATAGAAAGAGAAACTACAATATGGTTTCGTAAAGAAAACCGTAGTGCTCTGTTAAAAGTAACGAGCAAGAAAGATCCCTCGTCACACCGAGTAAAATTGTAAGATACTTCAAATAAGTAACGATTATATCGAACGTGTTCTTCTCAAAATATTTTGACATGTGAAATTTTATGCGATTTATTCTTTGCGAAACGATCTTTCCCGAAAAATACTATAAATAAAATTCGCTCGTGTGGAATATGGCGCCTAAGTTACGCTTTTATTGAAGATTTTATTGAAGAATCAAAGCAATAAAAATAAAGGAACGATATTCCGTGTTCTAAGTGTCAGTAAAATCAAAGCAAATTTGACATTACTACTTTTTAACCTCGCGCATGCAAAAATTTTCATAGGATACCTATTACAAAAAAATCTTACACTTCCATATTCATTTATATTTCCATATTTCTTTCGTCTTTGAAAGAGCACGCGATGTTTCACAGCTTTGGATGTTTAACGACTTCCCTATTGCCGCTAATATTCAACGGATTCGGCTGACGAAAATATTTACTCGATATTTATGCGCGTGCCTGTGGCAGCGCCGAAAGCAACCCGCAGCTGTAGGAATGGGGTGCCATGGGCCAGCAGCGTATGATGTAATTCTGGAGAAAGTGGAGGCAGAGAACATGGGTCTTACGAGCGGACATCTTGGGTGCTACCAACGCTGGAATGCGAAAAAGCGAAATGCGTTCGGAGGTGGATCACGGATCGATTACGTAAACCGATTTCGGCCGTGTGTATAGCAGGCGACGATTTAATAAGGTGAAGTTACGCGAGGACGAGAATGGATCTGTTCCCTTGTAATTGAAGAACCGTGTAAAGGAAACGAAATCTCCGGTGAAATTAGTTCGCTGTCTTTGTTACTCCTTTTTTACTTTTTTCTTTCCGGATTAAGTATCGTTAATGAGTAGGCTGCAGGCGTCTATTCATATTTGTAAATGGTGTAAATTCATATTTTTATGGACAAGAATTTTTTCACTCGTTAAATGATATAACGAGTAATTTATTTTGGATGTTTTATATATTTTTGTTTATTATTGGCACTCTATGCATCTTGTGCATTTATGCAAATTTTAATTATCTAAAAGTCCATCAACACTCATGGTCTACTGATCAGATTGTAACGAGTAGAAAAGATATAAAGAGTGACAAACTTACCAATTCGAAAAGCTTGTGAAAAGTCTGGTGCGATAAATATTTGTTTACTGTAATTATTACTTCCTCGAATATGCACGAATTCTTAAATTTAATGTTTTACATTGTAAACTGTCTAAAGTTTATAAGAAAATTGCAGATTGCAAACATTTCTAATTTATGGAAAGTAGAAATAGTCAGATTGAATTCTAATGCTTTCCTTGACTCGCGTTTTACACGGAAATAACGAAAGAAGAAATTCTTGACGTTGAAAGAAGGTACATTCTGCGACGATGAGACCTAATAATTTCGCAACTCGCGTCCTTCGAGTGCGTAACACCGTTATGAAAAAAAATGACTTATTAAAAAACCTTCGTCCTTCCTCTTCAAATCTAATTGCTTCCTTTAAAGCTACGTCCTTGCACACATGAAATTGCAGCCACCTACGACTCTAATTGCGAAATACGAAAATTGCTTTTAATTGTCCGCTTGTCTGTAAAATTTATCATAATTTATTTGTACGAAATTCTTTCCATTTATTTTTTCATCTTCGTATTTATGGTTTTAATTAAGATACATTCGGTTTGGCGATAAATTTAGTAATAATTCCTTGATGAACGATAAGCGAAAATTATGCCATACGTCACAGCCATTGTAATGAATTTACGTTCAAACGATTCCTCTTCACCTTTCTCTAGCAAACGCAATTAAGGTCTATACACGTTCCTTAATGTGGTACGTAATACGTGACATTTCAGAAAATGCAGAATTTTCCATAATATTCATATATTCGGAGGTCGTGTAAATATAAATCAATCGGTAACCAGTTTGCGTTCATTTTCGATTACCTAATATACTTTAAAGGGTAATCGTAATTTAGTTCCTTTCGAGTCATTTCGAATTGCATTTAATTAAGAATACGATTTTTAAGCTTCTTTTTCAAATCTAAATGTATCGTGATCGACTTATTTATTATAGTTATTTAGTTTATCGTTGATCCGCATTTATGAAATAATTCACTCTTATGTGGAAAATGAAAATTCTCCATTATGATATTGAACATAAGTAGGATCGAATATGGATAATAATCGTCGTGCATTACAAGGCAAGTATACTTATACACTGTAAATTATTCCGTGAAATTCTTGTTTGATTGCGTCATCGAAGGAGTTGTCAGGACCTTGACAATGCAGAATCGTCCACAGTGTTACTAGTTTACTATACTTCATTATTATTATTTCCATTATCAAATAATGGAACTACTTTACCAATTAAATTTTCATCGCTTTCAATTAGAATTATAAAGCCTAATTACTCCTCAATTACAAGTGCCAATTATCAAGTAAAATAATATGGGGAAGCCGAAGTTAAAACTTTTACTTGGTCATTGTAAAGTTTTGCATGCACGAAACCGATAGAAATTGAATCTTCACAGTCGAATAGTCACAGGAGAGTTGCTACATTTGGTCGAAGGTGCGATCCTCTTTTAACCGTTCGTTTCGACTGTTATCGAATGCAAATAAGCTCTCTCCTGTCGAGTAAACTTTCGTGTCACAAAGGAATCGGCTCGTCAAGAATCCACTTACCTAAAACAAGTGGTTCAAAAGCCTGGGGCTTATCTCTGACGTACTTTTGTCGACATCTTAGAACTCACGATCCATCCTTTTCCTGTCAAGATGTAGAAATTGAATTTCATAGCGAACACGCTTGTTATGGTCTCCGACGTTTCGGAAACTTTTTCATCTACGAATTGTTAATTTCATTATTCCAACACCATCGCGTGTTTTTCCCCAAATAGGTATTAAGACAATTTTAATTAAATTTCATAAATATTTGTCAAACGACAAGGTCAAAGGAACTGCGCAAAGATTTAAGAATGGTCGCATCTGTTTCAAAAACAATGGGAATACGTACACGATTTATCTTTATACGTTTATTGTAAAGCCTAAAAGTAGCAACAAGCCCGTTCTCATGTTACTCGTGAATTTGCATACGCTTCTTCTATATCGAATAAATTAATCGTAAATTTGTTGCACAGCGTAATTTGTCGGCGAAGTGTCGTTTTAACAGATGCAAAGATTTCATTATGTGGTCATAAATTCTTTTTACATTAAGCTCTCTATAATCTTACGTAATACTTAATTCCATGCTTATTGGACAACCGTTTTTATTATTAATGAGTACTCTTGGATTTAAAAAAAAGAAAGAATCTTATTTAAATCAACTGCGTCATTGGTATTGTATTATTTATCATCCTCGTAAAATTTTTGCTTTCTTTTCTTTGTTAATGCGAAATATTAAACATTGGCGAAAAAGAAAGGTTTATAGCTGGGATTCGTAAAATTGAACTTGTAAAAGAATGCAAAAGGAGAAAAGCAATAACCTTTTATATTATACACGAGTAGGAGTGTGGTTGAAAATATGGTTTATGGTGGTACCGTGGCTTTGTCACCCCTTACGTAACCGCAGGAACTTTATACCCACCTCGTGAGGCCCTCAGGTACTTGGGTGTGGTCCCTTTTTCCACATAAGCTCCATTTATCGAATGATCGCCGCAGATCGATCAATCCGCACGCTTTGAGAGATATAGACATATTTCTTCCGTGAAACGGAACAGGAACACTTGCCCGTTTCCTTTCGACATTTTAATCTATCGACAACGCGGTGCTACTGAATATTTATGCTATCCCTGATATTTATGCTGCACGTTCAAAATAGATAGCCCGTTTATGTTGCTACGTAACATTTCCTCAGGATTACTCTTACGCTAGCTGCAACTGCGAGGAAAAATTATTACCCAATTATAAATTCTGTAACGTGGAACAAAGAGGTGACCGTTATTTTCACCCTTAATATAAAATTATCTGACGTAACTTCAAACGTCTGTAGTGGATACAGACAGGAATAGATACGAAAACTACGATCAACGCGTGACATGGAAAATGAAATCGATCTTTTCTATCGAAAGTGACATATTTATTTGAAACATTTAGATATACCCGTGTATGCTTCGAAGCAACAACAATTCTTCTGTCTAACATTTCTGGTTCTGTACAATTGATGAAACCTTTTAATCAAAACATAGACATATTAAGATTAAGAAGAAGTAAGAATGTCTAATCTACCAAGAAAGGCAAGGGAACAGAAAGAAAAAAAGGAGACGCCGGTGCGGTATTCAACGTGCATATTCATGTAATTCAGCTAGTCTTACGTCCGCTTTCCTGACCTTGCATGTCCCCGAAGTCCTTTTATTGTCTGGCTTATACGATATTTTGGCAAGCTGCGTGCACGAAGGCCGATTCGCGTGTAAATTACGAAGGAGAGAAAAGGAGTGGTTACCCAATGTGACACGAGCAGACCGATTTCATCCTCGGGCTTTGTGTTTTGACAGATCATTGGTATGATAAGACGAAGGCATTCCCTTTATTTTCAAGTACAAGCTTTTACGTCGTCGCGCCAGATAAATTTGTAAGCGCCTCCTAGAGGTTTTTCCGCAACGTGTGGTGCATATCTGTTTCTGTTCCACTTCAAAATAAAGATTCAGGGATTTTCGGACGTTTTATTACACGATAAATCTCGACTTTTTATTACGTAATAAGTTTAATACAATCGTGGCTTTTTCTTGTTTTTATTTAGCTGATAATAAAAGTAGCAAATATATTATAAATTATAATAATCAAAAGTCAAATAATGGTAAATTAAAATAGAATAATGATAATGTTCTTGTGAGTTTGTTATCGTTATAAAGACCAATTTTATTTATAAATTATTCATACGCCATATACCATGGTATACACATTTCCAGGAAAATTGTTTTCATCGAGCTAACGATACATATTTCGATTGATTTACAACATATCATCCATTCCTTTATAGAACCATCGGCCATTTAATACTATTCTGTCATCTAATACGTTAATACTATTATCCAATGCAATAATAGCTATAATATTACATATCTGTTTAACGCATATTTCTCTAGCAATCGACAAATGAGCAATGATATTCCGCAGCCTATTAAACTCTAATTTCATCTAGCTTCATCTTCGCAAAAAGACACACATTCATCGTCCATAGATAATCAAAAATTACTACAATTATCAGAAGTACTAAGAATAACTCCTACTTATAAAATCAGTATGCGATTTCCGTGAAATTGATTATCGAGCTTGTGTCAAGACAGATCGAAATCGACGGTTCATCGCGTGGAAAAAAAATATTTTCCCTATCGCGTAATGCTACGTTTTGAGTCGCGGAACGTGCTACCAGTGCGTCACGAAGAAACCCGCGGCACAAGCAGAGTTTGTAAAAGGCGGCACGGCCACCTAGACGCCCACAAGGAGGTAGGTGTCTCCTTTTCAAGTTGATCGCGGCCTTTTTACGGTCTCGATAATTTTCTAAAAGGTTCCTTTCCCTGCGTGGTGCACGTCCCAGTGCGTGCATTGTTGCCTGGTTGCACCAGATCGCCCGAAGCGTGTCAGTGATGGACGCGTGCCGCTTTTCTTTCGTCGTCACCGCGGATATACAGCACTGTATAAAAGTTTAAGATCATTTTATGTTATCGGTCTCTTAATGGCTAGTCAAATATACTTGTACGAAGTATTTTTACATGTTTTTTTTTTTTAAGAAAATGCGTTGTATAGAAATGAATCTTTAAATATTCTATTTGTCACGTTGATATTTACGATGTTCTCTGGTTTATACATTTTGAAAAAACGCTGCGATAAATACAATCTTCGTCGTCGTAAGTAATATAAGAAACGGAAAGACATTACAAATGAATTAAAATTTTATTTAGTTAATGATTTGTGATCTTTGCACGGCGCTGTAGAAGCAGTATAAATTCTCGCACAACGATTGATATCTGTCGGACACTGAGATTTTATTGCCGGAGGCGTATACGCAGGACGGTTTTTATCGTAATTTGTTTAGTCAGGACTATTATGCACCACTTGTTTTCCTTTTTTTCTTATTTAAAAGAAATCTAATTAATTCAGTTTCTTCAGAGAGAGATTCTACTTTTCTTCCTTTTATATAAATAATGGAAAAAAAATCTTTTATCCATGTAAAATTAAAGGAACTGTAAATGTTTATTTCTCGTTGAAAGATCGATAAGTTTGAGCGACGTGTTCCTACGGATCGGAGAAGTGAAGGCTCGTAAATAAAGGTAATCACAGGAAACGGATTCTCGTTAAAAATCCGGCGTCGACGAAAATGGCCAAGAGCGCCGAAAGACCATTCTTTCTTTCGACACGACGCAATATTTCATTGAAAATTTATCGCACGCGCAGAGATGTCGATACTATGTGGCAATCATAAAGTCCGGCACGGAAATCGCGACAGTGGGACCGTTCTTCGTCGCTCTTCTGGAAAGTGACGTAATTCGTAGGAAGAAACTGCAATAACGCGATACACGTATGCAGACCTGGATATTCGCGAGACGACCTTATCGATGATGATTCACCTGATCATCCATCTTGTTTTCAGTATGGGCACGCGATATTTTATTGGGAGGAAATCGGTCCTGCTGAAATAACGGCACAGGGAAAAATGAAAAAATTTCCCCTCGATTATAAATATTCCCGAATCCTGCATTAGGAATCGGCGTTCGCCTCTTTACGATATTGAAAAATTGAAAAAAATTTGGAAGTTTGAAAATCTCAGATTTGAAAATGAATAAATTTTAATTTCAGGTGAAAGGTCTTACGATCAGAATCTTCAGAGTTTTTAACATCTACAGAACATTGAAACGTTGATTTTAAGTCTTCGAAAAATTCTTTATTTCTCTAAGTGGATAAAAAAATTCGCGTTTCAAGGAACTCATTGCTATCCGAAGAATTAGGAAACAACTTCGATTGTATTAACTTTTCATTGGTCAATGCAAATATCGGTCTTATCACGAAACCAAACTATCCGCATTGAGTCGCCAATGATTCTCTACACCCTTTCTCGGAACGTAGTTTTCTCACGACTCAATCACTATGTCGATGACGATCTCCTTTCAACGCTCGACCTACAGTCAGATATCGACCCTTTTTTGGTTATCACCTCGATCGATCATGGTTTAGAAAATTTCTGGAACATTACCTTCATAGTTATCCGATCTCAAACGTATCATTGTTCCCATATAACAATGACCATTTATATTTTCTAACAAACTATAAAAAAAACCCGCTCAAACCATGAGAACATATAAAAAAATTCCAAGCTTTACGAGCAAAGAAGTAGTAGGAATGAAGTGTACATAATATAATATACGCAAATGTATCTATTTTGGAATCAATCATCCAATGTAAAAACCAGCGATTTGTTATTAACAACGGTCAATCATGAGCTGGAGAAGGCGCGATGAATGTGACGCGCGTTAATTCGTAATACCTTTCAACGCGAAGTAATACGCGAAACTTTCGATGACGTAACATAGGTACGTACAACGGTGATCATTGTCGATTAGCATACGTCGCTGATTAATCCACCGGGCAACTGAGTTTGTCGTGGATGCTGGATACCGGATAGACCGGTTAACACGTGCAGCATTATGAAAAGGATGATTCGAAATGCTCCAAGTACAGTTGGAGCGAAGCTGTCGTGAAGCGTGCTTCTGGTCAGCTGTGAATCAGGTACAAAGGACATGTTTTTTCCTCTGAAAATAATCCAGATCGCGAAGCGTGAAATAAAACTTTGCAGGCGGCGCGTTGACTCACCGTCACAAGAACGCGTTTCCTCGTCCCTTTCTCGTCATCTCGCGAAAGAATTACGATGTTTCATCGTACGGCGGCATTGTACTCGTTGCAACTATCTTTCGAAAGGTCAAAAAAGATTCTGTAAGGATGCTCAGGCTGTCCCAGATTACAGCAGGAGGATCATCCCTGAGATGACAGCCTAACGAATGACAGTGTAAACAGCGTGTAGACGAAAGTGTTAAAAGCGCTTGGCAGTTCGATTGCAGAAGCGGAATCCTGCTTATCCTAACTCAGTCGTTTAGTAAGACACTAATCTTACGCAGCATGGTGTAAATCGTTAACAATAGTAGGATTATTACTGGAGAAAAATTGATTCGATCTGTAGTCATCGTGAAAAGTGATGCAATTTCTTATTTTTAAAAGGCACTAGCACATATATGTAATTTTTCTATTAAGTTTAACAAGTTTTTCAGACAAAGCAATTTTGTTTGGACGCAAAGGCAAGATCGAATCGTGTATGCTTGGTATAAAATGATATTTCTGGGATAAAAAAGTTGCCTTGGAAAGGGCTAGTCGAAATCTGATACGTTTGTACATCCAGGTTTCACATAGCGGTAGCCCATTGTAACATTCAACCAAGGCCAACGCAGTAACGTCAAAATTTGCATAAAAATCGTTGAATCTTTCCTTTGTTATTTAAAACTCGCCGAAGTCCCGAAATTTAGTCACCCACCGGTTTGTTAGATCAAAAAAACAGGTCCCATCTTCATATATTCAACGAGATTTCGTATTATATATATTTATAAACGCTTATGGTGCATCTTTTCATGTGTATATTACGCAACCACGCTGCTTTGATTCGCCCACACAAGCAAGAAGCATTGCTAAAAATAACACCTTACGAAGTAATCGAAAAACCCATCGTATCCTCTCTAAGTGCTTCAATCACTATTGTCAACAAACTCAGTGTATCCGCGAAAAATTCTTCAGACGAAGTCTCGAAGTTCGTCTATCGAAAATCATTCGAGACTCGCAATGCATTCACCTTGATCAGCTGACACGGAATAGGTTGTATGTGTGTCGATCTACGATGAAATAGAGAGAAGGATCGATCGAAGGATCAGAAGTGGTTCATCTTTGACAGTGATTCGTCATTACGAAGCTCAGCGTACCTATTTTTACGCTTGAAATTAAAATCTGATTTTCTCTCTTACGAAATAATACATTTTTTCATGAGAGAAATACGTGACCTAGCTTTGCTATCAGCTATTATTTAGAGTAACCAAGTACCATAAACGAAGAAGTAATAATATCCAGTAGCTATCATCATAGTATAATATTCTCCTTTTAAGCGTGAAGGCATGAAAGCATTAGTTATTTACTGGATTGCATCAAGACAATTGACTCTGAGCAACGTATATGTCAGTAATAACGAAAGAGCTAAGTTAACTTTTTTCTTGAACCCTCTGCGGTGCCATTTGAAAACTTGCAAATTACATATGCATATAGCCATGCTCTTTAGGCCTTACATTATTAACAATTATTAACTCCTAGTCTTTAGATTCAAATAAGATGATTAAGCAATCCCAAATCTTTTTCTCATAGTTGTACAACATTCTATTTAACTAATTTAACGATCAGTTTGTGACACGTTGACATAAACTTTCGTACCTTACTACACTTACCATATCATGCCTAAAGGCAGTAAATTATTATTGCCAGAGTATTATATTCTACTGACTTTTGCCATTAAATCTCCACAACTTCTGCGGTTTTTACAATACGCACTTGTATTTCAAAAATGTCGGAATTTGATTATTTCGAATTATATATTAAAAGGATAAAACCGTCAAAGCGAGATTTCAGAATTTGAAAAAGGAAAATAAGAAAAATAATTATTCCCTACTGTCTATTCGTTTTATCAGCGTTATGCGTTTAGTAAATAATTTTCGTAAATTTCCAAGTAGTTTCTTATTTTTTCCTGAAAAATTTGTGACTTGTGTTCGCTCTTTAAATACACACAAATTACTATCTCTTTTTTATAATTTGGCACTGTAGAGAAATTAAGAAGCGAACAAAACCTAAAGGTGATCAGCTTGACTTGTGAGTTCCTCATTTTTTACATGTATATATAGGACACGAAAAGGTAGTGAAATTCAAACCGTTGGGCAGTAGTGTACGTGTAACACGGAAAGTGTTCCGATCTGGGCCAGTCCGCGTCACCCCACCCGGCATCCGGTAATCCGGCGGTTCGGTGTTAACCGATCTCTCGTCTCCCCCTCGATCACTATATTCCTGCGGCTCCATCTCCCTCGGTATTTGTTCCTCGGCCGCGCTTCTATCCGATCGGTAGGGTTTACTAAGAGAGCACGAATCCTCCGAAGGTTCAGTGCGAAACGCGCTCTCGAACTCGAAGGATCCTTCGAGCTTCCTTTGATCCCCCACCTCGGACGTCAACCGGACGAAAGACGGAAAGAGAGAGGCTTTCCTTGGCTACGAACAACGCAACACCTCGTAGACGCTGTTTTGTCGTCGCTGCTGTTGACTCTAACGCGGGAAACGTCTTCATCGGCTCCTTCCCCGAAGAGTCCCCTCGATGAGCGACGATCTTGGGGCTCGAGCGTCGATCGTTTGGATTACAGTCGCGGACCGGATCTAACGGATCTCGGACGACACTGAACGCAACAGAGGACTGGGAAGTCAACGGGATGATCAACAGGACGTGCTTGGCGGTCCTCATTGGGCTGCTGGGTCTTGCTTGTGGCTTGCGTAAGTTTGATTTCATGTTATGTTTTTGGGGAAATTCACAGGGGTTGCTGGATACACACGAGATACTTAGAAATCAGACCGATCTACCTTTTTCTATGTTTCTTAGTTTTAATAGCAGGATATGTAATTCGTGTTTAGTTCTTTAGAAATAAAAAGCTTAATATCCATGTAGTTTGATTTTTGTGTGGCTCATACGTGTAAATTCGAAGGGTGTTTTTAGAAATTCGTAGAGTAGGTCCCGGTTGGCTTATTGATTTAAAAATTTGCAATTTCTCTGTGGCATGTTACTACTTTCGTACAAAAATGTTCAATGATTATGGAAACATAAGTAAAAAAGCATTCTTCTATTTGATTTGTGGGCCAAGTAAAGAAATCGGTATTTTCGGCAGTCCTATATTAATTTATTACTAATGTATGGACCGTAACTTGTTTAAATGCTACGATTGATCCTTCACTCATTTCTTACTAAATTCATCGTTCATCTTGTACTAGTTGATTCAATCTAAAGAAAGAAGTATGTGTCTGATGTGCTCCTTTCAAGACGCAGTCACCGTTGTCCGTGATTATGAATGAGAGCGATGAGTGGAGAACACATAATGAAGTGTAACTGAAGTGTACACTGCTCTACGTAAATAACACGTATTTCGTGTTATTCACACTATTCATTAAAATTTGCAGCGATTACTTACAAATTGTCTGTTCATAAAATTAATTGCTCTGCACATTACAAATGCATTTCCGTAGTCCCGATATTTCACGACAAGATTCGTTTCCCGTGTCTTGACATTTCAACTTATTCTCATCTAATTCTCATTCCTATTCTTTCTTTTTCTTTTTTTTTTGTCTTTTTTTGCTTTCCAATAAATTCATAAATTCCAGGTACACATTACCAAAACACTAACAGCATCACTTGATTACGAACATTTAAAGTAATTAAAAGAATCGTATTAAGACACCAAAGTTATGTCGAACGATCATGTTCAGAGCATTTCTTCGTCTCTAACACCTGCAGAACGGCGAGTTACCATTAATTCTCTCGTTAATTACACCGAGCGTCATGTAAGTACCTACAATGATTGTGCGACATCTATCTTCGCTCCCTGATCTTCTTCTCATTTCACGCGATTTCGCGATCGTTTGATATATCGGGAACGCGTTGTCCTCTAAGGTTAGATTGCGCCATTCACAACTGGAGCAACGATCCGTACAAGGACGGTACACCATTTACGCTGTTAAATCCGGTCGATCTTCACTCGTAGCACGTGCAAGAAACTCCGAGGAACAGATTCCTCTGATGGGCGGTGCGTACGTTACCCCATCTTTCAGACAATCGGTAAACATACTTTCGTTTTCGAACGTAGTCGACGATCACGCGATTTGAGAAAATAAAAACGATCCATCGTCCGATCCACCGTACTTTCTCCGTCCGATCACCATCTTATTGAATTGGCGAATTTTGTTAGGCAGTCTAATATAATCTCTGACATTTCGTATCGTGAAATAATCGTAAAATAAAGATTTGCCACCGTTTGTATTCTCCATTTATAAAACCTAAAGAGATTTAAGAAGTGTGTACCAAGTTTAGGTGATCGACACTTTTCTATCCTTCTTCATCGTGAGAATGCTTTCCTCGTAGTCGCTATAACAAACCCGACATTAACTGCAGAATTTATTAATAGTAAATGTCGCTAGCTAATCCGCGAGTTGTTTTCTCGTGCGGAGCATCCTTTGCATGATTCTTCTTTTTCTCGTCGACGAGTCGCAAGGCTGCGTGGCTATGTAAACGACTATTATAGCAACGGTTGCATAGTGTACGCGAAGGATGATGTCAACGGTAACGTCCAATCAATGTACATAACAAACGCATCTTTCGAAGCTATTAATTTTTGGCTCGTTTATATTTTCCTATGCACGGTCACGGAAAATTACGGCTCGATCCCGTTAATTCTAGTTCGTCTTCTTTACAATGTAAGTCACCTCGAGCACGTTCGTTAATGGAATTGCAAACATGATATTAACAGATAGGCTCGTTGGTACTTTATTAGTATAATTTTATGGTTTATCTCATAATGATCCAACACGTATAATTTATACCATTAATGATATAGGTTTATTATATATTAGCGTTATTATAATAATATAAATGATAAATTTAATAAAATAAATAAATAAATAAAATAATGATAAATTTAATATAAATAATATAATAATATAAATGATCAAACTATTATGTTTCTGACACTGGATTCATTAACTAAATTTAGTAGCAATATCGAGGCTCAAAAAATTATATTGCTTCAAAATAATTTACATAAATTAAAGAAGAACATAGTCTCTTCATTTATTTTTCTTATTGCGCTATTTATTTCCTATGTAAAATAAAGCTATATTAATTTTTTATTTAAATATCATTGCACATCAATAATCTTTTGTGTGATTGAATAATTGTTAAAATAGATGCTTAATCAATTTTTAATCAATTTCAGAATGCCCGAAGCAAAAGCTATCACCAGGCAGAGAAGTAGTATGTTACACTTTCGTTTCCGACGTCGATCAGCTAACAGAGTCTGTGTGCAAATGCACCTCTTTGGTACAACAAGGCTACGACGTGCGAAATCTCTCGGTTTCCGGTAAGTCCCAGACATATTTCATTAGCGATATGATCGTCGATAGTCGTATGCAGTTTCAAACTAATGCGTTAATTTTAACGTAAAATCACGGCCGTTTGAAAGACATGTCCCTTGATTCGCGATAATCGCGATGATCGAAGCTAGACGATTATGTCAGACGATTTCTTTGTCGATATGAACAAAACAAAACGTGCAGAAGTCATCGTAGTAACGTACTATATCCGGAAAGGAACATTCTTGGAAATGGATATTTTAAAAGTTTCAAACGATTAAGATTTTTCAAATTGATTAGTTTTAATCGTAAATCATAACGCAAATCGATAAATGTAATAAGATAGAATGTGCATACGATGAATTAGAAATTTACTAATTAAAGAGTACGTGTTATTTTAAACATTTATTCCGATCATATGAAAAGACCGCAATTTCGAAGGTAATTACAATCGTTAAGAGGTTTAACTTGGAAGATTCTGTCGAAGGTAGGAAAAACTTTCTAGAAAGGAAAACGAGGTAGTCTTAATAAAAGTGGCGTGAATGGAAATAAGATTCCCCTTAATGTCATGTCGAAACAGTGAGTAATAATTTTTTAACGTATTTTTCAGATTAAATATTTATCGATAAATACGCGTATCAAGCGTTTAACGGTGCATAATTCAAATGATTATACGTTCTGCGATTGCGTAAATGCATACCATCCATATAAATATATCTGTATCCTTGCACTTGCAACAGGATATCGAAATCCAACCACAACGGGAGGTATATTTTTACGTCTAGTGATATCGTCAGCGTTGAGAAATCAACTCTCGGTTTCCGTCATCAAAACTTGTGTAGATGCGTAATTTATAATAATGATCCTTCTATGAATCTTACTCGTTTCAATATGAAATTCCTCATTTTTCAATCAGGATGACCAATTAACATATATTAGCTTGATTATTCGACGATAAGCAATAAGAATGATTTACATTGTTGTATAATTGACGGTCATCACATCGTTTCCTGTTATTTGAGACGCTAAAAGAGAATAGTTGCATGATTACACGTGCTCGCGTCGGCTATTTTTGGTGGATCTTGCCATCTTTATTATCACGATTAACGATCGCTTGTCATTGTTTTAATAAATGATTTAATACGAGT
This sequence comes from Bombus flavifrons, assembly GCF_040668555.2. NCBI lineage: Eukaryota > Metazoa > Arthropoda > Insecta > Hymenoptera > Apidae > Bombus > Bombus flavifrons. Next base: position 3,183,476 of record NC_138455.1, on the reverse strand, counting down.
TCGTTGGCTCTTCGCAGTCGGCTACCACAGATTTCATCGATAACCATAGTGATCGCTGAATATTTAGAAACAATGTTCGTGATATTTATGATATCGAATATGAATTATGAAAATGAACGTATTTTAATTACGACTTATCATAGTTAAAAAAAAATCAGGAATTGATATGCCAAATTTATGTACTCAAGATTTAATAAATTAATGTCAAAGATAGACGCGTTAAAATCGAAAGGAAATTCTAATCGCAAAGGAAACAAAGTCAAAGACTTCCCTTGAACCGCATGGACAAAAGAATCTAGAAGGGAAAATCTGCTTTGTGTCGAAGTGCGTCCAGAATGTATAAAATCGAAGCAGAAACGTGTTTGACACGGGACGTTGCATCGCTAAAATATTCATACGAGACAATGCTCGATGAATATTCAAGCGTGAATAAACGATGTTAATCCTCGACGAGTATCACACATTTTACACCCTTTTATTCGTGTCAAAAGTTAAGTCTCGAAGGTTCTAATATGCCAATTAATTCGCACCTTTGGATCAACAAAATCGCAACGGAACGATTACATTACATAATCTCAACAAGCTTGTCACTTCGAACTTCTACTGTTTTCCAGGGACATTTACTTACTTAACAGAGGTGTCGAAATAGTTGCAACGTTTAATCGATTGCTTATCAATCATATAATTAACGACGCTCGAGGCTTTCAATTAAATCTCTCGAGTTCTTGTAAAAGTATTTTCACTTTTACGTACACCTGCGTTCAAAAGCATGAGGATACTTAAAATTTTCAGTGCAATTATCCAGTATAATTTTTATTTCATATGGAAGGTAAAATATTTATTAGATTATTTATCACATATTTCCTCTGAAGTGATACGAATGAAATATGTAAAATTTAGTAACATTTATTATAGTTAAGCAATTACACCGTAATACTTTTTAACAGGGATATATCTTGTATCTTCGTACCCCTCGATCATCGTTGAATAATTTATATTTTTTCCCAATTAATTTCGCTATTAATTCTGGAATTTTATCAGCAAACATGTTACGTGGCTATATTCAACATTTCATTTAACTACATAGTATGTTATACCATGAAGAAATACATCGGCATGAATTTTCTTTTTCCTTTCGGATATTTATCCATATTCAGTTCGACTTTTCGACTGGCACGCGTAATGAAGTCAATGCCATTGTTATTAAGTGGTTGCGACAGCGTTGTTTGTCCCCATAAATCTCGCCAACTTTTTGCAACCGTTAAACCCGCAAAAATCGGGCGGCGTGCGAAGCACTGTTAAAGCACCATCTGTTGCGCAACACGAAAAACGCCCCGGTGAAAGAAGACGAAGAAGAAAAAAGGAAAGAGACTGGTTTCGAAATTTCACCAAAATCAATTTGTTATGCATAACAGAGTGGTGGTCGGCTGACGACGGTATGTCACGCGTGAAATTCGATATTCGTCGTGCCGACCGCGGATCACGAGATCGAGAACGAGATGTGTAAAAGGTGAAAAAAAGAAAAATAAAGCGAAAAAGGGGAGAAAAGAGGGGGAAAACTGAAAGAAACTCAAAAAGGAACGAAAAGTTCGAGACGTGAGAAAGAGAGACGAGGACAGAAGTGTCTACACGAATCTCACGTTTGTGACATAATCGCGCGAAAACGAGCTGCGTGCTGATCCTTCTTTTTCTCTGGTTGGTGTACCCTTGCCATGAATGGTTGCGGCCGACCCACCTCGTTTCGTGGAAAAAAATATCTTTTTGATAACGACGGAGCCAGTTTCAATTAAACTCGAATGGCAGCAACGAATTGGAACGAGTTTTAATGCGAAACTTCGTTTCTTCGTTTTGTCTTCGGCCAGTGTGCTAATTGGTACGATTGCGTGTTTCGTGACAATATTTTTAGACACCGAAGGATTGACTTCTTGTCGATACAGGGTGTTCAAAAATAAGGATCAAGAATTTTAAGGGTATAACGAGAGGAGCAAAAGTGCTTAATTTACAAGAATTAACAGATTTTAGAACGTAAAGTCAATGTTTCAAGACTTTTGTTTTTTTCTTAACATTGTACGTTCTTAGAAAAATTGAATTGCTTTCACTGACTATGAATATAGATTCGTGTCGCCATGCAAAAAAGAAAAGACTGTTCCTGCTATATGTGTTTGGATAAGTTTCGAAAAACGTCGCATGTCCATACCAAATTCGTGCATGGGTGTGGCTAATGAAACGCGAGGACAGTGGCGTTGAAAGTGGTTCTTATAGATGATCCAGATGTAACAAATATCACTTTCCCTCGAGCGCTGCTGAATCTTATTTTGCGTGTCAGCGTCCATTCTTGTTTCTTTAACATCTAGTCTCTTTCTTGTCTGACAAATATTCCAAAGAATAATAAGATATTTGCGAATCTTTTTTTAATTCAACGCTTTCACTCGTTTGTAAGAATGAATAACATAATCATGATACAATGTTCGTGTATCGATACAATTATCGTGTTTCATACGACTTAACCTGTTATGCGAGTATAATTACATGTTGTTAAAATTACTAAAGGGAATCCATCATCGAACTTGTAATTGATCTGCTTACGTATTACCAAATTTCGACTAAACCAGTTTCCATGTCCTCCATTTTATACGTAATTTCAAAGAAAAAAAAAAAGTTAATTGAAATTATATGTCTCCAAACTCTTACGCGACGTACTTTGGTAATTTTACTTTGGTACTTTGGTCTATTAACATCATTCCTGAATGTAATTTGTTTTTTAAATATTTATTGTACGTAATGTCTGAAGGTATATACGAAGTATTGATATACAAGACATATCGAAGAATGATAGAAAATTTTAACTATAAGGATGCTATACCTTTACATGGGAACAGGTAATAGGAAGTAATTTTTACTGTCATGGCCAATTATAAAAATACGTGAAAGTTCGTGATTAACTATATTATGGAGACAGAGATTTCGTTTCATCTAACAGCATCGTGTCCTGCTGATTGTGCGACGAAATCGACAATCACGTGGAAAGGAAGGCGGAACTTCTAGCGGACAGTTCTTTTTATTTGTAAGCGTTACTATCACAAAATCTGCCTCACAACTAAGCCACTTTTATGAAAGTATACCTTAGGAAATGTGAACTGTGAAATTCAAGGAACATAAGAAGACGACATGGTAGTGGAATTGCAAAGAAACAAAAATCGATAGAAATGTAAAAAAAGTTGCGAAAATAATTACTTGTTACGTTAAAAATTGGTCGTTATATCTTTTATTCTTTTCCCTCTTTTTCTTCTTTACAACCATTTATTCATTTTACGTATTTTTCAGGATTCGAAGACTTTCAGAAGTCGTTGAAGAAGATTATTCCAACACTTCAGTTCGTGATTTCCGTGGACGACCCTGGAAAGACACTAAGCACTTCCGGCACAGTTCGTCAAGAGATCACCGCTCGTTTGATCGGAGTTTTGAAAGAGGCAATTATTTATCCATACTATCCGTCAGTTTAACGATATTCTGCAGTTCCTCTCTAAAGAATTTTGATCGATTTCCACAGGTTGATGGAGTCGAGTTAAATATGACTGCAGGATCAAAGGAACGTTTGGTTCACTTTGTAAAGGGGTTGAAAGACGAATTGGTGAGAAAATCATACGATAAGAGAATATTCCTGGTTCTACCCACAAAATCAGAGGAACTGGCTAAACAATTCGATCTGAAAGAACTGACCAAGTGAGAACTTTTCTATTTCGTTTAATCAATTTGTCTAACATTAACAAATATTTCTAAGAGTAGTAGATACTTAATATTTTACATTAAATTATGGTTTGCTAGGACCAAACAAGAATCGATTTTTTTCAAGATTAGTTTCCCTTCCACGAATTTTAATAATTTCGATACTCTTTCTTTTACGCAAGTAAATTGGTATATAAATAATCAACATATTACCTGTGTGCATAAAATGCTTCATAAAACGTTATAGCGATAGTCCATCAGAAAAAAATCTCATTACGGCAATAAATATACTTAAAGATGTAATCGCTATTCGCTACTTTTCTATAATTAAATATTATGACACTCTTCGACTTTCCATACCTTCTGATCTTCTGTCACAATCATTACCTTTTGTGCGTCAAAACGCATTACAAAATCTCTGTACACGCCTAGGCCAGACCTGAGCTAGACACATTCTACGAATCATGTACCGGGTACATTTAAGTTCATGAATTATTGACCGACAAGTTAAGTGAAAACGGATTTAGTAAAAACTACTCATCCATGTTCGGTGTATCTGCCTAACCTTGTGCCAGTTGCCGGCTGGATAGGTTGTTAGGAATGCAGCGACGAGTCGATGCACCACTTGATTGTACGATTGTCCGCGGATTTTCACGCGCCTTGCAATTAACGGAATGGCCGTCAGACAGTCGTTGTACCGTTCGGTATTTTTTCATTGAATATGGATAAGGGATCAGGTGCAAGGAACGAGACGACCGTGAATGCGAATGAGATCGAAACGACGACGAAAGTCATCCACGTTGAAAAGATCGTGACAAAGTGAACGTCAACGCAGCGAAATGATCCGCTCTTTTGTACGCGTTTTATTGCTAACTAGATTCTGAGACGAAAAGTCTTTTCTGTTTTGAGAAGTATCAAGCAAATGCTTTCTCTGATTTTTATAGACTCTATGGTAATCATTTCTCTGTAATCTTTAACTCGTATAATTTCTTTTCGTATCTCTCGTGAAGTAATAATGAAACTTCGAGAGTTTAAGGGTAGAGCTTCGCACACGTATTTGTATTTGAAACAATATTCCTTAGAAAAGTGCAAAAAGAGAAAGGATCGACCGATTTGTTCATAGACCTATGACAAAATATTCAAATTACAGACCTAAATAAGTAAGCGAGTACATAAATGCTAGACAAACCATGCCCATATTTCACATATAATACACAGGATGTTTCATTGAATATAGATGACTTAAGAGTATCCGAAGCGGTTCTTGAAATATAAATGAGATCGCTCTCAATGTGTTCTCTAGCCAACACTTTGAGGCAATTGTAATCAGCTTATGAGACAAGCAGCACGCTCTATGGGATAATTACGTTGTTTCGAAACACGAATATGATTCATAGAATTTAATAAATCGAGTGGCGATTATTTATCTAATTTTTCCTTCTTACTTTTTTTTCTTTTACATCCGTAAACATATTGATGCAAATGACGATGAGAGTTCCGTGTTTTTCGCTGACAGATACGTGGATCTGTTTACGGTCCCGACGCACTACTTGGTCGAAGATGACGAGGCCAATCACACTTTTCATCCGTCAAGATTGATGGGTCTTTTCGACATGTTTAACGCCGACAGTTTGATCGACTTAATCAGCGGTTTGGGCGCGCCTAAGAGAAAAATTCTGGTATCAGTACCAGCCTCTGCGTACAAGTTTACGCTGAAGGATCAGAACGATAATGCCCCAAGAGCGCCAACTGAGGAGATGCAACCGGTTACCATTGATCAGAAACAGGTGTGACATCAATGATTGTTGCGAACAAATTTTACTAACACTCAACTGATAAATAGAACGTATGGAGATTATAATAATTGCATACGATTAAACTTATCGGCTATTTTTTCAGTTATGCGATTTGATGACCAACGGAGAATGGACGGTGGAAAGGGACGAAGATCTTACTGCTCCTTACGCTTTCAAAGATAAAATGTGGATTGCTTTCGAAGATAGAATATCTCTATCCATAAAAGTAGGGACTTTTCACTTTTATTATTGAGTTTTGGTTTTGAGCATTTTGATAGATAGTTTTGCGACGAATTGTTCTTTTTCTTTTTTAAGGGAAAATATGTACTGCTTCGAGATCTTCCTGGATTGGCTGTGCATGACGTAGAGAATGACTTTAAAACTAATTGCGGAATGCCTCTTACACACGATGTTCATCGATCATTTTCAAATTTCAAGAGGAAGTCGAGAGCCGCTGTTTTGAACGCTTTGGAAGATGATCTACACGTAAATAAATATATTTATAATAATTATACTATATATTATATTATATTTTATGATGTTAGTTAATGTTTATCGATTGAAGAATCAGGATGTTCATCAGTACGCCACCTTTTGGCAAAAGCTCAGATCACAGACTGATCTGTACTGATATGTATCAGTAGATGGTAACGTTGTTTAAATTAATTTCAGTTTAGATCAAATTTAAAAATTAATAGAAGTAAATTGTTATTTCTGTATGCTTTATTAATAGTACACAATTAAGTATCAGTACTTCGTTTCTTTATTAGTACAAATGTTATAAAGTGTTCGATTAATTGTTAAATGATTTTTAATTTCAGCAAAAAGAGCTTGAGTACTCGACTAAAGTCAAGTCATCCGATTTTCGAGTTGTTCGCGTAGTAGACACTGAAGGACACATCAGAGTTGTTCGAGAAAACACGCAAACCGAATTTACTTGCTCTAGACAAGGATACTTTGTCCATCCTAAAAGTTGTAACAGGTACATCACTATCCCCAGCGAATTAATCATTGCTCGAATATGGTTTCGCTTCTTGTTATAATGGAAATGTCCTACTTGCTCCTATAGATTCTATCGATGTGTTAAATTCAACCAAGAAGTGGAAGATTACTCCGTATTCGAATTCGACTGTCCAGCAGGTTTATCATTCGACGAGCGTACAGAAGTTTGTGTTTGGCCAGGCTCCATGCCTGAGGGATCGCCATGTCCTGGAAGTAGCGAAATTGCGCCAGTAACTCGAATAAGATTCGAATGTCCTTCCAAATCTGGCTACTATGCGGATCCCCAAAATCCCCGTTGGTTCTTCGCCTGCATCGACCTAGGTTTATATCTTGCGTTGAATAATTTTTCAATTCTGTTCGAAACATTTCATTAATTAAAAATTTTGATGACAGGAGGTCCTGAAATAATGGCTTACGAATTTCGTTGCCCGTTCGGTCTGATCTTCGACGAGCAAAAATTAATTTGCGAGTGGCCTTGGTTGGTAGCAGGCTACTCTGGTACAGGTTATACAAGATCAGAATATGACGGAGGGTATTATGGCACTGGAACTACTGCAGGTACTGGTGGATACTATACAGGAGCATTACCTCATGGTTACACGGGAACATCAGGAGGAGGAGGGTATACTGTTCCTACTGGATCAGGATTTTCTGGAGCAGCTGGTGTTGGTCACGGATCGTCGTTTGGACAAGGAACAAAATATACTGGAAGTGGGAAAGAAAAGGGATACAGTGGAAGTGGACAAGGAGCAGGATACACTGGATCAGGTGTAGCTGGTCATGGAACCACATATGATGGTCAAGGAGCTGGTGGCTACTCTGGAACAACTGGAAGTGAATATTCCGGAGCAGCAGGAGCTGGTCATGGAACCACATATAGTGGTCAAGGTTCTGGTGGTTACTCTGGAACAACTGGAAGTGAATATTCTGGAGCAGCAGGAGCTGGTCATGGAATATCATATATTGGTCAAGAAGCTGATGGTTACTCCGGAGCGGGAGTAGCTGGTCATGGAACCACATATATTGGTCAGGGTTCTGGTGGTTACTCTGAAACCACTGGAAGTGGGTACTCTGGAACAGGAGGTGCTGGTTATGGCACTAAATATACTGGCCAAGAATTTGGTGGACATTCTGGAACAACTGCAAGCGGATATTCTGGAACAGCAGGAGCTGGTCATGGAACCACATATAGTAATCAAGATTCTGGTGGTTACTCTGGAACCACTGGAAGTGGATACTCTAGAACAGGAGGTGCTGGTTATGGCACTAAATATACTGGCCAAGGATTTGGTGGACATTCTGGAACAACTGTAAGCGGATATTCTGGAACTGCAGGAGTTGGTCATGGGTCTACATATAGCGGTCAAGGGTCTGGTAGACATTCTGGAACAACTGGAGGCGAGTACGCTGGAGCAGCAGAAGCTGACCATGGAACTCCATATACTGGACAAGGATTTACGGGAACAACTGGAAGTGGGTACTCCAGCGCAGGAGCAACTATAACATCTGGTCATGGATATTCAGGAACTGGCACGAGCTATACTGGATCGACTGGTAAGGCAGGTTATGGAGGATCAACTGGCACAGGATATTCAGGAGGATCTGATACGGGTCAAGTATCTACTGGCACTGGATTTACTGGTGCAGGCATCATTGAACAAGCAGAAAAAAGTGGAACAACTGGTACAGGCTATACTGGATCTACGTATTCTGATGCTGGATCTACTGATGGAGGATATTCAGGAACAAAGGAAGGATCTATTAGTGGAGGGTATCCAGGAACAAAGAGTGGGTCTAGTGGTGGAGGATATTCAGGCGCAACTGGAGGAACTACTGGAGGTTATGCAGGGTCAGGTAGTATTCATGGTGGATCTACTAGCGGAGGATTCGCGGGATCTACTGCTGGCGGATATACAGGAGCAGGAACAACTGGTGCTCATGCGGGATCTACTGGAGGATATGCAGGGCCAGGTGGTATTCATGGTGGATCTACTGGCGGGGGATTCGCGGGATCTACTGCTGGCGGATATACAGGAGCAGGAACAACTGGTGCTCATGCGGGATCTACTGGAGGATATGCAGGGCCAGGTGGTATTCATAGCGGATCTACTGGCGGAGGATACGCGGGATCTACTGCTGGCGGATATACAGGAGCAGGAACAACTGGTGCTCATGCGGTATCTACTGGAGGATATACAGGGCCAGGTGGTATTCATGGTGGATCTACTGGCGGAGGATTCGCGGGATCTACTGCTGGCGGATATACAGGAGCAGGAACAACTGATGCTCATGCGGGATCTACTGGAGGATATGCAAGGCCAGGTGGTATTCATGGTGGATCTACTGGCGGAGGATTCGCGGGATCTACTGCTGGCGGATATACAGGAGCAGGAGCAACTGATGCTCATGCGGGATCTACTGGAGGATATGCAAGGCCAGGTGGTATTCATGGTGGATCTACTGGCGGAGGATTCGCGGGATCTACTGCTGGCGGATATACAGGAGCAGGAACAACTGGTGCTCATGCGGGATCTACTGGAGGATATGCAGGGCCAGGTGGTATTCATGGTGGATCTACTGGCGGGGGATTCGCGGGATCTACTGCTGGCGGATATACAAGAGCAGGAACAATTGGTGCCCATGCGGGATCTACTGGAGGATATACAGGAACCTCAGGAGGTTACGGTGGAACTTCAATACCTGGTCAAACTATTACATTTGGTACTGGACAGTCACAAACACCAATTTTTGTTTCTTCTGGCACAACTGGAGCTGGAATAGACCATGGTGCAACCAGTATATATTCACAGACTCGTAAGTTTATTCTATAAAACCATCTTATCTTTACTGGGACGAAATTAAAATATGTATATAATTTATTTTCATTTAACTTATAGCTGGGCCTATTATCGTGGAGAAACCTGAGAAACCAACCTGTCTCACGAACCTGTGTTATGGGTCTTCTCAACCATCAGGTGGTCAGACCCTGGTAACAGACGACTATGTTTCAAGCCACGGAGCTATTTCTGGAACAAATGTTTACCAAGGTACGACTGGATTCCCTGGAAGTTTGAATGTTACTTTTGGAAGCCACGTACCTTCCATTGGAGGCGTTACGTATCATGGAGGCGTCACACCCGCTGGTGGCTATACAGTGACAACAGGTACAGGTGCTATCGTGACAGGACATGGTATTCAAGGATCGATCATCACTGGAGACTCCACTCCAGGGACGTTCGTTACCCATGGAGCTACCCCTGGCACAATCTTCTCAGGTTCTTCTGACCAAGGCACCATAATAAGTGGAGGAAGCCGTCCAGGATATACGAAGACTGGTCTAAGTTCACCTGGCTATGTAATTAGTGGCGGAGTCAAGACCGTATTCCCAGGTTCAATCAGTTCTGGAACGACAGTTTACGGAACACCTTCACCTGGTGTCATAGTAACTGGAACACCTTCACCTGGTGTCGTAGTAACTGGAACACCCTCACCTGGAACTACTATAAAGGGTCAATCGAGTCCTGGAATAATTCTTACAGGACAAACAGCTCCTGGTGTGTCTATTGGGGGATCTATCGTGCCAGGAACAGCCATTGGTTCAGGTTTTTCAACGCATCCAGGGGCTGTTGCTCCAGAATCTCCATTTGGAACTAAGATTGGAACCACACCATCGACTTATGTCACCGGCTACAAAACTAACGAATACCATGACAACGGAGGACGTGGTACCATTAGATTTAACAATGGCGATGTGACCACCAAATACACAGAAAATGATATTCCAGATTATAGACCAACTGGCGGCAATATTTTGCCAGATACTCTCATTCCAGGAAGCAAAGGTATTCCCGGTGTATCGCTATCTAGTGGCTTCACTAAGACTGGACCTACCAAGACAGGCTTTACCACTGCTACTTTAGGTGCTGGTGGTAGTTACGTAATTAGCACTGGAAAAACTAGCCCCCCACCTAATCCTGACCATATTGGCGCCAAAGCTTTCGAAGGCAACGTGGCAGGATATCCAAAATCATCTACCGAGAGCAGTGCCAAGACTTATTCAGGAACATTCTCAACTTATGGTCCAGGCTTCAGTCAGAAACCTTCAAAGGGCACTGGATATTCCTATCCCACACCTAGCATTCCATTTGATACAGGAGTGACGAAGAATTTGCCTATTTCTTCGACAGAGAGTGGCATCTTTAGTGGAACTACTCCAACGCCGTTCTTGAAGGTTGAAGTGCATAATACACCAAAATTCGGTGAGGCCGGATTCACTAGTTCACCTGCAGTTGTGAATACGTATCAGAAACCAAGTGGCTTTACGCGTGCACCATCTCCAACAGGAACACCTGTGCTTTATACCACTGGTCCATTGGAAAATTACAAGACGACTGTCTTTGAAGCGGCTAAAGTCCCAGTTACCATCTCTACTATTCACCCAGTGATCGATACCGGATACCAGACTGTCATATCGTCGACGCCATTGCCTGTAACTATAAGTCAAGATAAATTTAGCATTCAGACCAAACCTCAGTTTGGTTTTGGAACAAAGACTTCTCAACCTGGTATATTCGGAGATCGAGGTTACGTTTCTAGCACGACACCAACGACTGTATTTAAAATATCATCGAAGTATCCTTCTGGAGAACCACAGGTATGATTCTTTACAATTTTCGTACATAAAAATGCAATTCTCTTGTTATATGATTTATTGTAATTCTACGGATGGAATTTTTTAGTATGGTTATGGACCTACCACTCCATCATCTGGTTCTGGATACTTTACAACTTCGAAGAGCGTGTTTGAACATGTGACACCGTCTGGAATCTCAGAGTCACCGAAACCACAAGTGAGATTTTAAGAATAATTATACTAAATCACTGATTACTAATTATCAATATTTACTAAAAAAATATTTCCATTTCAGACTCAGTATATACCTGGCGAATCTATTTCGCCAGCTATTGGAGTAACTTACAGAAAACCATTCCCATTACCTGGCGTCACCTATCGACAAGAATTCACACCAGCATCTGTCAAATCGTACACCACTGCTCCATCGGGCATAGGATCAGGTCTCGGCTACAAAGGATCGCCTACGAACATAGCAATTCCCAGAGATGAAGTCGGAAAGCTCGTTACCAATTACAACAGAGGCACCACGAAATATGTTCCAAACCAATACGACGTTTACACAACAGGATCCGCAGCAGGAGTCGATTACTACCAGTCTCAGTCGAAGTTCAAACAGGGTTACGATTCATCGACACCATCCTCGGTTCCTAGAACACAGTCTCCTCTCACAGTGACGACTTACTCCGGAGGATACTCGAAACCATCTTCAGGTATCACGTATCAGACCACTGCCAAGTCTACAGCCGTAGGTAAACCCAAAGTGATTGTGAAGTGGAGCGATCTGCACCCTCTTCTCCTTGGAAAATTAGGAGCAGAGTGTACCTGCAGAGGAGATCCTTTCGCTAATCTCAGAGGTCCTGGCTCCAAGTTGATCAACTCGTCAAAGGGCAAAGTGGACTTGTCTAATTATGACGAATCGGAGATTTATGTAGATCTTGAGAAGGAAGGATCCTACGAAGATCAAGATTACCAAGTGACCAACTACGAATCGTCTTCGAAACAACCAGTTAAGATCTATAATGAACTTTCGAAAGCACTAGGAGCTACGAGCATTCAAGTTCAAGAAAAGCCATCGTCCACGTACTTACCAAGCGTTACTCCTTCCGTGGGAGTAGGAGGTCGCACTTCGGGCCTTTCAAGTCATGGATTAACTGCCAATTTCAGATCTGGAAAGAGTCTGAGCAACGTTGGATCTCCTATCAACTCGATTGGAGGTGGTAAAGGTTTAGCTTCCACTGTGGATCATTCTGTCACTGGTCCTATCGATGGTTCTGTCAATAGTCCTACTGACGATTCTGTCGATGGTCTAATCGATCGTTCTGGAGAGTATGAGGATAGTGTATCGGAAGAGATCATCGATGGAGCTACCAATTGCGCCAGACCAGGTCTGTTCAGACACCCTAACTTCTGCAACAAGTTCTATGCCTGCCATTGGGACGAGTGGAAGAAGAAGTTCACGCTTCACACATTCAACTGCCCCGTGCATTTAACCTTTGACAATGGCGCGGGTGCTTGCAACTGGCCTAGTATGGGCCCCGCTTGTCAAGACAATAACTTGTTAGTTTAGATGGTTCATTGTTGATGGGGAGGTCTTATGGATCTCGCATACCGCGGACTTCTCGTGACACCTTCATTTTTGAAAAACTGGAGATGGAAATTTGAACGCAGAGAGTTCTTATTATAAAAGTTTCTGAAAGAAGATAATTCTATGAATTTTGTAAAATTTTTTATATAATCTTAGATTAATTTGCTATGTTTGAATTTTATACAATCGTTATATATTTATTAGTCTTCTGATGTAATTCTAGATTTCTATTACGTTTTATACAACAATAATTATTTTATAGAGCATCGTAGATTGCAATTATCAGTGTACACACTTTCAGCGTTATTTGTAGAATATTATTCACACTAAAGTAATAACACGAAGTTTAAAAATATTGTTTTAATGGTTGAACGTTCAAGTTATGTGGCAAAGCATACAGAGCATGTGAGGTAACATTTAATTATAACGTAGTAACGGTATACGCTCAGTTTCTTTTTAAACTGAAAGACGTGAAACGCGCATAAGAGAATGCTTTTCCCGAGGTAACGAGAATGGAGACAAGGAGGAAGAAAGATCCAAGGCGATCGAGGTGCCGCGATGCGAAAGCACACTGTCCAGAGTGAAAGTCAAGCTGCACTCGCCGATTCGAATCGCCCGAAAGAAGTCGATAGTGTGTGCGATTCCATGTCCAAGACGAATTATTGTATATAACGTGCCCCACTCTTCCAAATTTCTAAATAACAACGAATTACCTTTAAAAAGAAGAAGATATGGAAAAAGTTTAAAAAGTTACAGAAAAGAAATTTTGTTTAAATAAGACGAAAGAAAAATGTGAAAATCAAACTGACGAAGCAAAAAATTGGTTCCAAAAAAATGATGAGGAGATATTTCCAATCAATTGATATTATCGTTTCTGTTGATCGTCGTTGACCTGTTGCTTTGATCGAATTTTTTTTCTTTTTTTATAATTGTGTCATTGACGATTTATATTTGTATATATATATATATATATATTTTAGATATCGATAACGCGATTTGCATAATTGACGAATCCCTTGAATTCCTTCACTTTCTTTTCCGGATTTTTCGTGCTTCCTGTTTAATACAGGGAAGTTAATTTTGAATATTCTTTGCGCACTGCTTAAGCTTGCCTTGATTCTGTGTTCATCTCGTTCCTATCTCTATTTACTATTTTTCCGCTTCTTCCCGATGCAATTATTATTTATTTGTCGCTTGTTACTATTGTACTAGAAGTTAAGGGTATATTACGACAAAAATCCTTGAGCGATCAACGATCGCTTCTCTGCGTCGATAGGAATTTCTTTTTATTATCTGTCTTGCACACTTAGATCGGAGCTTCGATAATCGTGCCATTTTATCGTGGTTGTCTAATGTAATATTACGAACTTAGAATAAATATGATAATTGTACAAAATATGATAGAAAATAATTTCAAACTAAATTTTTCCTGGATCCAACCATTTTCCGGATCTATTTTCCTTTTATCTTTTAACTATCGTTGCACCTATATTTTAATTCATTACGTTATTAAATAAGAAAAAGAACGCGTTTGTCATTTGTTGATACGGCCTGAGGTTAAACTTTCGTTTGTTCCGTATACGAGAGGTGTGGTCACCTTCCACTTAAAAATGAAAACGTTCACAATGACCTTTCGAATGAAATTTTCCATAAAAATTAGTTACATGACAACTTTTAAATGAATTGAATTATCATATTATTTACATTCTTCGTGGCTAATTACTTTTGCAATCGACAGTCTCGCCATGATCTTATTACACACTTGTAAAAAATCAGACGCGATAATCCTTGATGATGAAACATTTGCAATAATTAAGCGCAGCAACACTGTATGCTATAACCTAGGTAGATGGAAAATTGTGTCAACCAGACAGCCATAATTCATACTCGACGAAGGGCATTGAATAGATAGATAATAATGAATTCTATGCCGGATTATCCTTTCTCTTTCTCTTTGATTAAATTAAGAAAGTCTTTTAAGGAACGTGGGAGGGCAGTAATCATGGCAGAAGTGGCTTAATTCGTTCACAAAGTTCAACGTGTGACACTAATTGATAGTTTCAATAGATGACTCGTTAGCATAGAAAGCAGTTTGCTAAATGAAAAAAGAATGTGGCCATAAAATCTAGTTTCTCTGCGCTAACCGCAATTGACGCGATGATGAACTACGATCACACCTGCTTGCATGATTTTCACCGATTCGCCTTTTCAGTGTTTAATGGCCAGATCAACATCAAATTTCCAGTTTATGAGAGAAATCAACCACGATGGAAATATCTTGTGATATACACGAACGATATCTATTTTTCTCCACAATTAATCAGAGAGAATAGCGAGAATTGTGTGATGATTCTGATGTGTAAAATTCTACCATTTATTGTGCGGTTGAGAAATTGAAAGTATAAAATAATTGAATTATAATTTTAAGGCAATTATAAGTATCATGCGCGAGCGAATATATCATTCTACGGAATTATACGAATGTAATATTGTTCTCTTCAGAGACTGATATTCGAGTCGATCTTTGTAACTTTAAAGATGTCCCATTTCCCATAAAAAGAAATGGAGAGTTCGTGGAGGAGGAGGAATGAAAATGGAGGTCAGTGGAAGTAAACTCTATCTCAAGTGACCCACTGATACATTTCCATCGGCTTCATAAGTGGGTAACGCGGCATGCAAACACATTAATTTCATTTTATTCCTTATTTGTGATACAATTGTTTAAGAAATGCAAAAAAATATTCGCCTTTCTCCACAGAGAATTTTTTCGTTTATTAATTTCTTCTATTTCGTCGAATTCAAATTCTCAGTAAATTACATTTACGTAATAGTAGTGATAGTAGGTGTCAGATAGCGTGTTTGTTATATAACAAAAGTGTCGTTATGGAGAACAAAAGAAAGAAAGTTTTTGAAAAGGAAGAAGGAGAATTTCCTTTAACAACGAGCTCCCATATGAGCTACTAGCTACGTGATCACCATAATCATAACTTCATGCTTTCGGGTCCTTTCTATGTAATTCATGGATTGCGCAAAACTTGCACATTCTCTCAGAGAAAGAGCAGTTGTTTGACGAGATATGGAGAAGCATAATATTCTTTCGACATATTTGTCAACCACGTAATATTAATGAATTAGCATGACCAATGCTTGATCACTTCACTGTGTCAAGAATTTATAATTTTATTCTTATTTCTGTAAAACTTTAACAGTATAACTGCAGTTCTTTGGTAACATTTGTTAAAATTAAAGCAATTTATTAAAAAAAAAAAAAAAAGGAAAGTTATATGGTTATAAGTAACGTGGTTACAAATTCCTGTATTTCTATATTCCACGTTATATTCTATGTGTTAAGACTTCGAGAATTGAGGAATTTATTAATTTCTGTCATAGAATGTAGTAAGATTATACGTATGTTTAAAAGCGATAATGATCGCGACCAGGTTGTTTTCAAGAATCGGGAGTACTTTCAAAAACATGTAGAACCAGTATACGCAACGTGGAACCGAGGAATACGTAGTTTGAAAGGAATACCTAACTAATAAACCAAATAACGCGAACCGAAAGCCAAAGTGAAAGTTATCTTTAATGACACACAGAAATCGATATATCGTGGGCGCTGGAACTTTATTCTGATGGAAGATTAGCCACGCCAATTCTTGCATAAATTTCCATACGATTTTAAATAGGAAAATGTTTCAAGACTAGTTGTCCAGTGGTATGGAATAAATTATTCGCTAATTGCATAGGCGCATATACAAGAATGGGATTGAATAACCGATGTTCACGGAATTGAAGTACCGATTTACAGTGGCGTCGAGGAAGTGACCGAATTGCTAGAATTCAAACGACGTTACTGTATGTCAGAAGAGAAAATTCATTTCTATTCGCGTTCAGTTTACCTATAGAATTTTCTAAGTAATTAAGAATGAGCAACGAATCTTGTGCATAATTGAGATAATGCATACTAAACAAACGTTACCTCTAAAGTGAAATGTCGCTTGCAAGCCCAGGAACATGGTCGACTGAAGAAGAAATTTACTTATTGATTATGTACACCAGTTTGGAACCAAGACTAGTCGAATAACTATGCACTTTTTTGTATCAAATGTCATCCATTGTATAATGCAGTCCAATAATTTTTATAATAATATAATTATTGTGATAATAGGCGTATGTAAATATTAAAAAATACCGATATTACACTTGATTTAAAAAAAAAAGTTTGGAAATTAAAACGAACTAAAAATTTTAGCATTTCTAATTTTCTAATATTTCTCTCTTTGTATTATTTAATATTTTTTTTAATTAAGGCTAACACCATAGTAATAAACGCCAGATTTCCATCTCCAGGTTTACTTAACTTCGTATCGGAAAGCTTGCCAAACCAGCCTTCCAGTAATCCGATTGTCACTATCTACGCTCGGTTGTCCCTAACTGAAGTTAGCAGAGAGTGAGAAAGAGAGAGGTGGGGACTTAAGATCGAAGCACTTGACACGAGGAAAAGAAAGGAACGAGACGAGAGAGCACAGATATTGGAGGTGGCGTCAAGACCAAACTGTCCGGGCTCCAAGGTAATATAAAGGCGTACGTCGACTTCACCTGGTTCAACTTACCTGGAACATCGAACAGCTGCGTTGCCCAGCACGATTGAGAACGTTCGCCACTGCCACACCACTTTCTACCATCATGTGAGTCCCTTTAAGTGCTCGCTTTTTAAACCGCTTCTATTTCCTTAATATTGTACATTTATTAAATTAAAATTTTGTTGATATTTTTGATCGATTAGCAACGTGGATGTTTTCTGAATAATTTATATTCAGTTATTTATACAATTCTATTTCTAATTGATCGAATAACTGGATAGTAAATTTGTAGTTGTAGAATTTGAATATGTTGATTAATATACTCTTTTTTTTCTTTTTTTTATATTATACTAGTATACCGATGACGAAGGATTTATTAAGAAAACCTAAAAGGGACTTTGAAGAAGCTAATTTTTCGATGCGATAAAATTCCTGTAATTTTTAGTTTGATATTCCTTTAACTGTTCTATAATAAATCTGTTGTTTTAAATGATAAATCTTAGTATTTAATGCTGTTACTTAAATTTGGAATATTTCAAAATTTAAGCCAAGAATCATTCTTTTGAGTTGCTTGAATATTTAAATTAAGAGCAATGACAAGTTTAAAAATGTATTTCAATATTTAAGTACTTATTCATATATAATATCCATTTGTAGTCGATATATAGCATTTTTAATTTAATATAAAGATTCGAATAGTCCCGACTGTCTTTAAAAAAATAGTTTATCAAAGTTATAATGCAATAAGACAGATATTAATAATGACGATGAATATACCTTACTCTAGAAATAAGAATAATTTACATGTCGTTAGCGTATTTGATTTCATGCGTCGAAGTCGTATTTCAACCTTTCAACTAATGAGATGATTGTTAATATTTTTCGTTTTCGTTTATTGGAATGAACACTGACACAAGATGAGTGAAGTACGTCAAGAAGATCGTTCCGCATTCAGCCGTACATACATTATCTCATTAATTTATACTCCGTTATAAATGGATCACGTTGCATATTATATTATGATGTATGCAGATCCGTTACATAAGATGAGCAACATTACGTCCTAACACGATTTCAAGATTTACATAAATCATAGGTCTTCGTATTGCATTGCATTGCATTGCAATTGCAAATACATTTAAACGTTCCATAGAGAACTTGAGAGAAAAAAGAAATAATCAAGTAGTTCACCTATAAAATTATGTAAAATATTAGCGACCTAGAACAAGAGTATAAAATAGTATCTAAAAAAAATTCTTTTGTAGCAAAATTTAAATACCCAAGTAATTATCTCCTCAATTATTCGCACAAGTTTACAGCTGTAGGTATTGTTCAATCATCGTGTTCCCAAACACGTAAAAACCTAAATGGTTTCTACGTAAAGAATTGATCGAAATCGTTTCTGTGAACTACAATAAAATTCCGTAACGTAATATCGATGATCACGTAACAATAGTCTGCCATAATATATTTTCATAAAATGGGCAAAGTTGAGTCAGAGAATTCAATATGCACGAGCAAATTGTCTTTTCATATAAACTTAATATGGAATATATTATTAAATTATTTATACATATAGATTGTTAGTAAACAGATCATTAATTAAATCTTTTATAAAAGTTGAGTTGTGTGAATTGATTTTTCTGGTTTCATACGATTCTTATACATGCAATGTATTAGCGTAGTTGTTAAAATATATCATGAAGTCACGAATTGTCTCGTTTATTGTTATTCCGGTTAACGTGGGCGACAGAAACGTGTCGCACGTGAGATCCTCGCCTTGAAGTCCGTGAAAGTGAAAGGATTTCTGATTTTATCTTGTACAAGTAAATGCGATTCAGGGGTTAAAAGTGCATTGCGATCGTTGTGTACGCTCTAAACCATGCAGTTTATTTTTATCCTTTATCTAGACTTATTATTAACGTGTTCGAGCTAATTGAGAAATACTCCAGCATTACTTTCCAATTATGATAACTTAGATAACGAGTTGTTTTTCTTTGCATACTAATTAATACGAAACATTATTCTTAAAGAATCGTTTTTTTGGTACAATTTTCATGTTTGTTAGTCTTGTGATCTCGGTAACTTAACAAAGTTAAAATGTTACTAATTAAACCTCAGCTATAGACATTTGTATCCGAAAGAAGACTGAATTTATATTTTAGGAATTTTGGAAAAAGGTGCCTTAATAATAAATATTTAATATTAAATTCACTTCTATAATACAGTGACTTAATAATTTAATGAAAGAAATTACCAAATAGTCTGAGATATTATACGTCTATGGTAATAATAAAAATACTGGTGTCTTTAGTTGGACGAAAGATTAAACGAGGATAATAACGTTGGTTTAATTTCGTGCTTAAATGTAGGATAATGAATATTTAAATGATGAATATTTAGAGCAGTCCAGACTATTGAAAATCAAACAAGAAACAGTAGAATAAAAGAAAATTAAAGATAATGTTGATATAACGAAGCTGCAAAACGCGACTTTCTCTCGATACAAAGTAGAAAGTTCAATGCGATTGGCGTGGTAGATTGCGCTTGACAAAATGAATGCTTCTTTTTGCTTTCGTCGCACGAGTTATGCGATTAATAGAGCGAAATCAGAAGCTGTGGCAAATTTTCCGCCCGATTTAATAAATCACCACCATACAAAATTACTATACGCTAACATCGCAATATTCTATTTTCCACTCTCCATTATAATTCTAATAGAAACTACCTAAATAAATTGTGCGCTTAAAAAATTCTGACCTGATTAACATTCTACGGACGTTGCTTTTGTTTCTGATATTATTTAATATCAAGAGTCCAATAAATCCCATTCAACTTTGTTTGCTCCAAATATGAGTTCTCAGAATTTCGCTGGGAATAATATCTGGTGCAAGGCAGAAAGTAACGATTTCACTAAAGAGATAACCGAAACCGGTACGCCCGAAAACGAAAGCAGTCGGAGATAGGGAATGATCAAGTGAAATAAGAATAAAAAAAGAAAAATGAAGAAGGTGAAAAAGGTGAAGCGAGCGGAGAAGTAGCCGTGAGCAGTGAAAGTCACAAATCGGGTTGAACTTTGCCGAGAATGGTCAGGTTGGTTATTTAATGCGAGCCAAACGAAACAAAAAAAAAAAAAAGAAAATAAACGAGACGAAATTATAAAAATCCTCGAACGCCCACTTGAACTCTTACGCAAGAACGAATCGTTGGTTTATTTTTCAACTGTAACGATATTAGCGCGCGACTTCCATAATTACTTTTCAGCTTCCCTTTCTTTTCAACTTGAAAGTTTTCATGAAATATTCCGAATAATTTGACTAGATTCGAAGATGTCAATGTTCAAAGATATTAATTTTTTCAATTTTGTTTGATCTCTTCTTTAATGACTCTATGTCTAATCTAGTTTATGTAACTGGATAATCAATGGAAAATTTTAATAGTCTACATCATTATACATAGCAATTAGCTGTGATGAGTCACTAACATACGTTTTATCAATTAAATAGATCCTTCCATTGCATTGAAATAATTAATTCGTATTTCTTTAACAAACAATGATTTCTTAGTCTACTTATTTTCTTTTACCTTCGAGTTTTTATTATTATCAGCGTTACGCGGTATTGCATTTGTTATAACAAGTGAGTCATAAATAGATAACATTTTTACTGAATTTGTTACGAACTACGAAAGTTCCCATTTGTTTGGTTTGTCTTGGTCGCAATTCCTATCTCATACTTATTGTTAGCCATTACTATATTACATATCATATATCCTCTCCCTTGGTGAGTCATAAATAATTATCTATAATTGCATTGAATGCATTGAAACACGGCGAAGAATTGTTATTAGTCTGCAAGCTGTTCATGGATATGGAAAATAAAATGTAATTGGGTCGCGACGTTAATGTGAACACTTATAATTTTATAAAAAATTCTGTTGTAGGGTGGTGTGGTTGGTGATGTTCCTAGCAGTATCCATCCTGACGGAGGCAGCCATACCGGATCCACCAACTTCCGGTATCACGACCGTCGGCTCGTTAAAAATAGGAACAGCTGCTGATTGTGCTGGTGTTGTTGCTTTCTCGGCTACCCAGGCTTCTGTCGATGTGAGTCTAATTTTTAAACGAGTTTCAAATAAAAATACGATCCGGATATTTCAACGCAATAAATATAGAAGCATTCGTAGAATTTTAAATGACAGCAGAATTAACTGAACTATTTGGAGAACTTCAATGGAATGTTGAAACAACATTCATCTAAATTAAAATGAAATTTCGCAGTTTCTAATTTACGTAATAACTTGTACCTATATACACTTGTCAACTTATCACCGTGTCAACATTTATACTTGAGTTATAGCAATTTGAACGAAAAATTAAAAGCTGTCGCGAATTATTTACAATGTTTATAAAATGATATAACGTTTAAGGACAGTAATTCTTGAAATATTATCTCATCCATTAGCATGCCAAAGTCGTATTCGCCGAGACATTGGTCGACAAAGGCGTGGGTTACGTCGCCCAAACAGGAGTTTTCATCACCCATTGCCCGGGCTTGTATCAGTTCAGCTTCGCCGGATATGGCAGCACCGACCTTCGGCTCACTCTGAAAAAGAAACTGAATAATTCCGATAGCTGGAGACCCGTGGTCAGCACTGGTGCAGGAGGTGGTGCTAATTTGGTCTTATTGGACGTCGAAGCTGGAGATCATCTCGCTGTTTTCGTCGATGCAGGAAAAATATCGGATGGCGTCACGTTCTCCGGATACCGAATAGCCAAAAAATAATCGACCAGAATTCAGATAATTCAACCACGAAACGACAATCGTTTCCTTAAGTAGACAATTTGAAAAGTTCGGAATTATCGATATGAATCCAGTCAAGACGAAACTGGACCAAATTTCTGGCAAATCAGTGGCAGACTACAACGACGACGTGGAACTGTTCATCCAAAAGACGCTGCTTCGACAATCAACAGATAAATTGAAATACTCCGAAGTTAATTATTAATATCTTTGGAAGAATTTGAAATCGATCTGATACTAAAAAGTATAAAATCGAGACTCGTAGATGAATTGGAACTAAAAATATGAATTCATTACGCTTTTCTGAATGATGAAATTTTGGATTTGACGGCGTTCCTAATTGGGAAACGTTCAATCAGAGCGGTTTTAATCTTCTCCACGAACTTAACGCTCTGTGATAGCTTCTTCTCTACATCTCTACTTTTCGAGGTCTCGCAATTTTACTGATCTCCTACTTTAAACATTTAAGATCGCATTGGCATGGATCATTAAAATTGCGAGGCTGACAAACTCAATTGGTACACTATCTTCGACATTCGTTTCTTCTGTATTTTTTTCTTCTATTTCTTATCTTCACCTTTTCTTGAACTTCTCTTCGCTTTGTCTATTATCTCTATCCTATTCTTTAATACGAATTTCTTTTCGAATTGCACACTCTGTTTCTCACTTTAATTAACACTCTTCTTTTCTCTTCTGTAGAAACGATCTTTCTATTCTGACGCTACGATCTGATACTCTATTACTTCCGTTTCATTTTCTTCGTGATTCTGTTTTTGTCTCTTTTCTCTAGCATACTACTGCTCTAAATTTGTAATTTCTTTCTTTCTTTCTTTACTAGACTATTCTATCTTTATTTTCACACTTTTCTCAAATACCTGTCAGTATTAAAATGTCAAAATTTGTTGATCTTGCCATAAATTGCTTTCCATCTATTTCTTACAATATAGATAAAGCTACTTCTTCTTGTTTTCTGTCTCAAATCTATCTTGCCTCGCATATCTCTTCTCGTATATATTTTACTTTCTCTTACAATGCTGCAATTATAAATAGTAGGTTATTATAACTAGTCCCTGCTCTCTTTGAAATTTTTCTCTTTTAATGACGATCTTTCTCTTCAATTTTCATATCTCTTTTCTGTTTCCCTACTGTACTATCCCCACTGTATTTCAGTTAGTAATTTTATCCCTTTTTACGTGAACTCGAGAATACTAAAGTACCTGAAATTTTATACATTATAGCACTTTACCATGTTTCCTAGGTGCTACTTTATCTTTCTCCAATTTCTCTGATAATTTATTTTTGTAAAATACATTTATTTTCGTACTATCGCTATTTTTATCTATTTTATCTCCTTCTGTAATCGTATTGTCTTAAAGTTATTTTTATTCTATCCTTGTAGCCTCGTTCTGCTCTGTTCTTTCTGTATACCTTTACTTTTTTCCGCGTATCTTATTTCGTTGTACTCTAATATAAAAATTGTTTTCCTAATTATATTCTTCCTTTTGTTTTCTACTCTGATCTATTAAGTTTGTGACATATTCTATTTTTATTACATGTTATTTAATATCTTTTTCAATTCCATATCTTTCTAAGTTTTATCAGCTTCCAGCATTGTCTTCTCAGTTTCTTCTGTCTTTTCTCCTCTTTCTGAAATTATTTTCTTATATTGAACACTATTATACTTCACCATATTTCTTTTTTTTCTATTTAAAAGTTTAACTACTTTCTCTTCTTGTCACTCTTTGGAAATATTAGTTTTATCCTTTCTCTTCTTCTATGTCGCTATTTTTTCAGTATCAGCTTGAACTTTTCACAAAATCGTATTTTGTATTTTCTCTGTTTATTATATATTCGATACTTTTCTTTCCTTTTCTGAATTCTGTTTTCTTCTCTACATTTTTTTCAATTTTGTAAATATCTCTTGAAACTTTCGGTCTGCCTATTTTTCGTCTATTTATCTGTTAACTATACTTATACAGCTTCTTTTGGTTTCTTCTGTTTTCTTTTCTTCAAACTTTTCTTTACCCCAAACTATAAATTTTCATACAAATTTAACAATCCTACTGTTTATACGAAAAATCGAATAAAATTCTCTTGTCTTTTTCCTTTTCTTAAAAAAAACTCTACTTTTATCGCAGCTTTTCTTTTCTGTCACTTTCCAATTCTTTATTCTGCTTTCTTTTATTCTTCAATTTCATCTTTTCAATTTCTACCCTCTACTTTCCTATATTTAAACCTTTCTCTATCAAATTTTCACTTTTTCAAGCTTTCCCTTCCTTCCACTTCTCTCTTCTTTCATTTACTTTTATCTACATTCCTCTCTATTCTATCTGTCTGAGAAACTACAGTGAACTTCGTGCTTAAGCTTACACATAGCTGAATATCACAAGTTGAAAGAATAATCTAAGTATCCTACAAAAGCATGACAAAAGAAAAATGAACGCGTAAAAGCGAAAGTGTACAGGCCGTGTCACTTTCGACCAGGAAACCGCGTTTCCTCTTGTCTTCTCTCACTTCTAGTCTAGTCTTCCCACCTATAGTTACCTGGATCTATCATAAAGTAAAAAAAGCTATATACGAGAGAACAGTGCGTAATTCTCCTAATGCTGTGATTCTCAAGTGCTATAGTCGTTTATGCGAAATCCAAGCTATGTAATATACACGTTACCAATGTTGTACTTTCCACTCTGCTACATCTTTTCGCTCTATATTTTGCGATTAAAACAGCCAATTATGTCCCGTTTCAGGGTAAAGCTACTTTTAGCCTCTCTTGTAAAGTATAACAGTTGCTTAGTCGACTTTAATCACCTGCATCTAGTATCCTTTTAGATATGTTATCTGAAGAGAAAGAAATATACATTTTATTAAGATTCTTAAATGTAGATTGGAAAAGTGAATCGGTGATTAAGCAACTGTTATTCACTATGTTTCAACTATCTGTTTACAATAAACGATCGGTCTCTATATTTCTGCCTTTCTTTTTATACTCTACTGTACCTATTCTCTTCACCTGTTTTCGCAACTTTATCTTTCTATCTCTTATTCTGTCCTATTTCTTCCATTTAAATGTAAATATGAAAATTAGTATTTCTTTTAAAAAGTCTGTATTTCCACGTATTTCTTTGATTTGTCTACTCCATCTTCACTTGCTATCACAGCAGTTACGTTGGCGAGAAGTTTCTAATTTTTCATTCGAGTCTCAGAAGCGAAATCGGGTTTTCTTAACGAGAGAAAAACGTTGAACGTGGAAAAAGCGCGCGCGTAGCTGTGAAACAGTGCACTTTACGTTTCTTCTGTTTTATTCAGTTCTAATCTCTGTAAAGTTTACAATACTAACACACGTAAAAATGACAAACGTAAAAATAACAGACAACATTTAACGAAACTTTTTATAAAACATTTATAAAAGATCACGAACTTCTTTAGAAACCTTCCTTCCTTAGAGAATAAAAAATCCTATTTTTGTTGGGTCAAATGTTGAGTTCCACCTTTCCGCCTAAAATCCCTTTGTAATTCTCGAGCACAGGATCGACTTCTTCTTCTAAAAATTCGATAACCTGTTGAGGTGCTCTACCAACGAACGTACGCGGATCCAAAAGATTATCCAATTGATTAAGGATCGGGGCAAAATATGGATCTTTCTTGATCCTGTCCACTAGATCGTTGTTTTTGCCGTGTTGCTTCACCTGTGCACCAGCTTCTTGAGACAGCACTCTTATTTTCTCGTGGCAAACCTGTCACGGAAAAGCAATATTAATTTATTGGATTAAAGAAAATGTTTTTAAAAAAATATTCTCCTTTTTTACTTGTGGTTTCTTGTTTTAGAACTCCACTAAAGTCAGATTTTCCAAGCGTAGAAAGGTAAATGTTTTCATATAAAATACAATTTTGTTTCTGTTATAAGTGTACAATAACATAAATCTTACTTGTCTATCGCCTCCTGCTTTTACCATAGCCATTATTATATTTTCCGCAGTCATGAAAGGCAATTCTTGTGCGATATGGCTGGCGATAACTTTGGGATAAACGATCATGCCTTCCGTAATATTTTGAAGAGTCATTACGATCACATCCGCTGACAAGAAAGCCTCGGACAAAGTAATTCTTCGATTAGCAGAATCATCGAGCGTTCTTTCCATCCATTGATTGGCTGCTGTTTGTAGAGCATTATTGGCCAAAGTCATCAAGTGTCTTGCTATACTACAACACCTCTCTGAACGCATTGGGTTTCTTTTGTATGGCATTGCACTTGATCCAATTTGAGTGCTCTCGAACGGTTCCTCGACTTCTTTCATGTTCGCCAGTAATCGAATATCACTACAGATCTGTGGAACAGAAATTAATAAAGCAAATCTTCAAAGGAAGTCTTGCATTATGTTTTTATTTTATTACTATTTTCCTATTTGCTTCGTTCAATAATTTCATTTGGATTTTTACCAAATAAATAATGGACAGCTTATTTCTTTTTTTAGAGAAGGTAGTTTATTGACCTTGTGGACAGTAGAACCTAAAGAACTTAGAGCATTTAAGCATTCTACGTCGACTTTTCTGCTGTATGTTTGTCCTGTTACAAGATAGTGTTTATCGAATCCAGCCATTTTAGTTACCAGTTGATCTAACTGCTTAACTTTTTTATCATCACCTGTGGAAACGAACCAAAGACGAAAGTAGAATATTTTTAAATATATATTATATTATATAATAATTATATTTTTTGCAATTATTTAAGATACACACTCACCATTAAACAATTGAAGGAACGAAGCTTGAGTGCCAGTTGTGCCTTTCACTCCGCGAAACTTCAAATCATCTCTAGCTCGGCGAAGAGCTCTCTCATCCATCAGAAGATCATGAAGCCACAGCGTAGCTCGTTTACCAACGGTCGTAAGTTGTGCTGGTTGAAGATGAGTGAATCCCAAAGTCGGCAAATCCCGATGTTCCATGGCGAACTTCGCGAGACGGGACAAGACGTTCGCCAATTTCGGCAGAAGAATGTTGAAACCTTGACGAATAATTATTAAATCCTTCGAAAATGAATACAACTACCATGAATAGGATCTCACATGAATGATGCGTATTCATTACAGGAAATGATATTAATATTACCGTGTTGTCACCGACGTAGCAACTAGTTGCACCTAAATGGATTATTGGAGCTGCTTTTGGACATTGGTTTCCAAAAATGTGAACGTGAGCCATTACATCGTGTCTGGTGGCTTTCTCTTCCTCTGCAGCAGCTTTAAAGTCTATATCGTTCACGTGAGCCTCCATTTCCGCGATTTGCTCCGGGGTGATAGCTAGGCCCAGCTCCTAAAATAAATATTGGACATTAGAAATATTTAATAATATTATTCGCAAAAGACTTAACGAAAGACTATATAAATCAGAACTGAAAATTTGTAAATTTCAAGCTTGATACGATGGTGAATGCTAATTAGCGTCTAGTCACTAATTTCTTTTTAGAAAGTACATTCGCATAATGATCTACATATTTTACGATATATCTTTACACTGTTTCTTCAGATAAAATTGAATTTTTAAAACTAAGTTCTATTCAAATCAATTTTGTAATTATGTGCAATGGAGGACTTTTAAGATAATTAGGTCAATGGCATTTAAAAAAATGGTCAGGGATAAGAATATAATAACGTTTCATGATAATTTTATTGAATTAATCGTATGAAAGCAAGCATTAGGAAAATAAAATAACAATGAACGTTATATTTCGAGGTATATTATCGTTCGTTTTCTACTGGTCTTATCCCTCTGTCGACGTACGCTGTATCATCTGATTAGATAAAGAGGGCTTGGTACCGCGTCGAAAACAACCAGCACGCTTTTATTTCAATTAGTTCACCTGTCCCAAGCGTGAAGAGTTCATATAGAAAAAGTAATCATGGTGTCTTTAGAAACTATTGCGGGTATAGCAATAAAAGTGCTTAAACTGGTGAGGAGAACTCTTCTATTGTTCTTTTTATTATCTCATTATATTTTATTATATGCATATTTATATCAAGGTGAAGCGTGCCGAGTCAATAATTCGGAAACATAAAACGGGCAGTGAAACTGTGATTCTAAAAATGAAGTTGTGTGACGAATAATTAAGATGATATACCGATCAAAATTTTGTGATTTTTTGTTCATTCTTTCGTGCGTGCACAAAATTGAAATTCTCCATTTGGTTTACAATTTATTAAAGTTACGACAAAATATGAACAGTATAATACACATATCATATCATATCAATTGCGTGTCGAATCTGATTAATAATGCCTGGTCCATCGATTAATGTTAGGTTCCTACGTTGATAAATCATTGTAACTAGACTCATTCAAGAAACATTTGTACATAATTGTATGATTCATTTCAGTTATCGATGTACGATAAGGATATTTGTAAAGCGATACCATATTACGGTATCGTGGCATCAGAGTACTATTCTTTTACTAGAGTTAATTCCTCATGAACAGCTAATAAAAAGAGACTAAAATATCGAAGAATTAAGAAATTCCGTTATTTTTATACACGTGGACATTACAATTTTCAAATATGTATCACGTTGTATTAAACAGATCTTCACGAATTGTAATTTGTTGTTGCAGGTCAAATCGATCTTAGATATAAAACTATTTTATTTGTTAAAGTATATATGTCTTGTTTAGGCTGTTGATTGTCCTTTCAGGTTATTAATCTCATAATCCTGATCCTGTATCGAACAGGATACCAAGGGGAATTCCTGGGTGTTGGAGGAACATGGAACTTGAACGAAGACAAAAATCCGGACGCAGAAATCGTTGCGTCTGGAGTTTTAGTGGGATTTTTCATATACACCAGCGTTGTTCTAATTACTTATTGCTTTGGCAACTCGTCTCACAAAAAGACACTTGTTGTAAGATCATTTTCGCTCCGATTACAACTTTATACTTAGGTTATTTATTTTAGAACAAAAATCTATTAGACGCGGGATCTATAAATAATTCAGATTAAAATATATAAATAATAATTATTGGAAGATATGAAATTGTTTGACATTAATGGAAAATACTGACTTTTAGGAAATTATAATGAACTTCGTTGGAACCTTCATGTTCATCGCTATAGGTGGCACAGCACTCCATTATTGGCACGGATATCAATCAGAAAATAAATACGATACGATTGTCCAGGAACGACAGGTAACCTTTAATAATCTAATTACTAACTATTAATTAAACAACGATGAACTTTATAAAACATCTCTGTCTTCATCGATTCTTTATTGTAATTTTACACAATAGATATTATTTATTTGATCTAAGTGTTTCAATGTACCTTGTCATTGTATTGACACAGAATAAAAATTTTTTTAGGTCGGCCTAGCTGTTGGATCGTTGTGCGTTATCGAGGGTGCAGCGTATCTCGTCGATCTAATATTAAGCGTTCTACATTTTGCGAAAAGCCACGATGAATATTTAGAATAAAGTCATGTTTCACGTAACATATAGAATAGTAATCTCGTCACATTTTTTTCCAAACGATGTCATAACAGAAAGATAATCAAATCCTCCGACGTTTGAAATAAAAGTTCAGTATGTGTCTGTCATCTGCACAATGTCAAAATAATTTATCTAAGAAAGAAAGAGGATTAAAGTTAAAGGAAATCGTTGTTAAATTAAAAATTAGATTACATTTTTTATAATTACAATTACAATTATAATTACAATTTTGTACTTGAATTATCGACAAGATGTACTACTACATATACAATCTATATTATATCTGTCTATATTATAGATAGTAAAATGTAGAAAACAGTCTTTAATTTTTATATAATGTTGCTACAATCTTGTCAGTAATTTCGTTTCATCATTTATACAACAATTCAATATACCTATTTTAACGAATTTTCCAAATCGGTAGTTTCAAATCTTTTCTCGCAAATATGCGTATATTCCTTACAAATTTAAGAAAAGAATTCTATCCAACGAAAGAGATTAAAAGAACAACTTTCGAAAGTTCCACAATATACGTCCACGGTTTGATAATATGAATAAAGTAACTTATCCGGAGAAAAATTATTCGCAGACAATTCAGTACATATCTCGATATTAAGATCGATTACTTTCATCGAATTTTAAAGCGTCCAATGATTAGTTTATTCTATGCTTTAATAAACATGCCTCTTACTCAAATACATAGACTTTTTAAAGACTTCAGTTTTCTTTTGAAAGTACACGAAATGGTAATACTACTTTTTATCGAAAAAATTGCGAATACAAATCGAAATCGAAACTACATTTTCTTGACCGTTTAGATCATAGCTGGTGTTTGCATCCACGAGCTGTTAAACCGCAAGGAATTCACGACACCAAGATGGTTATGGGTCATTTACTGCATCGATGCGTCCACGTACTTTATCATCTATTTTTCCATCGCGATGACTCACGTTTTTGAAAAACCTCGCAGATTGCCAGTTAGTTATTTGAGTTAGAAATTTGAGAAAGTAAAATATTTAGAATTCTAAGTAATAAGCTGAAGATGTAATTAGACACAGAATCCGATATTAGACGTGTATTTATTTCTCAACGAATATATAACGTCTCGCGTGATCTTTTCTCGTTTATCTTGTCCTATATTTATTTATAGGAATTCACCCTTTTTTCGCTCGGCGTGATATTCCATTTCATAGGTGGCACAGCAGCTCTGGTGAGGTCAAATCACGAAAATTACACGAGGACCGACATTCCACAAAACGAATTAAAAATTGGCTTGCTGTTAATGGGTATATATTCTTTTCGCAATTTTCCTTATCACTATCGGTAGGAAAATCTGTAGAATTTCGTACTTTTCAGGTAATTTCGTCATACTATTTTGCGAAACCGCTTATATAGGCTATACAGAATATACAAAAATGAAACAATCTCCTGGAAATGGTTCTTCTAGGAATGTTGAAACGTAGAACGACAGTTAACGAATAAATATTTTCTATCAACACATAAATTATGTTTCATTCAAAATGAATAAATTTAAACTTAAAATAAGTTCGTCAGTCACATGCTTCGATTTGCAATCGCGCGATTCGGTCGAAAAAGAAAGGTCGATTGTTCGAGCGCTGAAACTTCCGGCACGTTCGATGAGAACATATTTTGAAACAAAATATCGTCGTAAATTTATTATCGATCGTAAGGTTCTGTAAATATCGTGATTTCGATAGAAGAATAATTCTCAAGAAAAATGGGCAACGTACCGGTGCATATTAACAACTTCACAATAAACGCATGGGTTCTCGAAAAGAAGTTGCTGATTTGGAGAACATTGGCCATGGTACGATTTTAAATACAAATTTTACAATGTTTGGTTAAAATGAAAATACAATGGATATTCGAAGGCTCGTTTCTATCAGTAAAAGCCTTCTACTTTTATAGTCTGCCTGTATAATAGGCACCGTAGTGTACTTGCGACCATTGGAGCCATATCTCGAGGTTCCAATTTTCGGGGTTTTAGTACCTACCTTTATAACAGGCTACATGCTCGTGCATTCGTCAGATATCGTACTTCTGGTTATGGACAAAGACTATATATATCTCGTGAGTAAGTGAAAGGCGAAGTATAATCCATTAACTGGTCGAAGACGAGAGTAAAAGTTTGTATAAAAATGTACAACTGTTTAGGAAACGTGGCTCACTGTAATTGGCGCAATCGGAAGTCTAATTTGTGGCATTTACCAGTTTTACAAGTGGGTCGAGTGGATGATCAATCCTTCCCCGAATCCTGACGGAGACTACGAGTACGTTTGAGTTCGCTTTCTATGGAAATTCGTAAGATTAAAAGCATGAATCCACTTCATTCGAATGAGAGATGTTTGAATTTCTCTCTAAATTTCGAAACTGAAGGGTTTGGGACTGTCAAATAAAATTCGAATTATTTCAGTATCCCCGAATTAGTGCTGGCTTTAGCTCTCATTTTCCATTTTATCTGTTTATGTGCCGTGATCGTTCACCGTGTTCTTGAAATATATCCAATTCGTGTGAATCGCAGAGAGCCATAACGTCTTAAAAGAACCCAAATTGCAAGTAATATAAAATTTGTCTCCGCGTTACGTGCAAATAACGTATAAGATAGTAAAATAGTCTTCCAAGAAACAATGAAGAACTTCTCCTACAGCGAATATCAAGAATATTTAAAAACAATGAATGGGTGGCGAGAATAATGAGTCACAAACGAAGACATCGCGGGCTTTTGTATAATGTCACGAATATGTAGCATGCCGAGTGAAGTCAAAGAAGGGTTGCAATAGCGAACATGATATGCATCAATTAGTCTACTTGACCCGGTAATCATCGCGAATGACCGGTACAATCGTACACCCACGGTCCGGATACATAATCGCGTTAATTAACAATGCTTCTGGTAATTTAACTTCTCAAAGCGAAACCCAAGTGATGTTAGAAAATGCGAAACTAAATAGAAATTAAAAAGAAGAAAGAAATTAGAGAAAACCATAACGAAGGATTAAAATAAAATATAGAAAGAATAGACAAAAACACGAAAAAATCAATGTAACAAATTTTTCCTCAATAAAATTAATATCTAAAAATTCTTCCGTCAAATTTTTCAGGAACAAAGGCAGTGAAGCGTGAAATTTTAAATTCTGATCGTCTAACATATAGACAGGATGAAGTAGTATTAACGTTTCGGTAATGTGATTTGCCAAAGCGGAAATCGTAGCGCATAGTTGAAGATCGATAGGAAGATCGCATAATGATTGATGAAGACCAGGCCGCACCTACTGACCTAGTGAACACGTGATCTTCTATCGAGCACGTTTGTGAATGCACACCCTGATATATAATCATATTCACACCTGCATGAATGATTGTATTTAGATACGTCACGTACATGCGCGTAGTATAGTTTTTCTGTAATAGGAGTAACTACGCATTAAGACTATTACGCAATTAGAAAATAATCTGCCGTTGATATAAGTTGAGTCGTACACGATGCTTTAATACTCTTTTTTCTTCGTTATTACATTACGGTCAATTAAAATCGAATTTTCTACGCTTTCTCCGCTTAACATTGACAAAATTAGTTTGCTTCGTTTCTTAAATTAATGCGAGGTTTAATCGATATTAATTGTACAGGCTTGACCTTAGTGTGTTTGTTTGACTGGAATTTATTTCAAGTAGTTTTCTTCTTGTTTAAGTATATTCCTACCACTGGGTTGGAAATTATAGGTCGATATCGGATATAAGAAGACAGTTGACGATAACGTTCCATATTTAGTGTACACATAGATTTAGCAATTCCTTTCTGTTTGTTTTAATATTCGTATTGCACATTTATTGTGTCATGGTCGAAAAAGTTATAACTTTCCATAAGTACGTAGTGCTTTTTATCGGTCATCGTATTACGAAGAAAAATCTTAATTGTCTCTGAAACTTTGAATTATTACAACCTACTTTACTTTGTTTGTTAAGAATATATTACTGCATGGACGCAGGAAGTAATATGATATTCTGTCTTTTTACTTCGTCTCTCCCAACATGAATCTACTTTTCTCAGTTTTATTTCTATAGATATTAAATATTCAATAACAACCTATAATCATACTTAGATATAGTCTTAAAAATTTATTGTAAAAGAAACTACCGGGCAGAAAAAGCAATTCAAATAAACAAGAAATACAGTATTACATCGCCTTAACAAGAGCACAGACGTTTGTTAAATATATTTAAGAAAATGTGTTGCGTAGGAAATGCGATACACCGCATGAAATCAAGGAAAAAGGAGCAGTATAGAAATTATTTCATAACATTACTCAAGAGTAATACGATTCAAGAGGCCGGTGTACGAACCGATTTCAGATCGGTTCAGGAAGGAAATATTCGCCGTGGCTCTTTTATTCTGGCGCTCTCGACCCAATCCTGCTTTCGTTTATACGTGTTTAAACGTGACGTGGAATTGGCCAAAGCTCGATGGTTTTTGTGCACGTGTACACATCCGCAATACGTTCATGCAAATTATACATCGTGAGTCACGTGAAGTCCAGCATGCACCGATGCATACCTTTCGATGTATCAACAACACGTGTTCGTGAATTAAATGCCGCAGTTACTTCGCCCTTCGTCACAGGCTCCGATTACCGGAGTCTTTTTCCAAATCATAACTTGGGCGTCTAGCAGTCGAGGCATTATTTAACTACGTGGCAACATGATCGACAAGAGAAGTTTACAGATACAGTGGAACCTCGATTATCCTCGAATAATACGGGAAGGTCTATTAGCGTTCGTAAATCATATAATAAAATCATAGAAAACATTTTGATAATGTTATGCTACGCGTATTTAGGTTTATTTCATTGCTTTCAAGAGGGTTCGTAGAAAGCATTGTAGATGTCAGAAAACTAATTTTTCAGGGGGAAGAGAAAGATTATTACGTTGTAATGTAGTCCAGATTCATGAAAAAAGAAAAGTGTATCTGTAGAGAACCATGTATGTGGTAACTTTTATTTGTAAACAAAAGCCGAGAAACAATTAGCTGACGTTTATTGCTATATTTTATCTTGCTGTTTTTCTCTAGAGGCGACGTTAGAAGTAACAGTGATACCATTTTCTAGCGTTACTAATAACTATTTAGAATAGGAAATTGCACTTAAATTCTATACTACAGTATTCTGATTAATATGATAAAACATTTTCCACTGAAACAACAACGTTTCTCAATGTGGGCACTTGCAGTATTTTCTACAACCATTCTTCGTGTATTTAATCGTAAATTTGTTGAGTGTTTGATTAACTGCTTTCACGATATCTGACCATTCGCACGTTCATACTCTTTCTGTTAAAATTTCCAAAAATGAAGTTATGGCAAAGTTCAAACTACTTTGGATAATACAGAACTTCGGTTAAGCGGGACTCGGATAAGCGAGACTCCACTATATGTACAATCATGGAAAAAGGAGTTGTTGGTTTTTATTCAGAAATAATTTTATTCCGACTTTATAAGGGTTTAGATTGATTTTTCGCGATTTGTGAATCTTCAAACATAATAATTAGTAATGAGGAAGTCCTGTAATTAGTAATGAGGAAATGCATGGAAGTCCTAATATCTGATCTACTGTACACTGTAATTTTATGGGACATTGGAAATTCAATAAAATAATGTAAGTTTGCAATTACATAGATCTGAAATTCTATTTCTAAAGAAATAAAGAAGAAGAAAAGTCCTAAGTTTCTGTCGATGTTTTTAAACTGATTTTATACTGATATTTACAACGATTACAATACGCCGACACAACGCTTGTTTTTCCAGTATTGACCACATAATGACTGCGACGATCATTCGAGGAACGCATCTAATTGTTAGCAGCCCGTATGTCGCAGACATTCTCTAATTTCTCAAACATACCGTGAAATAAGATAAATATATCAACTAAATCATCACCATAAGACGAATTTCGTCCAAATCGTTCTTCGTCTCGAGCAATTTAACCGAGAAGAAGAAGCCTCGCCCACAAACCCAATTATTCTGCCCTCTACGATAAAATATCCCACCCAAAGCTACTTAACAAAAGCAATGACTAACAACTGCTCAGCATTAAAAGTAACGGTACCATTCTTTCCATAAAGAATTTCCACGGCCAAGAAATAGTAGAACAAACAAGAAATCCACGGTAATTGTTACGTAATTCTAGTTTCTTCGCGGTACTTTCCTCGCCGGAAGTAGAAGTAATAAAATGAGAGGAAGAAAGAAGTTCTTCGTGACGATCAATTTGATGCATCCATTCTGACGGAAATGCGTCAATTAAACGAATTAGAAAGTACACAAGGATCGTTTTCGTGAAATTACACGGCAATGACACGTACAGGAGCAAACGAATGCGACACGGTCATACGGTGAACCTGGTTAACAGAGTCGGCAGACCGCCTGCGCAACTTGCACGTACGACGCGTAGCCTCGCAGTGTGTCACGCTTGACGTTCCAGTTTAAGTTTGTCCGCCACACAGCGTGCAACTGCATGTTTCTCCGACAATACCACACTGTATCGCACGATTAGCGTCGCTGGACTTCTAACAACACGCGTCCACTGCATCGATCGTAACCAATCTCCAGGATCTTCCCGGTTGGGTTAGCCTTGGAATTGTAATTCACTCGAGCGATTTAAATGTGAAGGATTTTGTGATTAAAATTACCAAATAGTTGCGTAGAGAAGAAAGTGCGACTGAAGATAGTGCGCGGTGCAGTGGATTTTTCGGCTGGAAGAAATTTTGAGCATATTAGTTCACGTGGGTGGAAGTGTCCACAAAGAACACGTTGAAAAAGGTATGTATCTATTGTTTGGATATTTATACGGTGCTTTTCAGGAATTTTTAAAACTTGTTTTTCCATTAAACTCTTCGGCTAATTTTCTTAACGATACTTGACAAGTAAGTCTTAGTGAAATAAACATTTCTGTAGATTGGTGTAGAATACTCTATTATTGAGTCATGTGTCTGTCTATGGTTGTGTAATACGTATGAGTCAAGAATGTTAAGAACGCTAATTCTGTGTAAGGATATCAATTCAGGTATAATGAGAGAGATAAACTATTTGCGACGTTCCGCGCGATTTCAAGATGCAATAATATAGTAAACGATTTAAGCTGAAATATCCAACGTCGTCAAGTATCTTGGAAAATCTTTCAGAAATTTTCGAAGTGGAGTAATAATGGAGAATAAACAGAGTATGAATTGAAGTGTACGTGAAAGCAGAAATCATGAAATCTTTATTTAACATGCAAGCTACCTCATGTGTCTGAAACCGCTTTTCGCGTCCATTGGTCTCTAATTCATGTACACGTTCTCCTCAGTAATTCAGATGCTTATCGTGCTATTTGCTACTGCCAAGGTTTGATGTGCTTGAGGGGTGGAAAGAATTGATCGTGAACGAAGGATAAACCCAAAATCTTCCAAACTGGGTGACGGCAGAGGAAAACCCCGTAGAGTCAGAATGGCAGATGATAATCAGCAGGAGAGCCAGCATGTTCATAAGGAGCTGAAAGTGGCGAAGCTTATGCCTCTTGCGATGAAGCTCTTGGAAATTGTAAGTACTTATTTAATCATGACAAAATGACGAATAATTCAGTGAACAAATTTTAGTAATTAATTCGTGCTCTTTAAAAATATCGAAAATGCTTCAAATGAACGAATATTTGTACTTTACGGTTAATAACAATCCAGTTACAAATATTTCTCGATGTGTTGGCATTTGAAATTTGCATTTGACAGGTTTTAGCTGTGTTCGCTATCGGATTAGTCGTCGATCCGTTAAATTCGTTCCAGAAGATCATGATTAGAATGCATTTCAAGCTTGACGATGCCGCGATAATTTACATCACTATCGCTGGCTACCTGATAATCAACACGCTTTTCATCATTTGTCAACTGTTGGGAGATCGAATACCGAAAAGAACCGTAAGTTCTATTCACTTAAAATCGTCAGTATAGTTTAGAAAACGTAACAATAAGCGTGCGTTTCAAAACTAGAAATTCATAAAATAATTCGTACGATGGAATAATCTTTGACTTAATGTAAAGAATAAAATATGTAGACATTCCTGTCGTAAATTATTTAAAAACCGATCGCTTCAATTAATTTAACGCGAGATTCTGCGAACCAGAAAACAGATTACGTGACAGGTCTAGCGATAATAAATGGGCGAAGCGTCGCAATCAAGGGATCGCGTGACGATCACGAAAGGACGAATAGTATCACGTCAATTTCATTTCCCACGTTTAGTATTTTCGACATAAATCTGTCAACAAGGTCAGAGTTTCCGTCGTTTTATTGGTCTCCAGTTAGAACCCTACCCATTTGCTAAATCATCATGCAGAAATTGCATATTTAATAACTAACAAACGTCCTTCGTGTCTCCAGAATACTCTTCGTCCTCGTTTGTAAAATTATTTGCACGTTTTAGTGTAAATCGACAGTCATAATCACGACTGTAATTTATGAATGAGAAATCTATTTTAACAAATTGTATGTTGAGACAATTTTTTAAACAGTACAATAGCTTATTTTTAAAAGTATCGCGTTCATGATTATTATTTGTGAATACATTAAAAACTTTCTCCCATCAAAAAGGACAAGATATTTGTACTATTTTCAGAACGAGATCGTTAAGTATTCAACGTAAGGTAACCAAGATTCGCTTATTTTTCATAGCTCATAAATGACAATGAGACAGCAAGCGGCCTCTAATATCTGTATCGATCTACCTTCGATATTATCTGTAAATTGTAATTTTCTGGGGCACTGGAAATCCATCCAAGAGACACAAAGCTAATTTAATTTTAATACTTAGGTTATTACAATCTACGTTCCTTACGTTACTGTTCCTTTCGTACTAGTCTGTCAAGTATTAAAAATATATCACGATAGCAAGCTTCGACTATTTTCGAGCTGACTAAACTGTTCGAAACCATGCACGTGTTCCGTTCTAGTTTGATTAAAATTCATAACTTATCAACGTCCAAGTCCCCGTACTGTTTATCGACCACCTACTTTACAACGTCTATGTTCACGAAACGATCGGAACTTATAGTATCTAGGACTGGTTGCTTCAAGAAATACGATAATTAGTGTCGTTCGTGTCTCACAACTGTGATAACACGTAGAATAATTGCGATGTTCGGCGCAAAAGTGAACGACTGCGTGACCTCCTTTGAACGATACAAGGAATTTTAGAAATAGGATAATTCGTTTCAAGTTTCGAACGTGTGCTCAGCGTAATCCGTAGAAAATTCTATTTCTAGGCAATTTATTCGTAAACTAAAAATTTTTCTCCAAATATCGTATTACATGACAGGACGCGTTTCTTACTTGGCAAGATCAATGAAACATTTAAGAAATAACTGAAATTAATGTCTCAGAAATCTACGAGTTTGTCATGCTAACTTTTTTCTTCAAATTACTCTTTGAATATTTAAAAAGACACTATGTTTGAAGTTACAAACTGCGCACGTTCTCTATGTTTCTGATTATTATCCTTGAAAAATGGAAGTAAAAGTAGATCGTCGATCTCGATACATTTTTGAGTAACATCGATCTGCTCTGATTGCAGTTGATATTGTTCTCCTCAGTCGGTGGGCTCCTGCACATCGTCGCTGGAAGCATAATTGTCTATAATTGGACAAAGATTCTCGGCCCTTACTACAGCAACAACGAATTGTATCCCAGCAAACAGTACATGGATATGTTCATATCAGGCGCAGTGTTCACATTTGTCAATGCTGCGGCTTTCTTCTTGGAAATATTCTTCATCATTTACTCGTCAAAAAGCATCGAGTGAGAAGGAAAGATACGGCGTAACGGTCTTTAGATTAGGAGAACGAGTATGAAACATTCGTGAGAATTATACTTACAAATGCTTGCTTGATGTAACTAGGAGGATAAGTTGTCAGTAAGTCAGGAAAAATATGAATATTTAATGTTATGTAAATTTTGAAAAAAATGTCGTTTCTATGGAGAAAAAAGAGATTGCTGATGTTAAATATGTCACGTATTTTATAAAATGGCTTATCACAAGAGGTGATGAAAGAAAAGAAACAGGAGAATCGAAAAGATGGTTTCCCACCGAATGTGTTCTACATCATATACCGAAAAATGAAAAATGTAAAAATAATGTACATTGATATAACGCCCAAAAATAATTCACGAGCCAAATATTGAAAGATTAGTTGTAAGTTCTAATTCCGTCCAATCGTCTTAACGACGATCTAGTTAGATGTTATTTGATTATACGCGTAAGTTAGAAGAGTAGATATTTATAGGAAATGTACAAATCAAATAATGCAGTGAATTGTATACTGTAGAAGATAGCTTTAACTGATAGATCAGAATAATATTTTGGATTAATAGTTTCATAAAGTTCTTAGCTTTAGTCCTTCCTTTTAACAACGTAGCAAATTTAGCAATTAACAAAGATTAATCTCCAAAGATTTTCTACATATATGGTATATTTTATGATATATACGGTATATTTTTCATATTTTTAAGAAATCATAAAGATCCATTAAACAATATATATATATATATATACACACACACACACACACACACACACACACACATATATTGAATATTATTTATAATCGAAAGTTTGAATAACTAGAGTAGTGTTCTTATACGTACGTATAGTATAATATACGTATAATAATATAATCTGTAATCTCTGTTTCTTACTTGTTGATATCATACATTATATATATGCTACAAATCTCAGAATTGCCATGAATATTTTTAGATAATTAGTGACAAAAATTATACTTTTTATATTAATAATTGTAACTATGATAAGACTAAAAATTACAATTCGTCTTTATATACATTTATCAATTTATAAATCTATTATATAGATTTGACAAAAATTGACGTGTCTTTATCAAAATACATTCCGTCCATTTTTAATACTAATCGACATCTTGTAATACAAGATGTTTACGAATTAATATTTCATATCGATAATCCTTTGTTATATAATTTTATAAGCCAAATGTAAAACTTATTATAAAAGAGAACGAAAGTATATAAAAAGATGTATTATAATGTACGCCATATAATACAGGTACAAAATAAGCGTTGGAAGAATAACGTGTTTTATTCTTCAATTTTCAGTTCCAAGTCCCATATCCATTGCTTTAATAATAGCGGATTGTAATTCATTACACGACACGTTTTAATCAACAATACTAACAACAATCTCTCTGTTGCCTAATTGACACAACGAGATCACCACACTCTCCTGAATATCGTCGTAGAAGAAAATTTGCAAATCTATCGATACGCAACGTTTCGATGTAACATAACATATATCATAACAATAAACAAAATGTAAAAAGCGATGATAGAGGTTCGCCCGATGACAGGAAGCTGATATAAAACTTCCTAAAGTCAATCGATCATGGAGCATGAAGGTTTAAATTATCTTCCAACCATCCTCCTTCCACGTGTTTTATTTCTCCTTGCAACACAAAATCTTTTTTCCAGACTCAAATAATTTGTATAAAAGTGTATATTCCTCAGAGAGCAAGTCAAATTCTAAATTGGGAACGAAGAAATTAAACAGAATCAGCGCGTGCGTTCGATTAGTAATAAGACCTCTCAGAATATTCCAATTCGTGAGTATTAATTACAAACATGATATTGCGATACACTACTCTAGCTGATATTACACTCGAGGATATTCCATCGAAATTAATTGAATGAAAGTGGTAATTAAACGAGACTTTTTGATTAATTAGCTAGTGGTACTACTGATCTTTGTACTTATCATTTACACGATATCACTGGGTGATTCTACTTTACCATCTATAACGTGTATTTTACTGATCGTGCTTGCTGGAGTGTACGTTTTCGTCTTGTCGATCGATCTAATTAGTCAGTTCATCGGAGGAGAATTGAACACGATGCCGGTAATCACTTGTATGAAGAAAGTTTCCACGAAAAATTAACATTAATTTTTACATCGTATCTATCACAATAAAGGTATAAATGAATTTCGAAGAGAAGCATAAAACATTTTTATTGCAGATGTTTCTTTTCTCCTTATTGGGCACGATATTCTTCGCAATCGCTGGAATCCTTCTATTATTAAGTTACTCTTCACCATGGTACATAATAACAATGGCGTGTCTTTCTCTTTTCGCGTTCATCCTCTTCATAATCGAAGTCTCACTGGTACTCGCGTAAGTCCCGAGTCGAATAAAATTTTCCAATTCCGATTTTCCTATCAGTGAATTATGTGTTCCGTGTCAGATTTTGGAAACGTACCTGCAATCTCTGTCGGCAGTGCTGTTACGCGAAGCCGACTGAAGTATTGTTTCAGAAGGAAACCTGCGGCCCCTTGTCCGCCGAAGTGAGTTGAAACATTGAACATAAAACTTTATAGAAGGATAGAAAAGTAGAAAGATAGAAACTTTGCTTCTGCTGATTTCAGAGTTCAAGCAAGAACGATGCATTCCTAGATAAAATCTATTTAAATAAAATCTAATAAATAGTCATCTAAGACGAATTTTACAAATTATCTACCGGTTGATAGGTCAATTTCATAATAGTATTATAATATTAATAGTAAGTAATCTATGTTCCTGGAGTGTAACGTTTCTTTTAAGGTATCTCTCTACAATCTAGACGGTCAAACATGACCTGATGACCAGCGTCAGCAGCATCAAAGTACCTTTCGGAGAGGAAGACGCAGTCGCTGATCACAGTCACAGAAAGGTTTCATTTGGACGTCGACGACAATACGTCGATTGTCCAACAAGTGCACGGAGCTTGTGCTACGTGGAAGTTGCTGATGTTCAAACGGATCATCAGCAAACATTGAGCAGACAGTGCCAAGTAATGATATAAATACGCGCTATAGAGCGCAGTAATTAAACTATAAAGATATTTTCTCGATGTAAATTTAAATACAATAACATTTTCTTTAAACATATTTATCCCTTAATCTTGTTCGCAATTAGTTATTGTTACGTCAAACTCGATTACTTTGCTAATTACGAAGATTTAATCAGACTCAGCGAGAAGTAAAAGAGATGCCTGTGCAAACTGTGAGCAGATGCGAGCTATGCAATCGCGCTATACAATTTTTCGCAAGCTCTTCAGCTGTGATGCAGCCTACGATTCAACAAGCTCCTTGCGTACCTTGTCCTGCATTTCTACAGCTTCTTAGAGGATCAACGTGTTGTACAGGGTTGGTATCATTATGCTGCATTCATAAATGATTGGCACAATTGACGTTACTTCGATGAACGAATGAAATATATTTTAATAATTTTTGTCGTGATTAGTTGTAGGTGTGTCACAGGTATAATTCAAGTATCGCAGCAAAGTCAACAGCAGCAAACGCAGCGGGTAGAGCAATCGAAGCAAGATAAGGAAACAGTAAAGGAACAAACGGACAAGGTGCAATCGGTGGAGAAGAAATCCTACGATATGTTGACGAGTGAGAAAGCTCGCCTAAATCAGGTTGCGAGTACCAGGAGTTAATTTGACAGCAAACGCGTGATTTTTCTTAGTTCTAACAGTATAATCATCTTCCAATATTATAAAACGTTTTAAATTATGGTAAATATACGGATAAAACGTAGAAAAGTGATTGTTTCTTCGGTAAACGAGAACAAACGAGAATAACGCAACGTTCTATTGTGCCACAGAAAATGCTTCGGCTATATATTGGATGTAGAAAAAATTCCACGTATTTCCTTTTAGTTTTATACTCCTTTCTTATCTTTCTTACATCGGCGTATCTATAGTGCTGCTATTTAATTTCTGAAATTAATCACTAGACGTTACCTTTTTCGAAGGCACCCAACATGAAGCGCAAGATCCGAATTTAAGAGGAGTCTCGGAAACGAAAATCACAAAATTCACTCTCGGTTCTTACTGCGTGACGCCGAAAACTCACATATCGTGCCAAACTGCCTCGAAAGCGACGTAAGCATATTTTATGTACATAGCTTTGCCATGAGAGAAACACAAACTTCTTTTATCTTGAATTATTATTTCATGTATGTGTTAACAGGAAGAAAGGTGAATTAGAAGAAGTGAAGAAGGTAAAGGTAAATGCAGTGAAAAAGGAGAAGGAGGCGAAGAAAAATAAAAATGAGAAAGATGAGAAGAAGAAAGTGAAACTAACGAGTAGGGCGAACAAGTCGAAATCTCCACAGAAGACAAAGTTAAATAAAGATGTGGAACCTTCTACGGACAAACCAAAGAAATCTTTCAAGGAAACAGATTTCATATCTAAAAACCCAACGGTATCCCCCACGTTAGAAACGTCAGATTCTGTTTTGGAAGCTACAGACAGCCAATTGGAAAATATCCATAAGTTGTGTCCTGTAGAATCGAAGGTATTAATTCCCCCACCATGCCAGGTAGCAGAAATGATAAATCGTTTGCAAGAAATCGAGAATCAATCGAGAACGAAATCAGAGAATCCATCGATATTTGAAGGTAATAAAGAAGACGATAAACAACGGAAAATTGATGCTGATCAGGAAGATGAAAAGAAGAGTACTCTTGCTGAAGATTCGATCAGCATGGACGAAGTGTTAAACTATGCAGTATGTCTGAATTTGAAAGAAAATGTAAAAAAGACTAAAGTTACTGATGATCGATTGAAGAACGATAAATCAACTGTAGAACAGGCATTGGAAACTGATTCGGAATCTCAATCTCAAGCGGAAACACAGACGTAAGAAATACTTCCATTTGGATTAAATAATAATATTGTTAGGGACTTTGTTTCCTTTTTTCGTTTTTAAGTACCGATTAGATAATAGGTTTCTACCTGGAAAGAATGTGATAAGGAATGACATTCTCTGAAATGCGAATAACAAGTAGAAGAGAAAAGAGTGGTTTTGAATTTTATTCTGCATTTTAGATACGAATAAGTTATTTTTATTTTTGTATCTTTGCATTAAGGAATTATTCTATCGTAGACCTTTCGAAAAATTAATTTCATCTTGTGTTTCAAACATGAATAAATATACGAGTCAAGAGTGGACGTAGTAGCTCTTCTGCAGATTCTGTTTAACAAAAATACCAAAAAGACGCATCTTACAGTAGCATATACATAAGCTTTAACATCTTTACAAAATACTACCTTAATCTCAATTTTATCAGCACAGTGCAGGGAAATGCTATCAATCTGACTTTAAAGTGAAACGCGTTGCAAAATGCAACTATGACCTGCATATTTCCTATCTTGTTTAGCCGTAATACACAGCTGATA
This sequence comes from Bombus flavifrons, assembly GCF_040668555.2. Lineage (NCBI taxonomy): Eukaryota > Metazoa > Arthropoda > Insecta > Hymenoptera > Apidae > Bombus > Bombus flavifrons. Next base: position 3,138,584 of record NC_138455.1, on the reverse strand, counting down.
ATACACCGGAAATTGTTTGCATTTATTGCTTTAAACCTACTTCTCCCGCATAACTCCATAAATAATCTTTCTTCGTACCTTTATTCCCTAGTACTCATACAGAAATGACCAATTCAGCTACCAGAATGAAAAGAATGTATGGGTTCCGAAAAAACAACAAAGTTGAACCTACTAAACTGTCGTAAGAAAATAACATATCATTTTAAATTCGCTTCTAAAGTAGATACACGATTGTTCTCTAAAAACCATGAATATATTTTTATTCGCATTTCAAACAATATTTTCAGATACACTGAGGTCGATATCCAAACTCCTGATTATAGTGGGAGTTCTAACCCCAGGAAGATAGAAACAGCAGAGGTAATCGTACGACAAATGAATTAAGAAAAATTCTAGAATAATTTTATTTACTGAAAATACAAATCATATGTTAGTCTTTAATAAATAACGCAGCTTTATAAAATATTTTGTAGGAACTTGTCGAAGAGAAACAGATCAATCCTGAACGAAAAGTTATAAATATTTGTCCAGTTTGCAACAAGACACAGGTTAATTCCTGAGACTTTAACATTAAATATATGTGTATTTAATGACATGTTTTATTTTATTATTTGAGTTAACGTTTTCCCAGGTACCTGTATCGCCTAGTTCCTTACAGTATCATACTGCTCATAGAGACAAACAAGGACGATTCTACTGTGAATATTGCGCGACTCCAAATACGATAAAGGTAAAAATCAGAGGAATATTTTATATATTATGCATAGATAGCATAATATCAATAATATATACAATATATATAAAAATATTGTTTTCAATATCCTAGGGATTATGTAAAGGTGAGCAAAAACGTTTAAAATGCACTGGATGTGGCGAGTATCTACGTACGAAGAGCAGTCAGGTAAGAAGTTCAGTTTTGTAGCATGGAACTTATTTAGTAATTTACGTTACGCTTATTTTCATTTTCAGAGCACTCGAAATAAATCTGACAATTGTCCACAATGTGCTTCAATACCAAGACCTGCACAATCAAGTGTGCCAGCATAATTTTCTCAAAAAAAAAGAGTAAAACAGATAAAATGTGTCCTTAGATGATTAAGGAAAAATATTCATGTACATAAATGAAGATTGTATGTCGAACGAATGAGTAGGAAGCAGCAAACAACGTAGACATAGATAAGTTCACTCAATGAAATTTGTCTATATATTGTAAATAATCATTTTATTATTTCTAGACTAGCAGGGCGTAAACATTCTTAAACTTGTCAACAACTAAAAAGTTATTAGCTTATATATAATATTCCAAAACATTATTTATTTCATTAAAAAAGTGTGAGATCGTTGATTACAAGAAAAAAGGTTTTTTTAACAATGTTATACGGTCAGCGACGACTGTAAAATATTATAATGTATCATAAAACAGCATCGTATCTATCTTAACATCATTTCTAGTGTTTAGAATAAATTGTAATTTTCACTTGGAAATTATGCTTTTCTTTGAACATTCATTGTACAATTGCATCGCAACGATATAAAACACTTAATTATATAAACGGGATACAATAAGCAATTATACAGAGATCGTTTAATCTCACATGAAGATCAAGATACAAAGAATCGAAGGTAGAAAGAGTTTAACAATTTGTTCAGCTTCGAAAAAAAGGAGCATCACTACAAGTACGATTAGAAAATAAAATTATATAAAGGTTGATTTAGATTCTTAGAATTACAATAATAAGAAATAACGATTGCCATTAGTATAGATTATTCTTTGGTATAAAACGCGTTTTACTTCACATTATTAGTATAATAGTAAATCTTGAAGTGATAATTAATCATTAAGAATTTCGGCTTATATAAAATACGAAATTTTCCATACTCCATGTTCTGTATTTAAGATATAAGTTTAAAAATGAATGAGTATATATACTTAACAAACAAAACTGTGTCACACGATTCAGGACATAGATTATTAAAAAAGGCGAATCACCAAACTTTCTTTCAAATACTGATTAGCAAAACCTTTCAATTCGGTCATAACACACGCATTATAATGTCATATAACAATCTCGAATGTTAAAAATTGTTAATTAATTTTGATCACAAATTTTTCCTCTTACAAATCTCTATTTACGAAGATTAGACGATTCTGTTTACGAAGACACAAATGAATCTATGAAACTCAAGATACTTTTATGAAATATTAGCATGAATTCAACTTATCTGTGTTTTCTTAACTTTATGTTACATCATAATGGCACCCAACGAAGCAAAGACTACAAAATAATACTTCACAATTATATAACTTCCTGATATGATACTCGATGATCTTTAGTTAATCTCTTGGCAAGATATATCCTCAAAGTCTTCGAAAATGCTCTACAAACTGTGGTTTATCTTCTGCAAACATCGTGCCTTTCGGATATATGGCAGGATTCACAGCGTTTATTGGATTTTCATATACGAATCTCCCATTAAACTGTGATACAGGATTCAAAAAAGATTCGTAATTATACATAATTATATTATGCTGCGAATTGTTGATCATCTAATGATTGTTCAAATACTTGCAATCGTTTACAATTTTGTTAGATACCCCTGAAATGTTTACAGATTCACGACGGTACACTGCCATAGGCAAAAGTTCAGGAGAGAACCAATTAAAATTCTGATTGATCATCATAGGTTTTACATCACTCAATGGAAATTGTTGTGAAAAATGTTCACGATTTGGTTCCTGATGAAATGCAGTTAACTCTTGGACATTTTGTAAATCGGATAACACATTTTGACTTGGAAATTGATCGTAGGTTGTTCCATTAATTTGTTCTGCGGTATTAATCGCAAAATTTTGATAGCAATTACTGTACTGGTGACCATTTGCAAGTTGACGATTAGATTTGTTCAAAGGGTGAGAATGCAAACAATTATTCGATACGTGGCGAACATTAGTTTCTACAGGAATGTGTTCGCTTTTATAAATACTTCTATGCTCTTGTCTGACACATTTTTTACTATCACTTTCGTTTGAAATGTTTAAGGCTTTAGAGAAATCTTTCACGAAACTATCCGTCAAATTCCAGTCATTAACAGACTGGAAATCGTTCGAAGATGACGTTGGTAAATTAAAACTACCGTTACCGTGAAACTGACAATGACAAGAACACTCTAATCTATAATTGTTAATTAGATCAGAAGGAATATTCTTTAGATTTTTAGAAAAATCTTGAATACTACCTAAAGCATCGTTTGAACACCTTTGCATCTCGTTCCATTTAAGATTCTTCAAGCGTTTTCCTTTGTTTAAATACGTTAAATATGTACTAATCGCAGGAAGAACTGCTTTCGAGTGATCCGGTTGAGCGCAATTCTGCTTGGAATGTTCGTGCGGTAAAGAATGATCTAAACTGTTTCTCAGATTTCCATTGATGTCACACGCTCCATTTGATTTGTACCTTTTCCTTGCAAGTTCCACCAACGAACAACAATTGTAACAAACCAAACTTTTTGATCGACATTTTTCAAGTTTGCATTGACTTGTTGGATTATCGAGACTTTTCAACGAATTGGACGATGCAGCTTTTATGGGTCTGCCTTTGTGAACCGACGTATCGATTGATTTTTGCATTCGGTGATTGTTTATTATGTTAGATCGTTTATTGACGGCCTTCTGTTTCGCACGAACCGCGATCTTTTTAGTTTTAACTGGCTCGATAAACGTTTCTGTTATTACTATATTGCCTTCTTCGTCACATGTTCCACTTTCTTCATACTATAGTTTATTAATAATTCAAAGACTTATTTTAAACAAGAAATCTAGAATTTCCGATAATTGAAATTTAACGAAGAGACGTCCTGTGTTTGCAAAATCACAATTTGATCAAGTTAGCATATTTGTGAAACGCACGATGAACTATCGATAACCTTTGAAAAGATATATTTTCGAAACTGCTCCAATTGTAAACATGGTGTTAGCAATAGGATTCAAGAACATAGCAGAGAATAGAAAAATAATGAGTTATCTACATTGATAGCAGAAAATAGTTAAACAATACTGTGATATAAATGTTATTATGAATAATATTTCTCATTACACGAAAATCATTTACGAATAGTTAACTCTAATGCCTAATGGCTACATGTTCGTATATTATTTTCTTAGGAGAATATAAATTCGTTATCTTGTTTTTATCTTAACAAGCAAAGCAAATGAGGTATCTATACATGCAGCTGCCGGTAAAATCGAAAAAAAAACTGATTATTTTCGCATGAGACTACAATACACAGAATAAACTGGTTATGATAATTTTGTTCGACAGTTACGAACCATCTCTGCCTTGGCCAAGTAAATCCATAGTTTCCGCCACGTGCTGAACTTATATTGATCGCTGAAGTTATAGCGCATTTCCTTCGAAGCGTATCTTATTGCCAAGGGACTGCGATAGTCACAATATTCACTATTTTCGATCGGTGACGCACTCATTTTCACCGCCTTTCTTATTCGTCCAGTTAGTAATGCGAATCTCAGAAAATACTTCGTATAACACGAGAACGAGGAAGAACGCGATCAGCTGATTTACTGGGCACGTTTATCGTTGTGCGCTGTGCATTTTCTTTACTGAACGCCAACGCTCACAGTGCCTCTTGTGGAGGAAACATGAACTAGTTGATTTAAATGACCTTACTATAATTTGAAGTAATGTTTATTCATTTTGAATGTAATTTTAGTTTGAAAAAAGGAGTTGTTCAAGATTTTTAGTACGGAAGAAGAATTTGTGTATACTGAAGTCTATTATTTGCACAAGAGTGTATAAAAATAATCGAATCTTGAGTAAACATTTGGATAAATAATTAACAGTACAATTAAATTAAATTCTTCTTTCTTGAATAAATGTAAATAACATTGAAAAATCTATAGCTAACTATAAAAGAATTTATAAAAGATTGAATCACGCTTGGTTACCATGGTTGTTATTCAATAAGCAGGGAATGATTGTCATTTTTTTCTTAAAAGCGGAAACTGAATTACAACACGATATAAATTACAATAAAAGCTCGAATATTGCAAGGTTTTTTATTCTAGTAAATCACAGTACCATTTGCAGAGACAACTTAACAAGGGAAAGTACCCACGTTCCATTTTCTCATGGGACTATAATTGACCGATGTCATTGTTCTTCTTGCGCGAAAGGAAAATCGTATTGTTACTGATGACGATTTGCAAACACTGATCTCTCTTTGCCAAATTCTTATCGTTCTTTTAATTGTCTTATCTCAATAATCATTGCTCAAACGTGATGATAGCTTTCAAAATTAATTAATATCTACATAGCTTTTTAGCTTAATTACAGAAAGCTCATAAATTTAATAATTGTTATACGTACTACGTTAAAAGGTGCCATGTTCGCATTAGCCCATTCTATGTTGACCTCGCAATTTTTAAAAAGCATGGCCGATTCAGGCACCAATCTTCTTCTCGCCATGGCGGCACCTCGATGGGTTTTATACGAAACCAGAACATAGCAAACGAAGCCGTTGAAATTTCTATAAACGGCCACTTTATCGATTTCATCGGTCATCTCGTAAATTTTCTAAAAAAAAAAAAAAAGCAAAAAACAAAAAATAAAAGTAGGAAGATAAAAGGATCCACCTCCGATAGAATAAAAAAATCAATAGAAAGGAAAACATAATAAACCAGAGGACATTAACAACGAACCTTGATAATTGTTTTAGAATCGAGATTTCGAGGCAGCTGATTAATATAAAGCCGACAATTATTTGTGCTTGCAACAACACCGATTCTTTTCCCAGGATAAATTTCATGCTGATCTAATTCTTTAACAGCACGAGCTGCCTCTTCTTCGGTGGTGTACATAATAAAACAGTAACCCCTATTTATGCCAGAAAATTCCATCATCAAGCGTAACTCATAAATCGTTCCTACAGTACTAAATATAGGAACAATTTCCGGTTCGTAATAATCTCGGGGGATACTTCCGACAAAAATCTCGCATTTCGGACCAGGAGGAGGTCCTGTCCAGCCAGGAGGTGGACCGAGCTTCCTCTGACCATTAACTTGAGTTAATGTCAACTGGGAATCGGCTACGAATTTTAATAATTTTAAATTGCTTTCCATTTGTTCCTCCCTCAAGTCCTGTACTTTGCTGTCGGTTCGTGACTGTATGGCCGGCCGTCGATTGTGTAAATATGCTGGATTTGATTAAAAATGATTATTATAATACTTTTTTGACAATGAGAATATTCTGATATGAAATACGTGTGAGTTTGGTATGAAGAAAACATACTTACGTAACATTGAAAAACGTATTTTCTCAAAAAAAGTACTAATGGAAAAAAAAGTAATTATACAATTGATTTGATATTTCTGGCCTCAGACATTATATTTCCAGAACAAATGACAATTGCCAGGAGATGATAGGACTTCCAAAGATAATTTTATCTTTACAATAAATAGAAGAATAAAATAAAACACGACCATAATAAAATAGAATTCATCGCACTGGTTAATCTCTGGATATATACGACTGAATTGAAATGAAATTATCAGACAACCACAGCTGGTTATGTCATTACGGCGAACCAAAATATTCGAAAATCCTGTCGTTTTTTATAAATATCCTTCAATATCACTTACCCAACTGTTGTTTTATACCGTCTTCTATGTTGATTTTATTGAAGGACTCATTTGATTGTTGAATCGTTGATACAGACACCATTGTTCTCTCTTTATTGATTTGAACGTCGTCGTTCCTATTATTAATTGACATGTGTTTTCCTTTGTTATTATTACTACTAATCCGTCATATTGTCGTTAAACCGTCATTTTGGCAAAAATTAATTCTATCTTTAATCATGACAAACACGAAGGGGCAAAATTTGATCTGTTGGATATTTTTCTGAAACAGAAAATAGATACCGGCCAAAGTCGAGGGATCGATGATCAATAAACATACCACCACGGTTTAAAGAAGACTGATGCACGAGCACGCGATGCACTAAACCACGGCTGTGCTATGGGCTATGGGTTAAGTGTATGAGATCAGATGGCGCTTATTTCGGACTGGTTGCCCCCCCATTGGGTAAATTTATTTTTTATTTAATCTTTGGAGGGGAGATGATATTCGTCTCTCCCTTCATTCTGCAAATCCTTTTTCCTCTTGTCACGCGTCAACGCTTTCTTATGTTTTTCCTTTCACGACTTCTTCGATTGCATTCTAGAACATGTGGATATTTGGAGATGAATATCAGTCTACATATGTACATACATATATATAAACTTTTCAAATATTCTTCTCAATGCTTCTATTTAATTGTTTTCTTTATTAGCAATTATTTGAAGTGAAAATCCTTTTTTTTTAATGGATAATTTATTACTAAATCTACTACTTACTATCTACTACTTAAATATATTACTTAAAAATTTAATTACTAAAATCTCTAGAAAATAGTATTTCTCTTAATTTTCGTTTCACAAACTTAATGTTTCTTTCTTATTGCTGTCTATGTGTATATCTTTTTGTAGAAATTTTAGTTCAAATTTAACTAAAAGCAAATGTAATTAATTAAAATATTAAATGATCTGATTAGACTATGTTATATGAATCCCTACTCTTTAAAATATTATTTACCTGCTTGTATTTATCTCTCCTTAGACGGATATGAATTCATGGGAATTTTCCATACGCAGCCCCGATTACTCAAAGTATTTTAGCTTCGTCGATGTTACATTGTCTTCTCGGCAACTTGTTGCCCGCTCGAGGATCGAAATCAATGAACGTCAACAGCTGGCCGTTCGGATAGAATTTCCAATACAATGTATGCGAGTCGGGATTGGGAAGAAAGAGAATGTGATTCGATTAAAACGTTTTGAAAACTTCTAGAACTTTTTATTCCATACGAGTTCCAGAAAAATTTCACTCTTCAAGAATGACTCTATTTCTGGTGAAATAAATCGTAGTTTTACGGATGATTCATAATAATTACACGTGACTCAAGAAGAAAATTATGTTACACAAGATTACAAATGAGTAATTTATCGTATCAAAACGTCGTTGCAATTTGTTTACGGTATCCTAAGCTTCATCAACGTCGCTGTCACGTTACATTAAATGAATCATTTTGCGTTTTTCATGCATGATAATTTAATAATTATATTAATACGTAAAGACCAAACTCAAACCGCCTCGATAACAAATTTTATCCTCTGTAATGAGCTATTTCTTTCCAAACATTGTCCGTTTTATGCATCTCAAACTTTTTAACGTTAGGGACTTTCAAAATCTCTGAACAAAATTCGCGGTTACTTATCAATATTTTTGCTTTGTTACTCATTATAATATTCGTATATTGAAACGAGAATATTTTATTAATTTTATCAATTATAGTAGACAGCAAATAAATAAGGACAGCATTCAAAGAAACGAACGTTCTCTGAAATTTCCCCTATCTTCGCCGGTCGTTGTAACCTTATCGAACCGGTTCAAGGTATTAGCGGTTCGTTAACCATTTCCATGGTATTTATTGCGAAAATTCACACCGTACTGCGCCAATGCACCGTACGATAATAGCATTGTTACCTGCAGTACGCAGACCTTATTACGTGACACTACGTAGCCCGTGCAACTTGAACCACGATCCTCTCTATCTCTTCAGTTGTCGTTCGACGCGCGTCGCGGTTCGTCTTGTAACCCCATCGCTCGAATTTCACTAATGAGTAAGATAACGCGACCCCCCACATGCCCGTTTTACCGATTATTATATTAGTACAGTTGATCACGAACTAACTGCTGTTATAGATTAATCGTTCGCTTCTTTTAAGTTCTGATTCGTACTTTTTTTTTTAATTTTACAGATGCAGGTAGATTTTATATTTAATAATTTTTAATTTATGATTGTGTTCCTTTCCTTGATAGTATACCATTTGTGCAATTCTTCTGAGTCTACTAAATGTGAAATGAACTATTTTTATGCGGGTTGTGATAAGTGAAATTGTATGATGAAGCTTTCTACTCGACGTTGTCCCAAATTCTTGATGACAGTTTGAAAATTTAAATACGTTAACAATGGTTGAATGAACATTATAAAATTGGGAATTGTTGATAAACAAAGTTAAATATGTGGAATCGCAAGGTATTCCTCAGGATTATCGAAGTGGTGCGTAACAATGGAAATATTGTATATTTATTTTTGTACATATATTTGTTTTGATATTACAAGCTACTTCAGTTACATATTCATACATGATAATGAACGTTAATGTTTAAACAAAAATTCTAGCACAATTTGCATTTCAATTATATATTACTAATTGCTCTTATATCAGTGTTCTCACAATACGAGATAAGGATTCCTTTGAATACTCTCACGATCAATTATCTGTAATTGTTCCTGCGAACGGAACTGAACGCTAGATAATTGAATTTTAATTCATTCCTTCTTATTAAATTTTGCAACTATGAACATTCGTGTTGCAGATGCTTTGCCTTGCCTGCGTGGTGGCACTCAGGGTAACTGATGACGAAAGCCGAAGAGTGTTTCATTATTTGAGAAGTCGTAGCAGAGAATGGTCCCTTTTGAATAACGTCACATGGGGCGCCATAGGTTCAAAAATTAATATCTATTACTTTATACTTCTCCTTTTATAAGAGCAAAATTGACCCAAAAAGCCTACTAATTTTTATTACTTTCTTGAAATGTTTATCTCTATAGTTTGTATTACGCCATAAATTAGGTGAAGAATATTTTTGTATTGCTATCAGTTAGTTTTTCTATCTTTCAGAGTTACAATAACAATTCTGCAAGCTGTCTAGCAAACATTTATCAAAAATATTTCATTACATAAATACTTTTAAGATTATGATCGGATAGTGCATTATTCTATGTAGATTAATTTGAATGGAAATTTATTTTATGCTTTATAATAATTGATGTATAAGTACTATAGTATATGTTAGAAAAAGAAATGTAAAACACGCAACAACACACTTTTCTTTTGTTAATCTAGGCGCCGCTCTTGCAACCGCGACTTGTGGTGGTTACATAATAATCACGACGGGTCTTCTTATTGCTGCTGCGACAGGAGAGCTAGATGGTCGAAAGACGGTAATTCTTTCCGTTTTTTTATAACTTTTTTTCTTTAAACAGTATATGTCTATGACACGACGAAAAATTTGATGTATATTTCCCGAACTTTTAATTCACTTCTTCCTTGACAATTGTACAAGTCGACATATTTCCATAATAGTGGTATTGTTTGGAATTTTCAAGGTATTCTTTCTCTTTTACGGAACACTGTCCTTCGACGAGGCTGATTTTATCGTACATTGATGTATCTTTCTTCTTAACAAACACCCTGAATACATAAATTTAAATGTTTCTTAAAAGAAACAATAATTGTAATTGAATTAACTACTGGAAAAATGCGGGATCTTAAATTGCTATTGGATATAGTTAATGATTAGAATCGATGGAAAATCATAGAAATTTTCTTACACTAAGTGCGTAAAAGAATATTCGTTAAAATTTATTTGTAAGGTCAGGAATACCAGGAATTAACTTCGACAAGTTTCACCAGTAAAAGTGAGATGAAACAGATAAAAATTGAAATTACTAGACTCCATGACTGATCCATTATCGAATTACATTAGTAACTGATTGTGGTGTTACCTTTTTCTTATCCTCGTATTACGAAAGTTACACGATTATCAGTACCTCAATGAGTTTTTACAAAAATATAAAACATTTTCCGCATGATTTTCGGTAGCCGTTTTAAATGCACCAAGATAAATACACGAAATACTTTTGCAATTAATACCAACGATGGAGACTATAATAAATTTTCAAAGCAACATATTCAAGACTCCCACGATATTAATCTTCAGCATGAACGCATTTTCAATATCTTTCCTGGTTGCAAATATTTTCCGGCGGACACACCTCGTTCATTAGTCAATCATCATTGCATTCGAAGTTACGATGTACCGATCTGTGTTAGCAGAGCTCTTTTTACAAGGTTGCTTTTTTTTATGTTTCTTTCAAGTTATGCATATTGACCCTTGAAATGACAAATCGGTTAAATATAGAGCACGTGTTTTAACGATAGCGTGAGAACTGTCGTGTCCAGTTAGCACTGTCATTGAGGGGCAAGGTTAAAAGTATCCTTCGTATGAGCAAGCTACAAGAAGGAGCACGTAACAACATCCTTACCTTGGTGTATGGCAATTGAGCACGTAATACGTACGCTACTGTGACTTAGTTCTTAGTTAATGACTCATAACTGAGGCTAGGCAGATCGCAATCATTTCCACATGCGGATCTACGCGTTCATCAAGACAGAAATTTGCATTTAAAATAAATTGTTGATATTCTTAATTCTGAGCTGAAATTCTTAGCTATTTGCTCGTAGATGATATAAACGATGATTTTTATAGAAATATTTCAATGAAAGGCGGTACAATTGCTATTGTAAAGAAATCTTGAAAAGAAATACGAATTATCGAATTGTTAATGGTCGTAAACGTGTGAAGGTTGTTTCACGTTGATACTTGAATTTTATGAGACAATAGGGGATATGAAAGGTCCCGAGGATTTTAGTGAAGATTATGTTAAACAGAGGAAGTCATTAACATTTCATTGTTCTGCTTGATGAGTGTACGAAGATCTTTCTTTTCTATTTAAGGAAATATTCTTCCTTGGACTTGGAGTGATTCTTTTCGGTATCGTCGGCGCTTTATCGTTGGCGTCTATTGAAAACGTCCCTGAGGATTTGATAGACAACGCCGCGGTTTTTGGGGCACTGTGCTTGCTAACAGCGTTAGTTTTCATCGCTGACTTGTTAATGAGCACGCCAAAGAAAAAGGACAAGCATGGCATGACAGAACTTCTGACTGATAAAAGAGGTATCATACATTTTTGTTAAGATATAAAAGGAAGTGTTAAATATAAAATAAGGAGACAATATATAAATTAGCAATATATATAATAATATATAAATATAAATTATGGAGATAATACTTCTTAAAAAATTAAGTTTCCAGAAATGTTATCTTTATTTTTATTCACAATTAAGTTGACTTCCTTTTTTGATTGATATATAACAGCTAAACGACAAATAACGACGATTCTAGCCAGCGAAAAAGAAACAAAATCCCCCAAAATAAGCAGTCCTCAAGTTTCCAAAAACGACGACAGTGGCACTATAAACGATGGTTTCGAGAAATTAGACGAAAGACATCAAAGGAGTTCAGGGCAAGAACAGTCTGAAGATCCGCGAAAATGGGAACAAAATCGTTCCTCCAAGCAGCGTTCGAAAGATTCGTATGAAGATGAAGGAACTGGCGATTTCAATCGAGAATACGGGGAACCAAAAGAATATACGCAGAATTTTGAAAATGGGAGAGCTCTCCGAGACTCGAAAATGTATCGAGATTCTGAGATGCAAAAAGCTATGAGCAGGGACTCTTATAGAACGGATCATGGAATGGAAGCGCCTACTGTGGTTTATAAGGTTCATGATATTTATCAACGTCCAGTAGATGAAATTGACACACCTCGTTTTCCAACCGAAACGAATCATAAAAGTGAACCTATATTCGCGAAGATCGTGAATCCTAGTGTAAAGATTATGAAGGTTGAGCGCGATGTGGACGAAGCTATCGAAGGTTACAGGTAGTTGCACAATGAGCAGTTCATTACTATAATATTAGCTTCGTTAATATAGACGAATTCATTCTTTCACCTTTGCATCAATTCTCATTGGCGCATTAATTCCCTATTATATTATAATTATTATTTTCATAATCTCCTATTACCTGTTATCATTTTATTATTTTCTTAAATTCCTTTATCTTATTTCTTGGTCTTCCAACATTAATAGATATTCTGACACTAGTCAGTACGACAACGTGCCAGTTCGAATGAAAGGAATGTCGCCGAAAAGTCAGAAAAAAAATCGTGATGTTTCTTTTAATATTCCGCCGCCGCCAAAGGGTTATGGAAAAGAATTCGACCAGAGAAAAGACGAAATCGAAATACTGGAAGAATGCTTTACTTCGCTCCGAACAGCGAGCACGGGGACACAGACACTCAACATTCGAACACCTTCGTCACCCACTGATCCTGGATATGTTAAACATACCGCCAGTAATTGGCCTCATGAAACGAAAATGAAAACACCTAGTTCGAGTCCAAGTCGCTCGAAGAATTGACATATAATGCACAAAAAGTTATTAACTTGTTGCTTTATGATTTCTTAATGACTTCGTGTGACTGAATGATTGCTTGAAAAATAAATTTAAAAAACTTTCTCGTAAGGCAACAGGTTATATGATTATAAGTAGATTAGAAAGGCTCTGAGGTAGAATAATTTAGAATGATATGCATATCAAAACACAGAGTGTAAAATCAATTTCTCTTTACTTCTATCAGAGTATTTCTCTGTGTAATTTCCTCATATTTAATAAAGTAATACTAATTTCTTCAATTTCTCTAATTTCAAAAATATGATTTATTAATTTGATCTATTAATACGTCATCATTATTATGTACTGCCTTTTTATATGTTTATATATATATATGTTTTTGAAATGGGAAGGAGAAAAGGTAACTTGAGAAGCATACAACTATTTTCGTATAAGTAGAAATTTTTAATATAAAGTTTTAACATCTCCGTTCACATCAATACGTATACGTACAATTATTAATAATAATGTATCCTTGTGATAAACATGTAACCGCAGTTTGTTAGTCTCCATCAGAACGTACTCGTTAAAGATATTAGCATTTAATTGGATTTACATTAACTTTTACGTGTACCGTATCGTTTCTTTTTCTTACGCTTTTTATATAAATAAATTGATCCTATTCAACGTCGAAAGATGTCATTTATTTTCCTTATTATTCAAGGTGATCGGCAATTTCTTCAATTATTAAAAAAATGAGAAGAAAATTGCCCTCATTGAAACTGAAAGAAAAAGAAATCAACCGGAAGACGCAGCAGCCATCGAGAGTATCGACGTGTTCTGCCATCGAACCCTATTAAAAAGCTACTAGTGAGCCATGTATCGACATATTTCATTTTACAGAACCGTCGTCCTCTCGTTGTAGTTCTCTCTTTCTCTAGCCGTTTCTAAACGCGTATTTACAGAGTTGAGAATAATTGCTTAGACACTTGAGCATTCGTTCCTCTTCTTCTTTTTCCTCTTTTCAACGGTATGTATAAAATTAATTCTCCTTAATGAAGAAGATTATCAGACATTCTCATTCCTAAGATTGTTGTGTAACTAGATAGTCTTATTATTTTATGAAACGATAGTTTGAACATTGCAATATTGTTGAGTTGGTATCTTTATAGTGCGTTTGATCTAACGCGATATTCTTGATCATTTACTTTCCCTTTGCATCGAGGTATGTACTTGACTTATTTTTTAAGTTTGTTACATTTTGGTGTACTCGTCGAAGTTTATAGAAAGGTATTTCTTAAAAGGAGGAAGAAACATGAAAAATGCCTTGTCACGATTTGTCACGATTTATCTGTAATAGTGTTACCAGATGAGCTGTGTTTCAATTCTGTTCGTTTCTCGTTCCTAACTGGACATATTTACAAGTCAAAAGATTCTCAAACTATATTCTTCACTTAATTTGCGTATTATAAAATCTCTTACAAAATCTTAACCAAATCTTCTGCTCTTTGAATAAATAAATAACGAAAGAGTAAACGTAATTTTACTGACAATTCTTTGAAACTTTCGAACTTTATGAGCACTTTACGATATATTGAATTTCTTTTTCTTTGATCAAATTTCCTTCAAAGATGTCTTCCTTTATCATGACGGAATCGTTTCTCTTAAATATGTATTTACAGCGCTTCTTATTCGATTAAACAATACAAAAAAAGATTGTACGTCTCTAAAATGTTGATCTATATGATTACTATAAATTGAAAGTGCAGATAGAGAATTTTATCTCATGCCAAACCCAATGCTAGCACCTTGAGCATTGGTGGCTCGTTGTTCCATGGTGATGTATTGTCTAATTAGTCGTGAAATTTCATGGGCTTGTTCAGTCTGAAGTCGTGTGATGCGTTGTTGCATTAAATTACCGCATTTCATGTCAAGGTACAGAGTTCCTTCTTCGGATTTTACTTTCCTCGTGGATATTACCTCGGAATAAGGGTAGTGGTACAGGGTCTCCTAAAAATTTGGCGTCGGTTTCATTGAATTATTTATTGCTTTTTTACATAGAGGCAGAAAACGGGGATTGAATTACTTACATGTGTAATTAAATCAATAAAATGCACTCCATGCCTGTTGAGCGCCAAAATATGATCACCACCCTTCTCTTTTCCTTCAGGCACCCTCTTCACAGCGAAGAAACTAGACCCGAATAATGGCCACTTCCATAAAATTTCTAAAAATAAAGTTAAACATTATTTTCATGATATAAATACTCGCTAATAAGAACTGAAACACGTACCAAGCACCTGTGCTTTACAAGCAGCAACTGTATTGTGTTGCACATTGTTCCATGCTTGTTGGACCATATTTGACCACTGTTGTGGTCGTGGTTCTCTCAAACTGAGCACTGGTTTTGGTAATAAATATTTAATTTCTTTCGTTGTTGGTTCGTGAGTCATATCTGCTGCCCTATGTAAAAGAGCAGCTATTTGAGCCATATCGAACTAGAAAGAAAAGAGAAAATATATTAATTAAAAACTCCAAACAATGTCAATATATTATTTATATAAAATACCAAAGATAGAAAGACTTACTATGACTTCTTGAGGTAAATGTTCTCCAGGTAAAACTAATAGAAGACCTTCCAAGTAATCTGGAGCAATCTGATTGAACACGACTTCTATATACAATGGAGCATCCAGTCTGAGAGGATAATACCATACAGATCTAAATTGAAAAAGATTGTATTATTTTTGTTCTCTTATTTGCACTGCTTTCATGAGAATCGATAGGTTTCTTTTTAGATAAGTCCTTTTATCAATGGAAAGACATATACCTGCAGAATATTAAGTAGAAGACTTGATGATTTTTATGTAACTCCGTAGTTACGTCTAGTACGTATTCATCCCTGGCTAAAGGCATCGTAAACGCATCACCATCAACAATGCAATATAACGAGAATTCGTCCATTTCATGAGGGTTTCTTACAGATATTATATTGCACATCTCCTCGATAACATCCTGCCAAAAAAGTTAAGTTATTAACAAATTATTAAGAATTAGTCATTACACCTGTATTATCATATATTTAACAATATATTGCAATTTGACATATCTTGACTATTAAAATATAACAGTCCTAAACTCAAAGTGCTATTCAATAAATCAATAACAATTTGTCTTTTGCAATTTATTATTATATATGTTATTACATTATATAGGAGATATTTTCATTGATTTTGTCTTCTCTTCAATGCTATACCATTAATTTTATGTTTCTTATACTAAACAATTTAATTTATATTCAATAAATTTTACGAATATGCATTATAGAATGGTTTACTCAGATTTGAATTTGAAGCTTACCGCGCATTAGCCGGCATACTGAGCGTACTGGCGTCAATGAATTGGGAGTGTTACGAAAAGTGAAAAATTGATAAGAATGTCATTAGAAATTCGGTAAGCTTCCTCATTTAATTTATGTTAACTAACTAATTATGGTTATTATTATTTCTAAGTAAAGTTGTAAAGTATGTTGCATAATTGGTGAAATTTTTACGATTCTGTAATGAGTATGTCAATTCGTGAGGTTACGTGCTACTAAATTGGGTTGCTTGGAGCTTGAAATTAATTATAGTATTATTCTACGCATTAATAATTAATTATTTACGAGTATGTGTACATAATTTTGTACTATAACATTAATATGAAGGTTTTAACCTATATATCATATATATCATACTATGTATATCATACTACATATAATTTTATTCACTCTGATGACTACATATTGGCACAAATACATTTTTTTTTTAATTTTGTACATGATATTGTTTGATTATTAGTAATATTTTTAATAGAACCTATGTCACAACTTAATTTTATAATTTTTGATATTTTTTGTATATTTAGTATATGATATTTACTTGTATATTTAAGCATTGTAGCATACTTCTTATATAATTATTAGTTAATTTTATGAATTTAAATCTGAATATCATAATTTCTATTTTGATTAGAATATCAATTAATAACTTTTTGTTATTTTATTTATATTCTTAAGACAGCCTTCCAAATTGAAGTTTATTGGTATGTAGGTCGTTGTTTGAAATATTGTCATTAGAGTTTTGTTTTATTTAATTGACATGTTCTTGTGTTATAAATTGTTGTTTCTTTGTTATCTTTAAATGTAAATGTTTAAAGAATCTTCTGCAAATTATATTGCAATTATTTTGTTTGTCAGCGCTTAGCTACTAACAGCCTTATAATACAGTAGATAATCCAATAGATTTTCTAATTTGTTTCGTATATTACTTGCATCTATCCTGATCCTTTGTCTAATTAGATAATTTGGAGAAAACTAAACTTACCTGTACAACAGTTGTACATTTGGTGTTGATAACTCTTTCTGTTCCACCTGGTAGTCTGTAAATCTGTCTCTTCGCATTTCTACCTGCACTAATTGCCATAATTTCATCCACGCTTGGTACGTTTTTCCTTCCTCCATATTTAACTGTCTTCCTGAGATTTTGTAAACACACTGTGGCTGTACCATGGTAAGCTCTCCTCTTATCATAAGCTGCAGTTTCCAGATATTTGGTTAAATAAGGCCTCAGACCATCACTGCAAGTGAAGTAAGCAGCAACAATGCTAAAGATCCTCCAACCACGTTGACAACTATCTGGATTTGGGCTCTTATTGTTTGTAGTCTGTTTCATCAATTGACAGTAAACTTCATCACGAAGTAATTCATACTTATGACAATGCTGTAATTAGATTGAAAGTGGTGAGAATAATGTTCTTAGATGTTAAACTAAGATTTTTCTCAGTAGTTTATGGAGAAAGAAAGTGATGATTTCACTCTTTGCAGTTATTTTAGAATATTAAGGCATATTATAAATATCATTTTTTAAATGTAAGACTTTTTAAAAATATATGAAAATAAACTAGTGATATAAAATTTATCTTCTTGCTCTTAATGAATTTATTACTTTAGTGATGAAGGATTGTTAGACATCCTTACAAGATAGTACAATATTTTGATAACAATAAGCCTAAAAAAATGAAATGAAGTTTACATGCATCATTTGATGAAAGTATTTCAAACGTTCTCCTTGGAGAATGCATTATGAAGATGTATTCATCTAGGAGAAATCTTTAATGAAAAGAAGTAGCAAGTAAAAGGAAATTCAAATCCTTCAGCACTAGAAGTAGGTTGTCAAATTATTATCCTTCATCATTAAATCCTTGACCCCAATACAAATTATCTCAGCAAATTTCACCATATTTCTTCATATAATTGTATATAACAACGTCATTGTACAGAATATTTAAAATTTTTATCATTTCAGCTTATTTCATACAAACTAGGAATATAAGAGACATAGGATTGTTTTCTGAGAGATTGTTAGTTCAGAAGAGAAACATCGTCACTTACCATCAGAATGGTGTAAACACATTTTACTTCGCTAGTATCTGGAGGCAAAGGTTGATCACCCATGTACCTCATCAGACACAAAAAGCATTCCACTGCCAAGGCACTTAAATCTGCATCAAGTCTCAAAAGACTCTGTTCTATTGGCACAGGAGAGTATTTTACAAGATCCACTTGTTCTTTCCAAGTCCATTCCGCACCATCCTGTTGGCCTTTATTCTTTTTATTCTTCTTTTTACTCTTCAAAGATTCGATCACTTTAAGAGATCCACTTATAGATCCATCTGCTGTCTTCAACATCTCAAACCTATAAAATTAAATATTTTGTTAAAACTTTTGTTTATTAAAACTCTGCTTGTTATTGTAGGAAGTTGTAACCGCGGGAAGCGACTGTTAGAATTAATTTATCGAAGGAACGGGACTCGGGGGTGACGTAAGTAATAGCCTTCCAAAACGGAAGACATCTCCTTGGAGGTGTACGTGGCCGTAAAGGAGATTTCCATTGCAGGATGTTGCTACAGAGACAGAGGAAAAAGTCCCGTTCAGAGTACTGGCCGGGTGGCCGTCACTTGTCAAAGTCATGTTTAGGAAGTCTACACTCTAGTTAGGCGTTTTAATGATTCCCCTTCGACTTGGTTGAAGGTTGATCCTTCTGTTGGTTATTGTTTTTTCGCCGATTCTTTTCTCGTTTTACTTTGATACCTCGTTACAAATGTGTTTCCTGTGTAAAACCATGGTTGAATATTTCTTTCTAAATCTCTATGAATAATGAATACCGCACAATGAATAGTGAAAACTCCTAATTAATTTTAATTACTTGTACACGTTGGTACAGTTAGTCGGTCACTGAATAGCAAAGACAATTAAGATACATTTGCAATGTCAATTCTCACTTCATTTAGAATTTTATACATTCAATTAGAATTTAATATTGTAACCTTACGTACATAGTTTTTAGAAATCTATTCATTAGCGATTCTATTAAATTCCATCTAGATCTTTCTTCTTCGACATAAGTTTCTTCAGTAAGAACGAATTGGTAGTAACTAGAAAATTTGATAGAAAATTTTATGTGAAACGAATATATCGGAGTTTCCTCGTCAAGTTAGGAAGCACTTTAAAACGGTAACTCGCGAATCACGGAATAATGCCAAAAGAAGACGAGCTGTACTCGTTAGCCGCGCGTTCACCAAGATGGTCGATGTTACTCTGAGAACTGCAGTGCGTTATGCTTTCTCAACACGGCTAGCTCTTGTTTCTTGCGTAAGAGCGACCAATTAGTCCTTAACATTAATTTCTCCTTTATTGCGATGCCTCGTTTTGGTAAAAGTGTTTTTTTTTCAGAGCAAGGATTCGTTTCTTATTGGGAGATATATTTTTTGGTACTTACTGATTCAAGTCTAGAGCGTACAGCGTGCAACATGTTGCGAAAGAAAATACATTACAATCTTCATTTTTAGCATTACTAGTGAAATAGGTTTATCAAAATTTTATTCTGCAAAAATAGAAGTTTTAATGTATTTTCTGAACTCGATTAAAAGTGAGATATTAGAAAAATGAAGTATAATGATGAAAAAGTTTATACTTCTATTAATGTAAGAGTTTTCGAATTTTATATTTGCCATCTATTTGATAAAAATATATTATCGCATAAAACGAACTATAATAAAAATAAATTGTATAACATTATGAATTGGAGTAAGTAGAATACTAACTTCTCTGTGCTTTGTCTAAAGTTGAGCATGGCGTACTGTAACAGAGAGTGTTTTCCGTCGTTGACGACCGGCCCGCTCTCATAGATGCCATCTTCTTGCAATCTGCCGTTGTCTTCCGGTTGACGCCATTCCTGATTCGGGCTAAGTCGCTGGTTCTGCTGGTTTTTCTGGTGATTCGTCTGGTTTGCCGCCGACACGTGGTTCGGCACACGACCGGCAGACACGTGGTTCTCGTGATTCGAGATAACATGATTAGGCTGACCATGGGATTGAACGTGATTCGACGCACTGTGATTCGCCTGTGACTGGATTGATTTCGTGATTTGAGACACGTGATTCTCATGATGGTTCGGCTTATGCAGCGGCTTCTGATCCACCTGTAATCGTAACGTACCATTTTATTTAATTATTATTATCATTCAGTTCTCAATTTACTTGATTTTGGGAGCTTGAGGTTTCCATTATTAGGATATTCTGAATTGAAATATTGAATCTGGAGTCCTCAAGTAATTTAGTAGCGTAAAATTTTATTATATTAATTCATTTATTTTTGTTTAATTTAGTATTGAATACTGAGAGATAATTGTATTATTTATTGACCATAATTCTTTTTGGGATCACTTATAACATCTAGGAACTGTAGAATTTTTGTTCAGAGATTTTAAATCAGAGCGCAACCTAGATCGCGAAAGTCACGAATACCTACTTTGATTATTATTATTCTTAATTATATATTTAATCTACTGCGAAATCTATCAAGCATTTATAGCTGGGAAAGTTGCTCTTTAAGCGAATAGTGACATCATTTATTCTAATACACCAAATTAAACTTTCACATGATTTTCAGGGGGGGGGAATTGTCGATCTAGAGCAGAGGAAATCGTTACACTTTAAATAAAAAAAGAGAAAAAAGACGATAATTACAAACTGGATAGAGTTTCATAAATCACCAATAAAAATTATACAAATATCGTCGATTGAACTACTACTTTTCACTTCCCGTACAAAGGGACCTGTTTTTTATGTACCATGTTGGTCAGAGGTCGGGATTTTGTGTTTCGTGAACGAGTGTCTTCCGTTTTTTTATCACAATCAAAAGATCAAGAAATTACGTTCGGGTGTGTAAACTTCCTGTGTAAAAACCTCGTGGGCGTCACGTCGCCCTGGTTTCGCGAGTGATTTACACGACGGTTTCTCGACCTTTTCTATTATTCATTTTCTCTTTCGGCTTGCATTTCCTGCATTTCACCGACATAGTCGCGGGTATCTCGGATTCATCGATCGATCTTGCGAATGAGAAAACGAGTTTCCTTGCACGCCAGTCAGAATCATGATAAGAATTCGAAGAATGCAGTATGGTGTCTAGGAGTCTCGTAGAATATTTTTCTTTATAATACTCCGTTTTCTCTTTAAAAGAAAAAGAAAAAAAGAAAAGTAGTAGAACGCATATATTGGAAATTTTTTTACTTTCGACTATGAGCAGAGTAATAATATGTATCTGTTTAATTAAATATGACTGATTATACATGACCGCTCCCAAACTTGTGGATCGTAATGTAAGTACATTCAATAAGCTTCTCTTCTAATTTATTTCTTTTTTGTTCAATCGAATGGCAGTTAATCGAATGGATGAATGAAGCATACAAATTAATAATTCGCAAACGATTTACGACCGACTTCTCCCGCGTGTTACATCCGCATGACTGGTTTCTTAGACGATGTAGAAACTAGATTCTGTATAAAGTTATTTAATTACTAAATGCTCATGAATGATAGTTTAGTTGGATTCTGTAGAAGAAAATCGATAGCATCCGCTGTACGCGTTTTACACTTTTCCGACGCTGGTAATGTCGTGAAAGTCGAAGTGTATAGCTCCGTATGATTGCCATTATTATTTCCACAGCTGACATATATTTAGTAAATTGTGATTTCTTTCGTCTGAAACTGTAATTTTTCCACAGTGCCATTGCAGGAATGATATTGCAATAACGTAATTCTCAATTTGCCATAATTTTCAACATAATAAGTGACTATTACCCGAAAAATAATAGAACATATAGTGCATTGTCAATTTTCATGTCTACTGTAATTCTTTCCTCTGAGTGTAAATTGTTCTAGAAAAAGAGTTAATAGTAGTTCAATTTTCTATCAGACTTTTTAAAATGTTAAGTTCATAAAATATTTCTCGTATCTTAATCCCAATTAATTCCGTGTCAATAACAAGATGACTATTGTAACTATGTATTTTGTAATTTTTAGCAGCATTGATCGCATCTAATGATATTCTTTTGTTAGAGGAGGAGACTTTTCTATGTTCAATTTTCTGAACTGGTAGAAAGATATAAATTCCAAATATTTTTGGGTCTTCCTACACATTTTCCTAAGGAAGTCGTAACGTAGCATTCGATATATCGATAGCTGATATCCTGCTGGTAAAACCTGAATGTACCTGAGCGAGTGAGATAAGCAGATGTTGACCCTGACCCACATAATCGTTAATGTATCCAGGTACGATGGTAAACGTGAGCATTCATAGTTACTGTAATGGTATTAATAAGAATAACCATCCACTTGATTCTCTCCGGCCTGTTTATGAAATAAATTGCTTTACAACTCTATTAGAGATTCTCGTGTATAATTTTTCAAACCTATGTAGGTGAGCGTTTCATTTTCCATGCTGAAAAATTATTCTGCATTTCCTCTCGAGATTGATATCAATTTTTCTAGCTCTTCTCGTCTATCTACTAATTCAAATAAGACATCGACCAAATATCAGGCAATATTGAGATGTAAACTTAGAACTCCTGCCACAGAATGAGATATGCACGATGTTTTAGGCGTCATAAAGCCTTGATTCGTTGTTCGTTAACCTTAATTGCTGAACGAAGGATACCTTCTGAGGTGGCACCATTAATTCTCTTTAAACTTTTTAATGATCACGCTCGTTACACTCGACGCAGTCTTCAATTACGGTAACTTCACCACCGGCAGCATTTTACTAATATCTTGGCACAGTATCGATGTAAACAGGGTCGATTATGCGAGTACGCCGCGAATGCAATCTCCTGCATTCCTTTTCGGTACTTTATATCGTCCGCCTAACGGTAAAAGCTTTTTCACCTCTGACAATTTCTCGCCTTTGGAAATTGCTTCGACATCCGAACCACTTCGCATGTCTCCGTTTCGGTAGTGAACAATTTTCATTGAAAATTGATTTTCATACATTATAGAATCATGAAACGAGCCGTTGTCATCAAGGACAACGCTGGTCCCGATTAATAGCAAAAGGAATTCTTTATTGCTCGTAAAACATACAAGGTAACGATCCTGTTCCTCTCGGTGCCTTTTCTCGGCGAGCATAAATCATTTCGAAGGAAAACTGTATTTAATGTCGGATGTCGATCGTTGGCATACTAAATTACGTATTATCAAGCATCGAAGGGTGTTAGCAAAATCGTTTCTCGATCAGTCACCGAGGAAACAATAATTAAGCGCCGCAGTTAAAAGATAATATCGTTAGTTTAACGTTGGTAGTAGTTTTTCATGGATATCTGTTACCCGACTTTTTTCGCTATTTAAATTTTTTCTCTAATAATATTTTCTCTAATTAAAATATGTTACGCATACTTGATAAAAATCGTAGATCTCAGATAACGAATACTTGTGTACGCTTGGTTGATAGGTATTACATAATTAAAATAGTTCTGATCTCTTCCTGTGTTATATAATTTGGTAGAAGTCGTTGTCCGGCTAATAATTGACTCGAAGTATGTTAACTAGTAAGAAAAGCGCCGCGAAACGCTCGTTGTACGCAACATAACAAAAGAGAGCATCATTAAACGAAATACCCAATTTGCAACTAATTAGTTGTGCAGTTCTTGCGCCGCAAAAAGTTGGTAGAGTAGCAAGTGCAATTTTTAAGATATTCTATATAAAGAGTCATCGATTTTATATAAATACCGTGCTCGCCTCGTTTAAATGATTTATCATTTTTATCAGCGCATTTAGTCGTATTAAAATATGCGAAAATGATGAAAGAGTAAAAAGCATACGATCGTTGAAATGCGAGTATTGAATTTCACTGGGAATCGAGTAAGATTTACGGAGTATTTATTAATCGAGGACAAGAATCTTATCGGGATCATGACCTGGTAGCTCTTGACCTTCTCGTCGAGTTTCTTCAAGGTCTCTTGTATCGTGGTGAGGGTCTTGTCACTCGACTTCTCCTCCACTTGCGTCTCGTTCTGCGTCCTCAGCTCTTCGAATCTCTTCAAGATTTCCCTGACACTCAGTTTGCTTCCATCCGCATTTTCTTCCGTGATCGTTTCCATTTTCGAAACCTTCCGTTCCCCGTTCACTCGACCGACAATCTGATCGCTATCGTAGAAATCCTGGATCAGTTCGTTCATCTGAATATCCTCTGCGTTTTGATTCTGTCTAGCCGGAGATTGAGCTCGATATTTCGTCTCAATGTTGTCGTTATTATTTCTCAATGGACCAGACGGACTCGAGTTTCTCGAATTTCTTAACAGGCAACCCTCTTCAAGCCTCAATTGTTCGATCGTCGGTTGAGGACGATCGGTATTGCTCGAGTTTATCGAATTAACCGTTGCTGTTATGGGGTTTAGAAAAGGCTTCTGATCCAGCTTGGACACGTCGATCCTTGGTATATTCTCATACTCGAATTTTTGTTGATTCACTCCTTTGGAATCTTTCTTATTCGATTCTATGATTCTCGAAATCTGCTTAACATTATTCTTGTTCACGTCCAAATGACCAGAGTCTAGAGACGCCTTCTTATCTTCCTGCTTCTTCTTTCTTTTACATTCGTCTTTCGCGAAAAATTTAATGAACCTGTTTCTCTGCTCGCCCTTTGGCCCCTTTTCACGGTTGGAGGCCTTCTCTAAAAACGCCCCGGAGTCGTCCGTTTGTCCGTACTCGTCGCTGCTTAGATCCGACTCCGAGGACTTCACTAAGAGGCTGTCTGGAGAGTTGGTTTTTCGATCTTCGTCGGAGAAATTCTTGTGATCGAACTTCCCGACGAGATTGCTTATACTTTTTCTTCGAGGGCCTAGCTTCGAGTCATGATCCTCGTAGTGTTTCCTATAATCTTCGTCCACGCGGGAAAACGAGTATTCTGACGATTTCTTGTCGATCTTCGCGTCTCGTCGATAATCCACGTTCTTCCCATTTTCGTTCGTTTCCAGTTTACGCAGAAATTCGGATCTTCTCACGATTCTTTGAACGTTATTGAAGGGTTTAGGTTCGATTTTCTTGGTCTCGTTCTCAGAGATTTCTGAAGGATCGACGAACTGAGAGAGAATCTCTGGCCGATGTTTTGGCTTCTTCCTCAGGGTTGTTGGCAGCTCTGCCCAGTTGCTGGACAGTCTTTTAGAGAAGATCCCTTCGGTATCGGAAACCTCTCTCTCCATTTTGGTCAGTTGATGATGGACACTTTGTTCGTTGACTTGGTTGAATACATCTGAATCTGTTTAGTCGACATATGAGTTAACCATCTTCTTTTTTTTTTTAATAATCACGAATTTGTTCAGGAAGATGGTTCCACGAATGTTTAAGCGTTAAGCTGATTATTAAATACGTGGAATTGGTTCTTGAATGTACCGTGCACTGTCTATCGTTTAAAAACTGAGTTGTTCAAAATTTATAGTAAGCCTAGAGTATGTGTTATGTAAATTGAAATACTTTGTAAGACGAAGCCTAAGCTTGCATTCCACCGCTGTTTAAATTAATTATTTTTTACCATAAGGAAATTTATTATTCTTTTATCATAAGGAAATATACTATTTGTTGGAAATCATTTTGGCTAAAAAGATTTAGGATTCAAAGGTTGATGAATTTTCTTAAGTGACAATCCTTCTTTGGTCTTGATGTCACAGAAATAACTGCTGACATAAGCGTCTTTTCTCGTGCCGGTTACAGTGCAATAGAATATCAGACGACACCGCAATTCGAAACATCGTGTTACGAGCAAAGTCAATGAAGGAATACTTTCCAGCTCAGTTTTTGCATAGTACAGGCCATCGAGCACGACGAATGCATAGAAATTACATTTCGTAGAATATAATTGACCTTGATTCCCCGAACCAAAGATCTTTTACGCATGGCGACCGTGAACTTTCTTCGGCCACCACTTGAAAGACCTCTAATACTAATTAACAAGAGAAAAGGAAACCCTGTGAAACGAATACGATATCAAAAATGGAGAAATTCGAGCATAAGATATACATTAAACATCGCTAAGCTTCGGTGATAGCTTTCCTCGTATGAAATTATTAATAACATCAAAAAAAATCACGGCGGTATAGCAATTAAATTTCGAATAGAAAGGGGGAAAAGATCACATTCAAGAAATCTACGTAAATACCCGTAAGATAGAACCGAATAAATTATAATTATAAAATTAAAAATTTTACCACGATTTCGTCAGTGTTTGGTGTTCTTTATGCGTGTTTTTCCTTCGATAACGAAGCCGAATTTGCTTGAAAAAACCGCAGAATTGTCCTCGTTACGGCACGCAATGCCGAATGTGGATCACGGAAGAAGGACCTTCTTCAGGGCCTCGTGAGAAGATCGGCGAAGAAGCTTGTCGTGAGACCAAAGAACAATGTGCACTTTTCATTGTAATTATTTCGCGCTAACAAACTCTCCTTCGCTCCAACAACGAATGAGAAAGGCTTCTGCTTTCTTGGATACCTAACTTCTCCTACCTATTAAAAAGGGTTGTCTTCGCTTTTCATGAAAACTCGCTTTCCCCATTAACGGTGGATAAAGTAAATAGAAATTTAGTAAATAATTCGTAAACATATTCATCTTCTGGAATACTGCATCTCTTTAAGTAGATATTACAAGAAGATTCTTAATTTTCTGTTAACTTAAATAATGTACGTTGGGAGCACAATTGACTACATAAAAATTCAATTTTTATGCTACACGCTACTATGGCCTTGAAATCAGTCGGGATATTTTAAAGAATGTCCACCTGTCCTCTTTATCATCTAAGAATCTCTGTAATGTCGAACCGAGAGGGGAGAGGATGCAGAGATTTAGAACCCAGATTCAAATGGAAGGCTAGTCGGAACTCGATGGTCAAGGAAAAAGTAGGAAACGGAATCCAGTCATTCTTAGTCAGTATGTCACTATACTAATGGAATGAGCATCTTCTGACCTACAAAACGTCTATCGTTTTACTTTAATCCAATCGTGAACGTGCAGATGAAAGAGCATAAATGACGCGATCAAAGTTAATTCATCTTTGCGCTGTAACTTCGTCCTGTATATCTCTAGAGGATTATTTAAAATTATAATTTTAGCCTTGAATGGCACTTGTCATGTACCTGTATCCGTTTTATCGTTCGTGTTTCAACGTTTCGCGATGGTTTTCGAATCATACATCGAAGACAAGGATATTTGTCTCCTGGAATAATTTATTTGCGTTTTATGGAACCTGTTTTCAAAGGAGTAATAATTTTTTAGATTTAAATTCGAGTATCTCTCGCGTAGCAACTATTTTCGTAGATGATCATCGATGAAAAATGTGCTTTCAAGGATATCGAATTAATGAAGTTTTTTTCTCTTTCGGCAACAGAAGAGAATATTTCTGGATAGTCGTTCCGCAAAAGGATACAGAACAATCGGCGAAGAAACAGCTAATTAGCATTGTGTTGTTCTGCTCTGTTGCATGGCTCTAATTAAATGACAAGCACTATGCTTTTACACAGACCATGTTTCAGCTAACAGGCGTTTGTACAAAAATTAAGCTCTCGAAAAGTACTGTCGGATTAAGATATATGATTACTTCGATTAATCGAATATTAATAACAATGATACGATACTATAATACTAATAATACTGATATAATATTTCTTAGATTCTCAAAGATTTAGATCAAAATAATAATATCGTAAGTAAAATTAGTAAGAAATCTAGATTTTATAATAAATATTTTATTAGAATTGCTGTGTAGTTTAATTTTTTCGCAACAGAAATAATTTAATAATGTCCATTAATTTATGTTATTTTTCGGGACGATGCGGTGTTGAAATAAGTTTATGGTTAATCAATGACTATTATTCCCAGCTCGATTAAACATCGATATCTCGGATGGAGGCTGGTTTGGTATGCCGGTAGCGACTACGCAACTATCTACGGAACGCGTAAACTTGCGTATAGGAGGATCGTTAACGATCTCGTATGAGGTTGCTAGGCTTGCGTAAGGAAGATCACGATCACATGCCTATTTTTCTTTTCCCGTGGTCGCTTCTTCATCGAGAAACACCGATAGAAATAGACAATACAGGCAGTCCTTTGTAATCTCGCATATAGACATCGTCTATACTTGGAGGCTAATTCCAGATAATTTTCGAAATGTCTGCTTGTAACAGAGTTGTTATTAATTCACAAAGATTGAACAGACTGGTTTCATGGTTAAAAAACTTAGTTGTAATATGAATGAATTTCATTATCAATTTACGAGAACTGAAAAGATGGGTTTCTTTTTTTTTAAAACTTCGTTAAAAGGTAAGTTGATATTCATCTGCAGATAGAGTCTTATCTATTCTTCAGAATTATAAAAAATAATTGCGTATATCTTTCGATAAATTTCCTCGATTTCTTCGTCGAACTGGATCCACTTTCGCCGCTTAGCGGTGCAAAATAGAGGATCCCTGTGGAGCGATTAAAGCGAACTTTCGATTCCTTGACGAGTCAAGTATGACAGATCGCGAGCAACTTCAACGAAATATCTTCACTTTTTCATCTGTACATATGATCCTACAACTGTTCCCTTAATTTCCTCTTTTTTGCAGTCATTTCAGCAAAACAGTTTCTCGCAGCGAAATCTCAGTCCAATAAAAACAAGCTTACTTATTAATCTCAGATGAAAATTACACGCTACGAAAATACCGAATGATCGCCTGCAAAAACGGCTCCATTAACAGTGCCACAAAAACCACATGTATTATGATGATCTACTTCGAAACATTTCGAATCATCGATCTGATGGATTTTCGAATCAATTTCGAATGGATCTCGACCTCGCCCAGTTGTGATTATCGCAACTATCGCATCATCTCTTGTTTTGCTATCGTGGGATCTAGTCAGGTGAACGCGTGGAATGTTTGCGCGAGGTCGTAACGAATATTTTAAGAAAACACAGGGCCCGCCTCATCCCGCGAGCAAATAATTATCGAAGGTGTGCGATGTATTCTCGGGAACGAGCGGGGAATAATTTCTTAATGGGTAGGAAAGGTATGTTGCGGCTGCGAGTCGAGGTAAACAACGATTGCCAGTCGTAATTGAGCCTTGGCGACACGAATACCGAGATTTCGCCATGACACTGGGGCAAGCGAAACCGATTTATTGCGACACGATGGTGATCGAGATCGAGACCGTTATCTTCGCGGTGCTTGCGAGGCCGAAGCTTCGTCTGACGCGTGACATTGCTCGGAAACAGGGTGTAGCCTTCCTTACCCGCATCGCCATCGATAGTCGTTCGTATCGAATGTTGCAGAATTTCCTTATATTTTATTCTTTCTCTGTGTTTTCGATTATTTTATTTACGATCAAGGAAGATTCGTCGATTATTTTCGTATTTGCTTAATTAATTGTACATATTTGCAAGAATATTCTGTGTCAGTTTCATCAGAGAATTCTGAAAATTGAAGGAGTTATTAACGTCATTAATTCCAGCAATACCATTATAAACATTCATACGTTTCAATATTTTCTAAGCTATGTTTATACGGTGATAATTTACATTCATTTGATGGAAATTGTTATTCCCGGTGGAAGATGTCTCCTTTTTACAAATTAAAGAACAGATGTTCTATACGGTGTTTTGGACCGTATTTTTTTTATTCGAGTCATGCACTATTAATTATAAGACCACCTGCTGATTTCACGCTACCGTACAGTTATACTATTATACAACCGTGTATATGGAGCCTGATTTTGAGGATGATACACAGTATTGTGATAATTCTCTGTAATCGAATGATTACAGCAAAGAGCTGCATTAAACTTGGCTATCTTTAATGAGTTTCACGATTTACGAGCGGAGTGCGACTGTATATAACGAACAATGTCATTTGCTAAGCAGCGTGAAAATGGGACGAATTTAATATTTTGTGGTAAAATAATAACGAGTTCCTCGAAACTGATTAACTTTACAAAAGCAGATAAAAAATATTTAAAAGATTCTCATTTCTACAAAAGCATAACTCTAATCGCTCGAAGAAGGCAAGATACTATTTTTCAGTGAAGACTGACATAAAAGAGAGGTAGAGGTAATTTGAATATTCAGGAAGCGTCGATATTAATGTACTTTTTCTCTGAAACTTGAAAATCGTCGCAACAATTTTAACGTACGCAAGAAACGCGTGTTACGTAAAATACCAGAAGTTGGAATGATTAATGCAAACAAAACTACGCAAATGGAGAAAAAAGTTGCGATGTGCGTTTAAACGGACGTCGTCGGGACAAGAAATGGACTGTGTTGATTTGACAGACTCGATTGGCAAGCGTTTCCTTCTTTCTTTTACCGTCACACTTAACGCGGCACATTCGTAGAATTCTCCTGTTAGTTACGCAACACGTTTCTTCGATACTTTTTCTACTCGGTGTTTTATCGAACGAGTGGAATCAGAAATCCAATAGCAGACGAACCAGCTATAGAACAGACTAATTTCTCCAAAGTTTAATACTCGTTGGTTCCTGATGTAATTAGTGTGAAAGCAATTACTTTGAAATCGTAAATGTCGGTATTACAGGTACTTCCAACAAATGACAGAGGACAACTGTAAATATCCTCATTATACCTCAAAGAAAAGACGGCAGTTGGTCTATGAAGACGAGCAAGCGCATCGTCTCGAGTTTGCACAGTAAACTAACCACAAAATATCACCCAATTACTTTCATTATCCTCGTTATCCATTAAGCGAGTAAACACCCACAATGATTTTTCCATCTTCGTACTCTCGTATTAATATTTTTTAATTATTCCACGAAGTCTGTTAAACTCAGTAGATTAGTGAAATATGTATAAAATTTGTAATTCGATATGTTCTTTAATTATTTCTCAACGTCGAGTAATTATATCGTCGATCATCGTATTCCAATATTATTATTCTCCGATGATTTCCTAAAATTCATCGAACTCTGATCTCTTCTGTAATGCTCGTTATTCACCAAGTAAAAAATTATCTAAAAAAATTCGTCGATCTTGTATTCCAACATAAACTTCATCAAGCTTCATTAATTTCATCATAACTTCCACAATTCTCATCGGTTCCTAAACAAACATGACGATCCTTGAAAAATATTGCAACTTAAAATTTGTCAAAGTGCACGGTACGTTCAAGATAACAAAATAAATCGAAAGAAACGGCGGAAGAAGGGCTCACATGTCACTTTTACCGTTGATTCTCGAAGCTATCTAGGATCGAGTCACTGACACTCACCGGTCACACGGTATCAACGCGATAAGAGTATCCGCGTGCGCGATCGCAAAATTTCTCTCGCCTGAAGGGACGACTAGCGGAAGACGCACGTACGGCGTACACGGAAAGATCACCTTGTGCAGCGTTGCACCAGCGTGCACCGCGCAACGACAGTCGATGAACTGAAGAGCTGTGCGGCTTCCGATAGACAGCGCTGTTCCCTGCTGGCTGCGCTCTGACTAGCCGGCACGTTCGAAACACCGATATCTGGGTCGAGCCTTTCCACACACGGTGTGTACTTGCGTACGTTTCGCGCAGTAATGGGCATTCGACACACGGTTTCGTTTGTGTTTCCAAGTGAATCGCGTGGCGAAAAGATGGAGGGAAGGTGGTGACTTACGCGGGTCTGCTTTTTTCGAGGTGTGAGAGATTCGCGAAAATGACTCGCGTACATGCAAAGAGCGAAATAACGAGAATGTCAATGAACGCATATGGAATTCGGATATGGTCTTTGGGGTAAAGTTTCAGTATATGTGGGTGCGATGGAAGAAACATAATATTGGCTCGGTCTTTGTATAATAGCTATCGCAACTGGATGCGGTGAATTTTGGAAAGGATCATAGCAGAGCGATGGAATGCATTTTCGATATATTTATAACACTTTCATCGGAAAGGAGAGCGGATCATTCGAATAGTATATATGAGAAATGTAGAATTCGCGGTACCGCCATATCATTGTATACACATTACACGATAGGGGTGTTTGTAAATGATTTTTGTAAAGTCTTAGGACTAGAAATGTTGAGTTTAAAGATCAAGAATGTCGTAGACTTGTCGCACCCTATCGACGATGACAAAATCAAGGCGTTAATTGAAATATAAAAAATGTGTGCACACGAACATTTACTTTGAGTATCTAAAAGTTAGCGCAAATTTTGTATAAGACAACCCTATAGTGTTAAGGAAAGAGGACGTGTGTGTGAGAAAGATGGAAGAAGATGAAGAAGATTCCTTGGTGTATATGGAAAAAAAAAAGGAAAAAATTGTACAAAATTCGTAAAACCAAAAAACACGAATGGAAGGAAGTTTATGGTTTGCGGTTTGGTCCACTTTATGTCAAAGATTCTGCATTCTTCGAGGATTCTTTGTTAGAAATCGTTCGATAAAAGATGGAACGTATTGAAATGTATTTCGATCGACTCAACGACCGTCAAAGTATCTCATTCCCACTACTGATTCCATGCATTGAGAACATCCTATCTCTCTCTCTCTCTCCTTTCCATCGTTCCTGTTTTTATTTTTCATTACGCACCGACCAGAATGCGCATAATAAAGTAAGGAATGTAGAGTAAAACTCTTTTTCCTTAATTCTCTTGAAAGAACGAACGGATAACCAATAAGCGGTTTAATGAATAGGAAGATCGAGGTGGGTCAGATCGATTGCGTTATTGCCCGTAATTTCGTAATGGAAATGTAATTGTTACCGTTAGGAACTGTTAGGAAATTCTTGGAGAGTCACGAACAAGTTAAGAGATTCCTACCAGGATACGTATGGATATTTGAAACGATGCTCAGCAACCTATTTATGCACAAAACAGCAACGTTGTCTATATTTTTTATAACTAACTTACACACGTGCAGTTTCTGAGATTTATATGATCAGTTTCTTTTTGTCATTATATTTTCAAGATACATTGATAACTTTGACATTTTTCATTCAGCTATGATTATCATAAATTGTTTACTGGCCACGAGACTCGCGACGCCTCTTTATCTTCCCTGAATTTAATTTTCCTAATTGGTATGACAGTATGGTGTTGGATATACAGTTTTCTTGTTACGAATGCATAGTGCGTGCACGCGAACTAGTAGGGTATTTAGCAGTCAGAGGAAGAACGAGAAACTTAAAGATCAATTAACATAGGTCAGTGCTGTTTATGACATAATAACGAGACTTTCGTTCCTTTGCGTCACAATCCCGGAAAAATTTATCTCTATCTGTTGCTTCGTATTCTGTATACTCGATGAGCTACGATTTCAATTATTCATCGATTCATGAAGTATAATCTCATTGACCATCAATAAGGAATATCCTATATCGATACACGTTATATTATTAAAAATGGGAATTAGAATATAAGAAGGTTCCACTTAGTTGATGCAGGAATGCCTATTTATTTCGTAACTGGCGAGTGAAATTTTCTAGTCGTCCTGTTTCATTAAACACCATCTGTTTTGCTTCGATTCGAAGCAAAGAGTTATGAAGACGTACTTTCATTAATATTCATTAAGTTTCCTTTACACTAGAATTACTAGAATCACCAATTCATAAGCGTCAGCAATTCCAATTCGTAAAAATTTCATAAATTTACAATGGTACATTTTTGGAGATTTGAATAATTTTTGGTAAAAGTATTTAAAATTCATTTCATTTTTGTTTCTCTAGTACAAATTTTCTACTTTAGTCGTCGTTCGTGTTTATTAATTCGATATTTCTAATTTTTATTTGTTACAGAAGAAACCAGCGATATCTGTTAATATTTTTGTTCCAAAATTTATTCGGTATGAGTACTTCGAAGCGTTGAATTACAGTTTATTGGTAATTTTCGTTCCATCGAATCAAGGAGATGCTTTTAATTTCTATCTTGAAAAGTCAGTTACTTGCAATGTAAAATCTTCGTTTGTGTATAAGACGAAGGGTCGCCATAAGTTTTCACCGGAGACAGCCGCTTAATGACTCTTGCTGTCGGTAATAAGCGAACGTTGAGAGAAGAGGAGAAATCGCAAAGAGGAAATAGGAAGCAAATTAAATCTGGTCCGAGAAAAATTAATTGTTTCGGTGTTTCTTTTTCTACCGGATCGATAAGCGATCAAAGATTATTTGTACAATATTGTACGTAATTAATAATCGATCAAGACGTTAATTCTATTAAGTAAGATAATTCACGTTTACTTGTTTTTTTCGTGTACAAAATAAAGTAATAAACGCGACAAACAATTTCATGTAGAAGCCGTGAATAAAATAGAAATCAAAGACGGAAGGGAAAAGTCGGAAGTGATAGTTGGATACCAGGAATGATTGTAATTTCTTCGGTCGATAGATATACATACTCGGCAAAAAAAATTCCTGCTCGGGAAAGTAACTTGCATATCTTTTGATATTTAAATCTACTCTATCTATTGAAATTAATTATTTTTCTATACACTCGATTACAATAATAATAAATTCCTTCGTTTTCTTTCTTCGAGAAAACTGTCCATTGTAAACAGTCTTTTGTAAGAATACAAATTCGTCGAGAGTATGAAAAGACGAAGCCCATCGCTTTAAATTTTCGATCAGAAAAGAAGCTATACAAAAGATATACGTGATTCATGCGTGTCCGTGTAACAGCAGGCGCACCTGTCGTTAACGGAAACGACCGATTACACTTGGGACCCTGGAAGGGTCCCATAATACGTGAGCCCGGTCGAGAAACATCCTGCTCGTTAAACCGTAGCCCTATCCCCATTTCCAAAAGCCACGATATCCTCTTTTTCGTTCTCAGCATTGTGTTTTGTGAGTTTCAGGTATTTATATATCACCTAAGAAATTTTCCTAGAAATTTTAGAATATTTTGGTAAGTATCAAGTCTGATTAGGTCTCCCGAAAATATAACTCGAGCGTCGATTCTCATCCTCCGCCGGAAGGACCAAGGATCTTTATACGTTTCGAATCTGAAGACACGCGTTCCCACGTTTCTACATACGCGACCTTACAACCTCCATCTTTCTCTTTTTCTATGCTATGAAATCATTGATGATTTAGCAACCACGATGAGACAGGGGATTCGTTAACCATTGTACCCTCTTCTAGGGAAGACTATATAGCGAATTAGCGATAAAATGAATTGTAATTGGCGATTTACTTCATGTCTACAGGCTCTTCAAATAAGAAACGTAATTAATAGATCATAGTTGCAGGTCAGTTAGTAAATTATATTTGTTTCATTGAAGCTATTTCGAAGGAATATCCAGAGAAATTATAGACCCTTTTATGAAAGGAGAATTATGAAATTATATACCTAAAAATGAGTAGTTTCTCGTGGCTTCGTTCAACTTTGATGAAACAGCGATTTTAGTGGCTTCCATTTTAAGGAAACTCGATCCAATTTCCGTTCGACTCATCGTGAAACGTTCTCAACGCTTTCTCGCCTACCGTTCCCCCTGTTCACAATTTTCTAACGACTCGCATTTTTCTTGGACTTTTTTTCCCCTGGTGATCTCGCCACGAGACGTTACAATGCGGCGAAAAGTGCGTGATCGAGGCGAAATCTGTTCTCTGAACGCGATCGAACGCTGTAAAAGGCACCCGTCATGACCGGAAAGACTAGTCGACTTAGAAAACTCTCCCCTGTTTCGCGATTCGGAGACACATTTTCCATTTCTAACGTCCGATCTATCGCAATTTCTGTTTCTTAAACGCTGCACGTCTACCTTTTACGAAAATGAAACGCAGCCATCGAACACTTGCGACACCTCTCTCGTCAAGCCTTAGGAAAAAGCCTGACACAGAATGGTAGAAATCTAAAGAAGACAAGTGAAACTGTTCATGAAGATTCGCCTTAAAAAATACAGAGATTCTTTAGCAATGCAACTGTTACGGCTTCTTCGATCTCATACGCGTAAAACACTACATGTTATTAGCTCTCTGAGAAGAGACGTTGCGAGATGCTTAGCTAATGTCTTTTCGTACTTCCGACAAACTTTCCTTTGCTGCATAGATATTCTCTAACATGGTGCCTAGGAAATTTCACCGAAATTATTTCTCGTTAATTTCTTCCTTCGTGCCGTTTCGTCACTTATAGCATGAATTATGGTTTCCATTCAACGAAGGCATTTGCCAGAAAAGGTTAGTTTTAACTCTTCAGACTTGTCGAAGGGACAAACAGTTTATATAATTAGAATTCGTACTACTGAGAATATCTGTTGCTCTCTCTCTCTTTTCACGCAGTATATCTAACGTTGCCAATAATATTGTAAATTTCATAGTAATAAAATAATTTATATTCAAATTTTGATAAGGCAAGAGATTAAAAAGAAAATGTAATGAGCTCTCAAATTTGCTGTGTCTCGAATAGCTTGTACAGGACACGATACAATTTACTGCCACTATTGTCGTTGTACCGTACGCTCGACCCTTTTGCACAGGGTGCAAAGATGATTCACCGACGACACGTGATGGTTCAGGACACCTTGTAGATCTGGAAGGACGTCGCGAGAGAATTTAGGCCAGACCCCGAGTGTCAGTGGGAGATAAAGATCGTTGCCAGGGTCATTAGCAATTCAAACGGCTTCCGGTCTCCAAGCTGGTATCGCGTACGCGAGAAAGAAGGTGTTGCCTCCGGTAAACACGAGTTGCTTGAACTCTGAATCGCTTGAAAGAAGCCTAAGTAGTTGCGCGCCTGAACGTTACGTGGCTTTGACTTCTTCCAGCTGGGGAATATATCCAACGTAGCTGAGCTGCCACGCATGCAACGATGTGCATCCGATCCGCAAAACTGCCTCGAATAAACGAAAAGAGGAAATTCAAGTTTTCTATGATTCGACACGTTTCTTTGAAATTTCACGTGGCGGCTTAATTGTCGACGTGCACGTCGCGGCGATCCAACGATTCCTTCGATACGCTGCTCTGAGCATTCGCCAGGATAGATAGCCTGGGATCGAAATGTTCGTTTCGACATGGTTCTAACTTGGTTTCTATCTTCGTTGTTTGCTAATCAGGAGAGATTCGTACAGAGTACCGCTCTCTGTTCTTGTCTAGTTAGCGGTGCTTACAGTTATGTTTTGGTGATTCTAGTAATTATATCAACTTCCCACTTTTCGTATCAAAGGGAACAATTTATCAACGATTTTCTACTATAGTAATCAAAAGAAGCTCGGAGCTAAACTATTTTCTAAATCAAGTATTTACTCTTTTAATTCCTTGGCATCGAATAATATCTTTGATATGAAACGACTCAGTTAACAGCTAATTATTACAATTCCAGTCTATCAGATGACAACTACACATAAATCAGTGCAAGAATGCAGTTAGATTCATTTATTGAAAGAAATTTATTGCGATAAGAGGCGGCTTGCTCCGTTGCGGAAGGCAAATCACTTGACTCCAACCGGTTCGATGGTACCTTT
The DNA here is from genome assembly GCF_040668555.2 of Bombus flavifrons. Taxonomy (NCBI): domain Eukaryota; kingdom Metazoa; phylum Arthropoda; class Insecta; order Hymenoptera; family Apidae; genus Bombus; species Bombus flavifrons. The sequence goes on along the minus strand of NC_138455.1, from coordinate 3,100,618 downwards.
CTTCGTTGTGTAATTACACAAGCACGTCTGTACAACAGTTGATTTTTTATTGAATGGAGAAACCTATAAACGGAGAGATCGAATTTCTCGTAACGTATGCGCCGCGCACTCGCTCACCAATGCACCTGTACACAGGAATGAGGTGTTTACAATTGGTCGAGGAACTTCTTATTGCGTGGTCGCGCGAATCGAGAGAAAGAGAGAAGGAACGATAGACTCCGGCGCAAGACGAATTGACATTTCCTACGCGCCGACAGGGTCTCCTTTTTTCTTTGCCCTCGCTCGTAACGTGGAATGTAAAGATGTGATTGGTATATAATGCGACTTTGAATTGCATCGTAAATCGTGCAACATGGCATAGCATTCGTAAGTGCTACTTAATTCTTGGAGACTCGCTGAATCCTCAGTTTGGAGTCTTCGAAAATACGCTACTTTGTTGCCTCAGTTACAATTCCTCGAGTTTATTTCACGGAACAGAGTTTTCAAATTGTGACACAAGTGGAACGATGGACATGGGATCGCAGTGAAAGTTTTCCAGTAAACGTAGGCTCATCGAAGGCGGAAAAAACATTGGGAAGGTGCAAAACCGGTAACAAATTGTTGTTTGCCTCTTTTGTCACGAGCGAAGTGACGACATCGTGCATGAACCGCGACGTTGCGTACTTTCTTACAATGGCCTAGCTCTAGCTAGGAAGAAGTCGCCGTCTTAGAAGCCTTTATACCGATGCTTTTTTAAAACACGCATGTTCCGACAATCCCTCACAATAATGGTCAATTATATTCCCATTCTCATCGCCCAACGTGTGACTAGCGAGTTTAATGAATTTAATTATACTCGTCGATCTGTTCTCCTAGCGACAAACGTTAACGACGATTAGTGACAAATGTAGAATTGTGTCCTCCGAATTTCGCAGCCAACTTTGTACGATGCCTTTACCTTTTCTTCGTGTTATCTTCTTTATGAAGAAAATACAATCAGAGTAAGTAGGAAGTATGGTCTACGCCCACTAAATGACTTCAGTATTCAGTAAATCTGATTAATGGACAAATGTAAGTTGTATCTCGGTTCAAATTATACAGCTGTAAATCTTTTCTCTGAATTGCAAATTCTCTTTAGGAATACTTAATGTATCCTGGACCATTCATCACTGGAAGAAAGTTTTCGTTCAATTTCGTGTCTGTCTTTGAATACGAATAATTCGAACGAGATGTTTTATAAACATTCTCGCGCTGCACCTGTTAAACATCAAGGGCAAGTATGTAATTGATGATCGATCTATCATTCGTAATTGAGTGCGATCAATTTTCAACAGTAGCTCTAGAAATCGTGATGTATCGTTAGTACTGTAATCTGTTTCTTTTGGAGCTTTCTATCGCGAATTAAATACGTTACATTCCTTAGTAATGTAATATTTCTTTTAACTCCATTATCTGCAATAATGACTTCCCTTTCGTTGTGACAGTAATTCATCGACGCCTCGATAAATCTTTGATTAATTTTCGAATTATGCGAGGAATTTATATCGCTGTGTAATTTCAACGAAACTTCCACGATTTTTCGTACCATTAAAAATGTGGATCAAATACTGTATTCTGCTTAAAATTCATTTAATCCAAACGGCTAACACGAGCGGTGAAGCCATGTACGGCCAATAAATTCCTATCTTATTCAGGGAGACATTTATGAGGTTGAAATTTATTACAAGTGTATTCCAGATCTCGGGTACTAAAACAGTGCTAAAAAGGTAACAGCCTGTAAAATTGTGCGTCATAGAAACGCGAAATAAATAAATATTATCTGGTATCGTGTGCTTCTTGTGCAACGTTCGTCAAAGGTAAAAGAGAAACGAACAAAGAAGGCGAAGAAAATATGTCACGATGAATTCCATGTGACGTGCATAAGCTTCTTTCACGGTTGAACAGAAACGGAACTGAATCGCACCTTTTTTCTTGAAAGCCTCTTTTCTTTGCTCTTGAAATGGCTACACACAAACGGTCGAACCGCAAGCGATCGCCCAAGACCAATTAACGACGATCGACTTGGAAATTCTAACGGCATGATACTATGTAATGTAACGAGGCAACCTCGGGCAACGCCTAGTGTAAATTACGTTTCCAGTGAGTGGTCATATATGCTGGCCAATGCCTCCTTCTTCTTTTCTTCCTCGCCGCAGAAGAGAAGATATCGACGGTCTATCATCAGCGTAGACAGTTTTCGATCGTCCCTGATAAAATGCCGATGGATAACGACCTCGGTTTTGTAGATATAACTCACAGTCTTTAGAAAAATATAATTTCGTTAAGAATGTTTACAAAAAGGTTTGCTTTTGTTGTAAAATCAATAAGATTTTAATTGGTATATTTTCATAAAATTTACGGCTCAAAAATTTTGTATAAAAAATAATTGCCTGGTCAGTGGTCAAAGAAGGTTTCATCTTCGTTATGGAGTCGTTGAGTCTGTTTCTTAATCATATGTTTTCTTGAATCTTTGCGAGAAGGAAACAATTTCTCTTTATGGAAATGAAGAAAAAATAAAAAAGTGATCTGCATCGAGGAAAAAGGGAAAGTGTAAATCGAAAATAAAGAAATTAAAACTTCCCTCGGAGGCGCTTGATGCCTCATTCTCTTTTGCTCGAGCGACTGCTGTAAGAATATCGCTGCGCCACTGATCGCAGAGGTAAAATGATAGGACTGATCGATTGACTGGACCGACGTTCGCGGTGAGCGTAATAAAATTCGATACTTAGGTACGTGGTCTGTGTCTTCCAATGGATTCGTCTCTATCCGAATCGCTTTGCTACCTTTTTTATGGAGTAAATTATAAATTACAAAAAGGGGGACAAATTGTCAAAGAGTAAAACTATTTTCGTATAAAAATTAACTAATTTTTGCCACTATGTAGAGCCATTCTTTAGCATGAGATAATATCAGTGGACGACGAATAGATGGCGATAGAAGATTTCGGTATAACGGTTATTCGAAGCATCAGACAACGGTTTTTAAAATATCCGACGATAGATGTATGATAATTGTGAGATCCTATTCATAACAGTTGACAAGATTACAAGCTATTGTTGCGCCCCGTTTCGCAACTGTCAGAGTTCTTATCGCGAGCCGTTTCTTTATAACTTTGATAACCTTTATTTAGGAATACTGTTGAGTGTTTCATAACAGGAATGATTTGAATATGACGTACAAAACTCGAGAGGTATACAAATGTTTTGTGTTTTAATTATGCATATTGGTAAAGAATAAGTAAGTTCGCTGAATCGGGAAATTGATTGGATTCGAGGTATTTCGGCAGAAAGCTGCTGCTTAGAACACCGAAACCAGTTGAATTAATACACGGCTCGTTTCATGGCGAATAATGGCTACTTTTATATGGACTCTTTCATTTTATCTCATAAGTCTCGTAAATGTAAGATTTATTCTTCTGTTCGAACCATTCAGGTTTACCATTTAATTGGTTTTAGGTTTACCATTAATTTGCGATTTAAAATTGTATGAAACACACGCGAGTCACACGATTTTTCTATTTCCTTTTTGATCGGCGTTAGGGTTCGTCACTTACTTTCAGTATTAATATTTAAATGATCCTTAATAATGCGAATTAAAGATGCGAAATCATGATTGCGTGATCTAATTTCATGGTTCGATACGATTTAACTTTTTTGTGGTGGTAGAAAATCGTGGTTGAAACATGAATCGAGATGAAGTATTCGTTTGATGCAACGTTACCTGAACCAATTATTAATCTAATCATGCCATCGAAACATTCCTTTCTCCTCGGACCAAATATTTCAGGTAACTGTTGCTCATACATTCCTAATGAGTAATTGGAGTTATTACAAGATTGATTAACCTATTAACCCAATCTAGAAACAGTTCAGTGATTATCAGAAAAGCGCAATACGCGTTTCATCAAGGGATCGTGCGGATTCAAATGTTAGAAAAGAAGGATGCAAAGAAAAAAGAGAAGTAAAGAAAAAGAGGAAACAATTAGAGATAAATAAGACAGACTTCTAACTATCAAAAACCTCGCTAAATTTTGATCAAAGTATAGAACCTTCTCTTATACCTAATGCATATGTACTTCCCAGCTCCTCGATTATTCATATACTCTTTTGATTAACAGCGTCGAGACACAAAGAAATCTAAAAGAATAAATAATATCAGGTTTTTCAAATATCTAGGTTTGCAATTCTAAGATTTCAAAACGAAATTGCATACACCTAATCGCAGCTTGATCGTCGGCAATCCAACCGAAGTAAACGATCGCAGAACCGTCGCGTAAATTATCTCACAAATGAACGTAAAACCAGTAAACGCATCAGTGGACGTAAATGACAGAACGACAAGAAAATAAGAAAATCGTAGGAACATCCAGTTCGTTTCAGAAATGATTGATCAACCCTATACACGTCTTTGCTAGCCGGAATATTAGGCTGAAGGTTAAAACTCATCTTAACGGAGCTATCAGGTATATTATGTCAAGCTCGGGGCTATGATTCCGTTTTTCTACGCTGTAGCGACACGCGTAGACATTTCCCCCGGGACGTCGTTATCCAGGATCGTCTTTTCTCGAGGAAATCGTGGGTTTGCTTTCTGCTACCCACGCATTATCGCGGTGGAATGCGATGTCTGTCGTTGGTGTTGGACGCACGGCCCCAGGCTTGCCTTTCCTCGTCGTTATCCCTCGTGGACCGCTTATTACAGCCGCGTACCGATTTCCACACGTGCGATCGCGTTACTTCACCTAGGCAGTGTGTCTGCGATTAATTGTGCAAGTTCCGAACACAGTCGCCGACCTTCGAGGATCTCGGCAGTTTCGTTCTGCTACCATGCACGGGATAACGAATGTAAAACCTCCTTCATATTAGTCAAATTACTTCGCTTCAAATTTGTTTTCATACAAATCGAGTTACTTGGTCTGAAGAAAAGTATCACGTTGTACATGTAGCAAACATGTGTTAGATTACTCGTCGTCAAGTAGCTTGATGAATGAGGATAAGCATAGAAACCTCGAAGGATTTTTGTTCAAGAATTGATAAAGTTGTCTTTATTTCGAATCGGGTAATTTGAATAATTTCAACGAACCTTAAAGCAATTAGCTCTCCGCGATAGAGCGGGCATAGTGTTGTGAAGATCGTTAATTTATCTGTTGAATGACTGTTCTAATGAATACGATTGAATAATTAAAGCTGTACAGTGACAAGTAACAGCGTGGAAGTGTTTTATGTTTGAACCAGAGGTAAAACGAGAAGATTGGAAGACAGACTTGAATTAGGTTCATTAGATGGATGAAGACGACTTAATGGAGATGTTTAAATATTCCTGAATCTTGTAGTAGTTGAGTTGGGGAACGAATTAGAAGTTTAAAATATATTTTCCATTAATTACGAGATTCGTATACTGTAGAGTTAATCGTTACTTGATCTATTCAAATAAAATTAACCTACATCCATAGAATTCCATGGAATATTGCTGGAACATATATCTATATGTGTTTGAGCATTTATTATAACATATTGAACGCAATGCTTTTGTAGAGTAAAGTAAAAGAACTGAACGAATGGTAATTAGTTCTGTACGAGTTGCTTTTTACTATCTGCATCTACTAAATTACGATCATGGTGCAAAATTACTCGTAAATATGTACAGATCTACACTATATGAGTATTTTAAAACGCAGATTGATGCAACTAACGGTTACAAAACATACTTTCTGTCTGTATACTTTCTGAAAGAAAGATATAATTAAATGATAAAATGGAAGTCGATCAACCGTGATTTACTACACAAATTTTTAATTCTCTCTTATCTTTTTTTTTTATATACAGAATATGCTGCTTTATAGAAAGATCGATTCTAGTAAAAACAATGATTACATTGTTAATTTCGCTACGTTATATGAATTTAATTATATATAAATAATTAGTTATATAATAAACGAAATAGAAAGATAAAAATGTTAGATTAAAAAGATTTTACTCACCATTCTGATGTATGTGCTAATCATCTCCGTCAGTTGTGGTGCTCGATTTGTATGTAACGGTAGCCTGACTCCAGATGCAATTTGCATTATACATACTCCAACCCTGGGAGAACTCACTGACACAATATCTTCTAGAGGTAATGTCTCCAAAATGATCAAATCACCATTCGGGGTACGTTTTATGAGTCGAAGACCATGATGGGACACTGCCACGTGTTGGGTTTCCGGATGTTGAGGTCCGATCTGCATAGAATATCATTGAACTAAATTACTAGCTAATTAAACGGACTGAAATAAATTTCAGTTAACATAGTAGACAAAAATGATACAAATGACTAGAAAACATTCTAATATCTTTCAACGATCATACTATTTCACTCTATAGCACCTCAGACTTCAGCAAACAACGAAACCTTTGTGCTCCAACAATCGGCCGAACGATTCTAATTCAACCGATACATTTTCTTCTCGTGACTTTCCATTCGGGAATGCCACGTGTGATTAGCCATGTATAAACATCATGCAAGATAATTATTCTGTGCAACTAGCCGCAGCTAAAAAGTGCGAAGCGAATGCACCAGACTTTCTGTTCATTCCGGTTCGTAGTAAACCGTGAGAGAAATAGTTTACTCACCGATACTGGGAATATCCTGGCAAAGTACAGTGGCCATTGTTTGGCTATATCAACGACGTTCTTCTTTATGGTAATCTTGTGCTGAGTGCTCTGCAGGTTGTCCAAGTTGATACCATAATTATCCAACATCTTGAGCATATTCTGTCTATCCTCCTTTGTAATTCGAATACTAGATGTAGCAAGAACGTCGTAAGCTACTTGACAAAATACTAGATGAAGTGCCAGAGGGCTGTTTAAGGTTTCGTTAGGGGCGAACACCTCTTTCTTTACCCTTAACGTCCATGTGACTCTGTTGTACGTGAAATGAGCCGTGGACGTTTGAGGATAGAGCTTCGTGTTGACGACTTCTTGAACCTTTTCTATCTCTGGCTTTTCTGCCGGTGGCATTACTGGTCTGAGGAATTCGGGCCATTCCTCGATTTCGATCCTTTCCATTTTATCAGTACGATGAGTCGAGGCGACGCTGGATCTTCTGTCCACGTCACGATCCAATTTTTTGAAACTTTGTCGAACAGCAGCGAAAGATTCCCGCGTATTTGGCATCAGGCCAAAGTCTCGCGACGATGGCATGCCAAAGCTGTCTCTTGACTTTGGAGAGACGTCTCTGGTCATTCCAAAGGGGTCTCTCTTAGAACTCGTGTTTTCGAATATGTCTCTGGCGTATTTGGGATCGAAGATGTCGGAATTCAAGTCGCGACGAGAGTCGAAGTCGGAACTTCTGTCTCTGGCAGAACTGGCTAGGTCAGTGCTATCCTTTCCATAAAAGTCTTTGGACTTCTGATCTTGCGACCTGGACTTGTCAAAGTCGTTTCTGTATTCGTGAGTCTCTCTCAGATGCTGCTGGGATGCGAATATGTCTCTGCTTTGGCTAAACATGTCGCGTTGAGTCTTGGAAAAATGTTCGAAAGCCTCCGAGTCGGGGGATGTTCTGAAGGAATCGCGAGCTTTTGGTTCCACTGGCGCTGGAGGCGATCTGGGCTGTGGTACTCCGGATTGACTGATTCAAGAGAATATTTGAATAAAATTAATTCTGTATATTTTAAAAATTATAAATATTTGAAATTGGATTTAAGAAAATCGTAAAATCTTAACTTGGTGCTGCAAAGGATATTAAATTTTTGTATACTGAAAAGACCAGTCAGAATAAAGGCAGAAATGTTGAGTTTCAAGTGTGAGGCAATATGTTAATAAATACCGTATAGTAAAAAAAAAAAAGAAAAGAATACCTATTGCTATACATGCTTCCACCTCGGGGACTAGGGGGTTGCGGAGGTGTCACCGGAAGCGGAGGTGGGACAGGTCTCTCCATTCTTTCTATTTGCGTCCTGACAACTTGCGCTTGAGTCATCATGTCGGTCGTACCTTTCGAAGTGACGCTTTGCGTGTCATCAGCTGTCGATGCATAATCGTCCCAACGTCCTCCTTTAGCATGTCAAAGAATATTACCAAATCGTGCTTATTCATTTTTCAATCATTAGAAGAATTTAAAAAAAAAATACCTAATTGTTGTTCAAGCAGAAGCTTTCTATTGTCCTCCAAGCGTTTCACTTTACCATCTTCGCGTGGAAGAGCTGGTTTCTCGGTGGTTTTCGTAGATCTCACGCTATGATTAGCTGTCACTTTTTCCAATCTTTGTCTCATCTCCGAGCTGAGCTTCAATTTTCCTATACTTCCTGGCGATGGCCTTTGTGCACCTACTTCTAACGCGGATCTGAAGAAATATCGATTGAACGTCAAGGCTGATTATTAAGTATAATAGAAAATTATATAATCAGGAAAAAGCCATCGTACTTTGACTTTTTCTTTTTCTTTTCTCCTTCTTCTTTGTATCCATTCTCGTGTTTCGTGACTGGAGGTGGTGCGTGATTCATCACAGTCTTCTCATTGTTCTCGACGATATTTTCAATTTCAAATTCTTCCCATTCTACGCCACCCTCTGTGCTTGGCTCACCGTCACCTTGATTGTATTCTTGATACTGTGGTGTAATTTTGCGTTGCTGTTGCTGTTGGCGCATTTTGAACTCTATGAAACTGTCTTGACTTTGATTCTCGTTCGAGTCACTCGGCGGAGGCCATCTAAGATGAACATATAAACGAATAATCAGCAAAACGAACGAGAAGAAAACAAAAATCGAATATTATCTTCGATTATGTAAAATTATTTAAATTATTCACCTCCATTTGCCAATTCGAACTGTCTTAGCTCTTCCGTAAGGATCGAGAAAAGGCCTCGATTCGGAAGGATCATGGGACTCCAAAGGTGGTGGCATAGGTGGCGGGGGTGGCACACCTTTGTTATTACTTGAGCTCGACAAATTACTGTCGACGCTGCTCTTACGATTTTTTAATTCACTCAACACGTTCGTGAAATTACTTTGTACATTGTTCTTGTTGGAATTAGGTCTCTTAGGATCCGTGACACCGGGTGACTTTTTATCACCAATTTTTCTGTCGACGCTAACTTTTCTCACCGCGTATTCCACACTGGTCTTCCTGACGATTTCCGAATTCTTTCGTGGTGGACTTTGAGATCGATGAATTTGAGCTTTCACCGTCATCTCTTGTCGCTGATTGTTCGCCGACGATTGTGGCGTTCCTTGTTTCTCTGTCGACCAAAGTTCGCCATCTTCTGGTTCTCTAAACGATACCTAGCAATTTCAAATGTCACTCTGTAATTCTTCTTTCCTCCATTACTCGAGTAGATCTATGTTACAATTTTTTTTAGACAGTTCCCAATTAAGTTGACGATCATTTATAAAGTATTATACAACGTAATTATAAACATGCTCGAAATGATCTTATTTGTGGTGCTTATGTACAGTGCTGTGAAAAATTGTAGACTCGTACGAATCTCGTGCATTTCCAGTCCAATATTTCTTTGCTGATAATATCTTTCACGTAAGAGAAAGGTGAATGCAACTCGAGAATTGCAAAGGAAAGTGACTCATCATCGGATGGATTTTATCTCCTTTTTAGACCAACGTAATACGACCTTCTAATATGAGTAGCAAGTAATTATAGACTAGTTGCTTCTATTAAACTACGTTGGTCATTAACCACTTGAAGAATAATCAAATATAATAACTATCCTTCGTAATGCGTTATTATTGTACTCGAGCAACGAGAGTTTCTTGAACCCACGTCTTCTCACACCACTGTACCACTCGACTTAATCGAATTTTTCCCACAACCAATTAATTTCTTTTAACATATGTTACAACATTTAGAGATACATTGATCTATCAACAAATCGTTCAACACTATGACGACCGGCTAGTTTCGAGCGTAACTTTCACCAGTGACCGGCTATTTCCACCAAGAATGAACGAAATATGATTTTTTTATTATCTCGAATATGTTGAGAATAGGAAGCTGAAAGTAACAAATAAATAAATAAATCTGTTAACGTCGATTACTTAACTAAAAATGAACGTTTCACGCGTAAAAAGATCGATTTAGTCTAACACGCGGTATAATTCTGAGAAATTGAAATAGTAAACAATGAAAGCGAGAGAAAAGATAAAAAATTACTTTTTTTAGTTGGAAACAATTTTGATATTGGAATGACGCAAATATGACGCACGAATTAGGTATTGATAGCTGAGATTCTCAGAAAGCAAAATAATCATGTTAAATTTCTCAATATATAAGTGACATATTTTCACAAATTCCATAAATTCGAAGGCAAATTTTAGAAAATTTACATTTGTAATATCATTAATTTTTGTTAAATTTTTTAATTTATTGGGTTGATTAGAATTATCAATCACAACGCAATTGTTGTGTCACCGGTCGTCATAGTGTTTAAATATCGTCGAAGTTATCACTGGCGTGAATCGATCGACTGTTTTATTCGTTAGATGAAATCAGTAGGTACCTTGGAGTAGCGTCCAATAGAATCATTAGGCCCCATTTGGGCACCGTTTTGAGGGGCTGGGGGGACAAGATTCATACTGGAGGGGCCTGCGGACAACGCCGTGCCCTGGAAACACACACCCATGCCGCGATGCGGCTCAAAAGCCCACAGGATCGTCCCAGAGGGACATGATTGTCTATTGGTGAGTGATCGCAAACACTGAAGCTGTTTGTGCAGTGTTGCGCAACACCGGTCGTGTTAGTACTTAGTTATGTGATCGTGAAAGTGACGCACGAAAATGACGGCTATCCATTCGCTGTGATGACATTTAACATGCAATTCTCAGCTTATATAGATGTTACGACATCCGTCAGAAATATTGTGCGATAAGGTAACGCTGTGTTGGGCCAAGATTTAAGTAAGTATCAAAGTTTGTCTGTACAGAGAGTGTGTAATCTTGTGTTCGAGATATATTTCATTTCTATTTTCACGATTATTTTCTGGGACAAGTCTACTTGTGGTACCTGAGTATTATACTTAGAGATACACTTATACATGCAGTAAGCATTACAAAATTAATTTTCACGAGGGAATCGTCATTTTTACTACCAAATTAAACCAATAATACTGATTGAATTTCGGTACTATTTTCAACGGAAATCAAGTTTATATAAAATTAACGGTCCCACAGAGATAAGATGTCTATTTACACGCGTAAGAAATACCTTAGAAAATATCCATTCATTGCCCCAGAAAATAATCGAAAAGATCTTTTGTGTCCCAACATGTGTCATTATTAGACAACAGTAATTTATCAGACAATTTCTCACCGGTTGTTGCGACGAATTCTGAGGGCTCTGTACAAGCAGCTGTTGAAGGGCCTGATTTTGTGCCAGCAATTGCTGCTGAATCTGCATATTCTGCGCCATGGCACTCTGCAGGAACGCTCGTTGCAGATTCTGCTGATAAGCCATCATGTCGTTGCTTTGATTAGGCGGTGAATTTGGATACTGAGGAAGACTCAGTCCTTGCATACTGTAAATCGGTATTGGCATGAATCCAGGACCCATGTTCATGTTGGTACTTTGCGCTGGTGGCACTTGTTGAGGTGTACTGAACATTGGCATCATCATAGGCGGCGACATCATTCCTGGTGTAATGGCACCAAAGTTAAAATTCGTGTTCTGATTCGGTATATCCATATTACCCCCGCCTTTGATCTTCCCAGACAATTCTTTCGCTGTGATGACTTCATTTTCATTCCTCTTTATGATCGATTCGATGAAATCTTCCACAGTTTTGAGTTCTTTTACTTGGCTGTCGAGCTTCTTCTCTAAATTCTCAAGGATTATGGCATCACTCTGGGACCTGTCACCCTTTGTGCCTTTAATACTAGCCGCTAAGCTTCTGGCGTCAGACAACTCGTCCAAGTTTCCATCCAGAACTGGCATAAACAGCTCGTCTAAGAACTGATCGACGTCCGACGCTTGACTAGGTACCCTGACTCGTCTCACGTGCGATGCCAAGGAAGGAGCTTCGCTTGTGTCAGACATGGCCGACGATTTTACGCCGTATTCACTCTTCTCGATGTATGCACGACTCGACTGACTGCCGGGCAACGCTCGTTTACCTTTAAAATAGAGGGATACTTTCCTTTACTTGTTCTAAGCAGAAGATATTCTGCTGTTAGGTAAATGTAGCGGCACATGAGTTAGAGGTCAATTCAATTCGCGGAAAATAAATAAGCGGACGCAATCGCGAGGAAATGGGTTACAGTCAGTTGTCGATCAGTTATCAACCAGTTATCAACGAATTATCAGCGATCTAATTAACGAGTCATTACCGATCCTATTTTACGACTTATACACTGTCTTAGCGAATCGGTTAGTACGAACGTCTTTGCGAACATTATTTGTATACTAATTTATTATTTTAAATATATTCGACTGATTCAACAACGAGCAATCTCGTCCTTTAAACCTCACGTACTAACTATCCCCCACATAAGTATAAAGAAATGTAAATGTTGGGCAAGTTTAAAACTAGAATTACTAAAAAATTCAAAATAACCAGTTCGTAATTTTGCATATAATTACAACGTAATATAAATTTGCAACGGTGTATTTTTAAAGATTTGAATTATTTTTGTTAAAGTGTATGGATGAAGGATTTTGCTTTGTTTCATATGGTTTTTCTTATATCTGCCACTCTGATTTCTTTGATACAAGTACCATATTTTAGTTGTCGATAACTGTTAATGCAAATAATTTTTAATGCCTGCACTTACCAGGATATTGAGATTTGATGAACCTAGTTTGCGATCTAATGTAACTGCTTTTATCGTCTTCAGATCTGCCGGTCTGACTAACAGATTGAATATCGGGATACTCGAAGTCGATCGTTAAGTCTTCTTCTTCGATGTTTGGTTCCGTTGTCCTAGTTATTCTACTGTATTTCCTCTCTTGCGTGATTTCACTCCTTGACATATACTCCGCGTTACTGACAGCAGACGTTTCACCAATCCTTTCAAGACTGTGATAGCGTTCGTTCAATTTCGACGAGGATAAACCAAGATTCGCTAGCTTCACTGGAGGAGATACCACTTCGGGCTGGAGTAGATTGTCCAAACTACGGCTACGTTGCTTCTCTTTTTCGAAGTATCTGTCGTTCAAAGCGGACTTTCGCGATAGACCAGTCTCCGTTGTGCTTTCCAACATAGCTTCGTGAGACTGTTTCCTCGCCTAAGCAATAAACGTTAAAAGTTCAGTAACAGAGCTGTAATAGATCGCAGTAATTTCTTTACTTAGAAATTTGAGAGCTATCAATTAATATAAAACGATCGTTTAGTTCTAGTTTAATAGGAGATCATAAAATACTATACTAAGTAAAGTATTATAATAAGTACAGCCATAAACAACTAAACTAAAATCTCATACAACGTAAACGCGTAACTGACTTCATGTTAACTAACATGACTTCGAGTCACGAGCCAATATAGAAGGTTAATAAATATAGTGATTTTTGGTATCTCTTCGAGATTCATATTACTGGTCTTCCATAAATTTCCAATCTATAAAAGATCAGTATCAGATCAGTAAAAAGAATTTCCTTGGCTCGAGGCGATATCGTTCAATAATTTAGAGTAAATCAGGAACGAAATAAAATTTACCGATGGCTTCGTGACAGGAGGCTGTGGCGGAGGAACGGCCGGTCTTCTAGGCGATTGAATTTCTGGTTCGACAGGTTTATCCATAACCTTCGATACTGGTTTCCGCTCAAGGGGCTGGAAGGTTTTTAGAACCGGTGGTTCTATTTCCTGCTCCAGCTCGCGAATTATGTGCGCGTGCTAAATAAACCAGCGAGAATTTTATTATACCATCGAGACCAGGAAACTGATTACTAAAAGCACTCGGTCACTCACTTCGCGCTTCTTGATGGGAGGAAAGCTGTTCTTTCGCTGTTCTAGGAACATGTGTTTAGCAGCAGGGAACGCTGGTGCTAGTTCCATTTCCGAAATTAAGTCCAGAACGTAGTCAAAACCGTTGGTTTCAGTTACAATGGCGTCGGGACCATCCAACTGGTTCCACAGAGTGATAGTCCATCCTGAATTATCGACGCCATGATTGTGAACAGCGAGATTGGCTAATTCTTCACAGGTTGTCCAGGAGTCCACTGCACAGGTCACTGTTTCGCCTGGAAATAATTATTAATCGTTAATTCTAACAGCCTTAAAATATCTTGTAATTTAGTAAATTTCAAGTTTAACTTTACAAATCGAAAACCTTCTTCTGTCTTTCCATGGTAAAACCGTGATACTGAAACTTTATTTTCTATTTTCAAGAGTTGAGAATATAAATAAGTTCAGAAACTTGTTCCTTGCAATTTCTTTCATTCATGGTCAACTTACCATCATAAAATCCTACGCTCAGTGCCATGTTCACGCGATTTCTGTTCGCTCTCCATTCCAACACGCATGGAGGATAATTTCTCGGTACGTGTTGAACGATTTGTTGATTGTTACTCATTATTCTAAATATCGTTCTCTCTCCTTGCAGAAGCTTCCTTTGACAATAAGCTTTGTAGCCGTCATACGCATGATCAGATACATATTTTAGAAAATATTTGAATAGAGTGGGACTGGGTTGAAAGGCTGACAAGCAATTCGATAACAACAGCCAGCCTCTCTCCTTATTAGCATCGTTTTCATTTTTCCACGTCTGATTGGCCAGTTGACATAGGATCTCGTCTCTCAATTTCTCATTGACGATTCCTTTGTTCACGATATAATCACCCAATGCCTGTTCTCTTTTGCCACTCAAGTTATTCTCATTCATGAAACGAAGAATCATTTTAAAGATCATCAATGAATCTGTATAATCTTGGTCTCGAGCTTTCGCCAGGAACGGTGTCTTTATTGGTTCTCGTTTCATACCGAAAATATGGCTCTTGAAATAGATGTTGGTAAATTTGGAAAACTGATGTTGATCGATATCGTTTGGTAGACTATAATTGTGGTGCATGGGTATCACTTGACCGACAACTTTTAAAAGATTCCTTTCTGTATGCGTGGGCTGCCAATCTGTAATAATAGATATTGAAGTTTAATCATTAAAGTAAAATTAAATAAATTTAAATTTCATCAGCTCTTTTTTATTAACACTTGCTATTCATGGAATTGAATTTAAAGCTATAACAGCAAATATAAAAAAGGACGAGCTATCATACAATTATTTTAACTTCTATGTTTAGTCATTTTTATGTTTAATAAAATTAAGTGAATATTTTGATAAATACCGTCGAGTTTGCTATAGATAAAGGCTAGTTCAGCCGGGATTTCTAAATGATTAACACCAGCCACAGCTCTGGAAGTCCTTTCTTGTTCTTCTCTTTGTTGTTTCGCTTTAGCTCGTTCCTTACTGGCACGTTCGATCTCCGCCCTCTTCGCCATTTCCTCTTTCAGCACTCGGAATTTCTCACGCTGTTTCTTCCCCCTGTATATCTTCTGCGCCATAAGTACACCTTTCTTTAACGCCTTGAACTTCTTCCTTTCGTGATAGCCGCGATAAACAGCTTGGATCAACACAGTGCTTCGTGAGATGTTGAGGAATCTTCTTCTCGCGAGGAATCCTCTCGTGTACCTGCGCTCATTATCAGACAATTCATAATTAAACATAATTATACAATATTATATCATCCTGCAACGGCTCACTAATTTTTATGTTCCAATTTCACTCTCGTTCCAGCGAACAAGAAGTCTTTCAATGTTTCATCAACTCGAGCATAAAATTAGCAATGATTCTTTTATATTTTTCTGAAACTTAAGAAACCGTTTTTTAAAAGAGAAAAAAGGGGCATAACGCAGTTAATTAAATTATATTATAAATTTTGAAGCATTCAAAAATTAACTATCAATATTCATCTTTCGTAAAAATTAAATTTTACTGAATACTTTACCTTTGAACGGTTATGGCAGCTCTTTCCAAGATCAGTGCTCTGTTGTATTCCAAAGTTCTTTCCAAGGACTCCCTCAAGAATACCCTGGTGAGTCCAAGTTGATATTGGGATTGTGCATCTTTTGGTGCAGCTTTGTCCAAAATGATGCGACAAAGCTCCTTATTTGGTGCACCTCTAGGCAGGTGCGTGGAAACGAGGTATCTGTATCGGTCCACGAAGTGTCCAAAAAGAAGTCGAACGGGGTAACCAGTTTTCCGAATACGAATCGTCTCGAGCATTCCAGTGTAACGCAATTGTTCGAGCACGCAGGGCATGTCGAATTTCATTGGTGCCTTCTCCGTGTTAGGCTTGATGCATCTAACGAACCATGGATTACATCTGAAACAAACGATCAAACAATTAGAAGAACAACAAAGAGAAAAGTTCAACTCCACCCGGACGTAATTTCCATAAACATACATTTATCTAGAAATTCGAGGAAGTGAAATCTCGTTAAGTTTAATATCTGCTTAACGCCACTAGATTAACTATGGAAATTTTTTCGTGAAAGTCTTGACAATGTAAATCACTTGCATGATATTTCTAATGCTTCATTGCTTATCCGAGAAGTAGAGCATTGAGCAGAGTCGTAACTTCGTTGATGTATAGTGAAATTTTATATATTCTTACTGAGACATGGAATCCAAAAGTTGCTGTAGACTATCGTGAAATCGAGCGGATACGGTTGGTGTCCTTGGTTTCATGGTGACGAATCTACCATTTGGTTTATTCATGGTTTTATTGGCTTCGTGAGCTGTCCTTACATGTTGGAACATCTTGCTGACCATCTAAAACGGAATCAGTCGTTGATTAAAACTTTAACGAGTTTCATAACGAACAGTCGTTTCCCTGGAATGGAGAAAACTTACGGATATTTTGCTGCTTATTAGTAATTCTACTACGTCCGGTCTCAGCGTGTCTCTATTTTTATCCAAGAAACCTTCGACGTTGTACCAAACTTGGCCAGCGTAGTGTTTAATTGCGAACTCTGCGGAACTCATTCTTGGTCTCGAGTACAGTTCGCTCAAAGCATGATTGTAATGGCATTTTTCTAGGAACGAATGATCAGTCGCTTTAGGAAAATTGCTCTCGTCATCAAGGAGATGAAGAATCCCAACTGGTTTCTTCGCTATAAGATGTATGACCGGCAGATTGTCCTGTATAGGTATACAACAAAAGATTCCTTGGTTATGAAAAACAATAAAAAATTCAGTGATTAATCACTGCCTCGTATCGATTTCAAGCGATCCAAGAGTCGTATTTTTCCCGATAGAAATCCATCAGCTTATTTGTCTAAAGATAATCGAACCAATTAATCGACACGTCGAGGCAACTTTCACTCACAGTATAATTAATCGTCGTCCAATCGATTTTTTCCTTGGCGTATTCTTGCTGCTCCAACTTGAATATATGCTTGTTAAAATAGAACTGAAGGTTCTCGTTGGCGTAATTGATGCACAGTTGCTCGAGGCTGTTCTCTGTGAAATTCTCGAACCCGAATATATCGAGTATCGAGATCGCGGCGGTCTGTTTCGTTCCTTTGTAGACGATGTGATTAACACGAGCGACCAACCAGGAAAACAGCGAACTGTACAAAGCCTTGGCGAAGGCATCTCTGGCGTCTAGAGCCTGGTCGATATTCAGCGCCGTGAAAACTCTCTCGTTTCTCGCTTCCTACGAAGGAACTCGATTATCTTGGAGTTAAATAGAAATCCAGAGCAACTATTTTCTTCTTTTCTTATCTTATTTTATTTTCTTACTTACCGTCGTTTTGGTCGTGAGTGCTCTGATGATCCCATCGGAATTGACTTGAAGAAGATGAGCAGCCCAACGAATTTCGGCGTCAGAGCCAACTTCCACGCCTTCTTGGCCATGTCTCATCTGCTTTCGGTGAAAGTACACGTTTCCAAGGTGTAACACGCTGGCGAGGATTTTGAAAATCGTGTCTTGTTCTTCGGACGTGAATCCCAAAACTTGCATGGCGGATAAAAGAGCTTTGAAGTCTTGAGTGTCGCTCTTCCCATCGATCTCGCAATTTCCGCCCTGGTAAATCGACGTTGTCGTTAGATTTATATGTTTCAAAAAAAATGTTAGTTTCGTTTAAGTTGTGATTTTCGATGCTTTAATCACCTGGTTTAAATAGAAGTATTTATCAGGTGTCAGCAATCCGTATTTATCCCTGAGCTGTTGATCGAGACCAGCTAGGAGCTCGTAGAATACGTGGTAGTTCCTTTCTTCTGGCGCTTGCGTGACTATTCTACTTTTTTCTAGGAGATACTGAGTTATTCTTCCCCCTACTATCACTCCGCTGAAAATAATTGGTGAATTAATTGAATTAAATCTTCAGCGGATAATTTCTCTTTACACGTACGATTGTGCGATAAATATCTCTCATTTTCTAACACAGCCGCTTGGATTTTGTTAATATCTTAATTAGGTTGATATTTATGAACTTTTAAATATACGGGGTGTTCAAAAATTATTTATTGCCAATATTTTGCTTTTTTATTTCATTTAAATTATACGCCTTTGAAGTTTGGTTTGTATATTAAATTTCCAACTACTTACTCTCTAAAATAAACTTCTAAATATTTTCCAAATCTGCTGCTGTTATCGTTCCTGGGAGTTTTTGCATTTCCGAAGCTCTCCAACAGGGGCGTCGCCTCGAGAATTTGCTCGGTAACGAGATTGTTTGGCGCACGATTAACAGCGGCTAGATATTGCATTACGAGTTTCGTGGATTCCGTTTTTCCTGAACCGGATTCGCCGGAAATAACGACTACTTGATTCGCGCTAGCATTATTTGCAGCAGTTACTTGACTGTACGCCGACGAACCCACGGCAAACAGATGACTGCAATTACATCGATGTGAAATTTCTTCCATTAATACAGAATATCGTACAGTAGGAGAAAAATGGAAAAAAGATATCGTATAAATAAGACAAGAAATATTATTCCGTAAAATTGAAATTCTGTTGGAGATTGAATTCATTAGAGTGTGAAAAGCCATTACTTTCTTATTACTCGAGTTATAAGTGGAACGTTTGTAACTCACGGAGGCAATGTGCCAAGTATTCGTCCTTCGTAGAGTTTTACTTGGTCCAGGCCATAAATGTCGAACATTTTATAAGGATTCACCGCCACTAAGATGCTCCCCGTGTATGTCTGTTGTTCAGGAAAAATATTCATTGAATTATAATAACGCTTGGTGTTAATGAGAGGAAGGAATGAAAAGAAACATACGTATATTAATTCCTTGTCGTAACGAATCTTGAGATTCCATAATAGAGAAGCTTCGTTTAAGTCGCTGTAATTACAATGGTGCTTCAGAGTAACGCAATTAATTTTACCCGACACAGAGAATTCATATAACAGTGAATGTAATAAAACTCACGTTAATTGAATCATGTCTTCGATTCCATTCTGTCCAAGATCCTGCCTTGGTTTTACTCCACTTAAATTAGTGAGGGTGAAGATTTGAGGCTAAAACATAACAAGACCAATTAACGAATTGTTATTCGCATATTCATAAACGTTCAGTTTTCTTAAATAAAACAGTATACAGCTTATAACGACTTCAACCTCGATCACCAGCAATTTCTAATTTTTTGGCTCTACTTAGTCTTTTCGATGTTAAAGAATTTTGATACAAGAAGAATTTTCTCCTTCGCGTTGTTTCAAACGATCTCGAATATTTTCTCGCACCGCATTACATTTTCGTCGATCACACGGAGGCAGAGATACGTTAAGGTTCCCGGCGTCTTCTTTGTCTTCGGCCTCAAGATTGCTTCGTTGGCCCTCGTTCTTCTCCCCGTGCCTTGTCTTCTCGAAAACCTGCTACTGTCATTGCTTTCGCCATCCTTCGGATAGAACCGTAAAAACTCGCAAGAAAACATGGACGCGGCCGTGAAGAAGTTACTCGAGCCATCGTGAGATTCTTCGAGAAAATCTTCTCTCAGATTCTGACCATCCGCGACTGACTTTAAGTTCTTCAACAACGACTTCGTCATTTTGTAATGTCCCTCAACGAAGCCTTGTCGCGAAGTGCACATGCACACATCGTCGTCCTTACGGCTGGAAACACTTTCCTTCGAGCGTAACCTTGACTTTTGAACAGGAACATCATAACTCGGCGACTCCGTAGCAAATTTCTGACACTGGCATGTAGAATGTTTGACCAGTTCCCCTCTTGAATCGGAACAGAGCTTGTCTGTGCAGTTGCTGTCTGGATTCACTGCGTCTGTATCTCCTGTGTCTGAAGCAGCAGCCACGTACGAAGACGATGATTCCGATTCTTCATAAATTATAGAAACATTAGGATTGTAATCTGCTACTTCGGCCATTAGTAAATTGACGAGAAAACTAGTCGTGAAATAATTCGCAGAAAAACGTTTGTTGACGTATGTTACTTGACGATTGTTTTTCACCATTTGTAGACGTTCGAAAGAGAAGTTCCCCAAAGTTGATTATTTTGATCCATCGGTGCTAGAAGTTTCTCGACAGTGTGTTTCTTCGAGCGACTTTTTGCCTGATTTTCTCGACGGTTGCGACCCGATCTCCGGAGAGAATGCACGATAAAAAAGGAAGATTCGCGCGTATTCACATAAGACGCGAAAGCCACTCACATGAGACTTAACCGGATACCGGGTTGCCTGAGTTTGCAGTTGCAATTCCATTGGCGTCGCCGCGTTACGATTACGAGGGAACGCGATTCAGCGGAAGGATACGGAACGTTCTGCTGGCTTGATACGTCGTAGTAAACAGAAACTAATACCGTTACCAGGTTTTAATGAACTCTCGAATTCTTCATGGTGCTATGAAGATGAATTGAAAGCGTCCTTTCGCATGCTAGTTTAAAAGAACTTCGCTGCAGCAATAGGAAAGATATCAAAATATTTCGTCATTCATTCCAGGATCGACTTTATCCATCGAGATCGTGTTTTTCCTCTTGACATTTTGTGATCTTAATTACAGATGTACCCTAGAATTAATTTTCAAATGGGTGTCGAGTACTAAAGTTTCATACTAATTGTTTCTTTACGAAAAGATAGTAAATCGCGTCAAGAAATTAACAGAAAAAGGAAGTGTATCACATGTTACAGCTTATTTTTACTAGCGTATTTTTTTATTAGCATATCACAGAATTGTGCAATGAATCACTGTTATTAGCAGATGCGAACTGGTAATATTTGCGCAATTAACGAAATACAAATGTGACACTATTACGTAATGTCTATGTAATACAATTATAAATGTCTCATTTCTACGCCTCTGTGCGTCGTTATCTATAATGGGACACCGTTGAACTGGACTCCGCTACCGATGCACGACAATGCATCGAGAAATCGAATACAAGGCACACGAGTGCATAGAAAAATAATCGATACTAAATCCAGCTGCTCGTCTGCGATCTACGTTTGTCGTTTGTTGTGAATAAAATTGCGGAAGATCTTGATTGTCCTATCCTCCTTTTTACAGTCAAGAAATTCGGTACGTTGTGACTTGACGTATCAATTTATCGAAACTTGTAACGTCGAAGTGAAATAATATCTAAGGAGAACAATGGATGAGATTTTCGCTGAAGAAGAAACTTGGCAATTTCTTTGCCGGTAGCAGACAGGGTGTGCAATTAACTCTGTGCGTTGAATACGTCAGACTTAAACGCTTCCCAGAGACGATGCACGATTTACGATTGTTATCACTGACAGCGCACTGTGTAGTTCTATTTTACATTTCAGGGCAAAACACGTTAACGACGAACAAACTTTTCATATGTTGAGCACGATCATAAACGAAAAGTGGACTAAAGTGAAACTGATTATTATCGACACAAAGAAATTAGCGAATCTAACGTTCACAGTATGTGGAAGAGACTACCATCGAGTTACCTCATCGAAACTATCAAATCATTCTTTTAACGATGCTAGTGAAAGAAGAAACGCGAATTCACGAAAGTGAAAGACTGAGACGCGAAAAACTCGGAGACAAGATTGTTGGCAATACGGTGTCCTTGGAGCTTGAAAGTGCAAGAAGGTGTTGCAAGCAGCCGGCATGCTGCCCCTTTTCGTATGCACTTTCACGCGGTGATCGATACATCGTTCTGTTAGCCGGCAGACTTAATTTTCCGAGATACTGTAGGCCACTTTCGCGGAAGTATTTCGCGGTATTTCACCAAGTATGCACGGCATTCGACGCTTGATTCGACTTTCTAGCCGAGACCCGACGTATTTGACTACTGCATCGGGTGTCCACCATGGAAACTCTCGTTTCTCCTCGAACACGTTTCATTTCTCTTCCTGCGACACGTTTACGAATGTGGTACAACGCTGTCTGCAACTGTGTCTATTGTTTGTAACATTCTTGAGAGTTGTTGATCAACTTAATTGGAATTTATGAACGAGTTTGTGGAATATATTCTTCTATGACTAAGCGATGAAATATTGTACCTGTTACGTTTCATTATTTAACAACGTTGTTCACATTTTCGTTAGTTATATTAATGATGATAGACTTATTTACTCTTCATCGAGCACTATATTTTCTTTGTTTGTTATAAAGGTAGATCCAATATTCAAATTGCGTTTATTAGAAATGAAAAAGAGTTATAGCTTTGTGGTATCCAATGAAAAAGTTCGTCCTTTATCTGAAATTGATTAACTATGAATTTATCTAGATACGTTAAATAATATTCTTTGACTCATTTACATCGCCTGAAAGTCGTGTCAGCTCATAACCGCAATTCATTCGATTCCATAAATTCAACTATTTTCAACCACCCACGCTGGAACCCGAGTCAGCGCAGTTCGCAGTCACCGTTTGCCATTGTTACTGCGCCAAATTACACTAGCAAAAAGTCAATGGAACATAGTAAGAATGTCGACCGACCGCCCGAAGCAAGGCTCGCTTTAAGGAAATGCAGAATAACCGGTTGTTCCTTGGCCTCGAAGTGGCCAACTAGTATTGTTGACTAGCGTATACTCTCTAACACACGTCTATGGGGTTTCTCTGGCCCTTGGTGATAATAACATGGAGCGTAGTTTCATTGTTAACCCGTCTACAGGACAAACGGTAAATATCTGATATTTCTATTCAGTCATGAAAGAAAGGAGCGAAGTCAATCACCGAAGTTGAACGTCGACGCAAGGAACGCGTCTCTGCTTCATGCATCATAATCGAGGTTGTGTCACAGATCTTGCATAACTTATCCGGTCGATCGTTTGAATCGCGAATAATTTACGCTTCGAGCTTGTCCTGCTTCCAGTCATCATCGCGCTCGAAGAACGGCTCATTCAGGTAGTAACGTACTTTTTACAAGAGTAAATTGAGTAAATTGAGTAAATTGATTTCGTACCTTGCCGGCTATTACTGCCTGCACGGAGAGGACGTTGGCAGCCCTGTGGTATTCTAAAACCTCTCCTGGCAACACGTGGCCGACACCCGGGTCGAACCACACCAACTCACCCTGAAAAAAAGATAATTTTGTATGAAACCAGTTGAGATAGAAAATATATGATCTCGAAACACAGTTTGTTAATAAAAGTCGCGTGAAAAGACGTAGGAGAAACTGAACGTTAGAAAATGTATTCCAAGAACAATATTGTAATTTTATAATTCACTTTTTTGCTATGACTGCATTTCATAACATTTCTCAGTAAAATTTTAGCCATCCAGGTATAAATAGGAACCAAATAATCCCGAATATTTAAAGAATTTCTTCGAGGAAGGAAATAGAAACATTAACAATTTCTTCACAAATACCACGGAGAAATTCCATCGATACAATCACGTAGATATTATTCAGTGTAATAAAATGCCAAGAATCGTGCTTAGAATCTCAGGAATTCTCCGTACCGCAATCTCGGAGGAGGGATCAAAAGAAATACGTAATTATTGTCACAGATATTTTTATCAAAACATTTCTAAGTGATGCTAACCGTTCCCACGTTCCACGTTGGACACGTCGAAACACTTTCAACCTTCGTTATGTTCGACGAAGATTGAACTTTCCTTTTGCCGGTGCAAAATCCAAAAATCGAGGATGTAGTGACCGGTGAGTTTGATCGACCGCTGTTTGCGTCGCTGTAAGTCCTAACATGACTGCTCGCGGACTTTTTCACGTAGTTTGATCTCTCTTTGCTCTGTTTCGACGAGATACCCGTTTCCTTGGGCAATTTTTTGTGACAGTCGATCTCTGGCGGGCTTTCGGTCGAACACTTTCTCGAACTTTTCACATAACTTGGAAGAGTAGTCGCCAACCTGGTCGCTGCACCGATCTCTCGTTGCGTTGAGCGAAAGTTTTCGGTCGGTCTGCCTTGAGACTTGGATCTGTTCTTGGTCGCGTCCTTAGACTTCGTCCAATTGCCTTCTGCTCGAGAATCGCGTCTATCGACTCCACTTTCTCCACTTACACCCGCGTTTGTTTCTTTCGATCGATCGACGTGGATCTCATCCGATTCTTTCTTTCCACGCACGTCGAAGTTCTTGTTCTGATACGACTGACTTTCTGATTGAAATTCTGCTTGAATTTCGACAGAGTCTTCGGTCTTCGAGCTGCTACGCTCTCCGTAGGTGTCCTTCGTATTCTCGATGATCCTCTTGCGCGACATGGTCCTATGACCGATGTCTACTTCACCCTCGATCCTACCATCAACACCATCTTTCGAATCAGTCTTGTTATCGTTATTCTGAAGGCTCTTCGACGTTTTTCGAGACACTTTGGCATAAATCGCATTTCGCTGGGAATTCGTTTTCATGTCAACGAGAGGCAGCGTCGCTGAATAATATGGCGTGTCAGGAACTGGATCGCGAAGATGTCTCGTAGTCGTTCGAAACTCCACGTCCACGGCTCTTTCTCTCACGTGTACGCTGCCAGGTTTGGGATACCTGGACAGGGTGTTCAAAGACGCGATTGAACCCCTTAGAGTGCCAGTGTTAGATGGCAAAGAGGTTTTTCTTCTTCGTATTCTCCCGTAGACTGGCGGCTCTTTTCTCACCGCATCCTTGGCCAGCCTAGGGCTGGCCCAATCTTCTCCGATTCTAACAGATCTCGACGTGTGAATTATCTTGGGCAAGGTCGATGGTCTCGGCACAAGGCCGCGGGTAATGTCCTGCAGCTTACTAGTGACTGCCAGGAAATCACAGACTGACCTGGACTCTCTCTCGTCCTCTTTGCCCCACCCAGGGTTTCTCGGCCTCGGGACATTCTTTAGGAAACTGGAGGAGGATTTCGCTGTGGCACCTTTCACCTCTGAACTTTCTACCTTCTCCTCACCGTGGCTTCTTCCTCGAGAAATGCCTACTGGTACATCCACGCTCGCTCTTCTACGTAATATATCCTGCCTGGAGATCTTTTTGAATCCCTGCGTCGCTTGAGCCGTCTTGGTTGCGTCTTTGTGTGATCTTTTAGCGATCGAAGGTAGCGTTCTTGGTCTTTCTTCTTGATCCTTATCGAGATCCACGGTACGTTTCCAACGATGACGCAAGACTTCGGAAATTTTTGAAGGATTTTCGTGTTCCTTGCTGTACCTTCGCAAAATCTCTTTTCGAGACACCGCAACGTCTCGTGGAATGGTGTGACACGCCTCTTGTCCGGGCGATTTGCCAACTTTGAGGGCGGATTCCGGCGTGGTACCTAAGTCCAGATTCTTTGGACGACCGGAAGTTGGATGCCTCTTAACGCGTTCCGTCGATCCGCTGGAATTTGGAGCGGAATTTGTATCTGGGTCTGGGCCGGTGGAATTATGCAATGCGCGTCGAACGGATAACGGTTCCACGTCGGCGTAGAAAGCTTCCGAGCGCGTGTTTCGTGACGAAAACCGATTCTTCGAGGTCGACGATCGCGTAGACCTGCGCTCGGCTTTCTTGTTGCACGCTATCGCGGGCTCCATGTTGCGCGTATACCGGTCAGCGTTCGATTTTAATCGACATTATCGACTTTCTTCGATGCTGACCGCGCAAAATCCCAATGAAGGCGAATCGGAAGCGAGTCCAATCGTTCAGGGATCATTCAACCGGCAATTTTCGTCGACATCTTCGAATTTTCTTCGCTCCAACGATCCGCGCGATGAACTCCAAGTACTAACAAGTTACGCGGAGGCTTGTTAGAAGTCATTTGATAGCATGGAAAGCTCTCGTGAGTCATCCAGTTTGCCACTTTCTATCCCGAGGAGTGGTAACTGCTCGTAAAACACTGGAAATGGACGATCGACCCGTTTCGACTCGCGGTTAGAAACATTCCAGAGACGACGGTATGCTCTGTTGAAGACATTTTTAAGGACTACGCTAATGGGAACGCCAATTAAATCACAAACAGGCCACGAAGCACGTAATTCACCAACAGGGGTTTCAACGCGTGCTAGTTTCATTTAACGCCGACTAACAGCCGGCTACTGGGAATTCGCCTGAATAAACCTGACCTTCTTATCAGATTCGATCGTACGAGTTTTGTTAACAGTTTCTCGTCTGACCGGAAACTAAGCACCAGCTCCTAATATCGTGTAGTATGTATGTAGTTGTAAATCGTCCATATTTTTATCGTGTAAATATTTTTCTATTGCAAATCAAATAGCAGGTTAGTTGCTCGAGGTAAAGATTAATATAAAAATTCGCAAGTTCGGTTCGCTTCGTTCATTTTATTTGAGTTTATATTATATGTATTTTCTTCGCGTCCTGTCTCTCTTTACCGCAAGTAAATGCAAACTGCTACAGGGTTCAAGGTTGGCAAACAGTTAAGATCCCTGTAGAGTATTCTTTCTATTTGCAGAAAGCTTGTGCAAGCATGACCTGGCTCGTAAAGTCGTCCCTGTAGAATACCTTCTAGTCAAAAGTAGACGTCAGTGACCTTGCTTCCATTCTGTGTCAGTATCATCACGATGATTCGAGTATCTTCTCGAGACAGACTTCCTTAGGAATTACCATAAATCCTTGTTATTTATTTTTGTTGTCAGAAATCATATGCTATTTTTCCAATAGAAGAGACGAGCTATCTGTAAATGATGCTTGAGACAAGCATTGTAAGAGACTATTTATCATTGAATGCACCGTTTGAGCGACAAAGTGATTATTGAAAGACACGAGTAGTCTGAAGTTGGAGTTGTTGGAGAATCTACACACGTACGGTCAAGATTTGAGACAATCGCCGGGCACAATACCGTCACGCATTTTCAATTCAGTGTAAAGAAGTCAGCAGGCCACTGAGACGATTACTATTGGGCACATTGGGTCATCAGTCTCGAAAAATCTGTGCTGTTGCTTACATAGAATGCGTTAACGGTCTTCCAATGGGACGTTTTGGGAATACGTGCACGTAGATGTTGTCAGCCTCAGAAATCTTTTATACACTTGTCACTCGAGATTTAAATAGCTATGAATCTATTTAGTTCCTCGATAGTTCTTCTTAGATCGTTCTTCTTTGTCCTTTTTATTACATACGACATCGTAATTAAATACTTTCCAACACGTGTCTTTCAAATCACGTTTTAAACACGTCTGACATAGATACTTCAATCCTACACCCTCATCGGAAACAAAAGAACAAAAGAATGGAGCTATGCACTCTGCTATTGACAGTTCGTGAAATTTTCTATTTGCAAGCGCAACTCCTCCGCGACAGTCGTCTCCACGCGTCCCTCCTCTTCTCGATCCCGCTGTCCTTCGACTCGTTTCACAAGCTAGTTTCACGTACAAACACGTTCCACCATATTCGTCGATAAACATCGCAAACTATACCCTTCTCGCTGTCACACATCCACCGTGAACGGAACCCGAAAACCTTTTGAAAAACTTTTACTCTAGGTCGGGGATTTCCTCGATCCGCGCTACTATTTCTCGATGAAAAACCTATCATCGAAACGGGGCCAAATGGAAACTTTACAAAACCACTGTCTTGAAACACAAATTACATGTTGACGAACGATAAAATAAAGTGGTAGCGACGGCCTAAATTTTATTCACCCTTCGGTACGCCAGAGGGAGATAAGGGAAAACTTGTTGGTTTAAACGAAAAGGTATCGAGTTCCGCGATCCGGACGCGAGGATGTTCGATGCAACACTGGAAGTTATACACCTCTTCTCCGCAACAATTGCTGTGTATGCACAGTGGCGTATACTTGTTTTTAATTAAGCCACCGGATAATTGGCCAATCGTGGCTACGTGTCTCCGCGAAACCGTTCCTCCGGTTTCCCTTTCGACGAACGGTCTAAGACGATCTAACAGGCAGCTACGCGGATAAGCTGAAATATTGCGAAACCATGACGGTTCGAGCGAACATTTTTCGTCCACTTTCCATGGAAACAGAGGCGAAAGAAGAGGTGCTGGCGCCAGTGGATCGAAGTGCTTTGGGGTGGAACCAAGCGTGCCTCTCTTCTTATATAAATTACGCGCTAAATACGCCTACGCCTACGTGGAGCTAGGCTACTTGGATATAGGCTTTGCCCGCCGCGAACGGGAAGCGATTCTCTAACTAGCCACCGTGGCGAGTTGCAGAAGCGGCTTCGCCTGTCGATGGTAAAAACCGATTGTGTTCGCAGAACCGTTCAAACCGCGTTCATACGAGTTTATCGTAGAGAAAACCGATCGAGATCGCTCTGAAGTTGTTTCACCGCGATTCTTTTCTTTCTTTTTTTTCTTTTTTCTTTTTTTTTTAATATTCGTCTAGCAAAGTGTCTACTCGAAAGATTTTTGTGGTTGTTTATTTCTTGTATTTGATGTGTTGGCTCTGTTGCTGACTTGTTGTTCCGTTAGTCACGTGTGCCTCATTCAGTTAGAATATTTCGGTGTTGGAAGAAACAGTGTTAGTAATTACGATGAGTAAGTGAAACTACGTATGTGAAGTTTTTTTTATTGTATAATTTAGATTTTAAAAGGTTTCGAGTTGAATATGTGATGCGAGTCATGAATAATTTGCAATGGAAAAGAATTTTTTAAAATTGTTCTCCTCTTCCTTGATAGCAAAAGTGAGGTAAAGTTAGGTAAACTGTCGGAGAGACGAAGCTTGTTGGAAAGTTTCACCGATCGCGATGGATGAAGTTAATGGAGAAGCGAGGCTGTTACAAATATTCGAAATAATTTTCTCCGGGCAGATTCACCCGCGTTCTCACTTTTATTCGAGTCAGTATTACACGGGTCCAATCATGAGTAATGAGCCCGAGAATAATTGAGGAAGGCATCGTCGTCGACTAGCGTAACCAATATCATAGGAAATTGAAGTAACGTAACAGATAGGAGAGACTCATCGGTTCAGCCTCGATAATTAATACGCCACATTTCCTTTTCTAATTATTGAATATTATACTGTGGACTTTGTTTTATCTTGTCTCTTCTCTAGATGGTATATCGATCAGAAAATTCCTAGTCCCTAATGATCGATATATTCTGTCGTATATTTCGTGGGACTTGAATATGAATATTTACCACGAACTTTCTTAAAATAATGGAAGCATGTATTTGATCCAAAGTCGATAAAAGATATTCGACCTTAGTTTGAAAGTTCGGTCTTATTCAGTTTAGAGGTAACCTAATTCCAATTATTTAATTCTAGTCTTTACACAATGTTTTTAATAGTTTAATATAACATATAATAATATTTTATAATAATAATATATAAATATTACGAAGGAATTCGTTGCTGACAAAATTTTAGACAGTTTTCGAAGAGAGACTTGTCATATTTTTGGTAAATGAAGAAAGTTATTGAAAGCACTGATACGTAGATCATTTCATAAAGTATCCATTCCATTGACATACATTACCTTCACGTTTTTCTTATATTTGGTTACAAACTTTCCGATTAATTCAATACTTTCTAATAAATTCCTTCTTTCGAAACGAACGCTTGTGTTACTCTTCAACAATCAATTCAAAGAATAAGAACGAAAACTGCTTTTATCGTGTTACAGCGGAGCATTGTGCTCGATTATATCTCACGAGCGATTTGAGCATGCAGAATTCTTCATTAAACAATCGAGCTCCATTTGTTCTCCGGCTGAAAGATATAAGTTACACAAGCTGTATAGTTTCACGTGAGAACCATTTCTCTACTATACGATCCGCGAAATGTTGCATGTTGGTAATTTCGTGGAACGTTTCGTTTTTCATATTTTCGTATTGTCCGTAGAGCAGCGAAGCGAGAAGCAAATTATATCGTAGTAAAACGTATCCGAATAGGAGCTGCGAATAGAGCGCGACTAGGTCGCTGGACGAGGCAACGCGAAGCGCAAAGGCATTCGAAAGTGGCTGGCTTGCACGGCGACGCAATTGCGTGTGCACAGATCATTGACTCCAACCACGCAACAATCCTCGCTACGATCCTGACCACGTAAACATTGTGCAACCACGCAACAAACAGTATACACCGCTTCTTTCTAATGAAAAAATCTTCGTGCATTTTTTAATCGCGTTCTATTCGGTAATTGTATTTTAAATAGGTTTGACCACACAGATTAGCGGTTCTAAGCACGCAAAGATGATTATGTAAATATCTTGCAACATACAAACGGAATACGAGACGGTGGTTTAAAAGAAAAGTATCTCGTTTTTTTTGTGACTCGGGAAATGTGTTTTAAGACTATCGGATTAAAAGATGATTCTGTAATCGTTTTGCATTGAGTTTGTGATTCAAAGAACGACAGAAAAAACGGTATGCTGAAATTAGACAGGCAAGGTGTAGTATATAAAATGTGACTCACCTTTTGCCACTCGGCGTACATCTTGAGATAATGTTAAAGAACTGTCCAAAAAGAATAAGCTACCCTCATTTTGCAACGTTGCAGGTGAGGTTGTTGGTCTCTGCCTGCTGTAAACAAAAAAAAACGAGTTCTGTTATTATTGTAGTGCGATCAAGAAGATAAGAATTATAAAGAAACTAAAGAAGATACATAATTAATGTTTGCAGCTGATTGAACGAAACCGATATAATCGTTGTTTCATAGAAGGTAATTGCAGTACTTCATTTTAAATTATACTTAACCAAATAGATAAAATGTAATCAACTGTAAAATGTTTGTAACAAAACGATCTCTTGCAACTGCTAGAAAAGAATTAAAGACTTTACTGTTTTAATTGCGAAGAAATAGGATCGACTAAAGCGTAATTGCTCGTGGTACATCATTCTTCGCTCGAGTCCTTTTAAAACTACAATCATCCGGTGTCTTGTAATATATATTCCATTTTTGTACAAATTCTATTTATCCTCTGTTCACTCAACTGTGTAAATTGCTAAAGTTCTAAAAGTCGTCCAAGTCGAATAGACATGAATACAAATGGACAAATACTATTAACACTAATTTTATGTGCATGAATGGTTGGAAATCCAAATTTACGAAGCAAAGGAAACTAGACAAAGCTTCGAAAGCATGGATTATCTAAATTTTATTGGAAAGAAGAACGCGTTCTTCGCGCAACGACATTTTCCTGCCGATCAGTTATATCAGAATACGAGAATCACAGAATTGAAGCACAAGACGAATCGTAAACGAGCCGATCGACGTCATAAGCTCTGCAAACGCGTGATCGGAAAGAGTAATACGTTTTTACGAACCGGAAGCACCTTGCAGCGGTTGATTATTATTCGAGTTCCGGTGTCAATGGCAGTCAACGCTCGAAGCAGCGGTTTAAGAAGAAAAATTCGATCGGAGTTCGAACTCTTCCATCTTCCGCTTCAACATATCGAAGAGCGATTAGGTACACGGCTCGTGTCTTTAGATTTTAGGACGTGGAGGGAATATAAAATGATCGCACGTTTGACATCGTATTTACTACGGAGAAGAATCGACGAATTCTACCATGGTCGCTGGTCAGCTCACGTCGACCTTGAATTATGTTCAACCAATTGGAATGCGGATTTTTTGAGTCTGTGAAATCTGTTGGCACACCGAAAAAAGCGGTTGGCAGATTCATCGCGCGTTTATTATTTTGGAAGCAGCGTTGGACAATATCTAACTTTCAATTACTACGATAAAATGGAAGGAAATCCAGTTTTAAATAATATATTACGTATTCATATACATAAAATAACACATTAATTGCATTTGAATCAAAAATTAATAATTGGTGACGATCGGTATTTTCAATTAGCGGATGATTGATGGCCAGATAATATTTCTAATCACCGGTTGATGACTAACGTCATCGATCGATTAAATGAATCGAGATGCTTTATAATTAATTTCTTTCACATCGTACTCCATTAATCAATCGACCAATCGATCAAATTAAAAATTTCATCACGCTGCTGAAGAATTTGACATTTTGAAATTTTTCTAAATTTTGCGACATTGATGCAGCTCTTCAGAAAATATCGTTCGCGTGGTAAGTCATTGATATCCATCGCGTGGCGTTTCAGAAACACCGGAAATGTCGCAAAGTGTTTTGTATTTGCGTGAAGAAACGGTAGCTCGATTCAGAAAATTGAGATATCACGTTACGTTTGTATGAATCATAATTTCTGCTGGAAGAAGGAAAAAGGTTCCTGTTTTCCCCTATGCATTTGGAAAGCGATCACCGCTGAAATCGATTGAGTCGCGTTCCTGGAATACCGGAACTGTCGCAAGAAAATGATCTCCACCGCGAATGACGAAGAAACGACAATCGGTTCTGCCTTTTTTCCTCTCAGTCTGTCGATCATAAACGAGAACGATAGCGGCTGAAATACTCTATGCTGTTTATTGTTAAGGAGAAAGTGGAAGAAAAGTTTAATCCACGATGCGTAAAATTTCCGTACGCTGATAGAATATTTCAGCATCGCAAATTGAAACGTCCGAGTTGCCTCACAGATTTAGTACATCCGTGAATGGAATGAATGAATTTTGGAAACGTTACGAATTGGTAAACTACCGAAATCTCTTTTCACATCAACGCCAGAATACAAAAAGTTGTTGAATATTTTAGAAAACCAGATATCAAATTTTAAATTACCAAGTGACAAGTCTGAACGCGGGAAATTCAATGTTTCACGAGTGCAAATTCTGTTTTCAATGTTGTATTGAATACGAAGTACAGTAGTACTTCAAACCGAGATATTTCACCGCCTCGTACCATTGACATTTTATTCTCGAAGGATCGTGTCTACCATTCGTTTATCATTTAGTTTGCTATATAACTCAGAAAACGATTGTGAATACAATGGCAGCCGATAAAGCCTTCGCGGTGTATTTTAATACCAAAGATATACTGAAGTTGCTGTCCTTCTTATCGATACCGTAGCATGACGAAGATAACACGAAAATTATTGGAGAAAAGATTTCAGAAATCACAGCCACATACCAGTGTTTCGAAAAATACACCTAAATTACGAACAGCTTTTGGAAGTAATTTATCGCATTTAAATCAATTGGTATAAAATGCACTGTCTACAAAAATACAGGATTCTGTCTGTCGCCCGAAAAAAAATCTGTTTTGCCAACTACTATTCATCTAGAATCTTCCATTCTACGCTTCTCGTCTTGATCCAACTTGTGCCACCCACGATCGCATGAAAATGTCTTTCGTTGCAGCACTGATTATATTCATCAATAACTAACTCTCTATTGCGACACAGACTGGCAGCTGGTTTACGTTACCGATAAAACGGATTGTTACCACCTACTACTTCTCGTCGTTCATCCAACGATCGGTCATAAACATTTCAATGTCAGTGTAAAAAGATATTTGCACGTAACGATCTTCGCCATTTTCTTCGTCCCAGTCAATGGGACGCGTTTAAGGATAGAAGAAAGGACAATGAACAATCGATAGTGTCGAAAGGCCAAATTGCCGCCGCTATTGTTCCATCGTTTCGTCTCGGCTACGCCTCCTTCTATTCCATTCTCGGTTGTATACCATACGCGACGAATCTTGGTAGACACGAATCTCGAAGAGAACCGAGTGACCGCCAGGCTGACTAACGAAATTAGCATAAGATTGCAAAATACATTCCAGCGTGAGTATCGCAGAAGGACACCAGGAGGTGGTACTTTTACTCGACGATTTGTTCGCATGATCGATGCTCGCGACCGTGTGCACACGCATCTGCAGTATCTGCACCTCTGGCTAGCTGCTAGAGTTAACGACACGTTATGAATCACCCGTATCAGAATCGTCGATTCGACTGTTTTCTATGTTTGCGGAGCGAATATACGAGCCTCTCTGAATTATTAATGAGACGAGTCGTGTAAAGAGATTGTTTGGACAGGTGCAAAGAGGAGAAAAAGTTTTGTTCCTTTCTTTTCGTAAAAATTGTCCAAGGTTTAAGCGGGAAGTGAGATGTGTGATATTTGTCAAAGTTGTTACCGATCGTCGAACTCTAACAGGATCGAAATGTGCATTTTGTTGACAGGGGAGAAAATTTTAAGATATAGTTTTGGTTAGACTGAGGAAAATTTGGTTTACAAATATCCGTAATATAGTGCAAACACATATCAGCTAATTTAAATATTTTATAAGTGTCTGAGAAATTATGATTGTATAAAACAATGTGACATACATCGATATGGAGTATTATCTCTGATAAAACTGATGGAGTTGGGAAATTTCTAAGAGTGAATCGTGTGCCTCATATTGTCAGATATATCGCGGCGAAATGAGTTTCTAAATTTAGTACTAGCAGTTTAGTAGGTGTATCTAGTTACTGTATACTCGGTAGTAACCGTTATGTGCGGTAAATAGCAGGGACGATATTGCAAATGTAACAGGTATTATATCA
Source organism: Bombus flavifrons (assembly GCF_040668555.2). Taxonomy (NCBI): domain Eukaryota; kingdom Metazoa; phylum Arthropoda; class Insecta; order Hymenoptera; family Apidae; genus Bombus; species Bombus flavifrons. The sequence goes on along the minus strand of NC_138455.1, from coordinate 3,065,962 downwards.
AATTTAAATTTTATGATCCAGCTTAATATTTTCTATAACATCGAGTCGATGCAATCGACATTTTTAGGAAGATTACAACTATACCTTTTTCTAACCTAGTGACTTTTCAATCTGCAACTTGCAAAGTCTTTATCAACTAATATTAGATACTAAATTTATCATTTCACTGTTTACAGTAGACATCCCATTAGAAATCATTATGAGTTATGGAAAATTCTTTTTTGAGAATGATGACCACGCGATATTAGAATCAGAAGGTCTTTACGTACAACGGTAGACCCGTCCCAGAAAATGATACGAAATTACAGCGACAAATCGTCATTGCAGCTACGATACGGTGAAATAAGTTTTCAGGGCACCGAATAAATTGCCTTCCATTTCGTTGAAATGGATAATTTGCTCCTGTCAAATCGTTCAGCAAGACAAATTGTGCGTCGCAAAACGCGAACGTTGCGGAACAAAAGCAAAAAAAAAAAAATGTTTTGTCGTTCGTTACAATATTGTTCCATGGTAGCGTCTCGTTATTCATTGTTTCGTGCGCTGTACTTTTCTTCTCCTCAGTTGAAAAATTTATACGATTCTGAGAAAACATAGACAAGTAGGATAGGTATCTTTCTTCCGAAACAATGAGTCGATCTTTAGAAAATCGTCGTGGAAAAATATAAAATCCTTTATCATTTTCCTTTCGCCGATTTCTTGTGCAGTGCTAACGACATTCCTACGCAACTCTCGTGTTTCGTAGCTCATAGCATTATTCTTGATACAGTTATTAACGACCAATTACATACAGCATGATCGTGATGAAGGTAGATCGGCGGTGTATTGTCTTTTGTTTGCTTTTGACGTACGCTTCGATAGCTTGAGAAATATTCGAACCTTAAATTACTCATTGATTTCTTCGCCGATATAACGTCTCGCGTTGTGCGGGAATTGTTGAAAACTTCACATGGTATTCCCGGTTCATGTGTCAAACGTATTTAATCGCATCTGGTCGCGTACTGTATATTCAAATTTCATACTGATGAATATTCATTGTCGAAACTAGCGCGCTGACATTATCGTGTTTAGACGAAAAATAAAAGATCAGAACACACCTTTGATTTCAGCTTTGGCAATAAAGGTGAGACCGATCTTATTTATCTTGTCAAGCCGTGAAAGATTTCTTGCAAAGGTGGAGGTTGAGGCACGTTGTTGAATCAAGCATTCAAGAGTATCGAACGGCAGATTTTTTTCTGAGGTGGAGGCACGAAGCCGAATCTAACATCGAAAAGAATCGAGGTCAGACAGAGAAAGCAGCAGCTCGACTACGGTGATACAAGGATCTTATGTAATTCATAATCGCGCCTCTCCTTTATCGAAATAAAAGACACGCAAGAGATTACTTATCTCCGTCGGTATCGTTGTAAATTACAAGTAGAATTTGAAGCAATTTTATTGAAACAGAAAAAGAGGAATATTTAAGCATTCCTTGCATGAAATAAAACGTGACATTTGTATTCAGAAGTTCGAAGGATTTAGTTATCAGAATGTTAAATGTATCATGAATATCGTCATATCGTGTTGATTGATGAAATTCGTTAACGAAAGAACGTCTATCACATTCCACAGAAAAATTGTTTTCGAATTTTTATTTTTATTTTCATCGGGTTACACCTTCGACTAGATCAATGTTTCATTGAACAAATCAAAACACCGTTGAATTGGATTCCTAGGAAATTAAACCAAAGGCTGAATTAGTTGAATAGTAGTTTAATATTGGCTGAAATGTTCGAACGGTTTAGTTAGGTACTCGGTATTACTTCCAATTAATTCGTGCAAGATTTTCCAATGCCGCGGGATTATTTCGCAAATATCGTCGACGGTTGTGCAAATATTTGCAGTTATCCGTAATTGGGAGAAGTTGGTATGCCCGTTCGTTGAAAGTTCGATTGCGAGTGATATGAAACGAGTTAAAATTCACGGTGAAAGTACTTCCTAAAGCCTTACTTTCTTATCGATGCACTGATTGGAAGTTTTAAGAGCGACAAGCGTAACAAGCGTAATTAACATCCACTCGGAATTTCCTAATTCACTGAATATCGCTATTGGATTGAAACAATATGTTCTACGAATAACACTTCTTCGAGTGTTTGATTTATTTACAATTATCTGTTATCTATGCATCTGTTATCGCTGCTGCGTTGATTTCTTCATTTATATAAACAGCGTGATCATATTCCTGAGCGCTGAGAATAAATAAAATTCATCAGAGACAGGCAAGTACAGTGTCTAATTATACTGGATCGATCGAATATCAGCAGGTTCAGAAGAAAAGATCGTAAAAGCAAACTGTGTATATTTTATCGGATTCTCTTAACATTCTGAATAAATAGGGAGGGAGAACTTTGCGCTGCATCGAATAGCAGTTCATTAATTAACTACTACTCCGTTTGCTAACATCTTTTCAACGCGTTCGAACTTCTGCGTGACATGAATGAATGTTAATAACGGGACACTATCTTTCTTCAGCAACAGCGGGAGGTCACACGATTCACTGTCCTTGAATACTTTCGCCTAATCTGGCATCTACCTCAAACTGTATCTTGATCATGTTTCGAAAAAATTAATCGGAAATATACCAAATCCGATTGGTTGATTTACGAGACAGAACTTGAATATTCCTGCTCGACTGTGTTCAAGTTTTCGGAAAATAAAATGTTACTCCCGATGTTTCCAGCAGAAATATTCAATTTAATTCAATGGGAAGTCTAAACTATATTCGGAAACATTGAAATGTTTAAATCCTGTAACTGAAAAAATTTCTCGCCCCAAAAAACATTAGAATTCATTATCCAGCTTCAATTCCATTATCCAGCTAGCATCATTATAAATAACTGTGATCACAGCGTGAGCATTAGCTATGACTCAGAAGACAGTCGGATAAACAATATAACGAGGATAGCTTCTTCGATAATCACCAGCTATCGCCATGGTAATTTACTTGTACGCTTCCTATACCTGAATTCCATAAAATCTACGTATTCTGTCTACTATCGTATCCTGTGTACTACTACATCTTTATTCATCGACGCCCGATTCCAACAAACCGTTCGTTCCCTTTCCCCCAGCAACCATTTTACAACAACCTCCACTCGTAAAACGAATAATCTATCGTAGCATGGTGTGCGTGGTGTACGCGAGATCGTGAGAATTCCGTTGTCTCCGGACGAGGAACTGGTCTGCCTCGATCGGCAACGTGACACAGGGAGCGTGCTCGAAACTCCATGTTTATGGCAGCGAAAGGATACGGGCCTGGAAGGCACGTCCAATGGCATTCGGACTGGCTCACAGCATCCGGACGACCGAGGAATACCTGGCGTAGCTCGAGTGTCACGGGTGTACCGCGCCATTTTAAAATCGATCAGCCAGTACACTGGTCTCCATACGAATATACATCCGCAAATATAGAAACGGGGAAGACGTAAATGAGAGAAAGAACGCGTAGAAAAGTCCCACGCGGTAAAGAAGGCGTTGCGGACAAGGGCGCATGTCTCGACCGCGCATCGATGTCTCCAAGCGGCATACCCGTGTAAACGATGTTTCTACTCACTTTGCTAGCTTCCTCGGTGGTCCAGGTCTCCCTGATCCGACTTATCGACGCAATCCCTTCGATACAGAACGATGTCACGAGAATCGTTTAAAGCACAGGGAGACAGAGTAGTTGGTTCACCGATGATGACGTGCATGCGATCACGAAGCAAAGCCACGAGGATCCCTCGGAGGATGGTACGGGAGCGGTTAACAAAGGAGAGGAAGGTGGAAAGGAGAAGTGATACAGAGAGGAAAACGAAGGCGCGACCGGTGCGAATACCGAGGAGGATCGATGGAATCCTCGGATCAATTAGGATCACACGTTTATTTTCACGAGTATGTCACTTGAACTTGCCGCTGAAAGCGGTGGACGTCGTCCTTTCAGGACACCTCGAACGTCTCGTTTCTCTTAGCAATTCGAGCGTTCCCGGACGACCGGACACCGACTGCGTTCTCAACGCGATTCCGGATCGTGGTATGCGGTCGCTCGACCTCGCCTAAGAAGACTTTTAGTTCGCGTCGCCAACGATCGGCGCCACCGTACACTCCTCCTGTACCGTTACACACATTACAGGTGGCTCGTGGCACTGTCGACGCGTGGATTCGTCGGTCCCCTCTCGTTCTCCATAGGTGGCTATGTTTTACCTGTTCCTCGGGTGTCGTTGGGTTCACCGACGAGACGATCGTTACAGGTGTGTGCAGGTGCATACTTGGGACTACCTGCGTTTCCCAAATATATACGCCAGTTCTCTCGCAAAAGGAACACCCCAAAGAGGTCGTCTAATCGGCGGCCATTGTCCCCGTATGGGACTCCTGAGGCCGTGCTCGGTTTCCAGGCTGCTTTTCACTTTTGCTCGAACCGGGTCTCTCACGAGCACGTGTTAACGAAACGGTGTGGGGTCGAGCTCGAGAATCGGGGAAATGGGTAATGCTAATACGACGCGTCGATGAAATCTTCTGTTCCTCTTTTTTTTTTTCTTTTTGATCTCTGGAGAAAAGTAGCTGCAGGATTGTTTGTATAGGATAATGACGAAATAACTGTATTTGTTTGCGCAGAACTTGGCAATTTATCAATTTCACTGTTGACGTTAGAACTTGAAATTTGACGAATGGTTCGTACTTTTGATCCGTGTAAATATAGATAAGCAAATTGATAGTTAACGGGCAATGGAATTTCATAATTGATTCCACGGATTCCTGTGTTTTTAGTAGATGTATAACCTACATACTTTGTTTTCTAAAGAGGTCAATAATGTACGTTATTATTAGGTTATTCTATGTTAATACGGGTATACCCTTCGTGCGTCTATTTGTAGCTCAGAAATGCGAACACCTGCAACACCTTAGCGTTGATATGTGACTAATGTACCTTGGACTTCCACTCACGTCCTTCCAGTTCCATCCGTATGATTTATTGAACGAAACATTTTATATGCTCGTAGATTTATTTTCCATTAATAAAAAAATCTGATACAAATTCTGTAATAAAATATTTCGTCATTATAAATTATATCCTAGTTTATCGTTGGAAATCGTACTATTTCATACACAGTTAGCTGATAAGTTTGTTTTGGAATTTTCCTTGAATCCGTTGTTGATATTGGTAAATTATTCTGGACTGTTTTATTCACGATTAAGTATACAGTAACCTGTAAAAAGCTATTATAACTACAGAGGATATAAGTTAGCCGTATTGGTTGCTAACAAAGACGGACGTTTGGTCGTTTAGTTCTCATAACGTTTGTTGGTAAGGTAGAAGTCTAAAATCCCATACTATTGGAAAACTGTTGAATTCTTCATAGAAATTATTAAATATAAAAGTTATTGCACAGCATTAAATATTTAAGCCTGAAGTATTTGCTTTAATAGTAGTTTAATTAAAAGAAGATAAACTATAAATTACAATAAAGAAATAATTGAATTTCAATAAAGGAACAGCAGTGTAAGAATCAAGTAAATGTAGATGACGCCCGTATGAACTATCTAAAATTCCTATCATACATCATTCGAATATATTTACATATATAAAACATTAAATTTTCTCCACTGTTTAAACAAATTAAAGATACCAAGACACATCGCGATTCATTGCAGTTTGACAAAAACAAATCTTTTCAAATACCATCCAAAAGTTTCCTTTTTCTGATAAGATTATCAACCCGTTTATCAGGGACTTTTCAAATATTGAGTGATTCTTCAGTGAAAATCCATGCACGTGGGTGAGCAAGATAAAATTAACATTGAATTACACTAACCCACCAAGTGGCCTTGTCTATTTTAATATCCTCAAGGATAATACGTATTATTCACTTTTTCATTTATCTACCCATTCTGCAATAATTTCTTCATTTAAAACTGTCTTGAGACACTATTCTCAAATGTTTATATTTGTATTTCGTCGATGATTTCTTCGGTCGGTAAATCGGCTGTACCGTACTTCTGTCAGAAATGGATTTACTTATGGAAATAAGTCGAAGGGAAAGCTACAGAGTTGCCAGGGTGCGTGTGTATTTCATGTAGCCTGACAATTTTTCTATAGATTCAAAGAATTATTGTAATTCAGCTACACGAAGCGCGATACCCTTCTTCGATTGATATGGATGAGACGGCCCGACTTTTGATATACGCTCGATTTGAAATGGAAAATCATGCCTGGATTGGATTTGCACGTGAGCTGAAATAAAGTTACATCGGCAGGTTTAAGCCCCGCTATATTTGCCTGTCCTGCGTATCGATACTAGTTCGGCATAATACGTGTGCTAGAATTTATATGGTGCTTGTTACAGGAAGCCCAGTATTCGACATGCATAAAATTAATAATCGTCCGATGAACTGGGTTACGATTTTTATTCAGTTCAACGTTCTTTCTAAAAATGGGAAAAGAAACTAGAACGTCTGGTCGAAGAAATGTCTAAAGAAACTTGCATATTATTAACCAACTAAATAAACAGCTTCGATATCAATTTTTTGTAACGAAACTTGTAAAATCACAAAATCTCCACGACAAATTGTTAAAAAAGAAAGAAGCGGAAAAAGAAAAGAAGATCGAAGTAAAGAGAAGAGAAAGCGTGGTCGTGAAAAGCGCAGCACGCGACGAGCTTTATTCCCCCAGAAACTCTACTTCTCGCCTCGGTTGTTTCACCGACATTGCGTCGAACTAATTTCAAAGTTGCCCGCCGTTGGCCGGCATAAAATTAAGAAAATCTATCCGCGAGGCCGGAAGTTCCCATCGAAAAGAAGCCACGGCACCACAATGAATATGAATACCAAGTTTTAGAAGAAAACCGTAGGTATAGCCCACTGATGGTGAAACTCAAGGGGAGCAAAAAGGGGGAGGTGGTAACAGAAAGAGAAAAGAAAGGCGAGCGGACGCGAGCCAGTCCCTGGCAGCAACTTAAATTGACTCGATAAAAGTTCGCGGAATAAAGCGGCGCTGGGCTTCGCCACTATATCAGAAACATCTGCCAAACGTTATTACAACTTTGAATAAAGAACGGCGCCGGTCGGGGGCGCGGAGGGGGTGCTAACCGTTCGGAGAAAGAGAGGAAACTTCCTTTTCTCGTGGCAACGACGACGACCGCGACCAGCCAGAATCTCGCCCTCATCCCTCGCCGTGGCGAAAACTTTTTCGCTCCTCGACCGTGAGAACTTCCACGATAAATCAAGCCGTTATTTTAATTTTTCCAGAGGGGGGCTGCGTATATTAGCCACGGCACGCCATCCGTTGCTTGATGTCGCCATTCCTTTTAATTTCCACGATACGGCCTACCATTCCTTCGTCATTTTTGTATCGCTTCTACGAAGACGAGCAAAGAGGGTATCTATCGTTCATTGGTCGCTTGTTTCTCAAGTGCGTGGAACGATATGTAGATCTGTATAATATACTAGAAGGAGATGCTTTGCTTTTGTAACTTACGGTGTTTGATAGATGAGATAGGGAAGGTTCGAAGGCGATGAGACGGTGGACAAAGATATTTATATAGTCATCGTCGTTGGGTATAATACCTTGGCAGCTCCGATTCATAGGGGGTTCTCTATTGAAAGAGGAATTTTTTCCACAGAGGAGATAGCACGACTAACGGTATGAAAGATTGAATAGCCTGTTCTGATTAAACCTCGAACGATCGTTGGAATTGCAAGAAAACGATTCGTGAAGCGAATCAATTAAAACCTCGGGCAACTGGGTGTCGGCGGATGGTACGATCGGCCGAGGTAGAAACAAACAGACGAGCGAGCACCGATACCTTGTATCTCAATTTATAATACAATCGCTTCTTCCTTGGAGCTTTTCAATGGACCCGTCGATCTCCTTGGAGCGACCATTTACGACGTGAAATCGTGGAGCCTGACGATTTCACCAGAGAAGAAGCGAACGAGAGGGAGAAAGAAGGAGAGAAGGGAAGAAGGAAAAAAGGAGAAAGCAAAGGGATCGTAAAGAGAAGAGAAAAAAAAAGAAGTACGCCACGTTCATATCTGTGCTGGGATCTTTTGTGGTAGCTTCTGGTCTTGGAAGCATCGACGAAACTCCTCGACGTTCAAAGCTGATATCTTTTGATCGGCTACCTTCCTTTCAGCAAGATATAGACTTCTCTCTTGACTCGTCCTCCTTCGATCCTCCCGTTCCTCGTTTCTTCGCTCTCTTTAACGTTCCTCGGTCACGTCCTCGCGGTTTTGTTCGACAAACAAGCCGATGATTGTTGCGGTCGGGCCTGCGCTCCTCCTGGTGGCACGCCATTTCGCGGTTACTGTGAAAAATCCATTATCGCCGCGTCTCGACCGAGAAACGCTCCGCTCTGCTCGCGAGATCATTATGCCCTCACATTACCTCGATGAAAATTGAACCGCTTTCGGGCTACTGTAAACGAGGAGATTACGGAAAGAGATCGAGTCTGCAAAATACCGGAGGAATTTTAACGAAATATGGAATCGATACACGTCCTGATAATTGTAATGTAAATTATTTTTCCAAAGATACAGTATCTATACGGCATCTATAAGAAGACGAAAGAATAGTTTACATTAACCGTACCGTCGGTCTAGTCAAAATGGACATTTTCCGAATTGGTCTTCTAAGTTACATCGTTGCGTTAATTTATAAAAATTGCGAGTGTCTTCTCGAAGTAGAAAAATAAATATCAACATAAATTCCGAAATTTTATACTTGATGACATTTTTTCATCTTGTAATTATGATTAGAAAGTTGCAACGCTAATCAGCGATAACATCAGTACAGACCTCACGTCGCATTTCGTAATTCAATTAAAACAATCCAGAAAATCTCGGACGCCTTCGAAATACCTTGAAAAAACATCAGAGTCGAATTGATATTACCGAACGAAGTTCGAAGAAAGGCGAGATTGAGAGGAAAGTAGCGAAGCTTGAACAGTAAACCGGTGGAAGGTGCGCGCCGAGACCGAATCGATCGGAATTAATCGAATCGACGGGGAAGAGCGGCAGGTTAGCCAAGATTTCTGACGATTTAATTCCGTGTGCCCGAGTTTCCATCGTCGCCTGGCAGCCGGTGGAATTCTGCGTTCCCATTCCCTAGCTCCGATCCGGTTCAATTGCATTGGACGCGAATGGCGTTGCGGGCACGTTCGATCCTCGGAAGTCGAGGATTCCGCGGCGGCCATTAGTAACCGAATTAATTAGGCAAATCGGTAGCCACGATGCAGTTACAATTAATCTGCAGCGCGATTCCGCGTGCAGCTATTCCGAACGTTGTACATTCTGCGGCGGGTAATTGTGCGGTTCCAGCATCGACCGTTCCTGTAGCTCGATAACAAAATAGCCGAACTTCCGGCCACCGCCAGCCGCTGGTCCGTTGTTTTTGTTAATTATAGTCGCCGAGGTAATTGAGATACGTTTCGAAAATCCGTACCGTGTATCTCACGGAGCTACCGCCCGCCGCCACTACTTTATCGAGCTTCTCTTTTTCTGCTCGTTCCTCGCCGCCTGATTGAGGCGAGTCTCTTGCGCAGTTTGTTCGGGAGCTTGTTTGTCTCGTTACTCGGTGGATAGGGGAAAAATGCCACGTTCTATTTTTTTACGCGATTTATCGTCGTAGTATATTACCTCTCATAAGATATTCTGAACGATTTTTTGGTGATAGTAGCTGAATTTTATCGGAGTAGAAATTAATGGTAAATTAATGTAGGTTGGGTCTGCGTGGAGAAATATTTCTTACGCTGAAAATTATGGAATAATAGGCAGACGTATCGATCATAATTTGTGTCACATTTTCTTTGTCTCTCTCACACATCCACGCACACTATTTGCATTGCAAATCGAACGTTCGGATTCACATGCGTTATTACAGCGTGATTTCCTTATTAACGACTAGAAGAAGCATTTACTATTTGCTTATGCAGTCAGCTGGCGCTATAAATTAAAATTATCTATTAAAGAACCTACCAATAGTAGTATCTATATTGTAATAAAATATGCCATTTGTCCATGTGATTAATGGTTTTAAATACGAGTGTCTCTTGTTTGAATCGATGTCAGTTGTCTATGAGTTTAGAAAAGCCTTGTACATTTATAAGGATAAAGAGCTTCACGAGCGATAAAACAGGTTCCACAAGAGTTGACCAATTACGAACCTCAATTTTATTATTATACAGCCAGCGTTTAAAAATCAATTTCATCATTTCATAATATTCTAATATATCATAAAGAATGAACTCATAGAAGATACTTTCATAATTAATTTTGCAATTAAGTAACATCCTATCAAAAAGAAAAGAAGAAGGTATGATTACTTTTAAAAGTAGATAACACATTAAGGTTAATAATATAAATTATGTAAATTGAAAACGCTAGCGCATTAAATTGTATGAGAGCGATATTGCTGTTAAATAGAAATCGATGTTAATTCATCTCGCTCCTCGACACGGTGCAAGAGAATTCGCAACGATTACGATCATCATTACGAAACAATGAACAATTCTTTGCGGTGTGTCCATTAGAAGGCAGATTAAAACAGCGACGTAAGAAGCGTAAGAAAATTACCTTTTCCCCAAACAAATAGAAAGAACCGTTAGCAGTTATAAACGGAACGCTGATCACATTAAGCGAATATTTATCTCGTGTTGCCATGGACGACGTTTCCGTCGTCGTTATTTCATCGTTATTTCCCAGTTATATCCGGCACGTGGTTAAGCGAGAATTATTACGAGCGTTCCTGGTATCGGCCAGACACGATCCACAGTCGCGACGTCATCTTTCTTTTTTTTTCTTTCAATATAAACAACCAAAAATTAAGTTACGGACAGGGATTATAAGCACTTCTCGGGTAATCTATGTTCGAGTCGGAGGAGAGAGAACGCGCGGAGAACGAATGGTACGATAAGAGTTTCACGGCTAGTTGATTTTCGCGCGTGTGTTAAAACATCGGAAGATGAATTGGAAAATTACTCCGCTTTGGGAAACGTAGCGTGCGCGTTTCAGAATTTAATTTAACCCTTAACGCTCGACAATTTTTCTTCGTTTAGGTTGCACTATTAGTACTCTTACAGTTGCGAGAGTTGTATTTAGAAGCCCAGATCTGTGTTATATAAATTAAACATCCGCTGGTCTTAGATGTTAATATCATTATTATCATTATTTGAAGAAATCGGAACAGAAGAAATACATTTACTTCGTAGAGGCTGCACCGCGAACGAATATCGATTAGATCATATAAAATCTATGTAAATTTGAAACGTACAATCTAGCACCTGCCTAATATGCCCATTATTTTTAAAGGTGAAATTTTATTTCTTGCGAGTAAAATGATTTTAGTTCGACGCGAAATTTGCACGATCTATCGGTCGGCGAAAAAAAGATATTAGCTCTGGCCCGAAAATGTACTTGGAATTCTTTTAAACACTTTAGAACGGTGTGATCAGAGACGATCGTAAAACAGATCGAAACGATTAATTATCGGCCGCGCAAGAGGCTCTCGACCATAATCCGGCCGAGTTTAAATGTCGAACGGGGGTTCCCAAATCGCGTCGGGGTGTGATTTGTGGCGAACGCTTAGAGGACGAAATTGCACCGCAGGACCAAGCAGGATCGGTTCTACGTCAGGGTGATTAGACGTTATTGATGCCCAAACGGCATTGCAGCTTCGTGGCAATGAGCATCTGAATCATTCTGCGCAACCGTACTGCTTGGAATTACCGTTAAATCCATATTCTTTCCGTTAACATAGCTGTTAACCATGTCGTAATTGACTGTAAAATTCTCTACCACCTCGTAATTGAACGGCTAAAGTCCTGATAGACAGTTTCACGTATTTTCTGTAAACGTTTTACCACTAATTAGGGTAAAATGTAAATTGCATGCAAAATAGAAATTTTACAGAGATCTCTGCTTTCCATTAAGGTTGGATATACTTGTCTATTTTTCGGAAAGAAACGATATGTGGAAATTGAGTATTACGGTTAATTGTTCGTGCAAAGAAATTTCATGCAGCACATTTTATTCGCAATGGTGACTTCTTATACAATCGTACACTATATTACACAATAACATTACCATTGATATTACATAGTTGTTAATAACAATTAAAATTAATCACACTATATTAATATTACCTAATATCGCACCGTTGGAAATTACAGTTAGATTAAAAAAAGATAATCACCTAACTATTCGTATAATATTCTTCAAATACGTCTAGTAAACGCTACAAGACACTGTTCGTACATTGTAATCTGCCATTTCGAAGATATTTGTATTAAAATATGTAGGTATCTATTTACGTATCAGCAGTGAAATAGTAATCACAGTTAAATATTTTCCACGATCACCAGATGCAACATAAATATCCGCAAGACATCTACGACACTCGTTAACCAGGTAGGTGTAGCAAACAAGATTGGTTAGCGACTATATAGGGGGAACAATTAATTAAGATAAACGAGAGAAAAGTCGAACGAAGAGTAACATATAATTAATAACGACGTTAATCTGCCGCTGTAATCTTGCCGCGAGATCGATCCTTGATCTTTAATCTTTTTCCCCGAATTGTTAATTGACGCCGATGGAGAATAAAAAATAAAGATGTAGATAAGAAGCGACGGAGAGATGGTTCGGCTGTCTTAATTACCGTCTCTTTCGCGTCTGATTCGTTTCAGATAACTATAATTATGAGTTGCTTCGTGAAAAAGCGTGCCACTACGAATTGGCGTCAAACTTTTCGTTTTTCCCGCGGACGAACGATCCAGGTGCAGAATTCACGCTTGCAACGGCGGTGTTTACGTGGTGTTACACCTTGTACTAGGGATTTTCTGATGCTTTATGCCTCTTCTAGCCCTTTGGAACAGCAGGAATCGTTGTTCCCTGATCGGCCAGCCGGGAACGATAAGGGAAACATATTTATTTCCAGGTGAACCGAGGCGAATAGCGGAGACGTGATGCGGAAACGATATCTGGATGTTCGCGGAAATAACACAGGCTTCGTATACAGTCCTCCTAGAAAGTTTATAGCCTGTCGCGATCCTACCTATCTTGCTGTATCAACCATTGTAACTTAGTTCTTCATTTATTTATGTACACAGTGTATGAAAAATTGAACGTAATATACTCAACGTCTTAATTCCATATCGTATAATTGTTAACGAAATTTACACGAGTTGAAAAGAAAAGAAGCGAAATATTGCACGTAACACGAAACATAGCAGAGCCACTGTCGCAACGTATCGAAGTACGATCTTAATTCAATTAACTTTATTAAAAGTCGTTTAACGTGTAAGATAACGCACGAATTGTTGGCGAGGTTATCGTAATTTTTCTATAGAGTGTACGGAATTTTTCATTTCGCTTGTACGTAAAGTTTTATATTCGAAGGAGGCAGTCGCGATGCCGTACATCTTTCTGATCTCCAATCGAGCCGTCGCTTAGCGGAGCGTGAAACACATTTGCTCGAATCGCGGTACCCTTAACCACGCAAGCTCTTACATACACCACCTCCTTAGGTGTGCTAAAGTAAAACTCGAGTGGAATACGTAGCCACTATTCAACCATATTCCGGGAAACATTTGCGGAATACTTTTTCCCCTATTCCCCTATTCCCCGCGCGGATCGTCTAAAGTATTTAGGGGATCGGTGTCCCAGTCTGGTGTGTTTATGCGTGTTTATTTCACAGCCATACTTTTCCACTCCATTTGTTCGATTCAACAACAGTAGCGCGACAGTACCGGCGATCCAGTGGAAGCTGGTTTAACTAATTCCTTCTTTCTGAAATTTCATATTGCCTGTATTACTTTTGTCGCTTCGGGGGAATTCTGTTTAATTTAGTTCGGAAGAAGAATTTATCGACCGGATCGGAAAGCAAAGTTACATCTTCAAGTTTCCTCTTTTCATACAGAAACACCACAGCATCTTCTTTCCTATAAAAAGTTTAGATTTATTAATAGTTACCGAATCGGACACTAATTGGACGAGAAAGCGAAGCTGCTGATAAAGGTAACATTCTATGTAACAGATCGCCTCGTCCCTAACTTCTTTAAGCTTCAGACGTGACGTTCGTTCAGCTCTCCATGGAATAATTAGTCAAATTAAGCCGATCTATAAATAAAATGGTTCAAGTGCCAATTATAATTCGCATCCAGTTATATCGCGCAACAAATCTACACACAATAGGTACGCGCCATCTATTTGACGCAACGATCTAGCAATCATCGGTTGGAATGGTGTTCGAATTGAAGCCTATTGACTGAATCCAATCGTGTAATCCCAACATCAGCGCAGCCATTCGAGCTTTCCAAATATGACTCAGCACCGGAGCTAGTCAAAATTACACACTGAGCACCAATAACCATCGATAGAACACCTCGGCTCCAGCTAACTTAGGATATACCAATTGAAACCTGCTTGTAACGGCCGATCTACCAATTTCCCTTACCCTCGGCCCAATCTATGAACTCTTCGAACACGTCCGAGACATCGCCAAACAGTCAGCCCTTGCTCTTCGAGGCGGCTAAGGATGAAAAATGAATTGAAGGCGGAGAAACGTCGGAGGATCGAGGATCTTCTCGCGACTCGGGACATTTTTATTCAGCAGAAAAGATTGCAGCGCATCCGGCGGAGGCACCGCGGCCAAAGAGATACATAGAACTAGCACGAGTGGAATTGAGCGGCGGATAATTGTTTCGAACAATCCCGGGCGACGCTTTTCGTCGGTTTCCATGGCGACTTGCGCCAGGCGAACGTTCGCTACGTCGGTTGGCAATCGAAGTACACCAACAGTGGGGAGTTTACCCCTCTCTCTAGGGGAATTCTGGTGGGGGCAGAGAACGACGGAGGCGTAGGCGGGGCAAAAGTTGGACGAAGAAGTCGCGTTCGCTGGAAACGCCTCTTCCGCCCGCGTGCCGTTGGTTTCCCCTCGCCGCGTCCTCCACGCTGCAGGGGCCCGAAGCCTCCGCGAAATCGTTTCGTTTTTATTATCGCTCTTAAAACAGTCGAGCCACGACGTCGGCAGGGCACATCGATCCACATTAGCTCCTAATTTCACGTTATTACCCCCACCAGAGGCGAAGCGTAGCGCGCGACCCGCGCCGAGCCCGGGACCCTTGATTTTTCAGTTTTACCACCTTCCGCTTTAGATCCGCTCGAGTCTACCAAATTAACCGGCTGCCCCGTTCCTGCGCGCGCGATCTCTCTCTCTCTCTCTCTCTCTCTCTCTCCCTCTCTCTTTCTCTCTTGCTTTTTCAATCGCTTCGCTCGGCGGCATGACGATTAGCAGCTGCGAAAAGGGACATTCGATATTCTCGTTGGATGGTTTGATGGATCTTTTTCGATGGAAGCTGTGGGGTTGGTGTTGTTCTATGTTAAGTATATTCAGAGTGGATAATAGACGGTATATGATACAAAATGTAGGGAATTATCTTGACTCTGATGTTTAGTGTGATACAAGTAAATCCAGTGTGTAGTTTGTCAGAATTAATTTCGACTGCTCTTATCGTAAGTTAAGGTTGCACAGTACGCGTGTATAATAAGAAAAAGGAAAAAGAAATGCCAGTGGAGATTATTTTAAACGAAAAGTTTGGAATAGTAAAAGTATAGTAAAAAATTCTTGGAATTAATTTGAATCGTTTGATGTCGAACGAAATCAACTTCCCAAGCGAAGGGGATTGAGGCCGTACTGGTTAGACGATCGATTTATAGAGTTTCTGGTATTTGTACGCGGTGACAGGCATTTGAGAGATTTTTGCGAAGTCTTATATCGATTAATACCGAACATTTTCCTTTATTAGAAATTTAAAAAAACACTGTCATTTATATAAAACAGTATATTATGACTCGTATATCCCAGTATTGAACGCCTAGTACAAAGTGGCATAGACAAAACATCCGCAATCAGTTCTACTCGCAGATTTCTCTGTTACAGTTATCGGTACTGTTCATCTCGATTAATCAGAACCTGAATAGCCTTCGTAATATTTTCGATACGGTGCAACGTTGAATATTCGAAACTGAAGGCTGGATAATCGAGTGATGAGGTGTTATCAGCCGGTAGCTCGATCTATCTCTTATCCTCGTTCGTTTCACAGTGTTGTTTTATCTGTCGTTTCATTCTACAGCTTCTCTATCATACTCGACTTGTCCTACCCCTAAACTAAATACTGGTTTCCATCGGACTAGCGTCTACGCTCGAACGTAACGCGTAAAAGAGAAAGAGAAACGTGCAACAACGATTTATCACGTCAGCCTATTTTACTCATACAGTTGGAAGAAACTTTGCTCGATTCATCGGACAAAAGTCTTACGACCCCTTCCCCGTTTTAGCGCTCGCATCCAACCTGATGATTTCCTCGATACACTGTGTTACATTTACGATGACTCCACATGTATTTCTGTCCAGTTGTACACGGTTTTGTCGGCTCGTTCAATCTACGATTCCATTTCCGCCTCTTTCATCGACTTCGATCGTTCCGATCAAAACGAGCTGTACGATTAGATTAACGCTCATAGTATGGAGCGGCGACGAAAAATGCAACCAGGGAGCAATCGTTGGATGGATGAATAATCAAGGTGCAATCGGATTTCTCGTGGTTGCGATCAAAATAGAAGGCACGTCCTGCGCGAATCTATCGTGCGATGTCTTCGCGTTATCAATGATGCCATCGTCTATGGGAGCTCTGATAGGATGAAACATACGGGGACTCGATTACACGCGCATGTGCCAGTAGGCATATATCGACATTTATTGCCTAGCACGGTGGTCGATAATAGGACACGTGATGCTTGGTTATCAGTTTACCTCGAAAACTGGTAAATTCGCCTCTTGTAATCGGCTCGATTAACGCGACAGATATAAATAATATTCTCGAATTCTACTCGATATCGTTTCAAATATTTTCCAATGTAGTAGGCAATATAATTAACACCGTGATGCAATCGCAAATGACGAACTATTAGATATTTCTATATTTTCATATCTTCGAAGTTTGCGGAACGTTAAGAAAAATATGTGCTGCCCTCAAACAAACCGAACAGTTATGTTATATTAACAGTAGTACCCTCGGACATAGTCCAGGAAAATATGTTTCTCAATTTTTGTACTCGTTCAAAGTCGTTTCTATCGAAAACGTACGAGATGTCCGAATCCATTGACGTGCACACGCGATGGTGTTTGTTGCTCGTGAAACAGAACAAATAGTGGAAGATAATTAATTTACGTGGACAAAGCCAGTAACACGTTCGGTGCATGCAATCTACGAGCGAGGAGACTGTTCCTCACGCGATATCCAGTGATATTCGTACGAAACGCAGCGTACATGTTGACTGGTCTTAATAACCCTCCTCCGGTTTCCTCGGTTGTCGTGTTTCGTCGTAGGTGTATCGACTCTGCCCACGCTTGATACTCCTTCTCTATATCTTTTGATTTATTGAAATTAATCAGCATACTGTTTCAGCTTTAAAATACTTTCATTTCACTCTTAACTTATCATACGAAACTTCTACTGAAAATCAAGTAAAATAAGAATAATCACTGTTTCAAGTTGCTTTTAAGTATGTGGTAGGTTGATAACGTACGAAATGTCCATTTAGACACTAAGAATTATTCATGTAGAAACGAGCATGGAGAAATATATTGTTTATGAGTAATCTGATTTATATGGAATCGAATTTCAATTCGTACCTTTTGGTTTTACGTATCTTTTGTTAGAAACCATTCAGTGCGAATACTCAAGAAATTCGGGTGATTTATATTTTTGAGTTTTTCTAATTCTTCAATCGAACCTGTAACGAAATTTTTGAAGCGTTGAAATTTTTCACTTTGAAATTTCAACAACAACAAAGGTGACGTTATGTAATCAACTATTCGTCGTTGTCATTTTTAATTTTATGCAATTGAAATTTGCATTGCTTTTTGAAAGTAGTATTAACACTAATCCAAAAAAGAGGACATTTCATACGTTACGACCTAGTGGAACAATTCACGAGTAACACCATATATTTTATTTTCAGATATTATCACTACAAGAAAAAGGCGTATTTGTCGAAAACACATGGAAAATTGATCGAACTAAATTACACAGATAATAATGAGGATGCAATTAAAACGCTGCACGCGGGGCGCATGTGTCAAAGTTGGCGCGAAAAGTGGGACGTGTTTCTCGTGTTCCTGCGGAGAAACAGCTGTCTCTATTCCGCGGCGAATCCCTTGGCAGCAGGAAAATTAGGTACGGATTCCTCTAGTCTCGATCGGAGATGCCCGTCACGAATTAGCATTTATATCACCGTGGTACCGTGCAACGAGGTGGAAATGGAATATCCAGAACGCCGTGATAGAGACTCGCCCGGTCTTCCTGCCACGAATTAATACGTCCGTGTCTCCTCCAGCTGGAATCGATCGTCTTGTAACAGGTAATTATGCCGATGTTAATTAACGCGACTTTTAATCGCCCACGGATGTTTCGTTCTCGTGTTATCTTCCACGAACAGGCTAAATATTCTTTTAGAGAATTTTTACTACAACTTTTACTATCTTCATTTTGATATCACGTTCCTTCGGCTCACTGTCAGGTTATTTTATAAACAATGTCGTCTTTCGTTTTATTTACGGTATATTTGAACAGTAATTACCAAAATTTACAGTTAACAATTAGAATAATCGAAAATAGCGTTATCTGATACAGAAAAATCAGCGAACCTTTATGCAGATATCAAAGAATGGGAAAGAAATGTTGTATCGTTATGCAGTGAAAGCAACACTCAATAAGATAAAAAAGTATAATTGAGAATCGTTACTTCGTTCGTTATATTTTTCAGACTTGGCATTGATTTTCATTCATTTTGATTACTTATTGAAAAGCTATAGACAAAGGACTCGAAAAGGCAGTAGGTGAATACCTATTTCTGGAGTCTGCTTAAAATCTCTTACAAACGTTGAATCACTCTAAAAGACACTCTATTCGTCTTTCTATTCGCGCGAGTGGTCGTCAAAGCACAAGTACGAAAACATGGTGGCGCGGTTAAGAGTGATCGATTTCGTGTCGCCAATAAACGCGTATCATCCTCGTGGGGGTTCGGGAATCGAATAACACGCCGTATGTCGTAAGAGCTGCTTGCCTTTACCCGTGGTAGACAGCGCGCAAGAAAAATGAATCGCTAATTACGCGCACGTATCGCGCATCAGAATGCTTACGTAAAACCGTTAAAACACAACGTAGAACAGAATTTGCGTAACATGATTGATGAGGATTGTCTTTCTAATTAACGTCGAGGCAACGCTTTCCTAGTCGCTTTTCTCCCTACACGTTCGTCTCTGTTTTCTCCGAACCCTCATGATCGAACTCTCGATTCTTGTAGCACTCTCGCAATTCCTTTTCAGCGACAAACATCGTTCTTTCAACTACCATAGCTATTACCGATAATAATTTAATAAAACTTTCTCTGAATACTATGATCTTCAGCTGGCTAAGGTACACGGGTATCATTTCTATATTTTTTACGATTATTGCGACGCGAAACAATAGGCACAAGGGGCAATAAATTGTTAATTTGGTGCTTGGTACTTTCCAATTATCTTTCGAAATTGATTTATTAAAATTAGTACTTAATCTTTGACTATTGAACGATATCAGACGTAGAAAATTGATGAAGTGCCAATTACAAATTATATCAATAAACTCTGTTACCGAAGTATTATATCACGTATTAATTTAGGATTTCTCCGAATATGCTAATGTCCCGAAACAAAAATCAAGTTTCCTGTGTTCGAACTCACACGTTGTAAAATTCCCTATAAAAATCCTTGCGGTAGAATATTGTCAAGCTCGTTGTCCTCTTTGGTCATCGTTATTTGCTAATTCGCTATTAGGATGTTTACGTTGGATTGCGCGTAGATTTGAAGAAAGCACGTGGAACAATGAGTTTGCAAGCGCGGGTCACGAAACATCCCCGTGGTGGCTCGTCAAAGAGGGACACGTCAGCAGTACACCGGGCGAGTCCCCTTTTTCGGTCCTGTGGGATGAACACGGATGAAAGATAGATGGAAACGATAAGGAGAACGTTTTTGATCGGCCGCCACGTCGCGTTAAGAGATGAGCACGATGATCAGACACGTTAATTACGCGATTCCCTCGTTCGAACCGATCCTATATGACGACAGAAGCTTTGTTAGGGGTGATTTGTCACGACCCGATGCCGTTTCGTGGATGCTGTAAGTTGCTTGGCGACTGATCAAAATACAATTGTAAGAACGTGGGTGGAATCGTTCGGCAGACTCTACAGGAGTTTAAACGTTCGATTGTATTTTTGTCGGAGATAATTGAATTATAATGTATAAAAATTTGTCATACAGATTTCTGATTTTGAAAATTTTTTTTGTTTCCGATGTTTACGCTTTGTCGTATCTCTGCAAAGTATTTATTGCTTTTGGACTCGTCCCTCGAAATTCTAAACCAAATGTCTTAAAAAGTACAATTGAACTAAACACATGATACAGCTTCGAAGCTTACGAGCGTTTACAATACGATCAGTATTTCACACGTTTGCCTGAGAAATCGACTAGACCTTTCTACTATCTGACTTTTCTTCACACATAATCCTTTACCGAGTCTCGCGCCAAATTATCTTACTTTCCACCATCGAATCACAATTACTCACCGCTAATACGCAAAAAATGAGGCATTATTTCATCGGCGATCTACGCGCACGGTAATCACGTTGAATTTCCAGCGCGAAAAGCGAGGCATCGCAATCGCAGATGAGCGCCTAGCCTGGTTCGAACGAATCCATGACTCACTGCTCACGGCTGTGGCAAACGGGAAGATCGTGTCGGTAATACTTTCAGCGTTGGCCGGCTCGCCTCTCGTTTCCTTTTTTCCTCGCCTCCGTGGTCCCCTTCCAACGCCGTGGACTTCCTCCTGTCCGGGCGTCCGCTTTTCATTATCACCCAGCACGGGATCGCGCGCGTTCTCTCCTCTTGAGTGAGACATAACCACCCGAGAACGGGCCGGGGCACCTAACAAGACGTACAAAATAAATTGAGAGACGCGAGATTAATGAAACGCCCGTAGGCGGCGGAGGGCTCGAAAGGAACGCGGCTAAAAAACCGCTTCGAAACGAGAGAGATCGAGTGCTACCTGGCTCACGGGAAACGAAAGAGAACGGAGAATCTCGTCGCGGAATTATTGCGTGGCTGAACACCGATCACGAACCGAGTCTACTCGACTGGTTAGTCTAATTTACTCGTTTTTAATTAGTCTCCGCTTATCGTGATCGCGATCGCCCTCTTTTTTCGCCGGCTTTACACTTTTTTCCTCTCGCTATCTCTTCTTTTTTTCTTTTTCTTTAAATTCTGGTTTAAGAAAAAAAGAGATTGCGACAAGTAGCAGGTAGCTGGTTCGACACCTTGGTAACGTGTTCGCGGAAATTTACTCACGGCAGAAAATTTAATAAGATTGATATTGATGTAATGAGGTATCGATCACGAAAGAGGTTATTATAGGATAAGTATCGAGGAGAGGTGTTGATTCAGTAAAAGGAGAAAACCTTGGCGGGCGTCGTGAGCAACTGATCAGGAATGTTTTTCATGAATAAGCAAGTGGACGTGGTTTGAGAAGAGTGATTTATGTGTGGAAATGTTCGGGAGGTTTGTAGTTCCTGGTGATACAAAAGCTTCGGTAGCTAATTGGTGTAAGGTATTCTATTTGATTAACTCTTGATTATCGTCGTTGATTATCTAGGTAGGCTATCTTGATTCTCATCGAGCCTGCTTTTTATCTGACTTGTAATTCCAGATCTCTGTCATTCTTCAACACTAACGTTCATTTTTTACCTTAACAGCATGGGAGTAATTGGATATTAATCATATTCCTTGAGCAATTAAATTACGAAACATTAATGATTTCCTTGATTCGAATCATTTTTAATATGTTTTCAATTCTTTTCTGAATATTGATTATTTCGCTCGAGCAATTCAATTATGGAACTCCATATTTTCCATTATTTTGCTACTCCTAACCATTCGATCGGCGAATTTCTTCAATTCTCTTCTCAGTGTCGATCTTTTTCGTGAAAATGTCGAAAGAAGATGCTGCAATTTTCTGGAACCTAATAATTCCTAATGTATTTCCAAATTCTTTTTTCTTTCGCTATCCAAATCAAACGCTTTCGCGAATTTCTTCCAATCTAATCGTTCCCGACATTCCCCCAATTTTCCTCGTTTTCCGGAACTTTTGCGCGGTCGGCGGGAACGCGAAAAAATCATTCATATTCATCGATGATTGTTTCGCGTGACGTTTTTTCCAAAAGCAATTCCGCTCTTCAATGAACGAACGCCCGGGTTGTCCCGCGATCAAATGGAAAAGCCAAAATACCGGCCCCGGAAACCCAATCTACGAGACCGTCACACCAGCCACGGTGGAGAGCTCGTTAAAAAATCATCACCGAATTAAATCGAGTTGCCTTTCCACCATGTAAACAACCACCCTTCGCATATAGATTTCGAAAGGGGGATACGGAGAGAGAGAGAGAGAGAGAGAGAGAGAGAGAGCGAGAAAAGGGAGGCTCGACTTTCGGGACAGTGGCAGGCCGACCCTCGATAATAGATGGCACCCCTGGGTACCGCAAATGAACCACGAAATGCTGCCGGTGCGCAGGACCAACCTGTCATAGGTCCTGCCGAGACGCTGCACCATCTGTTCACCGCTGTGCGTGCGGATGCAACGATGCACTTGGAGAGATAACGCGAAATTCGAGGCTGCGGCTGACACGTACGCTTCACGGCCGTGTTTAATGTCGTTTCGTGCGATCGCTTATGATGGACGAGGCGATGAAGGGTGAATCGTCGGGGGTTGACCGATTAGGAACACGCCAAATGCCAGACACTCGACAAATGTCGCCGTTTTGTCCACCAGATTTCGTTCGCTTTTTAATCGACCTCGTCGAATCGCGATGGGGGTTGATATAAGACATGGTTAGATAGCATCGTTCGAGTTACCTGCGCTTCGATATTTTTATATTTAATTTTGAATCTTGCACGGAATAATCAAACTTGTACAATTTAACCACGAGACACCATTAGATTTAGTACTATTTATATAGTAATGATAGAACGTGAAATTATCGCGCACTCTAAGCCCAGTGAAAAAAAATATTAGCACTGAGTAAACGATGCCACGAGACAATGAAGGCATTATTGGAATTAGGACGATTCGCCAGATTTTGTAGCCAATTATCTTTCATAGAACATAGAGATTATTATATTCGAAAGATACAACTTTTAAATTTTGCGATCTTTGATCGTAAAGTCTTTTCATTGCACGCTGTATCGTAACGAACAATGTCGCGATCGCGATATAGGAGGGTGGCATTGTGTATAAGGGATTGGCGGTTGTAAAAGCGCCAAATGGCGGTGGTGTGTAAGCGGGGCCGCGGATAATCGAGCGTGAAATTTGAAAATTTTCATTATTGCTGAACGCGCACGCGGACCTTTCGGTTGGCTGAGCGCGGAATGGAATTTCGAACTTTGTGTAATGTGCCTCTGAAGAGTGGTTAATACGTGTGACACGTTTAAACACGCCGCCGCCGCGCCAGTTGCCACGTTTGATCGGTTTTAACGATGATACGTTGTTGGTTCCTGAAGCTGTTAACGTGCACGAAGAATAATTTCTAGTGTTAAATGAATCCGATGTGCAATTACTGGAAATATCTATCATAATGTAAGCGAAGATATTGGATAGATATCGAGAAAATTTCTATAGTTTCTGACACGTATCGATATTAAGTACACGAGTGGACGTTTGATCTTTTTTTAACTTAATGACCATGTAAATGTACGTTATCTTTCTCAAGGACTTCGATATATTTTCCAAGCTACTATCTGTCTCAATCGCTGTTTTATAATTGAGAATTTATTTCCTTGGCAATGTCGTAATTTGCATTTTAACAAAGAACAGATAAATAATGAGGGCTCCGCAGAAGGGACGAAGATTTCGAAAGCGGATCGTTTAATCGCTTTTACCACTCATTAGGCTTCCGCAGCACTTGTGTTCCAAGTATTACAAACGTGATGTTGTAACAGAAAAATAATGCCATCCAATTACAACGGCGTCCCAATTAAGTCGCCCTATAATTTTCGCGCCGCGGTACTATTCGCGCTTGGCATACCTTTTTGTTTGAACAAACAATTCATCAAGAGCTGGCGGCGCGACGCGAAATTTGTCGCTTTTAAAAATAATTGCAAAAACGCGTGTTCAGGAGCGAGCGAAGTCGTTTTCGGGGCCATTATGTCACGTCCGCATAATTAACGTTCCTTCCTCGCAATTTTCTGCACGCCCGATTACACGACCGGCCTGGCTAATTACAATTTTCGCCGGGTAATTTAAATTATTTCAACGTTAACGTCTAAACGCTGGCCAGAACCATTGAAAAAGCAGCCGTTGGACCGTGCTCGCCAAAAATCCGCATCGTAAATCCTCCAACGCGCTGCCAATCAACTTGATGGAGAATCGCTGTTTTTTGTTTATTCGTTGTCCCGAAACAGTACATTGTTAGCCTGAATGTGTGCTACCCCCGGTGCACGCTCCACGGATGTCGAGGGTTTCGCGGAGCGTGGGAGTGGGGGGTAGCACCTTCCCCCTTTTCCGTCGTTAGCTAGCGTTAAATTAGAACTGTCATGGCGGGCCGAAGTGGAACAGGGATGAGGCCACAGCAAGAGAAAGAGGCACGAAGGAAGAGAAAACCGTGCTTTCGAATATTTAAACCGACCACCCTCGAAAAACGTTCAAGTGGCTCGTTTCACCGGAAGTTTCCTCGTTAAAGGATTTTTCCTGGTGCTTTCGACGCGCTTCGGCTAAGGAAGACTTTCCAAGTCGATGAACTATGGATAGCGATGGCCAATCGCCGACCAACTTTCCAATGAAAAATTCATCCGCCCACGCAGTCCCACAATTTTAGTATCTCTGCGAGTTTCCACAAACCATTGCCCTCGGTAATTAAACAGAGTTTTGCTTGGAGAGTAATCTTTGGCGAATCGTAAGGAAGGTTTCGTTTGGAGATTCATTAATGTGACTTTTCTTGTAACAGATTCTAGTGATAAATTTATTATTTCTTTATTTTCAGCACACTTATGATACCCATATCTTTGACATACCATAGAATCGCGGTTTTTACATCATTTACAGAATTTTCCAAAATACTCTAATTCCATTTTTCCAATTTGCAGAAAGTATGAGAAGATCCAAAGTTATCCAAAACTTAGAATCTCAGCGAAACTTTAAATTTGAAAGATCTAGATTTCGTAGAAAATCTATAACTTACAACTCCTGAAACTTGGAAATCCAAAATCCTGCAATTCCCGAAAAACCTAGAAACTGTAATTTCTAAAGTGCCTAAGGTCAAGAAAACTAATCAAGACCCTGCGGCTCTACTTTACCTATCAAGAACTACTCTCAACCGCGAACCTACAAATTTCGATTTCCTTCGCTCGGTACAGAATGGTTCGGAAGGGGTTGGTCAGACTTCCGCGCGTTTCACGGCGCATACGACAGCCGGGGTTTTCGAAAATTCCGATAAAATATCGGCGCGTCATCGATACCGTGGTCGAGGAACGCGGGTACACGGGGACGTGCAGATACAGACCGCTGATGCATTTTCGTCATAAATAACGGGCGCCGCGGCGAATAAATAAATGCCCGCTGCGTGATCACCGTAACTCACAATTATGGCGGGCCGGTTTTCACGGTGCCGATATGCAACCGTGCACAATACACGCCGCTCGCCCGTCACTTTTAATTTCGCGGCCGGCCCGTTTGACACGTTTTGATTTGCGATTTATGACTACGTTCGATATCCCCCGGGAGACCGCCCTCCAACCCCCTTGGCTCGCACCCTTTGCCCGTCCCGCCCCCGCCCAATGATTTGTGCCTCTTTCTCCGTGACTTTTTTTTTGAGTTATAGATACTTTTATCACTATCTGTGCTCACCTATGCTGTCTGCCGGAATATACGCCGGGTGAATAATAATTCGTGGATTTTTAAGGCTTGCAGATGCAAAATGCTGTTCGTTGTTCGTTTCTTGAAAAATGGATTCTGTCCGACAATTTAATGCCACGCAATTAGGAGGAATATTTGTGACAGATTTCGTTTGCATTGAGAATAAAATTCCGATATTTGAGATTATCGTTGTTATATGTGGAATTGTGTATACTGATTTTAACTAAATACGTTGGAACATTTCGCTTGTAATTTCAAATGTATCATCCATTAGCGTTCGTTGTTCATTTCTTCAAACATGGATTCTGTCGGGCTATTTAATGCAACGCAATTGGAACAGAAACTCGTGATAAATTTCGCGTCTGTTATTGTACTACTAAATAAAAATGATTTTTGTGCAAATTCTATCCATCCGAGATAATTCGATTACTATCGATATCATCGCAAATTTTAATTAAACTAATTAGAATACTCCTTTCCTGATTCTCGATGAATCCTCGAAACGTGTTTATTCACGACAAACAGTTTGGTGGAAAGCATAGTTAAAACAGTGCAAAGCGGAACAACTTCCTATGAACGCTTAACCAGATTAATCCCAGGATGACAGACACTGGTCTGGGAGGAGCGGTTCTTCCACGAAGTAGAACGTCGAAGTACGAAAGAGGATGGGGGTGGTGGTGGCACGAGGTCGACGATAGGGGTAAATGCCAGGGGGTAGAAAGTGTTGCAGGCGTACAGGTGCCACCAGGGTGCCGTTACTTTGCCGTGCAGAGCGGCGGAAAATTGTTTACTGGATTGTTTAAACGAAATTTACTAAAGCTTACTGATTTTATATCACGGCAACGGAGCCCCGGGGAGCCACCCCGGATTATACATTAACGAAGTTAGCTGCGGAATAGGGGCGTAGAGAAGGCGAGAGCAAGAGAGAAAGAGAAGAGAGAGGACGAGCTCTCAGCTAGTTGGAAATTAGCTTTTCACTATAATCGTCCTGTTATAAAGTCGCAGTTAGCGGCGACTGTAAAGAGTAAACGCGAAAAAACGACGGTGGTGAAATTGGTCGGAATACAAAACTGCAAAAGAGTGCGGTGCACCACCCGATGAAGTATTTTTAGTAACTCCTATCCACGGAATTCGTGAAATAGCGCGGTGTATTAAAGATACGTTTCCTTGGAATACTACACCTCTTCGTTGCAGCTTGGTTGTTTCATGGTACTGAAACTCCGTGCACACGAAATGGAAATGTGGTTAAGCGGATGTTTTAAAATATGAAACGCATGAAGATTTAGAAGATAGCCGGTTCTTCCATTAAGAATAAAGGATTCAAAGTACCATAAAGAACAATGTAAGACAAGAAAAAGAGATTCTGCGGTAAAGACACGGTACTTCTATCCTTGGAACACGATCTGAGCATTTTTCTTGAAACATTTGCAACACGTGTCCTGTTTTTAAGATCGGTTGGGATTTCTCTGCCCTTTCAAGATCATGCCTTTGGTGCCTGAAACGATTTTCAGCTTTTTCGCTCGGAATTCGAAGAATTTTTGAAATTTTGCATCTCACAGAAGCTGTAACGACGTTGGCCACGCTAGTCACGAAAATAGAAAAAGAAAGAGAATTTCAGAGGGTCTAGTGTCGATGAGCAGGAAGTTTGAAGAATATTTATGGGGGTTCCATATGCCGTGGCGCGAATCGCCACCGAAAACGGACCGATAGACCCATCTGGTCGAAGTGGCGATCGTAATGTCCCGTCGGTTATCACCTATAATTTGAGGTAATATATTATCTGGTAATTCACTGCTCATTGGTATAAGATGTAATTATGAGCGTAACAGGCGCATCCCTCGTGAGCACGTTTCACGTTCGCCACATGTTTTGTGGATGATCGGCGGCGACTCTCGATCGGCAATTTTTGATTTCGATCTCGCTATGCCTAAATCATTTAAGATGAGGCCACCTTACGATCGGTATAACTTAATCCGGCAGGTGAACCTCCACCACTCTTTTATTCTCTATATTCTCCTTTTGGCATCAGCTTTGTTATATTATTTTTTCCATAGACTGTTCAATGTTGAAGTCATGGTAAAGTTTGATAAGTCGACAAAAATAGAAAAGCAGTGAGAATTAACGTTAATGTTTCATAGTTATCGAAACCTTCTTTCAAAGTTTCATCAAATTAAACATAAAATTGTAATAAAAGCTTCCCTCTAAATTCACACGTAAGTTCAGGAATCGTACTGATAAATTTCATATATTAAAAGCAAAGAAACATAAAGAAAAATATAAAAAGTGTACGAGAAACAAATCTTCGTTTCGATTCCATCTCTTTAGACGTGCTGGGAGGAATATGAATCTCCATAAACAACCACAGTCTAGTAATTTCGAGGCTTATAGAAATTGAAGTTGAGAAATATTTCTTTCTTGTTTCTTGAGAAATTCGAAAAGAGACAATTAGCTTCGGGGTTAAATACCTGCCTCCCTTTGGCCGGCACCGAGATAGATTAGACTCGTAATAAAGTGCTGGGGGTGTAGTCACGTTGGAAACGGTCCACGAGGGAGCCACTAAGGCACCGCTCGTTGGAAACTGGTCTGAAACAGATTTAAACTCGTTTCCTCGGGGCTGCCGCGAAAGTTTCTCGCGTTTTAATTAGCCGACCGAGCACCGCCGTAGAATCCGCACTCTGAGCGTTTGAGGAAATTTTAAATAATCTTCCATCCTCTTCGATTTATCATCGGTTCAAGGCCAACAAACAACGAAGTGGAAATAACAAAATTCATTTTCTTTTTTTCATTTTAGAAGTCGATCGAACTTTCTGACAAGGGTCTTCTCCCTTTTTTTAAATTAAAAATAATCCTTATATATTTATGCGATACGAATGGGTGATCGGTCGTTCATGTTCTTGTTGAAGCAAAATACACAAAAATTTAACTCGTTCTTGCAATATATAAGAATTTTTGTTACAGTCTTTTAGGAATTGTCTAAACCTTCTTAAAAAAAGGAAGGAGCTAACGTAGGACGATTCATCTGTATTTTAATATTTAATTTCTGTAAACGAAACTTTTTATCAGATTTTTCATCGCACACCCATGAATTGCTTCCACGTATAATTATATCTATACCAAGTAAAATTATTCAGTCGCCCTGCGTCTGTAAACGATCGCGAATATCCAAAATCTTTTACCGAATTACACCTCATAAACATTCGAACGAAAGGCGATTCAGAAAATTACTATCCCCACAAGAAGAACCACGGTCGTGCACACTATGACACGCAAGAACATCAGTGATGTTCCGAATGAATAAGAACGGGCGAAGAAAGCATAAGAAGAAATTCGTTCAGTCAGCGGGATGGAGGTAATTCGTGAGGAGAAATTACTTAACTCTCGGATGATACATAAATTAAGTCAGAATCGTAAAGGGGTCCGTGGCACAGTCGCAGCCAGTTAGCGTGAGGGTGCCCCAGGGGGCAGTACACCCCTGCCACCGTTCTTCCTCCTTCCGCCTCTCTATCTGTCCGTCTGTCTCTCTTTCTCTCCAACTATGCTTCTCCCCTCCCTCTCTTTTTGTCTGTCCGTCTGTCTCTCGCTCTCAACCCTTTACGATGCTACGCCACTGCCTAATAGAATTACCCTCGGAGCTGAAGTTAGTCGGGCTGGATTGAAATTGCCATCGCATTTTTAAAATCTCGTTAATTAAGGCACACCGTGGCCGCGCGACGAGTTCCTTCGCCTCTCGTATGGATTAATACCAACGACGTTTCCTTTCTCCTTCCTGCCTATCTCCGTGGTTTCTGCCCGGATGTGCAGGATCGTTTCATTCTCGCGCGGTCTGATTAACATGATACCGGTAATTGTATTATCTCGTTCGTGGCGCGAATTTTTAGATCGCAGCACGATCATGGGGGAGATTACCTCGCAGGGAGAGGCAATAGGCTGGCGATTATTTTTTCTCTTTTTTCACTTCTTTCGATTTTTCCCAACGTCTTTCGTGTAAAAGAATTAACTGATTTCTTTAGAAACGGTTTTGCACGTTCTTGAATATCAAGTTACTCTAATTTTTTATTTAGGAATTCCGGGATTTTTATTTTTGTAGAACTTACAATCAGGGGAAAGATGGTACGAGTCTTACATTTGGGAGAATTGTGATTAAGTGATTAGTATGCTTTCGTATATTAAAATATTTCATTCGCGACGATTACAACATTAAAGTCCTAACAATTGATTAGAATATTTCCTAGGTAAACACATCCGTCAAAGTAAGATTGTTTTGCTTACAGTACTTTGTCTTACGACTAAATAATTTGCATAATTTACACTTTAATTACAAGGTTAACTTCCTCCGCTCTGACAGTGAAATAAAACATCACCCAGCGAATATTCCCAAGAAAAGACTCTGTGAAATGGCCCCACGTCACGCGAAGCGCCCTCCCGTCAAAAAGCTACCCCACCGTTGGCCGTTTCGTCCCACGTCACCCCGCAATCTCGTTACCCAATTCAACCTCGACGACGTCAGTCCTATCAACCTTACACGCTCGCATCTTGTGGTCGCGAAATTACCACGATTTCACGCGTTTCACGTGTTCCTGTCCGTCTTTCTCTCCCTCCGAGTCGGAAACAGGCCAACAGACACGTATGGGGTGACCAGGCCTCGGCAAAACACCGGGCCAGGAAGGAGAGGGCCAGCAGTCCATTAAACCTTAAGTCCCGTGTGAAGCGATGCGTCATTGAGATACATGAGGATCTTCGTAATAATAATTCGCCTGGATTCGCGTTCCACCCCTGATGGGGTTGCTCCGGCATCGTGTAAGTAGGGTAGCCGAATATTCGGTCCCATATCTATCGCGGATTACGAAATATGTTCCCTAATCCGCGAACGCACGCCCACCGTGGCGTGTAGCCGGCTTCTCTCATGGGAATCGGGATTATTGTCCGCGATAAGCTAATTTTTCCTCTTCTTGCGTGGCGTACCGCGCCGGAGTTCGCTGGGGCTTCGGGGAAAATTGGAAAACGACGCCGCGCCGTCGCTGCACAGTAATAATCATGGTAATGAGACACAGGGAGACGATGGAAAGACGGCACGATCCCCGAACAACACCGAATTGTGTGCGCTAGCTCGTCGAATATCGTTGGTTAAGCTTGGTTCGTGGTTACTTTTTTCCAGCCGGATTATTGAATCGTGCACGGATAAGCTGGAGATGGTGAGATAATTCGTGTTAGGAAATGTGGATGTAGGAAGGTAAGGGGTTACTGGGAAAATTATAGAGAATGATTTCTAAGGATAACGTTTGGGATTTAAATATGGAATAGAAAGATAGATTTAAGGGATAATTCATATTTCTTCCTTCAAAGAATAAACCTGGAATTAATACGTTTTCTGAAAGTTTCAATAGTAGCGCTTTATAATACTTGAAAATTATTTCTTTTTATTACTATAGAGGACTTAGGTCGGTTAAATAGATTCAAGTAAAAATATCATCTCTTTCAATAAAATATACAATGCTCCTATCAGACGTGTGAAGCAAGTATTGCGTAAAAATTAAATAAACAGAGTCTGAATATCAGGTTACGTGAAGCAGAAGCAGAGAGATGGCATAATTGCCAGCGATTCCCAGCGACGAAACTTTTTCTCCATGAAAAAAAAAAAAAAAAAAAAAGAAAAATCCCATGGAGCCGCGATTTCCATCCAACCAGGGAAAAATGGCGACGATCGGCCGTGGATGCTCTAACTCCTTATTTATTCCCGTCTAAAATCTCATTCCCGCTGAAATATTTGCTCTATACCCAGCGGTACGTGCATTCGCCGTATGATTTTTCATTAAAGTGTCTCTCGTTGCTGAGATATGGCCGGCACATTGAATGTAGCTACTCCCATGAGCGAGAGAGACCGGTGTATGAGAAATTCACGGGATAAAGCGCGACCACGGAAGAGAAATATAGCAGAAGCAACGAGGCAAAGGCAGAGGATCAGAGAGAGAAACGTGTAGCCGCGTTTTGCACAATATTGCGCCGGTGATCTACGGCCAGCCTGGTGTTCCCACGAGTGCGATAAAGATGGTGCCATGCAAAGTTATGCAGCACAAAGAGAAATGGCCGAATTGCTCTCCGATTTTCTTGCAAAATTCGTTTCGCCATTACCGGCCTCCCCCTTTTATTTTTCCACTTTCGAGTTTCGACGTTAGAGGAATAGTATATGTGTCCTTCGGTGCTTTTAGTTATTTCTATGATCTTTACTTAGAATCAATCCGTAAATTATTAATTATATCTAGTAATATTAAAATTTAAATTATTTTCTCACAATGGAGGAACTATTAACGTTTTAAGACGAAAATAGTTTTCTATTGAAGATGAAACATTTGTTTCCCTGCTACTCGTAATAGATCTGCACGAACTTACAATACTTTAATCATAGAAACACGAAATAATATGTCAGCAGTCGTTAATATATGATTTAGAATAATCCGAAAATTTTATTAAAACTTTTAATAAAGTTTGTTGAAACTTAAACTTAGCTTAACTTCGATCACTTAAATATAATTCCTGAAAGTTCAAAATACATCGTAAATTTACCATTACATCTAGCCACTTATGGCACTATGCCAGCCTCCATACAACAGTCAAAATACTTGCTCATCACGAGCAATCGTCATTCGGCGACAATGGTTCTTTTTGACACAGGAAATATCGAAAGATAGGCCCTATTCGGTTGACAATGGAGGGTCGAGAGAGCCACTCGACTTTCCCATTTCCTGGGCAAACGAGGAGCAGCGCGAGGTGCACATGGCGACAATAGACTCTCATCGACGTAGCCCCACTTTGGCACGCTCGACCGGAAGTCAAGACTAATGTGTTTGATCAGGACGACCTGACACGAGCGGAGGATCCTCCGGCCTCGTTAGCGAGAACTCGATATCCGCTTAGCCACGCTCACCACGATTTCTCACGTTCGAGCGTTACGAGCAGAAATACCTAACGATACAACCAGCTGATCGATATGTTTCTCTCCACTAGAGGTTCCAGGTGATTATTTTACGAGATGAACGCGATTGGAACTAATATACTCGTGATTCGCTCTTTTGATATATTAAACGGAAAATGTACTTTCCTTATATGATAGGTTTAATAAAGTTGGGATTAATAAAAAAGGATACCAAATACCGGAATTTAAGAAAATGATGGAAGTAACGTATAAATATAAGAACTTTGAGAAATAAAATAAACAGCATGTTGCAAAACTCGTTTCCAAGAGAATATTCATATCATACTCTAAAACGTTAAGTCTCATAAGAATCTATCTATAACATGGGAAAAATAAAAGACCAAATAGGAAACTTCCAATTCTTTGTGACACATAAAAAAGAAAATGTAGAAATTTCCATGGGAGACAAACAAGATACTTTGCAATTCTTTCAACAAGAACCATCAACTTTTATAAGCTTGATTATTGCTCGATTATTCTGATTCACAAGAACACTTAATTTCGCATGAAGCTCCTTGAAAAATAAACTAACCTATAAAATGGCGGAATATCTTGGAGATCATCGAATCGTGGCTTGCGTCTCCCCGAAGGCGGCCGCCAGATCGATCATCGAAATTCCCAGGCATTCTCACGCGTGCGAAAAGGGCAGGAAGAGAGCGGGGCCTGGAAATCCATTGATTCGCGTATCATCGTAATTTCACGGCGCGTTACCTACGCGAAATAACTCGGGGGACCGTGGCCTCGTCGACGTCCTATCTGGCTTCGGCTTTAAACAAGCCACGAAATTGGTTTACTTTTGAGCTGGATGCCACCCCATCGTCTGGCCGGGGCGAGTTTTCTCCATAAGCGAAGAAGGGCGACAAAGGGAGGTCGGAGGAGGATCCCACGGGCTTCCGTCAGGGAATTAGCCTTTTAAATTGGCTCGCCTACGCCCACAAACTCAATGCTTTTCGTGGATCACGCGGTTACAAGCGTACATGGAACTTGCAACTTAATGGTCTTTTTTACTAAGTGCTTCGATTACGCTCGCCATATTGCTGGAAACAGATTTTATCGTGGTGAAGAAACTCGAAACTCTGCTGATTGATTCTTGTTTAACATATGAGAAGGCAAGTATTTTTTAAGAGGATTTTTTGGAAAGAGAATTGGAACCACTTTTATTATCATTAATTTATTTTATTATTAATTTATTTTTATTATTATCAATTAGATAACTCTGGTAGAGAAATGAGTATTGTTCTCGAAGTTAATTTCAAGACACTAAATATCATATTTTTTATAAGCATAACTTGTGTAATATATGTACCTATATTTAAACGAAAAATTATTATTTTTACTGGGGATTCAAATTATTCAATTCGATTGAGTTACCCTGTATCATTTAGAAACATATTTTCAAATCCTAGTATTTTGTTGCAATAAATTTCCGAATCAGCTTTCGAATATTATTTCCAAAGTAACTCGTCACAGTATCTAATAAAAAAAGCGTCCAGCGCCAAAAATTTCCAGCAAATTCGAGAAACCCGTGTTCCTTGTTTCGCCCCGAAAAAAAGGCATCTCCAGAGCGCAGCGAGGTCAGCCCGGCCATTGGAAAATGGTTCAATCTACCGACTCGTAAAGTAGATTCCATGACGATCTCACCCCGCAGCTAGCACGTCGTGTTCAGGAATTGCGGCGAACAGAGAGAAGAACGAATCCCAAACATATTTTCGCCAGGTTGGCAAATTCTCTGGCTTTTGGTGTGCGGTATCGGTGGCTGACCGCGGGGCTGGTCACCTCCCCTGGCCAAGCCTCTCCCTGGGGGATGTTATCCTTGCGGTCTTGGCAGGACTTCGACCCACAAGTAAACGCATTCTGAGTGGACGAAAGAGAGGGGAAACGCGAGGGAAAATCGAGGAAAGAGCTAGACGAAGACAGGATCAAGCTGGACTATGAACATCGGATGGATGGAAGAAGATGAACAGAGTAGCAAAAAGATTATTGGAGTGGTGAAGGGGTGCCATCGAGGTGGGACTAGATGGCAAAAGTCCACGTGGAGAATCAGCTTGAAAATCCCGTAATACGTGTATCTACATAGCCATAGAGAGGGTCGAATTCGTTGCGTAGCCCGCGGCCGAATTCCCATGGGTGCCATAACGGGGCGTCTCTACCCTCCTGACACCGGGACACTAGGACCACGAGAATAACGGATCCCTTTTGCTGTTATCGCGTACGAGGCACCAGGACCATATGGACAAGTGCATACGCGTTAAAGACAAACCCTCCCCTCTCTGTCTCTATCCGGTCTCCGGTTGCTTTTTAAACGATTTTATACGGTTCGGTGTTTGGATGCCGCGCGTTTTTGATCTCGTTAATGGCTGTGTTAAAGCTGTGCTCGTCGCAGTGACGAAAAACGTGATTACGTTGAATCGTGGAATTTTACGTGGTTTCGTGTTTTTCGTATTTGGGTGGAATATTAATTATTTCATCTTTTTATGTTTTATCTGAATTTGTTTTATTACTATCGATTACCGTTTTAGTGAATGAACTAAAAGCCAGTGACTGTTGTGAAGTAATAGTACAATAACGAAACAAAGTTGTGCTATAGTGAAAAGGGCAAAGAAATAATTCTTGGGAGCGTTAAAATGTCCTCGAAAATAATATAAAGTGTCAGTAAGAAATAAGTTTCTGACGTGGCGTAGAAATTATCGAGAAATGGAAATATTTCTGCTAAGAAAATATCTATAGAAGAGGAATAGACCATCGAGAAGGACAGAAGAAAGGGAGGAAGAAAGAGAGGAAAGAAGAAAGAAAGAAAGGAAGCGCGACGATTCTTTCTGATTTCGAGCAGCAGGGTGAGAAGACACGAAAGCGATATCGCGTATACGCATCCCTCGAGGGGTGCGATGGTTATTTTTATTTATGAGGAAACCACCATGAAAAGGGAGCCACCGACGGGCGACAAACCCTCGTGGCAATCTGTTGGGATTTCCACAAGTTGAATTCGCTTGGTCGGCATGCCCGGGGCGTGTCAAAACTTAACGATAATCGTATTTCCTTTTTCTTCGTTGGTCAGACCTATAGAAATGGAATCCTTTGGAAACGGCTGCTTTCGATTTGTAAATTCCATATAAATTCTATCATTTCATTAAACTTCGTCGGTCGTCCCGTTGGCCCGATCGTTTAATGGAACACGAAGTGTGTGTGCCTGATAATTGAAAGTTCGCCGCGCTGGAAAATATCCCAGTTAATTATAACGTTAATGAGACGCGTTTAGATATCGGATCGAGGGTAGATTTAAGCCTTTCGCTGTTCAAAATAAAAAAATATATATATATATATATATATATAACGTGGAACATTTTAAAACTATTTTTCATTATTTTAGTTAACAACGAAGAAGTTAATGACGATCCCTTGTCAAATCGCGATTACGACTTTTTCATTCTTGTTAGGACTGTTTCTTAACTATCGTACAGGGATGCTTTTTATTTTTTGGTCGTATGAAAAAGTGATCAAGAAGGAGATCATATTTTTCTCTGGCTTATCTCTGTACCTCTCGCTTTAAAAAATAAGGCTGACAAATATTTCTTAGTCCATAATCTCTGAAGAACACTCTGTCGTCCCTATAGACCGTCCTGTTATCAGATAACAGGCTAATTAATTTTGTTGCTAATTGCCACGGAACACGCTCGTGTCAGCATTAATGGTGCGCCTCGTTATGTTTCAGAACGTCTCGAGGAATCTTAAAAGAATACTTCACACCCCACCCCCCGCACAATTTTGATCAAACTGAATAAAATATCAACCTATTTAATTCTGTTCAAAGTTTTCTTCCTGCTATTTTTAACTTTATTTAGAGAATCGTGATAATAGTATTTTCTTATCGATTATATTATCGATCATATACATTTTTATCGATTATATACATAATCTTTTTCTTTCATCAACGACTGATGTCGAAAATCGAAGCAGTAGCCACCGCTTCTCGAACCAATTTTCTTCGTCGGAGAATATCGTCTATGAGTTAGATAAGACTCGCGTTTTCACTGATCCTATCGCATATGAAATATTCGCGGAAACTCTGACGAGAATTCTCGCGCGTCTCCTCAGGATCGCGTGCCCGTAATTGGCTCTTCGCCAGCTCCTCTCCTCGAGCTTGGAAACCGGTAACGAGGTGGAACCTTTTCGCGAAAGCGAACGATCGCTCTCTCGTGCGGAGATAGCCGAGAGATGCCTTACATCGAATCGGCCGTGGCTCGCTCTATTTGCGTTTCAGCGCACGCCATTATGCGGTGTGTTTGCACGTAGAAGCGGATAATTTAATACCGGCCCCCGTATCATCGAGGGGTCGACGAATCACCTAGGAATATGGAAATCAGCTGCTGACGATCGTCAGGAGCATATGGAAAATCGTTCCCTTCTCGCTATGGAAGTATCATCAAATACGCTTATTCAAAAAATAATTTTTCATTCACTGAGCTGAATCACTTTTCTGAATCACTATTTTGTAAAAGGCTCGAGTATCCTTGAAAACAAATATGGATAAATCATGTATCGTTCTCTTAATAGGAATTTTACATTTAAATGATACTTATGAATTAAATACTGAGGATATCGATGAATGAATTTCTTGCGATGGACAGATTCAATTGACGAATATTTATGAGTTTCTTACAGATTGGTTCCATAAAATTTGCAACAATTTATTTTTACCATCGAATTAATTAAAAAATCTAGTTTAGTTGACCGATTATGTTAACGACATTAATCATTTAATATAAGAACGATGTCTGGATGTTTATTCTCTGCAACGACGATTTAATATCAGGAAAGTTGACAGTAAAACATAATCCGTTTACGATACGACATTACCTACCCCATTGCGTGACAAAAGCGTCGAATTCCGCTCTGATTCCTTTATCCTGGTATCATCTTGGGAACCATAAGGAGTCGAGTCGCTCGATACGATATAATGTCATAGTCTAGTGTATCGAATGGAAGCTCAGAGCGGCCCTGATCCGCGTGTAATTCGTCGTATCATCGAGGGTGGGTATGGTCGTGTGGTTGTTCCGGGGTTACTGGCGTCTGGCAGAGCTCGAACGTCGCCATCTATCCTTCTATTTGTTAGCGGGCTTAGCAAATCATCCGAACGAGCTTACCGTTGCCTGGAACGAGGGTGCTAAGCCGTGCCTTTTGCTCGTCTCGCGCCTCTCAAGCGTTTCCTTCGCAATATCGACGTTAATTTCGACTTAAGCTTGCGATCGTTGTGACGTTGTGACGTTGTAACGGTGACTTCCATTAGCGTAAATGTTATTCCATTTTTTCTCCATTACAGATAAATCTGATCGTTCGAACCGACTATTATTCAGTATCTTATATTTTTGGAATCGTTACCTCTTTCATACGGATCAGCATATTAAAAAGAAGGAATCAGTGTAGAATTCGTTCGTCTCAGAAAAATGTTTTGGCCATAGATCTATTAAGATGAAAGAAGATAAGAAGCATCTATTCGAGATTAAATACTTTTTTTTATAGAATTTAATATCGAGAAATCTGGACATATAAACAAGGATGAAATAAAAAAGGAAAGGGAAAGAATTATCTCCTCCACAGCGATATTCGTATTAATAATCCCCGAGGTCGTCAAGACGGCAGGCCATAAATCCACGAAAAATCGCGGCGTTCGAAAGTCACTCTGCCCGCCTCCTCGCCCGCCGTGATCCAGTAAATCAGACCGTAAAAAAAACCACGAAATTTCACGGTGCGGAAACCTCTTGGATCGGGGCAGCATGGTGGCGCGAGGCCGCCAATTTAAACTTACAAATTCGGCCATAAAAGGAACGCTGTTCGGAGTGCTTGGGTCACGCGTACCATTTAGAAAAAAAAAGAAGGAAAAACAGAGAAGGGAAAAAATCATAGACAAGGGTGAGACAGAGAAAAAGAGACAGAACAAAGTTCATAAAGGAGACGCTTAAAAAACCAGCAACCACCAAAGAGAGGGGGAGTTATAGGTGGAGTACGTAAGAGAGAAAAGGACGAGGAGAATTTCCACCCTCGCTCGACAATCGAGCTCGTATTTTCCGATTAGAGGGTGGCATTCACTTATAAGCCATACCATAACACTTGTCCGCCGGCCGTTATGAGCCCTTACAGGCCGCGTACAAGGGGTGAGCAGCGCGCTCTGCTCCATCGTGTTGCCGACGCCGCGACTCTACTCCAGGGGGACAGATTTACAGCCACCTTGGGTACTGATTTACTCGAGGTTACTTACGAGGTGACTCCTGTCCGAATGGGCCGCATTGCAACCCCCGAAATACGCGAGTTTGCCTACAGACGCTGCGCCACATGTTACTTCCACGTGAGTTTTTGGAACATGTAAAATATACACATGTTCAGTGTATGATTTATAGGAAGTTTTAGAAAGTGATTTAGGTTTTTTTTTTTAATTTGGCATTTCGGAAGGTTCGATTAACGCTCTGTTATTTGTAAATTCGGTTTACTTAGGAGGGAAAGGCGTTGTAATTCATTAGAGATCTGCAGCCTTGTAATTAGTACAGTGTCAAGTAGAAGATATAATAGAAAATATAGAATTATATTATTGAACAGAGATAGGTTGTTTAACGGTCGAAGCACCCAACAAGATAATTATTCGGTTTTACCTAATTTTTCTGAAAGTGTCTCGATATTTATGGACGAAGGTGTATATAAACACGTTTGTTAACTTTCGCCATAAATAATTCTTTTGCTTCTATAATTACGGTCTTGTGAAAAAGGGCAAAATATGGAACACACGACGTAACGTTTGACATTGCGATTATCGTTCCTACGTTAGGGGGTTTTCAAGCTCGTTAAATTTAACCAAAGTGTCTGATTTAAAACGTTTCTTTGTGTCTCGTTCTTCTTTTTAATTTTTTATTAACGGACCATTTCCGAGGAGCATGTAGGATTTCGGGAAGGTAGAAAGAGACGAAACGACTTTTTTTTGCCATCGGCTCGCGAATAATCATCGATCGGATGATTTATGTTATTTCGAAGCCTGCTGTTTTATCATTACACG
This sequence comes from Bombus flavifrons, assembly GCF_040668555.2. Lineage (NCBI taxonomy): Eukaryota > Metazoa > Arthropoda > Insecta > Hymenoptera > Apidae > Bombus > Bombus flavifrons. Next base: position 3,025,947 of record NC_138455.1, on the reverse strand, counting down.
AACCATCGGTTGTTGCTTAAATATGTAATATGCCAGCTTGGTAAAAAGCAAATTACAGTGAAACGTTGGATGCGATTATAACTGCATCCTTCACTCCTTATGATTATGTCAATCCAATGGTTACATGTGCTTTGCATACGCTTAAGCATGGCCCCTTGCATTGCTGGTAACACAATTTACGTAGCGGTTTCTCGAATCATCCGAACGATGGTCGTAGCGAATTTATTTTTCAACAACCAACGTGTATAATATATGTCAATTTCAGTGTAGAAATTCTTATACTAAATTCGGAATTAAATTGAACAATTTTCTTTATTGCATTTTGCAGCACGAAGTACAATTTAACATCTTTATCTTCCACTTTTCATAATGTTTTGTTTAACGATTGACGTACAAAGTATATAATTTTCTGATTAACTAAACTACTGATATATATATATATATATATATATATATATATATATATATATATATATTGCTGTAAAGATAACTATTGGTAAGCAAAAAATATCTATTTGCTTATACACGGTAATACAAATTTTATAGCTCGAAACTGGACGAGATGGTAGAATAATTTTTCCTCGTACAATACTTCGTCTTTTAGACAAATATGCTTCTGTAAATTGTAAGGAGTTTAAAATATGCAATAAAGACTCTTTCATGGACAGTTACTTTTCCCCTATCAAAGAAAAAATATTTATGTAACTAAAAGATACAACGTCTATCAAATTTTTTAACGCTTTCTACCATTCTCGGATTTCTAAATCATATCTGTTACCTCTACCACTAGAAAATTTCCTTCGCAACTTCATCAGAGAATTCCAACTCAATAAGACCGTATTATCCCAAGTCAATAAGCCATCTTGTGGAAGACATTCTATTGGCTGGAAAGGGAGGGAACGAGGGGGTTGATCGGTGTAAATTCGGTCGAGCTCTTTCGAGCTTAAGGAAGATTCACCGTTTCACGAGGAACGACGAGTGGACAGCGGGGCGGGAGGGGGAGGCTGAGAAGAAAAGAGGTGACCAAGGGTAGAATGAAAGGATGCTCGTAACAAATGGTCGTTTCCTCGAGGGGTGCCATGCTCCAACTCGTCTAACAAGGTGTCGGACGCCCCGGGACGCTCGGCTTTCATCTCGACCGACCGGGAATCGACTTTATCTTCATCTCGATGCCAAGACTCACGCCGTGAATCCCGAGTGAATCACGTACTCGAATTGATATTACCGCTGGATTCCGTCTTCTTTGTCGTCAGGTGTCTCTATCGTACCCTGCTAAATTATTCCCGGACATAATCGACTGTCCTTAGCCGGCCGGTCATTATTCCGGCTTGATTTATTTCATAGCCGGATTAACGCTAATGGTGTAACGCTGCTTTCCCTCGCGATGCAAATGGCCGATCGTCGTTTTCGTCTGTTCCTATCGAAACGCATTAGCGTCGTGAAGAATCGACGTCCTCTACTCTTCCTGCAACCTTCTACTTCCTTTTAATTTTGCGCCCGACTGATTACCGGATTTCTTTCGTACCGAAGTTGATAATGAGGGCTGTGGTTTCCGGAACATTTTAACTTAATGTTTTTTGAGGTGGGATTGGAAAGATGTATTTATTGTCAGTAGCCTCTTACCTCGTGTTAATTTACATTCAAGATCATTTGTAGGGATTGTTTCTAAAGTAGATCTATGCGTGATCTGGATATTTGTACGTTTCATCGGTTGCTAACGTGACTGCGAATATAATTAATTCCTATTCCACCGCTGTTCACTTTGTTCCCAGCAGATTGTTCCAGGGAAAGCGATATGATAGGTATATTAAATACCAGCGATTGTTGCAACTTGATTTTATCTCGACAATTAGTTTAATTTAGAATTTCATAATGAATACGGCTTCATCAAATTATCGAACCACATTTTATTTGCAGCATCGCGTGCATAAGTTATTCCCAGGTCCCGTATAAATTACAGTCGAGAATTGATCCTTGTTTTCGTAACACGGAGGAGTACGCATATTTGTTATTCAGTCATATCTCTATCAAATATATGGAACACACGCGTATCTATAAAAAGTTATAGATTTTCTATCATTTTTTTCATCAAACTCATCTTTATCGATATAGCAAGTAGAAGATCGTTGACAAATTATAATGACAACTGCGCTCGTAAATTGAGGTATTGAAATAACATTGATTTATGTAGGTTTCATTTGGAAACCAAAATGAATTCTTCCACTTTTGTGTCATTAATACAGCTTATTGGAGAAGATTAACGGTATAAGATCAAATTTAGAAAAAAAATCTGACCTTTTCCATTTTTCCATTTTTGACTGCAATGCCGCAATTGTATATCAACCCTAAGCTCGCGCCATATTCTCGGTACAGGCCGCAAAGTTGCTCGTCGACGAACCGCTTGCAGAATTGTCGGCTCTGCGAGTGGTCATCCGGGGCCGCGAAAGGGCTTAAATAGCACAATAAAATTCGCAGAGAAGGCCGACGGTAATAGCGAAGGAACGGGAACGAGAAGGAAAGAAAGAAAAGGGTAAAAGCACGCTTTCTTGCCGCCGTTTATTTTAATTTCGTGTATACGCGGTACCGACGGTCGTTCCTTTGTTCTGTCCGACTATGCCGCTTTTATTTCTCTTCTTCCTTATAGTTTTTCTTTTCATCCTTTTTCCCTCGGTTCACCAACACCAGGGAGATACAGTTCTTCTTCTTCTTCTGGCAGATGTTATTTTAAGACTCAAATCGACGGTGCTATTATTCATCATCAATTTGCTTCAATTCACGGGAATTCTAATTCCTCGGGATCTGGCTAAAGTGATTGTCACAGATCTCGATCCGATATGCATTTTCTTCACATACGCTATCACGAGTATTATAACACGAGTGTTTGATCGATTTTTAATAGCTTCTATATGATCTAATTTATAGGGAGCAGTAAGGAATGTTAAATACCTCTTTCGAGTCCTTCGACGTCTTATAAAATGATGTCAGTGCTCATAGTTAGAGATATCACATATAATTACACAGAAGTTTCATCGTACGCCCGGGAAAGTAGTTCTTTCGTTGTCGAATTGGTATTCCTGAAAATATTTACTACTGTGATTCATTTTCACGGTGTAGCAATTTCTTTTATACGTTCTACGCAAGCAAGGTAGATATCAGAAGCAAAAATAATGTGAATTAATTAAATTTTATACTTTCTAGAAAATATTGTCCTTAATCCCTTAATCTACGATTTATGTTCAAGAATTTTGGTTTGAAAACGTAAACAAGCTATTATATATCATATTATATATTATATTTGGCCCGATCATCGTACTGCGGGCTATGCCCGTAATATTTACGTTTGGTACGATCATCTACTACGGGTTATGCCCGTAATATTTATGTTTGGCCCGATTATCGTACTACGGGCTATGCTCGTAGTTGTAGGTTAAGGGGTTAACAAGTATTTGTTAGAATATATTTGAACACAGTTACCAACCGTTTCGAACAAAAGTTGCTTTAAACAGATAAACAATAATATAACTGAGGACTTCGAAGGTTAATACACGTCTTCTCTAACATTTGTGCTTCAACCCTCGCCTACGCTTCTCCGAAGCCTATTATCAATCCCCTTGTTCGACTACACCCTACCTCCCCCTATTCATCATTTCTAGCGCTCTATCAATCATCATCGTCGACTTGAAAATTCCCCAGAACGAGCTCCGGAACACTCCACGTTGGTCCCTTTGAAGCACCCACCAGCATCATCGGTGGATCACGATGCGGTGGCCGCGTAATTGCCACAGTCCAAGGCCGACAAAACGGACGTAATTAAAGAGCACGGCCGCGAAATCTTTCCACGTCAAAGAAACGATATTTATACGGTGCTTCCAGCATCCGTGAAAAGCCGCTGGTGCATTGTTGGCCGGCTCGTAGGCCTCGGTGCCTCGCCATGAGAAATGCGACTCTGGAGCTGCGGCATCGACTCGAAGGGGGCCGTGAGAGGGATGCTACGAAAGAGAGGGACGAGAGAACGTGGGGATGAACGGTGGAAACGGTGGAGCAAAGAGAGAGTGAAAGAGAGAGAAAGAGAGAGGTGAAACGGGGGTGGGGAGAACGAGCCGCGCGTTGCCGGGGCATAAATGCTACCGTAGTGGTGCCCGGACGTATAACGTTTAACATTTAAGCCTTTAGAAGGTTGTAAGGTTGGCTCCCTGTAATTATCGGCCGAGGTGCGGCGCCTTGAGGTCTTCATTATGGCGAGCATCCTTGTTATTTCTCTCTGTACCGAGCATGTACGCGCGAGCGCGTCCAGTCTCTGTTCTGTTGTGTACACGGCATGTATCGCAGGTATGCGCGCACGTACAGATAGAGAAAGGAAGAGAGAGAAAGAGAGTGAGAGAGAGGGAGAGAGCTGTAAAGAGCAGTAGGCTCGACAGAAAAAAGCGTTTTGGTTGGGCGTCGTAAAGCGGAGGACCGAGGAGAAAAAAGAAAAGGCACGTCGTGATTCTTCGCGTTCCTTTTGCTTGGTCGAGGCGAAGTGTCTCTTGGAGGTTGAAAGGAGATGGTGAGGAGATTGCGGAGGGCTTGGAGCGAGAGATTCTATGGGAAGGAAGGGGAAATATATCGAGGCGTGTGTTGTTTACAGGTTTGTTAATTAAGGGACGTTCAATTTAATTGGTTCGTGGTGGGTCGTTTTTTGGATTTCGTTTTTAAGAGTAGAATAGTGCTGATTTTAATTTTTTTTCGTACGTGTCGCGTTTTCTCAATTTACGAGATAAAATAATTTTCTATTTTTAACGATCTTCAAAGGGCAATTTTTTCCATAGAAGGTTGCGTTTCACAGGGTATGTGGAACTGTGGAACGATGCCGACGCGGTTTGCCTAGGAAAATCATGTTGCAGCAAGCGGCAGGAATTCGTACGGGCCGCCATATTTCAGTTAAAGCGCGCGGGGGTGGCGTTCAATGCCTCCGCTCCGCGTTGCCATGGCAATTAATTACCTTCATCCCTTCCCGGGGCATAGGTACGCCTATAACGGGTGTACTGATCGCGTTCGAAAGATATCCGCATCTGTCTCGGCGAGAGAGAACCGAGAACCCGGCAAATACGTTAATTACCGCGGACCAGTTTCCGTGCAAATTACTAATGAGATTTTCGCCTCCCGTAAGAAATCTCCTCGTAATTTCAAAAGCATCCTACAGGGGTGGACGCGTCAAAGGCTGTCGTCGGTAATTTTGGGGAAACGATTCGGTTAACTGGCCTCGCTCGATTATGCTCCACTCTTTCCTCGAAGGGGTGGCTGCTGGAAATATATTCGCCAGACGTTAGTTCGTGATTTGCCTTCCGGTTCTTTGGGAATTCGTTTGTGCCTCTGCGGCTGATTCGAAGTTGGTGAAATTTTCAAGTGATTTCTGACGTGCTTTCTTTTTCATATAATAAAGTTTGAGATTTTCAAGCTAAGGTTGATGGAATTGGGGATGATGAATTCGTAATGATATGCAGAATTATTATCTATAGAGATGAGTAGATAACGAGATAAAATGTTTGGTGTAACATGTACAATCCTTTTTTCCATGGATAGGAAGGTGATTGTGTGAAACACCCGGTATAAAGTAAACGCAACAAACACAATCGGGGCTTTTCCCCATAGCAGCTACTGGAGATAATAGTGTAACTGATAGTAGTGGCTAACTAGAACCCACCCTCTCGACTTTCCGCGTTCCTCTTACCATTTTCAGTTCTGTCCCTTCTCCTCGACTAATTTTCGGTTTCCCAGAGCTATCGTTATTGACCAAAGAAATCGTCCGCTCTATTCGTCTCCGTATCTTCTTCAATTTATCCCTGACGTTTCATTTAAAATTTAATGAAATGTCCACGTACTCGACGTTAAAGAAAATGGATACAATAAATTTAGCAAATTTTCTCTTTAACCAAAAAGCAAAGAAAATAACAACGAACGTCACAATTAAACAAATCCATCCGTCATCTGGTATCCGTGTGTACGTGTGTTCCTCTTCCACAAATCTCTCAGCACACACTGCACATTTCCGTGCAACCATTACATTGTAATTAGCCCATCCAGCTGTGTCTTCGTTAAATAGATTTAAGAGATACAAACAGGCAGGCGCAAACGCTTTATGAATAGCTTCATCAGAAGGTACTGCTCGAAATAAATAGAAGATCATCCATGTGGATGGCGTTATCGCTCAGCAGGGTATCCGTCAACCGTATAAATCAGATATTCATTTAAAAAATCTCAGCCTGTTAAACACGAGCGTCGCCGTTCCTCCGTTTTATACGCTCCTGTCGCAAAATATTTCTCGCGGTTTCTCTTCATACATCAAAACCGTGATCTCACTCTCGCTTTTGCGCATCGTTTTACAGAAACTCGAAGCGGATTTCTACGCCGAACAGGGGCCCGATCAACAAGCTGCTCGTTCCTTCAGCTTCTTCTCGACAAATGGATTGTACCTGTTTCCTCTGGACGCCTGTTTCATCAACCACGGCGTCAGCGTTCCGTCTCAATAATCATTGCGGTCTTTCACGTCATCGCGAGCAAGCGTAAAATCGTAATCCAATTTGTCTGCGGAGGCCGCAACGAGCGAACGAAGGCGACGCGGCCCGGTCCAATGAAGTCGTCGCGCATCCCTGGCCTGGGCCGCCCGTTTAATCATCATAAATTTCGCGAGGAAACCGCAAACCATCGTTCTCCCTTACGTCCACTTTGTCCCGGGGCCCGCGAGGCCGCTTCAAACGTGTCACGACGTTCCACGCGTGTTTCTCGTCGTGGTTTCACTTTGGACAGCTATCCACCGCTTCGTTTTTGTCGGGATGCAGGTGTTAGAAGGCTTGGTTGCACGCAGATCTTCGTTCGAAGCCGACGTTCTACAGGAAATTTATGACGTGAGTGTTTTTGGTTAATTCCTTTTTGTTTTTTTCTTGTTTCCTTTCTCCACAAGCGCTTCTGTTGTTAATTTAATAATCGCTATATTTCTTTATCTTTTTATTCTTCTTTTCCTTGAAAAAAAATTAATTAAGATTCTTACGGATCGTGGATATCGCAAAAATAACAAAAGAGCACCTTACGTATCGCTTATAGAATTAGAAAATACTTCAAATAGTTATATATTTCAATAGATCTGTTTATTATCGATGAATCTTGAAACTCGTTGCCCGAAGCCTGGATTGCTTTTTGCGTTATTAGCGAAAAGTAGGTAATTCTAATCGTCGTTCATTCTCGTGCGTAGTCGCTGGATTCCATTCACTAATGCTTCTATTAAATAAGTAATGCTCACCTGTCGCTGGAATCAAATAGCTGATTAATAGACTGGCTCGCAACGGGAGAAGAGAGAGAGAGGGAAGGAGAGAGGAGAGAGAGAGATAGAGAGAGAGAGAGAGAGAGAGAAAAGCTGCCAGCTGAGCGAGAAAAAAAAAGTGTCTTCGCCACTATAAAACACACTCGCGGGAATAAACCAACAATAATTAATGAGCGTAATTTATAGAAGTATAATTAGAAGAATGATTTATAGAAACTCTAATTTGCTGCGGGCAGTCGGCGGTAATTTGTAGCGCGGGAAACGTGTATAGCCGGTTTGAATGTTTAAAAAACAACTGCTCGAGCCCGGCAAAAATAGATGTTCCACTTATTTCGCGTGTTTGCGGGCATGCCTTAAGCTCGATATTCACCGTACAACAGGCTACGACTCTATCATCCAGCACGTACTAATTATTCAGTCATTGCTGTCTATCCGCCAATCATCGTTTTTTTCTATACCGTTTAAGACACTTCTAAAACTACACAGAAGGCATAAAGCATCGAATTTCCAAGCGGAGAATCTTTTTTGATGGAGGTGCTTATTAACTTAATACATTGTACGGCGCACGTCAGCCAGCATCGTTTAATCGACGCGTCTTCGAAATTTGACTGGCATGAAAAACGCTCGAAACACTCGAAAATGATAGGTTTATGGTAAAGCAGTTAATACCATCGACATCGACGAATCGACGCGGCGCGACGGTTAGTCGTTTAGTGTGAATAATACACTACCGTTCATAAGTATTGGGACACTTTGGTTAATCCATGGTAACAATGTATGAATTTTTCTGAAATTTACAACTTAATGCACAAATTATCTGTAATTTTAAAATGAGGGTAAAATTATATTCTGTCAAAGTCGTAGTACTACTAGTAGCAGTAGTATTAGTAGTAGTAATGTATTATAGGTTTGTATTTCAGTAGTAGAAGTGCTAAATAACTTTGCAAATCAGGTTTTTCAATTTTTACTCTAAACAGAGTGGTGTATGAGCTACTTCATCGAGGTAAGTGTAAACGTTAAGGATATACGAATCGATGATTCAGGTACATAGAACTTACTTACACTCATAGAAAATATACAATTCGCAAACGGTTCAACAAGTTCGAGCATCGACATAATTAATAAACCGGCGGCTTATCATTAGTTAATAGAATGTCGAACGGAATTACTAAGATGAACTTTGGAGGCTAGGGTTGGCCTTGGAACGAAATAATGCTCGTACAATTTTTTCCACGGTCGATGTTAATAACACGTTCGTTATACCGCGGTTAATTGCGAGGATTCCGTGTAATTACACCTTCGGGTAACTCGACTGTCAGTCAATTTGTGCGCACGTAAGACTTTCTCGCTCTAGGAGGAAATTAATTGTTTTATTCGATCGTTCGTGTCGACTCCGCTAATCGTTCGTTAAGAATAGTACCTTATAAATAATCTCAGAGATTACTGTGGTCAGCCGTATCTATAATCCTAAAACGCTGAAGCTTAAATGGAAAAGAAAAAGTTTACTGAAAATACGGCTAGAGAGGGCGGAAGGAGGGATAAGATAGAAAAGTAAGATACAAAATTCTCATACACAGACACTATTACAGATAATTACATTCGTAATTTTGAATTCACAGAGAACCTTACACTTTCGATGTTAAATTTTTGTAGAAAGAATGAAGCATCTCTAAAGCATAAAAGATTTAATAGTTTTGGACGTGCAAGTATTTAAAGACTGTATTTAATTCTAATAAATTCAACAAGGTCTATGCTTATAAAAAACTTAACATAACCATATAGCAGATCTTAAATGGAAACAAAAGAGTTCATTTCGTGAGAGCATGAAATTATCATGTGATAATGGATGCAAGTAATAATTACTCATAGGCATTCGCGTTTTTATATTCCTAAAACCACCTTACATCTCCGATCCTGGTCTGGAAAAATTACTTCGAAGTTAACTACAATATCTAATTGGTACTTGGAGCCTGAAATTAAGAGAACCATGAACAAATATTACCTTTTCCTTTTTTTTTTTTTTCACACAGTCGAATAAAACAACCGTAAAATGGAAACTAATCTGCAAAGTAGAACCTAGCGGAAGCGATGCAAGTACTAGGATGTAACGACGTTGTTCTGAAATAATGGCAAAACGTAATCATTTAAGTGGTTACACGCGAGCGTGACGGTTTTCTAACCAGACCAGAGGTTTTAAGACGTTAATACGCCATTGAGAATGTAAATCAACTGGGATGTTCACGATTATATTTCAACGACACCGTCGAAAGAATATTATCCTGTTTACCAGCAGGATGGTGTACACTGTACAGCAATCGTTGTGTGGTAAATGTGACAAGGAACGAGCAGGTAGCAAGAACAAGCACTAAAAGTCTTACTTTATTCCACGTGCGCTGGCAGTGAAGATAATTTCTGAAGCTGATTGGATCATTACTTATCCGCAGTTAGAAGTTACTCGCACGGAATCGAGTTCTAACTAAAAAGAAGCCCACGCCTAAATAGACAGGACTCTGTAATAATAACAACGAGGTGAAATATTCTAGTTTATGGTCTTGCAATTACATTGAGATATTTTTCTTGCAATTTCATTGAAATATCCTTCTTCGGTAATTATAATAGTCAATGTCTGGTTGAAGATGTTTTTAGAAATCGTATGAGAAAAAGTTACAAATTTTACCTGCTTCTGACTGCAATTTCGCTTGTTGATTTCCAAGCAAACTAGAGATCGTATAAATATTTGTAGTTTCGTAAGAAGTACTTACCTCTGTGGTGTAATTAAACGTAATACAGACTTCGAATTCGAGAACGTCCGTTCTCGGTTTCATAAAGATCCTGGAAACCTTACTATTTCCAAGCATGCGAACATTCTCCGCGAGCTTATTCGCGAATAATTACGGTCATAATTCAAACTTGCGCTCTGAATATCACTCAACGTTGATCTATGGCGCTTTCGAAGCATCATAGGGAATATGTAGAGCAGATCTTTCCACGAAATGTAAAAATCAACGTAAACGAGATATATGTTTGTATAATGAAAATTATCTTTTAAATAAAAAAACTAAAACGAAACAAAAATGAAATGAAGTAGTGGAGGATGAAAGAGAAAGGTTCGTTCCAAGAGGATTAAATCCATGAATCAAAAAATAGAAAGGCACAAGAATTTTGTATTTTGAATCATCTTCCCATCCTTTGCCTACTAAAATATTTCTAAACTACTTACACAGTAAAAAGAGAATTGATCACAAACGAAACATAAAAAATACATCTATTGACTAGTAATACATATTTGTTCTATTTCAAATCATATCCTATACGGACTTGAAACATTCCGAAACAATTTCAAACCTACTCATAAGAAGACAAAAAGACAGAAATGAAAGAAATTTCATTAATTTTGAAAGAATCGGACATTTTCTTGTCATCAAGCTGCTCCACCATCGCTGAGGATGAAGTAGTGGCGTAAGGCCAGTGGCTTACCACCCCGTCATCGTCCAGCTGTAAATTCCCGGACCATTGACGGGCAAACAAATGATTTCTCGAAAGTTTTCCGCGGCAAACGTGCCGACTATAGGCGGGCAGCGAAGGAACGGCTCGCCGTATCAATCTAAATTACAAATTCCATCGAACAATAGACCGAGGATCCAGAGGGCCGGGAAGGCGTTAATACTCTTCGCTTGGAGGGAGATCACACTGGTCGAGCGTTGGAACACATTAACTTAATTTATTTGTCCTTTATTTGGCTGTCAGCCACGCCGCCAGACGTCCGCCAGTGGCGTAGACACCGGTGCAGTATGCATTCTTAGGAGTGGCCTTTGGCATTATACACCGACGTCCGCGAATATATTGCGATTCGAATGACCTCGGAGGCTGAATTATGATTCGATGCCTCCTCGCGTTGACACCGGATTGAATTAATTACCGTGCCTACGATAGATCATTTAGGCACGGTTTGGTTCATGGACCAAGATCTATAGACATGGGATAGGTGTTTGGATTGGTTGGAAAAGGTACAAGTGGATTCGTAGAGTCATGGTTTATTGGAGAAAGTTTAATGGCAACTGTATAATTTTTTAGTTAAAGATTAACACTTTGCTGTCCACTCAAATGTACTAGTAAATTTGATTAGTAGACGGGCGTCTTTTGGTAAAGAAATGTCAAATTCGTAAACTTTACGTAGAGGGTCGATAAGTGCATGACATCAACGTGGAGAATCATCGAACACTAACGTTTGACTTGCATTTAACAACACGTTAGTGCCACCAGAAATTGCTAAGATTAATCAGGAATTTGCAAGGATTACAATTTCAAATACTCCTCATCACAGACACGATAGTAAATATTGTGGCGCGTCCTTGTATCATCCTCTCTCTTTCCTATATGTAGCGTAGACGGTTAAAACATTGTGTGTGGGTGTTCTTAAAATGATGATGCATTTAGTATATAAGAAATCCCGTGAATTTTCACACCTAAATCTTCATACATTCTTCTTCATCAACCCGACAAGCAGCAATCAAATTTCCAATCTCGCTAATGTTCTCACCGATTCTAACTAAGCTTCGCCATTAGCTGAAAACTATTGTAATTAGAAACAACGAAAAATCAGTATCGTAAGGATGATAAGCGATTGCAGGGGTGGCCTAATTTCTTGGTTGCTGGATGTCTGGTAGTCGTGAACGAGCGGCGTAGGGATGAATAAGCGAAAACCCTCGGCAATTCCGCTGCCATAAAAGTCAAGTTCATTCCGGGGCGATAATGCTTGTAATCCAAATATAATTCTTGTCGGAGGGGCGAAACCCGTCGAGTTAGCGCTCTCTCGACAGGGGTAGAGAGTTAAAATCATCCCGTGGCGTGGATGTATCTGCAGCCTCCATTTCGTTGTTGCCGCCAGTACACCCCTCTACAGGTCTCTTTGTACACCCTAGAATCATAGAACCCACCCCTACTTACGACCGCAAACACCGTCGGCCACCCTCGGCTGAGTTAACGCCAAGTCGAACCTCTCCTGGTTATTATTGCCGTGGAAACCTCTTCATCCTAACTAAGCTAAATTTCCTCTCGGAGCTAAGTTTACTCGTACAAATTGTTTAGACTGCCGCAGGGAGAATAAAATGTGATTGAACGATATTTTAACTTGTCTTGTATGTGAAAATTGTTGTAGTAAGTGGATTTAAGATTTTTATTAGACGATTGAATATTTTTGTTATGGTATATTGTTTAAATAAAGATAGGCAGGAAAGGGATAGACTGTCGTTAATTTTGTATCTTGCAACTTGACAACTAATAATTATTGTAATAATGCTATATTAGTAAGTTATAGGTAATAGTATATACAGTGATAGGAACATGTATATATATATTAGACGTAACTTTTGTGTTACGTCATGTTACATGGGATTAAATATTCTAAAAAAGATTGCTGATATATTCACTTTCTTTTTTTGCAAAAGAATTGTTAATGGAATGGAACTTTTTATCTGCTGATGAAATACTCGTTTCTGTAAAATATTAAAGATTCGTTAGGTTTTCGGAAGGAAGGGATTCGATACAGGTGAATTTCATAGAAGTTTTAGTAGAATAATTAGAATACGAAAGTTTTGTACAAATTTCGAATCTTTATGATAATTTTCTAAGTTAAGGAGAATATCGTAGAACACTAGGGGGCAGAATTCTACGGATTCTGCGAAATTGTCGCACAACGTCTGTACCTTAAATTATACAGAAAATTCACCCTTTTGGTCGAAGTGACATTTAGCTTTGAATCATGCTGTTTCTAATTAATGTAGGTTTGGTTTATAATGCTGTAATTAGCAATCTGAAGTAGATTAACAGATATTCGCATAAAACTAACCCAGTTAATACAGCAGACATCCCATTAATCATTTTCCATCTTGCACAATATCTTCTGACCTCGCTTCTAATCTTGCCTTCTGCATTTAATTCGCGCTACCATTTATCTCAAATCCGTTGCACTGCTATTTCCATCATTTGCATTCATTAGGTCTCGCGTAATTCACGCTCTGAACGTAAAACAATTAACTTTAATTATCGAACTTCATTTCCTCCGGATTTTTATAAAATTATACTATTCGCATAGTTTCTTCGTTTGCAATGCTAACTGTAAGTGTAATTATTGCTCGGTACACTGTACATAAAGATTACAGAAAATAATCAAATTTTCAAATAACATCTCCACGATAATCATTCATCCAGAAATTTACAAAGTGATTGCAAATCAAACGAATTATCTTTTCACCTTATCGCCGCGTTCTTTCTTCGCAATCCCTGAAAAAACATCGCCAGGTCGATCGATCAGGCAAAATTGTCGTAACGTTTAAAAGGGAGGAACGTCGAGGAGGGACGAAGGAAGAAATAGTCGATTCAAACCTGGGAGCCTTTCCTTCATCCACGGGCACGTGACTTCGTCAACGTTTTGACAGCGTTTAGCGGCCTCGGCCTTTCAGTCTGTTCGGCATCTTGGAGGCCCTTTAAAGGGATGATAGATGCTTGGCACGCGACCGACACGCCCACGACGCCCGATCCGTACACCCTGCCACCCAACGCCGGGGTTACGTTGGATATTTAGGACAATTTATCCGTCGAATGGGCGTCGAGCTGTTAGCACAGGCATCCCGGTGATATCAAACAATTCATATATCTCCTGGTTGACGTTCTGAAATAATAGGGAAATGAATTCGCGCAAAAGATGGAAATCGCCCGGGCGATCGAGCCATGGGCAGGAACAGTTAGGATCATCAGTCATTAAGTTACGATCTCGAGGAGGAGCGGGGCCAAGCCAAATGGATTTACGGCCCGGGTCCTTTCTGTTTTTTAATAAAAGTTTGACGCTCCTATCGGAAACTCGACGAGAAGCTCTAACGACGCCCCTGAAAAATCATTACTAGTTTAGTTCGATTTAGTTTGCTTGTGCTGGATCATCGATCATCCGCGTCCGTCTACCCCTTCCGGAACGGTGGATCGGTTAAACGATTGCTCGCGGAGTAATCAGTTTCGCTGTTTTATTCTATTTTAATGAAATGTTTGCTCCACTGGGAGAGAAGCGACATGTAATTCTGCCAGGAAAGGTGGTTAACGGAGAAGTAAAAAGGAAACGGGGAAACGATGAAATATATTTTAATTTAAGACGCGAGTTGTCGTGCCAAAAATGAAATGTAAGATGTTAATGTGGTTTTTAGCAATTAGTATCCGTTACAAACAACAACCGTTTTGTTCCGTTACAATGGGACATTTCGTCTATGGGGGGGGGGGTAAGGCAAATCAACGAGATTGGGTACTCCAAAAGAGGCGAAGAGAAATGAAGATAATGAAGAGTAAGTAAATGAAGAGTAAGTTAACTGCAAGTCATACCTTTGATGAAAGAAATGTACGAGTAATGTTTAGTTGATTTCCTCGTTTTGTTTTATGCTAGGTATTACTAGCTTCATTACAAATAGATACAAGGATAAGAAGTTGATTTATCCAATTTCATTTTGCGCTTAAACTTTTCGCCTCTTGACAAAATGTTTAAATATACACAGCCGAGCAGATATAAAAAGGTAAATAAAAAGACGGGAGAATATCTCAACGATAAATCTTACATCCTACAAGTATACCATCAACTCGATTCTCTGCGTCCGCTTTAAAGTTATCAATTTTTTAGTACAAAGAAGAAGAGAATGGCGCAGGCAATTTGTGGGTTCCCTTGTACAAAAGCAAATATAATTACGTTAGCGAATTTCTCATTTTCCCCGTTTATTATTCACTCCGTCGCTTATCTGGAATATATGTAATTTCCCGGCAGAAAGCCGGCGAATAAACGCAGCCTCGCGAACGTTCCATTTCTGCCAAACAAATTGCCCTCCCACGCGAGCGGGACAAAGGCTCGCTGCTGCATTACAAGCTCATTCAAGAATCGTGGCGGCAAGATACAACCTGGACATCCATTAGTGGTTGAACGGTGGCTCGGTAGAAGAGGAAACGCGCAGGTCCCAGCAATCCCAGAGCTAATAAATTCGCGAGGCTTTGCACTGCCTCGAGTGGACGTTAAACCAATATTCTCAGGGAAATTCGTGGACCGTTTCAATTTGTTTCTGATCGGGCTAGTTTATTCGTTCTCAAAGTAATTTCCTCGAAAAACACCCGTTTCTCTTGGCCAACGACGTTATTTTTCTTTATCGGCACCGATGAAAGTCGATTATTTTAACGTGTTCAGCTTGACAATTTGATTGATCGAAGGTTTCAAGGCCTTGTAATTCTTCTAAGAATTGTGATATCTTCGTTAATAATTCTTTTATTATATGTTTATTATTTTTCTATTACCATTTCTATGATGGTATTTCAAAAGAGGATGATCTAACATACATAATTACCATTTTATTGAGGATGCAAATTGTTTCAATCGATTAGAAAATTCTACCGAGAGAATCACACTACTCGTATTAAATGTAAAGTAATCACTATACCAATCCTATTAAATTTCCATTTTAATCAAATTCATCAAAGCAGACAAGAATTATTCAATAAATACAGTCGTCTTAAGATAAATAGGATTTTCGCAATAGAAATTTTAACTACTCAAGAACGGAAGAGTAAATCGAAGGAGACAAAGAGGCCGAGGTTAGTTCCGAACTAATAAATTCGCGAGATTCTGCAGCGCCCGGGGCAGAAGTTTTTTAATCGCGACGCATGAACCGTCGTCTGCCGGAGGCAGTCGGCTGTGAGACACTGCACTCTTGGGATAACCCCTGCGCTGGCCTGGAGCGGTTGTCATTTTAAATCACTGCCAGAATGCCGAACAACCCTGATTTTCGAGCCTCCGCAACCCCGAAACCCTTGGTCAAGTCTCGAAATCGCCGGAATTAAATTCTCTTTTTGCTTGTCCTACGAAAAGTGGCCTTTTTGCGCGCGGAAAAGAGGACACATTTCACCGAAATGCTGCGCAAACGTGCAATTTTTTTGCGCGGTCTTCTGAGAGTAAATTACTGCTACGATGAATTCGTGCTGTCTAGGTACGTGTAATTTGGAGTGGTTTTTTTTATTAAGGGAATGTAGTATGTAACGTTCGCAGAAGTAGTATCAACTACTTAACAATATAGTTAATTAATTCTTTCACTGTTATCCGGTTAGGAACTGAAAATATTTTTGCTATATGTTACATCTCTTTCAGTCTTCTTCTCAATCATAAACATCAATTTACCAAAAAATTTGGAAGATTAAACTTTTCTCGTTAGAGAGATAACTCGAAGTTCAAGAAGAAATACTTAATCTTCAATATATTTTAATCTTATTCAAATTTGAAATGTATCCTTTTTATTCGGAATACTAATAAGACGTTTATGAATGTTGATACGTGTCCAATCAAGAAACCAGCAATTTTCCTCTCTATGTAACTCAACTCGAACCAAAAAGAAGGTTCCGCTTTTCCAAGACCGTCGATGCATATTTACAACTGAAAAAAATCCTTGGAGAACGTGATCTTTTTTCCATGCAATATTTATCTGAACTTAAACACATGCAACTCATGCATAGTCCATCTAAGAAGCAGCTCCTGTAAACACGGAATATCTAGCAGAACATCCGCCCTTTCCTTCTCTTCTTTTTTTTTTTATCTTCCCTCCGCTTCGGTTCCATCAACTTTCCACATCTTAAGCGATGACTTTGAAACTTTGTGGACGAAGACTATCAAGCATCTTCCGTGGCATAGCGACTAGTTGTGATACGCGTGTTCACCGTCGCGATTTTCTTCAAGTTAACAGCTTCTGTAATTAACTGTACGCCAGCCACGACTACCGGGCTTAATACAATAATAAGGCGAAGGTAGCAAGTGCGAATAAATTACCGGCAAAGGGGTTGTATAGCTCCCACGTGCGTTGTATTTACGTGGCGCGAATGCGCGCCGGGGACGAGCGCTAATTACGAGGATGAATGAGCCGCGAATGGATGTCGTTCATCTTACTGAAAACGCAGCTTCCTCTTCCGGTGTACAGCCACCCCCATGCACCACCTCGTCGACTTAAGCCCAATTTGCATCTGTCGCCCGACTCGCGGATGCAATTAGATTGGAATTATCGCTGCCCGTTTGTCCGCGTATAATTGCAGTTAATCGCGACTGCTTTCCCAACGTTTCAACCGATCCGATTTTCTACTCGCGTTTGCCAACCGAAATAAGATTTTCTGTCGTATAAGATTTTGGAATCATTTTTGATATTAGTCGATTTGGAGAATTTTGTAATATAATCTGTGGGTATTGATCCGTTTCAATATTGATGTTATGATTGTACTATATGGTTCTCGAAACTTTCCCAATTCCAATTTCGATATTTTTAGCGTTAGTAGAGCAGCTCTGAATGGAATTATTTACTTAGCGGGTATTTTGTCATAACAATTTCATATAATATTTGAATATAGATTAAATTTTTTGTGTGAATTATCATGAAAGTTTCCTCAAAATTCTATAATTTTTAATTTGCATCCTGACTCCAAGTAGACGTTATGCGCAGCACAAGTGTTAATCGAATCACAGAATTTTCATCGTACAAAAAATTAAAAGCCTTCGAATGTTTCCCCTGAAACATCGGAAACCTACAAATATTCTATGAAAAAGGAATTCGACTATCGATATACCGCCAAAAATTTACATTGGAGATTGTACATCACGTTACGCGATTGAAACTGGGAATTGAATGGAATCTGAATCACCGAAACCATTGAATGAACGAGAGACGATGACCCATTGAACGCGCCGAGGAATCAATGGCCCGTCTTGATAGAAGATTTACGGATGCTATTTCCGTTTTATCAGCAGCTCTCGTTCCGTTTAGACGTCAGCCAAGCTAGGGAAACGTATCTGCTGGCCAATTAACGGATTCGTTGCTCCAGCGTGATTATCAGGCGGCATAATTAATATCCCATACGGAGCGGAACGAGGGGTAAACGATCGAAGAAACGAAAGAAAACGGAGGAAGAGGAGGAGAAGGTGGCCGCAGCTGGCTCGACCGTGGCAGACTTTAAGACGCCGCTATCGAAGGAAGTGAGGTCGACCTCGAAGATGGTTAATGGTCGACTGGGCGTGGGACAGGCTTTCCACGATCGTGGATCACGGTCAGCTAGAAAACACATGGATTTTCATATTCGAAAACAACGATAATCATCGGACAGTTTTAAAGTAACATCGAGGAAACTGATGTATCAACGGAATCTCCAACGAATGTGGAATAGTCCGTGATCATCGTCCCAGTTATTCATCCGTTGGTATCGCTGGCGCTGCATTTCTGATTTCAGTCGGCCTTTCATTGAGTTATTATGATCTAGAATGTAATCTGGCCGTTGATAATTTGGTAACGAATGTAACACATTATCTTGTGATTCGTTTGTCTCATATTTTTCAAAGTGGTAAGACCCTCTCGTTAGACAGCGACGAGATTAGCCGAGTTGAATTTATGAATGGCGCAGAGTGAATGTACCAATTGTGTAACAAGTTGAATGACGGAGTAAATATGATTCCATAATTAAGATATCGCTAACTGTTGCGTGATATGTCCTATTCGTGTGTAATAGACTTTTGATACGGTCTGATTAACTCCGAAGTGGTCATATTATTACAGAATGAAGTACTCAGCGTTCCAGAGAATCCATTAATGAAAATGTACTTACATAGCAAGTCTCTTGTTTAAATTGTTGTCACTTGACTATTTCCAAGTTAATTAGTCGCCGATCGGAGCGGTGTCGAACACAAATCAACAACGTCAAACTTGGCTCTTCGTCGTTTCAAAGCTTCGAACCAATTACATTTACATTCTGCACACCAGATCAGATGTTCAGTGAAATTATTGAAACTTGCAATATCCAAGGCAATTGAGCTCACTCAAAATCGATAGAATCAAACTCAAACCACCAACCCGAAGCTTCAAACCCAGACTCGATTCAATAACGTTGGAATCCAGTGGATGACCAACCCCGTCAGTCCAGTTGAAACAGCAACCCCATACCGTATCCCCGATCCCGTTCAGCGTTACGATATTCCCGTTCCAACCCTCTATTTCGATAAATCGCACGGGTTCGCAAATACTGGCGAGATAACGTACGATCCCATCTAATTTCGATAATTGCACCGACTGGTATCAGCCCGCGAGCAGGATCTTTTCCCTTGTACCTGCGATAGGAGGCACGAAAATCGGAATCGAGCGGTGGGAAGGGAGTGAAACGTCAGCCAGATGCGTCGCACGAGGCGTGTCGAATTCCCCTATGGGCCCGGAGTCGGCCTGCATTCCCATATTAACATAGAGATACGGTGTTACGATGGTTGGCACGAGGTTCGCGGCGCGCGGTGCCGTTTTGTCCTGTATACTTTAGGATGGTCTAATGGAGGCTCGCCACGTGGCGCCACGCGGCTCCGGGTTAAGCAAACTATCGATTATGGGATTTCACGCTAAGCACCTATAGGATTACCACCGGCGATGGACGATAAAGCCACTGGATTTGTTGCTCTTTTCAAACAGAGGGAGAAAGAGAGAGAAAGAGAGAGACAGAGAAAGAGTAAGATCTTCTTGGTGTTGCAACGGTCGGTCTATCTGATCGGTGCACTGCCTCCTCGTTGCCTGCTCCCGTGGTCCCCAAGGTCCACTCGATGCTCCCTTTGCACAACCTGACTGTGCGAAAATCTTGCCTCTACCGTGGCTCGTTCAAGGTTTATGGACTCGGTGGCTTTTGGTTTCGAAAGCGGATAATGGTAGAGAGTCAACGCTGTTGGGTTCTGTGTTGAATGGCAGAGAATTTCTGGAATGTTAAGGAAATTGAGAATAATCAGGATCTTAAAACGTACCTAATGAGATAATTAAGTTTTGTATTTTATTCCTGAGATTCAATATTCTTGAATGAATTAGCTATGTATTAGGTGTCAACGTTAATTCACTATCTTTTTGAACGAAATTTATGTACCATTTATGTAATTTATGTACCATTTATGTAATTTATGTACTATTTATGTATTATCTACTATCCATCTATTCGGTATTTTCTATTATCCTATTCCATTTTTGGCTGAAATACTCGGCCCCTTCTTCTGTTTTAAATATAAAATACATAAAAGCTAAAATAAATGCAACAGCGTACAAATATTTTCTTATCCTGTGTATATGCAAGATAAGAGAAAAGTTGCAGAGAATTTTTAATGCGAGCCAAGTTTTCTCATGGCACAGCGTTTTGTCGTGTTAAATAAGCTGTCAGGCGGCGTGCTTCCAAATATACTTTTATATAATTACCCGTGGCTGATCAGGGACACCGTTTTTTGAAACGATTTTTACGGCCATTAGAACCAGGGCGAGTCGATTTGCCGTGGCAGTCTGTTCCCATGACGTAGAAACGAGGTGTATTTAATCGTGTGTGCCAGTGATTCGATGCGGCCGGTTTGCAAGATGGCTAAATGATTTGGGAACCACCCACTGCAGCTTGCGTTTTCTCATAACGTTACGAACCATGTTCGAATTAATCGTCGATCTTCGATCGTTTTCCTTTACGCATTTGTATGTTCCTTTCGTTCTTCGTTATTAATATATTACAGTAGGGAAGTATCGTTAATTATTTGATATCGTTGGGGTAGTAAATGAGAGTGTGATTAGGTTTCATTGAACTTTCGATAGTGTAATAAATTGTCTGCCGCTATATTAATACACTTCGATTCGATATTTCACTTGAGATAAAATTAATTTTATATTTAGTTAAATACCAATGTGAGGAAATACAGAATCACGGACATTTAATTTACATTAAATCAGTTCTTTGTAGAAGTCTATTATTATTTCTACATCTGAATAATTTACATATAAAATAACTGAGAGGAAAAGAGAAGTGAATCAGATTCGTAGAATTTAAAACGTCCATCAAATAGAAATCAACGCGTGATCATAATTCCACCGAAGGTAATAGAAAATGATCAACTTCAGAATCGAAGTGGATTGATCTATTTTTCGAAGAACAGAGGGTCGTTGGCCTCCCACGAATCGACGAAAGAGGAAGCTGCGCCGGACAGAAATAACGAAGCAGGAAGTGGCGAATCGGAAAAAGAAAAGGGGTCGCTAGATACGAGACGACGCGACGATTCGTTGCTCGGTTGGTTCACAAGGCGTGAGTATGTCGAGCGTGCATATCGAAAGCGTGGTGAGAGGAAGAAAAGGAAGGACGAGACGCGGAGGGAAGAGCGAGGGACCTCAGCAGGAGATAAGGCCTTTGAATATAGCCGCAAGGTCAGCATGGAACTGACCCCAGCATCCTGCCCGACTGAATTCGAGTTTAATGAATAACTATTGAATCCCGCCTCTATCGCTGCCAATAAGAACAAAACGGAAGCCACGCCGATGGTGAACTGATGCTCAAGCTGGAACTTGCCGAAGGAAGTCGTGTCGGGCTCCTGTTTATGTGAGATGATTTAAAATAATCGAGCAGATCGATTAAAACCACCAGACATCGTTTTCTATCGTTCCTATTCGTGGAACGATGCCTTTGTTTCTGAGCCAGATAGAAACCGTTTAGAAAATAAACTACGGAGAATGTGGATTAGAAAACTGTTTAGCAGAAGTATATTTGTGGTTTTCGACTCTTTTTGCGTTTCTTTCGCGATATTTTTATAGAGAAATAAACTTGTTGCGCTATCGATTTGTTTCTTCGTTTCTTATATGATAGACTCGTTCAAAGAAACATTAAAGCTTAAACAACAATGTTGAACGCCATCTTTCTTCAGACGTAATATAATTTACGCATTTTAATCGTCATTGATATTGTGGTAGCGCACAAGACACTTTTGTTTCCACTCAGAAGTAATCTTAAATTTTCATTCGAATCACAGCGAATTGAAAAAGGCGAGAAAAGTTTCACCTTCCTGAATAGGATAATCGCTCGAGGCAACAGATTTCGCGCCCCTCATCCGGCAGGTGCGTCACGAAGCGTCATCGCTGATCCGTGGAAAATGGCGGAGACGCCTCGAATTCACCGGTGTACGGTGGGAAAAAAAGTACAAAGAAGAAAAGAGACGAGGGAGTAGACATGCGAAAAGGGGAGAAGGTAGAAAGGGGTAAAAGGAGGATCCGCAAGGAGGAATGGGAAGGGTTAGCGTAATCTGTATGGTGCTGTGGCATCGGTGCCATCAGGCCGAGAGACTAAGTATACATTTTATCCGTAACGTGTTCGCCATTACCCTACGACGCCGAGGCCACGGGCTAAGTAACGGCTCGTGAGGGTCGAGAACGGCCTCGTAATGCGATGTGTGTGCAACATAAGTGGCCATCAGCCAACATAAACAATCGCCATGGTAAGTATATGGTGCGACGATACTTGGCCCTCTCCCTCTTTCATTGTCTGCCATTTCTGTTCACCTTGCGCCGGTCGTTCTTGGTACATCCTCGTCTCACCGACTCGAGTGGCGATCATGGAATCGTACGGGGTCCTTCACGGGATACCTGCTACGTATACGGGGCCCCATTGGAGACGGTGCAACGTAATGGAGCCATTATCGCTGGATAACTTCATCATCGGCCATTGGCGTAGGCCGTTCACCACGCAGTGTACGCTCTCTCTCCGTTCTTCCGCTCGGTATCACGATCAACCGATACAAAACGATTGCCGGGTACGCGGGGAGGGGCCATCTTATCGATGATGGGAATTGTGCTTCGTCTTCGTTCCTTTGGCATCGTGTACCGATATTATAGCACATATTGAAAATTCTACATAATTTAATGTGCCCCTCGTGGACGGATATGGGCTATGGTTCTTGGAACAGAGCCGTTTATAATCTGGCCCCGATCGCGTTTTAACGTCCGCGCGGACCCGCGCAACTTTCAGCATCGATACACCGGCCATTCTTAATCAACGGGCAAAAAATAACACGCTGGAATCTTGGAAAAATAAATGTTTTGACGATCCGTATGCCGGATAACATGGAAAATTTCCTTCGAATCACTGATAAACGTTTCTCGTTCGTTCGTCGAACGATCTACAAGTTAATAACGTAGTTGTAGACGTAGCAACGTCGTACGAGAAGCAGTAGAAAAATTCTTTGGAACTTTAATGGGTTTAATTTCACTGGAATTTACATCGAACTCCGAGTTTCAACAAAGGAGAAATAATCTCCACATCGATTCAATAACTCGAGTATCTCACAAAGACCGTGAATCATCTCGCCATCATAACGCCGAGATTACACCCTAAGAAGCGTTAACTTGGCGCGAATCTCCAAGTAAAAAGGTTCTCGCGGCGATGGTGGAAATAATGTTCGAAGGAAGATGGTCAGAAGTTGATGTCGAAATTCGTCGAACTCGCCTCGTTCGGAAGGAAATTCAAGAGAGAATTTCAACCATATAAAACGAACGACGCGCCGTCACGAATGTAACGCGGACGAAAATTGCAACGTGGTGGAGAAAACGAGCCACCATGATTCCTAGATACCTGTTCGCATTGTCCGGTGAAATTTACCGTTTCCGGTGAATACGCAGACCCAGTGTGTACACCCTGGACGGCAGAGGATCACGATCAGCCGCGAGCACACACGTGCTTTTGAAGCATCGCGGCCTGTGTGTGCACGCAGAAGAAAGATATTGATATAAACAGGGGGCAGGGCCAGAGTGGAGCGTGCTTTGTAATCAAGCCCCCATTACTATCGAAGGTGGTCAATCTTCTCCGTGGACGTTGGCCGGAACGACGTTGTTCCAAACGATACGACTTTTAGCACGGTTTTCTTTTCTCTTTTTAATCCTGTGCCCGAGATGCGTACGGAGGAAAGGAGTTTGCTGACACCGGTCTTGTCTGCCCAGCCACCTGCCCGTTTCACTTGTGCAAAGTGTTAAATTATGCCAATTAAGCTGACTACGGGTTGATAGATTTTCAAAATTTGTCGCCGTTACCAACGCTATGTGCTTTATATTCTCGAGTCTTGTCTAGCAAATATGATTCGTAGTATTGCGATAATGGGATGGAATAAGTCAAGCATTTTTCGTATCAATATCTGAATAATGCGTAGTCAAGCTGATAGAAATACGATATAGATTTCTCGCCAAACTTTCACGAAACAATATTTACTATCGAAATTGATAGAAACAGAAAAACAGAAGCTTCGAAAGATTCTTTTAGCGATTACTCTCAAGGATGAATCAATTTCGACATTTTTTTGGTTACTTCTGTGAAGTTGATAAGGTCTTGATAAGGCCTTCACTGAGAAACAGCCCACAACGATTGACTAATCCAGATTGTTTCCTGAAGAAGTGAGTCACACGTTACTTCGCTGTACAAACTTTTTGAAACTCTCAACAGAACTAAGACGGAATTTTTAAGAAATCTACACCGAATTTCAATTATATAAATATCTTTCAAACTTCAAGACCTCTTGCAATTGTTTCTTTTCTCATTATCGCAATAATCAGCAGATGTCTATAAAAAGTTATTCCAAAATTTTTCTACTAGTAAGCCTCGTTTCATTTCATGAGCATCCATCCTGTCGAACGTTTGCTGTTTGGTAAAGGAATCTCCGAGAAAGAGATTCGAGGTGGCTTTGATGGTGGTTGTTTCTCAAAATACAATCCAATCCATGGCGAATTTCCCGTAGCTAAACCGTTTCCAATCGACCAACCGGTATTTCCAGCTGAAACCACCCTTCTCGGCTTGATCTCGAGACTTTTTTCGAGGGTGATCGCATAGACGGTACTACTGGCGCAGAAACGAGGGTTTCGAGGCGGAAAAGACGGAGTCAGCACACCATTCGCAGAGAACATGGCCGGTGAAATAAAATGTATCGTCTATTTTATTCGGTAGCCTCGTATTGGTCGAGTGGACGTTCCACGAACCCCTGGAAGTCGCAATTTCTGGCCGCCTTCTTTTGTACCCGAGCATTCAATATCCTCTGTGTCGTAATGGAGCTTCTTTGGTAATTCGAATTGCTTTGTTGTTCTTATAGTCGACACGTTTGCGAATCTTTAGGAAGATTGAATTTCTCGAAACAAAGAAGGCGTGACGCCGGGAATGATGCTTGGGAAGTTAGGTTATTTTAGAAATTATTCGATATCGAAAGATGAAATAATGGGATGATAGAGATAGGTAGTTTGTGTATAAGAATTTAACGCTAAAATAGTATTATAAAAAATATTCAAAGAGAATATTTCGTGTCTACAAAAATATGTGTATAAAGTTACCGAATATTTAGCAAACAATGAATGATCGAACAATTTACTATAACAACAAATTAAAAAGAATACCATTCCACAACAACATAACAAGAAATCTATATGTCCGACAAAATCTTTACTTAAGTCCTACCAAAAAGCACTAACACACTGACATTGTCGAATAAAAAATCCCATCAAATTAAATCACCTTTCCAATCTTCCAATCAATTTCATATGTATATTCAGCTCCCGAACATCATTCTCCGGGACAGGATCGATCAATCATCAGTGGAAACCAGGACGAAAGACGAAACCATCGCGACAATATCCCGTTGGTATACCACATAAGATGTCCACCGTTCCACTTCCATGCAGCAATCAAAGAAGAGTCGGCGTCCAATCAGACGCAGCTGGTCAAGAAGGGATCCTAGGAGCGGGCAGAGCGGGTTTGAAATCTTGGCAGGAGCCAGGGACAAAACATTCGCCGCGATGCCGCGGCCAGAACGTATAATAAGAGTGTGATTAGCATTATTTACGGCCGGTTAACTATTAACCCATAAATCAACCGGAGGACTACATTATCCGACTGGTGTAACCGTGTGTTGGTGCGTGTCTGGTCGTCTCTCTTGGCTCCTCTCTTTCGAACAAGAAAAATAAGAAAAAGAAGAAGAAGAAGAAGAAGAAAACGGTACCGTACCGAGGTGTGCAGACCTCGTAGATCGTACGAACGATAAGGGACGAGGATTCGTGAGCCGACGAGAAAGGAAAAAGAGGGGTGAAGGCGGGGGTGGCAAAGAGGAAAGCTTCGATGGAAGAAGAAGGGAGAACGGCAGAGGTGGCCAGCCATCTTCTTGGTGATTTAGGAGGACGCAGTGTGCCTTCTTTCCTTTATCAGCCGCTCCTTTCCTTCTTGTCTTCGCTGGATCTCTCGCGCGAGTTTCTAGCGGATTACGGTGAATCAGCTCGACACCCCTTCGTAGACGTGCTCCGATCGTGCCGCACTTTCGGTGAGTGTATCTTATACCGTATCACGAGGTTTGGATCGATTTGTTGAACTCCAAACATGTTGTATGCGAGTGTTGCGTGAGATGTTTTGGTTATTCGTATGTTCGAGGATAGTTTAATAAGAGGGCGACTTCGGGTATGGAAGGTTTGGAAATGGCAAAGATACGATATTAGTGGAAAGAGAGAGCTGGAACAGCATCTTTCAGGAAGTAGATCTTTCACGAAGGAAATGGCGTTTATTTTGACAATATGTATATTTTTGTAGAACTTTTTACATTATTGAGAAGATCTAAGGTATCGTCGTTTGAATGTTGTCCCTCTTTTTTGCGAGACAAAGCCGAGTTCTTTATAGCGTTGAAATTTCTATCCGCGACAGAATGTGCTGCGGAAAAAGCATTAAATTCTCGTTTCATTTTTATTTGCGGAAATGAAGGGGCATAAAATTACTATTTGGCCTGCCCATTCTCCTAAAATTTTCAGAAATTGACTGCCATCTACCGCGCGGTTTTTGTACGTAAATTGGAAAATAGGTCGATGATACATCCTGCCGGCTGTTTGGAAAACCGCGCTGGCTCGTATTATTCAATGAAGAATAAAATAATTTGTTCGGCGATGCTTTTACTAGCTGCACGCTGATTGTTAGTTATGGTATCATATATTCGCGTTAAACTTAATCATTTGTATCGGCACGATGGGCAATTTAATCGGAACATACTGACAGGAAGATCCGTGCGCTATATGTTTTAATATTCGATGATAAACACACGTAAATGACTAATTAATTTAATTACAGCGTCGGCCGTTACAACGGGAAAACTCACTGTTTAATCAGCGACCGTGTCACGATGTAATTTCGCTGTTAATATAACCTCGCTTTGACGATTATCATCGTCACGATTTTTATTTGGTGGAAAAAGCGTGATCTGTAGAATTCGCGTGAGATACCGTTCGCAAACAGTTTTAAATATATATATATATGTACACACACGATGTAATTAGATTTTACCTACACACAGTAGTAATGTAAATATGCGAAATAAGATACTTTCATGAATTTTATTAGGTTAAACCACCTACGCATAAAATAATTAGTCTATTTAAGTATATTAGTCTATTTAAGTTCAGATGCAATAAATCACATGAGGTCTCGAACGATCCTCCTCCGCTGAATTTCAAAGCACTGTATAGTACTTAATTACATAATCGCGGGACCAGGTAGCTACTCGAAATAAGAAATCGCGTGTGCGCATCGCGTTTTCATCGCAGTGGCCGGGAGATATCCGCAGCTCATAGAGGGCCGAAGGGGGGGCTGCTCGTGTAGTCACCGTGGATCCCTCTAAATAAATTCCCATAAAGCAGCGCCGGTGGCTTGGTCACGTTGGCCTGCTCTTGCCACTTGCCGCGTACACGGTCTGCTTCCGTATTCGAGACACGAGATCCTGCCAGTGGTACGTCATTCGCCCTGTCGCTAATCAGAACTAACCGCCGACGCGTGACTCGAATCCGCTATCGACGAAACGAACGAAGGAGGAGAAGCTGGAAAAACGCGAGAAGACCTGCCAGACGGAGGGAAAAAATGTAGAAGAGAGGAAGAGGACGAGAATGTGGAAGGAAGAAGGGGAAGAAGAAAGAGAAGAAGAAAGAGAAGAAGAAGCGTAGACACGTCGTTTTGCAGCAGCCATCTTTGCATCTCCCTTTCACCAGCAACCCCATTTTTGCGCTCCTGTTATGGCCGTTCCCTCGCGAACTGCCAGCTAAGTCTCCACCTTGAATATTTCCCTCCCTCTTGCACACCTTCCTTCGCGTTTCTCTTCGCTGCTCGCGATCGTGCCGGCAATTAGACTTGCAAAGCAACCGCGAATCTTGCGAAGATCCTCCGCTTCCGGAGCGAAGAGAGAGATTTTTGTTAGCTTCTCCGCGAGAATGTTCCGTGGATTGTGGCTTCGAGAAGTTCGCTGCAGAGTTCGGAGGTGTGGGTCCTAAGTTTCGGAAATTTCTTTTCCCTGGAAGTTTGAAAGAGGGGGGAGGGGGTGTTAAATATCGCGGAAGCGATATTCGAATTTCTGACACACGATTGATTTCAACTTTTCTTTTTATTTTCTTTTTCTTTTTTTCGTTACAGGTCTAAAATTCTGAAAAGTATAGCAAAAGGGGTAAAAGAGTTTCATTCCAAATGATCGAAAATTTCTAAAATTTGCTCAGCCAAATTGATACCTCGATCGATAGTTTAATGTTTTCCGAATCGTTGTTCGTTCACGAAATATTACGTAAACGGAGATAGCGCGTAATGGTGACTCTCGCGATCAATGGATCAACCCAGCTCACGAATTGAAATTTCTCAATGCAAGTACGGTCACGACCCCGTTGGCCAGTTAACTGACGTTTGACATCTTTATCGCGTCTTGATTGTGGAAAAAAGCGGGACGATCCATGCGCACGATCGGCTAAAAGAAAGAATCGACAGATTAGATGAAGCGTCGGGGTTAAGAATGGGGTACGAGGCGCGTTCATTAAATCGCGGCTCGTCATCGTCACGTTTCCTTGTCCTCGTTCAATTTCCGCTGCAGCTCGTGACGTTTTCGTCTCGACGATTTTTTTATTTCTCGGCCCTTTATTTTAAAAATTTGGAAGCTGCGTGCTCAATGACAAAATTTCTATATTCTAAGCTGCTCCAAACTCCAAAATAGGATCACGGTAAAAGCAATGAAATTTATAACAATTCACAGTATTTACTCTTCGATGGAAGTTTAATAAAAATGTTCCAAACACAATCTCGCAAAAAAATATTTGCCAAGTTACGTAGACTCACAAATTAATCAATGTTTCTCGGTTACGCGACATTCAAGAGACGAAATTGCGCGATATTTAGTTAATCATTTTTTTATTCCATTTGTGCAGAAACCATTTTTGCTTATATTTTCCATCATCGCATTTATGTCAATTCAGAGAATATCGTTGCATCGAAATCGTTGCGGGCTATCTCAAGTTAACGTAGTGCCGTGTAGCACGATAAAGTCTCGAAGTAATTAGTCTGATGTTTACACAGTTTAACGTTTCCCTCGTATCTTCGGTTCTCCTCCTACGCGGCTCAATTAACTTACGGCGTACTTAATTAGTCGTCCTGGCTCTTGGCACGCGGCAACAAACCGGCGAGGCGCTCTCGAATCGTTGGCGCCCGGTAAATTCTTCTCCTCGGCTCTTATCTGAAAAATAATTATCTACCGGACCGCTGTAGAATTTTTATCGAGCCACCAAGTTGTAAATAGGCTAACCAGACTGGTGTAACCGGTAATTGAACCGGTGTTTGGGGCGCGCCGATTCTTTCTCGGTTGAAAAAGTTTGGATTGTTGGACTATTGGGAGAAATAAACAAGGAACTTAATAACTAAACTGAATAAAAGTATTATGCCGTTTCGGAGATTTTCATTACTCGATAAAGGTAGTAGAGGAGAACAGAGGATTTTATAGTGCTGGAAAAGTAAGGAGACGTGTTCAAGCAAAGAATTTTAATAAGATTTATTAAGTATCGGTAAATTTGCAAGTATTTGAAAGATTAATATCCTGTAACTGGAATTCTGTTTATTTATCAGAGAAGAAATTATGGTCGATTATACTTTTTCACTTTAATATTACCAATCATAACGTTAGGTATAACTACCTTGCTACTTAGATGGATATGATGATATTCGTATAGATGAAAATAAATAGATATAATAATCATATTTCTGGCTCAGTAAATATCAACATTAATCGTTCCAGAGTAGCTACTTTTAGTGGGTAATTGTGAAAATATAAATCTGAAATGCATCAGTTTTATGCATTTAATAGTTCTGGCACTGATTTGAAAGCTAGGGATTAAAATAATTCTCGTGAATAAATTACTCACTCGAATCAAGAGGAAATTTAAAAGAAATGGGTTCTAAGTCACTTAATATAATAAAGGCCGGGGGAATCGAATAACAGGACAAATCGAATTACCCACAATGTCTGTTTAAATTCTCGCGATTTGTAGCACTTATGATAATGCAAATGTTAAACACAGAGAGGATTGCGGCAGATTGAATGAATTATAAATTGAAACGAGCGGAATGCGTTGATGCGAGGAGAATCGAGTGCGTGTTGAGATTCTAATTTATCAATTAGTAGGTAATTATTAGGAACGCGTGCACGCGTCCATTTGAATTGAATGTATTTCTCCCCATCGTGGCGTCACCGCGTAAAGAAAATCTAAACACGTTGCTTGCGTATGTGAACCGTATCATTATATCATTACGTGGCTACTCGTATACGCGTATGATAGAGGTTTTCAAGCGTACAATATCGCACAAAAAACACTCCCGGTAGTTAGTGTTCTCAGGTGGCAATAAAAAATTCCAGAGAATAAGTAATACACGCGGAAAATAATTTATTAGCATATTTATTCGCTTTTTCTTTTTCCAGCGATGTTCTTCGCTAATGAAATCCAAACACACTCGTCGTTCGTATGTACGTCATTACTTAAAAACGAGTAATAGCCGGTGTCTTTAAGAAGAGATAGCTAGACGTGTATGTACGTGAGAGGTCTCGCTCGTGTTACTTTAAGCCTACGAGAAGGAAATCGCAATTAAAAAATGACAAATGGTTGGGAAAGGTGAAAGTCTGTTTGAAATTCCGAGGAAAGTTCTAATTTATCAATCGAGCCTGCTTATTTCCGAGGAAGCAATATGTCAGGTTGTTATTCAAAATAAATAAGCAATTATCGTAAATAAATGCGAGTCTTGTAATTAAAACTTTCATGCGCGTTTCGGGCTAAGCGAGTATAATAATTTCGAGATTCATAAATCAATCTTAGAACAAAGAAAATCGCAGCTCTACGATCAATGGCGAATAAAACTATATCTTGTCAAGACCTGCTTTTTTATAATAATCCTATGATAAATAATTCGCACATTCGAAGTAAAATATCTTTATAACAATCTTACCCTTAATTTCTCCCTTTAGTCGAATTCTTTATTGCCATCTTTGACATTCTGTTTTGAACATGAAATCTTTTCGTAATAAAATAACTACGTGATAACCAAATAGCCATAAATATAATTACCGAGAATGCGCGAATTTATATTCACCCTCAATCTTAATTTTTGTAATTCGTTCGCATCATCAGTAATTCACAGGAGCAGTAGAAGCGATTATAAATAAATACAGAAACAAATAATGGAAAAAGAAGAGAAAGAATTTACCCACAATTAAAATGAGTTTCGAATTTCCGATAAAGAGTCTTCGAGTTACATCATCCACGATTATCTATCCTCTCGGAAGAGTAACTAAATGAAAGCTTGCAAACTGAACGAAAGGAGCGGAGGACTCGCGATGGAATTAATCATGACCGCGTCACGACGATCATGTCGGGATAATTTGTAAAATCGCGGAAGAGGGTTTTCAAATTTGCAACGATCTCGTGGCGAGTCGGATGAGCCAAGCACGCCCCGGGGAAGAACTTATTCATAAGATTATTTCCCATTTTCGTCATGGCGCCGCGTTGTATCGTTATTTAAGTTTTATATTAAAGCACCGGCCCCCGCCACTCGTTTGCCGCGCTTTTTGATGGACGAGCGGCGCGTGTCCTGCTTTCCTTCAACGGATTCGCCTAAACGTGAGATATCGTGCCCGATCAATTTTTCATAAGACTCGGTCCGCTCTTGCGAAAACCGCGCCACCGCCCACGGAATTTTCACGCAACGTCAGGGAAATTCGCCCCGTCGCTGCGCCCGTTTTTCTTTATTACGAACGCGAACAGAGATGCACGCGGCAAGACGCTGCTTTTTTTTTATCGGCCAGACGATCGCCTCATATGTCCTCCGATCCGATTACCGGACGCGTGACGATTTTCCTTGCACTATTCGGAGTAAGATCGGAAATCTCGAGTACGGAATATCTCGCAGTTTTTCGAAAAATTCGTGCAATTTAGAATTTTACATAGAGTGAATACATTTTTCTTAGAGCTCGCGAGGATTTTCCGCGTTTTTAACTTGATGTTTGTGGAATTTAAGATGGTCAGTAGCTTTAAGATTTTCCAGGCATACGCCACGAAGCAAAATATATCTCTTTAAGTGATAATTTACAATTAGACGATTCTGATAGTATTACTATCATGTTTTCCTTTGTGGAAACAGAAATCTTCTTCCCTTCGAACGACAAATTTTGTTCACCTAAACCAAAACTCTCTGTTCCATCGCCAGCAATAACGAATCGACATGTTTTTCAGGTACCTGCAGCTTTAAATTCCCCGGAATCGAAGAATTGCGACCGCAAAGATCTGGCAAGCTCAGAGAAGCTGATTCCGTGAAAACGGAAAGAATCCGGGGGCTCCGCTTTAATCAAGGTCGAATGTTCATTCTCCACGTCCACGGTCGGGCTATCAAATACAATCACCGAACGTGCGGCGTCTTTTTCCTTTTCCCGTAGCGACCGGATGCACAGTCTAACACACACCCTCTTCACCTACCGAAGCCAGAGTCGATTCGTTCTCGCTCTCACGAATTGAATCCAGCCCGGTGGTGGTGAAGCAGTTTCTGGAGGGAAGATGAAGGAGCGAGAGGAGGTTGCCCTGGCAACGACAGAGGGTTTCTCGACGTTGGTTGCCTGGGCAACCTCTAACCGACGATCCCTAAATATGCGCCAGCAGGCCAGAAGTGGCGTGAAAGAGGGAGGGAAAAGAGGGTGAGAAGAAGAGGTCGAGCCTGTAAGAAGAGGAAAGGGAGAATCGGGGTGAGAGAGGAAAGATCCTCGCCACTGGTTGGCAGAAGGAGCATACCGGTGGGTTGGTAACTGTTACCGCGGAAGGTGAGGAGACCCAGTTAATTACTAAAGCGTTTTAATCGTCGGCAAAGTTCCGACGGCACTCAGGAGTCTGGACCAAAAGGGCTTCGGAGAATGTGGCGGCTGTGTAAATTAGGAACTCACCAGTTTCCCTCTAGACTGTGTACACGAGTTTGTCTACCACGTTCAAGGAGCAAACCGGCAAGTTTTCATGGGGTGGGACGCGCGGTACGCGGAGCAGTCGAATCTTTATTCCAATCGTCTTATGAGATTTTTACATTATTTTCTTACAAGAAAAAACGATGCGTTTGGCGGGTCAATTTCAATTCATCGATCTTCAGAACATTTGTTGACGTTAATAAGCATATTTATAATTCGATTAATCAATAGACAAAACCTCAAAGTGCTAAAAATATGCTCACCGTCGATTCCTTGATTCACGAAGCAACAATATTCGTCAATGTATTACTTCGCGCTTGACCCAGCCAAGTTTACGTAAAGGTTAAACAATTCATCAAATTTCTTATTCAACTTTACTTGCTGGGAAAGCCATTACATCATTTCCCTAATACAAAGTAACAAAACACGAAGCAACAGACGATGCCATGGATTTGCAGTCAGCACAAGATCGTTGAAAAGCGTCGAATTCCTGCGTCGATCGGCGCAATACGTTCACCTATTCATCCAAATAGACGAGGACACGTCGGTAACCAAGCTAGCCCGACGTCCCGCGTTAAATAACTTTGCTTAACAAGGTGCTGCCGCCACTGTAAAAAGATTACGTAAGCGGTAATGGCCGCCGGCTCCTCCTAAATTCGAGTACGAAGAGTTCCAGCCACGGAGTGCACCGAGTCGAGAAGCAAGGCGCGAGAAAGAGAGGATGATAGAGGCTGAGGGGGAACAGGAATGGCGAACGAGAAGGAGGAGGAGGTGTAGGAGGAGGGAGAGGCGACACGACGCCCGGTGGCGGGGGTTAATTTTAATTTCCTAATTTTTCCCACCCCGAGGCACAGGTAATTTCCTCCCCAGAAGAGAATAGATGTAATTACTTAACGCCTCCGAGCTCAGAGCTCCTCTTATTAAAAGAGGATCGTGCCCTCGAGGGCTGGAGGGGTGGAAGATACTCGTCTGGTGGGGGTGGGAGTGGAGTGGTGGAAGCACAACAATCGTCGGAGAACGATCGCGAAGAAAGGGAAACGTTGTCGGGCTCGTTCCCTCGAAGATGAACAACGGCGGAGATCAAGCTTCATCGTGCTTTCGATCGTCTCTGGCTTTCCCAGAATATTTCTGCGTCGATCTCTTCAAGTCTGTATTCGTGAAATCTTCCGGAGGACAGTTGCGAGTTGTTTAATAAAAAAAAAAAAAAAAAAAAAAAGAGAGAAGGTGAAAAAATAAAGGAGGAGAAATAAAGGAAGGAGGATAGTTTTCTGTGGTGAAAAAAATTTGAACTTTGCAGAAGTGCGCATCTCGTTGACGGCATTAGAGGCTAAGGTCGACGCTGCTGCCTAGGCTCCACGACAGGGGTGGTTTGCCGAATGCTGTGGGGAAGGGAGGAGCCATCTTGCGGCTGCTTTCAGGGCAGCCACCAATTGATTCATCCCCACTACGGCACCACCATTACTGCAAGGAAGGGGCGTCGATTCAATTCCAGGGCAAAAAAACCGTCTACGAGGCGGAGTTCGCTCCGTAATCCATCCGTCCTCATTGGCCAGGAATAGAGTGGCACCCGTGAACCCACCATCTGTCCGACCAATCGAAAGCCTCTGGGTGGCGACCCAAACCAGTTTTGACTCCGTGGACAGAGGGGAGCCGTTGACTTCACTCTCCAGGCAGATAGTGCTGTGCCGTTGGCTCGTGCCGTAGTGGTCCTAACACTAACAGGTCCTTGCCAGCAAGGAATCCCTGGAATCCGTTCCGTTGCGCGCTCGAATTCACCCCACGGACTGCCAAATACACAAATACGACCCGTGCTATTCTCTAATCTCGTCAGCTGATCGGTGTTTTCGTTGCTGCTGATTGCGTAACCTGATGTCCAGGTACGACGACACCGTCACCTCTAAACAGTTTTCAACAAGTGTGATCGTCGACCAGTGCACCGTGGACTTGTGTTTTCAACGATGGCCCAGTTTCCCTAGTGACTTTTGCGGTTTGGCGGGTTCATTCGCGAAATTGACGGAAACATGAACATTCAGGGTGAAGATTAGATCCCGGATGGAAAGTTTGATCTCGGAAAGACCGACAATGAGAAATCGTGGCGTGAAACTGGAGTGTTAGTTACCGAGACTGTACTCGCGAAAGGACTAAATGGACTCTCGAAATACGTGTTTCATGAAATTCTGCTTGACTAACTTGGTGGGATTTTATGTTTTGGGATTTGGGAGAAAATCGTCGAGGACTTTGAATATTAGATAAAAGACTGAAGCATAGAAGCTGAAAATACTGGCAGAAAGAATTTACATGGAATCCTCGATGCAAGGATTCTTTTAAAAGGCAAAAAGGTCGATTGCCATTGACGGAAACCTCGAATCACGCCTTCCGACGGCTGTCGACTTACCACGAGCACGTTCACTCGCAAACACATTCGCCATCCTTCCACCTGCACGATTACCGATCTTCAACAAACATGATCAATCTCGCTGCATATGTCTAAAAGGAACCTCTAAATTCCATCAATCTTAAACTTAAATCTTCCATGTAAGATGTAAACAAACGACTCCTTGGTACATCATCGAAAACTTATCTCACGTGCGTCATACTCTGAAATTGAGGTGTCCAGACCTGCAACAACTGTTCTCGTCGAATGTCAGTTCCCATGAAGTTGAGGAAACCACGATCGTCGAAAGTATAGCGTATCGAGGATAGAATAGAGGGATATAGATGCAAAATAAGTGAAATCTCTCCGGTGGAGAGACAGCCAGTCGTCAAGTTGGTCCCAAACATGGTCCTGGAACCAGGAGGTGGTCTGTCCTTTCCACTGCCTCCTGGTAGCGGCTCTACTGGTTCCGGTGGTTCCCTCCTGACTCCGGCCAGACTGTTTCAGAGGGCGACACCCGTGTTTCCGTTTCATCTGACAGGATGGCCACCACATCATCCGGTCCTCGGACAGGTTCAAAGCCAGGTACAGCAGACGATGCAAGCTCAGCATCAAGCAGCCGCGGCCGCTGTCAGGTTCCTCAGTCATCATCATCCTCATCATCCGCATCCGGCACTAGGGAACCACCCCCTGGTGCCGGCGATAACTAGCCACCATCCGACCGCCCATCATCTTCATCACGGTGCCGATCACGCCGACGAGGATGACGAGAAGAAAGGTAAGTGGCTTTTTTTCGCGTTACACTTCAAGCTAAGCACCTTGAAATAATGAGCGCAGCTGCAAACTATCGCCGCGAGGATGGCCACGCTTGTTTGGGTTTCGGTTGTTAACATCTTCTTCCTGAATTAACCTTAGGACTGTCAAACATGTCAGGATGAATCAGCTTTACGGTTTTTATTTTTGATATTGCCGACAATACGCAGGTGTTTTCGGCAAAATTGCTGTCTTCCTCGCGACATTAATGTTGGAATTATCGAATATGTTAGAATGAGGGGGTTCAGATCTTTTATCTTTGAGATAAACTGAAAATATCATACGATAATGAAAGCGATCAGTTTATTAACAATTTTACTAGGAAATAAGATACCGAGGTTCATTAAAAGTAAAAAATGTCTTATACAAGTTCCAAGTGAAAGTCTGCCTTGTTTATTTTCGTGTCAGTATAATCATAATCGCATAGTATATTCAAATACGCAGTACAAGTTCGTAGCTTCAGTTTTAATGGAGTTCAGAAAAGTTAGTATCTTTTTGCAGTATGATTATTCTTACGATTAAAATCGACCGTGTTTCTATAGTGATCTTCTTAAACACTTTAGTTCTATTGATGGAATGATTGTTTGACAACTTTGCATTAGTATTCCTAGTTTTATTACGAGTCTTTCTTGCTTGTGTTATTCTTAGATTCGTTACTGTATATGATGTTTTGATATGTTCTATTTTAAGCTGCTATGTTTATAGGGGAAAATGCAGAATGACTTTACGAGAGATATCTTATCCACTTTTGCACTAAATTGAAACACAATTTCGAATTCATTGCCACGTTTCCTTGCTGCGATAGTTTGCATACTTATAGCACGGTAAGCTGTAATTTTGAGGCAAGTAAGATAGTAAACTAGCAGGTTACTTGCTACTTTGTTGCTTGATTTACAGTGTGAATTAAACCCCATGTTATTCTCGTGCTTCTAATCTTGCTCTATATTAATAAGATTAGAAACTAGCCTCTTTACGTGTCTGATAAAATCACGATCAGGTTCACATAGAAAAATTCAGTTAACAGTATAATTGCGAACGAATCCTTTTTATAAACACCTTACATTTCATATATTCTCCAGATTCTTCGACTGAAACTTTCGTCCTAGTAAGACAATAGTAATATCAACGAGCCTTGTTTTTCCTTTCTTTCTTTTCTCAGATATTTAAGTGTATAACGTACCAACAAGAAGAGCAAAAAGGTAGTTTGAAATTTTAATACAGACTCGCGTATTTCTACGTAATAAACGCAAAGTAATTTCATCCATTACAGCACGCTGTCCTACGGTTGTTTATATTATTCTCCTCATGAAGTATAACTCAGTTGAACATTTTGCACGGTGACATAAACGTTACTGTTACGCGTCTGGTCGCGACTCAGAGCACAGTCAAGTAATTATCATAAGCTGGGTTATTTATAATACGTAAATACACCGGAATATCTCCTATTAATACTTAACATCAACTCAATATCTAAAACCAGTTTACTCC
Organism: Bombus flavifrons; assembly: GCF_040668555.2. NCBI lineage: Eukaryota > Metazoa > Arthropoda > Insecta > Hymenoptera > Apidae > Bombus > Bombus flavifrons. The sequence goes on along the minus strand of NC_138455.1, from coordinate 2,987,874 downwards.
TAAAACCACACCGACAAGCTTACACGTTGCAATTTTCGCCATCTCAAAGTACGTTCAACAACCAAATACGCTCGATTACGATACAGCTGCTGGTCACCCCAAATACCAGAAGCCTCGCGTTCAAATCTAATATCGGCGATGCATGTGCCGTTTGGTTCCGTTACTTCTAGATCAACTGAGCCTTTGACTAGAACGTATTTTCGAGATACGTTCGGAAAATGGTCTATAGGGAGTGTCGTAACACGGTCAATCATAAGATCGTTTCTGACGAGCCCCTGGGATCGCTTACAGGGTTAGCCCCAATCCGCAACGCCCTTTTTCCACCCTTCCTCCGAGCTGACGGCCTGAAATCACGTTTCGTGTACGAGATCGAGGGTGGAAATCTGTTTTTTACGTGATCCCATTCATGTCCCTAACGCTTGTTTATGCCTCGAAGGGAGCGCCACTTAACTCCATCCCTGTCCGACTTTGGGCGCAACTTTTTCTGTCCGTTTCGTGAAAACTCGCGTAAAACCACGGCGATCTTGAAACCATGTCCTCGCTCGTACGATTTCTGCCTTATTTATCGGTGGCAGATGAGTCGTCGTTTTCAAAAACGGTGCTCGAATCATCATAGATTTACGAGCGCCATATAGATTCAGAAGCAAACTGTTTCCTTTTTTCAGAGGTAATTTTGTTGTTAGCGTCCAAGCGATATTCCGAGTCCTGCACGCGCAAATGCTTGGTAATTCTTTTTTTTACCGCGATGCAGAATCTTTTTTGCTCGTAAATTTCCGTGGTTTTTGCGTCATAGACTTAATATTATCAATTTGTGTCTGAAAAAGTTTTCCTTATCGTCGTATTTCACTGCCTAAATACACGTATAGTGCCATGCTATGAACATCAACAATCTATTAATCAATGAAACAGTATCGTTCTTGTTCTGTTATACAGGGTGGTTGGTAACTGGTGGTACAAACGGAAAGAGGGTGATTCTACGCAAAAAAAGAAGTCGAAAATATAGAATAAAAATTGAAAAAAAAATTTTTTTTTTTAATTTTTCCATCGAGACAACGATCTACAGTGAGATCCGTTATAACGTACCGCACGCGTACCGAGCGAAAATTCAAAGTCGATTTTCTCGAAAACAAAGCCTCAAACGAAAAATTTTTATTCTGTATTTTCGACTTCTTTTTTCGCGTAGAATCACCCCCTTTCCGCTTGTACCACCAGTTACCAACCACCCTGTATTACTTGCCATCTATATACTTTCTGTACTCCCCGCAAAAACATTAAATTAGGTAGCTTGCAATTATCTTCTGAAAAGGTAACGACTTTAGTTATTTCAGATTCAAGTTTTGAAGAAGCCCGCCTCATAAAATGACGCAATAGTAAACAGATGTGAAACAAATTTTCTCCAATTATTAGCTTAATTGTATAATAATTATATTATTACAATACATTATTACAATAAAATTATATAATAAAAATGTAATAACGAGCGAAATAAAATACATTTCACCACGATGTACTGACACAACTTACTGCAGTCAGGAAAACAATCATCCCAAAATAATTCAGCGCGAAAATTAGAAAAAAAAGGACGATAGAGGGCCGCTTAAGTGGTACTTTTAAGTCTTTCGAGCGTTTTCATAGCACGCGGCGCGGTTAAAATACTTCTCTTTCTAATTTTGCTAATGGGCCAACCAGCGTAGGCAAGCGCACGTAACGCGAACTGCATGTGCGCAACCTAACTAATGAGTTCCGCGAGTGTTGAACGTAACGCTGTTTAAGATAAACGTGTCACGCCTGACAGCCGTGAGAGATCTGCTCCGCGAAGTTGTCTTATTTCCTCTCCTCTTTCTTCCCTCGTATCTTTGAACGTCTCGCCGAGCCTCGTTTTCACTGAATTTATTGGCCATCGCAATCAATTTCGAATGATCTCTAGGAACCAGCATCTTGTAAATAGCCATCGATGCGCCTGAAAACGGTCGGAAAGCGTATTAAAAAAAGAAAAAAAAAATTGGAACATTAAAGGGAGAGTATCGGAGGGAGTATTAAAAAAAATCAGAGAATACGTGGTACTCGTAAAAGATTGGCAAACAGTGTCGTAATTTCAGTCAATGTAGTATAAATTACATTTTTACGGTACTTCCTTCCGTAGACGTCGAATGTAAGGTATCTTTTTAGACGTTTAATTTGTGTGTAATTGATAAAATGATATAATAGACTAGAAAGTAACTGACAAGAAACTGGTAAATTATCGAGAATGCCGGATCCCATCGACATTTAATTAGACGAGGGAGTAATCGAAGTTCAGCCGTCGATAATCGTCGGTGGTTTTATTGTTGCGCCGCCGTTTTATCGTCCTTGCTTTAGTCGATTTCTTGTTGGGAAATTACGTGAAATTTTGTATTCGATCTCCTACGAGCAATTAATTCCGAGGGACTGTTCACGACGAGTAATTATTGTGAACTGATTATAGTCCACGCTCGGGAGTTATTGAGTTATTTTAGTAATAAGGATAGCTTGAGGAAATTGATCGGTTTTCGTGGAATTGTAATTGGAAGTCTGCTTTCTGATGGGCCACTGTTTGATACACGTAAATTTATTTTTATATATATTATTTTCCTGCCGAGCTTCAGAATAGTTTCGTGTATTCCCGGCCTTCTCTTAAATTTACCTTCCAGTCTATAATTATAAGAGTTGTTTATCCCTTTAGAAGCAACATCGATCAGGTAAAACTAGGTTCTTTGATCATGATTCTATGAGCTTTATCACGTCGTTGACGTTAAGTTTTCGATTCTTCTATTTAAAGATCTATCCACTTTCGCAATCGGAGATTTATAGCTTCTGCAGATAGATTGGGAATATTTTTGCTTATTTACTACAATGTTGCATCGATTACGTAAGCGATCTATGTCGCGTATCTACTTCTTTCTACATTTTCCCTTTCCACTTTTCTCTCGTCGTTGATTTTCACTTCAATTACAAAATTCCTGTGGTCCCGAACGTATCGGGGATAAACGTATTCAAAATCATTAACTCTGTGTAATAATAGATCTGAATCGTATTTAGAAACCACGATTCTAAATCAACGTTCCCACACTCGACCCTCACGCCTAATCTATTTAAACCGTACTATCTAATCGTCGCTATTCAACAAGCCACGAAATAGAACGTGCGGAAAATTGCGCAAATTGTTTCTATTTACTTAATCTCGCGACAAACCACGATGCATGGCGCATAGCCTGTTGTAACTTTAATTAAATCCGCGTCGCTAAACTCGTTCGCTGATTAATGATTTCATCTTCCAGTTTTGATGTTACACTTTTCCAATATTGCATTCCTCCAACCTTGAGCAAATGACAAGAAATAAAGCGAAGAAACGTAGCGTAAGAAACAAGCTTCATCATAAAAAGTTACTTCTTGCAACTAAACTTCGGTTAGCGATAACAATTGAACAGAAGTCGACGCGGTCCGGCGATTAATGAAGCGATCGCGAAAGCGTTTATCTGAATCGACCGATGGAATCCAATAATTTCCTCTTTATTAGCACCACCCCGGAGCGGCGGCTAATTACAGCAAATACATTATAGGAAATTAACGTTCGGAGGATCGTCGATGCGTCGATCAGTGACAGTGGCTTAATTTATATTCCGCTCGGGAATAAAATCCAGATAAACCGGCGAGAAAGTGGCAAATCGAAAGAAAACGAGAGAAAAAATAATCCGTCGCTCCGTGGCTTCGTATACATTTCTACGTGAGATGATTCTACTGGCGAGACCTATAATAGCTTTGAGTGTCTGCAATCGGTGAATTGGTCCAGGTTACCGCGAAAGACCAAAGTTGCGACGCGGCGGACGCTAAAGTTAGTTGTTCATTGCTCGAAACTTGAGTTTAATTCGCTCCGGTATGTCAGTTTTGGGTTTTAGACAAACACATTTAGGTTTGCCTGTTTAAACCTCGAAACTGTTCATGCTTGGGTGTTCTTAATTGGACCGTATTTAAATTTATTCTTCTAGATTGTCGCGGTGGAAGAATTTATGTCTAGAAATTTGTAATCTTTACAGAATATGTACTTTAATTATTCTGGTATAAAATCTAACACAATCATAAACAAACAAAAGGACTGTTAGAGATTATATTTGGTATTGTAATACCCTTTTATCTATAATATTGTTATATCTTGTAACCTACTAATGGTTAAATGAGCCATACAGAAGCTAAACCAGTCAACTCTCTTCTTCTAAATTGTGGTGAAAAAATCAGTGTTCAGAAATTCGTGATTTTTACAAAATATACGCTTTAATCGTTCTAGTATAAAATCTAACATGGCGATAAACAGACAAGAGAACTTTTAGAGATCATACGTGATATGAAATGTCAGTGAATCCATCTTGTAGTATACTAAGGGTTAAATGAGCTACACAAGATCTAAACCAGCCAACCGTGTTAAGTATAGTTACATAATTTCTCAAAAATGAAACTCTAAAGATCAGATCGTATAATTCACTACTGAAATTCAAATCTTTTTAAAAGAGCGAAACTGATCAATTTGACTCAAATTCGGGACACATGAGTAGATCCTAGATTATTTCTAAAAACCCAGGATCACCTTCTACGTAAATCCTCGATCGAACAATCACGATAAATCTTATTGTTCGTATTATTCGATGAAAATCAAAGTTGAGAAACCTATTGATCTGTTTCGAATCTCGATCGAACGTCTCAAACGTCGCGATTAATTACACGCACGGTGACGTGTATGCCTCTAACTTTTAACGAACGTCTTCGCCTGTGGACGTGGAGCAGCGACAATTTTCCTGGCCACGGATCCTAGACGCCGAAGAAAACTCTAGTTTACATAATTGTCTCGCGATAGGATGCTCGCATAGTCGCGTGCGTATGCTTTACACGATCGTTCAAGTTCTTCAGACGATCGTTAGAGCACCGGCGAGAAATCGTTGGCCTTTTGCCGTCGCGTCGGTACACGCCTATCCGGTGTTTGCTCCTCGAAGCTCGGCTTCTAAATCGCGGCGATCCGTCTTGATCGCTCGATCCGAGGCTACGTTCGTGGAAATTGCACGATCTACTCGGTACAGATTACGTGGAAACGCGTGAATAATGACCGGTTCGCGACACCCGAGCGATGCCCGGCCGGCTCGGATGAAGTCCTCCGCGACGATGAAAGCGGGAATGCGTTCGTTCCGATCTATATCGCGTTAATTTCTGTCCGTGGAATTGCACGTGTGATCGATGATTGATGACGTCGTGTTTCTCCTTCGCTTCGCTTTTAGTATTCATCGGTCTTTTAGATTCGACGGACTGTGGATTTTAATTTTTGCAGACGTGAACTTTTCTTTAAATCATTTAATTTGGTATAGCATTTTTAATTATGACTATAGGTAGTTTTGGGAAACCACGACAACGTACTTTTAAAGAATTTAAAATTATTTACGGAGATTATATACTCTTTAGTTAGGCGTAGTTTTTAAAAATTGCGATTGGGTGTTTTAACTGTTTAAGTATCGTAGGTAAAGGACAAAAGGAAAGTTTTCGTGCAGCACGGATATCATTAATTTATATCAAAAATTTCTAATTTCAACGTAGAAATTAAAATTTATTTATACAGAGATATATCAGGTGTTGCTACTATATCTTCTCGATGTAATTAAAAAAGGAATTCATACACGCGCAAAGATCTGTTATTGCGTTACAGTATTAGCTTGTAAAACGTTACGTGTCTACGATGATGGATCTTTTCATCCACAGATTGAGACGTAACGCAAAGACATGTTGATAATGTGATTTATTCGAGCTTCCGTAAGCGATCTCAACGGAGGATCGTTAATTCCAAGATTATTTTTTTATATCTACCGCGATCCCATCGATTCATCTTACCCACTGCTTTCATCCAACTCGACAAATCAGTGGTTTTTGTGTCAACCCGCTTAATGCTAGTTCGTTCATTCGGTCTAATCGTAAAATAATGACAGGATGCCCCACGATAACGCGACCGCTTCTGAAAAGAAGCCGAAGTCATTTGGATGCCACGAAATAAGAAGCGTCATTCCATCCACGTATTAGATTCCAAAACCAAACCCTAGCAAGTACCTAACTACTTCATTTAAAATAAAAAGCACAAAAACAGAAATGAAACTCAATCAACCCGTAAAATAAATTCTTTTTCCATATGTTTAACCCGTGACTGATAAAGCGAAGTCTATCACACCCTAGCAGATTTCATTTTTACGCTACTATATAAAATACCCGTCTTGAGACATTGAGCGCATCGGTAAATGTTACTTCTGTCGTAATTTGGAAAATACTTCCGTAAAACTTGCTAACAAATCGATCGTTATCCTAGTTACGAGTCAAGAAAACATACACGCTCTTATCCCAATATCGTTACGAATTTCTCAGGTATTCGTCGGAGATTCTCCCAGGATTCGAGGCAAGAAAGTTGAAATGGAAAAGCGATAATAGCTTTAACCCAGGCTCGACGATAGAGAGAAGGTTCGATCCCCGTCGACTCGGTTGAGAAAAACGCCAGGGAAGAAGCTGGAAATCGGCGGCGGGTTCCCTCCCCCATCGGCTAGGGTGGGGTGAGAGGGTGTCGTGGGGTCATAGTCGTGTAGAAAAGGGACAAACAAAACGGGGACGGCTCCGGGTAATAACTTAATTTAAACTAAACTACAGTTTAATAATTCTCGGCCAGGTCGGCCGTGGAAGATGCAGCGGGCAACCAGCAATTTCAGAGCCGTCGTTAACTGCCGGTCGTTAGTCCCTTTTCAAAACTTCTTTCTTTCTTTCGCCCCCTCTTCCATCTCCAATGAGATCCCTTTCGCCCCTGACTGTCTATCCCTTTCCTCCTTCTTCTCTCTCTATCCCGTCCTCTTTTCTCTCTTTCCTCTCGGTTCGTCTCGCTTTTCTTCTTCCACTCGTACGGATCACCATCCTTCGCTTCTCGCGTTCCTCTGGTATCGGCAATAACACCAGCCAACGGTGTTACTACTACTAATGCTAACGGCGTGGCTCGGTCACGAGCTAATTTTCGAGCGTGGCTTGCGTGCCACGCTGTGAATCTCGCCACGGGCCCCCAGAAACGCTCGCGCCGCGACCGACAAATTGAATCGTCCTCGGCCTTCGTCCGCTCTCCGATTCTTCGAGCTGGACGAGGTGAGTCTCTCGCACGTTACCAGCCCTGATACTCGCCAACGACGAGCTCGTTGCACGCGACTGAGTCTTTAATGATTTTTCTTGCGGTCATTTCGTGGATCGTGTTGTATGGGATGGTTTAAAGAGGATCACGAAAAATGCATTATATATTAAGCGGCAGTTTGTATATAGTATAGTGTATGGGTACCTTTGAAGTTTGGCACTCGGGCAGATGTCTTTGGTCGGCGTAACACACTTGTAGCAAGTAATTTCATCGCTTCCATGAAATTGAAAGTCGCCAGAGTAAGTGTAAAAGGTAGTCGCCATACCCCTGTGTCATTAACACGTTCACTGATGCTGAACGAATTTTTATCACGGTATATGGTAACGAATAAGTTTTTTACGATCTATTTGTATATCGTAAAATTTTATATATGCGAGAACTTTTGCAATTTTTTAATAAGATATGCATGCTAAGCGAACGACATGAATTGAAGGATATATTTTAAAATATTAGCTGTATTAAATATGTAATCGAGGACTGTCGGAGACAACATACGTTGTCTTATAACATTAGCGATAATCGTACGATAGTCCGTCTGAATTGGAAGTCCGGTATCTTGTACTTAGAAACTCGAGACGGCAAGTTTTTTTTAAGTGAATTTGTCTGGTTTCAATTGCTTTGAAAAATGTCAACTCGCGATTGAATTTCAATCGTCCTTCGACTTCTATGGTGTTCTAATTGGTCATCGATTGTAACTTCCGTACAATTTTAGCGGATCTATTACTTCTCGTATGTAGCTTTCCTATAGTATTTTCTAAATTGGTATAACGATTATTCTTAACGATTGCTGTGTCATGAAGTGTTTCAATTATTTTTCAGATTATTTTTTACTGAATCAGCATACTAATTAAAAGAATTGGTTGACGTCTTGAGTAATAGCTTGCGTTTTTCTCCGGTTGTTTAAAACTTGAAACAGATATAGATTTGTAATATTGCGAAACATGTTGTTTACTTCTCGTTATCGATTTCCTTTGAATTATGTATTAATATGTTTAATTTACATGTTTTATTCTCGTTATTCAGTTATCGTGCAAGATAAGTGCTTGGGATTTAATATCAGTACTTTATTAAAAAGCGCATCAATAGTCGATTCTTTTATTACAAAATCTCGCGCTAGATGGCTGGAAAAGGATTTTAGGGTAGAGTACACGAATATTAAATTAACGGAGTGGGTATTACACGCAGGATCTGAAAGCTTTATATCTCTCTTGAAGATAAGATAAAAACTTATGGTTCCGGATGTTGTTCTGAAACTGGAATCACCAGATACATCGACTGTCGCTTTTAACTGTTCGATTAACGATATCAGCGTGTTACGCAAGACGTTATCAGCGATTCTTGTCGAATTAATAATTGCCAGCAAAACGCTGACTCGAACCACTTTTGTTCTAATCATAAATTTCAAAGTCGTTAAGTTAGCACAAACATAATTTAGATTATTGTTTACTACTTGCCTATTACTACTTACAATTTCAAGTAAAAATGAAAAGAAAATTTCGCTGTTGCATGCTTTAAGTCAATTTATTGATCACGCAAGGAGTTAAAGTCATTTTCGATTCCAATAATCCAAACTAAGCAGCTCAAAAGTCTCAAATTTTATCATGAGTTTAATCATAAAATAGCGATCCCGATACAGACCTAAAATAGCGATTATCCGACAATTCAATCGACTGTTTTTCACTCGTTGTCGTGCATCCAGCGAGACAAAAGGAATGTCGATTAAATAGCCGGTATTATTAGAGAGAATAACAAAGAGAGAGAGAGAGAGAGAGACAGGGAAGGCGAGGGATCGTCAAAGGAGCAGTGAGAAAGATACGGCCGACAAACTATAAATACGCCATGTATTTATATGCCTCGCTAATTGTCTCTGATGATAAGGATCTCCCTTTTATTACTTTCTGACTAGCTTCTCTGTAACTTTACCAAGACTCCACCTCAACCCCCGCGCCTCCCACGTCCCTTCCACGGATTAGTATCTTGCAGAACGTCGTTTCGACCATACCAAAAGGAACTCGTGCCCCAGATTCTTCCGTTAACTAAAGAAGAAACCGAAGAATCCTCGGTTTTCCGTGTACACGGGCAACTTAGCGACCGTTGATGATAAAAAAGGAAATTGTCGGCTGCACGTCGGACCGGTTTACGGAAGAAATCGCGAAAGACACGCGGTTCCCCGATCGTTGGCCACGTATATTCGACCGGCGCAGCGATCATTACAGCGATTTGTTTCACGGCATTGGCCTCGTATATTGTTTTTAATGACAGCGCCGATAAAAACCGGGCCAACGATTGTACGGACGAAACGTGTGATTCCACGGGCGCTAGATTATCACTGCAAACGGGAAGAGATCAATTTCCTCGGGGAAATTGACGGTTGCTTTTCGCTGCACGAGGCGGCAATGATAGTGCTCCCGGCTTTGATTTATTTTTAACCGATTCGAGATGTTCCGCACTGATTTTTGATATATCGATTGCCTCGTTTCGACGTTCCTGTGACTAGCGTCGTTCGAAGAGAAAGATAGAGCATTCATCGGTGATATACGCTTTTAAATGGTTTAGGGAATTGAAATATCATCACTGACAAATTTTGAAAAATCTGGTTTCACGCAAATACTTATGCATATTGTCAGAAAAAGTGTGTAATAGAGTAAAGTATCATTAGTAAAACATCGAGTTAAGCAATCCATTCGTAATTCGCTAAATCTGCTTAGCCATAAATTCTGTATACTTTATCGAATAAATTCATTATTAGTGGTTTGATTAAATAAATGAATTGTGTAAAGATTGGATTATTAAGATGGATTAAATAAAAAAAATTGCCATCGAGGAATTTTGTAAAATATTTATTCTTCCCTATCTTTCCATCTCAAAAAGTTATAATCATAGCCGCGAGGAATTTCACTTCTACAATAAAGTGGACACGAACAATAAGAATTAAGTTTGCGTGTGGAACTCAGTTTGCACTCTTTCTGCGATCTGAAAATGTTGGAAGTCTTTGAACCTCGGTGTCAAAAACCTCTCTCTCGCCAGTTTGGAGTGCAAGAGATCTGAAAGAAATTAAGCTCCATTATTCCTCGGGGCATCGAAGTTCCTAATTGCCCGGCCCTTTAATTTCTGACAGTCTCGCCGACGCGAGCATTTTCCATAAATCTAAATTAAATATAAAGCACACGATCTATTCCGCCGGTGTTAATGATCGTTTCTGCGAAGTCTACCCACAGAGTTGCAACATTGATAAAGATATCAAGCCGGGGGAACGGCGTTCAGGCCGCTTCTGGAATTGTTTCGCTCACGAGAAACTCTGGCTCTGATGTATTGCGAGAAAGTCCGCGGCTGCTCGAAAGAAGCCTTTAAAGGCTGAAACGTTTCTTGATCGTAATTGTGGTATGACGTTTAAATTGCAGTACAGTGGCAAAATCGTAGTACCGCGGCATGATTGCGGTGCGCTCGCATGCAACTTAATAGCACGAAATTTATGACGGATCTCCTGACTCCTCTAGCTTGCCCAACATGGACGTAGACGTTGTGAATTACCGCCACGACATTTCACGTTTACAATAAATTGAATTTCCAGAGTTTTACCGATGACCGTTTCGAATTTCTCTCGTGATGCTGATTTTATTGGCTATCTCGTTCGAACTCTGATCGGAAATTTTATAGATCGTTTTACGTTTAGAATGATACAGCATAAGTAAAAGGGAGGAACGAATTCATAGATCTACTATCTTCATCATCGTGAACTTATAGTAATAGCTAAAAGCAACATTGTTTCATAATAAAACACTAAGAAAAGACGAAGAGGTAGCCGAAACGTTGCAACATACGGTAATAACGCAAGAACGCTGAACTGATCTGCGTCTAGTTTACAATGAAGTGTATCATGCAAACTTAAATACCAAACAAAGGGTACCACGAACTCAGAATTAAACTGACAAACCGTCAACAACCGGCAATCATACTCAACAAATTACCTAACGCGAAATTCTTCGATCTGCCTTTGTTTTCTCCCGCGCCTTCCTTATCCATCATTCAAGTCACTCGCGTATATCGTACGAAAATCACCTCCTTTTGTGCTCCTTTTGTGTTCGACAAATTTATTTGTCGTCGAGCATTTTTCCAATTATTCAATCGTGCAATTTCCGTGTCATTATATCGAACGTACGCGAAATCTAATACTGGCCGCTGTTTATCGCGGTATCGGTGAGCGGATGTGAATCACCAATCATTTATCAAGACGTGTCTAAATCATGCGAGCAAGTAGGCGAAACGCTATCCTCGTAACTCGCTACGTGCAATTAGTTATTAAATTCCGATTTTCTTGAATTTATCGACTTCGTTACACGCGCTATCAAAGCGCCTCTCAGCCGGCAGAAGAACAATGTTTTTCTGGTAATTAAATTAAAATGCTCGCGACGATTAGATTGAGCGGGAATGGCGGCGATAGTGGCGCAAGAATAGTGGAAGATTGCACGAACAGTGAGGCCATTGTTGCGAATCGTATTAGCAATAATGAAATTACTTATTAGAAAAAAAGGAGACATCGTGTTTTTATGACTTTATTGATTTTTAATATTCTACTTATGAGATCGTTGGTTACAAAAGGAAGAAAAATTGTGTTTTTGTGATTTCATTGATTTCTAGATTTACCGGAAATATTTTTCTGAAGTTACAATAATTTATGAGATACCAAATCGAAGGATTTTTCTGATGTCACTTTATGATGATACTTTATGTCGATATTTAGCATTTATTCTTTCTATTGTATTTAATCGACGTGATTGACTTTTGACAAACTCCTTTTTTAAAGAAGAGAATCTTATTGCTTCGCGATTGGCTACGACGACTTTTATTATCATCCCTTTTGTTATATGGATCTCACTCGTTAAAGTTATTGGCAAAAAGGAGTGCAAAAATTGACAGGACTTGTTCCGTGAAAGGTTTGACCAGGAACACGAAGAGAAAATTGATTTAAATTACCGACATAAATTTATCTGTAGCGGAATAGAATAAAACTACAGTCTCAGCAGAAATTTTAATCTTCGTCAATTGGTCACTTTACTCCTTCCTACTCTATTATATAAACAACCGGAATTTTTTCCACTTTAAGAGAAACTAGAACCAATACGTAATTCTACCAAACCAAAAAACTAATGAATTCTATCCGCTCATAATATTCATCTACTTTTCGTAGTTAAACTTTATTGCCACTGAATTATCATTTCTCCCTCCATAAACGAAAATAACGAAATCACACGTCCATCGACTATCTAATAATCCTTTGAACTATCTCCACGGTGAATCTCCATCTTTCCACTATCATTATATTAAAAGGAGAAAAGAAAAAATGATCGGAACCTATAATGCTTATGAACGACGATTTAACTACTAATATTAACGTAATCAAGCTGGAAAATAAGCTGAATCTTAATAATCTGCAACGCGGTATCTTAATAAGACGTCGTCTTCCGAGATACGTGAATCGTTTCGCGCGGTCAACGCATTAATCCGCCGTTAGACTGGTCGTTTGTCGTCGATTGTCTAATAGATTGTATCAAGCCGGTGAAAATGTTAATTCGGCTGGCAGCAAGTACCGTAAAAACGCGAATTTATTGGGCTGCTTGAATTAATCGAAGCCCAAGTTCCAGTCTCCCGTACACGCTACGTATTTCATCAGTCGTTACGAGTTCCGTCGGACCGGTGAAATATAATCTGCCAGCAGTTATTCTCTCTGAGGTCCTTCGCCTGAGGTTTGTCGCTGTTGCTCTCGAGGATTCGCGTAATTCATCGTTAGCGCAGGATAACGTGCTAACGATGCTGGGGGGAGAGAGTGGACAGCCTACTTAGACTTTTGTCGTCAAGAAGATCGTGATCGCGGAGTGAACTCTACTCTTGGGAAAATTAATTTTGAATACGTCGAATTGGTTATTTTGGCGATTTTTCCTTTTTTCTTTTTTTTTTGTTATTAATGGTATTGGCAATTGTTTATTCAAAGCAAAAAAATATCTTGTAACTTACGCTTTTGACAAATTGAAATTTATTCGAAATGTAGCGCTTACATTTCTAGAGAAATTAGGTATCGATGATTTAAATGGACATTGAAATATTAAATTTTGGGGAAATTTAGAAATTTCCAACAGCTTTCAAAGTTTAAAGTTTGTGAGTGCTAGTGCGAAATTGATTTGAAACGCAGCTTTCTAAAAAGAATTAATTACAGTACCTTGCATCTAATTAACTGGTGTATTTATATGGAAAAGTATTTTGAAATTACGAATATGTATATGAACTCGATATTTAGTAATCTCTCTCTCTTTTCGTAACCCACAAGATCAATGTACAGGATTGTGTAATAATGGTACATAAAATCGAAGAATAACAGTTGTACGATTCGAATAATCATCACGAAGATCGCGCAGACCTCGACGATGAAGATATTCGGCCACGATCGACACTTTAAAACAATCGACTGCAACGGGCTCGCAGAGATCGCACGCGAAGACGTTGATACGATATTGCCAGGCAAATGACACGCCATGGGGTAACAACCCATGGTTAGTAATTAGGGTGGCGAGAGGATGGCGGTGGCTAACTATAGCCGTGGCACGCGAATTCCCATTTTTCTTCGGAGCTTTTCACGATCGCTCGTTGTTGAATGTAAGTAGGGATTCGTTGATAAGCTCGCCTCTATCGAATTATTAATTATAAGCTCAATAGAGGGTGATAAAGTGCTTTGGCACGTAGTAAAGTTGCTTGCCACACATTTTCACTTTATTCAACGATAACATTCAGATTGTACAATTTTAATACAGAACTTGCAAAATTGTTTTAAAGATATTTTATTTCAGATAGTTTATCATTGCGTTTTATGATTGAGTGTAATTTATTTATTTTTTTATAGATTGCTCTCATGTCTCGCGGATGCTGTAGTTTCGAAAGAATTTGTTGGTCGGCAAAGAAATGTTTATCACTTACTTATGTGCCATTAGCATGCAAATTGACCATACGTTTCTATCGGCTTTCTGCTCTTACCATTTTTAACATTCTCGAATAGGTATTGGTGGTTTCGTGATCTTGTAGAAAAAACTGTTTTACTAATTAAAACATTCTCGAATTAATTTCATATAAATCGATATCTTCGGGGCAATCATTCGTAATTTGAGCTTTATCGTATTATGCACGAATTATTTGGCTAATTAAAATACGCTCGAATTAATTCCATGTTATGTTGCGACATCTTTATTACCTCTATCTATCTTTTAGTAAATGTACTGCTCGGAATATTCCTGTTTTTCGTCCTATCTGTAAAAATTATTTGGTAATTAAGATTCACATCCCCCGTCCCGCTTTTCTATAGATAAGTTTTAGAAATTTTATGTAATTGATGTTCTGTTCGTTCGATTATACGCGTGTTCATCAAATAACTTACATTTGCCGATCTTTCAAGTACAAACTATTCAAGTTCGATCAATCAAATTGCCAACATTTGGTCATAGTAATTGATCAAATCACCATTTGAATAAAACCTCGCCGATCTTCAACCACGACCATTACTCCAGCAATTAAATCAGACAATTTCATAGCATTGTTTGCTCCGAGTCCGTAAATACAACTTTGGCTGGCGGCCACGCACTTTCGTTTGCATTAACATCACGTAACGTTAATTATCGTTGCACTAAAACAGATCTGATCGTAGAAGCGCATAAACGCGAAATCTTGACGATTCGTCGTGATAAAATCGCCGTGAGACGACTCCTTCTAGTCACGTTCGAATCGAGCGATTCTTCGGTTCCGTTGGCGAAGAAAAACGGTGGAATCGGAGGCCAGACGAAGCGAGAAAGTTACGTGTGATGGTAGAAGAAGAGAGAAACGCGCCCCCCGGTGGGATACGATTTCAATATTAACCAAAGATCGAGATCTCGATCCAGATAAACTTAACATGCGCATCGGGCTACTTATCGTGATCCACCGTACAGACGTTGGTGCTTCTTAATTTGTTTACATGATGGTCTGCTATCATTACGCGGGATATGTACAATGTTCCTCTATCCGTCGTTTATTAAGGATATGCACAGCAGGATATAATTTCTCGGCTTCCTCTACCATCGAGATTATCGAATCCCTTGATCGATCGTAGACCCCCTGAGAGCACGTTGTCTCTCAAGAAAAAAAAATAATTTTCCGACGTTTATTTAACATTTCATAGACGAATCAGCGGAATGAGATTCGTCGAGATACAGTCGTAAGTAGATTAATCAGAGAAGAATCTGTGTAATTATAATCACTACATTACCAAGAACTTGGCTTTATTCAATTTGCACCTTTAATGAGAATTCGCTTTCTCGTGTTCCTTTTGACGATGCAAATGAAAATTTAAAATGGGCATCGAAATTTAAGAATGAGAATCCTGAAAGAGAGGACATTTTTTATATTTTCAGGTATTATATATTATTTGTAGGTTCGAAGTTTCTTTGTTAGATTACGTAAATCGGCAAACTTTGCATCGTATTGTACTTTTCTTTGTAATTGAAACAGGTCGTACGAATATAGATTCTAAGTTTTCTTTTCTAAGATACGAACGCGTTTGGTTTATGACAAACAAAAATGAAGAAGAAGAAAGAAATTTGTTGAAAATCATTTCCTTATACTATACCAATACATGTTTCTCACTGCATTTTTTACGTTAGAATGTCTGTGCTCGACCATAATTTATTTCTCGTACCATTACTCGAAAAATTAGGAATTCAACATCAGAACTAGATTTACTTGTTTCTAATTATATCCGCGAACATTTAAATAATTTTCACTTTAATATGTAAATATCTGTATTTCTATTACACATGGTATTACTAAATATTCTCGGTATAAAAACTTTCCTGCTTCCAAAGTACCTGGGATTGTAATTACAGCTAAACCAATTTTTACCTGTTTAATAGCATAGCACGTTATAAGCAGCATATATTATCCCGGTTCTGATAATAACCACGAATTACTCACTGCAGCGTTGAGAATTTCCTAAGAGCGCTTTGTCTCACCGCGTTCGACAAGCAAGCGGAAGCTTCCGCTTCGAATAATCAAAGATCACTCGTCCATGAGCCGGTGTTTGTCCATATCGAAATTCGATCTAAAAACGGACAGGCCAATTTAATTGGCGTTAACCGTTACAGTTTGTCGGCAATGCGACGCGAATCCACAGGAAATATTTTAATTAGCCGACATCGTGTCTCTGGCAAAATTTCAACAGGGCTGAACGTGCGTTCTTTATTGATTTACGGCGATCGACGTTCAACGTCCTGCTTTCCTTCCATTTTTTTCCTTTTTATCCCTATTCCTTTTCTTTTTCAGTCGCCTCCTCGTCTTTTTCTTCTGTTTATCACGACGATGATGAACATCGATCTCCTCGTTGCTTCTTCAATTTTTGTAAATTATGGCTCGCAATAGTCTGTTCCAGGCATCCATACCACAATTACGTATCGATACACGTGCGTGTGCCATCCGGTATGGAACATATCGTCGGTTTAATTGAAACGCTTGCGATCGGATCCATCGCAATTTCTGCGAGTATGGAAATTTGCACTCGAATTGTTACGTAATAATTGTCGTCCGATATTATAGGGTCTGTAATCGATACACGGGACCGTCTGCGTGATTTCGCATCAACGTTGCGTAAATTGAGGAAGTCCAGTAATCGGGCATTGTTTTGCTTGCGGGAAATACACAGTTTCTTAAGCGATCTCGTTGGAGAATCGCGAACCTGAAAAATTATACAGTCTTCTTCCGAGAATAATTTTAATTGGAGATATCGATCTTGCTTCCGTTTTGTTCCATCGATGTGGTTATTTCGCTACGGGTAATCTTGGAGTTAAATCGCGCAATGAAGCAGCAGGATCTGTTTTATTTTTATAGGGTATTTATCACGAGCATGATATCGATTCCTTTTACTATACTGTACTTAACCATGGTATCAAATCGCAGAAACTTTCATATACCTAACTGCCTACATAGACATACGAATGTCTAGCAATTTTGAAAAAAGAAACATTCTTCTATTTTTAAAGGCTTGATTTCCTGCAATCGCGTTAAAAGTGGCAATAGAGAATATTGAATACCTTGTTACGGGATTAAAACACGCGTGTTAAATCAGAATCTTAATAACCGCTGGCTATAATTAAAGGATTTTAACCCATGTATGTGTGAGATAAAAAGGAAGACTGCAAAAGCGAAATAATAAAAGTTACCCATCTCGTACGATGAAACTTTAATCATATCGTGCACATAATACCAGCCCTCGAATCCACGCACATCAAGAAAATGGTTATTCAGTAACACAAAGAAGCTTCGTTCATCTTCTCTCCTCGTCTGTATACCTGGTAAACAATTTTTCACTGTATAAGAAGTATAACAATTATCCGCGGCGTAGCGCGTATCAGCTGCTCGAACAGGGGAAAAACGAGAGAAGTGAAAAAAATAAAGAAGCGCGATAATTCTATTTCCATTAGATTACACTGGCCTATAATTAAAATGATCTCACGAGCGGCGCAATTTATCGCGTGATCTCGGAAAACGCATCGAACATGTTAATTATGATTTTTTAAATTAGCACTCCATATATTCGAGTTAAACAGCCCGGAGCTCATATCGTCAATTCATCACAGTGGGTTCCTGTAATTTTCGTCGGAATTCTAGCCACGATCGAAACGGTTTCGCGAATCGATATTAATCCGTCCAGTTCATCTAAAAATCTAATTTCCAACGGCAATAATAAAACGCTCCAGCGATCGCCGCGTAATCGCGGATCGATCAAAGGTTAAACGGATCGCTGTTGTAGCCTTGTTAGAGAACTGAAAGATTTTCTTGTTGCCTCTTGTGCTCGGCAGACTGTTTCATCGAACAATGGCCAGCTGCAAATTGATTGACTTTTTCCATGTTCTTGATAGGTACGAGTTAGAGAAGTGTTTTTTGAAATGGTTGTTGTTATATTGTAGTATATAACGGTTTTATTGAGATATTTGAAGGATGTTGATTGGAAAATTGTTTCTCCAAGTATTTTATATTATAATTCAACGAAGTGTAGTGTGCTACCTTCGTCTTATTTTCTTCGAATCTTGCTTAGAACTATTTGTTAGAATCTTTTAATTATAATCTATTTTCATTTGCTATTTAGCCGGGATTCAATTCAGTTCAAACCTACTTTTTCCTGCCCCTATATTCAGGATAATTAATAAAATTTTATGATAATGAATAAAATTTGTCATCTCTAAAAAATCTTGTATAATTCCTAAATCCTAATTCAGTGATATATTTTTTAGTAATCCAAGTAATTCGCAGTATATTTTCCTTGTTACATGAGTTATTTCAACTAAGAATGAACTAGGAGAAATTGTTTCAAAGAAAGACAATTCCACATCTAATTGCACCTTATTTTCTTATTCTTCGAAACAGCATAAATTTCTTAGTAAAAACAATATATGCCACGTCTACCGAATATCTGTGACAAAACACGAGTCACAAAAGCGTTGATCAGTTCCTTATCTAGTTGGCTTTTTGCTCGCCGGTCTTCTGGAAGAAGTGGCTTCCTCTTCCCATGCATTTACGCTGCACCAACCACCCCCGGAAGGGTCTCTGGCTTCTTAATGCTGGCTATACGTAGCCAAGGATTGCACGCGAAGGTATTAATATATAATTAACCGGCCTGGTTGTAGATCGTATCTGAAAACCTCCTTATCGGCCAGCAGGCCGCCGATACCGGGGCTACCCATATTATGCGAAGACCCTTTACGTGGCTTCGTACCTCGTTCGACGAGCTGCTGCACCGCTGCCGGCCTTTATTTTTCTTCTTTTTTCTTCAACCTCGTCCCTTCTTGCTCTCCCTTTCGTGCCTTTCCGTACGCCCGTCCCGTCATTTTTCTCTCGTTCCTCCTTTTGTTACTTTCGTTACCCGACGGAACACGATCCAAGTTCCTGCTTCAAAAATCGCGGAAAATTGCTACCACCATGTTTGTGTGATCACTAAATTTTCTAGGCATTATTAGGGTCGTTACTCTATGCCTCTGTTATTAGAACTGTTAACACTACAACTACAGGAGTTATTTTTTTATAAAAATTTGGTAAATTTACGACGGTGCATTTTTAGGAATTTGTAGATGAAAGTTTTCTTTTATGTTACATGTTTATTCGTATACCTGTCATTTTGATATTTTTGGTTCAAGCTTTCTACTTTCGTTGTTAATAGCTTTACTGCCAAATGCAACAGAATCCTGCTAAATAGAATGAATTTTGTGTGGTTTATGGCCTATGAAATTATTCTCTGATCTTTTCTATTCATCGTTCTGATTTCTTGGAGGCGTGAATAAGCTAGCTCACAGCATCTTTCCTGATTAAATTACCAGGTTAATGATACATTCTATCTTGTCATTCGGTATGTATAAGAAAGAAATTGTTTCAGAATTCAACCTGGCCTTGTCCCAAACAAACATACGAAAGACAGTATCCATCATGTGTAATAATTTGAAATACAATAACTCATATCCTGCTTATAGATGTTCAACGTTTAATCGAAGGTAAGCATTACGGTAAATTGAACTGGGCCGACTGACGTTTCTTTCTGAGACAACTGGTTCGCACCTGTCGATGGAGCATAGTCTCGTTTCTCGTAACAACGCTGTCTTTCCCGCAGTGTCCTTTTTTAATTAGCTTCCTTTAGCGCGCGAGACTTCACCGATGTGTTACAAGGTGTTGCGTGTCGCAATATGCTTCACATCTGGATTAGTTGTCACCCGATCGTCGATAAGATTTCGATCGACGATGGAACGCATTAAATCACACTGTTCCTCGCGAGAAACCGTCCGAATTTCGCGGCTATAAATTTTTCCTGGCACCCGTTTCCTTTCGTTTCTGTGTCTGGTGTTATATATATTATTTAATTGATTTCAGAGAAGCACATTCTTATTTATATAATATATAGGTATTTAATTGTTGAGAAAGTTTGCCCGATTAGAAGAAAAGAAAGACTAACGAAACCTCAATAGAAAGTAACTCAAATTCGATTAAATTTCAATGGAAAATTCCGAATACAAATTTCAATCTCAATTTCATAGTAACAAAAATTTGTATCTGAATTTTTCTTTAATATTTTGCTTTAAAACAAACATTTTTGTAAATATTTCGGAAAATCAACAATTAATTATTATTAGAGCGAATTAAACTCTCAAATTTAGCTATGTCAAAGATAGGATAATTCCTGATAAAAATGTCTCAAAATGAAAATATTTACTATTTAAAAAAATTAAAAACACGAAGTGCAACATAATCTGGAAATGTAGAAAAATACATTTAATCATACGGGTTCCTGAAGAGCACCAGCCACAATACGTCGCTCCAACACTCTTATTACTCTGGATATTTAATTTAAGATCGTCCAAGTCGAGGCACGGAGAGTCGAGCAGAGAAAAGGATGAAGGGAAGGTCTGGAGGGGTTGTTGAGAGGGTTGGCGGGGTCGGGAGGGGGGCAGTGTAACCGGGCGTCAGGAGGATTGATGGCGTCTAGATGCAAATGCAGTCAGTCTGGCACGCAAGCAACGTATCCACCTACCGACGCCTTATGCCAGTTAACGCCTTACAGCTTAATAATCTTGTTCCTTGTCCACCTCTTCTTCTTTTTATCTTTTCTGTCCTTCTCGGATTTTCTCGTCTTTTCTTTCATCCCTATGTGAGTACCTATTCCCTCGTCTTCTTTCTTCCTCTCTATTTTTTTATGCAATTTTATCCCATGCATCTTTCTCTTATCTTCTAATAAATTACTCAAGTTTCCTCTTATAATTTCATCTCCCCTTCTGTGCTAATCATTTTCTTCCTGTCTAATGTTCGTCGTTTCTTTCATCTCCTTTTTTTATTTTTAATTTTCTACATTTTTTCCCTCTGGTTCCTCCTTTACATAGCGTAATACACATTTCCTGTAGCATCATGCTCTCTCATATGTAAATATTAGTTTAATTTTTCCCCGTCCTCTCTCCTCGCAATAATTCTCTCCTTTTTTACATCTTTTTTTAATTCTCAATTTTCTAAAATTTGACTCCTCGACTTGCCAATTTCCTATTTTCCGGGCATCCGTTTCGTTACATCTGTGCTCCCACTCTTCGCCTATCTGCTTTTTTCTTTCTCACTCCCCCCCTCCTTCCTTTCCTATTCCCCTCCTCTGCCTCTCTCTTTCTCCATCTGCCGTCTTTTTGGCCCGTTTTTCTTATTCGCTGAAACTCGTTCCATCTTCCCCTTCAGACGACGCACTTTATCACTCTCTCTCGCCGGTTAAATTACTTTATTAGCCCTGTTTTCCTGCGATACCCCCGCCGGTGGCCCTTCAAGTCTCGCCACAACATGGTTTCGATGATCGAGCCGTACGGGAAGGTGGAGAAATTATCCGACGTACAAGGGTCCTTCAGTTCGTTAAACACCACAGTAATGAAGTTTATATTAATGTTTTGGGTAGATCTGAGATATCGCTTCCCGTTTGCATACACGATGGATTATAGAATGGCTGTTAAAATTAATCGTCGAACCAGCCAGTTGTCTGACGAGCGGCTCTTGTTTAAAATGTCCCTCGTTAGACGTTGAACCACAAGAAGTCCACTTCTGAGCGTTTCAAATTGCGTTTGTTGTGTTTCCGGTTCTTCCTCGTTTCGCATACTTTGTTTTAGCGTTGATAAATGTGGATTTGGAAAGATCGTTTCGGATGGCAGAAAAGTGACATTAAGAGTTAAATAGGAAAGGTATTTAATCTTGTTTCTTTTATTCCATTGAACGATTGATGCTAGATGACAAGACGTATAACATGCATTTAAGTATGCTATGTTTAAATAATTTTAATTAACATAGTATGGTCAATATAACATAACGTTCGATTCTTAATAAAAATCAACATTAACTATATTGCAAAAATTGCTAAATGTTTTCACTCGAAACTTAGAGACATAGTTGAAATTATTATGATTTCTCCCACTCTAACTTCTTCTACTTTCATTAAAAAAGAACAGACTCTACCGTTTATTTAAATAACCTCTCTTTGTGGATGTCATTAACTAGAATCTAAAATTTGTTCATGCTCCTCCCGAAATGTCCCAAAATCATCATGAATACCAGGAACCACGGAAGGCAGCTGCCGATCGCTTAATTCAGTTCGAACCTACTAAGTAGCTCAGCGGAATCTCCTGGAGCCTGTAATTTATCATTATAAATCAGGCGGCGGGCGGTTCAGAGATAACCCGGCCAAACGTGAAGAAGAAATTCTCGTGCACGGTCACCGTGGAAATTCGTCGGTGCATCCCCTTTCTGGGCAGAAAGTGGCGGTCTCACGGGTGCCAGAATGTCGTTCCTAACGCTAATGACGTCGTTGGCTCTCACTTAACAAGAGACTACCCTCTAAATGGAGGGTTGCGTTCTGCAGTCAACCGGTCCGCCTGGTACACGGCAACCCGGTGATTACGGAACTCGAATTCACTTCTAAATTACATCCGTCGTAAGTGCTGTTAAAGTACGTGCAACCGTCCACCTTGTGGGATTCGCGATGCAACTTCACTGTGAATTTTCGTCGAATCGATTCACGCTCATTGTTGCTTTAATTCACCGTGACGATCGTAGCTTGCTTTGTGTTTAGAAGTGACGAGACAATTTTGTGACATGAATATACGGTTAGAAGCTATTTGAAGATATATATGGAAGTGAGACATATGTACGTGTTAAAAAGGCAACAGAATCGTGTATCAACAGTTCGCTCTTTATTCCAACAACAGCTCAATAACTCAAGCGTAAAATCTATATTTGTAACTTCTTAAACTTCTTTGCAAACTTCTCTCTTTTGCAAAGCTTTTGGCAATGACGCCAATCGTCACGAGTCAGAATATAATGTCGCGATTGATTTACAGACAACGTTCCCCCATACGCCTTGCGGCGACAAACAAACCTCGCGAATCGGTAAGGCAT
Source organism: Bombus flavifrons (assembly GCF_040668555.2). Classification (NCBI taxonomy): domain Eukaryota; kingdom Metazoa; phylum Arthropoda; class Insecta; order Hymenoptera; family Apidae; genus Bombus; species Bombus flavifrons. Next base: position 2,964,704 of record NC_138455.1, on the reverse strand, counting down.
GAGAGACATATTTTCCAATCAGTCACCATCGAAAGTTGACGCGGTACGGTGTGTCGAAGAGACGGGTTCAATTAAAATTTTTAATTAAGAATCGTCACGTGGAACGCGGGGACGCTCGAGAGACTTTATTAAGCCCGTACAATGTATGCGACTGGAAAATGGGTGCCGGCCTATTAAGTTTAATGTCATTATAAAGGTGTCAAGGCACGGCAGCGTCGTAAAACGCGGCACGCAAAAATATTCCACGCGCGTCCTGTATTCGGCCTCCGGTTAATTACGGTTTAATTGCAGCCTACGTCGTCGCTAACAGACAGCCGATCGCTTTCTTTCATTAACAGATAGAGAGCCGTGCCTCGGGACCCGTGCTTTTATTCGAGATATAAAATCTCAATTTCGCGCTGATCCCGAGCCTCCTCGTTCGGTACCATCTTCGTTTCTGTTCGATTCATCCGAGACAGCTGAAACGTGCGTCCCCCTGAGACACGTGACGAGACGTTTCTCACCGGTTTCACGCGATTTACCGCAAGCCAACTCGCGCGACGCAACTCTACGGGCAACTCATTAAGCGGATGCACTAGTGACGATGCTACTTTCGTTCTTCATAATAGAATTTGTATCTTATTCTTGAAAGGTTAGTCCTCCACATGTAGATTGTCAATAACACTGTTCTGTTTTTGCTATTTCAGACTAATTGTACGATGGATACACAAGCTACGATTGTCAATAGAACTCGAAATTTATTCGTAGTAGCACTTTTGACGTGATCAGTGCTCGTCTTTCATAAATTCTATAAGTCTGTTGTCTCGCGGTAATTATGCGAATAATAAGCTGGTAGTAAAGTTGTTAATAATATCCAGAGCCTGGGTATCTATTTCAATACGTTGGAAATTACGACTCCAGAGTCGCTATTATGTTCTACATTAATCTAACATTTAATCGGTACTTTGAAAGGGAAAGTTAAGAGAACGTAGAACTGCAAATCGACTCTATTGCAGATATTAATTAGAGTAATCTAGTCCAGCAGTATGCAATTTTTCTTACGCTCGAACCTCGAATCATTCCTTCTTTTATCGCATAAATTTAGAACACGTTACCTAACTAATCGTAATACCAATCTAAATAATACCTTTGAAGATATGCATAAATCACAAAGAAACAACAATATTTTTGCTAATTACGTTTCCGATCGCACAATACATGCAAAAATAATATATTGTATATAAGAGGAAGAGCCACTTTTGGCAGAACAGATCGGTCAATTTTGGAAAATTTCATTGTCTCTATAAAACGGACAGCGATGCGTTCGAGTAAATAGCTTCTTGAATTTTCAGGATAGCGTGTAATTGGTGGTCACACGTAAAAAGATAATAGTATAGACGGGGGAACGAAATTTGAAGGCGCGACCCTTTTTAACAATTGAACGATATTAATCGCGCAATTCATCAGGATTTCGTGAAAAGGGGCAATTTCGTTTTTATATCGACGAAATTAGCCTTCCGTTGATGCTTTTAAATGACAGCCCACACACATAGACGCTTTATGCCGCCGTTATTACGGTTAATGTGTCTGACGGAAAGCGAGAGGTAATCATTGTAATTTCATTCGCGGGCTGCCAGTTTCGAGAGCATTTTGGCCAACGAAACGAAGTAGTTTTCTCTTCTTTCGATGGGCTTGGATCATTCAATGACTGCGATATCGTGAGGTTGGCTATGAGATCGTGAGGATATCACCTTTCAGCATGACAATTCGATTGAAATAAGGAAAGTGAGTCAGGTCAATGGTGATTGTAAAAAGTATCAAAATATTGGTAAACTTTTGAATACTTAAAAAGCCCCTATATGTAAAACCTCTATATGCAGTAAAGAATATAAAATATAATGAAGAATATTATAAAAGTGTAATATGGTCAGTATATAGTGAAAATATAAAAGAAAGGTAATATTTAAAAACGCGGTGACGACATGGCACGCTTTTTGTGTTCTCTTTCATGCAAAAATTAACAAACGTGTATCACGAACGATACAGCCACTAATTGCGCCATAAATCTGCTAAATTGTAAGAAAAACATTTAACTTTCCATATTCAGAGAAGATTCAAATATTACGCACAGTTTTGCTCGAAGAAAATGATTATAGTCTTCGTTCAACACGCGGAAGTATTCATAAGCTACAGTAATGGAATTTTTTCCAGTGTCTATACCTATGAAGAGAATGCATTTCGCTTAATGAACAGCTTAGGTATACTTTTAATTATTTACTTCTGGTTCATTATCAATAACTCAAAGAACAAAAATTTAGACACGAATGTGTCAGGAATAATTTCTTTTCTTTTTTGTAAAATTACCGAAAATCTTTGTTAAAATTAGGAAGGAATCCAAGTAAGAATGTTACTCGATAAAATGCAGTATTTTCCCCTTAATTTTTTCTTCTTTTTTTATGGCTGCGATCAATGGCCCACCGGGCAATCTGAACTTTCGACACGTTAAAATCTACGTCTGCAGACAGGACACGATACATGAGTACCTACGCAAAAGCATTCATGTGCAATTGGGTACAGGTATACGTGTAATTTCAATTTAATTGCGGGTCATTTTCCATCATGCATAGCCTTGTAAAATACCAGCCATTATTATACGTATTTAATCACTATTGGATATCGGTAAATTTTATTGCTAATTTAAGCCACCCTTACGCGGATGCTGAATCAGAAGGAAAACCCATTGTCGGCAAAAATTCTTCGCTACGAAATCATCGAACGTTCAAAACAATCGACTTAAAACCCACTATAACAGAGGAATTCTCTAAGACGCGTATATAGCAACCGATCTCGATATCGTAATTTCACGAAATTACGAAAATCCGTGGAAGCTACGGTGAACTTCACGGTCCAGGGGATCGAGGATCGATTATTACTGGAAAGAGACCCGGCGCGTTTCGTGCGCGTTTATGGCGGTCCACTGGTGTATACGCGACGACCAGCTACGTTCTTAGCGTGGCGTAATTGCATGATGATACGTTTCGGCCATGTTGGGCCCCATAACGACGCACGCGACCCTACACGCAGCCCTTTTTCCTTTTAAAACCGCGGATGTCTTATTTCTCAACCGCGTGGAAATGGAAGCCAGACAGGGCTGGCCGAATTGGCAGCAATGACCAAGAATTGGTACTTAGTCCCTATTGGGCGGCGCATTCGTTCCCAGTCGCTTCTTTCGCCCTTTTTTCTCCTTCTCTCTTTTCTCTTTAGTAACGCGACGCTTTATAATCTTGAAACCCGCTCGTTCTTATTATTATTACCGTTACGACCAGTGTACACTAGGGAGATGTTAATAACAGTCCAACACGTAACCGCTTTTACGCTAAACGTTCCTTCGGCCTTCTGTTTTTCTGAAACAGTCGCTTCGAGTGAGGATCGTGGCGTAAAGACGTTCGGTCGGCTTTTTATTCGGTCATTGGATTTTGATACCTTCAGTAGCGATCCTTTGTCAGTTGCAACTGTTTCGTGATGATTTACAACTGGGTTTCGTTGAAATAAATTCGACTTGAAGCAGAATTTGATACTAGAGACGATCCTAAGTCTGTTTGGTTTGCCGATAGAAAGATTTAAACACGAGTTCAACTTCGACTTCAAGTTTGACTTAAATCTGAACGGAGAATTTTCAAATTTAGATGTAATTCTCATTAGCAATCATACCATCGAACATCCAAATTTAAATTCAGTTCAAATATATATCAAAAATTTCCAAATTCCAATTTGACTCAAATTTTAACTGTGAAATTCAAGTCTCCTAGATTCCATCGCTTATTTAGAATGCTGACACCAGTGATCGTCTTCTTTTCAATTGAATTCTCGCTATTTCCACCATATGGACGCGTAAATTAACTCATTCGTTAAAAAGAAAATAAATGCGGCATTTCGAAGCATCGAAGAGTATAAAAGCGATCCGTAGAAGCAAGTTCCTTAGGTTGCCACCGTGTACAGCTGGATGGATCGCTTATGACGGAGTATAGATTATCAATAATGAGCGGATCGATTGATATCCGTCCTGCTCTCATTCAGTCTTCTTGCAAGACGAAGGAAAGAAGAGGAGAGAGGTAATCGATGGATAAATAGCATCTAATTACGCTGATTAATGCGTGACCGAATAATTTTTTATTTCTCTTTAGCTTCTCGTCAACAACGACACGGCCGATTCGCGAACATTATCGTCGATTGGTAAATCTTAATTGGACAAGAGGTACCGAAAGAGAAGCGGGCGAATCGCGATGACCCAGCCTGCAATAAATAGCAGCTGGACACCGGCGGCGTCTGTTTCGGATGAAAGTAATTTATATTCGAAACACGTTTTGTTACAAGCACGTTTTAATCTTCCACCATCGCGAGAATGATCCGCTGTGTTCCTATTTCGTTTTTTATTGTTCCGATTCTCTCTTCTTACCTGAATATACGTTTCTCGATTCGATCGATTCTTTCCTGCATCTTGCGTTCTTTCTGCAACAATTTTTATCAGTATTTTAGATTTGCAATATTGTCTAGTGTTAACGGAGGAAATATAGAGTAAAGTATCTTTTACTGCATCCTTGAGCCGTAATTTTCCTTTCAGTGAATATTCAGTACGTCGATTATGTCGATAATTTATTCATGTTTCGTTCGATTAATTGAATAATTTCTTGAAAATTAAATACGCAATGGATAATAAGATTATCAAATATTCAGCTATTAAATAATACAAAAAAAGATCTGTAGAACGAGCCAGTGGTTCTCAAACTTCTATATTGTACAACTATCAATCGTCCAAAAAAAGATACTCGACTGTACTTTAGCAATTGACTGTAATTTCACGGAAATTCGAGAGATCTTTGAGTTTGATTACGTCAAGGAGGTAGGAGTGTCTTAGAATGGAAATTACACTCAAGTCGGATCATCGTTTGGCGAAACGATCGTAGCGAAGTAATAGTAATCGTTGGAGATTTATTAACGAAACGTGCTGATTATCGAAGTGTCCCACGGCTTGTCTATCCGTAGCCTGTTGTCTGTTCCTTTATATATACATATAATAAAATTGCGTTACACGGTAATTCGTATGCATGCCTCTCCGGAGTATTGAATTAGCCTTTTTAACCTACGATAACCGGTGAAAATTTTTTATTCCCCACGGAACGAAGACATTTCGATCCCTTAATGATCCCTCTAGTAGAAATTGCTTCTCGCGTGCAGCGACAATTAGCTTAAACGCCGACTCCCCTCGAAGGACGAGGTTCCGATGAAAAAAGGAAAAAGAAAAGATGGCTCCGTAGACCGATGCTCGAAAGAGAGAGATAGTATAGAGCTATCGTAATAAATTACCCTGCCATTAAAACGATGTTGGCGCCGTGCGTAATTTGTATTCATAATCCGTCATAACGTGGGGCAAACTCGTCATTACGAAGGAGCCAACGTTCCTGAAGTTTCCTGTGACAAACATACGCATTACAGCTGTTTAGATTTTTAACTGTCCCTCTATATTCCGATAGGATGTACGAACGAGAGGCGCAAGGGGATACGTCAATTTCCCTGGACCAGTTTCGCCAATGTGTAAGTAGGAAATTATACGTATGCTCGTGCATAACGCGATCTCTTAAAATTGTCGACGATTGACGATTGCCTGATCGGATAAACGATTTTCATGAAAATCGCTGTCGGCGTGTTTATTTTTGCGCAAAACACCGTGGAACGTGTTCGCGTTTTAAACTCAGGGATATGATACGCGCGAAGGTGCTGGTTTGGCAGACGAATCTCCTTATTTCTTCAGTTTAAAAGAGAAGTGGCGTATCCAGGATAAATCTTGTGGATTTTACGCGGTATACATTATATGGGAAACTTGTATTTCTGAAGGGAAAGTGTATAGGTTGATTGCATGTTTCGTGCTCGAAATATTAACTTGCATGCTTCCATGCACTGATTTGGGCCGGTTTGATTCGTGTGCGAAATATCTGCTGAGCGATATTGCTCGATTATTCGACGTCAATTTGTAAACCGGAATGTTTTTGTCTAAAAACGATAACTGGTCGTTTCCAAATGAAATTACGTGTTGAAAATGTAGTGGCACATGAACGTAGGAAAAGTTCAAGTGGAAATGTAAAATTCAAATAAGGCAGAGACCCATATTATTGTGCCTTCGAGTACTAACGTTGTTTAACTTTTTACAAGGTCTAGAGGCGAATGAACTCCGAACAGATTTTTATTGCCGTTTTTTTCAGCCAGAATCTTCAGCCAGAGTTACATGAGAAAGTTAACTTTTTGTGGTAACGTCTGTCGATATAAATGTATGAACGTGCTCCCTAAGACAGAGTATTGTTATCCTTTTTCCGATCGGCATAGTAGCATTGAGCGAGTCACTATCTCTTGTACTCGAACTTATACTGATTTTAATACATTGGACTATTACGAATTCATCCACTCGTTACATTATTAAATACACCCACACGTTTAATCCACCCAAAAACAGTGTAGAAATTTTTCAGCCCTTTGGCAAAGCTTAATACATACCTATGTAGAGGATTGTGTATGATGGTTGATGAAATAACCATGTAACGCGTTGTTGGAACCGTCAAGTGTGTTTAAAATAATAAATAAATGAATAATTACAGATACTGTCGTTAAGACGCTCGTACTAACAAATTCGCTAAGACAGTGTATAATCGCTCGCTGATAACTCGTTGGTAACTGATAGATAAATACTCAATAGGTATTGTAGTATCGTGGAAATTACATATAAATTTTTTCCCCGATTACTTACAATTTATTAATAGTGAATTAAATATACAAGTATTAATAGGACAGAAAACGATGTTTGTTTAACTGAAACTAAATGCGATACTCGTATCTATCTCAAATAACTTTACAATAATTTGGCAACTCTCGTCACAACGAATCTAACACTCTCTCTCTCTCTCTCTCTCTCTCTCTCTCTCTCTCTCTCTCTCACTAGCAACTCTAACAACTCTACAACACTGACAACTCGATCAACTCTCTCAACTCTACTCTTCGATGTCTCGATCAACTCTGATTCTCGCAACACACTCACTTTTCGACTCGCATACTCTGACTTCTCGGTCACCCCTCCGTGAAAACCGAAACCGTCCTTCTGTTCTAACGTTGTTTATTGTTTTTTCTCATACCTCTGCAAGAACTAGGTGACTTTAGTCACATAGGCGTTCTTAAATGTAAACGAACCACAGAAGGACAACGTACACGGTTTTTTCTATTTTTAAACGATCTCTAATCAAACTCTTTTACGATATTACAATATGTTAAGATATAGTTATGTTCAATCGTTTCTTTCGAACAGAATTTTTAATTCCCCGAAAAGAAATATGCAAAATCCTCTACCGTAATAAAAATTTACTTGGATAATTCTGAAGAACGTCTCAATCCATCGTGAATATAATTAAATCAGGAACAATAGATCGGTTCGAGTTAAAGACTATCAACGTCCAATCAAAGCAATAAAAGTCGGATGTCAAGTATGGCGGCGGGCAATCCTCTCAATTACATATTTTGTTTCGATAAATGACGAGTAAATGGTCATGCGTTCTTAGATAAATTGAGAGATACCATTTACGGAAGCGATGATTACGAGGCGGCTGATCATTGTGTCCGAACGCGTCATGCTTGTGCCGCGGAATTAAGCGAATCATTATCATCATGTCAAGTTCATTATGCGATCGGCTATATTATCAAAAGATGGGCAGTGCTTTCTCGTCTGGAAAGAGGAAAACGTAATTCTGTCCCGTTGAACGCGACGAAAATAGATTGAGAGGACGTTCGGCGATCAAGCCGGACGTGAAAATTGTTTAACTCGTTCTCTCATAAATTATTTAACGTGCTACCTGTATCATCTATCAAGTTTGATAGTCGTTTCCGATAATAATACCGTGCCGCGGACGTGAAAGAAGAAAAATTGCCTGTGTCAGGCTACACTTTTCGCCAGCGAACGCTCCAATGTGCCTCTCAACCACAGTTCCTTCTTTCGCCAACGTAAGTGCTCAATTCTCTGCACTAATACGATTTTTAGTCATTTATCTTTGGATAAATTAAATCACGAATTAACAGAGATTACAATCTATCCCTTTTTCGATGAATTTTGTAAGGAGAGGATTGATCGGAGTTCTTTTCCGAAAATTGGTCGTTCGATTTTTTTTTTAAATCGAATTACCTGAAATCATTAATAATATTTGGCATTATCTCATAAGAGCAAAAATTTCACCGGTTGCTACGCAAATCCAAAATACATGAACCTTAAAATATCATGAAAATCATTGATAATACTTAACATTGTTAATCATTCAAATTTAAATTTTACCTCATAAAATCCTTATCGATTCTTCCAATTCCTAACAATTTCACCAAAATATTTAGAAGGATATTAAATGTTATACATGAAGCTCTTTTCGAATCATTTCGATCTCGGGAAACGTTTCGTCTCGTGCTATTTCATTTCCCGATCCAGATAACGGCGACCTTATTGCAGAGTCAATCATAATTGCCGATCTTTTTTCAATTCCGCTCCGTCTGCATTAGCATACGTATCAGCGCATACTTGGACGGAGACGTCTGCCAAAACAATCGAGGATCCGCAGATTTTTGCTTGAGATAGGGTGGAGGGTAGACGTGAGTCCTCGTAAAATCACTGAAATTCTATGTTTATTCAATATGTCGGGATTCTGCTTCCCGGTCTTATCTGCGACGAGACGATAGGTCCGAATGATACGATAGCTCGAACAATTTCACGACGATAAGCCTTAGCGTGTTTCTCCCTTTCACATGGAAACTGATGTCTCTATGCAATTACCAGACGTGCAGCTTTTAGGGAAATATCGCATCAGATCGTGCTTGGGAGAAATAGATTTCGATAGTATTTTTCGGGCAATGTATAGTTTGATATTGATTTCTATTAAGAAGTTTGAAAACATTTTTCTGTAGGTAATTATTCTCTATCGGAGTTCTAACAGCTGTTTTCTATACTATAATTATTATTTTTAGTGGAAGTTTGTCTAAGACAAAATAAGAAGATTGAAGTCAAGTATATCATGTCATACATCAGTCCATGTATCAACTTTTATTTAAAAAATTATCCTATTTAAAAATTCCAATAACAATCTAACGAAAAGAATAAATATCAATTTTCTTAACTTTCCTTTTGAAAAGCGAGAAAATACTCTTCAAACAACCTTCGAATCTATGCACGATGTTTTCAGAAGAAACACCGTATAATATCGAATATGTAATTGAATATTATTCTCCAACAAATATCAGGTGAAGCTTAAGATCTTAATCCCGAAATGAAAGGATAATAAGTGACTAAGTGGCTTAACTTTCTTGCCGAAAAATCTACAGAGATTCTAACGTGGGTACGTTCATAATTTCAGGCTGCGATGGTGAATCAGACGAAGGTGGAAGCAAAAGGCGAAGGAGCAGGACCAACTTTAATAGCTGGCAACTGGAGGAATTGGAACGAGCATTTCTCTCGAGTCATTATCCTGATGTGTTTATGCGAGAAGCTCTGGCTGTGAGACTCGAGCTGAAAGAGAGCCGCGTGGCCGTGAGTATATTTCGTTCGTATTTTTACAAACTCAACGCTCGAATCTTCGGAGGATAATCCCTTGTGAGGAAAACGGGTATAAAAGGCAACTCGGATCTTATGAAAAAGAAACCAGTCGACGAAGGGTTGAACGAATGGCATTAAATTTACATCCGCCGAACTTTACGAAGTCGGTGAAGTTGACAGCGTGGTAGAAAATGAAGAGATTATTTGAGAATATGTAAGAGGATTTATAAGACTCTTGGGTACAAATAGTGGCAAATTGATGTCAACTTAAGTACACAAATTAAGATTACGCTTATTCTTCCCGAAAGGAAGGCTTTTACATTTTTTTTTATTCTTTATATTCCACGAATGCATTTTTAGCTCAACAACTTAAGTTGAAATTCAGAAAAAATGTAAAGCTTTCATTAGAATCAAGTCAAAGTAAAAAATCTAATTTTTGATCGAATTATCTCTAATCGAATTATGTCTAATCGAATCTCATTCCGAATTAAGAAATTTTTAGAAAAGGAGCCGATCACTTTGCTCCCTGCTTTGTTTTCTGCTTAAGTGGCCCAATTTTTTTTGAAAAGGGGCATGAACATCGAAAAACATCGAAAAATGCATTTTTATTGCGACCTGATTTAACGTTTGGCGTAGCATTATCTGGTGTCCTAGATCGGCTGTACCGATAGGCGAGAATTTATAGCGAATTCGTTGTCATTTTTCGAGGGTTGATGCCCGACAGAAGACGGGGGTGGTTTGATCTCGGTACCGTCGGCCCTTGAGCTACTCTCCCGGGTGTAGTTAGTCCATCTGCTCGATTCTGAGTGCGGTTACCTTAGCAAAGGCCGAGCCGTGTGCCGGTCGAATGGTGTTGGAGGGTAGTAAACTGAGGAAGATCTATCTTGGGACCCGCAGCTTCGATTCGTCGACCGTATCCATTTGAATAATGAACTGAATTTTATGTGTACGTCGTTTCTTTCGTCAAGCCGTTTGTACTAAAAGAAGAAGGTCCGTAAAAATTTTTAGAAAATTTTGTTTTCTTTGATCACAAAGATATTTCGCAAATGGAAAAATTGATAATCGCATTGAAATATTTTCGAAAATGGTTGAAAGAGTTGATACTACGACTTTGCCACACATACAATAGATGCTCTTTGAACAAAAAATGTTATAAAAAACTTCCAATATGGGAAGGTTAAAAGTTATAAATTCTTCGGATGACATTAGGAATGATGCATCATGGCGCATGCATAGAGAAACGTTTCATGTGAAAGGGCAATTCGTCAGTCGCAGGAAATCGATTTCGCGGGAAAACGTTTTTTAATGTTATCGCCAGACGGAACTCTTTCTTTTCTCCTTTAACACGTAACACGCCCATCTCGTACGTCGTGGAATAAAATAATAGTAAACGATAACATTCTCTTAATTTATTCTTCCGGAAGCTCGTGATGCCAGGATAAATTGGCGAACCACGCGAATCGTTTTCCGTAAAAGTCGTAGAATTGCATGTAACTAAAAAAACGTATACGGTTTAACAATTGTTTTCATGACTAGCGCCCGTTTCTCAAATAATTAGCGATGTTTTGCTTTTAATTGACGGACCATATTTCTGAAAACCATCCACGGTGGTTCCTTAAGTCATTCCATTACAGAAAAATGTATCATTATAATTCGAAAGAAGAACAGATTTTCTCTTTTCGAAGTGAAGTTCAGTTCGCTGCTTTGTTACTCATCGCAAAATTAATTATGCAAGATAAGATTTGCTTCTGTTTACTCGTTATATTTCTAATAAATTATTGGTAGATTTTATTTAGTAAACAAGCTTAAATATCATTAAGAACTTTTTAAAATATGAATTATTCTAGAATGTTGCATTCATTCGTTTATTACGATAAACGGATGAAAAGATTCGCAACATCCTTTCGCTTCTGTTAGAACTCGACACCATAACACGCTGGTAGCCTTTTGTGGGACCAACGAAAAAGGGTGGACCTTCAATTTCACGGCCCATCGGATATGAAGCTACCCTCACATCTCCCCAACTTGATAAGATATTTATATTTATGTGCTTAGACACGCTTCATATGCTTCGTACTAGCCAATGGTCCACTGTTTTCTAATAATTAATCGTACCTCATTTTCTCTCCTAAATCGCACATGCAATGCATCATCTGCTCGGAATTTAGTTTCCTTAACCCATTTGAATCGAAGCTTCGTCAGTCATCGACTTTATTACAATTACACTAAACCATCTTATTAATAATCATTCCAATATTTAACATAACAATAGAAAAATATTATTATAAATACAGTTTTCATAATACGTATAATAACAATTAATTTATAATCGTCGAATTATTCATGTCATATTATATAATAATTCAAATCTCTCTCTCATTTCACATAATAGAAAGCGTAGCACAAATGTAGTAGTAGGTCGACACGCGAAACCAGGCGTTGAAATCACCGCGCGAAACCCACGCGATATGCGATTTGATCGCTTCTTTGCTAGCTGAACATAGACTATCCCCTTTGTAGGGCCGAAAACCGAGCGACCTTGGTGACAGGGGTGATCCTGAGATAACCCAAGCTGGTGACACGATGTCACGCTGCAGCCGGTGCGTCTTTTGGTAGGGACTGTCCTCAGATTAGATATCTGATACCCATGCTAGATAACCCCTGCGGATGCTAGTCGAGGCTTTTAAAAAATATTGTCACGATGAGATAAATCGATGACACGGTTCGCCACGGGCAACTGGAAGCCGAGGACAGCCTGGGACCCATGTCGGTTTACACGTGGGTGTCGCCTTTCGGAAAGGGTGCGTTTTCGAAAACGATCGGTATCTTACTCAATCGCAACGAATTCATTAGTCTCGTGCGAACACGAAGCGTTTTGTGACTTTAAACGGGTACTGCTCTGCTTCCTCGGAAGCTTGAAATAAGCGTGAGTGGATTTCTTCGAAAAGTCAGAATCTTGGTGTAGTTGGTTGTATTATTCCGAAGTTTCTTCTTTCGATGCACTTTTTTCAAATGATAAAAATATTCTTGCGCCGCGCTTATTCAAACGAATGTACAATAATTATTCATTTAATGAACCTTTAGAACTGATCTTCCAAAGCGTTGAAAATATTTTTGTATCTTAAATTAATTCCCTTAAATTACTAAACCATAATCGTAGAATTTCCATGTCGAAAATATTAGATATGTTGTGAATAGTAACGTAATGGCTTAATTAAAAATTTGCGATTTTGCAGTTCAGTCGTTATTCTCCCGGTTCAATTATGCGATGCCTTAAAAAATCAATTACTTAACAAAGTAATAGAATGCAGAAAATCTTGAAGCGTTTAAAAATAAGGTCGAAAGTATCAACTGGCGGACAGCTCGTTGAAGCAGCGCCATTTTCTCGCCCACCATGTTCCGTTCCGTTTATATTTAAATGAAGGGCTACGTATCATGCTCGTTGATTGTCGATCGTTGCACGCGTCGTTGAACGATCTTGTGGTATCATTATCATATTTACTTAAAACCAGCGAACAAGCTGCCCCCTTGTACGCTTTTTGTCCTCGACATGAAAGAGGGAACGTGAAAGAAGAAGGAAGATCGGACAAACTGGTGCAGGGGAGGCGGGATGCTGCTTAAAAATCAATTGCACTCCGAACGACACGAACGATCGACGGTCTTCTCCCTTTTTCAATACTCTTTTACGACGTCGTGTCAGAACTGGTCCTCTTTGATCCACTTCGTTAACGTTGTCCGACGATTGGCATCCATTTGGGTGGAATGGGGACAATTTTAATAACCGCTCAGAAATTTTCCAAGGCCTCTCAATCCTGTGTTGGTGTTGGTTCTTTCAGGGAGATGATCCTTGATCCTGTGAAGAGAAATTTTATTTCTTTCTTTCTTCTCTTTATCTTTTTTCTGTTTATTAGGTAAGAAGGTGGAATTTTCTAATTAAAATATACATCTTCATTTAGAGAGAATATCTTGAATTTCCGTTCCAGTGTTTTGAAAATTACTAGAAGGGATAATTATAGGGACAAATATTAATAATTTTCATATAACATTGAATTCTTTGAAAATTTCTTTTGCAAGCCTTTACCCTACATTTTTTGTAACATTGCTTAATTTGTTAGGACAAATACAATATTTGTGTAGTCGCGACACCTATTGTTGTTGTCATGAGCGTGTTATGTATTGTGGCATAACCACCGAGGATCGTAACAATTCTCGCCATTCTTTTTGGTTCGGCCACCGTATGATTCGGATGTACAAGCGTGAAATGGAAAGTACGTACATACGTATCTATATCGATTAAAAGCACACAACACAACAAACATTACAACATTATTAAACGTATCGTATTTACTAATATGTTGAAATACAAGTTCTTTATAAATGTATGTATAAACTTGGAAGAATAATCAAAGGAGAAAACTGCAACGTTGAAACAATCTCGATGAAGATGTATGTCGATTAAAAAATAATTCACTCGCTTGCCTCTGTCTAAGGCTAATTAATAGTTATACCTTTTTTATATGGATGTTTTACGAGCGTTTGTTGTTTTGTCGGCGTAAATCGATTCGACAGAACACACGACGCGTTCTACGTTTCGTGCATACGAATTGCCGGCATGTAATAAACCGAGCGACGAGAGCTGAATATTAATTAGCTCAGCGTCAGGGTAATTATCGCAGTGTTAAATTTCTTTTACGTTCAGATCTCTTTATTATTTTCACCGGTCAAAAAGTCAAAACCGTCAGTAGCTATTCTTATCGATAATATTCCAGTCGATAATCTTCTCGAAACGAAACTTTATTTTAATGTAAAGGCGCAAAAACGTATCACATCGATACAACGATTAGCTTAGAATACACGTATGAAAGATGTTTCGGATAGTGTATTATATTTTATGCGACACGCTTCACGATATCATTGACGTAAATCAGGTTGTGAGTGTTTTCAGCTAATTACTCGTTCTATTCGTGTTATATATTCGTGAAGATGTAGAGATACATCCTATATTTTTTTTCTAGAATTTCGAGAATATCAACGTTTTAAGGCGGTCTTCTTATCCATACAGTCGTTTTATGAATGCTTCTCTGAAGAAGAAAGGCAGTCGTAAACTGGCCAGAAAAAAATATGTTACACATTTAGCATCAGTCAAAGCACATAATAATCGATGGAGTAGCTTGTTAGCGGTTATCAGCCGGCGATAATTCCTAACGAATAGTGGTAATAATGCCGAAATAATGTTTCTCGTTGGTCGAGTTAACGTGGAGCAGCTGTAAGTCGTTCTTCCTTGATAATAATGAAAATAGAAACATCTGTGTTACAAAGCATGATCCGTGGGAAAATTTTCTAACACTTTATTCTTTTATTTTTTATTCTATTTATTTTTTTCCCCATATTACTAAAAGACACTGCGAACATGAAGCCTGGGGATTATCGTTTTATTTATGCAGACGTTATATCAACGAATTTATCACTGTTTAGGCGAGTAAATATTCCCAAGAAAAATGTATGTATGTAGATCATAAACAATGGTTTATCTCGGGTTAGGACAGAGAATAAGATTGAATGATGTTCGACAACCAATTGACATCGCTTATTATTTCTGATAATGACATACGATTGACGATGAACTTGCGACTGTCTGATATTTTATCAAATGTCGAACGGCGTAGTTCCTTGCATTGAAATGATTCACTTTCGCACAATATTATACATCAGTATGAAATATTTTAAAAATTAATATTTTAGAAATTACTTTGCTGGAACCCTGCAAACTTCTCTATCCGAAGTTCAGAAATTTCAGTGCTTCCTACGGTTTATAATATTTCTATGTCATCTGAATCGCATAAAAGTACTTTTGCAAATAAATTGAATTGCATTTCACAATCCATTATCGCGTGAGAAATACATCAATTAACTATTTTCCAGTTTTCAAGATAACACACCCCACTTTCGTTTCACCAAGTTCGAGCAAACAAAGTTCCGCCAAACTCCGGCAGAATTCGGTGAAAAATGGCCAGCTGCGCGTGGAACATTCCGATCTTTCCTCCGATTGAATCTCATTTTCGTTTGAAAAGTAAGAAGCGAAGGGAAGAAAGGAAAGCGAAGAAAATTGTAAGGGCACGTGACGTGCAGAGGATAGTTAGAGGGGTTGGCGGGGGTGTATTGATCTGTAGCTCGCGTGAGAACAGCGCCGCATACCGGGCCGCAGCCACAACTAATGTCTTCATCGTTTTCAACCACCTTTTCAACCCCTTTCTCCTCTGTTTCCATGTTTCTTTCTCTCTTAGTCGAGCGGCGAAATTCACGCCGGCTTTAAATCGTGCTTTACGCCGCGAGCGTTCACGCGAGCAAAGGGTTGAAACTCACCATGAATCAAGACACCCTAGGGGGTCGTTGGTTCCTCCGCGCGGGCTGCCCTCCTTCGTGTAATTTCGATATTTAACCGTTGTGACCGCTCCACGCTTGGACGTGCTTTTAATTACTCCAGGTAAAACAGATAAAGTCGCAGTCGTCGCGGTGAAATACTGCGTTCTCCCCTTTGATCCTGCGGTATTCCATGAAACACTCGACGGTGGAATTGCAATTATATTTAACAGAACATAGATTTTCGCACAGAAGACTCATCTTTCAAAAGTGTAAGGTCAAAGTTGAGGGTTGCTTCTCGTTTGGTTTATAGAGCGTAAGAATTTTAAAAATCCTCCCTTTCAGATGAAGATTCATCTTTCAAAGATTTAAGATCAAAGATGAGAACTGCTTTTCATTTGGTTCAGGAAATGTAGCAGTTTCAGAAAATTTATCATTTTCAAGGAACATTCATGTTTCGTAGGGCCAAGATTAAAGTTGAGCGTTTGCTTAAAAGAAATGAATTAAAAATTAAGGAATTTTAAATAAATTTCTAAGAAACATTGCACTTCTGAAGTGGGATTCTTTCTTAAGTTAACAAATCCGCTTTGTTTGCTTGCAGGTATGGTTCCAAAACAGAAGGGCAAAATGGAGGAAGAAGGAGCACACGAAGAAGGGTCCAGGAAGGCCGGCGCATAACGCTCATCCTCAGAGTTGTAGCGGCGAACCCATTCCACCTGAAGAGCTGAGAAGAAAGGAGAGGGAAAGGCGGCAGAAGAAATTGTTGAAAGCTCTTGAACGACAGCAGAGGAAATTAGCTGCGAAGGTAACTCCTAGACTTAATACAATCTGCGTTATCCAATATTAAGTTACAGAATACAATGAACGTATAAAAAGCAATTGATGGTAATCTCTGAAATTGTAATTCTATCATAGATTAATTTCTAATATCTGATTACAATCGAAAGCAATTTAGACACTTGCAAATGAATATTATTATAATCTATATTTCTATTAAAATGAAATGAATCTTATTATCTATCGAATATAATTTCAATCTTCACAGAATTCAACAGAAAAAACGTTATTACCTTCGATCAGTTTGATAGTATTTCTTTTCAATTAAAACTTACATCATATCAAGATCGTACTGTAGATTCTGTTAAAGTGGAACAAATCTTGTTATACCTATCGAATATCAATTCAATCTTCAGTGCGTTTCATCAAAGGGTAGCGATCACTTAAATAAAATTTCTTTCGTTAAAAAATTAAGTCTATCCAAGTTCCATAATATCCGCAGATTACTGCGATCCAAAGTAGAAGCTCAGAAGGGAAGAACGCAATATTCTGATTTCAGGGAATCACCGTGGACCTCTCGACGCTTCGCGCCGAATGGGAGTCCCGGAGCGCCGCGGCATCCAGCGGAAATTCCCTGAACGGCAGCCTAGGAAACTCGTTCAACCACTTGACAAACAACAACGAGAGCAGCAGCGTGTCAGGTTCCGGAAACGACGCGAACGAGGAGATTGACGTGGTGGGTGGTCTGGATTCTTGCAGCGAGAGCGGCAGCGAGAGAGTCGATTCGGCTGCGGATGGCTCTATCGACGGAGAGTGTTATCCAAGGCTAGCAAATACCAGCAACGAGCAAAACGATGCTCGGAGATCGGTGAACCAGGTCTCAGGGAGTCTTCAGAGTCCCAACTCCAGCCTGAGCCTCGATCATTTGAACCATCAGCAAGGGATTCATCATTGGGGTCTAAGCCTTCTAGAGAGAAGAAGGGAGCTAGTGAACATCAACAGTGCAGGTGGACCGCGCCAGACAACGAACAGTAGCAGCAACCCTGGCAGAACATCCGTCAGGCAACTGACCAACGAAGAAGAGGTCCAAAGCAGTAGCATAGACTTGTCCGTGAAAGGGAGAGAAGAAAGAAAGAGGCTGAACCCCTTCTCCATCGACAGTCTCCTGGGCAATAACAGGACCAGCACCCCTGGAATCCACAACGAATACAGAGCCTCGACGCCAACCCTTTCTAACGGAAGGGAGTCGAGCAGCCCCACATCGCCGATCTCCGTACCCACTTCGCCATCCACCACGTAGTGAGTCAAGAAGTCGAATTCCTTCCAGTCGAGATTTTCCGGTGACAAACGACGCGAGTTTCGGTGTTAGACAACGAAGTGATGGGCCAGTTTCGCGAGAACATTATCGTGAACAACGAGAAGATTGAGGTTAGGGAGATCCACACGTTTAGGATAGTACCCTATTATCGCTGTTCGAGGTGGAACAGAAGAGTTCCTGTGATGGCGAGCCTAGATCTTTCGTTTCTTAGAAGACTTGCCACGGTTTCGTGATAGGTCGAGCAAGGTTAACATTGTTTAGTATCGTTCGATTGGTCAAGAAGAAAGGATCTTTAACGAAGGATGACGAACAGTGATTCGATCTACGTTCCACGATCCAGTTGGAGATTCCAGAGAGTTTTCGCTGTCGAAGCGTGACTGTTTTCGTCGGTCGCGTGGCTCGAAAGAGACAAAGAAAAAAGCGACGAGTTTTTTGACTGAATAAAGGGAAGCTTATATCAGTTTCGACATATCTGCATCGAGTGCGTGAGTGACGTTGAGTCTGTCCAGGGTGTTCGACTTTCTTCTTTGTCCTGCGTGTTCGAGTGTAGAGATCGAGACGAGAATGTGCAATAAAACAAGCATCATCTTCCTCTTTTTCGTTCTAGAACGATTTTGTTCGGGAGATATGGCGGAGGATGAGAGATAGATAGAGATAGTACGGATGCGTGTGCGAGAGAGCGACAGACTGCGCGTGTATTTAATGTAAATAGCTCGAAGTATGGACGATTTCGTTTTATTTAATTGATCGTAGTCGATACCCAAGTGTTCGTCGAGTCGCGGATATTATTTAAAGCAATAGAGATTTCGCCTGGTACGCGTGTATATAACATAAAGAATAAAAGGAAAGTTTTAGACAGTGCGTGAAGGATGCTGAAAATAATGACAAGCGGTACAAAGCTGAATTACGGGATGTTTCTCCTCTTCTTGTTTTTTTCCTTTTTTCTTTTTGTGTCATACCAGGGTGCATTTTGAGTGTGTGTGAGAAAGAGAGGGATATCGGAGATCGATAAGGGGATGCGAAGAGGAGAAAAGAAGGACAGCGGAAGAGTGAGAGAGAGAGAGAGAGAGAGAGAGAGAGAGAGAGAGAGAGAAGATGTTACGAGATGCCATAAAATCTGGGATGCGAGACAGTATCTACCGTATATTCATTTCAAATATATTAATTTATTCTCAACACTATATACATAGTATCGTGTGATGAATATACTCCATCATTCGATCCTCCTCTTTCCTGTGCACCATCCGTATCGATTTGTGTAAAAGGTAAGTGCGAATAACTTATTTCATTGAAACAAAGAAATTGGAAAAGATGAAGGATTATCGAAGAAAAAGATTAAATGAAAAATTGCAGAGAACGTCCAAATTTTTCCTGCTGTTAGCAATTATGTATCATTTTACTTATTTATGGGGACCATCAAATTTATTTCGTAATTTATATTACATATCGATGCATTGGTAAAACAAACCAACCGGCATAATGTGCTCTCCATATAGTTGCAAAATTTGCCGCATTCCTAAATTTATTTATACGAGTTGTTCGTCATATCGTGAATATGTTGGTGCAACACGGAATATCATATATAGGATTAATATTTAATTACGTTTAAAGATTCATCAACGTGAAAGCACGATACACTATTGTTTATTAAACGAAACGACAGAAATTAATTGGAATGAAACCGAATGAATCCTGATAACTTAATTAGCATAACTTTAGCCGACCGGTTGACCGTACGAATTGCACAATTTTCGTGGATTTCGCCAGGAGGGAAGGACAAAATGAAAAGTAACAGAAAATCGTGAAAGCTGAATAGAAAGCTTCCATTGAAATAAATCACTGTCTGTCGTTAAATCTTCCACATTGTCTTCGAATTACCATGAGGATATCATTACGATTTTCCTCAATTTCGTTTCGCGAAATCCTTCAATTTTTTTTTCAACTTTATACTCTCATTATTTTTAAAGTACACGATATTCACAGCCGTGTGGTAGAAATGTTTTTCTAAACTGCAATGAAACACGATACAAAATATGGTTTATACGTATGATAAAATTGCGGCGGAAACTAAAAGAGACATTCGTACCGTTTATAAATTCGCGGAATAGGAAGAATAATGGGGCCATAGGCGTCCTCGTAAAACAAATACCGAGGCCACGTATGAATTCACGTATGAATATGCATAGAAAATGATATATCAACTTTCCGTCGTCGTATATCAAATTTACATACAAAGCGCGATCTGTTAATTTTATATATGGCACTTTATTCTAGATTACATTCCGCCAATTTTTTGCTGCTTCCCTTTTCTTTTTCTTTTTTACCTGTTCCCTTCTCTTTCTTTTTTTCTATTCTTTCCCTTTTTATTTCATGGTAAATTTTCGTTGATTTTCGCTTGGAGGTCGGAATTCGCGTGAAAAATTCAGGCTAACCGCGATGCAATTATTATTCACGAGAAAAACGAATATTTATTTAACGCTTTCAGTCGCCTCCCCCTCCCGGGTGTCTATTATAACGGGCCGGATCATTTAATAAATATTTATGAATTTAATTCGCGACTTTCGATTGGAGCAATCGCGAATATGCTCGCTACCGAGTTCGTTCAACGTGATGGAGAACGAAATTGATAATGCACGCGGAAACTGGTTGCGTATTCTCGACATACAACAAAAATCATCGAGTTTTATTTTGTTCGTTCCAAAAGTTGAAGTTCAGGATTATTTAGTCGTGGATAATTTCTTTACGGTTGCAATAAATTGTATTTATTACAAACGTTATTACTAATTAGGTTTATGACCAAAATGTTTCAGTCATGAGATTTAGGTGTAGAAATGAGAAATATTATTGGCGCGATTGAATAATTTACACTGGTTTCGCTTAAAATTTTATTCACATTTCACGTTTCGCAGGAAACTACATTTTATATCTTATCGATTATGTTGCAAGAATGTTTTATTAATCATTTCGTATTCACTGAACAGAAACAGCTAAATTTTTCCATTTGAAGTTCTTTTGAGGATTTAGTATAATTAAAACACTTCTGTGTTCTATTAACCGTGTTCAGCGATCCTTTCATTAACCCTTTCATAACCAGTGAACAATAATAATCGCACGCTTACTTAGAAACCTGCATCATTACAAGAAAGGAGCTCATTTGATAGTTTCTCTAATTATTCTATAGTCCTTAGACAGAAATACGTAAATATATTTCATTTAGGAAATTACTGAGAATTACACGCTTTGTTCCATCAGCATTATGCTTGGAAAATTAACAACACCTTTCTCGTAATTTCTTTTTTACTTTTTATTTTGGAGATACATATATATTAAGTAATTTTTTAAGGCGTTTGAAGAATAGATTTTGAAAAGAATATATTATCGTAGTGGAAGATAATGTTGTGGTATTATTAAGCATTATTCTCATAATAGTTCTCTTCAGTCCTGCATAGTTCTCTTCAAAACTTAACTCTTCAAAATTTCTATAATCACCAAAATAGAAAATAATTCTCATATTAATTCTATTCTAGTTATATTCTACATACATGCAATCAATCAACTATTTTAATCAATAAATCATTTAGCTTTTTCTAATCTAATCAAATCTCTTTCAAAAATCGTCACGCGCACCAACATCTATTTTAATCGGGTTAAAAGGCACTTCATAAATGCACAGGCTTCTCTCTATCCGCTGAAACACTCGTAAAGCCATAATAATCGTAGCGATGATAATAATAATAATCCACACGTGACGTACAAGTGCCTCATTGTCTGACTCCTACATTTCCATTCTACTTCCGCTATTTATTTGTCATTTCAATGAAAGAATGTCTCGCGGGGATAAAATTGCCACAGCTCGGGCGCGGAATCAGGGGAAGTTATAATTTATTCGCGATCAGAGTACGGTTCACTGTCTTCGTCGAGATGATAACGTTTCAAAAAGAGAGAATCGGCTTTTCTTTCTCTTCTTCGTTGTGCATTGTGCGGCGTCGATGAAACAAGCTTACCCTTGATGTCTCCGCCGTTTGATGACGATAATAGTATCATTGTAATTCATAAAATCCCTGACAAACAAAGTTGATAGGCGGCGAACGCGAAACAATTAGCGAAATGATTGTTCCTAGCGTGGAGTTGATTGGCAGAAGTCTGTGACGTGATCATGCAACTTTCAGAGGAAGTTGCACTCATGTTGGCTCTACAGAATAATTAGTGGAGGATTATGAGTTAGAGAATGGAAGTTGACCACGCTGGTGATTGTATCGTGAATCTTTCGATTAACGTGTGTGGGACGATACGTGGTTTGGATCACTGCAATTCGTCCAGATGTGGTTTCAGTAATACGTAATTAGGGAAAATAGCGTTGCTTCGTTAACAGAGAATTCTATGGTTTTGGTAAATTTTGGTAGATTTGCGAATTCGACTGAAATTCGATTGAAAATTAAGAAATAAATAGACGTAGCGATGGATCGTGTGAAATGTATAACATATATATATAACATAGTAAATACATAACACTAATATAAATACACGATCTTACTATGTCTAATTTGAATTATTTTTAGTAGCATCGGAAAAAGTGGAAACGAGGGAAAATTCTTAGCGATCTGAAATGGGGTAACTTAAACACGAACAGTGTTAAATAATAAATGTAACGAGTAAGAATAATTATATGTAATTTAACTAAATATTATCAAAATGTGAGCATGGTGGCATAAAATTTAGAATGGAAATTAACGCAAGTACTCTAGAATAGCTCCTAATCTAGAAATATCAAGATCGTCAATTTTTCACGCAGCTCGATTGTAAAGAAAAATCCGCGATATTTTCTCTGCCTGGCGATAAATCATGAAAGTATGAAGGTAGGAAAATAAAACGGGGCGGTTTAAACGCGATACGTAGCGAGTTTCGTGGAAGCGTGGACACTTGTTGAAGGCAGGATTCATTCTTCGTTAAAATTGCAGGCGAAAGAGTGGTAGAATAATAATGATATAGTCTTGACTCACGCGCTGTCGTCGTCGCGTGGCGAACAATGACTGGCATATAAATCATAGACGAGGTCCGCGATTGCGTGTGTTGTTATTATCGTTCGCGAACAATTTGTATACAACGGTGTGGTGCACCGTTCGCTGGAAAAATCTCCTCGTTGAAGGCTCGCTTCGTACCATGAGAATTAATAGGGGCTCATTAATTTTACTCGCGCAAGGGTGAAGTCATAGACAGCGAGAAAATGTTCCGAGTACTCGTCTCAGTTGCTAAATTCAAAGTAAGAAAGGCGAAGGGTTGAAAAATTGGACTGGAATTAATTTTTTGGTCAGGTGTATTGATTATATCTCAGAGGCAGTGTAATTTGTTAGTTGACGCTGAAACCGAAACAAGGTTCAATTTATCATGCTAGAGATTTAATTTTCAGGTTCGATTTTGAAAGGTAGCGATAGGATTTAATATTAAAGCATAGAGATATTCGTTGGACCTTCTCCGTAATGTATTTTTATTATATTCGTCTTAGTGTTATATCTAAACTGTCACGATGTGGTAAATAACAAGGATTTATATAAGATTTTGTTATTTATTTTGCACATATTTATACAATTCTCCATGTTTTAATTTCTTTTTTTATCCAAAAGTACAGTGTTCTATTTTTTCCTATTTTCACTGCTTTCTATGCCATAACAAATACTTTTCCTTTTGATTCGAAATTCTGAGAAAAAAAGCACTTATTTTATCACTAAGTTAGAATCTTTCCACTCTCCGCGAAAAGTTTTTCAAAGTAAGGAGGCAGAAATCAAGAGTCTTGTGATCTTTCCTTAGTTCCGGACGCTTGTACCTTGCCTTCTCAGTAACTATCTTTTATTCATTAAGTCTGTTCCTATTAACGTAGTGTACCAGCATAGTCATTTAGAACTGTTCTCTTCCATGTACCGACCGTGTAATTACAAGTATGTTTCGGTTGATATTATTAATTTATGCGTGTTATCTGACATGAAGGCGTACGCAATGTATACGTACACTTCCAATCATTGTTGCGTATATTAGGTTAGATATCTACCCATTTTCAATTAAACCGTTTCATATTCAGTCCTTTGCCTAATTGTAGGAGAATGGGCCAAAATAAAGAAAAATATATTATTTCACTGAATTACTTTATTATATAAGTAAATCTATAAAATTATATTAAAAGAGTGGAGTTAGTATGGCTTTCTTCCTCGATTAAAAAAAGATAAATTTAGAATACATGTTCTTAAAATTTGTTTAAATAAATTACGCAAAAAGACTCATGTTCAGTAATGTCTTCATAAATTCAAGAAAGCTATAGAATATCTTTAAGATATTTATTAGAGGCAGAGTTTAAGTCCCACTGAATAAAATATGCAGATGTATTTCTAAGAATTGAAGTAAACTTTAAAGTGAACGAACAGTCGGAAAACACTGGTTGAAATTATAATAGAATGCATAAAGCAAAAAGTGTAGGTTGGCTGGGTGCCTTGGCTCTCGTTGATTAAGCGATGCACACGCTTCTATTGCTTTCTTTTCATAAATATTCACCGATTCAAGGTTTCTCCAGCACGCGTAATTTCACGTGGCGTTTCAGTGAAGTTCCAACCGGCACTTCACTCAGAAGCCAGCAATTTCAGTATTTAATGGGACGTTCAAGCGCGATTTCTTAATTAGCCCCCGTGCACAGTACCTTTTAGGTTGATATTCCGAAAGAAAGAAAAGAGAAAGACGAAAAAGGGGGCTCCTTCGGCGTTAAAGAGATAACTCCTCTCGGTAATTACTTAGGAATATCATAAATATGGATAGTCTTTAATGGTCGTAGATCGTGGAATACGAAACACTTAGGAATTGTTGCAACTTGTAACGCATACCTAAAAGGGCCATCGTGTTAACTAATTACTAGTTAATCGTACACTGAATATCTTTTCTTTCTGCGTTCTGCCAGGTTATTGTCTACGGTTACGAATATAATTAACCATTCTTTCGAACCCTGTACTGCAGACGTTCTCAAATTTCACGTCTCTCTGAGTTCTGTATGGAACGTTAAACAGAACAGACTGCTGACTTGGTTCGTGGCATGCAAAGTGACTATCATTTCCTGAATTAAGCGATATTATCCGCGAGAGTGGCGTTTGTGGATGCTTTTAAAACAAGGTTTAAATCGGTGGAGGAGGAGTTCTAAGAAATTAAACGACGAATCGCGTTAAAATGTCATTGAATAAAAAAACAATAGGATTGTTATTTCTATAAAAATAGTAATCGAAAGATTTGGAAAACATATAGACTTCTAATGTCAGACATGTTTCCATATCTTGATTAATTACACTACACTGTCTAGTTAAATAATCACGAAGTACCAATTACAACTCTGAATCTTTGTATCGAGAGTATTACAGTATCTAATATATCTAACCTAATTCCATGTACTCTAAGAATTTAGCCCATCATTCATCAAACATGGCTAATCCATGAGCCATACATTTATGAATAAATATTCTTCGTACACAGGTATTCAACTCTTACTATCTTTTCACCGATCTAACATAAATCGTGCACAACATGAAATCTCATTCAACACAAGGAATTATTTAAGAAATGTCGGTGAAGATATATCTACTTTCTTTAAGCGTACTCGTCGAACACCTTTAACAAAAACAAAACGATTCGTTAAAGAAAACACGAAACTATTCGATTTGATTGTCTAGAGAAGCAAATTAAAAGTCACCAATTGTATCGAAGTTAATTCAAAATAATCGACGTATTAGGTTAAAAAGAACAATTAGTAGATCAAAAAGCGAAACGAGTCGTGGCTTTTCGGAAGCAAGAGCAGAACGACAGCGGTTAATATTACCGATATGGTTTATGCTATTGAAATAATGACGAGGCGAGCGGCGCGATCCGATCGACAATGAAGGCGTCTTTCCTAACGAAGCGATCGAGGATCCCATAAATCCTCGGATTATTAATACCTGGCAGTCTCGGTGCGTGAATCCGGCAGGTGGTTGGCTGGCCTCTAATCGTGATCCAGGAATAATTTACACTCGTACCGCTCGGAAGCCATCGGAATCCTTAACGACTATTGCCTTGCTTTCGTGCAGTTTCCTTCGACGAGATGAGAGAACACCAGGTGACGGAGAATGGCCAACGATACCACAGCACCGTCGATACATCGATACGATCTGTGATTTTTAATTAGAATGGCTCAATATTATGTGGTGCTCTCGATCAGACGAGATATCGCCGCTTTTTGGTCGAATACATCTTTTCGAAGATCGTTAGGCTGGTGAAAGGATAGCAATGTAGTTGAGGACCGATGATCGATAGCTTAAGATGGGATGAGGAGCTACAGTTTCGTCCTTTATATGTACATGTATCTATGCGAGGTCTAGAGAATTGCGCGAGCTGTTTCGTCTTATAAAATATTGCAAGCTTCCATTAGGAATGTTAAATTAATTATATTTTTCATCCAAAGTTTCAAAACTCTCCAGCGTTTTTTTAATGATAAAGAAACTTCGATAAATCTTTCTGAATTACATTTTACTCTGATACTCTTACACACGCTCGTACATACTCGTATATCTACTAAGAAACTCCAACTTCTGAGATACTTCACTCCATAAATTCTTCTTAAGCAAACCATACAAACAACACCCTTCGAAAACAACATCCTTCTCCAAGATTTAGCGGTACTAGATCGCACTATTTAAATATCCAATAAAATATTACTGACAACTCTCTTACATCCATCTTAAAAATATAGAAAAAGAAAAAAAAGAAGTGCCAAGGAAACAGACAGAAAGCAACGACTCTATTAATTCCACGATCGCTTAAAATATAGAAACCGATCGATCTCGCGTATTCAGCTTTCGAACGTCCAATTGCTTGGACTCTGTCAGACACACCGGTGTTCCAGCCAGATTAATGAGTCTGATTAGTCACAATCAACAAGCACTTCCGCCTGCGCGGAACATTATAAATACTGCGATACATTTCGTCGTCCAAAATATAGAGAGGCCTATGTTTAAGCACCGGCCAAACAGAGAAACCGGTAATCTGATTCTCCCCGGTCAGGAACGACGACGTTATAATTCAATCTTCGCGACAGTCTAATCCTCGTTCGGGCTCGTTCCGCCGCGCAATTCCAGACGCGAGATCGTTGATTCTAAATGACGATGAAAAAGAGGGGGAAGGAAGAAAGGATCGACCACACCGAATCTTCTATCGAGGCACTTACGTTCAGCCTTCTCTTTCCTCGTTATCTCGCGTGGTAACCGCGAGCGGAATGGCCGAAGCTGAAGAGAACACGGATGAACGTTCGCGGACAAGGTGTAAGTCGATCGAGTTCGATCCAATAGATCAGGCGGCAGATTCCTTGCCAGTTATTACAAGAGGTCAAAGGTCGATCGCTCGCATAAACCATTTAGCCTCGATCGACTATCGATACCGATATTTCCCAGAGGTATCGGCTATCTCTTTGCTCGATCTTCCTCCGACAAGGCCCAGCTTTCTTTTCCCTCTCCCCTGTTTCAACGTCCCTTCGTTGTTTCCTGTCCCTTTCTCCTGCGAGCTCGAAAGAACGACCCCACCCACGACACGGACCAGATTAAATGCCTGGGCCTGGCCTTCTTTTCTCTGGTTACGATGCCTGCTTCAACTGTGCTTTTAGTATCGATGCTTGTCGTAATGATGCGGTGGTCGTGGCAATTTGGAATTAATTGGCGGAGATGCTGGTGTGGGTTTTATAGGGTGGCCCTGAAAGAGACTCGTTCGCGGGATCAAAGTTCGTGCGAGGATTCGTGTATCATGGAAGCATTGCATGAGTCATTCACAACGCCATAAATAGAAATATAAAGAAAGACGATGACTACAAACATTATTTTTTCCAATTTGTTATTATTTGTGCTGCGTGTTTGTGATAAACTTTACGAATGATAAGTTATTTCTTTTTTAACATGAATATTAATTACGCGCTTAGCTAATGAAATTTAAAGCTTCATGAAACCTGAAGTTGATCGGAGACTCGTATAAGGATGAGATGTGAGTCGGAGATATCGTAATAATTTTTATTAGCCGCTTACAATAAAATTAATGAACACGGAAGATAAAGGAATCGCTTGACAGTTAGGAATTCAAACAGAGGATCGTGCACTACATTCGATGATGAAGATGAAAGCTATAGCAGACTCGAATGCAATTTGGGAAAACAATCGCACGCTTAGTACGATAAAATCAGGAGTGGCCTTAACGCAGTCGCGAAACTGCACACGCGAAAGATATCCAGCGATATGATCATCTCATGTACATACACTCGTACGATCGAGAATCGATTTGGCAGAAAAGTGAATTCAAACGAGCCGCCTGTGGGGTCCCGATCTCCTTCGTTCCCTGAATGGCTGATCTATATACGTATACACATGAACAAGGTAAAGAAAGAAGAAGAAGAAGAAAGACAGAGAAAGAAAAGAGAATCGACGTCGAAGAGTTCCGTCCGCTGGCACGGGTATCTGGCATCTTGACCGAAAGTTTCCTAATAAAATTTGTTCCCGCCAGTTAAGCCCGTTGCCAAAAGCGCCTATTAATTTTTTATCTGGGATCTTCGCTTCCACCGGGTCCAGGATATCTCATAGCGTCGTTGTAGCTTTTCAATATGGTTGACGGTGGCCATAAAACGTCGCAGTCCAGGTTGGCTCGGGATGACGACGCTTCTCCCTTTCTCCCCTTTCTTCTTCTCTTTCTTCCTACATTCTGCATGTATACATGCGTAAATCGATACACAAGCCGTGTATCGAGTGAGTGGAGGGAAGCGTGTGCTTGAGAAACCTTGTATTAAGTCGTTGTTCGCGCAACGCCAGATAAGTTCTCATTGTGTTTCGATTTTCGACCCCAATCGTAGTTCCACGAACCCTTGAGTCGAGGATCCTGTCCGTCTGTTGGCCGTTGTCTGGGCCAATTTCATCCGACACCTGCTAATTCTTAAGTGTTTCGCTTTCGTGGAATAGCTACCGGTCGAAGGATCGCGCTAATGGCTCGAGAACTAAATGATGTGCTTCCCCTGATACGTTGAGCATCACGGATTGTTAATAATCCTCGGCGGGAAGTATGAGTTTGGTGATATTTCGGGGAACAGAGCTCGTGGTAAGGTAAGGGGTGATAGCAAGATTTCTTGGTAGAAATTTGTTTCGTGGAATTGAAGAGAAATGTAGAAAAGAGAATACTAGTAAATGAGCTTGAATTCATGCGTGAGCTTATGAACCGGGCTTAATTGATTATTAGTCTCGGCATATATTTTATACAGATTCACCTTTACACAATAATTAGCCTAACAGACTGTTTTAATTTCACTAGTATTTATGTGTAAGTCAATAAAATGCAAGGAACACATTTCATCCCTTTAAAATTTTATAATAAAATCTGAGAATTGCTTCACCTTCTCTAATTTAAATGTCGCAATAATATAATCAAGTTGCTGACAATCCTTATTTCAAGTAGCCTTCTTGCTCATGTCAGTTCACGAACCGAATATGATAAATTTGAGAGGAATAAATTGCAGTTAATTTCGAAGAATTTATTTATGACGCAGTTTGAATGATATTTAATATGACCGGGCTGAAAAGCAGATGCAGGAAAACCGGCCAGTGTCAATGGATGCAACCAAATATCTGGTTTACCCACACAGGTCATCGACGTCGGCCGATGAATTAATTTTTCTGCGAAAACCGATACTTGTTTGCCGGTTCTTGTACCAATCGACGATACGGATCTGTTGCTGATAGTCACGCACATCTTGTTTTGGGTACGACAGCAACTAATTTATTTTTTCGAGCCCGTTTCGAAGGCAACGCGGCTCGTGACGAAGCCGGCAATAACTTGAAAGATTTAGAGACCTAAATGAACAACGATGGATCGATTCTTATTTCTATTCTCAAAAATGAACGTTCAAAGAGAAGATTCGTATCTTGCACACCTAATTCACAATATCGATACTTACAAACCATAATTGAATGCGAGTGTAATTAGAACCTATTGGTCGAAAACTTTTATTACCAAATACCCCGCACAAATCTATGGCGTAAAAAATAAAACATTGCCATTGGCAAGGCAATTGGGTAAATTTCTACTTGTTGATTGAGGTGACATCTAATTCATTAAACAAAAGCGATTGATTTGAATAAAGTGGGCAACTCACACACGTGTGATAGAAAAGAAAGGGAAGAGAGGAGAATCGTTCAAAGAGTAGAGGAACCAGCTCGTGGGTTCTCCTGGGCTCCGATTCTTTCTCTCTCGGTCAACGTTCTTAAACAATCGGCTCTGTTCGCGGCAATATCGTCGATAAGTATCTCAAGACGGCTCTCTCGGAGCCATGAGCTACGATCTACGTAGTGGTATGTGGTACTTTGATGGCGGCCAGCCAGAAGTAAATCTAAGGTTTACGAGGCAGTACCGCCTCTTACTAGCACCTCCTCGAGCACTCCCCAAAGTTTCCATGGGGTGTAGTATGTATCTGCGCGCGAGAGAGAAAGAAAGAAACGAAAGAAAGGAAGAAAGGTGAGTTGCACTCGTTGCACGGCCGCTCATAATTCTCATAATAAATCGCCTGGAACAACTGACGCCCGCTCCATATACAAAAGGAATCACCGACCTTAGAGGAGGATCGAGGCAAAACGGATCGACCAACAATAGATCGCCGTTGATCGCGAAACAATCGTTGTTGAGAAACGTTGTAATAACTCGCCTCCTCGTCGCTTTGAATCAACCGCAGAAACCAGCCCTCGATCCAAAGCTTCATTAATTTCTTCGATTATACGCTTGATAGTCGATGGCTCGAGCTACGCCATGCCGCTCGTCAAGGGTGAAGGACTGAATTTGCTTTTCTCTAGACGATTGCCTCAATTGATTCCTGCATTGCGTTTAACTGGTTTATTGTTTTAATCCTTGCCTATTATAGTTGACTGGAAATATTGTTGCGTATTCGAATCTTCCTGAAGTCTCATCGGCTATAAAGTATAGGCTACAAATTTTTTATTGCCACGACGTTAGCCCTTAATCGGTTGATACTAAATCACACCACAGAACGACAATTTTTCACTGAAAAAAATTCGCTTTCGAAAAGGACAGCCCGAAAGAGGGGTTTTATTGCGTACGAAATTTGGGAAAGAATTTAATCAGTCGACCGTTTTTTTTTTCAAATTCTCGAGGTATCGTGATAAATTGCTCGCGTTAAGGGGAGAAGAGTGGACTTGTCGGGATCTCAATGTAGGTCGCGAATGTTTCCCTCAAATTATACCCCAATATTTCTGCTCGATACACATTGTAACACCCTTCTCCGGCGATCTTTTTTAACCTAAAGCCAGCTCCCATAAAACGGGCACGGCGAACTGCGAGGAGGACCGTGTATAGTGGTGAAGCGCGTGGTCATAGGGTTCGATAATATAGTTATTACCGACAGGGGCCCCCTTCGGCCAGAAGAAAGCGACGAACCCCGCATTAAAAACCAATTTTTGGTCCCGAAAAAAGCTGCGCCGTTGCTCGTAATAACAGGCCTGGTAATCTATAGTAGGTTTTCTGTCCCGGCCTGAGGACCGACCCGCCAGGTCCACCTTCCTTCCCCCCTTCAACCTACAACGCAACCCCCTTTTTTCCCCTCCCATCTTTTCGTCCTCGTTCATCTTCGAGAAGTCTGGCTCTTGGGATAATCGAACAAATTGGAGCTCCAGCCTCCGCCAGGACGACTTTTTTTCAATTAAAAAGGGCCTCGATGCGTCCAACAGCTGTCGGCTGTGTTCCACCCTGTGTATATCTCTCTCCCTCTTTCGTTTTCGTGAGAAATTGGACCTCGTTGAATTTTTCTCCTACCACCGGAGTATACAATGTTTTGCGAAGGTTAGCTTACTTCCGTCGTGCCCGGAGACGGAGCATTTTTTCAAAAGTTTCTCGATTACGCCCGGATATGCTCGCCGTTTGGATGCAATAAGAGAGGATAATTCGGTTTTGGTAAGTGGTTCGATGTATTAATTTCGTGTATCACGTTTCGTAGATATCTGATTCTATAATGATGAAATTTTTGGAGATTTGTATAAGTCTATTTAAATTTAGAAGAGTTTTGATAAAAAGCATTTTTTCTTTTCATTGGAAAGAGATTATAGAGTCTATTATTTGGGAAGAGGGAAGGTATATTTCGTCTATTTATTTTTTTCCCCTTTTTTTTGGTGAATAGAGTTGTAACATCTGCGCCTTCCTCTGACGTTTTGACGAATTCGCCACCGCGTGCTACTAAATCAAAAACCAGTCGGAACCGCCAAAAGGAAGATAGGTTTAATAGATTTCGGCCAATTATCTTGCACAGGTACCCCGTTAGCTGTTTCTATTAGCCGTATTATTATAAGTATTTCATGGAAAGATGGCCAATTACGTTCAGCTTCACTGTAAGAGATAGTGCCAGCCCCTTTGTTAAAGTAGCCGCCAAATATCTTCTAATTTTCGTCGAAAATCAGAGTCATTCGTTCAAATTAACAGAAACACAGAACTAATGAGCTGTTATGCTGTTAATTTCGTCCTAAATGTTTTTCAAAAATTATTCGCTTATACAAGAGAGATTAGGTAAATTTTATTCGTAAGTAGAATATGACTGCGTTGGTCAGACATCTATTATTGCAATAGCTACTTTCAATCTGTCAAATTGCGAATGTAGGCGCGTTATTTATGAACAAATTACACGCGAAAGATAAACTATTATGTCCGTCTACTCGTATCACATTTGTATTGATCAAAGATAATTTTCAATCTATTCTTTGCTTATAAGTTTTATCAAACTGGATATCGTAACTATACACATAATGAGATAGAATTAAACTAAAATGACAAAAATGTAAATTACGTTGATGTAATTCTCAATAAAATTCTCGCATATTTACTAGATTGATTGAAGTGCCTGAATATTTAGGAGCAAACGATGGATATTTATGCAAATCATATGCAATGTTTTTCGAGACATAACTGAAGAAATGGAATCCAATTAGTGATTTTATTCAGTAAATACCATAACGACTACTCTATCCGTAATATTCGTATATATTTTTGCATGTTATATGAGGTCTACAATTTTATGTATGCAAATTCGTATCTTTCTGAACGCAACCGAAGAAATGAAACCCAAACATAAATATATTTCATCTAGTAGACATTGCGACAAATGCTCTTACTAGCAATATTTTATATATATTTGCATATTACGCGTATTCCACAATCTTTTCTCTCACATAAATTCCTATTTATAAATGCCAATATATATATACAAATATCTATTCCTAGAATATCCAATTAAACGACATAAGAAACTAGGAGTGACAAGAAAGATTGGGGATCGACCGATCGTTCGATCGAGTCGCGGAAGGAGCGCCGCGGGTCGCAAATAAAACGCATACATAGAGATGGTTACGTCATTGGTTGTGTCGGAGCAGGACGCGGTCGATCGGCCACCAGTAAATTTCTATTAACGGCGCGGCGTTCGAAACAATTGGCCATTAAATCGAACGGTCCCGCGGCAGATAATAACTGGCAATAATCGGGCCGTGGCCACCGGTTAGCGTTGTGGACGCTGCTGGGACCCTTCGGCTCACAGTTCGCCATAGCGAAACAAGCCGAGCATCGGTAATGAGAGGCTAATTAGAACACCCCGCCGATGGAATTATCCCCCGACGCTTCGAAATTCAAACTGGTTGCCGTGAGCGTTCCTCCTAATGCCCTCGAGACACGCGAAACAGCCAAGGAAGATAGACAGAGAGAAAACCGCAAAGCCTAGGAAGGTAACGGACTCCTTTTCTTCAGTCTCTTTTCTTCGCTGTGTTCCACCAAAGATCGCATAGCTGATGTTTATATGGGAAGAAAGTGGTGGTTCGTTTGATAAGTGAAATCGTTTAGTTGTGTATTGTTGGAAAAATCCAGTTGTCTGAACCTTTTGTGGACAAGGAGTTAATATAACAAGAATTCATGAAGTGAACGTTCACTGGTTCTTTACATTAACCACGATTTTCTGTTCGAATGATAGGAGAAGATAAGGTGTCGTGATGTGTGAATATAATCGACAATTGTTTCTTTAATCGGGTTACGATTAAAATTTCGTTGCAATGAGTGGGATTTAAAAAAGTACAATTCTACTGTGATTGAAAGTTTACAAGAAGAAATATCCTATTCATTCAATCGTATCGTTTTCAAAGTGATCCGGCAAAATATCAATAGGAGTATGTATTCACATATGAAGACAACATAAGAAAAACATAATATCCAAGTCCATGATTGTTGATTTTTTAACTTTTATGCCACTTAGTGGCCAAATAATGTGCTTTAATAGGAAATAGTTGAAGAAGAGTCGATTAGTCAAAGCAAAATTTACATGTCTGTATTATAAGTTTTCAATTTGATTGGTCAATTTGGGCGAATGTATAATGGAAGTGGCGATTTTGAGAAGAAGTATTAGCCACGTTTATTTCACTCGGCTGGAGGACTAAATTGTTCAAGCAGGTGTGTTGATGTCTGAAATTAGACGATCGTTTTGAGCAAATTGCCCAGGATATTACCGCGTCGTCGGGTTGATATCTCTTTTCGTAGAAGAAATACAGAAGTTGGAATAATTATCTACCATAGTTCTTCATTAGGAAATTACTCGTTCGGTATAGTAATCACGTTTAGGTTTAATAATCACGATGATGTGTCTAATAATCGAGTCTAGATAAAATCCTATTTTCTTAACCTCAGTTAAATATTCTAACTACCTAACTTGATTAAAGATTCATATCTAAAACTATTAAATATTTATGGAAAAATGATTAAAATATCGATTAAAACGATTAATGCGGTAGTTCCATTACTGAAAACTATAATTTACGGCATGGAACTATAAAACATTAATTAAAAATCCTGAAGTTTTGAAAAGAGACATTTGCGCAAAATTTTATATTTTTAGTATGTTAACAAAGAATAGGTAATATAAATTCCATCACCAATAAACGTGATGGATCACCCAATATATTCTTAACAAATAAATCTCGTTCTCTCAAAAACGGAATCACCACGAGTTTAGAATGTTACACATATAGAAATACGCATGTAGAATGTTCCCTTTTAAATAAGTCAATTTTCACGAAAACAGAAGCAAAAAGGCATCGAGCTTCTGGTTATGAAAATTATGGTAGAAAATTCACGGTGAAACGATAGTATCGCACGGAGAGGCCAAAGTCCATATATCTGTCAAACGATAGAAGCAACGAAGTCGATATTGTTCAATGATACAGAGACAGGATCGGTAGCGTGAAGAAGGAGATACCGAAGGCCGTCGGTAAAGGAAAAGAGAGGCCAGTTAACTGCGGTTCGCTCAATTTACAGCCGTGTATAATTAACCGGGGCATGAAAAACGGCCAGCCACGTGCTATCTCGCGCGTTGGGATACCGGAGATTTATAGTTATTAATTTTATAATAGACTCATCAAGTGGCGTTTGTGTGACGTTGTCGCTATCGCTCTTGACTCGGCGAATGCGTTCAATGAAAACGTAACGAATCTGCAATTCTCTTCGGTCACTCCTCAAAATGCTCCTTCAAATTCAAGAGTTTTAATTCCTACCACATCCTTTTTTGTGGCACAGATACTTATTTTGTTGCAACGAACTTATCCTTTTTTATCTTGTAAAGGGCAATCCTAAAGGGAAATCCTAGTAATTTACAATTAATAGTTCAAATAACTTAAAGTCGATTGAAAAACTAAAAGTAGACAAACTAGGCTTTGTGTGTTATACTTAATAATTTCTAATATTTCAAATATATTCGAATATATTTCTTTTTTTACTTCTCTATCGGATTAAATAAGAATAATATATTAAATATGGAAAATGATAAGTTCAAAAATGAAGTTTAAACGAAGAACGTGGAAGGAGATGCTAATTAATTTGTAGTTTACGGCATCTATACTTCACGTTCGTGCGTAATATATCAGTGTAAGTTATAACAGGTGAGGATGAATGTCATCGATAAAACAGATTTTGCTAATGTTTCGAGTAGGAATAATTTTTTTATTACATTCCTCCGCGTGTATATTCATGAAATCATTTTCCTCCGGAAAGCCGCGGATTTTACGTGGGGCAATAATTGAGGATACACGTTAAATTTATAATGTATGCGTTAAATTACAAAGTTAAGTGGCTTTTATAAATTTTGTTGCTTCTGATTGGTTCGGATGGCCGATGGTACCGGGACTCCTGTAAGCGGAAATTTAAATCGATCGACGGCCGATTCTCGATTCCATTAAAACACAGTTAAGTCATTCCCCGTATTAATTGATCAAATTTTCCAGATAGACTACTTGAAAAACGCGATTAATACCGACAATTTGTATTCATAACTCAGCAACGATGTTTGATCTCCGTTTCTCCCAAGCATCTTAATAACTTGCGTTCAACAACATGCACGAGGATAATTTGTTAATAATTTTCATTAAAAGGATAACAGCAGTGGAATATAAATGAGAGGGGTACGTTTGAGAAGTATATTTGTTTTTTATTAGGATTAAGCCGTTTTACTCGTTGACGTCTGTAATATATTTTTATGCTAACCTTATTTCCGTTTCAATGAATTTTAGAATATATTTTGTATTAACAATTATAATTGGTTTGCTAGAATTCATATTCGAAAGAAGGACAAGCAATTGAGGTTAAAAAATGATCATGTTCAATGTTTCTTAATCAAGAATTTTTATTACCAAAAGCTTCGTTGCTTTTTCCTCTTGGAACAAAACATCTTCAAAAATATAAATTTTAAGTTCAATCATCGATTTGACGTTTGTCTTGTTATCTTTGTGCATCGTTTATTGATGAAGTTTTATAGGCGTGTCTACCACGTAACCATTGTTCCATCTTGAATTCCCAATAACCGAATCTACCGCCTGTTTTTTATAAATCCAGTGAAATTTCACCAGAGTAATCAGTCATCGATCATCTGTCTTTCGTAAAAGTATACAACGTCTTTCAAATTATAGATATATGTATATTTAATAATGTGCCAAAAGCAGAAAGTCTCCTTTAGAAAATTACTTTCAGAAATAATGCACAGCTATTGTATTCTAATTAACCACATTTCGAAATAATGATTTGATGATTTTCAAGTCGAAATTAATACATGTGGTTGAAAATTTTCATACGTTTAATTCGTCCACGCTTTTTTTATGCTATTATATAGTGATTCTTTGCAATCACGTTTCTACTAAGTACTGCGAATTTGGCGAAATTAATAATCTAAGCATCTAGTTGTTAATTGCTACTATAATTAGCGTTTAATGGCGGATTTATAACGAGAGCCATAATTTGATCCATGTTGGTCTCAATTAATTGAAAATGTAATTCGTAATTTAATATGAAATTAATTGCGAAAGTAATTACATCGTCTACATCTATTGAACGTCGTCAACGTATAAACGTAATAATTTCTATCAAATAGAAATTGATGATTTAATATTTTTTTTTTACTAAAGTTAATTTCCATTAAATTAATTTCCAAGAAGCAAACGTGCCAACTAGATAAATAAGAAGAATAGATAATAAGATAGTTTCCTTCTCCTACCATAAACTTCATAAATAGACAATTATCTCCCAAGTATCTTAATTCGATTGTTACTTTTAATGAATAAACATCAGATCATTAATGTAAGAGACGATCATCTCTGCATTTTAAGGGGGAAAAATATTATTTTTACATTTTTCTCGTTGTCTAGAGATCCAAAAAATGGTACATATGTATGTGTTATGACATTATGAGAAAAACCCATTTGTTATGCGCTATACTATCTTTTACCTCAATTAAAGGATTCTTTAATAAAATTCACAAAATAATATGTTTGTGTTTATTCGTCACAGGTACTGTTAATTATATGTGTAGTTAGTTGAGTAAATACACATTTAATGACAACGGAGAGATTGGGGTTAGGAGATCTCTTAAAATGACTAATCCCGATCCTTTAATGAGAAGTATCGAAATATGAGAAGTAAAGAACTTTAATACAAAGTTTCGAAGCGAAAATCTCGAAAAAAACAGCCCTGTTCACGACTAAATTAGTTTTAAGTTCGAAGAATTCGTGAAAAATCGTCGTCTCGTTTCCTAGAATTTTGACGATTCCTGGAAGATGACGTCATTTCCAAGAATTGTAAGCTTTTGTATCAGGAAATACTGATACCATAGGAAGTGGCACGAGTTCACCGATTTTCGGGTTCTCACCAAGATTTTCCCCTTGTTTACAAAATTCCGTTTGTTTGTTTGGTTTTCAATGCTATGTATACTTTCAATTTGTTTATTTATATTTGGGTTTGTTTGTTTACATTTAAAATGTAAACACACGTTTGTTTGTGACAAGTTTTGAAATTCTATGAATCGAAACTACCATGTCATGCTTCGAGTTTGTCAAATAAAAGGAAAAAGGTTCGCAGGATTCATCTTTCATCCTACTCTTCAAATTTAATCCCTATTGAAGGGGAATTATGAGCTTCTACTTGATAAAGGATACAATCCCTTAGAAGTCACTTGTTCCTTCATCTTCAAGGATATTATATCATTCTAGAAGTATCGCGTCTTTTTTCTTATTATGTGCAGAGATAGAATTATTTATCGTAATTAATCAATGATGTATTAAAGTTACTACTAGCTTCCTGCCAAGCTTCTTTTAAATTAAGGCTAGGCTAAGTTAAGTTAAAATAGCATGGAAATATGCGTTGTTTTGGATTCAATATTATAAAATATGCAAGTGCCTAATAATATCTATAGTACATAACCCATCACTTCTAACAGTTCTTAAATTTATGTATATATATATATCATATATCACAGTAATTTTTATCTGTAAAAAAATCTAAAACGATAAATTTATGTCCCTCAATCAATGATTAATATCGATATCGTCTAAAATATTCGCGATTTTCGTTCTTATTTGGTTGTTGATTCGATCAGAAGAGAAAAGTGTGGCAGCCAAATGGTACACATAATCATTTCACTGGTTACTGAGGTAATGAAATCTTGTCTAACCTTTTAATGAAATCAGTGATCGCGGCAATACGTAATCAGACGTAATAATACGGCTGAAAGCAAGCTACGTGTTCGTATTATGCATAAATGGACAACACTCTGCTTACACGATTACAAAACATCCCATTAAATTTATTACGTATGTCTGCGAGACATGACTAAAGCGATCTTATTAAGTCATCGATTGCCTTAATAAGATTCTGGTTAAGTCCGCGTAACCGTAGTAAAAATGAGTGATTGACAAAACAACCAAGTATTATACAATCATCCGTACTCTTCTGATTGCCACGAGAGAAAGTATGTAAATTTCTGAGCTCACATTTATTTTTCTGATTAAAAATATTACTGTTGTCATTCTGGGATTCTGAGTTTATAGTTATATTTATGGTTAATAGTTATATAGAATAAGATTTTCGATGGAAATAAAAAAATTGAAGAAAAGTGAAGAGATTTTATATTACAGATTTTGAGAGATTTTATATTATACCATAATGTTACTTCTAATATTCTAATATATGTATATTACGATCAAACTGCGAAATTTGTGCATTTATGAAAGATTTTAAAAGCGCAAGAATGTATAGAATGTACGTAACATGATAAAATACATAGAGTACAACGTTTGTTATAGTATTTAAAAATTGAAACGAACTACTGCCTAAGTCTTGCTTCTTTCAATTGCATTTATAAAAATACGAATTTACATAAATATTGGCAATCTAATTAGAATATTCTGTTATATAGTTAACAGTCATAAAAGATATCGTGGCCACAAAAAAGTTAGAAAAGAAATTAGGAATTGATACAGAGTAGAGATTTCGCGGTGGTTTTATTGATAGTAAAATATATTTACCATGGATCTAGTAACTGTGAACCAACCATCTTATGTAGGTAATAGGTCAATTTATAACGTGACGATAATTATCTGACGCGACGTTTCAGTTTCAGCGGTATCGACTGTGACTAATGGGAAGTCGATGAACTATCACACTCGTAATGAATGCAATGGAATCTACTGTAAACATAAATTATTTTACAAAGACGAACGAACTATAATTCATCGATACTTTTTATTTTGAGGGCAGATGCAACCTAGGCAAAGCGGTTTTCACTCAAGTCGGTAATCATCAAGCAATTACTCGTCAGTTATGTTTCACACAAATCACGGTTAGGCTGGCGACAACAGCGACTTCTCCTTAATAAACATGAATCCTGCATAAATTGTTAGGAATAATTAGACTCACTACCGTATATGTAAATAACGATGAAGAAAACGTGGCAGAATATATATTTTCCAAGTTATTGTCGAAATTATTTGAGCGAAGATAATTTTTGCAATTCTTTAAATATACAATAAGATGTCAATAAGTTGTCTTAATTGAAATTACAATTACCTAAAGTTGAAATTAAAGTTACCTAAAGTTTATATCGTTTAAAAAAGACGTCTATATTTTCTCGACTCCTTGATATATCAAAGTTTATCGGATAATTTCCTAATGAATATTATAAAACTTCATTAATCCCATGGATATTATCTATTTTGTTTTATCTCAAGATAAATTATTCCCATTATTGACCGAGGATGATGCCAGTTTCTAATAATAAATTCTCACTAAAGAATTCTAAAATAAAATCCACCTTGCAACATCACTTCTTCTTGAGGATATTATCTTCGGGCTATCTATCTTAATATTTAACCCTTGAAAGGGTTAAACAGTTGTCCAACCTACTTTCCATCACTTTCGATCGTTCTCAAGGCAAAATCGATTCGAAGGGACCAAAAGCTTGCAACATGAACCTAACGAGTGGCCAGGCTCGGCCAAGACAAATGATAAGGGCGAGTTCGATCGAATTTATCAAAGAAATAATAAAGAGGAGTATCCTTGGCGCTGACCATTCCGGACAAGCACACGGAAAAGGTGTGAACTGTTTAAGCCGAGGTGTCGGCTCGTCAGCAGTCAGGAAGGTGTTGGGCCACGATCATTTATTATCCCGAGATTGAATTTCTCCTCGGCTCGACCAGCGCCTCGGTTTAATTAAAATATCGTTATGGGTAGGCGTGGATTCGTGCCGCCGTAGAACGTTTCTGCCTCGTCTGCCTCTCTTTTCGAAAGCCGTCCGCGGTTAAACGAGCAACACACTGAGAAACCAAGGAACAGGAGACGATGGAAAGCACGGGGCTTCCGTTCCCTATCGTTCAGTTTCGGAGAAAATCGGAACACGGCTGAAATATCGATCTCGGCTTCGGAGATTAGGAAAGTAGAAATCGAGGCTGTTACGTTTTCTAAGTTGTCAGCTGATAACTTCTATTACGAAATATTTATTTGAAGTCCGAATTTGACAATATCAGTATTAAATTTTGTCCGTTATTATCAAAGTTATTATCACGTCAAAGAAAAAGAAATTTATTATAAAGGACGTGTATTAAATGGCAAGAAGGTTTATAAGTAATTCAAATTTAGAATCTCGCTATTCATTGTGATTAATAATGAATTTATAAGAGAAGATTTTATAAAAATTGTTTTATAAGGACGAAAAAATGTCTTTCATTTAGTGTGATGGATATTTTAGTTCGTTTACTAATTTTTGATACTGATTGTATGTTCTTCTAAGAAGTATGAAGTAGTACTATTAATATTTTCTTCCACTTTGTTTCGCTGTACTATACCTGATCTATTGAATCTTTTGAATAATAATATGTCTTTATATCAACTCCTAGAAAAAGGACAAAAAAAAAACGTAAAGGTAAAAATCTT
This sequence comes from Bombus flavifrons, assembly GCF_040668555.2. Lineage (NCBI taxonomy): Eukaryota > Metazoa > Arthropoda > Insecta > Hymenoptera > Apidae > Bombus > Bombus flavifrons. Next base: position 2,922,861 of record NC_138455.1, on the reverse strand, counting down.
AGCGTATCAAGGATTATAAATGAATCTTACTAAATTTAAAGTAGTCTTAAAATTCTTTCCTGCAATAAATAACTACATGGAATTACGAAAATTTAAAAACCAGTTATCATAAGGGATATTGACATCCACAGAAATCTTTAAAATATTCTTAGAATCTGTTCGAGATGAAATATTCGACTTGTATAACAGCATTCCCTCTAATAACCTCTATTTAGAGCAATTACTTTCACGTTGGAATCGTGAGCATTTTCTTACGATATAATATGATTCTATATCGTAGGTGGTCGATTTCGTGGAACACCGCGCACGAATCGTGTCGTGATCGTTCCCAGAAGGATTCGTAATTAAACGAAGAGATCGCATTCCGATACACGGGGCCGTTTCTCTTGGTGCACATACAATCAGCATAAGCAATCGTCTGCGTGCGAATTCGGACTGAGAATATCGGTGCGTCTGTCCGGAGAAAAATATTGTTATAAGGCGAGCATCCCTCGTAAATATCGTACCGTTAAACTTATCCCAGCAGTTCAAGGGGGAGGAGGGCTGTTTCATCCCCTTAAATTTAAGACTAGCTATGCGCAAAGGCGCACGTCTCTCTTAAATTTTCACGCCGAGTAAAATATTTTGAGGAAAGTGACGTGGAATCGGAAGATAGAAGATAATATCTTGATTGGTGATAAATTTTATTCAAACGCCGGTACTCTGGCATTTATTGTATCTTTTCGTTATTTTTCACTTATCTCGTGAAATTTATGATTCGAATTGAAAATTCCAAATTTCGGAAAATGTTATTACCTTCTATGATTAGAATTCGAGAGAGCATTCAAATAAATAAGAAAGCCAGAAAATATTCGGAACGTTTCAAGTTCTTTCGATTACGAGGAATTTATACACACGGCTATAACGCCGAACGAATTAATATAATAAGAAAGGCGTTTCTTCTAGATCGATAGAAACTCTTCGGAGTTTTCTCGAAAGTACACACATTTCAACAAATCACCCCCAAAAACGCCCACCACACTGCTATCCCAATTATCCCAGTGCCACCATTCTCAACAAGAAATCTAAAAATCTTCGAAATCCTTAAAACCCTTCTAAATCTCTCAGCTACCATATCAACCGGCAAAATCAATCCTTTCACCAAAAATTAGGACCTGCACAGATCTACCACACCCACCGAGCTGTTCGTCTGTGATACCAGGTCCACGGAGCCATTAAGTCCAGACCAACGAGGGCGAAAGATCGAAGCTGGTTACCGGGACTTATATAAAATGCTCGGTGGTCAGAAATCTGGAGCATCATCTATTCCCGGAGCGGATTCCCATTAGTGGGAAGCAGGGCTCTGGATTCGGGTCGGCGCGTTTGTCGAAAAGTATTTCGCGCCTACCTCGGCACGGCTGGTCCCGCGCTGCGGGTTTAATTAAAAATTAATCGGCGCAAATTAATTTAAATGCAAAAAGTGGGGCCCCGTCGGTGGTTGGAGCCCGAGGGGGTGGAGCAGCGTTCGGTTGGGAGGCGGGGCCACTGAGTTAGGCGATCGTTACGGTGCACGGCCGGCGATAATCGAAAAGCTCCGGCGATCCGAAACAAAAGAGTTGAAGATCGCGGGGCCTCGATGGGTGCCCTCAGTGTGGTGGGGAGTGAAACGGGGCCCGGTGCGTTCGAGGATAGCCGGCACAGCCTCCTCTTGGAAACTGGTTCAGAGCACCAGAGATCGTTAATACCTCGTTATCGCTTGGGTCAGGGATCGAGGTATATCGATCACTTTTCGATCAGCAGACTCGATAATGCGGATCGACTCGCTTCGAAATACCGTGTCGATTATCTGTCAACCGATCGTTTAACGGAATTACAAAATCCAAGAGACAGTGGTAGCTACATCTTTTATTAAGGGGCAAGGTGGGAGCCTGGCTATTTGTCAGTGTTCCACTGAATGATGGGATCAATTGTTTCTTGTTTGGGGGAGTGGACGGATTGCTGGAAGATTGGTGGGTAAACAGCAGGTAGATTTTCGTGGCTCGCCCGTTTCTTCTGACTCCAGAGGTGATAGTTAATTTAGTTTTCTATTTGTGGATGTACGATGAGGTTTTTTATAGACTGTGGGATAGTTTATAGACTAGAGATAGACCGTGAATTGTTTATGCAATTTTATATTTTTATGAACGTGACTGAAGAAATATATTCTACTTGGAAATTTCTTTCATTTACTAAATGTTATAATAAGCGATACTGTTTGAACATTTTATATCCTTAAATTTCTCACAAATGCACAAACATCTGCAGTCTAGTCAAGAACATTTACAAACGAGACTAAAGCTCTAGAATTATAAAAGAAGATTGCATAAACTGGTAATCAGTCCTCCTGCTCTATCTATGGTATGTTACACTACTTAAATTTGTCGAGTGAAATATCTGTATCTTTATCTCTGTTGTGCTCTATATCTACTTTTTTCCTTTATCGGTCTAAGAGCACAGTTCTACCCAATTGCATAAAATATTCTGTATAGGTATGACAAGTTGTTGCGAACATCTTTCCTTTATATCAAATAGAAAGCACAAAAATTTCATTAATAACTGTAAAGCCATTCAGAGGCACTTTAAAATACACGAACCGAATTCTGGGCATTCATTTACGGCACCTTGCAGCTTGCTGTTGGAAGAAATGCAACGCAATCGATCGCAGCAAACGGTCGATCAGGTGCAAAAGATCGCTCTGAACTACGTGCTACCGGTGCACGCAATTTATCACGTGGTTATTAAACATTATACACATCCTGAATCAAAGATCTATCTCGGAGAAAGGGAGAGAGAAAAGCACATAAAATACAATCCTAAGCGGTCGGAATTAACTTAATCACACGTCGACTGGAACACGAGCAATCATGGGATCGGAAACGAGAACAACTTCATCGAGGTTGGCTGGTGCGCCTTCGGTAAATACGAGGCCGTTTCTGTCTCGCTCTTTCGCGATCGTTCCTCTCCACGATATTGAATCTTAATCCGTTCTGGAAACGATGCAAATCGGCCGTGGATCATGATCGACGCGAGATCTTGTCGGATTAAATTCCAGGGGGATAACGAGAGCCTAATTACGAGGACGACTTCCGACAGGCTGTAGTTTGGACCCGTTCCCCGCAGCCGGCTCTTGTAATTTCCGCTCGATAATTTTACGATGCCACGTTTATCACGGAGTCATCAAAGTTAACGCGACGACCGATAGCAGAGGTGGATTTCACAGACCAGACCTGAAAGCCATAGTAATCAACTCTTGAGATGCGAGAGATGGCCGAGGCAGAGGAAACTTAGAGAGCCCGTCTTCGCGCAATCGTAAATCTCGCGTATGATTCCAGCTTGCAGATAAAAACCATCGTGCGTTGTTATTAATTCGACGAAAATATTGCAAGGATGCGACATGTAACGGTCTTTCGGCTGTTAAAAAGCGAGATGTGATTGATGGTGGATAGACTTGTTGGTTATGTTGTGTGCACTCGGAGAAAATTATGGTTTTTAGAAAAAGTTTGGTAAGAAAAACGAATAGAGGGATAAGGGGAGGTAGCTTTTATAGGAGCGTGGTGGAATTTAGAAACTCCGAGGTATTCTTCGGAAGTTGATAAAACGAACGTGGATGAAACGTTATTCGTGTAAGAAAATTGCGAGAATATCGACTAGATAAATTCTTTATATATTTAATAGAACTTGCTCATAATCGGAGTACTATCAAGATTGCAGTTGAAAATTATAGGGGAAGACGATAATGCGGTAAGTTATATTTTTCGAGAGAATGATTATAAAATTCAGCGCGTTATTGTACACGTTATCGAAACTGTCTTTATTTTTTGGAGCTGAACGTATATTGTTCCACTATCTTCATTATTTTAAGAATATTGTCTAACGTAATATTAAAATATTCAACGTATTAAAATGTTTCCTGTTTTAAACAATTCTTTAGTTTTTATGAAACATCGTCAACTTATTAGCTACTTTAAGATGCTTGTATCTTTCGACCTAGCAATTTATTTTCATTTTCAACTATGTCGGACTAGAATATCATTCTTCAGTAACAGAATGACATTAAAAACAGAAAATTGATAAGAATGTACTTACCACGTTTTCTCCTGTGACCTTCAATTCGAAAACAAAGCTTCCCCCGGAAAGTATCAATTACTCGACCGGAAAGAAAGAAACTTTCTAGACCGGTCCGAATTCGAGATTCCATCGCATAAATTTACATCTAAATCAATCTGCGGAACTATTAAAACACAAGCAGCGAAACAGGGGCTCCGGAAATGTTCTGCTATCCCGTTGGATTCGTGGTTCGCGAAGATGAAGAAGAAGAAGACGAAGAGAAAAATGAAGAAGAAGATGAAGAAGAAGCAGAAGAAGAAACAGAAGAAGAAGAAGAAGAAGAAGAAGAAGAGGGTCCAAAACGAGAAAGGACACGGGAGGCGTGGTTGTTGGATGATTTAACATCGAGGGTCCGTGTCTCTATTCGGCTGAACCGCAAAAGAAGAAGGCGATGCCACAGCAACAGCAACAACAGAGGGCTAAACAACGGTCCTCGCTCGCGCGCGTTTTCGGGGCGGCAGCTTTACAGCCGTTTAGTGTTTTACGGCCGTTTTATGAACGCCGTACTCTCCTTGCTTCTATCGTGCGAGAAAAGGAAGAAGTACAGCTCGCTCTCTCTAACTTTTAGACGCCTCGCGCATCTTTTACCAGACGATATCCGGGAATCATGCATATCAGACAGTATACCTCTGTACAAGCTCTGTTCTGCAATTCTTCCGACACGCAAAAAGCGACTTGGGCGGACGAAACTCCTTTCATAGCTTTTATAATTTTCAGCTGGAATTCGCGGTGTTGTTCCGTAAAGAGTGAAAGTAAGGTGGGTTAAAGATGCTTCCAAGTGGATTCTGATCCGATTGATGATTTCTCGGGTTATGTTAGACTTAGATACGATTGTCCTTCAAGTATTTTAAGTTAGATAGAGGATAATTTAGATTAGAAAAATGTGTAATAGATTTAGGTAGATTTAGCGATTGAACCTCTCGGAAACTAAGCCGATTACTCCACTTTTTGTTAACTCCTTAACCCATAATTAAGCGTACTCATCATCCACAGCGGAGACTTTCAAAAAATCTAATGACCATTCAAAGTATGTTAATACTCGCCTCTCAAAATGATCAAAGCTTCATCAATAATGTAGCGGAGAATTCATCTGAAAAAATTCCGTTCAACTTTACGTCAAATTTAGAATAATTAATCTCGAAGAAACACGAAAAAAGTCCATCATAAGGCAGCAAGTTCTTCCGCAGCAACTCGAAGATTCGCGGCGTGCGCGCGAGTCCGTTGCTTTCCAGGCTTCACCCAAGGAATTTAGAGACTAGTCTCCGGGCCGACAACCAATCATCCCGACAAGGGCGAGAGGGAGGCGAAGCAGACCAGGAACGTAATCTTACGTATCAATTAGCTTCACGGTCCGAGGGGCTTACCCCCCGCGGGCCTTTGACCGTGCGCCGCTTCGTCTTTCGAGGTGTGAGAACCGAGACACGGAGCGTACAGTCGTTTTACAACGTCTTCATCGTCCTCTATCCTCTGCTCTTTCTTTCACATTATCCATCCTCCTCTTCTTGGCAGCAGGGAACGGAGAACGCATCTGGACAGGTAAAAGAGAGCCCCTGGGTTCGCGTTGCATCGAAACCGATGGCCCAATACTTGACAAGTCATTCTCACCAGTGGGTGGAAGTTTTGGTAGCTAATGGCCTGGTGTAATTTAGCTCGTTGATTGGAATTCACTCGGCGTTTGTTCCTAGATCCCGTTCAACCGGTTGTTATTAGCGTTTCTGCGCAGCCAAGTTTCGGACAGTGTCCGTTAACGAGCATCATGGATATGTTTGGCCTTTCGACGATGAATTTAATGGGATTACTCTGGGGGTTGTGAGAAGTGTTGTTTCTTTGGGAATAGGATGATGTTTCGTCCTCTTACTTGGCACGGGTTGTACGTGGACTATTACTTAGATTTGAAAGATAAAGAGTTAATGAACAGTTGTAATTAATTTCTGAACTAATTGATTAGGCAAAATGTTACAATTCTAAGCAGTAATTTTCTTTCAATATACGTCTGTTACTGATATGTGTTTGGTAAGATTGGAAGAAATCTTAATTTCTATCAAGAATTGGAAAATCAAATTTGAGAACTACTCCCACATTTAGGTGAATATTCAATATGTAGTAATTGAAGAGAAGTAACTGAAGTTGATGTACACTAAATGGCTAGAAGTAGTCGTAGAAATATATCCGTCGTTAGACGGATTCTAAAGATTCTATTAGACAAAGTGAAGACACAAACGGATAATCCTGGGATTCGATCTCGTGACTGAATAAGATGTTTGTCCGGTGGCTGACCACGGTGTTTCCGAGAGTGTTAACAAGTCCTGATCGTTTTCGCCGGGTCGAAAGGATGGAGAGCTTTATGCGGCCGTGCGGACGCAGTGCCAGGTGTTGGCCGCATAATGTATTACTTAACACCCACCAAAAAGGACCCACGTGTAGCCACGGGGGGCCTAATCCATCCGGCTGAATCGTCTTCCAACTCGTATTCTTTCTCTCCTACTTTTTCTACCAAAAAGAAACTGCCCCAAAGAAGAAGAAGAAGAAGAAGAAGAACCATAGAACCAAATTCCAAACGTTACGAAGCAACTTTATAAATTCAGCTAAGTTTATGGTACTTTTTAATAGAATTTTCTATGTTTATAGATTACATTAGAATGTATTGTTATATTATATTATATTACAATATTTGATTATTATTAAATTATATTATATTCTATGTTTATATATTAAATTATGAATGTTATTGCAAATTCAGACTTTTACCAATATGATTGAAGAAATGAAAAGTAAATGGAGATTTGTCTCGTTCTATAAATATTCTAACGATACTTATTTATAAGTATTTTATATCTTAACGATACCTTATTTCACTTCATATATTTTTACATTCTTGCGTACTATGTGCATTGAGAATTCATGCCTGGAAACTTGTCTTGTAGAAGGAATGCAGATCTGATTAATTTATAGTATAGTAGGACCACTTTCCGTGATGCAACCTTAAAAGTAGAGACACAACACGTACTCTGGTTATCGGCTATAACATATATCGGCTATGTGCATTCGATATTGGACTTTGATCGACAGGATGCAATACCGGTCAATCTAAATGCGTGATAAAAGGAATCTGGATCTGACGATGGAATTTGCATCGCGAGAATCGAACACCTGACGTAAATACGCCCCTTAGATTAGCTGTGCGTTTGCCGGAGCAAACCGACGACCCGTTTCACCGAAACCAGTAATTTCGAGACTTGGCAGACTCGGTGAGCCCAGTTGGACGCGTGTGACTAGGTATTATTCCGTGCCCGAAGCGGTACGTGCCACGTCCATTACTTTTTCGTGGTACAACGTTCAATTTCCAAATGGAAATGGAACGAAGATTATCGAGTCCATTTCAATAAAACGTTCTACTTTGTTCATCGCTGTCAATTTCAACAGCAACTTCATGAGCAGAAAGGATTCTTTAAACCTCTGACACGATTGATCGATTATTATTATATTGCGCCTCAATTCTTCGACGATGATGAAGCGTATGGTTGTATATTAATGAGATATCTTTCTTTTTTTTCCTATTCCATGGAAATTTTATAGATCCTGTTGGAATGTTCAGCCGTTAACGTGATTATCAAACTCATTTTTATTTTGAAAATATTTATTTGGAATAAAAACATGATGGACATTTCTATCGTATCATTACTCGGTTGATAGTTTTCTTCTTCTCTTTACAGCAATACCTTACAGTGTATTATACATACAGCGAGGGATGAAAGTATTTGTACAGTTGGAATGTAGAAATAAAAGTATCAATATCATTTTTATTATCCAATATATTCAAATATATATAATGGTTTATTATAATAACATTTACATAAATAATGTAATTGTGTAATAGAACATACTTACGATATAAGAATCCATTTACTCATACGTGTTCACTGTTTTCTAACATTCGTTCATCCGACTATTCTTTCCTACTTAATCGACATCGGTGAAGACCGACCACCCTCTTAATTTTCCGTCACCTACTCGTTGACTTCGACATTACGCAGTGTCAAATATATGTACTCACAACAGTATTTTTGCATAGATGGTCAACGTACCGAAGAACCACTACGATCGGTTAACCTCTACGCACATAAGCACAAAGAATCCAGCTTATTCCGGGGCTACAAGGCTCGGTTAACGAATTCAGATGGGGCACGTTCACACCTCCGGCTGATTAGGCCGAGCATAATTTTCTGTGTCGAAGCCGCGGCCGTGGTCGGACAGGGCCGTAGGTCGTTGGATGCGGACCCCATGAGCCCTCTCGCCTCTCTCGATCCACCTCTCGATCCCATATCCCCATAGGTAGGGGAATGGCTTTTGCCAGGCACAGAAGTGGGGGAAAGGGTGGAGCGGTGGGGACCGGATGGAAGGGGAGAATAGTGGCGTAGAAGGTGTCGGGCAATACTTTCCAGGTCGTCCGTCGCCGCTTGACGTCTTAATGCACGTCGAGAATAATCTCACCGCCAATTTATTACACTCTTTCTCATTTCTTCCCGGCCTCTCCCCTCCGTGTTGGACGTGCCAGGCTGCCACCCCTTCTTGGCCAGCCTCACGGCGCACCTACCGGACCCTTCTCTCCTTTTGTACCCTCAGCCGCGAGTAGTAGAGCGGCTCGTTTCCTCCTTGTTTCGCCGATTGAACCGGCCGCTACTCGATCCCCGTCCCCTCGTTTGCCCTTTTTCTCGCTCCTCCAACGACCGTCCGCCGACCGTGGCCTACCCTTCTTCTCTCTACCCTTCCACTTTTTCTCTCTCACGCTCGTTTCTCTTGCGTTGCAGCCCGCGGCCAGCCTCGCACCTAATAGAATACGTAATTTGAATTTTTGAATTACGCCGCCGCGGCCGAGACTCCGAGGGGGCGGACGACCCACAAAAATAGCGAACGCGCAGCGCTAAACCTCGACGACAGCACCGCGACGCCGCGCGATAAATTTATCAAGTTTACGGCGATTTTTTAGTTTTGCATCTTCTGACTTTTTCTTGTTCTTCTTTTGTTTCTTCCCTTTGGCCTCTTTTTTTCGTTTTTGCAAAAGAGATAAAGAAGAACCCTCCCTGGTGTTGGAGGACGGAGCATCGGTTGGGTGGAATCCGGGGAAATCCGGCCACCGGGAATAATCGATGCAGAGGCATCGGTCGTGCTGCGGAGATTAATCGAGTTTCAATTTTGCCGGAACGAGGGATCTTGTTTTTCTTGGCAGGTTTTTTAGGTTGGTTACTCTGGGCGGGGTTGGGTTTGATCGGTGAAGAATTTGATTAATGCGATAAACAGGTTTTTTTCGTAGTAATGGGAGTTGGCTACGTTTGTTATTGTCGATAGGTGGGTTTATAAAATTGGTAGAGATGTGGCTAGGTTGTTGTACGTGGAACGAGCGATTTTGCAAACATAGAAAGTGGATTTAGTGGACGAACGTGCCCGTTAAATTTCGTTTATTACGCATCGATCTAACGCCTGGACCAGTCGAATACAATATCACCATTGGTTTGTCAATTGTTTTATTCTGAAATGGTTAAAATATGTCGAATCCGACCGATAGTACGACGGATTATTTACGAAGTTCGTTAATTTTAATAAGATTAGAAATTTCATTTTAGACGCTGAAAGCTCTATGAAGAACTCAGCCATTTTATTTGGCAAAGTTGTTTCGCTTCTCATAATTTTAAACCGTCCGAGAGTATTTCTGCAATATTTCAGAAGAAATTAAAGAGCCATTAACTGTTCTAACACTTTCGAAAGAGGTGTCCAAATGTAGCTGAGAAAGTGTTCGGTGTGTCAGTGATAATTACAATTCCGATAAATAATTTCAGTGAAAAGAATTTATATTTTCAGAGTATCGTCCGCTTCTAGCTGGCATAACTTGTATTAAACATGGGTCTAATTTACATAATTTCATCGTAAATCCTACTCCAAGTTCTGTGTCCGTTTTCGTAAGTTCTAACGCCGCTAACTTTTTCATTAATATTCTCGGCACAACATGTTTTTGTGGAACTTTGCTCACGAAGTCGAATATCGATTTAAAGAAATTTTAATATGTTAGCTATCAGAAAACAGAATTATATTAACTGTGGTTTGTACGATGAAATATTTCCTCGATAATCTATGATTTTACGATATTTCACTATTTTTGAAAATTAATTTCGTGCTACTGAAGAGTCTCAAACATTTCCCTGTTTCTCGGCAGAATAATAAATGTTCCCCTTTTGATTTATTGAGCTTGAAAAAGCCAAGGAAAGACTAGGAAATTATATAAACATTTCTTAATATTTTTAAGGTATTAATACTGAAGCTATGAAATTATATTTCCATTTTTCGATAATAAATTAAATATTAAAATCGACGAGGTGCTTAATGAAACTAGCAAATTATTTTTTCGTTTTCAAACAACAAGATGAATATCGAAATATTTATTAAAATCCACGGCATATCTGTTGAAATTATGAAATTATATTTTCGTGCGAACGATAAAGTAAACACCGAAATATCTATTACAATCGACGGTGCGCCAGGTGAATTATTGTTTCCTAAAGAGCGGGCCAGGCAGAGGATGTAAGTCGGTCCAATTTCGCTCCACCTGGTTTCTCTAATGAAGCATGGAGAAAAAGATGAGCCAGGCCCGTTGATCCTGGGATGACGAAAATGCTCGTAAATCTCGCGCTCGTATAATAATTTAATAACGGATTCGTATAGGTATGCGAGACCGACACCTTATTTAGGCGACGGTTAAGCTCTGCGGCTGTCTTCTTACGTCCATAAATAATCATTCCCGGATTAAAAAGAAGCGGCACTCATGGAATCCGTGTATTAGCACCAAGCATCCGGAAATTTGACTTTCGGCCGCTACTTTGAGGATTTTACGCGTAATAGACTCTTAATTTCGACTTGGCCGACCGATTGATACGCGATTTGGGAAACGAAGTTGGCTTCCTCTCGAGTACCGCTTATGAAACTCGTTAGCCACCATTATGCTTTATTTTTTGTTGTTCGGATATTTGACACGCGGTGGAACGTTCAAAAATTCTTTTGAGGACAGAGATAGTAAAATCAGAATTTTTTTAAAATCCGATGCAAGAATCATGATGCAACGAAAATCATAAATCGCCACACAAACCTTTGATCCTTCCAAAACCCGAAACCAGCTCGCGAAGTAATTCTTTAAAAAAGAGAAAAAGAAAACAGCACCTTTCAACAAGTATCCACTAAATCCCCCTGGTTCGGCGATTACCTTAACATTTTCATCACTTAAACGTTTTCCAAAAGTCGCCGCTGGAACACTGTTGAAATTAACACGCAACCGATCAACCAGCGGCTACTAGTCTTCCAACAAAGTGGACATCTTTTCGGGGTTACAAGTATCATCCTCCTGAAAGACTCTCGAGTCTCATTGGAGTGGCGTGTCGGCTCATATAGGACGAGGCTATAAAAGAACCCAAACAAGAAAGGAACGCACCGCGCGCATGCAAAGAACGAAGCAAGATGGAGACTGCGAAGGATGAGAAACGAGATTAAGGGAAGAGAAAGACTCAGAAGGAGAAGAAGATAACGAAAGAGGACAAAGAGGAAGAAGGAAAGAAGGAAGAGGACGCGGCAGCTGTTGGCCAAATTAAGTGATCATCTCGTCATCATCAGTGAAGCCGCCACGAAAGGGGACCGAGGCTCGTAGGCCTTGCTACGAGTTCCACGTTGATGCCACGTTGCCGCCGCACTGCCGCCACGTTGCTGCTGAAGCGATACAGCCCCGTAAAATTAGCATCGGCGGATCGTAAAGGATGCCTGGAAGAGGAAAAAGATAACACGTACCAACCACGGATTGGACGTTGTCAGTAGGAGCAAGAGAAAGGCCTGAGAACACATGGATGATAGTCCCGTGGAAGGGAGAGGGCTGTATCGTGCAGACGAAGAGGAAGAAGAAGGAGAAGAAAAGGTAGGGAGGTTGGGTCAAGATGAGACTTTGGTAGATGCTCTTGAAAGACTTGATCCCGGAGCCGGACGAGAGATGTCCCTGGACGACGACGGATTTAATAAGCGCAACCGATAATCGGGGTATTTACGAGCAGGCCCCAGAAGTCCCTGACTCGAAATTAAATTATTGTCATAATATAGATGGCGGCCGTGAGACGGAGGAGGGGAGCCAGCCTGGCACTTTGTAGAGAACCGGCCTTCGTCCACCATGAACTGGGGGCTGTGTTTTCGTGGGTTAATGCGCAGGCTTTCGAGGCATGAGATTTTACATTGGATTTCTGGTTACGGGGAATTACGAAATTTTAGTATAGAAAGCATCAATATGCATCATGAGTATTATTAGCGAAATTTCGTATGTCACGGGTTGCAACATATTAGTGATAATAAATTACTTGTACGACAGTAATAAGTAGACTGCGGATATTCATGCAAATTCGCATTCTTGTAAATAAAATTTACAAAATCAAACTTAGGTAGAAAAATGTTTTATCTATTAAATATCGTAAAGGGCAACTGTACTCTGAATATTTTATATATATTTTTCCATTCTATGCAATTTTGTATCTTCGAGTTCCCTATAAACGCATGAAAGTTCGTGCTCTAGTAATAAGTCTGATAATGCATCAAATAAAGGTCTAAACATGAGATTGGATTTTTCAAACGTATAGGTTAAAGATTTTTTACGTTTGATTTTAGCGCACGAAAAATTGTGAAATTCTGATGTAGAAAGTATTAAGCGACCCTTTTAGGCGATTAATATTATTAGCGATATTTGGTAAGTCACGGATTATAAGTTACCGGTGCTCACAAATTCTTTGAAATGCCAGTAGTGAGTCTGATAAACCAAGAGAACTTCTGCAAAAGAATTCTTCAAATCGCGAACCGGCTATTCGATGTAAAATTGTTGATTCAAGTTTTTAAAAGATTAGTCGACGAGGCATAAAACTTCGTTAGTAATCGGCGTCAGTTGAAAACAGTGTTATGTTTTTGCAGTTCGCGTACTGTTTGAACCATTGCGTTATCAATCACTGTGAATGATTAGTACTTGCGCTTGGATAGAGCTCGACTATTGAACCATGACCAGTTTCTGGATATTTATACACCTATCGTCAGCCCATTAATTATTGCGGTCGAGCAGGCCATCGCCAAAGTTGTATTTTAACGTAACTTGCAATAAATATCCTCCATGATAGGTGGGAATTCACTGAAGCGAACGGCGATTAGTTGACACTAAGTAATGTCCCGGCATTTCTTTGGAATACAACGCAGACAGTGCAAGCTGGAGACTACGAATTAATCAAAAGACTCCAATATATTGCCAATACTCGCGAAAAATATAAAGGATCACGTATTAGCTATGATTAAAAGTTTAATCACATCTTGCTACCAGTTTTTAACATTTTCCATCTCTAGGGCAAGTTGATCTTGATTTGATTCGTAAATGTAACAGAAAATCGTAAACAAGGCTTGTAAAATACAGCCTCTGACCATGGGAATCAAGATTATCTTTTTATCAAGCAAAATTTACAGTGAAATTGGAAAATTTAGCCTTGTCCTAACTCTACGACCAGAGGCTATGCATAAAACATCAGTTACAAGTACAGTCGATGAAAAATTGAGCATAAGCTTGCCTCTGGTCGATTTTCTTGCGCATAATATCCGTGAAACGTCGAAACGAGCGGGAACTGAGGCGGATGGAGCATTTCCTCGCACTTCAAAGCAGCGGTACGCAAAGTGCCATTTATCTGGTCGATCCGCAACGTTCAAGTACCGCAATTCCATTTACAGCGTATAACCCGACCCGTGCACCGGGATAAACCGTACAATTTATCCATCGTTTAGAAGGTCTTCTTTCGCCTCCTAGACCGCTCGCTGTCTTCGTTCGTCTCTCGTTCACTCTGTTCTCCCTATCCAGCGTTTATCCCACCCATAAGTCCTGCTATTACAACTGGCGTCGCTTTCCGCGAGATTCGAAAGAACCGAGCTTGAATTCCATCCAGGTAGATGAAGAAATCAAGCGTTAGATCGGACTCGCCTCCACTGGATTATAGTCATAAATATCGTTTATGCCTGGTAAAAGAGCCGCCGAACGAGGCGGTGACAAAACCGAACCGAATCTAATTGCCATTATTTGCGAAACAATTAATAGCAGTGTTTACTATACGTCGGATACAAAATGAAAGGAAAGTGAAAGCGCCACGGAACCGTTTTGAGGATCGTTCGCGGATTATCAATGAAAACGCGTATGTGGAATGCGTGCGAAGAGGAAACGAAGTTTGGGCAGCTTACAGTGGAGTAAAGTGAGTTTTAAGAAAGGTATTTTACGATGTAGATTAAAAAAAGTCTGGAAAGGCGTAGTCGTTCCGGATATTCCGGATGTGAATTAAAATGGATATAAAGAGTTCTTTTTTCTCCACGATCACCGATAAATTAGCCTGCGTGTACTTTTATCTGCACAATAGAAATTCCTTTATACAAAGTCCTTCTATTTGAACGAAATTGTATTTACTGTCTGGACAAATGAGCTCCTGTCGACTGAATCTACTTAGCTGTACATGAGCTATTATATACACAAAAGATTATAGGTAGCGGAGACAATCACTGAACTCCTACAGTATTCTATGAGCTTCGTATCTTTTAGCAGATTCGTATAAACAAAGTTCTATTATGTTATAGTAATAATATGTTGACAAACTATGATATGTGTTACGAAAATAATAATAAAATCTCGATTGACCCTTCCAAAGCCCAGAACTAAAACCGACGGAATTAAATCACCAGAAAATTCAAAGGACTCACTATGCTCACGATTACAAATACACTGGCCTTGTAGTATGGATTGAGAGGGTGAAAAATCGGCTACGACGAGAACATGGAAGATGGACTCCGAAAAAATCTCACTCTTTGTCCTGCAAATGGAGACGTTTTCACGCCATTCTCTCGTCCGCCGGGCAATCTTTCCACCGAGGGAAGAGAGACCTTATTTTTTCTCCACCCTCGTGTCTTGAACCGGCTTTTGACCTCTGGTCTCGCGACGCTTCCAACCCTCGTCGGGAGTTACACACTTTCGACGAGTTTATCAGGCTCTCGCGAAAGCCTCCTGTCTATTCTCTGATTCTGATTCCTTCAGGAACAAATCCGCGAGAGCTGACCGCGTTTTCCGGGAATCGAAGGGACACCAAATCGAATTACGTGGATTTACGCCTCGTCCATGGGGACAGTAAGCATCCCTTAAGTCCTTGGCTTCTTTCGTTCGCGCTGAGAAATTTCGTTGACGACGAAGGGTGGTGATTTCGAGAGATAGGTATCTTTGGGATTTCTTGGGATTCGTGTGAAGGTTTCGGGCACGATTCATCTGGTACAAATCACCCGTGGGTGGCGATTTTACCTTTCTTTATTTCAAATTTAGAGTCAGAATTTTATTTTATCTTTTATTACGAGTTTGTAACATTTAATCTTCAATTTCGTTCCTTTGTAATAGTAAAAGTAGCTTTGTAATCCCAAAGTTTCTACGTTGAAACACCTGAAAAAATGAAACTATAGTTAGAAGTGAAATTATAAATACTTTATTAATACGGTTATGTAAGGAAATAGGATTTAAATAAATATTATATTTCAGCTTACAATATTTCAATACCTTGAATATTACGCCCATACTTGTAGAAAGATTTCATATCGTCATATCCAGCGAAGAAGGAAACTGTCACATCATAATCATAAGTAGTTTTGTACTTCCGAAGTTCTTACACTGAATTACCTGAAAAAAAACAGAGCTAGAGTTAGAAGTGAAATTACAGGCACTTTATTAATACGGCTAAATAAGGCAGCCGGATTTATTTCGCAGCTTCTAGATATTTTAACAAGTAATTTATTTTCAATATTTCGTTTATTGCCACTTTGCTTTCAGGAAGATTTCGTATCCTCAAATTCAGCAGAGAATGAACTCGTCAAGTCATAATGATAAGTACTTTTCGTAGTTCCGAAGCTTCTACGTTGAAATACCTGAAAAATGAAGGTAGAGTTAGTATTGCAATTCTACTGTGTTACACTTTAAACAGAGATTTTAATTTCAACCTCAAAACAGTAGAACAGATGATTTACTTTCAATATTTCGTATATCACGTGCATTCCATACATGTTCGCACGTTTAAATTTCTCACAAATACGTAATCATCTGCAATTTAATAACCATAACGAAGTTCCGCGTTAAAATTACACACGTTAGAAAATATCACTCTTTGCGTCACTTTCTACAATTTCCAAGTCTACGTATAACCACGATATCCAAGATTCCACGAGTCTACGTAAGAAACGTGAAATTTCAAAGGAAAATAAGGCGAGCGGTAGACGGAACGTACGATCATCGATAGATCAAAGTAAGCGTGGCGAGGTCGATTGCGGAGGACGCAATGTTCCAGAGCTCATGTATGGAGAACAAGTTGGAGAGATTGGCGGTGGCTGCAGTTGCTATGGCGACAGGACCGTCTAAATCCGCGAAGCACCCTTCCGCCGTGACTGGTCGAGGGGAGGGTGCTGGCACACAGGGGTGACAATGGGGGTGCTAAGCCTGGAGATTTGCAGGGACCACGCCGGTTGGTCGGTTCATTGTTTCAACGCCAGCTCAGTCGGGAAACGTATCACCAGGAGAGCCAAGCTCTCTCCTTCTCTCTTTCCTTCTCTAATTTTTCTTCGCTGTCCCTCTGCCTCCCTTGCTTGGCGCAGCTGAGAAAAAAGTCGTGAAACTTGGGCAGAGACGAACGAGCGACGGTCACGTTGAATATAAATCGCGTCGCTTCAGCTTCTGCTCCGTGGAAACCACTTTCAGCTGAGAAAAATGCCGTTGAATTAAATCGGCCGCTATTAATTTAATGGCCACTTCATTAGAGGCTGCGATAGGAGTATCGGTTTCTCGCGAGCTCGACTTTTTATTCGTTTCTTTCCTCTTTTTTTCTCTCTGTCGCCTCTTTCTTTTTTTTCTCCGTTTTCACTCTCTTCCGATACTTCTTTTTGCGCCGTTTTCCTTTTTCGTTCGTCGGGTATATACGTCTACTTACTTTGTTGCGTGCTCGCGTACGTACATGCACACATTTGCGCGGCGAGAGTGGCGAGAGTATCGATTAACCCGATCCTCCTCGAGCTTGGACTTCTCGTTCGTGATAATTAATGCGGTGATTATTGATTGTGATTTATGCGTACACGCTAACTTTCAATGTTGCCTGGTATGGTACGTGCTTGGCAAATTAATCCTTTTAATGCGATCTGATCCTTTTTTCTGATCCGTATGTAATTTCCTAAAGATTTGGTATCAAAGCAAATTTCTCGCGAGGGATGTTGTATCGCGATACGAACAATTCATCGCCTTTTCCTTGAAATATGACCTTCAAATACGTTACTTCCTTAAAATTGATTTTATTCCACTGTAATTTCTTAAGGGATGCTTCTCGAGGGAAACGTTATTTCACAACATAAAATTTATTTTACACCGATTCACGGAAGACTAGTTCGAAGCGGAGGACGGCATGACGAAACGCGATTCCTTAATGATCGTGAATCGTCGCAAGAGGGTGGCTTGGTAAACGATACGACGATAAGGGGCGGCGGCGGCGGCGGGCAGAATACCACGATAGTGAAAACAAAACGAGAGAAGACGATAAAAATGTTTCATAGATAGAAAGAGCCCGCGGCTAGCGGCAAGTCGAGCAGTTCGTTCGGTGGAGATTGGCCCAAATGAAATTACCCCTGAAAGGCCGGCACAGACGATCTCCGGACAGAAATAAAAGCCGCATGCTTTAACCTTTTAATACGTGCAGTTTCATATGATAAAGATAAGCTTCTTCCGTGTATATTTACGAGCGCCATTGATATAATTGCGATGGAGTTACGATCGACGCCATTTTACGAACATGTAGCAACCGGTAAACTGATTTCCCGTGAAACTTTGACGATTCTACTTCTATTTACTGTATAAAGTAATTCAAAGTCGGAAGAATCTGTTTCAAATCATTATTTTAATGCAAAGTGGAACGTTTAGGGCTAGCAAGTAAACAAAGTTTTAATCTTGTATTTAGACAAAAATACCCCACAATTAATTAGATCCGAATTCCTTAAACGACTAAGGAATAGGATATGCTGCAACGCAAGTTAATCAAAAAGAAAAAGCAACAATTTCAAGAACAGCATTCTTACAAAAGATTTTCCATGCCCACAAGATCGCATTAAATCGTAATTAAAAAGTCACTATTAAAAGAAAATATCTGTCTACGAAGCTCACGAACCTCTACGAACAGCACTCGCAAACCATTCTCTCTCCAATTAAACGAATCCGCGATTCCTCCGGTTTTATCGAAAAAGAAAAAAAAGAAAAAAAAACAGTGTATCTCCCATTCACGAGACCCAATATAAACTCGTTTTCTGAACGGTTCCACCGGCCAGCCACGAACCATGCGCAAGAAGAGCCGAGAGAATTGCGTATCTTGGCAAAAAAAATTAGCCGTAAGATAGAAGAAGGGGTGAAAGAGGAAAGAAAGAGGGAAAATCGGAAGGCAGACAGCCTGCGGCCAAAATGGACCATGGTCCGCGTTAGCCAGGAGCCGCTGCCAAATGAAATTATCCCTCGAAAGCACCGACGATCTCGGGGGTTAATTTCACGAAGGGGATGTGTGTTTGTTACAGGCCAACGTCGTGGTATCACTGCTGCCTTGGGCTGACCATAATTTAATACCGGCCGCTAATACATCCCTACCAGCGTCGCTCGTCCCACCGTTAGATAAGAGTTTCACCCCCTCTTTCCTCTCTACCCTCATCAGCAAACGGGAAAAAGGGTGGAACTGCAGTGGCAGCCAGAATTTCGGGTGAAAAGATGCGAGCTGCTTTTTAGGGGGTGCGCTTTAGGTGACAAATGAAGCTTGCGAAATGAAGAGATTACTGTGCAGCTGGATTTAAATGGTGGGCGAGGGTGGTTTGGAAAATAAGCTTTCTGAGGACTAGGTGGCACGTTTGGTCGCGAATTTAAGTAGCGTTATAATTTGACGAGTCTTGGCAGAAATTTTGAGTCGCGGATGGTCAGAATGGCTTGCATTAGGATTACGATTACATTTTTAAATCTACTATGTAAAATACGGAATATGGAAAAAACAAAGTACGTAATTTTGAATTAGCTTACTTAAACTTTTGTGTATTAATCGTACACAACTTAATGGTACAATTAAGAGTTGAACAGGACGTAATTGGTCTACCTTTTCAAACATTCTGTCTTCCGCTCGTCGATGTTCGTTAAAGGCTATTTAATAGCGCTATTTTCTTTCGTAACCTTTATACAAACAACAATTTTTATTAATCGAAAACACTTTTAACACTAGTAACACCAGAGACCCTCTCTCGATATTCCTTTGAAGTATAATATTCTTACATACCGTGGCAGCTATCTTTTTCTAACGTTAGAACCAATATCAACTGGCGAAACAGAGAGTAAAAGTAAAAAATTGGTAGTTCCATCGAAAACCGTGTTCGTAGATTTTTCGTGGTGAGCGCGAGACTCCGCCAAGGATTTATCGTTTTAATTTCTGACGGGTCGGAAGCAAGAGAAGAAGAAACGAGGATATCTTGGGACCCTGGGGATCCTTGTGGCTCGCGCAGGACCAACTGGAAGCGAGGCAGCCCGAGGTACATTCATCACGAGTTATTAAACAAGCCAACAAAAGGCTTGGGTGACTGGAGGGCGCGCGAAAAAAAGCTGGAAGATAGAATCGGCTAACCAGTACGGTCCGCGATGATAGATGACCGCGAGGATTAAGGCATCCTTGCCGCTCGCTTCCTTCCTGCAGAATTTCTTACCGCTACGATAGCAAGAACGAGGAACACAGACGATAAGAGTTGCCACACGGCTGCGAGATAACGCGAGGAAAAATTAGTAGAAAATAATTTGGCCGTCGCGTTAACGTTCCTTGATTAAGACGGCCGTCTCTTCCATTCTTTCAGGTTTCTCTTAAGGAATTACCATTGCAAAAGAAAAATAAATTAAAATGATGCGCGTACTTATTGAGATATACAATGAAAAAATCCAAAATTTAATAAATGATGAGAACAACATAGAAAAATGGAGCATCCAGGTCGTTTTGTTGCATAGAAAAACTAATTATGGAATTAAGATTTTAAATAGTTTTCCGTATTTCTGTGAATTTGAGATATTATTTATGAAGGATGTTAGTTTGCTTCATTCTTTTCATTCTTTTATACTTCTTTCATAATGAGTGCTATATCTCAACATGTGTATACATATGTGATACAAGGAACTATTTATGTTTTATATAATATTGTGCAATGGAATAAAAATTGGTAAATATTGTGCATAATGTGATAAAAATGGAAGATTCTAACTATTGTGTTGTATAGGCAAATTAAAAGGATGAAATAATAAAATGATAATTGCAGGCGATGGAAATATATTTTGTTTGAACATTGATATTGCTCCTGGTTTATGTTTTTCACGTTCTCGTGCGTGGACATATTAGAAGGGAGAAAAATCGTTTTTAAAAGCGCACAGTAATATCTATATTGAAAACCAGATCATTATAAATTAGAAATTAATAGAGCAGATCGAGACAGGATTGCTTCCAGCTAATAGTTTCCTTCTTTATTGAAACTGAAATTACCCTGTTATTAATAATAATTAAGCTTGTTACCTACACTGTAAGAGTAATTAAATTTACTGTTGCTAAATGATTCGCTAATTACTCCGTTAATCAATTTCGAATCAATCAGCACTTCGCTAAAATTTATGCGTCCCTTTTTCCGAAAAATGTTTCTAATACAACATTACATCCTGTAAAACACGATCTTCACTCTAGGGAATACAATGAAGAGCATTAAATCTTCTATAATCGCAATCGTTATTTATTCAAAAGAAATATTATCTCAAAAATCTTCTTAATCATCTCAGATTCTGTACATCCATCCTATCTGTGAATTTCACTCCCATCGTGTGTACAACATTAATTAGTAAACTCATAGTTTGCTCTCTAAAAAATATAAATCTACGAACTTCAAATTTCCTATAATCGCAATTACGTTCCATCTAAACGATTCTATCATCCCCCAAATCTCGCACATATATCCATTTCAACCGTGAATTTTCATCATGTGTACAACATTAATCAGTAAGCTCACAGATTGCGTCCCAGAAGCTATACACCTAAAATTCACAAATTTTCTATAATCTAAGTAAAGAATTCTATCACTGCCAAAATTCTCTGAACCGTCTCAGATCTTCTATATGCACGTCAACCATGAATTTCCACCGTGAGCACGACGTTAATCAGTAAACTCACAGTGCCGTTTCGCGTTCCAGTGTCTGCTCCCGCGCGTAAACACGCTGCTCTTGGCTGATGGTTAACACGATTCCACGCGACACGTTGAAGAGGAGAGGATTCGTGTTGGCGAAAGTTGGCTTGCAACGTGGCTCGCTGACAGACCGTCATCCAGCCTCAACCACACTCCATTCTCGATCCGTTTTACACGGGCAAATCACCCCCTTGCCCTACGAGGCCAGCCCTTTCTACATCCTCCGATCCTCCGCAACAGCAGCCAGCGCCACCCTCTCGTACCTGTAACATCAATTAAAATTCCCGCGGTCGATGAGCCGCTGTTTCGTGCGATCGTCCGCCGTTTTTAATTGGATTAGAGCGAGACGGCTACACGCAGCATCGGGGTCGCGAGGGTGGGTCGAGCGTGTCGAGGGTAGCAGGTTTGTTGCAGGAACGGGGTTGCCTGGAATATTCGGACGTGGCAGGCGAAGGGGTAAGGGACGATTTGGGAAGGTGCAGGTAAATGACAAAGACAATCTACCCACGCGCACCGCCACCCTCCTCGCGTTCCATGGTATTCGTATATGGGGGAGGGGAGAATATCGATTTGCGCGGTTTTGTTAGAAAGGAAAAGCACGGGGAAATTGGAAGACTCGATGCTGTTTGGCTGATCGTTTTCTTTGAATTCAAAAGGACAGAAGGGGTGAAGAACGGTAGATTGTTTTGGAAACGTGTAAGAGGAGGCGGGAGGCGTGAATATCTTTGAACGTTTAACAATGCAATAAGTTTAATTGATTTGTTTTTGAAAGTAAAATAAAATTGCGACAGCTTGGTGAAATTGGAAAACGAAGTTTTAAGTTGTTTTACTGATTATCTTTGGATTCGGAAGGATGGAAGGGACGTTGAGAAGTTTTCTTTCAAAAAATAACATTGGATTGTTCATCGCAGCTTGCTAATTATTTGAAGTGAAATAGAGATAAGAATAACGAACTCGATTAGCCGCGAACTTGCAATTACATAAATGCATACTGCTGTCAGTCGCGAGAACATGTCAACTAGAACGAGAAATGAACATTAAAAAGACGATTTGATCATCGGTCACGCAGGCCTCAATTTCATCCAACAGCGGTCGTAAATTACTCAATTGCCATCTACTTTTCTCGAAAGAAACGTGGTCGACCTCGGGCGACGTAAATCATATTTATCCAATACAAAACAGAAGAAACATGCTGAATCCATTAGTTATTCAATGTTTCCAAATCCCAGACCACTTAATATTCGTATATAGATTAATATACAAAAATATTCCGTACTAAAATAGCGGAGAGAAAAAAGAATTATATTTATTCATTATTTCCGTCAAATATAATTCTCATTCATAAAATTATGACTTTTCTTTTTTTTTAAAAAAGCTACGCTCAATTTCGAAATTTTCCATCCTCCATCACTACAGATTAACGACTTATTTCATTCTCTGCTATCACTTGAGCCTTCCTATGTACGTATATTCGAGTTTTGAGTATCAGAACAGACGAATGCCTGGTCAGGATTGTTTGGATGTCGGTCGCCTTCCGCGAGCTACGCTCTCGGGAACGATTAACTATTTTCATGGGGTTTTTTCGGGGCGAACTTTCGGAGGACTGTCGGAATAAATCATCGGGAGAGCGTGCAAAGTGCCGGGGGCGGCTCGTGCATCGTATCTGCATTCGCGCCACGCGGCATTAATTATGTATTCAATAAATTTTAAACGCATCGAAATGAATTCAAATTGCAGATTAATATTAAACGGTGTTGGCTAATTGGCCGGGCAATTATGCGGCGTTAATTAAACATTAGGAGAGAAAGTCTCGCGACATAAGCACGGCCTCTGCCATCTGGCGAGAAGCTCACCGACGATGCTTCGCACGGAAGTTTCTTGCGGACAGTGCCATCTGAAAGGGTGCCTCGATAATTGTACCAGAGATTCGAGACAACTTTTGGAATGTCTACTTTATCGTTGGACAGTCATCGTTTTTTACTACGTCAGTTTCGTCGGGATTCGTGGATTGTAATTTTTTATTTATTTGTTTGTTTGGAAGGGTAATTTGGAAAGCAGACGGTAGATTATGAGATTTGATGAGTTGGACGTGCAATTTTTTATAGAGATTTATAGTGACATGCGAAACACGAATGCGAATAGTATCAGTATGAGATACTAAAGAGTGTAATTGGGAAAATTTAATAGTTTCAGTTGATACATTTTTTCGTACAAATTTGTGTTTTATGTCACATAATTCTTATCGTTTAAAAAGGTATTGAAAACGCTAGGTTTTAGTTTGTAAACATTTTCATGATCGATAGTAAAATGGTAATCCGCTTGGTTAAAACGTTTGTGATGATTTTAGTACAGAGATAATTTGATATATAATATTCAACACGTATAACAAGTAGGAAAATATTGCAAACGATACTAAAATGATATAAAAGAGATACGGAAATCTAACAGCTTAGAGAAATGTACGAGTAGCAGAAAATACAATATTACGTATACATACACATTATAAATATACATACAGATAAAATTCATAGCTGTTGCTAGTCAAAAGATTTCCAAAGTGAAGTGACTGAATAATTCAACAATGCAGAAACGGTTTTTATTACGAATAATCTTGAATAAATCACAACGACAAGATTACGTACAATTTTATTCGAATGGGTTGGGTAAGGAAACAACGCGTTTAGAAAAAAAAAAAGTTTTATTACACTTACCTACGATCTGTATACGTGAATATACGCAAGTCACGACGTTACATACACAACAACGTACGATCCTGCTCGAGGGTGAAATTTTTAACGGGATCTTTGAGATGTTCAAAATATTCTCAACCCTTGCGTAGAGCACCCCGCGAGGAAATAGGAAGGAAGTTTAAATCACGATTTCGTGTCGGATTGGATTAAAAACATTTCTTCGTGTTCTTGATATGTCCAAGATTGGCGAACGCAATGAAAGACTTTGCCATAGATGAATAACGATCAAGGGAAACGATTATTTAAATAATAGACAGCTAAGCGAACGATGGTACATCGTATGATGTAGTAGTAAGAAAATGTTTTGTACTCTAATCCATTTATTCCTTTTTCCCCGTATAATAATATTTATTGTGCTTCATGTCGATGATCCGTTCCTATGGTAAAATCTTTTCCACGATTCGTCAAACGATCGTTTTCTCGAATTATCGCTCGTAACTTTTCCCGAAAATAGCCAAGCGAGTTTACGCCCGATTGAGTATTCGTGACCATATCACGATCACCGAGTTATATGTTACAGCATATCGACTACATTAATATTCTTCTTCGACTTATAGCTCCATTCCATTGGTTATGCAGCTTGAGAACGCGATTACGTGATTAGTTGAGGATAAATTTAACGGCGAGTTGCGAGTTCCCATGTCTCTTGATCTACTTTCCATGCGAATCATGGTCGACACTATCGGTTGCTTCACTTATAAAACGATAACTGGAGGAAAGGTTTATGCACCGATGGAATTTGCGATAATAAATGCGTTGAAACTATCTCTCACTTCAGAGTAAAATTATTAAGTGGATCAAACGACTGGCAACCCTGTACCTCTGTCATTCCTCCTGCATCGACACGCAAAATACGATCGACTAGATTTTATAGTGGCAAAGAGATCACGACCCAAGTAGAAGGCATAAATTACCCAGTAAAATCGAGCCTTTACATTAATCCTTTTAAAGATACGTTGCTTATGCCGCTTAACGCTACGCTTAGTTTATGCACGCTACCACAAATCTTGTTTTCTCTTTATTTTATCGATTAACATGTCGGCTGTTATAATGACTATGTGACACGTCGCTTGGGTAGTTACGAAACGTTAGAAAAATTCGTTTCGAGTTATTCTTTCGCAGAAAAGGAGCTCAATGTCAACCTTATTATTGATATTGTATATACAAGTTCTTTTCTCATTAGTCTGCATCTAATCTCTTAAGTAGTTTGCACCTTATTCACAAAAGAATCTTCAGCTTCCAGTTTATCATTCGACGACGAATCACAGGGAACTATACGATCAGCTGTGGATACTATTCATTCACATGATAACCATATTTTTGTCAATATCCACCTTATCAACCATAGACACGACCAAGATCTGTGCATATCCCTCGATAATACAGATTTCTTTCACGAGAGTTGTCAAAGTAATTCCTCCGACGAAACAGGTTGCACGCCACTGATTCCTCTTCAGTTTCTAATATAGAGGTTTAAAGTGGCGTTTCCTCCTCTTGCAGTTACCTGGGCGTCGGAGGAGGTGGTGGTGGTCATACGGCGCTACCTGTGTAGAAACCTGTTTTACCAGCCATGGCAGGTCCTCGTTTCCTCTTCTCACATTCCATCGTGCTAAATGTATTTTGGGCGATCTGCGACTTTCTCTTCGGGTTCTGCAGCGTCATACTTCTCTGACTCGAATTCGAACTAGAACTAGTTCCTGGCTCGGATACCCTTAAAATCCCAGAATGTATCGTGCCAAAATTTTGATAAATATATTGGGACTGAATAGCTGAGACAGACGTGTTCTGATTTTTTAGAGTAATGGGCACTGTCTGCCCCGCTAAACTATTGTATCGCGTATCGTACCCGAACGGAGTGTCTAACAACGATTCGTTTTTCTCTCCATACCCACTGAGTCTGGAATCGAGGAGACCTTCCTTTTCGGTAAAGCCACTCAATCTCGAGTCCACCACATTTTGTTCAGTGGTTTTAGGAGAAAATTCGGAATATCGTGGCTCTTGGCCAACAGAATGTTCTTTATTCTCTGTGAAAGCTATCATATTCTGTCGCGAATCAGACAGAATTCTAGAATCGATTAAACCTTCTTTATCGGCAAAACCGCTTAATCGTGAATCGATAACGCTGGCTTCTGACTTATCCCCGAAGGTATATCGGGGATCGCTACTTTTTGCATCTGGATACGCTGGTAAAACGTGAGATAGATCTGCCTTATCGACATAGCTGATAGCTTGCGGATTGGAAGCACAGATATCCGGGGCTGTTTTGCATAACAGAGATGTTCCTTCCTCAGGAGCTCTCTGGGATGCTGAAAATGTGTTAAATTATCAATTTCTATTAATAATTTGTTCATTAATTTACTTTAAGCTAGATAAAGTACGTAATAGAATAAGTAGAAGTACTTTTCGAGGGCTGCCCAAATCCTCGAGCCTGTGGAGGTCCAGGCGATTTCTGGTGAGCTCTGACTAAGTACTCTGAACTTAGTCCTCTCTGTTCCCGTAATTTTCTCTCAGCACCAGGCACCATGACTCTCACCTTGAAAAATCAAAGTGATAATAAGGTCCAACCAGAATTCAAAATGTAATTAGTTACAACACTCGATATATCAGAATGTTTATTTATATTCAAATCGAAAACAATTCTTTCTTCTTTCAAACAATTTCTGTATCAACTATATTTTATCCTTGTATGATATCCACAAAAAGCGATTATTATGACCGTACCATTTCTTCCACTGTGGAGAAACGAGCCATATACCCGGACATAGTTAACACAGCGGCAACTTCCGCGAGAATCAAAGCCAGCCCTGACAACTGAAGGCACCAACCATACTGATACTGTGGCAGACCGTTGTCATCAGCTTGCATGGTCGATGTAGAGGGCAGACTGTACTTTCCCGGCAATTCCAATGATGCATCTGATAAAGCAGATGCTAGGACTATCAGGCCACCACCTAACGAGAGTCCTGGAACACAAATGAAATTATTACTTGGCTTACATCCTAATGTCTTGAATATTTATGGTTTTCCGGCGGAATCGGTTCGACATTCGTGATTTACCATCGAAACTATGCTCGGTGTACTGTTCACCGGAATCGAGCCAACTTGATAAACTCCATTGGATAATATGTAAACTTTCGTAACAGCCAGATCTTTATCATGGTCTGGATGTTTTTGAATTCAGTGCATTTTCAAGTTAAATCATTCGTATCTTGTGTTACCGCTCTGTGGAAGATTTGAAACTTCAATATTTATGAACGGTTACTGTCTTCAAATGTTTTATACCTTTTACTATTCTTTCGCCAACCTAACAAACTTTCTACGATAGTTTCTGGAAATTTCACATTTCTGGTCTTATACTCAAATTTTCTAAGGTGGATTGTTTAACTATTGATGACTACAGCGTTTTGTACCAGAGAAACGAAACTAAGAAGCGTGTAAAAAGAAACACAAATTTGTATCTATATATATATTTGTAAATAAATCTCTGAAATCTCTAAAAATGCATCGCATGTTCTATGGAATGTATCAGAAACCTTCGTTTTAACATAGATAGCCATAGCTAAAACATTAAGCCGAGAAAAGTAAGTAAGACGGAGTTTATTAATAACGCGGAAGGGGTTGTCGTGGATTAAGGCAGGTGAAAAGTTGAGAAACTGATCCAAGTTGCTGGCAGACCAAGTTCTTAGGCTTCAATCTTCCCTTTTATTATCGTTCGATCGCTCGTATCTCTTTAAGCTCGGCCAACAGCGTTATTGCATTCTCGTAAATACGCTAGCATTACAGTGGTAATGCGAGACGAATGGAGCCATTAAAATTGATCGTTCCATAAAGCTTGTCGCGTTTTCTGCGTCCTTAACTGCGCCTTTCGGCTGAATAAACGGCCCCACTAACAGTAATTGAAGTCTAACATTGCTCTACACTCTTCCTGACCAACAATTAGATTCAACGTTTCAATGAAAAGAAAAACACAAGAATCCGTGAAACCATTCGCTCTAAATACATAATCTTACTTTTTGGAGCTAAGTAATTGAATAAACGAATTCTAACAATATGCTGACTTATTCTGTTGAAAAAGTTAAATTGATCTGTCGCAATTAAAAGAAGAAAATATTTTTCGTTCGGAACGAAAATTTTCTCTTCGTCAAAAACGGGTACCCTTATCCTTCCGAAGCTCCCTCTGTCCTTCTTTGAACATATCAAAAAGGCCGTGTTGGCCGCGTTTACTCTTTATCTACAGCGTATCTTACCACGCGTAAAGCGCGCCACATAAAAATTTGCATACGCGTAAAACGAACGAGGCAAGCTTGGTGCCATTTCCTCGACAGTCGATTCAATTCCAGTCGCACCCAGCCACCGTCAACGGGACATTGTTATGACGGGATAAGCCCTGCCGTTATTGCATTCTTAACGACAGATAGTCGGCCCGCGTCACGGCGACCTGGATTATCTCTGAAACGCGCGAGCTACGTTCTCTGAGTCTTCTTTTCAGATCATTTTTGAGAGAATTCATCTGCTTGTCGTGTCCATTTTGCTTCTATTTCACGAGGATACTGTGTTGTTAAGTCATTCCATAAAAAAGTTCCCTCTTTATTTTATCTCCTTTAAGTTTGTTCTTGGAAACCTTATCATATATATGCATACTACCTTTCTGTTTTACAGA
This sequence comes from Bombus flavifrons, assembly GCF_040668555.2. Taxonomy (NCBI): domain Eukaryota; kingdom Metazoa; phylum Arthropoda; class Insecta; order Hymenoptera; family Apidae; genus Bombus; species Bombus flavifrons. The sequence continues at coordinate 2,894,001 of NC_138455.1, read as the reverse complement.
GTTACAGACCTCCGATTTAATGCTATTAATATCGTCGAGGAAATTGTTCTATATTATTGTCAGAATTATTCCGTTGAACTAGATTATTTATTGTTCGTGAATATAGTTGGCGTGAAATATGCACCTTTTATTCAGAAATGTTAAAAATACATATATATAGAGCACAGAAAAGTTATATTAACACCTAAATGGGAAACTGCACGTTATTTAGCAAACTGAATAACTTTAGCTAATATAAATCGTCATTTTCGACGGAGAAGGTAAACACATCTCTGTGGAATATCTTCGATAATTCATTAACGTGATTTATATCTGCATTCAAAATATTACACAATTAATACGACTCATGTGTGATGTGACGTATGAAATTTGGGAGAATTCAGATGAACGTGACAAAGTTCGAAAATCATCCGAGATTTCTTACGATTCTCGGTCTTTTTGCTTCCTTGCTACAAAAGAGCAATAATCGGTGCACAAGGCAGTCATAGATTTCAAATTCGCTTGCAGATTAATTTCAATAATTGATTACTACTTCAGCTTGTTAAATTGCAGTGGGCATAAAAAGCATGCATATTTCATTTGCGCGTCTCAGTTGAACGCTGAAAATGTGTCTGGATGAATTTAAATTTCAATTAACGCTGCCATACGTTTTACAATCGGACGTACGTCGTTTTGGGGGCAAAGTTTATGCTCCGTTTCGATTCGGGGCACGTATCCGCGTCCTCTCTGAACATGAACACGCGGAACGCACGCACGCCTTGTCACAAAGGTGATTTAAAATTTGAAAATAGATAGCGATCGGAATCAGCTAATCCCGTTGGTTATTTATTACCTTAAATCAATAACGTCTACATTGAAATATGTATTCAGAGGGACAAACATCGAATTTGTAATTTATCTGACAGTAAAGCTTACTTTTTCTACAATTTTGTACACTGAAATACACTGAGAGTAATTTTAGCAGAGAAGGATTTCGCTTTTAAAAAAGTTATTGAAATGATAACGCTAACGAGAACCATCACACTCATTAAAATGGATTCTTCGTTTTTAATCTCTTAGCTTTCTTTTTTATTATATTTTGTCTATTTATTTATTTTCATCGTTAAAGAAATTTTAAAGTAACAACAATAAACGCTGGAACTACCGAACCCGTTGAAATGATCGTTTTCTGATTATTTGTTACGATTACTACAAAGATACTGATATTTTTGCCCAAATTAATATTGATTTTCATTTATATAGAGAGATAATTCGATATTAATATATTTTAATTAATATCATTCGAATTATGCTTACTGATTTATATGTGGAATATCTAGATACATATTATACGTCGGCAGTTCTAGTGTTAAATGAAAGAACCTTGCACTTTTTATTTTTTCAAAGATTCTTAATTATTCGAAGGGAAGAATCTAGGTGAATAGGTTTTTTTTGTAGATCATCCGAACGTAGCTGAATCGCCCCAGAGAATCCACACGTGATCCAGCATTTCACACGTATTTTACCCTGGCACGTACAAAAACCTGTTCCCCCGTATCGACGAATCGAATTTCTATACGCAGAGGGGTTTAATTAGCGCGCTGCTTGTCAGCCGCTGCGTTCCCTCATTCACCGATTTCATTTGCAAGTATGCCAGGCTAGACGCTGTTTATCAATTAGCCCTAGTTAGCAGGCACGACCCAATTTCACGCGTCTTCAGAAACAAGCTCCGACAGATGTGAAATAATTATGCGAGGAAAGGCCGTGGTACAAGTTTAAGGTTCGTTAAGGGCTGTGAAAGGGATCTTTGTTGAATTTGGGTTAATCCTAATTTGCCTGACTAATTACACTTGGATCTGATTCCTTTAGATTTCCGAAATTGAATTTCTTGAAATAGCACCACAACATAGAGGATATTTGCAACAGATAGTGGCTACGTCCAACAAAGTAATTCTGTCGTTTTGTCGATCAACTTCGTTAAAGGTATAAAGCTGCACACACTTTATTCTCGTTATACGATATTCCTCTTATACGATGTGATTGATAACAATTCCAAAAGATGAAATCAATATTAGTAAAAATTTACATTCATCAGTCACGAACGAATACGCTTGACGTATTCATCCAGATTCCTCTGAAATTTCCTCGGGAAAAAAAGGAAGTTTGCAATTGTAATTGACGCAGACAAATGACGAAGATTGTATCAGTATGGGAGTAGTATCGCGGAAATAAATCGGGGCTCGTGAATCATATCAGCAAACGAAAGTTCGCGGACAGTCGTCATCAGAACGTCGACGAGTTTGGAATATTCAATCGAGAGTCGTCTTCAATTTCCCCGTTGACTCGATTCTGCTACGCTTTGTTCCCGGACGACTCAACCCATTGCTCAATTAATTAGCAGTAATTGCAATTTAGTCGTGAAACGTTGGATTCGACGAAGTGAACTCGACGTTTCCATTGACGCAATATGAACGTGGCATTCGGACTCTGTTCAAAAGTAAACGTACAGGATCCTCGTGCTTATCAGAGTTAATCCTGGGCGAATGTTGAATAGAAATTAAGCAGAATTAGCGGTTACCCACTAATCCTTTGGACCTCCCGCTTTAGAAAATTTCGCAGAAGTCGTGTAAGCCTTAATTATATAATTTATCAACATGTATTATGTATTATGTATTTTGTAGAAATACCAAATTAGAGATGAGACTTTCAATGTACGAGTCTCAAATAAAATAGTCGAAGCTATACGTAATACATTTCGTGATTAAATGGTACTTCTCTCTCTCTCTCTCTCTCTCTCTCTCTCTCTCTTTCTCTCGATTTTCGATTGATTGAATCCTTAACTAATCCAACTGTAAGATTAGGTTCCAACAATTAGGACACTTTGTTATTCGAGAACTTTTTATTTTTCCTATAAATCTTGGGATTCTTTCCTGTTTCCATTCAGAAACTTCTGCGATGGCATCCTCCGTTCAAATAATCTCAATCATTCGACCCAAATACTCTTCCTTTACACTCCTGAATTCTAAACCAAGTACACATCATTCGCACGTCTATCGATCTGTTTCCAAACATTCTTCACCCGCTGAACAAAATTCCATCACTCTCACACTTCGAGGAAATTTAAGAATCGTGTTTCTTAGTAGATTCTCTTCCCTTGGTATACTAATCGTTTGCACGTTCCGTGAATTTCCAAAGGATAGAAATTTTGGACGATTTACAAGTCGCAGGATGGAATAATCGTGTGAAAATATTCTGCAGAGCCATCAAGTTTTGAACGGGTAACTGTACAATTCTGACAGTCAATGAACGTCAGTAAAAGCATGAACGACGCTCAATCGACAGACACGTCTGCTCTCGTTTATTGTCTATTATCTCCCGTGTCGTGGAATATCTTTTATTCTGTAAAGGAATTGGAGAAAAAGTTGCTCTGACATATTTTCACAAACGTACGTATCTGCGTTTGATACTATTCACGAAGAAAATAAAAAGAAACATATTTTAATAATCTTTCATATGAATTTTATGCCGTACACGCAGGTATATCACATATTTTTAATAATATGTTATATTCTGGACGTTATCTGCTACTATATAAATATTTTTCGCGAAGTGGTTCAACTGCAGCATTTAAGTTCAGCTGAGTATGATCATCCCAGGAAAGATTTATACATCATGGTTATCGTTATTGCCATCGGCTGGGAAATAAACAAAATACTTAACGCCAAGAGCGTTTCAGTGATGGCGAATCGCAGAGAGTCGGGCGCAGTAGTAGCGGACTGCACGAGTCAGCCATAAGAATTCCGAAGACCAGCGCTCTGTTAGGTCTTGGTTAGATACGAGCTCCGAATATAAGCTCTTCCTCTCTATCTGTAAGTTCGTAGATAACAGACAGAGAATATTAACCACTAAACATGCCTGTATTCACCAGAGAGTTTCCTCTGAAAATTTCGAAGAAAATAAGAAAAAGCGTAAGAGGAAACAATATAATGTGCGTAACATTTCGAAGTAAAACTGTGGTTTCCTTTATATAAATTGATGAATATGTCGACGAGAAGGATTCTGTCTAAGAACTATCTGAAGTTCTAGTAAAGACTATTGCGTAGTTATGCGATGGATTTTTGTGAGCGTGTTATTGAAAAGTTCGTTGAAGAAGTCGTAGAGAATGATTTCACTATTAGTAATGTCTCCGAAACTTGCTGCTGTCACAGAAGTTGCTCGAGTAACGAGCGACCATTTTTCCTTTGACTTTCCTTCTTTATTTTCTCTGGTGTTTGGCGTCTAAGAAACTTTCAGATAAGCTCGAAATTCATCGAGGTAAATGTAAGATATCGGTCGTACTCTTAGAATGTTCAAATCGATTGAAATTAAGGAAAATGACGTGTAAAAATAGTAGTGATAATTATATCAATTTTTCTGTTATTACGCATTTTGCAGTTGTGGGTACGAGAAGTTATCGTAGTTTGATCGTTTAATGCGTTATGTGACATATCGATTTCCAAAGGTTTCATCCAACGTAGGTTAATCCTGTCTAGGATCATTCAGCTGGTAACGAGCATTCAGTGAAAAATTTATCTTTCTACCAGTACAGAAGTTTCGTGTTTCATTTTTTTACAATGGCATTTTTTAAAACATCATTTATTTATCGTAAATTACAAAAATATTAGATCGTTCTTGTTCGACGTTAATTTTGCAATATCTTCTATTTCAATACAAAAATTACTATTTTATTCATTTCGCTCGTCCATAGAGATTATATATACTACCCTAAAATTAATCTAGTCCAAAGTTTTTTAATTTCCTGCATCCACGGTATTAAAGTAACATTTTCAAACACTTTGGCCTTTGTACAATGCAAATACTCTCTTTATGAATACATTTTTGATGCGAAGTGACGACAGAGCCAGAGATAATCTTGTAAGACGCTGGCTGGAACAGGGAAACAGGAACAGAAATTTCCTTCTAAGACAAAATGCAGCTGCTGGCACCTCCTGTCTACCTTCTCGTATCCACTCCAGGTGGAACGTAACATGCATGTACCTTGTGTTCACCAGCGTGAAGCATCGCCGGTCCCTGGAAAGTAGCTTGCATCAAAGTTGACAAACTTGATTCACGGAACTTGAGGAAAAGCTTCAACAGTCTCTGCTTCAGCTCGCGTAATTTAAACTAGTCAAACTGTGTTCTTGCTAATTTAAAAGATAATATAGATTAAACCGGAATTCGGTAGGAAGTAATCACGTACTTTCATGTTTGATCAAAGAAAGAGACTCCCCACGTGTTTTTAAAGAGTGCAGTTTTAAAAATGTATACGCGGCTATATTATAGACTGTGTATCAAAATTAATGGAAATCTTTTTTTATTTTTATAATCCTCGAATGGTAGGAAATGTACCATGACAATATATGTACCATTATTTTCCTATTGCAGATCTTTTCTTCCATTTTTTGAACCGCTATAGCCAAAGTCACATTAATTAAGAGTCTTTTGGTTTTTTTATTTTGGATAAAGAATACGCTAGGAAGAAAAAAGATATAAGAAACATATGGTTCGAACAAATTATAGAGCTACGTATAGAAGAGTTGTCGTAACAGACAACCAATTTGAGAACACTTACAAGAGAAACAAACGTAGTTAGATATTACTTTAGAAGGAGAACTCGGTCTCTTGAGTCATTTCTTCTCAAACACCGCCGCTGTCGCGCAATAGAACAGGGAAATAAGATTCGAGCGGTAAGAAATCCTCTAAGGACTTGCGAACTTTTGATTACGTCGGATCTTGTTTCCACAAGATCAAATGATTTCCTTGAAAACATCATTAAAAATACTGTTCCCTCTGTATCCAATTTTCCAGTATCTAAACCTCGTATCATATCAGACAACTGCTCTGGAATAATCAAATTCGCGAAAATAATTAAGCTAAATTTGTTACTCTAAAAATGTTTATCAAAGACTACGATTAATTTCTCTAAAAATATTATTGCAATTTTTAATAATTTTCTCAGTCGTACTAAAGTATGCCACAATATTATACATTACGTTTAATAATAAACGTAACTGCAAAATTAAGAATACTTCTCTTTATTCGGTTAGTCTCTTATAAGTCTTCAAAAAAGAAATTATACCAGAAAATTCAGCATTTCCTGTCGCTACTTCCGTCTCCGATCAAAGAAAGTTTACTAAAAACACACATGGCACTCGTCAAGAATTTCAGCATCCAACCGGAATCCTCGACGAGTTCCCCAACTGCACATGTTGAAAAAGATCAGCTCTACAGTCAAAAATTCCCCTCTGACAATCGTTCACGTGTAGGAAAATGTTGAAAACGACGGGGTTTAATCCGTGGAGATTATAAGAGTCACTTCGGCAACGATTTCGTAGATCCCGAGGGAATCGCGAATTTCTTGGACGGCTAGGAGTATTTCGGCCAACTATTCACTCCGTTGAGTATTCCAGCACGGTTCCAGCGCATAAATTTCAAGCGTGCCTGCGATGCTTTATGCCGGCAGGATTAAATAACTTGACCCAGTCGCAACATATCACGCCTAGGAAGCATCTCACCTGCCCCCTTCCAATTGTCGCACATTCTTTTCTAACATGGTCCACCTCCACTATGAAACCCTTTCTTAAAACTTGCGTTTGTCTTCAGTATGCATAAATGTGCGTTAAAAATGTTTAATATAGCTATTTAAATGTAGCACGATTTGGGTGTTGATTGGACGAATGTACATTAGGTTTTATAGTCGTTAAAATAGTCTTAAAAGTAGAATAAAATACATAATCGTTAGATACCCTTGGCAACAATTTTCTGCCATAAAATTCATCGTCAAACTGAAAGCACGTGTGGCAGTTCTCTCTGAATAACTTTCTCTTCTCAATCCTTAGTAAACACGCGTTTTCTTTTCCTCACAAAATTTTCCTTCACTGTTTGTACCAAACTGTAATCGATTACAATTTCTTCTTGCTCTATACCAAATCTCTAACATCAGTCCAGGCGATGACTGATCAATCCTTCCTACCAAATTATGATCAGTTGCAATTCATTCTTTCTGTATATCAAACCTCAAACATCAACCCGGAAAAAATTTTTAAATTATTTACGAAAACGATTTTCGTTTGTAAAAGTCTCGTAACCAGCGAAATATTTAAGTTGTACCCTAACCAGCTCTGAATAACTTCTATCACTGAACCTTTAATGAACACACTTTTCCTCTTCTCAAGCTGCCTTCTGGACCTTCTCCTTTCATCTATCCGTCTAGAAACCCATCCATAAGGATCCCCAAACCTGTTCAGTTGGCTTCACCAGCCACTCTTTGCTCATGAGGGGGTGAGTCTGGTAAAGTCTCGCGTGGCATTTCTCCGAGATGCAGCGAGTCTAAAACACGGGGATTTTCTCCATTGTAGTTGTAGTCAATGTTCCGCTGGTCGTCGTCGTGATCGTTGTGGAAATTGGATCGACCATTCGATATCGCGGCCGGTATTCTCGAAATTCAAGCGGGCTTGCTTGCTACGCAACGGCCGCTCCTCTCCGCCGCTCGTATTAATATTAAATTCCGGTTGCTGGTGGCTGAGCCACGGGTAGATGGCTCCGGATGGCCGTGCCTCTGGATGCCGACTCGCAGACAAGAATTATATGAGCGAATGCCTCGCGTCCCTCCTGTCCGACGCACGATGGATCGCGGCTAGTTTTCACGAAAACGCTCGCCAGGGAAATGAATTCGGTTTCGCCTGGTTTGGGTGTTAATTTGCTGCACGCGGACTAGTCGGAAAATTGGCGTGGGAAACATGGAAGTGTTGGCTGAGATTTGTTTTGTTCTATTTTTGTTTTTTTTTTTTTTTTTTTTTTGTTTGGTTTCTAATTGATTTTAAGCGTAATTCGCTGCGTGGAAATATTACGTGGCAAGGTGTTTTTTGTTTTCACCGTTTCGTGATGAAAGAGATTATATGGATGTATAATAAAGGGTTTTCATAAGTATCTGAGCACTGCTTCTGCAGTAGATTATAGATTATAGGCACGAAAATATTGAGAAAAGCTCGTATTATGATATTTACTTGACTGATTACTTTAGATATTATTTTACATATGATTTGTAACGTGAAAATATTTTAAGATATGCAATAGCGTATTGTAAAGATTTTATAAGGAACGAGAACAGCGAAATTCAATGTTCAGAGCATCAAAATTTCATACGCACTAACCTAATATCTTCCTTTTATGTAGTGAGATCTAATCATTCAAATTTCCTCGAAGAAAATTCGTGTAACGATTCAAGATCAGCGATCATTGGGAAGAAACGAGCGACGTTGCTTAAGAGTCGATGATAATTCGTGATCAAGCAATTCATCCTCTTCTGCGGATGGACCGCGTATTTGTCATGATTAACACGCGTCATAAAACGAGCCAGCTTCACCGTCGAACAATGCCGTGCGAATTAATGAGGACACGAGAACGAAGGCTGTCATTCACTGACGCGGAACTATGATCTCCGATTGGCAAGGGAGAACTCGGTTGCGACATGTTTGTTCAATGGGATCCCCCCCCCCCCCGAACACGGCTCATTTCACGGATCCCATTGATAATCGAATACTTAACACGCGATGAATTACGATTGTCATCCTGGCGAAATTATAATACGTATAGAGAATGTGAAAAGTATACAAAGTTCCAGAAGGTGTTCATTTTGTATAATCTGACACGAAGAATTTTCTAGGAGAATGTCGATTAGAAAAACTATGTCGATAGTATGTCAAAATGAAATGTCTAAATGTTCATGAATTCCCTTTTTGTAAGAATCTAGGTCTTTCCTCTTCAACGGCTGACTGTTCTTGCGAGTCAAGGGGTGTAACGTTGAGTGTGTCGTCAAGAAGTACGAAGAAGTACATTTGACGTTATAATAACGACGTCGTTAGGCGAAACTTTCCTCTCTTACGTGGCTTCACTGCGGTTCAAGTAGTCAGTTTTTCGCCAAGCATTCGCGGTATCAATAACCTCATGATCTCTATTTTTCCTTTCGTGACTGCCGCCACGGAAAACAATTCTTAATTCCAATTAAAACTTCAAAGATAGAAAATACTACACTGTAAATCCCGTAATAAATATAACGACAGAAACTTTCTAAAAATATAAAAATTCTAAAATAACGTGCCAATAAATTGTTCCTAGGAATAAATCTTCGCTCTCTACAAGACATTTACGAACTGCTCCACAACAAGTAGCCAACAATTCTCGCGTCATAAATACCCTATAAAAAATCCTTTCGTGTCAAGAGAGAAGTGATATCTTCAACAAGAAGAAATTACGATATTAACTAGGGAACGGAACGATATTGAAAAAAAGAAAAAATCGGAAATGCAATTCACTCTGTAGAGGTTGCTATCTCGAAGGGAGCATATCGCACGGAACGAAAGAAATCGATTGGTCACCCGTGAAAGCTCGCAGGAGGCAACATGATTTATCCGACACCTCGAGCGTGTCCCAATTTATCAGAGGCTCGCAGGAATTAATTCGAGATAGGATCACGGTATCGACGGGTAGATTTGTATGACGGCCGGATGACCAGTGCATTGCCACGTTACTCGGCGCAATTTGTATTCAGGCGGTGGCCAACGCTGACGATAGTAGTAATAGCAATGGAGCCCACGGCTTCCTCAAGATAACGTCCCAATCCCTCGGCTGTCGTTTTACCTCGGCGATTAGCGCAATCTGGAAGTCGCATCGAAGCTTTTTATTCCTCTACAGCTCCTTGATCTAATAAGAGATTCTTCCTCTCGCAAATCGGATATCTTCTAGGGAATCGGTATAACGCGCGAAATAACGCGATGGATAAAGAATATTATAAGAAGTTATCCGTTGGGTATCTTTTTCCTGACTTATTCGTTTCTACGACGCTATTATAATTAGAAGACATCCAAATTGAAATTCGGTAATTGAGAATCGAAAATATTTTCATATTTTATTACTAAATCTATTTCACAATTTTAATTAACATGGTTTAATTAACATTTAATTATGGTTCCGATCTTCGCGCTACATGCTAAATAGAAGTGTTCATATAATACCTGTCTTGATATTGTGAAATTTTACGTATGCGTTTAATATGAATTATTATGAACTACTTTCACGTAATTTCAGGGTTTTCAGCTCACGTGCCCTATTCAAATACATATGTATGTGTTGACTCGTGCGCACGTCACACGTAATGAACATGTTTAGTGCATCGTGTGTTTACGATCGATGGAGAACTATGTGCTTTCAGTTTCTTGGAATTGACTAGAACTTAAAACGAGTGATCTTCAAATATACGTGGAATAAGAATAATGTTCGAATAGAAATTTTGAATTACGCTGGTCATACGCTGATAGAATTAATAAGAACAGGGAATAACAGGGTGATTGGATTTGCGTTAATCGCGGCCGCAATTGGAAGCCGAATTGGGATTTAAAGTTAAAGTGGGAATCGTCTAGGGTTGGGGGTGGTTGAAACGTCTGGAATCGGCGGTGTTCTGGTAACCGGAGAAGTGGAACAGCGAGAATTGTTTCCGATCCAGTTAAGAGTGCATCTCTGATTTATGAAAATTATACCAGGGCCGGTTGTGCTCAAGTTTCCGAATTAATATGTAACTGCGCTAATGAAGTGCAAATTTAATGTGCCTGCGGGACAAACAGCTACGTGCTCTCTAATTAACGCTAATAATTAACGCCGAAGAATTATCGGGTGAATTCGCTTGACGCGAAACAAAATTTTCTCGTGGAACTGTGCTGGAAATTGGAGAAACCGTGTCGGTTTGCGATTGATTGGTTTTATAGTGATTCAATTGCCTATACCTTATTTGCTTAAGAAATAATTCTTCGCGTATGAGTTCACGTTTATTTCTTACTTTAGCAAAATTTTCTAACCGAGATTGCAGATACAAAGGCAAATAGCGAATCTCCATCCTTTAATTTTTTAGATAAGAAGAATATCCCTTTTACTGAAAAGTAAATTTTTCTTCTATTTGATACTCCTAATTAAAAGCACGACACTCATGAATTAATTTTATCTCCGTAGCAGATTCAAATCTATTCAAGTATCAACCTCCACTTCGTTTCTTATCTTTCTTTCGTGCATTTTTTTAAATCGCCAGCTTAATTCTCTTTATTATGATACATCGTGTCAATCCAGCTACGTGTTTGTATTTTCCCGAGAATTACTTTTTCTCCTCTTAAACTGTTGTTACATTTGGCAAAACTAGATTAAAGAATAATTAACCAATTTGGAGTAGTCACGATACTAGCTGCTGACTACTTTCCCCGATGATATGGAATTAAAAACAACATTTTGTAACTATGTTCGTAACATCGTCCAGAGTAGGTGTTACTTTAATTAACAGAAGTGAATTTTAAATGAAATTGCTTGAAAGTTTGTATAATACGATTCACTTGTATATCTACAGTAGAAACAAAACCAATTCGTCGTATTTATATTTTGCGAACAAAATTATGAAAAATGAAAAGAGGCTTGTAAAATTTTTGAATATCTAGGTACATCAGAAGCTTCTACATTACATTTGCTTAAAATTTCGGCAGAAGGAGGTCGTAGATTTGTCAAATATTTTAAATTTTGCTCGCTGCCAAAAGAAATTAGAATGTAACTATATGGTAATTTCAATGGAAATTCAGAAATTATTCGAAAGGCGAGGGCGGAATATATTCTTTTGTTCTGTAGGAATTTAGTTGGTTCAGGTTACATGCAAAATTCGCTGTTGAATTTCTCAGCAAAGTGTTCAACGTCTTTCTCCTGTTTTTCTTATTTTTACCGCTGTAGAGAGATCGGTCTTCTGTTTTTATCTCTCTTTTCGTAGCTACATATTCTCTGTTCTTTTATTCTTTTTAACGGGAAGTTGTTTGCGCGTCAGGCTGAGAAATTAATTCGAATCTTTTTCTTTTGTTAGGTCACGCCACTGGGTGCAAGTTAACTTTCGTTCTGTCTTTAAATCGTGTTCTCAAGTAGTTCTTTCGTCGCCAGTCACAATCATAAACCAAGATTTTTCAAGAATAGCGTGCAGGAGAAATTTCTAGATTTCTGTCTTTTCTCCTCAGTTGAAACGTAAGTTATGTAAATTTAATGAGGGGACAGAGGAAGAATGGCACAAATAATAAAATTTGTGACTTTGAGTGTGAAGTTAAATTGAAATAGAAAACTCTAAAATAATATTAATTGTGTTTAATTGGCCAAATATTTGGATATCCTTAAAAATTTATGACAGAATCTATATGGATGTAGGAATAAATATGGAGCGATGGTTAATTTTCAAATGTCCAAGTTTTAATTAACGAAGAAGCCAACCACTTGTATTAACGTAAATTGAAAAGTTCTTATAAAATGATATCAAAGAAGCAATACGTATCGTAAAGTGCATAATTAACGAACGAGACAGGGCAAAAAAGAGGTATCAAGAGTAGGTAGAAGGTGACAGTTGGAAAAGAGAAGAAACAGGGCGAAAGGAATGAGAAGCTCGAATGAAAATTAAAGAGCAAGAAAACGGTGTGGAGGGGTACGTGATGCGTGGGAAAGGGTGGTGAAACAAGAACAAACTTCTCGCTCGAGCGAATTCCGGCATTTTCATACAGCGTGCAGCTAATGAATGTAGTTACTATCCGGAAAAGTAATTTTAATATGCCGTATCGGTAATTTTCATCGCCGCCGGGGATCGTAAACTGCGCTAATAGTTTCCAGTTGTCGACCAGGCGGTAATAGATACATCCGGTTAATTAATTTTCATCTCGATTCCCCTCTAAACAATTCTCGATTTTATTTCCATGGATCGCATGATCCCCGACCTGTGAAAAATTATTTTTCACACTGATAGAGAGTATATTAACATCCAGGAAGGAACATACACATTTCCGATATGTGATTGGAAAGGAATCTTTCGGTATAAAAAATATTTATTTGCGAAACATTTTGGTCTCATGAAAATTTATCTAGAACTTATCTTTTAATAATCAGATGATTAATAGTCAATATTAAAAGGGCGATTGCGAAATATTAAATCTGTTATTCTCTTGTTAAACTCAAATCTATAGAAAAACGTACAAAAAAAGAAAAAAGAATGAAAGGGTGATCTAGAAAATTTCCTCACCGTTCTTCTCTGTGATTGATGAAACGAACAGAAAGATTCCATTTTCCCCGGCTTTCCGGTCCGTCAACCGGGTGCGTACCAAAATAAATCATAGTCGAGTATGTAGCAAATGTTTACAAAAGCCGGGTCGATTATAACCCGAGTCGAAGAGGGCGGGACATTCTGTACCTTCCAAAAAAATCTTCCGAATCTAGCGTCGACACTTGAAACGAACCATAAGAAGAATAAAAAGAAAGAAAAAGAAAAAAAACGGGCGAGAAAAATGAACGAAAGTGGACGAAATATTAATCCAATTCAAGTAGGGAAACTTTCGAAGCTATTCGGTATTATTTCATCCCCTCTCGATTTTACCCTCTCTTCCCCTTTCATCGTTTACGCGAACGAGGCAACGATCCGATTGAATACAGCCGGCGCCAGGTTTTTCAGGGACGTCACAATGAATCCTGTCAAACGAGTGAATCGCAAGCTTTATTTCGACCGCGTCAATATTTGACGAAGGTTTCGATATTTCATTACATTGGCCGTCCGCCCCACTGTTTTCACCGACGTTATTTCGTAAACGAAATATCCGGTCGCGGCTCTAGCTCGCGAGAAATCTCCCAGTGCGATTTGCTCTCCTTTTAACGCGACCGCACCTGTTCGAATTATCGATCATTTTATTTTATTTCCACCGGTGGAAATTGTGTAAATTTGAGGGAAATACTGGTTATACTCGCAACACCGAGCGGTTTATCGTGTTTAACTCTCCGCATCGCGTCCAAGTGTTTGTGCCTTCTATGCCTAACAATCGCTGAATAATATCGGCGAAAATATTTGTTTAATCCTGTGTAACGTTACTTTTCCGACGTTTTATACGGCGGAAATGGTGTATTTCAGATATCTTTTATTCTATGTTTGCGGTTGAGAATATCACACATATATTCTTTTCTTTGGAATAAGATCATAATATTTATGTAAAAATCATTTTACCTAATTTTTAAGTTTTCAATCATGATAACACGACATTCTGACATTTTGACTGTCGCTGAACGCTTTGCCATTTGTCGTCGGTCGTCGTCACGTTTCCATGACTTTAGTTTTTGTTTTAATTTAGCCGGCGCTTAAGCGCGAGACGAGCGTTTCCTGTATTTAATGGTGTTCTATTGAAGTGAAACGATCTACAAATGCACTAAAAAGACCGGTAATTTGTGAGTTTAACGACCCAGTGAAAGAAAATGATCAGCAAATGATTATAATCCCGATTTCTGTAACTATATGGGACAATCAGGACATAAGTAAATAAATTCATGCAATGCATGAATGTAGAAAATAAATTGAGATAATATGATAAAGATTCAATAATGATGATGGATTCAATGTAATTTTCTCAAAAAGTGTATGATAATTATACAATAACAGACTGAATGATAACTGCCGGCTGTTGTGAGAAAGATCTACGTCGAAATGTACGGTCACCGAGACGTTGATGAAAATGATTTAGAGACTTAAAAGTAGAAATCGAGTGATTGATATATTTATGAATATTTATCATTGGAGTTTGTCTTTCGTACCATCCTTCATAATTTGAAAAAAATCATTAAAACTCAATCTCAATTTACAATAAAAATGATCGATATTTATTATACAGATATTAAGTTGTCATTAAATCGTTGACGTACGAAATGAAAATAGTGGAAATACCAAAAGAGGCAGGAGTCACAAACAGCGTTTGTGCGAAACGATCGGGGCGCGAGCGATGTAACGATCGAGGCTAGGAATTTTTGGAAATTACTCAAAACGAGCTGAGCAATTTCAATTAAAATTCTGCGCGCGAACGCAATATTGGTCCCGGAGATCGTGATTATGAAAGTAATCGTGTCATGGAGACACGGCCGAAATTGCTGGAGGAGCACATTCGACGTAGCCACCGACCAATCGCGTTCGTTAAAGCCTGACGTTCATTAAACCACCATAGATGTTTGGTTAATTCGCAGCCGCACGTTTCCGCTGCAAATTACCCAATCCGACTGAATCCTCCGCACCGATTACATTTAATCCCCCCTCCACGAATTTTCCGCAATTCATTATACACCGTTTTCAGAATCGTTGGTTTTGTCTGAGATAAATTTTGATTAAGGAGTTAAACAGTGTATATGTAGTGCGTAATATATGTAAATATGTATGAAAGCGTTGTATAAGCATGCAGAAGGTGATATCTTATGCAAAATACAACGTAATTTAATACTTTGCTTCATATTATCGAGTCACGTCCGTGATTTAGCAAAGACGAGTTGAATATGTAAGAAAATTTAGTTTTAATCCTAGTTCAAGCTTAATTTTCCCGTGAAAAATATTAAATATGAATAGCATATGATGTTTAAATATTTTCTATCCGACAAGGTACTAGAACAGTTAATTAAAAATGATGATAAAAATAAATTACGAATAATCCTCTCCCGTTGACAACGTGTGCTTCGATATTAATAATGAAAAAACATGAAATACAGTTAGTATGGCTGTTCTACATTGTTAATAACCTTACCAACGGAGTTATTAAGCACTCTTTTGCTTATATTTCCTACAAAATATTTAAAAAACTTTGGACGCAACCACTTTGTTTCTCTTTCTGAATAAACGTAAATAAAAATAGAGGATTTATCGTGAAAAGAAGCGACAATCGATTAAAAACAATAACCTTTCGTTATGGAAATTCTTTTTTAAAGCACTACAGGTGACGAAAACGTGGCTGGTATTCGCCACGTGACGGTTGGAACGAGTCGAACGAGGACCAAGGTCGACCAGAGATTCATGAGGCGAAACTAACGCCCTGGCGATGTTCAGTTTGCTGGAAATTCGTCTGCAAGACGAGCCACTCGATCGGAGCGGCCAAGAAATTCACGTGGAAGTTGGCAGTGTCGCAAAGGAGCCACTCTATCGAAGTTCGACCGCATCAGAGCAAGCTTCGTCACACTTGAACCCCGAAAAGTGCAGTGAACGTGTCCTGCGGCGATTCTCGCGCTTCTACGAAGGATACACTGGCCCCGAAGTTGGATCGATCGACGATCATCATTTGAAACTATGTTGAGAAGTTGACTAGGGTAAATAAAGACCAATTTCACCTCCGGATCGCTCAGTCAACAATGCTGCGTCCACTTTCATTGAAGAGAGACTGATCTTCGATGAACTCATTCTCCTTTCTATTTCGGCTAGTCATTTTACAATGATCCTTGATCTTATAAATAAACTTATAAATAAGATAGAGCAACTGCAGTGATTGGAGTGGGAAATGCGATGGTAGAGAATCAAGAAGAGGAAAAAGGGTAAAAGCTCTTATCCGAGGGATTAAAAATTAGAAAATTGAATTTAACAGTCAGTAGAAGGAGGTATAGCGATAATTTATGAATAAATAAGGAAGTTTGTTTGGCAGACTTAAAAATTGTGGATTAAAGGATAGAACATAGGTTCTACAGTGACATCGATGACTGGAAAAGAGTAGAAAGTCGATTGGTAGAAAAATACGAAAGGAATAAACAGCGAAATTTAAGTAAAATGTCAAAAATTAGAAAAATGGATTTGACGATTAATAAAAAAAGGCGTAATAATTCTTTGTGAATAAATAAGAGAGTTTGGAGCAGAAGTAAATGTAGAGGGGACACAATGAAGAAACGCACTATTAGAGCGATAAAGGAATCAAATATTCTTCCACTTCGTTACAAACTTCAGAAGCAAATCTACTGTAGAAGCATAAGAAAGGATCCTTTAAAGCCCATCTTCGTAACGAGGGCCAAAAGGGCCCTTCGAATGATTACGCGGCCATTAGAAAGTTCGGTGGCGAGCGAAACTAACGAAATGAAGACAGTCGAGCCCCGAAGGAACGGAGTAGTTTCTACGAAAACCGCGTGGAAGGAGGTCCGGTCCATCGCGATTCCCCGAGAAACTCGGGACAAAGGGGTAAAAGAGAAGGGCAGAGAAACGAGAGAGAAAAAGGGCAATACGAAGGTGGCCGCATTTGAATAAAGTTGAAAGACGTGGCGACGCTCCTCGGCCTGAGGCGTCTTATCTCTAGAGGAAGATCGGAGGGGGGTAGTTTATTCAAATTGAACGTGACAGAGGCAGAATGTCTGGAGCCACCGCGTGCCCGCAGCTTGTCAACTTTCCATTTTTATTTGCTTGACGTATTGAGTCGAGTGAACTTACCCTCCGCCCTACTGAATTTCCGGGAGTGGAAAACTTGGAAAGTGGAGAGAAGTTCTATTCTGTTGATAATGGCACAGAATTTTTTGAAATTGGCTATTGGATACCAGAGGGGAAATAAGCATTGGTTTATTAACCCACTTGTTTATTAGAAATAAGTTTAGAAATGAATCCATTTTCGCGCGATTTCAACGATATAATCGAACTTGCGAATAAAAATCGATGGTTGGAAGAATCATTAGAATTTACAGAAAGGAGATTTGGTGTTCTTAATAGATTCTTTAAAGAAATCCAGTGAGTAACATCGATAAAAATATTCCCACAAAGTCTGTTATCGAACAAACCGGTACAAAGCTATTTTCACTTAAATGGGAATAATGTTAATTCAGTAACGTAAAATCTAATTTTAAACATTATAGCAAAGTTAAACAACGTAAAATAATATCATAGCGAAGAGAGAGACTTGCCTTCGTAACGATATTTTCAAAAATATTTGAGTATATTTAACGTGCGTCTTTTTACAATTTTTACATGGAAATTGTTAGCAGCCGAGAGAGAAAGAGAGAGAGAGAGAGAGAGTGAGATAAGTTCCTTTTGGTCGCTTGTTAGTATTAATCTTCAAAGAAAACGAGGAATGTTATTTAATACAGGAAGTGATCTCGACCATGATGAGTAATCACAAGTTGACGCAACAAAACTTTGGATTTCCTTCAAGCGGTAATTTGACCTCATATTTCTCAATCTTCTTATTTCACTTGGTGGAAACTTCCTGCGAAAGTTTCACGATCTGTCCGTGGTCGGTGCAACGCAATATGGAGGAACGAAGACAGATAAATAGATCATTTATAAGACTGTCAGGATTGAAGCAGAAGCAGAAAGCGTTGACAAAAGGAGAAAATTGAAAAAACACGGAGTTTGTAGACGATTTTTCAGTGTTTTCAATTAATCACGGTAAATTAAACTTGCTATTCCTTCGATTACCATTTTCCACTTGGACCTCAGCATAGCTGCTGTTGCAAAAATATAAAATATATCATACACTTCGATCCTCGATTGATATCGTTGGGTCATAAATAACTATAACAATTGTGTTGTTTAACTTTAGAACATTTAATTTCAATTTTTCTACATTGATCATTATATAGAATGTAGAATATAAAATAAAGTAAATACTTCGCAACGTAATAATTTAATCCTTCTTCATTGCTATGATCATGTACCCAATGACAACAATTGAAGATTAAATTAATTGAAGATCCTTAAGCAATGTTAATAGAAGTTCAGATTCAATATCTATCACGTTATAAGAAAGTTCTTTATGCTACGTGCAGATATATTGAATTATATGTAAATAATTAATTTCTAATTTTATAATATAGTATTAAAAACTAAAAGAATTAATATTAACGGTAGCAACGGTGAAACAGAAGGTACTTTCTCGACTGGAAAGGGCAACAGGATTTGATTTAGGACAAAGGAAAAATCGTACCCGATGTCGAAGTCACGGTTGGATACAAGTGTCGAGATATTGTGATTTAGGGTTGCGGCCTCGGTTCGATCGAAGATGAGGGGTACTACTGAAACAGTATATTCAGGCAACTATGAAATAGTCGGGGGAGGCTGTAGATATCCAGCACCTAGCGTGTTTGATATTCAAAGCCACCCCTCGATGTCGAGTAATACGCGTAAATTTTTCCATCCCTTGTCAGACATTTATAGATCTCGCGTGGTACAGGGTATTTTTTGCTCAGACGTTTAAGATGTACCTAAAGGTCTTCATGTACGTAAAAAGAGTTAAATGTATGAATGTAAAGGAAGTTAAATTACATCAGAATATGATTTTGTTACAATACAAAAACATTATCTTATTTATTTAAAACTTTGACTTTTCAGTACTAAATTTCTCACATTTTTTAGAAAAATTCATTCCTGTAAAAAGTTTAAAACTTTTAATTCTTGTATCGACTAACGAAAGGGGTCAATATTTTCTGACAATTTCTTTCGAACTTCACAGACTCAAATGTTTATACATCTCTAGTTAATAAAATGTTGAAGGTCTTCGTAGACAGCAAACCTTCTGCTCATAACTTACTTGCTATCAAATTTGCAACGATGTTGCTCTGTAAATGCATCATTAGCAAAAACAGCAATATGACAACAAAATTCTTCCACTTTTGATATAAAATCCTATTTTTAATGTTTAAAGTTTTTACACCGATAATATTTTCCTCAATACGCAAATACACAGTTCGTTTCTTGTGGACGATAAAAAAAATTGAAAAATACAAACTGCGTTCGTAGGAGTAAAGTAATCGCGTTACTTATTACGCGAATAGTAATTTCGCTTGTTGTTGAGCAAGCAACCAAGAAACGCTGAATCTCCCTTACACCGACCGACCTCTCTTGTTACTCGTGAAAACCGGAGTTTCGTGTTATTAGAAATGTTCGTGCTCTTGAATATTTTACTAACACGGCGAAAAAATGTTTTCGTCCATTTCTGTTCGAACCTATGAAAGTGGGTAGTCCCTGGGCACGATATAAAATATAATGCGCTCTAACAATGTAAAATATATGAAAGCTAATTGGCTACTGGCTAATATTTCTTTAATATTACGAAAACAAAATCAAGAACCGAAAGATAATTTTGAATGAAGCAAATTCTTAATTGGCGAGTTGAATACAAAACGTTCCTAAACGTTTTGTCCTTAAAAAAGTGCAGACAAAAAATGAAAGAAGGATGCAAAGGAGAATAAGAACGACTAGGGATGTGTCAAATATGGCGAATGGAAACAAAGAGATGTAACAGGACGAGACAAGTTGTTCAAGTTGGCAGAAGCGGCGACGTCGGTCTCGTTATTAGTTACTGCCACTCGGGGAACTCTTTTTGAAAGTGCGTCCCGGCACGTAGGAGTTGTGATTAACTCGGGAACTTTCGGTCTAATAACCTGCGACACAGGACTCACGATTTACGAGCGCGGTTGCGGTTTCGCGGTTGAAGCTTCCTAGAAAACTAATTCCGTTCGGCATAAATTCCATTGCGTTTCATCTGGAAGTTCGCTGAGGGTATCTTGGAACGGAAATTTCGGAAACTTGCCCGACAATTCCGCTTCGATGCAACCCTTAACCGGGAAAAATCATTCTCGTCCGGTTAATAATATCCGCTGGTCGAGAAATTCTGCTATTCGTCGATTTTCGTGCTTTCAACGTCAAGATTTTATTAGTTTGCACCAGCTTTTAACAGTGAAAGTGGGTTTTAAGATACTGAAAATGATATGGCATATATATATAAAAAAAACGTCTTAAAATGCTATTTTAAAATAAAAAGCTACAAGCAAATTACCTTAGAATAACATTTCAAAGATTTTGCCATTCCAAAAATTTAATGCTAGAAAGACTAATCAAATCATTCTGATTTTTTTACGGGTCAATAAAGATTATTATATATTTAAATTCTAATACATGTTTTTTTTTTATTTCTTAAAAACACAAACAACATGAAACTTAAAAAATCAGTTTCCTAATATTGCTTCGTCCACTATACAGCGGAAATGAAGCGCAATTATTTCAATCTTCTTCCATTTCATCGAACGCTTCCAGACATATCACGCAGGCGGAAGGATACACGTTTCGGACAAAGGAAATAAGAAAATGTCGCGGAGTTTTAAAAATGACAGGGACTCAAGCGATCGTGGTACCGGTAGATTTTTCGCGGTCTTTTATTCTTGATTCTCATCTAGAACATCACGTTCACGAAGCGCTGTCAAGCCCAATTCCTTTTCCGGCGTATCATCTTCCGCGCGTAAAAAAGATGTCGTCGGACGTTCACGGCGACCGGACGTGGAAAATGGAACGCGTTCTGCTTCACGAAGGCAACATCCCCCAGGATCCTTTTTACCAAGAGCGTGAAAGTCTTGTCGGACAGTGTCTGCCAGAACGTTGTAGGACACAACTGATCGAGCAGCGTGGCGTATCGATAAATCAAAATCATCGACACGAACGCCTAGAAAAAGATTGACCATCGTCGGTGACCATTTGTGGAAATAGTTTTGCAGCTCTGATGAAAGTCAAAGCATCGTGTTATTCATGCTCGATGCATGTTACTCGCGTGTTAATTTAAACGAGACGGTGCGTAGGGAATGGATATTAACTTTTCGGAATTTTCCTATTGAAATTTTTTCCTCCAAATTTCTAATGGGATTTAAAGATAGTTGTAATTGTATCGAAATAAAGAATACGAATTAATGAAAACTCGTAAAACTACAATAATAGTAATAGAGAAGGATTATATCTGATATAATCTTTATTAATAAAATAGCCAGAGGTATTTTTAACTGTCCAGATATCATGTAATTGGTCTTCCTCAATCTACCATTATGAAATTTAATAAGTTACCAATTGTTTCATACACAACATCGCACATTATATAGCTACTATAATTGCATAAATCGTATGGTCAATCATGTAAATGCTTATTACACGAGTATAGATATCTTCGACCAATCTATAGTATTTTTAAAACATACTCTTGAGCGTTTTCTATAGCAACGTTATATTGTAATTTTCCTTTATACTTTTATACTGTATCTCTGTCTCATTGCTTCTTATACATCTTATGTATGTCAATTCTGATCCTTTTTTTTCTTTTCTTTTTTATTTTTCCTTTATATTTCTTTTTCTACATTTTTTTATATCAAAAGGTTTATCCCGCAAATAAATAAATAAGAAAATAAGCAAATAAACAAACAAATAAATAAATAAATATTTCTATGTCTGTAACATTAATTATCCAATATTTAATTGCAGTATAAAACAGTTGCAATTACATATTACTATCACAACCGAATAGAATATTACTGAAAGCGTAGTAATCTTTATTTACATCGAAAATTTGACATGGCGAGCATTTCCGCGAATGATCATTCATAATACCTGGAATAAGCGATTTTCCGAATCGTTGGTGCCGAAACTGCAGGAAAATCTTTGTACACGCGAATTCATAATAATCCGGTGGGAATCGCCGACGCAGGTTGGCCAAATTAACCCGAAATCCGCGGCAGTGTTCGGTGCATTAAATAAATCCGAAAACAAAAGATCGGGTATTAGCGAAATTTTGGTAATTCCCGTGGAACAATGGCCGCCGCGTCGATTGACAGAGAAGAGAGATCTCTATACTAAACATCGTCTCTCAAATCGGGTATCGATTACGCCAGGAGTGTGGTTTTTCCATCAGATTTCCGGTGGGCGCAGCATGAAAACTAGCGCGGACAACTGAAAAACCGTCGGCCGGTTTCTTTTGGCACTTTGTCAAGCAGCGCCTTCTGACACGGGTTTCCCTAAAAAGTTATGGTTTAATATGCACGTCTTTATTAATCATTCGTGAGTAATAATAGCGAAGAAGAGCGAGTCGAAATATCTGCCGCAGTAGAAAAAAAGGAATCCGGAGGGAAAGGGAGAAAGGTGAAGGAAGAGGAATGATGTAAAAGGTTCTACACAGATTCCAGGGCCAGCTTGGAAGACTAATAAAATGTTATTAAGCTCCAACGGTGGACTTTAATATTCGTCGGTGGCCCGTTAATTTATCGTTCAGCGAGCCGCTGATTTATTGTCGAGCGATTAGAATATTGGATTAGCGTATTAAAACGACGAGGAGAAGGTAATGAACGCGACCTGAAGTTTTCGGAATCCCCCGGTAATTCAATCCTTGGTTAATTAAAAGGAATAAAATACGAGCAGCCGGGCAGAAACGTTGCATTACGAGACGGATATTAATTTAGACAGGTTCGCCGTGATTACGGACTATAGCATCTTTGATCCGTGACGAATCATCGCGAGAAGAGGATTTCCACGATCGCTGTTTCGTAGCTGAGACGTGGGAGGAACTGGGATCTCTAATTGAATGCTTTTGGACGAATTCCGAGTAACACCTTCAATGAGTATAAGATACGATACGTATTAGTTAATTAAACGTATATCTGTTTTTTCACATGCAAAGAGTCGAAAAATACCACGACTTTTAAAAACCCTGCTTGCCCTAAAAGGCTTCAATACCACAACCATCTCGAAATTGAAACCAATTTAATTATGTTAATTAAAGTCTTTCTCACCGCGCGGCCGAACAAATGCGACCTCCATCCGCGAAACGAACGTTTCGTTTCTTCTCGAAAAAGAAGAAGGGAAAAGAATGAAAGAGATCCACGTGACCATGAAAAACACCGGCAAGTTTAGTCGACCTTCGACGAGGAGATTGCTCAGGTGGCGTAACCATGATCGTGATCAAGGTTGGGTACCTGGTGCGGCCGACCATCAGTTCAAGCCTGGAAAGTTCATCGCCGTCTAGTGGCGACAAAACCGCGGGTGGCTTTTATTAAAATGTTGAATCCAGACGTTCTCCCTCTCTCTTACCGGTCGCTAGCCTCTCTCCTGACTTACGTACCACTCCCCGGTTACGAGGAGAAATCAATTTGGCCTCCCTAGACGCGATATTACCGCGTCACCCTTCTCACTTTCTCCCTTTCGCACCCTTGTTCAGGTGCTCGCCCCCCCCTTTCTCAACGTTGAATTTCGATTTCGTTCGATCCATACTATGCGTCTATATATAATCTATACACATAGAGAGGTACGTGTCGACTTGCACGGTGGATTATCGAGGAACGAAAGCGAAAAGGGAGGTCGAGGGTAAGGAGAAGGTAAGAAACACGGGTGCAGGTCGAATCGTAAAAAGAGCGGAAGGAGACGTGGCGAGCAAATGGAAAGATATCGTGCTCGACGGTGTGGTGTGTGCTCGAGAATCGAGCTCGAAGCGGTAATCCAGCGCGATCCTTGCGTGGCCGGGGCCTCGCCACGGGAACATGCCCGCCCTTTATTCCCGCACCACTCCTTCTCTGCCTATTTCTTGAGATGTATTCGTAAATTGACTTCCATTCTGCCGGGTTTTACACTTCACGCCGTATTGCGAGCCGATATCCCGCCGATGGGAATCGGCGAACCAAGATCCAGACAAGCTCCCTTTTCATACGCTGCCTAGGAACCACGCGAGCGCAGAGAAGATGGCTACAATGACTTTATCTCGCCAATTTTATTTTTCCACTTCAAATGGTTTTAATTGAACGGATATTTATTAAGTCGAGAAATAGCGAGCGATGATTTTGTGTTTGGTGTTTCGTTTTTGAAGAAATCCGAATAGGGAGGAATTATTTAGCAAAAGTAATCAACGTTCGTCGCTTCCCAAAGATAATGTACATATAACGATATTACCAAGTAAGTTTACCTGATAAGTAATATAAATCGATATGAAGTAAGCCAAAAGAACATACTCCAAATAAAATATAGCAATTTTACAAGTACGATTGATGTTTAATTAATATACTCCAATTAGAATAGGCCACGTACAAACACTCAAATACCATGAAAATGTAATATCGACGTTCCAAGTCTTGACGGCGATATGTCTTGCTAAGGCTACGTTCCACGAAATAACAACATTATGCGAGACTCCGTCGACAAATCTTATCGAACGCAAAT
Organism: Bombus flavifrons; assembly: GCF_040668555.2. NCBI lineage: Eukaryota > Metazoa > Arthropoda > Insecta > Hymenoptera > Apidae > Bombus > Bombus flavifrons. The sequence continues at coordinate 2,869,214 of NC_138455.1, read as the reverse complement.
TATTTCAATCTTCTGAAACCCACCCCCGTCTACACGCGAATTGCATCACCCTTAACGAGGCCGTTCAAGTAAGACGTAATTTCCGGCTGGGAACGCGTAACAACAAACGTAGAAGCAACAACTTGGAACCGTGCGTCGTGATTTACAACACTTGCCGTGGGATATTAATTCAAATTCACCGCACAGGATACTCGGCCCCCTGGAACTCAGCCTACTGGAAGCGTGGGTCCTCGATATGCGGAAGTCTCGCGAGCGCCGTTGCATAACCGAACATTCTTTCCTCGAAATGAAAGGAGTTTCCTTTTTGTTGGCAGAGGGAGGAAGAGAGAAAAGATCAGGATGTGGATAGTACGAGATCGCTCAGTCGCGATGGAATTCTCCGACGGATTTTCCGTACGAATTTCTCCTTCTCTTGTCTCGTCGAGTTTCTCCCCTTTTCCTGTTCTCCTCCTTCCGGCTAGTTCGGAGTCCGACGACTTCGGACGGAGATTTTTGAAAAACTGCCAAACGAGCGACGAATGGGGTGAAATGTCTTGCGGGTAGACTTGAAGGGTAAAAAAAGGGTAGAAAGAAGAAGATATTTTTAATCGTTTTGGAAGAGAAGTTTGGCATGACGGAAAGGAGGAAGGGAAACTTTGGGCTTTCTCAAGAAGAGTTTTGCGAGTCAGCTAGATATTAGACTTTTGTTGAAATTTGTAGATTATGAGATATGTAAACTTAGCATTAACTGCTTTGGAATTTAATATATCGGAATTATTAATAAAATAAGTTTTCGCTGACTTCTTATTCCCAAATCTTCATCAAAACTCCGAATCGAAAATCCGAAACATTCAACAAAATTCTAAAGGAAAATTTATTGAAATAAAATCGAAATACTCAATCTCATTGGCCACTTAAACCCTGGCGGGTTCCTAGACGGGTTAAATTCCTGGCGAAGCGTAAAATTATCCAGAGATCGGTAATGAAACACAGGATTCGTCTAATCGTCACGGGCCTGGGTTCCCCTCGGGAACGGTACGGTACTCCTCTGGAAAAAATTCCACAATCTTGATCTCGACAAGGACAGAAACCAAGGAAACGCATGGAGGACTAAAGAAACGTGAAACGAAAGCGGATGTCGCCCATCGCGGCCACCGCTACGCGAAGTGGAGGAAGGCGGGGGTTGAAATCGCTAAAAGGAATGCGCAGTCGAGCGAAAGAGGCTCGAGGGGGCGGTAAAAGGAAGATAAAATAATGTAGGAAGAGGTTTAAAAAGCCCAGGCCGAAACGACTGGAGAACTCGAGGGGCCACGTTTCCCTATTTTTTACTTCCTTCCATCGTTGCTTGCTTTGGCACGTTATCGATCGCCGTGAAAGGGGGTGGGGCGCCCAGGCAGCGACGCCGGGAAGCGGTGACGATTCTGTTTCTTTCACCGATTTACATTCGCCGCTTGAAAATCGCCGCTGATTCTACCGAATGCATTATGCATGGCGAAAGTTTTGTCTTCTGGTGAGCTGTCACGGCTCTGTCGAGGGATATTCTGTTGCTGAGACTTTGTTCAACCTTGGATGGTGGCATCGTTTGAAACATAGTACACGTGTTCTTTCATTTCACTAGAAACAGCGTTTTTGAGAATTTCAACCGTGGGATGGTTTCTCAAGCGGTTGATGGACTATTAATATTGTATTATTTAAGAGATGTAATTGGTGGAAAAAGATACTTCGTAAATCGATCGAATGTGTTCGCAACTATAGTTTCGATGACTTGGGTTTACTTGATGAACGGGTTCGCTGTCATTTAGCCTATCATCCCAATGTCACATGTGTTAACGCCACAGGAGGTTGAGTAATACACGTTGTCGGCGATACAATCATTAGTTCGAAAAGTGTCTGATAGTAAAATACAGCTCATATAATTAGTTATTAAATGAAATCGACGAAAACGTGAACAAATCTCAGGGAGGATTTTTATAAAATTTCAAAGTTTGCTCGAATTATTTCTTAATCTTGTACACTTGGTATGAGATTAAATATATTCTAGTACACGACATCTTTTGTTAGTCAAATGGTAATAAATGTCAATAAACGTTCGACGGTATGCTAATGGAATGCATACTTTGGTCGAAGCTTTAGCGTTTTCTTACTCGAACAGAGTCGAGGATCACGCGTCGTTTGCTCGTTCTTTCTTGCCTCTGGGAATCGGCAGCTGTTTGACTTGTTGGAAAAGCTTCGTCGAGTATTAGAGAGTGTTTAATCGGGAATTTACATCGCTTCCCGTCGAATGGTAAATTGTCGAAACGCTGGGAAAGCATATGTAAGCAGCAACTTGTTGCGCGTTGTTCATTTCGAATTTTGGTGGCTTCACTCGGGGTTTTTGTAAGTTTTCACAGCTTGCGAAGAAATTACATGAATATTCTACAAATAGTTCATTAAAATACAGGAGAATTTTCAGGACAAGCTTCTTTTATCAATAGTGATTCAGAGATACCACGTAACGTAAAATGAGAAGTACTCATTCTGAATAATGAATTTGTCTTTTTGAAAAATCTTTAGTAACTATCAGCTCTTCTAAAGGACACAAGGAACCATGCCATTTGATTCGTAAAACTTGCTTATACTTTGTATGCCCGTTTCGTTTGGAAATAAAATTTTATAATTTATAAGTGATTGAAAGATTTGCCATAGAATTCCCGTAGGTGATCGACTTGTGTACGGTGATTCTTGATTGTTTATTAGTCGCATGAAAGAAAGATCTCACTCGTGGCCGTTGAGCCACTAGTATCGACCGCTCGAAGTCTTAAGTAGGGTTTGAAGGCGTTCTCGAGAGGCTGGTCTTTGGTTTATTAAGGCCGTCTTGGATCTGCAAGAGGTCGAAGCTCGCTTATTACCTTGGCCACCGCTTCTCCAGGATGTGTGAAACCGCAACACCGTTCTCAAGCCTTAATTGAAACATTGTCTGAAGCGTGCATGAAGATTCCACACGTCTTTGAAGATGGGACGGTTTATCGATTTTCCAAGCGCTGCTTGTACTTACGCTAATAGTTTGTTAAGTTACTGAAATGTTAAGTTACTGTCATTAAAGACAATTTTATAGTAACTTTCATATTATCCTTTTGAATTTTTGTGAATATATTTACTAATTGTTCATAGTAATTATGTCATTACTGGATATAGTTATTCAGAGTTTCAAACTTAATAAATAACCTGGAGTTACGTTAAAATAATCAAAATAATTGATACACTAATGTTAGAGGTTGCATCAATTTTCAGTTTCCATTAAACTATGCCGTTTAGAACTATCAATAAATCAAGGAACTTCGCAGAACATTAAACTATTAATCATTATATGTATGTAACATTCTGTAACAATAACAAAGTTATTATATTATATCGCTAATGCTACTTTAGTAATTGCCCTCTGCATTATCCAAGCAAATCACTACAAATATTTATCATGCTATTAATGAAACAAATAGAATTATCACACAGCAGAGAAACAATTTAATTATCTTCCTCGTTTATAGAGATATTTCATAGTATTTTAATAAAATCTCTAGCTATATGCTATTACAAAAACGAAATTACTCTACTAGAAAATAACCAAATTTCCAATAAATCAACAATTAACGTAAATTGTCAGATTCTCGAACTTCTCAAACTTTATAAAATTAACAAGCTCGCACAATTCATACTGTATTTAAACCCGTATTCCACCTTCCCAACAACATAGTCAAATAAATTGCTGGCGACGCTCAAGCCATTTAAAACCGCATTAACCGGAATTCTTATCAATGCATTGGCCCCATTTACAATTCCATTACACCATTACCTCGGCTGTTGTCCCACCATCGATCCTATCCGAATGGCCCCGATTAATCTCGTTGCGAGGAAAGCGAACAGACCGTGGAATTGCGGGGGTCGGAATCGTTCTTTCCAACTGCTTCGGTAAAGCGTCGTTAAATCGTGTCCAGCGTAACAGGGGCGTGAGGTAGGGAACGAAAAAGCAGCGTGAATTTCTGACGAAACGAGGGGAGAACTCGTCAGAGGGTTTAGTGCCCGAAGCGGCGGATGAAAAGAAAAGCCGTCTCGTTAAGGTGACTGTTTCAACCCTTGAAAATTCTGCCAACGGAACAGGCGGAAGTGAAGGAGGGTCTGGACGTTGACGAGAAGAAGGAACACGCCGCGAGCTTCGACGCGCTCGTTCTCGCGCGAAACGCCCGCCGTATTTATTTTAAAGCAAACTCTGGCATTCGTTAATCGTCGCAGACAAGGTCTTGGACAACGGGAAAGTCTCTTTTAGCCGGTCGCAAAGTTTAATTAGGTTAATAAGGCGTTAATCAGGAGGAAAGTTCGGGTGCGATTCAAGAAGAGTGACAACACCGTTCCGTTTATACTTAACATTCATCCGGACATTCAGTCTTTGAAGGTGTGAAATATATAGTTATATTTAAACTGTAAAACCCTGTGTCAGATTCTATCTAAATGTTCCCATCATCGTAATCGAAGTAGGGGATCAGCTGATTCGTGGTGCCGATACTAATCGAAACGAGAATTTACGACTCTCGTTGACGAGTCGCACCGCAGACGCGTCTCTCCGCGAACACAGTTGAACAGATATCCTAAATTATGAGAATATTCTTTCGCACAATTTATGATGATTACAAAATAGGAGTTAAAATACCCCGAAAAGTAAAATTTTGAGATTCGCGATTAGTAAAAGAATTGGATATTATTCGCTTAATATTCTGCTTTACGCGAATGATAGACATTTTAGTGTCGTTTAGTTAATCTCACGGAAGTCGTTAGAAATTTCTTATTTTTCCGTGCTCTGTATTTCCAGCGGGCTCGCGACTTTCATCGCGGTTTTTCGCTGTTTTAGCCGCTCACTCGTTTCTTGGTACATTAATTTCGCTCGTCAGAGATGCACGTTAATTTTTACGAACTTTCGAATAATAACATGCACACGAAAGTTTGGCAAGGTTGGTCTAATTAACGAGCAACTGACTTTTCGGTAATTTTCGGTACCTCAGCAATTCGTTTTTCCACGCAAAAATGTTGAAACATTTCCAGTTTTTAATAGAACTTTTGCTTTGGTGCACTTTTGCCGTGAAAAATAAAAAAGCTTATCTGTTTATTATTGCTAATTGATACTAATTTTTAATTTTTATTCCTATGATCTAATTCCAATTATCTACAAGCAAAGAATAATTTTCAAAGGAAATAATAAAGAAATAGTGTGTTGCTAGAGCAGGAAAATTTCAGACAGGAACTGTTATTGTTCGTGAAGTCTGGTTAGTATATGGAAAACCGTGCGCGTTATAACATTTGCATAGAATATTTAGGGAACCGTCGCGTCAAAATCAACGTTTCAGTGTTTTCATAAAGAGCAGCCGAGGGAAATTACAATCATACAATTTTTTCCTCGGACGAGTTTAATATGAAATGTTGCTGTAATATTTAGGAGAGCACGTACTAAACCGCAATAATTGATATTAGAGATTTACGTATACTTCGTGGACTAATATAATTCTCTAGATATCCGATATCTCTGCTATTTATCGTCAAAATCTGAAACAAGCTCGCGGTTCAGATGAATCAAATTTCAATCTCCATCACCAATTGTAATTTAATTACCATCTATTAACGTTCACAAAATCGACGTATCCGATTGACTGTTTGAATGTTAGAATAAAACGTAACTCGTCAACCCTTGAAATAGCAACAATATATAGTAGAAATGGCAAGTTATAATAATAAATAATAGAAAGAATTATCTATTAATTCTAAAGTCTATAAAATCATAGAAATTTGCAACTGAAGGATTTAAAAAATATCACGTTAAAAAGAAAAAATATTTATATAATAACCTTCCTCCCTTTCCCATTTTTGATCGACGAAAACAATGGAAGAAACAATTTTTACATTTTCAATGTCGCTATGGCAATGCTAGCGAAGAACAAAGGGATAATTCTCGTACTAGCCTCTCGAATATGGGGCAGACAAAGAACGCAGACAGGAAATAGCTTTTTTTCTCGATCGATCTCGAGGAAGGAAGTTTCGTTCTTCGCTTCGTGTAATAGTAAGTAACCGGTGGTTTTGCCGTTCTCGTTCTTTACAGTTCTCTCATGGTAAGCATAGCCGGTAATGCGCTTCTTGGTACATTAACCTCGACTTGCACACAAGTTCGAAGCAGGCACACGTACACGGGTGAACAATAAAGGGTTGCGTTTAACTCAGCCCCGTGGGTTTCAAGTTGAACCGCCACGGAAACGAAACATCTTCCTCGTCGATGCACGTGTTAATTGAAATTATTAGGCTTTTCGTGAACATGGAATTAATTTTAGATTTTGCTTTTTGGTTTAAGAACTTGATCTCATGGAACGTTAAAACTTACATTTGTATAGTATCAAACTGCGAGACTTATTGTTGATTTAATAAAAGTAGATTGGTTGAATCTGCATGTAACTATAGTTATACAGTATGTTAGAAAAGAGAGCCTAAGATTTTTTGAAATTGTAATATTCATTGAAAGAATCTTTATCATTTTTTCGTGACTGTGTACTGTGTACTTATATATTGGAAGTGAATCATGGAAAAATTGTAAATAACAGTAAAACTGATGAAGTTGTACCAGTCACTCAAAAATAGTAATCGCAGAAAAACGGAAAATAAAAAGAACAAAAAGACATGCTATGTAACTAAATAAAAGCGAAGATAAAGGACGTCAAACCCGTAAAACTTTTCTGAACGATCAAAAGAATGACAGGTATTTCCAAGGGAATAGCCAACTCATCGATTTCCGTCAACATTTTCACGAGATTTAATGTTTAACAACGTTTACGTGGGATATTTGCTTTCACGGAGAATTCATGGCTTTCCTGGCTGCCTGTTCCCAACCTATAATTTCTCGTGTCGACTGACTAAGCATTTCCAGCCGACCATGGACATCCAACGTAGTCGACGAAGCGTTCTCGGACACTGCCAGACCACTTAACCGACTGTTCCGTTTCGTTCGCCGACAATCTGCTTCCGATTATCGTTAGAATCCTCGATCTCGTTGCATCCAATTTTCCGTTCGCGCCTTTCGCTCTTCATGTTTGTATAATTCGCTTCATTTCCTCGCCTTCGTTAAACGGTTCGTATCAAATCGGTCGAATTCGAGAATAATTTGAATATTCGTGTGATTTTCTTATGCAAGCTTAAATTTGAGAAAATTTGCTGCCACGAAAGTTGCTGGACAGCTAACTTTAACATCTGCGAAAGATTTAAGATACCCTCTACTTTATTTGGACAACTTTTTAATGCATAAATTATTTTGGAAGAAATTTCCAAGGAAGAAACAGAGGGCTACTACGATGACAACGAGTCTGTCTGTCTCGCTAGCGGTCGAATATACGGTGTCACGATACAAATACCGCACCTAGCGAGACTCCCTCTACGTTTAAGGCAGGGACTATCGGGTATAGCCATACTGACGAGTCCACCGGTAGTCCCGGGACGAAACGCGAATTCTCTTTTCACCTGGCACGCCTACGACGCCAAAGATTTGTAAAACTCATAAACCTTAAAAATCTAGGACGATGAAACTAGTTCATCATTAGAAAAATGCATTAAAAATGCAGAATACTTGCTTCGTGTTCCGTTCGTTTTATTTATTTATCACTCACCATCATCAGTACTTGTAATTCTAAAGATTTGAAAAAGAATTCATATCTAAATTCAATCATCGACAAATTAAGAATTTTTCAAACTACATCGCACTAGGGTTCAAAACACAGAGAATAAAGTTCAATTGAGACAGTTGCGGTTCTACGGTCGTTAGTGCGCGTTCACACTGACAAAATAGGAGATAAAATGTGACCAGCCGGCGCGTTTCAGTCATCCCCGTAAGAAAGTAAACAATTACAAATATTTGCCAACAATTTATATAATTCCGCAGCGAATAGCAGTTCCGACGCCGTTCGCTCGCAGGTGCTCGTAGGCACTTGTGAACGTTATTATTAAATCGTCGCAGATAATTTCCCCCGTTTATTCGTTATGGAATTTAGAGTTCTTCTATGAGTAGACTGGTTGACGAATTCGCGTCACCGAGAAACACGGCTGGGGATGAATATAATTCGCTTTTAATTCCTGACAGCGTGATCCGACTGATGGAATCACGAGACGAACGGGAAGCTTCCGTGTTGCTAGAGAAAGGGGTAGAGAATAGAGAAGGACAGAGAATATCATAATAGCGAGGGCGAGGAAAATTCGAAGGTGCTATGCCTGATAGGTGTATGATAAATTTGCTAGAAATATTATATGAGAATTATGAAAGGTTAATGGCAGTAATCAGTGACTGTAGTATGTTAATGAAAGTAATTTGAGAGATATTAGTAATGTCAATGAGAAGAGAATGGAAAAGAAAAAGCGAGAAAAATTTAAGTACTGATAAGATGTAACAGTAATAGAGTAGATAGAATAGGTTAAATTTAAGGCATTAGAAAAATAACAAAAAATGTGCAGGTATAACGAAAATAAGAAAACCTGAGTTAATGGCAGCGCTGTTCATTAATTTATTGCCCTTTCCATTTGTTACGCCACGAGGCTTAGTATAGGCCGTATTTCTAACCGTCGCTCGCGGCCCTGCAGTGTCGCAGATGGATCGTCTGATCTGCCCGGCGGAAAATATACAATATACGGACGAGCGCATAATTATCACCAAGCAGCGAGTTCTAGAAACGTCGATTTCGGTCCGTTATTTTTTTCCACACAAATAAGGCGGCATACGTGATCATAGGCGCGAACGGTGGCGTGACCCGAGCGTAGTGGGGGTCGTCTCCCAGAGAAGACAAAGAAATGATCGAAGGGCAATTAGTCCCTTCTGAAGAGTCGAACGCTATACATCGCTTAGTCGAACGGATACATCGAGAGATATAATAAAGTCGGGTCGAATCCTGTATCAAACTAATTATAATTGTTAAACAATTTGTGGCGTGTTCATTATATTATTTTTAAATATTGTCAAATATACAATTTTATGTTAAGCCTGTTAATTCAGTGTTAAATTCATTGAACTACCTCTGTTATCTTAATCGAAACAGGGGAAAGATTATTTCGCGGCGTCGATTAGCAGAATCGTAGCGAGAACGGTCGTAACACCTTTAAAAGATTATTTACTTTATCAAGATTTATTTACGTTTCATGGAAATTTAAATATTTTGCAAGAGTGAAAATAATTTCTCGTTAAATGGTTCAATAAACGTCAATACAAATGACAAACGAAAATAAATAAATAAAGAGTCTGATTAAGTAGAATTCATTTTCATATATAAAATGTGATGTCGCAATTAATTTCAATTTTGCCTTTAATTTTGTACATGGACAATCAGTTAACGTTCCGTAACAAAAACTTAATTTACCATGAAAACTTCAGCACATTTTTCATATGCAATTATCTCATTGTGCCGTACAATGGTAATAATTACACATCGTCCAGAAAATAGCACATAATTGTTATATTCGTGGTAAACGCTGTTAAAATATTTCTCATTTTATTTTCCAATTTTCAGAACTAATTATGCACCAGAGACGTTTTTCTTTTATGGAAATAATAATTTACCTTTCTTACATGAAATTACTAAAAGGATAAATCAATATTAAAGAATATGTCTCTACCAGTTTCCTGACTTTTATTATTTTTCTTCCAGTTTCTATTCTATTTCGTTTTCGACTCTTAATATCCTAAAATCATTGCTTTAAATTTCTTTTATTTCACTAACCTCCTGCCAATTTTTATTAAATCTCCACACCTTTCTTATAAATTTCTATTATCTCTCCATTACTTCATTTCGACTTTTATCCTTTTTATTATCTACCCCTTTTCAATTTGTACATTTCCTACCCTTCATTCTAAGTTTCAATGGTTATATTTTAATTTTTGTCGTTAGATGTCTTTCTACCGACCTCTGACTTACTCTTTCACGACTTCCTTTGAGTTCCGTAATTTTCCTTTCTTCCCTTTGATTCCCATTATTATATTCTATCTCCTTTCTTCCTATTTCTGGCGTCATTTTGTTACTTCTCGCTCAACTTCTACCATTTTTCAACGAAATGAAGCGATGAAAGTAGAATTTATTCGCAAATGAAACGTTCCTTCGACGTTACGTTGTACGATTCTATTCCTCTCTTCTCGCGTCCAACTTCTTGATCGTTTAATTTTGTTTGTCTTTTACTGTAGACATAATCGTTTTGAAGTTTCAGGAAAAGAGTTCAAGGAACTTGGAGCAAGTTCAAGCGGATTAAGAAAGAAAGCGGAAAAGACGTCTTATCGATAAGTATTAAGTAGTTATCGCGTAGTTCGAAGTCGTAGGTAACTCCGCGGTTCTTGCCACTCGTCATCGTTACCTTATCTTTTGCAGATTATCAAGTAATCGATAGTCATTTAGTTTCACGTTTTCTGTTCGTTAGAATAATTTCCACTTCGTTATATTTACTTACAATTATTTCCTCTTTACCTACCGCTAGCAACTCTATGAAAATATGGAAATATGGAATTTAATCAATCTTTCAACTCCAAATTACAAAACGTTAGAAACGATAATTTTAGCGTGCCAATCTTTATTGCAAGGAGTAAATCTTTGTTAACAAAAGTATTAGAATGTATCGAGAGGAAGTTAAAGGAATTCCAGGAAAAGTTATACACGTTCTTAAGCAATAAAGGTAACGGAACTCGGTCGCTAAGACCGGCCAAATTGCGGGAAGCGGGCAACAAATAAATTCTTTGTTGGTGACATGGTTCACGCGATATATCGCGGCGCACAGAAACCGATTGCTTCGTGCTTCGTATTATTGAGGTCGAGAAAATCGAGCTCGTATTGCTTCCCAGCAACCGCTGCTCCCTTCCCTCCCCCTCTCTTTCACTCTTTCTCTGTTTCAGCCTCGCCTTTGATGTACGCGGAGAAGAACTTTTTCGGCACGGCAGAGCGTAAGGGAGTTTCGCGATATTGTATCGCTATCGATTCCGCCAATAAAACGTCACGTCTACTCGGCTACGCGCTCGGAACACGGACAAAAGCCACGTCGCTCCGGGTATCTGTTTTCATTTCGCAAAGTCAATCCCCAACTCGAACGAGATGGCGACCCAACACCTGTCTGTCCGATATTATCGCATTGCAAATTGCTTTTGGCAATTTATCGTTGTGCTTCGTAGGGTAGAGGGAGGATCGGAGTAATGGGAGGCATAAGAAAGTTAGACGGACAGAGGAGTAGGAGAAGAGAATACAAAAAAGATAGGTGGAATGGAAAGACTCGTAAGAACGGTAGAAATAGAAACATGTATAAATGCAGAAGAGGCGGAAAAATAAGAATGAATGTAAATTTAAAAGGAATATAAATGTAGAGAGGGTAGTAGATAGAGATAAATATAAATTTCAGGAAAGTAAAGGGGAATAGAGAATTTGAAAAGGTTGGAGGAAAATGGAAAGAAGGCAAAGGACAGGAATAATAGAAAATAGAGAACAGTTAGTATAGTTTTCGAGGATAGGGAGACAATAGAAAGAATAGAAGTAGAGTAACTCAAGAATCAACGCGTTCAAGCTGTTCAAAATAAAATTCAAGTGATAAACCCAGGCCCGAGGCCTCTCAAAAAGATATGAATCACAATTCCACGCGCGAAATAAAAGACATCGATCAAGCGGAGAATTCCCGAGGATTTCAAAGAAATTTCTGATCCAGATTCCAGGAGCTGCCACAGAATTGCGCGCAGCCTCGAAAACCGAGAGACGAGATCGAGGCCCAGTAGTAAAGCTCGATATAAATCAGGCCGATCCTTCGCTTTCGAGTTTCGACCGCGGTCTAGTCTCTTTTTCTCTCCTCTATGTTCCGACTATCTCTCGTGTCCATCTTTTTCTTCCCTCTGCGATGGCCGACCTGTTCTCCGACACGTAATTACGAGTCTTCGTAGAAGAACTTCCAGTTTCCACCGCTTTTAGCCTCGAGCATGATTACCCGACGATCTACGAGGAAAGGAACGCACAAAATGAAAACGGAACCTTCGATAGCGAGCTATCGCGTCTTTGTAAACTGTCAGAGCTTTGTCTTCCACGAATAAGTAATAATAAAATAGGGAATGATACCACGATTACGATGTTAATCGTTATTTCGTTTGATACAGTGGTTAAACGAGGTTCGAAGTTTTCGTGAGATGAAAAAAGAGTAATTCGTACTTCAATTGATTTTGTTGTTCGTGTCTAAGGAATGAACATGTCTAAGATAGAACTTATCACGCAGTCTAGAAAAACAAGTGTCTGGATTGGATCGTGGCAGAAGAAATTTCTTTGATAAAAATTTCTAGACAGGGAAAATGTTTGATGTTTATGACGTTTAAACGCTGTTAGAATTGATAAAATTTGTATTTGAAGAATGTTGAAAGGACAGGAACTCATATATTCGCTTTCCCAAGTGATTAATCTCTTTAATGGGGAAACTAGGTAAGAATATGGAAACATTATCATACGGACAAGAATTAAACATTCACAAGTCGGGGAAAAGCATTTTTCACACGAACATGGAATGCTTTTGCATTTCGATTAAAATTTCGTTGGGGACAAATAATGCAGGATTTTAGAGCGAAATTGATATACACGCACGTCTGTATACATATATTTTGCTGAATGTTCCTGGTATAAAATTGGCGAGCTTTTTCGCGTGCTTATATCTTCGAATTCACGACGCGAAACGTACCGGCTTTTCGCGAAATCCGGCTGGCGCACGGCTTGAAAATAAGAGAAAGAACCGGCGGGAAAATGGAGGAAATGGATCCACTGGTGTGTTCTGCATGACTTCATCATCGCAGCCGTGTGTCTCCGTATGGTTGGAAACAAACGGAAAAATGTTTCGTCGCCGATACGCCACTGACAAATTCACACAGCCCTGACAACAATATAAGATCGTTCAATTTCTGACGTTTTCTGCTCTCGTCAACCTTTCAGCAACGTATTATTCTTTATTTGAAAGCGTCTATACGCTGCTTTCAACATTTCTCTTCGATTTCGACCTATTAGCTCTTATTTTATCGACTTCAGTCTGTTTCTTTTGAGGGAAAAAGTTTTATTCGCGAATGGAGTGCATCAATATTGCAGTTTTTGCGCAGAGACGGATATTTTATGGTAATTATAATTCGTCTTTGATCTCTCAAATCAATTTTTAATCTATTCAAAATCTGTTTTTCGCTATTGTCAGTCATTGACGATGTAATAAACATGCTGAGATTTAAAGGCAGATTAAATTATAGGAACAAAGTAACGGAAGAAATTTAATTAAAATTTCTCTTGGACGAACTTTGTGATTTATTTGCAAGCATCTGTGCAATTAAATGAAATAATATAACTTAATCTTAATTTCTGAAAGGCTCTTGTACGAATGATGCCTCGTATATCTCGCATAGTCTGAACATTTTCAAATTCTATATACATTTTAACAAATTGAACATAAAACAGCAACTATTCTGTCTGACAAACTCTAATTACTGATTATTGAAAGATCCAAAATATTATTATTATTAGTATATAATAAATAATAATATTATGATATTCAACCCTTAAAAAGTAAAAAGCAATAAAAGACTGCTGGTTTTCAGGTAGCAAGCGGAAGCGAAGCTTTTTCTCGAAAAGAGTCGGTAAACTGGTCGCTAATTACAGCCTGGCAGACGATTGTCGAATTATTTGGTCGGAAGTCGAAGGCAGAGGGACGTCGCGTTTTATACTTCCGGTCGAGCGACGATCCCATCCGAGCGATTTTTAATCGAACTACTCCATCCTCTCCCAACTCATACGCCGTGCATCCAGAAGCATTAGACTTTCCCAGGATATATACTTTTGCTCGATTTTCATTCGCCGTTTCCGTTTTACGTTCACGCACTCGATTTTGCTCAAGTGGAAAACTCTCCCGATACAGGTTCACGACCCTCGTTGTTTTTTATTATCTTCTTAATGATCAATTGTTTATTGCTGATCATGCGAGTGTAAAATTGTAAGTTAAAATTTTACCTATTTATACAGAGATCCAATCTGTGAATATCATAGACGATCGATGCTTGAATTTTTTTTACTCTCAATCTTTCTTAATCGATACTTGAAAGTATAGAGAAAAGAAACATTGATAAAATTTGAAAATTTATCGAAATATAGATTCCTTGTCAGTAGAAGATTATTACTTCGCAAATGGCAAGCTTGTACATTATCCTGTACATTTATCGTCCTTCCTTTTATTAGAGCTCCAGACACATTTATGAATTCCATCACTCAAATAAACTTAATTTACATTTACTCATATAATCTCCCAAACACCACAAAGGGAGACGACAGGATCCGAATAACCAAGTGATTCACTTTCGTCGCAAAAACCGTGCGAGCCCAGCCGGCATGTAAACGTTTTATTTAATAAAGCGATTTACCTCCGACGAAAACAGCGTCGAATATTAAGAAGCCACTGGCAGGAGTACAAACTTTCCCATGAGAACAAGGAAACAACGTTCGTGATCTATGAATTGTTCACGCGTGAAACTCATGTAGCCAGAGAGTTTAAAACAGCAAGGATCACATTGTTAGCTTTTCAACAGGGAACAGGGAGAAAGTGCGGTTGATACACCGCCAAGTAGTTCTCTGAGATCGTGAAGGAAAAAGAAAGAGAGAGCTTGTAGGAAAGACGGTAGAAGAGGAAAGGAGAGAAAGAGAAGCTACGAACTTCATACGTGACCAGCGAACAAACGACTCGTCAGTTCTCAAAAATCGCCCCCACTCTTTTTCCGCCTCTTTATCGTTTCTTTCCGGTCGCGGTGGTCGCTCTGAAAGCGTCCACCGTGTTAATCACCGCGTTTCCACAGCGGTCTTGTCTCCAACCGACGATTTTTTGCCGGATCATCGCTGATTAGAAGCGACTGCTGTACCACCGAGCACTTTTTATGAGACTTTATGGTCCTCGGCCATGCTGACATTCCTCTTTATAAACCTCGGATCGTGTTAAGTGTGAAATGTACTTTTTGGCTCCAGCAGATTGCGCCGGCCTTTCGCCGCTTGCTTTCTGATTTCGAGTGGTTCTAACTTGTTTCATTTAGGGTAAATTTTTCCGCCCTTTTTGAAACCTGATTATCGAATAGAGATAGAACTCTTAGTGAAGTTAAACGTGAAACGCACCTTTTCGATGGAGTAGTTTGCACGATTCTGTCAAACAGATTGCTGTGTGTTCCTTAATTTCAAAAAATTCTAACTTCCTCTTTATAGTAAATTTTATCGCTAGATTTTTCCGATTGCGGGAATTAAAAGATTTTCATTACTACTGATTTCTACATTTCATTTGGTATAGATTTGAAATAAAAATACATTATAAGGTATCCAGCAACTGACTAATTTTATTTTTCAACTGCGATTTGATATGAATACTTACCACTAAGAAGAAATAATCCACAGGCGACCAGGGTTCTGTGATCTGAATAACAATGTCCAATTAAAGCTGAAATTGTGGCGGCCAGGACAAGAGCTACAGCAGCTACTTGAAACGGTGCTGAGATCCTGAAATAAATTCGAATAACGTTAGTCAATTACGGTTATCCAAAGTTATGAAAATAAATAAAATTACATTTAATTCACTTTTAGTATTAAATACCTGTATGTGAGTGCCACTATTATATTTTTTCAATCGTTCGTTATTTTCAAGTTTTTCATTTAATAACTAGGGAATAAAACAATATTTTTAAAAAAAAAGAGCAGTAACCGATTTATTAAACTACTGCAAAAACTGCATTTCTCGTTCACGTGAATTTAATTTCCTGTTTCAGAGATAAAGTGTTTCAATCAAAATATTTGATCAAAATACAATGTCAGGAATTATTGTGTAAAAAACAACATCACTGTTTTTTTTTTACGATATTCCATGGGAAAACAAATTTCCAGCAATGGCTGTACTCTTATGTAACAGACGATATTGATCTTTGAAGCAAAACACACAGTGGAATTTTTACTTCAAGATCTGGTTACTGACTTCGAACAATTCCTCTTTAAATAGCCTGATGTACAATGGATATTGAAATGTCGTACAAAACAAGTAACTACGTACAATAGATGCCTTGGTGAACGTGTGATTGGTCGACAACGACACATGTCGTTGAAACCTTGAACGGCTATTGTCAACGTGTTCACATATTTCACATAGTTTGCGCCGGGAAGTGAAACCGGACATAGTTGTCGACGATTTATTTATTATAGACGATCGTGTAAGAATAACGAGAGCATTTCCATCTATCCAACTATGACCGATGAAAATTTTTGCGTAAAACGCGATAACAACCCTCGATCGTTGTACGAACGTCGTTGATATAACGAAACGCTCGCAGTATTTTTCTTTCATTCTTTATTCAAATAGATTTGATGTTCATTCATTGATGATTACTTTTCTCTTTTCAATATAACGAAATTTAATTTCCAAATCTCTCACTGGGATACCATTAAATAAATTAAATACGATTTAATTACAAACCATGGGTAATTTAAACATACATCATATAATTGAATAAGACAAATCCTTTTTCATATATATAGCAATGTTACTTTACATTCGAATATAATAATATTCACATAAATAAGTGTCAAAATACGAATTGAATACAAATTTTCTTAAATCGAAGAAAAAGATTATTGATATGCGTAACAAGTAATAGAGTAATAGTTCTACATTCATACTGAATTCGAGTTAGAATAATTACGAACAGAAATTTTTTGCAGAGTAAATATATTACTTTCGATTTAGATAAAAATGAAAACATGCTCTTTATAATACTTTTTATGTGAGATCAACATCTCAATTGATTCCCAAGTTACAATATTTGAACACTGGCATTCAGAAAACATTTCTGTACCATACATGTACACAGACGATGTCCAATCGCTGTGACCTACATATATTTGTTTCAGGAACTCTATAAATCAAGTAGTAACTGTGAAAAAAACGCTGACTGAGCATCTGTCACTGACCAACGCACGCTGATGAAGCTTGGCGTAGGTCAGTGAGGATGTGTGAGCGAGAAGTCCGAGTGTATGATAAGGACAGAAAGTAAATATTTAAAAAATTACACTTCTCTTCTAAATAATAATTTTTCAATAATGGAGATTCGGATCGATATGAAACAAAATGCATTTTAAAATGAATGACATCCTGCTTTTTATGACATCGAACCTATTTAGTCAAATTTATAAAAAGCGTACGTAGCTCTGAAATAGCAATCGTGCAAGATTTGAATATTTTAGTAAATGTTATTTGTGTATTTTGTAGAATTTCTTTCGGATTTTATTGTGATATATGCAGGACTTCAGTTTAATATACATGATAATAAATGCAGTAAGCATTTTAAAAATGTAAATAATGGTAAAGTTGATCAGTTTTATAATTTTTTTCGTTAAGGAAGAGTAAAACTGATGAAAATTTTAATATATATGGTGATGAATTATTATCGTGTATTTAATATAACTGACGTATAAATGTAGATATTGGATATGTAATTCAGAAAAATTGATTCATTTATGTACGGGACAAATTTATTATACTGGCTATAAATAAATAAAATATATCGGATACTGAAATTTCTTTGCATCTTAAATCCTAATAAAAGGAATCTCATTTCATTTTATTGGGAGTCTATATCACTTTTTATAAAATACTACCGTACTAAAGCTTCTTTGCGTTTTTTTAAACGATCGAAAGTTACGATCGCTGCCGATATTAAAAGAAACTTATAAAACGTTTCCAATTACATAAAGTTCATCTGTAAAACATTTTAGGATTCGAACAGTATAAATTTTCATCGAAATCCATATCTTAGCAACTAAATTTCTATTAAATAGGCTATTGAACCCACGCTAAATAATTTATCGTAAAGCGAAATGTGCGCGATATTCCACATTACAATTTAAGTGAAATTACCAGATATATAATGCGCACAATACTATATCATTACTACAACATCTACTACGATAACTTCAATTTCTATCTATCAGACACTTGTGCGCAATATCGTTAATATCAAATTTCTCTTGTCAACAGCTTTGCAGATCTTAACATGATTCTAGTCACCATTAAGGATTAAATATTACCCCTAAAGCGTCTCTCCCTCGAATTTAACATGTGACATTCAACAACTATGCGGACGATCGTCTTCGTGAACAAGACGTACGTCATTGGGGGATGAAAATTGATGTTATGCTCCACCGTCACAGCACTTCGAGACTCTGGAACTTCCCAAAGACGAAGACGAAGGAGGTTAATCAAGATTTGCAGTGAAGCTGTAATGCTTCACAACCCGAATATATCCCCTAAATTTTGATCGATCCTCTGACCAACTTCTTTTGAATTCTACCTTCGTTGCCGTGTCGAGGAAATCGCCTCAATTTATTACTCTTTCACATAGCACGTAGACGATGACACGTAGTCGCATGATTTTGTACACACTGAGTTGTTGCCTGCGGTTAATTGAGAAAAACTGATGGGAGATTTATGTTTTCTTGGGCAAGTTTTAAATTCGTAAGGTGGTTATTGCAAAATATATCGTGGCCTGACAAAAAGAAATTCTACTATTCATGTCTGACATATCTAAAAATTAAACTGCAAATTGATTAAAGATATTATTGGTTTTTATAAATTTTAAAGACTACGACATTTTCAATACGAATATTCTACAGATATTATAATCTTTTGAAGCCTATAGTTAATTAAATTTTTGCACATGAAATCGCCGGGAAATTACGAAAGCGCATTCTACTTTTCTATAGCGAATTAGCCGTTTAAAATGCGGCTTTAAAAAAAAAAGAAAAAAATAAAAGGCCGAATGTTTTTCGCAATGAAAAAGGTCAATATTTATCAAGACGACTCACCAATCCCAGTGAAATTCGGTGCAATTCTTTAAATGCGATCCTATTAAGTGACGAACGCTCAAGCGAGCATTAAAGACTGAAATCGCATTTGCATTATTAAGCGATCAATTCAACCCTACTCGAATCTGTACGCCATACACCTGGCGCTTTCTTTTCGCTGTCAATACCATCCCATTGGCTGTTTATGGACAGTGAACGAAAACGGATCAGAAAACGGCGATAAACTCCTCTTTCCAATTTTAAATTCTTAATTGGCTCACTTCGTGTGCTCGTAACTCACTTTGTAATTCCTAACTTCATCCTCTCTTCATCTTCTCATCATGCATATTGCATACGAACTGTTCTACTTGAGATTCGATTATTTACCACAAGCACCTGCTAACATTGTTTTTCTTCCTCTGTGAAGTCGCATTGTATTATACAATAGATTAGCAGGAATACGTCATATGGTTTTTAATTGTTACATATATTTACACTCGTACGTCTTAATCGTTGAGCGGTCGAGGCAAGACTGAAGAATAAAAGAATTTTAACGACTCTCGGCGGTTATGGCGCAATACGTAACAATGACAAGTCTATGTCAACAATAAGTCGCGATTACACCAATTTTGTGTTTAACACGTCGAAATATTCTGTACTTAATATAATTAATATACTTAATAATTCTTAAGTAATATACTTAAGAATTGCATGGAAACATGTTACGAAAATTATTTTTTTTTCAGGTTATAAATTTGCAATGCCCTATTTATATAATCTAAAATACAGGAATTAAATAATAGATGATTTTTCTTCGGGAACACACGATACCCTTCATTCGGTTAAAGAAGAATTTCCAGGAACTCAATAAACGCATAAATTCACTCCGCACGGTTTAACCACGGTCAACTAAGCCTATTTGGGAAAAAAGCTCAACTTCACTCGCTACTACAAATACTCGGCTCTACCAAATATCGCCAGGAGCACCTTCGAATTCTCCGCTAACCGTTGCTTTTTGAACAGAGTACCCTGCCAAAAGAGCAATACATGACAGATAAAATAAAGGTCCGAAAATTTCGTACAAATATACGATAGAAGCAATATCGATCAAAGATTCGTAAAGTATGTTCGTCGTTGATCGACGAAACGACGTTGAAAATTTATCACGGAAATTTTATAGCGAAAAATATAGTGACAGGCGCTCGTATGCGCTCTTCGATCTGGTTGAAATTTCCACGAAATTTTCCCCGCGAAACATCAGATCGTTTTGTCGCGGATGGTTGTCGTTTCAGATAAAATGGCTGCTGCAAAGGGGTGGTGGGGGGACAGTGTGTCACGGGGGACGGGGAATTTCGATACCACGGGTGTAATACACGTATTCGTAGCTATCGGGGTAAATGGAGCATGCTGGGTAACGGCGCGTCTCGCTCTAAGGGGTGCTGCTTGTTGGGATCCGCAATCAACCCTCCAGACGCTCGAGTTTTGTACCTACGGTCGTTTCAAACGGACCACGTCAATCACGATTTTCATGATTGCCGGAGACTCCACTGTTGTGTTCAAAATAGATTTTGAGAGATGGAGTGTCTGGAATTTGGAGAATTTGAAAGATTTGAAACATTCATGGTATTTACACAAATAAAAGAATTCTTACGTTTATATGTAATTATTCGGATAATCGTCAATCTGTTTGTCGTTTGAGAATTATTGGCTACATTATTGAGATAAGAAAGATTTTTTAAATTATTTGTAATTTGTAAGGATTTGGAGAGAAAAGATAATGTAATGGTTAATGGTTAATTGTACCTCGAAACTTGTTGGCTAAATGTCTCTCTATATATCTACTCATTAATTACGTATGTATTTTATACAGTCTAATAAATTTATTAAATAAATTACGCATACACGTTTTCCAGCAAATGCGAAACTCTTGTTGGTATTTATGTGGACAATATTACTTCCCGCTCAATCACGCGAGAACGTGATTACGCGTTAATCAAGCCCGTGTCTCATAAACGTCGTTTATAATGCCTCATTCTTCGTCATTCACAATAGCTGCCACACATCTGTATAATGACATTGACGACGTGATAGCACATGCGTTTCATAGTCGATGCGTCCATCGAAAAGCTTGCATTTATTCCACTTAATATGTAATTGCTGCTAATAATTGTCGGCATTCAGCTTCAAATCATCCTCTCATTAATCTTTTCACTTGTAATTTCCTTCATAATGTTTCAATATCAGAAAATTATTAATCCAATAAATCAGGTAAATCATATCCTTTTGATGATATTAAAATGCTCGAGATCTCTTCTTGTATGTAGTCAATAAAGGATGGACCGCCGTTCGAACATTTCGAATTCGAAAACGACTCTTTTAATCTGCGGAGCGTGACGACGAACGTATCGCTGGAAATGTCTGGCGCAAGACTAAAAAGAAAGCCAGTGGCAGCCGGGTAATGGAGCGTTTCTTTAAGCGCTTGTACATACGTAGTATTTCCAACCACCTAAAAATCATCTCCCAACCGTACACCGTTCTACAAAATTCTGTGGCGTGTGTTGTGAACGTTATGAGAACTGCGTTAGCTGCGCGTAAACTTTATAAACGCGACGTTGTGCTGTGGACGTTTCTCATATTCCCCCGGTTGTTTGACGAAACGACCTTTTGTCAGCGACCTGTCGCGAAAGTATGCTCACCCGTGCGCCTTTTATTCACAACTTTTTCAAAAAAATCGGACAGGGTAAAAGTGCGACTAGGAACGAGCTGGTTAAAGTTCTGGTAATTGGTCGACGTGCATAGTGGTAAGTTTGGACGTCGATTGCACGAAATTTCGCGGAGCCACATGGGAATATTAAGCCGCAGAATTAATAACTAGTTTTTGCTACTTCTCAAAGGAGACGAAATCGTGGCCAGAGATAATAGGAAATTATATTTAAATGTTTAACCTGATTTTGTAGCAATGGAAAATTGGGATGTGGCAAGGGAAAAGTTGGAACGTTCATTCAGTATTTTGTTATACGATGTTAGTAATTTCAAATGGCAGTGAAATCAAAATATATGCGTAAAAGAATATTTCTTTATAAAGCTCCTTCTAGAAGATTTTAAATTCACCTGGAAAAACTAAGAGACCTCTCTGTCCCAATTAAAGGACAAGAAAAATATTCCAAATTCCTCCGTATAAGATATTACAAGTTGATTAAAAAATACAGAAAGACGAAGCCATTAATATTCTTCATATACATTTTATCGATAAAGCACTTGCAAAACGAACCTACGTTTCAGGGTATTTTCTTCATAAACTCGGTATTGTGACGAACGAAAGTATGGTTTAAGAGATTCTCTTACACAGAAAATTTTCCAATATTCCACATCCTAATTCAATTACGTTCCCCGATATCGTCTCAGGTTCGAGAAATTGCGCCTGAAGGAATACCGTCAGGAATAATATCCACTCAGACGTAATTAATAAACAGTTTTTCCTGAAATCTCTTCTGTATTTCCCGATTCCCAGTTGGGTTGTCCCGGACAAGCATGAAGAACGATGTAAAACTAGATTAAAACTTGAGATCAATGAAGGTTTTCATAAATTTACGCCTGTTAGGGAATTATTATTCGGTTTCGTTGTGATCATGCGACATCAACTAACCCGTTTGCTAATTACTGTCCGGTTTTAATGTTGTATTATGTTTTAACTGCGATACACAGTCGATACGTAAAATCCAAAGAGAGAAGAGAGAAAGGATGACAGTATGTGCATGCATAAAGGTACACGTTTTAGCGAACAACGCTACCGGCTGGCTTTTAATTAACAACGCGTGAAATGACCCCGTCTCGACGAGGTTATTACGTCGTCGTTTTTCATATCGCGCTCATTGTGAAGTTTGTTTCCGACTTATTACGATTGAAATGCTTTTCGCAGATTGGATGCGACTGATTTATGGTCGCCTTGGTGCATACATTGCTGTGAAATACTGAAATTAAGTGGACGAATTAAATTCTTTCATTAGTATGATTAAAGAACAGGTATTCGATCTAAACTGAGGTAAGTTTCTGATAATTATTTTTGGTTTTTCAGTTGTACTCGTGTATAAATATTAAGAGAGACGCATAATAATTTTGGAAAATATATCGAGAAGTTTGCATCGTTTGAATATGTTTAATTATTTTCCAATTAGGATATATTACCTTTAAAAAGAATTTTTATATAACATAAATGAAATAATGTTAATGTTGTAAATATAATTAAATTGAACGATGGAACGTTGATCTGAATAACGAGACAATATAATTATCTGAAACTCTTGTTTGTGTTGGCCTAAATGAGAGAACTTACATGGTACTAAACGATTCAGCTGTTTATGTGCTATACTGCTGAAATTATCTTACCAACGTAATTTCGTTACGCATGAAGTGATGCATTTTCCTACATACAACTCAAAACGTGCACATTAAACTATTGAATTCTTTAAGGACTATTTTTCACCACCCATTGTCTAGCACCCTACAATTTTTAAATGTCCCGCTAAAACCTCTCATTTTTCCACGAAGATAATTCATCAATCACCACAGCAGCAGGGAATGCTTCAAAAACACTCGAAGCCTTCGGTCGATATCTCTCTCCTGAAATTAGTTGGGCCAACGCGATCCAAACGCAGTACATATACCCTCTAACAAGCACCGACACCAGCGCACACGATTTTACAAAGGCAAAGCCATGCCACTCATCTCTTTAAAAGACCAGATGAATCAAAAACGATGCTAGGCATCGAAGGAACTATTACGTTCAACGTTATTCAACCACAGCGTCATTTTCACCCGCACGCTGCATAATGACAGATAATTGTCTGCTGACAAGCGGAACGAAGCAGAGGCTTGGTTAAACAACGATTTGCATCACGCATCAAGGCCAAAGGGAGCAACGATGGATCAAAGTTAGCCAAGTAGTCGGAACAGGAGAATCAACAATTCGGTCAGTGTCCAGGGCTGCGCGTTTGCTCTCGTTAATAACGGGCCGTTGTCACAGTAAATAACAATAAAACTCTATTAATGTGGTGGTACGACTAGTAACCAGGCCTGGCAGTCAGCCAGAAACATACCGGCACGGCTATTCACCCCATGGTGAGGCTAACCCGAGTTAGCCTCGAATCCAGCTGCTGTTGTTGCAACTAGTTCTCTCGCATACCTCACAGGCCGTATGTAATGCAGCATGGTTATATAGTATTACGCAGTGGAATGGCCCACCTCTGTTGGGAGTCGACCAGTAGCAAGATGCACAAGATGCTCGTGAAATTGTGGGAATCGATTTAAATGGCTTTTCCAAATCAAAGATCGTTCACAGTGTTAAGAGAGCTCCTTTCTCGCAATCAGTGAGCTCTTTGATAGCTGTGTCGCGATAAAGATGTTATGGCAGGGTGGGAAGTGGATCTTGAGACTAATTCTCGAAGTAAGTTCGCATTATGAGAGAGCTGTACTTGATGAAGATAATGTTCGTTCCTTGATATTAGACAATGGACTGGCTTTTGACGTTTGAAGAAATATTCTTGAGAAATATTAGTTGATAATACGCCTTCGTCCTTCAATTAGACATATTTTTAATTCACAGCAGTTTCGGTTGTTCGTCATCTACGATCCAATGATACGAGCTTGATGGTAATATTTTCAGTATTTTTTTTGTTTTTTTTTTTTTTTTAGTGCTTTTAAAGCAATGTTTCGATGCTAATTAGGCGTTATCTAAATAGTGGAACATCAAGATTTCCGTTTGAACGAAGAATTTCCATGCGTTTGAACGTAACCGAGTTTCATTCTAAATTCTACCAACTATCGCGATATATTGGTGCGAAATAGAAGCTTCATCATTTAATCGGATAATCGATATTTACGGAATAATAAATACGTTTTGATTACGAAATAATAAATACCACTTGAAGTAGTAATAATGAATCAGTTTTACAGGCAGAGGCTCCAGTAACTACATACATATGTAATGTATTGATTACAAATTTATCAGTTTAAGAGTCGTTTACGAACAAGTGCTTTATTTATCGCGTTCCGATATCCTGTTATTTGTAAAATCATATAAATCTGCCATTATCTCGATATAGGATTTATTGTTTATTTAACTCTGTTGTGTGTGTTTTTTTTTCTTTACGAAGTTGTTTCACAGTACAGAATTCAAAATTACCAACCAGCTTGTCTGACCACACTGCGTTACTAATGCTTTCAGTGCATCAATCTGTCCTGCAATCAGCCGGATACAACTGAGATTTGGCTTTGAGTTCAAAGAAACCAATATGCAAAATCGGGCGTATTAGTTACCCTTGGCCTTCTGCGTTTAAGAATTCTGTTTGCTTTTGAAGATAGAGGTTGCTCCAGCTAGGAAACGAATTACTCTATGCTAGTTAGCGCGCCGTATAATATTGAAGAAATTTCTCTTCCTTTATTCCCAAATAGATCTACTTCCTTCTAGAATATATTACCAAAAATTTGAACGAATCTGCCAAAAAAGAAATTCTATATTTTCCTCCTATCTCCCAAATGTCTTCTTATCTTCTTGTATAATATCTTCTGTACTAAAATTAAAAAAAATAAATTTACCAATAAAATCTTTAATTTTGTTAATAGATCTGACACGCCACCTGACATTAATCTTTGCGGATAAGAATCCTCATTAATTCCGCAATCTTCATTTCCATAAACTTTTATCAAATGTAAAGACAACCACCGTGGAAAGTAATAATTTCCAGCGGGTTCAAATTTTTCCATCGTAAAAAGAACCGCAAAGAACGAGCGTCAGCTCGAGCCGCAAAAACACTGTAGCCCGAAGCAGCGAAGTGCGAAAGTCGGCGAAGAAACGAAGGAGGAAAGACACAGAGCTGAGTAATCCGTCGTCGGACCAAACCCAAGTCCAACGGCTGCTCGAGCAGGCGTTTGTTTTCTCTCGATTGCTATCGGATCGAGGTGGAAACGGTATTTGTCGCCGGCACCACCCACCAGAAAAGAAACTTTTTCCCCTTTCCGTCCGTTCTCACGAATTCTCTTGATCTTCAGCCTTCCGTTTCGATGGACAAAGATAAAAATCGAGAAAGAATAAAGAGGCGCGTCGTAACAGTAACCACAACTTGCTGTTTCGTTTCGTGAAATCGCATAAAACGTTCCTTCGTTGCGAAGTAACAGCGACCGCGATAAATTGCGAGCCGATGCAAGAAAAAGTAGATGTAGTGGCAAGGAAACCTGGATGGTCTGGCCTTAGTTTTATGTACAGATCGTAGAAGGTAACCGTCTGCGATTGTACTTTTATTTGATGGCTGTTACAATTCGATTTTACTTGCTGGCTACTTTGAAGGGTCAATGTCGTTCTAACAGAGGTTTATTTTTAAAGACATGAAATTTTCGGCTTGAACGAGAAATTCGCATGTTCAGAATTTATAGATTCAGGATTTATGATTTTGAATTTATCGTTCAATGACAGTAAAAATAGAATTTCCTCTCGAAAAATGCGATTAGTCTTCTTAATTCGTCTATGGACAGTTATTTACGAAAATTTTGAGACATAGAAACCAAAGACGATCATGCTTAATAAATACAAGATCTTTGATACGTGTGGAAAATTAGAAAAATCTACCAATCAGATATCATCGTGTTCTACTTAATAAGATTTCGAAGTATGGAAAATTCAAATTCTTCGCAAACCGCCAGTTTGTCAAACGACCGTTTCTAATTTTTCAGAAGCAAGAGAAGGATCGAAGCCGCTTACGTATTTTATGATTTTCCTATATTGAATACGACCAAAGTCAAAGGCTGCGTACAGAGGAAAATGAAAACTGCTGCGTTCGCTGGACAGCACTTGAAAAGATTTCCCTCCTCTTGTAAAAGGATAAACGTCGCTGAATGTGTGCATTCTTGAAACGCAGACTTTTGAGTGCACTATACCATTGTTCGTACCAAAATAGGAGCACGTTTAAGTATAACGTATTTTAAGAAAAGCCTTGGTTTTTAAGCTGCTTGAAATTGAAGCTTTTCGTGCGCTGTTACTTCGTTCTTTTCACAACCGTGGAAAAAATGTCTGTATAAGGTTTAATGAAAATTTCTGCGACCCTGGATGTAATAAAACATTTTCCATTCATTGAATTCCCCATTTTTTTTTAGTACGTTATCCCTATATTAAAGTAGTATTATTCGAGTAAATATTCCGAACAGTAGAAAATCTTTGACAGCCATTCCATTATTAAATACACCTCACATCCTTCAATTTAACGTTTTACGGATAAAATCTATCTTTAAAGTAACATTCTTATAAAAACTGATAAAATTACAAATAAATCACAAGAAAATATATTTCACTATTACGACATCAATATTTTTATCTTATGAAAAGAGTCACTCGCCTACAAAAAAAAAAAAAAAGAAAAAAGAAAAAATGAATAATATGATTTACCGTATTCTTTCTCTGTAACCTTCAATTATTATATTAATCTTCAAGAAACTGATCACTGATAATTTTCTCAATGAACCATAAGAACACTGGAGAACCCTTTCAAATAAACATAAAATACCTAAATCTCTTTCTCGTGAGGGATGTGCACGTTGTTCTCCGAGCGATAGCAAGCATTCTTTCGCGTACGACGGAAGAACGGTGGGCCATTACGAGAATGTTGCGGTCGTTACGCGTGTTTCTCAATATTACATTATACATCAAGCGGCTTTTACACGATTCGACTTCTGAAACTGCGGGTAGTTTGGCGGGGGTTGAGGGCATCAGACACGAAGATCAATGGCTCAATCCTAGTCGGGGGCCGTGAAAGTGCTTGCATTTTTAAACTTCGAGTAATCCCGTTGCTGTTACGGTGGATGGGCTGCGGGGGCGGGCAAGCGAGCGGAAAGAAACAGGACGAGCAAGAAGACGAAGGGTAATTGATACAGCTTTGGTCATGAGATTAAATCGAGCGTAACGCGTGGCCGGGCCGTTGAGTTTCCCTGGCGAATAGGAGGTCCTCCAGATTAATTTCCCGTTACCAAGGCGCTGGAATTTCTTTCGTCGAGAGGGAGGAAGACGAGATGAAAGGAACGACAGCAAACGGTTTCGCGCTTCTGTTTGAGGAGGACACGATAGAAATTGCGATCCTACCTACCGAAAGGTTTTGCCATCTTCGGTTGAAAAAATTCTGTCGTACACGAGGGGCATGATATTTCTAGTGACTTTTGCTTGCTGATAAACAGGTTGTTTTGGTCTCGTATCGAACGCCAAAATATTGATTCTATCGAGATGAATGTGTACTTTCTAAATTGAACTTTTTACGGCTGAATCGAAAGAAATACTCCAAATGTTTGAAAAATTTGCACTGTGCTTCGATCTGTTGTAAAAATTTCAATTTAGAGATTCACACGATGAGTTAGAGATGTATCGAGAATCTAGAATCGAAATAATCCGTGACACAAACAGGATAAACAACATTTACGATCACAGTTGATTACATTTGGAACAACGCTCCGGGAGATCTATCTCTATCAAACATCGACAAAAATGTTCTTCGAATGTTCGACGTGTCTTCACATTCGACGATCCATTCTCGATTCGATAAAAAGCCATTTTATTAAAGCGCCGCGGAATATGCGGAGGAAATGTTTGCAACGAGTCCCCAGGTACGTCGATGCAAATGGAAATTCGCCGTCTCTCCGGCAGCCTTCGAAATGTACCCTCATCATCGCGCGCCCCTTCGACCCGCGGCTTTATTTCACGGTGCGCTGCACACGCGCAGCTTTTTCTCGGCGAGTGCATTAATGGCCCTGGATGCAGGTTACACCAGCCACGTAAAGTACTCGTTCGTGCGCCGTTTCGAAGTGTTTATCGCCGGATTAGCAATTCTATTGCCGGCATCCTTCTCGTGTACGCGCGTGGAAAGAAGCTGGCCGTGCAACTTAATGGAAAAGCTTGTCTTTCGGCCCGGATAAGACGGAGCTCCGACTTCGTGCCAAGCGATTCTATTCACCATGTTTTGTCCCTTTCTGCATCTTCGTTTTTTGGATCGAATATTTAGATCAGCTTGGATGGGGCAGTTTTTCGTCAAGTTTATATGAGATACGAGAGCCTTTGGATCTTTATTCGATCTGATTGCAAGATTATTTGAGAGTCAAATAGGAGATTTGTAATAAATAAAATTTAAAAGTGACCAAAAGGATTTTAATCAAAATGTATTCGTTGAGCTTATGCTAATTTTAAGCGTTCAGTTAATGAATTATGTACGGTAATGGTAGGAAAACATAATGCAGGGTTGCTGGAATTTAATTAAAATGAAAAACATTAGTTTGAATGGCGGTTTTTTTAGGAAGGAAAATGCTTGAATTACAAAAGGATGAAGCATTTACATTTGATCCTTTTAATTTAATTTAAACTAGCGAATTTCACGTTTTTCTCTTTTCAAGTAACAGTGGAATTTTTTTGACAAAGGAATAAATTCTACTCCAAATTTAATTGAGAAAATAAAACTCCTCCTCTAGGCAGAACATTTGAAAAAGCTTTAAAGAAGATAAAAACGTCGTGAAGGGAATATTTATTCATCTTCAAACCAGGGAAATTTTCGACAAAATTTCTTTTTCAGCCACCTCTTACGAAAATAAGAAAGAAATATTCCAATGTGTACCGATAAACTTTAAATTCGTAAATTTTTATCTCAACCAGAGATATAATTCTTCCATTTATTGTACTGACATAAAAAAATTTAATTTATTACTAATATCGATTCCCACGGCTCGATAATAAAGATATTCTCGATAAACCATAAACCAAGAGTCTACTTGTCACTTCGCCTATAAAATATCTCTAGAAACAAGCTTGTGGGTTGGAAACCGATGGAAATGGCCATCAGGAGGGTTGGTG
Source organism: Bombus flavifrons (assembly GCF_040668555.2). Lineage (NCBI taxonomy): Eukaryota > Metazoa > Arthropoda > Insecta > Hymenoptera > Apidae > Bombus > Bombus flavifrons. Next base: position 2,839,484 of record NC_138455.1, on the reverse strand, counting down.
AAACTTCTTGAGGATAAGCTCGCCTCTCGTCTATCTATAATCTGAATGTACATAAAATTCAGTGCTTGTCGTTGCCAAGATCCTAGTCGACGTTGTCGGCCGGCAGCAATGCGCTTTATTACTACTAAACAAGCCGCACTAGGCAGTATATTACTAGTGGACGGGTCTGATATATTACTAGGCAGGTCTGCCAACCCACTGGCCAATATCCATACCGAGGTCCCATCGGCGGCTAGCTCGTTGCCCCTTCCTCGCCTCTCAAAGCGACGCCTTTCCTTCCAAGCCAAAACTATTAATTTTGGTTTCTCCTCCGTTCTGTTCAGCGGCTAATTCAATTTGCGGCTTGGTCGCCATGGATCTCTGGATTATATAGAACCTATCGTCGCTTCAGCTTAATTTTCGATTACTTGAAAAAATATTTTCAGTTGTGAAGTGCTGAAATTGTCCATTCGCAAAGCTTTCATTAATGAAAAGCGAAAGAGGTGAAGATTAGAAGATGCAATTTGAAAATGATACATTAAAGTGCATGATATAGCGGAGTATAAGTTTACACGTCTAAGGTGTTCGAGGGAAAGATTAATAAAAATCTGAGAAGATGACGAAAACCTTCATTAGATTACCAAGAATTATACCTTAGCCTTATTACAAAGGTAGAATGATACACGAGGATCCCAGTGCCATCAATCGATGTCGCTACATGATATCTTCATTTAGAACCTCCCTACATCGTGTAGATTGCTATATCTTCTGCTATGTAGGTTAGGTTACTAGGTATTAAATAGTTTATTCGTGTATTATCATGTTTACACAGGACAGAATTGCAAATTACGTAAAGTGGGATGGTTACGAGTAATAATTACAGAAGTAACTAACGGTGCAAATTGTGCATAACGATCAAAGTCGTAGCTAAGGATATTTTGTAACGTTTATTGACCATTAACTTCTAAAACCCATGCATCTAAACTACATAATTTGTATTCAGCAATTCTTCATCTACAGAAATAAAATAGAGTTAAGCAAATAGAACTTTTCTTCGTTGAAATCGTCGTACAAAGAGTAGAATATCACTTGATATGGTCAGACAACATTTTGGATTCTTTCTATTCAAGACATAAAGTCTGAAATATTATTCGTTGAATGATACATAAAACTAAAAGCAATTCTATAACTAAAATTTTTCATACTTTCGAAACGAAGCATCAAACCAGCAACATACGATTATTCGAGCAATGAATGCAACGTCCAGTTGAGCAAAGCACGAATTCGCAGGATACGAATTTATCTGGATTTTGTAATTGAAGGTCTTGAGGAGTTTTATTGAGAAAACATCTTTTCATCCATTTACATTCTCAATTATTCCACGATGAGGAATTCTCGAGTGCACGGCGTCTTAATTACCGGCAAGTGGGCACCGTATAATTTAAACGCTTCAAAATTAGACTACGTTCTCTGGCTTGCACCGCGGCGGGATTTTTTTTGTTGCCTCGGTTTCCAAGCGATTCTACTCATTCTGGCCGCGCAACTGCAACAGAACTTTAGCTCCACGAAAAACACGTTTAAACGTTTTCAAAACGCGATGAATGCATTCGCACCAGTCCGCTTTACGAAATTAAGAAAACATTTCCCTGAAACGCTTCCTTAAAACGCTTTAGAAATTGGACAATGAGAATTTCACGCCAAAGATGAATATTTCAATGAAACAGTGATCATGTATCTTAGTACTGGAATGAAAACATTCTAAAAAAATGCAGTTAACTATAAGATGTGATAATGTAGATGAGAAAAAAATATTTGAAAACAAAAAAGAAAAAATAAAAATTTCTATCGTGCAAAATCTTCTTAACTCAGATTGATAAGAACGCTCCTATTATACCTTAAATTCCTTAAAGCAGATTAAAATCGACCTTTTCTTTGGAAATAACGTATCGTGTAATACATAATTTGTGGTTTAACCGATAATTAATAACACTATCTCAATATCCCAAATATTGAATCGAATACATTCGACGCCAGCTTGGAACAAACGAAATGCTGGAACAATATTACAATGGATTCCACGAGCTACATATCGGTCTGGCTACCACAACGAATTCTATTCTATTTATTTAAAATCATGAATTACCCAGTGGATATAGTCGGAGCTTACCCGTTACAAACTGTTTTGCACTAATTACTCGCGGCTAATCCAGTTTATTCGGCCCGATTACGGGAGTCAGGCGAAATTATCGCGGAAATTTTTATGCAACGCCACCGCATGATAAACGCGGTTCATTTTTCTCTCGAATAAATTGCATGTGATATCACGTGTCTCTGATGAACGAGTAACACGTTGTTGCACGGGTTCAAAGTTGAAATTCTGGCAGGTAGCGCGACGAAGAAATTTCATTTTTAATACGACTCTACACTTGCTCATTTGCATATACGAATTCTTTCCCCTCGGATCGGGATAATTTTTGGAACGAACGTATGTATACCGAATTTTATATTTAAAACGCATGAATTCTAGCTGAAATTTATGTAATCGGAGCAATCTCTACTCTTTCTGAAAAAAATGTAAAAATATTTCGGTAAAATATATCGTCTAACGAACTGCACGAAATTATTTTTAATTGGAGTTTCTACATATACATATGTCAGAATTTTATACGGAGCAGATAAAAGTCAAACAACGATGTACATCCTATAAAAATTGTGTTTTTAATGGAAAATGTTTTGTACCGCGTTAAATTAGAAAGGATAAACTCCGTCGTATTCATTTGAAGAGTAATCAGGCTTTATAAAAAGAGAGGAGTATAATATACCAAAGTTTGTCTAATTTAAAATTTATCCAACTAGGCGAAAGCTTGGAAAACTTGTTCGTTTTTCAAAAAGCTTCAAACGAACTGCTATCTAGCATTCTGTTCTTTCAGTATCAAAGCATGTTGCTAAATTAGAAAAGGTAAATTACAAAGGGAGATGCTTCTTTTTCGTACGATCTTTTCTTTTTTTAGTGAAATCTGATCCCCTGCTTTCGCCTAGACGACGTTGCATCTTCCAAATTTCATGGAATTTTTATCGTTGGCTCGTGACACGAAAAGCGAAATATAAGATACGCTCGCGAAGGTTCATGGAGAAGTTACGTTTTCTGCAACTGCTCGAACTCGCTTGTTATTCTGGTTTGTAGGTAATCTGAGCGCCGCCATGCATTTCCATTGGCTACTTGCTGCGAAACGTTCATCTTCCGCGAACCTACTGAAAATGCATGGAGCCCCGCACGAGCTTTATTTTCGATTAAACAGAACGTTGCTTCGGGATGCAACTTTTCACTGTGCACCATATCACGTTGCCGATACGCTTCAAAGTACATTTCACGGTGTACTGGAAACACCCTTTTTGTGAAAAAGATTGCTACTTTAATATTTATGACTTCGTTACTTCGATATTCCAGTTAATTAGAGAAAAATCAATAGAAGAAAATCTATAACAAAATAGTAACGCAAAAAATTAATTTACGATTTACAAAACTTGTAATATAGGTAACTGTACTAATATGATATAGATAATATGATATAGACAATTCATTAATATAGGTAATATTAATTATAATGATATAATATGGATAAATTATATTGTGATATAAATAATTCCGAATTTTTTTACTAAATACTATATTTAATTGATAAGATCATATTTTATTCTTTTTGAAACGTCTTTCTTTTCTCTACAAAATTCCATGAACATATAAGATACCGATTTTGAAAAATCCAATGGAATGTGTGTAGGGCATAACATCTGACAGAGAATCTTTCTTTTTTGTAGATATATGATGTAACGTGTAACAGAATTCAAAGCGCAAAATCAAATGTTATTAATGATAAGTTTCGAATCTGTGATTCATTCTATGCCACTAATTCTTCCAGCAGAATCCATGATAAACCATAGCAATGTTATACCGCGGCTAAATTTATACGATTTATTCTGTCCTACGACTATTTCTAATATCTGGCAGACAAATGAATTTACAAAGACAAATGTTCCAGCTGTGGCGAATTTGTGCGCCTGCAACGAATGCGGCTTTTTCACCCTGCAGCTTGCTGTCTCTATTTCACGGACTGCAAAGCAACCGCGTGTACCAATGACATGCTGGTGGATGATACTTAAAAGCACGAACCTTGACATGCCTCAACTTTCTCGGAAAATGGAACTTTTGGAACGTTTATGGCATTTCGGACAGCTCGACGACAAACTATCCATGCGTTAATAATAGTTACAACCTTCAGGGGAGGCCATTAGTGGCCGCAGAAAGGGGACATCAAATAATTTACGCATTTTGTCAAGGGCAAAAGTTGTCGTCAAAAAGTGGCGAAAAAGGGGGAAAGAGAGAAATAGGAACCGAGATGCTGCTATTAAATTAAGTAATCAGTACCCTTCTGATGTTTATAAACTTGTGAGAAATTCAGATATGTAGACTATTTTCTGCAGGCTTTTGCGAGTCTACAGGACGTGCAAAATATTAAAAATTATACAGTATATATGTATAGTTTGTAAATTATAAATCGTGAAGTAACGCTACTATTCAAGAAATTCTCGAATAGTTTTATTCATCGAATTATTTTTTTATAAAATATTCACAAATTCCATACGCTATAAAATCTCTAAAATTGGATATTCCCACTTTTTCTCTTTCATTATTTCACATGAGTATTATTTCCAATATAATTAAATTTCTCTAAATATTATTTTCGCACTTAAATTCATTAGTGGTAAATTATTAAATTAACACCTTTAATGACTCTTTATCTAAACTGTTAAGTGATACAAACGGCGCTTTAATAAATATCAAGTTGGTGGGAAAGTTCTGCGGCTTTTTATCGTAAAAAATGGACAAAACTTTGGTCAAACCGAGTTCGCATTAACGCTCCAGGCCCATCAAGCCGGGAAAGGGAAAGTATTTTAATTATCCTTGCGGCTTTATGGCCGGATACATCAGATAGGAAGAAATTCAATGTTGTTGAAGTGTGCTTTTATAGAGGCAGGATTTTAACCCAGTCACTGGCTTGTTTTAGACATACCGCCATTTCGAGTAATGTTAAAATTTGATGGAATGTTTCAATTGCCTACGTGGTTTGCTGCTATTCTGCAACCGATTCTCCGAAAATTTCGAAAATATTCACGAATAAATGGACAATTTTTTAGTTCTTTCAATCTGTGATTCTATAATTTTTCTGTATTATATGATTTTATACAATGCAAATAGAATGTCTGATACAATATAGATCAATTATAGAATTATATAATTTAATATTTATATGAATATAGAATAATTGTTATGGTTTCACAAAGTTTCTTCCGTTCAATTTCAATTTTTCTACGTATCGAGTTTATTTGATGTGTTAGTTTATTTTTTCCAGTAAAATGTTTATCCTACCCAAAGCAAACGAAAATCGATACACCTCGCAGAGTACACTCCATAGAAAAATAAGAGGCAATACCGGAACTTGTACAAATTCACTAGAGCACCGAAATGTACTCGAACAAGTTTCTCCGCGCGTCCTTTGTAAACATTACCGTGTCGACGACCCTCGGCATACTAATTCGTCTTTCTTGAATAACAATAGTTTTAGACTAAATCACTCGACTATCTATATACCCGACACAATAAATCAATTAGAATATCCGTCATATCTCTGGGCCTTTTTCATATACCATAAATAGTTGCAAATCTTCATGCATTATGCTCCAATATTATTATACTGATATAAGAAACGTTTACCTATGTACATCCATAATTATTACAAAATTAATTTCTTTACCCTGTTCACTATTTTCCAACGAAAGTAATATAAGAAAGCTGAGAATAAAAATGTTGATCGTGTAATTTAAGGAAAATTGAATAAAATGTTGTAGAAAGCTGCAATCGGATTACACGAAAATTTACGTTCGCAATTAACTCGAGGAACATGGAGGTTCGTTACGCGGTACGAAATGTAATAAGTAATACGATTAAAATCAGTTTGTTCTACAACGGTTCTGATATCCTCTTTCGGCATCGACTAGAACGTGAGAACGAGTGAAAACGAGTGACAGGCAGATTTTCGAGCATCAAAGATTCACGTTAATGAGATTCACGTAAAGTTGAGACGTGTCCATAAAATGCAATTATAATTTTCCCGTTAACGGACCGACTTGGGAAATCATTACTTCTTTGATTCATTATGGCATCTATTGGAAATCCGGAATTTCATATTACGCGACATAATACAGAAGATCTGTGCGATACACTATGAATGTTTTAAATCTATTGTTAGATATACCCTTTTGGTATGTTTGGTATGTTTCTTTTTGGGATGTTTCTCATGCGGCATAAACAGATGTAATAGATTAGATCCCACAATTTCATGGAGATTACAACGATGTTGTAATAAACGGTCTTTTTGAAGATTGTGGAAAATACTTCCGTAGCTCTGATTCATATAATGGCTTTCTCCAAATTATTCGTTACTCTAGGCTATCTTTTATATTTTTTGAGATAATAGTATGCATATTGATTATTTTGTACAGACTTGTCGGTACGCTACGTTAATGAAACTTTGGCTCATTATTTCACAGCTCAGTCTTTAACAGACTAACATCTTCTTCACCCCTGCTATCGTGAGGAAAATCGACGAAGCAGATTTCGTTAGATTTTCTTACGCTAAACAGACCGCAGGGGAGCACGACGTTCCAAACTTAATAATGACGTTTCGCGGCGCAAGTTGGAGGCGAAAGCACAAGAGTTAATGAAAACACGGAGTTCCGGCCCCCGTTTTTCGCGGATTCCTCGTTAATTCCTACGTAAACCCTGACTTACTCCGTCCGGATTGCACCGGGACTCGTTGATCAACGAGCAAAAACGGCGAGCTGCAACGATTCGTGCAGAACCACGATATCCTCTTTCGCTCTCTCTTCTCCCCTCACTCTCTCTCTCTCCCTCTCTCTCTCTCTCTCTCTCTCTCTCTCTCTTCGTGATCCTCGTAAACAAATAAAACCAGCCAGTGGCTTCAATGCCGCCAGACCGGTTCTCGTGGAGGGTGGAAAATGCTTTAATTTTCCGTTCGCGATTTCAGCGTCGGGCTACGTTTTCCATTCCCTCGCGTCATCAACGTGAGACCGCACAGCTCCATGTGTTGCTGAAAATTTCGCGCGTCGAGACTACGCCTGTATTCAAAAACCGACGCGTGAATTTCGGGGGAACATCTGTCTGGATGCCCTTTGCTCGTCGTTCCATTCACACGAGAAACGAGAGAAGAACGTTCTTCTGTCTGGGACATCTATAGGGTGGGGGGGGGGGGAGAGAAAAATTGAAAGAGAGAACCGTTTTGGTTGGCGAAACTGTGATAAAAAAGCGATAAGTCTGTAAATTGCATCGTAAATTGACGCTCCACTATTCCGTTAAAATTTCGAGTAGTTTCATTGATCGAGTTTGCTTTTTATTAGAAAAAAAGGAAAAAGAGTAAAAAAGAGAAAAATTGTACGTATGTGCTTTGATTTAAATCGTTGGATTAACAGTTTGCCGTTAGCTCTTCGAGTCGATATAACATTCGTTTGAAAACTTGCCGCTTGTAATTATCTTTCAGAGTGTGGGTGGTCGTGTAGCTTGTTATATGATACTGTAGAGTACCAGAGTTTTAGTTTTCGTTGCGCCAAAGTTTGTCATTATGAAATAATGTAATGGATGGGTAGAATATTGGAGAGCTATTTAGGAATATTATCTGGGGAATTATTGGTAATTATCTTTGAAAATATTAGTTGTGGAGTGTACCACTTTATAGAATACTGTAAATTGGTAAAAAGTTTTACTAATCGCTATAGCAGTTTTTACATTTTTTAAATGGAAAAATACCGAAATGTTTGGCACGGAAGTATCCTGTGGTAGATCGACGATTTTTAATTTTGTAATCCGGATTCAGTAAGTATAAAATACTGACTAACAGAGCATGATGTAAAAAACTAGATTTTTCAATTAAGGTTGATAGTAACCGAATCGGTACTTCAAAATTTGAGCTCGCTACAAGGACACTTTTTATTCTCCTTGAATTGTTCCCTGAATGTTCTGCGAGGTTTCATTTTCCGTTTCCAATTCTTTCTGTCGGCGAGTGATAAAATCTGACATCTCCGGCGAAAGCCTTGTCAACCTCGTGTCGTATTCGAGAAAGAAGATAGGGTTACTCAGATCCAAATTTGATATTCTATCGCACCCTTTTCCTATTATCCCCTCGGAACGTTTTCTTTCTATCTTCTCTTTCCTATTCTCCACCAGAAAATCCGAGAAATATTGCATTTATCACGTTTGACTTCTGTATTTCTATTTCTGTAGAAACGCACTATCCGTAAAATGTAAAGTAGTAAGACAACAAATTCACGAATGCACTTACGCTACAAAAAGTAATTTATAAAATAATGGACTCATCTGTTTTCATATGTTTTAATTTCTGTAGTGTATAAAAGTTTGCTTTCGTTAAAGTTCAATGCAGAATTTTTTCATAAAGTTCATTTTAAACTTCTGTATCGCTTTCGAGATAGACATTTGATTACCGACAAAGAATCACACAATTGGCGAAAAATATTTAAGCGCTGCCAATAATTCAAAACGATTGTGAGATATATGTTACCAATGTTGGAAGATTGGTTCTTGAATAACACCAGACAGAATCGTAGCCTGTGACCAAAAATTTGAAAGAACCTTCGCTCGACACGGCTCGACATTAACCAAAGTCGACACTATACGAAATCGGAGCTGTAGTCTCTCGTGACATAACAACGAAAATGGTACCCCTCTTCTGAAATTCCATGCTAAGGGCAGAAGGAGTTACGATGTGAAGTTTATAAGCTGATACTCTACAAAAATATCCTGAAAGATGTATATAACTGTCCACCTTCCTGAAACAGATCCTTGTTCTTGGACTAATTATTTCCATTAATTCAATCCATCTTATTAACAAATTCATACACGAAATTCTACCAACTTATAATACTATTCATCTAATCAATTATCGCTTCCATTCTGATTTCGTTGCCTTGATTCTTATGCATTTAGAATTTCTAATGAAACGTTAAAATAATTCAATCTACTATGCAATTCAAGCATTCGGTGGTTGAATGAAATTTTCAGCTCACGGAACAACCATCCTGCTAATGTAATTAATCGTTTACGAATCGATAACTTTGCTAACTAAGTCAATAACACGCAATTTGTCTTCATAATTTACCGGCCAGTAACAGGCGTATTTCATAATTCACTAGCTCTGATAGCAACGCCAATGATTAAGTTAATAGTAATTAGGTTGCCACAACAGTGTAGGCAAAAGCATCCTAATAGTGATAATTGCATCTACAAGAATTTAATCGATATAATATTCAGGATTATCAAGATATCGCATTGTAACTTCCTGTTGGGTTCTGCAAATTCATCGTAACGAGCGGTACAGCAGTTGCATCTACCTTTCTGCATTCAGAACCAGCGTCTTAGCACAGCCGCTCTCGAAATGCACGAGTAAATTGCGCTCAGCAAGTTAAATGTTTCGGAATTCGCATTTATCATTTACGAAGAATGCGACGTTCTACTGCATCCATGAATCTAAATGTAACTATCCGAGGAGGAAACATTCGTCAAAGCTTCCAAATGGATGCTGCCTTTCACGTTAGTGCAGTAGAGAAATGTTATTAATATTTCTGCACTGATAGACGTAAAATAGCGAATTCATGCAAATATGTACGTAATTATCGCCAGTGTGAAACACAGTATCTTGCAATAGTTTCCATAAGTGCAAATTAAGCTTATACCAGTAATAAAGTACAAATTCGATAGCTTCAAACATTATTTGTTAATGTTAACGTCGAGTTTCCTAACTCTGTAGCTAAAAAGTAAATTGAATTAAAAAAGATCTGGAATGTGGATTAGTAAAAATTTTAGTTATTCTGCTATTTTTCAGAGAGAATCTAGGATTTGTACTTTTTCCTCGCTTTGAATATCCCTAATTGCTTATAAATTTCATTCTCATAATGGCACTGCAAAATTTCAATCTCTCCACTAAAAACCAGACAAAATTTTCATTTTGCCTCTTTAGAAATTTATTCAATTTCCCAGGAGAACGGAGTGGCAGAGAATTTTCGCGGTGGAATTTCATCAAGAACAACGCAAGAAAGGCGAAAACGAAGTTCGCCTATCCCCAAACTGCGAATTTCACAAACATTTCGCGCGTGATATATAATGCTCGCATTGTTGCACCAATGTTACAGCAATGCTCGCTGAATACACTACCTCAGAAGGCAAACCACGGAAGCTGAAGATATCCTTTATCGACCGGAAGAAGTCAGAAGGCTTAGGCGTAAGAGCGTGTTAGCAACTATCCCGGCCCACCATTGTGCCAGTCTCGAAAACCCGAGAAATTCGCTTGGACTAGCTTTTCCGTTTCGGTTAAAGATGCAAACGTTGATCTTCGCGAACGAACGCGCCGTTTTCTCGTATTAATTCGTGCCGATTCGATTACAAAGTCCGTGGGAGTCTCGAGTCGCAAACGATCTGCACGTTTTCATTGGTAGAATCTTTAAATTATGAATGTTGCAATTTTTGTGACGATGAGAAGGAAAAACTCTCTGACAGTATAAGATTCCTAAAGAATGATTTACATTTCTTTATAAATCTCCAATAAATAAATTCTCTAACTAAACTTCATTTTTGCCACAACTATGCTCTCATATGTACTGTAATCTTGCTTTTCTATCTAGCTCGTAACAAATACGTTCTTTTAAATCAAATCTATTCAAACACCGAATCACAAAAATTTTCTCGGAGATCGTTCCTCACATATCGTGAAACATTAGTCACCAAAGTGACAACTCAATTATCAACCCACAGAACCGTTCGCTTCGAATCTCCAACAATCTCCCAAACGATCGTCGATGCAGTCTAACTAAGTCTGCAATTCTGCAACAAAGGACTCAGTCCTATCTAACGATAGTGTGCCATCAATGATCAGCATCGCCCATCCACGATCAAACACCATCGCGGTGAAAGGCATTCTGACTGCCGACAGACAAGACCAGGGAACGCGGCGAAAGTCTGGGAACGGCTGTCCAGTTTGGCCAGACCTTTTCGCCATTCTTCCAGATAGCTATTCAGCTACATGTTAAATGGTGGCGGGGTGTACACCTGCGTCGTTCGAAGGGTAGGATGGCTCGTCATTTGTCGCGTTCCAGGCATCGTATCCTCTTTTCAGCAGGCTTGGGTAGGTTGGCAGTGCCTACAGCCATCTTTCCATCCCCGCAGGCCATTGTTGGCTAGCCTTCATTGTCTCCGCGGCGTTATCGTTCTCGGAGACTGGAGGCTCGCCGAGAGAGCTTGGAAACCGTGTCTCTGACCTAGTGGCGCGAGCATGCCGCGAACTGGTTGCGCCAACGCGCGCGTTCATTCCTTTTCCTGGACGGTTCATTCAGCCGTGGAATGAATGGGGAAAGAAAGGTGCCACATTGCCGTTGGCCGAGAATAACGGAGATTGGACGAGGGACGACGTAGCCTGCAGTTCGAATGGGCCGTCGATTGAAAAAGCACAGAATGCCCTGCTGCTAATGGACGCAGCCAAGGCGATGGAAAGTGACGACAGTAATTTGCTGGACGCGACGACGCGACGTCTCCTGTAGACTAAGAACACCTACCTGCCGGTGAATGTGTTCGATGACCTCGGGACTCTTTCGAAAAATTTATGTTTTCAACCTTGTTTGAACGAACGATGGTTTGCTATATATATGAATATAGCACTGTTGTAAAAAATATGACACGAATTTTGATAGAACTGTGCCATTATATAGCGATGGCAAAAATTCGCTGCATTAGCGGCTTGTTCTTTCGTTATTAATCAAGGTACTATCATTTATCATAGAATTATAGTGTCAAAGAAGTATCAAATTTTTACAGCAATGTCAATTTTCTTTAACAACTTGATTTGCTTTTGAGAAGAACTTGAAAGCGTTTTTTCATCCCTATAGATTTATGATTATGTTTTAGAAGCTTAATAAGAGCACCTACAAATCTGTAATATGTTGGCAAAATCTATTTATCAGTCGGAAACAATGATTGACAATATCGAAATTACATAACGTCAATGTAGCCGAGAAATGATATACATAACTGTTACGTTCGATCAAACATGCATCAAGATAATAATCAATTATCATTATTTCGTACACGAAGGTAGGAAAAATCTTTAAGTTGTTTCGCCTTGATTAAAATTATTAACTTTTAAGATAATTTTCTGAAAAATTAAGTTAAATTTCTTAAAAAGAAAAAAGAATTACTTAGAAACAGTCGCAAATGCATGGAACCCAAGCTGCGTTCGAATTGCGACAACTGGAAGAATACGTACTACGAAAGAATTTTTACACACATTGCGTTGAAAATTTCATCGACAGTGCAATATTTCTGCTTGCGTAAGAAATGCATAACCATCGTAACTGTCGACTTTTCATTTCTCTGGATATCGTAAAACTTTTCCGGAAGACATTGAATACAAAGTGGAGTTCGCGATACGGATAAATCTAGAAGTTGTACGGTAAAAATATCGATAAAGAATTCCAATTCTTTCCAATATAAAATTTCCATATTTATATACAAAGAACCTACAAAATAACAATCTTAAAAATGTAAAAACTTAAAAAAGTCAATCGTATGAAAAACAAAGGCTATACAGTGTGTCCGGTTTATGTCGAGCCGCTCCAATATCTCGAAGGTGAATGATACGAAAAAGTGTTTCAGACAAAAATTGTATGAAATGGGGGGGGATATATTATAGCCTTGCGTATTTAATCTTATATTATTATTATTATTATTATTATTATCATTATGTAATATAAAATGAAGGTATCCGTTAAAAAATTTTAACATCCTTGACAATAGCTTTCCAGGTCATCGTAAGATAAAATACACAAGAATATATCCCTCTTGATATCGTGCAATTTTTGTCTTAAACGTCTTTTTATATCATTCATGTCTTTGAAAATAAATATCTAAAGTGGACACACTGTATGTACATAAATGTCGCAGATACTCGTGAAAAATATCGGTCAATTTCCTAATTAACGAACCAATGAATCTTTTACCAATTAATTATTTGCGGTTTGCGAAATCTTTTGGGAGACAACTCTGTGTCCGAAGGCAATAATCAAATAGACCGCAGTTGGAGGGTACATAATAATTCGCACGAAAATATACATGGCACATCAGCCAGCTAACAATGAACTGTAGAGTTTGCAGTCGTTGCTAATTAAAGGTGCAGGCTGGGGACTGCAATATTCGACTGACTGCGGAATTATTGAATGGCTGGATTCTTCCAATGCTGCGATCATTTGCACCACCAACCAGATATTTTGGCTTTCGACACTGTAGCCTTGCTTACCTTCCAGTCGATTTGCCGTAACAAGCATAGCCTTTTATCTATCATATTTCTCTTATTTGTACTTGAAAATTATAGACCGGCACACTAGAAAAAGCTGCGCGTATTTACTGACTCGATTGCTTTCGATTTACAATTGGTAATGTTGTTTTGAAATTCTTTGAACAGGGATCTATTCGAGTTATTTTCATAACGTGGACGTCATTTTCACGATTTTTTGCGTCTCGATGCAGTCTTCTCATTTCGCCGTATCGATTTTCAATGACGCTTCGCGCCAACACCCCTGTTCACTCGGCTATAATTCGTTAGTTTGAAAATCGTCACGAGCTAGGCCAAATCGTTCCTGCCCGTAAACATTTGCGCTACCATAATCAATTTTCCTCTCAGCGTTGAGTGACAATTTGAGTGGAGTGCGCGCGTGCACTCGTTACACTGTAAACAATTTAACCGCGACTCATCTGAAATTTCGTCCCTACCAGTGAAATGTTCGGCGTCTCTTCTGCGGACAGTCGAAAATTCATCGTGGCGTACGTTGACTGTTCAGAAGACGCACGAAACGAGTGGAAACTGGATGCAAACACCGGTAAGGTCTGTTGTGAATAAGCACACACTTTATTGCACGCTAATAAAAAGAAAGAAAAGATACGTGTAAATCCTTAGTCGTTATGCTGTTTGTAAATCTTTTCCCGTTTGTAGATCTTTCTCTTAAATCTCCAAATAATTTGCATGTAGAAATGTGGATCATATTTTTAATTATCGTTGATATTGTGCTTTTATTTATTTACCGTTATTACGTTATTTAAAATCGATGCATTTTTTGACGAAGTGAAAATATCGTAAAATAAAAATACCGAAATTATAACAGTCGATAATATGAAACAAAACTTAAAAAAATATGCTTTATCAAAGTCGAATATTGAACATCTATAATTTCAGTTTTGGTTTATACATAGTACCGTGAAATTTCAAACATCGAGGCAATATATACGCAGAGATTGGTCAGCCTCAAAGCCAGCGAAATAAACCGAATTTTCATGCAGGTAAACTGTTATACATGGTGAAATGATTACCCAAGTTTTGATTATGCAATACGGAATATCAAGCACATATACACAAGAAGTACGTTGAAAAGACAAATCAATATATAAATTGTAACGTGTAGGAGACGTAGAATAACGTAACATTATGAATTTCAAATTTTTTACGCTACTTCATCAATCCTATTCATCAGCATCATTTACATATCATCTTAACATTTGGACATTCCGATAGAATTTTATCTCACACTCGTTAAATTTCCCAAGATTCGTCGTAGACTTCCTTCAAAAATAAAAGAAATCAAATTTTGCAGAAGCTTCAATATTTTCACTGTTCTAGGTTATCAAAGACCCTGAAAATTTTTGCAAGTTAAGTTAAACATTTGACATTTTTCTATGGAAGTACACATCTTCTGCGAAGAAACTGCAGGCTAAAATTTGGTTTAGAGAATGAAAAATACGGAGTAAATAGTGTACCAAAGATAAAATACAAAAATTCACCGTGTCATGAGTATAATAGTGAAGGTTATGCAACGTTGTCCGGCGACGACGCCCCAAAACTTCGTGTCGTCGCAAAACGACATATCAGAAACGTACACGATGGACGGTGACACGTGCACGGTCCGGAAGTTCGCGGTCTGATTCAAAACGAGTTTTCAGCATGGTTAGTGGTACAAATAAATGGCCAGGGTGTCAGAGGCGTGCCAAGAGAAGACTGAAAACAGATCGACGAAAGCGATCGATACCGTACTTTCATAGACGACAATACAGTCGTGAACTATGGAAATTATTTTGTGATTTTCACGACAATATTCTTTTCGAAACGAGATTATTTTGATATATTAAGAATTGTTTAAAATTCGTTTAAAATCGTTTAAAACCGTCGACAGTTGCTCTTTTCATTTGACGAAGAGCATCGAGTGTTTTCTTGCGTTTCGGTTAATGAGAAGCAGCAATTTTTTTCCTCGTAGAATTTATTGGCCGCAGGATAATCCGATAGCGGCCAATTGCGGGGATATTTTGTCAGCGATTAGATGGCGATTCAGGACGGTAAATTTTTCCCTGGGACGCGGTGCTACCGATTAAAATGGAAATTTCGGCGGAGCTGCATTTGCATAAATAACGGAGAAGTGGCAAGCGGGCGCGTTGAATGAAACTGAGAACCGTTCGTCGGAATTTATGTTTTCAATTGTTTCCTTTTTTTACTATTGATCGCTATCGGTGCGATTTCAAAACGTATCGTTGCCTTGAAACGCGTACCACAATCATATTCCATTAATTCTTCCGCCATGACGATGCTGGCCCGAAGTTTTCGTTGCTAGGTACCGGCAATTGTACGTTGAATTGCAAATACGATAACTTAATTGAATTTCGACGAAGCTGATCCGTCAGACAGGCGGGATTTCAAGCTCGTGGATTAGCTTTCTCGCTTCGTGTTATTTTAATGCACGAAAATAAAAGCCTCCGGCGGTTTCGGGTCAGCTACTTATGATCTCTCTACAATTTCCTTCGTTTGATCAGTTAATACGATTTTGCGAGAATCATGCACGGGATTTTGTATTCTCCGAATTTACTACCGCTAGCAATCATCGCAAGATCGATAACAAGTTTTCGGATCGGTACGATCTTTAGTCACGAAAAGATACAAAGAAGAAAATTTCAGCAAAATATTCCTGCTAAAATTCTAGCAGCAGCTATTACGTCTACATGGAGAGTTTCGCCTCGAGCAAAGTTTTTCTTGTTCAACTTTATCTTATCACACGAGCTTTTTTTATTACCTTCTATTTTCGCGTTCAGAATTTTTCTACAATAGTTACCTTCGGAATTTGTTTTCAAGCGGAATTTTCATGCTTCTGAACATGATCGAAACTTCACCGTTCCTTACAGTACAGTACAATCGCTAATTAGATATCAATCACAAAAGCTTTTACAAGCTTTACACGAAATTCCCGTAGACGGGATTCTTTGTGCAAAGAGCGTGGAAAAATCGAGTTCGCTAGTTGAAAAACAAAAGAGAGCGAGCAACGAACAAACACGTCGGTTTCTATCGTTATCGTTAACGGATAATCCGATCCGTGCTGATCTTAATTAAAATACTAGATGACCGAAGGGGGAGAAGCGGAGGCGAGAGGCATGGCCAAAATTCACAACCGTTGAAAATCGAACGCGACGCCGTTGGGGGGTGGTTCGTAAACGGGGTAGACTCGCGGCTAATTCGAGTCTACCCTTTAATTATGATTCTGCGGGCCACAGGCGCATCGCCAGGACCCAGCCTAATTAGATCAAACGCTCACGACAATTTCATTTGCTCGTGATTCGCCAATTAACGTGGTACGCTCGCGATCGTACTCTACGTGTTCGTGTCGACCAGTCAAC
Organism: Bombus flavifrons; assembly: GCF_040668555.2. Classification (NCBI taxonomy): domain Eukaryota; kingdom Metazoa; phylum Arthropoda; class Insecta; order Hymenoptera; family Apidae; genus Bombus; species Bombus flavifrons. The sequence continues at coordinate 2,822,665 of NC_138455.1, read as the reverse complement.
CTACCTCTCCCCACCCTTTACCCTTCGATCTCCGGTCACCTTCGCGAGCCCTTTGAGATGACCGAGGATCGTTCATCTCGATTTTCCTGTCCCTTTCGGACGGCTGCTCGCATGGAAAATTGAGTGCTCGGTTTTGCGAGCATCGGTAAGTGCCGGGAACCTGTTTGACGCAATTAGAGAGGGTTTGAAAGCTTTTCGGGACGACTGCCGGTGTTGATGCCAGAAAGATGGAAGCGAGGGTGCTTACCGAACGTGTTTGCCGTGATTAATTATTCAAATGGAGGTCGATTAAGGTGATAATTTGATGAAAAAGTTGGTTTCTTGTCGAATCGAAGGTAACAGAATTATAGACAGTTCTTTAAAAAGAAAAGAAAAATTAAATTGAAAGTAAAAGGTTTTTACATTTCGTAGCCTTCTACTGTACCTAGTACCCAGTCATCTATTTATGTTATAATAAATGAAATAGAGAAGATTTAATGACGTAACCTAGTGTAAGCAAATTGTTACCTCAGAGTCAGACAAATTTCAATCATAGCAACCAAAGAATTGAAGCAAAACAAAAGAACGCGGCGCAGTGTATATTCGAGATGCAAATAGAAGGGAAGATAGCGAAGTGAGCTTCGAAAAACCGTCGATTCAATTCGTCCGGCTTTCTATCCGCTGGTTCTGGTTTATTTAGCGGAACGTGCTTTTCTCTGGCGAAATTGAACGATAATCTTCGCCACAACCACCGGTAAAACAAAAAACGCGACTCGCGACGGACGCACAGAACAAACAGCAGCCCGCACAAAAAGCTCAGTTACGTTGGACTTTTGATTGCTACCAGAATTCTCTTGGGTTCAGTTTTCCATTAGCTGTAAACCGCATTGTTCCATTGCCTGGATGCTTGTGTTAAACGCAATAGAAACTTAATGGTGCCCGCAGGTATTAAAATGCAATCCAGCCAATTGAAAGCCCCACTTTAGATCGATCCCCTGATTTAGTGCAGCGCAGGTCGTTCTGCTATCTCTGATCTGTCTTTTAGTGTTATTTTGATTGGGCAATAGAAGGGTATTGTTAGCTAAGAGGAAACGCAATAACGAAATACGCTATCCACCAAAAATTTACGAACCCCTTGGTTCAGTATTAATTCGAAATTGATTCCACAAACATATCGATATTAATTTTCTTTGTCTATATACACGGTGTCTCGGCTAAATGATATCATCTTAGGGTAAGGGTGGAAAGAATATTTTCTCAAGTTCATTTTTTTTAGAAGATTTCAAATTCATTGGTATTTTTCTAACTGGAACTCTTTTTGCACCAGTGGATGTGACTTTTTATCCTCTACGCAAAAGTATTAAGGTACTTATGTCGAAAAATGCATAATTTAGATGATTTTTCGATTCTAATTTTATCAAATGTAGCGTATGAAGCACAAGAGAAACAAATACGAGAGTATTATCGCGTCTTTCATTGTTTTTCGTATGCAAAGTTTTGCGAAATTAAGGTTAAAATAAGGATTTCCCAACATACTTTTGTATATAGAATAAAAATTCGCATGCATTGATGTCAAAAAAGAAAAAGAATTCTATTTGAAAAAGATACCGACAATTGAAATCTTGTGAAAAAATTCTTTCCATCGTTGTACGAGTCCCTTAGCTCAACTTTATCCTGAGAAATTTTTCATACGATCGTAAATAAGGCAGATATTTAGATGATTTCATTTTTTTAACCGTGATACTCTGTATATTTTTTAATCGAAGAATTTCCCAAAGAAATAGAATTCCAGGTTGAATGTTTTCTTAAATCCATGACTTCTATAAAATATATAGAAGATATAGATAAAATATATACAGTGTATTAAAAGTACTTGTGAAGAAATTATAAAGAGACTTTATGCAAGCACACGAAGATAACATTACATAAGAGGAAAGAAATTGTAAAATGTAGAGGAAACTGCAAATACGACGTTGAGGAGGTCATTTTTGTACTGCATAAATTGGAAGAGGGGCTCGGGATATCAATTTTTGCACTGTTTCGTTTTATGGTAGGACCGAACGTAAAGTGTAACGTGATCATGAAGGAGATTATATTATACGATGTGTAATAAATAGCTGCGTTTTCATTCTCTATTATGGTTTGATGTTACATAACGAGGTTACATGTTTCGCGTTACCGAAGCCCGCTGCAAGTGAGTTGGTGGATTTAAGTTTCTCGGAAACTTTACCTGGAAGTTTCCTTTAATAATTATTTTCAGTCGTAGGCTGTTCGACGATATGAAACTTCGGTTCGAAAGTTTTCCTAATGGTTATGTTCAACTCTTGGCGTGTTTGAACTGAACGTCAGTTCGCGATTGCTTTTACTTCTCCCGTTGCTACGAAAATTTTCTGAAATTTTTTTTATGTTCTTCCTTTTGCTCCTTCGACGCTTACTACAGCATTTCTTACCCGACTCGAATTTTTATAACATATCGAATCGGATAATAATGTGCATTTTGGTGGCACAGCAACTATCATTGACTGCTGAAGTATATTTTCTTTTGCAAATGTTGTCAAACTATTAAATTAATTCTTAGATTCTCGTACATTGTTATTTTCGTTAATTGCAGATTCCTGAAAGTCACAAAGTTGTAATATTTGAGACTCTTAAGTTACCTCTTTACTGAAAATTTCCTCGACAATGCGATATAATATCAACGTGGTCATATATCACGATGTATACCGCTGAAAAGAGGAAACACACGGTATCCAGCGATCTGATCCTCGTTCATCGGAGTTCAGATATCGAGTAACTATACGTCTGTGGTATTGAGCCATCGTGGATTCGTGCTAAATGAGATAGAAAGTTAGACGAGCCTGCAGAAGTTAGGAAACTGTCTAGAAATTCAAGTTCAAAGGACTCTCTCACGATTATTACCGGGAGGAGCTTAGGTGAATCGATTCTAGATGTTCAATCTCTCTCTTTCTCTCTCTTAATATATTGCTTTATGGCTGTAGTAAATACGTCGATAACAAATAATTCGATACACGAACACTGTCTGAAGAATGCTATACAGCGAACATTATATCATAAAACTACTTCGCGTATGAAGTACAATTAAACAAATATTATTTCTTTAGATACTGCATAATTCTCTGCGTATTATTTTATAAACTCGTCTAAAAAGAAATAAACCAAGAGTGTGAGGTTTAATCAACATTATTAAGTTTCCTGCAACTTCGATAAACACCTCTATCATCCCCACCCCTAGGCGATACGAGATTCGACCTAATACCACCCTATCCTTCATCACAGTCTCCATTTCCATGTTATGTCTGCGCTAATTGAAACGAATCGTAAGCGAAAACTCCGATACAGCAACAACTCGGACGGAACTTGCCGAAAAAGCGAAAACGTGGAAAGTCGAGGAACGAATCATTTTATAACGCGGCAGAACGGACGGTGCAACGTCGACCATCGTCAACGCCATAATTACTCTGGCCCATAGAACTCATCGGAACCTACACAAGTTCTCGATTACTCTCGGCTAACTAACAGCTTTTAACTTCGCTGTCTAAAACTCGCATCTGGAGAAATCGAGTAACAAACTTTGATGAAGCTGTGAAAGCACCGGGGAAACAGGCGGTTTCGCAGCTTGTATTCAACCAACTTTCTCTGGCAAGAAGTTGCTAGGATAACTCTTGGTTCTTGGTAACTTATGCCACTAACCGCTCTATACGAAGACCTTCATGTTTCAATTGTGGCTAGTTAATCTGGGCATTTAATGGACAATGACTTGTTCCCCTTCTATGATCGGTAGATTTGAAGAAACTGCTTTTGCTTTGATATGAAATAGTAAATTAATAAAGAAGAATTAATTTTAATTTAGATCACTCGTATTCCTTAAAAAGATTAGTTATTGAGGTTCTTAATTTTTGCGATGGTGTAATAAAGACTAAAGACTTTTCGAGACGGTTTCAGTACAATAAATGTACCCTTAAGCATTATTATTTTAAGAGTACGAAAAGTTAGGGACGTTTTAATCGTTTTGAAGCATTGCAGGAATTAAATTGTAACTTTCTGTGGCGAGCTATTAAAGTATTAATTATTATTATCGTCCTCCATCGCATACTTTCGTAGCAGCATAATCATTTTACGCGGCATTAAGATCCTCTGGGACGTTCAGTGACTAAGTTTCGCTATTCTCGAAACTTTCAAGATATTCTTCCTTCGTTTTGGAGGACTTTAAACATATTTTAACACTTCGGGTAACAGATAATTTTAAACAATTTTCAAGCTATTTAAATAACTTTTTTTTGTCAGTCGATGATTTAATAAATAGCATGGTAACGAAGGATCTCGTGTAGTAAAAAGAAGGAAAAAAAATACGAGAATGATGTAAAGATAAACAGTGAAAGATAAATACCTCTCAGATATTTATATAACAAGCGTCCGCCGATAAATTAAAATAAAAGGTAGCAAATTGGGTAGCGTTAACTTATACTACCTTCCTTCCTTTCTCTTTTTTTGAAATCCTTTCTGTACGCCTTTCACAGAAAATACGCTTTGCCGTAAAATCCACAAACTCTGCCGCCCCGTTTTACATAACAAATTTACCGCAGCTGTAACAGAACGCGTAGCATAAAAAAAAGCTTCAATAAAACTTCTGTCGCAGCGTTAATGCAGCAAAGCTGCACCTCTGCGCCAGTACCATTTCCCAAATACTGTCACACGAAGATAAATATAATAAACGCTGTTACAGTTCCACTATAACAATTAAAAAGTTTTAGCAACGATATTTAATCGACAAAATTGTCATTGCAACACTTAGCTTGCAACTAAGAAATTTTAAACAAGATTGTAAAATGTTCTATAGCAATGGTACGTTGGAACAAAGGGAAAGTACCTCGTCTACTTGCAATTTAATCGCTATTTCTTTGTAATCTGATACCATTATCGATGAAAAGTTTTATAGAAAGTACGTTATCAACTTTCACTTTTAAAGTGATAATTTCGAATGGAAAGTCTTCAAAAGAACGTCCAAATTCTATAACAAAATCGAATCATTTCGTATGATAAATTTTTTGCAGCACGAAACGCAGAGATTATTTCTCACTTTTGCCCAGAAATTGAACGGTGAAGGATTTTATGTATGGGACGTACCGATCTAAAAGCGTTGTCCCTTCTCGACTTCACGTCATAATTTCCTGCTGTTGATGATTATATTATTGTTATAAATCACGTAAAAGTGAGGAAAATCAGGATGACGGGGCTGACAAGGATGATTTTGGTAGGCACGCGAAAGGACTGCAAGAGATGAGGGCATGTTAAATCGTGTATCACTAATGTCGAATAAATGTAGTGTAAGCAGAACAAGAGCGACACAACGAACGTCAACTTGTCTCGATGGCTGGAATTACTTGGTTGCGAGATATCGTCATTAATCTTGATCAACCGATAGCCTGTACTGGTCTCTGTGCACCAGTTCGACATTGACAGAAAACTTTGTTCATAAATCTATGTCCCGTACTCCATCAAATATTTTTACTGTGCCTTTATTACAGCTACTCGATGAACGTATTTAAGCGAAGAACGTGTCATTGTTAAAGAATAAGAGATCGAGAACATTGTGGGACATGTCTGATTTTCAATCAATAAGAATGAATGAAGAAATATTTCATTTAAAAATGAGTGATCGAGCAGTTTTTGATGTAAAGATATTTTGATGTAAAGATGTAAAAATATTTAAAAGATCCAAAGTACTTGTAATTTAATATTCGTTATGATATCTAGCGAGTAAAACAAATCTCAGCGTAGATTCCATTTCTCTAACTGTGTTCATAAAAATATAAAATTGTATAAACACCCGCAGTTTAATGATTATAATTAAATATAGTTTCGAATAGTTTATAGGAAGAATCATTTTCTAGTTTACTAGGTAAAGAGAAGGGGAAACGCACGAAGAGCAAATGTTCCTCGGTGGCTGTCTGACCGAAGTTGGAAGTTTCTACTTATACCCGCTGGAGGACTGTTTCAGCTAAAAACAAATACGTGTGGGGAATAGAGAAGTGCGAATAAGTTAATCTTCCTGTTAACTTTCCCTATTTATTACAACATTACAACATTTTGATGGAACAAGCTATTCGGTTTATGTTAACCATTTTGTTATAAACTTTTCAAACTTGTATTTCTTTGTGCATAATACTCTGATTACTTCAACACGTAAATAAACTGTTTCGTGTAGAAATGCGGTAAATGAGAATAGTTATGGTTATCACAGTTTTTGGCGTCTGTGATAACCTGGTGAATCGATAACTCGTCACGTGAGGCAATTACCGGGGAAACCTTTCGACACTCCACAGTTGTCAGCTGCAATTTCAACCCTGCCCTACGCTTCCCTATAGGTAGCTTTCTCTGGCTAGTGGTTGGATAAACTTTATCAAAGCCATGCACAACTCTGACATCACCTATTCGAACGTAACCTTTGATAGAAACGTCAACCAAATTCTAAACTGTTCTAAACGACATGCAACTTTTGAACGACCGTTGGAGAACTATCGATTTCTCGATCAGCCAAGGGAAAGATAATATTACGAATATTTTCTTTGGATATTTGATAAAACAGAACAGAATTTCTTATTAAATTACTCAGATTTCATAAAGGCTAACATGGCCAAATTTTCTTGGTTAGAATATACAGGATTATGCACTTAATTCGGAACCCGTGCTCGCGAGAACATTGAGAATGACAACAGTGTAACACGTACCTCTACTACTACAATCAAATGTTGCGAGCTATCTAATACTAAGCTGTCGAATACTGCTGTTAAATCTGTCGCTCAGAGATACGTTCGGTTTCTTATAAGTGTAACATAGAGAACTTCGTTTACGGACTAATCAGACACTGCACTACGAGGGTTAAATTCACTTCTATCTTTTTAAACTGGTTATGGCTTAATATAACTTCTGTAAGGTGTCCTGTTGTCTTAAGATCCCAATTGCTTTCTATGTTCCTTATTCTTACATTCGATAGCAGAGCGATCAAAAATTTCGTAATAACGGCTAATTCGTAGAAAGCGATCATTAACAAATTTTAAAGTGCGACGCAAGAGAAAATGTTTACAACGTTAAAAATAGAAATTATCGAACGAAATAGAAAAGGAGGCTCGATGTTTGTAAGAATACGAATAATTTCATTGTAATCCGCTAATAACGGCGGCGATCAAATGCGACTTTAAATAAACAAAAATTACATTGTAATTATATTTTAAATAAGCATAATCCAAGATATAAGTCATAAAAAAATATGGGAAGAAAATCTGGCGCGTTTGTTTGCTTCGAAGCTTAGACAACGCGCAGGGACATGAAAATTCGTTGCACTCAGCGAAAATGCGTAACTCGTTTCTCATTGATCGTCTTTTCCTTATTGTGACGTCAAATGTGAAGTTCTTCGGTGACAATCACACCATTCTGTTTTCTCGCCATTGTACTTCTAGCAACAGCTTAGAAATCGCTCGCGATATTTGATTGTAGTAGTAAGCGTATATGTTACATTGTGCAGTTCTCAATGTTCTCGCAAGCGTGGGTTCCGTGTTAAGCGGATAACCCCGTATATTAATCCTTCAATGTACATGACACTTGTGAAACTTGTATCCACATAGGAGATAGCTATGAGGATCTGTTGTGCTAAGAAGAATTTCTAGCGAAGTAAACGACATGTTTAGTTCCCCAAATGTATCGATGAAATGTTCGAAGTGCTTGTTCCCAGGATCATTTCGCAGTTCGTAAAATGCCGTAAACGACAGAAACGTTCGACTGGCAATTTATAGCAGTTCCAAGTGTTCTAAACGACAATCACATTAGTATACTGCGGTTGATTTTCCGACCTACTGGATTTCTGAGATCAGACAGTTAATCGAGATGTTCGAGTCCAGCTCGTGGCTAAGTTTTCAAGATGGAAGTTCGTCAGATCTAATTGAACTCGAAAACCAAAGTTCGTTTAATGCTTCTACTTCGCTAACGTCTTTTCTTCGAATCCAAATGTTAAGTGAAGGAAAAATCCTGAGAGCGTTATAGAAGGATTATTGCAGAAAAATTCAATTTAAGTATAACATTTTTTATACTTCGATAGAATTAGTATCTATATTACGCGGATTATAGCTTGTTAATTCTGAATAATTAAATCGTTCCAGTTTCACGAGAAAGCCCAACACGGCTGTACAGTTCCGCTTATAGATGAACTGGCAATTAAGTAATAACCTTCTCAGTAAGTAGATTTCCACATTGAACCAATGAAAACAAAGAGCCACTGGAACCCTTCGTATATAATGAAGGAAAATGGCTAGAGAAGTAAGACCTGCATATGATAAAGACTGCATCGATTAACTAGATTATAACGCGTCGAATTTCCTCCATTACTTAACGTTGTTTCTGTTAAGTACCCGATCATCGAGTAAAATCCTGTTTGATCGTTGAAAGAATCGATAAATTATTTCTCTTCTCCCTTTTTTTGTTAGCTTTCTCGCGGAATAGTTTTCTTAAGAAGCTTTTCATTTTCAAATTCTTTAATACCTAAATTACAAGTTGGATCGTAAATTAAATTAATATAACATCGACAACGGTTTCTTCCAAATACTAGTTCGCGACTAATTGTATAGACTTTGTTCAAATTGAAATATTGTTATCACAAATCAACCAAAGCGTCTGGACACTTGTGAGCGTATTTTCGAACTATTCCTCGCTGAAGAGAGTGGAATAAGTTACTTGCAGAAAAGATACATGGAAAGCGGCTCTTGCCAAGGAGAAATTTGGTCCACGGGACGACATGGAACTCTGTAGGACTCTCCGCCCAATAACTGAGTTATCACCATGCTGCTGGACGATACACGAATAGGGCGGTTGCGCGTATACAGTCGGCTACACGTCATATGGTGGATCCCTTTGTATCAGCCCATTCAGGAGAACATCGGCAATACCAGCGTCGCGTACATTCTCTGAGCGTACAACGAGCTGGCTTGCGCGTAATTCGTGATGCCTCGGTGGTGTGCGTCAAAACGTGAGCCCTAACGATGCGGAACGTTGGAATAAACCATGTCTCTGCGTCTGGCAGTTCGTCCCCTCTTCCATTTCTCTCTCCTTTTGTTTTATCTGCTATTCCACCCTTCGAAACAACCACCGTCTCTCGCTACGTACCTTTTCGTTTCCTCGTACTTTTTCTTTCATTCCGTTGATAACTTTTATTCCATTCTGGAAATATGAATAGTAGGATGACAGTGGAACAAAGGACATATTCTGCACGATTTTTCTCTAACCCATAAATGCAGATAAATAATTTCTAATACAACGTCTGAAACATTTCGCTGCATTTGGTAAGAGCGCGTATTATACGCGTAGGAGTACGCGTGATTAAGAAACGAAAATCGTGCGGAATTTCAGAGAAACAGAAAGTTTAGGGAATTGAGTCTTGAAAGCTACATATCCGAATCCTAGAGCCAGAATGTTTTAAATCATACTTTTCAAACTCCAGAGGAAAGCGAATTAAAGTTACGTAAACTTTATAACGAGACCTAATATTGTTACTACTATCAGGTATATTAAAAACTAAACGACTTCGACCGAAAAAATTTTCACCGTCGAGAAGAGTGGAAAACTTGAAAAGGAAAACATGTAAAATATCATGTTTTTAAAAAAATGGATTTTTGTAATCCAAACATGTATTTTAGAATTAAATTGCTATTTCACTATTTCTGTTTTATATTAAATGTACAGAAAGCTTCTCCTGTTTGTCAAGAATCGGAATATTTTCTATGTTCTACTCCTAACTCCTTATAACTCAATTGCAGAAAAAGTCATTATCGATGGTTTCTCGTGGCCAAGAAGCGATCAGGTTGAGTTCCATTTTCCGTGGAATTGGGTTAAGCTGGAACGAGTAGTCGAGAATCGCTCTTCCCGAAACATGCCAATGGCCCAGTCGGAGACACGAGTGCTGTAGTTTGTTTCTACGGTTCTGTAGGATTTGTCGTTTTTCGTTTCGAGGAGTTTCAAGTTGACTGACATTGGTCGAGAGATGGCAACCTCTTTTTATTACTCAAGTACCAGCGAGACAAGTTAGGAACCCATGGAACTTCTTCTGGTAGAATTTCCTTGCTAGAAGTTGAAGATGTATTGCTAGCTTTAGCTTCTAGCTTTCGATAGATTCTCCTATTCTCTACTTTTTTGTTAATTGAAACGTTACTGCTTCGATTGGAAATTATTGCTAGTCGGTGCGAAATCGTAATTATTTAAGGTGAATCGCGCTTGGAGGATAATAGAGAACGACAAAAGTTTTCCAATTTCCATTAAAGCTGCAGGTAAAATCTTCCAACGAGATATTTAAAGTATCGCAACAACCGAGATTCGTCGATGAACCAACTTCCTTCCTGAATGTTCTTCTCTGGATGCAGAAAAGTTCGCGACGATACTAACTGCTATACAATCTCACATCGATTTCTGCCTGTAAGAAGAACCACTCTGGTACGAAGAACTCAGAGGAAAAATGGTAAATATATACATATCCAAGAACACACGTTTCTTTTCAAATGTCTAATGTGAAAGTTAGTAATATTAACATATGCAGGTACCCAGCTTAAATTTTCCTCTGTCCACCACTCTGCCTTATTTCTAAAACGAAATAAAACTCGCTCTGAGCCCCTCATGCATTATTCCCGCACTCTTATTCTAACAAATTTCGCAATAAAAAACTGTAAAAAGAGCAGCGAAACATATTCCGTGCAAACAACATCTGTTAAGATATCGACAAAACGGTCATCATAACGTTTCAGTATACTCGAGGCATATATTGACGGATCAAACATCATCAAACATCGACGTGCCCAAAATCGCGGTTGGTACCGCGTGTTCGTAGCTTTATCGTCGTTCAATTTAGGGGGATGTTTACCATGGAGCGGTTGGTTCGATCAATTGTCTTCTTGCAAATTGCAAATTGGGTTCTTGCAAATTTTATATCGGGAGCTACGCCACGAACGAATTACTGGCTGGCCGCAAAGAAACGGGACAACGGAGAATATTCTGCCTGATCTAATTTCGAAGGAAGCCACTTAATTTAAATGTCTGTCCTGCCGTGCACCTTCACTGCTGTTTCTCCCTTGCCCTTTATCGTTCCTTCGAGGACGGAATTAATTGCTTCTTAAAGAACTGGAATTATGTTTTCAAGAGCCATGCCTTGCTCTTGTGAAATTGTCCCTTTCCCTCGACACCATCCCCTTTTGTTTTCGATGCGGAGAACACTGGCTTCCTATTTTGCGCAAAACGAACGTTAAATAAGCCTGCTGAAGCCCGCTCTCTGTGAAGAATAATTAGCTGTAAATAGCATCGCTATTAGATAAATGCGAGTGGTACTATTGACAAAACGTCTGCTTCTTCATTCGGAACAGAACTATATAGAGGAGAAATAAAATTCGCCAGAAGAGATACGCTTATATTGTGGAAATAAGAACAGCCTTTACGATTCGTGCAAGCCATTACGAAATATTACTTTCAATGTGATGTCCGTAAAATAGAATTTCGATTAAACTTGGATACGTTAATTCAGAATTCGCGTGATAATAAATGACACAATGCACTATATGTAAAATAAAACTTTTCGAATCGCTATCTCGATTACTAGGAATTTGTGGCTTTGTATTTTATTACGATTAAAATCACCAATTACGAACTTGTTAATAACATCCTTTTCATTTTTGCCTTCATCGCCTCACGAAGACCATTTCGTCCATCTGGTCTTTGATTAAATTCCTTCACCTATTAGCGAGAATATCGTGGCCATCCATCAGTCGCGTTTTCCGCGATCATCGAGGGAGGAAAAGCAGCAAGGAAACAGTGGTTGAACGCTTCGAGGTTGAAATGTATTCCCTGTTGAAAGGGCGAAAGCTATTCGGAAAGAATCGAGGAAGGGATCAGAGACGCGCGAAAAGTGTGACTAAAAACGGGAGTTTCGCATGGGAATTGCAAATGCAATCACTGGAATAAAAATTGGCTGTCATCTGATGTGAAACGAAAAGGGGCAAGGTGGAGGCGAGCACGGGGATGAACAGAGTCGGTGGAAACAGTGGGAGAACTAGAAGGAGACAGAGGGGAAAAAATGTACGTAACCGTTAGATGAATTGGTCGGAAATCGATTTCGGCTAGCGTGACGCTTCGACTGGATTGCAAATACGAAATTGCATATGTGTATCGCGTGAACGAAGTTTATCGGATTCCTGCCCGACCGACATTTCATTCCTTTCGTAATTCACGTTGAGCGGATACTTTGAATGAAATCGGCGCGAAATTTATTCGAATAAATGTTGCTTGAAATTATTTTGTCAGAGGAAGTCTTGCAAATTATAGAAGATTACTACAAGTAATTTACGAAATATAAATAATGGAACATTGAGTAATTAAGAAATAATGGAACATTGAGTGGAACTAAAAAGGGTAAGAAAAATACACGAATTTAGGTGTTTAAAAGTCTTCCCACAAATAATACGATGTTGTTCCTGCATTATTTAGAACAATAGTATCTAACCACACTAACCACAGATGGAAAGGAGCGAATGAGAACTTGGTGCGAATGTTTATAACGAGCGATTGAATTTTGAGAGTGCCATCTAGTTCGACCTAAATTCAGGGTGGACGTGATCGAATGTGTCCTGGGAATATCTGCGTAATTTGTCTGGAATGGGTGAAAGAGAGTATAAAATAGAGGAAGGGGGAACGTACGAGTGTTAGTAAGTGCCGTGTGGAAGGTACGTGCGTGAGTAGTCGAATAGAATCGAGGCCAAATTCTCTGACTGAAATACCCAAATTGTCTATTTTCTGTGATAAAGTGAAAGGGGACTTGTTATCACCGGGAGCTTGTAAAATTTGATCAGTAATATTAGTTTAACTATTCTATTATATATAATTTTAAAATTATTTTTTCAACCTATTTCAACAAACATTTCCCACGCATTCGCCTAACATCGAGATACACCTTTTGGGCCAGTGTCGAAACAAACAACCCTTTATTTAACTTGGAATCCTAGAATTCCCCGTGTGTGGTTACGTTTCTGGTATCCAGGCGAAACAAATGTAGAGGAAATGGATCGTAGAAACAGAACGATGGCCCGCAGGATTCGAAGCTAGCCGAAATCCGACGTCTGATAAATTGTTCTGGCGGAAGAGAGAGCTACGAGCACACTTACATCGTGGAGTCTTGCACGTGCGAGACACATGCGGCCGATTTTTTCTTCCGTGCTCCACGCCGATGAATCTTCCGAGTTTCCTCGAAAACCGATAAGGTCCCGACTGCGCCAGCGAAAATGAGTACGTTAAAGTACCGGGCGTACCAGCCAGCCTCGCCCCGATAAATTTCGGGAAAATCTTATCTTCCGAGGCATGGAAGATGCGGCGAACGAGCGACTTGTAAAATAGATGAACAGTGAGATCTCTCGCGTGTATGCTTACGTTCAATAAACTTCGGCAAACTTCGTCGAACCGAGAGATCCGTAATAAAGAATCGTTGAATCGAAAGAATCGTTGTTCGAAAGTTGTTAAGTGGAAATTTCACGGCGTATAGAACGCAAGACAACGGTATATAGCGTAAAAAGATGTTCCCACGTGAAAAGATTCGAGAAGATGGTTTTTAAAACGGTACAAAATTTGAGAGGAATATTTGAAGAGGAATATCGTTATCGAGGATTAAACGTGATTGTGTGAAATCAATTACGAATTTGTTGACTGATTTACAACAAACTTTTATGAACGCTGTTTCGTCGTGAACGAAAAGAATTATATTTCGATAAACGGAAGTAAATTCTATTTCGATAAATTAAATGTGGTGATTGACAGACAATAAAATTACAATTACCAAAGCTCGATAGATTTATTCAAACAACTAATCAAATAAATCGACGTAAGAGCTATACCGGAGCTAACTCTCCGTCGATTGTACATCCACTGGCCGTAAAGCCATAATTGCGTGTTAGACATTCCGATCTCCTAACTTTACGATCGCACTTCAGTGGTTGTAAACGAATCGTTGTAAAATTTTTCAGCCTGGAAATATCGTTCCTGACGAAGTTTACAGCTGGAAGATCACACGCTTTCGAATGGTTGTCTTAAACATCTGACTTACAGCGTCCTATTTTACTCACACTACAACAAGTTTGCGAGTTCAGTCGTAAACTATTTACAAACTTAAAACTCTAAGATATTACATACGTAAAAGAATTGATATCAGCGTTATTTAAAAAATTCCTAAATTAATTTCATTCGCCGTAGAATCAAATCATAAGTTTTCTGATGTTTCAATGCAGAATCGTCGTAATTCAGTTTGTTTAAGAATTGACATCTCATCTCTGATAAGAGGAGAAATATGCCGAAGAGTCTCATATTTTATGCGATCCAATCATTTTTCACAGGGTGATGCGAGTCAAGTGCATCGGTTTAAACGTTCTTGACTGTTTGCATTTTAATATCGCATCCGAAGAGATGCATCGCATCAGTGCAACAGGTGACACGATTCAAAATTGTCAACATTTCGTTTGACGATAAAATCGGATCGAGGTTCACACGTAACGCCTTCTGCTACAAGGATCTCAGACAATTTCTCAAACCCTTGCGCGACAATCAGTCGCGTTCCAACACTGACACGCGTCACCGTAATGCATTTGCATATCGCGCTGACGTACGAATAACGTTTCTTTCTGGCGCGAGGGATTCAAGAGGAACTGTGCTTTGTAAATATCGATACACGAACTTTACAACTGTTCTGAAGTATCAAATCACGAAGCTTTCTTTGCAGAATCACGCTACTATTTTAAAGTTTACAGTGAAGTATGCGTCTGGAAAATGTGAAAAATATTCTAGCGAAGAATATTCAATTCAATACACGATGGGAAGATCAACAGAACTAAAACATTTAAATAAACGTATACGGACCGTAAGATGTATACTTAAAGGAAAACAAAGAGACATTTTGTAAAACTTTGAAACGCGCGTGCCTACTTATTTGTACATGTAGGTTGTGTAGAGTGGTTAAAAGGAGAAAGGAAAAACAGGATGAAAGTGGGGAGTTCTGTGAAAGGGTAAATGAAGCTGACTCTGAAATATATGCCTTTTCCATTACGAAAACGTATATTCCGACAAGGAACCTAGCTTTAACTCTTCAACGATTTGTAATCATGTTAGAAGCATTTAAGGTCAGACGTTCATCTGTACGTTGTAGTCGGAAGACAAGAGGCCATTCTCATTCGATGTTCCTTTTCTTTTAATTGTTCTATATCCTTCTAAGATTTTGGAAATTTATTCAGTGGCAACGCGATCGAGATGGCGAAACAGATGCTTTTCAGTCCTGTAACTTACATAGAATTAAATAAATAATACTTTGAAGGTAAGTACGCGGTATACTTTCAGAACCGATTTTCTGAAGAGTGAAGTCTTCACTGAAAGCACGTTATTTTCTATTTTCAACTCATTTTTTCGTGCAGATGAAATAAGTTCGAAAGATACGTGGTATGAAAAAAGTTGCTTCTATTTGTTCAAATAAATAAATGTCAAAAACACGATACATCCTAAATTCACATTGCACCATATTATACCTCGCGCAACTTTCACGGGAGGGTTTATAAAAATTCGCGATGAAAATTTCCATCTCGACGTAATATTTTCACCGGGGTTTTTGGTAAATTAAATATTTTTCTGTTGTAACATACAGGTCTTTCCCGTCTATGTGAAAGGATTTTCGGTGGGTGCAGGCCTGCGATGAATTATTGACGGGTCTGCGGTCGACTTCGTCTCGTTGGAAAAGTAATTTATAGCCCGACACAAACCCTTAGCGAGGCTTGTAATAACAAGCGCCGCGACGATCGAATATTCTTGTGTAAAATGTCATCGACAGTAGAAAAATATCACGAATCTCCGACAACAAATCGCAGCCGGTCAATTACGTGGGGGGAAAAATCTTTGAGCGGGAGAAAGCGCATGGAATAAGTGTCGATTCAAGAAAGGAAAACGTCAGCGTGGAAATGTTCCTTCGCGTTTTTCAGATGTCTCCGAGCAAAGTGGAAATATATGAAATACGCGTACTTTACATTATTTATAAGATATTTAAAAAATGTGTCGAATAATATTTTTGACCAAAAATGTTAGAAGCACGTATCTTATATTTTAATGAACAATTTGTATCTTAATAAAATTTGTGAAGAAAATTGTAAAAGAAAAAGATCGGTCGGTCCTCTATAATATCCAATATGAAGATTATTCGATGAATTAAAAATAAAAAAAAAAAACGACTATTGTTGCATTCTGCAGGGAAGAAAGATTATAACAGCGAACAGTAGAGGAATAATGATCGATCAGAATGCTATTCTTCTTATAAAAGACCCGAACACCGATAAAGTTTGCTAAAATATGGAAGGAAGCTCCAATGCGGGACGTAAACAGCCGCTATTAACTTTCCTCGATAATTGAGATTATATTCCATCGTAAGAATAGGAATTTAAAAAATAGAAAAAGAAAAACTAAAGATTTGTAAGGTTCATAGTCATTCAAAAATCGTTTTTCTACCTTTTTTTATAACAATCATTACTTAATTCCTATATATCCACTTTCATCATTCTCCAATAATATTCAACTTTCATCTATCGATATTAATTCTACAATTCTATCTTTCTTTTTTTCTCTCCTCTCCAGATAGCTGACACTCAATCAGAAGACTGTACCATTGATACCATCGACGAGCTCCCATCCACCATGAATTCCAGATAGATTCAGGGAGCTTCTGCCCTGTTAAATCCGTTCAGATTTCCATCGAGCGGGCGCCACGTTCGAAAAGAAATATTCTCGGCAAGAAAAGTATCTTCAGTTTGGTCAAGGTAATATCCGGTGTTCCCTCGATCCAGAATTTCCCAAGTTGCAGGAAAAAAGGCGCAGCCTGGGCGCAAGTAGAACGAGTCACCTTGTTCCAGGGTTTCGTGCACAATAGCCGTTTCAGGGGCGAGACTATCCGAAGGTTGAAATAACGGCTAGTGCGATTTCCAATCTCTGTAGCCGAAAATCGTGCTTGATCCCTGTGCGGGCAAAGAAGTGTAGAGCTCATAGAGCCTCGAAAACTTTTCGGCTTTCGAACGCGATAAGGGAAAAAAGGAGTCGGGGGTGACCCACTTGGATTACAGGCAAAATACGCCACAACGAAATCCTTTCATCCCTTAATACCGATTTCCCTCGTCGACTGACTGGCGTGTCGTCTCACCTTGACACGACAGAGTGAACCAGTAACACGAATCTAAGATTTGATTTTTGTGATGTGAAGTTCCCGGAAGAATAAGAATGTCGAAGTACGACCGACCCTGACTGGATACTTAATACACTTAGGATAAGCGTTAAAGTTATTAAAGTTAGTGCTTTTTCATAGCTTCGTTAGAAGTCTACCTTCGTAAGAAGTTTATCTGAAATTGGCGAATTCTCAATGATTTATGAATGGCAACGTTTGATGTTTGATGCAAAAGTCGATGGAACTTCCGCGGCTTTTCGTAGGATTTTGTTAGAATTATTAAAGTTCGAAAGCTGAAAACTTGGACATAATAATCCATCTAAAGAAGCTTGTGGTTTCATTAACGTATGGTTTAATTAGTAAAAATTCATTCGAAATTGAGATAATATCTGATGAAAACTAATACAACGGATTAATCAACTATTTTTTCTACATGTACATTTTCACAAATCTTCTATTTTCTCTCCAAGTAATATTGACAAATTTTCCAATTTAATCGACTACACTCCCAAAGAATTTCTGAATTTTGGTATTTATTTGTTCAATAAGTCAAGCGATTAACTTCGACGCAGTTGATCGTTCTATCACCTCTGACTGAAATAACGTTTAATTACCCATATCGTACATTGAATTATACACAATTATCTCCCATTGAATTATCAACTGCACAATTTATTAAACGATTAATGTTGATTAAATAAACAAGTAAAACAACGGTACGTGTCCTTGCGATCTTAAAAGTTATACCGTCGGTAAGCGGAACGTAACCGCTGTTTTGCTTGCTGCTGCTTCTCTGGTTTTAACCTAACAAGAATAAACCTCCCTCGAGAGGATAAAGACACGGTGGTTCAGCTGCGCGGGCGAAGAAGTCGGAAAGTGAACACGATGAAGCAACGAGAGGAAACGAGAGAGAAAAAGGAGATAGTGGTGCAGAAATGCAGCAGAGAAATAGATTATGGCCTGCGGGCGAGAGAGGAACTCCGTTATTCCTCGAGGAAAAGAGATTACAAGATGTATCATCGCTGAGGCTTGCCAAGACTTTATGGAGCTGTAACCGTTACGATGATCGGGTCGTTAATGCCATGTAATAGCATCGATCCGGATAAACTTAACTCGATCATTTGAAAGGACATCAAACATCGGCAAAATCAGATTCTCGTTTTTGAATACTTCTCTTCTCATTAATTAAAAAAAAAAAAAAAAAAATAAAAATAAAAATAAAAGATACCAAACTGTTTCAACTCTTAATTTCCAAGTATACAGAAATTAGACTTGTCCGATGGTCTAATATAAATTGCAGCTGCAAAACATTAAATTACAAGAGGAAGTTAAGCTTGAAAAAAGGTCAACGTAGGATTTAGGGTAGATTACTAACTACACAACCTCTGTAAATGGGAACATATTTTATAAGAAGATTGTCCGTAGTCCTCTCTTTAAAAGAAAACTTAGAAATTCCAAATCCTCCTATTTCCCCGACGACTGACTACCATTTTTCTATCCATAATTACATTATCGAGAAACTTTCACATTCTACAAGCATCGGTCGCTGTCTGAAAATGAAAATTACTATTTGTTTCAGCTTCCACGAGAACTGAAACGCGTATACCTAATACTGTTTCGCAATTTTGTTTCGGCCAGCAGTGGTGCTTGACGTCCAACACGATCCGAGAAAATAGGATTTTCAGGAGGATTCTATTTTTGCTACGGGCGAATAACATAGAAGGACAATGTGCCGACGATTCAAAAAGCTGATTGTGTTTTCTGATAATGATTTACGATATGTAATATTCGGACTTCGTTCCGTTGGTTTTGCAACTCGGTTGGTCGAATGTTACCGAAATTGGTTCAACTGGTTCGCCCTGTTCCTTTTTTAGTATTTTTTTAGTAACGTCTAAAGTAAATATCTACCGCAAATACTGGAGGTGGATTTTGACAGACGCAATAGTAACACGGTCGATCCTTGAAAATCTAAATGAAAGAGCTGATACTCGCGAGATATTTATTTTCCTTTGCGTAAAATGTACAACTGCGTTTTTCATATACACCGCATTTCTGATGAGATGATTTGTAGGTCTTTTTTTACAAAAAAGTATCGATAGGATGGTAATGATGCTGAAAATATAGCGAGTATCGATTAAAAATTAAAGATATTTTATCTTTACAGAAACGGAGGATTCAACTTGACTTGAAAATTGAATTTTGAAATTTTTTGTTAAAAAAAGAGAGATTCGATGAAAAACAACTGCTCGCCTCGAGTCTGGCTCTTAACAAAAGGAATCTCAATTTCTGTTTCTCGATATATCCTAATTCAATTTTACCAAACCCAAGCTTATTCTATAGAGACGTACAAGTATTTTCCCAAACAATAAAAAAAAGGACCCTCGGCCGAAAAAATCCCCCGGTCTCCCGTCTTACCCTATCGATTCTACTTACACCTTCCCCAAATCTAAAAAGACATCAAAAGAAACGGTTCAATCGTTCACGGTTGCGATAGAACGCCCGAAAAAGACCTCGAGGCCATCTTCCACCCTCGCGTAAACCATTAACCCCCTCCTCCTCGACATCAGATCCATTCAGCGTCGCAAACAAAAGGCGAAGTAAAGTTGGCAGCTGGTTTCATTGCCAGCAGAGAGTGACTTTTAATAACCGACTGGCTTCGCGACTCGGTTAAGACTTACTTAAATAGCCGAAGAAGGGAAAAGAAGCGCGAAAGGAGGAAGACGCGACCCCTCGGAAGTTGTTGCCAGTGCGTATCGAGAGAGCTGGTTGCTAGCCGTGCAAGTGGAAACGAGAGGTTGCCGTGCTAGACAGAGACCCAGGAGCGAATCCTTTTGTTCTTGGCGGGCGTTTTGTTTCAGGATTACGAGCTTATGAAGTATTCGCGTTTATCTGCAGCAACTACACGACCAAGGGTAGAAACGGGCGACGACGAGGTTGCAGACGCAAACTAGAGCGAGACAACTAAAACCGGGGCTTGGATGTCTGTTAATCTGCGAGCGGTTCTGCTGATTTCGAATTAATTATCGCGTTAAACTGCTGTTCGCATTTAATTTCTATTCGTGCTGTTGCTAGCTCCGCCGTAAATAATCGTCCGGTACTCCGTTGATTTTTATCGCTTCCCCGCCGCTTTTTCTCTACGGTTCATTGCTCAAAATATTTCGGAAATTTCTAATTCTACGATGTAAGCGAATTTGTCAAGGCAAGAAATTTGGCGACGATGGATTCAGTACTGATTGAGTCGTTGCGAACGCTATTAACGAAATCGACAAAGATCTTTTGACGAATCGAATATCCTAATATATTTACATATATATTATTTGATGATGTATGAATTTATTTAATCTGTTGTAAATGATTACATTGTAATAATACCAATTTCCTGCTTTACTTTTGTTGAAATAGAGAGTATTTGAAAAAGAGAAGTCTACGCTGATAAATGATAATTTATTGGCTCGATTGAATCAAACAATGCTTCAGCGTTGATTATATCAGCTTATTAAATACTAAATTAACGATACGCTTTGTAATTTGTCCGTAGCGTAAGTAATTACGCGATTGAAGAAATTACAATGAAAGAGAAATTGTGAAGTGAATATTCCGACATTCAAATTTTAAATTTAATACTTACACTTAGTTCCGCTACGCTCTCATTTATCCCGTAATTGCAATTTTTTCTATATTACTATCTCTGATTTATTGCGGCAAGAAGAAAGCACTATTATTAGAATTCTGATACATGTATATAAAATGTAGGATGATTGTTTTCCAATAAATTTCATCCACAAACAATCTTCTCTTTCAAAAAACATTTTCCATCATGCGTGCTCCGACGACATCGTTACTATTTAAAGAGAGTGTATATATAAATCGGTAAGAGCGAAAGGGTTGATTTAACGTCGATAAAAATGAAGCGTCGGCGTAAAAAGGTTTATAACAGGCCTGTTTATGATAACCTAATAACACATGCATGTCGCAGGTTAATCAACTCTTACCTCATTTTCGATACGACGGTAGGGGTGAACTCCAGTTGAGTGAATCCTAAATCCTGTGACAGTATATCCTCCAGGCTATTGTATTTTACATACGAACAGGGCGGTGTAGAAATAGCTGAAAGAATTATTCGGTTTTATTGAAAATCGATACACACAATCATTCATTTCAGGCTTTAAATTTAATTTTAAATTATCTACAATAAACATTCGAAGCGATATCGACGGAAGATAATTGAAATTTAATATTTGTCAGGATATAACTCAGTTCTATTGTACAACAATGGAAATTTCTTTCGATTCATTTCAAAATATTTTACATTTCGATCTTTTTCATCGCATTTTCTGCTGCAAACTTCCAATCTGGTTTTATCCGACGGGTCGCGACGATACGTTCAGGAACACGTAGCCTGTCCGCTAAGAAACCGGTATTTATTTATTTGTTTCTTCCGACATGCAATAATGTTTCCCGTACAGCTCGCGCCTCTGTTAATTTAATATTTAAATCATGCTCCGCGAAATTGAACATCATACCATTTTGGACTTGTGCCGGCTATGCCAGGCTCACTTTGTTCTGCCGTGGAACCGCGTGAAAGGCTGAAAGGGTGGCGCTCGAATAACGAGCCGACGGCGTTAAGGTCGAAAAATCAATAGGGTCGCGTACATTCCTCATAAATAAATATGAATATCGCGTATCCTAGCCCTGCGCGGACGAGTATCGAGCGTAAATTTATTATAACGACGGGTGCATGGCACCGCGTCGATCCTCGATTCGCCGTTAAACCGGAACCAGCGCGGATCGATTCGATTTTCGATAGCGGATCAATGCGGTACCGCGTTTGTATTTGCGTTTCGCGGGCTGCTGCGTTTTACGCTTTGATAAAAAGTGAAAGCAGCAACCGGGAAATTTAATTGGTGTTTTCGGAATTTAACGGTGATCGGCTGTTATAGAATTTTCTTTAATTCGGATATCGACGTCCCGTTGTTTTATCACGAGGCATCGAAGGTAATCGTTCAAGCCGGCACGGTGTTTTATAACAAAATGTGTAATTCTATGGGTCGAATGAGATAAAAGTCCCACGAGCATCAAGAAGACCGCGAACAGTACGATATTCACCTTGTAGAAATCTGAAATCCAGAAACAAGCGAGCGTATCAAAGGACGCGGAAAGAGAGGGAGGTTTCTTGCGCGAAGGCTCTTGTTCTTAAATTCCCGAAGGGAATAGGGATTCAAGCAACTGCAGCGCAAAGAGCTACTGACAAGGGAAGAAGATAGAATGCCGTATTGTAAAAGAAGCGATGAAGGCTTTCTTCGTCTATGATAAATTTTCATCAAGGCATAATACTTCTTCCTTTCTTGAATGGTAAAATTAAACAATTTTTTCACTTTTAATATATCTCCTACAATACCTTTCCTTTTTATGAAATGTCTCTAATCCAAAGAGTTACTAAGGCCAGCGTCGTAAAGCGAGGTATAAATTTTCTCTTTATTAATGACATATACACAATACGCCTTCATCAAGGCGTAATCCTTTTTCTATTAATAATAAAAGAAGATTTTTGTTTCAAATTTGATTTGCTCTTTCCGATCCTTTACGTGACAAACAGAAAGGTAATGTCTCAGATTCCGATTCCAAAACGATGTACTGCTAAATCCAGTACTACACAGAAACTACGAACAGTGGAAACCACTTCTACTTCAACAAATACCGACTGAAACAACAAGAAGTACGAGAAGAACGAAAACTTAACGGAATAATGCAGCTACACTGTAGTTGGTAGTTTCGCGTAGTGCTTAAGTTTCGCGTTGTTATTAAAGGATTAGTGTTACGTATACATGTAATTCCAGAAAAGATGCTTATTATGACAGGGTAGAATAAATTCAGGATTCAGAAATGAATGTAAATTCCAACGGAGCGGAAGAAAGCTGCGAAGAGACAATAAGCAGCTGTATTTGCTTAAGCCATCACACGCGATAACGATGAAAAAATTATCAATCGACCAATCTGATTGAATGGCAGTTCACTGATCGTTCCAATCACTGTAATGAAACCACAAGAGAGTGCGGACAGGTACAAAACATAACACCAATCTGCAAAAAGGTTGGTCCATAAATTCCCGGAAAAGTGAATTATAACAGGCTCTCGCAGCCGGAGAACATAAATCCATCTCTACCAAACCATTATCTCAAATTGTTCGCCGCTTTTAAAAAAATTCCCTCGACGGGAGCGACTCGGCGTGGAGGCGAGGAAAGACGGTAAAAGAAGGGGGGCCGGGCGAAGAAAACGCAAACTTCCGAATCCCATGGGCATAGGGGATGGGGTCACGATTGTTGGCGCGCGCGCGCGTACACTCGCCCTCAAATGGGGGTGCAACTTCTAGTCGGCGAGTTTCGAAGGCGCCTCGAGCACCTTTGAGCTCCGGAGTTTATACTTACTGCAGACAGCTCGCTTTACAGCGGGAAATAGCTTTCTCAACCCCCCTCCCCCGGCCTCTGGTTACCAGGTTCCGGGCCAAGGGTTGAGAAAATTTGTCGTGTTTTAAGCCGAGCTGAGGAAAAAACCGAGAGCAATTCGCGGCCCCGTGACGTTCGACGAATTCGGAAGAAATGAGGAAACGTCAGGTACCCTAAGGAACTTGACTCGCGCCAAGCGCGAAAGAACCTCATCGATTTTACAATCTCCGCGCCTCCTGCTCTCCTCCCTTCACAGGCTATTACCTCTTCCGCGTCCCCACCTGATAACTCCATGTCCCGAAATTTCCTCCACTCTTTCCTCCTGTCGTGTCCTCTTTTTCTACTCCTGTCTCTCCTTCCTATCTCACGCTTGTCCCGCCTTTTTCTTTTTCCAACCATCACCCATCCTCATCCTTCCTCTGTCGCTCTATCTACCTTGGACGCTTTTTTTCAGGCGGTATTA
Organism: Bombus flavifrons; assembly: GCF_040668555.2. Taxonomy (NCBI): domain Eukaryota; kingdom Metazoa; phylum Arthropoda; class Insecta; order Hymenoptera; family Apidae; genus Bombus; species Bombus flavifrons. The sequence continues at coordinate 2,798,505 of NC_138455.1, read as the reverse complement.
TGTTCTGCTGATTCGCAGTTAATGAGGCGAGATCAGACCCATGAGGCTATCCTGTATAAATCGAGGGTGCTTGCAAATTATGAAAAAAAATTCCTCTTTCTTCATAGGTGCACGGAAAATTCTGACAACAGAGGTACGTTTCGTAGCAAGAGATCGAAGCGAGCACCGTGATATTATCTTGTGGCTTTCAAGATACATCTATCGTTTATATTTAATGATAGCAATGGGAAAAGTCATGTTTTTGAAAATTGAGTTCTCTTTGTTCCAATTACGTTTCAAGTTAACTGGCAAAAATACACGGTCGGTAATTAGTACTCTTCTAGAAATTATAACAATTTTCTTCTCATACGCTGGAAATATTACATTTCGAGGAAGAGAGTAGAGTTTCCCTCTTGAGTTTCACATTTATGCAGGCGCACGACGAAACGTTGATATTCATTTCCTGGTTCCGTTCCCATTAATCCCCGCATAAAAATGAAGTAGAATTGAAAACGCGACGCACGAGCGCATGGGTTTATTTTAAGTGAAATAAATTTCGTTAAGTAAATTAATATTTTCGTGTCGCGTGTAAAAACGCGCAAGTGACCGTCAAAATTATATTCCCGTATTTTGTGGGGACTGTGTGATGTAATAAAACTTTATACGTGGCCCGACGTTGAATAAACGACTATGAAAACTACACACATTTGACGCAAGCGAGGCAATTTAAAATTGTTTGAGCTGCAAACGCGTCAGACATGCGGAAGCCTATTTCGTAACAGAAAGTTAAGAATGTGGATAAGTTTCAGAAAACAATGTGAAATTCAATTCTATGCCGTTTGCCAAAGCCTCGCTGAAATTTGACAAACCATGGCTTCTTCTCTGTTGATTCAGAAATCCTACATCTGCTATATGTATGTTTGTACATGCACCTATCTATTTATTCGTCAATCTACGTACGCCGGTCTCTTTACGTGTTTACTCCTCGTTAATGTTCCACACTCGACACGTTCGCATCTTATTTGACTTGGCCATTCGAGCTCGTCTTCGAAATCACCGTATCACTCGACAACGTGCTCGAATGAAATGTTAAAATGTAAAATTACGGAATATAGGTCCTGCCGTTATGCTTCTTCTCTGAAGAAACGGTAACGGGCGACAGTGAATCGAGACGTCCCAACAAAAATTTCACCCCCTTTTCAACTAACTTCATTCATTACCGAGAAAGATTCTCTGAGAGCATTTCCACGTGAAAACATCAAGCCAGAAGACTTACCGCCTTTCAGAGCCAGGTGACGCGTTTTATTAATTACAAACTAAATCGCCAGCTCGTGGCTGCGTTAAACAAATCAACGAACTCGTACGAATTATTCTAATTTTTTATTATTTTCAAGCTTTTCCTAAGTTGAATCGAAAATCTGTTTCGCCAACTTTTCTAAAATCATTCGAACATCTCCTTTTCCTTATGATTTACGAGAATTCATTGAATCTGAACATTTCGCAGAACGTTCTGTGGAAGCACGTGCTTTTAAAGGGTTTCATTAATACTCGCACAAGTAACTGAAATGCACTTCATTTCTACAGAAGCTCCGCGCGATCGTGAATCATGTTAACAATTAATTGAATGCGTTGCACCCGCGAGACGTGGCCGTACATACCGGACGAGGTTTCCTCGCCAACATTTCGGCCGTGTAACGCGTCACACGTGTGTTACAGCGTGACGCCTGGACGAGGGTAGATTTTCATGAAGCTTTTGAAAATCCAAATTAGCTAGACCGGTGACAGGTGTGTCATCCGGCGTAATTTAAAACGTGGACCGTCCAGTTCCATGAAATAGCTGGTAATCTCATGAAACTGATAAATCTCGCAGGAATCCAACAAAGTTACATAAAGAGAACAAAATGATACTTCGTACTAGCAGGCGATCCCAGATTTTTCCACGGTAATATAAATCTTCCTTGGTTATATTCGTCGACTGACCATTTGCTTCGATAATCCACGAAACGCACTCTGTCTTTGATCAATTTTCCGTATCGAAAGCCGCAAAAAAGATTGCACAGTACGATCGTCAATTCAAAGCTTTCATCGTTCACAATCGATATTCGAAAGCATTGAAAAATGGACAGGTACGAAGGATTTTGAAGCAACAAATAACCAACGCGATCAGCCATATCGTGGCAGCAATGGTATCATCGAAGAAGGAAACGTCAAAATCCCGATATTCGACGGAGCATCTAACATTAACCGGAAAGCGGCCTCTTTAAGCCAAGTTCCGGCCATCTGGCATCAAAGGGCCGCCGGTTCTTTCAAGAGCAACGTTTGGAAAAGGCGCAACACACCATCGAAAAGGGTGGTGCACGAACGATCCCCTTGAAGGCCGATTCTAGCCAGCGCACAGCAGGCCAGCCAATTTTTGTGAGTGCACCTTGAAATAATCATAGCTTTTCAAGCTAAGTGGAGTCCCTGGTACATACGTAGAAACGTGGGTACAGGCGGCTGTAGCCGAGAAAGCGGCAGCCACCCCGTGTCGAGACACACGTATACTCGTCTCTCGATGTGCCAACCTCTACTGATACACGGACCTCCGCGACGATACGACCGTCTAAGATGGCTGTAAAGACGCGAGTATCTGGCAGATGCTGGTCGTGTGGATGCTATATAATATTCATGCAGCGATATTGCATCTTGAGTGGTGCCATTAGAGCGGAGCGTCAGCCATCGCGGTCTCGTGGCGGTTTGTTGTTCTCCTGGCGCCTTACTCGCTATTCAACCACACACACCCCTGACGACCGTCTCTTTCCTCTCCAACCCGTCGTCATCAGACTTCCTCCGGTCTTTGCTATTCGCCAGTTACGTAAAGGCGTCGCTGGAGTGAAACTTATTTCTTAAAGGACGAAGTTTTTCCTTGTTGCGCGTATTTTAGCCGAAAATGACACCTTCCGCAGCAATTTGTATGCTTAATCGTATGCTTTGATCGCTCAAACCGAGCGAAATTTCTTTCTTTCCATGCGAGAAACTTTATAGAAGCGATAAAAATTCATACACAAGAATCGGGGATGCATGATCTCGCATGGAAATTTTGCAGCGGATGAAAAGAATCTGTGTGGAGCATGTAGAGACCTTTCCAGGTGTACTGTGACTGATAGAACCCATTAAAAAAGATTGTGAATGCGAACCTAAATCTTAAATCCTTCCTCTCGCATTAAAGTTTCGAATGGCATTAAATCCACGTGGCAGCAACAATGTCGGAACTATTACTCAACGTTTCATTAAAGTTTCGTCGTTACGAAGCCGGGCATTAGCATGGTACGTGACAGAATGGTATCCGCAAGTTAATGACGAAAAATGGTTTCTTATTTTTCGCGTTGACAGGAAAAGGACGGTTCCAGGGATCAAAAGCGTTTCACCACGCAGTTCTTCAGGGACACCGAAGAGGACGTTAAGTATTCATCGGGCGTTTTCGCGTCTTCATGCCTTCTCGTCACTCTACACGGCGTGTCTTCGAAAGTGGGATCGCTGAGTCTCTCCGCCCCCACCCTCCATAACCGCCATTATCGCTCGCTTCTCACCCTCGATTCTGCTCCTCACCCTTCGACTTAATGCCTCGTCCGTTCTCAGCGTTGCGTCGACTCGAAATTACTTATGAACGAGGCTCGAACATATTAATCCCGAATACTTTCTACGTACGTGTCGACAGAAATATTCTTATTATAAAATCTTTTCCGAAAATTCCCTATGCTCCTTCGTTTCTTACAAGGTTACGCTATACTCAAGATAAAAATGCAAATACCGAATACTATCAACCAACGAAATATTTTAGCTGTGAGTAATATATATTATATATTACAAAGGAATTGAATAAAACAATATTGAATGGAAACAAGAAAATCGTCTATGTTTTTCAGGAATATCGCTATTTTTCAGGGAAATTCTAAAGCAAGTCGTAAAGGTCCCATTCGTTCTATTAGATTTACGACACGTCGACGTTTGTTTCATCACTGCTATTACAATTTTACCGGGGCGTGGTGAAACTTTTTCGCCTCGAGTTACCATGGATGGGTATCGCAGCAAATAATTTCGTTTCGCCCGATTGCAGGACCCTCTTAAATTGTCAAGGTCCATTTGTAGTCCGGCAAGTACGCCGGATTGTAACGGATGCCGACATGCTAAGAGCTTTTCATTCTACCGCCTACTCTTTCGAGCTTTATAGGATTTCGTGGCTTTTTATGCCGCAGGTACAGCAAGGAAGAAAAGGACTGGAAAGCTTCTACAAGGAAATGGATTGCGGGGACGAAATCGTAAGCCTGCCAAGTAGCGTCAGAAAGAGGCTCGTCTGTCAAGTACAAATACTCTTCTACCTCGAGTAACGCGCTCTCTGGCGTCCGACGTTCTTCGAAATTCTGGGAACTCCAAATAAGAGTTTCGTCGAAGGTCTACTGGAAATTGATTATACCTTGCAAGCAAGTGTTCTATGTTCATGATAATAGAAAAGGAAATTACAACTCGCGGTTCGTTCACGATTTAAATGTAGCTCTGAAAACGTTGCGAAACGTTTTGCATGGTTGGCAAATACATAGTACGTACTTAGCATTAACGAAGTAGCTTGATCGTTAAGCGCGATGTATAATAAACGCAATTGCTTTCGAAGCATCGAGCCAAAATTGCCACCGACGAGAACAAACAGATTACTTTCAGGTAAAAGCAACGAAGCCCCACGAGGGCTGGATTATTCGAAGCAGAGCGCGGTAAAAATAATCGTCGACGCAGCGAGAGAACGCTCACCGAGTTCAGTCATTCTCTTCCCCTGAAGCGGCAAGATGGCCGGCCAAAACAAAGAGCTGGGAATGACGTTGTTTACGAGGCTCGATTGTTTTAAAAAGAGACGAAGGTCGAGCATCGCTGCCGGTGTTCCCGCGGGAGTAACGAAGAAGAACTGAAAGAACGGGAAGAGCCGCGGAAGAGCGAAAGAGCGAAAGAGAGGAGGGTTTGGGAAGCGCACAAAGAAGGTTGGAACTGCAACGAGCAGAGGGATAAAGAGGGACATCGAGGAGGGTGAGGATTTCTCTGTGACCTCATCGACTTGAAGACGCGGCAGTCGCAGAATAGACGGGAAGTGAAAGAAAGAAGAGGAGATAGAGAGGAAGAAAGAGAAGAGTCAAGAAGACTCGGAACGCTCGATTGTTTTATTGGGTCGGATTAAAAAGCATACTCGGGACCGATTGTTTGTAATTCTGATGAAAAAGCCCGGCGATAAAGGAATCGTTGCCCGAACACTGCACCTGCTGGAAACTTGCATCGAGTGTTCTCTATAGCGTGTCCGGGAATAAGGCGCGCGGATTTAAAGCCAATCTATCGGGACCTGCAGCTCTTCCGCTGGATTGAAAAGACGTGACGCTACCATCGAAGAAGAGATTTCTTGAAAAATTTCCAAAGCCTTAGTATGGACTGAACAATTGTTTAATTTTTCGATTTTATTTTACGATGACAAAGGTGTAAAATTTTGTATCTGATCATTAGCTACAGGTGTAATATTATTCCTCCATTGTCTGTTCATTCTCTTGATTGGCTCTTCGTATTACATGTAATTACAATTTTAGATCACGTCTCTTTAACCTTCGTTTCGAAAACAACGCCGAGGTCGATGCTCCGCGAAACATTTAGCGCTGCAGTAAAGGATCGTTCAGAATTATTATGCGCCAGGCTGCATTCATATACAATCCTTAATCGCCTTTGTTCAGTACTTCTAACGCTATTCGTTCTAGACAGTGCGGTGATCATTAAGAAACGGACATCGTATAATTTTCATGATGTAGAATTGAACAGTAATTCGAAAATACAAATTTTCCAAGATTACTATCATTTCTAACTATGAACTCTTGTCTCTAGTGAAAATCAAGGTCCAGTTGATGTATGAGCTGCTATTAAGCAGATTATAATATATAGAAAATATTATTAAAAATTGATGGAATTCGTAAATCTGCAAAGTTTTGTCGAAACGGATACTTGACAACCTACACGATCCGCTTATCGACGAAAGTTCAGATGATTTAGCTACCGTTCTCAAGAGTAATGAAAAATTTTGCACTCAGGAAAATGAAAACAATACCGTTCGAGTGTGCTAAGCACTCGTTGCCTCGTACCTGGGAAATTATATCACACTGGGTAATTTACGGGAATGTTTAAATGCCCCCTATTAATCTGTAAGTTTCACGATTCGTCCGCAACAACCTTATGAATATAGGTGCAACCACTGTGTGGTGCAGCAGGTGAATTTTTATGCCGCATTTAAATGTCGTGGCTCACTACCGTCCCATTAATTTCTAGGATCGTTCCGCTTCGAGCCGCGTAAAAAAGAAACGGCAAAAAGACGCAACGTCGGAATTAAAAACGTTGAAATATCTGTTATGAAACTCGCAACGAAATGACAGACGGTATACATTCGATGGATCAATTTGCTCGCTACAGAATTCGAATCTATCTGATCTGAGATCATCATATTTCATCTTATTACAGTTAGGTATAAAAAATTGGAAAAATGTTTTGGCAATTAATGTTTATTGATTAATATATCACTAGATTTTTTTCTCTAATATCATACATTTAACAAATTACAAAAAAAGTTCTCGAAACACTTTAATAGCACTCTTGGTGCACCGTTTTATCACCATAAATATCTTACATTGGTGAAACGAATTTTGTAATTATAACTATGAAAAATAAAGCAGTCCGACTGTTGAAGTTTCTTCGAAATTCGTAAAGTTATCTGAATTCGAGCAACTCCACTAATAAAACTCCAAACGAGAAACCATGAAAATACTCTACGATCAAACGCGTCCCTGAAACCTCGAAATGGATGCAAACTATTTACGAAGACGAGCAAGGGAGTGTCCGCGTGGACTATAAACTTGCAGTACATTTAACACGGGCGTCGACTAGTGAATTTGCAGATTCCTTCGAATGAAATCCGGTAGGTACGATTGCGTCCGATAACGACATTAAAATCGAGGCTCGGGCGCGAGGAGGCTATCCGCTGGCAGAGATTTCAGCAAAGCGTGAAATTTCCAGTAATTTCGCCCGGACAATGAATAATAATTCAGGAGTCATCCACTTGTCGAACAATTCAGGACGACCGTATGGCGCCAGCGTCCCGCTAATACATCGAGGCTTTTGATAAAAAGCACCGGCTCCCTCTCTCTACGTGTATTTGCAACGGCATACTATTCCGCAATCACGCACACGTGGAATTAAGCTCCCATTGAACGGCCAGTCATTATTCACTGTGCCACGACTCTGTTTCCGCTCGCCATTAAAGATAGAAAATTCACCGAACCTGGAACACACTTTTTTTCTGGCCTCGATGCACTTTCGAAACAAGAGTTATTCGCAAGCTGGCCGGCTAGAGCGAAACGCGACGATCGATCAGCCGGAAAGCATTAATTAAATCTTGTTAACTGGTCAATCGATGCAGTAACCTGAAATTACCGGTGTGTCTAAACCTGGTCATTACCTTGTACTCGTTTATCGGTCGATGATTTTAATTAGCAATGTTTCCTGTAAAATTCTTCTAACTTGAACTCGTGCGAGTTTTTATTTTATTTATTTTATTTACGCTGTTGATCGTTATAATTAATCTAGTTCTCGCGTGTTATTTTCAACACCGACCTTATATTGGAAATGCTAGCAGATGCTGACAAAGAAGGATTAAAATATCTTTGATAAAAAGGAATAATGACTTCGTGTCAATACCCTTATTATCAACGGTGTATTAATATAACTTGCCACGTCATGAACTGCTGACCCCCTTTACATACGACACCGTAATTATAGATAGCTGGAATTAAGCTTCCAGCGGTCATTATCCATCGTCCCATACACTTGCGTTCACATTCTTTAGTTTTACAAAGAATTCTAAAAATGGATATCGAAAGATTAACGTAGAATTTTCGTAATTCAATATTTTCTCCTATCTTTGTACCCTTTAAAAAATCCAAGAGATCGTCACACGAACCACCGATTTCGCTTCCTCTTTACAGAAAAATCAGACGAGCTACGCATGCAACTAGGTTAAAATATTAAACTGAAAAACAAACTAACGCCTCAGAACGCGACATGATGAGTATGATGCCGCGTTTGAATTAAACCGCGAGCGCAGTTAGTCCGTGGTTCTTTTTAAGGGCAAGTTGTTGGCATCGAATAATTTATGACGGTACAGGGAACGTCCTCCGATCTGAAATGCTCTAACCGCCCGGTTTCTAATTCATCGACGTTTGTTCTCAAAAGGATGCGGTTGAATGCGTGCGCGATATCGATGCACTTTTTGATTCTATCCTTGACACAGGTGACCCGATTCAGGAAAGTCAATAATTCAATAACCGGACAGGGCCTGGCAAACAAGTAGTGGATCGATGTGTTTGTTCGTCATCCGCGTGATTGATGATGACCAACGTGGAACGGTGGAGACACCGAATCTGGTTGGTCACACGTGACAGACCGATAAATTTCAGTCTTTCGCTAATTCGATCTTTTCCCGAACAGTTCCACATGAAATTGGCTAACTTTTGACGCGTTGATCCGTCACGGATACATTCTCTGATTCTTTGACATTGCGGTGAAAGATTACGTTTCGTTTGTTTTTCTACTTCTTCCTTTTCTTTTCCTTTTTTTTTTTTTTTTTTTTTTTTCGAACGAAGGGAAGTAGAGTGGATCAATGATTCATTGTGACACGGGGTTGACATAATCTCTTGCTTGATTTAGGAATGTGCGAGAATAAAAAGTTTGCATTAGAGTACTAGTTGTTATCGGAATTAAAAAATGTTAACGTCCGCCACAGTCTCACGGCAGTATTTGAACATTTACCACTGAAAACTTTTATGAGTAATGCGTCTCTGCGAAATATATGCTTACACTAAATATTTTATAGCTCCTCTCTACATTTTTAAATTTGTTTCAAACTTTGTTAATATGATCATTATCTCATTACATCGCATCTCGTTACAGCGGTCTTGAGATCCCGGATTGTTTCGTATACGACACAGCACATATTCGTAAAATGCGTCTTCAAATGATTTTCGTTCTTCGGTAATTCAATTTCTCCAATGCACTAAAATTTAAGAAGAAAATCCGGAGCATCCAGTTATAAATTCCTCATTCATAGTTCAACAAGGACTGTTCCGGAATTGGGTTAAGCGTCAACGAATATCGGAATTGCTACTTAATCGAAGTAGAACTGTCATCGGACTATAAATCCCTCATGGAACGTTCTATGGTATGTGCGGCAGGAGTGGTCATCGGAGGACATTTAAGGATGTGATCCAATCAGAAACCACGCGTGTCCTGGGGCGACCATGGACGTCGGATTATGCCAGGTAGCATCTTGGTAACACTCGTAAAAGTCGTCGTTCAAGGTGGCAGTAAATTCAAACTACGCGTCTATCAGAGAAAGATTGCTGAATTGACTGAATCGGAAGGGAATCGGCTGGATTCAGCGATCGGAGAATAGAAGGGGATTACTCGCCTACTTTCGGACTGCCTCTAGCCTGACATTACGCGTTTGGTTAATCCGACGCTGACACTGATTCGTTTTGGATTAACTCTTCTTTAGACGGCGTCAGAGTTCGGGCTGTCGTTCCTGCGTCAGCTTACATAACGTCGATTGGGGGTGGCATGTCAGTCACGTGCTTCGAATAAACCAATTTTAGCGTAACAGTAACTAAAAGATCAGTTGCAAAATGAGAATAAGAGGGTAAAGCATGTTGAAGATATTTCTTCGGAATTCTCAAAGTTCAACTAATTTGTTAACTGAAAATGAAAGCTTTTACGTACATATAAATATGTTGGAGATGAAAGGACATCGGGGCCTCCCTTTTGGAATGTTGGAGAAAACCCAAATACCCTAGTCCAGACTTTTACTATAGCTACACTTACGTAATAAAACTAAGAAATAGTTGTAATGTTCTAATCCGATTATGGGTGCTCAAGGCTTATGACGATGGGCTTGGGCTCGAAGTGACATAACGGGTCACTGAACGTAGCCACGGTCACGGGAGGGACGTGTACCCAACAGAGGTATGGAATAATTATATAGCTGTCCTTAAAAACAAAGATTGACCCGAGAGGTGGGGAGAGGACTATATAAGGGCAGTTCCACTTAGGCTGTGATTGAGTCTATCGAGAGCAGTACTACTTGCACGCTGAGTGACACCAGGATCGTGTATCACATCCCATTCGTCGTCCCGTTGGCCGTGGATTCGTTATCGAACCTGAGGCCAGCGTCATTCGTCTCTAATCACCGCGGTTACTCGATAACTTTGTAATACTTACGATTGTGATAATAAACATTACCGCTATTGTATAACAACCATGGCTAATCCTAAACCCTAACCCTAACCCTATTCTTGACGTGAACCCGACATATATATATATATATTCCTAGTATTGTTTGTGGGAGGATACATGATAAATGTTTGACAAGATATAAATTGTAAGTGGGATTATTGATTTTAAACATACTGATAAAGCGCAAGCTTGGTGAAAACGGTCCATCATGTGAGATTGCGTAACATGGCTGGAATCTCCGAGATTCATTGGTAAATAAACCATGGACCGGAAGGTAAGTTCTCCGGTAAGCATCAATTATATACGTCGGGGAGAAAAATCGATACTGTACTGTGGCCTACAGCACGCTGGACATCTAAAACCTTTCACTTACTCCATTTCGTACAGTATTCTGTTTCTCAAACATTATCTTTTATCGATACAAGTTGCGATATAAATCTAATATATTGTAAAAATACTAATTATCTACTTGCGCAAAGAAGATTCAGCTACTATGGACGTATTTACTCAAAGAAAATGAACTTATCTTTAAAGCGATTATAACATGATGCTACCGTAATATTCAGGTTAGCAAGTCACATTTTTGCCACGAGAAAATGATGAAAAAGATTTCGTGAAACGCACGCAACACACTGCCAGAGCAATGATTTATCATTCCTTTGTACCTGATTTTAATTTCGAATTGTAAGTCTCCTAAGTGTAATCAATACGATTAAGAAATAAAAGATTCTCACGAAAGGTGTTCCTAAAGGTAACAGGGAAAAAACTACACGAGGCTAATCTCTTGTACGATAGTATGTTAAATCGGCAAATATTCTGTTAACAAACGCGAGGCTCTTGAAGGGAAAGCCGATTAAAGTAAAACACACAAATACTGGAGGAATCAGGGAGTTACACGAGGATTGTACGATGCGATGAGTCGTGAAGGTAACCGACCGGAAGCGTTGGATGAGCGCCAAAGATCGAACACGAGTGTCTCGGCTTGGTTGTTGATACCTCCTGATGCCCGACAAAGGGATTACAAGCGAGTTATCCGAAAAAAAGAAGCATGGAAACGATATTTGCAATTTATTCCCTGAAATTCGTGCCACAGTCTCCCGGCGATGCATACAGATGGTCGTTCGATCGCGGAATCGAATCCCGTGGATTTGCCAGATTTTATGCAGATTTAGCAGATAAATAGAGCGCCGACCGATCCCGCTCGATTGTTCATGCGTGTTACATGCAACTCCAATCCTTCATGCGTATCTGAATAATTAAAATGTTGCTGCAGCTATTACGAGAAATGTACTTCGCTATTATACAGACTGTGTACAAAAGAGATGTGAGTTACTTCTTCTAAATATTTCCTTTTAGATATAGGGATGGTATATATCAGCTTGCAAAAATATTTGGTAAGTTATTACGTACTTAATATAGAAAACTTTTATGTCCATATTTCATGTCTATAAAACAATTTGAAATTTCATTAACTCCGTAATGAGACACGACTGTCATGATTTGACATTGATGATCAAATTTAAAACCAATTTAAAAATATACAATATATTCGTAACAGGCATGTACAAGTATTTGGATACTTTCGTGAACCTATGCATATAAAATTATAGACAACATATTATACATTTGAGGGCAAAATGTCGTGAACTGTGTGCAGTTTCAGGCTCATCTGGATATACGACGAAAGGAATTTCTCTGGACTAATATTTGTCCCCCATCGATCGATCATCCGATGAAAGTCGTAACGCATTACGGGGTTTTGTCATCCGATTTTGGCCAAAATGAATTGACAGTCCCATATAGCTCTTGATGGATATCGCCATTAAGCTTCCGTAAAGAAAGAAGAAAAATAATACACATGAAACTGTGGCGTTCTTTGATCCTTTCTATAATACAGCAAGCATACATTGCTAACGATGCTTTGAAGAGAGTGTCCCGCATATTTTAAAATACAAAGAGACTTCAGAGCCGTCTTTCGCCCTGAAAGGATTAACGTTTTTATGGGGTCCGGCTTATTCAGTACGAATTCGTCCTGTTAATTTGCGCGACTAAAGAATACCCAGTGCAGTTCCTCCTTTAACAACAAGCATTTTTGACACACGAAATTACTGTTTCCCTATTTTCCATTCACGAGGCCATGTTACACATTTCAGAACCTCGAATGTCTTCGCGTCAAACGCCTGTCCATCGAAAAGCGAAATACCGTTAATCATACAGTTAATTATACAGGTTTCTTCTAATATTTTCTACTATCTACGATTTCCAAAAAGATATTTTGCTCTCTTATGCAAAAGCTCTCGTGTAAATTCGTCGCATTCGAAATGTAAACATCGAAAGAGATGACGGATCAACACGGTGAATTCTAAATCGGCTGATCGGTGAATCCAGTATCAGAAAGCGACGCGAGGCGACGAGAGACGAGCGTGGAAACTTGCCGTCGAAGTTTCCAGCGTTAGTCTAAACTACCGGAAACGGAAGGAAACGGCGACGACGCGGATAATGATCAGAAGGTTCATTAAGAGTAGATCGATGGATAGGCAAGCAGACATTAGCCACCGGGCACGGGATATTGCACTGAGAACACACCAGCATCCCTGGCTTCATCGATTTCCGGATTTGCCAACGATAACGACTCAAAGCTCACCGTCCGCCATTGCTTTCCGAGAGCCGCTCATAAATTCTTGCACAGGAGGGTGGTTCGTTCATCGTCGAAGGATACACTCCAACACCAGTATTAAGTCCTGTATCACAATGATCAAAGGATATCGCGGCTGAAGGAGGATGCGTGTACACACTGTGAACAACAGCCAGAGTCTCGTTATACTCGCCATTACGCATTATGAACCATATTTACGGAACAAAAGGCTGGCCAAGATAATTGGCTACGTCAAGTGTACGAGCAATAAAGTTGCAAAACCGGTGGCCGGTTCCCGTTGATGGCTGGATAAGCGAGACTTGTGCGGTATTCGCTGTATGGCGAATATTTAGATGGAAATGAAGTAACTTCCTGTGGATATACTGACTACGTTAGTTATGTTATTACGTTGTTACATACGATTTTTCACAGATGCTTGTATGTTATTGATTTTACGTGATCCAGATACGCGGTCTGATAAGACTGTGATTTAATTGGAAGTTGCTGAATGGAACTCGAATGAATTAGCTATTCGAGTTGGATACTGGATGTTGAAGAGATGAGGATTTGCTGGGCGTAGCATCGTGGAATGGCTGCGAAAAATGGTTGCATGGTACGTGGAAGAGAAAAGTTATAAACGGACTACCGAAAAAGTGTCCAAATTACACAAAAGCTCCGGTGCACGTTCTATTTTTATATTGTCGTGGAAATAAAAAAGTCCTTTAACTGCCGGCGGAAAATACGGGCAGCAATCGTCAAAGGCGGATGCAACGAGCAAAAATATTCCCTTTCCCTGGTCTATCCATTATTTCGACACAGAATGTAGCTATCCATTAGTCTGAAAATGGATTTCATAAAATGCTTTTATGTCATCAACTCGGTGATATTAACAAAATGGACGTCTAGGCTCGGGCATAGCGTAATGGAGATTCGAATCTAACTGAACTAGTATTGCACTTTCTAAAATTCCTATAACTCTCGGCTCACGGTCTGTGAGGCATATGATTTGTTTGAAAATGATCGAAAATTAAAGAAAAATATTCGACGAAGTTTGTACGAAGCTGATGATTTACCAAACTATCCTGTAATTTAAAAAAGCTGTGGAATATTAATCGACGATACTAAACTGTCTACACATTCAATGCACATCTGAAAATCAAAGGACACATTCAAAGCAGACACGTCCCTTTCGCCGAAGGCACTAACACTGATGAGACTTGTTAATTGGACGAAAGGCATGACAAGATCCTTGCCAATGTCTTTGTGTTTGTGTTAAACTGGACCATCCTTTGAGCTAATGTTACCTCTCAACGGTGGCCAATAGGCCATTCTGATGCCTCTATATTCAAGGGCAAATGTTCATTTAAATAACTTCCTCAGACATTTAAATTCTTGTTAGACTATTTTAATCCTATCTGTTATCAAAAAGATAAAATTGTATATTTTCAAACTTTTAATTAACAAACGAGGTGTATTAAAATTACCAATTCGCGTACTCTCGAATATATCAATATATATAACGATGTCGTTTCAGGATTTGACTCCAAAGGCACGAAGATAATAATAATTAATGATAATGCAGCAAAGGCATCCTGATCAAAGGAAATCTTCTTAAAAGGGATAAAATCGACTCGTGGTTAGGGGAAATGCTATATCATAAAGGATTTAATCCGGTTAGACATTCCGTGTTAATGCTACTAATTTTGCCATTCGACTCGGAAATCTCGCTTAATGTAATCTCTGTACATATTAGCTACCAATCCCCTATTTTACCCCTTTCAGTCCTCAATCCTTGACTACGTACATCAGAGTATAGCCCTTGGTAGATCTTACTTCAATTTTCCTATTGTAACTATTAATATTGTTAAAATAGTTAAACGATATCAAATATTATCATTTCTTTAATTTTATCTACGTTAAATTTATTTAAAACGAAATACCAAAGAATTTGTATCGCGGTCGAGTTATTTTCTATTTAAGAAATTGAAGTACCTATATTAATTCAAAAACGTGTACTGTTCCTAAACTCCTATTTTGCGATTTTTATTTTTCCGTAAAATTTTACGTGACTCTACCACGAATTTAAAATTACATCGTTTTATATTCTAGATTTCGCAGCGCAAACTAAAATGCGAGGACAAAAGTTGCAAAAATATCGATCCCAGTAATTCAACTCGACTGTTGCCTTGTATGCATTTCCGGCTAAGCATACGCTTTGGGAGAAATTTGCGATTTCTCGTGCGAGCCACCACCATGCTTCGTATAAATTACTTTGAAGCACCGGTAAAAAAAAAAAAAAAAAAGAAAAAGGAAGAAACTAAAATATTTCTAATCGCGTGGAAATGCTTGGCTACGCGGACCACGTATTCGTCGACCTGTAAAGTTCGATAAGACCAGGCAAGTGATAAAGTCGACCTTAAGGACAGTAGACTCGTACGGTGGTTTATAGCCTTGAACTTAAATCGCAGTCGCTGCACCTGCGCGCAAATTGTGTTCATCGAAAACGCATTTCCTCCAAAAGCTTCCTCAAAGTATTTCCTCAAAAACTTCTTATCGTTAATTAATAGAGATAAAATCGTAAATACATGGGAAATACAGATTCTTAATACCAAGTCCTTTTCTTTCACACAAATTTTATACGAGATCATACTATTCCTTTCGTCCAGAAACTAATTATATTCTCTGACAAAATTGTTGTACGAAATAAGTTGCAATTTCGTGCAATTTCCAGCGCGCTGTCGTAACTCTTGGCATCAATATCTCTTCAGGAAAACGTGATAGGAGCACAGCGGGTGGAAAAATTTCGCTACTGTTCGGTTTACAACAAACGAGAAACGGTTCGACGATTAATAACTTCCAACAGGCAACGACCGGTGTCGCAACACCAGAAAATAAATCGATTAAGGGAAAAAAGAAAAATGTAGGAAAAGAGGGTGAGGCGGCAGGTTTCGAACCGGTGTATGTGTTTTATGGTCGATAACTGGTTTACTCGGCGCAGCTGGTCGCGTTGCATTTATCACGAAAATTCGGAACTTTTCGCTAACTTCTGCTGTTTTGCGGGTCCTGCGCTCGCAAGGTAGCCCTAGCTAGGCTATGAAATGCGGCCGCCGGTTTGTTGCTGCAAAATCAATATCACCAAGCCCATCCCTTCTTGATTCCCTCTTTCTCTCTATCACCTTCCTTGTTATTCACTCTACTCCGTGGCATGTCGCCTTGTCGCCGCTGTCTTCTACTTCTTTCCAGGACGCTCTTATCAAAATAGCGGGTATGCGCGATGCAATTAAAACCTAACGAGACCGTGCCATAGAAAATGAAAGAGGCCTTGAAATTAATGTAATAAGAAATGGGAAGCACCATCCATTTTCTTTATCCCCTTTTTGCAATTTTCTCTTTACTTCTTTCTCTTTTTTTTTATAATTCTATTTGGAGCATGCGTATTAGAGACTCGTTGATGTAAATTCCTGCGACTCGGGGTTAATCTCACTATAGCGGGATAGAAAAAATATGATGGACTTTTAATTACATATATACTGTAAATTGAACTGAACGAAGAAGAGCGATGTGTTACGGTAATGCCTTTAGGAGTGTCTGTCTAGAAATGTACTTAAATTAATTATCAAGACGCAGGGATTTAATTTAATGGCGCATCTTCCTTGATTAAAATATTTGATAAAAGCAGCATTACCCGTGGGACTCGCATCTGAGTCCATGCAGGCGAATGCTCGTGCACTTCGTTTTCAGTTCCGTAAACGCAGCATTCACGTATATGGCGATTAAACCTATAATTAAACCGAAGTTTTGTAAAGAAACGTCAGCTACCTTCTGGGACAATTATACGTAACAAGGTGCATAGAAAAGAGATGTTGATTGTAACGTCCTGGTACATTCTTTTCCCTATTTTTATTTCTTCTTCTAGAACAATACAGACGAACTTACATAGGGCACGTTGTTGAAAGTATATGTTATACTATCAATTACTTTTTTCCTACGTCCTCCTGTCCTCTACATTTTATTTTTACATTTTTATATACACGAAACAAATCATAGATACTCATCACTGCCGGTTTCCTCGGCGGTTCTGAATCCTTAAGAGCTTCATTTTTTATTCCCCTATCTGATTCTTTGCGCTATTCCTGCTGTCATTTATCAAAAGGAAAAAGTCAGCGAGAAGAAAATATCTTGTACGCGCTTTCGTGTACAGGAAGAGCTTTTGATGTTTAAACGTTTGCATACTTGGCGTTCAATTTATTTCTTCAACCTATTTCCCTCTTGCATCCTCTCAAGCCCTTTTACGTTTTCCCCAATGCCAATTTGTCTGCTTTCATTATTTATCACGATGCAAAACATTCTCGCATTGCATTTTCTCTTTTGTAGCTCGCACTAGTCAAATGTGCTACTTTATCGGCGAGGGGACCCTCATTCTGCGAGTTCGTGCTTCAAAGATTTCGTATTTTCATTATAACATCCAGTTTCATCAGATATAACATTCCCGTATATCTGTAGAAAATTACATTTCAAGATTTCCTCAACTAAAGATATTTGATTTTATGGTCTATCAAATCATCGACTTGACATTTCAATCTAAATTCGAAGCTACCGAAATCTGTTCCAGTTTGTGAATACGCGCAGCTGCCAGGAATTTCGAAAAGTTCCACGAAAAATTCCGGTTCCAGGCAATCCCAAGTCCAGTTTGCGTAAACAACGAGGCCAAGAATCCGTGAAATCGGCCAACCGTCCTGAAAAAGACGCCGATCTCGTCTGTAAACTTCGATGTGCAGCTCCAACCCGCAGACAAGTTCGGCAACTGTCGCGGAATATGGGTCCCGAAGTTTTCACGGTTTTCTACCATCTGTATTCGTCGATAAAGGAAAGAAAAAATTGGACGCAACCATCGGTTCTTCGTTGACAAGAAAACTGCATTAGTGGAAGTCCAACTGGCTGGTATCAGTCTTGGTAAAAAGTTTCGGTTAGACAAAGATTCTCGTGCACGAGAGAAACCGTCTTTGACCATAGCCGTACGGCCAATTCGACGTAGTTGTTCGTCATCCTCTTCATCTTGTCTTTCTTTTTTTCTTTTTTCGTATGACCGGCTTGGTGCGCTTCCTATCCTTCGCCGACCGTGCACCCAATTGGATTTCACGGATAAAACGAATTACTAATAAACTTTCGACGGTCGAGTCTATCGGCCACTGGTCACTCGATCTATACGTCATTCGGATAAATCCGGTGCACGGCCGAAGGAAGATCGCGTTTCCGCTCTACACTTGGAATTCGTTTCTCTTTCCCTCCATTTTTCTGTTACACAGTCGCCCGGTTTCTCTTCCCAAAATACCATTGCGGGGCTATTCTTTATTCTTTGTCCATTTTCTTCTTTGATCTGCATTAAATCGTACTAGATATCGCAGGAATTCGATAGTCATTGATGATAACACTTTTAAATATCGTTGCATTGTCAATAAACTGGATTCGATGAAAAATGAATGATAATTTTTCATTTTTAATATTTCGTTGATGAAACTAGCTTAACACGAATAATTAAGAATTCGCTGTCCTGGTCTACCGAAAAGACAAACATAAAGTACCGATGTGAGAACTTGTATGTAACTAACGAGGATGCGAACGTATTGAAAATATGATCCGTTTTTCGGTAGCCACAGAAGATCTTTTTACAGCTCCGTCGGAGTGGTTTTTTGCCTTGACTATGTTGGGCCGCTGATGCTTTTCCATTTCAGCGTTGGCCGGTTTTGGCAGCGAGTTCGTTAACCCGTTTACTGAAATCCCACGGAATGAGAGACGGTCGATCGGGATATTTTAAATGGAACTGGAAACGACAGTGGAATTAGCATCGGATCGTCGGAACTTTAGCAAAAAACTGCCGGTGAAGAAACTTCAACCGATATAATTAACGTTCATCGGGAAATCGAACAATTTTTTTTCATAAAATTATAACAAGATAATCTAAAGCGATTGGAGCAGTTCGTAATGAAGCTGATAATGCTCCATGTCAATTGGAACTGTAAAAGTACGTGAAACTGCGGATTTCATGTACAACGCGCAAACAACTCGCAACTTACAATTGTTATGCAAACAAGTATAATCCACTTCAATGAAATATTTATTAAATAACGGCAAATCGAAATGGAAGCCTCGACGATAACTAATCTCGACTACTCGAATAATTTATCACGTATTTCACTTTTCACATGCGAGGAACGAATCGATCGGAGTCTGCCTTGAAAGGAGATGTCAGAGGGTACCAAACGATGTTCGATTATATCAAACGCCAGGCGCATCATTTCTCATAGTCACCAGCCAACCGATAAAGCTTCGAGAGAGGATGCAAGTGTAAAACAGGCGAACGGTTTCATTCTCGGGTCGAACAGCTTTTAGCGATTTTCACCGATCGATCCGGTATAAAGAAGCGCCGGCAATTTGCAAAACAAATTTAACAGCTGACAAAAGGTTCATTGTCAGTCACGCAGCGATACTCGAGTCTACTTATTCAGTCAGGATCACTTAACCCACTTCTTCTTTCAGCAGACATTACCTCTTAACCCCGTGCCCGGCATCTCGTGCCTCAAAGAAACTCACAAGCATGGAACGCATTGAATTGCAGAATCACGCGGTGGTTGCCACTCGACTTGATGAAATTTTGCAGCAAATTCCCACTCCTGCTGCCCGATTGAAATAACGCGTGTAGAGCACATCGTTAATTAGTTGTCCCGCAATTCCAACGCTTTATTATTCGTTTCACGAACGAGAGTCGCGAGTCGAACCGTCTCTAATAACGCGAGTCGCGTTTTCATTTACGTTGATACCTATTCATTCGCAACTCGTGCGCTTTTTAATTATCGAGATCGAATTTAATTCGTTTGCACGGCCGTCGTTTAACCGTGCAACTGACGCTGCTAACGAGTCGATTAAAATGAGTTGCGTTTCTCCGGTTCGCAATGCGACCAAGGAAGCTTTTAATATTGAGTTTAAAGAATTGTGCGTGACGTTGTCAAAAAAAAAGGGAAGAAGGAACTCTTTGTTTGATTTTCACTAGAACGGGAACTGCAGATCATTCAACATTGATCAATTAAACCTTACACGATCTAGGATTTAAGTGAACGCAATCTGCGGGAATGTAATTCATCAGCGCTACCACATCTAAAGGATCCAGACAAGGAAAGCATCTAAGATGTAAGTGGAGCAACCGTGATCTCCAAAGGTATGTTCTTGGATAATTACTATCTCAATGTAACATGGAGATAGAAAGATTCATGAATTCTAATCAACTATTAAATCTATTAATAAAGAATATAATTCTAAAAACATATAATTCTGCTAAAAATGAAATGTCGAGTATTATTTTTCAAATAGATGTATCATCAAAGAAAAATAACAGATTACTAGAGAACTTCAGAAATAAAGTTAAACAACGTGAATATTTTTTACACTCGCGTTATTCGTCCCACTTGACTTCATTTCAAGCCAGAGAATTTCGTCCTAGCCAATAAGATACGATACCTCGCCGGCCTCTGGCACATTTAAAATTAAGTTTGCAATCGTGCCATCGCAACTTCAAAGATTCTTTTGACTTTCTCAAAGATCCACTGGCTGACACGAAAGCATAACACGACGACTACCTGATCGAAATCTACCTCGATCCCGAGGGAGATTTTCTCGTTTCCTGTATCCCGGAACGCCTTACTCTTCGCTATTTGCTGAACTTTCCAACAGCGACATAGAAGGCGAAAGTAAAATCGAATCGTTCCGATGCCAATCGACGGAGAAAAAATGTCACCAGTAAATGGAATAGAATAGCAGCACGAACGTGGTACGTGTTATATGTAAAAATGTAAAAATGTAAAAATGTAAGAAACAAATATTCGCAAATAAAAAAACGTGTTAATCTATGTTGTATTAATTAACACACCTTCCTGCATTTAAATTCCCCTCGATAACAATCTTTAGAACCAAGCCGTGATAAATTTACAGTTTTTGATTTGATACATTTTACAGTTATGTTAGTTTGCCATTTTTCTAATTTTATAACGAATACAGTGGTGAGCAAAAGAAAGTTTAAAATTCATACCTATATATAATAAGAATATCTAGCTACACATGTCAAAAATAATCATCCATATTATATTCATTTATAACGTAATCATCCTTGTCGATCACAACTCTTTCTTTCACAATTGTGGTGCCTTTTTTCTCTACTACTCCATTAAGCTTTCTTCTGTTCTCCATTATATATGTACATATAATATCTTCCGACAGTTTAATAATAATCGCAATTACTGTTTGAAATAAGATTACAGGGAAGGCTGCAACGAATCCTTTGATCCTGAAACACGAGAAGAGGGATGCACATCTCCAAAATTTCTTTACACCATAACACTAAGCGTTTCGTGTACACGATATTAATTTAAATCGAACAGTTTCAAGCACGTTTCCGTAAAGTGCCATGAAATAGTCAGCCACAACTCGTAGCTAACTTAACGAGTATAATACGAGTCAAAGTTCTCTCAAAACGGTCGCACCTGCAACACCGTCCTCCTATACGAGAGCACGGCATTTGAGCACGCTCCAACTCGACTTCAACTTACCTCTAACTTGTCGGCAAAGTGCGTGATCTAAAGATAATTCTAAGCTGCACAAAGAAACCAGACTATTCACGTCTTACCCTTCTTTCCACGCGCGCTCACTCTTTAACTCTTTAAGGCATACGATTTTAAAGGAAATAAAAACCCAAGTTGCACAGAATGAGATGGGGTGGGTGGGGTACATACAATCCCATCACTTATTCAGCTTCAAAATTAGTATAAAAAATCCAATAATACGTTTTTTTTATTGTAAAATTATTTATTTACTCCTAATAAATTTTAAGAAAAGAAACAACATATACCGTTATGAAAAACAAAATTTCACTGCATCACACAATTTCCCAATCTTAATCATGACAGTGTCAACTACTTGCGAATCTGTTTTGACTTGTACAAATTTTTATTTTTACTTATTTTACGCATTTACCATTGGTTCATAGCATTGCCAACTGAATGAAAAAATTTAAATAAAATATTAAACTGTATGGCTATGAGTAACTTCAATTTTTCGAGGTTGAAATATATCCTACTATGCATAAAAAGCTAAGCAAAAGGTAGAACAGTGTTTAACCCATATAATCCAAAAGAGTTAAGACGCTGCCAGTTAAGGTGCCAGGGGGGGAGCACGAGGCGGCTACGGGTTTTCAGGGCGTAGGACCACGCCCTGGGAAATCCCGATGAATCTGATATTCTCCTATAGCCGGACGGTGACTGGTCGGCGTCTTTGGCCCCCGCCAATTTGCCGATCCGGTGCGGAGAACCTCGGAGAAGTTGGCGGGCCCGTATCCGCCAAGACCACTCACCTCACCTTCTTGTGGGGCTCCCCGTCACCCTGCACCGGCCTTGACCGGGGCAGGGTGCGAAAGAGTGAGTGGCACCAGGATGGAAACCCTTGTTGACGACCTCGGCAATTTTGTATAACAATGGATAGGAAAACGAATCGAAGAATCGTTTACGGTGCAGGGGAGGGATACCCCAGTACCGGCGCAGCCGCGGGTTGTAAAGCGGGCCCAGCTGCGTCGTCATCGAGCAACCGTGGCCGTCCGGGGATGAGCCGCCAGGCCCCTGGACACGCTCATGCGTCTGGCGAAGGGGATTCGCGAACTGGGGAGTCTCGGAGAGGGTTGGAGGAACCCGACGTTTTGACTATAGGCCCGGGACATTCGCGGGCTGGGATGCGGCGGCGCCGCGGTGGCGGCGGGGGGTTGAGATCCGACGACGAAATGTCGTCATGCTCTTCCTATTCGACCGTCGCAGGCACACTCGGCAAGCGGTCGTACCGCAGGATTGCCGAGTCTACAGAAAACACCGCCTCCGCCGCCAACGGCCGCGGCGGAGGCGCGGGACGTCGCACACGGCGGGGGGACGCGCCCGCGGGGGATTCGGACACCGCGCTACTTCCGGCTCCCGGTAAAAGGAAGAAGAGGGGCGTGAGGTGCGGGACGGATATCGACACCGATACCGACGCCGAGGCTGCCACCGTGGCCGCCGCCGCCTCTACCATCCGCGGCGGTGCCGACGTCGGCGACGACATGCGGAGGGACGAAGTGAGGACTGGACCGGCCGACAAACAAGCGACCGTTAAAGAAGCGGAACCGACCCACGATCAGGAAGAGGACGTCGCATACCTGCGAAGGAGGGTGCGTTTTCTGGAGGGAAAGGTCAGTCGTCTCCAAGAAACGGTGGAACGGCTGACCAAGGATCGCGCGGAGAGGACAGCCAAAGTTGATAACATCGACGGCAAAGGACAAGAGGTGGGGATCACCTCTACGAGGAGGACAAAAGAAAATGCTCCCCGGGCCACAGCGGGAATGGTCATGGGTCCCCCTCCCCCACCACCCCCACCTCCCCCACACCCCTGGTCAGCGTCGCGCCGTCTCCGCTGTCCCGACGGATCGGGGAGTAATACACGTAATGCACGTAAAACGCTTACCGAGGGAACGGATAAATGCGGTGGTTCAGGACCTCGAGACCCACTAGAAGATTTCAAGATCCTGTTCCTCCGCAAGTTAGAGGAATGTCAGCAAAAAATAATGCCAGGGGTGGCAATTCCTCCGGCTACGGATGCTGGAGTCGCCACAGGAATCGTACAAGCACGATTGCGGTCGGCGAGAGACACCTCGCGGTCGACCATGGAGTCGTCGGCCGACGAGGCAGGATTTACCACTGTGGTAGGAGGAAGAAGAGGAAGAGCGAGGCGAAAGAACAGGAAGCCCACGGTGCAACCTCTTCCAACGGTCCATGCACCGACCGAGGGCGCAAGAACCAAGGGAAGGGTATCGTCGTCTCTTCCGTCGTCGACATTGCGAATAGAGGCCTTGGCGCCCTGGACGGCGACCAGAAGCGGCGGAACGAGGGCAAGGACTCTCGCGGAGGCGGCCGCTCGGCCACCGGTGCGCCCCCGCACGGGAAGGGAATCCATGCGAACAGCAGGCAGCGGCAAGGGACTCGGAGCTATCGGGGCAGGAAAGAAACGCAACGCTAGCGGGCGGGGCGCGCACAGCGAAAAAGTGCCGGGCCTTCCCCGACCCCCACGGTGTGCCGCGGTGTCGCTCACCGTGAGGGACGGCTCGGGCTTCACGTACAGGGATGCGATGTCAGTGGTAAAGAGAAAAGTCAAGCTCTCCGAACTCGACATCACGGAGTTGAGACCGAGGAGGGCGATCACGGGGGCACCGCTGTTCGAAATCCCAGGCCAGGACGCTGGAAGTAAAGCATCACGACTGGCCGAGCGGATGGCGGCCACGCTGAATGATTTGCCCGCCAAGGTAACCGTTCCGCGAAGGACGGCCGAACTAAGAGTGACCGGACTGGAGGACTCGGTCACCGCGCAGGAGGTGGCAGCCGCCGTTGCTGAGGCCGGGGGCTTGGCCCCGAGACTAATGCGTCTGTTCGACGGATGCCTGTCTCGAGGTGAACTCCCCACTTCGTGGAAGGAGGGGCGGATGGTCCTGCTGCCGAAGCCGGGGCGCTCTCCGGACTTGCCTTCCGCCTTCCGGCCGGTGTGCCTTTTGGACGAGGCGGGCAAGCTGCTGGAGAGAGTGGTAACTGCCCGCCTGGAGTCGCATTTGTTCCGGAGCGTGCCCGGGTTGCACGATGGCCAGTTCGGTTTCCGGAGGGGGCGGTCTACGACCGACGCTGTCGCTCGTGTCCGCACCCTTGTCGAGGGAGCCGAGCGGCGTGGTTACGTGGTGTTGGCCGTGTCGCTGGACGTGGTCAACGCCTTCAACAGCATCCCGTGGGACAGAATATGCCGGGCCCTCGAATTTCATCGGGTACCCGCGTATCTGCGGGATGTGGTCCGGGACCGGATTATCGTCTACTCCGTCCGGGGCGGAGAGGTGACCGGGAGGGCTGTACACCGCGGGGTCCCGCAAGGTTCGGTGTTGGGCCCGTTGCTGTGGAACATCGCGTACGACGCGGTGCTTCGGACGCCGATGCCTCCGAACTCGGCACTGGCGTGCTACGCCGACGACACGTTGGTGCTGGTCTGGGGCAGGCATGGGGTAGAACCGTCCGCCTGGCGGAACTGGCGGTGGCCTGCGTGGTCGCCGAAATCAAGGGATTGGGACTGAGGGTGTCCCCTGAGAAGTCCGAGGCAATGTGGTTTTGCCGCAAGGCCGATCACGGGACGCCTCCAGCGGGTTACCGCCTGACGTTGGAAGGGACTGAGATCGGGGTCGGAACCAGCATGAAGTATCTGGGCCTGACCCTCGACAGCCACTGGACCTTCGGCGCTCACTTCGAGCGCCTGACGCCGTCTGTTGAGGCGACGGCGAACGCCTTAGGACGTCTGCTGCCTCGGCTAGGCGGGCCCGACGTCGGAGTGCGCCGGCTGTACGCCGGCGTGGTGCGATCGAGGCTCCTCTACGGAGCTCCGGTCTGGGCGGAGGACCTGATGACCAATCGTCGCAGTCTCCTAGTGGTCAGGAGGCTGCACAGGACGGTGGCCATCAGGGTAGTGAGGGGCTTTCGCACCATTTCGGCGGCGGCAGCGGCGGTGCTCGCCGGGTTTCCCCCGTTCGAATTGCAGGCCCTGAGGTGCCGTGAGATTTATCTCCACACTCGGGGTCTGTCGGACGGGGCGGGCCCGGTGGGCGCTGACGTCAGGGTTCGGGCTCGGCGAACTTTGCTCGACAGATGGCGCGCCAGCCTCGACACGAGAGCGGGTGCGCCGGGGATAAGGGTCCTCGGGGCCGTCCTTCCAAACTGGGACGTTTGGTTGGACGGCGGCGGGCCTCCCCTGACCTACAGGGTGACGCAGGTGCTCACCGGACACGGTTGCTTCGGTGAGTATCTGCACCGAATCGGGAAGGAGGCGACCCCGCGCTGCCACCACTGCGATGCGAGCGTGGATTTGGCGCAGCACACGCTGGAATACTGCCCGGCGTGGGCGCGTCCGCGCCACGACCTCATCGTGGAAATCGGTTGGGATCTTTCGCCGCCGGTGATCTTCGAGGCATTGTTGATAAGCGAGAGAAGGAGGAGGGCCGTGACCTCCTTCTGTGAACAAGTCATGCTTCGAAAAGAGGCTGCGGAGAGGGTGAGGGTGCGGTACTCTCACCCTGAGAGGACGGACCGGCGAGGGCGCGGCAGAGGTCATGGACGCGCTTCGGTGAGACGCACTAGGTCCGCCGCGTCCCCCGGTGGGGTGCAAACTTAGGCGCTGGCAGCTCAGCGCCCCGGGGCCGCAAAGCAGCCCGCCCGGTAGGGGAACCGGACTGCCTGGCACGGCGGCCCCGGCGACGAGGCGCGGTGTGACGTGGCCGCACATCGCTCCATTAGGGGACGTATTGAGCGCGGGGGGGGGCGGTGTATCGCTTACACCGGTTCCCGGGCCCCTTTCGATCGCAGCCGGGACGGTCATCGTGGAGGTTTTAGTCGGTTGGAGTCCGGCACTACGACGCCGCTTTTCCCCAGAAGCGACCTGGTATCCGTGCGGATTTCCTCCACGTTAATAAAAAAAAAAAAAAAAATTAAGGTGCCAAATTTCTCGCATCTTATAAATTTCTGGATAATTTCAAAGACTCGCGACACGATAAATTAATGGAATTTTTTAAATTATTTTCTAACTTTTTTTTAGGAAGAACTTTCTCAAAAGAGAAATCGTATTTATTTAAAGCCGTATGGTGTCCATTACAAATATATTTATAACTATTAAACGAAGCCTCAAAACATGAATATTTCATACATTTTGTGAAACCTTATATAAACTTAAATAATAAATCTATTTTTTTGGCATGTACTTATTTCATAATTGAATATACAATTACCAAGTTATATTTATTTTATATAACAAGAAAACTAAAATAATTGGTCCACTTGACGATATTGCTCGATATCCGAAGAGGACAGTCTATTATATTTCAAGACCACGTAACGAGAGAAAAAGAAATCTTGACAAACAAGGTTATACTCGAAATAACAAGAGGAATTGAAAAAGGTCCGGCTAATACTATTTGTAGTTGAGTTCCATATTACGAGGAAAACAATGATTAAAATGACAATATACAGGGTGGTTGGTAACTGGTGGTACAAGTGGAAAGGGGGTGATTCTACGCAAAAAAAGAAGTTGAAAATATAGAATAAAAATTTTTTTTTAATTCTTTTTTTTTTTTTTATTTTTTCCATCGAGACAACCATCTACAGTGAGATCCGTTTATAACGCATCACACGCGTATCGAGCGAAAATTCAAAGTCGATTTTCTCGAAAACAAAGCCTCAAACGAAAAATTTTTATTCTATATTTTCGACTTCTTTTTTCGCGTTGAATCACCCCCTTTGCGCTTGTACCACCAGTTACCAACCACCCTGTATATAAAACTACAAACACAAGAATTTTTTCTACACCTGCCAATCGCCAATAACATCTTAATCCGATTCGAAGAAGAAAACTAGTCAAGTGAGTAATTTTAATGAAATCCGTTCGAACTGTGGAATCAGAATAAAGAGTAACGACAGCAATTTCATAGAAACCTCTTAAATTTGAGTCAACATTCTTCCACGTGGAAGGATATACGTCTGTAAAGATACGTTTACGGCGAAGGCAGAGCGAAAGAAACGAAACGAAGGAATGAAAGAGTACAGTTGGTAATCAGTACAGTTGGAAGAAGTTCTTGGAAATGTAACGTATCGATGTTGTGCAGAGAAACGATGAAAATGTTTACAGAGGTACTTCTCAATAGCGTGGCTCGCTGAACTTTATGGTAATGCATCGCAAAGAAACCTTTCGGCCAGATGAGTGAATACGAGTCTTGGCATTTTCTAGCATCGCCAGTTAATCCATGGCCTTCTCCATAAGTCTCGAAGGCTGGTCGACGCTCGATTTATCGTTGGCACAATACGTCGTTGTAGTTGCGAGCTCCGTGAGTGCTCGCATTCCTATAGGGGACTGAGAAGATCGATTGCCAAGGCGGACCAGTGAAATTTGTTGGCATAATTCAGCCTACGAGGCCTGCCTTCTCAGGCAAATGCACGAGATTTTGCGGATCGTGTGCTGTGATGTTGTGATTACGAAACTTCTCTATCATCACGATTAAACGCACTATTCAAATGGGAATTAGTATCACGTCAAAGTGATTGATCCATCGTTTGTCCAACTAAATCAATTGATTGCCAAAGTTGACATTGGATCTATCAATTTCCGCCAGATCGGTCGAGTGTTGGAAGCATGTCGTTAAATTTACGAATAGTATACGAATGTGTTTACGTGTTTTTCCTGACGACGTTTCTCGTTTTTCGATTTAACATAAAGGAGAAGAAGAGAAAAATTCAAGCACATACACTAAGTCTGTTTCACATTCACAGTCAAAGTCAGGAGAGATTTTCTCTTGTCCATGCAGAAACCTCTCGAGTGAAAATAATCTATGAAAGCAATGCTAAGCGGTCTCGCATTTAGACATCATTCCACTACGACTAGCACCACCCCCGCCCACGCGGCAAGTTTTCTTCCGGTGAAAACGTCGATGTACGTAACTCTCGTGTCCATGTACGTAAGTTTCAAAGTGTCGTTACGAAAGAGGGACGAGCTGTCTCTCTAACGTCTATTTTTCACCTCCTTTGGTACGCTTGTAAGCGCGAAAAGGGTACAAAAGTCGATGACCAATTTCTCGAAAACGTTCGAGAAAGAAACTTCGAAAACACCGTTTTCACTGTTCCACCACAATAAAAAGAGCAAAGAGAAAGAACAAAAAATCGACGTTCAACATCTGCTCGAAGTGATTGGAAAAGTGTAAAAGGGTAGAATAAGAGCGTAAAATGAAGTTGATTCCCCAAGTTTCCACGTATTTTCACTTTTTTCCTAATTTATACCAGAAACTCGAATACTCGGACACGAGTTGAATTTTCCACCGATGGGAAACGGTACGAACATGATTCTCCTTTCTCTACCTCTCTCGGTTTCTGCCTCGGTTATGATCTGTCTACGTTCCTCTCGATAGTTCTATCTTCTTTCCAACCTTGTTCAGTGTCGGACGCTGTGTATCTAGTTGCTAAAGGGTTTCGAAGCTTCGATAACGCCTCAGTTTACGATGTATCCCCTTCCAGTTTCTACCTGGCCGTGCATTTTATCCCGTAGCGAGTTATTCGGCGCCTTTTATACTTCTCTTTCTTTCGGTTATTACACCAGGAAGGACGTGTCTGCCAGAATCATTGAAAGCTTTCGAATGTTTTTTGTTGGACATACTTGCATTGATTCATTGCGAACGGTCACTTTTAATAATTTTCACGGTACTTTAAGCTTACTAAAATTTTAACTTCGACTTTCGATATAGTGTTACAAATCTTCTAGAAAGAGATAATGAAAATTGAAGTTCTCGGCAGAGTAGAATTATGCTTACAAAATTGCAAACGTCTTCTATCACTCAACCGTGATTCAGATTATATGAAACTTCGTTTAAGACTTTAAAAAACTCATTTAAATTATCAATTGCATAAAATGTCGGGAGAATACCAATCAAAGAATCAAAAACAAATTTAAAAGCGAAGAAGTTTGTTCAACTTCTCGAATCCATCTCCCACAAGACGCATCTCGTAAATATTTTTTCAAGCCATTCATAATGCATCCTCATCTTCCTATGCGATAATATTTTGCGGCAACTATGCGAAACCGCGGTTCGAAGGCGAAATTTATTCATAACTCTGAAAACGTGTTTCGCCATGAAAACGTGTTTTCAAAGGAGAAACATTTCCAAACTCGGTCAGTGTACCGACAGAAAATGTTTTGTTCACCGGTGAAGTAATACACGCGTATTATACGAGGTGCATCGGAAACGCGTCGAATATGTCAACCGATTACAGTTCCAGCTCGTGTGTATTTATATTTGCGATGTGTGCCACTATCAATAGGCAATCACTGTCCGATGCGTCGGTGTCGTCCGACCGGAGACATCGTCTTACTACTAGATAGCAGCGACGTAGTTAGTAGTCCATCATCTATGATCTGGCATGGCATATAGGTATTTAGCGAGGGTTAACCGCAGTTCTGTTTGCCTCTACTGTCTGCAGTACTCTGTCAGCTTTTACTTTGTGTACATTCCTGATTCCGTACTGGACATGGCTGACCTACAACCCGTGGACCGCATACAAACTTCCGGAATATGTAATGTAGATTCCATGCGATTTTCGTCGGTGAAAAACCCGGGCAACAGCCAGAGCACGAAACGAGGATCTACCGGGAAAATGGAAAAGTTTGTGTACTGAACGTTCCATGGTCAGAAAGAAAATGTGTATCCAGCTTCTTTCACGTTGGAGAACTCGTTAGTTTTATCCGACTGGTGTGTGGCGCCGACGCAATAATTCGTCGCTTTATTCGCAGAATTTGAAAAGTTCCATAAATAAGGTTCCAAAAATAGGGCAAAAAAGAATAAAAGAAGAAAATTAGAAAGAAGCAAGAAGGAAAAAGAAAGAAACAAAACTACTTTTCAAATATTACAACCGTGATGCCGCAGCTGCCACATGTGAAATCTCCTAAATCTTTAACGAAAATTCTCTATTTCGATTTCAAATTGTATCGTAGAAATTTAGAATAGCATCACTACGATCGATGCAGTACACGATAGTCGTACGATAAAGACGTATTTTTACGAGACGTACTTTAACATAAACATCAATTGATCAAGATGTGCGATCACACCATGAATACTCGTTCTTTCCATTTGCTTCTTACATCTTTCACATTCTCGTCATGCGACGTGTGGAACTTTCACGGATTCACGCTCGTAAAGCTGAATTTGCCAACAGGCAGGGATAAAAAGTGACGCGCGAAAAGACGAGAAGGTGAGTAAAGAAAAAGAACACGAATGAAAGTCGACTTGGTAGGGGAACAGAAGTTTCTCTCGTCCTTCTCGTAGCTATGAAAGTAGTGGTTAGAGTCTATGGCCAAGAGGGTAAAGGATGAACGAGTCGTCGAAAGAGGAACCGAGAAAATCCTAGCAACGGAGAAGAAGGGGAGAAAGTAGAAAATTTTCCTCTTAGATTCGCGGTGAGTAGCGATCCATGTCGGTAACATTAGGACAGCTAGGAACCAAGCTTTGGATAATCGGTCTTTTTCTCCTGCTGGAACATTTCCAGATCGGCGGTTCCAAGTTGGCAAACCAATGCACGAATATATTAATATTTGTCTTTTTTCTATTTTTTTTTTTTTTTTTTTAATATCCAGATACCATTTCAAATTCCTTCTAGAAACATTCCTTCAAGAAATATTTCTCTTGGCGTTCGAAGGAATTTAACTTCCTCGTCTTCGTGATAGTCGTGTGGAGACATACAGTGTTTCGGATCCTATAACAAAGTGTTACTCTCCCTAACAGTTAATTAATTTTATTTACTCTATTGTAGCTTCATCGTGAAGCAGCAAATTTCGAGGACAAACGAAATACGATCGACAAAAATGCCCGACACGTACATACATCCGCATAACTAAAGACCTTTCAACGCAGAGCGGCGCTTAATTAAACGCTTGCTCCATTATACGCGTTTTCTGTACACTGCGACAGCCTATTAGTGCGTGAATTTCCGACAGCATACAAGTGTTGCATAGAATTAAGCAACGATTTAAATGAGTAACGAGAAATTCCAACGCACGATCCACGCAAGCTTAATTCCCAATTTTTTCTCCTGCATAAAAGAGCAAAGAAAAGAAAGAAGAAAACGGCCTGATTGACCGTTTGAACCTATTCCACTAACCAGAATTTCTCCGGCTACCGAATAAAGTCCAATTTACGGGAATAATCTCGGGAAAGAGGTAGATTACGGAAAGATCTCGCCATAGAGTCTTAACGGAATTCAAGAACGAGAAACTTTCCTCCAAAGTTTTGCGCGATCAATGTGAAATCACAATCGATTCTTTTTAAGTTGTGCCCGATCAATATTTGCCTGATATCCGCACAAGAAAATCGATCGAACGCAGAAGAAAGTCACATAGTGGATTCATTACAAAACGCAAATAGCTTGGCACACACAGTGGCAAATCTAAGTTTGATGAAATTCAATTGCCTCGTTGAAATCCGTGGCGCAGGTGAACACAGACGTTCATCCAGCCGCGAATCAATCGGCCAACGTTTTCCGGCGAGCACGCGGCCCTGCGTAAGCCGTTCGTTCCAGCTTAATTGCTGTGAAACATAAATTCTTACCGTGGCCAGTTTCTGTTGCGGCGTTCTGCATCCAAAGCCATATTAATTCGGATCAGTTATGGCGCTACGCTGGTTAAACGTGCATAGTCGCGTGCACCGTTTGCTAATAGCACAAATCCGGAGGGGCTATTGTTATCGCCGCAAAAAACTACCCTCTCGTTGCGATTAAAAGGCTCGCTAAGTGGATTAAGAGCTGCCATCCTGACGAAACATAAATACCTCGACATTACGATTATCATTCTTTGTACTTTCGAATCTTCATTTTTACGTATCGAAGAGTTTATGGTGAATTTAAAAATATGGAACCACTTAATTTGAAGTACGATACAATCGCTTGTTCATTTGAAAGGATTGCATAGAATATACCTACGATTAATACTCAAATCATCGCTCAGATTTTTGTTTGTGTAATTATTAGTAGCACGCAGATACTTGTAAAATCAATATCGAGTTTTATTCAGACAGAAATATGATTATATTCGAACATTGCCATAGAAAACGCTTACGTCTTCATATCGTATGTGCTATATCAATTTTGAAATCTCATTAGCATAATAAGACACAAGAATTTTATAATATAATAAGACTATTATGATCATAGCGATCAAATTTAAAAGAAATCTGAAAATGTATCTGCAAATGTACAAATTTGTAAATGTAAAATCTGGAAATATCAAAATTACAAGATGTTTAGTGCAAAGTAACTCGTTGCCTTTCCACAAGCTTTCCATTAAATTCGTATAAAACGTGTCTTTCGAAATAATTCATTGCTCTTCCATATTTGCTGTATTAAAAAATTCAACGTAGACCGAATACTTCTTTTTTGATGTTTGTAACAAATTTACGTTACGCTGCTAGCGCGATTGAATAACTTCTATTAAAAATGCAATAAAACACAAATTCCTCGTAAGGCGGAACAGGATGCTTAAAAGTTTTTTATGAGCAATTTTAACGTTGCATAGTTATCATCGTCAAAGGTAAATGCGCGTTATTAAACAGTTTCCATTATATGCATCTCGCAGATACTCTTTCAAAAGAAACATCGACCTGTTTTGCCACTCGCCGAGTAAAAATGTAAGAAGCGTGAAGTTTCAAAGTAGTTTCATGGAACTGAAGTCCCTTATTACATACAAAGTGACTTTAGATGAACAGTAACAGGACTGATGGCGATTTTTCTTCGAGCAATTTATGAAAGTTTGTGATTCAAAATCTTCTTGTAACAAGATTTCTTGGTTCTATGGGAATTGTGAAATAATTTCACGAGAAGAACACGTGTCGATATGAATTTTATACGTTCGCCGCTTTTAAACACAAATCTTTTAAACACTGCATCCGCATATTATTATTGAAAAACCAAATCATTAAACTTTGATGTATTTGTTGCTTCTAAATGTACGGACAATTTTAAGCTTCTTTTTGATAATCTGCCAACATAAAATTTCTCTTGAAACATATAAAATATGCAAAAATCATATGTGAAACGTTTAAAAATATGAACATCGTAATTTCCAACGTGACATTTTTAAAGAGCCTCCTATCGGATTCAGCGGAAGCGCGGAGCACTCAACATTTGGAAATTTGAAAAAAAGTCTCTCGAGTACCGTGTCTGGCGCTGAATATTTCCTCTCAGTGATATTTTTTCTCGTTAAAACGTTCCGACTAAATGTACATCATTTTAGTGTTCGCTTCCTTGGGAAACTTAAATTCACGTTAATCATTTAAGGATGTTAGAATATGAAGCAAGATTCAATTAATTCGGTCATATTTCTTCAGAATGGCCGATCCAAAGTTCTTAATAATCACGCCGTTAATTATATCGAGTTTCATTCGGGACACTTAAACTTTCGCTACATTTTTATTTCGCGTTCAAATTTTAATGAAATTTTAACAACCATTAAATAGATTTGACGACAACTCGTTGAATTTCAGAACATTATAAATATAGACGCGCTTCTCTCGCTTTAAAATTCAACTCATAGAAACCATGTCACCATCTCTCTATCTCCACATCTACAACTTGGTTGGCTAAAGCTAACATGTACCCACCTGTTTCCCGTTTTCTCGAGTAACAGGAAATGTCTTTCGCAATGATATAACCGGGGCGCATTCCAGCCGCGTATCTCGAATCGAAGTCGGCCCGAGGCATCGGGTCTGCTTTTCAATGAGGTTAACTAACCGGAAATGACGCGTAGATAGACGCGTTGAATGCCACACGAATCAAATCGAGAAAGAGAGAAACGCGGCCGCTCCCTTCGATCTTTCGATCCGGCACGTGGCCAGACGGAAATGACGCAACGGCTGCTTTAATCGGATGTGAGAAGCCTTTCAGAAAGGACTCCGATACCTGTCAACGCTATTGACCCTTTTAACGCGGATCGCATGCTCCAGAGCTCGCAAATTGAGGAAATAGAACGAGAATTTCGCGTCGTCACGGCTGTCGATTCGAATTCAGGGCTCCGTGATTCAACTGGAAACATTCTGCCTATTATCAAGGTACAAGTGATAACAAACGAGCGATAAACTCTTGTCGATGAGCGATCGAACAGAACTGGTGCACGAAGAATGTGTTAATTCTTACGTATTTTACCGTGTCGGGGTCAGGTCTTTCAGATCCCATCGTAAATCACGGCGTATTTGAAAGAATAATATTCTTTTAGTTTTAAAAATCTAGAATCTAGGAACAAAATACTTATTAATTAAATATTATACAAAAGTAGTTCAGCAGTGAATTCTAGTTCTTATATACAGTACGATATATACATATGCGAAAATTATGATTTAATCATTTTATCAACATTCCCTGCACCGGCGACTCTTTTGGACAAGGTCCAAAGATTTCACATCTTCAACAAGAAAATCGGTAGAGAACATTCTATGTACGAGATCATGTAAATTAGGAAGAGGTGGAGCGCTGCCAAACCAAAGTGAAAAGCGAACCCATGCAACGAAGAAACAAATAGAGCAAACATTATGAGCATATAACTGCTGATTTCGGTTCATAATTCAATCTCTTCGAGCAAACGTAAAAAACGCGAGTCGTGTTAGGGACAATAATTGAGTTAGCGAAAGCTAACAAAATCTTTTTGCTTCGATCTCGTTAATTTTCTTCCGAACTTTTTCCCCTCGTCGAGTTAACCGTGTCTCGGATCTTGGATCGGCCACTGGTTTATAAAATCTTGCCACAAATTTCCAAGTTTGGCACCGATCTTCTTAATTGAAGTCGAAACTGCTACAAATCGACCCGCCCCCGGGGCAAATTAACGACAGACGTTACCCGTGACAAATCGTACAGATGACCAGCAAACCAACAAGAAACTCCAGAAATCAATTTTCCCGTTCGCCACGACGGAAACGTGAAAAATTATCGTGTGTCACGCGGAACAGTTAAGAAGGAAGAAATAGAGGATGTAGACACGAGACTCTGTTTGCAACTCGAGCTACCAGAAGGTAAAACTAGCAGCATGGCGTCGCGTTAGCTACAAGTAGCGATGGGATCAACTAAGTACAAGTTTGAATTCATCTGGAAAATTTTAATTAAACAGAAATGCACATACTTTTTTATTTTTCAAGATTGAAGTATTAAGTTTTACGAGATTCGATGTTTTCGAATGACAAGATAGTTACCAGTACTCGTTCGAAACTACCTCGTTTAACTCAAGTGCTTGTACAATAAATACAGAAAATGGAACACAAGTTTTTGCAAGTAACAATGAAAACGAAATTAAACTTTGGTATTGGAATTGACTCAATTTCATAAATATGATTCGAGCTTGATCCCATCGCTAGCTATAAGGTGGTAAGAACGAGCAGGCGAAATTAATTGTCCTTGGTGGCGGTTCGTAGAGCGAAAGTTTTGCAGCCATACGTCATCTTAATTGGCTTAATGCCGACAAGTTACAGCGCTACACACAACCATGGTCATTGTGGCGTCTCTCTTCATTTCCTTCTTCCTCTCCGTTTCTCTATTTCCTCTCTGCTCGCGTCATAGTAGCCAAGATGTGACTGCTGGTCTCCACTGACCCACGTTGCTCTCTGTTGTTCCGTAAGCATCCCATGGGAAAATGGAATCATCTGGAAGTTTTCACGGCGACGTATACGTGCCGCATCGCCTCTGGCAATTTTTACGTCGTCGTCCACGCTCTCCACGAGCAACCTTCAGCACAACGAAAACGATCTCTTGTCGCGCGTATAAACGCTTGCTCCCTCGCCTGGCATTTGTACGAGTGTCAGAGGTAGAAACTTGAAGTCGGTCGAACCTGCACACGTGTCTCGTGAACATATTCTGTTTATGGCCGCCCTTTTCCTCGGTAAAACTACCACGGTATAGGTCACTTTTAAGCATGCGCGTTTTATCTCGTACATGTTGCGACTTTATACACCACGAGTTATTAACACGTCACGCGTTGTTTCGAAATTTTTTTACATTTTCTCGTTAACTACTGTGGCCATTCTCTCACACAGCTTGTTAAAGGGATGTATTTACGTTCGAAATAAAATTTCTCAAGAATCTTTGTCAGGGATTCTTCTTTTGGAAATACAGCCGGTGTATCATCTACTATCTGTCTTAATATCTAGAACTTAAAGGACCACTGGAAAATTCTGAATAAAAAGGAATTCTTACTTCTCTTACTTCTCTTCTTTTATTTATCGTTTCGTTCACTCCTTAATTCCAACGCCGCAAATAAGTAGATAAACACGTATTGACATTACAGTTAATTACTATGATTTCCAAACTAACATTACAATTCCACGCTACCTTCTTCGCTACAATCATTAATGTCCTGTAAATTGATCCATCGCATTGATTAAGATTAGAGTCTCGACTAACCAAACATCTCTACTCCAATCTTTCCACACTCTGTTTGGACAAGCAGTCGTATGTTTCACCGAAGCCTAATGAACATCTGCGAATCGTTTCCCTTACAAATATAATACAACAACGTGTACGCGTGTGCGTGCCAACATGGCAGTCATCGCACTGATAGGAGACGACTCTGTGAGTAAATTACATGGTTCCTTTGATCTCCATCCCACGAACTTCTGCTCAAACGACTTGGCCCAGACCGAAGCTTCAGATACCTTTTTCTATCCCTGCTCCCCTGTCCTCTTCTCCATCGGCTAGACTTTCGCGCGTCAAAGAGCAGCTCGACCTTCCCTTTTTCCGGAGGACGTGGATACCCATTATAAGAGGGCAGAGGGTGGTTTTATTGATAGGCGTACTGTTAAAAAGAGCGAGACGACGAAAGAGAACTCCACTCTTTCGGTTAATTGCTGACTTTGAAAGGTCAATGTTACCTGCGTATTTAACCCCAGCTCGTAAACATTAATCGATATTTCTCCAATACGAATGTTTGTGAAATTTATGTATCTAAGTTTGTCCAGATTTCTTTCGGTTTTACAAATTTTTGCTAGATCCTTATCTTTATGATACAACGTTGCACATTAAACATATTTAAACCCAACTCGCAAATGTGAGTCGATGATATTTCTCTGATATGAACGTTTCTGAATTTTACAACTTTCTCTAGACATCTATAGATTTCACAAATTTTTATTTTCACGATACGATATTGTACGTTTTATCTTTGGTTAATGACTGGAGGACATGCCATTTGGATAATAATCGACGATCAAAGATATTATTTGCAAGAAATGAAAGCTTTGTACGTAGGAAAATTATGAACGTTTGTGTTTTAGTGTTAAAGAAAGAAACTCGAATACAGATAAGTTAAAATTGAAGAAAGAAAATTGAATGAGAGAATTATTGTCGGAATATAAAATAATAGAAAATTGTTCCGATTGTTCTAAAATTTTAGAATGAAACAAAGGGAATATGGGAGTAAAAGTTGTTCATTGATAGATTCACCAGCGGTAGAGATTGATCTTTAATAAACGAAAAAATGTATGTTCAACCGGCAGAAGACATAGAATTTCAGTTTCTCTCAAATAGCGATCGATCGTGTTGCAAGAGAAAAATTGAAAAGCGTGAAAGTTAAAATAAGAACATAAGTCTGCGAGAACTTAACCAACAATATTATATTGCATTTTTTATTAACGATGTATTCTTCTCGTTTCAACGTAATAATATAACATTTATACAATAACCTAACAGCAATTACTTTTCGAATATATTGGCAAAGCATTTTTTAGATATTTTATTACATTTTTTATACATGAGTAAACTTTTACTCGCACCAGCACCACAAAAAGTAAAATATTCAATGAAATATGAAGAAATTTTAGAGTAAACACAGTATAAAAATAATGCTGTAATATAATAATCCTTTCTAGGAATTACCATCGTATTGATAATTAAATTTTTATAGATTATCCGTAGCAACATAAATCGACATACGGGAACCGGTATACTTGAGTAGCTGTTAAGGCAATAACTTTTACCCAAGAGAAATTCTTCTTCAGGAGAAGATATAAATCCCCGAAATATATTACGTTTTTCCCAACACTTCCCCTTACTTCCTTTTCATTATTAACTCTTAAAGTACGATTATAGATTTTTCAACCCAACAATCGAGAAAGCTAAACGTTTTTTTCGTAACGTTGTTGAATATTATATGAAAATATTTTCTACAGAAATTTACAAATAAGGGGGTAAAAGAGATACAGAAGATATTCGTGAAATGCAATGCATTTGTACAACTATTTTAATATAAGTATAATATTAATTATGCAACAACAATTCATGGAAATTTGCGTCGACGCGGTATTTCGTCGTTCCATTGTTTGCTATGTACACGATGCTGCTGATTATAATAGCAGATCTCGATTCTGAGAAATTAATTATGCATGCATCCAATCAGTAGTGTCATTATGGACTGTTGGCATGCTGAGAAATATGAAAAAGGTAAACTACTTGATCGATTAAAATGTACCGATGGCTAATTACATTATGATCAAAATTAAACACAGTTGTAACATAAAACCAATTTTCTCAAGTCCTATATAAATATCAATTCCTCTATCAAACTATACACTTCATATTGCTCCTTAATTAATAAAAATATAATGGTGACTAGTTTCTTGAAAATTTATTATTGTATCGATGAATACTTAATTTCTATTTTGCAATATGTATGCACCGAGTTTACAAATTTCAAATCAGAAAAAAAATTTCAAATCAGAAGTTACATACAGCTCTGAAAAATAAGCTAGAAATTGCTAGAAATTATTGAAATGTCTTTTTAAAAATCTTCCTAGAAAATTCTAATGCACTGATTCGATATCAACTTGAGGCTAAAAAGAGACGTAGGATCGCCACAGATTATTGTTATCGAAACGCGGTTCTCGTCCAGAGGGACTTCGATAGAGAATTACGGTTGACGAGCTCATTATGGCGCTAACGAAGCCGGAAAATTAATTTATCGGCCGAGTGGAATCACGGATTGCGTTGTTTAATAGCCGCAGCGCGCAAGGGAAACTAGCAAGCCGGAAGCGTACCGCGACCGGAAGGTTGAAACTTGATTACCGCTTCGAGCAAAGATATCGTTTCTGATAACGAACCTGCTTTATCGCTTTCCAGTTCAATGCATCTGCAGATCGATGGAAAAAGAAATTTTGTTG
Organism: Bombus flavifrons; assembly: GCF_040668555.2. NCBI lineage: Eukaryota > Metazoa > Arthropoda > Insecta > Hymenoptera > Apidae > Bombus > Bombus flavifrons. The sequence continues at coordinate 2,758,756 of NC_138455.1, read as the reverse complement.
GATGACACCAACTATCAGACTGCGATCTCGTTAAAAGAGAAATGAGAATGTTTTCTGGTTGCCCAATGAATTCGATTCCGTTCTTAGCGGTATTATTAGACAGAATCGATTTTCAGTTACATTAATCAATTTTTAATTTTTGGTTTCCCGTATTTTACACACTGTTCGTAAAAATTGAAACACGATACTCGTTAAATAAAAAGTATTCGTCGAATGAAAAATATTTATTTTGTTTCAAAACAATGGGACAGTTTCGAGAGAATTTAAGGTGAAAACAAAGTAATAAAAGAAATAAATATAACTCATAAAATGGCTTGTAAACTAATTCACTTACAATGACTCGTAAAATAATGAGAATATTAACGAAATTGCTTTGAAGTTATTTCTTCAGAGAAATGTACAATATCCACAGAATTTAATTCCGCCAAATTAATCGCAAGTAATTAGTTACGCTCTTTAATTGTTGAACTTTAGAAAAAATCAAATATTCGTTATTCTATTTAGAGACAAGAGAATTCTGTGAAAAATTACAAAATGAGATTTCTTCTGTCGTTAAATTTACTTTATCTCGTTCCACTTGACATGACGCGCAAATCTGATAACTGATCTACACAAACGCTGCGTTTCGGTATGCAAAAGATAATATCTATTACAATACCCATGCACGATCATAAAACAACATCACAATAACTATGCACAGACATAAAACAATATCCTATAAATCTTGCAGAAGCCGGTAGTTTCCTCTGTTCGCTGTTCCTTTCTTTCCGTCATTCAGAATACTTCTTAGGTTTGAAAAAGGATACAGTTCTTTATTGATGTATCATTTTGACTAGGATTTAAATATGTTTAGCACGCGACAAACTCGAGTAGCGTTCAATCCTCAAGCTTAAAGTTCTCGAAACAACATAATTTCGGCCAAAATAGACATCGATTTCTAGCTTCAAAACAAAGTTCTTTCCCACTCTACGATTCGTTCACGAATTTTTAAGTTGAAGGAATGGTACTAAAACAAAATTCGAAATTTGGTAGAATGGCTAATGAAACTATTAATTGAAAGCGATGAATTGTATTTCGTTATTTCCCCAAGTGAATAATTTTCTAACACAATGATTGGTAAAAAGAAATTTCTTGGCAACCTAGCATATTCTATGTATCGTAAAATATTGTTTAACGATGGATAAATACAAAAGTTCGCAACAGTTAACTCGGCTACCTCGAAAACTGCTGTTCGCAAAACTTAATTTTCAAAACATCGATTTTTTTACACCAATTTAAAAAATAGCAAAGGGTCGATAGAGAAAAAGCAAGCCAGATCGTGTTTACGATACACGATACAGAGTTAGAGTAATTTTTCCAACAAGCGTTTCCTCTTTTTATCGCCAACGAAATAAACATCGTATCTCCGTGAAATAAAAGTCCATAATCTTCGTAACTGAGTATCGAGATTTCTGAAACGATTCGGCCAGGACTATAAAAGGAAAACGGTCCTTTTTCCACAACCCTCTCAAAACAAATAACTGTCGAGAGTGCCGATGGGCGACTGTCGAACGGTCAAAGTGCAATAAACGCTCGAAACTTTGGCATTCGATAGGTTCGTACCCGCGAAACGATGCGAGCCGTTTCGACAAGAAACACGGTTGTGTTTGTGATCGTTCGCGTACACGTATGCGCACAGGCCCCCACATATTTCTGCGTATAACGAGGGTGGGTCGGAAAATCGAGCGATAAAGATTGAATTCCGATATCCGAGTCGCTTGATTGGCAAACGAAATATTGACGGATCCAACTAAAGATTCGCTTTAATGAAATTCCCGTCTTACCCCCTCCGCCAATTAACACCCTTTTCTTTATAAACATCTGTAATTTAATTTAATTTTTAATTAAAATCTTCTAAAGGAATTACAAAATTCATGCACAACTAAAGTATAACTGTAATTTAGAAGCAATCCTCCTTTTAATAATGTTTGACATAAAAACGAGTAACTAGAGTTTAGTGGAACTGAACCGTAAATAAGGATTAAAGCACGACATTTACAGATGGTCCTACCTCATAAGTTAAACAGTCATCCTATAAATTTAATCTCGTTTCAAGACTACCAAGTGCAGGGTTATCCTCGTTCAGGGATACATTAAAATAAACCGAACACAGTCAGCAAAGTACACGCTGCAAATGAATGTTTACCAACGGTCTGTACTACGACTGAAGCACACGTTTCATGTCTATTCTGATGAATCTAACGTACGTATCTTGATGGCAGGACGACAAATTTTCTTTGTTCGATCTTCCACAAGTGTAAACGATCGAATAACCGAAAATAATGAGGAGATATTTCTAGACAATTTTAACGAGGCATTTTCGGGGCTGTTAACTACACGTTCATATAATTTTCATTTATCTGTATCATCGCGTAATCTCGCAGTCGTAACTTCCACTTCAATAAATCTAGCAAAATTATCTCGCTACTAGACAATCCTATTTATGAATGAATGAAAGCTTATGATTCTCGTGTGCAGTCTCTACGCGAACACTGATTCGACGTGCCAATATTTGAACGAAAAACGTATAGTTCCATCGAAATTTTGTGCCCACTATTTCAACTTCATAGATAGTCGTATCGCGAATATCCGGACGTACGAACTGCATTCGCTTTTCAAACAGTAATCAGAAAGCGCTTACGGGAAATCTATAGCACGTCTAATCCTCCATCTTTTTCAACAAACTTGTATAATATAACCCAGTTCTAAGGTACACGACAACCGAATAAAATGTTTACAAAATTTGTTCACGGCCGATTATAAAAAGGTTTCGCAAACAAAAGATAGGAGGAAAATTTTTTTGCAAAAGCTCACTGCCATTTCACGAACGTGTGTTTTTGAATCTAGCGTAGCTATCGATTTTTACATATCGCGCATTGTGTAAAGGATTTGAGACCGACAAAATACGAATTTTCTTTTTAAAACGCCAATTCTATACCGTGAATTACAGATATTTCTTGCAATATCATATCGACGAACGATATGAAAGAACAGAACTTTCCAAACAGCGAATTAATGAGAAAACTCCTAGTCCGCGATAATCGTGTTAACAATGAATGAGTAAGGTGATTTATGTCGATTGTATCTTTTAGCCAAAACTTGCGCGATTCCCACGTAATGCTTTACAACGGTTCGCACTTGGCCCCAACATTTTACATCCACTTCGAGCTTCAAGTTTCACCGTTCCGTGAGAAAATCACCAGAAAGTCTTTCGTTCCCGACTAATTAAATTTGAATATTGAAACATTGAAACATATTGAAAATTGAAATATTGAATATATGAATATCGATATTGAAACTTCAATGAAATGAAGATGACATTCATATATTGTAATAAGAAGTATCGTATACGCTAACAATAATACAAGCGGCTTTCATTCAACTCCTATAATAATACTCCCGTTTTAATTATCAATTAAAACCGTGATTCAGAAAACGATATTATAATTTTCCAATAATATTTAGTGTTTATAATTGTGATATAAAGTATTTTCTAATAATTAACGAACGTATTTTTGAAATAAAGTAACCGGACCAACGTAGTGAAATTTTAACAGAGGAGCAGAAGCTGCTTGAAATCTACCCCAATGACGCCATTAGACTAAAAGCTCTCCGAAATTGTAAATCAAGTAAAAATAGATGGGATCAGGTGGTAAGTCGAAAAAAGTTTTCCCGTGTCGAGTGCTTGTCGATTCCACAATCTACGGCACTGAGAACCACACCGAACATCTGGTACATGGCACCGTCCCATCAGGTAGTCGATCCAAGTTTCTTGCTGCTTACCACACCCTCTCGCCGCCCTTTTGCTACCCTTATGTGCACGACATTCTTTCCCTTTTTATCCCGCTGTCTGTGACAATGCCGCAAGAAAATCCAGCAGATTTTCTTAGATTTCTCGAAACCACGAACCGAAAGGACTGCAATTGCAACCACGTCGATCGTCAGGTGTCAAGCGTGTTAAGCACAATTAGGAATTACCCCCATTGACTATCGTTCGATCCAATTACCCTGATTTCACTCTTCCATTCCAACATATCGTGCAGTTGATTTAAATTTCACCGATTTTCTACGAAATTACTCGGTTATAGAGTCGAAGCAAATGGCCAAAAGGGCTTGAATTGGATCTTTTATTGTGTAAAAATTAGTAATTGTAATTAGAGTAACTTTATTGATTTAATTGTTTCAAACGCTTTGGTTTCTAGTGGAGATAACCTGTCAGTGGCAAACGTAAACGTGTTGGAAATGAAATAAAGTTCTTCGCCGGAGCGGTCAAGTAACGGTGTTTGTCCCCGTGAATATGTCAATAGTAAAGTGTTTCGACGTTAACCGTGGAAAAGGGGACGCGCAGACGCACCTTCAGAAACAATATTTAATGAAACCGAAGAAAGCTTTTAAGATGGAGGTACCGGAAAGCTTTTAGTTGTATTACGACCAGAAAATTGCTTTAATCTATCCCAGTAGCGCGTAATCCTATAAATGAAAAGCACAATCAATGCTCGCAACGCAATTTCGTAAATTGTAGTTTCCCTTTTCATTTTAATTAACGACGTTTCAATCGATCATCTGACAATTCTGAAGCTAGCGTACATCGTTTCCTAAATTTATATTCGAATTCCCGAGGAACAGAAATAAAAAACAAAATGTTGAATTAAATTAGTCTGCCCAAATATTCTCCATACATTCACGAAAAAAGGCAAAACAATTTAACGTATTTTGTTTCATGCATAAAATTCATTGGCATAAAAATGGCATGTTTTGTTTTACACATCGCGATAAAGAATTCAAAGCAACAACTAAAAAATTGGAAAGCAACGAAGATCAGACGGTCAAATTTTTGACGTCCACGTGTATCTGCAACGCAGCAGGGCGTAAACGCACACATGTAAACCTAAAGCCGCGATGAAATTGTGCATGCACACTTTTATTCAACATTTTATATGAAATAGGAAAAAAGTCATATTTTTTACACTAAAGCTATGTTTGCCACCTGAAATCTCGTATTTTTTTACCTTTCTCTCGATATTACCACACAGTTTTCAACAAAATACGGAAGCTCGTAACTTTACAGAAGGCAGAATATTTTTCAAGTCGACATGATACCAAAAACTGAAAAATTTCCATAGATCTCCCTCTAAAATATTTCAATGTTCTCATAATTTTTGTAAAGCTTCTTTTCCAAACGCTTTCGAAGTTTATAATAACGTTGCTGCAGATTTGAACTAAAATTCATGATGACATATATTTTCACGTCGTCGTTAATTCTGATAGTAACGAGCATAAACAAAAAAATTTCGGTGGATGAATCTAATTCTGTTATATCTCGACGCTCTCGAGAATTCTTTGATTGACACCCCGTAGCTTTACCGGTCGTACGTTGCCAGTAATTGAATAATCCCGACAACTGCAATCACGTAATTGCGTGACTAACAGCGACGGCAGCTTGCACTCGCACCAGCCACGATCAACATCAAATTTCATTGGGTGGCATTTAACGAGGCTTACCGGCAAGATTATTCAAATTTCCGTTTGTCCAGAGGAGTAACTACCGGGAAGCTTCGCCGCAAGCTCGAGTACAAATAAAAGAAAAGCCGTGGCTGGTGAGACCGATAGGACGAAACAAGAGGGAACGGACTCTGATTAAATTGCTTTGGTGCAAGGCCGAGGGCGAGAAAGAGGATTTCGCGACAGAGAAACCGGTAGACGAAACAAGAGATCGAAATAACGAGAAACAACGAAAGGGAAAAGCAAAATAAAATAAAAACTGGGAAAAGAAAAAGAGGAACAATGGAGAAAGGAAACAAGGGCGGAGGGAAGACTATTTTCTCGATTTAAGGAAAAGTTCAAGAGGGAATCGTTTCATTGGGGGAAAGCTTGGTGAATGGAGAAACAAAATTGTAAGCTAGCAAAGCTGAGGACTTTTCAGGAAGTTTAGCATCTGTAGACCAGTTTAATTTTGCGTGCAACAAGAAAACTTTATTTAAGTTACCATCGTTCCTTTGCTATATTACAAAGGAAGAAACTTAGCGAAACTTCACTGCTCGTTTCCTCCAACATTGTACGTTTTACTTTAAGCTTTCGTAAAATGATGCGATTCGTTAAAATAATTTTTATATCGAATTATCGTCGCGACGAGGTAAAAACAAATGCTCGTTAATATTTCACGATCCAAAACATCGTGAACTGTCACACACTGTAAAATTTCCAGATTATTTCGGTCATAATTTACCGTCTGCAGTACTTATTATACGAAGGACCGGCGTGTTTTGCATTCTAAGAGAACAACGACTAAGTTTACATTTTAGTAAATACGCGATCATATTTCGGATTTCAGAGGAAGTAGCTGACGAATTGCTTTTTTATTAGAATTTTCAGTTGAAATATCTGAATGAATAGTTTTGACGTAATTGTCATTTTTCTAAATACTCTCTCAATTTTATGGTGCTGAAAATTTCCACCAAAATTTATGATCAAATATATTATACTTCAACGTAATCGTCTTTAGCGACGGACCGGTGATGTACAAACAAATTGCTAAACTATTATCCGGCTTGACAAATTTCACACAGCGAGAAGCATAATCGATCAATGGGTTTTGTTTCAATCAAGTGATAATTACGTTAAATTGTAACAACAGGATAAAAATCAATGAGTATAAAGCAGATTAATGTCATTTCTTTGCTTAATTGTTAACAATAAACTAGTAAATGAACCTAGTGGATCCACAGAGTAATCTGCTATGAAAATGAGGATACCTAATCTTTAATCAGACATTGGCTAATTGTTTGCCAGTAATTATTTTAATTAAGTCCTAGTGAATATCAGATTACTCAAAACAAGCTGCAAACTAATTTAACAAACATAATATGGGTCACATGTCAACCATACGTTACATAATATTACAATTTTACAGCAATTAATGCCAATCATTACCGTGTATTAAATATCTCATATTCACAAACATTATTATCATCATAACCTTACATTGCAATTACTACAGCAACTAATACAAATAAATCTGCATTCGTTAAAGTAAAAATTAATAAATGCATATTATTTCATTAATGAATGCAAAGTTTCCACATCAAAGAGAATAATAAATTTGATTTATCAAAGAGGAGAAATCAATAATTATCATCATGTTATATTACCCCACGAATTTTCATCCAACATAACAAACAAAAATTTGACGACTTAGAGAATGAACATCTACGAAGAATTATCTTCGCGGTCAGATATCTACCAACAAAGAAAGGAATCTCGGATTAAGGTAAAATTTTATCCGAATCTGCGAATTTCCAACTGCTCGGCGATTTAATTTAGAGTATTCAGAGCACTCGTTAGAAGTTAATACGACTCCGTTAGTCGCGTTTTGCCCGTTTATTTTCAATTTTCCTCCCTTAAGCTCCCTCCTCTATTTTTCTCTCTCTCTCTCTCTCTTTCTTCTCGCTCTCTGTCTCTTGGCTTCTTTCTCCAGTTGGCAACGAAAGCTTTCTTCCGCAACAGTTCTACCTCGTCCAGAAAGAGTCGTCTCGGATGGGCGCGTTTTCTCTCCTCCCCTCCCCCTAGAGAAAGCGGACAGCACTCCGCGAGCGGAATTTTAAACGAGTGGATCCAGGAAATTAGGAAGATTTGATCAGTCGGTGCTGGAATTACAAATAATCTCATTATTGTGGCGAAGGTGCACTCCGCGTCGAGACAGTTGCGATTTATATTGTCGAATTTCCTCCTTCTTATCCCTCGCTAAAAACGCGTACACGTGGCCAGTAAACTGAAGAGAAAGAAGTCATTAGACGATATAAATTGGCGATCGACGATTCTCGAGCAATCCTTTCAAGTTTTCTTTTTCTTAATTAAGAGAAAGATTTAGTAGCAAAGGGAAACTAACATTGGAGCAAACATTTTTTATGGAATAAACGAGAAGAATCACGTAAGTTTGATAATTGTGAAAAATGGTTTTGTACGCTGAGAAATAGAGGAATCTCTTAGGAATATGTACTAATAAAATGATATATATCTACTGGAAGAAATTCAGGTTTCTGTAGCAACATTCAGCAAACATTCTACATGATTTTCTCTTGAGGAAAATTGTTGGTAACATTTTTGCATCAATAGCGTTAATTTTTTATTAGGTGTGAATGGAGTAATTGTACTTGTATGCAAACATTAATATACTAAATGAAACTCGGTGGTCTTTAGGGAACGGCATTGCACGCTCTTTGCCCATACACCACTCTGAATGGATCTACTAAATAAATTAAGGCAACCTCCTTGGTTACTTGGATACCCTACATTGCGAACCTTCTCCGACGTGGATTTAAAATTGTTCGTGAATGAATCGCAAACCGGCTTTTAGTTTTAGGTAAAATTTCATAATTTAAGAAAGTATCAGAGATCCATTTGTTATTCTGCGAAAGCACGATCGAAGCAGCTTAAACTCAAAGGGAATTGTTGTTAAATTCCCATCTCTACTATCGTATCTAAATAATTAACAACTTCGTTAATATTTGGTTAAAACTTTGGACTCGAAGTAGGTAATCACCGTTTCATTGAAATTTCTCTTTTCAACTCCTATTTATAATTTCTCAAATCCAGCAACGAGTCGATGAAACCATCAGCTTCAAATCAGAAATTCACAGTGAACGTACCACCACTGTTTAGTTATTTATATTTATGTTTATGATTCATCAAATGTGTATTTCGATGTTGGAGAAAAGTAGAGCTCGTTACGTTCCCGACAATTAATTACCTTTGATAAAACTGTGGAACGTCAACGATTTGTCTCCATTGAGAAGGCGACTTATCAGGTTGTACGGCTTACGATACGCGCCAAGAAGAAGAGTCAGCCGATGGAAGAAGAAGCGGCGGACGAAAATGAAAATAAAAGACAAAAGGGTGAATTGCGACGACGGGCTAAAAGAAATACACACACCACTTTGTCGTCATCCTTTGGCTATCGAGCCATTCATCAATTGTTTTATAATATCGTTACGTCGTTTGTCAATGTTTTTGCTTCTGCTCCTTGAAAAATGAATTCGAAAGCCGTTTACGGTTCGACTCTGGAAACAGCTGCCGAGGAAACCACGGGTCTTTTCGCAACTAATCGTTAACCGTCCACATGGAAAATGGCTGGATTCCTTTTTCGACCAAGATTCTAAGCTCTACGTGCGATCGTGCTTCGGTGGCAAATTGAAGGAAATTTCTTCTGTTTCTTTATTGCGGGAGTAATAGGATTTCGTCGAGTATATGAAGAGTGTTTGGGAACTGATAAAAATTCGACTTACGAATACGTATCTGGTTTAGAGTGTCTGAACCATTTGCTTGAAATCGTATGAATAAAATTGGACGGACGTATCTGAATGCCTTTCAAGGAGGACTGTATCCAGTAGAGAAAGCAGAAAATTGTACGAAGGGAAAAAATACATGTGCAAGCTTAAAAAATGAGATCTGCCGAAAATGATATATTTTAAGTAGCGTTTAACGCCTCGTGTTAAGCAATAAAACGAATAGCAAAACTCCAAATTCCCCGGGATATAACTGGAATGTGGTCACTGTATGATTCGCGCATTGATATACAGTTTAGTTACTTGTTCGTGACGTAATTTGATTACTTTAAAGACTACCATCATGTTAGTTAGCACGAAATTGCGGTAATCGGTCAATTATCATGGTTTAATCATTTGCAGATCTGCCAATCAGTACACCCTTGTACTCGATTGAGATCAATACGCGACATAGAATTGGGCTTAACGTTACAGTCAACATATAATGCTGATCATTAATGCGAATAGCACTATATAATCCTGTCAAAGCACTCTGTACCGTTCAATTTTAACAAGACATTATACCTTCCCATCGATACGTCGAAAATTCGCGAAACACGAATCTCTAATTTAAAAAGGAACGAAAATACAATATTAATTTTCCAAATAACATACGAATATCTATCAATATTACCCACTAGCAATATTAAATTACATAATTACCGATCTGCCGACCATTAAATCACGTTAATCTGTATTTTCCCCTATCGTGTTCGCAATCACGTTGTCCTAGTTTCAACGAGTAGGAGATCAGTAGTAACAGTATGAGCATAGTCAGACGGAAAAGTGGTAATGTCTCGCAACGTAACACCGGCCCGTCGCTATTTCGAAACGATGCCGAGCATTTTATTTAATGTCTATCATTAATCAACGATCCATTGGAAATCAGCGTGCTCGTCGCGATTCTTACGAGGATTCGTCGGCAACAGAACGAAAACCGACCGATGACGAAGATAATAAGGACTCGTTAGCAACCCTGGTAGATTTTGCGGAAGACCGAGCTCGCTTCCCAGGCCAAATTCTACCAACTTTTTCCGGCCCGATTGAGCCCGCTTCCGCACGCTCTGCGAGATCAGCTTTTTAAAATGCCGGTAATTTCCATTTTTAACGAGCCAGGATGGAATCCCCAGGCGTTACGTCAGATTTATCTTCCCCGCTCTAACGGGTCTGATCGCATAAGGGAAATTAATCGTGTGAAACTGCAGAGAAAACCTCCGCTGGGCTTTTCTAAGGAAAGAAAAGGAAATGGACTTTTGTTGGCAAGTGAAGAAAACGACGTATCATCGACCACGAAGATAAACTCGAGAAGCCTCTTGTAAGTTGCGATATGTTACATTAACGTTCCTTTTAGAAATGACGAAACGATAATTTGAGAAGTAACGACGACCAGAATCATTATATAATATTATGTTATATCGTATTAAAAAGAATTTGTCTTTAGTTAGAGATTTAGTTTAGGTCGATAATTCTTTTCTTTTCCTCTCCTCTATTTCTAAATAGAGATCAATTTTCGTAATTCTCTAGAGATTGTCATTTGAAAACAACTAAATCGCTATATGGTTTCTTAAACATTCCTGGAAACTTTGCACACGAGTTTGATTTCCCGGTAGGTGGATTTCTCTTACGGTTGCTTCAAGAATCCCATCCGTGCTGGTATGTCAGATCGTGGAGACGAAGAAAAAAGAGAAAGACAACAATGCCGAACAGCACAAGACTCTGATCCCAGGGGGATACAGGAGGAAGAGCATCCGATGTCTCACTTGCAACTTGGGCTGACCCTCTCCGTGTGTTTTCCTTCCATTCATCGAAACTGGATCTCAGTTCTGAACATCGCCAAGAAAACAACTGGAGAGAGTGAAATACAGAACTTCGGTCTCCGAGTTGAAAGATTAACCCAAGTTTTGAGATCATTGTGAAAGACTGTGGCCATATGGACGAAAGAGATAAAACGTGGCTCGAAGTACTGTTCTTTTATAATTGAAAAGCAATGTCTTGATCATTCCATTCAGCTTCTAAAGGTATAAGAAAATAAGCCTGCCCTATCCGAAAAATCGAAGAATCGCACACACCCACTTATATCGTTAATCAGTAGATAGGCTACAAGAAACTAAAACTACAAACTAAACTACAAAAAGGAACAAAAAACGTAGCGATAAACTGATGTGTAACGTCGGCACGCCCATGCAAGGATACACGTACGACGTACATAGAGCGGATGGCAGGAAAAAAAAATCTTGGACCACGGCAAGGAAAGTAAGAAAAAGGAAAGCAGACGAGGAAGACACAGACGCCGAGAACGTAGGAGAGCCAAGAAAAGAAATAAAAGTGAAAAGCTCCTGGTCGAGCGAGCGAGACGAGACAGCAAGGGAAATAAAAAGAAATTGTCATCGTCCGGGTGGTTGCAACCACCCTTGTAACCGTGCCCCTTTCTCTCGAGCTTTCCTCGACCCCGCTTTACAGCCACTGTCATTTGTTTTTACGTTCGCTCGACGCCGTTCCTGAAAATCCTTCGCCTGTCGCAAACGCTACTCACCCCTCCTTGTCCTGCGAGATTTCGTCCTAGAGTTGAGAGACAACGTGGGCCCGCTCGTCGAGAAAAGTTCAAACGCGGTGGCAATCTCCGGGATCCCCTCTCTTTTCTTCTTACGGAGTAAGAAGAACGCGCAAAGCTGACAGAAAATTTCGAAGTCTCTAGATAAAGGTGTCCCACCCTCCCCTGCCGCCTCTTCTGTTGAAGTTGCCACGAGTGGGCACGCTTTCTCAGAAGCGCGGAACGCGCGCGAGAACTTTCAGCGATGTTTTCTATATTTGTCGGTGTTGAACTTACGAGGAAAGTTTTCGGATGAAATTCTGTTCAACTGCAAGATCAACCAAGGATCTCGGCCAGGATTAACTCAGCTGGGATATTGACTTTGTGAAAATGTCTGATAGACATCTGTAACGTTCAGACTTTCTAGGAAACTATTCCCCTAGATGATTTACCTGAGATCGTCATGTTTTTCCTCGAAACGTGCTTTAAAAAGTTTGACATTTCATTTTAGATTTCCTCGGTCGAGGACAGAATTTTTGGAAACTTTAAAAAGTATTTCCTCGATCGAGGAAAGAATTTTTTGGAACGTTCAAAAGCCACCATGGCATTGAAAAGATGTGTAATTCAGTTTTTTAAATTGGGCGACAATTTTATCGAAGAGCGAAAGGTTTTATAAAAGAATGAGGCTGATAGGAGATCTTGAAGATCTTTTGAATAGAGGTTTTCTGCTTGAACTTCGCGAAAAGTTTCATGAGAAAATAGAGAAAAAGGTTGTTTGGCGAACGCTCGCCAGAAAGATAGAAGTTGAAGACAAAGGGTATCGCGTATTAATTCTGTCAGACTATTTAATTAGCAAGGCCTAAGTACGGAAGATAAGAGTTTAATGAATACAGATAGCCTTGTAATCCTAACAGTTTTCCTCTTCCACCTTATCTACTTCTTCGTTCGTTGTTAAAAGAACAATGGAACGAAGTGAGAATCTCCCAGCAAGAATAAAATTGTTACTTGCTACCGAATTTCTCTCACCCCTTTTAGTTTTTAGCTATCCAGATTTTATAAAAGAGTTTCACTAAATACAGAATAATTTCATCACGTTGTCAAATATTACTTTCCAGAATATTATTTCTCCTGTAGTATCGTGGACAGATTGCCTAAGAAATATCGGGTGAACCATAAACAATGTTGCGAGAAAGCCTAAGTGCCGACAGGCCAAAAAGGTCTGGAAACTTCAATGGGCCGAGCGGCCCATCAATGTGTCGTCGGTCCTTCAATCGAACAGTTACGCGGAAGAAGGCCTATGTGACCATGACCGCGGACAGTTACGGAACACGTACGTGGTGGGGCTATGAGAAGAGACAAAGGGATGCTTACAGGAGAAGGACGAATTAACAGGCAGTCGTTAACTGAGAGTCGAATTGTGAGGAGTGGAGAGTTGAGTTGCCAAGTTGTTATGAGTCGTTAACTAAGAGTCGAGTTGTGAGGAGTGGAGAGTTGAGTTGCCGAGTTGTTATGAGTTGTTAACTAAGAGTCGAGGTGTGAGAAGTGAAGAGTTGAGTTGCCCAGTTGTTATGAGTTGTAAACTATTAGTTGTGAGTTGTGAATTACCATTTAGTTGTCTTAATTATAGCACATTACTGCAATTAGTTCACGTTAAATAACCATCGTTTCCTGTTTAATCCATTGTAAATAGATCCATCTATCAATAAACTTATCATATAGGATAGAAATAATTGGAAACGTTAATTTCTAATATTTCTCAATAGATAAATCCTATACTCTAATATGCCTATTCGAAAATTATGAAATCTAAGATCTCTGCTTCGTCGTATTTTCAAAGCTTACTTAACACGTTTGTAGTCGGTAATTTTGAAAAAAATCTTAAAGAAAATCGCAAGTTCTTATAGTTAAAACAAACATGTGTATCTGAAGAGGTTGCAAATATATTAAAGTCAATAATAGATGTTCTACCTACTCATGTTTTACTCGCGGTGTTAATACAAAAATTACTACTTTATATTACATTTTGCCATATCACTTATCAACTAGACTATAACAGAGCTCCAAATTAATCCTGCAAAAATTACATCGGTAAAAGGAAAAAGCTACTCACTCAATGTTACGTTGGGAGGTCCCACGATCTTCGGACAGACCAAGAAGAGCCCCAAGTTGAATCGTACACTCACGACATTGGCAAAGTTACGTGGTTGAAAAGGACTATTCAATTTTTCCTCGGTGTGAAGCCAAGCAGGACCGACGAGTGCTGTGCTGAGAGCAGCGAGCGCCGCGATTCCACAAACCACGCCACATCTGGTCAATCTAATGCCACCAGGGCCACCCGAGCAGCACATCTTCGTCTATGGGATTCCGCACTCTCTTCAGGAAAACATTCTACATAATCTATGGAATCATCTCACCGATTTCAACCATCCTCTCCTTTCTTTTCGGCTAGAAACTTCTCGCGAACTTCGACACATTCTTATACGATTTGTTCTCAAGTTCAATACACTGTCTTTCTTCCTGCGTCACTTTTATACTTAAAGTTTCACGTATTCATCATAGTGCGTCCTTGAATACAAAACGACGCTCCTGGAATGGTGTCTTATTGTTTCCGTTAAGCATCCTAGAAAGAACAAAATGAAAAACAAAGTTAGTACTTCATTGAAAACATAATTTAAATAAATAAATTTATATATATATTTATTTATATTTATATAGGTAAATATTTCTCAGTGATTTCTCCTTGCAAAATTTTTTATATTATAAAAAGATAATATTACATATTACATATTATGATTGTTAAAGAAGATGAATATGAATACGATAAAGGCTCTCGATTTTCACAGCGAGTCTAAACGTAGGATGTTTCAAGCCGATGGCCATTTGTCGCTCAGCTAACGATACTGTCATTCTCGTTCGACGAAAGCGAATAATCCGACCAAGATAAGCGAGTTATCGAGGTACCATCGAGTTTGACTTTATCGTACGCCTCTTGGGATCCGTTCTCGTGACCGTCGCGTGCCACCACCGTTTAATTCGCAATGAGAACTCTCGCGGTTGGTGCTCAACACTGATTCCCACGTTGAAACGAAAGTTGTAGTCGCGAGCAAATAATTGATTGAGGAACGTTTGCAATCAAATTGAAAGTTTTCCCTGTCAAACGCTGTCAGCACGTCAACATCAAATAATTTTTTTCTTTCGTGCAAAACAAACTAAAAAGCGTTGACGTTATTGCAACGGTATAGAGTTACTTGATACTCGTTTAACTTTGCTTTTTCATCCAAATCCCATCTGTTTGGATTAAATAAAAACAGTGGAAATAAAATGAAAGACAAAACGAAATACCTCTGAAATAAATATTTGTTATCATTTCCTAATATCTGATAGCGTTTCGTTTCGACCAATCACTCTTCCAGAAAACGAAATGCAACGTAAAACTGATCGATTCTACAGTTCTGACGGGACGGCCGTTCATCGTTTTCGAAACTGGCATTCGGTTGAACAAAGAATAGCGCAGCCGGTTGTTTACCGGATCAGAAATGTCACTGAGCTAGTTTTATCGATGCTGGTGTCGGAACAGCGGATGTTCCGACACGGACGCGTACGGAATTCGTTGACTGTGAAACAGATCAGACTGACAACGGTCTGGATAGATGAAAAAGGGGGATGGAAAAAAACCACCGCGTGAATTTGTTTTAAATGGCGTGCAACGCTAACTACTGCGACCAACCGCTTCATGAATGACAGACATATGCCTGGATTCCATTTGGTCCTTAATATTCTCGAAGAAACCTGATCCAATCTAAATTTTTATTCCATTCGTTATGGATAAAATCTGGATTTATCCTGTTCACGGTTCAATTCCCTCTGGTACGAAGCTTGTTCAAAGCGAGAAAAGATAATGAAATTCTTGTTAGAATTGGGGATTTGTACGATAAATTAACACCGTTACTGATGTTCCAGAGAATCAATTTTAATGCTAGACGATTGTCGAATTTTTCACCTTTTGGTCCACTTTGTGCGAATATTATCATAAGTCTCTAAGAATTTCTACTACTCCTCCTTTCACAAACCCTTTATTTGATAAAATATATGAAATTAATGAACACATCAATAAAATTGGTATCAGCAGATTGCGTACTGCAACTGTTTATATTTCGCCGATAATCATTATTTTATGTGTATTATTTTAGTAGATAACATACCAAGCTTTCATAGAATGGCAAACATAAATTATACCATAAAACTATCTATTCCTCGACACGGTTGAAACAACATCGAGGAATGCCGTTTCGATTTTAAGTAGAAGCGTTTGATACCTGTCGGCTCGTATTTTTCACACTTGGCGTAATTTTACGATACAATGAAACCGCAGCTTATAACCGGTGACCTGATGTTTAAGCGACGCGCATGCAGCGGAATAAAGCTTTTTCGAAACGGCACCGGGTGGCATCGTAAACGGGAATTTACTTCCGCGAGAATATTTCCGTCTTCGTAAATATAGCCCCGGCGACTTCCTGTCGTCGCGCAAATTTCCGTCGAGAAGTTTACACCGTTCGCTCGTTCTAAGCAGCTGTGCCACCAACACTCATTGAAATCCACGGATTTTCGGAAGTTACGCCTCGCAAATTGCCTCGCTCTCTTTTCTAACCGTCGTCGTCCACATCCTCGCTGTCGATTCAACTTTTCGATCGCGTTAACCCACTTTCTCTTTTTTGTTTATAATTTCGGCGAACCTTCTGAGGAATTACGGAAGCTTCATTAGCAAGAGGCAACGTCGATTTATCGACGAGTATTTTAATGAGCTCCTTTTAAAGGGCAATTTTATTCCTCTAACTGGGTCACCAGGAAGGGAACGGAACGAAACGAAAGAGACAATGACAATGAAAGATTCCTTATTTCTTCGAAGCACTAACAGCCGGGGAAATATCAGAGATTCCAGATATTAAAGACTTAGAAGCAGAAAATGGTGATCCTATCGATCGAAGGATAACGTAAAGCACATAAAATTACCGAGTCGTGGAGCAAAGAGATGGCTCGGTAAAAGGTGTCGTCACGCTCGTGCTCATTTTCCAATCGGACGTTTATTATTTTTGTCCCGATATAAAAATGAATATTTATGGTCCGTTATAAAAATAATTGTCCGATAATAAGAATGAGTTTATGGAACATCATCGCAAAGTCAGTACTTTAACTCGAGAAATAAAAGCTTGGTAAAAAAATGGATAGTCGCGAGTCTAATGATTTACTTTCCTTGCGAACAATTAATTCATTTCACAGGCTAATGAAAATATAAAATATGGTATTACCATTATTGTTTCGTTTTTTCTGTTTTTCTCACTCATAGACGATATCGGGGAGTACTAACAAGAATCCAATTAAATCGAACACATATCGCAGTCTTTGGAATATAAGAATCCTATTGCTCGTACTGCTCTCTATTATTCGGTTATTCCATACTTGTGCACGAGAACGTGAAGTAATACGAAAAAAGAACTCAACTTTCCTCCGAGGCCCGACCGAACCACCCACGATGTGGGAAATGTGGTGGCGATAATGGTATCCCTCCTAGCATCCGCATACTGCGATCACTAGCTGGGTGGTAGGCACCTTTTTCAACCACCGCGATAACGGCAATTGGAATTAATTTCTTCGAGAGCGGGCAAACGTTTTAATGGTTTCTCTGTATAACTAAAAAACCATTAACGGTCTGCACCTATCGTTTTCCCCGGAGCACACTATTCCATCCAAGAATGGCGCGTTTTTCAACTCTCTCCAAAACGATTTCTGCTTCTCATCGAAATTCGCAGCTTCTTCCATTCTAGCTCGACAAATATTCAATTTTATCGTGTTACTTTCTCATTTACAATATACCTCCTGCTTCTACAATGAAAAAATTATATGTTGAATGTAATTTAAGACAAAGAAGATAGCTCAGCTCAGTGAAAGATTTCAACGATATATTATTTTGAAACAAATTCTTTGTTTTATTTTTGTTTTCTTCTCGTTTTCTATAGAAAGAAAGACAATGTATTTGCTTTAACGTTAATTAATTTAACACGTGTAAAAAAGTTTGTAGGTATAGATAAAGTAGTATTTTCATTAAAATGGTCATGTGATGAATATACTGTATACATTTGGCCCTGCTCAAAGGAAATAAAGTAACCTAGAAATCATGGTTAAAAGACGTAATTAAATCCTCACCATATTTCATGCAGCTTTCATCTCTTTCAGTCGAAATTCATTGGTAACTGGCGAGGGAGAAGTTTTCGTTCAAAAGCGTACGACAGTTTTTCCAGGTCCCGGTGAAGAGCATTCCAAGAAAGCGAGAGAACATCAAAGAACGTTAGAACAACCGTCGGCATTCGCTCAGAAACCACTGTGGGATTTTTCAACTTTTCTCATCGGAACGTCGAACCTGTCGTGACAGCCGCAAACTTTTTCAACAAAAAAAACCGATCAGAAAAAGGGAAACAAGGGTGTAAAAAGAAAAGAAGTCGAGGGGCCGCGTGTCACTCATGAAAGGTGAACGAAGAAGGCGAGAGCAAGCTTGGCACTGATCTTTCCAGGCGTGAATCGTGGTGGGTTCGAACTTTTAATTACCTGATACTTAAGAAACGGTCTACGAAAAGAGAGAAGAAAAAGAGAACTGCGGAGAAAAGGAAGAGGAAAGTTGGAAAAAAAAGAAGCGAATAAAATGGCCCGCGAAACGTGCAAGCCTAGGAGCGGCTTGCGTTTGCGGAACAGACTTAAATAACCACTCGAAACTGCTTCCTAACAAGAACGAAAATCTTTCAAGTATCCTTCTCGGACGAGGCAGCAATTTGAACTTCGAACGCTGCAACGCTCAGTTTTTTTCAATTAATTAAACCAAAAGTATTGAGAAGCCCCGGTCGACTCGTATAAATTGCAACATGAGAAATGATCCTGTAATTGGAAACTATTTTTTACATCGGTCGTGGGGGGAAAAAAATATAAAAACTGTTGATTCGCAAAAAGCAAACACGTTATTGGAAAAATTCCAATACGAAGATGGGAAAGATGAATTGAAAGATATATTCTCCGAATGTTTCATTCTTTGTCGTATATGATTTTTCTTCTCGTTAGTTGAATTTCATAACATGCGCTCGATTTCGTCGACATGAAATTCTGATTTCACTGAAAAGATCGAACAAGCAGTTGCGGATATTATATTTCTTGCTGTATTGCTTTCAATCGTAAAATGATTTCTTCCTACGTTAGATTAATGCGAGAAAGCATTTCTTGTTATTTCTTCAAAATATCCTGAACAATTTTGTACGCCATGCAAGATTTTATCTGGTTTTGCTAGAACTGTAACTCGCAACTCTCGTGAGTAATGGAATGGCAATTCATTCTTGGACAAATTCAATAAGAGTCGGTGATCAATCATGGAGTAATGCTCATCGTGAAATCATTTGTATCGTTTTATCATTAAAGATAATCTATTACGAAAAATGTAATCCGCTTTACAATGCAAGATTAATCTTCCCGCGTGAACAAGAATAAGCTGACCGCGTAACTGGGCAATTATTCTTCTATACTCCTTTTGCATTATGCATAAAAAGAAACACGAATATCGAATGAAGTATTGCAACAATAATAAATATTTCTGACATTTCTACGAAATAATCTCTAAACTTTACAAACAAGAGATCATGGAAAGAAATTAATCATTTCAGACGCAAATGTTTCCAATCCATACTGTCCCCAAAATATATTACGTGTCGTTAATGCAACGCGTTACCGATTCCAAAATTATCAAACAGAATGAAATAAAATTAAATTTAATGCACGCAATCAGATCAGGAAATTGCTTTCATTTCATAATATCAAGTTAAAACGATCGAACGCGGCTTCTTTAAAATTCGCGATCAACGAGCAAACGCGAATCTCGCGGTTGATTTTTCGTCACCCCTCTCCATGCGTCGACTCTGTATTTCCCAGTAGACGAGTCTCGGTATATTTAATTGAAAAACATGTAATTCGTAATTTCCCAGGAGAGACGTCCGCGCGACTGCTCTTGATCGTTAAGCTTCGCGATGAGAAATCCATAGAACAATTTCGGAATAACGTTGAGCGTTCTCCTCCTCGTTTCTCTGTTTCTTTTACATTCCTTTGCTCGTATAGATTCCAACTTAAATAAATTAACGCGCACCCGAGCCGCTTCTCTTTCCGTTTACTCGTACTTATTCCTGTTAAAACGTCGATCTTCGTGCTAAGTTTACTTAGGATCGTCCGATTTAAATCTCCGACTCCAGCATTCATTAAATTGGTCGACTTAAAGGAGATGAATAAAACTTCTAATACAATGAAGTTATGATTTCTTTTGGGTCCTGGCACTTATCCGTTTTAATAGCACGAAACGACTGGAAAAGTTTTATGGATAAAGGTACGTAAGGACATTTTTCGAAATTTACGTAAAAAGGATCATGATTCGCCATGTATATTTTTCATTTAAAATGTAATTTTTATACTTTGAAATTTGTTATTTTGCAAGAAGAGCTAGGCAAATGAACATAGTGGAAAACGAATAGCTTTGTTCTAACGATTCGGTGACATATCAAAAGAGATTTAAACGCGACCTAGTTTTCAAAAACTGCGGAGTTTCAATGTTTTTAACATTTTTTGTAACCCATGGTAACAAAAACGTTCATTAGCACCATAAAACAAAGATTATAGCTGAAAGTACCGTGTATTGACGTTTTTAAATTACATATGAAATGTTCAAACACGAATAGAAATGGATGCGAACTAAAAAAACGTAGTTGTAAAAATTGAAAAACATTTTCACAGAAGGTTTAAAAAAATTCAACAAAAGAATTCTCTTTTATTGAAAAAATGTTTGAAGGAAAACATTATCGTTCGATTAAACAAGACTTAAACAAAAATGTCTAAATAAAATCTTAACATCCACTAAAGATATTTCTATACTAATCACATGAAATTTTGTTTGCGTTTACGTTTGTTGCATCGACTTAAATTTTCCAATAAATATAATTCTCAAATTTCGTGACAATTAACGTGTATGATCGTTCGATAACGTTTTCTCATAAGATTTTTATACTAGCGTGTTATCATATATTTCAACGCTATCATTTATCCTCTCCACCACCATACTGACAGGTTCACAGTAAATAGTAACAGCGTAGCTCAGTTTCCGGAAATAAAAGACGTAAACAATTTGCGGGGAAAATGTGGCGTGCCTCGGCTTACGAATACACAAGGGAATATTGAGCCGTTTATTTCTCTGTCCTGTGAATCATCTACACGGAGATAATAATTCGTCGACCACGAATTACAATTTATCTGAAAATGTTCTTTCACAGTTACAAAATTGAAAGTCACGTCTAATTAACTCGTAATTATTCAGTTCTCTATTCCATTACTTCCTTCTGCAAAATTTATTTAAAACAGCTTAGTTTTGGTACAATTGGTAATCTTTGTTTGAAAACTTTCATTATTTCTGTTCCTAGATTGCTGCTTAATTAAAAATTTAAATGTAAAAATTGTACAAACTATGTCATAATATATGTTAGAAGATATATTAATTGAGCTTAATTAATTTGACCATTTTCTAAGTTCAATTAATCAGAAGGTAATTAAATATCCATCAAATTCCATGAATGATTAATCTTATACAAAAGAGCCCTAAGGCTCATTAATTACGAAAGTATTAATTTGAATAATCTGTATATGAATATGAATATTATTTAGTTAGAGATAATTCTTCGAAATAAAAGGAAACTTATTCCTTCATATATATGTATATTACATCTAATGGTTGATAAAATGACGAGATCCTCGAAATGAACGAAATAATATTTTTTCAACATGTAAACAGAGTCTCGAATTTGTATTTCTTACAAAAAATTGTAAACACGCATGTTTACGAGATACGCATTGCGACCTACTAAACCATGTTGTTATCAAAATTGTACACGGTGGGAAAACCTTTTCTATGATGTGGTCTACATTAATTAATTAATCTCTCTTTAACTTACTACTTTTATTTAAAATCTACAATGGTAATAATTCATTTCATTGTCTAAAGAATAATCCGTAGACCGGAGTCGGACTTTCGAGAGAATACCATGGTACAGAATCGTACAGAAAATATCAGAATAATATATTCATAATCCCCTGCTACACACAAAGATAAAAGTATCACTCGTTACTATATTTCTGGTATGCACAGTATCTTCTGTTCAACTACGTAGAAAGGGAGGAATATTGCGTTCCAGCGTTGTTAAATTAATGATTCAATCAAATCAACTCTCACGTTTCGATGCATATTGTAAAAGTTCCGAAATAAATATGAAAAAGAATTCAACTATTGATTCTTGTTAAATTCGCGAAATTATTGAATTATTTCTGGTTTACTTTGATTTTCAAATAAATTTTATGAACTCCGTTTTTCATTAGTACGAAATCAAATCTTTCATTAGCATGTTACAAGCTATGGATAAAAATATACTCCAAATTTCAGGCATGTGTTCTTGTAGTCGTTATAGTCATTATTTCATACACTCAAATAATTTAACAAATCATCGAGATTCTATTAATTCCAAAAGTTATTATAGAACACTGGCGCCAGTTTTATCATAACAATCGATCTTTCATTCGAGCGATACAATTTTTTAATATCAATAAACCCACATGAAATGCCATAGAATCCTATATTATCGACGGAGTCTAGCGTTAAAACGTCAAAAATTTTGCATGAAAACCACTTAATTCTAAGATACCCAATTATGTGTGACATACCTGTACTTGAAATAAAGTCACCAAAATCCAGATGTACAACGTGTATGTAGAAGTTCCACCATTCGATCACTATCCGTCAGGAATAGTCACGTTGAACGATGCATAAATGACGCGAGTGTCTGCATAGTGGGTGGAGGTAGCCGGTAGCACATTTGGACACTGAACTGTCACGAGAATATAACACACAGCTGTAACAGAGGCTCGCGTTGCTCGAGAAACGTCGTATCAATCCGTTCGTACTCGACGGCGGCCGGAGGCGAACTGCCCTTCGTAACGCGCGCGCCACCACCTAAAGCGTGCCAGCGATTCTATCCGAGTGCTGCAAGGACAGGCGAACTTGCACGAGCTTTTTGCAACGGGCTTTCTTCGGTATAAACGTGTGTGAAATCATGTCACAGTATGCTTTCTCAGATTTACAACGTCTACGATTGATTAGTAAAGCTATCCTGGCAATTCTAGTTAACCGCTATTCAATTTCAATTCCATAATCTTAAATTAACAACACTATCTCTAAATTAACAACAACTGTAATGCGAATATTAAGACAATCAATATACAACAAGACAATACATATATATAATACAATAACAGACAATAACAATAAGTCGAAGTATGAAACATGACGCGTAACAAGCTATTGGCATCATATTTAATTTTTCGAACGATTACCATTGATCACCCTTTCGTAATCACTTTCTCGTGATCACGTACTCGTACAAAAAATTAAACACGATGCCAATGGTTTGTTACGTGTCATGTTTCATACTTTGATTTATGTTTCGAAAGAGAATATTCGAATGGACTTTCGATGGAGCGTGATAGTCTTAATATTTGTATGATGTGGGATGATATTATTCATTTGAGGTTATGAATTTGAAATTGTAATCTAATTGCGGTTTACTAGTATTTGAATTATCATGGGTGACTTGATATAGGAACTGAAGCATGTAAACGACGCCAAGAACATTCTACTTTTGCAATGATTACACACGTGTCGAAAATTTGACACAAATGATATATGTAGACTTAAAATCTCCAAATACCTTAGTTATTTCTATCTCTGGAGCCGAGTTGAGCAGTATTAATGATATCTGGCACTGTTAATTACGCTAATCACTTAAATAATGTACAAAAACTGCAGAGCGCGACGTATGCTTGTGAACCTCAAATTGGCGGGAAGCGTAATGGCGGAAATCAAAGAATTCAATCTCAATCGACATTAATTCGGCGCACCACCGATAGATAGTGGTAGTATCGATCTAACATCCGCTAGTGCAGCCGCGAAATACGAACTAAATATTTTATATATTTATTAATAATTTACGAGCTATTGCGTTTAATATACTGCAAGAACTATTTCGTTACAATTGACAAATGAATTTCCGAGTATCCGGTGAAGGCATCAAACGTAAAATATATTAACGCTTAAATAATTGATTGACATATAGAGAACAATGCCTAACAAGGTACTAACAGGAACTTTAGTTTCCAAGCGATTAAACTTTCACGATGAAGTAATTAACTGCATATATTATATCTCGGTGTTATTAAAGTTACAGAAATTCCTCGTACAGTTATGTAGCAGTCTATTGTTTTACACTGACTTGCTAACTATTACGAAATGATTATATTAGTATCGGAAAGCATTCCTATATTGTTTCTTGTTTAATTATAACATGCTTAGAGTATGCAATCTGAAACTACTCTTAATAAGATGTCTAATCATCAAACACATATCATAATAATAATTACTATCTTGTTCTTTTGCATTTTTGCAAGCGATGTTTACGATATTCAATAAACTTAATTTCATTTTCTTCACACTTTTATATCATTCTTACGTAGGTATTTTTAATATTGTGCTTTTCTAAAAATTGAATTATCCAATTAGCAGAATGTCCTATTCTTTTTTCTAGAAATGCCATATTATTTAAACTGTAATTTATATATAATACTTTTCGTAAAATTATATTAAAATTTATTAAAGAAAGGGAACAGAGTACACTTTAAAATTTCAAAATTCAATATCAAATTTTACATCTCATATCTGGAATACAGGTCATATCTGGAATACATAGTTAGCACACAAATTCGTACCTGTTTCCAATGAATTACTATTTTAGATTATGGTACATTAAAATCTATCCAATAGACGTTCAATAAAGTTTGGCAAGAAAGGGAATAATGAGAGAATTTATGTCGGGACCTATGAGCTCAAGCAATTCACTTTGCATTCTAGCGTACGGATGCAGTCTGCTGCACGAATTCGCAATACGCATACACGCCTCCACACGAAGCGTTGTATATAATTGTGTTATAATAGCTATCGCAGGTGTCGGCTCGTTAAATTGTTAATACATTGCTGCATGAGCCTCGCAGAAATTCCACCGATTAATGTTGTACCATCGTACAGATATTACCTTCCGTATGACACTTTCATTTTCGTAGCGACCGGAAACAACGTTGAGCGAATTCGAATAATGGACATTGCAATCTCGTGGAAAATTAATCAATTAAACTACCAAATGAAATCGATACTTCCTGTTCCAATTAATAAGAGTGATCTTCTTTTATCAAATTTTGTCGTGACTATTCCGGAAATCGTATCGCACAAAAGTTTTAAATTGCAACAGTTGTTTATTACAGCATTAATCTTATTTAAAAAAAATTATCGTGCTTTATTTAATAATTTTATTTAATATGAAATGTTAATTCCTTTTCCATAATATATGAAATAGTAAAGATAGCAATTGCGAGATTCAGATCCGGTCAATAACATTACAGCCATTCTAACGCCAGACGTGAACGTCTAATGATAATTAATTGCCGAGAAATGTTGAGAATAATTAATCGTTGGGAAATAATTAATCGTGCCGGATGATAAAATAAACATGATTCGACCGTAATTTATAATGTGCACGTGGTGGACGGCAAAATCCTCAATAAGCCCTGAAAAAATTTGCTTCTTCATAAAGTTATTAAGCACTCTTTTCCAGCAAACTGCTGCAGCATTAACGAAATTTGTGTACTCTCTAATTCTTAAATACTAAATTCTTAAATAAAGAATACTAATAAATAGTATCCTTAAGTCCTTAAATATTAAAGAAGTCAAATGAAAAATATAAAAAAACACACATACCATATAGTTGCAAAAATTTTATCTGACGCAGAATATTTAAAGCCTACAAACTTCATAATCTACAATATTCGATACGGTTACCTCACATACATGTACCTTCAACACTTTTGATAACCTGTTCGATATTCCAGGCATAACTGCCGAAATTCAAGAAACGATACACGTAGCAGAAAAACGACAGCCGCGGGAGCGAAACTAACACCAGCGACAGAAATACCCGCCAGACGAAACTCGCTCCCTGTGCAAAACCGATCGATCAATCCTGAGGAAGCAATAGAGATTCGCGTCCCGCATTATCATTTTCCTCAACGTCGTATGTAAAAACTCATTATAAAACGTGCACGCGCATAAAAATTTCTTGTGATTTATAGAAGCAACATATAGTGAGAAACTAGTACAGGAATAAAGATATCAAGGGATAGCGAACGTTAAATAAAGTTACGTATTGTTATCGAATGAATATAACTTCGATAAGTTGTGTACAATAAATTGTTTGCAAAATCAGCAGAGATTTGGAAGGCAAAAAGGAGTGAAGAAGAGTTGAATCATTTGGAGAATGAGGTTTTCAGAGGACATGATCTATCCTGAGGTCATATACCAGGGTCGAAGGCCACGACAGATACGGATATAGCACTGCAGGTGAAGATATACGCGTCAGAGACATCCACGCTGGGATCAAGGAAACCGCTAAACTCCGATAACAGATCTCTCCTAGTATGTCTCTTAGGTCCGTTAGCTAAATTGCCTGTTAAGTAACATCATGGTAGTAACCATTAAAGACGAATGTTTAATTATGTTTTAATTAAGCATTACAAATTGGGAAACAAACTTTGTAATATTCTGATAATTTACGTTGCGTAATCTATGTGATTAGGAACACGTGATAAATTTGAAGTCTGATTATCATGGGTTTGAGTGAACGGAAATTTAAAAATGTATAAGTATTTTATGTAGTAAGTCATTGTATTGGCTGTTTAAGTCTGCATGAATGTTGTGGATACCCTTTACAATTACTACCCCTTACGATTTGTGTGTCGGTTTGATTTGGCTTGATTCGGTTTGATTTCGGTTCACCCTAATTCGATGTAGTTACCGGCGCAGCCAGCATAACGATTTGCGGTCGCCTACAATTTACCTTGGTGTTTGTCTTTTAAATTTTAGCTGCGGTTCACGAACAATTTAATTTTGTTAACATTCCGAAACCACAAAAAAAAAAAAAAAAAAAAAAAAATATAGGACATATATCGTGTTCTTTCCGTGATCTATCACCGCTTGAAATTTGCGGCATTGTAGTTCGTTTTAAATAGAGATCAGATTTCAAGAAAGGACACATATTTGATGGAAATTGATAAAACCTAGCTCTTTGCTGTAAAAAGAAATGTTCATGTTAATTTGACTCTAATAAACGAAATAAATCTCATTTCTCAAGCCTTGTTAACTAACCCATCGTTTGAATAGTACGATCGGAATCAAATGGCTTGAAAATTATATACGAGGCGGGAATAACGTCGATGAACTGCTTTAATGTTCAAAGGAATCTAATAGATTTATGCTATTGGACAAAATCGATATTGGACCGTACAGAAACGTTTCCCTACGATACTAAAACTTGCTCAAATAATCTATTCAAGTATCCACATAACGTACCAAACATAATGTATCAAAATTCTCTCTGTACATCATTCCACGTAGTATATTCTTTTCGTTTAACGATCGTTTTTCCAGTGAGAATAAATATCCTTTGAAAGGAATCCTATTTACAAGCATGAAATATTTCGGTCGATACTTCGCCGAAAGAACATATCAGATCCAGCATCGGCTACGAAACAATTCGACAACGTCATGAATTTCAAAAGGTATAATTCTAAAGGGAGATAGATCCATCCCTCGAGATAACCATAAATCATAAGATAAGAAACACTCCCATCGAATATAATCACATTTAATGGACTTCTTCGAGAGATTTTGTCTGATCTCCATTGGGAACAGAATTCGAACTCAAAGAGGGCGGAAAGATACGCGTGATGCCGACACGTGGCGTCGAACAGTCAAACAATGGCCATAGCAAATGACGTGTTAAGTGACCAAAGACAAAAGTATAGGTGCGGAAAATCAGGTTCCATTGTATGTTCCTTGTAAACTTCGCTCTTCATACCAAATAGGTCGAAGTACGACGTGAATGAAGGGCAGAGAGAAGCAACAGCGGAGTGGCAGAGGGAGAGGATAGAGGAGACTCGAGAGCTGTTTCTAGCCCATCAATCATGGTATTTACGTGCGCAGGCTAACCTCCACGTGCTAGCCGGCACAATGCTGAAAGCTCGTCGAAAGGAAAGCCCTGAGTTTACCGAGAGAGCTTCAGAAACCCCATTCGCAAAGCTCGCTCTTTCTATAGCGTCGACTATTCTTCGCATAATAATATCTAACAAGTAACGGAGCTTCTAAAGTGCGAACGATATGAATTAACGCGAAAGAAAGTGAGGACCTGATCATATAGGAATATTTATATAAAGCAAGAAATTTTACGCTACAGCTATTAGTTTTCAATATCTATCATGATATATTATACAAGTACATTGAAGTGATATAATCAAAATAAACGTCAGGTACATGGCGCAAAAAAATGAGTACCTTTATACCATAATATCATTTAATGATGATAAGTTTGCCAAAAGCCTCTGCATATATCTAATAAATGAAAGAACAAAGTTGTTATTACGTCAATAATTTTAGTAAAGCTTCAATATTGCAGCTTTGTATCGTAATTTAATATCTGGACATTAAAAATTCTGGTAAATGAACCGTTTAGTATCGGTGTAATGCAGCATTCATAAATTATAGTATCGCAGCAATATTCAGATAAAATAAGATTTAAAAATGTGGGCATGTAGATATGTAGACGACACTGTATTTAGACGGTTACATGGTAGGGAATTTACATAAATGTATAATGCAATCTTTTATCTCGACGTATGCTTAAATATTCGTCCTACTCTAATAAATATATGTAATATAAAGTGTCGTATATGTATTTTGAAAATAGAGTCGAAGTGTAATATTTTTGTATTCCACCAGCGATCTTCCTTCTTATCTCGAATTCCAGTACAGTCGTACTGGGTCCAGGTAACCCGCAGGTCTGCAATTTTCTTCCCAAACTGTTATCAGCTTCTCTAGAATCCCCTACTTCTCTGTCTTAACCTGCTTTCTTATTCATTCGTTTTATCTTATTACGCTTTCCCAGAAACGATTTCGATATAGTACAGTAATCTTTAGTTCCTTACGCTTGGGAATAGCATGGAAACAGCATGGAAATCTCTCTTCTGAGACGAGAGTGCAACAGGACGAAAGGTACAAGTACACGTTCGTAGATTCACACAAAGATACTTCGCCGTATATGAGTGCCCTCAGTTTTAAATATGCTACGAAATATTACATCCGAAAATTAACATAAACTCGTCAAATGTTTCCTGAACTATTTCCTGGCAACACGGGAGCTACACCACATTCGAAGGTCAAAGAATTTTAATAAATCGCAACACTGCTTCTTCTATCTAAAATATAAACGCTTTCCACAATTCTTGTTAATATTATTCAATTAACGATACTACTTTCTTTTTTAAAATAAAACTCATTAATTCCACGAGGGAATGAAACGTCTCATAAATTCGCGGAAATTCATGGAGTAAAAAGTAAAAATGTTTATTCTCTAAAGTAGTAATCCCAACGACATTTCCATAGTGGAAAGCCGTTTTGCGTGCAGCTTGTGTGTCATCAGGATCTACGATGATATTATGATAAGGTAGCAAAATTCCACGGTCTGTGTAGATGCTTTTCAGTAGAGGACAAAAGCGTGTCCGACAGAGTAGCTAATTGTTCGCCGACTGCATTACAGGTGCATCAACTGTAAAACCAGGTACACGCAGCTCGCACAGTACCCCAGTCTAATTGAGCAGACTGAGAGACTTCCAAGCAGACTGACGCGACTGATGCACTTTTACAAAACATCCGTCCTCGTTTCAACGAAATAAAGCCTAACAAAAATTGTCGAGCGAACTGTCAGGAATAAATCCATGTATTTCAATATGCGCGCCCAATAAAGATGCGTTGGTACGAATGCACTCGAGCAACAATTCGATGAATGAAATTGCTGGCGCCCGTGTGTCGAGAAAGTAATTTGTGGTAAAACGAGTCCTTTCAACTTAAAGCACGATCGAGTGTACGTGGTGATTCAGGATGCAAAATACACTGTTCTATGTCAGCTCCAAATTCTATGAAAGCTTTCACGATTTTCATGGTGAGTAGAAACTCTTGCAGATACCAGCGAAACGTGCTGAGAAATATTTATTCGTTGGTTATTCAATTAAAGAGATGTGGAAGTGAGAAGCGAACTATTGGTTCTCTAATATCACCAGTCGGCGAACTATCGTGCAATACGTCGCGTGAAGTGACATATGTGTTTAATGCATTAAAATTTTTTCTCTAGTTTTCCAATGATATCATAAATCGTATCCAAGTATATAAAACGACCCTCTCGATTTACCCGCTCCCCCGCGCTTCTGACCGTTTCTTTTTGAACCGAAGCCAGAACAAAATCTATCGCTGGAAAAGATCAAAGGTCAGCAATTGAGAGGCTGCACCTGTCGGTGACGACGCCTGTGATGCCATTACAGCGCGGAATTCTGCGTGGAAAGCGTCCAGACGCTCCTAAATAGGGAACTTTTATTCAAAGAGTGTCTCTGAACGTGAGATCAAATTAGTTCGAGGTGTCAGATAAAAATAAACTCCGTCTTTCTTCAGCTGCATCGCGAGAAAAGTAGGAAGGAAAGATGGAGGGGGGGGGCGAGAAAAAAAGAAAGAAGAAGAAGAAGAAGAGAAAGGGAACATTCACGCTCTATTCATCCCTTCTGCCAGCGTTCCTCCATTTTATTTCGCCGTGGCTGCATGGAAGAGCAAGGTTCGAACCAGGATGAGCAAAGAAAAGGAGCTCGAACGGGGTGAGGTCACAATGCGGATATAGCGAAGGAATAGCACGTGACGCGGAAATTCGTTTACACGGTGTCTGTACCTCTGCCCTCCTGTAATGCGTACTGATGTCCCGCGTTCCATTCTACTCCAATGACACGGATCCTGAAACTTTATTTCCTAAGTACTCTTAAGATACATTTTTATGAACGAACGCGAAGAAATTGTTCAAAACGGAGGGGGACAATTTTTTCGCTTCTAACGGAAAACCGGAAACTGTGTCTCTTTTGCTATTCTAGGTAACCAACTGTATTTTTTATTTGAAGTAACGATTTTGACAATCTTTCGTGATCCGCGCCGCTCACGTTCAGGCCATATTTCACTTGCGTTGTAAGATTTAAAATCAGAGGAAGAATCAACGAATGTTTCTCGAATATTTCTTCAGACATAAAAGTCGCCGTATTCTTAAAATTCCTGAACAATGTTCGATTCGAAGCATACTTTATCTTTCTTAGATCAAATTCCAACAATTTTCTCAAGGCAACTTCCTTCGAATCCTCGGATAACGTGTTCTAAAATTGACGTTGGAAGGGCAATTTCGAAAATTACTCGTTGTGGTGTACAGGCAGACGCGAAAGGGGGCTGAATTGCCCCCTTCCATGCCTTTGGAGGGCTGAATTACCAACCCTACATCCTGTGAGTGACGTTATCACGGTGCATTTGGTGCATTTGATGCATCCGGTAGGTTCGTGCCTAGGTGTCTGTCTGTCCAGAACAGCCAAGTCACTGCATTCGATATTCCATATTGCGGAACGTTTCTGCTTACCAACAGGTACAACCTGCTCAGCTGTTATTTGCATTTACCTTTACCCTAATAGCAAACAATGCATGCCTCTCAAATACGATGAATCTGCATATTACTCTACTATTCAACTACAAACTCCACTAAATCTTTTATTATGTATCGTCAGGAGAGATATTATGAAAATACAATTCCCAGTCTAACTTTAACACGATGATGATCAGCTATTTCATGTTAAAGGCAACGTGTGCCATCGGCTGCGTCCGTAATTAGATAAAGAATTTTAATGATTTTCAATAACGAATTAATTGTACAATTATACAGTTATTCATTCTTACGATTATGCAATTTCTTCCATTTCCATTAATTTTTTTAAGGTAAAAATCAGAAACTTTGTAATATAGCAAAAGCTTCGTTCAAAAGGAAGTACACTTTTCGATAAGACTTACAATACTCTCATTCTCTGTCATTCTAATTAAGTACTCCGTACCCACTTAGCGCAACACTCGCGTCCGTGCACAAAGTTCGCCGGTCAATCGAAAGTTTCGTCGAAGTTAGCGGGGGAATTTAATTGAAGTAAATATTCCGTACACTGACGAAATACGTGCATGCACGACCACCATCCTTTCGAAGACGATCGCTTGTCTTGTATTTGTACACTTGGAAGATACAGGCTTGTTCCCGCGGTTTCTGCATTCTCCAGAATCCAACGACTAATTCCCTGCAGTCCTGCCCTCGAGTAGAAACGTGAGACACGGAGGTGTAGTATCATGGAGGTCGTGTGTCGTAATGGCGATAACCTTTATGGCTTCTGCACCAGAGATACCAACTATGTATGTCGCTACGTAGCTACGTCTCAAAACTGTACTCACTATAACACTGCGGATGTTACGTGATTTCATCCACTTTGTACGTTTCTGGGACGCGATTGTTCCAAGTATCAGATACTCTCATTGCTTGTGAACATCGACGTTTTCGCCACTTGTTTCGATCCTTCCTTTGTTAATAATATCTGATGCCTGCAATACGATATGTCGAAACCAGCGAACTTTCAGTTCAATATACGTAGCTTTTGACAAGGGGTGGTATTATTCGAGAGTTTGTTAATTATCATTATATAAATTCTGAATTTATTTGGAACGGAAGCACGTGGTCTTTTGTGTCGTGAGAAATTATCGATGCAGCGTGTTGAATGTTACCTAGGAACAACGTGCTGCAGAAAATATTCATTGTATGCGGTGCTAAAGTATCGACGAATAAATACATAAAAATCGACGCTGCATGTGTGGCACGTTACATAAAATAAAATCTCAGCTTGGGAACATTGAGTTATATTCTGATAGGTATACGCTTTTTAAGATGATGTTTTTATTATATCCTACATGTGAATATATTACTTCCATAAATCTTTTACTGGACAGTTTTTAAGTTAATGAAATTTTAATTTGATTATTTTTTAAATTCTTGGATTCTATCTGTTTTTTTTTTTTTTTTTTTTTTCTTGAAGATGTAGAGAATCTGGGAACAAGGAGAATGTACATACATAATTTGGTGTAGTGAATCGATCGAATCTCAATTTAGATGGACCCGTCATACAAGACGAATATTTCGCTTCGTCGAGCAACCTCTCCAGCAATAGACGTTTCAGATACACGGAGATAAGAGCGGTTGGGTATTAGGTTGCACTCCTGGGTTTGCATCATCCCTCAACCCTGACCCTGCATCCCTTGCCATACATACATCTCCGTAACCTCATGGTTAGCTACTCTATACAGTGCAACAAATATTCACTACCATACTAAATTTTTCTGACACTGGATGGATAAAATATTCCCAATCTTCTATTTTAGCTTTGAAATCGCATTCGAATACAATATAAAAATGACAAAAATGTACGATAGTCATGAAAAATATTATCCAAAATGTGACGAGTTTTAACGGCTGCAATAGAGAAACACAAATATGGTCAAACATTCTAAGCGCGAAAGGCAATAGAAGGTTCTCTGAAATTAAATAATTGTCCAAGATTTCATGTTGATTTTAATTATACCAGAATGAAGGAAAGAAACGAACGCAGTAAGCGTTCTGCCAGCAAATAACCAAAGTTTCCGATTCAAAACTGTAACGAAGAAAGGATAAAGCTGGAAAAAGTTCCCCCTAACCACTATAATATTTGCATAATCGTACGTAACAATTATCGTTCATCGGACTAGGGGAACTAGATCCAACTGAGTTTTTCCTATCCTCAATTTGCATATGCAAATTTACATATACACGACAAATCTTCAACGAGTTTCAAAGAATAGCTACCCGTCGAAGAATTCTAAATCCTCGACCTATTTAATGAAAATCTTAAACAGCATCGGCTGCTGTTCCTACCAACGAATTTTTCCTCAAATCGAGCAGTATTTTCGAAGAAATAAGGAAAAAAAGAAGACCCAAGAAGCAGAAGAATAATGCAGGAGGGTGAAAGATATCGTTGATGGTGAAAGAGGGATGCTGGCGGCACAGATCGAGCAGCGGAGGCTGTAAAAAGTAGTAATTCGCGTGGGGTCCATAAAAATGTTTATCACCGTCAATAAAAAGACTCTCTGGTCCTGGCGGGTTTCTAGCTCTTTGCCGCTCTGCCGGTACGATGCTTAACGTAAAGCTGAAAAGGAAGCCAAAAATGGACGGCGAAGGAGGCCAAGGGTGTAGCTTTAACCTTAACGACGAACCAACCGATAAAATCTACCGACCGCGGCTGTTTACTCGTTGTTTTTTGTTTTAGAAAGAATTATTAATCGCGAGACTGTGTTCTGTTCAGAAATTGTATCTGAATACCTGCATGCCCAGGTTCAGGTTTATGAGCAGGAAATATTGGAGAAAACGTTGTGAAGGTACGCGATTGGATAAAAAAATTACAAACGAGTTCTGGAATCTTATGTTATGTTATGTTAAATGGAATCGTTTTCATTTAAAACATTCGCCATGATCCCCTCGAAGGGTCCAACCAACACTCGACATCTCGTTGAGGTTCGGCCGGAAAGAGATGCCTTCGAGATGCATGTAAAATGAAAACAAAACATTTCTGATTGTGCAAAAATATTTTTTGAGTTATATGGTCGATAAGATCCCTTGGTGTTGTTTTAAATAATCACAAACAAATTAAACCTGTTTATAACTCGACGAGAGTGGATTCAATGGTATATTAGATACAATAATTTTTATTTCGAGAAACATACAAAGTTTTAATTTTGAGATAACATTTCTTATTTCCAATTATCTATCTCTTGTCTCTAAATAAATTACACTTCGAACTACAACAAAATACAAATCGGAGATACAACATTGTAATACAGCTATGTCTCGTTGTGAGAAAGAAAACGTCATTCCAACGCTAATAAATAATGTCATTATCCTCACGATAGCTTGTGTTTTCGCGCAGTACGCTGCCTACTATACGAGTCGTGCAATAGCAATTTCGCCTTGTCTCTGCATAAACTTTTATAGAGGCATTGAAAGTCTCGGGTAGTAGACGTTGCAAACACTAGTGAAGTTAAGACACCATTGTCGAGCGAAGCTAGTTCAAATTACAGTGTACCGTGTTAGAGTTAAAATTTCTAGTAACAAATTCTCTACCAGTTATATAAGAATATTCAGTATCCAATAAGCGGTAGTGTCCTATCTCCTTTAATATATCCATTTTATCGTCAGTCAATATTTTATTGCTATTGCGTCAGGGAGGTCGTCAAAATCTCTCTCAGGATTTACCGGAACGCTTGGCACGTGAGTGGAAAATAGAGCAGATGGTTGATACATGGGCAGGTTAATATAATACAAGGGATTTATCTGGCTTACCAAGCGCAAACGTTAATGAGAAAATAGATTTTGGTTTATTCCGGCTAATTGCAGCAAATTGTGACAGAGATTTAGCAATTAAGATAAATGAGACATAAGATGTGTAAATTGATTTGTTTTATTATCGAAAAAACAGTCATTAATTTCTTACTAATTCAATAAAGTTGCTAGAATTGTACAGCGTATAACGTACAATTTGTCTCTTGTCAATCTATTATAATAATATCACTAGTTAGTAAATTATTATGCATTGTGGAAATCTCATTCCAAAATTTGTTAAACTTTGTAAAAACCATATTCCATCGTAAAGGGCCTCCTATGTTACGAACACTTATTAAATAGCCAATAGCCAAACATTCTAGTTAGTTTCTAGTTTATCGCTCGTATCGAAACTCTGATGGTATTAAATTTCTAGCACAGAATTATTCCAAACATCCGTAAAGTTTTATCGAAGCCAGAATTTCGAACGTTTAGGAAACTCTCTTGTTGCAGCTGCTGCTTCTAATTTTCGGAACTACGATTTCTGCAACAACGAACTTCATGCAGCGTCGAACACCTGTTGAAAATTAAAATCAAATCCAAAATTCACCAATTTTAATCCTACTTTGCAGACACGAAAATCTGTAGAAAATACAGCGCGAAGTAACTGGAACGCTCTTGTCTTGCAACTTGCTCGTGACTTTGAGAAAGAAATATAGAAATATATTTCAATATGACAGTAACGTTGAATTTATTGTATAAATTCGTCATATTACAAGCGTAATTCGAACACAGCTTTCGTTGTTCGATTATTATTATACAAAAGCGAATAAAGAGAATACAGGACAATATTATAACAATTGTTTTACCCCGTATGAAATGTTTTCTATAATTGCAACACAATTCGCAACATGGTTTACAGAGTGTTTCTCGTTAATATAACACCGATGCGTAGTATTCTACAAACGTCCGAACTAACCACTCATCCAAAGCACATCTCATTAGTATACATGGGTTTCACGATGAACGTTTGCATTCAAGTAACAGTCGATACCCATTAGACGACTGGGCAATATTACAATAACTGGAACCAACGTGTAATTTAATAGTAATTAACGTTAGTGGATAGTGTATTGACATCGACGCAACGTCCGGAAGCATCAAAATATAATTCTCCGAAGATAGCGCTACTATGCGCACGTTAATTTTATCTTTGATGGACAAATTTAATTCTATATTTTTTATTTATTTCAAACTTCCGACGAAAACAGAAATATTTCATTGGATAGACCACCCATCAATGACCATTCATAATTTCGAAGTTATTTATTAAAATATTATTTCCAGATTCATAATTCGCTGTAAAATCGCGCGTTCGAACGTAACCCGAATATGATGAAATATTGATTACAAACATTTTACATATTCAATTTTTGACAAAACAAATTTTAACGCGAAACTAAATAAATGCGTTGATATAAATTCATGAATATTGCTGTTTCTATTAAAGCAAGCATCGACAAAAGGGATACTCTCGTTGACAAGATTTGAAATTCTTTCACGTGACGAGCAGTGTCCTACAAGCGAGGCGGTGAATTTCCATCAGGAGAAGCGATAAGCATGGTAACTTTTATCTCAGTACACCTTCCCAGTCCATCCCCTTCCGTCTAGACGCAACCCTCGTATCCATGCGACTCGCTTTTTAACATAATTTCACGTTTCATTGTCTCCGGGAGTTCCAAGTTCCTACAGGGGACCTGTGAGAAGTCCTGAATTTTAATACGTTCGTATAGCGACTGCATCGCCTTTTCCAGTCGGGACTGGATAAATTTGCGTACAAATGCGAGCGCAATCTTCATACGCAAAAAAGAAAGAAATTTCGCTGTACAGTTGCGCTCTTTGCGTCTTGCGAATCTGACGAATCTGGAAAATTGACAACGTCGCTGATACGTTTCATGATTCCATATCCCGCGAAGTGAAAATAAAATTAATATCAAACAGAAAGGAAATGAAATTAATAACTTGCATTATCTATTTCAAGCAATTATGATGAACCTAAGTAAAAGTAATTCATCTCTTATGCGAGACTTCTAAGTTACGTTATTCTTTAGCTTCATAAAATTTCGGAATTTCTGCTTGTGCAGCAGTATGCTTGCATTAGTTTTCAATTGAGTGGAACATTTTCAATGTTCCCAGATTTCAGAATGACTAATGCCAAAAGCTGGAACCAACAGAAATGCATCGTAAACTGAAGCTGTTCGTGTTCCTGGTAGCTACACGAAGTTAAAAAGGTTCGTCCTGATGTTCATTTGCTCCAACATTCGTAGTTTAACTTAAATGGCAACCAGAGACTTGCTGTATTCGATATAATTTCATATTTCATTGTCTCCTGGGTTCCAAGTTACTGTACAAAGTTTGCGGAAAATCCTGAATTTTAATATACCTGTGTAGGAAGTTTCTATCGTTCTTTCTGTTCTGCTCTTGCAGGTTTCTTGCTAACATCGTTTCCCTGCGACAAACTTATTTTCTGTTAACATTATTGCAACTATTAGTCACATCATTTGCAGTCTTACTTGAGATACTCATAAACAGATTTACGATTCATATTCTTGTTCCGAGATTATAAAAATTTCCAATTGCAGTAAGTTATATTTTATGCAAAGGTTGGTATAACGAATAATTTACAATTTGCAACGTGACACGTTTGACTCTTATTCTAAACATTTTTAAATGATCATTTTGCGAGACTGCAAACTCAGAGAATCAACAGAGTCGAGGATGAGAGGGTGAGAAAACAGCGAACTGAACGCCTCATTATTCCTAAAGCTTGACTTCCCGTAAGTCTGGTTGCGAGCTTTGCGGCACGTTCTACCCACAAACAACCCTTCTTGCCCGGGAGGCAGAAACTCCGCAATAATATCCACGAGGATCGATCACGATTCACGAAATATACCATCGGCAACGAGCAATACTCACTATAGCTAGTTGATCACATAATTTCTGAACTATTCGAAAAATAAAACGTACGATATATGGTTTCGTTCTCGATTTTCGAACGATTTATACTCTGATTTCTTGAAAGTGTTGAGCACTAAAATCAATTTTCCCCTTTCAACGTTTCCCTGTACATCTGAATCCTACGAGAATGGAAAACGATTGTTTTTGAGGTATTCTGATCTTTGCGGAACGAGATCATTCCTCGGCCAATTTATCGGCAATTTTTCTCGTGAATCGGAGAACAACGGTTTCCTAGCGAGAATCACGCTACCCTTGACAAGTTCGACGAACGACCAGCGGCCAGTCGTGGTAAAAGCCTGTGAATGAGGGGTCGAGAACAAACGAGCGCATTTTTCTGAGGGCTAAAACAAGAAAGAGAAGCCAATGGAGAGCCTTTATCACTCCGGGACGATTGCTCGTGTGTAAATACGTATTTCTTTTGTTTTCGGTCGGACCCTCATCAAATTTCCTGTCGCAGAGAAGCACCGGCTGTTTGACGGGGAACGACCTATCCCGAAAGGTTTGCTCGCGTTTCGACACGCGAGATCATTCGAAACTAACGTTACATACAAAAATTTTATAATTAATTCACGCGTATATTCATTTAAGTTAGTTACAAGATAACTTCGAGCACTCGATCTATCATCGTTTATAAAATTTCTATCCTGGGAGTTGCTTATTGTGTAATTTCTTAAGAGGCAACATCAACCACAGGTTGATACATGGGTAATGGAAAGTAAGTTATTCATGGCTCTGAGCTAATAGTCACATAATGGATAACTTTGGAAGCTTTAAAGGCACCAGATGTATCCATAATCCCTCAGACACCGAGAGCTTCTATGGGTGCTGAAGTTATTAATAGTCTCAGGAGTCTCTAAGGAGTCCACGAAAGTTGAGATATCGAATATTTCAGTATCCAAAGTATCTAGAGATTTGGTGGACACTATACAGCTAGAGCTCTACGAGATCCGTACGAGACACTCTTCATGTATTAGGCATCTAGAATCTAGACAATAGAACCAAGGGTAGCTTGGGAATTGGGCCATGGACAGATTGAGAATTTGAAAGTAAGGAACTTTAAATGTTCTTCTATATAGCACAAGTCCAGCGCTCGTGAAAATTCCAAGAATCAAGGATAATACAGGATAATACAATTCTTTTGGCAAAATGATACGATTTTTCTGCTAAAATTGTTAAATGCTGTAGGCTTTGCAGATAAATGTGTGTTGTCAAATATAGGCCAAAACTGCAAACTTCGGTTGCGTACGTGTGACCCCTCTTGGTAAACAGGAAGGAAACGAGATGCTTTACGATCGACTCTTTTGCCGGTGGCGGGCTTCCGGATTTCTTCCGCGAAATCTCTCCGCATTGCCTCTACTTGAAGATTTAAAGCCTTTCAGAGGATGGAAAACACGCTGTTATGAAAAAAGTCGTTTTACTTCGTTGTAGAATGTAGCTGAGTAATACGGCACCAATAGGTATTGAAATATTTTATGGCACGAGTATCCATTGCTCGTGACGTCAGCAACCAGATCGATCGGCTATAAAAAAAAGTGGAGTTACGAATATTATAT
This sequence comes from Bombus flavifrons, assembly GCF_040668555.2. Lineage (NCBI taxonomy): Eukaryota > Metazoa > Arthropoda > Insecta > Hymenoptera > Apidae > Bombus > Bombus flavifrons. The sequence goes on along the minus strand of NC_138455.1, from coordinate 2,718,795 downwards.
AACCAAGTGCTCCTTTTCATATTTCCTAAAAGGCAATAATATTTGATACGAAAAATATAGCTGAACGAATTCCCTAAATTCCCACTCTTCGAAACCTTTCAAAACACGGGATAGGGCATGTCTATATAGGTTTCACACAAATTCCATACATTTTACAGATACAGCTAGAGCAATGAAATCTAAATAGAGGTTTGTTCCACTTTTGAAATAGAATAAAGAGAACTTAAAATTTTCCATAAATGCGTAAACATTCAATCATTAAAACAGACACTTACAAACTACACCTTAGTTTTCCTTCAAACTCAAATTGAATAGTAAATTGATGTGAAAGTCTTCTCTTCACTTTCAGGCCTTGCCAAAATCGAGTTCTACATGTTTAATAGCTATTGTAATTGATCTAAACAGAGAACGGAATTGCCTGTGGAAAATAATGGAAATGAGAGAAGGACGGACCCGGGTGATCCAAGTTTCCTTCGTTGAGATGCAAGGATAACAATTTGAAAGGGTTGGTCGACGCTTCAGGAGATCAGTTTGTCGTGTAGCAGTCTGAAAATCGATGTTCTATGTCTATGACATTACCGAAGCGACGCGATGATCGTTTCACAGAAATTCTAGTAAAATTTGTATAAAAACTTGGTACTAAAAATAAAGCAGTTACTTTTTCCGGTAGAAATTGTATTAAGAAACAACAAAAATTTTAAAATCGTTGAAAAAATTATCTCAGGATAGGACATTTAAATTATTTAATTCGTATTGAGAAGATATACAAGCATCTGAAATTTATAAGTCATAGCCAGTGCGCTATTTTCATGAAGCAGTTTTCAAATATTAAAATCAGCAATTTGGTATAAACGTTTTCGAGCGTAGTAGTTAGCGAAATTCTATTTTTAAAGTTTCAACCAGTTTAAAATTCAGTTTCAGCTTCTGCCTCATTTTTTATTCAGTATAGTTGATTCAAATAGAAGAAGTAGCAAATAAATTTTCATGAAATTCGTTCACACGAATATTCGCAGGCATCCGTATTAACGTATACAAAATTATTAAATCTGGTGTATCAATGTAACTTAATTAATGCGAAACATGTAATTAGTTCAGTATCGGGGTAGTATTGATTGAAAAACAAAACAACCTTTATATTTTCCCCTCCGACTGTAAATTTTAAACACTCGCAATGGCAAGAAATCCAAATTAGTCCTAAAACTAGAGTAGTCAAAATGTCCAATTTGTAATTTCTCATAGAACTTTGATAGAGTTATAACCGTAAATGTTGGAGAATCTGAATAATTCTTTCTAAAATATATAGATTGCTAGACAGATAAAAGCTTTGGCATAAGTTTGATACTTCCGTCCTTGGAGGTTTCAGTATCCAACTATTCACTATCTAACATCTACGCAAGAGTTTGGTGAATGGAACTCGACGCTTCGTTACTTTTTTTTTCGCCTTTATTTCTCGAGGATGTTTGTTTTATTTATATTATATACGCGTATTGCCGGAATATTATATATTGTATATTACAGAACGCGCCAGAAGGAGAAATGGGAGTGTCAAAATCCACCAAGTAAATCATAACAAAGTAGGTGGCAACTAAATTGCATTTCAGAGAAGTTTCTCGATTTGCAAGTGGACGAAACGCTAGTTCCAAAGGGTGTTGGCTTAAGGCTCAGTCAAGAGGAAATCGATCGCCTATAGAGTTCCCAGGATGGAGGACACCCTTAGGATCCTCGAGGTTAGCACCCAGCTCTGTAATAGCGCTTAACAATGAAATATCATTGTCTAAAACGCCCTGACTAGTCTCGACATCAGAAACGGGACTAAATGGATGTTAGACCCGTATTTGAACGATCTGCGTCCGACAATAATTTAACGTCTTTCTAGAAGCTCGTCGGCGATGTCTATATCGTGACGTCAGTGACACTACGATTTTGATAATCGTTCGAAAGAGAAGAGGGATAATTAATCGTTGTTTGGACTGGTTGTCGGAGGGAGATTAATGAATGGCGAGAGCTTGTTTCGGTGGAAATAAATGAATTTGTAGGTTGATCAAAGTTTCGAATGAAATGCTAAATCGACTGAAATTAAGAAGTGGAATTTCTTGCGGAAATGGAAATTTTCTTCAGATTTTATTACGAAAATGATGAATATTACAAGAATCATTTGTTTTTAATGCATCGAGGAAATCCTCTATTGGATAGAGCTAATTTTTTCATAAAAATCAGAGTTTTGTATATATACATACAACCTCCCTTTGTTCCTGTATATCACAAATATTTGTAACACCTTACCAATCGATTGAGTCAATAGATACTTTATCAAGTAATTCTAAAATGAAATCGTGATCACGGCATATCTTGGCAGTCTGAAAGACGCTAGACAGTGCAAAGATCGATATACCCATATCCCATCAGGTTTCGAAAGGAATTCTGCGATCGTATCGAGGCTGAGTTGAGCACAGAGCTCCTTCGTAATAGTTGCAGAGGTCGAAACATTCCCAAAGGAGTCCTAACGCAGTATATTCATAGGAACGTATATCAGGCCCATACGTATGCCGACGCGCAAACGCGCATATACCTGGACAGCTGCAAACCGATGCATCCAGACACATAATCCGTAAGGATATCTCAAATGTACAATGTAGAGATGGTTTCTATGAAAGTTGATATAAATTTCGATCTATTTTTCCTTATTTTAGTATTGTTTCTCATGCCATGTATTCGAAAGGCGGGAATATACGAAAGTAACATGGTTTTAATAAATTGGGAAGAAGAGAAATTCATATATTGGTGTGTACGTTAGAAAATTTTTGGAAAGAAGTAGCGGAAGGTGTAAACAGATGGTTGTATAATCAGATGGTTGTGTAAACAGGCAGTTGAGAAAGGAATGCTGAACACATAGAGACACGAAGAAAGCAAGGCACAGGTGCATAAATTAGTACGTAGATCCGACTGAAGTGGGTAAACGAATGAGAAATGAAACGCATCGCAACATATGTATATGTGAACCCATGACAAGGATAATGGATATAGAGTCTAGTACATTTGAAGAATGTAGATAAATGAACGTAGTAAAAAGTTTAGATATAGAATGATGAAAAACAGTCTGTAATTTAGGTCAACTTTTAGAGGACACTTGCGTAGGAGCTATTTATTGAGAAGTAGAGGACATCTTGGAACTAACGTAACTGTGTTACTGTTATTTTTATACTATAATACACTGAAAAAAAAAATAGATTTTTGTGATAGCGCAACAGTATAATTTTACGTATTTTGTAATATTTAAATACATTCTTTTTTCTAGAACACCATATTTGCATCACACGGTACAGGTAACCTCCAGAGAAGGTGGTATTCAGCCTATAGATACGTCGTACATGGCTACTTGCATAATTCACCAGACGACACGTAAAAGATATCGAGCTTGGGTCTCAGGTTGGCCAGAAACGAGAGTTGCTCAAGAATCCTGGGCATTTTTATGGGGCTTCTTTTCCAGAGGGACTAGAGAGAATACACATGGGATGTGTACCTTGAAAGGATAAAAAAAGAAAAATGTAATAGATGCCGAAAACTTTTTTGGAGTTTTGTCTTTGACTTAGCTACTTCTTTTTCGATTATTACTTCTTATGTGTAGATCAATGATAGCTGTAAGTTTCATTAAAGTTTGATCAAATGCGTAGAACATTGATTTACAGGAATGAATTTTCATAACATGGAAATTATACAACTTTTAGAAGAATTATATTTTCCTACGGTAAATGAAAATTGTCTAAAAATAGCAAAATATCGAAATCGATACGATTCGACGGTTAAAAATCGAGGACTGAACCTTTTAACAGGAAATTCTCACAATTTTTACAAAAACTTCCATGATTCTGGCTGATAGATAACAAGCCGGAAGCTACGTCTGCTCCTTACAGCGCTGTCTACAGCTTCCAGACAATTTTACGTATTCCACGAGATTTATTCAATAGACCAGGTACGCTCGATGTACCAGGTGAAAGCGTGAATATGAAAAGTAAGAGCAGGAAAAGAGACTGCTTTTAAATAAGGATAGGTAGCTTCCTTTATGGATATCCTTGGACCCATTGTACTGGCCAGCTTTGACCACTGAAGACGGTTTCCATATTATTTTCTCGCGTCTCACCTTTCTCCATGGCTTTACCCCTGCGTCTACAAACTTTCTGAAGTCATTTTCACGTTTGTTCGAACCTGCTTTGGATAAAGATAGAACTTTGTGCGAAAAGTTTCTCTATAAAAATTTTCCATGTTGACCATCGTTAAAACGTTTATAACACACTTTAATTCAGTGAAAAAATAAACGAGAGCACTGTTATTAATAATTCGAGATATAATGCGTGAACGGATAGTCCATTTTTGTTAAGAAGATAAAGAAATAATATCTGTAACGCAATGGATATAAATTTTTACGAGAATAAGAAATTATCGTTGCTATTAATTATAATAATAGCGCAGCTACCGTTACAAAATCTTAACGTAACAAAATTCCAAATCGATGGAAATTGTTCTAAAAAATTGATGGAAAAAAAGAGCTTCGAGAGTAATATCTTTACAAGTGTTGAAATCTTTATAAGGCCGCCTCCGGACATTCGAAATGGTTCTCCGATATCTGCTGTCAAGCGGGCGTGTGCGAACTCAAATTCATCCCCGGGGATTTTCGCCACTCCACCATGAAGTAATTTTCACGAGACTATTCTTCGGCCGCGGGTAAATTCGAAGACGATGTGCCGGCATAAAAAAAAAAAGAACAGGAAAGCGGAAGAAAAAAGGAACATGCGAAAAGCAAGAGAGAAGTTCACCGCTGATTTAAGAGAGACGAGAACACGACTGACCTCTCACGTCGAAAGAAAAAGAATAGACGAATGAACGTCTTTCTTGTTCAAATGGTAGTGGCTGAGTAGCAATAAAAGTCAGTGAGTCTGGATAATCGAGAAATTTAACCTCGCGATCAGATGTCGCGTTCCACTGCCTCTTTGATATAGTATCACTCACATTTCGGGTGTTTCTGTTGTTTCGTAAATCGAGAAACAACCGACTGAATCGACCAGTTTTACTTTGCTGCTTTTACTTTTGTCTATGCTTATATTTTCCATACCTTTTCCGATATAGTGTACGATGGCTATGTATATATTTCTGTTTCATTGCATCCGTTTCTAGAAAGTTGAGGCAGGAAGAGTAACAAGAATAACAGGTAGGATGGAAATGGAATTTTTCTCGAAATTCATCGGTACATTCACCTTATTTTATATGAATTCATATCACAATTTGTACTGTAAATATCTATTGTAAAGTCGATTAGACATGTTTGCAGAGAACTATCTCTTTGACAAAATGTTTCATTAGAGCGTTAATAAAATATTAATTTAATAAGAGTAATAAAGATAATATTGAAAAATATTGATATTTTATGAAGATTATAACTCCACTCCATGTATTTGATACATATTAACAAGATAAATTTTTATTATAATATGAATCACGTTACCTTTGTAAAACAGTATTTTCCTGAAATTCGTTCTCATATTTTTACAAATGTTGAAAAAGATATAGGGGATACTAGATTAAACTTTCAGCGAAGCCCGTAAATCCATTTCATCACATTTTCTACGATGATCGAAGGTTAATTGAGGTTGAATTTTTACTACAAAATGAAGTCGATTTACATATCCACAAGAGAATTTCAACTATCTGATAGAATTCGTCTTCATATTTTTACAAACGCCAAGAGTGATAAAGAGCATTAAACAAACTTTTAATGAAACTCGTAAATCCAATCTCTTTTTCTACGATCGTCGGTTATAATTGTCGTTAAACTTTTATCGCACACAAAACCGATAAATTTCTACGTAAAATCTTATCGAAGGATATCGAGATTTATCAGTTTATCGGAATACGAATTTTTATGTAGTATTATATTCAATGGTATCTTTTCAATTTCGTCGTCCGTGGGGAGAAAAAGGAAACCTTTCGCGGTTTTGTCCGGGTGTAATTAGAGTGAACGCACTATTTCTTTGGTGAAATGTCACTGGCCAGGCGAATTAACGCGTGAAACAGTTCCACGTATTCACCAATTTAACCGTGAAAGAGATTCAACGTGTAGGTGCGCGAAGCAAAACGTTATACACTGCCCTGGGAGCATTGTTGACGTATAATATCTTCCTTCCTAGGTCGTTCGTACCCACCCAAGGGAGTCCTGCATCCTGCAGGATAATAAATAATTTAGTCCAGGAAATGTTGCAAGTTATTACGGTCCGTACTGGCAACGTATCCACTTACTTGGCTGACAGAAAAAAAGGTCGTATCACATCAGATTTATTTAAGACGCGTCCCTTCTTCCATCTCGATCCATTTCTTTTCATCTTTTGCTTTTTCGTTCCCTCTACTTTCACGCTGGGAAGCATCCAAGGGAATTATGCTTTAAAGTTTTTCTATATTTCATATATTTCCTTGCGAGATCTTGGGTATATGTGGTTAGAAGTTAAGGTTTGTTAATATAGATTATATTTGGACAATAGGATACGTATATCATCTCGTAATCTTGATTTGCATAGATAAGCAAGAGGCTACTACAATCGTAGAGTTTGTGGTCTAAATGGGTGTACTCCAAGAAACCGATTATTTCTAATACATGAACTCGATGGCGTTGTTTGGTAATGTAGTTTCTTTTGTTCAATGTTAAGATTTATCGTATACTATCGTATGTATTGTAATATATATTTTTATTATATATTTATATAATTATATATAATTATATGTATAAATCGTTTAAAAATTGAAATATAAAAATCACGGTGAAAATTCAATGATAATAAAATAAATCCGTCTCGAAGGATAAAATATAATTTATGTAATGAAAAGCTCGTAGACCAAGCAAATATGAATCTCTGACAGAGAGATAATTCAATTTTCAGAGGATATAAAAATTATTTTGTCGACGAAATGAAGGGAATGTGTAGGAATGTTCTGTCGAAGATTACTCGATGCAGGGGCATGTAATAGAGGCATCGCGACGCATTCTTGGCGAGGAAACTATCGCGATGCACGACAGATGCGTGTTGAAACATATCCTGCATCTGGTACAGAGGAATGCATGCAATAAATCATACGTGTTGCAACTAGAATTTTCACTTATCGTTAGAATGCAGTGATAATCTTCGTGCATTATATGGAGGATATTCCCACGAGGATGTTCACTTCCAAGCAAATTCATTTATATTGTTGTTAGAAATAAGAATCGTGATTAGAATTGTATTTTTATGCTAATTCATATTTTCGATAACATAATTAAAAACGGTAGCCTCGGTAGAAAATCGTTTTACCTGCCAATATTATGGAAAGCACAATACTTTGAATATTTTATGTATTTTTTCATATTACATGTATTCTGTGCAATTATACTTTTAAATTTATATAAATGCTTATAACATACTTAATGAAATATAAATTAATTTTGTCTCCATAACATTCTTTCCAATGTCTAACATTCTTACCGATACTTATTATAAATTAAATTATACAATACGAATGACTAGATACACTGTAATAATCATATTTAACAATAATGTTAATAATACAACTTATACGTACCAATAATTTCTAACACAGCGTATACATATTAAAAATTAATTATAGTGAATAAGAATAAATATTATATAATATATTTATATATTATTATATATTATATATAATTATATATTATATAAGAATAAATGCTAATGAAATACATTAATTATAATAATATAATTAATGAAAACGAAAACAAACTAATTGCAAAGGGCTAGGGCAATAGTATTCGTATTTGCTTCCCGCGGTTTCTCCACTACCTTGCTTATTTCGCGACCGATTTGCGATGCAAGTTTAGCGTCGAAAGTCGTACGGCGAGACGTGTTACTTTACTCGACGTGTGTAACCTATATATTATACGTATGTAATCTATATAATTCTTAAATATTCACTTTTGCTATTATTCTGTTACCGTTCGTACACTGTTGTTAGCTTCGTTTGTTTAATTTTGACAATTTAATTTATTCGTATCTCTCGACTCGTTCATTTGGTTAATTACCGGTAGTTTGCACGTATTACGAGGTTACAAAACAAAATTTGAGATGGGTTACTGCTTCGTTTTAACATAATTGGTTCCGGATATATATTTATCTCGTAGTTTTGATTTCCTTTGGTTGGTTAATTGCGCGAATGTTTTAAAAGGACTCCACGCCGACGCCATGTTGGTTAATGAATTCTACGATGGCCTACCATGGATTTTCGATTTATTGCAATGAAAACAGTGGTATGTATACGTTTGTATTGTCTTTTTATTGAATAATTGATAATATTTAGTTATTATACCATTGATATATAGTCGATAATAATATACGTACATATATATTGCCGTATGCAGTATATATGTAACGTTCTTAAAGATTTTGTAATTGCGTTATTTTTGCATTAATTGTAATATTCTATGTTTTCTTCAAGATTGTTCATAACTCCTATTCTCTCTTCCTACACGGAGTCGGATTGATTGTTCACGATAACAGTATTCGTGGCATCGTCTTCAGTGATTTCTTCTGGCCTACTCCAGTATCGATGACAACGTTCTTCGCATCTAATGGTAAGTCACGTCGTTTCTATTCCTCCGATCACTCAATCATGTCATAGGATGAAAGGTCCAAATCGACACGAATGACTGGTTGTGTTACGTAGAATTGTTGGCGAACATAACGACCACGAGTATTTATCATACTCGTAAGTGGTAACATCCCTTTTTCTGTGTTTTAATTGTCAATTTAGTATAGTTCTTCTTGCACGTCGCGTTTTTTTTTTCATTTGTAATATGATATCAACGATTAATATCAGTATAATATTAATCATATTATTACTAATTAGCATTGGTAAATAATTTAAGTAACTATGATTGAGAACTACTACATTTATTTATAGAATCAGATACAGTTATTTGTTCAAATTAAATATTCGTATGAGTAAACAAGTATGAATAAATAACATACATATTCGAATAATTAAGGAATGTTAGAATGCGTTTATTTGAATATTTCGACTTCATTGTTGTGAAAATTGTAATTATTACAGAGCAATAGTAATTACCGTAATGCTGTAATAATAATTAACTTTTCATCCTACTTTCTGCTTTATGAAATTCATATTTAACATTTTCATATCTGGTATAATCTCAGTAGAATTTGAAGTTTGAAATATGAAGGTATTAAAACTGAATGTTATTCGCCAGAAGGAAATGTATCAAATTTCATATGCAAGAGATATGTCGCCTTCAGCAGGTTTCAGAATCAACACAAATTTTCGATGTTGTCGTTTTCACAGCTTTGTTTTGATAAAGAAATCATTTAGGACTATTAATACAGTCAATTATTACATACACTGAGTTTTAGTCTGTCTTTCAATAAGCGTGCTCTTTCTCGGTAATTTATGAAGTTATCAAAGTAGAGTATCGAACTATTTCTTGAAATAAAATCTGTAAGTGCAAAATGGAAAAACTTCAAAATAAAAAAGTTTAGTCTGTTTGATACAAGATATATAAGTACATTAATAAATTTTTTAATAAGTAATATTTTTTAAATTTTTGTTCATACACGAATTTCTGTCGGATTCATATTAAGACTTAGTGTTGCGATATTCTATCATAGTTTCTAAAATTATTTTGTCAGTTAGTGTCACAATATACTAGGTATTCTTCCACTAGGATTATGGAAGTATGTTGCTCTTTTTCAGATCATTTGAGATACATACAAGAGGTGCATAAAGAAGATTCTATGCCATTAGAATGTCGAAGAGAAGGTTAGAAAGATGAAAGGTTGGAAAGAAAGGGGAAGGAAGGGAAGGAAATTGTAGAGGAAGTAAGAAAGGAAGGAGTCGGAAGGGAAATAAAGGAAAGGCAAAAGACATACGTAACTAATTCAGTCCAATTATGTATTTCAGAAACCATAGTGAGATGAGTGAAAGAGTATTCGAATTTTGTATAATATTCTATACAATATCCTATTACTTTGTCGTGATTACGAATTTATATAAGTAAGTTTTGAAAATCGATCAATCTTTAATAGGTAGGTTAAATTACATTTATACATTTAGGCGGAATTTTTTAAACTCAAATTTAATTTACAGTTAGACATATGCTTTTGAGGTAAATTGGATTTATGATTAGGTTAATAGGAAAACACGATAGCGCTTAAATATATATATATATATATATATATATATATATATATATATATATATATATATATATATATATATATATCAGTATTTAAGAAAGATATATAATGGTTAATATATTTTACTTAAATGTATACATAATGTAGGATATATATATATATATATATACATGCATGTATATATAATATTTATATAAATAAAGTAGGTGTAATTCTTTGTGGAATGCTTTTCACTTTTATTTTTTACATTATCAATTATTTTACTCTTTCATGGCAATTAAAGTATACATTATTGACACATGTACCAAATAGCTTCATTTAGAATTACAAAGTTAGTATAAGATTTACGAATTGTATTGTTAAATTTAGTTCTCAGTGTTGGTCTTTTTCTTTAAGTTCTCTTTGTTGTTCGTTGTTTGTTTCTTTTTTGTACAATGATCGAAGCTTGAAGTTTTGCAAAGAAGTTTACTACAAAGACAATTTATTTAAAAATGAATTAATTTTTGCCTGAAGAGATAGAGGCCATCTGGATGGAACGTAGTTAGGAAAGGACTTTGTTTTCTACCGTAAATCGATAATGTTAGAAATGACACTAAAATGATATTGGTTAGCACTGGAGTCTGTTGGGTAAAAAATGTATTGGATGATAGATGTGTTCCCTAAATATCATGTATACCAAAAATCTTCTGTAGATATCTAAGGAATTGATTAAATTATTCTTGTGAGGTATAAATAGGTAAATTTCTTCTAACCTACTATTGGTAATGATACTTTCTACATGACTCATATCTTGTTTCGTTGCATTTAAGCATTTCATTCAAGTTCTATCTTTTTTCAAAAAAAAACAATTATTACAATTATTAATTTTTCTTATAGTTATGTTTTATTTATTTAGGAAATTTGTTTGACCTTTAACAAATTACCCTCCTATGGAAATATCACTAAGTTCCATGTTCACAATGTAAATCAATAAATTTCCTTATCGGTAAGACGTGTTTGAATGTACCATCAAAAATTTCCTTGGTTCACTGCTATTGTATTTTATCTACATATTCATGATAATAGTATAAAGCAAGTATAAAGCTAATTATTACTTTGTAATAAATAACGAAACTATGAAATACTACATTTTATTCGTATTTCTTAATCTTCGCAAAAATTTCCAATTTGTATAAAATTTTCTTTCTTCCAGAAAACTATTATGCTCCGTGAACCTATTCTGAACAAATTCTAGAACTATCCAGAACTTCCATATCAACATACATTTTCTTATCGAAAATCTCACTTCATCTTCCTTCATTTTTGCTTCTTTCCTTTATATTGTATAATTTTTATTTGTACCCACATTGGTGATAGCTATGAAGCAAACTAACAAAAATTGAAGGTTCTTTCAAACATCGATGTTAGTAAAATTATATGGTATTACCATATAACGTATAACGATATATAGTATTATGTTGTGACGTATAACGTTATACAGTATTACCATATAACGTATAACGTTATATAGTATTAAGTTATAACGTATAACGTCATATAGTATTACGTTATAACGCATAACGCTATATAGTATTACCATATAACGTATAACGTTATATAGTATTAAGTTATAACGTATAACGTTATATAGTATTACCATATAACGTATAACGTTATATAGTATTACGTTATAACGTATAACGTTATATAGTATTACGTTATGACGTATAACGTTATATAGTTTTACGTTATAACGTATAACGTTATATAGTATTACGTTATAACGTATAACGTTATATAGTATTACCATATAACGTATAACGTTATATAGTATTAAGTTATAACGTATAACGTTATTTAGTATTACGTTCTAACGCATAACGTTATATAGTATTACGTTATAACGTATAACGTTATATAGTATTACCATATAACGTATAACGTTATATAGTATTAAGTTACAACGTATAACGTTATATAGTATTACGATATGACGTATAACGTTATATAGTATTACCATATAACGTATAACGTTATATAGTATTACGTTATAACGTATAACGTTATATAGTATTACGATATGACGTATAACGTTATATAGTATTACCATATAACGTATAACGTTATATAGGATAAAGATATAACGTATAACGTTACATAGTATTACCATATAACGTATAACGTTATATAGTATTAAGTTATATCGTATAATGTTATATAGTATTACGTTATAACGCATAACGTTATATAGTATTAAGTTATAACGTATAACGTTATATAGTTTTACGTTATAACGTATAACGTTATATAGTATTACGTTATAACGTATAACGTTATATAGTATTACCATATAACGTATAACGTTATATAGTATTAAGTTATAACGTATAACGTTATTTAGTATTACGTTCTAACGCATAACGTTATATAGTATTACGTTATAACGTATAACGTTATATAGTATTACCATATAACGTATAACGTTATATAGTATTACGTTATAACGTATAACGTTATATAGTATTACGTTATGACGTATAACGTTATATAGTTTTACGTTATAACGTATAACGTTATATAGTATTACGTTATGACGTATAACGTTATATAGTATTACCATATAACGTATAACGCTATATAGTATTAAGTTATAACGTATAATGTTATATAGTATTATCATATAGCGTATAACGTTATATAGTATTAAGTTATAACGTATAACGTTATATAGTATTACCATATAACGTATAACTTTATATAGTATTACGTTATAACGTATAACGTTATATAGTATTAAGTTATATCGTATAATGTTATATAGTATTACGTTATAACGTATAACGTTATATAGTATTAAGTTATAACGTATAACGTTATATAGTATTACCATATAACGTATAACGTTATATAGTATTACGTTATAACGTATAACGTTATATAGTATTACGTTATGACGTATAACGTTATATAGTTTTACGTTATAACGTATAACGTTATATAGTATTACGTTATGACGTATAACGTTATATAGTATTACCATATAACGTATAACGTTATATAGTATTAAGTTATAACGTATAACGTTATATAGTATTACGTTATGACGTATAACGTTATATAGTTTTACGTTATAACGTATAACGTTATATAGTATTACGTTATGACGTATAACGTTATATAGTATTACCATATAACGTATAACGTTATATAGTATTAAGTTATAACGTATAATGTTATATAGTATTACCATATAGCGTATAACGTTATATAGTATTAAGTTATAACGTATAACGTTATATAGTATTACGTTATAACGCATAACGTTATATAGTATTACGTTATAACGTATAACGTTATATAGTATTACGTTATAACGTATAACTTTATATAGTATTACGCTATAACGTATAATGTTATATAGTATTACGTTATGACGTATAACGTCATATAGTATTACGTTATAACGCATAACGCTATATAGTATTACGTTATAACGTATAACGTTATATAGTATTACGTTATGACGTATAACGTTATATAGTATTACGTTATAACGTGTAACGTTACATAGTATTACCATATAACGTATAACGTTATATAGTATTAAGTTATATCGTATAATGTTATATAGTATTACGTTATAACGTATAACGTTATATAGTATTACGTTATAACGTATTACGTTATATAGTATTACGTTATGACGTATAACGTTATATAGTTTTACGTTATAACGTATAACGTTATATAGTATTACGTTATGACGTATAACGTTATATAGTATTACCATATAACGTATAACGCTATATAGTATTAAGTTATAACGTATAATGTTATATAGTATTACCATATAGCGTATAACGTTATATAGTATTAAGTTATAACGTATAACGTTATATAGTAGTACCATATAACGTATAACTTTATATAGTATTACGTTATAACGTATAACGTTATATAGTATTAAGTTATATCGTATAATGTTATATAGTATTACGTTATAACGTATAACGTTATATAGTATTAAGTTATAACGTATAACGTTATATAGTATTACCATATAACGTATAACGTTATATAGTATTACGTTATAACGTATAACGTTATATAGTATTACGTTATGACGTATAACGTTATATAGTTTTACGTTATAACGTATAACGTTATATAGTATTACGTTATGACGTATAACGTTATATAGTATTACCATATAACGTATAACGTTATATAGTATTAAGTTATAACGTATAATGTTATATAGTATTACCATATAGCGTATAACGTTATATAGTATTAAGTTATAACGTATAACGTTATATAGTATTACGTTATAACGCATAACGTTATATAGTATTACGTTATAACGTATAACGTTATATAGTATTACGTTATAACGTAAAACTTTATATAGTATTACGCTATAACGTATAATGTTATATAGTATTACGTTATGACGTATAACGTCATATAGTATTACGTTATAACGCATAACGCTATATAGTATTACGTTATAACGTATAACGTTATATAGTATTACGTTATGACGTATAACGTTATATAGTATTACGTTATAACGTGTAACGTTATATAGTATTACCATATAACGTATAACGTTATATAGTATTAAGTTATAACGTATAATGTTATATAGTATTACGATATGACGTATAACGTTATATAGTATTACCATATAACGTATAACGTTATATAGGATAAAGTTATAACGTATAACGTTACATAGTATTACCATATAACGTATAACGTTATATAGTATTAAGTTATATCGTATAATGTTATATAGTATTACGTTATAACGCATAACGTTATGTAGTATTAAGTTATAACGTATAACGTTATATAGTATTACGTTATGACGTATAACGTTATATAGTATTAAGTTATAACGTGTAACGTTATATGGTATTATGTTATAACGTATAACGTTATATAGAATTACCATATA
Organism: Bombus flavifrons; assembly: GCF_040668555.2. NCBI lineage: Eukaryota > Metazoa > Arthropoda > Insecta > Hymenoptera > Apidae > Bombus > Bombus flavifrons. The sequence goes on along the minus strand of NC_138455.1, from coordinate 2,703,651 downwards.
ACATATAACGTTATGTAGTATTAAGTTATAACGTATAACGTTATATAGTATTACCATATAACGTATAACGTTATATAGTATTAAGTTATAACGTATAACGTTATTTAGTATTACGTTCTAACGCATAACGTTATATAGTATTACGTTATAACGTATAACGTTATATAGTATTACCATACAACGTATAACGTTATATAGTATTACGTTATAACGTATAACGTTATATAGTATTACGTTATGACGTATAACGTTATATAGTTTTACGTTATAACGTATAACGTTATATAGTATTACGTTATGACGTATAACGTTATATAGTATTACCATATAACGTATAACGTTATATAGTATTAAGTTATAACGTATAATGTTATATAGTATTACCATATAGCGTATAACGTTATATAGTATTAAGTTATAACGTATAACGTTATATAGTATTACCATATAACGTATAACGTTATATAGTATTACGTTATAACGTATAACGTTATATAGTATTAAGTTATATCGTATAATGTTATATAGTATTACGTTATAACGTATAACGTTATATAGTATTAAGTTATAACGTATAACGTTATATAGTATTACCATATAACGTATAACGTTATATAGTATTACGTTATAACGTATAACGTTATATAGTATTACGTTATGACGTATAACGTTATATAGTTTTACGTTATAACGTATAACGTTATATAGTATTACGTTATGACGTATAACGTTATATAGTATTACCATATAACGTATAACGTTATATAGTATTAAGTTATAACGTATAATGTTATATAGTATTACCATATAGCGTATAACGTTATATAGTATTAAGTTATAACGTATAACGCTATATAGTATTACGTTATGACGTATAACGTTATATAGTTTTACGTTATAACGTATAACGTTATATAGTATTACGTTATGACGTATAACGTTATATAGTATTACCATATAACGTATAACGTTATATAGTATTAAGTTACAACGTATAATGTTATATAGTATTACCATATAGCGTATAACGTTATATAGTATTACGTTATAACGCATATCGTTATATAGTATTACGTTGTAACGTATAACGTTATATAGTATTACGTTATAACGTATAACGTTATATAGTATTACGCTATAACGTATAATGTTGTATAGTATTACGTTATGACGTATAACGTTATATAGTATTACCATATAACGTATAACGTTATATAGTATTACGTTATAACGTAGAACGTTATATAGTATTACCATGTAACGTATAACGTTATATAGTATTAAGTTATAACGTATAACGTTATATAGTATTACCATATAACGTATAACGTTATATAGTATTAAGTTATAACGTATAACGTTATATAATATTACCATATAACGTATAACGTTATATAGTATTACGTCATAACGTATAACGTTATATAGTATTACGTTATGACGTATAACGTTATATAGTTTTACGTTATAACGTATAACGTTATATAGTATTAAGTTATATCGTATAATGTTATATAGTATTACGTTATAACGTATAACGTTATATAGTATTAAGTTATAACGTATAACGTTATATAGTATTACCATATAACGTATAACGTTATATAGTATTACCATATAACGTATAACGTTATATAGAATTAAGTTATAACGTATAACGTTATATAGTATTACGTTATGACGTATAACGTTATATAGTTTTACGTTATAACGTATAACGTTATATAGTATTACGTTATGACGTATAACGTTATATAGTATTACCATATAACGTATAACGTTATATAGTATTAAGTTATAACGTATAATGTTATATAGTATTACCATATAGCGTATAACGTTATATAGTATTAAGTTATAACGTATAACGCTATATAGTATTACGTTATGACGTATAACGTTATATAGTTTTACGTTATAACGTATAACGTTATATAGTATTACGTTATGACGTATAACGTTATATAGTATTACCATATAACGTATAACGTTATATAGTATTAAGTTACAACGTATAATGTTATATAGTATTACCATATAGCGTATAACGTTATATAGTATTAAGTTATAACGTATAACGTTATATAGTATTACGTTATAACGCATATCGTTATATAGTATTACGTTATAACGTATAACGTTATATAGTATTACTTTATAACGTATAACGTTATATAGTATTACGCTATAACGTATAATGTTGTATAGTATTACGTTATGACGTATAACGTTATATAGTATTACCATATAACGTATAACGTTATATAGTATTACGTTATAACGTAGAACGTTATATAGTATTACCATATAACGTATAACGTTATATAGTATTAAGTTATAACGTATAACGTTATATAGTATTACCATATAACGTATAACGTTATATAGTATTAAGTTATAACGTATAACGTTATATAGTATTACCATATAACGTATAACGTTATATAGTATTACCATATAACGTATAACGTTATATAGTATTACCATATAACGTATAACGTTATATAGTATTAAGTTATAACGTATAACGTTATTTAGTATTACGTTCTAACGCATAACGTTATATAGTATTACGTTATGACGTATAACGTTATATAGTATTACCATATAACGTATAACGTTATATAGTATTACGTTATAACGTAGAACGTTATATAGTATTACCATATAACGTATAACGTTATATAGTATTACCATATAACGTATAACGTTATATAGTATTACCATATAACGTATAACGTTATATAGAATTAAGTTATAACGTATAACGTTATATAGTATAACGTTATGACGTATAACGTTATATAGTTTTACGTTATAACGTATAACGTTATATAGTATTACGTTATGACGTATAACGTTATATAGTATTACCATATAACGTATAACGTTATATAGTATTAAGTTATAACGTATAATGTTATATAGTATTACCATATAGCGTATAACGTTATATAGTATTAAGTTATAACGTATAACGCTATATAGTATTACGTTATGACGTATAACGTTATATAGTTTTACGTTATAACGTATAACGTTATATAGTATTACGTTATGACGTATAACGTTATATAGTATTACCATATAACGTATAACGTTATATAGTATTAAGTTACAACGTATAATGTTATATAGTATTACCATATAGCGTATAACGTTATATAGTATTAAGTTATAACGTATAACGTTATATAGTATTACGTTATAACGCATATCGTTATATAGTATTACGTTATAACGTATAACGTTATATAGTATTACGTTATAACGTATAACGTTATATAGTATTACGCTATAACGTATAATGTTGTATAGTATTACGTTATGACGTATAACGTTATATAGTATTACCATATAACGTATAACGTTATATAGTATTACGTTATAACGTAGAACGTTATATAGTATTACCATATAACGTATAACGTTATATAGTATTAAGTTATAACGTATAACGTTATATAGTATTACCATATAACGTATAACGTTATATAGTATTAAGTTATAACGTATAACGTTATATAGTATTACGTTATGACGTATAACGTTATATAGTTTTACGTTATAACGTATAACGTTATATAGTATTACGTTATGACGTATAACGTTATATAGTATTACCATATAACGTATAACGTTATATAGTATTAAGTTATAACGTATAACGTTATATAGTATTACGTTATGACGTATAACGTTATATAGTTTTACGTTATAACGTATAACGTTATATAGTATTACGTCATGACGTATAACGTTATATAGTATTACCATATAACGTATAACGTTATATAGTATTAAGTTATAACGTATAATGTTATATAGTATTACCATATAGCGTATAACGTTATATAGTATTAAGTTATAACGTATAACGCTATATAGTATTACGTTATGACGTATAACGTTATATAGTTTTACGTTATAACGTATAACGTTATATAGTATTACGTTATGACGTATAACGTTATATAGTATTACCATATAACGTATAACGTTATATAGTATTAAGTTACAACGTATAATGTTATATAGTATTACCATATAGCGTATAACGTTATATAGTATTAAGTTATAACGTATAACGTTATATAGTATTACGTTATAACGCATATCGTTATATAGTATTACGTTGTAACGTATAACGTTATATAGTATTACGTTATAACGTATAACGTTATATAGTATTACGCTATAACGTATAATGTTGTATAGTATTACGTTATGACGTATAACGTTATATAGTATTACCATATAACGTATAACGTTATATAGTATTACGTTATAACGTAGAACGTTATATAGTATTACCATGTAACGTATAACGTTATATAGTATTAAGTTATAACGTATAACGTTATATAGTATTACCATATAACGTATAACGTTATATAGTATTAAGTTATAACGTATAACGTTATATAATATTACCATATAACGTATAACGTTATATAGTATTACGTCATAACGTATAACGTTATATAGTATTACGTTATGACGTATAACGTTATATAGTTTTACGTTATAACGTATAACGTTATATAGTATTAAGTTATATCGTATAATGTTATATAGTATTACGTTATAACGTATAACGTTATATAGTATTAAGTTATAACGTATAACGTTATATAGTATTACCATATAACGTATAACGTTATATAGTATTACCATATAACGTATAACGTTATATAGAATTAAGTTATAACGTATAACGTTATATAGTATTACGTTATGACGTATAACGTTATATAGTTTTACGTTATAACGTATAACGTTATATAGTATTACGTTATGACGTATAACGTTATATAGTATTACCATATAACGTATAACGTTATATAGTATTAAGTTATAACGTATAATGTTATATAGTATTACCATATAGCGTATAACGTTATATAGTATTAAGTTATAACGTATAACGCTATATAGTATTACGTTATGACGTATAACGTTATATAGTTTTACGTTATAACGTATAACGTTATATAGTATTACGTTATGACGTATAACGTTATATAGTATTACCATATAACGTATAACGTTATATAGTATTAAGTTACAACGTATAATGTTATATAGTATTACCATATAGCGTATAACGTTATATAGTATTAAGTTATAACGTATAACGTTATATAGTATTACGTTATAACGCATATCGTTATATAGTATTACGTTATAACGTATAACGTTATATAGTATTACTTTATAACGTATAACGTTATATAGTATTACGCTATAACGTATAATGTTGTATAGTATTACGTTATGACGTATAACGTTATATAGTATTACCATATAACGTATAACGTTATATAGTATTACGTTATAACGTAGAACGTTATATAGTATTACCATATAACGTATAACGTTATATAGTATTAAGTTATAACGTATAACGTTATATAGTATTACCATATAACGTATAACGTTATATAGTATTAAGTTATAACGTATAACGTTATATAGTATTACCATATAACGTATAACGTTATATAGTATTACCATATAACGTATAACGTTATATAGTATTACCATATAACGTATAACGTTATATAGTATTAAGTTATAACGTATAACGTTATTTAGTATTACGTTCTAACGCATAACGTTATATAGTATTACGTTATGACGTATAACGTTATATAGTATTACCATATAACGTATAACGTTATATAGTATTACGTTATAACGTAGAACGTTATATAGTATTACCATATAACGTATAACGTTATATAGTATTACCATATAACGTATAACGTTATATAGTATTACCATATAACGTATAACGTTATATAGAATTAAGTTATAACGTATAACGTTATATAGTATAACGTTATGACGTATAACGTTATATAGTTTTACGTTATAACGTATAACGTTATATAGTATTACGTTATGACGTATAACGTTATATAGTATTACCATATAACGTATAACGTTATATAGTATTAAGTTATAACGTATAATGTTATATAGTATTACCATATAGCGTATAACGTTATATAGTATTAAGTTATAACGTATAACGCTATATAGTATTACGTTATGACGTATAACGTTATATAGTTTTACGTTATAACGTATAACGTTATATAGTATTACGTTATGACGTATAACGTTATATAGTATTACCATATAACGTATAACGTTATATAGTATTAAGTTACAACGTATAATGTTATATAGTATTACCATATAGCGTATAACGTTATATAGTATTAAGTTATAACGTATAACGTTATATAGTATTACGTTATAACGCATATCGTTATATAGTATTACGTTATAACGTATAACGTTATATAGTATTACGTTATAACGTATAACGTTATATAGTATTACGCTATAACGTATAATGTTGTATAGTATTACGTTATGACGTATAACGTTATATAGTATTACCATATAACGTATAACGTTATATAGTATTACGTTATAACGTAGAACGTTATATAGTATTACCATATAACGTATAACGTTATATAGTATTAAGTTATAACGTATAACGTTATATAGTATTACCATATAACGTATAACGTTATATAGTATTAAGTTATAACGTATAACGTTATATAATATTACCATATAACGTATAACGTTATATAGTATTACGTCATAACGTATAACGTTATATAGTATTACGTTATGACGTATAACGTTATATAGTTTTACGTTATAACGTATAACGTTATATAGTATTAAGTTATATCGTATAATGTTATATAGTATTACGTTATAACGTATAACGTTATATAGTATTAAGTTATAACGTATAACGTTATATAGTATTACCATATAACGTATAACGTTATATAGTATTACCATATAACGTATAACGTTATATAGTATTACCATATAACGTATAACGTTATATAGTATTAAGTTATAACGTATAACGTTATTTAGTATTACGTTCTAACGCATAACGTTATATAGTATTACGTTATAACGTATAACGTTATATAGTATTACCATATAACGTATAACGTTATATAGTATTACGTTATAACGTATAACGTTATATAGTATTACGTTATGACGTATAACGTTATATAGTCTTACGTTATAACGTATAACGTTATATAGTATTACGTTATGACGTATAACGTTATATAGTATTACCATATAACGTATAACGTTATATAGTATTAAGTTATAACGTATAACGTTATATAGTATTACCATATAACGTATAACGTTATATAGTATTACGTTATAACGTATAACGTTATATAGTATTACGTTATGACGTATAACGTTATATAGTTTTACGTTATAACGTATAACGTTATATAGTATTACGTTATAACGTATAACGTTATATAGTATTACCATATGACGTATAACGTTATATAGTATTAAGTTATAACGTATAACGTTATTTAGTATTACGTTCTAACGCATAACGTTATATAGTATTACGTTATAACGTATAACGTTATATAGTATTAAGTTATAACGTATAATGTTATATAGTATTACCATATAGCGTATAACGTTATATAGTATTAAGTTATAACGTATAACGTTATATAGTATTACCATATAACGTATAACGTTATATAGTATTACGTTATAACGTATAACGTGATATAGTATTAAGTTATATCGTATAATGTTATATAGTATTACGTTATAACGTATAACGTTATATAGTATTAAGTTATAACGTATAACGTTATATAGTATTACCATATAACGTATAACGTTATATAGTATTACCATATAACGTATAACGTTATATAGTATTACGTTATAACGTATAACGTTATATAGTATTACGTTATGACGTATAACGTTATATAGTTTTACGTTATAACGTATAACGTTATATAGTATTACGTTATGACGTATAACGTTATATAGTATTACCATATAACGTATAACGTTATATAGTATTACGTTATAACGTATAACGTTATATAGTATTAAGTTATATCGTATAATGTTATATAGTATTATGTTATAACGTATAACGTTATATAGTATTACGTTATAACGCATAACGTTATATAGTATTACGTTATAACGTATAACGTTATATAGTATTACGTTATAACGCATAACGTTATATAGTATTACGCTATAACGTATAATGTTATATAGTATTACGTTATGACGTATAACGTCATATAGTATTACGTTATAACGCATAACGCTATATAGTATTACGTTATAACGTATAACGTTATAGAGTATTACGTTATGACGTATAACGTTATATAGTATTACGTTATAACGTGTAACGTTATATAGTATTACCATATAACGTATAACGTTATATAGTATTAAGTTATAACGAATAACGTTATATAGTATTACGATATGACGTATAACGTTATATAGTATTACCATATAACGTATAACGTTATATAGGATAAAGTTATAACGTATAACGTTACATAGTATTACCATATAACGTATAACGTTATATAGTATTAAGTTATATCGTATAATGGTATATAGTATTACGTTATAACGCATAACGTTATATAGTATTAAGTTATAACGTATAACGTTATATAGTATTACGTTATGACGTATAACGTTATATAGTATTAAGTTATAACGTGTAACGTTATATGGTATTATGTTATAACGTATAACGTTATATAGAATTACCATATAACATATAACGTTATGTAGTATTAAGTTATAACGTATAACGTTATATAGTATTAAGTTATAACGTATAACGTTATATAGTATTACGTTATAACGTATAACGTTATATAGTATTACGCTATAACGTATAATGTTATATAGTATTACGTTATGACGTATAACGTTATATAGTATTAAGTTAAAACGTATAACGTTATATAGTATTACGTTATAACGCATAACGTTATATAGTATTACGTTATAACGTATAACGTTATATAGTATTACGTTATAACGTATAACGTTATATAGTATTACCATATAACGTATAACGTTATATAGTATTACGTTATGACGTATAACGTTATATAGTATTACCATATAACGTATAACGTTATATAGTATTAAGTTATAACGTATAATGTTATATAGTATTACCATATAGCGTATAACGTTATATAGTATTAAGTTATAACGTATAACGTTATATAGTATTACGTTATGACGTATAACGTTATATAGTTTTACGTTATAACGTATAACGTTATATAGTATTACGTTATGACGTATAACGTTATATAGTATTACCATATAACGTATAACGTTATATAGAATTAAGTTATAACGTATAACGTTATATAGTATTACGTTATGACGTATAACGTTATATAGTTTTACGTTATAACGTATAACGTTATATAGTATTACGTTATGACGTATAACGTTATATAGTATTACCATATAACGTATAACGTTATATAGTATTAAGTTATAACGTATAATGTTATATAGTATTACCATATAGCGTATAACGTTATATAGTATTAAGTTATAACGTATAACGCTATATAGTATTACGTTATGACGTATAACGTTTTATAGTTTTACGTTATAACGTATAACGTTATATAGTATTACGTTATGACGTATAACGTTATATAGTATTACCATATAACGTATAACGTTATATAGTATTAAGTTACAACGTATAATGTTATATAGTATTACCATATAGCGTATAACGTTATATAGTATTAAGTTATAACGTATAACGTTATATAGTATTACGTTATAACGCATATCGTTATATAGTATTACGTTATAACGTATAACGTTATATAGTATTACGTTATAACGTATAACGTTATATAGTATTACGCTATAACGTATAATGTTGTATAGTATTACGTTATGACGTATAACGTTATATAGTATTACCATATAACGTATAACGTTATATAGTATTACGTTATAACGTAGAACGTTATATAGTATTACCATATAACGTATAACGTTATATAGTATTAAGTTATAACGTATAACGTTATATAGTATTACCATATAACGTATAACGTTATATAGTATTAAGTTATAACGTATAACGTTATATAATATTACCATATAACGTATAACGTTATATAGTATTACGTCATAACGTATAACGTTATATAGTATTACGTTATGACGTATAACGTTATATAGTTTTACGTTATAACGTATAACGTTATATAGTATTAAGTTATATCGTATAATGTTATATAGTATTACGTTATAACGTATAACGTTATATAGTATTAAGTTATAACGTATAACGTTATATAGTATTACCATATAACGTATAACGTTATATAGAATTACCATATAACGTATAACGTTATATAGTATTACCATATAACGTATAACGTTATATAGTATTAAGTTATAACGTATAACGTTATTTAGTATTACGTTCTAACGCATAACGTTATATAGTATTACGTTATAACGTATAACGTTATATAGTATTACCATATAACGTATAACGTTATATAGTATTACGTTATAACGTATAACGTTATATAGTATTACGTTATGACGTATAACGTTATATAGTCTTACGTTATAACGTATAACGTTATATAGTATTACGTTATGACGTATAACGTTATATAGTATTACCATATAACGTATAACGTTATATAGTATTAAGTTATAACGTATAACGTTATATAGTATTACCATATAACGTATAACGTTATATAGTATTACGTTATAACGTATAACGTTATATAGTATTACGTTATGACGTATAACGTTATATAGTTTTACGTTATAACGTATAACGTTATATAGTATTACGTTATAACGTATAACGTTATATAGTATTACCATATAACGTATAACGTTATATAGTATTAAGTTATAACGTATAACGTTATTTAGTATTACGTTCTAACGCATAACGTTATATAGTATTACGTTATAACGTATAACGTTATATAGTATTACGTTATGACGTATAACGTTATATAGTATTAAGTTATAACGTGTAACGTTATATGGTATTATGTTATAACGTATAACGTTATATAGAATTACCATATAACATATAACGTTATGTAGTATTAAGTTATAACGTATAACGTTATATAGTATTAAGTTATAACGTATAACGTTATATAGTATTACGTTATAACGTATAACGTTATATAGTATTACGCTATAACGTATAATGTTATATAGTATTACGTTATGACGTATAACGTTATATAGTATTAAGTTAAAACGTATAACGTTATATAGTATTACGTTATAACGCATAACGTTATATAGTATTACGTTATAACGTATAACGTTATATAGTATTACGTTATAACGTATAACGTTATATAGTATTACCATATAACGTATAACGTTATATAGTATTACGTTATGACGTATAACGTTATATAGTATTACCATATAACGTATAACGTTATATAGTATTAAGTTATAACGTATAATGTTATATAGTATTACCATATAGCGTATAACGTTATATAGTATTAAGTTATAACGTATAACGTTATATAGTATTACGTTATGACGTATAACGTTATATAGTTTTACGTTATAACGTATAACGTTATATAGTATTACGTTATGACGTATAACGTTATATAGTATTACCATATAACGTATAACGTTATATAGAATTAAGTTATAACGTATAACGTTATATAGTATTACGTTATGACGTATAACGTTATATAGTTTTACGTTATAACGTATAACGTTATATAGTATTACGTTATGACGTATAACGTTATATAGTATTACCATATAACGTATAACGTTATATAGTATTAAGTTATAACGTATAATGTTATATAGTATTACCATATAGCGTATAACGTTATATAGTATTAAGTTATAACGTATAACGCTATATAGTATTACGTTATGACGTATAACGTTTTATAGTTTTACGTTATAACGTATAACGTTATATAGTATTACGTTATGACGTATAACGTTATATAGTATTACCATATAACGTATAACGTTATATAGTATTAAGTTACAACGTATAATGTTATATAGTATTACCATATAGCGTATAACGTTATATAGTATTAAGTTATAACGTATAACGTTATATAGTATTACGTTATAACGCATATCGTTATATAGTATTACGTTATAACGTATAACGTTATATAGTATTACGTTATAACGTATAACGTTATATAGTATTACGCTATAACGTATAATGTTGTATAGTATTACGTTATGACGTATAACGTTATATAGTATTACCATATAACGTATAACGTTATATAGTATTACGTTATAACGTAGAACGTTATATAGTATTACCATATAACGTATAACGTTATATAGTATTAAGTTATAACGTATAACGTTATATAGTATTACCATATAACGTATAACGTTATATAGTATTAAGTTATAACGTATAACGTTATATAATATTACCATATAACGTATAACGTTATATAGTATTACGTCATAACGTATAACGTTATATAGTATTACGTTATGACGTATAACGTTATATAGTTTTACGTTATAACGTATAACGTTATATAGTATTAAGTTATATCGTATAATGTTATATAGTATTACGTTATAACGTATAACGTTATATAGTATTAAGTTATAACGTATAACGTTATATAGTATTACCATATAACGTATAACGTTATATAGAATTACCATATAACGTATAACGTTATATAGTATTACCATATAACGTATAACGTTATATAGTATTAAGTTATAACGTATAACGTTATTTAGTATTACGTTCTAACGCATAACGTTATATAGTATTACGTTATAACGTATAACGTTATATAGTATTACCATATAACGTATAACGTTATATAGTATTACGTTATAACGTATAACGTTATATAGTATTACGTTATGACGTATAACGTTATATAGTCTTACGTTATAACGTATAACGTTATATAGTATTACGTTATGACGTATAACGTTATATAGTATTACCATATAACGTATAACGTTATATAGTATTAAGTTATAACGTATAACGTTATATAGTATTACCATATAACGTATAACGTTATATAGTATTACGTTATAACGTATAACGTTATATAGTATTACGTTATGACGTATAACGTTATATAGTTTTACGTTATAACGTATAACGTTATATAGTATTACGTTATAACGTATAACGTTATATAGTATTACCATATAACGTATAACGTTATATAGTATTAAGTTATAACGTATAACGTTATTTAGTATTACGTTCTAACGCATAACGTTATATAGTATTACGTTATAACGTATAACGTTATATAGTATTACGTTATGACGTATAACGTTATATAGTATTAAGTTATAACGTGTAACGTTATATGGTATTATGTTATAACGTATAACGTTATATAGAATTACCATATAACATATAACGTTATGTAGTATTAAGTTATAACGTATAACGTTATATAGTATTAAGTTATAACGTATAACGTTATATAGTATTACGTTATAACGTATAACGTTATATAGTATTACGCTATAACGTATAATGTTATATAGTATTACGTTATGACGTATAACGTTATATAGTATTAAGTTAAAACGTATAACGTTATATAGTATTACGTTATAACGCATAACGTTATATAGTATTACGTTATAACGTATAACGTTATATAGTATTACGTTATAACGTATAACGTTATATAGTATTACCATATAACGTATAACGTTATATAGTATTACGTTATGACGTATAACGTTATATAGTATTACCATATAACGTATAACGTTATATAGTATTAAGTTATAACGTATAATGTTATATAGTATTACCATATAGCGTATAACGTTATATAGTATTAAGTTATAACGTATAACGTTATATAGTATTACGTTATGACGTATAACGTTATATAGTTTTACGTTATAACGTATAACGTTATATAGTATTACGTTATGACGTATAACGTTATATAGTATTACCATATAACGTATAACGTTATATAGAATTAAGTTATAACGTATAACGTTATATAGTATTACGTTATGACGTATAACGTTATATAGTTTTACGTTATAACGTATAACGTTATATAGTATTACGTTATGACGTATAACGTTATATAGTATTACCATATAACGTATAACGTTATATAGTATTAAGTTATAACGTATAATGTTATATAGTATTACCATATAGCGTATAACGTTATATAGTATTAAGTTATAACGTATAACGCTATATAGTATTACGTTATGACGTATAACGTTTTATAGTTTTACGTTATAACGTATAACGTTATATAGTATTACGTTATGACGTATAACGTTATATAGTATTACCATATAACGTATAACGTTATATAGTATTAAGTTACAACGTATAATGTTATATAGTATTACCATATAGCGTATAACGTTATATAGTATTAAGTTATAACGTATAACGTTATATAGTATTACGTTATAACGCATATCGTTATATAGTATTACGTTATAACGTATAACGTTATATAGTATTACGTTATAACGTATAACGTTATATAGTATTACGCTATAACGTATAATGTTGTATAGTATTACGTTATGACGTATAACGTTATATAGTATTACCATATAACGTATAACGTTATATAGTATTACGTTATAACGTAGAACGTTATATAGTATTACCATATAACGTATAACGTTATATAGTATTAAGTTATAACGTATAACGTTATATAGTATTACCATATAACGTATAACGTTATATAGTATTAAGTTATAACGTATAACGTTATATAATATTACCATATAACGTATAACGTTATATAGTATTACGTCATAACGTATAACGTTATATAGTATTACGTTATGACGTATAACGTTATATAGTTTTACGTTATAACGTATAACGTTATATAGTATTAAGTTATATCGTATAATGTTATATAGTATTACGTTATAACGTATAACGTTATATAGTATTAAGTTATAACGTATAACGTTATATAGTATTACCATATAACGTATAACGTTATATAGAATTACCATATAACGTATAACGTTATATAGTATTACCATATAACGTATAACGTTATATAGTATTAAGTTATAACGTATAACGTTATTTAGTATTACGTTCTAACGCATAACGTTATATAGTATTACGTTATAACGTATAACGTTATATAGTATTACCATATAACGTATAACGTTATATAGTATTACGTTATAACGTATAACGTTATATAGTATTACGTTATGACGTATAACGTTATATAGTCTTACGTTATAACGTATAACGTTATATAGTATTACGTTATGACGTATAACGTTATATAGTATTACTATATAACGTATAACGTTATATAGTATTAAGTTATAACGTATAACGTTATATAGTATTACCATATAACGTATAACGTTATATAGTATTACGTTATAACGTATAACGTTATATAGTATTACGTTATGACGTATAACGTTATATAGTTTTACGTTATAACGTATAACGTTATATAGTATTACGTTATAACGTATAACGTTATATAGTATTACCATATAACGTATAACGTTATATAGTATTAAGTTATAACGTATAACGTTATTTAGTATTACGTTCTAACGCATAACGTTATATAGTATTACGTTATAACGTATAACGTTATATAGTATTACGTTATGACGTATAACGTTATATAGTATTACCATATAACGTATAACGTTATATAGTATTACGTTATAACGTATAACGTTATATAGTATTACGCTATGACGTATAACGTTATATAGTATTACCATATAACGTATAACGTTATATAGTATTAAGCTATAACGTATAACGTTATATAGTATTACGTTATGACGTATAACGTTATATAGTATTAAGTTATAACGTATAACGTTATATAGTATTACGTTATGACGTATAACGTTATATAGTATTACCATATAACGTATAACGTTATATAGTATTACGTTATAACGTATAACGTTATATAGTATTACGTTATGACGTATAACGTTATATAGTTTTACGTTATAACGTATAACGTTATATAGTATTATGTTATAACGTATAACGTTATATAGTATTACGTTATAACGCATAACGTTATATAGTATTACGTTATAACGTATAACGTTATATAGTATTACGTTATAACGCATAACGTTATATAGTATTACGCTATAACGTATAATGTTATATAGTATTACGTTATGACGTAAAACGTCATATAGTATTACGTTATAACGCATAACGCTATATAGTATTACGTTATAACGTATAACGTTATATAGTATTACGTTATGGCGTATAACGTTATATAGTATTACGTTATAACGTGTAACGTTATATAGTATTACCATATAACGTATAACGTTATATAGTATTACCATATAACGTATAACGTTATATAGTATTACGATATGACGTATAACGTTATATAGTATTACCATATAACGTATAACGTTATATAGGATAAAGTTATAACGTATAACGTTACATAGTATTACCATATAACGTATAACGTTATATAGTATTAAGTTATATCGTATAATGGTATATAGTATTACGTTATAACGCATAACGTTATATAGTATTAAGTTATAACGTATAACGTTATATAGTATTACGTTATGACGTATAACGTTATATAGTATTAAGTTATAACGTGTAACGTTATATGGTATTATGTTATAACGTATTGTGTTATATAGAATTACCATATAACATATAACGTTATGTAGTATTAAGTTATAACGTATAACGTTATATAGTATTAAGTTATAACGTATAACGTTATATAGTATTACGTTATAACGTATAACGTTATATAGTATTACGCTATAACGTATAATGTTATATAGTATTACGTTATGACGTATAACGTTATATAGTATTAAGTTAAAACGTATAACGTTATATAGTATTACGTTATAACGCATAACGTTATATAGTATTACGTTATAACGTATAACGTTATATAGTATTACGTTATAACGTATAACGTTATATAGTATTACCATATAACGTATAACGTTATATAGTATTACGTTATGACGTATAACGTTATATAGTATTACCATATAACGTATAACGTTATATAGTATTAAGTTATAACGTATAATGTTATATAGTATTACCATATAGCGTATAACGTTATATAGTATTAAGTTATAACGTATAACGTTATATAGTATTACGTTATGACGTATAACGTTATATAGTTTTACGTTATAACGTATAACGTTATATAGTATTACGTTATGACGTATAACGTTATATAGTATTACCATATAACGTATAACGTTATATAGTATTAAGTTATAACGTATAACGTTATATAGTATTAAGTTATATCGTATAATGTTATATAGTATTACGTTATAACGTATAACGTTATATAGTATTAAGTTATAACGTATAACGTTATATAGTATTACCATATAACGTATAACGTTATATAGTATTAAGTTATAACGTATAACGTTATATAGTATTACGTTATAACGTATAACGTTATATAGTATTACGTTATAACGTATAACGTTATATAGTATTACGTTATAACGCATAACGTTATATAGTATTACGCTATAACGTATAATGTTATATAGTATTACGTTATGACGTATAACGTCATATAGTATTACGTTATAACGCATAACGCTATATAGTATTACGTTATAACGTATAACGTTATATAGTATTACGTTATGACGTATAACGTTATATAGTATTACGTTATAACGTGTAACGTTATATAGTATTACCATATAACGTATAACGTTATATAGTATTAAGTTATAACGAATAACGTTATATAGTATTACGATATGACGTATAACGTTATATAGTATTACCATATAACGTATAACGTTATATAGGATAAAGTTATAACGTATAACGTTACATAGTATTACCATATAACGTATAACGTTATATAGTATTAAGTTATATCGTATAATGGTATATAGTATTACGTTATAACGCATAACGTTATATAGTATTAAGTTATAACGTATAACGTTATATAGTATTACGTTATGACGTATAACGTTATATAGTATTAAGTTATAACGTGTAACGTTATATGGTATTATGTTATAACGTATAACGTTATATAGAATTACCATATAACATATAACGTTATGTAGTATTAATTTATAACGTATAACGTTATATAGTATTAAGTTATAACGTATAACGTTATATAGTATTACGTTATAACGTACAACGTTATATAGTATTACGCTATAACGTATAATGTTATATAGTATTACGTTATGACGTATAACGTTATATAGTATTAAGTTATAACGTATAACGTTATATAGTATTACGTTATAACGCATAACGTTATATAGTATTACGTTATAACGTATAACGTTATATAGTATTACGTTATAACGTATAACGTTATATAGTATTACCATATAACGTATAACGTTATATAGTATTACGTTATGACGTATAACGTTATATAGTATTACCATATAACGTATAACGTTATATAGTATTAAGTTATAACGTATAATGTTATATAGTATTACCATATAGCGTATAACGTTATATAGTATTAAGTTATAACGTATAACGTTATATAGTATTACGTTATGACGTATAACGTTATATAGTATTACGGTATAACGCATAACGTTATATAGTATTACGTTATAACGTATAACGTTATATAGTATTACGTTATAACGTATAACGTTATATAGTATTACCATATAACGTATAACGTTATATAGTATTACGTTATGACGTATAACGTTATATAGTATTACCATATAACGTATAACGTTATATAGTATTAAGTTATAACGTATAATGTTATATAGTATTACCATATAGCGTATAACGTTATATAGTATTAAGTTATAACGTATAACGTTATATAGTATTACGTTATGACGTATAACGTTATATAGTTTTACGTTATAACGTATAACGTTATATAGTATTACGTTATGACGTATAACGTTATATAGTATTACCATATAACGTATAACGTTATATAGTATTAAGTTATAACGTATAACGTTATATAGTATTAAGTTATATCGTATAATGTTATATAGTATTACGTTATAACGTATAACGTTATATAGTATTAAGTTATAACGTATAACGTTATATAGTATTACCATATAACGTATAACGTTATATAGTATTAAGTTATAACGTATAACGTTATATAGTATTACGTTATAACGTATAACGTTATATAGTATTACGTTATAACGTATAACGTTATATAGTATTACGTTATAACGCATAACGTTATATAGTATTACGCTATAACGTATAATGTTATATAGTATTACGTTATGACGTATAACGTCATATAGTATTACGTTATAACGCATAACGCTATATAGTATTACGTTATAACGTATAACGTTATATAGTATTACGTTATGACGTATAACGTTATATAGTATTACGTTATAACGTGTAACGTTATATAGTATTACCATATAACGTATAACGTTATATAGTATTAAGTTATAACGAATAACGTTATATAGTATTACGATATGACGTATAACGTTATATAGTATTACCATATAACGTATAACGTTATATAGGATAAAGTTATAACGTATAACGTTACATAGTATTACCATATAACGTATAACGTTATATAGTATTAAGTTATATCGTATAATGGTATATAGTATTACGTTATAACGCATAACGTTATATAGTATTAAGTTATAACGTATAACGTTATATAGTATTACGTTATGACGTATAACGTTATATAGTATTAAGTTATAACGTGTAACGTTATATGGTATTATGTTATAACGTATAACGTTATATAGAATTACCATATAACATATAACGTTATGTAGTATTAATTTATAACGTATAACGTTATATAGTATTAAGTTATAACGTATAACGTTATATAGTATTACGTTATAACGTACAACGTTATATAGTATTACGCTATAACGTATAATGTTATATAGTATTACGTTATGACGTATAACGTTATATAGTATTAAGTTATAACGTATAACGTTATATAGTATTACGTTATAACGCATAACGTTATATAGTATTACGTTATAACGTATAACGTTATATAGTATTACGTTATAACGTATAACGTTATATAGTATTACCATATAACGTATAACGTTATATAGTATTACGTTATGACGTATAACGTTATATAGTATTACCATATAACGTATAACGTTATATAGTATTAAGTTATAACGTATAATGTTATATAGTATTACCATATAGCGTATAACGTTATATAGTATTAAGTTATTACGTATAACGTTATATAGTATTACGTTATGACGTATAACGTTATATAGTTTTACGTTATAACGTATAACGTTATATAGTATTACGTTATGACGTATAACGTTATATAGTATTACCATATAACGTATAACGTTATATAGTATTAAGTTATAACGTATAACGTTATATAGTATTAAGTTATATCGTATAATGTTATATAGTATTACGTTATAACGTATAACGTTATATAGTATTAAGTTATAACGTATAACGTTATATAGTATTACCATATAACGTATAACGTTATATAGTATTACGTTATAACGTATAACGTTATATAGTATTACGTTATGACGTATAACGTTATATAGTTTTACGTTATAACGTATAACGTTATGTAGTATTACGTTATGACGTATAACGTTATATAGTATTACCATATAACGTATAACGTTATATAGTATTACGTTATAACGTATAACGTTATATAGTATTCCGCTATGACGTATAACGTTATATAGTATTACCATATAACGTATAACGTTATATAGTATTAAGCTATAACGTATAACGTTATATAGTATTACGTTATGACGTATAACGTTATATAGTTTTACGTTATAACGTATAACGTTATATAGTATTACGTTATGACGTATAACGTTATATAGTATTACCATATAACGTATAACGTTATATAGTATTACGTTATAACGTATAACGTTATATAGTATTACGTTATGACGTATAACGTTATATAGTTTTACGTTATAACGTATAACGTTATATAGTATTACGTTATGACGTATAACGTTATATAGTATTACCATATAACGTATAACGTTATATAGTATTACCATATAACGTATAACGTTATATAGTATTAAGTTATAACGTATAACGTTATATAGTATTACCTTATAACGTATAACGTTATATAGTATTACGTTATAACGTATAACGTTATATAGTATTACGTTATAACGTATAACGTTATATAGTATTACGTTATGACGTATAACGTTATATAGTTTTACGTTATAACGTATAACGTTATATAGTATTACGTTATAACGTATAACGTTATATAGTATTACCATATAACGTATAACGTTATATAGTATTAAGTTATAACGTATAACGTTATTTAGTATTACGTTCTAACGCATAACGTTATATAGTATTACGTTATAACGTATAACGTTATATAGTATTACCATATAACGTATAACGTTATATAGTATTACGTTATAACGTATAACGTTATATAGTATTACGATATGACGTATAACGTTATATAGTATTACCATATAACGTATAACGTTATATAGGATAAAGTTATAACGTATAACGTTACATAGTATTACCATATAACGTATAACGTTATATAGTATTATGTTATATCGTATAACGTTATATAGTATTAAGTTATAACGCATAACGTTATATAGTATTACGTTATAACGTATAACGTTATATAGTATTACGTTATGACGTATAACGTTATATAGTATTAAGTTATAACGTGTAACGTTATATGGTATTATGTTATAACGTATAACGTTATATAGTATTACGTTATAACGTAGAACGTTATATAGTATTTCCATATAACGTATAACGTTATATAGTATTAAGTTATAACGTATAACGTTATATAGTATTACCATATAACGTATAACGTTAGATAGTATTACGTTATAACGTATAACGTTATATAGTATTACGTTATGACGTATAACGTTATATAGTTTTACGTTATAACGTATAACGTTATATGGTATTACGTTATGACGTATAACGTTATATAGTATTACCATATAACGTATAACGCTATATAGTATTAAGTTATAACGTATAATGTTATATAGTATTACCATATAGCGTATAACGTTATATAGTATTAAGTTATAACGTATAACGTTATATAGTATTACGTTATGACGTATAACGTTATATAGTTTTACGTTATAACGTATAACGTTATATAGTATTACGTTATAACGTATAACGTTATATAGTATTACGTTATGACGTATAACGTTATATAGTTTTACGTTATAACGTATAACGTTATATAGTATTACGTTATGACGTATAACGTTATATAGTATTACCATATAACGTATAACGTTATATAGTATTACGTTATAACGTATAACGTTATATAGTATTACGCTATGACGTATAACGTTATATAGTATTACCATATAACGTATAACGTTATATAGTATTAAGCTATAACGTATAACGTTATATAGTATTACGTTATGACGTATAACGTTATATAGTTTTACGTTATAACGTATAACGTTATATAGTATTACGTTATGACGTATAACGTTATATAGTATTACCATATAACGTATAACGTTATATAGTATTACGTTATAACGTATAACGTTATATAGTATTACGTTATGACGTATAACGTTATATAGTTTTACGTTATAACGTATAACGTTATATAGTATTACGTTATGACGTATAACGTTATATAGTATTACCATATAACGTATAACGTTATATAGTATTACCATATAACGTATAACGTTATATAGTATTAAGTTATAACGTATAACGTTATATAGTATTACCATATAACGTATAACGTTATATAGTATTACCATATAACGTATAACGTTATATAGTATTACGTTATAACGTATAACGTTATATAGTATTACGTTATAACGTATAACGTTATATAGTATTACGTTATGACGTATAACGTTATATAGTTTTACGTTATAACGTATAACGTTATATAGTATTACGTTATAACGTATAACGTTATATAGTATTACCATATAACGTATAACGTTATATAGTATTAAGTTATAACGTATAACGTTATTTAGTATTACGTTCTAACGCATAACGTTATATAGTATTACGTTATAACGTATAACGTTATATAGTATTACCATATAACGTATAACGTTATATAGTATTAAGTTATAACGTATAACGATATATAGTATTACGATATGACGTATAACGTTATATAGTATTACCATATAACGTATAACGTTATATAGTATTACGTTATAACGTATAACGTTATATAGTATTACGATATGACGTATAACGTTATATAGTATTACCATATAACGTATAACGTTATATAGGATAAGGTTATAACGTATAACGTTACATAGTATTACCATATAACATATAACGTTATATAGTATTATGTTATATCGTATAACGTTATATAGTATTAAGTTATAACGCATAACGTTATATAGTATTACGTTATAACGTATAACGTTATATAGTATTACGTTATGACGTATAACGTTATATAGTATTAAGTTATAACGTGTAACGTTATATGGTATTATGTTATAACGTATAACGTTATATAGTATTACGTTATAACGTAGAACGTTATATAGTATTTCCATATAACGTATAACGTTATATAGTATTAAGTTATAACGTATAACGTTATATAGTATTACCATATAACGTATAACGTTAGATAGTATTACGTTATAACGTATAACGTTATATAGTATTACGTTATGACGTATAACGTTATATAGTTTTACGTTATATCGTATAACGTTATATAGTATTACGTTATAACGCATAACGCTATATAGTATTACGTTATAACGTATAACGTTATATAGTATTACGTTATGACGTATAACGTTATATAGTATTAAGTTATAACGTATAACGTTATATAGTATTACGATATGACGTATAACGTTATATAGTATTACCATATAACGTATAACGTTATATAGTATTACGTTATAACGTATAATGTTATATAGTATTACCATATAGCGTATAACGTTATATAGTATTAAGTTATAACGTATAACGTTATATAGTATTACGTTATAACGCATAACGTTATATAGTATTACGTTATGGCGTATAACGTTATATAGTATTAAGTTATAACGTATAACGTTATATAGTATTACGATATGACGTATAACGTTATATAGTATTACCATATAACGTATAACGTTATATAGTATTACGTTATAACGTATAATGTTATATAGTATTACCATATAGCGTATAACGTTATATAGTATTAAGTTATAACGTATAACGTTATATAGTATTACGTTATAACGCATAACGTTATATAGTATTACGTTATAACGTATAACGTTATATAGTATTACGTTATAACGCATAACGCTATATAGTATTACGTTCTAACGCATAACGTTATATAGTATTACGTTATAACGTATAACGTTATATAGTATTACCATATAACGTATAACGTTATATAGTATTAAGTTATAACGTATAACGTTATATAGTATTACGATATGACGTATAACGTTATATAGTTTTACTATATAACGTATAACGTTATATAGTATTACGTTATAACGTATAACGTTATATAGTATTACGTTCTAACGCATAACGTTATATAGTATTACGTTATAACGTATAACGTTATATAGTATTACGTTCTAACGCATAACGTTATATAGTATTACGTTATAACGTATAACGTTATATAGTATTACCATATAACGTATAACGTTATATAGTATTACGTTATAACGTATAACGTTATATAGTATTACGTTATGACGTATAACGTTATATAGTTTTACGTTATAACGTATAACGTTATATAGTATTACGTTATGACGTATAACGTTATATAGTATTACCATATAACGTATAACGTTATATAGTATTAAGTTATAACGTATAATGTTATATAGTATTACTATATAGCGTATAACGTTATATAGTATTAAGTTATAACGTATAACGTTACATAGTATTACCATATAACGTATAACGTTATATAGTATTACGTTATAACGTATAACGTGATATAGTATTAAGTTATATCGTATAATGTTATATAGTATTACGTTATAACGTATAACGTTATATAGTATTAAGTTATAACGTATAACGTTATATAGTATTACCATATAACGTATAACGTTATATAGTATTACGTTATAACGTATAACGTTATATAGTATTACGTTATGACGTATAACGTTATATAGTTTTACGTTATAACGTATAACGTTATATAGTATTACGTTATGACGTATAACGTTATATAGTATTACCATATAACGTATAACGTTATATAGTATTAAGTTATAACGTATAATGTTATATAGTATTACCATATAGCGTATAACGTTATATAGTATTAAGTTATAACGTATAACGTTATATAGTATTACCATATAACGTATAACGTTATATAGTATTAAGTTATAACGTATAACGTTATATAGTATTACCATATAACGTATAACGTTATATAGTATTAAGTTATAACGTATAACGTTATATAGTATTAAGTTATATCGTATAATGTTATATAGTATTACGATATGACGTATAACGTTATATAGTATTACCATATAACGTATAACGTTATATAGGATAAAGTTATAACGTATAACGTTACATAGTATTACCATATAACATATAACGTTATATAGTATTATGTTATATCGTATAACGTTATATAGTATTAAGTTATAACGCATAACGTTATATAGTATTACGTTATAACGTATAACGTTATATAGTATTACGTTATGACGTATAACGTTATATAGTATTAAGTTATAACGTGTAACGTTATATGGTATTATGTTATAACGTATAACGTTATATAGTATTACGTTATAACGTAGAACGTTATATAGTATTTCCATATAACGTATAACGTTATATAGTATTAAGTTATAACGTATAACGTTATATAGTATTACCATATAACGTATAACGTTATATAGTATTAAGTTATAACGTATAACGTTATATAGTATTACCATATAACGTATAACGTTATATAGTATTACGTTATAACGTATAACGTTATATAGTATTACGTTATGACGTATAACGTTATATAGTTTTACGTTATAACGTATAACGTTATATAGTATTACGTTATAACGTATAACGTTATATAGTATTACCATATAACGTATAACGTTATATAGTACTAAGTTATAACGTATAACGTTATTTAGTATTACGTTCTATCGCATAACGTTATATAGTATTACGTTATAACGTATAACGTTATATAGTATTACCATATAACGTATAACGTTATATAGTATTACGTTATGACGTATAACGTTATATAGTTTTACGTTATAACGTATAACGTTATATAGTATTACGTTATGACGTATAACGTTATATAGTATTACCATATAACGTATAACGTTATATAGTATTACGTTATAACGTATAACGTTATATAGTATTACGTTATGACGTATAACGTTATATAGTATTACGTTATGACGTATAACGTTATATAGTTTTACGTTATAACGTATAACGTTATATAGTATTACGTTATGACGTATAACGTTATATAGTATTAAGTTATATCGTATAATGTTATATAGTATTACGTTATAACGTATAACGTTATATAGTATTAAGTTATAACGTATAACGTTATATAGTATTACCATATAACGTATAACGTTATATAGTATTACGTTATAACGTATAACGTTATATAGTATTACGTTATGACGTATAACGTTATATAGTTTTACGTTATAACGTATAACGTTATATAGTATTACGTTATGACGTATAACGTTATATAGTATTACCATATAACGTATAACGTTATATAGTATTAAGTTATAACGTATAACGTTATATAGTATTACGTTATGACGTATAACGTTATATAGTTTTACGTTATAACGTATAACGTTATATAGTATTACGTTATGACGTATAACGTTATATAGTATTACCATATAACGTATAACGTTATATAGTATTAAGTTATAACGTATAATGTTATATAGTATTACCATATAGCGTATAACGTTATATAGTATTAAGTTATAACGTATAACGTTATATAGTATTACGTTATAACGCATAACGTTATATAGTATTACGTTATAACGTATAACGTTATATAGTATTACGTTATAACGCATAACGCTATATCGTATTACGTTATAACGTATAACGTTATATAGTATTACGTTATGACGTATAACGTTATATAGTATTACGTTATAACGTATAACGTTATATAGTATTACGTTATGACGTATAACGTTATATAGTTTTACGTTATAACGTATAACGTTATATAGTATTACGTTATAACGTATAACGTTATATAGTATTACCATATAACGTATAACGTTATATAGTATTAAGTTATAACGTATAACGTTATTTAGTATTACGTTCTAACGCATAACGTTATATAGTATTACGTTATAACGTATAACGTTATATAGTATTACCATATAACGTATAACGTTATATAGTATTAAGTTATTACGTATAACGTTATATAGTATTACGATATGACGTATAACGTTATATAGTATTACCATATAACGTATAACGTTATATAGTATTACGTTATAACGTATAACGTTATATAGTATTACGTTCTAACGCATAACGTTATATAGTATTACGTTATAACGTATAACGTTATATAGTATTACCATATAACGTATAACGTTATATAGTATTACGTTATAACGTATAACGTTATATAGTATTACGTTATGACGTATAACGTTATATAGTTTTACGTTATAACGTATAACGTTATATAGTATTACGTTATGACGTATAACGTTATATAGTATTACCATATAACGTATAACGTTATATAGTATTAAGTTATAACGTATAATGTTATATAGTATTACCATATAGCGTATAACGTTATATAGTATTAAGTTATAACGTATAACGTTACATAGTATTTCCATATAACGTATAACGTTATATAGTATTACGTTATAACGTATAACGTGATATAGTATTAAGTTATATCGTATAATGTTATATAGTATTACGTTATAACGTATAACGTTATATAGTATTACGTTATGACGTATAACGTTATATAGTATTACGTTATGACGTATAACGTTATATAGTATTACGTTATAACGTATAACGTTATATAGTATTACGTTATGACGTATAACGTTATATAGTTTTACGTTATAACGTATAACGTTATATAGTATTACGTTATGACGTATAACGTTATATAGTATTACCATATAACGTATAACGTTATATAGTATTACGTTATAACGTATAACGTTATATAGTATTACGCTATGACGTATAACGTTATATAGTATTACGTTATGACGTATAACGTTATATAGTTTTACGTTATAACGTATAACGTTATATAGTATTACGTTATAACGTATAACGTTATATAGTATTACCATATAACGTATAACGTTATATAGTATTAAGTTATAACGTATAACGTTATTTAGTATTACGTTCTAACGCATAACGTTATATAGTATTACGTTATAACGTATAACGTTATATAGTATTACCATATAACGTATAACGTTATATAGTATTAAGTTATTACGTATAACGTTATATAGTATTACGATATGACGTATAACGTTATATAGTATTACCATATAACGTATAACGTTATATAGTATTACGTTATAACGTATAACGTTATATAGTATTACGTTCTAACGCATAACGTTATATAGTATTACGTTATAACGTATAACGTTATATAGTATTACCATATAACGTATAACGTTATATAGTATTACGTTATAACGTATAACGTTATATAGTATTACGTTATGACGTATAACGTTATATAGTTTTACGTTATAACGTATAACGTTATATAGTATTACGTTATGACGTATAACGTTATATAGTATTACCATATAACGTATAACGTTATATAGTATTAAGTTATAACGTATAATGTTATATAGTATTACCATATAGCGTATAACGTTATATAGTATTAAGTTATAACGTATAACGTTACATAGTATTTCCATATAACGTATAACGTTATATAGTATTACGTTATAACGTATAACGTGATATAGTATTAAGTTATATCGTATAATGTTATATAGTATTACGTTATAACGTATAACGTTATATAGTATTACGTTATGACGTATAACGTTATATAGTATTACGTTATGACGTATAACGTTATATAGTTTTACGTTATAACGTATAACGTTATATAGTATTACGTTATGACGTATAACGTTATATAGTATTACCATATAACGTATAACGTTATATAGTATTACGTTATAACGTATAACGTTATATAGTATTACGTTATGACGTATAACGTTATATAGTATTACCATATAACGTATAACGTTATATAGTATTACGTTATAACGTATAACGTTATATAGTATTACGTTATGACGTATAACGTTATATAGTTTTACGTTATGACGTATAACGTTATATAGTTTTACGTTATAACGTATAACGTTATATAGTATTACGTTATGACGTATAACGTTATATAGTATTACCATATAACGTATAACGTTATATAGTATTACCATATAACGTATAACGTTATATAGTATTAAGTTATAACGTATAACGTTATATAGTATTACCATATAACGTATAACGTTATATAGTATTACCATATAACGTATAACGTTATATAGTATTAAGTTATAACGTATAACGTTATATAGTATTACGATATGACGTATAACGTTATATAGTATTACCATATAACGTATAACGTTATATAGTATTACGTTATAACGTATAACGTTATATAGTATTACGTTCTAACGCATAACGTTATATAGTATTACGTTATAACGTATAACGTTATATAGTATTACGTTATAACGTATAACGTTATATAGTATTACGTTCTAACGCATAACGTTATATAGTATTACGTTATAACGTATAACGTTATATAGTATTACCATATAACGTATAACGTTATATAGTATTACGTTATAACGTATAACGTTATATAGTATTACGTTATGACGTATAACGTTATATAGTTTTACGTTATAACGTATAACGTTATATAGTGTTACGTTATGACGTATAACGTTATATAGTATTACCATATAACGTATAACGTTATATAGTATTAAGTTATAACGTATAATGTTATATAGTATTACCATATAGCGTATAACGTTATATAGTATTAAGTTATAACGTATAACGTTACATAGTATTTCCATATAACGTATAACGTTATATAGTATTACGTTATAACGTATAACGTGATATAGTATTAAGTTATATCGTATAATGTTATATAGTATTACGTTATAACGTATAACGTTATATAGTATTACGTTATGACGTATAACGTTATGTAGTATTACGTTATGACGTATAACGTTATATAGTATTACGTTATAACGTATAACGTTATATAGTATTACGTTATGACGTATAACGTTATATAGTTTTACGTTATAACGTATAACGTTATATAGTATTACGTTATGACGTATAACGTTATATAGTATTACCATATAACGTATAACGTTATATAGTATTACGTTATAACGTATAACGTTATATAGTATTACGCTATGACGTATAACGTTATATAGTATTACCATATAACGTATAACGTTATATAGTATTAAGTTATAACGTATAACGTTATATAGTATTACGTTATGACGTATAACGTTATATAGTTTTACGTTATAACGTATAACGTTATATAGTATTACGTTATGACGTATAACGTTATATAGTATTACCATATAACGTATAACGTTATATAGTATTACGTTATAACGTATAACGTTATATAGTATTACGTTATGACGTATAACGTTATATAGTTTTACGTTATGACGTATAACGTTATATAGTTTTACGTTATAACGTATAACGTTATATAGTATTACGTTATGACGTATAACGTTATATAGTATTACCATATAACGTATAACGTTATATAGTATTACCATATAACGTATAACGTTATATAGTATTACCATATAACGTATAACGTTATATAGTATTAAGTTATAACGTATAACGTTATATAGTATTACCATATAACGTATAACGTTATATAGTATTACCATATAACGTATAACGTTATATAGTATTAAGTTATAACGTATAACGTTATATAGTATTACGATATGACGTATAACGTTATATAGTATTACCATATAACGTATAACGTTATATAGTATTACGTTATAACGTATAACGTTATATAGTATTACGTTCTAACGCATAACGTTATATAGTATTACGTTATAACGTATAACGTTATATAGTATTACCATATAACGTATAACGTTATATAGTATTACGTTATAACGTATAACGTTATATAGTATTACGTTATGACGTATAACGTTATATAGTTTTACGTTATAACGTATAACGTTATATAGTATTACGTTATGACGTATAACGTTATATAGTATTACCATATAACGTATAACGTTATATAGTATTAAGTTATAACGTATAACGTTATATAGTATTACGTTCTAACGCATAACGTTATATAGTATTACGTTATAACGTATAACGTTATATAGTATTACCATATAACGTATAACGTTATATAGTATTACGTTATGACGTATAACGTTATATAGTTTTACGTTATAACGTATAACGTTATATAGTATTACGTTATGACGTATAACGTTATATAGTATTACCATATAACGTATAACGTTATATAGTATTACGTTATAACGTATAACGTTATATAGTATTACGTTATGACGTATAACGTTATATAGTTTTACGTTATGACGTATAACGTTATATAGTTTTACGTTATAACGTATAACGTTATATAGTATTACGTTATGACGTATAACGTTATATAGTATTACCATATAACGTATAACGTTATATAGTATTAAGTTATAACGTATAATGTTATATAGTATTACCATATAGCGTATAACGTTATATAGTATTAAGTTATAACGTATAACGTTATATAGTATTACCATATAACGTATAACGTTATATAGTATTAAGTTATAACGTATAACGTTATATAGTATTACCATATAACGTATAACGTTATATAGTATTACGTTATAACGTATAACGTTATATATATTATTACGTTATGACGTATAACGTTATATAGTTTTACGTTATAACGTATAACGTTATATAGTATTACGTTATGACGTATAACGTTATATAGTATTACCATATAACGTATAACGTTATATAGTATTAAGTTATAACGTATAACGTTATTTAGTATTACGTTCTATCGCATAACGTTATATAGTATTACGTTATAACGTATAACGTTATATAGTATTACCATATAACGTATAACGTTAGATAGTATTACGTTATAACGTATAACGTTATATAGTATTACGATATGACGTATAACGTTATATAGTTTTACGTTATAACGTATAACGTTATATAGTATTACGTTATGACGTATAACGTTATATAGTATTACCATATAACGTATAACGTTAGATAGTATTACGTTATAACGTATAACGTTATATAGTATTACGATATGACGTATAACGTTATATAGTTTTACGTTATAACGTATAACGTTATATAGTATTACCATATAACGTATAACGTTAGATAGTATTACGTTATAACGTATAACGTTATATAGTATTACGATATGACGTATAACGTTATATAGTATTACGTTATAACGCATAACGTTATATAGTATTACGTTATGGCGTATAACGTTATATAGTATTAAGTTATAACGTATAACGTTATATAGTATTACGATATGACGTATAACGTTATATAGTATTACCATATAACGTATAACGTTATATAGTATTACGTTATAACGTATAATGTTATATAGTATTACCATATAGCGTATAACGTTATATAGTATTAAGTTATAACGTATAACGTTATATAGTATTACGTTATAACGCATAACGTTATATAGTATTACGTTATAACGTATAACGTTATATAGTATTACGTTATAACGCATAACGCTATATAGTATTACGTTCTAACGCATAACGTTATATAGTATTACGTTATAACGTATAACGTTATATAGTATTACCATATAACGTATAACGTTATATAGTATTAAGTTATAACGTATAACGTTATATAGTATTACGATATGACGTATAACGTTATATAGTTTTACTATATAACGTATAACGTTATATAGTATTACGTTATAACGTATAACGTTATATAGTATTACGTTCTAACGCATAACGTTATATAGTATTACGTTATAACGTATAACGTTATATAGTATTACGTTCTAACGCATAACGTTATATAGTATTACGTTATAACGTATAACGTTATATAGTATTACCATATAACGTATAACGTTATATAGTATTACGTTATAACGTATAACGTTATATAGTATTACGTTATGACGTATAACGTTATATAGTTTTACGTTATAACGTATAACGTTATATAGTATTACGTTATGACGTATAACGTTATATAGTATTACCATATAACGTATAACGTTATATAGTATTAAGTTATAACGTATAATGTTATATAGTATTACCATATAGCGTATAACGTTATATAGTATTAAGTTATAACGTATAACGTTACATAGTATTACCATATAACGTATAACGTTATATAGTATTACGTTATAAC
This sequence comes from Bombus flavifrons, assembly GCF_040668555.2. NCBI lineage: Eukaryota > Metazoa > Arthropoda > Insecta > Hymenoptera > Apidae > Bombus > Bombus flavifrons. Next base: position 2,670,017 of record NC_138455.1, on the reverse strand, counting down.
GTATAACGTGATATAGTATTAAGTTATATCGTATAATGTTATATAGTATTACGTTATAACGTATAACGTTATATAGTATTAAGTTATAACGTATAACGTTATATAGTATTACCATATAACGTATAACGTTATATAGTATTACGTTATAACGTATAACGTTATATAGTATTACGTTATGACGTATAACGTTATATAGTTTTACGTTATAACGTATAACGTTATATAGTATTACGTTATGACGTATAACGTTATATAGTATTACCATATAACGTATAACGTTATATAGTATTAAGTTATAACGTATAATGTTATATAGTATTACCATATAGCGTATAACGTTATATAGTATTAAGTTATAACGTATAACGTTATATAGTATTACCATATAACGTATAACGTTATATAGTATTAAGTTATAACGTATAACGTTATATAGTATTACCATATAACGTATAACGTTATATAGTATTAAGTTATAACGTATAACGTTATATAGTATTAAGTTATATCGTATAATGTTATATAGTATTACGATATGACGTATAACGTTATATAGTATTACCATATAACGTATAACGTTATATAGGATAAAGTTATAACGTATAACGTTACATAGTATTACCATATAACATATAACGTTATATAGTATTATGTTATATCGTATAACGTTATATAGTATTAAGTTATAACGCATAACGTTATATAGTATTACGTTATAACGTATAACGTTATATAGTATTACGTTATGACGTATAACGTTATATAGTATTAAGTTATAACGTGTAACGTTATATGGTATTATGTTATAACGTATAACGTTATATAGTATTACGTTATAACGTAGAACGTTATATAGTATTTCCATATAACGTATAACGTTATATAGTATTAAGTTATAACGTATAACGTTATATAGTATTACCATATAACGTATAACGTTATATAGTATTAAGTTATAACGTATAACGTTATATAGTATTACCATATAACGTATAACGTTATATAGTATTACGTTATAACGTATAACGTTATATAGTATTACGTTATGACGTATAACGTTATATAGTTTTACGTTATAACGTATAACGTTATATAGTATTACGTTATAACGTATAACGTTATATAGTATTACCATATAACGTATAACGTTATATAGTACTAAGTTATAACGTATAACGTTATTTAGTATTACGTTCTATCGCATAACGTTATATAGTATTACGTTATAACGTATAACGTTATATAGTATTACCATATAACGTATAACGTTAGATAGTATTACGTTATAACGTATAACGTTATATAGTATTACGATATGACGTATAACGTTATATAGTTTTACGTTATAACGTATAACGTTATATAGTATTACGTTATGACGTATAACGTTATATAGTATTACCATATAACGTATAACGCTATATAGTATTAAGTTATAACGTATAATGTTATATAGTATTACCATATAGCGTATAACGTTATATAGTATTAAGTTATAACGTATAACGTTATATAGTATTACCATATAACGTATAACGTTATATAGTATTACGTTATAACGTATAACGTTATATAGTATTAAGTTATATCGTATAATGTTATATAGTATTACGTTATAACGTATAACGTTATATAGTATTAAGTTATAACGTATAACGTTATATAGTATTACCATATAACGTATAACGTTATATAGTATTACGTTATAACGTATAACGTTATATAGTATTACGTTATGACGTATAACGTTATATAGTATTACGTTATAACGTATAACGTTATATAGTATTACGTTATGACGTATAACGTTATATAGTTTTACGTTATAACGTATAACGTTATATAGTATTACGTTATGACGTATAACGTTATATAGTATTAAGTTATATCGTATAATGTTATATAGTATTACGTTATAACGTATAACGTTATATAGTATTAAGTTATAACGTATAACGTTATATAGTATTACCATATAACGTATAACGTTATATAGTATTACGTTATAACGTATAACGTTATATAGTATTACGTTATGACGTATAACGTTATATAGTTTTACGTTATAACGTATAACGTTATATAGTATTACGTTATGACGTATAACGTTATATAGTATTACCATATAACGTATAACGTTATATAGTATTAAGTTATAACGTATAACGTTATATAGTATTACGTTATGACGTATAACGTTATATAGTTTTACGTTATAACGTATAACGTTATATAGTATTACGTTATGACGTATAACGTTATATAGTATTACCATATAACGTATAACGTTATATAGTATTAAGTTATAACGTATAATGTTATATAGTATTACCATATAGCGTATAACGTTATATAGTATTAAGTTATAACGTATAACGTTATATAGTATTACGTTATAACGCATAACGTTATATAGTATTACGTTATAACGTATAACGTTATATAGTATTACGTTATAACGCATAACGCTATATCGTATTACGTTATAACGTATAACGTTATATAGTATTACGTTATGACGTATAACGTTATATAGTATTACGTTATAACGTATAACGTTATATAGTATTACGTTATGACGTATAACGTTATATAGTTTTACGTTATAACGTATAACGTTATATAGTATTACGTTATAACGTATAACGTTATATAGTATTACCATATAACGTATAACGTTATATAGTATTAAGTTATAACGTATAACGTTATTTAGTATTACGTTCTAACGCATAACGTTATATAGTATTACGTTATAACGTATAACGTTATATAGTATTACCATATAACGTATAACGTTATATAGTATTAAGTTATTACGTATAACGTTATATAGTATTACGATATGACGTATAACGTTATATAGTATTACCATATAACGTATAACGTTATATAGTATTACGTTATAACGTATAACGTTATATAGTATTACGTTCTAACGCATAACGTTATATAGTATTACGTTATAACGTATAACGTTATATAGTATTACCATATAACGTATAACGTTATATAGTATTACGTTATAACGTATAACGTTATATAGTATTACGTTATGACGTATAACGTTATATAGTTTTACGTTATAACGTATAACGTTATATAGTATTACGTTATGACGTATAACGTTATATAGTATTACCATATAACGTATAACGTTATATAGTATTAAGTTATAACGTATAATGTTATATAGTATTACCATATAGCGTATAACGTTATATAGTATTAAGTTATAACGTATAACGTTACATAGTATTTCCATATAACGTATAACGTTATATAGTATTACGTTATAACGTATAACGTGATATAGTATTAAGTTATATCGTATAATGTTATATAGTATTACGTTATAACGTATAACGTTATATAGTATTACGTTATGACGTATAACGTTATATAGTATTACGTTATGACGTATAACGTTATATAGTATTACGTTATAACGTATAACGTTATATAGTATTACGTTATGACGTATAACGTTATATAGTTTTACGTTATAACGTATAACGTTATATAGTATTACGTTATGACGTATAACGTTATATAGTATTACCATATAACGTATAACGTTATATAGTATTACGTTATAACGTATAACGTTATATAGTATTACGCTATGACGTATAACGTTATATAGTATTACGTTATGACGTATAACGTTATATAGTTTTACGTTATAACGTATAACGTTATATAGTATTACGTTATAACGTATAACGTTATATAGTATTACCATATAACGTATAACGTTATATAGTATTAAGTTATAACGTATAACGTTATTTAGTATTACGTTCTAACGCATAACGTTATATAGTATTACGTTATAACGTATAACGTTATATAGTATTACCATATAACGTATAACGTTATATAGTATTAAGTTATTACGTATAACGTTATATAGTATTACGATATGACGTATAACGTTATATAGTATTACCATATAACGTATAACGTTATATAGTATTACGTTATAACGTATAACGTTATATAGTATTACGTTCTAACGCATAACGTTATATAGTATTACGTTATAACGTATAACGTTATATAGTATTACCATATAACGTATAACGTTATATAGTATTACGTTATAACGTATAACGTTATATAGTATTACGTTATGACGTATAACGTTATATAGTTTTACGTTATAACGTATAACGTTATATAGTATTACGTTATGACGTATAACGTTATATAGTATTACCATATAACGTATAACGTTATATAGTATTAAGTTATAACGTATAATGTTATATAGTATTACCATATAGCGTATAACGTTATATAGTATTAAGTTATAACGTATAACGTTACATAGTATTTCCATATAACGTATAACGTTATATAGTATTACGTTATAACGTATAACGTGATATAGTATTAAGTTATATCGTATAATGTTATATAGTATTACGTTATAACGTATAACGTTATATAGTATTACGTTATGACGTATAACGTTATATAGTATTACGTTATGACGTATAACGTTATATAGTATTACGTTATAACGTATAACGTTATATAGTATTACGTTATGACGTATAACGTTATATAGTTTTACGTTATAACGTATAACGTTATATAGTATTACGTTATGACGTATAACGTTATATAGTATTACCATATAACGTATAACGTTATATAGTATTACGTTATAACGTATAACGTTATATAGTATTACGCTATGACGTATAACGTTATATAGTATTACCATATAACGTATAACGTTATATAGTATTAAGTTATAACGTATAACGTTATATAGTATTACGTTATGACGTATAACGTTATATAGTTTTACGTTATAACGTATAACGTTATATAGTATTACGTTATGACGTATAACGTTATATAGTATTACCATATAACGTATAACGTTATATAGTATTACGTTATAACGTATAACGTTATATAGTATTACGTTATGACGTATAACGTTATATAGTTTTACGTTATGACGTATAACGTTATATAGTTTTACGTTATAACGTATAACGTTATATAGTATTACGTTATGACGTATAACGTTATATAGTATTACCATATAACGTATAACGTTATATAGTATTACCATATAACGTATAACGTTATATAGTATTAAGTTATAACGTATAACGTTATATAGTATTACGATATGACGTATAACGTTATATAGTATTACCATATAACGTATAACGTTATATAGTATTACGTTATAACGTATAACGTTATATAGTATTACGTTCTAACGCATAACGTTATATAGTATTACGTTATAACGTATAACGTTATATAGTATTACGTTATAACGTATAACGTTATATAGTATTACGTTCTAACGCATAACGTTATATAGTATTACGTTATAACGTATAACGTTATATAGTATTACCATATAACGTATAACGTTATATAGTATTACGTTATAACGTATAACGTTATATAGTATTACGTTATGACGTATAACGTTATATAGTTTTACGTTATAACGTATAACGTTATATAGTATTACGTTATGACGTATAACGTTATATAGTATTACCATATAACGTATAACGTTATATAGTATTAAGTTATAACGTATAATGTTATATAGTATTACCATATAGCGTATAACGTTATATAGTATTAAGTTATAACGTATAACGTTACATAGTATTTCCATATAACGTATAACGTTATATAGTATTACGTTATAACGTATAACGTGATATAGTATTAAGTTATATCGTATAATGTTATATAGTATTACGTTATAACGTATAACGTTATATAGTATTACGTTATGACGTATAACGTTATGTAGTATTACGTTATGACGTATAACGTTATATAGTATTACGTTATAACGTATAACGTTATATAGTATTACGTTATGACGTATAACGTTATATAGTTTTACGTTATAACGTATAACGTTATATAGTATTACGTTATGACGTATAACGTTATATAGTATTACCATATAACGTATAACGTTATATAGTATTACGTTATAACGTATAACGTTATATAGTATTACGCTATGACGTATAACGTTATATAGTATTACCATATAACGTATAACGTTATATAGTATTAAGTTATAACGTATAACGTTATATAGTATTACGTTATGACGTATAACGTTATATAGTTTTACGTTATAACGTATAACGTTATATAGTATTACGTTATGACGTATAACGTTATATAGTATTACCATATAACGTATAACGTTATATAGTATTACGTTATAACGTATAACGTTATATAGTATTACGTTATGACGTATAACGTTATATAGTTTTACGTTATGACGTATAACGTTATATAGTTTTACGTTATAACGTATAACGTTATATAGTATTACGTTATGACGTATAACGTTATATAGTATTACCATATAACGTATAACGTTATATAGTATTACCATATAACGTATAACGTTATATAGTATTACCATATAACGTATAACGTTATATAGTATTAAGTTATAACGTATAACGTTATATAGTATTACCATATAACGTATAACGTTATATAGTATTACCATATAACGTATAACGTTATATAGTATTAAGTTATAACGTATAACGTTATATAGTATTACGATATGACGTATAACGTTATATAGTATTACCATATAACGTATAACGTTATATAGTATTACGTTATAACGTATAACGTTATATAGTATTACGTTCTAACGCATAACGTTATATAGTATTACGTTATAACGTATAACGTTATATAGTATTACCATATAACGTATAACGTTATATAGTATTACGTTATAACGTATAACGTTATATAGTATTACGTTATGACGTATAACGTTATATAGTTTTACGTTATAACGTATAACGTTATATAGTATTACGTTATGACGTATAACGTTATATAGTATTACCATATAACGTATAACGTTATATAGTATTAAGTTATAACGTATAACGTTATATAGTATTACGTTCTAACGCATAACGTTATATAGTATTACGTTATAACGTATAACGTTATATAGTATTACCATATAACGTATAACGTTATATAGTATTACGTTATGACGTATAACGTTATATAGTTTTACGTTATAACGTATAACGTTATATAGTATTACGTTATGACGTATAACGTTATATAGTATTACCATATAACGTATAACGTTATATAGTATTACGTTATAACGTATAACGTTATATAGTATTACGTTATGACGTATAACGTTATATAGTTTTACGTTATGACGTATAACGTTATATAGTATTAAGTTATAACGTATAACGTTATATAGTATTACGATATGACGTATAACGTTATATAGTATTACCATATAACGTATAACGTTATATAGTATTACGTTATAACGTATAACGTTATATAGTATTACGTTCTAACGCATAACGTTATATAGTATTACGTTATAACGTATAACGTTATATAGTATTACGTTATAACGTATAACGTTATATATATTATTACGTTATGACGTATAACGTTATATAGTTTTACGTTATAACGTATAACGTTATATAGTATTACGTTATGACGTATAACGTTATATAGTATTACCATATAACGTATAACGTTATATAGTATTAAGTTATAACGTATAACGTTATTTAGTATTACGTTCTATCGCATAACGTTATATAGTATTACGTTATAACGTATAACGTTATATAGTATTACCATATAACGTATAACGTTAGATAGTATTACGTTATAACGTATAACGTTATATAGTATTACGATATGACGTATAACGTTATATAGTTTTACGTTATAACGTATAACGTTATATAGTATTACGTTATGACGTATAACGTTATATAGTATTACCATATAACGTATAACGCTATATAGTATTAAGTTATAACGTATAATGTTATATAGTATTACCATATAGCGTATAACGTTATATAGTATTAAGTTATAACGTATAACGTTATATAGTATTACCATATAACGTATAACGTTATATAGTATTACGTTATAACGTATAACGTTATATAGTATTAAGTTATATCGTATAATGTTATATAGTATTACGTTATAACGTATAACGTTATATAGTATTAAGTTATAACGTATAACGTTATATAGTATTACCATATAACGTATAACGTTATATAGTATTACGTTATAACGTATAACGTTATATAGTATTACGTTATGACGTATAACGTTATATAGTTTTACGTTATAACGTATAACGTTATATAGTATTACGTTATGACGTATAACGTTATATAGTATTACCATATAACGTATAACGTTATATAGTATTAAGTTATAACGTATAACGTTATATAGTATTACGTTATGACGTATAACGTTATATAGTTTTACGTTATAACGTATAACGTTATATAGTATTACGTTATGACGTATAACGTTATATAGTATTACCATATAACGTATAACGTTATATAGTATTAAGTTATAACGTATAATGTTATATAGTATTACCATATAGCGTATAACGTTGTATAGTATTAAGTTATAACGTATAACGTTATATAGTATTACATTATAACGCATAACGTTATATAGTATTACGTTATAACGTATAACGTTATATAGTATTACGTTATAACGCATAACGCTATATCGTATTACGTTATAACGTATAACGTTATATAGTATTACGTTATGACGTATAACGTTATATAGTATTACGTTATAACGTATAACGTTATATAGTATTACGTTATGACGTATAACGTTATATAGTTTTACGTTATAACGTATAACGTTATATAGTATTACGTTATAACGTATAACGTTATATAGTATTACCATATAACGTATAACTTTATATAGTATTAAGTTATAACGTATAACGTTATTTAGTATTACGTTCTAACGCATAACGTTATATAGTATTACGTTATAACGTATAACGTTATATAGTATTACCATATAACGTATAACGTTATATAGTATTAAGTTATAACGTATAACGTTATATAGTATTACGATATGACGTATAACGTTATATAGTATTACCATATAACGTATAACGTTATATAGTATTACGTTATAACGTATAACGTTATATAGTATTACGTTCTAACGCATAACGTTATATAGTATTACGTTATAACGTATAACGTTATATAGTATTACCATATAACGTATAACGTTATATAGTATTACGTTATAACGTATAACGTTATATAGTATTACGTTATGACGTATAACGTTATATAGTTTTACGTTATAACGTATAACGTTATATAGTATTACGTTATGACGTATATCGTTATATAGTATTACCATATAACGTATAACGTTATATAGTATTAAGTTATAACGTATAATGTTATATAGTATTACCATATAGCGTATAACGTTATATAGTATTAAGTTATAACGTATAACGTTACATAGTATTTCCATATAACGTATAACGTTATATAGTATTACGTTATAACGTATAACGTGATATAGTATTAAGTTATATCGTATAATGTTATATAGTATTACGTTATGACGTATAACGTTATATAGTATTACGTTATAACGTATAACGTTATATAGTATTACGTTATGACGTATAACGTTATATAGTATTACCATATAACGTATAACGTTATATAGTATTACCATATAACGTATAACGTTATATAGTTTTACGTTATAACGTATAACGTTATCTAGTATTACGTTATGACGTATAACGTTATATAGTATTACCATATAACGTATAACGTTATATAGTATTAAGTTATAACGTATAACGTTATATAGTATTACGTTCTAACGCATAACGTTATATAGTATTATGTTATAACGTATAACGTTATATAGTATTACCATATAACGTATAACGTTATATAGTATTACGTTATAACGTATAACGTTATATAGTATTACGTTATAACGTATAACGTTATATAGTATTACGCTATGACGTATAACGTTATATAGTATTACCATATAACGTATAACGTTATATAGTATTACGTTATAACGTATAACGTTATATAGTATTACGTTATGACGTATAACGTTATATAGTTTTACGTTATGACGTATAACGTTATATAGTTTTACGTTATAACGTATAACGTTATATAGTATTACGTTATGACGTATAACGTTATATAGTATTACCATATAACGTATAACGTTATATAGTATTAAGTTATAACGTATAATGTTATATAGTATTACCATATAGCGTATAACGTTATATAGTATTAAGTTATAACGTATAACGTTATATAGTATTACCATATAACGTATAACGTTATATAGTATTAAGTTATAACGTATAACGTTATATAGTATTACCATATAACGTATAACGTTATATAGTATTACCATATAACGTATAACGTTATATAGTATTAAGTTATAACGTATAACGTTATATAGTATTACGATATGACGTATAACGTTATATAGTATTACCATATAACGTATAACGTTATATAGTATTACGTTATAACGTATAACGTTATATAGTATTACGTTCTAACGCATAACGTTATATAGTATTACGTTATAACGTATAACGTTATATAGTATTACCATATAACGTATAACGTTATATAGTATTACGTTATAACGTATAACGTTATATAGTATTACGTTATGACGTATAACGTTATATAGTTTTACGTTATAACGTATAACGTTATATAGTATTACGTTATGACGTATAACGTTATATAGTATTACCATATAACGTATAACGTTATATAGTATTAAGTTATAACGTATAATGTTATATAGTATTACCATATAGCGTATAACGTTATATAGTATTAAGTTATAACGTATAACGTTACATAGTATTTCCATATAACGTATAACGTTATATAGTATTACGTTATAACGTATAACGTGATATAGTATTAAGTTATATCGTATAATGTTATATAGTATTACGTTATAACGTATAACGTTATATAGTATTACGTTATGACGTATAACGTTATATAGTATTACGTTATGACGTATAACGTTATATAGTATTACGTTATAACGTATAACGGTATATAGTATTACGTTATGACGTATAACGTTATATAGTTTTACGTTATAACGTATAACGTTATATAGTATTACGTTATGACGTATAACGTTATATAGTATTACCATATAACGTATAACGTTATATAGTATTACGTTATAACGTATAACGTTATATAGTATTACGCTATGACGTATAACGTTATATAGTATTACCATATAACGTATAACGTTATATAGTATTAAGTTATAACGTATAACGTTATATAGTATTACGTTATGACGTATAACGTTATATAGTTTTACGTTATAACGTATAACGTTATATAGTATTACGTTATGACGTATAACGTTATATAGTATTACCATATAACGTATAACGTTATATAGTATTACGTTATAACGTATAACGTTATATAGTATTACGTTATGACGTATAACGTTATATAGTTTTACGTTATGACGTATAACGTTATATAGTTTTACGTTATAACGTATAACGTTATATAGTATTACGTTATGACGTATAACGTTATATAGTATTACCATATAACGTATAACGTTATATAGTATTACCATATAACGTATAACGTTATATAGTATTAAGTTATAACGTATAACGTTATATAGTATTACCATATAACGTATAACGTTATATAGTATTACCATATAACGTATAACGTTATATAGTATTAAGTTATAACGTATAACGTTATATAGTATTACGATATGACGTATAACGTTATATAGTATTACCATATAACGTATAACGTTATATAGTATTACGTTATAACGTATAACGTTATATAGTATTACGTTCTAACGCATAACGTTATATAGTATTACGTTATAACGTATAACGTTATATAGTATTACCATATAACGTATAACGTTATATAGTATTACGTTATAACGTATAACGTTATATAGTATTACGTTATGACGTATAACGTTATATAGTTTTACGTTATAACGTATAACGTTATATAGTATTACGTTATGACGTATAACGTTATATAGTATTACCATATAACGTATAACGTTATATAGTATTAAGTTATAACGTATAACGTTATATAGTATTACGTTCTAACGCATAACGTTATATAGTATTACGTTATAACGTATAACGTTATATAGTATTACCATATAACGTATAACGTTATATAGTATTACGTTATGACGTATAACGTTATATAGTTTTACGTTATAACGTATAACGTTATATAGTATTACGTTATGACGTATAACGTTATATAGTATTACCATATAACGTATAACGTTATATAGTATTACGTTATAACGTATAACGTTATATAGTATTACGTTATGACGTATAACTTTATATAGTTTTACGTTATGACGTATAACGTTATATAGTTTTACGTTATAACGTATAACGTTATATAGTATTAAGTTATAACGTATAATGTTATATAGTATTACCATATAGCGTATAACGTTATATAGTATTAAGTTATAACGTATAACGTTATATAGTATTACCATATAACGTATAACGTTATATAGTATTAAGTTATAACGTATAACGTCATATAGTATTACCATATAACGTATAACGTTATATAGTATTACGTTATAACGTATAACGTTATATATATTATTACGTTATGACGTATAACGTTATATAGTTTTACGTTATAACGTATAACGTTATATAGTATTACGTTATGACGTATAACGTTATATAGTATTACCATATAACGTATAACGTTATATAGTATTAAGTTATAACGTATAACGTTATTTAGTATTACGTTCTATCGCATAACGTTATATAGTATTACGTTATAACGTATAACGTTATATAGTATTACCATATAACGTATAACGTTAGATAGTATTACGTTATAACGTATAACGTTATATAGTATTACGATATGACGTATAACGTTATATAGTTTTACGTTATAACGTATAACGTTATATAGTATTACGTTATGACGTATAACGTTATATAGTATTACCATATAACGTATAACGCTATATAGTATTAAGTTATAACGTATAATGTTATATAGTATTACCATATAGCGTATAACGTTATATAGTATTAAGTTATAACGTATAACGTTATATAGTATTACCATATAACGTATAACGTTATATAGTATTACGTTATAACGTATAACGTTATATAGTATTAAGTTATATCGTATAATGTTATATAGTATTACGTTATAACGTATAACGTTATATAGTATTAAGTTATAACGTATAACGTTATATAGTATTACCATATAACGTATAACGTTACATAGTATTACGTTATAACGTATAACGTTATATAGTATTACGTTATGACGTATAACGTTATATAGTTTTACGTTATAACGTATAACGTTATATAGTATTACGTTATGACGTATAACGTTATATAGTATTACCATATAACGTATAACGTTATATAGTATTAAGTTATAACGTATAACGTTATATAGTATTACGTTATGACGTATAACGTTATATAGTTTTACGTTATAACGTATAACGTTATATAGTATTACGTTATGACGTATAACGTTATATAGTATTACCATATAACGTATAACGTTATATAGTATTAAGTTATAACGTATAATGTTATATAGTATTACCATATAGCGTATAACGTTGTATAGTATTAAGTTATAACGTATAACGTTATATAGTATTACGTTATAACGCATAACGTTATATAGTTTTACGTTATAACGTATAACGTTATATAGTATTACCATATAACGTATAACGTTATATAGTATTACGTTATAACGTATAACGTTATATAGTATTAAGTTATATCGTATAATGTTATATAGTATTACGTTATAACGTATAACGTTATATAGTATTAAGTTATAACGTATAACGTTATATAGTATTACCATATAACGTATAACGTTATATAGTATTACGTTATAACGTATAACGTTATATAGTATTACGTTATGACGTATAACGTTATATAGTTTTACGTTATAACGTATAACGTTATATAGTTTTACGTTATAACGTATAACGTTATATAGTATTACGTTATAACGTATAACGTTATATAGTATTACCATATAACGTATAACGTTATATAGTATTAAGTTATAACGTATAACGTTATTTAGTATTACGTTATGACGTATAACGTTATATAGTATTACGTTATAACGTATAACGTTATATAGTATTAAGTTATAACGTATAATGTTATATAGTATTACCATATAGCGTATAACGTTATATAGTATTAAGTTATATCGTATAATGTTATATAGTATTACGTTATAACGTATAACGTTATATAGTATTAAGTTATAACGTATAACGTTATATAGTATTACCATATAACGTATAACGTTATATAGTATTACGTTATAACGTATAACGTTATATAGTATTACGTTATGACGTATAACGTTATATAGTTTTACGTTATAACGTATAACGTTATATAGTATTACGTTATGACGTATAACGTTATATAGTATTACCATATAACGTATAACGTTATATAGTATTAAGTTATAACGTATAACGTTATATAGTATTACGTTATGACGTATAACGTTATATAGTATTACGTTATGACGTATAACGTTATATAGTATTACCATATAACGTATAACGTTATATAGTATTACGTTATGACGTATAACGTTATATAGTATTACGTTATGACGTATAACGTTATATAGTATTACCATATAACGTATAACGTTATATAGTATTAAGTTATAACGTATAACGTTATATAGTATTACGTTATGACGTATAACGTTATATAGTATTACGTTATGACGTATAACGTTATATAGTTTTACGTTATAACGTATAACGTTATATAGTATTACGTTATGACGTATAACGTTATATAGTATTACCATATAACGTATAACGTTATATAGTATTACGTTATGACGTATAACGTTATATAGTATTACGTTATAACGTATAACGTTATATAGTATTACGATATGACGTATAACGTTATATAGTATTACCATATAACGTATAACGTTATATAGTATTAAGTTATAACGTATAACGTTACATAGTATTACCATATAACGTATAACGTTATATAGTATTACGTTATAACGTATAACGTGATATAGTATTAAGTTATATCGTATAATGTTATATAGTATTACGTTATAACGTATAACGTTATATAGTATTAAGTTATAACGTATAATGTTATATAGTATTACCATATAGCGTATAACGTTATATAGTATTAAGTTATAACGTATAACGTTACATAGTATTACCATATAACGTATAACGTTATATAGTATTACGTTATAACGTATAACGTGATATAGTATTAAGTTATATCGTATAATGTTATATAGTATTACGTTATAACGTATAACGTTATATAGTATTAAGTTATAACGTATAACGTTATATAGTATTACCATATAACGTATAACGTTATATAGTATTACGTTATAACGTATAACGTTATATAGTATTACGTTATGACGTATAACGTTATATAGTATTACGTTATGACGTATAACGTTATATAGTATTACCATATAACGTATAACGCTATATAGTATTAAGTTATAACGTATAATGTTATATAGTATTACCATATAGCGTATAACGTTATATAGTATTAAGTTATAACGTATAACGTTACATAGTATTACCATATAACGTTTAACGTTATATAGTATTACGTTATAACGTATAACGTGATATAGTATTAAGTTATATCGTATAATGTTATATAGTATTACGTTATAACGTATAACGTTATATAGTATTACGATATGACGTATAACGTTATATAGTATTACCATATAACGTATAACGTTATATAGTATTAAGTTATAACGTATAACGTTACATAGTATTACCATATAACGTATAACGTTATATAGTATTACGTTATAACGTATAACGTGATATAGTATTAAGTTATATCGTATAATGTTATATAGTATTACGTTATAACGTATAACGTTATATAGTATTAAGTTATAACGTATAATGTTATATAGTATTACCATATAGCGTATAACGTTATATAGTATTAAGTTATAACGTATAACGTTACATAGTATTACCATATAACGTATAACGTTATATAGTATTACGTTATAACGTATAACGTGATATAGTATTAAGTTATATCGTATAATGTTATATAGTATTACGTTATAACGTATAACGTTATATAGTATTAAGTTATAACGTATAACGTTATATAGTATTACCATATAACGTATAACGTTATATAGTATTAAGTTATAACGTATAATGTTATATAGTATTACCATATAGCGTATAACGTTATATAGTATTAAGTTATAACGTATAACGTTACATAGTATTACCATATAACGTTTAACGTTATATAGTATTACGTTATAACGTATAACGTGATATAGTATTACGTTATGACGTATAACGTTATATAGTATTACGTTATAACGTATAACGTTATATAGTATTACGATATGACGTATAACGTTATATAGTATTACCATATAACGTATAACGTTATATAGTATTAAGTTATAACGTATAACGTTACATAGTATTACCATATAACGTATAACGTTATATAGTATTACGTTATAACGTATAACGTGATATAGTATTAAGTTATATCGTATAATGTTATATAGTATTACGTTATAACGTATAACGTTATATAGTATTAAGTTATAACGTATAATGTTATATAGTATTACCATATAGCGTATAACGTTATATAGTATTAAGTTATAACGTATAACGTTACATAGTATTACCATATAACGTATAACGTTATATAGTATTACGTTATAACGTATAACGTGATATAGTATTAAGTTATATCGTATAATGTTATATAGTATTACGTTATAACGTATAACGTTATATAGTATTAAGTTATAACGTATAACGTTATATAGTATTACCATATAACGTATAACGTTATATAGTATTACGTTATAACGTATAACGTTATATAGTATTACGTTATGACGTATAACGTTATATAGTATTACGTTATGACGTATAACGTTATATAGTATTACCATATAACGTATAACGTTATATAGTATTAAGTTATAACGTATAATGTTATATAGTATTACCATATAGCGTATAACGTTATATAGTATTAAGTTATAACGTATAACGTTACATAGTATTACCATATAACGTTTAACGTTATATAGTATTACGTTATAACGTATAACGTGATATAGTATTAAGTTATATCGTATAATGTTATATAGTATTACGTTATAACGTATAACGTTATATAGTATTAAGTTATAACGTATAACGTTATATAGTATTACCATATAACGTATAACGTTATATAGTATTACGTTATAACGTATAACGTTATATAGTATTACGTTATGACGTATAACGTTATATAGTTTTACGTTATAGCGTATAACGATATATAGTATTACGTTATGACGTATAACGTTATATAGTATTACCATATAACGTATAACGTTATATAGTATTACCATATAACGTATAACGTTAGATAGTATTACGTTATAACGCATAACGCTATATAGTATTACCATATAACGTATAACGTTATATAGTATTAAGTTATAACGTATAACGTTATTTAGTATTACGTTCTAACGCATAACGTTATATAGTATTACGTTATAACGTATAACGCTATATAGTATTACCA
The DNA here is from genome assembly GCF_040668555.2 of Bombus flavifrons. Classification (NCBI taxonomy): domain Eukaryota; kingdom Metazoa; phylum Arthropoda; class Insecta; order Hymenoptera; family Apidae; genus Bombus; species Bombus flavifrons. Next base: position 2,652,379 of record NC_138455.1, on the reverse strand, counting down.
TATAACGTATAACGTTATATAGTATTAAGTTATAACGTATAACGTTATATAGTATTACGATATGACGTATAACGTTATATAGTATTACCATATAACGTATAACGTTATATAGTATTAAGTTATAACGTATAACGTTACATAGTATTACCATATAACGTATAACGTTATATAGTATTACGTTATAACGTATAACGTGATATAGTATTAAGTTATATCGTATAATGTTATATAGTATTACGTTATAACGTATAACGTTATATAGTATTAAGTTATAACGTATAATGTTATATAGTATTACCATATAGCGTATAACGTTATATAGTATTAAGTTATAACGTATAACGTTACATAGTATTACCATATAACGTATAACGTTATATAGTATTACGTTATAACGTATAACGTGATATAGTATTAAGTTATATCGTATAATGTTATATAGTATTACGTTATAACGTATAACGTTATATAGTATTAAGTTATAACGTATAACGTTATATAGTATTACCATATAACGTATAACGTTATATAGTATTACGTTATAACGTATAACGTTATATAGTATTACCATATAACGTATAACGTTATATAGTATTAAGTTATAACGTATAATGTTATATAGTATTACCATATAGCGTATAACGTTATATAGTATTAAGTTATAACGTATAACGTTACATAGTATTAAGTTATATCGTATAATGTTATATAGTATTACGTTATAACGTATAACGTTATATAGTATTAAGTTATAACGTATAACGTTATATAGTATTACCATATAACGTATAACGTTATATAGTATTACGTTATAACGTATAACGTTATATAGTATTACCATATAACGTATAACGTTAGATAGTATTACGTTATAACGTATAACGTTATATAGTATTACGTTATGACGTATAACGTTATATAGTTTTACGTTATAACGTATAACGTTATATAGTATTACGTTATGACGTATAACGTTATATAGTATTAAGTTATATCGTATAATGTTATATAGTATTACGTTATAACGTATAACGTTATATAGTATTAAGTTATAACGTATAACGTTATATAGTATTACCATATAACGTATAACGTTATATAGTATTACGTTATAACGTATAACGTTATATAGTTATACGTTATAACGTATAACGTTATATAGTATTACGTTATGACGTATAACGTTATATAGTATTAAGTTATATCGTATAATGTTATATAGTATTACGTTATAACGTATAACGTTATATAGTATTAAGTTATAACGTATAACGTTATATAGTATTACCATATAACGTATAACGTTATATAGTATTACGTTATAACGTATAACGTTATATAGTATTACGTTATAACGTATAACGTTATATAGTATTAAGTTATAACGTATAACGTTATATAGTATTACCATATAACGTATAACGTTATATAGTATTACCATATAACGTATAACGTTATATAGTATTACGTTATAACGTATAACGTTATATAGTATTAAGTTATATCGTATAATGTTATATAGTATTACGTTATAACGTATAACGTTATATAGTATTAAGTTATGACGTATAACGTTATATAGTTTTACGTTATAACGTATAACGTTATATAGTATTACGTTATGACGTATAACGTTATATAGTATTACCATATAACGTATAACGTTATATAGTATTAAGTTATAACGTATAACGTTATATAGTATTACGTTATGACGTATAACGTTATATAGTTTTACGTTATAACGTATAACGTTATATAGTATTACGTTATGACGTATAACGTTATATAGTATTACCATATAACGTATAACGTTATATAGTATTAAGTTATAACGTATAATGTTATATAGTATTACCATATAGCGTATAACGTTGTATAGTATTAAGTTATAACGTATAACGTTATATAGTATTACGTTATAACGCATAACGTTATATAGTATTACGTTATAACGTATAACGTTATATAGTATTACGTTATAACGCATAACGCTATATCGTATTACGTTATAACGTATAACGTTATATAGTATTACGTTATGACGTATAACGTTATATAGTATTACGTTATAACGTATAACGTTATATAGTATTACGTTATGACGTATAACGTTATATAGTTTTACGTTATAACGTATAACGTTATATAGTATTACGTTATAACGTATAACGTTATATAGTATTACCATATAACGTATAACGTTATATAGTATTAAGTTATAACGTATAACGTTATTTAGTATTACGTTATGACGTATAACGTTATATAGTATTACGTTATAACGTATAACGTTATATAGTATTACCATATAACGTATAACGTTATATAGTATTACGTTATAACGTATAACGTTATATAGTATTAAGTTATATCGTATAATGTTATATAGTATTACGTTATAACGTATAACGTTATATAGTATTAAGTTATAACGTATAACGTTATATAGTATTACCATATAACGTATAACGTTATATAGTATTACGTTATAACGTATAACGTTATATAGTATTACGTTATGACGTATAACGTTATATAGTTTTACGTTATAACGTATAACGTTATATAGTATTACGTTATGACGTATAACGTTATATAGTATTACCATATAACGTATAACGTTATATAGTATTAAGTTATAACGTATAACGTTATATAGTATTACGTTATGACGTATAACGTTATATAGTTTTACGATATAACGTATAACGTTATATAGTATTACGTTATGACGTATAACGTTATATAGTATTACCATATAACGTATAACGTTATATAGTATTAAGTTATAACGTATAATGTTATATAGTATTACCATATAGCGTATAACGTTATATAGTATTAAGATATAACGTATAACGTTATATAGTATTACGTTATAACGCATAACGTTATATAGTATTACGTTATAACGTATAACGTTATATAGTATTACGTTATAACGCATAACGCTATATAGTATTACGTTATAACGTATAACGTTATATAGTATTACGTTATGACGTATAACGTTATATAGTATTACGTTATAACGCATAACGTTATATAGTATTACGTTATAACGTATAACGTTATATAGTATTACGTTATAACGCATAACGCTATATAGTATTACGTTATAACGTATAACGTTATATAGTATTAAGTTATAACGTATAACGTTATATAGTTTTACGTTATAACGTATAACGTTATATAGTATTACGTTATGACGTATAACGTTATATAGTATTACCATATAACGTATAACGCTATATAGTATTAAGTTATAACGTATAACGTTATATAGTATTACGTTATGACGTATAACGTTATATAGTTTTACGTTATAACGTATAACGTTATATAGTATTACGTTATGACGTATAACGTTATATAGTATTACCATATAACGTATAACGCTATATAGTATTAAGTTATAACGTATAATGTTATATAGTATTACCATATAGCGTATAACGTTATATAGTATTAAGTTATATCGTATAATGTTATATAGTATTACGTTATAACGTATAACGTTATATAGTATTAAGTTATAACGTATAACGTTATATAGTATTACCATATAACGTATAACGTTATATAGTATTACGTTATAACGTATAACGTTATATAGTATTACGTTATGACGTATAACGTTATATAGTTTTACGTTATAACGTATAACGTTATATAGTATTACGTTATGACGTATAACGTTATATAGTATTACCATATAACGTATAACGTTATATAGTATTAAGTTATAACGTATAACGTTATATAGTATTACGTTATGACGTATAACGTTATATAGTATTACGTTATGACGTATAACGTTATATAGTATTACCATATAACGTATAACGTTATATAGTATTACGTTATGACGTATAACGTTATATAGTATTACGTTATGACGTATAACGTTATATAGTATTACCATATAACGTATAACGTTATATAGTATTAAGTTATAACGTATAACGTTATATAGTATTACGTTATGACGTATAACGTTATATAGTATTACGTTATGACGTATAACGTTATATAGTTTTACGTTATAACGTATAACGTTATATAGTATTACGTTATGACGTATAACGTTATATAGTATTACCATATAACGTATAACGTTATATAGTATTACGTTATGACGTATAACGTTATATAGTATTACGTTATAACGTATAACGTTATATAGTATTACGATATGACGTATAACGTTATATAGTATTACCATATAACGTATAACGTTATATAGTATTAAGTTATAACGTATAACGTTACATAGTATTACCATATAACGTATAACGTTATATAGTATTACGTTATAACGTATAACGTGATATAGTATTAAGTTATATCGTATAATGTTATATAGTATTACGTTATAACGTATAACGTTATATAGTATTAAGTTATAACGTATAATGTTATATAGTATTACCATATAGCGTATAACGTTATATAGTATTAAGTTATAACGTATAACGTTACATAGTATTACCATATAACGTATAACGTTATATAGTATTACGTTATAACGTATAACGTGATATAGTATTAAGTTATATCGTATAATGTTATATAGTATTACGTTATAACGTATAACGTTATATAGTATTAAGTTATAACGTATAACGTTATATAGTATTACCATATAACGTATAACGTTATATAGTATTACGTTATAACGTATAACGTTATATAGTATTACGTTATGACGTATAACGTTATATAGTATTACGTTATGACGTATAACGTTATATAGTATTACCATATAACGTATAACGTTATATAGTATTAAGTTATAACGTATAATGTTATATAGTATTACCATATAGCGTATAACGTTATATAGTATTAAGTTATAACGTATAACGTTACATAGTATTACCATATAACGTTTAACGTTATATAGTATTACGTTATAACGTATAACGTGATATAGTATTAAGTTATATCGTATAATGTTATATAGTATTACGTTATAACGTATAACGTTATATAGTATTAAGTTATAACGTATAACGTTATATAGTATTACCATATAACGTATAACGTTATATAGTATTACGTTATAACGTATAACGTTATATAGTATTACGTTATGACGTATAACGTTATATAGTTTTACGTTATAGCGTATAACGATATATAGTATTACGTTATGACGTATAACGTTATATAGTATTACCATATAACGTATAACGTTATATAGTATTACCATATAACGTATAACGTTAGATAGTATTACGTTATAACGCATAACGCTATATAGTATTACCATATAACGTATAACGTTATATAGTATTAAGTTATAACGTATAACGTTATTTAGTATTACGTTCTAACGCATAACGTTATATAGTATTACGTTATAACGTATAACGCTATATAGTATTACCATATAACGTATAACGTTATATAGTATTAAGTTATAACGTATAACGTTATATAGTATTACGATATGACGTATAACGTTATATAGTATTACCATATAACGTATAACGTTATATAGTATTAAGTTATAACGTATAACGTTACATAGTATTACCATATAACGTATAACGTTATATAGTATTACGTTATAACGTATAACGTGATATAGTATTAAGTTATATCGTATAATGTTATATAGTATTACGTTATAACGTATAACGTTATATAGTATTAAGTTATAACGTATAATGTTATATAGTATTACCATATAGCGTATAACGTTATATAGTATTAAGTTATAACGTATAACGTTACATAGTATTACCATATAACGTATAACGTTATATAGTATTACGTTATAACGTATAACGTGATATAGTATTAAGTTATATCGTATAATGTTATATAGTATTACGTTATAACGTATAACGTTATATAGTATTAAGTTATAACGTATAACGTTATATAGTATTACCATATAACGTATAACGTTATATAGTATTACGTTATAACGTATAACGTTATATAGTATTACCATATAACGTATAACGTTATATAGTATTAAGTTATAACGTATAATGTTATATAGTATTACCATATAGCGTATAACGTTATATAGTATTAAGTTATAACGTATAACGTTACATAGTATTACCATATAACGTATAACGTTATATAGTATTACGTTATAACGTATAACGTGATATAGTATTAAGTTATATCGTATAATGTTATATAGTATTACGTTATAACGTATAACGTTATATAGTATTAAGTTATAACGTATAACGTTATATAGTATTACCATATAACGTATAACGTTATATAGTATTACGTTATAACGTATAACGTTATATAGTATTACGTTATGACGTATAACGTTATATAGTTTTACGTTATAGCGTATAACGATATATAGTATTACGTTATGACGTATAACGTTATATAGTATTACCATATAACGTATAACGTTATATAGTATTACGTTATGACGTATAACGTTATATAGTATTACCATATAACGTATAACGTTATATAGTATTACCATATAACGTATAACGTTATATAGTATTACGTTATAACGTATAACGTTATATAGTATTAAGTTATAACGTATAACGTTATATAGTATTACCATATAACGTATAACGTTATATAGTATTAAGTTATAACGTATAACGTTATATAGTATTACCATATAACGTATAACGTTATATAGTATTACGTTATGACGTATAACGTTATATAGTATTACCATATAACGTATAACGTTATATAGTATTAAGTTATAACGTATAATGTTATATAGTATTACCATATAGCGTATAACGTTATATAGTATTAAGATATAACGTATAACGTTATATAGTATTACGTTATAACGCATAACGTTATATAGTATTACGTTATAACGTATAACGTTATATAGTATTACGTTATAACGCATAACGCTATATAGTATTACGTTATAACGTATAACGTTATATAGTATTACGTTATGACGTATAACGTTATATAGTATTACGTTATAACGCATAACGTTATATAGTATTACGTTATAACGTATAACGTTATATAGTATTACGTTATAACGCATAACGCTATATAGTATTACGTTATAACGTATAACGTTATATAGTATTAAGTTATAACGTATAACGTTATATAGTTTTACGTTATAACGTATAACGTTATATAGTATTACGTTATGACGTATAACGTTATATAGTATTACCATATAACGTATAACGCTATATAGTATTAAGTTATAACGTATAACGTTATATAGTATTACGTTATGACGTATAACGTTATATAGTTTTACGTTATAACGTATAACGTTATATAGTATTACGTTATGACGTATAACGTTATATAGTATTACCATATAACGTATAACGCTATATAGTATTAAGTTATAACGTATAATGTTATATAGTATTACCATATAGCGTATAACGTTATATAGTATTAAGTTATATCGTATAATGTTATATAGTATTACGTTATAACGTATAACGTTATATAGTATTAAGTTATAACGTATAACGTTATATAGTATTACCATATAACGTATAACGTTATATAGTATTACGTTATAACGTATAACGTTATATAGTATTACGTTATGACGTATAACGTTATATAGTTTTACGTTATAACGTATAACGTTATATAGTATTACGTTATGACGTATAACGTTATATAGTATTACCATATAACGTATAACGTTATATAGTATTAAGTTATAACGTATAACGTTATATAGTATTACGTTATGACGTATAACGTTATATAGTATTACGTTATGACGTATAACGTTATATAGTATTACCATATAACGTATAACGTTATATAGTATTACGTTATGACGTATAACGTTATATAGTATTACGTTATGACGTATAACGTTATATAGTATTACCATATAACGTATAACGTTATATAGTATTAAGTTATAACGTATAACGTTATATAGTATTACGTTATGACGTATAACGTTATATAGTATTACGTTATGACGTATAACGTTATATAGTTTTACGTTATAACGTATAACGTTATATAGTATTACGTTATGACGTATAACGTTATATAGTATTACCATATAACGTATAACGTTATATAGTATTACGTTATGACGTATAACGTTATATAGTATTACGTTATAACGTATAACGTTATATAGTATTACGATATGACGTATAACGTTATATAGTATTACCATATAACGTATAACGTTATATAGTATTAAGTTATAACGTATAACGTTACATAGTATTACCATATAACGTATAACGTTATATAGTATTACGTTATAACGTATAACGTGATATAGTATTAAGTTATATCGTATAATGTTATATAGTATTACGTTATAACGTATAACGTTATATAGTATTAAGTTATAACGTATAATGTTATATAGTATTACCATATAGCGTATAACGTTATATAGTATTAAGTTATAACGTATAACGTTACATAGTATTACCATATAACGTATAACGTTATATAGTATTACGTTATAACGTATAACGTGATATAGTATTAAGTTATATCGTATAATGTTATATAGTATTACGTTATAACGTATAACGTTATATAGTATTAAGTTATAACGTATAACGTTATATAGTATTACCATATAACGTATAACGTTATATAGTATTACGTTATAACGTATAACGTTATATAGTATTACGTTATGACGTATAACGTTATATAGTATTACGTTATGACGTATAACGTTATATAGTATTACCATATAACGTATAACGTTATATAGTATTAAGTTATAACGTATAATGTTATATAGTATTACCATATAGCGTATAACGTTATATAGTATTAAGTTATAACGTATAACGTTACATAGTATTACCATATAACGTTTAACGTTATATAGTATTACGTTATAACGTATAACGTGATATAGTATTAAGTTATATCGTATAATGTTATATAGTATTACGTTATAACGTATAACGTTATATAGTATTAAGTTATAACGTATAACGTTATATAGTATTACCATATAACGTATAACGTTATATAGTATTACGTTATAACGTATAACGTTATATAGTATTACGTTATGACGTATAACGTTATATAGTTTTACGTTATAGCGTATAACGATATATAGTATTACGTTATGACGTATAACGTTATATAGTATTACCATATAACGTATAACGTTATATAGTATTACCATATAACGTATAACGTTAGATAGTATTACGTTATAACGCATAACGCTATATAGTATTACCATATAACGTATAACGTTATATAGTATTAAGTTATAACGTATAACGTTATTTAGTATTACGTTCTAACGCATAACGTTATATAGTATTACGTTATAACGTATAACGCTATATAGTATTACCATATAACGTATAACGTTATATAGTATTAAGTTATAACGTATAACGTTATATAGTATTACGATATGACGTATAACGTTATATAGTATTACCATATAACGTATAACGTTATATAGTATTAAGTTATAACGTATAACGTTACATAGTATTACCATATAACGTATAACGTTATATAGTATTACGTTATAACGTATAACGTGATATAGTATTAAGTTATATCGTATAATGTTATATAGTATTACGTTATAACGTATAACGTTATATAGTATTAAGTTATAACGTATAATGTTATATAGTATTACCATATAGCGTATAACGTTATATAGTATTAAGTTATAACGTATAACGTTACATAGTATTACCATATAACGTATAACGTTATATAGTATTACGTTATAACGTATAACGTGATATAGTATTAAGTTATATCGTATAATGTTATATAGTATTACGTTATAACGTATAACGTTATATAGTATTAAGTTATATCGTATAATGTTATATAGTATTACGTTATAACGTATAACGTTATATAGTATTAAGTTATAACGTATAACGTTATATAGTATTACCATATAACGTATAACGTTATATAGTATTACGTTATAACGTATAACGTTATATAGTATTACCATATAACGTATAACGTTAGATAGTATTACGTTATAACGTATAACGTTATATAGTATTACGTTATGACGTATAACGTTATATAGTTTTACGTTATAACGTATAACGTTATATAGTATTACGTTATGACGTATAACGTTATATAGTATTAAGTTATATCGTATAATGTTATATAGTATTACGTTATAACGTATAACGTTATATAGTATTAAGTTATAACGTATAACGTTATATAGTATTACCATATAACGTATAACGTTATATAGTATTACGTTATAACGTATAACGTTATATAGTTTTACGTTATAACGTATAACGTTATATAGTATTACGTTATGACGTATAACGTTATATAGTATTAAGTTATATCGTATAATGTTATATAGTATTACGTTATAACGTATAACGTTATATAGTATTAAGTTATAACGTATAACGTTATATAGTATTACCATATAACGTATAACGTTATATAGTATTACGTTATAACGTATAACGTTATATAGTATTACGTTATAACGTATAACGTTATATAGTATTAAGTTATAACGTATAACGTTATATAGTATTACCATATAACGTATAACGTTATATAGTATTACCATATAACGTATAACGTTATATAGTATTACGTTATAACGTATAACGTTATATAGTATTAAGTTATATCGTATAATGTTATATAGTATTACGTTATAACGTATAACGTTATATAGTATTAAGTTATAACGTATAACGTTATATAGTATTACCATATAACGTATAACGTTATATAGTATTACGTTATAACGTATAACGTTATATAGTATTACGTTATGACGTATAACGTTATATAGTTTTACGTTATAACGTATAACGTTATATAGTATTACGTTATGACGTATAACGTTATATAGTATTACCATATAACGTATAACGTTATATAGTATTAAGTTATAACGTATAACGTTATATAGTATTACGTTATGACGTATAACGTTATATAGTTTTACGTTATAACGTATAACGTTATATAGTATTACGTTATGACGTATAACGTTATATAGTATTACCATATAACGTATAACGTTATATAGTATTAAGTTATAACGTATAATGTTATATAGTATTACCATATAGCGTATAACGTTGTATAGTATTAAGTTATAACGTATAACGTTATATAGTATTACGTTATAACGCATAACGTTATATAGTATTACGTTATAACGTATAACGTTATATAGTATTACGTTATAACGCATAACGCTATATCGTATTACGTTATAACGTATAACGTTATATAGTATTACGTTATGACGTATAACGTTATATAGTATTACGTTATAACGTATAACGTTATATAGTATTACGTTATGACGTATAACGTTATATAGTTTTACGTTATAACGTATAACGTTATATAGTATTACGTTATAACGTATAACGTTATATAGTATTACCATATAACGTATAACGTTATATAGTATTAAGTTATAACGTATAACGTTATTTAGTATTACGTTATGACGTATAACGTTATATAGTATTACGTTATAACGTATAACGTTATATAGTATTACCATATAACGTATAACGTTATATAGTATTACGTTATAACGTATAACGTTATATAGTATTAAGTTATATCGTATAATGTTATATAGTATTACGTTATAACGTATAACGTTATATAGTATTAAGTTATAACGTATAACGTTATATAGTATTACCATATAACGTATAACGTTATATAGTATTACGTTATAACGTATAACGTTATATAGTATTACGTTATGACGTATAACGTTATATAGTTTTACGTTATAACGTATAACGTTATATAGTATTACGTTATGACGTATAACGTTATATAGTATTACCATATAACGTATAACGTTATATAGTATTAAGTTATAACGTATAACGTTATATAGTATTACGTTATGACGTATAACGTTATATAGTTTTACGATATAACGTATAACGTTATATAGTATTACGTTATGACGTATAACGTTATATAGTATTACCATATAACGTATAACGTTATATAGTATTAAGTTATAACGTATAATGTTATATAGTATTACCATATAGCGTATAACGTTATATAGTATTAAGATATAACGTATAACGTTATATAGTATTACGTTATAACGCATAACGTTATATAGTATTACGTTATAACGTATAACGTTATATAGTATTACGTTATAACGCATAACGCTATATAGTATTACGTTATAACGTATAACGTTATATAGTATTACGTTATGACGTATAACGTTATATAGTATTACGTTATAACGCATAACGTTATATAGTATTACGTTATAACGTATAACGTTATATAGTATTACGTTATAACGCATAACGCTATATAGTATTACGTTATAACGTATAACGTTATATAGTATTAAGTTATAACGTATAACGTTATATAGTTTTACGTTATAACGTATAACGTTATATAGTATTACGTTATGACGTATTACGTTATATAGTATTACCATATAACGTATAACGCTATATAGTATTAAGTTATAACGTATAACGTTATATAGTATTACGTTATGACGTATAACGTTATATAGTTTTACGTTATAACGTATAACGTTATATAGTATTACGTTATGACGTATAACGTTATATAGTATTACCATATAACGTATAACGCTATATAGTATTAAGTTATAACGTATAATGTTATATAGTATTACCATATAGCGTATAACGTTATATAGTATTAAGTTATATCGTATAATGTTATATAGTATTACGTTATAACGTATAACGTTATATAGTATTAAGTTATAACGTATAACGTTATATAGTATTACCATATAACGTATAACGTTATATAGTATTACGTTATAACGTATAACGTTATATAGTATTACGTTATGACGTATAACGTTATATAGTTTTACGTTATAACGTATAACGTTATATAGTATTACGTTATGACGTATAACGTTATATAGTATTACCATATAACGTATAACGTTATATAGTATTAAGTTATAACGTATAACGTTATATAGTATTACGTTATGACGTATAACGTTATATAGTATTACGTTATGACGTATAACGTTATATAGTATTACCATATAACGTATAACGTTATATAGTATTACGTTATGACGTATAACGTTATATAGTATTACGTTATGACGTATAACGTTATATAGTATTACCATATAACGTATAACGTTATATAGTATTAAGTTATAACGTATAACGTTATATAGTATTACGTTATGACGTATAACGTTATATAGTATTACGTTATGACGTATAACGTTATATAGTTTTACGTTATAACGTATAACGTTATATAGTATTACGTTATGACGTATAACGTTATATAGTATTACCATATAACGTATAACGTTATATAGTATTACGTTATGACGTATAACGTTATATAGTATTACGTTATAACGTATAACGTTATATAGTATTACGATATGACGTATAACGTTATATAGTATTACCATATAACGTATAACGTTATATAGTATTAAGTTATAACGTATAACGTTACATAGTATTACCATATAACGTATAACGTTATATAGTATTACGTTATAACGTATAACGTGATATAGTATTAAGTTATATCGTATAATGTTATATAGTATTACGTTATAACGTATAACGTTATATAGTATTAAGTTATAACGTATAATGTTATATAGTATTACCATATAGCGTATAACGTTATATAGTATTAAGTTATAACGTATAACGTTACATAGTATTACCATATAACGTATAACGTTATATAGTATTACGTTATAACGTATAACGTGATATAGTATTAAGTTATATCGTATAATGTTATATAGTATTACGTTATAACGTATAACGTTATATAGTATTAAGTTATAACGTATAACGTTATATAGTATTACCATATAACGTATAACGTTATATAGTATTACGTTATAACGTATAACGTTATATAGTATTACGTTATGACGTATAACGTTATATAGTATTACGTTATGACGTATAACGTGATATAGTATTAAGTTATATCGTATAATGTTATATAGTATTACGTTATAACGTATAACGTTATATAGTATTAAGTTATAACGTATAACGTTATATAGTATTACCATATAACGTATAACGTTATATAGTATTACGTTATAACGTATAACGTTATATAGTATTACGTTATGACGTATAACGTTATATAGTTTTACGTTATAGCGTATAACGATATATAGTATTACGTTATGACGTATAACGTTATATAGTATTACCATATAACGTATAACGTTATATAGTATTACCATATAACGTATAACGTTAGATAGTATTACGTTATAACGCATAACGCTATATAGTATTACCATATAACGTATAACGTTATATAGTATTAAGTTATAACGTATAACGTTATTTAGTATTACGTTCTAACGCATAACGTTATATAGTATTACGTTATAACGTATAACGCTATATAGTATTACCATATAACGTATAACGTTATATAGTATTAAGTTATAACGTATAACGTTATATAGTATTACGATATGACGTATAACGTTATATAGTATTACCATATAACGTATAACGTTATATAGTATTAAGTTATAACGTATAACGTTACATAGTATTACCATATAACGTATAACGTTATATAGTATTACGTTATAACGTATAACGTGATATAGTATTAAGTTATATCGTATAATGTTATATAGTATTACGTTATAACGTATAACGTTATATAGTATTAAGTTATAACGTATAATGTTATATAGTATTACCATATAGCGTATAACGTTATATAGTATTAAGTTATAACGTATAACGTTACATAGTATTACCATATAACGTATAACGTTATATAGTATTACGTTATAACGTATAACGTGATATAGTATTAAGTTATATCGTATAATGTTATATAGTATTACGTTATAACGTATAACGTTATATAGTATTAAGTTATAACGTATAACGTTATATAGTATTACCATATAACGTATAACGTTATATAGTATTACGTTATAACGTATAACGTTATATAGTATTACCATATAACGTATAACGTTATATAGTATTAAGTTATAACGTATAATGTTATATAGTATTACCATATAGCGTATAACGTTATATAGTATTAAGTTATAACGTATAACGTTACATAGTATTACCATATAACGTATAACGTTATATAGTATTACGTTATAACGTATAACGTTATATAGTATTAAGTTATAACGTATAATGTTATATAGTATTACCATATAGCGTATAACGTTATATAGTATTAAGTTATAACGTATAACGTTACATAGTATTACCATATAACGTATAACGTTATATAGTATTACGTTATAACGTATAACGTGATATAGTATTAAGTTATATCGTATAATGTTATATAGTATTACGTTATAACGTATAACGTTATATAGTATTAAGTTATAACGTATAACGTTATATAGTATTACCATATAACGTATAACGTTATATAGTATTACGTTATAACGTATAACGTTATATAGTATTACGTTATGACGTATAACGTTATATAGCTTTACGTTATAGCGTATAACGATATATAGTATTACGTTATGACGTATAACGTTATATAGTATTACCATATAACGTATAACGTTATATAGTATTACGTTATGACGTATAACGTTATATAGTATTACCATATAACGTATAACGTTATATAGTATTACCATATAACGTATAACGTTATATAGTATTACGTTATAACGTATAACGTTATATAGTATTAAGTTATAACGTATAACGTTATATAGTATTACCATATAACGTATAACGTTATATAGTATTAAGTTATAACGTATAACGTTATATAGTATTACCATATAACGTATAACGTTATATAGTATTACGTTATGACGTATAACGTTATATAGTATTACCATATAACGTATAACGTTATATAGTATTAAGTTATAACGTATAATGTTATATAGTATTACCATATAGCGTATAACGTTATATAGTATTAAGATATAACGTATAACGTTATATAGTATTACGTTATAACGCATAACGTTATATAGTATTACGTTATAACGTATAACGTTATATAGTATTACGTTATAACGCATAACGCTATATAGTATTACGTTATAACGTATAACGTTATATAGTATTACGTTATGACGTATAACGTTATATAGTATTACGTTATAACGCATAACGTTATATAGTATTACGTTATAACGTATAACGTTATATAGTATTACGTTATAACGCATAACGCTATATAGTATTACGTTATAACGTATAACGTTATATAGTATTAAGTTATAACGTATAACGTTATATAGTTTTACGTTATAACGTATAACGTTATATAGTATTACGTTATGACGTATAACGTTATATAGTATTACCATATAACGTATAACGCTATATAGTATTAAGTTATAACGTATAACGTTATATAGTATTACGTTATGACGTATAACGTTATATAGTTTTACGTTATAACGTATAACGTTATATAGTATTACGTTATGACGTATAACGTTATATAGTATTACCATATAACGTATAACGCTATATAGTATTAAGTTATAACGTATAATGTTATATAGTATTACCATATAGCGTATAACGTTATATAGTATTAAGTTATATCATATAATGTTATATAGTATTACGTTATAACGTATAACGTTATATAGTATTAAGTTATAACGTATAACGTTATATAGTATTACCATATAACGTATAACGTTATATAGTATTACGTTATAACGTATAACGTTATATAGTATTACGTTATGACGTATAACGTTATATAGTTTTACGTTATAACGTATAACGTTATATAGTATTACGTTATGACGTATAACGTTATATAGTATTACCATATAACGTATAACGTTATATAGTATTAAGTTATAACGTATAACGTTATATAGTATTACGTTATGACGTATAACGTTATATAGTATTACGTTATGACGTATAACGTTATATAGTATTACCATATAACGTATAACGTTATATAGTATTACGTTATGACGTATAACGTTATATAGTATTACGTTATGACGTATAACGTTATATAGTATTACCATATAACGTATAACGTTATATAGTATTAAGTTATAACGTATAACGTTATATAGTATTACGTTATGACGTATAACGTTATATAGTATTACGTTATGACGTATAACGTTATATAGTTTTACGTTATAACGTATAACGTTATATAGTATTACGTTATGACGTATAACGTTATATAGTATTACCATATAACGTATAACGTTATATAGTATTACGTTATGACGTATAACGTTATATAGTATTACGTTATAACGTATAACGTTATATAGTATTACGATATGACGTATAACGTTATATAGTATTACCATATAACGTATAACGTTATATAGTATTAAGTTATAACGTATAACGTTACATAGTATTACCATATAACGTATAACGTTATATAGTATTACGTTATAACGTATAACGTGATATAGTATTAAGTTATATCGTATAATGTTATATAGTATTACGTTATAACGTATAACGTTATATAGTATTAAGTTATAACGTATAATGTTATATAGTATTACCATATAGCGTATAACGTTATATAGTATTAAGTTATAACGTATAACGTTACATAGTATTACCATATAACGTATAACGTTATATAGTATTACGTTATAACGTATAACGTGATATAGTATTAAGTTATATCGTATAATGTTATATAGTATTACGTTATAACGTATAACGTTATATAGTATTAAGTTATAACGTATAACGTTATATAGTATTACCATATAACGTATAACGTTATATAGTATTACGTTATAACGTATAACGTTATATAGTATTACGTTATGACGTATAACGTTATATAGTATTACGTTATGACGTATAACGTTATATAGTATTACCATATAACGTATAACGTTATATAGTATTAAGTTATAACGTATAATGTTATATAGTATTACCATATAGCGTATAACGTTATATAGTATTAAGTTATAACGTATAACGTTACATAGTATTACCATATAACGTTTAACGTTATATAGTATTACGTTATAACGTATAACGTGATATAGTATTAAGTTATATCGTATAATGTTATATAGTATTACGTTATAACGTATAACGTTATATAGTATTAAGTTATAACGTATAACGTTATATAGTATTACCATATAACGTATAACGTTATATAGTATTACGTTATAACGTATAACGTTATATAGTATTACGTTATGACGTATAACGTTATATAGTTTTACGTTATAGCGTATAACGATATATAGTATTACGTTATGACGTATAACGTTATATAGTATTACCATATAACGTATAACGTTATATAGTATTACCATATAACGTATAACGTTAGATAGTATTACGTTATAACGCATAACGCTATATAGTATTACCATATAACGTATAACGTTATATAGTATTAAGTTATAACGTATAACGTTATTTAGTATTACGTTCTAACGCATAACGTTATATAGTATTACGTTATAACGTATAACGCTATATAGTATTACCATATAACGTATAACGTTATATAGTATTAAGTTATAACGTATAACGTTATATAGTATTACGATATGACGTATAACGTTATATAGTATTACCATATAACGTATAACGTTATATAGTATTAAGTTATAACGTATAACGTTACATAGTATTACCATATAACGTATAACGTTATATAGTATTACGTTATAACGTATAACGTGATATAGTATTAAGTTATATCGTATAATGTTATATAGTATTACGTTATAACGTATAACGTTATATAGTATTAAGTTATAACGTATAATGTTATATAGTATTACCATATAGCGTATAACGTTATATAGTATTAAGTTATAACGTATAACGTTACATAGTATTACCATATAACGTATAACGTTATATAGTATTACGTTATAACGTATAACGTGATATAGTATTAAGTTATATCGTATAATGTTATATAGTATTACGTTATAACGTATAACGTTATATAGTATTAAGTTATAACGTATAACGTTATATAGTATTACCATATAACGTATAACGTTATATAGTATTACGTTATAACGTATAACGTTATATAGTATTACCATATAACGTATAACGTTATATAGTATTAAGTTATAACGTATAATGTTATATAGTATTACCATATAGCGTATAACGTTATATAGTATTAAGTTATAACGTATAACGTTACATAGTATTACCATATAACGTATAACGTTATATAGTATTACGTTATAACGTATAACGTGATATAGTATTAAGTTATATCGTATAATGTTATATAGTATTACGTTATAACGTATAACGTTATATAGTATTAAGTTATAACGTATAACGTTATATAGTATTACCATATAACGTATAACGTTATATAGTATTACGTTATAACGTATAACGTTATATAGTATTACGTTATGACGTATAACGTTATATAGTTTTACGTTATAGCGTATAACGATATATAGTATTACGTTATGACGTATAACGTTATATAGTATTACCATATAACGTATAACGTTATATAGTATTACGTTATGACGTATAACGTTATATAGTATTACCATATAACGTATAACGTTATATAGTATTACCATATAACGTATAACGTTATATAGTATTACGTTATAACGTATAACGTTATATAGTATTAAGTTATAACGTATAACGTTATATAGTATTACCATATAACGTATAACGTTATATAGTATTAAGTTATAACGTATAACGTTATATAGTATTACCATATAACGTATAACGTTATATAGTATTACGTTATAACGTATAACGTTATATAGTATTAAGTTATAACGTATAACGTTATATAGTATTAAGTTATAACGTATAACGTTATATAGTATTACCATATAACGTATAACGTTATATAGTATTACGTTATAACGTATAACGTTATATAGTATTACGTTATGACGTATAACGTTATATAGTTTTACGTTATAACGTATAACGTTATATAGTATTACGTTATGACGTATAACGTTATATAGTATTACCATATAACGTATAACGTTAGATAGTATTACGTTATAACGTATAACGTTATATAGTATTACGTTATGACGTATAACGTTATATAGTTTTACGTTATAACGTATAACGTTATATAGTATTACGTTATGACGTATAACGTTATATAGTATTAAGTTATAACGTATAACGTTATTTAGTATTACGTTCTATCGCATAACGTTATATAGTATTACGTTATAACGTATAACGTTATATAGTATTACCATATAACGTATAACGCTATATAGTATTACGTTATAACGTATAACGTTATATAGTATTACGTTATGACGTATAACGTTATATAGTTTTACGTTATAACGTATAACGTTATATAGTATTACGTTATGACGTATAACGTTATATAGTATTAAGTTATAACGTATAACGTTATATAGTATTACCATATAACGTATAACGTTATATAGTATTACGTTATAACGTATAACGTTATATAGTATTAAGTTATATCGTATAATGTTATATAGTATTACGTTATAACGTATAACGTTATATAGTATTAAGTTATAACGTATAACGTTATATAGTATTACGTTATGACGTATAACGTTATATAGTATTACCATATAACGTATAACGCTATATAGTATTAAGTTATAACGTATAACGTTATATAGCATTACCATATAACGTATAACGTTATATAGTATTACGTTATAACGTATAACGTTATATAGTTTTACGTTATAACGTATAACGTTATATAGTATTACGTTATGACGTATAACGTTATATAGTATTACGTTATAACGTATAACGTTATATAGTATTAAGTTATAACGTATAACGTTATATAGTATTACCATATAACGTATAACGTTATATAGTATTACGTTATAACGTATAACGTTATATAGTATTACCATATAACGTATAACGTTATATAGTATTAAGTTATAACGTATAACGTTATTTAGTATTACGTTCTATCGCATAACGTTATATAGTATTACGTTATAACGTATAACGTTATATAGTATTACCATATAACGTATAACGCTATATAGTATTAAGTTATAACGTATAATGTTATATAGTATTACCATATAGCGTATAACGTTATATAGTATTAAGTTATAACGTATAACGTTATATAGTATTACCATATAACGTATAACGTTATATAGTATTACGTTATAACGTATAACGTTATATAGTATTAAGTTATATCGTATAATGTTATATAGTATTACGTTATAACGTATAACGTTATATAGTATTAAGTTATAACGTATAACGTTATATAGTATTACCATATAACGTATAACGTTATATAGTATTACGTTATAACGTATAACGTTATATAGTATTACGTTATGACGTATAACGTTATATAGTTTTACGTTATAACGTATAACGTTATATAGTATTACGTTATGACGTATAACGTTATATAGTATTACCATATAACGTATAACGTTATATAGTATTAAGTTATAACGTATAACGTTATATAGTATTACGTTATGACGTATAACGTTATATAGTTTTACGATATAACGTATAACGTTATATAGTATTACGTTATGACGTATAACGTTATATAGTATTACCATATAACGTATAACGTTATATAGTATTAAGTTATAACGTATAATGTTATATAGTATTACCATATAGCGTATAACGTTATATAGTATTAAGATATAACGTATAACGTTATATAGTATTACGTTATAACGCATAACGTTATATAGTATTACGTTATAACGTATAACGTTATATAGTATTACGTTATAACGCATAACGCTATATAGTATTACGTTATAACGTATAACGTTATACAGTATTACGTTATGACGTATAACGTTATATAGTATTACGTTATAACGCATAACGTTATATAGTATTACGTTATAACGTATAACGTTATATAGTATTACGTTATAACGCATAACGCTATATAGTATTACGTTATAACGTATAACGTTATATAGTATTAAGTTATAACGTATAACGTTATATAGTTTTACGTTATAACGTATAACGTTATATAGTATTACGTTATGACGTATAACGTTATATAGTATTACCATATAACGTATAACGCTATATAGTATTAAGTTATAACGTATAACGTTATATAGTATTACGTTATGACGTATAACGTTATATAGTTTTACGTTATAACGTATAACGTTATATAGTATTACGTTATGACGTATAACGTTATATAGTATTACCATATAACGTATAACGCTATATAGTATTAAGTTATAACGTATAACGTTATATAGCATTACCATATAACGTATAACGTTATATAGTATTACGTTATAACGTATAACGTTATATAGTATTAAGTTATATCGTATAATGTTATATAGTATTACGTTATAACGTATAACGTTATATAGTATTAAGTTATAACGTATAACGTTATATAGTATTACCATATAACGTATAACGTTATATAGTATTAAGTTATAACGTATAACGTTATATAGTATTACCATATAACGTATAACGTTATATAGTTTTACGTTATAACGTATAACGTTATATAGTATTACGTTATGACGTATAACGTTATATAGTATTACCATATAACGTATAACGTTATATAGTATTACGTTATAACGTATAACGTTATATAGTATTACGTTATGACGTATAACGTTATATAGTTTTACGTTATAGCGTATAACGATATATAGTATTACGTTATGACGTATAACGTTATATAGTATTACCATATAACGTATAACGTTATATAGTATTACGTTATGACGTATAACGTTATATAGTATTACCATATAACGTATAACGTTATATAGTATTACCATATAACGTATAACGTTATATAGTATTACGTTATAACGTATAACGTTATATAGTATTAAGTTATAACGTATAACGTTATATAGTATTACCATATAACGTATAACGTTATATAGTATTAAGTTATAACGTATAACGTTATATAGTATTACCATATAACGTATAACGTTATATAGTATTACGTTATAACGTATAACGTTATATAGTATTAAGTTATAACGTATAACGTTATATAGTATTAAGTTATAACGTATAACGTTATATAGTATTACCATATAACGTATAACGTTATATAGTATTACGTTATAACGTATAACGTTATATAGTATTACGTTATGACGTATAACGTTATATAGTTTTACGTTATAACGTATAACGTTATATAGTATTACGTTATGACGTATAACGTTATATAGTATTACCATATAACGTATAACGTTAGATAGTATTACGTTATAACGTATAACGTTATATAGTATTACGTTATGACGTATAACGTTATATAGTTTTACGTTATAACGTATAACGTTATATAGTATTACGTTATGACGTATAACGTTATATAGTATTAAGTTATAACGTATAACGTTATTTAGTATTACGTTCTATCGCATAACGTTATATAGTATTACGTTATAACGTATAACGTTATATAGTATTACCATATAACGTATAACGCTATATAGTATTACGTTATAACGTATAACGTTATATAGTATTACGTTATGACGTATAACGTTATATAGTTTTACGTTATAACGTATAACGTTATATAGTATTACGTTATGACGTATAACGTTATATAGTATTAAGTTATAACGTATAACGTTATATAGTATTACCATATAACGTATAACGTTATATAGTATTACGTTATAACGTATAACGTTATATAGTATTAAGTTATATCGTATAATGTTATATAGTATTACGTTATAACGTATAACGTTATATAGTATTAAGTTATAACGTATAACGTTATATAGTATTACGTTATGACGTATAACGTTATATAGTATTACCATATAACGTATAACGCTATATAGTATTAAGTTATAACGTATAACGTTATATAGCATTACCATATAACGTATAACGTTATATAGTATTACGTTATAACGTATAACGTTATATAGTTTTACGTTATAACGTATAACGTTATATAGTATTACGTTATGACGTATAACGTTATATAGTATTACGTTATAACGTATAACGTTATATAGTATTAAGTTATAACGTATAACGTTATATAGTATTACCATATAACGTATAACGTTATATAGTATTACGTTATAACGTATAACGTTATATAGTATTACCATATAACGTATAACGTTATATAGTATTAAGTTATAACGTATAACGTTATTTAGTATTACGTTCTATCGCATAACGTTATATAGTATTACGTTATAACGTATAACGTTATATAGTATTACCATATAACGTATAACGCTATATAGTATTAAGTTATAACGTATAATGTTATATAGTATTACCATATAGCGTATAACGTTATATAGTATTAAG
Organism: Bombus flavifrons; assembly: GCF_040668555.2. Lineage (NCBI taxonomy): Eukaryota > Metazoa > Arthropoda > Insecta > Hymenoptera > Apidae > Bombus > Bombus flavifrons. The sequence continues at coordinate 2,628,020 of NC_138455.1, read as the reverse complement.
TTATAACGTATAACGTTATATAGTATTACCATATAACGTATAACGTTATATAGTATTACGTTATAACGTATAACGTTATATAGTATTAAGTTATATCGTATAATGTTATATAGTATTACGTTATAACGTATAACGTTATATAGTATTAAGTTATAACGTATAACGTTATATAGTATTACCATATAACGTATAACGTTATATAGTATTACGTTATAACGTATAACGTTATATAGTATTACGTTATGACGTATAACGTTATATAGTTTTACGTTATAACGTATAACGTTATATAGTATTACGTTATGACGTATAACGTTATATAGTATTACCATATAACGTATAACGTTATATAGTATTAAGTTATAACGTATAACGTTATATAGTATTACGTTATGACGTATAACGTTATATAGTTTTACGATATAACGTATAACGTTATATAGTATTACGTTATGACGTATAACGTTATATAGTATTACCATATAACGTATAACGTTATATAGTATTAAGTTATAACGTATAATGTTATATAGTATTACCATATAGCGTATAACGTTATATAGTATTAAGATATAACGTATAACGTTATATAGTATTACGTTATAACGCATAACGTTATATAGTATTACGTTATAACGTATAACGTTATATAGTATTACGTTATAACGCATAACGCTATATAGTATTACGTTATAACGTATAACGTTATACAGTATTACGTTATGACGTATAACGTTATATAGTATTACGTTATAACGCATAACGTTATATAGTATTACGTTATAACGTATAACGTTATATAGTATTACGTTATAACGCATAACGCTATATAGTATTACGTTATAACGTATAACGTTATATAGTATTAAGTTATAACGTATAACGTTATATAGTTTTACGTTATAACGTATAACGTTATATAGTATTACGTTATGACGTATAACGTTATATAGTATTACCATATAACGTATAACGCTATATAGTATTAAGTTATAACGTATAACGTTATATAGTATTACGTTATGACGTATAACGTTATATAGTTTTACGTTATAACGTATAACGTTATATAGTATTACGTTATGACGTATAACGTTATATAGTATTACCATATAACGTATAACGCTATATAGTATTAAGTTATAACGTATAACGTTATATAGCATTACCATATAACGTATAACGTTATATAGTATTACGTTATAACGTATAACGTTATATAGTATTAAGTTATATCGTATAATGTTATATAGTATTACGTTATAACGTATAACGTTATATAGTATTAAGTTATAACGTATAACGTTATATAGTATTACCATATAACGTATAACGTTATATAGTATTAAGTTATAACGTATAACGTTATATAGTATTACCATATAACGTATAACGTTATATAGTTTTACGTTATAACGTATAACGTTATATAGTATTACGTTATGACGTATAACGTTATATAGTATTACCATATAACGTATAACGTTATATAGTATTAAGTTATAACGTATAACGTTATATAGTATTACGTTATGACGTATAACGTTATATAGTATTACGTTATGACGTATAACGTTATATAGTATTACCATATAACGTATAACGTTATATAGTATTAAGTTATAACGTATAACGTTATATAGTATTACGTTATGACGTATAACGTTATATAGTTTTACGTTATAACGTATAACGTTATATAGTATTACGTTATGACGTATAACGTTATATAGTATTACCATATAACGTATAACGTTATATAGTATTACGTTATAACGCATAACGTTATATAGTATTACGTTATAACGCATAACGCTATATAGTATTACGTTATAACGTATAACGTTATATAGTATTACGTTATGACGTATAACGTTATATAGTATTACGTTATAACGTATAACGTTATATAGTATTACGTTATGACGTATAACGTTATATAGTTTTACGTTATAACGTATAACGTTATATAGTATTACGTTATAACGTATAACGTTATATAGTATTACCATATAACGTATAACGTTATATAGTATTAAGTTATAACGTATAACGTTATTTAGTATTACGTTCTAACGCATAACGTTATATAGTATTACGTTATAACGTATAACGTTATATAGTATTACCATATAACGTATAACGTTATATAGTATTAAGTTATAACGTATAACGTTATATAGTATTACGATATGACGTATAACGTTATATAGTATTACCATATAACGTATAACGTTATATAGTATTACGTTATAACGTATAACGTTATATAGTATTACGTTCTAACGCATAACGTTATATAGTATTACGTTATGACGTATAACGTCATATAGTATTACGTAATAACGCATAACGCTATATAGTATTACGTTATAACGTATAACGTTATATAGTATTACGTTATGACGTATAACGTTATATAGTATTACGTTATAACGTGTAACGTTATATAGTATTACCATATAACGTATAACGTTATATAGTATTAAGTTATAACGAATAACGTTATATAGTATTACGATATGACGTATAACGTTATACAGTATTACCATATAACGTATAACGTTATATAGGATAAAGTTATAACGTATAACGTTACATAGTATTACCATATAACGTATAACGTTATATAGTATTAAGTTATATCGTATAATGGTATATAGTATTACGTTATAACGCATAACGTTATATAGTATTAAGTTATAACGTATAACGTTATATAGTATTACGTTATGACGTATAACGTTATATAGTATTAAGTTATAACGTGTAACGTTATATGGTATTATGTTATAACGTATAACGTTATATAGAATTACCATATAACATATAACGTTATGTAGTATTAAGTTATAACGTATAACGTTATATAGTATTAAGTTATAACGTATAACGTTATATAGTATTACGTTATAACGTATAACGTTATATAGTATTACGCTATAACGTATAATGTTATATAGTATTACGTTATGACGTATAACGTTATATAGTATTTAGTTATAACGTATAACGTTATATAGTATTACGTTATAACGCATAACGTTATATAGTATTACGTTATAACGTATAACGTTATATAGTATTAAGTTATAACGTATAACGTTATATAGTATTAAGTTATAACGTATAACGTTATTTAGTATTACGTTCTAACGCATAACGTTATATAGTATTACGTTATAACGTATAACGTTATATAGTATTAAGTTATAACGTATAACGTTATTTAGTATTACGTTCTAACGCATAACGTTATATAGTATTACGTTATGACGTATAACGTTATATAGTTTTACGTTATAACGTATAACGTTATATAGTATTACGTTATGACGTATAACGTTATATAGTATTACCATATAACGTATAACGCTATATAGTATTAAGTTATAACGTATAATGTTATATAGTATTACCATATAGCGTATAACGTTATATAGTATTAAGTTATAACGTATAACGTTATATAGTATTAAGTTATAACGAATAACGTTATATAGTATTACGATATGACGAATAACGTTATATAGTATTACCATATAACGTATAACGTTATATAGTATTAAGTTATAACGTATAATGTTATATACTATTACCATATAGCGTATAACGTTATATAGTATTAAGTTATAACGTATAACGTTACATAGTATTACCATATAACGTATAACGTTATATAGTATTACGTTATAACGTATAACGTGATATAGTATTAAGTTATATCGTATAATGTTATATAGTATTACGTTATAACGTATAACGTTATATAGTATTAAGTTATAACGTATAACGTTATATAGTATTACCATATAACGTATAACGTTATATAGTATTACGTTATAACGTATAACGTGATATAGTATTAAGTTATATCGTATAATGTTATATAGTATTACGTTATAACGTATAACGTTATATAGTATTAAGTTATAACGTATAACGTTATATAGTATTACCATATAACGTATAACGTTATATAGTATTACGTTATAACGTATAACGTTATATAGAATTACGTTATGACGTATAACGTTATATAGTTTTACGTTATAGCTTATAACGATATATAGTATTACGTTATGACGTATAACGTTATATAGTATTTCCATATAACGTATAACGTTATATAGTATTAAGTTATAACGTATAACGTTATATAGTATTACGTTATGACGTATAACGTTATATAGTTTTACGTTATAACGTATAACGTTATATAGTATTACGTTATGACGTATAACGTTATATAGTATTTCCATATAACGTATAACGTTATATAGTATTAAGTTATAACGTATAATGTTATATAGTATTACCATATAGCGTATAACGTTATATAGTATTAAGTTATAACGTATAACGTTATATAGTATTACCATATAACGTATAACGTTATATAGTATTACCATATAACGTATAACGTTATATAGTATTAAGTTATAACGTATAACGTTATTTAGTATTACGTTCTAACGCATAACGTTATATAGTATTACGTTATAACGTATAACGTTATATAGTATTACCATATAACGTATAACGTTATATAGTATTACCATATAACGTATAACGTTATATAGTATTAAGTTATAACGTATAACGTTATATAGTATTACCATATAACGTATAACGTTATATAGTATTACCATATAACGTATAACGTTATATAGTATTAAGTTATAACGTATAACGTTATATAGTATTACGATATGACGTATAACGTTATATAGTATTTCCATATAACGTATAACGTTATATAGTATTACGTTATAACGTATAACGTTATATAGTATTACGTTCTAACGCATAACGTTATATAGTATTACGTTATGACGTATAACGTCATATAGTATTACGTAATAACGCATAACGCTATATAGTATTACGTTATAACGTATAACGTTATATAGTATTACGTTATGACGTATAACGTTATATAGTATTACGTTATAACGTGTAACGTTATATAGTATTACCATATAACGTATAACGTTATATAGTATTAAGTTATAACGAATAACGTTATATAGTATTACGATATGACGTATAACGTTATACAGTATTACCATATAACGTATAACGTTATATAGGATAAAGTTATAACGTATAACGTTACATAGTATTACCATATAACGTATAACGTTATATAGTATTAAGTTATATCGTATAATGGTATATAGTATTACGTTATAACGCATAACGTTATATAGTATTAAGTTATAACGTATAACGTTATATAGTATTACGTTATGACGTATAACGTTATATAGTATTAAGTTATAACGTGTAACGTTATATGGTATTATGTTATAACGTATAACGTTATATAGAATTACCATATAACATATAACGTTATGTAGTATTAAGTTATAACGTATAACGTTATATAGTATTAAGTTATAACGTATAACGTTATATAGTATTACGTTATAACGTATAACGTTATATAGTATTACGCTATAACGTATAATGTTATATAGTATTACGTTATGACGTATAACGTTATATAGTATTTAGTTATAACGTATAACGTTATATAGTATTACGTTATAACGCATAACGTTATATAGTATTACGTTATAACGTATAACGTTATATAGTATTAAGTTATAACGTATAACGTTATATAGTATTAAGTTATAACGTATAACGTTATTTAGTATTACGTTCTAACGCATAACGTTATATAGTATTACGTTATAACGTATAACGTTATATAGTATTAAGTTATAACGTATAACGTTATTTAGTATTACGTTCTAACGCATAACGTTATATAGTATTACGTTATGACGTATAACGTTATATAGTTTTACGTTATAACGTATAACGTTATATAGTATTACGTTATGACGTATAACGTTATATAGTATTACCATATAACGTATAACGCTATATAGTATTAAGTTATAACGTATAATGTTATATAGTATTACCATATAGCGTATAACGTTATATAGTATTAAGTTATAACGTATAACGTTATATAGTATTAAGTTATAACGAATAACGTTATATAGTATTACGATATGACGAATAACGTTATATAGTATTACCATATAACGTATAACGTTATATAGTATTAAGTTATAACGTATAATGTTATATACTATTACCATATAGCGTATAACGTTATATAGTATTAAGTTATAACGTATAACGTTACATAGTATTACCATATAACGTATAACGTTATATAGTATTACGTTATAACGTATAACGTGATATAGTATTAAGTTATATCGTATAATGTTATATAGTATTACGTTATAACGTATAACGTTATATAGTATTAAGTTATAACGTATAACGTTATATAGTATTACCATATAACGTATAACGTTATATAGTATTACGTTATAACGTATAACGTTATATAGAATTACGTTATGACGTATAACGTTATATAGTTTTACGTTATAGCTTATAACGATATATAGTATTACGTTATGACGTATAACGTTATATAGTATTTCCATATAACGTATAACGTTATATAGTATTAAGTTATAACGTATAACGTTATATAGTATTACGTTATGACGTATAACGTTATATAGTTTTACGTTATAACGTATAACGTTATATAGTATTACGTTATGACGTATAACGTTATATAGTATTTCCATATAACGTATAACGTTATATAGTATTAAGTTATAACGTATAATGTTATATAGTATTACCATATAGCGTATAACGTTATATAGTATTAAGTTATAACGTATAACGTTATATAGTATTACCATATAACGTATAACGTTATATAGTATTACCATATAACGTATAACGTTATATAGTATTAAGTTATAACGTATAACGTTATTTAGTATTACGTTCTAACGCATAACGTTATATAGTATTTCCATATAACGTATAACGTTATATAGTATTAAGTTATAACGTATAATGTTATATAGTATTACCATATAACGTATAACGTTATATAGTATTAAGTTATAACGTATAACGTTATATAGTATTACCATATAACGTATAACGTTATATAGTATTACGTTATAACGTATAACGTTATATAGTATTACGTTATGACGTATAACGTCATATAGTTTTACGTTATAACGTATAACGTTATATAGTATTACGTTATAACGTATAACGTTATATAGTATTACCATATAACGTATAACGTTATATAGTATTAAGTTATAACGTATAACGTTATTTAGTATTACGTTCTAACGCATAACGTTACATAGTATTACGTTATAACGTATAACGTTATATAGTATTACCATATAACGTATAACGTTATATAGTATTAAGTTATAACGTATAACGTTATATAGTATTACGATATGACGTATAACGTTATATAGTATTACCATATAACGTATAACGTTATATAGTATTACGTTATAACGTATAACGTTATATAGTATTACGATATGACGTATAACGTTATATAGTATTACCATATAACGTATAACGTTATATAGGATAAAGTTATAACGTATAACGTTACATAGTATTACCATATAACATATAACGTTATATAGTATTATGTTATATCGTATAACGTTATATAGTATTAAGTTATAACGCATAACGTTATATAGTATTACGTTATAACGTATACGTTATATAGTATTACGTTATGACGTATAACGTTATATAGTATTAAGTTATAACGTGTAACGTTATATGGTATTATGTTATAACGTATAACGTTATATAGTATTACGTTATAACGTAGAACGTTATATAGTATTTCCATATAACGTATAACGTTATATAGTATTAAGTTATAACGTATAACGTTATTTAGTATTACGTTCTAACGCATAACGTTATATAGTATTACGTTATAACGTATAACGTTATATAGTATTACCATATAACGTATAACGTTAGATAGTATTACGTTATAACGTATAACGTTATATAGTATTACGTTATGACGTATAACGTTATATAGTTTTACGTTATAACGTATAACGTTATATAGTATTACGTTATGACGTATAACGTTATATAGTATTACCATATAACGTATAACGCTATATAGTATTAAGTTATAACGTATAATGTTATATAGTATTACCATATAGCGTATAACGTTATATAGTATTAAGTTATAACGTATAACGTTATATAGTATTACCATATAACGTATAACGTTATATAGTATTACGTTATAACGTATAACGTTATATAGTATTACGTTATGACGTATAACGTTATATAGTTTTACGTTATAACGTATAACGTTATATAGTATTACGTTATGACGTATAACGTTATATAGTATTACCATATAACGTATAACGTTATATAGTATTATGTTATAACGTATAACGTTATATAGTATTACGATATGACGTATAACGTTATATAGTTTTACGTTATAACGTATAACGTTATATAGTATTACGTTATGACGTATAACGTTATATAGTATTACCATATAACGTATAACGTTATATAGTATTAAGTTATAACGTATAATGTTATATAGTATTACCATATAGCGTATAACGTTATATAGTATTAAGTTATAACGTATAACGATATATAGTATTACGTTATAACGCATAACGTTATATAGTATTACGTTATAACGTATAACGTTATATAGTATTACGTTATAACGCATAACGTTATATAGTATTACGCTATAACGTATAATGTTATATAGTATTACGTTATGACGTATAACGTCATATAGTATTACGTTATAACGCATAACGCTATATAGTATTACGTTATAACGTATAACGTTATATAGTATTACGTTATGACGTATAACGTTATATAGTATTACGTTATGACTTATAACGTTATATAGTATTACCATATAACGTATAACGTTATATAGTATTAAGTTATAACGTATAATGTTATATAGTATTACCATATAGCGTATAACGTTATATAGTATTAAGTTATAACGTGTAACGTTATATGGTATTATGTTATAACGTATAACGTTATATAGAATTACCATATAACATATAACGTTATGAAGTATTAAGTTATAACGTATAACGTTATATAGTATTAAGTTATAACGTATAACGTTATATAGTATTACGTTATAACGTATAACGTTATATAGTATTACGCTATAACGTATAATGTTATATAGTATTACGTTATGACGTATAACGTTATATAGTATTTAGTTATAACGTATAACGTTATATAGTATTACGTTATAACGCATAACGTTATATAGTATTACGTTATAACGTATAACGTTATATAGTATTAAGTTATAACGTATAACGTTATATAGTATTAAGTTATAACGTATAACGTTATTTAGTATTACGTTCTAACGCATAACGTTATATAGTATTGCGTTATAACGTATAACGTTATATAGTATTAAGTTATAACGTATAACGTTATTTAGTATTACGTTCTAACGCATAACGTTATATAGTATTACGTTATAACGTATAACGTTATATAGTATTACCATATAACGTATAACGTTATATAGTATTAAGTTATAACGTATAACGTTATATAGTATTACGATATGACGTATAACGTTATATAGTATTACCATATAACGTATAACGTTATATAGTATTACGTTATAACGTATAACGTTATATAGTATTACGTTCTAACGCATAACGTTATATAGTATTACGTTATAACGTATAACGTTATATAGTATTACCATATAACGTATAACGTTATATAGTATTACGTTATAACGTATAACGTTATATAGTATTACGTTATGACGTATAACGTTATATAGTTTTACGTTATAACGTATAACGTTATATAGTATTACGTTATGACGTATAACGTTATATAGTATTACCATATAACGTATAACGTTATATAGTATTAAGTTATAACGTATAATGTTATATAGTATTACCATATAGCGTATAACGTTATATAGTATTAAGTTATAACGTATAACGTTACATAGTATTACCATATAACGTATCACGTTATATAGTATTACGTTATAACGTATAACGTGATATAGTATTAAGTTATATCGTATAATGTTATATAGTATTACGTTATAACGTATAACGTTATATAGTATTAAGTTATAACGTATAACGTTATATAGTATTACCATATAACGTATAACGTTATATAGTATTATGTTATAACGTATAACGTTATATAGTATTACGTTATGACGTATAACGTTATATAGTATTACGTTATAACGTATAACGTTATATAGTATTACCATATAACGTATAACGTTATATAGTATTACGTTATAACGTATAACGTTATATAGTATTACGTTATGACGTATAACGTTATATAGTTTTACGTTATAACGTATAACGTTATTAGTTTTATTACGTTATGACGTATAACGTTATATAGTATTACCATATAACGTATAACGTTATATAGTATTACCATATAACGTATAACGTTATATAGTATTAAGTTATAACGTATAACGTTATATAGTATTACCATATAACGTATAACGTTATATAGTATTACGTTATAACGTATAACGTTATATAGTATTACGTTATGACGTATAACGTTATATAGTTTTACGTTATAACGTATAACGTTATATAGTATTACGTTATAACGTATAACGTTATATAGTATTACCATATAACGTATAACGTTATATAGTATTAAGTTATAACGTATAACGTTATTTAGTATTACGTTCTAACGCATAACGTTATATAGTATTACGTTATAACGTATAACGTTATATAGTATTACCATATAACGTATAACGTTATATAGTATTAAGTTATAACGTATAACGTTATATAGTATTACGATATGACGTATAACGTTATATAGTATTACCATATAACGTATAACGTTATATAGTATTACGTTATGACGTATAACGTTATATAGTATTAAGTTATAACGTGTAACGTTATATGGTATTATGTTATAACGTATAACGTTATATAGTATTACGTTATAACGTAGAACGTTATATAGTATTTCCATATAACGTATAACGTTATATAGTATTAAGTTATAACGTATAACGTTATTTAGTATTACGTTCTAACGCATAACGTTATATAGTATTACGTTATAACGTATAACGTTATATAGTATTACCATATAACGTATAACGTTAGATAGTATTACGTTATAACGTATAACGTTATATAGTATTACGTTATGACGTATAACGTTATATAGTTTTACGTTATAACGTATAACGTTATATAGTATTACGTTATGACGTATAACGTTATATAGTATTACCATATAACGTATAACGCTATATAGTATTAAGTTATAACGTATAATGTTATATAGTATTACCATATAGCGTATAACGTTATATAGTATTAAGTTATAACGTATAACGTTATATAGTATTACCATATAACGTATAACGTTATATAGTATTACGTTATAACGTATAACGTTATATAGTATTACGTTATGACGTATAACGTTATATAGTTTTACGTTATAACGTATAACGTTATATAGTATTACGTTATGACGTATAACGTTATATAGTATTACCATATAACGTATAACGTTATATAGTATTAAGTTATAACGTATAATGTTATATAGTATTACCATATAGCGTATAACGTTATATAGTATTAAGTTATAACGTATAACGTTATATAGTATTACGTTATAACGCAGAACGTTATATAGTATTACGTTATAACGTATAACGTTATATAGTATTACGTTATAACGCATAACGTTATATAGTATTACGCTATAACGTATAATGTTATATAGTATTACGTTATAACGCATAACGTTATATAGTATTACGCTATAACGTATAATGTTATATAGTATTACGTTATGACGTATAACGTCATATAGTATTACGTTATAACGCATAACGCTATATAGTATTACGTTATAACGTATAACGTTATATAGTATTACGTTATGACGTATAACGTTATATAGTATTACGTTATAACGTGTAACGTTATATAGTATTACCATATAACGTATAACGTTATATAGTATTAAGTTATAACGAATAACGTTATATAGTATTACGATATGACGTATAACGTTATACAGTATTACCATATAACGTATAACGTTATATAGGATAAAGTTATAACGTATAACGTTACATAGTATTACCATATAACGTATAACGTTATATAGTATTAAGTTATATCGTATAATGGTATATAGTATTACGTTATAACGCATAACGTTATATAGTATTAAGTTATAACGTATAACGTTATATAGTATTACGTTATGACGTATAACGTTATATAGTATTAAGTTATAACGTGTAACGTTATATGGTATTATGTTATAACGTATAACGTTATATAGAATTACCATATAACATATAACGTTATGTAGTATTAAGTTATAACGTATAACGTTATATAGTATTAAGTTATAACGTATAACGTTATATAGTATTACGTTATAACGTATAACGTTATATAGTATTACGCTATAACGTATAATGTTATATAGTATTACGTTATGACGTATAACGTTATATAGTATTAAGTTATAACGTATAACGTTGTATAGTATTACGTTATAACGCATAACGTTATATAGTATTACGTTATAACGTATAACGTTATATAGTATTAAGTTATAACGTATAACGTTATGTAGTATCGTGAGTGAGAGGCCTGGGAGTTGGCGGGTGAACCGCGTGAAATGTCGCGAGAGCCGAGGCGTTAGGCGTTTGTTTTTCCATCGCGTAGTTTTGGAAAGAGTAGGCCTACGTGATCTTGCCCACGAGCGGTTGCCAAGCGACGGAAAAGAGGGGGAATCAACAGTCAGTTGTTGGCGAGTGGCGTTACCGAGAGAGTGTGGATGGCAGTTTGTAAAAAGTCGGGTCGTTATCTAATTATTTAATTGTGCTGTTTTCTGTATGTTTGGTGTGAATAGTTCAGGTTGAACTACAATCGTCTTTTCTGTCAAATCAACATCTGTATCATCCATTCCTTGTAAATATATTATATCACGATATTACATTTTTTGGGGGCTCAGCCGGGATTGGACAAGACAGAAAACGAAACGGTTTAACAGAGCTATTCGCGCTAGTTGTGAGTTTACCGGTACGCGGTGCGGTAAAAGACGATATCGTTGACCATTTAAGTTGGTGTAGTGTGAAAAAATGGCTAACGTCGGGGACGAACGATTGTCGGGTGAAGAAGGTTCGACGCTGGAGGAGCTGAGAAGTAAGCTCGCGCGAATGAACCTCCCTATATCGGGCGCGAGGTCAGTGCTGATTGCGAGGCTGAATCGGGCGTGTAGGGCTGGACAATCGTATCCTAAGGGAGCGACGGGCGGTGAAGAGCCAACCGGTCAACGAGATTTAGAAAATGTACAGAGAGCTGAGCGTGATTGTAACGAAGACGAAAATGTTGAGAAAATGAATACGAAGGAGTTGAAAGAGCGCCTTGCTAGTTTGGGTTTAAAAACGACGGGAAGAAAAGCAGAATTACGCGCACGACTACAAGCGGCCATGGACGGTAACGATGTTTCGTCGGAAGAAGAAAGCGACGACGAAAGTGAGGACGAAGATGACAAAAAATACGCAAGAAGACACAAGAGAGGTACGCGAAGGGTGTATCAGGACCGTGATGAATATTGTCGAAGGGCATGTGTTGGTTCGACACTGAGTTTCAGAGACGTCGAAGATGCATTAGAGTCGTTTAGTGGCAACAAAGGTGAAAATGTCGAACGATGGTTCGAGTCGTTCGAGGAAGTCGCTGATACGTGCATGTGGTCGGATGGACAGAAGACAGTCTACGCGAGGAAGCTGCTGAAGGGATCAGCGAAAATATTCGCGAGCTTCGAGTGTCACGCCAGGACTTGGCATGAGTTGAAGAGGGGGCTAGTGAAAGAATTTTCGAGGAAAGTTAACAGTAGGCAGGTACATCAGAAACTTGAAGAAACAAAAAAGGAGAGTGATGAAGCATGTTTGGCTTACATGTACCGCATGCTCGAAATAGCCAGCCATGTGGACATAGAGGAGGAAGCAAAGGTGGAATACATAGTGGATGGAATAATAGACGACGAGAGAAATAAGGCTATATTATACGGCGCTACGTCAATCAAAGAATTGAGGAAGAGGTTAGTGATGTACGAAGAGCAGAAGAGTCGCAGAGTAAAGTCGATCGTGAAGCCGGCTAAAACCGAGAAGAAAGAGAAGCTCAGTCAATCTGCAGATGTAATGAAGAAAAGAAGATGCTTCATTTGTGGTAGTGAGGATCATCTAAGTGTTAAGTGTCCGGAGAGAGGAAAAGGTGTTAGGTGTTTCGAGTGCGGCGGATTTGGACATGTTGCAGCGAGGTGTACGGCGCGACCGAAAGAGACCTGCGTAGTGTCAAGATCCGAGAAGGGGAAGTATATGAAGGAAGTGATGATAGATGATTGTAGGTTTGTGGCATTACTGGATACGGGTAGTGATCTCACATTCATTCGATCAGACGAGTATGCGAGGTTAGGGTCACCACCGCTAGGTAAATGTAAACTTAAGTTCGACGGTCTTAGTTCCGCTGGCAATGAGACCTGGGGTGAATTCACCAAGGTAATGTTGGTTGATGGGTATAAACTGCCAATCACTTTACACGTTGTTTCGAACAAAATATTGACGAAGCACGGCATGTTGTTGGGCACTGATTTTCTGGATCAGGTAGAATTACGGGTTAAGCGAGGCGAAGTGACTTTCTTGCGGCTTGACGAACAGACTAACAAAGACGTGCCGGATATATTTAGAATCAACGCGATAGAACAGACTGATGAAATAGACCTAACACACGTGCAGGAACCGCATTATCGGGAAGCAATTCGCGATATCATTAAGGGGTATAAGCCGGAGAAAAAGCGGGACGTTGGGATAACGGCAAAAATCGTGCTAAAGAGTGACAAACCTGTGGTTCGAAGGCCGCGAAGATTGGCACCTTCGGAGAAAAAAGAGGTGGACGAGTTGATGGAATTATGGAAGCAGGAGGAGGAGAAGGCTCAAGTTAAACGGAAGAAAGAAGCTGTTGAGAAAGAAGAACGGGAGAAACGTGAAAAAGAGCGACGAGACAGGCGTGATGGCAGTAACACTAAAGACGATCAAGACGGCGATCTTGGTAGTCCCACGTCTCATAAAGGTCGCAGTAGTAGTACCGGAAGTAGTAGAAGAGACAAAAGGCGGTCTAAATCTAGATCTAAGGAGCGAGAGAGGGATCGTCAGAGAAGCGACAGAGATCGTGATAGAGATCGTGATAGAGATAGAGATCGAGAAAGAGATAGAGAAAGAGAAAGAGAAAGAGACCGTGACCGCGAAAGAGAGCGTGAAAGAGAACGTGAAAGAGATAGAGAAAGGGAAAGGGACAGGGAACGAGAAAGAGAACGTGAAAGAGAAGAAGCAAGGAAAACTGAAAGAGAAATTATGCGTGAAAGGGAGGAAGAGGAAGAGGCGAAGGAGAGGAAAAAGAACGAAAGAAGAGCGAGAGAAAAAGAAGCAGCTTATCAAGAGCGTTTGAGAGCATGGGAGACGCGGGAACGTCGCAAACAAAAGGAATATGAGAAAGAAGCGGAGAAACGCAGAGCAAAACGGGAAGCGAGAGAAAGGGAAGCAAAACGCATCAGATGACAGCGAGATAGAAGGCAACATCTGAGGGCAGATGTTATTGCAGGATGGCCGAGTGTAGTATCGTGAGTGAGAGGCCTGGGAGTTGGCGGGTGAACCGCGTGAAATGTCGCGAGAGCCGAGGCGTTAGGCGTTTGTTTTTCCATCGCGTAGTTTTGGAAAGAGTAGGCCTACGTGATCTTGCCCACGAGCGGTTGCCAAGCGACGGAAAAGAGGGGGAATCAACAGTCAGTTGTTAGCGAGTGGCGTTACCGAGAGAGTGTGGATGGCAGTTTGTAAAAAGTCGGGTCGTTATCTAATTATTTAATTGTGCTGTTTTCTGTATGTTTGGTGTGAATAGTTCAGGTTGAACTACAATCGTCTTTTCTGTCAAATCAACATCTGTATCATCCATTCCTTGTAAATATATTATATCACGATATTACAGTTATATAGTATTAAGTTATAACGTATAACGTTATTTAGTATTACGTTCTAACGCATAACGTTATATAGTATTACGTTATAACGTATAACGTTATATAGTATTAAGTTATAACGTATAACGTTATTTAGTATTACGTTCTAACGCATAACGTTATATAGTATTACGTTATAACGTATAACGTTATATAGTATTACCATATAACGTATAACGTTAGATAGTATTACGTTATAACGTATAACGTTATATAGTATTACGTTATGACGTATAACGTTATATAGTTTTACGTTATAACGTATAACGTTATACAGTATTACGTTATGACGTATAACGTTATATAGTATTACCATATAACGTATAACGCTATATAGTATTAAGTTATAACGTATAATGTTATATAGTATTACCATATAGCGTATAACGTTATATAGTATTAAGTTATAACGTATAACGTTATATAGTATTACCATATAACGTATAACGTTATATAGTATTACGTTATAACGTATAACGTTATATAGTATTAAGTTATATCGTATAATGTTATATAGTATTACGTTATAACGTATAACGTTATATAGTATTAAGTTATAACGTATAACGTTATATAGTATTACCATATAACGTATAACGTTATATAGCATTACGTTATAACGTATAACGTTATATAGTATTACGTTATGACGTATAACGTTATATAGTTTTACGTTATAACGTATAACGTTATATAGTATTACGTTATGACGTATAACGTTATATAGTATTACCATATAACGTATAACGTTATATAGTATTAAGTTATAACGTATAACGTTATATAGTATTACGTTATGACGTATAACGTTATATAGTTTTACGTTATAACGTATAACGTTATATAGTATTACGTTATGACGTATAACGTTATATAGTATTAAGTTATAACGTATAATGTTATATAGTATTACCATATAGCGTATAACGTTATATAGTATTAAGTTATAACGTATAACGTTATATAGTATTACGTTATAACGCATAACGTTATATAGTATTACGTTATAACGTGTAACGTTATATGGTATTATGTTATAACGTATAACGTTATATAGAATTACCATATAACATATAACGTTATGTAGTATTAAGTTATAACGTATAACGTTATATAGTATTAAGTTATAACGTATAACGTTATATAGTATTACGTTATAACGTATAACGTTATATAGTATTACGCTATAACGTATAATGTTATATAGTATTACGTTATGACGTATAACGTTATATAGTATTAAGTTATAACGTATAACGTTATATAGTATTACGTTATAACGTATAACGTTATATAGTATTAAGTTATAACGTATAACGTTATATAGAATTACCATATAACATATAACGTTATGTAGTATTAAGTTATAACGTATAACGTTATATAGTATTAAGTTATAACGTATAACGTTATATAGTATTACGTTATAACGTATAACGTTATATAGTATTACGCTATAACGTATAATGTTATATAGTATTACGATATGACGTATAACGTTATATAGTATTACCATATAACGTATAACGTTATATAGTATTACGTTATAACGTATAACGTTATATAGTATTACGTTCTAACGCATAACGTTATATAGTATTACGTTATAACGTATAACGTTATATAGTATTACCATATAACGTATAACGTTATATAGTATTACGTTATAACGTATAACGTTATATAGTATTACGTTATGACGTATAACGTTATATAGTTTTACGTTATAACGTATAACGTTATATAGTATTACGTTATGACGTATAACGTTATATAGTATTACCATATAACGTATAACGTTATATAGTATTAAGTTATAACGTATAATGTTATATAGTATTACCATATAGCGTATAACGTTATATAGTATTAAGTTATAACGTATAACGTTACATAGTATTACCATATAACGTATCACGTTATATAGTATTACGTTATAACGTATAACGTGATATAGTATTAAGTTATATCGTATAATGTTATATAGTATTACGTTATAACGTATAACGTTATATAGTATTAAGTTATAACGTATAACGTTATATAGTATTACCATATAACGTATAACGTTATATAGTATTATGTTATAACGTATAACGTTATATAGTATTACGTTATGACGTATAACGTTATATAGTATTACGTTATAACGTATAACGTTATATAGTATTACCATATAACGTATAACGTTATATAGTATTACGTTATAACGTATAACGTTATATAGTATTACGTTATGACGTATAACGTTATATAGTTTTACGTTATAACGTATAACGTTATTAGTTTTATTACGTTATGACGTATAACGTTATATAGTATTACCATATAACGTATAACGTTATATAGTATTACCATATAACGTATAACGTTATATAGTATTAAGTTATAACGTATAACGTTATATAGTATTACCATATAACGTATAACGTTATATAGTATTACGTTATAACGTATAACGTTATATAGTATTACGTTATGACGTATAACGTTATATAGTTTTACGTTATAACGTATAACGTTATATAGTATTACGTTATAACGTATAACGTTATATAGTATTACGTTATGACGTATAACGTTATATAGTTTTACGTTATAACGTATAACGTTATATAGTATTACGTTATGACGTATAACGTTATATAGTATTACCATATAACGTATAACGTTATATAGTATTAAGTTATAACGTATAACGTTATATAGTATTACGATATGACGTATAACGTTATATAGTTTTACGTTATAACGTATAACGTTATATAGTATTACGTTATGACGTATAACGTTATATAGTATTACCATATAACGTATAACGTTATATAGTATTAAGTTATAACGTATAATGTTATATAGTATTACCATATAGCGTATAACGTTATATAGTATTAAGTTATAACGTATAACGTTATATAGTAATACGTTATAACGCATAACGTTATATAGTATTACGTTATAACGTATAACGTTATATAGTATTACGTTATAACGCATAACGTTATATAGTATTACGCTATAACGTATAATGTTATATAGTATTACGTTATAACGCATAACGTTATATAGTATTACGCTATAACGTATAATGTTATATAGTATTACGTTATGACGTATAACGTCATATAGTATTACGTTATAACGCATAACGCTATATAGTATTACGTTATAACGTATAACGTTATATAGTATTACGTTATGACGTATAACGTTATATAGTATTACGTTATAACGTGTAACGTTATATAGTATTACCATATAACGTATAACGTTATATAGTATTAAGTTATAACGAATAACGTTATATAGTATTACGATATGACGTATAACGTTATACAGTATTACCATATAACGTATAACGTTATATAGGATAAAGTTATAACGTATAACGTTACATAGTATTACCATATAACGTATAACGTTATATAGTATTAAGTTATATCGTATAATGGTATATAGTATTACGTTATAACGCATAACGTTATATAGTATTAAGTTATAACGTATAACGTTATATAGTATTACGTTATGACGTATAACGTTATATAGTATTAAGTTATAACGTGTAACGTTATATGGTATTATGTTATAACGTATAACGTTATATAGAATTACCATATAACATATAACGTTATGTAGTATTAAGTTATAACGTATAACGTTATATAGTATTAAGTTATAACGTATAACGTTATATAGTATTACGTTATAACGTATAACGTTATATAGTATTACGCTATAACGTATAATGTTATATAGTATTACGTTATGACGTATAACGTTATATAGTATTAAGTTATAACGTATAACGTTATATAGTATTACGTTATAACGCATAACGTTATATAGTATTACGTTATAACGTATAACGTTATATAGTATTAAGTTATAACGTATAACGTTATATAGTATTAAGTTATAACGTATAACGTTATTTAGTATTACGTTCTAACGCATAACGTTATATAGTATTACGTTATAACGTATAACGTTATATAGTATTAAGTTATAACGTATAACGTTATTTAGTATTACGTTCTAACGCATAACGTTATATAGTATTACGTTATAGCGTATAACGTTATATAGTATTACCATATAACGTATAACGTTAGATAGTATTACGTTATAACGTATAACGTTATATAGTATTACGTTATGACGTATAACGTTATATAGTTTTACGTTATAACGTATAACGTTATACAGTATTACGTTATGACGTGTAACGTTATATAGTATTACCATATAACGTATAACGCTACATAGTATTAAGTTATAACGTATAATGTTATATAGTATTACCATATAGCGTATAACGTTATATAGTATTAAGTTATAACGTATAACGTTATATAGTATTACCATATAACGTATAACGTTATATAGTATTACGTTATAACGTATAACGTTATATAGTATTAAGTTATATCGTATAATGTTATATAGTATTACGTTATAACGTATAACGTTATATAGTATTAAGTTATAACGTATAACGTTATATAGTATTACCATATAACGTATAACGTTATATAGCATTACGTTATAACGTATAACGTTATATAGTATTACGTTATGACGTATAACGTTATATAGTTTTACGTTATAACGTATAACGTTATATAGTATTACCATATAACGTATAACGTTATATAGTATTAAGTTATAACGTATAACGTTATATAGTATTACGTTATGACGTATAACGTTATATAGTTTTACGTTATAACGTATAACGTTATATAGTATTACGTTATGACGTATAACGTTATATAGTATTAAGTTATAACGTATAATGTTATATAGTATTACCATATAGCGTATAACGTTATATAGTATTAAGTTATAACGTATAACGTTATATAGTATTACGTTATAACGCATAACGTTATATAGTATTACGTTATAACGTGTAACGTTATATGGTATTATGTTATAACGTATAACGTTATATAGAATTACCATATAACATATAACGTTATGTAGTATTAAGTTATAACGTATAACGTTATATAGTATTAAGTTATAACGTATAACGTTATATAGTATTACGTTATAACGTATAACGTTATATAGTATTACGCTATAACGTATAATGTTATATAGTATTACGTTATGACGTATAACGTCATATAGTATTACGTTATAACGCATAACGCTATATAGTATTACGTTATAACGTATAACGTTATATAGTATTACGTTATGACGTATAACGTTATATAGTATTACGTTATAACGTGTAACGTTATATAGTATTACCATATAACGTATAACGTTATATAGTATTAAGTTATAACGAATAACGTTATATAGTATTACGATATGACGTATAACGTTATACAGTATTACCATATAACGTATAACGTTATATAGGATAAAGTTATAACTTATAACGTTACATAGTATTACCATATAACGTATAACGTTATATAGTATTAAGTTATATCGTATAATGGTATATAGTATTACGTTATAACGCATAACGTTATATAGTATTAAGTTATAACGTATAACGTTATATAGTATTACGTTATGACGTATAACGTTATATAGTATTAAGTTATAACGTGTAACGTTATATGGTATTATGTTATAACGTATAACGTTATATAGAATTACCATATAACATATAACGTTATGTAGTATTAAGTTATAACGTATAACGTTATATAGTATTACCATATAACGTATAACGTTAGATAGTATTACGTTATAACGTATAACGTTATATAGTATTACGTTATGACGTATAACGTTATATAGTTTTACGTTATAACGTATAACGTTATACAGTATTACGTTATGACGTATAACGTTATATAGTATTACCATATAACGTATAACGCTATATAGTATTAAGTTATAACGTATAATGTTATATAGTATTACCATATAGCGTATAACGTTATATAGTATTAAGTTATAACGTATAACGTTATATAGTATTACCATATAACGTATAACGTTATATAGTATTACGTTATAACGTATAACGTTATATAGTATTAAGTTATATCGTATAATGTTATATAGTATTACGTTATAACGTATAACGTTATATAGTATTAAGTTATAACGTATAACGTTATATAGTATTACCATATAACGTATAACGTTATATAGCATTACGTTATAACGTATAACGTTATATAGTATTACGTTATGACGTATAACGTTATATAGTTTTACGTTATAACGTATAACGTTATATAGTATTACCATATAACGTATAACGTTATATAGTATTAAGTTATAACGTATAACGTTATATAGTATTACGTTATGACGTATAACGTTATATAGTTTTACGTTATAACGTATAACGTTATATAGTATTACGTTATGACGTATAACGTTATATAGTATTAAGTTATAACGTATAATGTTATATAGTATTACCATATAGCGTATAACGTTATATAGTATTAAGTTATAACGTATAACGTTATATAGTATTACGTTATGACGTATAACGTTATATAGTATTACCATATAACGTATAACGTTATATAGTATTAAGTTATAACGTATAACGTTATATAGTATTACGATATGACGTATAACGTTATATAGTTTTACGTTATAACGTATAACGTTATATAGTATTACGTTATGACGTATAACGTTATATAGTATTACCATATAACGTATAACGTTATATAGTATTAAGTTATAACGTATAATGTTATATAGTATTACCATATAGCGTATAACGTTATATAGTATTAAGTTATAACGTATAACGTTATATAGTAATACGTTATAACGCATAACGTTATATAGTATTACGTTATAACGTATAACGTTATATAGTATTACGTTATAACGCATAACGTTATATAGTATTACGCTATAACGTATAATGTTATATAGTATTACGTTATAACGCATAACGTTATATAGTATTACGCTATAACGTATAATGTTATATAGTATTACGTTATGACGTATAACGTCATATAGTATTACGTTATAACGCATAACGCTATATAGTATTACGTTATAACGTATAACGTTATATAGTATTACGTTATGACGTATAACGTTATATAGTATTACGTTATAACGTGTAACGTTATATAGTATTACCATATAACGTATAACGTTATATAGTATTAAGTTATAACGAATAACGTTATATAGTATTACGATATGACGTATAACGTTATACAGTATTACCATATAACGTATAACGTTATATAGGATAAAGTTATAACGTATAACGTTACATAGTATTACCATATAACGTATAACGTTATATAGTATTAAGTTATATCGTATAATGGTATATAGTATTACGTTATAACGCATAACGTTATATAGTATTAAGTTATAACGTATAACGTTATATAGTATTACGTTATGACGTATAACGTTATATAGTATTAAGTTATAACGTGTAACGTTATATGGTATTATGTTATAACGTATAACGTTATATAGAATTACCATATAACATATAACGTTATGTAGTATTAAGTTATAACGTATAACGTTATATAGTATTAAGTTATAACGTATAACGTTATATAGTATTACGTTATAACGTATAACGTTATATAGTATTACGCTATAACGTATAATGTTATATAGTATTACGTTATGACGTATAACGTTATATAGTATTAAGTTATAACGTATAACGTTATATAGTATTACGTTATAACGCATAACGTTATATAGTATTACGTTATAACGTATAACGTTATATAGTATTAAGTTATAACGTATAACGTTATATAGTATTAAGTTATAACGTATAACGTTATTTAGTATTACGTTCTAACGCATAACGTTATATAGTATTACGTTATAACGTATAACGTTATATAGTATTAAGTTATAACGTATAACGTTATTTAGTATTACGTTCTAACGCATAACGTTATATAGTATTACGTTATAACGTATAACGTTATATAGTATTACCATATAACGTATAACGTTAGATAGTATTACGTTATAACGTATAACGTTATATAGTATTACGTTATGACGTATAACGTTATATAGTTTTACGTTATAACGTATAACGTTATACAGTATTACGTTATGACGTATAACGTTATATAGTATTACCATATAACGTATAACGCTATATAGTATTAAGTTATAACGTATAATGTTATATAGTATTACCATATAGCGTATAACGTTATATAGTATTAAGTTATAACGTATAACGTTATATAGTATTACCATATAACGTATAACGTTATATAGTATTACGTTATAACGTATAACGTTATATAGTATTAAGTTATATCGTATAATGTTATATAGTATTACGTTATAACGTATAACGTTATATAGTATTAAGTTATAACGTATAACGTTATATAGTATTACCATATAACGTATAACGTTATATAGCATTACGTTATAACGTATAACGTTATATAGTATTACGTTATGACGTATAACGTTATATAGTTTTACGTTATAACGTATAACGTTATATAGTATTACCATATAACGTATAACGTTATATAGTATTAAGTTATAACGTATAACGTTATATAGTATTACGTTATGACGTATAACGTTATATAGTTTTACGTTATAACGTATAACGTTATATAGTATTACGTTATGACGTATAACGTTATATAGTATTAAGTTATAACGTATAATGTTATATAGTATTACCATATAGCGTATAACGTTATATAGTATTAAGTTATAACGTATAACGTTATATAGTATTACGTTATAACGCATAACGTTATATAGTATTACGTTATAACGTGTAACGTTATATGGTATTATGTTATAACGTATAACGTTATATAGAATTACCATATAACATATAACGTTATGTAGTATTAAGTTATAACGTATAACGTTATATAGTATTAAGTTATAACGTATAACGTTATATAGTATTACGTTATAACGTATAACGTTATATAGTATTACGCTATAACGTATAATGTTATATAGTATTACGTTATGACGTATAACGTCATATAGTATTACGTTATAACGCATAACGCTATATAGTATTACGTTATAACGTATAACGTTATATAGTATTACGTTATGACGTATAACGTTATATAGTATTACGTTATAACGTGTAACGTTATATAGTATTACCATATAACGTATAACGTTATATAGTATTAAGTTATAACGAATAACGTTATATAGTATTACGATATGACGTATAACGTTATACAGTATTACCATATAACGTATAACGTTATATAGGATAAAGTTATAACTTATAACGTTACATAGTATTACCATATAACGTATAACGTTATATAGTATTAAGTTATATCGTATAATGGTATATAGTATTACGTTATAACGCATAACGTTATATAGTATTAAGTTATAACGTATAACGTTATATAGTATTACGTTATGACGTATAACGTTATATAGTATTAAGTTATAACGTGTAACGTTATATGGTATTATGTTATAACGTATAACGTTATATAGAATTACCATATAACATATAACGTTATGTAGTATTAAGTTATAACGTATAACGTTATATAGTATTAAGTTATAACGTATAACGTTATATAGTATTACGTTATAACGTATAACGTTATATAGTATTACGCTATAACGTATAATGTTATATAGTATTACGTTATGACGTATAACGTTATATAGTATTAAGTTATAACGTATAACGTTATATAGTATTACGTTATAACGCATAACGTTATATAGTATTACGTTATAACGTATAACGTTATATAGTATTAAGTTATAACGTATAACGTTATATAGTATTAAGTTATAACGTATAACGTTATTTAGTATTACGTTCTAACGCATAACGTTATATAGTATTACGTTATAACGTATAACGTTATATAGTATTAAGTTATAACGTATAACGTTATTTAGTATTACGTTCTAACGCATAACGTTATATAGTATTACGTTATAACGTATAACGTTATATAGTATTACCATATAACGTATAACGTTAGATAGTATTACGTTATAACGTATAACGTTATATAGTATTACGTTATGACGTATAACGTTATATAGTTTTACGTTATAACGTATAACGTTATACAGTATTACGTTATGACGTATAACGTTATATAGTATTACCATATAACGTATAACGCTATATAGTATTAAGTTATAACGTATAATGTTATATAGTATTACCATATAGCGTATAACGTTATATAGTATTAAGTTATAACGTATAACGTTATGTAGTATCGTGAGTGAGAGGCCTGGGAGTTGGCGGGTGAACCGCGTGAAATGTCGCGAGAGCCGAGGCGTTAATCGTTTGTTTTTCCATCGCGTAGTTTTGGAAAGAGTAGGCCTACGTGATCTTGCCCACGAGCGGTTGCCAAGCGACGGAAAAGAGGGGGAATCAACAGTCAGTTGTTGGCGAGTGGCGTTACCGAGAGAGTGTGGATGGCAGTTTGTAAAAAGTCGGGTCGTTATCTAATTATTTAATTGTGCTGTTTTCTGTATGTTTGGTGTGAATAGTTCAGGTTGAACTACAATCGTCTTTTCTGTCAAATCAACATCTGTATCATCCATTCCTTGTAAATATATTATATCACGATATTACATTTTTTGGGGGCTCAGCCGGGATTGGACAAGACAGAAAACGAAACGGTTTAACAGAGCTATTCGCGCTAGTTGTGAGTTTACCGGTACGCGGTGCGGTAAAAGACGATATCGTTGACCATTTAAGTTGGTGTAGTGTGAAAAAATGGCTAACGTCGGGGACGAACGATTGTCGGGTGAAGAAGGTTCGACGCTGGAGGAGCTGAGAAGTAAGCTCGCGCGAATGAACCTCCCTATATCGGGCGCGAGGTCAGTGCTGATTGCGAGGCTGAATCGGGCGTGTAGGGCTGGACAATCGTATCCTAAGGGAGCGACGGGCGGTGAAGAGCCAACCGGTCAACGAGATTTAGAAAATGTACAGAGAGCTGAGCGTGATTGTAACGAAGACGAAAATGTTGAGAAAATGAATACGAAGGAGTTGAAAGAGCGCCTTGCTAGTTTGGGTTTAAAAACGACGGGAAGAAAAGCAGAATTACGCGCACGACTACAAGCGGCCATGGACGGTAACGATGTTTCGTCGGAAGAAGAAAGCGACGACGAAAGTGAGGACGAAGATGACAAAAAATACGCAAGAAGACACAAGAGAGGTACGCGAAGGGTGTATCAGGACCGTGATGAATATTGTCGAAGGGCATGTGTTGGTTCGACACTGAGTTTCAGAGACGTCGAAGATGCATTAGAGTCGTTTAGTGGCAACAAAGGTGAAAATGTCGAACGATGGTTCGAGTCGTTCGAGGAAGTCGCTGATACGTGCATGTGGTCGGATGGACAGAAGACAGTCTACGCGAGGAAGCTGCTGAAGGGATCAGCGAAAATATTCGCGAGCTTCGAGTGTCACGCCAGGACTTGGCATGAGTTGAAGAGGGGGCTAGTGAAAGAATTTTCGAGGAAAGTTAACAGTAGGCAGGTACATCAGAAACTTGAAGAAACAAAAAAGGAGAGTGATGAAGCATGTTTGGCTTACATGTACCGCATGCTCGAAATAGCCAGCCATGTGGACATAGAGGAGGAAGCAAAGGTGGAATACATAGTGGATGGAATAATAGACGACGAGAGAAATAAGGCTATATTATACGGCGCTACGTCAATCAAAGAATTGAGGAAGAGGTTAGTGATGTACGAAGAGCAGAAGAGTCGCAGAGTAAAGTCGATCGTGAAGCCGGCTAAAACCGAGAAGAAAGAGAAGCTCAGTCAATCTGCAGATGTAATGAAGAAAAGAAGATGCTTCATTTGTGGTAGTGAGGATCATCTAAGTGTTAAGTGTCCGGAGAGAGGAAAAGGTGTTAGGTGTTTCGAGTGCGGCGGATTTGGACATGTTGCAGCGAGGTGTACGGCGCGACCGAAAGAGACCTGCGTAGTGTCAAGATCCGAGAAGGGGAAGTATATGAAGGAAGTGATGATAGATGATTGTAGGTTTGTGGCATTACTGGATACGGGTAGTGATCTCACATTCATTCGATCAGACGAGTATGCGAGGTTAGGGTCACCACCGCTAGGTAAATGTAAACTTAAGTTCGACGGTCTTAGTTCCGCTGGCAATGAGACCTGGGGTGAATTCACCAAGGTAATGTTGGTTGATGGGTATAAACTGCCAATCACTTTACACGTTGTTTCGAACAAAATATTGACGAAGCACGGCATGTTGTTGGGCACTGATTTTCTGGATCAGGTAGAATTACGGGTTAAGCGAGGCGAAGTGACTTTCTTGCGGCTTGACGAACAGACTAACAAAGACGTGCCGGATATATTTAGAATCAACGCGATAGAACAGACTGATGAAATAGACCTAACACACGTGCAGGAACCGCATTATCGGGAAGCAATTCGCGATATCATTAAGGGGTATAAGCCGGAGAAAAAGCGGGACGTTGGGATAACGGCAAAAATCGTGCTAAAGAGTGACAAACCTGTGGTTCGAAGGCCGCGAAGATTGGCACCTTCGGAGAAAAAAGAGGTGGACGAGTTGATGGAATTATGGAAGCAGGAGGAGGAGAAGGCTCAAGTTAAACGGAAGAAAGAAGCTGTTGAGAAAGAAGAACGGGAGAAACGTGAAAAAGAGCGACGAGACAGGCGTGATGGCAGTAACACTAAAGACGATCAAGACGGCGATCTTGGTAGTCCCACGTCTCATAAAGGTCGCAGTAGTAGTACCGGAAGTAGTAGAAGAGACAAAAGGCGGTCTAAATCTAGATCTAAGGAGCGAGAGAGGGATCGTCAGAGAAGCGACAGAGATCGTGATAGAGATCGTGATAGAGATAGAGATCGAGAAAGAGATAGAGAAAGAGAAAGAGAAAGAGACCGTGACCGCGAAAGAGAGCGTGAAAGAGAACGTGAAAGAGATAGAGAAAGGGAAAGGGACAGGGAACGAGAAAGAGAACGTGAAAGAGAAGAAGCAAGGAAAACTGAAAGAGAAATTATGCGTGAAAGGGAGGAAGAGGAAGAGGCGAAGGAGAGGAAAAAGAACGAAAGAAGAGCGAGAGAAAAAGAAGCAGCTTATCAAGAGCGTTTGAGAGCATGGGAGACGCGGGAACGTCGCAAACAAAAGGAATATGAGAAAGAAGCGGAGAAACGCAGAGCAAAACGGGAAGCGAGAGAAAGGGAAGCAAAACGCATCAGATGACAGCGAGATAGAAGGCAACATCTGAGGGCAGATGTTATTGCAGGATGGCCGAGTGTAGTATCGTGAGTGAGAGGCCTGGGAGTTGGCGGGTGAACCGCGTGAAATGTCGCGAGAGCCGAGGCGTTAGGCGTTTGTTTTTCCATCGCGTAGTTTTGGAAAGAGTAGGCCTACGTGATCTTGCCCACGAGCGGTTGCCAAGCGACGGAAAAGAGGGGGAATCAACAGTCAGTTGTTAGCGAGTGGCGTTACCGAGAGAGTGTGGATGGCAGTTTGTAAAAAGTCGGGTCGTTATCTAATTATTTAATTGTGCTGTTTTCTGTATGTTTGGTGTGAATAGTTCAGGTTGAACTACAATCGTCTTTTCTGTCAAATCAACATCTGTATCATCCATTCCTTGTAAATATATTATATCACGATATTACAGTTATATAGTATTAAGTTATAACGTATAACGTTATTTAGTATTACGTTCTAACGCATAACGTTATATAGTATTACGTTATAACGTATAACGTTATATAGTATTAAGTTATAACGTATAACGTTATTTAGTATTACGTTCTAACGCATAACGTTATATAGTATTACGTTATAACGTATAACGTTATATAGTATTACCATATAACGTATAACGTTAGATAGTATTACGTTATAACGTATAACGTTATATAGTATTACGTTATGACGTATAACGTTATATAGTTTTACGTTATAACGTATAACGTTATACAGTATTACGTTATGACGTATAACGTTATATAGTATTACCATATAACGTATAACGCTATATAGTATTAAGTTATAACGTATAATGTTATATAGTATTACCATATAGCGTATAACGTTATATAGTATTAAGTTATAACGTATAACGTTATATAGTATTACCATATAACGTATAACGTTATATAGTATTACGTTATAACGTATAACGTTATATAGTATTAAGTTATATCGTATAATGTTATATAGTATTACGTTATAACGTATAACGTTATATAGTATTAAGTTATAACGTATAACGTTATATAGTATTACCATATAACGTATAACGTTATATAGCATTACGTTATAACGTATAACGTTATATAGTATTACGTTATGACGTATAACGTTATATAGTTTTACGTTATAACGTATAACGTTATATAGTATTACGTTATGACGTATAACGTTATATAGTATTACCATATAACGTATAACGTTATATAGTATTAAGTTATAACGTATAACGTTATATAGTATTACGTTATGACGTATAACGTTATATAGTTTTACGTTATAACGTATAACGTTATATAGTATTACGTTATGACGTATAACGTTATATAGTATTAAGTTATAACGTATAATGTTATATAGTATTACCATATAGCGTATAACGTTATATAGTATTAAGTTATAACGTATAACGTTATATAGTATTACGTTATAACGCATAACGTTATATAGTATTACGTTATAACGTGTAACGTTATATGGTATTATGTTATAACGTATAACGTTATATAGAATTACCATATAACATATAACGTTATGTAGTATTAAGTTATAACGTATAACGTTATATAGTATTAAGTTATAACGTATAACGTTATATAGTATTACGTTATAACGTATAACGTTATATAGTATTACGCTATAACGTATAATGTTATATAGTATTACGTTATGACGTATAACGTTATATAGTATTAAGTTATAACGTATAACGTTATATAGTATTACGTTATAACGTATAACGTTATATAGTATTAAGTTATAACGTATAACGTTATATAGAATTACCATATAACATATAACGTTATGTAGTATTAAGTTATAACGTATAACGTTATATAGTATTAAGTTATAACGTATAACGTTATATAGTATTACGTTATAACGTATAACGTTATATAGTATTACGCTATAACGTATAATGTTATATAGTATTACGATATGACGTATAACGTTATATAGTATTACCATATAACGTATAACGTTATATAGTATTACGTTATAACGTATAACGTTATATAGTATTACGTTCTAACGCATAACGTTATATAGTATTACGTTATAACGTATAACGTTATATAGTATTACCATATAACGTATAACGTTATATAGTATTACGTTATAACGTATAACGTTATATAGTATTACGTTATGACGTATAACGTTATATAGTTTTACGTTATAACGTATAACGTTATATAGTATTACGTTATGACGTATAACGTTATATAGTATTACCATATAACGTATAACGTTATATAGTATTAAGTTATAACGTATAATGTTATATAGTATTACCATATAGCGTATAACGTTATATAGTATTAAGTTATAACGTATAACGTTACATAGTATTACCATATAACGTATCACGTTATATAGTATTACGTTATAACGTATAACGTGATATAGTATTAAGTTATATCGTATAATGTTATATAGTATTACGTTATAACGTATAACGTTATATAGTATTAAGTTATAACGTATAACGTTATATAGTATTACCATATAACGTATAACGTTATATAGTATTATGTTATAACGTATAACGTTATATAGTATTACGTTATGACGTATAACGTTATATAGTATTACGTTATAACGTATAACGTTATATAGTATTACCATATAACGTATAACGTTATATAGTATTACGTTATAACGTATAACGTTATATAGTATTACGTTATGACGTATAACGTTATATAGTTTTACGTTATAACGTATAACGTTATTAGTTTTATTACGTTATGACGTATAACGTTATATAGTATTACCATATAACGTATAACGTTATATAGTATTACCATATAACGTATAACGTTATATAGTATTAAGTTATAACGTATAACGTTATATAGTATTACCATATAACGTATAACGTTATATAGTATTACGTTATAACGTATAACGTTATATAGTATTACGTTATGACGTATAACGTTATATAGTTTTACGTTATAACGTATAACGTTATATAGTATTACGTTATAACGTATAACGTTATATAGTATTACGTTATGACGTATAACGTTATATAGTTTTACGTTATAACGTATAACGTTATATAGTATTACGTTATGACGTATAACGTTATATAGTATTACCATATAACGTATAACGTTATATAGTATTAAGTTATAACGTATAACGTTATATAGTATTACGATATGACGTATAACGTTATATAGTTTTACGTTATAACGTATAACGTTATATAGTATTACGTTATGACGTATAACGTTATATAGTATTACCATATAACGTATAACGTTATATAGTATTAAGTTATAACGTATAATGTTATATAGTATTACCATATAGCGTATAACGTTATATAGTATTAAGTTATAACGTATAACGTTATATAGTAATACGTTATAACGCATAACGTTATATAGTATTACGTTATAACGTATAACGTTATATAGTATTACGTTATAACGCATAACGTTATATAGTATTACGCTATAACGTATAATGTTATATAGTATTACGTTATAACGCATAACGTTATATAGTATTACGCTATAACGTATAATGTTATATAGTATTACGTTATGACGTATAACGTCATATAGTATTACGTTATAACGCATAACGCTATATAGTATTACGTTATAACGTATAACGTTATATAGTATTACGTTATGACGTATAACGTTATATAGTATTACGTTATAACGTGTAACGTTATATAGTATTACCATATAACGTATAACGTTATATAGTATTAAGTTATAACGAATAACGTTATATAGTATTACGATATGACGTATAACGTTATACAGTATTACCATATAACGTATAACGTTATATAGGATAAAGTTATAACGTATAACGTTACATAGTATTACCATATAACGTATAACGTTATATAGTATTAAGTTATATCGTATAATGGTATATAGTATTACGTTATAACGCATAACGTTATATAGTATTAAGTTATAACGTATAACGTTATATAGTATTACGTTATGACGTATAACGTTATATAGTATTAAGTTATAACGTGTAACGTTATATGGTATTATGTTATAACGTATAACGTTATATAGAATTACCATATAACATATAACGTTATGTAGTATTAAGTTATAACGTATAACGTTATATAGTATTAAGTTATAACGTATAACGTTATATAGTATTACGTTATAACGTATAACGTTATATAGTATTACGCTATAACGTATAATGTTATATAGTATTACGTTATGACGTATAACGTTATATAGTATTAAGTTATAACGTATAACGTTATATAGTATTACGTTATAACGCATAACGTTATATAGTATTACGTTATAACGTATAACGTTATATAGTATTAAGTTATAACGTATAACGTTATATAGTATTAAGTTATAACGTATAACGTTATTTAGTATTACGTTCTAACGCATAACGTTATATAGTATTACGTTATAACGTATAACGTTATATAGTATTAAGTTATAACGTATAACGTTATTTAGTATTACGTTCTAACGCATAACGTTATATAGTATTACGTTATAACGTATAACGTTATATAGTATTACCATATAACGTATAACGTTAGATAGTATTACGTTATAACGTATAACGTTATATAGTATTACGTTATGACGTATAACGTTATATAGTTTTACGTTATAACGTATAACGTTATACAGTATTACGTTATGACGTATAACGTTATATAGTATTACCATATAACGTATAACGCTATATAGTATTAAGTTATAACGTATAATGTTATATAGTATTACCATATAGCGTATAACGTTATATAGTATTAAGTTATAACGTATAACGTTATATAGTATTACCATATAACGTATAACGTTATATAGTATTACGTTATAACGTATAACGTTATATAGTATTAAGTTATATCGTATAATGTTATATAGTATTACGTTATAACGTATAACGTTATATAGTATTAAGTTATAACGTATAACGTTATATAGTATTACCATATAACGTATAACGTTATATAGCATTACGTTATAACGTATAACGTTATATAGTATTACGTTATGACGTATAACGTTATATAGTTTTACGTTATAACGTATAACGTTATATAGTATTACCATATAACGTATAACGTTATATAGTATTAAGTTATAACGTATAACGTTATATAGTATTACGTTATGACGTATAACGTTATATAGTTTTACGTTATAACGTATAACGTTATATAGTATTACGTTATGACGTATAACGTTATATAGTATTAAGTTATAACGTATAATGTTATATAGTATTACCATATAGCGTATAACGTTATATAGTATTAAGTTATAACGTATAACGTTATATAGTATTACGTTATAACGCATAACGTTATATAGTATTACGTTATAACGTGTAACGTTATATGGTATTATGTTATAACGTATAACGTTATATAGAATTACCATATAACATATAACGTTATGTAGTATTAAGTTATAACGTATAACGTTATATAGTATTAAGTTATAACGTATAACGTTATATAGTATTACGTTATAACGTATAACGTTATATAGTATTACGCTATAACGTATAATGTTATATAGTATTACGTTATGACGTATAACGTCATATAGTATTACGTTATAACGCATAACGCTATATAGTATTACGTTATAACGTATAACGTTATATAGTATTACGTTATGACGTATAACGTTATATAGTATTACGTTATAACGTGTAACGTTATATAGTATTACCATATAACGTATAACGTTATATAGTATTAAGTTATAACGAATAACGTTATATAGTATTACGATATGACGTATAACGTTATACAGTATTACCATATAACGTATAACGTTATATAGGATAAAGTTATAACGTATAACGTTACATAGTATTACCATATAACGTATAACGTTATATAGTATTAAGTTATATCGTATAATGGTATATAGTATTACGTTATAACGCATAACGTTATATAGTATTAAGTTATAACGTATAACGTTATATAGTATTACGTTATGACGTATAACGTTATATAGTATTAAGTTATAACGTGTAACGTTATATGGTATTATGTTATAACGTATAACGTTATATAGAATTACCATATAACATATAACGTTATGTAGTATTAAGTTATAACGTATAACGTTATATAGTATTAAGTTATAACGTATAACGTTATATAGTATTACGTTATAACGTATAACGTTATATAGTATTACGCTATAACGTATAATGTTATATAGTATTACGTTATGACGTATAACGTTATATAGTATTAAGTTATAACGTATAACGTTATATAGTATTACGTTATAACGCATAACGTTATATAGTATTACGTTATAACGTATAACGTTATATAGTATTAAGTTATAACGTATAACGTTATATAGTATTAAGTTATAACGTATAACGTTATTTAGTATTACGTTCTAACGCATAACGTTATATAGTATTACGTTATAACGTATAACGTTATATAGTATTAAGTTATAACGTATAACGTTATTTAGTATTACGTTCTAACGCATAACGTTATATAGTATTACGTTATAACGTATAACGTTATATAGTATTACCATATAACGTATAACGTTAGATAGTATTACGTTATAACGTATAACGTTATATAGTATTACGTTATGACGTATAACGTTATATAGTTTTACGTTATAACGTATAACGTTATACAGTATTACGTTATGACGTATAACGTTATATAGTATTACCATATAACGTATAACGCTATATAGTATTAAGTTATAACGTATAATGTTATATAGTATTACCATATAGCGTATAACGTTATATAGTATTAAGTTATAACGTATAACGTTATATAGTATTACCATATAACGTATAACGTTATATAGTATTACGTTATAACGTATAACGTTATATAGTATTAAGTTATATCGTATAATGTTATATAGTATTACGTTATAACGTATAACGTTATATAGTATTAAGTTATAACGTATAACGTTATATAGTATTACCATATAACGTATAACGTTATATAGCATTACGTTATAACGTATAACGTTATATAGTATTACGTTATGACGTATAACGTTATATAGTTTTACGTTATAACGTATAACGTTATATAGTATTACCATATAACGTATAACGTTATATAGTATTAAGTTATAACGTATAACGTTATATAGTATTACGTTATGACGTATAACGTTATATAGTTTTACGTTATAACGTATAACGTTATATAGTATTACGTTATGACGTATAACGTTATATAGTATTAAGTTATAACGTATAATGTTATATAGTATTACCATATAGCGTATAACGTTATATAGTATTAAGTTATAACGTATAACGTTATATAGTATTACGTTATAACGCATAACGTTATATAGTATTACGTTATAACGTGTAACGTTATATGGTATTATGTTATAACGTATAACGTTATATAGAATTACCATATAACATATAACGTTATGTAGTATTAAGTTATAACGTATAACGTTATATAGCATTAAGTTATAACGTATAACGTTATATAGTATTACGTTATAACGTATAACGTTATATAGTATTACGCTATAACGTATAATGTTATATAGTATTACGTTATGACGTATAACGTTATATAGTATTAAGTTATAACGTATAACGTTATATAGTATTACGTTATAACGTATAACGTTATATAGTATTAAGTTATAACGTATAACGTTATATAGAATTACCATATAACATATAACGTTATGTAGTATTAAGTTATAACGTATAACGTTATATAGTATTAAGTTATAACGTATAACGTTATATAGTATTACGTTATAACGTATAACGTTATATAGTATTACGCTATAACGTATAATGTTATATAGTATTACGTTATGACGTATAACGTTATATAGTTTTACGTTATAACGTATAACGTTATATAGTATTACGTTATAACGTATAACGTTATATAGTATTACCATATAACGTATAACGTTATATAGTATTAAGTTATAACGTATAACGTTATTTAGTATTACGTTCTAACGCATAACGTTATATAGTATTACGTTATAACGTATAACGTTATATAGTATTACCATATAACGTATAACGTTATATAGTATTAAGTTATAACGTATAACGTTATATAGTATTACGATATGACGTATAACGTTATATAGTATTACCATATAACGTATAACGTTATATAGTATTACGTTATAACGTATAACGTTATATAGTATTACGTTCTAACGCATAACGTTATATAGTATTACGTTATAACGTATAACGTTATATAGTATTACCATATAACATATAACGTTATATAGTATTACGTTATAACGTATAACGTTATATAGTATTACGTTATGACGTATAACGTTATATAGTTTTACGTTATAACGTATAACGTTATATAGTATTACGTTATGACGTATAACGTTATATAGTATTACCATATAACGTATAACGTTATATAGTATTAACTTATAACGTATAATGTTATATAGTATTACCATATAGCGTATAACGTTATATAGTATTAAGTTATAACGTATAACGTTACATAGTATTACCATATAACGTATCACGTTATATAGTATTACGTTATAACGTATAACGTGATATAGTATTAAGTTATATCGTATAATGTTATATAGTATTACGTTATAACGTATAACGTTATATAGTATTAAGTTATAACGTATAACGTTATATAGTATTACCATATAACGTATAACGTTATATAGTATTACGTTATAACGTATAACGTTATATAGTATTACGTTATGACGTATAACGTTATATAGTTTTACGTTATAGCGTATAACGATATATAGTATTACGTTATGACGTATAACGTTATATAGTTTTACGTTATAGCGTATAACGATATATAGTATTACGTTATGACGTATAACGTTATATAGTATTACCATATAACGTATAACGTTATATAGTATTAAGTTATAACGTATAACGTTATATAGTATTACGTTATGACGTATAACGTTATATAGTTTTACGTTATAACGTATAACGTTATATGGTATTACGTTATGACGTATAACGTTATATAGTTTTACGTTATAACGTATAACGTTATATAGTATTACGTTATAACGTATAACGTTATATAGTATTACCATATAACGTATAACGTTATATAGTATTAAGTTATAACGTATAACGTTATTTAGTATTACGTTCTAACGCATAACGTTATATAGTATTACGTTATAACGTATAACGTTATATAGTATTACCATATAACGTATAACGTTATATAGTATTAAGTTATAACGTATAACGTTATATAGTATTACGATATGACGTATAACGTTATATAGTATTACCATATAACGTATAACGTTATATAGTATTACGTTATGACGTATAACGTTATATAGTTTTACGTTATAGCGTATAACGATATATAGTATTACGTTATGACGTATAACGTTATATAGTATTACCATATAACGTATAACGTTATATAGTATTAAGTTATAACGTATAACGTTATATAGTATTACGTTATGACGTATAACGTTATATAGTTTTACGTTATAACGTATAACGTTATATAGTATTACGTTATGACGTATAACGTTATATAGTATTTCCATATAACGTATAACGTTATATAGTATTAAGTTATAACGTATAATGTTATATAGTATTACCATATAGCGTATAACGTTATATAGTATTAAGTTATATCGTATAACGTTATATAGTATTACCATATAACGTATAACGTTATATAGTATTACCATATAACGTATAACGTTATATAGTATTAAGTTATAACGTATAACGTTATTTAGTATTACGTTCTAACGCATAACGTTATATAGTATTACGTTATAACGTATAACGTTATATAGTATTACCATATAACGTATAACGTTATATAGTATTACGTTATAACGTATAACGTTATATAGTATTACGTTATGACGTATAACGTTATATAGTTTTACGTTATAACGTATAACGTTATATAGTATTACGTTATGACGTATAACGTTATATAGTATTACCATATAACGTATAACGTTATATAGTATTACCATATAACGTATAACGTTATATAGTATTAAGTTATAACGTATAACGTTATATAGTATTAAGTTATAACTTATAACGTTATATAGTATTACCATATAACGTATAACGTTATATAGTATTACGTTATAACGTATAACGTTATATAGTATTACGTTATGACGTATAACGTTATATAGTTTAACGTTATAACGTATAACGTTATATAGTATTACGTTATAACGTATAACGTTATATAGTATTACCATATAACGTATAACGTTATATAGTATTACGTTATAACGTATAACGTTATATAGTATTACGATATGACGTATAACGGTATATAGTATTACCATATAACGTATAACGTTATATAGGATAAAGTTATAACGTATAACGTTACATAGTATTACCATATAACATATAACGTTATATAGTATTATGTTATATCGTATAACGTTATATAGTATTAAGTTATAACGCATAACGTTATATAGTATTACGTTATAACGTATAACGTTATATAGTATTACGTTATGACGTATAACGTTATATAGTATTAAGTTATAACGTGTAACGTTATATGGTATTATGTTATAACGTATAACGTTATATAGTATTACGTTATAACGTAGAACGTTATATAGTATTTCCATATAACGTATAACGTTATATAGTATTAAGTTATAACGTATAACGTTATTTAGTATTACGTTCTAACGCATAACGTTATATAGTATTACGTTATAACGTATAACGTTATATAGTATTACCATATAACGTATAACGTTAGATAGTATTACGTTATAACGTATAACGTTATATAGTATTACGTTATGACGTATAACGTTATATAGTTTTACGTTATAACGTATAACGTTATATAGTATTACGTTATGACGTATAACGTTATATAGTATTACCATATAACGTATAACGCTATATAGTATTAAGTTATAACGTATAATGTTATATAGTATTACCATATAGCGTATAACGTTATATAGTATTAAGTTATAACGTATAACGTTATATAGTATTACCATATAACGTATAACGTTATATAGTATTACGTTATAACGTATAACGTTATATAGTATTAAGTTATATCGTATAATGTTATATAGTATTACGTTATAACGTATAACGTTATATAGTATTAAGTTATAACGTATAACGTTATATAGTATTACCATATAACGTATAACGTTATATAGTATTACGTTATAACGTATAACGTTATATAGTATTACGTTATGACGTATAACGTTATATAGTTTACGTTATAACGTATAACGTTATATAGTATTACGTTATGACGTATAACGTTATATAGTATTACCATATAACGTATAACGTTATATAGTATTAAGTTATAACGTATAACGT
The DNA here is from genome assembly GCF_040668555.2 of Bombus flavifrons. NCBI lineage: Eukaryota > Metazoa > Arthropoda > Insecta > Hymenoptera > Apidae > Bombus > Bombus flavifrons. The sequence goes on along the minus strand of NC_138455.1, from coordinate 2,587,390 downwards.
TATATAGTATTACGATATGACGTATAACGTTATATAGTTTTACGTTATAACGTATAACGTTATATAGTATTACGTTATGACGTATAACGTTATATAGTATTACCATATAACGTATAACGTTATATAGTATTAAGTTATAACGTATAATGTTATATAGTATTACGTTATAACGTATAACGTTATATAGTATTAAGTTATAACGTATAACGTTATATAGTATTACCATATAACGTATAACGTTATATAGTATTACGTTATAACGTATAACGTTATATAGTATTACGTTATAACGTATAACGTTATATAGTATTACCATATAACGTATAACGTTATATAGTATTACGTTATAACGTATAACGTTATATAGTATTACGTTATGACGTATAACGTTATATAGTTTACGTTATAACGTATAACGTTATATAGTATTACGTTATGACGTATAACGTTATATAGTATTACCATATAACGTATAACGTTATATAGTATTAAGTTATAACGTATAACGTTATATAGTATTACGTTATAACGCATAACGTTATATAGTATTACGTTATAACGTATAACGTTATATAGTATTACGTTATAACGCATAACGTTATATAGTATTACGCTATAACGTATAATGTTATATAGTATTACGTTATGACGTATAACGTCATATAGTATTACGTTATAACTCATAACGCTATATAGTATTACGTTATAACGTATAACGTTATATAGTATTACGTTATAACGTATAACGTTATATAGTATTACGTTATGACGTATAACGTTATATAGTTTTACGTTATAACGTATAACGTTATATAGTATTACGTTATGACGTATAACGTTATATAGTATTACCATATAACGTATAACGTTATATAGTATTAAGTTATAACGTATAACGTTATATAGTATTACGATATGACGTATAACGTTATATAGTTTTACGTTATAACGTATAACGTTATATAGTATTACGTTATGACGTATAACGTTATATAGTATTACCATATAACGTATAACGTTATATAGTATTAAGTTATAACGTATAATGTTATATAGTATTACCATATAGCGTATAACGTTATATAGTATTAAGTTATAACGTATAACGTTATATAGTATTACGTTATAACGCATAACGTTATATAGTATTACGTTATAACGTATAACGTTATATAGTATTACGTTATAACGCATAACGTTATATAGTATTACGCTATAACGTATAATGTTATATAGTATTACGTTATGACGTATAACGTCATATAGTATTACGTTATAACTCATAACGCTATATAGTATTACGTTATAACGTATAACGTTATATAGTATTACGTTATGACGTATAACGTTATATAGTATTACGTTATAACGTGTAACGTTATATAGTATTACCATATAACGTATAACGTTATATAGTATTAAGTTATAACGAATAACGTTATATAGTATTACGATATGACGTATAACGTTATACAGTATTACCATATAACGTATAACGTTATATAGGATAAAGTTATAACGTATAACGTTACATAGTATTACCATATAACGTATAACGTTATATAGTATTAAGTTATAACGTATAACGTTATATGGTATTACGTTATGACGTATAACGTTATATAGTATTACGTTATAACGTGTAACGTTATATAGTATTACCATATAACGTATAACGTTATATAGTATTAAGTTATAACGAATAACGTTATATAGTATTACGATATGACGTATAACGTTATACAGTATTACCATATAACGTATAACGTTATATAGGATAAAGTTATAACGTATAACGTTACATAGTATTAAGTTATAACGTATAACGTTATATAGTATTACGTTATAACGCATAACGTTATATAGTATTACGTTATAACGTATAACGTTATATAGTATTACGTTATAACGTATAACGTTATATAGTATTAAGTTATAACGTATAACGTTATTTAGTATTACGTTCTAACGCATAACGTTATATAGTATTACGTTATAACGTATAACGTTATATAGTATTACGTTATGACGTATAACGTTATATAGTATTACCATATAACGTATAACGCTATATAGTATTAAGTTATAACGTATAATGTTATATAGTATTACCATATAGCGTATAACGTTATATAGTATTAAGTTATAACGTATAACGTTATATAGTATTACCATATAACGTATAACGTTATATAGTATTACGTTATAACGTATAACGTTATATAGTATTAAGTTATATCGTATAATGTTATATAGTATTACGTTATAACGTATAACGTTATATAGTATTAAGTTATAACGTATAACGTTATATAGTATTACCATATAACGTATAACGTTATATAGTATTACGTTATAACGTATAACGTTATATAGTATTACGTTATGACGTATAACGTTATATAGTTTTACGTTATAACGTATAACGTTATAAAGTATTACGTTATGACGTATAACGTTATATAGTATTACCATATAACGTATAACGTTATATAGTATTAAGTTATAACGTATAACGTTATATAGTATTACGTTATGACGTATAACGTTATATAGTTTTACGTTATAACGTATAACGTTATATAGTATTACGTTGTGACGTATAACGTTATATAGTATTACCATATAACGTATAACGTTATATAGTATTAAGTTATAACGTATAATGTTATATAGTATTACCATATAGCGTATAACGTTATATAGTATTAAGTTATAACGTATAACGTTATATAGTATTACGTTATGACGTATAACGTTATATAGTTTTACGTTATAACGTATAACGTTATATAGTATTACGTTATGACGTATAACGTTATATAGTATTACCATATAACGTATAACGTTATATAGTATTAAGTTATAACGTATAACGTTATATAGTATTACGTTATGACGTATAACGTTATATAGTTTTACGTTATAACGTATAACGTTATATAGTATTACGTTATGACGTATAACGTTATATAGTATTACCATATAACGTATAACGTTATATAGTATTAAGTTATAACGTATAATGTTATATAGTATTACCATATAGCGTATAACGTTATATAGTATTAAGTTATAACGTATAACGTTATATAGTATTACGTTATAACGCATAACGTTATATAGTATTACGTTATAACGTGTAACGTTATATGGTATTATGTTATAACGTATAACGTTATATAGAATTACCATATAACATATAACGTTATGTAGTATTAAGTTATAACGTATAACGTTATATAGTATTAAGTTATAACGTATAACGTTATATAGTATTACGTTATAACGTATAACGTTATATAGTATTACGCTATAACGTATAATGTTATATAGTATTACGTTATGACGTATAACGTTATATAGTATTAAGTTATAACGTATAACGTTATATAGTATTACGTTATAACGCATAACGTTATATAGTATTACGTTATAACGTATAACGTTATATAGTATTAAGTTATAACGTATAACGTTATATAGTATTACGTTATAACGCATAACGTTATATAGTATTACGTTATAACGTATAACGTTATATAGTATTACGTTATAACGTATAACGTTATATAGTATTACGCTATAACGTATAATGTTATATAGTATTACGTTATGACGTATAACGTTATATAGTATTACCATATAACGTATAACGTTATATAGTATTACGTTATAACGCATAACGTTATATAGTTTTACGTTATAACGTATAACGTTATATAGTATTACGTTATTACATATAACGATATATAGTATTACCATATAACGTATAACGTTATATAGTATTAAGTTATAACGTATAACGTTATATAGTATTACCATATAACGTATAACGTTATATAGTATTACGTTATAACGCATAACGTTATATAGTTTTACGTTATAACGTATAACGTTATTTAGTATTACGTTCTAACGTGTAACGTTATATAGTATTACGTTATAACGTATAACGTTATATAGTATTACCATATAACGTATAACGTTAGATAGTATTACGTTATAACGTATAACGTTATATAGTATTACGTTATGACGTATAACGTTATATAGTTTTACGTTATAACGTATAACGTTATATAGTATTACGTTATGACGTATAACGTTATATAGTATTACCATATAACGTATAACGTTATATAGTATTAAGTTATAACGTATAACGTTATTTAGTATTACGTTCTAACGTGTAACGTTATATAGTATTACGTTATGACGTATAACGTTATATAGTATTACCATATAACGTATAACGCTATATAGTATTAAGTTATAACGTATAATGTTATATAGTATTACCATATAGCGTATAACGTTATATAGTATTAAGTTATAACGTATAACGTTATATAGTATTACCATATAACGTATAACGTTATATAGTATTACGTTATAACGTATAACGTTATATAGTATTAAGTTATATCGTATAAAGTTATATAGTATTACGTTATAACGTATAACGTTATATAGTATTAAGTTATAACGTATAACGTTATATAGTATTACCATATAACGTATAACGTTATATAGTATTACCATATAACGTATAACGTTATATAGTATTACGTTATAACGTATAACGTTATATAGTATTACGTTATGACGTATAACGTTATATAGTTTTACGTTATAACGTATAACGTTATATAGTATTACGTTATGACGTATAACGTTATATAGTATTACCATATAACGTATAACGTTATATAGTATTAAGTTATAACGTATAACGTTATATAGTATTACGTTATGACGTATAACGTTATATAGTTTTACGTTATAACGTATAACGTTATATAGTATTACGCTATAACGTATAACGTTATATAGTATTAAGTTATAACGTATAACGTTATATAGTATTACGTTATGACGTATAACGTTATATAGTTTTACGTTATAACGTATAACGTTATATAGTATTACGTTATGACGTATAACGTTATATAGTATTACCATATAACGTATAACGTTATATAGTATTACGTTATGACGTATAACGTTATATAGTATTACCATATAACGTATAACGTTATATAGTATTAAGTTATAACGTATAATGTTATATAGTATTACCATATAGCGTATAACGTTATATAGTATTAAGTTATAACGTATAACGTTATATAGTATTACGTTATAACGCATAACGTTATATAGTATTACGTTATAACGTATAACGTTATATAGTATTAAGTTATAACGCATAACGTTATATAGTATTACGTTATGACGTATAACGTTATATAGTATTAAGTTATAACGTGTAACGTTATATGGTATTATGTTATAACGTATAACGTTATATAGTATTAAGTTATAACGTATAACGTTATATAGTATTAAGTTATAACGTATAACGTTATATAGTATTAAGTTATAACGTATAACGTTATATAGTATTACGTTATAACGCATAACGTTATATAGTATTACGTTATAACGTATAACGTTATATAGTTTTACGTTATAACGTATAACGTTATATAGTATTACGTTATGACGTATAACGTTATATAGTATTACCATATAACGTATAACGTTATATAGTATTAAGTTATAACGTATAATGTTATATAGTATTACCATATAGCGTATAACGTTATATAGTATTAAGTTATAACGTATAACGTTATATAGTATTACGTTATAACGCATAACGTTATATAGTATTACGTTATAACGTATAACGTTATATAGTATTAAGTTATAACGCATAACGTTATATAGTATTACGTTATGACGTATAACGTTATATAGTATTAAGTTATAACGTGTAACGTTATATGGTATTATGTTATAACGTATAACGTTATATAGTATTAAGTTATAACGTATAACGTTATATAGTATTACGTTATAACGTATAACGTTATATAGTATTACGCTATAACGTATAATGTTATATAGTATTACGTTATGACGTATAACGTTATATAGTATTAAGTTATAACGTATAACGTTATATAGTATTACGTTATAACGCATAACGTTATATAGTATTACGTTATAACGTATAACGTTATATAGTATTAAGTTATAACGTGTAACGTTATATAGTATTATGTTATAACGTATAACGTTATATAGAATTACCATATAACATATAACGTTATGTAGTATTAAGTTATAACGTATAACGTTATATAGTATTAAGTTATAACGTATAACGTTATATAGTATTACGTTATAACGTATAACGTTATATAGTATTACGCTATAACGTATAATGTTATATAGTATTACGTTATGACGTATAACGTTATATAGTATTAAGTTATAACGTATAACGTTATATAGTATTACGTTATAACGCATAACGTTATATAGTATTACGTTATAACGTATAACGTTATATAGTATTAAGTTATAACGTATAACGTTATATAGTATCACGTTATAACGCATAACGTTATATAGTATTACGTTATAACGTATAACGTTATATAGTATTCCGTTATAACGTATAACGTTATATAGTATTAAGTTATAACGTATAACGTTATTTAGTATTACGTTCTAACGCATAACGTTATATAGTATTACGTTATGACGTATAACGTTATATAGTATTACCATATAACGTATAACGCTATATAGTATTAAGTTATAACGTATAATGTTATATAGTATTACCATATAGCGTATAACGTTAAATAGTATTAAGTTATAACGTATAACGTTATATAGTATTACCATATAACGTATAACGTTGTATAGTATTACGTTATAACGTATAACGTTATATAGTATTAAGTTATATCGTATAATGTTATATAGTATTACGTTATAACGTATAACGTTATATAGTATTACGTTATGACGTATAACGTTATATAGTATTAAGTTATAACGTGTAACGTTATATGGTATTATGTTATAACGTATAACGTTATATAGTATTAAGTTATAACGTATAACGTTAGATAGTATTACGTTATAACGTATAACGTTATATAGTATTACGTTATGACGTATAACGTTATATAGTTTTACGTTATAACGTATAACGTTATATAGTATTACGTTATGACGTATAACGTTATATAGTATTACCATATAACGTATAACGCTATATAGTATTAAGTTATAACGTATAATGTTATATAGTATTACCATATAGCGTATAACGTTATATAGTATTAAGTTATAACGTATAACGTTATATAGTATTACCATATAACGTATAACGTTATATAGTATTACGTTATAACGTATAACGTTATATAGTATTAAGTTATATCGTATAATGTTATATAGTATTACGTTATAACGTATAACGTTATATAGTATTAAGTTATAACGTATAACGTTATATAGTATTACCATATAACGTATAACGTTATATAGTATTACCATATAACGTATAACGTTATATAGTATTAAGTTATAACGTATAATGTTATATAGTATTACCATATAGCGTATAACGTTATATAGTATTAAGTTATAACGTATAACGTTATATAGTATTACGTTATGACGTATAACGTTATATAGTTTTACGTTATAACGTATAACGTTATATAGTATTACGTTATGACGTATAACGTTATATAGTATTACCATATAACGTATAACGTTATATAGTATTAAGTTATAACGTATAACGTTATATAGTATTACGTTATGACGTATAACGTTATATAGTTTTACGTTATAACGTATAACGTTATATAGTATTACGTTATGACGTATAACGTTATATAGTATTACCATATAACGTATAACGTTATATAGTATTAAGTTATAACGTATAATGTTATATAGTATTACCATATAGCGTATAACGTTATATAGTATTAAGTTATAACGTATAACGTTATATAGTATTACGTTATAACGCATAACGTTATATAGTATTACGTTATAACGTGTAACGTTATATGGTATTATGTTATAACGTATAACGTTATATAGAATTACCATATAACATATAACGTTATGTAGTATTAAGTTATAACGTATAACGTTATATAGTATTAAGTTATAACGTATAACGTTATATAGTATTACGTTATAACGTATAACGTTATATAGTATTACGCTATAACGTATAATGTTATATAGTATTACGTTATGACGTATAACGTTATATAGTATTAAGTTATAACGTATAACGTTATATAGTATTACGTTATAACGCATAACGTTATATAGTATTACGTTATAACGTATAACGTTATATAGTATTAAGTTATAACGTATAACGTTATATAGTATTACGTTATAACGCATAACGTTATATAGTATTACGTTATAACGTATAACGTTATATAGTATTACGTTATAACGTATAACGTTATATAGTATTACGCTATAACGTATAATGTTATATAGTATTACGTTATGACGTATAACGTTATATAGTATTACCATATAACGTATAACGTTATATAGTATTACGTTATAACGCATAACGTTATATAGTTTTACGTTATAACGTATAACGTTATATAGTATTACGTTATTACATATAACGATATATAGTATTACCATATAACGTATAACGTTATATAGTATTAAGTTATAACGTATAACGTTATATAGTATTACCATATAACGTATAACGTTATATAGTATTACGTTATAACGCATAACGTTATATAGTTTTACGTTATAACGTATAACGTTATTTAGTATTACGTTCTAACGTGTAACGTTATATAGTATTACGTTATAACGTATAACGTTATATAGTATTACCATATAACGTATAACGTTAGATAGTATTACGTTATAACGTATAACGTTATATAGTATTACGTTATGACGTATAACGTTATATAGTTTTACGTTATAACGTATAACGTTATATAGTATTACGTTATGACGTATAACGTTATATAGTATTACCATATAACGTATAACGTTATATAGTATTAAGTTATAACGTATAACGTTATTTAGTATTACGTTCTAACGTGTAACGTTATATAGTATTACGTTATGACGTATAACGTTATATAGTATTACCATATAACGTATAACGCTATATAGTATTAAGTTATAACGTATAATGTTATATAGTATTACCATATAGCGTATAACGTTATATAGTATTAAGTTATAACGTATAACGTTATATAGTATTACCATATAACGTATAACGTTATATAGTATTACGTTATAACGTATAACGTTATATAGTATTAAGTTATATCGTATAAAGTTATATAGTATTACGTTATAACGTATAACGTTATATAGTATTAAGTTATAACGTATAACGTTATATAGTATTACCATATAACGTATAACGTTATATAGTATTACCATATAACGTATAACGTTATATAGTATTACGTTATAACGTATAACGTTATATAGTATTACGTTATGACGTATAACGTTATATAGTTTTACGTTATAACGTATAACGTTATATAGTATTACGTTATGACGTATAACGTTATATAGTATTACCATATAACGTATAACGTTATATAGTATTAAGTTATAACGTATAACGTTATATAGTATTACGTTATGACGTATAACGTTATATAGTTTTACGTTATAACGTATAACGTTATATAGTATTACGCTATAACGTATAACGTTATATAGTATTAAGTTATAACGTATAACGTTATATAGTATTACGTTATGACGTATAACGTTATATAGTTTTACGTTATAACGTATAACGTTATATAGTATTACGTTATGACGTATAACGTTATATAGTATTACCATATAACGTATAACGTTATATAGTATTACGTTATGACGTATAACGTTATATAGTATTACCATATAACGTATAACGTTATATAGTATTAAGTTATAACGTATAATGTTATATAGTATTACCATATAGCGTATAACGTTATATAGTATTAAGTTATAACGTATAACGTTATATAGTATTACGTTATAACGCATAACGTTATATAGTATTACGTTATAACGTATAACGTTATATAGTATTAAGTTATAACGCATAACGTTATATAGTATTACGTTATGACGTATAACGTTATATAGTATTAAGTTATAACGTGTAACGTTATATGGTATTATGTTATAACGTATAACGTTATATAGTATTAAGTTATAACGTATAACGTTATATAGTATTAAGTTATAACGTATAACGTTATATAGTATTAAGTTATAACGTATAACGTTATATAGTATTACGTTATAACGCATAACGTTATATAGTATTACGTTATAACGTATAACGTTATATAGTTTTACGTTATAACGTATAACGTTATATAGTATTACGTTATGACGTATAACGTTATATAGTATTACCATATAACGTATAACGTTATATAGTATTAAGTTATAACGTATAATGTTATATAGTATTACCATATAGCGTATAACGTTATATAGTATTAAGTTATAACGTATAACGTTATATAGTATTACGTTATAACGCATAACGTTATATAGTATTACGTTATAACGTATAACGTTATATAGTATTAAGTTATAACGCATAACGTTATATAGTATTACGTTATGACGTATAACGTTATATAGTATTAAGTTATAACGTGTAACGTTATATGGTATTATGTTATAACGTATAACGTTATATAGTATTAAGTTATAACGTATAACGTTATATAGTATTACGTTATAACGTATAACGTTATATAGTATTACGCTATAACGTATAATGTTATATAGTATTACGTTATGACGTATAACGTTATATAGTATTAAGTTATAACGTATAACGTTATATAGTATTACGTTATAACGCATAACGTTATATAGTATTACGTTATAACGTATAACGTTATATAGTATTAAGTTATAACGTGTAACGTTATATAGTATTATGTTATAACGTATAACGTTATATAGAATTACCATATAACATATAACGTTATGTAGTATTAAGTTATAACGTATAACGTTATATAGTATTAAGTTATAACGTATAACGTTATATAGTATTACGTTATAACGTATAACGTTATATAGTATTACGCTATAACGTATAATGTTATATAGTATTACGTTATGACGTATAACGTTATATAGTATTAAGTTATAACGTATAACGTTATATAGTATTACGTTATAACGCATAACGTTATATAGTATTACGTTATAACGTATAACGTTATATAGTATTAAGTTATAACGTATAACGTTATATAGTATCACGTTATAACGCATAACGTTATATAGTATTACGTTATAACGTATAACGTTATATAGTATTCCGTTATAACGTATAACGTTATATAGTATTAAGTTATAACGTATAACGTTATTTAGTATTACGTTCTAACGCATAACGTTATATAGTATTACGTTATGACGTATAACGTTATATAGTATTACCATATAACGTATAACGCTATATAGTATTAAGTTATAACGTATAATGTTATATAGTATTACCATATAGCGTATAACGTTAAATAGTATTAAGTTATAACGTATAACGTTATATAGTATTACCATATAACGTATAACGTTGTATAGTATTACGTTATAACGTATAACGTTATATAGTATTAAGTTATATCGTATAATGTTATATAGTATTACGTTATAACGTATAACGTTATATAGTATTACGTTATGACGTATAACGTTATATAGTATTAAGTTATAACGTGTAACGTTATATGGTATTATGTTATAACGTATAACGTTATATAGTATTAAGTTATAACGTATAACGTTAGATAGTATTACGTTATAACGTATAACGTTATATAGTATTACGTTATGACGTATAACGTTATATAGTTTTACGTTATAACGTATAACGTTATATAGTATTACGTTATGACGTATAACGTTATATAGTATTACCATATAACGTATAACGCTATATAGTATTAAGTTATAACGTATAATGTTATATAGTATTACCATATAGCGTATAACGTTATATAGTATTAAGTTATAACGTATAACGTTATATAGTATTACCATATAACGTATAACGTTATATAGTATTACGTTATAACGTATAACGTTATATAGTATTAAGTTATATCGTATAATGTTATATAGTATTACGTTATAACGTATAACGTTATATAGTATTAAGTTATAACGTATAACGTTATATAGTATTACCATATAACGTATAACGTTATATAGTATTACGTTATAACGTATAACGTTATATAGAATTACGTTATGACGTATAACGTTATATAGTTTTACGTTATAACGTATAACGTTATATAGTATTACGTTATGACGTATAACGTTATATAGTATTACCATATAACGTATAACGTTATATAGTATTAAGTTATAACGTATAACGTTACATAGTATTACCATATAACGTATAACGTTATATAGTATTAAATTATATCGTATAATGGTATATAGTATTACGTTATAACGCATAACGTTATATAGTATTAAGTTATAACGTATAACGTTATATAGTATTACGTTATGACGTATAACGTTATATAGTATTAAGTTATAACGTGTAACGTTATATGGTAATATGTTATAACGTATAACGTTATATAGAATTACCATATAACATATAACGTTATGTAGTATTAAGTTATAACGTATAACGTTATATAGCATTAAGTTATAACGTATAACGTTATATAGTATTACGTTATAACGTATAACGTTATATAGTATTACGCTATAACGTATAATGTTATATAGTATTACGTTATGGCGTATAACGTTATATAGTATTAAGTTATAACGTATAACGTTATATAGTATTACGTTATAACGCATAACGTTATATAGTATTACGTTATAACGTATAACGTTATATAGTATTAAGTTATAACGTATAACGTTATATAGTATTACGTTATAACGCATAACGTTATATAGTATTACGTTATAACGTATAACGTTATATAGTATTACGTTATAACGTATAACGTTATATAGTATTAAGTTATAACGTATAACGTTATTTAGTATTACGTTCTAACGCATAACGTTATATAGTATTACGTTATAACGTATAACGTTATATAGTATTACCATATAACGTATAACGTTAGATAGTATTACGTTATAACGTATAACGTTATATAGTATTACGTTATGACGTATAACGTTATATAGTTTTACGTTATAACGTATAACGTTATATAGTATTACGTTATGACGTATAACGTTATATAGTATTACCATATAACGTATAACGCTATATAGTATTAAGTTATAACGTATAATGTTATATAGTATTACCATATAGCGTATAACGTTATATAGTATTAAGTTATAACGTATAACGTTATATAGTATTACCATATAACGTATAACGTTATATAGTATTACGTTATAACGTATAACGTTATATAGTATTAAGTTATATCGTATAATGTTATATAGTATTACGTTATAACGTATAACGTTATATAGTATTAAGTTATAACGTATAACGTTATATAGTATTACGTTATGACGTATAACGTTATATAGTATAAAGTTATAACGTGTAACGTTATATGGTAATATGTTATAACGTATAACGTTATATAGAATTACCATATAACATATAACGTTATGTAGTATTAAGTTATAACGTATAACGTTATATAGTATTAAGTTATAACGTATAACGTTATATAGTATTACGTTATAACGTATAACGTTATATAGTATTACGCTATAACGTATAATGTTATATAGTATTACGTTATGACGTATAACGTTATATAGTATTAAGTTATAACGTATAACGTTATATAGTATTACGTTATAACGCATAACGTTATATAGTATTACGTTATAACGTATAACGTTATATAGTATTAAGTTATAACGTATAACGTTATATAGTATTACGTTATAACGCATAACGTTATATAGTATTACGTTATAACGTATAACGTTATATAGTATTACGTTATAACGTATAACGTTATATAGTATTAAGTTATAACGTATAACGTTATTTAGTATTACGTTCTAACGCATAACGTTATATAGTATTACGTTATAACGTATAACGTTATATAGTATTACCATATAACGTATAACGTTAGATAGTATTACGTTATAACGTATAACGTTATATAGTATTACGTTATGACGTATAACGTTATATAGTTTTACGTTATAACGTATAACGTTATATAGTATTACGTTATGACGTATAACGTTATATAGTATTACCATATAACGTATAACGTTATATAGTATTACGTTATAACGTATAACGTTATATAGTATTACGTTATGACGTATAACGTTATATAGTTTTACGTTATAACGTATAACGTTATATAGTATTACGTTATGACGTATAACGTTATATAGTATTACCATATAACGTATAACGTTATATAGTATTAAGTTATAACGTATAACGTTACATAGTATTACCATATAACGTATAACGTTATATAGTATTAAATTATATCGTATAATGGTATATAGTATTACGTTATAACGCATAACGTTATATAGTATTAAGTTATAACGTATAACGTTATATAGTATTACGTTATGACGTATAACGTTATATAGTATTAAGTTATAACGTGTAACGTTATATGGTAATATGTTATAACGTATAACGTTATATAGAATTACCATATAACATATAACGTTATGTAGTATTAAGTTATAACGTATAACGTTATATAGTATTAAGTTATAACGTATAACGTTATATAGTATTACGTTATAACGTATAACGTTATATAGTATTACGCTATAACGTATAATGTTATATAGTATTACGTTATGACGTATAACGTTATATAGTATTAAGTTATAACGTATAACGTTATATAGTATTACGTTATAACGCATAACGTTATATAGTATTACGTTATAACGTATAACGTTATATAGTATTAAGTTATAACGTATAACGTTATATAGTATTACGTTATAACGCATAACGTTATATAGTATTACGTTATAACGTATAACGTTATATAGTATTACGTTATAACGTATAACGTTATATAGTATTAAGTTATAACGTATAACGTTATTTAGTATTACGTTCTAACGCATAACGTTATATAGTATTACGTTATAACGTATAACGTTATATAGTATTACCATATAACGTATAACGTTAGATAGTATTACGTTATAACGTATAACGTTATATAGTATTACGTTATGACGTATAACGTTATATAGTTTTACGTTATAACGTATAACGTTATATAGTATTACGTTATGACGTATAACGTTATATAGTATTACCATATAACGTATAACGCTATATAGTATTAAGTTATAACGTATAATGTTATATAGTATTACCATATAGCGTATAACGTTATATAGTATTAAGTTATAACGTATAACGTTATATAGTATTACCATATAACGTATAACGTTATATAGTATTAAGTTATAACGTATAACGTTATATAGTATTACGTTATGACGTATAACGTTAGATAGTATTACCATATAACGTATAACGTTATATAGTATTACGTTATAACGTATAACGTTATATAGTATTAAGTTATATCGTATAATGTTATATAGTATTACGTTATAACGTATAACGTTATATAGTATTAAGTTATAACGTATAACGTTATATAGTATTACCATATAACGTATAACGCTATATAGTATTAAGTTATAACTTATAATGTTATATAGTATTACCATATAGCGTATAACGTTATATAGTATTAAGTTATAACGTATAACGTTATATAGTATTACCATATAACGTATAACGTTATATAGTATTACGTTATAACGTATAACGTTATATAGTATTAAGTTATATCGTATAATGTTATATAGTATTACGTTATAACGTATAACGTTATATAGTATTAAGTTATAACGTATAACGTTATATAGTATTACCATATAACGTATAACGTTATATAGTATTACGTTATAACGTATAACGTTATATAGTATTACGTTATGACGTATAACGTTATATAGTTTTACGTTATAACGTATAACGTTATATAGTATTACGTTATGACGTATAACGTTATATAGTATTACCATATAACGTATAACGTTATATAGTATTAAGTTATAACGTATAACGTTATATAGTATTACGTTATGACGTATAACGTTATATAGTTTTACGTTATAACGTATAACGTTATATAGTATTACGTTATGACGTATAACGTTATATAGTATTACCATATAACGTATAACGTTATATAGTATTAAGTTATAACGTATAATGTTATATAGTATTACCATATAGCGTATAACGTTATATAGTATTAAGTTATAACGTATAACGTTATATAGTATTACGTTATAACGCATAACGTTATATAGTATTACGTTATAACGTATAACGTTATATAGTATTACGTTATAACGCATAACGTTATATAGTATTACGCTATAACGTATAATGTTATATAGTATTACGTTATGACGTATAACGTCATATAGTATTACGTTATAACGCATAACGCTATATAGTATTACGTTATAACGTATAACGTTATATATTATTACGTTATAACGTATAACGTTATATAGTATTAAGTTATAACGTATAACGTTATATAGTATTACCATATAACGTATAACGTTATATAGTATTACGTTATAACGTATAACGTTATATAGTATTACGTTATGACGTATAACGTTATATAGTTTTACGTTATAACGTATAACGTTATATAGTATTACGTTATGACGTATAACGTTATATAGTATTACCATATAACGTATAACGTTATATAGTATTAAGTTATAACGTATAACGTTATATAGTATTACGTTATGACGTATAACGTTATATAGTTTTACGTTATAACGTATAACGTTATATAGTATCACGTTATAACGCATAACGTTATATAGTATTACGTTATAACGTATAACGTTATATAGTGTTACGTTATGACGTATAACGTTATATAGTATTAAGTTGTAACGTGTAACGTTATATAGTATTACGTTATAACGTATAACGTTATATAGTATTACCATATAACGTATAACGTTATATAGTATTAAGTTATAACGTATAACGTTATATAGTATTACCTTATAACGTATAACGTTATATAGTATTACGTTATAACGCATAACGTTATATAGTTTTACGTTATAACGTATAACGTTATATAGTATTACGTTATAACGCATAACGTTATATAGTATTACGTTATAACGTATAACGTTATATAGTATTACGTTATGACGTATAACGTTATATAGTATTAAGTTGTAACGTGTAACGTTATATAGTATTACGTTATAACGTATAACGTTATATAGTATTACCATATAACGTATAACGTTATATAGTATTAAGTTATAACGTATAACGTTATTTAGTATTACGTTCTAACGTGTAACGTTATATAGTATTACGTTATAACGTATAACGTTATATAGTATTACCATATAACGTATAACGTTAGATAGTATTACGTTATAACGTATAACGTTATATAGTATTACGTTATGACGTATAACGTTATATAGTTTTACGTTATAACGTATAACGTTATATAGTATTACGTTATGACGTATAACGTTATATAGTATTACCATATAACGTATAACGCTATATAGTATTAAGTTATAACGTATAATGTTATATGGTATTACCATATAGCGTATAACGTTATATAGTATTAAGTTATAACGTATAACGTTATATAGTATTACCATATAACGTATAACGTTATATAGTATTACGTTATAACGTATAACGTTATATAGTATTAAGTTATATCGTATAATGTTATATAGTATTACGTTATAACGTATAACGTTATATAGTATTAAGTTATAACGTATAACGTTATATAGTATTACCATATAACGTATAACGTTATATAGTATTACGTTATAACGTATAACGTTATATAGTATTACGTTATGACGTATAACGTTATATAGTTTTACGTTATAACGTATAACGTTATATAGTATTACGTTATGACGTATAACGTTATATAGTATTACCATATAACGTATAACGTTATATAGTATTACGTTATAACGTATAACGTTATATAGTATTACGTTATAACGTATAACGTTATATAGTATTAAGTTATAACGTATAACGTTATTTAGTATTACGTTCTAACGCATAACGTTATATAGTATTACGTTATAACGTATAACGTTATATAGTATTACCATATAACGTATAACGTTAGATAGTATTACGTTATAACGTATAACGTTATATAGTATTACGTTATGACGTATAACGTTATATAGTTTTACGTTATAACGTATAACGTTATATAGTATTACGTTATGACGTATAACGTTATATAGTATTACCATATAACGTATAACGCTATATAGTATTAAGTTATAACGTATAATGTTATATAGTATTACCATATAGCGTATAACGTTATATAGTATTAAGTTATAACGTATAACGTTATATAGTATTACCATATAACGTATAACGTTATATAGTATTACGTTATAACGTATAACGTTATATAGTATTAAGTTATATCGTATAATGTTATATAGTATTACGTTATAACGTATAACGTTATATAGTATTAAGTTATAACGTATAACGTTATATAGTATTACCATATAACGTATAACGTTATATAGTATTACGTTATAACGTATAACGTTATATAGTATTACGTTATGACGTATAACGTTATATAGTATTACCATATAACGTATAACGTTATATAGTATTAAGTTATAACGTATAATGTTATATAGTATTACCATATAGCGTATAACGTTATATAGTATTAAGTTATAACGTATAACGTTATATAGTATTACGTTATGACGTATAACGTTATGTAGTATTAAGTTATAACGTATAACGTTATATAGTATTAAGTTATAACGTATAACGTTATATAGTATTACGTTATAACGTATAACGTTATATAGTATTACGCTATAACGTATAATGTTATATAGTATTACGTTATGACGTATAACGTTATATAGTATTAAGTTATAACGTATAACGTTATATAGTATTACGTTATAACGCATAACGTTATATAGTATTACGTTATAACGTATAACGTTATATAGTATTAAGTTATAACGTATAACGTTATATAGTATTACGTTATAACGTATAACGTTATATAGTATTACGCTATAACGTATAATGTTATATAGTATTACGTTATGACGTATAACGTTATATAGTATTAAGTTATAACGTATAACGTTATATAGTATTACGTTATAACGCATAACGTTATATAGTATTACGTTATAACGTATAACGTTATATAGCATTAAGTTATAACGTATAACGTTATATAGTATTACGTTATAACGCATAACGTTATATAGTATTACGTTATAACGTATAACGTTATATAGTATTACGTTATAACGTATAACGTTATATAGTATTACGCTATAACGCATAACGTTATATAGTATTACGTTATAACGTATAACGTTATATAGTATTACGTTATGACGTATAACGTTATATAGTATTAAGTTGTAACGTGTAACGTTATATAGTATTACGTTATAACGTATAACGTTATATAGTATTACCATATAACGTATAACGTTATATAGTATTAAGTTATAACGTATAACGTTATTTAGTATTACGTTCTAACGTGTTACGTTATATAGTATTACGTTATAACGTATAACGTTATATAGTATTACCATATAACGTATAACGTTAGATAGTATTACGTTATAACGTATAACGTTATATAGTATTACGTTATGACGTATAACGTTATATAGTTTTACGTTATAACGTATAACGTTATATAGTATTACGTTATGACGTATAACGTTATATAGTATTACCATATAACGTATAACGCTATATAGTATTAAGTTATAACTTATAATGTTATATAGTATTACCATATAGCGTATAACGTTATATAGTATTAAGTTATAACGTATAACGTTATATAGTATTACCATATAACGTATAACGTTATATAGTATTACGTTATAACGTATAACGTTATATAGTATTAAGTTATATCGTATAATGTTATATAGTATTACGTTATAACGTATAACGTTATATAGTATTAAGTTATAACGTATAACGTTATATAGTATTACCATATAACGTATAACGTTATATAGTATTACGTTATAACGTATAACGTTATATAGTATTACGTTATGACGTATAACGTTATATAGTTTTACGTTATAACGTATAACGTTATATAGTATTACGTTATGACGTATAACGTTATATAGTATTACCATATAACGTATAACGTTATATAGTATTAAGTTATAACGTATAACGTTATATAGTATTACGTTATGACGTATAACGTTATATAGTTTTACGTTATAACGTATAACGTTATATAGTATTACGTTATGACGTATAACGTTATATAGTATTACCATATAACGTATAACGTTATATAGTATTAAGTTATAACGTATAATGTTATATAGTATTACCATATAGCGTATAACGTTATATAGTATTAAGTTATAACGTATAACGTTATATAGTATAACGTTATAACGCATAACGTTATATAGTATTACGTTATAACGTATAACGTTATATAGTATTACGTTATAACGCATAACGTTATATAGTATTACGCTATAACGTATAATGTTATATAGTATTACGTTATGACGTATAACGTCATATAGTATTACGTTATAACGCATAACGCTATATAGTATTACGTTATAACGTATAACGTTATATATTATTACGTTATAACGTATAACGTTATATAGTATTAAGTTATAACGTATAACGTTATATAGTATTACCATATAACGTATAACGTTATATAGTATTACGTTATAACGTATAACGTTATATAGTATTACGTTATGACGTATAACGTTATATAGTTTTACGTTATAACGTATAACGTTATATAGTATTACGTTATGACGTATAACGTTATATAGTATTACCATATAACGTATAACGTTATATAGTATTAAGTTATAACGTATAACGTTATATAGTATTACGTTATGACGTATAACGTTATATAGTTTTACGTTATAACGTATAACGTTATATAGTATCACGTTATAACGCATAACGTTATATAGTATTACGTTATAACGTATAACGTTATATAGTGTTACGTTATGACGTATAACGTTATATAGTATTAAGTTGTAACGTGTAACGTTATATAGTATTACGTTATAACGTATAACGTTATATAGTATTACCATATAACGTATAACGTTATATAGTATTAAGTTATAACGTATAACGTTATATAGTATTACCATATAACGTATAACGTTATATAGTATTACGTTATAACGCATAACGTTATATAGTTTTACGTTATAACGTATAACGTTATATAGTATTACGTTATAACGCATAACGTTATATAGTATTACGTTATAACGTATAACGTTATATAGTATTACGTTATGACGTATAACGTTATATAGTATTAAGTTGTAACGTGTAACGTTATATAGTATTACGTTATAACGTATAACGTTATATAGTATTACCATATAACGTATAACGTTATATAGTATTAAGTTATAACGTATAACGTTATTTAGTATTACGTTCTAACGTGTAACGTTATATAGTATTACGTTATAACGTATAACGTTATATAGTATTACCATATAACGTATAACGTTAGATAGTATTACGTTATAACGTATAACGTTATATAGTATTACGTTATGACGTATAACGTTATATAGTTTTACGTTATAACGTATAACGTTATATAGTATTACGTTATGACGTATAACGTTATATAGTATTACCATATAACGTATAACGCTATATAGTATTAAGTTATAACGTATAATGTTATATGGTATTACCATATAGCGTATAACGTTATATAGTATTAAGTTATAACGTATAACGTTATATAGTATTACCATATAACGTATAACGTTATATAGTATTACGTTATAACGTATAACGTTATATAGTATTAAGTTATATCGTATAATGTTATATAGTATTACGTTATAACGTATAACGTTATATAGTATTAAGTTATAACGTATAACGTTATATAGTATTACCATATAACGTATAACGTTATATAGTATTACGTTATAACGTATAACGTTATATAGTATTACGTTATGACGTATAACGTTATATAGTTTTACGTTATAACGTATAACGTTATATAGTATTACGTTATGACGTATAACGTTATATAGTATTACCATATAACGTATAACGTTATATAGTATTAAGTTATAACGTATAACGTTATATAGTATTACGTTATGACGTATAACGTTATATAGTTTTACGTTATAACGTATAACGTTATATAGTATTACGTTATGACGTATAACGTTATATAGTATTACCATATAACGTATAACGTTATATAGTATTAAGTTATAACGTATAATGTTATATAGTATTACCATATAGCGTATAACGTTATATAGTATTAAGTTATAACGTATAACGTTATATAGTATTACGTTATAACGCATAACGTTATATAGTATTACGTTATAACGTATAACGTTATATAGTATTACGTTATAACGCATAACGTTATATAGTATTACGCTATAACGTATAATGTTATATAGTATTACGTTATGACGTATAACGTCATATAGTATTACGTTATAACGCATAACGCTATATAGTATTACGTTATAACGTATAACGTTATATATTATTACGTTATAACGTATAACGTTATATAGTATTAAGTTATAACGTATAACGTTATATAGTATTACCATATAACGTATAACGTTATATAGTATTAAGTTATAACGTATAATGTTATATAGTATTACCATATAGCGTATAACGTTATATAGTATTAAGTTATAACGTATAACGTTATATAGTATTACGTTATAACGCATAACGTTATATAGTATTACGTTATAACGTGTAACGTTATATGGTATTATGTTATAACGTATAACGTTATATAGAATTACCATATAACATATAACGTTATGTAGTATTAAGTTATAACGTATAACGTTATATAGTATTAAGTTATAACGTATAACGTTATATAGTATTACGTTATAACGTATAACGTTATATAGTATTACGCTATAACGTATAATGTTATATAGTATTACGTTATGACGTATAACGTTATATAGTATTAAGTTATAACGTATAACGTTATATAGTATTACGTTATAACGCATAACGTTATATAGTATTACGTTATAACGTATAACGTTATATAGTATTAAGTTATAACGTATAACGTTATATAGTATTACGTTATAACGCATAACGTTATATAGTATTACGTTATAACGTATAACGTTATATAGTATTACGTTATAACGTATAACGTTACATAGTATTACGCTATAACGTATAATGTTATATAGTATTACGTTATGACGTATAACGTTATATAGTATTACCATATAACGTATAACGCTATATAGTATTACGTTATAACGCATAACGTTATATAGTTTTACGTTATAACGTATAACGTTATATAGTATTACGTTATTACGTATAACGATATATAGTATTACCATATAACGTATAACGTTATATAGTATTAAGTTATAACGTATAACGTTATATAGTATTACCATATAACGTATAACGTTATATAGTATTACGTTATAACGCATAACGTTATATAGTTTTACGTTATAACGTATAACGTTATATAGTATTACGTTATAACGCATAACGTTATATAGTATTACGTTATAACGTATAACGTTATATAGTATTACGTTATGACGTATAACGTTATATAGTATTAAGTTGTAACGTGTAACGTTATATAGTATTACGTTATAACGTATAACGTTATATAGTATTACCATATAACGTATAACGTTATATAGTATTAAGTTATAACGTATAACGTTATTTAGTATTACGTTCTAACGTGTAACGTTATATAGTATTACGTTATAACGTATAACGTTATATAGTATTACCATATAACGTATAACGTTAGATAGTATTACGTTATAACGTATAACGTTATATAGTATTACGTTATGACGTATAACGTTATATAGTTTTACGTTATAACGTATAACGTTATATAGTATTACGTTATGACGTATAACGTTATATAGTATTACCATATAACGTATAACGCTATATAGTATTAAGTTATAACGTATAATGTTATATAGTATTACCATATAGCGTATAACGTTATATAGTATTAAGTTATAACGTATAACGTTATATAGTATTACCATATAACGTATAACGTTATATAGTATTACGTTATAACATATAACGTTATATAGTATTAAGTTATATCGTATAATGTTATATAGTATTACGTTATAACGTATAACGTTATATAGTATTAAGTTATAACGTATAACGTTATATAGTATTACCATATAACGTATAACGTTATATAGTATTACGTTATAACGTATAACGTTATATAGTATTACGTTATGACGTATAAGGTTATATAGTATTAAGTTATAACGTGTAACGTTATATGGTATTATGTTATAACGTATAACGTTATATAGAATTACCATATAGCATATAACGTTATGTAGTATTAAGTTATAACGTATAACGTTATACAGTATTACCATATAACGTATAACGTTATATAGGATAAAGTTATAACGTATAACGTTACATAGTATTACCATATAACGTATAACGTTATATAGTATTAAGTTATATCGTATAATGGTATATAGTATTACGTTATAACGCATAACGTTATATAGTATTAAGTTATAACGTATAACGTTATATAGTATTACGTTATAACGTATAACGTTATATAGTATTACGCTATAACGTATAATGTTATATAGTATTACGTTATGACGTATAACGTTATATAGTATTAAGTTATAACGTATAACGTTATATAGTATTACGTTATAACGCATAACGTTATATAGTATTACGTTATAACGTATAACGTTATATAGTATTACGTTATAACGTATAACGTTATATAGTATTACGTTATAACGTATAACGTTATATAGTATTACGCTATAACGTATAATGTTATATAGTATTACGTTATGACGTATAACTTTATATAGTATTACCATATAACGTATAACGTTATATAGTATTACGTTATAACGCATAACGTTATATAGTTTTACGTTATAACGTATAACGTTATATAGTATTACGTTATAACGTATAACGATATATAGTATTACCATATAACGTATAACGTTATATAGTATTAAGTTATAACGTATAACGTTATATAGTATTACCATATAACGTATAACGTTATATAGTATTACGTTATAACGCATAACGTTATATAGTTTTACGTTATAACGTATAACGTTATATAGTATTACGTTATAACGCATAACGTTATATAGTATTACGTTAGAACGTATAACGTTATATAGTATTACGTTATGACGTATAACGTTATATAGTATTAAGTTGTAACGTGTAACGTTATATAGTATTACGTTATAACGTATAACGTTATATAGTATTACCATATAACGTATAACGTTATATAGTATTAAGTTATAACATATAACGTTATTTAGTATTACGTTCTAACGTATAACGTTATATAGTATTACCATATAACGTATAACGTTATATAGTATTACGTTATAACGTATAACGTTATATAGTATTACGTTATAACGCATAACGTTATGTAGTATTACGTTATAACGTATAACGTTATATAGTATTACGTTATGACTTATAACGTTATATAGTATTAAGTTATAACGTGTAACGTTATATGGTATTATGTTATAACGTATAACGTTATATAGAATTACCATATAACATATAACGTTATATAGTATTAAGTTATAACGTATAACGTTATATAGTATTAAGTTATAACGTATAACGTTATATAGTATTACGTTATAACGTATAACGTTATATAGTATTACCATATAACGTATAACGTTATATAGTATTAAGTTATAACGTATAACGTTATATAGTATTACGTTATAACGTATAACGTTATATAGTATTACCATATAACGTATAACGTTATATAGTATTACGTTATAAGGTATAACGTTATATAGTATTACGTTATAACGTATAACGTTATATAGTATTACCATATAACGTCTAACGTTATATAGTATTACCATATAACGTATAACGTTATATAGTATTACGTTATAACGTATAACGTTATATAGTATTACGTTATCACGTATAACGTTATATAGTTTTACGTTATAACGTATAACGTTATATAGTATTACGTTATGACGTACAACGTCATATAGTATTACCATATAACGTATAACGTTATATAGTATTACGTTATAACGTATAACGTTATATAGTATTACGTTATAACGTATAACGTTATATAGTATTACCATATAACGTATAACGTTATATAGTATTACGCTATAACGTATAATGTTATATAGTATTACGTTATGACGTATAACGTTATATAGTATTACCATATAACGTATAACGTTATATAGTATTACCATATAACGTATAACGTTATAGATTATTACGTTTTAACGTATAACGTTATATAGTATTACCATATAACGTATAACGTTATATAGTATTACCATATAACGTCTAACGTTATATAGTATTACCATATAACGTATAACGTTATATAGTATTACGTTATAACGTATAACGTTATATAGTATTACGTTATCACGTATAACGTTATATAGTTTTACGTTATAACGTATAACGTTATATAGTATTACGTTATGACGTACAACGTCATATAGTATTACCATATAACGTATAACGTTATATAGTATTACCATATAACGTATAACGTTATAGATTATTACGTTTTAACGTATAACGTTATATAGTATTACCATATAACGTATAACGTTATATAGTATTACGTTATCACGTATAACGTTATATAGTTTTACGTTATAACGTATAACGTTATATAGTATTACGTTATGACGTACAACGTCATATAGTATTACGTTATAACGTATAACGTTATATAGTATTACCATATAACGTAAAACGTTATACAGTATTAAGTTATAACGTATAACGTTATATAGTATTACCATATAACGTATAACGTTATATAGTATTAAGTTATAACGAATAATGTTATATAGTATTACGTTATAACGCATAACGTTATATAGTATTAAGTTATAACGTATAACGTTATATAGTATTACCATATGACGTATAACGTTATATAGTATTACTATATAACGTATAACGTTATATAGTATTACGTTATAACGTATAACGTTATATAGTATTACGTTATGACGTACAACGTCATATAGTATTACCATATAACGTATAACGTTATATAGTATTAAGTTATAACGTATAATGTTATATAGTATTACCATATAGCGTATAACGTTATATAGTATTACGTTATAACGTATAACGTTATATAGTATTACGTTATATCGTATAACGTTATATAGTATTACCATATAACGTATAACGTTATATAGTATTACGCTATAACGTATAATGTTATATAGTATTACGTTATGACGTATAACGTTATATAGTATTACCATATAACGTATAACGTTATATAGTATTACCATATAACGTATAACGTTATAGATTATTACGTTTTAACGTATAACGTTATATAGTATTACCATATAACGTATAACGTTATATAGTATTACTTTATAATGTATAACGTTATATAGTATTACGTTATAACGTATAACGTTATATAGTTTTACGTTATGACGTATAACGTTATATAGTATTACCATATAACGTATAACGTTATATAGTATTAAGCAATAACGTATAACGTTATATAGTATGACGTTATGACGTATAACGTTATATAGTATTACCATATAACGTAAAACGTAATATAGTATTGCCATATATCGTATAACGTTACATACTATTAAGTTATAACGTATAACGTTATATAGTATTACGTTATAACGTATAACGATATATAGTATTATGTTATAACGTATAACGCTATATAGTATTACTTTATAACGTATAACGTTATATAGTGTTACCATATAACGTATAACGTTATATAGTATTACGTTATGACGTATAACGTTATATAGTGTTACCATATAACGTATAACGTTATATAGTATTAAGTGATAACGTATAACGTTATATAGTATTACGTTATGACGTATAACGTTATATAGTATTACCATATAACGTATAACGTTATATAGTAATACCATATATCGTACAACGTTATATAGTATTACGTTATAACGTATAACGTTATATAGTATTAAGTAATAACGTATAACGTTATATGGTATTACGTTATAACGTATAACGTTATATAGTATTACGTTGGAACGTATAACGTTATATAGTAATACCATATAACGTATAACGTTATATAGTATTACGTTATAACGTATAACGTTATATAGTATTAAGTAATAACGTATAACGTTATATAGTATTACGTTATAACGTATAACGTTATATAGTATTACGTTATGACGTATAACGTTATATAGTATTACGTTATAACGTATAACGTTATATAGTGTTACCATATAACGTATAACGTAATATAGTATTAAGTGATAACGTATAACGTTATATAGTATTGCGTTATAACGTATAACGTTATATAGTATTACGTTATGACGTATAACGTTATATGGTATTACCATATAACGTATAACGTTATATAGTATTACGTTATAAAGTATAACGTTATATAGTATTACGTTATAACGTATAAAGTAATATAGGATTACGTTATGACGTATAACGTTATATAGTGTTACCATATAACGTATAACGTTATATGGTATTAAGTGATAACGTATAACGTTATATAGTAATACCATATAAAGTATAACGTTATATAGTATTACGGTATAAAGTATAACGTTATATAGTATTACGTTATAACGTATAACGTTATATAGTATTACGTTATAACGTATAACGTTATATAGTATTACGTTATAACGTATAACGTTATATAGTATTACGTTATAACGCATAGCTTTATATAGTATTACGTTATGACGTATAACGTTATATAGTATTACCATATAACGTATAACGTTATATAGTATTACGTTATAAAGTATAACGTTATATAGTATTACCATATAACGTATAACGTTATATAGTATTACGTTATTACTTATAACGTTATATAGTATTACGTTATAACGTATAACGTTATATAGTATTACGTTATGACGTATAACGTTATATAGTATTACCATATAACGTATAACGTTATATAGTATTACCATATAACGTATAACGTTATATAGTATTAACATATAACGTATAACGTTATATAGAATTACGTTATAACGTATAACGTTATATAGTGTTACCATATAACGAATAACGCTATATAGTATTACCATATAACGTATAACGTTATATAGTATTACGTTATAACGTATAACGTTATATAGTATTACGTTATAACGTATAACGTTATATAGTATTACCATATAACGTATAACGTTATATAGTAATACGTTATAACGTATAACGTTATATAGTTTTACGTTATAACGTATAACGTTATATAGAATTACGTTATAGAGTATTACGTTATGACGTATAACGTTATATAGTGTTACCATACAACGTATAACGTTATATAGTATTACGTTATAGCGCATAGCGTTATATAGAATTACGTTATGACGTATAACGTTATATAGTATTACCATATAACGTATAACGTTATATAGTATTACGATATAACGTATAACGTTATGTAGTATTACCATATAACGTATAACGTTATACAGTATTACGTTATATAGTATTACGTTATGACGTATAACGTTATATAGTGTTACCATACAACGTATAACGTTATATAGTATTACGTTATAGCGCATAGCGTTATATAGAATTACGTTATGACGTATAACGTTATATAGTATTACCATATAACGTATAACGTTATATAGTATTAAGTTATAACGTATAACGTTATATAGTATTAAGTTATAACGTATAACGTTATACAGTATTACGTTATAACGTATAACGTTATATAGTATTACCATATAACGTATAAAGTTATATAGTATTACGATATAACGTATAACGTTATGTAGTATTACCATATAACGTATAACGTTATACAGTATTACGTTATATAGTATTACGTTATGACGTATAACGTTATATAGTGTTACCATACAACGTATAACGTTATATAGTATTACGTTATAGCGCATAGCGTTATATAGAATTACGTTATGACGTATAACGTTATATAGTATTACCATATAACGTATAACGTTATATAGTATTAAGTTATAACGTATAACGTTATATAGTATTACCGTATAACGTATAACGTTATATAGTATTACCATATAACGTATAACGTTATATAGTATTACGTTATAACTTATAACGTTATATAGTATTACGTTATAACGTATAACGTTATATAGTATTACGTTATGACGTATAACGTTATATAGTATTACCATATGTCGTATAACGTTATATAGTATTACCATATAACGTATAACGTTATATAGTATTACCATATAACGTATAACGTTATATAGTATTACCATATAACGTATAACGTTATACAGTATTACGTTATATAGTATTACGTTATGACGTATAACGTTATATAGTGTTACCATATAACGTATAACGTTATAGATTATTACGTTTTAACGTATAACGTTATATAGTATTACCATATAACGTATAACGTTATATAGTATTACTTTATAATGTATAACGTTATATAGTATTACGTTATAACGTATAACGTTATATAGTTTTACGTTATGACGTATAACGTTATATAGTATTACCATATAACGTATAACGTTATATAGTATTAAGCAATAACGTATAACGTTATATAGTATGACGTTATGACGTATAACGTTATATAGTATTACCATATAACGTAAAACGTAATATAGTATTGCCATATATCGTATAACGTTACATACTATTAAGTTATAACGTATAACGTTATATAGTATTACGTTATAACGTATAACGATATATAGTATTATGTTATAACGTATAACGCTATATAGTATTACTTTATAACGTATAACGTTATATAGTGTTACCATATAACGTATAACGTTATATAGTATTACGTTATGACGTATAACGTTATATAGTGTTACCATATAACGTATAACGTTATATAGTATTAAGTGATAACGTATAACGTTATATAGTATTACGTTATGACGTATAACGTTATATAGTATTACCATATAACGTATAACGTTATATAGTAATACCATATATCGTACAACGTTATATAGTATTACGTTATAACGTATAACGTTATATAGTATTAAGTAATAACGTATAACGTTATATGGTATTACGTTATAACGTATAACGTTATATAGTATTACGTTGGAACGTATAACGTTATATAGTAATACCATATAACGTATAACGTTATATAGTATTACGTTATAACGTATAACGTTATATAGTATTAAGTAATAACGTATAACGTTATATAGTATTACGTTATAACGTATAACGTTATATAGTATTACGTTATGACGTATAACGTTATATAGTATTACGTTATAACGTATAACGTTATATAGTGTTACCATATAACGTATAACGTAATATAGTATTAAGTGATAACGTATAACGTTATATAGTATTGCGTTATAACGTATAACGTTATATAGTATTACGTTATGACGTATAACGTTATATGGTATTACCATATAACGTATAACGTTATATAGTATTACGTTATAAAGTATAACGTTATATAGTATTACGTTATAACGTATAAAGTAATATAGGATTACGTTATGACGTATAACGTTATATAGTGTTACCATATAACGTATAACGTTATATGGTATTAAGTGATAACGTATAACGTTATATAGTAATACCATATAAAGTATAACGTTATATAGTATTACGGTATAAAGTATAACGTTATATAGTATTACGTTATAACGTATAACGTTATATAGTATTACGTTATAACGTATAACGTTATATAGTATTACGTTATAACGTATAACGTTATATAGTATTACGTTATAACGCATAGCTTTATATAGTATTACGTTATGACGTATAACGTTATATAGTATTACCATATAACGTATAACGTTATATAGTATTACGTTATAAAGTATAACGTTATATAGTATTACCATATAACGTATAACGTTATATAGTATTACGTTATTACTTATAACGTTATATAGTATTACGTTATAACGTATAACGTTATATAGTATTACGTTATGACGTATAACGTTATATAGTATTACCATATAACGTATAACGTTATATAGTATTACCATATAACGTATAACGTTATATAGTATTAACATATAACGTATAACGTTATATAGAATTACGTTATAACGTATAACGTTATATAGTGTTACCATATAACGAATAACGCTATATAGTATTACCATATAACGTATAACGTTATATAGTATTACGTTATAACGTATAACGTTATATAGTATTACGTTATAACGTATAACGTTATATAGTATTACCATATAACGTATAACGTTATATAGTAATACGTTATAACGTATAACGTTATATAGTTTTACGTTATAACGTATAACGTTATATAGAATTACGTTATAGAGTATTACGTTATGACGTATAACGTTATATAGTGTTACCATACAACGTATAACGTTATATAGTATTACGTTATAGCGCATAGCGTTATATAGAATTACGTTATGACGTATAACGTTATATAGTATTACCATATAACGTATAACGTTATATAGTATTACGATATAACGTATAACGTTATGTAGTATTACCATATAACGTATAACGTTATACAGTATTACGTTATATAGTATTACGTTATGACGTATAACGTTATATAGTGTTACCATACAACGTATAACGTTATATAGTATTACGTTATAGCGCATAGCGTTATATAGAATTACGTTATGACGTATAACGTTATATAGTATTACCATATAACGTATAACGTTATATAGTATTAAGTTATAACGTATAACGTTATATAGTATTAAGTTATAACGTATAACGTTATACAGTATTACGTTATAACGTATAACGTTATATAGTATTACCATATAACGTATAAAGTTATATAGTATTACGATATAACGTATAACGTTATGTAGTATTACCATATAACGTATAACGTTATACAGTATTACGTTATATAGTATT
Source organism: Bombus flavifrons (assembly GCF_040668555.2). Classification (NCBI taxonomy): domain Eukaryota; kingdom Metazoa; phylum Arthropoda; class Insecta; order Hymenoptera; family Apidae; genus Bombus; species Bombus flavifrons. Next base: position 2,554,335 of record NC_138455.1, on the reverse strand, counting down.
ACGTTATGACGTATAACGTTATATAGTGTTACCATACAACGTATAACGTTATATAGTATTACGTTATAGCGCATAGCGTTATATAGAATTACGTTATGACGTATAACGTTATATAGTATTACCATATAACGTATAACGTTATATAGTATTAAGTTATAACGTATAACGTTATATAGTATTACCGTATAACGTATAACGTTATATAGTATTACCATATAACGTATAACGTTATATAGTATTACGTTATAACTTATAACGTTATATAGTATTACGTTATAACGTATAACGTTATATAGTATTACGTTATGACGTATAACGTTATATAGTATTACCATATGTCGTATAACGTTATATAGTATTACCATATAACGTATAACGTTATATAGTATTACCATATAACGTATAACGTTATATAGTATTACCATATAACGTATAACGTTATACAGTATTACGTTATATAGTATTACGTTATGACGTATAACGTTATATAGTGTTACCATATAACGTATAACGTTATATAGTATTACGTTATAGCGCATAACGTTATATAGAATTACGTTATGACGTATAACGTTATATAGTATTACCATATAACGTATAACGTTATATAGTATTAAGTTATAACGTATAACGTTATATAGAATTACCGTATAACGTATAACGTTATATAGTATTACGTTATGACGTCTAACGTTATATAGTATTACCATATAACGTATAACGTTATATAGTATTACGTTATAGCGTATAACGTTATATAGTATTTCTTTATAACGTATAACGTTATATAGTATTACCATATAACGTATAACGTTATATAGTATTACGTTACAACGTATAACGTTATATAGTATCACCATATAACGTATAACGTTATACAGTATTACGTTATATAGTGTTACGTTATGACGTATAACGTTATATAGTGTTACCATATAACGTATAACGTTATATAGTATTACGTTATAGCGCATAACGTTATATAGAATTACGTTATGACGTATAACGTTATATAGTATTACCATATAACGTATAACGTTATATAGTATTACCATATAACGTATAACGTTATATAGTATTACCATATAACGTATAACGATATATAGTATTACGTTATAACGTATAACGTCATATAGTATTACCATATAACGTATAACGTTATACAGTATTACGTTATATAGTATTACGTTATGACGTATAACGTTATATAGTGTTACCATATAACGTATAACGTTATATAGTATTACGTTATAGCGCATAGCGTTATATAGAATTACGTTATGACGTATAACGTTATATAGTATTACCATATAACGTATAACGTTATATAGTATTAAGTTATAACGTATAACGTTATATAGTATTACCGTATAACGTATAACGTTATATAGTATTACGTTATGACGTGTAACGTTATATAGTATTACCATATAACGTATAACGTTATATAGTAGTACCATATAACGTATAACGTTATAGATTATTACGTTTTAACGTATAACGTTATATAGTATTACCATATAACGTATAACGTTATATAGTATTACTTTATAACGTATAACGTTATATAGTATTACGTTATAACGTATAACGTTATATAGTTTTACGTTATGACGTATAACGTTATATAGTATTACCATATAACGTATAACGTTATATAGTATTAAGTAATAACGTATAACGTTATATAGTATGACGTTATGACGTATAACGTTATATAGTATTACCATATAACGTAAAACGTAATATAGTATTGCCATATATCGTATAACGTTACATACTATTAAGTTATAACGTATAACGTTATATAGCATTACGATATTACGTATAACGTTATATAGTATTACGTTTTAACTTATAACGTTGTATAGTATTACGTTATAACGTATAACGTTATATAGTATTACCATATAACGTATAACGTTATATAGTAATACGTTATAGCGTATAACGTTATATAGTATTACGTTATATCGTATAACGTTATATAGTATTACCATATAACGTATAACGTTATATAGTATTAAGTAATAACGTATAACGTTATATAGTATGACGTTATGACGTATAACGTTATATAGTATTACCATATAACGTAAAACGTAATATAGTATTGCCATATATCGTATAACGTTACATACTATTAAGTTATAACGTATAACGTTATATAGCATTACGATATTACGTATAACGTTATATAGTATTACGTTATCACGTATAACGTTATATAGTATTACGTTATGACGTATAACGTTATATGGTATTACCATATAACGTATAACGTTATGTAGTATTACGTTATGACGTGTAACGTTATATAGTATTACGTTATAACGTATAACGTTATATAGTGTTACGTAATAACGTATAAAGTAATATAGTATTACGTTATGACGTATAACGTTATATAGTGTTACCATATAACGTATAACGTTATAGAGTATTACGTTATAACGTATAACGTTATATAGTATTACCATATAACGTATAACGTTATATAGTATTACGTTATAACGTATAACATTATACAGTATTACGTTATAACGTATAACGTTATATAGTATTACGTTATAACTTATAACGTTATATAGTATTACGTTATAACGTATAACGTTATATAGTATTACGTTATAACGTATAACGTTATATAGTATTACGTTATGACGTATAACGTTATATAGTATTAACATATAACGTATAACGTTATATAGTAGTACCATATAACGTATAACGTTATAGATTATTACGTTATAACGTATAACGTTATATAGTATTACCATATAACGTATAACGTTATATAGTATGACGTTATGACGTATAACGTTATATAGTATTACCATATAACGTAAAACGTAATATAGTATTGCCATATATCGTATAACGTTACATACTATTAAGTTATAACGTATAACGTTATATAGCATTACGATATTACGTATAACGTTATATAGTATTACGTTATAACGTATAACGTTATATAGTATTACGTTATGACGTATAACGTTATATGGTATTACCATATAACGTATAACGTTATGTAGTATTACGTTATGACGTGTAACGTTATATAGTATTACGTTATAACGTATAACGTTATATAGTGTTACGTAATAACGTATAAAGTAATATAGTATTACGTTATGACGTATAACGTTATATAGTGTTACCATATAACGTATAACGTTATAGAGTATTACGTTATAACGTATAACGTTATATAGTATTACCATATAACGTATAACGTTATATAGTATTACGTTATAACGTATAACATTATACAGTATTACGTTATAACGTATAACGTTATGTAGTATTACGTTATAGCGCATAGCGTTATATAGAATTACGTTATGACGTATAACGTTATGTAGTATTACCGTATAACGTATAACGTTATATAGTATTACCATATAACGTATAACGATATATAGTATTACGTTATAACGTATAACGTCATATAGTATTACCATATAACGTATAACGTTGTACAGTATTACGTTATATAGTATTACGTTATGACGTATAACGTTATATAGTGTTACCATATAACGTATAACGTTATATAGTATTACGTTATAGCGCATAGCGTTATATAGAATTACGTTATGACGTATAACGTTATATAGTATTACGTTATGACGTATAACGTTATATAGTGTTACCATATAACGTATAACGTTATATAGTATTACGTTATAGCGCATAGCGTTATATAGAATTACGTTATGACGTATAACGTTATGTAGTATTACCATATAACGTATAACGTTATATAGTATTACCATATAACGTATAACGATATATAGTATTACGTTATAACGTATAACGTCATATAGTATTACCATATAACGTATAACGTTATACAGTATTACGTTATATAGTATTACGTTATGACGTATAACGTTATATAGTGTTACCATATAACGTATAACGTTATATAGTATTACGTTATAGCGCATAGCGTTATATAGAATTACGTTATGACGTATAACGTTATATAGTATTACCATATAACGTATAACGTTATATAGTATTACGATATAACGTATAACGTTATGTAGTATTACCATATAACGTATAACGTTATACAGTATTACGTTATATAGTATTACGTTATGACGTATAACGTTATATAGTGTTACCATACAACGTATAACGTTATATAGTATTACGTTATAGCGCATAGCGTTATATAGAATTACGTTATGACGTATAACGTTATATAGTATTACCATATAACGTATAACGTTATATAGTATTAAGTTATAACGTATAACGTTATATAGTATTAAGTTATAACGTATAACGTTATACAGTATTACGTTATAACGTATAACGTTATATAGTATTACCATATAACGTATAAAGTTATATAGTATTACGATATAACGTATAACGTTATGTAGTATTACCATATAACGTATAACGTTATACAGTATTACGTTATATAGTATTACGTTATGACGTATAACGTTATATAGTGTTACCATACAACGTATAACGTTATATAGTATTACGTTATAGCGCATAGCGTTATATAGAATTACGTTATGACGTATAACGTTATATAGTATTACCATATAACGTATAACGTTATATAGTATTAAGTTATAACGTATAACGTTATATAGTATTACCGTATAACGTATAACGTTATATAGTATTACCATATAACGTATAACGTTATATAGTATTACGTTATAACTTATAACGTTATATAGTATTACGTTATAACGTATAACGTTATATAGTATTACGTTATGACGTATAACGTTATATAGTATTACCATATGTCGTATAACGTTATATAGTATTACCATATAACGTATAACGTTATATAGTATTACCATATAACGTATAACGTTATATAGTATTACCATATAACGTATAACGTTATACAGTATTACGTTATATAGTATTACGTTATGACGTATAACGTTATATAGTGTTACCATATAACGTATAACGTTATATAGTATTACGTTATAGCGCATAACGTTATATAGAATTACGTTATGACGTATAACGTTATATAGTATTACCATATAACGTATAACGTTATATAGTATTAAGTTATAACGTATAACGTTATATAGAATTACCGTATAACGTATAACGTTATATAGTATTACGTTATGACGTCTAACGTTATATAGTATTACCATATAACGTATAACGTTATATAGTATTACGTTATAGCGTATAACGTTATATAGTATTTCTTTATAACGTATAACGTTATATAGTATTACCATATAACGTATAACGTTATATAGTATTACGTTACAACGTATAACGTTATATAGTATCACCATATAACGTATAACGTTATACAGTATTACGTTATATAGTATTACGTTATGACGTATAACGTTATATAGTGTTACCATATAACGTATAACGTTATATAGTATTACGTTATAGCGCATAACGTTATATAGAATTACGTTATGACGTATAACGTTATATAGTATTACCATATAACGTATAACGTTATATAGTATTACCATATAACGTATAACGTTATATAGTATTACCATATAACGTATAACGATATATAGTATTACGTTATAACGTATAACGTCATATAGTATTACCATATAACGTATAACGTTATACAGTATTACGTTATATAGTATTACGTTATGACGTATAACGTTATATAGTGTTACCATATAACGTATAACGTTATATAGTATTACGTTATAGCGCATAGCGTTATATAGAATTACGTTATGACGTATAACGTTATATAGTATTACCATATAACGTATAACGTTATATAGTATTAAGTTATAACGTATAACGTTATATAGTATTACCGTATAACGTATAACGTTATATAGTATTACGTTATGACGTGTAACGTTATATAGTATTACCATATAACGTATAACGTTATATAGTAGTACCATATAACGTATAACGTTATAGATTATTACGTTTTAACGTATAACGTTATATAGTATTACCATATAACGTATAACGTTATATAGTATTACTTTATAACGTATAACGTTATATAGTATTACGTTATAACGTATAACGTTATATAGTTTTACGTTATGACGTATAACGTTATATAGTATTACCATATAACGTATAACGTTATATAGTATTAAGTAATAACGTATAACGTTATATAGTATGACGTTATGACGTATAACGTTATATAGTATTACCATATAACGTAAAACGTAATATAGTATTGCCATATATCGTATAACGTTACATACTATTAAGTTATAACGTATAACGTTATATAGCATTACGATATTACGTATAACGTTATATAGTATTACGTTTTAACTTATAACGTTGTATAGTATTACGATATAACGTATAACGTTATATAGTATTACCATATAACGTATAACGTTATATAGTAATACGTTATAGCGTATAACGTTATATAGTATTACGTTATATCGTATAACGTTATATAGTATTACCATATAACGTATAACGTTATATAGTATTAAGTAATAACGTATAACGTTATATAGTATGACGTTATGACGTATAACGTTATATAGTATTACCATATAACGTAAAACGTAATATAGTATTGCCATATATCGTATAACGTTACATACTATTAAGTTATAACGTATAACGTTATATAGCATTACGATATTACGTATAACGTTATATAGTATTACGTTATCACGTATAACGTTATACAGTATTACGTTATGACGTATAACGTTATATGGTATTACCATATAACGTATAACGTTATGTAGTATTACGTTATGACGTGTAACGTTATATAGTATTACGTTATAACGTATAACGTTATATAGTGTTACGTAATAACGTATAAAGTAATATAGTATTACGTTATGACGTATAACGTTATATAGTGTTACCATATAACGTATAACGTTATAGAGTATTACGTTATAACGTATAACGTTATATAGTATTACCATATAACGTATAACGTTATATAGTATTACGTTATAACGTATAACATTATACAGTATTACGTTATAACGTATAACGTTATATAGTATTACGTTATAACTTATAACGTTATATAGTATTACGTTATAACGTATAACGTTATATAGTATTACGTTATAACGTATAACGTTATATAGTATTACGTTATGACGTATAACGTTATATAGTATTAACATATAACGTATAACGTTATATAGTAGTACCATATAACGTATAACGTTATAGATTATTACGTTATAACGTATAACGTTATATAGTATTACCATATAACGTATAACGTTATATAGTATGACGTTATGACGTATAACGTTATATAGTATTACCATATAACGTAAAACGTAATATAGTATTGCCATATATCGTATAACGTTACATACTATTAAGTTATAACGTATAACGTTATATAGCATTACGATATTACGTATAACGTTATATAGTATTACGTTATAACGTATAACGTTATATAGTATTACGTTATGACGTATAACGTTATATGGTATTACCATATAACGTATAACGTTATGTAGTATTACGTTATGACGTGTAACGTTATATAGTATTACGTTATAACGTATAACGTTATATAGTGTTACGTAATAACGTATAAAGTAATATAGTATTACGTTATGACGTATAACGTTATATAGTGTTACCATATAACGTATAACGTTATAGAGTATTACGTTATAACGTATAACGTTATATAGTATTACCATATAACGTATAACGTTATATAGTATTACGTTATAACGTATAACATTATACAGTATTACGTTATAACGTATAACGTTATGTAGTATTACGTTATAGCGCATAGCGTTATATAGAATTACGTTATGACGTATAACGTTATGTAGTATTACCATATAACGTATAACGTTATATAGTATTACCATATAACGTATAACGATATATAGTATTACGTTATAACGTATAACGTCATATAGTATTACCATATAACGTATAACGTTATACAGTATTACGTTATATAGTATTACGTTATGACGTATAACGTTATATAGTGTTACCATATAACGTATAACGTTATATAGTATTACGTTATAGCGCATAGCGTTATATAGAATTACGTTATGACGTATAACGTTATATAGTATTACCATATAACGTATAACGTTATATAGTATTAAGTTATAACGTATAACGTTATATAGTATTACCGTATAACGTATAACGTTATATAGTATTACGTTATGACGTGTAACGTTATATAGTATTACCATATAACGTATAACGTTATATAGTAGTACCATATAACGTATAACGTTATAGATTATTACGTTTTAACGTATAACGTTATATAGTATTACCATATAACGTATAACGTTATATAGTATTACTTTATAACGTATAACGTTATATAGTATTACGTTATAACGTATAACGTTATATAGTTTTACGTTATGACGTATAACGTTATATAGTATTACCATATAACGTATAACGTTATATAGTATTAAGTAATAACGTATAACGTTATATAGTATGACGTTATGACGTATAACGTTATATAGTATTACCATATAACGTAAAACGTAATATAGTATTGCCATATATCGTATAACGTTACATACTATTAAGTTATAACGTATAACGTTATATAGAATTACGATATTACGTATAACGTTATATAGTATTACGTTTTAACTTATAACGTTATATAGTATTACGTTATAACGTATAACGTTATATAGTATTACCATATAACGTATAACGTTATATAGTAATACGTTATAGCGTATAACGTTATATAGTATTACGTTATATCGTATAACGTTATATAGTATTACCATATAACGTATAACGTTATATAGTATTAAGTAATAACGTATAACGTTATATAGTATGACGTTATGACGTATAACGTTATATAGTATTACCATATAACGTAAAACGTAATATAGTATTGCCATATATCGTATAACGTTACATACTATTAAGTTATAACGTATAACGTTATATAGCATTACGATATTACGTATAACGTTATATAGTATTACGTTATCACGTATAACGTTATATAGTATTACGTTATGACGTATAACGTTATATGGTATTACCATATAACGTATAACGTTATGTAGTATTACGTTATGACGTGTAACGTTATATAGTATTACGTTATAACGTATAACGTTATATAGTGTTACGTAATAACGTATAAAGTAATATAGTATTACGTTATGACGTATAACGTTATATAGTGTTACCATACAACGTATAACGTTATAGAGTATTACGTTATAACGTATAACGTTATATAGTATTACCAAATAACGTATAACATTATATAGTATTACGTTATAACGTATAACATTATACAGTATTACGTTATAACGTATAACGTTATATAGTATTACGTTATAACTTATAACGTTATATAGTATTACGTTATAACGTATAACGTTATATAGTATTACGTTATAACGTATAACGTTATATAGTATTACGTTATGACGTATAACGTTATATAGTATTACGTTATAACGTATAACGTTATATAGTAATACCATATAACGTATAACGTTATATAGTATTAAGTTATAACGTATAACGTTATATAGTATTACCGTATAACGTATAACGTTATATAGTATTACGTTATGACGTGTAACGTTATATAGTATTAACATATAACGTATAACGTTATATAGTAGTACCATATAACGTATAACGTTATAGATTATTACGTTATAACGTATAACGTTATATAGTATTACCATATAACGTATAACGTTATATAGTATTACGTTATAACGTATAACATTATACAGTATTACGTTATAACGTATAACGTTATGTAGTATTACGTTATAACGTATAACATTATACAGTATTACGTTATAACGTATAACGTTATGTAGTATTACGTTATAGCGCATAGCGTTATATAGAATTACGTTATGACGTATAACGTTATGTAGTATTACCATATAACGTATAACGTTATATAGTATTACCATATAACGTATAACGTTATGTAGTATTACCATATAACGTATAACGTTATATAGTATTACCATATAACGTATAACGTTATATAGTATTACCATATAACGTATAACGTTATATAGTATTACGTTATAACTTATAACGTTATATAGTATTACGTTATAACGTATAACGTTATATAGTATTACGTTATAACGTATATCGTTATATAGTATTACGTTATAACCTATAACGTTATATAGTATTACCATATAACGTATAACGTTATATAGTATTACGTTATAACTTATAACGTTATACAGTATTACGTTATAACGTATAACGTTATATAGTATTACGTTATAACTTATAACGTTATATAGTATTACGTTATAACGTATAACGTTATATAGTATTACGTTATAACGTATAACGTTATATAGTATTACGTTATAACGTATAACGTTATATAGTATTACGTTATAACGTATAACGTTATATAGTATTACGTTATGACGTATAACGTTATATAGTATTACCATATAACGTATAACGTTATATAGTATTACGTTATAACGTATAACGTTATATGCTATTACCATATAACGTATAACGTTATATAGTATTACGTTATAACGTATAACGTTATATAGTATTACCATATAACGTATAACGTTATATAGTATTACGTTATAACTTATAACGTTATATAGTATTACGTTATAACGTATAACGTTATATAGTATTACGTTATAACGTATATCGTTATATGCTATTACCATATAACGTATAACGTTATATAGTATTACGTTATAACGTATAACGTTATATAGTGTTACGTAATAACGTATAAAGTAATATAGTATTACGTTATGACGTATATCGTTATATGCTATTACCATATAACGTATAACGTTATGTAGTATTACGTTATGACGTGTAACGTTATATAGTATTACGTTATAACGTATAACGTTATATAGTGTTACGTAATAACGTATAAAGTAATATAGTATTACGTTATGACGTATAACGTTATATAGTGTTACCATATAACGTATAACGTTATAGAGTATTACGTTATAACGTATAACGTTATATAGTATTACCATATAACGTATAACGTTATATAGTATTACGTTATAACGTATAACATTATACAGTATTACGTTATAACGTATAACGTTATATAGTACTACGTTATAACTTATAACGTTATATAGTATTACGTTATAACGTATAACGTTATATAGTATTACGTTATAACGTATAACGTTATGTAGTATTACGTTATAGCGCATAGCGTTATATAGAATTACGTTATGACGTATAACGTTATATAGTATTACCATATAACGTATAACGTTATATAGTATTACCATATAACGTATAACGTTATGTAGTATTACCATATAACGTATAACGTTATATAGTATTACCATATAACGTATAACGTTATATAGTATTACGTTATAACGTATAACGTTATATAGTATTACCATATAACGTATAACGTTATACAGTATTACGTTATATAGTATTACGTTATGACGTATAACGTTATATAGTGTTACCATATAACGTATAACGTCATATAGTATTACGTTATGGCGCATAGCGTTATATAGAATTACGTTATGACGTATAACGTTATATAGTATTACCATATAACGTATAACGTTATATAGTATTAAGTTATAACGTATAACGTTATATAGTATTACCGTATAACGTATAACGTTATATAGTATTACGTTATGACGTGTAACGTTATATAGTATTACGTTATATAGTATTACGTAATATATTATTACCATATAACGTAAAACGTTATATAGTATTACGTTATAACGTATAACGTTATATAGTATTACGTTATGACGTGTAACGTTATATAGTATTACGTTATAACGTATAACGTTATATAGTGTTACGTAATAACGTATAAAGTAATATAGTATTACGTTATGACGTATAACGTTATATAGTGTTACCATATAACGTATAACGTTATAGAGTATTACGTTATAACGTATAACGTTATATAGTATTACCATATAACGTATAACGTTATATAGTATTACGTTATAACGTATAACATTATACAGTATTACGTTATAACGTATAACGTTATATAGTATTACGTTATAACTTATAACGGTATATAGTATTACGTTATAACGTATAACGTTATATAGTATTACGTTATAACGTATAACGTTATATAGTATTACGTTATAACGTATAACGTTATATAGTATTACGTTATAACGTATAACGTTATATAGTATTACGTTATGACGTATAACGTTATATAGTATTACCATATAACGTATAACGTTATATAGTATTACGTTATAACGTATAACGTTATATGCTATTACCATATAACGTATAACGTTATATGCTATTACCATATAACGTATAACGTTATATAGTATTACGTTATAACGTATAACGTTATATAGTATTACCATATAACGTATAACGTTATATAGTATTACGTTATAACTTATAACGTTATATAGTATTACGTTATAACGTATAACGTTATATAGTATTACGTTATAACGTATATCGTTATATAGTATTACGTTATAACGTATAACGTTATATAGTATTACGTTATAACGTATAACGTTATATAGTATTACCATATAACGTATAACGTTATATAGTATTACGTTATAACGTATAACATCATACAGTATTACGTTATAACGTATAACGTTATATAGTATTACGTTATAACTTATAACGTTATATAGTATTACGTTATAACGTATAACGTTATATAGTATTACGTTATAACGTATAACGTTATATAGTATTACGTTATAACGTATAACGTTATATAGTATTACGTTATAACGTATAACGTTATATAGTATTACGTTATGACGTATAACGTTATATAGTATTACCATATAACGTATAACGTTATATAGTATTACGTTATAACGTATAACGTTATATGCTATTACCATATAACGTATAACGTTATATAGTATTACGTTATAACGTATAACGTTATATAGTATTACCATATAACGTATAACGTTATATAGTATTACGTTATAACTTATAACGTTATATAGTATTACGTTATAACGTATAACGTTATATAGTACTACGTTATAACGTATATCGTTATATGCTATTACCATATAACCTATAACGTTATATAGTATTACGTTATAACGTATAACGTTATATAGTGTTACGTAATAACGTATAAAGTAATATAGTATTACGTTATGACGTATATCGTTATATGCTATTACCATATAACGTATAACGTTATGTAGTATTACGTTATGACGTGTAACGTTATATAGTATTACGTTATAACGTATAACGTTATATAGTGTTACGTAATAACGTATAAAGTAATATAGTATTACGTTATGACGTATAACGTTATATAGTGTTACCATATAACGTATAACGTTATAGAGTATTACGTTATAACGTATAACGTTATATAGTATTACCATATAACGTATAACGTTATATAGTATTACGTTATAACGTATAACGTTATGTAGTATTACGTTATAGCGCATAGCGTTATATAGAATTACGTTATGACGTATAACGTTATATAGTATTACCATATAACGTATAACGTTATATAGTATTACCATATAACGTATAACGTTATGTAGTATTACCATATAACGTATAACGTTATATAGTATTACCATATAACGTATAACGTTATATAGTATTACGTTATAACGTATAACGTTATATAGTATTACCATATAACGTATAACGTTATATAGTATTACGTTATAACGTATAACGTTATATAGTATTACCATATAACGTATAACGTTATACAGTATTACGTTATATAGTATTACGTTATGACGTATAACGTTATATAGTGTTACCATATAACGTATAACGTCATATAGTATTACGTTATGGCGCATAGCGTTATATAGAATTACGTTATGACGTATAACGTTATATAGTATTACCATATAACGTATAACGTTATATAGTATTACCATATAACGTATAACGTTATATAGTATTACGTTATAACGTATAACGTTATATAGTATTACAATATAACGTATAACGTTATACAGTATTACGTTATATAGTATTACGTTATGACGTGTAACGTTATATAGTATTACGTTATAACGTATAACGTTATATAGTGTTACGTTATAACGTATAACGTTATATAGTATTACGTTATAACGTATAACGTTATGTAGTATTACGTTATAGCGCATAGCGTTATATAGAATTACGTTATGACGTATAACGTTATATAGTATTACCATATAACGTATAACGTTATATAGTATTACGTTATAACGTATAACGTTATATAGTATTACCATATAACGTATAACGTTATACAGTATTACGTTATATAGTATTACGTTATGACGTATAACGTTATATAGTGTTACCATATAACGTATAACGTCATATAGTATTACGTTATGGCGCATAGCGTTATATAGAATTACGTTATGACGTATAACGTTATATAGTATTACCATATAACGTATAACGTTATATAGTATTAAGTTATAACGTATAACGTTATATAGTATTACCATATAACGTATAACGTTATACAGTATTACGTTATAACGTATAACGTTATATAGTATTAAGTTATAACGTATAACGTTATATAGTATTACCATATAACGTATAACGTTATATAGTATTACGTTATAACGTATAACGTTATATAGTATTACGTTATGACGTGTAACGTTATATAGTATTACGTTATAACGTATAACGTTATATAGTGTTACGTAATAACGTATAAAGTAATATAGTATTACGTTATGACGTATAACGTTATATAGTGTTACCATATAACGTATAACGTTATAGAGTATTACGTTATAACGTATAACGTTATATAGTATTACCATATAACGTATAACGTTATATAGTATTACGATATAACGTATAACATTATACAGTATTACGTTATAACGTATAACGTTATATAGTATTACGTTATAACTTATAACGTTATATAGTATTACGTTATAACGTATAACGTTATATAGTATTACGTTATAACGTATAACGTTATATAGTATTACGTTATAACGTATAACGTTATATAGTATTACGTTATAACGTATAACGTTATATAGTATTACGTTATGACGTATAAGGTTATATAGTATTACCATATAACGTATAACGTTATATAGTATTACGTTATAACGTATAACGTTATATGCTATTACCATATAACGTATAACGTTATATAGCATTACGTTATAACGTATAACGTTATATAGTATTACCATATAACGTATAACGTTATATAGTATTACGTTATAACTTATAACGTTATATAGTATTACGTTATAACGTATAACGTTATATAGTATCACGTTATAACGTATATCGTTATATGCTATTACCATATAACGTATAACGTTATATAGTATTACGTTATAACGTATAACGTTATATAGTGTTACGTAATAACGTATAAAGTAATATAGTATTACGTTATGACGTATATCGTTATATGCTATTACCATATAACGTATAACGTTATATAGTATTACGTTATAACGTATAACGTTATATAGTATTACGTTATAACGTATAACGTTATATAGTATTAAGTTATAACGTATAGCTTTATATAGTATTACGTTATGACGTATAACGTTATATAGTATTACCATATAACGTATAAAGTTATATAGTATTACCATATAACGTATAACGTTATATAGTATTACCATGTAACGTATAACGTTATATAGAATTACGTTATAACGTATAACGTTATATAGTGTTACCATATAACGTATAACGTTATATAGTATTACCATATAACGTATAACGTTATATAGTATTACGTTATAACGTATAACGTTATATAGTATTACCATATAACGTATAACGTTATATAGTATTACGTTATAACGTAAAACGTTATATAGTTTTACGTTATAACGTATAACGTTATATAGAATTACGTTATAGAGTATCACGTTATATAGTATTACCATATAACGGATAACGTTATATAGTATTAAGTTATAACGTATAACGTTATATAGTATTAAGTTATATCGTATAACGTTATACAGTATTAAGTTATAACGTATAACGTTATATAGTATTACGTTATAACGTATAACGTTATATAGTATTACCATATAACGTATAACGTTATATAGTATTACCATATAACGTATAACGTTATATAGTATTACGTTATAACGTATAACGTTATATAGTATTACCATATAACGTATAACGTTATACAGTATTACGTTATAACGTATAACGTTATATAGTATTACGTTATATCGTATAACGTTATATAGTATTACGTTATAACGTATAACGTTATATAGTATTACCATATATCGTATAACGTTACATGGTATTACGTTGTAACGTATAACGTTATATAGTATTACGTTATAACGTATAACGTTATATAGTATTACCATATAAAGTATAACGTTATATAGTATTACCATATGACGTATAACGTTATATAGTATTACGTTATAACGTACAACGTTATATAGTATTACCATATAACGTATAACGTTATACAGTATTACGTTATATAGTATTACGTTATATAGTATTACCATATAACGTATAACGTTATATAGTATTACGTTATAACTTATAACGTTATATAGTATTACGTTATAACTTATAACGTTATATAGTATTACGTTATAACGTATAACGTTATATAGTATTAAGTTATAACGTATAGCTTTATATAGTATTACGTTATGACGTATAACGTTATATAGTATTACCATATAACGTATAACGTTATATAGTATTACGTTATAACGTATAACGTTATATAGTGTTACGTAATAACGTATAAAGTAATATAGTATTACGTTATGACGTATAACGTTATATAGTGTTACCATATAACGTATAACGTTATATAGTATTAAGTGATAACGTATAACGTTATATAGTATTGCGTTATAACGTATAACGTTATATAGCATTACGTTATGACGTATAACGTTATATGGTATTACCATATAACGTATAACGTTATATAGTATTACGTTATAAAGTATAACGTTATATAGTGTTACCATATAACGTATAGCGTTATATAGTATTACGTTATAACGCATAACGTTATATAGTATTACGTTATAACGTATAAAGTAATATAGGATTACGTTATGACGTATAACGTTATATAGTATAACGTTATTACGTATAACGTTATATAGTATTACGTTATAACGCATAACGTTATATAGAATTACGATATGACGTATAACGTTATACAGTATTACGTTATAACGTATAACGTATAACGTTATATAGAATTACCATATAACGTATAACGTTATATAGTATTACGTTATAACGTATAACGTTATATAGTATTACGTTATAACGTAGAACGTTATATAGTATTACGTTATGACGTATAACGTTATATAGTATTACCATATAACGTATAACGTTATATAGTATTACCATATAACTTATAACGTTATATAGTATTACGTTTTGACGTGTAACGTTATATAGTATTACCATATAACGTATAACGTTATATAGTATTAGGTTATAGCGTATAACGTTATATAGTATTACGTTATATCGTATAACGTTATATAGTATTACCATATAACGTATAACGTTATATAGTATTAAGTTATAACGTATAACGTTATATAGTAATACGTTATAACGTATAACGTTATATAGTATTACGTTATAACGTATAACGTTATATAGTATTACGTTATGACGTATAGAGTAATATAGTATTATGTTATGACGTATAACGTTATATAGTATTACGTTATAACGTATAGAGTAATATAGTATTATGTTATGACGTATAACGTTATATAGTGTTACCATATAACGCATAACGTTATATAGTATTAAGTGATAACGTATAACGTTATATAGTATTACGTTATAGCGCATAACGTTATATAGAATTACGTTATGACGTATAACGTTATATAGTATTACCATATAACGTATAACGTTATATAGTATTAAGTTATAACGTATAACGTTATACAGTATTACGTTATATAGTATTACGTTATATAGTATTACCATATAACGTATAACGTTATATAGTATTACGTTATAACTTATAACGTTATATAGTATTACGTTATAGCGTATAACGTTATATAGTATTAAGTTATAACGTATAGCTTTATATAGTATTACGTTATGACGTATAACGTTATATAGTATTACCATATAACGTATAACGTTATATAGTATTACGTTATAACGTATAACGTTATATAGTGTTACGTAATAACGTATAAAGTAATATAGTATTACGTTATGACGTATAACGTTATATAGTGTTACCATATAACGTATAACGTTATATAGTATTAAGTGATAACGTATAACGTTATATAGTATTGCGTTATAACGTATAACGTTATATAGCATTACGTTATGACGTATAACGTTATATGGTATTACCATATAACGTATAACGTTATATAGTATTACGTTATAAAGTATAACGTTATATAGTGTTACCATATAACGTATAGCGTTATATAGTATTACGTTATAACGCATAACGTTATATAGTATTACGTTATAACGTATAAAGTAATATAGGATTACGTTATGACGTATAACGTTATATAGTATAACGTTATTACGTATAACGTTATATAGTATTACGTTATAACGCATAACGTTGTATAGAATTACGATATGACGTATAACGTTATACAGTATTACGTTATAACGTATAACGTATAACGTTATATAGTATTACCATATAACGTATAACGTTATATAGTATTACGTTATAACGTATAACGTTATATAGTATTACGTTATAACGTAGAACGTTATATAGTATTACGTTATGACGTATAACGTTATATAGTATTACCATATAACGTATAACGTTATATAGTATTACCATATAACTTATAACGTTATATAGTATTACGTTTTGACGTGTAACGTTATATAGTATTAGGTTATAGCGTATAACGTTATATAGTATTACGTTATATCGTATAACGTTATATAGTATTACCATATAACGTATAACGTTATATAGTATTAAGTTATAACGTATAACGTTATATAGTAATACGTTATAACGTATAACGTTATATAGTATTACGTTATAACGTATAACGTTATATAGTATTACGTTATGACGTATAGAGTAATATAGTATTATGTTATGACGTATAACGTTATATAGTATTACGTTATAACGTATAGAGTAATATAGTATTATGTTATGACGTATAACGTTATATAGTGTTACCATATAACGCATAACGTTATATAGTATTAAGTGATAACGTATAACGTTATATAGTATTACGTTATAGCGCATAACGTTATATAGAATTACGTTATGACGTATAACGTTATATAGTATTACCATATAACGTATAACGTTATATAGTATTAAGTTATAACGTATAACGTTATATAGTATTACCGTATAACGTATAACGTTATATAGTATTACGTTGTGACGTCTAACGTTATATAGTATTACCATATAACGTATAACGTTATATAGTATTACCATATAACGTATAACGTTATATAGTATTACGTTATAACGTATAACGTTATATAGTATTACGTTATAACGTATAACGTTATATAGTATTAAGTGATAACGTATAACGTTATATAGTATTGCGTTATAACGTATAACGTTATATAGTATTACCATATAACGTAAAACGTAATATAGTATTGCCATATATCGTATAGCGTTACATACTATTAAGTTATAACGTATAACGTTATATAGTATTACGTTATTACGTATAACGTTATATAGTATTAAGTGATAACGTATAACGTTATATAGTATTGCGTTATAACGTATAACGTTATATAGCATTACGTTATGACGTATAACGTTATATGGTATTACCATATAACGTATAACGTTATATAGTATTACGTTATAAAGTATAACGTTATATAGTGTTGCCATATAACGTATAGCGTTATATAGTATTACGTTATGACTTATAACGTTATATAGTATTACCATATAACGTATAACGTTATATAGTATTACGTTATAGCGCATAACGTTATATAGAATTACGTTATGACGTATAACGTTATATAGTATTACCATATAACGTATAACGTTATATAGTATTACGTTATAACGTATAACGTTATATAGTATTACGTTATAACGTATAACGTTATATAGTATTACATTATAACGTATAAAGTAATATAGGATTACGTTATGACGTATAACGTTATATAGTATAACGTTATTACGTATAACGTTATATAGTATTACGTTATGACGTATAACGTTATATAGTATTACCATATAACGTATAACGTTATATAGTATTACCATATAACTTATAACGTTATATAGTATTACGTTTTGACGTCTAACGTTATATAGTATTACCATATAACGTATAACGTTATATAGTATTAGGTTATAGCGTATAACGTTATATAGTATTACGTTATATCGTATAACGTTATATAGTATTACGTTATAACGTATAACGTTATATAGTATTAAGTGATAACGTATAACGTTATATAGTATTGCGTTATAACGTATAACGTTATATAGTATTACCATATAACGTAAAACGTAATATAGTATTGCCATATATCGTATAGCGTTACATACTATTAAGTTATAACGTATAACGTTATATAGTATTACGTTATTACGTATAACGTTATATAGTATTAAGTGATAACGTATAACGTTATATAGTATTGCGTTATAACGTATAACGTTATATAGCATTACGTTATGACGTATAACGTTATATGGTGTTACCATATAACGTATAACGTTATATAGTATTACGTTATAAAGTATAACGTTATATAGTGTTGCCATATAACGTATAGCGTTATATAGTATTACGTTATGACTTATAACGTTATATAGTATTACCATATAACGTATAACGTTATATAGTATTACGTTATAGCGCATAACGTTATATAGAATTACGTTATGACGTATAACGTTATATAGTATTACCATATAACGTATAACGTTATATAGTATTACGTTATAACGTATAACGTTATATAGTATTACGTTATAACGTATAACGTTATATAGTATTACATTATAACGTATAAAGTAATATAGGATTACGTTATGACGTATAACGTTATATAGTATAACGTTATTACGTATAACGTTATATAGTATTACGTTATGACGTATAACGTTATATAGTATTACCATATAACGTATAACGTTATATAGTATTACCATATAACTTATAACGTTATATAGTATTACGTTTTGACGTCTAACGTTATATAGTATTACCATATAACGTATAACGTTATATAGTATTAGGTTATAGCGTATAACGTTATATAGTATTACGTTATATCGTATAACGTTATATAGTATTACCATATAACGTATAACGTTATATAGTATTAAGTTATAACGTATAACGTTATATAGTAATACGTTATAACGTATAACGTTATATAGTATTACGTTATAACGTATAACGTTATATAGTATTACGTTATGACGTATAACGTTATATAGTATTACCATATAACGTATAACGTTATATAGTATTACGTTATAACGTATAACATTATACAGTATTACGTTATAACGTATAACGTTATATAGTATTACCATATAACGTATAACGTTATAGAGTATTACGTTATAACGTATAACGTTATATAGTATTACCATATAACGTATAACGTTATAGAGTATTACGTTATAACGTATAACGTTATATAGTATTACCATATAACGTATAACGTTATATAGTATTACGTAATAAGGTATAAAGTAATATAGTATTACGTTATGACGTATAACGTTATATAGTATTACGTTATAACGTATAGAGTAATATAGTATTATGTTATGACGTATAACGTTATATAGTATTACGTTATAACGTATAGAGTAATATAGTATTATGTTATGACGTATAACGTTATATAGTGTTACGTTATAGCGCATAACGTTATATAGAATTACGTTATGACGTATAACGTTATATAGTATTACCATATAACGTATAACGTTATATAGTATTAAGTTATAACGTATAACGTTATATAGTAGTACGTTATAACGTATAACGTTATATAGTATTACGTTATAACGTATAACGTTATATAGTATTACGTTATGACGTATAACGTTATATAGTATTAAGTGATAACGTATAACGTTATATAGTATTGCGTTATAACGTATAACGTTATATAGTATTACGTTATAGCGCATAACGTTATATAGAATTACGTTATGACGTATAACGTTATATAGTATTACCATATAACGTATAACGTTATATAGTATTAAGTTATAACGTATAACGTTATATAGTATTACCGTATAACGTATAACGTTATATAGTATTACGTTATAACGTATAACGTTATATAGTATTACGTTATAACGTATAACGTTATATAGTATTACGTTATAACGTATAACGTTATATAGTATTAAGTGATAACGTATAACGTTATATAGTATTGCGTTATAACGTATAACGTTATATAGTATTACCATATAACGTAAAACGTAATATAGTATTGCCATATATCGTATAGCGTTACATACTATTAAGTTATAACGTATAACGTTATATAGTATTACGTTATTACGTATAACGTTATATAGTATTACGTTATAACGCATAACGTTATATAGAATTACGATATGACGTATAACGTTATATAGTATTACGTTATAACGTATAACGTATAACGTTATATAGTATTACCATATAACGTATAACGTTATACAGTATTACGTTATAACGTATAACGTTATATAGTATTACGTTATAACGTATAACGTTATATAGTATTACCATATAACGTATAACGTTATATAGTATTAAGTTATAACGTATAACGTTATATAGTATTACCGTATAACGTATAACGTTATATAGTATTACGTTGTGACGTCTAACGTTATATAGTATTACCATATAACGTATAACGTTATATAGTATTACCATATAACGTATAACGTTATATAGTATTACGTTATAGCGCATAACGTTATATAGAATTACGTTATGACGTATAACGTTATATAGTATTACCATATAACGTATAACGTTATATAGTATTAAGTTATAACGTATAACGTTATATAGTATTACCGTATAACGTATAACGTTATATAGTATTACGTTGTGACGTCTAACGTTATATAGTATTACCATATAACGTATAACGTTATATAGTATTACCATATAACGTATAACGTTATATAGTATTACGTTATAACGTATAACGTTATATAGTATTAAGTGATAACGTATAACGTTATATAGTATTAAGTGATAACGTATAACGTTATATAGTATTGCGTTATAACGTATAACGTTATATAGTATTACCATATAACGTATAACGTTATATAGTATTACGTTATAACGTATAACGTATAACGTTATATAGTATTACCATATAACGTATAACGTTATACAGTATTACGTTATAACGTATAACGTTATATAGTATTACGTTATAACGTATAACGTTATATAGTATTACGTTATGACGTATAACGTTATATAGTATTACGTTATAACGTATAACGTTATATAGTATTACCATATAACGTATAACGTTATATAGTATTACGTTATAACTTATAACGTTATATAGTATTACGTTATAACGTATAACGTTATATAGTATTACGTTATAACGTATAGCTTTATATAGTATTACGTTATGACGTATAACGTTATATAGTATTACCGTATAACGTATAACGTTATATAGTATTACGTTATAACGTATAACGTTATATAGTGTTACGTAATAACGTATAAAGTAATATAGTATTACGTTATGACGTATGACGTTATATAGTGTTACCATATAACGTATAACGTTATATAGTATTAAGTGATAACGTATAACGTTATATAGTATTACGTTATGACGTATAACGTTATATAGTATTACCATATAACGTATAACGTTATATAGTATTACGTTATGACTTATAACGTTATATAGTATTACCATATAACGTATAACGTTATATAGTATTACCATATAACGTATAACGTTATATAGTATTACGTTATAACGAATAACGTTATATAGTATTACGTTATAACGTATAACGTTATATAGTATTACGTTATAACGTATAACGTTATATAGTATTACGTTATAACATATAACGTTATATAGTATTACGTTATAACGTATAGCTTTATATAGTATTACGTTATGACGTATAACGTTATATAGTATTACCATATAACGTATAACGTTATATAGTATTACGTTATGACTTATAACGTTATATAGTATTACCATATAACGTATAACGTTATATAGTATTACGTTATAGCGCATAACGTTATATAGAATTACGTTATGACGTATAACGTTATATAGTATTACCATATAACGTATAACGTTATATAGTATTACCATATAACGTATAACGTTATATAGTATTACGTTATAACGTATAACGTTATATAGTATTACGTTATAACGTATAACGTTATATAGTATTACATTATAACGTATAACGTTATATAGTATTAAGTGATAACGTATAACGTTATATAGTATTGCGTTATAACGTATAACGCTATATAGTATTACCATATAACGTAAAACGTAATATAGTATTGCCATATATCGTATAGCGTTACATACTATTAAGTTATAACGTATAACGTTATATAGTATTACGTTATTACGTATAACGTTATATAGTATTACGTTACAACGCATAACGTTATATAGAATTACGATATGACGTATAACGTTATATAGTATTACGTTATAACGTATAACGTGTAACGTTATATAGTATTACCATATAACGTATAACGTTATATAGTATTACGTTATAACGTATAACGTTATATAGTATTACGTTATAACGTATAACGTTATATAGTATTACGTTATGACGTATAACGTTATATAGTATTACCATATAACGTATAACGTTATATAGTATTACCATATAACTTATAACGTTATATAGTATTACGTTTTGACGTGTAACGTTATATAGTATTACCATATAACGTATAACGTTATATAGTATTAGGTTATAGCGTATAACGTTATATAGTATTACGTTATATCGTATAACGTTATATAGTATTACCATATAACGTATAACGTTATATAGTATTAAGTTATAACGTATAACGTTATATAGTAGTACGTTATAACGTATAACGTTATATAGTATTACGTTATAACGTATAACGTTATATAGTATTACGTTATGACGTATAACGTTATATAGTATTAAGTGATAACGTATAACGTTATATAGTATTGCGTTATAACGTATAACGTTATATAGTATTACCATATAACGTAAAACGTAATATAGTATTGCCATATATCGTATAGCGTTACATACTATTAAGTTATAACGTATAACGTTATATAGTATTACGTTATTACGTATAACGTTATATAGTATTAAGTTATAACGTATAACGTTATATAGTAATACGTTATAACGTATAACGTTATATAGTATTACGTTATAACGTATAACGTTATATAGTATTACGTTATGACGTATAACGTTATATAGTATTACCTTATAACGTATAACGTTATATAGTATTACGTTATAACGTATAACATTATACAGTATTACGTTATAACGTATAACGTTATATAGTATTACCATATAACGTATAACGTTATATAGTATTATGGTATAAAGCATAACGTTATATAGTATTACGTTATAAACTATAACGTTATATAGTATTACCATATAAGGTATAACGTTATATAGTATTACCATATAACGTATAACGTTATAGAGTATTATGTTATAACGTATAACGTTATATAGTATTACCAAATAACGTATAACGTTATATAGTATTACGTTATAACGTATAACGTTATATAGTATTACGTTATAACGTATAACGTTATATAGTATTACGTTATATCGTATAACGTTATATGCTATTACCATATAACGTATAACGTTATATAGTATTACGTTGTAACGTATAACGTTATATAGTATTACCATATAACGTATAACGTTATATAGTATTACGTTATAACTTATAACGTTATATAGTATTACGTTATAACCTATAACGTTATATAGTATTACGTTATAACGTATAACATTATATAGTATTACGTTATAACGTATAGCTTTATTTAGTATTACGTTATGACGTATAACGTTATATAGTATTACCATATAACGTATAACGTTATATAGTATTAGGTTATAGCGTATAACGTTATATAGTATTACGTTATATCGTATAACGTTATATAGTATTACCATATAACGTATAACGTTATATAGTATTAAGTTATAACGTATAACGTTATATAGTAATACGTTATAACGTATAACGTTATATAGTATTACGTTATGACGTATAACGTTATATAGTATTACGTTATGACGTATAGAGTAATATAGTATTATGTTATGACGTATAACGTTATATAGTATTACGTTATAACGTATAGAGTAATATAGTATTATGTTATGACGTATAACGTTATATAGTGTTACCATATAACGCATAACGTTATATAGTATTAAGTGATAACGTATAACGTTATATAGTATTACGTTATAGCGCATAACGTTATATAGAATTACGTTATGACGTATAACGTTATATAGTATTACCATATAACGTATAACGTTATATAGTATTAAGTTATAACGTATAACGTTATATAGTATTACCGTATAACGTATAACGTTATATAGTATTACGTTGTGACGTCTAACGTTATATAGTATTACCATATAACGTATAACGTTATATAGTATTAGGTTATAGCGTATAACGTTATATAGTATTACGTTATATCGTATAACGTTATATAGTATTACCATATAACGTATAACGTTATATAGTATTAAGTTATAACGTATAACGTTATATAGTATTAAGTTATAACGTATAACGTTATATAGTAATACGTTATAACGTATAACGTTATATAGTATTACCGTATAACGTATAACGTTATATAGTATTACGTTGTGACGTCTAACGTTATATAGTATTACCATATAACGTATAACGTTATATAGTATTACCATATAACGTATAACGTTATATAGTATTACGTTATAACGTATAACGTTATATAGTATTACGTTATAACGTATAACGTTATATAGTATTAAGTGATAACGTATAACGTTATATAGTATTGCGTTATAACGTATAACGTTATATAGTATTACCATATAACGTATAACGTTATATAGTATTACGTTATAACGTATAACGTATAACGTTATATAGTATTACCATATAACGTATAACGTTATACAGTATTACGTTATAACGTATAACGTTATATAGTATTACGTTATAACGTATAACGTTATATAGTATTACGTTATGACGTATAACGTTATATAGTATTACGTTATAACGTATAACGTTATATAGTATTACCATATAACGTATAACGTTATATAGTATTACGTTATAACTTATAACGTTATATAGTATTACGTTATAACGTATAACGTTATATAGTATTACGTTATAACGTATAGCTTTATATAGTATTACGTTATGACGTATAACGTTATATAGTATTACCGTATAACGTATAACGTTATATAGTATTACGTTATAACGTATAACGTTATATAGTGTTACGTAATAACGTATAAAGTAATATAGTATTACGTTATGACGTATGACGTTATATAGTGTTACCATATAACGTATAACGTTATATAGTATTAAGTGATAACGTATAACGTTATATAGTATTACGTTATGACGTATAACGTTATATAGTATTACCATATAACGTATAACGTTATATAGTATTACGTTATGACTTATAACGTTATATAGTATTACCATATAACGTATAACGTTATATAGTATTACCATATAACGTATAACGTTATATAGTATTACGTTATAACGAATAACGTTATATAGTATTACGTTATAACGTATAACGTTATATAGTATTACGTTATAACGTATAACGTTATATAGTATTACGTTATAACATATAACGTTATATAGTATTACGTTATAACGTATAGCTTTATATAGTATTACGTTATGACGTATAACGTTATATAGTATTACCATATAACGTATAACGTTATATAGTATTACGTTATGACTTATAACGTTATATAGTATTACCATATAACGTATAACGTTATATAGTATTACGTTATAGCGCATAACGTTATATAGAATTACGTTATGACGTATAACGTTATATAGTATTACCATATAACGTATAACGTTATATAGTATTACCATATAACGTATAACGTTATATAGTATTACGTTATAACGTATAACGTTATATAGTATTACGTTATAACGTATAACGTTATATAGTATTACATTATAACGTATAACGTTATATAGTATTAAGTGATAACGTATAACGTTATATAGTATTGCGTTATAACGTATAACGCTATATAGTATTACCATATAACGTAAAACGTAATATAGTATTGCCATATATCGTATAGCGTTACATACTATTAAGTTATAACGTATAACGTTATATAGTATTACGTTATTACGTATAACGTTATATAGTATTACGTTACAACGCATAACGTTATATAGAATTACGATATGACGTATAACGTTATATAGTATTACGTTATAACGTATAACGTGTAACGTTATATAGTATTACCATATAACGTATAACGTTATATAGTATTACGTTATAACGTATAACGTTATATAGTATTACGTTATAACGTATAACGTTATATAGTATTACGTTATGACGTATAACGTTATATAGTATTACGTTATAACGTATAACGTTATATAGTATTACCATATAACGTATAACGTTATATAGTATTACGTTATAACTTATAACGTTATATAGTATTACGTTATAACGTATAACGTTATATAGTATTACGTTATAACGTATAGCTTTATATAGTATTACGTTATGACGTATAACGTTATATAGTATTACCGTATAACGTATAACGTTATATAGTATTACGTTATAACGTATAACGTTATATAGTGTTACGTAATAACGTATAAAGTAATATAGTATTACGTTATGACGTATGACGTTATATAGTGTTACCATATAACGTATAACGTTATATAGTATTAAGTGATAACGTATAACGTTATATAGTATTACGTTATGACGTATAACGTTATATAGTATTACCATATAACGTATAACGTTATATAGTATTACGTTATGACTTATAACGTTATATAGTATTACCATATAACGTATAACGTTATATAGTATTACCATATAACGTATAACGTTATATAGTATTACGTTATAACGAATAACGTTATATAGTATTACGTTATAACGTATAACGTTATATAGTATTACGTTATAACGTATAACGTTATATAGTATTACGTTATAACATATAACGTTATATAGTATTACGTTATAACGTATAGCTTTATATAGTATTACGTTATGACGTATAACGTTATATAGTATTACCATATAACGTATAACGTTATATAGTATTACGTTATGACTTATAACGTTATATAGTACTACCATATAACGTATAACGTTATATAGTATTACGTTATAGCGCATAACGTTATATAGAATTACGTTATGACGTATAACGTTATATAGTATTACCATATAACGTATAACGTTATATAGTATTACGTTCTAGCGCATAACGTTATATAGAATTACGTTATGACGTATAACGTTATATAGTATTACGTTATAACGAATAACGTTATATAGTATTACGTTATAACGTATAACGTTATATAGTATTACGTTATAACGTATAACGTTATATAGTATTACGTTATAACATATAACGTTATATAGTATTACGTTATAACGTATAGCTTTATATAGTATTACGTTATGACGTATAACGTTATATAGTATTACCATATAACGTATAACGTTATATAGTATTACGTTATAACGTATAACGTTATATAGTATTACATTATAACGTATAACGTTATATAGTATTAAGTGATAACGTATAACATTATATAGTATTGCGTTATAACGTATAACGCTATATAGTATTACCATATAACGTAAAACGTAAAATAGTATTGCTATATATCGTATAGCGTTACATACTATTAAGTTATAACGTATAACGTTATATAGTATTACGTTATTACGTATAACGTTATATAGTATTACGTTACAACGCATAACGTTATATAGAATTACGATATGACGTATAACGTTATATAGTATTACGTTATAACGTATAACGTATAACGTTATATAGTATTACCATATAACGTATAACGTTATATAGTATTACGTTATAACGTATAACGTTATATAGTATTACGTTATAACGTATAACGTTATATAGTATTACGTTATGACGTATAACGTTATATAGTATTACCATATAACGTATAACGTTATATAGTATTACCATATAACTTATAACGTTATATAGTATTACGTTTTGACGTGTAACGTTATATAGTATTACCATATAACGTAAAACGTAATATAGTATTGCCATATATCGTATAGCGTTACATACTATTAAGTTATAACGTATAACGTTATATAGTATTACGTTATTACGTATAACGTTATATAGTATTAAGTTATAACGTATAACGTTATATAGTAATACGTTATAACGTATAACGTTATATAGTATTACGTTATAACGTATAACGTTATATAGTATTACGTTATGACGTATAACGTTATATAGTATTACCTTATAACGTATAACGTTATATAGTATTACGTTATGACGTATAACGTTATATAGTATTAAGTGATAACGTATAACGTTATATAGTATTGCGTTATAACGTATAACGTTATATAGTATTACCATATAACGTAAAACGTAATATAGTATTGCCATATATCGTATAGCGTTACATACTATTAAGTTATAACGTATAACGTTATATAGTATTACGTTATTACGTATAACGTTATATAGTATTAAGTTATAACGTATAACGTTATATAGTAATACGTTATAACGTATAACGTTATATAGTATTACGTTATAACGTATAACGTTATATAGTATTACGTTATGACGTATAAAGTTATATAGTATTACCTTATAACGTATAACGTTATATAGTATTACGTTATAACGTATAACGTTATATAGTATTACCATATAACGTAAAACGTAATATAGTATTGCCATATATCGTATAGCGTTACATACTATTAAGTTATAACGTATAACGTTATATAGTATTACGTTATGACGTATAACGTTATATAGTATTACCTTATAACGTATAACGTTATATAGTATTACGTTATAACGTATAACATTATACAGTATTACGTTATAACGTATAACGTTATATAGTGGTACGTAATAACGTATAAAGTAATATAGTATTACGTTATGACGTATAACGTTATATAGTGTTACCATATAACGTATAACGTTATATAGTATTAAGTGATAACGTATAACGTTATATAGTATTGCGTTATAACGTATAACGTTATATAGTATTACGTTATGACGTATAACGTTATATGGTATTACCATATAACGTATAACGTTATATAGTATTACCATATAACGTATAACGTTATATAGTATTACGTTATAAAGTATAACGTTATATAGTATTACGTTATAACGTATAACGTTATATAGTATTACGTTATAACGTATAACGTTATATGCTATTACCATATAACGTATAACGTTATATAGTATTACGTTATAACGTATAACGTTATATAGTATTACCATATAACGTATAACGTTATATAGTATTACGTTATAACTTATAACGTTATATAGTATTACGTTATAACGTATAACGTTATATAGTATTACGTTATAACGTATAACGTTATATAGTATTACGTTATAACGTATAGCTTTATATAGTATTACGTTATGACGCATAACGTTATATAGTATTACCATATAACGTATGATGTTATATAGTATTACGTTACAACGTATAACGTTATATAGTATTACGTTATGACGTATAACGTTATATGGTATTACCATATAGCGTATAACGTTATATAATATTACGTTATAACGTATAACGTTATATAGTATTACGTTATAACGTATAACGTCATATAGTATTACGTTATAACGTATAACGTTATATAGTAATACCATATAAAGTATAACGTTATATAGTATTACGTTATAAAGTATAACGTTATATAGTATTACGTTATAACGTATAACGTTATATAGTATTACGTTATAACGTATAACGTTATATAGTATTACGTTATAACGTATAACATTATATAGTATTACGTTATAACGTATAACGTTATATAGTATTACGTTATAACGTATAACGTTATATAGTATTACGTTATAACGTATAACGTTATCTAGTATTACCATATAACGTACAGAGTTATATAGAATTACGTTATGACGTATAGCTTTATATAGTATTACGTTATGACGTATAACGTTATATAGTATTACCATATAACGTATAACGTTATAGAGTATTACGTTTTAACGTATAACGTTATATAGTATTACGTAATAACGTATAACGTTATATAGTATTACCATATAACGTATAACGTTATATAGTATTGCGTTATAACGTATAGCTATATATAGTATTACGTTATGACGTATAACGTTATATGGTATTACCATATAGCGTATAACGTTATATAATATTACGTTATAACGTATAACGTTATATAGTATTACGTTATAACGTATAACGTCATATAGTATTACGTTATAACGTATAACGTTATATAGTAATACCATATAAAGTATAACGTTATATAGTATTACGTTATAACGTATAACGTTATATAGTATTACGTTATAACGTATAACGTTATATAGTATTACGTTATAACGTATAACATTATATAGTATTACGTTATAACGTATAGAGTAATATAGTATTATGTTATGACGTATAACGTTATATAGTGTTACCATATAACGCATAACGTTATATAGTATTAAGTGATAACGTATAACGTTATATAGTATTAGCATATAACGTATAACGTTATATAGTATTATGTTATAACGTATAACGTTATATAGTATTACGTTATAACGTATAACGTTATTTAGTATTACCATATAACGTATAACGTTATATAGTATTACGTTATAACGTATAACATTATATAGTATTACGTTATAACGTATAACGTTATATAGTACTACCATATAACGTATAACGTTATATAGTATTGCGTTATAACGTATAGCTTTATATAGTATTACGTTATGACGTATAACGTTATATAGTATTACGTTATAGCGTATAATGTTATATAGTATTACGATATAACGTATAACGTTATATAGTATTACGTTATGACGTATAACGTTATATAGTATTACCATATAACGTATAACGTTATAGAGTATTACGTTTTAACGTATAACGTTATATAGTATTACGATATAACGTATAACGTTATATAGTATTACGTTATGACGTATAACGTTATATAGTATTACCATATAACGTATAACGTTATAGAGTATTACGTTTTAACGTATAACGTTATATAGTATTACGTTATAACGTATAACGTTATATAGTATTACGTTATAACGTATAACGTTATATAGTATTACGTAATAACGTACAAAGTAATATAGTATTACGTTATGACGTATAACGTTATATAGTATTACGTTATAGCGTATAATGTTATATAGTATTACGATATAACGTATAACGTTATATAGTATTACGTTATGACGTCTAACGTTATATAGTATTACCATATAACGTATAACGTTATATAGTATTACGTTATAGCGTATAATGTTATATAGTATTACGATATAACGTATAACGTTATATAGTATTACGATATAACGTATAACGTTATATAGTATTACCATATAACGTATAACGTTATATAGTATTACGTTATAACGTATAACGTTATATAGTATTACGTTATAACGTATAACGTTATATAGTATTACGTTATAACGTATAACGTTATATAGTATTACCATATAACGTATAACGTTATATAGTATTACGTTATAACTTATAACGTTATATAGTATTACGTTATAACGTATAACGTTATATAGTATTACGTTATGACGTATAACGTTATATAGTATTACCATATAACGTATAACGTTATAGAGTATTACGTTTTAACGTATAACGTTATATAGTATTACGATATAACGTATAACGTTATATAGTATTACGTTATGACGTATAACGTTATATAGTATTACCATATAACGTATAACGTTATAGAGTATTACGTTTTAACGTATAACGTTATATAGTATTACGTTATAACGTATAACGTTATATAGTATTACGTTATAACGTATAACGTTATATAGTATTACCATATAACGTATAACGTTATATAGTATTACGTTATAACTTATAACGTTATATAGTATTACGTTATAACGTATAACGTTATATAGTATTACGTTATAACGTATAACGTTATATAGTATTACTTTATAACGTATAACGTTATATAGTATTACGTTATAACGTATAACGTTATATAGTATTACGTAATAACGTATAAAGTAATATAGTATTACGTTATGACGTATAACGTTATATAGTATTACGTTATAGCGTATAATGTTATATAGTATTACGATATAACGTATAACGTTATATAGTATTACGTTATGACGTCTAACGTTATATAGTATTACCATATAACGTATAACGTTATATAGTATTACGTTATAGCGTATAATGTTATATAGTATTACGATATAACGTATAACGTTATATAGTATTACGTTATGACGTATAACGTTATATAGTATTACCATATAACGTATAACGTTATAGAGTATTACGTTTTAACGTATAACGTTATATAGTATTACGTTATGACGTCTAACGTTATGTAGTATTACCATATAACGTATAACGTTATATAGTATTACGTTATAGCGTATAATGTTATATAGTATTACGATATAACGTATAACGTTATATAGTATTACGTTATGACGTCTAACGTTATATAGTATTACCATATAACGTATAACGTTATATAGTATTACGTTATAGCGTATAATGTTATATAGTATTACGATATAACGTATAACGTTATATAGTATTACGATATAACGTATAACGTTATATAGTATTACCATATAACGTATAACGTTATATAGTATTACGTTATAACGTATAACGTTATATAGTATTACGTTATAACGTATAACGTTATATAGTATTACGTTATAACGTATAACGTTATATAGTATTACCATATAACGTATAACGTTATATAGTATTACGTTATAACTTATAACGTTATATAGTATTACGTTATAACGTATAACGTTATATAGTATTACGTTATAACGTATAACGTTATATAGTATTACTTTATAACGTATAACGTTATATAGTATTACGTTATAACGTATAACGTTATATAGTATTACTTTATAACGTATAACGTTATATAGTATTACGTTATAACGTATAACGTTATGTAGTTTTACGTTATGACGTATAACGTTATATAGTATTACCATATAACGTAAAACGTAATATAGTATTGCCATATATCGTATAGCGTTACATACTATTAAGTTATAACGTATAACGTTATATAGTATTACGTTATTACGTATAACGTTATATAGTATTACGTTATAACGCATAACGTTATATAGAATTACGATATGACGTATAACGTTATATAGTATTACGTTATAACGTATAACGTATAACGCTATATAGTATTACCATATAACGCGTAACGTTATATAGTATTACGATATAACGTATAACGATATATAGTATTACGTTATAACGTATAACGTTATATAGTATTACGTTATGACGTATAACGTTATATAGTATTACCATATAACGTATAACGTTATATAGTATTACCATATAACTTGTAACGTTATATAGTATTACGTTTTGACGTGTAACGTTATATAGTATTACCATATAACGTATAACGTTATATAGTATTACCATATAACATATAACGTTATATAGTATTACGTTATAACGTATAACGTTATATAGTATTACGTTATAACGTAAAACATTATACAGTATTACGTTATAACCTATAACGTTATATAGTATTACCATATAACGTATAACGTTATATAGTATTATGGTATAAAGCATAACGTTATATAGTATTACGTTATAACGTATAACGTTATATAGTATTACCATATAACGTATAACGTTATATAGTATTACGTTATAACTTATAACGTTATATAGTATTACGTTATAACGTATAACGTTATATAGTATTACGTTATAACGTATAACGTTATAGAGTATTACTTTATAACGTATAACGTTATATAGTATTACGTTATAACGTATAACGTTATATAGTATTACTTTATAACGTATAACGTTATATAGTATTACGTTATAACGTATAACGTTATGTAGTTTTACGTTATGACGTATAACGTTATATAGTATTACCATATAACGTAAAACGTAATATAGTATTGCCATATATCGTATAGCGTTACATACTATTAAGTTATAACGTATAACGTTATATAGTATTACGTTATAACGTATAACGTATAACGTTATATAGTATTACCATATAACGTATAACGTTATACAGTATTACGTTATAACGTATAACGTTATATAGTATTACGTTATAACGTATAACGTTATATAGTATTACGTTATGACGTATAACGTTATATAGTATTACGTTATAACGTATAACGTTATATAGTATTACCATATAACGTATAACGTTATATAGTATTACGTTATAACTTATAACGTTATATAGTATTACGTTATAACGTATAACGTTATATAGTATTACGTTATAACGTATAGCTTTATATAGTATTACGTTATGACGTATAACGTTATATAGTATTACCGTATAACGTATAACGTTATATAGTATTACGTTATAACGTATAACGTTATATAGTGTTACGTAATAACGTATAAAGTAATATAGTATTACGTTATGACGTATGACGTTATATAGTGTTACCATATAACGTATAACGTTATATAGTATTAAGTGATAACGTATAACGTTATATAGTATTACGTTATGACGTATAACGTTATATAGTATTACCATATAACGTATAACGTTATATAGTATTACGTTATGACTTATAACGTTATATAGTATTACCATATAACGTATAACGTTATATAGTATTACCATATAACGTATAACGTTATATAGTATTACGTTATAACGAATAACGTTATATAGTATTACGTTATAACGTATAACGTTATATAGTATTACGTTATAACGTATAACGTTATATAGTATTACGTTATAACATATAACGTTATATAGTATTACGTTATAACGTATAGCTTTATATAGTATTACGTTATGACGTATAACGTTATATAGTATTACCATATAACGTATAACGTTATATAGTATTACGTTATGACTTATAACGTTATATAGTATTACCATATAACGTATAACGTTATATAGTATT
Organism: Bombus flavifrons; assembly: GCF_040668555.2. Classification (NCBI taxonomy): domain Eukaryota; kingdom Metazoa; phylum Arthropoda; class Insecta; order Hymenoptera; family Apidae; genus Bombus; species Bombus flavifrons. Next base: position 2,516,870 of record NC_138455.1, on the reverse strand, counting down.
ACGTTATAGCGCATAACGTTATATAGAATTACGTTATGACGTATAACGTTATATAGTATTACCATATAACGTATAACGTTATATAGTATTACGTTATAGCGCATAACGTTATATAGAATTACGTTATGACGTATAACGTTATATAGTATTACGTTATAACGAATAACGTTATATAGTATTACGTTATAACGTATAACGTTATATAGTATTACGTTATAACGTATAACGTTATATAGTATTACGTTATAACATATAACGTTATATAGTATTACGTTATAACGTATAGCTTTATATAGTATTACGTTATGACGTATAACGTTATATAGTATTACCATATAACGTATAACGTTATATAGTATTACGTTATAACGTATAACGTTATATAGTATTACATTATAACGTATAACGTTATATAGTATTAAGTGATAACGTATAACATTATATAGTATTGCGTTATAACGTATAACGCTATATAGTATTACCATATAACGTAAAACGTAAAATAGTATTGCTATATATCGTATAGCGTTACATACTATTAAGTTATAACGTATAACGTTATATAGTATTACGTTATTACGTATAACGTTATATAGTATTACGTTACAACGCATAACGTTATATAGAATTACGATATGACGTATAACGTTATATAGTATTACGTTATAACGTATAACGTATAACGTTATATAGTATTACCATATAACGTATAACGTTATATAGTATTACGTTATAACGTATAACGTTATATAGTATTACGTTATAACGTATAACGTTATATAGTATTACGTTATGACGTACAACGTTATATAGTATTACCATATAACGTATAACGTTATATAGTATTACCATATAACTTATAACGTTATATAGTATTACGTTTTGACGTGTAACGTTATATAGTATTACCATATAACGTAAAACGTAATATAGTATTGCCATATATCGTATAGCGTTACATACTATTAAGTTATAACGTATAACGTTATATAGTATTACGTTATTACGTATAACGTTATATAGTATTAAGTTATAACGTATAACGTTATATAGTAATACGTTATAACGTATAACGTTATATAGTATTACGTTATAACGTATAACGTTATATAGTATTACGTTATGACGTATAACGTTATATAGTATTACCTTATAACGTATAACGTTATATAGTATTACGTTATGACGTATAACGTTATATAGTATTAAGTGATAACGTATAACGTTATATAGTATTGCGTTATAACGTATAACGTTATATAGTATTACCATATAACGTAAAACGTAATATAGTATTGCCATATATCGTATAGCGTTACATACTATTAAGTTATAACGTATAACGTTATATAGTATTACGTTATTACGTATAACGTTATATAGTATTAAGTTATAACGTATAACGTTATATAGTAATACGTTATAACGTATAACGTTATATAGTATTACGTTATAACGTATAACGTTATATAGTATTACGTTATGACGTATAAAGTTATATAGTATTACCTTATAACGTATAACGTTATATAGTATTACGTTATAACGTATAACGTTATATAGTATTACCATATAACGTAAAACGTAATATAGTATTGCCATATATCGTATAGCGTTACATACTATTAAGTTATAACGTATAACGTTATATAGTATTACGTTATGACGTATAACGTTATATAGTATTACCTTATAACGTATAACGTTATATAGTATTACGTTATAACGTATAACATTATACAGTATTACGTTATAACGTATAACGTTATATAGTGGTACGTAATAACGTATAAAGTAATATAGTATTACGTTATGACGTATAACGTTATATAGTGTTACCATATAACGTATAACGTTATATAGTATTAAGTGATAACGTATAACGTTATATAGTATTGCGTTATAACGTATAACGTTATATAGTATTACGTTATGACGTATAACGTTATATGGTATTACCATATAACGTATAACGTTATATAGTATTACCATATAACGTATAACGTTATATAGTATTACGTTATAAAGTATAACGTTATATAGTATTACGTTATAACGTATAACGTTATATAGTATTACGTTATAACGTATAACGTTATATGCTATTACCATATAACGTATAACGTTATATAGTATTACGTTATAACGTATAACGTTATATAGTATTACCATATAACGTATAACGTTATATAGTATTACGTTATAACTTATAACGTTATATAGTATTACGTTATAACGTATAACGTTATATAGTATTACGTTATAACGTATAACGTTATATAGTATTACGTTATAACGTATAGCTTTATATAGTATTACGTTATGACGCATAACGTTATATAGTATTACCATATAACGTATGATGTTATATAGTATTACGTTACAACGTATAACGTTATATAGTATTACGTTATGACGTATAACGTTATATGGTATTACCATATAGCGTATAACGTTATATAATATTACGTTATAACGTATAACGTTATATAGTATTACGTTATAACGTATAACGTCATATAGTATTACGTTATAACGTATAACGTTATATAGTAATACCATATAAAGTATAACGTTATATAGTATTACGTTATAAAGTATAACGTTATATAGTATTACGTTATAACGTATAACGTTATATAGTATTACGTTATAACGTATAACGTTATATAGTATTACGTTATAACGTATAACATTATATAGTATTACGTTATAACGTATAACGTTATATAGTATTACGTTATAACGTATAACGTTATATAGTATTACGTTATAACGTATAACGTTATCTAGTATTACCATATAACGTACAGAGTTATATAGAATTACGTTATGACGTATAGCTTTATATAGTATTACGTTATGACGTATAACGTTATATAGTATTACCATATAACGTATAACGTTATAGAGTATTACGTTTTAACGTATAACGTTATATAGTATTACGTAATAACGTATAACGTTATATAGTATTACCATATAACGTATAACGTTATATAGTATTGCGTTATAACGTATAGCTATATATAGTATTACGTTATGACGTATAACGTTATATGGTATTACCATATAGCGTATAACGTTATATAATATTACGTTATAACGTATAACGTTATATAGTATTACGTTATAACGTATAACGTCATATAGTATTACGTTATAACGTATAACGTTATATAGTAATACCATATAAAGTATAACGTTATATAGTATTACGTTATAACGTATAACGTTATATAGTATTACGTTATAACGTATAACGTTATATAGTATTACGTTATAACGTATAACATTATATAGTATTACGTTATAACGTATAGAGTAATATAGTATTATGTTATGACGTATAACGTTATATAGTGTTACCATATAACGCATAACGTTATATAGTATTAAGTGATAACGTATAACGTTATATAGTATTAGCATATAACGTATAACGTTATATAGTATTATGTTATAACGTATAACGTTATATAGTATTACGTTATAACGTATAACGTTATTTAGTATTACCATATAACGTATAACGTTATATAGTATTACGTTATAACGTATAACATTATATAGTATTACGTTATAACGTATAACGTTATATAGTACTACCATATAACGTATAACGTTATATAGTATTGCGTTATAACGTATAGCTTTATATAGTATTACGTTATGACGTATAACGTTATATAGTATTACGTTATAGCGTATAATGTTATATAGTATTACGATATAACGTATAACGTTATATAGTATTACGTTATGACGTATAACGTTATATAGTATTACCATATAACGTATAACGTTATAGAGTATTACGTTTTAACGTATAACGTTATATAGTATTACGATATAACGTATAACGTTATATAGTATTACGTTATGACGTATAACGTTATATAGTATTACCATATAACGTATAACGTTATAGAGTATTACGTTTTAACGTATAACGTTATATAGTATTACGTTATAACGTATAACGTTATATAGTATTACGTTATAACGTATAACGTTATATAGTATTACCATATAACGTATAACGTTATATAGTATTACGTTATAACTTATAACGTTATATAGTATTACGTTATAACGTATAACGTTATATAGTATTACGTTATAACGTATAACGTTATATAGTATTACTTTATAACGTATAACGTTATATAGTATTACGTTATAACGTATAACGTTATATAGTATTACGTAATAACGTATAAAGTAATATAGTATTACGTTATGACGTATAACGTTATATAGTATTACGTTATAGCGTATAATGTTATATAGTATTACGATATAACGTATAACGTTATATAGTATTACGTTATGACGTCTAACGTTATATAGTATTACCATATAACGTATAACGTTATATAGTATTACGTTATAGCGTATAATGTTATATAGTATTACGATATAACGTATAACGTTATATAGTATTACGTTATGACGTATAACGTTATATAGTATTACCATATAACGTATAACGTTATAGAGTATTACGTTTTAACGTATAACGTTATATAGTATTACGTTATGACGTCTAACGTTATGTAGTATTACCATATAACGTATAACGTTATATAGTATTACGTTATAGCGTATAATGTTATATAGTATTACGATATAACGTATAACGTTATATAGTATTACGTTATGACGTCTAACGTTATATAGTATTACCATATAACGTATAACGTTATATAGTATTACGTTATAGCGTATAATGTTATATAGTATTACGATATAACGTATAACGTTATATAGTATTACGATATAACGTATAACGTTATATAGTATTACCATATAACGTATAACGTTATATAGTATTATGGTATAAAGCATAACGTTATATAGTATTACGTTATAAACTATAACGTTATATAGTCTTACGTTATAACTTATAACGTTATATCGTATTACGTTATAACGTATAACGTTATATAGTATTACGTTATGTCGTATAACGTTATATAGTATTACCATATAACGTATAACGTTATATAGTATTACGTTATAACGTATAACGTTATATAGTGTTACGTAATAACGTATAAAGTAATATAGTATTACGTTATGACGTATAACGTTATATAGTGTTACCATATAACGTATAACGTTATATAGTATTAAGTGATAACGTATAACGTTATATAGTATTGCGTTATAACGTATAACGTTATATAGTATTACGTTATGACGTATAACGTTATATGGTATTACCATATAACGTATAACGTTATATAGTATTACGTTATAAAGCATAACGTTATATAGTATTACCATATAACGTATAGCGCTATATAGTATTACGTTATAACGCATAACGTTATATAGTATTACGTTATAACGTATAAAGTAATATAGGATTACGTTATGACGTATAACGTTATATAGTGTTACCATATAACGTATAACGTTATATAGTATTAAGTGATAACGTATAACGTTATATAGTATTACCATATAACGTATAACGTTATATAGTCTTACGTTATAACTTATAACGTTATATAGTATTACGTTATAACGTATAACGTTATATAGTATTACGTTATAACGTATAACGTTATATAGTATTACGTTATAACGTATAAAGTTATATAGGATTACGTTATAACGTATAGCTTTATATAGTATTACGTTATGACGTATAACGTTATATAGTATTACCATATAACGTATAACGTTATATAGTATTACGTTATAACGTATAACGTTATATAGTGTTACGTAATAACGTATAAAGTAATATAGTATTACGTTATGACGTATAACGTTATATAGTGTTACCATATAACGTATAACGTTATATAGTATTAAGTGATAACGTATAACGTTATATAGTATTGCGTTATAACGTATAACGTTATATAGTATTACGTTATAAAGTATAACGTTATATAGTATTACGTTATAACGTATAACGTTATATAGTATTACGTTATAACGTATAACGTTATATAGTATTACGTTATAACGTATAGCTTTATATAGTATTACGTTATGACGTATGACGTTATATAGTATTACCATATAACGTATAACGTTATATAGTATTACGTTATAAAGAATAACGTTATATACTATTACGTTATAACGTATAACGTTATATAGTATTACGTTATAACGTATAACGTTATATGCTATTACCATATAACGTATAACGTTATATAGTATTACGTTATAACGTATAACGTTATATAGTATTACCATATAACGAATAACGTTATATAGTATTACGTTATAACTTATAACGTTATATAGTATTACGTTATAACGTATAACGTTATATAGTATTACGTTATAACGTATAGCTTTATATAGTATTACGTTATGACGTATGACGTTATATAGTATTACCATATAACGTATAACGTTATATAGTATTACGTTATAAAGTATAACGTTATATACTATTACGTTATAACGTATAACGTTATATAGTATTACCTTATAACGTATAACGTTATATAGTATTACGTTATAACGTATAGCTTTATATAGTATTACGTTATGACGCATAACGTTATATAGTATTACGTTATAACGTATAGCTTTATATAGTATTACGTTTGAAGTATGACGTTATATAGTATTACCATATAACGTATAACGTTATATAGTATTACGTTATAACGTATAACGTTATATAGTATTACGTTATAAAGTATAACGTTATATAGTATTACCATATAACGTATAACGTTATATAGTATTACGTTATAACTTATAACGTTATATAGTATTACGTTATAACGTATAACGTTATATAGTATTACGTTATAACGTATAACGTTATATAGTATTACGTTATGACGTATAGCTTTATATAGTATTACGTTATGACGTATAACGTTATATAGTATTACTATATAACGTATAACGTTATAGAGTATTACGTTATGACGTATAACGTTATATAGTATTACGCAATAAGGTATAAAGTAATATAGTATTACGTTATGACGTATAACGTTATATAGTGTTACCATATAACGTATAACGTTATATAATATTACGTTATAAAGTATAACGTTATCTAGTATTACCATATAACGTATAGAGTTATATAGTATTACGTTATGACGTATAGCTTTATATAGTATTACGTTATGACGTATAACGTTATATAGTATTACCATATAACGTATAACGTTATATAGTATTACCATATAACGTATAGCGTTATATAGTATTACGTTATGACGTATAGCTTTATATAGTATTACGTTATGACGTATAACGTTATATAGTATTACCATATAACGTATAACGTTATAGAGTATTACGTTATGACGTATAACGTTATATAGTATTACCATATAACGTATAACGTTATATAGTATTACGTTATAAAGTATAACGTTATATAGTATTACCATATAACGTATAACGTTATATAGTATTACGTTATAACGTATAACGTTATATAGTATTACCATATAACGAATAACGTTATATAGTATTACGTTATAACTTATAACGTTATATAGTATTACGTTATAACGTATAACGTTATATAGTATTACGTTATAACGTATAACGTTATATAGTATTACTTTATAACGTATAACGTTATATAGTATTACGTTATAACGTATAACGTTATATAGTATTACCATATAACGTATAGCGTTATATAGTATTACGTTATGACGTATAGCTTTATATAGTATTACGTTATGACGTATGACGTTATATAGTATTACCATATAACGTATAACGTTATATAGTATTACGTTATAAAGAATAACGTTATATACTATTACGTTATAACGTATAACGTTATATAGTATTACGTTATAACGTATAACGTTATATGCTATTACCATATAACGTATAACGTTATATAGTATTCCGTTATAACGTATAACGTTATATAGTATTACCATATAACGAATAACGTTATATAGTATTACGTTATAACTTATAACGTTATATAGTATTACGTTATAACGTATAACGTTATATAGTATTACGTTATAACGTATAACGTTATATAGTATTACTTTATAACGTATAACGTTATATAGTATTACGTTATAACGTATAACGTTATATAGTTTTACGTTATGACGTATAACGTAATATAGTATTACCATATAACGTATAACGTTATATAGTATTAAGTAATAACGTATAACGTTATATAGTATGACGTTATGACGTATAACGTTATAAAGTATTACCATATAACGTATAACGTTATATAGTATTACGTTGTAACGTATAACGTTATATAGTATTACGTTATAACGTATAACGTTATATAGTATTACGTTATGACGTATAACGTTATATAGTATTACCATATAACGTATAACGTTATATAGTATTACCATATAACTTATAACGTCATATAGTATTACGTTTTGACGTGTAACGTTATATAGTATTACCATATAACGTATAACGTTATATAGTATTACGTTATAGCGTATAACGTTATATAGTATTACGTTATATCGTATAACGTTATATAGTATTACCATATAACGTATAACGGTATATAGTATTAAGTTATAACGTATAACGTTATATAGTAATACGTTATAACGTATAACGTTATATAGTATGACGTTATAACGTATAACGTTATATAGTATTACGTTATGACGTATAACGTTATATAGTATTACCATATAACGTATAACGTTATATAGTATTACGTTATAACGTATAACATTATACAGTATTACGTTATAACGTATAACGTTATATAGTATTACCATATAACGTATAACGTTATATAGTATTATGGTCTAAAGCATAACGTTATATAGTATTACGTTATAAACTATAACGTTATATAGTATTACCATATAACGTATAACGTTATATAGTATTACCATATAACGTATAACGTTATAGAGTATTACGTTATAACGTATAACGTTATATAGTATTACCATATAACGTATAACGTTATAGAGTATTACGTTTTAACGTATAACGTTATATAGTATTACCATATAACGTATAACGTTATACAGTATTACGTTATGACGTATAACGTTATATAGTATTACGCAATAAGGTATAAAGTAATATAGTATTACGTTATGACGTATAACGTTATATAGTGTTACCATATAACGTATAACGTTATATAATATTACGTTATAAAGTATAACGTTATCTAGTATTACCATATAACGTATAGAGTTATATAGTATTACGTTATGACGTATAGCTTTATATAGTATTACGTTATGACGTATAACGTTATATAGTATTACCATATAACGTATAACGTTATATAGTATTACCATATAACGTATAGCGTTATATAGTATTACGTTATGACGTATAGCTTTATATAGTATTACGTTATGACGTATAACGTTATATAGTATTACCATATAACGTATAACGTTATTGAGTATTACGTTATGACGTATAACGTTATATAGTATTACCATATAACGTATAACGTTATATAGTATTACGTTATAAAGTATAACGTTATATAGTATTACCATATAACGTATAACGTTATATAGTATTACGTTATAACTTATAACGTTATATAGTATTACGTTATAACGTATAACGTTATATAGTATTGCGTTATAACGTATAACGTTATATAGTATTACTTTATAACGTATAACGTTATATAGTATTACGTTATAACGTATAACGTTATATAGTTTTACGTTATGACGTATAACGTAATATAGTATTACCATATAACGTATAACGTTATATAGTATTAAGTAATAACGTATAACGTTATATAGTATGACGTTATGACGTATAACGTTATAAAGTATTACCATATAACGTATAACGTTATATAGTATTACGTTATAACGTATAACGTTATATAGTATTACGTTATAACGTATAACGTTATATAGTATTACGTTATGACGTATAACGTTATATAGTATTACCATATAACGTATAACGTTATATAGTATTACCATATAACTTATAACGTCATATAGTATTACGTTTTGACGTGTAACGTTATATAGTATTACCATATAACGTATAACGTTATATAGTATTACGTTATAGCGTATAACGTTATATAGTATTACGTTATATCGTATAACGTTATATAGTATTACCATATAACGTATAACGGTATATAGTATTAAGTTATAACGTATAACGTTATATAGTAATACGTTATAACGTATAACGTTATATAGTATGACGTTATAACGTATAACGTTATATAGTATTACGTTATGACGTATAACGTTATATAGTATTACCATATAACGTATAACGTTATATAGTATTACGTTATAACGTATAACATTATACAGTATTACGTTATAACGTATAACGTTATATAGTATTACCATATAACGTATAACGTTATATAGTATTATGGTCTAAAGCATAACGTTATATAGTATTACGTTATAAACTATAACGTTATATAGTATTACCATATAACGTATAACGTTATATAGTATTACCATATAACGTATAACGTTATAGAGTATTACGCTATAACGTATAACGTTATATAGTATTACCATATAACGTATAACGTTATAGAGTATTACGTTTTAACGTATAACGTTATATAGTATTACCATATAACGTATAACGTTATACAGTATTACGTTATGACGTATAACGTTATATAGTATTACGCAATAAGGTATAAAGTAATATAGTATTACGTTATGACGTATAACGTTATATAGTGTTACCATATAACGTATAACGTTATATAATATTACGTTATAAAGTATAACGTTATCTAGTATTACCATATAACGTATAGAGTTATATAGTATTACGTTATGACGTATAGCTTTATATAGTATTACGTTATGACGTATAACGTTATATAGTATTACCATATAACGTATAACGTTATATAGTATTACCATATAACGTATAGCGTTATATAGTATTACGTTATGACGTATAGCTTTATATAGTATTACGTTATGACGTATAACGTTATATAGTATTACCATATAACGTATAACGTTATTGAGTATTACGTTATGACGTATAACGTTATATAGTATTACCATATAACGTATAACGTTATATAGTATTACGTTATAAAGTATAACGTTATATAGTATTACCATATAACGTATAACGTTATATAGTATTACGTTATAACTTATAACGTTATATAGTATTACGTTATAACGTATAACGTTATATAGTATTACGTTATAACGTATAACGTTATATAGTATTACTTTATAACGTATAACGTTATATAGTATTACGTTATAACGTATAACGTTATATAGTTTTACGTTATGACGTATAACGTAATATAGTATTACCATATAACGTATAACGTTATATAGTATTAAGTAATAACGTATAACGTTATATAGTATGACGTTATGACGTATAACGTTATAAAGTATTACCATATAACGTATAACGTTATATAGTATTACGTTATAACGTATAACGTTATATAGTATTACGTTATAACGTATAACGTTATATAGTATTACGTTATGACGTATAACGTTATATAGTATTACCATATAACGTATAACGTTATATAGTATTACCATATAACTTATAACGTCATATAGTATTACGTTTTGACGTGTAACGTTATATAGTATTACCATATAACGTATAACGTTATATAGTATTACGTTATAGCGTATAACGTTATATAGTATTACGTTATATCGTATAACGTTATATAGTATTACCATATAACGTATAACGGTATATAGTATTAAGTTATAACGTATAACGTTATATAGTAATACGTTATAACGTATAACGTTATATAGTATGACGTTATAACGTATAACGTTATATAGTATTACGTTATGACGTATAACGTTATATAGTATTACCATATAACGTATAACGTTATATAGTATTACGTTATAACGTATAACATTATACAGTATTACGTTATAACGTATAACGTTATATAGTATTACCATATAACGTATAACGTTATATAGTATTATGGTCTAAAGCATAACGTTATATAGTATTACGTTATAAACTATAACGTTATATAGTATTACCATATAACGTATAACGTTATATAGTATTACCATATAACGTATAACGTTATAGAGTATTACGCTATAACGTATAACGTTATATAGTATTACCATATAACGTATAACGTTATAGAGTATTACGTTTTAACGTATAACGTTATATAGTATTACCATATAACGTATAACGTTATACAGTATTACGTTATGACGTATAACGTTATATAGTATTACGCAATAAGGTATAAAGTAATATAGTATTACGTTATGACGTATAACGTTATATAGTGTTACCATATAACGTATAACGTTATATAATATTACGTTATAAAGTATAACGTTATCTAGTATTACCATATAACGTATAGAGTTATATAGTATTACGTTATGACGTATAGCTTTATATAGTATTACGTTATGACGTATAACGTTATATAGTATTACCATATAACGTATAACGTTATATAGTATTACCATATAACGTATAGCGTTATATAGTATTACGTTATGACGTATAGCTTTATATAGTATTACGTTATGACGTATAACGTTATATAGTATTACCATATAACGTATAACGTTATAGAGTATTACGTTATGACGTATAACGTTATATAGTATTACCATATAACGTATAACGTTATATAGTATTACGTTATAAAGTATAACGTAATATAGTATTACCATATAACGTATAACGTTATATAGTATTAAGTAATAACGTATAACGTTATATAGTATTAAGTAATAACGTATAACGTTATATAGTATGACGTTATGACGTATAACGTTATAAAGTATTACCATATAACGTATAACGTTATAAAGTATTACCATATAACGTATAACGTTATATAGTATTACCATATAACGTATAACGTTATATAGTATTACGTTATAACTTATAACGTTATATAGTATTACGTTATAACGTATAACGTTATATAGTATTACGTTATAACGTATAACGTTATATAGTATTACTTTATAACGTATAACGTTATATAGTATTACGTTATAACGTATAACGTTATATAGTTTTACGTTATGACGTATAACGTAATATAGTATTACCATATAACGTATAACGTTATATAGTATTAAGTAATAACGTATAACGTTATATAGTATTAAGTAATAACGTATAACGTTATATAGTATGACGTTATGACGTATAACGTTATAAAGTATTACCATATAACGTATAACGTTATAAAGTATTACCATATAACGTATAACGTTATATAGTATTACGTTATAACGTATAACGTTATATAGTATTACGTTTGTTACGCCGGGCGACACTCTGCCTAGACCTGGCCACACACCGCGGGCAAGATGGTCACCAGATGTCCGCTCGTCCTTACTGCGTACCCTCAATATTCTCAAGTACCCTCCATAAATCTCAGCAATTTCCTAGTCGAGGTCCTTCGAAACTAACAAAGATTCTTCCGTTGCATTGTTTCCCGAAGTTTATTGCTCGCCACGGGTTGACACGGGAAAGTTCTGTTTCTCACGTGTGAGGCCTCCCACCAACGACTTTATCTTGAGGGCGGTGAGCATCCTTCCTCACCCTCCACCATAGCAAATAACCAATTAACAACGAAGCCTATTTCCCTCACTCTATTAGCCAAAATCGTCACCAACAAATCCGATGGTCCCGTGTGTTGGACACACCCATCCTTAGCTTTCCTCCATCACAGCTTCATCGCCGAAGCTCACTGATTTTCTCTACTTCAAGCAGTCAACATCTTGTTAACCGAGTTTCCACCGTAGATCAGTCACTCACTTATCTTATACATACTCACCAGTGTAACTATCTTCTTTACAAAGTTGTTGGATTAAACTGTGATATATAACTTGTTATATCGGTGTCATATTCAATTAAACTACCTCTATTATCCTAAACGAAATAGGGGATCGATCATTTCGTGGCGTCGATTATCTAATCGTAACGGGAATTTACGACTCCCGTTGACGTGCTTCTTCGCGATCGCGTCTCTCCGCGAGTGGTCGAAACATTTGGTCCTTCGAGCCGGATCACGTGCCAACGAAAAGTGAATCTACAAGTGATCACACAGTGCCACGTGTCCACATTGAATCCAGCAACAAAGAGAAGGTTCTACATACGTAAGTCGGTCTACATCGCTAAGCATGCCGACCCCAGCAAAGCTCAATTCCATGCGACAAAGACGCACCAATTGCATCGGCAACATCAAGACCATGGAAAGCGACATTGAGCAGTATAAGCAAGCTGAAGAGCTTGACGTGTGCCTTCTGAAGAAATATCAAACCCAACTCGAGGAAGAATGGAAACGGTTCCGACTTGCCCACGACGAGTTGAATGAACATGGCGAAGAAGATGTAGCGGTGGAAAGAGAAGCGTTACGCATCTACGTAGCCCTGGGAGCTCGCTTGGAAAGACTGATACTGGCTGAGCAGCCTTCGACCCAGTCGACTCCTGTAAGTACCCCCAGTGGGGATTCATACACGACCTCGAACACAGTTGCGATTAAGTTGCCAGATCTTCGGCTTCCTACCTTTGATGGAAGCTTAGATAAATGGAGCACATTCTATGACACCTTTTTGTCCACAATAGATCAAAATCCTAGTCTCACAGACATACAGAAATTCCATTACCTGCAGTCCGCCGTGCAGGGAGAAGCGGCGGATTGTTTGCACGCATTACCCCTTAACAATATGAATTACAGTGAGGCTATGGCCGTCCTCAAGGAGAGTTTCGCATCTCCACGATATGTCGCATTCAGTCACGGCATGGCAATAATTGATTACCCAAAATTAAACAATGAATCTCCAAGGGAATTAAAGCGCTTAGTCCACACTATTAAACAACATATCTATGCTTTGAATAAGTTAGGACAGTCCAGTCCCGATACCAGTGCTATTATTAACTGCCTCATTCTTTCGAAATTACCATTAAGTATCCAAAAACAATGGCAGATGGCGCTGCCTAACAAGGAAGTGCCTTCGTATAGTCACTTATTGGACTTCCTCGAGAAGTTAGCACAAAGCTCCAAACCGATTACCACGGCTCGGCAATCAGGAGTTTCATCGGAACAAACCATTCCGGTTCGTCAACGTGTACCACGAGGGCAAGTGTTTACAACGACTCAGGTTACTCCGGCATGCCCTACCTGCCAAGGACAACACCCCGTCTGGCGATGCGATTCTTTCAAGGCCAAAACCGCAAGCAAACGCTTGAAGGACGCTACAAGGGCGTCTTTATGCTTGAACTGCCTGAAGACGGGGCACACAGCGCGTGATTGCCACGCCAGCTCATGTCGGACGTGCGGAGGTCGACACCACACGATGCTACATCAAGAAAAACAGCCATCGAGGTCGAATTCCTCCACCTCGAGCCGAAGTCCTTCCTCGTCAAGCAGGAGAACAACATCACCCCCGTCACCTACAAATACGAGGAAAACCTCGAACAAGCATAAGTCAGGGACAACCCGGACGAACTCGCCCCCTATTCCACCCGACAGCCCGAGACGTACACGTACCCACAGACAATGACGCCAAAAATCCAAAGCTCCGACAAGGACTGAGAATACCAGGCCAGCAGTCTCCGAGGGATTGTGCAACGATATCGTGATTACAGCACAAGTCCACATGCTAACCAACAATCAACAACCGATCCAGTGCCGTGCGCTCCTCGACACCGGATCCAGCATGAACTTCATCACAGAAGGGCTTGCAAATACCCTCGGAATAAAGCAAAGGAGGTGTTCGGTCCCAATTGGAGTCCTCGACACATTGACGACCACGGCTCGGCGATTCATAAGGGCAACGATTACCTCCATCGACGGTAAGTACGAACGCACATTGACGTTCCTCGTCATTCCAGCCATAACAAACCTGATCCCAAGTCAACTCATCGATCGCTCGGCGCTTGATATACCCAGAAATATCAAGCTCGCCGATCCCCGATTCCATGTGCCTTCCCCGATCGATATCCTACTAAGCTCGGGTGCAACCCTTTCGTCAATGTGCGTCGGACAAATCAATCTGACGCGACCAGATCAGCCGGACTTGCGTTTGCAAAAGACACGATTCGGTTGGGTAATCGGGGGGAGTCCAACCTCCCCGACCGCGACAAGTACCTTTCACGCATCCACGACGGCTCTGCAAGCAGACCTTGCGCGGTTCTGGGAAATCGACGAAGGACCGCCGATCAAACACATATCAGAAGCAGAGCGACTATGCGAAGAACATTTCAGAGCTCACACTCGACGCACCAGCGAAGGACGATACATCGTCGCTCTCCCGTTCAACGACCGGCTCCCGTCGCTTGGATCCTCCAAGGCGCTAGCGATGAAACGACTCGCATCCCTCAACCGCCGATTCCAACGCGACAGGCGTTTTGAAGCAGATTATCGAGCGGTACTACAAGACTACCTGGATAGGGGACACATGTCAAGAATCAGTCCCGAAGACACCGACGAAGGCGGGTATTATCTACCCCACCACGCCGTGATCAAGGCAGCAAGCGAAACTACTAAACTCCGCGTCGTGTTTGACGGATCCGCGGCGAGCAGCACCGGAGTATCATTAAACAATACACTCCATACAGGAAGCAAACTCCAAGAGGATCTATTCAATATCCTACTTAGATTCCGTATGCACCAGTATGTACTCACCGGGGACATCGAGAAGATGTATAGGCAATTCCTAGTGAGACCAGAGGATCGACGATATCAAAAAATCGTTTGGCGTAACGAGAACGGGGGACTCGAAACGTACCAACTTAACACCGTGACATTCGGGCTATCGGCAGCTCCATACCTGGCCCTACGGTGTCTCAAGCAGTTGGCAGACGACGAAGGACATCGATTCCCACGAGCGTCATCGGCTTTGCGACGAGACTTCTACGTCGATGACGCCCTCACCGGAGCGGACACGAAGGAAGAGGTGCTATCCCTCAGAAGGGAATTAACCGAACTTCTGCAATCCGCCGGTTTGAATATTCGAGAATGGGCTTCTAACGACCAGAGCATCCTCCAAGGGCTATCCGAGCAAGATAAAAGCCGAAGGTTACGATTGGGTGAGTCACAAACTCTAAAAACACTCGGCATATTTTGGGATTCCAGGGACGATGCTATACTCTACTCGGTCGAAGCCAACGCCAAGACCTCTCGGGTTACAAAGCGATCAGTCAGCTCCGTGATCGCCAGAATTTACGACCCACTAGGATTACTCGCGCCAGTGATCGTACGAGCGAAGATGATACTTCAACGAATCTGGTCGTTGAAGGTCGACTGGGATGAGTCCCTCCCCGCGGACTTGCATTCCGAGTGGAACCGTTACTACACTCAACTACCACTGCTCAACGAGATTCGGTTCCCACGCAAGACCATAATCAAAACACCCAGCGAGATTGAGCTCCACGGCTTTTGTGACGCCAGCGAAAGGGCGTACGGAGCCTGTGTCTATCTGAGGTCTCTCGATCATTACGGAAACGTCCAGACGCGACTACTTACAGCGAAATCGAAGGTAGCCCCGCTCAAAACACAGACCATTCCACGACTTGAACTGAGCGGCGCCCTTCTACTCACTTCACTAATGTCAGTCATACAGAAAGTATTACAGGTCAAGGTGAATCGCACGGTCTATTGGACGGATTCCACTATTGTTCTCCAGTGGATCAATTCGTCTCCGCATACATTGAAAACATTCGTCGCAAATCGCGTAGCTGAGATCCAGAACAAAACTAGCTTCACTGATTGGCGTCATGTCCCCACCAACGACAATCCTGCGGACCTAGTTTCTCGAGGACAATCACCAGAAGACTTTCTACAGCCTAACATTTGGCAAACTGGACCACGGTGGCTGCAGCAATCAGAAGAATGCTGGCCTATGTGGACGCCAACACCTTTGGCCAATTTACCAGAACTGAAGGCAGCAACCTGTCTCGCCATTACTCCTGTCAACAACAGTCTCTTAGACAGATTTTCATCGTGGCCAAGGCTAATCCGCATCGCTGCTCGCTGTCTTCGGTGGAAACAACCACAAGACCGATCGACACCATTAACCACCGAAGAACTACAGGTTTCCCATGACAGACTCATTCTGCTACTTCAAGCATCATTTCAGACGCGTCGTCGGTAATGAACTGCTTACCTTCGAGCAATTCAATACACTTGTCATCGAAATCGAAGCAGTTCTCAACTCCCGACCATTAACACCCATCTCCACTGATCCCAAAGATCTCCTCGTCCTCACTCCGGGTCACTTCCTCATCGGTGAGCCATTAATGAGTGTGCGTGAGCGAAATTTCAGGGACACTCCATTCAACCGGCTCTCCAGATGGCAGCATATCCAAAAAATTAAACAACATTTTTGGCAACGCTGGCATAAGGAGTATCTCAATCAATTGAACAACCGCAGTAAGTGGACCAAGGGTGGACACAACATACAAGAAGGCACCATCGTCCTCCTCAGAGAAGACAACGTTCCACCGATGCACTGGCCCTTGGGCCGTGTAGTCAAGGTCCATCCCGGAACCGATGGCATAATACGTACAGCGACTGTGCAGACATCATCGAGCCTCCTGGACCGCGGCGTCAAACGCCTCGTTCCCCTGCCAAGTCAATCAGCGCGAGATGAGTCCGGACAATCACTGACAACGAAGGAGGTGGAGCACACACCCACCTAACCCGCATATCAAGTTTGATCGGTGCCCTCTCAACGGGGGGAGGATGTTACGCCGGGCGACACTCTGCCTAGACCTGGCCACACACCGCGGGCAAGATGGTCACCAGATGTCCGCTCGTCCTTACTGCGTACCCTCAATATTCTCAAGTACCCTCCATAAATCTCAGCAATTTCCTAGTCGAGGTCCTTCGAAACTAACAAAGATTCTTCCGTTGCATTGTTTCCCGAAGTTTATTGCTCGCCACGGGTTGACACGGGAAAGTTCTGTTTCTCACGTGTGAGGCCTCCCACCAACGACTTTATCTTGAGGGCGGTGAGCATCCTTCCTCACCCTCCACCATAGCAAATAACCAATTAACAACGAAGCCTATTTCCCTCACTCTATTAGCCAAAATCGTCACCAACAAATCCGATGGTCCCGTGTGTTGGACACACCCATCCTTAGCTTTCCTCCATCACAGCTTCATCGCCGAAGCTCACTGATTTTCTCTACTTCAAGCAGTCAACATCTTGTTAACCGAGTTTCCACCGTAGATCAGTCACTCACTTATCTTATACATACTCACCAGTGTAACTATCTTCTTTACAAAGTTGTTGGATTAAACTGTGATATATAACTTGTTATATCGGTGTCATATTCAATTAAACTACCTCTATTATCCTAAACGAAATAGGGGATCGATCATTTCGTGGCGTCGATTATCTAATCGTAACGGGAATTTACGACTCCCGTTGACGTGCTTCTTCGCGATCGCGTCTCTCCGCGAGTGGTCGAAACAACGTTATAACGTATAACGTTATATAGTATTACGTTATGACGTATAACGTTATATAGTATTACCATATAACGTATAACGTTATATAGCATTACCATATAACTTATAACGTCATATAGTATTACGTTTTGACGTGTAACGTTATATAGTATTACCATATAACGTATAACGTTATATAGTATTACGTTATAGCGTATAACGTTATATAGTATTACGTTATATCGTATAACGTTATATAGTATTACCATATAACGTATAACGGTATATAGTATTAAGTTATAACGTATAACGTTATATAGTAATACGTTATAACGTATAACGTTATATAGTATGACGTTATAACGTATAACGTTATATAGTATTACGTTATGACGTATAACGTTATATAGTATTACCATATAACGTATAACGTTATATAGTATTACGTTATAACGTATAACATTATACAGTATTACGTTATAACGTATAACGTTATATAGTATTACCATATAACGTATAACGTTATATAGTATTATGGTCTAAAGCATAACGTTATATAGTATTACGTTATAAACTATAACGTTATATAGTATTACCATATAACGTATAACGTTATATAGTATTACCATATAACGTATAACGTTATAGAGTATTACGTTATAACGTATAACGTTATATAGTATTACCATATAACGTATAACGTTATAGAGTATTACGTTTTAACGTATAACGTTATATAGTATTACCATATAACGTATAACGTTATACAGTATTACGTTATGACGTATAACGTTATATAGTATTAGCATATAACGTATAACGTCTTATAGTATTATGTTATAACGTATAACGTTATATAGTATTACGTTATAACGTATAACGTTATATAGTATTACCATATAACGTATAACGTTATATAGTATTACGTTATAACTTATAACGTTATATAGTATTACGTTATAACGTATAACGTTATATAGTATTACGTTATAACGTATAACGTTATATAGTATTACGTTATGACGTATAGCTTTATATAGTATTACGTTATGACGTATAACGTTATATAGTATTACTATATAACGTATAACGTTATAGAGTATTACGTTATGACGTATAACGTTATATAGTATTACGCAATAAGGTATAAAGTAATATAGTATTACGTTATGACGTATAACGTTATATAGTGTTACCATATAACGTATAACGTTATATAATATTACGTTATAAAGTATAACGTTATCTAGTATTACCATATAACGTATAGAGTTATATAGTATTACGTTATGACGTATAGCTTTATATAGTATTACGTTATGACGTATAACGTTATATAGTATTACCATATAACGTATAGCGTTATATAGTATTACGTTATGACGTATAGCTTTATATAGTATTACGTTATGACGTATAACGTTATATAGTATTACCATATAACGTATAACGTTATAGAGTATTACGTTATGACGTATAACGTTATATAGTATTACCATATAACGTATAACGTTATATAGTATTACGTTATAAAGTATAACGTTATATAGTATTACCATATAACGTATAACGTTATATAGTATTACGTTATAACTTATAACGTTATATAGTATTACGTTATAACGTATAACGTTATATAGTATTACTTTATAACGTATAACGTTATATAGTATTACGTTATAACGTATAACGTTATATAGTTTTACGTTATGACGTATAACGTAATATAGTATTACCATATAACGTATAACGTTATATAGTATTAAGTAATAACGTATAACGTTATATAGTATGACGTTATGACGTATAACGTTATATAGTATTACCATATAACGTATAACGTTATATAGTATTACGTTATAACGTATAACGTTATATAGTATTACGTTATAACGTATAACGTTATATAGTATTACGTTATGACGTATAACGTTATATAGTATTACCATATAACGTATAACGTTATATAGTATTACCATATAACTTATAACGTCATATAGTATTACGTTTTGACGTGTAACGTTATATAGTATTACCATATAACGTATAACGTTATATAGTATTACGTTATAGCGTATAACGTTATATAGTATTACGTTATATCGTATAACGTTATATAGTATTACCATATAACGTATAACGGTATATAGTATTAAGTTATAACGTATAACGTTATATAGTAATACGTTATAACGTATAACGTTATATAGTATTACGTTATAACGTATAACGTTATATAGTATTACGTTATGACGTATAACGTTATATAGTATTACCATATAACGTATAACGTTATATAGTATTACGTTATAACGTATAACATTATACAGTATTACGTTATAACGTATAACGTTATATAGTATTATGGTCTAAAGCATAACGTTATATAGTATTACGTTATAAACTATAACGTTATATAGTATTACCATATAACGTATAACGTTATATAGTATTACCATATAACGTATAACGTTATAGAGTATTACGTTATAACGTATAACGTTATATAGTATTACCATATAACGTATAACGTTATAGAGTATTACGTTTTAACGTATAACGTTATATAGTATTACCATATAACGTATAACGTTATACAGTATTACGTTATGACGTATAACGTTATATAGTATTAGCATATAACGTATAACGTTATATAGTATTATGTTATAACGTATAACGTTATATAGTATTACGTTATAACGTATAACGTTATATAGTATTACCACATAACGTATAACGTTATATAGTATTACGTTATAACGTATAACATTATATAGTATTACGTTATAACGTATAACGTTATATAGTATTACCATATAACGTATAACGTTATATAGTATTATGGTATAAAGCATAACGTTATATAGTATTACGTTATAAACTATAACGTTATATAGTATTACGTTATAACGTATAACGTTATATAGTATTACGTTATAACGTATAACGTTATATAGTATTACGTAATAACGTATAAAGTAATATAGTATTACGTTATGACGTATAACGTTATATAGTGTTACCATATAACGTATAACGTTATATAGTATTAAGTGATAACGTATAACGTTATATAATATTACGTTATAACGTATAACGTTATATAGTATTACCATATAACGTATAACGTTATACAGTATTACGTTATATAGTATTACGTTATGACGTATAACGATATATAGTGTTACCATATAACGTATAACGTTATATAGTATTACGTTATAGCGCATAACGTTATATAGAATTACGTTATGACGTATAACGTTATATAGTATTACCATATAACGTATAACGTTATATAGTATTACCATATAACGTATAACGTTATATAGTATTAAGTTATAACGTATAACGTTATATAGTATTACCGTATAACGTATAACGTTATACAGTATTACGTTATGACGTCTAACGTTATATAGTATTACCATATAACGTATAACGTTATATAGTATTACGTTATAGCGTATAATGTTATATAGTATTACGATATAACGTATAACGTTATATAGTATTACCATATAACGTATAACGTTATATAGTATTACGTTATAGCGTATAATGTTATATAGTATTACGATATAACGTATAACGTTATATAGTATTACCATATAACGTATAACGTTATATAGTATTACCATATAACGTATAACGTTATATAGTATTACGTTATACCGTATAACGTTATATAGTATTACCATATAACGTATAACGTTATATAGTATTACGTTATAACTTATAACGTTATATAGTATTACGTTATAACGTATAACGTTATATAGTATTACGTTATAACGTATAGCTTTATATAGTATTACGTTATGACGTATAACGTTATATAGTATTACCATATAACGTATAACGTTATATAGTATTACCATATAACGTATAACGTTATATAGTATTACGTTATACCGTATAACGTTATATAGTATTACCATATAACGTATAACGTTATATAGTATTACGTTATACCGTATAACGTTATATAGTATTACCATATAACGTATAACGTTATATAGTATTACGTTATAACTTATAACGTTATATAGTTTTACGTTATGACGTATAACGTTATATAGTATTACCATATAACGTATAACGTTATATAGTATTAAGTAATAACGTATAACGTTATATAGTATGACGTTATGACGTATAAGGTTATATAGTATTACCATATAACGTAAAACGTAATATAGTATTGCCATATATCGTATAGCGTTACATACTATTAAGTTATAACGTATAACGTTATATAGTATTACGTTATTACGTATAACGTTATATAGTATTACGTTATAACGCATAGCGTTATATAGAATTACGATATGACGTATAACGTTATATAGTATTACGTTATAACGTATAACGTATAACGTTATATAGTATTACCATATAACGTATAACGTTATATAGTATTACGTTATAAAGTATAACGTTATATAGTTTTACGTTATGACGTATAACGTTATATAGTATTACCATATAACGTATAACGTTATATAGTATTACGTTATAACTTATAACGTTATATAGTATTACGTTATAACGTATAACGTTATATAGTATTACGTTATAACGTATAACGTTATATAGTATTACTTTATAACGTATAACGTTATATAGTATTACGTTATAACATATAACGTTATATAGTTTTACGTTATGACGTATAACGTTATATAGTATTACCATATAACGTATAACGTTATATAGTATTGCCATATATCGTAAAGCGTTACATACTATTACGTTATAAACTATAACGTTATATAGTATTACCATATAACGTATAACTTTATATAGTATTACCATATAACGTATAACGTTATAGAGTATTACGTTATAACGTATAACGTTATATAGTATTACCATATAACGTATAACGTTATAGAGTATTACGTTTTAACGTATAACGTTATATAGTATTACCATATAACGTATAACGTTATACAGTATTACGTTATGACGTATAACGTTATATAGTATTAGCATATAACGTATAACGTTATATAGTATTATGTTATAACGTATAACGTTATATAGTATTACGTTATAACGTATAACGTTATATAGTATTACCATATAACGTATAACGTTATATAGTATTACGTTATGACGTATAACGTTATATAGTGTTACCATATAACGTATAACGTTATATAGTATTACGTTATAAAGTATAACGTTATATAGTATTACCATATAACGTATAACGTTATATAGTATTACGTTATAACTTATAACGTTATATAGTATTACGTTATAACGTATAACGTTATATAGTATTACGTTATAACGTATAACGTTATATAGTATTACTTTATAACGTATAACGTTATATAGTATTACGTTATAACGTATAACGTTATATAGTTTTACGTTATGACGTATAACGTAATATAGTATTACCATATAACGTATAACGTTATATAGTATTAAGTAATAACGTATAACGTTATATAGTATGACGTTATGACGTATAACGTTATATAGTATTACCATATAACGTATAACGTTATATAGTATTACGTTATAACGTATAACGTTATATAGTATTACGTTATAACGTATAACGTTATATAGTATTACGTTATGACGTATAACGTTATATAGTATTACCATATAACGTATAACGTTATATAGTATTACCATATAACTTATAACGTCATATAGTATTACGTTTTGACGTGTAACGTTATATAGTATTACGTTATAGCGCATAACGTTATATAGAATTACGTTATGACGTATAACGTTATATAGTATTACCATATAACGTATAACGTTATATAGTATTACCATATAACGTATAACGTTATATAGTATTAAGTTATAACGTATAACGTTATATAGTATTACCGTATAACGTATAACGTTATACAGTATTACGTTATGACGTCTAACGTTATATAGTATTACCATATAACGTATAACGTTATATAGTATTACGTTATAGCGTATAATGTTATATAGTATTACGATATAACGTATAACGTTATATAGTATTACCATATAACGTATAACGTTATATAGTATTACCATATAACGTATAACGTTATATAGTATTACGTTATACCGTATAACGTTATATAGTATTACCATATAACGTATAACGTTATATAGTATTACGTTATAGCGTATAATGTTATATAGTATTACGATATAACGTATAACGTTATATAGTATTACCATATAACGTATAACGTTATATAGTATTACGTTATAGCGTATAATGTTATATAGTATTACGATATAACGTATAACGTTATATAGTATTACCATATAACGTATAACGTTATATAGTATTACCATATAACGTATAACGTTATATAGTATTACGTTATACCGTATAACGTTATATAGTATTACCATATAACGTATAACGTTATATAGTATTACGTTATAACTTATAACGTTATATAGTATTACGTTATAACGTATAACGTTATATAGTATTACGTTATAACGTATAGCTTTATATAGTATTACGTTATGACGTATAACGTTATATAGTATTACCATATAACGTATAACGTTATATAGTATTACCATATAACGTATAACGTTATATAGTATTACGTTATACCGTATAACGTTATATAGTATTACCATATAACGTATAACGTTATATAGTATTACGTTATACCGTATAACGTTATATAGTATTACCATATAACGTATAACGTTATATAGTATTACGTTATAACTTATAACGTTATATAGTTTTACGTTATGACGTATAACGTTATATAGTATTACCATATAACGTATAACGTTATATAGTATTAAGTAATAACGTATAACGTTATATAGTATGACGTTATGACGTATAAGGTTATATAGTATTACCATATAACGTAAAACGTAATATAGTATTGCCATATATCGTATAGCGTTACATACTATTAAGTTATAACGTATAACGTTATATAGTATTACGTTATTACGTATAACGTTATATAGTATTACGTTATAACGCATAGCGTTATATAGAATTACGATATGACGTATAACGTTATATAGTATTACGTTATAACGTATAACGTATAACGTTATATAGTATTACCATATAACGTATAACGTTATATAGTATTACGTTATAAAGTATAACGTTATATAGTTTTACGTTATGACGTATAACGTTATATAGTATTACCATATAACGTATAACGTTATATAGTATTACGTTATAACTTATAACGTTATATAGTATTACGTTATAACGTATAACGTTATATAGTATTACGTTATAACGTATAACGTTATATAGTATTACTTTATAACGTATAACGTTATATAGTATTACGTTATAACATATAACGTTATATAGTTTTACGTTATGACGTATAACGTTATATAGTATTACCATATAACGTATAACGTTATATAGTATTGCCATATATCGTAAAGCGTTACATACTATTACGTTATAAACTATAACGTTATATAGTATTACCATATAACGTATAACTTTATATAGTATTACCATATAACGTATAACGTTATAGAGTATTACGTTATAACGTATAACGTTATATAGTATTACCATATAACGTATAACGTTATAGAGTATTACGTTTTAACGTATAACGTTATATAGTATTACCATATAACGTATAACGTTATACAGTATTACGTTATGACGTATAACGTTATATAGTATTAGCATATAACGTATAACGTTATATAGTATTATGTTATAACGTATAACGTTATATAGTATTACGTTATAACGTATAACGTTATATAGTATTACCATATAACGTATAACGTTATATAGTATTACGTTATAACGTATAACATTATATAGTATTACGTTATAACGTATAACGTTATATAGTATTACCATATAACGTATAACGTTATATAGTATTATGGTATAAAGCATAACGTTATATAGTATTACGTTATAAACTATAACGTTATATAGTATTACGTTATAACGTATAACGTTATATAGTATTACGTTATAACGTATAACGTTATATAGTATTACGTAATAACGTATAAAGTAATATAGTATTACGTTATGACGTATAACGTTATATAGTGTTACCATATAACGTATAACGTTATATAGTATTAAGTGATAACGTATAACGTTATATAATATTACGTTATAACGTATAACGTTATATAGTATTACCATATAACGTATAACGTTATACAGTATTACGTTATATAGTATTACGTTATGACGTATAACGATATATATTGTTACCATATAACGTATAACGTTATATAGTATTACGTTATAGCGCATAACGTTATATAGAATTACGTTATGACGTATACCGTTATATAGTATTACCATATAACGTATAACGTTATATAGTATTACCATATAACGTATAACGTTATATAGTATTAAGTTATAACGTATAACGTTATATAGTATTACCGTATAACGTATAACGTTATACAGTATTACGTTATGACGTCTAACGTTATATAGTATTACCATATAACGTATAACGTTATATAGTATTACGTTATAGCGTATAATGTTATATAGTATTACGATATAACGTATAACGTTATATAGTATTACCATATAACGTATAACGTTATATAGTATTACCATATAACGTATAACGTTATATAGTATTACGTTATACCGTATAACGTTATATAGTATTACCATATAACGTATGACGTTATATAGTATTACGTTATAACTTATAACGTTATATAGTATTACGTTATAACGTATAACGTTATATAGTATTACGTTATAACGTATAGCTTTATATAGTATAACGTTATGACGTATAACGTTATATAGTATTACCATATAACGTATAACGTTAAATAGTATTACGTTATAACGTATAACGTTATATAGTGTTACGTAATAACGTATAACGTTATATAGTATTACCATATAACGTATAACGTTATATAGTATTACGTTATAACGTATAACATTATATAGTATTACGTTATAACGTATAACGTTATATAGTATTACCATATAACGTATAACGTTATATAGTATTATGGTATAAAGCATAACGTTATATAGTATTACGTTATAAACTATAACGTTATATAGTATTACGTTATAACGTATAACGTTATATAGTATTACGTTATAACGTATAACGTTATATAGTATTACGTAATAACGTATAAAGTAATATAGTATTACGTTATGACGTATAACGTTATATAGTGTTACCATATAACGTATAACGTTATATAGTATTAAGTGATAACGTATAACGTTATATAATATTACGTTATAACGTATAACGTTATATAGTATTACCATATAACGTATAACGTTATACAGTATTACGTTATATAGTATTACGTTATGACGTATAACGATATATATTGTTACCATATAACGTATAACGTTATATAGTATTACCATATAACGTATAACGTTATACAGTATTACGTTATGACGTATAACGTTATATAGTATTAGCATATAACGTATACCGTTATATAGTATTATGTTATAACGTATAACGTTATATAGTATTACGTTATAACGTATAACGTTATATAGTATTACCATATAACGTATAACGTTATATAGTATTACGTTATAACGTATAACATTATATAGTATTACGTTATAACGTATAACGTTATATAGTATTACCATATAACGTATAACGTTATATAGTATTATGGTATAAAGCATAACGTTATATAGTATTACGTTATAAACTATAACGTTATATAGTATTACGTTATAACGTATAACGTTATATAGTATTACGTTATAACGTATAACGTTATATAGTATTACGTAATAACGTATAAAGTAATATAGTATTACGTTATGACGTATAACGTTATATAGTGTTACCATATAACGTATAACGTTATATAGTATTAAGTGATAACGTATAACGTTATATAATATTACGTTATAACGTATAACGTTATATAGTATTACCATATAACGTATAACGTTATACAGTATTACGTTATATAGTATTACGTTATGACGTATAACGATATATATTGTTACCATATAACGTATAACGTTATATAGTATTACGTTATAGCGCATAACGTTATATAGAATTACGTTATGACGTATACCGTTATATAGTATTACCATATAACGTATAACGTTATATAGTATTACCATATAACGTATAACGTTATATAGTATTAAGTTATAACGTATAACGTTATATAGTATTACCGTATAACGTATAACGTTATACAGTATTACGTTATGACGTCTAACGTTATATAGTATTACCATATAACGTATAACGTTATATAGTATTACGTTATAGCGTATAATGTTATATAGTATTACGATATAACGTATAACGTTATATAGTATTACCATATAACGTATAACGTTATATAGTATTACCATATAACGTATAACGTTATATAGTATTACGTTATACCGTATAACGTTATATAGTATTACCATATAACGTATGACGTTATATAGTATTACGTTATAACTTATAACGTTATATAGTATTACGTTATAACGTATAACGTTATATAGTATTACGTTATAACGTATAGCTTTATATAGTATAACGTTATGACGTATAACGTTATATAGTATTACCATATAACGTATAACGTTAAATAGTATTACGTTATAACGTATAACGTTATATAGTGTTACGTAATAACGTATAAAGTAATATAGTATTACGTTATGACGTATAACGTTATATAGTGTTACCATATAACGTATAACGTTATATAGTATTAGGGGATAACGTATAACGTTATATAGTATTGCGTTATAACGTATAACGTTATATAGCATTACGTTATGACGTATAACGTTATATAGTATTACTTTATAACGTATAACGTTATATAGTATTACGTTATAACATATAACGTTATATAGTTTTACGTTATGACGTATAACGTTATATAGTATTACCATATAACGTATAACGTTATATAGTATTAAGTAATAACGTATAACGTTATATAGTATGACGTTATGACGTATAACGTTATATAGTATTACCATATAACGTAAAACGTAATATAGTATTGCCATATATCGTATAGCGTTACATACTATTAAGTTATAACGTATAACGTTATATAGTATTACGTTATTACGTATAACGTTATATAGTATTACGTTATAACGCATAGCGTTATATAGAATTACGATATGACGTATAACGTTATATAGTATTACGTTATAACGTATAACGTTATATAGTATTACGTTATAAAGTATAACGTTATATAGTATTACCATATAACGTATAACGTTATATAGTATTACGTTATAACTTATAACGTTATATAGTATTACCATATAACGTATAACGTTATATAGTATTACGTTATAGCGTATAATGTTATATAGTATTACGATATAACGTATAACGTTATATAGTATTACCATATAACGTATAACGTTATATAGTATTACCATATAACGTATAACGTTATATAGTATTACGTTATACCGTATAACGTTATATAGTATTACCATATAACGTATAACGTTATATAGTATTACGTTATAACTTATAACGTTATATAGTATTACGTTATAACGTATAACGTTATATAGTATTACGTTATAACGTATAGCTTTATATAGTATTACGTTATGACGTATAACGTTATATAGTATTACCATATAACGTATAACGTTATATAGTATTACGTTATAACGTATAACGTTATATAGTGTTACGTAATAACGTATAAAGTAATATAGTATTACGTTATGACGTATAACGTTATATAGTGTTACCATATAACGTATAACGTTATATAGTATTAGGGGATAACGTATAACGTTATATAGTATTGCGTTATAACGTATAACGTTATATAGCATTACGTTATGACGTATAACGTTATATAGTATTACTTTATAACGTATAACGTTATATAGTATTACGTTATAACATATAACGTTATATAGTTTTACGTTATGACGTATAACGTTATATAGTATTACCATATAACGTATAACGTTATATAGTATTAAGTAATAACGTATAACGTTATATAGTATTACGTTATAAAGTATAACGTTATATAGTATTACCATATAACGTATAACGTTATATAGTATTACGTTATAACTTATAACGTTATATAGTATTACGTTATAACGTATAACGTTATATAGTATTACGTTATAACGTATAACGTTATATAGTATTACTTTATAACGTATAACGTTATATAGTATTACGTTATAACGTATAACGTTATATAGTATGACGTTATGACGTATAACGTTATATAGTATTACCATATAACGTAAAACGTAATATAGTATTGCCATATATCGTATAGCGTTACATACTATTAAGTTATAACGTATAACGTTATATAGTATTACGTTATTACGTATAACGTTATATAGTATTACGTTATAACGCATAGCGTTATATAGAATTACGATATGACGTATAACGTTATATAGTATTACGTTATAACGTATAACGTATAACGTTATATAGTATTACCATATAACGTATAACGTTATATAGTATTACGTTATAAAGTATAACGTTATATACTATTACGTTATAACGTATAACGTTATATAGTATTACGTTATAACGTATAACGTTATATGCTATTACCATATAACGTATAACGTTATATAGTATTACGTTATAACGTACAACGTTATATAGTATTACGTTATAAAGTATAACGTTATATAGTATTACCATATAACGTATAACGTTATATAGTATTACGTTATAACTTATAACGTTATATAGTATTACGTTATAACGTATAACGTTATATAGTATTACGTTATAACGTATAACGTTATATAGTATTACTTTATAACGTATAACGTTATATAGTATTACGTTATAACATATAACGTTATATAGTTTTACGTTATGACGTATAACGTTATATAGTATTACCATATAACGTATAACGTTATATAGTATTGCCATATATCGTAAAGCGTTACATACTATTAAGTTATAACGTATAACGTTATATAGTATTACGTTATTACGTATAACGTTATATAGTATTACCATATAACGTATAACGTTATATAGTATTACGTTATAACGTATAACGTTATATAGTATTACGTTATAACGTATAACGTTATATAGTATTACGTTATAGCGTATAACGTTATATAGTATTACGTTATATCGTATAACGTTATATAGTATTACCATATAACGTATAACGGTATATAGTATTAAGTTATAACGTATAACGTTATATAGTAATACGTTATAACGTATAACGTTATATAGTATTACGTTATAACGTATAACGTTATATAGTATTACGTTATGACGTATAACGTTATATAGTATTACCATATAACGTATAACGTTATATAGTATTACGTTATAACGTATAACATTATACAGTATTACGTTATAACGTATAACGTTATATAGTATTACCATATAACGTATAACGTTATAGAGTATTACGTTTTAACGTATAACGTTATATAGTATTACCATATAACGTATAACGTTATACAGTATTACGTTATGACGTATAACGTTATATAGTATTAGCATATAACGTATAACGTTATATAGTATTATGTTATAACGTATAACGTTATATAGTATTACGTTATAACGTATAACGTTATATAGTATTACCACATAACGTATAACGTTATATAGTATTACGTTATAACGTATAACGTTATATAGTATTACCATATAACGTATAACGTTATATAGTATTACGTTATAACTTATAACGTTATATAGTATTACGTTATAACGTATAACGTTATATAGTATTACGTTATAACGTATAACGTTATATAGTATTACGTTATGACGTATAGCTTTATATAGTATTACGTTATGACGTATAACGTTATATAGTATTACTATATAACGTATAACGTTATAGAGTATTACGTTATGACGTATAACGTTATATAGTATTACGCAATAAGGTATAAAGTAATATAGTATTACGTTATGACGTATAACGTTATATAGTGTTACCATATAACGTATAACGTTATATAATATTACGTTATAAAGTATAACGTTATCTAGTATTACCATATAACGTATAGAGTTATATAGTATTACGTTATGACGTATAGCTTTATATAGTATTACGTTATGACGTATAACGTTATATAGTATTACCATATAACGTATAACGTTATATAGTATTACCATATAACGTATAGCGTTATATAGTATTACGTTATGACGTATAGCTTTATATAGTATTACGTTATGACGTATAACGTTATATAGTATTACCATATAACGTATAACGTTATAGAGTATTACGTTATGACGTATAACGTTATATAGTGTTACCATATAACGTATAACGTTATATAGTATTACGTTATAACGTATAACGTTATATAGTATTACGTTATAAAGTATAACGTTATATAGTATTACCATATAACGTATAACGTTATATAGTATTACGTTATAACTTATAACGTTATATAGTATTACGTTATAACGTATAACGTTATATAGTATTACGTTATAACGTATAACGTTATATAGTATTACTTTATAACGTATAACGTTATATAGTATTACGTTATAACATATAACGTTATATAGTTTTACGTTATGACGTATAACGTTATATAGTATTACCATATAACGTATAACGTTATATAGTATTGCCATATATCGTAAAGCGTTACATACTATTAAGTTATAACGTATAACGTTATATAGTATTACGTTATTACGTATAACGTTATATAGTATTACCATATAACGTATAACGTTATATAGTATTACGTTATAACGTATAACGTTATATAGTATTACGTTATAACGTATAACGTTATATAGTATTACGTTATAGCGTATAACGTTATATAGTATTACGTTATATCGTATAACGTTATATAGTATTACCATATAACGTATAACGGTATATAGTATTAAGTTATAACGTATAACGTTATATAGTAATACGTTATAACGTATAACGTTATATAGTATTACGTTATAACGTATAACGTTATATAGTATTACGTTATGACGTATAACGTTATATAGTATTACCATATAACGTATAACGTTATATAGTATTACGTTATAACGTATAACATTATACAGTATTACGTTATAACGTATAACGTTATATAGTATTACCATATAACGTATAACGTTATAGAGTATTACGTTTTAACGTATAACGTTATATAGTATTACCATATAACGTATAACGTTATACAGTATTACGTTATGACGTATAACGTTATATAGTATTAGCATATAACGTATAACGTTATATAGTATTATGTTATAACGTATAACGTTATATAGTATTACGTTATAACGTATAACGTTATATAGTATTACCACATAACGTATAACGTTATATAGTATTACGTTATAACGTATAACGTTATATAGTATTACCATATAACGTATAACGTTATATAGTATTACGTTATAACTTATAACGTTATATAGTATTACGTTATAACGTATAACGTTATATAGTATTACGTTATAACGTATAACGTTATATAGTATTACGTTATGACGTATAGCTTTATATAGTATTACGTTATGACGTATAACGTTATATAGTATTACTATATAACGTATAACGTTATAGAGTATTACGTTATGACGTATAACGTTATATAGTATTACGCAATAAGGTATAAAGTAATATAGTATTACGTTATGACGTATAACGTTATATAGTGTTACCATATAACGTATAACGTTATATAATATTACGTTATAAAGTATAACGTTATCTAGTATTACCATATAACGTATAGAGTTATATAGTATTACGTTATGACGTATAGCTTTATATAGTATTACGTTATGACGTATAACGTTATATAGTATTACCATATAACGTATAACGTTATATAGTATTACCATATAACGTATAGCGTTATATAGTATTACGTTATGACGTATAGCTTTATATAGTATTACGTTATGACGTATAACGTTATATAGTATTACCATATAACGTATAACGTTATAGAGTATTACGTTATGACGTATAACGTTATATAGTGTTACCATATAACGTATAACGTTATATAGTATTACGTTATAAAGTATAACGTTATATAGTATTACCATATAACGTATAACGTTATATAGTATTACGTTATAACTTATAACGTTATATAGTATTACGTTATAACGTATAACGTTATATAGTATTACGTTATAACGTATAACGTTATATAGTATTACTTTATAACGTATAACGTTATATAGTATTACGTTATAACGTATAACGTTATATAGTTTTACGTTATGACGTATAACGTAATATAGTATTACCATATAACGTATAACGTTATATAGTATTAAGTAATAACGTATAACGTTATATAGTATGACGTTATGACGTATAACGTTATATAGTATTACCATATAACGTATAACGTTATATAGTATTACGTTATAACGTATAACGTTATATAGTATTACGTTATAACGTATAACGTTATATAGTATTACGTTATGACGTATAACGTTATATAGTATTACCATATAACGTATAACGTTATATAGTATTACCATATAACTTATAACGTCATATAGTATTACGTTTTGACGTGTAACGTTATATAGTATTACGTTATAGCGCATAACGTTATATAGAATTACGTTATGACGTATAACGTTATATAGTATTACCATATAACGTATAACGTTATATAGTATTACCATATAACGTATAACGTTATATAGTATTAAGTTATAACGTATAACGTTATATAGTATTACCGTATAACGTATAACGTTATACAGTATTACGTTATGACGTCTAACGTTATATAGTATTACCATATAACGTATAACGTTATATAGTATTACGTTATAGCGTATAATGTTATATAGTATTACGATATAACGTATAACGTTATATAGTATTACCATATAACGTATAACGTTATATAGTATTACCATATAACGTATAACGTTATATAGTATTACGTTATACCGTATAACGTTATATAGTATTACCATATAACGTATAACGTTATATAGTATTACGTTATAACTTATAACGTTATATAGTATTACGTTATAACGTATAACGTTATATAGTATTACGTTATAACGTATAGCTTTATATAGTATTACGTTATGACGTATAACGTTATATAGTATTACCATATAACGTATAACGTTATATAGTATTACCATATAACGTATAACGTTATATAGTATTACGTTATACCGTATAACGTTATATAGTATTACCATATAACGTATAACGTTATATAGTATTACGTTATACCGTATAACGTTATATAGTATTACCATATAACGTATAACGTTATATAGTATTACGTTATAACTTATAACGTTATATAGTTTTACGTTATGACGTATAACGTTATATAGTATTACCATATAACGTATAACGTTATATAGTATTAAGTAATAACGTATAACGTTATATAGTATGACGTTATGACGTATAAGGTTATATAGTATTACCATATAACGTAAAACGTAATATAGTATTGCCATATATCGTATAGCGTTACATACTATTAAGTTATAACGTATAACGTTATATAGTATTACGTTATTACGTATAACGTTATATAGTATTACGTTATAACGCATAGCGTTATATAGAATTACGATATGACGTATAACGTTATATAGTATTACGTTATAACGTATAACGTATAACGTTATATAGTATTACCATATAACGTATAACGTTATATAGTATTACGTTATAAAGTATAACGTTATATACTATTACGTTATAACGTATAACGTTATATAGTATTACGTTATAACGTATAACGTTATATGCTATTACCATATAACGTATAACGTTATATAGTATTACGTTATAACGTATAACGTTATATAGTATTACGTTATAAAGTATAACGTTATATAGTATTACCATATAACGTATAACGTTATATAGTATTACGTTATAACTTATAACGTTATATAGTATTACGTTACAACGTATAACGTTATATAGTATTACGTTATAACGTATAACGTTATATAGTATTACTTTATAACGTATAACGTTATATAGTATTACGTTATAACATATAACGTTATATAGTTTTACGTTATGACGTATAACGTTATATAGTATTACCATATAACGTATAACGTTATATAGTATTGCCATATATCGTAAAGCGTTACATACTATTACGTTATAAACTATAACGTTATATAGTATTACCATATAACGTATAACGTTATATAGTATTACCATATAACGTATAACGTTATAGAGTATTACGTTATAACGTATAACGTTATATAGTATTACCATATAACGTATAACGTTATAGAGTATTACGTTTTAACGTATAACGTTATATAGTATTACCATATAACGTATAACGTTATACAGTATTACGTTATGACGTATAACGTTATATAGTATTAGCATATAACGTATAACGTTATATAGTATTATGTTATAACGTATAACGTTATATAGTATTACGTTATAACGTATAACGTTATATAGTATTACCATATAACGTATAACGTTATATAGTATTACGTTATAACGTATAACATTATATAGTATTACGTTATAACGTATAACGTTATATAGTATTACCATATAACGTATAACGTTATATAGTATTATGGTATAAAGCATAACGTTATATAGTATTACGTTATAAACTATAACGTTATATAGTATTACGTTATAACGTATAACGTTATATAGTATTACGTTATAACGTATAACGTTATATAGTATTACGTAATAACGTATAAAGTAATATAGTATTACGTTATGACGTATAACGTTATATAGTGTTACCATATAACGTATAACGTTATATAGTATTAAGTGATAACGTATAACGTTATATAATATTACGTTATAACGTATAACGTTATATAGTATTAAGTTATAACGTATAACGTTATATAGTATTAAGTAATAACGTATAACGTTATATAGTATGACGTTATGACGTATAACGTTATATAGTATTACCATATAACGTATAACGTTATATAGTATTACCATATAACGTATAACGTTATATAGTATTACCATATAACGTATAACGTTATATAGTATTACGTTATACCGTATAACGTTATATAGTATTACCGTATAACGTATAACGTTATATAGTATTACCATATAACGTATAACGTTATAGAGTATTACGTTTTAACGTATAACGTTATATAGTATTACCATATAACGTATAACGTTATACAGTATTACGTTATGACGTATAACGTTATATAGTATTAGCATATAACGTATAACGTTATATAGTATTATGTTATAACGTATAACGTTATATAGTATTAGCATATAACGTATAACGTTATATAGTATTATGTTATAACGTATAACGTTATATAGTATTACCATATAACGTATAACGTTATATAGTATTACCATATATCGTAAAGCGTTACATACTATTACGTTATAAACTATAACGTTATATAGTATTACCATATAACGTATAACGTTATATAGTATTACCATATAACGTATAACGTTATAGAGTATTACGTTATAACGTATAACGTTATATAGTATTACCATATAACGTATAACGTTATAGAGTATTACGTTTTAACGTATAACGTTATATAGTATTACCATATAACGTATAACGTTATACAGTATTACGTTATGACGTATAACGTTATATAGTATTAGCATATAACGTATAACGTTATATAGTATTATGTTATAACGTATAACGTTATATAGTATTACCATATAACGTATAACGTTATATAGTATTACCATATAACGTATAACGTTATATAGTATTACGTTATACCGTATAACGTTATATAGTATTACCATATAACGTATAACGTTATATAGTATTACGTTATAACGTATAACGTTATATAGTATTACGTTATAACGTATAGCTTTATATAGTATTACGTTATGACGTATAACGTTATATAGTATTACCATATAACGTATAACGTTAAATAGTATTACGTTATAACGTATAACGTTATATAGTGTTACGTAATAACGTATAAAGTAATATAGTATTACGTTATGACGTATAACGTTATATAGTGTTACCATATAACGTATAACGTTATATAGTATTAGGGGATAACGTATAACGTTATATAGTATTGCGTTATAACGTATAACGTTATATAGCATTACGTTATGACGTATAACGTTATATAGTATTACTTTATAACGTATAACGTTATATAGTATTACGTTATAACATATAACGTTATATAGTTTTACGTTATGACGTATAACGTTATATAGTATTACCATATAACGTATAACGTTATATAGTATTAAGTAATAACGTATAACGTTATATAGTATGACGTTATGACGTATAACGTTATATAGTATTACCATATAACGTAAAACGTAATATAGTATTGCCATATATCGTATAGCGTTACATACTATTAAGTTATAACGTATAACGTTATATAGTATTACGTTATAACGTATAGCTTTATATAGTATTACGTTATGACGTATAACGTTATATAGTATTACCATATAACGTATAACGTTATATAGTATTACCATATAACGTATAACGTTATATAGTATTACGTTATACCGTATAACGTTATATAGTATTACCATATAACGTATAACGTTATATAGTATTACGTTATACCGTTTAACGTTATATAGTATTACCATATAACGTGTAACGTTATATAGTATTACGTTATAACTTATAACGTTATATAGTTTTACGTTATGACGTATAACGTTATATAGTATTACCATATAACGTATAACGTTATATAGTATTAAGTAATAACGTATAACGTTATATAGTATGACGTTATGACGTATAAGGTTATATAGTATTACCATATAACGTAAAACGTAATATAGTATTGCCATATATCGTATAGCGTTACATACTATTAAGTTATAACGTATAACGTTATATAGTATTACGTTATTACGTATAACGTTATATAGTATTACGTTATAACGCATAGCGTTATATAGAATTACGATATGACGTATAACGTTATATAGTATTACGTTATAACGTATAACGTATAACGTTATATAGTATTACCATATAACGTATAACGTTATATAGTATTACGTTATAAAGTATAACGTTATATACTATTACGTTATAACGTATAACGTTATATAGTATTACGTTATAACGTATAACGTTATATGCTATTACCATATAACGTATAACGTTATATAGTATTACGTTATAACGTATAACGTTATATAGTATTACGTTATAAAGTATAACGTTATATAGTATTACCATATAACGTATAACGTTATATAGTATTACGTTATAACTTATAACGTTATATAGTATTACGTTACAACGTATAACGTTATATAGTATTACGTTATAACGTATAACGTTATATAGTATTACTTTATAACGTATAACGTTATATAGTATTACGTTATAACATATAACGTTATATAGTTTTACGTTATGACGTATAACGTTATATAGTATTACCATATAACGTATAACGTTATATAGTATTGCCATATATCGTAAAGCGTTACATACTATTACGTTATAAACTATAACGTTATATAGTATTACCATATAACGTATAACGTTATATAGTATTACCATATAACGTATAACGTTATAGAGTATTACGTTATAACGTATAACGTTATATAGTATTACCATATAACGTATAACGTTATATAGTATTACCATATAACGTATAACGTTATATAGTATTACGTTATACCGTATAACGTTATATAGTATTACCGTATAACGTATAACGTTATATAGTATTACCATATAACGTATAACGTTATAGAGTATTACGTTTTAACGTATAACGTTATATAGTATTACCATATAACGTATAACGTTATACAGTATTACGTTATGACGTATAACGTTATATAGTATTAGCATATAACGTATAACGTTATATAGTATTATGTTATAACGTATAACGTTATATAGTATTAGCATATAACGTATAACGTTATATAGTATTATGTTATAACGTATAACGTTATATAGTATTACCATATAACGTATAACGTTATATAGTATTACCATATATCGTAAAGCGTTACATACTATTACGTTATAAACTATAACGTTATATAGTATTACCATATAACGTATAACGTTATATAGTATTACCATATAACGTATAACGTTATAGAGTATTACGTTATAACGTATAACGTTATATAGTATTACCATATAACGTATAACGTTATAGAGTATTACGTTTTAACGTATAACGTTATATAGTATTACCATATAACGTATAACGTTATACAGTATTACGTTATGACGTATAACGTTATATAGTATTAGCATATAACGTATAACGTTATATAGTATTATGTTATAACGTATAACGTTATATAGTATTACCATATAACGTATAACGTTATATAGTATTACCATATAACGTATAACGTTATATAGTATTACGTTATACCGTATAACGTTATATAGTATTACCATATAACGTATAACGTTATATAGTATTACGTTATAACTTATAACGTTATATAGTATTACGTTATAACGTATAACGTTATATAGTATTACGTTATAACGTATAGCTTTATATAGTATTACGTTATGACGTATAACGTTATATAGTATTACCATATAACGTATAACGTTAAATAGTATTACGTTATAACGTATAACGTTATATAGTGTTACGTAATAACGTATAAAGTAATATAGTATTACGTTATGACGTATAACGTTATATAGTGTTACCATATAACGTATAACGTTATATAGTATTAGGGGATAACGTATAACGTTATATAGTATTGCGTTATAACGTATAACGTTATATAGCATTACGTTATGACGTATAACGTTATATAGTATTACTTTATAACGTATAACGTTATATAGTATTACGTTATAACATATAACGTTATATAGTTTTACGTTATGACGTATAACGTTATATAGTATTACCATATAACGTATAACGTTATATAGTATTAAGTAATAACGTATAACGTTATATAGTATGACGTTATGACGTATAACGTTATATAGTATTACCATATAACGTAAAACGTAATATAGTATTGCCATATATCGTATAGCGTTACATACTATTAAGTTATAACGTATAACGTTATATAGTATTACGTTATTACGTATAACGTTATATAGTATTACGTTATAACGCATAGCGTTATATAGAATTACGATATGACGTATAACGTTATATAGTATTACGTTATAACGTATAACGTTATATAGTATTACGTTATAAAGTATAACGTTATATAGTATTACCATATAACGTATAACGTTATATAGTATTACGTTATAACTTATAACGTTATATAGTATTACGTTATAACGTATAACGTATAACGTTAT
Organism: Bombus flavifrons; assembly: GCF_040668555.2. Lineage (NCBI taxonomy): Eukaryota > Metazoa > Arthropoda > Insecta > Hymenoptera > Apidae > Bombus > Bombus flavifrons. The sequence goes on along the minus strand of NC_138455.1, from coordinate 2,474,118 downwards.
ATAGTATTACCATATAACGTATAACGTTATATAGTATTACGTTATAACGTATAACGTATAACGTTATATAGTATTACCATATAACGTATAACGTTATATAGTATTACGTTATGACGTATAACGTTATATAGTATTACCATATAACGTATAACGTTATATAGTATTACGTTATAACGTATAACGTTATATAGTATTACGTTATAACGTATAACGTTATATAGTATTACGTTATAGCGCATAACGTTATATAGAATTACGTTATGACGTATAACGTTATATAGTATTACCATATAACGTATAACGTTATATAGTATTACCATATAACGTATAACGTTATATAGTATTAAGTTATAACGTATAACGTTATATAGTATTACCGTATAACGTATAACGTTATACAGTATTACGTTATGACGTCTAACGTTATATAGTATTACCATATAACGTATAACGTTATATAGTATTACGTTATAGCGTATAATGTTATATAGTATTACGATATAACGTATAACGTTATATAGTATTACCATATAACGTATAACGTTATATAGTATTACCATATAACGTATAACGTTATATAGTATTACGTTATACCGTATAACGTTATATAGTATTACCATATAACGTATAACGTTATATAGTATTACGTTATAACTTATAACGTTATATAGTATTACGTTATAACGTATAACGTTATATAGTATTACGTTATAACGTATAGCTTTATATAGTATTACGTTATGACGTATAACGTTATATAGTATTACCATATAACGTATAACGTTATATAGTATTACGTTATAACGTATAACGTTATATAGTGTTACGTAATAACGTATAAAGTAATATAGTATTACGTTATGACGTATAACGTTATATAGTGTTACCATATAACGTATAACGTTATATAGTATTAGGGGATAACGTATAACGTTATATAGTATTGCGTTATAACGTATAACGTTATATAGCATTACGTTATGACGTATAACGTTATATAGTATTACTTTATAACGTATAACGTTATATAGTATTACGTTATAACATATAACGTTATATAGTTTTACGTTATGACGTATAACGTTATATAGTATTACCATATAACGTATAACGTTATATAGTATTAAGTAATAACGTATAACGTTATATAGTATTACGTTATAAAGTATAACGTTATATAGTATTACCATATAACATATAACGTTATATAGTATTACGTTATAACTTATAACGTTATATAGTATTACGTTATAACGTATAACGTTATATAGTATTACGTTATAACGTATAACGTTATATAGTATTACTTTATAACGTATAACGTTATATAGTATTACGTTATAACGTATAACGTTATATAGTATGACGTTATGACGTATAACGTTATATAGTATTACCATATAACGTAAAACGTAATATAGTATTGCCATATATCGTATAGCGTTACATACTATTAAGTTATAACGTATAACGTTATATAGTATTACGTTATTACGTATAACGTTATATAGTATTACGTTATAACGCATAGCGTTATATAGAATTACGATATGACGTATAACGTTATATAGTATTACGTTATAACGTATAACGTATAACGTTATATAGTATTACCATATAACGTATAACGTTATATAGTATTACGTTATAAAGTATAACGTTATATACTATTACGTTATAACGTATAACGTTATATAGTATTACGTTATAACGTATAACGTTATATGCTATTACCATATAACGTATAACGTTATATAGTATTACGTTATAACGTATAACGTTATATAGTATTACGTTATAAAGTATAACGTTATATAGTATTACCATATAACGTATAACGTTATATAGTATTACGTTATAACTTATAACGTTATATAGTATTACGTTATAACGTATAACGTTATATAGTATTACGTTATAACGTATAACGTTATATAGTATTACTTTATAACGTATAACGTTATATAGTATTACGTTATAACATATAACGTTATATAGTTTTACGTTATGACGTATAACGTTATATAGTATTACCATATAACGTATAACGTTATATAGTATTGCCATATATCGTAAAGCGTTACATACTATTAAGTTATAACGTATAACGTTATATAGTATTACCATATAACGTATAACGTTATATAGTATTACGTTATAACGTATAACGTTATATAGTATTACGTTATAACGTATAACGTTATATAGTATTACGTTATAGCGTATAACGTTATATAGTATTACGTTATATCGTATAACGTTATATAGTATTACCATATAACGTATAACGGTATATAGTATTAAGTTATAACGTATAACGTTATATAGTAATACGTTATAACGTATAACGTTATATAGTATTACGTTATAACGTATAACGTTATATAGTATTACGTTATGACGTATAACGTTATATAGTATTACCATATAACGTATAACGTTATATAGTATTACGTTATAACGTATAACATTATACAGTATTACGTTATAACGTATAACGTTATATAGTATTACCATATAACGTATAACGTTATATAGTATTATGGTCTAAAGCATAACGTTATATAGTATTACGTTATAAACTATAACGTTATATAGTATTACCATATAACGTATAACGTTATATAGTATTACCATATAACGTATAACGTTATATAGTATTACCATATAACGTATAACGTTATAGAGTATTACGTTATAACGTATAACGTTATATAGTATTACCATATAACGTATAACGTTATAGAGTATTACGTTTTAACGTATAACGTTATATAGTATTACCATATAACGTATAACGTTATACAGTATTACGTTATGACGTATAACGTTATATAGTATTAGCATATAACGTATAACGTTATATAGTATTATGTTATAACGTATAACGTTATATAGTATTACGTTATAACGTATAACGTTATATAGCATTACCATATAACGTATAACGTTATATAGTATTACGTTATAACGTATAACGTTATATAGTATTACGTTATAACGTATAACGTTATATAGCATTACCATATAACGTATAACATTATATAGTATTACGTTATAACGTATAACGTTATATAGTATTACCATATAACGTATAACGTTATATAGTATTATGGTATAAAGCATAACGTTATATAGTATTACGTTATAAACTATAACGTTATATAGTATTACGTTATAACGTATAACGTTATATAGTATTACGTTATAACGTATAACGTTATATAGTATTACGTAATAACGTATAAAGTAATATAGTATTACGCTATGACGTATAACGTTATATAGTGTTACCATATAACGTATAACGTTATATAGTATTAAGTGATAACGTATAACGTTATATAGTTTTACGTTATGACGTATAACGTTATATAGTATTACCATATAACGTATAACGTTATATAGTATTGCCATATATCGTAAAGCGTTACATACTATTAAGTTATAACGTATAACGTTATATAGTATTACGTTATTACGTATAACGTTATATAGTATTACCATATAACGTATAACGTTATATAGTATTACGTTATAACGCATAACGTTATATAGAATTACGTTATGACGTATAACGTTATATAGTATTACCATATAACGTATAACGTTATATAGTATTACGTTATAACGTATAACGTTATATAGTATTACGTTATAACGTATAACGTTATAGAGTATTACGTTATGACGTATAACGTTATATAGTATTACCATATAACGTATAACGTTATATAGTATTACTTTATAACGTATAACGTTATATAGTATTACGTTATAACGTATAACGTTATATGCTATTACCATATAACGTATAACGTTATATAGTATTACGTTATAACGTATAACGTTATATGCTATTACCATATAACGTATAACGTTATATAGTATTACGTTATAACGTATAACGTTATATAGTATTACGTTATAAAGTATAACGTTATATAGTATTACTTTATAACGTATAACGTTATATAGTATTACGATATAACGTATAACGTTATATGCTATTACCATATAACGTATAACGTTATATAGTATTACGTTATAACGTATAACGTTATATGCTATTACCATATAACGTATAACGTTATACAGTATTACGTTATAACGTATAACGTTATATAGTATTACGTTATAAAGTATAACGTTATATAGAATTACGATATGACGTATAACGTTATATAGTATTACGTTATAACGTATAACGTATAACGTTATATAGTATTACCATATAACGTCTAACGTTATATAGTATTACGTTATAAAGTATAACGTTATATACTATTACGTTATAACGTATAACGTTATATAGTATTACGTTATAACGTATAACGTTATATGCTATTACCATATAACGTATAACGTTATATAGTATTACGTTATAACGTATAACGTTATATAGTATTATGGTCTAAAGCATAACGTTATATAGTATTACGTTATAAACTATAACGTTATATAGTATTACCATATAACGTATAACGTTATATAGTATTACGTTATAACGTATAGCTTTATATAGTATTACGTTATGACGTATAACGTTATATAGTATTACCATATAACGTATAACGTTATATAGTATTACGTTATAACGTATAACGTTATATAGTGTTACGTAATAACGTATAAAGTAATATAGTATTACGTTATGACGTATAACGTTATATAGTGTTACCATATAACGTATAACGTTATATAGTATTAGGGGATAACGTATAACGTTATATAGTATTGCGTTATAACGTATAACGTTATATAGCATTACGTTATGACGTATAACGTTATATAGTATTACTTTATAACGTATAACGTTATATAGTATTACGTTATAACATATAACGTTATATAGTTTTACGTTATGACGTATAACGTTATATAGTATTACCATATAACGTATAACGTTATATAGTATTAAGTAATAACGTATAACGTTATATAGTATGACGTTATGACGTATAACGTTATATAGTATTACGTTATAAAGTATAACGTTATATAGTATTACCATATAACGTATAACGTTATATAGTATTACGTTATAACTTATAACGTTATATAGTATTACGTTATAACGTATAACGTTATATAGTATTACTTTATAACGTATAACGTTATATAGTATTACGTTATAACGTATAACGTTATATGCTATTACCATATAACGTATAACGTTATATAGTATTACGTTATAACGTATAACGTTATATGCTATTACCATATAACGTATAACGTTATATGCTATTACCAGATAACGTATAACGTTATATAGTATTACGTTATAACGTATAACGTTATATAGTATTACGTTATAAAGTATAACGTTATATAGTATTACTTTATAACGTATAACGTTATATAGTATTACGTTATAACGTATAACGTTATATGCTATTACCATATAACGTATAACGTTATATAGTATTACGTTATAACGTATAACGTTATATGCTATTACCATATAACGTATAACGTTATACAGTATTACGTTATAACGTATAACGTTATATAGTATTACGTTATAAAGTATAACGTTATATAGAATTACGATATGACGTATAACGTTATATAGTATTACGTTATAACGTATAACGTATAACGTTATATAGTATTACCATATAACGTATAACGTTATATAGTATTACGTTATAAAGTATAACGTTATATACTATTACGTTATAACGTATAACGTTATATAGTATTACGTTATAACGTATAACGTTATATGCTATTACCATATAACGTATAACGTTATATAGTATTACGTTATAACGTATAACGTTATATAGTATTATGGTCTAAAGCATAACGTTATATAGTATTACGTTATAAACTATAACGTTATATAGTATTACCATATAACGTATAACGTTATATAGTATTACCATATAACGTATAACGTTATATAGTATTGCCATATATCGTAAAGCGTTACATACTATTAAGTTATAACGTATAACGTTATATAGTATTACGTTATTACGTATAACGTTATATAGTATTACGTTATAACATATAACGTTATATAGTTTTACGTTATGACGTATAACGTTATATAGTATTACCATATAACGTATAACGTTATATAGTATTAAGTAATAACGTATAACGTTATATAGTATTACGTTATAAAGTATAACGTTATATAGTATTACCATATAACATATAACGTTATATAGTATTACGTTATAACTTATAACGTTATATAGTATTACGTTATAACGTATAACGTTATATAGTATTACGTTATAACGTATAACGTTATATAGTATTACTTTATAACGTATAACGTTATATAGTATTACGTTATAACGTATAACGTTATATAGTATGACGTTATGACGTATAACGTTATATAGTATTACCATATAACGTAAAACGTAATATAGTATTGCCATATATCGTATAGCGTTACATACTATTAAGTTATAACGTATAACGTTATATAGTATTACGTTATTACGTATAACGTTATATAGTATTACGTTATAACGCATAGCGTTATATAGAATTACGATATGACGTATAACGTTATATAGTATTACGTTATAACGTATAACGTATAACGTTATATAGTATTACCATATAACGTATAACGTTATATAGTATTACGTTATAAAGTATAACGTTATATACTATTACGTTATAACGTATAACGTTATATAGTATTACGTTATAACGTATAACGTTATATGCTATTACCATATAACGTATAACGTTATATAGTATTACGTTATAACGTATAACGTTATATAGTATTACGTTATAAAGTATAACGTTATATAGTATTACCATATAACGTATAACGTTATATAGTATTACGTTATAACTTATAACGTTATATAGTATTACGTTATAACGTATAACGTTATATAGTATTACGTTATAACGTATAACGTTATATAGTATTACTTTATAACGTATAACGTTATATAGTATTACGTTATAACATATAACGTTATATAGTTTTACGTTATGACGTATAACGTTATATAGTATTACCATATAACGTATAACGTTATATAGTATTGCCATATATCGTAAAGCGTTACATACTATTAAGTTATAACGTATAACGTTATATAGTATTACCATATAACGTATAACGTTATATAGTATTACGTTATAACGTATAACGTTATATAGTATTACGTTATAACGTATAACGTTATATAGTATTACGTTATAGCGTATAACGTTATATAGTATTACGTTATACCGTATAACGTTATATAGTATTACCATATAACGTATAACGGTATATAGTATTAAGTTATAACGTATAACGTTATATAGTAATACGTTATAACGTATAACGTTATATAGTATTACGTTATAACGTATAACGTTATATAGTATTACGTTATGACGTATAACGTTATATAGTATTACCATATAACGTATAACGTTATATAGTATTACGTTATAACGTATAACATTATACAGTATTACGTTATAACGTATAACGTTATATAGTATTACCATATAACGTATAACGTTATATAGTATTATGGTCTAAAGCATAACGTTATATAGTATTACGTTATAAACTATAACGTTATATAGTATTACCATATAACGTATAACGTTATATAGTATTACCATATAACGTATAACGTTATATAGTATTACCATATAACGTATAACGTTATAGAGTATTACGTTATAACGTATAACGTTATATAGTATTACCATATAACGTATAACGTTATAGAGTATTACGTTTTAACGTATAACGTTATATAGTATTACCATATAACGTATAACGTTATACAGTATTACGTTATGACGTATAACGTTATATAGTATTAGCATATAACGTATAACGTTATATAGTATTATGTTATAACGTATAACGTTATATAGTATTACGTTATAACGTATAACGTTATATAGCATTACCATATAACGTATAACGTTATATAGTATTACGTTATAACGTATAACGTTATATAGTATTACGTTATAACGTATAACGTTATATAGCATTACCATATAACGTATAACATTATATAGTATTACGTTATAACGTATAACGTTATATAGTATTACCATATAACGTATAACGTTATATAGTATTATGGTATAAAGCATAACGTTATATAGTATTACGTTATAAACTATAACGTTATATAGTATTACGTTATAACGTATAACGTTATATAGTATTACGTTATAACGTATAACGTTATATAGTATTACGTAATAACGTATAAAGTAATATAGTATTACGTTATGACGTATAACGTTATATAGTGTTACCATATAACGTATAACGTTATATAGTATTAAGTGATAACGTATAACGTTATATAGTTTTACGTTATGACGTATAACGTTATATAGTATTACCATATAACGTATAACGTTATATAGTATTGCCATATATCGTAAAGCGTTACATACTATTAAGTTATAACGTATAACGTTATATAGTATTACGTTATTACGTATAACGTTATATAGTATTACCATATAACGTATAACGTTATATAGTATTACGTTATAACGCATAACGTTATATAGAATTACGTTATGACGTATAACGTTATATAGTATTACCATATAACGTATAACGTTATATAGTATTACGTTATAACGTATAACGTTATATAGTATTACGTTATAACGTATAACGTTATAGAGTATTACGTTATGACGTATAACGTTATATAGTATTACCATATAACGTATAACGTTATATAGTATTACTTTATAACGTATAACGTTATATAGTATTACGTTATAACGTATAACGTTATATGCTATTACCATATAACGTATAACGTTATATAGTATTACGTTATAACGTATAACGTTATATGCTATTACCATATAACGTATAACGTTATATAGTATTACGTTATAACGTATAACGTTATATAGTATTACGTTATAAAGTATAACGTTATATAGTATTACTTTATAACGTATAACGTTATATAGTATTACGTTATAACGTATAACGTTATATGCTATTACCATATAACGTATAACGTTATATAGTATTACGTTATAACGTATAACGTTATATGCTATTACCATATAACGTATAACGTTATACAGTATTACGTTATAACGTATAACGTTATATAGTATTACGTTATAAAGTATAACGTTATATAGAATTACGATATGACGTATAACGTTATATAGTATTACGTTATAACGTATAACGTATAACGTTATATAGTATTACCATATAACGTCTAACGTTATATAGTATTACGTTATAAAGTATAACGTTATATACTATTACGTTATAACGTATAACGTTATATAGTATTACGTTATAACGTATAACGTTATATGCTATTACCATATAACGTATAACGTTATATAGTATTACGTTATAACGTATAACGTTATATAGTATTATGGTCTAAAGCATAACGTTATATAGTATTACGTTATAAACTATAACGTTATATAGTATTACCATATAACGTATAACGTTATATAGTATTACGTTATAACGTATAGCTTTATATAGTATTACGTTATGACGTATAACGTTATATAGTATTACCATATAACGTATAACGTTATATAGTATTACGTTATAACGTATAACGTTATATAGTGTTACGTAATAACGTATAAAGTAATATAGTATTACGTTATGACGTATAACGTTATATAGTGTTACCATATAACGTATAACGTTATATAGTATTAGGGGATAACGTATAACGTTATATAGTATTGCGTTATAACGTATAACGTTATATAGCATTACGTTATGACGTATAACGTTATATAGTATTACTTTATAACGTATAACGTTATATAGTATTACGTTATAACATATAACGTTATATAGTTTTACGTTATGACGTATAACGTTATATAGTATTACCATATAACGTATAACGTTATATAGTATTAAGTAATAACGTATAACGTTATATAGTATGACGTTATGACGTATAACGTTATATAGTATTACGTTATAAAGTATAACGTTATATAGTATTACCATATAACGTATAACGTTATATAGTATTACGTTATAACTTATAACGTTATATAGTATTACGTTATAACGTATAACGTTATATAGTATTACTTTATAACGTATAACGTTATATAGTATTACGTTATAACGTATAACGTTATATGCTATTACCATATAACGTATAACGTTATATAGTATTACGTTATAACGTATAACGTTATATGCTATTACCATATAACGTATAACGTTATATGCTATTACCAGATAACGTATAACGTTATATAGTATTACGTTATAACGTATAACGTTATATAGTATTACGTTATAAAGTATAACGTTATATAGTATTACTTTATAACGTATAACGTTATATAGTATTACGTTATAACGTATAACGTTATATGCTATTACCATATAACGTATAACGTTATATAGTATTACGTTATAACGTATAACGTTATATGCTATTACCATATAACGTATAACGTTATACAGTATTACGTTATAACGTATAACGTTATATAGTATTACGTTATAAAGTATAACGTTATATAGAATTACGATATGACGTATAACGTTATATAGTATTACGTTATAACGTATAACGTATAACGTTATATAGTATTACCATATAACGTATAACGTTATATAGTATTACGTTATAAAGTATAACGTTATATACTATTACGTTATAACGTATAACGTTATATAGTATTACGTTATAACGTATAACGTTATATGCTATTACCATATAACGTATAACGTTATATAGTATTACGTTATAACGTATAACGTTATATAGTATTATGGTCTAAAGCATAACGTTATATAGTATTACGTTATAAACTATAACGTTATATAGTATTACCATATAACGTATAACGTTATATAGTATTACCATATAACGTATAACGTTATATAGTATTGCCATATATCGTAAAGCGTTACATACTATTAAGTTATAACGTATAACGTTATATAGTATTACGTTATTACGTATAACGTTATATAGTATTACGTTATAACATATAACGTTATATAGTTTTACGTTATGACGTATAACGTTATATAGTATTACCATATAACGTATAACGTTATATAGTATTAAGTAATAACGTATAACGTTATATAGTATTACGTTATAAAGTATAACGTTATATAGTATTACCATATAACATATAACGTTATATAGTATTACGTTATAACTTATAACGTTATATAGTATTACGTTATAACGTATAACGTTATATAGTATTACGTTATAACGTATAACGTTATATAGTATTACTTTATAACGTATAACGTTATATAGTATTACGTTATAACGTATAACGTTATATAGTATGACGTTATGACGTATAACGTTATATAGTATTACCATATAACGTAAAACGTAATATAGTATTGCCATATATCGTATAGCGTTACATACTATTAAGTTATAACGTATAACGTTATATAGTATTACGTTATTACGTATAACGTTATATAGTATTACGTTATAACGCATAGCGTTATATAGAATTACGATATGACGTATAACGTTATATAGTATTACGTTATAACGTATAACGTATAACGTTATATAGTATTACCATATAACGTATAACGTTATATAGTATTACGTTATAAAGTATAACGTTATATACTATTACGTTATAACGTATAACGTTATATAGTATTACGTTATAACGTATAACGTTATATGCTATTACCATATAACGTATAACGTTATATAGTATTACGTTATAACGTATAACGTTATATAGTATTACGTTATAAAGTATAACGTTATATAGTATTACCATATAACGTATAACGTTATATAGTATTACGTTATAACTTATAACGTTATATAGTATTACGTTATAACGTATAACGTTATATAGTATTACGTTATAACGTATAACGTTATATAGTATTACTTTATAACGTATAACGTTATATAGTATTACGTTATAACATATAACGTTATATAGTTTTACGTTATGACGTATAACGTTATATAGTATTACCATATAACGTATAACGTTATATAGTATTGCCATATATCGTAAAGCGTTACATACTATTAAGTTATAACGTATAACGTTATATAGTATTACCATATAACGTATAACGTTATATAGTATTACGTTATAACGTATAACGTTATATAGTATTACGTTATAACGTATAACGTTATATAGTATTACGTTATAGCGTATAACGTTATATAGTATTACGTTATATCGTATAACGTTATATAGTATTACCATATAACGTATAACGGTATATAGTATTAAGTTATAACGTATAACGTTATATAGTAATACGTTATAACGTATAACGTTATATAGTATTACGTTATAACGTATAACGTTATATAGTATTACGTTATGACGTATAACGTTATATAGTATTACCATATAACGTATAACGTTATATAGTATTACGTTATAACGTATAACATTATACAGTATTACGTTATAACGTATAACGTTATATAGTATTACCATATAACGTATAACGTTATATAGTATTATGGTCTAAAGCATAACGTTATATAGTATTACGTTATAAACTATAACGTTATATAGTATTACCATATAACGTATAACGTTATATAGTATTACCATATAACGTATAACGTTATATAGTATTACCATATAACGTATAACGTTATAGAGTATTACGTTATAACGTATAACGTTATATAGTATTACCATATAACGTATAACGTTATAGAGTATTACGTTTTAACGTATAACGTTATATAGTATTACCATATAACGTATAACGTTATACAGTATTACGTTATGACGTATAACGTTATATAGTATTAGCATATAACGTATAACGTTATATAGTATTATGTTATAACGTATAACGTTATATAGTATTACGTTATAACGTATAACGTTATATAGCATTACCATATAACGTATAACGTTATATAGTATTACGTTATAACGTATAACGTTATATAGTATTACGTTATAACGTATAACGTTATATAGCATTACCATATAACGTATAACATTATATAGTATTACGTTATAACGTATAACGTTATATAGTATTACCATATAACGTATAACGTTATATAGTATTATGGTATAAAGCATAACGTTATATAGTATTACGTTATAAACTATAACGTTATATAGTATTACGTTATAACGTATAACGTTATATAGTATTACGTTATAACGTATAACGTTATATAGTATTACGTAATAACGTATAAAGTAATATAGTATTACGTTATGACGTATAACGTTATATAGTGTTACCATATAACGTATAACGTTATATAGTATTAAGTGATAACGTATAACGTTATATAGTTTTACGTTATGACGTATAACGTTATATAGTATTACCATATAACGTATAACGTTATATAGTATTGCCATATATCGTAAAGCGTTACATACTATTAAGTTATAACGTATAACGTTATATAGTATTACGTTATTACGTATAACGTTATATAGTATTACCATATAACGTATAACGTTATATAGTATTACGTTATAACGCATAACGTTATATAGAATTACGTTATGACGTATAACGTTATATAGTATTACCATATAACGTATAACGTTATATAGTATTACGTTATAACGTATAACGTTATATAGTATTACGTTATAACGTATAACGTTATAGAGTATTACGTTATGACGTATAACGTTATATAGTATTACCATATAACGTATAACGTTATATAGTATTACTTTATAACGTATAACGTTATATAGTATTACGTTATAACGTATAACGTTATATGCTATTACCATATAACGTATAACGTTATATAGTATTACGTTATAACGTATAACGTTATATGCTATTACCATATAACGTATAACGTTATATAGTATTACGTTATAACGTATAACGTTATATAGTATTACGTTATAAAGTATAACGTTATATAGTATTACTTTATAACGTATAACGTTATATAGTATTACGTTATAACGTATAACGTTATATGCTATTACCATATAACGTATAACGTTATATAGTATTACGTTATAACGTATAACGTTATATGCTATTACCATATAACGTATAACGTTATACAGTATTACGTTATAACGTATAACGTTATATAGTATTACGTTATAAAGTATAACGTTATATAGAATTACGATATGACGTATAACGTTATATAGTATTACGTTATAACGTATAACGTATAACGTTATATAGTATTACCATATAACGTCTAACGTTATATAGTATTACGTTATAAAGTATAACGTTATATACTATTACGTTATAACGTATAACGTTATATAGTATTACGTTATAACGTATAACGTTATATGCTATTACCATATAACGTATAACGTTATATAGTATTACGTTATAACGTATAACGTTATATAGTATTATGGTCTAAAGCATAACGTTATATAGTATTACGTTATAAACTATAACGTTATATAGTATTACCATATAACGTATAACGTTATATAGTATTACGTTATAACGTATAGCTTTATATAGTATTACGTTATGACGTATAACGTTATATAGTATTACCATATAACGTATAACGTTATATAGTATTACGTTATAACGTATAACGTTATATAGTGTTACGTAATAACGTATAAAGTAATATAGTATTACGTTATGACGTATAACGTTATATAGTGTTACCATATAACGTATAACGTTATATAGTATTAGGGGATAACGTATAACGTTATATAGTATTGCGTTATAACGTATAACGTTATATAGCATTACGTTATGACGTATAACGTTATATAGTATTACTTTATAACGTATAACGTTATATAGTATTACGTTATAACATATAACGTTATATAGTTTTACGTTATGACGTATAACGTTATATAGTATTACCATATAACGTATAACGTTATATAGTATTAAGTAATAACGTATAACGTTATATAGTATGACGTTATGACGTATAACGTTATATAGTATTACGTTATAAAGTATAACGTTATATAGTATTACCATATAACGTATAACGTTATATAGTATTACGTTATAACTTATAACGTTATATAGTATTACGTTATAACGTATAACGTTATATAGTATTACTTTATAACGTATAACGTTATATAGTATTACGTTATAACGTATAACGTTATATGCTATTACCATATAACGTATAACGTTATATAGTATTACGTTATAACGTATAACGTTATATGCTATTACCATATAACGTATAACGTTATATGCTATTACCAGATAACGTATAACGTTATATAGTATTACGTTATAACGTATAACGTTATATAGTATTACGTTATAAAGTATAACGTTATATAGTATTACTTTATAACGTATAACGTTATATAGTATTACGTTATAACGTATAACGTTATATGCTATTACCATATAACGTATAACGTTATATAGTATTACGTTATAACGTATAACGTTATATGCTATTACCATATAACGTATAACGTTATACAGTATTACGTTATAACGTATAACGTTATATAGTATTACGTTATAAAGTATAACGTTATATAGAATTACGATATGACGTATAACGTTATATAGTATTACGTTATAACGTATAACGTATAACGTTATATAGTATTACCATATAACGTATAACGTTATATAGTATTACGTTATAAAGTATAACGTTATATACTATTACGTTATAACGTATAACGTTATATAGTATTACGTTATAACGTATAACGTTATATGCTATTACCATATAACGTATAACGTTATATAGTATTACGTTATAACGTATAACGTTATATAGTATTATGGTCTAAAGCATAACGTTATATAGTATTACGTTATAAACTATAACGTTATATAGTATTACCATATAACGTATAACGTTATATAGTATTACCATATAACGTATAACGTTATATAGTATTGCCATATATCGTAAAGCGTTACATACTATTAAGTTATAACGTATAACGTTATATAGTATTACGTTATTACGTATAACGTTATATAGTGTTACCATATAACGTATAACGTTATATAGTATTAGGGGATAACGTATAACGTTATATAGTATTGCGTTATAACGTATAACGTTATATAGCATTACGTTATGACGTATAACGTTATATAGTATTACTTTATAACGTATAACGTTATATGCTATTACCATATAACGTATAACGTTATATAGTATTACGTTATAACGTATAACGTTATATAGTATTTCGTTATAAAGTATAACGTTATATAGTATTACTTTATAACGTATAACGTTATATAGTATTACGTTATAACGTATAACGTTATATGCTATTACCATATAACGTATAACGTTATATAGTATTACGTTATAACGTATAACGTTATATGCTATTACCATATAACGTATAACGTTATACAGTATTACGTTATAACGTATAACGTTATATAGTATTACGTTATAAAGTATAACGTTATATAGAATTACGATATGACGTATAACGTTATATAGTATTACGTTATAACGTATAACGTATAACGTTATATAGTATTACCATATAACGTATAACGTTATATAGTATTACGTTATAAAGTATAACGTTATATACTATTACGTTATAACGTATAACGTTATATAGTATTACGTTATAACGTATAACGTTATATGCTATTACCATATAACGTATAACGTTATATAGTATTACGTTATAACGTATAACGTTATATAGTATTACGTTATAAAGTATAACGTTATATAGTATTACCATATAACATATAACGTTATATAGTATTACGTTATAACTTATAACGTTATATAGTATTACGTTATAACGTATAACGTTATATAGTATTACGTTATAACGTATAACGTTATATAGTATTACTTTATAACGTATAACGTTATATAGTATTACGTTATAACATATAACGTTATATAGTTTTACGTTATGACGTATAACGTTATATAGTATTACCATATAACGTATAACGTTATATAGTATTGCCATATATCGTAAAGCGTTACATACTATTAAGTTATAACGTATAACGTTATATAGTATTACGTTATTACGTATAACGTTATATAGTATTACCATATAACGTATAACGTTATATAGTATTACGTTATAACGTATAACGTTATATAGTATTACGTTATAACGTATAACGTTATATAGTATTACGTTATAGCGTATAACGTTATATAGTATTACGTTATATCGTATAACGTTATATAGTATTACCATATAACGTATAACGTTATATAGTATTACGTTATAACGTATAACGTTATATAGTATTACGTTATAAAGTATAACGTTATATAGTATTACCATATAACGTATAACGTTATATAGTATTACGTTATAACTTATAACGTTATATAGTATTACGTTATAACGTATAACGTTATATAGTATTACGTTATAACGTATAACGTTATATAGTATTACTTTATAACGTATAACGTTATACAGTATTACGTTATAACATATAACGTTATATAGTTTTACGTTATGACGTATAACGTTATATAGTATTACCATATAACGTATAACGTTATATAGTATTGCCATATATCGTAAAGCGTTACATACTATTAAGTTATAACGTATAACGTTATATAGTATTACGTTATTACGTATAACGTTATATAGTATTACCATATAACGTATAACGTTATATAGTATTACGTTATAACGTATAACGTTATATAGTATTACGTTATAACGTATAACGTTATATAGTATTACGTTATAACGTATAACGTTATATAGTATTACGTTATGACGTATAACGTTATATAGTATTACCATATAACGTATAACGTTATATAGTATTACGTTATAACGTATAACATTATACAGTATTACGTTATAACGTATAACGTTATATAGTATTACCATATAACGTATAACGTTATATAGTATTATGGTCTAAAGCATAACGTTATATAGTATTACGTTATAAACTATAACGTTATATAGTATTACCATATAACGTATAACGTTATATAGTATTACCATATAACGTATAACGTTATAGAGTATTACGTTATAACGTATAACGTTATATAGTATTACCATATAACGTATAACGTTATAGAGTATTACGTTTTAACGTATAACGTTATATAGTATTACCATATAACGTATAACGTTATACAGTATTACGTTATGACGTATAACGTTATATAGTATTAGCATATAACGTATAACGTTATATAGTATTATGTTATAACGTATAACGTTATATAGTATTACGTTATAACGTATAACGTTATATAGCATTACCATATAACGTATAACGTTATATAGTATTACGTTATAACGTATAACGTTATATAGTATTACGTTATAACGTATAACGTTATATAGCATTACCATATAACGTATAACGTTATATAGTATTACGTTATAACGTATAACATTATATAGTATTACGTTATAACGTATAACGTTATATAGTATTACCATATAACGTATAACGTTATATAGTATTATGGTATAAAGCATAACGTTATATAGTATTACGTTATAAACTATAACGTTATATAGTATTACGTTATAACGTATAACGTTATATAGTATTACGTTATAACGTATAACGTTATATAGTATTACGTAATAACGTATAAAGTAATATAGTATTACGTTATGACGTATAACGTTATATAGTGTTACCATATAACGTATAACGTTATATAGTATTAAGTGATAACGTATAACGTTATATAATATTACGTTATAACGTATAACGTTATATAGTATTACCATATAACGTATAACGTTATACAGTATTACGTTATATAGTATTACGTTATGACGTATAACGATATATAGTGTTACCATATAACGTATAACGTTATATACTATTACGTTATAGCGCATAACGTTATATAGAATTACGTTATGACGTATAACGTTATATAGTATTACCATATAACGTATAACGTTATATAGTATTACCATATAACGTATAACGTTATATAGTATTAAGTTATAACGTATAACGTTATATAGTATTACCGTATAACGTATAACGTTATACAGTATTACGTTATGACGTCTAACGTTATATAGTATTACCATATAACGTATAACGTTATATAGTATTACGTTATAGCGTATAATGTTATATAGTATTACGATATAACGTATAACGTTATATAGTATTACCATATAACGTATAACGTTATATAGTATTACCATATAACGTATAACGTTATATAGTATTACGTTATACCGTATAACGTTATATAGTATTACCATATAACGTATAACGTTATATAGTATTACGTTATAACTTATAACGTTATATAGTATTACGTTATAACGTATAACGTTATATAGTATTACGTTATAACGTATAGGTTTATATAGTATTACGTTATGACGTATAACGTTATATAGTATTACCATATAACGTATAACGTTATATAGTATTACGTTATAACGTATAACGTTATATAGTGTTACGTAATAACGTATAAAGTAATATAGTATTACGTTATGACGTATAACGTTATATAGTGTTACCATATAACGTATAACGTTATATAGTATTAGGGGATAACGTATAACGTTATATAGTATTGCGTTATAACGTATAACGTTATATAGCATTACGTTATGACGTATAACGTTATATAGTATTACTTTATAACGTATAACGTTATATAGTATTACGTTATAACATATAACGTTATATAGTATTACCATATAACGTATAACGTTATATAGTATTACCATATAACGTATAACGTTATATAGTATTAAGTTATAACGTATAACGTTATATAGTATTACCGTATAACGTATAACGTTATACAGTATTACGTTATGACGTCTAACGTTATATAGTATTACCATATAACGTATAACGTTATATAGTATTACGTTATAGCGTATAATGTTATATAGTATTACGATATAACGTATAACGTTATATAGTATTACCATATAACGTATAACGTTATATAGTATTACCATATAACGTATAACGTTATATAGTATTACGTTATACCGTATAACGTTATATAGTATTACCATATAACGTATAACGTTATATAGTATTACGTTATAACTTATAACGTTATATAGTATTACGTTATAACGTATAACGTTATATAGTATTACGTTATAACGTATAGGTTTATATAGTATTACGTTATGACGTATAACGTTATATAGTATTACCATATAACGTATAACGTTATATAGTATTACCATATAACGTATAACGTTATATAGTATTAAGTAATAACGTATAACGTTATATAGTATGACGTTATGACGTATAACGTTATATAGTATTACGTTATAAAGTATAACGTTATATAGTATTACCATATAACGTATAACGTTATATAGTATTACGTTATAACTTATAACGTTATATAGTATTACGTTATAACGTATAACGTTATATAGTATTACTTTATAACGTATAACGTTATATAGTATTACGTTATAACGTATAACGTTATATGCTATTACCATATAACGTATAACGTTATATAGTATTACGTTATAACGTATAACGTTATATGCTATTACCATATAACGTATAACGTTATATAGTATTACGTTATAACGTATAACGTTATATAGTATTACGTTATAATGTATAACGTTATATAGTATTACTTTATAACGTATAACGTTATATAGTATTACGTTATAACGTATAACGTTATATGCTATTACCATATAACGTATAACGTTATATAGTATTACGTTATAACGTATAACGTTATATGCTATTACCATATAACGTATAACGTTATACAGTATTACGTTATAACGTATAACGTTATATAGTATTACGTTATAAAGTATAACGTTATATAGAATTACGATATGACGTATAACGTTATATAGTATTACGTTATAACGTATAACGTATAACGTTATATAGTATTACCATATAACGTATAACGTTATATAGTATTACGTTATAAAGTATAACGTTATATACTATTACGTTATAACGTAAAACGTTATATAGTATTACGTTATAACGTATAACGTTATATGCTATTACCATATAACGTATAACGTTATATAGTATTACGTTATAACGTATAACGTTATATAGTATTACGTTATAAAGTATAACGTTATATAGTATTACCATATAACGTATAACGTTATATAGTATTACGTTATAACTTATAACGTTATATAGTATTACGTTATAACGTATAACGTTATATAGTATTACTTTATAACGTATAACGTTATATAGTATTACGTTATAACATATAACGTTATATAGTTTTACGTTATGACGTATAACGTTATATAGTATTACCATATAACGTATAACGTTATATAGTATTGCCATATATCGTAAAGCGTTACATACTATTAAGTTATAACGTATAACGTTATATAGTATTACGTTATTACGTATAACGTTATATAGTATTACCATATAACGTATAACGTTATATAGTATTACGTTATAACGTATAACGTTATATAGTATTACGTTATAACGTATAACGTTATATAGTATTACGTTATAACGTATAACGTTATATAGTATTACGTTATGACGTATAACGTTATATAGTATTACCATATAACGTATAACGTTATATAGTATTACGTTATAACGTATAACGTTATATAGTATTACGTTATAACGTATAACGTTATATAGTATTACGTTATGACGTATAACGTTATATAGTATTACCATATAACGTATAACGTTATATAGTATTACGTTATAACGCATAACGTTATATAGAATTACGATATGACGTATAACGTTATATAGTATTACGTTATAACGTATAACGTATAACGTTATATAGTATTACCATATAACGTATAACGTTATATAGTATTACCATATAACGTATAACGTTATATAGTATTACGTTATAACGTATAACGTATAACGTTATATAGTATTACCATATAACGTATAACGTTATATAGTATTACGTTATGACGTATAACGTTATATAGTATTACCATATAACGTATAACGTTATATAGTATTACGTTATAACGTATAACGTTATATAGTATTACGTTATAACGTATAACGTTATATAGTATTACGTTATGACGTATAACGTTATATAGTATTGCCATATATCGTAAAGCGTTACATACTATTAAGTTATAACGTATAACGTTATATAGTATTACGTTATTACGTATAACGTTATATAGTATTACCATATAACGTATAACGTTATATAGTATTACGTTATAACGTATAACGTTATATAGTATTACGTTATAACGTATAACGTTATATAGTATTACGTTATAACGTATAACGTTATATAGTATTACGTTATGACGTATAACGTTATATAGTATTACCATATAACGTATAACGTTATATAGTATTACGTTATAACGTATAACGTTATATAGTATTACGTTATAACGTATAACGTTATATAGTATTACGTTATGACGTATAACGTTATATAGTATTGCCATATAACGTATAACGTTATATAGTATTACGTTATAACGCATAACGTTATATAGAATTACGATATGACGTATAACGTTATATAGTATTACGTTATAACGTATAACGTATAACGTTATATAGTATTACCATATAACGTATAACGTTATATAGTATTACCATATAACGTATAACGTTATATAGTATTACGTTATAACGTATAACGTATAACGTTATATAGTATTACCATATAACGTATAACGTTATATAGTATTACGTTATGACGTATAACGTTATATAGTATTACCATATAACGTATAACGTTATATAGTATTACGTTATAACGTATAACGTTATATAGTATTACGTTATAACGTATAACGTTATATAGTATTACGTTATGACGTATAACGTTATATAGTATTAAATTATAACGTATAACGTTATATAGTATTACCGTATAACGTATAACGTTATATAGTATTACGTTATGACGTCTAACGTTATATAGTATTACCATATAACGTATAACGTTATATAGTATTACGTTATAGCGTATAATGTTATATAGTATTACGATATAACGTATAACGTTATATAGTATTACCATATAACGTATAACGTTATATAGTATTACCATATGACGTATAACGTTATATAGTATTACGTTATAACGTATAACGTTATATAGTATTACCATATAACGTATAACGTTATATAGTATTACGTTATAACTTATAACGTTATATAGTATTACGTTATAACGTATAACGTTATATAGTATTACGTTATAACGTATAGCTTTATATAGTATTACGTTATGACGTATAACGTTATATAGTATTACCATATAACGTATAACGTTATATAGTATTACGTTATAACGTATAACGTTATATAGTATTACGTTATAACGTATAACGTTATATAGTATTACCATATAACGTATAACGTTATATAGTATTACGTTATAACGTATAACATTATATAGTATTACGTTATAACGTATAACGTTATATAGTATTACCATATAACGTATAACGTTATATAGTATTATGGTATAAAGCATAACGTTATATAGTATTACGTTATAAACTATAACGTTATATAGTATTACGTTATAACGTATAACGTTATATAGTATTACGTTATAACGTATAACGTTATATAGTATTACGTAATAACGTATAAAGTAATATAGTATTACGTTATGACGTATAACGTTATATAGTGTTACCATATAACGTATAACGTTATATAGTATTAAGTGATAACGTATAACGTTATATAATATTACGTTATAACGTATAACGTTATATAGTATTACCATATAACGTATAACGTTATACAGTATTACGTTATATAGTATTACGTTATGACGTATAACGTTATATAGTGTTACCATATAACGTATAACGTTATATAGTATTACGTTATAGCGCATAACGTTATATAGAATTACGTTATGACGTATAACGTTATATAGTATTACCATATAACGTATAACGTTATATAGTATTACGTTATAACGTATAACGTTATATAGTATTACGTTATAACGTATAACGTTATATAGTATTACGTTATGACGTATAACGTTATATAGTATTGCCATATATCGTAAAGCGTTACATACTATTAAGTTATAACGTATAACGTTATATAGTATTACGTTATTACGTATAACGTTATATAGTATTACCATATAACGTATAACGTTATATAGTATTACGTTATAACGTATAACGTTATATAGTATTACGTTATAACGTATAACGTTATATAGTATTACGTTATAACGTATAACGTTATATAGTATTACGTTATGACGTATAACGTTATATAGTATTACCATATAACGTATAACGTTATATAGTATTACGTTATAACGTATAACGTTATATAGTATTACGTTATAACGTATAACGTTATATAGTATTACGTTATGACGTATAACGTTATATAGTATTACCATATAACGTATAACGTTATATAGTATTACGTTATAACGCATAACGTTATATAGAATTACGATATGACGTATAACGTTATATAGTATTACGTTATAACGTATAACGTATAACGTTATATAGTATTACCATATAACGTATAACGTTATATAGTATTACCATATAACGTATAACGTTATATAGTATTACGTTATAACGTATAACGTATAACGTTATATAGTATTACCATATAACGTATAACGTTATATAGTATTACGTTATGACGTATAACGTTATATAGTATTACCATATAACGTATAACGTTATATAGTATTACGTTATAACGTATAACGTTATATAGTATTACGTTATAACGTATAACGTTATATAGTATTACGTTATGACGTATAACGTTATATAGTATTAAATTATAACGTATAACGTTATATAGTATTACCGTATAACGTATAACGTTATATAGTATTACGTTATGACGTCTAACGTTATATAGTATTACCATATAACGTATAACGTTATATAGTATTACGTTATAGCGTATAATGTTATATAGTATTACGATATAACGTATAACGTTATATAGTATTACCATATAACGTATAACGTTATATAGTATTACCATATGACGTATAACGTTATATAGTATTACGTTATAACGTATAACGTTATATAGTATTACCATATAACGTATAACGTTATATAGTATTACGTTATAACTTATAACGTTATATAGTATTACGTTATAACGTATAACGTTATATAGTATTACGTTATAACGTATAGCTTTATATAGTATTACGTTATGACGTATAACGTTATATAGTATTACCATATAACGTATAACGTTATATAGTATTACGTTATAACGTATAACGTTATATAGTATTACGTTATAACGTATAACGTTATATAGTATTACCATATAACGTATAACGTTATATAGTATTACGTTATAACGTATAACATTATATAGTATTACGTTATAACGTATAACGTTATATAGTATTACCATATAACGTATAACGTTATATAGTATTATGGTATAAAGCATAACGTTATATAGTATTACGTTATAAACTATAACGTTATATAGTATTACGTTATAACGTATAACGTTATATAGTATTACGTTATAACGTATAACGTTATATAGTATTACGTAATAACGTATAAAGTAATATAGTATTACGTTATGACGTATAACGTTATATAGTGTTACCATATAACGTATAACGTTATATAGTATTAAGTGATAACGTATAACGTTATATAATATTACGTTATAACGTATAACGTTATATAGTATTACCATATAACGTATAACGTTATACAGTATTACGTTATATAGTATTACGTTATGACGTATAACGTTATATAGTGTTACCATATAACGTATAACGTTATATAGTATTACGTTATAGCGCATAACGTTATATAGAATTACGTTATGACGTATAACGTTATATAGTATTACCATATAACGCATAACGTTATATAGTATTACCATATAACGTATAACGTTATATAGTATTACGTTATAACGTATAACGTTATATAGTATTACGTTATAACGTATAACGTTATATAGTATTACGTTATGACGTATAACGTTATATAGTATTACCATATAACGTATAACGTTATATAGTATTACCATATAACTTATAACGTTATATAGTATTACGTTTTGACGTGTAACGTTATATAGTATTACCATATAACGTATAACGTTATATAGTATTACGTTATAGCGTATAACGTTATATAGTATTACGTTATATCGTATAACGTTATATAGTATTACCATATAACGTATAACGTTATATAGTATTAAGTTATAACGTATAACGTTATATAGTAATACGTTATAACGTATAACGTTATATAGTATTACGTTATAACGAATAAAGTTATATAGTATTACGTTATGACGTATAACGTTATATAGTATTACCATATAACGTATAACGTTATATAGTATTACGTTATAACGTATAACGTTATATAGTATTACGTTATAACGTATAACGTTATATAGTATTACGTTATGACGTATAACGTTATATAGTATTGCCATATATCGTAAAGCGTTACATACTATTAAGTTATAACGTATAACGTTATATAGTATTACGTTATTACGTATAACGTTATATAGTATTACCATATAACGTATAACGTTATATAGTATTACGTTATAACGTATAACGTTATATAGTATTACGTTATAACGTATAACGTTATATAGTATTACGTTATAACGTATAACGTTATATAGTATTACGTTATGACGTATAACGTTATATATTATTACCATATAACGTATAACGTTATATAGTATTACGTTATAACGTATAACGTTATATAGTATTACGTTATAACGTATAACGTTATATAGTATTACGTTATGACGTATAACGTTATATAGTATTACCATATAACGTATAACGTTATATAGTATTACGTTATAACGCATAACGTTATATAGAATTACGATATGACGTATAACGTTATATAGTATTACGTTATAACGTATAACGTATAACGTTATATAGTATTACCATATAACGTATAACGTTATATAGTATTACCATATAACGTATAACGTTATATAGTATTACGTTATAACGTATAACGTATAACGTTATATAGTATTACCATATAACGTATAACGTTATATAGTATTACGTTATGACGTATAACGTTATATAGTATTACCATATAACGTATAACGTTATATAGTATTA
Source organism: Bombus flavifrons (assembly GCF_040668555.2). Classification (NCBI taxonomy): domain Eukaryota; kingdom Metazoa; phylum Arthropoda; class Insecta; order Hymenoptera; family Apidae; genus Bombus; species Bombus flavifrons. Next base: position 2,447,044 of record NC_138455.1, on the reverse strand, counting down.
CGTTATAACGTATAACGTTATATAGTATTACGTTATAACGTATAACGTTATATAGTATTACGTTATGACGTATAACGTTATATAGTATTACCATATAACGTATAACGTTATATAGTATTACCATATAACGTATAACGTTATATAGTATTACCATATAACGTATAACGTTATATAGTATTATGGTCTAAAGCATAACGTTATATAGTATTACGTTATAAACTATAACGTTATATAGTATTACGTTATAACGTATAACGTTATATAGTATTACCATATAACGTATAACGTTATATAGTATTACGTTATAGCGCATAACGTTATATAGAATTACGTTATGACGTATAACGTTATATAGTATTACCATATAACGCATAACGTTATATAGTATTAAATTATAACGTATAACGTTATATAGTATTACCGTATAACGTATAACGTTATATAGTATTACGTTATGACGTCTAACGTTATATAGTATTACCATATAACGTATAACGTTATATAGTATTACGTTATAGCGTATAATGTTATATAGTATTACGATATAACGTATAACGTTATATAGTATTACCATATAACGTATAACGTTATATAGTATTACCATATGACGTATAACGTTATATAGTATTACGTTATAACGTATAACGTTATATAGTATTACCATATAACGTATAACGTTATATAGTATTACGTTATAACTTATAACGTTATATAGTATTACGTTATAACGTATAACGTTATATAGTATTACGTTATAACGTATAGCTTTATATAGTATTACGTTATGACGTATAACGTTATATAGTATTACCATATAACGTATAACGTTATATAGTATTACGTTATAACGTATAACGTTATATAGTATTACGTTATAACGTATAACGTTATATAGTATTACCATATAACGTATAACGTTATATAGTATTACGTTATAACGTATAACATTATATAGTATTACGTTATAACGTATAACGTTATATAGTATTACCATATAACGTATAACGTTATATAGTATTATGGTATAAAGCATAACGTTATATAGTATTACGTTATAAACTATAACGTTATATAGTATTACGTTATAACGTATAACGTTATATAGTATTACGTTATAACGTATAACGTTATATAGTATTACGTAATAACGTATAAAGTAATATAGTATTACGTTATGACGTATAACGTTATATAGTGTTACCATATAACGTATAACGTTATATAGTATTAAGTGATAACGTATAACGTTATATAATATTACGTTATAACGTATAACGTTATATAGTATTACCATATAACGTATAACGTTATACAGTATTACGTTATATAGTATTACGTTATGACGTATAACGTTATATAGTGTTACCATATAACGTATAACGTTATATAGTATTACGTTATAGCGCATAACGTTATATAGAATTACGTTATGACGTATAACGTTATATAGTATTACCATATAACGCATAACGTTATATAGTATTACCATATAACGTATAACGTTATATAGTATTACGTTATAACGTATAACGTTATATAGTATTACGTTATAACGTATAACGTTATATAGTATTACGTTATGACGTATAACGTTATATAGTATTACCATATAACGTATAACGTTATATAGTATTACCATATAACTTATAACGTTATATAGTATTACGTTTTGACGTGTAACGTTATATAGTATTACCATATAACGTATAACGTTATATAGTATTACGTTATAGCGTATAACGTTATATAGTATTACGTTATATCGTATAACGTTATATAGTATTACCATATAACGTATAACGTTATATAGTATTAAGTTATAACGTATAACGTTATATAGTAATACGTTATAACGTATAACGTTATATAGTATTACGTTATAACGAATAAAGTTATATAGTATTACGTTATGACGTATAACGTTATATAGTATTACCATATAACGTATAACGTTATATAGTATTACGTTATAACGTATAACATTATACAGTATTACGTTATAACGTATAACTTTATATAGTATTACGTTATAACGTATAACGTTATATAGTGTTACCATATAACGTATAACGTTATATAGTATTATGGTATAAAGCATAACGTTATATAGTATTACGTTATAAACTATAACGTTATATAGTATTAACATATAACGTATAACGTTATATAGTATTACCATATAACGTATAACGTTATAGAGTATTACGTTATAACGTATAACGTTATATAGTATTACCATATAACGTATAACGTTATATAGTATTACGTTATAACGTATAACATTATACAGTATTACGTTATAACGTATAACATTATACAGTATTACGTTATAACGTATAACGTTATATAGTATTACGTTATAACGTATAACGTTATATAGTGTTACCATATAACGTATAACGTTATATAGTATTATGGTATAAAGCATAACGTTATATAGTATTACGTTATAAACTATAACGTTATATAGTATTAACATATAACGTATAACGTTATATAGTATTACCATATAACGTATAACGTTATAGAGTATTACGTTATAACGTATAACGTTATATAGTATTACGTTATAACGTATAACGTTATATAGTATTACGTTATGACGTATAACGTTATATAGTATTACCATATAACGTATAACGTTATATAGTATTACCATATAACGTATAACGTTATAGAGTATTACGTTATAACGTATAACGTTATATAGTATTACCATATAACGTATAACGTTATATAGTATTACCATATAACTTATAACGTTATATAGTATTACGTTTTGACGTATAACGTTATATAGTATTATGGTATAAAGCATAACGTTATATAGTATTACGTTATAAACTATAACGTTATATAGTATTACGTTATAACGTATAACGTTATATGCTATTACCATATAACGTATAACGTTATATAGTATTACGTTATAACGTATAACGTTATATAGTATTACGTTATAACTTATAACGTTATATAGTATTACGTTATAACGTATAACGTTATATAGTATTACGTTATAACGTATAACGTTATATAGTATTACGTTATAACGTATAGCTTTATATAGTATTACGTTATGACGTATAACGTTATATAGTATTACCATATAACGTATAACGTTATATAGTATTACGTTATATAGTATTACGTTATAACGTATAACGTTATATGGTGTTACGTAATAAGGTATAAAGTAATATAGTATTACGTTATGACGTATAACGTTATATAGTGTTACCATATAACGTATAACGTTATATAGTATTAAGTGATAACGTATAACGTTATATAGTATTGCGTTATAACGTATAACGTTATATAGTATTACGTTATGACGTATAACGTTATATGGTATTACCATATAACGTATAACGTTATATAGTATTACGTTATAAAGTATAACGTTATATAGTATTACCATATAACGTATAGCGATATATAGTATTACGTTATAACGCATAACGTTATATAGTATTACGTTATAACGTATAAAGTAATATAGGATTACGTTATGACGTATAACGTTATATAGTGTTACCATATAACGTATAACGTTATATAGTGTTACCATATAACGTATAACGTTATATAGTGTTACCATATAACGTATAACGTTATATAGTATTAAGTGATAACGTATAACGTTATATAGTAATACCATATAAAGTATAACGTTATATAGTATTACGTTATAAAGTATAACGTTATATAGTATTACGTTATAACGTATAACGTTATATAGTATTACGTTATAACGTATAACGTTATATAGTATTACGTTATGACGTATAACGTTATATAGTATTACGTTATAACGTATAGCTTTATATAGTATTACGTTATGACGTATGTCGTTATATAGTATTACCATATAACGTATAACGTTATATAGTATTACGTTATGACGTATAACGTTATATAGTATTACTTTATAACGTATAACGTTATATAGTATTACGTTATAACATATAACGTTATATAGTATTACGTTATGACGTATAAAGTAATATAGGATTACGTTATGACGTATAACGTTATATAGTGTTACCATATAACGTATAACGTTATATAGTATTACGTTATAACGTATAGCTTTATATAGTATTACGTTATGACGTATGTCGTTATATAGTATTACCATATAACGTATAACGTTATATAGTATTACGTTATGACGTATAACGTTATATAGTATTACTTTATAACGTATAACGTTATATAGTATTACGTTATAACATATAACGTTATATAGTTTTACGTTATGACGTATAACGTTATATAGTATTACCATATAACGTATAACGTTATATAGTATTAAGTAATAACGTATAACGTTATATAGTATGACGTTATGACGTATAACGTTATATAGTATTACGTTATAAAGTATAACGTTATATAGTATTACCATATAACGTATAACGTTATATAGTATTACGTTATAACTTATAACGTTATATAGTATTACGTTATAACGTATAACGTTATATAGTATTACTTTATAACGTATAACGTTATATAGTATTACGTTATAACGTATAACGTTATATGCTATTACCATATAACGTATAACGTTATATAGTATTAAATTATAACGTATAACGTTATATAGTATTACCGTATAACGTATAACGTTATATAGTATTACGTTATGACGTCTAACGTTATATAGTATTACCATATAACGTATAACGTTATATAGTATTGCCATATATCGTAAAGCGTTACATACTATTAAGTTATAACGTATAACGTTATATAGTATTACGTTATTACGTATAACGTTATATAGTATTACCATATAACGTATAACGTTATATAGTATTACGTTATAACGTATAACGTTATATAGTATTACGTTATAACGTATAACGTTATATAGTATTACGTTATAACGTATATCGTTATATAGTATTACGTTATGACGTATAACGTTATATAGTATTACCATATAACGTATAACGTTATATAGTATTACGTTATAACGTATAACGTTATATAGTATTACGTTATAACGTATAACGTTATATAGTATTACGTTATGACGTATAACGTTATATAGTATTACCATATAACGTATAACGTTATATAGTATTACGTTATAACGCATAACGTTATATAGAATTACGATATGACGTATAACGTTATATAGTATTACGTTATAACGTATAACGTATAACGTTATATAGATTTACCATATAACGTATAACGTTATATAGTATTACCATATAACGTATAACGTTATATAGTATTACGTTATAAAGTATAACGTTATATAGTATTACGTTATAACGTATAACGTTATATAGTATTACGTTATAACGTATAACGTTATATAGTATTACGTTATGACGTATAACGTTATATAGCATTACGTTATAACGTATAGCTTTATATAGTATTACGTTATGACGTATGTCGTTATATAGTATTACCATATAACGTATAACGTTATATAGTATTACGTTATGACGTATAACGTTATATAGTATTACTTTATAACGTATAACGTTATATAGTATTACGTTATAACATATAACGTTATATAGTATTACGTTATGACGTATAACGTTATATAGTGTTACCATATAACGTATAACGTTATATAGTATTAAGTGATAACGTATAACGTTATATAGTATTGCGTTATAACGTATAACGTTATATAGTATTACGTTATGACGTATAACGTTATATGGTATTACCATATAACGTATAACGTTATATAGTATTACGTTATAAAGTATAACGTTATATAGTATTACCATATAACGTATAGCGATATATAGTATTACGTTATAACGCATAACGTTATATAGTATTACGTTATAACGTATAAAGTAATATAGGATTACGTTATGACGTATAACGTTATATAGTGTTACCATATAACGTATAACGTTATATAGTATTACGTTATAACGTATAGCTTTATATAGTATTACGTTATGACGTATGTCGTTATATAGTATTACCATATAACGTATAACGTTATATAGTATTACGTTATGACGTATAACGTTATATAGTATTACTTTATAACGTATAACGTTATATAGTATTACGTTATAACATATAACGTTATATAGTTTTACGTTATGACGTATAACGTTATATAGAATTACGATATGTCGTATAACGTTATATAGTATTACGTTATAACGTATAACGTATAACGTTATATAGTATTACCATATAACGTATAACGTTATATAGTATTACCATATAACTTATAACGTTATATAGTATTACGTTTTGACGTGTAACGTTATATAGTATTACCATATAACGTATAACGTTATATAGTATTACATTATAGCGTATAACGTTATATAGTATTACGTTATATCGTATAATGTTATATAGTATTACGATATAACGTATAACGTTATATAGTATTACGTTATGACGTATAACGTTATATAGTATTACCATATAACGTATAACGTTATATAGTATTACGTTATAACGCATAACGTTATATAGAATTACGATATGACGTATAACGTTATATAGTATTACGTTATAACGTATAACGTTATATAGTATTACGTTATAACGTATAACGTTATATAGTGTTACGTAATAACGTATAAAGTAATATAGTATTACGTTATGACGTATAACGTTATATAGTGTTACCATATAACGTATAACGTTATATAGTATTAGGGGATAACGTATAACGTTATATAGTATTGCGTTATAACGTATAACGTTATATAGCATTACGTTATGACGTATAACGTTATATAGTATTACTTTATAACGTATAACGTTATATAGTGTTACGTTATAACATATAACGTTATATAGTTTTACGTTATGACGTATAACGTTATATAGTATTACCATATAACGTATAACGTTATATAGTATTAAGTAATAACGTATAACGTTACATAGTATGACGTTATGACGTATAACGTTATATAGTATTACGTTATAAAGTATAACGTTATATAGTATTACCATATAACGTATAACGTTATATAGTATTACGTTATAACTTATAACGTTATATAGTATTACGTTATAACGTATAACGTTATATAGTATTACTTTATAACGTATAACGTTATATAGTATTACGTTATAACGTATAACGTTATATGCTATTACCATATAACGTATAACGTTATATAGTATTACGTTATAACGTATAACGTTATATGCTATTACCATATAACGTATAACGTTATATAGTATTACGTTATAACGTATAACGTTATATAGTATTACGTTATAAAGTATAACGTTATATAGTATTACTTTATAACGTATAACGTTATATAGTATTACGTTATAACGCATAACGTTATATGCTATTACCATATAACGTATAACGTTATATAGTATTACGTTATAACGTATAACGTTATATGCTATTACCATATAACGTATAACGTTATATAGTATTACGTTATAACGTATAACGTTATATAGTATTACGTTATAAAGTATAACGTTATATAGAATTACGATATGACGTATAACGTTATATAGTATTACGTTATAACGTATAACGTATAACGTTATATAGTATTACCATATAACGTATAACGTTATATAGTATTACGCTATAAAGTATAACGTTATATACTATTACGTTATAACGTATAACGTTATATAGTATTACGTTATAACGTATAACGTTATATGCTATTACCATATAACGTATAACGTTATATAGTATTACGTTATAACGTATAACGTTATATAGTATTACGTTATAAAGTATAACGTTATATAGTATTACCATATAACGTATAACGTTATATAGTATTACGTTATAACTTATAACGTTATATAGTATTACGTTATAACGTATAACGTTATATAGTATTACTTTATAACGTATAACGTTATATAGTATTACGTTATAACATATAACGTTATATAGTTTTACGTTATGACGTATAACGTTATATAGTATTACCATATAACGTATAACGTTATATAGTATTGCAATATATCGTAAAGCGTTACATACTATTAAGTTATAACGTATAACGTTATATAGTATTACGTTATTACGTATAACGTTATATAGTATTACCATATAACGTATAACGTTATATAGTATTACGTTATAACGTATAACGTTATATAGTATTACGTTATAACGTATAACGTTATATAGTATTACGTTATAACGTATAACGTTATATAGTATTACGTTATAACGTATAACGTTATATAGTATTACGTTATGACGTATAACGTTATATAGTATTACCATATAACGTATAACGTTATATAGTATTACGTTATAACGTATAACGTTATATAGTATTACGTTATAACGTATAACGTTATATAGTATTACGTTATAACGTATAACGTTATATGCTATTACCATATAACGTATAACGTTATATAGTATTACGTTATAACGTATAACGTTATATAGTATTACGTTATAAAGTATAACGTTATATAGAATTACGATATGACGTATAACGTATAACGTTATATAGTATTACCATATAACGTATAACGTTATATAGTATTACCATATAACGTATAACGTTATATAGTATTACGTTATAACGTATAACGTATAACGTTATATAGTATTACGTTATAACGTATAACGTTATATAGTATTACGTTATGACGTATAACGTTATATAGTATTACCATATAACGTATAACGTTATATAGTATTACGTTATAACGCATAACGTTATATAGAATTACGATATGACGTATAACGTTATATAGTATTACGTTATAACGTATAACGTATAACGTTATATAGTATTACCATATAACGTATAACGTTATATAGTATTACCATATAACGTATAACGTTATATAGTATTACGTTATAAAGTATAACGTTATATAGTATTACGTTATAACGTATAACGTTATATAGTATTACGTTATAACGTATAACGTTATATAGTATTACGTTATGACGTATAACGTTATATAGTATTACGTTATAACGTATAGCTTTATATAGTATTACGTTATGACGTATGTCGTTATATAGTATTACCATATAACGTATAACGTTATATAGTATTACGTTATGACGTATAACGTTATATAGTATTACTTTATAACGTATAACGTTATATAGTATTACGTTATAACATATAACGTTATATAGTATTACGTTATGACGTATAACGTTATATAGTGTTACCATATAACGTATAACGTTATATAGTATTAAGTGATAACGTATAACGTTATATAGTATTGCGTTATAACGTATAACGTTATATAGTATTACGTTATGACGTATAACGTTATATGGTATTACCATATAACGTATAACGTTATATAGTATTACGTTATAAAGTATAACGTTATATAGTATTACCATATAACGTATAGCGATATATAGTATTACGTTATAACGCATAACGTTATATAGTATTACGTTATAACGTATAAAGTAATATAGGATTACGTTATGACGTATAACGTTATATAGTGTTACCATATAACGTATAACGTTATATAGTATTACGTTATAACGTATAGCTTTATATAGTATTACGTTATGACGTATGTCGTTATATAGTATTACCATATAACGTATAACGTTATATAGTATTACGTTATGACGTATAACGTTATATAGTATTACTTTATAACGTATAACGTTATATAGTATTACGTTATAACATATAACGTTATATAGTTTTACGTTATGACGTATAACGTTATATAGAATTACGATATGTCGTATAACGTTATATAGTATTACGTTATAACGTATAACGTATAACGTTATATAGTATTACCATATAACGTATAACGTTATATAGTATTACCATATAACTTATAACGTTATATAGTATTACGTTTTGACGTGTAACGTTATATAGTATTACCATATAACGTATAACGTTATATAGTATTACATTATAGCGTATAACGTTATATAGTATTACGTTATATCGTATAATGTTATATAGTATTACGATATAACGTATAACGTTATATAGTATTACGTTATGACGTATAACGTTATATAGTATTACCATATAACGTATAACGTTATATAGTATTACGTTATAACGCATAACGTTATATAGAATTACGATATGACGTATAACGTTATATAGTATTACGTTATAACGTATAACGTTATATAGTATTACGTTATAACGTATAACGTTATATAGTGTTACGTAATAACGTATAAAGTAATATAGTATTACGTTATGACGTATAACGTTATATAGTGTTACCATATAACGTATAACGTTATATAGTATTAGGGGATAACGTATAACGTTATATAGTATTGCGTTATAACGTATAACGTTATATAGCATTACGTTATGACGTATAACGTTATATAGTATTACTTTATAACGTATAACGTTATATAGTGTTACGTTATAACATATAACGTTATATAGTTTTACGTTATGACGTATAACGTTATATAGTATTACCATATAACGTATAACGTTATATAGTATTAAGTAATAACGTATAACGTTACATAGTATGACGTTATGACGTATAACGTTATATAGTATTACGTTATAAAGTATAACGTTATATAGTATTACCATATAACGTATAACGTTATATAGTATTACGTTATAACTTATAACGTTATATAGTATTACGTTATAACGTATAACGTTATATAGTATTACTTTATAACGTATAACGTTATATAGTATTACGTTATAACGTATAACGTTATATGCTATTACCATATAACGTATAACGTTATATAGTATTACGTTATAACGTATAACGTTATATGCTATTACCATATAACGTATAACGTTATATAGTATTACGTTATAACGTATAACGTTATATAGTATTACGTTATAAAGTATAACGTTATATAGTATTACTTTATAACGTATAACGTTATATAGTATTACGTTATAACGTATAACGTTATATGCTATTACCATATAACGTATAACGTTATATAGTATTACGTTATAACGTATAACGTTATATGCTATTACCATATAACGTATAACGTTATATAGTATTACGTTATAACGTATAACGTTATATAGTATTACGTTATAAAGTATAACGTTATATAGAATTACGATATGACGTATAACGTTATATAGTATTACGTTATAACGTATAACGTATAACGTTATATAGTATTACCATATAACGTATAACGTTATATAGTATTACGCTATAAAGTATAACGTTATATACTATTACGTTATAACGTATAACGTTATATAGTATTACGTTATAACGTATAACGTTATATGCTATTACCATATAACGTATAACGTTATATAGTATTACGTTATAACGTATAACGTTATATAGTATTACGTTATAAAGTATAACGTTATATAGTATTACCATATAACGTATAACGTTATATAGTATTACGTTATAACTTATAACGTTATATAGTATTACGTTATAACGTATAACGTTATATAGTATTACTTTATAACGTATAACGTTATATAGTATTACGTTATAACATATAACGTTATATAGTTTTACGTTATGACGTATAACGTTATATAGTATTACCATATAACGTATAACGTTATATAGTATTGCAATATATCGTAAAGCGTTACATACTATTAAGTTATAACGTATAACGTTATATAGTATTACGTTATTACGTATAACGTTATATAGTATTACCATATAACGTATAACGTTATATAGTATTACGTTATAACGTATAACGTTATATAGTATTACGTTATAACGTATAACGTTATATAGTATTACGTTATAACGTATAACGTTATATAGTATTACGTTATAACGTATAACGTTATATAGTATTACGTTATGACGTATAACGTTATATAGTATTACCATATAACGTATAACGTTATATAGTATTACGTTATAACGTATAACGTTATATAGTATTACGTTATAACGTATAACGTTATATAGTATTACGTTATAACGTATAACGTTATATGCTATTACCATATAACGTATAACGTTATATAGTATTACGTTATAACGTATAACGTTATATAGTATTACGTTATAAAGTATAACGTTATATAGAATTACGATATGACGTATAACGTATAACGTTATATAGTATTACCATATAACGTATAACGTTATATAGTATTACCATATAACGTATAACGTTATATAGTATTACGTTATAACGTATAACGTATAACGTTATATAGTATTACGTTATAACGTATAACGTTATATAGTATTACGTTATGACGTATAACGTTATATAGTATTACCATATAACGTATAACGTTATATAGTATTACGTTATAACGCATAACGTTATATAGAATTACGATATGACGTATAACGTTATATAGTATTACGTTATAACGTATAACGTATAACGTTATATAGTATTACCATATAACGTATAACGTTATATAGTATTACCATATAACGTATAACGTTATATAGTATTACGTTATAAAGTATAACGTTATATAGTATTACGTTATAACGTATAACGTTATATAGTATTACGTTATAACGTATAACGTTATATAGTATTACGTTATGACGTATAACGTTATATAGTATTACGTTATAACGTATAGCTTTATATAGTATTACGTTATGACGTATGTCGTTATATAGTATTACCATATAACGTATAACGTTATATAGTATTACGTTATGACGTATAACGTTATATAGTATTACTTTATAACGTATAACGTTATATAGTATTACGTTATAACATATAACGTTATATAGTATTACGTTATGACGTATAACGTTATATAGTGTTACCATATAACGTATAACGTTATATAGTATTAAGTGATAACGTATAACGTTATATAGTATTGCGTTATAACGTATAACGTTATATAGTATTACGTTATGACGTATAACGTTATATGGTATTACCATATAACGTATAACGTTATATAGTATTACGTTATAAAGTATAACGTTATATAGTATTACCATATAACGTATAGCGATATATAGTATTACGTTATAACGCATAACGTTATATAGTATTACGTTATAACGTATAAAGTAATATAGGATTACGTTATGACGTATAACGTTATATAGTGTTACCATATAACGTATAACGTTATATAGTATTACGTTATAACGTATAGCTTTATATAGTATTACGTTATGACGTATGTCGTTATATAGTATTACCATATAACGTATAACGTTATATAGTATTACGTTATGACGTATAACGTTATATAGTATTACTTTATAACGTATAACGTTATATAGTATTACGTTATAACATATAACGTTATATAGTTTTACGTTATGACGTATAACGTTATATAGAATTACGATATGTCGTATAACGTTATATAGTATTACGTTATAACGTATAACGTATAACGTTATATAGTATTACCATATAACGTATAACGTTATATAGTATTACCATATAACTTATAACGTTATATAGTATTACGTTTTGACGTGTAACGTTATATAGTATTACCATATAACGTATAACGTTATATAGTATTACATTATAGCGTATAACGTTATATAGTATTACGTTATATCGTATAATGTTATATAGTATTACGATATAACGTATAACGTTATATAGTATTACGTTATGACGTATAACGTTATATAGTATTACCATATAACGTATAACGTTATATAGTATTACGTTATAACGCATAACGTTATATAGAATTACGATATGACGTATAACGTTATATAGTATTACGTTATAACGTATAACGTTATATAGTATTACGTTATAACGTATAACGTTATATAGTGTTACGTAATAACGTATAAAGTAATATAGTATTACGTTATGACGTATAACGTTATATAGTGTTACCATATAACGTATAACGTTATATAGTATTAGGGGATAACGTATAACGTTATATAGTATTGCGTTATAACGTATAACGTTATATAGCATTACGTTATGACGTATAACGTTATATAGTATTACTTTATAACGTATAACGTTATATAGTGTTACGTTATAACATATAACGTTATATAGTTTTACGTTATGACGTATAACGTTATATAGTATTACCATATAACGTATAACGTTATATAGTATTACGTTATGACGTATAACGTTATATAGTATTACCATATAACGTATAACGTTATATAGTATTACGTTATAACGCATAACGTTATATAGAATTACGATATGACGTATAACGTTATATAGTATTACGTTATAACGTATAACGTTATATAGTATTACGTTATAACGTATAACGTTATATAGTGTTACGTAATAACGTATAAAGTAATATAGTATTACGTTATGACGTATAACGTTATATAGTGTTACCATATAACGTATAACGTTATATAGTATTAGGGGATAACGTATAACGTTATATAGTATTGCGTTATAACGTATAACGTTATATAGCATTACGTTATGACGTATAACGTTATATAGTATTACTTTATAACGTATAACGTTATATAGTGTTACGTTATAACATATAACGTTATATAGTTTTACGTTATGACGTATAACGTTATATAGTATTACCATATAACGTATAACGTTATATAGTATTAAGTAATAACGTATAACGTTATATAGTATGACGTTATGACGTATAACGTTATATAGTATTACGTTATAAAGTATAACGTTATATAGTATTACCATATAACGTATAACGTTATATAGTATTACGTTATAACTTATAACGTTATATAGTATTACGTTATAACGTATAACGTTATATAGTATTACTTTATAACGTATAACGTTATATAGTATTACGTTATAACGTATAACGTTATATGCTATTACCATATAACGTATAACGTTATATAGTATTACGTTATAACGTATAACGTTATATGCTATTACCATATAACGTATAACGTTATATAGTATTACCATATAACGTATAACGTTATATAGTATTACGTTATAAAGTATAACGTTATATACTATTACGTTATAACGTATAACGTTATATAGTATTACGTTATAACGTATAACGTTATATGCTATTACCATATAACGTATAACGTTATATAGTATTACGTTATAACGTATAACGTTATATAGTATTACGTTATAAAGTATAACGTTATATAGTATTACCATATAACGTATAACGTTATATAGTATTACGTTATAACTTATAACGTTATATAGTATTACGTTATAACGTATAACGTTATATAGTATTACTTTATAACGTATAACGTTATATAGTATTACGTTATAACATATAACGTTATATAGTTTTACGTTATGACGTATAACGTTATATAGTATTACCATATAACGTATAACGTTATATAGTATTGCAATATATCGTAAAGCGTTACATACTATTAAGTTATAACGTATAACGTTATATAGTATTACGTTATTACGTATAACGTTATATAGTATTACCATATAACGTATAACGTTATATAGTATTACGTTATAACGTATAACGTTATATAGTATTACGTTATAACGTATAACGTTATATAGTATTACGTTATAACGTATAACGTTATATAGTATTACGTTATAACGTATAACGTTATATAGTATTACGTTATGACGTATAACGTTATATAGTATTACCATATAACGTATAACGTTATATAGTATTACGTTATAACGTATAACGTTATATAGTATTACGTTATAACGTATAACGTTATATAGTATTACGTTATAACGTATAACGTTATATGCTATTACCATATAACGTATAACGTTATATAGTATTACGTTATAACGTATAACGTTATATAGTATTACGTTATAAAGTATAACGTTATATAGAATTACGATATGACGTATAACGTATAACGTTATATAGTATTACCATATAACGTATAACGTTATATAGTATTACCATATAACGTATAACGTTATATAGTATTACGTTATAACGTATAACGTATAACGTTATATAGTATTACCATATAACGTATAACGTTATATAGTATTACGTTATGACGTATAACGTTATATAGTATTACCATATAACGTATAACGTTATATAGTATTACGTTATAACGTATAACGTTATATAGTATTACGTTATAACGTATAACGTTATATAGTATTACGTTATGACGTATAACGTTATATAGTATTACCATATAACGTATAACGTTATATAGTATTACCATATAACGTATAACGTTATATAGTATTATGGTCTAAAGCATAACGTTATATAGTATTACGTTATAACGTATAGCTTTATATAGTATTACGTTATGACGTATAACGTTATATAGTATTACCATATAACGTATAACGTTATATAGTATTACGTTATAACGTATAACGTTATATAGTATTACGTTATAACGTATAACGTTATATAGTATTACCATATAACGTATAACGTTATATAGTATTACGTTATAACGTATAACATTATATAGTATTACGTTATAACGTATAACGTTATATAGTATTACCATATAACGTATAACGTTATATAGTATTATGGTATAAAGCATAACGTTATATAGTATTACGTTATAAACTATAACGTTATATAGTATTACGTTATAACGTATAACGTTATATAGTATTACGTTATAACGTATAACGTTATATAGTATTACGTAATAACGTATAAAGTAATATAGTATTACGTTATGACGTATAACGTTATATAGTGTTACCATATAACGTATAACGTTATATAGTATTAAGTGATAACGTATAACGTTATATAATATTACGTTATAACGTATAACGTTATATAGTATTACCATATAACGTATAACGTTATACAGTATTACGTTATATAGTATTACGTTATGACGTATAACGTTATATAGTGTTACCATATAACGTATAACGTTATATAGTATTACGTTATAGCGCATAACGTTATATAGAATTACGTTATGACGTATAACGTTATATAGTATTACCATATAACGCATAACGTTATATAGTATTACCATATAACGTATAACGTTATATAGTATTACGTTATAACGTATAACGTTATATAGTATTACGTTATAACGTATAACGTTATATAGTATTACGTTATGACGTATAACGTTATATAGTATTACGTTTTGACGTGTAACGTTATATAGTATTACCATATAACGTATAACGTTATATAGTATTACGTTATAAAGTATAACGTTATATAGAATTACGATATGACGTATAACGTTATATAGTATTACGTTATAACGTATAACGTATAACGTTATATAGTATTACCATATAACGTATAACGTTATATAGTATTACGTTATAAAGTATAACGTTATATACTATTACGTTATAACGTATAACGTTATATAGTATTACGTTATAACGTATAACGTTATATGCTATTACCATATAACGTATAACGTTATATAGTATTACGTTATAACGTATAACGTTATATAGTATTACGTTATAAAGTATAACGTTATATAGTATTACCATATAACGTATAACGTTATATAGTATTACGTTATAACTTATAACGTTATATAGTATTACGTTATAACGTATAACGTTATATAGTATTACTTTATAACGTATAACGTTATATAGTATTACGTTATAACATATAACGTTATATAGTTTTACGTTATGACGTATAACGTTATATAGTATTACCATATAACGTATAACGTTATATAGTATTGCCATATATCGTAAAGCGTTACATACTATTAAGTTATAACGTATAACGTTATATAGTATTACGTTATTACGTATAACGTTATATAGTATTACCATATAACGTATAACGTTATATAGTATTACGTTATAACGTATAACGTTATATAGTATTACGTTATGACGTATAACGTTATATAGTATTACCATATAACGTATAACGTTATATAGTATTACGTTATAACGTATAACGTTATATAGTATTACGTTATAACGTATAACGTTATATAGTATTACGTTATGACGTATAACGTTATATAGTATTACCATATAACGTATAACGTTATATAGTATTACGTTATAACGCATAACGTTATATAGAATTACGATATGACGTATAACGTTATATAGTATTACGTTATAACGTATAACGTATAACGTTATATAGTATTACCATATAACGTATAACGTTATATAGTATTACCATATAACGTATAACGTTATATAGTATTACGTTATAACGTATAACGTATAACGTTATATAGTATTACCATATAACGTATAACGTTATATAGTATTACGTTATGACGTATAACGTTATATAGTATTACCATATAACGTATAACGTTATATAGTATTACGTTATAACGTATAACGTTATATAGTATTACGTTATGACGTATAACGTTATATAGTATTACCATATAACGTATAACGTTATATAGTATTACCATATAACGTATAACGTTATATAGTATTATGGTCTAAAGCATAACGTTATATAGTATTACGTTATAACGTATAGCTTTATATAGTATTACGTTATGACGTATAACGTTATATAGTATTACCATATAACGTATAACGTTATATAGTATTACGTTATAACGTATAACGTTATATAGTATTACGTTATAACGTATAACGTTATATAGTATTACCATATAACGTATAACGTTATATAGTATTACGTTATAACGTATAACATTATATAGTATTACGTTATAACGTATAACGTTATATAGTATTACCATATAACGTATAACGTTATATAGTATTATGGTATAAAGCATAACGTTATATAGTATTACGTTATAAACTATAACGTTATATAGTATTACGTTATAACGTATAACGTTATATAGTATTACGTTATAACGTATAACGTTATATAGTATTACGTAATAACGTATAAAGTAATATAGTATTACGTTATGACGTATAACGTTATATAGTGTTACCATATAACGTATAACGTTATATAGTATTAAGTGATAACGTATAACGTTATATAATATTACGTTATAACGTATAACGTTATATAGTATTACCATATAACGTATAACGTTATACAGTATTACGTTATATAGTATTACGTTATGACGTATAACGTTATATAGTGTTACCATATAACGTATAACGTTATATAGTATTACGTTATAGCGCATAACGTTATATAGAATTACGTTATGACGTATAACGTTATATAGTATTACCATATAACGCATAACGTTATATAGTATTACCATATAACGTATAACGTTATATAGTATTACGTTATAACGTATAACGTTATATAGTATTACGTTATAACGTATAACGTTATATAGTATTACGTTATGACGTATAACGTTATATAGTATTACCATATAACGTATAACGTTATATAGTATTACCATATAACTTATAACGTTATATAGTATTACGTTTTGACGTGTAACGTTATATAGTATTACCATATAACGTATAACGTTATATAGTATTACGTTATAGCGTATAACGTTATATAGTATTACGTTATATCGTATAACGTTATATAGTATTACCATATAACGTATAACGTTATATAGTATTAAGTTATAACGTATAACGTTATATAGTATTACGTTATAACGAATAACGTTATATAGTATTACGTTATGACGTATAACGTTATATAGTATTACCATATAACGTATAACGTTATATAGTATTACGTTATAACGTATAACATTATACAGTATTACGTTATAACGTATAACGTTATATAGTATTACGTTATAACGTATAACGTTATATAGTGTTACCATATAACGTATAACGTTATATAGTATTATGGTATAAAGCATAACGTTATATAGTATTACGTTATAAACTATAACGTTATATAGTATTAACATATAACGTATAACGTTATATAGTATTACCATATAACGTATAACGTTATAGAGTATTACGTTATAACGTATAACGTTATATAGTATTACCATATAACGTATAACGTTATATAGTATTACGTTATAACGTATAACATTATACAGTATTACGTTATAACGTATAACATTATACAGTATTACGTTATAACGTATAACGTTATATAGTATTACGTTATAACGTATAACGTTATATAGTGTTACCATATAACGTATAACGTTATATAGTATTATGGTATAAAGCATAACGTTATATAGTATTACGTTATAAACTATAACGTTATATAGTATTAACATATAACGTATAACGTTATATAGTATTACCATATAACGTATAACGTTATAGAGTATTACGTTATAACGTATAACGTTATATAGTATTACGTTATAACGTATAACGTTATATAGTATTACGTTATAACGTATAACGTTATATAGTATTACCATATAACTTATAACGTTATATAGTATTACGTTTTGACGTATAACGTTATATAGTATTATGGTATAAAGCATAACGTTATATAGTATTACGTTATAAACTATAACGTTATATAGTATTACGTTATAACGTATAACGTTATATGCTATTACCATATAACGTATAACGTTATATAGTATTACGTTATAACGTATAACGTTATATAGTATTACGTTATAACTTATAACGTTATATAGTATTACGTTATAACGTATAACGTTATATAGTATTACGTTATAACGTATAACGTTATATAGTATTACGTTATAACGTATAGCTTTATATAGTATTACGTTATGACGTATAACGTTATATAGTATTACCATATAACGTATAACGTTATATAGTATTACGTTGTATAGTATTACGTTATAACGTATAACGTTATATAGTGTTACGTAATAAGGTATAAAGTAATATAGTATTACGTTATGACGTATAACGTTATATAGTGTTACCATATAACGTATAACGTTATATAGTATTAAGTGATAACGTATAACGTTATATAGTATTGCGTTATAACGTATAACGTTATATAGTATTACGTTATGACGTATAACGTTATATGGTATTACCATATAACGTATAACGTTATATAGTATTACGTTATAAAGTATAACGTTATATAGTATTACCATATAACGTATAGCGATATATAGTATTACGTTATAACGCATAACGTTATATAGTATTACGTTATAACGTATAAAGTAATATAGGATTACGTTATGACGTATAACGTTATATAGTGTTACCATATAACGTATAACGTTATATAGTGTTACCATATAACGTATAACGTTATATAGTGTTACCATATAACGTATAACGTTATATAGTATTAAGTGATAACGTATAACGTTATATAGTAATACCATATAAAGTATAACGTTATATAGTATTACGTTATAAAGTATAACGTTATATAGTATTACGTTATAACGTATAACGTTATATAGTATTACGATATAACGTATAACGTTATATAGTATTACGTTATGACGTATAACGTTATATAGTATTACGTTATAACGTATAGCTTTATATAGTATTACGTTATGACGTATGTCGTTATATAGTATTACCATATAACGTATAACGTTATATAGTATTACGTTATGACGTATAACGTTATATAGTATTACTTTATAACGTATAACGTTATATAGCATTACGTTATAACATATAACGTTATATAGTTTTACGTTATGACGTATAACGTTATATAGTATTACCATATAACGTATAACGTTATATAGTATTAAGTAATAACGTATAACGTTATATAGTATGACGTTATGACGTATAACGTTATATAGTATTACGTTATAAAGTATAACGTTATATAGTATTACCATATAACGTATAACGTTATATAGTATTACGTTATAACTTATAACGTTATATAGTATTACGTTATAACGTATAACGTTATATAGTATTACTTTATAACGTATAACGTTATATAGTATTACGTTATAACGTATAACGTTATATGCTATTACCAT
The DNA here is from genome assembly GCF_040668555.2 of Bombus flavifrons. Lineage (NCBI taxonomy): Eukaryota > Metazoa > Arthropoda > Insecta > Hymenoptera > Apidae > Bombus > Bombus flavifrons. The sequence goes on along the minus strand of NC_138455.1, from coordinate 2,425,306 downwards.
ATAACGTATAACGTTATATAGTATTAAATTATAACGTATAACGTTATATAGTATTACCGTATAACGTATAACGTTATATAGTATTACGTTATGACGTCTAACGTTATATAGTATTACCATATAACGTATAACGTTATATAGTATTGCCATATATCGTAAAGCGTTACATACTATTAAGTTATAACGTATAACGTTATATAGTATTACGTTATTACGTATAACGTTATATAGTATTACCATATAACGTATAACGTTATATAGTATTACGTTATAACGTATAACGTTATATAGTATTACGTTATAACGTATAACGTTATATAGTATTACGTTATAACGTATAACGTTATATAGTATTACGTTATGACGTATAACGTTATATAGTATTACCATATAACGTATAACGTTATATAGTATTACGTTATAACGTATAACGTTATATAGTATTACGTTATAACGTATAACGTTATATAGTATTACGTTATGACGTATAACGTTATATAGTATTACCATATAACGTATAACGTTATATAGTATTACGTTATAACGCATAACGTTATATAGAATTACGATATGACGTATAACGTTATATAGTATTACGTTATAACGTATAACGTATAACGTTATATAGTATTACCATATAACGTATAACGTTATATAGTATTACCATATAACTTATAACGTTATATAGTATTACGTTTTGACGTGTAACGTTATATAGTATTACCATATAACGTATAACGTTATATAGTATTACGTTATAGCGTATAACGTTATATAGTATTACGTTATATCGTATAACGTTATATAGTATTACCATATAACGTATAACGTTATATAGTATTAAGTTATAACGTATAACGTTATATAGTAATACGTTATAACGTATAACGTTATATAGTATTACGTTATAACGAATAACGTTATATAGTATTACCATATAACGTATAACGTTATATAGTATTACGTTATGACGTATAACGTTATATAGTATTACTTTATAACGTATAACGTTATATAGCATTACGTTATAACATATAACGTTATATAGTTTTACGTTATGACGTATAACGTTATATAGTATTACCATATAACGTATAACGTTATATAGTATTAAGTAATAACGTATAACGTTATATAGTATGACGTTATGACGTATAACGTTATATAGTATTACGTTATAAAGTATAACGTTATATAGTATTACCATATAACGTATAACGTTATATAGTATTACGTTATAACTTATAACGTTATATAGTATTACGTTATAACGTATAACGTTATATAGTATTACTTTATAACGTATAACGTTATATAGTATTACGTTATAACGTATAACGTTATATGCTATTACCATATAACGTATAACGTTATATAGTATTAAATTATAACGTATAACGTTATATAGTATTACCGTATAACGTATAACGTTATATAGTATTACGTTATGACGTCTAACGTTATATAGTATTACCATATAACGTATAACGTTATATAGTATTGCCATATATCGTAAAGCGTTACATACTATTAAGTTATAACGTATAACGTTATATAGTATTACGTTATTACGTATAACGTTATATAGTATTACCATATAACGTATAACGTTATATAGTATTACGTTATAACGTATAACGTTATATAGTATTACGTTATAACGTATAACGTTATATAGTATTACGTTATAACGTATAACGTTATATAGTATTACGTTATGACGTATAACGTTATATAGTATTACCATATAACGTATAACGTTATATAGTATTACGTTATAACGTATAACGTTATATAGTATTACGTTATAACGTATAACGTTATATAGTATTACGTTATGACGTATAACGTTATATAGTATTACCATATAACGTATAACGTTATATAGTATTACGTTATAACGCATAACGTTATATAGAATTACGATATGACGTATAACGTTATATAGTATTACGTTATAACGTATAACGTATAACGTTATATAGTATTACCATATAACGTATAACGTTATATAGTATTACCATATAACTTATAACGTTATATAGTATTACGTTTTGACGTGTAACGTTATATAGTATTACCATATAACGTATAACGTTATATAGTATTACGTTATAGCGTATAACGTTATATAGTATTACGTTATATCGTATAACGTTATATAGTATTACCATATAACGTATAACGTTATATAGTATTAAGTTATAACGTATAACGTTATATAGTAATACGTTATAACGTATAACGTTATATAGTATTACGTTATAACGAATAACGTTATATAGTATTACGTTATGACGTATAACGTTATATAGTATTACCATATAACGTATAACGTTATATAGTATTACGTTATAACGTATAACATTATACAGTATTACGTTATAACGTATAACGTTATATAGTATTACGTTATAACGTATAACGTTATATAGTGTTACCATATAACGTATAACGTTATATAGTATTATGGTATAAAGCATAACGTTATATAGTATTACGTTATAAACTATAACGTTATATAGTATTAACATATGACGTATAACGTTATATAGTATTACCATATAACGTATAACGTTATAGAGTATTACGTTATAACGTATAACGTTATATAGTATTACCATATAACGTATAACGTTATATAGTATTACGTTATAACGTATAACATTATACAGTATTACGTTATAACGTATAACATTATACAGTATTACGTTATAACGTATAACGTTATATAGTACTACGTTATAACGTATAACGTTATATAGTGTTACCATATAACGTATAACGTTATATAGTATTATGGTATAAAGCATAACGTTATATAGTATTACGTTATAAACTATAACGTTATATAGTATTAACATATAACGTATAACGTTATATAGTATTACCATATAACGTATAACGTTATAGAGTATTACGTTATAACGTATAACGTTATATAGTATTACGTTATAACGTATAACGTTATATAGTATTACGTTATAACGTATAACGTTATATAGTATTACGTTATGACGTATAACGTTATATAGTATTACCATATAACGTATAACGTTATAGAGTATTACGTTATAACGTATAACGTTATATAGTGTTACGTAATAACGTATAAAGTAATATAGTATTACGTTATGACGTATAACGTTATATAGTGTTACCATATAACGTATAACGTTATATAGTATTAGGGGATAACGTATAACGTTATATAGTATTGCGTTATAACGTATAACGTTATATAGCATTACGTTATGACGTATAACGTTATATAGTATTACTTTATAACGTATAACGTTATATAGTGTTACGTTATAACATATAACGTTATATAGTTTTACGTTATGACGTATAACGTTATATAGTATTACCATATAACGTATAACGTTATATAGTATTAAGTAATAACGTATAACGTTATATAGTATGACGTTATGACGTATAACGTTATATAGTATTACGTTATAAAGTATAACGTTATATAGTATTACCATATAACGTATAACGTTATATAGTATTACGTTATAACTTATAACGTTATATAGTATTACGTTATAACGTATAACGTTATATAGTATTACTTTATAACGTATAACGTTATATAGTATTACGTTATAACGTATAACGTTATATGCTATTACCATATAACGTATAACGTTATATAGTATTACGTTATAACGTATAACGTTATATGCTATTACCATATAACGTATAACGTTATATAGTATTACGTTATAACGTATAACGTTATATAGTATTACGTTATAAAGTATAACGTTATATAGTATTACTTTATAACGTATAACGTTATATAGTATTACGTTATAACGTATAACGTTATATGCTATTACCATATAACGTATAACGTTATATAGTATTACGTTATAACGTATAACGTTATATGCTATTACCATATAACGTATAACGTTATATAGTATTACGTTATAACGTATAACGTTATATAGTATTACGTTATAAAGTATAACGTTATATAGAATTACGATATGACGTATAACGTTATATAGTATTACGTTATAACGTATAACGTATAACGTTATATAGTATTACCATATAACGTATAACGTTATATAGTATTACGTTATAAAGTATAACGTTATATACTATTACGTTATAACGTATAACGTTATATAGTATTACGTTATAACGTATAACGTTATATGCTATTACCATATAACGTATAACGTTATATAGTATTACGTTATAACGTATAACGTTATATAGTATTACGTTATAAAGTATAACGTTATATAGTATTACCATATAACGTATAACGTTATATAGTATTACGTTATAACTTATAACGTTATATAGTATTACGTTATAACGTATAACGTTATATAGTATTACTTTATAACGTATAACGTTATATAGTATTACGTTATAACATATAACGTTATATAGTTTTACGTTATGACGTATAACGTTATATAGTATTACCATATAACGTATAACGTTATATAGTATTGCAATATATCGTAAAGCGTTACATACTATTAAGTTATAACGTATAACGTTATATAGTATTACGTTATTACGTATAACGTTATATAGTATTACCATATAACGTATAACGTTATATAGTATTACGTTATAACGTATAACGTTATATAGTATTACGTTATAACGTATAACGTTATATAGTATTACGTTATAACGTATAACGTTATATAGTATTACGTTATAACGTATAACGTTATATAGTATTACGTTATGACGTATAACGTTATATAGTATTACCATATAACGTATAACGTTATATAGTATTACGTTATAACGTATAACGTTATATAGTATTACGTTATAACGTATAACGTTATATAGTATTACGTTATAACGTATAACGTTATATGCTATTACCATATAACGTATAACGTTATATAGTATTACGTTATAACGTATAACGTTATATAGTATTACGTTATAAAGTATAACGTTATATAGAATTACGATATGACGTATAACGTATAACGTTATATAGTATTACCATATAACGTATAACGTTATATAGTATTACCATATAACGTATAACGTTATATAGTATTACGTTATAACGTATAACGTATAACGTTATATAGTATTACCATATAACGTATAACGTTATATAGTATTACGTTATGACGTATAACGTTATATAGTATTACCATATAACGTATAACGTTATATAGTATTACGTTATAACGTATAACGTTATATAGTATTACGTTATAACGTATAACGTTATATAGTATTACGTTATGACGTATAACGTTATATAGTATTACCATATAACGTATAACGTTATATAGTATTACCATATAACGTATAACGTTATATAGTATTATGGTCTAAAGCATAACGTTATATAGTATTACGTTATAACGTATAGCTTTATATAGTATTACGTTATGACGTATAACGTTATATAGTATTACCATATAACGTATAACGTTATATAGTATTACGTTATAACGTATAACGTTATATAGTATTACGTTATAACGTATAACGTTATATAGTATTACCATATAACGTATAACGTTATATAGTATTACGTTATAACGTATAACATTATATAGTATTACGTTATAACGTATAACGTTATATAGTATTACCATATAACGTATAACGTTATATAGTATTATGGTATAAAGCATAACGTTATATAGTATTACGTTATAAACTATAACGTTATATAGTATTACGTTATAACGTATAACGTTATATAGTATTACGTTATAACGTATAACGTTATATAGTATTACGTAATAACGTATAAAGTAATATAGTATTACGTTATGACGTATAACGTTATATAGTGTTACCATATAACGTATAACGTTATATAGTATTAAGTGATAACGTATAACGTTATATAATATTACGTTATAACGTATAACGTTATATAGTATTACCATATAACGTATAACGTTATACAGTATTACGTTATATAGTATTACGTTATGACGTATAACGTTATATAGTGTTACCATATAACGTATAACGTTATATAGTATTACGTTATAGCGCATAACGTTATATAGAATTACGTTATGACGTATAACGTTATATAGTATTACCATATAACGCATAACGTTATATAGTATTACCATATAACGTATAACGTTATATAGTATTACGTTATAACGTATAACGTTATATAGTATTACGTTATAACGTATAACGTTATATAGTATTACGTTATGACGTATAACGTTATATAGTATTACCATATAACGTATAACGTTATATAGTATTACCATATAACTTATAACGTTATATAGTATTACGTTTTGACGTGTAACGTTATATAGTATTACCATATAACGTATAACGTTATATAGTATTACGTTATAAAGTATAACGTTATATAGAATTACGATATGACGTATAACGTTATATAGTATTACGTTATAACGTATAACGTATAACGTTATATAGTATTACCATATAACGTATAACGTTATATAGTATTACGTTATAAAGTATAACGTTATATACTATTACGTTATAACGTATAACGTTATATAGTATTACGTTATAACGTATAACGTTATATGCTATTACCATATAACGTATAACGTTATATAGTATTACGTTATAACGTATAACGTTATATAGTATTACGTTATAAAGTATAACGTTATATAGTATTACCATATAACGTATAACGTTATATAGTATTACGTTATAACTTATAACGTTATATAGTATTACGTTATAACGTATAACGTTATATAGTATTACGTAATAACGTATAAAGTAATATAGTATTACGTTATGACGTATAACGTTATATAGTGTTACCATATAACGTATAACGTTATATAGTATTAAGTGATAACGTATAACGTTATATAATATTACGTTATAACGTATAACGTTATATAGTATTACCATATAACGTATAACGTTATACAGTATTACGTTATATAGTATTACGTTATGACGTATAACGTTATATAGTGTTACCATATAACGTATAACGTTATATAGTATTACGTTATAGCGCATAACGTTATATAGAATTACGTTATGACGTATAACGTTATATAGTATTACCATATAACGCATAACGTTATATAGTATTACCATATAACGTATAACGTTATATAGTATTACGTTATAACGTATAACGTTATATAGTATTACGTTATAACGTATAACGTTATATAGTATTACGTTATGACGTATAACGTTATATAGTATTACCATATAACGTATAACGTTATATAGTATTACCATATAACTTATAACGTTATATAGTATTACGTTTTGACGTGTAACGTTATATAGTATTACCATATAACGTATAACGTTATATAGTATTACGTTATAGCGTATAACGTTATATAGTATTACGTTATATCGTATAACGTTATATAGTATTACCATATAACGTATAACGTTATATAGTATTAAGTTATAACGTATAACGTTATATAGTATTACGTTATAACGAATAACGTTATATAGTATTACGTTATGACGTATAACGTTATATAGTATTACCATATAACGTATAACGTTATATAGTATTACGTTATAACGTATAACATTATACAGTATTACGTTATAACGTATAACGTTATATAGTATTACGTTATAACGTATAACGTTATATAGTGTTACCATATAACGTATAACGTTATATAGTATTATGGTATAAAGCATAACGTTATATAGTATTACGTTATAAACTATAACGTTATATAGTATTAACATATAACGTATAACGTTATATAGTATTACCATATAACGTATAACGTTATAGAGTATTACGTTATAACGTATAACGTTATATAGTATTACCATATAACGTATAACGTTATATAGTATTACGTTATAACGTATAACATTATACAGTATTACGTTATAACGTATAACATTATACAGTATTACGTTATAACGTATAACGTTATATAGTATTACGTTATAACGTATAACGTTATATAGTGTTACCATATAACGTATAACGTTATATAGTATTATGGTATAAAGCATAACGTTATATAGTATTACGTTATAAACTATAACGTTATATAGTATTAACATATAACGTATAACGTTATATAGTATTACCATATAACGTATAACGTTATAGAGTATTACGTTATAACGTATAACGTTATATAGTATTACGTTATAACGTATAACGTTATATAGTATTACGTTATAACGTATAACGTTATATAGTATTACCATATAACTTATAACGTTATATAGTATTACGTTTTGACGTATAACGTTATATAGTATTATGGTATAAAGCATAACGTTATATAGTATTACGTTATAAACTATAACGTTATATAGTATTACGTTATAACGTATAACGTTATATGCTATTACCATATAACGTATAACGTTATATAGTATTACGTTATAACGTATAACGTTATATAGTATTACGTTATAACTTATAACGTTATATAGTATTACGTTATAACGTATAACGTTATATAGTATTACGTTATAACGTATAACGTTATATAGTATTACGTTATAACGTATAGCTTTATATAGTATTACGTTATGACGTATAACGTTATATAGTATTACCATATAACGTATAACGTTATATAGTATTACGTTGTATAGTATTACGTTATAACGTATAACGTTATATAGTGTTACGTAATAAGGTATAAAGTAATATAGTATTACGTTATGACGTATAACGTTATATAGTGTTACCATATAACGTATAACGTTATATAGTATTAAGTGATAACGTATAACGTTATATAGTATTGCGTTATAACGTATAACGTTATATAGTATTACGTTATGACGTATAACGTTATATGGTATTACCATATAACGTATAACGTTATATAGTATTACGTTATAAAGTATAACGTTATATAGTATTACCATATAACGTATAGCGATATATAGTATTACGTTATAACGCATAACGTTATATAGTATTACGTTATAACGTATAAAGTAATATAGGATTACGTTATGACGTATAACGTTATATAGTGTTACCATATAACGTATAACGTTATATAGTGTTACCATATAACGTATAACGTTATATAGTGTTACCATATAACGTATAACGTTATATAGTATTAAGTGATAACGTATAACGTTATATAGTAATACCATATAAAGTATAACGTTATATAGTATTACGTTATAAAGTATAACGTTATATAGTATTACGTTATAACGTATAACGTTATATAGTATTACGATATAACGTATAACGTTATATAGTATTACGTTATGACGTATAACGTTATATAGTATTACGTTATAACGTATAGCTTTATATAGTATTACGTTATGACGTATGTCGTTATATAGTATTACCATATAACGTATAACGTTATATAGTATTACGTTATGACGTATAACGTTATATAGTATTACTTTATAACGTATAACGTTATATAGCATTACGTTATAACATATAACGTTATATAGTTTTACGTTATGACGTATAACGTTATATAGTATTACCATATAACGTATAACGTTATATAGTATTAAGTAATAACGTATAACGTTATATAGTATGACGTTATGACGTATAACGTTATATAGTATTACGTTATAAAGTATAACGTTATATAGTATTACCATATAACGTATAACGTTATATAGTATTACGTTATAACTTATAACGTTATATAGTATTACGTTATAACGTATAACGTTATATAGTATTACTTTATAACGTATAACGTTATATAGTATTACGTTATAACGTATAACGTTATATGCTATTACCATATAACGTATAACGTTATATAGTATTAAATTATAACGTATAACGTTATATAGTATTACCGTATAACGTATAACGTTATATAGTATTACGTTATGACGTCTAACGTTATATAGTATTACCATATAACGTATAACGTTATATAGTATTGCCATATATCGTAAAGCGTTACATACTATTAAGTTATAACGTATAACGTTATATAGTATTACGTTATTACGTATAACGTTATATAGTATTACCATATAACGTATAACGTTATATAGTATTACGTTATAACGTATAACGTTATATAGTATTACGTTATAACGTATAACGTTATATAGTATTACGTTATAACGTATAACGTTATATAGTATTACGTTATGACGTATAACGTTATATAGTATTACCATATAACGTATAACGTTATATAGTATTACGTTATAACGTATAACGTTATATAGTATTACGTTATAACGTATAACGTTATATAGTATTACGTTATGACGTATAACGTTATATAGTATTACCATATAACGTATAACGTTATATAGTATTACGTTATAACGCATAACGTTATATAGAATTACGATATGACGTATAACGTTATATAGTATTACGTTATAACGTATAACGTATAACGTTATATAGTATTACCATATAACGTATAACGTTATATAGTATTACCATATAACTTATAACGTTATATAGTATTACGTTTTGACGTGTAACGTTATATAGTATTACCATATAACGTATAACGTTATATAGTATTACGTTATAGCGTATAACGTTATATAGTATTACGTTATATCGTATAACGTTATATAGTATTACCATATAACGTATAACGTTATATAGTATTAAGTTATAACGTATAACGTTATATAGTAATACGTTATAACGTATAACGTTATATAGTATTACGTTATAACGAATAACGTTATATAGTATTACGTTATGACGTATAACGTTATATAGTATTACCATATAACGTATAACGTTATATAGTATTACGTTATAACGTATAACATTATACAGTATTACGTTATAACGTATAACGTTATATAGTATTACGTTATAACGTATAACGTTATATAGTGTTACCATATAACGTATAACGTTATATAGTATTATGGTATAAAGCATAACGTTATATAGTATTACGTTATAAACTATAACGTTATATAGTATTAACATATGACGTATAACGTTATATAGTATTACCATATAACGTATAACGTTATAGAGTATTACGTTATAACGTATAACGTTATATAGTATTACCATATAACGTATAACGTTATATAGTATTACGTTATAACGTATAACATTATACAGTATTACGTTATAACGTATAACATTATACAGTATTACGTTATAACGTATAACGTTATATAGTACTACGTTATAACGTATAACGTTATATAGTGTTACCATATAACGTATAACGTTATATAGTATTATGGTATAAAGCATAACGTTATATAGTATTACGTTATAAACTATAACGTTATATAGTATTAACATATAACGTATAACGTTATATAGTATTACCATATAACGTATAACGTTATAGAGTATTACGTTATAACGTATAACGTTATATAGTATTACGTTATAACGTATAACGTTATATAGTATTACGTTATAACGTATAACGTTATATAGTATTACGTTATGACGTATAACGTTATATAGTATTACCATATAACGTATAACGTTATATAGTATTACCATATAACGTATAACGTTATAGAGTATTACGTTATAACGTATAACGTTATATAGTATTACCATATAACGTATAACGTTATATAGTATTACCATATAACTTATAACGTTATATAGTATTACGTTTTGACGTATAACGTTATATAGTATTATGGTATAAAGCATAACGTTATATAGTATTACGTTATAAACTATAACGTTATATAGTATTACGTTATAACGTATAACGTTATATGCTATTACCATATAACGTATAACGTTATATAGTATTACGTTATAACGTATAACGTTATATAGTATTACGTTATAACTTATAACGTTATATAGTATTACGTTATGACGTATAACGTTATATAGTGTTACCATATAACGTATAACGTTATATAGTATTAAGTGATAACGTATAACGTTATATAATATTACGTTATAACGTATAACGTTATATAGTATTACCATATAACGTATAACGTTATACAGTATTACGTTATATAGTATTACGTTATGACGTATAACGTTATATAGTGTTACCATATAACGTATAACGTTATATAGTATTACGTTATAGCGCATAACGTTATATAGAATTACGTTATGACGTATAACGTTATATAGTATTACCATATAACGCATAACGTTATATAGTATTACCATATAACGTATAACGTTATATAGTATTACGTTATAACGTATAACGTTATATAGTATTACGTTATAACGTATAACGTTATATAGTATTACGTTATGACGTATAACGTTATATAGTATTACCATATAACGTATAACGTTATATAGTATTACCATATAACTTATAACGTTATATAGTATTACGTTTTGACGTGTAACGTTATATAGTATTACCATATAACGTATAACGTTATATAGTATTACGTTATAGCGTATAACGTTATATAGTATTACGTTATATCGTATAACGTTATATAGTATTACCATATAACGTATAACGTTATATAGTATTAAGTTATAACGTATAACGTTATATAGTAATACGTTATAACGTATAACGTTATATAGTATTACGTTATAACGAATAACGTTATATAGTATTACGTTATGACGTATAACGTTATATAGTATTACCATATAACGTATAACGTTATATAGTATTACGTTATAACGTATAACATTATACAGTATTACGTTATAACGTATAACGTTATATAGTATTACGTTATAACGTATAACGTTATATAGTGTTACCATATAACGTATAACGTTATATAGTATTATGGTATAAAGCATAACGTTATATAGTATTACGTTATAAACTATAACGTTATATAGTATTAACATATAACGTATAACGTTATATAGTATTACCATATAACGTATAACGTTATAGAGTATTACGTTATAACGTATAACGTTATATAGTATTACCATATAACGTATAACGTTATATAGTATTACGTTATAACGTATAACATTATACAGTATTACGTTATAACGTATAACATTATACAGTATTACGTTATAACGTATAACGTTATATAGTATTACGTTATAACGTATAACGTTATATAGTGTTACCATATAACGTATAACGTTATATAGTATTATGGTATAAAGCATAACGTTATATAGTATTACGTTATAAACTATAACGTTATATAGTATTAACATATAACGTATAACGTTATATAGTATTACCATATAACGTATAACGTTATAGAGTATTACGTTATAACGTATAACGTTATATAGTATTACGTTATAACGTATAACGTTATATAGTATTACGTTATAACGTATAACGTTATATAGTATTACGTTATGACGTATAACGTTATATAGTATTACCATATAACGTATAACGTTATATAGTATTACCATATAACGTATAACGTTATAGAGTATTACGTTATAACGTATAACGTTATATAGTATTACCATATAACGTATAACGTTATATAGTATTACCATATAACTTATAACGTTATATAGTATTACGTTTTGACGTATAACGTTATATAGTATTATGGTATAAAGCATAACGTTATATAGTATTACGTTATAAACTATAACGTTATATAGTATTACGTTATAACGTATAACGTTATATGCTATTACCATATAACGTATAACGTTATATAGTATTACGTTATAACGTATAACGTTATATAGTATTACGTTATAACTTATAACGTTATATAGTATTACGTTATAACGTATAACGTTATATAGTATTACGTTATAACGTATAACGTTATATAGTATTACGTTATAACGTATAGCTTTATATAGTATTACGTTATGACGTATAACGTTATATAGTATTACCATATAACGTATAACGTTATATAGTATTACGTTGTATAGTATTACGTTATAACGTATAACGTTATATAGTGTTACGTAATAAGGTATAAAGTAATATAGTATTACGTTATGACGTATAACGTTATATAGTGTTACCATATAACGTATAACGTTATATAGTATTAAGTGATAACGTATAACGTTATATAGTATTGCGTTATAACGTATAACGTTATATAGTATTACGTTATGACGTATAACTTTATATGGTATTACCATATAACGTATAACGTTATATAGTATTACGTTATAAAGTATAACGTTATATAGTATTACCATATAACGTATAGCGATATATAGTATTACGTTATAACGCATAACGTTATATAGTATTACGTTATAACGTATAAAGTAATATAGGATTACGTTATGACGTATAACGTTATATAGTGTTACCATATAACGTATAACGTTATATAGTGTTACCATATAACGTATAACGTTATATAGTGTTACCATATAACGTATAACGTTATATAGTATTAAGTGATAACGTATAACGTTATATAGTAATACCATATAAAGTATAACGTTATATAGTATTACGTTATAAAGTATAACGTTATATAGTATTACGTTATAACGTATAACGTTATATAGTATTACGTTATAACGTATAACGTTATATAGTATTACGTTATGACGTATAACGTTATATAGTATTACGTTATAACGTATAGCTTTATATAGTATTACGTTATGACGTATGTCGTTATATAGTATTACCATATAACGTATAACGTTATATAGTATTACGTTATGACGTATAACGTTATATAGTATTACTTTATAACGTATAACGTTATATAGCATTACGTTATAACATATAACGTTATATAGTTTTACGTTATGACGTATAACGTTATATAGTATTACCATATAACGTATAACGTTATATAGTATTAAGTAATAACGTATAACGTTATATAGTATGACGTTATGACGTATAACGTTATATAGTATTACGTTATAAAGTATAACGTTATATAGTATTACCATATAACGTATAACGTTATATAGTATTACGTTATAACTTATAACGTTATATAGTATTACGTTATAACGTATAACGTTATATAGTATTACTTTATAACGTATAACGTTATATAGTATTACGTTATAACGTATAACGTTATATGCTATTACCATATAACGTATAACGTTATATAGTATTAAATTATAACGTATAACGTTATATAGTATTACCGTATAACGTATAACGTTATATAGTATTACGTTATGACGTCTAACGTTATATAGTATTACCATATAACGTATAACGTTATATAGTATTGCCATATATCGTAAAGCGTTACATACTATTAAGTTATAACGTATAACGTTATATAGTATTACGTTATTACGTATAACGTTATATAGTATTACCATATAACGTATAACGTTATATAGTATTACGTTATAACGTATAACGTTATATAGTATTACGTTATAACGTATAACGTTATATAGTATTACGTTATAACGTATAACGTTATATAGTATTACGTTATGACGTATAACGTTATATAGTATTACCATATAACGTATAACGTTATATAGTATTACGTTATAACGTATAACGTTATATAGTATTACGTTATAACGTATAACGTTATATAGTATTACGTTATGACGTATAACGTTATATAGTATTACCATATAACGTATAACGTTATATAGTATTACGTTATAACGCATAACGTTATATAGAATTACGATATGACGTATAACGTTATATAGTATTACGTTATAACGTATAACGTATAACGTTATATAGTATTACCATATAACGTATAACGTTATATAGTATTACCATATAACTTATAACGTTATATAGTATTACGTTTTGACGTGTAACGTTATATAGTATTACCATATAACGTATAACGTTATATAGTATTACGTTATAGCGTATAACGTTATATAGTATTACGTTATATCGTATAACGTTATATAGTATTACCATATAACGTATAACGTTATATAGTATTAAGTTATAACGTATAACGTTATATAGTAATACGTTATAACGTATAACGTTATATAGTATTACGTTATAACGAATAACGTTATATAGTATTACGTTATGACGTATAACGTTATATAGTATTACCATATAACGTATAACGTTATATAGTATTACGTTATAACGTATAACATTATACAGTATTACGTTATAACGTATAACGTTATATAGTATTACGTTATAACGTATAACGTTATATAGTGTTACCATATAACGTATAACGTTATATAGTATTATGGTATAAAGCATAACGTTATATAGTATTACGTTATAAACTATAACGTTATATAGTATTAACATATGACGTATAACGTTATATAGTATTACCATATAACGTATAACGTTATATAGTATTACGTTATAACGTATAACATTATACAGTATTACGTTATAACGTATAACATTATACAGTATTACGTTATAACGTATAACGTTATATAGTATTACGTTATAACGTATAACGTTATATAGTGTTACCATATAACGTATAACGTTATATAGTATTATGGTATAAAGCATAACGTTATATAGTATTACGTTATAAACTATAACGTTATATAGTATTAACATATAACGTATAACGTTATATAGTATTACCATATAACGTATAACGTTATAGAGTATTACGTTATAACGTATAACGTTATATAGTATTACGTTATAACGTATAACGTTATATAGTATTACGTTATAACGTATAACGTTATATAGTATTACGTTATGACGTATAACGTTATATAGTATTACCATATAACGTATAACGTTATATAGTATTACCATATAACGTATAACGTTATAGAGTATTACGTTATAACGTATAACGTTATATAGTATTACCATATAACGTATAACGTTATATAGTATTACCATATAACTTATAACGTCATATAGTATTACGTTTTGACGTATAACGTTATATAGTATTATGGTATAAAGCATAACGTTATATAGTATTACGTTATAAACTATAACGTTATATAGTATTACGTTATAACGTATAACGTTATATGCTATTACCATATAACGTATAACGTTATATAGTATTACGTTATAACGTATAACGTTATATAGTATTACGTTATAACTTATAACGTTATATAGTATTACGTTATAACGTATAACGTTATATAGTATTACGTTATAACGTATAACGTTATATAGTATTACGTTATAACGTATAGCTTTATATAGTATTACGTTATCACGTATAACGGTATATAGTATTACCATATAACGTATAACGTTATATAGTATTACGTTATATAGTATTACGTTATAACGTATAACGTTATATAGTGTTACGTAATAAGGTATAAAGTAATATAGTATTACGTTATGACGTATAACGTTATATAGTGTTACCATATAACGTATAACGTTATATAGTATTAAGTGATAACGTATAACGTTATATAGTATTGCGTTATAACGTATAACGTTATATAGTATTACGTTATGACGTATAACGTTATATGGTATTACCATATAACGTATAACGTTATATAGTATTACGTTATAAAGTATAACGTTATATAGTATTACCATATAACGTATAGCGATATATAGTATTACGTTATAACGCATAACGTTATATAGTATTACGTTATAACGTATAAAGTAATATAGGATTACGTTATGACGTATAACGTTATATAGTGTTACCATATAACGTATAACGTTATATAGTGTTACCATATAACGTATAACGTTATATAGTGTTACCATATAACGTATAACGTTATATAGTATTAAGTGATAACGTATAACGTTATATAGTAATACCATATAAAGTATAACGTTATATAGTATTACGTTATAAAGTATAACGTTATATAGTATTACGTTATAACGTATAACGTTTTATAGTATTACGTTATAACGTATAACGTTATATAGTATTACGTTATAACGTATAACGTTATATAGTATTACGTTGTAACGTATAGCTTTATATAGTATTACGTTATGACGTATGTCGTTATGTAGTATTACCATATAACGTATAACGTTATATAGTATTACGTTATAAAGTATAACGTTATATAGTATTACCATATAACGTATAACGTTATATAGTATTACGTTATAACTTATAACGTTATATAGTATTACGTTATAACGTATAACGTTATATAGTATTACGTTATAACGTATAACGTTATATAGTATTACTTTATAACGTATAACGTTATATAGTATTACGTTATAACATATAACGTTATATAGTTTTACGTTATGACGTATAACGTTATATAGTATTACCATATAACGTATAACGTTATATAGTATTAAGTAATAACGTATAACGTTATATAGTATGACGGTATGACGTATAACGTTATATAGTATTACCATATAACGTAAAACGTAATATAGTATTGCCATATATCGTATAGCGTTACATACTATTAAGTTATAACGTATAACGTTATATAGTATTACGTTATTACGTATAACGTTATATAGTATTACGTTATAACGCATAGCGTTATATAGAATTACGATATGACGTATAACGTTATATAGTATTACGTTATAACGTATAACGTATAACGTTATATAGTATTACCATATAACGTATAACGTTATATAGTATTACGTTATAACGTATAACGTTATATAGTATTACGTTATAACGTATAACGTTATATAGTATTACGTTATGACGTATAACGTTATATAGTATTACCATATAACGTATAACGTTATATAGTATTACCATATAACTTATAACGTTATATAGTGTTACGTTTTGACGTGTAACGTTATATAGTATTACCATATAACGTATAACGTTATATAGTATTACGTTATAGCGTATAACGTTATATAGTATTACGTTATATCGTATAACGTTATATAGTATTACCATATAACGTATAACGTTATATAGTATTAAGTTATAACGTATAACGTTATATAGTAATACGTTATAACGTATAACGTTATATAGTATTGCGTTATAACGTATAACGTTATATAGTATTACGTTATGACGTATAACGTTATATAGTGTTACCATATAACGTATAACGTTATATAGTGTTACCATATAACGTATAACGTTATATAGTATTAAGTGATAACGTATAACGTTATATAGTAATACCATATAAAGTATAACGTTATATAGTATTACGTTATAAAGTATAACGTTATATAGTATTACGTTATAACGTATAACGTTTTATAGTATTACGTTATAACGTATAACGTTATATAGTATTACCATATAACGTATAACGTTATATAGTATTAAGTTATAACGTATAACGTTATATAGTAATACGTTATAACGTATAACGTTATATAGTATTGCGTTATAACGTATAACGTTATATAGTATTACGTTATGACGTATAACGTTATATGGTATTACCATATAACGTATAACGTTATATAGTATTACCATATAACGTATAGCGATATATAGTATTACGCTATAACGCATAACGTTATATAGTATTACGTTATAACGTATAAAGTAATATAGGATTACGTTATGACGTATAACGTTATATAGTGTTACCATATAACGTATAACGTTATATAGTGTTACCATATAACGTATAACGTTATATAGTGTTACCATATAACGTATAACGTTATATAGTATTAAGTGATAACGTATAACGTTATATAGTATTACCATATAACGTATAACGTTATATAGTATTACGTTATAACTTATAACGTTATATAGTATTACGTTATAACGTATGACGTTATATAGTATTACGATATAACGTATAGCTTTATATAGTATTACGTTATGACGTATAACGTTATATAGTATTACCATATAACGTATAACGTTATATAGTATTACGTTATAACTTATAACGTTATATAGTATTACGTTATAACGTATAACGTTATATAGTATTACGTTATAACGTATAACGTTATATAGTATTACTTTATAACGTATAACGTTATATAGTATTACGTTATAACGTATAACGTTATATAGTATTACTTTATAACGTATAACGTTATATAGTATTACGTTATAACATATAACGTTATATAGTTTTACGTTATGACGTATAACGTTATATAGTATTACCATATAACGTATAACGTTATATAGTATTAAGTAATAACGTATAACGTTATATAGTATGACGGTATGACGTATAACGTTATATAGTATTACCATATAACGTAAAACGTAATATAGTATTGCCATATATCGTATAGCGTTACATACTATTAAGTTATAACGTATAACGTTATATAGTATTACGTTATTACGTATAACGTTATATAGTATTACGTTATAACGCATAGCGTTATATAGAATTACGATATGACGTATAACGTTATATAGTATTACGTTATAACGTATAACGTATAACGTTATATAGTATTACCATATAACGTATAACGTTATATAGTATTACGTTATAACGTATAACGTTATATAGTATTACGTTATAACGTATAACGTTATATAGTATTACGTTATGACGTATAACGTTATATAGTATTACCATATAACGTATAACGTTATATAGTATTACCATATAACTTATAACGTTATATAGTATTACGTTTTGACGTGTAACGTTATATAGTATTACCATATAACGTATAACGTTATATAGTATTACGTTATAGCGTATAACGTTATATAGTATTACGTTATATCGTATAACGTTATATAGTATTACCATATAACGTATAACGTTATATAGTATTAAGTTATAACGTATAACGTTATATAGTAATACGTTATAACGTATAACGTTATATAGTATTGCGTTATAACGTATAACGTTATATAGTATTACGTTATGACGTATAACGTTACATAGTGTTACCATATAACGTATAACGTTATATAGTGTTACCATATAACGTATAACGTTATATAGTATTAAGTGATAACGTATAACGTTATATAGTAATACCATATAAAGTATAACGTTATATAGTATTACGTTATAAAGTATAACGTTATATAGTATTACGTTATAACGTATAACGTTTTATAGTATTACGTTATAACGTATAACGTTATATAGTATTACCATATAACGTATAACGTTATATAGTATTAAGTTATAACGTATAACGTTATATAGTAATACGTTATAACGTATAACGTTATATAGTATTGCGTTATAACGTATAACGTTATATAGTATTACGTTATGACGTATAACGTTATATGGTATTACCATATAACGTATAACGTTATATAGTATTACCATATAACGTATAGCGATATATAGTATTACGCTATAACGCATAACGTTATATAGTATTACGTTATAACGTATAAAGTAATATAGGATTACGTTATGACGTATAACGTTATATAGTGTTACCATATAACGTATAACGTTATATAGTGTTACCATATAACGTATAACGTTATATAGTGTTACCATATAACGTATAACGTTATATAGTATTAAGTGATAACGTATAACGTTATATAGTAATACCATATAAAGTATAACGTTATATAGTATTACGTTATAAAGTATAACGTTATATAGTATTACGTTATAACGTATAACGTTTTATAGTATTACGTTATAACGTATAACGTTATATAGTATTACGTTATAACGTATAACGTTATATAGTATTACGTTATAACGTATAGCTTTATATAGTATTACGTTATGACGTATGTCGTTATATAGTATTACCATATAACGTATAACGTTATATAGTATTACGTTATAAAGTATAACGTTATATACTATTACGTTATAACGTATAACGTTATATAGTATTACGTTATAACGTATAACGTTATATGCTATTACCATATAACGTATAACGTTATATAGTATTACGTTATAACGTATAACGTTATATAGTATTACCATATAACGTATAACGTTATATAGTATTACCATATAACGTATAACGTTATATAGTATTACGTTATAACTTATAACGTTATATAGTATTACGTTATAACGTATAACGTTATATAGTATTACGATATAACGTATAGCTTTATATAGTATTACGTTATGACGTATAACGTTATATAGTATTACCATATAACGTATAACGTTATATAGTATTACGTTATAAAGTATAACGTTATATAGTATTACCATATAACGTATAACGTTATATAGTATTACGTTATAACTTATAACGTTATATAGTATTACGTTATAACGTATAACGTTATATAGTATTACGTTATAACGTATAACGTTATATAGTATTACTTTATAACGTATAACGTTATATAGTATTACGTTATAACATATAACGTTATATAGTTTTACGTTATGACGTATAACGTTATATAGTATTACCATATAACGTATAACGTTATATAGTATTAAGTAATAACGTATAACGTTATATAGTATGACGGTATGACGTATAACGTTATATAGTATTACCATATAACGTAAAACGTAATATAGTATTGCCATATATCGTATAGCGTTACATACTATTAAGTTATAACGTATAACGTTATATAGTATTACGCTATTACGTATAACGTTATATAGTATTACGTTATAACGCATAGCGTTATATAGAATTACGATATGACGTATAACGTTATATAGTATTACGTTATAACGTATAACGTATAACGTTATATAGTATTACCATATAACGTATAACGTTATATAGTATTACGTTATAACGTATAACGTTATATAGTATTACGTTATAACGTATAACGTTATATAGTATTACGTTATGACGTATAACGTTATATAGTATTACCATATAACGTATAACGTTATATAGTATTACCATATAACTTATAACGTTATATAGTATTACGTTTTGACGTGTAACGTTATATAGTATTACCATATAACGTATAACGTTATATAGTATTACGTTATAGCGTATAACGTTATATAGTATTACGTTATATCGTATAACGTTATATAGTATTACCATATAACGTATAACGTTATATAGTATTAAGTTATAACGTATAACGTTATATAGTAATACGTTATAACGTATAACGTTATATAGTATTACGTTATAACGTATAACGTTATATAGTATTACGTTATGACGTATAACATTATATAGTATTACCATATAACGTATAACGTTATATAGTATTACGTTATAACGTATAACATTATACAGTATTACGTTATAACGTATAACGTTATATAGTATTACGTTATAACGTATAACATTATACAGTATTACGTTATAACGTATAACGTTATATAGTATTACGTTATAACGTATAACGTTATATAGTATTACCATATAACGTATAACGTTATATAGTATTATGGTATAAAGCATAACGTTATATAGTATTACGTTATAAACTATAACGTTATATAGTATTACCATATAACGTATAACGTTATATAGTATTACCATATAACGTATAACGTTATAGAGTATTACCATATAACGTATAACGTTATAGAGTATTACGTTTTAACGTATAACGTTATATAGTATTACCATATAACGTATAACGTTATACAGTATTACGTTATGACGTATAACGTTATATAGTGTTAGCATATAACGTATAACGTTATATAGTATTATGTTATAACGTATAACGTTATATAGTATTACGTTATAACGTATAACGTTATATAGTATTACCATATAACGTATAACGTTATATAGTATTACGTTATAGCGTATAACGTTATATAGTATTACGTTATATCGTATAACGTTATATAGTATTACCATATAACGTATAACGTTATATAGTATTACCATATAACGTATAACGTTATATAGTATTATGGTCTAATGCATAACGTTATATAGTATTACGTTATAAACTATAACGTTATATAGTATTACCATATAACGTATAACGTTATATAGTATTACCATATAACGTATAACGTTATAGAGTATTACGTTATAACGTATAACGTTATATAGTATTACCATATAACGTATAACGTTATAGAGTATTACGTTTTAACGTATAACGTTATATAGTATTACCATATAACGTATAACGTTATACAGTATTACGTTATGACGTATAACGTTATATAGTGTTAGCATATAACGTATAACGTTATATAGTATTATGTTATAACGTATAACGTTATATAGTATTACGTTATAACGTATAACGTTATATAGTATTACCATATAACGTATAACGTTATATAGTATTACGTTATAACGTATAACATTATATAGTATTACGTTATAACGTATAACGTTATATAGTATTACCATATAACGTATAACGTTATATAGTATTACGTTATAGCGCATAACGTTATATAGAATTACGTTATGACGTATAAAATTACATAGTATTACCATATAACGCATAACGTTATATAGTATTAAGTTATAACGTATAACGTTATATAGTATTACCGTATAACGTATAACGTTATATAGTATTACCGTATAACGTATAACGTTATATAGTATTACGTTATGACGTCTAACGTTATATAGTATTACCATATAACGTATAACGTTATATAGTATTACGTTATAACGTATAACGTTATATAGTATTACCATATAACGTATAACGTTATAGAGTATTACGTTATAACGTATAACGTTATATAGTATTACGTTATAACGTATAACGTTATATAGTATTACGTTATGACGTATAACGTCATATAGTATTACCATATAACGTATAACGTTATATAGTATTACCATATAACTTATAACGTTATATAGTATTACGTTTTGACGTGTAACGTTATATAGTATTACCATATAACGTATAACGTTATATAGTATTACGTTATAGCGTATAACGTTATATAGTATTACGTTATATCGTATAACGTTATATAGTATTACCATATAACGTATAACGTTATAGAGTATTACGTTATAACGTATAACGTTATATAGTATTACCATATAACGTATAACGTTATAGAGTATTACGTTTTAACGTATAACGTTATATAGTATTACCATATAACGTATAACGTTATACAGTATTACGTTATGACGTATAACGTTATATAGTATTAGCATATAACGTATAACGTTATATAGTATTATGTTATAACGTATAACGTTATATAGTATTACGTTATAACGTATAACGTTATATAGTATTACCATATAACGTATAACGTTATATAGTATTACGTTATAACGTATAACATTATATAGTATTACGTTATAACGTATAACGTTATATAGTATTACCATATAACGTATAACGTTATATAGTATTATGGTATAAAGCATAACGTTATATAGTATTACGTTATAAACTATAACGTTATATAGTATTACGTTATAACGTATAACATTATACAGTATTACGTTATAACGTATAACGTTATATAGTATTACGTTATAACGTATAACGTTATATAGTATTACCATATAACGTATAACGTTATATAGTATTATGGTATAAAGCATAACGTTATATAGTATTACGTTATAAACTATAACGTTATATAGTATTACCATATAACGTATAACGTTATATAGTATTACCATATAACGTATAACGTTATAGAGTATTACGTTATAACGTATAACGTTATATAGTATTACGTTATAACGTATAACGTTATATAGTATTACGTTATGACGTATAACGTTATATAGTATTACCATATAACGTATAACGTTATATAGTATTACCATATAACTTATAACGTTATATAGTATTACGTTTTGACGTGTAACGTTATATAGTATTACCATATAACGTATAACGTTATATAGTATTACGTTATAGCGTATAACGTTATATAGTATTACGTTATATCGTATAACGTTATATAGTATTACCATATAACGTATAACGTTATATAGTATTACCATATAACGTATAACGTTATATAGTATTATGGTCTAAAGCATAACGTTATATAGTATTACGTTATAAACTATAACGTTATATAGTATTACCATATAACGTATAACGTTATATAGTATTACCATATAACGTATAACGTTATAGAGTATTACGTTATAACGTATAACGTTATATAGTATTACCATATAACGTATAACGTTATAGAGTATTACGTTTTAACGTATAACGTTATATAGTATTACCATATAACGTATAACGTTATACAGTATTACGTTATGACGTATAACGTTATATAGTATTAGCATATAACGTATAACGTTATATAGTATTATGTTATAACGTATAACGTTATATAGTATTACGTTATAACGTATAACGTTATATAGTATTACCATATAACGTATAACGTTATATAGTATTACGTTATAACGTATGACATTATATAGTATTACGTTATAACGTATAACGTTATATAGTATTACCATATAACGTATAACGTTATATAGTATTACGTTATAGCGCATAACGTTATATAGAATTACGTTATGACGTATAACGTTATATAGTATTACCATATAACGCATAACGTTATATAGTATTAAGTTATAACGTATAACGTTATATAGTATTACCGTATAACGTATAACGTTATATAGTATTACGTTATGACGTCTAACGTTATATAGTATTACCATATAACGTATAACGTTATATAGTATTACGTTATAGCGTATAATGTTATATAGTATTACGATATAACGTATAACGTTATATAGTATTACCATATAACGTATAACGTTATATAGTATTACCATATAACGTATAACGTTATATAGTATTACGTTATAACTTATAACGTTATATAGTATTACGTTATAACGTATAACGTTATATAGTATTACGTTATAACGTATAGCTTTATATAGTATTACGTTATGACGTATAACGTTATATAGTATTACCATATAACGTATAACGTTATATAGTATTACGTTATAACGTATAACGTTATATAGTATTACGTTATAACGTATAACGTTATATAGTATTACCATATAACGTATAACGTTATATAGTATTACGTTATAACGTATAACATTATATAGTATTACGTTATAACGTATAACGTTATATAGTATTACCATATAACGTATAACGTTATATAGTATTACGTTATAGCGCATAACGTTATATAGAATTACGTTATGACGTATAACGTTATATAGTATTACCATATAACGCATAACGTTATATAGTATTAAGTTATAACGTATAACGTTATATAGTATTACCGTATAACGTATAACGTTATATAGTATTACGTTATGACGTATAACGTTATATAGTATTAGCATATAACGTATAACGTTATATAGTATTATGTTATAACGTATAACGTTATATAGTATTACGTTATAACGTATAACGTTATATAGTATTACCATATAACGTATAACGTTATATAGTATTACGTTATAACGTATAACGTTATAGAGTATTACGTTATAACGTATAACGTTATATAGTATTACCATATAACGTATAACGTTATATAGTATTACGTTATAACGTATAACATTATATAGTATTACGTTATAACGTATAACGTTATATAGTATTACCATATAACGTATAACGTTATATAGTATTACGTTATAGCGCATAACGTTATATAGAATTACGTTATGACGTATAAAATTACATAGTATTACCATATAACGCATAACGTTATATAGTATTAAGTTATAACGTATAACGTTATATAGTATTACCGTATAACGTATAACGTTATATAGTATTACCGTATAACGTATAACGTTATATAGTATTACGTTATGACGTCTAACGTTATATAGTATTACCATATAACGTATAACGTTATATAGTATTACGTTATAACGTATAACGTTATATAGTATTACCATATAACGTATAACGTTATAGAGTATTACGTTATAACGTATAACGTTATATAGTATTACGTTATAACGTATAACGTTATATAGTATTACGTTATGACGTATAACGTCATATAGTATTACCATATAACGTATAACGTTATATAGTATTACCATATAACTTATAACGTTATATAGTATTACGTTTTGACGTGTAACGTTATATAGTATTACCATATAACGTATAACGTTATATAGTATTACGTTATAGCGTATAACGTTATATAGTATTACGTTATATCGTATAACGTTATATAGTATTACCATATAACGTATAACGTTATAGAGTATTACGTTATAACGTATAACGTTATATAGTATTACCATATAACGTATAACGTTATAGAGTATTACGTTTTAACGTATAACGTTATATAGTATTACCATATAACGTATAACGTTATACAGTATTACGTTATGACGTATAACGTTATATAGTATTAGCATATAACGTATAACGTTATATAGTATTATGTTATAACGTATAACGTTATATAGTATTACGTTATAACGTATAACGTTATATAGTATTACCATATAACGTATAACGTTATATAGTATTACGTTATAACGTATAACATTATATAGTATTACGTTATAACGTATAACGTTATATAGTATTACCATATAACGTATAACGTTATATAGTATTATGGTATAAAGCATAACGTTATATAGTATTACGTTATAAACTATAACGTTATATAGTATTACGTTATAACGTATAACATTATACAGTATTACGTTATAACGTATAACGTTATATAGTATTACGTTATAACGTATAACGTTATATAGTATTACCATATAACGTATAACGTTATATAGTATTATGGTATAAAGCATAACGTTATATAGTATTACGTTATAAACTATAACGTTATATAGTATTACCATATAACGTATAACGTTATATAGTATTACCATATAACGTATAACGTTATAGAGTATTACGTTATAACGTATAACGTTATATAGTATTACGTTATAACGTATAACGTTATATAGTATTACGTTATGACGTATAACGTTATATAGTATTACCATATAACGTATAACGTTATATAGTATTACCATATAACTTATAACGTTATATAGTATTACGTTTTGACGTGTAACGTTATATAGTATTACCATATAACGTATAACGTTATATAGTATTACGTTATAGCGTATAACGTTATATAGTATTACGTTATATCGTATAACGTTATATAGTATTACCATATAACGTATAACGTTATATAGTATTACCATATAACGTATAACGTTATATAGTATTATGGTCTAAAGCATAACGTTATATAGTATTACGTTATAAACTATAACGTTATATAGTATTACCATATAACGTATAACGTTATATAGTATTACCATATAACGTATAACGTTATAGAGTATTACGTTATAACGTATAACGTTATATAGTATTACCATATAACGTATAACGTTATAGAGTATTACGTTTTAACGTATAACGTTATATAGTATTACCATATAACGTATAACGTTATACAGTATTACGTTATGACGTATAACGTTATATAGTATTAGCATATAACGTATAACGTTATATAGTATTATGTTATAACGTATAACGTTATATAGTATTACGTTATAACGTATAACGTTATATAGTATTACCATATAACGTATAACGTTATATAGTATTACGTTATAACGTATGACATTATATAGTATTACGTTATAACGTATAACGTTATATAGTATTACCATATAACGTATAACGTTATATAGTATTACGTTATAGCGCATAACGTTATATAGAATTACGTTATGACGTATAACGTTATATAGTATTACCATATAACGCATAACGTTATATAGTATTAAGTTATAACGTATAACGTTATATAGTATTACCGTATAACGTATAACGTTATATAGTATTACGTTATGACGTCTAACGTTATATAGTATTACCATATAACGTATAACGTTATATAGTATTACGTTATAGCGTATAATGTTATATAGTATTACGATATAACGTATAACGTTATATAGTATTACCATATAACGTATAACGTTATATAGTATTACCATATAACGTATAACGTTATATAGTATTACGTTATAACTTATAACGTTATATAGTATTACGTTATAACGTATAACGTTATATAGTATTACGTTATAACGTATAGCTTTATATAGTATTACGTTATGACGTATAACGTTATATAGTATTACCATATAACGTATAACGTTATATAGTATTACGTTATAACGTATAACGTTATATAGTATTACGTTATAACGTATAACGTTATATAGTATTACCATATAACGTATAACGTTATATAGTATTACGTTATAACGTATAACATTATATAGTATTACGTTATAACGTATAACGTTATATAGTATTACCATATAACGTATAACGTTATATAGTATTATGGTATAAAGCATAACGTTATATAGTATTACGTTATAAACTATAACGTTATATAGTATTACGTTATAACGTATAACGTTATATAGTATTACGTTATAACGTATAACGTTATATAGTATTACGTAATAACGTATAAAGTAATATAGTATTACGTTATGACGTATAACGTTATATAGTGTTACCATATAACGTATAACGTTATATAGTATTAAGTGATAACGTATAACGTTATATAATATTACGTTATAACGTATAACGTTATATAGTATTACCATATAACGTATAACGTTATACAGTATTACGTTATATAGTATTACGTTATGACGTATAACGTTATATAGTGTTACCATATAACGTATAACGTTATATAGTATTACGTTATAGCGCATAACGTTATATAGAATTACGTTATGACGTATAACGTTATATAGTATTACCATATAACGCATAACGTTATATAGTATTAAGTTATAACGTATAACGTTATATAGTATTACCGTATAACGTATAACGTTATATAGTATTACGTTATGACGTCTAACGTTATATAGTATTACCATATAACGTATAACGTTATATAGTATTACGTTATAGCGTATAATGTTACATAGTATTACGATATAACGTATAACGTTATATAGTTTTACGTTATGACGTACAACGTTATATAGTATTACCATATAACGTATAACGTGATATAGTATTAAGTAATAACGTATAACGTTATATAGTATGACGTTATGACGTATAACGTTATATAGTATTACCATATAACGTAAAACGTAATATAGTATTGCCATTTATCGTATAGCGTTACATACTATTAAGTTATAACGTATAACGTTATATAGTATTACGTTATTACGTATAACGTTATATAGTATTACGTTATAACGCATAGCGTTATATAGAATTACGATATGACGTATAACGTTATATAGTATTACGTTATAACGTATAACGTTATATAGTGTTACGTAATAACGTATAAAGTAATATAGTATTACGTTATGACGTATAACGTTATATAGTGTTACCATATAACGTATAACGTTATATAGTATTACGTTATAGCGTATAATGTTATATAGTATTACGATATAACGTATAACGTTATATAGTATTACCATATAACGTATAACGTTATATAGTATTACCATATAACGTATAACGTTATATAGTATTACCATATGACGTATAACGTTATATAGTATTACGTTATAACGTATAACGTTATATAGTATTACCATATAACGTATAACGTTATATAGTATTACGTTATAACTTATAACGTTATATAGTATTACGTTATAACGTATAACGTTATATAGTATTACGTTATAACGTATAGCTTTATATAGTATTACGTTATGACGTATAACGTTATATAGTATTACCATATAACGTATAACGTTATATAGTATTACGTTATGACGTATAACGTTATATAGTGTTACCATATAACGTATAACGTTATATAGTATTACGTTATAGCGTATAATGTTATATAGTATTACGATATAACGTATAACGTTATATAGTATTACCATATAACGTATAACGTTATATAGTATTACGTTATAACGTATAACATTATATAGTATTACGTTATAACGTATAACGTTATATAGTATTACCATATAACGTATAACGTTATATAGTATTATGGTATAAAGCATAACGTTATATAGTATTACGTTATAAACTATAACGTTATATAGTATTACGTTATAACGTATAACGTTATATAGTATTACGTTATAACGTATAACGTTATATAGTGTTACCATATAACGTATAACGTTATATAGTATTAAGTGATAACGTATAACGTTATATAATATTACGTTATAACGTATAACGTTATATAGTATGACCATATAACGTATAACGTTATACAGTATTACGTTATATAGTATTACGTTATGACGTATAACGTTATATAGTGTTACCATATAACGTATAACGTTATATAGTATTACGTTATAGAGCATAACGTTATATAGAATTACGTTATGAGGTATAACGTTATATAGTATTACCATATAACGCATAACGTTATATAGTATTAAGTTATAACGTATAACGTTATATAGTATTACCGTATAACGTATAACGTTATATAGTATTACGTTATGACGTCTAACGTTATATAGTATTACCATATAACGTATAACGTTATATAGTATTACGTTATAGCGTATAATGTTATATAGTATTACGATATAACGTATAACGTTATATAGTTTTACGTTATGACGTATAACGTTATATAGTATTACCACATAACGTATAACGTTATATAGTATTAAGTAATAACGTATAACGTTATATAGTATGACGTTATGACGTATAACGTTATATAGTATTACCATATAACGTAAAACGTAATATAGTATTGCCATATATCGTATAGCGTTACATACTATTAAGTTATAACGTATAACGTTATATAGTATTACGTTATTACGTATAACGTTATATAGTATTACGTTATAACGCATAGCGTTATATAGAATTACGATATGACGTATAACGTTATATAGTATTACGTTATAACGTATAACGTTATATAGTGTTACGTAATAACGAATAAAGTAATATAGTATTACGTTATGACGTATAACGTTATATAGTGTTACCATATAACGTATAACGATATATAGTATTAAGGGATAACGTATAACGTTATATAGTATTGCGTTATAATGTATAACGTTATATAGCATTACGTTATGACGTATAACGTTATATGGTATTACCATATAACGTATAACGTTATATAGTATTACGTTATAACGTATAGCTTTATATAGTATTACGTTATGACGTATAACGTTATATAGTATTACCATATAACGTATAACGTTATATAGTATTACGTTATGACGTATAACGTTATATAGTGTTACCATATAACGTATAACGTTATATAGTATTACGTTATAGCGTATAATGTTATATAGTATTACGATATAACGTATAACGTTATATAGTATTACCATATAACGTATAACGTTATATAGTATTACGTTATAACGTATAACATTATATAGTATTACGTTATAACGTATAACGTTATATAGTATTACCATATAACGTATAACGTTATATAGTATTATGGTATAAAGCATAACGTTATATAGTATTACGTTATAAACTATAACGTTATATAGTATTACGTTATAACGTATAACGTTATATAGTATTACGTTATAACGTATAACGTTATATAGTGTTACCATATAACGTATAACGTTATATAGTATTAAGTGATAACGTATAACGTTATATAATATAACGTTATAACGTATAACGTTATATAGTATGACCATATAACGTATAACGTTATACAGTATTACGTTATATAGTATTACGTTATGACGTATAACGTTATATAGTGTTACCATATAACGTATAACGTTATATAGTATTACGTTATAGAGCATAACGTTATATAGAATTACGTTATGAGGTATAACGTTATATAGTATTACCATATAACGCATAACGTTATATAGTATTAAGTTATAACGTATAACGTTATATAGTATTACCGTATAACGTATAACGTTATATAGTATTACGTTATGACGTCTAACGTTATATAGTATTACCATATAACGTATAACGTTATATAGTATTACGTTATAGCGTATAATGTTATATAGTATTACGATATAACGTATAACGTTATATAGTTTTACGTTATGACGTATAACGTTATATAGTATTACCACATAACGTATAACGTTATATAGTATTAAGTAATAACGTATAACGTTATATAGTATGACGTTATGACGTATAACGTTATATAGTATTACCATATAACGTAAAACGTAATATAGTATTGCCATATATCGTATAGCGTTACATACTATTACGTTATAACGTATAACGTTATATAGTATTACGTTATTACGTATAACGTTATATAGTATTACGTTATAACGCATAGCGTTATATAGAATTACGATATGACGTATAACGTTATATAGTATTACGTTATAACGTATAACGTTATATAGTGTTACGTAATAACGTATAAAGTAATATAGTATTACGTTATGACGTATAACGTTATATAGTGTTACCATATAACGTATAACGATATATAGTATTAAGGGATAACGTATAACGTTATATAGTATTGCGTTATAATGTATAACGTTATATAGCATTACGTTATGACGTATAACGTTATATGGTATTACCATATAACGTATAACGTTATATAGTATTACGTTATAAAGTATAACGTTATATAGTATTACTATATAACGTATAGCGTTATATAGTATTACGTTATAACGCATAACGTTATATAGTATTACGTTATAACGTATAAAGTAATATAGGATTACGTTATGACGTATAACGTTATATAGTGTTACCATATAACGTATAACGTTATATAGTATTACGTTATAGCGCATAACGTTATATAGAATTACGTTATGACGTATAACGTTATATAGTATTACCATATAACGTATAACGTTATATAGTATTACCATATAACGTATAACGTTATATAGTATTACGTTATAACGTATAACGTTATATAGTATTACGTTATAACGTATAACGTTTTATAGTATTACGTTATAACGTATAACGTTATATAGTATTACGTTATAACGTATAATGTTATATAGTATTACGATATAACGTATAGCTTTATATAGTATTACGTTATGACGTATAACGTTATATAGTATTACCATATAACGTATAACGTTATATAGTATTACGTTATAAAGTATAACGTTATATAGTATTACCATATAACGTATAACGTTATATAGTATTACGTTATAACATATAACGTTATATAGTATTACGTTATAACGTATAACGTTATATAGTATTACGTTATAACGTATAACGTTATATAGTATTACTTTATAACGTATAACGTTATATAGTATTACGTTATAACATATAACGTTATATAGTTTTACGTTATGACGTATAACGTTATATAGTATTACCATATAACGCATAACGTTATATAGTATTAAGTAATAACGTATAACGTTATATAGTATGACGGTATGACGTATAACGTTATATAGTATTACCATATAACGTAAAACGGAATATAGTATTGCCATATATCGTATAGCGTTACATACTATTAAGTTATAACGTATAACGTTATATAGTATTACGTTATTACGTATAACGTTATATAGTATTACGTTATAACGCATAGCGTTATATAGAATTACGATATGACGTATAACGTTATATAGTATTACGTTATAACGTATAACGTTTAACGTTATATAGTATTACCATATAACGTATAACGTTATATAGTATTACGTTATAACGTATAACGTTATATAGTATTACGTTATAACGTATAACGTTATATAGTATTACGTTATGACGTATAACGTTATATAGTATTACCATATAACGTATAACGTTATATAGTATTACCATATAACTTATAACGTTATATAGTATTACGTTTTGACGTGTAACGTTATATAGTATTACCATATAACGTATAACGTTATATAGTATTACGTTATAGCGTATAACGTTATATAGTATTACGTTATATCGTATAACGTTATATAGTATTACCATATAACGTATAACGTTATATAGTATTAAGTTATAACGTATAACGTTATATAGTAATACGTTATAACGTATAACGTTATATAGTATTACGTTATAACGTATAACGTTATATAGTATTACGTTATGACGTATAACGTTATATAGTATTACCATATAACGTATAACATTATATAGTATTACGTTATAACGTATAACATTA
The DNA here is from genome assembly GCF_040668555.2 of Bombus flavifrons. Lineage (NCBI taxonomy): Eukaryota > Metazoa > Arthropoda > Insecta > Hymenoptera > Apidae > Bombus > Bombus flavifrons. The sequence continues at coordinate 2,389,521 of NC_138455.1, read as the reverse complement.
TACAGTATTACGTTATAACGTATAACGTTATATAGTATTACGTTATAACGTATAACGTTATATAGTATTACCATATAACGTATAACGTTATATAGTATTATGGTATAAAGCATAACGTTATATAGTATTACGTTATAAACTATAACGTTATATAGTATTACCATATAACGTATAACGTTATATAGTATTACCATATAACGTATAACGTTATAGAGTATTACGTTATAACGTATAACGTTATATAGTATTACCATATAACGTATAACGTTATATAGTATTACGTTATAACGTATAACATTATACAGTATTACGTTATAACGTATAACGTTATATAGTATTACGTTATAACGTATAACGTTATATAGTATTACGTTATAACGTATAACGTTATATGCTATTACCATATAACGTATAACGTTATATAGTATTACGTTATAACGTATAACGTTATATAGTATTACGTTATAACTTATAACGTTATATAGTATTACGTTATAACGTATAACGTTATATAGTATTACGTTATAACGTATAACGTTATATAGTATTACGTTATAACGTATAGCTTTATATAGTATTACGTTATGACGTATAACGTTATATAGTATTACCATATAACGTATAACGTTATATAGTATTACGTTATATAGTATTACGTTATAACGTATAACGTTATATAGTGTTACGTAATAACGTATAAAGTAATATAGTATTACGTTATGACGTATAACGTTATATAGTGTTACCATATAACGTATAACGTTATATAGTATTAAGTGATAACGTATAACGTTATATAGTAATGCGTTATAACGCATAACGTTATATAGTATTACGTTATGACGTATAACGTTATATGGTATTACCATATAACGTATAACGTTATATAGTATTACGTTATAAAGTATAACGTTATATAGTATTACCATATAACGTATAGCGTTATATAGTATTACGTTATAACGCATAACGTTATATAGTATTACGTTATAACGTATAAAGTAATATAGGATTACGTTATGACGTATAACGTTATATAGTGTTACCATATAACGTATAACGTTATATAGTGTTACCATATAACGTATAACGTTATATAGTATTAAGTGATAACGTATAACGTTATATAGTAATACCATATAAAGTATAACGTTATATAGTATTACGTTATAAAGTATAACGTTATATAGTATTACGTTATAACGTATAACGTTTTATAGTATTACGTTATAACGTATAACGTTATATAGTATTACGTTATAACGTATAACGTTATATAGTATTACGTTATAACGTATAGCTTTATATAGTATTACGTTATGACGTATGACGTTATATAGTATTACCATATAACGTATAACGTTATATAGTATTACGTTATAAAGTATAACGTTATATACTATTACGTTATAACGTATAACGTTATATAGTATTACGTTATAACGTATAACGTTATATGCTATTACCATATAACGTATAACGTTATATAGTATTACGTTATAACGTATAACGTTATATAGTATTACCATATAACGTATAACGTTATATAGTATTACGTTATAACTTATAACGTTATATAGTATTACGTTATAACGTATAACGTTATATAGTATTACGATATAACGTATAGCTTTATATAGTATTACGTTATGACGTATAACGTTATATAGTATTACCATATAACGTATAACGTTATATAGTATTACGTTATAAAGTATAACGTTATATAGTATTACCATATAACGTATAACGTTATATAGTATTACGTTATAACTTATAACGATATATAGTATTACGTTATAACGTATAACGTTATATAGTATTACGTTATAACGTATAACGTTATATAGTATTACTTTATAACGTATAACGTTATATAGTATTACGTTATAACATATAACGTTATATAGTTTTACGTTATGACGTATAACGTTATATAGTATTACCATATAACGTATAACGTTATATAGTATTAAGTAATAACGTATAACGTTATATAGTATGACGGTATGACGTATAACGTTATATAGTATTACCATATAACGTAAAACGTAATATAGTATTGCCATATATCGTATAGCGTTACATACTATTAAGTTATAATGTATAACGTTATATAGTATTACGTTATTACGTATAACGTTATATAGTATTACGTTATAACGCATAGCGTTATATAGAATTACGATATGACGTATAACGTTATATAGTATTACGTTATAACGTATAACGTATAACGTTATATAGTATTACCATATAACGTATAACGTTATATAGTATTACGTTATAACGTATAACGTTATATAGTATTACGTTATAACGTATAACGTTATATAGTATTACGTTATGACGTATAACGTTATATAGTATTACCATATAACGTATAACGTTATATAGTATTACCATATAACTTATAACGTTATATAGTATTACGTTTTGACGTGTAACGTTATATAGTATTACCATATAACGTATAACGTTATATAGTATTACGTTATAGCGTATAACGTTATATAGTATTACGTTATATCGTATAACGTTATATAGTATTACCATATAACGTATAACGTTATATAGTATTAAGTTATAACGTATAACGTTATATAGTAATACATTATAACGTATAACGTTATATAGTATTACGTTATAACGTATAACGTTATATAGTATTACGTTATGACGTATAACGTTATATAGTATTACCATATAACGTATAACGTTATATAGTATTACGTTATAACGTATAACATTATACAGTATTACGTTATAACGTATAACGTTATATAGTATTACGTTATAACGTATAATGTTATATAGTATTATGGTATAAAGCATAACGTTATATAGTATTACGTTATAAACTATAACGTTATATAGTATTACCATATAACGTATAACGTTATATAGTATTACCATATAACGTATAACGTTATAGAGTATTACGTTATAACGTATAACGTTATATAGTATTACCATATAACGTATAACGTTATATAGTATTACGTTATAACGTATAACATTATACAGTATTACGTTATAACGTATAACGTTATATAGTATTACGTTATAACGTATAACGTTATATAGTATTACGTTATAACGTATAACGTTATATGCTATTACCATATAACGTATAACGTTATATAGTATTACGTTATAACGTATAACGTTATATAGTATTACGTTATAACGTATAAAGTAATATAGTATTACGTTATGACGTATAACGTTATATAGTGTTACCATATAACGTATAACGTTATATAGTATTAAGTGATAACGTATAACGTTATATAGTATTGCGTTATAACGTATAACGTTATATAGTATTACGTTATGACGTATAACGTTATATGGTATTACCATATAACGTATAACGTTATATAGTATTACGTTATAAAGTATAACGTTATATAGTATTACCATATAACGTATAGCGTTATATAGTATTACGTTATAACGCATAACGTTATATAGTATTACGTTATAACGTATAAAGTAATATAGGATTACGTTATGACGTATAACGTTATATAGTGTTACCATATAACGTATAACGTTATATAGTGTTACCATATAACGTATAACGTTATATAGTATTAAGTGATAACGTATAACGTTATATAGTAATACCATATAAAGTATAACGTTATATAGTATTACGTTATAAAGTATAACGTTATATAGTATTACGTTATAACGTATAACGTTTTATAGTATTACGTTATAACGTATAACGTTATATAGTATTACGTTATAAAGTATAACGTTATATACTATTACGTTATAACGTATAACGTTATATAGTATTACGTTATAACGTATAACGTTATATGCTATTACCATATAACGTATAACGTTATATAGTATTACGTTATAACGTATAACGTTATATAGTATTACCATATAACGTATAACGTTATATAGTATTACGTTATAACTTATAACGTTATATAGTATTACGTTATAACGTATAACGTTATATAGTATTACGTTATAGCGTATAGCTTTATATAGTATTACGTTATGACGTATGACGTTATAAAGTATTACCATATAACGTATAACGTTATATAGTATTACGTTATAAAGTATAACGTTATATACTATTACGTTATAACGTATAACGTTATATAGTATTACGTTATGACGTATAACGTTATATGCTATTACCATATAACGTATAACGTTATATAGTATTACGTTATAACGTATAACGTTATATAGTATTACGTAATAAGGTATAAAGTAATATAGTATTACGTTATGACGTATAACGTTATATAGTATTACCATATAACGTATAACGTTATATAGTATTACCATATAACGTATAGCGTTATATAGTATTACGTTATGACGTATAGCTTTATATAGTATTACGTTATGACGTATAACGTTATATAGTATTACCATATAACGTATAACGTTATAGAGTATTACGTTTTAACGTATAACGTTATATAGTATTACCATATAACGTATAACGTTATACAGTATTACGTTATGACGTATAACGTTATATAGTATTAGCATATAACGTATAACGTTATATAGTATTAAGTTATAACGTATAACGTTATATATTATTACGTTATAACGTATAACGTTATATAGTATTACCATATAACGTATAACGTTATATAGTATTACCATATAACGTATAACGTTATATAGTATTACGTTATAACGTATAACATTATATAGTATTACGTTATAACGTATAACGTTATATAGTATTACCATATAACGTATAACGTTATATAGTATTATGGTATAAAGCATAACGTTATATAGTATTACGTTATAAACTATAACGTTATATAGTATTACGTTATAACGTATAACGTTATATAGTATTACGTTATAACGTATAACGTTATATAGTATTACGTAATAACGTATAAAGTAATATAGTATTACGTTATGACGTATAACGTTATATAGTGTTACCATATAACGTATAACGTTATATAGTATTAAGTGATAACGTATAACGTTATATAGTATTACGTTATAACGTATAGCTTTATATAGTATTACGTTATGACGTATAACGTTATATAGTATTACCATATAACGTATAACGTTATATAGTATTACGTTATATAGTATTACGTTATAACGTATAACGTTATATAGTGTTACGTAATAACGTATAAAGTAATATAGTATTACGTTATGACGTATAACGTTATATAGTGTTACCATATAACGTATAACGTTATATAGTATTAAGTGATAACGTATAACGTTATATAGTATTGCGTTATAACGTATAACGTTATATAGTATTACGTTATGACGTATAACGTTATATGGTATTACCATATAACGTATAACGTTATATAGTATTACGTTATAAAGTATAACGTTATATAGTATTACCATATAACGTATAGCGTTATATAGTATTACGTTATAACGCATAACGTTATATAGTATTACGTTATAACGTATAAAGTAATATAGGATTACGTTATGACGTATAACGTTATATAGTGTTACCATATAACGTATAACGTTATATAGTGTTACCATATAACGTATAACGTTATATAGTATTAAGTGATAACGTATAACGTTATATAGTAATACCATATAAAGTATAACGTTATATAGTATTACGTTATAAAGTATAACGTTATATAGTATTACGTTATAACGTATAACGTTTTATAGTATTACGTTATAACGTATAACGTTATATAGTATTACGTTATAAAGTATAACGTTATATACTATTACGTTATAACGTATAACGTTATATAGTATTACGTTATAACGTATAACGTTATATGCTATTACCATATAACGTATAACGTTATATAGTATTACGTTATAACGTATAACGTTATATAGTATTACCATATAACGTATAACGTTATATAGTATTACGTTATAACTTATAACGTTATATAGTATTACGTTATAACGTATAACGTTATATAGTATTACGTTATAGCGTATAGCTTTATATAGTATTACGTTATGACGTATGACGTTATAAAGTATTACCATATAACGTATAACGTTATATAGTATTACGTTATAAAGTATAACGTTATATACTATTACGTTATAACGTATAACGTTATATAGTATTACGTTATAACGTATAACGTTATATGCTATTACCATATAACGTATAACGTTATATAGTATTACGTTATAACGTATAACGTTATATAGTATTACGTAATAAGGTATAAAGTAATATAGTATTACGTTATGACGTATAACGTTATATAGTATTACCATATAACGTATAACGTTATATAGTATTACCATATAACGTATAGCGTTATATAGTATTACGTTATGACGTATAGCTTTATATAGTATTACGTTATGACGTATAACGTTATATAGTATTACCATATAACGTATAACGTTATAGAGTATTACGTTTTAACGTATAACGTTATATAGTATTACCATATAACGTATAACGTTATACAGTATTACGTTATGACGTATAACGTTATATAGTATTAGCATATAACGTATAACGTTATATAGTATTAAGTTATAACGTATAACGTTATATATTATTACGTTATAACGTATAACGTTATATAGTATTACCATATAACGTATAACGTTATATAGTATTACGTTATAACGTATAACATTATATAGTATTACGTTATAACGTATAACGTTATATAGTATTACCATATAACGTATAACGTTATATAGTATTATGGTATAAAGCATAACGTTATATAGTATTACGTTATAAACTATAACGTTATATAGTATTACGTTATAACGTATAACGTTATATAGTATTACGTTATAACGTATAACGTTATATAGTATTACGTAATAACGTATAAAGTAATATAGTATTACGTTATGACGTATAACGTTATATAGTGTTACCATATAACGTATAACGTTATATAGTATTAAGTGATAACGTATAACGTTATATAGTATTACGTTATAACGTATAGCTTTATATAGTATTACGTTATGACGTATAACGTTATATAGTATTACCATATAACGTATAACGTTATATAGTATTACGTTATATAGTATTACGTTATAACGTATAACGTTATATAGTATTACGTTATAACGTCTAACGTTATATAGTATCACCGCATAACGTATAACGATATATAGTATTACGTTATAACGTATAACGGTATATAGTATTACGTTATGACGTATAGCGTTATATAGTATTACCATATAACGTATAGCGTTATATAGTATTACGTTATAACGTATAACGTTATATAGTAATACGTATTTAGATATAGTATACTGGTATCGCACTATACTATATCTAAAATATTTTTGGTTTATTATATCTACGGCATTTGCAAAAATTTGTATTTTGAATGCTATTGGCAAGCAATTGGATAACTGGATCGGTGTCAGTAAACTTGCGTCTTGGCGCAAAATAAAAACGAAAATGAAGAAAAGGAAGTGTGACACTGTTCGTCGAATAATACAGATAGTGGAAACCTAAAAAGGAAAAAGAAAATTATTACGTGTGCTCCGATTATTGTTTGAATATAAAACGTGTTAATTCAATGAATAATTAAAATAGTGAAAGTGAAAGTTACCTAGTGAACAAGTAATCCTCATACAAGAAAGTGTATGTGCAAATATAGATTATGGATCCCTGTTTGCGGAATACAACGTACGACAGCCAGCTGAAATAAATGAATGAATGAACTTCAATTGTTTCAATGCAAAATACAATATTACTAAATGTTATAACAATATTGTGGTTAAATCAGAAGGAAGTGTGACACTGTTCGTCGAATAATACATATAGTGGAAACCTAAAAAGGAAAAAGAAAATTATTACGTGTGCTCCGATTATTGTTTGAATATAAAACGTGTTAATTCAATGAATAATTAAAATAGTGAAAGTGAAAGTTACCTAGTGAACAAGTAATCCTCATACAAGAAAGTGTATGTGCAAATATAGATTATGGATCCCTGTTTGCGGAATACAATGTACGACAGCCAGCTGAAATAAATGAATGAATTAACTTCAATTGTTTCAATGCAAAATACAATATTACTAAATGTTATAACAATATTGTGGTTAAATCAGAAGGAAGTGTGACACTATTCGTCGAATAATATAGATAGCGGAAACCTAAAAAGAAAAAAAAAGGAAAATTATTATGTGTGCTCCGATTATTGTTTGAATATAAAATGTGTTAATTCAATGAATGATTAAAATAGTGAAAGTGAAAGTTACCTTGTGAACAAGTAATCCTCATACAAGAAAGTGTATGTGCAAATATAGATTATGGATCCCTGTTTGCGGAATACAATGTACGACAGCCAGCTGAAATAAATGAATGAATTAACTTCAATTGTTTCAATGCAAAATACAATATTACTAAATGTTATAACAATATTGTGGTTAAATCAGAAGGAAGTGTGACACTGTTCGTCGAATAATACAGATAGTGGAAACCTAAAAAGGAAAAAGAAAATTATTACGTGTGCTCCGATTATTGTTTGAATATAAAACGTGTTAATTCAATGAATAATTAAAATAGTGAAAGTGAAAGTTACCTAGTGAACAAGTAATCCTCATACAAGAAAGTGTATGTGCAAATATAGATTATGGATCCCTGTTTGCGGAATACAATGTACGGCAGCCAGCTGAAATAAATGAATGAATTAACTTCAATTGTTTCAATGCAAAATACAATATTACTAAATGTTGTGGTTAAATCAAAAGGAAGTGTGACACTGTTCGTCGAATAATACAGATAGTGGAGACTTAAAAAGGAAAAAGAAAATTATTACGTGTGCTCCGATTATTGTTTGAATATAAAATGTGTTAATTCAATGAATAATTAAAATAGTGAAAGTGAAAGTTACCTTGTGAAGAAGTAATCCTCATACAAGAAAGTGTATGTGCAAATGTAGATTATGGATCCCTGTTTGCGGAATACAATGTACAACAGCCAGCTGAAATAAATGAATGAATTAACTTCAATTGTTTCAATGCAAAATACAATATTACTAAATGTTGTGGTTAAATCAAAAGGAAGTGTGACACTGTTCGTCGAATAATACAGATAGTGGAGACTTAAAAAGGAAAAAGAAAATTATTACGTGTGCTCCGATTATTGTTTGAATATAAAATGTGTTAATTCAATGAATAATTAAAATAGTGAAAGTGAAAGTTACCTTGTGAAGAAGTAATCCTCATACAAGAAAGTGTATGTGCAAATGTAGATTATGGATCCCTGTTTGCGGAATACAATGTACAACAGCCAGCTGAAATAAATGAATGAATTAACTTCAATTGTTTCAATGCAAAATACAATATTACTAAATGTTATAACAATATTGTGGTTAAATCAGAAGGAAGTGTGACACTGTTCGTCGAATAATATAGATAGCGGAAACCTAAAAAGAAAAAAAAAGGAAAATTATTATGTGTGCTCCGATTATTGTTTGAATATAAAATGTGTTAATTCAATGAATGATTAAAATAGTGAAAGTGAAATCTACCTTGTGAACAAGTAATCCTCATACAAGAAAGTGTATGTGCAAATATAGATTATGGATCCCTGTTTGCGGAATACAATGTACGACAGCCAGCTGAAATAAATGAATGAATTAACTTCAATTGTTTCAATGCAAAATACAATATTACTAAATGTTATAACAATATTGTGGTTAAATCAGAAGGAAGTGTGACACTGTTCGTCGAATAATATAGATAGCGGAAACCTAAAAAGAAAAAAAAAGGAAAATTATTATGTGTGCTCCGATTATTGTTTGAATATAAAATGTGTTAATTCAATGAATGATTAAAATAGTGAAAGTGAAATCTACCTTGTGAACAAGTAATCCTCATACAAGATAGTGTATGTGCAAATGTAGATTATGGATCCCTGTTTGCGGAATACAATGTACAACAGCCAGCTGAAATAAATGAATGAATTAACTTCAATTGTTTCAATGCAAAATACAATATTACTAAATGTTATAACAATATTGTGGTTAAATCAGAAGGAAGTGTGACACTGTTCGTCGAATAATATAGATAGCGGAAACCTAAAAAGAAAAAAAAAGGAAAATTATTATGTGTGCTCCGATTATTGTTTGAATATAAAATGTGTTAATTCAATGAATGATTAAAATAGTGAAAGTGAAATCTACCTTGTGAACAAGTAATCCTCATACAAGAATGTATATGTGCAAATATAGGTTACGGATCCCTGTTTGCGGAATACAATGTACGACAGCCAGCTGAAATAAATGAATGAATTAACTTCAATTGTTTTAATGCAAAATACAATATTACTAAATGTTGTGGTTAAATCAAAAGGAAGTGTGACACTGTTCGTCGAATAATACAGATAGTGGAGACTTAAAAAGGAAAAAGAAAATTATTACGTGTGCTCCGATTATTGTTTGAATATAAAACGTGTTAATTCAATGAATAATTAAAATAGTGAAAGTGAAAGTTACCTTGCGAACAATCAATCACCATACAAGGAAGTGTACATGCATGAATCTCGCAGGAACAAATTACGCATCCACTCCGTAGAATATAGTATACGACTGTCAGTCAGAACAAATGGATAAGCCATCCCCAACCACCTTGATATATACAAAAGAAAATAATACCATTAAAATTTTACTAAAAGAAACACGATAATAATCAATAATTGATGCTCGACAACAAACTTACAGTTGGCCAATGGAAAATTAAACTGAAAAATCAAGGAAGCTAGTGACTCAACGTCAACGCAGCGATTTCAATAGGAAAGAGACAAAAACCAGTTAATAAGCGTGAAAAGAGGTTATAAAATAATTAAAATAGGTTAACCTAATGTCAATAATAAATATGACTAATAAGAAGGTATTATACTACGTTAAGTTATATAATATTGTTAAATCATTGTATTTTGAAATAAAATCTATAATACACAGCAGCGATTGCTGATACCATACAATACATATTGATTTAAATTAATTAAATAGCGTTCTTAGTACTTACAAATGTAGAATAAATGAAAGCACTCGTAATGAGTGTCGAAAACGTATTGAAGAACTCAGTGATGCCAAGTGCGTACTGTGTAGGTGTCTTGCATGAGCGACGCAGCATGTAGACCTGGAGAAAAGGACAAAGTAGCCATAAACAGCAATAATATAGTAAATAAGTTCTGACCTATAAGATATGGATTAGCTTCGACTATATTACATAGTTATAAAGTAATAAACAATTAATGAGAAGAAATAAGATAGTTGATAAGTATAGAAAGTGGTTAGGAAATAATTAAGACAGGTTAATTGAAAGTTAATAATAAATATAACCAGGATAGAAAGATACTATACTGTACTAACCTACGTAATACTGTTATATTATTATATCTAACATATAGAAACAGATTTTGTAATGCACAATAGCGGTCGCTCACGCAATGCATTACACACATATTAAATTAAATGAATTAAATGATACCTTTATGATCACAGATGTAGGATGATTGAAGGCACCCGCAGTAAGTATTTAAGGTGTAACGAAGAACCAGATAATGCTGTAGGAATGTTCCAGGTAAGCGACACAGCATCGAAGGAATAGAATCTGAAAAATTACAGACAATAGGATACTATACTGTACTAACGTACGTAATACTGTTATACTATTATATCTAATATATAGAAACAGATTTTGTAATGCACAATAGCGGTCGCTCACGCAATGCATTACACACATATTAAATTAAATGAATTAAATGATACCTTTATGCTCACAGATGTAGGATGATTGAAGGCACCTGCAGTAAGTATTTAAGGTGTAACGAAGAACCGGATAATGCTGTAGGAATGTTCCAGGTAAGCAACGCAGCATCGAAAGAATAGAATCTGAAGAATCACAGACCATAGTAATTCAATAAATAAATTTTAATCATCAATACGTGGATTAACTTAAAATTCATACTATACATGAAATAACAACAAATAACAAGTACAAAGCAACAACAAATTAATAGGAAAGAAATAAGAACAATCAATAAACACAAAAACAGGTTAGAAATTAATCAAGATAGATTAATTGAGTATTTACAACAAAACATGATTAGAATTAGAAAATATTATATTGAATTGAGCTATACTAAACTTGGTATAAAGAAATAAGATTATGCTACACAAAAGTGACTAGTGACACAATACACAAGCACACATTGAATTAACCAAATTAAACGAAACTAATATAAATACAAACCACGTATAATCAAACAGTGAAACGACTCTATTAGCAATTAATAAATTCGATAATAATATAATCCACGCTATTACATTAAAACATATGTATGTATATATACATGCACTGTTTTTTAAAAATCTTTCTTTTGTTAATTAAAATTTTATTAAAAGTTAATAAAATATATCAAGGTCAAGGTCATTGGGTTTGCATCTCCTTTTGTCAACATTTATCGATCTCTTTTTGTGTTTATAATTCGTGGTAGATAAGCTTCAGCATCCCGAAGCCCTTCTCATACTTGTTCACTATTTTAAATAGTCACAAGTCATAAATGCATCGAGATGGTGTGAGGATTTGCGGCGCAACAGCACACGCAAACATAAACAATCTTCAACATTTAACCTTAAATCTTAAGCTTAAATTAAAAACCTATCCGATTCATTTTCCCGTGCCTCGTGATAGACTCGCGTGATTATCCCTTTTTCTTCGCCCTCCTTCTAATGAAATAAACTTAAACGAGCGTAATGAATGACGAGATTTACTATCCGGGTGTGAGGGGGATGAAAGCAAAGAAAAAGAAGAAACGGAAGGATATACTCGTATGGGATGGGAAGACCGGATTACGTTCGATGGAACAAGCCGGCCGTAATGAATCCGCAGTAGTTGCACGCGTTTTAAGTCAGACACCGTAATATTCCTACGCGGCCAGAGGTACGGTTTAACCGAAAGTTACGGTACAATCGAGTAGGTGTGCGCTGGATGTGAGTTATTACCGACTTGTTCCAGACCAAGCGTATCGCCAATTCGAGCTAGAGCTTTCTCACGTCTGCGTTATTCGAAAATTTTGTCGGAATTATAGTAAAGATAGGTAATATCCGGGCATTGGCTGTTCGGGCTCCCGTAATAAACCGAACGGCTCTTCTCTCATAAAAATTATATTTGTCGAATGCTCGCCGTTCTAAGTGATTTTAAACTTTTCCCGTTTATTTTAGACTGTTTGACGTCTGCTGTGCAAAATTTTTTAATTAATCTTGCTATGTTCTTCAAATTCTTTTCGACAAAATTATATTTTTCTAACGTAAAAAATATCTTCACACGTAGTGTATAAAATCTGAGAAGGATCTTATTGTGTTACGTCGCGTGAAATGGTCCGTGCGACGTCCTTCATTGTCTGACCGTCAAGGCCCAAGCACCATTAGACAAACCCTCAATAAACCTAAGGCCCTAAAACCTATAGCTGGTACTTAAAACAGTCCTTAGGTCTATTGCACGTTCTTACAAGTTACGGAGAAAGCAGGCAGTTATCTAATGGGAAACACGAATAGTTGTCTAACGGAAAAGCTGGTTTTTCCCATAAACAATGTCGCCCATGAGCCACGTTGGTAGGAGGCTTCTTCCTCCTATCTTCATTCCTAACGTTGCTCATAATCAATCGGCATCGCGGATCGTTTCCCTCACTTTCCTGACGAAAAGTGTGAGCAACGAATCCACATTCTTCGTTCAAAGGGCACACCCTTATCGAGTTTTCCTCCGTAATTACATAAGAACGAACTTCACTGCTTCTACGACATCAGGAGAGTCAACTCAACTTCTTCTACTTGCGCTCTAGATTTGTTCCACAGTAACATTCAAGTAACAGTTAAAGCTCATCAGTGAGTCTATCAACTCGAATCAGAGGACAGTGCAAGGAACAGCAGGAGTCAGAACTCAATCAGAATCTATAAGTCGAAGACAGTCATCCGGCAGAAGATATATCATCATTGTCGTCAACACGAAAGGTCAGTTCTGCCCGAGCAGCCGAGCTGAAAGGATGTGAAGCAGCGGTGGTACAGTGCGTCATAAAAGTGCGGAAAGTGACTAAAATAAATACACGAACGGCTGCGCCCATAGATAAATGTTGGAAACCTGCGTTTTCCATTAAGAAGACTATAAAGAAAAACAAAATGGAAGTTACACCAATAAAGATAATTAATAAAGACGAACAATATTATATAAACAAAACAACAGACACAACAAAGCCAAGTCAACAAATAAATCAAGATCAGGACTGCTCAGATACAACTGAAGTGGAAATGGAAACGAACAAAGAAACAACACAACAGGATGGAAGCTGGAAGGTGGCGACCTATAATAAAAAAAGAAAAATTATAGGTAATACAGAATCAGAAAAGCAGCTATGGCTGCAAGAATTACCATTAAGAAATTCCTTCAGCTCGCTAACGGAAGAAATAGACGATGACCCAACAAGCAAAATCACAACTCAACCAACACACATTACAAAACCACCACCAATATTTGTCGAGGCGCAAATAATAGACCCGCTTATTGATAGATTAAACAACATAGCTGGGAAGGAAAATTACACAATGAAACAAGTAAAACTGGAACAGGTAAAAATCCAAACAAACTCCCCAGAAAGCTATAGAAAAGTAATAAACGAACTTAAGGAGAAAAATGCTATATACCACACGTACCAGCTCAAAACAGAAAGGAGCTACAAAGTAGTCATAAGAGGACTACATCTAAAAACCAACATAGAAAAATTAAGTGAGAAACTAAAAGAATAGGACACACAACAAGAACAATCAATAATATGACCAGGTATGACACCAAACAACCACTACCATTATTCCTAATTGAACTAGAACCGGGAACCAACAATAAAGCAATATATGAAGTCAAGAAAATCCTAAACACAATAGTAACAGTGGAACCATCACGCTACAAAAAAGAAATATCTCAATGCATGCGGCGCCAACAATATGGACACACAAAAAACTATTGCAATAGAAGTCCGGTATGTGTTAAATGTGCAAAAAACCATTTAACAACACACTGCCCATACACAGGAAAAATTGAGGAAGTTAGATGTTACAATTGTAACGGAAACCAACATAACAGCCTGGAACTCTAACGGCCTACAACAAAGGGCCCTAGAAACCAAAACATACCTGTACAGTAACAACATAGATATACTACTCGTATCAGAAACGCACTTCACTACAAAAAGCTATTTAAAAATTCCGTACTACACCATTTATGATACCAAGCATCCCTCAGGAAAAGCACACGGAGGGACCGCAGTAATAATAAAAAGCGACATTAAACATCACCTACACAGTCAAGTCAGTAAGGAACATATACAAGCAACCACCGTTACAGTACAAAATAGCAGCAACCATTTTCAGTTGTCAGCAGTATATGTACCACCGAGAAACAAAATTACACCTCAAAAGTGGGAAGAGTACTTTCAACAATTAGGTGACAAGTATATCGCAGCGGGAGACTACAATTCAAAGCACACAATATGGGGATCAAGAATCACTACACCTCGAGGTAGAACCTTGGAAAAATACATTAGAAACAATAACCTCAATATATTATCCACAGGAAGACCGACATACTGGCCGACAGAACTGAGCAAAATACCTGACCTACTTGATTTTGCAGTTACAAAGGGACTAAACGCAAATAAACTAAATATAGCACCCAGCCTCGAGCTTAGCTCCGACCATACACCCATAATAATTACATACAGAAACAAACCAATACTCCATAACAATTCAGAGACACTATGCAATAAAACAATCAATTGGCAAACATTTAAAGAAATAATTGAGAGCAAAATCAACTGCAACATCCCATTGAAAACACCTGAACACATCGAACAAGCAGTAACAACACTTACAGAAACTATTCAGGAAGCAGCATGGGCAACCACCATACCTGAATCAACAAATAGACAAACAAAAATCATTCCGCCAGACATCCTCGAAAAAATCAGAGAAAAAAGAAAAGCGAAAGCAAAATGGCAAAAACATAGAACAAAAGAAAACAAACAACACCTAAACAAACTTGCAAAAGAAATAAAAAAAAAAAATAAAAGAACACAACAACAACGAGTTCACAAAATTCATAGAGTCACTATCCGCACACGAGAACACCAACTACTCCCTATGGAAAACAATAAAAAAATAAAGAAGCCAATAAAACTAGCATTGTAGCATGTTTGTGAGTAGTTGTAGCATAAGTGTTATTTGTTCCGTTTGCTGTCTGAGGGTTGTTTTAGTAGTTCTTTGATTTCTGTAGCGTCTTCGGTGTTGTTGCTTTGACTCTGATTGTTAATGGGCGTTGTTTGTCTGATATTTTGAGTCACTTGCGCGTAACTTCGGTTTACTTGGATGTCTGTGTTTCTGTTTATAGATTTTATTTCATTTTGTGTTTTCAATCCTGTTAATAGCAGCGTTATATTCAATTAACCACCCTTATTATCCCACAAGAAATAAGGGATCGAACAATTTGTGGCGTCGATTAATCAAATCGTAACGAGAATTTACGACTCCCGTTGGCGCGCTTCTTCGAGATCGTGTCTCCCCGCGAACGTTCGAAAGTTCATATTGGTATGCATGATCTTTTGATTCAAAGTTTCATATTTATGATCGTATAATTATTTGCATAATTATTTTGAAAATTGATCATCAGTTAATTAGTCGAGATGCCATATAAAACATATAAAACTGAAAGCGCGCAATATAAAAATTGAAACTAAATGATGCGGAAAAACTAACGTTTGATGTATCGCGGCTGAAAGTATTAAGATATTCTAGCTTGTGACGTATGAGCGTGGCGGAAAGTTTGATCGATCGTCTTTCGGAGGCGATACGTTATAGGGAATTAACAATTACGCGATACTTTGCGACAAGCGCAAAAAAGTATTGCGATTAATCAAGTTCTCGCTTTATAAAATGCTTGCGCGTTCGAAAACTGAAACCTCAACCGACCATCATTTTCATAATCGCGCGTTTCTCTTGCAATCAGGAAAAGGGAAAAAGCGATAAATCACACTCCAACAAAATTTATTCTTACTTTCATTGATCTTTTAGAAAATACGAATCAAGGGAAATTCGTTTTCCTACCCGGAACGAAATTCGGTACGAAAAATAATTTCGAATTAGAAATGTTCATCGTAACGAGAACTCTATCGTGTCCTGTACGCTTTTTTTCAACATGAAAACCCTTTGAAAGTACCGAGAAACAGTTTGCGAAACGTTCATGGAAAATTAGGCGGAAGTAACGGGCCTAAACCCTCGTTTCCACACAAAAAAGATATCCAGTCTGGTTTCTCGTTTCTTTCTTCCATTTTCCCTCTTTGCGACTTTTTCCTTTTCTTTCTTATTCATTATATTGTAATTTTACAATCTGTTTGCTGAAACACGATATCGCGAATAATGCTGCTCGTTATGTGGGTTTGTCGGTTGTTGACTCGCGTATTCGTTTGCTTTGATATAGCAGACTTTTATGGGCAGAGCCGGTGCATGGGGTCGGGGCAGGATACACGCAATAATTAAGAGTGCACAAACAAAAACAAGCACAGCTGAGTGTAATGTGATTTCTTTTAATTGCTCCGTTTGCATCCACTGCGTTATTAGTTAGTGGGATGTTGTTCACGACATGGTTGTTTCATTTTGTTCGAGAGGTTGTCACTAGGGGTGGAATCAATTTCAGTCAAATCAATTTTAAAGAAAATTTTATCTAGAAAGTATTTGTATATATTTAGAAAGTATTAAGCATTTTCATAAGTACAACTTGGAACGACTTCGAAAATTTTTAGTATTTGAACATTCATTATCTAAATTTTTATGAATGAATTATGCGTGTTACATATACAAAACGTTTTGAAATTTATTAATATCGAAATGAGGGGCGATTGTCGTGATTATATCGGTAAAATTTCACATGAATTTCGAACCTACAGGTTTTAATAATTCCTTAATGATCTTTCGTATTTTTCGTAAGTGTTTTAACTATTTCAACACTTATGAACGAAGTCGTAGCCATACAGCGGGTATTTTTTTTTATAGAAAAATGTTTATAGAGAAATTCACAATAAACGAGAACCCGTATGTTCCATATCATTTCCACAATTTTTTTAGTGGACTCATGAAAAGATTATCAACTCGATCGAAGTCGGTGAGAATTCGAAATTTTGTCAACGAGCAACCTCTTATAAATTAACGAGTCCTACATCTCGTCGCACCTAAAAACGCAACGCTACCTGTATTTTCGTCCTCCGGAAAAATTTAAGTTTCATCTTACGTTTCTTAAAAAAAAAAAAAAAAGAAAAAAAGAAAAAGAAAGCAGGAGAAGAAGGAACTAAGGGGAGAAAAAAAGAAAAGCGAAATCAGGCTCTGAAACGTAACTCTACGGCAGTCGAAGGATCCGATTATCCTCGGCAAGCTACTTTTCAACGTGTTCGTGAATTTCAAAAGATCATTTGAAGAATCACAAAAAGCGCTCGAATCTCTTCCGCGAAATTCTCCGAATCTGGAAAGCTGCTCCGTGTAATTCGGTCGCCTTCGAAACTTTTGAAAGAGAGATCGGATTAATCATTCTTATCGTCGACGGTTTGAAGCCTTGGACATGGTTCGTAACCACGAACGAAGATAAAGCTCTCGGTCGATTGTTCCTTTAAACCCTCTAATTCCGATGCACGTTTCCCCACGTGCTCGTTGTTTAAGCTCGATTGCCTCGCTGGCAATCGTTTGCGAGTCCTTTCTTGTCAATGGGCCGAGGAAAATCACCGAGGGAAGGAAAGGCGGCAAACCGGTTGATAGCTCTTTACCGTGGCAACTTGCATGGACAATTCTTCTCGTCTCGTTACCTTTGTGAAACGCAGAAATAGAGATTCAGCCACTTCACGGACGCCCTGCGTTCGCGCTTCTCGTCCTGATTTTCGGGAGAGATTTGTCTTCGATGAATCTGCGCGAAGAATCATTGCTTCGTGAGGAAGTGGTTCAAAGATAGAATAGGGGAAATAAAGTGTACGAGAAGTATCTTCTTGGATTGAAATCTCTCCAAGTCTTTGAGGGATACGGATTTTGCTTCGTTGCTCTTCTATTTTATTAGTCGACGGATACGTAAAAATTTCAGACCTGAAATTTATGAAATGCGAGGTGACTTTTTAGTTTTACGCGTGCGCCGTTGTTTCATTGCTGTCGGTACTTCTGAATTATCGCAAATATTGGACTGATTCTTTCTTAGTTTGTGAGAGAAATGATTTTTTATTAATTACCAATGACAGAAATACGTTTCCTAGGGTAGTTTTATAAAGAAAGCATAGCGTACTAGAAACTAGCTTTACTGAAAATGAAAATATATCTCTTCATGGTGATCGAGTGATTTTCACGATCCATCGAATGAAAATAATAAAGAGATGAAAATACACGTGTGCAGAGATAAATCACGATTAATAATTTTACCGTCAAATTTTTACAGTTGTACATTTATTATATTATCAAATATGGTTGCACTGTTATAGTTTCTCGAATCTGATTACGACCCAACATTCCTGCACTAATCGTATCACAAACAAATCCTCCATTATCACCACGTTGTATCCCGAGACATCGAACCTCGAAAACCGATACTTCCACTTGGATCAACGCAAATCCTTCTAAACAAACTCTCTATCTCTTTCTCCTCCTAAGTAAACGTGCTTCGCACGGCAGAAAACCTGCGACACGTAAATCGCATCTCAATCGAGATTAAGCTGAGAAATCTCAACTATAGTCGTTTGCGGTAATCAACCACCGTGGCCAGTAATCAGTTGCGATGTTATCGACGTCAGTTCCTCTAAGCAGGCACGTGAATCGAGATCGTCTCGGGAGTCCATGTACTCGTAGGAGTAACGTGGCAGGTCAGCTACTAGAAGGCTGCGCACAGAGTCAGTATGCTCGGTCGTGCGCCATGTAACACGCAGAACATTCTGTACCAGATCCGTTCGATCAATCCGATGTGAAAGGTATTTCCAAGCACCAGGTCCCTATGTATCCTTTTACGTTGATTCTGGCCGGCGTGTACACCGGCCACCGCCTTCTAAAGCTGAGTAGAAAAGCGGCGCGATAGAGTGATAACGCGGCTGAAAGAAAGTGGCTGTTCCATTTCGCCGGATCCGACGTTATTGGAACGAGACTGTTAAAAAAGGTTGTTAAAGATGAGGAACGGGACAACGTTTGCCGACTGTAGTCACAGGCTCTCTTCTCTTCCAAGAGATTAATGGAACCGCGAAATCGTTGCGCTGCTGATATTGAGCTATTAATGAGAGAAGGATTCTTCTTTGCTTGTAGTACGAGTTTATTAGAGAACGATGCGGTATAAGCATATTGATTTCGTGCGTTTGAGGTTTGGATTAACCCATTTACGTGCCAATTTTATACTCTATCGAACAAATTTATGTATCCTTTCTTCTTTACCTGGCCAGTCTTCGATTTTACTTGAAAATACTCTTTCTTACATATCAAAGAATTCATATAGAATTTGAATTTGTGGTGTTTGGGTTCGAGTCTATTTGAAAGTACTGCTTCTTGTTCTCAAAATACCTATGGAACCAATCACTATTCGAATCTACTTGCGACGTGTTTCAGTTCATCACTCAACCCGACTAGTGCTGTACAGCGTTTCGAAGGTGATCCTAGTTTGGAAACTAAACAAGGACGATTTAGACAGAAGGGGTTCGACGATGAGATGCCTAAGAGATTAAGTAGCGAAGGGTGCAGTACTCGATACTAGCTGGTTACGTTTAAGCGCTGCTTTAGGTGAAGAGGGTGTTTAGAAGGGTTAATCTGATCGCCTTTTAGCGAAATACAATACAATGGCCGTTAGAAATACTCGAACATTTATTATAGAAAACTGTTATGTGTATATTGTGTGTATTCTATACAATATTTTGGAATTTCATTACCGCTATTCAAATTGTACAATGTTTCTTATAACATAGAGGATATATCCATAAAAAGTTTCTACAAGTATTCGACTACTTTTGTGAGTCACTACATATACATTACATGTATAAAATGTAATATTAATGTGTAGTATCGTGGACAAATGGTCTAAGAAATATCGGGTGAACCATAAACAATGTCGCGAGAAAGCCTAAGTGCTGACAGGCCCATCAATGTGTCGTCGGTCCTTCAGTCGAATAGTTATGCGGAAAGAAGGTCTACGTGACCATGGCCATGGACGGTTGCGGAACACATATGTGGGGGTCTATGAGAAAAGACAAAGGGATGCTTAAGGGAGAAAGACGAATTAACAGTCAGTGTGAATTGAGAAGTGAGAGTGTTGTCAGCGTTGTCGAGGAGTGTGGTCCGCGTGAAAGAGAGCGTTGGAACCGTGATGATGAGAGTTGTAAATTAATTATTTAGTTGTCTTAGTTATAGCACATTATTGTATTTAGTTCACGTTAAATAACCATTGTTTCCTGTTTAATCCATTTTAAATAAATAATAAATAAACTACATTAATATATAATATATAATTATATAAAATTCGCATGATGTCCTAATTCGATTGTCAGCTACTGTAAATTTGTAGATATTATTAGAATTCTGTGAAGCGAACTTCGCTCATTGAATCTAATACCCGATTTTTCAATATACTATATTGAACTCGATCCTATCACTAGCAACGACTATCGTTATTTGTAGCATCTTTACTTCGAACGATTGCAAACCGACCAAAACAATATTTACGAGCATGCGGGCCGATAACTGATACGAAGTTACAGGTACGAATGATATTTCTTGTCCGTGTCGGGCAATCGTAATTGTTTGCTGGGCCGGTCGACGAATTATTGAATTCTCGCAAGCAAGAGAGTCAGCCAGTGTTGCCAAACTGCAATACATTGATAGCGACGCGTAATCTGTTCCTGTTTACAGAAATTTATTGGCGCGAAATCCGGTGCCAACTATGCAGCGACGCCTCGTTCTCTCTCTATGGCCGAGTGGTGTTAATGTTCCCCAAAGTACCATGCGCGCGTTATTAAAACGCGGCCAGTTTTCGGCCGGCCAACTGCCACTGCCACAATGAAAACTGCTCGATCGAGCTCTTTCAGCCGAGCGTGCCTCGCGGATATTTGGAATTTTGTCAAAATTGATGAAAATCGTTGCGCTGAAGTATTTTTAAATTGCAATGAAATACGCCAGGTTTCAAGGTTCTTACTCTATTTTGCAACTAAACACTTAACTGTTATTTGTTTAATTGGAAACAGTATTAAATGACATTTAATATAACGTCTAATATTTGACAATTTTATAAATCACGAATTCGGAGCAAAGGAGTTTGAGAAAATTTTAAAAAGTCACCAACTAACTCTGTTGAAATGTCCTTAGATTTGGAACGGAGATCAGGGTAGGATGTCGGTTGTTTAATCTCGTATGTATCCTACGCAAGCTTGCCACAAAAGAGACACGCAAGCATGCAATGTAGGGGCGTTGCACATGCCCTTAATTTGGGAAACCAGCCCTACATCCTAACTTCTACATCCCAACTTTAGGTATTCTCGCGGGTTTGTGATACGTAGTAATCGCTATTGAGAAGCAAGAAACAACTGCATGTCTTCGAACTTGCTAATTAAAACCGTGAATTCCCTTGCTCTTGTACAATGAAACTAACTCGTGTCATTCAAGCCAGAAATTTCTCAGATATCCCAAAGTCATTAGTAACTATGACCTATTTAACGTTATTGATTAAAATTACCGAAAAGCTGAGTCCAGATTGCGGTGCACGCAACATCGATCGAAAGAGAGTTTACTTTAACCAGAAGGCTAAAAAAGAGAATGAAAAATACGAGAAAGAAATGACTAAAATCGATATTTTATTAGTAGAACAATTTTCACCAAATTTTCTACAATTTAAATATTTGAATAGTACACGGAACAGAGGATTTTACAAAGGTGGATTTTATAAAGAAAGCTTTCTTCGTAAGTCAAGGAGGGAACCTGGCTTGCATACTGGACGATAATACGCGGGGTACCTTCTTTCCTCGAAATCCTATGCTCTGAAGAAGGGAAACGTGAAGATTAGTGCGCGTCTCGTGCTGTTCTTAAATGCAACGTGCCGCGGATAGCCAGCAGGATTCAACGTGGAAACCACGATAACGAAAGCTTTATACAGTCAGTAGGTTCACGTCTGGACGTTGAGAAATAATTTATGTTGTATCCGTGCAAAATGTTTACGGATTCCATAACTTCTTTCCCTCTAGACTTCCATATTTTCCTTGAGAGTCGTGGCCGTCATAAATTTCCGACTTGCCACCTCCTTTAATTGCAGTTAATACCGTAATTTATTACCAAAGAATTTTCATTATCTCGATCCTTGAACGTATATACATTGTCGCTTATAATTATATAGATATTTCGCTCCATTTCTATCGACAATAAATTATGAATGACACATGAGCTTCGAAAATCTACTTAAAACTACCTCGATATTTGAACGAATCGATCGCTTTACGAGTGATCGAGCCACGGGAGACAGAGAACCATCGCCATTTTATTAAATTCTTCGAGCAGAAATATTAGATGGAACTATAAACTTTCACTAGAATTTCTACAAAATTTTATCTTAACGTTTGCATTTGTGACTATTTAAAAATGATAAATGGGAAGAATGATTTTAAGCGAACGAAGAATCTCTCTGGTAAGGTGTTGGAGAAGTTCGAATCTATTCGGTAGTTCTTCTTGCGAGTACCTTTTTTATTTCCTAAAGTATTCATGAAGGGTTTAAATCTGTCGCGTTCAGGTTCGAGTCTGCTAGAAAGTTTCCCTTTTTTTCAAGATGTAGAGTTCTAAACTTACCTGCAACGTGCTAATGAGTGGGGTTGTATTGCATTTCGTATAAGCTGCATACACGAAACCTAACTCATCGACGATCCTTTCAACCCGAAGCGTCCGAATCTCCGTCGAAAATCTCGAGGTTCGTGCTTCGACGTAAACCTCCTGTGAACGTTTAACACCGTTGGCTTGTTTCAGCCGGAGAATTTCCCGGATTCTCTGGCGAACGTGGGATCTCCTGTCACGATGCCCTCAAAGATCGTATCGCGTCGGTAAGGGCTGCGTGGCAGCTGACCCGACGACAACGAGAGCATTCCTGCACCGTTGCACCCGAGCCAGTCGGTGCTCGAGCGCGTCAAGTAGAAGTGGTCTGCGCGTAACCCGTCCGCGCCTTGGTTCGCAGTGAAAACGGAGCGCATGCGTCGGTTGGGAGACGCCAGGCCGCAGATTCATTTCGCGCCGCGACGCCAAGCGGCTCCGCATCCGTGTAAACGCAGCTGGTCCATGTGCGTTCGACGTCGGCGCGTGCATGCCGACCAGGACAATCAGTGTGAGACGTGTGTCAAAGTATCGTGTACCTTCGCGCGTGTTCTTCAACGATCTTCGATCGTAATCTTCGTCGACTGTATCATCGAGTGATTAATCGAGTGGATACTTTGGTAGAGCAAAAAGGAATTACCATAAGAACGACGTTGTCCTAGGCTGGTCTTTCAGATAAATTGAGAGGTAAACGGGGACGAATGACGCGACAGACGAGCGACGATCGCGCCTTGTGGATCGCGATGATCGTCAGCAGCAAGGATCCACGTGTGATCAAGCGTGGGTTTCAACGCGGTTGCACCAGTCGAGCATTCGACGCGACACTAGTCCAACCTCGTTTCTGAGGATCTTGTGGAGAAGTCCGCGAGATTTTTCGCCTTGCCACAGTGGATTCCTTTACGTGACTTGTTGTATCGGCGATCTGTCCGCGGGATCTCACGTGTGATTTATCGTCCTTACACGAGTTCTCGTGGATTCTCCCATCTCGATTCTTTGGT
The DNA here is from genome assembly GCF_040668555.2 of Bombus flavifrons. NCBI lineage: Eukaryota > Metazoa > Arthropoda > Insecta > Hymenoptera > Apidae > Bombus > Bombus flavifrons. The sequence continues at coordinate 2,364,655 of NC_138455.1, read as the reverse complement.
TCGTAGCAGATTTCCAGGTGTTGGATCCTGTACGGCAGAGGCAGTGCGTTATCCGCGAGGGAATTTATCGTGCTACGGACGATTAACTTGACGCGGTGGGAGTATACGTTGCGAGTGGATGCTTCTCGTTGAACGTCTGATTCTCTGGTGAAACTCGGTTCTCGCAATCGTCACGCGTGAACCTCTGCTTGATCCACGAGAGTCTTTGTGTTATATATGTCTGGTAATAGTGACTGTAGATGCTACAGTGAAGTTCGAATCGTGTACTCGGAGACCGGAACGAGTTGCATAACAGGGTCTCTGCTTGAGTGTATATATATATATATAAATATATAAGTATAAATAATATATAAGTATAAAGGAGGATATCGTGAGAAGAGAAAGTGCACGAGAAAGAAAGCAAAAAAAAGAAAGGGTGGAGAAGAAAGACGTAGCTGGATTTTAGAGCCGATTTAACCAGCTCTGTCGGCTATCACGATTTTTCTCTCCGGTGTGTGCACCAGGGGAACGGTTCTACTAACAAAACGATCGACGGTGAGAACGAGTGAACGCGGTGTTAAAAATGCTGTGTCGTTGGCTCGCCGTCCTGATACTCGCTGCATTTCTCCTGGTTATCGAAGGGATCGCGGTCACTCAAGGTACGTGCAACCGAACCATCTCAAAAATTTGTGGAACGTGCACGAATGTTGCTCGACTCGCTTCTTCGAATTCGCTTCTTCGAATTCACTTGGAGCATCTGTGTAGGAGCTCTCGTAGGTTCTTCAGAATGCATTCGCGTGCATGGCCCAGGCTTCTGAACGTTCAACGGCTAGTTTCTAAGATTCTAGTGGAGTATGGTCGCCGATTCTGATCGCTCTTGCGGGTGCACTAACAAAGTGTGTGACAAGTATTGCAGAATGGAACGTAAAAGTGTGAGAACGTTCTGATTTTGCGGTCGAAAAAAGATTCCGTTTTGTATTGTAGGCATGAATCACTTCTTAATCCCTGATGAGTTTGGAATGGTTCAAATATCGGAAGTTCTAGTATCTGCATATGTTTCTTGAAAGCATTTATTTGTCGGACTGTTGTATCAATCGCAGAATCGGGTTGTGTGAAGTTATAATTACTTGTACTGTTTACTTTAACTGGCACATATTCTACGCAGAATAAAAATAGATCTATTCTACTAGATCTAGATAATATCTCAATGCATGTCAATCATTAGATTTTAACGGAAACTGTAAGTGAAGATCCTCTAAAGCTACGTTCGAAGAATTCTTGAATTCTAGAACTTTCAATTTCTATAAATCTAAAGTAATGAAATCAATTAATAAGTAGAAATGTACTTACATTGAGCTATATGGAAATTACTTAAATTAAGTACGTGTAGCTTAAAAAACTACGCACGGCTAAAGTTTCATTTGGTTAAAGGATATTTCATGTACATCGACTTAATACAGTGATAGGCATATAACACTCAAGTTACTTGTACTACGATAATATGCAAAAATCAATGCCACTACTTCCAAACAGTTATCGTGTCGTTAATTCTCAAACAATTTTCCTCGAAGTATCACAATTTACGCTATCTATGCCGTTAACGACTTTAACTTCCAGGGAGAGTACGACGTAAGTCGCATTTACCGATAACCCCAAGCCATAAAAGACGGTACAATTAATTTCGACGCCTTAACAACTCGGTACACGCGGGTGCCGCATTAAGACGCATCATTCACCTCAACGTTTCTTCCTCTCCCTCTCTCTTTCTCTCCGTGTCGCGTAATGTGACTGCTTGCGGACTCAAGTGTCTCAGAGAGTAGTTTATGAAGCACTTTGGAAGGCAGGCGCACGGAGCTCAAGTTTCGAAGCCAGAAATTTCGTTTGCCATTCTGCTCGATAATTCTGCCTGCACGCGTGTTCTTCGCGTGGATTCGACCAGTGCAACGGGAACACGCGCTTCACCGACGCGAGTTACTCGCTGTTCCATGAACTAATGGCGAGAAAAACGTGGCTAACAAACAGTGGCAAGCCGCACGGTGGAATGCTAATGAACAGCACACGATGGACGCGTTTACAAATTAAGCAAGACGTCAACGAGAAACGTTGCACGGAGCGCCGATGCTAATTGAATAATTAAAAGTCACCGCGGTTGCACGTCCGTCCACTGGAAAATGCCTGTGGCAGTAGTGACACGCTGTGGCAAAGCAAATAATCACCGGCCGTAATTGTGCAATCAGAGGAACGCGACTACTCAAGTGGCCACGGCGAAACATTACGCGGGGAAACTCAGATGTGTCGGAAATAACACCTCCAGTCGAATCTCGATAAAATATGGAAACCACTCATCGACTTACATTCATTCACGGATACATAGTATTTCAACACTTACTTTAGAAAATCTCAACTGCGTATTTGCACAAAATATATCGTAGTTTCCACGTATTATACATTTCGCGTAGGCAGCCGTGTCTCATTCTAGCGCTAACAAAATTACAAAATGTTTTACACGACACGTATAATGTATCTATAAAAGTTTTCTGTAAGTGTGGGCATATTTTCAAGAGCCACTGTATGCGGTTATTAGCGATGAAGACTGAATACATTGTGCGGACTAGATGTTGTTACAGAATAACGTGTCTTTTGGAAAGGAGAATATTTTTGAAATTTGTTAGCTATCTGTCAGAGTGACTATTAAATTTTTGTAAATTCCTCAACGAATAACACAGCACGTTCAATAATTCATAAATAATTTCGCGTATGAGAGGACATAGCATAATATGTTCGCGATTGGAATTTCAGATTAGAAATAAAAGTTTATACGCGTCCACTATGAAAAATAATTCCGAGCTAAATTCAAAAATGTCACCTCCAAACATTTCAATATTTTTATAACACAAATTAAATCAGTTGAAATTAATTTCGAACATCACGATTCGAATTCAGTATCTAAAGCGATCGTCTTTAATCCTAATTATATATTTAAAACGATTATTCATACCGTATACAAATTCTTTTTTACCAAACATACATATGTCTGCCTCAAACATCTTGTAATTTCTATACACAGTTTCGAATAGGTTGTCAATTTGTCCCATACGATCTCCATATTCGTGTTTCATTACGGTGCTAATGAAATTTCAAAATGTTTTACGTAGCATACACGATCTACGCATAAAAGTTTTCTACGCTAAGTGCTCAAATACGTCCGTGAGCTACTGTACGTGTACTTAATACGACGTTAAACCTATTAAAGAAAAGAAAGAACGAAGTGAAGACACGAAATGTAAAAATTTTCGGAAAGTGTTCGGACTGACAAAAGATCGTACCATTGAATTCCTAAAGCGTTCGACAAAGTCAGCATGCATTAAAATGCAAGTTTCAGCCGGATGAAATCTAGAAATCGATGAACGTGCTACGAGCGTGGGCGCGAGCTTACAAATGGTTGGATCTTTAGACGATAACCAACTTTCAACGCGGCATGAGGTAAAGCTCATTCATCATCGTGTACTTCGGCGCGGCGCATTGTCCGCATCACGTGCACGCGCCCCGGGAACATTAAATCGATTCTCGTTCACGCGTGATTTACCGCGGCGAATTGAATCGTAAAGAGGCTTGCGTGCTTACGATTTTTTCTTTATAATTGTGCCTCGATTCTCTCGTTCTACGAAATCGCCGCCGTTCAGCGAAATTCGCACTGTTGGCACCGCGAAATAACTCGACAAACCCGTGAACGCGACCGATATTATTCTGGTTATGTTCATGAGATAAAAAGTTTTGTGCTAGACTTTTATGCCAAACTCTAATTAGAGATAATTTATCAAGGTGCTTTAATTCTTTGTACATGGGAAGCGTTTTAATATCTTTTTTCATTAACTCGATAATTAAAAATTGAATTCGAGAAAGAAGATTCAAAACTCCTCACTAGAAAATAAAATCTTCGTTAACGAATTTTCGATGTTTTTCCTTAGCTCTCTTTGATATGCAATTAGAACCAGTATTTATTCGAACGTTCCATTTTTTGGCAGAAGTTCGTGATAAAAATGTTATGAACTTTCTGAACGACCCAGTGTTTTACAACAATCTCATAAAAATGAAACATCCAATGCGTATCTACGTAGAAATTTTTAGCAGAAAGTGAAATATACGATATACGAACATGGTTTTTAGTATATTCTTAAACATAAACCAAAAAGGAAACGCGAAATCGCATTGGTTGCACTTTATCATCTCTGAGCCTGAAAAGGGGACAATCGCCTTATTTATTTTCCTTTCTCCGGAGATCTCATTCTGTCTCATTGGATTGCATCACGTGTCAGGAGCCGTTTAGCGGTTGCTTTTTCTTCGAGAATCGAGAAAATTTTTGCACTGAATTCGGTCCTTGATACGCCGCGACACTGCTTTGCTTCGCTTCGTCGAACAGGATTACTTTTTTCCATGTATTTTCGGCCAGTGACAACCGAGAAAAACTTGTTAAATATTTCTATCAGCAAAATATCGTTGGAAACCTGTTCTTTGGCACCGTTAACAGTTCGATAAAAACGAATGTACGCTACCGTTGATACATATCTAGACAGTTTGATCAATACGTAGCAATAATATTTGCATTTCTATAAAAGAAGTCTGCAGTCTGGACAAATTCCAGAAAAACAATATAATAATATAAATATATAACATTAAATATAAATATAAAACGTTATTATTGTTCATCAAATTCCATCGAATTTTAAACATGGAGCGAGAGAAGGCGAGAATAATTTTTGGTCACAGTTTTATAAGAAGTTTTATAGAATTATTATATAACTATAAATATATTTTTACGTTCAAAATAATCTGCAAGCAGATATTTTTAATTTTGTATAGATTCTGCGCTTCTAAATTCTATCGCAGTGAATTATGAAATACAAATGCACGCAGTTTATTACACGTAGACTCTATTCGCCTGGGGATCGTATTAATTTGAAATTGCTTGAGCTTAAATCCTACCGTTACCGTTATGGTTGTAAAGGAACAGATGTAGGACGAAGGAAAAGCCTTTATGAAAACATTACCAAGTTCCTTATTATTATCAGACAATAAATAACTTTACTGACTCGTAGTAAAGAAACTTTGCGTTCGTTTCCTGAAAGAAAATTACAAAGAAACGTTTAACTATCATTAAACAACGATTCAGGGAAACTTGTTATTTGCTTCTTAGGCGTACTAAAAAAATCTCCAGGCAATGTACGATCTCGTTAATTTTAATACCCTCTTACAGATAGTATCGTAATTTTTCTGAGAGATTTATGAATTACTTTTGATTTTCATTCGAAAAGTAGTAGTGAAAAAATTGCGTAATTATTCCGTTCTTCGTTTATATTTTTATCTTTATACATAAAAAAAATCAGCAAACGTTGCAAGTACTTGTTGAAGGAATAAAAAAATTGGACAATTACTTGTCAGTTTTAGCGGCAATATCTCCTATCATATAACCGAGCACTTTCGATTTAAGTTTTATAGTGACATAACATGAATTTCTAAAATCTTAATCACCGGTTAGAAAGTGTCTGAAAGTTACTTTATACATTCTCTGTGCCATAAACTTCGGGAAAACTAGAATATAGGGCAATTCCTCTTGTCTGGCATCAATTTTATATGTTTTTTTTTGCGTGACGATGAGCCGAACAATTTTTGGAACCAGGTTTGACCGCTTTCTATATGAAATGAAAATAATAAAAATAAAAAAATAAGAAAGCAACTAATTACTCCAAATAGAGTAACAAATAAATTTGTCATTTGAAAGTAAATTTACTTTCAATTAAATTTCAAAGCCTTATACGAGTAATAAATTATCTTCGAATAACTCGCCTGCAAAATCTTTGAAGAAACTTTCAACGTATTTGATCGATACGGTCTGTGAAAATTAATATTTACGATATTCCGTGTAGGAAAATAGGGCTTCTCGAGTTGAGAAAAAATTGAGGGTAACCCGATTCAACAGAACATCATGCAGGCAGCATGAACGAACAGATTCAACGTAATCACGCGTGCACCCAAAAGAAAGGCGCTGTATCGAGTGTCGAGGCAGAGCGTGCTCGATTTATGTAATACATAAAACAGAGCACGGCTTCGCGATATAAAGGCAGAAGTCTCGCATCAGGGTGCTTGGAAGCACAGTAACCAGAGAGAAACGATGATTTATGGATCTACACCGCGAAAGGTTATGGAGATTTTTGCAGCGGTGGCCCTGTTCATCTCGAGAAAGTCATCTGAGCAATGTGGATATTGATTACATCGAAATTTCCCAACGATCCATCGATAATATTTTCCGTGGCACGCGCGTGTATTGCTCGCCTGGCAGATAATTATTATACTGCATTATTCATTGTTATTATCTTATCGATTTAACGGGTCGCGTTAAACAATTCTATTACTGCTCGCATCAAGCGAACGTAGCCGTTGCAAATTGTAACGTGTGCTTTAATTGCTATCAAATATTACTCGATATATAACAGGTTTAATAGGTAATGGCAAACTGTGATGCTGGAGCGCATAATTTAGACGCAAATAAAGCATATTATTATTTAGGCAACGGACGCCGATTTTGTAAACGATTGAATTACGTCGGAAGTTTGAAGCGAAACTTTGAAAACTGTTTAGAGGCAATGTATTTTCGTAAAAAAAAAATTTATCGAATAATATAGGACTGTATTACAGCAATGTATTTTCATAATAACACTTTATTATGAAACTTGCAAACGATAAAGAGAAATTTATTAAAGATTTAAAGACTACGTATTATCATGTAATAAAATTGTATGCAGAGAATAATACCATATTCAGTAAAACAAGATGAAGTTGGTAACGAAATTAAAAAAGAAAAAGCTTTACAGATAATATATGTTGCTGTAATAATACTGTAGTTACATAGAATAACATCGTATTGAACGACACACGGTAGAGTACATTGCAAAATTTAGAAATGACGTGGCCCGTCATTAAAATGTTTTAATACCTGTAACACGAACTATTTAATTGCTTTATATTATTCAATTTCACGTCGAGTGATTATTTTATTTAAACTTGTTGAAACGTCACATAAAATCAGTTGAATAAAATTGTTGAAGAAAAAGTCGGCTGCTACCATGGAACGTATTGGCCTCTGTTTCGAGCATCGAAACTTTCTGCATGAATTTTTATACGCTAAATAAACTTTACGCATAAATTTAACGGGACCCTGGTACGTGTCTGGTTAGTCGCAAATGAAAACATATTAACAAATCTAATAGCGTAGGAAACATAGGGACATAGCAAACGGGCAATCGATATTAGAAAATATTTCGACAATGGACACCATGTTTATTGACATTGGGAAATATATCGCATACTGGGAATATATCGATTTAACAGGCGCAAGGGATAGGTATCGAATGTACATACATATACAGTTGACATTAAGTAAACTGCGATATTGGCGTAGGGATTGTTCGAATGGTAATAGTTTAATGACGACGATTCTCTGATAATGCCACTGGTATTAGCGCTCCTCTGCCTACTAGATTGTAGCATATTAGATGAAGATTTATATGTGCCCAAGGCATTGCTAACTTCGAAACAGTCGCGTATGTGTAGGTGCGCGTACACAGAAGCTAACGCGTTATGTACAGTCAAAATGTTGTCTCAAGTTCAAGAACGTAAGCTCTGGGATATACAGACTTAACATGATTAAGGTTATCGTATGGTGTTAGCGTACTATACCTCTTCGACGATGTACTATATATATTGAAAAAGCTTTCACGGGTATTAGAGCGGAATTAGAACACGCGAGAGATCTTTTTATTTGGTACTGTAAGATTTCAATTGTTGAACCAGTGTTAATTTTGTTATCGAAATAAGTACTCACATTTTATCTATTTTGCAGAGCGTATTTGATTTGACAAAACTGATAACTTAAAGTAATGCTTGTGATGTTGAATGAATTTGATTATTCTTCTTTATCAAGTATTATTTTAGAATAACTGAAACTTTCGTGATATGGCATCCATTGATCTACAAAATAACAGAAATTTACAGTTTTATAAACCTAGAACTAATCTATATTTATATAAAATACTTTTAAGACAAATTTTAAAGATTAGACAAAGAATAGTAGAAAACAAAAGATTATCTTAAAATGTTAGTAGATGAGAATATATATTGTTTTAGAACTCATGGTCTCAATTTTCTGTACAATAATTCTTTGCCAATAATCTTTCCAAAGCAAATTCCTTGATATTAAAATTCGATCGAGAAATAAAGCGAACAATTATAGGTCCTGTACGCATTCCACACGCTGGATAGGAGAAACGGAGTTACATTGAAAGTACCAACAGTAAATTTATTCTCATTACGACTATAAAAGCGTCCATTAGCGCGTAACTTTCGCGTAGATTCCATCGTCGTCGTATCTGGCGGAACTCGAAAAGTATGTCGTTTAGTTACGACCATCTTACGGTATCGATCCCAGAGAAGGCTTCAACACTATCGGTGATTTTTATCGAAAGTAGAGTGCTGTAACAGTGGCATCCACGGCTGTTCATCAATGACGCGAAAATCGTATTGCAATAGAGGCCGCGTTTACGATACTCCTTGGCGATCATAAATTACCCCTTTATAACACCATTCCAGCAGTTCTTTCTCTGTATCCCGTGGTATCGCACGATTTTTACCAGATATCACTGGCAGATTTAAAAGCTTCGTTCCTTTGAAAATTGTCTTGTAAGAGTTTTGCGTTTACGGTAATCGCATATATCGCTTCTCTTTCGAAGCTTATCATAAAGTGCAGTTACGAAGAAATACCACTAATAAATTCCTAACATCTTCTTCTGGAAAATCGTCTCGTACCGTGTATTTACGTCGCTTCTCTACAGCGTAAAGTAGAGCGTAGTAATATCGAGTCAAGTATGATTACTCATAAAAAAATATGTCGAAAATAAAGAATAATATTTTTTAAACTAAATCTTCGTTTACGAGAGAATCGATTTAGTAAATGTAGCAAGTACGCGTGCACTGTACACATACCTTTAGATAACGACATGATTAGTGTATATATTTATAGAGTTACTTAAATTTCTTAGTTACTTTTATTAATATAAAAAAATCAGGACAAAGTTATTTTGTTCAAGACGAAGAATTTGTGGCCCGTGATTTTCTTTCTACTACGTCATTTTCTTCGGGTTTTCAAGGAGATCCATATTTTTAAAAGTGAGACTGGATACCTTGCTATATATAGAATTATCAATTATAGAATCGAAGAATTCTTGAAATGGAATTGTCACACTTTTTTCTTGAAATAATTTGCGTTTCGAAAAATTGTTTATTATGAGAACGATCATATCGGAAACGTTTGATCAATTTTATGACTTACTATACATAAATCGTGAAAAGTTTCTGTAATGAATGTCCGAACAAAGGTTCAGTAGTTTTAATTTCTGCTACGAAAGGTCTGATTAAAACACTGAATGGAAATCCAGGCTAATGTTCCTGTTTATAAGCTCGTAAACGTAGACGTGGACGATTGAAAAGAGAAAGAAATCCCAGTGGACAATTTGGGATGGTCTTCTAATTACGCGTCGCCCACGAACATATTATATGTGACCTGCAATCATACTCTTCAGGAATAGTACACAAAGGACCCCTTATCCAAGGGAATCGAACCATAAATTTCAGGTCCTTTTCTAGCAGTGTGTGGGTACTCGATGCATCAATCATTATCGAACGCGGTACGACTGGAATATTTTGCTGAAAAAGTTGCTTGACATTTTCCATGCATAGCCAAGTCCCCTATAAACTGACGCGAACGCCAGTGCTCAACCAGCGACATCTCGAAAACGACCGATGTCCCTTCAACCATGTGTCTTCAATGTTACGAGAGAGCAATTTATGATCACTTGGATGCTACAGTAAATGTAACTTCCATTATGAGGCCAGTATCGAGGTACGGAAGCTGTAAATCTGTCAGCGATATCTGTTAGAACTCCTACCCTGTTGTGAACTTAAAAAGAAAAATCGGAAGTTAGCGTTATACAGGGTGTATAGTGTGCAATTTACAACTTTATACGGCTGTAAAAGGGAAGTGAATCGAGAATAAAGAACGCAATGTTTTAGAATAGGCATTTGTTGTAAAGTACGTGCGCTTAATTTCAATATCGATAAAATAATATCGATCGAGTGATAGTTCGTATGAACAAGAAACCCATTTCTCAGGATGACATAATTTTCTCATCAATGGAATAGCGTTCATTGTGAACATCAAATCGCACGTAGAATCTGATAAGAAGGCATTTCATTGAAAGATAAGAGTATGTGTATATCTACTATACATAGTTTCTAATTAAAAATATGTCAATTCAAGCATTATAATAAATACATTCTGTTATTTCTATTCCTGATATTTCTATTTCAAAGCAGATTCCAAACCTTTATTTTACGTCTGGCGGGATTCAAAAAAAGAAAAAAGAAAAAGGAAGAAAAAGAAAGAAAAACGAAAATATCCATTGTCGAAGAAAAATAGCGGTCCATTAATTACCGAATGGCAAAACGGGAGGAAAAAGAAAGGAAACCTGTGACGACACAATTACGCAGCGTCGGGCCGTGTTTCCGCCGAGTTCGCGGACACTGCTTCCGTAATTACCTGACGCACGCCTCGCATGATCAGTTTCAATTTGTGAAAAAAGCTTAGTCGGCAGGGGAAAAAGTCGAGCTGCCACGAGAAATTTATCGCACAGTTTCGTAGTCATAGATACACGGGGTATCAGGTTTTCCATTCCCGTTCAATTTTTCTACCTTTGCCTGTTCTTTTTTTTCTTTTTATAAACAGCTATTACCCAAGATAATTCATTTTCCTCGTTCCTCTTTTTCATTGACAGCGCACAGCTTTATTCCAAATCGTACGTTTTCTGTCATACTGTATTATTTACAGACGAAGTATTAGGTATCAACGTTGCGAAAGGACGATCCGATAATCATATACAATATTAATGTGTGTAATTAACGTAATTAATGTAAAAAAGTATTCAATCCTTAAAGAGTTAAGCTTCCGAATGTATCTATAGGAGTGTTTGAATATTTTCGTGAGTCACTATAAATACTATACTGTAGATAATATACAAAGTTATTTGATCGTTAATTATAATTAGACATTGGCTAGAAACGAAAGATTGTAAATCTTCTGAAGAAAGAAGTATTGTTCTTTATACATTATGCATTAGATGGATCTAGTATAATAGACTATTATATAGGAGATTACACCAGAAGGAGCTTTAGGACTTGAGGGTTTTGGGGGCTTCAGAGGATCGAGGTTATTATGTTTGTTAATAGGTAGATGAAAGGTTTAAGTAATTTTTAATGATTCAGCCGTAACGTTGAAAAACAGTAACACGTGTATTATTCTTTATTTTTTATTACTATTATTAAGTATCTGACGAATTCATTATTTGGAAGTGATTTATTTCTCAAATAAGATCTTGGAATTTATTTGATTTGCAGAATCTGGTTGATCCTTTTATGTATTACTTTCGTTTTTAATAAAAAGTGTCCAATTTTGGTACGGCTCGTTACAAAGCCGGAATTAAATTTGTACAATACACGCTTGCCTGATGCCCGCATACGAAACGAAGAATCTGCTTCGTTTATTTTCCATCGAGTTCACCCCAAGGACAGGCCGATGCGTGACGTCGAGCCATGGGGAACGGCGTTCGGTGCTTCCCCTAAAGCGAACAATCCGGATAATCTTGTGCAATGAGAATGATGACTCTGGGCATTCTTTCCTCCCTTCGTCGAATCAGCATCGCCATAATTACGAGGCGATTCGACGACGGTAAGGATCTGAATGGTTCGTTATTACGTTTCAATTAGCAAGCCCGGATATTTACTGTAATTGCAATCGGTTACATTATTAGGAGAAACTGAGTGTTCCTAACGAGTAGAGACCGAGACAAAGACAAACGGAATTTAGGTAATTTCCTGCTGGTGCCGTTCTACTTCTTATTGTTTCGAAATTAACTTGGTCAGTTGCTTGGCATTTGTTTAAGAATTTCAATTGGGGGAGAAGTTAATTAATTTCCACCTACCTGGTTCCGATTATTCACCACTCTGTGGTGGATGTCGAGTTTCGAACCACGTCCAACTGTTTGTTCAAAGTTCGCTTGTGTGAATAATGTGCATGTCGATATGTTGGCATAAGCTTCATTGGAAAGTCTTGATTATCTTACTTTTGTAGCAGAATTTCCGCTCGGTGATCTTCTTTTCGAACGATTTACGATGACTACCTGCGATGAAAATATTTGATGCGCTGCATAAGATATTTCCAAATTCCTTTACGGTTCTCACTATGTTGGTAGAGTTTGAAAGTAATCCGGAAATATCTATAGATCGATACCGTACATATTGGCGATTTGATAGCTTCCGATTGAGAAAACCACCTTGGTTTTAAGGTGATTCGTTTACAATGGATTAAATAGTTAGTTTCCGACTAATAGTTAGTTACGACAGATTCGTTGCAAACACAAAATTAGTAAAATGTAATGTACAACATGAATAGTGGTCTGAAACATACAATTGGTGCTAATTATGATCTCACTAGATATTGTGACTTATTAATATAATGAATAATTGGCTATTTACGTAGTTTAATGATTTTTACAGAATGTATACTTGTATTATTATATTTTTATTACTACACAGTGTACTTACAGCATACAGTATACAGTATATTTGTATTATTATACCTGTATCTTCTATAAAGATACAACAGAATAGAAAATATTTTCTATCTTTTATATTTAGTTTCGTTTCAAATTTTCCCAACATGAATATGATGGCTTCCTACATATAACACGCGTAATACAGATATTCATAAAACGTTTCGAAAAGTGATATTTTGGGAAAAAAGAATATCTGAGAGTAAAACATACTTGAACGGTTTTAAGTCAATCAAATTTATCGATTTCCGAAAGAAGCAAAAATTCCATTGAAAAACGATCTAGCATTTATTTAACGACAGTCTATTAAAAGCATAAAATAAATGAAGTGCATGAATTTATAAAAGCTGGGAACAAGAATGTTCCTCGTTAAACCTCGTCCGATTGAAGTCCTTGAATTGGTTAATTTTCATCGAATAACTCCTTCTTAATTAAGATAACAGGACTGAAATACTGACAGGGCGTATAATGAGTCCTTAAAATTGTCTATGTGTAATTAATAGCTTAAATGACTGAATGGCGAACTGGACGCGAGGCGAGTTGACTAACTAGAATTCTCTTGTAAGAGATTCGACATGGTCCATGTGACAACTGTATAATGAGCTTGTGAACAGTTAATAATAATTACTGTGTCTCGTATGGTCGATACAGAATCCCATGCATACGAGAACACGACGATGTTTGAAGTAAGTACAATTTACAACGTTGTCGCTTTACGTGACTATTCCCACAGGAGAAATTAGACGCTTTGTTCGAGTTATCTTTAATCGTTGTAAGTATGAACGTAACATTTTGATGTTCGACATGAATGAGAATATATTCATTTTGTGTATAAATATCTCGCAGTGAAAGCATATTCCCTGCTACGAATTCACTAAAATAATTTTATAGTTGCAACTTTAATTTTGTCAGAATTTTCATCTTCTATGCAATATGAGTAATGATATTTTATCCTTTGGTATAAATTTGTGATTATTATATTTATGTTTCTCCGCATAAAATAATTTTGCCGTAACGACACACAGACGCTATGCTTCGATATGAAAAATTTATAACTTAGTAATTTACTACAACTTAATACGATTATTTATGCAAAGTAATTATATACTCTGGAAATATATCACGAAATATAACTAGCAAACATATCGTATTGGCTGAAATAGCTTTACGTAAGTTTGTAAGTTGAAAATATATTTTACTTATCCATCAAGATGCACCGTAGACTAAGAAACATATTCACAAACACATGTAGTGTGTATGGGTGGAGAAATATGATAATAAATAAATAAGATAAAACTTAGCAAATATATAAAAAAAAAAAAAAACAGTAATACGAGTCTTCTCTCATTTTTGTGTGTATAACATAGTCGGTGATTCGCTGAGCAAGTTTTCATTTATCCCTCGATGCGATTACTTTATCTTGCGTGTCTGGAAAATTGAGGTTTAATGTGAAATCCACTTTTACAGAGTCCATTGAACGTTATTGACGATCCGAAAGGGGTTAAACGAAAATTCCTGTTTCCCGTCGATACGCAGATATTTGTCGTCTCGTTTTCAACACTTCATCGCAAAATCGCAGGGAAATTTCTGAAACAAATTTTATAGTTTCAGAAACTTCGATTCGATGTTACTGAAAATATCATTAAGAAAGTAGAACCTCGGTAGAAAGTCATTCTACGTGTCAAGTATTATACAAAACACTGGATATTTTAGATATTTTTTCATATTACATACACGCATTCTACGGAATTTTAAACTTTCAAATTTCCTATAAACGCATAAAAATCTGCAGTCTCAATGTATCCGATACGTTCGTTGATATAATAAACCCTCTGGCGATCGAAAAGTGTCTCGCGACTCGTATTAAAACTCCAGTAAGTTAGGTGTTTACGTGCTCCAATAATCCTCTTATAATCGTTTTGCAGAGTTAAAACGAGCAGGATCTGTATTATTACTGTCGTTACTTTGTCCAATGTCCCGATTTAGTGCTATGCGTCGTCGATTCTTTATCACGACAAAAACTACAGGCTTCGTTTCATCGATGTGCCGAATATTCATACGAATATGGTACCTTATTCAAGACCATTGGAAAGCTAAGAATTTATGGCACTGCTGACTGGGCCCTAACAGGGATCCAGGCCCGAAAACTCTTAAAAGGCCAACAATATCATAAACCACTAAAAAAAGCAAACTTTTATCCTTTATCCCCATCTTGAGAGGTCAACAGCGGGGCAGATGCAAAGAATCAGGTCAAGAGTTGTTGTCTTCCATCTGACAAAAACCAAAGGTCGTGGTCTGGCCGCCACACACGAGGGGCAGAGGCGCAAAGGTGCAGTCATCAAGAACAGGGTTGTTCCCTGTCTTACGACACTCTCAGGTCGTGGTCCAACCGCCGGACACGACATAACAGTCGATAATTTGTGTCATATGTAGAGGAGTTATAGAAATAAACTAGAAATAGTCAAACTCGAAGATGGTACCCGCTGGGGGTAGCCATCCATATGTTATTTAGCAATTAAGTTAGAAAATTTTACCAAATGTCCAGTTGGACAAATTGTAAAGTACAAATTAAATAACAAAAAAAAAAAAAATATGTAGAGGAAGCAGTGCCTTAATAGTTACGCATGCATAAAACCATGCAGTCCACTTTGTAATCAACTGTCTGGCCTGTAACTCCTTTCCTCCGTCATGCCGCTCACAAACCGCGAGTGTTGGGACGCGTATAGACCTTGTGGAGAAACTAAAATCTATACGTGTTGTTACATGTCTGCAAATATGGATGCCGGCTATGTCAGTTGAATAAAGTGTGAAATTTGATGACATTGATTGAGACAGAACACATAATAAATGCAAATGTACGTAATTCCTCGTTAAAAAAATATTACATTATTTTGTGTTATAACAATCAGGACAGAAACACATGGGTTTATTTAAACCGAGATTGAATGTTGTTTAACATAGAGTTATTAATTGAAAAAAGCAGGGATAAACGTTGCGAGGATTACTAGGTGTTTGGTTACTAGATTTTTTTATCAAAATTCTACATCAAAACGACAAGAAGAGATCAACTTTGAAACGTTTTAATTTTGAAAATCGTGATGTGATTATGGTAGAGGGAGAAAAATTTTAATCAAGTATACATAAGTTAGCAATGGGAATTGAAGGTGATTTATTTATCCTATTTTTACTTATTTAGTAAGCGAATCACAGAAACTTTGAAACCTGAAGTTCCAAGAATCGAGCATACGAATAGGTCAAGCAAATTGACTGAATAGAATACTAACGAGGTGAATGAATCAGAGAAGTTCATGAATTCAATTGACTAATTGCTATATTCTTTTTATATATCTCCGTTTCCTCGATTTCTCTTTGCACAAAATTGATTATCTTACCTTTTTATCGAATTGTTTCACGTGCCGCGTATTTCGAAAGTACGTAAGCGTCTCACTCCAAGATTAAAATTTTGGGCCGAAATTGCTTCTCTCTGAAATTAGAGAAATTAATTATTTAAGTCCAATGGAAATGTATTTACTATCATTTTAGAGAAATAAGTGCAAAGTAATTTGTATATTTATTCAACGATTTTTAGTAGCATTTATCTCGTTCAATTAATGTTATTTATAATTATGTTTACGTTATAATTATAACGATCATCCAGTATCTCTTCCTCCCTTAGGCAACTGGAATTTACTATGAAACTGATGTGGAAATGTATACAGAAGTCACAAAAGGACTATAAAACAACTCGGAGATTATTCAGTTCTCGTTAAAGCCTTCCATTATCTGACCGATAATCCATACTGTCTCACCGGCACTCCAAATAATCAACACTCTCCTCAAATTTACGCAAGCCAAAAATGATTGCAACGAGCGCACGCGAGTAACCGACGTGCAACAATCTTCGCTTAAGTTAATTGCAATCAGCCATTCGCCCGACCTATTCCACGGATATTTAAGAATCGCGAAAAGCAACATCGTCGACACTTTGATTCTCGTGTTCTCGTTTTATCATTTGACCTCTTTTACCCTTTTATCCGGTCGAATCGTGTACGACCGCTCGCGGAGAAACGTTTACGAGCCGCAAACGAAAATCAGCTACGTTTGCGCGCCGTTTATGCGGCACGCTCGTAGTTGCGGTTAATTTGCAACTGGCGGGGATTATTGTCTCATGGGATATTTTCGGTGTATCCATGAGCATCGATGATACTTTCGAACAATTTGGTTCGCGGCGAATAATCTTTATCTGGCCTCGTCGCGGCTATGAACGTTGTGCCAGGTAGACGGTTGTAAAATAATTATCGTAACTTTTCCCGGGCGAGAGAATGGCCATAGAACGGTTAGAAAAAAACTACGACGAGAATTAGTTTCACGTTCATTCACTTCGACCCTGTTTCCGGGCTTGTCCGCGAAAATCATTACGCGCCGTGGCAATTGCCAATTTGCATTGCGGCTCATGTGACGCGAGATGCATCGAGGAGCGCAGCGCGTTCCAATTCTCTTGTCACGAGTTTCTATCTTCGTTACGTAGATTCCTACCGTCTCTCTCCCTTTTTCAGCTTTTTCCATTAGGAAGTTGAGCGTCGCGAAGTTCGAGATTGCTGGCAGTTGTTGCTGTTCCGTATATTGCGCGCGGAGCAATGTAATATTTAAGCCTAATTGGAAGTCATTGGATCGTAGACGACCGCGATACGTTGGGTTAAATTTGAATTAGATCATTTAATGCAGTGGCTACGAGAAGTATCGGCACACATTCTTATTTTCCAACGAAGCGTTTTTCTAGCAGGTTCTATTCATTCTGTGTTCGTAGTATCACAGTTATCCGAATTGAAGCAATTTGAAACCTCTTTGCTATCGACGGCTGCATACAGTGGCCTTCCGCAGACTTGTCTCTATGTTCAAACAGCTATTATGGTAGCCGTCCGTCGAAGCTACTGCTGCGTACAAACGATCACTATAATGTACACAGTCCATACGTGTCACGTGCGAACAGTAGGTTGGCTAGTGAGATGACAATAAATTATTCATTATGGAGAATAGGAGCAATGTTCATTCATACATTATTCTAACGAGTAAATTTCGTTTCGTGCAAACAGCTTGAATGAAGAAATTCCGTTTTAAGAAAAATGTTGACGCTGTTTAAAGGTGACAAAAAAAGAAAAAAGAGAACAGAAATTCGTGAATCACATTGTTCTTTTGCCTGGACCCAGCAAGGAGAGAAGATATTAATAAATTCGAAATAAATAAAATACTTTGTACGTTACTAATTATCATACTAATCGAGTGTAAGCGTCTGTTTTAAACGTTTGTTATTTAATTAAATGCGTAATAGAAGCGTACTTACCACACTATGGAACAAGTCCGTAGATTGTAGAAACAATTCTGATGATCTTTATTTGAAAGCAAGCTGTTGGAAAAAGTTTCGAATTACCTTGCATTGCATGTAATATCTCCAATAGACGTGTAAGGATAGTTCTTTGCAAAAATTGTCTAGCTGCGTCGGAGATTTGCAATCCTTAACTCTGACAAATCCTTCAGCTATTATCTCAACGGTTACTACACTTCTGCCTTGTGTGATCGAGAATCTTGCCGGTTCGCAAGAGATTCTTGGCAATTTTCTAAAAAGCTTTCGTGCATCGAACTTGTCGCAGATCCGCAGGAAGATACTGCAGTCTAATTGTAAACTTTGGAGCGGTGCAACGTTCTTGCTCGTGAATTATAGTTTACTACCGAAGTTTACGATCTTACGCCTCGACAATTTCATGACACAAAATAGCAATGTGATTCGCGAATAGTTACAAGCGAGACATTACGAAACCTAGAATTCTTACACAGAGATGATCGTAGAACTAACAACGACGAGTGATAAGAGCAGCTCATGCTACTTCTGGCGCGATTTTAATATTATCGGTGCATTGTACATTTAAGCTAAAATTTCCAAAACTTGTAACATATCCATCTTTCTTGCTGAAAGACCTCAATATACGCCTGTTTACGCTACGGCGTCCCGCATTTTCAAGCTTAAGCGATGTAATAAGTGTTTGCATGGCGTACTTCGCGAAGATAAGTCCGATCACATTTCAACGTCATCCAACACGGGCCAGGAGGACCCTGAGAAATCGACTGAGTTCGTATCTTCGTGTTCCTGTTTTTCGAGGGTTAAGATTACTCGATATTTCAACCGAGAAAATGAATGATTCATGAAAGCAGATTAAACATAACGATCAACTTTAATAATTGGTTTCGGAAAGAGGTATGATATACCGAATTACCCCGCTGAATCGGATTTTCGAATTAAGTGCGGGTTTCTGCGCCTCTCTTGAACATTTCGAGTATAATAATAACATTAATTAATATTAAGACTAATATTAATCAAGGTAAACTCATACCTACAATAAACAAACTAATATTATTCGAATTTATCAGATTATTCCGTTCTTCGATTATTTTATATTAAGATACTTTTCCTATCCAACAAATAAGATAAAAAGCAGAAAATAAAGAAAAAATGAATTTCTCGTATTGTCCCGACGTGATCTTCGAATATTTCGAAGAATTATTTCTCGTTATTAATAATAAACATATCTATAATTTTTATAAATCTTGTTTTTCATCTCATATTTTTCCCGTACATCGAGCTTTATTAATTTGCTACTCTATTTTCTCGGAGAAGATGATTCCTACGAAATGAATCGAATATCTCGTACCCGTGGATGGCATTCACCCAATCTAACCACGAGCTAATAACATCACTGGCGAGAAATATGAAGCTGCAATCTCATAATTGACAACGGGGATCGTGTAACGACATTCGTGTGACCGCGTGACAAGTCCAATTATCCGATGAGTTGTCCCCCTTGCGCTCGTTGCGCGATGTTCCAATCTACTTGAGAACAGCCCTTAAGCACGCGTTTCGATTGTTAAGAGCTCCGTCGTCGTTTCGTTCTGTTTCGTGCACGTGCAGCTATCGTTTATTCGGTTTATCGCGACCCAACGACGGACCGAGAACCCTTCTGATAGTAGCCACGTGAAAATTCGCTCGCCATCGAATTATTTCGCCAAACGAACTATCGAATTTATTTTCCAGCCGTTTACACGTACCTCGGCTCACGTTTCATTATGTGCAATAACAGTGGCAAACGTTCCGTTTTCACAGGTTTCAGTACATTCACATCGGGCTAACAAGGTACGTAAATTGAAAGAAATTGCAGAATAAAATAATGTAACGGTCCCTGTAATTTTCGTTTTTAAAGCTAAAGTTCCATCTCGAAGCGACGTAGTTTTATTCTGCATTTTCGAGCTTCTATAC
Organism: Bombus flavifrons; assembly: GCF_040668555.2. Taxonomy (NCBI): domain Eukaryota; kingdom Metazoa; phylum Arthropoda; class Insecta; order Hymenoptera; family Apidae; genus Bombus; species Bombus flavifrons. The sequence goes on along the minus strand of NC_138455.1, from coordinate 2,344,654 downwards.
AAATAATAAACATTTATCACGAATATAATATATAAATATGAAGATTGCGGGGAAAATAACGCGATACGGACATTTTTATTCATTTCTTTATTTTGATGTATATTTTGATATCACTTTATGACTAGAAGAGGACATCTTAATATAAAACGTCATATCTATGTATGAGGAGACGTGTTTTCACCCATTAATACATAACTTTTAAACAAAGTGAATATTTAATTACGCGATGTTTCAATTTCAGTATTAACGTATAAATTAACATGGACCAGGAAATACTATGATAAAATATTAAAAACGATACATACGATGTTTGATAGTTCTTCCGTATTTTACGATAATGTTTAATTGCTGGTGGAATCAATGCACGCGAAACATTTGAATAGAGGTATACATTACTCGAAAACAATTATTAAGGTGTAAAGTGTTCCGGCAAACGAACAGGGAATTTCGTAATTGTGCGCTTTATTCGCACGATTTTCACCGCCCGCGGGTTATAAAATTCCGAACTGTTTAATCTGCCAGCAGACATTCTGCACAATAAAAAAATAATTGTTTTGTATTCGAGCGCGAAACGTGAAATTCATACGTTAAATGGTGCTTTTGTCGACAAGAAAGCCGTAACATGCCGATAAAATTGGTGGTTTTAGTTTTTATATTTGGAACCAGAACTGGGACGCGCAATTAGTAAACATTTGCAACTGGAAACTTAACAATTGAACAACTATTTGAAAAAATGTCTATATGTCTACGGCAAATACATGCAACGGAATTAAAAAGTATTCGTACATATTTTTAAAACAGAATAACTTTTTCAAAATTGGGTCAAACGACTTGATTTTTTTTGAGAAGTTAGAAGAATTAGTTTATGTGACGTGTAAAAGAATCTCTGGAAAAGTTACAAGTGGTTGCGAAGAAAAAGTTAATGGTCGCCATTTTTATCTTTTTTATCGACCTTTTTATCTGGACTTGTAATGAAAATTTAAACGTCATAATTTGGAGAATTATGTCAGGTACGTACATGCCGAGAATTTCATCGAAATCGGATAACGTTGCTACGATTTAAAAAATACAAGTCGTTTGGTCTAATTTTATAAAAATTGTTCTGTTTTAAACAGTATACGAAAACTTTCTACGCCCACTGTACATATGTATATATCGTTGATCATAAAAATATTTGAACATTTATCTCAGGACACTTTTATGCATATTACGAATACAGCATACGTATTTCTTACTAAATTATTGCACGCTTACAACTGTTACTATGTTTCTTTCGATTAATGTTCATCGCTTTTTAAAAATATTATTTAAAAAGAAATGTTCTATCAATCGAATAAACCATCTGTTTCTCAATTTATTACTCTGACAATTATTTGCTTAGCTTTAAATTTGTTTAATTGATCAAATAAAAATATAACATCGATCTTAATACAATATTTATCATATAATATTTGATACATATATATTTGAAATATTTATTTAGGAATTATGTATTTGAAGTAAATACCATTTGAAAGCAAATTGATTAAAGTGAATATAATATTATAAACAATAGCGTACGTGCAATATCGTCTCAAATTTAGCATACGTTTTCCGACAACGATCCATTTCTAATCGAGAGGCTACCGGTTTAATTAAAAACCATTCTCTCAACCTTCCAAATAAACACGCCGTGCCTCCAACCGAGGGCAATTTTTTCTCATGTGCGGGCTTTTTTCATTAACACGCAGAACTTGAGAACTGGACTGCTGTGAAAACGTGTCGCTTCGACAAATACGACTAGGATGTATCGAGCTTTGATTGATTTCGTGCTTGCTTCTCAATAAGCACACGCTTTTCATTTTTCCTTGATGCATTTGGTACAGTAACATGGACACGTTCTCTGTAGCAGAGTGTAATTAGGAGGGCGGATTGAGATGAAAGAAGTAGGACGTGTACAAATGGGATATTTAAGGCGGATTCTAGAGTTGAATTTTGTGCAGGTTGTCACGATGCTATTTCAAATTGCTATCTCGATTTGTATCCGCGATTTATTATCGTACGATATTATTTTGGCACCGCCAACAGCGTATAGAGATTTTAGACAGTCATTTGTCTAAGGATTCTCCGTGTCCAACTTCTATAATCGGAGAGTCGAACCAGTGTTGTTTGCTAACAGAAGGCATCGACATATGTCTACTGGCAGAAATGTGAATTTGAATATAATGTTAAAATACGGTGGTTCTCGAAAATATTTGAATACTTGTGGTAGAAAATTTTTATAAATACGATACTTACGTGTACGATACTTGAAAAAATTATTTATTGAAAGAAATGTTCTACATTAAGATATATTCATAAAACAAAATTTCGTGTAAGATTTACATAGATTGTCGCAATCTTCCCATGAAATTGTTTCATCCTTTAAACGTTATAAGAAATATTTTACATTGAATATTTCACACATTTTCAAACGTAATATGTATTCTATATATTTTTGCATATTTAAATTGCCCACAAAAGCATAAAAATTTGCAGCTTAATTATAATAAGATTTGAAAGACTGTAGTAGATATTCAGCATGAATATTGTTTTTCCATACCATATTACCATAATTTTTCTATTACTTTTCATATTTCCTGACGGTTATGAAATTACCAAGTTACAAAAACTCGCCGCAGAATTATCATTCTATTTTTTCTCCAATATTCCATTATGTGCCAAGATCCAAGAAGCTCTTGTATCCCACCTAAAGCATTATATCATGTCTATGTATACTTGTCGCTTTATTAGCACGTGATATTCCACACTCTGTCCTTACACTCTTGCGCTCTTTTTTCTACCTAGCACAATATTCATTCACGAGAAATGGTAAAGCAGAACTTTTTTAAACCCTCTTCAGAAATAAAAAAGAGGACGAAAAAAAGGGACTGCATTTCGAGAGAGAAACCCTTGTAACAAAGCCGGCCGATGAACGTAGTAACGAAAAACGTCAATTGACCTTCTTCCTGGCTTACAACCCTCCATCATAACCCGTCACTCTAGCCGGCGATGGCTTAACGATGGGCATTTTTACACTGTCATAACCTGGGATAACAAGTTCCCGATTTAGCCCGAGGGCCAACCTCGACAACCGCCACTGATCGTCTCTCGAGGCTCTATATCAAGTCGTAGACGGCCTACGCCCATGTCTGACCACGCTCTACCAAACTGGACGATCGTATATCCTCGCTCAAAGTATTAGAACATCTGAGTGATCTTGTCCAGAACATGATAATTAATCCGGATTGTTAGGGACGTAGCTAATCGATCAGAATCTTTTACTTATTTCCTGCTATATATTTTGAATATATATATGTCGGAGAGGAAAGAACACCGGAGCCTCTGGAATGCTGGATAATCCCGCAACATTGTAACCTAGAGCCTACTATAGCTGTAATTAAACAATTGTAGTTATTCAACCTAATTGTAATTGTCCGAGATTTGTGATAGTGAGCTTGGGCTCGAGGCGACAGTCGGTCGCCAACGTGCCCGCGGTCAAGGGATGAACGTTTTGTCTAACAAAGGTATGAAGTAATTCTATAGCTCTCCTTAAAAGAAATATCTCTGGCGACACACGACAGTAAACATTCCAACGGTCTCTGTCCCGTGGCCACACGCAGTTCCTATTCTTCGAGAAAGATGATTGCCAGATGTCGATGTCTCTCCACAGTACGTGACCAGCTAGCCCGAGGGCCGTTATAAACACTAATATCTAGTTACCTAAAGTCCTTCGAACAGATAAACAGTCTTTGTCCCAACTACGGGAAGATAGGGGAGATCTATTTCTTTCAACGAACGGCGTCTCCCACTAGCAACTTTCCCTCGAGGGCGGCTAGCATCTTTTCCAACCACCGATATGGAAATTGACCAATTAGCAGCAACGCCAATTTCCCTTACTCCCGGAACGAAGACTATCCTCGACGAATCCGATGATCTCGTGCCCTTAGACACACCCCGATATAGTTTTCCTCTGTGGCATCATCGGGACGGAAAAGTCATTCTTTCACGCGATCTCGTCAACTGAAGGAAGTAACGTTCTTACGAATTATTGTGCGGACTTAGACTTCGCGAACACGTTCAACCATCATCCCTCTGACCGCGGTTTCGTTATCGAACCCGAGACCATTGTTACTAGTATCGCGGGTGCCTAATCACCACAGTCGATTGTTAAACTTGTATCATCCGTGCCTGTGCTAATAAGCTGTGTCTTTATTATATCGCAACGATGGCTAATTTCAATGAAGACTCACCAAACACCCACAATCCTGACCCCAACGCTACTCCGACATCAGAAGTGGGATCAGAACCGTTTAAAGCGCTACAAGAGCAAATGGCCCTTATGCGCGAGTTAATTCAGACGCTAGCGCACAAACCGGGGGAGCAAGGACCGAGTGCGGAATCTAAGAATGCAACGTTACCACGTTTTGACCCCGAAGGCACAGGCGCCGATCCATCTGCGTGGTGCGCGCATGCTGATCTGATTTTGAAAGACCACCCGATGCAAGATAGTGCTTTACTTTCCGCTCTAAATCGCGCCCTAAAGGGTTCTGCTGCGCATTGGCTTTCGCAAGTGGTGCGCGGTGGAAAGCTTACCTGGCCAACGCTTAAGGAACAATTTCTCTCGCGTTTTGGTGGCAGAGAGACAGCCGCTTCGGCGTTAATAAGGATATCCAGAGAACGACCGTCGGAGACTGAATCTCCGGGAGCGTACGGTAGTCGCCTCCGCTCCATGTTGCAGATGAAGTTGCAAGATCTAACGATGCCCGAAGTGATCAACGCCCTCGCCCTTTATATACTGAGTTCACAAGATCAACGCTTTCAGCGACTAACGCTCGCGAATAATATCAGGACGGAGGACCAATTTCATGATGAAATGAGGATTCTCCCTTACAACGATCAGCCGACATTTTCGTCAAGAAATCCACCGGCGGAACCCGAAGCCAAAAGACGCAAGCTGTCGGCCCACCACGTGATGTGCCTCTACTGTGGTAAACAAGGACACAGAATAGCTGAGTGCCGCCGTAGGATGCAGAGAGAACAGCGAGGAAATACGCAACGCCCGGAAGGAAGACAACCGGCAACATCGCCCCAGGTGGTTTGCTTCAAGTGTAAGGCGGAGGGCCATATCGCACCAAACTGTCCGCAACAACAAGACGGAAAATCCAGCCCCAAGAACAAACTCCGAGTCGACGTCTGTGTGATGAAGCCGCCAGTTGGTAGTTTGAGTCATCTGGGTGAGTCGTTTCCGTTTTACTTCGATTCCGGAGCCGAGTGCTCATTAGTTAAAGAATCTGTAGCCTCGAAATTTTCCGGTAAGAGAACGACAGATGTAATAGCAATGCACGGAATCGGAAATGCCTGCGTTAAAAGTACGTCCCAGATTTTGTCCGTCGTACGTATTAGCGATTTTACATTGGAGATAGCTTTCCACGTCCTTGACGATAGTCATTTAAAGTACGATATTATGATTGGTCGCGAGATAGTAAGCCAAGGATTCGATGTAATTATTACGCCCAACGGCCTCGATATCCGCAAAACGAAGACAGTCAATGCTTGCCATAAAACCGTCGAAAATGGGATTGACTTTAATAAAGTAGACACCGAAGTATGTGGTAATGATAAGAGCCGATTGATTTCTATTCTCCAAAATTTTAAAGAGTCATTTATTACGGGCTTCCCGCGTACTCGCGTAAATACGGGCCAGTTAGAGATTCGATTAATTGATCCCAACATCACCGTACAAAGAAGTCCCTACAGACTCAGCGAGGAAGAACGAAGAACAGTGCGAGAGAGAATCAGCGAGTTAATCGAGGCAAAAATCATAAGACCCAGTAGTTCGCCGTTCGCGAGCCCCATGATACTCGTGAAGAAAAAGGACGGCTCAGATAGACTGTGTGTAGATTTTCGAGCGCTAAACAAAAACACGGTCGCGGATCGGTATCCCCTACCCCTCATCGCGGATCAGATCGCGAGATTGCAAAAGGCGAGATACTTCATTAGCTTAGACATGGCCAGCGGGTTTCATCAGATTCCTATTCATCCTAATTCGACGGAGTATACGGCGTTCGTTACCCCCGACGGACAGTACGAGTACCTAACCATGCCGTTCGGATTGAAAAATGCACCTTCCGTTTTTCAGAGGGCCATTCTCAACGCCTTAGGCGACCTTGCGTATTCATACGTTGTTGTCTACTTGGATGACGTTCTAATTATTGCCGACTCGATAGATCAAGCCCTAGAAAGATTGAACACCGTATTGGATACCCTCGTAAAAGCCGGATTCTCTTTCAACTTTTCAAAATGTTCTTTCCTAACGACCTCGGTACTTTATTTGGGGTATGTAATCCGTGACGGAGAAGTTCGCCCTAACCCGGGTAAAATACACGCCTTGAGCTCTTTACCTGCGCCAACGACCGTCACACAGCTCAGACAATTCATAGGGCTAGCCACTTACTTCCGAAAATTCGTCCCTAAATTCTCACAGATAATGAAACCCTTGTACGCGCTTACTTCCGGTAACAAAAGCATAGCTTGGACGGATAAACATGAAAAAATAAGGCAAAAGGTAATTTCCGTCCTGACCGAAGCACCGGTGTTAATGATATTCGACCCCAACTACCCGATAGAACTACATACCGACGCTAGTTCTGAAGGATATGGGGCCATTTTGATGCATAAGGTCGAAGGTCAAAATAGAGTAGTAGAATATTACAGTAAAAAGACTAGCCCCGCGGAATCCAGATACCATTCCTATGAACTGGAGACGTTGGCGGTTGTAAACGCCGTCAAACATTTCCGTCATTACCTACACGGACGAGAATTCCTCGTTGTCACTGATTGCAACTCCCTAAAGGCATCCAGTAATAAGGTACATTTAAGTGACAGGGTTTACAGATGGTGGGCCTACCTGCAAACTTTCACCTTCGACATTATGTATCGGGAAGGCAAACGAATGGCTCACGCCGACTTCTTTTCGCGGAACCCCGTAGACTCGGATCACCGTAAGATCGACAAAATCGCCGAAAAGGAAATCAATCTGGCCGAAATCTCCGACGATTGGCTCTTAGCGGAACAACGTCGCGACCCCCAAATCACCGAAATTGTTGATAAGTTGCGGAACGACGAGCTTGCGGAAGACATCGCGAACACCTACGAACTACGATCCGGCACCCTGTACCGTAAAATACAAAGAAGGGGCAGAACTCTCTGCTTGCCCATTGTCCCAAGGGGCTTTAGGTGGTCCGTGATCAGCCATGTACACCAGTCAATCATGCACTTAGGATGGGATAAAACGCTCGAGAAACTATACGAGTATTACTGGTTCGAAGGAATGGCGAAATACGTTCGCAAATTCGTTGAGAACTGTCATGCTTGTCGAGTTTCTAAGGCCAGTTCCGGCAAAATACAAGCCGAACTACACCCCATACCTAAGACCAGCATACCTTGGCACACGGTTCACATGGATATCACGGGCAAACTAAGCGGTAAAAACGACGCGAAGGAATATGTCATTGTGCTGGTCGACGCCTTCACCAAGTTCGTATACTTGCACCACACCCGTAAGATAGACTCCCTTAATACCATTAAAGCACTCAAGTCCGCTATATTCTTATTCGGCAGCCCCTGTCGGGTAATAGCGGACCAGGGAAGATGTTTTACGGGCAAAGAATTTCAAGACTTTTGTAGAGATAAAAATATTAAACTCCACTTAATAGCAACCGGTGCTAGCAGGGCCAATGGACAGGTAGAGCGTATCATGGGTACGCTAAAAAATACGTTCACAACAATAGAAACGACCGGACGGTCCTGGCAAGACGCGATCGGGGAAACACAACTGGCTTTAAATTGTACCCCCAACCGCGTGACTAAGTCGAGCCCATTGGAACTGTTAATCGGTAAAACAGCGAGACCCTACGGCTTGTCCGTACCCGACAATATCGAAGAAAGAGAAGTAGATATCTCCCACGTACGGCGACAGGCGATAAAAAATATAGAAGCAAGTGCCAAATACGATAAGGATAGGTTCGATAAAAATAAGGCTCAAGTAGTTAGGTTTAACCTTGGTGAGTTTGTGTTACGTAAAAACGAGGAAAGAAACCAAACGAAGCTAGATCCGAAATTCAGGGGTCCATTTAGGATAACAGAGATTTTGGAAGGAGATAGGTACACCTTAGAAACCTTGGACGGCAAAAGATCATATAAGGACAGACATGACAGACTGAGGAAGATGCCAGACAGCAGCGTTCCCGCTGAGTTAGACGTCTACGATGATGACAACGACGGTGATAATAACGATGCAAGTTCACGGACCTCAGAGGATCATTAATACCACGTTGCGGCTGTGCATCCAGTGTGGTGCTCTGCGCCTTTGTAATACGTCCAGTGGGACATTCTGCGCCTTTGTAATACGTCCAGTGGGACATTCCGCGCCTTTGTAATACGTCCAGTGGGACACTCTGCGCCTTTGTAATACGTCCAGTGGGACATTCTGCGCCTTTGTAATACGTCCGGTGGGACACTCTGCGCCTTCGTAATACGCCCAACGTAGTAACACGATCCAACAATCTGAGACTCACCCGTGTACGGAATCGAAAATGATCTGTCGTGTCGTTACGGTCTGACTGATAACTCACGGAATGCAACTAGCACTTTGAATATAAATTATAACGCCACTAATTCTAGTTCTCTTTCATTTCCTTGCTTGTCAAACCCCTGAACAGAATCTCGTTGCCGAAATGGACCTTTGACTTATTTGGAACATGTAATTGAATGGTAAATAATATCAGCTACGTCGAGTCTAATGTAAAAAAATACAATATTTTAGCTACACACGAGGACGTGTGATAGTCAGGATGGCCGTGTCGGAGAGGAAAGAACACCGGAGCCTCTGGAATGCTGGATAATCCCGCAACATTGTAACCTAGAGCCTACTATAGCTGTAATTAAACAATTGTAGTTATTCAACCTAATTGTAATTGTCCGAGATTTGTGATAGTGAGCTTGGGCTCGAGGCGACAGTCGGTCGCCAACGTGCCCGCGGTCAAGGGATGAACGTTTTGTCTAACAAAGGTATGAAGTAATTCTATAGCTCTCCTTAAAAGAAATATCTCTGGCGACACACGACAGTAAACATTCCAACGGTCTCTGTCCCGTGGCCACACGCAGTTCCTATTCTTCGAGAAAGATGATTGCCAGATGTCGATGTCTCTCCACAGTACGTGACCAGCTAGCCCGAGGGCCGTTATAAACACTAATATCTAGTTACCTAAAGTCCTTCGAACAGATAAACAGTCTTTGTCCCAACTACGGGAAGATAGGGGAGATCTATTTCTTTCAACGAACGGCGTCTCCCACTAGCAACTTTCCCTCGAGGGCGGCTAGCATCTTTTCCAACCACCGATATGGAAATTGACCAATTAGCAGCAACGCCAATTTCCCTTACTCCCGGAACGAAGACTATCCTCGACGAATCCGATGATCTCGTGCCCTTAGACACACCCCGATATAGTTTTCCTCTGTGGCATCATCGGGACGGAAAAGTCATTCTTTCACGCGATCTCGTCAACTGAAGGAAGTAACGTTCTTACGAATTATTGTGCGGACTTAGACTTCGCGAACACGTTCAACCATCATCCCTCTGACCGCGGTTTCGTTATCGAACCCGAGACCATTGTTACTAGTATCGCGGGTGCCTAATCACCACAGTCGATTGTTAAACTTGTATCATCCGTGCCTGTGCTAATAAGCTGTGTCTTTATTATATCGCAACGATGGCTAATTTCAATGAAGACTCACCAAACACCCACAATCCTGACCCCAACGCTACTCCGACATATATATTATATTTTTGGGTTGAAAGTGATTATTAGAATGCCGATGTTTGTACACATTAAAATTTTTGTAAACACAGATGAAGAAATAGAATGCAAACCGAGATTTGTTTTATTCACCGAACATTCTAACACGTATCCTTTGGGTATTATATATATTTTGTTGTTATCCTTATTATTGCCTCTCTTTGAACCTGATAAAAAATCTACATTTCCCTTCACAAATGACGATACATAAAACTGGATATATTTTATTTTTATATTATATACACTCTGTGTGTCTTTATAGTTTTAAATCTCCCGTGAATGCACAAAAATCCGCAGTCTAATTATAATAAATACGATTCGCTAGATCTGAAGAGGCATACCTGTGCAGGAATACTTCATGATTCTACTACTCGCGCAGTTGGTTTAAGACAAGGTCAAACCAGTCGAGATTATAACGTTCTTTTATTTATCGAGCCCCTCAAACGGCACATCGGGGAATTGCCAGACGGGGGAACTCGGACTCGAGCATTTTTCATTAATGGGAATAAGCTGCGTGAAGAAAGTGGAGTTTCATAGTCAAGGGCTGAGAATACATGGACAGAGGGGTGGATCCGAGGGTAGTTTAATTGGCGGAAACATTTCGGAGAGGAAGGTTCCTGTTTCTTACGTAGGTGGGTGAAAGATCTTTTCGGCTACAAACGACGGATTTAGTGGACGCGATTTTGTGCGTATGGCTGGTTTAATTGGTATCGACCACTTAATCTGTCCTTGAAAGCGAAGATTAATCGATGTACGAACTTTCGTGGGAATGAATATTGTATGGTTGCAATATCTTTTGGGATTCTATATGAATTATTGATATAAGAAAAGAATATTTTGTGTTCTCGTTGTAGCTTCAAAATCTAGTAATATTACGTTGTGATGTTGTCATTTTTATCTTTTATGTTGATCTCAGGTGGATTATTATTATACGTGTTTATTATTATACGAGGAATTCGTAATTGTCAGTTATATTAACCCCTTAACCTACGATTTACGTTCGAGAATATCCGTAATATTTACGCCTGTTTCGATCATCTACTACGGGCTATGCTCGTAGTTGTAGGTTAAGGGGTTAAAACCACTTTAAGTACAAGTACAGAGATAGTGTATGCCGGTCGTAATCGTCGCACGCCCAATGCTACTGTTCAACTCTACGCTCGCTATTCGGCTCTATGACTCGCTATAATGATTGTCCTAGAGAGCACGTTCGTCTACTTGTATCGACCTGTGGTATTACAAAAAGTTCGAATGTAACTCTGGTTCACTCCAAGGCACAATAATATGAGTCTCTTTCGATTCGAATCTTTCTTTGATTCATGTGCCGCTACAGATCTATTCGGATACGAATGTCCAGATCCCAAATGTATCTACATGTGTTGTACGAACGTAATTTCAAATTACTGCGTTATAATTCATTTTCACAAATGCACAAAATAAAAGAAACAAAAAAAGTAAACGGACATTTATTCAGAATCAATCCACTGATCGTTTGTCCAAGCAAACCATATTCTCGACTGAGTTTTCGGATTATACTTGCTGTGTTAGAATGTGTTACGTGTCAACTGCTGGTAAGCTTTCTGTCACGATTACTTTCGAAACTTATTGCAGTTCGCTGCAAATTTCTCCCACACTAGGCTTTCGCGTGAGAGATATATTTTCGAGCCAAAACGACGTCCGCAAACACGGTCACGCCGCACGGCAACTCGATCTGATTTCCCCGAGCGAAATCTTTTCGAAGAATGATCGTTCGCTTTTTGCGCGGCTGCATCAATGGATTTTGACGCTTCGACTGAATCCGGTCGCGTATAAAATCGACATCTGAAATTCCATATTCCGGTGGCTGTCACAGGCTCGGAGACCGAGGCGACGAATTTTCGAACGATGGATGTGTCGCGTTAAGCTTCTATGTAGCAATTAAACGATTTTCGAATCAATCGATGCAATTGCATCTGCATGATGCGAGGCGAATTAAAATTAACCCTTGCGCGAAACTGTGGCCCCGAATGTTTTGCAAATCAGCGTGAGTAATGAAGGGTTTAATACACGTGTGTGATAACTGATTTTATAATAGGAAAATATTTGAGATAAAACGTAAAAAGAGGCAATAATTCGAAATTGATTTCATTTGCCTCCGAAAAATTCCTTAGGATATAGTGGCTCTTATTAATATTACACTATAGTGTTGAAGAGATAATTGCTCTATATATTTTTTTATAATAGCGTTATTGAATTAATTATTCTTTAGTATGTTAAAATTCTTATCGCGATTGATAGAATATAAATTATATTTATTTTGTGCGTATAGGCTTGTGCATAACAGACTATAAACTAAAACGGCGAAATTTTAAATCCTTTCAAACTTTATCAGTATAATCGCGATAGATACGTATCATTATAATGCTAATGACACTTCAAAATGTTTTCCTAACATATACAATATATACAGTGGCTACAAAATGCATTTGAACACCATTACTGTAGCATTTACATACTAATTAATTAGGTCCAAGTATTACGCGTGAACTTTCGTATCACGTAGTAGTATTCTCATATGCGAAATGTTATATTATGAAAATGAAATGTATGAAAATGAAATGCAAAAAATGTAGAATGTTCAAAAAACTCTTAATTATGAAATAAGGGTACAAATACCTTTTGTAGCCACTGTGCATAACAGTTTTCTATGGTAAACGTTCAATTATTATATTTTTAGAGAAGTTTAAGTTCGTTTATTTTTCTAAGACACCGTGTATACCATTATCTCACTCGTGATTCACGTGAAAGTTAACGATGCATTTTAGAAGAAATTCGATTGATTCGATCAATGCCATTAATAAACATAACCAGACAATTTATAGTCACTTTTACCGTTATGTACTAAATTACTCTCAATACTAGCATCGAAACAAATATAACAAAACGATCGTCGTTAATGTCCTCCACTTTCCACTAATTACTGTCACCGTTTACCATTACCAAACAGATAAAACTATATCCGTTAATTTTATGCGGTATTTTACGCGGATACGATACGATCCTATAAATAATCAAGCGCTCACTCGAAATCCGCCAATGTTTCCAACTCGCATGTCATTATTCTTGTCACACGGGAATTATATGCAAATAGACACGTATTCCGCGCGAATTCCTTTTCGATCCGGCCATTGTCGATAATAGGGAAAGAAATAGCGATAAAAAAGGAAACCGAGGGATAAATTGAGAAAGAAAATTGGATATACAAGAAATTAGCCATGCGGAACGCACGCGTGCCGGATCGGAAACGGAAAGAAGAGAAACAAAAGCTCGAAGAGGAAAAACAGTGACTGTCTGGGGGCCAATAATCGAACGCAGCTTCCCACATGTTATGCGATATTATATTATACAACAGCGAAATATATTAACGAAATGGCGCGATTCTGATAAGAAACATATATAAATATAACGCATTTAAATATTAGTTTAAAGATTAGTATTTGCGTTTTGATGCACTTAACTCGTCAATTGTCTTAGACGAACGAATGGCTATTTTTCGATAAATGATATGTCGATTAAAAGCTTAATTACGTTATCATAAACTGTTTGAAGCACTTCCGATAATATAACAAAAAGAATGTTATAAATAGCAGGATCTAAAATCGCTAAAAAATGCTTCTTTCTATAAAAAATCACGGTCATCTTGACTTTGTCGAATGACATCATATATTTTTGATTTCGTAGCGTTGTAAATGATGTCAATTTAAAAATCGTGCACATCATTTCATCGCATTCATTGACAAACATCGCAGAGTGTATGTTATTAAAGGATTTTAATCATCTGAATTTGACAATTGCGAGGGTACAAACGCCAAATAATCAATGTTTTATTGGTAATCCACGAATAAGTTTACAGTCATGAAAAATAAAGCAAATGAAGTAAAGTAAAAGAGATAAGTAGTTGACTTCTACCTAATGACCCGACAACACAATCATAAGTACGTCGATCCGCTTTGAATAATAATTCAGGTGATTTCCATCCTGTCATTTATTTTCCTGTCATCCTTCTGTCTCGAGAGGAAGTTTATTGTTGCGATACCGGTTAAGGTGAAAAATAACTGTATGCTCGGAGGTGCATTACAACATGCAGATGCGCTTAAACGGTGATCCATTTTCATCAGATGAATTAAACGCGTGTCTGTTTTAATGCGGGAATCGGTCGATCCAAGCTTGCACGTTTCCTCGAAACGAACGCAAGGAAGTTCGACTGGAATTAGTTCAACAAGTAGCGAGCGGATCTGGTTGGCTTAATTTGCAGATAAATGGCACAGATGATATTCTTCGCTACTTTCCAGTATTTGATTTCCGTTCGTTTGAATAGATTTTCAGCGTAGAAATAGTAATAATAGATATTCGTGTACATTCATATCTTATGGATATTTAGTTCAATTTTAGTTTTATATCTAGTCAAATTAATTTAGTTAAAAAATAAAAAAATAAAAATTGAATCTTCGCAAAAAACTACAACTTAAAAATCTCCACACTAACGATCCATTTCTAATAATTCGCAAAATATTCATAACGAAATGCAACATAAAAGTTCCATCATAAAAAAATTTACCCTGTAAAAGAGTCATTTTTCTCAAAATCATCTTTTTTTTTATTAGATACGCCTATTTGAATTAACACGGCAGAATATTCGTCAATCGCTTATCACAGATTTTAAATCAGTTAATTTCCAGTTTATCCTTAAGAAAATTTGAGAATTCTTCGGTACTGAATTCTTTGTAAAATAACAACTCTATTAGGAGTAACTTGACTCGAGCGACGCGACGAGCGGAAACTGGAGAAATTCTCGTTTCTGTTCGGAATCGAAATACCTGGTCGGCGAATTCAACGTCGGTGGCCTTTGTACACGAACGATTCATTCACTTCGTTTCTCCAATGTGCAGGAACATCAAAGAATTTCTTCGTCAGACTTCCTTTTTGTCGCACTAACCACCGAAATGTATTCTTTCTATTTATCTTGCGCATTGTACTCACGAAGCGTCCTCCACAGCTTTCCTTTCAGCTTCAACATGCTACACGCACGCCGGGCTAAGTGGTTTTCGTCGAGGGATGTAAAAACATAGGCGACTGTTCTCATGAAGTGATCCTGCCCTGCATGTATCACGATTCTTCCTCCTTATTATTATTCGGGAATGTTGACATTATTCAGCGGGAAACACGTCAACGGAGAAGTATCGTGATTTCGTACGAGATAACATGTAAATAAGATTGCAGCATCTACGATGTTAGTCAAGCTGATGAAGCGGTATAATTTACAGCGGAGTAACGAGGGTTGTTCAATTTCTTGGAACACCGACTATAGTTTGATGTTTCACAGATTTATCGATGTTGCAAAGTTTTGACATTCGATATTGTATGTTAAACTATGTTCTCGTCAATGAATTCTGAAAACAAGTAACTTTCTTCGAATTTTGTAAGAAAAATATTGTTTTACACGAATCTGGAAATCAACGTACAAGATTACGTTCATCAACCGATTTTACACTTAATAAACGTACCGGCATGTTGAAAATTCGCATCGCAAGTTGAGAAATATTGAAATAAAATTAAATCCTTTTCCATTTACAGATTTACAGTCTTTCTTTGAAAAATTGTTAGTGTTTCTCTTTAATGAATTGTTTCAAATTGCTTCTACTTAGTATAATATAATGGAAGAATGAAATCATTGCAGTTCCTTTTCACCGTAATCTTGCAATTAAAATACGTCTTGTTAAAGATAAACAAATGTTAGAATAGTTTTGAGTGGTAACGTTTAAGAATAATTACCACTCATCGTCGATAAGAAGTACATAATTAAAAATATTTAACGCAAAACCGTAGTTACGTCGTCTGGTAGGTTTCGTTAGCAATAAAAAGTCCGCAACGTTTTAAAAGCACGCTAACTTTGCGAGTAAGTGTAAGTAGTACGTGTAACCCTTCACGCGTAAATTTTAATTTCCTCGTCGAAAATTCCTCGAAATTGTTAAGACACCGCAGATGTTTGTATTATTCAAATTCGCGGGTAATGCTGAAAGGATGATGTAGCGCGTTTAAAGTACTAACTCGCAACAATGTGAGGCATGAAAACTTCAGTGTCGTAAATTATCCGCATGTGCTGCTTTCGGTGAGAACAGTACCGAACACGAGCGATATTTTCTTTTGCCAACACTGTGTTTACAACCTTGTTTCCTGAACATTTCGCAGCAACGCGACGTTCATATTAGCGAACAAATATACGAGAGAGAGGAAACGGCTATTCGCATCTAATACGTCCAGCGATTGTATTTACGGCGAATTGGAGTGTCCCCGCGATATATTCAAACGATGCTGGTACGGTTTTCTCTATCGTATAACAAAACACTATGCGAGTTATGCAACGTGGCCAACTCAGTTATTTCAGAAATATAGCTTCAACGAAATAAAGCTTTTGCGCTAAACTTGCATAGTACCGTGAGGTATGTAATAATTGAAGATCACGAGAGGACGTAAGTACAGTAGTGAGTGCAAAAGATATTGGTACATATATACAATTATTTTCCAATGAAAGCACTTTTTTTATCAGCTTTTACATTTCATTTCCGTAGCGCGAAATTTTTACAACCATATAAGGAAAATATATCTATCTCTTTTCACTTATTTATTGTAATACTTGCCTTCCGGCTTTCGATGATTTCTGGCTTATATCGCATTAACTTATCCTACATATTATCTACCTCTTATACTTATTACTTTGTCGCAATTGCTCTTTGATGCTTTTCCTTCCTGTACATGTACATATATTATTAGCATTCATATACAATGTATTATTTCCTTTATTCGATTGATTGAATTCTGATTGTAAGGATTTAGTATGGAACTAATAACAAAGTACGATGTAATTAAAAAACTCGAAAGTGATGTTACTGCGACAGAATGATGAAAAATATATAAGATTGGAAAAGCCACAAAAGCTAACATTAAAAACAAAAACACTATATCGAAAATTATCTAAAGCACACGGATTTCTTGGATATTGGCAACAGTAAAGAAAATTTAAATATACGGACGTAATAAAATGGTTTTATCGAGACAAAGACGATGATAATGACGACCTTATTCCGCTGGAAACAGCAAACGGAAGTGATAATGGTTTTCATGCCGAAGCGTTTGTTGTATTCGAAAAAGGGCTCCGATGGTTGGAAGTACAAAAAGAATGTAACTCTATGCAGTTACTTATGTTAGAAAAATCATGTGACTTCGTAGCTAAAAGGATACGGGATTCGTAATGAATATTTAAAGAATCTGTCGACTAATCTTAATCTGTATTTGAATGAATGAAATTTCACATGGGAAAAGTAATTCTATTATTCGAAAATTCCATTATCAGAACAACTTTTATCTTCTTATTAGTTCGAATAAGCAAAACTCTACTGTAATTAGTATGTAAATGCTACAATAAATATAACGATGTGCTAATACCTGTCGTAGCCACTGTACATTTTCATCGATTTTTTGACTTCGATATCACTTGATGATTAAACAGGGGGATCTTAACGTGACATAATTGAAAAAGAAAATAACCTGCTGGAGACAAAGAAAGAAGTAGCGTGAAAGAAGTTTAACTAATATTTATCGGCGGTTTTATATACGTAGATAATATTCATGGTAATATGGGTAATATAACTAATGTAAATATACTATTTAATATTAATAATATAGCAATATGATGATATAAGTAATAGGAAATATAAGTAGTCATAATATAGTTAGAACGAGATCAATGGAATTTCGTGAAAACAGTTTCACGAAAATTTTCACGAAGGTAAACAGAGAAAATTAGCACGAACAACTAGTGCTTTCAACGAATACGATAACGATAGCAAACAGTCAAATCCATTTAGCTTATGGTATGATAGTGATAATTAAATATCTACTTCTGTTGTCACGTTTTAGCGCCGGAACAGCCGGTCAATGATACGTTCGGGTTTTCAGTTGGCCTAAATAACCTCGTTTCGCACAATTTGCAATTATTTGATAATCCGTTAACATGGTCGGTTTAATTGATTACTAATTTATTAACCCGAAGAATTCATTGAAATTACTGGAATTGAGAGAGATTATTATCGGACAAACCGCTACGATATATGTATATCGGCGAACGTGTAAGGGGGGGGGGGGCATTGTTCCATCGGCACAATGCACTGTGCCTGAAATGCTGCCGGTAAATCAATTTTTCGAATTCCCTTGAAAGCAACCAAGAAAAATTTCGTCCGCAAATACGCTGTTCGAATCTCAGTGTATGATCGTTGGATTTCGACGATACTCGCGGTATTAGGTTGGTCATGTGAAACTTCGTTTTTTTCAAATAACAGTCTGACCACATGTAATTTTTCTAGAATATCGTATGCATATTTAAACAAAGTAATTTGCACAAGATTCGATGTATTTGACCAAGGACCACATAGTTAAATGCGATTATTGTTAATATTGAATACACGAATTCTTGATAATCTATGATTTAAAATTAAATAATCTTCGAGAGGCTTGAGTAATGTCAATAATTTTTCATTTTCTTATACGTGTTCCAATATTTGTGAAGCTACAGGAATATTATGAAGTTTGTAACTTTTTTAATTACGAAAAAATACGAGTAACGTAATTACCTGCATAAAAATCCGGATATAAATTATTTGTAGAACAACACGATCAAAATGAAATTCGTGGAAATTCTCTGTGGAAAAAAGCATCCGTTGCCAATTATTAGAATGTTGATTATATCTATGAATATTGGATGTACGATATCATAACTGTAACGTCAAGACTTAAATTACAACACACTTCTATTTCCTCTCTAAGTGAAAAATTAAATTCAATTACCATTTTGCCGGAATAATTTCCCAGCTGTAAAATATTTAAAAAATCCTGTAATATGGTATCTCATACTGTTCTCGTGCGATATTATCACTCCTTCTGCTGTTTGCTTTTTATTTAGTTAAAGAGTCAAAGAGAAAATTATTACGATATACTTAAATTGTAATGAACATTAATTGTAAAAACATACTTGCTAATGGTCTTAGCAATTATGTAATAATATATTGGTGAGAAAAATTTCACTTTATTTTACTTCCATCAAAGTCAAATGTCAAATGAATTGGTTACATATAATAAGAAATGTTAAATTATAAATTCTCCTATCGGTCATTTTAACCGGTTTAATAGTTCTAGCATTAGAATGATCGCTCATTCCAAAACAACATATCGTTTAATCAAAGTATCGACTAAATGAACCTATCCATCCACGAACGACAGACAGAAGCTTCCTTAGTAGCTCTTGAAGCATTATGCGATCGTAAATTATACGGAGCTTTGGAGGAATTATCGTTGTTGGACCACCATACGGTGCACATAGGGGAAAACTCGATTCGTATATCGGTGGGACGTACATACGAGTATCGGACACTTTGTCGTTTACGAATAACTTACCGGACCATACGAATTCACAGGTTGTATCCGATTTTCAGGCAGACCTCTTTAAAGCGTATCGAATCTTAGCGAAGGATGTAAATAGAGGTGCAACGTAGACTGAATTTGCACGGGGTAAAAACTGCTGAACGAGGAATGAAAACAACTCGTCCGTGTTAACCTTAAGCCGCGGCAGCAGCGGTTGCATTCAATCACTATTGAAATGTGGCTTTCTTATCGCATGGAAACGCGTACGTATTCAGCGTGTTACACACGTACCACCCGTCTGTATCGCGCCATATTGAGATTCTTCATCGTTTCCGTCTGTGACGTGGTAAATACCTTACGTATCGACCTTTTATACTTGTCCGCTTATCTCAATGGATTTTCCACTCGGTTAACGCGAAAGGATATTCGCCCTCTTGCTTTGTGATTTACCTGCAAATTGCAATCACTAGATTTGAATGGAAATGGGCCATCCTATCGCTGCTCTTCGTAATACGTCAAAGCGATTGTTTTGATCTTTCAAACGCCTTAATTCGTACTTTCATTTGTTTTCGACACAATTGTATGTGTTTGTTCGTTTTCTTTTCTTTTTTTACACGTTTGACGCATTTTGGTGTAATTCGTGGACACATCGAACGATGGAACTGGAATACAGCGTAATTGGATAACAAATGTCCTCGGAATGACATAATCTAGGAGAGCCGTAGGATCTTGAAGTCAGACTGTATTGAATTTAACGACAAAATCGTTTGTGTCTGGCCGTGTTAATTCGGCCGTGACGATTCCGCTCCGTGACCCACATCCACCGAGCATATTATCTTGTTAAATCACCGAAATCACTCGTTTCACGAACGAAAGCCCATTAACGTGCTCTTTCTGTCCATCATTGCAAGGGAGAGTTTTATCTGAAGGGAGGCCGGGGTTGGATCAAATTATTTCATCGAATCGAACGGTATTCCGGAGGTGCTTAATCGACAACGTCCTCCCGTTCTTTTCGAAATACATTTTTCCGACCAACTTGACAGAACCCGTTGTCCAGTTTCCTATAATACAAAATTGCTTTTTTGAGATTGCGTGTCCCATTGGAAGTTATATTTCATAGCCGAAATAGAAAAAAATCCTAAAGTCAATTGCAAAAGCTCGTACAGTTTTCATACTATAAAATTCAGTTGCTTTAAAAAAGATTTTATGACGAGCGGTGTATTAAGCAAAAAGCTGGTTTTAGGGTAAAACGCACTTTCATATTTTAACAATGTTAATATGTTATATGTTAACAACGTAACAGGCAACCACCGTGAAGTGTTAAATCATTGATAAGCAACGCTTCGTTATTGTTGAGATTATCTGATAGAGGAACGCGTGAATGATCTTTTAATAGAAATACGTATTGATGTAAACACAAGTAAGCAGAGGACATTACCAAAAAATTAACCTTGGTGTGTAACCCTAGCTGAAGATTGCAAGAAACAGCAACAAAAATCTACTTATAGCTCTTTTGTTTCTAGACCTTGTAACCCAAAAACAACATTCATATTCAAGGACACAATAATATGGACTTCTCCTCTTTTAATTGTTTTTTGCTTCGCTAAATTCTACTTTCTTCGTAACGGCGGTGTCCAGGTCACTGGTATACAAAAGAAAAAGATGTAGAGTTTTCCTAATAGTAATTCTTTGAACAGTTGTTAAAAGCTACAAATTTTGAAACCTTCAAAGTCAAATCCTTCGCGCAGCAGCAGTGAAACATGCATCGCTTCTATTATTCGCGTCTAGTCGAATATCACATGACGGCGAGTGTTTTTCAAAGGATATGAAACTGTTGAATTCGGTGAGATCGTTACGCTAGAATTGAAGCGCTCTTGAATCGCAGTATTGTTTCAAAATTGTCTTCTTGCCTCGATGCAGATCGCGGCGTGGTCCGTAGCCATTTTTCAAGGATTTGTTACGAGTCAAGAATTGCATAGTTGAAGTGCGCGCGCTCACCGTTATTATGCGCTTCTTTTGAGACCGACGTAAGCTTCTTCGAGAACAATACGTTCGACTGAGCGCGCGTTTAGTAACTTTCAAGATACAAGATAATGGCGTCTCGTTATGAAAAATACTTGAGAGCCGGGCTCTCGTTGACTTATGGCCGACGATTTGCTGTAACGCTTCGTCGTTATACAGAAATTCGAGCACAATGGAAGCCGAATGAATCACAGAATGGAACGAGACGAAAGTTTGTAAAGCAGGTTATTGCAATACGCTTATATTTTCAACACGGTATGTATTAAGAACAACGGATTGCTGAAAGTTTACGTCACCCGCGGACAGCGATTGTTATTTTTCAAACTTTCAACATCTTACGATCGATTAATATGTTGGCTGTCTATGCTATATGAAAAGTTGCTATTCTGACGCTAGAAATGGCTTTTGATATTTTCTCGTTCTCACTGAAATCGAACATCTACGTTATTTTTAGCGCTGTTAAATGTGAAGAAAGGGAATAACGAGGGAAGTTTGTCACACGAGCAATTAGTTGAAAAGAAATAATTGTTGGAAGTTATAGTACTTTACCTTTTAATAACCGAAATGAGTCCTATTCGCTCGGGAAATTCGATATCGACTAGAAAAATGACGTTCAAGTTCGCTCCATAAGCAGCTCCGAAAAATGGAAATAAATGATATTTCTTCGTAATTATTGTAACTTTTTCCTAAATACGCATTTTATTATTAATTGAGATGATGGGTGTTAAACATTTTTCTTATCCATTCCACCTGAAGTTCAGATTGTGTTTGGATTTGGTTGAATCTACACGTATAAATATATGTCGGAGATTAAAGAACATCGGGATTTCCCGGCTGGAATGTTGGGAGGGGCCCCAATACCCTAGTCCAGACTTTTACTATAGCTACACTTAAGTAATAAAAATAAGCAATAGTTCTAATGTTTCAATCTGGCTTTATGACGATGGGTTCGGGCTCGAAGTGACATAGCGGGTCACTAGACGTAGCCAGGGTCACAGAAGGGACGTGTACCTGACAGAGGTATGGAATGATTATATGGCCCTCATTAAGAACAAAGATTGACCCGAGAAGTTGGGACAGGAGTATATAAGGGCAGTTTCTTTTGGATCGGAGAGTTACGCAGATAGTTAGTTAGTGACTCGTTGGGCGCATTGCTGATTGAGTTATTGAGACAGTTATCCGCATCATGTAGTACGTTGGTAATCGTCATCCCGTGGACCGTGGATTCGTTATCGAACCTGAACTCGTTGTCACCATCATCTTTACCATCCTATCGCTGCGATTACTCATAGTCTCTTGTAGTGTCCACATTCGTAACAATCAACATTAGCTACATCCGCGATGGTAAATTAAGTAAAGGATCATCCGAGTGAGATCCGTTATAACGTACCGCACGCGTACCGAGCGAAAATTCAAAGTCGATTTTCTCGAAAACAAAGCCTCAAACGAAAAATTTTTATTCTATATTTTCGACTTCTTTTTTTTGCGTAGAATTACCCCCTTTCCGCTTGTACCACCAATTACCAACCACCCTGTATATTCGTGTTTTTTTAATGAATATTGGTAATAATGGTAATGGCAAATGTTCAAACGTTTTCATGAGACACTGGTTGTTTAATAATACCCAACGCAATGATACCTGGAAACACAGGGAACGTAACGCAGGACTAGCGAGCACACGCGATTCGGTTAACGAAACCGTTGCCGCTGTAACGTACAGTTGCCGAAAACATCAGAAGCGCGAATTACACGATAATAGAATCGAACCACGAGCAATCGAACGCAACGAGACTTTCGTTTTAATCGCACCGCTTGCCCGAATCTCCCGCAGTCATCGATGTTGCTTGTTTCTCGCTATGCGCTAATTCGGTATGAAAGCGTGGAAAACCGATGCCTCTACCCGATATGGAAGGCAATAATTTCACTGGGAAACAATCGAACGCATAAATCCAAATCACGACACGCATATCGCTCATTCATTGGCACCGTGACATAACTCAAACTTTCTACAAAATTCGCAGCTTTTGCCAAGTGAATGTCGCATCAAAAGTGTCACGACTCGAAATAGTTTTATATTACCCATATAATTAACTGCGTATATAAAAAGGTGTAGTAGCTTACTTCATAAAGTCGTTTTGCAGAATCAGTGGGTACAGCGATGGTCAGCAAATAAAGCAAAATCGCCAGTTCGATAGACACAGCGTTACCGTATATTTTTTTACAACATACACGATGTTTCGTTTCTGTTTCTTGAAACATTTTACGAAGATTAGTCTTGCAATGGGGCGGAGCCGAATCGAGAAGTGGAAAATAGCACGCTAGGGATGCGTTGGCAGTGCATCAAGAAGATAAGGAAGGTTACTCAGAGACAGCTTGGCTTGCAGAGAAAAAGAGTAGAATGGACCATTGCTTTGCTAACGGTGTGCATAAAACCGTCGTGGCCGATACGTACATTGGTTGTACGCTGGAGTCGATGTATCGAACCACCTTCCGGGATATAATCGTGATATACAGCCAATATTATGGGACCTATAGATACTGCAACAATGCTTTCAGACGCAGCGGGGTAGATGACAGAAGGGGCCGGACGTAGAACGCCGGTACCACCGGGGATGTAGAGAAAAGTAGGATTAAGCCCGGGCTCACGATGTATTGGAATCCTGTT
This sequence comes from Bombus flavifrons, assembly GCF_040668555.2. Lineage (NCBI taxonomy): Eukaryota > Metazoa > Arthropoda > Insecta > Hymenoptera > Apidae > Bombus > Bombus flavifrons. Next base: position 2,320,636 of record NC_138455.1, on the reverse strand, counting down.
GTTCGTGGTCGTCTGTGGCGCTCGTCTTCCACCATGCTGCGCGGCGAAATTAGAAAATTTTTGGGGAACACGCGTGGAAGAATAACGACCGGTACCGTGTACGCTTCGATAACGGTTTATAAATGTTCCCTTCGGTATTTCCACGTTGCAACGATTTACCACGGCTAGTGAAACCTGACCGGCGTTGGTTGATGATCATTGCGGAATTTCATTTTCTTTTACCTTCTATCTGAGATATCGCCGACGTTACTCAGCGAACAATGCACAGCAGATGGACTTTTTAGCGTTATTGGTTTTGGTAATTATACCGTTTAGTGACATTTTCCAATATTTACTATTCAATTTTATTCAGTTTTCTAAAAATTCATGTTACTGCCAAAGGAAGAAATCTCAATCGAGATAGTTAGTGAAAGAAACGTACCTTTTTATTTTATTAAGAAAGGAATGTGTGATAATAATTAACGATGAAATTTCAAATGCTCACTTGATATTGTTCGCGATTATTCGTTGACTTGGGAAAAGAAGTATACAGATATGTTTCCTAGTACTATCGAAGTCAATATACGAATACAAATTATTTATTAACCTATCGGTTACGTATATTTTTTCTGCAGCTATTTGCTGGTATCCACCGATCGAAGATGGATATTTATTTTACATAGTTTGGCTTTGTACGCCATCGACAAACACAGAGGGTTTGAAGAGAAATACGAGTTCATACGACAATGGTTTTGATGTTTACAGGACAGTTCCCTTTCTTTTTTTTTTTTTTTTTTTTTGTTGTTTCTTGATAAAAATTGTATCCTACCTTAAATCGAATATATTTACTCTGCGTTGTACAAATTTGTAGCAGATGTTTGCTAAGCTATTGCATTTTAAGTTTTCGTGTTTATTAACAGTACGGTTACGACTGTACAAACACCTGAACGTTGTATTAACGCAACAAGATGCCGTAGATTATAAACGATCGTTTGATAAAAACTATTCAATATGCATTTGAAAAGTTTCTTCCAGATAAAACGCAAAACTCGATGGACTATACATATATAGGATATTTTAGCTGCGCCTATAGAAGCCGATACTTTGGATTAAATAAAAGTTCTACATATTCGATTATAAAACATTGCGATATGCGCATAGTATAATAAACTATCAACTAATAATATTAGTGAATTTACAGATCTTGTAGCAACCCTTTAAGGGTCAACGTAGATATTTAATTTCCTTTTTATTAATCAATTAATGTTATCGTATTCTGTCTTTTTTACTATTGTAGCGAAAGAGGGGGAGTCAAAGAAAACTAAACCACCTGCACAATATGAAAATTTAATTTACGCTAGGATATCCTAATATTGTACTGTATATTTTACAAAACATATGTCATGTTTAAATATATTTTTGTCATCATCCCTTCCACTTAAATTTAATGATTTTATGAAATTTAAACAAAACCATCGCTTACTTCTCAATACGTTCAGAAAAATGAACATTTAACAAGAATTAAAAGAGAAAAAAGTGTGCAGACACAAGCAATGGTCATTAAATATAAAAGTGACACGAACGAGAGTTCTCTAATTGTTTTAGCCAGTATTTCGCAAACGACCTAGACTTTAAAAAATCATAAAAAACAAATGATATCTCTTTCACTAGAATCAAACGAACATCCTCTTCGATCAATCAATCAGCGCACCGGCGTGTCCATTACATTCAGAGGAAGGCTAGAAAGCAGATCCTAAAAAACCATTAGAAAAGGAAGCCATTATTACCGTCACGTGTCATTACATCGATATTCTCTGATTCCCGCTTCTTGTTCGTTCTTGACGAAGCTCGGTTGTCAATATGCAAGAGAATAGAAGCCAGGGTAAAACTCGATAACGTAATGCGTCGGCGAGGGTTGCCACCCTCGCGGGGGGAAGGGGTGGCATCACGATATTCATCGACGTGCCCCATCGCTGGATATAATCGAACAATGAGCCGGCTGTAATTAATCGATCACGCGAGAAATATCTGACAGAAGTTGGGTGTACTTCGGGGCTCGGTGTGAACGCATTCCGACGCATTGATCAACGCGACGTGGGATCATTATTCGACATATGGACTACAGTGGCTTGTTCGGTGATTCAATTATAGTCGCTCGTTCGCCGGCCCGTTGCACGTTCCATCGTGTTTGGCATACTTGTACGATCTGCGTTTGACGCCGGTTGATTCATCCCGTGGCCGTGTTAACAGCGTAACGCATTTTACGCCGGTTAATGTCGCCGCGAAAATCACCGGCGGAACATTGAAATCGTCGCGTAATGTCCCCGGGAACGGTACAATGGCATGTTGGATTTTCAATCAGACGAACGGGCGCGCGCGCCACCGAGCTTCTGGTTACGAGCGTGCTTCGCGAGCACTCGTCGTAAAAAATCTATCCTGCCATCGCGCGACGCTCGATGACGTTTCGAGTGATGCTCCTCTATAGCAATCGACGAACGAATTTGTGAACTGTATTGTGCCCGCGGCCAATGCCAGTAATGGTAAGATTAATTCGTCCCCATGATCGATGGACTCCTGGCCGCTCTAATTTAGTGGTTTGCTTGATTTATACTTACAATCATGTGTAATTTAGCGGATCAGATGGGTTTAGAAGAATTCTACAGGTTGTTTTGGGACACTCATTTTCGACGAACAATGTATCGCTCTGTTTGAGATTTTGTATTACGGTGGAATCTTCCTATGGCATATATTGTTGCTAAAAATTGTTCAAAGTGTATGGATAGTTGTAAAAGCATAATAGAAATATAATAGCATACAGCATACAGCATGTACTTGAAGTGTAATACTTATTGCTTCAAGTAATTGTGTTTTAAAAGTTTCGCGTCCGGTTAAAACAAGTCGATCGACCTGATACATTATGATCCACCGCTTAAGACGTTGAATTGTAAATGCGACAACAGTTCCTTCTTGCTCTTTTCCTTGAAGTACAAGGAAGGACAGGGAGACCATTATAACAGCGTGGCGGGGCGTTTTGTTGCGACGAGAAGAGACGAGGCCTTGGCCGCGTAACGAGGTTAGTCGGAAGAATGAAAAGAAGAAACGACTCGAATGAATATTGTGCCGAGAGATTATAATAACTTGAGAGGTGCACCGTCAAGAGTGAAAAGAAGTTTCGAGATTTGTATTCTCGTCTATGGCGAGGATGCTCTTCTCTATAAATTTTTCTCTTTTGCATTTTCCTTAGCGCACTTCCAAAGGAGTGTATTCAGCTTGTCTTATCGTTGCTCTTTCGAGCGACTGTTAAAAAAGACGGTCGCCAAGTGCAAGATACGAATAATGAGAAGAATACGACAGTCTCGAATCTTACTTGATTTCACGAAAGTATTCGCACACTTGTCCACATCTTTTACGAACATACTACGCGTGTCATTCGAAACAATTTGAAATTTCGCTACTACTGTAATGACATCCGACTATCATAATTATATTGGGAGAATTTTAAACGACTTATCTACCATTGTTATCTCGAACATTTAAAGTAATTATTTGTAATCTTTTTTTCTATATCCATTAAGCGTACTTGCTTTTTGTTACAACATAAACAGTGTCGTCGCTTTCTAACCCAGTTTCAAAGTTTCACGAGTAGTGCAGTAATCGTTTTAATCGAAGAAGTTTCCTACGATTACTGATTCTATTCTAAGGGAGCGAACAATTTATTACCTAGAAAAATAACCTCAACGTTCTAAAACACCAAACTTCAAATGGCCATAAATTTCAAACCTTTTCTTTATAAAGAACCTGCCCTTTCTATAGCTTCAGTCTAGTAATTTTCACACCTCCATATATTATAATTTCTTCCCACTAAATTTCTTCTCCTTTTCTTCCTTCTAAACGTTAAAGTGATGTATTCAGCAGCATAAATTCTCCTAAATAAAAGTCAAAGGATATATAACACAGGTCACATATTTTTATTTCATCTTTGAGAAAACCTATATATGGTACCAAGTTTGAAATTGGATTTTCAAATTAACAAAGTATTTCCAAAGAGGTATAACTCGAAAAGAGCTTCTCTTCCACCTAATCCTATGATTAAAATTTCCCCTCCAATTATCACATTCGAATAAGAAAGAGCGAAGAATATTTCTCTACGAATTAATTGTCCAACATCATTCATATACTCTTATCTTCCAGTGAAGTTCCTTTTTATTAGAGTCTACCTTCCGTCTTCATGGTATAACGTTTTTTAACGATACGAGATTACCGCTAGATGATACAAAAATTAATATACTTGGACGTAACTAACTGGCATATAAATGTCGTGTCAATATTTCTTATAGCTAATGTAAATTCGAGCAGAATGGATGAAAAGGTAGAAAAGCCGACAGGTCTCGAGGAATCACCGCCTCGAAAGAGAAATCATGGCAACTTCCAAACTCATTTCGCGGACGCGCTGCGTCACAAACGATGTTATATCCGACTCGAGCCGTTTCGATTCGTGCCGCGTGTTCTAATCAAAAGAGAATGTTTGCCAGTAGCAGAGAGTTACGAATCCCACGGTATGGAAAGCATCGGTGAATTGAGGATGATTTACGATTCGAGAAATCGTGGTAAATCCGCTGGAAACCTTTCGATATCGGGAGTATTTGCTGGACCGAAGGTCGACAGGGGATTTTCGCGAAAGCGTCATCAACCATGTTACTTTGAGAAACGTCTGAATGTCAATTTTCAGTTCCTTCGTTATTGAAATTCTTAGTCAACTTCCTTGGCTCTTTTAGAAATGTCTCAGTCAACTTGTTAGCTATTACTATCGAATGCTATATAACTGTTCGTAAGTATTGGAACATTTAAAGAAACTTAAGCAGTAAATTTGAGAAATCGTTGGCAGGTTATTAAAATGTTTAAGAACTATTAAAGGATAAAAGTCTGTGTCGACTGGTGTATAGAAAAATATATGATTGTAAAATTTAAAAGAATGAAGAATATTGAAATTTTCTTTTTTATGATTTGCCTCAATCGCAAAACACGCTTAGTACACCGTACAAAAGCATGCTGTAGATTATATTTTAACTATTGTTGTAATCTAAACCACTCAAATAAATAACATTCAAAAATATCTTAAATCCGCAGAGAAAAAATTTGGCAAAGATTTCAGAATTATTCGGGATTCGAAGTAGAAATGAATAAAGAAGGTTTATATCTAATAAATTTGATGAAAAAAAAAAAAAAAATAAAAGAACAAGCGTATATATTCGTGTATCGAAGTTCGTTCGTGCTCGCTGTTCGAAAAGTTAATAAAAATGCTGGCTTTACTGATTGCGTGGCTGGCATGCTCAACCACATTGCGGTAGGTCATGGAATCGTGCAATATTTATTGGGCTTTTGCCGGCAGAGACTCGATTTTCGCAGTTGGTTACACGTTCTCTATGGTCTAAGTAGCATTCTCGTGTTGTCTTATCGAATACGCTGATTGCAACTAACCCAGTATTTCATAAAACAGAAAACCATCGAAGTTTTCCTTTGCTTTAATCTGCCCCCTTTCTTCTTTTTATTCATGACAAATCGAATTACGTTTATCTCGTGTAGACTTTCACCGATTCTCGAATAAGCATCGTAATTGGAACACGCGTTCGTTGATGCGAGCTTCATCACGTTCATTGATGCGAGCTTTATCACGTTTTGCAACTACAAAGCAAATTCTATCCGATTACACTTTGTTTTGTTTATACGATAGCTAGTATTCAAACATTTTTCCCAATTTTTCCGTGAAATTTAACGTAGCTACAATTTCGATAGACGTGACGTTCGAGCGTTGTTCAGAAAATAGTGCAGTTTCCATCGGCAGAAGTTTCGGATCGGATAGCGTCGATGAATGAGAATGAATAGGACTTAGAGTTGCGGAAGAAGGTATTCAGAATGTATAATTAGTTGTTTGGAAGCTTCAGTGTGATATACCCATAGAACTTCGTATTTTATGCGTACATATTTGCAATCTCTGAACTTGTAGTCGCGTTTTATTCTCACAAATATTTAATCTTGTTAGTGTAATGCTATAATAAATTGCTGCTTTCTTTGAAACATTCTAGATTTAATCGCATTTTTTATATCGTTAACAAGTTTCTTATGTTTGAAGAAAGTATAAAAGAATCGTCATTGATATGCACGAGTTCCGGTCTTAAGTGTATGTTAACGTTTTTCTTGAAACTTTGTTACAAACCTTGTAGCTTGTTAAAAGGAGTAAAATCGCGACATAGAAAAGACCGTAACAGGATTAATTACGTGTCCTGGGATTTTCCTTTCAGCAGTTCAAATCAAGTACTATAAAATAGGGCATACGGTCAGATACTTTGGTCAATTTACAGCAACTGTATACTGACTCACGACAGTGTTTGAATACTCATGAATAGACCGCGGATTTTTATGCGAATTCATATTTCTATAAGTACAAACCAAAGAAATACAACTTGAGAGATTTATTGCAGCCACTAGATATTATAACAAGTATTTTTAACAAACATTATAACTTTCCATCTTTTATATATTCCTGCATAGGTATTGCGCGAATCCCGTGTTTATCTGCATTTTCACAGATGCGCAAAATTCCGCAGTCTATTCGTGAAATATAACACTCTGTACGTTTTCGCAGCTTTAAATTTCTCATGAACGCAACGTTCGTAGTCTATAGTTACAAAGCATTACTACATTTTTTGTAACGAGTTATCTATCTCCGAGATTCCAGTAATTTAATTTTCGATCTCGCTAAAGATATCACGTTCCTTCATCTTCTGACCCAGTTTCTACATTAGGGGTAATGGTTTTCCTCCCTTCGTGCTTCGCTTATGCTAGTTTATGGATCCTGCGAGAAAACACTGAAGGAAAAAATAATGTCAGAGTCTTTGTGTTTCATATATCAGCAGAATACACACGCGTTTACGATAAGATATTGAAGGCATATTGGGACTGAACGATACAAAGGAAATATTTATTTATGTCTCGCGTAGGATGATGTGTAACTGAATCTCTGGTTACTCCATCAGAGAACCACAATCATTTGTGTGTACCTTGCTAATGAAGTTTTTTGGAAACACTATTATTTCTACATAGTAACAGAGTTTTTATTTATCATTCAATTATCACAAAATATGTCGTCTGTTTATCATTTTTTAAAAGTTATTGTTTTCTTTTTTACAGGTATTACAGGTATGGTCAACAAATCTGGAACTATTGAAATCTCGAGCATGCCAAATTATCGGAATTCTACTCTATAAATTATTTGTTCCTATAATTCATACTGTTAGTAAGTATTAACTTCATTTTGTAATTACAACGTCCATTTGTGCTTGCCCTAAATATATTAACTCTAATTATCCTATGAGTCACGTGTGGTAGTTCATATACAACTATATCTTCATTTGCCAATGATAAATATATCTTAACGTTAAAATTAATGTTGGCAACATTAATATGATATAATCGTCAGTAATTATAATTACAATTAATTACAAATATTTTTAATATCTGCAAAAACCAAGAATCTGAAATTTCGACAAGAATTTTAGCATTAAAATTATGAAAAAATTCAATTTAAAACGCTATTAGCTGCTTCCTAAAATATGATAGCTTCTGAATACATAGTACATATTTTTCTTGTTACTAATATCATTTTTAATTTTGTAATTATCTCCAAGGTAGAGTATCTCTGCTGGTAGTGGTTTTATCAAAAAGTAGTCAGATATGCGTATTTCAAGTCTGTTGAGATTTAATAAAAATTTTAATTTCACTCGGCAAATAAGCTACGCGGAGAATAAGAAGGTCCAGGTTACGAACGGTTGTGTTTCTCTCTCGGTTCATTTCTTTTCCTTGTTATTTACTTGTTCTAAAGAAGGATGATGAGTGTGGTTTTCCCTGATGCTGCGAAACGAGCCCACAAAAATGAGAAAAACGTGATCTTGTTGTTCCAAAACCAGATTGCACACTTCGGGCTCATTCGCTTTCTCAAAATTGAGTTACATCATCTTTTTTCTCTCTATCTCCAAAAGTACTAATTACGCAATGTCTGGTTGTTTCGAGGTTTGTTCTGGTTGTTTCGAGGTTCGTTCTGGTTGTTTCGAGATTTGTTCTGGTTGTTTCTGGTTGTTTTCGTACGATCTCACTTTCTGCTTCCTTTTTGTATCGAGTAAATAAAAATATATTTCGACAGAATAAACAAGTATTTTCATGAATGATGATTAAATCCTATAACCAGTGAATTACTTCCTTTTCAGAAATTTCTCTTTGACTTTTTCATTGATTTCGCCACGTACTTAACTCCTATGTACATATTAGGCACAATTTGCGTTGACGTATTTTCTATACTAATTAATATATACTAAACTTCTACACATACTGTAATATACGAATTAATGATTAATTAATTAAAACTATTAGATCGTCCAATTAGTTTGTGCCGTTTGTTATTTAACTCTACTATTTAAATCAATATTTGAAATATACCTTCGGATGCTACGAAGAAATGTAATCAACCCGCGTCCTACATTTTCTTATCCTCTTAGCAAAAACATTATGTCGTCATTATAAAATTCCTTCGGTTTATTAGACCGCAGATTTCTCGGAAATTTAAATCGTGTAAAATATCCGAAGTACTATTTTTAATAAAATTTAATATCAAATTTAGAATCCGTCTTTTTAAGTTAGTCTCATAAAAATACGAATTTGTTTAAATATTGGCAAATCTATTCATGATTTTAGATTTATTTTACTTCTCGTAAATATCTTAACGCTTCTAAGCGGCGGTGTGCCTGGCAAGTTTACAAACACGATTTTCTCAGAAACGAGGATACGTATGAGAAAATGTTACCGCATACTTTTCTCCCATACAGTTACCGCGTGCTTAATTATCTTTCTACCGTGTCGCGTATCTCTAGTTACGTGGCTATCTTGGATAACGCGGGCGTCCGTTCGTTAGCTACAAATTGAGCTGAAAAATCAGTGAACTTTCTTGTTTGATCCCAACGAAATATGGCGATATTTTAAACAAAAATTCACGTGTACGTGAACGTAAACGGGCATAATGCAGCTTTGTCTCATTTAGCCGATAGTCATCGATCGTCCCGTACTTTAGAAATCAAATAGCTCCATTGAAAGCGGACCAATTCCACTTGCTTGCAGCCTTAGCGAAGGTTTATAGACGGAATACGTAACGCTTTGAATCTTACTGTAACTTTAAAGATGCTTGACTAGCAACAAGAGCACCGCGAAATATAGATAAAACGAGAATAAAGGAGTGCTTCTTCCTACTCTATCTCGCCGGGTCTTCTTCCCTTCGAGATTTTTTAATGAAATCTTGTCGGCCGAGCGCCGTTATATGGGTCGTTTTGGAAGTTCGCGGAAGAAACTTGAAAAGATCACGGAACAAGCGGAATTTCGCAGGCAAGAAAAATTCCAAATTGTTACGTTACAGACAGAGGTGCTGTTCGAGTCGCAAGCAAAAAGAGTTGTATAAACAAATTTTATTTTGTATGTTTTCTATAATTTTATTCTATATATATTCTATGTATATTATCGACTTACTTCTTCATGTAGCATCAACGCATATCTTGTTATAACACGTATATGCGTATACAGGGTGTCGTGCGTAATTGTAGAACGTGGAATATCCAGGAAACACTAAGAAATATTCATGAAATTTCACGAGCCTCGAGAAAGGCGTACTTCCCTTATTTTTCCTGTCTCGCGGAACTTAATTGGTTTTCCTTTATTACAGCTCTTCGTGTCGTCCGCAATTGAGCACGGTGAATGCGACTTGGTAAATTGGACAAATTTCTTGATACTTTTGACTTTGTACTTTTAACTTGAGTTAATTCCATCACGATCTGCTGGTTTACAGTCATGTTTTCCGATTTACATCCTTTGAACGAAATTGTTGAGTTTATTGCAACTTGTCGGCTAATTTGTAATTGGTTTGAATTCATCGCTATTTTTAATTCAGTTTGCGAAATATTTCGTGCGCTGGATTTTCTTTGTAATTCGCCCCTTTTCAACAATCTTATTTCTGTTTATAAGCTTCTTAAAAGATAGAACTGTACGTACTTACAATCAAATGATATCCCGAATTTAAACCCCGCTCCCTAGTTTCCCATATACCGACGCGATCTATTTAGTTTGATAAAGAATAATCAAAGAACAAAAAATTTCACAAAACAGCTTTATTGAGAAAATCCAATTTTCATGTTCCAGTTCTTCAATAAAAAAATCTTATCCACTTTGATCTCGAAAATTATCTTCATTATCAAAAGACCGGAAAGTGTACGGAAACAGTTTATTTCCGCGAATTGTCAGATGCAAATACTTCGCCTTAATAAGCGTCATTTTCGCTCTATACGTCGTCTTTCTCCGAACGTGCGATTGTTATCGTTCTCTTTGTATCGTTTTCAGCATTTTTTAGCTGAAAATGCTGCGAATTCAACGCAGCATGGTCGCATAGAACGAGAAGGGGTGAACGAGGGAAAGTTAATTTGTCGCAACGTATCGCATTTGCGTTGTGACGCGATTTTGTTCGTCGCGGAGGATGCGACGTCGTTGCAACCCGGCAGCAAAACTGACGAGAGATTTAATTTCACGGATCAAAAATTCAAACAATTCGGTTGGAGCCGAAGCCTGGGCGAATTTCACGCGATGCTGCCACCGCGTGTTTTCTCGGCACACGAAAATCCTTCACGTTGCAGCCTTCCTTTTCTATCGCGGTTACAGCCAGCTGCGGAGAAATCGTATGATTCAGTTTAAGCGCTTGGCGCGTTGTGTATCGACGATAAAGTTTCTCCGTGAACAGGTACACGTACGACGAGACGTTCGTTCTTCTCTTACTCGCTTAAAAATTTAATTTTTTCGTGTGTAACTTTTTTCTGCCTACGCTGTAGATTAATTTTTAGTAACAACGTTTTAGAGATAAATTATTTTAAAAGAAAGGATAGACGAAGAAAGACTGTAACAGCTTGATTCTAAGAATTTTGGAATTCTGGAATGGTAATCGTTATAAATTGGAAACAGTTCCATTTGATTGAAGACGGATTTAAAAAAAATGGATGTGCTAACTGTAAGTGCTATAACTAGACTGTGAACTTTTACGGGGATGCATATCTTTCATATTACATGTGTTTTGCATAGTTTACACGAACGACATAGTTACATATCTTTCTTTGATTCGCATTTATTATGATCCATGATACTTTCATAAAATAACTACCGTATAATTAGTTCATTAATTTATATCAAATACAATTGCTCGGAATAAATTGAATTCATAATTCTTTAAGAAACGTAAGAAAGAATGCAATAAAAATTTATTAACAATTATTCGAAAACAAATATTGGTTACGATACAATATTGGAAATTTCCAAAATTTTGGGGTCTCGGCATGATACTAAAGCAAATTCAAATATGTATATTTCTGCAAGTACGTGTATTTCTTTTTTTATAGTCTATAAACTAATTTTTTCAGATAAGTGATACCAATTTGCGGTAGAAAAGTTTCAAAAAACTATCGTTATTTATTGTAACACAAGTTATGATACTAAATATAGGTACAAAGGAACATGATTCACATTGCGTAAATATAAATATAATATGTATTTTTTATTACATTAATTGACATATATCTTCCATGATATGGTATATTTCCTACGTATAAGTTGAATATTTGAATACATTCAGCTGCATAAAAGTTTGCAGTCTGTTATAACTTTGACTGGATTTTAATATATTAATATACGTATAATACAAATGTTAAATAAAAGAACAATAATGGTATTTTATAAATGGTAATTTGGTTACGTTATCATTCTCGTTCTGTTAAACTCTCCATTGAATTCACACTCAAAAGCTCTTGCTCTTGATTCTCCCAGAAACTCTGTGCCTCTCAACTTTGAATTCGGAACTCAACCGCCGAACTTTTATCTAGTCGTGTACACATTTTCCGCAAGCATTTATTGCAGCACGCACACATTTCACTTTTCTCTGTTTTCTCTGTCTCTTTCACTCATCCACTTAAATTCTTGTGTACAGACATATCTACATCCTTGAAACGTGATCTTAAAGCCTGTTCAAAAAATATTCTTTTCTCAGCGTATATCAATATGTTGTATCACCTTCGCAATTATAAGCAAACTCGCGTCAACTGAATCCAACAACTTCATTTTCTATACATATGGTACAGAGAGGAAAGTTCCAGTGAATCGTGCAAACAATAAAACCACTTAAAAACAACTTGGTATTCGTTCCAACTCGGTCGTCCATTTCATCCATGGTCGTCATGCATGTCATTCACTTATACGAACAGTTCTCTTTTATCGTTGGCAACAGGGTAATCGCGATCGCCGATAATACAATTTCCTTTGAAAACCCTAGAACTTGATGGTATACACAGGAGTTAAAGCGTCTTCCATCGAACGGAAACGCGAAACGCGATAATACAAAACATCGATACTCTCGTTTTTCCCTATCGCTAAAGTAGAATGCATCACAACGATGTCATTTAACCTTGTCGTTTTCTACTTTAGAAACATCTATATGAATTAGTTCCGAAATAAAAAGCTCTGTCGCATTAGTATTGCATGTAAGCAGTAACGTACCGTGATATGGTCAATTTCTATAAGAAGGTTGAATAAGAATCAAATGCGAAAAGGAATCGGGTAAAAAGGATCGATTGTTACTTGACGATTAATACGAGGATTAATTTGCCTGTACGTAGGTAACCACGATCGATGAAACTTCCATGGGGAAAGTTTGAAACCGGCGCGGATCTTTCATCGTTTGACGGATCTCCGACGCCTCGAATAGCGGTCGGATAGACATTCGCGTGACAATGCCGAGTATCTCGTGCACCAAAGATAATTACATCCCTCTCTGGCATATTATTGTCCCAGTGGACCATTGTTACCTGGCTGCTGGCGATACAATGGTTTCCTCATGGTATCTGCTGGCCTATTGTCCCGTAATTTATATTGTGATTTTATGAGTTTTCGACGGAGCGTAACGCCGCCGTTTGTGCCGGCGCTTACGGAATCGCGCTGTAAACAGCAGGCTGTACCGATAAGAGCGTCACCGAGTCGTAAATCATAGAGGCAGGCTGATGTTCGCTGGTTGATGCTGTTGAATCTTTATCGCGAACGATTTCGTTCTCTCGTTTATGGCTGCGAAGAAAATTGAACAATTTTGAAAAAAGCAAATCCTGCTGTTTCCGATTTTACATCGCATACTGTACATACATGACACGTTAACACACTGACTGCCATGCGAATTTTATATATTTTGCCTCGCGAGCTGCAGTAGATGGAGATATACTACACCATACTATTCAATTTTTACAAACATTACATTATATTTGCGCACTTTTTCTGTGATAGTTATTATTTGTATAGAAAAGGACAGGTAATATTTATTTTAATTTCTCAAAAACGTTTTTATATTTTGTCTTTTTTTTGTATAAAATGTGAGATAACGTGATAGCACGTATAGTAGAATATTACAATACTGACAAGAGTACTGTGTTTACTGTATTACTTCTTTTTCTTTATACACTGCGCAATATTTTATTGGACGTAATAATTTTTTTTTTTTTTTTTTTTGTCGCGAAAGATAGTTGTACAGGGCAGTAGGAAGTTTCTACAAGACTTCCTCTCTTGATGGAGAAAATTTTTTCTTGAATGAAATGTTTCTTTAGAAAACCAGCAATATCTCTTCATATTTTCAGGATTGTGTTTTTCTTTTCCATGGAAATATTTCAATATTATGGAAGGATAAGATATCGTAATATCAATGAAATATAGGAACATGTACAGTGTATATTGGATAGATGGGCAAATATCTAGCGTCGCTTTTTAATGATTTAACTAAATGTTTACGAAACGCTTAATATTCATGTAAAATGTTCAAAGTAGGTGGAACGTGTTCTTATTTAGGTTCCATTTCATCATTATTTCGGAAAAGCGATGTTACTTGACAAATCAACAAGCAACTGCATAAAATCCTAACTCCAAACATATAATTGCATAATAACGCGATAAAAATGCATTGTCTTGAAAGTTTCTTTCAGTTTACGTATGTCTTGGATTATTATACTTGTTGATTTATTAAAGAGACGAGTGATAAAATTGTAATAGTCAGTGTATATTAAAATTACATTAAGTACAAGTACAGAGATAATGTATAGAGATAATGTATGTAATCGTCGCTCGCTCAATGCTATTGTTCAACTCTACGCTATTCTACTCTATGATTTGTTATGATTGTCCTAGAGAGTATGTTCGTCTATTTGTATCGACCGGTAGTATTACAAAAAGTTCAAATGTAACTCCGGTTAACGATTAAAAATAACAGCGATAATGTTTTGTCCGGAGTTTGTTCACCTTTGAACCTAGCAAACCAAAACAATGTTGGCACTCCAAGGCACAACAATATGAGTCTCTTTCGATTCGAATCTTCTCATGTGCCACTGCACGTACTATAAGTTTTCTATACCATCCGAATAAATTGTCTGAAAAATAAAAAAGAAGACCTAAAACTAAACTAAAAATAAAGTAAAACTAACAGACTGTAAACTTCATTAATTCCTTTTTGCACAAGCTATGGCACAACTGTAATTAGCAATTAAGCGGTACATGCATCAGCTCAGATTTTCTAAAGCAGACTGGTTAACGATGCGTTCTCTGTTCGAAGCAATACCCCAAAAGGGAATAACAAATCACTTTCCAATTCTTCGAATAGGATTCATCGTGAATTTACGACGCCGCTGGTGTTATCGATACTGCATCGAGCGCTATTTTATTTGCTCATGGAGCGCGACCGCAAGCAAGGAGCACAAGGATCTTTCAGTCGATGGGGTTTACACGTTCGTATGTGTTTCTCTCTCTATTTTCCAACTTGAAACGGCTCGATATATGAACTTGCCCGAAATCGAACGCGTGTGTATTGCAAGCTGTGGCCCAAACATACGTAAGCATATACGTTTATCTACAAACCAATGCTTTATGTTACAAAAACATGCTTTCATAGTTGCACCACGCACTTTGCATTCACCTGTATTTGCACGCATGTGCGAGCTTTGTACACGCTTCGGCTATGTACGGGTTTATGTACACATCTGTATCCACTCTGGCTACTGTCCTTTACAAACCCATCTTCAACGTGCATTTATGGTGTTCAATATGGCTTGTATCAGCGATGGGACTGAGTTCAATATGTATATTATTATAGATGCAATACAAATAAATAAAATTACAACAATAAAAAATAAAACAAACAAATACAAATAAATAATGTATAATATTATAAATCCGATTCAAATACGACGCCCAATATTCACTTCTCGGAATTTGGATGCTACTCGCAAGATACTGTAGGCGACTACCTAGCGACATGTAAAAATTTTGGAGAAAATATTCGCCGACAGCTTAAGTAGCTTAATTTGGAAAGCACCTGCCCGACAAGCGGAAAATCCTGGGTTCGAATCCCCGGCCCAGCAAGACCCGATCGGCTGAATAATGTTTCATCTTACAGTGCAATAGTTTGTTCGCCGTACTTGTCAAGTATTCGATCTTCACAAGCCGGTTTCGAACCTCAGGACGAGTATTTGCAAGTTTCGATAATCTGCTTATAACTACTTTGATACTCGAATGGATCGAACCCCTTACAAGTAACAATTGAATCACAAGGGTCAGGAAGAAGCATACCAACGTCTCTGTTGAATTTCTTCTAACAAATTTAGGAAAATTATGCACGACGAATAAGGCTTCCTACAAATTCTATTGCAACGTTTGCATTTGTAATTGTTTAAAAACTAGCTGCCCGCCGGCGATTTCATCCGCACAGTATTTCAGTTCATGTTTATTACCTTCTGTTTGAATACTCTTTAGGAGTTGAATGTCGACAAACGCGAAACGCGTGTTTGTTTATTTTTAATGAGAAGTTTATATGACGAGTTTCGAATGACTTTAAAGGACATAGAGATGCGGTTATTCTATAAAAATGTTTTACCTCCTTGTTACCCTTTTACTGTTCGGTTCCTTATTTCCAAAAATCCTTTTTCATTCTACGCTTACGTCATAAAAGAAGTATACTGTCCAAATTTGACGTTTCTAGGTACAGCGGCTTGGGTTTTGCGTTGATGAGTAGATCAATTACTTTTGCATTTGTCATCCCATAAGTTCGTGCCGTTTTTCGAGCGGTTATATATGTTAAGATTGTTTATATACCTTTCAGTTTCATGAAAAAATGTAATCCCCCTCTCGTTGTACAACTTCTACCATTTTTCTGGTAGGGCCATTATTCCGTCTCGATAAAAGTTCTCTTGTTTTTCTTTAAAATAATTTTCTAAGCTATTTTTGAGAATGTCAATATTTTCAAATTTTTTACCTACTAAAAAGTGTTGTAATGCTCTGAACAGGTGGTAATCAGATGGGGCAATGTCTGGGGAATATGGGGGATGTGGTAAAATTTCCCAATTAAATTCAGACAATTTTTTTGTAACGCTTTTCGCGACATGCGGTCTAGCGTTGTCGTGATGGAAGATAACGTTGTTCCTATTCACTAAACCTGATCGTTTTTCAGCTAGTGTTTCCCTTAATTTTTCTAACTGAGTGCAATATTTGTCTGAATTAATGGTATCACCACTAGATAAAAGTTTAAAATAGAGTATTCCTTTATAATCCCACCATACACACAAAAGAACTTTACGTGGATGTAACCCTGGTTTTGCACAGCGTTGAGGTGGCTGATTTCGTTGGGACCAGCTACGTTTCCGTTCAGGGTTTTCATAAAGTATCCACTTTTCATCACCAGTTACCAGGCGTTTAAGGAATGGCTCATGTTTATTACGCGCAAGTAATGACATGCACGCTGTCGTTCGTTCAAGACGGTTCCGTTCCGTAAGTTCATGGGGCACCCAAACGTTCAACTTTGACACTATCCCCATTTTTTTTAAACACCTATGAATCGTTGTCTTAGGTATTTTCAGAACATTTGACATCTGTTGAACTGTCAAACTTCGTGATTTTTCAACAAGATCCCGAATTTTATCTTCGTCCGTCTGAGGAGGACGCCCGGAGCGTTCCTCGTCTTCTAAACAGAAATTCCCAGCTCTAAAACGTTGGAACCACTTCCTACAGGTGATGAAAGCGCATTTTCTCCGTAAACAGCACATATATTTTTCGTGGCAATTGTTACAGAACTTCCTTTCCGAAATTCATATAACATGAGATGTCGAAAATGGATACGCATTTCACTCATGATTTTTTACTGTTAGAAGTCACTGTGTTCACTATATTACGATCTTATACCCACGAAAATCTGCTCTAGCCTGTTCTCGATCAGCTAAGCTCAAGTGCATTGGTCCCTTATCGCCGTATGTTTATAAATCGACACATGAAATGTATACACAAAAGTCGGCACGAACTTATGGGATGACCTAGGAATAATCTGCTTAACTTTATTACTTGGAATATCTTGTTTGTTTCTGATAATATTAAAAAGTATTTCAGGTACAAGTTGAGTGATTTCGAGAGAGACATAACGTGACATGATTATTTTTTCCGTAGGTGAAGGCACAGAAGGCGTATAAAAGTCATTGATGTTGTTCTTAATGGATTCATTTATTTCTTAATTTGATTCAACTGGACATTGTTCACAAAAAAATGTTAACCTATTTATGCTTAATTAAAATTAATTAAGAGCTATGAGCAGACATTTTAGCAGATATGTCAACTTTAATTTTGCAAAACTTAATGTATGAAAAACGAGGAAAGATGTGAAGCGATATTCTATACTTATAAAGTTAAATGGGCTACCCAGTATATATAGATAGATGATAGCCGAGGAAAATTATTTTAAGCGAATGGAGAATTTCTAGCAAGAATTTCATAAAGTTTCGCATGTATTCGACCAGTGTTTGATTTTCATTGGAAACACTTTTTTTATAGTATTTTCCAACGTACTCGTAAAGAGTTTGAATCTGTCGCGTTTAGGTTCGAGTCTGCCTGAAAACGTTACTTCTTTTCTCCGGGGCATTTACGGAGATTTTTCCGAAACATTCAGTCGACGAACGTTCGAACCTACTTTAGCTTATCACTGGTTTGTACGCGCACACTAAGTCTCTGTGTGTTTGTGCACTCGTCTCACAGCTACTTCCTTTACCTATATATCTGATTACATACGCGTTCTCTCTACTGCGGGAATGTTTCGAAAATGTCGCGGTTTACGAAGCGACTCTCTTCTTCCTTTGTCCCCGAATCTCGAATTTTTCCATCAAGTACGGATCGAATGGTCTTTGAGCCATTTGCGGATGAAACGTCGGTTTTTATCAATAAAAAATATATAAATCGTCCCGTGTAGGTTTACACAAATGATATTTTTCTCTCGGAAAAACCGCCGACGAGAAAACATTTAAAAACTGATGGATTTCTAGAAAAAACAAAAATTGAACAGAGAACGTAATACGAGATACAAATAGCTCGTTCATATTTTGTATGGTTATAAATTTGAGGGATTTTTATAGAAAAAATTTGGTGGCTCGCTTGCGTTGGTTCTCGCATTGAAGAAATAATTACAGAATTTTAAACAGACGAATTTGAAGTATTTGTATTTGCTGATCTTCAGTGACGAAATTAGTACGTATTTTTTTGTTTTGTTTGTGGAAAATAATGCCGGTAGTAATAAAATTCCAATTAGAAATGTTCCCTAAGTGATGTGATGAACGTAAAAATCAACGGACACGAGATAATTCGTTAAGTAAAAGAATAACAATGTAAGTTAAAACTTTGTTATATTCAACCGATGTTATTGTAGTTTCTTACCGATATAGTATTTTAAAATCATGTCATGTTGATGGTTACTAAATGCTATTATCGAGTTTCGTGTATGGTAGAACGTAATACCATGAATGTTAACAAACAGCAGTAAAACTTTCCAAAGCATACAAGTTATTAGTCAAGATGCAACTGCGTATGGTTGCTTGATACCAATTTCACCCGAGAAGTTTCTTGTTTCAGTTTATTAGCTTCATAGACGTTGCATGCAACTGAAAATCGCAAGACTCATGCCTAAGCAATAATTTAATATTTTCAACTTATTATTTAGTTCATTAGACATATGTTATGTACATATTGTTCGTAAATGTTAGGTTTGCAACATATACAATGTCCGATTTTTGTATACTTCATATTGTCCTAAAAAAGCTGTTTATACGTAAAAAGTAAAAAATTCAAATTGTGTGTGAGAAAGAAAATTCTCAGTTTTAAAGCGATACATAAAATAATCTACAAAGAGTGAAATATTTGTTGGAAACCATTTCATCTTTATACTGTGAATCTCGCTTTCATCCTCTTTGTAATATTAATTGTCTTTTTAACGTTTTGACGGCCACACGTTTCGGCGCAGATCTTACGCACTTCTCACTCAGTCTATTATTGTACAATTATAATACACTTTTCGAAAAAATCACATTAAATTCATCGTCATTATTGAATCTTTATCACATTATCTTAATGTGACTCTATTTTGTAGACTTATTCATTATATGAATTTATTTATTTATTTCCTTATTGCCCCATGTAGTTGCAGAAATCGGGATTATAATCATTTTTCTGATCGTTCACTTTCACTGGTTCATGAGATTTACAAATTGCCAACCTTCGCAGTACATTTCGTGCAATCGTGTCACTTCAACAGAACACTATCAAATACAAAAGTCATTTTGTTCACGCGTAAGTGCTGATTGAATTAAAAGAAAGGGGCTGCAATTACGTAAACGTGATTTGTTAAGTGCGGTGCAAAAAGGCATCTGTTTTAATGCAGATACAATACGTTATGTAGACGAATTAAAATCTCACTTGTCTGCCAAGGAGGAACAAGCTAAGAAACTTAAAACATTTTTAAATTATATTACTGAAAATTCTCAATGCGAGAATTGATTGTAAATTTCAATAAATAAAAAAAAAATTGTTAAATTAAGCAAAATAAGAATATATTTATGCTACTAAACAAGAGAAAGAAAAAGGAGAACGTATAATTAAAAAACAAGAAGAAACGTTATTTGAAAAACAAGAAACAATGGACGTCTTATTAACGGCATATTAACAAACACTTAACAGAAGGAACTAAAGCAGTTATTATACTGGAAGAAGAATTAGAAAATCGAGAAGAAGCTACGCTATTATGAGAACAAAGTATAAAATATGCAAGAGCAAATAGATAGATTGGAAAATGAAAAATTGTTGTTATTAGATAAATTCGAATTATTTAAAAGGACTGCTGATACTACAAAGAAACAAGATTCTATTAAGATGCCATCTGTGGTGGCTCCGACGTCGATTGAATTGATGTTTACTATCCTGCTGGTGATGTTGAAGAGGTATAACGCAGAAAATGAAGCATGCCATTTACCGCACGAGACTGTTCTTTCCGATTCTGAGAGGTTAAACGATTCTCACTCCACGACTGCTTGGAGAAGATGTTCGCCACTCAAAAGCTCGCACGAGACTGACCTTCTTAGATTCGATCCAACAAGGCCTAAAACGAAAGTGCCGAAAAAATATGCATGTTGATCGATTTTCGCCGAACGCAAGCAAGTGGCCAATCAGCAGGTGCGCTCGAAACGCGGAGACCCTTGATGGGAAGAGATCTTGGAAGAGAATACTTTGAATTTAATTAGACAAGGGTCACGGAAATTCTTTCGGATGGTCCTCGACCGATCGGATCGTTGAAATTACCCATATTACCCTTCGGAAGTCACCGCGTTAATGACACACCCAGCCACTTAGACCACAACGGACATGGAAAATTAAATTACAGTTAGAATCGCTGAAGGGAATGCTTCTAAGCGCTCAAATCTTGACTCAAACGTAGCTTATTGACTGCGAATGCGTGCGTCATAAAATTACCGATAAAATTATCAACCGAAAACGTTCGCGTTTTCGTCCCTCCGGACGAAATACTTTGTTACTTTTAGATTTTAAACTATCACGATGTCTATTAGACGACACAGTCGTGGTTCTTTGGGTTTCGATCGCTCTTATTTTTAATAACTTACTTAAAGTGCACTGAAGATCAGAAAATACACTAATACACTACAGATTATAAAATACGCAAAGACTAAAAAATACACAAATGAATCGAAGTGTCGTCTGAGATCTGATTTAATTGACCAATCGAAACATCGAATGAAAGTAGTGCGGGAAAGAATCGTGGTGCGACGCCTAGACGCATTAACACCTGGATCTGGAACGCACGAAGGGCGCAGAGTTGTGCAAGGGGTGACGGCGAAACGTGTCTGGGCGCAAGCAGATCCTCACGAGGGATAATTGCAGAGAAAAGGGTGGAGAGTAGAGGCCGCGCACGCCTCGTCAGCGTCTCCAACCTTTCGGCCTTTCATTAACTCAAACAGCCCGGCTCCTTCGTCCGTAGAGCGGCTAAATGTAACCGTAGTCCCGGGCTGGATTGCATTCTGGAAGGTTGCCGGCTACGGCATCCGGTGAAACTAGCCGTTTCTTTCCGCTTGGCTTTCTCCTTTTGTCCGGCTGAAAATTAACGAGTAGTCAAGCAATCACGAGTTCACACCGCCGACTGCTTTGCGCAGTTGATCACTGCCTGACAACGATAGAAAATAGGTTCACCGGTTAGCAGCAGTCCGAATGGCGGAAACATAAAGTAAATAAAAGATAAAGCAATATATTCAGCGATTTCATAAGAGCGGATGTTGGATATGTTTCTTCTGTAAAAGATGGTTTAGGCACGCTCATTGATTTAGTCTAGGGTCGAATACCCGCACGCTATTAAATGGTTTAGGGCATAGAAAGTGTTTGAAATGAGACATATATGTCGGGTTTATATTAGAATTAGGGTTAGGGGCGTGAAACGAATCTTCGTTTGGATTACACAGTGTCGTTATGCAATAGAGAAGACATTGACTAGTGCAAATACGATTATTATAGGATTGGACAAGTAACTGTGGTAATTAGATACTCGAGAGACTAATGACAATGATCCTAGGTTCAATAACGAATCCGCGGTCAACGGGACGATAGATGAACATGCTCACAAAATCTAAGTCGGACTCTTTGTTAATATTCACTGATCGTAAGGCGTTACTCTTTTCGTTGATGAGATCGCAAGAAAGAATGAATTTCCGTGTCGATGATGCCACGGAGGAAAACTATATTGGGGTGTGTCTAAGGGCACGCGATCATCGGATTCGTCGAGGATAGCCTTCGTTCAGAAAGTAAGGGGAATTGGCGTTGCTGCTAATTGGTCAATCTCCATATCGGTGATATGACGTCGTTATTCGTCGTTTCTCGTAGTTGAGACAAAGACTGTTTGTCTGTTTGAAGGACTTTAATTAGCTAAATCTTAAGATTTATAACGGGCCCTCAGGCTAGCTGAACATGTACTGCGGAGACGCATCGACATCTGGCAATCATCTTTCTCGAAGAATAGGGTCTGCGTGTGGCGAGCCACGGGACAGAGACCGTTGGAATGTTTACTGTTGCGTGTCGCCAGAAATATTTCTTTTAAGGAGAGCTATAGAATTACTCCATACCTTCGTTAGACAAAGCGTTCATCCCGTGACCGCGGCTACATTCGGCGACTGGCTGTCGCCTCGAGCCCAAGCTCATTATCACAAATCTCGAACAAATACAATCGGATCGAATGACGACAATTGTTTAATTACGCCTATAATAGAATCTAGATTACGGTGTTAAGGGATTTTCTCGAAGTTCCAAAGGGAAGTCTCCGATGTCCTTTCATCTCCGACATATAAATTGGTCTTTCTTACTCAAAATATCCTCGATATTTTATCCAAATAACCAGCTAGCTTTCTTCTAACAAGTTTTGTTCCTTTGAAAGTACATCGAATCGAGTAGCGATTGAGAATCATAAGGCGTCAAGTTCAGCCACACGTAAAAACTGTATTTTACCGG
Organism: Bombus flavifrons; assembly: GCF_040668555.2. NCBI lineage: Eukaryota > Metazoa > Arthropoda > Insecta > Hymenoptera > Apidae > Bombus > Bombus flavifrons. Next base: position 2,297,695 of record NC_138455.1, on the reverse strand, counting down.
AAGAAGACGAAAGAGAGAAGAAAGCGGAGGTTAAGAGCATATTTACTGTATTGGTATTGGTATCGTAAGTTTGATATTTGAAGTACCAAATGGGGAATAAGTGCGATAATAATTCGCGTCTGCAAACTTTGCCCTTGCTCACTGCGTATACTATTTTTATTGACATCAAACTGAGATACAAGATCAAAAGTACTAAACTCTCAGTAAATATCGGATATTTGTAACTACTTGCGATTTTAGTTTAGAGAAAAGTTATTGAAAATTGCAGAAATTAAGAAGCCTTTTTCTATTAAGGTTTATATAATCTATGAATATAGATAGATGACGGAAATATTTCGAAAAATTACATAGATACAATAAATGATATATTGTTTCATTGACTAAAAGAACTTCTATTTGAACGATTATTTCAATAACGTTCGATGCTGCTTTCCAATAGAATGCACAGTAACGATGGTAAAAAATTATCTGACGCAAAGGAACTGTGTAAAGAGGAGTTATCGTGGCGAGAGAAGGGGAGGGGATGAAAACGCAAGGAAAAAAAGAATTTTATCCCTCTCGGCGTGCTTCTCTCGTCTAACCCCATTCACAGCTTCGTACGACGCGATTTTGGGGTCCTGTATCGTGGAAACTTTTTGGCCGCAAACAAGAATAAGTACTTCCACTCATTTCACGTGCCAGTCGTTGTTCCTTTAGATGATAGTCGACTCAAAATACGAGATCGGCTCTACAAGATTACTTCCAATGAAAACGTTTGCACGTTCTATATTATTCGTCATTCTCGTTACTAATTTCTGCCTATAATGGCAATTCGTTTGTCAATTTAAATGAATATCGTATCTAGTGTAGATCGATAATGAAACCGACTGATATTGTTATTTTACTCGATCACGCGCTTGCAATTTCGAAATTTGATATTTTATCGAGATTCGTATTTGTATTGAAGATTATTTGTAAATGATCGTTGCATAATGAGACACTTATCACCGAATTTATGAGTTTGTTACACACACGTAACCTAATTAAAGTTCCTGCGGCCGTGTCGTAGCATGAAAATACGCTCATAACGTGCTGAGTCACGTAGTCAATACTTGCATCTGGATTCAGTGTTTGGTGCATCGTGGCAAATGGCTTCACGTCCTCCTTTTGCAGCCTATATCACCCAGGTAAGCAGAATTTTTTCGCTGAGAATTTCGTTTGATAGGTACTCCACAAATAATCTCCCCTAACTAGCGCTTTAATTTCCATTGATCATCGATACGATATCCGTGTAATAAAAATCCCTGAGTTCTCTGTCCAAACGAATACAATTGAATAATGGAAATAAATAAGGTTGCAAGTTCTAAAAGATTAATCTTTCGAGAAGAACAATTTTCCGCTTAACAAAATGTTATTTACTGATAAAATATGTCGAAACTTATTTATTGCATATATCACACTGTACTTTACATAATTTTACAATGTTACAGCTATATTATACATAACTGTATGTACTTGTAACAATAAATTTACGCAAACAAAAGATAATCAGTAAATGCTATATAATATCTCAAAGAAATCTTATATCTATTAATTATATCTAAAAGTGGATACATCTGCTTTGTCTTCCGCGACTCACGCAATTATCCCTTGTCCTTTCGACTTCTTTATTCGGAACTGCTTTTGTGTAGAATCCATCGTTGCCAGCAATATTTCGTTTTAACAATATTCCCCTGCTGTTTTTAAGTAGCGCAGTCCAATTCCTTTAATATCTGCAGGCAGAGTGCACGAGTTCGAAACTTTCCACGCTAGAATACTACGTGAAAAAAGAATCAGCCCAGATTTCGCTGACTGTGCGGTGCCTTCCTCCCTTAACCAATTCCGCTTGCTTCGGCGATTTTTTATCATGATGGCTTTCGCATTCATGAAGTCCGGATCATCAATGATCGTGCAACAGCTCGATATGTTAATTAAGTTTGCACTCTAGGAAGATTTCTTAAACGTAGCAACAGTAAATATGTATGTAATATATTTATATCAACTTTAGAAATTAAGGAAAATATGTAGCGGCACATAAGTCAGAGGACGTTGCGACTCATGTTGTTGTTTTGCCTTGGGACATTGACACCGTCTTGACGTACCAAACGTAGTAATAAACAAACTCCGGACAAAACAATATAGCCGCTACGCGCAACCGTCAACCGAAGTCGAACTTGAACTTTCCCTCCCCCAAATTTGAGCTGGTACTCCCCCGACCAGTATAAATAAACGAACACGAGCGTTAAAACAAGAAGTTAGTCAGTAGTCAATCACGAATCAGTAATCAGTTATCAGTTAGTTAGTATGGAGCATTCTTATAGCGAGTTAGTATCGAACAATCTTACAACGATTAATATCGAGCAACACTTAGCGAACGACGACTAACTCTGTACTGCAAATAGTTTCAAACATATTGACTACACTAAGTATCAACTCGTCTCATCACTATATACACCAACACGAATAATCGTCCTCCATAGGTGTCTCAATTAGATGTATATATATATATTTTTGTATGTATATTCATTGATTTTTCCGAAACGGTTTCACCAATCGCAATGATTGTTTTTGCATCTTGCAGGACATCTCTGAGTTTTTTCATAAACTATTGTTTATTGCAAAAATCTAATTCTTACGTATGTTTGTCTATTGCTCTGCGCTGGACTAAGTTGTCGCGATGAAAACTTTTACATCTTGTAGGGATAGTCCATCGACCGGGCCCGTTTACAAAATGTCGTCAATTTCTCCGTTCTTAGCTACAGTCGTTGCAAATAACTCGTTATTGGTCGATTTCAGTTCATCGCGTCTGATCGTTCCACCGGAAAACTCGTCGCTGCAAGCGATGGAATTGGACAGTTTCTTTACAAAATTGTCTCTGAAAGCGTACTTCGTCCGTTTTTCTACGTAGGTTCATCGCTCAAAGCTGATTTAACCCGTGTCTTTTATTACTGATTCTTCGCTTCGAGTATACTTGAGTCGTATCTGTGCGCATTGAAGAAGTCCTCATCGTAATCTTTGAATTTCTGCAAGTGCTCTTCCGTCATGCGGTTTATTCGGAACTTTGTTGATGCTAGAGCAGATACGGCTACAGCGTCTAAATTGTTCACGCAACTAAGAACGACGTAAACCTTCAAAATTCTTTTCGCCAAGATCAGTCACAGTCCTATTTATTATAGTCCCTTGCAGTTTACATACAGTTACTGTCGAACCTACGGATAGGGGCTGACATTCTTTGTTCAACGTCTCCAGAATCTTTGATCATTTGAAGTTTGCTACTGCTGGAAATATCGGGACGTAGCCATCGATATCTTTGAATCGACTTTCGATAGATTTGTTGTCAAATTTTATAGGCATCGAGTCTGGAAATTCCCCATCTACCGGCTGATTTCTTCGAAGTGCTGGCCATGTACATTTCTTTACGATTCCCATTGCTCTGTATGTCAAACCATCAGGAATTGATATGTTTCGTTTGCGATATAACTCGTGATCAATGGAAGAGTACTCGGTTTGAATCCCGAAAGGCCTGGTCGATTTTTCAGCCGACGCAACTTAGTCGTAGTTGCGTCTGCTTATTTCAGCGCAGTCTCCGATGGTTCGGAGCCCATCTTAAACTGCAGGTCCTACATGTTGCCTAACTATACCAAAAGCTATTGTTGCACACCTCGCCAGTATGCTTCAAGGCACTCGACTACCAGTATCTTGGCGCGGAGAGACGGATGTTCATGTGCCTTGGAGTACTAGAGTCCGTGTAACGTGAGTGCCGCAATAATACGCGTGTTGTAGTGTAGCCAAAGTAGTTGCTAATGACTTCGTAGCTGATGCGACTTTAAATAAATGACACAAAAAAAGATAAGTCGTGATCGCTCAACTAATGTTATCGAACGCGACAATCCCCCATACTCTTTCTGCGTGTGCCGCATACGAAGCAACAGTCCGGTCGTGCTCTAAATAAATAAAATACAAATAAAATAGAAATTTCATACTTTTAATATTTCATACTTTTTCTAGGGAAGCACATTTTCTATTTAATTTCTCTTATACGTGCAATCGCCGTTCGACTTTAGTTTCCAATATATATGAAAATATTTTTCAGGGCTTGGGGTAGGTTTAAATTAGGTTTACGTTAGATAATAAATAAAAAGGTAACTATATAATTTATATGAGATTTTATAGTACGTTGTTATCAATGTTAAATTGACATTAATATTAATTGAAAACATCTGGGCTATAATATTAAAGAAGATTCAAGATTAATTAGTGAATTTGGTGATGTTTCTATTGCACACGATAACGGAAGCCTCGAACAGTGCAGCAGTCTTCGATGTAAAAGTGCGACGTGATATGGAAGAAAAAAGGCCCAAGCCGTTATCTTTCCTGATGCAAAGATTACGCAATTTGTTAGACATCCAGAATCACGTCAGCTTGATCTTGCATGATCCTCTGCCTAATCCCCGGTCAATCCATGCAGCAGTCTGTGGTTCCGCGTGTGCGTTAAGCGCCGCCTCTATGAATTTGTACAGCAGTTAGGCACGCGTTATATACGTGCCGGGGAATTTTCACCCTCTGGGATCGATCGTGATACGCGCGAAAAGCGATTCAATTAGACAGAAAATATCCGCGCATGTTCCGGTTACCTAAGTATTCCAATGGAACTCGAAAACGCGCCCCGGCTTCGTTACCAGCAAATGCCAAGTAATTTTGCGTCTATACACGTGCGAGAACAATCGCGTATCGAGGCAAGTTCAACACAATTTCGCGGGAATCCGGGATTTTCGGTGGAATTTTGCGTGAAATTCAACCCACTGACCCTCTCGACTACTACGCGACTCCTATCCTATTGTTTGAAACACACAATAGTCCTTCCAGCTGCAACGAATCTTTCAAGTTTCGTTCATTCGTAATTCGTCTTCGATTTATTTTGTAATCTTCTTTCTCAAACTTCTGATCCACATTCTAATTATGGAAGATACGTTGATTTCGTCTTTCCGATTGTACCAGTTGTATAATAGTTATTACTAAATTTTATAATAACCATGTAGCAACAAAACGTACTATCAAAGATACGATAGAAAGCCGAAGAACCGCAGATATGTCGTATTATGTTTTGTATGTAAATTTGATGCCGAACTATAGATTGCTAATTCTACTTAGAGTTTACAGAAGAATCACGCGAGGTGTTTGTTGGTAAGGCTCGCAGAATGATCGTAAAGGAAGTAATTTTTGAGTTGCAATCTATCTATAATGTAACATATGTAGCGACACATGAGTCAGAGGACGATGCGAATTGAGAGCGACTCATGTTGTTGTTTTGTCTTGGGACATTGACACCGTCTTGATGTATCAAATGTAGCGATAAACAAACTCCGGGCAAAACGATGTCGCCGCTACGTGCAACCGTCAACCGAAGTCGAATATAAACTTTCCGGTACTCTCCCAACCAGTATAAATAAATGAACACGATCGTTAGGACAATCAATGAGTATCGAGCATTCTTATAGCGAATTAATATTGAGCGAACGTAAGCATTACCTTGTATACGCATATCGAGCAACACTGAGCGAACGAAGATTAACCCTGTACTGCGAAGAATTTTAAATACATTGACTACACCAAGTATCAACTCGTTTCGTCACTATATATACCAACACGTTTAATCGTCCTCCACACATAATACATACAATAAAACAGTGAAAGTATTGTTACTACTCGTAATCTATGCAAACCAAAAAACTAATTTTTGAAATTTTTGTCTATCTTCTTATTTCTTTGTTCGCGTCACGTAAAAGCTACTGATCAGATTTTGATGGGGCTCTCTCTGTTGTACCCATAGCTTGGAGTCCGACGAAGAAAATAGGATATGCTTCATCTCGATCCGTTTTGTAGAAGCTGAGAAATAGCCTGGCATTCGAGTTCTATGCGCTCCTATGTTTGATAGAGGTCTAACAAGGATACTTATCGTTTACGCCGTGTTTCTTCTGAAATTAAAAAACCTTCCTATAATTTAATGTTTTCTACGAACAATAAAAAAATATATTTTTTATTTATTATTGCTTAGTCCATGCCTTTCGGCTTTGGACGAATTTTCGGTTTTACATCTCTTATACCTATTTCGCTTTTTATATACCTAAAAACAATATATTAAATAATATATATTAAATAATAAAAAGTATGTAGATATGTCATTCACAGAAATTGATCTGCTTCAAACTATTAATAATCTACGCGAACGAAGTCCTGGACGAAGCTATTCGTAGAATATCAAAGAGTAGTAAATAGCATGTTCTTTAGGATTTTTATCTTTTTCGTTCTGAATAGCCTGTTGTAAACTCGAGATTTCTGAAAGGTTAATTAGAAATACATGTAACGCTAGCAATTGCCGAAGTTCCTGACCTGGGGGAACATCGCAAACCTTCTGAAAAACCTAACAACTTACGTCAGTTCAGGTATCGTGTCAGCTTCACCATGAGAAAGCGCGTAAACGGCACACGGAAGAGCAACGTTCAGGATGACGTTGATCGAAAGATTAATCGATCAATCGACGTACATGCTGAACGTTTCTCAACAACACCTCGGACAGTTCGAGTATACAGACACATTTTAGAGTCGCTGCGGCACTCAAATCGATCGTACATTCTTAGAAACATACTCAAATAAACCAAGTTAAACAGGTCAGTCGTATTCAGTTTCTGTTGTTACCTTACTTCTTCGTTAAACTTATCTTCATTAAAGATTGTGTTATTTTAGTGCAGTTTACTGCCTTTCAATCATCTCTATCGCAGTGAAGCGTCGCGTTATAGGGAATCACGTACTGCTTGCGATATCGACACGATCGAGACGAGCTTTTAGAAGCCTCGTTAGCTCGGTACCTCTTTGCACCGTTCCATTCGCGAAGGCGTGAGTACAAATCGTCGCATATTATTTATAAAAACATGGAAATTGCGTCAAAGAAGTTTGGGAAAGATCGCGATAAGAAAAGTTCCTGATAGTCCATATCCTTGACATAGCGTTTCGTGATCGTCATATTTTCCAGTTTAAATGATTACGTTGGGCCAGCGGTCTCTCGTGAGAAGGAGCGTCCATTGTTCAATTGTTGACGAAGTAACTCTTCGACGAACAAAGTGAGTCTATTTTACAGTAATTATTTCATTTATTTCGCTGCTTTACTTCGATTCGATACCGAGGATGCACGAAAACAATGCAACCGTCGGGGCTAAAATCTCGTTTTCGCTCAGTCATAATCTTCGTTTTAATGATAAAAATGAACCCCATAGATCACGTGTACGCAAGAGAGAGAAAGATTTAGTTCGCAGATATCGCCATGTAATTGACGTGCTTGCACGGATATAAGGTCGGACAAAGGGTTGTTCTCGGGTCAGAAAGTTTTTTTTCTATTGCATCATTATTAACAGACAACAACCCGCAACGTTCGCTCGAAGGCCACTCCAATTATAGTCAAATACAACAGCCGAATTACTCTTCGTATACTCTCGTACGTAACACGCTCCACATATCTTGAAAGAAAACAAAAGCATAACCCGTCAAAAAAGAAAAAAGAAATACTCGAAAATAGCAGGATTTTCAGCAGCCGCAACTTTGATTCTTCCCACAAGATTTTCGTTATCGTATCGGAACAATATTTTAATATCAACTCGACCTCAATTTATTCGCACGTAGCATCGCTTTTTAATTTCTTGGTCAGACAACAAAGGAAAGTGATATTATGAATTTAGTGGTGTAACGACAAATCTGACAAGCTACACGCCGTTTAAAAATTATTAATAAGATCCGCATCTCGTGGGACATCAATGATTCACGATTCTTGCTAAAAGTAAAACTTTCTTATGCAAAGATTAAGATATCTGAAATTCAGCTACTTTTCTCTAATTAAACGTGATAATGTGAAGGCAGCTCCTCCGTTGTGATTACAAATTTCTCGCCCACGTTTTCTTCTCCTCCGAGCACGAAACTTCCTTTAAACGTATAGTGGAGCCTCCCATATTCGAAAAAATAGACGGCTAAAGATATTCAGATGTTGGAATTTTCGATGATAGAATAATCGCTCTTCTGTATTTATTCTGTATTTAGTATTATAAATTCCACACATTGAAATAGAGATCAAGAAAATTTTTCGTTTGTTTTAATACTGAAAAATCTCAGATGATTATGGTTGCTCGATTACATAAATATTTTAACATAATTAAGTCTATAGAATTACATTCTTTTTATGTTTCAGACTAACGATGCCTTCAGCATCGAAGCAAGAGCAGAATTATTATATTTTTATTCAAGAGTTTTTGTTTAATATTTATATTTATGAAAACGAAATTATTCGATTCTTCCGAGATTCTTGAATCTGAGAAATTCGATTATTCGAATAGTGTGTTCCACGATTGGTTCGGATAATCCAGGCTCAATTCTGTTTACAGTGGCTCACGAGAATATTTGAACACTTACTACAGAGAACGTCTATGCACGAGTATATATTCTACATTATACATACATATTATATAAAACATTTTGAAATTTCATTAGCACAATAATGAGACACAACTATCATTATCATATTGGTAAAATTCGAAGCGAATCTCATTATACAATGCTAATGAGATTTCAAAATATTCCATAGAGAACACGTACATAATATATTCGCGAAAGAATAGTTCGAGTATTTTCGTGAGTCGCTGTATTTTTGAATATATCAGACGAATATGGAATTCATAATAGTTCGTCATCGTGAACGAGGAAGATTACACACGGATGACGCAAAGACACGATGCCAGCTATTATCTGTGCAACACAGAACATGTATTCCGACGTAAAGGATATTATAGAAATTGCAGAAGACCCAAGACTGGTATCAATGTTTACTGGATGCTTCAGCTGCTTCGTCGGTAGCAAAGATTAATCCTATATGAACGAATATTCGGTGTATCTTTGTTGATACAACGAGGATGTATGTCCGAGCATTGCGTGGAATTCTCGCTCACAAGCTTTCCATCATTTTCTCGGGAAATGTGCACCATCTGCATACACAGGTAACGTTATGTTACGTTTTCAGAGTGTGCATTATACTCGTATTGCATGTCGTAGGATACTGAAGTTCTGGAACACAAGCTTAAAAGTTAGATTCTGTTTGTAAGAAAACTGACAGAACACCGAATATTTAATACTTTATTTTTGCACATTTCGTATTTTATTTAGAAAAGATATTCTTTTCGAGGAATGAAAGTCGTATCTGCGATCAGGGTAAACCTTATTTGAAGTAAAGATAAAAACTAACAATTTGAAGTAATAACTCTCAGATCTGAATGATCGAATTTCATCGAGAATTATCTTGATGAAATTCAACATAGAGAATGTAGGTATTTAACTTCATTTTGCATCGAAATCAAATAAATCATCTTTGAGTACCTTTCTGTCTTAATTGACGATATTAAATAAAATAATATTTGAATTATAAACGGTATAAGTGAATTATTTTACAACGTAACGATATTCAGGATATTTCAATCTTTTAATTCTACCTGAAAGAATGCACATTATGTCTTCGTTAAATATCATATAAGTATTAATAAGCTCACTATTAAGACGCAAATACATGTACTATTTAAATAGCTCATAAGTAAAAAATTCCATTTTCCAAAGTTTCTTCTTGCAGACCGAGTTTGTGATTCTCACGTCTGCTTACTCTGGAATATTCTGTTGGACTGCGATGTTTCCATCTACACCCTACGCTCATCCACGAATGTAGAACAGGTTGTTTCAGGATGGGGTTACAGGAATTTCACGTATTTCTCAGAAACAAGCGCGAATTGTAACATGTAAAAAAGCTGAGCACAGTTAACTCGAAAACGTAATTAGACACTGCCACGCCAAACGTAAGAAGCAAGAGGACATAATACTCTTTCATAAATATATAATCGCAACGGAAAATGAGCGACATAATTTTTCCAAATTTCTACTCGTATCGTAAGTTTCTCCGTGTTCACGAACTTGTCGTAACGCGCGCTCTACGCAATCGAAAGAGAAACTTCCCCTTCCTGAAGCGAGGTTCTCGTTATGTAGACGAGTCAATTACGCTCGTTTTTGCTCTTGACACTTCAGGGTTTCTTCGGGCGAGATCGACGTGCACCACATCTGTTCGAACGATCGGGATGTTGGTATCTAATTATTAATTTGCGTAATTACCGCACCGCGTGACACCGAGCAATTGGTTTTTAATTGAAGCTCGATGACTACCCCTGTTTTAATGCAATTCTGATGTCGTGTTTCGGTGGCCGATGAAAATTGGAAGCATATAGACATATATTGAACTGACGTAGCCAGCCATTCGTATTTTAATTGGTTTTTCTACGCAAATAATTTATGAGCGATAATTTGACGCATCTCGTTGTTTTGTATTTAATATGTTCCTTATTAATAGTGATGGTAATCGTGTGTATTATTGTACAAGTATTATTTACATTATCATATTAGTTTACCTTCTCATTTTGTGTTGCAGAATCGCAGGAAGACAAATAACGTTTCATTTAAATCCACGTTTCAGCGAACGCGAAATTCAACGTGAAAAATCAATTGTATCATTTTCTCTCACTTTTCCTGCCAACTTACACATACCAGGCAATATACTTGAAATACCGCTACGAAGATAGAAGGTTCTCCGGATTTTTTCCTGCCGATATGTACGCGTCAAACCGCGCTTCGACCGACTTGAAAAACTGGTGCCGATAATAACGAAACGAGTTTTGAGATAAAACGAGCGAGCAGCATTCAGTTCTGTATCACGTTCGGCAGATCCACTCGACGATCCCTCTCCTTTTTTACCTCTTTTCTCTCGTTTTTTCTCCTCACTCTATTCCTTTTTTTCTTCTCTTTTGCAGTGTCATGAATCTCAAAAAAAGTTGAACTATGACTTTTTGTTAACGAGAAATACAGGTACGCGATGATCGTTGGGAAGAAATCCCTCGCAAATGGCCCAGATGTGAAGCTGATAAAACATCGGTGAAAAGCAAAAGCTGACGATCGGTTTCAACGTTTGAAAAATGTGTATCGATACGCAGAATGTTGGATTATTGATAACAAAAACAGACAGACAGTTTTACTACCAAGATCGACAATCAGACAGTTGTACGCTGTGTTTTGAAAGTATTTAAATATTTACCATACGTCACTTTTACTTTACATGTTCGCTGTGTTACACGAAGTACTTCGAAATTTCAATATCGCTGTAACGAGATAATTTTTATTAACGTTTCTATTATTTTCTCTAATATTTTAAGTGGACAGACTTTGTGAGATACCGTACATCTCCAATTCCAAATCCTCCCATTCAGTTTACATATTGTATTGTTCAACAACAATCCGCGCGCGTTTAAAAAGCATCGATAGATCTCGTACGTATTATTCGATGATATGGAAAGATACTTGATTCGATACGATTCACTGAAGTATACTACACCAAGAGTATTTGGACGCACATAGGGGAAGGTCAGCTGCAGTTGTCGTGGTTGATAACTTCACGTATTCTGTGACTTTGGATTCTCTCCACTTTTCCGGCTGAAAAAAAAGGGAACTAGAACTTGTACGTTCCTTTTGTAACTTTTCGAGCGACTGACTTCTTTCTATTCCCTTTCATCCTTTGCTTCCTATCCCTATTTCCGTGAACGCTTCCGTGGACAATTGGCCCCGTATTCTTTTCACGAACAGTGACCATACGACTTACATTCGTGCCACGTTGAAAAAAATATCCAGTTCTGCAATTTTTAGGCTTGTAAACGCTGGATGAGCCGAGTAAGAATGTCTCGGTCGATCTAAATTTCCGCAGAGGAGCTAACACAGAGGAGTTCATTTCAGGTTTTTCGTATACCTTTAGCTTTTTAAGTCGGACTGATAAAACGTACAAGTACAGTGGCTGACGAAAGTATTTCAACTTGCAAGCAAATTTACAAAATAGTTAGTATCGTTGGTAATTATTATTATTTTTATTACTAATTAGTATATAATATATTAAATCGTAGCTTTAACTCAGACAAATAATTTTAGTGTCTTAAGGACATCTCCAGCCTATAATTGACACGAGAACTTCGTAACAATTATTTCATGTTTCCCTGGAATTTGAGAAACTTTTTAACGATTCAGCCCCGATCGAAATGTACCCAGAGGACACGGCACAGTTAAAACACACTGTTCACTGATTCGTATTGAATAGTTATGAACTGTTTCTATTCAAGCGATCGAGCATCATGAGCTTGTAACTTCCAGTTTGCGTTAATGTTCATAGCGAGCTGTGATGCATGTCATTCATTCGACATCACTTTCACGAGCCATTCGATAAAACCGGACACGATAATTCTGGCACGGCAAGCGTTTTATCGTGCTATCGGCGTTAATTTGTATGCCCGATAAGCGTGGAAATTGCAGCGACGTCTGAATGCTTGATTTTCGTTCGACCAAGGTGGTAGTTGTTTTCGACGAGTCACTCACATCAGTTGAATAGATTTTGCTCCTGCTTTCACGACTGTTCTTCATCGAAGTTTGGTACCCTTCCATTCAACTGGGCCATTAAGAGTTGGCTAATACCATGATTTAACTCAATGTCTTTTGTGCGACTCATGGTTTTCAAGGAAACGCCCGCCAAGTCATTATTCTCGCGAGAATAAATTTTGTTTCAAGTTTCAGGCTATCGTCTATGAAAAATATAATATCCAATATAATTAAATCGTGGACGTAAGTGTAAATTCATATTTTTGTGAACGCAACCGAAGAAATAAAATGGCTACGAAATCGAAAGCTGGCTCGTTAATGAAAGTCGCTACTCAGAGTTAATGGTGCGCTTGATAATTCTGTTGCCATAGAATTTCGACTGCATTCGACGATTTAGTACGCCGATCTCGGAACGATAACGCAAGAAGATCAAAGGGTAAAAGCTATACATATCTATAATAAATGGTATCATTAATGGAGCCCAGTCGCCATAAGATCAGCGCGAAATATCCTGCAGCCATCATCTATAATAGTCTCGCGTGTGCCGATGAGTTCACGCTCGGATATATCCGAAAATCGCGATTATATTTTGTCAAGAATATTTTAAACGGGACCAGAGAAAATTACTAAAAAATGAAGCCACCGATACTGACTAAAATATTCATTACTGATTGTAGGAAATTCGGTAATGAATATTTCAATTTCAGAAAAATTCTCGCCTAACTCGACTAACGATAGGATTCGTTAAACCTCAGATAATTATCGCCGTTGATTATGGAGCGTGATAGTTATCAACGTTGGTTACAGAACGTTATATTACCGTTAAATAATAACTATGCAACGATGAATAATATGTAGATAGCGAATTTTGTGTAAAGCGTTAGAAATAAGCCTCGTGAATCATTTTCTTGGGAAATATCGGAGATAACGAGGAAATTCTTGTTTGACATCGCAGAGAGATAAGGGAAATGCAGCAGTAGCCCCTTGAGGTGGGATCATGTTACACATGTCACAATAAATAAGTTCTAAAACATCAAAGAGCCTTATTGCCGTATCAAAGTATTTCCAAAAGCTTAAATAATTTATTTCATGTAATATTGGTGCGATAACTGTGCAATTAAATCGTTCGTATAATTATAACGCTTCAAAAATAGCGTCGATAAATATTGTAAATTAAACGAATCTCTTATTATCACCTTATCTTCTATAAATATCTATATCCATTGAAATATCCATTTTGCGTGTTTCCATCATCAAACTAATTCCAAACGAAGGAGAATTGTCTAACGCCCATTAACTCCAAAAACGTACGGGATGATAGATGTTATCGTGACAAGTAGCGTGCCATTCTGTAGTACCCTGGGAGACATCACTAACTGTTACTACTGTAAATGAAATATGCCAGACAAGCAGAACATTCTGCCATTCATTTGTTCGTCGAACGGAACAATAATAGCGAAGATATATTGCGCTGTAAACGATACGTAATTCCTATGTTTATAATTCTATGTTTCCATAGAAATCTGTCTTTCTTGTTAATGAATGTTAATGAATCGAAAGAGTAGAAAATTTATTGTTAGAAAATTTAGATTTCATGTGAAAAAGTTATAAATTAATAATAACTTTATTATAACATAGTAATTTATAATATAAATTCTCTTTCCTAAAATTCTGCTCACACAAATACCAATAAATAAGATAGTTGCCTAATCTACTTTTCATCAAATACTAAATATATTGAAAACTCATTTAAAGGGGATCGTCCATGGTACTCTGGTCGTAAGATTCTCGCAAATGTTTTCGCAGAAATAATCCAACGATTAGAGTGAATTCAGTTCAGTTGGTCTCGAATGGAACAAAAGCTGGTGAGATTATTCTCTTCCTGCGGGGTACTTGAAGCACAAGAAACCGAATAGAATTCGTGCGATCGATCAGAAAACAATTTACATGGACGTGTCCGCCTCGCCACATACGTCTAGGTCCGCAGCTGTTACAGAAAGAAGGATGTGCTTAAGACGTCACGATTCAGCTGGGAAATTCTTCCTTTTATTCCCCTCTTGCGTGGTCACCTTTGAAGCGACCTTACATCGCTCTCGTTGCACGCCTCGTTCGGGAGTTTAATGCATTTCGAATTTCCTCCTCTTTCCAGGCAACGTAGCCTTTCAAAGAGCAGGACTATCGTCTTTCTAGGACTCGGCACTCATCGTGATTGCTCGACAGTGCTGCGATCATTTAAAAAGATTGTACGAATTCCGTGCTCGGACAGTGTCAATTTTCAGTTTCGAGCTCTCGCGTTCCTAACATTATGTGTATCCTTTGAGGCTCTACAACGCATCGTGAAACACCGATGCCGTGGATTTAATTTACGATGAATTTCAAAGTGAAAATTGCGACTAACTGCGACTTTCTATTATTGTACAGGAACTATTGCAATAAGATGGCAGCCCCACTTTCCCCTTAATTTGAGTAAAACAATAAAAAAGATAACGAAAAAACCAATCACTATCAAATCATTGTTTGTAATGTGCTATAAATTTGTGGTCGGATAATATACACAGCAATAAATTAATTTATACCTAACTTTAACCAAATCCTTACTCGAAGGAAAGATATAATCAAAATTGAAGAATAAACTTGAAAGTTGTAATCTGAAATGCTCAAGAAAACGATAGTCATCTTGTCCACAGACGTGTCAATTCATAGGAATCTTACTTCGTATGTTCCCATATTCACCCATTAAAGATATTTAACGTGGAACTTATTAATGAGATAATTGTTGCATATTATCAGTAAATATTTTGTTACATATTTTCTATCGAAAAAGCGCGTTATTTTATGATTCTCGTTATAATTTAATACTACGTCAATAGTACCGAAGTAGTGTCGGACAGTGACTAGCCAGCCAGTAGATATAACGTCTACAGATGTCTTTGAAAGTGGAGTTCTATGAAGACATAATGACATCGAACAACTGAGAGGAGACATTCTTTAAACTAAAGGTTATCCAAGCACTTTTCTTGGTACTTTATAAATGCATCAAAAGAAGGTAAAGCTTATGTAACATTCTCTAACAAAGGAGAAGTGGAAGTGACTCGTTTAAAAAGCAATGTGGGCTCATATCAGATAAGGTCAAAACCGCAGTTCTTCAGAAACGTGTTCTTTCCGAGATACCCTTACAAAATGTTGCACGAAGATTCTCTACAATGACGAAATGGCGACCTTTTTAAAAATTAAATTTTTTAATCATATAAATTGCTTTTAAGTTCTAGTTCGAATTGCTTTTGGTTCGATTTCGTTGGAATTCGAACAATTTCTCCACGATAGCGGACGAAAGAAAATTTTTAATTGAAATTTTTGTATGCGAGTAATTTTTTATTTTACCTAGACATTTTTTATCTTGGTAATAGTTATCTAATTTACAATTTAAAATTACATTTTATATAAACACATTTTACAATTTCATCTTTTTTTGTATCACATCTTTCAAATTTTCTTTTGTCCGCCATTGTATACAGGATTGCTCAATTTTCATTGTCGAACTTGGATTTTTACGTATAAAAGGAGAACGCATTTTGTATGCACGGAAAAACTGAAAAGCCGTTATTAAAATTTCGAATAATTGGTAGTTTGTGGAAAACTAAATAGATGAATGAAAACGTGTACTAAATTTATTTATCTACTTAACTTTTCTTACGGTACAGAAAATCAAGATCAATTTTTACCGAAGCATCTAAACACGTTCAAAGAAACCAACATCAAACACAGCGTCTCGTAACTTTGCACCTTCGACAAGTAAACTTCGAAAGTCTCAACCGTTGCTGCAAGGTTGGCACTACCAGCAAAGGTATCACACACACGTAGAAACACAGGCTGGAAACAGAGCGATGTGTTCGGCTGTTAAATACGTCCGTTCTCTGCAGAATTGCACGACATCCCGAAGACGTTGAATAAATTATGAAGCATTATCCTTCGTAATACCGCAGCGATAGCGTGACGCGACGATGTTCTCAATGTACTGCATGTTAACTTAATGAAATACAGCTGATTCCTCTAAAGGAAATAGCTTCGTATCGATTGGATTTGAAGATGATCAATAAATGCAGGAAATCTGTACAAAACAATATATTTCAGTTTCTAGGTTTGTGGTTTTTTATTTCATAAAAATGATCGTGTAATCAAAAATCGTACTTATTAACTCTGCACGATTTCCCAATTTTTCTGCATTTTAATATCGATATAAACTTGTATCTAATTAATATGTAAACGCTATAATAAATACAACAACGCGTGGATACTTTTTGTAGCCATTGTAGTTATTTCTCCTATCGTAGACTTCAGAACAGGAAATACATATTTACCCGTGCGTTGTCGTAAGAACGACGAATCTCAACAATTTATATCTTCCAGTGTATCCTTACGACATATGGACTCAATAGCTAAATCTTCCTTGGGGTTGAAATCTTGCCTTCTTTTCCATGTGAAACGTTAAAGCTGCAAGTTCACCGCCGCTCAGCGAAATATAGCAGAAAGAGGAATCTTAGAAAATAAGGAGTCTGATAAAAAGGAGCACTTTGAACGCGATCGAAAAGCATCCTAACGAAAGTTCGCGTCATCGAATTTCTTCGTCGAAAACTTCTTCTCTCGATGGAGCTAATTAGCGGATCGCGTTTCCTATATTTATAGCTGAACCGATGTAGTACTTGGCGGAGCGACGATCTTCGTAGCAGCTCGTATATCATTGCGGCCTGAATGCGCCGATAGCTCGTCGAGTATCATGGAGATGAGACGCGGAAGGAGAGAGAGAAAGAGAGAGAGAGAGAGGGAGGGGGCTATATATCCGCAAATTATTGAGCCGGTTGGTTGGCTTTCGAGTCGTATGGCTTGATTGAACTCGGCAGCAACGCACACGAGATCGTTAGACGATGGCCTGAGTATCGATTCTGCCCTGCGATCGAGCCTACAGTGTCGCGTATTGTCGCGTACACCGACTGGTCTCTCCATCTCTCTCTCTCTTTCTCTCTCTCGTATCACGCGGCTAACACCGTGACACATCGTTCTCTTGCTCGTTCTCCAGAAACTCGACCAGGTAGATAGAAGGGAGCCTCGACGTGTCGAAGTCACCTCACTGGTGTTAATCACGATTGATTGTTGTGTTCTGGGACGCGTGTAACTTTCGTTGTCGCTCGAGTGTCTGATCGAGAGACTGGTAACCAGACTGAGGATTTTGATGTAAATTTATATTTTCGAGAATATTCTTAAAAAGAAGTAGAACCTTGATGGAGAATCGTTTGGCTTGATCAATTCATGAATTGGGTCTATCTACAAGAGACGCGAAGAGATCGTCGTGCAATCGATCACTGTGCATTCTCCTCGCACGAACAGCGGAGGAATACCGATTACTATACTACGAAACCACGACGAAGCTATCGCAGGACACACGAGGAAGGATAAGCAGTTTGCGAAACCGTGCGTTTACCTGTAGCGAGACCACGAAGCTGCTGTTTAAACGCTCTGTTCGACGACGATTGTAGATCTACGACGATGGATCGAAGCACAAGTAGAAGAATTAATAGAGCATTAAATTGTGAATTGATGAAAAAATGGTCCATCTGTGAAATATATTGTAACTCAAGTTCTTATGTTTAAGACAAAAAAGACAAAAAAGACAAAAAAGAAATGGACGAGATAGATCGTGAAGAAAATTTTGAAATCCAACTCAAACTGCTATTACTATAACGTATCATAGCATAGCTCAACATCTTCGTTGATTAATTTCCATTCGTAATAGGAAACTTCTTTATTATGAAAATCTATATTATGAAATATAATAGAAATGTAAGTCTTCTTCTATATTATAAAATTGAATACTAAACTCAGATAATACGCGTAAGAGTAAATCATGATATTTCTAAGTAAATGCATTTAATATTAATGCGAACCAAATCTGAAAATTTAATGCTGACCTATTAACAAAACGCAAGTCACATCAGCATAAATATGAAAATATTGAAATATGATGAATATTAAAATTTCTTTGTCTGCGAGTAGAAAGTTCTTCGAATCTTTTAAAGCTTAAGATTTTATTTGATAGTGTATCACCATAATCCCCGTAAGCAGTTCGTAAGTAAATGAAAGAGTTATATTGAAAAGACGACGTTCTGAAATGTCTAAAAGTACGTTGAACAGACTATGCACATTTCAACAGTAACTGATAAAATATATAAGAAGCACATTTCAACAGTATCGTAACTGATAAAATATATAAGAAATATTATCGCATTTAATATTTGATAAGAGGAGGAAAAGAAATTTCAATGTAAAAGAAATTATAAATAAATCAAACACCTAAAGTATTTAAAAAACGTTAATAGTAATGCTTAAATTAATATAATTGTTAATTACTTGAATTAATAGTATAGCGATTAACAATAGATACTGTTAATAATAAAATTGCATTAACAACATCAATTCAAAGAATCTGCCTTTTTCTCATTCGGTTTTATCGTTTTCTTTTCGCTCTACGCTATCCGCGCGATTCATTGTAAAATTGATAATGCGCCATGTCACGCGATGATCACATAAAACGAGCACAGTTGTATACCCGAAGCAATCACGGAAACGCGAGAAACACGATGATTCAGGAAGTGCTTTATGATACGTTTGTCGGCGATATCGATCGATATATTTCTACAGGCATGTATCAATGAAACCATATTGTGTTTTCGTCGCGTGCATTAGGTCGCAAGCTGACCACTTCGAGATACGCGATGTATAGTCCGCTAAAAGGATTTGACAAGATATAGAGAGACGAATACAGAGGTGAATTCTGCTTATCTGGTATCATCCTACTGTAGTTAGATCAATGGTACAACACACAGTATCTGACACTACTAACAGTGAATATACTATTGGCAACACGGTGATTGACACGTTTAACCTAGCCCATTTTCATCAGTCTAAAATTGGAAACTAAACGATACTGTCAATCATGGATTATTCAGAATGAATTATTCTATAGCACTGATTCTTATGATTCTTATAAGCCTGAGCAACGATAGTAGTTATCGGAAAAGTGCATTCACAGAATGTCGTGTTGAAATTATTTTGATTAAACGTGTATGATAATTTTTATAAAATACACGACAATTAAAACATGACCTTCGGGTATGTTCCCTTTGTAAATTTACATCGGTGATAATACGAGAATAATTTTGCATTCAGTAAGTGAAACGTTTTGTTCTAATGAATTGTTGTTAAGCAACACGTGTCTTTTCTATTTTCGATTTTAATGCTATTTTCTGAAACACTTCAAAAAAATAAACCTATCACTCAGCTATAAAATTCTCCCACTACTCCTTGATCCATAACAAAACAATTTATAACACCCGAAACTTTTCGTTTACGTAATCTTCTTCATGAAACATTAATTAATTCGTACGAAAGTTAAATTAAGTTCAATGCTTCTTTACACCTGACTTGAGAAAAAATTACCGATACAAGGCACAAGGAATGATCTGACATATGTTTGTATAAGTATTGTGTAGAATCTTGTTAAAAACAAGCAAGTAATACTTTTAAACAGATCAAATGGAACCAACGTAACGACTGAAAATTTCGCAATTAGTCTAACAGGCATAGAATTAATGTTGGTCCAACCATCTGCCATAAAATCCTCTTTAATCAAAAGTCTAGCAAATCCTGGATTAAATATTTTATTGAAAGTAGAAACATGTTGCAGCCACGAATGAATCGAACTGGAACTTACGTGATTTTCAATGATATTTGTGAAATTCAAAGCGTACTACTTCTCAATTTTCTATGAAATTTGACTAGTTCCCGCGTAAAGTTGCGCTTTTCGTAAGTTTTTTTGAACGAAATAATTTAATCATATAAGGATTTATCGTATCTTGCAAATTCCAATATCTGTTTAAAATGCCCAAATACTTTTTTATCAACATTTTTACTGAATTATATTTGTGCAAATTGATATTTTTACGAAGATTTTGATATTCTTTGTACTTTTTTATTCGCGTTCGTCTTCGTCCATTGCTATACAGTTACGCTTGATACAAATTCATCGAACAGCACAAAATTAAACAAATGTAGTCAAATATCAATGAGTGCGCGGATTTTATTCATCAAAATCAATGATACACGTGGCACGGTATCGCAAAATCAGCGATGTAAGAAACGGAGAATTTTCCACGAGATCTGGTATTATCTTCTTTTATGGTAGTCAATCGGCAGCGTCAGATTGCGGGATTGAAATCAAACCTGGCCCAGCAGCTTCCCTTTCAATAAATCAACCAATACCGGAACATCTGGCCTTCTGAAACTTCTCCCTTTCTTCCTGGTCCTTTGAACCGGAATGAAAACCTCTTGGAAGAAAGGGAGCGAAGCTTTCAGTCTGTTTAGGTACGCAGAAGCAATCATCTATCCCTGAGGCATAGAAAAGGGATCGTTAAGCGTTTCTCGAGAATTTAGCGATCATTTGCTCGCTCGTTCTTTAATACTTCGTTACACACTCGAACGAAAGGTAATTAGCTGGCCATGCAGCGCAACCCCTCGGTCTTGACTTCGCTTCATCCCTCCCGTCTCGCCTCCTGCGCCAGCCACTTCTTCATCCGTGGCCTCGTTTCCCGGAAACATTAGAATTAGCCGTGAAATTAGCATATTCAGAAGTTTTGCAGTTTAACGGACGACTTGTACGCGCTCCAGACGAGCAACCTCTTGCCGGCGGTTGCACCGGATGTCTTAAAGCAGCCCCTGGTGCAAACAATGTAGTCACGTCGTCTTTCGGAAGGAAAAACGTCTCTGTTCGGGCTAATTATCGCAGGTGGTAGAAAGGGATATCCAGCGGATATCCGGGTTAACGAAGAGTCGTGAACGGGCAACTTCTAATCTCCGTGTCCTTCACCGCCGCCTTTTCGCTAAGAATTCCTCCTTTTGGCGCGATTCTGCTCAGCGAAATTCTTTGAAATTGTGCCGCTTCCACGAAGCAACTGGCTGAATTGCCCTTGTAACCGAGTTTCCAGTTTGCCTCTCGATTTCGAAATTCAACACTTTCCCGCTCTTCACTGCCGTTTTCTACGACCTGTTGACTATATTTCCAGCATTTCCGAGAAATATAAAATAGCAATTATGTCTAATGGATGTGTATATAGACATGTATATATATGCCTAGATATCTTTTCAAAATTATTTATACCATTTAGCGGTGATTGTTGTAACTAATTGAGGCCTGAAGTTTGCTTATGCAAAGATCTTATTTCGTGTAATCTTGTTTGCTTGGACGTGGCTCTTTGTTAAACGTGACGTTATAATACCGTGCATTCAAACAACGGACAACAAGTAGCGATTCTCATAGCGCGACTATCGTTACGAAATTTCTTGCAATGAAAAGCGTTATACTTCTAAATACGCCTAAATGTACGTTTTGTATTACTCATTCTCGTTTGTTATTCCTTTACTTTTTAAACGCCTACAAAAAGTTCAAATCGCGAGCATTTTTAGTAAAATGTCACCATTGATTGTTTTATTTCTATTTTATTGTTAAATACAGCTATTTATATTTTTTTTTAAATAATCTCTATACTATAATAGATTTTCTAAACTATTCTGTTCACCGAATCGTCAACTCGTCGCGAAAATCGCGAATTTTGAGTTTCCTGTCCCGTAGTAAAATGTCACCATTGATTGTTTTATTTATATTTCATTGTTAAATACAGCTATTTATATATTTTGTTAAAATCATCCCTACTATAGTAATAGTAGATTTTCTAATATATTCTGTTCACCGAATCGTCAACTCAAACAGCCAGCAAATCGATATAACGGTACATGATTTTTCGCTCAACTTGAGAAAAATATTTATTTAGTTTTCCAATGGATTCATTTGCATGGATAAATGGCTGTATGCTTACAGAAAGAGTCATATCCCGTGGCCGTTGTTGCTATCGATTGGGTATATTCAAAAGAACAATAAAATCCGAGAAATTAAATACGAATTCACCGCTCAAATTGTGTTTCTAGAGAAAAATACTTGTTTGCCTCGAATTCAATTCGTAATTTACACAGAGAATTTGTTACGAAATTACGCGTAAAAACTCTTGCACCAGGAAGCGTTGTACATCAAATTGAAATGATTTTTGCACAAATAATTTTAATCTGGTGTTGAAATTAAGAAAAACAGTTCATACGTTGCACACCATTAAAAATATAAAAACTTCAATCGAAATAGATTGAATTAACAATTTTTTCTTCATCGCAATTTACGCATTTCTGTTTTTAGCGAAATGTTATAAGGTGAAATCGATCTGTTACTAACGATTACAAATTTTATAATCTTCCGATATTGAAAGTCATTGAAATTGGATTCCTATTTAACAAGGTTACGCTAAAGCCGAATTTCATCGCCTGGTCTTCCGCTTCATCGAGATTTTTCCCATCAAGATGGTTCCCTGTCATTAATTAAACGCCACTTGAGAAGGAGAAAAGCTTTTCCCTTCCCAAGAAGCAAAAGTTGGAAGATTATTTACTTCGATCACCACTCCCCAATAATGTCCCTACACTGTGGGTTTCGGCTGCCAATCATGAGAACTTGCTAAATTACCTGTGTTCCGTTCAGCCATCGAATTTATTTCGTTGATACAATAATGGCAAAACTTTTCTACTCTTGGCTGTGTGTGATTGAAATATCTAACAGAAGGAATTTTTGTAACTTCGAGTAACTCGCAAGATATACAGACTAGACTCGCAACTTTCTGTTTAATCTTTTTTTAACTCTAGCTGAGAGAGAGAAAAAGGTATAAATGGATATTAACCGATCGAGGATCAACATTCCGTTAACGTAATAACTCATCCGTGATCTTTTTCAGTCCATCTACACGTTATTGGATTCCATTTTTTAACGTCGCGTTTATGAAAGAGAATGCCGAGGATTTGTTTAATATTTTCCATCTTACTTGCTTCTGTCTATCTAAATTCTACAGTGTCACGAAGTTCGAAGGAACTGCAGAATTTATGTACGTCAATATGCTAAATTATTCATCTTTCTTAAATTATGGAAATTATTCTTGTGCTGGAAGAAATGATAATTAATTTATAACGGGCTGTGTATTAGCGAAACACGAGTAGACAGCAGTAGCTAACGTTTTTTTCAATTAATTAGATTCTCGACGAAACCATGCATATTTACGCGCGGCTGCAGCAAAGTTTCGTAGCCGGGTATGCAAAATACAAGAGAACGCCCAGGAGTCATATCTATTTCATCGACAGGTTTCAAGCTCGTGCTGGAATTTATAGCAGCGTTGAAGCTATCGCCGGTACAGAATTGGTAAAAAAGATATATATATATATATATAATATTAACGGCGTAAAGTTTATTGCTTATTATGCTTGAAAAATATGTGATATCGATCGCATGCAAAAGGATAATATTATTTACGTTTGAAAAGGAGAAATATTAATCTGATAAGGGAAGCATCGAGGTATCATTTTCAATGGAAGGTACAGCGTATGAAAAGCAGTTTTGTTAAATCGAATATGTTTTCCAATGCGACAAACATTTATTCGGATTATTTCGTGCTGTCATCGTTTCGTAGAGGATCCTTCTACTTGGACTGCAAAAAGTAACTACAAAAAGTGGCTACAAAAAGTTTTTGCACGCGCCATTATTTTGCAATCAAACGTTTGCTCGCCAGTATGTTTCATTTTCGCGGTATCAATTTTTTGCAATCATGTGACATCATATCGCAGAGAAGAAGATATTTGGAAAAAAAGAAAAACAAGGAAAACCGTAGCTGGAGTTAACTATTCCTTTTATCCAAGTATCGTGCAATTAATTCGTACTAAGGTGAAAACAAAGCTGCACTCGCTGTGGATACGTAGTTAGTGAAAGCCCAAGGCTAAGGAAAACGAAAGAAGGAATTGTATCAAGAGCAAGCACGTCTAGAAAGGCGAGCCCGAGAAACAGGGAGCAGATTCGTTTGCCTGGATCTACAAATCTCAGTTTGGTTCAATCTTCCTTCGCGCTAACTGGACGGTGACAACGAAACGATCGTCAGAGTTACAATGGATTTTACAGCGCTTTATAATCGAACGGAGGTAATCGCCGCCTCCATTCCAAGTGCAATTACTGGCCACTGTTCGAGCGTCTCCAAAGCCTGCAATTAAACTTTATCTTTAATCGATGTAACCCTGGGATAACGATCCTTTACAGATTTCGTCCAGCTTTATAAGTTAAACTTAAGAAATCGGGATATTAATTGTCAACTAGAATGTTCGAACGCGAAGCCAGATTTCGTGGATGCGATAGTAAAACGTCAGCGAAAAAATACCATTCATGCAGAAGGAAGGTGTCAAATATGATCATGAAACTTTGGAAAATTTGAAACACGCGAAAATACGAATTTCAAAAACTCGACAGAAGTCTGTTCTCTCTCTGTTCGATGGCTTAATTTATATTAGCTCCATTTATGCGAGCATACAGCCTTCTACAGAGAAACAGTGAGAGAAAAAATTCTATTGAAAAGTTTTATTCCGATTTTCAATTTCCTGCCCTTTGAACTTCCTGTTTCGTATGTAAATCAAAAATGTATTTAAAAAGAGAAAGAGAAGTGAACGGTAGGGCATTCTTTATCGAATAATAATTCTCGTTTTATTTGAAAGAAGTCTTTATGAAAGTAAATGAATGAATGAACATTTTTTAAACACTATATTTTCCGTGATTCTGTATTTATTTCACTCTCTCGAGCGAATTAATTGCTTACTTAATATGTATTAAATCTTCTTTTCGTGTTTATGTTTTTAATTACTATTTAACGAGTTTCTCGCTTCCTGTGTTCCGAAGAAGATCGCAACTCACTCCCCTAAAACGTGCAATGAATTTTTAAATAGTCTCCTTTTAGATTCTCGAAACTATACGTACATGTTTCTTTGCTTTTATATAACACGTAACTAGACTGCGAATTTTTATGCGTTTGTAGAAAATTTGAAATTGTGAAATTGCACGGAACACACGGAACGCGGAAAAATGTATAAAATATCCAGAGTATAGTGCTATAATTTTTTACCAGGGCTTTTTTCACTCTTTAAAGTACGAACGTGCGTGAAAGTCCGCGGTCTACATATAACGTTTCACACTTTATCAATACACGTCTTTCGTTACAAAATTTATACTTAATAATTAAATATTCCAAATCGAATAAAAAAGAGGGGAGATAGAAGACACGAGTGGGAAGAATGGAAGAAATGAAATGAAAATACAGCTGACAATCGAATATTTTGCATCGTTTAACTCGAACCACGGCCAACGGTTCGCAAAGCAGAAAACAATCCGTAGACTCTATGCAACGTAGCGAATATAACGTACATGGTGTTTTACACATTTCGCCAATAGCAACGGTTCCGTTGTAATTAAATGACGGTTCTTCGTAATTGAACGACAATGAATAATGCCACGTGGAATAGAGCAACGTGTCTTTGTGGTAATGACGCTAGTCCGCAGCTGAGGATCGTGTGTAATAAGTTAATTGCACTAATTACTTGTAACTCGACTTGAAATTGCTTCGATGTAATAACGAAATTTTCTACGATGAAACGCTCCTAGTCGGTTATCATCCGCAAACTTGCGTGGCACGCTTGCACTTCGTTGAATAAATTTGCTGACCGTTAATTTTAATGTTTTCGGAGTTAGCGTTAAACAAATTTGATGTTTGATCAAACAATATTGTTGACTAGTCCACCGCATTTTCTTTGAGTGTCTCTCTTATTCGTTGCGAGGCATTACAATTTAACTAGAATTACGAGGCATCGTAATTTAGTTATTAACGATAAAAAGGCAAACGTTCCATTAATTACCTAGAAAGATTATTTAATTAATTATGTAGACCGTGTCGCATTAAATCGTAAAATGTACAAAATGTCACTTCTTCAAATGAAACTTCTTCTCGTTGTGATTTGTTTTATTTAGAGAACGCTCACTACGAGTATAATTTAAGATAAACGTAATTATGCTTTCTTGCTGTATCGCGGAATACAAGATGAAAGTTGAGTTATTTTTGGAAAAAGCAAGTTGAACGACGCGACCTAAGAAATGTTATACGAAGAAGAGAATATTTTCTTTCAAATTTGGTATTACTAACAATGCTTAGAAGTACATGGTCAACACTCAAACGGGAGGAGAAAGTTATGGTATATCGCCAGAGGCTTTCTTTTCAGCTCAACAAAAGGTTAAAATTTACTGTTTCTTTTCGCATTGTTTCGCGAACTATCCAGTTTGAAAGAAACTGCAAGAAACTTTGGACATAAACGGGAACCTCGGAATTAAGTCGATAATTGATAAAGTTACATAACGTATCGATCAATAAATTTCCATAGTTAACAACTCTTAATTAAATTCAAATTTCTTTAATACCTCGATGTGCGAAGAATTTTCGTTTCATGATTTATCTTATTTGGAAATCGACGACAGCTCTCTTGGAAAATATCGATTTTAAAATTATTGTCTACGCTATTTTAGCTATTACATCAGCGGTTTCCAATCTTTATGCTACTACGTCTCCAGGGAAAAAAAAATATTTTTTTGCGCCTCCCTATCTCTTATTTTTTTAATAAATGTAATAGTATAGATATATTTTAAATAATAACTTTATTACAAAAAAAAAAACTGGAAACTACAATTAACAGAATAATAACAAGGCTGTAACATATACGTGCGT
The DNA here is from genome assembly GCF_040668555.2 of Bombus flavifrons. NCBI lineage: Eukaryota > Metazoa > Arthropoda > Insecta > Hymenoptera > Apidae > Bombus > Bombus flavifrons. Next base: position 2,270,474 of record NC_138455.1, on the reverse strand, counting down.
TACGATTTGAAGTTGTATTTATTGGTAGATATTGTGGTATGGAAATTAATATTTTATTAAAAAATTTTTGGCGCCTCCCAGATTGGAAGCCGCTGAGTTACAATATCAATTTTGATGTAAATAATTTCAAGAAAACTTAATAACCTGATTTAATGAAGAGGCAGCTTTGGTAATACGCAACTGGTTGATAGGATATCGTACTTGCGTATTTTAAAATTGCTCTTATGCGAGGAACACATATATACGTCTTCGCGTAGCAAACATATATTTTTTAAGTAAAAAAATCTCGTGCCATGATTCTGGTTAAGGAGCATGAAAAACAAAAAAGAAACGCAAAGAAAAGCAAAGAAAAGGCGGTTTGAGACGGAAGGCAAAGGGCAAGAGAGGAAGAGAGAAATTTATCACGTACAGATGTCTGCGAAGATACATCAGGATAATGAGATCCGTGCTCCTTTCTCTGCCATAAACTTGTAAAAAAAAAACTCGACGCCGTAACAATGTCCCCTGGTCCACGAGTGATGCATCCTCGTTCTTTCTTTTTACGATGGATTCGAAGAGGCTCGGTGTCGGTGGGTAACGAGTGACAGTAGTTCCTTACGGCAGCGCTCAGGTTCAAGAACTTCGTGTGGGAAACGTCGTCGTCGACCTTGCAGCACAGACTGTCCAGCGTCCACTAACGTTTCCGCATTTTTACGAGTGTCTACTGTCGACCAGATTGCGATCGATTGCACGCTGACAGAGGAATTCATGACCCTAAGCCTGTGTGAGGAAACCAGAAAATACTGGAATCTCTTTGTACCACTGAACTAAATTTAGTTAGCAAAAGTTTAGAAGCCAGAGGTTGCAAGTTACGATGTTGATAGAAATCAATGATTATTAAATTTAATAACAAGTAAGATTTAATAACAAATAACCTGTTTAATAACAGGTGACAAGCTTAGTGATAAGACGAGTGAAGATAAGAACAAGCTCTCGTCAAAGTAGAATTATTAAAGTGCGAATACGTAACAATGAGACTGATCTAAAATAATTATAGCCGAGGATAATGTAACATTATATTTTTATGAGTATAACGTATCATATAATCTTACCAATTATTTGTGAATTGTTGGTTGTTAATTGTTATCACAATATATACGTGCTAATGCATGTACTAAAACGTGCATGTGTTTATATTGATATGTCGTTGTAATTGAATACGTGGACCACATCTGATCAGAAGTTCTTTGATTAGTAAAAAGCACAAAGATGAATAGATTACGGTTGAAAAATTGATTCTTTTAAAAGTCTGAAATAATGAGAGAAAATAGAGAAAATGTATTACTTTCGAAAAAACTATGTGCTAATTTAATACAAACTATTAATAAATTATATATATATTTATATATAATATTTATAATTATATATATTATATTATTTATAATTATATATATATATTTATAATTATATATATATATACAAGAAAGTTCAGCTTTTTTGGATAACTTTAATTTAATTCAAGCGTTTGAATTAACCTAACTCCCAATTAGTGAATTTTATAGTCAATTCGTGAAGGACTTATTGGGAAAACAACCTATTCTCGAGTTAATCCATCTTACAATGGACGTTTTCTTAAATAGGTGATATCTCCCTTACCTGAGAATGTCTGCTTCTCGAGTTCAGATATTTCGAACGTTGTCTTCAAGACGACCTATCGTCCAGTTAAAAATATCTGTCGTGCATCGATGCAGGAATTTATAAACCAAGCTTAACGCGATGCGACGACGTTTCTCCCCAACCTGTGTACTTACTTTAATTGACCGATGTCGCTTCAAGCCATGTACATTCTGTAAACTTTCGTTGATTGGCGCGCTTCTAGCTCAGTTTAAGCGTATAAAAGCGGTACAGTAGAAGGCATTTATGCGTTTATTATACTTAACTCAGGTTATCGATTTTCTAATTCACTGGAAGCTAAACACAAACATCCATAAAGCAGAGACAATAATGCTCTGCAGAAAAAATACCCAACCACCATTGACCGTCCAAAACTAGTCGATCAACTGATCACGCATCAAATATTTAGGTATTGTACCGGGTTACAAATTCACACGGAGACACGATTTAGGATTGTCTGAACGAAACTGCAAAAACTATACACATTTCTATACCCTACTAATCGTAAAGGGTAGCTCCTCAGCTCTTCGAGTACAAAAAACATTGCTATACAAAGCTTGCGCTAGGTCAGTCCTAGTCTGTGGATTCAGGAAACAGATTTCTGAGAATAATCCTGGATACTGGCAGACACTATGGCACAAGAAAAGTATCGGAAGAAACAGAAATGACAGGTCTCGTGACATACGCATAAGAAATGACGCGCGAGATCCTGAATAAAAGTCATGGCAACTCACTAGTGCGTCAAATACATAGCGCGATATAATATACACAAAATTCTACCGAGAAACAGAAAATCTGTCTCTCAACTATCTAAGTCCGTAACCCCAGTGGAATAGATGTCATGCTGACGGATTCTTGAAACTTCTCCCTTGTCACTACTCGTGCATTCGCAAGAAACCATTAACCGACAACCGAGCATAATCTTGCAGTTAGAGGTTTAGAGCAGGTATTAAGGCGAGCACAACTGTTCCCGATACTGCGTGAAAAACGCGCATCGAGAAACCGAAAAGAGATTTATGCGTTACGTAGGAGGCTTTTTTGGAAACTTTCTGGTAATACCGCGTACTTGCTGTCGCTACGATAAGTCAGCTAAGGCCCGATGCGGACGAACGGTTTGTGGTAAATCGCCGCAGTGGCAGCGGGTTGGAAGAGCGGGGAAACTTATGTATCCTTCTTTTATGAGACAGAAGAACCTTATTTCTTCGTTCTTGCAACGGTGCCGCAGCAGTGTCGTACGGTAAAATGTCACTTGTCCGCAGCAAGTCTAACCGTGAACGCACGCGAGCCACATTTTATCGTGTGATACCACTGCGATCGTATGTTCGTCTTTGTTGTTCCTGGTAGGAAAACAAAGAAAGATATATGGTCGCAGCGATATCACACGGTAACATGTCGATCTTTTGCATCTGACCTAAGGTTGATGACAGGTGTGGTTGTTAATCTTTGTCATCGATAGAATAGTATTTATGTATTAGCAGTCTGTACCAAACACGATTATCAATTCGCTGTTATAAAATGCAGAAACAATTATACGATGGTTTACTAAGCTAAACATACGCCTTACCTCTGGCTCGCTCTAGCCTCCGTGATAACTTCAAGCCGAGAGAAGTTCATGCATTCTCGAGTAGATTTATTTTCGAATTGACGTTATATCCGAATTCTGTTTAAGCCAGCATCCATTCGTGGTTCGTTCGAATCCATTTGTGGTAGTACACCGGCTCCAGTTAACTAGGAAGACTGTGCACGTTCGTGAGTCAATCAACTTCTCTGAGATTATCTCTACGAGTTCTATACTGTTAACCGCAAACTTATACCAGCCATGTTGCGCACATTCTACGGTCGAATCTTCTCCAGGCACACATACGAGTTACTAATCTAGTTAGATAAGAGAAGGCGGTTGCAGGTACGTTGCAGCAAACAAACATACATTTGCAATTAATCTACAAGTATCCTATTGGGTTGTAACATACACTTGTTCTGTTTTCCGACATGTTTATATCATATACAATGGGGGAAAAACAAGTGTACAGGTGGTGGAAATAGGGATCACTGAAGTTCAGTCGAACCAGTAGACGACAGCTTTGATGACAAAACGAATGAAATTTTACAAGTTTTATGAATTACAAGTTACCTAATCAACTTATTTGATATAAAACTAGAGTATGTATTTGTGTTATGCATTTAGCATGACGATTAACGTTCAATCATAGTACGTATTTAACATAAAAGTGTAGTACCTATGTAGTATGTGTGTACAATACTATATTAATGTACAACATAAAAGATAAAAGTGTAGTACCTATGTAGTATGTGTGTACAATATTATATGGTATAATATTATTGTCCGAAAAGTGTCTTTCTTTTACAAACACGTCTTTTACAACAACGCATCCTTATACAAACATGAAACCTAATCTGTCGAACGCTGTCTTCTTTATTATCTTATGAATCTTTATTTTGATAGAACAAAATGGATCATACGTAATTCGATAAAATAATATAAAACGGTAAATGTTATGCATCCATTATTTCCGTATAAAACGAAAGAAACTTTTCGGACGACCTAATAATATAATACGTAGCACAAAGAGGAGTTGATAGTACTGTGAACGATTTACGCTTACTCTGTTTTCTATATAATTCTATTTCTACGTGGAAAATGCATTCCTCGCCAAAAGTACAGCGAGATAGTCGTCAATAGTTTACACAGACGAGCAATCAATGGACGACACTTCCTCGCGCGGATTAATAACATTTCGGCCGGAACAAGGAAATTTCGGATGTCGAACTGCTAACAGGTCCATCGACAAATTGCTTATTTGCGTCAAATGCCCCGGGACGTTCAGTACAGGTCCGATTGCAATGCAATTCCGTCTACCCTCGATATAATGCTCTGTGTCTATACGTGCCAAAGAGGGTTATTGAATTAACTGCTTCTAACTTTGAAAGCTCCGGCGTAATTTACTTTCACCATCCACAGAAACTCATTGAAATACTTAAATACCTATCTCCCGTGATACCGTTACGGTTAACAATACAATGAAAATCTGATTAGCTGCAGAGAATACAATAATTCACTGGCGATTATTTCTTATCAACGACCATGCATTATAAAAACACAAGTCTACATCTTCAACGAATTTCTGAGTTTCATATCAATTGGTAAGTAAAAGAAGATACTGCATTAGATTGTTTGGGATATTTGTTAAGAGAGTTGAGAAAATTTTGACTAGATCTTTGCCATTTATAACGAGAGATTTTTGTCACGATACTGGACATATGAGTTTTTCACATAATTAAAATTTCAAAAGTTTCCGCCCACTCTGATGACTCTAGAAACAAACGAAGCGATATGTACCTTGGATGTATTAATTTATGTATCAAACAATGTATCTACCGTGTCTTAATTATGACAATTAAATTGTCCAAACTTTTGTTCCGATCTCACTTATTCTTTAAATTATTCCAGGAATAAATAAATGATTTACAATCCAATTAGTCTAATGGCCTGCAAATATAAAGTATATTTCGTATAAATGAATCACCGAGTTTCTCTATATGCGTGTTTATACCGTGTCGCTTAAAACACGACACGACCTCGGTGTATAATCGAGAATGTTAGTAAATTCTCGTAAAAGAGGTTCACAGAATTTGTAACACAGGAAAGCATAAACCCCGTACACATTCATTCTTCCACGAATCCAATCAGCTTTCGGTTTAAGAGACTTTCGAGACGAACGTAAAAACTTGCCAGACATTTCTGCGTATCTCTGTCGCAAACAACAGGCACATATAACTTCGGACGAAATCGATTTCAACCTCAAATCCTTCCTCAATTACGAGTGGAACGAATGCCAAACTTTGTCTATTTTAAAAAATTCCAGCTCGAAATTCGGTAGCCGTTCACCTAGATTACGTTTCCACAAAACTGGCACGAGATGAAACTCGAAGAGCAAAACGGTCGGATTAGCATGTTTCGATTATTAAATATCGAATGAGATGATATGTTCTCTTTTTTTTTTTTGGAAACGAAAGGAGATTGAATTTACAAAAATGTAAAATATGAAATGAGGTGAAGGACCGAATCAATGTGTCATGCTCTGTAATCAACGGTTTTCCAATTATGAATTTTATACATGCTTGCAGGAAATTGTTATAAAATTAAGTTTCACGAGAATGCGATAGAATTGCATACATGAAATGCAAAACAGTTTCTCATGTACAGAGAACCTTCCAGTACCAGAATTAATTTTTCCCGGTAACACGTAGTACTGAAGCAAAACTGTGTGCCACACAGAGCGAAACACTGAGTTTTCTCTAGATTCACGAAATTAAATCATCAAAAACGTGCTTCTAATACATGAAACGTGTTTACACCGTGTAATACGCAATTTTGCATATCCGACGGTTCCGAATAAATCATTCTGTGCCGACGTTAAGCGAAATTATAGTTTAGTTAATGAATTAAACTTCTTCTATATCGACATTTTTAATGTCATATCTCATCCTTTCTTTGTTGCAGAGCATTTCAAGGACAATAAAACAACTTTCCCTGATCTCCTGAATATTCCAAAAAAATCGATTGTAATAATAGAAATATTCGTTTTTATAACACATTTATTATAAAATCTCGTAAATTTATGAAATTTTTATATTTATATATTTCTTACCTTTTTGGATTCAACGTTGCTTCGCCCCTTTAGCCTATAAAAATGCATTTATTAGATTTATTTAGTGTAATATTGAAATGTAGCTCGAAGAAGGCCCAGCGAATTTGAATTCTCTCATTTCTATAAAATGTGCGATAAAATAGTCTTTCTCGTCACTCGATCAATAAGAATCAGCAACAACAAAAACGTTCCCTTTCATTTCGGAACGAGAGTCAGAGAGGGATTTCGTGTAATTCAGGCTTAAATATGTATGTAACACTTGACAGAAGGTACCTTCTGCCAGTTTGCATTCTAATGAAAGAATTCCACGGAAATAATTGCCAATCGACTAAATGGATTTCGCTACTATTCGCAAAGAGGCTGTAATTACGTAGCTTGAGGAAACTCCAGTGCTCCAGCACACCTGTCGCTAATAAAATAACATTTTATAACTCTTCCCGACGTCGACTGCTGTTCTACTGCTTTTGGTTTAACTTCGGTTAAACTAAACCGTTTTTGAATCTTTCTTCGACCGATTAACACCTGTACCCATTCTTACTCGGCTGTTTTCTTCCCCGAGATTCGAAAACACGCGGCGGCTGTTTGAAGAATAGCGAGCTTTGGGAAACGTGCGACGATGTAATTGAAATCGCAAATACAATTTAAACTGTTTTTAAAGAACTATTCTCTTGGTCAGAAACTTCCATGTATAATCATGGAACTGTAAGTTAATAATTTAATTAGATCGCAAATATAAATACAATATAATTTGACGTATTTGTGGTTACACTTCGTTTCGACATTTCTTAAACATTGCAGTTGATGTTTTCAGGGGAAACTTAAAATTGTTTCAGAGCTTAGACGGTCGATCAATAATTTTCTTCTCGAAGGAAATTCCCTAGCTCACTTTCGTTTATATTTACAATAATATACAATTTTATACTTGGAGATTATAGGAAATGTACGTCCTGTATCTACGTATATAATCGAAATCTCATTCTCTGATTTGAAATTACATTACGTGTCGCAAAAGGGCGGAAATAATTGGTTTCTGTGGGAAAGAACTATTTGAGAAGCGAATAAATCAAACCCGGTCAAATGAAATTAACAACATAGCATCGTTCCTATAAAACTAACAATACCATGGAATTCCAGTTCTGGTAACAAATCTATCCACCGACGTTGCAACAAAACAAAATCCCCCGCGTATACGACCTAACGATAAATCTCCAGATCACTGCTAATCATAACTTCGATTCACAATGGAATTTCTTACAAAGAAACCAATATAATTCCGAAGAAACCATTAATCACGATTATTAAAGATAGATGTACGACAACTTCTATTACTAACCGAGATTTCTCATCATACGTATACGGAGCTGTCTCTCGGGCATCTATTTCTTTGACTTCGACACGCGCTGAAACGCTTGAATAATCGTATTCGGTCACAATATCTTACGTGCACAGACAGAACCGAATCGAATCCTCGATTTAACGTTTAATCCTCTCCGGATTTTTCGCAGGAATAAAAACACCTATGCTCTGATTAAAACTGTCGAACGAGTAGGAAATGTGATTGCGTGTAGGACGGACAGAGAATCAGCGGTATGATCTAGTATTTTGAACATTTTTATTCAATTACACACGTATTTCGACTGTTTAAAAAATCGTCCCTTTAATTTCGTAACTAATTAAGATGTAACTTTATCATCTGTCACGATACGGTCTCGTGACTCGAACAAATTTACCGAATCGTTTTACAATAACAAATACAGAACGCTTCTATTACTTTTATGAAAATTGGCAACGCGTTTCTCAACGAACAATCCGAGACGAGTCCCTTTTGTCCTCCGTTGATTTTACGGAATGATAACCATATCCCGGTTACAAACCCTTAAGAGACAGGTTGACGAACGTGAGAGCAGGGGACCGCACGCGTGAAACCACACTCATAGGAATATCATTTTCCTATGTATCAATTTCCCTCGCTAAAATGGGGACTGGCAGACTCGCGTCCTTGAGCAAGGCACACATGACGGAATGGTCCATGGTAGTGGAATTTGGAAGTCCATATATCGAGATAGTAACTGACAGGTGGCGTTTCCCCGTGGTACGCCTTAGCAGGCCCTAAGGGTTTTCTTTTCCCTCTTCTTTTTCCAATTTCCTTGCACGGTCCTGAATCTCTCGGGAGACGCCAGAAGAAATAAAAGTGCGCCATCTTCTGTCCGTCTTAAAAGTTCGGCCGACCTGCCAGGAAAAGACGAGTTTATGGCTGCGGCCTCGGTACGATCCGCTCGGGAGCCGAAGCAGGGCGAGCAACTCTCCCAGAGTCCGTCTTCTTCGTTGTTTGTCTTTCGTTGTTGCCCTTAAACTAGTTTCTGCTCTTCACTCACGAGCTGCGTCGTGAATTATTAGCGGCTCCTGGGGTCCACTTTTTAAAACGACCAGCTCGATTAACTGTTTCAACGTTCGCTGCTTGTCCATAGCTCGCGGAAGTATTCCGACACTCGTAGAAACTTTGTAAAAGCACATGCCAAGAATCAGTTGGCCAGGAAACGCGATTGCACGCGTGAGGTTGATAGTCCTGAAACGTTCGGCGATCCTCAGTCGTCATAGTTTCGTGTTAAAACTGTAATGAGACACGACTCACGTTGGTGAAGTTTGAAACAAATTTGAAAATGTATATAAAAATTATAAGACATTTATTGGGATCATACACCTCGTAAGGATTAAAAAAATAATTGTACAATTAATTATTTTATACTTGCATTCGCAAGATAACAAAGACAATAATAACAGGAAAATTGTCAACTACGCAGCTAATTTAGATAAAAGTGGAAAATACACGGAAGTAGGAGGTGCAGTAATCATTAAGCGCAGAAGACAACGAAAGTTCGCGACAAGTAGCATTCTGACTGCTACACGTAATCTGTGTAGACTCGCCAGACGGAAATGAACGAACATTTTCAGCCGCAAAGGAAGGAAATTGTATGTTTTGTTTAGAAGAGAAACTCCTAGCATTGCCAGAACTTGCAATTTTCCTTGGATCTTTAGCTTCCTAGAGAGCACGCGGTGAATAAAGAGCCACGATATTTTTACAAGAGCTAAATTTTTGCGTTTTGTGCAGGCGAAGTTAAGCAAAAACGTACGTGAAATCAAAGAGAAACCCGATAAAATTGGATTACTCCGAAATGAATGCAAAATTCTTGTTTGCGGATTCCTGTAACGCAGACTGGTAATTTGCATGGAATAATGGAAATAACGAAGGAATAATTTTGCATTCCATCGCCACTTATACCGAATCAATATCACCGCTGACAACGCAACCACCTTTCATTCTGTAAATAAAGTAAAAATCAGAAAACCAACAAAATAGGCATATTTTCCTTCTATCTTTGTTATTTAGATTTTTACGGAAATATGAATGTGTGACCTCAAAAAATATTCTTATCGTGCAATCGATAAAAAAGTGATACCATAACGAATAATGGTACTCAATAGAATTTATTATCTGTCTTATTGTTAGTATCGACAATTCAGGGACTTATGGACGAACGCGATACGGAAAAATTCGTGAAATCGTAAAGTGGCCTGTGCATATTAAAACTGTCCTGTCTGTAGATGTCTTCAAGAGCGATGAATATTTTATTACATCATAAAATATCCCGTACGTAACAACGTTCAGTCCGGTTCCCTTTATGCTCACGATCGATAAAACTGATTCATTTGTGTCCGGTGTCGTAAATCGGGATCACGTTTCACTTTGTTAAAACGATTTGTTTCCAAACTTCACTCCGCGTTCAGCCTCCAGACAAGTTTATGGTTGTTCAACGAGAGTTCGACCGCTGGTCAGGGCGTAAGGGTGAAACAACGAAAAAAAAAAAGGATAGGAAAAAAACGAGATCCCGCCGACGTTTGTCTGCCAATACTTTTTGGACGTATTTATTTTATAGTTAGCGATGCACTTTCTGTTACGAATTTGTGTATTTGAGTTTGACGTTTCCGTTTTACGTGTGGATGCATTATCGGAGCGGTGCGTTCTGGTGTTTTCGTTTTGTGTTTGGTACTTGCACGCAGTGTGTAAAAATTTTGAACACGCAACTTTTTGTAAATGGTATAAGTTCGAAGAACTAGAGTTTGAATTACTCCTCTTGAACTCTTGAACATTTCAAGAAATCTACGACGTTCTGAAGTTAAAATTATGCAAGTTGAAAACAAAATGTGAGATTCCTAGGTTTCCTAGATGCGAATAAATAGATTGGAAATTTAGGATTTAACACTTTGACTGCCACGCCGAAATTACGTTTCGCTTAGGATGCCACTGGAGTATTTTTTATTATTCCAAGCATATAATGGCAAAATAATAATAAATTGATGATGTAAGACAACATTCTTCCCAAATGGACCGTTTGTCTTATTGATGGTCACGGGTGATCACCGTAGCGCTTTGCTATCAGTTGATAGCGACATATTATAAGAAGGTTTAGTTTATTTCAACAAACCATTGGCACTCGTTATGTCATCGTAAGCAAAACGTCCAGAATATATTGTTGAAACGTGTAGAAGATATTAGTAAAGAGTATTGCTCATTCTATATATAATAGTAAGGTATGTGTACAGTTCTAAATTCAATTATATGATTATAAAGCAGCATTTACGATTATTTTCTAAGCTGTGTTTGTAATAATATTCGTAGATTACCCCTCAAAGATATGGATGCAAACACAGTGCACCGTTAGATGCAAGATTCGTTCTGATTTTTTTTTATTGATGTTCTAATAAAAATGTTTAATTTTTCAATGGGGCACTTTTTATTTCAAAGTATCTTCTATTTATCGGTTATATTTAAAATCCCCTAACTGTAAATTTTCATTCAATTTTTATAATTGTAAGAAGTTCAAGCGCTCCGGTCACTAATGACCACCGTGGCGTCACAGGAGAAACCGTGGTTGGTCATATACCTATAGCCAACATGGCAGTCAAAATGTTAAGCATTAAAAGATCCGAAAACTAGAAAATTCGCGATGTTCGAGATCGGATTTCTGATCGTTAAGAATTTTCAAATTTGCCAGTTAGAAAATTCTGAACTGAAAAATCTGTCGACTCAATGACTGCGAATGAAATGAAAGAAAATAGTAATTAATAAAAAAAGAATCTACAAATGTCCATTTATTTATTAGATTATAATTTGGAAAACTCTAAAAATAGGAAAATTAACGTATCTCTGTAATTCCATTTCTCTAATTTCGGTTATATTTATTTATCAATATTAGGATAGAATCTGAGGAACCAGTTATTTACGATGTGTACACTGGTCTGCCCATCAACGTTCTGTTTACATGTAGCCCTAGCAGCTGAAACGTAATTTCAGAGATACATACATCAGTCCCAACGATATCAACGTGAAAGGGTGAAATCGATGAAAGAGGAAAGTAGTACTTGAATGAAATAAAAGAGGCAAAGGAGCGATAGAATAGAAGAAGAAAAGAGTACTTCGTTTAACAAAGATTCGCTTGATTCGATAACCGTAAGTCTTCGAGTCTTGTTGCTGATTCATTCATCCGTGGCATATCGTTTTCTTCCTTTGACATCGCGCGAGATTTTCTCTTCGTACGCGTAAGAACGGTCTTCTTTTGTAACGAGAATTGCCTGTCACTGTTTGATTCATTATCTTGCTTTTTTCTGAAGACGCTTAGGAAAAGGTGATTTCAATTCGAAGGTGCTTTTCGAACTGAAAAGAGGTTGGACCAATTACATCAGTCGAAATTTTCTGTTTAAATATTTAATATCGTCGCTGTATCACGCGTTTAAAATAACGATGCTAATTGAAAATTCCGCCGATGACGATTTTACGCTTTTCGAAGCGTAAAAATTCCTCCAAAAGCAATTCACCACCGAATTGCAGCAGTTAACGGTAATAGAGTTGTGGCTGAGTTATTGGTAAGAGAAACTGTACGTAGAAATTCAGATAATTTAGTATATATACTACAATTACAAATAAACAATACGTTTTAAAATGCATTTGCATTGTTGTCATTTGATTGTTGAGGATATTACTTTCAGGACGATTCTTGTAATTATATCGACCGCTATCAAACTGTTTAGCTGTGACTAACGAACGATCTCTGTTTCAAATAATTAGAAGAATATACTGTGGTTTTGTGATCGAATTTTCTTTGCTAACGAAATAATTTTCTTTGTGTGAAATACTTTTTATACGATAGATTCTGTATGAAAGAAACTCTAAACCGCTGTAATTAAAATTTGGCATAAATTAACATTCTTGATATAAATGTTAATCTAAAATTTTACAACTATTGTTTGAATGTGATTAAAGACGCTAGAGAAAATTTCCCTAAAATTCTCAAGCTTCCGCTTCCAGCATGGTTAAATGTACACTTCCTAGCCACAGGATGTAAATTTAAATTCTGTCTGAATCATGGTTCCCGAAGTATGGGGCCATGTAAATCATTTTCCTTGGCTATAGTTGTAGAGCAATTAGCATGCAAATACATTTTCATTATTAGTTTATAAGTCGGCAAAGTACTCGAAGATATGCTCCAACTTTTAGGGCCTTTTTCAAATTCGCCTCTACGACTCGATTACCAATCCTCCTCTTCGCTTGCTGGAATTTAAAACAAACATCGTAATCGAAGCTTAAAAAAGTGTACACAATTATCTATTTAATTCGTTGATTTATTAAAAAAGAAAAAAAAAAGGAACGCTTGATCACGGTATTTGTTTCTTCGAAAAGAGTACAACTTCTTTTCTTACGTACATTTTACCGTAAAGACAACGAAGATACTCTAGGTATCCCGCCATACTATAAAAACAATAGAATATTACTTTGAAGGAATGAATATTTCATAAGATACCAGAAATTATTCAACAAAATGTTTTCATGAGATAACTACTTTCTCCAACATGTGAATACTTGTGAATGTGAATATTTCAGATATAATACATCGGTCTACCTACATCTATGTACGTAGCCGGGTTATGTTCGGGTCTACATAGTCTCTAGCAGTGTCTCCACGTCCACGTATTATATTTTTATCTCGAATTTTGTCGACGTAAGACTTCTTCATTCACCTTATTTAAATGCATACTTTGAAGCAATGAATTAATCTTTCCCCGAATTGCTACAATTTCCACGTGATCGGACAGGTATAATTTTTACAAGCACGATACGCGAATTAACGCGTACAACGAGGGTATAGTTTAACTAGGTTCGTTCGCGGAAATAACGTATGTGATCTGCGTGAAAGCAGCCAACAAATCAAACACCGCATATATCAGCCAGCTTACGTGAAATATTTCAGCGAAATCCTAGCTTTTGCATAGCCAGTGCCGGAGTACATAAATATTTAGCAGCGGTAAAAAAGCTACTCCCATGGCTCCGAAGTAATTCCTCCCTGGTCACTGGCTGAAAGTTGGAAACTTCGTGTCTCCAAAGCTTATTCTGCTTCCCCCGACTTCCTCGGAGGAAAGTTGCCACGCCACGAAAAGAACAGATGAACGTGCGTGAAAACGATGGAAAACATATCTCACTGTTCAGGCAACGCGTTATAGTTATACGTATCCACTAGTCGCGTGTCCAAATCTTTCGTCGCGATCTTACTTATAGTTAGGGGCATCTAAATCTTATAAGGATTTCCCGATTTCTTCGATAGGGCACGTTTTTATTTTTCTTCCAAGAACAGATACAGTCGGGGACAAAAATAGTTGGACAGATATTGGAAATGGGAAATGACAAAGTTTCGTTAAATACGGTTTGTTTACGCAAATATGTAAATATTAATTCCGGTTACTAATTAAATAATGTATGTATTATAAGAGGCATAAATAAAACAGGTATATAACGTTGATATTAGTTCGATCGAGCTTCATTGAGACCTACTTTCACCATTTGCTCACTTATTTTTATTCTTGACTGTACCTCCGTGAAACATCCGCGGGACTATCTTCCGACGAACATCAATAAAATCAAAGCCCACGGACGTCCGACCACGAGCGTTTTCGGATCCGAGCAGCAGTGGCCATCGTTTCCATTGTTTTCACCGTTCTTGAAACCATCGCGAAAGCTTCGGGGAACGAGAGGCTCCCCTTTAAGACGTGCTTCGTTCCCTACAACCACGTTTGAGGGATCGCTGGTTAAAGCTGCAAAGACTAATGCCGCCTTCTTACAAGTTCTCTATTCTTTTCAGAAATCCCTCGGTTCGTAATGGATGGAAGTTAAATTACAGATTGACCAACTTGCGACTGACTTCAAATAGTTATTCGAATAAAGCTTTTATTTTATTTGTTATTTGCTTCGTTACTTTCTCTCGAACGACGTTGTTTCAAGAATAATGTATTTGAGAAATAAATTGTTCGAATATCTTACCTTATTATATCTCGTTTGATACGTAGGTATTTGGAAGAGATTTGTTACAAAACTCACGTTTCAACTACAATTTTTTTGGATATCAAGTAAATTCATGTACAATTGAATTTGCTCCAGACGCTTTTCGATTGAAATATAAATAAAATATACTATTCATTTTATTACAAGAGAAAAAAGAAAAAAGTAATTGTACTTCCCAACGAATTTGGTTCACAACGATGTTAAAGTAACCAATTTTTAACGATATGAACTGTATCACATTGACATGATATGAACTACGGTTTACACGTCATGTCTCGCTTTTATGAATTATGCAAGCATCGGGCACCAACTCTCGCTCTTTTCTCATCCACGCGTATTTCTCCGGCTGTACGCTCGAAAATCCGGCCAGAATCATGAAACGAGAATGACCGGCCGTGTCGTTACCTTTTATGATCGACAGAAAAGCCAATGTTGGGAATACAACTCGTCAGCAAGTAGTAAAAATTTCGCAATCTACCGATACGCAGATATCACAACCGATTCTCTGATACGCTTGACCACTATTTTTTTCAACCCTGCGTTTTTCCTTTTTCTCCTTCAAAGAAAAACTCCGACGATACAAATAGTAGTCGCCAGCGATTAGTAGAAAATTGTGCTTTAGTAGAAAATTATTTAGTATAAAATAATTAGTAGAAAATTTGTGCGAAATATAATCGGCGATAAAAAATAATGGAAATTTGTACGGATGAAGTTTCGTCAAATGTGGTTTGTTGTCACAAAGCTGTAAATATTAAATTCAATTATTTACTGAATAATCTACGTGCTATAAGGCTATGCAGGATGTGGCTTGTGAAAAAATAAGGGAAAATATAGAAGAACATTTTTCCTCCGAGGCTTAGTCTTCGGGAAACTTAGGTTTGAAAATTTGTGAACTTGGACTTGGCTAATTATCGCATTCCGGATGCGAAAATAAGTAAAAAATGTGAAATAAAATTTTTCCGTTTAAGGCTTCATTTTCAAGGAAATTCAAATTCCTTTTTTACTCGAAAACTAAGCGTCTTTTGAAAAAATGTTATTCCACATTTTCGACCTATTTTTACGAATAGAACGATCAGCTACTTGATCAATCTTCACACTCGATTTTTTCAAAAACTAAGCCTCGAACGAAATAATTTTACTCTGTACATTTTTCTTATTTTCTTTACAAGCAATCGCTTTTTATCCGCTTGACATGTTACTCGGAAACACCCTGTATAATGAAAGGAACGTAAATACATTCCGGCATATACAGGTCTTTTTTAATATAACGCTTCACGGAACAACTCTTTAATAATAAACAATAAATCTCTTTTAAGGTAACAGTTCAGAATGACTCTTCTGGATCTGGCTTTCGTGACATCTGATCAATATCTGCTTTTCTTATTTTTATCCTCTCGCTTTCCTAGTGATGATCCCGAACCATCTTCAAATCGATAACAGAAATACCCTGAACCATATTCAATTTGGAAACGTTTCGAATCAAATTGAACACTTAAATTGCATTGGTACCTGCCTCCATTACCTGTCCACTTACTTTTATCTCTTACTGTATATGGTTGCACCAAGTATCTCGCAGATTCTGCGCATTTTGAAACCTATTTCGGACGTTGCGAATATATTCACAATAGTCGAGTCTCATAACAGTGACAATGGAATTTCAAAATGTTTTGTGTGAATACCTTCTATATTCATAATATATTCGTAAAAGGTTTTTACAAGCGTTCGATTACTTTGCGCACTACCTCGCTGGTAGCTAGCCTTACGACACGAAAATGGAGGTAAAGCCGAAAGTTCACAACGTCGCTATCTTTGAAAAATACCGACTGTCCGAGCGACGAGCTGAGATTAATAATAATAGGCGAGTCGACTTCGTTTGATAAAGAACAAAGGACACTGAGAAAGCTGGAATAGTTTTGATGGGAACGAATGGAACAATGGTACAGGGGACCCTTCAACTTTCTACAGAAGATGATGTAAAATTGTGCGCCATCTTTAAGTCGCGCAACTTCGTAATGTCAACTATCGAGGAAAGAAAAGGGTAAATTCGTCGAGGAAAGAGGGGAAACTAAAATTTACGTTAAATGAATTTACTAAGTTACGTGTTTTCCCGTAGTCGGCAAGAATGTTGTTCAATCCTGAGTACGATATAATAGAATTAAAGTGATTTCTGTAATTACTGCAAGCGCTGATCGGACGTTTCATTGAAACAAAAAACAATTTAGACTATCTGAGAAACACAATTAAATTTTCCAAAAACATTGATCTGTGTTGGAAAATTGAACTGCAATGGTAGAGTAGCAATTTCATCGTTGATAATCGAGAAGTCGATACGAATGGGAGAAGAGAAAAACACCAAAACTTGGTAATGAACACTACGGAATTATCTTAGTTTTTTAAACATACTAATTAAAAAAGGCGCACTGCGTCGCTATCTTAGATATAATATACTTACGATCGTCAATTCGCTTAAGGCATCGTTAAGAAAGTATTACAAAGGAATCTCTTCGTTATCATCCGCGAAGTCTAAAACTATGTACAAAGAAAGTTTCTGATTAAGAAACGACTGAGCTAACGGCGCAAACATTCGCCGCTGAACGAGCAGGCTATTTGAGAAAATAGGAGAAAACGAAGCGGCGGGTAGAATTCGCGTTGCCGGCGACCAACGAAATACCTTCGTTTCCTAAGATAAAACGATTATAATTTGGGGAGGCAGTTATGATCGCACAAGTGCCGCCGGTATCGCGCGAAACCGTGAAAATCTCGAGCGGAAATTCCGGTCGTCGCCGAAAATTTCGCGAATTCCTGCTGGCTGCCTGGCGAAAAAGGGCAACAGGACGTTCATTTCCGTTAAAAGGCTTCCTTTGCCAAGCCCGCGCTCTTAATGGGTCACGGGATCCTTCCGCTGAAACAGAAGCCTCTGGTGCGAACAGCTTTGCAAATCAGCCTGCAATAAAGCGTTTCTCTCTCGCCTGGACTCGAAGACGAGTTTCACCCCTGGCAACTGTAACGAGCCAGAGGGTCCCAGCAAGCCGACCTTCTACCGGCGCATCCGCCGCCCCCTCTCCCTTTCGATTCGCTCGTTTTCTGAATTTCAATATATTCGGCCGAGC
This sequence comes from Bombus flavifrons, assembly GCF_040668555.2. Lineage (NCBI taxonomy): Eukaryota > Metazoa > Arthropoda > Insecta > Hymenoptera > Apidae > Bombus > Bombus flavifrons. Next base: position 2,252,652 of record NC_138455.1, on the reverse strand, counting down.
CGCGTCCGTTAATTACCGACTTCTCGGTTTAACAAATATTTGGCGACTGTTCGCCGACCGAGCCCGAGAGAAGCCGAAGGAAGTGTCGCGCTTTGAAATTTTAATTTAACGCCTCCGCGTTCGAGCAACGACTCCCATTAATTTCGAGAGCTACACGCGGACCAGCCTTCTTCACGCTGTCGTCGTCCGCCCTTTTTGTTCTTCTCATTGTTTCCCTTTCGCGCTGGACCACGATGATAAATCGTGCTACGGCTCCGCAGAATTTTTAAACTGCGAACACGAATTTCTGTATCGTTCACGGGTCACAGCCCCTTGTAACGATCGCTCCTTTGGAATACAAATCCTTTTGATCGGTATGCTTCGCGTAAATGTAGCGCCTCGCGATAATATTCGAACGCTCCTACGGAAACTTTTTATGTACCGTCGTGCATAAAGATGAGTGGTAAATACTTGAGTAGTTGGGAAGGCGTTCTAGTTTTAATTCTCTTGGAATTACAAGAAGCGAGGGAAACATAGGTACGGAAATACTGTTTCGCGTCTTTCTTTCATTGCAAATTGTCTTTACTTCATTGCGAAGTATGCCTTTTATTAAAACCTCTTCGTCAATTTAGCGAAAGATTCAGCGAATCGTCGAAACATCGATGTGAATAGATGCAACGTAACGTCGACGAATTCGATATGGAAAGGTTTTAATCTTAAATGCTTGAAAAATAGAGAATATTAAAATATTTCTATAATATAGTTTACAACAGATTTTACACGTACGAAATAATATCTACGTACAAATATATATTGTCATATAATATTTTAAATATCGTATTTCTTTTATGTCCTATGGTATAATTATATTGTTATAATATCGTAAAAGAAATAATATAAGTAAAAATTGGTGGCATTGCAGTGCTACAATTTCAAACATTTCTCAAAGCTTTCATATAAATTTCATGCGCAAATACTCTGTACGCTTTAATTGTACAACCTATTTACATGAATTTTATATTTTAAATAATGGAATTATATGGAAATTATTACAATACGTTAACGGAACAGAAACGGAAAATATGAAATCCAGAGACGACAATGTCCACGGAGATCGTGAGAATATTATACGCAGCTAATTTATCTGAAATATTTACGAAACATCAAGTTACCGGCGACACTTCATTTCGATGAAAGCAGATAATTTACAGTGAAATTTCAATTACGATAAAACATTGGATAACGTTAAAATATCGCGGTTTTAATTTACGCTGTTGCCGACCAGTTTAATCACTCTTTCGTACTGCGAGTTCCCTCGGTTCGACGAAAAATTACTTGATTTATCTGTTTAAACTTTCTACTCGAAAATTCCCACAACTAGTCCCCGTACGAACGAGAGTTCGTGGTTATTCCATCGCGCGCTACATTTCCAAATTTATCCTTTTTTTTTTTGTGCAAATTGCCAAAGTTTCGGTAATAATGTCATATATTTTAATATCACAATACCGCGACAGCGCATTGTTTCGAATGACATTAATATTATGTTCGTTGGACCTCTTCGGCCTTGTTTCAACGAACAAAAGCTATTCTTATCGAATAGAATAGAAGAAAAATTGCCAACTTTGCGAACAATAAGCTCTTTACCCCTTTTATCGAATACTTTTCAACTCGATAATCGTGTCAAATTACGTACTGGAAATTTGAAACTTTCTTCCGGATATGAATAATATAACTTGGATAATTTTAAGAAACATTTGATCGAATTTATTATAACAGGCCCGGTAGACACCCTGTTAACTTTATAATTATCCCGAGATATTAACTTTCAGTTTAAATTTTCGTTCAATGAAGTCTGTAGTTAGCGATTTCCGCTGATCTGACTCCCTTGGATCTAATTTATGATATTTTATGAAAATGGAATAATACGTGGCAGGCGTTGTATTCCTTTCAATAAACTTTCCCATATTATGAATAGGAAAATACAGGGCAGCATTAAAAAAAATTTTTCAAGTAAAAATTCCGTTTACAACTGTTGAACATTTTTATACGTATCTTCTTGGTACAATCAAATAACAGCTTATTCTATAAATGATCCAGTACAAATCAGTAAGGAATGATTGTACTTGAAAAAATAAGTCGAAAATATGAAATAAATGTTTCTCATATAACACTTCTTTTTCGAGAAAATCAAGTTTGAAAATTTGTGGAGAATATTCAAATTTAGTTAGGTATCGACTTAGGTATCAGTAAAAGTATCAACAGGAGGTTATTCTACACACGAAAATAAGTAAAAAATGTAAAATAAAGTTTTTCCATTTAAGGCTTCATTTCCAAGAAAATGAAGTTTCCACACGTTTAGTTGAGAACTGATCTGGTGCACACGCATGATACATTTTCAAATTTATTTTTCTCAAAGGCAAAGCGCCTTATAGAAAAATTTGTCAAACAACTTTTGCAAGAGCAATTTATTCATAACTTCAATCCCTCGTAAAATATTCCACGATATCGTTAACGTTAATATTCCGAACGTTAGAAAATTTTGTACGAGTCTTCCATCGAGTGATTAACATTGTGCCAATTAAAAATAATCCTAGCTTTCTGCAATGGTGAACGGTAGTGTATTTATCGAAAGCTCCAGGGAGTGGAAGCAATTCAAACGGAAACGGATCGATTCGTATTGGCACATTAAATTGGCAGATCAATGGAGGCCATACTTACTTGTTTGCTTTTCAATTTCCATGATAATAGGACTGAACTGCCACGAGCAATTCCTTTCCATTGGTTTACATACACTTCCTCTTCGGCGCGACAAGGGTCAAGTGTTCTGCGCTCGTTAACTATGTAACATGTTATTCGAGATTTCATTAATTCCTCGAGTGGTTAAAAGAACCAAAAGAAGCATTGTTAAACACACTACACGTTTCGTATTCGTTGAGGAATACGTGTTTCCAGGATCCACTAACTTCAACCAGAAGAAATTTGCACATCGTCGAGTCAGATGGATGAAATATTTTAAAAGAAATGTTTCAAGAACGTAACTGTTAATGTTGAATAAATTGGAAACGACTTTCTAAGCTATCGTTCACGAGTATCTGAATTCTGCTCAATTTACAGTAGCGCTATTTGAATTTTGTTAATGTGTACAATTTAATGATCAATTTATAATTAGAGACTTAATGATTAGAAGGCTTAATAGTAATAGATTTCGTTGTTTAATCGTACGGAGAATACCGCATACGTACATTTACTATATTTTAAATATCGCTGCTTGCATTAATGTTAGAAGTTTTATTATCAATTTACGAGAATTTTTTAAATCTAATTTGTAATTCTGAAAATAACTAAATATATAAAATGTAAAAGGAATGTAGATATTATAATAATTATTATTACTATTTTATATATTATCATAAGTAAATATTATATAATTGTAGATATTATGTCGTAGAATAATTGGACTAGCACATCGAAATTTTGGAATTTTTGTACGCCACAGATAAACATCTCTATATTTTCCTAGTGAAATCAAATAATATAATAAATAACTACGTATCAAATGAAATATCAATTATTCAAATAATTATATTATTAAGAGCAAAGTAACGAAGCAAATAACAAAGAAACTATAAAATTTTATTCACTTAATTAGAACATAAAATTTCGATGTGTCCTAAGTACGTCCTAAGCTCTAGGTCCTAAGTACGCGTTCCATTCATATGTTATGAAATTATCTTGAGATATTTTAATTTTCGAATTACGAATTAGATCAAGATGGATATTGTTAATTAATAGGAAAACTTTTGACGTTGATGAAATAATTTGAACAAAGGTATATTTCGATAATGTTTGATTCTGTTCTTGGTCTACTTCTCTCATCATCGGTGTCGCTCTCGTTCTCCAGTTCATCTCCATCTGTTCATCGAGAACACAAGCATTCTTAAGGCAGACCTAGTTTGCTCTTGTTACAAAGGTCGACAACTCAGTAGATCGAGACAGAGCGAATTGATAAAAGCATCGTTAATCGTGGACTACAGATGAAACGTTTGCAACTCGTATCGTGTTACTATTCCCCTAAGAGGTGTGCAAATGCGAGCTAGTTAAGTGCGAACGGATGGAAACGTAGTGTCTGATCGGTCTGACTTGGCAAACGCGAGGATAGTAACAGTCGTTTGTTTTTCAATTTCCCATGGAATCGTCGACACAAAAATATACACCTTACACCCACCCACACACACACGCGCGCGATCCTGCTTCTGTATGTACGTTTCTACGTATATCCAGAGTCATTGGCGCACACGTCCAACAGCCTTGAGGGATAACACCATTCGTTCAGGTCAGTCAGGACAGAAGAATTTTCCGCTCTGAGTAACGACGCAGGATTCTGGATACTGTCGATCGACTTTCCTCGTGATAGATAGTTGCACAGGAGTCTAGATTTTCTGCTTAGTCTCCGATCAAGTAGACGTTGCTACAATCTATCTTGCTAGTAATCGTCGACTGAAAGTCACGATAAACTTTCTTTGTCCTCCGCTTTTGCGCGTAATTATTCCAGCGAGTCCATTTTTCCACAGCGATAAGGCAGTCTTTACAGATCGTAAGATGTTTCTGTCGTGTTCTGAGATACGTTTCACGCTTTCATGAAGAGTATCAGTAGACGATGTGTGATTTTGTCAGCGATTATAATTTACGAAATAAGTGGCACAGAAATTATTGCAAGATAAAACAGGTGTTTGCAGAACATCGAGAAAAAGTATTTAAGAAACATAAATTTAGCATAATACAGTTTTTTAATTAGGTTAAGATTCGAGTAGAAAATTTCAAACATCTTACAAGTAATTCCAAAAAACAAGAGAAAATACTCGCAGATTGAACTTGTGTGTGAAAAGTTTATGAAAAAATTCGTTGCTTTTTTATGATATAAGCTATAAAAATATACTTCTCGTATGATACCTCGAAGCATTATAAATATAGAATGGCTTCCAAATTTTGTTTAATAATTATCTAAGTACAGCTGTTTATAATATTTATAAGAAATTTCAAGGTACAAAATTATTCAATAATCTCAATAAACTTTTCTATCAACTTCACCAAAAATTTCTATGTGGTTTTAGCAATCGTAAGAAGAAAGTTGTTATAACCCATGAATTAATTTGCAGGCACAAGTATACATATTTTAATTGTTTCTGTTTGAACTTGTTCATTATTATGAAAGATGATGTGTGATTTTGTATTTAATAGATTCATTAAATTATATGTAGATTTATTATGTAGGTATATTCGGTTTCTATTGGCTTACCGCGTTGTGTACGCATTCAAATTAAATTTACACGATTGATAGTATTGATTGGTTATAATCTGTATAAAGTAATTGTTTATTAATAATAATTACGCACGAAAATTTGATCTCATAATTGGATATGCGAGGATTAAACTTGTACAATTGTTGGAACCACAAATTCTGAAGCCATTGCAAGATTGTTATACCCACTCGTGAAAATTTTAACGTCGATATTACAAATAATCCTCTTTTTTCTAATCGTCCTAAATTAAATTTCGTTATACATTCGAATCGAAAATACAAGGGACATACTTTATAATGAAATTTCAATTTTTGTTGTAACCTTGTGAATTATTGCTTTCCAATTATCTCGTTTTTTTCTAAGTCAAACAAGTGCGAGTATAATTAATTTTGTTTAATTCTATGTAATCGAAATCTGGAAAATTACGTTTAACGTGTACATGCAATTATCAAATAAATTTGATCAAAATGTTCCATTTCAAACCGTTTAGTATTGGCGAGCAACACGAAAAGAAGAATATCATTTTTCTCGCGCGAACGTCTTTATCCATTTTAGGTTCCATCGACCTGTACTACACAAATGCTACCAATCGTGTCTATTGTCATGAAATTCGAGTGCTAACATTTGTCCTAGAGATCCTGACAAATCATCACCACGTCTAGAGTTCACGAAGGCATTGCGTTGCCAAATTAATCCTTCGAAATGGCGAGAAAGTATCGCTGGTTCCTTTCACGTATCCATCGATGACGTGGACAAACTCGAACGTCTCGCAAAGGCAGCTACCTGCGATTTGTCAGTGGCCTGGCATCGTTTCCTGACGACAAAAATAAATATACGACGTAGCTGGCCTCCACACACCTTTTACGTTCTATCGAATTTCCTTTACAAATCAACAGAAGTTTCGATCGAACGGATATTTTTGCCTTACGTAATACTACACTACGTTCGTGTATTAATTATGGCAAAAACTATGTAGAGATGAAGAGGGACTGGGTCTGATCTTGCTATGGACAAAAGGACCGCGCACAAAGCTCAGGGATTAAGAGATGAGATTTCCGCATGAAATATTTATGTAGCAAAGTCGACGCGTACATTTTTTACACGATTCTCTCTTTCTTCCCTGCAGACATTCAAAATAACGAAATTAATTGAATTTGCGGGCACATTGATCCCTGTTTGCGGGCGAAGTTTCTTTAAAACATAGAAAGAACCAATGATTATTTGGCGAGATTACTCGTAATCCTTATTTATAGGCAGCGCGGCGTATCACGGAACTGTGGCGCCGCTAATTTCTTTAATCACGACCGCGCTGAGTAATAAGTGCCATCTGTTCTTGATTGCTTTCTGCTTCGATTATCGAACCAACGATCGTATCCAGGATACGTGTTTTAAAACGAAGAACGCGTTTGATTGCGAGCCAGAAGAGAGCTGATGAAATTTTTGAATTTGATGGATTTGTTATATGCACCGTGTATATCTCGTTGTTTCGCGCAAAGTATATTGTAGAAGAACTAGACGTTTTAAAAGACATTTTCAATTACCTTGAAATTATTTTGATAGCAAAAGATCTTTATACTTTTATAACTTAATTTGGTTTGAAATTATTATTCGAAACGAAAATTTTAAAGTTGTTTCGTATTTATTAGGTTGTCCGAAAAGTTTCTTTCCTTCTATAAGGAAATAATAGACGCAGAATGTTTTTTGTCTTATATTAGTTTATTGAATCATGCACGAATATAATGATAAAAATATAACGAAATGAATCATACCTAATTCAAAAAAACAATATAAAACAGAAATTGTTGTTCATCTATTATCACCTTATGAAACGAAAGAAACGATTCGTAGTACACGAACTGTACATTGAGAAACTTTTAAATGTGCATTATAAAGTTTCTGTATCATATTATAAGAATACTAGTTATTGGTTCTCAGAACTTTCAGTGCTACTTGAATTAATATTTCTCATATTGCGATTAGTCGAATGCACGAATTTACGTTCGCCTATCTTCGTCTATGTTCAATTGCAAAATACGAGAAAGATATTCGACCAGCCAATCGATACCAATTTAGGCCATTCGTCTCGCGATACGTTTGGAGATTGAAAGAATAAAAAAATATACGACTCACAGAAAGCTCGTAGAAAGTGGACGAAGTAGCAGAGTAAAAAAAAGGCCGAGTACCAGCAACTTGATGACACTGCTGCTCTGAGATAGTCGTCAGAAGGACCGCCAGGGAGATTCATCGGGAACATCATTAGGGAAGATCCTCCATGTCAATGGGTAAAGGTAAAAAACTGTGAAGAATCTGCAGAGAGAGGGAGAGAGAGAGAGAGAGAGAGAGAGAAAGAGAAAGAGAGAGAGAGATTTCTCTATGTAATTATAGAGATAGGAATCTGTAATTAAAAATCAAAAACTTGAATTTCTAGACTGTACTAATTACTATACAAATATGGCAATACTTGTGAAGTGCAGTTGTGTATCATTGCACAAGTTAGTAATTTTCTAAAATAAAGATCCATAAATGCAGAAAGTTTCACGTACAAATTATTAGGTTGTCCGAAAAATTTCTTTCGTTTCATAAGGTGTTAATAGATGAACAACAATTTCTGTTTTATATTATTTTATTGAATTAGGTATGATTCACTTCGTTCTATTTCTATTGTTATATTCGTACATGATTCAATAAACTAATATGAAACAAAAAACATTCTGCGTCTATTATTTCCTTATAAAACGGAAGAAACTTTTCAGACAACCTAATACTTCAAACTCTTAGAAGGTACAATCGTTTCTTTTTACGAAGAAAACGAGGTGTGTGGGTTCTTCTGTCTGCCCATTGCATTTGTCACTCGATGCACCAAATAACTAAGCTGACTCCGCGTGAAAATATTTAACCAACAATTCTGTCGCACTTTGTACCATAGCAAAGCATCGGAAACCCGTGGCACTGGCAATAAACGCACCTTCGATGCAATAGCGCGACCGAACACGCATCGATAACGCAACATCCGCACATTTATCCGCGACAATGGTCTCGTTTATTCCAGCGACGGTCCCAAAAACCGTGGGCTCGGTCCACGTAGCCATCGTGAGAATCGGAAATCGTCGAGCGGTCAGAATCCCCAAGAGCGGGACACCGCGTCAAAGCCAGAAACTTGACCGCGTTGTTCTATTATGCAACGGAAAAACCAGGAACAACAGCTGCGAGTGACGTTAGGAATAGAATTTACTATCTTTCGTCGACGAGTTCTTCCGAGAAGCCGCGCGATGCTTCCTGAAATATCGATGAGACGCGCACGAGCACGAAATCACTGCTGCTGATCTTAGTTAGCTTGGTACGTTTAGACCAAGCATGCGAATCCTCGTTTCCTCCCACTTTCATATTAACACTAGAACTATCACACCAGTCAAATTAACTGGTTTTACAATTTTATTTTAAAATTCCTACTTCATGTTATATTTTTTTCCCGCAATAATGCAATGACTTCGCAACGATAACTAAAAAAATAATATAATGAATTTTATTTTGTGTTTTTATGTATTCAAACTCAAAATAATTTTGTATCAAGGTTACTTATACCAATACCAGTCAAAATGATTGGTACTTGTCAAAGCTCCAATTAACTAGTTTCCTCATTTTGTACAACTTCTCGCACGTTTTTTAAATTTTTACTGCGTATCATTCAATATGATGATACCTGTTGTGAGGAAAATTCCGGATCGATCGCTGGATCGTTAGTTGCTAACACTAGAAATATCACAGCAGTCAAAATGACTGGTTCTACAATTTTATAAATGTGTCAACCCTCGTTTAGGGATCATGGTCCCAGATGGTTCAATAATACCAAAAATGTATTACAAAATATGGGATTGCTTCTGTAAGAAACTAATAAATCAATAAATATAAAAATACTCTATTATTACTTATTTCTTAAAAACCAGTCATTTTGACTGATTTTGGTAGAAATAGCTTTGTGTTAACTATCGGTAGTTCTAGTGTTAATAAAATTTAGTAAAAAAGTACAAGTACTTTCAACGTTCTTTCGCGGATGGAAAATAACATTTGGACGGTATAAGTTCAACGTCGGTGAGACAGTAACTTTCCAGGAAAGAAACTATTTTATCATTCGTTCGTTTGTTCAGGAAAGCTGTGATAAAACTGCCGACATTGAACGCATTACATTAACACTGCTCGGTTTCGTCTCTACGAACATTTCGTTACGTTCGTCCTGAAGACAAAGGACTCTTTTAGAGCGTTCGAACGTTCGATTTCCGATTCAGCGAGCAACAGCCAAACGACGAAAGGATGCTCGTTTGCACTTTTGTTTTGCTAAATTTGACCAAAGTGGGGGAAGAACGAGGATTTCCTTTCTTCGCCTAAACGCACCATTGCTTGCATGACTCTGGAATTCGTTCAGTTCGAAGCAGAGGGAACGATCGTTTCGCGAACATTTCATCGATGATGATAAGATGTGCAACGAATCGAGCGTTCGCCGCTGAAACACGCGAGAACAGCCGGATCCGGATCTTCGAAATTTATTAACAATACGGGAATGAAGGTGATCGAACGTAAACAAGATTGTACATTGCGTCCAAATGTTATATCGCTTGTAACTGTAATTAAAACTGCAACCTGATCGCTCTATCGGATCCAGAACCTGCAATTTGTTTGCGATACCGCAAACTTGCGTGCAACAAAAATACATTAGGACGGTGTTTGTTTCGATGTCGAAACGGTTCTAAATCATTTTGATCGTCGAATACATTGTGTGTTTAGTTTTTGCTGTTGGTTTTTGGAAATACCGAAACTGAATATTGAATATATCGATGGCACGTGATTCAACGAGATATTTTTTGATCTGCGAAGTGTAAAATGCATTGCATTGGAAATGTAAAACGGTTAACGTTGCTGATTTCTCTTCACGAGAATGGCCTGCTGTATCTTTCAATCATTGGATATAACCGCGGATATAACATGCAGGTTTGATTTCGTATTATCTTTTAATTTCTAGTTCCATAGTTGTAATTTGCGTAAAATGTGATCTTTTTTCTATCGAAAATCTGAAGACTGGCGAGTATCGAGGAAAAAATAAATCACACAAACAGCGAACGTAAATCCTTTGAGGAACGTATCGACACTGACTGCGTTACATGCGTTCGTGTCACTGGAAAACATTTGACATATTTCTTCGTTAACGAAAGGTACATAGTATATACCGATTGAATGCACGAATTTCGTTTAGTAAGCGTGCAATTGCTCGATAAATTTAGTTACAGAAAGCCAAAGTTTCGACTGTTATCGTAATGCTTCTAGAAAATTAATTACGCACGCTGTGAGATAAAAAAGATTTCAAGTTACGCCAACTGAAATTGCCCGAACAGAGAAGTTGATTAATTCGAACGAATCTTGACAGACGACGGTAACAAGTAATAGACGAAATCGCGCGGGGAACAGGAAGGAAAGATAGAAAACTGAAGAGATAGGAATGGAAGGAGCGACGTAGAAATGTCAGAGAGACACAGTCAGTTCGCATGACTGTTGGCTAACCTCCGAAGCTAATCGTACGGTGCAAATGAGCTGTTTCGTTTTCCACATTGATTGCATGTCAGCCATGGTGATAACGTTTGTATAGAGTCCTTTATGCAGTCCAACTCTCAAGGGATTCCAAGGGATTTCACGTGCACCGTCGCCAAATTCAGCCATGAAATTGTGGCACGCCCTTTAGCCTCGTCACTGAGCTGTCACAGACAAATCACATGATTCAGGTAAATGTGATCAAAAACGTTGCAGTACGAATCGGTTTTGCCTTTGCCATCCGCCAATTCGATCCCAATTGAAAGTTATTAGCGAGAATCGAAAGTGTTTTCCTCCCCTTCCTGTCCTTTTCATTCCTTTTTCCTATCTTTTTCCCCGCCAGCTTGATGACTCGCAGCGGTTGATACTTTATTGATACCGCACAGAGGAAATAATTCAAACTCGAATCACTTCGTGTATTGCTTTAATTTTCAAAAATCGATCTTCATCGTGTTTCCGTGGCGTACACAGAATCTATGAACGTTTACAACGACGTAGAACTACAAGAAACATCGACATGCATTTGGCTAGAATTAATAGTAGATTTATAGGTAGAACTATTCTGCCGTTGCAGGAACTCGGTTAGTTACTGAACGTAATTTGAAAATAAAAGCTTGGAAAAAATATATATATTCGATGACTTTCCATTTTGTTTCTTGTGAAATTGTCGTTTATTTTTATTGGCGTTGGCTGTCACGTTTGATATTCAACGATACAACAATTAAATTTACTCCTGGACATCAATGCTCGATTGATAGTATAGTTACTCTATTTTCGAATAGCGTAATATAAAATGCTTCTTAATTGTTTGTTCTTCGTTTTCTTAGTCATACCAAACAACGATTTGTCTTGAAATTAATATGTAGCATGAAATTCGTGAACATTTCTCCAACACTTTTTGTTATACTTTCAATTATGCGAATGATTTTGTGTCTCGTGCCACCTCTAATAAGGCACCGATATAAAGATTCTTTTCGCAAACCCAGATTTATTCGCGCATTGTCATTATCCGGATCTTCGCTGGTCAGCTATTTCTGCAGCGAGAAGTATACGCTGTCCTGAAAATCTAATTAACCGGCTGCAATTACTGACCTCCCCCGTGTAATTAAAGTTGATTCTCATAACCACTCGACATTGCGGCAAAATACACTTTTTGATGAATTTCCGTGACTCGTGTGCGCGCAGCCGCTTCCTTTGCAGAAATTTTCATGTTTAATTGCGTAGGAAAATTCCGACTGAATGATCGACTATTAAAGCCGAGTTCTCGTCTCCCTCATTCTTTTTGCAAATTTCACGCAAAACGAAATTACGTGTACGTTATTGCATATATGATTCGTTAGTATTATTGTGTAATATCGCGGCCGTGACAAATTGCTGTAAAAAAAAAAAAAAGAAGAAAGAAAAATTAATTCTATTTTACGCCAGTCATGATTATGAGCATTTTCCTTGGAAATAAATAATGACGTTTATAGAAATGGAAAAATAATAATTTACACGGAACATGCTGCTTTAAATAGGTGTTCTATTTATTTATTTTTCACAGTCCACCCGACGGTTTTCCAGTTACATTTCTCTTTGCTTTACACTTATGGTTTACTTTTCCAACCATCAAGTTTAACTCTCGTACTCAACATTTAGATTTAGAAGTTGCAGCTTAAACCTGATCTTGTAGCATATTCTCGAGGTAGCTAAACATGTTGCGTAAAAGATAATAAAAATATCATATATGAAATATCGTCAGGTAAAGGTAAAATGACATTTCATCGAATATATTGCTTCGTGTTCGTACGTTCTAGATATCTGTAAATCGATAGAATTTTAGTTTGAAAATATTGCGAGTAACAATATCGAAACTTGTGTAATATTTCAAATCAAACATGATCTGTTATTTACGTGAAGCGTGGAGAATTCTATTTGCAAAATAACATACAACAACTTATTACCCTCATATTTGTATAATTGATATTAAAGAAAATGGATTTAAGAAATTGCAATGTCGTAAAAAATTTAGTCAACTAACTTTCAAACTTGATCGAACTAAAATGATTAAAATTAATGTATTATTGGTATTATAAAATTCTATTAGGTTGTCCAAAAGATTTCTTTCGTTTCATGAGGAAATAATAGACGCACAACGTTTTTTGTTCTATATTATTTTGTCGAATTACGTACGATCCATTTTGTTCTGTTGAAATAAACACCGCGACATTTCACATACTTGGTTTCACGTTTGTATGAAGGTGCATTGTTGTAAAAAACACGTTTACAAAAGAAAGGCACTTTCCAGACAACCTAATAAATAAATAGTAGAAAACAATAGCTCTCTTTCCTATGGAGTTGTAGCTTATGAATACAGACTTTGACCATAAAAGATACATGAAAAGTTTCTAGAAACTAAAACCATGAATTCTGGTTTCCTTCGAGCATGGATCCTCTTAAGGTATAAATTCGCAGGATATACGAGGAAATTCGATATAAGAAGCGTCCGAGAATCACGCTCGATTGATTCATGTCACAGGAGAGGTGACCAAGAAGGTTAGCCGGTCATCCTGGATATCACGTTCACGGAAATTCCAAGCTGGTGAGAAATTTGCGATGGACAGGTTTCAAGTATTGAGTAATCATCAAAGCTGGAAGATTTTCGAATCATTTTCTGTGTCGTATCAGAATGTTCGATAAGGTGCGAGTTCCTCTTTAAAAGTGACAAGTAAATAAAAATATGGAACTGGATAATAGGAAAAGTGAACGAAATGAAAGGATAAGTCTGATAATATCGCCAAAGTGCAACGTGTTAATCGCTTATTCAAATCTTCATTATTAATATAGATTAAATTTACGAAATAAATTGATGCGTTGATCGATACAGCCTGATTTCATCTGCTCTGTCACTATAACCGAACTGCAACTTTTGCAATAATTAATCGTGAGTTGCGATGCGATTCGGTATAAATGTTCGAAAAGTTTGAAAGCGATACAATTTTAAAATCAATTAAACCATGTATTTTTTAAATCGAGCAATTTAATAGGCTTTAAGCCATAGATTTGTATAAAGACCACCGTAAGTTTCAGGTATTACGCGTGTTGCATTATCACACGAACTGTATCTCCGTTTTATCCATACATTTTTCAATCCACTTTTATATCATTGAGTTTCATCGTTTCCGTTGTAAAACACGTAGCTAACAGCAGCTTTTATTTTCTCTACGCTTGACTTTGCACCACATTTCATTCGATTTTAACCATCAAAACGTTTGATTACTTATAAACGATTCGTTTTTATAGATTCGACGCGAAGATAACATCGATAGCATCGCAAATACTTGTCCAAGCGTGTTCAGCGTTTTCAATTTCTATGAAAAATTCACTTTGCCTTCGTGACAGTCGAGCGAATTGACGAGTTAATGTACACCGCAGAATAACTAACTGGCTATCATAAATGTGTTCGGCGTGAAAATAAACGTGCGATTTTCGATTGGAGAAAAAAGGCCTGCGCTATCGCAACTACTGTATTATTAATCACGAAACAAACGGCTTGAATTACGACACCAAAATGCTCCGGGCAGCCATTGCTCGGACATGTAACGATTTTTGCTCGTTGCAATCGACAACTCCGTTATTTAGTGTTCTCTATCTATTGATCAGCTACGAACGAAACGACCGCAATGACAAAACTAGCCCTCGAATGTTACGCTCCGAACCAGGTATCGCCAACATTTTTGATATTTATTGCATTTAATTCACGGATTACTTCGAGGTACTCGATATTCCAGATCGCTCATCCACGAGTAAATACATAGTGATTCATACCTTGGTGGATCCGCTATTAAGATTTTTCTACTACGAAATAAATACCGCGTGAAATATATCACGTGATTTTATGGACAGATAAAACGCAATAAATCGCCGCTTAATACTTATTTCACTTTGTTCTCTGAGAATTATCTTTGATTCGTTAACTTTGTTATACGCGTATCCTGTTTTCTAATTTTCTGATTTTACGCTTTTCAATTCCTCCAGTTTTACGATCCACCGATTCTCCCGTACATGAAGTAAATAATAGCAATAATAATTTTGTCAATTCGCTTCGCGCAACTTTTTATCATCGATAGCCTGGAAATCGAGTCAGGCGATATCGATTCGACGCGACGGGCAGAACGAAGAACGGAACCTTTGCACAGAATTAACATACAAATCCCGGCGAAACTGATAAAATTTCCATCATCACGGGCAAGGCCAGAATCTGCATAATTCGGCCGCCGGTCGATATGATTCCACGAGGGAGGCGGTGTTAATAAAAACAAAACTCAAAACTGAATATCCTTCCGAAGCAGCTCACTATTCTCCACGAACTAAATTCCAGATTCCAGGGATCAAAAATTACAGCTAAGAAATTTTAATGAAGAAAGAAAGAAGATCACCGACGAAAATTCTAATTTTTGTTTAAACGAAAAACTGTGATCGCTATGTCTTAAAGAAATTACGAAGAAATTTAAATAGTCGAAAAATATAAATTTTTAAGTATTCTAGTGGCTACAAATAACTATTATAAATGATCAAAATATTTTTGGTTACCGATAACCAATAGGTATTGACGTGAAAAATTGTTTTTGGTTATCAATAACAATTATCGATGAATTTCTTTTCGGTTATCAATAACTATTATCAATGACGGAATTCTTTTTTTAGTTACCAATACTGTCAATCTAATAACTGTTATCGACGAAGGAATGGTTATCTGTAACCAAAATTATCTGCTAATTTTTTATAAGCTAAAATATTAATCCTTATACAGTATAACTTTTTAAATTTCGTTATGGCCCTTATTGAATTCGCTCGGTACACGCGTTGAAAATGGCCCGTCTTCGCCAAGCAATACCATAGAAATTACTGGCCAGATAGCCTTCACGTTCGATGTCCGTTAAGTCGTTTCATGGTAGCAGTAAAAAAACGGAATATCTCCTTTATACGTGTCACGGGGAAGTTAGCTTTTTTTCGCAGTCGTCTTCTGTAAATTCGACGAGGGACAGTTTGAATTTCGTAGCGGGAGATTCGCTTCTTCTTCGTTTCTGTTTCAAATGATCTCTTTTACGTCTCTTCGTTTTCTTCTTAACATCTCGATAACGAAATACACGAATCGGCGTTCTACGTGAAATAATCATATTGCACTGTGTGAAATAATAATAACGTTAAACAACGACGTAGGAACGATAATGAAAATTCGGTGGATCAGAGTTAACGTAATAACTTGCCGAATACCTTATCGTTTCTCGGTAAATTAAAATGCAGCCAAATAAGACGATATGCTCGAACGTGGAATTTATTCGTTCCATTAGCAGCTATTATAATTCCAGGAGAAGCACTGGGAACTTTGATAAAAAAGTTCTGGTGTTTGATCGAAGGAGTTTGATATAAAGACACGGAAGATAGAACTTAGAGGCGTGTCGACTGAAATATGAATAAATACTCGATCCCGTCTGATACTCGATAGGGTGAGCTGTTTTCGAAAAGTGATGTGCACAAACGGTAACTAGCTTTCCTTTGATCGTCGGAGAGCAATAGTTTCATGACGAAATCTAACGAACGGATACCGGTCCGGACGATAATAAAATCGTATCACGCTAGTTGACATCAAAGAAAATCCGACTGTGACTTGGACACGCTTGTTTTCCAACTTTTGAAATCCCACTGCAAAAAGTCATGCTTCTCTGGAAAATGAAAATTTCCTAATGCTGTCAGAGTGAACGAATATGAAAGCAATTAATAGGTTTTGCTTATGTTACATGCAGGACAGATGTCTGGTAAAATGGTTGATTGGAGGCAGTTAACGAGAATTGAATTGACGTTGAAATATCACAGGAATATTTACATTTTCAAACGTGTTTTCCGGATGAAAAATTAGCAATAAATATACTTTGACACGCGAATTTAATGTTACACGTTTATACCTGAGGAGAATCGTATTTTGCGTAACATAATGGTTGTCATTAATTGTTTATAGCTTCTATAACCTGATGACAGGCAATTTAATACAGATTTTTAAATATACAGCATTTTTTAAATATTTTAAATTCAACCATTTTATCATATTGGTATTTTATTCGTGTCATCAAGGTTTTTATATTTTTATTCTTACTAATTTTGTTTATCATCCAATTTTTTAAAGAAAATGAAATTTTTGGTCTTTGACGGGTTGATAATTAATATGTATATCTGTGTTCTAAATACTTTTGTATCATTTTTACTGCATTTTCTCCTTCTTAATATGCATTGTACAATATGTATCATTTATCTTAGTCCTTTGAGCAAAACTTATTTTTCCTCGATTCCTCGCCGCACATAAATTTTGCTGTTATTTATGGTCATTTCTCCTGTTTTATATTCCGTTACATGAAGATTTTAACCCTTATATAACGTACAAAATTTACACCTTTTAAGAGTGCATGATTCAATCTTCTTAAAAGACTTTATGATAAATGACCTCTCTGAAATGCTAAATGATGTTACAATCATTATGCAGCGAGAACGCAGTTAAAACTTAATGTTGCAAGGTAGTTCAAACCATCCTTTTAACTACTTTCACGTAGGCTGAAAACAATTATTCACCATAAACCTAGAATATTAAACATTTTTTAATTTAAAAACATTCGAAGTTTTCTGTATCCCAGTTCCACGAAAGAAAATCTGAATATATGTTATATATAATTGTTACAATTATATATAATTAACATGTTATGATTGTTACATGACACACTAAATATAACGTTTATAGACTTTCGAGAATCTTTTACAGAATAGCTGGAGGAAAACAAATATTTTGACGATTATTTCGTTTACCAAATTTCAGACAAAGGAACAATTGAATCGTTCACTATTTGAAATTACTGTTGTTTGAAACAAATCGATATTATCTAGATTTCCAGATAACAGTGCAAAAATTAAAAAGCTGAGATATTATTTCAGTCTAATGTAATCATGATAATCGGATTTCGTTACGGCGCTAATGAAATTTCAAAATGTTCCATACATAGCATACATAATACGTATATTCATAATATATATATTTTTCTTTACAAATGTTCAAGCGTGCAGTACTTTTGTGAGCTACAGTATACACATTTCTTTTCCTTTAGAACGCTCCAATATATACAACGAGACATGTTTCACCGTAAAGTCGTACAAATTCTGGCCGAG
Source organism: Bombus flavifrons (assembly GCF_040668555.2). Taxonomy (NCBI): domain Eukaryota; kingdom Metazoa; phylum Arthropoda; class Insecta; order Hymenoptera; family Apidae; genus Bombus; species Bombus flavifrons. The sequence goes on along the minus strand of NC_138455.1, from coordinate 2,234,605 downwards.
GATTAAAATAAACGTGCATTTGAAAGGGTCGCGTGTACCGGAACTTTGATACTTTAAAATGTATCTATATCGCTGGCTGGAAGTCCGCAGGAGACTGAAGAGACTTTGAACGACGACGCGTACGTGTCACGAAACCTTAAACTCCAGTGCAAGCAACAATCGCGAGTGGCGGATGGCAGGTCGATTTCGAGACATCGAGCTGACCTCAAACTCGCTTCGAATTTCTCTATTTTATATCTCTCTATAATTTTACGCTGTACTTCAACGTACTGCAACAGCCGACGTGTTTGGCGACGTCACGTATAATATAAGATACCGCGGCCAGAGAAATATACGAAAACTCGGAAAAGAAGATATACGAGGGGGATTTCTTTTCTTTGATTGTTTGAAGTCGTATCAAACATGTACGTGGGTTATTAATCGAAATAATATTAACTACGTCGCAAATAGAACGGAATCTATCGTAATAGATCGATTCATAAGCAACGTTATACTTACACATATTAGGCTATTTGGAATATTCGTGTTTTTGTCAGTTGATTTATTCTCTTACGTTTTGTACATTATATGTCCGACGAGATTTTAGAAGATTTATTTATCGTCTACTTAAACGAGCCTGTTTGAATAATTATTCAAATGTCTGCTATTGACCGATGTAGTTTGGTCGAGTGATTAGATGATTGAGCATCATTTTCCAAGAAGAAAGGACGATTTTCTATTTCAATAAGAGATAAATGTTGATTATTGGGAACAAGAATTTATAAAACCATCTTATTGGTGCTTTCATTTTTACGAAATATTTTTATTAACTGATGAAATCTATATATCGTTAAGGAAGACAAATTTTCCCAAAAGCAACTGAAAATCTAAAACACGGTCAAAACCTGAAGAAATATGTCATCTAATAGATATTGTAAAATTACAAAATCTAAAATTTGAAGAATATTACATTGATTTAATGTCGATTTAACGTTTCTTTTCCTTTACATGGTCCTATCTCTTTGGATGCGTACAGCAGCCCTGATATCGACATGGAAACAAGGTGAAGGATAAACTCCGTGGCAGATAGAGGAAGGGTTAAGACCGTGTCTTTGGTGTCTCAGTGAATGGACTGATCAAAAGACGACGTTGTAATTTATCCTGCCTTTCACGCCGTTAAGTCGTCGTAGTTATGAGTTGCGGGGTATTGTGCTGATTATAAGATAGAGGAAAGTCTTATTTCACATCGTCAAGGATTTTACGGATTCTTATGGATTTTAGTTTTGTGCGATTCTTCAAAATTCCTCGCTTTTTGTAATATAATAAGTATACAGATTCTTAGAACGTTTGGATTGAAAATGTCGGTTGTAATCGATAATGCGACGGAAAAATCAATGAAAGAAAAATTCTGCGATATACTATGCGTATGTATATTCTGACGTATATTTTATATCTTGTCTCGCATTTAAAACACACTAGTCCATGTCCGGTGAATTAGTCGACGAGTAAATTATTCATACACGAATCTCCAACACTCGTTACGAGTACTTCAGAAGATGTAGAGAATTTCCGCAAAATTATCAAAAAATTCAATAACTAAGGAGGTTCGTAATAGAACGGACTTTTAAGAAAGAGAAAGAGAAAAGAAGGGAAAGAAAATACCAAGATATCTGGTATTCAAATGAATGCGTGAAGCGAGCAAATCGATATGAGCGTTCTACGATAACCTCCCCTGAATTGTTGGCCAAGCAGCTCGGAAACCGCCCCTTTACTGCATCGATTCAACTATCCGAGAAAAGAAGTCACGAAGGCCAAGTGCATGAGGCCGATCAATTGCAAGGAGAGAAGCGAGTCTGACCAAAGACCGTCTCAATTCCCTTCATCCGTTCTCTCTAGTTAATTAGGAAAAATCTGGCGGATCTGATCGTAAGATTCTAAAAATCTTTCTCGAGTCCACTTAGCCGAAAGAGTAGCAATATCCCGGGAAGCTCGGCTACTTGCGAAAGTAGAATATTAGTCTTTGAAGAATAAACCGGCAAAGCCGTGTTAGGCGGGTGCAATCTGCAAATATTGCGCCACTTCCTTTAGCTCCTGTTAAAATTCTCGGATTAATAAACGGAACGAGACCCGAGACCAGGATGACGTCGGTTGTGCGTTTTCCTCATCTCTTCCCGTTTCCAATGGTGCCTCTAGATTCGAACCTACTCAGAAACAGAGAAAGAGAGAGAGAGAGAAAGAAAGAGAGAGAGTGAGAGAGAGAGAGAAAGAGAGAGAGAGAGACAGACAGAATCGGTGACTCCAGCTTCAACACAACTGAAGCATCGTGAAAAATCAACGAGCGCCTCCCCCGGAGATTGCAAAGATTATCGTCACGAGACAGAGCGGTCGTGAGATTTAATTTGTTCGCGTAATCGCCGTGACGACAACAACAACGATTCGGTTCGTCGCATTCAGATTCGTTTTCAGAAGAAGATTCTCTCTTCCTGTTATTGAATTTTTCTTTATAAAACAGCGCACGAACGGTATAACTGGCTCTATAGATATACAGTCGAGCGCATAAGCAAATGGGCGGTAGTGGTGAAATAGGTGTCGATGAAGTTTTTTTGAACAACGGCTGGTTATACAAAAATATAAATATTAATTTCAATTGTTTACTACATAGATCTGCGTTGTAAAAATATATAATAAGTTGAACCGAAGTACATTTAATATAGTATAGTACGAGTTCGATTAAATTTCATTGATACTTACTCCTACCACCTGTCCACTTATTTCTGTTCTCGACTGTACTTCTGCACGAACGAAGCTCCAACTCGTCGATGGAAAATTCAAATCTTATTCAAATGCGGATGACCCGCCGTTTAGCCACGAAATTTCACACTATCATATGGAAATACCGACGAGACGTTTGCGAATTCGAACGTTTGCCTTTCTGATAAATGGCGAAATGACGGAGGTATGTTTGTACGTATCAATGTTATTTCATGGAAAACCAACATTTTCGTCTGAGAGACTTTGTAATAGAGTTATCGTGCCGAGATAGATTCGTATATAAGCACGAATCTTTTTTGTTTGAAGATGGAAAACGAAGTCAGTTTCCTTCAGTCTCCTAATTGTTCTTGTAATTTTATATTTAATACGCTTTCATATTTGTATACATGGTACATGAAATAAATGTAATTCGATCTGGTAAAGATGGTGTGTTTGAACTACAGAAAATCCGATGCCTATGATCTTTTTCATAAAAGGGGGGGGGGGACACTGGGAAGTGTAATGAAAGCTGATATTAAATTAAAGGCTGCCATTTCAAGGCTCTAATATATATTTTATATTAAATTGATACTTTAATCAAAGCGCTATCAGGTTAAAAAAAACTCAACTGAAAGGTTTTCATTCGCAGGTAAAAGAGACATATCGTGTTACCCCATTAGATTAAAAACCTTCTTTCTCAAGAACTACAAGCTTGCAGAGTATCAAAGAAAACTGATATTTCGATACTATCTTTAATCGATTAAATAACGTATGATCGAGTTTTCAATACCAAATGTGACATCAACTTGTGAAATATACACGTATATCGATTTATTATTTCGTATTATATCGAATAATAAATTCATCACTGTATAGATTAAAATCAAGTTTGATCTTTTGTATTTTTTACTTTTCAACCGAATAAATCCGTATCATCAGCATGACAATGTGATATTACAAAGTGAATGTTAGAAATTCAGCCTGTATATTCTAAAATCAAGGAATGAAAATTATCTCCTTTTAGAAAAAAAAAAAAATAAAAAGGAGTATCCGTTATTTAATAACTCCAAGTTGTAAAAGATGCTTGATAAATCAAATTTGTGAATAACACTTTTACTTGGAGTAACGAATCCAGAGTACTGCTCGCATATAGGGCTTTTACACTCTGTAACATAACCTGCCAGTAACCTAATTTATGGGTGCATTAAGCTTAGTACGCTTCAAGTCAAATTCGACGCTTTGTCGTTGAAATCACGGTGTTCACAAGTTAGCCCGTTGTTGGATTCCGAAAAGGAGCCGCTCGTGTTCGACAAGAATATCGATGAGGAAACGCATAACTCGAAACAGTTTGGTGCTTTCACGAAATCTTCCTGTTAAAAGCTTAGATTAATCAACCTTTGACGATTTCTGGTTACCGGTGGTCGGAGAGCCGTACAGCTATCTGGTTCAAGCATCGACAATCAATAATGAAGTAGGCATTGACAGCTGTCATTGGAATCCGCTATTTCTCTTGATAACGATAACAATAGCCAATAGAAATCACAATGCGCCACGGCGATTCCTTGTCGGCTGGGATCTCATAATAGTTACTGTCATAAAAGGCTATCGTGACCGTAGGAACAATAGACTCGCAGGTGCTACTGGCGACGTTGACGTTGCCTCCATTTCCAAAGGAGTTATTGAATTTCGCTTAGCTTGTTACTACGAGGCGAACGATGACGAAATCCGTGACGTTGTGATTTTGATAAATATATTGCATAATACTTTACGACGTCAAATAAATATTCAAGAATAGTGACACATTTATTTGAATTTAAGAGGAGAATGTAGAACCTTGCACTCAGGAATCAAGCGGATGTTAACACAGACAATGTCCAAATTCTTTCCGCGTGCTTTTCAAAATTACCTTACTTTTATTTGAGATTTAAATTGAATGTATTAATGTTTATGTAGGCAGTCATAACAGTATGTTACTAACGAACAGGTGAATTTGAAACTTGAATGTTTGAAACCATTGCATAAATTTCAACATAAAAATATGCAAAATGTGGTGATCTTAAAATTAACACGTTGGTCATATATGACCGGCGCGGTTTCTCCTGTGATGCCACGGTGGTCATTGGTGACCGGAGCGCTTGAACTTCTTACAATTGTAAAAATTGTATGAAAATTGATAGTTAGGGCATTTTGAATATAACCGATAAATACAAGGTACTTTGAAATAAAAAGTGCCCCATTGAACAATTAAACATTTTTATTAGAACATCAATAAAAAGTTTGAGGGGTAATCTACGAATATTATTATAAATACAGCTTAGAAAATAATCGTAAATGCTGCTTTATAATCATATAATTGAAGTTAGAAGTACACAAACCTTACTATTGTATATAGAATGAGCAAATACTGTTTACTAATATCTTCTACACGTTTCAACAATATATTCTGGGCGTTTTGCTTACGACGAAATAACGAATGCAAATGGTTTGTTGAAATAAAAGAAGCCTTGTTATAATATGTTGTTATCAACTGTTAGCAAGGCGCCACGGTGGTCATCCGTGACCACCAATAAGATGAACGGTCCATTGGGGAAGAATGTTGTCTTTCATAATCAATTTATTATTATTTTGCCATTATATGCTTTGAATAATAAAAATATTCGAAACATGTGATTTCGGCGTTGTAGTCAAAGTGTTAAACATAGTTTCATTGCCCATTTAACTTTAATTCTATTAATAAATCCTACGAATAATCAGTTAATTAAGCAATTCCACAATCATCGTGAATTAGATTTTACCTAATCGTTGTTTCTAGGTACATTTGTTCGGGATCAAAAGCTGGTGGGAGGAAATGTTTTCGGCAATCACAACATCACCAACGCACCGACGTTCGAAATGAACGTTCCACGAAACGTGACCACCGCGGTTGGTCAGACTGCTTTCCTTCATTGCAGAGTTCATCAGCTAGGTGACAAAGAGGTAAGAGGATTTACCTTTTACTTCGCATCAGGTGTAACATTCACCTGATAGCGGACAATAACGAAGAAGAATGTTCTCATCCTTTATTGCTATATTAGTTTCTTTCGTATAATACGTTTCAGTTGTCGGGTTATAATAATTTTTCTCGTGACAAACGTCCACCCTTACATTTGAATTCAAAATAAAATCTAATAAAATTCAAAATACATATGATACGAGAAGCGAGGTCTTCGTAGAAATCGATTTTTAAAATCCCGATTTTCACGGATCTTTTTGTTTTAGATAGTTGCAGCAATTGTACGATCAAATTAATTTAACTTATCTTCTTGTTCTTTAAATATTAAGATGTTTCTTATAAAATAATTACTACAACAGATTCTTTTCTTTTAATTTCGCAAATTATACGAATACCTGAATTTTCTAATGAAATATCTATCACACATGTGAATATACGATAAATATCTGTAGATACGAATATCTTGGTCTTATAAAAACCCATTAACAGATCAAAATTTTATGAACTGTTATTCAAAATATAGTGTTTAGATAGCGTTGAGATGGTTAAATTTCGATTACATTGCTGATTTGAACCTCGAGTACTTGATATAATATTTATGTACCATGGAAAAATCGGCGTCAAATCTAAAGGTTTAAGAATTTTTATATTTATTTTATATATTAAGTTGTCCGGAAAGTGTCTTTCTTTCGCAAACGTGTTTTTACAACAGTGCATCTTCACACAAACGTGAAACCAAGTCTGTGAAATGTCGCAGTGTTTGTCTCGACAGAACAAAATGAATCGTACATAATTCGACAAAATAATATAAAACAAAACACGTTGTGCGTCTATTATTTTCTCATAAAACGAAAGAATTTTTACTTTTGTTTTGTTTAACCAGCTGAATAGAATAGATCACGAGAGAAGAACGATAATTTAGGACTTAGAAAATCGATTCTCAACTTTCTGAGTAAAATTTATAGTAGATTTGTTATTAACTGTTATTGTATTTCATTTAATTATTTCCAAAATAAACTCGATTTTCCAGAATCAATCGTCTGATTTACCCTAAGGATTTACGTTATTACATATATATTTATTTATTTAAAGGTATATATTATATATGTATATTATATATACATATTTCAAACGTATTTCTTTCGCTCAGTATAGAATAGAGCACTCCGCTAACAAGACGCTCATACGTAGAATCTTGGGAATTGAAAAACAGGGGAGAAACATTCAACAGGAAAAGACAAGTTGTTTGACACAACGTTCATGAATAATTCGTCAGAAGTTTCAGAAATTTAACTTTATTCATTGGTATTTTTCCGATTTTCTTCCAATACAATTCGTAGCACCAAAATTCGCATCAAAAAGGATCACCCCGTTGCAGCCACGAACGGCCGATCGTTTTTCAAAATCTTCGACCCGAGGCATACATTGGACGAAGCTAGGCGATTCCGAGAGGCTTCTAGGATGTCATTACCGCGCCGTGCGGTTTTCCAGCCATGCTCGTTGATAGAATATGCATAACGCGTGTTTCAAGAAGGGAGGCGGCCTGAAAGACGGGCCAGGCGAATACATGTGCAGCCATTAAATTTTTCATTTTTTCCTGCTGTGCCGAAAAAATTATGGATATATACATGGAAGGAGAGACGTGCATGGAAAAATTCAGTAACAGGTGGAAGTATTTGGCTCGATAGTATTGATCTGCTGACTATACCGATGCTATTTTCGATGCTACACGATGCTACTGATCGATAAATAGCGTAACATCTCGTGGGCGATAAAAGTATTATGCAACGTTCTATAAAAAATGTTATGAGGCCGAGGGAATTATTTTTAAACGACACGAGCGCGTTCATGTGTCACGTTTTGCAATAATTAATTTTTATTTCACCGAGTTCACAATTCAAGCAAATTCGTATATAAGCTTCTTGTATTGGGTTGCATTAAAAAATTGTAACGAAATTTCTGGATAAAACGAACAGATGATGAAAGCGAAAGGATTAATTAGAAGATATTCATGAAAGAAAGAAACGTGTTTCGCAGAAACTGTGTGGTCGAACGTAGTTTACAGTATATAAATTTTTCATTAAATTATATAGAGCGTAAAGTATCGTGTTAAAGCGAGATTCTTAGATCTCAAGAAAGAAGTTGAACGAAATTTTGAAACGTGAAAAATGTTTCTGAGAGAGCAAATAAGTTGCAAATTACAAGATAATTATTCCGTTTCTGCGAATGTGACAGATTACGTCTAAATGTTTCCATTGCGAGCAACCATAAATTCCTTTATCATGATTTGTACGGCCGATTAAACAGAAATTACAGTAACCAGAATTTGATGAGTACCTAGCGTGCAAAGTCTGCAATAAACGTCCTAGTTTTGCAAATATGAAATATGTAACTTATTGTAGCTGGTATCATGCGACGAGCCTGACAAACGAGCAACGTAATAGGAATTGCACATATTTATATATTAATCGACTTTCTGTTGATACAAGTTAGCGATATAAAGGCAAATATCGCGCTAATTCATTGGGGATGTAGGTGATGTAATAGTACAGCTTTCGCGGTGATAATAATCGGATTGTCACAAATTTTCCTACTGCTCGTTAATACGGGTCGGAACGAAACATCTGCACATCAGAATAGAAAGACTACTTTAACACGTTAATACTTTAGTAAACGAGCAATTGGAACAGATCTCCATTCATTTCCAGTGAAATGATGTTTTCATCCTTATACTCGCGGTGAAAAATTCTGATTCGTCATTTTCCTATTCATAAAAGCGTGCATTATTTTCTTGGTAGCATAAACGAAGCACTATTTGAAGCTTAGTACTTTATTCAAATATTTACTGGGGCGTGAATTTAGATTAATAATTACTTTTAGCAGATATTCCAAAATTAACATTGCTTTGAGCATTTTTCTAAAGGAATAAATTTTAATAACATTTTAAAGTGAAATATATTCGATGATATATTCTACAGTACATAGGACGTTTCATCTAACTTTATCGTATAAAATTTCATAAAAATGGTTGATGGTAAAAGAAGTAATTTTTTAGCCGAAACCAATGTATAGCAAGGATAGTTTTGTTCTATTGGACAAAAATTCACGAAATAAAGAGAGCAACTTCTGTTTTTTTATTTGAAACTGTATATGTAATTTATTTGAACGAGTAAATTTAATAATAATCCGTACGGAACTGTTGTTACTATACGCTACACTGGCAAAACAATTTTCATGAAGGCAATTTTGAAGGCATTTTTATGGAATTTGAATTCTATTGGACTGTTGTATGTTGTAAATTGAAATAATCATCGAGTTTCTAATAAAGCTAATAAAAATGACAAAAATGCATACTTCATCTATACGTTATTATTGGTTTCATTAAGGAGTTCATTTCATAAAATTACTAAAATTTCATATTTTTTAAAATCTCGTCACAAGTAGTGTCAGTCGATAACTAGTCGGACACTTTCGTTTCGATCGAACTTCACCGTAATGCAACGAATGTTACTGAAAATTTACAATCGTTATTTCGCCCTTGTCTCCTATTTCGTCGCCATTTCACGAATGGAATATATTCTTTCAGCCAAATTTACTGAGTTGGTAGCAATTTTCTCCAACCACCAAAATACACTTTCTGTGCCGATGATCGATTCCGTTGGAACGCATTTATCATGCTTTCCCAGCGTTGTCTGGGAACAAGGTCATTGTTATAGGATTGTCACGAAATTATTTGCTAACCGTGAGAAAGGACTGCTGCTCTGATTGCCGATTAACGTCGTAATTATTCACCGGTAGTTCAGTAATGTGAGTTTCGAGCATCTGTGACCAGAGCCAAAAGGTGACCAACATTCGATAATGGGACGAATGGAAATCTATGTTATTCTATATCTTCACTTTGATAACTAGACCATGGGTCTTCATGCATTTATGTGAAATTTAAAGGTGCACGAATGGATAGAATGCATAGTTTGTCGGAAAACCTTAATCGATCGTATCGTACAAATTGTTGAAAATATTAAATTACGATAAACACACAGATTGTGATAATCGTAGTGCTTGCTTTCTTTACGTACGAGCAGTTAAATTCAAAGAGAATTTCATGCACCGAGTTCCGTAAACATACCCATCGGACTTTAATAAAATAGTTTAATAGCAGCTTTAATAAAAGAAGAATGTTGAATTACAGTCACGTTAAGTCTTTTTCTCACCGTCAAGCGATGTAAAAATTAAGGAAACGCAATTATGGCCTGTAAGCAGTTTTTAAAGGAAAATATAACATCGTTATCACGGAGGAAAGTTGTTCGACAGATATTTCTTAATTTAATTCGCTGCGCTTCCAGGAATGGTACTCGTCTCTGAACGCTCTTGAAAAATGCAAGTTAACCATATTGCGCGAAGAAAATGGCATAGGGCTGGAGTACACGCGATGCGTAGCGAAATCCGGGCCGCTTTTTCCATGCTTTCACGTCGAGAAATTTCGAGTTTCGGGTTTTCAGGCCGTGGAACCGACCGGAATATCGTTTCATCCCTTCTAATTAGGTCACAGCTCGTCGGTGGTGCTACTTCCCTTTTAAAGCCATTGATGTTCGCCGAATGAGGCAATTAGAAGACCCTTAGAATCTGCTAGAAAGGCCACCGGAATAACACCAATCAATTTTATCTTTAAATTTTAAGAGTACGTCCAGCCCTCCAGTTTCCATCGAATACAAATCAAGTCTTCCCGGAAAAATTCTATCTGGTTAAGATGGTAGAATTGCGGTTAATCACACCAATATTCGCATAAAGCACCATCTCTGTATTTATCGCTTTGTATATCGCTTTGTTATTTAGTCTACACGCAATAGTATGAACTGTTTATTGTAAATTGAACATGCGTAAATAATTTCTGTTTAATAATAAATTCTGTTTAATCGTACAGAGTAGATTTTTAATTTGATTAAGGCATTCAATGCAAGCGATAAAAATGCTCAAACATATCAACATTTGACAAATGTCCAGTTTTTCCAAAATGTTTTAATTCCTTTTAAATTTAGGTGTCTGCGTATCGATGAGATTTGTATTGATTTTTTATTTCTTAAAAGATTTAACACGGATATTATTTTTTCAAGCGAAACTGTCAGCAATCAATGTGGTTTACGCGAGTTTAATTGGACTTGGCCAATGAGTCAAACATCTCCAATTTTTCCAACGATTACTTATAACGCTCTCGGTACAAAATGTTCCGTTTCCTTTGAAACGACTACCACGAATATCAATTTTATTATTATTAATCCTTCCACTGCAATCACCTTTGAAAGGAAAGTAATTTTCATTTTTGCCAGAGGAGAAAAAATCGTCTTTCTGCTAAGCACCCTCTCGCTTTCATAATGAAAACAACCGTCTCTAAAGTGCTTTTCTTCTTTTAATTTATTACTCTGAAACGTAAAATAAATATCTGTAATTATACTAGCTCGATGTAAAATAGAATTAACTTCTGTACGTTTGATATTCTTGGTTGGTTTTCGCAAAAATCTTGTAGAAAATGTTTTTTTCGAATAATGAATGTTTATTCAAAATTTATTAAAGTTGGAAAATTAAAACGTGTGGTCCAACTCTTTTCGTCAAAAATTTTCTGTCACTTCGATGTAATAAAATAACCGCGACAGCAATCTTAAGGAAAGAAAGCTTTTGAAAAATGCTTTCCACATAATTTAATTAATAAATTTCACAAACTTTCGATGTTCATTGTATTCGTGCTTTTATGTACATTTACAAGTTGGCATGCGGTGAATATATGTAATAAATAGGCTCTGTTGATGTAATTTCATATTTTTATAAATATAAGCAAGGAAAAAATGATTCTTAAAATTAAGATAGTCGCAGAAAATGAAATTGATCAGTTTAGCTTCTGAGTGGTTGATATTTAAAGATTGGGCGTGAATTTATTGCGATAAGGATAAGGATAAGATAATGAATATGCTATAAAATAATTCAAATCTCTCGTTTTTAAAAACCTATATGATGAAACAAATTCCAATAATATTCCAAATCTATTAATAATCAACTCGTGATAAATAATATAAAGCGTGAGCTGGTGGAATATTTTACTTCATGACGTTGTCGACTGATAAAGTAATTTCAGGTTGCCATGCCATGGCTCTCATAAATTCACATAATTTTATGCAGTCACATTTATCTTGTTCATTTTATGAAACGTGGAAAACGTAAAATAACCGTAAAATTTAAACGCCCTTATAAATGATGGACAAGCATAGTAAATTAAATTTGTTAATTTTCTTACTGTATTTGACTTCACAAGTTCTACGAACATTAAACGTTCAATTCTCTCTTATCGTTTTTTTAAAAAAAGTAAGAAAGTCCACAGAATGCGTATAATATGAAAAAATATATGAAATATCCAGAGCACAGTGCTCTCTATGAAACTGCTAGGCAGAAGAATTTTCTGCCTGGTTTCTATTTTCTTAAATTATATTCCCGAAAATATAAAATCCGCCGTCTATTCGCCACACTGCTAATTAAATAAATGTTTTCTATGCCAAGTATCTCGATATTTTCATAATTAAGTCTACCATTACGAATGTAGAACTAATAGCTGGCAGCGACGAACCGATTCGATTATGTTGTTCGGAACGGAGTATAATACAAAGGGAATTGGGTGAGTTGTTTCGCGATACCAAGCGTGTATTCTTCTTTCGTAACGAAGTTAATAATGTACGACAGGCCGCCTAATGCTGTTTAGAATGTTCTGGAATTTCGACAGAGTGTTTACCCTGGCATATTATGTCAGTGGTTTAGTCCCGTTCGAAATCGGAACATTAACTACGTTTGCACGTGTGGCGGTAGCGACTTCGCGCTGGCTTACGCGGCTTACACAGGCTGCCCATCCGTAAAATGGGACAAAGCATTTGCATTGCTAATTTCTTGCATCGCGTTACATTGTGCGCGTTTGTTGACCCGGAACAAGATTCCGTCGGGCCCAAGTCGCACATTTTCGTACGAGGCTTGTTCCTTATTTCCTACGACCATCCCTAAGGTTTGCTTTACTTACTTTCGTTATTCATTGCAAGAGCAACAAAATTTTAATCTTTACGGTATAGGTTCTTCTATGATGTAGCCTATATGATATATAACTAGTATGATATTTTAAATAATATAACTTACTACGCTTACAGAACCATTTTTGAACGTATTATACGTACAACATGTTAAAGAAACGTTTTTTGTATAGGTTCCCAATTTTTCCAATTTTTACATGTTTCCAATTTCCAAATATTTTTCTCACCCGCTATGCGTATTGTGCGAACTTTCGTGATATGGCACTTAATTATACAAAGTATTATGGTAATTATATAAAGGTATTTGATCTACAATAAATATAAATTATTCGTGCTCGACTTAAATTATCTAACTTTGTTGCTCGAAAATATTCATATGACACGATATTCGCGGTTCAAATATATGCAATTTGCGCTGCAAGTTTTAGCTACGTTCTAGCCTAATTAAAAACAAGTTATCTAATTAGAGATAGTTTTAACATGAAATGTTTCCGTTAGAAGTTTAATGGGGGAAAAAACCGAATGAAACTCATAGCAGCGCATTTCATTTATACGACGTCACGTTTGTGAGGGTATAAAAGAGAAGCGTGGAGATACAGCCTTGCTAACAAAGAGTTATTGCCCGATGTGATATCGCGAACAGTTACGATAATACGTAATACTACAATGTTAACTTTATTAAGAGATACACAAGGCGAGGAAATACGTAACACTGAGTACAACGTAGCGAAACGACATTCATCCTCTGCTTGAAAATAACCCGCAATCCCTAGCTGAATATTAAATATAAACGAAGGGAGAGCGTAGGCTATGCGCCCACTTCATTAAAGGATATAAATATTACACGTCGATAACGAAACACGAAGATAGTATTTTCATCGAAAGTGCTGTATGCGTTGCGCGCTACTTATTCCAAAATGAAATCAATAAAAAAAAGTCAAATGAATTTATTTACAAATAAAGTTGTTTGCAAATGAATTCCACAAGATCTTTTTCTATTCTTATAAACATCGCTAAAACTTTCACTTTAATCTTCGAAGGTGATGCGCCAAGCAGACACGGTTTCCATTTCAGCTTTTTTAGGTATCTCGATATCATCTTTTATACGACAGAATGTCCAACTTTTAACGCTCGTCTGAGATGAGAGGAGAAGGAAAAGTCAGGTAATCAGAGACCTAATGAATATTTAGTCGTGGAACAAGGAGAAAGAAATTTCGTGTCAAAAGCTCCTGAATAAAATAATTTTGGTCTTGACGTGCCGTTATGGTAGTGTACTAGCCACAATGTTTTTTTATAAGTCAGATGCGTATCATGTAACAATCGTTGGATTAGAGGAGGCTACGAGATTGCGAAATAAATTTTCTAATAAATCCATGTAATTTCCCCCGAAAAATCTACGAACATTTCAACTTTCTAATATACAAACTCATGTATATAATACGTTTGAAAAGCGAACTTACAGCCGTTGCGAGTCAGTTTCAGCAGCGACGTTAAAGAAAGTTTAATTCAAACGAGACCTCTTGAGAATGCCACGGAACGAAGTTAGCTGAGCAAAGTGTCAGCAGTAGGCAGTTTCGTAATTTAATCGTTTCGAAAGTCTCACGGCTCCTTCCTCATTTCGCATAAATATCACTTGGGAAACATTCCGTTTCGTTTATCGTCACACTCGAAAAGGCGCGTCAAGACGCCAGCAGAAAGATGAGTTGCTGTTTCCACGAAACACTTTGTGCTTGATCCACGTTGAACTGAACGATTTACTTCACCAAGATCAAAGCGAAGTGAAGATTCTAGTCGTTCGTATCGTCAAAATAAGCGAGGAATTCTTCGACGAATACTTTGAGTTTGTCTTTAAAAGAATATTATCGAAGATTTCTATAATTTTTGTATATAAATGATACATATGTATAATATATTTATAATACAATACAATACCTCAGGCGTTTAGCGTGTACGTTTTGTAAAAAAAAAAAAAATTCTAAATCACAATATTACTATCGTATAACACGCGTTCCTAATAATCCGACCTTTGGATAGTGCGATAAAATGACAAAATTCCGAATGACAGATTTGGTAAATGATCACTTTTTTATCGTCAAGATTCTTCGCATTTCTCATATTAGTAGTTCTAACTCTATAAATAATTGCGTTTACGTATGATGATACTTGAAATGGAGAAGAATCAACTTCGAATTCTATTATAAAATTAGTGGATGATTTCATACATGTAAATACAGCTACAAGGGGAATTCTACATCGAAAAATTCTTTCGAAAAGTCCAAATTTCTATAGTAATTTCGGGAAATTTAATTCTAAGCAAATGGAAATTCAGTTTGGATAAAAAAGCTTAATTTTAATCTGATCCGAGTTAACTTCATTATGTTTCACCTAACGACTGCAATAGAATTCAAGGGTTAAATGGATTCAGGATTCAATGAATTTCTAATGTAAGCTGATTACTATCTAAGGTCATTAATATAGTGAAACAGCTAACGTGCTGAGTGTATTTTCCAGTAAAATAGTTGAATTATTAAAATCTTTATAAGGCCCTGTTCCCAGAAGCTTCTCGATTTATTACGTTTTTGAAGATCAATCTATAGGACGTATCTACTTGGACCGCATTTCGCGAATAATAAAGGAAGAATTTAAATCTAAAACTTTAGCAGCCACCATGGAATTGCATATATTTCGCGAAACTAAAGTGAAATTCAGGCTATAAAAGTGGCATTAATATACCGAAATATATTGTATTTAGGTACAAATGGCAAATGGCAAACAAACAGTTTGAAAATTAAAAGAAAGAGATGCAGCATTCGATTAAAAAGAATGTGTAATATAAATATATTGCGATATTTTGATGCACGAATTTAATGAAATAGGTTTTTCAAACTTCCAGAATTTTCAAAAACACGTAAAATAATTGCAACTTCATAGAATTTCCATATAATTAATTTGAGTCGAATTTAAAAATATTCGTAATTGGTTAATTGCGCCTCTGTTTATTGCGCTGAAAATAATGTAGATCCGTATTTAACTGTGCTGCGTCCTCTCGGTCATCTCTGACTCAATTATATTCTTCTAACGTCAAAAACAAGTACAAATTTAAAACAAAATTAATACGATATTAAGCTGGATTTTTCGTGTCAATTCTACGATAAACGTGTTCTTAAAACATTAAAAGCCTTATTGATTGGTAAAAACAGATTTAAATATACGAATTCGAGGATCGTGACAGCATCGAATCTACATAATTTTAATGATAAAACGTAGAAAATGAAATTTCGTTGGAAGATCACGTTTCGAAATTGATCAGTAAATTAAAGTCGTCGAAACGATAAAACCTAAATTGTCCATAAACGAACGAGCTTGGAGCGATTGCTTAAGCGAATAGAAATATTTGTGCATTCTGAAGAACAAATAAAGAACGTTACCTTCGGCATAATACGTTTCCAGAAGTCGATTAAAGCTGCCGCTTCGAAGTTTCAACATCTCCACGTTCGTCACAGAGTTTTGATTGCTTAATGAGCTCGTTAGTGCTTCCTGAATTTCGTAGGGCTTCTGACGCAACGTGAAAAGGTTGCAGCCGTCGGTTTTTCCAAACAGCTATTTATGTGTTCCAAAAGTAATCACAACATGAAATAAAATTTCATCAAGATAAAATTTCAAGACATTTATGACGAATATGCCTAAATGATAACTGTTACAGATAGATTTATCTGTTGTTAGGGAAATAACTAATTCATTGATGCTAAGTTACCGAAAAGTTGAGAACGTAAATACTTGAAAAGTAATATGAAAACACAAGTATCGATTTATAATTAATATTCATAACATAGTAATGGGACGTACTTTACATAATTATACTCAAATATCAAATAATAGCAGGGATGCAGCTACGTTTAATTATAAATCAATTGTGATTTATTAAACTTTACTTATACTATCATTCAGTCAGATATCTGAATGTAATTTGAAAGATAGTTCGAAGTAAAATTAGTAGCCCACAAATTTGTAGATTACAGATATTCTAAATTAATAGAATTGCATTACTATCAATAATAATATTATGCTTTATATTTTAGAAATCAGTGTGTTTGGGATGAGACTGTAAATAGGTGTGAGTCTTTGTATTCGATAGGTGCTTTAAATAATGTACGAGTGAGAGTTAGAAATATGTAAACCAAGTCTTTTTTTCTAATCTGTAAAGCTAAAAAATAAATAAATGTACATATATTTGCGAAATTGTTGGAAATAGTTTCTGTTAAAACATTACTGCATTATTTAACGGATGGGAAGCATTACAGTGCAATCAATCGTACCAGATCATCCCATTTGTTAATAGTTCAATATTTCAGTGAGAAACAAATGTTTGGACACAATTTCTAGGATGAACAAATGTAGTCCTCGATTAGTCAGAGCAAATTAATAGCAAGCGGTGTCAATTTGTTCAAATATAAATTGGAAGCAATAATTAATCGTAAATTACGAGTAACATCATTGGAAACATGTTGCTTTGTTTCAAACTGGATAAACTCTTAATTCTTCTGAAACAACAATTCTCCGCCATAATAATAGTTTACTCTGATCAAATCATCACCGTTTGTCGATAATTGTAAATGGAAATCTGATGAATCAATTTGTAAGAAAACTTTTCAAAATCTGTGTTTAGCATTATTTGTTGATAGTCCACGCTGTAATTTCTACTAAATTGAAACTTGATCATTAATTAATTACTAGGAAAACCTTTAAAAGTTTCTGTGTAAAATTATTTCTATTGATAGTTCATATCGTAA
The DNA here is from genome assembly GCF_040668555.2 of Bombus flavifrons. Taxonomy (NCBI): domain Eukaryota; kingdom Metazoa; phylum Arthropoda; class Insecta; order Hymenoptera; family Apidae; genus Bombus; species Bombus flavifrons. The sequence continues at coordinate 2,217,035 of NC_138455.1, read as the reverse complement.
TTTCTACTAAATTTGATTAATTTACTAAATTGGAATTTGATTAATTAGTTAATAGAGGAAGGATAATGAGCACATTACATTAAATTCTCATACTCATATATTAAAGATTCAGCTATATGTAGCATATATATATGCAATTGATTTACATAAAAGTATAACACTTGTTTTAAACTAAAGGAAACACTAAAAAGAGCAATTTAAAACAACATTTTATTTCATAAGAAAAAGCTAATTTAAAAGGAAATTTAAAAGAAAAGGTAATAGGTGTTAAGAAAAAAAAGTTTCTTTAAAAAATCGATATCTTATTCATCCCCCCTCTCTGTTATATCGCAACGAATACGGTTTCTTATCACGGAGAAAAATTCATTTTCGTCGTTCGAAATATTTTTCGTCTGATCGTTTTGTATCAGCTGCAATGACATACGTTTTGTTTCTTTTAATAATTCTTTATAACAAGCCATACAGATTCTAAAATCCCTTTGAAATCGTGTAAAACGTTCGAGATTCGTATCACTTACAGCGAAATGGTAAAACGTGTTAAAAAAAATCGCATAGCTGTAACCAGAACGTGTTAGAGTTAACCGTGTAAAAGTTAATAACACGCGTTACAAAAAACCGTGTAGAAGCGAATAGATCGCGTAAAAGTACAGCCGTGTAAAAGTGAATCGTGTGAAAAAAGAAGTTTAACCGTGTAGACAGAGTCGCAGGTGTGCATAAAATTAATGCAACTTGCTGATTGTTAAAATATTTTTGCGATGTTCTACTTATTCAAACGCGGAACTAAATTGTATCCGCTGAAGAGTAATTCTGAAAATGGAATTACCTATAATACAGAAGCAATTACGAAGCTGAACTTATTACCAGAAAATCACAGTCATCATTTTGAAATCCGTACAATTATTCGCAATGAAACAGTGTCGATTTCATAGGAAAAGTTACTCGTGTCGTGAGACAAAGTAATTTGTACAGTCGACATATTAAAGCGCATGCAGTCAGTATAATTTGATACAGATATAAATTGTAGCGGTGGAAAGTTTTCCTGGTTACTCTGATGATCATGACCGACATAACGGAGTACAACCTGGCCGTGGTTCCTGACCAATTTTCAGTAACAAATTATACAGCTCACGGCAGCTTGTTAACGCAAACATAACGCTAATAATACGACATGCATTTATCGGTGTCATTAAATCAAAAAGCGTTTATTTAAATCGGCTGTACGCTGGTCACCGCAGACAAATCGCGCTAAATTTCGAATCGGTCGAAACCGACAACGTTGCGCGACGTTCAACGTTCGTTGCTCCCTAAGAATAATATCGTGCGTGATTACGCTCAACCAGCAAATATTTTTCGGTATTGGAAAAATAAGCAGATTTGTATTTTCGGATACTAAAAAAAAAAAAAAAAATTTGAATCCTATGTACGAATGTACGAAGAACATCGAAGAATGAAAATACGAATGCGTGGAATGTACATGATTGGATTTAACAGCTTTCACAGAAATAATAGAAATCGAGAACATAAAATGTGAAACTTGGAATATCGTTAAATTTAGAGTTTGCTTATTTAATCGTAAAATTTCTTCCGTTTCCAAACGGCTCCCTTTATCCGCTTGTGCATTTATCGCTAAAAAGTAGAATGTTCGATATTCACGGTAAATCGAGGAATGTTTTGCTCGGAAATCTAACACCCTCTACCGGCCACGATGGCAGCCGTGAAATTAATTGAATATTTCGAATTTCTGATCAGACCAGCAGTAATCGCGATTCGATCACGCACCCTGGTCAGACCGTGCTTTGGGGGAATAAATTAAATCCGGATATGAAAAGGTCTAGTACGGAAGACCGACGCGTTTAATCCGGACAATTGCTTTTCCGATGCCCGGCATTTTGCTTTGCGCCTGCCCGCTCTTCCAATTTCGTATCCTCTCTTCCCTTTCGTCCATCTTGCTCGCTTCTGCTTTTTTATTTTTCCTATATTTCTTTTTGTTTACTCGTCTCACGCCCCTTTTATGGCGTAGCAATTGGTCTGACAAAACGAGCCGATAAAATTGCAAAATAACTTCGAACGGTTACCAGAATCCGATTTCTTTCCCTTTTCCTTTTCTTTCTCCTTCTCCTTTTTTTATCTTGCCCGTGCTGGTTTTTACAAAAACGTACTCGTTAAGATCGCTGCTTTATTATACGACGCGCCTTGTCCTTCCTCCTTTTTCACTTTATCGACCTTTTGTCGGAGATTCAAGCCAGCTTTCGTGCAACATTAATTAAGATACTTTGCGAGCGTCGAAGCATCGTTCGCGAAAAAGAATTGGTCACTTGTGACGTGCTGTATTTTAGGTGGACGAGGTTTTAGTAAATTATGTATGGGATGGGGCACGATAGCGCACGGTGTCCGAGTATGGAATTTTTCAGAGAGTCAGCTCGTGGGTGAATTAATTTTTCTATATGCGACGGTTGCCAAATAAAATGACATGTCATGTAAATAATGATTTTTCAAACGTTTCATTGAGATAATGGATACCTAAAAATAATGAAACCATTTTTGCCAAAAGTGTGCATTCGTAACAAACTCTCCGAACCTAATAGCGCGCCATCCAATCAGAAAACTGACCAATAGTTTCCAATTTACTAGTTTCCAAAAATTCTGCTAGTTTCATTGACACTCTTAAAACTACGATAAGCAACTTTCCATCTGACTATTGACTATCTGACTATATACAGAGTAATATAAACCTGTTAGTCTCGCGGCACGCACACGAAACTTTCTCTCACATAATAAAACCTTGTAAATCAACTTTGGAATGAAAAAATAACCTCTGAATGGCGGGCAGGTTTTGGGAAAAGCCGCGCGTGGCGGCAACCAGTTTTTCGTGACACACGGCAAGCAAATACGAATAAAACATATTTCGTGAATATTCTGACACGCTGTGCGAAAAATTCCCGCAAAATGCGTGAGACTAAGCCGCCCAAAAAGCCACGCGCAAACAACTGGACTAACGATCCCGCCAGCGTTAATAATAAAAGTGTCATCGTTGCCGTCCCTTCGACCCCTGACTGAGCATTAGATAAAGTCAAAAAGCCCAAAGGCCATCCCTTCTAAGGTTTTGGAACCGTAAAATGAACTATGCATCACACAGTTTGTGTTTTAATTGCTAATCGCGTTATGAATTAATCCCTAATTTAATTACTAATCGCATTTAATCGGATTAAGAACTTTGAACTAAGAGTGATTTATATACAGTGACTCTGAAAAGTATTGGTCCACCGTTGTATTTATTATTTACTATTGCATTTACATACTAATTGCAAATTTGTATATAACATATTACATACTAATATATGTTTATACCGATTGTATGTTTCATACCACTATTCATCTTGTATACTAATTTTTCACTAAATGTACGTTTGCAATAAATGTCTTGTAACCTTTATATACATTTTCGGGTCGGGACTTATTGTAGATATATCGCTGGACGTCAATACTACGCATTAAAGGACAAATTTAATTTGAGCACTAATTGAGAGCCAGATATATCGTGTACTACTAACTAATTGATCATTAATTGTTCAGATCGTTGGAAGTTCGATATTTCAGTAGCTAATTAGCAGTAGTCCCAAAATGCATTATAATATGTCTGAGAACCATTTGATTTCTAGCTTGAAGCCGCAGCTTCCGTAGCTCCACCCCTTCTTCAAATGCATCAGCAAGTGGGAGTATAACATGCCTGCTCCGTGTCCGTTGGTGAACAAAACTTTGGCAACGAAGCTGAATTTCCTCCGAGCCCTGAATCCGCGCCCAGAACCGACAAAAACTAATTTCTGTCTCGCTCTTTAGAAACTTCGGAGTTTATGACACGTTAGACTCCCATTGAAACGTAGCGAAGAAACGAAAATCTGAATTGAATTGCCGTTTCCACTATTACAATGGTTTTTTGCCAAATCTCCCAATAAAACGAGGAAAAAGACTAAGCTCCGTTGGCACACTGTAATGGAAGTTTCAACGTTGCTGTTCTATCTTACGTGTTATAGCTCAGTGAACGTGGAATTTCTTCTCGATAATTTAAGGGAAACATACAGGGTGTAGCAGAATACGCAAAAGATATTTATAGGGTAGGCACGAGAAATTGCAGACATCGAAATCGACGAAACAGACTCATGTACGAAAATGTACGGCTGCGGAAAGTATCGCCACGCACCCTTATCTCCCAATCAGGTATTTCTTATTATTAGGTCCGAAAAGTTTCTTTCGTATCAGAAGGAAATAATGGATGCACAACATTTTTCGTTTTACATTATTTTGTCGAATTACGTATGATCCATTTCATCCTATCAAAATAAAGATCACAACGTTCGACAGATTAGGTTTCATGTTTGTATAAAGATGCGTCGTTGTAAAAGACGTGTCTGTAAAAGAAAGACACTTTTCGGACAACCTAATAGCTTCTGCGTATCTCGTTTTCGTAACACCAAACTATTGTAATGATATGAGAATAGTACTAAATGACACGAAATCTAATATACTGGGATCTATTGCTCCGCATTTTTCTTTTTTTCACTCGTATCAAAAACATAAGAATTACATTGAAAATGTAGAATTACAAGTAAACATATCGTTATATATTTAACACAGGAACAGCGCACCCGTATCAGTGGAATTTCTAACACGCAAAGAAATAGCTGACGAAACGAGGTCTCTCCTGACGAGCACTAATCGCGACGAACCGTAGGCTGACATAAGAATAATTAATCGCTGGGGCAACAAGGGCGACCATTGCCGCATTGCTGATACGTTTCTCGTGTCCCTCTCAACTCTCCTCCATTTCTAGGTGACCGCGCGCACACGCTGCAGGTGTGTCGAGAAGTATGTGGGTCAAGTTAACAATGCATGACACGGGGACGGGGCGATGATGATCTAAAGACGTCTGTTTTTTAAAATATTACCACCAGAAGGCGATAAGCGCGAACCCTGACGACCGAGAATTTTCCACACGGCCGACGTTTCTTCGGCTAGCCGCTTTGTTAGCAAAAAAGAAAAAAAAAAATACCCAACCGCTTTCCAGCGGAGTAAGACGTTCCGTTTGCACATCGCCAAAGGAGAGCGCCAGAGTCGTGGACGTTTCGTATTTCCTACGTATACAGAGTGTCCCAGATTTTTCTGAGAAACTTTGGTATACGCGGTTAAAAGGGGGCGATATTTAGTCTTCAGCCGGGCTTATGACGAGAACGTGATTTTCCTGTTACTTGGGAGTTTTAGATTCTCTACCTACTTGGCTTCTATTTTGTTTTTTTCTTCTTTTTTAGTTGTGTTGGTGAAAATTTACATTTGCATAAACATTCGCGGTCTACCTAGAACCATAGAATGTATATGCAGAAAGTTTGACGGGGAAAAAAACTGGGGCACTCGGTATGAGAAACGCGTACACGAGGGCTCTAGGGTGCAGCTGGAAGTAGAGCTTTTCGGCAATGAGGTGCATTGTTTGGAATTTTGAATTATGTATCCTAAATATGGTGCATGTGTTTTGGGATATAGGCGTGGTGCGTTGGCGGTGTTATTCGTGGCTTCGGGAAGCAAAGTGTTGGTAAATTAGTAAGTACGACGATCGTGGAAGCTTAATGTAGTAATCCTTATGATACTTTCGGCTAAAAAGCTTTCAGCCCAGTCTCATCTTTGGGAGAATAATGTTTACGCGCTTATTTTATGGCGTATGCTTAAGAAAATATTTTTGAAATTAATATTAGGTGGGAAGTTCTATTCTATATATGTCGCCTGTGTGATTTCATTAGTATTGTACATCGATTAGATTCATATTAACGTAGAGCGTAATGGAAATGCACTGTGACACGACGTAAAGTATAAATGATATTTTCCAATATCGGAATATACTTATTTTCTTTCACGCGTGGTCAATAGAACTATGAAACAAACAAAATTAATCTCATTTACCTTCGGTAATTACATTTCAGGAGATCATCAACATTCTGCGAGCGTAAACGTGGTCCATTATGAAATTTCCAACTATTCGAAATAAGCTATCCTACAGTTTGCGGAATTTGCAACATTAATTAACTTGAACTGAATTAATGTAATCCCAGTCGATCATATTTGCAGATGCATATTAACAAGATTGTATTCCATTCAATGAGAAAGAATCAATTTACACAAAACGCCAGGATATTAATTTTTCGAGAACTCCAATTCCAATAGATAAGTCCAAAATATAGTAATATAAGTACAAAAATCACGTTTTGAGACAATCGAAAAGGTACTTTTGGTTTCATGTGTCCTTTAAAATGATATGGTATTTACATACATATTGTGATAATAGAAGATTTGTTTACATAAAACTGTTACTATACAAATGTAGAATATAGAATAAATATATAAAGAAAATAAAGAAATATATTATAAACAAATCTTTTATTATTTATTATTTTTTATCTATTTTATTTATTATTTATTTCTTATTATATTAAACTGTTACTATACAAAAGTAGAATATAGAATAAACATATAAAGAAAATAAAGAAATATACTGCAGACAAGAATTAACGGATTAGGTATTTTAATTGCAGGATATATTAATGAACTTTCTACATTTTGAGAAAGTTTTAAAATAAACTACTCTGCTACCAGACAAACTTGAAGGTCCACTTTGAATGTACATACGCTATATCCGCAGCCCCATCGAGTTGTTTATCCGTGAAAAAGGCAAAAGAGAAGAAAGGAACAGAAAACTAGAAGGAAGATTCTGATTTACTAGCACCTCCAAAGTAGATGTACACACTCTCATTCAAAAATATTTGTTTCTGCCACGATATACGCCAATAATTTTGACTCAAATAAAAGCCACTGTCTTTCGGCAACCGGCATACTTTTTTACATAAATTCTCGGTTATTATGCGAAATAGGGAAATACCTTACCGACCTCGATGACATTGAAATACGTCGTTAGGATCAACATTCTGAATATTTTTTCCCTGTACATACAACCGACGTTCAAGATATAGCGCAACTTACATTCAATATTACATGTGTTACATATTAACTAATTTTACAAGTTTTTGTTCCATAAACAATATTTCAATAACGGATGCTATACTTATTACATTTTTGACTAAACGAAGACCAGAATAAAGTGGAATATTCCATACATCGATCGATTCATCGAAAATTATTTCTAATAGCGTTATCAGTTGGCCATCGGTAGTCGGCTATTGATCTAATCCAACTCCTTTTTAAAGTCTTCTTTTATTTGCAGAATATTAAAAATGATTATCTCGTCAATGAGTTAAGCCTAGGTTGGGCTATATAAAAATGTGGTCGGCTACACCTAAACGGAGTGTAATCATAACTTCAACTGAATTTTAAAATTTAGTTAAAAACGTTGAATTTAATCGAAGTTTTTTGCGAATATCTTGAAAGCTAAGACCAAACAACGTATATTAAAAATACCCGACAAATACTCAGAATGTTGATCTTGGGAACACCGCGTGACACCAGTTTGGCTGAACTCTGCGATGGCGTCTCGTTCTTTCTCAAGACTTTCCGAATCCCTTGTTAAAAATTATTTTTGCATTTTGATGCAGACCGCCTGTCGATTTTTAGCTTCGGATTCGCTAAAACCGAAGAATTTGGAAACTTCGGACACGCGGAGAATAAATTAGGCGATGGGATTTCGGGCAACCCTTTCTGGGACAATTGTCATGCGCATGCATCGAATGGCTCGCATTTAGAAAGAGTCTTCCCAGCAGTGTTTCTTCAGAAAATTCTCTGAATCTGTCACTTTCGAGGGAACTTCGTTCTCGTTCGTTTCTTCGACGAGACAGAAGGAAAAATAAAGCCTCGCGTGTTACTTTGGAATAATTAACTTCAAGATTTTTACGGATTTACGTCTTTTCTGTACAATACCTTAAAGTTTAAGGTGTCGTATAAAACAAAGAACCCTCTTTAAGAAAGTTGAAGAAACCTCTCTTACGAGATACTAACTCGAATTAGACTAAGTCTACCACATTAACCTACGTTATGAACAATCATCGTAGGAAACTTTTACGTACATACGATCTGTATTATGTAAAACATTTTCAAATTTCATTATTATTTTGATAACGTACGAAAATTGTGATTATACTTATAAGATTTAAAATCAATCTGAAAGTGTACGATATGTACAATGAATATGTACAATTGATACTTTTTAATTTATAAAATGACTCGATATATATAAGAATTAACAAAAGGAAGACCGTAAAGAATGTTTTAATTTTACAATCGAACATCATTATTATTGGCAAGATCGTTCAAGTATTTTTAACGAAGATTGGCTGAGGATTTCAGAGATGGTTAAATTAATTAATGAAAAACGTTATTGGGAGAAAAAGCAAACATAGTTACCGCGTTACAACTTATACAGTTTTCGATATCGATATCGAAAAATTCTGCACCAGATTTTAATACAAGCCATCACCCCGTGTAGTTAATTAAAAGCATTCATTATAATATAAAAATCGTTTATGTGTTTGATACATACCATTATGTTCTACGAAGAGCTTTTCACTTCGCTTTTATGGCAACCAGAACCATTAAATCGATATCCTTTGACAAAGAATGCGAATATCACGCGACTGAAGCGTTTTTACATAGAAGGTGGATTTGTACACGTGAAAAATGTATCATAACGTCGTTGAAAACTATTTTAGGAAATTTACTGTCTAATCCTATTAAAAGATATCGATCATAATTCACCGTAAGCTCTTGTTATGAACTAAAAATCACTATACATGTTTAACGACTTCCACTGCACTATCTTACAGAGTCTTTATTCCCTTTTTATTATAGCAGCATTTTTTATCGTAGCAAAAGTGATTAAACTGATATGCTTTTACCAAGAACATAACGCTGATCGATGTACAAGCCGGGTTCCTTGGAAAATTAAGTTCGGCGAAAGAAAAATGCATCGTAGTTTAAATTTTCTTCATGTTAAAACGATCTTAGACCGGAGATAAAATAATGTTAGAAAAGATGTGCTAGCTATTACAACACAATTAGTGATATCAAAAAGCTTCCTTTTTTACCTATTTACAAAATATACAGTAGATATGAAATTGTAATAAAACTTCTTGCTGCTTCGTGTCTTTTACTTATTTCCTCGAATATCAAATACATTATAAAATAATAAATGTATAATACCGCTGTTCATAAAAAATCCATAAAATGAAAAATTCGTTAAAGCGATTAAGTTCATTAAACAGCGTTACTGTACAGTTCGTAGAGAGACAAAGCTCTAGCGCATAGTTTTACATTGGAATTTTAATACGCAGAGCTTTAATACATCAACCAAAAAGTGCAACGTGTTGAGAAGCAAGTAAGCACGTTTATCGAAAACAACGCGGTTGGTCTTGCGTTTACTTGGAAAATACATTTTGTAATTTATGAATTAGCGACGTTCACGGTATTAAATCGATATTGTTCGTATCTAATTTCCTATCGCGAAGCGTCAGTTTCTGTATCTTTCCAAGAATAAATCCCACAACAAATTACGTAAGAGCAACTCTCCAATGATTTTTCGAAGGACGTTTCTGCGGCAATTTTTCGTGTCGAAAAATTCGTTCGAGGTTCGATCGCCAAAGTTGTTCAATGTCACGAGAGGGTGATCGCCACCCTCTTGAGGAAACTCGTCCAACCAGAAGCCGATTGCCTTTAATCGAACCGTCCGCAATCGACGTGTTTCGTTCGTCGATGGAAAGGTGTTACATCAAACAGAGACGAACGAACGGTCCCTTAAGCTCCCCGTCGCGATTCAACTTTCTCTAATTTGATCAGGTTTGAGATACCACCGTCCCGCCGCGAAAAACGTCTCAGATTCGATAACCTCTCCCCAAACAGATGCCGGAGGAAACTTCGTGACCAAAAATCATTCCATTTTTGGGCGAAACAATGAAACCTGATCTTTGATACATCTTCGACCTTCCATCGGACAAGATAGCTGGAGAAATTTCGGGGAACTTTTGCGCTTGGATAAATTTTATTTTCCGATGCACCGAATCTGTGTTTTTTTCTTTTTATAGAACGCATGATAGTTTCTGACGAGTAGCATAGAAAAGATATGAATTTTCAGACGCGCGGATCTTTGTTTTAAAAGCTATGTGCCTTTAAAACTAGTGACTTCGCAGTCCGGAAATTCGTCAAAAGCTATCATACGATATGAATGGTATAAAAAGGAATTGCCTAGCTCGGTGTGGCCCAAAACGAAGTTCGATCCAGAGCCTTCACCGACTGGTGCTGCACCCGTTAGCCCAATCTTGAAACGTGCCTGTCTCAGTGCGTCTTTATGATTTCAGGGATTCATAAAGTCGAATGTTACGTCGTCGTTCGTTTTATGAACATTATAAATGTCGGGCTTAGCAGGCTGGCGTACGATTCGGTCTCTGCGCTTTGATAAATTTTCGTTCCTATGGCGTTCCAACTGTTGCGATAACGCGGTTCGCTTTTCTATTTGTCAAATTACGGGACATTGGTCTATTGAACGTTCTCTGTCATGCGTGCGCGTGTATTTCAAACTTTTCAGATATGAAAAGTATAAAAGGAAGGCAATGACGAAGAATATAATTTCTACGCTCTGAGAGCATCTTTCGTACAATAACAAATAGGCTGCAGATATTTATGGATTTTTGGGAAATTTAAGATTTCAAAAATTTACAGAATGCGTATAATACGTGAAACTTTTTACCACACCATTTCTTTAAATACGTCCATAAAGATATAAAATTGCGTAAACATGCGCAGTCTAATAATAAGTAAGACAAATATTTAAACGATCGATGTTTGCTTAGTTGGCGGATTACGTAATATTAAAATACCTGATCAAGCGACTTTCACGCTCCAATGTACACTGTATATCACAGTTTAATAAGAAGATAATTTTACTTCGATTCATCGAGATTGCATCAAAGAGAAAAAAAAACGTCACAGAAACTCCTTTCAACCCTTTTAATCGGCGAGTTTTATGCTAATATAATAGCGAAATTAATTTAAAACACTATGGCCATAAAAGTATGATGGGTTGTGGCGAACCAGCGCGGCGTCGATGGCTATTAAATCGCCGACGAAAGGAATCGATTTTTTCCTTCGACGATTAAGAATCCTCGTTAATTGTATACAACTAAGTGCCCTTCACTACATAAAGGAATCCCATTTTTAACGTTGGAAACGATACAGAGATGAAATGAAATCTACCTATTATACTAATACACTGATGCATCAGTGGAAAATTATCGTTGCAAAAAAGCATTGTGTACAGATTTTACATTGTATTGCTATTCTTTGCGCAAATTCAATGTATAGGAAATATCGTTCTCTATCTCCTCCACGTTATTTTCTACGTATTAATTCTTAACTTTTAAACGTTAATTCCCAATATCTTTTATTATATTCAGAGGAATGATGAATTTAATTGTTAAATCAAACTAAAATGAAATATTAATTTAATACGGATACAGTTTCAAAATATTTCAGTTATCTTATTCGAAAAAGCTCTGTTGGACATACTTCTCCGGATATCAGGTACAATATTTACAAAGCGCAGGCTTTTTTAACCGAAGATCATTCTCTCTGTTCGTGAAACGTGTAAACGTGTAATGACGAAAGCGAATTAGATCTCCGCTAATTTCTTGTTACTAGCAATTGGAATAAAAATCTATCATCTTTCGAGGCCTTTATGCTGACATACAAAGAGCGAACTCGTGAAAAAATTCTCTATAAACTCAAAACGGAGATTCTCATAAGCGTTTTTCATCGCATCGACATACACGAACTTTTATAGACACGATCAAATAACGCGTTTTACTTTACGTTCTTTGCTTAAATACACAGGAAAGGATCTTCTGATATAACATCATTTTTATTACATTTCCTGCTTCGTTCAATTTCGTTGACTGCGCTTCGTTCGCTAATTCTTGTAACGTGATCATAACAACATCTTATATATTTGTAAATATATTAGGTTGTCCGAAAAGTTTCTTTCGTTTCATAAAGTGATAATACATGAACAACAATTTCTGTTTTATATTATTTTATTGAATTAGGTATGATCCATTTCGTTCTATTTCTATTATTATATTCGTGCATAATTCAATAAACTAATATAAAACAAAAAATATTGTGCGTCTATTATTTCCTTATAAAACGAAAGAAACTTTTCGGGCAACCTAATATAACATAAATAAAATCGATAATATTCTTGACATATTTCAAAATTAGCGGACTCGGAACAACAGGAAACATTCTGAATGTGTAATATGCTATTCTATGGCTTACAGAAATAAAATGAAATTTGATAAAATTTAAATCGAAACTAATCTATACTTTAAAACGAAGATGATATTATTGGTGGAATCGGGTGAGAATTGCGTTTGACGGGCGCGAAATCAAATTACAAACTATTTCTGTCTCTTGTTCGATAAAACATTTCCTCTATCGTATCCATTCCCATCAGAATAAATCTATTCGAACAGAATTATGAAACGTTTGAAACGAAGTCAGAGGTGCTGCACTGGGATTCCTGGAATGAAATAACCACCAAAATGGTGAACCGATTTCTCTTGAAATACCAGTTTACGTTAGCCTCTGATCAATTTGCTATTGGAACTGTGTATCGAGCAACCATATGTAGTTTCGGCTGAACCTTGTCACGAGTTTATACGGTCAAGTAGCGATCACTGCGTCTCCCAGGCGGACGAATGATGAATTCGTTCAAGTCAACGCATGATTGCGTCGTGTGCTTGTCGTTTGTTAATTACAGTTCTGGATTTACGACTCCGCTGGAGGTGCCTGTCCTAGCGCGTTTGACCGTCTACGACTATCTTCATCTCGTTCGTCTTGATCTGCAAGGTCGCGATTTCCAAGAAATTTGAAACTACAGAAATGCATAGAATGTGCATAATATGCAGAAATACATAAGATATTCAAAGTACCCTTTACGATATCTAATAGATGTGGCATCTTTCTATAAGTAAGTTCCATTTTCTAAATTACATTTACAAAGATTCAAATTTGCACGAATATTCGCGGCCTAGTTATAAGCGAGGAAATCGAACGATGTTTTCGCCGATATACGGACGCAGAAACCACACACGCTTGTAACCTCGAATATGTTAGCAATGTGATTTCCTATCGAGATTTCCGTCGGTCATGTGGAAACGTGTTCAGCCATGGTTTACAAAGATTAATGACTTCCGAAAGTGTAACGTATCATAAATTATATACCGCGTGTTTCGAAACACGTGAACTTACCTTCAGGAGTAAGTTCAATATATATATGTATATAATATATATATATTTATATTTTATATGCTTATTTACAATATATATACATTTATTATTATTATATATTTATTATTATTATTTAATTTATTATTATTATATATAATAATAAATAATTATATTTATTAATTATATATAAATTAATTATATATGTATAATAATAATAAACAAAATATAAGAGACACACAAGATTTATTTGAATGTCTGAAAAATGTATAATGCATTGAAACGTAAAATGTTATTTAGCAGGCATCAGTTATGACTAAATATAATCCAGTTTACCTAAACTTATATTCTTTCCAGGAAATTTCAATTAGATCAAGCACGAAGGATTTTAAAGATATTAATTAACCCACTACGAGAACTGGCCTTCAAAAAGTGGGATATAATGGATTATCTTAAAGTTTTAAATATATTCCATCCAATACGCTTGCAATTAAATCGACAAAGATATTTTGGAGGGTAATGAACTTTGCAGACAATGAAGAATTACGTGTACCGTAGAAATTTACGTGTATAAAAGTTCTCTCATTTGTATCGTGACTAATAATTAAATTCTGTCTTCCGTATTTTACTTAACATGTTATTTTTCATCAGCAATGTTAATCAGCATTCAGAATTCAATTAAGCAATTACACGATGTATTAAAATATTAATGAGGCTCGGTGGATTCACGCGGTCTTCAATTGAAAATCTCGCGTATCTCCGTATTTCCACAACGCGATGCTTGTCACTCATTATATTTGTATACATCAAAATTTTCATCGAGCTTTATTATTTCGCTCTAATTGAAAATTAATCCATACACATTTCATGTTTCATCGTATTTATTACGTCAATATTATTATATTGTTTAAAATGTATCTTTACACCTGTCATTGCTATTTACACCTCTTAATCTTCTTTACGAAAGAATAGAAATATTAAAATTCTACAATAAATTCACGGTCCGCTGAAAGTTTAAAAATTATTATTTAAAAAGTATTTAAAAAGTATGAAAACACGTAAAATTTTACGTAAGAAGAGTAATAAAACTTGAGAAGTAAAATTTCATGTAAAACCAATAGAAATACTAGAACAAAAAAATAGATTTTAAATTCTGCTGAAAATGTAGCGGCAACTGAAATTTTGTGGGAAATTGAAATTCAGCCACCCTCTATAGGTTCATTTTCTCGTATATTATTAGAGATTCGTTTTAATAAAAAATTATTTTATTTCCAATGAAATAAAGTAGATACTCGAATTTATAATACCTTTATTAATCCATCTGAAAATCGAAGCGGAATTAATGCCGATTGATGTATCGAAACTATATATTTAGGTATGAGAACGCGTTTTGATACACGGTTGAATGCTAGGTGATTTTAAATCTGCCATAATACAGTTGGATTTTTCGACAATCACACTTACTGTGCCAAAGCCGGCTCGATCCCTTCGAATATTTTGATTTCATTACAGCCACGAGGAAAACCGATAATCGTATAACCGTGTTGTATCGAAAATCTTGCGCAAATAAAAGTCCAACAATAAGAGTTGCTCTGTGAGAAATCGGTCAGTGAAACGCGTATGCGATCCTTGAAAATTCAATAGTTGTTCTGTATATCGGTATAATACGATACGGTCGAGTATGTAATCGCGAACATGATTAAAAATAAAATTAACGCGATCATGGAAATATATTTCGACGAAACATGTTATGTTATAGTCTATTTATGAAAACCGATATATTTGAACAATATGCTTGTATTTTATAGAAACAAGTACCGAATGTTATACGATGAATTATTTGAATTTTTTGACTAAAAACTAAAATGGAAAGCGAACTGAATCACAGAAAGAAGCAATTAAAAATAGTTGATTAAAAATTGCAATTTCAATTCCATGTATTGCGCAAAGATAAATGAGATGAAGCGTGTTTCCTGTTTTTAGGGGAGAATTTTTTCTAGAATTTTATTTTAAAATTAGCAAACATTGTCTTTTATTCGATATTCGGATTAAATATGTATTTCTGCCATCTTCTTGGACATGTTTAAAAAATTTCTTTTTTTAAATTAAATTTTTTTTTTTTTTTTGAGAAATCTTATATTCTTAGTCGCGCAGACTCTTCCTCTTTGCAGTTAATTTGTATTTAAGGTATATAGTGGTCATCAAATTCCATGAAAATTAACAAAAATTAACTTATCGTCTTTCATATTATATTGACTTATCCTGTTTGATCTTCAAACAGCATCATATTATTAATCGGATAAAATTATGGATCGATAATTGCTCGAATAATAAATTGGCACCTCGTATACAAGTATTATTTTCTTGAAACTGAAACACGAATTCCCGATTGCGATAAAGCGTAGAACCAATCGCTCTTGTTAATTCGCAGTTCCTAAATAATTAATGCTGTTTATTGGAGATGATACGATAAATAATCCCGGTTTGTAGTCGAAAACAGGAGAAAATTGAAATTTATGCGATGAGCTGTGCACACATGCATCATGGATTATTGCCACTGTATTTGAAATAAGTGAGAATATGTATAAGATGATATCATACTTTTCGCGTCGGAGTGAGGCCATAAATGTAAGGTGTAGATGCAGAATAACGTGAATTATGGTTGAACGTTAACGCAGGAAATATATGTCCAATCCACAAAGTGTGCCCGATAAAAGATCGGAATTATTAGTAATGGTTATAACAACTCTGGAGGAAAGTGGAAACGATGCGAATCCAATTTTCATAGTTTTTATTCTAACGCTGAAAATCATCCCTGATATTTTCTTATGTAAGATGATAGCTTCAAAATGAATATTCATTCAAATTGTGAAATCGGATTGACAGAATGACGAAAAAGAATAGCAAAATCCAAAGAGAAATTCTAACTCTGACGATATTTTACGTAATATAATAGTTTCGAAATAAACGTTATTTGTAACAGTTGCCATAAATATTCAACAGGAGATGCGAAATAATTCTCAAGATATAGATTGCAGGATAAAGATTAAAAAGATTAATCTGTGAAATAGCGCGTGACATTTAGGTATTGTTTCGATGCGATTGATTCGACGATGCGTGTAAAAATTGCGACAGAATATTGTAAGAAATACTTATACAACGAATTATGAGTTTATCGTTTCTGATACTTGTCTAAATACGCTATTAAACCTAACGATTATAAGCAATAACTCTGCAAGCCAAATGTTAGGGTTTCCGAAGTTCACGAAGCCGGTTATACAACATGTAAGTCAAAACTTACATGCACAAATATTTGATAACGATAACAGTCAGTGAATTTGTTACTTGAAAATAGAAAATATTTTCATCTATTCTAAACCCTAAAATCAGCATAAATTCTCTGCTTGGAGAAGAAAAATATTCGAAATTTCACAAGGGAGTGAGCATAGAGAAACAACAACAGAGGTGTTAACGAAGTTGGTCTTCAAATAAGCGGGTATTTTAGCCAAAAAGAGGATTACTATGCGTAACGTCCAAAAACTTGCTACAAAGTAGGTACACGCCTGTTTTCTTTAAAATGATTAATACAGTAAAGGAGGAAAGTGAGCGCACGCGTTTTTCACCGTGACTTTGCTTTGTTGCTCGGCCCACCATAGTCCAGCGATGCCATAATACGTGACCGACGTGAATATCATCTCTTAGAGGTTTCATCGAGCCCCTTCGCTAGGTACTTGTGAAATTCTATTCACATTGTTCCTATGTACTGGTAACTTGAAGCACGCTTCTAGCGCCGCGGTTGTTAAGAGGATTTAAAAAAAACTGACGTGCTTGCAAATAGCATATTTTCCAACGCGTTAGGCAGACTAACGTGGCGCCGTAATGATTGTAAATGTCACACGACGGATCGTATTAGCGATACGTGTTATCGTTAATATAAATGATAAACGATGAACAAAGGAATTATATAAAGCAAGCAGTTTTATTAAGGAAACTTCGTAGCGTGTGAAGAAATTTGCATAGCTTATATACGCATATGTAACTTGATTCAAAAGTTGAGACACGTGAGCGTTTCGCAGGAAACTCGGTTAAAAGTTGAGAGACGAGAGTTAAGACAAGAGGGTAATGCAATTGTGCACGTTGAAATTCAGTAGGTAAGAGACGACATAGTGAAATGAGAGCATGTTGGTAGAAGAAGCTGAAATATACAGCGATGTGGAAACAATTCGACGCAGTTATGACAAAGAAATTAAACGCTCCACCGTTTCCGTTTGCAAGCCATTCGGATTCTTGATAAGTAACATTTTTTCGAAGACGCGCTAAATATTCGCACGAAGAATTTACTTCAATGTAACATTGATTAAAAAATCCGGACGTTGCTATTAATTAAACAAGATTTCTGACAATTACAAAGTAGAACGTGGATCAGTGTAACATTTTTAATGCAATATAGCCAAAATAGTGAAAATTCTTAAAAGTGATTTCAAACGACGGGAATTTCGAAGGTACAAAAGCGTACAGAAACGCATAATATCATGCAGATCATAATACGTAAAGATACATGAAATATCTAAAGTAAAATACTGGTTACAGTATTTTAGAGGACGAAGCAAATCTCCATTAGCCTTTTGCTTTTCTTAATTGTGTTTAGAAAAATATGAAATTGCATACACATCCGCAGACTTACTCGTCCCGAAACTGATCTGTCCCTGCTGTAACGCTCTCTGTTAACAGACAGACCGTGTCTTCGAGCAGGTTGAACAGAAAATTTTCGTGCGGAATAGAATTGTGAAAGCAAGTAGCGGCAAGGGAACGTGCGAGAGAAAACATGGCAAAGGGGATAATCATAAGTTGGTGAAAGGCGAGCGCGAGAGGTATAGAAATAAAAAGAAAACGTCGCTGAATGGAGTGCCAATGAAAGGCTTTGTGAGATTGATAGAGTGAATCAGATATGAGCCGTGACGGGACAAAGCGCGAAATAAAGTGCGAGTTGAGACCAGCCAGCAGCGTTACAAAGGGTTAAAAGACGTGTTGCATTTTTCCGGATGAAGTAACTGCGCCTGTCGTGCGACGAAACTTTTGTAGAATCGAGCACGTCGGAATATCGATTGCTTCGCGACAATGCAAAAGACGAAGGTGATTTGACGCCGAACGTGGTCCGATTGGTCCCCGGAAGGAGTTTCGACTTCATCGACTGTGGCTCGTTTCTTCACACATTCACGGTTTACCAGAAGTTAACGTAGATTTTTAAAGGTCGAAAAATCCTGGCTACTTGTGTGCCACGATCGTCGTGAATAAGATGAAGGAACTTGGATGAATATCACTTTTAATACCGAATAGTAGCTTACAAAGTAGATGTTTAGCTTTTTACACGTTGACTGTCATAGATGCACTACGTTACTAAATTTTTAAGAATGATTAAAATAAGATAAATTACATGGATTGGAAAATGTTTAGCAATGCGAATGATTTACATAACATTTCACGTTTTTTTTATGGGAAAAGAACATTTTACATAAAATTGCGTTACGTATTTGCATTACACTTTATTCGACAGTTCTCCTGAGTCTCTCTCGCGCTTATCATCAAAGGGTTAAACAACTATTATCAGCGTCAATCAGACATTATCAATAAAAAGAATCACATGGAGGACACGTAGAAATTTCTATCAATAATTAATCTACGAATTTTTCCTTAAAACATGTCAATTATTACCAGAGAAACGTCCAGCTTTATCGCCTGTCGGACGAAGGATTAACAATAAAAGCACAGTAGTTTCTAATGACTCTGGCACAGACAACGGGATACCCAGGGCTGCATATCAGACAGTGTTGTCAAACCTATCGAATGAGCGATCGAACAACTAGATTTGGCACGTTTACGTGCACGCATTGTAGCAAACATTGGATCAAAGCTATTGCTACGTTGGCCACTCTCTCTCTTTCCCTCTGCCTCTCTCCCTCTCTCTATCCGATCGTCCTTGGTTCATCCTACCAAAACGTGTGTACCAACAGGAGGGTAGCCAATTGCGTTACACGCTGCGAAAGCTATCGTTACAATGCTCAAAGTCGTCTTTACGTTCCGTTACGTGACTCGGACACCGGCGATAACGGCAAATCCTGGAATTCAGAGTAATCCAGAAGCCATTCTCCCTTTGCTAACTACTCTGTTTGCCCGGATCGCCTATATAAAGACGTTCATCGAAGATTGATTGTCTGGGTTCGATCGAAATATTGGCCTACCGCCGCTGATTTCTGTCTGTCTTCTGATTACTCGGTTAACTGACTAATGAAATAACCATGGTCAAAGTAAACGTCGTTCGAGTACATATTAATCACCGTGATTTATTACCCTAATCTTTACGAGAGAGAAGATATTCAACGTTCTGGAATGATTGTAAATACATGGATCCTAAATGAAATCTGATACAGTTACTCGCATTAATATTCGAAACACTATGTATTCGATGCTTCGTATAACAGGACTTGATTTAAACATCGTGTTGCTTATTCCACGAAAATACAAATGATTTCTTGTAGCTTGACGTAAACAATTTCTTTCTAACAATAACGTTTAATCGCACAATGAATTTTTAACCAAACAAGAGATTGTTGAAGAGGCATTGTGAAACATTTGTTTCTTAAATTCGATACGATCTTCTTCTGTACATTTTCTAACGACACGAAACTCTTCTATGATA
The DNA here is from genome assembly GCF_040668555.2 of Bombus flavifrons. NCBI lineage: Eukaryota > Metazoa > Arthropoda > Insecta > Hymenoptera > Apidae > Bombus > Bombus flavifrons. Next base: position 2,197,072 of record NC_138455.1, on the reverse strand, counting down.
AGTGTTCAAACAGTTTCCACTGTACATGAATAAACATAATTATTACTCTTATTTGATTTCAATTTATATAATGTTAATGGAATTAAACATTCGTAAAGACCAGAAATTAGTAAAAATGCACTTAACAGGTTCTTCTCTTGCAGTCTTCGAATACTATTAGAATCACACGTATCAGAGGACCTGGCTAGATGAGTTCTAACAACAGAGTTAATAAACTGCTGCTGACATTCTCTGAATGCAGTCTGAAAATCAAGGTTCATAGGTTTCCTTTCACGGGAACTTTTACGATCGTATGTTACTTCCTTCAAAAGCAATGGAAGTTTCTTCGCCGTCAAAGGTTCTCTGCAAAAGTACAAACCATAGTTACACGAGTCCTTCGATGTATCGAAAACCGCACAGTGCATTCGCACTCCGTAAATCGAACTGAGGTTTCACGTGGAACGGGTATGGTAAATTCCTTTGCAGAACTCACCGCCCGTATTCGTGCATTTTCACGCAATTTTCCGCGAGCAAAACAGGATGCGAAACTGTTCAAAATCTCTCGGAAACGTTTTAACTTTGCATCGATGTGGAGTACATTTTAGTAAAACAGAAAAAAAATAAAAAAGCAAAATAAATATACAAGTTTACCAAGCAGACGTTTATAGATTGAAATATTTTATAGATTGAAACAGAAATATTTTATCTCGTCTGAAAGTACTTTAACGAAAATACGTGTTATTTGGTTATGGTTTGTTGAAATATTCCAACTTCAAATTTAATATAAATAGTTATCTTAATTTTTTAAATTCTATTATGTTTCCAATAATCATATTCTATCTAACATAAAATAATTATTCTTCTATCAAACAATCCTCGTTTAACTCAGAAAACATATGAAACATCAAGAGAAAGTATTCGACCATTAAATTAGGAACGAAGGAAGATACAAACCAATCAAACTAGAGGAAAAACTGACAAAAAGACTTAATTAATATCTCGTGTCGTCTAAGATGAAATTAATAATCGAAGAATCACTGAGAAATTAAAGTGTTCGACGACTTTAACAAGTACTCGTTATCAATTTCCAGCTGTTCCAAAAGTATGCTCGGGTCTCGTTACGATCGAAAGTCAGCGAACTGTTGACGAGAATTTTGCACGTGAACTGGAACATATTAATTCTATATGTGCGTTTGCGAATTCGGAACCGAACGTCGGAGTTCTGTTGATAGAAACGGAAACTAAGCAAATTATGGACGTTCGATAATACGAGTTAGAGTCGAATAACGATAGAATGAGGAACGTTAGTCATCGGTATGAACGGATTGTTGTGAGTGTCGCAACTTTTAACAGAGAGCAGTGAGCAGCGCGTGATATCTGCTCTGGACCGTAATGAGTTTAATGCAAAAGTTTCGAAGTTGTCGTTCGTTTCCATTTGGCTGGAACTTTCTTTAAACTCTCTCCGTCTGACCTCCATTCCGCGGAACAAGATCTTTACGAATCGAGATTGAAGTCTCTGCAATCGTTTTTCGACTCAAGCTGACGGGATATGACGTGGCGAAACGTCATAGGTTAAACTTTTAATACTCGAAACCGTTTACATCCAAACTCATCCGTCCGGTTGCCGAAACTTTTTAATTTCACCGAAGGAAGCTGTGTATGAAAATTTAACAAGCATCAAACGACGCGTTTATCCCACAGGCGGGCAAGAAAAATTTCCAGCTTGATGGAATACATTCGATCTTCTTAAAAACGCGATACCTTTAGGATAAAACGTTAAAGCTTAACGTTCCTTAGGCGATACATGTTATATCTTCAAACGTTGGAACTTTCTTTGGCATTTGGTACAACTAGGTTCAGCCTGTTAACGAATAAGTTTCAAACGTTTTTAAAAATTTACTAAAAGGGAGCTTGCGTAAGGAGTTACATCATAAAATTGTATCGAAGGGATACAATATACGTATTTGATATATGATAAAACATTTCGAATCGTTATCTCATACGAATACAAATTCCGAGCAAAGAGAGAGCTCTTTCGTGCTGAAACTTTTTGTACAGAGATATCAACGCGTGATCCTTTTACTGGTACATTCTACGCTCCAGCCACCTATGTTCGAACAGAAGACAAAAACCTACTTCGACGTTACATCTATCTCTCCATCTCTGACAATTTATGTCAGAGAAGTTTTTCCCACTTTATTCACAAGGTACTATAAGCTTGCAAGTATCCGTCTCGCCTCCCTCCGACACTTCGTACGAAGCTGCCATCGGATCGTCACTGACCAGCGCTCGTTTCACCGTACCACCTCGACTCCGCTCTTTTGTAAGACACTGACTTTTAACATTGAATCGCGGCGAGTTAGTCTCCTCTAAAATCCCCGATAAATTTCCAGCGAGGGAAGAAACAGAATTTTATGAAACTCTGGAGAATCGTTCCAGCAAAAACGACAAGCTGATAAAGGTAGAGGAGGCGAGCTGAAAGAGGAACTCTCCGTCGGCAACTCTCAAGAATTAACTATCACAAGTTACCATCGGTCTGTTCGATATCTACCAGCAGCGAAATGCTTCGGGAAGCAGCACATCCCGGCTAGACGGCCCAGAATTCCAAGAAGTCGTCGATCTATGCGACCCATCCGGACGCTGCCGTCATTGACGGGACCGAGCACCGTAAGAAGTGGTGAAAGTTTCCGCAGAAAGTCCGATTTATCGCGCTAATTGAAAGCCGACTCTTAATTTAACTTGGCCGACAGTTTCTGCCGGATATCTGGCGGACTTTCGTTCGGCTGACCTGACAAGATTCCCAAGACTTTTCTTTCAGAGGCCTGGGTTATCTGAGCACCCCAAATGAAAACATAACAGTTTCGAGGCCAGGCTAGCAGAAAACGAAATGATCGAATAGCAACGGCTGTGAAAGAGCCGCAGTAACGCAGTTAATTGCGCTCAGTTGACCGCGAGGATTTTCCGCGGAGCTGTAGGCTTTATCGCGTCCCCGTAGCGCGCCAATTCCCCAAAAACCTGAACATCGGTTCGTTCTACCTTCGGTTGCTCGATAATCTAGAGAATCTAATTTCGAAATTGCCGCTTGTAACAGTCTTGGTGACAGTTCGCATCATTGGATAGCTCGTACAACGTTTCGCAAAATTTACACTCGCGAGAAACAATGCGACAAAATAGTTGGCCAGCTTCCGCTCCATGCTTCCATGAAATTTGTTCACACGTTACGTCTAATTAAGATCGTACGTCGCGTTTTCTATTCTATCATCAATACTTGATGATACTGTTTGCATTTTGTCTTAACACCCGGCGAGTAACATATTTAAGGAATATGTGCACTTTAGAGGAGTTTGCGAAAGGCAACAAGTCTTTGAAGCGAAGATAATGAAAAAAAATGGAGAAATTTAATATAGGTAAACGCATCTTGAATACCATCTTCTCTTTCAAAAAATAAGGTAATTAGAATTTCAATGATTTTTACATGTAGAGTGTCTTTTCCATAAAAATGTGGCAATAACAATTTCCTTATCGCGACTAAATTTAACGCGACTTAACAAATGGCTCGGTCGATTCTTCTCTGACAATGAACGAAAAAGAGATTGCCGCGCCAATTTATAGAGACAGCAAGGGAATCGTATTCGGTTGAAATGCTTTCAGCAACAGTTGATAAGACGTCCTGAAGTGACTGTGATAATTCTTGACGGAACGCTCTCGGCTGTTCCTTACCTTCTCTGTAGAATGTTCATCTTTGAAAACCGACCGCGTTATATAAACCCGAAGGATTAAGTCTAATTCCTTAAGAAGCAGCTTTATCATTGACACACAGATATTGCTTTGGCAACGAAGTTAAACATTGCTTTGGAAAACCTTCTCATTACCGCAGATATCTACAGAAAGTTGTCTGTTTTCATCGTCATGCCATAGAAATTAGGAAACTTTGTAACATTTTCGACGGTCATTTAATACCGACACTGATATTTCAACCGTAGCAGTTTCTACGTTTCAGTAGGTAGATCGTTTACTTGTGATGGTAACGCATGAAGATAAATCGTTCAGAGTACATGATTTTCGCATAGTGCGAGGAAACGATTTTAATCAGCTTTCGATTGGTAAAAGGAAAAGTCCTTTGAAATGCAAAAATTCTTGGTTGTAGAAAAATCCTGCGGACCTAGTGATACCTATCATCCGATATTTTTCTCAATTTTAAAGAAATTCTGTTTGTATTTTTAGCAGAACTTACCGATCAATCTAATAAAGACCAATGTTTTACTATTTTCTGCAGTATATGCATCTAAATTTATAGAATTACCGTTTTATAACAATTTTAAGTCGCGTAGCGGCACAGGAGTCAAAGAACGACGCGACCTCGCGTACTAACTATCCTCTACAGTCGAGTGTCGAGCTTCTGGCACTTTTTCAGAGAATTTTTTCCAATTTTACTGGGATATTTCTCAGCTACTTCGGTAGAATTAATCGATATAGCATCTTTATCCATTCTTTCACGAGACAGATGATTTCATGCAACAGCGGAAACCACTCTAGAAAGATGACATAAAAACGGCTTCTGCGAGCCACGGCGACGGGGGCGTGAGGTTTCTAAATTTTCCTAGCGGAAGGTTATGTACAAAGCAGTATGGAACATACTGAAATCGTTATATCGACAAATCGAATGCGAAATAAAATTTTAGGTGAGTTGACAGATATTTCCCGCGCGGTCATCAAACTGCTGGAACCATAATGCAGCAGCCATAAAAATTCTCAAGCTCGGAAGTTTACAACACGAGCTTCGTCTCTGTAATCTTCTTATCTATAATAAAACATTTTTAAAACATGAAAGGAAGGATGCAAGGTTATTAAAGTATTACGCGACCACTGTCGAAATTTTTACAGCTAGAATTAAAAAATTATAAAAAGTAATTTAATAATTATATATATATATATATATCAAATAATGAATTAAAATAGTTAAAAATTATAAAAATCATTGGAACACTGAATTCTAATTCGACTAGTCTTCGATCTTTCTACGTGAAAGGTGTCTTCTCGTTTCCTGTTCGATCGGAATATTCCATAGTTTCAACGGAAAATCGAGAAGTAATTCTTTTTGTAATCAAGAATTCGTAATTATTACGTGGAAACCGAGTACGGAGTAGGTGGAGTACGGCTATACTCGTTTGATCGTCATAATTATAGGAATGTTAGCGTGGAATCTTAGTATATACAGCGTTCGCAAAATGGTCGGAAAGCAAAGTTATCGTCACCACGACGCACAAACTTGCCATTATGACGCGATGAGTCGGCGATAATCGTTACCGTCCAAGTTAAGCGCTCTACATCGAGATTGAGTCTAGCCGGGGTGACATTTAACCGACCGCGTTTAACTTAATGGAGCTTTGCTCGGAACTACAAATTATCCGACTTAATCGAATGAACGGAAAAAGTTATTTGTTTCAGAGATCGAGGGAAAATGCAATTTTCTGCATTTCAGAACACTATATCTACGATAGTTGCGTTATCGTTCTATTCTTTTCTTCAAAAGATTAATATTTTTTATATAAATTACTTTTCTATCCCGTTCTTTGGTAATATCGGTCTTTCATCATTTTTATTTGAAAGAGATGCATTTTCCACGAAAATATCATACCTCGAAAAACTTCCGTAGTGTAAAAATAGTTTATTAATTTCTCCGTACAATGTCTCTGCAACAATATCAAATTTTGTAGTAATACTTATTCTCAGGGGAGTTGCTATTATTATGGATATGAATGGATAGAACTTTGTAATGCATTTTAAAAGAAACGTACGGTAGTTTCTGCAAAGAAATGTTTATAAAATTTATGCTCCTTTGATGTGTCAAAGGAACTTTTATTTGAAACATTTATTACTGCGACGAATAATATGTATAACTTTTTAGACACTGACCAATTTTCACACAAGTATTTGGAGCGAGGATACTCGTGTATTTATGTCAAGTATAAATATATAAGAATTGAAAAAGAGTGAAAATACAGAGATATATAATACATCGAAAGTAAAATACATAGTCATACTTTTATTCAAGTTTCTGTTTTTCTTCATTATCTACAAAGATATAAACTCGCATACATACTATATATACGTTATGCATCATAATTTCAAAATTAAGTTTTAGAAGAAAAGGAAAACAATGGAATCGATATTCGATCAAAATATTGCACTGATAATTACCTATTCTGACATAAATTCAACAAATAAGATTCACGCCCGCTACAATGACTTAGCGTTCTCCTCAAATGTTCTAATTTTTTACCGTCGGCTCGTTTCATATTTTTAACCGACTCACAGAAGGTACGGTGCATATGCAAATGATTAGAAACGAGGCAATTTAAATGTGCAATGAGATGCATCACAGAGCGAAAAAACTATTTTCGTTTCGCGTTAGTTGTACCGACTCCCAGCTACCAAAAAGCCACCGGATGCCTCGAGCAAAGAACGTTCCATTCGGAAATCCGCTTTTGCAGACCTCCCGAGGCTCTTTCTATGTTCACTTTTCTCTTTTTCCACCGGTTCAGAAGAGCAACCTGACTCGTGTGCTCACCGATAAACGGAATATAATTTCTTGTTTTATTTGCCTTTATCGCTGTTCATATTCCTTGGACCGGGAAATTATTGGAGAAGCCGATAATAAGTGCGATATTGGCGCTGAATCACCTCCAATTGCTTGTCGCAAAAATTTAATGACAATTTATATTGAACGTACAGATAACGGCTATTTTCGTTCAGAAAATTCAGCTGTATCGAATTTGCAATTTTATAGTAAAATGAATTTAATTTTTAATCAAAAACACCTATCCGCTTGCTTTCAGCAGTTTGTAAAATAAGCGGAAAGGATCATTCTACTAATCATGTGCGAGTTTTATGTTAAACTCTACTTTAACGAACGCTCCTCTCCACGGCTGACCATTCACGAGTCATACTACTGCGCGGCAACGAAGCACACTTCAGCGCGAAAAGTGTGATCGTACATCAAAGAACTTCAAGTGAAGTTCATCAACGCTGTCAATACCAACAAATTGTGAAATGTATCGAGGATGTTCAATGCTGTTTCCTCTCCTCTAATCACATTGTAAAGTTCCAAAAATAAAGAACCTTTAATCTTCAGGACCGACGGTATAATTGAATCGAACATACTATACTAAATTTAATTGAAGAAAAAAAAATGGAAGTTTATCGCTTTTGAGAATAAATGATATCGCTAATTATATTGATTATGCTGTGAATTACATTGATAAATATCAGAAATAACGAGAATCTAGATAATAACAACTCAAGCAGACAATACTGAACATAACGTATTGTTTCCTAATTACATAAACATGTAACCGAAATCGGATAGAATGACCACCTTCGAAATCTATAAATACCCTTGGTAGAGCCAGATAAACTAGGTTTTGCATAATTAGCGAGCCGTCAGATTATTTTCATTACAAATGAAATAATTCTATAATGAGTTCGCGGAATATTACTAAATTATCATTTTTAAAATCTTACCTACACATATGCCGATCGTAAAATAATGATCAATTCTGAATGTAAGTATCCAGGTCGGCGAACATCGGCCCTTGTTATCTAAACAGGAAAATTGTTAACAAGGAATAAAATCAGCGTAACCTGCTGTCTATAATAAATTATCTGTGCAACGTTTTATTGCGTTTGGTTATTAAATACCATTCAGTCTCGAATTTCCCAGTCAGTTTCACAATACGAAGCGAACAGAAATACGAGACAAACGTTCAAACTTCGTTTCAACGAAACAAAACTACGAGCGGCGGGAGGAGAGTAGTCCTGTAGAAAATAGGCGAAAAAGAGATCGGTGAGATCGGTAACGTGTGTATTTCACGTCGATTGTCCGGCGACTTTGTATCGTTCGCCAAGTGACGATCGAAATTTTCAGGCAGCTTAATCGAATCAACGCGACGTTCCCAGCGATCGGCAATCCGATTTTCCTCGGCATTTGTCGGTCCCAACGTTCGCAGGGGCAATTTTCCATGGCGGAGAACTATGTCCACTTTCCGAAGACAGAACAGAGAAAGGAAGCAGAAGGCTTGCAGCACGGCATGTTCACGTTTTACGGTCACGGGCCGTGGTAATTGTTTTTTTATTGACCGTCGAACCTCTCGCCAAGTTGAATGCTGGCACGTCGTTTCGTGTAAAAGCGCTCAATGGAAACTCACTTGCTGACTAACCGTCTGACTGACTCGCTAACTGACTGACGACGTCATCCTGTGGACAGTCGGCCACGCGGTACGTTGATCTCGCTAACGCAGCCGCAAATTAGCTGTGAAAACTGGCCACTTTGATGTCGAATCGACAGTTCCGTTGCGGTTTACCTTTTACAGACTCGCGTAATTTCTTTTGACAGCATGGCGTAGTCGCTCGTTTCCACGCGAATGATTCTTTTCCACTACTCTCTGCGACAACTCGCGAGGATCAGGGGAAATATCTGATTGAACGAGTGTTTTGTTAACCGTTTTGTTAAGTCGTTTGAATACGGCTGTTATCAATGGGTAATATTTAGATTTTAATTGAGTTTCAAATCTAAGAAATCTTGTTAACGATTCTATTTTATAATTACCTTGTTATACGGATAATTACAGTTTGCTGCAATTGTGAGACTTCATTAAACCTACAGAATGTATTCTTCTCCTTTATTAGATACACGATAAAAGTGAATATTGTAACAAACAAGGCATTTTCATTTCTTTCATCTTGTTGTGCGTCAATTTCCCTTTATAAAGTAATCTCGTTAAATCGCTCTTAATTTTTAAACATAGAATTTTCACAAAATATCTTACTTACTAGCTCATAGGATCAAAATAGGACAACACTTTTTACGGGCGCTTTCTAATTTCCACTTAAAAATAAGAAATGCAGATGCGTTGGTGTAGTTACTTTGCGTGTGGCTACTATACAGGGTGTTCCGGTATTGATGGTACAACCTGGAGGAGGTGATTGTACACGAGAAAATAAGTCGATAATATGCAGTAAATTTTTAAATAAAAATCGACTTTGAATTTCCTCTGAGTACGCATGCACTTGACGTCACGGTTAAACGTATCACGATACAATCCATATGTTGTAGGTTTATGAGTAATAATGAAGCATATAATTTTGGGATTTACTTTATTAATGCAAAAATTGTTGAAAATGCTGGCCACCGTACTGCATACACAGGTGTGCTCTCCGAATTAAATGTTCGTGCACGCTTTTCTACGTATTTTCTGTTTTTAATTCTTCGAACTGCAAGATGATCCTCGCTTTTAATTGTGGGAGGCTTGTATTGTCTTCAGAATAAACTTTTGATTTAATATATATGTTTTTACATAAATGGACATAGTAAATAATGGTTTATATCGAGATCTGCTTAACCAGGACATAGTTAAATGCATGCGTACTCGGAGGAAATTCAAAGTCGATTTTCCCGAGAACAAAGCCTCAAATCACAAAAATTTATTGCATTTTTTCTCAATCACCCAGTTCAGGTTGCACCATCGATACTGTATAATGATCAAAGACGCAACCATAAATTAAAGCAAATGCACGAAAACGTGACAGCAAGGTAAAATATTAAATATTATAGCTGAACATAGGATAGAATCGATAAAAATGTCGTTCCACTTTTTTAATCATAGATGTATTTCTCTGGCAGATGAAACAAAAAAAGAGCTCGAGCTACGGTATGAGAGAATATATATATAATTAGAGATTACAGAATACGTAGTGACCGTAATTATCTCAAACAGGCAAACATCTCACCTGGGGTTTCTCCACAGCGAAGCGTAAAAATGAACGGGGAAAAAAGCTACCAATGACCTCGTTTCACTGGCCACTCGTATCAGCTTTTATCCCTTCACATGCGTTTATTTACATAGCTTATTTCGTTAAAGTTTTATCTGCTTGATGTCACTCCGTGTCCGGTTTTATTACGCCAGGAATTTTCATTGAACGCCATACTCTGGAACGGCAGAAGAGGAAAGTTGATTAACTAAAAGGATGTCGAGGTAATCCTGAAAGTCCGATGAAAGTAGACTTGTGGTCTATTAAATATCGTTAATTACGTTGCTCGATAAAATGATAGTCGCGATTTCAATCCACCGAACTGTCCCAAACCATCTTCATTTCTTTGGGGATTGTGTGACCATCAAACAGACATTTGTAATCGTTACAGATGTTAAAGGAGCATATAATATGAGACCCTTTAAAGTAAATTAAACATATTATTTACTATCGGTATATCATTCAGAAGTATCCAAACATTTTAGCCGATTTCAACCAATGTTAGTAAAATGTATAAATGAATGAAAAACTAATGATCGAAAGCAATACTTACCATCTTTCCATAGAATCGATAGATGATAAATTTTAATTATTTGCTTAAAAATTCACGGGTGGTATATTAAAATTCAAAATTCAATATTTTAAGAACGCAAAAAATATTATAATGGGGGATGTAATTGACGAGTATCGTCTCTTCATCGAATTACATAAAATATGTTAAAATTTAATGAAATTCGATTATCACCTCGCTGGTATAATTTCGTTACGATTATGTGTAATTCCGGATAAGTCATATTGCCACGCTAACGATCCGTAATGTGTTATTTCGTTAATGAACGGCGATCAGAACGAAAGGCAGGCGACAGTAAATGCATCGCGAATCGATCAAATCGATAATGAATTTCCGGCGCTCTGTCAGGTAATTAAAAATCACCCTTATGCATCTGGGTCGCGGCTCGAATAACTGAATTCCGATCGATTCATTGATTTTCTATTTTTCCCTCTCGTGACACAAGCAGTCAGAACACCGGGGTTTGACGAGTGTTTGGCTTAATCGAGATGAAGCGAAGGTATCCAGTCGATCGGCTCGGTAAATAAATCATTGCTCATTGCACGCAACGTCGGAACTGATTGGTTTGGCTAGTTTCCAGCGATAGTTGACATCGACGACGTTGATCTTCGCCGTGCATTCAGATTAGGGCAAGGCACTGATCGGATATCTAGATGATACCCTTCGATGAACATGCGGTATATGTTTGTTTTGAGTGTGTAGTTAACTTAACGACTCTGGAATTGCCCTATTACCAAGTAAATTTGTCCTCGTATCAATTTATTGAAACGCAAAACCAAAAGATACAAGAATTTTGAAGACGTTATGGCTTCTTTACGCAGTAAGTTAGCAATGCATAATGTGAAGTGTCTCGCCTAATTCTGCCATTCTCAATCCCTCTCTTGTTTGCTATGATACAAAAAAATGTTTCAGAGAAACGTTGTTGATTATAAACATACCGTGTGCTTTTCTCTATTTGATCTGGCGATGGTCTTGAAACGCTCAGTAAAGATGACATTAAGAGTTTCACATAGATACTATCAGACAAAGAATTTAAGACTACAAACTCGTGTCTTTCGCATTATTCGCTATCGAGATACAAACTTTTGAATTCGATAGAACAGTACAAGGTACATGTCGTCTACACACGGCTGCTCGGAACTGGCTGATTGTTTTGGAAGCATTAAAAAGCTGCAACCTTGTGTTTCGGCAATGCCATATCAGTAATAACGGAATGAAGATGTGTTGCCGACGCACCGAATTCTAAAGTTTATATTTTGATAATAGATAGTGCGAACATCACTTGTTTGTAGAGTTTTAAAAATGTGTGAATGTCAGCTACGAGAATATATAACAAACGATGGAGGTATCAGTTTAAAGATTTTAATGTCACCTTTACAGGACGTTTTAAGGTCATCGTAAGGTTAACTAGATGAAAGCACAGTATGTTCCCCTCGATATCATACAACTTCTGTCTGAAATGTCTTTCGCGTCATCACAAATAAGAGAATAATTAAGGGTGACACAGTCATGTGAGACACTCCGTATAAGCGAAATACTCTCTTTTGTATTAAACGCTATATTACATTTTGAAGATTTTTTCCCAAGTACATCTATATTTCGATTGTTGGGTGGATTGTTGGCCTCGCATTCGATTAACCTCGTATTTAATTAATTACACCAGTTTCACCGTCATCATCCATCATCACCGACTGTCGATAAAATAATCATTATTTATAGCAAATTTAAAATATAATATTAAATTTTAAAAATTTACTTGTTTGTTGCTAAAAATATAATGATTATATATTATCTTTTATTAATATTTATTCATATTTCAGTTAAGAAGGCCACGCAAAAATGTATAAATATTGATAATGAAATGTAAATTATGCTCGTTACGAATATCAGTGCATGCGTAGAGTATGCAAATTTGTCTCCTAGTATATGCGTGCTTATTAGTTCAAATTACAGCTGCAAGGAATATTGTTGGTACGACACGATCGACAAATAACTGATAATTTTCTGTATAAATAAAGTTAAATAAGACATTCATTTATTTATCTAATTAATAGATTTTTCAAGCGAACAACAGGTGAAAATCGTATTCTAACAATTTAAAAATTTTAGTACGCTACCAACTAATCATGAATTTGTCTCGTTATTCGACTTTAAGATTAAATACATGTATATATTATCATTACAAAGTTCAAAATTACTTTAACTTCGAGTGTTTTACGAACTCGCGTTTATTTTTGCGAAAACGAATTATTTATTATTAAACAATGGAATGTTAATTACTAAAAAATTAAATGCAGTATATTCTTGTCGAACAATTCACAGAATTTCTACGAAATTTTATAATGATTTATGCAATGAGAAAATGTGTTGCAGCTGCGATTGTTCATTGAGGTGTTTTAATTAGTTCAGCTTTTAATTAGCTTCTCTAGTTAGACGACATAATGATGGAATAAACGAGTATCTGGGCTTTTTTGTTAAAGAAGCTTGTTAAACTGCTCACGGATAATATTCTAATTACATTCTTGCATCAAATCATATGATAATATTTGAAATTTAATTTTCGAAATTAATGTATTCTGATTCAGCCTTATGCTGTGCATAATAGTGGAACGTTTTAATCTACATAAAATAATACTTATGAAGCTTAGAAATACATAAAATTATTGAATTGTTTACAACTATTGTTAAAATTGTAGAAAAATAACTAGGTTTTATCACACTCTTATAACTTTATAATTTTTCGTCAAATAGGATTTGTAATTGGTACTCGTAACATATGACTCGTAAAATTTTCCAAATAATACATTAGTTCAATTGAGAAAGCAAGAACAGGACGAAAAATACATAAATCTATTCGAATTTTCTCATAAATATTCACCACTTAAAACAGTGCATTGAAAAATAATACACACGTTCCTATTCATCGCTTAAACGAGAACAAAGCAAAGCATTTTCGCGAACGATTTACGGATGATTCGTTAGCCAACAAGCATCGCCAATGCGTGCTTCTTGACAATTTTAACAGAAATTTCGGTGGCAAGCAGGAACGAAGTGTGTGTACGTTGTATTCGTGAGTAATGAGAAGAACGAACCGGGGACAAGATTAGAACGATATCTTGGCAACTTAATCCTGGTAGCCACAATTTCCCCTTTAAGCTCGCCACTCCTCATCGGATAAAGTTCACGCAATTAACGGGCAGACACGGTTAAGAGGTCCTCGAACGTGCGGATGCACTTTTAGATCGCTTATTTCAAAGAAAAGAAATCGCCCTTGCGCCGTAATCGATCGGTTACTCTGTAACATCGACGATGTCACACGCTTCAGCTTTGATTTTAACGCTTATAGGTTATCATGGATGAAATTTCACCCCTTACGAATTTCATTTTAATATCATCGTTAGTATATTATACTTAGCATAGAAAAGTTTTATGTATGTACGAATTTATTTTTTATCCTGGTACTATTACTACTATTAATTTACAGAATATTATTGATATACGAGACATAATTATTTGCAAATCGCACCAAATTTACCAAATTGACCGCTGTGATCGCATTTTCAATGTAAGATTTATTGTTGCTCGCAGGATGTGGACTAGCAGGCTGATATATGGAATATATTTCATTTTATTAGTCAACCATGAAACGCAGTAATTAACATCATACTAAAGCCAATACAGCTATAACAGTAAATCATCTAATTAAACCACAAGGATGCATAGCACATTCACGATGTAAAATATCATGTGAAAGAGAATGAAAATCTTAAGAGAGAAACCTTAAGTAGGTATAATTTGTTACTGGAAATAAGGAGTAAACAAAATGATTGAAAACCGATTTGAAAATTTCGAAATGTTTGTGGATCACTTAACAGTTGAGTTGTCTAAGTATTGGCTATCGATTAACCGTGTTTACAATGGAATCTGAAATACGAGAATGGTTTTAGTTCTCTAAGGTCCTTTGAAAAAGAAGTACTGGATGCTCGTTGATATCTTCGAGTCTAGAACTTCCTTCCAACAAGCGAAAGCAAATGTCTCCCAACTTATATCCGTTATTATATTCGACGTTACTAACTGTGTGAGATGTTACGTTACTCTGATGTCGACGGAAACTTTAAAATTATCCAACTGAATTACGTAGCATAATTCTGTCCATGCGAATTTGACCACATTTGAAATTATTCAGATTTGACGTTATTTCACTTTTCCTCGTGTATTGATTACTTAAATAGTAACTATCCGGTTGAAGTATCGCCAAACGCAACGACAACCGACCTGAACTTCTATAGACGAAACTCCTTCTTGTTTCTTTGGAATCAGCCGACGCTTCCCTTCCAATTGTCACGAAAACAATACACAACAATAGAATAAAATATACCGGCGCATTCACAAAAGAAACGTCGATAAAAAGGTTCGTTCGCAACGGACGAAAGACGGACAATCGCGCAAGTTACGTTTAGGCCAATACATCAGGGTCACAAACACGAGAAAAACAGCGTCCAGTGATTCAATCGGTTGTTCTCCAATGACTAACGTCGACTGACGTCGAAACTTAGCTCCTGGAATGGAGCTGACCGTTCAACTGATTCCCGGATCCCGTTCCAGCCGGGAGACCTTACCGAGATTTTCAAGAGGAAAACGTGACAATCGTAGTATCATGCTTTTTTGTGGCACTTTGCTGGATATTCTTACGGATCATAGATCTTGTACGAACCCCGAAACATCTCTTTCTATGAAAATGAACCGGACTTCAGCTGTTTGTTAAACGATATTGAGATTCCATCTCGCTTTGTCTTTCTTGTCCTCTTCCTATCTATCGATCTCTATCTCTCCTTACTTTTTACGCTAACCCCCGTTTAATCACCTTCTGTCAAATATTTTATCAGCTCCCTCGACAAACATGTCTCGCGCGGTCTCGTATATTCCGCTAATCTGTCGTCCGATAAGTAATTCCCGTTGAAAACCTGGAATAAGAACGGGGAAAGAAGCTACTAAGTCTCTTTGCTTTCGAATGGAAGCGTAAAAACTCGCGAAAAGATAAGATAAACAGCTTCTGCTTGGCCGAATTGTGGGGATAAACAGAGAATGGCGTCGAGGGTAATTAACTTCGTCTTTAGAGCAAACGAGACCCGTAGCAAACCGAGAAAATAGCACAAGTTTCAGTGTTACGTAACAGAAAAGCTCGTAAAATACAAGGTACATTAGGTGTACTGTAAGTTGCGGTACAGTTGAAGAAGTGTGATTGATTATACACGAAGAGAAATGAAGCAAATCCCCGGAACCATGTATTTGCAATACGAAGTTTTGGGAATATTTGTATTTTGAAAGTTGTAGCATGTACGTTGAAATTACATGCATCTTTTAGAAAGCTTATCCAATGGGAAGTGGTAAAAATCTAGTATACCGAAGTCTATTACGAAGGTATTTTACTACAAACGCATCTTTAGGCATCCTTGGAATTTTGAACGAAAACATTTTCTGCCGACATATTGCACACACATGGATATACTATCCTACCTAACTGAAAGATATTTTTCCTCAGAACAAAGATGGAAAAATATTCCTCTTTAAAATTCCATAAAAGATTTCCATTCCTCATTTTCTACTTACAGTTTTATACAGAAACATCGCTTTTTTAAAACTCTATCATTACTAAGTATTAATGGACGAAATGTCCAGTATTAGAAGGAGATTTTCAAGCATCGTTAGTTAGTCTGAATTCGAGTAATCTCTACTCGAGAAACTGCTAAATTGGATTCAGGTATCTCAATGTGAACTTCATTTACACTCCCATCCATGTACAGATCTAACCATAAGCCTCTGATCTCATTCTCTCTCTCTCTCTCTCTCTCTCTCTCTCTCTCTCTCTCTCTTTCTCTCTCTCTATTTCTCTCGATACTTAACCGTCTATCAATCGGTCTATTCCACTAATTATCCGTTCGATAAAATACACGACTACCATTACGTTCGACCAGCTATCTATTACCGTTCTTGTGGATTTAACTATTCGCCTTTCCATCTGTCTCTTCTCTTACATTGCCTTTCGTACACGACAGAACGTTGGACCAGTGGACTCAGGAGTAGAATCACCAATGGAAATCCCGACGGAGAATCCGCGGCGATGACACTTTGCATTTCCGAATTCGCCAGATACCGTCGAACAGTAGTTGCCATTCCGCGACCTATTTGTTCCCATGGAAGCTTTCTGGTGTGCTAAATTCTATATCCACGCCCATCGAACTGCTTGTTGCAGGTGTTCACTTTCGAATTCGAATTGGAAGTTGCTTTGAATCATGTGGGTTAAATTAGTTATATATATGTAAATCAGGTGACAGAGTCGGGTTAATGTAGTTTAGAGAGTGTCAGAATTTTGTCAGGAGGTATTGGTGCCATTTATTCATCGATTTGTTAAATTAACGTTGATTTTCGTTTCTTTCTTTTTTTTTTTTTTTTGTTGAGGTAGTTACTTGTTTCAAATTTTTTCTTTATCCAAATTACACTTGCTTAGTCTTCTCCTTTTTACAAGAATCACTTCTTCCTTTTACATAATTGCGATCTTATTATTCAAAATCATTTTGATATGGAGCAATTTCAATCCATTAAATAAGATTGCAAGACGCATAGGGAACAAGTTCTATACATCTTGGTTCTTTGATATGTTGCAAGAGATTACTTCTTAAAGATAACTTCACCGGTCTTCCGGATCTTCGTAACCACATAATGGATGGTTATCACGAAGTTCAAAATGCTTCTAAGCTCCAGTGAAGTTTACATCACTATTCAAGAAAAACTTGTCAAGCGTTTTCTACTTGATGTAGAGACCACGATTCAAGGAAAGCATTATCTTGTATATAGATATAACAACTGCCATGACGCTACGCTACATCAATGCTTTGACGCGAAACTCTGAAGCGAAGTTTCACGAGTATTCGCAATATAAATCGAGCGATGTATTGTACGGCGGTATAAATTCTTTACAAACAACCGAATGCATCAAACCGACGCGTATCTTTGACCATAATTAAAACGTGATCCCAAGATCATTATCGCGAATTAAATGAAAGCTAGAGCGCTACGATGAAACAAAGCTAATTCATCTCTCTACTCGACTGTAGAAAGATATCTCTGGTTGGGAATAAGATACAGTCGCAGATTCCGTACCTTGCATTTCTCTCTTTCGTTTTTAACTTTTGGCACGTTCGAACTTGGAACATTTAAACGCGTATTGGGATTTCAAAACAACAGTTATTCCTCTGCTTCTGACCATTTAAGTTCCCGACTCGTAGGAAGCAGCGCTGTGGGAAATCTTCCTCCCGAGAATCTAACCTATTCTGAATTCTCTTTACTTCGAAAAGGGATCTGTTTCGAAGAGATTCCATTTTTCCTTTTCTTTTGCACTTCATACTTTTGTCTATTTTTTCTTCTATTCTGCTCATTTCCCCCCGATATCTTTACGAGCGTTTTAAAATCAAGAAGCAAAAGCGATATTCATGATATTTAGAATTTTCGACTACGCATAAGAACTCGTGACGAAAAGATATATTATATCGTTATTTTAGATTAAAAGATCTTAAGAAACATCTATATAGATTCAAAGAAACATCTAAATAGATCTATAAAGATTCATGTAGGAACAGGATATAAACAAACCTTCCTTTTAATCTCTCTCTTCACAATTTTCACATTTAAAATATTTTATGTATTATACAAATTGACACTTTTTATCAGATATTGCGAATTTCTTTTGTCAATATTGAACGAATATTAATTAAATATTATGAATTTAAACAATCATGTCTGTATATAACAGAAATGCATATAACCTATTAACTATAATACGAATACATTTAAATACATAAACACTTTAGTACAAGAATTTCGAACATTTGATTCCAAAAGTTTCGTAACAGAATATTACTTACCATGGAAATAGTTGAAATGGTCGAATACGGCTGCTGAAAGCGAATAACACATAAATCTATCTTGTTTTTTCCAGCTCGGTACATTTTTCATGACAATTTTTCACTGCTTCGAAGCACACTCTTACACGATAAAAGATTGAACTGAACTATGCGCTTATATGCCAATATATTATATCTGAAGTTTTGAAGTACAGTGTGTGCATACTTCCTTTAATAACATACTTCACACCGGTAGGAATGAAGTACATATATACATTACATATGTGATTGCAAATTATAGAATCAAATACGTTTGTGTAAATATATTTCATACGATTGTATATATTAAAAATTCATATTGGGAAAAATATATAATACAGAAAAACATGAACAATGCGGAAATTAATATATACACGACATCAAATGTAAAGAGTATTTGTGAAATTGTCCCGAAAAATGGTATCTGATATTAACTATTAAATATTGACAGCACACAATTAATAATCCAAGTGTTAAGCAATGTATTATGTTAGTATTAAAATCGTAAACTCAAATTTGGACAAATTAACATAATATAAAATAAATTAAACAAAAATGTGCACTATTTTCCAATTCTCTTTTTGAAAAACGAATTATAGGATCGAAACGTCTTATTCCACCAAAAAAAATATACGAATTCTATAGCTTCTAAATTCACATGTCTTCTATTGGTCCACATATATGTGTATATGTATGTTGAGAAAAGGCGGGTTTTTTCTTGAAGCGCTCGAAGCGTCAACTATAGTCGTTTAGTATATCCTACAATTGTCAAGCACAGTAGAAGTAGTGCGGAGTTCAGAAAGATCTGTCGTCTTCTTGTGTAAAATATATATTTGTGCATCAAGAAAGCTGTAAGGAGTTGTATCTTGGTGCAACTGTCGTCTCCATTTATTCACAGAAATGGTAAGTGAAAGAGCAAAACTTAAGTCTGTTGAATACACAGCATATTTTACGTGGCAATGAGAAATGCTATGAAAGGCGGTGCAATTACGAGAATTGCAAACAGCAAATGTTTTGTGTGATGTTTAAATTATTCATGTAAACATATGGCTATAAAAGAAATGTTATGATATCATAAGTTTTAGTAACATATCGAACATTTACAAAAACATTCACGCGTATCATCTACAAAACTTGCATAATAAATCTCTTGTAATTTCTTTTAACAAGATGGTGGTCAGTTTGAATCATATATATGTATATCATACTTCTTTATAGTCATACATAAGTACATTCAATGATATTTATCGTTTACATTGCTTAGGTTAGAAACGTGTTACGTCGGGCGACACTCTACCTAGACCAGGCCACACACCGCGGGCAAGATGGTAACCAGATGTCCGCTCGTCCTCACTGCCTACCCTCAATAGTCTCAAGGACCCATCATAAATCTCAGTAATTTACTAGCTAAGGTCCTTCAGACCAAACAAATATCCTTTTTCTAAATCGCCTTCTAATAGTCAAAGTTAGTTTTTTCTCACGTATGATGCTTCCCACCAGCAACTTTCTATCGAGGGCGGCTAAGGCCCTTCCTAGTCCACCAACCTTCTTTTACCCAATCAGAAGCAATGTCTACTGCCCTCACTTTCCTAACCAAAATTGTCATCAACAAATCCGATGATCCCTTGCGTTAGACACACCCACGACTAGCTTTCCTCCGATACAGCATCACTTTACCTCACTTCTCCTACGACATTAGGAGAGTCAAGTCAACGACTTCTCCTACGACATTAGGAGGGTCAAGTCAACTACTTACTTAACTTGTACATACGCATCAGTGTAATCATTTCTCTACAAAGTTGTTGGAATAAACATTAAGTTATACCCGTTGAATCAGTGTAACTACTCAATTAAACCACCTTTATTATCCTAACCGAAATAAGGGATCGATCATTTCGTGGTGTCGATTATCTAATCGTAACGGGAATTTACGACTCCCATTGACGTGCTTCCTCGCGATCGCGTCTCTCCGCGAGTGATCGAACAAAACGTATATAGGTATATGTGTAGGATTTTATTTATATAAAATGGAACAATGGTTATTTAACGTGAACTAAATACACTATACAGTATACAGTATACAAATACAGTAAATACAATGCATCCTTTTGTCTTGTTTTGTCTTGTTTTGTCTCATAGCCCCACCACGTACGCGTTCTGCAACCGTCCATGGTTACGTAAGCCTTTTTTCCGCGTAACTATTCGACTAAAGGACCGACGACACATTGATGGGCCTGTCCGCACTTAAGCTTTCTTGCAATATTGTTTATGGTTCACCCGATATTTCTTAGACAATCTGTCCACGATACTACATATGTATAGTATACAGTAGACATATACATAGTAATACAATATTAGTAATAGTATACAGGGTGGTTGGTAACTGGTGGTACAAGCGGAAAGGGGGTGATTCTACGCGAAAAAAGAAGTCGAAAATATAGAATAAAAATTTTTCATTTGAGGTTTTGTTTTCAAGAAAATAGACTTCGAATTTTCGCTCGGTACGCGAGCACTTTATCACGTCTCGTTATAACGGATCTCACTGTAGATCGTTGTCTCGATAGAAAAATTAAAAAAAAATAAAAAAATTTTTATTACCACCAGTTAGCTTGTACCACCAGTTACCAACCACCCTGTATATAGTAGTATACTAAGCAGTACTATTAATTTGAAAATTTGGTAAAATTCATACCTTGTTGTTTATTTGTACATAGTGAGAAAACATTCCAATACATATATTCCGTGAACAAAATCTTACCAGCAGAGTAAAATACGACAAAAAAAGTTCCCAAAAGAAAAAGTTTCTTTTAATCGCATATACGTGTCTATGAATGGTTATGATATTAAAGTACACAGAACAATCCAAGTTCCTGCTTCGCAGTGTATAATGTAAAATAGATTCCACGCTATAATTTCCGACTTACACGTGTTCAGTTTATCTCATGCTTAAGAGATTCGAAAGTTTCTTTCAATTTTATCTACGGACCAAGTATTTCCCGTCGTAACGCGATATTTCACCAATTCCGTGATAACGAGAACCCAGAAGTACGAATCTCGGTGAGGAATCTTTGTTTTTTCGTGGTGCGATCGATGAAACTCCTTAAACGTATTTTTCTCGTGTCACGATATTTCTTCCATTTCATAAAAATAATCCAGCTTGTGAAACCCCCAGGTGCGGAACAGGGGCGAGACAAAAGCGGGACTATCTCAAATCCGGAGTTTTTTTCGCGGATCGATCTCTTCCAAATGCACTTTCCACGCCCAGGAAAATGACAGTGGACAAGGGACGTGTGTGTGCACTGGGAACAGCGTATAATTTCCCGGTATCTAGCGACCAGTGACCAGTGACACGGACGCGCTGGCACCGAGTCTTCCCTGGTCCTAGGATATCGATTAAGTATAGACCGAATTCATAGCTAAACGTTCCTTTTAACCTGGACAATAATTTTAAGACGGATCGCGTGGAATGCTCATGTTAAGTAGAGCGTCGTTCAAACTCGAATACGGTCCACCGATGGAGATAAGAAATTTAAGGAACGTAGCGATAAGCTGTTTTTAAGTCGATATCGACACGGTTCGCGAATGGATTGGAGCTCGTCATGTGGAAAGGAAATAGCAAAGTCAAACTGTACATTTGGTCCAATGAGAATTTTCCTACTTTTCATTTTTCTTTTAAACCTTTTAATAAAATGATAATAGAAAAGATTTTCGATAGGATTGTTCTTCATTTTAACAGTCACAAGAATGTGATAAACCAATATCACAAGGTTATGTGAATTATCCTGTGCATAACAATTATAATGCTTGAAAAAAGGTCCATAAGAGAAAACAGTGAACTGAGTAAATTGAAATTCTAGTTCTAATTTTTAAATATCAGTTACATTTGAATTGACTACATTGAAATGGTAATGGTAAATTTGTCTCACATATAGCGAGACAAAAGTCACTGACACAAGTATGATCACGCATCGGGATGTATCAAATTGAGTGAATATTAGATGAAACACTTATAAGATTTCACTATTTGAATGAAAACTTCCATTTCACAGTAAGATAATATAGATTCCCAGTGAAGTAGTTTTTGTAGCGTACATCACGTGTTAACACGAGAGAACGAATCGATTCTATCAGAGCTTGTTGAATAATCGGAAAGAAAATCCGAGTTGAAGGAGGAACTACGTCATTTTCCTAACATGATGATTTTTGAACCTGTCATAAACTCACGTCATACGATCATTTCCACTGCATAAATTGAATTCGTAAAATACCGATAATGTACGAGTACGAGTAATGTACGTGTAACGAATATTTCGGCGCGATTATTTTCAATTAATCCGAGCTACGGTTCAGTCCCTGTTTCAAACGATATCTACGCATGACTGTGGATCGCATCCGAGCGCAGTTGTTTCACAGGAAAAATAATAAAAGGCGGTGTCGAATCCGGGAAGCGAGAGTTCGTTTTCATTTATAGCTAACCCCTTCGATAAAGATCGTTTTCGAAATTCACTTGCCGATGAATCTAATCGAGATCGCCCATTCGAGATTCAAGTCCCCTTCATCCTTTCGAAAAAGCATTTAGAACCCATAGATCATTTGCTGTGCAAACTCATGGAAACGAAGTGAATGGCTATTTGTCCGCGGGCTGGATAAACGTGAAAAACGTTCAGGCATTCTCGTCAAAAACGTATCGGCTCTCCTTTTCTTCGCGCGTCACGGTAAACAGACTTTTGTGAGTTTGGTTCGAACAAAACCAATTCAGATCCGTGCTTAAGTCGATTCTTTTCATACCGTTTCGGTAATTTCTGCAACGGGACAAAGTGGTCCGGTAATTTTATCACCGACGCCGGAATACGGTGGTTCTTTGTAAAAAGAATACGTGGTGTCTATTCAGTTCATCTGTTTCCCCCATTTTATTTATTCTGTTGTTAAAATAAACTCCACATGCCATGGAACGTGCTTTTCAATATCTTCGTGTTTTTGTCTCGCTTCGTTTGTTGCGGATCTTTATTCGCGTGGGCGTTTCTGAAAAGGATAGGGCGCCTTATTTACGTAATACTCGAATCGCGTTCAACGCATCCCCTCAAATGGAACAAACAGCAGAACGAATTTTTTAACGAAAGGCTATCGCGGCGGTGATTTTCAATTTACAAGTTTCATCACTTTCACGCGCAACTCGCTTCAAAGAGTTGCCAAGCACCGGCTCCACTTCTTTTTATTCTGCTTGACTTTAGTTAACAAATTGATAGAGTAATTAGTGATCTCTCAGTGCCTTGAAAGCAACGTCTATCAAATTTTTAATCTGACGTTGACACCCGTAAGTGTGAAATAAACGAAAGGAAATATAAAAAAGAATGTCTGCGAAATATCCAGAGAACAATTACTTTCAAAATGTACTAATTTTTAGTCATGTAATAGAGTGTAAGCGTTGAAAGATTTATTATTTAATGTCATGTACATTACATTTTAATGAACTTCCTAAAAGTTTTGAATCCTTTTAACTACCGTGTCTATCTCATGATTACAAGTCCTTTAGAGTAGAAATCTACACAGAGTAAAATTAAGAACTTCGAAGTACAATTATCTTTTTGAATAAGAAAGGTTCAAAGAATAATCTTCAACTATTCATTCCTTATCAGGTTTCTGCATTTATGCATCTCCAATGATCTACTTTTAAGGGACGATTAAGGATAAAATTCGTAGAAGCTGAAGTACAATGAACCTCTTTGAGACAATAGAAAGTCATTTCATTGATCGCAATCTAAAAATGGAAACCCCATTCTCTATATCTTTTCGTTTGATTTGCACGCGCGCAGTAGAAGTTGTTATTTCCCTTGGCAAAAGATGCGCAGTGCAAGGCGAGTGGGCGAGGCAGAATGTTAAGGAAACGCCGATTCTCGTACAGCTACCGAACAATAAAGTAAAAGTGGAAACTTTTCCAATCTAGATGGATCGCGTGCAGAAAGAAATCAGTCTTAGAACTTGCATTTGGATTAATCTTCCCGTGACCCGAGCTTTCTCTTAAAGCTAAGGTTAAATGATTTATCCGGCTCAATGGAATGTTCGGTCGTAGATAATACAATTCGGACATTCCAGCCGCTTAATTCAAACTTTTATTTTCCGAACTCTTTTACGATCTCGTTGTGTTTCTCTGTCCCTTTCAGTTTCTCCTTGATTTTTTTTTTACTTGATCTTTTTTACTGGATTTCTTTTTACTTGATTTTTTTTATGGATACTGTTCCCATATAAGCTATGTAGTACGTATTTAATGATAGGTTTATTGATTTTTCTATAGCATCACAGAACTTTTGCTTAAAATCTACCTCTACAAATAAGCTTAATTTTTCATCTAACATTCCACTATATCACTCATACTACGAACTCATAGCCAAAGTTCCATTAATTATGAATTCAATCCTATTTTTAGATTTCTCATAAAATTAAAATAAAAATGGACAGAGTCGTTTATGTAATTTCATATTGCAGTATAAAATAAAAACTGGAGATACAATAAAAATTGTCTTCTACTGAAGTCTGGAAAAAATTAAATTTTCTCTTAAAATTGTGCTGTTAGCTGTGAAAAATAGGGATTCAAAGTTAATTTCCTTACGTTTTCATTCAATATTTAGAGAATCTTTTTATATTTTTGATTACTTTTATTAATCTGTTAGGTACACTCCATTAGCTTATTTACCGTTTCGTTCCGAATATCCACCCACAGGGATTTTATTCTTTTTTCGATTTCGATTTCAATTTCAATTTCAATTTCGATCTTTTTTCAAATTCAACGATATTTTCTATAGATGGCTTTTCGTGATCGTAAACTTTTCTTGTTAGAATTTCTCGCAAGTTCTCGATCGGATTCAGATCAGGACTCGATGCTGGCCAGAGTAATAATTCTATCTCGAAATTTTGAAATCACTTCTCTTCATGAAAAATTGTCTTTTTGTCTTCTATTTCGGTTATGAGAGGCAATAATTTCCCATGTAACATCTCCTGATATTCTATAGGACTCAATTTATTTTTTACAAAAACAATATCACTTAACATATCCAAGCATCATCAGCTGATTTCTCGGAAATACTGAAGAAAAAATACAGAAAATGTGCGTTTGAATTAAAAATTATTCACAGCGCTGTATTATAAAATATGCAATAAAAAAAAAAACAACAAAGAGTTTAATACAAAAATTACTTGATTTAATACTGGTAATGGATACTGTATCCACAACAATATCTGTAATAATATAAATTAACAGCTAAAACCATGCAATAGATATCAGATATTTTATTGTAATCGGATAAATCCTGCGCTTAAAGTATTCACTACAAAAGGTGCAATATTCCTAGCATTGCAGATTAATATTGAAAAGTATGACAAACAAATTGTCCAACGGTGAAAGACTTGAGATTGAAAGACGTGTCGAAAGAATTTTATCTTGTAGCGCGGTTACCAACAATATTCCACATCGTCGGGTTAATTAAAACAAACTTTGCTACGTGACCTGAACATTTTAACGAGCAGCAACTGGACAGTGAAAGAAACGAATTGCATGAAACAGCTACCATAGTTCCGCGGCGATCGATTCGCGATATTCATGAACGTTACCGCGACGAGTGATAAGTTTCAAGCGCAAGATTTCTTTACCATTTGTATGGGGAAAAACGCAGTGGCAAGGTATCCGAGCGTAAAACGTACGATATGAATAAAATCGGCTCTGGAACAATACTCGATCGTCAAGTGGGAAGCTTAGAATGAACTGTGTGCTCTGTAATATTTCTTTAATTTCATTAGCAATTTTTTAGCACGACGCGATATTAAGCGAACAAACAGCAATATCTGGGGAAACACATTTAATGACGTTCATGGCTCGCGTAGTGTAACCGAAAACGTTGGACGCTGAATTTTAATAGTGGGAAAATTATTATATTCGCGATAAAATCAGCCGGCCACGATGAAAATTAATAACACGCTGATAAATAATATCGTCGTAGCTGTGACTCGCGTAAAAACCGTTTGTTCCATCGCTGCGATTAAATGAGCGAATTGTATCCGCGATCGCGAATAATTATCTGCTTTAATTGCAAGGGAAATTCGTAAAGCGAGAGATGTCGCTGTTTTCGTTCGTTCTCGCGCCAGATAGTCAAATTGTGGACATTGTAACGTTAAGAGGGACAGAATCGCCGTGACCACTATCCTGAATATATTGGTTATCAATCGACCATTCAAACGGTCAGTGGAAAATTCAGTCGGTCAGAAATCCGAAAATCGTACACGTGGGAAACAAAACATTTTTTCAAACAGTTTCACCGCAGGCAGCCAGGCGCGTTTCGCGTGCACACAATCGCCTTGAATTTCCGATTGTTGCCAGGATCTGGTGTTCTGCAATCTGCAGCAACCGATATTGCATTACCTGTACCTCGCTGTACGTCTCGCGATAACAAGGGCGGACGTAGCTTCTCGATTATTAGATTTTTTGGAACCATGTCGTCTTTCACTATGTCTTCTGCTACGATCGTAAATAAAGATCTGCATTAACCTTTTCGCAGAGTTCAATTCTATACTTCATATATGTTATATAACAAATTTCATATTTTAAATTTTATGTTTGCGAACGAATATGAGATATAGAATTATACCTGAAATTATAATATCGGAATATTTACTGTAGATCAATATTGGGATGTATTTATTGTTTTAATATTTAATACTTTTGTCCCTGACTAACGATTAAATAATTTATAGAATTTAAAGATAAACGATAATAAAACATTTGCAAACGATAATAAAACAAGATGATATAAGCATCGATGGTTAAATCAATTCTCCACAATGATTTATGATAATCATTTAAAAACATACGGATATACTTGTTTACATCACTTAGCTCTTCATCTAATATATATCATTAAGAGAAATATTTTTAAAAAGTTATCATCCAGCTAACCATCTAGAATTCCAGATAACTATTTACACGAAAACATAACTGAGTTATGAAATGCTTTCGAGAGCCTATTAAATTTGAGCCGATCGAGAAGTATATGTAATGTGGCTCGGATCTTAAAGGTCTGAGAAATACGTTCGAACAATTACGCGTTCGTGACAATCTGTGTTTCACGTTATCAGTTCAGTGGTCTGGTAAAGTTATGAGTAGACAATGCTGGAAGAATCAGACGGAAGAAACTGGAAAGGAAAGAGATGGTTTCGTGGTTTGCTCGATAAAGGAGGAAATAATATCTTCTACCTCCGGCTAGTCGATAAGTATCATTCCGAGCCGGTGGATGGGAAATTGGATTGTCTCCTTTCATACATTTTACTTCCATTACCAAGAAAGTACAGCTGATGCGGTCTAATTCAGTCTGACACTTACGATTAGTGAAACTTGTGTACGCTACTTCTTTCATGCGCCTCCTCGAGATTCCACCGTTTTCCAACACTCCCTCTCCCCCATCTTTTTGTATAGCTCGTTGTTTTTCTACTCTGTTTTCCTATCGAACTATGCGGTAAACAAGCGTTCGTTGACTGAATCGCTTGATTGGAGCTTTTTTCCTGCCTGTTTGATACGAGGACGGGTCAACAAGTTTGCTTGATTGTTATGTCAGCCTTGTTTAGGCAAGTGTTTCAAGTTAGAGAAATTGATTGATTGCATCCCTTTTTCCTTCCGTTTTGTTTTAGCACGTTATGAGTTTGAGTACTCTAAAGATGTACTACTGTTGTTGATTTCCAAAATTGTGAAAAAAATATATATATTTTACAATATGAAGCGCTCACTTTGTGGAATAAAATTTCAACGAATTGTCAAAGGTTTCGAGGGGAAATTTTTTGGGTCTGATAATTGTGGCATACAAAGATCGAACTAGTCAACTTCATAAAGTACATTGTTTGAAGGTACCTTAATTTTTGGAAAATAACACTTGTAAATATCGAAGTTGATCGGTCAATAAGGTAAAAGTTTTTACCTCACCATTAAAGTTCTATTTTACCATTAGATAATGTGTAGAAACTTCAAGTACTAATTAAATATTCTTAAAGACATTATTTCTATTAATTTTCTAATTTTTTGTCATTCCTGGTCGATATTTTTCACGGTGAAATCTTTTTCTTCTCCTGTTCTCCTCCGCGGTTTAAATGCAGTTTTAACAAGTAATTAAACTTCAGCGTTAGGCAGTGTTTCTCTATTCTATTTGAAGTTCCAGAAGCGGAAGTTGTTTGACTGTGCAGTCGGAAACTATTGCATAATGAATTACATTCGCTGCCAACTCTGATTTGAACTTAAATGTTAAATATTGCTAACGTAGCTGTCTAAAACCCACGGACAATCGTGTAATTCCTTGACGTATTGTTAAAGACATTCTATCAAGCACTTGAAATTAGTCACTTTGTATTCCGAACTCCTAAACCTTGCGAGCCTTATTCTGAATACTTTAGTTATCTCAATTCCTGTATTATGCACTTAAGTTATCGAATTTTGATCACAGATCATTTGATTTTCCGAATTGCAATTCAGAGCACTTGAATTTTTAAAATTCTTATATCAAATTCTTCCAATCCTAGTTGGGAACCGTTGCATTCTCTAAATTCCAAATCTTGGACTTGTGATATCTCAAATCTTCGAATCTTGTGTCATCAGTTTCCTAGAGAAATGTTGAATCTAATTTTTTAAATTCACACATCAAACTACCAAATTCATGGAATCCCCATTCTAATTTCTGAAAATCTTATGAATGTCTACGTGCAAGTACAAGTCGAAATGTATAGATTATTATCAGATCCTCAAATCGCAAGCAAAGAGAGTCGAGCTCTTTTCACTTCAAAAGTGGCAAAGATCTCGATAAAAAGTGCCTACGAAAACAATCGAGAAATAGAAACGAGAGCAGCAACGTTCCAGCCTCCTTTTTATCCAAACAGACGGAACGAACGCGGATGATTATAAAAATTTCAGTCTCCTCATTCATCCAGTTTCTTTGCGTTTCTCCTACTCTGCGGGGCTTCAGTCGGTCGAAACGAAAAGAAGAGACCCAGAGCAGAGATCATTACGGCGTAAGAAAATAGATGGTATGGAGAAGTTAAAAGAGTTGAACCGCATTTGAAACGATACGTATACCAAAGTATTCTTCCTTTTTCTCTGATTTTCTCTTCTTTGTCCTCGTTTGCCTCCTCGACGATCTCGTTTCTGCTTCCGAGCCTCTCTCGAGCATGTCTCAAGGCTGTCCTGCGGCAGAATTCGAGAGCGATAAAAACCTCGGAACTTTAGATGCTTGCGAACAATCGTTTTTCCGGTCGCCTCGAGGCAAGCTTGAGCTTGAAGATTCGCACGTGAAGTCACGTATACCGATGCATAGGTGCACGCGGGCCTGCATTCATGACGACGTACATTCAACCTGCATTTTCTTGCGTCTGGCTGAAACGAGCCGCAAGTTCGGAACTGTTAGAAACTGTAGGTGGAGAGTCTCGATCGAGAAAGTTCAGCATTTTTGCTTCTTATGCCGGTGAATTCCTCGCGAAACGTTTTAATCGCGTCTGAGAAATTTTTAATGACTCTCCCATTGTTCTGACCGCTGGGAATAATTTTTGACCGATCCCTTTGGAGCGACAATATCTCCAATTATTTCAAATAGTGAGCTATGAATACACAAATTATAATTGAATATAGAATATAAATAAATATCGAATATTGTATTATATATAGATATTAAATATAGAATATGTATAAAGCTATATAATTAGTGCAGGATATTAAATTTGCTACGAAGCAGTTTAATATTTAATGCATGTGAACGTAGAGTCTGTTTGAAGTTTCAAAAAATGGAGAATATTCCAAGGAAAGTAGCAGGACAAAATTTGGGTACCTACATTTACTCATGTTTGTATTATATTTCTCGTACTATATCATGTTTAACTTGACATTTCTGAGAAAAATATGTTGGAGGCAATCCCTTTGTACCGTTTTAATCTCTAGCTTCAACAAAATTTATTTCAGCAGAACTGTTTCCTCTTAAAATCCCAAAAATCCGTAAAAACGTAAAAGCAAATAGCTCCTTTTTATAATTTCTCGCAAGAAAATAGCAACTATTTCTTTCATCTCCCTAGCACCAGTCACGTCCTCTTCTTTCTCAAACGAACTTTATCGAAGCACAAGGCCCTTTAACGATTTCAAGAGTCAATGTCAATTTGTCACATCTATCTAATATTCTTCTATCTACGTTCACATGCAATTTCTAAATCCGATCCATCAACATGCGAAACTGCCTTAAATATACAGAATGTCGTCCTAAATCCCAGATCACTCGTAACATCGCAAGGAACCATTACAATAATTCAAATAATATCCGAATAAAATTTCCTTGCTCCGCAAAGACATCCTGCGCTCGTTATTTTCAATGTGTCGTCTTACAGAAGCGGATAGGTAAATGTCTCGCGGCAGCAGCTGCGCCCAATCAAGTTTACCTTCTCACGAGCTCGTGTTCTTGATGAGAACAAATGAAAACACATGTAACCCAATCCGGGGCGAAAGAAGGGCGAATGATATCAGGCGAATTAATCAGCCTGTAGTCCGAGCGTAGCCGATAGTTTCGAGCCAGCTGCTAATTAATCGCTTTCGTATACGCTGCCGGTGAAAAAAGCCACGATAAATTAACCCAGGATTGCCTGTTATTTTTCTTTCTTGAACGCCATACGTCACTATAAGCGCCGAGCATATTTTCTGGTTCATCTGCGCCGAAATTGAGGAAATTCATTTCGTCGAACGTCGCTCTTGCGTTAGTCGGCCCGAGCTAAATTACTGTCCAGTTCTTCGTTTGAAAAAGGTAATTTATTTTTGCTGAACTCGTAGATGTTTAAATATCTCAGTCACGTTCAAAATTCTGCGAGTGTTGTCAATAACAAATTGCAACGTTTCGTTGTAGGTAAATTTGAAATCGAAGCAAAAGATATCGTGCAATTAATCTTTTTTGGTCCTTTCTTCGTACTTTTTACATGCATGAATGGGGACGCGATTAATTTAGATATTGATTTCCCTACGTTTGAATTTCATAAAGTTACATATTCGTTTAAAGCACACCAAAATGTTTCCATAATCGCAGAACTCATGAATGCAAACCAACAGAGCACAGTCTTAAATTATACTGGATCTTACCGATTCTAAGGCGCTGTTGCCCGATATTCGTGCAATCGGCGATTTATCATGATCGCAATGGTATCGATGCTACCGCGCGATTTTGTTCCCATTGGAAGCTCTTTGCAATAGGTACGCAAATAGCTATCGCTCTGATCGGGGATTATCAGCCCAATCGTGCAAACTTGCTCTGGCTTTCGTTCGTGCCATATAAACTTGTTCCTCTATTTCCGTTGACTTCCCTTCTCCTTCTGTTTCTCCTCTTCCCCCATTTCCTCGTGGAGATTCTCCGTTCTATCCAATTATCGGCTATTTGGAATGTCGAAGTGGGTCAACAGGTCAGTCCATTTACGCTTGCAATTATTATTGTTGCTTGTCATCGTTGTTGCTGCAATCTTAATGGTAACAAGTCAGACTGGCGGAAGGCTATGTTAAGACCGTTCTATATATTGCTACGAGAAATATGCTGTAAGCTACTTAAATAAGGTTTGTGTACTGTGCATATAAGATATAGTATATGGGCATTAGCGATGAGCTCGAGTACGTCGCAAATAGGTTCGAAAATTCTAGATTCGTACTTTCTGTAAGTATTTGAAAGAAAGGAACGATACTTTCAAGGACACTGGAACCCGAACAGATTCGAATCCTCCGTGAGCACTTTGGGAAATAAAATTTGATTTCCATATTTGAAAACCTATGTGGTCTACTAAGAGTCACAGAAGCGAACAACAACAATTTAATCGCATTTTTAGATCGCCGAATATTTCTCGTCTAACGATCACCTGGGGAATTAATCATTTCTACCGGCAGGAAAGAATTAATCGACGTGGACTGCTTCGAGTTTGATACAGATTGGCGAGGCGCGAAACGCTGGGAGGAGCGTTTACGAGTGAAAGAATACAGGGGAAACAGTTTGAGAAGTTTCCGTATGAAAATTTCATGGTTACGGAGGTTTTTCAATTTCGTTTTAGAAAGTTTTCCCGCGGGCACAGTTTATAGGATTTCCCGCGGTTATGGACGCTTCTAAAGTTTGAATTGGGGCCGTGTTTCAGGCATCGATTCTAAGATTGGTCAGTTATTTTTTATTGTGGAGAGTTATAAGTTGTCTCATTATTACGTACCTGAAGGAAGAAATGGGGATAGCGTTGCAAATCGTGCCGGCGTTGGGAAATACTTTCCAGCAATCTTCTCCTTTTATGCTTCTTCATAATTTCGCTTCTCCGCGGAAGTTGCTCGCGAGTTTGATACAAGTCTTACTCGAGATGCATTTTTATTAACTGCCTCAAACACTGGTCTTTAATAAGCGTCTCCCTCTTCTCGAAGTTCCATCGAGGTAGAAGTTACCAGTCGATAGCATTTTATATCGCCTTTAAGCAACGTCCTCATCAATAGCATTTTGAACAGAAGTTACTTGATAAGCGATATATGATTCGGACTGTCTCTTGTTACTAAAACTGGACTTAAACTTTAATTTTGACCTGAAGATTAAAGGTAATGTAAATATTTTGCGAATTCCAAGTGCAGTCGTTGCTTCATTGTTAAAATAATGCATTGTATACTATCTTTCTATATCACGCAATTTTCTATGTGAGTGGAAAATTTTCAATGGCGAAGACCATATAAACAAAATAACTGCAGATTATTTCAATACGAAACCAAAAAATTTGTGTGTAGGAATAGCTGATAAAAGTATGGAGTCTAATGACGACCATTATATCGCAGGTTAACGAAAAAAGATGAATATATCTTCTCTCTTTTTTTTCAATTTTTCTTCTACTGTCACTGACATATTAACATTTTGTTTCTATATTTAAAGCTCCAATCCCGAAACATTTACCGGGCGCAAGTGTCCAGATCGTAATGCAGTCGCATTTATAATTTTAAAACGTTTAGTTGAGCAGAAGATTTGTCAGTGTTGTTATTAAATTGTCCCATTTTCAAAATCGTGAGATAACGCAACCTGCCGCAATTGAGGACGCATTCTGTCCAGCTAGCAAATATGTAGTTGGTTGACCCAATCCAGTCATAACCATTATAGTTGGCTTTGCTCCTTTTTCCCCCTCTCGTTTCCTTCCGACCGCTTGGATTTTGCATCAACTGCACGTTTACTACCAATATCGAGTCTTCCTTTGGTTTATGATATCGAACGGCCATTCTAATAAAAATATAACTGAAAACCGTAAGTCCGGAGCTCGAGAACTATTGAAGAGTTTACTATTAATCTATATATACTGGCCTAATGTCGAAGTTGACTTACTACAAATTGGAAAATATTGAGCTGCTCGATCTTACGAAAATCGTTAGTATTCTTTAAACGAATTCGATGCATAGTCGTCTTACATATATTGGAAATACCTAACTCAAATTATTTGAATAAACCAAAGTATTAAAAGTAATTCATGAAACTTTTTTATGGTAATTTTCAAAAATTATTCTGTCACTGTTCTAGTAGCTTCGATAACGTTATTTCCCTAATGGTGGATAGCTAAACAGTTTGTATACAAAGAAACAAACATGAAAGTTACATTTTGCAGTCGCATAAATCATTAAAAATATTTCCGGCGCGCTCACTTTCTTAAAATTACAACATTACAATTTCCTTATATTTCGGTATAATTTATCTTCGTCAGCGGTGAATTCGTGATGCAACATTCTTAGCATAATCCGTCTGACAATAAATCATCTCTATACTCTTCTTATTCCGCGAATAAATGGACTTTCTAGTACGTAGAAAGTAAAAAGCCAAAGGATTAACTCAGGTATTTCGGGACGTGTTTTCACAAAAGTATTAGCTTGTATGTACTAGAGCTTCTTTTAATTACTTGTTGCTACTTTTGTTTTTCTTATCGTGGGTAATTCTGGATTATTAGTTACGAAATATTTGTTTCTTTAAAGTGAAATACAAAAGCCTCGGCTTCCTGAATAATACCATTTTAAAAATGTTTTTAGCATCTAGTTAGAAAAAGTTCCGAATTCTTTTTAATTAATATTTATTAATTTTAATATCTTCCTAATTTAATAAAATTGTTATTAATATTCAAATTTTTTAAGCAATAGAGATAGTTATTATATTTCTTTTGTTGTGAAAATTACAACAGATACTCTATCTCTCCCCCCCCCCTCTCTCTCTTAATGAAATAGAAATGTAATGAAAGTAAAAAAGTTTAGTGAGAATGAAGAAGTTTGAGGATACACTGGCTAATCAAAAGTAGACAATGTATAATCAAACAATTCTCTTTATTCGTAATAAATAATAACTCTTTCATTTCTATATTATAATAAAAAGAGGTTAGTTGAAAGAGAAATTTATAAGCATGTAAATGTTTAATACTAATTTCATTTAAAACTTTCGAGTTGTGCTTCTATGCCTTTTTCATTCAATATCTCTGTACCTTTCGTCTCAATGTAATAAGTACGTAGGTAATCGTAAAACGTGTATACATTAAACGAAAACATCAAAGAATTTATCGTATCTCATTAATCGTAAACCGGACTAGAGTTTTACTCTCATAGAATAAAAGGTAGCGTTAAAAGAGCGAAATATCGTCGATTCTCGAACGTTGATTGGACAAAGTTGAAGAGATCCAATGGTTTCGCACTCGGTACTCAGTAGCAGGTATTTCATCAGAGAAATGTTTCGCGTGTTTGGTTCGCTTTAAAAATTCCGCTCGTCAGCACGAAATGCTTTGTGCGTTTGCCTATTTATTTCGTAGTCAGCAGTATCGATAATTGGCTTTCGCAAATCTCTCGGACGGTTTTAAAGTATGTAACTACAAGCTTCTGGTCCACCACCAATTGCGATCGTCTTTATGAGTTCCACGATAGAAATTTCTACTTCTGTTTTTATGTAATTCGATCTAATCATCGTAAAAGGAATGAAAATTGTATGAACATGTAAAATAAAAATATAATACTTGTGTTACTTGTTGAAATTTGAGCACATAAAAAAGCATCTACTGTTATTTTGTAAAATTAATATAGCAACTTTTGGTATACTGCGTATATTGCGTTGGTATATTGCGTATACTGTTAACGATTATTCGTTCTTTTTTTATTTTCTTTATCTATTTATTGCTACTTAATAGGTCAATCGTTATTGGCTCAGAGTTAATTTTAGTGAAAACCGAGTTTGGCGGTTACAACTGGCGAAAAGTGAAATAAAAAGAATATTTTTCAAAATTGTTGGAATCGTTCGTTCGAATTCTGTTTGTGTAGTTTATTTCGGTAACCATCTGCTAAAATCTCGACGGGTGTGGAATAACTCCTGGGCAACGCACATGTCAGTACGACACGATAATTAAATTCTACAGAACTGGCACAAAGAGCGTCGACAAAATGGCAAGCAAAATGAGCCGTTCGTACGAAACATTTAGAGTAAAGGATCGGCCATGTGTGTACGCTTTTACATGACATTTCGTTTCCATGAAACGCCAGCCGAGCTTGCTTCTGCGCTTTCTGATTTTCTTGTTGATCCATACGACTCTTTTGAATATTTTAGGCCACTTTTAATTGCACGTCGTACCAGAGAATAACATTTTATGGAACAGACTTTACGCTTTACCAAAATCTCACCGTACTCGCGTATTATTAGAGACAAAAATATTTCTATTAATTTTGTACATTCAGATTAATCGTATTTTGTTATTGTTCGTAATCATATTTCTCAAAGGATATCTTCTAAGGAAATTTTTCACGTCCTGTTCCTTCCAAGAGATGCTTTAAACTTGATAGAGCACAAGGCTAATTGCAAATGATATAATTTAGTTTCGTTAGTCGTAGAAGTGTCATAGGAACGTCTTACGAAAGCGGATTATAAACTTTTGCAAAGATCATGGCGAATTACTCTTATAAACTCGCTAATATTTTTCGGGTAGAACGTCTGTTTGTCGACTTTATCGTTACGTTTCTCGCTGTTTCAGAAACTAAGATTTTAAACGAATGGGCAATATTTGAAAAGGTATTTTCGTTAGAAGAATTTGTTGTAAATGTTTGTTTCAGGATGCATCCACTTGTTAGGAGCAAAATTATTTATTAATATAGAAAAGACAGCTAATGGTAAAAATTGGTCGTTCAGGTATTAAATTTAGATGGCAGAATGATCGTTTTTATTTAAATAATATTCCACTTAATCATCACTATATGCGATTCTTTTTATATCGTGCGACTTAAATACTCAGCTTTCCCATATTTTTCCATATTCTGCCATATTTTCCTTACGCATACACTACGTACTGAACTGTGAACATACGAAACGATAAAAGGCATATACACGTAGCATTTAACGCTTTCGAGACGAGTTTCTCTCCATCCAACAATGAAGGTAATAATATAATAGTATGAAGTATAATACACTCATATTTGAAGGAAAGTAGGTTAATCCTCTATAACATTATGTGAGTATGAAGTGTCAAAATATTTCATATAATATATAAAATATGAACACGAAAAATTTTTGTGATAAGAGTTCAAATACATTCGCGAGTCCATAGTCCTTTCATCCAAAGAATTTCTTCTAATAAAATGATCTAACAAATAAAATGATCAATTACTTATACCTAATTATTAATTATCAAGTGCATGATAAAAATATGAACATCTACAGTTAGTCCTTTAACTTATCCATCGTAACTCTTATTCCATCGTCGCTCTTTTGTCAACACGGACACCGAACATTATCAAAACTCAAGGTAGAATATGAATATTGAAATTCTCATTATTCCTCGATGCTACAAGCCGACCGTGCCCGGTTCGTACGACGCCAGATATAATTTAAAGTTTCTAAACTAGCCGGTTTAATTACGCTTGTATACACGGCTATTAGACATTTACAGCAGAGCTGAAAGTTCATCTCACGTCTACGCGCGTAGGTCACGAGACACTTATTTTAAAGAAAAAGGAAAAATGGAAGAGGAAATGACCATGCTTAACCGGGCTCAAAGATGATGAGCTAAAGACGCAGAAATGTATGGCACAATATTTGTTTCACAGACATCACTTTCACGAAAAGTTTGTTATTTCATAGGGTTAAGGTTGTATTTCCTTCATAAAAGAGCATTTTGTATAGCTTTCATTATTTTGCTGTACAATATAGAATAGAAAATTGTGGATTATTATACGTGTTGGTTTATTAAAGAGACGAGTGATAAAATTGTAATAGTCTATGTATATTAAACTCACTTTAAATACAAGTACAGAGAAAGTGCATGCCAGTCGTTATCGTCGCTCGCTCAATGCTACTGTTCAATTCTACGCTCGCTATTCGACTGTATGACTCGCTATAATGATTGTCCTAGAGAGCACGTTCGTCTGTTTGTATCGACCAGTGTTATTACAAAAAGTTCGAATGTAACTTCGGTTGACGATTGTAAATAACGACAGTAATGTTTTGTCCGGAGTTTGTTTACCTTTGAACCTAGCAAATCAAAACAACGTTGGCACTCCACATACTCAACACAACACATACTCTTCGTCAAAAAGATAG
Source organism: Bombus flavifrons (assembly GCF_040668555.2). NCBI lineage: Eukaryota > Metazoa > Arthropoda > Insecta > Hymenoptera > Apidae > Bombus > Bombus flavifrons. Next base: position 2,159,180 of record NC_138455.1, on the reverse strand, counting down.
CCCAGGTGTGCTATCTATAATTTCTCAATGACGCGTGTAAAGTTTTTCGTCTGTAACGTATAATATCAAAACATTATGAGCTCAGAATATGCGGTTCGTTGAAAATAATTAAAAATATTATGAGGTTTAGTGTGTAACAAAAAAATTGTTTTGTTTTAAGAACGAAATGATAGTACATGTACAATACGAAAATAATAATCAACATAAATTGTAACTAATAATAATGTTACGACCGTTCGTGAAGAGACGCGATCGCAAGGAAACGCGTCAGCGAAAGACGTAAATTCTCGCTACGATTTTGATAGTCGACGCCACGAACCAGTCGTTCCCCTGTTTCGATTAGGATAACATAGGCAGTTCAAATGATTGTAACACTGAATTAACAGGGTTAATATAAGCTTCTATTTTTAAAAATATTTAAAATTATAATTAACACGTTACAAATGATTTAACGATAATACAACTAGTTTATTATTATAATTCGACTCGACTTTATAATATTTCTCGACGTATTCATTTGACTAAGCGACCTTGATTTTATTTCTCTGAACCTCTCGATGCATTCGATTTGAATCCTCGTATGATAGTAATTGTCCTTCGATTTTTTCCTTTGTCTTCCCTTGAAAATGACCCCCACCACGCTCGGGTCTCGCGACCGATCGCGCCTATGATCACGTATGCCACCTTTTTTGTGTAGGTAAAATAACGGACCGAAGGCGAACGATGTTTTTTAGAACTCGCTGCTTGACGACAACTATGCGCTTATCGCCACATTGTGTATATCTCGCCGGTCATGTAAGACGATCTGTTTGTGACACTGTAGTACCAAGGGAGACGGTTAGGAACACGGTCTATTAGTAAGCCTCGGGGCGTAACAAATAATTACTTATCGAATATATAGAGTCTCTCCGATTGGAATCTTCCGTTGATTCATGTGCCGCTACAGAATAATATTTTATAGTTTGGTGGAAAAAATAAATGTTTTGCGATTGACCGAAGCATTCGCACACGCCTTCCGCGGTTCTGCTGTATTTTCTAAGATAATGGTATAAATCTTAATTATTTTATAACGATGGTGATGGAAAAACAAAACAAAAAAAAATAAAAAAGAGCTGGTAGTCGTCGTCTATTTCGCGAGATAAAGATAAGAAAGTATGCTTTATTGTAGCGATATTGGGAAAAGATAACAAATTATGTATAAATTTGGGATACGAACGTTTCATTATTCAAATTTTCGTTCACAGTAAATTATCCTAATGGCGATAATGTTGCTTGGATCTCAACAGTTATCAATCAATTTCAAAATAATTACTGAAATTATGATATAACATAATAGTCGGAGCGTTTGGAATTTCTTGTAAATTACCGGGTGTCTGAACGAGTTTAACGCGGACAGAGGCGTTTCAAGAGAAAATAATTAAAGCTTCGGCCGGTGAATTTGAAATCCCATCAATTTTTGAATATTCATTAACGAGACCCGGATTGCATACTAAAATAAGCTTTATTATTTTCCCTCAACTATGAACTTTTTCGACAGAATAATCAACTAGCATATTAATCGAAAACTGCTCCATTTCCAGGATTGTAAACATTTACTCCGTATTGAATATTCAATATCAGATGTGACCAATATATCTAAGACAGCAATATTTCATACGCGCGTAATTGTATAAAAATCGTATATGTTATTATTAAAAAAAAAAGATACTGCAACTGTCGTGAAAGAAATGGACGTTTTTGAAGTACGTGCTAGTACGTAAAATTAGCAAATCAGGTTTCGTTGTTTATTCGTCTTGCTTCTAAAGAACATTTACCAGATATTGGACGCAAATACACGTATTGTTTTCTTTCAACGCTTTCCATTCATTGGATTCTTCGGTTACCTTCTTTCTATTTTCATCGCGAGTACACATTCGTGTATGAATTGTTACATTCTCGATAATCAATACGCAATTTCTTTGCATAGAGACTAGATATATTAACCTACTAAGGACCGAGCAATGAAATAATGCGTGAAAGTTGCGCGATATTATTGAAAAATGTAAATAACTCATTTTGTAATTATTCGAGTTATTCTTTCGTACTTCAGTTATTAGCTTACGATATATTACGGTTTATTTCAAGTATTTCTTTCATTTATATGCCGATATCTAGACTGCAGCTTTTTATGCAAACTTGTACTTTTATGAATTTAAAAAATGGAATGCAGGCAAAAAATCGTTCCACCTGTTGGATATCATAACACGTGTTAGATTTTGAATATTTTATATATTTTTTGTAAATAGTTAAATTTATCTTTCGCAGAGAAGTTGGAAAACGCCTATTATGCACATCCTATGACCAAAATTATCAAGGAATTAAATCAGGGAACAACTCTTATGTTTTCTACTACGTTTCCTCGAGCGCATAATTTTCCATGCTCGTAAATAACGTCGGCATAATGTTTAAATGAACGCATATAGAGGTCTGAGTTCCCTGGAAAGACGTTATTAACGTTTCTGTTTGAAAAAATGATTTTTAAAGTACGCGTACACCGAGTAAATGCATGCGCGACAGTAAATTACGTATCTTCAAGCGACAGAAACTTAGTTCTCTCTGGCGGGAGTTGGCATTAATGGCACAGCGAGTCACTATCATGCATGGTGCAAACTTGGAAACCTGACAAAAAGTTATCACCTTGTTTTTGATTACGTAGAACGGAGAATTTCGGTGCAAACGTTTGTTAAAACATTTAAAGGACACGGCCGGTGTTCAGTCGCAGTAGAAACATGAAATACGTGAAAAAGAGAATGCCGTGCATTTTTTATATTGGCCCCTTCTGGCATTGTAAAACATATTTTAATCCCCTGAAATCTATATACAACTCATTTTTTTAAAAGAAGCATCAGACCCCGTTGCTGCATTGTAGTTATTAAAATGTCCTGTATATTGCGTACATATTTTATATCTTCTATTCATATCCTTTTTCCGATTTTTTAAATCATTTCGATATGCATTTTGAGCCAAAGAGTTTTTGTAAATGATTACGTTCAATTATTTATGTCATTTTGCAATCGAAATATCTATCTATACGCTGAATTTATAAGTTGATGGAAAGATCGGTTATATTTTTCATTTCTCAGTGAATATCTACGTTTATTGCGTATTATTCGATCTCATTGTTTAGAAATAACTTCTTATAATAACATAAAATAACATACGATACATTGGTAAAATGCATACAGCACAATACAATACTTTTATTGTTGAATGTATCAGATAAGGTAGATTTTGTTTGAAAGCCATAATGTTTGATAGGGTATGGTTGTTGTAATATATCCGATTCGATACCGTGTTCTCTCCTTTCTTCTCTGTTTGTGCGAGTGTATTTCCTTTCAGAAACATGCTTTATCTAAAAATCTGTATTTCCTAACATTGACGTGTCGCTAAATCGTGGAATATGGCATTATCTTTACTTACAGTCACTGAATAAAATTATATAAAATACATCAGCGTACGCAATTTCTCGAAACATTTCTAATTTCCATTTTCGATCCGCCAGTAATATATTGAAGCGATATATCCTCATTTGCTGTTGCACGTTCGAAACTAGATTATTTCGTAAATTATTTTGATGGAATTCGTAAGTATTTAGCACGTATAGTATCGTATATAAATTTTGCCATTTATAAATACACAGTTTATTCAATGATAACAAAGTTATGAATTAGCGCACAACTGGAATTTTAAGTTAACGCACGACAAACGTAATAAAAATGTTAAAAAATCTTAATAAATTCTAAATTCAAACGTCAAAAACATATTTTATGCAAATATTAATATTATCATGAAAGATTAAGTTATCCACTTGTAGGACCATTTCAATGTGGACCTTTGGAAAAGTCGATTTTTCTAGCATTTTCTTGAAGAATATAATTCAAAAATATGTATGTGTACAAAACTTAATGATATCGTTTGAAGGGCTGCTTGACATTTTCAGGTCGTTAAAAATCTATTGCGTAATTACGTATTATTGTTAGGAAGAAATTGCTTACGTATTTTCAAGCTGCAAAGAAATAAGTTCAGTGTTATTCATGTGTCCGAATATTATTGCGAATAACCGTACATATTTAATGAATAGTATAGCACGTGTCAAAATCGGTATAGCCACATATTGTAAGCAGCTACGTCGGTGGGCCATTAATTACACCGACTAATTCCGCGAATTGGTCATTAAGGATCAGCTGTTCCGCACTTAATGTCAAGCTAACCGCGCAGTTCACTTCGTTCCTGATCCAACGATAGTCAGTGTTCCTTCGTACGACACGGGACACTGTAATTGGTTTGTTGGAGCTTAACTAACTACCGGATAAAGTCGAACGAACCGGCCGCCGTTTAAGCACGGATTATCCAGAACGAGGTGAACAATATTTACTGCTAATTGCCGGGCTTTAGTTTCCCCGATTTATTTCCGCGATAAGAAAATCTGGCAAACACGCAGCTGCCCATAGGGTCCTCTTTTTTTCGACCAAGTATTTTTATCTAATTTTGACGCTATCAGTCTCTCTTCCCTTACACTGACACACTGATTTCCATTGGAGATTTGTCACTTCGAAGCTAGGATTTTTATGGAAATCTAACACCTTTTTCGAGTACCAGGAATGAAGGAAATTATTGATATTATAATAAACATATTTTTCTAAGAAAATTGTTAGCTTTTGTACGCTCCTTTTATAAGGATTTGGATCTGCAAGGTTTTTAAATGAACGTTGTAGAGAATTCGAGTTCGCTGTTTAAATATGAGATTGGAAACCTTTCTCTTTCCATTTTAAATCTCTTAAAACGAATTTAACAGGATGGTATGAAACGAGAAAGTGGTTTCAAGGATCTTATATTTTACGTATGAAAAGAAAAGCATCGTTAACGTGAACGTGTCTTTAGAAACGTAGCGGCTAATTATTTCTTTGGCCGTTGAACATACAAAGAATACCTAAACGGGGACGTTCAAGCGATGCGTATGTAAAATTATAAATTCCCGAGTACATAGAAAATTCCTACGTCTTTTTAAACGCTTAACAAGGGAGACCCAATTTCACAGTGGGCAATATGAATTTTTATCATGGAACTCGACTTATTCACTGAGTTATCTCCGCTGCAATTCCAGATCTTCGTTCGTCATAAAAACGCTACATAATTCGCGCGTCGTACGGAAGATTTAATCTCACAAATGAGATTCGAATACTGGCTCACCCAGGACGGTGCATTAAACAGGAATATTCTGCGAGCTTAAGCACACCTTTTGCCAAGAAAAAATTAGCTCATTCGAACGTGCCCGCGCAGAGAAAACGAAACTGCCGCTGATCTAGCAATTAACTCACCTGGAATTCTGCCAACTATTTATATCGCGCTATTATCATACGTTTCGTTCCGAGACTAGGCCTAAATAGTTATGCTTATCTTATCATAATTTAGACATTGCTCGACGAATTAAAATATTCCAACTACATATCCTAATAAGATTTTCGTAACGCGTTTATTAGATTGAACGTGGCAAGTTATAGAAAAAAAACATCTGAAGGGTTTGTTTAATCTTCTATTTTGTATTATTGAAAGATGATTATTTTATATTTTTCTGGAAAAGGATATTATACAATGGCTCTCGAAAGTATTCGATTACTTACCATAGGAAACTTTTATGTAAATGTAGTAACAGCGACAGTATTAAACCACAAAGCAAATGAAATAATCGATTTTATTATCGTAGATTAATAAACGCAAGGAAATTCACACCACTCTATAGCGCGTAGATTTTAATTTCGGTATAAAAAAAATCATTTATTTTCACTTGCGTTCCGCTTTCTCTAAATTCGCACATTTCTAAAATTTTATAATGCAACAGAACAGAAAATAAATAAATCCATGAAATTTAAAATGTTAAAAATTAATGATGCGACCGATGTTACAAACAACGATTCGTATTTTCAACGTGCTGAAGGCCACGCGTGAAATAAATTACTTTCAGTTACGTCGCTCTTCAAATACATGTGCAGCGTGTTAAATTTAAAAATTGTTGCCCTATTAAAAAAACAGAGAATGTAAGTTGTCAAGTTTCCTCTTCGTAATATTTATTTGTATTTTATTCGTGGGAAATTATGTCCAAACTTACAACAGGATCACCCGACGTTTGATTCTCACGAGCTTGAAATGATTCTGACGGCAGCCTGGATAGTTGCGGGTCCATGATAAGCCTCACGTTGACAGTGCTCTTCCACCACCTATACCACGGCGACACCTGGTCCTGACGAAAAGAAAAATGAGTTGACTGAAGTGGCGAAGGCAAAGGGGAAAATCTGTACAAGCGGTCGTTCTTTTCTGGTCGATTTAAATTATCTAGATAGTTTCGGTTGTCACGGCCAAAAGACACTCTGCTCGATAAATTAGACCAGAGTGGCTTCGAAGTGGCCAGGCTTCGAGCTAGTCTGATCGAAACCCGAGCGAAACTGATTCCGGGATGTCACGTATTCAAGATAATTCTTAATTAAATGTGCACCGGCTGGATTTCGATTCGACTACTCGACGGGAATTGAATTTATGCAACCAGGAACAAGATTTTGCTTGAAATTCTTGTCCCGTTTCTGTTGAGATACTCGCTTCAAAGATGTGATTTACCCTTTCTAGGAATCACTTGCTCCGGTTTCCCTGTAATCTGTTACTTTATACGTATTTTCCGTAATGATCGTGGTATCGAGAAACGAATGGAATTACGTGATGGGAATTGAAATTGAAAGTTTTTGTAGAATCAGAAAATTTCCCAAATTTTTCCAAATAGCACTGTTTAGTATCGTAACGATACAAACACATCTGTGCCATTTTGTATATATCAAATTGGAATGAAATATTTTGTACACTTTCGTACAGTAGATTCCATAACGATTATCTGATCATTCGTGGATATCAATAGTATTTGAAATTTACTATATGAAAGCAATTCATTTTGAATGTTAAAAACATTGTTTTGCTTTCGAACGCAAACTTGTATGTTTTTTATTTATGTTATACTATATGTGCTATGAAAAGTATTTCATACCATTTGATGAAATTTATCGTAGACCTCTTCATAATATGAATGTGGAATATCATCTAAATTAGAGATTTTTCACGTGAACAAGTTAACACTTTTTTATGGAGAATATCGAGCTGGGTGGACGAGTGCGTTTAAAAAATATGAGACATTTAAAAAACGAAATTGACTTTCGTATGCTCTCTCTCTCTCTCTCTCTCTCTCTCTCTCTTTCTTAAAATTAACGATATCGTATGATGCATCTGTAGAAGAAGATCATTCGATTTATATGTGAAATATTTTCGACATTATCGATAGTTTCGAGTTAACTAGTGCTCCGACAAATAAACAGCATACGTGAGGGTGCAAGTTATTAGATATTTTGTTATCAGCTATCGGTGTCCAATATCATGAAACATTGGACGTAAACCATGTAATATCAAGTATAAAACGACAGCAGAAATTCCACCGCGAGTTCGCTATATTTTTATAGCTTCTATCAACCGTAGTCAAGATCCAAAGGATGAAAGGAACTGCTAGTGATTCCTGGTACGGCCAGCTCTTTCGTTTTTCAATATCTTGCTGCTCTTTTTACAATCCAACTCCTTTCTTTTTGCCCTTTTCCTCCATTTTTTTTGTCTTTCACGTTCTTCGTGTCTTCGTTACTTTGTCCCGCCTTCTAGTCGGGGCAATTTTATAACAGCTTTCTTCTTTGTAAACTCGAGAACTCGGACCGAGCTGTACTCAAGAAATATAGTCAGAAACTGACGTGTAATTTTCTGCCTCAAAGCGATTGTCTTCTTTAGACATCAACTCGATTGTACGTTGGAAATTTTCATCGATGTTTCCCTTCTTCCGCTTTATCTTTCTTAAATCTCTGAAAAGTTATGGGAATCGTAGTTTCTAGTGCGTTACATTGAGAAATAACTTTTACAAGAGTCGATCGATGCGTTACAGTGAAGACACACAAAGGCAATTTGCCATTGATCGTCTCAGTTACTTTACGCATCGATATTCTCTCAGCTAAGTTTGTTTCTCTTTAAGATCGCGAGGATGTCTTTTCAAATTCCTTCACTTCTCTCTCTCTCTTCCCTTTCGATACTCAAATATCAAAAGTTGCAAATATAAATATATCTTACACAGAAGATTCCACAGAAAATGCAAACGAAATTTGCTGTTTCATATATACATTCTAATATCCTATTCTATTTTACCAAACACTGACCAGCCAAAAATTTCATTGCAGAAATTTCTTTTCTTTTTTTACAACCAGTGTTCTCCGCGGACATGTACTATTATCATGGAATTTTGTTTAAAACTAGAAATAATCGAACCGTGTCCTACGAGGAAGAAAACCAGTCAGCGACAAACTTTATTAACCGGATATCTGTCGTTCCATTTACCAAATGCACGCCTTCGCGTGTCTTTCGCGTTATTTTCTTAGCCAGAAAGAGTGTGTCGCGGCGCGTTTGTTCCGGTTCACTTGGCTGACGCGTTCCATTCACGCAGTCAAGCGTTGGCTCACCTGTTTCACCTCTCGGGCCGCGACTTAATGCATCCGCTCCGAGGCAGCTTGTTATCTGGGTCGGCGGAATCGTGTCGCATAAACATAAACCGCGAAAGACAGTCGCAGCCACCACACGGGCGCATCGTAAAAGGCCGTCGACCTAGACCTGCCTCGGAGCTACCTCGAAATGCGCCGTGTCTCTAGCGGCAACTGCTGCGATATTTTTACCCTCGAACGAAATACTCGATACACTCGGCGTCGTGAGCTTGAAAATTCTCGCGAAGAAACAACGGGCGTGAATAAAACGTGGGCTACGTTTACCTCAGGGGAAACCAGGTTCGTTCCTCGGGCGGAAACGAATTTGGAAACGCGTCGCTGCTTTTCAGAGACGCCTCGTTCCGGGATAATTGCGTTTCCCTGGCAGGAGAGTCTTTTAACCCCCTGGCTTATGGCTATGCAGTCGTTCCAGTAACGGAGATTATGATCGAATTGCGGTAAACAAGGCTTCCATTTGTGATTTCCGTATTTGCGTTGGAACATTGGGTCTGCACAGGTTCTAATGTGTGGAATTTAACAGTAACAGGTGTATTTAATAACGACAGAGTTGTTTTAGATTGGACTTAGATTTCCTTCGATTGCCATTTCTGCTTTCTTCAACCTTGTTGCGATTCTCGAATTTTTGTACGCGTGGAGGATGAAGGTACACTTATCATAGACAACTTTCATGTATCTATATATTGCATTTATTAAGTGTATGAAACCTTTTAAAATTTCATTGACACACAACGTGCATAATTATGTTCATCAAAGCTGGCTACAATTATTCGAATACTTTCATGAGCCACTGTATTTGTCAAAATCGGCACAAGCTCCATTATTCTCCCTATAAAATATTCGTATGTTTAAGCGAAACACGTCAAGACCCGATAAGAACAAAGGTGATGAGTCACGAGTTTCCGTTTGGCCACCTCGCGAATACACCGGATGGATTTACAGTTGCGAGAAAGAAAAAATGAGACGCGGTACCATTAAAGGGATTACTCGCGGCAAGAATATGCCTAGAATTTCTGCGAAAGATCGGTCCGTGGCTGACACAAAAAAAAATTCGCAAGTTCTCGAGATTACGCCGGGGCCATTAAAAAACTTGTTAGGAACCGCGTTACTTATTGTAATTAGCATTGCTGTCTATAAATATATATAAGGCGTGCTATCGACTGTTAAACTGAGAAATAAAATAGTACATCTTGAGAAGGTACTTCGTCCAAGAATGTTTAAAATGCCCACTTTTTTGGCACGGTAATCGCTTTTTTCGTGTACGTTATTTATCAGATTTACCGGTTGCTTACAAAGCTAACCCAGCAACAACCGGTCGGTTAATTGCAAGAACGCGACCCGTCGCTGGGGATGGCAAACAGGAGTTAAATACGTTTTATTACAATACCATTGCTGGTTAATGCTTATGTGTATAGATCTGCGCCGTACGTCTTTTAAGGGCAGTTTTCATTACAGATAGAAGCAAAATGAGATAAAGTAATTATTTAAAGAAACGTAATCAGTCGATGGAAGAGCTGATATTATGAATATTTATTGCCACAAAGCAATCGGTTTGAGGAAGTAGGAGGTTATCAAATTTTATATTGTTTTAAAAAAAATAATCTTGGATTCAAACGACGCTTTGGGTTAAAATATTCGTGATTAGTTTAGGGATTTTTATGAAAATTTATATTTTTCTAAACAACTGTAAATCGAATGGAATTTAACTAATATTTGATTTTGAATATTTCATATATTTTTGCATATTTGTATATTCTTCGCATTTCTGCATCTTTACATTGTTAAGTTTTCGTTTTAAATCTTTAAATTTTCCATAAATGCATAAACATCTCCAGTCTACTTATGATACTAAGGTAGAAAGTAACATTTCCCTTTATGTGCGGAGATGTTACATACATACATATTTTGAATTAAAAATATAATTACCTTCCCGAGTAAATAGACCGTTGTAATGTAACCCAGTACCACGATGGTGAGAAAAAACCATATAGCTCCTCTTGTCCAGAGTTTAGAAATTCCAATCTTATTTCCCTCGATGACGAAATATTGCATGCCTACGTTTTAACAGGCGTATAAACGTAATTAACGTATTTTCAGTTATAATTTTATCGCAGTCAGAGAGTCAAATTTTAATCTACGTATCTACGTATTTTAATCTACGAAATAAACGTAAATTTTACCGTAATTTTGCTTCGCTACTTGTTATTGCAAATTGACTCACCTAAGAGACAAACTGTTACCAAACCCACAGTAACGACGGAAAGTAATGTGAAGATAAGCAAATCTGACTGTATGTTTCTACGATTCCTGGGGTGAGTAATCCATATCCTCAACGATTCTGGCCTGAAGGTTCCCATAAAAGTGATCACTATACAGGTCGAAAACAAGTTGAATGTCATGTGTTATTTTCTATGCAAAATCGAGTATCTTTCATCAAATATTCCACATTTATTTTAATTTAAACCACAATTCAATGGATAATCATTATCACGCTAGCAATATTATTTCTTTTTTTATTTTCGTTCTGAAAACTTTTATACCGTCGGTACTTAATTCTTAATCGTTCAGGGAATCAAACCTCGAATGAGCAAAACGCGTGTAATTACAATCTTAAAATATGGAATTTTGAAATTTGATGCTTACCATCGATAACGAGGTGTTTCGATAACATTGAAGTGATAACGGCATAATTCGCAATAAGATCGGCACGACTGATTCAACCATCTTTCCAAACATGCTAAATGCACGTAAGCCAGCGATCCTTTGCATCTACACAAATTATGTTTCATTCTAGGAAAATATATAAGTATAACAAACAGCATTGAGAAAGTATTTCATGTACATGACAAAGATTCAGTATTTTCGCAAAATGAAGTGTTTTTTGTATGTGGAATTTCTGTCAGTCAAACATATATTGACTTTTCCTATAACTAAGAGAGTAAAAGCTTTACATATAAGAATATATGGTCAGAAAGTTTATAATTAAAATAGCATAAACTAGAGGAAAAGAATAAAAAACTGACAAAAGACGTAGGTATGTGCGATCTTTTATTCTTATTATTTGTTATACATACTATATACCGATCGTACACAGCGTATCTCGCGCAAGTTGAAACATACACCGAGCAACGCCTAATTCCATTCTCAAATTTCTGACAAATGTGACGTAGAAGCCAATTTTCTCATATCCTTACACTGTTCCTTTTATCGTTACAATACCTTTCTCTGGTGTTCTCACGTTGCTTTTACGTCCCTAGAGTCTTTTTCCTGCTGTCCTTACGATGTTTTTTATTACTAGAATCCTTCGTTCCGCGGTCGGGATTGATAAAATTTTTCCCAGAATCACCCACGATAGAATTATTTGCTCGAATATGGAAATTTTCCTACATCCCAATTTCACCGTAACAGTGTGTTCTTCTATCAAGTAAAGTACTACCAAAATAAAACTCGTAGCTTAATAGATTACTTCCTGTCACTGTTTCGAGATTGACAGTGTCCAAGTAGTAGTTTAGACCGGAAGGAAGTCCCTCAGAAATGACCGCAGAGGTCAGGTAGTCGCTATGAATTATTTTGGAGAAAGTAACCGCTAGTGTCACCGCTAACTGACCACAGAGTGGACGTCGTTTAAACCAGGCAGTTGGCAGCTTTGGACATTCGGAATTAATTAGAATTGTCCGTGAAAAACGCATGCCATCCTACACAGAACTTTGGCGATCGATACTACTCTACCTGCAAGAGCATCTATCACCAACCTGCTGTTCCGCGGTATACGCCTATGCTAAACTTCGTAGTGCCAGCGAAGTCAGGAGAAGATTCTATAGTCCAGAATAAGATGAAAATCAAGAATGACAAAATTATGTTGGAAGCTTCATTTCTAAGAAAATCTACTTTGAGAACTTGTGAAACTTGTGTGAATTTAGTTATGAAACACTCTGACCTGCACGAGTCACGTGCTTCGATCATTACTGGTTGATCCAGTTTCTATGACTGTCATTAAATACTTGTTTCATTGCAAGTTTGGAGCGTGATTTAAGGACAAATCCAACGGATAGAAGGAACGATTTATTTCGATTAAATATTATTTATATCGTCATCTGGGACAAATGGAGGCGAAAAGTAAGCTAGTTCTTTGCTCGTAAGGTCACATTTTTCTTAACGAATCGACGGTCGATTGAATCTTGCATTTTACGAACGTGTCGCAAATTCGCATAATAAAAGTGTTCGCGCATACATCACGGTCTGCGCTCGATCTTATTTCCTTCTGGAGTATTCAGACTCCTTATATTTCACAGTAACATTCGAATAAGAAGAGAAGTTTAGTAAGTTTGAAAATTACGATCGCGACCATTCAGCGAAAGAGATTTGCATACGACAGTTGTCTTACGTTTCACACGCTCTCTTAGTTCTCTCTTTCTCTTTTCATTTGATTCTATGAGAATTTCTTTCTTTTTCCTCTATTTTCTTTTCTTTTTTAGTTTCCACGAACCGAGCGTCTTTAATCACTTCGGGAGCGCGTTTCTCGAATTATTCGTTTCCGTGTTCCCGAACATGTTTTCATGCAAGACCACCCTTTTTAACACCATAATTCTCACGGCAGGTGTTAAAATTACGCTGCTACGGGAGCGTCGTTTCGCCGCCTGGTGAAACGCATCTTATTCAACTTCGTCGGAAGCATGTTTGCCTACTTTAGTAGGTTAAGACGGTTCTTTCAAGCGAGTACCCGCCGAAAGACACCGTTGAATAAGCTGAATCACGTAAAGTCTGCGAAATTTATACTTGCCATAATTCGAGCGGACTTCGTCATGCGAGTTGGAAGCCGGCTGATACAAAAAGACGAGATGTGCTTCTGTTTTGCTAGGGAAATTTACCGTATAAGCAGTTCTAGCGTGTGTCTATTGAAGATACGAGGAGGTTGACTTAAACTAAATGGATGTCTGGTTTGAAATAGCAAGCGGAGCAGATAGATCCACATTTTTTCCCCAGTTATTATTAATGAATGTGTAACAGGGAGACGCTTGTGAAATTAATAACAAACACGCTTGTATAATTTTACATTATAAACTTTCACGATGATCAAGTGACGTAATGCGACGAGGTTCTTCGGGTTTCAATCGTCTTTTTAATCGTACATTTTATTCTCGCGTTCCAAACGTTCCACTTCGTCTTTTCAATTTCAGCTCTATCTCGAACATTATTATTATTATTATGAAATATCTCTGAATGTGTGAAAATTTGTACAACCAGTTAATTTCAACGTCCAACGATTTCTTTCTAAGAAAAATAAATACTAATTATCTTTCCTGACCTTAATAAATTCTTTGTCCACATTCTAACTAAACTTGCTAGAAAAGTTGACAAGTTTCATAAATGGAGTAAAAGCTTTTCCAAGTTATCAGTATGAATAGCAGAAACAAATTTATATATGCACGCAATTAACAATTAACACAAATGTGTATTTTATATTACAGGTAAGAACCGGCGCGTCAAACCGTAAACTAATGTTCACGTAAAACCTGCAAAGTGGTAAAGTACTTTATTCCAATGGTCTTATTTTACTCTGCAGTTATACGATCTCATTTTGCGCATTTTGGTTTTTCAATTTCAAACTGAAACCATTTAATCCCATTCAGACCGTTTCCATTTACCATGAACGAAGTAGGTTACGGATAAACAAGGCGCGCAGAAATTAAGAGAAAAAGATGATAGAACGTAACGATCGTTCACACGAGACTCGAATGAATTACTTTCCACCGTGTAAATGTGAAGTACGTTCTGTATGTGTATTTACGTTATGGAGCGGATGATCTCTTACCGCGTAGGTCGTCCAAGTTAATTAATCCATTTCAGTCGGAGAATACTGTTCCTGGACAAACAAACTCTAAACATCCATGCGGATGACATTCCACGGCTCGTCGGTTTCTCTTGGTCTCTGTATCGCGAAGAGAATTTTAAATATGCGTTTCATTACTTACGCGCGTTCGCGATTTCATAGCTGGCCAGGAAACGAGATGCGTTTAAAGAATTCAGCGTACCTATTATTCAGCCCTTTCAGTCTTCTCCGACGAGACGGTCGTGTAAAAGAAAACTCGAAAAAAATTCTAAAAAAAGAAGTAAATGGGAAGACAGGGAAAACGCACCTCGCGTGTACGAACAGTGATTTTTCTATTTTGCTCGAGGTGCTGCACGTAGATAACGTTTCCATTAACTTGCTCTACTCCTTTAGAACGCGCTTCATGTAACTTGCTCTTTGCTTTCGTTTTTTCTTCTATTCTTTTTTTTTTCGTAATTTAAATTGCTTCATCGTTATATATTTTGCACGGATGTTTGATATGTTTAATATACTTAGCGCATTATTAGGATCTCTTTGTGTTGTTTGTGGAGATCTTATGCGAACGAGACCACGTTAGTTTTTAACATTGTAACGTAAGTGGCGGATCAAGTTTGCGGACAAAGAAGGCCGGTGTCTTTTGAAACTAAATTAAAAGGTACAGAGATCAGGTTTCAGACAAGAATTTACACAAGAATTTGTCGTTATAGTAACAAGTGTAATAAAGTTAGAAGACTAATTAACTCGACATTATACAATTGTAACGTAAACTGTGCGCTACTTTTGCGGAACTTCGTCTAACTACTTCGACTAACTTCGGAAGATATGTGTATTAACCTGTTTCATGGAGTTTACAAACAATCTTAGTTCTTATTATTACTGAACAGATAAATGCTACATCTAAATCTTTATACGAGCCTATACTTTCAAGCTAAGATCCGTAAAACAACGATTGCGATTAACCGATTACTAGAAGAAGTTTTGATCTCATATGCTACTCATATTAAGTCGACTAGGTATAATTCGCTGCTTTGAAAATGCTCAATTTCCACAATGATGAATGGATAAATAATTGAATTTTTGAATCCAGATCAGATTCGGTTAAACTTTTGTCAATAAAGTCATATCATTCGCGTCTCATTATGGTGAATGAAATTTCGAAATGTTTTATCACGCGTACAGTACGTACAAATAAGAGTTCTCTGTGATAAATGTACAAACACTTTCGTGAGCCATCTATCTTACTAATAATATATTAGATTATCCGAAAAGTGTCTTTCTTTCGCAAACGTGTTTTTTACAACAGTGCACCTTCATACAAACGTAAAACCAAGTCTGTGAAATGTTTATCTCAACAGAACAAAATGGATTGTACGTAATTCGACAAAATAATATAAAACAAAAAACGTTGTACGTCTATTGTTTTCTCATAAAACGAAATAAACTTTTCCGACAACCTAATACAAATCCAACTCGCGCCATTCATCTGAGATTTCTCCCTTACTCCGGCGAAAAGCAGCCATATCGAAGCCTACCGCAAGACCTGTTAAAATCAATCACGTATTCAAGAAAGACTCCTCTGAGATTTGTAGCCGTCTCTCGTGCCGAGTATATGTCCGATCCGATTCTAATCCAGACATAGATAGGGCTCAAACGCAGCTCTCGCAAGGGATCCATCGCGACCGTGCTAATCTCAATGACGAATTGCATAAGCAGGTCAGCGTGCACGTGGGCCTCTGTTAATCCACGTGAACAGGCTCGCGGACTGTCACTTTTGTTCGACTCATCGTGCATTCGAGTTACGCAACGCCACGAGATTAAATAATGGCGACGCGCCCCGACATAAACGTACGAAAGTGTTACGTAAACGTACACGTACGAATGTAAATGTGTACATGTAACAGACGAACGCTCTTGACGGGCCCTTAGACGCGTCGCGGCGCTTTCAGACGCAAGAACGCGACGGCAAGGTGACGCAACGTTGGGCGAAGCCGTGGGACGAACGAAGGAAAGAAATAGGTCGCGCGTACGCGTGTCATTCCACGAGAATTCTCGTGAGGGCCACCGGTGAGTTAAGTTTCTCGCGGCGTGTCACTCCGGGCGGGAAGAGGAGCAGGGAAGCAGAGGGTGCGGGAAATAAACGGCCAGGGAAAGCGTGGAAAGAGTAGAGAGAGAGAGAGAGAGAGAGAGGAAGAGTAAATGGCAGGTGGCTGAAGGAAAACGGGTGAAAACAGGCAAAACCAGGCTAGAAAAAGGGGAGAAAGGAAGAAAAGGGAAATAAAAAGCGGAGAGGGGCATAGCGCACCGCTGAGATTTTTATTCACACATTGAAAACACTGTGGGTGTCCCATTCGGCTTTAGCGGGTTGCCGCGGTGAGATTAAAATTGAAGAACACCGGGACGTGTTTTCAATTCGATTAAGAAGGGTTAGAAGCATCGCGGGGTTGCAAGGTTGTGGTAAGCAAGCGGTTCGTGCAAACGGAGTTACCAATTGCGAATAAGGGATCGTCTCATCAGTACTGTGTTTTATTGAAACGATTTATAGCGGGGATAATGTTCATAGATTTACCTCGTGAGCATCGTTGGGGCTGTTAAAAGGAAAGAAGAATGATTCTAATTTTTACTCCGTGATCGCGTTCCCCTCTTCCACTAAAGAAATCTAATTCCAAGGAAACGCGGTGGTTGTTAAATGAGACCCAAGGGAACGTTTTGCCACAAGTTCTGCCACAATTCGTTCATTTTCTTTAAAAGTCTTTTGCTTAGGAACAAAAGTGTTAATATTCAAAAGTGTTAATAATAATATATACAGAAGTATCATTATTATATGATATAAAATCGTAGTATAATCTTTAGATTCTTCTAACACAGGGCTGCCTCACTAGTTTACAATTGTTAACTCTGAAGTTATCTTCGCCGTGTTTCGGATTTCCATAGAAATTGTCAAAAATTGAGAGTATTTCCCTCGTATTTTGTAATATCTATTACTTGGCAAAAGCTAGTACGACCAATTGGTTAGCTGAAATCTAGTTTTCGCGTCGTTTTGCACGAGAGACAGAGAACAATACTGTGGTTCAAAGTACGCGCTTAATGTGCGTAGCCGTGTTTGACGTGATTATTTTAGTCTTGTGAAAATACGCGTTAGTGAAATGTACATATCTATCGGCAAACGTGCACGTCATTGCATTCGATAAATTTGTGAGTATAATTCTGAAAGGATTTATTTCTACCAATAGGAATTGTTCCCAGCATTGGAGTGTTTGCCACCTGTTTCGACTTTCGTTTAAACAAATCACGATATAGTAAATATTCCATCGTATTAGCAAGCCGTGTAGAAACTAATTTATTTGCTAAATTCTTTATTTTACCAAAATAGGCTTATCGGTCAGATTCGTTCCATGAATCGTTTTTTTTTTTTTTCATTTCTAAGAGGAAAAACTGTTTATGACTTCTAAAGTATAAATTTTTCGATTAACGAAATCTAACCACTCACAAAGTCTACCACTTCAAATCCTCAATTAGACATTAGTCTCGTCCGAGGTAACAGAGATCGCGTCGGTAGTTAATGAATTAGTTTCGAAAGGCCTGGCGTCCTTGAATTTCAAACAACGTCGTCTGCTCAACGTTGATGGGATTTCGCAGTAATTAGTTGACACAGGATAATCATTACTTAATCGGGCAACGCGAGGATTAATTAGGATTCACGGTCCCGGAATTTTACTTGCAAAATTGTTTGCCCATCCTGCCGGACATTGTAAATGTGGGAATAGCAAGTGGCAGAGAAATGGACTACCCCATTTTAAGACTGAGTTTAATAAGTTTATGTGCTTACGCGATTCAATATTGGCGTTCCGGATGAACTTTACATCGGTGAAATTTCATTGCTCGTAAAGTAGCCAGATAATTAGCGAGCAACGGTGGAATTTTCGAGCTATTAAGGCGAAATTTTTACTAGTGTACACTCGCACTTTTGATCTCGAAAGACGTTTAAAAATGATGGTCAACGTTAAAACATGGATGGAATATATTGAGCGATTTGCGTCAAAGGTCTGTTATTAACAAATTTCGATAAATCTTATCGAAGCAGAATTATAATATACAGGATATCTTAGGTTTTTTCTAGAAAACGAAATTAATACATTGTCGTTCCCTACAAAGAATTCTGTTTTCTTATCTTTTGATTTTATATGTTTTCTGTTTGACTTGTAATATCTGAAGAAAGGTACGAAGTTACTGAATTGTTATTAATTAGCTACAGATTGGCACAGCAATTAAAATGGTTCGTAATCGCAATATGCTAAAAGTGAAAAAATTTGGAAATTGTGTTTGGTAAACTAACGTGCCTTAGCTCGCGTTCAATTTCAGCGAATTGGAATCGTTAGTACGCCTCTAAACGTCGATTTAACTTTAAATGAGCGATTAAGTCAAGATCTATGTGCTAAATCCGTACCTAACGAGCACGAATCTACGTAGTAATATTGTTAAATCAGTAAAAAATATCGCGAGTTCGTCTGCTTCTTCGGAATTAACAAATTCTGAAATTAGCTTAGAGATAAGGCATTGCAAAAATATCAAATGAAATTAATATCTAGCGTGCGAGAATAGTTAGAATGAAATGCGAGTATATCTAGGTAGGCTAGGAATTTCCATTTTTTAAAATTCAACACAATAGTTTTCACAGTGCTTGCAGTACTCTTTTCATTTTGAGTTTATTACTTGAAAGCCTGAATTTTTTTTTCAAATATTTCCGCAAGACAAACGTGTCTTTAGTGAAAGAGATTCTAGAGAGTTTTACACTAATTGAAGTTGCTGTGCATTAATGATCGCATGATCCATAGCACTGTCATTATTAAAATCTCATTAAAAAATGAAATAATAATTCAAAAAATGAAATTCAAACATTCTAATAAAGACATTCCAATGAATTTCATTAATCCGCTATTAAAATTCTATCTCAACGAAATCTAACATTTTCTACATAATCGCAAGCACTTTGGTCTTCAAATATAGTCTTCGATGTACATCATATAAAGTGTAGCTTATACCGCTATTAAATCCTCGAAATGATTTCCAGAAACGGTATAGCTTAGAGTTGAAAGCTCTCATTGAAATTCTCTTGAACACGAAGAACGTACACCACGAAACTCTCTAGAATCTCGAATCTCGGACGAAAGAGCGATCACGGCAAGCACATGGTCAGGGATGAATGTCCCGTAAAATGGGCCAGCCGTTCAATTGGTCGATGATACATTTACCTACAAGGTGAAATGAGCGGCTCCTTGGACGTGTTTGTGTGACATATTCGGCAGACGATGGAACCAACCGAGACCAGGCTGCGGGTAAGCCGGTGTTGTTGGCCGAGCCCGAGAGACATTTGCTGCGTGTCGCAGTCATTTAAATTGCAGGACGAACCCTCGGGGACGGTGACCGGTAGCATCGGGATGCCGTGCTCGTGATCCAAGTTAACTGCAATCGAAGAGAAGGATACACACGAACCGGTGCATATGTATGATCCAGCACGCTCCCTACGCGTTTACTTACACCCTATTCGACGTAATGGCCGGCTTTCTGTGAAATTCGCTGCTTCGAATATCGATTAACACTCTACGGAGTTCGATATATTGAAATGTTTTCGGGCCGATTCCAATAACATGGCGAACAGACTTGAAGATTTTCAAACAAAGGATGTACTCTAAAGTTTAAATGCTACACGCTTATTTGCGTCTGGTTATTTTTGACAAGGTATATTTTATTTGCACGCTCAAATCCAGACCAATACGAGTCTCGGACTAGCAACGAGAATATTGAGATTTCGACAACGAGATAGTCCTCCAAAACGTTCTAATTCTAACTCCGTGCATTCAATGAAATATCATTAAACCAGTCATTAAATATAATGATTTTCGAATGATATTTCATTAGGTTGCTATTTAACTGGAATTAGACTTTCTGTTATCTATAACTTCGCGAGTCTTTTCTACATAAATTGTTCGTCAAGCTCGTTTAATATCGTGACATTATTTTTAATATTACGAAAAAGATATGACAAGGTAGATAGATAAGATACAAAGAAAAAATAATGAAATTTTTCGAACAATTTATTAATTAATTGTTAAGATATTATATAAATTTAAAATAACAGAAACTAAATACAGGAGGAAACGGAGAATATAGTGCATATATATGATGCACCTCGCTTCCCACGCATCTGCGTGTATTTACAGCCTATTAGGCATAATGGCAGGCTTTGTGAGAATTTACTTCCCAGAATTAATCAATGCGAAATCTGATATTGCCCCTTGAATTACAAACAGGATGGTACTATTCGAACTGCAGATCCTTAGTTTTGCGATGACGCTAAATTTCGTTAATATCCCTTAGTCTCTGAGGGAGGGTTCGATAGAGATAATGATTTTACGATACCATGTTGCATGACTAGTATCCAAAGTCCCTTCCTTTGTTTGCAAATTAATATGTACGTCTTTTCGAATTAAGAAATACGTTCAAATTTTGCATGGTAAACAATTGTCTGTATAGCGATATTGAATTATGAAATTTGCCAAAAAATATCGAAATACGGTAAAATAAATATAATGGGAGAAGTTAAGAATTTTTTAAAAATCACACAGAAAGAAATTTTTCTCGAAAATGAGATATTAAATAATGCAATGTATAGTAAAGCGTTGCACGTGTAAATACGATTGCCAGGAATTAATTTAATTTATTTTTCACGTGAGATTCTGTTTACGTTTCTTTCGTCGGTACTTTGACTTTCCCGCCTCCCGTATTTTCCTTTTTTTGTGATGCAGAAAATTGAAATTGCCATTACAGGAAAAATTTGAATTTGCGACAGTGACGAACATTCATGCATTATCGTAAAAAGAAACGCAAGACAATAGAAAAATAAGATTCTGAGACTAATGAGATAAATAAATATTCGTCTTCTAAGGGTAGGAAGTACAACACCTCCGATATTTGGTTACTGTCATAGAATTTTCAATGTTAATGATATGAAGTCAAAAGGGTTATTTTTTGTTTGTATTTCTACGTGATATCCATATCTTCTTCTATATATTTAAATAAATGTACAAAGAATTTTTTATTCGATGTAATCTCGAAGACATAGGAAGCGAATTTCATGTAATGTAAATAACGAATAACACAATCGATCTTCGAACTGGTGAACGTATTATAAAACACATAACCATTACATAAAATGAAATGCAAAATATATAAATAGGTATTGAGTAACGAGTAACTCGTTATAACTAAAAATCCTTCAAATTCGCTTATACTCATATTTATTAAAAGAATAGAAATGGATATTTAGATAAGTATGTACATACCTACTTGCATCACCGATGTGACAAATAGACACTGATGATAAAAATATAACCAAACGAACGGTTTCTCGAGAAAGTCAGACCAAAGGGTTGCTCGAGAATAAGTCGATTCAGTAATTTCTGCAAGATCTGTTTCTTATTCCACGCGATCTTTCCGTATGTAAATGAGACGAAGAAGAAGAGCCAGCTGGAAAAGGGGAAACGATACCGGTTTAGATAACCGATAGAACTGTCAGTTCATCGTAGTGAAACGAGACGACACGCCCTCTTTTTCAGCCAACAGCTCTTCCCTTTTCGTTTTAAAGACAGCGGGCGAACGAAAAAACAAATAAAAGAAAAAACGAACGAATAAACGATAATGTTGAATTTATTGAAAGCTACATACATTGGATACTTTTCTAAAATAGTAATATTAAGAGAATAATGTTAATTGATTTAAACGTTGAACATACGTATTATACTGTATAATAAACCATATAAATATTTTGTTAAATAAAGTAATTAGTTAAAGAAATAATTAACAATAACAAAACAGTGCAATATTTCTGTTCGCCCGAAGTCGAACTCGTGATAACGATTAACTTCGTGTAATTTTATTCTAGATTTGTATAATGGAAGATTAAAAAGTTAGTTAAAATAACAATGCACATTGCTTCACGCGAAAATATTTATAAAATCTTCCGTGCGATACCTCTGTAGCTATGATTCTAAAAACAATATATTTTTCAAATGATTTAAATATTTTACTTGCATTCAATGGAATTTAATTAAATACGTTTAAATTAACCTTTAGTAAACGTAATATATTCGCAGTAAAAAAATCATCTCGCATGATTTATTTGTATATTTGCAATGTTATAAATTCTCATTCATTCTTATCGTATTTTCGATTTTATTTCATTTTCAGTGTTACACATGTTGCCATTGTTTGCTCGATATTTACAAATGTTTGCGAAGCCCAGCCGATTCTTTATTGTTAGCGAGATATAAATTATTAAACAGGATTCACGATCACCAATTTCCAACATATAATGCGACTCGTAATTTTCATTTATTCGTTTTGTTAGATTCGTTAGCTTTCGTTCATTTTTAAACGCAGACGCGACAAAAGGTTAGGGTAGTTTTAGAAAAATGTAAGTAAGTGAAAGAATCAGTGGTAAGAGCCACTTCACCGAAGAAATCAATTTCCAATCTTTGCAAAAATCTCTTATGAATGAAATGAAATTAATACCAATAGATGTTTCGATTTTCGAGGTGCGAAATTGACTTATTAGAAAATTATACTCGGGAAATTGCGGAGCTCGTGGAAAAATCGACATTTTCATCAATGTTATCGACTCATCTGTTCAATTACGTTCACGTGTAACTTTTTAAGCTATTTAACACGGGTGTCATGATAATCGACATGCCACAATCGCGTATATAATCATTTTTATCGGCGTGTCCTGTATAATCGTACTCTCTATTGTTTTACTTTATTAAACATATCAAATAAATTTCACGTTCGTGTTTGTGCAAGCTCTTTATCATTTCTGTTTTTAGGCGAATTGGTCAATCGGTTAAAAAAAAAAAATTACGAATGAAACGTTTTTGATAATGTAGACTAGTGCAAAGATTTTCGAGATATATGCAAATAAATGAACTGAAGAAATCGTTGACAGTGACATTATCCAGGTTTGAATTTATAGTAGGAAAGATATTCAGGGAAAGCAAATCGATACTTGTATCACTGGTACATTGAAAAATAGCGGAAGAAATGTATCTTAAGACGTTGCCCCGGTCATAGGATTATGAAGATTAATTAACTGCAGAAACCGTGCTACGTCGTCGTCGGTAAATTGAATCTCCCAAGTCAGCCAACTGGCTGATTTATGGCACTATTGCATCGAAACTTTTTCCTGCGAAATATCCGGATTTGCATTGCATTAAATGGAAAGGTCTATCACTCATAAGCGATAACCGTCGTCTCTCTAGGATGAGATCCTTTTAACCAGCGATCCTCCAAGTCGTTGAAGCTTCAACAAATCGCAATCGGACCCGAACGCATTAATGAATATATTTTAAGCTTTTGTTATAAATTAAATTAATCTTCTCCATGAATTTCGATCGAAGAAATTTTAAATTAAATTTCTCTGGGATCGAAAATCAATAATGTGATATTGCTTGATATTTTTTCGAGAGCTAAATGACGTTAATGAAAGTACGTAGTGAGAACTGATTCATTTAGCGGAACTGTTTTATCATTTGCAAAAGTGAAAATATCTAATGCTTTAATGATATCAAATATTATTAATGTCAAATGTTTGGTATGGAAAATGAATATTATATCAACATGTTAGTTTCTTTTAAATTATCAGACATCATAATTTCTAATTAGTTCCATTAATGAATTGTTCACTTTAGGATAGAAAAAGGGCTTCAATACACAATATGAATGAATAAAATGCACTTTGTCCGATACATTTAATTTAATATAAATTCTTTCTCTTAAATGATATTGACCTCGTTTTCAGTAATATTTCACTGCAAATATTTCTCAATATCAACTTCTGTTTTTCCTTGGTTTCTAATAATTTCAGTGTGATGCTATTATTCGTTCTTGACGTATTTTCAGATTTTCCTGCGACTGTACGAGTTTGTATGAATTTTCATCAACTAGTAATGGCAGAAATAGATCGCTAAACTTCTTCATTGAAAAAAAGAAAGTAATTCGTGACCATATGTTCTCTATGTGGAAATCGTGTAGAATAACCTTACCTAACCTAATCTAACCTAATCTTACCTAACTTAATCCATTTTTAATATATGATACATCCGTCAATGAATAATTTGGGCGTGATGCGAGTAATCTTATCATTTTGCATAGGAAAAATATCCAAATATCTGTAACGAAAACATACCACTATACAATAATAATTATCCATATACATTTCTCTACACACACGTCCGAAAATCAGCGCAATCGTTGTTGAAGCTCTTTTTGTATAGTTTCATCTCTTATTTTTCTAAAGGAAGAATATACAATATCATCATCCCTTATATGTTTAAGTCATCTTCCCTTAAACAAAGTAAGGAATACATCGATAACACGAATATTAACACGAGTAACTGAAACAATGATCACTGTTTCGATATCATTCGGTAGAATACCAAACTGTATCCGTTTAGAATTAGACATCGCAGCAAGTCCTGCAAGCCTCAAGGCACATCTGCTGGTCAAGGAACATCTTGCTTTTCACCCTTTCTACCCCTTTCATCGTCGTCCGTAGTACAAAAACAGGAACGATTCTTGGACGATTTCCTGTCTCTTTTCCGCGACGACGAGGCACGCGGCGTTTCGGATTGAATTCACTTGTCTCCACTGGCGGACATAACATTTCCACCGAAGAAGTTTACCTTTCGACTTTCGTATTCGGGATTTTGTTTTCGCCAATCCCGGTCGAGTCGCGAAACCACCGAAGTTTCCCGTCCTCCGGTCGCCGTTCACGGATTTCCTCCCTTACAATCTTCCATCCTTCTTTTTACATTGCTCTGCTGATCAGAGGAACAGAAAGATTTTCTATAAAATCCTTTCGACGCTGCAACGTCATGCTTCAACTACCTTCGTTCGGCCAGGCTAATAGCCATTGTCTATCTATGACTATTCTTGCAAAGCGAAAGGAATTAAGAGCACTGAATACTTAACATCGAGGGATTTATGTTTTTAAGGCAACGCGCCTTTTGTTTTGTTTATCGTTACAACTTAAAGAAGCAGAAATAACAGCTTTCTTTCAAACGTTAACTCCTGTAGTAGGATCGTTTGGATTTCTTTAAAACAGTTTCTAAAATCGTTACTTTTACGTAAGATTTATTTGCATCGACTAAAGTGTAGCAATTAATTACGAGTAATTAAAATTATAATGATTAATATATTGGAAATTTTCAAATAGGTTATCTTTTTTCACTATGAAATGGATATATTCTTCAGTAATATTAATTTATCATTGTAAATACGACGAATTAAAATTTTAATATCACAAAGATATATTTTACAAATCGTGATTTGATTATTAATTATAAAAGTGGAAATACGAATTATTTCCGTCAATCCTTAATGGAATATTGTTTCATCGTTATTGTATTTTACGTACATTCAGCTGACCAGTAAATCGTAATTTCGAAGTGGAAGGTGGTGCTTTTTGGCGAATTGAGAATAGCCAACAGCGGAGTCACAATTTGATGTTGATATACTGGCATGGATATACGTATACGTAGGTCCTATTGTGAATACCTTAGATAGTTCAGTCCATTTCATCTCCACTGCTTTATCACTAAATATTGCCTGACTTACGCCACGGAAACTGTTCAACGGGCTGCCGTAGGTACCACAACGATTTCATTGTTCACGTTCTGTTCATTCTACGTTCATCGGCATTTACGGCACCGTGCAGCGTCGTTATACGAGACAGGCCACATTTGTCATTTTCAAGGAAATAGTTGATTCAACGTTTCTAATTAAATGCCGGCAATAAGTATATTCAGCGTAGCATAATTTATCAATGTTAATAATTTATCTGTTCGTCAACTTTCAAAATGGACCATTGTTCAGCTAGACGAAACTTTAGTTGTTATTTGATGAGGAAATTAACAATGGCGTATTCTTCAAACAGTTTTATCCCTGTAAATAATTTGCTAAATCTCCGTAAAATATATTTATTCCGTATCAGTCAGAAGGTAACGATCAGTTAACACGTTGACGCCGGCGCCGATATTCACGGTTTTCTCTGTGAGGTGGCGCCTGAACGCACGGTCTGCTTCGTGGGGCGGCGTCACGTCAGATTACACTCTTCAACACGATCGCAATTTTTCAACTTTGACCTCAATTTATAGCAAAATTACAAAGGCTATTTTGTTGGGTTCAATGAATTTTATGAACTTCAACTAATACATTGATATACAATAATTTGGCAATATCAATTTGCATATATCTGTAAATTTTAAGTAAAGCTGACGGAACCAGCTTTGGTCCTAATTTTGGAGTACTCTTTTCGATTTTTCTCAAAAAGTTGAGGTTTGGCGTGAATTTTTCTATAAGAAACGTTCATAGTGCGAATCAAAAAGTTTTTCAATTCCGTACAGGAAAAAAAATAGTCATGTATGTTCGTCGGAGAACGAACGACGAAAATAGTGTTAGGACGTAGTATAAGTACTGCCCAAAAAACATTCACATTTTCTGCAGTCGTACTAAGGACCCGCGAGTAAAACGAGAAGGCGGTGTAAACAATGTTATAAACGCATTTATAGAATAAAAGGTAGAGAATATGCCGCGAATAAAGCCAAAAAAGTAACATAATATTGTGATCGTTGGAAGGGCCAGCTGGCATTCTGTTTAACATGTTTTAAAAAGTTGCATAAAAAAAGTAAATGATTATGTTAAGTTTATAATATTGAATTGTTATGCTTTTACTATTGAATGTCTGTTTATAATGTTGAGATAAACTAACATATACATATTTTGTACTACCTATTTTGTGAAATAACAAAAAAACAAGTGTGACCCATCGTGACGCAAGCCGCCTCACGGAACAGACACGTGTGAGCCACCGGTGATGCACGCCGGCGACAACGTGTTAAATTACGCTTCTCTTTCTATACGTGTATATATCTGCAGACTGGATTCAAACTTTGCGAGTGAACTGGTATTAGGTCGTCCGAAAAGTTTCTTTCGTTTTATAAGGAAATAATGGTCGCACATTTTCCGTTTTATATTCATTATCAAATTACGTATGATCCATTTTGTTTTGTCAAAATAAAGATCACAACGTTCGACAGATTAGGTTCCATGTTTGTTTAAAGATGCGTCGTTGTAAAAAACGTGTCTGTAAAAGAAATACACTTTTCGGACAACCTAATATTAAACGTGTTAGTTATTAAAGAGACGAGTGAAAAATTGTAATAGTCAATTATATTAAAATCACTTTAAATACAAGTAGAGAAATAGTGTAGGTCGGTCGTAGCTGTCGCTCGTATGACTCGCTGTGATAATTCGCTATATTCTTCGCTATACTGGTTCGCTTTCAAGACTGTCCTTCCTACAGAGGATGCTAGTCTATTTATATTGTCCAGCGGACATATAGTAGGTCGTATTTGGTTCAACTTGATGATTACTTATAACGGCGATACTGTTTTTGTCTGGAGTTCGTCTATTCTAGAACTTCGCAAATCAAAACAACGTTGATACTCTGAGACACAACAATATCAGTCACTAGTGATTCGAATCGTGCTTCATAGGACTCATGTGCCGCTACACGAGTATAATCGTAGCACTTGCATCTCATTATAGCGCCAATGAAATCTCAAAATATTTCGTGTGACATTTACGATATACACGTAGAAGTTTTCCATGTCAACTGTAAGGATACTTATATACGAGTCACAGTATAAAGAAACGCTTTCGTTATTCATTTAAAATCATTTGTACGTATGACGAATTCGTGTTCTCTCTACATACAACGAGCAGATTTTAAACGACAACTATCACGGAATAAACGCGCAATTTCACGAACAGCCACGGGAACGGGTTTTCGAGATGTCGTGTTTAGTGGCGATAAATTTCAGTGTTGTACCTTAAGACGCTCGGATATATACGTGCACGGCCGTGTATACGCGTGTACGCACACAAGACGGTGTGCACGCGTGCTAGTGACGTGGTAGTTAGGAAGGAAGCTCGGGGGAGGCGCGAGCGACACAAATTTTCCAAGCTGCCAGCCGCGAGGACATATTTAAGGCGTCGTGTCGCCCGCGTGTTTTCATAATCTCTCTAATTTCCATTAAAACGATAAGCGCGCTAGATCGCGCGCGATCCCTTTGGAATTTAAATACTTTAATCGCGACAACCATTTTTCTCACCTTTTCGCCGGGTTGCTACTGTTCGCGCTCGCCTGTTTCTTGCAAGCAGCAAATTTCTTAGCTCTGCGAATCTTCATCTTCCATGCCGATCCGTTGCCTGATTTTTATTTTCAACAGTTTCGAGAAGTTTATTGACTCTGTGTCTTTTCCCCTGGACTCAGCATCGTATTTTGTTCCACTGCTTTCGCTTTCAAGTATAGTAAAGCGTACTTGTACACCTTAATTCGTAGATTCGGATACCACTGAGATATTTAAAACTGTACAAAACGCTCTTTATATTATTCTGTTCTTTCCAAACATAATATTCTCTCAAGACAATATTATAATACCCGAGATACTCGTTCTTTCTGTTTTTAATGAAAATGATTGTTCTTTAGAAATATTTAGTTTATATAATATTTACTTAGTATATAATAATTATATAATAATTATTATTGTAATATCGGAATATATTAAAGGTGTAATTTTGTCCGATTAATTATAATTTATTAATAATGGATTGAAAATACAGATATTAGTTAGACAGAAAAACGATGTTTGATTAACAGGAAAACTAAATGCAACGCTCGTATTTACATCAAATAACTTGACAACTATTTGGTAACTCTCTCTCTCTCTCTCACTAGCAACTCTAACACTCGACACACTCGCAACTCAATTCTAACGACTCTATGCTTCGACGTCTCGATCAACTCTGACCCTCGCCAATGCATTCCTGCTCGGTCGTGCTCGCTCTTGCTCTCGTCCTCTCTCACACACACACACACACTTTTCGGCTCACATACTCTGGCCTCTTGATTGCCACTCCTTGAAATACGAAACCGTACTTCTGTTTTGTCGCTGCTTATCTTTTCTCGCGTCACTGTTACTAGGCGCTCTTGGATGTAAACAAACCACAAAAGACGACGTACACGGTGTTTTCTAATTTCAGCCGATCTCCAATCAAAGCTATTCTACGATATTACATTATATTATTATAGTATATAATATTAATATTTATAATATTTACTTACTATATAATATTTACTTTAATATATTTATTTAGAAATATTTACTTTATATTTTATCCAATCTTCAATTAAAAATTTCTGTATGTAAAAGGTACTGATCACTACAGTGAAATTTCCAATTACTTAAATATGTTTATCATTTATTTTTGAAAAGTTACAAAATCATCATCCAGGGAACTGAATTATCGCGAACTATTAACGTAACTTAAATTTTTTTCTATCTCCGGTGTAAATTCGATACAGCACCGACTAAATGTAACATGCTGAGCAAGAAATAAATTTATGTGACCCGACTGACGTTTATGCATCCTATAATGTGCTACACGCTGTAATGTCGCTTCTCTTGGTTTGCAATTTCGCCTTCTTGACCGCCTTGGAAACGGAAACATCGTTTCTAAACATATCGCCGGTTATAACGTTCAAACGATTTTTCAAGAAAGGGGAATCGAAGCTTGCAAGCCGCTTAAAGTCGGTTTTGTAGTCATTTGTCGTGGCACATAAGAGATCGAAACGTGGAAAAAAGCGTTCACTACTCTCCAGCATCGAGGGACGCTTTCAAAGAACTCTTCATGGACGTAGATTTCATGCATGAAGACGTAAAGCACTTTATAATAGGTATCTGTCGCTTTTCGTTTAGTTACGTGTTTTGTTACTTGTTAATCGTCAATGATTCTGAATTTATTCTCCGCTTTATTTTTGACCTTTCGCGAGGATTTATATCGTACGTTATAGAAAATAAAAATATCTGTTGAAGATACAGTTAGCCACGAAAGTCATGGTTTCCAATTAAACGATATGAGATGGTTTATTATACGTGTTGATTTATTAAAGAGACGACTAATAAAATTGTAATAGTCAGTATATATTAAAATCACTTTAAATACAAGTACAGAGACAGTGTATACCGGTCGTAATCGTTGTTCGCTCAATGCTACTGTTCAACGCTATGCTCGCTATTCTACTCTATGACTCGCTATAATAATCCGCTATACTGACTCGCTATACTGCTTGTCCTAGAGAGCACGTTCGTCTATTTGTATCGACCGGTGTTATTGTAAAAATTTCGAATGTGATTCCGGTTGATGATTACAAACAACGGCGATAATATTTATTTATTTACGATAATATTTTGTCCGGAGTTCGTTTACCTTTGAACCTAGTAAACCAAAACAACATTGCCATTCCAAGGCACAACAGTATGAGTCTTTCCGATTTGAATCTTGCGTTGACTCATGTGTCGATACAGATATAACATGAAGCATAGTTTGTGATACCAACGCGATTTCGTTGCTAGTTTTGAGCTTTTGTTTCTGGACGTATAGTTGACACATATCAATTGAACTTTATTTATATTAAATTTATATTTATATATGATTAATACATATGATCATATAGGACTTTAATAATCTTGTCGGATTAACGAAATAGCCGAAGTTTCTTCTGGCTTATCAAAAGCAACTGATATATCGTAAACCCATAAACAATTTTCAAACTTTTGAGCATGAGTTAATACCGATCCCTTGGGTTTTCTCTAGCTCTAGTCACCTGTGCCCCGCTTCAATATCCCGAGGACGGTGTTTTTCTGGGCACTGTCAATGTGTAACATTTTTGCCACGTTGGTCATATATGACCGGCCACGGTTTCTCCTGTGACACCACGGTGGTTATTGGTGACCGAAGCGCTTGAATTTCTTACAATTGTAAAAATTTAATGAAAATTGACAGTTAGGGCATTTTGAATATAACCGATAAATAGAAGATACTTTGAAATAAAAATTGCCCCATTGAACAATTAAACATTTATTAGAACAAATAGTCAATAAAAAAGAAAAAATGAGAAAAAATCTTGCATCTAACGGTGCACTGTGTTTGCATCCATATCTTTGAGGGGTAATCTACGAATATTATTATAAACACACCTTAGAAAATAACCGTAAATGCTGCTTTATAATCATATAATTGAAGTTAGAAGTGTGCACATACCTTACTATTATATATAGAATGAGCGAATACTGTTTTCTAATATCTTCTACACGTTTCAACAATATATTCTGGACGTTTTGCTTACGACGAAATAACAAATGCGAATGGTTTGTTTAAATAAACGAAGCCTTGTTATAACATGTCGCTATCAACTGTTAGCAAGGTCCATTGGGGAAGAATGTTGTCTTACATAATCAATTTATTATTATTTTGCCGTTATATGCTTTGAATAATAAAAATACTCCCGTGACGTCCTGAGCGAAACATGTGATTTCGGCGTGGCAGTCAAAGTGTTAAGAAGTTAACTAATTCTTCATTGATCGGCACTCAGCCACTTCTCAGGAGTAGAATTTGATGCACCCTATCCTGGTGCAAGGGCACGGAGAATGCGGGTTCGAGACTCCAGACACTTAGTACATAGTTATTCAAACCCTGGAACAGAACACGTCGAAATTCACTCACTAAGTTCTACTTGGGCAGTATCGTACAGTCCGCGTCAAACTCGGGAACCGCCAACTATTCGCGGCATAAGAGAAAAATGAATAAAAAGATTTCTAATATAATCGTGGCAGTTGTGTGTCTCATTACGATATTAATAAAATTCTAAAAATTCAACTCCTGGCTTTAAAAGAATGTTTAGTGGCTATAAAATTGTATTCTCTTCATTCTCTCGCCAAATATTCCTACCGCAACCAGCGAAACTCGTGTCGAAACACGAAACAGCACACAATGTCTATTCTACGGTGCAGAAGAGTATCGGTGTGCGGTTTAATTTATATCCAGCCTGAGGCTCGCGTTCAGGCGAGTATAAAACCTGTGGATCAACAAAGGTTGCTTTACTGACGTTTAGGGGAGAAGCAAAAGAAGATATTTCTCATGGCTATTTCCAAATGTTTCTTTCATCTTGGGGATAAATACCACGGCACAGGTATTTGTTCTTCAAGTTGCTATCACTTTCCACGAATTTCATGGCTACCATTCCTTTATATTCTTTTCGAAAAGCGCTTCATTTCTGATATAATTTTGCCCAGAGATTTCTACGAGTCAAGTGTCTTAATCTTCTTCACCCCTTTTAGAATTAATAATAATTTTATTGATATGTAAACGTAGATAAATTTGCACCTTTGGTTTCTCTGGCAAGTCAAATACACAAAATTCGTTAGGTGTACGTAGACTTTGCTGACTGACTGTGTATAGAACAGAATAAATTCCACTACGATATTTCCATTCGAACTCGCAGCTGACTGTTCCAGTTCAATCTCAGCAATCATCGAAACGGAACGCATACATTTTCCTTGCGTCAATAGAGGTCGATAAAAATACACGCGTTTCCACGTTTAGTTTGCGTCTTTCAGCGATACGGGCGTGCATATTCGCGTAGCAATGAGTTCGCTCACATTTTTAATAGCATTAAAGCCTTGAAAGCATTCCGGATAGCGAATGATTCCACCGAAACAACGTTTCCTTCGAAATAATATCGAAAAGTGAACCGAGAATATTTCGTGGCGGCGAGTGACGCGTAAAAATTTCAAAAAGGCACTTTTCCCGCGAATCACAGGCACGTTGAAAAATCTGTTACTTGTAAATGTGTGCATTTCAGTGGAAGAAACCTAGGTTGCGTATAAATTAACTATCCATATAGTGGCACGTCACCTGGACATCGCGACACATTTTTGAAGAAATTCTACAACAGGAAATCTTTTCCTCATTTTTACTTTGGAAAGAGAAATATCTTCTGTATCGATTATTATTACCAACCTAATTAAACGCAAGAAATTCTCCCTTCTTCAGACTCAATTACCGAGAATTAATATTATTTCGTGTTTGCGCGGTATTTCAGAACATAACGCCAATTCTATAAATTGTTTATATTTATATGACATTTAAACGAATACTCGTTTGCATGAATTAGATCGCATGACAACGTTCTAATTTTCTTACAAATCGCGTACCAAGCTATCGATCCGAAACACGTTGTCGCCCCCTGTTTCAACTCACGAAAATTTATTCACCTTGGTATGTGGATTTCACACGCAGCTGCAAAGACACGCGATAATGTTGTTTGACTTGAAAGCGATGGCTCATAATTCCGACGCTAATCGAGGTATACTCGTCGTTCCATGTTAACTTCGTCGGGAATCTCTTACAATCGCTCGGAGAATTAATACATAATCTAAGCTAATTCTTTTTTGCATTTGCACGCGGCATTCTCTACATATTTTCTGTCGGTTCAGCCGTGGCCGAAGTGTGAAAGTAACGGGAAATTCGCTATCAGACGTAGAAACATGAGCCATAGGCACGGCTGAAAACTCGTAGATAATTAGAAGCGACGAGGAGCGTGGTCACAACAACACGGCCGGGCGTAATCACAGACGCTTGAACGCACCGAACCGCGTAATAAGTAGCTAGTTTGCCGACCATAATTTCTTCCATGTGACTCGACAATTTTCTCGACTTCGCGTGGCCGTTTTCTGCAGGAAAACGCGTGTCGCAACTCGTTTTTCTTCTCTTCTCTTTAAACCTCTCCTGTTTCATTTCCGTTTCTGCTGTTTTAGATTATCTCCGTGATAGTCGTGCGAGATCTACTCTCGTGGCTGAGGTCTCGCTACTCTGCTGTTACTTACGCTGTTTTCCCTTAGTGATTTACGGCATACGAGTTATCGTTTTGTCCAATAAGGTGGCGATTACTCGTAGCTTTCTCAAATATTTCAAACGTCCAATATTTAATCAATGTATCTTCCACAATAACTCATTAGTTTCATTGTCCCTGGTTGTGAGAATTATTTGTTCTAATATGATGCTCCATTTACACGAATTGACGAACATAATTCTGAATTTCTATCCTTTATCACGCGAGAAATTCTTCCCTGACAATTTGTTCGAATTTAGGTAATTTTGTTCAAAATAAAAAATGAAGAGTTAAATCACCAATAGGAATGGCAACATTTTATATAAATTTGTTCAAATAATAATTTTTCAACGAGTCTGAAACCAATCTCGAACATTTAGTTTTTGTTGAAAATAAAAAGTGAAAAATTAGATCACGAGTACGAATCGTAAATTTTTATTTATTAAATTTTGCCATAATTTAACAATAAATAATTTCTCAATGAATATACAATCAGTCTCAAACTTCCTACAATTTACTCTGTCTACTTCTGCAAAAAATGCATTTTCGTTTCGATTCTAATGTGACGTTTATTTATTCGAAAGCAGCCACTGTTGCTCGTCATTAACGACAAGCAACGAGGGTTATGAACAATGAAAAATCGATTGCGAGGACCCCTAAAACGATACGTTTCCAACCCACCGAGAAACATGAATCGGTTACCAGACCTGAACCTTTAAACGATCGTTTATAAAAACGTTCCATCTTCTTTAATCGTGCGTAAAGCCGCGCGCTGATCAGTTTAGACGGGGACGATGTATTGCGTCGTTCTACCAGATAAAGGTTGAAATCACGGTTTTTGATACCGAAAATATTCTTTGGTCGGTGCCAGATAACAGGATTAAAGAGGGAATAGGGGAAAAAAGGAGAAGTGGACCGGGAGCAAGTGAAATTCTGCTAGCTTTTACAATACCAGGTGATTCATATCTGTCAGTGACATGAGAGAACGTATTGCTGGTTCTACAAAAGCATTTTCTTTCGATGAGAATATCACTCAATCTAAATACTAATTTGTTCTTAACTTATCCACCTATAATGATGTGTTTCTTTCTCCTATATCCTACCTTTTATGTACCAAAAGTTTTATCCCGTAACATTTGAATAAACAAATAAATAAATGACTGAATTAATAAATGAGGACAGTATAATCCACAATTTCGAGAATTAATTAGCAAGGAAAAGCAATTCGAGGTTGCTCTTTGAATCATTTTGAAGCGAGCAGTTCGTTTCTCATCCTCTTTCGTTGTGACGTAACAATGCACTGTTCGCGATCGTTTAGTCATGAAATGCAGATCGCAGCTCTTTAAGTAGCTCGTAAGAAACGTTCTTTTCATTTCTGCGTTAATTTCTCTTTTCTTTATATTTCTTTATATTACTATTGCCATAAAAACGAGTTCTTCTCCTCGTCCAATTCGAATCCTACATGAACATTATTACCTATACTCTCCTCTATTCTATTAGCAAATAAATGGTTATTCATTTGCCATAAAACCGTATCTCGAGTGGTGGTGAATCAAACGTACATTCAGTCATTTCATCCGAGTAAGCCCCAGTTTCCGAAGTCATGCAAGCACAACGCCGACGATGAATCTATTGCATAACATCGAAGCACACAATCAAATGGTAAAAATAAAGCGGCTGTTCAGTGGAGGAAATTCCACGTCTTTGATATCGCGGATTCCATGCTCGGCGTGTCTCAATGAACGAGGCCGTCTTACATATCTGTAGAAATGGAATCAAGCGAGCATCAAAAGCCGCTTCACAGCGTCTCCTCTTTCGCTGAGAATCCCAGAGAGATTCATTGGGTTGATGTAAATACGACAACTCGCCAGTCCCTCATTCCAGCCTCTGATCTTGACGTAAGATGGGACGACGTCCTTCCGCGAAGGCGAAACGTAATTAACGCTCGAGATCAGACGAGGCTATTTCATCTTGGCTTCGTTCTTAAGACACCACCGCGATTGAAAGCTTCTCCGATTGATATTTTAATTAACTGCGATACTGGCCAGTATCATGCAGACAGGCTTTTAACCTTCAGTTAGTGATCCATTTTTACGTAACAGTAGATACCTGTTATAGCAACTTATTTATGTGTCTTCTTACGTATGATATTCGTTTATCTAGTTGTCCGTTTCTCACAATGAACCCTAATCCTTTTGATTTTCTATTTTATTTTATCTGCGTGCCTTATTGCCACGCTTTATTCTATCTATCGTATCTATTTCATCGGCTAATAGTACATATTTCATTATTCCGCCGACTAACAAGCTCTGAGAGGCTTAATGGACTGGACCCAGAAATCGAGGTCTTGAAATTTGCAAGTAAAATCGAAGCTGGAGGATGCGCGATCCAGACATTATCCTAAAGTAACGCGAAAACAGGTGGGGTAGTAGGTGGAAGGATCGTGGAAGATTAAAAAGAAAAAAGAGGAGGTTTACAGCCTTGGAAATACGAAACAAATCTTAGAAAGTCGATCGGAAAATTGAACGGACGCCGTGTCTCTTCCGTTGAGACAATAGAGAATTTAATCAGTCGAATGAGCAGCATGAAACACGGAATCCTGGCTAGTGGAAGTCTTGGTCGGCTTTTTTGTGGGAAAGTTCTGTACGAGAAACTCGTGCGGAAGTCCAAATACCGAGGACAGAAAGCATCTGGTGAATTAGTCGGGATTTCATAGATTAATTTCTACGTAGCTCTTGGTCGAGATTTGTACCGGACTCGGTTTCCAGAAAGCTCGCGCTGAAAATCCGATTATTGTTGTAAAGTACCGAACAA
The DNA here is from genome assembly GCF_040668555.2 of Bombus flavifrons. Classification (NCBI taxonomy): domain Eukaryota; kingdom Metazoa; phylum Arthropoda; class Insecta; order Hymenoptera; family Apidae; genus Bombus; species Bombus flavifrons. The sequence continues at coordinate 2,122,090 of NC_138455.1, read as the reverse complement.
AGTATGGGTAAATCAAATTGGCTGCGATTTAATTTTCCTAACCTAAAGGTTAAATGGTAAATGGGACGAGTTAACGTGTACGTTGGATTACGATATTAATTCATCTCTGATTCTACCAATTGTTTCAATCTTCAGGCCAAATAAAATTTTCTATAAGCGAACAAATAATTCAATTATGAAATTATTAGTTGATTATTTTCGCCTATAATCTTCGCAAACAATATTTATCATTATCTCGTGCAAAGAAATTAATTGTTTGCCTAACAATCCGAATCGATTATCACCTTAGCAGATGTCTCGATACTCGTGAGCGCATCTGCTTATACGCTAAAATAAAGTGTAACAGAATAGATAAAGTGTAACACCTTGAATACGATAAAAAGAATCGATTCTTCGATTCCTCTGGAAACTGTATTCACGTCAGTTCGAATTGTTCGACGTCTGTTACCGAAAATACGATGGAAAAACGTTCAATAGCAATTTCGTAGAATGTCACGACGAAAACTCAATTGGCCAGGGCGTGATTAAAACGTATCTATCCGAATTGAAGAACCATTCGATCGAGGGAGTATATACATCTGGAAGAAAGGAACGGAAACGAAATGAAGGCGGGCCTCTAATCCGACCGGTTGGAAAATGAAGCGAAAGAAATAGAAGCGATGTTGTACGTGCTATGCACTTTTACTGCATCATCGAGGCGGATATTCGTTGGAACGCGGTATCAGTTGTAGCTTCTTCTGTGCGCGGAATTTTAAAGCACTGCAAATTACATTTGCTTGCCATAGTTGTTGGATATGCGCTTGTACGCGATAGAAAAGAATTTTGTACCTTCCGTTGTCGAACTTGCCCCGTGATTCTGCCAATGAAACAGTAGCTTCTCTTATTTTTGCGCGTCCCAAGTATTGTATTCACATTTCGTCGTAATTAGGACAGAAATGCTTGTTCCGGAAAACTTTTAATGGGCGTAGATTGTTTAAAACTACATGTCGAATAACAGTAACTCCACAGTTACACGATTTTACTGTTCTGTTATTTTATTATTTTATCGTTTGTTATTCGTTGTTTTGCTATTGTATTATAGTAATTTCTTATTCTCTATATCGCATAATAATATTAAATTCACTTCGTCGTTAACATATGGTAACTGTTTTACGCAAATACCGGCTCTGAAGTTGTCGGTGGCTGTTACATTGGGTTGCCTCTTTTGATATATTGTTGCACGTCGTTCATTTTTCATTCACGGTAATCAATCTGTCTAAAAACGGATCGACATTGTGGCGACTGACAGGGGACGAACAAATTCTTACTGGTCAGCAAAATTCTACTCTGACAATTCGTGTGAAAGCCGGACACGTTGCGTTTTGAAACAGATTCGAGACGTTTCATATGTTGGCCCAAATGATTCTACGATATATGTACGTCGAAAACTGCTCTGATAACGGTGAATAATAAAGCTACATTTTTTTCTCTTAAATAATAATTTTGTTGGATGAGTTGATGATACTCCCATCCTAGAAAATAGTTCGCTGTTAGATTTCATCATTGTAGATACATTACGATCGAAACTTTTGATCGAATTGACAATTTCTCAGACTTGTCGCTTTTCTAGCAAATCGATATCTCCAAAAGAATTGCTTTTCTACACTATAATTGATCTAACAGAGATATGCCACGAAGTGACTAACAACAAGTCTTAGAATGCTGTCTCATCGTAAAGAAGAAAGCTATTGCTGGATAAATGTCCCGTATCTTTCAATCAGTAAAAGGAGAATGATAACGTACGATAATGCGAACGCGTACACAAAGCAGCTGACGATCTTGTTTCACCATAAATCTTCATTTTCTTTCTAAAAAGATTTTCAAAGGGTTCTGGATCTTCTCTCGTAAAGTAGTAGCATCTAATTTTCGATCGTTCGACGAACATAAATGTACATTTTCATTTTCTCAGCGTCCGTGAACGCAGGCAGAAGCTATTTCATTTGCACGACATGTGTTTTTCTTTCTGTTTGCAAGCTGAATTAGACGGCTACAGAGGGTGGAACACAGCGCTCTTGTTGCAACACGAAGTGAGATATGTATATAGGCCGACAGTTAGCATAGGAACAGCGAATATCCACTTGCCAGGTCTCTGATCTATAAACTAATCTTCCACAATGTCACGCAGAGCTGCCTGTGTATACACGTAATAAGTACACAAATGTTTATTTGACCTAAATATTTCGTCGCAGTTGTATCAATCCAAAACGGAAAAAATTGGTCGTCGTAAGTGGGTTATATCGAAAAATAATTTTCCACGCGTATAAAGCTGAAATATCCAGTCACGTTCGTCTGAAAGCGGAAGGATACTTTGCCTGCTATCGATTCTTCATTGTCTTTTATCGTCAGTGGAAGATTTAAATCTGAAATGATCTGGATATTTAGTTTTTGACGTCGTTGAAACTATCATATTTTCGTTTTCGAATTCTAGATTCTTAGAATTTATATCAAAGAAAGAGATTTTAGAATCGATGACATATTTATGTTTTCTTAGCGGTCTGTGAATATTCGTGGGAATTCACATTTTTGAAAATGTGACTGAAAAAAGGGAATAATAGGATTTATACAAAGCATTGTTTACTTAATAAATGTTATCGTAGGTAGTATAGTTTGGGTACTTTATATATTTCTACATGCTGTGTACATTCTACATGTTTGCACTTAAAAATTTATCATAAATGTATACAGTCTATAAATATCAAATGCTACGTTGATTTTGCTTAATACAAGAAGAGTCTGAAATTAACACGAGAGAAATACACTTATTGACTAGATTAACGTTTCATTTGATAGCATCTTTGCAAGTGGTTCAGCGGCGTATGTAATAGAGATAGCAAAGATTTATGGACAGGGAATTACTTTAGGGATGAATACGAAGACTTCGAGGCAAATTTATTGTTCCAAGTTTTCCAATAAACGAAAACCTCAGGAATCAATCACCAACTATATGGAATATCGGAACAGCTTGCGTACGCAGTGCATCTTTGCGCTTTAATAATTAATAAGGTCAGAACCACCAGTTTTGATTCGCGATTTCGAGGCGTAAATTTTCCACGTTCACCAGACTATCCTACAAATTCAAGGGAACAAATGTATTCTTGGCTTTATTTCAACTTTTATGCGAAGGATTCACGGAGCAGTATTGTTTCTTTCCGAAGTTTTGAATTCCAGAGGAAATTCTGACGGTCATAAAAAGCTAGGTGAGAATACTTTATGCTTCCTTTTTGTTGTAAACGTTTCGAGCTAGGGATTGTTTGGCACCCAGAAGAAACTATCAAAAACTACTATTTCCCCACGAATAAATGCGAATTGGTTAGGAAATATAATATAATTGACAAATATTCGTAGATTGATACATCGTTTGATAAAAAACATTGATAATGAGCCTTGATAATAACTTCGGATGAAACGTATCCAATTATACGAGTCCTTAATGGAATTTTCTTAATGAAGTAAGCCTTTATGTAGTTTTCATTTTATTAGTTATGTTAGTAAATATTGAAATATGTATAATTTTGTGTGCTAGACTAGATTAGCCGCGTAGTAGTGACACACGTATGTGAATATGAGTGTATGGAAGTGTGTGTGTGCACAGCGTTTCGAAAAACGGATGAATGCAACTGTTCCGTTGGCTGTCTGGTATCAAAGATGGTGAGATAAAGAAAGTGCTGAGACGCGTGCAAATGTATATCAACGAATTTAATAAACGATCCTGGAAATCGTTTATTAAATAAATCTAAAACAATTTTAATATAAATTCTAAGTGTAACCTTAATGTTCCTTTACTTTTATTTCGGTAATTAAGATCCACAATTCTCAACAGTAAAGATATGAAATTACATAAAAATTCACTGTCTACTAACAAACCGCTACAGTAATCGATCCGACCATAAACAGTGAATTAAGAAGATTGAGAAGAAAAAGAAATGAAATTTCGAGAAACGCCTGGTTGAAGAAGGAAACCTTTTTTTCGGGATTTAGTCAAATTAAGAGATGCTCGTACAGATTAAAAGCTCCGAACTCGGCACGCATACGCGTTTACCAGCCACAGCTAACGCGAATGGACAATAAAAAACGAGGGAACAGGTTGTCAAAAGCAGAGAAAGATCGATAGTCAGATAAAGAAGAAAGGCTGATGGAAAGTCGAAGCCGGGACGTAACGATGAACGGCAGTATTTTCTGCGTAGCTAAATTGGATTGGCAGTTTATTGGCAATATTCGTTTGCGTGGCGTTACGCCAAGCCTTCGTGTTCCCCGTGACCAACAAAAATATCCTCCCTGCCTCTCTATCCGGCTCTATCTTGTCGAATCCTTGTCCTCCCTGTCGTCTACATGCCAGATGCAAGTTTCGTCGATCCCAGCATGCGCTGGAATGTCTCGTCCCAGCAGGATAACGATTCCATTCCATACCTGCTGCCAATGCGTCCCAGTGACACTGTTCGGACTCACGAACGCAAAGCCACTAACCAGTATTTGCATTTTCTTGTAGTTGTGTCCGGCGATGTCGAGTGGCCCCGCGTCGGTCTTTGAATTTCATTCGAGGCGAGCTGAATTCGCAGCTGCTTTTTTCGACGATTCTCGAGATTCAAAAAGAAAAAAAAATCGACTTAGGTTTTTCGATTACGTCGAGTACATACGGTATATGGTATAATCCATAGTCAAGATTGTTTATTTGTTATTTATTTATTATTCATTTATTTCACATATTTTGGCGTACTGCTTTACAAAGCATCAAAAAATCGGCAAAAATTTCACAATACTTTCTCTTTCACTAGAAACCACCAAAGTAAAGCCATTCTGATATAGAAGGAAAAAGTTTCTCGAAATAATCGAGTTAAACAAGAAAACGAATTACTTGGGAGAGCACGAACCAGTTTCTTCACGTAATTCATGCAAACGAGAGAGATAAAAGAGATTGGGGATGAAGTACCTGCAGTATTCAACCACAATGTTGATCCTGAACTTCACCGTAACTAGGAGGAGACGTTATGGAAGACGTTTATTTGTTTTCCGTTTTACAATGGATAGATCAATCAAATATCTATCGCTCGTTTAATCGTCGTAATTAATCAGCATGTTCTTAACTTAAATTGAACTTAAATTTCGAAATAGAGTTATGAAAGTTGCTATACAGTATATGTACTTAGGGAAGGTTACAGACATCCTCAATTTCATTACAAATTCTTTAAAAAAATGAAGTTTTATTTAACAGATTATTTTAAAGAAAATTATAACGGAACTCCATTTGGCACATATTTGAATTGCAACTTTTACAGTTAAGATTGGAGCAATGCAACTACTTATTCGTTGGGAATATGCATTGAAGGAGCTATGTATCGGGCCAAGGATTTACTTGGAAAAACGAAATTTCGTATGCATCAATCCGTTAGATGTGTATTTTATATGCACATGAAATAAGAGCCTCCGCTTTGAAATCTCAAAGTCGTTTCTACCTAGAAAAAGGAAATTCTGTTCATTATGATACTTTCAAAACAATAAACAGTATGTATCATTTATCTCGAACCGTTCAAATATTGCGAAAAACAAGCGATACAAAAAGATGTCTCAGGCAAAAATTGTACGATGTCAAGGAGAATATATTGCGATGACTCTTCGACCTCCTATAAAGCACACGTTGAAGATTGTAATTTTCTGTTACGTATTTTTTGACGATTGCGATACACTGTAAACTTGCGTACTTTGTTTCGTATTATCCGCTATCGAGTTACGAATTTAAAAATTCGATGTGCCATCGGCACTAGAGTCGGCCTACGTACATCACAGGGGCACAAAAACATGTTTTTCATAATATTACTACCGGTATCGCTGAAACACAAGACCCAGCTATTTTGATGTTTCCAAAACAGTCAGTCCGTTCCGAACAGTCATTTTTAGATAATACGTAGCTTATATCCCTCTGACGAATTCAAAAGTTTACGTCACGGTGACGAATAGTACAAAAGACACAAGTTTGTACTATTTTGAAAACGTCTGAACGTCAGCTACAGGAATATGCAATAAAAGTTATAGGCATCCGCTTAAAAATGTTAATATCACCTTTACAGTCAAATATATTAGGTTCGAAAAGTTTCTTTCGTTTTATAAGGAAATAATAGACCCACAATGTTTTTTGTTTCATATTAGTTTATTGAATTATGCACGAATATAATAATAGAAATAGAACGAAATGGATCATACCTAATTCAATAAAATAATATAAAACAGAAATTGTTGTTCATCTGTTATCACCTTATGAAACGAAAGAAACTTTTCGGACAACCTAACACAACATATCCCCGTTCGTATCATGAAAATTTTGTCTGAAACATTTTTTCGTGTCGTTGGTGTTTTTCGAGATATTTGAGCGGCTCGAGATAAACCAGACACACATTGTACAATTCATCAGAAATATTATTTCAGAGACACAATACGTAGTTTTGGATATAACCGCGTGGAAAGATTATAATAGCACGCTGCTCTGTACCATGATATTTCTTTGCTTTTAAAGCGAATGCAAAATTCTGATCTCTCGATGGATTTCCACGCGAAAGTGTCACGGAACAATATCACCTGATCCTGTCCTCTGTCAAAGAAAATGCACCGATGAAAATCTCTCCGCGACAACGGTTTTGCACCCTTGTTTCCCGTCCGTTGTTTCCGCTTCTCTCCAACTTTCGTTTTGGATATTTGTCGTTCGTCGCGACGCGAAACACACAACTTGCCAGCTGTTTGTCTTACCCCTTTTCAAGCAGTTGTCAGCTGTCGTGACGGGAACCGTCGTACCGAAATTCCGTCGCCAATGGAACTGGTCGAAAGATCTTCAAGTTGTTAAGACTTTTATCGATAGTTGATAAGAAGCGAGACGCTCTTCGTATCAACACAGCGACGAACGTAGCTGTGGCTCTTATCTCTTCGCGCAAAGTTCCAACGAATTTTAGGAATATTCGCGAGGAAGCTTGATAACTGAGGATTACGTCATCAAAGGCTTTTAACTGTAGGAATAAACTGTTCCTAAAATGCTTTAGATTATCTTGGATTGAGACGTCAAATATTGCATCCCCAACATCGGAATTCTATCTCGGCGACGCGACGATTACGAAATATGCGCTCGTGTTCGTTCGTTTAATACCGTAAGTTCGTGAAACTCTGTTCTTGCAAAGTGCATTTCTGTTTGACGATATTTTATGCGATATTAATACGTTTTAGTTGTTATTCTCGTTTGTAACATTTGCACGTTTTACTGAAACAGTATACTATAACGATATAATAGCGAATAATAGAAATATATTTGAAGTATACGTTTAAAACATGAAGAGGATCAACCAAAGATTCTAATAATTCGATTTGTTATCTAGAACGAAGTATCGAGTATGCATATTGTGTGGGAAGTGACACAACTCGAAAAAATATGTGGCGGCACTCGACAACAAATACCGCCACTCGACACTAGCGTAGTAGTTAGCACCAACAAAATCATATAAAAGCTCCGCTCCCCAGCGGCTTAAACCCAAAAATTGTATTAAACACAAAAAATGTAAAGCGCCGACACATAATATATTATAGTATGGCTACGTCGTACCGCCGCGTATCGGTACCTTTGCCTAACACATCATTACCAAAATTCACAGTTTATTGTAAATACCAAAATGTATTTAAAATTGTATCTTGGGTTAAATAAACATCATTAAAATAAAAAAAGTGGTTAGCGCTTTAGGTTACGAACGTTCGGGACCCGGGTTCGAATCCCGGCGCCTGTATCCGATTTTTCTTCCACGCATCTAAATTAGAAGAAAAATAGCAGTACCCCATCAGCGACTTCTACAGCCAGCAGCTACAATTATCACGGACAAACATCTACGCCTCAAATATATTATCCAGAAGAAGCGAAAAACTGTTTTTCGATCGTAATCGAATCAAATTTACGAGCAAGAAGAATAATGCTCGTAAAACAGGCTTCGAGCGTTCTTTTTCTTTCGGCTTTAGTTCTTAACCTTGGAACAGTCGCCTTCCTAGTCAGGACATAGCTAATAATAAGAGCATTTGTAGAATACAGCACAGTGCCACATAAATCAAGAAGAGCGACATAATCGTCCTCTATCGGTCAAATTATGAATATGAATGAATAAGATTTCCATAATTGGTCGAGGAGTATCTCTGCAACGTTTTCATAATGATAACTCGAAAATCACGTTTTTTTGATTTTTATAAAATTTTATGTACGTGTCGTAAGAACCGCTGGCATCATCATCTTCGCTCCGACAATTCCTGTGTTTCCTTCAAAATTTCACGTCGCTGCATTCAGCAACAGGTTAATAAATTTACTATCTCGGGGCGTTTTTCAGAAAATGCGATGGCTGTCATGAATTTATATTTGTAAAAGGGCCCTCCTCTTGATGGATGTGCCATACGCTCTTTATTACGGTACCTTTCAAAAAGAATGAAGAAAGATTATTCAAATAAGATTTTGTATTAGGAAAATCGTAAGATTGCGAGTTGTGCGACAAAAGACACAGACGTCGTAATTTGTTTATGAAATAGATCACTAAAACTTATTAAATTATTTAGAAGATGTTTTCCACGATGTTAATATCTATATGAGAATAAATAACGGGTTTGTAGACGATACAGTGATTTGCGAAAGTATATCGACACTCTGTTACAAAGATCGAAATTCATATTTCGAATGTCACCAACAATCAGTTACAACTTCAAAAATGAAGCCGTCGATACCATCTTCGAACGCAACTTGTAGCACTTCCTCGCACAGGATAACCAGTTACGAACATATTGTCGCGGAGGGACGAAACTACTCCACGAATTTCTGCTTCCGAGTAATTCCACTTACGATTTGCCTATGTCCACTGCCGTTAACTCGAACCTCTGCCCAACATCATAGCAGCGAAACGCTATTACGCGATGCTCCGAGTGATCGAAGCAAGCGAATTCACCGAAATATTCCAGGCAACAGAACCTTCTTGTTCTTCCTGACGTCGCTTCTTGCAACAAAAAATCACTACATACGTTCGATCGTGAATGTGTCTCAATTCTCCGAAGATGGAACATGGAAGATTATTTATGAAAATGTAACTTCGTCTCTGATTACGATTCTCCTTGACGACACTCTCTTCTTACAGTACGAAAATTTACAACATGGGATTTCCGATAAATAAACGAAGGGGATGTAGATAGTTGGATGGTTGAGAGAATTCTGTCCAAGTGTGACATTTTTTTGCCTTGGAATTTCACGGCTGTGGAATTGTTCGGATTTCTGAGGAGATTGGGGAATCGATTTATACGAACGTCGCATCGCATCGTCGAAACGCCTTTGAATTGTTTTTTGTTCTAATCCACAGGATCAATCAGATAGAGACTCATTCATCGAGTTTTTCTTGTCTCTGTCTTCCTCCCTCTTCCTTCTCTTATGTACAGACTGGATTTCCTTTCTTTTTACGACGCGGAGAAAATGTTTCCTTCTGCAGGATCGTGTGTTCTTCAAATATCGGTGTCCACAGTTTCTTTCGGTGTACAGGGATTTTCTGCCTATCTTTCTTTCTTTGTCCCTTTATTCTACTTCCAGAAATAGTACTTTAAGAGGAAAGTCACTTTATCTCCTTCTCTCGATCTCGTTTCTTTTGTTTTGTTTACCGAACCAATTTTTGATTTACCGATTATCCAATTTGTTCTACCTACGTTGCACAAAGTGGTTCTTTAGAAAAGAAACAAAAAGTGAAATTTAAGAATGAATTAAGTATATGAATTATATTAAGAATTATATTCTGTTGTATTTATACCAACATTTTCTAGAGAAAAATTATATTACAGAAAATATTCACCATTTGGTCATAGTACTCTTTCTTCTAAACATGAATTTTTTAATATTTGCTGCTCCCACATTTGATAAATTTAGAAAATATTGATTTACAAATTCCATAAAATATCATCCACTTTCTAATTCTAATAGCTGAATTATTCGTCTTAATATATAATGAGCGTATAAAAGAATGAGGTTTCACAACATGTTTTCGAGTAAAGTGCTATACCATTATTGAACTTCGTGAAACATCTTCTTAGGAAGAGGAAGCAGACGTTACTACAACAAAAGATCAAATCTCTCGGTGAAAAGAATGAAATAAGAAAATGTCGGTGACTTTTTTCTCTTTTAACCTGCTCTCTTCATCCTGTTCCTTTCATTGTTTTCGATTTATGTGGTTCTTCAAGCTTGTGCACAAAACATACACCTTCAAAAAAAGTTCACGAAAGTCATCTTACGATTCACAAACGAGAAATTTGATAAAGAATGTTAAGAAAAATAGCGTAATAAGGAAATATTTCTTCCGAAATACTTCAGTTAGCTGCGTTCACACAGAATCACAAAAGTATCTTTCCCTGGGGGGGCAGCGGTAGAATGAAATATATTACGACCATTACATTTAATTTCTACAAAGCATTATATTTGCGCACTACTTTCCCATAATATTATCCAGGTCATTCACATTATTAAAAATTGTTTAGTCCGTGAAATTAATCATGTTTCAACTATTTTAGGAAATTCATTAAGTGAAACGCCGATGACCACCGATGACTACTAACGTGTTATATAAGATCTGTAAAAAAATATCAACTCCTTGCGAAATTTCGTAAAATGGACTCTATGCATCGGAGTGATATTTCTCCTCTTCAAATATAAATTTCACCCATCTCATTCCCTAAAACACACTGCGCGAATCGTAAATCAGTGCCATCGCTCACGAACTCGCTCATCCCCGGACGCAAAAACGCAATAAAAGCGAGCGAGGCGACAAACGAGTTCACAGAATGAAAATAGTTCCAACTATGAGAAAATTTCGCCGATGACGCGGTCTGAAAAGGCCGGCGTTCCTCGCGAGATTTCGGCCGGTCGTTTCTTATCCGGGAAATTTCTACGCTCGCGTGGCCAATTTCGACTTGAAGGCTGTTTCCCAGCGGACTTGAGTATCGTCGCGCATACCGAAGAAGTTTACTTTGATGCATCCCCCTGGGTGTAGCAGGCTACATGCAATCTGCAAATGCGTTGGATAAGTCGCGTTTCAGCGATTCCTCCGTACTCCGTTCGTAACAACCATGTTTATCGAGCTGACAACCTTTCCACGATCATGGTCAACTGTTCTAATTTATCACGACGAATTTCTGGTCACTTCGCGTCCTTTTTTTATTATTTATTTATTATTTATTATTTAGTAAGTATAGTTACTTAGTATTTCATATTATGACGAGACTAACTCATTTTTCATCGCATTATCAAAAATATTAATAAGAGTAGTTCGGCAACATGAGAATTTCAATAAATTCGAAACTGAACAAACAAATCGAAACGGAACAATTCTTTTTTCCAGCTAAAAAATGGTCACAGGAGTGAAAACATCCGGCTTTTATCATCCTAAATATTTTAGAAACTATATAGGAAAAAGGAAAAAGTTACATTTAAGTTGCAATTGCTATATTAATTGTTAAATTACATTAATTAAATGTTACATTAGAAGGTTATCTTTTATATTATACATTGTGGGTGTGAGAAATTGAAAGAATTGTTTCTTCAAACTTTACTCCACCATAATATTTTCGATAATTCTATTTGTTGTTGTCACATGCATAGATGGCTTACGAAGAGCTCTTTACAAATATAGTATATACGAGTTGAAACAACAATATTTTTGCTCCCACAAATATTTGTGCTTTAAACACTTTTTCGAAAGTGTCATCGTCGTAACACTTCCGTAGGGTAAATACAAAAGGGTAGCTAATATATCCGTGAGTCACTTCATGTAACGTTTGTGTGATTTTAATCACAGGAATTTTAATGTATAAATAAAAATTTTATGAAAAGATAATACAAAATAAACGTGGGATAATAAAAGGATAATAAATGGATGATAAAAAATAAACTTTGGGGGATGTTTTCACCCCTATGACTGTTTTTCAGCTGAAAAAAATTATTCCTTTATTAACATAACATGAACTATGCCTGCACAAAGCTCCAATCTTTTCTTAATTTTCCAGTTGCCGAGTTTCCCTTGTAAGTCGCTTATGAAAATAATTTCCGTATTGCTTTCGTACAGAAACTTCAATTCTGACAAAGTATAAACCATTGAAAAACGTATCTATATATAACAAAAATTTCTTATTTTCTTACTACTAAGCGAAAATTATATTTTTTAAAGACTTGATCTATCAGGTATTTGTCTATTCCGTCAATGAAATTTCCATTCAAATATTTGTACGAATAAATTTTTATGTTATGAGTTGACACATAATACGTTAGCAAACATTCAATACCTAACTTTCCACGGTTGTATTCAAAAACGTGTTTTACTCGATCGTGTGTGAGTTTTACTAGCCAGGATAGGACGGACGGGCAAAATTTCCATATTGGTAATATAGCTCTAACCTGTAACCGACTTTCGTGATCGATTCGAACGAGGATTTTTGCACCTCGGTCGCTCCTTCCCTTCGTCGTTCGTGTTTCCCTCTGGTCGAATTTTTGGCAGTCTCCGCGATACGGGACGTTTAAAAAATCGAATATCGTGATACCTGTTTACGTTTTCCAGGGTTTATATCTATGCCTCACTTCCGGCCCGTGATTTATGACTCATAAACGTATCCCATCGTGCCGACCGATTTCCACAAATATACGGCAGATCGAAACGTTATTGCAAACCAGCCCGGGTTATACGTTCCACGCAATCAGCGGATTAAATCGTTACCCATGCCACGGAGAATTCCGGATGTATTTTTTATTCACCGCAGACGCAACTTCGAAAATATAACAACGACCATTGCCCTGGAAACACGCGTCGATATCCGAGGATGCTTAAATTACGCACACGATACTTGACAACCGTTTCACCTTACTTAGACGTAATTAAAAATCTCGTCGGGTGTAATTAGTTCGTTTTTAAATGGAACAAGTGAAACACGTATTTTGTACAAAGAAATTTCAGATGGTCGACTACCTTGTAAAGATATTTGTACAGCTGTAGAAATATGTTACGAATGTAGTGTACGCGACGTAATAAACGTTTTCAAATTTCGTCAGCACTGTCATGAGCACCGAATATGAATTTTTCTCTTCTCACAAATGACTTTCTGTTTCACGAATGTACAACTCATGAAATTTGTATTTTTCAGGAAATAATTACCAATTCTTCGTATAAGTTTAATGGTCTAGTCAAGTTCATAAAATAATCAACTTAGAAAAATGTCGAGAAAGTATTGTGGACGAGGCAAGAAGCTAATAATAATTTGGAAATTTAAGAATTCTCTGTAACTGTGACTACTTTCGATCCATATCCACGTAGGATTGACATTTATTTTGGAACCATAAATCCTCTCGTTCGGGGACATATTAAACCGGCCAATTCTTTGCAATTCTACAGCCATTCAATGCAATGTAGCACTTATCTTAAAAGCTCGAAAGCTTTCGACGTCTCTGTAGCGGTCGGCTTCCATCTAGGAATGAAAAAGATTACGCGTGAAAATGCGGCAGAATAGCGCGAAAAAAAGGCTTTGCAGGATATCTATACGCGAAACGGTCGGCATAATTCTTGTTCACAAAAAATGGAAAGGGGCGGATTTGAAAATAAAATGTAACTCTCTTCAGAGAACCGCGATCGCGTTTCAATTCTTATCAAAAAAAGAAAAAATTCGATCAATGTTGTAGAAACTTTTTTCTCTCTTTCCGTTTGTACTACAAAATGGTAGTCTGTGCTTCGCGTTTCCAATAAATTGTTCGTACTACCATAGCTTCATTTAAATTGCGACACTATGTCGTTGATTTCCCGATCATTCTGTCTTTTACATATTGAGCGCGCTTTTACAGAAACAAAGGAACAAACGTCTTTGAGATACGGCTCGAGGCGCTTGTGTTTAAACCAATGGACAAACTGACCTATTACTTGTAATTACGGCATTGAAAGAGCTGCAAATCCAGCGAAGGCTCCTTCACAGAGAGTTTCTTATCGAATCATTTTTCTCCGCCACAAAGAGCTTGCTCTCTGAGAAGCTTCATCTCAGGAACATGTTCATTTTATTTTCTCTAGACAATAGCGTAATCGGATTATTTCTTAATTCCTGTAACCTAATTTCTGTATAGTAAGCTTTGGGCGTAACAAGGGTCCATATTATATATCGTTTTCAAGCATTGTATTACTCCGATTATTCATCGATAATGGATAAGGGAACATGAAACATTTGACAGTGTAAAATCTAATTAGTTCTGTATATACATATGCATATGAAGTTTTAAGTGAAATAACTACGCTCTTGTTAGGTATAATTCATTGAACCGAACAACGTGAAAATAACAGGTAACATGCAACCTATTTAGCTATATTAACAGATAGGCATGTACAGGATAAATTTCACGGACTAAAAAAACTGTCAATAAAGCGAATTGCCAGAAAAGAGTGCGCAGATACAATATAATATTTTGCAAAAATTAAATGTTGTGGCATAGCATATATCTATCGGTTCGCACGGCGAAATATACAAAAATTCTCGTGTCAGTCAACACGTTCGAAACTATAACGAAATTACTACGCGATGTTCCCGGAGCCATCAGAAGACATGAGCGAAAGTCATTTCGACCCCGTATGAAATTCGAAATTCCGTTATTTTAACACTAACGATCGTTCTTCCAAGTTAGTCTGACCATTGTTCAAGCGCGAGATATTCGCATTCTGCGACGTCTAAATACCTGCCGTCATTCGAACTGCTGTGTAAGTAATCCGCAGAAGTTGGTCAGACGTAGCACCTTGGACGAGGACAAAACCAACTCACGATTTGACAATCGGCGAAGTTATTGTGCGCGAACCGTCTTCTTGTCTGCATCGGTTCGAAACTTCTGGCCGTGTAAATTACACGGAGAACGTAAGCAGCCCCTGTGAACACGACAAGTCCGCTCTGTCCTCCCGGTCTTACCACGGTTTTCGTGGCCGATTGATTGTCAACGGATGCGACGTTGTCCCTCGAGTACACTGTAAACGATCGAATTGTTGTACAAACGTTGGAACACGAAGGATCTGGTTTGAGGATTGTGGAGATAACGCGCTGTAACGTCCATCATTTGCTGTAACACTGACATCGCTCAGACGTCACCATTTTAAGAGAAATGTGTTTAAGGATCTACTGAATCGTCGTAATTTTCTGACGACATATTAAAACGTCAAATTTTATACAGAAATGTTATAATATTCTCACTTAGTCCGATAAATTCGCATTTATTGTTAGAACTGTCTTTGTTCAAGATCATGACACTCTTCGTATTAGGTTGTTCCAAAAGTGTCTTTCGCTATCTGCACGCAATTGCTTTATCTGACAATGTTTATACAAACATGAAACTTAATCTGTCAAATGTAAATAGGACAACGTTATAGATCAAAATGCGTCATACATAATTCAATAAAATAATATGAAACAGAAAATGTTGTGCATCTATTATTTCCTTATAAAACGAGAGAAGCTTTTGGGACAACCTAGAACAAAATTCATTCAAACTTATTCACTCGTTCGTTCATATTCAAAACTATCGAGATTTATTTAATATTACGAAATTGTTCTGGGTAAGTTTCTACAAGAGTCGTGCGTATTATTATCAGATACTGCTACGTAGCGCCGTGCGCTATTCGAAGACACGTTTTCCTTGAGGCTGCGCTATATCCAAGGTAAACTCGACAGCTAAGTGTTAATATCGTTGATTCCAACTTAATGAGTCACTACGAAATGTAGCCGTGAGGCAAGCATGTGGAAGCGGCAATTTCCAAAGCGCATTAGCGAAACACGACGGGCTTCTTCTCGTCGCGTCTTTGAAATTAGTAGAAACTCATTCGCTCTTTTGAGGCCTGGTGGCCTGAATTTGCGCGAGCCATTCGCGTCACTCCGAGTGGGAAAACGCGGTACGCGTCCGAGAATTTAATATCAGACTTTATATCGTCGCGCGTGAAATTTACTCGCACGAGCGTGCGCCTGCTCGTGCGTGCCAGCAGCAACTGTTTGAATTCGAATGTATCCAAGACGCGACGTCGAATACTCTTATGGTAGACGTTGCGTTTCTTGAAATAAAAATTTTTCAAGTTCACAGAATACGAAGGTGCGACGGAGGTATCTTTATTTATATTCAAATACATTGGTATTTAAATATAAAGATTTTTTGGAAAGTACGTAGTGAAAGGTAATATTAGGTGTGGAAATTAACTCAGTGCTCTGTTATGTATAAATTATATATGTATTTATATTGTATATTTTATATTTTATATATTGTATATGTCCTATGTGTGTAATATCTGATAAATGTTAAGAAATCGGTTTTTTTTAATCACAAAATGGTGAGCAAATGTTTACGTTTACACTGAAGAAAAATGTTTATTTTTACATTTACGACAGATTTGGAATTGGTTCGATATAAACACAATGAGTCAGTTTCTACATCTAATATATTTTCATAGAATTATCTTCCCGGGATATAAATAAAGGAAGAAAGGTGGAGGAAAATTTTATGGAAATATTGACAATCAGTTGGCGATAAGTCAGGAGGGTTGGGGAGCTGACAAGATCGATTTTCGTCAATTTCGAATGAACGTCGATTGGAGTATTTCGGCTGGCTCGTAAATGATTAAGCGCTCGTCGATAGCGTTGTAAACAATGTCGAAAATTGCACGCACAATTTGACAGGTCGTTCGACAGCTCGAGAAAGAAGCTTCCGGGAAATATATGGAGCAATCGTTTTGTTTTAACCGGAGATTCGAGCAGTTCTTGTCTAAGGAAATTTATTACACCGATGAATAACTAGCTGTAAAAAGGCAATGGAGGGTATGAAAGGCCAATTCGCTATGATAAACGCATCTTGTATTGAATTTTATTAGCAGCACAGCATATAGAATTATCATTATCGATTAGCATACTTTCAAAAAAATTTTACGCTATTATAAATGAAGACTATAGGGGAGGAACACGATAAGTCACGTTTTCCATTCTTTACAGGACAAAAGTTTTAAAATTCAATACACCGTCAATTAATCTTACGTTACCAAAATTGTCCTTGTTGAGATATGTATAATTTTCTATGCTGCACTGGGTCAAATGCGTAGTAGAGATGCTTGTATGTGAGTGTCGGTATGTGGAGGTATGTGTGTGCACGGCATCCCGAAAAACAGATGACTGTAAACTAGTCAGTCGGTTAAGAGTCGGTTAAAAGTCGGGTATGGAAGAAAGT
This sequence comes from Bombus flavifrons, assembly GCF_040668555.2. Classification (NCBI taxonomy): domain Eukaryota; kingdom Metazoa; phylum Arthropoda; class Insecta; order Hymenoptera; family Apidae; genus Bombus; species Bombus flavifrons. Next base: position 2,104,809 of record NC_138455.1, on the reverse strand, counting down.
GCTGAGACGCGTGCAAGTATGTATCGATGAATATATAAGGAATCGTCCATGAAATAAATATATTACTATTTTAATATGAATCGTTAGTGTAAATTTAGTGTTTCTATAACATTATTTCGGCTCCAAAGATCCACAATTCTCAACAGTCCTTTTGTTTCATTTTTGACTCACACGTATATTTTTTCACCTTCTTCATAATTTAGGAAATATGGGTTGTTATAGTATTAAAATATGTTCTTCCCAATTTCAGTTATTTTACGTTAAAATATTCCCTTATAGAGTCATAGAGTAATATTAAAATTAAAAATCATCAAAAATTTACGCATGATATCTCTGTCTTCGAGCGCAGTGCCGATCTTCAAATGCAAACAGCTTGTGCGAATATGTATAGGAAAACAACGAATAAAAGATGAAAGAGAAAGACTTCTTTAAGAGTGTGTCAGATATTTGAAACGTTCCATTAGAGGGCAAAGTACATATTTAAAAAGTTTTATAACTGAAAGTTTCATCGTGACTGTCATAGTTGCTAGCGTTTTATGAGTACTTTTAAAGTTCTTTCGTTTCGCGTGAAATAAAGATTAAACGCAATTTGAGTAATTTATACTTCCCTGAGCGCACGCCAGAGAACAGCAAGGTATAATTACATAAAACATTTCTATCAAGCCAAGCGAAATACGGTTGTTCAATCTCTCCTTTGATACAGCCTCAGTGTGTGGACATTGCTTTACTAATGCCTAACAGGCATTGCCAATAATCATCCTGGTAAACGTATTAATCGATGCCATGCTGCGTCTAACTGCGGCATCCGCGCCACTTCGATGACTATCGATGACGATGAGACTGATATGGAATCAATAACGTCCCTGATGGCCAATCCATAAAATAGAACTTCGTATCAAATAGCTTTGAACATGTGAATTCTAAGCTTCCTCCAACTTCTCCGTCTATGTCTCTCCCTCTATCTCTCTTGTATAGTGTTTAGAGCCAGACAGCTGTAACTAATAAGTACTAGTCGATATTGTCCCGAGAGGTTCAAATTAGTCAAATTAATCCAACTTCCTAATAGGGCACGATGACTCACGGTCGATACTGCTAGTGATAGCTGTATATGTATAAGCTGGTAATTGTACGTATCGTTTGATGATTGCGTGATGAATTTCTTGAGGAAACTTCGAATTACGGAAATTATTCTTATCATTTTTTTTTTTTTATTGGATTTATTGGATTAAAAAATTCCCTATGGTAATGGTACTGTTGAATGAAATTGTACGAAAGAGAAACAAAGTTGCGTCAACTGATTAAAATTTTCAGTATTAGCGATAATTCGGATTTATCAGTTGGCTAGCTATAAAATCACCGTTTAAAAGGAGCGGTAAAGCGACGAATAAAAAGCAAGGGAACGATTATAATGTGAATGGTGGTTTTGGGAGGAAAAAAGGGTTCGCGATAAGAAAGAAATAAAGGGGTAAAGTTTGTAGATGCGCCGGTCGTGTTTTAATTTCTACCGGTGGATAAAGCGATTCAGAATCAAAGCGATTTGGATGCTAATGTTTGCGTAAAAAGTGTATTAGTGTCCCCGGTGAATGCATGCGTTGAATTTTTATTCGACTCCGGAACGAGCATTATATCGACTGAATTATACGAGATTGTTTCTCCAACAAACTTAAATGGAATTAATATAAACATATTGAAATACTTTGAAATAACAACATTGAGATAGTAACTTTACATTTTGTAATAATTGCATTTACGTCGGATATTATGTGAAATATCAATGAATTTAATTCCTCGAATAATTAACAATTCATTGTGTAACAAAAACGCGATTCATTTTCCTTATCTCGCGCTGTACTTGGAGTTACACACTCGCTCGAAAATATCAAGTATTCGAACGCTTCAAAATTTTATTTTTGAATTTAATACAGAAATTGAATACAAAATTGTAATCGATCAATCAAATATTACGTTTCGTACAAAAAAAAAAAAAAAAAAAAGAAGAAGAAGCAAAAGATCCCCTAATATGTAGGTGCTTCTGAACGATGGTGTTAATTCTCACCTAGTGTAATTGCCGTGCAAAGATTCTTGCTTGTGGGAACGTCTGAAATGCTCGTAATTGCAAGCTCGTAACGGTATCGCGAGAGAGTGCAGTCGCGAAATTAATTATAAAACGATGCACCAACCAGCCTCGTGGTTAGACAGAGTTTCCTGTGTAGGAAAATTCTATGATGAGTAACGTACCATGGGCAACAATTTATTTTATTAATTGCCCCATGCAAGTTCGTCAGCGTGGAAAATAAATCTCGTTAGAATATCTTGGGAGATGTTGTGACTTTTAAGAAAAGCACAATTAAGTTACCTCGCGCTTATATATATGTCGGAGATGAAAGGAAAGCCGAAGCCGTTCCTTGGAAATTTTGGGAACATCCTCTAGTACTCTAGCCTGGATTTTATCATAGCTGTAATTGTAAATTTGTGATATCAAGATTGGGTTCGAGGTGACAATTGGTCGCCGAACGTAGCCACGGTCACGGGATGTACGTTTTGCCTAACGGAGGTCTGGAGTGGTTGTATGGGTTTTCCGAGAAATGTGGTTGTGGCGGCATGCGGCCTCGGGAGCGGGCCTAGCCACGTGTGATACAGTGGGTCATACATTGTATTACTAATCAAACTCCAGGCAGAAACTGCCTAACAACGGCGTTTGGAACTTTCTCGATGCTTCCAACGAGTCTGCCTAGCAACGGCGTTTGAAACCTTCTCGATGCTTCCAAACGGGCATAGAAAAACAAATGCAATCGTACAGCGAGAAAAATCTCGACGAGGCTGGCATTCTTGCGACTGCTTTGGAGAGTGACACGTCGTGTTTTCAACCATCGTATTTCTGTGCTTAAGATCAGTCTACGCTTAGTAAAGAGTTATCCCGTTGGCCGTGTATTCATTTGAACTCAAAAATATTGTTAATAGCGTTCATTAAACTTATTGTTCGTAAATCATACTATTCATTGAACTTACTATCCGTTAAACGTATTATTCATTAGACTTATTATTTGTTAGACTTATTATTCGTACAACTTATTATCCACTAACTTTATTATTTGTTAAGCTTATTATTCACTAGGCTTATTATTTGTTAATCTTTGTAGTAGACTTGTGTATACGTGTAAATATAATCTCGATTGTGTAAAACAATGGTTAATTCACGTGAAGAGTTGTTACGCGCCCAAAATTCCAACCATACCCCGACATATATATATATATATATATATATATATATATATATATATATTAGATTAATATATTATTAAGGGGAAATAACGTCCATTTATAACGACTTCATTTGGCTTACCGTTCATCATTGATCTAAATTACCAACTTTACTTGATTTCTAAAGAATTGTTTAGGTAGAGAGAGAAACAATTAATGTAAATAAATATCCAGTTAGTCCAGTCATAAGATTAATATAATCTCAATTGTAACACGTTCGTAATTTTCTTTAAGTTATTTCCACTTCTCTGGAAGGAAAGTTTCTACTATTTAAGTTTCCAAATCTTGTCTGCTTAGTTAAGGCAGAAGTGTAGAAAAGGGTCGAGGGTCGGACGTGAAACGTAAACGTAAGCGAATCTGTCTGCTGTCAAAACAGAAAGCCATTGAAAAGAGTTGTTTGAACGAGTGTGCACTGAGTAATGCATCGTGGTGTGAATAATTGAAGTGGAGTGTCGGCAAAGCTACATCGTCTCGAAAATTGAATTTATATTCTTTTCTCTGAAATGTTATTTTCCTTACGTTGTGGCGAAACACTTTCTGTTCGCCGAGAGATATGTCGGTAAATATTCTGACTTCAACTCCTGAAAAATCTGGATACAGGAAAGAAAGATGTTATTTTGTTAACAATTACAGTATACAACATACATAATTGATATAATTTAACTTTTTTTAATGTAATAATTTTCAAACATAAGTAACTTAAAAGAATGCCCTTCATCACATTCATTAACGTTTAAATTTTTACGCTATGCAATTAATGTTTACCGTTAAATTATTTCCTCGAGAAACTGAAAAAAAGCGCAGCTTACAGTGTATTTTCTTCGTTTCGTTTCATAATCTTGAATTTATTATACTCGTTTAGAAGAAAACATTTCATGTATAAGTATTTAGAGAATTTATTGTTCACTACTTTGACGCAGAACACGAAATTAACTCAGCAGTGATGAGGGTATTTGAAATAATGAAGATTGAAGTAGAAAAAATACATTAAGACAGAAATAGTCAAATTAGGGAATAGATAAAACATCATTACAAACAAACATAAACAAATAGTAAAAATTGAAGAAAAATATATGGATCCGAAAAACATTTTGTTTCGTTATTGAAAAGGAAGAATCACTTGAAAAAATTTATTTTCCCCAAGTTACGGATTTTATATAAATATTTTCCATATTTCGAATGTTGCAATACTTTCGCAGATTACCGTACTTTCTTATATTCGAAAGATCGATGAGGCACAGAGTAACAATCTGCTTACCTAACTGACCAAACTCACATAAATCCCGGATTATGTTCAATTTCAAAATGTACCGATAGAATTCATCATTGGTTAAGGCTGCAGCTGCAGACCCTCAAGTTAGACTCAGAGCTATCACCAGCTTACATGCTGCGCTTCTTGTTTATCTTGCAGGTGTCCTGGATGCGTAAAAGGGACATGCATATCCTGAGCGCCGGCATCCTGATGTACACCTCGGACCTGAGGTTTCAAGTGATCCATCCGGAGAAGTCTGAAAACTGGACGCTGCAAATCAAGTCGCCTCAGGAACGAGACTCCGGGGTTTACGAGTGCCAGGTCAGCACCGAGCCAAAGATGTCGTTGAACTACAGCCTCAACGTGGTCGGTGAGTGAATTCTGAATAATTCAGGCGGTCACACAAGTCGCTTAGCTCGCGTCGTTTTTCATTTCCCAGCGAAATCCGGCCGATTCAACCGGGCCATCCTCCATTTTCCATCGTGGTAGAACCCGTGCTCGGTTGTGTCGCGGATTACCATAGCCTGAATTTTTAAACCGATCAATTTGTGGATCGTTACCGACGTTTATTGTTTGCGACAATATTCGACAGCAGGCTTTTCAGGTTGTGTACTTTTGCCCCGTGGCGAAAGCGTTGTCACAGAGCTTCGAAGATTCAACGTTACAATCGTTCACGTTTCTTCTCTTTGCTGGTCAGATTTTTCTTTAAATATTTGAGCAGTTATTTGGTTGACAAGTTATGGTGCAAACAATTGTTAAATATCGGAACAATCAGACTTTTAATTCTGATTAAATTGCCATTTACATGCACTATGTTACAGCTTTAAAATTTAATCCGTTCGAAATTTAATCATTGCAAATTGATTGCGGACATTTATGCAAATTCATATTTTCGAAACGCGATGGTAGAAACAAATGCGGAATAAATAAATGATATATTTTAATTGTTAAAATTTACTACATGTGATTAATGTTTCAACCAAGTTTCACTCATTTCCGTTTCAATATCGCTTATTATATTAAATACGCTTATCAGATGAGAAGAATCTTTTTTTATCCAAATGAATATTTTTCTTTCTACAAAGCTTAAAGTAAGCTAAATTCTCAAACCTCACGATAGCACTGCTAGTCTACAGAAACTACTTCAAACGACCGAACTTCCTTGTGGGGAAACTCACCTAGCTAAGTATATACTTGGCATTCGTTTAAATATTAAACTGGGCGGAGATATCTAATTCAGCGGAATCAGATAACAAGTTTTTCGCCGTTTAGTTCTCGCTTACACAACCCTCTGCACGAAACATTAGGGATGGAATGACAACGATAACTCGAAGTTCTCGTTTCGTCTTCCTGTTTCCGATGTCTCGCGGCTGCGAAATAAAATGCGAAGCCAGAAATAAGTTATCCCCGCTATCGGAAGCCAGAGTTAAGGCTAGCTATAAACAAGCTAACTTGGTTCCGTGTATTCCGGAAGGCTTTCATATTGGCATAACTGCCTCACCGGCAACTTAATCTTTTGCAGTTCAATAACTTTGCAACTTGCAGCCTTGATTCTCGTGAACTTTCGAACTGTGCCGCCCAACGTCGTTTTCCTGCGAAATTAAAAGCGCTCTGCGCAGATATATTTCATTATACCACACAAAGTACACTAAACTAACTATATTCAGAATGTCTTCGTATGATCCTTGTCCACGGTTCAAATTCTTAAATCCTTGTATTTCTCTCGGTTCGCTAGCTCCAACAATAAAAATTAATTTCATTCCTTACTGATTTTATGACCTCGCTATATCATACTCCGTACTACCTACATAATCTGGCGTTCTATCACGTGATCCCTTGCAAAGAACGTCGGAATGCAACCAGAAAGAAACCTATACAACATTCTGCCGCGCGGATGGCACGGTAAAAACATCTCAAGCATGAATCCCGACTTACGCGGCAAGCAAAAAGCCACGATAGTCACGACGATCCATGAAGAATCGTCCCACATAAAAAAAGGACAATAAAAAAAAAGAAAACTGGAAAGGAAAAAGGAGAGGAAAGGCCGATTTTCCAAGCTCTCGTGTCAGGTCAGTCCTATCGCGATTCACATGCGGTGGCAGTGGAGAAAGGAGGGGAGCGAATTTATCTAGCTTGCCTGAACAACAGGGCGAATGCAGACTCGCGGAGACAAGCGTTGACGTTCAAATCTTGGCGAGATAACGGGGAAACAGAGGGCTGAGAAATCGCGAAAGAACGGGACGACGAAGGGAAAGGGACCGGGAAGACGCGTCCAGGGGTCGTATTCCGATGGATACGAACTCGGATGGGGTGGTGGCTGCTCGATAAGCTGCTTGATGGAAACGCCTTAGCCAAATGATTGCCTTTGGCCGTGTAGAATCGCGGAGTCATGCGTACCCGCACACCTAATACAGGTACAATTCGTGCTCGTTCTTCTGGTGTAGCCGGGCGAAAAAGTTGGCGCGAAATAAATCGCCTTTCTTCTGGCTGCTTCGTCGAAGTCGTAAAGCATGGACTCGATGGCGAAATCAATTTTACAAATCCGTCGCGCAAAAACGCACGTCTCGAAACTTTACGCGTGCACCCCGTAGGCGAGAGATTTGTTGGCCTCGGGGCTGGGTTGAGAGTTCGTTGCCCCTCGATAGAGCGTGTTTTAGTTGGGTTAACAGCCGACGTTTGTCGCGGCGATAAGTTATAAGGGATTTGCCGGGACCTTTAGCTGAATCTGAAAAATTCGTCGGGTTTCGCGTTTGGTTTTATCACTGTTGTGTTTTAATTTGATAACGTTTAATTTTTGGTAACGTTGTAACAACTTTCAACTTGTTTTGTACGGATTGAATGATATTGTGTGATGCACTTTTTATAAAAATGTATATCTATATTTCTTATATCTTATTCGATTTATATATTATCATACCAGTGATAATTGCATTATTACACTGTCCTTAACCAGCAACTTTATAGAAATTATAATATTTTTTGATTTTTATTTGTCTACGTGATTAATTGAACGAAAAAAGAGGATCAATTATAAAGATTTAACGTAGACACTTATAACATTGTTGAGTTTAATAATTCGTTGTTGAAAATTTAGTCGAAGTATGTTTAGCTGAAATTGATAATTTAATAAAATGATAACAAGTAAATCCATGACTGGAATTATCAAGCTTGTTTGAAACGTAGTACGAGAAACGACAATTTCATAATATTTCATTCAAGATGTCAGGGAAAAAGATATTTTATTGGAGTTGTGGAACATCGCACGCTTGGAGTCGAGTTATATTGCGATATAAAATTGTAATTAATTCTTTTACAAAAGGACGACTATTAAATATATATTAAAATGTAAATGTCACTGAATTATACTGCAACGCAATTTAAAAATCACGTTGTCCATCACGAGTTGCTTTCTCTGCATTTACAAATTTACAATTTAATGCAATCACAATAACCAGAGCATGACCATTAAAAATGCGAAATGGTTGCATTAAAAAATAATATATTAGAATTTTATTATATATATCTTTTGAAACCATCGAACTTTACTTTAAGGTAACCCACAATCTATCTTTATGGGGAAATCTCATACTGCATGACCTATTTTCTCCCAAGCCACTCAAGCTCTTTTAATCAAATTTCCACTGAGCACTCTATTAATAGTGCTAAATAAATTAAATACTCGCTTTCTTCAGAAATCGTATAGAAAAAAGATTAAACGATGGATAAAGAATTGTTCAGAAACTGATGAACAATAATCGTCTTTTTTTCTAGTGTAGGTATTATTCCATATATTTAACAATTTGTTAAAAATTAGAAATTAAATTTGTTAGAAAGTATTTATACCAAATTCTATGTAACATTTTTCTACGTGAAAATGTTATAGGCACTTCATATTCAGTGTACTTCAAAGTATAGAAAATCTATTTTTGAATGGTTGTGTAAAAAAGTTATAGAAAAAGCATAGAAATAATACTTTTTATAGCACATTTAATATCGCACTAAATCATCAAATATCACTTGCGAAGTAAGGGAGCAAATTTCGCTAACAATTTTTCAAAACGAATAACCAACGACCTTAGAAATTATAAACTATAGCACTTTTCCCAGCGTCCGTTTTCTTCCGCTCCGCCATTTGAAACCAGGATCCTCCGCAATTAATTTACATCTTCGTAACCTCCTGGGAAGGAGTTTAAAAATGAGAACAGCCGCCAATCACTTAATCTTCGGTGAAATATTCCTCTTCGTTGACGTTGCACCGATGTTGATCTAAACGAGTACAATAAAACACTAACCTCTGACACGATTTTGAACCATTTGTTTAGTCACCCGTGTATTTAGGAATTAAACCCTTAACCACGTGAGTATCATTTTTTGTACCAACGTAAACAATCACGTTTCCTCGTATTTCTAAAATTACTTTCTTTCATTCACTTCACACCTAGGCCTTTGAATTTTATTGTATTAAGAACTAAAAACAAAATTGTGCACCTTTCAGCGGTTAGGTCGCGAAAAATTGCACGTTGTGAGGTTAATCAACTGCGGCAAAATAAATTCAGTTGCTTTACTCACGGAATTCGATGACATATTCGTATCGGTTTCTTGTATCAGTGGAATCTTAAAGGGAAACTGCCGGTCTAGAACCAGCGTTCTAGGTCGAATCGATATGAGCAGTGGTCGGATATCGGACAGCTAATAGTAGCGGAGTGGAATTTCTGTAATTAATAGCGTGAGAATAATAAGACGATACAAATTTTTCATTGTTCGAAAGTTTGGAATGGTATTGGAGAAGATCGAGATGATTTTTCGAAGCAATGAAGTAGGCGTCGAAAGAAAAAAAGAATCGAGTTAGCAACAAGATAGCGACGATCGATAGGGAAATGAATTTACGTGTTTCTAACATATAAAACACAAATACACCAAATAATTTTCTGTGACGACCACAAATAGAAATTATTACAAGTCACATTTTTCGTCTTCCTTGGAAATGCAATAATTATAAATACACTATTTTTCTTATCACATCCTTAATAACTGGTTTATTAACTTTTCAACTTTTAACGTTTCTTCTTAACTGTCCCCAATACTGAGGCAAGTATTTGTTTGAACGTTTCATTGTTTGACAGAAATTCACAATGAAAACGCTACTGAGTTTTCGGGCAATCCAATAAAAGTCCCAGAGAAATCCAATAGAGGTTCGTACAAATCCCAAGATATAGCAAATATTTTCGTTCACATCCTCGACCACAGATTCTTCAGATTTTCATATAGGAAAAGTAGACAAAATAGGAAATTCTCCATTATTTAGTACTATCAAATACATTTTACGCACAAGATATCCTAATAAACTTTCCCCAGAAGGGCATCCCTTCAATGAGGATTCAACGAGTCAAGATTATTCTCTATCCGACTGATCTCGCGCTAACCTCGAGAATCTCATTCTATTCAGAGTTCAACGAAACCTTCCCCAAAAATTCACCAATCTACCCTTGTATCAACACACTCCACTGACCGCGAAATAGCTCATCCATCTAACTAAGCATCAGGAAAAACGCACGATGCTTTTGTAGATGAATCGATGTTCTTCAATTTGCCTGTTACTTTTCGTCTTCTGCCTGTAATTACCTACCTGTTAGCTGGCAATTTTATACTCGTTTACGTTGTAAACGACCATTGTATTTACAGCAGTAAATATCCTCATTTTCCAACGAAGTGGTCTTTCTATCGAGTTATAAGTTACAATACGATCGAAAAGTCTAATTGCAGTTAAATCTTTCAGAAATTCAAGTTACGTAACCGAAACGTTCCTGTTTGTATGCTGGTCGCTGCAAGTCTTCGCGGTATTTGAATAAAAGCATCGAGTGGTGACGTCGATTGATGTATCGACAGTTAGGGTTGGTTTGAACGTTCCACCCTCCTCGAAAAAACCACAGAGCAAGTGAACAGAAAAAAATGGTAGGCATCTGAATTGTCCGTTGGACGATAAAATCTATGTTTCACGCGGATACGCTCAATTCGGAAAGCGTAAAATCTAAAATCGTTAATTTTCTCCAAAAATTTACTTTTTCTAATCACGTTACTCTTCCAGCAGATATGCGTGTGTACGTGCATAAATTGCGAACAGGTGTAACATTGTGACACAATTGTAAAAATGTCGTTCGTTCTCATCGATCCTTAAACCTATAATTTTGCCTGGTGTCGCAGTGGCTTTAACAGCTTAATAGCTAAAATATACGTTCTCAGCACGATCCGTAAACCGTTCTACAACCCCTTTCTCGTCGCTAGCAAGCATCATGGTTGCAGTGGCGCGTGCATAATGTCCAAAGGATGCTCTCAGCAGCGAGTTCTGCACTGGATCGCAGCGAACCTTGTTTTGGTTTTGCCCAGCCGCGCTGACAACGTTATTGTTTGCCAAATCCGCGCCAGTTAATTAGCATTTTCATCGGGTTGTCAGGCCACGCTGCCGATGACGCGGCACCGTTCGAGACACGCCGGTTTAATGGTTTCCGGTCAGTGTACGGTGATATCGGTTCCGATCGTAACCCAGTGCAAGATATTTTAGCAACGCGGCAAGGGTGGAAAAGCGCAAATTACCTACTTTTAGTACAACAGTGAGTGCAGGGATACAAACTATACAGGATGACGCAGCTAAAAAAGGCCGTTTAATATTAAATATTTGCCTTGTTTTCTGTTTTATGCAAGAAAAAGCTTCTCGGTAAAATAAAAGGTACATTTTAAACGACATTTTTTAAATAGTTTGCTATATTTATTTTTCGATTCTTTTAATTTCGGTAACTTTATCCTGAAAAGGCAAATATTTAGCTGATTCCATTCAGCTAGGCCACCGTGTATAGAACAAAAGGATGGGTGATGCTTGGATATGTTAATTAAGACAAAGGAAATTAGGAAGCATGTGGTTAAATGATCGCGTGGATATCAAAGTAGGAAAGAAATTTCTCTTTTCTCTACGTAATATAATTATTGCATAACGTTAATCCACGTGTAAACCTCGTGTGGAGATATTTTGCACATGGCAAGATCAATTTCATTTTTATTTTTAATAGGATCACGCTCTGCTTTAAAATTTTACGATTAATGATTATTTAATTGGTATGTTAAGAAAAGCTATTAAAATAGTTGTATTTGGGAATGATTAATTCGAATGATAGCATAAGATTAGGGAGAGGGGGGAGGGAAATGTTAAATTTTCTCTTTCATTTTTAAGTTCTGCTGAGCTTGCGCTTTATTGCGTTTCATATAGCCCATGGAAATGGAAAACAAAAATATATATGTAATTGCTACTTGAAAAAACGAATTAAGAGTCATTTCTGTTATTTAAAAAATATTGCAACTTCAAACGACAGATATGATTTATCGTGTTTACAAAAATTCTGTTTTACACATTTTTCCTATTAATTGCCATTTATAAATATATATGTACTCAATTTATTTGGAAAACTGCACCACTTTTACAAAATTCAGCCATGTTAAAATACTGGCACGAATAATTGCTGCATGAACTTGATCGAAAATGTTTGATAAAACGAAACGAAATGAAGTTCGTTGAAAAAAACAGGAGAAATTTATGGCCGAAAATTATGCTTTCTTATTCGACCGTGCTTTATTTGGAAAATAATAAATCACGAGTGAAACATATTTTTTCGTACCACCGAGTAATTTTCAAGCGCTCGCCGACATTCTGATCCATGATAAAAAACGAATAATGCAATTGTATCTGTTTCCTCTGCCTTCTTCTTTTTTTGTTATTTTCGAAACACTAGAAATTGAAATCATATGACTTCTGGATATTTTTTCCTTTCCGAACGCTGCAGATTTCCTTCATTTTTATGGACATTGGATAACAATTCTTGATCTTACGTTATTATATCAATAAGGTTTTAGTATTTTTGATTTCAAACAAAAATTATTCAACCTTGCTTCGACGCTTCTCCACACGAACACCTTACTTAGCCGACTATCTTTAATATTATACTATTTTTTACGTCTATTAACAATCTTAAAATTCCATGCACGCATTAATCGATCGTGAGTGAACTAGTAATGAGGTGGTAGTTGGCGTGGTATAGAATTTCGTTCGTATATATACCAGTAATTTATTTACGAGACGGCGCGTCGAATAGGCAGGCATTACAGCATGATTCCGCTATAAATGAATATTGGTTAGCCGAGCATAACATCGCGATCAATTATGCAATCTGACGAGCCGGTACTGACACGAAATTACCCCGTTGCTCGATTCGAGGTGAATTAACAATGTTTTCTATCCCCGAAAATCGTTCAACTTTCCACAGCTCCATTTCTCGAAACGATTCCTCCTACTGTGGTCTACGTGACATAGCAGCCGGATACCGATAATTAATCATTTTTTCACCTATCGGCCAGATACTTCATGACATAATGTCGTTTGTACTACATTTCGATCGGATATCATTGCATACAGGATGAGCCATGTAAATGGTATTGTCTAAACACGAGCTCTGTCCGGAAACAATTTCACCAGTGGATACATCTTTCTACCTAAATATACTGCTGTAAAAAACAGTAATTCGCAAAAAAAAGATCGGTATATTTAAATCTACACCCTGACAATTTTTTTGGAAAAATAAACATACGAGAACATCGATAATGTTAAGGCAATCTTGGGTTCGATACCAATCGAGGTAAAAACACGGTAATCTTGCGACTTCGTCATATTCTTTTACTCGCTATATCCATTAACGGATTATCGAATACAGTATCTGCTTAAGAACTTTATTTCTAACGTTTGAAAAAGCAGGAATTTTTGTAATAAGAAACAGATAATTCTGGGAAAGACTTTTACGTGATAAAAAGATTGCACGAAGATACAGAAAAAGAATTGTAATACCAAGAAACTTAGTGCAAGAACATTGGCAAAAGATGCTGTAGCAGTAAAGAAAGTGGCTGTAGTAGTAGTGCAGGCACGCCAAAGACGGGATTGTAGCAATTGAAAAAGTAGCGTAGGTACACTAGGGAAAGGATTCTAGCAATAAGAAAAGACACAATGAGACCCAAAGAGATTCTAGCAAGAAAAAGGTAAAAAGAGGTACAGGGACGCCAAGAAAAATTACAGGGCGCAAGGGAAGGAAAACTTGCGACAAGTGAAAATATGGCAAAGAAAAACCAATGTGATACTTAAACGAAACAGATTTCCAAACGCGTTCAACTAACCTAAGTTTCTATTCTAAATAGAATTTATTAAAGATATGCAGTAGGTCCGAAAAGCGCCATTCGAAACAGGATAACTTTTTCAAAACTGGACCAAACGACTCGAGTTTTTTCGAAAGGTTAGAAGGGTTGGTTGACTAGATAAAGATTTCAATATGTATATAGCTGACATAACTTTTGAAAATGCGCAGTTTCAATTTTCATTACACGTCCAAATAAAAGAGTTGTCGTTTACTATTTTCTTCGCAATTGCAATCAACTGCATTTTTCTCAAAACCTTTTCACACGTTTTCTAGTCAACTAATCCATTCTGACCTCCCCAAAAAAGCAAGTGGTTTGGTTCAATTCTAAAAAAGTTATTCCCTTTCGAAAAGCGTTTAAATATTTTCATTACTCGCTGTAAAAATGACAGCTTTATGTGAAATGGGATTAAATAAATATAGAATATTATATAAATATATTATATTATATTATATAAATATAGAATAAATATTAAATAAATATAAATTATTTATATACTTTCGAACGCAACTAATTCTACAATGAAAAGTCTTACCTTCGTTTGATACGCTTTGTTTAAACAAACATGACACTTTTTTGAAATATACGACAAGTTTTGTAGATAGCTGCATGCAATATTTAATTTCTAGGTTGAGAAATTTCATTCTACGCAATTATAGATCTGAAGTCCATGATTTCGGCATTGGCTCGCTTCCAGGCTGAATCTTGAAGGACTAGCTACGATCAAACTCGAAGACGAGGATGAGGACAGAGAGGAACCAGATCCGTTGAAGGGATGTCCTCTCTGCGCTGGATAATTTCCTAGCTCTTCAAACTTACTCTGAAATAATTCGGGGGAAAATGGAGAGTATTACTAACCGTCTCTAATAACAAGGAATATTTTACCGGCTCAGCCTTCTTACCACATTCTCGATGTTTTCATCAGCTCGCACAGAGGAGAACGAAAGATTACGAAACGTAATTTTCTTTGATTAAATTGCATGTCGCGTCGGTCGATTCTCTCATAGCGTAATTTCGCTCGCAGAAAGTATCGTTGATTTTTGGTTCTTTAACTCGAAGTTGATCGGATCCATATGACCTTGGGGTTATAGAAATTACACGTGACTGTTTTCTTCTTTGTATTGTGGAAAGGACATTTAAATTAGTTGTGTAATCTTTATTCGTATTTATTTTTGCAATTTTCGCAAAATTGACAGTCTCCTTTTGCGTTATAGCTACGCGTATTGTTTCAATTAATTGGTCAAAAGTAATATACCTTTCGTAATTTTTCTTTCCTTCTGACAAAGTGGATAATTGTTTAATCTGAAAATGAAATATTTTCCTTTTACGTGCACGCGGGCGTAGATCGTAAAGTGTGTGCACTTAACGAAATCTGATAGTCGAGTATAAATAAAAGCGCAGTTGAGAAACGTGTGTAAGTAGATCCCTTTTTATTTTAATGGGTTTCTGGAATGCGAGACTCTTACGGAGATTGAATTAAATTTCACTTTTCCTGTGTTATGTTTAATTTAAAATTATTGTGCAGTGGTAACACTAGCCATAATGCCGACTGTCCACCGTCTTATTTACGATCGCGTCGTGCCTCTCGCGTTTCAGCCTTTTCCCGCCTGCACGTTCTAACGAAAATAATTTATACCGACGCTAATTAAAATTCCAAATAAAGTGGTTATCAATGAAACAAAATTTGACTAATAAATACGAAGAAACAGAGCAAGCTGCAATTTTGTTTCTTTTTTACTGTATTCAACAACTAAATGCGATGAACGATTTAGAAATTTAAACACATGATATATTTTTCTATCCAAGTTCTACGTTGTAAATTGTATTTACGAAAATGCAAATTTGCATAAAGATCGGCAGTCTACTTATGAATGATGAACAGCGTAAATCTTGACGAAATCGCAAAAGTTGCGCAACAGCGTCGAAGCAATGGCAAGTGATTATTAGGCGCTTGACATTGTTCATGCAATTAAGTCTCATTGTCGCGATTGGTCACACTTGGTTACAATATGGGACCGAATGACACGCGTTAACGCACTGACGGCTTAATTGGTTTCACCCTGCACCCCTTTCTGATCTGCCACCCACGCCACACAACGGTCGCGTTAGCATTGTTGCAACGCAGCACAGGAGGCTACAAATCAATTGCGAAATTCGCGGTAATCACGCGAGAATAATGGTGTTCGTTCTTCGAGATCGATGTGGCAACGATTTAACCGGAAACCGATGGGTCCACCGCGAGAAATCCCGTCCCATTCCAACTCGAACCTTCGTTCAACTTCGTGTTCTATTATCTATAGTGATTTCACACAAAACATTTTGAACAATTTTAAATCAATACAATCAATTTAAGTGATTTTTTTTTGTTGATAAATTTATCTTGATTAAATAAGGAATAATTTTAATACAGAGACATATGTATATAAAAATATCTTTTCTCGTTATATATTAAAATCATTTTACACTCATAATTTGCGATAGCTAACATACCTAACATACTCAAACTTCAATATACCGAAGCTCCAAGTTAATATAATAAGCTTGTGCTTGTTTCTTACGAACACGTTTTCTCCTTGTAATCAACGATCAGCGAGAATGTCTCCTTATTATCGCACGAAAACGCGACGATTCACGATTTCAAGAACTCTATCCACCTATCGATTCTCGATACTGAGCATCCACAATATGCGACAATAACCAGCGATTCGCGGAACGTGACGCGTGTGCATGAAACCGCCATTAAGCGTATGAAAATCGGGACTGAAATCGTATCCGACGTTAACGATAAAGCTCGATAACAGGCGGCGCGTGCTATTAAACAATTTTATTCGCGGTTCAGCTTGGTAACGCGGCGTTTCATGGTGCAACGTCACCTAAATCTCCGCATGGTGAAACATCGCGACGCATCCTGACGGAATAAACATCTACGCGGCCTCGCATGCAAATTTATCACGAGTTGGCTCAACCCTTATTTGTCACTCATCCGTGTCCCTCGTAATCGTGTTTCGCGATCATAAATTTTAATTTCTCCGTCGGCGAAAACGGAGCAACGAGATACGGCTTGGTTCCTTTGCCGGTGAATAGCCGCATAGATCAGAGCTGTTCGCCGGCCCACCGACGACAATAGCGGACATCCGGTTCCTCTGTGGCGATCCCGAAACGCCTTAAGTTCCGCTCGAACGATTATTTGTCTTTCGTGTGACTTTCGCTCTATCGTTTCCCTCGCTCTGATGCTTTGATTAATTCTTGATGGCTCGTGCACCACAAAGCCTGTTAACACTTTGACTGCCACGCCGAAATCACATGTTTCACTCAGAACGCCACGGGAATATTTTTATTATTCAAAGCATATGATGACAAAATAATAATAAATGTAAGACAGCATTGATCCTCAATGGGCAGTTTATCTTATTGGTGGTCACGGTTGACCACCGTGGCGCCTTGGTAATAGTTGTTAGCGACATATTATAACAAGGCTTCGTTTATTTCAACAAATAATTCGTATTCATTGTTTCGTCGTAAACAAAACGTCCAGAATATATTGTTGAAACGTGTAGAAGATATTAGTAAACAGTATTTGCTCATTTTATATATAATAGTAAGGTATGTTCACACTTCTAACTTCAATTATACAGGGTGGTTGGTAACTGGTGGTACAAGCGGAAAGGGGGTGATTCTACGCGAAAAAAGAAGTCGAAAATATAGAATAAAAATTTTTCGTTTGAGGCTTTGTTTTCGAAAAAATCGACTTTGAATTTTCGCTCGGTACGCGTGCACTTTATCACGTCTCGTTATAACGGATCTCACTGTAGATCGTTGTCTCGATGGAAAAATTAAAAAAAAAAAAAAAAATTAAAAAAAAATTTTTATTCTATATTTTCGACTTCTTTTTTCGCGTAGAATCGCCCCCTTTCCGCTTGTACCACGAGTTACCAACCACCCTGTATGATTATAAAGCAGCATTTACGATTATTTTCTAAGCTGTGTTTATAATAATATTCGTAGATTACCCCTCAAAGATATCGATGCAAATACAGTGCACCGTTAGATGCAAGATTTGTTCTCATTTTTTTTTATTATGTTCTAATAAAAATGTTTAATTGTTCAATGAGGCACTTTTTATTTCAAAGTATCTTCTATTTATCGATTATATTCAAAATGCCTTAACTGTCACTTTTCAAGTTCAAGCGCTCCGGTCACCAATGACTGCCGTAGCGTCACAGGAGAAACCGTGGCCGGTCATATATGACCAACGCGGCAGTCAAAGTGTTAACATAGACAGTGAATGACGATAGTATTCGATGACGTTGATTGTACGCACGTACGTTGATTAATATAAACATGTACATAGTTCCATTAAAAAAAATGCTGATAATCTTGAAATATCCTTGATCCCATCGTGTATAAAGTATTCAATTTGGTTGTTATATGATTATTGTACATGTACAGTTATAAACGAAAGGTTATGAACCCTAGAATAATTTAAATTTTCTTAACAACATTTTTTTGTATCGCCAATATTTCCGATAATATTCAGCTGTCGTGGTTTACGTGCTTCACCTTCTGTAGTATATTATTTCAACTAGAGTTCTATCAAAGTCTGTCACGTCACCTGAAATTGTAGTTTCATGTCACATTTCCAACTGACTCAATCTACCAAAACTAATAAATAGCAGGAAACCAGCTTCATGCCATATAATATATGTAACTAGCGTACAAATCATTGTGGATGATAGCAACTTCAACGTAAGTTTAAATATGCCACACTATCTAGTGTAATAATTTAGTAGCTTGATATAACAATAAAAATATCAATAGCTTTTTATTGTTAATGTATATTTTAAATACCTGTAATAGCTACGGTATACGTAACTTGCAAACAATTCACGACAAAATTCTTTCACTATAATACTTTAAAGATTCTTTAAAAACTCTCCAAGGAGCTGATCCTGTACGCGAATTTTCTACGGCATACTCCTTGAACTGTTACATTTTTTTCTCTCTTTTGCCTTATTTCTCTATCTCTTTTACTCAATTTAGCCAATCTCTGTAGACATTCAACCACGTGCAGCTAGAATCTTAAACGATCACGTACTTTTTCTTTCTTATCTTAAATCCTCGAAATTGTCTCGCTGTCTATAAACATTCACGCGAAACTTTCCAGCGAATTATGAGCTATAAACAAGATAGTATCAAACAAACCCAATTTTGTCTGGGTTTTTACGTTTTGCAACAACAGCTATGTAATAGCGCCGAAGATGTGTGTTTATGGATTGTGCAGAAATATTTTTAGTACGTAAATTACGCATGTATTTGAAGGTATTTCATCTTGAGATGAAATATTTCTTGCGACTTTTAGCTGCTTTTATCATTTTTGGAATATATAGAGAATATCCGGATAATAAAAAAATAAAGAAGCTTGACATGTAAATTAAAATTACATGAGATCATTGAAGTAAGATATCATCTTTATAGGAAGAGTTATTGAAAAAAAAAAAAACACTTTTGTAGCTCATTCATACCGCGTAATTGCTTCATATTTCCATGTTTTTTTCACCTTTAACGTTAAAGAGAACTGATTCCATTCAAGAAACATCCTATGTCCATAGATGAATCTTTAGAGGAACATGATTTAATAAATTAATGAGGCAAATTAAATTTAATTCCTTCTCTTTAGTTTCACGTTCGTTTATTCGCGTACAAGAATTATAAAAAATTCCTAAAACGAGTGGAATACCATTTATGAGTGAAATAAAGGAAAAGAAAAAAGCTTCCGTCGAAGGCAGTCGATTCGTAAGGAAGTTATTTGTGCTCGTGTCGATGGAAAACTGATCTCCGCGACGTAGAATGGAGTCTTTCCCCGAATAACCAACGGATTTGCTCGCGGAAGCGTCACGTGAACGCGACCGAACCGAATAAATTTTCACTTTAGAAAATTTATGAAGAGAAATCGACGATTCTACCAATCCCAAATCAACTGATGCCTTCAGCGTTGACGCTTCGCGAGAGAAATTATACCTCGGTAGCTGCAGGATTTTTCAAATAGCGTGAAGTATCCCCGATATTTTGCCACGATATTGCCAATACGACGTGAAAAATGCTCCGTAATATTTTTACGTATGTTTCTAGCCGCATAGAGTCTCTTGGTAAATTGCATAAATCACAATTCTGAAGTAGTAACTATTGCGTTTCTCCAATAAATTTTAAAGTAATGAATTTGGTAAAATTGTATAAATACCTTTATCTGTTAGCGAGCAATCTCATTGATACATCATAATAATTGAATTATTTTCCAGCTATTTCCGTTATCGAATTTCATGAAATTTATAGCTTCTTGAATAGTATCGTACACGTTCGATAATTATAATTACAAACGAATGAAACTAAAATTCAGTTATAATTTTGGTGAGGAAGTTGAACGATAGGAAACATCTGTGTAGTGATCGGAGTAATAGGAGAAATTTGAGGATGCCTAATATCCCGAATCCATCGGTAAGCGAGCGAAAAATGATCTTGGAGGTGACGTACTATCTGCATAAACTACTGCCACCGGTTCAGAGCCATTTAAGGCTCGCTATTATCACGTGAAGCAGGACGATCGATATGGAACATTATAGATTCACTTGGTCTGGCGAGAGTCTTTAGCAAATAAACCGATCATTTGATTGCAAATAAAATTGTTCGATTCGAGTAGTAATCTCACGTGTTCATCAGGCAGAAAAACAAAGAAATGTCCCTTTTTCCGTTTGATGAAGTAGCCTCTCCTTCTTTTCAGTTTTCCGATAATTGGAAGAATTCCTCGACCGAGCCACTTGCATTATTAACTACTGCTATCGCATATTTTTGTCACGTCTCGGCGTCGTTACCGAAGCTAATATTCCTGCGAAGAAATAGTCCAGTGATTCGAACGCGATCCCGTTTCACAGAAATTATTTGTTTATCGGTGATTATAATATATAGACTAATGTTGAAATTTAATTCGGTTTAATAAGCTTCCGGAACAGAGTTTATTCGTATAGACATTGCATAAATGTTTCTAGGTTCTGTTGTTGCTTCCATTTCAGACGTTGCGATTAGCTGATCCGTTTCGTGATTTTTGTCGACTATTTGTCGATTATTTAGATCCAAATTTTATGGATTTTTTCGTAGTGATGTCAATTGAAGTTTCATCTGTAAACGTAAAAATGATAAGATCATCATTGTTATTATAATATAAATTCATCTTTCGAACACTCGGCCGCACCTTTTCCTGTCTTTATCTTCTGTTCAATTTCATCGTCAAATTTGTTTCGTAAAAATTTGACCAAATTTTCAGGATGATCAGACAAACTGTGACTTTTCGTTCCACTTTTGGAGTTCGGCTGTCAGTAGCAAACACGTATAAAATGGCAGTTGTATACAAGGTTTCTGGCGGGGATCGATATTTTCAGCAGGGATGGCAAGATTCGAAGATTAAAATCAACGCGTTGCCGCACCGAGCGGAATTTCGAGCATGCCGTTTGCATTAGTCTGATCGGGTAGCCCGACGAATATCGAATTCCCTTTTTCGGCCTGTGGAAACCTTTTGGTTCATCTGGAATTTCGTCAGCGTGCTTATAATTTCGAATGAAATACGACCAACCGGCGTTGATCGATTATTTAAAATCACGGCTAGCCATCACATCTCGTGATTGTATTTCAAGACTAGCCTACCACTTACAACGTAGTGCTACTGAAATACAGAAATGAAATGAATATTCTGAAGATTGTACGACATTATACCTTTACTTGATACAATTGCAAAATTGTATTGTTTCGGGGAACTACATAAATCCACTGAAAGCTCGTAGAAAATTCCATTATGTTTGCTTACCATTTTGTATTTTGTTAAACTCGTCTAGACTTCCATAGAATGTAAAAAAGTTTTAGCGATCAACTTAGGAACATTCGTGGCCCGATCATTCCTCGAAAACCATTAAAAATGTCTGTTCAAACCATCGTGTTACGTATAAAAAACACTCAAACTTTTCTCCTCTCCTATTTTTCTAAAAAAAATACTACTACGTATGAAAGAAATACTGCGAACGCCTATACGCGCGTCATTTCCAATAGAATTATTTCAAAATGTAAAGCTTCAGTTGCGCTTCTTGAATAGCTTCTCGTATGATCTTCGCGATTAATCGATATACCGTTCGTGTGTTTAGAGGTACGCATTCATTTTCAACAGGATTAAATCGTTTATGACGTCCTGTGGAACGTTATTTTCGAGGTGGTAGTAAAATAGTCGGGGCAAGAGTACTGTAACTTATTTTATGCATAAAGGTGTAGCATAGACCATACTACCAAGTAAATGCCAATAAAGATTCGTTTGCAGGGAAAGTTGTTGAAGCGAGCTTTCAAGGTGGGATTTTAATGGAATTAACAAAACGGAGAATTACATATAACAAACACGTTTTAAGTCATTTTAAGTTATTTTTGCTTCGTTCTATCTCTATCTACTAACTTACGCAACGAACTGTAAACTGGGATAAAAATTTTGTTGAAAGTTTCGAATAAAAAATTACTAGCCGAGTAAGATGATATATCTATTACTTGTACAATGCGAAAATCATCTTTGAGATATTTTATTCAAGCAATGCTCAAGCTTGGCAGAATATTAAATTCTAACAAATTTAATATGTCATTAATTTAATATTCTTCGTATATAGTTCATAATTGTGTGTCGCCATCATAATAAGAATAAAGCACATTAATTTTCTCTATTGATCGTAACCCGCATGCCACTTTAGTATTCATAAGACTTTACAACCTAAGAAAACAGGATTACGTAAGTTGAGATGAGTCGCAAAAAAGTTATTAACAAACGTTGTAAAAGCGAAATGGCGGTTGATGCTCGTAAAACCAATCTCTTTAAGAATAATACATTCTGCATCTGGTATAAGCTACAATTGCATGCCCGTTATACTGAAAAGTGTACAATTTCGACCCACTGTAAGATATTTGTTTGGAAAAACGTAAAACGTTTTAATAGTTAAATGAACAACGAACCAGGAAAAGAGATTAACTAGGTTGAAGAGAATTTTTGAAATTTTTGGTCGATAGATTTTAAATTTATAGTTGGCAAAAGATAATTAACGTGAGATTGGTATACACGTTGAGAAGTAAAATATATTTTTCTTGGAATACCGATAATATCATTTCATTTTTTCAAAAACTTGTCTCGTAACTTGCGGGATCAAATTTATCGCTTCTGTTGACATACGTAGATTAAATTCGAGGTTGCGTTTCGTAGGAAAATTCATAAATAGTTTTACAGAAAATAAATTCAGTCAATAATACTTTCCCTTTACTCCGTAAAATTTATTTACGGTCTCTGGCAGAGTCAATCAAAGCTACATAATAAGTATCGAAAAATAATGTAGAATTTTTATTAATGAACATGAAAATTTAGCTCTTCGTTGACGTTAAAGCTAAATAAATTCCTTTTACCGCGATATTTTTGTGACAGAGTTTGGAACTATTTGGGATATATCTTATCTAAATATTCTAAATAATTATTACTGTATCAAATATTGTCAAATATTAATGTAGTCTATTCTTTCTATATTATTCGGCACCCTGTCTCGATTTCTTCACAGTAGGCAATTAATTTTACATATAAACTTCACGAATGAAAATTACCTTAGAAAATGAAAGTTACCTTAGAAATATCAGTACATTTACTCAACACCAAAGCCTTGTACGAACAAGTTTGATTCCATATTTTTCATTTATTTCCTCATATAACATTACCGCTACTCTAGTTACACTGATTACAACACACGTTTTCTAATAAATAATCAAACTAAATTTTCCTTGCTGTAATATCACCAAATATTCAGAAGGGAAGTTATATTATCGATAACCGATATTATCATATTATTCTCATATTATTGGATTATTAGTAACTCACAATTAGAAGCGAAATAGTAATTCGAACAATGCCTGATGGAATAACCGAGCGAGTAATTGCATATAAATAGAAGGAGCAATAATTATAGGAGGTAGTTTCACCGTAACAAAAGATGTGGTTTCCCATCCACCAGCCATTAGTTTTAGCATATGAAAAGGCATAATAATGGACAATAATCTGCATACAAAAAGAGACGGAAGGTCGGCTTAGATACGCTGTTGGAAGTGTTGAACCACGTATCCAACTTGGAATACGTGTAATCGCATACTTGAACGCGTAAATTAACGTGGCCGATCTTCGACTCTTAGTCGTGGTTACGTTAATCCATGCAATCTATTCGCGACACGCCGAAATGCCATATTGATTTACGGATTTGCGGCCACGTGACAAGCGATATTTACAAGACAAATAAATTCAGTTTCGTGAGTCGAGGTTTACCGACCCTTTTAAGACTTAGACACACTTCAAATTGGCATTTATGCTTTAACAGATGAGCAGAGACAGTACATAATACATAGAAGGATCAAATAATTAAATAAATTCAAATAATAAATAGGTTCATTCCATTGATGTTGGATAAATTCCAGGATTTTATTTGTGAAATAATTTGCTTTCAAATAATATATTTACCAAATATATAATTATCCAAATTGTTGATAACTCGATCGTCTAGCAATGGAAACATTCTTTTTCTTCACGATCTTTGAACTTTAAAGTCTCTAATAAAATATATAATCTAATAATATAAATATAAATATATGTCGGGTTATGGTTGGAATTTTGGGCGCGTAACAACTCTTCACGTGAATTAACCATTGTTTTACACAACCGAGATTATATTTACACGTATACACAAGTCTACTACAAAGATTAACAAATAATAAGTCTAGTGAATAATAAGCTTAACAAATAATAAAGTTAGTGGATAATAAGTTGTACGAATAATAAGTCTAACAAATAATAAGTCTAACAAATAATAAGTCTAACAAATAATAAGTCTAATGAATAATACGTTTAACGGATAGTAAGTTCAATGAATAGTATGATTTACGAACAATAAGTTTAATGAACGCTATTAACAATATTATTCATTAGACTTATTATTTGTTAGACTTATTATTCGTTCAACTTATTATCCACTAACTTTATTATTTGTTAAGCTTATTATTCACTAGACTTATTATTTGTTAATCTTTGTAGTAGACTTGTGTATACGTGTAAATATAATCTCGGTTGTGTAAAACAATGGTTAATTCACATGAAGAGTTGTTACGCGCCCAAAATTCCAACCATACCCCGACATATATATTATCGACATATATACTCAATATTTAAAAAAATATTACATTATTAGTTTAAATGTTTGTAAATAATTATTCTTGAATTACAATATTACATCTTAAAAAGTAGTTCACTTCTAACATTAACTTTTGCAAATATATCGAAAATTATTAGGTCGTCCGAAAAGTTTCTTTCGTTTTATAAGGAAATAATGGATGCACAACATTTTCCGTTTTATATTATTTTATCGAATCACGTATGATCCACTTTGTTCTATCAAAATAAAGATCACAGCGTTCGGCAGATTAGGTTTAATATTTGTATAAAGATGCGTCGTTGTAAAAGACGTGTCTGTAAGAGAAAGACACTTTCCGGACAACCTAATCTGATTTCCTGGACGTATTACTTCTCTAGCGAATTAATACTATGTAAATATGCGAAATAATCGTTATTGTGTTACTTTCAATTATTTAGGAATTTAATAATCGAACAGTGCATAATGCTGTTTAAAAGTGCACACACTGCTGCATACAGAGATTATGATATACTAATTAACGTAATTCCTTAGCACCTTCCATTCCCACTTACCTGTTGAAATATTTAGAATCCTTGAATACGCACGCGTTAATGTTTCAACGTACCCTTCTTACTTGAATTCTACAGCGGAAACAGCAGCCAAAGTTTGATCGGAAAAGTTTCAGGTATCCCATATAATTAGTTATGTAAAATACGATTACCACGTCCTCATGAATCTAATTTTGCAAATGTGATAGTGTGTGTATGTACAGTGTTAACGAGCCACGGTTTACGAGCTTTGACTTTACGGTAGAAATGAATCAATCGAGACATTTCAGCTAGTTGGCAGTAACTGTGTTAAAATTATCCTCAGGGAAATATGAATGGTCAATCATCGCAAATAGACATGTTCCATTATTATGTCCCGTATTATTAAATGCTCGCGAATTTTTTTTATTTTATTTCATTGGAATTTCTACGTTAAAGTACGTCTACAGAATATTAATTTCACGGTGACTAACTTGACGTGTTTTAGGTAATCGTGCTTTATTTCAATTTCGTGATTGTTGCTGCAATAACAGTTATTAAATTTGAAAGATAATGACGATGAGAATTTTTCCGGTTTAACTCAAACGAATTGCATTTCTAAACGAAGCTTTTATTTTTTTGTAATCTACAGATATAACTTAATTTCTTCTTACTTAGTCTTTCAGCTTCCCTGCATTTTTATAATTAAAACGCGCAAAAACTCGTAAATTAACATTTTCAAAACATTTGGAATTGCCTGAACGATTTGAAATATTAATTATTTTCAATTTTCCATCGAAAAAATTGCTTTATACACGTGCTGAATTGATCTTACAGTTTGTTCATGATTTTATTTGGAAGAACAGTATGCGGAGCTGGACGATCGCTAATCAGATTGAAATCAGCGCAAATTAGTCACTCGATCTCTGATCATGAAAGTTGTGATCCAGGTTCAAGACCTGTTTAATTTACACGCGATCTTCCGTTTCTTTCCACGAAAATTGGAAACTACGTCACGTCCCTGCGGTACACTGAGCCTTTATTAACTTATCCGATGCATTCTTACGCAGTCTGCATAATCAGATCACAACGATAATAATAACAGCAATTCTAATTGGTTCTGTTCGATTTACCACTGGTATCCTGCCTTCTGTGTATTCGACAGAACGCGTAATTTATTTGTATCTCTGATAAATACATGACCGGTCTTTCATCTATTATTATACTAACGTTCGTGTTTGAAAATTAACAATTTTGTATAACCGACTCTAATTTCAGATGTTTTATTTCTTTTATTTCTTCCAATATTCAACCAAGAATAACATTTTATTCAATTATATACATTTTTCTTAAAAAAAAATTTGGTTATCAAAAATGCTACGAATTTTTCGAACAATTTAATACAGCTCGTACCAATAACAACGATAATGCTAATAATAACTAACAATAATGATAACAATTCCTCTTCCCATTTATTCGATCGAACGTATCGTAATCTGTATCTGATCTTTAGTTTATTTTGTTCGTTCATCCTCTGGCGAATAATTGGTCCGTTTTTGTGGGCAAATTTGAAAAAAGCTGATCGTTACCGGGTACGATGGAATTTTTGCTTCGCGTAATAAACGAATGGTTCGGTCTTTAAATTGTCGCATCGCTGAAGCCGTTACGGGTTAATATCTTTGAACCAATAAAAAAAGATAAATTCGCAGATTTGCCCGTTTTATTCGTGCGGAAATGGTACACCACTAATGATACACCGGAATGGAGTAATAAAGATTTAGATCTGAGCCTTCTTGCGCGATAACTCACCAATTAATGACGTTAGTGAATTGACAAGTTATACGGGTTAATATACTCTTCGTTTAAAAACAGATAGGACTATTTTGTAGCCTGTAATAAAAATATTTAGGAAATGTAGTATCGGGGAAAAAGGCCTAAGAAACATCGAGTTAACCATGAACAATGTCGCGAGAGCCGAGGCGCCGTCGGTTCCATCAATGTGTCATCGGTCTTTTCAAGTGCATAGTTTCGTAGAAAAGGCCTACGTGACCCTGGCCACGAGCGTCTGCGGAACACGCGTGTGATGGGCCTAGGAAAAGACAAGGGGATGCTAGAACGCCCAGAATGCGAGTGGAGAAGCGCAGTGTGAGTTGAGAGGTCACGGAGTGTGAATCGGGAAGTTAGAGAGTGTAAGTAGAGGAGCGGGATAGTATGATAATAAGACGTACGACGATATTGTAATCGGTCTTTTGTTATAGAGTATCGCTTATTAAACTACATTAAACTCTAAATAAAACATCATTACTTGTCCTTACTCTAAGATCCATAAGTTACTATATTTTTTATTTATCCTCTATAATAAGTTTACTGATCGACAGATCTATTTACAATGGATTAGACAGGAAACGATGGTTACTTAACGTGAACTAAATACAGTAATGTGCTATGATTAAATAGTTAATTCACAACTCACAACTAATAGTTTACAATTCATAACAACTCGGCAACTCAACTCTGGACTCCTCACAGCTCGACTTCTCACCACTCGCCTCTCGACTCACAACTCGACCACTCCACTCTCAAGTCACGACTATTCAACTTGACTCCTCGGTAAAACTGCCAGGCCCTTTTTGGCCTAACGGCACTTAGGCCTTCCCGCGATATTATTTATGATTCACCAGATATTTCTTAGGCCATTTGTCCACGATACTACATTACTTTTAGAAAATTGTTGTTCTTGAAATTGGAAACTACATAGCCTGAAATATGTAATCTCCGTTTTAATAAACTACTGAAAAATTATCTCCTGTTCTTTCTTCTAGATGAGTTGTTCTATACCAAATTTTGTTCCTTGCTATATTAAAGAATCGTACGACGACTTTTCATAAAGATTAAAGAACTCTCTATTTATCAGACTTTATTTTATTAATTATTTCCTAAGCATACACGCATCGGGAAGCTACAGTGCCAAAAAATATTACTTCGTTAACCTTAATTCGACTTCTTTCTCGCCTCTTGTATTTTCCAATATCCCTGAACGCATTATCTCGCTATCTTCACGAACTAGAAATACCACAGCTTTATTAAATACGGGAATACACCCTACGCGGCATCCATCAACGATAAAAAGGAAAAACTACGGGAAAAGTAACAAAAAGCGTGCATAAAAGCCAGCGTACGAACGGAAGATAGCAATTATGGCAAATTAATGGTAATTGTGACCCTGTTTACTTTACTAATGAATAAACGCGTGAATGTTTTACAGCTTGATTATTTAAATATTCAATTTTCTAGTGTTAAATATCTCTCCTATATCTCTCCGTGCTAATATACGTTAGTAACGTGCGAATTTTTGGCCATCAAACTAACCGATTTTCAATTTCGATTAAGACGAATTGTCTTCGAATAACTATGTCATCTCATAGTAACTTTGGTAGTTTCGTTTTAAAGATGTTCTTATCTTTAATTAATTAAATTCTATGTCACTTAGAGGTATATTAATAAATCAATCTTTTGTTTGTTGATCGATTAACGTTAACTTCTAAATTTTCTGACGCATTTATAAAACGAATCCTAAAAGATAATTGTATATTTCATACTTTCGTAACGGCACGCCCCATCTTTTGTCGATCAAACCGGTCAGTTTTTATTAACTGAATTGTTTATCTGCCATGTAATGATGCGATAATATTTTCGTTGCAATTCTAATGGCACATCTTATCATCTTCATACGATAAGGCGCAAAACATAAAACACGAAATGAAAGAAAGCAGGTATTTTTATAAAAGTGTTTTTATAGAAACGTGAATATTTATTGGTAGAAAGACGCGTTAAAATTGATCGGTTAAAAATAGCTGTGCCCGTGCCTCGCACGCCGTTAAAAGGTTAAAATAATATTTGTTATGCTGTGGATCGTTGATAGGCTGACACTGAGTCAGAAATATCTCGTTAAATGGAAGGTACTATGTATAATGAATATGTGCTTGTTAGAACATAATAAACGGTTGACCTGTTTACGTCTAGCAGGTATCTCGCGGATTCCAATATTGAACGAACGGATCGGAATTCTTTCGTTGAAATCGCCCTGCCAACGTGTGAAACCGTTTACAAATAAAAAGTAACATCGTGAAAAATTATCGTGACCAGTGAAGTCGCGGAAACGTTTCGAAAACCCGACTGGTTCTTGCTCTAAGAAAATATTGTTCAATCGACCTGAAACAATATTTTGTCGCGTTCTCGCTTCTCTCGCTTTTTTTACGATACTTTGTTTATCTCTTTTCGAATCGACGAGTCTAATGGGAGGTTTGTAAAATTGCCAGGATGGCGGAAATATCGAGTGCTGAAACCAACGGATAAAAAGCTGCAAACAAGTGAACTGACCGTACGAGATTCTGCGATGACCAGATAATTTTTGAGATTTTTATGTTTTTCTTGTAAGGGATTACCAACTGTGCAGTGAAGGGTAAACTCGCTTAAGGAAACTGAAAGGTGCAAAAATTCAGAGAGTGCACGTATGTAATTACCGACTAGATCCTACCCTCTTAGTTGTGTTCGTAAAAATAAATATGTGCAACGCGAATTTATAAAAAAAATTTGCTTAATTATAGGTAGTTCTTTTCGTAAGAGACGACATTTTAAACATCGATATCCGTTTCAAAATTTGGCTTTATACCTGCCCTCGTCGGCAATATCTCATTAAAAAAAAACACTATCGAAAACGCGTCCAGAAGCGAACACCAACATACAGTGAAATTCTCCTGATCTCACGAGTTTCAAGCTGCACATAAAACCGACCGTAATGTGACGCAAAGAAGGAAAAAGGAATCGAGGTGTCCGTGTATTTTTCCGATACAAGAAAAATCACACGAGGAACGGTTTTCCGTGAAACAGAAACACGGAAATGTCTCTGTGTGATCGTAGGATATCAGCGGTATCTTGGCAATAGAAACCGCATGAGTATTGCTCGAATCCTCGGATCCTTGGGATCCTCTGCTGGAAGCCAGCCTCTCTAAAATACCAGGATCAATATTATTTTTATACAGCTGACGTTTGGCGGGTGAAGCGTGTCGTCGCCGTGTGAAGCGACTTCTTTCATTTCGGAATTCCTCGTTCGCAGGGGAAAATATGGGGAGACACAGATCGATTCCCCTCGAATTGAAAAGAACAAATTTCGTGCTCGCGGCTATTTTGTCCCGCTGTCCGCGCCGATGGGAATAAAATAACTGCACCGTTAAGACACCGTGTAGAATCGTACGTAGTACGTTCTAACGTACTTACGTTCTCGTTGCGTATGGTGAACCGTAAGTTTAAAAATTGATGCTACGTCTTAACGTACATATTGAGGATAAAATTAGATTTCTTTTTTTTTTTTTATTTTTTTGTGATTGGAGAATAATTTTTGAATTATCGTTGAAGATGTACCCCTTTATAGAAGGTTCGAACATTTATCGACTGGATTTAGAACTCTCTATAAGCATTGAATAAAATATAAATTGCGAATTTTTATAATACAAATAATAATTTTTAAAATACAAATTTACATTTTTTTTTTCGAAGATAATGGAACTTAGCAGAGAATTGTTTCACCCACTAAATATTATAATCGGCAGTATGTTTAGATTAGTCATAAATGTATAAACACGCGTAGTCTACAAATAAATCTGACAACTACATCGCGTCCTTTTTGTATTCAATATTTACAAGACCATTACAAGTTTTACGACAGTTCTTACATTTTTCAAATGTTCAGAAAAATTGATGCAATACTGAGAGCCATGTGCCCGGTACCAAAGGAACGATTGTCACGGATATAAATGGAAAACCGCGACTGGTGCGCCTCCAGAGACAGATTTCATTTAAAATACGTTCGAACATGTATTTGTAATCGCTTATCAGGTCTTTTATCGATTTTATATTTTGGAGATACGGGAAAAACCAGCGTCAGCAATGTACACAGGAGGAACGTAAATATTTGATTTTGTTAATTCTTCTGACGCACTCGTAATTCTTTATTTATCTATCAGTTTGCGAACGTTGAACTCACAGAATCGTTTTTAATCCTTTTTACTAATTTTACGTAAAACATTTACGCGAAATATCCTTCCATATTTTAAAGTAACGGTGGTTGCTTTCGATTGCACAGAAATTTGTATTCCAAAGTCGTTATCAGATATTCGAAATAATATCGGTAAAATAATTATTGAATGCTTTCACATACGTATAATGTATGCCGCTGCAAATTAAACACGCTACGAAATTTAGTTATATTATAGCATGATTTACGTATGTTATGTTCACAATTTTCGTGTGTTCTAACATCTCAAAGAGTAGGTTTAATATTCCAAAATGTATTATATTAAAACCTTTATTCATTTATGAAGCTTTAAATTAACGTGGATTTAAAATTAAATTAGTAAATTATTGAAATTGACGTAATAATATCACGCTTTCAATAACCAACATTTCCCTAATCTTGCGATCTTCCAAGCTTACTTCTACATCGTAAAGGAAAACAAGAAGATTCCTGCGATCGACAATTTTCTCATTAACCCAAAACTACCACGTGTTTGCAGTAATCGAAGAAATATGTAATTAAGCTAGTAATATCTTTATTTATATAAATAAGCTAATTTCTTTCTAAGTTCATTTCTATTCCAAAAAGGAAAATCGTGGACAGATTATCCAATTAAAAATCCTCTAATTATCGTACAAAATAAAATCCAGTAGATTAAAGAAGAATAGTATTGCTACTATACAACTGTACAAATATCAGAATAGTGGTAACACGAACTTCTAAATCAACGATCGATTTATCTCGTGCAGTGACCATTTGATTTTCTTTCTCGCAATGGAGTCTCGCAAAAAATTGTACTGTGTGGAGGATAGCGTGACGCAGAAGACCAGACTCCCTTCGCGGTCTCGTGACTTCATTTTCTGGGTTTAAGCATCGCGAATTTCTTAGGGCACTTCAGAAGAAGTTAGTCACGACGCGGCCGTCGTAAAAATTGCTCTTAAAAAAATCTTACAACCGCGATCGTACGAGCCGCGCTCGAGGAGCCGATTTCTCGCCAATCAAATAGCTGTTTCTCCCAACGAGTCACGACGTTTCACAGTTGAAAACGCATTTTTTATCGCAGCCTTAGTTACGAAAAGTGGTTTCGTGTGTATCACTAAACCGTTGGAAAGCAACGTTTCCTTGGATACGAGATGTTCCATAATATTTCAATAAAAAATTAATTTTCGAATAGTGTAATTTGAAGACATTGTAACGAAGAATTTTGGTGTTGTTCTTTTGAAATTATTGAAATTTTCGATCGAAGACTATCGATTAAGACGGACTATTATTTTCGAATAACTATGTCTTCTTGTAGCAATTTTGGAAGTTTGGTTTTAAGGATGTTCTTTATCATTCACAGCTATATTAAGAAATTAATGTTTTGTTCAGTGATAGATTAACATTTCATACTTTCGTAAAGGCATAATGTCGATACATTAGCGACTACAGTGGTATAATATTTAACCTTGCGCTTCCATTCGCTTGTAGTGGAATTTCGAGGGAGCCACTCGTTTCTACGGGTTAGTTTCCTGAAATATCCAGCGAGTGCATCTGCAATCTCGCGAATATGAACGTCACGTTGTAAGAATTCTTGTGTTATTCCATCTCTGTCACATTTATTCGTCGAGGATTGCTTGACGTCTAACAGTACTAAAAATTTCGATCGATTTTGACGACGCTAATAAAAATTTCAACGACCCAGTGTTCCACGGAAATTTTATTTCTTCATTTATACAGCGTCGACAAGAATAACGCATATAATATAGCTGAAAGTAATAAATATTGAAACTCAATAATACCCTTGATTTGATCTGTAAATGTAATTTTATAGTTACGTATTGTAACTTTTAGAATGTTCGAAAAATTCGTAGTTCGAAAGTAGACAGTTATTCGGCAAATGGAAATTTACAAAGATGGGTAAAATATTAGGTTGTCCGAAAAGTGTCCTTCTTTCGCAAACGTGTTTTTTACAACAGTGCACCTTCATACAAACGTGAAAGCAAGTCTGTGAAATGTCGTGGTGTTTATCTCAACAGAACAAAATGGATCGTACGTAATTCGACAAAATAATATAAAACAAAAAACGTTGTGCGTCTATTATTTCCTCATAAAACGAAAGAAACTTTTCGGACAACCTAATAGATGATGTTTTGTAAAACGCTGCTAGCCGAAATGGGTCAAGTATCAATATTTTCTGAATAATTGTACAGCTTCATATTGCATAAACAAGAATCACACTATATAATACTTGGAATATTCGACGCTTTCAAAGAAAATTAATGTAATAAATTCGATAGCATTTCACCTCCAGTTATTAATTATTCGTCACTGCAAACCAATCATAAAATATATCACTGAAAGCAATCATTTAGCTTTAAATTAAAATGTATTTTATCTATCTGTATTCGTGATGTAACCGTATTTTAAGTACCTTGATGTGAAATTGAGATCGACATGTTATCACATAATAACGATTCACATAGATGCAATTATTGAGTTATATTAGGTGCAAAAATAAAGTTCCGAGGAACTTACAATATTACAGTAGTTGGTAGTTCTTTTATTAAAAATATATTGAGTCGCCCGGAAAGTTCGGTTCGATTTACATTTCGATTCGATATACGTTTATTGAATTATATAGGTGCAATTTTGTTCCACAACCTTTCTCCATCTTTCAGGCAACTTAAATATTCCATTCTTCCAGAACCTCTCTGGTTTTTCAGAGAAAAACTTTTCAATCTGATCTTTCATGTCGACCAAATTCCTTAAAAATCGGCACGAACTTTCCGGGCGACCTAATGCAATTCTAATAAATAGTAATTTCATTTATCATGAGCAACGAATAATCTGGTTACACAGAGTTAGAGGATACATTTTCAATATTTTATTGTCACACGTCGTATGTTGTTACAATTTCAACGTATATAAAGTATTCAGATGAATTTCAAATTAATGTTTGAACATACATATATTGAAAAAATATATAAATACAACACCGAAACGGTACTGTTACAAACATAAATCTCATTCCAAAGTAACGAATTCAATTGTCGAAAGTTTCACAAATCGATTTGGAACGATCTCTCCTCGCCCAAGATTCTCTAATTACTTTTCCCGCTACACGACACCGTATCCACGCGAAACATGCCAATCGAACGGGTTATAGAGTTGCGTTCTCTTCGAGTTCTGGCCGCAAGACCAGCTTCTTCGACCGAATGAAGTCTCTAAGGCTTTAGCAATGATGAAAGTTTCCCACGGCAGAAGTTGACTTGTGTGACGAATACTTTTCTGGCTGTTTGGGTTCCCTCGATGGGGCCAGCATTCTGGCAGTGACAGCCTCTAGTTACTCCCTTTTACCTTCTCATGCTTCTTTACGCACGATGCGCAAACTCGGAGCAAGATTCATTTCGTGAACGACTTTTGATATTAGTAGCTTGCCATCTCAACTTTAATTGATGGCCAGATCCTACATGGAAACGCTGCCGCACCTATCATTCTCGGTCTGATAATAGTTCGTTATTCGAAGTTCGTTAACCAGATAATTGTAGCTACGCGAATAATTATGGGGATATTTGCCGTTAACTATGATGCTATATTTGACTATGCAATATCGTAAGTTTATGTTTTGTGCTTCTCACGATGCCGCGATGATGAAATACCGGGGAAAATATTAAGATTGAATTTCGATCGGACCTCTGAAATATTTTCCTATATATATGCTATTTATCTACGATATGTACGATATATGCTATCTCTGTATAATATGATAGTGATAGTACTAATAAAGTACATGCGTTACGTGCATTGTATGAAGTTTCATTAGCACTGTAATGAAAGTCGACTATCATAAATACAATTCTGAAATCTGATAGTTTTATTCGTTCTATTCCGTGAAATTCAATTCGCTGATAAAATTTTCATGGTTCATAAATGCGGCAAAGGTACGTACAGCGAATATGAGTAAACTTGTTCGTCGCTTATGAATAGCAAACGCTTAACAAAATTCTGCGGTAATCAAGCTACTATTCGGAATAAGAGGTTCGATTTCGGCTCAGATATGCATTTCATGGTTTCTCAGTATGGAATTTCAGATGCGAAGTTCATGATGCGAACGTGTGGCGCGTATATAATTGGGTCGAAACGTCTGAAAATGAGAAACGTTTAAACCCTTTGAGTACGGAGCGCTTCAGGGCTACATACTTATCACATAAACTTCTAGTATTCACACTGCAAACGTTACACGAGTCTACTGTGCGGTACTGCTAAATATCGAGCAATTATACCACGTATACTCAAGTTGTGTAGAATTAAGTAATATTAACGTCGACCAAACAAAAGTTTGCTCTTGAGTTTCGTTTCCCTTTCTTTTTACAGGCTAAAGTTCCAAATATTTGATTTACCAAAAATAAATCTAAAGGTCTCTTTTATCTCTAATTTACGGTCACACGAATTTTTAGAAATTACTAGTAACGAGTTCGTGTTATAAACGTACGATTATCTCAATACAATGTTTGTATACGCAGAACACACGAAACCATAAGATTTTGTTATAGGAACTTTCTTCTGGTAAGATATCCAATGAGTTTGACGAAAAGTCATTTGAATATTTGGTGTTGCGTATGTCACAGGCGTCGCGGTATATTTATTAATTTTTTGCCAGCCGTCTACGAGATGAGATTCGATTTACATAACTTTTTCATTCGCACTCTCGTTCAACCTCGATATACGCTAGATTATTACACTCTGGTGATAATAAATGAATGAGTTAGATTTGTACAGCTAATCTAGTTAATGAAAAAGCGAAATGCAACTGCATTTTATACAACTGCTGGCGATTAAAGAAGACAGAAGTACACGTAAAAACTGATCGTTTATCGGTCGTATTACGCCATATCGATTCTTCTTTGGCTCTTTTCATTTCACGAATCGTATCATTCATATCGTCTTGCGAAAGTTACCTCATCGAGACGAGTCCCGTAAACTTGCAGGCTCTCGAATCGATTTCAATTTGTAATGAATCTCTCGATAACAGGCAAGTCACGTCCGCGTTTGCTAATCGCAAATAAACGAAGCAGCGCGAGAAGCATTCGAGTCGGCTTGGAAATTTCCTTCGCTGACCGGATAACTAATTCAACTTTAATTCATTCTCGAATATTACTCTTTTAATTCGATGAAAAACGTTGAAACAATCTCCATTCGCTACCTTGACAATACGCAAACAGCTTTCCTAATACGCTCGCTTCTTTTCCTCTTCTTCCTCCTCGTTCTTCTATCCCTCGCTTTTTAATATTAACGAATCGTATTCTGTTCACTGTTCCGCGTCATCGATGCGACCTAAAATATTTATTCCTTTCTCCCGAAGTATCGCGACTCATCTATCGTGAATCATGGGCTTAACTCTTTCATTGTCAGACCGTATAATGGATCTTGATTGTTAAAAATTTTCTGCGAAAAGGTCTTTCAAAGACAGTGAAAAGATTTTTAACCCTTTCAGCGTTGACTAAAATGATAGCGTGCTGTGATAATTGTACCGCAAAATGTAACAATGTTACATTCAGATTTTGTCTTAACGCTGCTATTGACGCATACGGTGCGTCCTTTAAATTACCTAAAACTCAAATGCTAAGTTCTTAACGATAATTTAGGAAGGTGGGCAAAATAGCAAGCAATTGGGTTATAGTAAATATTATTAATTGAGCTTAGAATATTTCTGATATAAAAATGCAGTTTCTACTTATTCCTTGTGTGGTAGATTTTAAAGCAAGCAGTGCGGTAATTTGAGTAACCAATGAAACAATTTTTTTCGAAGCTTAACTCTCAGCAAAACTCGATTATTGGTCATCGATGAAGGAAATTGTTATACCTGCACGTAAATCTAGTTAGGTAGTCATTTTTTATAACCTCTTTGAGATTCATACTAATGGAACTTTAACGCTGCTTTGCAGTCTCAACGAGCGTTCGCTATCGGCGTTCAGAGAGTAAATATCATCTAAAAGATTTGATGCAGCCGTTCATTTTTATCCATATGGAGCACGTGATTAGAATAAATTTTCTTTCCAAGACGATGCACACGCGAGCGCGCAATAATAATCCTGCGAGCCTAGAGGGTGGAATGTTAGTCGCTAGCGATTCTCCCAAAGAACAGACAATCGAGCCTGTATGGCGTCGCTTTATGGACCTCGATGTATAGAAACGATCATGGAATCCTGCCCGTGGGTTTTGTTGGAAGTCTCAATGCGACGTCGTTTTCACGAAAAAACAGGACACGGCTTTGATGGAATCGCCAAAGAAATTCTGACTATCGTATCGCAATATCGTAAAATTTCATGTTATCTCGAGTATTCTTGAAATACCTCTTTTTACAGCATTGTGCATTATTTAAATAAAATATTTGCAACATAATTATTCGTTATGAAAGTTCATTAAGACTTGAACATCGTCTTATCTCGTTTCTCTCCTCAAAAAATGTATTGTATACGAATTATATTTACTTTCAAGATACATGTGCGATATACACCGATATTATGAAAAATTTGAAAAAATACCAAAGGAACCAGCCTAGAAATTGCACATATTAGAAAAAGAAATTAAATATACATATCAGAAATAAAATGATTCCAATGGTCCTTATAATTAGTATAGCAATTACCATAGCAATAAATTCGCACGAACTGCTGGTTTCTCGGGTTCATCTGATATACACATAACATATTTTCCATAGTTCTATCATCCGCAAGGTCTTGGTTTTCTCCGCGTGCGTGAGCGCTCATCCATTATCCTTATCTTGTCAACTTCAGCACTACTTGAAAAGTCCAATAGGATCTCATTCCTTACCTCGACGTCAACAGCGCACAATAGCCAGGGAGTATTCATTATGGGACGGAAGCGAATAATTTTCTACTAAAAGCGGAAATCCAAGTGCGCCGCCCTTGTAGCTCGGTGCTTCCTCTTTCCATTAGTCGAGTCTGCTGGCCTTGTTTATTTCGACGCGATTTCTGAACGTGGATTTAATTGCACCGGGTGCCTGTGTCTGAAGTCGGAACACGTCTATCCAGCTCGTCTGGCGACCCTCCTGGAGTCTTTTGCACCCGTTACGATTATTTTTGCACGACGGAATCGCGGAAATCGCGATCTTTTGCCGATTAAAACAGACGGAACTTGAATGGAGCCGGAACGTTGAGGATCCATTTTCTATTGCAAACGGAAGTATTTCTTTTTTTCATTTTGGAAAATTCTAATTAATATTGAAATCGAAATTATTTGCCATTTCATCTAAAACACCTTGACTACAAAACGGTAAAATACAATTTATGAAATCTTGAAATAACTTCTTGTAAGAGTGGGTGTATTTCGAAATATTTATAAAATAAGTTAGTACAAGCGATGTCTGACGAAACGACTTATACTACTGCGAACTGATACTACGTGTAGAATATTACTACTTCAATCTACTTCAATCAGTTATTATCATTTCGTTAATATCATTATTTAATTTACAGTCGTACATGGCCTCCTTTTAGAATTACTTGATGTTAAATTATTTTGTCGTCAACTTACCTATTAATTATATTTTTTCAACGATCTACAGTGAGATCCGTTATAACGAGACGTGATAAAGTGCACGCGTACCGAGCGAAAATTCAAAGTCGATTTTCTCGAAAACAAAGCCTCAAACGAAAAATTTTTATTCTATATTTTCGACTTCTTTTTTCGCGTAGAATCGCACCTTTTCCGCTTGTACCACTAGTTACCAACCACCCTGTATAGCAAACTTTATTTTAAATTTTATATTTTAACGTGGCGTCGCATCAACTGCATGTACAGTTCACGAATCTATCTTCACAATGTATCGTTTAAAATAAAATTTGCTATATATATAATAAATAAAAATAAAATAAAGCAAATTTTATTTTAACCATCCGTTGTGAATATAGATTCGCGAACTGTACATGCAGCTGATTCGACGCCACGTTAATACCTATTTAAAACGGACAAAATTTCAAGCTACTCCCAAGCTTAAATTATTCCTTAACTACTCGTTATACGTTTGACAAGCTGGGTTTTTCAGAGAAAAGTCTTCATGTTTCATGGTCAAGCATGAAATCTGCCTCGGGAGGTTAACAAGATAGCGCCTGGCGTCTTGACGCGACAGAGCAGCCTCACTATTTATTAAAAAGAACGGAGAAGCTTGGTTTGAGAGATGAGGCGACTTTTGAAAACCGGTTAGTGAGAGCGGCTCGGCCGTGAATTATTTCACTGAAGGAACGGGTCGCTTCGTTCATAGGTAATACGTTTCTCCGTATATTTCCTTTCTGTGCCTGCACGTGACGCGCCAAATGGGAATACCCACTTTCTCTGCATAGCTTTCGATGCAACTATAAAATTTTCTTAGCCACGAAAGAAGCCACTTTCTTGCTTTCCAGATGACTTTCCTACATTCGGACGATGTTCTCTTATACTTGCGTATTTGCTCGTTTGTCTGCCGACTTCGTGGATTTCAACTGTTTGTGGATAGCTCTGTTGGATACACTGACTTCGTTTCAGTCGCTTCGTTGGAATTTATCGTTTTCGAACGCTTGGTTGAAAAGAATTGGATTTCATTTTCTCAGGTTGACTTGGAACAGATTACACGTCATTCGGACGTCGAATCGAATAACATGTTCTTTAAGCTATTGGAAGCCGGCGTTTCATTACAAAGCAACTTTTCTACAAAATACTGCGTGTTGCAATGCGCGGTGCACTGAAACATTCGCACCGGTTACATGAAGCTTTTCGTCGGTTCTTTGTCCGACTGTCGCTTTAACCTTTTAACAGCGTAACTCAGGACACATTCTTCAAATTTAAAAACACGAGCGCCCATAAAAAATGTTGAGCCAAAGTGTCTACAACGAAAGGACCAATCGGTAAAACAGTAACTACAGAAAGTAAATTCTGCAGTAACGCTAATGAACTGTATATTGATAGGACCGTAAAACCAAAAAATCGTAATATCCAACCCCAATTTGTAGAACAACGATGATCGCAGTCGAGTTGCCATAGAACATTCATCGACGATCGATCGTAAAAAGGGAGTCAAGGAAAATAGCCCTACTGGTTGCCAGAATCGTCGAGGTCAGTCGTCGAAATCGTTATCGCGGAGGACAAACGCATGTTGCATAGTTAAAACTAATCACCCGTAAGTGACTTCATGCAGCAGCAGGTCGCGATAGCGTTTCGTCTCTGTTGTTTGTGCCCAGAGAGGGTTGTCGAACAACATAACCGACAACTGCCTGTTCGTTATCCTTGCAAGACTGACGTAAATGCTGCGTTTCTTGCGATTATTTCCACGGCAAGATCCATTAAGGAGACACGGGGTTTGCGAGGGAATTACATTTGAAGTTCGTCATAGCTCCGCTGATACCGCGGTTTCTGCAATCTGTTCGACTATTACAGAGGCTCGGTAAACAATGGCTTTTTTGTCAGACGAGTCGTTGGTGCGTTGTACTGCAGGAAATCTCGTCGTTTAATTAGCTCTTGGCTGGAAGATTAGAATCGTCGAATTGAGAACTGTTGCGACAACATAGCGTACAGTCGCTACGACAAGGGCAGCAATGTTAAATGTTCTTTCAATTAGTTGTTTGATGAGCCGCTTACGATGAGTTTGTCGATCTTTGAACTATTCATCGACTCTAATTATGTTCTGGTGTCTATGTTTTGCAGCGATGTATGTGGATCGTGTTACAGAAAATGATACTGACACGTTTTAACGAATAATCGACGTAGGTCGATGAATTAGCTGACCAACTCTTCTCTTTGTTTTACTTAGACTTCGCGTTTCTCAATCTCAGGCAAATGAAATTAAATATTAGAATCGAAATCCCATTGTTCAATTTCTGGATTTCAAAAAATAAATTTCAAAACATCAAACGATATTTTTGAACATGAACTCTTTTTCATCGTTCTCGTATCGTTTTAGGACTTCGTACAGTTTGTATTATTTTATTTTAAATTCCTAAATACAAGCAAAAATCTACCTGCCATTCAAGGTCCTTACAAAACGAGAGGCGAAATATGTATCTCGTTATCAACGTGTTAAGGTGGCATTTTTTCCGTGGGGAACAGGTAGCTATATCACAGAAATTGCTATTGCTTAGGCGGTGCTTTACGAGCCAGCCATCGGATGTCGGTCCCTAAACAGCCAATGAAAAATTTCCAGGGGCTCGTCTGATTCTAGGGGCTCTCGAAATTTATCGAGCGACGTTTCTCTCTTACACGTTCTCTCTCTCTCTCTCTCTCTCTCTCTCTCTCTTTCTTTCTTTCTCTTTCTGCCGTTTCGTTTAGTTGAAGAATTCACACCGGACCAGTTATTACCTGGTTACCGTGGATGCATCTCTGGGCAGCGCAACATAGCGAAGAATTATGATAACGCGTTGGGTCGAGCGATTACAACATTTGAAATTGGATGCACAGACCGGTGGAATTGTTTTCTCGTGCATCTGCTGGAAATTTTGACACCTGGAGATGTTGACGAAGATACGTTAAAGTTGGTACGTTGAAATTTGTGAGAGATAAAGAGCTTCTGTATTTTCGACGAAGAATTAAGAGTCGTTAGAGGAACAAGTAATGCAGCTAATTAATAACGAAGATAGAAATCGTGTAAGATATTATACAATATATTGAACTTATCGTGAATAAAAATTGAAGAGAGAAGTAAAAGACACAATAGAAGGTCGTGGATTTAAGACATATTTAAAAACATAAACAAGTGTGTTGTAACTACGAATATTTCAGTGAAATATTCAACTTTTCTCAAAATCTGTCATTTTCTTGCAAATATCATGCTAATCTCAATAACGCTCGTCATAAAGAGAATCCGTAATTTAGCTGCAATACAGTTTCTTTTAATCTGCCAATAAAATCTTTCATGTCTCAAACCGCGCCGCTTTAATACTCCGTCTACGTTACATGTTGCGACACAGTCAGTACGAAAGCACCAATTTTGCCAATTCCTTATAAACTAAACGCCTTAACCCTCTCTCTTTAAACCTTCTTTCTCGCGTGCACCGCTTGATATCCAAACTGCCCATCAAGAAACGTATCCTGTTGCCGGCGGAACTGCAAATCTGCCTACGATATCTAAACTGCAACGACATGGCGAATTGTGGCTGTTTTCTCAGGCCGTTTTCGTAACTCGAATCGGCTTACACATCTATTCGTAATCCATAATGCCCTCCGTGATTCCCATTGTAAGTACAATGTCGACTTATCGACAAGCATCGTGAAAGAGATTATAGTTGCGAGGGACGCTTAAACTTCAAAGAACTTAGATCGCCCAACATGGCCGCGAAGACATCGGCAAATATCGTATAGTGGTAACAGAGCAGACAAAAAGACGTTTACAGAAACGCGGCGACGACCAGTAATGCGACAAAGTTCAGTCTGTAAGTTCTAAATCTGAATCAAAACCGATACTCAAGGTTCGCTTCGTATTAGTTTGAGCGCTACTGATGAGTGAGCTGAGGATTTATGCAAATTCATATCCTTATGAAGATAATTAGAAAAATGGAGTTTAAGTGGGGGATAGGGTACCTAATTATATAGAGAAAACGTCGTTGATTTTGACGACCTTGAAATATATTGTCCAAGTTAACATTCTGAACAACTTATTCCTCTACGTATTACCGACACTCGACCTTAGTTTCCGAAATATTTGCATAAAACTCTGGTCGAATTTGTGTTACGATTCGTCGTAAAGTGGGCGCATTTTTATATAGTCCAATCTAAACTTTCAGCTTTTTATTCAGAATTATCCCTGAAAAATGGGGCGTATGTTAAAGATACTTAGCATGAATGAGTTAAGATTAGGTTGAGCTAATATATTAGGTTGTCCGAAAAGTGTCTTTCTTTTACAGAAACGTCTTTTACACATCTTTTACAACGATGCATTTTTATACAATCATAAAACCTAATCTGTCGAACATTGTGATCTTTATCTTGATAAAACAAAATGGATCATACGTAATTTGATAAAATAATGTAAAACGAAAAATGTTGTGCATCCATTATTTCCTTATAAAATAAAAGAAATTTTACGGACGATCTAATATAAAAATACGTATGCCAGAATGAAGTGTAATAGAAACTGAGAGCTCGAGAACGA
The DNA here is from genome assembly GCF_040668555.2 of Bombus flavifrons. Classification (NCBI taxonomy): domain Eukaryota; kingdom Metazoa; phylum Arthropoda; class Insecta; order Hymenoptera; family Apidae; genus Bombus; species Bombus flavifrons. The sequence goes on along the minus strand of NC_138455.1, from coordinate 2,061,122 downwards.
AGGCTGTGCGACGGTTACACGTACAGAGGAAAAGAGTTGTTGAGAATATTGACCCTGACACGTATTTCAAACTCATTGAAATCGCGGCCTTCCCGATATAATTACCGAAGATTACGTTACGTATTAAATATTATACGGATTTACGGGGAGACGCAAATTCTCTTTTACCGTAAAATGTAAAGCTAACTGACAGTAGAACGTGTTACTTGTAGAATTTTCCCGTAATCCCCGCCTGGTGAGTGCATTGAAACATTGCAGAGATTATAGTAAGACTTCGTAGAATAGACGATTGTATGATGTCGCGCGTGTACAATGTTTGTAAGTGTAGGAAACTCGATGTATTGTTTTAGAGTTACGACGTGGAATTGCGTCGTTGCAGCGCGCTGTGTACTAGTTGATACTTAGGAGGATTAAAATCCGATTGAGGGGATTGACCAGCATCCATTTGTAGTTGCATCTTTGTTTTGCTGTATCACACCACATGCGTCTCTACCTGTAATATTTTGTATCATTTCGCAATTGCAACGTTACGAACTGTATTTGCACGTTACAGGTAAGTCTCACCTTGCGGATTTTCTTCAATCGGAATTTATACTTTCAGTTGTGCGCGACGGATATTTTGGAAGAGTGTTCTTCAATTTACAACTTTTCTCACGTTATGCTTCAAATACGTAGATATATGTATTTTATATCTCGATCAGACGAATCTACAACATTCACATAAATATCAAACGATGACACGAACCGTTCTATTTTTCACACGAAGATCGACATTTAATAGCAGCTTCGATACAGCATAAAAGTTGCCAGCGTAATTTCCTGGAACTTGTTTCAATTCTAAAGAACAGCGAACGGTACTCACAACCGCACTTTGCAATAAGTTTATGGAACAATAACGCAGATGTTATTCCTTTGTGTCGCTTTTGATCGGCCACTTAGGTTCCAAAATGGTAGTTCACTGTTCCAAGGACGAACATCCCTGTATGAACGGCTACGAATCGAAAAATTTTCAACGGCGAAACACGCCGTCGAATTTTATATTCCATGATTTTGGTATCGAGGCGCAATCTCACGTACGATATCGCGATTCTACGTTGTACGCGGAACGCATGCAAAATTAGTTTCCGTTGTGAAAGCCGTCGCTGGTATCTCGGAGCGTCACCGCACGCGTGTTTCGAAATTACTATTTCGTAATTAGCGGCAAGATCGATGGAAAGTAATGAAGCAAAACGACCCACTATCCTGCCTCAGAGGCGCTGTTTAATTTTGTAATTAAATTTGCTGTTGCCATGTATGCAATCGGTGGTTTTCGAGTTGATCTGCTATCGTTAGTCGATTTTGAAATTAAATGAAACGATACGTTGGTGGTAGAAAATGTTTCTTGTTTATTAATATTTTTATTCCTATAGGAAACAAAGATAGAAAGAAGGATTTAAATCATTAATTTACTTGCTAATACCAGCAGGGCGGTCGCTAATTGCGAGGAGAGAAATAGATATTTAACATACATTCATAAATATTAAAATACCCTAATACAAATTAATGCTAAATTAATTATTAGAAGTAATCGTTATTATCTTTTTTTCTTGAACGATAAAACTTCAGTTTCATAATATAACCGCATACAGTAAAGTTTAATTAAAACTTTCAACGACGATATTTAATACAGTAAATCTATAATCATAATAGATTTGATGAGATATCGTATCTACAATCATATCGTTTTCTGCAATCATAAATCTCCATTCGTAGTAATTCTGATGTAGGTAGTAAATCTATCGTAAAACTTTTGACATCCATATCAATCTTCTAGATTACCTTCATTGATCTGAGAAATGCATCATTCATACATGGGATACACAGTCTTAACTCGGTTACGGTTGGTTCGTGATTTATATGCGAGTTCTTTCGCGCCACTTTTCTTCTATCTGTCGCGAAATAAGCGACGAGATTCACATGAATACGAGATATCTCGATACGAACAGAGAAACTCGTTATCGAGACGGGCGAGTTCGATAGCGAAAGCATCGAAACACGATTCTTGAAGATTCACACGGGAAATATACATATGTATGGAATTTCTCGTGGCTGATACGAATGTGAGCACGGAAGTGCGTCCACTTTTCATTTTTCTGCAAGAACAGGCAATTTATATTTCTCCATCGTAACAAGATCTTGTTATTAATGCATACAAATTCATGAGATCGTGAAATTTCTATCTCTCAGATTTTGTTGATATATCGTGACTACAGGTATTTTACGATCGTGTAACGATTGATCGGTACGATTTATTGAAAGGGCATAGTCTGAATCTGCAAAAACTGTACAAATGAATCTTCTATCTGTTTATTTCGATGTTGTAGATGATTTTCGGGAAAAATATAAAGATCGCTGTACTCAAAAAGATTATAACTTGGCGTGAAACTCCTTATTTTCTATGATTCTTTGATAGAAAGTTTTTCAGATGCAAATCATTGATTCATTAAATAATTACTCCTAAAATTTCGCATATTTTTATTCGAGGTTTGTGTACCTTATTAAAATTATAATACTGAATATTACACAAATTAATCATGATAATAAATAACGTTCTGGAATTCTTTCTTTTTGTTTTTATAAATTCATCAATTAATTTAACTGAATTCCATACGCCATCATTAGGAACATCTCTTCAAACCCTTTACGTTTGTGCATATAAAATATCGTTTCAAAGTAATTTGTTATTGTGAAGCGAAGCAAGAGATAAAATGGAAAATGCCATCCGCAATAATGTTTTCGAAAGATATTACTGAAATTAATCCATGACAAGCAGTAAGAGAAATAGCGTTTCAAATGAAAGTAAGCCATCCCACCATTATTCATCACTTGGCTCAAATAGGAAGAGCAAAGAAAATGGACAAATGGATTTCACGATATATAGATCCTTACACGGATGAAGATAGCTAGAGTTACTTCAAACAAATAAACAAGATCCTTTCTTGAAACCAGATGAAAAGTGGTTCTCATATGATAATCGAAAAATTCTAAGATAGTAACTCGACAAACATACTGAAAATATAACAGATCCGCTACTTTATTCGAAGAGTATCGCGCTTGTTTAATTTTCCATGTTCAATTTTTCACGTGATTGAATTTGGCTGAATTCGTATAGTGATCGATCCATAATACCGTTCCGGATTTCTCTTACATTTATTTGCCAGAAACCAAAATTGAATTCTTTAGGTTGGTAGGATGGCGCGGGACTCGATCATTTGACATCTTTTTGCGACATGATAACGGCACTTGCGATAAACAGACCTCTAAGATCTTAGCCAGAAACACTTTTAATCTTCGCTAGTTGTGTTGTTGTAGTAGTAGCTGTATAAGAGGGTTGCTGTGTGTATTTCGTTGTAGCGTTTTGCGCTTTTTCCTCGAATAATATTTATAATGAAAGAAATGCCAAGATCATCGTGAAGAACTTTGTTCAAATGTCAAACTATCTGTTAAAGAAGATACTAAAGTTTATAAAACGGCCTGATAATATATACCAAGTATCACAAGAACGTACAAAACGCGAGTGATCGTTATCTGGAATTTTTCCTTGAGAAATTCGATGAAATCGAGGTTGGTTTATTTCGCTGTAGTTCATTTTCCGTCTGTTCGCTCCTGTTTGTGTAGATTTGTCTGCTATACGAGGCAAAAAAGCGTTTCGAATCTCGTTATGCGGCCCAGTGCACGCTCTAGGAAGCACACGAGTGATAAATTTCAAAGATCTCCGCAAGCCAGTGGAAAAGATCACGAAATTTGCAATCGACCGACTTTTACCATGCCACGACCAGGCAATGCGTCATTTCCCGACTACCTTGCTCCCGCGGGAATCTATTGCTCGGAATTTGTTTCCCGATTTTCGAGCAACATTATCGCCTCGTGCGTTCTCCCTTCATGGTGATTCGATTCGGATAATCCCTCTTTCAGAAAATACATTTCTCTGTGAATGGAAGAAAATCCCACCGAAATGTAAGGATGCTTTGGGAATTTGTCTATCCAGATTTTATCGTTAGTACAACATTACGTTATTTAAGTTAGTCTACATCAATTTTTTTAAATCTATTCTCTATCTCTTAATCGATATTCTTACATTGTTAATGTCATTACACACATATTTTAATTCTGTATGTTTCTAACGAAGCATCTTTTCATCAGATTCTCCATTTTTATAGTCTACGATTGAAGAGCACTTGTGGGAAACACTGTAAGTGACAAAAATTGTGAAATTTTGCTTTTTACTGGGAAATATTCGTTAAAAATATAGAATTGAACTGCAATTTCCCATTATAAATAACTAATAATAACAGAAAATGGTGTCACTGATACGACTAACGTCGCCTCTGTAGAAAATCATAAATTTTCAGTAAACATCGATTAATTATTTCTCGGTTTCTGTTTATATCATCTATGTAAACGAATGAAACATTGAGTTTTGTTTACGGTTGAAAGACGGCACATACAAACTTTTCTACGGATATACTTTTCTTTTTCATGAATTTCGACGACATCGTAACGTGCAAGTTCTCTGTTTCTTCCGAAAAGTCTGTTTATCAGTACCTACGGTATTTTCTACAAACTACTTTTCTACAATTTTTGTAATTACGTGAGAGCACCTACTGCTAGATGCTATCTACGAAAATTAATATATCATATTTAATATATCATGTTGCACTACGAAAGATCGTTCGCGCGAACTTTTATTCGACTGCCTCGGAATGCAACTTAATGTAATTGAGTCACTTTAAAGCTTAAGGGGGGGGGGTAAGGTTCATTCGTACAAAAAAGGCATGTTTTTGTGAATTTTTTGTGACGACACAGTTAAAATCTCTTTTTTAAAACCAATAGTACATTAAAGTATGACATTCGAAGAATATTGTGTAAAATTTTCACGGAGAAATATTAAAAAATACGGCAATGGCAGCAATTATTCGGACGCGTCTCGGAAAAAGTATAATTGCGGTGTCCCTGATAACTTGGTGCTGGATCATCTGAAATAAAAAAATCAAAGGTCATTCGTTAGATAACAGTTTTCCCCAGGTAATGTTGGGAGAGTTTTTCGAAATTTCAATTTTTCACTTTTTTGGAACACTTTGTTACTGTAAAATAGGAATAATTAACAAATTTGAAAAATTTACCTCGTAAATTAGGTACAGAAATAGTGTTCAAAATTTCAAAAGGATCAGTGCAGTAGTTTTGAAGTTCTGTGGTCCACCGACTTTGAAAACGTGAGTTGTGGAGAAAACGCTTTAAAGTTTTAAACACTAAAAAATCTGGTATAAAACGTTCATAAGCGAATTTTATCGGCTTACCTCACACTGAATCATCAATGCCAGGTCCATAAAGGATGTTGCTATCATCCATGATGTCTAAAGCATCTTTTTGCTCCTGTCTACGACGAATCCTACCTTCTTTAGTTTGTCTTTCTCAAAATTCTCAAAAGAACCTTCATTGAAGACACTGGCTGCCACATAAGCTGTAATTTCAACGATGACAGAGGTTCCACTCAAGTGCTTTGGTGAGATTTTCCAAATAAGTTGGTTCAAACTCTCATTGCTGTTCTGCGTGAAGCCTCCGACACATCGCTCCAGGAGAGCATCTTTGCTCAGATCTTCATAGAGAGGCCTGATGGCATTCAAAACATCCTCGGGAAGAGCACTGTACGTGTGTTTAAAAGAATCCAATGCATTAGCAGCTGCAGCTTTTTGCCATTCGCACCACGAGTCCGCGCCGCTCGGGCATTTTTTATGCTGTGGATTTTCGTCCGTCGAACTATAGTGAAAGAACGTTGCCCAGATAGCATTCTGCATATTTTCCATGGAATCAGAGTAACGTCTAATAGCCAAACCGTAGTATACCGTCAGTTTATCAATCATTTTAGCCGTAAGCTTCCCTTTACCAGACAGACTCTTTCTTTTGATCTTCTTTCCAGCCTTAGTTTCAGTATCGACAACGGTATTTTTGACTATTTCACGTAGTGCCCATTCTTTTTTGAACATGTCCTACACATTCTTTTATCACTATTGAAAAATCACCACCATAAGGTTTAGAATTCACTAACCCGAAGTAAGCTTTAGAATCACCGTCGGATAGGTATTAAAATCCGACATGTATAAAAATACTCGTAACTTCGTCAATTTTGCTCCAATCGACTTGAAATTTTGACACAATATTCTTAAGATATTATGCATTCAATTAAAAAAATAAAAAAATGCAAAAAATTTAATACCTCTCCCCCCCCTCCTTAAGGACAGTTCGGTAAAAACTAGGATAGACGCGTTTACTTGGTAGGAGAAATGCGTGTTTACTTGATGAAGTTTACTATAGTAGCGGTTTGATGTTAGGCAAGTTTCGAGTGGGTGGACACTCGAATTTCTTAATTTGGTATTTTCTCACAATGGAGAAGATGGAGAGGAAATAATTGACAAGTGGGTGTTTCAAAGAAGGGAAAAGTCCAACCCCTGCGTATCGACCACATCAGGTAGCGATAGGCCCTGAGAAAAGAAAAAAAGTATGCTAATCCGAAAAAAATTCGCGTCGTTGGATTGTTCTCGATTTAAAAACAATTGTCGTTTCCTTAAACTATTTCCAAAGACTTTACAATCGTATCGTTCAGCTGCAAACAGATCTAACTAATTAGTATGCAGATGCTATAACAAATATAACGAAATGCAAATACTTTTGGTGGTCATTGTGATACAGCATATCGTTAGCAAATAACCAATAGTTGTTCCTTCGGGATTTCTTGAGAGAAATCGTTTCACCTGTTCCGAGAAAGCTTTCGTTAACATCGTCCCACGACCATCCAGATAAATCTTATTGCTTTTTGCTGCTCCATTTATCGTTCGGTCGGTTCTCTGTTCAACTTATCTATTTCGGTCGACGCTTAACAGGCACATCGATTTCGGGCCAGAAATGTCTACCTTGTTTTCTTCGGTGCCTCGTAAACTCCCGCGTCTTGGTATTTTACATTCGACGGGGGTTGCTTTTCTTCTCGGCAGATATCCCTGAAGGGAAGAAAAGAACGCCGTCGTGGGTACGATGATTGATACTTTGGGAAACGCTTCGTTTATCGATTCTTCGTGGATCAAGACAGAGACGAAGGATCCTGAATATTTTGATATTTGTTGAAACGTGCTCTTTTTTTCCTTCCATATAGAAGGATTTTCTTTGACAACTCTTTTACCCATGGATTCTCCTTCTTTTTTTTTTTTTTGCGTGTTACTCGCCGAAAGATAGGAGCAAAATAGATAAAAATAGCTCGCATGTCTACAGATTATTAGTTTCTGATGATTGGTCGGAGATTATATAATGACATTATATTATGTCGGTGTGTGTTTACGAAATTTCGATTCTTCTAAGTTAGAATTTGAAAAATCATGCCATCAAATTTCATCGTATTAAAGCAAAGTGATTTTAGCGGAAATATCAGAAGGGAATAGGCGAAGAGGAGTCTCATGGAAGCTAAAAATCCTATTAAAATAAATGTTTCGCGAGCCAACGAAAAATTATGAAAACATCGTGTTCCCTATGAACACAAAAATCAATGGCGATCGGTTATATATCTCTGAAAATACCTTGTACGAATTAAATACATAAGGGAAGGTAAATGATGACGTATTAGCATTGAAACAAGTTCTGAAAAGAGTGGACTGAATGCAAATGCGCGATTCGAATGATTCAACCGATAATTGGAAAAGCTCCAAGAGTTGAGGGATCGGAGAAGTTATTCGTGCCACCGTCAAGGGGTAAAAAGAAGAGACAAAAGGAAACGGGAAATGGTAGTAGCGACAAATCCCATGAATAAGCATAATAATGGACAGCTTTATGGCAGATATCACTTATGGTGATTAAACGGGGAAACGTTGTGCCAATTTAAAATTGAACTCGCATAAAATATCTCATCCTCGATGGTAGCGACATTACAATCTTTTTTTTTTTTGCCGTGTCTCCACAAAAGGAAATAATTCTTCAAAGTGATTCTCTATTTTAAACGATGCCTTGGATAAAGTAACATGTAATTTGGATTTTAACATTAATTTGAATTTTATATTTCGGCTATATAATCTAAGATACAATAAGAAAACGTACGATTTAATTATTCCAGACGTTGCTTTATAAATCAGAGAAAGTTAAATGGGTTAAAAGATATCCACCATAAAGAAAGCTTCGATTACCTCAATTCACAATAAAGGAGCCACAGCTATCTTTCTTAAAAGGTAATCGATTAATTTCGATAACCAAACGCTGATAATTTCCAGAACGCAAACGATAAAATTCTCGGTGCACACATTTACATTCCATTAAATTAAGGGTGTTCCTAGTCTCGGTTGAAAAAAGTAAAAAGTTGGTTGCGTCGAAGCGGCCGATTAATTTCCTCATCCAAACTTTACAGCCTTTCCGCGGCTCCACGGAATATAGATCGAGTATCCGTCGGCCGATAAGACGAAGAAAGACACACCTGCCAGGTAAGAGAGTGGAGGGAAGAAAAAGATATCGATTCGGCGAGAGACGGTGGTGTAACGTCATTTTACAGACGCCGTAAAAGAACGTGGCTAATAATCCGCAAGGCTGCGAGATAGCTTTACACTCCTCTGCGAGGTTAACGCGCCTGGGAGAGCTCTGGTGCGTGAAGCGAATTACGCTGATCAAAGAACAAAAATTATTCTGCAGTTCGTTCGACAAGCACTTTGTCTTTGAAAGTCTTTAAAATCGTGTCTTTTAAAACCATTTCACTTTTTCATTTGGCGCTGGCTACGCTTGCACAACATTCTTGTCGAATAGTGGATTTTCTTTCACGTCTCTCGATGAAGTATCGTTTCAGGAATTTATACATGTTTTGATCGTTACAGTTAGATGATTAATAAAAATATTAGAGATCGTTTATTATTGATGGAGTTTTTCTTATTGATGTTTCTTCAAAGTATTTCCTCGAAATAGAATCTCTATCATTTCGAATCTCGTGCTTTCCTGTTTTCCTTCTGTATTTATGTTACAATTTATTTGTTCGTTATGGACGAAATAAAATACATAGGAATATGTGTTCTGAAACATAAGGTATAACATTAAGAGTATAGTTCGCTCACTAATCAAGATAGACAAGAAACTCATAGAAAATGTAACGAGATAAAGTAATTCAGATCGTACATGACCAGACAATATTCGTCATCATTATCTTAAGGCAATGTATATCTTTGTAAAAACTAGGTTCATTTAGACAACACTATCGTGATTTAATTTGAAAATTAACAAAGTATGATGTACTATTTTCTGGTCAACAGAACGTATTTTCAATGTTCATTCCACGATATATGTATAATTCATTGAGTTATATATAAAATTATCCAATCCAATTTTTAAACAATTAATATCTTAGTATACATGTATACGATACATATACGAATACCCTAATATCCGAACGTTGTATTATCAGAAGATAACATTTCCCAGTAAAGGATGCCTTCTTCCGTTTCAAATATGTACATATCTTATTAATGTTTATATACAATGTATTATTTTCTTTAATCGATTGTAAATTCTGATTATAAGAGTTTAGCATAAAACTAATAGCGTTCTAACTATAATTAAAAAAGCACTCAAAAGTAGCGTAACTGCAACAAATTTAGCAAAGAAAGAGCAGTTTAGTTGAAAATTTATATTGAAAAACTTGTGTCTTACTAGGCAAAGAAATGTGGAATCTACAAATACTTAAAGAATCGATAGATTAATCTTAATCTCTATTCGAATAAATGAAATCTCATAAATTAAAAATATACTAGAATAGAGAATTCCATTTTCTGCACAATTTCATCAGATCGGGTAAAAGAAGCTCTATTGCAAAAAGAAAAGATACTATGCAAAATTAATTACAGTCGTGTCATATCATACTATTACGATAGCAACAAATTAATTTAAATTAATTTAATATATTATAAAACATAGCTTCACAAATGGGCATTTCTAATAAATTTCCTGTCAGATTTCATCAATACCCTTAGTTAGTAGTAACAATACTTCCAACTGTAATTCCAACCATTGTTAACGCACTCTAATTACATACCAACTATATATATATAATATTAATTGTTCTCCGTATAATCGACTGTGATATCGACATTTCGATAAAATTACAATAATATTATCCCTTCTCCAAGAATCTCTCCACGTCACTACGTCAGTTATAATCACCATTATGTTTCGAGACGTTGAAATATCCGAGTGTTCTCATTTGCACGTTGCGCAATGAACATGATTGAACGAATGCAAACTGCGAGATGACTGTATGAACTCTAAAGGAATATCTTACACATTTTATAGAAACAACTTCTCTTTGTTTCCACGCTCCGAGACATTGTGGATTATATTTTCGAAAACACCAACGAACCCTTCTCTTGGATTAAATATTCAAAGACTGCTCTTGGTTTGCTTTTCATTGTGGAAATTCTGTACAAAGCTAGATCCGTTGGTTTCGGTAGGATACGTTTCTCAGTGGTTCAAGTTTTTGAATTTCCAAGTATTCGTTCAATCAGATACTCGATATTTCAGACTTGTGACTTTTTGAATCTTAAGATCCTCAAAGTTCCAGATTCCCGAATTTCAAAATTTCCAAATCTTCGGCGTTCCACGCTTGTATATTTCAAAATTTTCAAACTTTTACACCTTAGGCAAGGTATCTTCGTTAAGGATCTCCGCTTTCAACTTTGTCAAATATTCGTTCATTCGAATTTTTAGCGTATCAAATTTCCAAATTTCAAGGTCTCCCGATTCTCAGATATTCGCGTTATCTAACTTTCAAGTTCTGAAATGTTTGAATTACGTTATATCTACTTGCTGTATATATCATTTAGTTACAAAAATGAAACTTGACGAAGCAACAGCAAAATCAATAAACCGCAGCTGAAACAGAGCATAATTAAACGCCTGCAATCAGTCGACGTTGAAAATCACGGAACACAAACATTTCGCGATTTTATAATTTCAATTACATTATCGATTTCCGCAAATGTCACAAATTTAGCATTAACATGAAATGGACGAATATCAAGGCGCAGTGGTACTGGTTCGATAGGAATCCAATCCGCGATTGTATAAACACAATCACCAAATTCCTCTCCTTTCGGTGTATATTGCTATTTTCGCGTTAGCGACGATGAAAACGTGTCCAGAACAGAATGACCCTCATTTCCGGTTCCGCTCGTGCCTGGACGTTGTCTTGCACAGTGTGTTTGGCAAGGCCCGTAATACCGGTTGGTTATGATAGGGGCGTGATTTTTCCAATATTTCCGAGATTTGGCGCGCTTATGTTATTTTTGACGTTATCTCTTACGAACACTGAAAAATATAAATACATCGCGAATATTTGTGCAGATTCATATTTTGGTGAACACTGCTGAAATGCAACCAGAGCAGAGATTTATTCCGCCTGCTAAATATTACAACGAGTACTCGTTTTCGATATTATTTTTCGTATTATTTGCCATATTTTATATAATGTACATATTACGCAGAATGGTCCGTAACTAATGGTACAATTGGATGCAGGGTGATTCTACGAGAAGAATTAAGAGGAAAATATGAAATGAAATTTTTTTGTATGACGCTTCGTTCCTGAGAAAAAATTTGTCAAATATACTTAAACTTGGCTAAGTACAGACTGGGTGTGAATAAATAATTAACAGCATATTGTTACACATACGAAAGTAAACTGAAATTGTAAAATCATATTTTTCCCTCTAAACCCTCATTTTCAAGGAAATAAAGTTTGAACATATTTAGTTAGGAACTGATCTGATACAGAGGCATGGCATTTACAAATTTACTTTTCTTTTTTTTTCGAAACTGCGGGCTTAAACAAAAAAATTTCACATTATAATTTCGATTATACTTTTCGTATGTATAATAACTTCCTTCTGATTGTTTACTTTAGGTTTAATACGAAATTAGCCAAGTTTAAGCATACTTGTAAAATTTTCAAACCCGATTTTCTCGGAAACGAAACGTTATAGAAAAGAATTGTATTCTACATTTTCGCTCTTTTTTTCATAGAATCCACCAGTTACGAACTACTCTGTATGTATTTTACGTATTTTTGCATCGTGTATCGCTCTATACACGTATATAATTACGTGGCTGACGGGTCATCCATTACACGTATTTATTTTCGCAAAATCCCTGTAATTCGGACTAAACAAATATTAATCCCGCTACAAATCAGTTCAGCTAACAAACAAACCGCTACACAACGCTACCCAAGAGTCGGGCAAAAAACTAAAATCACAGAAAGAAACAGTACCAATGATCAATAGAGGGTGGCAGGATAAAAATGCACGTGTTTCAATGTGTACAATTTATTATCGCCTCCCCATACGTATTTCCATTCGAACAATATTGCACGATGGAGATTTTTTTCACTGTCACGCGACCGATACCAATATGAGACTTCCAATATCATGCAAGCACAACGTTACGGTTCCTATATTTATCTTTAATTACAAATATTACCGTTGTATCATGCTACAAAATGAAACGAACCCGGGTGAGGTAACAAGTCGTCGATACGAGGCTGTTTAATCGACTTCAATTAACGGAAATCCGGTGAAAAAACGGAGAGACAATAACGAAGAATTAATGTGTAACATTTGCTTCGTGCTCTTCAACGCGAACATAGGTCATTTCTAACTTTAATAAAAAGCTACGAAAAGATGGAATTTAAATACGAAGAGAAGAGTAATGAACTTATTATTAATACGCTACAGGCGGAGAATAGGTTTACATTCGATGTAATATTTCAATTAGTACTTCTGTTGAGAATTGTGGATCTTGAAATTAATATTAGAATAGTTAAATATATACTATTTTATGGACAATTCATCTAAATCTAAGATATTCATCGATACACACTTGCACGCATCTCAGCACTTTCTTCCATACCCGACTGTTAACCGCCTGAACAGTCCACATTCATTTGTTTTCGAGACGCCGTGCACACACATACCTCCACACACTGACACCCACATACAAGTATCTTTTCCTTCTTTTTTTTATTAACGTGGAGGAAATCAGCACGGACACCAGGTCACTTCTGGGGAAAAGCGGCGTGGTAGTGCCGGACTCCAACCGACTAAAACCTCCACAATGACCGTCCCGGCTGAGATCGAGAGGGGCCCAGGAACCGGTGTGAACGACCCCCCTCCCCCCACGCACAATACGTCCCCTAATGGAGCGATGTGCGGCCACGTCACACCGCGCCTCGTCGCCAGAGCCGCCTATGGTTCCCCTACCGGACTGCTTTGCGGCCCCGAGGCGCTGAGCTGCCAGCGCCTAAGTTTGAACCCCACCGGGGGGCGCGGCGGACTTAGCGCGCCTCTCATCGTAGCGCGTCCACGGCCTCTGCCGCGCCCTCACCGGTCGATCCTCTCGGGGTGGGAGTACCGCACCCTCACCCTCTCCACGGCTTCTTTCCGAAGTATAACCAGCTCACAGAAGGAGGTCACGGCCCTCTTCCTTCTCTCGCTTACCAACAATGCCTCGAGGATCGTCGGCAGCGAGAGGTCCCATCCGATTTCCACGATGAGGTCGCGGCGCGGTCGCGCCCGCGCCGGGCAATACTCCAGCGTGTGCTGCGCCGAATCCACGCTTGCATAGCAGTGGTGGCAACGCGCGGTTGCCACTTTCCCGATACGGTGCAACCATACTCACCGATGCAACCATGTCCGGTGAGCACCTGCGTCACCCTGTAGGTCAGGGGAGGCCCGCCGCCATTCAACCAAACGTTCCAGTTTGGAAGGACTGCCTCGAGGACCCTTAGCCGCGGCGCACCCGCTCTCGTGTCGAGGTTGACGCGCCATCTGTCGAGCACAGCCCGCCGAGCCCGAAACCTAACGTCGACGCCACCCGGGCCGATCCCGCCCGACAGACCCCGAGTGTGTAGATAAATCTCACGGCACCTCAGAGCCTGCAATTCGAACGGGGGAAACCCGACGAGCACCGCCGCTGCTGCCGCCGAAATGGTGCGGAAGCCCCTCCTACCCTGATGGCCACCGTCCTGTACAGCCTCCTGACCGCTAGGAGCATGCGACGGTTGGTCATCAAGTCCGCCGCTCAGATCGGAGCTCCGTAGAGGAGCCTCGATCGCACCACGCCGGCATACAGCCGAGGCAGCAAACGTCCTAAGGCGTTCGCCGTCGCCTCGACAGACGGTGCTAGGCGCTCGAAGTGAGCGCCGAAGGTCCAGTAGCAGTCGAGGGTCAGGCTCACATACTTCTTGCTGGGTCCGACCCCGATCTCAGCCCCCTCCAACCTTAGGCGATAACCCGCTGGAGGCGTCTCGTGATCGGCCCTGCGGCAAAACCACATTGCCTCAGACTTCTCAGGAGACACCCTTAATCCCAATCCCTTGATCTCGGCAACCACGCAGGCCACCGACAGCTCCGCCAGCTCCGCCAGGCGGACGGTTCTACCCCACGCCGTGCCCCAGACCAGCACTAACGTGTCGTCGGTGTAGCATGCCAGCGCCGAGTTCGGAGGCATCGGCGTCTGAAGCACCGCGTCGTACGTGATGTTCCACAGCAACGGACCCAACACCGAACCCTGCGGGACCCCGCGGTGTATAGCCCTCCCAGTCATCCCTCCGCCCCGGACGGTGTAGACAATACACCGGTCCCGGAGGAACGCCCAGACCACGCCCCGCAGGTACGCGGGTACCCGAAGAAATTCGAGGGCCCCGCATATCCTGTCCCAGGGGATGCTGTTGAAGGCGTTGACGATGTCCAGCGACACGGCCAACGCCACGTAACCACGCCGCACGGTCCCCTCGACAAGGGAGCGGACACGGGCGACTGTGTCGGTCATAGACCGCCCTCTCCGGAAGCCGAACTGGCCGTCGTGCTGTCCGGGAACACTCCGGGACAAATGCGACTCCAGGCGGGCAGCCACCACTCTCTCCAGCAGCTTGCTAGCCTCGTCCAAAAGGCACACCGGCCAGAAGGCGGAAGACGAGTCCGGAGAGAGCCCCGGCTTCGGCAGCAGGACCATCCGCCCCTCCTTCCATGAAGCGGGGAATTCACCCCGAGACAGGCATCCGTCGAACAGACGCATTAGTCTCGGGGCCAAGACCCCGGCGACGTCCTTCCACAGGCGGACCGGGACTCCGTCGAGACCCGGAGCTTTCCGCGCTTCGATCCTCCCGACGGCCCCGGCCAATTCTTCCTCGGTGACCCACGATTCCGGGCTCCAACTTACCGCGGTGATACGTGATTCTTCTTCCGGAGGTTGAGGCTCCTGCTCCTCCTCTTCGGTAAAGCTGCCATCTTCCTCGTTCGCCGCTCCCGGGAACAGGGTGCCGACGACCTCCTCCAGGAACCGAGGGTCCATGCTGTCCGTTAAGGGAGGCGCCCATGCATGGAGTTTGTTCAACACCATCTTGTAAGGGCGCCCCCAGGGATTGGAGTCGAGGCTGGCCAGAAGCTCGTCCCAGGCCCTCTTCTTCGCCTCCTTGATGGTTCGTTGTAGGGGCCTCCGCGCTTCGCGGTAGGCCTCGTACAGACGAGCCACCGTGGCTTCGTCCAACCGCCGCCTACGGCGGGATCTGATGTACCGGCGCCAAGCGCGGATGCACGCCTCGCGGAGACGAGCAATCTCCTCGAACCACCAGTACACCGCGCCAGCGCGGCGCAGGGATCCGGACCGCGGCATACAGGAATCGCACATCTCGTGCATGTCGCGTCTCAGCCGGGTCGCTCCCGCTGCCCCGGCCTCGTCGGTCGGGGATCCTTCCAATTAAGCGACGGCTATAGCGGCTGCCACCATGAAGTCCTCGTCGCGGTGGATCACCGCCCACATCTTGTTCTCCTTCCCGGTGGGCCGATGGATCCGCGCGCACTCAACGGACGGTCGCCCATAGCGCCGCCAACCAGCACCTCCATCAAGATGTAGAGGTGGTCCGACAGGGTCTCCTCCGGAGACACCTCCCAACCGAAAACACGGCGGGATGCGGCAGGGTTTGCTCATGTGAGGTCCACTATGGACTCGCCTCGCCTCGCCACACACGTGCTGGACGACCCCCGATTCATAAGCCGGAGGTCGAGTGCGTCCGCCCAGTCCTGCACGTCGCGCCCCCTTCCGTTTTTCCTGCGGGAGCCCCATGCCTTTGAGTGGGCGTTAAAGTCCCCGAGGACCAGTGACGGGCAGGTGCCCAAACGCCTCGCGCAAGCCGCGAGTCCGTCCAGGAAGGAGGCGTATTCTGTCCGGCTGATGTTGGGCGACACGTAGACGGCCAGGTCGCCCCATTTCACTGCCACGAAACCCCGTCCCCGCTCGATCACCGAGCAGGAGGGGCTCCCCGCGATCCCGGTCCAGAATATGGCGACCGAGCCGATCAGATGCCCAGCGCCCCGTGACGCGTCGAGAATGTTGTACTGCTCTGCCACCGCTGCCAGACCGATCCGCCGCTCTGGAACATTAAGTCCTGAGCCCGGCGGGAGAGGTTAAGATTGCACTGCAGGAGCAGTTGTTGTCCTCCTCCTCTTCTTCCGCTCACGTCGGGGAAGGATCCGTCTCAATAGCCTCCTCCGGGCCGTTCCCCTCGCAGTTTGTGTGTCCGATTTCTCTGTCCTCTCTTCTGGCCTTCGTGGGGTCAGTTGACGGCGGCATCGTTTCCTTCCTCGTCGCCGCGTCCCCGCCATCGCCTGGAACGGTTCTTGCTTCCTGTGCGGCTCTCTTCTTCGCCGGCAGGCGGTTTGCATGCCGGTGACCCCATACGGTGCGACGCGGGTAGTCCCAGGTCCTCGCACACCGGATACTTAGGCAGCAGCCCCTGGCGCGATGTCCTTTCGCCCCGCACCGGTAGCAGCGCACCGACCGGTCGGCCGTCGATGTGCAGTCCCGGTCCACGTGACCCGACTCCATGCACCTGAAGCATTGTAGTCGGCGCGCCGGGAGAGGGAAAACCCTCGCCGCTGACCAACCTATGTTAATCCTATCTCCTGGTCGGGCGTCTCCTCCTCTGCTGATTTTCGTGGCCGCTGTCAGCGGGCAGCGTAGCCACACCGACCCGAGGCCCCGAGGAGCGGAGCGTTTAACTCGCACGTTGATCTCGTCGGCGCGACAGGCCCCAACCTCAGCAACGGCGGCTACCACCTCCTTCGGAGTGACTGAGTCCTCCAGTGCGGTCACTCTTAGCTCGGCCGTCCTTCGCGGGACGGTTACCTTGGCGGGCAAGTCCTTCAGCGTGGCCGCCATCTGCTCGGCTAGTCGCGATGCTTTGCTCTCAGCGTCCTGGCTTGTCCCGGATGTCTTAACTCCGTGATGTCGAGTTCGGAGAGCTTGACTTCCCTCTTCATCACCGACATCGCATCCCTGTACGTGAAGCCCGAGCCGTTCCTCACGGTGAGCGATACCGCGGCACACCGTGGGGGTCGGGGAAGACCCGGCACTTTCTCGCTGCGCGCGTCTTGCCCACTAGCGTTATGTCTCTTTCCTACCCCGATAGCTCCGGATCCATCACCGCTGCCCGCTCCTCGCATGGATTCCCTTCCCGTGCGGGGGCGCACCGGAGACCGAGCGGTCACCTCCGCGAAAGTCCTTGCCCTTGTTCCGCCACTGGCGGTCGCCGTCCCAGGCGCCAAGGCCCCTGTTCGCAACGTCGACAACGGTAAAGACGACGATACCCGTGTCTTGGTTCTTGCGTCCTCGGTCGGCGCATGGACCGTTAAAAGAGGTTGCGCCGTTGGCTTCCTGTTCTTTCGCCTCGCTCTCCCTCTTCCTCCTCTTATGATGGTAGTGAATCCTGCCTCGTCGACAGACGACTCCACGGTCGACCGCGAGGTGTCTCTCGCCGACCGCAATCGTGCTTGTACGGCGACGCCAGCGTCCGTAGCCGCGGGGATTGCCCCCCTGGCATTATTTTTCGCCGACATTCCTCCAACTTGCGGAGAAACAGGATCTTGGAATTCTCTAGTGGATCTCGAGGTCCTGGACCACCAAATCTATCCGTTTCCTTGATGTGTGTTTTACGTGTATTACTCCCCGACCCGTCGGGACAGCGGAGACGGCGCGACGCTGACCAGGGGTGTGGGGGAGGTGGGGGAGGGGGCCCATAACCGTTCCCGTTGGCGCCCGGGGAGCATTTTCTTTTATCCTCCTCGTAGAGGTGATCCCCACCTCTTGTCCTTCGCCGTCGTTGTTATCAACTTTGGCTGCCCTCTCCATGCGATCCTTGGTCAGCCGTTCCACCGTCTCTTGGAGACGACTGACCTCTCCCTCCAGAAAGCGCACCCTCCTTCGCAGATATGCGACGTCCTCCTCTTCCTGATCGTGGGTCGGTTCCGCTTCTTTCACGGTCGCTTGCTTGTCGACCGGTCCGGTCCTCATTTCGTCCCTCCGCATGTCGTCGCCGCCGTCGGCACCGCTGAGGATGGTAGAGGCGGCGGCGGCCACGGTGGCAGCCTCGGCATCGGTATCGGTGTCGGTATCCGTCCCGCGCCTCACGCCCCTCTTCTTTCTTTTACCGGGAGCCGGAAGTAACGCGGAGTCCGGATCCCCCCGTGGGCGCATCCCTCCGCCGTGTGCGACGTCCCGCGCGGCCGTTGGCGGCGGAGGCGGTGCTTTCTGTGGACTCGGCAATCCTGCGGTACGACCGCTTGCCGAGTGTGCCCGCGACGGCCGAATAGAAAGAGCATGACGACATTTCGTCGTCGGATCTCCCTCCCCCTCCCACCACCGCGCCGCCACCGCATCCCACCCCACGAAGATCCTGAGCCGACGGTAGTAACGTCGGGTTCCTCCGACCTTCTCCAAGACCTCCCAGTTCGCGTGTCCCCTTCGCCAGACGTATGAGCGTGTCCGGGGGCCTGGCGGCCACGGTTGCTCGATGACGACGCAGCGGGGTCGGCTTTACAACCCGCGGCTGCGCTGGTACTTGGGTATCCCTCCCCTGCACCGTAAACGATTTTTTGGTTCGTTTTCCTGTCCATAATAATTCGTAAGGAATCGCCGAGGTCGTCAACAAGGGTTTCTATCCTGATGCCACTCACTCTTTCGCATCCTACCCCGGTCAAGGCTGGTGTAGGGTTACGGGGAGCCCCACAAGAAGGTGAGGTGAGTGGTCTTGGCAAATGCGGGCCCACCAACTTCTCCGAGGTTCTCCGCACCGGATCGGCAAACTAGCGCGAGCCAAAGGCGCTGACCAGCCACTACCTGGTTATAGGGAAATATCTGACTCATCGGGGTTTCCCAGGGCGTGATCCTACGCCCTGAGAACCCGTAGCGGCTTCGTGCTCCCACATACAAGTATCTCTACTACGCATTTTACCCAGTCCAGCACACAAAATTATACATATCTCAATAACTTCATTTCAAAATATTCGCTATTCTTGCCGATACGAAGCTGACAGCGATAAAAAGAATTGAATTTTGTAGGCTACGAAACTCATTTCGATTTTGCTGCGTCTCGATGAAGCAATCGATTCTTCGTATCACTTCGTCACACGTATTAATACTTCTCCCTTCGTAACAACTTTCAAACTGTCAATTAATCTGAATTATCGATCGCACAAGCTTATCGGCAGATTATCGAGAAGGATGTTTTGAAGGTGTCGAGAGCTATCCGGCGAAACTTAGAACAGAAATGCATTCGCCGACAAACAGGAGTTTTCCAAGACGTCTCCGTCGAGCATTTGCTGGATCGACGTGAAGGATTTATAGGAACGCATAATTTGATCGAGTCGAGGGAGGTATCTTTGTAGCTGGGAACTGAATGAATGCATGAACGCCGTTGGCCGAATATTTATCACAGCCACGGCATAGTATTGAATTTTTATTTCGAATAATAATCGGGTGGCGGGGATCGGTCGTACGTGAAAACCAGACTGACGGGGAAATATTTGTTTTCCACGCATTTAAATTTACGCGACCAAGAAAAATTTATTCGTATCATTGCGTGAATAGACGCGACATCTGGCCACGATAAAGAGTAAACGCGTTTATCCGTCATTGTTTGGTGTGTTCGTGCTGCATTCGCATAATCGACCACCAGCCGAGGTTAATATTTGCCGCGGATTTTTACGACGTTTTAATCGAACGACTTTTTATCAACGATTTCACTGAGCCTGAAATACAACTTGATTAAAATGATTTGTTGATTTTAAGACGACGAAATGGTTTTAATAGATTTTGAAGAAACGGGACTGAACCTGAGCATTTAGATTTTAAATTTAACCCTTAAACTTTTAAGTAAAATAGTGACCAAAAGTAACAGTTGTTTGTAACATTTTCATGAGAAATGTCATTGACGAAAAGGTATTTTTTGTTTAAATGGAAGACGCTGACCACGAAATGTTAACCGTTTGAGTCCCACGGATCTTTGAAACAACAGAAAAATCCTGAACAGCGCGATAGCGCTTGTTTTAATCGATTGCGAAGAGAAACAAGCGGCGTAATAGCACTTGTCATATTTGTTATTTTATGAAATACATCTATATTAGTTTATAAATATTTTAAGTTTTGTTCAATAAAACAGTCGTCCATTCAAATGTACTGAGACTTTTCGACACAAAATCTAAACAGCTTGGGACTCAAACGGTTAAGGAAATTTTCGATCAGAATAAATGATTGGAAAAAGATATCAGTTTTCATGAGCTCCGGCTATGATTATCATAAATGATCAATACTTTAATGTTGTTACCAGTAACTATTATCGATCAGAGAACGTGTTTAGCCATCGATAATCATTATTTATAGCTGCATTATATTTTTTTTTTTTTGTTACCGATAACCATTATCGATAATGGAATTGTATTTAGTCACCAATAATCTTTGTTTTCTTTAAGTAGTCGTAGCCTTATCGAAAGAAAACGTATTAACACTTACACTACCACGCCGAAATCACATGTTTCGCTCAAGACGTCACGGGAGTATTTTTATTATTTAAAGCATATAATGGTAAAATAATAATAAATTCCCCAATGGACCATTTATTTTATTGGTGGTCACGGCTGACCACCTTAGCGCCTTGGTAACAGTTGAAAGCGACATATTATAATAAGGCTTCGTTTATTTCAACAAACCATTTGCATTCATTATTTCGTCGTAAGCAAAACGTCCAGAATATTGTTGAAACATGTAGAAGATATTAGTAAATAGTATTTGCTCATTCTATATATAATAGTAAAATATGTGTACACTTGTAACTTCAATTATATGATTATAAAGCAGCATTTACGATTATTTTCTAAGCTGTGTTTATAATAATATTCGTAGATTACCCCTCAAAGATTCAAACGGTGCAAACACAGTGCACCATTAGATACAAGATTTGTTCTCATTTCTTTTTATTGATGTTCTAATAAAAATGTTTAATTGTTCAATGATACACTTTTTATTTCAAAGTATCTTCTATTTATCGGTTATATTCAAAATGCCCTAACTGTTAGTTTTCATACAATTTTTACAATTGTAAGAAGTTCAAGCGTTCCATGGCATCGCAGGAGAAACCATGGCCGGTCATATATGATCAACGTGGCAGTCAGTGTTAATATTATACACAGAATGAAGTGAAATCTTCATAGAACGACAGATATGATTCGAACATTGTGTGTCACGTTTATCAATGTAAAGAGAATACGAACAAACTTTTTCTTTAGAATTCGACAACGAACGAAGTCTAGACGATAGAAATTTTGAAGAAGAAAACAAGTGACAGCACTGGTATGAAACTTATCTTTTGTATAGTCGCTAACGGAACACTCTGGTCGCTAATTAATTGATAGCGTGATGATCGAAAGCTTCACGGAAACACGGTTTCCAGCAATCGTTAAGCTCGCACGGGATTTTAAAGCGTCTAATAGAATACTGTTAATGACGAGAATCGCAAAACGATGCGAATGGGAGAACGGAAGAAACATTCCCGCGTTGACTCGTTCAAATGACGTTTGAGTAATTAAAATGCAGTCGCAGTCTCGCGAAAATCCGGGCTTACACGATGAAAAGCGACGAGGCACACGATTTTCAAAGGATCGTCGCTGTCTGGTCGAAACAGTTCAACTTGAACACTGACAGAACTCCTGTCGTTGGTAAAAATGTGATTACTGGGACTTCATGTTATGTTACTTGAAGCACGCGTGAAACGAATAAAAATTCAAATACACTGATGTTTCAATGTTGAGTCTCGCTGATATATCAAATAGGACAGTTTGCTAAAAAAAGGGGGCTCACAGATCTGAGATGAAGAGCAATATTTAATTTATTTAACAATTATTTTACGCGAAGATCACGCGTGAAAGATATGATACACTTTGATAAATTTAAATACATTTTTGTTGATTTTCTGATTTTAATGTTACTTGGATAATAACCAAACAGCAGGATTTTAATACGATATCGCTGAAAATGAAAACAACCTATAAATTAACTGTTGATAAATTAGCGGTATTTTATGGGAATCGAAAGTGTAGTTATTGACACATGCGCCATTTTAATATCTTTAATATATTACAATGTTACAACGAGCTACTTTTTCAAAATCTTTCTATAATGTACAGACTTGGACCGCGCACGTATCAGTCACCAAACTTACAAACCTTCCACAATTTCAGTGTTCAAGCTCAATTTGGATCTCAATCATGCCCCAAAACTAAAGCTATCAAATATTCCCAGACGTGATCAAACTCTGACTGAAATAACTTCACAAAGACCCATAACCCGTATATGAAAACCGCCATATATAAACACAACTACAAGATACCCGCACAGTAGTAGCATATTAAAAAAAAAAAAAGAAAGAAAAAAGAAGAAAAAACGAAAAACGCCGCGCATGCGCTATTTGCAGCCCGAGGCATGATCTTATTCACTTACAGCGCAATGTAATCGAATAAGGCGGCAGGCTGCCATTAATTTCAAAGCAGCAGGGGACAAAGGTCTTTGGAGGGAGTAGCGGAAAGGCGCGACGAAAGGTGGCTTGAAATTTTCAGTGCGAATTTTCAATAGAAGCGAGTACGATCAAGAACAAAGCTGAACCACGCTCGCTATCTCTCGCCTCGACTCTACCATGGGCTGGATTGAAGTTTCTAACGCCTGCAACTATTGACCTAGCAGAAGTCTCCATCATAGAAAAATACAGCGGAAAATATACGTAAATATGAAATCATTGTATTTTAAAATCATTTAGTATGCATTTTTTGAAATACGCGTACTTCTTATTTCGTGATAAATTCGAAACCGTTTGCTATGTATTTTGAAAATGCGCGTATTTTTTCATTTTTCTTGATATAACTTGATATACTCGTAAAATAGAATGTATTTTCTTAGCGAGACGCTGTGGCACCACCTAGCACCCCCTTAATCCGCGTCTGGACTCCCTCCCTCCCACCCACCCTCTCTCTCTCTCTCACCCTCTCACCCTCTCCCTCTCACTCTCACTCTTTCCCTCCCTCCCTCCCTCCCTCTCTCTCTCTCTCTCTCTCTCTCTCTCTATATATATATATATATATATATATAGAGTTTGGTTTACGCATTGTCGATAAGCAATAGAGAAGACATTGACTAGTGCAGATACGATTATTATAGAATTGGACAAGCAACCATGGCAATTAGACACTCGAGAAACTAATGATAATGATCCTAGGTTCAGTAACGAATCCGCGGTCGACGGGGTGATGGATGAACGTGCCCACAAAATCTAAGTCGGACTCTCCACCGAGCGTACAGACGCTAAGTAAGTCGCTAATACGATCTCGCGAGAGAAAGACTTTTCGTCGCGATGATGCTGCAGAGGAAAACTATGATGGGGTGTGTCTAAGGACACGAGATCATCGGATTCGTCGAGGATAGTCTTCGTTCAGAAAGTAAGGGAAATTAACGTTGCTGCTAATTGGTCAATCTCCATATCGGTGGTTAGAAAAGATGCTAACCGCCCTCGAGGGAAAGTTGCTAGTGGGAGACGCCGTTCGTTGAAAGAAATAGATCTCCCCTATCTTCCCGTAATTGGGACAAAGACTGTTTATCTGTTTGAAGGACTTTAGGTAACTAGATCTTAGTGTTTATAACGGCCCTCGGGCTAGCTGGTCACGTACTGTGGAGACACATCGACATCTGGCAATCATCTTACTCGAAGAATAGGGACTGCGTGTGGCGAGCCACGGGACAGAGACCGTTGGAATGTTTACTGTCACGTGTCGCCAGAGATATTTCTTTTAAGGAGAGCTATAGAATTACTTCATACCTTTGTTAGGCAAAGCGTTCATCCCGTGACCGCGGCTACGTTCGGCGACTGGCTATCGCCTCGAGCCCAAGCTCATTATCACAAATCTTGAACAAATACAATCGGATCGAAAGACGACAATTGTTTAATTACGCCTATGATAGAATCTAGATTACGGTGTTAAGGGATTTTCCCGGGGTTCCAAAGGAAAGGTTCCGATGTCCTTTCATCTCCGACATATATATATATATATATATATATATATATATATGTCTTTCTTTTCTTCTCCATTTATTCTTCTCTCTTTATTTTTCTTCGAAGTCGTTGCAACGGCGTTGTTCCACGAGCATACTACCGACTCCACATCCTTCCTTTTTCCAACGGCGCACAGATTGATTTCCAGCATTGCAGACGCCGCTCTCCTTTTTCCGCAATTCGTAAGCGAGTGCTTCCTGCGAAGAAGTCTCATCACTAGCCTCTGTCTTACCCTCTTTTCTCTCCTCCACCGCAAGGAACGTCTTACCTCCGCCTGTTGCCCCGAGTTTCAATGGGCCTTTTTAGACGTTTCAGACTAGCTAGAAGATAGTGTGAGGACTGTTGCGGTAGGTGTTTAATAAATTATGATGGAAGCGCTCCTTTTTCTTCTCCGATGGTGGTCGAGATGATGATGTCGAGGTTCGCTTCAAGTGACGCAATAACAGAGACGTCTCTTTTAAATTTGAGGAAGGGATAGCGGTGTTTGAAGAGCAATTCTTCAGTAGTAGGGAAATGAACTTTGCGAGCTGCCCATTGTATGCGAAATTTAATGTTTCTCTTTTTCATAATGGGTTTCTTAATCCTCTCATCAAAATGATATTATCTTTTAATAAAGTATCAAATGTTTTAACGCTATTAATACTGCCAAATCGCCTCTATTTATAATCGTCGCGTTCGAAAGAATTTTCATACATGTTTTGATAAAGTGAAACAGATCCTCTTAAAACCAAGTAGAGTTTGGAGAGCTTTTAGCGGAACTTTAAACTAATTTTACTTTCATGGAGAACATGTTTAAAAGCTCCTTTCAATATCATTGAACATGAAATTTCAATACGTTGGAATCCCGATCTTAAAAAGTTCATCGATTTAAATGTCTTAGAGAGTTTCCCTGCTATCGGTCGCTTAAAATGTGCTATCAACGTTACTTCGTTAGTATCGATTACTTATACCTCTAAACTATTGCTTAAACATTTACTCGATGATATAAATCAAGCAGCAGAAATCTTGGATTTTGGAAAGTGAAAACACTTTGGGGAATAGATATTTTCTACGAATTGTTATCTATATTATTACATTATCTATATTATTATTAATAATTTTAGTATTATTCAAAATACGAGGTAACATGATACATGAACAAATAATAATTTTTTAGTATTAACTTTTATGGTAATATACGAATGTTTCAGACTAAAACGTAGAGATCTACTTCATTAGGAGTGAAAAAAAGAGCTTTGCGGAAAACGCTGAATATCAATTAAGGACAGAGTTTGATGTCTTTTTGAGATATAACAAACGGTGCAATTTTGGGAATTAAAAAGTTAATACGATTGAAAGAAAACACTGAACGAAAAATGAAACAAAGAAAATCATGTGTGTGTATATATAAATATATATATATATATTTATATATATATATATATATATATATATATATATATATATATATATATATATACGTCATCTAATTTAAAAGTTTCAGTCGAGTAGCGCGAAGCTACTACTAAGCGAGTCAACTGAGGCCGAAGTAGTACGAGACGATAAATGGTCAGACATTATACGTAACAATGTCGGGTGTGGAGAATGTAGTTTATTTTCCCCCTTTATTTCCCTCTCTTGACTTCATCGCGCTATTTTGCGTCCGTTTCCACGCACGATTTCCCAGGTTCGCCAACCTTCAACATTCCGTTTCACTTTTTTGCTGGCGACACGTAACCCGCTACTTCCTTTCAGGAAGCTTCATTGTCGGCGGGCTTGTCGTAGCCGTTTCACGTTGCTCCAGTCAATGTCTATGCCTCCCAGTCAGCCTTTATTCACAGTAACGAGGTTAATTTATCGACATCGTATCGTTATATTATGTACGACATTAGCCGTAACATCAAGTACCAGTTATTATGTTATTTAATAAACCGTATGTATTTTACTAGATCTTTAATTTTTATTATATCCATACTGCAATTTAATATTTACTGCATTTATTTTATTTACGTCAAATATGTTATATTATATGGCTGTTTTAACCTTTGAAATTTCAGAATTTCACTGTCGGTCGTCGTGAATAACTAGGTTGCTGGGTTTTATTTTCTTACATAAGGAAAAGCGTCGTGAAATCTTTTTGTAGCTTGAATGCTTCACTCGAGCGAGGTTAAAGACATCCTGCATCTCGCTTAAACAATTTTTTGGAGCACAAATTACTTGAAAGAAAGCTTGCAACAATTTCATACTAAAAACTTTTTATTTACAGGATCAATTTTACGTACTGTTAACACTAAACCTACCGACACTTCTTGTGATAAAAAAAAATAGTTTTTATGATTTAACTTAGATAATGATTAATTTATAACTGAATGTATATAAAATGAACTTTCATAAAATTTCCACCAAATTTACTTTTGTTTAATTTCAATTTGTAGGACAGAATACAATTTTTTCTTAGAAAAGAAAAAAGTAAAATAGAAGTAAATACAAAAAAAAAATTGTATGCATGTTTTATGAAAAGTCAAAAATTATGAAGCAATATGATAACATTTAAATATGCTTAAATTTGTGTAGAAATTTGAAAACGGTCAATTTGACCAGCAGTGGTACATTTAATGTTAATAAGTCTTTATTCCAAGAAACACTTCATACGCACCAATCTGATACATTCCTCTTCATTCGCGTATTGACATTTGAGTATTGAAACTAATCCAAACTTTTAAACGATACTGTATAGCCGAAAAAAGAACCATTTGCACCTGATTGAAAAAAAGGAGAGAGGAAATTCGATCACGATGAGGTTAACGATAATCGCAGTTCGCATTACCATTAACGATGAAACGAGAATCGAAGGGGAATCGCGATATCGATAATCATTAATTACGTTGGAGGCATCGTTGTTTCATTCGGCGATCGATGAGTTGAATAAGGTACGATGAAAAGTTGGCTGAAATAAAAGTGGGCCAACGACGTTCGGTCGCTGATAAAGCTGGGAGCGTCGCGATTTCTTCCTTCTCCTTTTTCTCTTGGCATTCAGAGCTGCAGCAAGAATTCCCCACGGAGGAATCACATTTCCCCGGGAGTCGATTTCTAAATTCGCCTTAAAGGAAAGGCTCCGGCACGAAACGTATTTCTATCGATAGGCAAGTCGCCGTGGAAAGCTCGGCTTAAAGTTTAATGCGAGGGCTTAGGCCGTATCAGTTTCCCGATCCGCATTACACTGAGACGATCGTTAACTTTGACATCGTCTGGACAGCCGTACATGCCTGTTCCATCGACAGATTAACGCAGCTCGTCAAGAATTCAATTGCCCTTGAAGAAAACATTGAGCGACGTATGTGACAGAATCGAAAAATTTTCATCGGAAAATATTTTTATATTAATGAAAAATGGCATCTCTCTTTGTAGGTAATTAGCAGTAATGCCAATAGATAGTATTAGGTTGTCCGAAAAATTTCTTTCGTTTTATGAGGAAATAACAGGCACAACGTTTTTTGTTTTATATTATTTTATCGAATTACGTACGATCCATTTTGTTCTGTTGAGATAAATACCGCGACATTTCACAGACTTACTCTCACGTTTTTGTGAAGGTGCACTGTTGTAAAAAACACGTTTACGAAAGAAAAATACTTTTCGGACAACCTAATACGAATGACCTAGTAAATGTGTGTACGTTGAATTAATAATAATATCATGTAATATGTCTTTTGAATTTGCCGTAAAGTCTCCTGCAATCCTCATAGAAAGAACAATATACGGTCCCATTTGCACCGATAATTATGAAGATGGCTTAAATCAAGAACTTAAAAAAAGAATAAGTTTATCGCTTATTTTGCAAATCTATATCTATCTTTGCAAAGCAGTAGACATTGAACCGTCGATACATCGTTAAACGGAATTCAGTTCATGCGTAGGACGCGAAATTTGAGACACCTTGAAAGGAAAAGTATATGGCTTAGGTCATTTTCTTAATCAGCGGCACATTTATGTTAACTAAGGTGACCTTGGTTTCGCTATAAGAACAAAGTACTTTTGTTATTTGTTTATTGCCATGCAGTATGATTTGTAGTACACTCGACACCACTACAGTACGGTTTAAAATACTTTTTATCACATGATCGTGTTACGCGGAACACCCTGTATAATTAATTTGCTCTTGCGTTATATGAGTATATCTATATATGTATATAATATTCGTATATTATTGCATTTAGGTTAATGAGCAAATAGATCGATAAATAGGTCAATAATTATAATCGTGGTAGTTTGATGAACTATTAAGTGTTGAATATTAATCGAACATTAATTAAAACGATCTTATCGGCTGGGTTAGACGATATCGATATTATGTTCGTAAAATATTAACAGGTATTAAGATGGTAGTTATCGGCTTATAGGAAATGTAATATCACGCCTTGACTCCTCAATCTCTATTACCTGTTAACGGTTTTCTCGCCAGAAGCTCTGACATCTCTTATTCGATTCCAATTTCACGCAAATATTGCTAATATCGCAAATACAAGACGCTTACGATTTTTTCTCAATATACTTTATTAGAAAGTTAAGTAATTGGAAGTTGATCATACAATTTCTTTCTTTTCCTTTTTTTTCGTAGACTTTATTAAAAAATTATCTAATTAGAAGATATAATGAAAATAAAAATTTTTTATCTTAGTACTCTCGATGCTGATACTATAAGTATAGTACTATAAGTCTCGATACTATAAGTTGATAAAGTCAGTGAAATACTTTTTTTTATATATAACGCTCTATATATATTTTCAAATTTCTTATTATATTATATGACATAAAAAAAAAGAGTTACACATTCGAATATATGAAAGTTTTTTTACGTCATGCAAACAAAAAGAAATCGCGGTACTCGAACGACGCTGGTACTGAGCCGCGTCCAACCACGCGGCCGCGTGAATACCATTCGGAGGATTAGCAAAGGAATTGCCGCTCCTTTAGCCACAGCATCTCGCTATCTCATCCGCGTAATTAGCCAGCCTATGCCTGCGACGGAAAATACGGTTATGGGTGTCCTCCTTTTCCATAGACGACAGTCGAAGAGGCTGCCAGATACTCGAAAACCACAGAAAGAACCAGCTGTTCGTCGAAAGACACATTGTGAATCGAAAGACATTTCTTTTTGTCCGAAGCAAATCCTTTGGTAAGCTCCAATGAAAGAGAGATGCAAGTTTTTAATTTATCCGGCGGATATGTAGTTCCCGAATGTATCACAGAATTTTAATAGAGGGCGACGGAATTATGAAAAATTAACAATGTTGCTGTTTAAGGTTTGCAAAGTTTGAACTTCCCATATTTATCGAATTGACGAATTTAGTGGAAGAATAAACGCCGAGGAATAGGTGAATCTAGTTCAATGTTTAACCACAATCTTCGACACCTTGACACCTGCAATTGTATTTCTATCTTGCGATAGTCTTACAAAGCCTAAAATAAATTTTGTTTTAGCATTTACTATTAATTAAAACAGATCATTTTAGAATTTTCCTACTTATCAACCGGAATAAAATTCATTAGTTATCTTCCGATCATTTACGCTATTAAACCATTTCGATTCTTGAGATAACAACCGACGATAGATAATATTGACTCATCAAACTGAAATTTCAGGAAGGCATTTCACGAATTCGCGAATCTAATATTCCAGCGAAGTGCTTTCGATATGCTTACGTTTCAACTTAATCCACACCACAATTTTCAGGCAATCGAGATAATCGAACGACGCCGGTTCAAGCCTTGCTTGAAACGGTTTTCGCAATTTATGGAAAATCGCGGTATTATTGCCGCTGGTTTTACACCAGCTTTCTTGCGGCCGGTTCGGTTTTATTTTTTGCTGCATTGCAGGCTGTAGTTTCGACCGCTCGCACGAATAGTTTGCGGCGACGATGAATCGAAGGTTCGCGGCCAAAAGAACCAGCGCGGCGGTTTTTGTTGTTCGTCGCACATGGCCACCCAGTAGTATGTAAATTTTCTTCCGGTCGTTGTTTTTAACGTCGATAAAAGTTTCTCTATCTCTCTTTCCCTCCCGCTTTGCCGACGTCCCTTTTTTTAGTAAACGAATGAAGCGGTCCGCTGTATTTAGACGTCAAACATAGACGCAGGGACACGTGACTCGTTTCGAACTTTTGAATATTGGAAGCGATATGAGGGTTCGCTGGAATCCACCACAGTGAACGTGCAACACAGTTGGAGTTTCCTTGGCGACACGGATGCTGCCATATTGGTCGTGAAAAGGTAAAATTGCATGCGTACCATATGATTCGGAGTCACGAAGTGTTTGATGAAAAACAAGTCGATATGAAAAACTTTCTTGGGATATTTGTTTGTACGAAATTACCAGCACTGAAATTTTTTGTAATTATACAGTTTAACGATTTTCCACAATTTTGAGTATTTTCTTCTCTCTCTCCTTAAGGCTCTATTTTACGTCGTGAAATTGCGTAATTACTAGATTTTTTAATTTTCAACGACAAGTAAATCAAAAGGCTCGTTTCTATGATTTTAAACATCATATTCTGTACTTAAAAATGGTATTTTCTATCGGTGACAATTCTAAAATAAATGTTTCGACGCAAAAATTCTACGAAATAAAAGAAACCATTTGTATTTCATTTTCCATAGAGTATCATATTTAAAATATATAGTTTCAAATATTAAAAAGTGCTGATATTGAAGGGCAAGAAATTGAACACGATTTGTATCCAAAAAGAGGAAAAGTATTTGAATGAGAAGTTTAAAACTTGCAATTAGAGTAGTAGACGATCTGTTCCATATTTATGATCTGGCATGAATTATTTTTTGTGGTCAAGTACCAATGAAAGTAGATCGTGCGCCATCATCGTATCATCATCGTACACCTTGATCCTTCTCAAAGCACTATGTAAACAGGAAATATAGTTAAATATAAATATAAAAAAATATAATAAAAAAAGACTAATTTCAGACTCTCGCGATCATAAACATTTTTAATAACGATTTATTTTAAACTTTTGTTGTATACACTATACATTATTAACAAAATCGAATTATTTTATGATGCATAAAGAGCCTAAGTCCAGACGAACGATATGGAAGGTTGGAGCGTGATAAATCGTCGTTTCGCCAACCGGATAGCTAAATACGATATTCCGGACACGTGTACGTGATCGTTGTGCCGTTCATAGAGAAGAAAAACATGATAAATGATGGTTCAATCAATAGTTGCGTTTCCTTCGTCCTCGATAACGATCCTGCACGACGTGATCGAAATATCTGATAAGTCGCGAAATGGTTACAATAGTAGGAGAACGGTTATTTAATTACGAAAAGGAACAAGCCAAGCATCCTCGACCGTATCAGATAGAATCGTTGGAGCAGAATGGTCAATATTGAAATTCGACATGGTTCATGTAAATAAGGATATTTTTCCTTTCCTTATCTACAACTAAATATCCGGCGTGGATGTTGATTGTTGATTGAAAGTAAAACATTTTCGAAAGACGTTTTCAGCGACTTATGAAACGTTGAGTTCGATTGCGATTTCTTAGATTGGAGTTTCGCTTTGTCAGTTTTATCAGAGCCCAGTAATATTTAGTTTTATGGTAATTTGCAATGTCGAACACTTTATCATCTTTTATATTTTTTTGCTGAACTTCAAGTTCCAAAAACCGTATAAAAGAACTCTGTCGAATTTTACTCTATTAACGATAATAATGCTTTTACACTTTCAATAATTCGAACGGTATCCTTATTTATAATAAATACTAACAAACTACGATAAATATGACATACTACGTTAATATCAATCAGTGTTTTAAATATTAAAATTAATTTACCGTATATTACTTGTAAATTTAAATATGAAAGTATTGCTCGAGCAAACGTTAATGGTTCACGTATTGTTTAGTCTGTGATTTTAAATTACAAGCAACATCAAACAGTAGATACCTTCAAATTTCATGTTTCAAAAATTTCGCAAACGGTTAATCGCGTAGCAGCTTCTCCTCATTTTTTGCTCTAAATCGCACGTAATTTAGCTTGATCGAAATTTCTTTGTCGCAGGATGTCGAGGAACGGTGTTTGCAAATAATTATGGCAGAAATAGTGAAGTTGACGATAAAAACAATGCCATTAAGCCGGGAAGCGATGAGGAAGCACCGGGTCGATGATAATGCTCGCGTACGTTGACCATAAATACTGAAAATCACTGAATATCTGTTCATTATCGAACTTGTTAATTAGAAACTGGGCGCTTATTATAGGAGAAAGATTGTTTCAAATTCCAACGAGGCAGTATTTCCACGTGCAGTTTAAATTGATCGATATCTAAAGTAGATATCGATAGGCGCGTTTTATCCTGTTGACGATAAACCATTGATCCACATTCACACGAAGAATTTGTAATTATTTGTTAATAAGTAACGAATCGACTGTTTACCAAATGATACGATATAGTCTTTAATTACGTTATATAGACGAGATGACGCTAAATGCTTGATAATGGGATTAAATGGATACAAAAAGAAGCAAAAGATGAATCGGAATAATTATGAAGCTTAAAATAATAAAATTTATATGGTAAGAGCGACGGAAATATTTTCACGAGCTACTGTATATCAAAAGTTCAATTTTTGTTCCCCGTTTAAGAAATTGTATACGAATCGTTCGATAAAGTAAATTGTTCGGGCGAATCCACTCTACAATTTCAATATGTGCAACAACTTCGACGTATGTTGGTAAATCGATATGGCGGCGGTCTGAAACTTGGTCAGCTCTTACTCTAGAAGTTCACATTACATGTTTATGAAACCTTGTTCAATTTCATGATTCTCGCGCAGCTTTTTTCATTCTCTTTCATTCCCCTCCGTTGTTAAAACCTTGTCTAATTAATGAAACAAAGTAATTCTTGGCTTTTACATTTGATGATGTAGCTACGAGAAACGTTTCTGAGAAGATATTTCCGCTTACTAATATTATGTCTGGAATCAAAGGGAAAATTAACTTGAACAATGTTATAAAATCTTAAACTCGACTTTTTCATTAAAAACTAAGGAAGTTGTAGATAGGATGCTTGAACCAAGGTTGAATACCTAATCGTTTCAAGATTTCGTATACGGAAAGATTAAAGGCGGATCAGTTTCTGTTTAATTAATTTCGAAACTGCGACTCAGCCAACTTCATTATCTCTTTGAGCTTGTTCGTTATCTTTCAACGCAAAAAAACCATTAATTATAAGACCTTCTAAACACTCGTGTTCCAGAGTTGCTCCCGTGAAAACGTTTGCTATCGCAGAATTATAATCGTGTTCGGGGAAAGCCTCTTGACATCGTAGCATCGGTGTCAAGAGCTCTGCCACGATACTTTATCGTTATTGAAACTCAAAGGACTTAGGTCTTTTCTGTCCTCGCATACCCTACAAACGTTCTGACATTTCTACGCGCCTCCGACGCAAAGAAAAAGACGGGCAAATCACGAGACCGACATTTTTAGTCCCTTCGCTTCGAGCACACGAGGATTCTTTTCGAGATGACATTTTCAGAAAAATATTGAAAGGTGGGCCACGCTTTCTTCGTATACAGAGAAATTAGTTGCGAGCTTTAGAACTCGGCACTCCGTCGAAATTAATGTTTTGATTAGAGAGTCTCTCCATAAATATTCGGTTCGTCAGGTTTCAGAGTTTTCAATGAGATAATTTTATTTATATAATACATTTTAATAGATACAAAGGTAGGTGAAATTTTAGTCAGATATCCTTTTATCTTAATTTTTCCTCGAGTCTGTAGAGAAATACATTAATTAGAACGATGTTTTTACATTTTATATGATAAAGATAGGAATTTGCATATATTCCAGTCTATTATATTCACTGCGATCTTGCTTTCTCTGCTCACCACCATATCACACACACTCTAAACCTCCCTTTTTCTTTCTCTCTTTAAAATCTTTCGCACACTCTTTCACCCAGGTGCAAGTGGCGTGAGCGAATGGAAATTAACGAGTCGACCGAGATGCGCCTGTAATTAGAAAGCTCCTTTCCGTACTACTTCGTCGCGGTTCATTCGCCAGATACCCTCCGCCACTCTAATCCCTTCACTATGATACCGGAGTGCATTCTAATACACAATAAGTGAAATACCGTGTAGCCATGGGAATCGATAGCGATGCGCTTAACCTTCGCGTGAAAAATGACAATTAACCGCCGCTTCTTACGAGTTTTTCCACAAAGCTAAAAATGTTACCCGAAAATTGAAAAGATAGGAAAACGTGGTTTTTGGTCCTTCCGGTTGGGGTTAGATTGGGACGGTACCGCCGCCGTTTGTCGAGATGTGCAATGTCGTGCCGCGTGGCTTTCAAGTGTTTTTCAAATATTTCGTTTGGTTTGGCGGGTTCAGGATAAGAGAATTTTTATGAAAGAGAAGAATTCAAAGCTTCGTTCAAAGTTTCGTCTTTGCAATTTCTTTTTTTGTCGATTTATGTAATACAATTTTGTTTTATATTCGTAACGTGGCGATTTGAAACGCAATTGTAAAAATTAATTGCAACGATAACTTGTAATAAACATGATGTTATGTCTTTTGTAGGCATCGTAGGTACGTAAAATCGTGGCTGGATAGTGGTAACAAATCTAATATTATTTTGTCAACGATAAAATTTTAATATTAAGGTCTAGTCTAGGACTGGCTATAAATTTCCCTCGTTTCATGCGCGAAAGGCTTGTTACGCTGCAAAAATTCCATAAATTTTCTTCCCCTACGCGCGAAAGAAAATAAAACATCGCGCCGTTTATTGGCAATGAAGCCTTCAGAATGACGCACTTCTCGCAGAAAGCTTTTATTTCAGCTATAGTAACCGCATATTCGTTACCATGTATTTTCGTTCATTGTTTAACGATATAGATTTAGATTTCGTAACATTCCCCTTTTTATTATATCTCTATGAAGAGATTATTTTGAAATATAATGTACATTATCAAAGAAATTTCAATTACAAATTACAACGGTACTATCGGAATTAAAATATATTTTGTTCTCATACTATCATACTAAGTTAGCTTATTATCCTATTATGCTATTTATTTATACTATTAAATCGTGAAAAGAAACGAACTATTGGCAATTTACTACTTTAGATTTTCAGTAACAAACATCTCAATTAATGTTCCTAAAAACCAAAGTTTTTAATTTGTTACCGCATTCGTATATAAACAAACTGCACCTTTTATGCTCAAACGGTAAAACAAACAATATAAACAAACTTATCGCGCAATTAAATTTCCCTATATTAGGTACTCGATCGAAACAAGGTAGTTTGTTATTTGTTGGAACAATCTTGCACGCGAAACACCATTTTACAAAGCCAATGAAGGATGACTGACGAAGAAATTTTTCTCGGAACTTTTGTAAACGGAAGTAACGAAGTTTAAATACATTCCGTCGTTCGGGATAACTCTATTTCAAATACACAAAGATACACAAAAGAACAACACGGGAATTTCCCTTCTGTTGCTTTCTTTTCTTTTCATTCGTCCTCTTTCCCTGCAATAGGGCGAACGTTGACGAGAAATTTAATTGAGGGAACGCACGTTGCGAAACAAATATTTTTCGCGAACCGGCTTACAAATATCGACGCGATTTTTCACGCGTAAACATGGATATGATAAATGCAAAAGTATTTTTCGCTTGAGAAACCGTCGTTCAAGCTTGAATGTAACTGATGAACGTCGTTATCTTCGCTATCAGTTGTTACTGTGACGTTTGAAACGTCACTCCCAATATAAAAAATAACAAATTTAGAAATTTGTAAAAAAGGAGAAAGGGGCACATTAATATTCCGATATTTGAAACGACTCATTAGGATAGAAATTTGGAATTGGTTTCATTTGCAATTTTTCTTCATTCATAGCTATAGGCCACTCGTCTCTAAAAGGAGCTCGAATATGAAACTAAAACGTCCCGAAATTTATATTATTTCATAGTAAAGTAATTTGTTCTTTTTTAATTTCCATGTCATTTTGGATGGGTTTGTGGCGAGTTTTGTGTTTTCGTTTATTTATCTGAACGATGAAACATCGAATTTTGTGATATCTAATAATGAAAAATTGTATATTTATTTTACACAAATTTATTTTAGAACATTTCTATTCGTTTGAACGATGAAAAATATGCCCTTGGCTATAAATAATATGAAAACGCGAAAGACAGGCATGGACACGGGCGCTACGTATTTTCTGTTAGAAACTTATCAAGTAATTTTTAAATAAAACAGTGAAAAAATGAGATCGCTTGTGAGAAGTGGCTTTGAAATTTTCGACGCAGATTAATATTTTTCGGCATTTTCCGGTGGAATTATTTTAGAATACTTCTATTTCCGATGGATATTTAATTAATTCTATTCGTAACACAACATACTACAACGAAAAATGTTTGTACCATGTTTTTTCAATTTTACCCCAATGACTACTCTTTCTTTTCGCGATTGTATAATCAATTATTTATATATTAAAACCGACAGTTGTAAGTTTCACAATTACTTCACTGCTCGTCTTTTTCAATTCCATCCAAAGATTTCATTTTTATAATTCATTTGTTGACGTTCGCTTGTTTGTTTCTCCACACTTATCTATTGTTCACGGATATTTTCTGAAGCTTTCATCGTTGTTAACACAGCTATAGAATCAAATAAAACATTCGCTGAAATGTATCATCGACAAGAGAAAGCGATTCTTCATGCACTTGAGTAAGATTTGTTGAAGTAACTACTTCAAGAAAAACTCGACATCTTTATTTATGTATAACCGTGACCTCTTTTTTTTCTTTTTTTTTTTTTGTACGTGGAGAAATCCTCATGGACACTCCGCTGCTGCTAATAATCGGCAACAGCGGAGTAGTGTCGGACTCTTACCGACTAAAATTCCATGATGACCATCCTACGCGTATGACAGGAGTGCTCCAGGAACCTCTTATGAATTATCTTTCCGTTGCACTCCCCTCCCGCGTCCTCTTGTTCGAGTCAGTCCTAAAAATTCCCTGACTGTTGAATGTGGCGCTAGGAGGGGGGCATTGCCCCTAGCGCCATCTCCCCTTCTAGTCGCGGTTCGTTGTGACAGCGATGAAGCGGCTCTAAGCCGCATGACCGCCATCCCCCTCCATCGCGTTATCCTACAAGGGTGAAAGTTTCTCTTTCTCTCCCTTTCTGCTCGTTCCTTTGCGAGCATAACCTGCTCGCAGAAGAGGCGGACAGCCTCATATTCCTGTGGCCAGCTCAGCATCGCTTCTACGATCGCCGAGGGGCTCAATCTCTCGCCTATGACGTGCTGCAGGGTGTAGCGGGACAGCTCCCACGCTGGACAAAACTCCAGCGTGTGCTGCGCCGTGTCCCTGCCCTCCCCGCAGTGGTGGAAGATGTCCGTTGTCTCCCCTCCGATTTTCCTCAGGTACTCACCGAACACGCCGTGTCCCGTGAGCACCTGGGTCATCCTGTAGGTGAGCGGGGCGCCGCGGCGGCTTCTCCATGTCTTCCAATTTAGGAGGACCGCCTCCGCGCCGCGATATTCGCCTCCCTCTTTGATCAGCTGGGAGCGCCACTGGTCCCACACGTCCTCCTTGGCAGTTCCTAGGTCGTTTGGAGCCGCCTGCTCGGTCGAGTCCTTTCCCGGGTCCCATACTCTCATGAGCGCCAATGCCCGAAGCTCCCACGGGGGAGATGCGGCCAGAACGGTAGCCGACGCGTGGGACACCGTTCGGTATTCCCTAACGATTCTGATGGCGGTTACTCTGTGCAACCTCCTGAGGAGCAGGATACTGTGACGACTCGCCATTAGATCGTCCGCCCATACCGGGGCCCCGTACATCACTCGGGAACGAACGACGCCCTCGTATAGTTGGTGCACCGCGACTCCCGCCGACGTACGGCAGCAGGCTGCACAAGGCATCGGCAACCGCCGACACCTTCGGAATCAGGGAGTCGAAGTGCGGCTCAAACGTCCACTGGCTGTCGATGACGAGACCCAGGTATTTCATCCGCGATCCCACCCTGACGGTTTCACCTGCCATGTTTATGCTCAGACCGAGCGGAGGAATCCCTCGCTTTTTCTTGTCGTAGAAGCAGATGGCCTCCGACTTCGCAGGGGAGACCCTCAGGCCCAGTCCGCGCACAGCACGAGTCGCGTAGGCCGTTGCGATTTCGCCGATGCGCAATGTCTTGTGCCACCCGCGACGTCCGACCAAGAGCAGAGTGTCGTCCGCGTAGCACACCATGGCCGCGCCCGGAGGCAGCAAGCAACGCAGTACCTCGTCGTACGCGATGATCCACAGGATCGGTCCCAACACCGAGCCCTGCAGAATGCCGCGCTCGACGGGCCGCCTTTCCACCCACTCCCTGCTAACATAGTGTACACAGCTATCGTCAAGGTAGGCGCGGATCAACCGAACGAGGTAGTATTGTCATCTTTGGTAACAGGTGCTTTCCTTAGCGCAAATCTATCGCCATACAGTACCCGGGCACCCCTAGGGCCATAGGGGTTGGGGTTACGCCCAACCAGCGCGCAAGGCACTCAGTGCCTTGCTACCTCGATTAGCTAAGCATGCAGGAGCCGTCGCTCGTCTCAGGTGGAACGGGGCACATTCTAAGCCCCACCGTCTCACTCAGGACGGTTCCGGAGCAGGTGGGACGCTGCTCACCCGCCATTCGGGGCGAGCCACACCCCTTAAATCGGCCCTCTTGCCAGCATCTTGGCCATCAACCACTGCCACCACGAGTCCAAACCCATAATTGGCCGAGCAGAGGGGTCGCTACTCCCTCCGGGCTAACACTCGACCCCCGTGGTACCATTCTAAGTCATTGGTGGGACTATCGTGTGGATGTACGGCCACGTCACTGCCGGCCGGCGACCTGCTAACCGTGCTCGGCAGTTCCAGATGGGACTCACGTAAGCGGGGGCCTCAAGGTACTTTTGTACCGGGGAACTTATCCCGACGGTCCCACCCTTGGCATCAGGATCGTGGGTGCGCTACTACCCAAGGCCACGTAGAGAGAGTGTAACCGCACTTAAGCGCCTTACACTCCCGGCAACCTTCCCTGCGGTGTACATAGAGCGTCCTCCCTGGCTGCGGGAACGTGGGTTTGCCAGCCCCCATAGACTTACATAAGCAAATCCTCCTTGCGGGAAGCCGAAGGAGGTAGCTGGGAACCTTGAAGTGTTCCGGGGCCGCCATTATCCTGTCCCACAGCATGGAGTTGAACGCGTTGACGATGTCCAGAGAGACCGCCAGCGCCATGCCCTCTCGGGAAACCATGTCCTCCGTGAGTGCCCGCACGCGTCTGACCGCGTCAATCGTCCCTTCCGGAAGCCGTACTGGCTTTCGTGCCAACCCGGTACCCGCCCCGACATGTGTCGCTCCCGATGGGTGGTAACCACTCTTTCGAGGAGCTTGCCGACTTCGTCCAGCAGATATATCGGCCGGTACGCTGACGACGAAGTCGTCGGTCGGCCCTTTTTACGGAGCAAGACCAGTCTCGCTGTCCGCCATGCCCAGGGTTAGACTCCCTCTCTCAGACATCTCGTGTAGAGGCGTCGAAGTTTGGGACCCACGACCCCCATCACTTTCCCCCAGATCCGACCCGGGATTCCGTCCGGGCCCGGCGCAACATCGCAGGAAGCCATTCTTCTGGTCGCCTCCCACAGCTCTTCCTCCGTGACTTCCCAGTCATCTGTCCATTCCATCCATTCGTCCAGGTTGTTTCGCGCGACTGTTCTGCCGCACTGTCCTCTTGCGGAGGGAAGAGCGTCCCAATGATCTGCAACAGCAGCGCCGGTTCCATCTCCGTCGTTACCAAAGGGCCTTTCGCGCGAAGTTTTCGTGTCACCGTCCTGTATGACCTCCCCCATGGGTCGGACTCGACTGCTTCGACCAGTTCCGATCAGGCACGGTTCTTCGCGTTCTTGATCTCCTTTTGTAGCGATCGCCGTAGCACGCGGTACGCTCGGTAGCGCAGGGAGACTTCTTTCTCGTCGCGTCGTCGCCAGCGGCGTACCATCAGGTACCATCTTCGGACCCGGACGTATCAGCTCCGCCATGTCGAGAGTCCACCAATACACGGCTCTGCTTCGCCCGGTGTTCAGTGTGGTTCGCGGCACGGACGTGTCACATATTGCCGTCATGACTCGGCGGAGGTTCTCGGCCTCCTCTTCCACGCTTGTTTCCGTCGGCGTCGTCAAGACCTCCCAGTTCCAAGCAGCCACTATTGCGGCCGCTCGAAGCAGATCGTCGTCCCTTTTCTTGATCCTCCACCTTGGTGGTGGGCGCGCGCGCACTCTTCTCGGCGGGCCGCGACCATCACCCGCGGTCACCGTTCCAGGTCCAAGTGTGTCTTTCACCTCCATGAATATGTAGAGGTGGTTCGAGAGTGGCTCGACCCCTCAGCCACTCTCCAGCCTGAAATCCGCCTGAATGCATCGGGGGAGGCCCATGTGATGTCAACGGCAGAGCTCCACGCCACGCAAGTGCTATCCGAGCCCCTGACCACCAACAGGAATCCAAGTCTCGCGCCCCAGTCTGACAGCGCGCAGCCGCGCGCGTTGGTCCTGGGGTTTCCCCACTCCGTGGAGTGTTCGTTGAAGTCTCCCAGGACGAGCACCTGCCGAGAAAGGTGCCGCCTGACACAGTCGCCAACCCCGTCCAGGAACTCCTCGAACGCTGCCCATCCGCTGTTGAGTGACACGTACACGCCCGTTACCACCATACGATTCCTGCCCACTCGACCGCAACGTATCCGCTGCCGCGTTCCAGCGGGACTCCGTGGGCGAACGCCCCCGGTGTTGATATCCAGATGACAGCAACCATTTCGTCCGTATCTCGGGCCTAATCCGGAGCATCCAGAACTCTGTATGTTTCGGCCACCACCGCTAGGGCGACCGTGTTCTCCCGAATTATTTGGTAGAGCAGCCTCCTTGCTCGCGGGCTTAGGGTCGGTGGTTCCCTGCAGCAGCGAGCCTTTTTCGTTGCCACTTGTGACCGTGGATCCGCGGGTGGTTCTTTTATTTCCTTCTTCGGGGGGCAGACCGATCCCCCATCCTGTGTACCGATGGTGCTCCGAGCGTGTCATGCTTTGGCATGATGTCCGGAGTCGCCGCATCTGTAGCCCCCTGTCCTCCTTGGAGGCGCATGTCTTACTTATGTGCCCAATCTCCAGGCACCTGTAACATTGCAGAGGTTTTCGCTCGATGGCTTCGACCTTCGCTATCGACCAACCTATGGCGGCCTTGTCAGCCTGGGTCAGTTTCCTCACTGCACCGGCCGGGCCTCGTACCCACACGGAACCAAGATCGTTTCGAGCGAGACGGATCTCTCCCAGTCGGACGTCCTCCGCCTTGCAACCGCTCTCCTTCGCCAGGATGTTCCTGATTTCCTCCTTGGTGGCCGAAATATCTATTCTGGTCACCCTT
Organism: Bombus flavifrons; assembly: GCF_040668555.2. Classification (NCBI taxonomy): domain Eukaryota; kingdom Metazoa; phylum Arthropoda; class Insecta; order Hymenoptera; family Apidae; genus Bombus; species Bombus flavifrons. The sequence continues at coordinate 2,019,216 of NC_138455.1, read as the reverse complement.
GCTTCCGCAGCTCGGAAGGGTGTCGCCACGCGGACCTTGCTCGGATCCAGGGTCCGGGTCAGCCGTGCTGCGAGCGCAGCGGCCTTCTCCCTCTTCTGGTCCTCGGAGATCTCTGGAACGACGCCTCCGGTCATAGTTTTAGGCATCCTTACCGCGTTGATGCCGACTTCGGCCAGAGAGACGCTGTCCTTAGCAGCGGCTAACACCTCCGCGGAGGATTGGCCCAATCTATCCAACCTTGATCACCTCAGAAGCTCGACGGATCAGTTCCGCTCCTATGTCCGCCGTAGTAGATGTTCTCATCTCTTCGGCCAGGTCTGTGGGGAGCTCGGGAGATCCGCTGGCCTTCCTTTTCTTCTCGCGGGGCGCTTTGACGGCGGGGGTCTTCTCTTCCTCCGTCGTTTCCTCAATCCGTAGGTTCCCCGCGTTCAGTGCGAAGCAGAAGAACCCTTCCTCAAGAGGGACTGCCTTCCTCATACTTCTGGTGCTGACGTGTGTCGGTTCAACAGCCAACTCCGCTTCGCCCCTTCCTCTCATGGTTTCATCCACCTCTTTATCCTTCGCCGCAGTTGTGTCCTTTTTCCCAATTGGGCGCGCAAAATGGCACTTATGCCCGCACTTGTCACTGCCACCAATATGTATATCCGTGACCTAGAGACTGCTATTACGCAGAAATATTCTAAATAAGGAGAGATGTATATTATTGTACTCTTCAATATACATTATGTTTTTGGTTGCAAGGTCTAGGAACAAAGAAACTAATAGACAGATATCTATTTATGTTCCTTGTAGCCTCTAGCTAAAGCTATAAGGTTAACTTTTCTGGTGATGTCCTTTTGCTATAAATATATGAACGTGCTCCCTATCGATTCCATTGTATTGTAACGCTAAGAGAGTAAAGATCTGAGTCAACATAAACTTATACATTATACTTATACCTTTAATTATTTCAATATACTTTTCCATTAAAAATTCATCCACTCGTTCTTCAATCAGTCAACTTCAACCTCAACAAGATTAAACTCTAAGTTTTATACAATTTCTCTCGTGTCAATATGTATTGAAGATGTATCATACAGTGAATCGCGAATTATGTTCAGATTGATTGTACAAATACAAAAGGAAAGCTAAACAACTACATCGTTAATATCTTTTTCAATTTTAAAACAGCTTGGTAACGTAAATTAAGTAAAGAAATAAGTTATTTCGTTAATGCATAATAAATAATTCTTGATGTAGTACTAAGCTTTTCACTGCATAATATTAAGGTTTTCCGCAAATACGTGACGTCATCAACTTTTAACATTAGTTTTTCGAACAACGTTTAACATAAAATTAAAAAGGCGATAGAAATGCCTCGACAAAAAGTCTACTTTCACAAACGATCATAATTATATCAAAGATTATATTCACAGATTGCGTCAGCCTGTGTCTATTTGTCATATTTAAATAATTTTCAATGTGCCATATTAAAATATCACTTACGTATTTATCGCGTTTGTTCTTCTGTAATATTTCTTTGATCGCCTGTAAAATAAACGGTGTAAAAATTACAGGCAAACATCCATAACTGTTAAATGCGAGTAATTTGGTCGTGAAAGGGTTACGAGAGCAAGGTTACATTTGGTTGAAATGGAAATTGAACCATCGCGGTCCATTAATAAATACGTCAAAGTTGATCAACCCCGTTTGGTTTGAAAGCGTTACGTCCAGGTAGGCTGGTTGCGTTGAAAACGATCATGAACGATATCGTTGCGACACGATCGCTGGCCATTAATATTATTATTCTTGGTCGTTGGCAAAATAATTGGGAACAAACGGCGAACGGACAGCAGGTGCATGGCTCCGACTGACACCTGATACGTTAATGAACATTCAATTGTCCAATAAAAAAGCCACCGCCATTATTTTGTCGGTGCAGTAAATGCCAATTTAAATGGAATCGAATGTTGCGCCGCGCCGTTTCGCAAGTTCACGTCCTCGATATTTTTCCTCGTTTCCTTTTTTCCCTTTCTACACTTTTGTTCGTTTTTCCATTTCCTTTCTACCTTTTCTCCCTTTTTCGTTTTTACAACGTCGATTTATCAACGAGCCGCAGGAATAAATAATTGCCGCGATTTCGATAATCGACCCGCTGGGGATCGGGTGGAAACGTCGAATGAATTTCGAAGGTGTGCGCGGGAAAACATTTTCGTTCACGGAAATTAAGTGAAATTTATCGAACGTAAAAACTATCTCGTACGGTAATCAGTTTCGATAAAAGTTGCATAATAAATTCTATTTATTATACAATTTCCGAAACGAATGTTTTTATATTTGTAGAAATCATTGGACTAAATTACAAGTTACATACGATACAGATAAATCGTTGGTATACTTTATGAGGATATTAACAAAAATAGTGTCGATTCATTGATATTATTGGTAAATTACTGCGCAAGTTCTCGATTAATGAAACCAACATGTGGTAACACAAAATATCTCAACACTGTAGTTTCACTCGTGAAGGAAGAAAAAGGAGGAAAAGGAAGAAAATTTTTGTTCAATCGCTTAATAAGCATATTATAGCTACATTAGGGTATCGTTTTCTGCATCGTGTCGTGTCTATGGAATTGCATTATGCAAAACCAATTTTCCGTGTCAATGCGAGGAGAAAGGAGAGACCTTGTCAGCACTCGCTTTGATATTAATTATCGCCGCTATAATTAATAATCCCTTCATTAATACAATTTATAACTTAGGATGCGAGCTCTTTGTCGGTTGCGTTGTCCTTTTTCCAAAATTGAATATTTTTTTCTTCACGCTGATCGCGGATCGAACGTTGGTTGCACGTTACAAAAAACTATTTGCCAGTAAAAAGATTTCTAAAGGAGATCCATTTCGCTTCAGATTTTATGAATATTACCGATCGCAACATCAACCGATTTCATGTCCGTCATGAAACCGCACTGAGTCTCAGCGTTTTTAAAAACGTTTAGTTTCGATTGCTTTATATGGTAACACGATAAATTTTAAGAAGCATTTAAAGCTACCCGGGAAATCGTCCGTGTACGATGGCTGGATATTGCGTTTTTTGCAGCGATTAACGACTTAAATACATGGCCATGCTTTATAGTTGATCCATATTCCCGATAAATGTTACTGCGGTGCATTCACGGTTGTTCTGATACGCCAAATAAATGTCGGTATATATTAAGTTATCATAAATCTCATATTATCCGCGCAATCCTTTATTCTTTTACGAGCCAATTAGAATTTTAAATGCAATTAGTCTCAACTTAATTTGTAAGATAGAGACAATAAAAAAATGTTTGAAATTATGACGCTGTCTGTAACGATAGGTTAAAAGTTTATTAACATAATATACATAAATTGAAACAAAGTTTGGTGATGAATCATTATCGGAGTTGGGAATAAAGGATCGTTCGAATAAACTTTGATCGTTTTTAACCTCGACGTCTGGGTTTCGATCGTGGAATAAAATGCGAGAGGAAAAATTCAATATCGTTCCATGAAATATGTTCTGTGACATACTTATTGGGTATAAATCGTTATATTATATATCACCAAAAAAATATCATATTTGACATTTTCATCAGCAAAAACTGAAATACAATTGCAGCCATTTTTAGTGACAGCCTATGCTCAGAAACCGCCGTCCTTTTTCCCTAAAAATAATACGGTTGGACAAGCTCCATGAATGTGTTCCTCGCAAAAAAGAAAATCCGACACACCGTTCGATTGAACGTTCATTCATCGAACAAACACGCCTCGATTCGTACATGTGAACGAATAATCAACGCGCGTATCTAACACACGCGAAAATTGAAATTGGAAACAAGGGAAGATGATGAATCGTCGGGGCGACGAGGCACGAAAAGACATTTGAGTCAGGCGCTAGCCATTTTCAACAAATTTTTACGTCTGCAAATTTTACTTTCTAATTTACAATTAATGGATTAACACTTCTGAAATAACGTTTCTTCGAGTTCCACGACTATCGTATACCCGGCTAATAAAATTGAGAAATTTCGTTAAACACAGAGTTCGTTAATTTGACTTCTAACTTCTCACTTCTATCGACAGGAAACAACTTACGCGTACGTACGCGTGAAAATGTAACGACACGGTGCGAAGATTACGGAGCTACATTTCTATGGATGTTGGAAACGGCAGCTCGATAATTTCATCGAGTCACGCTTTAATTACCTTCGATGATGTCTTAGCGACGTAATTGTAGGAGTTCTGTACAGATTTTATGGCGTTTGACGAGACGACGAGCTCTTTTATTAACTCGATGTTTAATAGGGATTGGAAATTAGCGGACCGTGAATGAGGGGTTTTATGGGGACTAGGTTCCTGTGCTTTGTAGAAGTTGCTTCGGCGAACACAGCAGACATAAACGGATCTTGTAATTATGCGAATTAAATACAGCGTGCTGGATTCGTTTGATAGAGTGCATCGAATGTTTCGAAGCGAGAAGTGTTGGTCTATGGAATGATTCTCGTTAGAAAATGAAGCAGAAGAACTGTGTTTCCGGAATTGAATTCCAGAAGAATTGAAGAGTTCAAACGATGTGAGTGGCAGAAACGGGAAACGCGTTTCCCTTAATCTTCCCACTTGCGTCATTGAAGGATGGAGAGCTCGCTTAAAATGATACAACGACTCTGTAATATCATTTTGAGTTAGGATATATGAGAGTAGTTACACAAAATATATATCGAGGCATTAAGGATATGTATTCTATTTCAAATGATAAAAATTTCGTTGATTTCGTTGATCGTGTTATGATGGAAAGCAAGAGAAAAGAAAAATTCATTGAAGCATCCATGAATTTTGCACTAACACTGCGAAAAGGGTAGAACCAGAAAGCTTCATAAGACGACTGCAAAAGATTTCACGTTTTATCTTCTAAGTGGATATTAATTCGGTTGTATCATTTCTGGATCGGGGAACAGCAGTTGCAGTTACAATAACTGAAGTTGCACGGAATCTGCAGGAAAATTAACTACTGGCCTGCTTCACAGGGATACGGTAGCGATTTATACGATTCTTTGACATTTATGTGAAAACGCGCGGGAAGAAATTATTACCAACCCTCGAAACCCCTGTCCACTCCGTTAAGTTGCGTTGTCTTGAGAATTCATTTTTATCGTTAACCGAGTGCACGCGTACCACAGTTCGAGCGTTGTATTTTTTACGTTTAATGTCTCGGAATGCCAACGCTGCTAGCGGTGGTAAATTATAGGATCTTAACCCGGAGACGGTACATAAAGAGAGAATTTTGTGGCTAAGTATTTTTCACGCGGTCTTTGGGTTAAAATAGCTGTGACGTTCTGTGGTGAATTGCGGCCACACTTTCGTATGAAAAGAATCCTCGCGTTATTTCGTTGGGATAAATATCGAGCCACAAATAAAGCGATAAACAAGTAATAAATATCGAGCAATAGTTTCCTGTATTTTATTTCGAACTCTACTACTAGCGTAAATTCCACATCCTTTGTGGTCTGGCAGAAAACAAAAATTTACTCTAAAGCACAAATATAATAGTAAACAGCAATCGGTGCAAAAGCTGTAAATATGTTTGCAAGAAGCTACCTCGTCAAAGCGGAATGCTTAACAAACAGAGAAAGGTCATGGGCAGAAGATAATTTAACATTCCTTCGTTTACTCAATTACTCATTTAACTTGTACCTTTTAGCAAATAACAAATTAATCAGCGTTCTCATTTCTCAGTTCCAAAAGTGTGAAATCGTTAAATACGTATCTATGTACATGAATTCGCAAATTGAATTTCCTTAAATATTTTTCAAAATTCAATGCAAACAATTATACGCTATGACAAATAAACTAATAATTGAGCAGCAGGACGATACGTTGTAATAAAAATACCAAAATCTGTGGAAAGATCGAATTTGAACGCATGATGCTAAATAACGAAACAAAGAAGAATCTGAAAAATCGATGCTGCTTATCTGTTTTTACGATTCTCCCACGAGTCTTTATGTGAAAGAAAAGAAACGGATTTTCCTTGATTCGACAATTGCAAGCTCCTTCGGGAGAGATATCTGCTTCTCTAAACAGGGCTTCGTCGATCGTCTACGGTAATATCTCGATCAAAACAACATTTCCAATCAACTTTCGAACTGTTTCGTTCGCGACAGCAAAGCGAAGTCAGCCTCTCCAACGAACACCTATTAATTTAGGCTCCGTTCCCTTTCTCGTCCGTTTGGTTACATCGTTTTTCCTCGTCGACGAACGCGGTTCCGCTCTGCAAGATTGGTCAAAGCGCTCGATTGACCCAGATCGTACGAGAGGAAATCAAAATCCCACGAAAAATTCTTTCCTTTCGATGCGCATGGGGCACTCCGTGCCACGACGCTTCGGCTTTGTAGGCGGAACTTTGATTGCTGTGTAATTAAGGTCAACGACTGTTTTAACTCGTCGCCTCTCTTCTTCTCTCGTTATTTTTATCTTCTTCGCCTTTTCTCCCTGTTCCTTTCGCCTTCCTCTCACCCAGATTATTTCTGATTTTTTGCCAACGGGTCGAACTCATTTGAAAACGAGGAATTTTTGATTTCGCGATGATTCGCAAAGTGAATTTTTAGTTGTATCGAATGAAAATTGTGATCGATCAATTTTAACAACTCTGGTTATTCCTTATCAGGTATGTTACTTATTAATGAAAAAATAGATTTGAATGTAATTAAGAGCATGATTAGGAAACTCTACAAATAAGATTAGGAGCTGCTTCATTTTCGATCTCTATGTGATTTATGTAATTTGTCTTTGGACTTTATTTGCCATTGTGCTCCATTTATAAAAGTGTTACAAATTTGAAACAGTCGTATTTCTAGAGATTCTAAAATCGATAAATTTCTCCATAAATCGAAATAGATTGATACAAAACGTAAATAAGAAACAAAATCGAACAACTTAAACTTCCCTGACGTTTGAATTTTGGGCGACCGAAAGGAACTGCGGTGAAAGAAAACACCAGGGTTTCTAATGTCTTATCGACTAGAACGATCCTTAACCGGTCGAAAGAAAAACTAACGGCCATCCACAGATTCGTAACGACCAAAGAACTTGGTCTGTTCCATTAGCCCTGATTGGTCAGTTTATTCACTGGAATCGGCTATTCTGCCGGTGCGAGTAGTGATTTGTCCCAGAGCGAGAAAAATCTAGTCTCGTGGAGAGCTACAGCTAAGTGAAAAGGGACGTAAAATGACGAGCAGCCGGCAAATCGAAGGCCAATCGTTCCGCTTGGACAATGCGACGACCAGACCTCGGAAGAAACGGCGAGATGCTCGAAATCCCTTCTTATTTTATGTGTCCTCTTCATAGAATTCGGTTAGACACACGGTCTCAAAATTGTTTCCATTACCTTGTTGCGATTGGAAGGGTGAAATCGATCGTGGCCTGGCTTGATAGGTCGGAGAAATTGTTTAGTGAAAGCACCGACGGAACTGTTGACTAATACATCACGTTATCTCTAATATAGCGAGATTAGAGCTTAGTATGATTTTACAAAATTTTTCATATATTGCGATATATAATATCAAATATTTCACATACTTCGTTAGCTTTCTATAAAAAATTTGATATGAAATTACTACAATAGATTTAACAAGCTTTCATTTCCAATGGTGTCATATTAAATGAGAACATTGACCAAAGAGGATTTGCCATATTTTTCTTCTTGTGATCCGTCTATTCAATACATGTAGTTCATTCATTAACATTCAGGTACATGTAGACTGTAAACTTTCGTGACTCTGTCTGAAACTATATGATGAGTACGAATAATTGGACTAATTAAAACCTAATAACCATAATTCTTTCCATCGTTTCTTCCATACCGCCCGACTTCTTCACTAACGGCCCATCTTGCAGCCATCAAACCTCATCTATCTGATAATATTATTTACTATATATCCTGTGAATGCAGAAACAACCCTCGAGGACACTTCAGAATCCGTAATATCCACATCCCGTGTGCGCAATTCCTCAAAATCTCTGTACCCTTGAACGATCCGTTAGAAGGGATTCGAACACGCGACATCCGGCCGCACAAAGCATCCCTACGGATCACAAGGATCTTATCAGTCGCTGTAACGGTGTAAAATCATTAAGCATGCTTCCTCTGTGCAACCATCAGCTAGAACATTCCAGGCATTATGCGACGAGCCGTAGACGACATTCCTCGGCATCATCGAATTCGACGCGAAGCCAAGAACTTGGACTAATTCGACGAAGAATTCTGCTGATCGGTGCAAACGCTCCGAATCACTAAAGAGTTCCAACCTCTTCGCCCTTCTTTTTCTCTCTCTCTCTCTCTCTCTCTCTCCTTGTCTTTCGTTCTTTTTCTCGCTTCTTCTTACTTCGTTTTCGTTTCTCTGTCTTCTCTCTTCTGACTTCTTTCGCCTGGGTCAGGCGGCACTCGAACATTGTCATTGTTTCGCGGAACAAAGGAGCTCCGAAAGGAATTTCATTGGACGTCCGTTGATTACGAATCGAATTGTAAGAGATACAGACCTCGCGTCCAACTTGGATTCTTTAATTAATTCACGCTGAATCCTTCGCAGCTACGCCTGAAAATGACCAGGCATTGTCAAACTGTTGAATCGGCTCTTTGGTTGGATGCACGCTACAAAGAAATCGGGTTTATGAACAACTCTGTGTTGCAACGATCCTGGACGAAAATAGGAGAGAGAATGGGAATTTAGAAGTTCCGTTCTATTATCGTTGCTGATACCATGATGTGTTTTGCAGTTTTATAAGAAGCTCCATGCTAAAGCATCGGGCTGGGAAAATTGAAGAAATTGTAATATGAACTACCCGTGTCCATGTTTGACTTTCTCTGAAAGAAAGAATAATCTGGCATCCTGTTCGACTTTAAGCTTTTTTAATAATATACAATAAAATGTTGAAATTTAATTAAAGATAATTTATATTATTTGATTCATAAATGTTGATTCAGACGAATGATTTCGTTCGTATTTAAATAAAAAATCACAAAAGAATTAAAAAAAAAAACAGATTTTTAACAGTATGACTTATTTGAAATCGGTTGGAAGATTCTAATTCCAATGTACTTTATACAAATCAATTCTGGAATTTAGTTTTTAAGATGTCACAATTGTACGCTGGTAATGAATTTTCCAATATAATATTCTCGTATTCGCTATTAAAAGTTATTCTGTCAAGCGACAAATTGGACGCTTACTGTTGTTATGTCGTATGAATACGTGTCTTGCCACACTGTGTCGCAACTCCATCACACGTGATAAATACATTGCTAGATACTCTACCTATAGCGCATATAAATTATGCGAAGACATACATATGTATTATACGTACGTACGTTTCTAGCACCTCGCTGTAAAATATGTCATTAGTGGAAAATGAAATAATTCGGCGACTAGTACATAGCATACTCGCGTTAGATAATTATTGGTTCAATAAAAATTAAACACGCATCATTTTAGACTTTTTCATTCAATAACAAAGATGACGTAATTGCTATTGTTCTTTCGTCTTGTAACTTCAATACTTGTAACTTTATTTCCAGCTGCGTTTTAAATTGTCTCAATATAATCATAGCTCATATTTGTGTCTCGTTATAGTATTAATGAAATTTCAGAATGCTTTCGTTGAAGTAATTACTTCTAAGGAAGTAATTTTCGTTTGTTTACCCGTTACCTGGACCCGCTACGAAGAAAATAGAATTTAGTGAAGTAAATAAAAATTATAAAAAGAGAGGTCTATATTATTGTGCCCTTGAATATCAATGTTGTTTTGTGTTACAAGGTCTAGAAACAAAGAGCTATAAGTAGATTTTTATTTCTGTCTCTTGTAACTTTCAGCTAGAGTTACACACCAAGGTTAATTTTTTTGGCAATGTCCTTTGCTGTAAATGTATCAACGTGCTCCCTATCACCTTCAATTGTACTACTGCTTTAATTGTAACACTACTAGAGTGAGGATCTCAGCATGCACTATACTTATACTTACTTCAATATATATTTCTATTACAAATTCATCCTTCCTCTATTAGATGACCTCAACAGCTTTATATGACGCATACGATATTATATACAGGGTGGTTGGTAATTGGTGGTACAAGCGGAAAGGGGGTGATTCTAGGCGAAAAAAGAAGTCGAAAATATAGAATAAAAATTTTTCGTTTGAGACTTTGTTTTCGAGAAAATCGACTTTGACTTTTCGCTCGGTACGCACTTTATCACGTCTCATTATAACGGATCTCACTGTAGATCGTTGTCTCGATGGAAAAATTAAAAAAAAAATTAAAAAAAAATTTTTATTCTATATTTTCGACTTCTTTTTTCGCGTAGAATCACCCCCTTTCCGCTTGTACCACCAGTTACCAACCACCCTGTATACATAAAAGTTTTCTATAGTAAATGTGCAAACGTGATTGCATGAGTCACTATATATGTAACAGAACTTAGAAATAGAAACAGCATGAAATAAATCGCGAAGCGACGTTAACTATTCGGATGTCGAAGTCGATGTTAAACGTGCGTTTTCCGCCAATCGCGTCTTTTGTTGTCAATCCGTCGACCTGTTTCTTATCCAATTAATCCAAAGAGCAAGCATCGGGCTGCATCATCACGTTTCGCCCTGCAACCGAGAGTTAAACCAGTCATGGGGGAATACCGCAAACAAGGTACACAGCCTTTGTTATAATGGCTCTGCTTCCTCTAAACCGTATGCATTTGCTACGTCTTTGAGAAGTAAACGATATATAGAAAGCATCATAGGTCGGCGAAAATAAGACGATCGATGGAACCGCTGGAAATTTTCTTTCTTCTCCTTCCGTGAACGAAGAAGTCTTCTTATCGATTTTAGCGATCGTTAATGTCTCTCCCAGAACGACGGAAGAAGTCTCGAACTACTTATTTCCTCCGGTAGCCGTGATATAAGTCGGCCGGAGATCGGAAAGTCATATTGTACCGATCGCCGAGACATTTGCGAAATCCAGCCGCGTGCTTGTTTTCCTTCTGTTTGAATTGCCACCGCTTTTTGGCCCGTCGTTTCTGTCTGCGTTTCCACGTTTTTCTGCTTCGCTGTGAGAAATCATCCCGGGAGGAACGCTGCGTTTTCAGTACCGTAATTTTGTTTGCTCCAAGTTAAGCCCACCGGAAGTTGTTGATAGAGAAATCGTTTCGCTACGTTTTCATGCATCCGCGGAAGCAAGAATGTGCGTGATTTGATGGACGAATTTTGCGAATTGACTCGATAGCCGAATGTAGTCCATCTTTGAGAACGGTAGCATATTTGCTGAATTATTTCATAAACAAGAATCTGAACTCTGATCGTTTTATTTTTTTAGTAGAAGTCAAAGTCATATTAGAAATGATTATATAATCATTTTCTATACAAGTTACACATACAAAATTTTAACAGTGTTCGCGTCGTATAAACGATACCATATGTCATCCTGCTCTACTTACTCACTTGAATTCTTATATTTTATTCGTTTAATTAGCATGCTTATTTGTTTTGTCCCTTTTATCCTTCATTTGTAATATATTTACAGAAATTTGACCCGTAAATCAGAAGCTGATGAATTTTTTTAATACATCATAACAGAATATTAAATTTTTTCTCATTGCTCATTATCTAATTGTATTATCAATTTAATTGCAAAATCAATTCGTAATCATATACAAATATAGGATACATCTTCTGACAAATTTTCGATCGTTTCAAAGTTTATCCAAATTTTCAAACCAATTAAAGCTACATTTTGTCGATTACATCTATGTAGTTATTTATTTCTCTGGATCTCTAATTTGGGACAATTGAACAGTGTGAACGCTCGGAACGGAAAGGGGATAGCTCGGAGATGTGTGATTGGATAAATGTCGAAAACAAATAGGATGATTCCATTTAGAAAAGAGAGGAGGTAGAAACAAGTATGGGAAAGGGAGGTGGAGTGAGAACACTTCTCAGCACGACCATTGTTCAACATGCGTTCATTTTAATTGAAAGGATACATGGTGCACACGAAACCTAACAAACGGCACGTGTCATCGAGCCAGCTTCAATATTTGCGCTCTAGCACATAGCCGCTGAGATTGAAATGAATTGAATGAATGCTGGGACGCTGCTAAAAACAACAAGATACTGTGCAAATATATAGAAATATAAAAAGTATAACGACGACACTTGTGTTCAGTCGTTGGCAGTTGTAAACAAGCGTGACGAGTAATACCACTAGCTGTCGAGAGCCTTTCGATAACAATACACTAAGCATGCCGCATTTCACTCAGGCGTGCGGATTTTTATATTTTTATTACAACTTCCCAAACAAGCATTCGCGAATCTATCTATGCTGCATACATGACATTCTTTCATACTCCTACCCATAGAATGCTATGATCGTTTCACGAAAACAAATCTAGGATTCTCCTTCAGCTTCGATAAAATCAAAGTAACAGTGACCACAAGAGGCAGTGGCACGCAAATTATGAACACAAAGAAGAATTTCAACATGTAACAAGAGAGAAACGTTTCTTGCTACTAGTTGCGAGAAGTATAACAAATTATAATTATATACTGGGAATTATTATTTTCATGTATGAAGTTATATAAATTTTCATTACGAAGCTCGATATTGCGGGAGACAATAAGCTCGTAAGTTCTCTGAAAAGAAAGCGTATCGCTATCGGGAACTCGTTTCGTTTTCTCAAATCTCGAAAGTCGCGCACGAAATTCTTGGCGCGTACTCACGACGGCGAGAAGATTGTAAGGATGCTGTGAATGTCGAAGAAACGGCAAGTGTTGGCAACAAAAAATTCGCCCAGGATTCCGGTGGAAAAAGCGTGCAATGCGGTCTAAATATTTGCTCGAATCGCAATTGTCGTTAGAGGGTAGCGTGATGGAAAAAGTATGTGGTGCGCGCGGAATACACGCATTCTTTGGCTGGGTTGGCTGTTTTAATTGAAACGGCGCGAAAGGAGGCGTAGTCGGCGGCAAAAACACCGGCACGCGGCAATATTTGCAGCGAAGTGTAGAAATTGGAACGACTCGCCCTGAAGAATGGCGTCATTTTGTTTGGACGGCTTTGTTCGCGCCGTTTACCCGTTTCCCGACGTTGCCCAAGCATCCGACCGATCGATCCCCGTCGAATACGAATAAATCCGATTCCATCCTCCGGTTATTCGATGCTAAATACTCCAACGATTGTTCCACGTGTGTTGCTCTTCGTCTATAGAACGCGTGAGATTCCATTAAATGCGATTTTCGAATATCGATCGATTTTTCACAAACGATCGCTTCTCTAGTCGTTTTCTAAATTCGTTAAGCTTTTCTTCAAAGTATTGGAAACACAAATCGTTTCAATGTAAAGTGACTGCAAAAAATACTTGCGTATCGTTGTATTTATTATAGCATTTACATACTACGGTAAAGCCTGCCATATGTTCCTCTGTAGTGTTAAATTAGTAGTCAATATTCATTTCGATAGTCAACTTTATTGTCTGAGATTTGGTTAAATTGGAACGCCATTATTCAGTGGAAGGATCAAAAGCAGTGAATGGGAGAAAAGGAGCAATCAGTATTTCATTTTTCCTTTTTATAGTTCGTTTGACTACTATGCAAACGAAACACACGTTCGAATATTCTTTATCTTTAACACTAACGCTGTTACATCTATATAACTTAAGTATAAGTATATATTACATGTAAATAATCCTAATGTTAATCCTTCGTATTTCAAATTACATTATACATTTTATTGTGACTGTTTCCCACTTACTGTTTCTTCGTATACCATACATATTTACATTATATGTTGTAATATTGCTTAGATATAATAATAGTTAAAATTCGTAGGAAATTGTTATATAGATTAATAATACAAGTTAGTTTGATGGCAGAAAATTTTGTTTCCGACCATTTCATGTGCACTTGGTACTGGCTGGGGAGTATGAACAAATTAGATTTTCGAAATTTATTTCGTTACAATCTCTTCTTTTTCCCTGTGTTCCTATTTCATAGGTTCCCACTAAAAAAAAGTGTCGTGCCTCTGTGTGCATACAATAATGAAATTGTGAAAATTTAATTTCCATCCGTAGCTGAATTTACGTCGAAATCTCTTTCACCTATCATCTGTCGTCTAAAATGCATTTTTATACCATAAAATGAACATTATTCGACAAATACATCCTAGCTCTATTCGTGAATGTTAACGTTAACAGTTGAAAAATTTGAATACCAAAGAAAACCAAATAGAAAGGCAATTTGAACTGGACTGTATTACAAACTGAAGAACCAGCTTTTAATTGATGTCAATGAATTTAATTGTATCATACAAATAATTTTATCAATAAATAAATTCCACCAGTCTTTCAAAAGAATTCATTCTTCGTTAACTAGGAACCAAAACTACTAAAATATGCGAAGAATGCAAAACAACGATGATTTCCAAAAATATTATTACAAACATTGTATCTTTCGAAAGTTCGTGAATATCAATGATTTGAATTAAGAAATTTATTCTGCTGGAAATTAAAATATACCTAACTAAAGGATACCTTTAAAGATAATTAAGACCATAATTTTCAAGTTGCTACGAATCTCTTCGAACAAACTGAACTGGTGTTCAATGAATAGTCGCCGAATACATTGACTCTGCCACAAGCCACGCGTCAAAGGGGACCGCGTCGAGGGACATAAGGAACGTTGGAAAATCGAAAACGACGAAGGAAAGGCAAAACCAAACTGCCTGAATTCCGGCGATGTGGCCAGGCGCCATTTGCCGGTACGACACATCCGAAGATTCGTGGAGGCAAAACTAAGTTGTTGAAACTCGCTTGGCAGTCGTCAAAGCGGCGCGACATCGAGGCAAGTGACATGGTAGCGCAACGTGGAGGGATTAGCACAGGTTCTCGTGGCAGTTTCGTGACCGACTGGCACCAGCCACCGCAGGATCTAATTGTGTGCCCTGTATTTCTAACCCACACACACGCGCACACTCGTGTACACATATACGCGTGCATTGCATATCGTGTAATCCACGGAATGATTTGTATTCAAAGCTCGCCAAGGAGATAACGTAACGTCGCGATACCAGCTATTCTAATTGACTGGTTGTGTGCTTTTTGCTGTCCATGCTCTGATACGTCGCTTTTCTAGAGTTGCAGTTTCGCGTTTTCGCGGTCTTCCAAATAGTTTCGAAGGAGGTATATGCATATTCAAAGTGGAATTGTATATTCCTTAGCACATGCCATACCAACGCGGGAAATTAACGTTGTGTAATTTATGGTTAAGCGAAAGAAAGAGCCGCACGTATGAAATGAAAACCAAACGAATGAAATTCATATCATGTGAAAAGCGTTCGTATCTTTCGTTGCGTTAATATAACGTTACAAAATAAATCTGCAACATTTCCTTCGTTAAACCAACAAACATTAAAGAAGCAGTAAACAAGCTACGCTTCTGGAACTCTGATTATTTATTCATTACTAATGAACTTTCTTCTTTGTGTTATTTCTCCATGAATAATTAAAACTTCCATTTGATCAGAAAATATTTATTCCGACAATAAATAGATTTCTACGTTCTTGGATAAAGCTGCACAAAGTACGAATTTCCTATTAAAAGGAGGGGAAGATTAAAAGAATTTTATTTCGCGTTTTTAATTTGCTTTCCCCTGTCAGAAAAAGGAGTATGATCGAATTACCTGTCGGTAGCCTTTATAATTATCTTTCTTTCATCTCTCGTATCACTGGGGAACTACAATTATCAAAAAAATCCTGCGTTTCGATTAACCGACGGATTTGTGCGTAATGAAATAAATATCTTGTAATTTCTCTACTCTCCTCGTTTTCCTCGGCTTTGAGGTTGTAATACTAAACGAAAACACAAGTCTGATCGTTTGAAAGCCGACGGTTTTTTGGGGGTCATTGGCGATTTTAATCGAATTAACAACATGATAAAAGATGTTCGCTGATATATCAATAAAGTCTGCGAGGAAAAGTTGCAAAATTTAAAAATACGTGAGATGTATGTGTTGTCTGTGATACTTGTAGCTGCTGGCTGTAGATGTCGCTGCTGGGGTACTGCTATTTTTCTTCTAATTTAGATGCGTGGAAGAAAAATCGGACACGGGCGCCAGAATTCCAACCCGGGTCCCGAACTACCACAGTGGGTTAGCGCTACCGTCGTCCGGTGGTAGTTAGTGTCAAGTGGCGGTATTTGTTGTCGAGTGCCGCCACATACGAAACAAATATAAAATTTTTTTACGAGAAAATTGATATTAAGTTGATGAAGCGAATAAGCTGTTTCTCGTAAGTAGAGTAAGCTACTTTAACTTAGATTTTCATAATTGTCATAATATTAAAATCAATTTGTAACATCAACGATTTTATTCCAATATCAAAGATAATATTACTATTATTAGGTATTGTATATTAATATACCACTAAATAGAGGAAAGCCTAAATAGAGTGTCGAGAATTAGTTAAAGTCAGAAGTTTGACACGGACTACTCGAAACATCGGAGAGATTAACACAGTTCTGTAATTGGTTTCGTAGCTGCCTGGTGCAGCTGTGAGTCGCAATTGCGTTCGATCGCGGCACATGTATATGCAGCCCTCTCGAGAGGACATCGAGTCGACAAATTACGTTTACTTTCACATCCGAACAAGCTGCCACCGTGCTTAAATTCATCGCGCACTCCACTTGCAACTACTTGATCTTAGCAATGACTGGATCAACTGGAAACTTTTCGAAAGCATTTCAAATGTCTGATCGTTGATTAGAATCTCGTTGCTCCTTCCTTGCGATTCCTACGTTCCCTCTGTCTTATGCAAAATGTCACAGTTAAATTTAACTAAATTGTTTCTAAATTATTTTTTCTTGCTGTTGAAGAGAAACGTGACAAATTGTGAGAAGCGTTTTAAAAATTGTCGAGAGAACTTTGGTTCCAAGCATCCGAACAGAAATATAATCTCGATAGTCACGTTTCAAACAATCTCGTTTAATGCACATAACACATTTTGTATAAAAACTTGCTGTGGTTCGAATACTTTGGTCAGTCTCTACGCGTACTTGACGATACGATCGAGATACAAGAATTTTCGCAAATAATTAAAAGCAATTTTTACAAATCGTGAGAAATGTGTTAATTAGTAGATTTGTATTGATAACACGAAGTTTATTGAGCGAATGGATAAAAGTCGAGCATCATAGTTCACAACTTGAACTGAATCCCGCGGGACCACGTTGTCGTGTTAAATTTATTCGTAGAGCTGATGCACGTTCAGCGTCATCATAAAATCCAGTCACATTCCTAAATGCATCTTTATACCATAAAACAGCCATAAACGTAGTCACGTCGTGTTCGATGAAGCCTTTTCATCCGCAGGCTTCCTTCAGTTAAGCAAATCACAAAACTGACTCCGTAAAAAGGTGTACTGTACGTTACTTTTAATTGCCACTTCGTTATTAATTTGTACACTTTGACCAAATGTAAGTAATTACATATTTGCATTACTCTGTGTACGTACTCTGCACACTTGCGAGCAACAGTGTACATTGATGTCGTAAATTTATCTCTCTTTTCCTCGATCGGCGAAATGAGAGCGTTCTCGAAAATAAAGTTCAATCGTCCATTCGCAGATTAAATCTCTGATTTTCGTTCGTTCCAGCGTGAAAATCCCATATTGATATCGACGTTTTCTACAAAATTCAATTTGCCGTTGTTTACCGTAACACGCGAACGATTGCTTCGCGATTTACCGGAGTGACTTTAATTTTCGTAAAAAAAAAAAAAGAGAGAAAGAAAGGAAAATAGATCGTTGCACAACCGGATACGCGCGATGCACGTCGTATGGTATGACGGACAGAAGCACAGTAGGAAAATTCGATCACATCCTGGAAGCGTTTTTGTGCGACACGTTCGTGGCTCAAAGTTGTTTCTCGAAAAGCATAAATACACGTCTCTTTCTGTGCCAGCTCGAAGTATCTAAAATTTAATTAGCAAATGTCAGCTAGCGCGTTCTGCTCGCAGAGTTGATTAATGTATAGACCAGGGATCAAAGAGTAGCACGAGTATGGAGGCCATTCCAGAGCCAGCCTTCCGTTTCCCACTTACGTTGTAACGTGTAATCACACGGTTTATTTGCATGAAGGATATCGTTCGGGACTCACATCGAGGTGTAATAAAAGCTTTCGTCCCTCTGGAAATGGTTGGTTGTCTTTGCATCGGTAGTTTTGCTACAATTTCTGAAACTTCAGGAGAAATTGAAGTGACAAGAGAAACGACGTTTTGTCTCTTTCGACGTTTTAAGAACCTGTTTATATATTTTTTATTATTTTTAACTTTATATATAAATTTTTTAGTAGTTCATCGTGCCTATGTTATGCTACATCAATAATTGTCCTTATTTAAGAAAATAATCCTCAAAGACGAAGGTTGAAAGTATATTTCTGAAATATTTTCTTCCTTACACTGCTAGAAACAATATTAAAAATAGTGGGATTATACGAATCGATTACATAAATTTTATGTTTCTGAACGATTGTTTTTTTTTTTTGGAAATGACTTCGGTTTATATATTATTACAATATTTCATATGTTCCTGTGTATTATATACATTCTGTGGATTTTTACGCATGAAGATTTTCCATAAATACAATCTAGTTGTATCAAACTGTTAGTAATAAAACGTAATAGCTTTATTTGAACTTGTTTGAAAAGGATGCGTAGGCTGTAACTTAATAATTCTCGTGTTGAAGTTCGTCGCGTCAGGTTCTGGATATTCTCCATTTTCCTTTGAGTTTATTGGAATGCAAGCTGTAATATCAGGAAATTGGAAGTAGAATTTAATTTTGTATCTTATTGCCATATTTTTTATTTTCTATCGCATGGAAAAAATTAAGGAATGTTCACTGAATGTACGTACCACTTCATATCTGCTTCTTCTTTTCAGATTTATTACAATCATCCCTTTGATGTTCTCAGCTTTATCATAAATAGTTTTGTATTTTCTCAACTTTTCTGCATAAAATTCCTTCTCACTGCAGTTGTTACGAACCGGTGACAAAAATGTCTCTGAAAGTTTCAGTTTATAAAGTAAAATTAAATTCACTTTACGTACACTCTTAGAATGTGATTATTACGTAAATATGTACATTATACGCACGCGCAATGTTATTACTTCGTGAATTATAATACTTTTCTAAACTTTCAATGCTCTACGGTCACAGTATTACAATCAAATGTTCAAAAGACGTTTTTCCTTAAAAATAAAATGGAAATAACGTGTTCCTTCGGAGCAATGAACGTTCCGTCCTTCCTCAGGCAGGCCAATCACGCTCCCAAAGTTGCTCTTATAATACCGATGTAAAGTCAATCTCGAGTAAGCCTTGGTTCGGCAGTCTTATCAGCGAAGAAAGATTTCGCGTAATATGCAAAGCAGCCGAAAGTCGATCCGTCCCAGATCAGCATAAAAATTGCAACAATGTTATCATGGATTCTAGTCTTGACTGATAGCACCGTTTTTTATAGGTCGGCTCATTTATCACAAACATTTTTGTTGAAGTAACTGCTTCAAGAAAAACTCTACATCTTTATTTATGTAATTCCAACATAGAAATTCTTCAACGATTCCAATCAAAAACTCTAAGATCCCTATTAAATCCACCTTGGTATGTTACCAACGAAACAATACATCACGACCTTAAGGGGGTATTCTGGTCTAGAGGCATGAATTTCGGGCGATTTTTGAAGCTCTGTACAAGCGAGACAAAAAATATTTTTGCTATCCTTCTTTTTAGCATTTTTTTATTGATATTTCGAGATTACGTAAAAAATTCATTGAAAAAAACTCAATATTTAAAAAGTTATGAGCTGGCAAAGTGGGTGCTGTCAAAAAAATGGGGTGTCGTGGTGTGCATGATATCAAATCTTCTGGTCATCTGAAATAAAAAATGCGAACGGATACTTAATTAGTATGGATGCCACTATCGTCTGAATCTTCGAAAAGTCAATACAACATTTTTTTACAAAATGACGCCCGTTTGAAAAAAGTTTCTTATTTCGCACGTTTTTTTGACAATTCCGAACGTTTAAAAAATAGTAATATTAAAGATTTTGAGTTGAGCGTGGTCCGGACGATAGAGGAGTATACAAGGAATGTTCAGACCAAATTTAAAATAAATCGGTTCATTAGACCTTGAGATATCATGCACGCCAACTCGAAAAAAGTAGTTTCGAGAAAAACGCGTTTAAAGTTTTGAGAGAAGTTTACTCGGACAACGTCTACCGTCTACTATTCATTTGTTCCGGTCAGACCGGAGCAGATGCCGCGTCATAAAAATGGCTGTAACACATAAAATAATTGAAATTTTGAAAAATCCTTTTAAGGGCATATTCTTGAATGTCTATACTTTGGAAATATGAAAAAAAAATTTTTCAATTTTTTCAAATTTCTAGACCAGAATACCCCCTTAAGATACCAATAGTTAAAGAAGAAATATCCAAATTCAGTGATAGATATAACATAAGAATTAACAACCACCAAAAGCCACTAGTTACTCAATTACTTGACACGACAAATCAGATCCGCAGGCTAAAAAGACATTACCCTCTAGATTTAAACATTAGATTCAGCTAGAATCAAACATACGATAATCACTTATTCACGTTATAGCACCACGTCAGTGTAATTTACTTATAATTCTCAATGAGAATTAGTTGTAAACTACTTTCAAATAAAAAAAAAATCTTTATTTATGCACATCTGTGACCTGGAGACCGCTATTACGCAGAAATATTATAAATAAGGAGAGGTACATATTATTGTACCCTTGAATATACATTATGTTTTAGGTTGCAAGGCCTAGGAACAAAGAAACTAATAAACAGATTTCTATTTATGTTCCTTATAGCCTCTAGCTAAAGCTATAAGGTTAACTTTTTTGGTAAAGTCCTTTTGCTATAAATATATGAACGTGCTCCCTATCGATTCCATTGTATTGTAACATTAAGAGAGTAAGGATCTGAATCAGCATAAACTTATACATTACACTTATACTTATACCTTTAATTATTTCAATATATTTTTCTATTACAAATTCATCCACTCGTTCTTCAATCAGTCAACCTCAACCTCAACAATTTTGAATATATCTATTGGCCTAGTAGTTTTTTCTACTTTATCGACAACGTATTCGATTATTGCTCCGTAATAGCATTCCGTTTATGAGGATCCGTCTGTATGAAATGCTGAAACAGATAGAGTCTTAAATTAAATATTGTAGGAGGCACAACGTATGTATATGAAATGTTTGGAATGAACTGTGAGGAAATACGAAATCAAAGACATAAATCAAAACACATAATACAAAGAGAAGTAATGAGGAAGTGCAGAGGACCACACGAAATAACAATTACTTGAAATTAACGCCTTAACCTACGATTTACGTTCGAGAATTTTGGGCCGATTTACGTTTGGCCCGATCATCGTACTACAAGCTATGCCCGTAGTTGTAGGTGAAGGGGTTAATCGGTACTTTTGAGGTATTGAATATTATATTAATCGATTAATTTAGAATTAGCAGTTATTGAGAATTCTTAGGTATATCAGTAAGAATATATATTCTAATTAATAAACACGAAAGATTTACATTTGCCAGGTAGCCTAGTTCCAGTTTAATTAATTATTTCCTCATAAACAGACGACAATGAGTTTATTGATAATTATTTCATAAAGTAATCAAGCTAGCTTTACATTCTCTAAATGAACATCCAATATTCTTCAACTTTAAACAATTGCCACTCGAACCTATTAAAACACGCCACGAAGATCTAACTTCTGGTCGACGATTTATTCTGACACGGTCGGAAAAGGAATTTCTTCTCGAACCGATTCCAATCGACTGTTTTCGCCAGAAAGTCCCGAAGCTTTTACACTGAATAATTATCAACTGGATTTCGAAGGGCAAGATCTGTTCGCGGTCAGATCCGTTCGTCCTTCCGCGCGAACCAGATCGCAGGGCGGAAATTTAAGAACTTACTTAGAAATCCCTTTCATCAGGGAAATGGACGGGCTCTTATTGTTAGCACCGCGAGAACTCGTTTTCCACCGGTCGGCCATTCATTCTTACGGCGTACATAACTGCCTTCGCTGAAAATCTCATCTCCTGACAAATTTTGTTACGTGCCCGCAGCAATTTCCGCGTATAGTTCTCCGTTGCTCCGTTCCTCGGTGTTTCAGTTCCTGTAACGTAGCCTGTCACATTTCAAATTGAACTGTTCTCCACTCCTGTATCCTATATCGTAGCAAGAATCAAAAAGCTAGTTTGAGCTTTCGCTACGACGGTCCGAGAACCAGATAATTTAACGATTACACACGGTGACTCGCAAAAGTACTCCAACACTTGTAGATATCTCTTATGAATGTAACATATGTATGTTGTATAGAACAATTTGAGATTTTTTCGGTGAATGACGAATAAACTTCCTTTTAATGAAGAAAATTTGAATCCGTTTCATACAACACACGCAATACACAGATAAAATCTGTCTACGATAAACAACTCATCCTAGCCACGTAAAAACTAGGTTCAACAAATCATCTTACCACCAAATTCTTGATACATCTCGGGCACATGTAACGGAATGCAAAAGCACCCTTTGAGTCGCGCGTTGAATATGCACGCGTTCATCAGTGGTTCCTGAATGCGCGATTTCTCCCTCTCTCTCTCTCTCTCTCTCTCTCTCTCTCTCTCTCTCTCTCTCTCTCTCTCTCATGCATACCCGCGCGAACTCACACACAGAATCGAAACAGAGAATACAGTGGAAGCACGCCAGGCGTGTAAGCTCGTGCCAGTTCAAGCCGGGTCGGTTGCATAATACGCGTGAACCGCAGAAAATAGCCGCGCGAGCTGAAACGCGGAGCTCGGAAAATTACGAGCTCCTTCATCTTCCCTTTGCCGGCCAACGCAGCAAGGCTCAAAGGACAAACCGTCTCGTGGAAATTCACAATCGCTCGTGCAAACGTGTCCTGCTTGACTGTGTGTTCCTGTGGTTCACACCTGTATACGAATTTCCTTTGTATTCGTACAGTATATCTGTGTCTCTTTCCGTGTATCTGTATATACGTGTACACGCACGTCTGTCTGCTTGGTTGGACGACTGAGTCAGCTTTTAAGCTCGTTGCTCATCCAGCTGAATTGGCGAAGCCTCTTTGGATGGCTGTCCCTCTTTCACTGGCTGTGCTTCTTTCTCTTGCCCATGGAATATATGCGAGAGAGACGAGAGAATATGAAATTAATTAAAAAGGTATCGGATACGCGGATTTCTACTGACACACGCTCACGAGCTCGTCCACGACACGACTGCTTGTTTCGCTCATTCTTTTTGTCATCCTCTCTTCCGGCTTCGTTTGAAGCGACTCGAAACCTTTGATGAACCGTCCTTGAGTAGATTTCTAGATTGCGGTGAATTACGGTGATTCGTGTGATTGAATGACCGAGCTTTGCCAAGCTATCGAATGGTACGGCGGACGTTTAGCGATGTTCTATTTTATTCTTATGATTTCAAATTACAGAGTAGTCTAATAAAGAACGTATAGGATGTCTTGTTCATTCTTAATAGAAATAAAATTACTTTGCCCGTGTTATCTTTAAAATGAAAATAACAAGATACCTGTTTGAGATGAATCATTATTTGAAATTATCTTCCTTATTTTTATTTCAAATTCAATTTGCTCAAGCTTGTTCGATACTTAGGAAAGTTACATACAGCTGACAAAACGTTAAACTCTCAAACATATGCTTGCTTTTAACATCCAGTGTACATCACACTTCTTGATATAAGTGTTTCCTCATTGACACACAAAGAGACACTGAATAGAAACATTCCGCAGCGAGAGCAGTTGGGCAACAGCCAGCATGGGCGCAATTAGTCTGCAACGATAATTCTCTAGAATACTAACCATTAGCCCAGTTCTTGCGTCAGGAAAGCATGCATAATCGAGAGACGTACCTTGCCTTTTTCTCCTCGTTTCGTCAGACAATCTGTTCGCCTTATCTTTCCCTTTTCGCTTTCTTTAACCCTCTACTAGCTCGATTCGTCTTTTATCCACGACTCCGAATCGTATACACGATCCATCCAACCAGAAACTACAGAGTAGCACTCGCGAGACATGGTATGACAAGATAGCCTGAAGAGCCGCGTGTTAACGTTTCATCGGAATTGCTTGACGAAAATTACTTGGTCGGAAGGACAGTTGAAATGAAAAGATGCAGAATTAAACGTACCGCGCGTGAAAGTTTTACTTCAGGGACTGCGCTAGTTTTCCTTGATTAAAGGAATTCTTGTTTGAACGATTGCTTGTTTGTGGAACGAGTTTAAATGGCCACGCGCAATGTTTCGTATGGACTAATCAATCAGACAAACTATATATATTCTAATTTCGTGAGAAGTGACTGCTTAATGTATTCTTCAATGATTAAGTATGATATACTTGTTAATATAATATCTAACACACGTTAGATTATTGAAAAGTATGTTAGAAAAAATGACGTCGATACGTTTATCGAACGATATCGAAGTGAATATATCAAAAAACATACACTTCTCTCAATTTCATTTGATGGTAATAAGAATATCTATTTTTACAGAAGACATAAAGTATGTTTTATGATCAAGATCTGTAAAATAAAATAGAATAGATAGGTAATTTAACTAGATACTAGTTAAATTACCTGACTTTTTGGTGGTTTTATGCAAACATAGCAATCAACGTGTTAAAATTTGATTTCAACTGCACGAATTCGCAATAGAACTTAAGTTTGTGACAAGATGCGTTCAGTGGAATCCAATTCAGACTTTGTTAAGTAGAATGCATTAATAGTCTCTCACGGTTATTGTCTGTTCCCATTACATTCTCGTGATTCCTGGTTATAATTACTGCTGTGTTCACGCTTCCAATAACCGTGCTGGTTAATGATATTTTATGGATATCCTATCGGTTTCCATAATTCTACATCTGTATTTTAGAGCTTCCGTTTCCGCTCAAACTACGTTCCTTGGAAATAGTGGGTATCTCTCTTCCCCTATCTCTGTCTCTCCCTCTTTAAACAGAATAATGCAGCGAGTTAGCCAGATGTTATATTATTAGAGTATTGGAAGTATGAAATTATTTAAATATAACTAAACACTTTTAAATCTCCTTCCTTATCGATATTAAAACGCTTGTTTTTTTTCTTTCCGCGTCAAAATTTCCGTCCGAATGACGATCATTTCAGCTATTAAAAAATAGAATGATATAGGTAACTTGCAACAGTTGTTTTTCCAAAACTAATTTAACTTTTGGGAAACTTTGCTTGTAAATAATCGTTTGTGTAAATTTCTTCTTTTTCTCGTTCGAGTCAATTAATATTCGATGACAAATAAATCAATAAATATCGAATAAATCGGCCAAGTCAGGTTTTAAAAATTTATTCGTCAGTGAGATAATATATTTTAAGGAAGATGTATTGGGAGCTTGACTGGGGTCAGCTTTGAAGTACGGCGATCGATACTAACGACTTGAAAAATACGTAAACATTCTCTACCCGTGAATTATGGAACAATATATTTTTAGAAGATCTTCCTTTACGCCACTGCAAGTATTCTTGAAACAATTTAAATAATGGTTACTCTACTTGTATAATATGTTTACACACGAGAAGGGTTCGCAAGAACTTTGTTTTATCTAGGTTAGAAATTTCCGAAAACTTGTAACCATTTCCTCGACTACTTGAGAATTCTACTTTTCCTTGCTAACTGATTTACTGCTAAAACTCTTAGCATATATTTATATATATGTATATATATCGGGTTCGCATTATGATTAGGGTTAGGGGCGTGTAACGAATCTTCATTTGGATTAGACATTGTTGTTAGGCAATAGAGAAGATATTTACTAGTACAAATATGATTATTAGTACAAGTGTGGATATTACAGAATTGACAAGTAACCGCGGTGATTAGACACTAATGACGATATATAATAACAACATATAATAATTCGATAACGAATTCGCGGTCAACGGGATAACAAATGTACTTTCTTCCAAAGTCTAAGTTGGACTCGATTTACTTGTCTACGATACAAGTATTACTAAACTAGCTCTTTGTTAAAACATAAAATATTCACCGAGCGTAAAGACGCTATGTAACTCGCTAATGAGATCTCACGAGAGAATGACTTTCCGTCACGATGATGCTGCAGAGGAAAACTATGATGGGGTGTATCTAAGGACACGAGATCATCGGATTCGTCGGGAAAAGTCTTAGTTCGGAAATTGACGTTGCTGTTAATTGGTCAATTTCCACGTTGGTGGTTAGAGAAGGATGCTAGCCGCCCTTGAGGGAACGTTGCTAGCGGGAAGCGTTGTTCGCGAGAAAAATAGATTTCCCCTATCTTCCCGTAGTTGGGACAAAGACTGTTTGTCTGTTTGAAAGACTTTAGTTAACTAAATCTTAAGATTTGTAACGTGTCCTCAGGCTAGCTGAAAATGTACTGCGGAGATGGTAATCATCTGGTAATCATCTTACCCGAAGAATAGGGTCTGCGTGTGGCGAACCACGGGACAGAGCCGTTGGATGTTTGTGGCATGTCGAGTGCCGCTACAACTATTTCTTTCTAAGAAGAGCTATACAATTACTCTATACCTCTATTAGGTAAAAACGTTCATCCCGGATTGCGGCTACGTTCGGCGACTAATTGTCGCCTCGAGCCCAAGCTCATTATCACAAATCTCGAACAAATATAATCGGATTGAATGACAAAAATTGCTTAATTACGGCTATGGTAGAATCTAGGTTAAAGTGTTAAGGGGTTTTCCCAAAATTTCAAAGGGAAGGCTTTGGTGTCCTTTCATCTCCGACATATATATATTATGTACAGAGAATTACAATTAAAAAGTACGATAAAATTATTTTTATATATACCTACCTTATGGTAGGTATAGAGTGTTAATTTTAAAAGAAATTGTACAAAATTATGGTCGCCTTAGAACCATTTAATTTTTCTTTGAACATTCAAAACGAAGGATTTCGACAAGAAAATTCCCCCGGATTACAGTGAAATCGTAGAATAACCTTCTTGCTGAAAAAATTAGACTTGTACTGCTGTGTATTCGTGCCAAAATTTATCAGGGGAAGACAATCTGGAAATGGGCGAAGGTTTGTATTCCGGTGGAAGAGGGAAAATGTGTAATGACTGTGGAGAGTTCGTGTTAACTTGAATATTCAGACACAAGTAGATAAGTACATATCTCGTCAGACAACTTTGCCAAGTTGCAATCAGGTATTTAGCTCCAATTGTATTGTGTCTCGATAATTTTAACAGGGATATCTCACAGGAAACGATACGTGTTACTCATTACTCGTTATATAATGAATATTTTTCATTTTATAGTTTTTCAAAAATATCTCTTATAACAAATATAATATTTAATTGAAGATATCGAAACAACAATTATTTGTTTCTCAGCTATATTGTTAGAAAAACAACAACAAATATCTATCGAATAGAAATGAAAAATACTAGACTATTTTCTTGCTTTGCCGAAAAGAAATAAAAAATTGGCAGGGGCAGTCTTTAATATCTTTCGATATAATGAATTTTATTCTTTATGTTTCTTTGGCGGTTCCAGATCCAATTTCAACGAAATATCAAATTCTCGATATAATAACTGCGTGTTACAAACAATTATACTGTAAAAAGAATAGCAAAAAAGGAGACGGGTGTAAAAATGAAATGCAAAATGAACGCCTGCGATTGCTACAATAGAAGAAACGTCAACGTGAGTTTCGGATCGCCGAACGTCAGCTATTGATCCGTTTCCCTAAATTTATAAAGAAATTGCTATTTGAAGATAGCGAAATCGCAATCGACTGTAACCAGATCGAATGCAGTTGCGGGAAAGCGATCGATCTAAATAAAATATAGAAAGTCAGGTGTGTTTAAAACTGTTTGCTTCTTATTGTTTGCATTCCATTTCAATTTATCATGAAATTATTGCGAACGACACCGTGAAAAATATATTTATTAGTAGCGATTTCTCATGAATCATAGGAACGAGGAAACCAAGTTGAACAAACTTTGTCATCAAAACAAAATACTTCTGAGCAATAGAGAATGAAGACAGAAAGAAAGAAATATTATAAGAAATCGAGAAAACAAAAAAAGAAATTTAAAACCACGCTTGAAAAACGCTAACGAAAAATTGGCTGGTCGTTACAGGAAACTGTCAAAAATAGAAACAAAATTACTATTGACCTCGTAACGTTTCATCGTCGTCTTAGCGAGTTCTATCGTTTCGTTGAGCGTTGCTTTTTGCAGCGTTAGCAGATATAGCGTGACAGCGCTCTATGTTGAATTTGGATTAGATAAAAAACACCAGGACAACGGAAATCGTGTTTGAAAGTTCATTTTATAACGCGTATTAAGATACGCCGCCGTTACGATGTTCTCATACTCTCGATGCACATATTGCATCGCAGCATAATGCAGTCATGAAAGTCACCGATGGTTTGGGGACGCAACTTGAGCGACTGCAGCTGGCGAATAATAAAAGCTGTCGTTGGCTGTTCCTGGCCTCGTTTTCCGCCTTGTTCCGCCGTTATTCTATAGTGTAAAAAAGCATTTGGCGAATGATTGTTTTATTTTGGCGATGCAAACGGATCCGCTTGAAACTCGAGCATCCCGTCTTTGCCTTGTTACG
The DNA here is from genome assembly GCF_040668555.2 of Bombus flavifrons. NCBI lineage: Eukaryota > Metazoa > Arthropoda > Insecta > Hymenoptera > Apidae > Bombus > Bombus flavifrons. The sequence continues at coordinate 1,990,455 of NC_138455.1, read as the reverse complement.
CCGCGCGCGTGATTAAAACGCCACGGATTTTCCGGGCCATTCCTCATCAAATTCGCTGAATTCTCCCATTTCCGGCTTTTCTTACGTTTCTCCAGTGTTTTATGGATACGCGAGTCATTTTTTATTTATATAGAATATTAGCTTCTTTGAATAGCTAACATTTATCTTCGGCAGCGTACGAATTTTTGCGCATTTATGAAAATTTTGAAAGCGTAAGATTGCGCAGAATGCACGTAATATGAAAAAATATGCAAAATATCCTAAACGTAGTGCTTCATATGATGCTCGTTGAGTAAAACAATTTTCTAGCGAGGTTCTACTATTTTAATTATATACTCGAAAATGTGAATTTGCATAAATATCCCGTGGTCTATTTATAAATGTTAAGGACATCAAATGTTCGTTTGTCGATTTCCTACAAGTCTCAGCCACATGCTGAGGTATTTCTACAAAAGAGGAAAAGAATTTCGATATGCAGAGATCCGTTGGATTTTAGCTTTCCCTTCCCCTTTCTTCCTTTTACTTTTTTTTCGCTTCCTGCTCGAAACGTAACTGCATAAAGAGATCAGGCTGGCCAGTTTGTATCTGGCGCCACTGTTGATACACTGACTACAAAAATCTCGCAGTCGCAGTTGATCAAATGACATCGTTTAAAACGAAATGGAGAATTAATGTTTAACGAAAGCTCCAAACTCTGATTGAAAACAATAATTGAATTACAATATTTTTGCATATTAATCCTAGACGTTTAATATGAATCTAACATGTTCTTATCATTGTTTGCATTTATTTGTTACTTAATCATCTGCATTAATTATTTTTTTAATACAGAAGTTTAACACAGTTTAAAAACTACTGTTTTCTATCCCATTCTTTTAAATATTTAAACAAATCGAATAAATTTTTCGATAACGATTTATTGAAAAAATATCTTACATAGGCACGTGTTACGCCATGTTTTCAATCCATTTGCCACACATTTTCTTGCTTTAAACTGTTTAATAACACATAGTTTCGTACAAACGTCTAATTTCTATAATGGTGTCAGGGAAACGCCAATAATCGATCCAGAATATCTCGTCCGATATCTACAAGCATTAAAAGCATGCTCGTTGCGAACAAAAATTAGCTCCAAGTAATAATTCGAGCATCCTCTAATTAATACCGGCAAGGTTTCTAAAACGTCATCGATAGTCGATACTCTCCACTCTCTTTCCTTTTTCATCTCTTGGTTTTTGTTCAGCCGTAGTACTCGACGATTCTCATGCTAGCGGACGGACAAATAATTCGTGGCTCGTTCCAAGTGGCTCGTTAATTCTTCGGCGTCACGATTCCACGATTCTCCGGCATCGAATGTCGATTTCAGACCTCTGCACCGCGCACGAGGCAAACTCCCCTCCGCGATAGTTTCCCCCTTGAACACAGCCAAAACACGAACTTACCTCCTTTCGATCCAGTCAATAAAAATTCACTTTGCGAACTTTGCGCTACTCGATTTTTCGCTGGCTTGCTTTTCCATCGTTTGCAAATTCTGCGGAGAAGTTGGCCGACACGTACGATGCTTCAGAAAGATTCCCACATATATTGTCAATGCGTTTGCTGCTCTTTTATCGTGATTTGTCAGTGTAAATTGCTCACTGTGCTTGGCTCAACATTTTATTCTATCGGGCGGTATATCTTAACACAAGATAACTTTTATGTGACACACCACATTACCTTTGTTTAATAATCACGTTGTGAATAACCAAACGAAAGGAAGATGAATAAAATTCAATGAAGTACGTTAATCAACGTGACGAGTAGTTCGCTTCCTATATTCGTGAAATCGAAAAATCGTATTTAGAATTCTACGATAAAACTTATACGATTGTACGTTAAAATTAATGCTGGATTCGTTCCTACTGTGGAATTCGAAGGAGTGAACTTGCTGACACGACAACGAAAGCTGCTTTGCCAGATTTGCGCGAGATATTTAAGAAAGCTATGGCTAATATCTCTGAGAATACGTGATCGAAATGGGTTTAAAGAAAGGAAAAGACTTCTTTCAAATTTTACAATGAAACCAAAACCTTAGTTTTTTAATAGAAAGCTCTTTCGCGAATTGATTATTACGATTAAACGCTGCAGAGCTGATCGTTACAATCTTGCTTCTCTCATGCACACAATCATGCACACACAGTTACCATTAACCGTATTGCGTGATAATGCTTTGTTCGACATCCAAAGAGTGAAATTAGCTTTACAAGTTCTGGAACTCAAGTTACAACTACTCCTAAATATGACTGTCTTACGTTTTCAAAGTAAGTAATATTACTTACTTTATAAAAAAAGTATAAAGTATAAAGTATAAAGTATAAAGTATAAGTCGACGTGTATAATTATATTTACAATATATAGCGAATAAACGTGTATAAGATTGGAAAGCTTAAATAAAAAAGGAAAGCTCGACTAGACCTACTCACACAACGTTAATTTGAATTGCGAGCTGATGTTTTAACTCTTCCAAATTGCGGCAAAGAACGCGATACGCAACACAAATTGCAGATTATTAATATTTATTATTCATGTTATTACAGCAACGATATACCGCAGAATGATTAATAAAGTACTGATAAGTACGTCATAGCAAAATAAGTCAGTCATTCTACGTATATGCGGCACTGAAAATATTTAATGTTTGACATCATAAGTTATCCACGAGTCATATACTCAGTGACACGTTTACACTTCGCTAACCGCTGAAGTTGCGCTTGATCGAGCACATCGTAACTCGAAACTTTATAACTTTCTTACCACGAGAACTACTGAAATAAAATTCGAACGTTAAAAACTCTTTGCTATTTATCTTCGATATTTACACTCTACTTAAATAATAATTAAATTTGTTCAATTCTAACGTTCGATAAATCAAATCGAATATCATTCGCGATATCAAATGGTTAAAAACAAATATCGATTTAAAAAAAAAGTCGACGAATAACTTTTCAGAAGATGTTGAAGAAAGAAATTCTTTTTTAATCGTTACCAAATTCACTTCTTGAAACTACGGAAAATTTCTTCCAGTGGTCTTTTCTTATCTTCAATAGCAGGAGGTAATTTAGATAGTCAACTTAAGTGAAAGTATATAAATCTGAAGAAATGGTTAGTACGTCTCTAAAGATAGTACTTTTGAACTTTGAAGTTACCACACTGAAAATTTCCAACGATTTAAGCTCTATTCTCGGATACTCTAGAATCTCGAAACTCTAAGCTTCGTAACTTTAGAGCTGCAGAATTCCAGCCCGACACATACACCAAACGTCTACAGAACATTCCCCAAATGTCCACCAAAATCCCACCATTGCCTATCAACCTTCCAACAGAATCAAAACTCTCGACCGCAATGCTTAAGTCGAAATACGCTACTGTTCAAGAGTATGCGAACACTTGCTTATATTTGACAAGCTATGTTTTATATGCTTCAATTACGTTCGGATAAATTGAACTTCGGTGATTTCATTCTTAACATCACATTGCTGATGATCATTAGAACTATGTATAATAGCATATTTTAAATTGATTTTTGAAGGGAAAGATAGTGAATATTATTAAAAGTAATTACTTCCAACATATTACTATGTAATTTTGTTGAGGTTGACTAATAGAGGAACGAGTGGATGAATTTATAATAGAAAAATATATTCAAATAAGTATAGGTATAAGTACAGGTATAGTGTAGGCTGATCCAGATCCTTACTCTTACAGTGTTACAATACAATAGGAAGAAGGTATGATAGGAACCACGTTCATATATTTATAGCAAAGGACATTACCAAAAAGATAATCTTGGTGTGTAACTTTAACTGAAGGCTACAAGGAACAGCAATAGAAATCTACTTACAACTCTTTTGCTTTTAAACCTTGTAACCTAAAACAAAATTTATATTCAAGGGCACAATAATATGGACCTCTCCTTATTTTGAATTTTTTCACTAAATTCTATTCTCTTCGTAACAGTAGTCTCCAGGTCACGGATATACAAAATTAAAGATGTAGAGTTTTTCTTGAAGTAATTACTTCAACAATATTCACTATCTTGCCTTTCAAAAATCAATTTAATTTGCTCCCTATACAAATATTCTATACGCTACTCTAGTAATATACCTTTTATGTATACGAATATTGTATTTTACTCTAATTACGCACACCTTATTCACATAAATATTGTACTGTATTTTACTTACGTACCCTTTGTCCAGAAAAATATTGGGCTCTTCTTTAGTTAGGTGCTTCTTTTCTGTGCAAGTACACACTACAGTGAAATTATACGAGTGAAATGAAACTTGCATGAAATTCCAAACGCTTGACAGAAAAAGAAATCATTAATTTGCACGCTTTTATAAAATTCGTATACTGTGGGTGTTTCTAGAAATGTAAAGTATACCGATGACTACGAATGATAGTGTACTTTCTCGTAACTCCTTCGAGGCCAGCGGTAATCTCGCGATCCATTCTGTGAAATGGAACAAAAAGTAGGACGATAAGAGGAACAAAGTCGCTTTTCCGATTTCGAAACGGCAGAGCGGTGAGCGACTACTCTAAATATTTTACGAACAGCCTGCTAGTAATTCTGGAATCCGAAAATCCCTGTTTACACGGCCGCCTCGATGCGACACCTTCGGGAACGAAAGTGGAGCGAAGCCGATGTCGTCGTCGTCATCGTCTCAGCGAACTTGCCCCGTGCCATTTCGTTCGGTGCCGCTTGTTTGTGCAGTTGATTGCCTTTGCAAACGCCTGGCAGAAGTTAAGCGATCAATTAAAAATGTAAACTCGACTAATTGCCACGTTAAACGACATATCGCTTTGAAACGCGGCGAACGGATCGGTGACCTGATTACACGACACGGCCGCGACTTTGAATTTCCCGATGTCTTCCGTTGGACCTATAGGGAGGCATCCAAGGCTAATGAAGACGAAAAATGATGAATTTTAGAGGGGAGTCATGTTAATTGAATTAGTCAGTTGATGGAGATGGGAGATGGGAACTGGAGTTCGCAGGAAGCGATTGAGTTTTGAAGTTCAGAGACTTGCGCTGAGTTTGTTCGATGTTGCAACGAGGTTGCATTGATAAATTGTTGATTGCTTCTCACGAGAGTATGCGATATCAAATTTATGTTCTTTTGGAAATATACGTTTATATATATATATAATAAATCTTCGAGTCTGTTTCATTTTTGAAAATTGAAATTCATAGAGAATATATTTTAAGAATAACTAAACGAATATTTCTAATGTATTCGTAATATGATGTAATATGATCGGAATTCTGTTGCCAGAATATATTAATATATAAAGCATTTGCAAAAAATATTCGTGTGAAATATTCCAAATTGGGGAAAATCACCAAAATTGATAATTGCGTAATTATCAAATTTAGTATTAACATTCATTACGCGAATTTCGATGATAATGGGGTATGTTTAAAATATATTTAAACGGATCCTAGGATTATTGGAATTGTAAAAGGCAGGAGCGTGAATGGCCTGCATAAATTACGAGACCAAATTCCACTGCGCGCGACGCGTAACGGGATGTCCGATAAATATTTGAAGGTTCTTCTGCAATGGAATAGTCGAATGCCAAGCAAACAGGCTACATCGTTCGTCGTTTTAATTATTGTTTGCCGCAACGGCCGCGGCCTCCGCTTTTTCCTTTTTCCGTTCCACCGCTGCCTCCGTTCCATCCACCGATGTTAAGAGAATATTTTTCAGCATAATACGTCGAGTCCCAGCTGTTTACTATAGGTCTGTTTACGTTGTTGCTTTTGTTTTGCTCACACTTGGTTATTTCTAACGATGAGATTTTTAAACGGGATTTTGAATGTACGTGGAAAAATGTTAAATTTGTCATTTGGAGATGAATTCCGTTTGTGGATGTAATTTAAGAAATGGTTCTTATTGACAGTTGATTTAAAGAATAAAGAAAACGAAACATAGAACAGATTTTAGAAAAATTATTATAGCTTAACGTAATGCGTTCTATTGAAATCTGGATCATATATTTCAGAATATAAAATTACACATATATATAGAAATTATAAATTAAAAATTATATAGTGAGATATAAAAGACTGCAAAATATTAAAGAGTAAATGTTACAAAATATTTTAGGAAAAGTATGTAATTTAACCAGAGACAATATCTAAACCAATCATTTGGCTATTTTATGAACTTTAACCCAACAGTAGTGTTAAACCTAAAGGACACAGCTTGTAAGTTATTATGTACCTTGTGGAAATTAATAAGCGTTAACGACGTGCAGGGATGTTTAAGTACCACAATGTTCTTGAAATATTAATTAGGGTTGATACGAAGCGATGGACTATGGTCAGATTTAACACACTGAAATTTTCGAGCCCATAACAAGGTTCGCGAGGTTGAAAAATATTTGCGTTTTCTCTTCGTACAAGACAAGCTCTATTAAATTCATTAGGTTAGTTTAAAATTTGTTGAATTTGAAAGAAACCAACGGGATAGAAGAATATTAAAATTAACAAATTATTATAATTAGCGATGCATCACTTTGAAGGAAGTAGAGCAAAACTTGTAAATTTTAGAAATCTGATCATTTGATTCGGTAACTAGAATCTCCCAGTTATGCATCTTCATTAAACAGTTTTTTACATTCACGTAATTAAGAATGAATACAAATAAGCTTATTTATTTTATCTGTAACATGTATATCTATAACGAGTATAACGTAATTTATCTTTATTATAAGATAATGTTAATTATAAGATAATGTAATAAAATAACTCGAAATTTCAATAAATGAAAATTAACATTGTACCGTAACATGCTGTTAATTAACTAGACGGTAAATGTATCTGTTTTCAATGCGGTAAATCTTAATTTACGTGCGTTGTATATTTTTTATAAAAACATTAGGAAAAAATTTATATTCGTTAAAAATAATTGATAAAAGAAATTTCTTCCTACAAACCGATGGATATTCCCTCCTGAAAGAGATTATTTTCACACTTTAGCTTTCCGCTGCATGTTCCCCGTACACTTTTACCAAATCGTCCAGTACTTTTATCCGCATACAATTACAAAAAAAACTAAATGCACTGAAAAAGCGCCGCGAACGACGATGGAAAGCTACATTTACGTAACAATGTGAATTTCATTTATCACGTCTCTCGCGAAAACAACCGACTGGTTTACTTCATAACAACGAATACTCGACGCGATAATGCAGTGCCAGATTCGAGATTTTTCCACGAAAAACGTATCTAGCGTTGAAAAAATTGTTTGCAGCAAGCCGTGACGAGGCAAAATCGTGAGCAGCGGCTAGCAACAAGCGTGGCGAGTGCGAAACGGTCGAAATAGGTTGCATAAATTACAAGCCTGGGGCGGGAATGTGTCGTATAACGAGATAATTAATACATGGACGACTGTTCAGCGAGGCGAAAGCTCTGGCCGCGGTAGAATGCGCTTACCGACTGTTACGTTGCTTATAACCGGTCATATATTGTTCACCGGAAGCACGTGCTGCCTCTTTTGTTCCAACGGCGATCTATGCGCCGACCGAAGAACGATCCGCGAATTCGAGAAATTCAAGTGATGCCGGTTCGAATCGGCGAACAATTAGAATTCACCGGTTGGCTGGCTCCGGTTGGATGGCCTGCCCAGCTGCCCAGCTGCCTGGCTGCCTGGCTGCCTGGCTGGCCCTTCATCGACCGTGACTTTTGCCATTCCGCGCGATAGTAATGAACAAAATTACATGCCGGGTGTTGATAAGGTGACTGGGGCCCTTTCTCGTCAAAATGTGGTTCTCGTTGCGTGAAATGTAAAAAATGCAGCCGGAATTTCCATCTGAGATGAAAATTTTACGTTGATTTCGCATATTTGAACCAATAATTTTATTTTGCCTGCATACGATAGCTGACGAAAATATTAAAACGCTTGCAGAAAATGTGGCCAGAATTTTCACATTGAGTTTGGTGTTATTGTTCGATTGAAATGGAAATCGCACTAGTCAAGATCAACTTTTTTACGTCGCGTATGAATCATCCATTTCATAGATCGAAGTTATTCATCTTTATTTTTTATTCATATATATACATTGTATATCATTTTTGTCAAGTTTCTACGGATCTTCGTGATAAAAACTCTTATTTGACTGTACACATTGCCGTTGGTTTTTGCTAACAAGGCTTTTCATGACAAAGTCAGCCGTGAGCCGTGGCTTAAATACCTAAACTAATATGTCAGTGCGTGAAATTTCAATTTAGGATATACACAAGCAAATAGCCGGTGAAATAGTTAAGTCTGTGTCTTATGGGGAATGTAATCTATGCTAGCCGCTTCCTTAAGCTGCTTAACGTCAAAATAACTTAAAGCGTGTCCACGATGTGCCAGCGAGAACTCCAATGTTCTGTAACCCGTTGGGAATCCTTTGTCGGTAATAGAAAATTTCTACCGCGCTACTGCAATATTCTATTTGTTTTATAGATCGATATCAAGCTTTTTTGCTAATGAACTTACTCTTTTACTATCCTCAAGCTATCGTATTTAATTATTATAATCCAACCCATTGCTGTTAGTGACATCAAAGTACTATATATCTATCTGGATCCATTGTTAGATTCGCATAGTGAGATATCAAGATAATGGGAGTTCAATTAAGAGAGGGTCTGTTGTATTAAAATTTTTAAAGAACTCTCTCAACGCTGAAAGGCTGGAAAATTTAGGGATCAGTCTGGTTAGGATAATGGAATACAAATCGGGCCAAGGAAGTTCTCTTTGGCCCATTCGAAGTGTCGATCGAGATTTATCACAACTGTGCGTCTTTGGGAAATTCAAAACTTCATCGAATTATCGGAATTGCTACTGCGAATTTCGAAATTAAAATATTCTAATACGTGTAAAAACTCTTCAGTGATCCTTGGAAACTGTAGCGCCACAAGCTTTACATATTCGGCAAGTCAACAAATGATAATTAGCGAGTCTTAACAAAAACGTTTGCTAACATATACAAGTGGCTACAAAAGCGCCATAATTTCTGGCACAGTCTGTATAAATAACAGCTTAAACTTATCCTCAGAAACGAGCATTGTTTCGATTTCATCTATCCCACAGGTTAATAAACGCGACTCTCACAGATTGTGCGAAGGATCCAGCGACATTTACATATCCCGTAATTACTCTCTTGATATTTGCACTGGTGATAACGGTGTCGGCGATCCCATCGAAGCGAGTAATTATCGTGAAACTTTCAGAGTTGCGGCGCGTGTCGTGCGAGAGCATAATCGTGTTTATGATTAGAATACCTCTGGTTATGTAGGGTGAATACAAGCCGGCACACGTGCCCCGTCGCTATCAAGAGGGAACATCGATTATTATCCGCTAACACGCCGCGTTCATCTGCTTGATAATTACAATCTCGCTTGGTATTCTACTAAAACGTACGAGATACCCGAACGAAACCACTTGTAGCTTAATAACAACACCATTACCTAAGGTAAGATGGCCCATGTAACGCTATTATTTCTGTTCCTCAGAAGCAACCAACAAATTTGTGTTCCGTTCATTCTCGTGTTCATGGAAAATACCGTCTACGAAGACCAGAGGATCAAATTCAGACCATTTGTGATACTTTTATAATCTTAATAAAAAAAAAAGTTGGAAATATCAGTTCGATTTATTCAAGAATTTTAGATGTAAGAACATAACAAAGATGATTTTCGAAAATCCGCAAGAATTTTGAACAAATACTAAATGAAAGAGATTTTACAAACTAGGGATAGAACATTTATTTTGCAAATAGAAAGAAGAGACAATTTTTTACAAACATAAATGAGAATGTGTTTTTTATTCTATCTTTTACGCCTAATTATACCTTTGAAAATTTCCATTTTTTGTTTTATGAAGTTTTAGTGTCTATCAGGTAAGATACGCTCTAAGATTAGTAAAGAACATTGAAAATTATCAATGTTACTGGAAGAATGGTTAAAAATTGTTGCCTTGTGTTAAGTGGCAGATATATTCTAGACATAGATTTTATACAAGCAAGACAGTAAACGAAAATAAAATGTAAATTAAATTAACAATCAAATGATAGAACTAAAAATAAAGTAGACCAATTTATAATACAATGGTAGTCCAGCTTATAATGCAATGTCCAACACGATCTAATTCATTCATTTTATCTCACCATCTCGCTCCAACAATCTTCCGTGCTTCTCTATCGCGGAACCGTGTGTCCGGATTGCAGCTCTGGCCATTAGCATCTAAACTTAAACGAACTTCCGCGAACTCGTCGCCGGTGTTTTGCGGCTCGCTCGGATCCGCCCCCGGGGTGAATTTTCTTGGACCCCGTCGAACGAATCTACCCTGGGTTTTTCGTCTCGCGATTCTGCCCGGTTCATTGTCAGTCCGGCGGGCAACGAGGTGATTATCATCAGCAACGATTGTTCCGTGGACCCGCGTCAGGATTTCGCGGCAGTCCCGCGAGTCGAATAACTCAGCGACCGTGCGGTTTGCATCCCGCCGTATAAATTCACTTTGCTTCGTTGGAATTGCGGCAACTTAGAAACACGGACACGCCGCATATCATAGCTCGCGGACGCATACTGCGCTCGTTCGCCTTGATGCACCGGCAATTTATGGACGCCGTGGAATGCGCCGCTGCGAGGATTCGGAGGCAATTCTGTCTTCGTTTTTCATTCTCAGAACAATTTATTGGTGAAAGCATCGAGGGAAAAGAATTTTATTCTAGAGGCGGTGTTTCTAGCTCCAGGTTTCGTGACCTATAAATTGGCTTAATATTATTGTGTGTTTAGACCAAGCGGCCGGATCCTCCTTCTTCCTCCGGTTTGCTAAAATTTAGTAGAGTGAGAAGCGCAAACGAATGTTCTTTCGCCGTTTGGCGATTTCTCGCCGAATCGGAAATCAAGCATGAAAATTACGAGTTACAATATTTTTCACCTGTGGCCCTCATATATTTGCGTGTCCTGTCTCTATGATTACCTGAGATAAGATAGAGCTATCAATTTAGTTTGAAAATAGAACCTGGACCAATTTCAACCGCTTAACACCGGGTGGAAAGATGATAAATCTACGTAACAACTTTGGTCGTTTCAGTTTCTGTCGTGGTGAAATAAAATGATGTAACAGATACGGTTTTTTTTATTATTTAATTTGTATTTTACAATTTGTCCAATTGGACATTTGGCAAATTTTTCTAGCTTAATTGCTAAATAACATGTGGATGGCTACCCCCGGCGGGATACCATCTTCGAGTTTGACTATTTTATTTCTTTAGTGAGGTCAGTGGGATGTTTTCTTTTTAATCTTCCTTCTATGAGAGAAACAGGTACGATGGCTACGAAAAGTAACAACACACTGTTCTATTTATTACAACATTTACGAACTAATTGATTCGATACCATGGAATAAATCAATTAGTGCATTCTTTTGACACTATGAAAACGAAATATATAGTAAATATATGTAATTTCATTGGAAAATGAGAAAATGCTTTTTCTATAATACTTTTCATAGCCGCTGTATTTCGTCTGATCTAACAAAGATTAGCTCAGTAGCATTAGTCACCAGCTCGTGGAACAATGCTATCATAAATTGTTCTCGGCTGGTTGAGACACTCGAAATTTCGATGCGTCGTGGTTATCGTTGACCGTGAAATTTGGAGAAACCCATTAGGCGTTTTGATAGGTTCGCTCGGTGGTGGATGAGTTGTATGAAGTGAATTATGATAGGCCGTGTATTGAGTTATAATAGAACGGAATTATTGTAATGTGGCATGAATGATAAACTATACGACCATGCTCTTCATCCTTTGTTTTTATTATCATTTGTGTGGAATGGCTTGACAGTACAGCGGTCTATTTAATTTAATTCGTCGAATGTAAAATTAAAAGTAAAAGATGAAATAGAAATCAAACATGAAATAGACGAAATAGAGTTGAATTTTTTTATACTTTTTAAAAGCAACGCGTAAATTTTTTAAATCGCTGTGTTACGCCACGAGGCTTACCATAGGCCGTACTCTTAACCGTCACTCGTGGCACTACAGTGTCGCAGACACATCGTCTTATATGACCGACGAAAAATATACAATGTAGCGATAAGCGTGTCACGTAAACATGAGGGTTGGATGATAAAATAAAAAAGTTGAGCCGTAACACAAATATCAACTTTGCTTTTATTAAACTTTATTATGAATTCAGCAATCATAATGGAATATACACTGAATTAACGCACATAAATCACAAATCACTCCAACAACTTTATGTAAAACTTAGTTACAATGATACGTTAAGTATGCGACTGGTCTAAGGGTAGAAACCGGTAAAGATATGTTGATTATTCTAAGAATACACAATAAGTGAAGATTTACTGACGATACTGTGTCTGAGGAAAGCTAGGGGTGGGTGTCTCTAAGGACACGGGACCATCGGATTTGTTGATGACAATTTTGGTTAGAAACGTGAGGATAATAGACACCGCTTCTGATTGGATAATAAGAAGGTTAGTGGACCAGGAAGAGTTTTAGCCGCCCTCGAGAGAAAGTTTTTTTTTTATATTTATTGAAATTTACAATCAATTCTCACATTGAGAATTTTCAGTAATTTTTCTGGCGTGGCACAGTGACATGGCTAATTATTTATAATACTTAATACTTATTATAGATAAGTATAATTTATAAGTAATTGTTATAAGTAGGTAAATATTACTTAATAGATAAATAAATATTATTTAGTATAAGTATCTAATTAAATCTAGTGTTTAGGTCTAGCGGGTAGTGTCTCTTCAGCCTGCGGATCTGGTCCGTCGTATCAAGTAGTTCCGTGATTAGGGGGTTTCGGTGTTTGTTGACTCTTTTGCTATATCTGTCGCTATATTTTGCTATTTCCTCTTTGACTGTGGGTATCTTGAGGTCGCGATGTATTGTTTCGTTGGTAACATACCAGGGTGCATCTATTAGGGATCTTAGCGTTTTCGATTGGAAGCGTTGAAGCATTTCAATGTTAGAGTTACTTGCTGTTCCCCATAGTTGGATTCCGTAGGTCCAGATAGGTTTTATTACGGTCTGGTAGAGGGTAATTTTATTCTGTATGTTTAGTTTGGAGTGTCTGCCCGTGAGCCAATAGAATTTTTTTAGTTTGTTCTTCAGTTGCTTCGTTTTGTCTGTGATGTGGTTTCGCCATGTTAGTCTCCTGTCCAGGGTCATGCCCAGGTATCTGACTGAGTTCTTGCTAGGAATTGTTGTGTTGTTGATGGTGACCTGGGGGCAGGTTTGTTTCCGGAGCGTGAAGGCTACATGTGAGGATTTTTTTTTTCATTAATTTGGCAGCCCCATTTATGAAACCACTTTTCCATAGAGTCGAGGCATCGCTGGAGTTTGGATGAGGCAATTACCGGGTCTGCGTGAGAAGTTAATATCGCTGTGTCGTCAGCAAATGTTGCTATTGTTATCTCAGTTGATATAGGTAAATCGGCCGTGTAGATGGATAACAGCAGGGGTCCAAGGACACTACCTTGGGGTATGCCAGATTCTATTGGGAATGTTGAGGAAGTGGCGTCTAAGCATTTGACCATGAATTGTCTATTGGTTAGGTAGGACTTTAGGATGGAGTAGTAGGTGTGTGGTAGGATTTTTTTGAGTTTGTATAGCAGCCCTTCATGCCATACTTTGTCGAATGCCTGTTGAATGTCTAGGAATACCGCTGAGCAATATTTTTTCTTTTCAAGGGTTTGGCTTATCATATGGGTTATTCGATGGATTTGCTCCACTGTTGAATGTTGTTTCCGAAAGCCGAATTGATGATCTGGGAGTGTTTTCAGATTCTCTAGGAGTGGAAGGAACCGATTCGCTAGCATCTTCTCGAATAGTTTAGACAGGGTCGGTAAGAGATTGATTGGGCGATAGGAGCTAGTTTCATATATCGGTTTTCCGGGTTTAGGGATGAGGGTAATCATTGAGATTTTCCAGGCCTTAGGAAAGTATTCTAGGCGAAGAATAGCGTTAAAAATCGAGGTGATGAGTGCAATCCCTTTAATGGGAAGTTCCTTGATTGCTTTATTGCCTATTAGGTCGTGCCCTGCTGCTTTCTTGGGATTTAGGCGACTGATTGATTCTACAATCTCTGCAGAAGTGAAGGGTTCAATAGGAGGAGACATTCGGAAGGGAGAGTGCAGGTATTCAGTAGTGTCCGCGGCAGCTTTGGAGGAATGGGGTTTAAATACTTTAGACAAGTATTTGGCAAACAGGTTAGCTTTTTCTATAGGGCTACGTGCCCATCCACCTTGCGGACGGCGGATTGGAGGGATTATTTGCGGGGGGCGCGTGAGTTTCCTGGAGGCCTTCCATAGTGAGTAGTTGGAGTCAGCTGTGGGGGACAGATTGGCGAGATACTTCTGAAAACAGTCGTTTTTATAATTTTTTGTGATTGATTTTGGTTAACTTTCTAGTTGCGTTGTTTAGTTTGCGTTTGTCATCCGGTGTTCTATGGGTCTGCCATACTCTTCTTAGTCTACGTTTTTCTGTTATTTTTTTTAGTATGTAATGGGGATATTCGTGTTTATTGGTGGAAGTCTTAGTAGGTGTGGAGGAGCGGATAGCGTTTATTATGCTCATGTTTAAGTAATTCGTGGCTGCTTCGATATCTTCATTAGTTTTTAGTGCAGTTAAGGCTGAAGCTGAGTGGTTAAAGACTTCTCTAAAGAGCTGCTAGTTGGTGAGTTGGTTATGAATAAAGCCATTAGGTGTATTCTCGATAATTGTTGTACTGACTGTTACTATCACGGGGGAATGATCAGAAGAGAGATCAACCGAGGAGTTGATTTGGACGTATCTTCGCGAGATATTTTTAGTTACGAAGAAGTCAAGTAGGAAGGGTATTTTGTTAGTGTCAGTGGGCCAGTATGTGGGTTCGTATGTGGTGAGGTAACTGAGATTGTTGGTTATTATGCTGTTTAAGAGATTTTTGCCTCTTACTGTGACCAGTCTGCTGCCCCATTGGGTATGTTTGGCGTTATAGTTTCCTCCAGCTATGAATCTATTGCCCAGGGTGCCAAGGAAGTTATCAAAGTTTTCTTTGGCGATGGAGTGTCTGGGAGGGCAGTATACTGCTGAAGTGGTGATTGTTCCCTGGCAGTCTTCTATTGCTACGTTTGTTGCTTGGAGGTAGTCTTCCTGAAATGATGGAAGTTCGTAGTGCTTAATGCTGGATTTGATTATGATTCCGGTGTCGCCGTGGGCCTTTCCACTGGGATGTTGGGTATGGTAGAAATTATAACCATATATTTTTAGGTAGTTTTTGTCGGTGAAGTGGGATTCAGATACGAGCATTATGTCGATTTGCTGCTGTTTAAGGAAGAGTTCTAGCTCAAATTTGTGTTGAGCTAGACCGTTGGCATTCCAGAGAGCTATGCGTCTTGTTTTTTTTTTTGCGTCGGGCCTTATTAGTTTATCCATGATGAGTGCCAATAGTGATAGAAAATTATTTATTTGCTCCGATTGTTTTTCTATTAGCTTTTCAAGTCTAGAGACGTTGTCTGTGTTTTGTGAATTGGGGACACTATTTTGAGAATTTTCCCTGTGGCTATTCGGGTTATTTTGGATTCCTTGTACTGCTTGGGCATAGGAGGTTGAAGTAGTGGTGAATTTAGGAGGACTGGGTATTTGATTGGTTAAAGAGCTTGAAGTAGTAGTGAATTTAGGAGGACTGGGTATTTGGTTGGTTATCTCTTTTGCTCTGAGTTTTGGGTACTTATTTGTGTACAGGGTTTTGTAGGCTGGGCAGCCTTTGTAGTTAGCAGGATGGTCACCTTGACAGTGGATGCACTTCGTTGGGGTTTCCGGTGATTTAGCGCACTGGTCAGTGGGGTGTGTACCTGCACATTTAACACAGCGGAAGGTATGGTTGCAGTATTTCTGCGTGTGACCGCACCTTTGGCACCTTTTACACTGCACTATCTCTTTTTTAACAAGCGGTGGTTCGAATTTTACTATAGAATTCATTAACCGGCTGTTTTGGTATATTTCCTTGTTATTCGACTTTTGTTTTAAGTCGATAAAGAATAGGGATAACGGGTCTTTCGAGATTCTATGCCTTATGTTACTGACGTTGATTACTTCGTGGCCGTGTTTTAATAGTTCGGATTTGAGTTCATCCACGTCCGCTGAGTGGCGGATGTTGCGTAGAACCACTCGGAAAGGTCTTTCTTGTTTGAGTTGATAATGTATGAAAGTTGGCGTTCATGGTCTTGAGCAGTTTGGTGAGCCTTCTGTATGCGTCAGCATTTGTCGGCAGGATTTTCACTTGATTATTTTTGATTTTAAGGTTATAGTCCTCTTTGGAGATATCTCTCTTCCTCTATGGACTTAATCATCGTTTGTATGTCGATGCCATCGTCAACAAATAGTGGTGGAGGAGGGGAATTTCTTTGGGTGTATTGGTTTGTTGGCAGATCAGCGATTTCCATGGAGTCGTTTGCGATTTCCAATATGGTGTACCTGTTGTAGTTGTTGATTGTTGGCTGTTCAAACTGGGTGGCGTTTATGTTTGTTTTTGGTGCTTCTAATTTCCTTTTCTTTAGGTTTTTAGTGCCATTGGTACGGGGGGATCTGTTGTACTTTTGCCACGGAGGAGGTAGCGCGGAACAATTATGGGTTTGCTCAGGAGAGCCTGGTCGTGATTCCTGGGCCATCATCGAACTAGTTAATTCAAATTGAATAACTAGTCGAGGGGCTATGGGGCTAGTATTCGGGTAGAGGTTCGAAGTGTGGGATTTTTCCTCTAAATGATAGGAAACACTTGGCTGTGTTCACTTTCGACGAATGGGTGACACGTGTTGTTTTACGAACTTCTCAGAGCACTAGACACACGTCTGCACGCTTCGGCACTCAACAGCGAACTCGCCCCACCATGGGTCTTGGCATTTTTCATAGTTAAGGTCCTTCAGACCATACAAGTATCTTTTATTTTAAGTGCCCCTTTTACATTTATTGTTTACTACGGGCTAACACGGGAAAGTTGGTTTTCCTTACGTTCGGTATCTTTCGTTAGCAACTTTCTCTCGACTGTCTGGACCTACGGAATCCAACTATGAGGAACAGCAAGTAACTCTAACATTGAAATGCTTCAACGCTTCCAATCGAAAACGCTAAGATCCCTAATAGATGCACCCTGGTATGTTACCAACGAAACAACACATCGCGACCTCAAGATACCCACAGTCAAAGAGGAAATAGCAAAATATAGCGACAGATATAACAAAAGAGTCAACAAACACCGAAACCCCCTAATCACGGAACTACTTGATACGACGGACCAGATCCGCAGGCTGAAGAGACACTACCCGCTAGACCTAAACACTAGATTTAATTAGATACTTATACTAAATAATATTTTTTTATCTATTAAGTAATATTTACCTACTTATAACAAGTACTTATAAATTATACTTATCCATAATAAGTATTAACTATTATAAATAATTAGCCATGTCACTGCGCCACGCCAGAAAAATTACTGAAAATTCTCAATGCGAGAATTGATTGTAAATTTTAATAAATAAAATAAAAAAAAAAAACCCATGGTGGGTCATGAAGTCTATTGAGGGTACGCGCCAGGGATGTGTAGACATCTGGCTACCATCTTGCCCGCGGTGTGTGGCCTGGTCTCTGATGTGGATTGATGTTACAAGCGCATAGTTCTCATCAAGCAGTGAATGCTAGAAACGTCAATTCGCCTTCGGTCCGTTATTTTCATCTACACAAAGAAGGTGGCATACGTGATCATAGGCGCGAACGGTGGCGTGACCCGAACGTAGTGAGAGTCATCTCCGATAGAAGACAAAGAAAACGATCGAAGGGCAACAGTATCATTTGAGGATTCAAACGGAATGCATCGAGAGGTTCAGACGATTAAAATTAGTCGCTTAGTCTAACGAATACATCAAGAGATATCATAAAGTCGGGTCGAATTATTGTAACAAATTAATTCTATCATCGGTACATAAATTGTGACGTGCTCATTATATAATCTTAAATATTGTTAAATATACAAGTTTTATATTAACGCTATTAATTCAGTGTTAAACTCATTTAACTACCTCTGTTATCTTAATCGAAACAGGGGAACGACTAATTCGCGGCGTCGATTATTAGAATCGTAGCAAGAATTTACGCCTCTCGCTGACGCGCTTCCTCATGATCGCGTCTCTCCGCAAACGGTCGTAACAGCTGTTTGGTTGTATAATTTATAATAAACGTTCGATTCTAATAACATACAGATGGAGATTTCTACAATATTATCAAAGAAAACATGTAAATTAGAACGTTGAATTCTTAACGAGTGACTAATTGAAATAGTCATTTATGGGTTACTCAATGTAAAAATTTGAAAGAGTCTATTGCTTTGAGAATCTGAAAGAAGTATCGAACAATGGAGTATATGAACCGTATTAAGTGAAGTCCTCCAAAGTTAACTTGAAGCGTGTCTGAAGTAGTCTCTAATGCTTCCAAAGGAACTTTGGGCTTTTGATTTAAAAAACTATTCACTTCGCCCTTAACTGCATTCTCAACTGATTCAACTCTTCTGGTACAATAAAGTAACAAAAACGAAATTTTTCCTCATTCTCTTTTGATCGAATTCTCGTAAAACTATTGTAAAGGAGCGATTACTCTATCTAAGATTTCGAACACTCTGATTTATCTTCAGAGTAAATTGCATTAAAATGACCCTAATACTAAACTGTATGTAAAATGTCTTCATATAATTCCTATTTCCATTTGAAACTATGGTTTCAACTGCAAATTTACTCGTTCTTTCACTTAATTTATACTAAAACGATGAATACACACGTAGTGTAACAAAGGCGATTAGTGATTATACTCTAAGCTTGATTTATGGCCTGTAGAATAATCTGATTACATTCTACATTCGATTGTGAATTTCCGCAATTTACCGAATCGTACATACATGATATTGACATAGGGGAAACGACATGTAGTACAATATCACTTACTATTTATTACCCTACTATAACTAACCGTAAAGTAGAACGAGCACAATTTAATCTCCATTGCTTCATACAACTGGAAACCTGTAGATCTACGATCCTCATATATTTGATAAATAGACTTGCCTGAGTGTCCTTAAATTTGGAGGAAAGGAAGTTAAGGCTTTCCAGATCGCAGGTTAATAAAATTATGGATTCTCAGGTCTATTTGGATTTCAAAGGATCAAAATTCTATCACCTACATTAAAAAACTTCTGACAATATATAGTAGCTACAAAACGTATTCGCGCATCTTTTGAAAATTTATGCACCAAAAGATTAAATTATAATACCTACGTCGTAACATAAAATGGAAAGATTCTCGAACAACGGAAGATTATAATTCAGCAACTCCGCTAAAAACCTTGCAAATCGTCTAAAAAGTTGATAAAAATCAAAGAAGCAACAAAATTAATTTAACGCCTGGTAACGTAGAATCGAGGTATCCTCTAACAACGAATACTTAGCCACAGAACAACATAATAACTGCGCTTCTGTGCAAAATATTTCCGCAACAAGCAACACAGATACTACCAAGCAAAGTATGCTTTATCTTCGCTCTTTTATGCTCCCGTTTTTCGTACCTAACTGCCAGCGTAGAAGCGGATTGTAAAACTAGCGAGAGCACAGCGGAAAAACGATTCAGAAACAGGAAGCAGCAATGAAGAGGAGCCGGTCTGCCGTAAAAATTCGTCTCGATCCGGACGCGACATATAAAATATCCAAGCCAGTAAATACGTAGAAGCGAGTCGATTCAAAAAGCGACATACTCGTAGCAGCAGCGGCGGCTGCCACCCTCGACAACGGGCTGAGGGGGCGTTTATATCATACACGCTTGCACGTCGTAAAATTTGGAATGTTGCCCGACTATCTAGGTTAAGAGTGCCCACTCGGGTTGCGGCAGTACGAAGAAAAATGCTCGGCATCGTTCGTGGCCGTTGGATCGCATACTCGCCATCCTAAACTCTTTAATCGATTTTCAACCTCCAATTTCATCGACCTCCGAATCCTTGATACATCGATGCGATCGTTTGATACTGAACAGAAGAACGAAAGAAGGAGTGGTTACCGAACGTATGATAGGCTCGATATCGATGAAACACGATTCTTCTTGTTTGAATTAAGAATCACCACGGTCTTCTAGATTTCCCGATGATGAGTTGTTCTGGTTTCAGAGGCAATTCTCGCGTGTTCTTTCATTTTTGCTACATATCTCAGACTATTTTTTTCTCAAGATTTTGAGGACTGAATAATGTCAAATGCTCTTTTATAAAAATTCGTGCTTCATTGTCCGTTATTCAAATAAAAGTGTAGCCGAATAAATGAATGTAACATGAATGTAATTACCATGCATACGTTTATTTTTAACAGCCCTCTCTGAATAGAATAAAGTTCTTTTTACCATACACACTAAGAATTAATAGAACAGGCTTTACATTTGAAAAAGTAGTTCACCAGTGAATTGCGTCACTAGTTGATATAGTTAGACGCAGAACGGTATTAATAACGACTCGCCGAGTTATATTCGTTTAAAAATCGAAGAAGTCATAGTATTATTAGACAAGCCAATAAAATAACGAGACGAAAGAGACCTCTGTACAGGAAGAATTTGAAATTTCATTATTGGGAAAGTTTCAAATTACATAGCATCAAATATGAATTTGACACGAAGTCTTCGTCACCGAGCAGCTCTTGCGAAAAATAAAATAAAGTTTCGTGCCTCTCTATCATTTTTCTATATTTGAGCTAAATTTTAAAATTCCCAGTTTCAAATGAAAAACGAAGTAGCTCAGCTTAGATAGTTCGAAGCCACATGAATAGCTGGCTTAAATACTCGAAGGTACTTGTCCGAATCGTGAGTAACAGCAGCTGCTCGTATATCAAACGTCAGTAAGCCGGATTTATTACGTTTCGAAGTTTAACAATGTCCAATGGAGTCCGGAGAAATCGGCGTGACTTTAAGGGGAGTTCACAATGAGGTTCCACTGACGAGGCCAGGTTCGATCACGGTCCAGTCGGGAGTTAGCAGCGGAGTAGTTTATTGGTACCGCGCGTTCTTCGATTTATCCGAAAAAAAGTAAAGTCCACGCCAGACGGCTCGCGAACGACCAATAAACAGCTGCGGTCTCTTTCCGCACGTTTGCAACACTATTGCTGTGCAATTTATGATTTTTGTCATGACAGATTTTAGAGTTTACGAAAATATATAACAATGGACGTTATATTGAAGATAGTTTGATAAAAACGAGTCATTCACGATGGTCTTTAAGACGAATCGTCAGAGTTGATTGCTCTCCTAATGCTTCGTTTCGTTGCCGTAGCCAGCAAATGTTGACACGCTATCGTATCGTGGATTATTCGTGTAATTTACACCGATATCGCGCAACCTGACCGAAATCGATTATTTGCCACGTTTAACTTCCATCAGCACCCAACCAACCGTGTTTATGCACTCGACAGTTGTAATAGGAATTGCGTGCAATTAGACGCATACTGCAATGATACAACTTAACGCCCTGTAGGAGAATATGCTTCTCTATTGTTAGTTGCCGACAGTGCAATCACGCGGGAAATTTATTTTCCACAATGTCCGGCATACACGGTGCCCCTTTTATACACGTATCTGTATGAAATACACCTAAGTGTTTATCTCTATAAGACACGCTGTATTTCGTTTGAAAGCGTTTCAATGTTACTAAAACTACGTTGGATATCCTTTCGTCGTGTTTTTGTTCCGTAGACACACTGAATTGTAGAAAGCATCGCCAATAACTTAAATTTAAAGCGTTTTAACTTGCATTTAACATTTGTATACGTATTTAAGTAGAAATTTTTTTTTTTTTTTATTTATTGAAATTTACAATCAATTCTCACATTGAGAAATTTAAGTAGAAATGCGCAGAAACTCAAATAGATAATCCAAAGAGTAGAAATTCGGATAATAGATTCTACGGTAATTAGTTGCTTGCATGATCGAGCTTCCGCGTTAAAAACCAATGTTAGCCTTTTTCAACTGGCAAACTCGAATACCTTTCTTCATCCACTTCCCTCTAACACTCGAAACTACTCCCATTTTTTATCCTCTCTTATTGCTTCCCTGATACTCGCAACAGAATCCCTGCAATCATCTCGTAACGACAGAAAATAAGCAAGATGATCGATGAAATGCGAAAAAACGAAACGTTAAACGAGCGGCAATTAATTAAACGCGGAATTCTGGAGGGAAAAGGTGGCCACTAAGAACTGCATCGTTGCTAATTATTCGGTAGGGAATCTTCATCGTCCGAGGAAGATACAGCAGGCTGAATCACTGAAATTAGGTTGCGAAGTGGAAGACGAGTGTCATTATTATAAGAGGCGCGAAGGGGCGCGGGGAGGAGGGGGTTAATCGGATTTGCCGGTCGAGCAATTCAGTCGACTCGAGAACTGGCAACATCGTTCAATTTGCATAACGATGTAATTTAACGCATATCTGCCTGGTCAAAATGCTTCTTGCCTGTGAACGTAATCATGGTTCTTGTGTTTACACAGCTTTCAAATTTTCCCGATAACCTCGTACGCTAGGATCCGTGTTTTCCGTATAATTTTAACACCTGGCTTTCGCTAGCGGCGCTCAAAATTTCAGGATTCTAGTGGAAGGGATGGTAAGTTGAGCTTTTGAATTTCTCGAAGATTTACTGTTACGTTGTTGACTTATTAAGCAAGCGATTAGTATAGTAGACAACTACATATTGGAAAATGCTTCACGTAGCGAGTGAAGGTAGTTCGCAAACTCCTATTATACAAGGGGAGTCAAAAGTGAATACATGCCTTAACAAAAACAACTTACCTACGGACTTACCTATGCTTCTCACCGTTAATTTGTATTTATACATATCTTATTCTCTTTTCAATTAATTTTCAATTCCTGCCAAATGTATGTAAGAATTGTTTATTAAATTTCGTGCATCCAAGGTACAAATACCTTTGTAGCCAGCGTATGTGCGAATACCTTTTGTACTCAACGCGTTTCAGTAGAATATTCCTTGCAATGTAGCGCGGAGAAGCGAATGAACTTATTGCACGACCTAATAAAATAACCAAAAAGTAGAGAAAGAAAAAAAGATAAACTTTCGTTTCTTCATCGAACTGCAATGCTTCCCGCAATTAAGTCTGGAAGGAAGGCACGATTAGAAGGCAACCATTAAAGAAGAAGCCACGTCCACGTGTGCTGTAAAAAGAGCAAGAAATGCGCAACGAAAAGGGAGAAGAGAAACTGCTCGCTTGCACGAAGGCTCGCTTCTAATAAACCTTAATGTTCTGCTGGAGATATTAGCATCGTCGGTAACGACGGGCAACGTCGCGACGCCGGGTGTCGGCGGTTTCCACGGCAGGCGACAAAAGAGCAGCCACCCTTTCAGCGTTTTTTCTCCTGCCACCGCTAGGTCTCA
The DNA here is from genome assembly GCF_040668555.2 of Bombus flavifrons. Classification (NCBI taxonomy): domain Eukaryota; kingdom Metazoa; phylum Arthropoda; class Insecta; order Hymenoptera; family Apidae; genus Bombus; species Bombus flavifrons. The sequence continues at coordinate 1,966,952 of NC_138455.1, read as the reverse complement.
CTCTTTTTCACTGCTATTCTAGAAGTACCTCAGGTAAGCTCATTGCCGCTGCTTACAAAGCTTACCTACCCCTCGTCATCGTCGTCTTCTTTTTCTACCACCTCCACCTACCCTTTTTTCATCCGTGCACTACGTCTTTTTTCATCCTTTTTCACCTAACGTCTCTTTAGCTCTTTTTGGAAACTCGACGAGCGGTATCGTGTGGGTCTTGTTGGATTTTTTCTTTTTGTTGTTGTTGTGTAGGTTCCTTGTTTCTTCGACCCGTTCATTTCAACGAGATGTAGCGGACAGTGGGGAATTTTTGGCGTTTTTACAAAATTTGTCCTTGATGGCTGGTTAATCTTGGTGTGAACGATAGATAGAATAACGTAGATATAAATACTATTCTTTTATGAGGATGATAGCAAAATTATTTTAGGTGATCGTTAGGTGTTTGTGCTTTTTTTACAATTTATCTTCGACATATGGTTGATCTTTACTTGGTTATTAGATTATTGACAATAAGCATATTGCGGGTCCATGAGAATGTTATCTATTCTACAATTTTTTTCTTTTTCTTCCAGTTGAATATATTTGATGCTATTCTTTTAATTCAACAGCTGGGAAGTTAAATAAAAGATGAACGGTAACACGAAAGTTAATTAATACGTTCGATTTAAATTCCTAGGAGATAAGAAAGAATGTAATCTTACACGTGCAGTAGATTTTAAGTAAATTAGATTTCATAGATTTGTAGTGTTGTTGTATAAGTTAGGACAGGTGTTACACTGGAAACAGTTTAAGGGAACAGAGCTATCGGTGATGAGAACCGACCGCCGATAGTTTTCTGTTTAGTTTTAAGGTCAGCAAACGATGACGAGCTGGTGGTCACGTGCAGTCCTTGCGAGTGTCACGTAAGCTTGAGGGTTGAATGATCAAATAAAATAGCTGAGTCGTAACACAACTATCAATTTTGCTTTTATTAAACTTTATTATGAATTCAGCAATCACAATGGAATACACACTGAATTAACACACATAAATCACAAATCACTCCAACAACTTTATGTAAAACTTAGTTACACTGATACGTTAAGTACACAACTGGTCTAAGGGTAGAAACCGGTAAAGATATGTTGACTATTCTAAGGATACAGAATAAGTGAAGTTTTACTAACGATACTGTGTCTGAGGAAAGCTAGGGGTGGGTGTGTCTAAGGACACGGGACTATAACTTTGTTGATGACAATTTTGGTTAGGAAAGTGAGAGCAATAGACATCGCTTCCGATTGGATAATAAGAAGGTTGGTGGACCTGGAAGAGTTTTAGCCGCCCTCGAGAGAAAGTTGCTAACGGAAGATACCGAACGTGAGGAAAACCAACTTTCCCGTGTTAGTCCGTCGTAAACAATAAATGTAAAAGGGGTACTTAAAATAAAAGATACTTGTATGGTCTGAAGGACCTTAACTATGAAAATGCCAAGACCCATGGTGGGTCCTTAAGACTATTGAGGATGTTACACGGGGCACGTAGGCTTAGGTCAAAAGGGATGTGCATGGGTGTGTGTGTCTGTATGTTACATTACACAGCGAGTGCGGGCGGATGTCTATTTTTACCTAGCAATAAAATAATAGTTCAACCTCCCGTAACAATCATCCGCTCTATAGTCCCTACAGATTTTACTATTACTTATTGTCAATAAATTAATTTACATGTTTACAATAAATTTAAGAAATATTCTGCAGAAGATGAAGAAGAATTGTAGAAAAATTTTCATAAAATATATGTATATGAAATATTAATGAGGAAATTATCAATGATTTAACGTCAAATATTTCATTTTATTACGTACAAGATTTTATTTAATGCTCATAAGAAATTATTTGAGCAGGATTTCATGTAATTTTTTATATATTCACGTGCTCTTATGATGAATTTTATTGCATTGCTATGGCGGACGTATTCGAGAGACTTTCCACAGCATGTAAAAGTTGTTGATTATTACTCGCACCTCGACCTGGAAACTGCATAAATCTGCCCTCGAAAAGGTAGTTAGTGCAATTAGAGGCACGCGAGCAGTTCTTTGCAAATTTCCACGATGAGCTCCGCAATTTTGCACCGCACGGATGTTCATACTTTTAAAGCCTCTACCATTGTCTACTTACACGACTGTACAGTATATTTCTACTCTGAAGAAGAGGCACGAAATAACAATAATAATAACGTACAATTATATTCAGAAACAAAAAAGGGAAAAGTTATTAACAGTACTATATTACCATTTTAAATATATATTTTTTCTTTAACAACATTCAATTAGTGCACGGTTTTGCTCATTTTTAACCAGTTATGGTATTCGTATTATTTTTCTCAGTTTCCGATGTAAAATTGCAATTTAATGTACAATCGAACGTGATAGGATTTCCTACTTAATTTGATAAATATTTTATCATTATAATCCCTGTGATACCAAATAAATCTTTATCAAGTTAACTTATAGTTAACTGAATGAAACAGTCTCCAATTTGGAAACACAAAGCGTCCGATATTAATTAAAAAAATCAGCGAAGCTGTATCATGGAAAATTCGCGAAGCTTGGCAATTTTTTAACCGCTGCTGGGTTTAACAATCGGAAGCCTCTGGCGATACTTTTATTGTGTCATCCACTGCGTAGATTCATGTGGCTCGAAAATCCACGTACGCAGAAGCTTTTCTCGCAACGAACAACACCGGGTGCGTTCATTCGTCGCGGCAACCGCTCCTAAATCTTCAGCGAAATATGCACAACAATAGCGATGATAATAAATTCACGCGAGGACATTAATTAGCGAATGCGTTGCATGGAGATAAAAGTCTCGTTTTATCGAGATGCTCATTTTGAAAACGTATCGCACTTTCGTACCTAGAGACATTTGTAAGTTTAGAACGCAGATGAAAACATGCAGACGTATCACGGTACAGACAATCTTGGTTAATGTGTCTTAATCTCAATGGTATACAGTGTGCGCTGTGCACAGTAAGGAACCACGACTTTTGAACTGACTCAAATGATATGTTTATACTATACAGTTTAGTTGTCTTAGGTAGTACTATATATTGAGGACTAAAAATTACTTTTACGTATAAATTATTACTGTAAAATTACTTGAAACAATATAAAAATCATATACATTCTACATTCCTGTGTTCAACGAATTTGCAATTTTTCTTTATCCTTGGTAAAACGTTAAATTTCCGAATAATTTTATTTTTCATAATTATTTTACATAAACCTCCCCTTTCTGGTTTAAACGAACTTCCGATTTTGCATTGTATTACATTTTCTAATACTTTCATTCTTCTCAAAATTTACACTGCATGTACAACATAAAATTCATAAAATATACTATGAATTTTCGAATATTTTCGTTGAAATGTCATTTTTCTGTATGCTTATAGAACTGGAATTTATACAATTTTATGCCGAGGTAATAGATACAAGGCCTTCGCAGTGTGCAAATATTAAAGTTTGGGTTTTATTAAAATTTCAAACAAGTCAGAATATTTCAAAGAATTAAATAATACCTCTGCATTGGCTTTGGAATTTTAGTAATAATTGTAAATTGAAGCAAAATACGAACGCGGAAACGTTTTCTGACGCAGTTAATTTTAATAATGACTGCGTACTTTATATCTGAAGCTTTGACAACTCACTTGTTTCAATTTCTCCGGGAATATTTTTGAGATGAATATACATTAATGTACATTAATTACTCATTATTGCAATGAAATATTTATATAAAAATATTAATAATTTTAATTTTAATACAAAATATCTTTAATATGTATATACGTACATAGATATGGAGTAATTCTATAGATCTCCTTAAAAGAAATACTTGTAGCGGCACTCGGCAGTAAACATTTCAACGGTTTCTGTCCCGTGGCTCGCCACACGCAGGCCCTATTCTCCGGGTAGGATGATTACCAGATATCGATGCATCTCCACAGTACATGTGCAGCTAGCCTGAGGACCGTTATAAACATTAAGATCTAGTTACCTAAAGTCCTTCAAACAGACAAACAGTCTTTATCCCAACTACGGGTAGATAGGGGAAATCTATTTTTCAACGAACGACACTTCCCGCTAGCAACCTTCCCTCAAGGACGGCTAGCATCCTTTTCTAGCCACCAACATGGAAATTGACCAATTATCAGTAACGTCAATTTCCCTCACTTTCCGGACGAAGGCTTTTCTCGACGAATCCGACGATCTCGTGTCCTTAGACACACCCTATCATAGTTTTCCTCTGCAGCATCATCGTTTTTTTTTTTTCTATTTATTTATTTAAATTTTACAATTTGTCCAGTAGGACATTTGGTAAAATGTTATATCTTGGTGTTGTAATAATATAACATGTGGGTGGTTAATCCCAGCGAGGTACCATCTTCGTGTTTGTTAGGTTATGTCTTTTGTGAGATCTGTTGGATGTTTCCTTTTTCGTCTTCTTTCCATGTTTGATGTGTTGACCGTTTCCGCTGCCAGCCGATTCGGGTGTATCATTTTGACGGAAAGTCATTCCCTCGTGAGGTCGTATTGGCGAGTTACTTATCGTCTTTACGCTCGGTAGATATTCCACGTTTTCACAAAGAGTTAGCTTAGTAATACTTGTACCGTAGCCAAGCAAGTCGAGTACGACTTAAGCTTTGGAAGAAAGCGCATTCTGTTATCTAATTACCACGGTTACTTGTCAAATTCTGCAATAACCGTATTTGCACTAGTCAATGTCTTCTCTATTGCATAACAACAATGTGTAATCCAAATGAAGATTCGTTTCACGCCCCTAACCCTAATCATAATGTGAACCCAACATATATATATATGTATAATATGAATTGAAAAAGCAAGCAGAAACGACAAAGAGTCTGTCTCTTGATTTTTTTAACCGTTTAAAGCAAGAGTCGCTAACCTAGATTCGCAGTTGGGTGTAAAATTTCAGAAAGGGAAAGAAAGGAAATGATATTGTTATCTGTTTTGTGCAATACAAGGGAAACAATTTCATTAAATTTAGAACGAGCTCTGTTTTTTTCCGTGATAACTATTTTCTAGCTATCTTTTTTCCACGAAAGACAAATCCACTATTCGATTATTGAATTAATCAATTATTCGAATTGGAAACAGCTCTCTGAAACTTCGAAATTAAATCAAAGAGAAATTATAAATGGTGAACGTTTTAAGTAATGCAAACGATGTTTCTTACGGATGAGCGATAAGCAATTTTGTTTGGCTTCCAGCATCTTCTTGTGAAACGAACGAATCATTGGAAAACAAATATGAAGATTTAAAGGGAATTATTCATACGTTTAATTAACAGTACCTTTGAATTTATAATTTAATTTTGTGAACGAATTATTCTGAAAAGTTATTAATGGCTCTGAATGAACTATGTCGATATGGTCGTTTTAATTACGAACGAAAGGTAGCGCGTATATTCTTTCCCTTTTTATATCAATTTGTATTTTATGCCGTTTCTTGTTAAAATACTTAAAAACTTAATTATATACATATAACTTATAATTATATAATGTTAATGTATACAATATAATAAAATACATATAACTTATATTTATATAATGTTAATGTATATGTTTGTCTATATACTTATACATAGATATACATGATTTCTTAATTACAATTATAGATATTTCGTATCTATATACTTACACAATATTATAGTTTATATTCATAATATAAAAATATCGAACAGATTAAAGATAAATAAGAAAAATCATTAATAAATTCTGAACACCAAGAAAATTAAAATAGAAATACTTTATAATGCAAATGAACTTTTTATTCAGAAGTGATTTCTTATATTTGATCAATTAATTGATAGGGAAGTTTGTTACCATGTTAATTGTCATTTCAGCGTGTATTGTCCCACAGATTTAGTCACACCAACACGACGCGACGCGACGTCAGCTTTCCGAATGTGGCACTGTACGTATATTTGCAGAAACCGTTTAACCGTTGAGGGACTGTCAGATGTTTGAGTTTGCAAGTACTTTGTCTCCGATTACATACAAGATACCGATATTATGGTATAACGGTATTAATCCTACCTATTACGTTATTAGCTCAGCTAATTTTCATGACTTTATCATAGGGTTGTGAAATTCAGTATGTACAAGAATTTTTCACCACAAGATTAATGGACGATCGATATATATACGTACGTACGTACGATATGGAATTGCTGTAGATGCTTCTAAATGCAGCATTACTTCAGATATATTTCTAAAGATTCTAATTTTCAAATTTAAAGGAAAATGAGACAGATCTGAGAATTGGAAAACGGCTTGTCAAATGTATTTAAAATTCACAATTTTTACTGCGAACCCTTATGCATTTATGAGAAATTTGAAGATGTAAAAATGCACACACCACATGCATATAATATGCGTACGTATAATATGAGTATATAAGATATTTAAAATAGGATACTTGTTATTATGTTTAGTAAATAAAGAAATTTTCTGTCTAGGTTCCATCTTTTTAACATTTTGACTGCCACGTTGGTCATGTATCACCGGCCACGGTTTCTCCTGTGACGCCACGGTGGTCATTGGTGACCGGAGCGCTTAAACTTCTTACAATTGTAAAAATTGAATGAAAATTGACAGTTAGGGCATTTTGAATATAATCGATAAATAGAAGATACTTTGAAATAAAAAGTGCCCCATTGAACAATTAAACATTTTTATTAGAACATCAATAAAAAAAATAAATATAAATAGAAGATACTTTGAAATAAAAAGTGCCCCATTGAACAATTAAACATTTTTATTAGAACATCAATAAAAAAAAAAAGAGAACAAATCTTGCATCTAACGGTGCACTGTATTTGCATCCATTGAGGGGTAATCTACGAATATTATTATAAACACAGCTTAGAAAATAATCGTAAATGCTGCTTTATAATCATATAATTGAAGTTAGAAGTGTGAACATACCTTACTATTGTATGTAGAATGAGCAAATACTGTTTACTAATACCTTCTACACGTTTCAACAATATATTCTGGATGTTTTATTTACGACGAAATAACAAATACGAATAATTTGTTGAAATAAACGAAGCCTTGTTATAATATGTCGCTATCAACTATTACCACGGCGCCACGGTGGTCACCCGTGACCACCAATAAACGGTCCATTGGGGAACAATGTTGTCTTACATAATCAATTTATTATTATTTTGCCGTTATATGCTTTGTATAATAAAAATACTCCCGTGGCATCTTGAGCGAAACGTGTAATTTCGGCGTGGCAGTCAAAGTATTAATTATATTTGCAAAAATCTGAATGTTCATAAATATCCGCAGTCTATCGATGACAAAGAATCCTATTCTTCCTATAGTATCAGAAATGAGCAACGTCAGATACTTTCAGGCTGCTGTATCTTCAAACTGTATTACATATGTAATAGTCTTCGACCATTTTCCCATTTTCTGTCGATCAAACTTGCATTAAATCGTAAATTCGGCTTGATTCCAATGCAGAAATGAATTCTGCAATTGTTAGTATTCATCGAAGATAATCATTCAATGAAATGCCAGACTGCAACTGAATCGTACTTCACGAGCCTTATCGCGTAGGGTTCTACTCTTTTAATCCTCTTCGAACATCAGTTAAGCGTGAAAGATCCCATAAAAACTCGCATTAAGCGAAGATTAAGCGGTGGAAAAAATCTTCCGCCTCTCGGATTGCCCTCCTATCTTCATCTCGATGGATCTTGTAATTTAAATTCGAATAAACTATTCGTCCTTTTCTTATCCGCGACGATCGGAGGCGCGTTAACGCGCGTTACACTTTCAGTAATTAATTAAGCGCATTGTATGATTTCTTCGATCATCCCAGATCGTTGCAAGTAAAATGGCCGGATCCTTTTATAAAACTTTTAACTTTGTATAACTTTATTGAAAATAGTATTAATAAAAATATAATTCAACAGTTTCTACATATCTCGATTCAGATATAATAAAAATCTTTGATTAGCCATTATTGATCAAATTTTGGTGCATTATCGTTCATAGTCGTATTTTGATATTTAGATCGAAATATATTTTTCAATGAATTCTCGTTATTGCATTCCATTTTGTAAGATCTAATGGTGAAATAGAATCTCGCAGATTTGCTTTGATATTTTTTTCATTGCTGGTTTCATGTATCATCTGGTACGTAAACAAAATTTTCTATTTTTAGTTTTTCGATTTCTGTAGCTTTAAATTGTGTTTAATATCTCGATATTACGATGGCTCGTGACAAATCTTTTCTCCTAAAATATTCCACGCAATAATTGAGGGATTAACATGGCCAATATTCTGCAGAAATGCAGGTAAATTTGGTTCCAACCAATGTCGCGTCGTTTTATCTTTATAACCTCGTGGAGATTATCGCCGAAATGCTCGATATTTTCCAGAAAACGGAGTACGATTTAAAAGTACGTCATTTTTAGCTATTTTTATATTTTTTGCTTCGACGAAACATCTGATCGAACGATCCATTTCCTCTGCCTTATTAGTAGTTCTCATCATTTACGGGTTATAATCATATAAGACGATCTGCAGCTACACGCTGAAACATCCGACAAAATGTGTTCGTGTTACCGATTATTCCCCTTGGCGAAAAATGGGCAAGCCAGCTTCCTGATTCAATATGGATATTACGTTTTTACACGAAGGCTTTCGATCGGTATTTTAAAAGGTGAAAGATTGAAGAGCGCTAACACTACGTGAAACACCGTCGATTAAAAAGGAATATATGCTCGATATAGTGCTGCAGATTTTTACGGTCTTTCGAATTACATGTTTTTCTCTTTTTGTTATTCCTTTTAAAGTTTTTTGTAGCTCTGGTAGAAATACAGAGCTCGTAATATTTTTAAATATCGTTGTTATTTTACTCAACATTCAAGTTTCTATGTTTTTAATTATACATAGTTCTTGTAACCGATGTATCTGTCATTTATTCGGACGTTTAATTCGAATTTCTCATAGCCTATTGTATATTCTTATTAATTAATTGTTCCTTAATTTTGAAATTAAAAATATAAAAATTACTGTAATTCTTGCTCGCTGCTTTCGAATGATAATATACTCAATCCTTTGTGTCCCTTCAAACGATTACAGTTGATCGATAATTCGCAAAAATATGGAACGCAGCAGCGACGAGAGAATCGAAAACGGCAGCCCCTGTGTGTTTGTCTTGCCTAAAAGCTTGCAATGACACGGCGATAATAAAATACCGAACGATAATTAAACCACTCGAAAACGAACAAGGGAAACGGGCGAAAGAAGCTATGGGCGCCAGTTCAAGCGCAGTGAATTCCTTTTGTTTCAAACTAGGCGCCAATGATGCGTGCGCACGCGACGGTATAAATCACGTAGCCGGGCAAAAACATTTATTCGGCACACGGTAAATCCACGCGAAATCTTTTTATCAGACTTGCTTTTGTCCGATAGCGGAGATCCCCATACGCGCGTACCGAGCCGCGATTATTCGTGTAATCGCGAGTTCCGCGTGTACGATACCATCGTACGCGACCCATAGTCGTGCTCGTCGCTACGATGATAAATGGGAGAATATCTTGGCTATGTTCGATCGATAAACCGGCTACGTTATTCTCTCTTAACTCCCTCCGTATCCGAAGACGAGATTTCTTGCGATACAACGTCGTTCATGCGACTTGTATCATACTTATACCACTGTATAGATTCACATATTTACCTTAGAATACTTATATATACACTCAGTCGCTACAATCCCTACAATCGAAGATACTGAGAACAATAGTCAACGCCCCATGGTATGTCAGAAACGAGGATATACGCAAAGACTTAAAAATACTAACGGTCAAAGGTGAAATCAGCAAGTACGCAAAAAAATACATGGAAAGAACGGCAACACATCAAACAAGCTGGCTGCTGAAGCGAGTAAAACTCTTATAAAAAGAAGACTAAAGAGAAAACACCCCACTGACCTCGCTAAAGAAATAAAATAGACAAACTCGAAGATGGTATCCCGTTGGGGGTAGGTATCCACATGTTATTTAGCAATTAAGCTAGAAAAATTTACCGAATGTCCAGCTGGACAAATTGTAAAGTACAAATTAAATAATGATAAAAAAATTTTGTATATCTGACGTACCAAAGAAACTTAAAACGCAGTTCGTCATGAAGTTACTTAGACAGAGTGACTGACGAAAGAATTTGTGCACTCATTGACGGTATCATGACTTGTAAAATTTGGAACGACTTTGAAAATGTATTCACAAGGTACATAATATTTAGAGCTGGTATATGTTTCACAGAGATCAGAAAAATATTTAGGCAAACCATCGTTCGCGATAAGAGATCTCGGTATTCAGTAGGACCATTTTTAAATTTTATCACGTATTTCACACGATTATTCAGGCTGTATACCAATTTTTCATATAACTGATGTTACTTTGTTTCGTCTAGTAAGTTTAGCAAGTTACTTTTCGTGCTTATCTTAACTATTTTGTATTCACATTACTATATGGTGGAATAGTTCATTTCTACTCGACTACTTGTTATTTTTAGATAACATTGTTCCAATAGTAAATATTAAAATAGTCAATTCCTAATCGTAGATAAAATTCACGAAACGAATATTTAATGCTATTTTATCAGATTAAGGGATTATAGAAATTCTGAATTAAGCGAAAAAGATAGTATTAAAGTTCTGTGGCAAGTTAACCAAAACATCCGGTAATGTTCGATAATACCAGACAGTGCACGAGAAACGCTGGAATGCAAAAATTGCAGTATTAACGGGGCATGTTGAAATTCAAAGCGAAAATCGATACGCCAATCCCACGGTGAAATAGCGCGAATCAGATGCCCGTTATTCTTGCACGAATTTGATATCTCAACAGTGACTAGACACATTCTTCTTCTGTTCGCTTGAAGTCATTGAACTGTTGCCTGATAGAAACCTTCGCTGGTCATGGTAAAATTGATGAGTGCTTTCTAAAAAAAAAGGAACCAGAAAAAGGGAGCATAAAAGGAGGGATGAAAGAGGGAGCTTTCGCTATGAAAACTGAATACGCGATATCGTCTTTGAAAACTGTGTCTGAGCGGTTTGTTTGAAGATTTATCAATGAATTAAGAAAGATGCAACCGTTTGCCTACTCGCTTCAGAAGCATGTAGATTTGAATTACAAGTGTATTTCGCTGAATAACTCGATTCAAACCTGGTGTTTTTCAAAGTTCAACCCTTTCACTTCCATTTCACGGCAAATTCAATTCATTAAATTAAAATTGAAAATCTGTGTATTGGTTAACACGAAGAGGCTGCAGAGGGTAAAACTACATTTTCGCAAATCTTCAAACTATCGTTAAAATCACACCCTGTCGATCTTGTGCAAATCTTTTGCATCTTGAAGCTTCTGTTTATAAATACAATTTATTAAATTAACATTGAAGATCCATTTAGGGGTTGATATCAAGAAACTGGAGAGAACGAAAGGAAAGTTTCGCAAATCCTCATACTATTGTTACAATCACCCTGTCGACATCGATCCTTTTATTTTATATCGCTAAAATCCATATACGCAGCAACTGCAATTTTAAACGATTTAATAGTTGGCGCGTGTTTCAGCAAAGTTCGCTCCCTCTCGCTCTTCGCTTTGGCGACAATTTTCCTCGCACGATAATTACTCGCGCGGCCATTATAAATGCACAGTACCGAGGAAACATTCGCGTGCTAATCACAAAGTAGGTCGAACCGAATCCCCAGGATAGCTGAACGCTCGCTGCTTATATACGACGCGATTTGCTCGCGATATGAATAATTTATCGGCATCGGATATCGGATAATAGTCTCTAAAATTGACACAGGTTGGAAAGCAGCATTTAGCGACTATTTGACGCACCTCAACGTTCCCAGGCTTCTTATCGTTACATCCTGTAACCGCTCTGCAGTTACGTCGTACGATGCTGAAAGTTTAAGATGTGACCGAGATTCAGTTGACGAAGCACATACTTAATAATGAATTATAGTATTGCCGTGTTAATGGTAATGTTCGTCATGAATATCAGAATCCCCAAGGAATACGTGAAATTCTGTAGAATAAGATAACGATATTTATCTTAACCATAAAAGCAAATGATTAATCTAGTGAAATAATTTTTGTTTACAGAGGCACGAGCCAGAATAAGTGGCCCGTCGGATATTTACGTGAAAACCGGCAGTCTTCTCACGCTCACTTGTCTAATGTCTCAAGGACCTCATGATTTAGGCACAGTGGCTTGGTACCGTGGTAGTCAGCCAGTAGTAACATCTCCGCATTCGGAAAACGACATAAACGGCGAACCTCGCATCGCTGTCGAAACCGAGTGGAGCGATGCCCTCACGTCGAGGTATGTTTCTCTCACTTTCGTTAGTAAGTTATTTTACTATTATAATAGCAATTGCTACTAATATGGAACAAAGAAATATATTTTTTTTTGAGATTATCAATCCTGTTATTATCAATTGGTATTCCATGTATATGAAAATCATGCGTAATAGTCCGTTTTTGTTGACTTTCTGAGTTTAGAAAGATAGTTGAATTTCTATTCTATAGTTCTGTATAGTAATAAATATTTGTTGGTGTTAGAATTTAATCTCGGAATTAAAATTAATAATCTGTGGAAGACACAATGTTTGTGTTGAAATAATATTATGTGATATGTATTAAACAAAAATTACAGAAAATATAAGTGTGTGTTGTGGAATGTAGACAGTTGGCTAGTTATTCTCAGACTGACTTAGTGACCCATTGCCCTTGAAAACGTTTTGAACCCCACTCTCTATGCAGTAATGAGTGTGACCTGTGTAGATGTCTGTGTCGCGGCACGTGCAACGGAACCTTCTAGCAGCTTCTCGATACAAAGCGCTACGCCGTCAAGGCGCGACACCAACGTGCCCAATGTTCCATCCATATCCTTACGCTTCTTCCGCCGAATTCTCGGAAGAGCATGCACGTGCCAGCCGCTGCGGTACATCTAACGAACGTACGCTAGTGGGGATATCGCTAGGCAACGAAGGGAAGAATCCGTTCGATCAATCACCTCATCATCTGTATGCGATTAATATCGTTGTATTCCAACAGTTGGAGTATAAATTTAATCGAATTTTTAATAAATCAATCTTCGTATTGAATTTGAGATAGAAGATAGCATAATGAAAGTTCGTTGAATTATTAATCATTATCATGATAAATAGATAAACCGAAGATGCACTTTCTTGCTAGTGGTAGCTGGTTTCAAAATCAAAAGGATATGCGTCGCTGACGCCAAAAGCAATCTGTATCCTCGTCCGAACTCAGCAACATTGCTCAGATATTGATCAATAGATTAACTGGTTGAACGCATAACCTAAACATAGATAAGCTTTCAATCTCAAAACTAGAACAAAACAACTATATTCGCTGCACTGAACCGAATTTATCTGACCGTACATCTAAATTCACTTATCGAAACTACAGTCATTATTTAACACATTCGTATACGAATCAAGTAAACTAATCACTTGCACCAACTTTCAAAACCGAAACAAGTATATTCATCATATGAGACGCAATACCTACCTTCAAATCTATTCCGGTTAACTACGGAGAAGGACAGTACAGCAGAACTCGTTTATCTGAACAGGTCCCTTCCATCTCTTCTTGTTAGTTCGAATAACAGAATATAACTGTTAGGATTTCAACTGCTTCTCCTTTGACAAATAAAATTTATTTTGCGTACAAACAATAATTACATACGTCAATATATTATCCATATTCTCTATGAATATATTTATTGTAAGAATATTTGAATGCATATTATTGAAATTGTGCTCAACCGTAGTTCGAATAATAAAGATTCAGCACTGACTTGTCTATATAGTGTAAACGTTCTACTGTACATACAGTAGAACCTTAATTACTACGAACACGCGTTACTCGGATTATCATATGGAAATCTGTTTCTTCTTAATTATTTCATAAATATTCATTAAAAACTTTGGACTAAAAATTAGGGATGCGTCACTGAGAAATAATATCCAAATACGAACTCGTTTTCAGTAGAACTGAAATTATCGGTAAGCACATTGAACCCATAAATGACAGTTTTACAGAGTCGGTATTCCGAAGCTGATCTGTGGCGTTAGCTTCGACGCCATCCGTCAAAATTATACTCGTTGATCAACTCATAGCCGCCACGTTAGACGTGTAAATATCTGGGTGACAATTCGACACAGGGAATCTGGCTTGCCCGAGACAGGAAGAACGCGTCGCACGCAATGTCAGCCACTAGACAATTAATTTCTGCTTCTTGAGGCCGTGGCTCTGGTGGAGGTCGGCTGCAGGGTGATCCTCGTCGTAAATTCATCGACGTGAAACGCCAGCCTGACAATCGTCAATCACGTCCAAAAACAGACGCAGTCTGACTGCAATATTCCCACGACACACAAGCGCCAGGGCTTACAAGGGTCGGCTAGAAATGCAGAGCATGCCCGATGCGTCTTCACGGTGCACAGGCTGCCTGACAAAGGACTACCCTGTTTCCTCTATCATCTGAGGACTGACTGGAATCATACCACGTGCTGAGACACGTTGTACTGCTAAGACGTAATACACACGAACAGAGGAAAAGTTATGGTCCCGGATAAAAGAGTTTCTGACTCTCGTATTCGGCGGATTCTCTTTGGCAAGAGAAGATTTTCGTGCGCATCGTTTGAATTAACGCACCAGTTGAAAGCGGTCTTCCTATTTTTCTTTACAAAATCGCAGACGAAATCTGTATCTTCTAAATTTGTATCTACGCTACCTTATTTGTCTATTATTAGATAGATAGAAATAATCTTATGCAAAAAAGTATAGCGGTCAGTACTGCACAACCTTCCTTTATATTTTATTCTTTTTATTATTTCTATTATTATATAATTTATTTTTATCTATTATTTCTGATTATTATATAATTTAAAATTCATACCTAGCCCTTGATATATTCGATCAAACCATCCAATATACTTTCTCGAAAGCTCTTTCTTTCTCCCTCCTCCTCTTTTTTTTATTCTTTCTATTTCCCTATCTTTTTCACTCGATGCAGACATTTCCAGGCGACATTCCTAGGAGACATCCAGACATGTCTACCCAAACCCCTGGATGGCCGTACACTCTTCATTCACACCATGACCTCAGGCATTCTCATATCTGTAACACTCTGAACTACATATATCCTTATTCCCTTCTATTGCTCTGGTTTCAAACACGTTTCACTTGCTTAATAAAAATTCTATCATTCCTATGATAGTAACAATGACAAAAAGCGAATAACGTTATTGTTCATAAAATACAAACGCGAACAGAAACAGAAGTCCGGCATTAATACGTATCTTGCCGTGTAATTCTTCTCCATTACTCGAGGGAGTTTATCAAGACTAGATACAGTTTGGTCCCTAAAGCATTAAAATAATTATTTCTTAAGGCCTCTTCGGTTGCTGCAACTACAACTGGGACGCTGTTAGGCAACTTTTAAACGGCCGTTATTGGCCTCGAGGGTGCGATATGTTACTATACTACACGATGAAACTGAGTAGTAAAATGCAGCAAGTAAATGATTAATCGATAATCTATTGGAAGCAAGTTGTCGAAATTTCTTTACAAGTTCCATCGTCCTATAATCCGACTACCGCACTGTGCATTTAACATGGAATTATTTGCTGTTGTTCGAAAGGCTACTCGAATTACATTTGAGCGTTTCATGTCTGTGAAAGAAAGAGATAAAGCTGTTTTTATTAAAGAATTTGGCATTTTGAATACTCTTTTCATTTTTAATTCTCTTTGGTACCCAACAAAGAACAGTATTTGTTCGAACGTTTCGTTGTTTGATAGAAATTTATAACGAAAATGCGACGAATCTTTTAAACAATCTAATGCAATAAACATTGTTAACACTTCAAATTTCGCGACTGATCCAGAATTTCTCAATCGTATTAGTTAGAAGGAGATACGAAAATACGAAAATGCTTTCCCAAAGGGACTATTTATTTTACTTACAACCGACATACTGCTCCCTTAACGTCAATGCGCACCAAGGTATTATGTTGTGTCAAGGAAGTGTTTTGGGCTATTATTATTACGAGCCTGAAAAGAATGATATACAACGCTGCCATTGGGGAACTACGCTTAGGTGAACATGATTGTTGGATTTATTTTACGGCGAACTTGTCTATGACGCTCCGCTGTTTCTGACAACCGTTGTATAATGATTTTCACTTACATTGTTGCCTGCTCATGCTATGTGACACCGCAAAATGTAATTTAATTTAACGTGTACAGCAAATGACGAAAATATCCGAATGCCGCAGTAGAAAATAATTCATCATGTAAAAATTGTACGATAGATTGCAATTTGTTGAAACAAATTGCGTTCGTACTATCATATATATAGTCACTAAATGTACGTAAAGTTAAAGAAAAATTCACCGTGTAAACAAATTGCACAACATTTATCACACCTAAGTACGAATAACGAAACGAAAGCATTCGAACGCTGTTTTGAAGTCCATAAAGTCCGCGGTTTATAAATATAAATAAGTATTTGGCCAAAAGGCTAAACATAGAAAGATCTTAAAAATTCAAAAATCAAAAAATCTTCAGTATGCTACTAACAGTACTCGGGGGCAAATGGTTTGAGTTAGCTGGTTATGGTTTTGGGACAAGCAAATTCCGTCCGATTATACTTAATTTCCAAATTGCTTTGATTCTCGATATTCCATTAAAACAATTTTAACTCTGAATAAAAATTGTGAAATATCGAAGCACATAGGGTTTGCTTGTTATCTTTTCTGTATACCATAAAACGATTTTCGATATACATTGACTATACATAGATATACATTTTTTAGTCAGTGTTCACTGATTCATATTTATTAATTGTTACACACTGTATTTTACTATCAATCAGATCAAACGTATATATGTAACAACAAATACTTGATAAAATATCGTCAGAAATATGTTTCCTTGTTAATTGATTTCCCTTCTATTATTTAAAAAAAATGCATCGAATGTAATAAAAATCCATTTTTAAACCTGGATATCTGATTCTATATATCGCTGTGTTTATTACTTTCAATAATATTATTACATTCACCATTGTGCAAAACAAAAACGACTTTCATCTATGTTTGTTTCTCTCCTAAGGGAACGGAAGAATGCTCCACGGTATTTAATTTTTGTTCGATACATGTTAATTCTTTTTATGGAGAAACATCCACACCATCAGGCCTCTCATAACGATAATTATAAATGTGAAGTAAAAAAATTTCTTGCAAGTAAACCTCGATGAGAAATTATATTTAAAAAAAACAGTCGTGTACGATCTAATGACTACCAGCGGCGGAAACACGCTGCTCGAATTAATCAAATGTACTATCGTTCACAAGTCATAAGCATCTAGCCAACCGAAGTTTATCATTTAGAAGCAGGAAGTACTTGTATTTGATTCACGATTTATTTCTGACTTGATGGAAAAATACTTAGTGGATTTTAACAGTAATTACGGTAGTTCGTATAGCAATGAATTACTATGAAGTAATTAAATTTTCAGTTGATGAATGGCCCGTGAAATTGAATCATGAAACGCATGTATTTTTCATACTAGAGAGGTAGGAAGTGGACACAGGGAGGAGGATTAATCGTACCGCAAGCGCTATTTATCGTCGATTAATAGCCGCTAGATCATCGATGCTTCATTGTTAATTTCGTCATCAATTATTTCATATACATATAACCCAGCGCCGGAACCGCGTATCGATGACCACTCACGAAATTAAAGCCATTTCTATCATTCATATGCAATTGCTCGGTCAAATTTATGCGTCTGACATGTTTTTGTGTATTGGAGCGATAATTACATCGGACGCGAATGACAGTCAAATTACGCGATTGATCGTTTGCTTGATTTGGGAGTAGATACGAGTGGTTTGAGAAGAGATATTGCAGGATATTTCGTGTTATTTTTACAATTACGGTGGCTGCAAATGCTTTTTGTACATACCCTTAATTTTCGATTAAGCATTCTTTTTACCAGATTCCACGTTTCATTCCCGCGCTATCAAATTTCTGTGATCATATGAAAATACTACTGCAACGTAATTATTTCTAATTATATTATTACAGAAACTTTTTTCAAACATTTATTTCACTCACACGCAATAAAAATACGTATCGAGCTGTACACAATAAATATAATATATTAAGGAAAAGGAAGCAATTTCTAGCAAGTAATTTTACAGGATACATATATTGGTTACAATGTATTAATTCGTAATCGTAAACGTCAGATAAGACTAATAAAGTTACAAGTTTGCGATTAATGAATAATAGAGAGCAATATTTTGCTTGAGACGAATGTTAGTTTTTCATTCTATTACAGATTGAGGATCACCCATGCAAAACCAAGCGACTCTGGGAACTACAGTTGCGTGCCCACTGTGGCAGAGAGGGCCAGCGTCAACGTGCACGTTATTAATGGTGAGTCTCGTATATAAATTGCTTAGCATATTGCTCTTAATACCGTAAATTTTATTCACTGACGTGATTATATATGGATTATATATCGATCACAATTGTACCGTGTAACATTCTAACAAAGCTCACCTATGATTCTACAGTGGGTTATCATCATATGTAAAGCTATCGTTTTAATATATTTATTTTACTCCGAATGCAAAAGAACCTGTTGAATAAAACTTTTGAGCAGAACGTGTAAATAGTAGTATTGTAAATAGTAATTTTGGAAATATTGTTATATGTGAGGTGGTGTTAGATGTAAGGTGCCCAAGAAATACTCTCGATGTTTAACAATATGATTTATTTAACAATCAACAATCCTCGCTTTTCGACTATGTTTGCTTCGCTACTGCACTTGACCCTTCGCACTTCGCTGTTCAAAACCGAATGAATCTTTGGACAGATTCTTTTCTTTTGTTGCCGCTCGATATTCCCACTATGCACGTGTTCGTTAAACGTCCGAATCGTTGCCGCGTACGCGTTCTTCCGAATATTCGGCGGAAGGACCGTAGGGATATCGATGGCACATTAGGCATGCCGGCCTTGTGCTTTGATGACATTATCCTTGTGTGCGAAGCTGTTGGCAAGTCGAGTGCCGCCACATATGTTATAGAACAAAAACATACATGTGTTATACATATTTGAATTTTATTATTTTTTATTCCAAGTTGTATATATATACATAAACTTTATATACAATAAATATTTCAGAGTTTAGCCAAAATAAGCGTGTTGAGTGTCGTTTTATTTTTACGATACGGAACACGTAGTATCCATGAAGTTCGAGAAATTCCAAAGAAAATGTGCTGCAGAAAGTCCATGATAACTATATTATAAGCAGGATTTTCATGGTTCTTTCTATCGCGTTTCAAGCATCCATCGAAAATGCCCATACGATTCTCGAAGAATCCATGGAACGAAGAGACGCTGTTCTTCGACAACCTTTTTACTGCTTCTCAAGGTTTTTAGTAGCCTATAAAGGCCGACGGACCGTTTTCCGACGCGATCTTCTGAAATTTGAACGTCTCATTTATGAGCCGCGTAAGAACGAACGCAGGCAGCGAGAAACGAACGAAGAAAAGTTCAATTTCGTCTAGTTACGAGAGTTTCAAATTTTTTGGTAGCTTCAGGTGGGTCGTTCGCACTATCTGGAAAAATCGAGGAATACCGAAAATGAAACGTTTTACGAGAAGATGGTGAGATAAGCTATCTAGAAAACTGTAAGGGACAAAAATTGCCAGAAGAAAGATATAACAGCCTTTCATGTTGTACAAGGCGAGAAAATTGAAAGCGTTGAAAATTTATTATTAAAAAATTCTTCGAAATTCTATCAAAATTCTACTTTCCAATAACACGGCGAAGGAATTCGCTAAGTACAGAAAGCAAAACCGTAAATACAGAATTACGAAACATAGTCAGCATTTCACGAAAGTTGAAAAAATGGATAAAAAATGCAGGCAGAAAATTCGAACGTAACGAAGTTCTCGGATGGTTATGGATCCAATAATCATCGGTAGAACGTGCTGCGAGTTAATTAACCCGACAGCTCGTTAATTTCGCGTTGTTCCAATAGGGGAAAACCTTTTAATTACAAACAGCCCGCGAAATTCGAGACGACGACTGATCGATGGATATCAACTATCGATAAACGTGATCGGCTCGTTGGCTGTTGCACGTCGTGCCTCCATCACTCGAATCGGTGTCGCCTCGTTTCATCGTTGAACGCTCGAAACGTCCACGGATTCCTGTCGAAAATGTGGCAAACGAGCTCGAGTTTCCACGAAACTTTCCGCCAATGCGAGATTGTTATTTCGATGAATATGCGGGTTATTACGGAATGGCGAACAATTGGCCGCGGTTTGATTATGCGATATGCCCGAACGGGATCAGTTTCGATTTTCGTCAGTCCACTTCCTATAACGCTGTGTTTGATGTTGCGCACCGATTACCGATATTATCACTTTGGTACTTGGTTTCGATTTAATTGTTGATCGTAACATAGGAGAAGCGTTGTGACGCGACCATTTTTTAGTTCCAGTCGTTTTTGCAATCGGTTCCATTCCATTAATCTACCTCAAAATAAATAAATACTATCCATATGCAGTAGCCATCATAAATATTTATGTATCATTGTATTTACGATAGCATTTACATGTTTCTGCTTAATTGATTCCGATATTAAATTTCATATTACTTGCTAGTATTAGGTTGTCCGAAAAGTTTCTTTCGTTTCATAAGGTGATAATAAATGAACAACAATTTCTGTTTTATATTATTTTATTGAATTATGTATGATCCATTTGGTAGTATTTCCATTATTATGTTCGTGCATATGGTAATTCAATAAACTAATATAAAACAAAAAACATTGTGCGTCTATTATTTCCTTATAAAATGAAAGGAACTTTTCGGACAACCTAATATTTTCACATGGCTATAAAAATTTGATACTATGAAAATGAGACACATAGAGTCTAATATGAATACGCTTGATTGGAAAATACTTGATAGGCTATATTCGAATACTTCTTTGTAAATTAATCGAAAATCTCACAAGTAGAAATTCTTTCTAAAATTTCCATCCACTTAAATTTCATCGTACAGTATGCATCACGTACGGATTATCGAATAATATTTGGAAATCGCGCTGAAGTCCTACGAATTTGTCAACGGGAAAGGAACCGTCGCTGGAGCAAAGTTGCAAACGGAAAGCTTATCATTTGCCGTTTCAGCGCGAAATTATAGGCAGATCCATTAACTTTCGCAAATGAGCCCTTTGACAATGGTTAATAACATATTATTAATTGAACCAACTGATCGTAGAACTATGAAACTGTCTTAGTCGCCTTTGTCCGTTGCGCGCTAACACGTTTGTGTATCCTGTTAACGTGTACCTCTCGAGTCTCGGGACAACACACGGTACAAACTGCATTCATATCGTCTCGTGTATACATTTTACCGCGTGCTAGTTGAACGTCGACGATAAGCGAGTGTATAACTACGTGCACAAGTACGAATACGCGAAATGTTAACGCCTGAAACTTTGCCGGAAACGAGTTAGGTGGAAGAAAAATGTTGTTGCTCCATTCCTCGGTGAAAATGTCGGAGGAACGCGTAGGAATGATCTTGATATTCCTACTGTGTAGAATCTAGAGTTTAGTAGATACTATTATGTGAAAAAAATATTATGTATTAGGTTGTCCGAAAAGTTTTTTTCGTTTCATAAAGTGATAATAGATGAATAACAATTTCTGTTTTATATTATTTTATTAAATCAGGTCTGATCCATTTCGTTATATTTCTATTATTATGGTCGTGCATAATTCAATAAACTAACATATAACAAAAAACATTGTGCGTCTATTATTTCCTTATAAAACGAAAGAAACTTTTCGGACAATCTAATATTTATTTTCAATATTAAATATTTTCAATATTAAATATAAAAATTGAGAAAACTATGGGTAACGAAGAAGATCAGATTACAAATTGGCGTTCAGCATGGAAAAATACGTAAGAACTTTGTTTCCATTTTTTGTTAATCACATTTATTAATGTGAAATAATTACGTACAGAAGAATATTTGTGTAATGTATCGTTTAATATTCTACATGAAGCTTAGTACCAATTTAGCTGATATTTTTTCTCCGATCGATTTTAATACACTTTACGTCATGCGTCTTTTGCGTAAACGGCTATGCAAATTGGAATTAACGTTGGGAACCACATGGAAATTAGACTACGGAACTAATGGGATTTAGCCTTTCGGAAACCGGATTCCACATGATTCGTTGTGAATCTCAGCGAAGATTAGGGCATCGATTTTAACGCAATATCTGTGTTAGACTTTACTGACATTGATTAAGAAGATATTACCGCTATAAATCTCCGAGTTATAGAATACATTAAACTAAATTAAATTACACGGTACTTTTATTCGTCGATGTTGAACATTCGTGTCTGCGTTGCAAATGAGCAAAAGCAATATTTGTCTCTGATGACACCTTATATGTAATATATGGAAACAAATTTATATGTATATATATATAGTGAACGAAAAAACTAGAATTTTGCATAAGTTGTTGACTAATCGCCTGAAAAATTTAAAAATTGTAAAAAATTATAATATAACTCCATGCATTTTATTATATTTATTTTACTAACTTTAATAAATAACTCACGTAAAATTTAAAACTTAATTAGAAAAAAGGTTGACTATATCGTAAAAAATACGAAAATATCTTCAGTAAAAACAGAAATAGCCAATAAATAAAAAGCTACTTTCAAAATTGCAATTTTGCTGAAAAGAGAACCAGATAATGGTCAAAAAGCAGTTATAGTAATAACCACTTAGTTAATGGAAAATTCTTCAGGAAATATGAAGCCATTAATGAAATCATAAAACATAGTTTTGAAACATAAAAGTGTACTTCCGCAAAATTTACGTCAAATGATTCCAATCTTTGTTTTCCACCATTTCAGTGAAAAACCTTCAAATCATTTTTTGTTTGAATTACTTTAATAAAATATTTTCAAATGATATCTTAATCTATATACTTTTTATCTGCATTACAATAGAATTCGTCAATCTTGAAGTTCAACATAAAAATATGAATTATTTGAATGGCACAAATTTTTATAACGAATTATAAGAATAATTTTAAGAGAAATTTATAAGAATTGCTTATAATTATTTATTTTTTACTTTCTGCAAATTTACACTGTAGCTGACTGTACCGATAGCTTCACCATGTATAATACACCGGTTCTCATCGGGTTACTTAAAGTTAAGCTGCACGAGGCACAGTTGGAGCTTAAATTAAGTTTGTCGCATAAAATTAAGTGTAGACGCATAATAGTATGCTTTGGCTATGCAAAGTATTCGTACACCAACCAATTTGGTCAGAAAGTATGCAAAGCATCGTTTATTTGAAACATTTTAATAGGAAGCAATTAATATAAAATGGCAAACTAGAAACTTCGAATTAGAAATTTTAAGGTTTTCTTAAATTAACAAATCTTACTTTCTAATTGCTGCAACTATTAGTACTACATAAACGATTATTCGTATCTTCTGCTTATTTAACAAAGAAAGGCACGAACATGGTAAAAAAAGTTGCACGATAAAAGCGTATATAGGACGGGACATTTCGTGACATGTTTTCTTTGGACATTTTCCTCTGTGGACTTGCAAGCGTCTCGACGCCATTGATTGGACGTTACCAGGGAGGTTTGACGAGCTCTTTGACATTACTACGACCTCGTGGTCCCATACGATCAGCTGTATTTGACAGATTAATTAGACTACAAGCATTTTAGAGTGATGTAGTGTAGGATATTGAGATCAGAAAAAAAGGTCACAAGAAATTCTTCTTTTTCTTCTTCTATTTCGTCTTTATGTCATACCATTTTATAGTTCTCATTTGACCTATTTTGCTCGGTTTCAAGATAAACCGTAAGATTGGTTTGTTTTTAAGCGATGATCGACCGAGAGCAGTTCACCATGAGTAGATGATGGATCCGTGATTGAAGGCTGCCACGATACGTTCCCTCGATTGCAGTTTCTTTTGCTCGTTTTTTTGGTGTTCGAACTGCAGTATTCTGTGAAACTTTCATGAAGGTTGATTAGAAAGGTATTTTGTGTCGTCGAAGCTTTTCATTGACGTTTATTAATAAAATTTCTATAAAAAACGAGACGATTGTCAGATATTTTTGCTTCGTACTTTACCATACTTGGTAAAAAAAAAAGTGTTCAATCGGAAAAGTTTTTCCGGGCAAGTAGTTAATAATCGTTTGATCTAAAAGTATAATGCATCGCAATGGAAAATCTGTGCAATGTGTTCACCTGACACAAGCGGTGTTTACAAAGCAGATTTTTATGAACGATAGGATCTCGTGTTTTTATTAATTTAGTCCAGTGAAATTATTTTCCTTTGAATCCAGTAGTCCTTGCAAGATAGTTACACCATAAGCGCTTTATGATCGTCACAGTAAATGAAGCTTGCCAAATTTTTCTGTAAAGGAAATCATACTCGTTTAGAAATCGTAAAGCCACAGAAAGAAGAAAATATCGAGGTAATCACAGTTACGAAGCCGTTTCAAAGTTCTTATCAAGTCATCCTGACGAAGCTATTAAGAAGCAAAGATGAACACGAAATTTAAGATCGCGCAGGTTTATCATCAATTGAACAGCCAATCGAGCCGAAGGAAAATTATCGAGGCAGCAGCTTCACGAGCTAGTTACCTGATGAGTGAGTGGAAAACGAGGGTGGAGGTGAGGACGTGAACCGTCTGAAGGGTAACGAGATTAGCAGCGATCGCGAAGGCTGCAACCTTGCAAGTCACTCAGATATCTGGCTGGTAACCTTTAACCCCTCGGATGGGCCGCATATTGGCATAGCGTTCCCTGCTATCAGCTACAACCACTTCCTTATGCCTTACCGCCCTCCTCATTCCGGCGACGTTAGAGTTGATTCCGTCAGCATCCCCCTACTTACTTCACACATGGGAATGAACGTAATTAAAGCTGTCGAGGATGATCTTGAACTTGATTTGGTCTTTGGTGCGTGAATTAGTATCACGAGCTCTGTGAAAATTTCTGTAACTAAAGAAACCTATAATCTCGAGTTTTATATCTGTGGAAAGATTTTAAGTTGTACGAACTATTTCCACTTTCATATTAATGATACGAATTGAATAAATCGAACAATATTGATCGAAGATTTTACTCCAAGTTCCTAGGTTATTGAGATGTAATAGATTTTTTAAATTACTAGCTTTCACTTCGTCCGCGTGGACTATTAGTATTCTTTTTTACACAATTTTTAAGGAAAAAACAATTACGATTTACAGACAAAAACAATTTTTGGGCAGATGGATTTTTATGAATGAGATGCCTGCATATTTTTATAACAACAGTTTTAGAGGTTACTCTTCGTAGTAAAAAATGTTAAATTACGAAAAGGTTCGATTTCAGAACAAACATGACGTAAACAATAACCATCGTTGCTTGTCCCTACGAAACATGGAAGCGCGTACATCCAGTGATGCCAGGCTATTTCGCAGCTTGCACAAAAGGGATCGAAATGAAACAGCCTATCTTTTTTCCTGCACTGTAAGCTGTAGATATAACAGAAAAAACCCATCAAAATCCGTTCAGTAGTTTTTACGTGATGTGAGTATAAACAAACGAACAAACAGAGTGGCAAAAAATCCAAAAGTTAGTTTTTGCAATCCGTAGCTTATGGTCTGTACCTCAATGACTGTCTTATTTTCTTCTTTTTCTGTTCAATATATAAACACAACTCTTTTACTCTATTACATGTATAAATAAATAAATTTAGCACAAACAATCTTCTTTTATTTTTAGAAAATATATTTCTAAATAGTTCTGAATTTCATGACTTATTTTCGATTTCCCGAACAAATTTGTTGAAATATTATTCGAGAGTAGTCTGAGAAACGACTTTTTTTCAAGAATAATCTCGAAAAAGGATTTTGATAATCATCTGTTATTTCCAAAAATTCAAAATCGTATGGAAAGTCGTCATTTTTATACAATTGAAGTCTGTGATTGACTGTACGTTGTACAGGATAAAGAGCGGGTTATTTCAAGAAATAGAGGAGATATGTCCAAGATTATATTGTTATTTATCTTGCAATTTCATGCACATTTCTACAAATCAAAACGATCGTTAAAAAGGAATACTTATTTAACAATAACCTTATTTATTACTTTTCACTAAAAAATCGTTTAAAAAAGATACTTTTAGAAATATAATTTTATTTACTACTTTTCGGATAGATCGACGAAAAAATTAAAAAAAAAAAAGAACAAACATCGTACCATAGAAACAAGGACTAAACGCTTGTTCTACCGAACCAAAATGAAGATTTTGTTTGTCTACCTTTTCGATCCTGTCTATCAAAGGTAGTAGCAAGAAGCAGGAACAAATGGAATAATAAATGTAAATATATTCAGCGAATATTATGCGCGATTCAGGTGCGTTTGTAAAGAATGCACACTGACGCGGATACGATTTTCCAGCACGTATTTCTATGGTAATCGAACACAGCACAGTCGAAGGTATTTCTCGAAAGCCTCGAAAATACTTGGTAATTCGATACGTTGCGTATGTATGGAACTTGCGAGTATCCAGTGTCTACTACGATGCATTCCGATGCCTGAAACATGCTGAAGCTCTTGCATTTATGGAAACTAGCAACGTAACTTTAGATAGTACCTCAGAATTGAAACTGTGCTGTCCGTTACGCAGAAAAGAAGAACCAATAGTGTTAATGGAAAGATAATGAAGAGAAAAAATTATTGGAACAAGCGATAAGCAGGACGAGAATTTTGACTATTTTGAGTAGAGTTTAAAGTTGAAAGTATCGCTGTTCTGGAATTTTTGACACGGTACTGCAAAATGCTGAAACTCTAGAAGATTATTTTACATGTCATTTTGATTTTTATACGTAATTTTTGCTTCTGCAGATTTTGTTGATTATTACCTTAACCGAATTGTAATGTTTGAACGTCGTGTAACAAATATAAAAATCTTGCTCCAAGTTTACAAACTCGTAGCTATCTACATTATGTTACTCTGTGCTGCCAATATTCTACTCATTAAAGGTACAACTTGTTACTCGAATAGTATTTTCTGAAAAGCTTTTAATAGCTAAACGAACTTTTGTTCCCCGTCTGGTTATTCTGTATTATAATTTATTTTATATTATATTACATTTAATACAGTTTGCAGTATGTTAATACGTGAACTATATGTAAACTATAACTAATTATGAAAATGAAATATGACGTGGGGGTAGAATTTAGAAGCTGGAAAATCAGTATTGGAAAATGAACATATTAAATTTCACTTAATTAGTATTAGAACAACAGACAGCAACGTTACTGGAAATTTGTATAAAGGGCACTGACCCTTTTATCAACGAGTGGAAATGAAAAAAATAAAATTTGGACTCAAAAACGGAAAGTTTCATTTTTCTAGTGTGTTGGAAATTTTGATATCGAGTTGTTCTAACAGAGGAAGTTCGGCAGCTTGAAAATACAAAAATATTCGTAACTTCGCACAAGTGTAGTTTATGCGACGCTAATAGCGGAACAATTCCTTTTCCCAGCTGAAAAGCGGTCGTAAGAGTGAAAATACCACCGCAAAGAAATTTTAACTTTTCATATCGCATCACGTTGTTATCAACATCACACGAACTACATTTATGCAAAATTCCAAATTTGTCCAAATTTTCCAGTTTACCAAACTTCCCTCGTAAGTAACTAAATTCTAAATGCTTAACCTTTTAGATTCAATTGATTGATAAATGATCTGCCTCACTTATTATTCTCCTTGCAATAAAAATAAAAAATTATTCTACATTTTAATTTAGTAATTTAATAATCTGTAATTGAATCTTTTACAAGAAGTGTCTATTCCCTCTCCTTCCAATCTACATTTTTCGTAATGAAATCTTGAATTTTATTGCGCTGTTCCACATGACATTATCAGAAAATTTCAGTAACCCGTCCTTCTCGCATAAATCCAGGCGATTCGTTCGAAGAATACTAAAATAGCGGCAGTACCCGAAAGTTTCTCGCTGTACGTTTGACATTACAACCAGCTGGACGGTGTGTAAAACAAGATGCATGGAAGGTATTTTATTGCATGGCAATAAAATGCAACAGATTACTGTCACGAAGTGACCTATCGAACACGACACACGTTCAACGCTGACATAACGATTCCGTATCCATCAACGTTCTCAACCTACACCAGTACTCTGATTCGAATGCCAACTATGTTCCTCATCTGTCGAAGTCTTGAAATATCGAACATTTCACAAAAATATAATATTGAACGTAACATAATATAATATAAATAAACATTATCAGAATGGATCGGGCACTATCGAAATAGACTTTCATTCAAGCGATTATTCAAACGAATTTTTTATTTTATTTCTTATTTGCTTTGTTACTTTATCTTAAATAAGATGTATCATCGAACGCTCTTCTATTATTTTTGTGATTGATCCCATAGATTGAAATAGAACCCCGTGGGAAATCGACAAAATATCCATCGAAATGAAACGAAAATGAAATAAATAACTTGAAATCTAAACTAAAGGAAAATGAAATAAATAACTTGAAATCTGAACTAAACGAAAGTGAAATTAATGTGCACATTATTGGCGTGAACAAATCGATTTTTATGGTAGAGTCATAAAATACAGAGAAGTCATCCGCGTAAACCTGAAATAAATTACAAATAAATTTCAGGTAAACGTATCAAATGTATTATATGATTTTTTTGCTTAAATAATATTAATTGTTAATAAAAGCAGAAATAAAATTAATTTGCTGGGAACTGAAAGTAAAAATAATTAATGGAATAAAAATTGGCGATAATATTCCGGTTATTTTCCTGTAATAACTTTCCAGAAAATTGAGTAAAATATCGATCTTTTTGAAATAACAATGTCACATCGAAAACATTCAATGAAAGCATTCCATTATCTTTTTTATTTCGAACGTTAAACGAAAAATCAATCAGTGAGATAATTGCCATTATTTTATTTTACATTACTTCTTGCTAATAATGGTTTAATTATCGTGCAAAATGCCATTGCTAATGTAATTCAGTAGTACAACTCAGTAGTAATGCAGCCAACTGATACTATTACACAATCGGGGCAGTGCAACCGACTAACGTGATTTGAAATTGAGAACCAATAATGTGATTTAACGCTGAACCTTAATAGCGCAACTTGTAGCATCAGCGAATAGTAAAATTGGATGCTAAGCGAATACTTCAATTGTATGTTAGAGAAAGAGAGAAAGAGGGAAGAATTATAATATAATTGAAAATTAACATTTTTAATGACATACACATACCATTTTTCTACAGAGACTAGTACCTTGATACTGTTAAGTTACGGTATCGACATCTTTATGTAATCAATTAATCACTCCGTAACCAACCAATCATCCCCATACAAATAGAGAAATACAATTCGGTCAAAATGGGGTGAAAGAAGGCAGCAAAGTTGAATCCCGCTATTTGTAAAATTCAGTATCCAACGTGAACTAAATAAGGAAAGAGTAACGGAAACTAATATCCCAGCCATCTTAGTCGAAAGAAACAATAGAAATGAAGAAAAAAAGGAAGATTCTGATATTCGATCAGGCGATTCCGTCGAGACACGCGGAAAGCACAGAGAGCGCTTTCGTAATTCGAAGGCTAGTCCGGGAAACTTCTTCCCTGGCTGATTTTCCACGGCGAGGAAACGGCGAATTCCCACGGGATCGCGGTTGGGTATCGAAATCAAATCAGGACCAAGTAGACAAGCGGCAAGCCGGGCACGTAGCTACAGGAAAGTAACGTAAACGCGTAGCGCTCGCACTTCCGCTCTGTGGCTAAAGTCTGCGCGGAAGGCCCTTGCATCAGCTGGAATCTCGATCGTATTAGGCCGAAAGACTCGTGAATCCGACTTCTTTTCATCAGCCGACAATATCAGCTTCTTTCCACAGGCTTACTAGAAATTTCCTTTCTTCACAAGAAGATTCTAACGACATTCTATAAATACGTATTCCTACTTTTGGTTTATTGGCCCGTTTCTTCTTCTATTCTTCTTCTCCTATTCTTTGTCGATTATGTAGTCGAATAACGTGACTCTGTTTAGCTTGTGGTATGTCGGATGGATTATATGCCTTTCATTGAATCGGATACGATTGTTTGTTAGTTGGATTAGTAAGTGGAGCGAAGGTTTCATTGTTTGGCCAAGGAATTGGTGCAACTACATAAAAAACTACATAAAAGGCTACATAAAGAACTACATAAAAAACTGCATAAAACTACATAAAAAAGTGTTGGTAAACAAGTTTTGTAATTTTCAAGATTTTTAAATCGGCCGTTTCCTGTGCGACACTAACCTAAGATTTAATAATTTAAAATGTTATACGTGCAATTATGACCGAATCTAACGTAACTAGGAAGATAAAGATTGAAAGTGACAGGGGCAGAAAGAGGCAAACCGCTAAGTAGGTGAAAAGAACAATACGTGATAGGGAAAGCGGTTACAGAGTAGGAGAAAATTGCAAGTTACAAAGCTGCCCGTAGAAGATTAGACCTATGTAGTGCCACGGCGGAAGGCTCCTCTTTCTGTTGTGTTCTTACCACTTTGCTTTTAAAAGTTCTTTGGTAGTTGAGAGACGGAGGCGAGTTAGGGGTAACTATGTACGTTGCCGCGATAATGAACGATCGATTCTTTGCGAAGGAACACGTATGTTCGTTTATAGAGAACGAAGCTTTTCAGGTAATTGAGAATTTCATTTAACGAAGAACGTTGGGAAAAGAAGTTGAAGCACGTTAACTGGAGAAGTAAACGGGGGTTAAAAGTATTATATAACAGCGATAAATTAGAAAATTTCATACTGTTATGATGTATTATTACACGTATTGTAATATGAAAGTTTCTATTTTTAAATCCTTTACTTTAATAAAATTGCAACCTGAATAGTTGCGTTAAAGAGAGAGGAAGAAATGATTTTCAAAAGTAGAAAGTCTAGCCTGTGTTAGCCATTACGCTGCGATATTCGTCTATCTTTGCTGCATACGCGTTGTCTAAAGAATTCGATTTAACAATATAAATCTAAATTTAACGATATAAATAATACATATATCGTAATTTACGTTATATCGTAATATAAAAATCGAATGACGGAATGAAACCGAACGAATCTAATCCTCACATAGGTTCAAACGGCGTCAGAATCAGACGCGAATCGAATCATCATGATCGAATTCCAGAAAATCGTGCTCCAAATTCCGGCCGTGTCAGTGTCCTTGCAGCGGAACGCATAATTAACCGAAGACGTGTTAATTGGACGCACGAGGCGCGAACCAGCAGAAAGAAAGAGACAATGAAATATCGTCGGAGCGTCGCGTCGATGCGAAATTAATTGACGAAAAGTGAAAAGAAAAGCCATCCAACATGTGTGCACACGCGCACGAACGGCCGTTAGCATTAATTAAAAGCTGGAACATTCTATTTCAATTTCAAATACCATGGATCGGTCGCCGAGCTCCATAGCTTGTCTGTGTGATCGTGATACGACAATACCGTTCCTTCAGTTACCTCGACCGATCATCCGTATTTGCATAATTCGCTGGCCAACTTAATTTCCGGCATCTCCGGAGACGTTGTCGGAAGTCTGCGCACGCTTCTTCGACGTCGACGAGTTGTCGTTCAACGGAAACGGTTTCACGCTGACGACCTTTAATATTTGCTGTACCATGATTTTATTGGGTTTTATTAGGTAGAAGTAATGAAAATTTAATTAAAGGCTAATTTGTTTGGTAATTCAATGGACATTTTAAAGCGTTTGTAAAGGTATTTTTTTCGAATTCAACAGAGATATCCAACACGTAATCAACGCGTAATCCAACACGATGCAGTAACGCTTCTTCTTCTGAATCGAATAAAAATTGTTGAATAAATTGGAAATAATAATGCAAGAAAATTGAATCCTTCTTTTGAAGAATAGATCAAGAGTTTTATGTAGGTCTCTGCAATTTTGATACCTCACACAGGTTCATACGTTGTTTGCGTTCAAAAAAGGAAATTACACACGTGCCAAGAAATTGCAAGTACAAGTGTTTCGAATTCGCATTATGCTTGTCAAATTGCACAGTAGGAATCGATATCTCTCTGATTCCTTTCGATTTCACGATTGTCAAGTCAACGTTTAACCAACCCCTACGTCCATAAATTACAATCCTCTCTACCTTCGCAAAACTCCATTTCTGCCGACAAGCCGATTTTGTATAAACCGTCGTCGTGTATTTATACCAGCACATTTATACCAGTGCACTTGGTACTTCCGTGGGTTAATTCGGTCATAAATATACGGCGACATCTTTACAGCGATAATCACGAATGTGGTCACGAATGTGTATATTGTGTATACAGGGTGCCCCAACAATCACGGTATAATCGGTAATAGGAAGATTCTACGTGGAAAAGCAAGACAAAAATGTTGGATAGAATATAATATTTGCTGTGGTATTTGGAGCGAGAATACAGTTTCTTCAGCTGTATTCATAAAGATATGAATTTGTGTAAATAGTCCGGTTGCTAGATAGATTTGAGTGAACGAAAAAGCGTCATAACGATAAATCATGCGTCAAAAAGTGGATTCCTACTATTTTGCAATTCATAGCTTCAATTGCATTTAGTATTCAGTAGCAGATTGCTCGAGCTTTTTTGGCTAAAATTTATTTCGAGAGAAAATGTCGTACAAATGCTTTTTACGCTGTGTTTTAATTAATTGTTAATTTGCTTTGAAAACATTTCACGGAACACGGAAGAAGACGAGGATCGGCCGTTTAATTTTATTTACGAGTTCTGTTAAATTTCCCTCTGGATTATTATTAGCCGAATGTGATTTAACTCTGATTTAACCTGCGATTTAACATTTTCAATGGCAAATTAAAAAGATAACCTTCTCGACTGGTGCATCGTTGAAAACCACGGATTACAAAATATAATTTTCTGGGTTATTTCGGAGTATGTAATTAAATTTTATACTTCCATTCTGGGAAGTTTAATACCATTGGACGTTAAAAATATGATTACTACGGTGTGGAATGTTCTGTCCAATCGCTTCGTTATTTTAATACGAAGCGATTTGCCTGGCATAAAATATACATATTTAAAATATATTTTATAAATGTAAAACGTTTCGTGCTGCAACAACTGGAACGAGTTGACTTCTTATCTCGGATTACAGCAGAAAAAACAATTCAATTTATTAAAATATGAAAATATACGTGTTATGTGTTCAATTATGTTGTAATTAATTGTTTCACCTACTAAATATTATAGTAAGTATACTATACTTTGGAATTTTATATATATTTGCGTATTACATGTATCCTATGCACTTGGACACCATTAAATATTTCATAAATGCATAAAAATTTACGATCTATTCATCAGGTTTACTTTCAAGTAACCTAATATTTATAGACCAGAGTATTCTTGGTTTGTTTTTCTTCCACAATCCATCCTTCAAGAATATTTCGAAATTTTCCAAACTTTTTGCCGATGGCGTAGGTTTGATGGACACCCTGTGTACTAGGAAAGTCAGGTTCGACGTGTTTCACCAGAAACGGGGATGATCCCTGACGATAGCGTATAGAGATCCATCACGCGTGTCGCGCGCAACATACAGGTAACCCACGAATTCTAATCCCGCGCCGTGGATACGCGTATTACCATTTTCAAATGAAACGAAAATTGCGCTGGAATAGCCCAACGCATTCGACCCGATTGAACCGCGGTTTCGATGAATCAAATCGCGATTACGCTCGCGCTTAAGTAGCAACATTGCTCTGCTGATTGCTGTAATGATCTATTAAACCACCTAAACAGAACTATTGGCACCAAAATGAAAGAAGGGTTGTTCGTGTCAGAGGTTGCAGCGTTGGGAAGAAATAGCGATAGTGATTGGTGCGTGCAATGAATTAGGTATTTTCATGCAATTGTTATTACTTATTATATGGTTTTAGTGCTATTACTATGACGAACTTTAACTTTGTCAATGAATACAATGTTAGCTTTTCGAGCAGAAATTGCCTTTTGCGCTACCAACTACGATTTCTACATTGTTCCACGCTCCAAGTATTTTTCTTTTTTTGTTTGAATATATACTAGAACTTCGTTTGTTAAAAGGAAATTTTAATTAATGTTAGTGTTAGTAAATTTTTAATAATAAAAAATAATATTTAGGTAGCGAGAAAAATTGGTGAATTGTCGTTACACGCATACAGTTGAACCAATTGAAGAGTTGAAACAAATGGAGCTATAATACAATGAAGAGCACAGTGAGACTCTTGCTAAACGCCTGGATATACAGCGACTACAAAAAGTATTCCTACGTCGTTGTATTTATTGTAGCATTTATATACCAATTAATTAGCCTCATGGTAGTTAAAAAAACCCCAAGTGCATTACGTTTCCTATGATTTAAGATTTTCTTTTTGCCAGTGATTCTTTTTCACGAAGATTTTCCCCCATCAATTTCCTCGTAATTTGTTGCATCCGGCTCGCTTTTCCGTGTACACAGTCTATATCTCCAGGTATCGGGGCAAGTGATTCGCGCGAAACGCGGCTGAAAAATAGGTCGAAGAGCAAACAGTCGAGGAACATCGTTAACGAAACACGGAGAGAAGAGCTAATTCAGTCGAAAGGATGGCTGTTCTCCAATGGAAAACTAATATCCGGCATTATCGAGCGCGTTATTTATTTTACTTTACCATGGAAGCTGATTAGTTTTTCGATATTTATTTCAACTGTTGTCGATTAATCGCGAATAGACGAAGGTTTGCTCCTATTGTCTGACAGGATTTCCGTTTCGATTGGTATCGTTGCAACGAATCTCGTTCCACGTATATATGCAAATCAAACGTTTTCCTTGTATAATATTCATTTTCCTTTCCTTTTCTCTATTCCTTTGCTCCTTCTCCATCTGTTAGACTAGAGATTCGTTGTTATTTGACATAGATAGCGACGATGTAGAGATCGAGTTCGTTATTTCTCCTGCCTGTTCCTTTGTTTCCGTACCACGGGCTGGATGTATTGCAGTTTTCTTAAATTATGTGAATACCAGTTGGTGAAATTGAACGTGCTGATTGAATACGCTCGAGCGATTCTTTTGTGCTCTATGTTCCGCTTCACTCTTTTTTCGTTCCTTCGTTTCTCGAACGGAATTGAATGTAGTTTGTTCGATGAATCTTTTACCTCACTGATTGTGAGATCTTCTCTTGTTCAAGTGCAAGGGGGAGAAACTCCGTTTTCTTTTCTCTTTTCTTTTCTGCTTTATGGAGTCTATTTGCTTGTAAGAAATAATGTTCCTAAATTCTTAAGTAGACATTTTTAAACCTATGAGAAGAATAAAAATTTTAAATAAAGAATAAAATGATTATATAAGAGTATCAAACGAGATTACGCTAAAAAAATAAAGAAATATTAGAACTAGAAAACCCATCTTTTAACAGTTCGAATAGTTTGCATTGAAAAATTAGCTTTTAATTGCATTTAATTTAATTTAAAATCTAATTTTCTATAAAATACTGCTCTCTCCTCTATTAAAACGATTTTCATATGTCTAAAATATGCATGCTGGTACTCTGCGCATAAATGAGTTTAGTTTTCCCAATTCTCAGAGCTATTTAAGTTTCTAGTTTATTTTCCACGCTTTCTATCACTTATGGATTCGTCAACTCGATTTAGCCGTGAACTCCATTTGATTGAAAACTCGAAATCTAACTATCGTCGAAATAAAACTTCGAAACCTGCGCGGTCCCCAAAGCAGCGACGAACAAAATTTCAACCGAACAAATGTACCTATACTATCTCTGGTCAGTTAACATTTTTCATTGCATCTGCTGTTTTTACTTTTCGTTGTGTTTAAAATAATCAAATGTTTTCCGATATCCTTTCATCCAAAATCTTCCCCCTCCTTCCTTCCTATCCTTTCATCCAAAATCTTAGATCCCACTTTCACGTCAATTGCTCATCTATAAGTTGCAACCATAGAAGAATCAATAGTGTGCTACATCAGCGTTATTAAACATTTTTTCCAGCTTTACATAAAGATAGACGTTTCAGCGAAATTTATAATTTCATTGGAAATAGTACGTTGGGATTTCGAATATAAAGGAAAACGACTGGATAATCAAAACCGGTTAAATTCGTTTCCATCGTCTCCTTCACCTTCGTCGTCGAATACTCGACGCGCCTATTCGTTTCGTGGACGTTTGCTTGTTCAGCCGCTGGTAGTTCCGCGATGAAACGATTTTCATAAGGCATTGTTGATTCGAGCGAATCGCGTAGGCGCGAACGCGATGCACACGTTCGTCCAATATTTGCGAAAAGTGTGTCGACGCGACTGCCGTGTGCAAATACCAGCCAGAACGTGTTTGCCGCCTACGGAAGTGTTATAATATTTAATTCGTTGTTTTGAAGTTTGTATTCGTGTGTCCGGTTGATTTGTACCCGCTGGCGTTAAAAAAAAGAGTTGAATCTAAGGAGAAGATGGGCTTCTGTTAGAAAGACAAATTGGAAGAACTTCTCCGGAAAGAAGCGATTTTGTGTGTTTTAAAAAAACGTAATTTTATCAGATTAGCATACATAAGTACATATAATGTGGATTATAATTTTTAGAACCAGTCCATACAACTATTTATCAAATAAATATTTTTCTTATTATTGTTTTATTTTGTTTCGATTGCTGACTACCAATACAGTCTACAAGTATTGTAAAAGAGTACTAGCGTTATCTCAAGAAAACCATCCAGCTGTATGAAAATAACAAAAAAGACTGCAGCTTCTTTGCGATTCTTTAGAAAATGTGTTACGCGCAGGGAACAAGTTCCAAGGAGGAGAATGGGCAAAAGTTTCGGTTTTGCGTCATTTCACGAAAGTTTCCTCGCAATGGGCACAAACAATTGTAAACAATTCCACTGATTAAAAAAGCTAGAAATTTATCATTTTTCTAGAGATTGCTAGATACTGGAGGTAGAATATCTTTCTCACAACTTGTTCGTTCAAACATCTTTGTTCCTTCTTTTCTGCAATCTATGCATATCGCACAAAGAAACACGCAGAAAGTTTTGATTTAATGGTCTAAGAAATTATTTCATTGCCAATTATTAGAGACGCTATAATTCTTAGATATCCCGGGATATCTCGCGGATTACAATGATATCCGAAAAAGATTGGAATCACCCGTGATGAAGCCTTTTTGTACAATTTCCTGCTCTCCGAATTCATTAAAGCAAGAGGTTAAAGTCTGTGCCCTGGCCCAGTTACGAAGAATGCTCTCGCAAGAAACGTCAGCAACAAGCTAAATTAAAAATCTCACGCTTGCGAAAAGCTCGCAATACGGTATTTCGACTATCCAACATCAAAGAACCTTCAGTCTACGTACGTCATACAATCCGAACCACGTGAAACCACGAATCAAAGACGGCGAAACCCTACACATGCGCGTTCTCTTCCGTTTGTTTAACGAAATTAACCTCTCGGCCGTGAAAAATGCGACAAAAAATGCTCGTGCTGAATGGCAGCGGTGAAGACGGCTTCGCGCGAAACCCTGTGAACGTTCGTCACGGTCTAAACTTCAGACCTGAGGAAATTTAGACCAAAGCAGGTCTAGCTTCTAGCTCGAATAAAAAGGGAAAACCATCCGTGATAAGAGAAAAGCTGCCCTCAGCCTTGTACAGGCCACACGCTTTGCCGATCTCGTGAGGATACCAAACGTCCTGCATAAAAAATACAAGGGACACCAGCTTCCCTTTGATTGTCGCTGCGGCAGGACGATGCGATAGGCGAAGAATAAAAATGAAGACAATAACAGAGGGCTTAAGAAATCTCGTCTCTCAAAGGAAATCATCTCGTCTAGTAGGATGAGGCTTCTTCCCCGCGAATCGTCGAGGTCGTGCCTGACCGCGTACTTGGTCTTCTTCCACCTTCCTTTTCTTCTCCCTTCCTTCATCCTCTTCGTTCCGCCGGAGACATTAAAGTCTGGAGAATTAAGAGACTACTCTACTCGAAAAGCAGAGGCTGGTTTTAATGGAACGGCGTAAAGTGAACTGGATATGGTTTTGGAATTTTTTTACATGGGATTAAAGTGGATAAAGACGAAGAACACGCAGACGAAAGGGGTTAATCGTTGGCGGTTTTTATATTTTTATGAACACGGCTAAAGAAATGAAACTTAGATATCGTTTCATCTGGTAAAAGTTGTAACAAATATTCCACTTTGGATGGTTTACATTTTCCATAAATACATAAAAATCCGTAGTTTAATTAATATAAATATTATATTCATTTTTAGCGATATTGGACATTGTTGAAAAGTGTGTTATAGGTTATAGATTAATTAACGAATTGAAAGGTTTGCAGCGAAGGATAAAAGAACGCATGACTTGAATTCCAACCAGTCAGAAAGTAAAAGACGAGGGGCAAAGTGTAGCACCGGTGGAGAGAATAAATTTATTTTTTCAATGGAGTATTTTTCTTGCATTAACGTGATTAAGTTAAGTTCATTTTAAAAGCGGCTACGCGGTGTTTGCGCTCGATAGCGATGCATTTTGTCGGCGATTGAAATTGTTAAGGTAGAAATGGGGTTGATTTTAAATGATCGATTTGCGTTTAAAATGCGAAAGGTAATTTAATTTCGATGAAAATGTTTAACACGATAAATCGAGGGAAAGGGAGACAATCCTAACGTCGTGCTAAATTAAATGCACGAAACATAATAGTCCCTATACTCTGAATTTAATTGAAGTTAAATTATATGGTAAACTGGAGAAGGAGCAAAAATCTCGAAGCGAGGTGAATGTTTTTCTAACTTTATTATTATGCTTTACTGTTTATAACATTATCATGCATTGATGCGTTAGTTTTATATAAATGATTATCTTTAATTATAAATCATTTTCTTTAAGACAATTCATAAAATATGAAAGAAATAAAATTACAATGCTGTTAATGTCACTCACTAAATCTTCCAATTTAATAAATAAAGTTTAATTAAGAAAGCACGAAATACATTGTAGACTATACGATTGACATTATGATTCTCGATACGTTTACTCACGAGTACGTATATAAATTAGTTAAAAATAAATTAAGATCTAATGGAGATTCATATACTGTTAAGACAAATTCGCTAAAAATGAATAAATAAATATGAATGGCAATAGACATGGCATCAATATGCAACTCTATTGTTTTTCTTGAATTAAAATGTATCATATAACGTATCCACTATATATTAAATTTTCAATATAACAATTCCATTGTATGTGATTAACGCAGCGATTCGAATGATCCATTTGTTCCCTCTATTAATTTAAATAAGGAACCTTCCAGCGGCCCTTTCGCAGAGGTGCTCGGATGGCCTAGTTTCCAATGGCAGACGAAACGTATCTCCCCAAAGGCGGTGTTGTATTGTATCAAAAGCATGTTCTGAACCGTGGCCAGAAAGCGTGGGTTCGCAAACTGAAATGACTCGGCGAATTCGCGGATTTCAATTCGCCAGCGGCTCCTAAACTGTTGAATTTGGCGATAGGGAACTCGCCCGCTCACTCACTCTAATAATTGCACACTGCTCGTAGAGTTTCGCGTTCTTACAAACCATTTAAATGTCGCTCCGTTGGAACTGGAAAACTTTCGACCGACATCTTCGGGAAAGAACGCCGTCACGACGTTTACTCGGAGACTTACCAAGGAACCCAGCACCTCTTAGCGCTCTCTCTCTCTCTCTCTCTCTCTCTCTCTCTCTCTCTCTCTTGAAGCTAACGGAAATTGTCGCGAGTTTTACGACTTAACACTTCTTACGGACCTTAAGTGTCCGTTTGAGTCAATGTCGGAACATTGCGTCTATTTAAACAGCGGAAAAATCAGATCTGAATTCCGGAGTTGTCTCAAAGAAGGAGAACGTTGAATATTGAACACACACATAGTACAAAACTGAAATATTTTATACTTTAATGTGACTAATGGGAGAAATTAACAAGTCAAGTTCAAAGTTCGAAGAACCCAACAATAGTTCCAAATATCCGTGTTTCGTTCATCCACGTAGCTGAATGAAACAGTCAGCCAAAAGTTAACGGGTAAGGACACCGCGAAACGATCATGCGGAATATCATTTTCCACTTACTATCCAGAACGAGCTAAAATTCTCATCAACTCTCATTAACAACTTCCCAGAAACAAGAAATTGCAAGACAGTAACGCAGATTACACTTCCGAATATCATTTAGTGACCACAAACTGTCGTTAAATCGTAAACTAGGAACAAATTGTCCCGAATTCTCGACGAATAGAGGCAAAACTAGTCGTAAAGTGTCTTCGAAACGTCAGGTTTGTCGAGTGGCTACAGAGAAATTGTCAAAAGCACGTAAGG
The DNA here is from genome assembly GCF_040668555.2 of Bombus flavifrons. NCBI lineage: Eukaryota > Metazoa > Arthropoda > Insecta > Hymenoptera > Apidae > Bombus > Bombus flavifrons. The sequence continues at coordinate 1,926,371 of NC_138455.1, read as the reverse complement.
TACGAGATCTTTGATGAATGGAAGTTTGCGAGAAACGGCACGTCGTTCGTATCGAAAAGCTGCGTGTAATCTTGTAATACACGGTTGTAATTAACGCAGCTCGATCGACCGAAAAACAGCCGGATTATCCGGCTTGTTGCTTGCCGGTGGATCGACGAGAAATTTCCAGCGACGTTTCAGCAGCGATGCTGCTATCGCTTCCGATTGATTGATTTATGAAGATAAAATGGACTATGCCAGCGAGTGATATTGCAAGCTTGATCTAATTTCGCGAGAAGCGTTTCGTTTAAATCACCGAAACTTTCAGTTCGAGGCTAAAATTACGGCATTTATTTTGCGGCATGTGTTTTGTCGATACTCTTTCAAATTAACACTTTAACTGCCACGTTGGTCATATATGATCTACCACGGTTTCTCCTCTAACGCCACGGTGGTCATTGGTCACCGGAGCGCTTGAACTTCCTACAATTGTAAAAATTGTATGAAAATTGACAGTTAGGGCATTTTGAATATAACCGATAAATAGAAGATACTTTGAAATAAAAAGTGCCCCATTGAACAATTAAACATTTTTATTAGAACATCAATAAAAAAAATAAATATAAATAGAAGATACTTTGAAATAAAAAGTGCCCCATTGAACAATTAAACATTTTTATTAGAACATCAATAAAAAAAAAAAGAGAACAAATCTTGCATCTAACGGTGCACTGTGTTTACATCCATATCTTTGAGGGGTAATCTACGAATATTATTATAAACACATCTTAGAAAATAATCGTAAATGCTGCTTTATAATCATATAATTGAAGTTATAAGTGTACACAAACCTTACTATTGTATGTAGAATGAACAAATACTGTTTACTAATACCTTCTACACGTTTCAACAATATATTCTGGACGTTTTGCTTACGACGAAACAACGAATGCGAATGGTTTGTTGAAATAAACGAAGCCTTGCTATAATATGTTGCTATCAACTGTTACCAAGGCGCCACGATGGTCACCCGTGACCACCAATAAGATAAACGGTCCATTGGGGAAGAATGTTGCTTACATCATCAATTTATCATTATTTTGCCATTATATGCTTTGTATAATAAAAATACTCCCGTGACATCTTGAGCGAAACGTGTGATTTCGGCGTGACAGTCAAAGTGTTAATACTGCGTGGATGTTTCGGTAAATTCATATTTTCACGAATAAGGAATAGAACCTAAACAGAGACTTTCAAACCACCTTTGCCAAATTTAAATGCGCGTAGGAAAATCACACGAATATCTATCGGCACTTGTGGAAGTCTTTTTAAAGATATTTTTCATCGCTGCTGTTAAGAAATAAATGGAGTCCACATAACACGAGTTCTACTGTACTAGTAGCTTCAAAACCTCGTATCTTTGCAGATTCCTGAAAGCGGTACCAAAGCAAAACTTCGAATATACCGAATTGTCAACAAATTATAATTTCCTGATATTCATTCTTGAAGCATATTCAATACAAATGTTCCCCTTTACTTTGTAAGAGAAATCGCTCGCTCAGCGTTTCAACTATTTTCACGAATCAGCAGCATTTTGAAAAGTCACCCTGTCATACATCCGTGAAGGTGGTCCTTTTGGAATAGTCCTATTGAGTCGTAAGAGCAGCCGAACGTTCTTTGATCCGCCATTGATTTCGTAGCAGCCGGTCAAAGGCAAAGGTTTTCCACGAAAAGGAGTACGGCTTTTGGTTATCACGCGTCGTTGAATCCTGAAAAAGGGCTGCCGATTTCACCATTTCCACGTAACTTCGAACTGTCAACGAATCCGCACGAATTTCCAACGCAACTTCTTCGTTCCTTATTTTCTATTTTCCTTTTCTTAATTCTTTAAATATATGATTTAAATATTACGATTTAATATATGCGATCAAATTGATTACGATGTTTTAACCGCACCACACAGACATTCGGTCTTTCTATAGCTTTTTAATATTTTTTTCTCGTTGCACATAGAATATACAATATTTCCTCGTTTAACGTTCGACGTAATAATGTAGCAGCAATAATTGTCGATTTTTTTAACGTTCTTATACGGCTTCAGTTACTATCTTCAATAACGAGTTTCTCTGTTTACAAATTCTCTTCACACACGCATATGAATTTATAGTGTAGTCGCCACGTATGTATGTGTGTGACTTAAAAAGCCATCAGAATTGAAAATGCTTTGTTTGTAGCGGCTCCACCGCTAGCCATCAGCTAATCTTCGACAGGAAGCTGCTTGATCTTGCTCGAATTAATTTAGTCGCGAAACGTGACGACTTTGATGCATCCGCGAAATAATGCAACAGTTACGACTTCACAGGCCGAGGCTATCACACGCCACGAGTAATTAATGAAGACGAATCGACTTCTAGCTCTCTTCTTCGTTTCGAGGCGAAAAATTCGCCCTTCTACAAACTGTGTACGTTTCCTGATGAATCACACTTAATTAAGGTGACTAACGAGATCGCCGCTACTCATACGCCACTATCGTGTATCGTTCTTCGTAGGAATCTTTCATTTTTATCTCTTATTAACATTCGTAGATACTCGCCCCTTTCTTTTTCACTTTTACCGCATTATTTGTAACAATAAAAATCTTTACGTTTACGAATTGATTCTTTTATTTTGAAAAACATGACGTATAAAAAACAAGGGACGACGTAAGGAATTACTTCTGTACTTGCATCCATAAAATACATTCCTCGCAGCACGTACATATGTTGTCTTTCGTACGACAGCTTTTACAAAGTAAAAGTTAAAATATCTATTAAAAATTAATGATTTTTCTACTGGTTATATTAAAAGATATAATAATATAGAAGAACATTAATCGAAATAAAATAAAGGAAAGCAATGAAATTTACTGTACCAGATACAAATCAGACAACAACTATTAAACGTTCTTACATAGAGACACAAATATAGAAGGATACCGTAAGTCATAGACAATTTTCTTTCCCATAAGTGGCTCCCTTATCATTTGTTACTCCCTATATATCATTGCCTTCCGTTCTTTTAGTTTCACCCTATCTACGTACTTGCTGGTTATCTCTGTACTTCACTCTCCCTTCCTCTATGCCCCCGACTATTTTTCTCAGCCTCCACCTCTTTATCTTTTGGCCTTTTTCCACTCGAAAACGCGAGTAGGGGAGTGGTCAGAGGGCAGAGAGATAATTATCTTCGGCGAATTACCGGTAATTGTATTTGTTAAAGGGGTATTTGAATTCATTTAATTCGGACCATTAACAAGAGAAAAATTAGAGAGCAGGCGAATAGAGAGAATTAGATTTCTTTGGCGGCTAGATAGAGATACGCAACATGCGATTTCTTAAATAAAGCGTTACCGGCTCAAAGAATTAAAGGGTTTACCCGTTTTTTCCCTGCGATTTTGAAAATATTCAATGCCTGTTTCCACCAGAAAACATTAAATGCATGGTTAGATCCATATACTCTTATTTTCCAATGAAGAATTTCTTTATCAGAATATCCTTTAACATCTACAGATTTGTTTCACGTTTTACCGACAAAATCGTGACGGTCATTTTTCATTGCCGAATTACATTGCCAAAAAAGTTTCCAGACGTTTTGTGTAAAACATACTGTAGGATCTTTACTACAATTAGATTATTTACAATAAATGGATTAAACAAATGTTGGTTAAACAGGAAACGATGATTGTTTAACGTGAACTAATCACAATAACATATTATAATTAAAACAACTAGATAGTTAATTTGCAACTCACGTCACCACGGATCCAACGCTCTCTCTCACGCGGACCACACTCTCTCGACAACGCAATTCGCATTCCCTGACTTCTCGATTTACACTCTCTGACTTCTCAACTGATACTGTTAATTCGTCTTTGTCCTTAGCATCCCTTTGTCTGTTGTCTTAGCCCTACCACGCACGTGTTCCGTAACCGCTCGTAGCCAGGATCACGCAGACCTTTTCCGCGAAACTATTCCATTGAAGGGCCGACGATACATTATTGGACCTGTCGGCACTTCGGCTTTCTCGCGACATTGTTTATAGTTCGTCCGATATCTCTTAGGCCTTTCGTCCACGATACTACAATACAATATCATGTGCCGGACAAAAGAAACAAAGAATTGATCGACATCCGAGGCGGAAACCGATACGCAATCTCGATAAACCTGGTGCCATCCTTCGCTATCGAAAACTGCTTTTCTTACTCAATCCGTAGAAATGAGTTGCGGACTCATTTCGAACGGCAATTATCTCAAGCAAAGTGTATAATTTCATCTGTGTTCCATGCTCTATGAATGGAGCGGACGCCGCGAAAGATAAATATTCAAATATGCATAACAGCCACGAAGTCAAAGAACGTTGTTACCAACTATTTCTACTACTCAACGAATGCTGTTCCTTCGAATTCTCATCCTTTCGTCGTTCAATATAGAAACTCTGGATACGAATTAACTGCTTTGGGGAAAAGATAGGAGCGGTAAAAACAGGTATAGCGATAAAAGGTGTGGAACGCTCATGAAAATGAGACGAACTAGAAAAGTCTATGAGTGTCTTGCTAGGAAAAATGTAGTAATGGAACTTTTGTTGCTGTTTCAAAAAATTATTCATCGAAATATTCGTGGCTAATCAAATGGAAATTGAACTTATTAGCTATTATAATTCATTGGCTATTATAAAAAAAAGTCGAAAATGTCATGAATGTGCGAGTCTTGCTACGTAAAATATGCTAATGAAACTTTTGTTCCTAATTCTGAAAATTCTCCATCGAAATATTAGTAGACAATAAGATTGTAAATTGGATTTGTTGATTATTATACTTGGGAATTATCGCGCTACAAAAGTCTCCGAAATCTCTGCTAATTTCGCGGACCGTTGCAAGCATAGCTTTGATTTATTATTTAACGGCCATGGTTCGTGATTTATCACTTACTATGGTGTTGGTCGACTCTCTTTTTTCCTGTCTCCCATGGCGCGCCAAAATAAAATTGCCATGTATTTTCGGCGCAGTGCCAAGGCTTGCTTTCGCTACTAATTTCAGCCCGTCATACACCTTACTTGTTGTTGCACATCACGCGCAATACGATTTACGTGACGTGGCCGGCCTCGTGACGAGCTTTCCCAGTGTTCCGTAACAAGCTGCATCCCTTTACCTGGTAATTTCCAGCGAAAATATCGCGCTACTGACTCACGGCTAATACGTTCTAAATAGAGCTTTGATGATTTTGGTTCTCCGAACAATCTGCTTCTGGAAAGAAACGACCGAGATAACGTCAGAAACGAAGATTGTTAAACAAGAACATGATGAGTGCATTTTTGTCGAATTTCTTAATTTGATGTTATTTAGCAATTAAAGAAATATGATCCTACGTAATGTAGTTAATTAACAAGAGAATGACTTCAATTATATCACGAAATTATGTAGGACCACGGTATATGATATTTCAGAAGTGCAAATGTATACAATCGTAGAAAAAAATATAAATCTTAGTTCTCTAAGAGAAAAAGATAAAGTTTATTAAAAGTTCTCAGGAAATGATGCAAGGGAAGAAACTAGCCGACATTATTGATAGCTTTAATCAACGTTTTATTTTATTTCCACACGCGACTTGCACGTTAAATTATTCTGCAATTAGCAGAGCTACTAATTAGTATAATTACAGCAACAAATAACGTAAAGTACTGAGTTTTACGTTTCGCTATAAACTTGGAATAATTGATATAAGTCATTCAAAATTTCGTAAGCATCATGTCAAGTTCGTGAAGAAAGATTCGATGGGAGCTTAAGAATTAATTCGTTTGCCTTGTTATTTGAGTTTTGGTTTCTTGAAAATTGAACGTTAATCGTGTAACTGGATGATGAGATTGACGGGTTTAAGAAAAGTGACGTTGACGAGTTTGTCTTCTGAAAGGTTCAATTGCGAGAGTAATTCCAACACTATTGTTCAAATCGACTCCCAAAATCTCAGAATCCTGTCCCAAATACGAATCCCTCTTTTCAAGTCTACATTCAAGACTATATATCATCTGTCAACGATGATTTTTTCTAACTCAGTGAAATCAATCTTCCACGAGCTATTTCATTATCACGACACGTAACTTGAATGTCATGTCATCAACGTAAATTCCCTTTCTCAATGGGACTTAAGACACGGAACGTTAATCGGGCTGGCCGTCAATTGCGTAGGGCGACGGGAGCCCTTTAAACCGTCACGACAGAACAGGAATTAGAGCATCGATTAGACGGTCAATTATGGAATTGCGTCGGGCAGACATCATACGAGTAATTCGACGCTTCCAGCCGGAATACTCGTGCCGGGAATGTGGATCGTTACGGGACCGGGCACCGTTCGAAATATAATTAGTTAACGTCGTGTAATTAAAAGCATTCGGTACGAGACTCACGTAGTTTCGACGCGATTTCACCGGCCTGTCGAAATGATTAAATATTCTATTATCAATGATGGAGGCACAGGTTAGAGGGGCTTTTGGCGTTCATTAGAACAGGCGACCGAATATAATCGGACGCGCTGCCACCAATTGACAAATCCTTGCCGCGCGTTTTAACTCTTTGTGAAATCTATTTTTCTCTGATTTTCCTATAAAATCGCACCTGCTTCACGGTCGAGATTTTATTAGCAGATCTGTGAAATATATCTTGATGGTGATGTTCGAGCCACGTATTGTAATCGAATTAGAAATATAAAAAGAAGGTAATATTATTTCACACAAAAAGAAACATACAAATGAAACTTTGAATCGAAAGAAGCTTCATTTAATAACGTAAACTGTAAACTGAAATCAACGTTTAATTCATTATTTCAGTCAACGCGATCAATAATTCCATGTCAACGGTTATTACGTTCATTTATACAAGTGAAATCTACAGTCTAAATATTAGTAAAGCATCGTGCAACCTATAAACGACAACTAACGCGCGTGACGTACGTGTAACACGATATAATGACTGAAATATAGTTGATTTGTCATTCTATTTCGCGTAATATATCGATTTTATGCTTGCTAATTACAATGCTAAATATATACCATTTACGCATTGAAATTTTACTTTTAGATACTTGTTCAAGTAACTTTTGTAGATAAACCTATTGAGAAACTCGGTCAAGAATATATCACGAACAAATTTTACTTTGAATTTTAACCGGAAATCTCTTTCGACTCGAATCAGATTGGCCGAGCGAATGCAGAATTTATTAAACTGAAGATTACCATAAGCGTTTCTGGAAGATGACTATCGAGATAATAACGACGAAAAATGATAACAAGCTACTAAATCCTGATAATAATATACAGTGATCCTATATACAATGATCCTGAGATAATATTCTATATAGTGAAATAATATCTTATATAGGGAGCAGCGGCAGGAAATTAAGTAATATTTCTTCATAATTGAAACAAGTGGCTCTTGTTCCTCCTGTTGCTGGTATCATCTGCGGTACAGTGAAGCCTGCTGCATGCAATTACTATCTAATTGCCTATACGAAATGGACATCTAATCTGGTATACATCATGGTACTCCTATAGCCGATAGCAGTAATTCTCTGGTTTATCCCGTCAACGAATGTCGTTCTAGCTTGTTGTAATTAGCGAGAAATTAATCAAGGATACGATTCTAATGGATAATATGGTGCATTTCCTCGCTTTGATACGCATATTTTATTTTTTTCTTTTTTTTTTCGTTTTTCTATGGTAATATGGCAACACCCGTCTGTAAGCAACACTTATGGTTTTTATTTAAGCAAAACTAGGTATATGGAAAAGTTTGAGCCTTTTTTTTGAAGCTTTCACGAAGAATTATCTTCAATCGATACAATTTCTCACCTTTTTGCGCAATTGTTTGGTTGGTATCGATCTGTCTGAAACGCCAACTTTATGATCGATTTGCGACCGCTTCACAAAACCACAGTGAGCACAATGAGCAACGACCACAACGCCTAAGCCGCATGTGGCTTGAATCACTATCTTTAACTTGGGCTGAGAAGTTCCACAGCACGCGGCGTATTCTCCAGATTTGACACCGACAGATTATCGCTTATTCCGGTCGATGTATTTAGCTCTCTTTAATCAGACAACACTTTCGAAATATTACAGAAATACGAAAGTGTTTTGTGTGATTTCTTCGCGACGAAATCTGAAAGTTGACAGGAAATCGTACCAAGTGTTTCGAACATCAATTTGTAATGCATTGAAAGTGATGTAGTTGAAAATGTAAAATTGATAAAAGGGCTTGAAACTTTTGCATGCGTCTAATATTGGAGGGAATAAAAGATAGATCTTAAATAGAGATCAGTTTTAGCTACGAGATATTATCATTGAGTACTTTACTCTGCATATTCTGTATATTTTTATCTTGTAAGAATTATTACCGTGAACGTGTCTGAATTGTTACACAAACGTGGAGCTACCACATAAGTAAGTGACAAGGAAAAAGAAAAGTTACAATTTGAAAATAAAAGTTTCTTTTATATCGTTAAAGATAGTTCAAAACGGGACGGAAATATCTCAGAAATTAAGCCACCGTGGCTTTATATCCCTGTGAATTTTGTACTCGTTTTAAGTATCTCCACGCTCTTCGAAACTTTGTCCATTTAAGCCAGAAGCAAGCTGTTTATGTTTCATGAGTTTACGACTACCAAGACCATTTGGAAGGAACACACACAGCGTTTTTGTACGATACTTCCAGGTTTCTTATTCCTCAGTATGACCTATTTAAAGAGAGTGGTCATCTTGTTCTTGCTATAGGAAAATTCTCCGAGCAATCAGAAAACAATGACCCTGTTTTTTCAAAGTCAAAACGAAGTCGTAAACGTTCCATCGTAAGAAAATAATCTCGAGAAGCTTGCAATCAGAACCTTAAGAGAAGGTACCCTCAAAACCCAAAGATCGTTTTAACTAAACTTGAAAAAGAAAAATAACAAACTAGTCGACCAAGCGATCGAATTTTTAGTAATTTTCTACCTCGAATTTCCTATTTCAAATCGACGTCCTGAGAAATTGACTTTCTATAGCTGTTATTCTCTTCGATCGAGCCGTCATCTAAAACGGTAGCTTCTGAAAGTTCTGTAAAAGATAAAATTCCGCAAAAAAATAAAAGATTTTGTTTCTTCCGTCTCGTTCTTTTTAAAATATACATTGAAATCTCCGTAAGGCCCGATGCGGTTGTTCGTAATTCGAGTAAATATGCCCAACCTAGGAACAGAAAAAATATAGAATAAGAGGAAAGACCTGAAACCAAAGAGAAAGAAGGTAACAACACGAGAACGTATAAAACTTCCACTTTTTTTTCTTCTTGTACGGTGCAAACCGTGAAAAAACGAAGTGTTCCGGTTGGAACCGGAAGTGCAAGACAGACACTAATCCAGCCTTCGTTGCTCTTGTTTCAGGAGAGCATCCAGCTGCAATGCAGCACGGAAACACGGCAGCAGGCTCGCCAACATCGAAGACGGTCCTCGTGATGCTAGCTTTCCTTTTGGGTCAATTGAGATAATGTGCGTTCTCGTACGTGCCCGTGCGTGTGTCTCCGAGCTGTCTGTCTGCGTGTATACTTTCTGCACGTACTTACGTGTGTGTGGATGTGTGAGAGCGCGTATGACGGTGTGCGCGTGGCAACTTAAACGCGAACATGAATGAATATCAACGGGAGCATTAAGTGAAACTCGATGGATCGTTGGACACAATAAGACGTAGCCAACCCTTAGCCTGTTTGTACCTTGATCGGAATTAAATTGCATGCAACCGGAACGATCATCGATGAAGAAGCTTTCTTACGGCCACGTGATGGACGTTTTAAGAGGAAGGTTGACTGATAAGAAAGTTTTACGTTATTTCAGCCTTTTCAGCTTAGTTTTTCGATAATCGTCGATGGCATTTCCTACTTTTAACACGTTTAGATATACACACATATAACGATGAATTTTTGAAATATTTACTGAATGTTTAGTATTGTTTTAAGAAGTAATAAATTATAAAATACAAATTATAGACAACATATACAACAAGATAATTAACGCATACATACATAAGAAACGATGCTCAAAACTATAAAAATAGAAGCGTTACAAATTAATAAATGTACTGAATTATTGTAAGTTAAAGAAAATCGATGCAAAAATTATCGTTACGAGCAAATTTTTTAAATAAATCAATTTTTGATATACATTTTCTTTTAACTTAAAATAATCGATTAAACTTCATTGACCGTAACAACTCCCGCAAGAACAGTTATGAACGATTAATTTTAATTATATTTATTTTTTGTCGTCGTGTTCGAAATTCCTTATCAAAACATAAATTCAACCGTCAAATTCTCGAAACCATGCTCGCCAAATTTATCAGTCCAGAAGCCATTGCCCGATGAATTAATGAATTAAGTTTTACGAAAAGAAAGCTTCTTCGAGTACAATTTCTTTTTATTGCTGCTCGTTAAAAAATGTTCAGTTCTCAGTGAAGGAAGAAACATATATCGATGAAGAAACTCTGTCACGGCCGGTTTCGCGTTGAAAATCGCGACTTTCAATGCATCCATAGGTGAAAACTGTCGAAAACGTCGTCGTAGTATCCCAGGTTCGATATGTGTAATAACTTGCAAATTACTAGCGCGTTCTAGTGTCATCGAAATAAGGAAACCAAAGTATCGAAGTAACATTGTACATGGTATATATTGTAAGCGACGATTCAATGAACAAGAAAAAAAGAAATTGTAACATGTAAGAGCGTGAACGTGTGCTCGAACATGGTAAATTCGATGTGTAAGTTTGCGAATTAGTAGGGACGATCATGTATATTGTAATTGTTACAAGACGAAAGCGATCGTTCCAATAACGAAAGAGTTCGTTCGTTCGTGGCAAAGAAAGTTTTAGTGGATATTTTCAGAGCTGTGCGAATCTTCGGCGAGATATGAATTTTCTCGAGAAAAATCTCGTATTTTTCAAAGATTTGATTACTTTGTTCGAACATTGTTATCTGGATTTTTCTGCGTAACAATCCTTAAAAAATTGCGCTATGTGTTAAATATTTAATTGTTTATATATATTCTATGTTTGCTGCTACTGTTTCTCTTTCTATGGAATTAAAACATTTAATACAATATGTTTTATACATTTTTAGTGAAAGCTGGAAAAGTGAGACGACAAATACCGCGTATTAGTTAATAAATTAATATATTTCAACGTGGAATAAGGTAAAAGGGAAAGAATGTCATGTGAACAGTGAACACGTGTATTTCATTCGCTTTTGTTCAGATATGGAGCTTTCAGCTTCCACAAAGGAGACGCCGGCATTATTTTGTAACACAGGCCAATATTGACAAGGGATTCTCTCTCACGGATGCCTCTAGTTTCAACGAAAAGAAATTCTGATATTACAACGTTGCAGGATAGCACACGTTTTCGGAGGGAAACTCGCGAATCCCGGAGCATATCGAGTTTTACGCTTCGTTGTGTGTTTCTTGAATGAGACGTGCATTATCCGGTTCCAAATGCATGATGGAGAAATGCGAATTCTTGTCGAAATCCGAGGGAAACTTGAAGGCAATGCGAGACGAGTTTAGCAACTGCAACCTATAATCATGACGATCCTGTTATTCTTATTTTACTTTGTCGAAATATTTTATGGATAGAGAGGGGGAATTTGAGAGAGTACGAGATAAAAATGAAGATAGCATTTAAAGAACTTGTGACAAAAATGAATTTTAGATAACAATGTATTTTATACATTTATGAAATTAATCGACATATAAAATATAGCGTTTCTCACATAAAATTTTAACTGACGAGTAACCAATATTATTCGATACACTTTCTCCAGGACTATTTAGTTTCATCGCTTTCAATTTTCGAGAATTATCATGTTCAAAATTCAAAGATTTTCAAGACCCGAATATCGTGATTACCCATGTTGCTTAATAGTACAGTTTCAATGTTTTCATTGTAAATGTCATTAAAGTCATTATGTATAACAAAGTTCTTCTTCGCCAATTAGTTGACAACTGATAATATGACAATGTTTACTGGTTGACATTGGCCCGCCAAATTCAAACATTTGTAGAGATCGAACTCTTTGTATCTTAATCGTATCTGGAAAAAATATTTAACATATGATGATTCTTTTAATCTTTCGTGATAAATGGAAGAAATGTAGAGAACACCGCGCGACGAGGAAGTCGAAGAATGAGAGGAAGCTGTTTTACGGCGAACATGCGTATCAACAATGTGGATTGTGAATTTTATTGCGGAAGCCTTTGGAAACATTCGACCGTGCTCCTGCGAGCAAATCCGCGCGAACTGTCTTTGTGGTACAAAGAGTTTGTTTGATTGTTCTGTGGTGAAATAACTCGATCTCGGTCTAAAAGCAGAAGAAAGAACGGTTCTTAAAGAGGAGAAAACAATGAGAGTATTAACGCCTGAATTGAAGTCCACAGGATTCTTTAACCTTCAGTACGGTTTTCTTTCCCTGATTTTCTCTTTTTCGAATTTTTATTCGGTGAAAGATCTTTGAAATATTAATACGGATTTATTCGTATAATTGGCAATTACGTTGTACGCCAAATTTAGTTTCATAATGCTATTATGTCAGAATAATTAGGTCGTTTCATAAGCTTATAAAAGGATTGATAAAATATCGTGGAAAATATTTCGAAGTATAAAAATTCTTTGTTACTCGATATACGAACGAACGAATTCATCCTATCGATTGTCAAAATAGTCTTCCGATCGTCAATTACCAAAGACTATTTGACAATCGCATCTAGAAACCAAATGATCGTGAAAATCACTCAAACTCAACGCATATTTAATCTAAAGACATTTTATAATAATTTATCGATCGTCATCTGTGTTATCTTATCGTTAGATCAGCTCGACGGCTTGTATCTTAAGTAGCCAACGCTATTCGCTGTCTCTCACCATCGATATTTTTACAAATGTTTCAGAAGCTCAAACAACTAATCACCAGAACCACAATATTTAATATAAAACAGAAACAAGCAGGATGCAAATAAAAATCACGTACCAGCGATTTATAATTTTTAAAATAAAACCCATATATGAAATGTCTAAGTTCCACACACAAGCAAGCCACAAGTGCGTAATCGCATAGTACTCGTACGATGATAAATATTAATAAAATAGATCGTTAGACGCGATCTCCACTCGATTAACGAAACAATGTTTTGTAACGTACAATTTTATGGAAAAGAGAGAGAGAGAGAGAGAGAGAGAGAGAGAGAGAGAGAGAGAGAAAGAGAGAGAGAGAAAGAGAAAAAAACTGCGTATGTTGCATAACACGTACGACACGCGCATGAGTTTGTACAGGAGAACGAAGACACACAGAAACGACGCGTGACGATGGAAAAATTACTCTGGATTCGCGTGATAAATTAAAATAGCGGAGAGACGAGACCTCTGGAGGCTTAAAGAGCCGTAAAAGAGGCCAAACGAATCTTTCTCGTCCGCGTACCAATTATTCTTTTCTATCGTCGAGTTGTTCATTTCCCTGTTGAATCCAGAAGGATTTTCATATCTTCAGGCTGCGTCATTCTCAAATGGCTCTCGATCTCGTTCGATTCCACGTGAGTGCTTTCGTTCAAATAAATTGGGAATCGATCGAGAACGAGTACCTGGTCGAATAAGAAATTTTGTATGTTCGTTTGGCGAAATATAGCGTGTTTCAATGAACGAGAATCGTAACGATTGCGATGGATCTTGGTGTATCTCGTTGCGTCAATTCTTCTTCATTTGCTAAAATTATATTCTAAATTAATTATTTTGTACTTAATTTTGACTTTATTTTATTTACTCGCCCTTTTAATTTGCATTTATTTCAACGTTTCAACCAGTTTGAAAACCATGTTGGTCCCATTTTCGCTTTTTTTACAAAACTATTCCATCATATCATATACAATCATATACATGCAATTAGAAGCATGAGATTGTTACTTTTTACTGGCAATATATCGCGTAATTTTCAACGCAGTGCAATCAAAAAGCACGTCGCCTTTTTGGACAATTCGAATTTTCATCCATCCGAATACAACTTTCGATCCATGCCTAATCGTTTCGTTAATTTTCGTCTCATACTAAGTATACAAATAAAACAGAGAGTGAATGTGGTAGGATGAAAGAAAACAGAGAGAGTCTGTAAGAAGAATGTTAATTAGATGAGGAACGTATTAAAATTTCCGAACAAGAGAAGAAACTAAAAAGGCCAGACGTCGTCGTAGAAAATACGATGTCCACCGAATTATCCCCCTCTACTCCCATCTACACTCCATCTCTTGACGAAATACTTTCTACTACCGAGTAAGCGTTAATATAAATGGAAATAGAAAGCGAAAAGGAAAAGAAGAAATGGGTTAAACAAAGGGGATTCACATCCCTGGACTGCCACTTCCGAACAAATTCTCGGTGAAGCGAGACAGAGTAAAATTTATCGTCGTCGCGAATTTTATACTGTGTGCAAATATTCGTCTGTCCCTCGTCACGATTTTAACGATTCACCGATTTTTTAATAGTTGGTCAAAGCGTCAACACCCTGATCGAGCAACGTGGAGATCGTTACGTTATCATTATGTTCGTTTGTAGTTTATATTCCGAGACATTGTGCTTTTACACTTTCTTTTCAATGGATGTTGTTTATTGGTTCCGACCAATTTTTTGAATTTGATAGTTGCGCGGAATATTGTCGGCCGAATTTCCTAACGAGTTCGTTTTGCACGTTTTGCTAAAGCGTAGAATGGCAAAGTACAATGTTTAACAGACATGGGCATTGTTTTGGTAAAATGTTTGGAAAATTATTATATTCTATAATATGTTCAAAGTTAATTCATAAATGGCCTGTAAATTCAAAAGGACATCTTAATAAGAAAAGACTGAGAAAATATATAGAATAATAGAAAATTTCGTCAAAAGCTTAATATTATCCGTGTGTCAGTAGATTGCAAGTAGTTGTTATTCCTGAAAAAAGTAAACCAAATATTAATTATAACACGGACATCAATTAATACCGCTATACGAGCAATTCCATCTCGATAAAGTGTTATTATTATGCGGGTCTCATCCTAAATAATTCAATTAACATTTGTCTGTGTACATTACTGCGAGTGTCTACTACTACTAACATTACCATGTAACGGACGGTTACATATATTTCAATACATTTAATAATATATAAAAAATATTTCTCCGTTTATTTCTATTATATACCAATTGTACGAATACTTTTATATATTTATATATTTATTTACTTATTTATTTACGAGGTTATTTTAACCTGGTCCAATTAACAATAAGGTCGTACGAATACCTTTGTCTCTTGTCGTACGCTTTAAAAGATTTGTTTCCAACATGAAAAAGGAGTTCACATCTTTTTTCTCTGTCGAAGTTTCCCCAAACGGAACGACACATAATTAATCACTTTTTTGTATTAAGCACAGCCCTCGTTGCTGGAGTTCAGGGTCGTAATGCTCTAACGACGACTTCGAAGCGTGGTCGAATATTCGTCGGTGGGAAAAATGATGGCAGTTCAGGGCTACGAGAACGATCAGAGGAAAGAACGACATAAGACGTAAGAAAAAATCTCTATGTATGTGTATACCATGTGAACTTGTATAATTTCTTACGTGAAACTAAACGCTGGTTAAAAAAAAAAAGAAAAAGAAAAAGACAGAAATAACGAATGAAACTGTGTTCCCTTTCCACGACCTCTCAGCATGTATTGTTTTCACACGATTCTCGACGCATTCTTGTACATAATGTTTTACTCTTGTAAATAAATTATCCATATGATCCGGACGAGTCGGTTGATTTCATCCTGTCAATAATAATTACGGTAGAACCTGAAGCATCCGAATCGATAGAAAGGCAGAACGAGGGAATTTTTGAACAGTTTTTTTTTTGGTCGCGCCTTTTCTTATAATTTCAAAACATTTTTCGTATAATAGAGATGTAGATCGTGGCAGATTTATAGAAAACATGAAAAAAACAAAAATGTTCAACGATACCAGTGGCTCAGAGATTACATTGTCAGAAAAATGTGCGCGAATACGATATGATATCTTGCAAAAATTAAACGTTACGGTGTATAGTGCATTTCAACGTTTTACGTGTGTCAAAACATATGAAAGTTACGTGTCAACGTATTAAAATGAGAGAAGCGATTGTTCCATTACATGAAAATTCCATTATTCAGACGTTTCTGTCTCCCTGGTAATTCAGACATGGAAGGTTCTATTATGCGAATCTTTCTAACACAACACAAAGTGAGTAAATTTCAATTCGAAAGATTTGTTTCCCAAAGCGGCATTTCGACTTCAAAGGTATTTCAGAAAGAAAGAGAGAGAGAGAGAGAGAAAGAGAGAGAGAGAGAGAAAGAGAGAGAGAAAGAGAACTGATTGTGATTCGGAAGTAATGGGAATTGGAGCGAAGGCGTAGGCCAGAGGAAGATCGATAGGTCTGACCTCGATGCGCTTGAACTTTTCTTACCTTTCAGGATATTTAAGGATGCTCGACTTCGAATCACGAAGCTTCCCTTAGCATACGATCGCGAACTAACAACGATCGACCGATTAATTTTATCGTTCCCGTAAATCAGCCCAACCAACGAAAAATAACGGTGATAGCGAGGTTAATTAGACGAGCTCGAATTACTCGTGAATTATATCGCTTGCACGAACGAGGATTCAGAAGTAAAAATTAACGCAACGCAATCGCGAAGCCGCTTGCAATTAATTCGTCGAAGCAGGTCATCCTTCGTTACATGATTCTTTTTGCGTTCGTTAAATTGGAAAGATGCTGCCAGTTTAAGTGGTAATTTAAATAAGTATTTGAAGAATACATTTTCTAATGAAATATCGAAACGAGTAGGTTCGAATTCTTACCGCTTTGCTTATCTACGTTAAGGTTAACAATCGAAAGAAGAAACTATCAATCTGAAAGCAATCGCTTGAGAAAGAAGGTGTCCAGTTTCAACGTGTAATCCAACTTCAACTTTCAATTACGGTCATCCGTGAAGGGTTGTAATGTCGTAAAGCTCGTTAACGAATAGTTCAAGACAGACAAAGTATCCCTTCGTAGCAACGAAGTATTTTAATCTGAAACGTTCTTTTCGTCGACCGTCAAACGACGAAACCCATGCTTTTTTACACCTTCGCTTCGATCTTACTAAAATAGAGGGAAAGGAGCATTCGCTCATTCGGTCTAAACTGTAAACTCACCATAACGTATCGACTTTAAAACGTATCATCTCTTATCTCCGTGCAAACTCCACTCTATGTGACAAAGAAACAAACAAACGAATCTCGTATAATTTTTCCGTTAGCGAAGAAAGCAATGGTATAGACGACATAAACGTATCACCACGGATGAGAAAACAGTCAAAAATTCTCAGCGTTCAAGCATCGTATTCGAACACGATTGTGCCCTTTCGTCGGCCAAGTGAAAGTAAAGTAGCCTGATTAACGTTGTTAATTAAATTCGACTGGCAAACAACAGCAGACCGGCTTGTAGTCTCTCTCGAATTTAGTATCTGGCTGGCTCGAGTGTCGGTTAATCAGCGCTACTTGTCTCTGTGTCGGCTATTTCGCGAGCTCGCGAAAAATGTTGAATTAGCATTCATCGCGGCCTGCAATAATTAAGGCTAGTCATTGTGAGCGAGAATATTTCATTGCCGGCTGCTGCTCCGTCACCATTCCTTGTGTGCCTCGCTTTTTTTTTCTTTTGCTTCTTTTCATGTTTTCCTTTCCTCTTATTGACACGATTCGTGAGAACGCGTATCCCTGTCGCCCGACTGATTCGTTCTCATCGATTCTACAGAGAGATACTAGTTTTTCCGATTGTCAAGTAAAACAGGAAATCGTGATTTAAATATTTCTTCCGAAAGGTCCAACAACGATTTTGTTCTTCTTTGCTTACGATTGGATCTGTCACTTGAATTTTGCCAGTTGGTGTTCCTGTACTCTTCGTTGGAAAAATATAGATGTAAATTTTCTTTATTTTCTATGTTTGCTATATCTACGCTTTCTTTTTTATTTATATTTTTCATATTTTCTGTGTTTTCTATATTTCCCACTAATTTCTACATGTCTAAAATTTTTCAGTGTTTATGCAAGTATGTTTAAATATATATTGAATACACTTAGATTCGTTATTCATATTCCTATAAAAGTTGGGCAAAATTAGCATATAATACATCGTATAATATGTAGCACCGTAAAGCGAACGCCGGTTCGAGAGATGGATTCTGCGTGAAACGGTGCCAACACAAATTCGTTAGCGTTTTCAGGTCGCGCGTTTTAATTGGAAGTAGTGTTATAGCGTTGGATGTACATGTTTCTTTGTGTGCCAGTTGCATTAAATACAGAGTAAAATGAAGAACGCTAGTAATTTGTTGAATTTGGCTGCATCTGCTTGTTAGTTCCGTTGATTTGTAGATTTTTCCTCGCATATTAAAAGACTGTCGTGAAACTGACGTTTATTACCCCAGTGTTCCGTCGAAATTTTAATGTCCATTCGATTAAAATTAACGACGTAAGTATTAACGAAGTAAAAAGCGTTATTTATATATAAATTCTTTTTCGATTACGAAACTGATGTTTAACGTGTTTAACTCAACTTCTCAGAAGTAGCGGATGTTTTGTTCCCATCATAAATTTAGTCTGTTAACCTTAACAGTAAGAGTTAGTGGTATCAGAGGTGTCAGCGGATTGAAAACTTTGGCGCACGCTGCAAGTTACACTTGAGTTTTTCCACTAAGTTTCCAGTGAAAATTCGTCAGCTGCGACTAGTCGACACTTGGGCGTTGTAAAGCGTCTATTACTCAAAATTTACAACTTTCTTGGCTTTGTAACTCTACGCCTTTACGCCTCAAATATTAACTTTAACACACCGATGCCAGGATAATATTGATTGTTTTTCGCGGTACGCTCTACGGATATAAAATCATACAACTATATGAATTATAAATTTATCAAATTACAAATCCATTCTAAAGTCACGTGTAACGACAAGTGGCGATTAATACGACTTTAACAAACTATTAAAGAAGAGGAAGAAAATGAGAAATTCCATCGAAGAGGAAGACGATTAAAGGAAAAGAACGTCCAATAATTACATCTTAACTTTTAACCGCTTACAAATCAAGATCCCCGACGAAGATTCTACGACCGACTGCTCTCCAGTTTTCTACAGCCGCGTCTTCAAGTATAAAAACCTACGAACCAGTCAATCAGATTAATAATCAAATAATAATCAGTCGCAGAAGTTGCTCGACGCCCTAACCGTTCTCATTCTCCGCTTCATTTCCCTCGTTCGACTTCCACCGATGAATTCACGCGCGAAAAGACGCTCGCTCGGTATAGAAAGCTGGTGAATTCCTCGGTGTTCGCGGCGTCGCGACACCCTTACCTTCACGCCGTTCAAAGGAGTCGAGATTCGTAGCCACGCGCGCGCGAGATCACGCGTATTGCTGAATTCGTGCGAAGCGCAAACAACGAGAAAGGGAAAAAAGTCAAAAGAGCGGCGCCGATTGTCTGAACCCTGCCCTTTTCAATTTCCGTCGAAATCTTCTTTGGACGAGGTCTCTTTCAACGTCGTAATATCTCTCATCCGCTTGATTTCTACGAGCTCGCTCCAACATTTTCTTCGGACGACATCGTGAATTAAACGTCCGTTACTTTCGATACTCTTTGTGAAGAAGAAGGTTTTCTAAACGTTTCCAGTGGGATAATGGTAGAATTTGCGAGGAAGTGGAAGTGGAGTATTATTGGATTCTTTTGTCTGTGGGATTTTTGACGGTTTAGACTCAATTAAGCGAAGTTAACTTGCCTTCGGTCGAACTCAATTTTACAATCTCGAAACCAATGTATAATTTGATCTAACGCGCAGTTGCATTTGTTATTGACGTCTTGCCATTGAACTGCGAATTGAAAACATAGGGTGTCGAGAAAGTATGAAAAGAAAAAAAATAAATGACGTGAGAGTAAAAGAGATTTACGCGATCGATTAAGAAAACGTATTTTCAGGTTACTGGCGCAAAAAGTATTAATACGTTCGATTCGAACCCTTTCTTCTAATTCGTCTAATTAAATCTCTGTGTTTGATACATTGAATGACAGAATAAATGATAAGAAAGAAAAGTACAAGGAAAAATATCGCATCCAATATCAAATAACGAGTGAAATATCGCGATTCCTGACTCCACTGGTACTTTACAAAACAGAAACATTCGTTGACATTCCACTAAATATTCGTCAGAAATTTTACTAGCCGACTCTCTCTAACGGATCCTATGCTTCTGACAAACGAGCAACGTCACCAAAAACGTATACCGAATGGTAACAAACAATAAGAAATACGCGCGCCGGGATTTCTGCTGACAGCGTCAAAGCCGAACTCAAAATAACCGCAAAATCCTGCCTGTACGGGAAAATATTTTCCCGGAATTTTACGAGGCAGATCGCTTCGTGAAACGTTTTCTGAACGCAACAGTCGTACGTATACGTAGCGTTCCAGGGCATTTATTAATCCCGAAAACAAATCTAACCTTTTAGTTTATCAACGTTACCCTGTCGATAGCTAACGATTCGCGTTAAACAAACAGCTTCGCGTCAATGGCCGGCGCATAATATTCATACAAAATACGTTGGGCAAACACGTTTCGATATGGTTATCTAGGATTTCGAGAGCACGCATCGATAAAAATAAAAGGTGAGAGGATCTCTGGATGCAGGGTATACCAAACCTCGATTTACTAGTGGAACGTTACTGGAACGCGTTCTTTCGGTACCGTGCATTGTTACGTTCCTATTGGACGATCATCAATAGTCGAACAATTTTAGTTGACAGCCATGGTCAGTCGACGGGAACTTTATCGTAATCCGGTCTACCAGAAAAATTTGAGAGCGTGAATCTAAAAACCTGATTTTGGATTTTCGATGGATTTTCTAGTTGAAAGAACGTTGCGACTCGATTAGTTCGCCGTTGAATCGAGTTATTCCAGAGAAGTATCGAAAAACAAGTTTTATAGCAGGTAATGTTTAACGGGTAAACTATCGACCTACGACGTACGTATACTTAATCCTTTTAGTTTCGATATTATTTAGCCTGCGCGAAAATTCATATTCTCATTAGCAATATATATTATTAAAGACAAATATGTTTATCGTTTAGATAATTAACTCGACCAAGTACGATATCAAGTATATAGGCGAGTAAATACTCGCTGTAATAGGAATAAATTTTAGAAACGGATCTTGGTCCCTGATATTAAGGATAGTTACGTGCTCGCGACCATATAAAGGTGCTTAGCTAACCGTGCGAACCACCATTCGAAATCAGCAGGGAGGATTCTCGCATACGTTGGAAACGATCCACGCGCCACTTTGATCGGCGAACCGAGACGTTCAGTGTTACGCAAGGCTCTTCTGATGTCTCCCTTCTGGAAATTAGATTATAACGACACTCGGCCACGGTGTTTAATTAAAGAGCTAGGATTTCCTTCTCCCCCGATACACGTGTCGTTTCCACGGTTCTTTAACGTTTCCGTTCTCGTTTCGGAACTACCGGATATGTACCTGGAAATTGATAATTGCACGATCAAAGTGCCAGAGGATTAATAAGAGGGAATTTCAAGGGAAGATCGTTTGCGGAATTTATTTAGATTGCTAATTTCGATCATTTGTCCCTTAACTACCAACGTGACCATGTTTCTGTCACATTATCCACGTTATTCGTAATTTTCACATTATCACGGCTATCCTCATTCAGTTTATTATCATAAACTTTGAAAGAATTACAATTGATTTAATTGCAATATATGTAGGATTTAATTATGTATATTTTTTTAACAAGAATGTTTTATGAAAATAACATAAATTATTTTATGATTTATAGAAAACAAACATTTATTATACGCATTAAGAATAAACCACTGCTTCCTGAAAGATAATCGGTTTCTATTGAATATTTATTAGTATTATTGAATATTTATTAATATTCTGAAGAAGAGTTATACCGAAAACAATGTAAATTCAAAATGTTGTAATAAATGGCGGTAAATAAGTTGCACGCGTCAAAATATCGAAAATAAAGCGTTTGCATAAAGTGCTGCAAAAATATTTACAAGCATGCATAAATTTAACATCGCCATAAATTTAATCTAGATGTAAACGCTTTTGCAGCAAATATACATAAATTCTGCTCATAATAATTATTATAAAATTCAGAAGGACGTGCATATCAATGCGAACGATGATATTTGCAAGTTGAAATTTAATATACAAATTAAAATAATTATAATAATTCAGAATTTTAATGTAAGTCAAAAGGTGTTGCTTTTTTTATTAACATTAAATGAAAAATATAAATTGTTACGGAAAATCAAGGGGGACAAAATTTTCCAATAAAACGAAACATTTCAGAGCGTTACTTCGAAATTTCAACAAACAACAGAAAATTTTAGAAAATCTTGCACCATACTTTAGTTCTGTATAATATTTTATATTCAAATTAAGACGAAAGGGTAAGAGCTAAGCTAAAGGCATGGCTTTTGCAGACACAAAATCCTGGCTGATTTCAAATGTCTTTGCCTGAGTCATCCAAGGTGACGAAAAACAATTAGTTTTGGCGAATACAATAGAATTTTTCGATGGAATTTTAATACGTTGTTTATTGATGAACACTGGCAGATTGGCAATATCATCGTGCCACTCACCCTACGTGATAAATGTTTTCGCACGTTTAATCTTCCATCGATGGAATTTTAATGGTTTCCTTAGGATTAATTTTGCGATGACAAATGGAATTTCCCGCAAATATCGAGCTACGTTATGCGCGAATTTTTCTGCGAAATATTTTGCCATATCTTCAAATATTATTTTATCTTCTCCTTTTAATAGCCGACTACGCATAAATTTCTCGAATAAATCTCTCAAAAGAAATTCGATCAAAATATTAAATATTATAAACCTTTTGTAATATTATAAAAATTAAATATTATAAAATGATATCAATCCTATACTGTTAAAGTCAATCTTCATCTAAAAAATCAAGTATTATTCGGGAACGATCTAAGAAGAAATTAAGTTCTGACAAATAATGCTCTAAGACGTCCCAAGATTCTTCTTCATTCGCTGAGAAGTACTAAATAAGTACTAACAGCTTTCCCGCTCAGATTACTTTATTTTACGTAAATAACAAAATTCTCTCAGGAAAGTTTCTAGTTTCTAATTTTCTGGAACCAAGATAAATTGTTATTCCGTTTGTGTTCCTGTACCGTTATATATCACTATAGCGACGTTCTTTATAAAAAAAATTTAATTCGCCAAGTCATATCATATATTGTAAAATATTATTCTATACAAAAGGGACGATCTTTCACGTTTCCGTAGAAAAAGTGCAAACAAATTTATCACACAAGCTAACAGTTCCTAACACTTGCAACATTTTTGGCTTCCTTTCATGCACCCCTTTTATCTTTCTTCTTCCTAATCTCGCCAAATATACGAATCTAATCTCATGACGACTCTATGAATCCGTTATCGTGTCACCATGGCCGTCAATGGAGTTAATGGACTCGATTTAACTTCAAACATTGAGAAGCGAGCATGGGCATCGCCTCGCCATACTCGGCGCTACAAACAAGCCGAAGAAACATTGACAAACTCATTTTGGCATTCAACCACGCGACAAATTTGTCGATCAATCTGGACAGATTAGCGCACGACCACGCTCTAAATTCCGCGCGAAACGAACATACAAACATGAGATTGATCTGCAAGATCAATCGTATGCGGGAACAGTTTTCCCTTAGTCAGACTCGAAATTATGCAGCTGTTCATACAATCGTGTTAAATGGCTACAAGACAATCGTTTCACGTTTGGTGTGCAAACAAGCTTACGCCGAAGGGGGTCGTAATACGTAAACAGCATAGTCTCTGGTTACGTTAACAGTATTCCGTTCGTGCTATACGTTTCTGACTGCGCAGCCGAGGAAACCCCGTCCAACGATGGAATTTGATTAACAGAGGCGTTGTTATCTGGTTCAACGCGCACCATCGTCAAATGTACCGAATTAAGATCTTTAAGCTTTTTCCTACGAATTGATCTTTGTGTCGAATTTAATTTTGAGGGGTAGACAAGAAGGGAAAACTATAGAAAGACCGACTATCCTTCGATTTCGATGATCTTTGGATATGTCGTAAAACTCGATATTATGAATAACTTTTTGTGGAAAAAATTCCCAGTAGTAATATGTTCAATTCTGCCTATAGTTGTACGTCTACGACAACGTTTGCGTCAGTTTGGTTGTCTCACGCCTACCCGATAACATGACACTTTCCGATATTTTTTTATTTAACCCGAACCTAAATATAAACTAAAAAATGAAAATAAAGATCAGGTTTTGGTTAGATGTTATTTCATCTGCAATCAATATCAATGTATACGTTGGCACAGACGCGCAACTGTAGACAGAATTCACTGTAACTGTTATGATGCCGGCAGTTTTTTGGTATCTCGGGAACTAAGCGAGTGCAGCCCTTATACGTATCGGAAAAAGTTGCTCAAGATATCGATTTCTACGACGTATCCAAAAATCATCGAAATCGGAGGTTAGACAGTCTTTTTACGGTTTCACCGATAAAAGTTTGTCTGAACGTCCTCTATAAAATAATCCCTACAATCTATTCAAGACCGTAGTTAACTCCTGGAATGAGTAACGAAATAGTCGAATGTGGCGAATTGGAAGGAATCCAGTTCGGTAAAATAGAATGAACAACGGAAGCGGAACGTTTACGTAAATGGAACATGAAACGAGGATGAAGTTCGTTTAATCTGCAGCCATCACCTTACTAAATCTGTTTCGTTCTTTAAGGATCGCGGGATTTTTGGAGACTCGGATTGGTGACATGTGGTTTGAAAGAAAATTTCGAGGTGTAACTAGGGAAATTATGAAAATTGTTCCATACTTATTAAAGCGGTTCTACATTTTGTGAAACCCAGCTTTATTATTTAATACATGAAAATTTAATATACAGGGGAGAAGTTATTTTTTGCGAAGGACGGTAAGTAGCTCGTAAAGAAAACCTTTAATATAAAGCAAGATCAGGAAGCAGCTTAACCCTCTGAACAGCCTTACATGCTTGGAATAAACAGTTTCCTTTAAAAGAGGTACAGATATTAAAATGATATTGATACACATTGTAACTTAATATCGACCAATTTCAGTCTTTTTACTGTAACTTGGACTGATGCAGGGAAAATTCAAATTTTAGAAATGTCAGTCATAATATGTAGATATTCTGCAATGAAGTTAACAATAGTCAACGAGAAAATTCAATTTCGCAATAATCTGTAGGGCAGAAATTTACAGGAATTAAAAAGAATTTTGCGTAGAAGTTTAGATACTTGGAAAATTGAAAAAAATGAACTTTTAACTTAGCTGATTAAAATATTCTCCTTCAGAAGGAATAATGTATACGAACTTAAAAAAAATGTGCTATGGACTTAAGATAAAAAAGCGATTTATTTCTCGACAAGTGAAAAGTGCAACCGCGTGTTACAGCACGAGGTTAATGTGGACGAATTAAAACTTCAGTTCTTCTAACCTTTTTCCAGCGTACTTCCTTCATAGCTTTACAATTAGAAAGTTGTAAGTTACACTTTGTAGCAAAGTATCGGCTTATGAGAGGCCAAAGGGGAATAAATAAACGAGAAGATATTAAAACAATTTCGAGGATGTTCGCATGTAGCGTGCATTCTATCCGTATTTAAACATTCTCTTTGAGAGACGAAAAGAGGGAATAAATTAAGTAAAAGAGCTTGTCTACTCGTGTCAAAGTGTCGCGCTGCAAATTACTTCTCGCGAATACTTGTCAAAATACTATAATTCGAATTTCATTTTCAAATCCGTTCAAAATAAAATAACCCGGTTTCTTTACGTACTGTATTAAATTATTCTATTTTTCGAATTTTCAGTGGAAAGAAATATAGTTCTCTGATTGATTGTTTACAGTCGCGTTAATTATCACCACAGGTTATCAACAACTCAACTGAAGTTATAGTTCGAGTTTATATCATTTTTGTAATATACATTTATCTTTCATATGTCTACAATATGTCCAACACTATGACGAAAAAAGAATTTAATTGATTACGAAACCAATGTAAAAGAATGATCTAATATTAATGTATATCGAAATAGTACTTTAACAATAGACATAAAATCAAGAAGATCGTGTACGTTCAAAATGTCCGCTATAGTGTTTCTAGACAGAATAAAATCACCGGGATCCTAGCGTTAAAACGTCGAAGCACTCTCGGATTATCATACAAAAGCCCTTTAATTTCAAACGATTTTATATGACGATGATTATCAACCAGCGAATTCTCTCTCCATTAAGAACAAATTGCCTCTCTGCCTTTCGATTTAGCACGATGTAACACCAGGGAATAGAGTTACGATTCGAGAGATCATCCGATAAGATCAACGCCTAGCATTCGTACTCTTCCCTAGCCAGAAGGGGTTTAACAAAAAAAAAAAAAAGTAAAGGAGCAAAAAAAAAAACAATAATAGAAAGGAGGAAGATTATCTGACAAAGAGATCGAGCAGCTCTCCCTGGTAGGCGATCGTGTTCCCAACCGATCGCCAAAGCCCGTTTCCGGTATATTCGATTTCCTGCACGCGAGTCAAGAGGAAATTGATTCGAACGACGCGCCGCCATCGTCGCTGCATTTCAAAGTTAGGCTTGAAAAACGAATTCGAAGCGAGAAAAATATGTTCAGCCGATGAAAGTTGGCACCGGAAGTACGGCTGTCTACACGCACCCGATGTTCCATCGTGCTTAACCCTTTCAATAGGAATATACCCGCAAAATATTGTAACAGTGATCATTAAAAGAGCTTACGTATCGATGCTCCATTCTTTCTCTCTGGTATTGAATTTTTTTTACTAACGAATTATTAGCGAATGATCCAATTATTATAAACCTATTGCCTCTGCTGTTTCGTATCATTTTTGTATCGCTCTTTCGGAAACTTTAATAAAATCTATTGTTTCTGATGACTGAAGATGGTTTTCGCCAGTCTTTTACTCTACTTGCTGGTTATATGAATGAGTTAATAGCAGAGATAAGTAAAAAAAGATCGTCGATACGATATTTAAAAAGAATAACCACTAAGAATAACCAAAGCAACTAAGAATGACCAATGGCTGAAATAAGTGTACGAAGGATAACTGTGCGAAATTTAAGGAAGAATCTTATAAAAAAAGACCGCGAAATATTTTCCGAAAAATTCCCCAAACATGACATTTCCCAAAACATTTCTCTCTCTCTCTCTCTCTCTCTCTCTCTCTCTCTCTCTCTCTCTCTCTCTCTCTCTCTCGCCGTACATACGCACGTTTTTTTCCAGCAAAAGAAAACATGTGCGTCTGGATCAGCTGTTTCACCATTACAGACAGTAATTCTTGGAGCAGTACTTTTGACTGTATTTCTCCCATACCTGTTGACGATCTCCCTTTACTCATTACAAATTAACAGTAGTTGTTTTCTAGTACCAGTGATATATTATTTAAAGAAATCGCATTAACAACTATACATGCGTTAAACGCACACCGTAGGCGTAGAGCGTCCGTTAGATTTTATTTAAAGTTCGAATAGAAACCCCTTTAATCCACGACGGCCATTATGAATAATTCATTATAGAATTTTGTTGAAATAATTACTTCAAGAAAAACTCTGCGCTTTTTCTTTTGTATATCCGTAAGCTGGAGACCGCTGTTACGAAGGAATAGAATTTAGTGAAACAAAAAAATTCGAAATAAGCAGAGGTCCATATTATTGTGTCCTTGAATATAAATTTTGTTTTGGATTACAAGGTCTAGAAACAAAAGAGCTATGGTAGATTTCTATTGCTGTTTCTTGTAGCCTTCAGGTAGAGCTACAATGTTAACTTTTTGGTAATGTCCTTTGCTGTAACTTGGTCACTATCATAGCCCTTCTTCTATTGTATTGTAACACTGTAAGAGTGAGGATCTGGATCAGCATACATTATACTTATACTTATACTTATACCTAGACTTATTTCAATATATTTTTCCTATTACAAATTCATCCACTCGTTCTTCCATCAGTACACCTCAACAAATTTGAATCGATATAACGATAGTCGAATATTAAAAAATTTGGAATATAAATCAGCCGCGTGACTTTCTGCGCACGAAGATTCCTTTATTGACTGTAGCAAAACTCGTCAAAGGAAGAACGTGCTACCCTTATTTCTGCTAAATGAAATTTCAGATACGGTTGACTTTACGACAGCATGGGGGAATGTTGTAAGTTGCAGACAATTTTCTACTCTATAGGTGCTCCCCCCATTATCACACCCCTCTGTTCCTTCTTGTTCTCCTCCACCTAGTAACTACACCTCTTAGCTGCATATCTATGATCCATCTCTTTTCCCCGTCATTTTTTCTAGCAGCGATAAAAGGTGATCACAGGGTAGGAAATTGCCCGCAATTTACGATGAATTTCACGAAAGTCGTGCTTGCACAAATTCGTATATAATCTCCTCATTTACGTTCATATGCTGATAATTTAAATTTTCTCTATGAAGGAAAAAAATTATGAAGTCTTGCAAACGTTATTACTTTCTTTTTCATATATTATCGTTTTATTCTTTCCCCTTTCCAATGTAGCATCGTACAAACTTCATTTCCATAAAACGTAACAATTCCTTCTCTTTCACCTTACTTCTCGCTTGAAGACGGAAAAGCAGAATCGACGAACTCCTGCTCGGCGAACATGTTACAAGGAAAAAGGCAAATCTCAGGGAAACAGTCTCCACGAGCATCTTCACCTGATGATTTCGCGGACGATATATCACGCCTTTACAGATATTTCTCTGTTGTAAAGCGATTACTTAACGCGGTCGGTGCACATAAATCCCATCGCGATTAGCTACAGGCTGTTTGCGAGGCGATCGGTCAATCAAAGCTTCCAACTATTAATCGACGAGTACAGAGAATGAGAACAACCGGTGGAAACAGAGGAAGATAGTCGCGTCCTAATGAATATTGATTCCCGAAGGTGGCAACACTCCACCGCCAGAAGAAATTGGATCAGAACGGAGGAATTTTACTCCCCGGCGACTGTAATGGGTCAGGCTCATCGGCCAGCATCGCGTAAGTAAGATAAATGATCCTCTAATATCTGTATTCCGCAACAGTTGCTGATGAGCGGACTGGAGCCTGGTGGAGAGAGATTCGAACCGCTTTCAAATTAAAATCTCGACCATTCTCACCTCGTAATTATGCAATCGATAGATCAAAATCGATCGGTTAAGTTGATGGAAGAAAAAAGAAATAAAGCGCGTGTCTATGAAAGTTTATAAAATGATGGTCGGTTTAAGTTGGTGTACGCGTATCGTTATTGGAAAAGTACATTTTCCAGGAAATTAGATTAGATGTAAAAGAATACAGGGTGCAAATTATTAATGGAAATGTATGAAATTATTATTATGAAAAGTATATAAAATAAAACATATGTATAAATGGCACACGATAAGGATAAAGATCAAATTTTGAAAGAAATAGTCTTACACATTTGTCTCCTATATTCCAATGTAACGAACATTTTTCAAACGATTGAAATGACTTTTCAGTGATAAAATTTAATTCGTATGAGTATGTATACATACATCTCATTTTGCAACTTTCTTTTCTTTAATTCATACGTAGGCTAAAACTATATTTCGCGCCTTACCATTATAATTTGGAAACTGTCTCCATTAATGCTATTGCACATTTTGAAATATACATTAAATAAACGAGTAGAATTGCC
Source organism: Bombus flavifrons (assembly GCF_040668555.2). Taxonomy (NCBI): domain Eukaryota; kingdom Metazoa; phylum Arthropoda; class Insecta; order Hymenoptera; family Apidae; genus Bombus; species Bombus flavifrons. The sequence continues at coordinate 1,896,508 of NC_138455.1, read as the reverse complement.
ATTGACTCGCATGCAGGATAATACAACAATAATCGTTTTATGGTACCGTTGTAAAGTCTACAGCTGAATCTGTTATCTAGGTCGAGCAGTAAAGAAATAAGTATAAACGATAAAAGCTCATGCGTACTCCGTCGAACAGAAAATGTTTAGATGAGATAGGTGGACAGAAACTCCCTTTTTGTGTCTCTCGATATATACGAGATGAAAAGCAAATAATGGAAATAAGGAGCGAAAAATATTATTCCTGATCCATTCGTGTATTCTATATTTTGGTATCATTTCTTTATCGCAACTTTTGCAGTAGTTTATTCAAGTAAAAGCATGATTTTTCGCTGGTTCATGATTCTATAGAGACTGATATAATCTATCAAGAAATATTTTCGGTAACATTTATATATATTACATTTAACGATATTCCATTTTGTATACTATATACGAAAACATAAATAATGTTAATTAATTGATAGTAATTATTATTATTAAATATAAGAATATATAATAAATATTACCATATGTTATATATATAATATAACATATATTACAATATGTTATATTACCGTACTACTGAAATAAAAATTTTATTATTCATAGAAGAACTTATGCTGAACTTGTGGGACCGTTGCGTCCTCTCCAATTTCGATGGTTTTTGAATATGTTAAAGGAAACAACTCTTTGAACAACTTTTTTCTATACATATAACCATCACTCTCACTCAATTTCTGAGATATTGGCGAAAAACTTGCTTTACCAGCAAATTTAATTTTGTGTCTGTTTATAAACGAGAGTCGGATGAGCTTAAAGGCTCCGTGCACAACGTGCATATGCGAGGCTGCAAGAAACGTCTGTTATAATATGAGTTTATATCTCAATTAAAAGTGAAAATCATCAATGTGATTTGGATTGGGTTTGGGTTAGAATTTTCAATCCAGTCACTGCGATCGTTCTATTTCGTAAAATAGTATCAATTATTCATTCACCTATTATTTTTATAATTAATTTGTTATTATTTCACATAAATGTAACCAAAGTCAATACATTGTCAGTCAATTTTTAAGTGAATTATAACAAACGCTCGGGACTTTTAAGCTCGCCCGGCTTTCGTTTATAAACAGAGAATAAGCGGCAACCAATACTGACGCATACACTCCTACAAACGCACAACTATAGGCAGAAATACGCTGTGTGGTACCAGCAGTTTTACGCGAATATCTAGGAAACTAAAACCGACTGACGGTTATACGTACAGGAAAAAATTACTCAAAATGTGGAGCTTTACAATATATTTAAAAATCATCGAAATCGGAGAGGGCGGATCGAGATGACAACTTCTCTGACATCGGAAAATGATATTGCTTCAATTCAAATAAGCTTTGATTAAAAACAGTACTTTTGCAATTATTTCCCTAGAATTTTCGATATTGATAATAATTTAAGGAGAATACATCGTGCAGTAAGCTATAAATTTCTCGAGTTTGAATGAAATATAGACGAATACGCGTGATTCACGAATTAACACATTTCCATAAACGCCTACATCAAACCTAAAAATAAAATATAGTCATTTTATGACGAACTGCACCTATGATATTTGAAGTAATACGAAGAAGATATATATCGTTCTTAATCCCAGTGCCTGACTTAAAAGAAATTTTCAATCTTTAACATCTTTTAAATTATGCTCTTTAAGTGCAATAATGTTTTTAAGTTTCTTTTTTAAATTAAATTTTTCTATTAAATGATAGCTATTTATTCTATTATTAGCTGTAATTAAATTATTTGGACTTCTCAATGCTAGATATCTTGCATCACTTTATATGCATCTCGTGTAAATTTCTCTCATAAAAAGTCGTCGAAATAATTATACAAACATAGAAACAAGAATGCAACATGATATCATCGATACAAGTTGCAAGTGATGTCATCTCTCTAGCATGAGTTCTACATCATGCCTCGCATTTTCTATTATCTTTCCCGCATAAAACGAGAAAAGCATTCGTCAACGCGTTTGAGTCATCGTACTTGCGATAAACAAATAAATATAATTCAATGATATTTTTAAATCTTCAGTGTAAATTTACGCGTTCACTTTACTCAAAGCAACTTATTACAATTATTATTATGACTTTTATATTTTATACAAGCTAGAACCAAATTTATATGTGCTCCTTGTACCAAATTTATATTAAATGTCGGTTTATGACAAAAATAATTACATTATAGTAGCCAAACATTAAGTTAATGGTCAAGAATTATCACGCAATGATGATGCCTGAAAATCCTAGACTTGTAGAAGTTTCCTTTCTCTAAAGTTAATGTTGCAACAGCACCGCTTACCATCCCAAAGAAAAGAGAATTTATACATTTCAATTTCTAATAATTAGAAATTTTTCGATTTTTAGGGGAAATTTTTCGCATTACGATATAATTTATCTATTAATTACCATGTAGTCCATTGCTCATCAGCGTGTACGTGTTAGATAACTCAGTGAACATCAAAGTGCCATTCATATTTTCTTCTTTCTGCTTAATTAGATTTAATTCCGTTCGATCGCTTTAAACTCATTAACAGAACTCGAGAAAAGGAAACGCGATGTCGGGAACCAAGAGTTTTCCCGTACTTTGCTCAGACGTGGATCGCCTTTTATTGCGCTTCTTCGTTTCCTTCGAGTCTGATTTCTTCTACCTAATAACGCCAGTTCAACGTTCTTCTGTCTGGTACTTAAAAAATAAAGAACCAGCTTGTTTCATATCATACTATGAAAATGTAAATGATCACTCAATATATATATATACATATATAATATTCTATATTTCTCCGATAAAGGTATATGTGTGCGATACATGTTAAAATTTCATTCGCATTGTAATGAGACATGCAAATCATAATTACATTGATATTTGAAACAAAGCTGAATACAATCACTCATCACGATTATCGATTTAATTCGAAACCATTCATGATGTACATTCACAACCTGTATAAGAAAAATTCTACTGATATTCGATGGAAAAAATTACAATAATTTTAGATATCATTAACAGGTATTTGTTAACAAATAGTGTTAATACTTTATTTTTCAGTCTCCCGGCCATGAAGATGATTCGGTTTACTGAATCATACATTCCTCTGATACATATATCTACACACTCTTATTAGACTGTTTCAATTTCCCAATATTTCATTCATGAAATTAATAATCCTCTACTACCATCAATCTCGATGAAACATATACGATGAATAACATATATTTATACGAATTTAATCCGCTTTACAAACAATAGCATATAAAATATCATTATACAATATTTTATAACTAATATGATACATAATCCGTGATTTTCAAATTTGTGTAAGATAATAACTTACGATATTCTTTTATCCTTTAAACCACAATGATACTCTCTATAATTCGATTTATTTTCATAATTATTAACGTTCACTCCTAGTTAAATTAGCACGCATTTCTTTCATTTCATCATAAATGTTAATTCTTAATATTCTGTCTCTTACGATTCTCTGCCAATCTTCTCGTGCGTCTCTCGCTCTGTCTCCCTATTCATATACTAATTCTATTTCTTTAATATTAAAATTTATAGTTTTCTAATTGAGAAATTATTTTCACCCTTTTTGTATATTTTATCTGCCTGGGGAAAACATTTCCTTAATTTAGTAGGAAATATTCTCTAGGAATTATTCTCTAACATATGATACTCCAAAAGTAAACCAAATAATTCTACAAAAATATATCTCGGTCATTGAACTCAAGCAAATTATTCTGATATGCCCCAGCTATCTAGCTTTTAAAAGAATTACAGCACCATCGTTCCATATTGAACTTAACGAGGCCGAGAATCTTTTCTCACTTCGATTTCCCGGCTGAAAGTATGAGAAGCTATCCGTGTTGTCGGCTGATTCGACGGAAGAGGTCTCATCCAAGATCTTCGTTTCGAATTGTTTGTCTCGACAAAATGCAAATGAAGAATAATTATCGTCTTGGATAAAGACATGTTGACGTATAATTAAGCACGAAAGTATGCGTGGAACACAAATACTACTTTTTCCATCATAAATTTGATACACGGAGATAGAAGATTAGAAAACGGAACTTTTCTTAAAAACTTATATATTAGGCGTATATATTATCGAGGTTTTTTTTTTATTTAATTGTTTACATTCACAATTTGTCCAGTTTGGACATTTGGTAGAATTTTTTAGCTGTTAGATTATCATGTGGGTGGCTACCCGCAGTGGGATACCATCTTCGTGTAATATTATCGAGGTTCGCAGAAAAATTCCAAGCGACCAGAATATTTTATGTTATTATGTACAATGGCGTTAATATTCAAACATTACGAAAGATTTATTTATTTATATTAATGTTATTGAGTTAGTTGTTCTTTAATATTTATGTTAAAACATCTATTACATTTAGTAGAACATTTACGATAATTAATATTTACATACTAGCCACATAAGGAACGTACATCTTTTATTAAACTGTTAGTCGCTAGTAATTACGTCAAACAGCAAAACCAACTATTCCGAGAACAGCTGATGTATATCGTATGCTAATTTAATTAAATTAATTCTTAATTTTTCATCGAGCGAATATTATAAATAAAGCGAATCTTATGAATAAATATTACGAATGGACATGCAATTGCCGTCAATTGTCTTCTTTTCATCTTTCTATCACATAATTATTTTTTGGAACTCCTACGTGCTTCTCCCTCGTTAAACGACAGAATATTTGTAAAAAAATGTCCAATTTTTAAGCTGATATTTTCCCTGAAAAATTTCATAGACCGTTCGACAATAAACAACAGCATTTAACAATAAATGGAACTGGAAGAAAACAGTGAAAGAAGAACATAAATTGCAATGAACAGAATTAATTACGCGAGCGGGTGGTCGCTAGTCCTAACGATCGACCACGAAAACCACAGATTTCTGGGGCGGTGTGCGGTAATTGTGCGAGTAAAATCGCATAAAATCCACGTGCTGACCAGAACCCAAGTAACGACATGTCGACAATGTGCCTGGCACAGGCTGCAGAGATGACCAGCTTGCGTGGAGGAGACCAACGTCGTTCGAAATCAGCTCCGAAACTTAACGAGAGGATACCACGAGCTGTCTGTACGTATTATAATTTTTCTATCATATTTAGACGTTATGTACGTATATACGAGGTGAAACTATTTCAAGTGGTACGCGCAATTATCTCCCAAAAACTATTATTCGTTATGCGAAAAAATGTTTCAAACAAAGCTTAGCTTATTTCGAGTGGGGCATCTTGCAATGATCACAAATGTTATCTAGGTGGATGTATCTTACAAATTTCAAAGTGATCCTTGTTATTTTTTTTATGCATTTTTGCAGAACTATATGTTTTTGTGCAGATAAGTGTGTAGCCTATTCCGTGACGAATTCATCGATCAATAATCTCTTACTTTTCAAGGTCATTCAAGATCGTTTGTTGCCTTCGACACCATCAAGTGACTTCGTTATCTCTCCCTAGGACCAAGGATAACGGAACTCAAGCAATCGCTACGAGCGTTCGAAGCCTTGCGTTTTCAGATATCACAATCGCAAGACGTCGGGACTGCTGGCCTACCACCATGTGGGTGAGGGCTTAAATTTATGGCACCTTTAAGTGTTGACGCTTTTTCTTTCCCATAGCCGAAGGTAACGAAGAAAAGTCCGGCGGTAATTTGCAAAAGAAAGATGTTGATTCATTGATTGTTCAAGATGTTGATTTCTACAACATTTTGAAGCAGTTTACTAAATAGTTACTAATTTTTTACCATCATAAAATGTCCCTCGAAATAAAGTAAGTTTTATGAACTTCAAACAATTTTTTGCATAGCGAGTATTTTAGGAGGTAATTACATGTATCACTCCAAATGGGTCACACTGTATATACTACAAACTAAAAGATTAGGAACACACATGCTGCATTGTATTTCATTAACTCCATACTTAAATGCAAAGTTCAAGATTTAATATTTCATTATATTTTCATTGTGGCATCTTGTTTGGGTGATTTTATTATCTTTTCTAATGAAAACTATTGCAATGAAAACTATTCAGATGTACATCTATCATATCATAAACTATTATTATCTTGGTTCCTGTATCTGAATAGTTTTCTTTTTTTCCAAAAACAAAACCTGTGACAATTTTCACAGCTTTTCGCTCACGAGCATCACACTCTATTCTCGTTCAACAAAAATTTGATGCAATCTTTTTATATCGAAAAACGCAAACCGGAAAAACAAAAACGGGCCAGACGTCATGGCTGGAAAAACATGAGATTTTGAATCGGTATTTTAAAAAGGAAAGAGAGACGCGTTGAAAACTATTTTATGCCACTCTCGTAGTTTTACTACCTGTTTTTATTTTTCTCGTTTTATACTCTTTTTTTGTTTTTTATATACTGTTACATGATTTAAAAGAGAATTTTATTACAAATAACACTATTTCCTCTAAACTTTGTATCGGGCTATTTTACATCTAAATTATTCTCCGTTTAATATGCCATTTATGAACGCTGTATAACACATCGAAAACAAATCATTAAAAAAGGAAAACTATAGATATATTATGATAGTACCGTTACAAAAAATACTACTTATTTATTTATTCTGTCACATGTACCAGAAAACGCAAAAAGAAGAATCCTAAAATCAAAAACGCATGGAAATTGCATATTCAAATAGAAGTTTTTATACGAATTTAAAAATAAAAATCTAAATGACAGTAGAAGCTACATGGTATCGAATAAAAACTACGTTTTATTTCGGACTGTAGTAGTTTAAGTGACAAATGACATAAAAAAGAGGTAAAAAATAATCTTTGTATTGGAAAATTGTGTACATAAATTCCACGATTTATAATTTATTTCATTTTTTAGGGATATTGCAGTATAGCGTAAAATACTTAAATATAACAGTACCTAATCTATGTACCTATTTTATATGATATGTCAAGAGCTAATCAATCTAACACACTTTTTACCATATACATGTTTCTTTCTGCTGACATTTCTTAAAGTAGAAATTATGTCATGAACTATAGAATTTATCATAGCAAATGATTAAAAGAAGCACCATTTTAAAGAGCCATGATCATCTCCATATTTAATTAAATACAACATTTTGTCAATTGCCAACTGATTAAATATTGCTCGAAACATCTTTTTATCAGATTAAGAGAAATGCTGACAGATTGTGATCATCGTTACGATGAACATCCTGCATACGCATCAAAATTAACAAATGCGCGTTTTTATCCTTCATACTTTTTATTTTCTACCTACGTAATTTATCATTCACCAACTACCATGATATAATACCTGCAATATCGCTATAACAGTTTTCCCAAAAGGTATCTCGCTCGAACAAACAATTATAATCAGATAATAATCAGACAGACGAAGGACGATTCGCCGTGCTAAAGTTAGGCAAGCCAAATGAACTAATATCGAATGTTAAGAGCAAGACAAGAGCCAGGGATAGAAACACTACCAGATTTTCCACCAGCTATAATATCAGTGGTCGCGTAGTCAAGTTATTCTGGTACACGCCCACACGGTACACTGCGTACATTAGAATGTATATAGCGCCACATGCTAATTATACCAACAAACGAACAACACGCTGCATGCTTTGTACGAGTCGATAATACAAGCGCGTTTGTCTTTTCACGATTAAAGAGACTAAGACCGTGAACATACAAAGAACCGTAAACGGTAAGAAGCAAGCGGTAAGTGGTAAAATTGGCATTTGGAGCCGAGCTCGGTACCTGACTCGATTCCAGTTGTGTTATACCTGAACGTTCGCGATAAATCAATCGATGTCGACAGTGCGAACAGTTGCGAATGACACGAACCGGGAAGTTTGCCTTCCCATCGTGTTGATCAAAAATCGCAACTTTCTTTTAAAATCCACACCAGTCGTGAAGTGATTAAAGTTTCTGTTTGAATTGACTTGGGCCGCGCTAGGTAACTACTTTTAATTAAAAGAAAAGTAAGAACGCCTCTTGATCCATGAGAAGGGAAGGCGGGAAAGGGTTCTTCATTGTTGCACGCTGATCGCTGTTCAACAAGAATGGAACTCGGGGAAATTCCTTTTTTCATTTGATCAAGGATTACGACGCTACTTGTGTCCAATTTTTAATATTGAGAGATAAAGCTATTTAATTTGTTGGATTGTTCGATAGTTATAGAAATTATTATTAATGATCGTTAAAACGAATGAATCAGGAAAGCCGATCGATAGATAATTTTCATAATTGACTTTATAGATTGTTAACTAATTCTCATTCTAACGTTCTCGTCGTATTTCGTTACGTATTTGGATACTTAAATTTTATTAAATCGGATCGAATTTCAATGACAATATGTCGAGTAAAAACTGTATTGTTAATCATGATTGATAATCAAATATTTCAATATTAATTGTCGGTTATTAATTGCACTGAATAATTCCAACACTGTTTTTGGAATGTGATTTTCCTGCTCTTACGCATACGTGGGAAACCGAAATTTTGTACAATGCGCACGATAACAGGATTGATGGTATGATGAAGAGAAAAGGTAATTGCTTGCGCAGAAATAAATCGAAAATGTGGGGCGACAATTTTTGCAGAAGATTGGCTGAAAGTTTGAATAATCCACCTACACATATTCGTTGACGAATATATCTTTTCGTAATTCGGCATTTCTATTTAAAAAGGATCATAAAAATTCAAACTTAATTCACTTCCTACGCAACCGTATTTTATGCGCAAAAGTAGAGGCAGACAGACAGGATGATTTTATCGTTTCAACGAAGCTTCGTAAAAATCGCGAGCGCATTCGATTAAATTTATTTCGTAATTCTCAACGTAGACATACACAAGTTGGATTACAAATTGTACGACGTTTCTTCGGTGCAAACGTAAATTTATATCTGTATGTCATTACTATGCAACTCGAGGCACATGAAATGTATCAAGTATACGATTAATGGGACCGTTTTAATGTCGCTAAAAGCACCAATTTGTTTCCAGAATTAGAATGCATTTACAAAGGAAATGCATTGCCGCTGCTGTTTACCTGATAACTCTGTTACACAATGTGTCTTGATATCGTGTTTCGGTATTCATTTATTACACATCATGAAACGTAATCGTTTTTGTAATTTTGCCAACTTAAATATGTATGTAATATACGTCTCGTGATTGTTTTCGCGGTACACGAATCTAGGTATCAACGCACCGGCCGTAACATTATTTTCGATACATTTGCTACGCGATATTATCACCATTATTAATTATTATTATTTAAATCGTTCATTTTCATGCGAATTTACCACTCGCCATTCATGAACGTTAATGTATACTTCTGGAAATGTTTCCAACATTATAACTACCTGTTATCGTTTCATTATGGAAATTTTACAACTATCGCGTCAGCAATCAACGATTTCATAGGTGTTTCTAAGATTTTTAATTGCATTTTAAATATCGTGCACCGTAATAATTGCATTTCACTGTTAGTGACTTAGGTAACTCTAGGCTTCGAAACCTAGAAGATTTATTATCTTCTCAAACTCTATTATGTTCAATTCTCCTTGTTGTAAAAGCTGACATTATATAATTAGCTACGTGATAAATCTGTAACAAATAATCTGTGATATCGCTATATGGTTTTTTAATGCGATTTTAATTATAATTTGTAACATTGTTTACGTAGCTTATGATTATTTCATTAGATTTATGACAATTTAAATAAATGTCCATTCTATTATTAAATGCTAATTTCGTAAAAGTTGTGAAAATTACAGTGACGCGATTTCAATAGTTAATTTATTTTCTTAACGTATCAGAGCAGTTTATCGATATAAGAAGTGACAAAACAGGATTGACCTTTACTTACGTTTACGCGCAGATAAATGACTCAATAAATATTGCAATAGAGGAAAATCGATATTTCTTTCTGAAGAACATGAGATAATCTATTTAAGACGGGCAAACGAAAGAACTTGCAAGAATGTTTGAAATTCTAAAACACAGTAAAGGCGAATCAGACCATTCTTTTACAAATTTCCGGTTTTCTATACACATAATGTATTTATAAATATATGCTTTTTTAAATGTCAGATACTATTTTCATGTGTTACGCACAAAAATATGCACTTCTACAAGAAATGTCTCGTAAAGCGGAGGAAAAGTAACGCCCTTATCAATTATCCGGTTGCGTGTGTATGCGTGTGTGTGTGTAATGCGTGTGTAAACCACAAACGTCAGTCACATAATTATTGCATTACAAAACAACATATTCTATTAAAAAATAACAAGTAGTCGGCGAAACGATAAGGTTCGGAAAATATGATAATTTTGTCGCACATATATTTCTGCAACATTTTTGAAGTTAAAAAAGAAATATAGGGGATTACCCACTTGTTATTAAATAACAAGGTCGTATTATATAATTACCAGATAAACCCTTGCATGTTTCTGCTTTATTTATAAGTCTGACTATCGCGTTGATAATTTAAATAACATATTACTACGTATTTCATGTTTGTAGGCGAACGTTCGATGCATTTTAAGAAATTAGATAGAAAAATAGGATATACGATTATCATGTTAAAAGATAAGATTTTTCTTATCTATTGGATTAGCTTTGGATTGCATTTATTTGAGTAATATCTAATGTATCATTGAAAGTAACTGTTATGTGATATTGCTATGAATTACTATTGATTTTCAGTCTATCAGTCAGTCATTTAATACTAAGAATTTATTAGGTCGCTCGGAAAGTTCATCCCGATTTGCATTTCGATTCGATATACATTTATTGAATTATATAGGTGCCATTTTGTTCCACAACCTTTCTCCATCTTTCACGCAACCTGAATATTCCATCCATCCAGAGCTTCTTCAGAGGTTTTTCGGCGAAAAACTTTTCAATATGATCTTTCATGTCGACCAAATTCCTTAAAGATCGAAACGAACTTCCCGGGCGACCCAATAAGAATCGTATTACGAAAATAGTTACAGTTCTTATTACAGTGACTTATTCGAACAGTATCCAGGAATAAAATAGGTATTAGGTAAATAATAACCGTAATTATATTAATAAATGTGTTCCACGAGCGCCCTCTCCAAATAGAAAAAATTCGATGCACACAACACGCGACTCGATTTTATCGCTTCATTACAATTCTGGAAGTTGCATGCTTATCACACAATACGTAATACCGTTCACAAATTCTATTATCGCGTTCAATAATGTATATCACGTCGTGAAGTTTCTATTCGCAAGCGACAACTGTATAATTTATCAAACTTCTGATACACAAGAAACTGTTAAATACGTAGATAGTACGGCCGAAGACAGAAACTTCGTCTTACTGATTTCATTTATCTTCGTTTTTTATTTAATACGAACAATTAAACCAATAAAAATGCAAACAACCTTCCTCCACATAAAACAGAGTTTATTGAGAGTGTATTGAATAAAGGGACGCAATATCGTTCGCCGTTCACTTTCAATATATTCCTTTTTTCCTCTTCACGTGTTTAATCTGTCAACGTGACAGAAAATCCCCGTATTGATAGGAAGAAAAACTCAAGTGCTATAGAAAATTTTTCTTAAAAATATAGAAAATATATAAAGCTGATATTATTCGTAGATATAAATGTGTTTTCAATCTTCCTATTTTATACTTGTATATTGAAAAGAACTTTAAATGTTTCGATATAATAAACTGAACAGGTTGCTTTGTGAGTCAGACTTTAAATTTATTCAGAAATTCAAATAAATAGTGCCCCAAATAATTATTATTTACGTATGATTTTCTCTATTGTTCGTATCATACTCTTTTATTAAATTGCAAAATGTATCTATTCAGAATCTGGATATAATTTTTTAATTCTCTTCAGATTTACATGTTGGTGTCGAACGTATTTTATTTTTCAGGATATAAATTTAGATCAATTACGTGCATTCCCTTATCACAATTTCCAATTTCATGAAAAGTTTAGGAATGGAACATACTGATTGCCATTTACTGTGTAAAAAAAGAAGTGATTTTATCCATTAATACTGACTTTTACCACGCCATAATAATAGACTACCTCCATAAATTATAATGTCATGAAAAGTTCTAATTATATGAATTCAGTTCCTCGTATGTAACGTGTTCTTATTAAACGTATTTTATCCGTATACTCGGATCATTATTAGCTTTACAAATTTTTAATTTTAGCTGTTTTTTATCACTTTGTATCACTTTTTCTAATTAACCGCTTTCATGCGAGAAGTAAAATTATACATACCAAGACTAAATAAACAAAGATTTTATCTAAACTGGAAATCATACTACAGCATTTGCCAACATTTTCCTTATTAACCAACTAAAATGCTTGTTACACGTGATTTTCATATAAATTATATTATTTTTTATAATAATCTTCCTCGATATCTTAACGCGCTATAAAATATTTCTTAATAAGTAAATAGAGAAATGTAACCGCATGTAACTCTTGTCGTAATTGTACTTAATACTTTTAGTATCATTTTTTCTAATTTTATATTAATTAAAAAGAAATCTTCGTCTAAAATTTACAGAACTCAAGAGATTTTTCATTATATATTATTAATAATCAAAAATATTTCGATTATTTATAATCGTTGTTCGAAACCAAAACAACTAACAATTAATATTTTTAATCATTCAAGATCCCTTTAACATTTAGTCACATTACTTTAACATTAAGATCACAGTCTTTTATTTAAACAAAAATTGACTTTATCTCAGTGAGTTCCATAAAAATGTTAAAAATAGCTGCTAATTCTGGATCCTGGCTCAAATACTTTTGTGAGTCATTGTACTCCATCATAACACCGCGAAACTTCAGAAGCCCGAGCCAATAGCCAAGAATGTCCGTATCCTAAGTTGTCGCGCATCAAGAACCGCGTTTGCACGCAATGCGCGAGCGATGCAACCTTATCACCTACTCGTTGCAAATCGCTCGTATATCAGACACGTTGCAGGTACGTGCAAATCTCACGATATCTTACGACGCGATGCGTCGTTATCAGCGAAAGCGTGCGGCTACCGAGTCGAATACGAGCGAAGTCGATCGTTCGCGGTACGAGTGGGGCCCATCGTTGCGTCGCGTCGTGTGGAGAAAACTGGTAAAACAAAAGAGTAACGAAGGATAACGCGTGGAAATGAGATAAAAATAAAGATAATGCTAGGGAGCCAAAAACGAAGGGAGACAATAGACTGTCGGAATCTGTGCGTCGAGTCAACGGTCTTTTGTCTGCGTTTCACGGCGTTCACTAAGGCGTCACGGTGAACAGAAAGAATAGAGATCCAGGAGAAAAGCGTCACGTACGCGGCAACCGCGGCGAAGAATCGTTTTTTAACGACCGATCATCGAAGTCCATCCATCGAAAGAAAGAGTAATCAAGATCCAACGGTGTAACAGCCTCCTCCACGGCGGAATTTGCGGCGGAATCGTTCTGTATTGTAAGTCTTTCCATTTATTCGGAATCTCTTTTACCGATTCTTTAGATTGTATGGTTAAATAAAACGTTGACGTGAGTTACGTTCGTTTGGCTTGGAGAATTGATCAAGTAATAAAATCGTCGCGGAAGAAGAGGTAACCGGTCTCGAATTAATTTTGAACGTACGATTTCTGATAATTCGTGATGCGTTATTCAACGATGGATGTTTGTGCTAATTTAAATTTATAGAAATATAAGAAGTGGAGTCTAAATAGAGGTTTGTTTCACCATATGATTGTTGTAAAAAGTATTATATATATATTTTTTTTATATATATTGCATGCACTCTCCTTTTTATGTATATTTGTATTATCATTAATCGATTACTATTAAATTTCCAGACTGTACGTTGTACGTTTGTGGATTACGTATTTAATGTTGAAATACGTACACGTATTCTTTCAATAAATAGTTCCACGTACTACATAGATAATTAAATATTTTTCCAACAATTTTCTTCTATTAAGTAGTTGGAACATCGAAAGAATGCATAATATTATTGCTCATATAACATTAACGTCATAAGTGATCGTTAATCTAGAAACGTAGAAATGGAAATATTCAATTAAGGAGCCTTTGAAATCGTATCTGGTGCTCTCAATGGAACTGCATAATTTAACAACATTTATGTATTATATTTGATATTCCCTTTTACCATTAACATTTAATATTACTTGTATAGGTTATCACCATGCTGTTATCACTCGTTCCTTTGATATAAAGTAGAATTATTCTAATCATAATACATTCTGTGTAAAAAGTAAATTAGGCATAAAATACTTGATTCTAGTTGAGACAAAAAAGTCCTTCGTTATAATTTCATGCGATACGTACGTAGTTACAGAGCACGTGAACTTCCAACGAGTTACACAAGCCAGTATGTAATGCAGCACAAGGGTGAATGAATTTCACAAGTGTCGGATATGAATGAGCATCTCATGCGTTCCATGTGAATGACAAGTGCAGAAGGGATTGAATGGTTGTTTATGGTTGAAATTCGGTTTCATGCAAAATGTACATCTAAATGAACCCTAGAAACATACATAGTGCTCTTAGAATGAGAAGATAATCTCGAGTAAACAATGTTGACATGTCCGTGAGATATCTGCATGGTAGTTTTTATATTATATCTTTTTAATATATTATCACATAATGGAAAGGCTAATTAGTCTATCAGAATCAAAAATTCAATAAATGAGTGGCATTTAAAGCGAAAAGCGTCCAACTTGACAAAATTAAATTGACTTCAAATGATAAAATAAAGATGTGAACAATCGTTGATGAAACTTGACATAAATTAAATTCGTTTTAATACTCGTTAAAAAAGTAACGTTAAGAGGATTTGTTTGTAACAGTACATCATTCTGTATTTAATATCGTTAATAATTCCTCGTTCGCGAAGGAATACCTCGTGAACTAATTTTTACGCCATGAACGAGATATCTCGCATCTTAATGAAAAGGTGTGCAAGATATATCTCGTCCATAACGTCACATCATATGAACAACATTACGTCATGAAATATCTGATCGATAGGTGAAAATGATTTTTATCTTCGAATGCAAGATTAAAACTATTATATGAATCAATAGCATACGTATTGAAAGTACAAAAATGTATTCAGTTCAATACGATCACTCGTAAAACATAGAATTGATAAGATTAAATATATTTTATCGTGAAAATTCGCAGCTTTTATCATATCTGTTTCGTATTTTTTTTACTATCTACCTATATTTATTTTACGTATATGTAGACTGGATTAGAGCCGATGATCTATTGATTCATCTGCAATATTAAATGAAAAGAAATTTTTCTCCAATTTTTAGAACGATTCTTAACTCAGGATTCTCGCATTAATTGATCCCTTTTCTGCGTTTATCTCTCGTACTATGTTTGCTGATGGCACTATTACATCTGTAGGTGATAGACTGAATAATAACGAAGAGCAAACCTGTAAATCTAGAATTCGTTTTCCGATATTCTCCATCTACAGTCATTTTCCATACTGAATTCTGATGCTTCATTTATCTTGATAGTTGTGATCTATTTAATCTTCGAAATTCTTAAGTAAGAGATCTATTTAACCGGAAACTTTAACTATATGTCGTTTTAATTTATCCGAATGATCGTACTTAATAAAGAACAGCAGGTTTCTCAGCAGTTAACCCCTTCAATCTCGACAGAAGGTGCCTATGTACATACACACATCGAGTTTCATTTCCCGTTGCCATTTTTTAATTTCAATGAAATACTCTACTTTTTTCTACCAGCCAGAGGTAGAAAATGCACCGCTAGAGATACAGAGAGATGATCGATTTTATCATGTTTGCCGAAGCTAGGTTGAATACTAATCAACCTATCAAGGTGTTTCAATATTCCCTCGCCAACCTCCTTCTCTCTTTTTTGCTGCCGAAATCCACTTGAAAAGCAATCGTGATATTTGAACACGATGTTCATTACACCAAGTGAAGCGCTTCAGAAAAATCATCGACTTCGTTAAGACGCAATTTCTGTCGTTGCCATTTTTTCTCCCGTCGATATCTTGTTATTTCTCTTTCAAAAATATTCACATCACATCGACTACACTTAACGTATCTTTATTATCAACGACGATTACTACGAGGATGAATGATTCCTCTTTCACCACGTTTCATTCAAATTTTATAGTATCAACATTTCCTATCAGAGAGCAGATATGAAACTGTCGAACACATGCACAAATAGCGAAACCAGACTTGAATATTAACCAATACCGCTGACGCGAAATGCTCCAAGCGCGTTTTAATATTTTTTACTATTTACATGGGATTTTGCTTTGCCATATATTGTAAAAAGTGAACGTGACGGTTGAGAGAAAGCTTTCAGCCGTAGTCGAAACTACAATAGATTAGTTTTATTTTACGTTGAAATTCGTGAACTCCAGGGACTTTTTTTATTTTATTTAAATTTCGATGTTTAATTAATTATTGTATTTTTCGTATCTCATTTGTGACACATTGTTCACGTTCTACTATATAATTAATCATTTCACTTGTACGTCATCATTGATATTTCTTTCACGATTATAAACTTTCAAAAATTATTTAAACTTTTGTAGTGATGTACAAAGATATTGTACAAAAATATTTCAAAAGTCATTGTATTTTTACCATAGCAAAATAGAATATTAACAATCCAATTAAAAATCTGCAAAAATAATTGAAAACTATTGTAATCAATCATAGCTACATCGTGGATTTATGTTGCAGATTTATCAACAATAATGATATAAATCATAAATAAAAAAGGCTAAATAATTTATGCATAGTAAATCTACGATACACGAAGATTTATTACAAACAATTACGAAAATGAAAAAACCATGAATAATTAATACATTCTAAATTTATCATAAACGAAGATGAGCATAAATTTGCTCGACATGATCTTACTCGAACATCTTGAAAAAGTTTCATAGATGGTACATTTGTTAGCTACAAGAAAGAAATGATAATAAATAATAGTAATATTACGTTTACTGTGCATGTTGTGGCGTATGCATTAATCTAATGACGGTAATTACCGCCCTAAACAATTATTCTTATCATATTATACGAAAACGTGTATCATGAAGGTGCATTATAATGGGAATTTAGTCGTAGAAAAAAATTCAATGCAGTGATAGTTGATCGTGCGCAATTCGCCTTCCAATTTTCTCACGTTTAAACACCGCGGAGAATTCGATAAATTCGGAACAACCAGTACAGGAGAAATTCCGCGGATAAATGAAAAACAAAAACGAACCGTGGCGAACGGATGACCCAGTTGAAACAATTTATCAGTGCTACAAAGCGTGCGGCCCGCTCTAAAAAAGGATAAATAACAGATAACGAGAGATAAGCTGCAGGCCAATTTATCGCTACCGTCAACAATTTTCCTACAGTGCAACGTGCAAATGGAACTTTATGCAGAGGCGTCGTAACAGTCGCATAAATAAGAAGTACGATTCACACCGACTCGTGCTAATAAATTTTACTTACAAACCAGTATTTAACGATTCATCTCATCGGGAACGATACCGATATGTGAAAACGTGAATTTCTTTTTACGCTCAACCGTCCGTTATGCAGTCACTTTCATGTTAAATATCTATGACACACGTATATCTTTAGAACACGTCGCTATGCAACACACTTTTGATTTGTTTCAACCAGTGTCTATCTGCCAATCTCAACTAGAAAATAATGTAATTGAATGTGGCTCAAGTTATTTATTTCACTGATGGTTCTCATACAGGTATCTAACTATTTAAGCATCGAGTCACGAGAAATTAATGTTCGTACCATTTAATCGCAATTTTTCATTTCGGACACGTTCAATATCTTATTATAGAATGAATATCAAATCGTTTATTGTTCATCGAATCTCACCTTTATTATTCTACATGCACGTGAGATACTTTCAATCGAACATTTCCTAGTTTCGTTTGCAATGTTCACCAACTGCTATAGTGCTAAAGTTAGATTAAAAGTAACGCTACTGTATTGAAATACGAGAAACAAATATGTACACAACCCTTTCAATTTGATTCACGTACTGTTTTAGCAAATCTACTAGAACTTCAACTTCAATTGGCAGTCTCTCCTTCACCTAATAGTGACATTAGAACCACGTGACTTAAGAACGAATACGCAGGCGCAGATGATCGAGCAGGCGGTTTACTGCCAATTTCGCACGTGTGTTCAAATGAATTTAGTTGCGTTCCAGTAGTTTCCAGTATCTACAAAGGATTTATAGTACTGCCATCAGTTTCGGTGATCGTATCAAGAAACTCAGTGAATAATACGGAACTGCGAAACCACGTGAATCGGTGAGCGAATGTAACGAATCTAACGTTGAGTTAATGGAAACTAAATCGAAATCGAGGCTATACATGAATCGCAATCGACCCACGTGTGATGAGAATATCTGTTTTACATACGTGACACGATTCGCCGCGAGCTGATATGTAATGCGTGTTGCATAGACGTCACGGAATCTCAAAAATCCATGTAACATTCAGTTTCCTTAGTGGTAGATATACCTGTCGCGAAACAAGATAGCAACTGTGTTAGATCGTCATTTTTTTAAATCGTTGTTGATGGTGGCATATCACTCGTTTTGATAAATTTCTTGTTCCCGACATTAATATTAATAAGTTTATTAAACGTGAGATTGCGTGTGTTTCATTATTTCCGATAAATATTTCCGTTGCCTTGTTCTTGGCACAGAACTTCTTTACACAAACGCCTCTGGATAAGAAAAATTGCTGCATGCGATAGGAGATTATTTTTATTTGATAAATAATTTGTAAGTCTGTCGTAGAAGGTAAGATATTATTGGATGTATTCTAAGCCATTAATCTTTTGTTCTGAAGTATTTGTGTACTGTATTGAATTTCAAGGTCGACCTTGCCGATACCATGTATAATCTTCTACTCTACGCACGTACCAAAATATCTCGCCCTTGTACAAAAACTGAGCGTTCGTTTCAAACATTTGCTAAAAGAAATCTTCGGAGACTAACAGTTTCTACGCAAATTTATACATTTTTTTATTTTTTCGAAATTTATATATTTTAAATGATAAAATTTCTATGTTGAAGATATTATATATGTAAATAATATATATAAATTCATTGAGAATGAAAAATTAAAAAAATATTTAATCCTTATTATTATGTGTATATGAATCGAATTGTGTTTTCTATTAATATTCATTCATTATTAACTAACATTGATTTTGATTAATAAAATTCACGTTAATGGACTATTTTTATATTGATCCATTGAGAATATTTTTTGTTATTAATATGAAATATTATTGTTTTAAATATTCTGCTTTGTGTAAATAGAAAACTATATTATATTTTTTGCAGATTATTAGTTTAAGAAGATGGTATCATCGACAATAATGGAAAATGGGAAATCCATCCCATCAAGGAAATCTACTACGGGTATTGGCTCAGGCAACTATCGTTTAGTTGGTTGGGATATGGATACTACAGGCAAAAAAGTTATAGATGAAATATGCCAAATAGCTGGGTATACACCTAGTTCTTCATATTCACAATATGTAATGCCATATAAAGATCTTAATCCTCCAGCTATAAAAAGGCATAATATGAAGATAGTAACTATTGGCAAGTTTCGTGTACTTAAAGATAGTACAACTAATAAGGTAAAAAATTTCATTAATATCAAAAAATTAGTGTTTAATCTGTATTTGATTATATTACACTCTATATTCTTTTACAGGCACTAAAAACTAAAAGTGAAGTGTCTGCATTAACAGACTTTCTAACATGGCTTTCCTCTATAAGAGGAGACGCAGCAGATGGTATCATATTAGTTTATCATGAACCACGTAAAGTTATTCCTGCTATGTTAATTGAATCTTTAAAGAAATATAATCTTTTGGAAAAATTTAAAGAAATTGTGAAAGGATTTGCAAATGGATTTAATGTCGCAGAAGTAAAATGTGCAAACACAGTTCGTGCATATACTCTTAGGACATTATCTCAAAGTTTATTTAATCGAGTAAGCAACATCTGTTTTATAGAATGTGTAATTATACTTGATGATAAGTTTTAATAATGATATAAAATCGCTATAATAATTTTAATGTGAAATTGTTATTATTTAAGGAAAATCAGTTAAATAATGCAAAAGACAGAGCATGTTTGGCTTTACAAATAGTACAACACTTGAGTTCACTAGAAGTTACAAAAGGAAATGAAACAGATGGTAGTGGTGATAGTGATAGTGCCATGAAAAATACTGTTGAATTCATTAGAGAATTTGTTCAGCCAGTAGAAATGGAAGAACAAGAATATGCAGGTATATAAAATAAATTAAAATTTAAATGTTTAAATATTGATTAGAAAAAGTTTTATTATATAGTATTATATATTTCAGAATTAAAAATAGTATTTGAACGTCAAAATACTTTAAGACCTATTTTTGGGGCCCTATTCCGTGTGAATCGTCGAGAACGGCAACATGCTAGTCCTTTACGTCGATTGCTCGCCGAAGCAGGCATAGAATATTCTCAATTACAAGTTTGTATAATTCAAATAAAATATTAATATCTATAGAATTGTATTTTGAAAACTAATGAAACTAATAAGATTACTAATTTAACTTGTATTACAGGAAGCATGGAATAATGGAAAGAAAGAAGGCTTAGAAAAATTAATTAAGGAAAAATTAACTTCAACTGAAGAAAAGAAAATCGAAGATTTATTGATCGTCCTTGAAGATCATTTCGATCCTAATAAGAAACCCAAATTAAGAATATCAAGAGAAAAGAATCAGATGAAAATGGAAAATTCTATTATTAATGAGGATAAAGAAAATAATAACAAATGTGATTCAAGTATCGGAAGTCCGGATACCACTACTCCTAATTCACCGCTTAAAATTAAATCCGAATCTTCTGAAAGTAGTACAATTATAGCAGAGGAATAAGAACTAAACAGTTCACTTCTTTTCTTCAGTGCCTTTTAACTAATTATAAGATCAATATTGTTATCAGTAACTGAGTTTATAACCATTCCGTTCATTCTTATCATAACGTTATTCTAGTGTGATAAAGTATGAGTGTTATTTGTTGCAGTATTGTATTTAAGTTTTTATTTTCGTTATAACAGAGTATATATTGTATCCTTGAAGGATATGTAACTCGACTTATTGCTAGTTAACAAAAACATGTACAAATAACACATTAATTATTTTTTTAGTTTATGATAAAGGAATATTTAATGTTCGTTTTTTTAACGGTTAATTTTATGCTCATTGATTTTTATTTAATCGGATTAACGTTTAACGTTGTAACAAGTGATTGTTTAGAGACTGTCGATATAGAAATATATTCGGACGCTAAAGATTTTTTGTTTTTCATCATTCTGAGATTACCATAAAATATTCTTTTTTTTACTTAATGTTAGTAAGATTTACGTATAGAGTACAGATAGTAATATTTGAAGAAAGATATAATATATTTTTGTACGCCAAAAGTTTAATAAAATGAATCATGCACCATGATGTTGCATTTAAAAGTTAAATTTTGTTGTACTAAACAATTAAATAAAAACTTTGAATTACAACTTCTTATTTCGATCGTTAACACAAACTTACGGTATTTTATTTCTACTCATCTCTTTTTTTCATGCCCTTTTTTATGAGTATTACAAAGTCTTAATTTACAAATAATTAAACGTATCACGCAATATCGTTCTATGTTCCGAAACGACGGTAACGGCATGTTTAAAGGAAAAACAAGAAAAGACTCCAGCGTGACTTCTCTCTGTTATAAAGCGCATCTCGAATCGGTGCAACCATCGAGATAAAGTCAGAAATGAATTAAATATATGAATGCCTATGCAGTGGAGCGTTGTATCCGCTTATGGGGTTCCATAAAGCATGCCAAACGCCTCGAAGCGTAAACAGGCCGGTGCACCGCGAAAAAATTAGAGAAATATTTACTTGCTAAGAAAAGTATCGACGTAAACCCTTTAGTACTAGGCAAGACTTAAGTGTTCAATAAAATTTTACGAAAACTTGTCGCAATCATCGGAGATTTCTAGCTAACCGATAGAACACGTAATACAAAGGATATTTCTTATAATTTTATTTCAATCCACTAAACTATGACTTTCAGTATATCAAAGTTTTATCTTAGAATCAATTATCTCTCCATCATTAGCTCTACATAAAAAATTTCTAACTTACAAATGGTATTGATATATGATTAATTAAAATTTAAATGAATGCAGAAGATGACAACAGTATTTAAAAAACCATGGGTCTACCAATATTTCAATAACTATCTGTGTGTATTTTTAGCTATCGGACACTCAACTTGGTCTTATTAATTTCTTTTCATGGACGACGAACCATAAAGCACAAAATACACTTACTGCATCGTCATTACTGTAACAGGCAGCGAAAAGGAAATTGCTGTTACTGGAAGGCTCGTTAATTGAGCGCCTGTAACCGTACGAAAGTATAGCGATAATAAATAATCTGGTGATAGTGGTGTTTGTTAAATCTTTTGTTATACAAGATCGGAATGTTAATGAGATAAGAGATCAAGAAATAAATTGAATTGCATGATATAATAAATATCAATGTCCAGTATTAATAAACGTAGAATGGTGTTTTCGATACATTAATTGTGTTTTACAATAATTTTCCAATATCTATCACAAATCAATATACGTAGCTAAAAATATAGGAGAAATATTCGATGAAAATAGCATATTTTAATATATTATACGACGTTTATTTGACATTTCCTTGATGTGTTAAACACATGAAACACGCGTTGAAATTGAAATGAGAAAATAAAGTTTTTTAGAGAAATTTCTTCTTCCACATACATTTTAAAATAAACAGAAAAGGAGACATTTTCATTAAAAATTCCAATATTAAGTTCCATAAATATTTTCACAAATTACAATTAAAAACGCTTAACTAGTGAACAATTTTATATCTCGAGTTAAAATTTTTACTCTGCGGTAAAAAGAATGTACAGAATAATTATAAAAATATTAAATTTAATTTACGTAAAGTAATATGTAATAGTGCTCGAAGAATATTTGTGTTGCTCAGTAATTCTTCGAAGAGTATTCACTAACGTGATACACAAATGTTTTTTACAGTTTTATAGAACCATTATTTTTCATTTTTAGCGAGTCTCGAATTTCTGCAACAGCGTAATTCTCTACTTCCGAATACCTACTGTTCATCCAGCTCGAGTTTAAGATTCATAGAACATAATTGCGTATACAATAGCGAGGAAAGCATGAAAAACGATTATGATAATGACTTAACAAGTGTCGGTGATTATTTTCCCTTCTTACTTCTATATAAAGCTCAAATCATATTGTAATATGCTGTAATTGAGCATAGCTATCAAAAAATTTATCTTTCTTTCAGATTTAAGTGTTTTATTGCTTCTTTAAATTAATGGAATCTTTCCATGCCTACGTTAAAAAAGTTGCACTCAGTTTTGCCTAATTATTTAATTAGAATTTACGGTTGCTCTATTCATCGTAGGAAAAAGACCAATCTTTCTTTCAAATTATTTGTATGTAAGTCGGTTTAGTAAAACCGTTATCTAATAATTTGAAAAACGCTGGAGAACGCTCGTGAATGTACAGTTTCAGTTTTCATCGTCAACACTTTCGTAATATGCAACTAACGGATACATTTTCCGTCTTGAAGCGTAACAAACGATAACGGTGAACGATTATTACTAAAACCTTTAGCGAGCGAGGCCACGTAACAAACGTAATTACAAAGAATACGCGCGTGCCACCGTTGAAACGGATCCCTCGTTAAGGGAGCGTGCTACGGAGAATAGAGGGACTAGAACGATTCGATTTTCATTAAAAAGCAATCGTTTCGCGGCGTACATACGGTCGTTGCCGATGATTCACTACGAGGCCTGGGCAGACAGAAAACAACGGGAGAGCAATTTTCCCGAGAATCTCGGTGCGTTCGAAACGCGTGACATAGCACTGTGCTCTATTAGTCTCAGTCAGTCAGTGACAGATACAGTAAACCGGCACGAAAATGACGGCCAACACGACGTCATTCTCACTTTTTACGCAGGCATCTGACACAGCTGATGAAAGACACAATCCTCGATGAAAAATAAAATACTGTAACAAAACTAGAAACTTTTCATTTTTTTTTTCTTTTCTTTCTTTCCATTTTCTTTTTTTTTTTTTTTTTGACATTTTATCAAAATTTATATTCAACTGTGTAGTAAGTTTATTGGTATTTCTTTGAAAAAGCATCGGAGATCATTACTTTTATATCAGGTATATTTACAATCACCGCTCATTATTTTGTTCCATTATCCTTCGCAAAAGAATTAAGTAAATGAAATTAAAAATATTTTAAACGTTTGCAAAATATATCGAATTTTTCGTTACTGAAAATATTGCCACAAGGAATTATTTTTCAACATTCTGATTTGATTAAAGATTTTCGGTACTTTTAATGTAAATCATCTTTTATGTATTCTTCTTTGTCTGAATACAAACCCTAACAGTGTTCCAACATGTTTGATCGAATACTGGCATTGACCCAAAATCAACGCACCGGAAAAGTCAGCAACCGGCTAAACAATTCGTCTTTTATGCATGTCGGTATCACGTAATGTCTCGCGATTCCGCCAGTTTACCGAGGCTTCCTAGACTGGAATGCCGCCGCGAGTAAAAGAAACCGAAATGAAATTTTGATTCGTAATAAAAATGCTTCACGCATAATGAACATTTCTATTCTTCGTTAGCGATTGCATCCTCTTCCGATAGAATCAAACGTGGAATATACATGAAATATAAACTCACCATTGGAGATAATCACCTCGATTTCTTTTATACAAATCTCCTTTATCTATGTATCATCCTTCCGTTACCTGAAAAATAAAAATGAAACGTCAGAGAGAGAGAGAGAGAGAGAGAGAGAGATTTACTCCTTTCAATTTTTGATCCATACTTCCGTTTAAAAAAGTTGCAAAGAAATCAGATAAGAAATCTTGCAAGGGATTCTATATAAAAGTAGACAAGTAAATCTTTAAGGATTCCACATAGAGATTGTTTCGATTAGAATGTAAGGGCTATCGTGCTTTTTTATGCCATATTTTAGAAAAAGTAAACTGAAACATTGTCTCGAATTCTACTTTACTTCTTTCATTTTCGTATGTCCCATTGTTCATAAATTATCCAAAAGAATAAACTCAATTAAACTCAAACGTTAAGGTCGAATCTACAGGGCGATTAAGTCTTCTTGGAACTAAATTTCTAAAAAAGGAAACAGAAAAGAATAAAATTAAATGCGGAAGAAAATGGGGCGAATGCTATCCCGAAGGAAGCGCGGTGTCCGTTCGAGGCCGTCACTGCTCGCGAAGAAGACGCGGTAAGGATGGTTGTTAGTGGAGGCAGCAAGCATGCATTAACAGTACTCTGGATGGGCCGGTGGTTCTCTGGTTCCTTGATTTCCGTTCCTCCCCTCCAGGAGACAGTACCAGTTGGAGGAACATCTACCACGGAGGGAGAATTCTTGCGTGGTACACGCGCCTCAGTTCATCGGGAATCTTCGTCAAAATTGCATCCCTCTCTGTGCAATTCCTTCTACCAGGAAGTGTGTTTCTCGCGTGTTTTGCGTTTACGATTAAAGAAACAAGGATAAGGAAGGGAGACACTTCGGCTGGATCATGTGGATCGTCCTGATCGCTGGATTTTGCACGGTGGGTGTCAAACTTCGGTTTTTACCTTTTTATGTGGATCCTGCGAAAGGATTCGCACGATGCTCGAAACTCTGGTGAATTTCCACTTTAAAATTATCGATCTCACGCCTGACACTTGTCGTTGATTACATAGGGAGAATTATATGAAATCACATTCCAAACAGAACGAATTCTGTGATATAATAACTTGACTTTTCAACCCATTTTCCTCTTGTTCTTTCGTTTCACTTCTTACAACTTTGTCGAGCTTTTAGATGAAGGATTTATGGAATTCTATCTTTCTTTTTTTGTGTGTTTCTACGTCTTGATAAATTTATAGGAAAACTTTCAAATTCTCTGTAGGGTTGGGGTGATAATGATGTTCTCATTTCGTAGCGGAGATATAAAATTTTATTTGCATAAGAAGACCGCGGGTATAATCCTTAGAAGGCGTTTCACGTCGAAATGTTAACTCGGATCTTTTTAACGCGTTCGGTGCGAGCGGTATTCTATCAAACTTTTTCAATTCCGACTGTTCTTTTAAATTACTGGTTTAGAAGTCACAGATAACTGAATCGAAATCTGAAAATTACGTCCATGCAAACGATTTGAATACAAAAAAATAGAATTTATTGAGTTACATTAGAAATACCTCTTTAATTTAATCACGTATCGCTTTGAATATATATTTTTAGTAGGACAGTCTATTTATATTAACACGTATTTTGTATATTCAGAGTTCAGGGTTAAAACAGTGTAAAAGACACTATATATAATATAAAACACTATAAATTAATCGCAGGAGTATAAAATATAAGTAGACCAGTATACTAACATTATGTATATCGATACAAGAGAATATAATGAATAAACTATCCGATAATCAGATATAAATCTTTCCAAATCAGATTTCGTTAATTTATACCATTCCAAAGTCTCAACGTTCGATCGTTAGTAAATTCAAGATTTCTTCATCAACAGGCTATTCAGGAAGTTATTAACTTGTATGGTATCCCATATGCGGAGAGAAATCCATGTCATTCTGCCAAAAGCGCCAGTGAGAAATAAAGAATTTACGGCGCCATAAAAGAGACGGGTGCGGTTCTTTCGTAAAAAAGAATAAAACGAGAAAATGTACGTGTATATAGTTATCTAGGAAGTAATCTCGAGGGAACCAGGCGCACACGAGGGCCCGTTTCACGTAACAGATTCGGCTGTTTGTCTCTTCCCGTTAACCTTCCGCGCATCAATCGAATCGGAGCGTACCGCGCACACGCGCATGTAGCACTTTACGTAAATTCTTCCACGCGTGTATTATTCACCACTGCTCTGTTAATTTTCCTTTAATTTAACGACACGGTATCTACAACATACCTGCAACAAATTTAACAATTACATCTGAAATATTATAACATTTATTAATTATTTATCGATATCGATGAAATCTAATTACGTATATGACTGAGGATTATTATGCAAATTTACACTTTTGCCAGTACAAGGAAAGAAATAGAATCTGAATAGAAATTTATAACATCTATAAAAAAAAATAACGGCAAATACATTATCTTGGAAATTTGATGTATTTTTCCCTATTGTATATATTCTACCATATTCTATTTTTACAATTCTTTATTTTTCCATTTCTTGAAATTTCGTATAAATGTACAGAAATCCGTAGTCTACTTGATCACAATTTTTCAAATTCAAGTCATTTTCACTTGTAACATACTTTACCCGTAAGCCCCTGGAATATGAAAAAATTGAGAAGGCGATACGTATACGACTGTGGAAAGTACCTTACAGTATGATAAAAAAGTGAAGTGTTACATTCCAATTTCGATAAGCGGCGATTTATACGAAATAAACAGAAACGCAGCGATACAGCGTTCCTATTACCGCCGTCGAGTTTGCCATTATTATTACGACTACAATCGGTAGTATTATTATTCGCAGTTTCAATTGAATTTCGTGATACAGAGAACAGGATCGCGTTCGTTCATCAAACGAGACCCGACCAGTGTCGGACGATCGATCGAAAAAACATTAACGTTTCGATAAAAGTCCTATCGACCGGCAGCAATCCATAGTTTGGCATTCAATTTGAAACAAGGCTTGATCAAACTTCTATTAACTCCACAAATTGGATACCTCGACTGTCACGACCACGCAGCAACTGGGGTCCTCTTATTTTTCCCTCCCAACCGGTCGGTTTCTTCTTTAATGCGAATAGTTTCCGTTTAACGATTCGGAAATCATCGTCGGACGTTCCAATTCCATCGAAAACTTTGTGTTTCAGCGTCGTTTGCTTCACCCGTGTCCGATTAAAGTGCTGTTACAATAACAGTTTCGACGCACGCCATATCGATCAAGTAATGGCTCAAAAATTATTAACTCTTTAACCGTATCGATTTTTAAATTAGTAACTTCTTTCGGCCATGGATTTAAAATTTCGTTAAACGATCGGATCTTCTCTTTTTTGTCTGCTCAGAAGTTTGCACTATCTTTTACTCATTAAACAAAACAAACTTTTGAGTATAATTTCTCTAAGATATAAGAACGTTATATTATGACCTCCATTTTGAAGTATAATTAATTACAGTTTCAATGCTATAAAATATTATAATGTATAAAATATTTACCTTCTTGAGGAAGTGATTATTTCTTTTGGAATTCCAATATGTTTCAAATTTTCGTAGTAGAATTACGTTAAGTAGAATTACATACATGGGTTAGACAGTAGGATCCTACTTGTCGTTATTTTTACTTAATTCTACTTATACCTGAGGAAACGATTTGGATAACTGGACATCTTATAACAGGAGATCGCTGATTTTCTTCACTATCTATAATTTGTCACTGAAATAACCGGAGAGCATGTTCGAATAACTGTATTCGAACGTATGTTACCCATTCTTTTGCTTACTAACGTACGCAAAATTGTAAGCGTTCGTATAATTGAAATAAGATTCACCAATGGTTCGATGTACAATAACTTACCAACCAGTAACATTAGATTCCATTGCACATTACAATCACAAGCTAAATGACCAATATTGTTAGTATGTTAACTAACTACATATATCCTACCAGTTCTTTTGTTTATATAAGTACATAAGAAAGCTATCAATAACATGATAGATATAATATTGACACATACATCAATATAAATGTGCCTCTAGATCTTACAGAACACAGAAATAATATATTTCATATTATAATGATAAGTCTGGTATGGACATGTTTCTATTTTTTTCGAGCATCATAAAACAGTTTAGATAAAAGGGACTAAGTAATTTTCTATGTTAAAACACTTACGCAACAAGTTTAGTATCTTGTTTTTTCCAGCCAACGGATAAAAAACACAATGTCTGTGACAACATCGAAATTGATTATCTCCGTAGTGTTTACATCCATCTTAATTGCTAATTAAGGTAACTACGCGAAAAATCTATGAATTATTTATAATTCTATGTAGTTTTAATATCCTGCTATTTAATATGCATGCAGTTGACACAGATGATCCAAGGTAATTTATTAGCCCGACTTGAAATCGTTAATTACGCGGCTGCATTTGGATCACGTTTTTCCAATTTCGCCGCGAATTTTTCGTAAATCCGCTCGTTTCATATCGTTGTCCATTCAAGATTATTGGTGAAAAATCAGTGAATCTGAAATAATTAATGATACGACACAGTAAATCGGTGTATTTCGATTAAATCCGATGAGATTTTGTTTAAATTAATCGCTCTTCAAGTACGTTGACTCAATTACCCTCGCTCATACCTGCCCTCAATTATACTCATTTTTTCGCGTTTAATACAAAGCTTAATAAAAGCGGGAAACAAGAGTGAATTTCTATAATATTTTTGCAGTCCGTGGATGATTATTACATTCTGTTTACTGTATAAACATTTATTTTGTCACATTAACTTTTATGATCATTGAATATATTCACTTTATCGATAAAAATTCGTCGAACAATCAACATCCTTATTCAGCGATAGGTCATTTTGATTTGAAATAAGCAGTTTTTAAGTACTTTTGTAATAAGTGTTTGCCTCTCATATTACTAGACTCAGTATCTAATTATCAAAATATTTTTAATATTTTTATTAAAATTACGTAATAGTATTAATTGAATGGTGCTTGTTACTATAACGGAATATTAAATAATTATGGATCATGTAAATTAAATTGTTGATTGTACCTTCTACCGGCAAATTATTTCCCTATTTCTCAATTATGTTAATACTAGTGTGAGTTCAATGACTCTTTGGTAATTATAAAAAACAAAAGTAATTCGATAAGTTACATTGTTTATAAAAGATTTGTGTACCTGAAATTTCCCCTTCCTGGATAATAATTAATAAATAACTATAAATTTCAACATAAAACAATTCTCTACCAAGATTCCATACTTTTAATCGTATTCGTAAAAATATGATCTTGCATAAATACTCGCTAAATTAGCATATTAATAAGACATCTAGAGAGTTGACAAGCTACACCCTTTTATCGATCAGCTTATCAATCGTATCGCGGAAATCGAGCAATCCTGAAAGCTGGGTTGACCTACCTCGAAGAAATAACCATGACCTGTACTACGATTATACGCCTGGCTGACCGTACGATGAACAACCAGTATGGTACGCATACATATAACGAATAACTTAGGCGAGCACCAGAGCGTTTCTCTACACCGTTACTCGTATTGAAGTCTTTTCTCTTCGCGTGTTGGTCACCTTGTTTCGTATCGAAGTTTTATACGGCGCTGGACATCGGAGGGAATGGTAAAAAGACGCCTTGGGCTCGATATCGAGGAAAAAGTCCAAGGCGACCCACGTTAATTAAAGAAATTACTTTATCTATAGACGTGAGAGGTCACTCAACGCTATCGTCCAGATGTTCAGATGAAAAAACGGCCGTCTCGAGGATAGTGACACGGCTGAACAGATGTTATTTCACGGTGAAATAGTTCAAAAGTTTGTTAGTAAAGTATGTTAATGGTTAATGCACTCCTGTTACCGCGAAACGTTCGTTCAACTATGAAATTCTTCGTTGCCATGCCCGCATTGTATTTTGTATCATTAACAACGAGGTTACGGCATTCTTTCACCTCTTTTTATCTTGCTCCTCTCTGTCGCTGAATCTCATCTTTAATTACGATCAAACGTAGCGTAAACTCGTGCTGACGCTGTACGTGTGTACACTATCGCTCAAAAGTATTCAAATACTTGATCTTTATTATTCACAGGATGTATTTTAATTACAAAAATGCATGTTGTAAAACTACACTATGGATATTTTGACGCATTAAATAATAAATAAATGATGAATTAAATCGTCCAAAGTGACCCAATGCTTTTGAGCGGTAGTGGCAGGTATTTATGTGCATTGTACATCGTTTATAAGATCTTGTTATGGAAATATACGTGATAGATAACGGCATCAGCGGAAACTGACGTAAGAGATAATTAAAAGCGTGATTGAATTTCCATAGATAGTTTTATCTCTAAGTGTCCATGAATATTATATTTCAAGGCAATTGGAAAGGAAAAAACTACATGCAAGAAGGAAATGAATTACGTACCAGGAGGTCACGAATGTCGTTCGAGCAAACCTGTGTAGATGAATGACTGTCGTATTGTTTCAGGTTGCCGCCACCGTTGCTCAGGATTACGAGGTCTCTGACATTCAGTGCAGCGGCGCAGGATCAGCAGCCGATCTCCTGACAGCGAAGATCAAAAGACCAGTTGGCTTCAGAGGGGCGCCGCTCTTTGCCGACGACAGATCCGCCAATCCGCTTACCGACATTCACTGCCAGATCAGGCCAGATCCCAATGATCCTCAGGAAGATAACTATTTCCTGAAGGTGACTGACTTCTCGAGATGCGGCATCCTGAAGAGAAACGTGAGTCATCGATCGAAATTTTGCTTCCTGCGCTCGTTGATTGTCCGTGTCCGCGTTCTGCTACGCGCATCAATAAACCGAAACCGATCAACTAATAAATGCTTTCGTATTATCAACTTGTCACGTAACTGATCGCAAAATTCGATTATCAATCGCTTCTTGCTCAGATCAGATGATCGATGAACACACGCGACATCTACGATTGTCTTGTATATACATCTAGGGAAGATTTTTATATATTTCTAACGAAACGTAACTACAGTATAACAATATAAATATCTTACATTGCAAACTACTCTGACATATCGTCTGAATTTATATAATGCGATTGTATATTACCGTAATTGTTAAAAAATGAATATTCAAAATATTTAAATCTAGCACTTGAAAGAATCTTGAAATTTATCGTTGACATTACATATAGATATGAGCTGTTAGTTATCTAACTCGTTAAGGACTAAATAATGAAGTACATAAATAATTAAATAAAAAATACATAAAAGCTAGAAAAGAGATACGATGAATAAAATTTTATTGTCATTAGGGTTTCATTCACCTGCGAGTATGGTTTCCGGCATTTCCCGGAGTCGTCATGCTAGCCGATCAAGAATTGATCTTAATGTGCCGACCACCTGAGCCCACGTTATTGCGTCACAAAGCTGCTGGTTTCGCTGGAACCTTGTAAGTTATTGTTCCACATTGACAAGATCGTGTTTTATCTGATAATTCCTATGGAAACAGACATGAATTGCAAAGAGACTCGAATAAATATTTACTTTGCTTAAAGTTATTTATGGTATTGGTGATAATTCTGATCGTTTAATTATCTAGATCACCGACAAAAGTATACATGTATGTACATATGTATAACAAAATTTTCAGCAGTTCAGTCTATAAAAAAAATATGCGTAAACAAAAATTTTCATGTTGGCACCGTATTGCGGAAGATATTTGAAACATGTCGTGTACAAATTTTGTTTTCTAAATTTTGAAATTCTAATCTCTTTCAGTCCTCACGGGGCAAGAGTATCTGGGGTGGTCGAAGAAACACCTGGACGACTGGAGTACGAGGTAGCCCTTTACCGCGAAGCTACGGGCAACGTATCGGACGCATCGGGGTCGCAGACTGTCGATCAAGCGGTTCCCATTGGTACAAAGCTTCAGTTAAGAGCTCGAATCAGTGCAGACAGTGCATGGGGTTACATTAAACTGTTGGAAGTGACCGTTAGTCCCGATCCCGATCAGCCTCACGCACCAGGAAGTGTCGTGTTGGTGAAGGACGGCTGTAGAAATCGAGATTTCGCGTCAATAATTCCTCATCAACCAGCCCGTTATCGAGAGAGAAAAAACGAAGTTTTCCTCGATTTTGAAGCCTTTCTCCTCAGTTCCATGAGAGAACGTTCCACGCTGTGGATCCACTCGCAGATCAAGGCTTGCATGGAACCTCAGGACTGCCAACCGGTAAGGACATAATTTACGGTCCAATTTAACTTGTGGTTGACGTCTGAATGAATGCCTATTCACCTGTTCAGCTTTGTAATTCGCTTTCTGACACAACAAAAACATTCGTCCTTTAGAGGGCTCGTGCTTAGGAGTTTACGGTTTTTCAAATAATTGTTTGCAAATATAAAAACGAGATTTACGTACTAAAATGATAAAGAAAGAATCTAAATTCACAATGGGTTTGTAATTAATTCGATTGATATGTTAAATTTATACTTTTATTTTCTTAAATTACAAATTGTTAATTATTTAAAAATCTCTTTGTGATCAAGTGACAGTACAAGTGTC
Organism: Bombus flavifrons; assembly: GCF_040668555.2. Lineage (NCBI taxonomy): Eukaryota > Metazoa > Arthropoda > Insecta > Hymenoptera > Apidae > Bombus > Bombus flavifrons. Next base: position 1,862,978 of record NC_138455.1, on the reverse strand, counting down.
AATATCTAGTAACAGAAGATGGCAAAATTAATATTTTAAACGATCATAATTCAAAAGCGTTAACATTTGACAAAAGTTCTTCTATTTGCAGAAATCGTAAGAATAAATAATATATAACAACCTATTTACAGGATTTTTGTCTCGATCTTTTTGAACCATCGGGACACGGAAAAAAGAAAAAACGATCTATCGTAGAAGGTATGAACGAATATTTTCCTAAAGCCGACCGCTTAATAAAGGAATACAACGATTCGATACCTTATACGAAATTTAAGGAAAATATCGAATACACGGTGATGATGCCTGATGGTGAGTTAAAAAAAATTCCATTCTTTAAACTCGTTAATACTAAAATAGTAATTGCTATTTTCAAGTATTTAAAACATATTTTTATTGTAATTGTTGAAGTATGTAACTTTAATAAAATGAATCTTCAAAATTCATCACCTACGTATTTTGTGATTTCTAGATATATATCAGAAAGTGACTGCTGGACTTGAAAACAGTTGCGGTAGTTTTCTTTACGTTGCAACAGGACTTGGTGCACTTCTGGTTTTATCAGCTTTTATCATGTGCTATCTTGCAACAAGACTTCACAATTTGTCGTCAACTATACCACAAAATAAATCGATCGACGAACTAGTACGAGATCGTACTAGAAAATATTCTGAACAAACACCAGGCTACACCGGCCGATCTACGGTACAATAGCAAAATGCAAATATTATATTACATATATACTTTATTATGCTCAATCAAAATAAAACAGTAGTTTTCGTGAAATGAAATAAGAAACCAAATTAACAGAACGACTTATGGTACGGATATAAGCAAAATATCATACAAAAATAACAAAATTGTATTATAACGTAATATTTTTTTAAATATCTGTGAGCGTTAAGAGATTATATACTAAACTAAAAACACAAAGTTTAAAAAATATATAAAACTAATATATTTAATTAATATATTTAATGTATATTATTTAAGGTAGATAAGATAGATAAAATTTGATAAGACTTGGTAGAATTATTGCAAAGATACGGATATGTTATATATTATTACATATTTGTGTATAACATAGAAAAACAAATGTAATTTACGATCTTTAGCAAATATTAAATTCTTCACTATTGCTCTTCGTAACTGATCATTCACTTTTGCACGTTTTACACAACAAATTGCACGAAAAATTTATTTTATTTCATTTCTCACATTAAATACTTATTACATAATTGCAAATCTACTTCTCCGCTATTTCAACATTTTGTTAAACGTGCAGTGCTATTACGTGACCTGAAACAGTGCGTATATATCTTTAATAGTAAGTAATCCTAAATGAACTGTATTAATTTATTTATTATAGAATAATTTACTCATATCCGTTATGGTTGAATATAACTATAATATATTTTCTTTTGAGGGTGATTGTATACGTTTGACTCAATGTACATACATACAGTAGTAGAATATTATTTGTTGTTTATAAAGAAAATGTTATCATTTAAAGATTCTAACTACAAATTTCTTAATTGGTCGAATAAACGAATAGGTATAGAAATATTACAAAATATTTACTGTATTAATATGATCGCATATAAGTTATTTATTGCAAAATAAAACATCACTACATTTTTATGCATGTCACAGTTTTAGGAATATTAAATTATTGATAGAAATTAAATCGATCGCTCCATTTCGCAATATTTTATAGCATGTCATTCTATTACATGTTTATGAATATAACATAGTGAGGGATGTGGTAATGCTGTGCAATCGCGCGTATATAAATTAGGATACAAGGGCGGACTAGGACTCAAATTTTTATTGTAGAAATATAAAAATGGGACCTCTTGCGTTCTTATCTAATACGCATGCACATTCGTACAGTAAATATGTGTGTGTAACTCAATTAGCGAGCGGCATCAATTGCGTGCCTGATTAAAGAACAGAAAGGTCCTATGCAGAGTTCTCTTTCAATTCCCACATCGCATCCACTTACACGCTAACATACGACTTGCGTACTCTATCTTTATATCTCTATGAGTTTTACTGGGAGATTACAATTCTACATAGAGTGGATCCAAGTCCGTAAAACCTCTAAACCCTACTGCCTCATCGGGAATTTTCCCAAACCCCCCAATAGCTAGTCCGCCCCTGTAGATACAATTTATAACAATCAACTTTACTTAAATAAAGTAAAGCATATAAGAAAAAAATTCTACATCAAATAGATTTCGGTCTACAGATAATAAGAGCGTAATAAGAGCAAAATAAAAACGTAGAACAGATTGTCTACTTTGTATCACGATCAAAATGTATCTTTGGTTAATATTTAGTTTCAAGTAAAAATAATGTAACATGATTATGTTACAAAATGTGGCACTTACGACTTATTTTACAATTTTAACATTTGTTTATAAATGTACATTTTCCTTGTACAATGCATTGTCAATTCGTATTAATTAAATACACATGTATTTGATAATAACGATTACAAATATTATTTCTTGTATACACAATAAGTCTACAAATACTGCACAATTAAATATCGTAAAAAAAATATCGATTGCAAATGCACAAAATTACAATACATTTCATAGAACAATAATACTATAATAAACAATTTATTTAAATAATTATGTTACTATTATCTTTAATTATTATAATATTGTGTCTTTATGTGCTATGAAGAATGTATATAGTTATCTTTCCTTCCAAATAATTATGCAAAATTATTATAGTCATACTCCAACTATATTCTAAGTTATAAGAAAAAATATCTAATGTAAAAACAGGTTTAAAAATAATCATAACATTCCACAAATTAATCATTTAAGAGTTAATAAGATAGATTTAATAATTTACACTTATAAATTTATTTACTATTTCCACTTTATGTGCTATACAAAAAGAATCCAATTATAAACTAGATTTAACTAAGTGACTATGAAATTAAAAATATATATGTTTTGGTTGTAAAATGTTTATAAAATCATTTGCTTAAATTTTTAATTTCATATAGATTAATTATAGTAATAAAACAGTGCATATATTGTCAAAAAAATAAACAATGCCTTAAATATGATGATAAAATCTCTGTAAAAAAATACATAAAATATATAAGTAAAACCTAACATTGTAAAAGTTTCATTTTTATATAATATTCACATCATGATACATAATCAAAAGCTTATTAATAATATCCTAGTACCAAGTTTTAATACCAGATTTATATATATGTGTGCATATTTAGACTTAGCATGTAACATAAAATAAGCTTCTCTAAACCTTCCTAATTAGAAATATTTAAGTTTACAAATATTCACAATCTTTTGCATACCTTTATCGTTGTATTTGTTTTTGTCGTTGAGTTGTTGGAAAAAAAAATTGTCTATAATATGTTAATACCTTAAATATTTAGCATGGTTATAAATATTTAAACCACACATATTTTCAAATAGAATTAAATAATTTAAATATTAGTGTGATATCATATTTACAAATATGTTCCATAAAATATAATTATCACACACTTTGAGTGTACAGAATAAATTATTCAGTCCTTTCTTTTTTCTGAGACTTTATAAAGGCTTCATAAGCTGCTTGTTCCTTTTTTTCCTTCTTTAAATTCCTATTTTCAAATTCCAACCTGCAATTAAGCACTATATCAAAACATTGTGAGTCTGTCTTAAAACGTTGGGATATGCAAATATGTTTTATAATCTTAATTATGATAAAATAAATAAATTATAAATTTCTTTGTAAAGAATACACACTTACACAAACTACACGTAAAAGGAAATATAAGATGAATCCATGAAGTGTTTGATAGCATAAACTTGCATATCCCATTATAAAAGCATGAATGATGAATGATATAAAATTTCAAAATAAAGTAAAGAAAAAGATGCTTATTTGAAGCTGAATAAGGAATGACAAAATGCAAGATGGCAAGATTCAACATATCAACAGTTGTTCAAGTTTTTAATTATTATTATGTTTTTATTATAATTATTATTATATTTAATTATTATGTATTGTTTTAATTATTATATGTAGTTCATATGACCTAGGAAGACAAAATACTGCATACAGTACATCTTTTTTGTGCAATTATTTAGTAATAATAATCTTGAGTAATCTTGAGTAATATTGAGTATCGGCTATATTTATATTATAAAAGAAATATTATATGAAATAAAAATATTTCTATATCTTTTATTTAATGAAGTATAATAATTTTAAATGCTCATTAAAGTTACACAATCATTATTAGATATATTTAACATTTTTCTATTGAGTGATAATTTTAAAAAACAATTATGTTTAAGTTTAATATAAATGTAAATATTTTGTAATATTAAAATATAATATTAAAATTAAAAATTATTTTCAACATTTATTATTACTCATTTTTATTTCTTCTAAAACAGCACAATTAATTTCAAAATTGTATTTTGTTTGGTTTTAATCTTGTATTTTAAAGTAACAATGTGTTAATATTTAATGTATTAGATTTATGCACATTATATGTAATTTTAATTTAGAATCTAACAGTAATCTTTGTAATAATTTATAAATTATTTTTAGTCATACATCCACTTATAGCATATAAAAATAACATACCTGTGAAGAATTATGCGTTCAACAATTTTCTCTGTTGTCATGTCATTACCACTATCCAATAATTTAAATTTATTCTGTCTTTTAGGTTCAGTATATGGATCTGAACCATCCTCACAAGGCATAATAGGAGTCTGACCATGACAAACAATAGCTACATCGAAATGTTCCATAAGATCTTTAGTAACTTCATATGGAGCCCCAATTACTACTTCATTAACGTACTATACGTAAATCAAATAATAGACTTTAAATATACTGTAACTCAACTGGTATTTTATAAGATGTTTGAAATAATATTTTATTTCTTACTTTGCATGCCAGCACACTAAGTACTCTTTCATGAAGATTCATAATTGGATGATTACCATATTTGTATCTATTAACCACTGGATCTGTATGAAGTCCAACTATAAGATAATCACCTTCTTTTTTTGCAACTTCTAGGAAATCTAAATGACCAACATGAAAAAGATCAAATGCTCCTGCTACATAAACTATTTTATCTCCAGGTTGTGGACTTTTCCCATCACTGAATTGGATAATTTTTTGTGTAGTAGGTAAGAATTGTGAACAACCTGTCCATGGACTCCGTGCTGTTCTATCTTGACCCATGCTTTTACTAGGTTCTCTATCAACACTATATTCACTATCTCCTTGTTTAAAATGTTGCCGTGTCATTAATAGCATTCTGCCTACTAGATCAGTTGTTGATACACCAGCTGTTCTTTGAACTTCCCTGTAATAATTATATTTGCTTATATTTTATTTATTCCTAACTTTTATTATTATTAATATAACTCTCTTATATTAATTTATTTTATATATACCTATAACGACCTGCTGCTTTGACCAAATGATACGTGTCTACACCATCCGCTGTCATGGTGATATCATCACCATGAACACAAAAATCACAATTGTATTTGTCTAATGTTTCTAAAGTCGTAACATAAGGTGCTCCTTCAACTACCTCATCTACCCATTTGATACCACGAACCATTTTGTACCTAATATAAATATATTTAATTACAGAACAACCATAAATTAATTTGCTTTAATGCTAAAAGTATAATAATTTGCTTATGATATTACTTGCACAATATTAATTATTTTTTATATATTTATACATAATTAACAAAAATTGCTATAAAAGTTATTTAAAATTCAAAGTAATTCAATTGTTTTATTTGAATAAAGACATACCTTTCTTGTTCCATAAATACTGGTGGTCCCTTATGCTTAGTAATTTCTTCATCTGTATGTACACCCACAACTAGATAATCACCTAATGCCTTCGCTTGACGCAAGGAATTCGCGTGGCCAAAATGCACCATGTCATAGCTGTATTGAAAAAATAATCATTTGAAAAAAATATTTGTACATTTATAACGAAATGTACAGGTGGAGAGTTTAAATGTATTTGTTCGATAGCGGAATTCGCGTAGTTTAATATAATAAAAGTTTTATAAATTGTCTCATACATAATACGTTAAAACGTAAAAAAAGAATGAAAACGGCAATTATAACAGTGTCACAGATATGAGTTACTCAAAATTATCACTGTAATTTCTGTTATACGTATAATTTTCTATCACTGTATACATATAATTGTGTCATTCGTATCAAAACTTTATTGATCGACATCCTATTAACAAAAAGTCATAGTCATACACCAAGTGTGGACAACAAGCACATAAAATTTAAATTAAGTATAGGACAAATATAATTTAATAAGAACTTACCATCCATCACACCATACCCTTACTTCCTTGCGATTTTCTGTCATAATGAATGAAATTGATACTTATAATACAAAACAGAAAAAATTCTTTTGCTCAATAAATAATAACCGGTAACTACGAAGCACACTACACGAAATCTTGGAGTGCACTGCGCTGACTGCGCGTATTGCCGACTCACGCGTCATTCGTCGCGTCATATACTTTTCATCAATTCATCCCCACTTCGATTATCATTAATATACATATGTGTATAATACTGTATCGGTAGTAGACGATATATATGTATAAAAATATATATCTTGGATATATCTCATAAATCATCAAAACTGAAAAAATAAAATTTTTATGTTCTTTACCTTACAATTATGAGATTATTGCAATTAAGTTTTGAGGATTTTCTGATGAACATATGTCTGATTCATTTACCGATAGCACTTATATTTCACTTTCGCCTTCGAGCCTCCAATAATTTATAGGTACATACTTAAGACAGGAATCCATCGGAAAATTAAGATAAACTTCCTAACTATGGTACACTACACTAAATTTAAAAATATTTATTCCAATATGTACAGAATCATATCCATCAAAACTAAAACATAGCACGCCTTAGGAAATATTTTAGTCTTTGACGTAAATGGTTCTGTATATATGTGTTGAAGCAAATATTTTTTAATTTAATACAGTGTACCATAATTCAACTTAATTTATGGGTGGATTTTTGACTTTAAGCGAAAAAGCTGAAAAGATAACTGGCAATTTCCACACACCTACCTCCCTTGTTAGCATACACAACTCGGTTCCAACATGCGTCTATTATCGAGGTAATACTGTTGCTTAGCAATTGTAAATATTTACAAATCTAATAATTGGAGTCGTTCGTAAGATTTTTTACAATAGTAGATTTTGTATAATATATTGGAATGATATCCATATATTAAATATATAAAGTGTTTTACAATTCAGTATTGTGAGCCGAAACAACTTATTTTATGTTACAAATTTTTAAATATTTCTTAATTTCGTAAGATCTACCTATATTCCTATAAATTCTATAAATTACGTAATTTGAAATTGACATATTTTCCTATTTCACAAAGTTAATGTTGCAATTAGACATAAACTGGTATAGAAATACACTAATTATGGAACAATAGCATAATGACATAATATAGCATTATTACAATGAGAATGGAATACTTCATTATTTATTAGACAACATTGTACAATATAAAAATATTACGACAATTTCAGATCTACAAAATTTACTGTATTGATAATACATGAATATTTTATTTTTAGATTTCTAACCTAATGATTCTTTAATTTATTCAGCTAACATCAAAAAATATATTCACGCAACATCATAGAACACTAAAATATACAGATTAATATATTATACGCTAAATACTATAAAGAATGACTAATGATATTACAATGTAAATTCTATTATCGTAAAAGCAATCGGACAGGCACACATAATCGGCAGTTGTGTAACTCTATCGCAAAAGTGTAACTGTACAAGATTGTGTTGGAATGAATCAATAAACTCTGACCTGATCGCATGATTTCTGATAAATGCCACAATGCCACTCAATAAGAAAGATATCTTTGCGTGGAACAGATAGAGCTGATTACTCGCAATGTCACATATTATCGTAATATTTTACCATAAGCGATGAAATAATAAATAAAAAATATTGTTTCAATGGATAAAAACCCTAGTTATTTTTTAACAAAATTTGTATATAGAATATAGTAAACTGATTGTGACATTGTTCCAAGATAATATGAGTTCCTAATTTAGTATTTTTGAATTTAATAAAAAATTTAACGAATACAATTTACCTTCCAAATAAGGAAAGTAAGCTGTAATAAAATTTTATATAGAATTATCGAAATATTTTATACTTATATTATTTTATTAAATGTCTAATACTACACTGCGTGGGATTTTATATCCTCTTAAGTAGAATACAATTTAATGTACTGGACGTTTGAAATAATACAGATGATCCATGCATTTACGACTTATACCGATACATTTACAAAAAACATATCTTTATAAACTAGACAACTCTAATATAAATAGTCAGCATAAATTAAGTATATTGTTCTGAAATCATTTTTTTCATTTCTTACTATTTTTCTTAAAAGTTCCATATTTTAAAGAACATTATTTGTTAATATTTTGTATTCGATTTTATAAACATTTCGTTTTACTTTTGTTTAATGTACCAAATACATTAGGACTTTTAAATAATTAATTTAAGTTGTACGTGAAATATATAGTCGTATTTGCAAGTATCACATGTCAAAAATCATTAGTAACATTCTACCTAACATTACATTTGCATATACACTTTTTATCTTTTTTCATTTTTTTTAAAGAATGATTATGAATGTCCTTTAAATTGTCGTAACCTAGCTTGCTAATACATTTAATCATATTACTTTAACCGGTCATAATATCACGTGCATTTTACTCTACTCTGTGTTTAACCATTGCGAGAAGCACGTTACATAAAAAAACCCGTTCTATAGAACATTCTTTAGTTTGTTTACATTTCTTTACTATATTACATAAAACATTCATTCAAAATGAATTAATTTGTAATCAATAGCCATTTTGTTGTCTATAATTACTGCCACCTCCACCTCCTCCGCCACTGCCTCCATATCCACCATTTTGACTATAACCGCTGGAACCACCACCAGACCCTCCTCCATAATTGTTTTGAGAAAATGCTTTACTATTATAGTTGCCTCCTCCCACACCACCTACATAAACATAGATTATTTAATAATGTACATTGAAAAAGTAAAGTAGAAAGAAGATAGAACTCTTACAATTTTTATTTGACGTTATACTGCTATTATTACCATTCCACTTATTTCCTCGATCTCCTCCACCGCCATTAGAACGATCAAATCTGCCACCTCTCTCTCCGTCGCGACCACCACGCGAACCACGGGAAGTGCCGCCACGGCCCCCAGAACCACGTCCTCCACCACCTCCACTACGTCCCCCATAACGACCTCCTACAATAAAAAACGTAAAACAAAGATATTAAACGCAAAATTAATTACGTCAAAGAAAAATACATACTTTTATAAATGCCTGGATTCCTTGATAATTCATATAGTTTGGGATTTACAACTTGTTTTGCTTCTTCTAAAACTTGAATTAAGTCACTAGCCTTGTGTGCGTTACCAGGAGTGAAAAATGCGTACGCAGTTCCCGTACGCTGTGAACGTCCTGTACGACCAATCCGGTGTACATAGTCTTCAGAATTGGATGGATAATCCAAATTTATCACAAACTTAACATCTTCCACATCTATATAACATTAAAAGTTATAATCATCAAAAACGAAAAATACTTGTGTCTTTGTGGTTCAATTAACTTACAAAGCGAATTAATTAAAGCATTAGTAGACATGTTATGTGCAATACAAATGGAATTAAACAGTATTTTTTTGTATACAAAATCTGATGAGATAAAACATTTTATATTAGAAATATTTATTCATCATTATTCATCACTAACTCCTCAGTCCTTAATTCCACTTATAATTTTCACATGAAATACACAAATGAGTTGACCACAAAGAGCAAATTTTATATTATTTACCTGTGGTTGCCAAAAGCTGGAAACGTAAATACATTTTTGGAAATGTAGAGGAATCAGAGCTCAGATGGTTCTCATGGAATTCTCACTTTATGCGTTAGCGAGCTGTATATTTACTCTTAGTAACTTCACACCCTTCTCTCCCGCACCAAAGTATGGATCTGTGCTGGTCTTTCAAAATTTGGTCCTTGCGCATTGCTTCCGTGAGGTTGGAACATTGGATGAGCACCATGTGCATTCTCCGATCAACCCCACACGCATTCCATTGCATGAGTAACACCAACATTTATTTTGCACTGTTGGGAGTTCACAAACTTTCTCTTGTACTAATGCATATTTTTAACAATTTGTAAATCGGACATATATAGATTATAAATTTAAACTAAATTTACTTTTTTTAATTTAGTGGAAGTATAATTTAACAAACAGTGCAAAACAAAGTAATGCCGTTTCCTACCCTTCTAATCTAAGAAAATAAATGGTACAACATCTATCCTGTCTAGTAGTCCTTGTTTGCTAGATACCCTAACTCTATGATTTCCATACTTTGGACCGTCGCAGGTACAGAGTGAGAGTGTGTTTTTTCAAGTGGCACGGTGAGCCGAGGCACAGCGTTAGGTTAGCTTGTTGCACGGGGACAGACCAGCAGTCACGCCCCATTCAATTATATATTCCAAAGCAAGCTCTCCAGAGTTCTTATCATTGATAAAACTCCGTCGCATGTGCCTCTGAAAACACATAGAACAGCACGTTAATACCAGACTGACAAGACTTTTCTCAATCAGAGCAAAATTTAAAAACATGAATCTTCTATCGTCTTACCTGTTTACCTACACTAATTTTAATGCTGAAATATTTTGGCTTACTTTTAATTCCAATATTGATAATAATAATAATATAGCACTATAATCAGGAAACGAATTATGATATTCCTCAGAACATAACTCATGTCTTAAATTAATATTAAAATATCCATTTATTAAGATTAATGAAATTTTATTAAGAAAATATTACGTTATAGAATTTATAGAATATTATTAGAGATTAAAAGTATGTCAAAATCCACCTAAATTGTAATAAAACTAAAATTACAAAGTATCCCTTCAGTATTGTTGTGCTGAAAAGACGAAAATAACAGCATTAACTTTCTGTTTGTGATTTTATATCATTAAGTTCCCTAAATAATGAGTTAATGGAAATTAATTAAAATGTCCTAAATGAAATAGGAAAGAGACTTGAATCAGTAATTGTATTAATTGATAGTTCTCTTCTTGAACCTCTGTATTTTTTAAACAATTTCCATTCACACCAAGAAAGGACTAATGTCAATCAGTCTGGCACATGCCGTTATCCGTTGCCACATCACAATTATACAACTCTCACAAATGTGAAATAACCATCGCAGCCTGACCCTTACATCATACCCACTTGTGTGTAAACGGATTCTTACCTAATCCTCTTGCTGCAACGTCTGTAGCTACTAGAATGGCAGATCTGCTATTCCGGAACTCTGAAATAAATTCTCTAGTATTGGACAGAATATATTTATATACATAGAATTTTACAGTTAACACTTACGATTTAATACATAATCTCTTTCTTGTTGGCTTTTATCTCCATGGATGCCAATTGCTTGCCATCCATACCTATTAATTGCACGTGTTATATCATCTACTTTCCTCTTAGTTTCAACGAAAATAATAGTTTTATTCTCTGGTTCATTTGATATTTCTTCTAAAAGTTTCATAAGTTTACCCTCTTTTTCATATTCTTCACATACATCAACAATTTGAAGGATATTATGATTAGCAGCTAATTGTAGAGAACCAATATTAATTTGTATATAGTCAGTTAAAAATTCTTCTGCAAGATTACGAACTTCCTTTGGCCAAGTTGCTGACCACATAAGAGTTTGTCGATCAGGTCGGATTTGTTCTACAATTTTTCTAATTTGTGGCTCAAAACCCATGTCAAGCATTCTGTCAGCCTCATCAAGTACTAAGTATGTGCATCTACGTAAATTTGTTGTACCACGTTCTAGAAAATCAATAAGTCGTCCAGGTGTTGCTATGCAAATTTCAACACCTCGTTCAAGATCACGAGCTTGAGGGCCTTTTGGAGCTCCACCAAAAATACATGTATTTCTTACTTGTGACGAGATACCAAAATCTGATGCAACTTGTTGAATTTGCTGTGCAAGTTCTCTTGTTGGTGCTAAAATCAAAGCTATAGGACCATCATTTCTATTTAGTCTTGGTTGATGATTTATATGTACTATTGCTGGTAAAATATATGCTAATGTTTTCCCAGACCCAGTTTGAGCAATTCCAACCATATCACGTCCAGATAAAGCAATAGGCCACCCTTGTGCCTGAATTGCAGTTGGTTCCCCGAAACCTTGTCTACGAATTTCATTTAACACATAGTCTGGAAATCCACCTTCCTCAAAAAATATATTTGGCCCTGGCACATTTGTTCCTTTTACAGTAATTTCTTTATCTGAACGATAAGCTTCAACTAAATGTGAACTTCGAGTTGTAACATTAGGATGAGGTTGATAGAAATCTTTTCTAAATGGTGGTAATGTACTCATATCCCATCTTGGTTTTCGAAGCCGTTCTCCAGGTTGCCGGTTTTTAAAATTATTGTTTCCAAAACTACTATCTCTATTGGAATTACTACCAAATCTCCCACTTCCACTACTTGCATCTCGACCGCTAAAACGACCTCCTCCGCGTACTCCTCCTCCTCCTCTTCTATCACTACGTTCACGATCACGATACGCCCTTAAACATAAAGTAATTTCTATGTATTAACTAAATGTGAATACAGTACACAATTTATATACATAGATATAATTATGTGAATAGTTGTAAGTGATATTATAAAAAAATATTTTGTTTTCTAATATATCGTATATCATTTATAACATAAGTATATGTATTTAATACTATTTCAATCATATGAAGTAAAATAAATTTTAATAATGTAGCTTAAACACGTGCTGTGAATTCGTGAGATTATAATTACAACATCAAGATCCATATATTTCATACTTATAAAAACAAATTATTAATATTAAAACTTTCCTTTAATAACTAATATGTTACAAATAAGTTTAAAAGCCAGATATATATTAAGTATGAGCGCAAAAATTTCGTTAATATAAGAACAATATGGAGTAAAGCATTCAATCATAGACATCAAATGTCAATAAGAAATTTACAGGAAATAGGTATTTTTACGTAATGCTAATAGAAATTTCATATAACTTACATTCTCATAAAGATACTTATTACTTCAAAACTAGAATTGCGATGATTTTCCTTAATAGCAACACGTACCACTAACAAGAACCAAGCAAAAGTATGTTCTACTTTCTACTACGCGTTCTCGTTATACGATTCGAAGAGGATCTGTGAAACAAATATCATGGCGTCGTATTGTATCAGGAAATACCTCCATTTTACTTTCAATTTTATCATTTTATATATATTAATACTTTTATCATTTAAACATACTTTAACCATGTACAAAATATTTTATTTCTTTTTTTTCAACTATTAAAGTTTAAATCTTAAGTATAAATATTTTATGAAATATAATTGCATAAAATACCGGAAATAATAGTATCGAGTAGGGAAAAATACATTAAAATAAAATATCGGATTGATAAGCAAACTATCAACTTATTAATGTCTTTTGTTTTTATAGCTTATAGGTAAGAACAACTCAGTTAATTTTGTTAAAAAGGATAATTTTATTAATATAACTTGAAATACACACGCACACACACACAACATAAAAATATAACAAAATACATTTAGTTGTAATTATTTAATGGGAAATTTTAGCACTTATATAACTTGTTTGATATATTCACGCAGTGAAATAAACTTAATTTATTTTATACATGTACCAAAATTTATTGAATAAAATTTTATCATAATAAATGAAAAATAATATATATATATATTTTTTTTTTTGTGAAAAATATTGTTTTAAATTTTTTGTAGTTATATTTAATGAACATCATTATATTAAATTATATTTAATAAACATCATTTAACATTCTATATGTATATGATATGTATAACAAAATATAATAAGCTAATTTCACTTAAATATTATTTTTCACAAAGCTTCCTTAATTAAAATATTTTTTACTTTAACACAAAATATTATTAACACAAAATATAGTATAGTTATAAATTATATAATAAAAACATAATATATATTTATTAACCTGAAATGTTTTTTAAAACATTTTGTATAATGAAATCTAGTTTTTAACTTTTAAAATAATACATACATATTTAACAAACATTATTTTAACCATTACTAACTATCTTTTTATTTTTTTCTTTATCATGTATATAAAATACATGATATTTTTTGGTTCTGTTTCATATTTTGTGTATTCTTTATTTTATTTATCTTAAGATTAACACAAATGTAACTATACTATTATTAACATACTTTGATAGTAAAATTTGTTTGTAATATAGAATATGTATTTTTAGTATGTTGTTCCTCTATACTGATAAGTACTTCCATAATTATCTCCTCCCCCATAACTTGGTGTTAAATTGCTCTGCCCATAAGTTCTCTGTGTATACCCATACCCTGTATTCTGATTAGTTGAATTACTTTGTCTCATATTGTTATAGCTATTGTAATCTGAATTTGAATAATTGTTTGAAGCAGATTGATAAGAATTTCCACCACGACCTCTTCCTCTCGTAGAACCACCTCTTCCTCTAGTATCAGTATTACCTCGTCTAGCATTACTTCTATCATTGCTCATAAATCGTTTGCCACCTTTCACAAAAAATACAAAATAAATGAATTATGAAATTTATTTAAGCTTTACATGGAAATAATTTAAACACATACTTCTGCTTCCATAACTTCCTGATTTAGCTAATTCTGCCATTTCAGTAAGTCGTGGATTTATATTTTGTCCTGCTTCTCTTAATACCTCTATTAAATCTCCTGCATGTTTCATGTTATGAGTTGTAAAGAATGCATAAGCGGTACCAGTTTGTCTTCTTCGTCCAGTACGACCAATTCTATGTATGTAATCTTCTGACGATGATGGATAATCAAAGTTTATTACATATTTAACATCATCCACATCTGTGAAAAAATATTTTACAAAATATAAGAAGTTTCCTAATATTTATATTTATATGTATATTGTTTGTAATAATCATCACCCCATTTGTTGAGTGTGTCAAGTTCACAGAATGATCTTCAAACTTGCAAAAGTAATTATATAGAATGCTTGAAATGAAATATATAAAATGGTTTCGAATATATTAAATTATTATAAAATTTTTAAAAGTTTTTAACTTTTATTGAGATGGAACAATATCCCCCAATTTTCACTTAAATATATTTGTCTATAAGTCAGGTTTGAAAACCACCCACCTTTTAGTTGGAAATTCCATTTCAAAATCAGCAAAAACAGCCCCATTTACTTTTAAATGTAGGGCTATTCAGTCATGTATGATGGCCTAGAGATTAGACAGACACAGCGGTAGTGTCTGGTTTGGGATAAAGGCAGCATTTTAATGTTTAAGCCTGAATGCATTGACCTTTTTAGATTTTAAATAATAATTTTAACAATTAGAGGCACTAGAAAACGCTTGAGAATTGTTTGACATACTATAACAGCAAATCAATAGACAAAGATAAAAAAATAAATATAATATATACTACTTACATATATACGGTAAAACAGAATTTTTTTTTTAAATGTATGATTACTTTATAATTATTGTATTATAAACATTTTCGATGTAATCATTACTATTATTATATTATAAAATTAAAATCTGTATTAAATTCTTAAATTTAAATTCAAAAATATATAATACTATATAAGAATTTAAAAATTGAAAACACAGGCGTATGTTTAATATTTTGATATTGTTATTGATATAATACAAGCAAAGAAAAATAAAACATTCACTGTGTCTGCCCAATACTGGCAGTACACTGCGTTCACTTAGGGTACTCTGTGCCTCTGAAAAAGAAAAGCAGACAGTCTTAGTGGTAGCTTGTGTGCATTTCTTTAGAACCCTTCATATAAATTTCATTATTGAAAAAATATGTTTATTTAAATATTTATACATATAAGTAACCCTATATATTTTATTAATGATAAAAAAAAATACAAACCTGTTTAAAACGTAAATCATATCATAAAGTATAAAAATAAAGTTAAAATAGAGTTTAATCTGTGTATTGTAAGGGCTCTGCTATCAAAAAATTTCAATAAATCACACATTGCTACATACATAGCTGTCCACTGGTCTTATTAATAACGCATCTGGCTAATCCAATAAGTGTTGCCAATTCCCATATTCACCCGATATTCTTGACTGTGTAAATAATCTAAGTACTATGAAGAAGTAATGCATACCTAAGCCTCTAGCAGCTACGTCTGTTGCAACTAAAATAGGAGCTCTTCCACTTTTAAATTCCTGTAATACATGATCTCTTTCTTGCTGATTTTTATCACCATGAATACTCAATGCTTGCCATCCATCTCGCCTGATATTTCTTGTAATATCATCCACTTTTCGCTTTGTTTCAACAAAAATTATTGTTTTATTTTCTTTTTCATTTCCAATTTCTTGAAGTAGTCTATATAATTTTAAATCTTTTTCAAACTCCTGGCAAACATCCACAATTTGAATAATATTATGATTAGCTGATAAAGTCAGAGAACCAATATTAAGATGTGTATAGTCAGTCAGAAAGTCTTCAGCTAATGCACGAACTTCTTTAGGCCATGTAGCTGACCACATCAAAACCTGTCTATCAGGTCGAATTTGTTCAATTATCTTTCTTATTTGAGGTTCAAAACCCATATCCAACATTCTATCAGCTTCATCTAATACTAAATATGTGCATCTAAAATAATGCATATTCAATATCATATGTATTGAAAATATTTTAATTGTACATAATTTTAGTTAAAAATAATAGTTATACCTGCGTAAATTTGTAGTCCCTCTTTCCAGGAAATCAATAAGTCTACCTGGTGTAGCAATACATATTTCAACACCTCTTTCTAAATCATGTGCCTGTGGGCCTTTGGGTGCACCACCAAAGATACAGGTATTTCTTACACCTGCTGCTTCTCCGAAACAATTAGCTACTTCCTGAATTTGTTGGGCTAATTCTCTTGTAGGAGCTAAGATTAAAGCAATTGGACCATCTCCATTACCAAGACGTGGTTGATGTATGATGTGTACAATTGCTGGTAAAACATACTGAAATAAAAATATTTTAAAAGTTCATCAATTCATATAAACTCATTAAAACTTAATTTTATATACATGTATTATGTGCATATTTTAACTCTTAATAAAAAAAAAACGTCTTTACATTTCTACAAGTTAAAAATTAATGTATCTCTAATTTGGCTCACTCCTAGCGTTTTTCCAGAGCCAGTTTGTGCAATAGCAACTAAATCTCTGCCACTAAGTGCAATAGGCCATCCTTGTGCTTGAATTGCTGTAGGTTGAGAGTATCCCTGTTTATGTATTTCATCCAATACATAAGGTGGGAAGTTTCCTTCTTCAAAATATTGAATAGGATTAGGTATATTGTCACCTTTTATAGTTATTTCTGCATTTTCTCTGAACTGACATACTTCTTCTTTTGATCTAGTGTAAAGTATTATATTGAAATTTATATTGTAGTTAAAGAGAATAATAAATAGTGGATAAAAGGTTTTTACCTGCTTCTTACTGTAGGATGTTCAATATAAAAATCTTTGCGTAAAGGTTCTAAAGATCTCACATCCCAATTGATTTTTCTAAGAGTTCCTCCAGGTTGTTTGTTTTTTACAATACCTCTGATATTATTAGTAGTGCCTCTACCACGTATACCGCATATATTAATGCTATTACCACGAATACTATCACTACCTCCTTTATTGTTACCTCTGCCACTACCACCTCTGCGGGCTCTATTGTGATCTCTGTCTCGATTAAACCTGGATACATAATCTATTTTAATTTATAATCAGTTTATTATTATATTATAGGATACAAATTTATTAGATATATTATATGAATTTCATATAAATTTAATATTTGTTATAATAACTGAAATATTTTAATAACTTGTTTGTTTATTTAGAGATATGATACATTCCGTAAGAAATGTATTTTTTTCATATAAGAATGCAATACCTTTTCAATAAAATTATGAGAGTAATATAAAAATTATTTTTTTATTTTAATATCTACTTTAGTTAACGATCTATTGTAGATGTACGATAATATGGACACCTATATAGAGATATGTTAAAATATACAATCATTTTTATCATAAATTTTGATTATTGATTACCATTATCTGCAATACGATTTGGCGCTACATACTTGGTAACTACAATAAAATAAATAATTAAATGCCTATACTCTGAATTACATCCATGGAAATTTGAATACAAATGTTTCTTGTGTAATTTTCAATTAGGTTGTCAGATCTTACTTACATTTGGAAATTGGAATATCCTTAAATACAACGAGCAACAGATTATTCTGCTTTGCGGTCACTTTCGCGAACGCCAATCGATACTTTAGTAGAAGCGAATATTAGGAACAGTCAATAATCCTAGTTGAAAAATTGTATTAAGTTTAGCGTAAACTATGAAGTCCCTTGACGATGAAAATGCAATTGATATACTACGAATAAAATATAATCGTTGTTTTTAAACTTGCCGGTAAATTCGGCGGATCAAATTGACAAGTGAACTTCCGAAAGTAGTTCCCTATAAACTGTTTCCATGACAGCATTCGCGTAGTAGTACATAGAGAACGGATGAATTAAAACAAAAAATATAAGATAGAATAGGATACTTATAGAACAATTAGAAAAAATATCAAATATAAAATAAACGTAAGCAGAAATCTTCTTTTCGCGAAACTTACATTTAATTTAAAAACTTTGTAGTTAACTTATTAAATATATTTATAGTTTATTATATAATTAATGGATTAATCTGGTTTTTGATCTTTATTACGTTCTTGTGGTAACAATAAAATTAACAAAAACTTTAGTTTAAGTAAAATTTCTAGAAACTATAAGTAGGAGCAAATAAAGTTGTCAAAATTGAATATGCCGCGGCCTTATTAATTAATATATCTTAAGATGTCGCTGGACTTTAGTCTCAAGGTTCATAATTTCCTTTCTGATGATGTGTATACTCCATACAAGTTCTTTATGTTTACGATCTGCAGTATAATCATAAATATAGTTTGACACTATTTGATAATTTTTTAAATTTAAGATGTCATCTGAAATAGCACATGTAATTTAATATATTTATATGCATATGACTGAGAAATTATAAATAGAAATGAAAATTTTATTAAGTTTATGTTATAAATTACATCATTAATACTTAACCTGTCATAATTTGATATTTACTTAGATTCAATGTATTTTTGGTTTTTATTTTATTTTTTAAATTTTATATAGAATTCAGAAATACGTTTTTAAATATATTAATAAAAATATTTATTCTTATTATTTAACGAAATTATTTATTTTAGGCCTCAGATACACTTAGAATTCTTCATTTGCCACCAGAACTTTCTGATGAACGACGTAATGAATTATTCAAAAAATATGGTGCTACTAAAACCCGAACTTTGAGGTTCTCTAAAAAGTACACTATAACTTTTGCAAAATTCCAATCTCAAGAAATAGCCACACAAGCATTGCTACGTTTACATCAATTAAATGTCTATGGACAATATTTAACGGTTGAATTTGCTAAAAAGTCTATGTCAATAGAAAAAACAGAAAATAATGTTGATAATGACAAACTTACAAAAGAAGAAAGTAAGAAGGAATCCACAAACAGATCTAACTTTCAAACATTTCTACAAAAACTAAACAGTTGGACTATGAACCAAGTTTTTACTCAGCCACCTCCACCAAATATACAATATAAATATTCAGCACCAACAAAAGGCACTTTAATAAGAATAGCCATACAATTATTAAAAGAACCAGTGTTTTATACTCAGGTGAAGAAATTAAAATATAATATAAAAGTATAATTTAATATACTATATTCTTTATTTATTCATCTTATCTTATGTTTACATAGGTTTTACATTTGATGAATAGGATGAATTTACCACCTCCTTTTGAAGAGTTAGAAGCAGAATTTCCAGCACTTAAGGAAGCTTATGATATAGAAAAGTATAATGATATTTTTATAAAAGAAAGTTTATATACTAAAGAAAATGAAGGTAATGAAATTATATTTTCTCTTCTTCTTATGTTCTTTTCTTAAGTTATATATATATTTAATATATAATATACAATAGATATTTTCAATGAGGAAATAGAAGAAGAGGAATCGGAAATAGAGTCAAATGAGGAAGATAATGCAATACCTATGGAAATTATACCTGTAAAAAGAAAACGTCCACAACATAAAAAACGTTTAAAAATTCCAAAATTTATTAATCCAAATAAACAAATAATATCTTCAAATTCTACACAAAAAGTTGTAAAACCAGCAGATATGTTTGAGCCAGTACAACGTGGTGAAACAAAAAATCTTAAAATTGAACTGAAAATGGTGGATAAACTCTTAGATGCTTCAAATAAAGAGGAAAATACTGATTCTAACAATGCTGCAGATGGTGGCTTTGGGTTTATGTTTCCGCTTTCTAAACCCCTTGATTTTGCTGAAAATAGCGAAAATACTAAGGATGTTGAGCAAAAAGTAATTACATCTAATCAATTAGCGAACAATAGAATTTCGGCTAATGGTAAGAATTATTATATTCTCAATAAAACATTGTATTCTTCTAAATATAACAAAACAATCAAAGAAAGAACATGTTAAATCTTTTTTTCATTATATTTTGTTCATTATAGATCAAAGATTACTTCCTGTTTTTAAAAATTACCACCCTGGAAAACCATCAAATCGTTTATATATAAAGAATCTTACAAAGCAAGTTGAAGAGAAGGATCTACATTTTATTTACCGAAAATATATAGTACCTGAATTAAAAACAGAATTTGAGTAAGCATTAAATAAGAAGCAATTTGCTTGTTATATAATTTAATAACAATTGTTTCTAATAATAATTTATTTTGTTTTAGGTATGATGTGAGACTTATGCAAGAGGGTAGAATGAAAGGTCAAGCATTTATTACATTGCAAAATGTAGAACAAGCACAATTAGCTCTTAATGAAACAAATGGTTTTATTTTAAAAGATAAGCCAATGGTTGTACAGTTCGCTAAAATATCAAAAAGTTAATAAGAATTTTGTTTAATACGTTATATGTATTATATTATTTATAATCAATACTAATTTTAATAAAGACAAATTTTTACATGCCTAGTAATTTTATGTTACGATATTTAATATGTTATATGTATTATAGTATTTATAATCAATACTAATTTTAATAAAGACAAATTTTTTATATGCCTAATAATTTCATGTTATGATATTTTGTTTGAAACAAGATAGAACTTATTGTAATGCATACTACATATTTACATTTACGAAAACTTTAATCACATATGTATATTCTTGTAACGTGGATCTTTGGATCGATGCGGCGAAGTGATTAAATTCAGTACTTTCTACACAAAAGAATGAAAAATTTATATGATACATTATTTTTCTATTGTTGATAAATTATAATCGCTAATTTTATGATATTCTGATGTATCGCTACCCGTAAATGTGTTATTTAATTTCCATAGAAACTTTTGTGAATATATGAAATAAGACCTCGTTTGAGTTATTTAGTGGCATGTCACAGCCGCGTCAGCGAAGATCGGCGCCCGCCTGGCATTTAGTAATTCGAAGACCTTCCACTAGAGTGCTATGTTTTGAGTTATTCGATCTGTATCGTGTGCGTTAAGCGTTCGGTTCACCGATCACCGTCGAGTTGTAACCGTATGTGCTGTCGCCGTCACTCTATTGCCGTCCCTCATTTCCGTCGTCGGTCTCGCACACGTTGACACGTCCTTTGTATTGCCATGGACGTCAGCTTGCTGCTTCAGCATTCACAATATGCGTTACCTGTGGGTATCGTGCTTGTATGTGCAATTCTCGTTTTCGTCTTTGGTTTCAAGAAAGCCGAACAACCACCTTTTGCACAACTTTCGGTAGGCTCCGACGTGGACCGGAAATTTGCCAACAAGAAACGTAGCAAGATCAAAGAAAAGGTTAGCACGACATAAGTGAGCGATTTAAACAATATATCTTTCTTTTTCTTTTTTTTTTCGAATCAACTGACAATGCAAATCTAACAATCTTCATCGTTTACCCTCCATATGGTTGTCTATTTGTTGCAAGTATTTCTACACGAACACATGGTTGATAATCAGCTGGCATCACCAGTTGAAAACGATTATTCGTTATCGTCTTTCTCAATGCGTAAAATGCAATTTAATTATGTATATGCTGTTCAGAGTCAATATTATTATCCCTTTCTCTACTTTTTTGAAATATTTTATTATTCATTGTATTATAATAGACATTTATGTATGCATTTTCAAAAAATTCATAAAACTAGGACAATCTTAATTAATATAATTTTCTTTTTTGTCTGTATACAAATTATAAAAAATGGAAAATTTATGTATTCTAAATTTTTATTGAAACAATTTATGTATATTGCAGAAATCTGTTAATGGTCAAGTTACAATTGAAAAGCCAAGTCCTATTAAAAAATCTATATCAACAAAAACGGATGCTGCAAAGAAAGCTGTGTCTAAACCAGATGATATTGAAGGAAAGCTGAAAGAACGAAAACAAGAAGATAATAAAATTTCTGTAACAAAAAAAGATAAAGATCAAGTTGTAGTAAAAGTTGGTAAAGAAAACAAAGTTGAACAAGTGAAAAATAAGAAGAACATAAAGAATTTATTCCAAGAGAAGCCAGTTGACTTCGATGAAGGTAACATTCTACTGAACATTTTTAAATGACTTTTAAAATAGTATTTAAGATAAATATTAATTTTATCTTTAAAATATAGGCGACTGGGAACAAGCTTATTCACGAAAAGATAAAAAAAATAAGAAAAAAGAAGAAGAATCTCCTTCAAAGAAGAACAAAAAGAATGCTAAAAAGTCTGATTTAATTAATGAAGAAGTTACAAAACAAAAAGTTTCAGAAAAAACAGAAATTAAAGATAAAGTTATTAAGGAAACAGAAAATAAAGAATTGAAAGAGAAGGAGAAAAAAGATGTGATACTTACACCTATTTCCAACGAGGAAATAAGTAAGGAAAAAGAACAACAAAAGGAAGAACAAACTAAGGTATTCTTTAAATGTTCATTTAAATGTTTATTTTCGTATATATGCTTAATATTTAATATTATAATAATTAATGCAATTTAATTATATTTAAGAATGAAAAGGTAGAAAAAGAAGAGAAAAAGAGTGGAAAGTCAAAGAAGACTAAGAAAGTCTCTGAAAGTGAAAACACCTCTGTAGTGACCCCACCTACATCAAAAGTAGATAATAAAGTTCAAGAACAAAGAGCAAAAAAGAAGGATGAGAATACAGAAAAAGATTTAGATAATTCAGAAGAAAAAAGTCCTAAAGATATACAAACACAAGAGAAGACTGGACCAGTGTTTGATGAACTAGGAGGTAATTCTATCCACTGTAATAAATCTAATTTTGTAGTTTCGAATATCGTAATAATAGTATAAATTCTTGGATCTCAAGAGTAGAAATCTTAAACGTGTTTTTAAACATATTTTAGATGTCTGGACAGAAGCCAAACCTCAAAAGAAAAGTAAAAAAAAAGCTCGTAAAGATAACTGAGGGTGATTAAGTATGATGAAAATTACGTTCCTCGTGAAAAGGAATAGAGTGAGAATCCTGCTTGGTCCAAACGACATGTGTCATTTCGGACTTACCAGGTGTGTTTTAAGTGACTTATCAATTAACCACCTGACCAAATTGTTCCTTCCCCTTGTACATAATGCCAATTGGACTAGGTTGTTCGATCAGTTCGATTTTACATGCTACATGACTGCAGGTGCAAAAATCGTTGTATGCAGAAAAAATCTTTGTTAACTATTGATTTTTTCAACATACTAATTATCTGCTTTAGCGAAGCTGCTTTGCATTTAACGAAAGAGGCATAAGTCATAGTTTTCACTATAAAATAGATATTATATATATATCATTCTTTTAAGGATTTTCATATATGTCTATAATGATACATTAGTATTCCATGAGTTACAGCTACATCTCTTAATATGTATTTTTAAGAGTTTCATTTTAAGTATAAATTGTTAACAAATAGTACTTATGTCCTTTACGTTTTGTCAACAAGTCCTATGAACAATATCTTTGCTAGGTTATTTTGCAACATGTTTGCATCCACGTTAGTAATATTTTAAATATTGATTTTATGCATTATAAGTAATTCAAATGTTATAGATGCGAACGGTTGAAAGCCAAAACTTAGAAAGTATGAGATATATTTCAAAACAATAATAAAGTGCAGGACAATCTCTTATGGAGAAAAGTTTGCATTACTGATGTACATGTCATTTTCAATGTACTGAGAGAAATATTTTCTTATACTTGATAGCGGGTAATTTATTCCATCATATAGATCCAAAATTATATACTTTGTAATAATAAACTGTATGTAATATTTTATCATAAAAAGTACATCAGTAACGAATTTTAAGGATTGATATGTATTTATAAGCATATGCGAACCTGTGACAAAATTTGTGCCAAGTTGTGAAGAGAAATAAAACGAGGTACAATGAAAGTCATTATACAATTACATATGATTAATTTATTAATCAAAATAGATTGTTTTAATTGAGATAACTGAATTTTATTCATTATTTATTCGTACAATATATAATTATATATATTTTTGTTTTCGGATTTTAGTGTTTATATAATACCAGTAGGTATGTATAATACTTAAAAATATAAAAAATATTTAATTCATACCTAAAATACTTTTACTAATTATATTATGTGATTTAATAAGAATAAAATTGTGTTCTGACTTTCAAAGTGTCTAGTTATTAAATATATTTAATAGAAAAGAAGGTACTGTTTTCTGCAAATATTATCTTTTCATGTATAAGAATAATTCTGCTGAACAAAAATCTGAAGGAAGTCTTATTAACGAGTATGATCAAACGTGGATCAAATAATCAAAGTTATTATGTTGTCTTTTAATTTTTTACGAACAATCTAATCCAGCCGTTCATATTTTATGCCATGTATAAAATATAGTGAGTATATTGATTATACATTAAAGGTTTTCTCTGAATAGTCTTTTTAACTAATGTAATTAATCGTTAATATCTACATTATGTATAGTAATATCGCATATGGAAATGCAAGAGTTAAACTCTATAAGAGAAGTAATGTCTTGAAAGAAGAATTAAATATTAAGAATATCTTTAAAGAAAACATTAAAATTGAGTACTATATTCAGAGTTTTTTGGCTTCTATTTTCTGAAAAAATGAAAAGACAAAAATTTGAAATCGAAAAATGATGTTAGTTGCAATCGCGTTATCGCGAATAAATGCGTAATAATTAATATAGGAGTTGCATTATAACGTCATTTGCTCGAAACAATTTACTAATTAGTGTTGTATGTTAATATGTAAAGATAAAGAAAAAATATTTAGGGTGTATGGCGAATGAAATATTGTGATAAGTATACTGTATACCTGAGCGTTACATGAACGTTGTAAAATAGTACTATTAAATAATATTATCATTTATAGCTTTTACTTATAAAAAGAAAATGAAAAAATATTCGTTTAAATAGCTCTCCATATTTTGTACTTTTACCCTTAATATATTTTCACAAAATATTCATTCTACCTGTATGTTTTGAGATATACATACAAGGTATTAAAGATTTTAGTATTTCACATATTTTAAAAAATTCTTTGTTATAAAATTTTGATACTTTGAAAAAAAGAAAGGTTTCTTTATTTAAATACAATTTTTTCGAACGAGCTTCAATTCTATATACATATAGTGTGGAACCACGGATCGTTATTACTATGTAAAATCCAATGAAATATAGTCGCTTGTATCGAGTGACCCCATCGAGTGCCAAAAGTATATGTTATACTTTATTATGGGCAACTGTTGTATAATAATTTTTGGTAATGAAAAGACTTTAATATTCATCTTTCGATTATTTATAAATATATCGTCTCTACATTTCTAATTTTATGTAGCAAGCACTCTGCATTTTTATAATTTTACTTTCCTATACGTAATTATTCAAACGAATTGTTGGAAGTATCTATTCAACTATAATTGAAGTAATAAAAAGGAAACATACGGAATGTAAAGATTTTTCTACAGGCGTTATGATCAGTGTTGAAATAACGATTTTTCTTACTAGTACGAGTTGTTACATTTCGTTGTTTAAGGTATAAACGGCACTAAGGAAAAGTAAAAAATGCAGTCTTTATTTTATTTCTATTGCAATTATAAATGCAAACATCGCTTAAATAATTCACGTTGCGTGTATACTATCCATATTCAGTGTTACAGCTGTATTAAACTTATATATTTAAGTGGACAATTGATCGAGCAAAGCTAAATGTAATTAATTATAGTTTTATATTATGAACGAAGGATAGTTTAATATTATGAACGATTATGTAATGTTATTGTTCAACGCTGGTCGTAAGAAACATTTATATTTACCAAATAATCATTGGTGTACTTAAGTTCAACGATTGGGACAATTTGAGTAGCTGCCGAATCATGCGGTCTAGGTATTTAATATCATCATATTTTTGTATGTAATATTCTTCGGGTTACTAACTCGCGTGACGACACAATGACAAAGAGGCGAAGTTAATTCAGTTAATCAGCCTGGAAATTAAGGGAGTTTTTAAAATCATGTTGATAGAAGGATATCATATTTTGAATAATATTTATATGCACTTTACTCGTCTATCGAGTAATTAAATATCGATGTAAAAATCACTATAAAACTGTTGCTATCGCAAGATCCTAATAAAAAAAAAGAATTACACAAAAAATTAAATACTAATGATATAAGGAAGTCTTTCCAACAAAACTAAATTTAATTGTACTGATTATGATTAAAAAAATATTATCGCTTTTGTATATATGTATAATATATTAATCAGCAATGTTCTTTCTAATTAAATATATACGTATGTGCAATTTTATTGTATACTGAAGTGGTAATAGCTTGAAAAACTAGTGATTGAATAACGTGGTCTATACAAGTACGATTGTAGAGATATTTCAAAAGTGTCGATCAGTGTCCAACGAAATTAACTATATTTTTAAACATACATATATGTACTTTGATTGTAGCTTAATGAGACTATTGTAGTTTCATATAGTGATTATAATGTGACGTCGATATTTTACTTGAGCGTAGTTCAAAGTAACTGAAATATTTTTTTCTAAAAAAAGTCTTTCTCCTCATATAAATAAATGTACGATACGAAGTTAAGTTTAGTGGCCTAACGCTTGTATAATATTATTAACCTGATAGTGATGCACCTGGACTCTGATCATAATAGAAATATCGAATATAGAATAAAGGAAACTAAGTGTAGACTAGATAAAAGGATATTATTCCGTGAAACAGAAATGTCATGGTTATTCACGATGTATTTTATTCACCAAAAGTGTTAACGTAGTTACTGATATTACGATATCTATATAAATATATTTGTGTAAAATGCGCGTATTTCAGTCAGTTCAAATATTATGTATAGCGTACGATTTAATATTGAAATCGATATAAATGGAATTTTCTTTCAAAATTGATGGAAAAAATATAATTCAAGAGAAATATTCTGTTTCTAACGGCTGCATATTCTTATTTGAATTATGATATCATTATAAATTCTGAAAATTTATATAAGTTCTTGCAATATAAATATTTTGTAGCTGTAAGTTTAAAGTATATGATCAAAGCTACTACAAAAAAAAATCGCGCAATCGGTACAAATGCGAAAATAGAATATTTCTCGTTCCGTACTTACATTTTTGATTGTGACATTTTTGGGATAGAAGTATAAGCGAAAAAAATAATGCATTACAAAATAAAGAAGAGGTAAAAAGAGGTAAATGAAATGAGGAATAAAAATTATATTTTTCAACATTCAGTTGCAACCATTCACTGCGCCCGCCCACTAATTATCGTTACAATGAATGTTTTGTACATATTTAATTGTCATTACAGTTTTTAAATATTGTATAAGGAAGGCTAGTTTATTCCAACTTTCAAGGGACCACAGAATATAGACAAATAATAAAACGTACAGAACCTCGTTTCTCATTTTACTTTTTCATCAACTGTTCCTTCATTATTCTCTTTTAGTTTCTACTTTCTACATGAAATTATTTACATTATATAAACTTATACAGTATCTATTCTTTTTTTTTTTTACTAATGAATCTACTCATCGTTGGGAACACGAACAATATCGTTAGAATACACACGTTTTACATTTATGATTATCATATTTCACTTTCATTATTAAAAACAATCATTTACTTAAATTCGTTTTTCTAGTTTTCCTAAATGTTACTTTCTACGTTTATTTTCGAAATCCTTTTTTAGGGTATTTGCTGCATTTCCTTTTGAATGGTTTAACAGGCTTCGAATCGCCCTCGTTCTCGATCTTAACTTTATTGCTCTTTCTTCCCAAATCAGCAGATTTCATTCCTTTGTGTCTAATTAACAATCTACCATTCTTTCTAGACGATCTGTTTTTATTCTTAATTCTTTTCTTTCTCTTGTGTTTCTTTTTACGATCCATATTAGCTATTATCGCTTCTGTGTCGGCGGACACTTTCACTTTCGGCTGCTGAATCGTAACAGTTACCCTCACAAATAGATCGTACAGAACATCGCCACAAAATTCACCAAAACAATATTCTTCTTCACACTCAGCACAAGTTTTTACACTACTTTCGATCGTACCGGCACGGTTTTTACTGCGTCTAATGGGGCTTATAATTGATCGTCGTTCTTTAGCAACTGTTTTTGCTTCTAGTTTTCCCATTTCTACCTGAGAAAGAGAACGTAATACAGTATAAAATAACTATACGACCTAAAGATACTACTTAATTTTAAAAATATGGTTCCCAAAAC
Source organism: Bombus flavifrons (assembly GCF_040668555.2). Taxonomy (NCBI): domain Eukaryota; kingdom Metazoa; phylum Arthropoda; class Insecta; order Hymenoptera; family Apidae; genus Bombus; species Bombus flavifrons. Next base: position 1,833,793 of record NC_138455.1, on the reverse strand, counting down.
GCTACACATAAATAATAATATTCACAGCTTAAAGCTATTAATGTAGGGCAATCTACGAATCATCAAATATTCAAGTTGGCTCTGATAATTCGAAATGTTTCAAACAAAAGTTTATTGGTATAAAATGAGGAATCTACAGATGTAAAAAGATGTTTCAAAAGTTAATTTGATTGGTGTGTGCGGGATTACGAGGCCTAAATAAAATAAATACCAATCTGGAAAACATTTCTTCGTCTTGTCGATACTTTGGTCTGATCGGCGTTAACATTCTCCAATCAATAGCAACCTGTTGTAACTCGTGAAGATTCAAAGCTCTCATGTCTGGAGGTATCGGATTTCCATAATTCCATTCCTTTCCAAATGCTTTCAGTTCTCTTCTGGTTGGCTTCCAGGAAAATTCTTTATCGCGCACTTTTGCATCATCTTTTTTTACCTATTACCATAATTATTCCATAATTATCAGGGAATAGAATTTTCAGATTTTGATAGTGAATTTTTTGTCATTTTATCACACCGTCAAAGGATCTTAATTGTACGCAATCGTGGAGGAGCAGTTAAATTATTCGTATTACTCCAACCTTTTCCGGTTTAATTTTAAATTCAGGGCAATTTTCGAGCAGTCGCCGGAATTCTTCTTGAGAATTACAGGTTGCTTTACTTAGATCAGGTAATAAATTTGCATCCTTCTTATCTTCTTTTAGAAGATCGTCCAATTGGAAGGCCATTATTTATATCTGCAATCCAAGAAAAATATTCAGATCTCATTTTCCGATACGTAAATCATTATTCCTTCCTTATTTTATGCTGTCTGTACAAATTCGTTTTCTACAAATATAAAACGAAAGAAACGAAAATGTGAACAAAAACGCGATTGTTTGGTTTTTGTTAAAAGATCTCTGAAGCAACGGGAGAGATTAGGCATCTCTCGGAATCCCATTCGATCTGCTTCATTAAAAGACCCTGCAAGATAGATTTACATATATCAATTTATGGAACACCAGTATACTTAAAAGCGTCTCTATTTCGTTATATGACACGTACGTTTTTCAAGGTAGATAATTTAGATAGAATTTCTTGTCCGCACCAAATATTAGAATTGTCATTTCGTAATCCTTTATTATCAGTATTATTAATATGAACATTGTTCAATCGAGCTTTATCACTTTGCTCGCTCCTGTTCTCTTCGATAGTGATTCTCCCATTCTTGTCAGTTCTCAATGGTATGATAGAATTCAAACTATCCATCGAGAGATCTGCGTCATAGTTGTCAACTTTTAATTTTGATCTATTTAATGTTCGAATTTTCGATTTAATATTCATAAACTTTCTTCTGTCAGGAGATGGTGATCTATCAAAAAACACAGTTGATTATCTGTTATAATATTTCTAATATAATATTTTTAATGCACGAATCGAAATATTAATAAGAATTACGTGTACCTAGAACGTTCATCGCTGGATTCAACTTGACGTCTTCTCAATCGCAATCGTCGTTGATAATGAGGATCTTTTTCGCTTTGCGTGCGATATCGAGTTCCAGGTCTAAGAAATTAACAATATTTAAACATCTTTCGTACTGCGATGAGATAAACTTTAATTAAATATTAATCTATGTTTGAACATTATTAAAAATTACCTATTAGCATTCCACTGTGGTCTAGATTCGATAGCTCTTCTAGGTTGAGGTTTCGACCGACGAAAAGTTTTTACGATAATGTCTTCCGTCAATCCAACGTTAGCAGACCTTTTAAATTAACGAAACATTGCACATAACATTCAATACCATGCAAATGTTAGTTAGAAGATAAAATATTTGCATATTTATAAACACCCAAATATAGCGAAAGCAAGCATAACTTGTGTAATAATAAATAATGTATATACGTGCAAATAAATATACAAAAAAGATAGTAATATAAAATAAAAATAATTGTGTAATAAAGTGCGTAAAAAATAGAATTTCGAGAAACGAAATGAAATCATAATTACCGCTTCTATTTGCAAGACAGAAGAATAATATCCTCTACGACTCTTCAAGTTTTGAAGTGATTCAATGCATCATATTACGACTCACTTTTCAATGTCCCTTTTAATAGCATTCGTTGCATCCTTGCGGTCCTTCATAGAAGTATCCTTAGTGGTCAAGTCCTGCATTTTCTCCGGAAAATCCTGAACATTTTTCTCTATATCTGTTTGCGTACCGAAATCTCGGCCATTTATAGCTCTGTACTTGCTTGGCGTGAGTAATCTATTCTCTACGATCATCGATGATATCCTGGAGGAATTTGGGGTAAAGTTCGAACTGCCTATATTCTGTATGAAGGTATTCAAGCCTACAGATAAATTACTGTTCGAATTATTTTCTAATCTTCTTGGTGTTGGAGTCAACACCAAGTTGACCAATTGTAGATTTGCCTTGCTGAGTAGTTCCGAATCTTCGAGTCGACCACTTAGCACAATGGCTACGTCTTTGCTAACAGGAACTTGGACTGGTTTTATGTCATCCATATTTTGTTCTGATTTGTTTATCGTATTATTGTCATCGCTATTGTCATTGTGTGTTTTGTTACTATCGTTATCAACATTATTATATTCTCCTGTATTTGATGTTTCTTTCTCGACAGATTTGTTTTCAACATCGTCATTATTAGAAGGTAGATTCTGTTGACTTCCTGCACTCGCGCAATTTTGACCGACCTGGTTTTCATTCGAAATATTGGATTCACAGTTTTTAAGAGATGCAATGGGATTCTCTTCGCTACTTTTTTCGCACTTTCGCCGAAATTTCTTTTGTTCCTTTGCTAAACGCTCTGCTGCTTCTAACACTTCACGCATCGCCTCGGCTTGTCTTAATTTAGCCGCTTCTCGGTCTTTTAATTTTCTTTGTTCTTCCTCAAATCTAGGATAAAGATGATTTCATATAGACTTATTGAACTAATTATACATGTGTTTACTTGGTAGAGACACGTATAATTCGTTGTAAAAATAAACTCAATATATTTATACCTTTCCTTCTCTTTTTCCCTTTCTCGTTTGATTCGTTCTTCCTCTAATCGTTCCTCCCTCAGACGTCGCTCCTTCTCTTCTTTCCTTTGTCGATCCTTTTCTTCAAGTTGTTTTTTAATCGCGCTCTGAAGTTCTAGAGCTTTTTGTCTTCTTACTTCTCGTTCTTGAAGAATTTGTGCATCAACAGGAATATTTTGACCACGAAGATAAGTCTTGTTATCGGATCCGATCGAGCCCACCGTTGAGCTGTCTGAACTACTCGCACTCTCGTGATTAATAACCAAAACCTTGATAAATATTAATATAAAGTTACAAATTCTGATTATAGAAGATAATAGTTAACATGATATATATCAATAGAAGATACAATATTTGTTCTATTGATTTAAATTAGTATTAATAATTAATAGTTATCGAAATCGAGTTACAAGGTATTTCTGATAGTCATACTTGGCTCGAATGTCCCAATCTTGACAACCAAGATGGTGGTGGTGGATCTCCTCGTGTAGTCTCCTGACCCCAGACACTGCCCCATCTTGGCCTGTTAAGTTCGCCTATTCTACCATCAGATAATCTCCTCGATGGTGGTAATGAATTTTCAGGTGTTGTGTGATAAGGATTCTGCCACGTCTTTTCGGTCATGTCCGCTCCTAGTGGTTTGCAACTGGGCAACAGCGCTAGAGAATCAAACAGGAAATTACCTGTTATTTAAAAGCAAATATTTTATCGGCAAATGTGAATGCTTCTTTTTTAAAAAATCGAACATAACACTTCCACATACATATGTAAGAAACTGTAATGACTAATAATAGAAAATAAATAGCTTAAGGTAAGAACAAGATGATTCCAAAAATCGAATTCGTAGAAGACATACTCTAGCGTGTCATGAACTTATACAATACGATCTGGTACTTACTGTATGATATAATATGTTAAGCTTCTTACTCCAAAATCTACCATACGAACTTACTTCCTTTCGCTGACACGGGTACGTCTACAGAGTCGCTGGCATAACCGGAAGTTTCCCCTTCGCGTTCTTCACCTTGCGAGCCGTAATGATTGTTTTTTGAATTCTCGTAACGATCGTAAAGTCGACGTTTCTCAGAATGGTAGTGTAAGCCTTCTGTAGCGAAGTCTCGTTGTTGGCCCTAAAATACGAAGCAATGAATTTGTTCTATAAAGGCAAAGATAAAATGGTTCGCGTGACGAGAGAGCAATTTCCTACTTTTTCATCAATCTGAATATCGTGTTCCCTTTAACGCGCATATACATATACATATACTTATTGTTGGATATGATTACTGTACCAGTACGAGACAGGGACGATAAACGGTAATAGGGTTCTGTATCGACTTTTGAGATTTGTAGGGCCTGTTTGTTATCTTGACATAGGTTTAAGCTTAAGTGAATACGATTACTTTGCCTTTATCGCGTTTCGTTATTTTAACGAGAACAGTTTTTATAAAATAAATGCTTTGCAGGAAAAGAATTATTTTCTATTTTAAAAGTACAGCTATATTTCCTTAAGTTCTCATGTTATTTATTACGTTATTGATTGCGTTGAAGATATTTAAATTGATTTTATATAAGTATCTGTGCAAAGGCAAATCAATTTTTCAAATACTGCTATATTGTTATTTTATATGATTTTTAAAAATATGTAACTATCTTAAATTGTATATACATGTAACTCGTTATGTAGCATTGTAATTTTCTTCTAGCTCAAACTACACTAATATACATCAAATATATGTAATTGCTTCAACTTTACACATACAGTGACTTCCAAAAGTGTTTTGAGACTGAATTTGGTCATTTGGTCCAGTTTTAAAAAAGTTACTCAGTTTTAAATAGTGTTGCACCAGGTTTGGTAGCATTGCATGTCCTATGTACATTCGATATGAAAATTGGGGTATGTACAAAGTATGTAATTTTGGTAAGAAACTGGTCATATACAGGCAAGGAGTAGTCAAGAGGTGAGTGAACTTTGCTTGGAAGATAAGAATCGATTTGCCAGACTGCCTTACTTTTGCTTTCCCCTCACGAGTAACACACAATCACGTATAACTTTCAACACTGTCTCGAAGCGGCAATTAAAAGCACGTGCTCATTTGTTATTCCGTTATCGTATAGAACGGCATTTAGAACAAATTTTACGTAATAAATATTCAAAAATAATCAATTATACACAATACATTAGCGCGGTATGTAGCGTAAAAAGTAGGACAATGTTACGAATATTCAAGCATAAAAAGAAATTACGATTGTCTTAAATTCTGCATCTACATATTTTGTTGTTCGCTTACCTTCCTTATATATTTATATATTTATCGTTTTACAATATCTTTTATTTAATAAAAATCATATGTCTAATAAATAATGTATACCGTTATAATTTATAATTTATAATTTATAATTTATAATCGTTATTCCTGGTCAAAATCATTGAAAGTATTCGAATATTTTTGTGAGCCCCTGTACCATATGTTGATATATGTTTCAGTCTCTATGTTAAGCGTATCGCACGGACGAACCTGACAATGATATTGTTGCTGATCCTTGTTATAAATCGGTGGCAAGCTCGGACTTCTGTGCCTAATCTGCGAAACTTCCGACTGCTCGTGCAGATTTATCAAGCTACCACCATTGCAATCCAGACATTTTACGCTCGTGCCGCCGTTTCCGGAACTCTCTGTCACCAGACTCTTCAGGCTGACGGTGCTTCCGTAATGTCCAGCAGCACGAAAAGGTTTCGAGGGCGATTGCTTGTCTTTCGTTACCGTCAAGGACATTCTTGCGCCATTCGGATAGGTGCTGCGTTACACGTTTTATTAATACATCGTACAATAGTAATAGAAACACCTTGATTTACAATCGGATCGATGCGAGCCTGTCTGGCTGACATTGAACACGTTTATTTAATATCACTAATCTAATGAATTAGGTACGAGTACCTTGACCTTATTCGATTGTTGATGAGTTTTTGAATAATTTAACAAAATTCTGAAGCTTTTATATAGAATTTAAGTTCATAATGCTTACTATATTAACGTATTAACCTAGAAAGACGAGTTAACTCGTCACTCAGATTGCCAATCTCTTGGATATAATAATATCTTTATTTAAACTTTCAATGTTGCAAAAATCAAAAATCTAGCTGAAACTGATTTAGCTTTGGTAACATCTGATTGTATAATTATGAAAGTTTCTGGTTAAAGGATAATCCGTTTAACTGATGAAATATCCTTGATCTACTCCTCCAGTGTCTAAATATTATTTTAAGCTATATACGAAAGCACGAGCAATTGAAAAATAATTATACGTAATGTCTATTTGATTACTTAAACATCATCTTCTTAATAGTTTTTTACACGACTTACTCTGTACTTAGAATAAATTCAATTAATAAATATATTTAAATAGCCTTGGTGTTTTTGAATGAAAATTTTAAAACAACTAAATTTATCGTGACCTTTCCATTTATTGTATTTTTGATATTCGATACTTACCGGATATTGGTGCGGATATTGATGTTATTTTCCAGAAGACCCCAACTTCCGCCAAGACGTGCCATTTCTTCTACAGTATCCGTATAAAGTATTAATTTGCCGCGCAATATTATCATATTTTCATGCTAATATCTCTCTGATATTTAATTCAGTTTGTATATAAATGTACATTATTTTGTATTCTCTACCGGCTACTTGTATTAAGATTTCATATGATCTGATGTAATTTACATTTCCATCTAAATTTACTACGATTCCGATACGGTACACAGCACGCGATATGCTATTTTTGTATCAAATATATTATTGCAACTTCAGTTTTTATATTTTTCAATATCTACGATCATTTCGAGCAAATTTCAAGGATGCTACATTTTTTTTCAAGATTATCGAGTATAGGATCATTCGAATGATTGGAATTTCGAGACCTACCTCTCTCTCTCGCCCATTGGATCCTTTTTTGTTCCACTAATGACGTTCTCCCGATCATTGTTGGCGCGCGACACGTTTCGCGCGAAATGAGATTTGCACGTTCGGTAATGAGGGTACGGTCAAATACGTAGGGAAAAAATAAAACAGAACCTACATCAATCAGTCCTTATTTAATGCTAACGCACGGCAGTTTTACCTATTTAGCCGTTTTCGATCTCCGGGCGATGAACCATCCAATGTTTCGGTGCGCGACGACTTCCGGCGCGAATTTGAAACCCTTAGATGTCAAAAGACGTTGCCCGAGTTCATCGCAGGTCGTGTCAATATTTGAGACTGCGGTAGGCCTGTAAGACTGTACAAGGTTCACTTGACAAGTACACACACGTGTGGCTTATATTAAATGCGAAAGGAACGCGCGGTCGCGATTCGATCACGCGGTACGTTTCTATGGGAACAATCGTGAATCAACCACGGAACCTCTTGCACTATTGTCAGGGTCGATAATATTGACCAGACAGGCAAGATAAGGGATAATGACCTCCAACCGTCTATTTGACGGTCAGAGATCACATCTTCGACAGTGGCATATGAATGTATGTAGGTACATCGTTGAAGAGATAAAACTGCTGTAATGAATAACAACTTAAATAGAAGATGCAATGTTTCATAGCTTTCTGCACGACTTACGAATATCAGTGACATTTCAATTTAAAATTCTATGTATCTTATTTGTTATACCAAATTTTCGTAAATGTTATCTTGTATTGAAATAGAAACAAAGATCACACGTATATTTATGTAACGAAGAAGATTTATTTTACATAAGTTTATGTAGAGCAAACAAAACCTCGTTGTTATGAATATAACAAGTACATATTTATTTAGCTAGTCAACCAATTCCATATTTCTAATTTAGTTTGTCTTAGATTGGTGTACTAGATAGGTGTAATCTAAAATTATATAATTTATTTGCAATATATACGTAATGTGCTAATACAGTTTATGTGTAGTTTAAATATCATCCACAGATATGCTGTTTTATAAAATTGTAAATAAAATAATATTATTAAGTCTTTCATAAAACCAATATTTATAGGATAAATAAGTAATTTTGTTAACTGTAATTGGAACTTGTTTCATATATGCCGCTTTTAAACGATATTACTATGAAAATACACATTGCTACCATCTATTATTAAAACAGTAAATCAACAATTAACAGGATTCTCTAGTGACATCTTGAAACGATAAAGTTATCAACATAAATGCATGTTCGCCCGGGAAATCTTTCTTATGAAAAATGGAACTTATTAGCACGTACATCCTTCCTGTTTGCCACAATCTCCTATTTTTAATTGTTTCCATTTGTTTAATTTGTATAGTCCTAGTCCTTAAACATAAATCAATTCTGAAAAACGTAACATCGCTGTTAAGAATTCTTACTTGAAAAATTATACTTTATTAGTTTTTTATTCAAAAGAAAATATCTAATAATACTAAAATATTATATCGTATTTGTGAATATCCGTATAAAAATGTGTATCAAAAATATAATTATATATTTACTTATGTGATAATTCATATTTTCAACGATAGTGGCGTGCTTGATGTGATTTTATAATCGGAATTATTTGTAATCCGTTTGTTTTAAATGTATACATATGAAAGAAGTAAAACATGTCTTTAGATCAAACGGTGTGTGAAGGTAAAAGTAACAGTTTAGTAATTTAAACGATTAATTTAACGCATTTGGTGAGAAATAGCAGTAATGTTATAATAGCAAATACAAGACCAGTTTTCAGGTTATATTGTGTTTGCTTGTAACTTCTAACTTTTTGTTGTTTTCAGATCTGAAAGCTTTTGAAAGACGACTTACTGAAGTAATTGCTAGTTTACAACCAGCCACTTTGCGTTGGAGAAGTATGTTTTTCTATTTATCTGTGTCTGTTATATTTTATAAAACTCTCTTATTAAATGATAATGTAACGTTAATGTTGCTTATTCATTTTGTTATTCAATGTAAATTTATTCTATGTATGTTTAATGTAACACTATTTTCAGTGCTGTTAGGTTTCATTTCTGTGTGTACTGCTATTGGCGCATGGCATTGGTTAACAGATCCAAATACACCAGCAGTATCATTTACACAAAGTCTATGTAATCATCCATTTTTTGCAATTGCTAGTATTATTTTAGGTAAGCATGATCAACATGATCTGTGTTGTTTCTGGTAACATATATATAGATATAGAAATGGATACGCTTAATTTGTTTCAGTTATATTATTTATGATGGGAGTCCATAGACGTGTAATTGCACCAAGTATCATAACTCAAAGAGCTAGAAGTGTTCTTAGTAATTTTAACATGAGTTGTGATGATACTGGAAAGCTCATTCTTAAACCAACAAGATCACGACATCATGAAACTTAAAAAATAGAAATGATATAGATTTTACGTTAGTTTGTGAAGTGTTCATTAATACCTAAATTGCTATGCAGGGTGTCTATAAAAATCATATGTATACTATATGTATAAAACACATTTTTGATACTAGTGTTAGATTTAAGATATTTTCTTGTTGTACTTAGTATTTAAAAGATTCAAGTTGGTATCTTTCATTTTTTAAACTCTATTCATATATTAAAATTGATACACATATAAAAAATGTTGTATTTCATAAAATTATTTTGAAAAATAGTAAAAAATGTTTAAATTATATATATTCCATGTACATTCATTCTAAATACTCTTAAACAATAAACTTAGTAAAAATGATTGTCAACAGATGATACAATAATTTTCATTTGTATTGAAGCAATAACAATTAATAGGTTTACAATGATTTATTTCAAAGCAATGGTAAATGTAATTTGATATAAATTTTATTCCATGTACGTTATAACTTCCTAAATAATATAAGTTATAAATAATATAGTTCTTAAATACAAGAATATTTGTAATGTTCTTATTTATTGTGTGTATATATATACGTAAACATATGTATATGGCAAGAGATATAAATATTATATATTTATCTGATTGAAAAATGTTTGCAATGTTATATATCTAAATTAAAAATTATATATATATACAATATTATATATATTATTTATATATATATTGTGATTTAAAAATTTTTTAAATTTAGATATATAATATTGTGGATATTTTTCAATCAAATAAATATATAATATTTATATTTCTTCCCATATATTTGCAGAGAGTTGATACATGTTAAAATTTTTGTTTAGCATTTCATTAATATACATGACATGTATAAAGATATAAGTATAAACGTAAGGTGTTGTAGTAATTTAAATTCATATATAGATAAATGATACATGTAACATCATAATTGTATATATATAAATATATATATAGATATATATATACATATATATATATATATAAATATATATAGAAATGTAAAATAAATTTTATTAGTATACTTTAAACAAGTAAAATTCTTTGTTATATTCATTAAATATATATGTAATGTACTATTTTAAATTTTATATGCAGATTAATTTTTATTTTTGTTGGTCGTGTGTGTGTTTCTTTTTATAATAACTTTAATTACACTCGAACTATTTTAAGTCATAAACAGTACTATCATACTGTAAGTAATGAAACATAGACAATAACATTGAAATATTTACTATAAAGCAAAATTATGACTATTAAATGAAACATACTATTATAACGATCAAAACATTTATTCGTATTAATATTCTGCATATTATTACAATTTTTGCAATGCACAATCACGCGATTTATTTCGTACAATATTACATATACAATATTATTTATTTACGCAGATCAATATTCATTCAAAATCAACTATAGCATTATGTATTTAAGACGCATTTCTCAGTCCCAGTATTACATTACCTACGATATATATATATACAAAGGATAATTACCAAGTATTGTATGTGTAACATTCTAATTCTAGCATTGCTAATAGCAATGTCTGGACAACTAAAAATTTTCTGTATTTGCCAATTTCTAAGTGCATATTTTTAACATATATAATATATTTCGTTATTTCATAAATATATACTTTTCTTTTTCATTTCTATTGGAAGTTTTCAATGGAACAATTAAATTGAAAACAAAATTTCCAATTTGTATCATTTAGAACTTCAAATAATGGACATGTTTATTCATATTTTTCTTCCGTTTCATTTCTTTATAATATACTCAATTTACGAACAATATATTTGAAAGTTATTAACTTATTAAATACTTTTTATGAATAAAATATGAAAGCAGAAACGTTGTTAATTTTGGACCAAAAATTTTTGTTTAATTTTTCAAGATATCCTAGTAAAAATTAACTTTCATTTGCGTTTTACTTAAAACCTAAAAAACAAAAAGTAGGTAGTTTACAAATGAAATGTAACATTGAAAATGACTGGCACTATAGTTTTATAAATTCTGAAATGTTGTACAATTACTTGGTTCGTTTGCTTTATTCACATTACTAAAATATTTCGTAAAACGATCCTGTGATATTCATTTATCAGTACCTTTCTTTGTAATTACATGCGAGGATCAATATTTAATGTATTAAATATTGAAGAGTAGAAAGTTATAATATAAGATATATTTCATCACAAAAACCAAGCTAACATAGCATGGTTGCATTTATATATGCATGAAACTAAAAAATAATTCAACAATCGTGTTTTCTAAACTCACGTGCTAGTGCATAGAAAACAGATCACCAGCTGAAGGAAGTGGTGCCAATCCGCCCGTAACATCAGGTAATTGTGTCAAATCAGGTAAATTGGAAATGTGTGATTTCACCTCAGATCGGACAGCGCATACTTTTTTAAGTTTTTCTTTATAATCCTGTAACATTATTAAATTTTATATTATATGTATATATATTTAAAATTATATAAAAAGTATTAAAAGTATTAAAAGTATATATATTTTTTTATTTATATATATATACTTTTTTAATAGATATTTGTGATTTATTTCCTAAAAAGAGTACAATCGTACTTCTAATGTTGCTTGTGCCTGTTGAAGTAATTGCCTTTGTGCCAAAGTGTAATCTCTGAGCATAGTTAGCAATCTCCTTCTGTCTTCCATTTCTGCTTGCAGTCGCCCGTTATAATCTGCTAACAATGCAGCAGCTTCATTTACTGCAACACTTAATTGATCTGCAGCTGCTCTATCTGCTAAATTCGCAAGAAGCGAAACTTCAGAAACTTCTGGTGGTAAAGAGGCAATACGTTCTCTAACACCAGCATCTGAGGATGCTGTGTTTTCCAAATCCTGAAATAGAGAAGGCATTCTTTAATAATTGCCTTCAATATGTTCATGTATATATACATGTTTAATGTATTTGTCTTATACTATTTACGTGATCATATGAATGGATCATTTAAGAGGGTAAGGTATTCTTTTACATAAAACTATGTTTTATTAAATAAGAATATTACTTCTAAAAGACTAAAAAGGCTATATATGTAAATTTTAAATAAATCCAATGTTACTATTTTATTATTTATGCAATAAATAAATAAAAATTTTTTAGTAACACAAAAAGAAAATGTATTGTAAAGTAGATTAAGAATAAAAAAGATGGTTATGAAATGATCAAAATTTCTATTGGGGATGGAAATATCAAACTGTAAATATGCTTGCCAATATGCCTTATGGATTCAACATATATTTTTCCATATATAAGATAGTTTATTGCTAACGATACATATTCCGAATTTTTGTTGTTTTTATAAATGGTATTAACCATTAAGGCTTTGATGAGTTCCTCTGTTTCCGGTGGGTCTCCAGCAGGAGTACGAGGACTTAGTGTTACATGTAGCTCTTTGGTTCCATCCACTTCAACCTCAGTCTCTGATTTCTTTCTCTCCTTTTTATCTTTCTGCAATGTATGATACACATAACATAATTAGAAATATTATACTTAACATCATCTGAAATCAGTGTTTTATGTTACCTTTACTTTTTCTATGTCATTCTTAAATTTCTTTTTTGGAGGTGGTGTTCCAGGATCTTTTGAGGCATCTGTAAAAGCAGCCTTAAACTCTGCAATTTGTGCCTTATCATAAACTCCTCTCTCTTCCCAAATTTGAAGTAGCCTATTTAATCTCTCTCTTGTCTTTTCATCAAATCCCTTCATATGTTCAAAAGCTTTCGGTAAAACTGTCTCAAATTCTTTTCCAAACTCTGGTCCTTTCTTTTTACTATTTTGAATAACATCATTTGCCAAATACATAAACATCAGCTTACGATTATCCTTCACTGTAAAAATATGTTAATAATAATAATACTTGATAAAGTATAAATTTATCAATTTTATAAATCAATTATATATAAAAAAAATAAACTAATTTGCATTTTTTCTGTTAAAATTGAAATTGTAACAAAATGTAATATGTGAGAAAAGTTGTAATTATACAGTAAATCAAATTTATTATAACACTTTATTATAAAATAAATTATGACAGTTATGAAATAATTAGTTCAAACACATATTATGTAATATAATTACAATGTGACAAGCGATCAACTAACATGTAAAAAGTGGAGAAATATTTTTAAAAATCTCTAAATAATGATGTCATTTATATAAAGAATTAATAACAATTGCATTGTATATGTGAAAGCATATTATGTACTGAATTTTACTTTTACATTAAAAATTATAATATCATGTAAAATGTAACATATTCTGATTGTATTAAATAAATACTAACGATATAAATACAATTTTGCAGTTGACATACTGTTACGAAAAGTATGTTCATAATTACGTAGCGAAAATCTAACTTATAAGTTAACCTAGACATTTTTCGAAGATTATTTTACATGTATTCGATTTGTAATACTTTTTTACAATAATTCAATAAGAAAATAATATTCGACCACGTGTCTAAAGTTTTAAATATAGAATAAATAGCAAAGATATACTTACGACAAGCGTCACGTACCTTTACACATCTCTTTAAACCAGACTTTCACGATGGTCGGATGATGTTTTCTGTGGTGAATTAACCAAAGAGAAAGTGTTTGAATGCTTTGTTGAGAGGGATTTAAGTCCATTAATCTTTTCACAAGTGCACTTTCTGTAAACCCTGTCATTTTTAAATTAGAACGTTTGTTTTGTCAGCAAAAGATGTATAAAACCGTACGTATCCCAACTCACGAGCCGCACAACTGTACGACTCAACAGCTGAAATACAAACATGAACGGCGTATAAAACGTTGCACTTTACCGCATATTATTTTCGTCATTTCAATAACCAGCGCCACCTTTCCGAGATATTTTCGAACTACATCGCATTGCGTTGTTAATTTCATGATCGATAATTCAAATATTACAGTACAGATAAAATGCTACTCGTATTTTCTGGTAGTCAATGACAGTTATTATCGTATTATATATGTCCATGTGACAGAATTTTTTAAATTATTTTACTTGAAGAAGAAACAATCCATAATATTAGTAAGTATACGCTATCAAAGCAAAGTATATCCTAATTTCATTTTACATATATAAGAGGTATTAAAGGTCTTTTAAATGAGACAAATCAATAAGTATAGACAAAAGAAATATAAATGCATATATACATATTAAAGAATAAAATTGCAAATTCTTTTTTATCGACTGTGCATGGTTTTGGTAAGAATCACGAGTAGAGGGTACTGGATCGCCTTGAATAGAGCGCAGCGGTGATTTCCAGAGACCGCCAGAGATCAGTGCGTCGTCGCAGTCGGGGGGTGAAAAAGGGATTATGTATCGTTGGGTTAGTTTGTTCTTCGAACCTGCCAATTCGTATTTCGTGTTTCGTTGCGCGTGAGACTTGTGCGATCCTCGAGCGAGGCTCATCGTAATGGCCGCGACCTGACTCGGGTAGTGTGCATGCGAGCTACCGTGTTCGCGTTACGTGAAGTAAACGAGCAGAAGAGGAGATAGAGTAAAAGAAATACAAGGAACGAGAAAATACGACGGAGTTTAGGGTTACGCGATTTCTGTGTATATCGTGAGTGTGTGTGGGTGGGCGAGGTGAGTTGAGGTCGCAAAAAGTCTGGAGGACGGCAAATCATGAGCGAGGATAGGAACGAAGAGGATCCCCTAATGGATCTCTGGTACAGCAATTGGGAACAACAGTGCGTTGAGGCGCTGGAAACGGAACCGGATTACGAAACGCAACTGCATAACGAAAAGGAACTCTATTCCCAGCAGATGTGGACGAGTTTTCAGACGACAGCGTCGGCCATCGCCCAGCTGTACAAAGGTAAGTTAATTCAACGATAATACCGATCGCCGCTCCTGTCCTCCTTTTTGCTCATCTTCAGAACGAGTTCTATACGATGTTTACGAGCAGCAAAACGTCTTGCTACCTCGCTGTAGTTACCATTTTGCGTGACATCCATTTTGTGCGACGTACGAGAGGATACGCCACTGTTCTCGCTTCTCGTTTGCTTCGATTCCCTTTTTTCGCCGCGTGTTGCATATCGATCTGATCGTGTAACCAGTTCCTTTCGGCTTTGCTCTTTTACAGATCGTACGCAGGGTGTCTCTCTATGGCTACCCTTCCAGACTGCCGCAGGTACCGTCACGTCGTTGTACAAAGGTGCGTGCACTTCCTTGGTCTCTCTTGTCAACAATGTGAGCAAGATAAACCTACATTCTGTCTTTCTCTCTCGTGATCTTTCCTTCTTTCTTTACGATATTATTTTTTTTGTGTCAGCTTTTCTTTTCTCTTTTTTTATCTACAGTTTTACTATTCGGTCATCCTTTTGCACGGCCGTCATCCACACACGTACACACATCCACATTCTCACACATTGATAATGTGTTTGCATGTACATGTGCGTCAGAACGCTTTGCACAGCTGACCAATACTGAAGGTCAGCTGTTAATTGACGCAAACTTTCAGGACTATTACGAATATTTATAGAAAACAGAAGTACATTCCTATCATTTCCTGAAAATTAGATCATTCTTGCAGATAATTATGAGTCATATAATAAAGTAATATCAAATGTTCATCAGTACAAGTTTTACATGTGTTGACTATGATGCTTGTTTTATAGGTAATTATTGATATTTTTGAATTGTTTATTTTGGAATAAATTTAATGGTTCTTTATGTTAAAATTTTGATTTGTTCTATCCTATTGTAATTTAAAGAAAGCTAATATTGGCATTTTTAAATTATTATTTTAATTTCTAATAATTCTTTCAAAACGTTAATTGTTTTTATGAACATTAAATTTAAGTTTATGACCATATTACAAAAGATTTTAATTTTATCTCAATTATTCATTGATTATGTCTTTTATTAATAATCTTAATAACGTGGATTTCTATTTATTTCAAATATCTATTTAACTATAACTGTTTACGGATAACAATTTTTCCTTTCTTCTTTAGTTACTTATGCTAATAATCATATAAGTTATATATTTAATAAAGTCTGGTATATAAGGATAACACACATTTCTACAGATTCAATGGACAGCATGCGTCGCTGCAGTGAATTAGGTGTAGAAATGGGACGACAAAAACGTTGTAAAGAAATAATGAATTGGGCTAGGAAAAAGAGACGTATGATTCGTAGAGAAGACCTGTTAGCATATCTTGCTGGAAAACCACCTCCACCTCGATCACATTCACACAGGTATCGTATCAATATCTTTAATAATATTTAATGTACAAATAAATGTGTTTTCTATAGTTTTTGTATAAAATAAATTACAGAAGCTGGGAGAAGCATTAATGTCATGTTACTGTATTTTACTGTGAAAAAATCTTTTAAATGTTTTATTTCATAGGACCAATAACTTTTATAAGGTTTGTCTTATTAATGAAAGTAACACAGATGTAAAATGAGCATTAATAAATTTGCAGAAGTTCACCTAAGCCAAGAATGATGGTATGTAGTTCGCCTTCATCAGAAAGTTCAGCACCAAATATGGTCGTTGCACCAACACCGCTACCTGGTAGTGATCCTGATCCTGAATTACATACATTTAGAGAAGCAATTGCATTATCTGGTAAGAATTGTTGCAATGTGGTATTAAATGTAAAAAAAAAATTAAGCTTACCATGAATTATTGAAATCATTTTGTGTTAGTTATAATGATGGAAAGATCTTTATGTTGATGTTCAAATTCTGTTCACTGTAATTAATATTGTCTTTAAATAATTAAAATCTGTTTTTAAAAATTGTGTGTAGGTTCACCAATATCTCGACGCACTGGGAGACAATCCGAATTGTCAGCCTTTATTAGTAGCGAATTCGCTCGACATCATAAACGGCCTGCTTCGCACGATGTGGATATGGGATCTCCCACGCATAAACGCTCGCGTTTCATGTAACGGCGCGCGATGTGTAAAGTAGCCTCGCTCCCTTGTTCCCCATTAATTAATCAATTGATAAATTAATTATTAACGGTTCAACTCCCCTACATAGTTCTCGGTTAAACATAATCACTTCAAGAAGATGGCAGTGACTTGCATTGCCATATGATACACGTTCGTATATCTCGACTGTTATAATATTTGCCAAGTTACATTATTATTATTTATTAATATCAACTTTAAAGTTTTGGTCCTACTATTAATAATTGGAGCAGTTAATTTAGTTACTAAATAATTAATTTAATTGTGAGGAGCAATTAAGCTATCGAAATTACTGTGTCATTGTTTGAAGAAATATTAATTTGTTAACTTAAGTTTTTAAAATTACCACAAAAAAATGATTAGAATTTATTTGAAAATTATTTATTTATTTATTTATATATATATATATATATATATATAATATATATATATATAAGTTGTGAAGTAATGGAAACGTGTTACAAAATACCATTCAAAGTGCCCATACGGAGTGAATGTCATTGTTTTTTGTGCAAAAATCTATATATGTGATTATTAGTTGATCAATTTATAAACCAAGAGTATATACCTTGCCAAACGTACTATGAGATGTTAAAAGCTGCAACTAACATGCTTTACACATAATTAATGTGTATCTTGAAATTAGCAGCTAATATTTCGTGATATTTTTTAGTCACTTCATAATATACTGTAATTTGTTCCAGTGCGATGTTTGACAAGTGATGAATTGGTGATCTAGTATTTTGTAATTATATTACTGTCCATGATTGTAATTTTATAAGAAAAGAAGGGAACGGGGAGAAAATGACTGTAGATTGTTCTTTCACAATCCAAAGGATCGCTTTTCTGATTATAATATTGTTATGATTATTAAATGATCATAGGTAATTCGTATTTGGACGCTTTTGTGAATAAAAAGATCACGTTTTATACGACTTTTGTTGGTGATATAAGGGAAATATGTGATGGGAGAAAGAATAAGAACATAAGTGAAAGCAATGAAAAACAATGTGTTAATGAATTGGTTTCTGTAATTTTATAATTTTTATTTATCATGTAAAAACAAGGGATCTACATTTTCTGTTGTATGACCTCTATATGATGTAGAGGAATCATAAAAATGTCTTTTGAATAATATATTTAATTGTTTCTGCAATCCGTCTTGTTTGTAATTGTACATCTTCTTTATTTGTTTTGTGTGCGATCCCTTGGAAGCAATCGAAAAGTGTTTGCTACCATGTTTTACGCGTCATGACATCAACGCCTAAGTTTTAAATAACATGAGATCGAGTTTAGAAGCAAGGTTCAAGGAAAATGCTGAAAAATGATGTTCACGTCTTATTCTTTCCATATGTGTCGCGGGTGCTCATAATTGTGTAACTAATTGATAAAAGGTTCTCAAATAGACTTTGTGTAGTTATAAATCTTAAGCAAGTTAGGATAAGCAATGCTTATATCAAACAGAATCGACAGATAAAATTAGCGGATCGGTGGAAAGGCTCTATAAAAAGTTTCTTCCAAAGTTTCTTGTATTTGACATCAATGATGGAAGATTATCATAGTATCGAAGTTGATTTTTATTTTTTTGCGTATTTGTTACAAGCAAAGGGTTGAGCAGTGTGTAGTGAAGATGTGTTTCATGGAAAGTTAGTATGAAAACCGTGCAATGTAAAGGTATCTACTTTTCCACAATTTCTAGTATGGATTTAATCAATAAAGGAGCTTTCCGTCTTAGATGTAGCTATTGTCGGAGAGACACAGGCAGCTCTTTGCTGTATATGCACATACACATATACACATGTAATGTATATATGTGTATTTGTACGTATACGTGCATATTTTATAAGAAAAGCATTATGTTCAAAGAGAGAAGTTGAAATAGAGTGATTCATCACTCGGATTATAAGGTCACTGTACATGTATATTATTTCTAGTGTTGTGCCTCGTAACTGCTTCTACTTGAATTTTGAAGATCATCAATTATAGGAAATTCGAAAATGTTTTAATCGAACTGCCTATAAATTTATTTAAGAACAAAGTTCATTCTTCCTATTCACGTTTCGAATTTCCTTTCATTCGTTCTTCGAAAATCACTTAGGAGCAAACTTGTTTCTGTTTGTTTCCTTCTCCTTCATATCGTTTGAGCACCGTTCCGGAAACAAGCGAAAAATTGTTATTCAGTTGTAAATATAGCGTACGTTTATAATGATAACGATAAACAATAGCCTTAGGGGTATTGCTAATATTATCATTATTGATATCGACAACTATGCGATAGCTTTAATAATATTTATCATATGATCGGCAATTAATAAAACTCCAAGGATTCCACTTGACTCAATTTTCCTGACCATTTTGGTTACGCAGGGTCACGTTTTTGAAATTTCTGAAAGTTCAATTCAAACGAAATGTATAATACTATATCGAGAAGTATCTTTGTACGTAAAAAATTTAGTCGCATTATTTGTTTTTAAGTTTTTCAGACGATAATATTCTATTGATCTGATTCATTTCTTGGTAGATTTTCGTACAAAGGTAATTCTACTTAAACATTTACATAGAAGAAAGTAACACGCTGAAGATGCCATACTTAGGAATACGTTATTGATAAGAAAATAATAGTCAATGATGGAACATCGAGTCATTTTGTACAGGCATTGTCATCTTTATTTTCCCTTTCTTAGTAAAGAGACATTTTCGATTTATATTTGAGAAGTTTGATTTTGGTCGTAAGAAAATCGATATTTGTTTATAATCTAATAACGTGTTACTTGTTCGACTATTTGCAAGAATTTGTTACTGTATTTGACATTTTCCTACCTTGTATAATGCAAGACTATTCATACACGTGAGACGACACTTTGAGATCAGCAAACTAAGTTTTCCCACGTATATAGGGAGCTTTCCCTTTCTCATAGGAAGTTAATCTTGTTAGTAATCTATGTTGTCTTTTATACTGATACAATATTTTTTATTTATACAGTCAGTGCAAAATATTGTGCACAGTTTCAAAAGAAAATATACGGGTTTATTAAAATTTCTTATCATTTATAATGAAAACTGCTAGAAGGCGATATTTTTTGTAAGTAAATATTTTGAGATTGTAAATGAATAGGAAACGATATGAATATCATATCTTTTATGAAGAAATTAAATTTTACGTTATAAGTAATCTTTTTGTGAATCGATGACTTCCGTATTTCTTTAATGAAATTTGTCATTCATATTTGCTGCCAAAAGGAGTTTTCAATGAAATTGCCATTATGCAAAACCGACTGTTGTGTATAGAAACAGAAGACATAGCTTATAGGGCTCTGAAATTAATCGATTAATAGTAAAAATAAATTAATCTGTTTTTATATTAATAAATTGATAGTACTCTAGAATAATCGGACAAGATAAACATCAATATTTATTATTCATTAATCGATTAATCGGGCAGCCTTAGTAGGTGAGATCGCGAGAATCACTTCTGTATCATATCTTTTTCACAATAATGGTAGTTCGTACGCTAATCATACAGGTGCGTAGAAACGCGTACGTGTCACAAATACAGGGCACCAACAAATTTTCTACAAACCATTTTTTTTATTCTGATGCACATTAATCGCAACGTGATGTACTTTTTTGTCAACAAATGTATCACCAAATTCTACTTGCACGAACACGGAAAAACCGTAAGAGAACATGAAATGTCTGTTCGCGGCGAGGCGAGAAATGGTGCTGTAATTTTTTGCGACTATAAGAAGCTTGTATATTTTTGCGTCTCTTGTTTGTAAGATAATCATTTACAAATAAAATTACAAAGAAAAAAATATTATATTGTTAGTATTTGCCTTTTGTGTACAAATTATTAATATATTTTTTACAAAATAAGACTATTTTATAAAATGTTTTCGACATTTATTCGTATCATATTTACATGTTTTAGTTTTATGCGATTTGTACACTTTGTATATTGTATTTATATGACCAATAAGGAAAAATTAATTTCACTTATCCTATTGTCTAAAGAATCTATAAAGATACATTCTATTAAATTGGCATTTACATTCTCATTTACATTGATTAACTTAGTAATGTATTCTATTGTTTTAGGCACCATACAAACAAAAAATTAGGATTTTTGCATGATGAAATAGTATTTCAACATGTCGTTCATACAGTGAATTACCAATTTATACTTTTATGGCTTGCAATTTTTTTCGGGAATGAGTAGATTTTTTGTAGTACATTAATTATAAGGAAAATGGCAAGGAGCGATATATCGCGTCTTATGATTTGATTATAGCAAAAAAATAATGTAATCATATAACACCTACACATCCGTGTAATTAAAATAACTTTAATCATACAATCACGCGAAATTTTATATGAACTATAATTAAAACGTAAGTGCAACTGTTCGTATTGATTTTTTATATGTTGTATACAATTTAGTTTTGTGTTAGAAATTAGTTGTATAATTTTTTAGTAGGCACTTAAGCAGTTTATTAGGCAAGATTAAAATATTCGAAAATAAAGCTAATATTCTTTTGTTTCCTCAGTAATATTTCAAGTTTCACAGTCTACTATCTTTAATGACATTTTCTGGAGCATCTAATGCTCTTTTCCTGTTAGCTATTGCATTCATTAATTTCCTTTTAGGTCCAAGTGGAAGTTTAAGTGCCGCTATATCAGTTTCAGTTAGTAACATTAGGGCTTCTAGATCAATTTGTTCTGATTCTAAAACCGGATGTACCGATGAAAGATTATTGGCAACTAAAAATCTTTGCAATGGTGTCCATTCCTCATCGGTTTCTTCCTCTATAATTATATATGATTTTATATAAATTATTAGTATTTAAGATAAAAATTTAACAGACATATAAATATATTAACAATTTGCAATAGAATTTAGCAATATAAAGGATTTTACCTGAAAGTAAATCATCATCCCACATACTTTGTCGGCGAGCTAAACTACCTGCGCTTCCTATGCTAATTTCTTCGTTGTGCCCATTTGAGTTGGTTCTATGACCATTTATAGATCCGTTTACAGAACCATTCACGCAAGAGCTACCGTTTTGTTCATGTGCATCTACTTGCGAGGCTGGCAGATTATCGAAAGTAGTTGTTATCTAAAGTTAGAAAACAGCAGTCTTCTATACACTGCTTTAAATAAAATCATTATATTTGAGACATTTCAATAATATTAATGAGCTATTATTCTATTATCTATCCATTGTAATATTAACAAATTCTTTAGATGAATATATTAATATCTTTCGTTGTTAATTTTGCATTTGGAATGCATTACGAATTCAATGTCTTTAATATCGTTGATGAAATGAGTAATATAATCAAATTGGGTGGAATGTAACTATTTAAAACAATTATCGTGAGCAGTGACCGTGTAATCATTTAATTTTACAGCTATGTATGTCATTATAACATTAATAAGTGTTGTGAAGTAAAATAATCACAAAAATAGAGCACGCTAAGGTATATTCTGTATTCTGTGAATGGTCGTTATAAGGAACGTTTCGCAATAAAAATTTTATATGTTCGTGAAATCATAATTTGAATTAATTAAAATGTCCCGTAATCATATAAAATATCATAAAATATCACGCTACAACATTTAAATTAATTAATAGGCATTTCTCGTTTAATCTCTTTTACCATGCAAAAATATAATACATAAACTTACCGCTCTTCGAAATGCTACCGATCCAAAACCAGGTCGATTGAAGATACTTGCCGGTTCTTGCAGCAAAACGTTATCTCCTACGCCATCCATGTTTTCTCTATCATCTTGTTCAGTATCTTCGTCAAAGGATCGATCGCCCAAGAGATCAGGAGTACTTTGTGCTTTGCTTAGTGTACCCCAAACGTCAGAGATTTTTCCTCTCCTTCCTGCTTGTTGAGTTTGCGTTTCGTAAGTTCCTACGTACATTACTTCAGAATCTCTTCTAAGACCAGTGAGACTACGTATCGATTTTTTGCCATTTACTTCAATCTAAAAATTTTTAATCAGAAAGAACAGAGCTTAATTCTCTTTGATAAAAGAAATATTATACATATAAATAAAATAAATTCAATGTTGATTTTTAATTATAATATTGAATTATGTTCAAAGAAACACTAATAAACTTATTTGCTAGCATTAAAATTCGTTTCTTAGTTATTTACAACCATGTTTAAAAAAAATGTAAGTTTAAATATTTATTTTACCTCTACTACTTTGAAATCATCAACGGCTTTTCTCGCTAAAGCTTTTCTGCATACTGCACTGCCTTGTTTCTTTACAGTAGTGCCAACGATATCGCTGAATGTTGGTGAAGGCTTCACTCGACCTTTGAAGGTCAACATACTGGGTTTGTGAGGTAGAATGCCGGTTTCGTTAACCGTAGCTAAATCCAATTTCGTTCGATCTTTTGATAACTTTTTCTGTTCCTTTTCAGCTCTGATTTCCGCCATCTTCTGTTTTTTCATATATTCTTTTAACCTGTTTTACACATAATTGATGACGATAAAAATTGAAAGTGGAAGTTGTATCAGTGTTGAGGTATAACATTTTTTTACTATATTCTTTTACATATTGTTATATCTATATACTCCTTTTGCACATATTTAAATAATTGTATAAATACCTTTTTTCAGCATCTTTTTCTGCCTTTTCTCGAAGTAAACGACTCTTTTTGCGATTATTTAATTCTTGATCAGCTTGAGCAAGATCTAGAAACTGAAGAGTCATCTCTCTACCATTTATAGCAGCCAAGTCTCTAGCTGAGTGCCTGTCAATATCCAATGACCAAATATTGCAGCCAAATTTTACGAGGAACTTGACGCAATATTCATGACCCCTTGCCGCTGCCAGGTGAAGGGCCGTATTACCAAAATAATCGGTTTTGTCGGGATCTCCCCTACAAAGAAAATCGTTAAAATACAAATTATTCCACATCTGCTACTTGTTACTCGACGCATATATTCACAAGGATGAAGTTGCGAGTTCATTCCACATTGCTTTTGCAAATATCTTCATTAACTTTTAATTTTAAAGTTTTGAAGTACAAGAGATTATGTAGAATGGAATGTAGTTAAAATAATATAGCTTGTATAATATGTGATGTCATTATTTTCCTATTGACAAATTTGAACGACGTAGTAATAGTTTGCATTTTTACAATCGTCGTTAAAAATATATATTTTTACCCTAGGGGATTTGACCTTCGAAAACGAATGGAGGGAATAAATGAGTTCTGTAGCATCACATCCTGTCACGCAATGACACACGAGCGGAACAAAGTTCCGGAAAGATACCAGGTCTTATATCGAATTTCTATCGTTCGTCGACCACACTGAAGCCAGTCGAACGACATATGATCTTATTCATAATAAGGCACGTGCTGTCTTTCAGCTTTTATATCAGCTCTTCACGGATCGTCGTTGATCCTATGAAATAATGTACAATCGTAAGGTAGTTTCAAAGATCCCATACAAATTATCATCCAAAATAAATCTTGAGAAATAGAATATTTGTGAAATTGAAACAGATAATAGAAGACACCTGAGTAGAAAAATTATAGTAATATTCTATTAAATGCATTTACCCTTTTATACATATAATGTTATTAAATGATACTGTATACACTACATTAAACCGCGTACTATCTGTATATAATAATGTAAGTAGTAGTAAGTGCAATACGTGTAAGAAATGTGACTATCTTATATTATACTAGATTTTATACCTTTTATCGTAGTGATCAAACATTACTCTTTTTATGTATGTATTTAAAAATATTTAAACTTAATATGTAAATACATATAATCCATATAATTTGAATATTTTGTGATAATGTATATCTTTCATGATTTATTATTTAAAGATAATTATTAAAAACATGATTTAAAAAATTTTTTTAATATTATATAAATTTATATTTTTGCTAATTATAATTGATTAATTATAGTGATATTTGATTTATTTGCTCAATATTTCAAATGTCGCGATAGAAAGTAATCGTATTAATATCAGTGATTGAATTATTGAATGTTTCTGTTACTTCGAGAATAAGTTAGAATTTCTGCATTTTATTTTGTCTACAAAATGGGTAAGTAAATATTTTAACTAGAGAAGGTTAACGTCCAACAACGATTTTAAATGATTACATGAATGGCAATTCCTTGTTCCCCTGTTCCATTTCATTCCGTTCCCCTGCGTTTTGTTCCGTTCGTATTGTTTCCCACTCCGATTCGATTGTTTTCCATCGGTGCTTGCTTGGCCGTAATTTCCGTTCGTGGGGTCGATAGATGCCAGATTATAGCATATATTTCCGGTTTCGCACATCTGTCATCGTTTAATACAAAACTCTCGTGTATATTCATACATGTACGTACTTAAAGGAAAAAGGAAACCACGAATATTTTATATTAGAGGTACGTTTTAAAAGTAATTTATGTTTCAGCGATTAATGCAATTTTTTTCATGTTTTGTGAATGTTATTCATATGGAGTATTGTTAAAGTTTCCGCGTTCACTAACCATAACGGCCTCGTACTTAATTTACATGTGACTTTCAAGGTTAACTAAAGACACATACGTATAAGCTTCTTCAATTTCGTATATTACATGTTGATAAGTCTACTTTTTTAAGTAATAAATTTACAAGATGCCATAAATAGAAATTGTTAAAACAATCGGTAATACAATATAGTAGGACCAAATTTGTTGCAATGAGATTTTTGAATATTTTAATTGAACTATTTGTTTCAAAATATAGTATTTATATTTAATTTATCTTATCTAATATTTATATCTCATATTTATTAAGAAATCTACATTTTCGAAGTAAAATATTTTGTGCAAAAAATTACATCAAAAGTATCGTCTGTGCATGCGTGAGCAGTTACATTTTACCGCGAACCTTTTCTGTTTTAGTGCGCAGATGCAGAAATAGGAATGTAACCAGAAATAAGAAATGTTTGACGATAAAACTCTTCATCCAAGAATCGAGAGGTATCACATCGTTTCTGTTTAAGGATTCTATTTTCTACGAGTTATTGCAAGTGATATGGTAAATTAATATAAACATGCACATGCAGCGATAAAGTCTTCTTTTGAAATAAACTAGTTATTAATTGTAATTCGTAAAAGAGTATAGTATAGTATAGTATAGTTTCGTAGAAACCCTGTGATGCGTATGGATGTTTCTCGAATGTATTTATAAGTAAATAGTTTTGTGAGTATACCCTCTGGCGACGAGCAGTCTCAGAGCATCTATATGACCTTCAAAGGCTGCCCATAATGTAGGGGTCATTCCACCGTCATCCCGCGCGTTACAATCCTTTTTTGTTGCTTCTTTTAAGATGTCTAAGGCGCCATCGCGTGCAGCTCTATAGAGAGAACAATTATTTTCAAATAATCACTGATTAAATATAACCGCTAAAGAATTCTGTTATATTGATATAGTATGTTTTTTAAAAGGTAAATATTTCAATTATATGATTTTATATCCAATGATATTTGATGCAAAAATATTCTGATTTTTTAATGACAGGCATTAATAATCAAGATTAAAAATTTTATAATATACGAAGTTACCTCTTTTGACATATAATACAATTAGAATTACAAAAAAGTCGTATTTTACTAAAAGATGATTGAGTCTTTAAATAATTAGTATCTTTTGTTGTAAGAGCACTTCCCGCTATACATGTATTTACAAGTAATAGATATTTCATTACTATGTAGTTATCTCGTTTCTTGATAATTTCCTAGCTCTACTTATGAATTAAACTGCATATCTTGTGTCATGATAATGTGACATAGCACGTCATCGTTTTCTCCTTCGCTCGAGTTTTCTTCTTTTAATTAGTCTTTCCCTAATTAAGAATTATTATACAAAATTTTACATTCGTATATATATGTATGTATACAATGAAATTTAACGCTTAAAGTTTACATTCACTTTTTAACACTTTGATTATTTGACGTTACTCTATTTTATTTCATATATATATTTAAAGATGTATGAATCTACTTGTAATATGAAAAAAAGAAATGAGAAAAGAGTCCTAAATGAAAAATATGAGCGAAGATGTCAGAGAAAGTACGTACAGAGTTCTAACGAGCTCCTTGCATGATAATTTTCTCTATGTTATAAATCATTAACCATGAATACATCTTGACACGTATTGATTTTACTTAAATGAAAGTATGTAGAAGTGTTGTAAGAGAAATGATTACTTTTATTAAATTAGATGAGATTCCTAATTGTTATTTTTAAAAATTATAATAATTGTATATAATTATGTATAAAATTTTATAAGAAAATATAATGTGTTCTACTAACTCTATCCACCTGAAATATCTTTGTTATTTCAAACAATACGCGAAAATGTTTCTAAAATGAACAAATGGTATCAAAAGCACAATAGTACCATTTTGTATGTCTATTATTTGTTTACATTTGAAGTATTACGTACATCTTCCAGCATGACTCATAACGAAAGTAAAAAGATGAACATAATCAAATATCTCAGAAACGGCAAGGTTTGGGATAAATGTACCTTCCTTTTATACCGAGAATCCGCTATGGTATCGAACTCGAAGTATGAAAAATTGGATATTGCATTTAAAAAAATAAAATTGATCTCCTTATCTTTTCTGTGCATTTACCTGTAAAGAAACCATTATCTGTTACCATATGTATGTATTTCTTTAAATCCTACAACTTTAATTCGTAATACTTTCGCATATTGTTTGAAATAACAAAGATATTTCAGATGAACAGAGTTCGTGGGACGCAACTGTGTATGCGTTATTCATTAAAAAGAGCATTGACGATTTACATTTTATATTCTCTAAACAATGATTTAGTTTATTAAGTATTTCTATTCGAAGAGTAAATTATTGCGCCTTTTAATTAAATGGATACTTTTTTCAGTGAAAGGTGATATTCAGAAGTGGAGTATACATTATACAATTGGTGCTCGTAGAAGTGGGCTGGATGATAAATCTTCCTGCTGAATCAAATAAAAGCAAAGGTGTTCTCATGCATAAATTCCGCACGCGTGCTATGATGTACATATACCGATGAGATAGTACTTACATGATCATAGCCATTGTACAGTTCTGGGTAAGTAGGTATGCTTCAAATTTTTTAAATTCTTTCATTCAGTTATACTGCACGTATCACTTATATTAAATGATGCAGTATTGTTACCAAAATTTTGTTATTAAATCAATTAATATCCGTGTACTATCTTTGAACGTATTAGTTAATTTATATTAATAAAAGACCCGTTTTTTATAATTGTCACAAAAAAAAAAAAAAAACAGAAATATCTACACCTATATATGAAACTAGAAATTAAAAATAGGTGAATTTTGAATGTGATGTCGCAGTGATTATGACACAATAAATTTCTTCGATTGATTTCTTATCGAATTGTAGTTGGTGGTCAAGATTTCAAAGTGCAATACTTCGTTCTCATGGTTAACCAGGCATGTCATTTTTTCACTCTAGCCAGAGACAAGAACCTGGCT
The DNA here is from genome assembly GCF_040668555.2 of Bombus flavifrons. Lineage (NCBI taxonomy): Eukaryota > Metazoa > Arthropoda > Insecta > Hymenoptera > Apidae > Bombus > Bombus flavifrons. The sequence continues at coordinate 1,804,920 of NC_138455.1, read as the reverse complement.
CCACGACATTTCTCTGCTTCCTGGATCTTAGATAGATATCTTGTTGTAGTATATTAAAGCGTACCGCGTACCATTGGTAGAGAAACAAAAACATGAAAACTCAGAAAGGTATGCACAAAGTTTGTTGCTCGTATAAAAGGAAATTCACCTGTGAAATCGTTCGGACGTCATTCTGTTCCTCTATCCTTTTAGGAAGTTTCGTTACCGATGGCAAAACATCCCTGCTGGAGGCAGAACTTTTGGCACTTTTTCTATGAGATGCACTTTAAATAACAACAAATGCAAGTATCATAGATCCTGCATATTTTGAGCAAAGTGAAACAACCACACGCGCTGAGTATGGCGTCCAGCAGTGTACTGCTCAAACGAACGAAGGTATTATACTCTTACTGTATTACTTGGACCGTGTTCTGTGGTCCCTCACCAAGTCTATCTTACTTTCGACCGTTACATTGATAAGTCCTCTCTCGCTCTTTTACCAGTTCCCGCCGTTGCTTACCTGTCTGGTACTACCATAGGAATACTTTCCGCCACCTAGTGTTCAGTATTCCGTTACGTACGTGTGCATTCTATTTCTACTCTACCGACAAACTTTCATACTGCCTTTTAAAAATTAATCTGCTATAGCACTGTCAACACTGGCGTATTTTCTATAATAGCTATGCAATTTGATCTAATATATTTCAATTATATAGAAATCTGAAAGTGTTTTTATAGATTAATTGTATATTTGAGACAATAGAAATTTACATCAACCCGAATTAGTGTTAAGTTCTTATTTGCCGTTTATTTATTATGTGCGCATTTACATTCTTTATGTTTTGTTGGCTTTATATATATGATCATAGTTAGGAAACATTTAATAACTTATAATAAAAACTTATGTATATACATGATAAAGAAATTCTTTTGCATGTTATAGATAAGGAAGATGTAGTATGATGACTTATATTAACGATTGTTGGGTTAGTCGGATTCCTTTCATCAGAAATGAGCGGAGAAAAGTTGTAGTTATGAAAGTTACCAACATGAAGATAGAATGCTGCGCCGCAATCGGTAAGTAGGTATTTTAAAAAAATAAATGATTCACGCCTAGTATGCAATCGCTTTTATATCTCTTAAGTAATAATTTATGTACAAATTATGTTTTCGAAGTTGTTTTATTGAGACGTTACAACAATCAGCATGCAAAGATTACATTGAGTCCAGAATCTTACAATATTCATTTGTTTCAATATACTTGCTAAATATACAATTGGCTTGCAACAAAACCGCTTATGTCAAGCAAAGAACATTGTTAGTGCTGCAAAAGATACTCTTGAGTACAGATTTTGTGCACATTCAATTGTCAATCGGAGATTCCTTTGATATGTTTCTTTATTGCTCTACAACATGGACGTAAAATAATAATTCTTTAAGAATTACATTTTTTAAACAAGTTGTTTATATTGCACATTTATTGCCTTCATTTGATTTTAATACAGACATTTAGAAATAATGTTACGTGTAATGTAAAGAAAGATTAAGTATTCATCATACGTAGATCTTAATTCTGTAAAAAATAGTTTTTAATTTAAACAAAATGTTTTGAATTACAAACGAACTAAATATGTTATTATTAAAGTTTTAAGAAATTGATCTTTCTACACATTTTCAAATTTCATAGTGATAAATATATAAATTGACATTAATCATGTATTCCATGAGTATCTTTAAGTCGTTAATAATACAATCCGCTTTTCTTGAGTTCAATTGTATCTCTTAAAATCTTGCACCGAATTTGCAACACTAACGATAATACCAAGCAATCCTTCCTATTGTTATTAACCCTTATTTACTTACAATTTCATCACAGCTTGATTATGTTTTTATTGTTAATTGTTAACTATGTATTTCGTATATTTACATGTTATCAGTATGAATAATTAACAGAGCAACACCAGTATTGAGTGCATCATTTTGAAATTTCACTGCACTTCATCGTGTATATGAAATTATACTTCAAAAGTTAAAATTTCTTATTATGTAAATTAAAAAAAGCGATATAAATATTTTGTTCCTTCAAAGTTATGCTTCTAATAATTTTATTCATAAAAGTTAAAAAAAATTATTTTATTATACGAAAAAATGTTCAACAATATTTCAGTTTTGTAACATGTACACAATTAAAAATTTTAATAAATTTTAGCTTTTAACGTATATACACAAAATATTTAATGAAGATTTCCCTAAGTAAGTACATTGGGTGGGACATATTAGCCCAGAGAAATAATATTCCAAATATTACCGGAGATTTATCATTTTTATATGTATATTTCTTTAACCATTGGTCCATTCAAACTCGAATAATAAACAACTTTTTGTTTTCTGAACAAACTCAATTCGTCTCTTCTCGTTTTATTCCGTTTACCAAGAAAATGTTCCTCAGCAGTTTTATCAGCAATTTTTAGTACAAAATATCGAATAAAAATAAACGAAGAAATTTCTCTGCACGTACAAATGCTGTTTTACTGATTTCATATGTATATTATTCGTACTAAAAATAAACTAAACTACAGAACGCTGTTTTTTATTATATGCTGACTTAATATGTTCAATTGTGTTTTATCAATGTCACCATGTCATCGTACGAGAGATATAAAAATAGATTTTTATATTCATTTGGCTAAGCCTCTGTTTTTAAAAAACAACATATATACGGTATATCACTCGACGTCAATGGATTGTCACTTTTGCTACATTTCTTTTCTTTTACACTTGATTCGAGTATACCTACAAAATTCATTTAATTCCTTCGTTCTTATTATATCATCCAAGGAAAAGTATTTTTTCATGGAATTTAAGAACGATTTTGATATTTTATGCAGGTATAATGAAATAGGCCTCAACTCGTGAAACGTTTAACAATAGAACAAGAAAGATTTTGGCAGTTAATTCTTTTCGAATTACTGCACTTTCACAAATGTGTTACAAGGGACAGCTCAACGCTGTGTAAATATAACATTGTACGTCATACGTATTTAAACGAGTTTTATACGATATAACAAAACCGTGTCATATATAAATGTCATAAATACATTGATTTTTCCTTTATATTATTTAATATATTGTTTATCGTTTCAATTTAAGAAATATGTTGTTTGAAATTCCAACGCATTCTTTTATATATATATGTATTGTATATATTTTTTTGTAGCAGTCATTTAATAGCTAATATAGATTGAGGAATGGTAATACGATTTATCATATGTGTTAAAAATTGGAAAATACATTGTTAGTAAAGTTTCGCTACAAATACATATCAACAATTTTTTCGAAATATTTGAAATGCATGTATGTATTTACGTTAAATATTTTTCAAGCGACTTGAAGGGCTTTTTATACATTGCCAAATATGAAATCACGTGAATAATTTTCAACATTTTCGTTTTGCAACTGTCATTGTCTTTTCGCTTTATTTTTCGTATCATAAACATTGAGAAAATTGTATAACGTAAAAAGAATATAGCGTAAAAGATTTGTATGATTATTCTCGGTAGAAATATGTATTGTAATTTCAACATAACTTTTATGTACCTTCGTTATAGGTAAACGTTAATTTCGTACAGATTAATCGATCACTTAAGAGGGTATATTATTTGTCATCATCCCGGCAAGCTTTTATGTTTATCATGTTCCTTTCGTTAAGAAAATAATGTTCTTTTGAAAATGATTGTCTTGCAACAGAACGCAATTTGTGAAAAGCCATATTAGCTTCACTTATACTATGTTCTGAGATCATTGAGCACACATTACGTTACTATATATTGTAGTTCGGAGTTGAAAGATAGAATATTTAATTATATAATGAATCATAAAATAAGATACAGTGAAACAACGTAAGATTCGGAGTGAGTTCGTTATTATTAGGCAAAATATTTATCTTTTATAAAGCAATTATTCTAATTTTAATAGTCAATACACTTATTCCTGATTCAAATTTTGTCTAAATTACAAGTAAAAATAGGATCGTAACAAACTTGCACGTAAAACTATATCTAGACTTGTAAGTTTATCTTGCCTAAACGTGGCTGTAATTTTACTAACTCGCGCAATGTTCCATTAAACTTACATATCCAATATTATGAATATTTACCTTTCTAAGGAATATGTTATCAAATAACAAGTGACTGTATCAACCTTTTACAACAAACAATTTCACAATATCCTTCTAAACGTGTATCTAACGTGGAAAATGCGAACCTATTCTCACTCAAAACTTGGGGATTCATTCGTGTAAATTTGTTCACAGTCAGCCTTTACATTTCTCATTTTTACCTGTTGCGAAGCTTTTCTTCTTTCAATCAGTCGAAGTAATCGTATATCTCTTAAATCTCTCAATCCAATTATTTCTTTTTAGGTGATTAGTCCATTAATTGAGAGTATCGTTTCTTCAAACTTCATCATCCTCTATGTACAAAGTAGTTCCTTTACTTTTTACAAAATCATGCAATATCGCATCATCGCTACGAATATTCTTTTTCTGTTCTTGTTCCTTCGATACTTGATTATTACATATCAAATTTTCGGTTATTAATGAAATTTCATTGCGTGTTTCAGTCTCGTCCAATTCGTCCCTCGGCGTTTCTACCTCTATCTCCGGGACATTTTCTAATTCAGGTTCCTCAAGTAAGGCATCAACTTCAGTCGGTCCATCGGACGATACATTCGCGGCGATAGGTTCATCGACATCGATCGCATGACTATCGTCAGAATTGTCCGCTCGACTTTCTTCAGTGTCGAGAGATGCTGCCGTGAAGTACTTGAACTCGGATTCGGATCCGCCACTTTCGATAACAGCTTGCGTGTTCAAAGAGTATCTGCTCGATTGCGCGTCTTTCTGCTGTTTCTCAAAAGATGCTCTCTTATTGTCGTCCGACCTAGAATGGTGCAGTTTCGCTTGTCGTTGTCGTTTAAGATTTTCACCACTGCTTGCCCTTGACCTCATTTCCATCTCGTCAGATAGGTATTTCGTGCAATCAATGGAGAATCTGTCCACTGACAATTTTCTAGGAAAAATTCGTTAAATAATTTAGAATCTCCCTTTTGTTCATTTTTTACTTGATATAAAATTAACGCGTTTCGCATCATGGTGGTCTGTGATAATCATCAAAGACGAAAAATACTAAAATACTAGGTAGGAAATATAGAAAGGATATTTTTTTAATAAATGAAAATTGTAAAGTCTTAATTTAAAGGTTTATTTTAATAAACATTTGCATTTTGAACTTCGTTTCGTTTTCTAAGTTCCGTAACAACTTTTGGTATTTGTACGATACGGAACATATTATTAAATAATTCTTAATGTTACCTATAATCCCCTCTGCGAAAATCGGGACTCTTCCTGAACTCCAGACTAGCTTTACGTTGGCCCATCATTCTTTCAATTCTACGTTCGCTTCCAGCTTTGTCAAATGACATTTTATGGAAGCTCGGCGAGGAGATTTTGCGGAAGTCTCTAGGGGATATTTTTGTAAGATCTTTCGACGCGGTCAATTCCTCAAATAATCTTATGTCTATCGAGTTTCTTTTTCTCGGTACAAAATCGTCTGGGTATTTGCTGTAGGCACCTACAAAGAAAAATAACCGAACATTCATAATAAATGTCATAAATCTATTACAAGTCAACGTTACGCGAATGTGATATTTCATTTGCAATGTTGATTATAAAAATGAATTCTAAGAATTCATTTGTATTTATAGCATTATGATACTTTTATTTTTAGAAATTGCTTTTATGTTTGAAAGTATTTATTATTCGAATATATTTCGTAATAATATTGCATTTGCGCATTATTTCTTTGCTTGGTCCTTGTTTGGTTAATATTAAAAAGTTCATTACTGTTGGCTGATCTTTTTACTTCACAGTTTCCAACTGACCTGATAACTTAGGCGAATAACCACGACCCGTCGGGGATTTAACTGCTTCCTCAACTTCTTCGACATAATCAACTTTCGTTTGTCGAAGCAGTTGATGACGTCTCGCAGTATCCGATCTATCTTTAACTTTCAACGTAACTGGACCTTTATTAGGAATGTGTAAATCCATCGCCATTGAAACTTGGCTGCCTCCCATTTTTTGTTGATCCAAACTTTCCCTGCTGACCTATTCAAAAAGTTACGTTAGCTATATCCAATCTTATAATAAACTTTCATGACGAAAACGGTCTTCGTCAAAATTGTTCAATTTATAGATATTAAAGACATTAAGTTAAATTGTACACGTAGGTCCCGGTAAAAGACAAATATGAACAAGGGTCATTTTTGTTATGAATTTAATGGTTTATTAATAAAGAATATACGGCTATTGTATTCTTGTTATACCTGATGAGGACTGTAGCTTGGATTATCAACAGAAAGAGCATGCCTCTGTAACAATTCTGGATTTAATAACGCGCATCCAGCGTATTTTGACGTTCTTTTACGAGGTGATTTCTTCTCAATTAACGTTGGTGCACTGGGGCTTTTCTTAATCGAGTGCCCAGTCTGTTTCTCGCTTAGTTCTTTGGAGAATTGCAAGAACTCCGCGGTCAATTGTTTCCTAGAGACTTCGTGTATGCTTGGACTTGGACTTCTGTTTACTTTGAACACACCGAGTTGGTGATCCCATTTGGTTGTTTGACTAGATGTAGACCTACGATTCCGTTGATTTCTCGCATTTTTTATTGTCGACGTTTGATTAAAGCGAAAACGGGCCGGCACCACTTTGGCAGCGTTATCACGAGCCTCGAAGGTCATTACACAGGCTGCTACTACGATAAAACCTGTGAGATTTCATCGTGTTATTTGCAGATCGCGCTTTAGAAAAAATTGTATACCTAATTTGGCAGTTCTTAATGATACGTAACTATCAACGTTAAAAAGAAAGTTAATTGTGATTTTTTATTAACATAGCGCACTTCGAATGATTGGAAACATTTTTTTAGATTTGATCGAAAATTGAAAGGAACGTTACAGAGTATGCTGATAATTGGTTCTTTTTAAATTATTCTTCTGTGAAGAAAAAAATCAATTCGTGAAGCGAATGGGAGAACAAAGCGATAATAGATGGATTAAGTGGTGCGATAAGGCTTTGGAACATTTATCCGTAATGTCGGATGTCGAGAGGAAGCATTTATATGTGTTAATTTAGGAATATATTTCAATTTGTATCATATTTTATATTAAATAAAATTGTGAGACAATATTAGTAATGATCTTGCATATACATATCAATACAGACAATTATTTAATTTAAATAAAAATTTGTTATAGTTATTTTATTAATTCCAAAGTAGGAAATTTAAATTTTAATCATAACACATATGTGTACAAATATTAAAGAAAAAGTTATTTAATTATTTCAATTTAAAGAGAAATTGTTTTATATTATGTTATATTTGCATAAATAATAATTAATTTATGTCGAAGTTTTTATATATATTTTATACATTTTTAATAAATGTATAAAGAACCGTGTAAGGAGTTCTCAAGACGTTCGTAATCGTCAAGCCTCCATAGCTCAGGGGTTAGAGCACTGGTCTTGTAAACCAGGGGTCGAGAGTTCAAATCTCTCTGGGGGCAAATATTTTTTTTCACTTTTTTCCAAAAAACTAATATTATGTACAATGTACAAGTATTGTTTCAGTCACGATCAAACATTATTTAAATATATTAAAGTTTTAACAATATATAATCTATCCCATTTGCTATCATATTGTACAATATTTTAGATCACTTGTCTTTTATAATTCTGTTTTAGGTATATATATAGCTGTGGTTGGTAAATTGTTAAACGATATATTAAAAATTTTATATTCTTTGACATAATTTCATTCGTAGTTTGTAATTTTCCTGAAACTTGTTTATCTTTGCATTCGAAATTAAATACGGAGATTGTGAATAATAAAACTGTTTGAAATAGTTGTTTTGAAACAGGGACGTAGTTTTTGACGTATAGAATTTAAACAGGGGATAATATCATTTAAAAGTTTTTATAAGATGTTATCATTACCTCCTACTCCCATTACGATTGGACCAGCATAACTGAGGTTATTTAGATGGAACCCACGTGATTCGTTCTTCACTCTTATCGTTAGATTACCTCTGATTTCTTGTGCCACGGACAGTTGATCTGCGAAGTATCCTGTACGATGTACAAATACAGATTTTTTAAATTTTATTTTTAAAAAGAAACGGAGCAATATCAATACATTATCTGGTTTTGTATGTAAAATGTGGCATTTTATTTGAATTATGAATATATATGGTTATTAAAATAATATAACTTCAACTTGTGCTCTTAATAATTCGCAATATTATAGTTAATGTTAAATAAGTTGGACGTGGTTCTTGATTAGTAATATCCTAGAATTCTTTTTGCACATACTGAGCAGTAATCAAAAATTCGCGTGTGATATATGTATCATGTCTGTATAATTTAAAATAATTACACGCATTAAGCAAGCAGGAAATTATTAATCAATACCATGCAGCTATCTTAGTGTTTTGTTTTTCATCTATTTTAAGAAACAAGGATGGCACTCGTGATTGTTTACTGTTTCATAACCCTTTCGCTACTATAGCGTCAGAGCTCAAAGCGTTTTTGGTATACAGACTAAAACAGTATTTTTTAATACAGGAAAATTATGCATATAAATATTTATAACGTATCATATAAACATAAAAAAATATGATACAACAAGTATAAGTAAATATAATAAGATAAATATAAATATAATATAATAAATGCAAATAAATATAATATAATGAATACATATATACATGTATCTTAGCAAAAGCGTTAATAATTACGAAGTTTTAAAACGAATGTGTGATATCATATAAAGATTAATTTATTTCGACCAATAAACTATTTCTAATTATTCAGATAATCTGTAGTAATAATTACATCAATTGAAATTTATTAGTCTTTATAACTCTACTCACCTATGGTCGCCATGCAAGCTCCTAAAACCATTAGTAGTAGACCAATTCCAAGAGCTTTGCAGGCGTACCACAAACACCGCGTTGTCACTTTGCCTCTCACCACCTATTCGATTTAATTGCTTTCGTTAACAGTTAATAACCTGGACGGTGTCCAATAACTTACTGGGCACATTCATCGACGCTTCATCATTTCACTTTACCTAGTTCTATGATCTGCTAAAACGATCACATCGATTCGTTCGTCACATTCTATTATGACGCAGTATGCAGTAATACTCGTCTGTTATAACTTTAGCTTGCATGTTAAATATTTCCCGGTACAAGAGAAATTCCAAAAAATAATCTTCTCTGTGTGATTTAAAGTACACAATACAATAAATAATAAACACAAATAATTAAAACATATAAATCGATTCTATGTAATAATTTAAAAATTGGAGGAAATTGTGAGAAAAGTACTAAAAAGAACATAAATCTGGTAAAACTAAATTTTGATATAAGAGAAAAATCTTATCGAATACATGCTATTTAGCTACGTGTTAATTATCAAAGATATAAAACACGTCTAAACTTATTCGGATTACTTTTTCTTTTACAAAATATAATTTCATCCAGCTTTAGGGAACACAGACTGCGACTTTTATTTGCACGAAATTCTTACCTCGTTAATGTATTGCTTCTCATATTGCAAATATAGATACCGTAGTCGAGTTTGTATGCACAAGAGAGCTTCTGTTTGCATATACTACAGAATAATATCGCAAATCAAATACGTGTTTCAGTTTTGAAATTATATGTGTATGAAGATTATTCAAGTAACAATCTTCCAAAGAGAAAGATATACTGTTCATGTTTATTAATGTATTTCTTGTTGAATATTTCAGTCAATAGTCGAACTGTGCCAACATTTTCTATGGTTACAAATAAGAAAAGAATATTTGTTTGAAGCAGAAAACGTTTGGATCATAACTCTATATTCTACTTTTAACGTAATGCCCTGTATAAAAAATATAGTACTTGAAAGTTTTTAAAAATATTGAATTAGTAATAATGCTATTGTATTTACATATTTATTTTCTTAATACTTATAGTACTATTATTATATGTATACAATAATAAATGTTATAATAATATACAGTAGAACTTCATATATCCGAATCTCGTTTATACGCATAAATAATTATTTAGCGTCAATTATATAAACTCATAACTGGGCCTCTATCACCCGAACTACGATCCAGCGTACTTTACAGTTATATGAACATATATTCTCAAGTAATACACGTTCGATACCCAACTGAATGTTGGGTCAGAATTGTTGTTGAACCTCAGTTGTCCGAAGGTTATCAGCTATCGGACCTAATAAGAGGAATTAGTGGAGTAGCTAGTGAAACTTTATTATCGGAATTTGTCTGTTATCCCAACAACCTTGTCCTCCATGTTCGAATAAACAAAGTTCTACTGCAATTAAATTAATTATAATTGTATAATATATTATAATAATACTATAATAATAAATATTAGTTAAATCGATAATATTCCTAATTGAATTATATGTTAATAATTTAACAATTCTCTCAAAAATTATATTTCAATATCTTATTATAAGAAACATTGGTTACTTTTGCAAAACTTCTTTTATTAAGTTTACAAAGGGCATTATGTATTTTCTATTACACTGTTTTATATCTTCGATATTTTCGTAATAAATTTATTTATTTCTACATTTGTTTAATATTTATTCTTAGAAAATATGTATCAGCATATCTTAACTTTGCGCCAATTTATACACAAGTCGTGCCTATATTACTATATATGCTCTATTTATACTATATATATCTATAACACGACATAATCGATCAAACAAAAGTGAATGAATTTTATTCCTATAAAAAAAAGTATTTACGTAATTCGATGACTGAACATACATTATACAATAAAATTCTATTTTATTCATTATGATCGAAAACTTATTTTTATTTATTTACAAATAAAAAGATTACAATATCTATAATATTAATACTGGAGAGAAATTTTTGAAAATAAAGATGCAGGTCCAATGAAGTAATAAATTACAGAAAAAAAATTAAGACGTAACGTTGTAAATTTCGTATTTATCAATGATAGAAGGTGATTTTGTTTCGAATAAATTTTTAGCGATATATATTAATATATTAATATTAATTAGAGGTTCTAGTTGGAAGTTTGAAATATACCTGGACATTCCAGTGAGCTCCTGGACCGCAGGCTCTTCTCTGCGTCCCTTGCCAGTGAATGCTTCCTTGGGGCATTTTGCGTTCCTGAAGTTGAATAAATCCTGCATTATTAACAGAAGTTGGTGATGCAACAAATTTAATAAAAGATACTGTTCTAACAGAGAAGTTAAAGTGAAAACCTAGTTACGAAGTTAAAATTAACTGAGTTGAAACAAGATAAAACGGAAACACGAAACATTTATCACAGATTTATGTGGTTTGAGTTATTTTCACCGTTGTTGCAATACTCAAACGTTTACAGAGTTTAATTAATTTGATTTAAATGTATTTTGAAAGTAGGTATATTGGTTTTCAATAAAAGTATTTTGGTCCTGGACTGTCGGTAGAATATAGATTGATAGTTCAATTCGAAGATCATTTTAGACTTTTATATATATAATTTTTATAGAACTGAGAATTTTGCATAGATTCATTGTTTTTTTACTTTACTTCAGTACTTTGTGTAAAATCGATAGACCGGTTATTCCTTTTTTAATTTTCAAAGTACCAACTTAAGGTTATAGTTATGAATTACGGTATCCAACTTTTATACTTTAAGAGTACAAGCATTAAAAGTTTAAAGGTGAATCAATACTTTTAAGCTATTTGGTGTAATAAATTTGGTTGAAAAACTGTGCTATTTTTAAATCAATATTATCTTTAAATTTTTAATAGTTTGATAACGTTATAAAAGTACAGTAATCTATCCATAACAAGACTTTCAGAACTATCTCAAAATCGTTACAGAAAGCAACTAACGTCTTCCTCGTGGGTACTACGGTTATATCGAATTTAACACTCGTAGCAAACGTTTCCGGTAAACAAGTTACGGCTGTAACTTCTTCGCACGAAAATAGAGTAGTAGCTCACTCAGTGCCTCATTTCATTTAACAGAAGGCGTAACTTCTTGCTCGGCATTCGCTTTAATTCAACTTCGCGATACGTATACTTGCCTCAGCTTTTACCACCCTCTCATGCTCATTCACTTTTACATAAGGGTAGGTAGACATAGCCCAGGCGTGCACAATACGTCCGTGTAAAATTATCTGTCAGTCTTCGATGTATATATGTACCACGCTCGCATACTACACGCGCATAACAACTAGAAGCATTGTTTGAGTCTGTTTCCTATCTTTTCTGCATCTTTCACCGTAGAAAGTTCCCATTTCGTATCGATCCAAATCCTTCTTTAAGGTTTCTTTCGCAATCTCTGTTTACAACCCGAAAACTTGTCTATTTTCTCTTTCACGGGTTTACTCCGGATTCGAGACCCATTCGAGCTCGATTGCGGTTTCAATCGCGTCTCGAGAGCCTCCGCCAATATATTGCTACCTTTTGAGTTTCACTGCTCCAAGTAATCGCGAAATATTTCACGAGAAATATCTATATTAGAACCGTTAAAAAGATATTAATAATCTAAAGCACTTTGAATCGCTAACGAGGAAACTTGGATATACTAATTGTTTTACAATACTATAACCAACATAACGTTTGAGTACATGTAATTGAGATCTAAATGCGGAAAATTGAAAAATATTATACAGTTTGTTGAACAGAAGGACCTAATATTTTAAACGCTAATTACTGATTATAAAACTCTGAGAAAGTTGATTATAGATTTTACGTTGATCAAACGTAGAACTACGTACTGCCAACTCTTAAAGTTTTTAATTTGTATTTTTTAACGTTCTATGGATATACTGAAATCTGCTTTTAACAGAAAACACAGAAGAAGGTTCCTCTGAAAACACAAGAGTTCAGAAAATACAGTTGATATTGCAACATCTGATTTCTTATTTTTTATTCGTATCGTATCGTATAACTCGTTCCTAAAAAAGTTCTTTACTGCTTCTATGCTACGTTCGAACACAATGTTCACAGAGAGGAGTCTTCATTGTAGGTCAAACATAAGCTCCATTGTGCATAAAGTGAGAACTTCCAAGCATAAAAAGATTCATTACAATTATGGCGATTAAAGCTCGACACGTTTCGGGCTTTTAAATCCTTTTTAACGATTGTTATCTTCTTTATATGACGATAAATTTTTCAGATACAACGTTCAATCGTATTTTTTCATCTTTTGATATAAATAGGAAATTTATTTAATACGATCATAACACACTGTTATCTTATTGTATATTTACATTTGAGAAGAACAGAGGACGTTTCATCTGAATTTATGGGAATAAAACTGAAAAATGTAAGTAGAAAGAAAAAGCAACGTTGTGTTGATGCAACATTTTATATGTAATTTCTTTTTAATGAATTCACATTATTGAATTCATGTTGTGATTATGAAAACGAATTTCAATAATTTCTCGATACTTTTCTTTGTTGCTATTTCTCTTCTTCTATTTGGATCCTACAATTTTATCAAATTTGAAAAATTTCAAGTACTTTATAGTGTTATGATGAACTATATTTTTTTCAAACCATAAAATTTCTTTTTATGATTACCTGACAAAACAGCAACTTTTTTCGTGCCCGTTCAATAATATTGCGTTTACACAATTTCTCTATATATTACTTTACTGCTCAACATGAATAAAAAATAAATAAATTCTACTTTGGTACTGGATACCGCAAAATGAAATACAATATAGAATAAAAGTTTAAATAAAGTTTGAGTATACATTCGTCACAACAACTTTAGGCGGATAGTGTAAAACATAGTTAAAATAAATGACGAATTCCATCCGTTGTGGAGTATTAGTTGCCGTAACGATCGAACCGAGCCATTTTCATTTGCATAACCACAACCTTTGACTACGTTTCAGTGTTCTCCTTTGTTCAATTCGACCACGGGTGCAAGTAACAGAATGGTTCTCTTGAATAATTCATGGAAAAAGAATTTGGTATCCTTGTAACTTTCTCTCCATGTTCTCGAATATTTCATCGTTAAAAGAAGATGTTCCTTCCATTTATGAGATTATTTGTGATAGTCGAACATTCTCGGGAATACGAGCAAAAGCATTCGGCTTTTAAGTTCGCCCTCGAGCAGTGTTTTAATATGCAGAAAGCAGGATTGCTTTTGTGATTAAACTTAGTCCTATGGAAGCGTTTCTTTGAAACGGTACTTACACAGAAACCGTTCACGTGGAACGTAAGATAAGAAATTTCAAGAGAGATAATGTAAGATCTGATTCATGCTACTATTTCTTCGTTTTAAGCGTTTTAAAAAATTTTACGTATAAGGTTTTAGTGAACTGCTGATAGAATTCAAGTGAAGTTAACATTCGGATTGAGAATCTCTTAAATAAAATAATTTCTTTATTTAGGGATTTTCCGTTTTTCTGAAAGTAAATTATATCATATCTACATTTGCAAGGATTAAGATCGGCACAAGCGGGATTTATTTGTTTCTATCCACTTTAATTTCGAAATTACGAAAATTTCTGATTTAGAAATGACGTTAAATACTGAAGGAAAAATAAATTCCTTTTTTCTTTACTCACCTTCCTACCTTTTCGGATTTGTTATCGCAGCATCCTCTTCTATTTTTTCTTTTAACGACCAATGTGTTTGCATGTCTCTTGTACCATTTTCTCTCTTCGAAACTCCGTTGAAATTTATCGTACAACGAAATAGTCTGTATGTCATAAATTTTCAAAGAAATGTGAACGGCACTATAAGTCGCGTGGTTATGTTCAATCGCGATCACAGATATATGTTTATATATATATATATATAGAACGTATGAACATCAAAGTACAATCAACTATTGTGAATTCACGGGATGATAGTTGGCGGACTCGTACCGACGGGACTGCGCTTTATTTTTATTCCAGCACGTGGTATAGGTATGCGAATTACCCCGGGCGAGAAACCTCGGCTCGGAGACGAGTGTAAAATGTACTTAGACCGTAGTTCTTGAACCGCGTTTGTCATTTCAACGAGCTCTCTTTACGATGTCTCCTTAATTCCGTAATTAACTAGGCTGTGTGGAGCCACCGAGCAAACGCCAATTAGCTTCCATGTAAATTCCATTCATGAAATAACTCCACTCGTCGATCTATCCGTGATATCGTCGCGTATCTTTTGTCTCGTTCCTTTCAACAGTTTCTTCTTTCCAACATCTCCCTTCGCAATTTTGGGAGTATCGATTCGAGTTCGCGTTACAGGATAATTTTGTAACTGGGACAACCGGATGAACTTTTGAAAAATACCCTCGAATGTTTTCCTCAGTCACTCGTCTAGACCCGCTTTGAAACGTCTCTTCTGTTTGATATTTTTAATGGATGCACACCGTTCTCGTCTGTATGCCGGTAAATGATTCTAATTACGTTGCAGCGCGATGTTTTCACAGATCGAACATGTATTTTCTGCGAAAGAACAACTCAGATGTCATATCGTGTTTGGTCGAGGGAAAAGTTTCATTGAGAGCCAAGCTAATTCATCAATAACTTATGCAAGTGTTATGTCGATCATTTCTACGATTCCTTTCTTACGAATATAACTTTTCTTTTTTCGAATTTGATTCAACAGAGCTGCGTCCATTAAATGTTTTTATAGGAATTTTGTTGTATTTTCTTACAGTGTGCAAATTTTTCTCACGAGTATTATAATGAAAGTTCGTTCTTTTTTTTTATTATTAACTAGCTTTCTATAGCTACTTACTTAGCTAATACTTAGACACGTCGATCTTATTTAGCAATTTATCGTAGATTAAATTACACGGGAATTTCGTTACATTATAATATAATCAAATAAACCAGAGTCATTTCGCAATAGCGATCGATTGCTCCAATTTTGTATGTTCATTCCGAATTTCCAGATGCTGTTTATTTGCATCGATTGTATCTACATTATTTATCGCTTCGCACTGTTTATGCCCACTATATTTATTTATTCATTATACTTATGAATATTCTGTACATATTTTTGTTTCACACTTGGTTCCATAGAATTCTTATATCTTAATTTAATAGTTTAATTTAATAGCTTGAAGATTTTAGAAAGGAATTTTGATATTTGACATCAATTTATTCCTTTGTATAAAATCTACGAAGGTGGAAGAAAACTGTTTGTTCGTGGTTTAATAAGAATGCAGAAACACGATTTATATGTGTTTTTGAAAACGATATTCGACTAATATCATTAATATTTCTACGATAAATTTTGAGAGAGACAGTTATTTATCTCGTAGAAATGCTGAGAAATGCCTCAAGAAATCTTTCAAGATATAAATATCCTGCAGGTTTCTTTCCTCGATGAAATGTTTATGATCTTCGTATTCATTCAAATTCTTAAACTCTCATAAAATACGAGACAAAATTGCAAAATATAAGCTTCACTTTTTCATCGATACTGCAATATCGAATCTTTATTCCGTCTATTTTGCAGCACTATTTTTCAATCATGTTTCTCTTTATTTTTATTATTTTGCGGTTTTACTATGTTCGAGTAATCAACAAATGGAAGTGTTTTACTCGCCTAATTCCCATTCCCTTAAAACGAGTCCAGTGGAATTAAATTTTATGGTCCGCTTAACTCCTGCCTTTTCTCACACGATTCAGCGTTTCATCGCGGAAGGAAGCCACTAAATCTACACTGGATCATCGTCGGATCGTAACTCTTCTCTGTCCCACCATCGGAAAACGATTCCCACCCTTTCAACCACCTTACGAGACACGCGTTGCTCACAACTTTTGAACTTCGTCGTAGAAAGCACGAGGTGGAAAGCGCGATCACTAGGTGTTTCTAAAGCGGCCAAGCAGAGTAGATATTTGTCGGTTTATCGAAGGTTGATCCTTCTGGCGGTATATTCAGTGTCTCCTAAGGTATCACAGAGTGCTTGACAGAAAGTCTTACGTATAAACTGAAATAAATAGAAAGGAAAGAAAACACCGAACCGATGGAAACTGAATCGCTCACTAAATCATCGCGCGATGATCGAAGACGCGACGCTGATCGTCAATGTTTCAACCGCCACGATTTTCTTCTCTGTTCATCGTTTCCTGCGTCTCTTTAACGAGATCCGGTCCCCCAGCCTTGTCCTCGTTCACCCTGGATGGGTGCTGGTTGTTCGCCGGAGAAGGAAAAACGGCTGGAAACGCTACTAAATCACCGTCAGGATCAGGACTCGGGGGACGACGATCAACGATGCCGCTTGAGGGAGTGTCTCTACTCCTCCAGCATCACCTGTTGGTATCGTATCCCGGTCACGGGCTATACAGGGTGGCAAGGGGAAAATCTGCTCGAGCTAGACGCCGAAAACACGCTTGCGCGAACGCAGATCGATGTGTTATATCGCAAGCTCTCTTATACGGATCCTCCGCTCTAGCTCTGTCTCCTTCTTCTGAACGTTCGTTGCGAATGAGACGTGACGCGACGTCGACGCTTATCGTCGATTTGACGAGTGCTGTTGTGTTTATCGGACATTGATTTGTATCTTCCTTTTTTTTGCTTCTCTTCATTTTTTGGGTACAGCTCGATAAAACCTTTCTGTTCTTTGGTCCTCGTTTCGAGCTGAAGTTGGAATTCGATGATTAAACCAGATTGATGACTTTTGGGAAAATTTTGGTTTAATTATTAGTACTGTAATTTGGTTTGTTTTATTGATTCAGTTATTTGAAAATGTTTTATTAATAAATAATTTCAGTTATTTTGCGATGTTTCTTTTACGTTGCTACTTTACCATATTATTCCATTCGTTTTCAAGCCAACCTTTTTTTTCTGTTTCAAAGCTTTCCAGAATTTCAGAAGAATGTGGTAGATATAATTGATTTCATGTTTCAATTTTATTCTATTTTTCTGGAGCATTAAAACTCTTTGTTTATTGAACCAAGAACGAGATTGAGATTAAATTTCAAAAACTGTATATTCAGTCCGAAACGAAATGCCATGATACATTATACGTTTTTAAGCCACTATTAAAGTCGGAGTTAAAGTTGAAAGAAACCAAACTTTGGTAAAAATTCAATTTAATATATAATATATAATATAATTACTCGATACACATGATATTTTTGTTAGTATAGGTGTTTTTAGTTCAACATGTTTCGAAATTATTCCTTTATCAAATGTTTTTTAAGATATGCAAAGAACTGTATATTCTTTAACTAATCGATTTTCCGTTATCGATTCTTATATTTTTCTTTGCGTTTCGTTTCAGAGACGGATGACTTCTTTCGACAAGAAATTGTTGATCAAGTCCATTGGCTCGTAAAAGCTTAGCATACTACTACTACGTATACTTACATTTTATCCCTTTAACAGTTTCGATATGTTAGTACTATTTATACGACATTTATTAGACTCAAGAAGATTTGGTTTGAAGAAAATTTTTTAAAGGATTAAGCGAGAAGAATTCAATATGCATCAATCGTATAACGTTAATATTATACGTTTAACGAATTATTGTTTCGTATTTATGAATTGTCAGGGAGAAAAATGAAGAAATTCTTTTGTCACTGTATCGACTAGTTTTGTAAATAATGTTTATTAGATAATGCGTGCTTACGAGTATTAGGTAACATAATGTATTCTACGGTCCTTCATAGAAGGTGTACAAATCATTGTTCCAGCAATGTCTTCTAGATTAACATAGATAAAATCATCATCGTTGTCATCGCTATCGCCTTTGTCCTTGTTCGATTCGTTAAATCTATTTCTCTCGCCTGAGTTTGTTACCGTGCGAGCCATTTATCTTGATCGACACTTAAAATCGAATCTGTTTGTCAAACTCCGAGACCATTACTCGCACTTTTGTTGAATTCTCAGAAATTTTTCCCGCATCTCACGGCAAATATCTTAAAATATCGAAGCGTCAACGGATAGTAAAAAAAAGTTTCGCGAAGTCAGTAAAGCCGACATGTGCGTGTGGGAAAAGATATTCTTCTGGATGGATCTTTATCTGTTTATTTAAGTACGAGGTTTATTCTTCAGGTTTGTAGTATCTTTTACTTCAAAGAGTTAGAACTTTAATCTAGTTTAACTCACGTTCTAAGAAAAAAACTATTAAACAAGATCGACTACATCGTGCAACGTGATGAATCACTTTGTTGAACCGAATGGTGTGCTCTTCCTCAAAATCAAGCTGATCAAATAAATATTCGGGCGCGATAGAAACGCGCAGTTGGCCTCCGATTTCTAATAAACATCATTCGATTTTAGTGTTCCGTTACACGAGTCCACGATGATCGATTCAACATTCCCGCGAGTCTTTCAACATCAAACAAACCGAAGTCCCTAAAATTATAATAGCTTATACACGATCTAGGGTTCATCACTTTGGGTATAACTAAAACTGTTGATAAATAACGTATCACGTTTGGATGTTTTCTTTTTCTAAATTCGTCAGGGCCATTCGGAGCGTATATAGCTCGTGAAAAATTGGCCTGACGATTCTTTTAAAAAATGCTCGATTTCTTTCATTTTCCTTTACGTTCGCTCAGTCACTTTTCTACCTCATTCGCATTCTGCATTCATCCTTTACTTCTATATATATATCTATATTTGTTTTGTTTTATTTATATAATATATATAATATATATTTTTATGTAGGTAATAGCAAGTAACTTAGTCTTATGTGTCCGTTTCACGTTCGTAATTATAGCAATCTCGAGTCGAATGGAGATTAATTTATTTACGCACGGGATTCTGCATATTCTCACCATTTCATGTTCATAGGATTGTATGTCGTGTACGTGTACATGTATGCGTGCGTATTCCCCAATGATTGTATAAGATCGTGTAAATGTTTGTATTGTATACATGCTTGTAAACGTACTATTTTCCTTAGGTAGTAGGTATCAATAGTGTCTCTTCCTTGTAGCGTTAATAATTAATTTATTAAAACTTTCTATATCATTTTAATCCTCATAGTCTCTTTAATAATCGCCTATACATTCCATCTCGTTCTCTCCCTTTTCTCTCCCTTCCTTATCATCATATGTTTTCTTTACAATCTCTCTCTCTCTCTCTCTCTCTCTCTTTCTCTCCCTCTCTCGCTCTCTCGTAAATAGCTGCCCTTTTATTTCGTAAACTCTCTCTTTTATTAGTTTAAATTCATCTAAAAAGATTTTCGCGTGCAGTGTTTGTCGAATAGCTCGAGAATCGGTTTTATCATAACAACAAACTTGTATACTTCCATTTATTTAAAAAATGTTTATTTCAAAATTCGTCTACTTGATAATTTTCTATTTAAAAAAGTATAATTCAATCGTAACAAACAACTAGTTGAGTTAATGAAAATAATAAACATGATATAAACAAAAATGCTTTATTAATGGTTTAAACAGGATAGATTGCCGCAAGTTGAAGAAAAGAAAGATAAAAAATATTTGTAGAGTACATTTTTAATATTGGAAAACGTATGTTTCTATATGGATTGGGCTGGTCTAAGTTTAGCTTTTCTTCTCATCTATATTGCATCCTGATCTGATTGCATCGAAGCATTATTAGACAATCTAAAATCATCAAATCTTATACACTTTTCTCGAGCGTTCGACATTATAACAGTTTAAATTTAAGTAGACAAATGAACGAAGTATCAGCATTATGTTTTCCAAGTATTTAATCGGTTCCAAGTCTAAAAGTGGCAATTGTTGAGAGTTTAAACATTAAATATTAATTTGAATTTTTATTAAAAGTAACTTATAAATCTTCAAACGCTAAAACTCTCAAAGGAGAAAGCTGGAATGAAACAACTTTAAGGGAAAAGGAAACGTTAGAGACGAGAAAATATCTAGAAAAGAAAGCAGCCTACAAATTCAATCATTTAGGTAATAGTTTATAAATATCTAAATTATCTAACGATTATTATCTTTACCGAATAAATAGGGAAAACACAATTCTGCAACTTCGTTCAATTTATCTCTTCATACGTACATTGGCTACAAATTTTTTCGCCACGAATGGTCGTAAGTATTACATTCTCGAGGAATAAAGTGAAAAATTGTAGCCAAGATCAGACAGAAACGGCTTCAAGTTTTCTCAAGTTTCGGTTTTTGAAACTGGTTCTCTTGCACATCCCCTGTTATATACATCTGTGGATTACACGTCGATATATCCTATTTACATGCGCGTGTCTCGTCTGTCTTGCCAAACTTGCCCTTTTGTGCGTTTGGACATGTCGGTTGTAATTGTATATAATATAGTAAGTTACAATATTATTAATCTGAGTTTCTAGGCAGTTGTGTGTTGTTTATGTTATGTACGTTAAGATTTATCTCTAAGGTTCTTCTGTTTCTCTTTCTCACACTCTCTCACACTGTTTCTCTCTCTGTCCGAACGTTTTACTTTCGCCCTTTACACGAACAATTGATTTTGGCCTCTGTTTTCTTGCTAAATCGGTTCAGAAAAGGAAAGTTCATCTACGCATGCGTGCTTGATCGTTTCGCTACTTAATTCATAGAAAATGAACACGTTGAACAGTTTTCGTTCGACGTTCGAGCCTTTTAAAAAGATCTTTCAGCGTATCGATACTCGACTCACAAAAGAAAATCATCGATAAATAAAATTTGTAAAAATAAGAATTCGACTTGATTCTCACGCGAGAATAAAAAAATGTAAACAAATGTTTGCCTTTATCTTCTTGAAATGCTCGAAACATCGATTTCCTTCAACTCGTTCGATATTTCTCTTGATTATTATACGACGATTTATGTCAACCGTATCCATTTCTCATTCTTCCACTTGCACCCATGTACTCACGCACGCTCGCAATGATTATCTAGAGTTTCCTCCCTCACGAGTCGATTCGAAATTAATTTCTTTTCGGCATCTCACGCGGCTTCGAAACCCATCTTCGGCAATTTTTTTTTCGCCTCGAAGGAAAAACGTGATCTCTTCTTCCCCCTTATTTTTTCTCCCCATTTTTTTCTTTATACAAAGAATACACCGTTGCGGCTATACGAAACTAGAACGGTATCATTTTGTCTACATGTGAATAATTCCATGAGTCGTGTGGTTGTAACGCTATCGTAAACACAAGAGTGAGTCTTATTTCCATCTCCATGTCCCGATCAATGGTATTGAGCAATGTACTGCCGTCGAATCAATCGTTTGAGAAATATACTTCGTCTCCCTCGAACATCGTTCATGAAAAATTTTGAACAGCTATAAATAATGTACCATCGTTGATAGAATGTCGGAATCAAAGAAGCGAATCAAATACGAATTTCCTTTTCTTTTTTAGCATTCGAAGAATTTACTGTTCTCGACGCCAAGTATTTCTCAAAGAATCGATCCAATCAATATTTTTAACGTGCTAGACTTACTCTTTACGAATTAGAAATCGTAAATATCGTCCTATTGGTCTTTTACACTACTTAATCGTTCACTACGTGGCGGTTATCAGTGTTATTGCTGCTAAGAGTTCGTTCAACAGGATCCTGCTGTCTCGCTAAGGTTATTTTATCGGTAGACAATAAATTCTGCTTGTCGATTTGAAATTGTTATCCTTGTCAACGCCGAAGAAAACGCAAGCGTACGTATTTTTACTTCGAGGAAAAAGCTTCCACTAACGATCGTACTCAAGACCTTTCGCTTCGTGTAAAGTAATTAACGATCATTCGCTGTATAAACCGATAGCCTTTAACGTAATTGTTGTTCTCGATGTCCTTTGCATTTCGCGATATATTGTGTATATTTGAGGGACTCAGTGAAAAAATGGTACAAGCGAATTTTTTTTTCGGCACTAAATAGGACAGAAATATGAAGAAATGATATCTGCGTTTATGTAGAACGTAGAAGATTTTGCTATGAATAATCAAACCTTTATAGGTATAATAACGAGTATTGTTATTGTGTATAGTTGAAAGAATAGGAGTAGCAGAGATTTGTTTTAGCTAATACGTATTATAACAAGTGATAGTGCAAGTACTTTGGGTATTTTATATACTTTTTATGTATTAAATGTATTCTATTCATTTTTGCATTTTTAAATTTCTCATAAATGCATAAAAATCCGCAATCTAACGACGTGTCTTAGTTATAAGCATATGCATTTCTCTATTAGAATTTAATTTTATTTATAGTTTTCCTAATTGAGAATTTTTTCGTTCGTACTAGTTTTCCTCTGAACCCTTCTTTTAATCCTGTCGAATCTATAGACGATATATCTCTTAAAATTTTCTTTTGTACAAAACGATACTTAGTTGTATTAGATTGTTCAATAATTTTGTATAGCGATCCGTGTTTACTTTTCATGATGTATTTTATGTACGTATTGGGTAAGCGACTAGAATGACTAATCTTGTGGCATAGAGTTGAAGAAAAGATATGAAGAAAATAAATGATAAGTAGTACCCAATAGTGCAATAAGTTTTTGATTAAATGCGATAATATTAAGCTAACTAGAAATACTAATGTTTTCGAGATGTAAAACGTTATAAATACGAGACACAAGAATCTCAACAAAAAGTAAAGATTTAATTAATGACGTTAATTGACGACGAATTAAACACGCAAGATATATCGTCCAAAGTGTTGCAGAAGCATCGTGTGGCGAGATATTTTGTCCTTAAATGCGTCTGTGGATACAAATGGGTTGATACAGAACGAATTTTTGTTAATTCCTTCACCACGGATTAATTTTCTACCAGAGTCGTAGAATGGTGCTGCGAGTTGTCGAAGGCGCCTTGGTTTCTTTTATATAATATATGTATATAATATATATATATATATATGTATAGTCGTTAACAATGTTAATTACAGGTACCTAAAAATTTCTCGCACGCGTTCCCCACGTCGGAAAAAAGTAAGAAAAGTCGAAATGTTCGTACAAGCTAGGACAGTCTACGCTAGTTTTCGGTATCATTCGCATCTTTTGATTTGCAGTGCGTTTTTTGCCATTCTTCTTTGTGTCTTATTTTCACAATCGAGCGTTCCGTTTGCTACCTACCGGTGATACTTATCGTGATATTACAAAGTCGATAATGGAAAAACGTCGTTACGAAAAAATCAAAGACGCTTGCGAGAATTTCGTTGAGTAAACGCTAGGGAAATCGGTGTAATATTTGATGTATGCGAGCACGACGTTATATATATTTACAGTGTCTGCAATAATAGTAATTGATCCGATATTATTTCCCAATGTTTCACAACGCGTTTCACTTCGCAGCTCAGCTTTTGCCTCGTTCAAAATTTTCGCATCCTTCTTTTCTTGATCCTCAGCGCGTATCGTAGATTTTCGGATGACTTAGGACAATGTCCGAGAGCGATTGGCAAACCAGATGAAATATTTGTTTAGTACTTGCTCACTGTCTCTAATTTAAGTTACATCCCAAAAGAAGTTCCCTTTTCTAGATATGTAGAAGTATTTTCTACGTGTTCTCATTCCCGAGTCCTCGGTTTTATTTTACGATTTATCGACTAAAAAGTTTATTGCTACGTCTCGACTACTATATCGAAAAGGGATTTCGGCAATTATAGTTTCTCATGTCATAATGATTCAGTATAAATTGGCTTGGCAGTGTTTCATATTGGTGAGCATAATAAATAGACCTGCCAATTTATCCGGATTTTCAATGCTTGATCTAATTTAGATAATATTCAAGTATCCAACATTAACGTCATTACGCCAAAATGACCAAGCTAAGTAGAGATTTGATTAAAAATTTCATATTAAATTTAATCTTCTATCGAAAAAGGAAATTTTAGATACAAAAGCATTTAGTATAATTTAAGACTATTCGGTTATTAGTTGAATTTTCTACTTAATTTTCTAGTTAAAGAAAGCTGCCTGATACAAGGATGTTTCATATAGATTGAAAATTATCCACTTTGATTGGAATCTAAAGAATTTAGAAGAATTTAGTTATTTAAAATTCAAATGTAACACTACTATAAAAAGCTAATTATCTCATGTGTGTTTTCAATAACGCCCAGTATGCATATACATATGTATGCAAATCTAAATAATGATAATTGAATAGCGCAGTTGATTCTATGAAATATTCAATTTTTTATATAAATATTAATTGAATATTCGAATATTATCGATATCCGGATATTCGCAGTCCTAACAAGGTATTTCGTTTACAAATGAACCAGCAGTTGCGTTAAATAATTGCGTCATGCATGCGTAATAGAAGCCTCGTTATAACAAACGTTATAAGAACATTTTTAAGGATTTCAGTCGGAGGTTGGAAACGTTTAATAAGTGACGAACAAGTCTTTCCTCTTAATGGTCTTTGGTGACGAACTCTAAATGACAAAAATTCTTTGCCATTTGTAAATATAGAAACTCTAAAAGCTTTAAACAATCGTATATACGTAAATATTGGTTTCTGTGATCTGGTTTCAAAATTTCTAATTAAATGTTACAAAAGTTTCATTATTTTCTCGCCGATTTTTCTAGTTCTTCCTTTTTTTTTCTTTTTTGGTTTTTCTTTAATTCCTTGGTCTTAAGCGCACTTGTTAAGTTGACAAGGAGCAAGCATTCAAATGATTATCTGCGTCTTTAAGGGTATAATCTTCATATCATTCGTATTAAAAAAGAAAGTATATCAAGGATAGGTGTAATATTTGGGAGATTCGTCTATTTTATATAGTAGTTATTTCGAATATATCCTAATTGCTCCTCTATGTCAAGGATATTATCATGCAGTTGTAAATTACAAAATAAAATTTATCAAATCATTCAACGTTAAATCATGATTAATAGATCTTTTCTCTGATTGACATTTGAACGCGTGCCACCTAGTATCCATCGCTTGAGATCTTATATAATTATTCCAAGGTAGAAGTATCGAAAAACATTTACTGGAATTCTGTCAGGATAATACCGAGGGAACGTTTCTTAAAGAGTATCCTCGTTCGAAAGAAATTCTTCCTAGCAAGCATTTTTGGCCGCCTCGATTGTCCGCATCATTACACGCTATTCATTCAGGAACGCTTTTTCTTACGCTTATAAGTATTCATCTATGAATATCTTCAGGACGAGCTCAGATTTCTGTATAAAATTTCTATGTAGATGAACACGCTAATAAATACGATTTATGCTTGAGTATTTATGGTTGAATATATTTATGTTTTTATAAATTTCAACAGTTTCAGTGTTAACACTTTTATAAACGAAATAAAACAAATGTTCGCGGTTTCTCAGTAAAATTCCTTTGGGAGGTAATACAGGCGCAGTGTGTATCAAAAAGCTGATTTCCGTAGATGCAATCGATACAAGGAAACAAATAAAAAGTTCTCAATAATTATATATCTGCTTGATAGTATGGACGGACGTATCCAGCTATTAAAATAGCAGCAAATTAACCATTATACGTTATACAGATATGTTCTTTCAGCGAAGTGCGACAACAATATGAGGAACAAGAAGTTTGTTCATAAAGTTAGTCAAAAATGGCCCAAAAAAATACAATCGCATAATTCATGGCGGCGCGACGTGTGAATGAGAGGAGAAAAAGATAAGGAAGGAAATTGAACTTGTCCTGAAGATGATCGTTCAACACATGGTCTCGATCTTATCAATTTTCACAGATGGAACGTACGTTCTTGTTCAATTTTTCATCTTTCATAAGGCGTGATCGAGTTCCCCGGAGAACTCAAAAAGATGTTTTCAGGGAAAAACGATCTTTCAGCTGATCCAGTCCGCACGTTTACAGGGTCCTATAGTTCCATGAGACGTGTCGAATCTTCGGCGATCGTAGAAAATCGAGGAATCCTGCTGTGAATGTCCTCAAAGAAGATCAAGACGCTCCGTAGACGCATGCGGAGTTGTCAGGTGGACTGATTTTCTCCACTGGCAATACTGCCGCTCTGTGCCATTCGTCGCGCACCTAAAATTCCATTTTTTTTAAATCCATAGAGTTAATAGCTAAGAACGTACGGCAATATACATAAATATTGATAGAATTTAAATAATAATCTCGCGTAGAATGCAAATTTTAATTGCTTTGGAATCTTTGAATTATTCAACGTTTTATAAGTAACAAGCTCGAGGTTATAACTTTTTGAATATTTTATGATAAGGACATTTTGTTTATCTTAGATTCCTTATTATTTTAGCTAGTTTTGTTTTTAAAGTTTTAGTTGGTTGTTACAACAAATTTTATCCGGTAAATCTTATAAATCGTAATAAACAAATAAAGATAATTTCCATGTTATATTCGGAATACGAATTTTTAATATAAATTTATATTATATGTACTGTAGTATAAACTTATCCATTCCATCTATTCCTCTTGAGCAAGTATATCTCCTATACAATTAGCACAAATCTTATTTTACTCTTTGATTATATCCATTTTAATTAATTGGCAAGAAATATAACTCACCTGCTCGACCTTAGCGAATACCCTCAATAAATTGAGGCCAGCTAGCTTTTTAATGTCTTCCTCCGTCCACGTTGGATCCTCCAGCAGAGTAGCCAACAATTGCGGATACCTCGAAACATCCTCCAAGCCGGTAGGAGTGCTGAAAAGCGCATCGATAATCGCAGTGTCGGTTTATTTGATTCATAATGACCTCTATCATTCAGAGAATAGATGTTCGACACTAAAATTCGTTTCAGCAGTCTCGTATCAATGGAAGCAATTTTACGATTTACGCGTTCGCCTAAGTGTTCATTGTGTGTGCCAGTGAAATGTTGGCAAACTCCCTCTCCATAGATACAACAGTAATTGCTTCATTGAGCCGAGTATCGATAATGATTATTCTCTGAATGCGCGTTGTTGTGCCGAGGATACTCGAAAGATAATTACAAATTTATCCCGTCGAAGCCGGCTCCTATTCCAACGTGATCGATCCCCGCCACCTTTCGAATGTGATTGATGTGTGCTGAAACAGCATGGTCGTCCTTAATAAACTTGGTCGCGCCGTGGCATTTGAAATGTGGATTTTATTATTTTCAACCTGCACCGTCATTACTGTACTCCATTTGAACAAAATGCGTTTCTGCTTGATTGTTAATTGGTCCCGGCGCGCGTGTTAATCAGTTTCACATTAATTTACGTGAACGCGATCGAACAGAAGAAATGAATCATTGTCCAGCTCGAATATAAATGTGTTTTACCAACATAGTAGAAGTCAATCCATTCTTATATTTATTGTTTTATATCATTCCTTTCGATAGGAATGTCGCGTGTTCATTTCGCCGAAGTTCGGACTGGAGAGATTTCCGAGGTAATTTTTCGGAATTTCAAGGATTCTAACTTCCAATTATTTTTGAATTCTCAGCTCCTACACAGAGCACGGTGATCTCAATCTTTCACTCAACAGTCCAATTATAAATTATATTATCTTGCGTACTTCGCAAATCAGTTCACAATCGATGTTGAATTTTAATTTTTACTTTTTAGAAATATCCATATTTTCAGTATTTGCAAAGGTTTGATAACATTTATCGAAATAATAAATTCAGTATTCGAAATTAAATGTTTTTATATCAAACAATCGTGATTTGTAAAATGGACCATGTTATTGCGTAGTGGAAAGGATTTCAAAGCTAACAATTGCAATGCAGTTTCTCCTACAGCCGACTATTGCTTTAAGTAAGAACGAAATAACATATCGATGATGCTTTACGTACCAATAACGTCTTTTATGGTGGCTGTACTGTTGCACGTTATGAAGTATGTATAAAACGGAACCATTGCTACACCGCCATTTTTAGCCTGCAAACAGATGTATTAACCTGAGATATGCCAAAATTGTACAGCTCTGAATATTATTCGCGCAAAGAGAAGCGATTGTAAAATGGTGCGGAGAAGAATAAAGCGGTTATTTCATTTTCTGCGAATATACAAAGGCATTGGATTTTTATTGTGTTTTCAAAAAATTCTTCTCATTCCTGCAATATACATATGGACTGTTTCAAAAGATGTATATAGGTAAAAAATTTAGAAAGCTGCTGGTAGTTTGTAAAATTCATAAATAGAGTCGACAAAAAGCTATCAATTTCAGAGTATGTGGTAACTGTTGAGATCAATTTGTGGAAAATGCGCATATCGTTCGTAATTCAATTCGTTATTTATGTAGGATAACAGTTTTCGGATAAATTTAATAATTTATCTTGACGTACTGTATTATTTAATTTACAAAATGTATCTACAGAACGCAATAGCGCACAATTAACGAAATCTTTAAACAAAAATTACATAGATCGTCCGAATAAAGTATCCGAATCTGTAAATTCAATTCTCCAATTGTCAAATCTGAAAAGCACAAGATGCTATGATAAAGTATTCGCGTGACACGCAAGCTTTCGTAAGCTACAGAAAGTAACGGTTTACATCGATTCGTAGTTTACGATTTCTCCGCTTCAATCTACGATTCGAATGTTCTACGCCGTTGGACGATATTAAAAAAGTTGCGATTCGAGACGGCATACTTTCTGAAATGCGACTGGGAAACGCACGTTGAAATTCGATGAGCTGGTCGCTTGCTCAAATCTGGGACGCATTCGTAGCTTTCCATATTGATTTCGTCCAGAGTCCTTTTTCAAAAGACAAACGGAAACGACTTTGGCTACCATCAGAATCATCTGTTTCCACTTGCTTTTATGTTCCTGTTCTTATAGCGTTGGTAAAGGGGACATCTGAAGATCTGCACGCAATCGATATTATAGGGTAACAAAGAAATCGGTGGTTATGTCGCAAAAAGTTTACGCGTTTGTTCTTTCTCCGGAAGTTTTATTTACTATCTAGTATAACTACGTTAGATTGTAAAAGGAACAACTTCCTCGTTGTTAGATGACCGAGTCATTGATAATTTTCTATTTCAAGCCGACTTCTTGAAACATTTAATTTCTTTAGTTGTGTGATTTTTTTCAGTAGACCAGTGGTATGGGTCTTGCGGTCAGCTCTTGAATTGCTCGCCAATAAAATTCGAAGAAATCGTAAAGTTACTCCAGAGGAATGCAATTTCACTTCCATTCCACGGAGACGGTACACATTGCATTGAAATTTTAATACCGCCAACTGCTATAAATCATATTCCTCGCTTACTAGGATTTTTGAACAATTGATTCGAAATTCCATGAAACATTTAATATCCACGACGCGACGTGTCCGCGCGTCGTGTCATCGGAAATCGCCGTGTTTCCCGATACAAAATTTTGCTTTTTCGAATTTTGCCATAGTACAATGAAAACGTTTCTCTCGCTTGACGTTATAAAGTTCGTTCACCAGTGCCCGTCGCGCTTAAATTTGGCATGAGGTTGCTTTACTCCTTTTCGATGCTATTTACATGAATATTCATTTGATCTATCCAATTTTAATTTGCGTCATTAACCAATAATTTAGCAGCTTAAGCAGAATTTATAAGTGGAATTTACGTTACTCGCATATGTTAAGATTAGCATTACGAGAAATTATTTAAAGCTACTCTGCAGATTCCCTTATCAATTTGCATGATAGAGATTTTGCGGATTTTACGGTACAGTAATCGATACACTCTAATTAGAAAGAAAAGTTAGCTATAGACATAGAATCGGTACGAAAGAAGCGCGATAAACTACTCTAATTTCCTCCATTTAGCTGACCTCTATATTCCTCGTTCAACTTAATTTTATAATCCGGTCCAAGATAGCAACGCAGCTACATCTGGCCGATTCGTCAATGCCGAACTTTTGATGAAAATCTAAAGAATCTCCTAAAGTACCGGACCGATCTTTATCCGTTTCGGTTAACACGAAATGCTTGGAGCTAGTGCGCCATGGCCATCCAGTTTTATCAGGACCTTTTTATCTCTACCTCCTATCGACAATTACTGAATGTGCCAATCGAGAGAAGAGACAATGCCCTCCTGTCTAGTCGATACCTGACCTGACTTAAACTATGAAGTAGCCAGCGTTAATTGGGGCAGCAGTGTGGCACAGCTAATAACATGTTACCAGACAGGCCATCGTTCGGCCTCTGATTGGTGTAACTCATCCCCTTGTCGCTTCGTCATGATCGAGCCAGTATTGATTGGTACCGGTGAAGCAAATAAGAAACACATATTGATTCTCTCTCGTAAAGATACAATTAGCAGGGATTTTAATCAAACTAATTGGATTAGTAGATATTGCTTGCCTCTTAATATCCGACTGTGATTTGATTTTCATATAATTCAAATTTTATTTTAAGAATATTTATATAATGTTTTACTGTTTCTTTTTAAATTCTTTGTCAAGTTCACATTAAAAATTCGATTATTATCGATACGACAATACTATTACGAATTTTATACAAAAAGACTTTCCATATACAAAAAAGAATTAATAATTGCCAGTCGAGTGCACGAACGCATGGTTAAATGGAATTTAAGGCATTGTTGTCGTCGTCTCAAATTTAATCCGATAGATTAGCTTGAAGCATCGACACAGGGTAATTGTCATTTCGACGTCAGTGATTGGCAGGCGCAGCGATAGGATTAAATTTTAATCGAGCTTTGCACGCGAGACTTAATCACTTACAATCAGTTTACCCAATGTTGTGTCGTTAATGTGAAATCACTTACGAATCCAATAATTGTGGAAGCTTGGCCACACGGTACAGCGTAAATTACTGAGAGAGTTTTGTGCTTCGAATGAAAGATCATCGCGATTCGAGTTTCTTCTGACTTAGAATCCTGATGATTTATTTCTTCGGCTTTCTAACTTTCGTACGCGAACTCGACGAAAACCGTGGAGAGTATTACTGTCCGAAAAGGAAAGTTTAACGCACGTAGAGGGTCGTAAATATTTAGATAATTGTTTAGCCCGAGTGTTTATGATGCATGGGAACGTTTTAAAAACAGATTGTGCATTCTCATTGGCCAGTTGACTTCCTTGTCAGATAAATCATGTACCTTCACGTATTGTAATCCCAATTTA
This sequence comes from Bombus flavifrons, assembly GCF_040668555.2. Lineage (NCBI taxonomy): Eukaryota > Metazoa > Arthropoda > Insecta > Hymenoptera > Apidae > Bombus > Bombus flavifrons. The sequence continues at coordinate 1,772,943 of NC_138455.1, read as the reverse complement.
ATCCTACAGAATTCTCTGCAGAACCATTTTTTGCCAGCCTCATTGACCCAGCTCGTATATTATTTTATACGAGTATCCCGTGTGACTTTTTTCCACCATTATCCCAAGCGCGAATTCCGCGCCACGTTGAACATGTACTTTCTGCCCTGAATATATCCTCTTGGTCGTTTCGAACTCGCTTCGAATTTCCCTCTTTTTTCATCCCCTATGCTTTTTTCTCGATTCGTTTGCACGGACCTGACACATTCAGCGGACGAATTCACCCCCTTTTCCTTGTTGTTCAGCTGACGTTTCAACCGCTCGACTGGTTTCGAATTTCAGACAAGAAGACAGAGGAAAAAATAGATAGATAGATATTTAGATAGATACGATAGATAGATAGATAAATAGATACATGGAGAGAGAGGACAGAGAGAGAGAGAGAGAGAAAGAGAGGCACGTAATGCGTTTTCATCAAATCCTACAACGAGACTGGACCGGGCCAACCCTGAACTTTTCGAAACACCCGACCTGGTTCTAGTCGCGTGTTTACTGACCTAAAACCAAATAATCTCTTCGTTGGCCAACGTTTGCGAACAGTTGGTCAAAACGGATGGAATGGTTAGGAATATTCGTATGTACTTTTGCACACATATACTTTCGAACTATAAGTAAGTCAATCATTCGAAGCAAGAGGTGATAGCCGATGATAGAGGAAACATTTTGAGCTAGTGACTACAAAGTTTAGTTTCGACTATTAGACTTATTGCTGGGCTATTTACGAATGTATATATATATATATATATATATGCATTCATGGGAAATATAAATGTGCATAAATGGTCAAAATGTATAATTAGAATTTAAAATTCATATTTATATTCAATATTAATTTCAACGCCAAAATTAATATTAATATTAACTATTAATTTTTGCATTAAATATTAATATTAATTTTGACATTAAACATTAAAGGTTTACATTGAACACTCATAATTTATTATTTGATGTTAAATTTTATAGCTTCCATTACTATAGAACGAAAGCAGATTGAACGTGTTTACTAAACGCAAAATATTTCCTTTATGTTTTTCAATCTTACTCGACCGATGTGTAATTTTAAAGTATCTCATGTCCTTGACATTATAACTAGCGTTACTATGTCCACATATTTCATTAACTTTAAAAATTATATCGCTGTAATTGATTTCCAGAGTTCGCGCACGCTTTTCAAAATTTGTTATTTAACATTAGAATGCCATGAACTTTAAGTATATATTATCTGAAAGGGGATTAAACTTAATGTCGGTTCACTAACTTTCAATGTAGCAGTTGGAAAACTGTAACTAAAACGTTAAAATTTATCGAGCGACCCAAAAAGCTACGACGACGCGACGGTCGGTAGTGGGTTAAGCATGGATTACATCATAAATGCTCACTAACAATTTTATCTGCTACCATATTTACGCTCAAACTGAATTATTTTCTCCTGCTTTTTTGCGTACAAAGACCATCATTTTGGGCGGACCAACGAGATTGCTTGGAGATTTTAACAACGCTGAGCTTGTAAAAGATACGCGACAACTAGATTAGTTAGTGCTTCGGTTTATTTTTCAAAATGTGGTATTAATATTTACAAATTTTTTATTTTCTGGAAGAAGTATTTGAACGATTATCTATTTACCCCTGTCCAGCCTGGAAATTAGCTAATTTCAAATATACTTGACAAATTCTCGAACTCGATTTTCTCGAAAATCAAGCCTGGGACGAAAAAGATTTATGCTATACATTCGTTTCTTATTTTTTCGTAAGGAATCACCCGAGAAACATGTTATACATGTTATTCAGCTGCACTTTATGTGTTATATAATGAAGTTAATTATTGAATATTTTATGACCCTGAAACAGATAAAATAAAATTGTCGTTGAAAAGCGACACTTATTATTGCTACAACCAAATAATTACTGCCTGTTAAGTTCAACAGTCGCCGTTGGCTTCGCCCTAGAAATTCAAAATGCAAAATATGAGGTTACCTTATTTATGACTTGATATATTTCTACTGGCGCGCTTAACGATAATTTACCAGAAATTTTTCAGAATTATACGACGTTGCATATTTCAGAGCAATCAAGAGTAGGAAAAACATTGATGACTATATTTTCCACGACTCTACGACTTGGTCCAGAACAAATTCATTGGTCTTAATAAAATATCTACTTAGCTCCTCCGAGACGTAGAAAAACTCGTAACCGTAATGTTAGGACTTTTATGTTGGTTCCTATCTCCTATATCCGGTTAATAGATCTACGCGGAAAATGTACATAGACGCGTGCATACAGTGTTAATCATGCGAGCAAACTTTATACATGTTACTCTAGGAATCGCAATAGATTGAAATATACTACACCATAACAATAAATTTTCGCAAAATATTATATTCTATTCGCACACTTTTTCTCCCACAATGTTGTCTCTGGCATTCACATTGTTGAACATTTCTTTAGTCCATGAAATTTATCTTGTTTTAATGATTTTAAAAAGTTTAATAAAACGCGGTTTAACAAATCATCAGTGATTACCGTGACAGTCAACGTGTGAACAATTGAGTAACATAAAAAGTAGAAAATCAAGAGAAGTGGGCTTATCGAGTAAATGGATGAAAGTAGATAGTGAAAACACATTTTCGACCATCCATCGCATATTTTCTATAGCTAGTCAAACTTGCTCCGTTCGCATGCAACACGCGGCATCCTGCTGCACTCATTGTATCACTTTGTGCAGGCGTCGAGTGCTTTTGGCGGTTCAACTCTTACACCGCGTCGCGGCGCCTTCAGATGAACTTTCGAACGTGTAAATCGATTTTTCTCCTTCCATTTTAATTCTTACGACGGCTTTTTACGACGTCGTTTCTTCTGCTTTGTCCTTTTCTATAGATTCCTTTGCTAATTGACATACAGTGTTTCTCCTATCATTTGATACTTCTGTTAAATGATACTGTGTTTATCGAGCTATTGTCGGTTTGTAGCGAAATCGAAGAATTTAAAAGTAATATATTTATATAAAAATAACAGTTTCTATAGTAAACATTTTTTAAAATGTATACGCTAGTCAATATCGAACGATCTTATTATTCAGCTCAATATATATTATTACATTTAAAGAATAAGAAGTTTGGGGTTGAATATTTCAGCTTCATCAATACGTAAGATTTAACATTGTCTTGTTGTATTTAATTATTTTTATGCTTGTCGTATTTAATAGTTTCTATTCTATTTTACATATATATTTTTTTTATTAATTTTTTATTAAACGCTCTGGCAGTCTTTCGACACTACGTTTTATTGTCTAAAGGTTACGGTTGAAAAGAATTGAATTCTACTGGAAACAAGGATTTATGCAGTGTCCAATTCATGGAAAGGGAAGCGCATAACGTTCGTCTGATCGAGTATCGAAATTGGCTTAACCTTGCCGCACTATCCTATCGCATTTCCATGCACTCCTAACTTTTCCATGTCGATGTGGTTGCATGGAAACTTACCAGATTTCTAAGCACGTCGTCTGGCACGTTTCTAGTGGAATTGCAAAGTGCCCTGGCAGCACTGTGAGAGAAAATCACCGGTGCCCTCGTCGTCTGCAGGGCCGCCCTCATAGTCCTTGTTGAGACATGAGAGAGATCCACTAGCATTCCCAGTCTGTTTAGTTCCCTGACAACTGCCTGAAAAATAATAAGATATAAGTATGCATATTTCATGCTTAATTTTCGTTAACCCTTACTCTGTAAACGTCGACTCTTTCTTTTGAATAAAGAATTGCATTTTCTGCAGTCATTGCAAAAATTATTGTACGAATACAAATACTTCTATACAGAGAGTTTTCACACTTTTATATACTTCGAGTCCTTTGGATTTCATAAGATGATAAGAACTAGACGGACGAAAAAAATAGCGACGAGAAAATTGACTAATCTCTTTCATAGAAGATTACTCTCTTTCATAACCACACTGTGAGAAAAACAGACAATACGATAATGGAAAAAGAAATTTCAAGCGAAATGTTACGTTAACACAACGTTGACCCTTAATTAAATCAGCACATCACAGTGACACTACTGTATAATTTCAAGAATAATTTCAAGGAATTATCGCGTAAGTTATCACCGCCCACGTGATGACTGAATTAATTCTTGGCTCTAGGTAGGATAAATACCGTCAACTGTTAAACGTGCCGATGACGTGGCCAAATAATTGTCACGTATTTAAAGATCGACAGAGGTTGGCTTTCAATACGTGGATTTGGTCGAACCGCGTGTAATTCCATGAACACGGTTAGAATGCAAATTTTCATGCCGACCACCGCCGCCAAAGAGATTACATGATTTTACAGTTTGCATTACCTTCAGCCACGGCGAACTTTATTCGTACGCATAACGACTCGAATTTCGTTTCAGCAGCCTAGTTTTCGAGCAGCCACGTGTTCCTACTTTGCATTCGCCGCTGCCACGGACATTATAGAAATTAACTGACATAACGGGTGGCCGTGTATTCTGTCATGATGCATACGTATACGTGCTCTTTAATTAACAGAACGAAACTCACAGAGCGCAACATTGACCGTACAAGGTTGCGTTGCTCTAACAATCTTTTTTTCACCCTCTCCAGTATCCGCCACCCTAGTGAACCTTTTTCTTCGTTCCATGCACCGTGCTTTTCTGTTTCATACCGCAGCCCGGTTAGCGTATAAAACTTAATTGCCCGTGAATCGTGAGCAACTCGAAAACGAAAATATACACGCACTGGCCATACACTACATACACTGCATTTTAAACGTATTATTCTGCGTCGATTTTTTCATCTCTGACGCGGCCGCTGTGTTTTTTCAGTAAGATCGAAAATCCAAGAGTACACTGTTGCTCATGAATACGTGGACATTTTGGTCGATTTGTATTAACGATACACGAACGTTCACTGCAAACAAACGATCGAAAACAATACTCGCTTTTTTCTTATGAAATTACACATTCTACATACGCGTAAAGAAGGGGAACGGAATTGATCGAACAATTTCGTAATCAGAATTTGTACAATTAAAAAATTATTGGCGACCAAAGTGGGGACGTCGTAGTGCTGAAAATTACTACGGCCTCTTTGCTCCTTAATGCCACGGTAAAGTAATATGGGAGCCCGGCAATCTCGCACAATTACAAGACGTGCCACTTGGAGGCAATTACTCTGAAACGCCGGAAGGGTCAGTATATATGTACGTGTGCATGGACTTAAGAGATACCTTTAATTCGGCGCGATTTCACAGGGCGTTGATTAAGAAAGATGATCGGAGTTTCTCGTAACACGAGAAACGGGATGGTCCTGAGGTATTACGTGCGAGAGAAGGAGGAAAGAGAGGAGAAGAGGAAAATTCAGAGATCGTGAGGGTGAAGGATGAGAGGGGATGGATGGTGGTAAGGTTGAAAAATAGCGTAGAGGACGAAGAAACGTCGACATTTCGACTGGTGAACATTAGTCGATGGCGTAAGCAAGCCGCCTCTCCTATCGCGCGAAAATAGAAGAAAAAAGCTGCTGCGGTGCATAGACCGGGACGTCGATACGAGAGAAAGGAAAAGAAGGAACACAATGGGCGCTGTCTTTTTTTTGCGAGCGTACTCTCGTTCTAACAAGAAGCCAGTGATGTTCGTTTTTCTCGGTATGCGCGATTTTGTACAGACAACGGGGACGAGGTATTTCCATCGATTTAAGCTACCTTTCCGCGCAGCCATTCCTTCTTCATAACGAATATTTAAACGTTCGCGAGTTCTCAGATAACGAGATTCTATTAGCGAGGTTGCTGGAAATAATTTGACTTTGCGGAAGCTATAATTTTCACGCGTAATTCGAGGGAATATTTTACCGTAGACCTTTGAAAAGATGGATTATTTTCTGGCATTATCAAATGGCATATCAAAAGGATATGGCTTAAAAAATATATTTGCCAAAACTTTTGCAAAAAACTATAGTGTATGTATTATGTCCATACGAATTTCATTGATCGATTTGGGCAATGAAGTAACAACGAATAGAAGATATTCTTTCAAAAATTAATGTAACGTATTTCCTTGAATTTTTAAGCTTATCGCGAAGAATCGTGCTCTAGCTAAGCTATACCGCGTTTCGTAGTGTATGTATTCTATAAAGAAAAGCGTGCACGTGCTTACGCGAAGCAACGAAGGAGAATACCATGGGTGTGCAATACGAGTGTTAGGTAATCGAAGAAGGAAATAGAAAAGGAACAGGGAAAATATCGTAAATATCGTGTACTAGTGTACATACACATCGAAACGAAATCTTTTCTTGAAATATATTTGGTCCACAAGGTACAGAGATGCAGTTTCGTATTTAAATGAGAAAAATATTCCGTGCAAAAGTTACGCGGCTCACAAGGACAAATAAATATGTAAATACGAAGCTGATCGTAGGATTTCCAGCTGTCAGTTTCTTTTATTTTTGCATCTGTTTGCGATCACTTTTCTAACGAAACGCGCCGCTGTTTGTTTTCAGCTTTTTCGTTCGCCTCCATGCGGGTCGGCAAACTTCGAACTGGTGGATATTTTTTTCAATATTATCTTATTTTGTTCAAGAGAATATTTATACCTTATGCTATATAAAGGACGATAATATGATAAACAAATATTTAAGACTTTAAAGTATCCTGATATTTATTCTTAGTGAAAAAAGCGTTTAATATTATAAATATGAAATTCGTAAAAATACCCAGTTTGAATCTTCCTCTTTCAGAATTAATCAAAATATGCACGTACTTGAAATATTTATATTGCACGCGAGGAAAGTAATTTCCTTCGATATTATAAGCATTAATAATATTATCATTTTACGAAAAATGTTTAGCTCGATATGTCAGTTTTCTTCCTCAAAAGCTTGTACCATCTAATAACATAGACAACGCAATTTCCTCGCGAGCGGCGTAGAACAAAATATTAGATTATTTTTCAGCGATTTATACGAAAGATTCGCGTCGTCGCCGGATGCTTACGTAATGTCACACAGTGGTATTGAAAGCAACTCGAATTCAATATCGAAAGAAACAAACGCGAGGAAAATCCTTTCGGGAACTCGGTTACATCACGAAATTATTTACAGTCTGTATCGTAACAGCGGGTCGAGGCGAGGGTGCAGCAGGAGAGAGAAGCAAGACAACCAGGAATAGCTTTGAAATCCTCGGATTAGTGGAATTTTGTAGTAAATTGTCTAGCAAGGTTGCCATGTGGTACCTTCGCAATAACGATTTTGTACCGACGTTGTTTCAATATAGTCGATGGTGTGCTTGAACAATCGAGCTATGTCTGGCAATGTAGCTTGCACACGAACACAATGGAAACCGTGGTCCACGGTGGTGCGCATGTAAATGAGTGGGAAAAGAGGCAAAGAAGAAGAAAGAACGGGGAGTAACGAAGAGAAAACGATGGAAAGGGCAGCATCCAGTAGAACGAGACGAGAATTCGAAGGGGAGAGATTAGCGAAGGAGGGATGGAAATACTGAAAAGCAAAGGTGGTGGGGAAGATAGCAGAGATGGCTTATTTGATTTACGTTCTCGCTTGCATCTCTTCCGCTTCCAACCCCTTTCTTTCTTCTTTTTTTTATCACGCGACGGAGACTAGCACCGAGAGAGTGCAAATTCCGCAAGATCGATAAAAAATGCTCCATCTCGTCCCCATCTCTGTTTACAAAAAAATTCACCAGTGTTTCTTTTTCTTTTTCTTTATTTCTTTTATCTTTGTCGTCGGTATATCGAGATTCGTGCAACGAATTTCGGCTGGAAAATTTTCCCCATTCCGTTTTAACGATTGAAACTTCTCCACGAGATTCTATTCAAATAGGTCACGCGCTTATAACTTCAGGAAGAATGAAGAAACGTGGCGTAAATAGAACGCGCATCGTCACTGATTGCTTTTCATTGATTATTATTTACCTTCGTTCATCGAGAGTACTACGGTTACTTATAAATATAGCGTTTATCGCTCGGAGACGATCGATCGATCGTTCTTTAATATTTGCCCGCCTACCTGTTTTCAATACGCTGTAGAAACTGTTCCCAGCGAAATGTTAAATGAGATGGAATATCTTTTCAAGAAAACATTTTCATGTACTACCTTGGTCGTTGATGGCACAGTTATTAATATAATCGCCGTACAGTTTATGTTTTAACGAGTATAATTAACGTAGTTTAGATATAATATTTCGCGCAATTGACTTATAAATTCAAGCAATGTATTAATATTTATTCCAATGGAATTAAAATTCAATGGAATTTGATTTAAAATTGCTTGCTCATTATGACGTATGAAGACAGCAAGAGGGATTGTTTATTGACAATTTATTCGACTTAAAAATTATTTTTTTGTAAAGCAGAAACACTGACTTATCATTTCTCTCCCTTGTTGCCTGCATATGCATGTATATGGTGACTTCGTTTGTTAACTTACCTTTCCAAACTCACTGAGGCCTGGTGTCGAATCCTGGGTACTGTTCGTCTCGCCAACTGAACAGACTGCCCTGCCAAGAAAATGTCTGTTAGAATTTCTTTCTTCTTTTGCGTATAGCCGCCGGAAGGTTTAATAATCTTCTAATATACACGCTTTCTGTCTGTTCACTCGGTAAACATGGATTTCTCACGGGTTAATTTTTCATTTGCCAATGGGAAAATTTCATTTATCCAGAGGAAGGAAATGCCAGGTCGAAATCCTACGAATCGTTTTAAAATCGAGAAATAATTTATCACCGCGCGGAAAAGCAATTTCTGATCGTAAGAACAGTTCGGTAGAGGCGTAGAATCGTTCGGGGGTGGTCGCAGTTCAGAAGGTAAAAGATCGAAAGATCGTCGGCGACTTGCGAAGCCATAGAAAATTTAATCCGAGCCACGAAAGCCGGTAATCTTTCTTCTCCGGTCGATTTTCACCTCGATGCCGATGTCACCGCGGAAACGTTGTCAGAGGAAGAAGGGTCGACAGCTCGTCGTCATCGAGAACCGCGAGAAATCCAATCGTCTTGGCAATCCCCTGTTCCCACGAGGAAATAGCGGACGAAGACAAAGGAGAACGCGAGAAAAAGATGGAGAGACGGAGGTCAAGGATTAGAGATCGATTAGGCCTACGTAACATTTTCTGTAAAGCGATTCCGGTATCGTCGCAAGAAAACGATTGTTTGATAATAATTAGGGACGAGACCAAGTTCAATGAAAACAGAGTGGCTGACGAAAATATTGGGACACTTAGAGAAATTTTTCATGGATATATTATGTGTGTTATGGAAAATATTTTGAAATTTCGTTAGCACGGTACTAACACATGGTTTACACGATTACATTGGTCAAATTTGAAACTAATCTGTAAGTAATTAGTTCGGATAATCGAACTACTTACTTCCCTACTTGCTGTACTTTTGTTTAGTCTCGACTGATCCCTAACTTTTCAGCCAATTACAATATGTATACGAATTCGTTGTACACGGAGGCTGAATTCCATTAGATAGAATTTTCTCGACATGCTTTCCTCACATACGTATCTACTTTTCCTTATCCGTGACACCTTGCGGCGAAGCACGGCGCATTAGGCCTGTAGAAGAGAAAAATATGTAGCATCGAAACAGAGATTTGTTCGAGGACAACGTGACTCTGGTTCTTATTTACAGCGCCGCCAGCCACGGCGTCGAGGGACTCGTAAAGTAAGCAAGGATTGAAAAGCAGGCTGTGAATCGGGTCGACGCGGCGGCTATTGTCGTTTGATACTTCGGACTCGAACTGTTAGTTACGGGCAACGATATCGGCCATCGAGTAGTGCATTTTGCATTCACGATCATAGACGAATACATAGCCGGCTTGCTCCTCGTTGCAAACTCTCGAGGGTATAAATTCCAGCTTTCTGACAGGAATTATTCTATCTTAATGGTGAGCTTTCGGTGTGGAAAGTATGTAGGTCGTGTTGTGGATACGCTTTAAGGTCTGTAGCTTCGCGAAGTGTTCTCTGCAAAATTGATGCTGAATAGCGGCGTATCTGCTATCTGAAAGGAACTTGTTATTCCGTTGCTCCTATCCGCCGCGTTCGATACGTTTTTCGGGCATCTATCTATCGAGGTTTCAACCATTCCACCCGTTGTTCTACCGGTAAGATAATTTTGTTAGTTTTTGTCGGATATCTGAGTGGTATTTGGTCGTGAATCGTACCGACAAAAATTTATCAACACTGGGATACAAATTTAAGTAATCAAAGTAGTCAGATTCATGTAAATTCATGTTTATGGACGCTGTTAAACAAATAGAGCCGGAGATTTATTGTACCTAACTTGGATTTAGACCCAATGGAGCAAAGATTTGTTTCACACCTTAAACATCATAATTAAGATTTAACTTTGAAAATTTTATGTATTTTTCCAAATTATGTTTCTTATAAATGCTTAAAAATCTACAATCTACTCGTTGTTGAGCAAACAGAACTGTAAAAAGTTCCATATAAAACGCACGATATATCTATAAAAGACTTTTTACGTTGAATTTTCAAATACTTTCGTAAGTCACCGTATCTCAGAACTACACGACTCGCAGGAACAAGGATTTAAAATGTTTACCTCGCCGTTCGCCAGGGTAAAACCCGACAGAATTGAAGAGATGCATGAAGAAAAGCTTTATTTACAACGGAGCCCGGTACAGAGCGTGGGGTATCATGGGACGCATAAAACTTGCCTGTACGATTGATGTCCTCAAGGAACTCACATTTCTAGTTCGTTTCGACATTATTCTAGTAGCAATCCCATGTTTCTGGAAAGTCCGAGCGCGACGATTTCGGGATTCCCGCGAACAGAGAGAAAATAATAAGAAACTTTGCAGGCTGTAAATGCGGGAACCCAGATCGGGTCTCCGGAGATTGGACCGTATAGCGAACCCCGGGAATTTCGTTGAAATATAGCGACTGAAAAGGAAACCGCACGAAACTTGTTCGATGCAGGGGGGAATCGATGCTGAAAGAAATTCCTGCGAAGGATCAACTTCTCGTAAAAGGAATCGGTTATCGGACGTACGGGAATCTGTGGTCTCATTGAGGTATCTTTCGGTCCATTCACTGCTTAGTTAGGATCGAATAAATATAAGAAGGAACCTTCGCATGAATTTTCGTCTCTAAACACAAGGAACGTTTTTACGAATTTTCTTATACGCGCTATGTTCTATTAAAAAGTCTGTTTCACTCTGGACAATTTGGTTAATTTACAGTAATAACATGTGAAATTTGTCAAAACGTAAGTGTCTTACCAAAGATTCGACAAATTTCTATGAAATCTTTCTATGAGATCTTTCTATGAGAATGAAACGTATAGAATCTGATAAAAAATGCTGCATCGGAAAATAAGAGAACGAGTATTTTTTGTCGCCATTGTAAAGTTTTGATTTAAATTGAATATGTAATGTAATATAAATATAAATGAATATAAATGAATATGTAGTATTTGAACTTCATCTTTTCTTTATATAGTCGGGATCAAGAAATGTCCTAATATCGATGAAAGGGGATGTACTTTGCTGTGTATTGAGACAGGATTGTCGATCAGAATCAAAGTTCCTTTGTTTCCTTTCGAAACAAGCTTCTTTTGACCGTTCATTTCTTCAAACGTAAGACGCGAATGGAGGTTTTTGGCAGGGTACTGAAATCGCTGAGATGGAGGAAATTTTCTGTGCGCCAAGGTTTCAGATTGCGTCGAGCTCTTTCAGGTTGATCGGCCATGGCATAGGTTTTTCTTCGGCGATGGATCACGGTATAAAGCGGGGCCGAACGACCTGGTAAAAAGTACTCGTAGTAGTCGTATTTGACGAAAGAGCGGGACGAAAGAAGTTTCACTGGCCGATTAATTGAAATGGAAAAGGGTCCTTTGGTTGAGAAATGTTTTGTACGGAATCAATTCAATGTGCGATTTCGGTCTGATAGCAATGCTTTCGGGACTTCCTTTTTTCTCACCGAGCCGAAAGAATACCATTTTTCTTTTGTACGTTTCTTTCACGATCCCATTATATTTCTACGGGGTATATTTTGTACTCGGTAGCATAATTAAGAATAAAATTAAAAGAATTGGCATACGAATAGAATGGTCGACTAATATTGGCAGCAATAAACTATTTCTATCGAATACTAAAGCGCTCTTTCCGCTATTATTATAAGTATTCCATTGGATACTTGCACTCCGAAAATTTGTACGATCAATCTTTTACAGTGAAAATTTATAAAATCGAAACGAGAATTGTAACTTAAATGTTTTATTCATTTTTATATTTAAGATCATTCTATCCTTTGTTATGTCACTCATTGCGGTTTTGCAGATGTATGTACGTACGTATAAAGACCTGAATTAAATCACTTGGTCGACTTCATGACAACATTTCGATATGAAATTGCGTGTATTGTAATTCAATCGTTAATTAAATTGCTCGTAGATTCTGGTTTCTCGAATTAATTATCGATTTATCGCAACGTGAATTGTACCGAGTATATTTTGATACATAATTAATGGACTGATATTATAGAAAATGATACGAAGACAGTTAAAGGTCTATCAGGTCAATTAGGCAGTTTGGAAATCTATATACGGAATATTGAAATACTAAAATAAATTTGGAATCCAACTTATCTTTTTCGTTAAGTTTAACACCAAATGTTGGAAACTGAAAATTTAAGCCTGTTCGATCGTAGCTGTTTATTTATGCATATAGGACCATAGCGAAAACATTTGCCTCCGCTCCTACCCAAACTTTATTTAGAAGTTTGACTATAAATTTTTTTGGATCTTTCGAAAGTGGTATGGAATGTACTCACCAGGAAGTATCGCAAGCATGCGTTAAGGTAAGGTATCTCGCGCCCAGGCCGTAAAATGTCCTGAGAACACCTAAGGAATTCCCCAGGGAGTGACCACCTTCCACCCCGATAAGACTTGCGATTTTGCCTTCTCGATGCGCTTCGATAAGTCCTACACAATACGAAAAAGTACCACTTTGTTTAGTACGTTTATTGCATCCGTATATTTGAAATTGTCTACATTTTTTCAGCAGGAAAGGATAGGTTATGCTCGTTGAGAAAAATAAACACGTTATCGATGTATCCATTTAATTGTGATTGAAAGAGCAGAAATAATAATAAAGAACAGAATAATTTGAAGATATGCCGACAGTTAGAAAAATATGTATTTTTAATCTCTGTTCCAATAAAATGTCCTCTTTTTCTCCACAAATATTCTCTCAAACTCGTTCTCTACTTCAATAAAAACCATGGTAAAATTATCTTTGTCCTTTTTTGTCGGTTTTTTAATGTTGTCCGCAAATTTCTAAAAGGGCGGGAAAGTGGGTGGGATTTCCATAGAAAAATTCTTATCACCGTAGACCAATCAGGTATCAAGGAATTGCTTGGAACGAGTTGAACAAGACCCAGTTGACAAGATTATTCAAATCGAGTGAAGAATACGTAAGTACGCAAATAATTCGCTGCTTGTTCGTTTTAATGGTTACAGAATTGTAGTTTCTTCCTGAATGGAGGAGGCTCTTTATTTTTTGATTTTTTATTTACCCAGTATCAGTTGTCTTATGTAGTTGTCAGCAGTTATCGTTGCCTATTTTTAAACAATGGAAATACAGAATAAGATCGTTTCGTTACATACACGTGACGTAAACTGGTCGAAACTCACGTGAATCTTATCTGACCTTTTTTATAAATTTTTCACTCACTGAACAATTTATAATTTCTTAATTCTATAATTTATTTGGATTTTGTTTGTATCTGGTTTGTTGTATCGTTATGAGATTAGGTGATCGTTACGTACTATTCGACCATCGATTCTCTTCGGCCAATGATAAGTATCCATATAAGTATGAATTTAATAAGTCGATCAGTCATATGAGGTATTGCAGAATTTAACCACCAGTTTCTCTACGAATCACCTTCTTTTCCACCTACTGCCCTTTTCCTTCCACGACCTTGTTTCGGTTTCTCACTTGGCGGAGCTTCTCAAACTTATGAAAATGGTTGGCAGCTTTCTGGAGCAGGTTACTTGTGAGAAGTTTTACAAGGCGTTTGCTATACTTCGCTTGACTCCGACTGTCGCACTTGCCTTACGTCCTCCTCTCATTTTTCTGCAACGGCGCATGCATAACGTGACCTTTGCTTTACGTTTGTTGCACCGTGAGTACGCACTGCAATTCCAACTGACAAAATTCTGTCGACGACTCTTTGTACCTAACCTTCCGAGTTACTTGCAATGACAGAAATTGAAATGACAATTATTTTAGAACTTGCACTATTTTCCGCACTATTTCACGTTGTGGAGTGAAATAAAGGTAAAATAAGTTGTAAAGTAAATTTTATAAAGTAAAGAAGCTTCATTATGCAAACATTTTTGTCTTCCTATTAGTTCGGATATGGGAGGCTCTATTTTCATCTAATATATATGTATATACTTGCGACCATAATATATGTATGTAAGTCAATAATAAATTGACATATGTAACTCAATTAAAAACGTTAACACGAGTACAACGTCCATTTCTATTTTATTTGAAGTTCAAATACGAACTTCGAGATGTAGGTCACAAACTTCAAATACGAGTGCGAAATTCTAAGAATCTAGTGCAAGTTTAAAATAGGTCACACAATTGGAAGTTATGCTAACGTACTGACCATTCATCGAAGATAAATTCTCTTTCCAAAGTACTCGAAGAATTTTGTTCACCCCATAGTGATAAAAAATGGGGTCGTAAAATATTCAACGGGAATATTAGGGTGGTTCTTTTGCAAAGGAAAAGCGTGGGCGTAAAAACCGCATTTGACACGATACTAAGTTGCAAATTGATGTTACAACACTCTGATAGGATTTGTTACGAAGCTTCGTATTTTTTTAAGTATCCTGATTTAAAAGTTTTCGTGCGTCGAATTTAAGTTATACTGTCTCATACTGTATAGGAAATATCAACGTCCATATCATAAACTTTAGATCAAGAGCAAATTAAGACTAGTTTTACGATCATCTTCAGGTTTCAACTATGGAAAAGAAGATTATCTCGAACCAGGACTGTGGTTAAAATTTCAATTGTAGGGATTCTGTGTTATAAACATAACTTGTCAAGAAGTTCACTACGGGGCTTCTGGTTTTATTTAATTTCGTATATTTTCGTTACGTTACCCTGGTAATGGTTTTCGCGTGGAACTGTCTGGCTTCGTTGAGAATTCAAGGAAAATGCATGTAGAGGCTCAAAAGACAAGTGAAAAGTTCTATTCCTGACTTTCCGTTGGATGTTCCTTTCGCGACCCCGATTCGGTTTCCTAGTTGCCAGAGTTTCTTGAGCTTATGAAAATGGCTGACAGCTTTCCGACGTGGGTTACTTGTCGCCGAAACTTTTGCAAATTTCCTCGCGCAGGTTATAGACTCCTTCGTTTTTGTTTTTCTTCCTTATCATTCTCTCTCGTCCTTCCCTGTGGTAATTTTCCAAACTCTTTGCCAGAGGAATAACTTTGCGTTTTTAAAAGTCCGAAACTTGCGTATTGTTTGACCGAATAGAGCTGGATGAGAGAGGAAAATGTCTTTGGCGGTAAATAGGATTTTATCATATTTTTAATAGAACCGTCGCCGTCGACGAATGGATTGGACTTTATTATGATACTTGAAAATTTTAATTTAGAGTTGGGAGTTCGCGAAAGAATATTCGGCGTATTTCTGGCAAAGCCATATTTCACGAAATACAAGTGCGTCAGAATTTTGACGTCAATCTACGCAGTAATGAACGAAACTAAATTTGCTTTTAAAAAACGTGTAATAATTGTTTGTTCGATTTGTGAAATTGTTTGATTTAAATGAGCAAATAGGATATTTTCGTGGAAACAAAGCTGCGAGTTACAGTGTATTTTGCACTACTTTATTCGTTAACTCAGTGAGAAAATGTAGGAAAGAGTAGAAGAGACGTGAAAATTTGCATGAAGGCAATTTTATCGATTAACTAGCCGCCGATAAGCAAACATTTTTCTCAACCGTCGGTAAAGCTACGACAATATGAAATGGTGCTACCAAGTTGGAACCAATAATTACTTTCCTCTTGAATGATACTGCTTCAGAGAAATCGAGCAATTAATACTAGTTTCCTTTGTCCTCTTGAGTTTCCTCGAGAGCAAACTTCCTACCCGGCTCTGTCGTTTCTGTTGCATCCATTGTTACTTGCAGTTGGTACGCGATTCTAGCAATCTAATTATCAGTAGAACAAGTAGCAACATCTTAAACTTGAAAATCTGTTTTGTTACTGCTTATTGACTGTTATTGTACCAAGTTCCTCAAAATTATTAATTTCCATCGCTTGTATAAACTTCGCAAGGTAATTATAGAAACTTATAATTGCATTATACTTTGTTCAATTCGTTGAATATCTTTCATTTTATACGAGAGGCGACTCGTTTCAACAACTCTCTACCCATTACATATACACTGCTACTAAAATATGGCTATTCATCTTCAGGAGCTGCACAGTTTGTTCATTAAAAATATTTTTAGCTACAATGAGTCATTAAATTTTTGTAAATTAAAATGGGTCATACGTCTATTTACGTAGCATTGATTTTTAATTTTATTGATTTCGAATTATATGCAAAAATGTTACAACGTAATTGTTCATCTTGTAAATCACTTGGAAAATATTATATACAAAAATGTGTTTTCATATTATTTGAAAGAACAAAGAAGAGATTTGTTTACCGCACTTAGTTCCTATTTTTTTTATTATATTACATTTTCATTTTCCAAAGTAACTTTTACGAATTGTTAGAATTGTTAAAATAGTACCTTCTCGTACATATAATTTAGCCTGAATAATAATTAAATAAGGACCAAACAACATCGGAGATCCATTCCACGATGCAATTTCTGCTGTAGTAAAATAGAGAATTGTAAATCTTTCGAAATCCGTGGTAATGCATTGTTCGTTCGTAGAACGTAAGTCTCGCTCCTTTTCTGTTTCTCAGTGCTATGAAGCTGCATTTTTTATTTCTGTAGCAACCTTGGGGAATCGTACCTGATAAATATTGCCTACACCATTACGTACACCTTGATATTCTGTGCACCAATCTTCCTCAAGACGCTCTTATCTCTTCTTCGTAAGTTAAATCGAACAAACTCTAAATCTCTTATCTTGCACTGTGAAATAAAAACTGTTATATAGTTTAATATTTGAAGGAATAATTTCAATTATATTAAATGTATGCTGCTCTATATATGTAGATCTTGAAGCTTCGGTAAAATACAATCAAAGTAGTAGAATTAGTGTGATCAACAATTTTATTCGCATAGCAATTTTATTAATGTACTTTTCATGTATTACTTGGGTCAATGATTACTAAATCAAAATACTATTTAATAATTTAAAAAATTCCTGTATTTAAAAAAAAGATCCATGTTTCCATCCTTTTCGAGATCAATGTTTTGCAATTAAAAACTGATCGTGAATTGAAGTTTCGAAGCTCACCTTTGACGGAGGTAACCAAAGTTAAATGTTGAGCATTCATCTCGGCGAGCCGGCGGATCACGTCGATCTGTTCCAAGGAAAGTTGAACCGCATTCAACTGTGCCGCACCGCATGGAACGTAGGCAGACCAAAACTGAAAACAATTAAAGCAAATGTTACGAATAGTTTACAACCTTACTTTTATGAGAGATTACTAAAAACAAACGTATAACTCTTAACCTTTTCTAAAATACTTTAATAATTCTAAAATATTAAATTGTGAGAAATATAAGCTGAAGATGAGAGAGAAGATGAGATGAATTCTTGATAGAAACATTTTTAATAAACCATGCTTTCTACTTATTTCCCATATTCATGACATACATATCTAACGCCTGTCGTATTGAGTAGGATCGAAGACTTTGATAGAGTAAAGTGGATTCGGGTGGATTATTATTAATATTGTCCACGCATTTGCATGGTTTCGGTATTGTGTGCCGCTAGTTAGCCACTGATTGTAGCGGGTAATACGTCCATAATCATAACACTTGAGAACACTTAGCACTGGACGATAGACAGTTAATTAACACTTGTCGTTGTACGAGCCGAATTACATTCACGTGCTCGCGTGGAGTGCTCCTCCCTACTTTGAAAATTATTGTGCACAGACAATTAATTAACTCGTACATTAACGCTAATTTCGTTTCGTGTCAAACAACGAAAATATAGAAATTGAATTATTAGGTATGTACTATAACATACCAAATTACCATTTTATTCATTATAGATGCTTTTTTATAAATATTATTTTATTCGATAGGTTAATGGGGTGTAACACGTTGACGAGCGTATTTGTCGATTAGGAATGATTTCCGAGTACTATTAAATGATAAAAGAAACTAGTTAATAGATCTTGTTGATATTAAATGCTGTTATAATTTTAGATTAAAGATTATAATATATTGTGGCGTAAAGAAAATTGTCGAAAGAGATTATCGGTTAAAGCTATGCGATACCTAAATGTTATTAAGGCTGTACACGAAACGGTACCTAGCAATGAATAAAAAGTTTTCTGGAACAGAAGGGGACAAAGCAAAGAGCAATGAGGCGCGCCTCTGCATTTCACTAGGTTCCGCTTTGAGAAGCAACGTTACCAATTACTCAGCGGTCTGATTACCGTAGAGTTTCTGTGTCAGTGTAAATATTGAATTTCGGCTCTCGTCTAACCCGATTGGCATCCCTGATTCCCATGGTGCAGTTGCCATGACGTCAACGTTATTATACTAATCGCGTGGCGATATAACGTCGACGGTGGCAACATGAAATTTTATGGAAAACAAATCACCTTTTAAACAAAGGGGAATGATTAAGTGAGATACACGCCGTGATTTCGGCAGTGGCTCCTTTGTTAATTTTACCCGCTCAGCATTTTTTATACGATATTCCTTAATTTTCATTTAACTTAATTTTAATGAGAGTGGTATAAGAGAGGAAAAAGAATTTTAATCTTCAACGAGAGTGGACAAAGGGATGTCTTATTGAATCAATCAAAATTACAGGTTTGAAAAAGTTCGAATATTCATTTAAATATCGCTTAGTAAATCCGAATCGGTTTTTAAATTTCCATTAATCGCTTGATTTTTATTGGAATTTATATTTTTCTACCACAGGATTCAATTTTTCGAATTTTATCCACCAATTACTATTTGCAATCTTCGTAATGAAACGTTTATCTCTCGTACTCAATTTTTTATCAACTTTCGTGGCAATGAATTCGAAAGAAAGAGAGAGAGAGAAAGAAAGAGAGAGAGAGAAAGAAAGAGAGAGAGAGAGATACAAAATTGTAATATTTGTAATACTTAACAGTATCTTCAATATTTTCGTAACGTATATTTATAAAACTTTAGTAAAACCATTGTACAAACTAGTGCTTGTAATCCCTATAACATATAGCACAAAAATAGTATTATCTTCTTATTCTACGTAACGCAATTGTAAATCGATCGTAATTATAACGTTAATGCAGCTTTAACGCGATTTAAACGTTTCCAAAGCTGGGGGTAATGCTGAAAGCCAGGTAATGAGAAGATGGAAACAGCAAATACAAGTTACACAAGGCTTCATTTTACTTTAACTTATGCGCTCCACGTTCCGTAATTTAAATCGGCTTCGTGTAATTATTTAAATCTACTAGATTTTAATGAGAGTCCTTTATCACTGAACACGATGCCCCTTTTGAAGTCACCTGTTATTAATTAGTCGGTTACAAATTAACTGGCCGTCGTCGGTTTTCCCTTTTTTATAACCAGAATGTTTCCGATGTGAATATAAGGAAAATGGCTTCTCCATCTCGAGCTGGAAAAACGGATTAAATATGAAGCGAGACAACGTTTCATGGTTGGCTTTTTACACCTCGTACTCAGAGAAAATAATTGAGTTGTTGCCGCGTTGCTGAAACTTTCACGGTAAATTGGGTATTTTCCCAACTATAAAATGACAGGATCCAGCTAAAAGGCGCGACGCTGGATATTCTCGGAACGCAGTTATGTGCGTAAAAATGAAAAATCTAACAGGATTTTGTATATCGCGCATAAAATGTTTTATGAACGTATCAAATAGAAATTCTTTTCTTTGTTATATCCGTTCATCTGAGATAGCTAAATTTGCTTATCTACATGCACTATATGCTTTCACTCGTATACTTACAATTTTAAGATCGAAAGGTCTGACATTGCTAACTGATCGAGTCAACGTTTCAACCAGTCAGCGAAGCGAGTCTGATAAGTCTATCTCTTCCTTGACACCCGGTACAGTAAGTAGTAACACACACTAAACGTGCATACACAGGTAGTGGAAATTGCGGTTAATAAGCGGACAGGAGATAAAACCGTCTGACTGGAAAGAGACGCGCGTTCTTCCAGAAGGGAAGCAGATAATACGGTAGTAACGTAGTACGTAGGTAGTTCGGCTAACGTATTTTATTCAAAACACGAATTCGCCGTCAGGGAAATATGCTTTCGATAGAAAAAGGGAAAAAAGGACAGGGAAAATGCAATCAGGCCGGTGACGATTTCAAAGCAACTTGCTCGTTGAGTCTCGTATAGCAGTTGGCGTTCCGTCAAGTTAACGTTCGATAGGAAACAATTTGTTCCTTCTCGCGTGGCCAACGTCGAAAAGCGTCGCGCGGCAATTAAAATTCTTTTGGTTTTCATCGCGGCCGAGTTTTGAGCGAGAAAGCAATTTCGGACGTCATCGCGAAAGTAGAAATTAAAAAGTCTCGTTGATTCAATTACCGATTGAAAGTTTCCTCGGCCGTGTTAATTAAAAGTGAGACACGCGATGTGATTCCTCTGCTTTGTTTTTCGTATCGTACAGTAGGTTGTTGTTTTTTCTTGTCTGCTTTTGTGTGAAATTAGTTCGAACGTTTTCAGGCTATTATCCTTAGCGGCGCAATAACTGGACTAACGATGTTTGCTTAACGTCTTATTGGTGTTTGGCGCACCATCTACCAGGTATGTAAATATGAAACCGGAATTTTTGTATAGAAAATACACATTTATTGTATGAAAATGATCAAAAATATTTTATTCGAAGTATTGCCCATCGCTAGCTATACATTTTTCCTACCTGTCTGGAAATTGGTGGATGCCACGCCAAAAAAACTGTCGCTCTTTTGAGGCAAACCAGTCATAGAGCCATTTTCGTACATTTTCGTAAGAAGTGAAGTGCTGGTCAGAAAGTGCGTGTCCCATCGATGCAAATAAATAGTAATCGGACGAAGCCAAGTCTGGTGAGTAAGCCGCGTGCGAAAGTATTTCCCAACTGAACGCTTCGATCGTTTCCTCGACCGGTTTTGCTGTATGCGATGGTGTATTATCATGAAGCAAAATTACTTTGTGTTGCCTTTTTTGATATTCTGGTCGTTTTTCACGCAAAGCTTGATTCAAATCGATCATTTGTTGTCGGTAGCGCTCAGTATTAATGGTTTCGCCAGGTTTTAACAGCTTGGTGGTCTTTTTCGGTGGTCTTCCACGTTCTTCGTCCCTCGCGTCAAAATTGCCACTTCTGAATTTTTTAAACCACTCAAAGCACTGTGATTTACCAAGAGCATGCTCACCGTAAGCTTCGACAAGCATTCGATGCGATTCTGCAGCAGTTTTCTTCAAATGGTAACAGAAAATCAATGCTGTCCGCAAATCGTAGTTTCCAGGCACAAAATTTGACATGTTCAACGCTATTATAAACTATGCTGTTGTATGAAACTTGTATTGTTCTGAGTCGAAAATGTTTGTGAGATGTCAAGAAAAATTTTTGGCATCAATGACGCAGTTTAGTGATAACTACATTATCAACTAGGGCCATTTATAGGCAAATTCCGGTTTCATACTTACAGACCTGATATTAAGCGCGTGTCTACCTTATTTTGCGCAGTTAGAATATCTGATACGTCAGAACTCCATCTATGTCAACTGCATTTATCTGAGCGAAATTTTAATTAATGCTCGATTAACTGAGCTTTTGCTGGTTGGATTCATTTATCTGAACCTGAACTCCTATTATATGAATGAAAAATAGTAGGTAGTGGGGATAATTGCACCAATTACATAAACTGTTTGCCCTCTGACAAGTTCAGATAAATGGAGTTCCAACGTAAATGGAGTTCTACTGTACTGAAAATTAGCGTCGTTATTTCTCAAAATATGTCGAAATATGGAATTCAGATAAATGCGGTTCTATTGTACGTACTACGCTAAACATCGGGCGCGTTTAATAAGAAAATGATACCAGTGCCAAAAATGATTCTGTTGTAGCCGATGTTGTCACATTAAGACTCCAAGATATCGCGAGTAATTTCGAGAAAGTCATAAAAGGCCCGGTTTGCTCAATATTCTTAAAACCAGTCGTTTAGTCCGATCCCCTTTCTTCTCTTACGGTAACTAACAGAATGAAAAGTTCCTTTGATAGCGAGGAGCCGTAATAATGGTGGTTATTTACGTTATAACGAAATTCTTTATAGGAAACAGCTCACGAAAGACCGCTGTAAAGGGTGCGTTTACACGACACTGGGTTTCTTCGCGTATTTCCTTTTTGTGCCATTCGTTGTTATGTTTCCTTCCGTTCCCTTCTGTCCTCTCTACCGTCGAACAGCAGTTTCGCCACCAAGAAAATGACTTTCTTGCCTGCCTCCTGGTTTTACACGTTATCTCGTCCGTTCGAAATAACGGAGTATTACTCGAGGTAAACGAGCAACAATAGTCGTCGATTATTGCCGGTGGCTCGTCAAATTCAGTTCACGGTGTGTGTCTACGTATTGTCGATTATCTTTCGCCAGTGGTTTTCCATACGTTTTCGAGGGAAATCGATAAGAGAAGAGAAAACGGAGCGAGTCGATTTGTGTTTTCGTGCTTTTAAGGATGAAATTTCGTTATTTCTCCATTGTCCGAGGATCATTCGTGGACCAAACTCGGTAAACAGGATAATTCTCGCGAGATATTTATCGACGCTCGTGCATTCTCTCTTTTATCGGTGGGCGCTTCCGGTAACCGGCTCTTTTATTGGCTTCCACGGTTTCCTTCTTGACTTTCCCGAGGTTCGACCGCGATCTTCCGACTATCCCGACTGGAAATAGAAATTCTCTGATCTATCTCGCGTAGAAAGATTTTTTATCAAGCAGAAATTTAGTTCTTTTAAGGAGAAATTCGTTTTTTTATTCTTTTACAAATTTGAAGTATCGATTCTCGCGTTTCATAGCTGCAAAGATTTTCAAGAATGAAGTTACGCGCAAAATGTTTTCATATTCCTATGATTGTTTCACAGGAGAAAGAGCTTTACCCTTCTCTGTGGTCTGCATCCAAACAACTCGAGGGGATATCGAAAGTGCGTTAACACGCAAAAGAAATCTGCATCGACAAAGTTCGCTGCACGCGGGTACTTATGCACAGATAGAGATTCGCGGAGGATACGCGGAGACTAGTGAGGGGACTATGGAATCTTGTTACCATTTTAACTCCGACGAAAACTCGAAGAAAGCGTAGTAATCGTGAAAAAAGAATCAGCCAGGACGCTCTACTACATCATTTCTGATGTTCGGTTCGACGAAACAACTGCGGCAACTTTCGGATGCCATAACGCAAAACTTAACTAACTGTGCTCTGAGCGGGAAACGACAAGTTAATTTAAGCGAATTGAAAATCGTTAGTGAGTTATGCACTGTTAGTTTCCGCGGGATATACTTTTCCAAATGAGAATGAGTCGTATCCCTTTAATAGAGCCGCGGAACTGGTGGGGAAAGTACGTGCCGAGAAATTTGATTTAATACGATTAGACCGTGGATAGTTATGCAAATTCATGTTTCTATGAAAGCAACTGAAGAAATGGAATTTGAATAGAAATTTGTCTCGTCTACTAAATACTATAACGAGTATTCTACTTTGAATATTTTACATATCTTTAGATCTTTGCGTATCGTTGTATTATGTGATCTGTAAACATCTTTAAAACGCAATATGCATATACAGTCTAAGTATGATTCGATAATTTGATAGAATATAGATTTAATCTTCGTAATGATTTTCATACATATTTACGTGAAATAAAAGTAATGCAAATATTCAATAATAACGTAGCTTTAGGAGTGTAATATAAAAACGCAGAATGATACGATACGGTTCTATTTTTTTCGTCAATTTAATATTTTAGTGCTCAATGTAATTCTCTTTCATGGAAGTAAGAATTTTTTACGTATACAGACGTAATCGTAGTGAAATTTCCGCGGGCTGCAGCAATTTATATCGCGAGGCAAGGAAGCGTGATTTAAATTGTCTTCTATAGAAATGTGTCGCGTAATTAATAATTGAATACAGACAATGACACAGAAGTAACAGCAATTGTTAGACTGCAACGTTCGCGTTTAAAAGCTCGTATAATTACACCAACGGTCACGAATACATCAACGAACCTTGAAATCAATTTTTAAAACGAATACAGGGACGAATTTGCAAATAATTTTACAAATTTCTCCATCTGTAATACTTCGTATATAGGATATCCCAGTAATTGTAGTCGTATAATTGACAAGAAAGCAAGTTTTCATGAAAAAATAAAACACGTATTGGCATGTAAATATACTTAAATAATTTTGTGATAAAGTGTTTAGTTTCCTTGGTAAGTTAGATACACAAAATTAGGTAGATGTATGTATGCTTTCGTGACTGACTGTAGGTACATGAAGAGTAACCAGTGATCAATATTGTTCGTTATATTTGACGTTAGCCCGCGGCATGGTGTCAATTCATTACAACGATGGTGGAACGAAAGCCATACAGAGCGGTAGGGTCATAATATGGGGGAAGGAAAATGATCCTTTAGGAAACCAATTCGGATCGAATCTTCCCCAGAAGCCGTAAAACATACTGCTCCCCCAATTTTTGTTGCTCTCTCGCAAGGGTGAGAACAAATCCATACTTGTTCTTTACTTCTGCGAACGGTCCTATTACTTTTCCTCTGTTGATCATCGTATTCTTTCCTTCTCTTTTTTTCGTCTCCGACTTTGTGCTCCGTCCTTGTTTTTCAGGACCAACATAAAATCCACGATTGCGTAGATATTAAACCTTCATCCTTTGAATTCTTAGTTATATTTGTAAAAATATGAATTTGCAAAAATATCTGCAATCTAATCACTGTAAAGTTCAACATTAGATTTGCTTATAGATATCGAGTAATCGTTAAGTGGAAACTGGCTGCAAGCTAATGTTCTTACGCCATCGGCAAAAAAATACGAGAGTGAAAATAACACGTCGTAAACCAATCCTGCCTTTAAAAGCATGAATTTCCGGTACCTCGATTTTCTGTGCGAACGTTGTATTGCCTGTTTACATTATTAACGAAATAACGGATGATGCTTTTTTTCTCTTGAAAATTGCAAGTTGGAAGCCCACGACTCGTGCATCTTCCCGTAGTTAGCAAAGTCGTTTACCAGTTAGAATCCAGGTCAGGGAAATAGTTTCGCATCCCACTTCCGATCGGCTCTCCATTTTCTTGGTAGGCCTTTATCTATTCTTTCGCTATTCATAGACAATCGCGAACAGGGTTCACTGGATACGATTCTCGTCGTTGGTCCGTCGTTAATACGATATGGATTCATTTTCAAGTAGCTACGATCGATTTATCGGCGTGAAAGTGATTCCTTCGGGAAACCTTAGAGACGTCGCGTCGTTTCCATGGGAAAGTACTCAATTGGATTATCGGATGACTTGGCTTTAGACCTTTTCCTACACTTGCCTTCCTTATATTTCACCTTAATGCTATTGTTTTTACTTAATTGTTTCGCTTCAGAGAACGTTATTATCTTACGATCAATTTTCTTAATATCTCTCTCCCTCTCTCTCTCTTTCGAAAAAAGAACAGAGTATTTACCAAGCAGTGCAATACAGGGACTTAGAATCTGCAATTTAAAGCGAATGAAAGAAATTTATGCGTTGAAGAAACAACAGAACATCCGCAACGAGAATTTCCTTCTCTTGTATGCGCTGCTCGTGTTCGATCAATTTACAGGGGTCCGCACTTTTCCGAGTAGTTTCCACTCTCACGTAACCCTACCTTGTTAGACGTCAAAGTCAATATGCAAACGAAGAAGCGGCGAAGTGCTGGAAGCGCGCCGAGGCCGCCGGTCTTATCGAGTTTTAATATTTATTCGTGCCGCGGGACTGCATTTTCTCGAAGAAACTAAAAAATTGAATTCCCCTGGAGTAGGCGCTTACCATCAATGACAATGGAATCGCCACCCTCTTGGAATTGAGTCTCGATAATCAAATTACAAATCGCCAATAGCACGACAGGGGATTCTTTGCCCTGGCTTTCCTCACTGACCCTCCAATAAACGCAATTGGAATTTCAGATCCCGATTACCTGCATTTTTCGCGCTTATGCTCGCGTCCATTCTATCTACATTTGCATTTCGCTGCTTTTTTCCCTGTTTGTTTTCTTCTTTTTACCTTGTATAATCTTTCTTCATCAGACTTTTATTTCTTCTCCTGTTCGATTTCTCCTGTTTCTCCTGTTTCTCCTGTTTCGATTCGGATAAGAGCGCCACTATTTCTCTGTAAATCTTATTTTTTAGTTTTATCACAGTATTACTTTATGATATTATTTTATCATACTTGCATACCGTTGCATTTACTATAGCATTTGCATACTAATCGATTAGGTCTAAGTATATTAAATTTACCATTGTGTTATTCAATTTATTATTATTAATTTACTAAATTCCGACCGTGAATAAATAATTGCAATGAAAATTTCAGATCCAGGCTACCTACGTCTTTCGTCCTTATGTTCGTTTTCTTTCAACTTTCATTTGCATCTCGCTGCTTTTTTCAATGTTTGTTTCGTTCCTTTTACCTTGTTTAATCTTGCTCCACCAGTTTCTCATTCCTTTACCCATCCCTTCGATTTTCTTACCCTCGTCACGGTTTCCCTATCTCTCATCCTCCTACTTTCCCTCCCCCGTTCCTTTTTTCGAGTAAATTTAAAGCTACCCCATTGCCCGAGGAAACGCCCTGTCGATTTATCAGTGAAACTCAGGTTAAGTAGAGAGGAAGGAAAACGAGATCGAGAGACGAGGGAGGAAACGCGAACGAAAATTGGCGGATGTATTAGTGTTTGCGTTAGCTGGCCGAAAGAGCCGCTGGTGTACCCAAACGTATCCAAAGAGAATAGAAACTACCCTCGTGTTAGTGGGAGAAGAGAAATTTTGTTGGGCGCTCGAGTACTCTTCTTAGCTTCGTATAATATGATGTATTTAAGGCGTGCTTAAAACATTTACAACTGTTAACTAAGATACCGTTTATTACGGAGCTCGAGGATCTCATTTTACGAGTCGCACCAAATTGTTTTACATTCTACGTTTTCTTCTTTAATAAGATTTTACGTGTGTAGCGTACGTATACAATTGCTTCAAAAAATGTTTCTACACATCTTTTTTTTTAACGAAGTGCTTTCTTATCAGGTTGTATATATCATTTCCATGGTACGAAATTGCAGTTGTACAAATATAAAAGTGCTACCTCTGAATGATACGAAAATTAATACACCGTGGGTCTAAATTCGTGGTACAAATGAAATCAGGGAAATTCTGTGGTTCGAAATAAGGCGAAAATCGAGAATCAATTCGATAGAAGCGTGGTGGTGGAAGCTTCATTTTCGAGAGAAACGAACTTGAAAACCAGTCAAATATACGTGTACTTGACCAATTGTCGATAAAGGTGATGCATTAATCTTTGGTCCATCCGAAATGAATCTTCGACACGGTGCGGTTCGTTGTTAATTACTGAAATAACTTTCTAGAGCGCGTTTGCGAATTCCTGTTAACCTTCCCACATAACCATGGTTCGCATGCGCTTCGTATTTATCGCGTGGAACGCACGCAGGTATTCATTTCCAAGTATCCGGCAGAACGTTCGTGTGCTCTGGATCGTTATGCATGTGTTTAATTTTGTGGTACACACCAGTGTATGCAGATGAATCTCATATGCGAGTGTGAGTATATCATTTATCGAGCATTTTCTGCATTCTTTGCAATATCCCACTCTATATAAATCATAAAGATTACGATGGTTACTCGTGATTTTGTAACGAGATTAAATCTTGTAAATAATAAACAAACCGTGGAATATTTTTGTGCGGCAATGTACGCCGATGCATATTTTAAAAAATTCTGAAATCGTGTAAACGAAGTATGTGAGAGTATTACAAAATGAATTAATAAAGAAGTTACGTAGTACGTTTGCAACCATCAGAATGAATTATGATTATCTCTGAAAACAACTCTCGAAAATAGCGTGCAGTGGTGAGATTACAATTGGATAAATCCCCTCTGTTCGAATTATATAAAATTTCCATCGATGAAGGAGCTTGTCGAACGTTAGCTCGTAGAAGTTCAATTCCTTCGAAATGCTGAATATTAAATAGAATGCAACACAGTTTTATGAAACTCGCTGTTAAACGATGCACACAAAACGAACTCGTTTTTACGTAATATTATGCAAATACACTTTCCAAGAAAGTTAATCCGCTCGAAAACTTAGGTGGTGTGTTTCAAAACACTCAAAAACGCATATTCAAGTAATAACATGGCAGACTAAGAATTGTGGTGATGTAAGCCAAAGTTTCGAGAATTCAAGTTTAATCGTGTGGTTCAGCTTTTAAGGATGCCGACAGTTTAGTTTCTTATCCGGCGAATTACAATTTATAATTTCATTCTATGGCAAAATTATAAGTGGTATATTGGACTTGTGAATTATATTTCTATTATTGCATAATTTGTTTTTTTATAAATTGAAAAGCTACAGATTCAATGCCATGAACAGATAATTTTCGTCAGGTTTACCTATTACTGAAATGATTTTTAAAATTAGATAATTTAAACCTATAATCTGCTAATTGTATAAGAAGATATTAAGTACTCTTTCTAGTTATCTACTGCTTTTCTACTGATTCTTATACTTTGATAAAATTCACATTATGATTAAAACTGATCTCAGATACAGGATCCATGTGAAAAGATAAAAAGGAAATGCCTTCGAAGTCTGTTAGAGATATCCAACGCGTCAATAGCAATTTGCGATATCGAGTTGAAGCTTGAAAAACAAAAAAGAAAGTAAATTAAAAGATTGGATGGCTGGGGTTGTTTACCGAAGTGCAATATCTCGATGGAAAAGGATGTTTCGTAACACTAGACGAACAAAGGGGAACGATGGGTCATACGCGAATAGATCGGAATAAACGGTAGACGCAGCCAGGGTGGGAAAAAAGAAACTAGCCTGCAGCCAGTGAGCCCTCTTTTTACGAGTTTGCATCTCGAAGGATGTTTGCGAATGCCGAACTAACGTTGAAGAAAACAAACACTTGAAATGAACTAACGCAACTGCCGAGAAGTTTGCAAATGCGAGCATCTCACGCATACATAGGTATATGCAAGATGGATGCATCTTTGAATTACGAATGATCCATCTGCGAACTTCCAGGGAGAAGTTTCACGAATTTCCGTGAAAACATCCGTGAACGAAAGATGTGTCTCAAATTTTTCACGTGAGTCGCCTTCGTGATTTTAATAAATCTCTACTGTTACTGTTCCCACATGCGTGCGCTTGTGTGCGTGCCTGTGCATATATGCATGGAATATTTGTTATGCTACGAACGCGTATTCTATTCTTCGCGTCAAAATTCCGCAGTTCTAAAAAAGAATACAGATCACAGTGGTCTTAATATTTCCTTTTTTCTTCACAAACAGAAACGATATTCCCATGACATTCTTAGATCTGTGCGTTTTCCAGTGAAGTTTTATACGGTGTATTACTATTTTTACACAATTTCAGGTTTTATATAACTTTAGGATCTGAAGTTGGCGTGATTTGATTGCTACGGTGTTTAGTTTGACATTATAAGAATACGCAGGCGAACTTAAACTTGCAAAGTATTAAATGAAAACTATGTTTAATAATGAAAATATTAACTTAACATTAACAGCGAATCGTCTGATTCTTAAAATTGTCCAAAACTGACGCATTTCGTGAAGAATAGAAATTGAAATGCCTGAAATCGAAGATAATTTAAAAGTCAAGCACAACACCACGATTGTAAATAATTTTGTAAGCTACTGTACATAATATATTGTACTACATCTTTTCTCTTCTTCTTGATATTGTAAAGGTAGTGATGAGTAAAAAGTGTCGGGGCTTATTTCTTTTCTTTTATTACGTTTTCATAATTTAAAAGTCAATCAGAGCAAGTCATCCTTATTGCAGAACCGGAAATTAAGCTTTTGGCGAACAGCCTATGCAATCAATACTTCTCATGAACAGCATGCAATAAAACACACCTCTCGTTATTAGCACCCGTTGAATTTTGTCGAGCCATTTCTTACACGAGAAAAATGGTCCAAAACGGTTCGATAAAATTTTACTTCAAAGGATTGAAGCATTGTCTCGATAATACATTGCACGAAATCGATTCGAAAATACACTCATAAAATTTTAGTGGTTTGAAATTAGGCGACATTGCGGGTCTAAATATTGTCCTTTTCATATTTTATATTTTTGTCATAACTTTTTAATGAAGCTTCGAACGATCTATGTTTATATAACTATGTTTATATAACATTTTTTCTTATTTATATCCATAGAATATCCCAAACAAGTTTGGCCCGATAAAACTGGTTACTATATATATACCTATTTATTTTCATCCTATCACTTTAATTCTCTTCGCTTCGCTTCGTCATTTTAATTCTGGTCATCCATAACACATATTTAGATACACGTTACAGGTACGTAGTTTCAAACAGTCGTTTCTATCGAATCATAGCTACCAACTATAATCAGTGCTCCTTTTCCACTGTTTTAATTACGTTCGGTCGAATTCACAGTACGTTTGCCTAGAAACATGCCGCATGAAAGAATTTTCCACTCCTCTGTACGCGATTCGTTTGCTTGTAACCAACACCGGGGGTTCGTCGGTTTCGTTCAAATAAAGAACCCAATGAAATCCTCTCGTTAAGTAGCAGAGGAGTGCGTTTACTCTTTGAAAATGGCTGCGTGCATCAGGACTGGCTGGTATGACCTAATTATGATAGCGGTACGCCAGCCAGAGTGCCATGCACCTACTATAAATGGATGCCCGTAAACCAGTCCTGCATCTGCTGCATCACGATTATACCCTCTCGTAATAACAACCAATCCGTCTCACCCTTCCCAGCCACCGCCATAAATGACGAAGAGAGGTGCATGTGCGGAAGTAACGTTTTGTGAGCCGCATCTCCGTAACTCCGGCGAAGTGATTGACATATCGACAAACGCAACCATCCCTTTGCCCCTTTTATTTTATCAGCCCCTCATAAAACTCTGATTCGTTGTTTAACGATTAATCGTTAACGAGGACAATCAACCACGCTCCACTTTTCACGGAAATTTCATTCAGAGTTTTTTGATTCGATTCCAACAGATGGAGAAAATTCTTCTTCCTTCGAGTTTGATATAGATGAAAACATTGGAATTTCATTGTACAGGGTGATGGAGAAGTTGGAGAAGCTCGTATGCATAAGCTGCGTTCATCGATCGTTCTTTGTTCGTTGATTATTTTCGAGTAACGGCGATGTACGCGAGGGAAATTCCTTTTGTCGAAGGAAGGTGCTGTTTTATGTCGAAGATAGAGGAAGAAACGTCGAAATCAACTTTCTCGTATAGGTAGTGCGGTATAATTTTTTAAGAACAAGTTTCAACCCTTATGCTGCCAGTCGAAAAAATCTTATATCTATATAAAATCTGCGTTCCTAAAAATTGTAAATGTTTAAAATTTGTTTAACACTTGGTCGGTTCGTTTTGACTGATCCATTGATTTGTTTTATTTTTCACGCGAATATTCTCCACGTTCGTTCAGTCAGTGCCTATAGGATAAGTGGAAGAATTAATTTCAACGTGTGGTAATTAACAGTGACGGGCAATAATTTGACCCGATGCTCGTAAGTGACATTTTCGGTAGTTTATCGTCGCGCGGAATATATATAATTGAATAATTTAAACGTTCGAGCAGAATTTTGTTCGCGTTGCGTCAGTCGCAGTGGCGTGTAAGCACAGAAAGCCCGCATGATGGTGGTGCTTCTGTTCGTAGGTGAACAAGAGGCAAAAAGAGGATGTGTGTTATGCAGGGTGGATTCCAATGATTTTCATAGTGATTGACGTATCGACACGTGCCATCTCTTTCACCTGGTTTTCTCGTCACTCGTACAATGAAATTTCAGCTTTTTCTATTTGTGACTTTCAATGTCGAATTAACGAACCTCGAATGGATACGCGTTTCAAGCGAAATTAGTTCCCTTCACGAATCGGATTCGTTGATTTCGTTCGTAACGTATAGGTTAAATTAACAAGACGAATTTCTACGTAAAAGTTTGAATAAATGTTTTAACACGTACGCTGATTCACGAAACTATAATGGATATATCGTATATATCATAGAGAACTTTTGGATATTTCATTCGCGCAATTTTGCGATAACTTTGTGTCGATTTCGTTATCTTCAATCGTGATGTATCGACGTTACCGAACTATGGAACATTACTCATTAGTAATCTGTGTGGTTGGATCGTTAGAGGGCAATCCTTTGAGTCCAACACAAACCAGTTTACGTATGAATTTGGTGATTAGAAACTATTGATTAGAGCTTGGCAATTACGTGAGACGCCAGTCGTACGATGCTGGAATTTAGATGCGGCTCTTATTAATCGTTGTGATAGGTACATTCTGAATTCGTCATCAGTCCTGAGAATCAGGAACAGAACATATCAAATATTTAAAATTTACAGAAGCTATATAAAACCGCTTGACATAAGTCGTAATGAGTTCGTAAGAAACAGGATCATCATAACGCATATCTCCAATGAGCGAACAAAAGAATAGAACTTTTAAAATCAGATATACGTTAAAAAAGATATAACGTCTATGAAGAGTTGTTAAAATCATACTACTGGACTCTGCTTTAATAGACTCTTCCGTAGGTTATAACCGCAGTAGTTATAACCATAAAACATCACATTCTTCGGAATTCAGCCAATAGAAATGCGAAATTGAACTATTAAGACGGTGAGTAGTAGGTGATCCGCGCGAGGTAACTAAGCCCGCGTAATTATCGTGTCAATAATCGAAGGGCAAAGTTTCTCTTGAAGCTTACCGGCCCATTGACACTGGCAGAGTCGTTAGCAAGCCTTCTTCCTGCTCCGCCAAGTCCAAATAGTACCCGGTGCAAACTTGTCGAAGTTTCGAATGCACCACAGCCCAGCCCGAATACGTAATGAGTACGTGGCCTCTTGGCTTTGGACCATTATGCGAGCCGGACCATTATGACTAATCGCTTGGAATGCTTTGCTATCGGGGCCAGGCAAACATTTTGCGACAAGAATGATCGGCTGAGCCTTCCCACCCAGACGAGAAGAATGAAAATTGCTCGATCGTTAACTTCGATTTACGTCAAGTTTCTGTTGATTTCAAACCTGTTCGTTATATCGTACCAATTATGAGATGCTTTCTGCAATGGAAAAAAACATCATAGAAACGAAGGAATATCGTAGGTACGAATGGTAGGTCGTTAAAGTTTTGATACTTTTTCTGTTGATTATACTCTGAGTTTCATTGAGAGATTTACCGATTCTGTAATACATTTGCAGTAGATTAATCATCTGATTGGTCTCTTTAATGGTAATGTGGCGCTATTATGAAAGAAAGTACAGCATGCTACTAAGAAGAAAGATAAAAGTGATTTGAAAATCTTCGAATGCCCTCTACTTCAGTTTTTGTAATCGAACTTTCCATATTTAAAAAATAATTAATAGACAAATAATTAAAGAAACGATAGGATACAATCAAGTATTTCTTTGTTCGTCTTGCGTACAAAGAATCATATTCGGTCGTTTCTCGATTTCTTGAAATACCTTTTGTCAAGAAATTTCTTAACTTCACAATATCGGTTTTTCTTAACAAAATTTCCTCTGCTCGCGACGTAGCTTCCCTAAGGAGGAGACTCACTTGACACGACACAGCGTCATCTAATCTATGACCTAATCTCAAACGCAAGTACAGTTCAGCTGGTCCAGCGGGAGCGCCGGAGAGGGAAAGAGAGATGACGATATGTGACTAAGTATACGAGTATGTACATGTTGCCACGAAATTGGAGCAATAGAGATGGACATGAAAGCTGTGGCACTGAGAAGGACAGTGATAAATATATATATATATATAGAGAGAGAGAGAGAAAACGGGCCAGAGAGAACAAGATGGAGGAAGAGAGAGGGAAATGGACGTTCAGGCATTGGTAGCACCGTATTAGTGCACCGATTGCCCGCAGCAGGTCTGGGCTAAGTGAATGGGTCTGCGGAGGGCTTTGCTGATTATGGTGTCGTCATTGATCCAGATCGAAATTGGCTTGCTTCTGTCATGGAACGCGCCCAGAGGACCATTAATATCCTCCTAGGGGCCTGGATGGAAGCAGAGAAATAGCCAGGGGAAAATGGAAAGGGGTGGATGGTCACAAATTTTGCGGTATACGAAGACTTCGCGCGACCCTGTCACCATGAATCTATTCCGTAATTAGACTATTAATTTTGGATCAGGATCACTTTCGCTCTGACTCTGGCTTTTTATGAAGTTTCTGGAAAGACTTATAGGCAACCTCTAGTGATTCTGGCATTGGTTTAATGATTTTTTCATTGATTTCCCCCGTTTGTGTTTTTCAGGAAGACGAGAGAACTCGAACATGTGAATTGTCAATCTTTTTGACAGGATATTTTTAATTACGGATCCCGTAATTTTTACACTAATTTTTACACAAGTATCTTCGTATCACGAGATTGTATCGTCTAGTATGATATTTAATAATAGCAAATTAACTTGGCAACATCTTTGAAGTAACGTCGATTCGACTGAAATTTCTATAGAATCACACACAAATAGAACGAGCTCTATGGTCTGGAGCAAGCACGGAAAGAAGAATGGAAGGAAAGGAAAAAAAAGGAGTGATTACAATGGTGAATCCATCGAGTGTCTGCATTCAATTCATGAGATTGAATTGGTCTTCTGAACGAGTTTGTGCAAGATATACTGGTTCGATAATGTACGTTGACAGACTTCATAATTAGGGGAGAAGTCAATTATATGGAAATGTGGCGCTTTCCTTTGTCGGACGCGCTCGGAATTCTTGCAGGTTCTTCTTGTACGGTATTGTACATTCGGTCTTTCGAAAACTATCATTGTACCATCTGCGAATTACGAATGAGAGCAGCTTTGCTATTACCATTTTAAATTACGACCGTTTTATCCTATAATATTTATCCTTCTGCGCTTGTTTTGGTAATCGATTCATGGAGACAATCGACAAACAATCTTTCCGGCCAACATGCATCCGATAAACAAGCTGTCCATGGTCGAAAGAAACACATTTGCCATCTTTTCAGCAGCACAAAAGCGACAATTTCTTTCCTCCTTAACTCCCACCCTCTATCAGATTTCGAGATCAAAGGATTAATTACAAGCCTGTCTCCAATTCGACGCGATAGAAAGTCCCTTAATTTCGAATTTCCAGTGTGTCACGCCGGTTCGCGAGAACAAAGGTTATAACTGATAACAGTGAACGCGAAACCGATACCCTGTCGAAGATATATAGTCTTTCCAATCTGTTGGCAAAGTGGAAATTATAGTCGGGCTTTTGCGGCTGGACAACGCACGAAGGGTAACTGGAAACGTCAAGTCAAAAGAGAGGTACTTCCATGACAGACTTTTAGGATCGTCGAAAGATTGTGCGGCTCTATATCCTGCTCTATTGAGTAATTGAAGATCCCAAGGAAGATACCTACTGGCTATCTCTCGAATCAGATTAAAAGCTGTCTCGTTACGCGAGATCAAAGGAATCCATTTTCTAGTGGTCGGGTAAAAATACTCGTTTCGAGTTGCACTAACGTCGATCGCCGTTCCGGTTGGGTCGCAAAGGAAGACGCACGTAGATGGTAGTAGCCTTCGTGGCCGATCATTGCTCTTTTTTCATTGCCTCTTTCTCTTACTCCCCAACTCCTCGTTTATCTGCCCCTTGTTCACGGCCTACCTATCCATATCTGTCCATTGCCAATATCTTGCGAAGATGGTAAGAACCGACGCGACGATACAAACAGGATCTCTAGGTCAGATAAGAGTTAGTGCTCACTTGTTGACCCGTTTCAATGGTCGTAATTTATCGAGATACGCGATACGGGCTGGAGGTGTGGCCAGTTGCTGAAAGATCTGGACTTATTACTGATTTATCGGGGAAAAAGTAGGATTAATGGTGTACACCATCGGTCGAAAGCATTCGCTTGGTTGGTTTTGACAGGATGTAATTTTATTACAGAATTGTTGATAAAATAATCGCAGATTATTTTGTTGCTTATAATTAGACTGCGGTCTTTTATGCATCTACGGGGAATTAGAAAGTGCAAAAATGTACACAATGCATGTAATACTGTTGAAGTAATTACTTCAAGGAAAGCTCTATATCTTTACTTTCGTATATCCGTGATCTGGAGACCGCTGTTACAAAGAGAATAGAATTTAGTGAAAAAATTCAAAATAAGGAGAGGTCTATATTATTGTGCCCTTGAATATAAATTTTGTTTCGGACTACAAGGTTTAGAGACAAAAGAGTTATAAGTAGATTTCTATTGCTGCTTCCTGTAGCCTTCAGCTAGAGCTACAAGGTTAACTTTTTAATAATGTCCTCTGCTATAAATATATGAGCGTGCTCCCTATCATAGCTTCTTTTATTGTATTGTATTGTAACACTGTAAGAGTGAGGATGTGGATCAGTATACACTATACCTGAACTTATATTTATACTTATGCCTTTACTTATTTCAATATATTTTTTATTACAAATTCATCCACTCGTTCCTCTATCAGTCAACCTCAACAAATACAAATATATACGAAATGTCCAAATATATTTTAATATATATTTGTATAAATATATTTTAATATATATTTGTATAAATATATTTTAATATAATAATATTTATTATAATTTGTGATGAAACTACATAATGACCATTTCCATTTCTTTAATTATATTCATGAGAATATAGAAACGCATAAAAGTTCGTCTATTTTCAATCGTTATAGCTCTGTTCCGTATACAAATATGCGTATGCAAATAACGCATAGAACGAAATGTTCGTAGCTATCATTTACTTAAAAATTTTGCCAAATGCAATTACAAACGCCCTAATTAATTTGCACTTATTATCGATCTACCGATATTGATGACATACATATACCAATCAACAATTTGTATTATTAATTAAACGTTAAATTACTGCACCTCGTGCAATTAAGCACAAACAACAAAATTACCAATTACGCTTTATTCCTTGCATTGATATATTCACGTATGTGCGTTATATATACCAACAATGAAAAAGATTCTAATGACTAACGAACACGTTGTTCCGTCTCTTGCAAAATTTAATTCCAAATATTTTTATTAAATCATTTGGAAATTAAATAATCTTCGATGTTCGATCCCAATTAAAATACACTACTAGATTGAACACACATTTACCAATTAATCGTATTCGGGTATTTAATTAAACACGAAACCATTATCGGAATTTTTCGATCGACACTGCTGTAGTAATGTATTCGACTCGTAATTAACATTCCGTGATTTCATGCACTGTCTGTAAGCAAACGTTGCACAACCAATTTCTATTTCCTCCAGTTCGACAGGTTCTCTCCGAATTTAATTGAGCGCTCTTGGATTACTCCCGAAGGGTTTAGGCATAAACTTGCTTGGGATTTACCGATACGTTCCTCCTGAAGCCAGTCGAATAGTTTCAATCGAAAGTTAGCAGGTTTCGGTGCCATTAAACGGTAAGTAATCATTCCCGCCAAAATTGTCCCCGAAGTGAAATTCGAAATGACTAGGAATTTCCAACTGCGTGAGCCAAGTTGCGATGATAATATCGTTCAAATTTTCCACAATAATTTGTATGTTTTATAATCCTACGCTTTACTATTTATTATAGTTATTGGTTTACATATTAGTTTCTATTTTATATATTATCAATTTTCTCTTTATTACAGAACGTCTACAATAATTCTCTAAAGTTTCATTTCACGTGTTCATTTTAAAACAGAGGAGTCGAGTGTCGTTCACCGAGCTACAATAATATTTGTACGGAAAGTCTCTTTAGACGGTAGGTCGAAGACAGTTGTTCAAACAGAAACCGCACGATCGAGGGTCGACAAGGTGCTCGTAAAGTTTGTTTAAAACGCAAAACAATAACGTTAAGTTGGATTGAAGTAATTAAACGCGGATATCTCGTCACGTTGGCAAAGTTGAAATTGTAATTAGAGATGACTGAAAAAGCTACCAGGGACCGGGTTGGGATCTGTGTTATTTCACGCTCACCTGTGCACCGACGAGACCAGCACGTAATCTAGGAATGTCTGTGTGACTCCAGTCTGATCTAGCCCAAGGATCAACTCTGCCGAGATCGCTGCTCAGATTGACCTCGCCGAGTTGATTGTGTACGAACTTTCTGACGTTCCAGGGCAAATCGTTGTGCCTGGGGAATAAAGCCGTGGAAAACGCTTCGTGAAGAATTATTTAATACAAATCGCTCGCTAACTATATTGCTAGATAGGTAAACTATATTGCTACATCTTTTTACGTAGATTATCCTTATGTACTATCCAGGGCCCTTTTATACGATAATTTACCAACTAACAATATTCGTGAATCGACACTCTACTACTTATGAACTCCTTTTTTATAATTTTACAACTTTATACCCTACAGAATAATAAGTTGATTTGTAATTTGTACAATTTACCTGTACAATTTTAGTTTTTTGCCTAGCTCGTTATCGGTAGTTCGTAACTTGTAAAATTTCGTTAATGATTTTAATTCAATCGTGCAAGAAGGCCTGGACGAAAAAGAGAAAGTAAAATGTAATAGATATTCAATTAGTAATTGGAAAGCATTAGAACCTGTGAATTAGTAATTCGTTTATGTCATAGAATAAATGGTACTCGTAGATGCTTGCAAAAACTGGAAGGCTGATTTCACTCGAATTTCGATCGATACCTCCGTTAGCTTTCTGTGACGCGATTCTTCCGTGAATGCACGAACTTACCCGTCGATCAGAGGCACTTCAGTGAGGATCCTCCTGATCACGTCCAGCCTCTGCTGATGCGTGACAGGCGCGGATTGTAGAAGCAATGGTAGACAAAGCCCTCCGAGAAGCAGAGCCATCACTAGGAGCAAGATGGGCGCCAATACTCGGCATCTTCTGCGAGGACTCTCTTCCCTGCGGTCTTTGCTGCTGCCGCTACTTGGGGAATCCTCGCACGGCGGTGGCAGTCGCACTGTGCCGTTGCACGGTGCCACGTCTGGCAGTTCTGTTAGGCACGTCGTCTGCAAGCCAGAAATAATTTCTGAATGTTTTTGGGGCAAAAACTCAATGGAAATAAGAAAAACTAAAATAATTCACACATAGAATTTCGAACTTAAAATAGACTTTAAACTTTCACGTTAATTCGATCGGACATTTGTGGCCCTCCGGGTTTCAAGGTTGTTTTGATCGAGAGATCATGTATGTTAGAAAATGTTATTTATGCGTTTAAGATATTTGTTTCGTCAATAATATGATTGCCTTGTATGCCATCAGAGGCAAAAAACAAATAAAGGAGTTATATTTCAGATACAGCTAATTTATATACACATTTGTAATAATATGGAACGGTCCAAATATTCATGGACGACAGTGTACAAATAATGCATAGTTAAATATGAAGAGGGAATAAAACTGACCTAACTGTAGAAAAGGATAATGATATTAACTGAATTAATTATGTTATTAATTGGCGATCAAACGAACAATTGTAACTACATTTCCATATTTAATTCCAAGCCGATTTACCTAAATTGCTGTATTCTTTTAATTTTATTGTGAAATGTGAAACTGTAATACAGTTAAACAAATTTGTGTCCATTGAAACCAGTCATTAACGAGCATTTAATTATCTTTTCGAAAATATCGTAACAGGTCATCGTTGGCTAATTCGCAGCTGAATGAATGGCAACCATAACCTGTTCGTATAAAAAGATAACAACCAGAGCTACACCGACACGTAACCGAGGAGATATCCTCCAGAGCTACCGACTCGCATTGCAGACACCGTGGAACTTCTCTTCACACTTATCCTAACTCCTATAAAGTAGAGTAAGACTGAGACCGGTTTTCCACGCGTGTCTTCAAATCCTTCTACCATCTACTAACACCCTGAGCTCCGATGAAACTTTTATTGGGCTGACACGAAGCAGAAGATTCTTTCTCCCCATATAATAACAAGTTCGCAACGACTTCGGGCCGATGTTGAACTTATATGATGATTTTAAGCTTCGATTGATGTTATTGAA
Organism: Bombus flavifrons; assembly: GCF_040668555.2. Classification (NCBI taxonomy): domain Eukaryota; kingdom Metazoa; phylum Arthropoda; class Insecta; order Hymenoptera; family Apidae; genus Bombus; species Bombus flavifrons. Next base: position 1,732,453 of record NC_138455.1, on the reverse strand, counting down.
ACGTAGCTTACGTCTATACTTTACATGGTAAGGATAATTAACGTTATTCATAAAAAGTGTAATGTATAAAACGTATATAATTAAATACCTTAAGATTAAGATATTTGATCCATCTCAAATTTAAGGTTCAATGAGACACAACGTCTCAATATGAAATTTTTGTCGATATTTTTTTGTCTACACATCATTAAACAGGTAAAAACGACGTTTTATATGGACTGAGCTAATACAATAGTTCTTTCTCGGGAGAAATTTCAGTTCTTCCGTATTTATGAGACAGTGTTTTAACCGAGCTGCTGCGTAATCCTATCTCATTGAGAAGGCTAACGGATCATCGAGTTCCATGCGCTAATTGTCGGTCCTTTCACCATATAGGTAATTCCGTCCGTAACTCTGGCAGTTTAGGGCAGCATTGTGCACCATGGAAAGCAAGGGAAATCCCAGTTTCATTTGGATTCTTCTCGTTCCGCAATTCTCGGGTTTCTTCTATATACACATGCGATATCCACTAGAAACTTCGCATCCCGGTGCATCCGCATTATTGTGCGCCATAAATACAGGAAACTCGCCGCTGCCGTCTACACACGACCAAAGAGAGACACAGAGTTGTACGTCAGCCAGATAAAAGTTTCGCCGATGCTTGAAGTGCCAGCTTCTTTCAACTTCCTCGCTTCCGCAGTATAAAAACGTTATATCCAGCGACAACGAGGCGGATTGCGGATGCGGACGAGAAGACCGTTGAAAATTGCTAAAGCGCGATCATCGTCGATCGAAATAAGAAGCCAGATTCGTGGAAACGTTACGTATGATGGATATTAGGTAGTTGTATAATGAACATACTATATATGAAATATCGTTTCGAGATAAGTACCTTTTAGTAAGCGTAATTTAAACTTAAAATTACAGTACTCTTATTTGTAACCCGTGATCTTGGGAAAACATTTGATAAAGCTAAACGTAAATTGGGGTTTTACAGGGATTACCGGCTAATGGGAAAATTGGATTCATTTAGGCGAAACACACGACCACCTAACGCGTTCGTTCGTGCGAAATTTAATTTTCCTTTTAATTGATCGATACTATTTGGAATTCGTATTCGAATTTCAGTTTTAATTAGAATAGATCTACGATGCATTGGCGTAATGTTCGTATAAACTATTGGGCTGCGTGGCGTTACGGTACGTTAACAAGGAATTTCGTGCTGGTTAAATGTTATTAATGTTACACGCGGTTCTGTCGAAACTTCTCGTAAATAAGCGTTTAATTACACGCGATCGTTGTTTGATATGCGCGGTTTGAAACATGTCGTAACCGACCGTATCTTCCGCATCGATGGATTCGAAGTTTGTGGTCCACGTTAATTGATGCATTTGTATCAAGGTTCCAATTCGTTACGATGTTTTTCAAACGTAAGGCCGTTTGTATTTCCCGTAATTATTTTACTTCGAACTTAGTTATAACACGATATTTATGCTATACAAAATTTATATACGTATTTACATACTCAATTACATATAATTTTAAATATAACAAAACTCATATGTTATTTCATTAAAAATGTATCGTGAATAATATCAAAAGGTTATTTACACACACACACACACACACACACACACACTCACTCACTCATTCACTCACTCACTCATTCACTCACTCACTCATTCACACACACACACTCTCACACGTTGTTTCAAGCTGCGTAGTATGGTCTACGCTTAGTCCGCGCATAACGCCTTGTTCTACTGACAACTTATACGCTGTCATAATGAAACAGTCGCTGTCTATCTCATCCCAAGTGAGCCCAAAGAATTGATTACTCTCTGAATATCTCAGAGTGTATAATAGTCAGGTGATGCTGTCAGAGTACTGTGATAATGCGCTCATTCTAAAATCTTTCGGGGCCAAAGCTGCGAACTGTCGTTCGACTTTCGAACTTCCCAACGTTCCCATGCACTGCCTAGTTGTCTCTGTTCGTCACTTCATCGCGTCCTTCTTCTTCTTCGTGTATTCTCCTCTGAGATTCCATTTTCTGTCCTCCTGCTTCCTCCTTCCTCGTTACTGGCACATCGCCACGCGTTAACGAGAGAACAAGATGAAACTTCGCCGACAGATATTCCTTAGCAACGGAATTCTCCGTGCACGCTTTGGGAACCGAAATACTCAGCATTGATGTGACATCACGTACACCCCGAGTTCCGGGTTTTCTGTGCGGTCGAACAGTCCTGCTCCTCTGTTCAAGGCCACTCAACCGATCGGTGTCGCCGGATGCCCATGTTTCGTTACAGAATAGAAATTGTCTTCCAATGCAGATAGTGGTTTGATGGATTGCTTACCACTCCTCCGACGACGTTTGCGTTCGTTTGGGCGTCACGTTTCAATTCGTATCATGATTTTGAAGCTGAAATTTACTGCGTGTATAAGCATTCACTTAAACATCTATCGCACCAAGAATGGAGAAAAGTATTCGATACGTTTTTCGGATATATCGTCAAAAAGAGATTCGTGAAATACGTTAAAAGTGCGCTCACCCATATGTGGAGCGACTTTAGAGAAACCATTCTTGATATCTCGCAACTTCATGCTCTTCAGAGAGACCCAGAATTCCATTTTACCGTTCGTTCGGATTTTATCTCGTTTCACAAAGTGTGTCAACATTTTCTACCCATTCAAAGCAATCGAGCAAAGCCAAAATAATTGCCGCACAATAATTGTTCACACTTGTAACTTCGCCTCGTTTGCCAAAGCGGTGCGCTGCAAACTAAACGCACGCGGTAACTGTCAGAAAGTTCCTGTGATCATCTAGCGCGTTGAATTCATTGTACGGTAATAATTATCGTCCGTTCGCACGCATCTGGTCGCTCTTGACCGGAATAAAAAGAATGAAAATTGGAGTGGGCGACGCTTTCGTGACCGTGGTAATTGTTCGAAAGTTTTTCAGTTAAGCTCGTCAGACTCCTTACATTAAGGAAGCACGTTAATTCTGGCGACTGAAAATGAAGCGACGAGATAATGTCGTTAGAGGAAACGTAACGGGTTTTTTTATTGTAGTTTCCTTCGCGACTCAACCGCGTCCTCGATAAATCAGAATTATTACGCAATGCGGAACCAATTTCGATATCTATCCTCGGGGCGAAATTGCCAATTCATTTCACAGGCTTCCTCGAAAAATTACGATCGTACGGGATAAAAAGTAATTGAAATTTCGGGAATTCTAAAGGATAAAGCACCAATCGAATTTCGAGTTTTATCTCGATTAAGTTTACACGTTTTACGTTGGACTAAAAAAGTAAATTTTTCAAGAAATCCTTTTCGTCTCTAATCACGCGTACTGTCTTAGACCGTGGATCTTTTTATCCATTAAATATCATAATAAACATTATACTCTACATATTTCGTATATTTTTGCATATTACCTGTATGTGTTTTGAGCGTTTTCACAATTTTAAATTTCCCATAAACGCATAAAAACTCGCGAAAGAAATATTTGCTTTTAATTACTAAGTAACACAAAAAACATAAAATCAACAGAAAGCGACCAATCGTACCTTTTGCATGTAGCCTTCGTTTATCTTTTACCATGAAAATGAGTGGATTTCCTATTTCGAACATTAAAGTAGACAATTAAAGATCGCGTCTTTAATGGAGCATTCTCTACAATTGAGTTTTACCAGGTGGTTCGACATAATTATTCGGTCGGAGGGTTGCTTAAGGCGCCTTGCTCAATTGCAAAATCGATTGCCGCCGTAATTTTCCGTTGTTCTGTCGCCTTCCGTTTACGTACTCCTTGCCGTCGTTTTTTGGCCATCGTCTGTTCTAGTAATTAAGGAACGGTCGACGGCGGAGTCGTAAATGGTTATTAAAGGCCGCGTGTTACGGTCGTTATAGAGTTTCTACGAAGGTGGCTTCATTAATTAAAAATTCTTTAGAACTAGTTCCTATGGTTGAGCTTGTGCGATACCCGCGAGACATCTCCCGTAGACTTTGCCGTGGAAAAAACGGACCTCGACGCACAAAGTGACTCTTCTCATTTCTTTTTTTTTTTTCTTTTTTGTTTCTTTTTCTGCATGGAGGAAACTTGTCGGCCAACGAACTTCGCCTAACGTCTGATTTTTTTACGAGTTTCTTAATTTCTCCCGTGAAAATTGCACAGCCCTGAGATGTCGTAAATTAGCGGCTTTCTTTGGATTGAATTTAATTAAATGAATTCCTCGACACATAATTAAAATTCAAGACTCAGGGCCGCGTCGCTGCGTTTTGTTACAAACACGTATACACGCGTGCGTTTCGTGATCTGCTTTGGGATTACCGCTTGTGTACAATTACTGCTTTGTGCTGGTTTCGTGAAATTCTCAGGGCGTTAACATTTTGTCGAAAATATACAATGCAATCGGTTTTGATGAATACATTGGAAACTAAAGAATCGTAGCTATTTACTTGCTGGTTAGTTGAAATGATTTTTACTTGAAGTTTGTTGATAAACAGTAGCTATTTATTTTTGTCGAAATCGAAATATTAATCTCTGATTAAGCAAGTTCCCTAAAGTGACGAGAAGACCCGTTTAATCCAAGAATGTACCAAGTAGAAAAGCAATGGGCATTACGGAATGCAGGTAAATCGATATATTACTGCGTGAAACGCGAAGCGTGAAGTGTTTATCGAATTAACGGGCATCAACGTTACGGGATTTATGCTGGTAATCAGATTCGTAGTTTGCAAAGCAGATAGCGATTCTGTCGTTTCAGCTGAAGTTACAAATCCATGAATATCATCGAATTCCTGAAGAGAGCCTTCTGTTGTCCTTCGGAGAGGTAATATTATGGAAAGTAGAGCAAAGATTAAAGTGTCTGGACTGGGGTAAGGGTTAGGCAAGGATATGAGAGGCGATCTTATTCGAGTGTCTGCAATTCGCACAAAGAAAAGGAGGGTCAGACCGTGCTGAAAGGTGCCTGCCAGTTAATGGAACTAAGAACCATGCGAATCTGTTACGTCTGGCAAAGGCTTTTCGCTTTGATCCGTCAGCTGCATGTACTTCCGTCTTTAGTCATCTGAATGCCTCGTCTGGCACTTGATGCGCACTCGTATCTGCATTCGCGCGTTGTTCATTTGTCGTTATCTTTTTCGCCTGTGATATTAAAATCCAAAGCTAACAGACGCTGTTGAATGACTTTCAGTGGAAAGCTTATGATGTTACATGATATTTTCTATCGTATCGGTTTAGCTGGGAATAAACAATGACAGTCGTGCGGGATGGCATATCAACTCTCTGTCCACGTCAGCTATATCTATTATTTCAACTAACAAACGGAAACATTACGGACAAAAGGTGTATGATTCCGCAAGAAACACAACGCGATGACGATAGTTTCTGTTGAAAGGCGAACTTGTTAGCCGTACCCGATGGTCAACACGGTGGGCTAAAAATATACCTAAGTCAGATATACAATTTCAATCGATCGAATTGCGTTTTGTCGTAGGTAAGCAAGTATACTTTAGGACGATAGTATAACTGTCGCTTCTGGACTCGTATTCATCATCGAACTTTATCTTTAATTACACTTTCATATCTTTGAAACCATGTGAAAGCGCATATCTCCGCGGTAAAGCAGCTCCGTCGAACACGTACCGCCCCCGAAATACTAAATCAAACGCTTCCCTTCGGAAAAGTTTCGAGAGTCGAGCAAACTGTTCCAAACTATCGACAGCGCGATAGTTTTCATTGAGGACAGTCGCGCAGTTTCTCAGATCCTACCACGTCGACCTCAGGAAGCTCTCACATCGAGGATGACATCGCCCTTCTACATCATGAACGATGTTCTCCACAATGCTTCGAAGACTATAACTCACGCGTCTTCATCATTTGATCGATTTGACCTCTTAACGTCTGAGTTATGAAGATAAAATTTTGCGAGTATTCTCTTGGTGAGAAAGTAATATCAGTTTTGTGCATATAAAGTGCATTATCTTATGGTGTTATTTTTTTATTTAATCAGTTATATTCTATCCGTTGTTTTCTACGACTATCCCACCAGTTTCGGAACTTCTGCATGGCACCTTCGAAGAAGAAACTGATTTTCATTGAAAAAATGAGCTGAACTGATTGTATCGCGTCCATTGAAATGATCTCGCAATGCCTCGAAAGAGCGGAAGTCCGTTTGTGCCATATCCGGAGAATAGGTAGAATGAGAAAGAATTTCATATAACTTACATCTTTTTTTAAATTTGCGTATAATTGATGGCAGTCAGACTTTGTCAGGTTCCATGTCTACTTGTCAGAACTACGTATTCGAAAATGAGCAGTAGCGTACAGAGTGGCTATAATTACTACAATTATAATTTTTACCAGGTTACACGATATTTCATGGTGTATATATATTTTTTGTAGCCACTCTAACACATACCAAGTGCTAAGAAGCTTAATACACGACGCATGGTCTAAGACCAACGTCTTGTTTCTTCGCTCGGTTTAGAACCTTTCCTTTGTCGTGTACGATCTCGTACACACGGTCTTCGTAAGGATATGTATATATACATATGTGTGTATGTGTGTAAAAGAGGATAGAAGGGAGGAAGGGCCAGAAGAGGACTTGAAAGCCAGCGAACTCAGTCCGAGCATTGTCAAGTTTTCGTATAAATTTCTCCTCGACGTAAATTCAAAGGCCGCCGTTGGTGCACAAAGCCAGCTCGAAGGGGGTAGCTGAGACAGAGCTGGTGTAGTTAGAAGGGGTTGAACGAAGAGAAAAGAGAGGAGCCGAGCCAGGACGCAACTGGGGTACTTTCAAGTCTCTCTCCTTACTCCACCTACGCTACCTTCCTCATCCTTCTGCTCGTTCTCCTCCTCTTCCACCATCGTCTTTATCTCCGGCTGCCTGCTCGTTCTCTTAATTCTGCAGCGATTAACGATCCGTGCCGGCGAGAAATTAGTCCTGCTTGTTTTCATCCCCTTCCGCATCCGCCTGCTCATTTTCGTCAATGTCCTTTCCTTCTCTAAACACCTTACTTTTTGCTTTTCCCAGTAATTATTATTTGCAGATTTGAACGTCAGATTTGTAGAACTTTTCCAATTCGTTCTCCGGAATTTCCTTCAAGTTTCATAAATTAAGCATCGGTATTTCTCGTAGTGGTTTAATCTTACAAGATAACGCCAGGAGACGCAGTGCGACGTACACGACGAGAATCGCGACCGAAAGATACAGTGGAACGGCTCTGTTTATTGCCCACTTCGCTCGATAATTTCAAATAACAGTCGCTAGTTCTTTCCCCGTTGGTATGGAGCTCGGTTGTATTGCGGGAATTCTGTTTGGAAATTCTATTTTGTCGGTTAATCCGTCTCAACTTCCGCATCGATTATTGCCCCCTCGATGGGGTTTCGCGGAATTAAACGAATGTGGGTGTAACTGCGTTTTACGAAGAGGTCGTCTTTTATTTTAAATTAACAGATAGATACAGTAACATAACAGGTAATTGATTGCATTTATCTGTGTATGTCTTCCATTGATAATATTACCAGTTGCTCTGTTTTCTCTCCATTCAATGTACTTCGTAGAATTAAACCAATATACGATGGATGATTAAATTGTTATGATCATCCCATAGTCATCGGCAATTACACTCAGAATCTTCGACAGTATGTCGACGACATACTTCGAGGTCATCGATATCGGTAAGACGTGCCCTATTTTGCATAATTACCCGAAAATACATACGTATATGTAATAAAAATTCCTATGCTCTATTTACAAGATCGTCATAACAGCGTCTGTCAGTACGACGAAACGTAATTTTATCTCGCCTATACTACCGCAGCACCATATTTCGTGACATATTACTTTATAATCCGAACGCATTTACAGAGGCTGACATTTCCCTGCTGGTAGCTGGTAATGAGACAAATCGCGTTCGACTGCTCGTCGATGTTTTATTTCGACGGCCACACGTTTCCCGTTGTTTGCTGTGGCCAGAGAACGGCGTGTGTAGCTGTTTCATGTTAATTAGTTTAGTTGGACGGCGTTTGTGTGCGTATCGCCGAACGAGCCGTGAACCCGAACGATTTTCTGGACGTTGAACAATGCGTCCTCCGCCCGCCTCCTATTTACGCATAAAATAAGTTTAAACATGGCCAAAATTCGGCCTGCCATGCCAGCTGGAAATCGCTTCAATTTACATCGTCATGGGAGAACGTTTGCGCTTGTTCGTAAACAAGCTTGGTCGATTTTCGAAGATTATTTGGATGCATAATTCTCGCATACTGGATCCATTCAACCCAGACTTTGCAATTTATATTTTTCGTTCCCCATGTATTGAATAATCCGCTCGAGGAATAATGAGTATTATAAATATCGATCATGTACGGAGTGCTTTGTATAACGCGTGCAACGTATTTCAGCAGTGGTCAGAGGATACAAAGAGTGCTTTACCTGGTTCGTAATTACAGTCCTCAATATGTCGCAGGAATATTATGTTTATTCGCTGCAGTTAAGACACATAATATTCTATAATATTCTTCAAAATGTAACGTAGAGAGGTGAACAAATTTATTAAATAGCAACCTAATAGGAACTTTTATTAGGCTATCTCTAAATTGCCAATTGCACCGTAATTACTGGAGCATTCCGCACATTACTTTTTGTTTCCATTTTTAGCTCCACGATTCCAAGTACCGTTGCTTGAAGAAATTAGAATTGAACGGAATTAGGGTGAAAAGAGTAACACGATGCGAAAAACGAATATTCTTGCTCCTTTTACGAGACCTTTCAGACAAGCGTCGCGACCCGGTGAAACAGTGTGACGAAATAAGCGTTTATTTCTTAGTGAAAGGTAAATATTTCACTAGCAGTGCGCCTAAGTGGACCACGGTCAAACCAAGCAACACGACCAAACAACGCCGCGTGGCCTAACTTCTCGTTGACTTAATTTAAATGCATTCGCGGTCGGTGGAAATTTTACAAAAGTGTACGGGCCTGTGTAGGAGACACTAAGAGGAAACATCCTGTACTAAGTAAAAAGTTCGCGAGCAAAGTTGCTCGTGCAGGGCATGTCCTATTTCATTTGTTCGTTGTGGAAATACGCTTGAGCCTTGGAGGGCTGATGTCTTTCTCGCAGATGTAAATATTATACTTAGCATGAAACAATTAGAAAACGAGAAACGTAGCTTTTGGATACCTCTGAAGAATACGTGAGATAAACGAGATATGATGATATTCTTAGCGGAGCCTTCAAATTTTCCAAGTGCGAAGAAGTTGAGATCGATCATGAACAGGTAATTGTTAAATAGTCTCATCTTGATCATAATTATCGTCGTATAGATATAATTAAACGTATAATAAAACAGCTTTCAACCATCACTTAACAAATTAATTTAATTATTTCCTTCAATTATATTCTGAATAGTTTGTTACGAATAACGAATTATATTATTCGTAATTGTGCCTATTGTTAAAATAAGTCACGTTCGTTACTTCATATCAACCACCGTACTTTCTTGCCGATCGGGTTTGGAGTGGTAGACAATTTATAGTGATAGTGTGCAATTATAAACAAACGGTATTTCTGGACAGTTCATGAGATTAAAGGGCTATTCATGACCTGATCGTACAATTTAACGATGCGGTTATTTTCGCCATGCTAATGGCACCAGTGGTGTCGTATTTACAGTAATGAGAGAAAGCTATTATCACTTTCGAGTATGCATTAGAACATCGGTGTAGCGTGAACGTGCGTTGCCATCAAATGGGAGGAATGCAATATGCTGTACACTGTTTCATATACGATCCGTGGAATGCAAATAAAGTTTGCGTATGGTGCACTTCATTATCCTTCATTTTGCATCCTGTCCGTTATTTAAGTGTACATAAAAGCTTGTAACATAGCGGACGAAGGTGCGTTCTTTGTTTAACTAGAAGTATATTCTTGTTTCAATAAAAAATTGCCAGCATCTTTGGAATAACAATATTTTCCAATTACGCTGATTATTTTACTCTTTTCGCAACGGCTAGGTAGACAATGTTCGAACAGCTGTAAGACGGTAGTGGCAAAGAAGAACGTGATATAACGTAATCAGAAAATAATTGGAGCGAAAAGAAACGTTGCCTGGAAGGTTTTCACGTTTAATTTTCTATAGCATTGCGTTATAAAGATTATAACATCACATGATGAATATTTCAAAGATAAACGAATGACTAGTCATCTCAGTGTTCTTTCAAATGACGATGTACCACGACAACTGTGCAGCAAATATATTTTACGTTACGTAAGCAGAAATTGTTAAGTTGATTGATTTAATATCGGGTACTCAAAATGTGATTGCAAGGAAATTTTCAATGACTGCATGAAAACATGTGAATTTTATCGTAAACACTTCGTTTGTTTTCAGTTACTTTGTTAATGTAATAATCGATAAAGTGAAATAATTACGCGAAGGAGTGTAAACATATTCGGTGATTCAAAGTGCGGCCATTAAAATTGCATTCGAAGGTATTCCATGGAAATGACAGAAAACGGATTAAAATGATTAAACGGAGGCCGCTCTGATTGCATTCGAAAGTTGCATTTAATAACATTTTTGATTACCTATAACCATCTTTGCTATCTCGCGGAAATAGCGGCCCGTTAATCAACGATATCCGATTAAGTTCTGACTGTCTTTGCGTTTGCGAAATTTAATAAACAAAAAACTAAGCGGCTGCCTTGAAATAAAACTATTATACCGATCGGATAACGTACCGATATGGTTTCTTTCTTGTCTCGAGATTCGATTTCAAGCAATATCGGTCGATCGCTCAAGCTGCAAAAATACCCTGTAATTTATATTTCGAACGAAGTTTCGTTTTAGAGCGAATGGAATATGAAAATTTATTAAAATTTTCTAGACTGAACTTTTTATAATACGAGGCCTTAAGGGGTTAAGTCACCTACAATCGGTTAAATTTACTACAATCTTCCGCAATCTTGTCTTGTAAGATGATAAAATCAAGGAAAAATGTGGAATACAGCCATTATTATACAAGAAATAAGAATCTCAAGAAATAATTCTGTACTTTCTTTTTTTACCTTTTTTTTTACGAAATAGTTAGACTGCGATCTTATTAATGCAATATAAATTCTTCGCGGTGGCATAGATTACGGCGCTACGGTTTGAGCTGAAGAATAAAGCCAAATATTTTTAGTTTTTGCGTAATATTTAGTACGGAAGTACGTAGGACTTAAAAAAAATGTTGATTTTTGTGTGCACTTTTAAATAAAAAGTTTCATTTTTCACACTTTAAAGCATATGTTTGCAAAATATGACTCTTAAAAAGAGTGGCGTAAGTTTCTTCAACAATTTTTATCCGATTCACTTCAAATTTTAACACGATTTTCCTTTTTACATAATCTAGGAAAGTACGTATGGTTTTTGCGAAATATTTAAAGCTTTCTTCGCTACAGATATTTTTATAATGAATTTTTCCATGAAAAATGAAACTCATCGTTCAAGAGTTTTCACAAAAGCCAACATTTTATTTAAGTCCTACGTACTTCCGTATGTTACGTAGGAGCTAAAAGTATCCGGTTGTATTCCTTAACCATCTACTCAACCGCGAACAATTTGTGTTGCGTTAATAAAATTCCAGTCTAACTTTTATGTAAAAAAATTATTTCTTAAGATTCCATTTCTTGTATAATAATGGCTGTATTCCAAATTTTTCTTTAACGTCGCTCTTTTACCAGACAGAATTGCCAATGGTTGTAAGAGATTCAATCAACTTAAGGTAACCTGAGCCCTTAAAATTGTATTCTACGCTTTCTACTTCTTTTCGTAAATAGTATAATGTAAAATGATCTTCTATCAGTCGTTTACTTCTGTTCAGTTGTTAAATTTGTGAAAAATACTAAAAGAATACGTATGATGATAATCATTAATATCTTTCTGTCGATTGTCTCTCATTATCAGGCTAAAACCGAGTAGAGCAGTAGTCGAAATCAATAGTTGGAAGAAAGTCCTAGAAACGACCACAATAGTCAACAGGAATAATTTTGGGCAAAGTGACAGTTAGTGACCACCGACAAACCACAAAGTGGATATCATCTCCGGTAGGTAGAGCGTCAAGAGTTAGTTGATAATGTGCAGCAATTTCAGACATTCTAATGTACATAAAAATGGAAGATTAATTGATTTAATTGAAAATAAAATTAATATCAAAATTAAAAATTTCAATTAGAATTTCAGACGTGACAAATGCGTAGTTGCATGTCATTTTATGACGTACCTACGCACTGTCGTTCGTAAGTATCCCGACACCTTGGCCGATTTAGCTCACAACTTTTGATTTTGAGTTACACAGACTGTAGAAATTAATAATGTATCAACAATTATGATATTTGTATCTTTTTATTGTTAAAATATCAAGGAAGTAAACTGATCCACTAGTTGAATTTCAAAGACAACGGCATTTTATAAATTACATTTCGCGCTAGCGATTCTCGGTCACGTAAACGATCTTTCGTCCAGTGGAACAATACGGACCAGAGGGAACGAGTTTCTTGCTTTGCTTTGAAACAAAGTGTCCATTTCGTTTATTTTCTAAGGCACTCGGTTCTATGTCACAACTACGAGAAGCTTCCTCGCCCAGTAATCAATCAATTTACTTCTAGATCAAGTTTCCTGCCCGATCCGGCAAAAATGCGAACGGATTAAAAAGCGAGAACTACGTTCATCTTTGACGGATATTTTTATGTGCCATCGGCTTCTTTCGGTTAATAACTTTATGTTCAGTTACCTTTCTCCCTTTTCTTCTTTTTTTAGCTTTCTTTAGGTATCTTTCTTTACATAACTGCAATATTATATTCTTAGATATTACAAGAATATTAAACATTTTTTGCATATCGAAGTAAATTGACAAAGATATGAAAAATAAATAAGATAATGTTGACTACGGTAACCAAATGGCCTGATTCAACTTCGACTATATTTGCCGGTATAAATAAAGTCAGATAAACGTACGTTCTATTTTAGAAGGTTACTTTCTCAATTTTGGTGAGCAACACAAAACACTATTTAATTGCATTAATCGATAGCCACTCGATTATCTGATTTATTACCGCGATATACTCTTCTCATTGACCACAATTGTTATCGATCTCACCTATTGCGATTATTATAAATGGCTAATTTCTTCGAACCGATAGGGAATAATATCATTGATTTTGCATAATTGATATTTTAAAACTGTACTAGATAAGCCGTTTATTAATTTAAATTATAAAATATAATATCACAGAATAAAATGAAAATATTAGAGAGTATAATAAAAAGAATAAAAAGATATTGTGAAAGAAATTTTTTGAAACGGTCGATAGTATCAAAAGAAATGAAAATTAATCCATAACTGCACAACTTTCAACTAATATTTAATTTCTCGAGGCTCTCACTTAAGAGCCATTGTGACGTGGATCAGCTAAATTGCTGCGATTCGCAGTCGATTATCGCCAGACGAGTTTTATCGTCGACCCGAGCGTAAATCGTAGCTCGAACCGATCTCTTTGGAATCGGACTTTCGAAATAATGCAGCGCCGCCCTAGAAACTGGGGCAGCGAATCGAAAGGGGCCAGAGTCGAAGGAAAAGCCTGTTCACGGCTGGGCGTAGTTGGAAGTTCGCGTGAATTCCCGGCTTTCCTGTGTTTCCCGAGCGAAGCCGTAATACCAACGAGCCGCGACCGTGACTTTTGTTCTCGAATAAAAGGAAAACTTTGATCTACGCGAAGATCAACGCGAAGAAAACTTGAACAACCGCGAAGCTACCGCGAATGAAAGATGCATAAAACATTATCGACGTTCTATTAGACTTCGCGACGTTCGTCCTATTGAAAAGCTATCTTCGTTCAGCTCACGGTGTTCCTTGTGATGGCGTCTACTTCCGCAAGGATGCTGCGACGCGACGTTTATGAAAAATAGCTGTAGGAAGTAAATCGATACCCAATTTCTCCTTATAGCCTCGCTTGGATAAGATTGGATAGTTCAAAAAAACGTTTATGGCGAACTTTCAGAAAAATTTTACAGTGCTGTATCTGTTCACTTTGGCGTTTTATCGAAGCCAAGTCAGTCCACGCTCAATTGAGATTAGATTTAATCTTAGTCTAACAAAAAATTAACCCAGCGAATTTAAATTAAACGTTGTATTTTGAATTCATTTGGATCTGTACTTAGATTGAAAACAATCTAACAATTTCGTGCAAATATGAAATTACAAATAGATCTATTTCAAGTCATTCATGATTTTATAAATTTATAATCGTTAGAGATAGATTCGAATTACGATCCTTTAAATTCTATGTGAAAATTAAGATATCGGGATGTATTCGTTGGTGAAAAGAGTATGAAAATTGAATAAAGAAAAGAAAGTTAATGAAATAATTAAATTTTTAATAATTTCGTGTAATTCACCTATTTATTTTTAACATTTTACGTGCAGAACTCAAGCTAAATCGATAATGAGATAGCCATATTCACCCTCGTCAATTCCCTACTCTTTAATTCCACTAGATTTCGCACCATTGCAAGCTTTTTATTTTCTGTCATTTCTTTCCCCGTCACTTTTTACTCTTCAATTTCTCTGATATTACGTTTGCCCGGTTCTTTACCACTTTACGCGCTAGTTCAACACGATTTTTTCCTCCCGATGAAGTCTAGCCACCCCGGCTCGCATTACTTCCATTTTCGGTTCATTGTTCTATGCCGCTTCCACCCCGCGCCACGTCCCTACGCTTCGTTCAGCTTTGCTCATCTTCTTTTTACCGCATTTACCTCCGCTATATCATCGATTCTACCTTTATCTCGTCTTTATCGCCGCCACTTCCACCTCTATTATCTCTTTCACCCTTCGCTTGATCTTTAGGTCTAAGACGGCGTCGTTCCACTACCTCTTAAGGGTTGAAACTTTAACGTCTGGCTAACGTTTAACTTTACACCGCAAACGCATTTGGCTATATCGATCGCAGTCTCCTTATTTTCTGTTCTATTCGAATTTTCTTCGGTTCCATTGAAAATTTGTATTTTGCATTAAAAAATTTGCCACAGGTGAATGATAAATACAGTTACTCACATTGATATTCTGACACGGTACTATTTATGTATTTATCGCTTTGTATCAGGAGAATGATTTCAAATATCATGTTGCCGATTCGACAGGAATATGTATTATCGCAGCCTGAAAGTACATAAAGAGTTGCTTCCTAAATAATTTTAGGAGGACGCAAGTATATTTGAGAAAAAGATTCTTTCTTTCATTTTTTTTTTTTCGTCGATTCTACGTTTTTTATCAGTTACATTTTGTAATTTGACCGTTGCGTAGCAATTTGCATGGTAATACGTTATAGATATTAACAACGCTTGGTAACGATCGATATTATTAATTAATTTTGTTAAAATGCTGAATCAAAGCGGCGATTTATGCTGCAAGGGTAACTGATTGAATAGGATAAGTTATTATTGAAATACAATTATCAGATTAATTACTGTGGCTTAATTTAAAGATGAGTCGAATCATTATTATAAAAAAATCTATTCTATAATTAATTCATTCGTTAGAGATAACAATTAATTAGTCTTTGGTTATTAACAACTGTACAGCTCGTCAACCGTAGTTTACTGGGAATAAAAGTTAACGTTTATTATCACTATTTTCAAAATTCAAGCAAACGCGTAAACACGTCATCTCAACCTTCCATCGCGAAACGCGAAAACACCCAAGGCGGCTACATCATAACGAACACCTCGTGTTCCGTATTTCAGTCATTGATCACGCAACTGATACTTCTCCGTTTGTCTTCTTGCAGTCATCCAATATCGAGCAAAAACGACGAACGTGAGAGAGAATCATTTTAGTCGCCGAGTAAAAATGCCGATCGGTTTGAAGAAACGTAATTACGGCATTCCGCATGAAAGCATCAGAGAATGAGCTTGCTATATACATGTATACAGTACCGTGGAAAATGCTAGCTGCCGGAAATCCATTTTGTGCGGCGCTGTCGTCGGAATTTCTAACAGGTCAGCCTCGCGGATACATTTTGGTGCACAGCTGGGTTGATATCCTAAATGTTATTAGAGGAAAGAAGAACCAGGAAGGAGCAAAGAGAATGAAAGCTATGTGCCAGACTGATTGCAAACGAAAGCACAAACGTGAGTCGAAGTAATATTTGCTTTCTTTTTTTAGTATTTGTTTTGAAGAAGTTTACATGGGTTGACGAGAGCCGATTGGATTTCATGGTGACTACCATTGACCCGCTTTTTTCTCTTTTTATTCTTCCTTTCGAGAGGGAAAATCAACGTTCATTGTTACGGAAACTGGAATTGCATCGTGAAGGCAATTTGTGGAGCGTGTAACGCTATTGTGATTAATTCTGGCTGTTCTGGCTGTCAGAGAATTCAATTGGAACGTAAAAGTATGAAACTGATACTAAATGAATGAACGGTCATGGTAAATTCGCGAAACGCCTGTTTTATCACCATTTTATCGGGGAATTTTCGTGAATTTTATTGTACAATTCGCATTCAGTTCTCTTTCGGAGTGTAATTAGGGTGTCGTATCCAGTCATTTCTGTCGTGGGACGTGTATAGGATGTCGATCGTATATTTCGGCAGACTTTATAAACTGCTTTCTATTGTTGTAAAGTCGAAATGTTCTAACAATCACATATATATGAAATAATTGGTATTGTAGAATATCGTTAATTATTCGATGTTTAATTATAATTTATTATAATTTAATATAGTACATGTTTGCGTTATCATTGTTGGACCAATATTTCTAATTTTCTGCTCTATACAAGTGATAAAAAATGAAAAGCAATTTCTAGAATTGTAGATGGAAAAACGTATGATGTGAAAAATATAACTAGTCGTTGTTGTATTTTTAAATTGTAATTCAGATTCAGTCACTCATGTTATCGTGTTATGTGATCAATACTTCGCTGCTCTCGCCACCGTAGCGAGTACACTCGGTTTGCAATGAACCGTTGAACGACGTCCAGATGACTGACTTTTCCCCGAACGACACACGTTCAAGGACTTGCAATTTCGTGGCACCGAAGTATCGTGATACCTTGAAACGTCCTCGTAAAACAAGCGATTTTCCAGGAAACTGTGAATTCGCTACTAGCGATATAAAAAGTTGTCTGATAACGCTTCCAGTTGATCTCTGTATCGTTCTTGTTTTCTTTCTCTTGAAACGTATGGCCGTATCCACAAAGGAAAAAAATTTATGATTTACATTTTTTCATAAAAGGGACGCGACGATTCTAGACTCGATGTTGTAACAAAGAACACTACCAAATACTGTTGCTGTTTTAACGTGTTTTAATGTTTAATATTGTTTCGTATGCTGGAGTTGGACGTTATATGGAGCATCGAAAGGCTTTGTCGGCGAACCGGGCGAGGGTTGGACAAGGAAAAGCTCATCTGACAATTTTTTAATAAACTCACTTTTTGCTGTCTACTATCCTACTGTCTTTCTATCTACTATTTTCTACTATAAAACATTTTTAATCTGTCGCTTTATTAACAAAATCATAAAAAATATATTAATCGGATTTCCGCGATTGATTTCTCCTTTTGGTGTTAAAATATAGTTTAAAAAGAAAAAGTGCGGATTAAATAGTCAAACATGGGAAAAATCATTACACTTACAAAATCATTACTTATTACCTGTTTTTGTAGGAAATAATTTTCAGAAATAATTTTTCTAATAAATTTTAATCTCCACTTTTCATTTCAAATGGTCACATTTTCAATCGATTTATTTTTCTCTACTGATACCCATTCAGATGAATATTGCAAAAGCTTGTTCCGTGGGCAATTCTCTGGTTGTATAAATAATCTAATAGTATAAACTCGCCGCAGTACATCTGCGGCTGGTTTGTGTAATCTGAGGGCAGTTATCCCCGCGGGAATCTCCCTTTACGTGTTCAATCCTATATAAACAGATTCGTAGTTCCCATGTAGCGTAAATCTCGTCTAAACAAACCCTTTGTAATACTTTTTAACATTATTTAATAAGCTAAATAGTTTCTACTTTTCAATTTTCTTTAGAACGGAAGTTCGCAGGGAGTATTGCTTTTTTAGAGAAATTCCATCTTATTTCATTAAGAATGAAATTATTAAGAAAAGATAAAAGTGACTTGCGATTAGTGTTTCTTAGTTCTTTCATTTCAATTTCCTGATCCAATTTAAAAAATTACTTGTTCGCCCAAGCGATGGCAATTTTTAAATTTAATCTTATAATTTTTGAGGCGGTTTTCTTTTTAATTAGTCAAAAACGTATATTATTTTTCACATCATTCGGCATAGAGTAAACGTGGTAAACCAGAGGGAAATTATTTTATCTAGAATTTCTCAAATTGCTAAGCACGTTCGTAAAGTTCTTTCAAAGTTATCCCCAACGAAGTGAATTATTTTGCCATAATAATTTCGCAGCGGGAAATTATATCTCGTGGAAATGAAAACTCACGAACGAAGCTACTTAAAAATCGATGTACCCATTACAACGGGTGAATCTACTTTGATGCCTTCGGTGCATCGGGACATCATCTCCCACCCGTATCCGCGTACTCGTAAATTCATTTCATGTTATACGTGTGTTTTTCGGTCACCAGGACCGTTCCATTTCTTGACTCGACAGGAAGGTCTTTGGTATTAGGAAAATGTTGGTATTTTCCTTCATCGAATACACAGAATATTTAAAAAACTTGAAATCGAATTTCAGGTATCTACATTTATCAATATATTTCTGCTTTTTTCGATGCTCCCGAGGGTTTGATCTAAACTTTCTGTAACGCCCTGTAGAAAGAAACAGAAGAACAACATAAGATCTGATGAATTTTTCTTCCCATTCGTCTTCTTCGTCTCCTTTCTCTCGACCTTAAATGCGCGTTTTTTTACACACGGACCACCCAAGCGTTTTTACACGAGACAATTGGACGACAAAGGAATTAAAAGCGGGCCACATTACGTAACCGCCAGGCTGCTGTTTGCTTCGTTAAGAAACTAAGCGGCATGCTTTAAGAGGCTCTCGCCTTTAAATAGCCTCCCGGGTACGATGAGATGGACAGAGATAGAAGAAACTGGAATGAGAGAGTATCTGGAAAACCGTGGGGCACTTTAGCAGTTAGGACGCTCCTGTTTTCTGTCTTTTCGCTCTCGTGTCCTCTTTACTCGTCTCTTTCTGCCTTTCCCCCCCCCCCCTTCCTTCTTCTTTCCTTTGCCTCTGTTCTTTTCGTACTCCACCCACCCGGCCAACCATCCACGCAAACACGAGCACATCTCTTTTTGTCACCTGGTTCTTTTGTGAAATATACACGACCGCTCATACGTATACGGACGCTTTGATCGATCTGTAGTATCAGAATGCGAGTTCTAACAAACTATGCGCAGTGACATTTTAACGTATGTATATGGGAGACAAACACACGAAAGAAATCTTATACAGGGACAAGATACCATACTTATGTTTTTAATTAATTCAAAAAATTCTTTAAACATTTGGCAGTCACTTTTCACTATGCTTTGAGAAGTCACATAATCTAAGACTTATATTATTTACCTATTAAATAGTATAACGAGATCTCTGCTTTGTATATTTTTACACCTTTGAATTTCTCGTAAATTACACAGCAGCAGTCTGTTGATCATATAATTGATAATAAAATTGGGAAATTTACCAAACACGAAATTCATCAATTTTCGAGAAACAGCTTCTGAGAGATACTATATACGATTTGTATCAAATATCTGCTTTGTATCAAGAGATTTGTAATACTGATACGGCTTACTATGTGTGTTATACGCTATGTATCGTATTCATGTTATAACTGTATATCGTCCCGCAGCAATTATGTAAATGTCTGCTGTATCGGTATTTATTATAAACTCTGATTTTCTAATCTTTTCCTAGAATATTATTTTCACATAATTCAGGTTTTAAGAGGGTAATGGAATTAATGTTTCGATTTATATTTATTATATTCGTAAACAGTTAGACGATTTAAGAAGTCTTGGCTGTAAAGAATTCAAATAATTGCAGATGTTTTTATCGCAGAATTGTATAATTACATCACGTGCAATTCAAAAAATAAACAAATGTGTAGGTACTCTTGAGAGATAGTATATCTCGGTGGACTCAAAGGAGAAGACTTTCTTTCTTGCAACCCGTTTTTCAAGTGACGACCAGATTTTATCCTCGTTACTGTACTAGGCCTGCAAATCTCTCCTCTTCCTTCCTGTCTTCTTTTCTTTCTCTCTATGTGTCACCTTTTTTCTCTCTTTCTATGCGCTCACAAAATTCTATGGGATCTGGGGATTAACTCGGTCTCGAATGTGATTTCGGTGAAGTGTTTAATCGCGTTTCTCTGCATTTCTTTCTTCGGTTCCCTTATTTCCCTTTTGAATCCTTCTTCCCCTCGAATGGGAAACCTGGGCGTTCACGCGGCACTCCACGCGAGAAACCGAATTAACTCGAGCAGCCGCGGCATTAACGTAAATAATGCTGTTCACTAGATGTATGCAAATTAAACTTGCGACAGATTTAATTGCGTAATGGCTTCATTAAGATTTATACGTGCACCGGCTCAAGTGTGCTTCCGGCGTATCGAGACGGAGACAATTTGTTCGAGTGTGGCTCTAATTAATCTTGAAAAATAAAAGATTCTTAGGAATTAGTCTTGAAAAAATAAAAGATTCTCATGTACGAAGAGAATCGGAGAATTCTTAAATATTCAAAATCTGAGGGACAAAAGTCGTCTTTTCGCGCATTGCCTTTAATAAATATTAGAACATCTAATATACAAAACGTAATAACTGATTTAAGTTAGCAAAGTATGATTTGACGAAAATTATACGTTTCTTGCAAGACAACGACCGAAAAGTAGACGGTAGTTTAAGAGAACTCGAAAACCTGAGAAAATCGAACTCTTCGTTAAGCTGTAAATGCTAGAGAAAATTCCAAAATTTATCGTGAATGGTCAGTGTGAATTCGTACCTATGCGACTTTAGTTTCACACAATAGTCTTTATAGAGGATTTGTAACAGAGTAGAATTATTGGAAATCGATAAATTCGGT
Organism: Bombus flavifrons; assembly: GCF_040668555.2. Classification (NCBI taxonomy): domain Eukaryota; kingdom Metazoa; phylum Arthropoda; class Insecta; order Hymenoptera; family Apidae; genus Bombus; species Bombus flavifrons. The sequence continues at coordinate 1,711,370 of NC_138455.1, read as the reverse complement.
CCGTCACCGAACTGATATCTATGGAATATAGTTATTTGCACGTTTGCACCTAGATACCACCGAGTCTTTAATAAATCCAGACTCCTGTATCACGGTTGAATTAATCGGTCTACCCAGTTATTTGTTTCAAGTTCCACAAATCGTGTCATCTGTTTATCGTTTAAATCCTTCATTAATCAAAGTATCAGAATCTCGCTACTGGCCATCATGATTGAGATGACATATCAGAAGAAGAGAACACCTAAGATAAAAGAAATACCAGAGAAAGAAATGTTATTTAATTAATTTCTAATGTTATTTTACAATTCTACTGTTCTTCCACGTTATTTTACCGAGAGTTCATCCATTTCATTTGCAATAAGTACCAGCAATGCGTACAAAACGAAATCCAGCTCGTTAAAACAAATGGTTCGAGTAGTTAAAATAAATTGTTCGTGATAAATGATTAAAATAAATAGTTAGAAGAGAAAAAGCGGAAAGCGATCGAGAGATTCTTCGTCGTTACACTTTAATTCGTTATAGATCAGCGACACCCTTTTAAACGCGACGCGAAACGGAGCGTAAAGTTGATCCTAAACACAGCAAGAAAACGTACTTTGGATGGGATCGGTTTCTCTGCCGGTGTAACAACATTTGTTCAGCAAAAGCATGCGATCCACTACGTGTTTGCTATTCTTCGGCCGCCTTCATGTAGCGTGATGCTGCCTGTCTCTCTCATCCTACCTAACCGGTGCTTGGATCCCTTTTAGAGTTATCGGTCGTTCCACAGACGAGCGATTTCCCGTTAAATCGGCCGCCAGGCAAACTGAATGAGAACGAGTTTTCGACGATGTAATAGGGTTGTCTTCTTTTGTCTCCCCAGGCTTGGCCTATCGTTCGGATTAACGGAGGGTAATGGACATCAGAAAAGTTCTCTGAGACCTGCGTTCACCCTGGTACCACGGGGCTACGCTCCATTTTTGTCTCCGTCCGGCTATCTCGTGGCGCAAAAGGAGCCATGCATAAAAGCCGTCGGCAAAGCAACCTGCCGACACATTATGTAACGACGTTTAAGCTTGACGAGGCGTGAAGCGTAACCTTCCGCCTTCGTCGTCGCTCCTGGTCAGTTCAACCGATCTCTCAGGATTTAATGCAGTCACAGGTGAGCAGTCTGTGATGGTAGACAGCCCTGCACCACGCCGTTTCCAACGCTACCTCGAAGGTCAATGATCTTACGCCGTCGTCTGTGAAACGCCTTCGGGTATGTTAAGAGCTTCAGGCATTCGATTTTGCGATAGCTACATACGTGTTTGGAATATGCTCTTGTGGAATTTTTAGACTGAATAGAATTTAGACTGGAGCGTAACTACGTCCTTATTCAAAAATTTCAGATATTGCCAGTTTAGGGATTAATTTGATTCTTTCGGTGTAAAAATGATGCAAAATATCAAAATGTGGACTAACGTTGTAGATTGTGTCGTTTGTCTCCTCGTGTTATATTGTACATCTAACGATTTTCATCTAACAATGTGTTATGTTTATTAACACATTGTTATACCACCGGTTATATTGTTATATTACGTTATAACAATATAACACAATCGTGTATATATTGTACATCTAACAATTACTTCACGATGTTCCTTTGTTTATAAAAATTGTATAAAAACCTTTCAAAAGACACGACATTTTACGGAGCTTGCATGATACAACGAATGAGCTAACATTAAAAGTCATTGTTGTAAGCAAGCTCCGTGACAATACAAACCGCGTTTGATATTGTACGTTAAAAGCGAGTCCGAGCGGCACCGATACACAACCGAGAACAAGGCTCTCATTACAATTGTTGCTTCCTGCACATAGCCAGACCAGCGAATTTCTACCAACAAAATGTAATCGGTGTTCTATTTAAGAAAATAGAAGTCATCGTCATTAGTTCAGAACTCGTGGCCACGTATAAGGTTCAAAAGGTGCGAAATAAAAAATAACAAGACAAAAGAAAAGGGAAATATAGCAAAGGCCAGAAACATTGAGTTATCTACTTGACTCGAGATTGATTAAAATTTCAGTTCAGAAATTGGATAAATTTTTAGTTCAAAGACAGGCTAAAATTTCAATGTAGAAATTTTGTCGAAAAAAATTATTTTTTTCCTTTTTATTTGATTTATTCCCCGCCCTCCCCCAAAAAATAATTTTTCACTTCCTTCAATTCACTCGATTTCGTGAGAATTGAGAATTGAGTATTTGAGCTACACACTGGAAATTGGAGTATTTTATTCCCCTTCCTCGTAGCAATAAGTCGAAGGAAAAAAGGAAAAAAATTTTGGCAATTCGTCCGAAGTGAGTCCGGATTAAATGTTTCAAGAGACGTGGCTCGCATTCCGCTTGTTTAAGTTATGAATAGGTTCCGTAGGAAATCTCATCAGAAAGTTTTCATAGAAAAGTGCAATCGCGTTTGCGCTGCACGCCACGCTGTTTCCTTTCGTGTTACTCCGGAATTTTGCCGGTACTTACACCTACGAAAGGAAAGAGTAGAGTTTCATCCGGGAAACAAATAAGTAAGACGTATCTTCTTCAAAATAGAGTCTTATTATTAATGTGTGTTGCAGCTGGAGGCAGCAGTTTGTATTCTAAGAGGCTCATGCACGTTTTTCACAGGTAAAACCACGGGGAATGAATAGGAAAATACCGTGATTTCGTGCTTTAATATTTTAAATGTATTTCATTTACTTTGTTCCTTTCCTTTTTTTTCTTGTTCTTATAGTAGTGTTTCTTGAACTTGCGTTTAAATATTTTAAATATTTTATAATAGAATGTTCAATTTCTTTTTATATATATTTAACGTCGCGTCGATTACGGGGTCGTTAACGGCGACGTTAAGCTCAAACTGATTAGATTTTAGTGCACGTATTTTTATTTCTTTGAGGAAATTTAATGCGTTTGATAAGTGATCTTGCAGTGTTAAGCCTGTGCCACGTTCCATTCCATGCCTCTGTCTTTGCGTTTCTGTATATCTACATTGATAGAGTATGTGAGTGGCTTAATTGTTGATTACGGTAAGTTCTAGTTGTTCTTACGAGTTTAATGTATGTTATTTGCAGTATATTTTTTTTATAAGAGAAAAGCAACTAAATATTCGGCATTTTTTGGATTGTTTCAAATTTTGTAAAATAAAAATAAAAATACATTTATTTATGTCTGCAAGAAAAAACGTTTCATTGGAAAATAAGAGCATATGCGGATAGTTTTTGCAGTCACCGAACATTGCCTGTAAATTATTCTTTCTCGCTACGACTTTCCCGAGCAATCCGTTATTTTCGATACACCTCGATTTTGATTTATCGACATTCCTATCACAGTGGCCTAGTTTTTTACACTGATCATTAATTTATCACGAGTTAATTGATATTCTGCTTTAATTACGAATCGTCTAAATTAACTCTATCTCAATTTTCGCTTGATTCTGCGTTCAGCTGATTCTCGGCTATAATGTTGTTTCGAAGCGAGCCGTACACGCATTCCAAACGCTATATTCGCAATATTTCGAGTTTCGATTAATTGCTTTGCCGTAGGCCCGTGCCCCGTATTGTTCTAAAATCGTTCACTTAATAGTAATGTACCCCCAATATTCGGTTTTCGCGAGAACGTGCACAATGCTGCAAATTAAATCGCGAATTGCCGTTTTCGTCCCGGCCGGAAATTAAAATGCATTGTAGAGTAAACCGATACCAGTCGCTATTTTCATTAAATCTGTGCGATCTGTTTATTGTAAATATCAATATCGTGAATAGGATTCGATGGCCGTTTCGTTGCTTATCGTTATGAGAGAAATTTCAAGTAATTAGTTCAATACGCAGAGTTCGGTGTTTTGTGTGCATTCCAGTGGTTATAAGATATCATGACAGTGGTTATAAGATATATATATATATATATATATATATATATATATATATATATATATATATATATATATATATATATATATATATATGATATTTATATATTATATTTATATTATTCTACTGTATATCATTATATTTACTGTTACATGGGACAGAGCTGAAGCAATACAAATTATTATAGGCAAACTTGTCATCAATCAATCAGATTTTTTATACTCTAATTGAAATATAGAAATGTTAATACCAAAACATTTATTCCTATTTCTCCTATGATTTTCATCTAGCATTTTATAATAAAGTTCCACACAAAAAGCGCTGTCTAGAATCGTATCAGGCTGGGAGATTAAATCAGTCGTCCGAAGAAATATGTTGGTGGAAAATATAAAGGAAAAACGTGAAGGTGAGTGGGACCTGGATACGATGGAGTAGAATAGAAACGAAAACGTGACAAAAGGTAGCACACGTGGCAATCACCTCGTTAGCGCGCCATTCGCCTGGAAAGGCGCTTTTTCAAGTAGTTAGGGTTCGGGATTTCACGGGAATGGAAAAGACGGGAAAAGAAAATTGTGGGTAAGGTCTTTGTGCGCGCGAAATCATGGCTCTCGAACTTCTCACATCTGGAGGACGCTATTGTGTCCGCCTATTGGCTGGATCGTACGCGATTTTTCACCCTTCCTTCAACAGGGACCCCTTCTTCAGACGCATTTCTCCTTTCGCGATTTCTTTAAAGTTTCTCTGCTGTTACCACAGCAGATGATTTATTAGTCATGTTGAAAAGAATCGTTAATGGCTTGGCATTTCGTATCAGCGACGAAGAATAAAGTAAGTGTTATAATATGTAATATAGCGTGAGTTTACGCTACGCTTGAGTGAATTTTATTTGAGGTAAAGATAACAGATAACGTCTTGAAAATAACATGTCAGTTTCAGTATTGCGTCGATCAATTCAAAACTTTTTAATGTAAAAAGGACGATGATTTCATATCGGACTAACTCTTGACATTTTGAAGTAAGAAAGATATAATAGATTATACTTTAGATACATTACATTTAGATTACATAAGTTTTAAAAAGTTTTATTCGCTAAAATTTATAAAACACGAGGCATAAGATAAATATTGTTGCGAGATCTCATAGTGTCAGAAATAACGAATTAAGATATTAATAACGATATAAAACGTGCTTTATTAAAAATGTCAGAACGTAAATTAAAATTATAATTTGTATGATAACATATTATATTAATACTTTGTAGCCGAATCGTACATATTAATTATTACTTTAATCTGAATATGTATGAAAATTTTAATTTAGTTCCATGTAAATTATTTGAAAATTGAACGTAAATGATGATAAATATGCAAAATTATTCATTAGATGCTTAACAGTGAATAAAATTTCGTTAAACGTGAATAAGACTGTCGCGTGTCCCATTAATACATATGGTCTAAAATTGTTTGTTGAAACAGATCATCTTTTCTATTCAACAATCCACTAGATTTATTCCTTCGTTATAAAGAGAGTGAATTCAATATTTTTTTATCAAAGCTTTTTAGCAATCAATTCTTCTTCGATCTCGAATACGTAATAAAATATATCTGGTATCAGAAACGCTACGATGTTCTGAACAGCCTAGTGAATTCCAATTCTTGCTGTTGCCTTAATTGTGGAATTCCCGCTTTAAAATCTTGGTCAAATTACGAGTACAAATATCTGTTGCGTTAATACGACGGATGCGTAAATATTCGTTTCGGGTAGAAATGCGATAAAAAATTGCATTTAAGTTTAGCAACAACCTTAATTCTAGAGGCTGTAAACAACGCGGACACATCTATTAAAACATTGTAATTTAATTTCTGCATGCTGTGCGCGGTACAATATTCGTGCTCAAGAATTTTAATTAAAAACATTTCATAGAGAAAATTCGATGCTATGAAAAAAAGGAGCCAAGCGGCGACGAAACAGAAAAGAAAAAACGGCACAACGTAATTTTCGACTCTTCATAAATCCAGGAAATTTCGTTCGATTCACGTGGAAAGCACCGATGGCATCGACTTTTGAAGGTGGCTAGTATGGCGAATTGAAACCGCAGACTGGCGGTTTTCGATTAATTCGCCTGGATACACCACACGGACACCTCTTTAATTCGATCGGTTCCTTTATTGCCATATATTATTTATATGGCATCGCATCCTAAAAAGAAATAGGAAAGAACGCAATAAAACATGAACATTTACAATAATAAATTTATGACACCAATTACATCTAGATATTTAAATGGCTATTAAACAAGGTATTAAATTAATTGGAAACTTCCATATGAAGTTCTGTCTGAAGTTCTGAAATAAAAAGAAAAAATGTTTAGAGCATAAAGGCAACAAGATCGCCTCTAATTTCGCGGTCTCCTCTGTAGCTTGCGATCAAGAATTTAATTTTCTCTCGAATTACGGCAGTTTTCGTACCTTGCTAAATCGAAATAATGAACCGAGTGGGTGGCACTGTTTCTTTCTCCTACCTTACTTATTTTTCTTTCGCTGACCGAGAAGACTGAGTGCTGCTGACCTTCTATAGGACTTCAGTTGACTGGAATCTGTTCTTCCGTAATTTGCCTGCTCTCTCGCCACGAAGCTGTACATGCAATGATGTACTTCGAGATGAAGAGAATCGACGCGATTCGGGTTGAGGAGAACGACGAAAGTTTCTTCTATCTCGAAAAGTTGCAAGAAGAATTAAATTCGACGGATGTTCCAATTCGATTTTCCGATGTTCTCCAATTTTCACGCGCAACTTTTTCTGTCAGATTGCTTTTCATTAATAATTTCAATTTAACACAGGGAAGCATAGATAAAAATCAAAATTTACCGTCATAATAAACAATCCCTGTAGTCTCGAAAACACAATTGTACATTACGCGGATTAAATTATAACAAATTGCAGCGGGAAAATGCATGGAATCAGCGGTGTGAGAAGAATGTAATAATGATAAAAAGGATAATCTTTGTTGTAGGGTCGTTGTTGTTTTAATACATTAGTTAGGCGCTTCTCTTTATGGAAATCAACCATCTGCTGGATCATGCAAAGATTTTCTTGTCGTTTAAATTAATTCACTCGCAAGTTAAATTACTTCACTATACAATTATTCATTATCTTTTTATTTATAATTGCATTAGTTCATATCGGAACTGACATGTCGAATTATTTTTACTTCGCTTTTCGCATTTGAGATTTACAGGATAACCGCATTTAAGTGTTGGGAGGAAACGTAAATTTACATTTAAGTATTAGAGTTTGAATTTCTTCTATTTCTTCTCGGTGCTCCATTTTCCGAATAATCTTAAATCAATGTGCACTTTGCCGTGTAAATTCTCTCTATAAGTGCAATTTAACACCAAATTCTTCGTAAGCTGGTAAAGGCGATCAGATACATTCACATGAGAAGCGGAGGAGGAAAATCGTCGAGTCATTGCTTCGAAGCTGAGGCATTTACTACTATGCGTTTAATTTGGGAAATTCGTTATTAACAATAAACCTTATTCCATTAAAACAATGATAAAAGGAAAAATTAAACTTTTAAACAATAATCATGTTCAACCCATTTAAATACATAAGACATTCCTTGTTGCTTGTTATTATAAGCTTTTATCGTCGTCTCATTTAAATTATTTTCTTCACAAACACCTAATATAAATATCTCCGATTATATTTATCTATTGCTTTTGACTACTGTTTTAATTAATGGATATTTTGATGTGTCTATAGACAGCCAAAAAAGAATGAATTAATGTAATTATCGATTTTGCCGGACGGTCTCGTGAAATTCACTTGCTTGTTGATTCATCGAGAGTCTCCTTGAAATGAAATAAGGGGCGTGGGGTATTCAGGTGTTAAGAGAGGTCAAAGTGCCTGGCTGATGAGTCGCAAAAAGGTTCGCAGAATGAAAAGTCAGGGTTGCTACTTCAATATTGATCGATCTTCATTCTACGAAATAAGAGTCACGAGTTTCCTCATTTGTACTTTGTCGATCCAAAAATTGCTTCTCATCAGATTTCACGCTCTAATTAAACAATTTTTCGCTTTGCACGAATTTAGAACAAATGTAACAAATATAACATTTTAGTCAGCGTCTCTAGTTCTTAACCTGTGGTACACCGCAACTATCTTATCGATTGCTTGCTAAATTTTTAAATTTTTGTAGTGAACTATGCCATTACAAGATTTGTCAATAAGATATGCTATCGTAATCGTCGCACAATCATTATAAATCCATATGAATATATGGAAGTTCGATTCCTCGTGTTCCATATGTATACAAGTACATAACAGGCGACAGTGCCTCTTTTATTTTCGCGGTTCTAGTTCACTGAAACTCTGCAACTCATCTAATAAGAAATACATTTGTACGTGGAATAGTTACAAGGAACATTCCATGCTAGGAAAGTGCTAAAAGTTTTTAGAGGCTTTTAATCTAAAGATCGATATAAATCGTCGAGTTTCCACATTGCTTTCTGTATTTCGTTCCTTTCATTCCTCTTGCATCCCTTTTATGTATCGCCGCACGGCTTTCGCTAAGCGAATAAATTACTCGGAATAAATTTTCCTTCAGGAAATCGAGTGATTTGGAGAATTTCCAACTTCGATATCTCGAGGTAGTCCGGAAATTAGAGACCCTGGTTTGTATACTCAAAGGAGACACAATCAATTCGAGGAGCAAAATGCTAGGGATGCACGAAATTGGCTCAAAAAATTATATTCCAATTTCAAATGCTGACTTTTTTCAGTATAGATAGTCAAAGATACAATCTATTTGATATTTTACCGAATGGCCTGCAATATTACAATTTCTAACATTAAAACTTCTTTACATTCGATAACGGGCGATAGTTCAACGCGGTTCAATTTCATCGTCCTTCGCCGATAGAAATTTTAATTAGCTGAGTTTCTTAATTTCGCACACATTTAGAAGCAAGAAACATCACCGTTTCGGACAATTAGTTTTTCCGGCTCGTTCGTCGCCAGCTCATAATAAAGTTTGCACATTATGCACGCAAATTATACGTCCTCTGCACAACAGAGATGTTTCCATGCGTACTATAATGAATAATAAAATTTATTGCCACTGTGCTGTTGTTGAATCTCATATCTTGTTTATAACGTTCCGTGGCATATATCATCGTGGTTTGACGTAAAATGAAATTGGCACTGTGAATTGTGTATTGATCCTAGAGAAAGAGTATTGTCTTATTAGTATATCGTTCGTTTGCTGGAAGCGTGATACGGAAACAATTAAAGCTTGTTTTAATTACCGAAACCAAAGAATCACAATATCATTCGTAAGTGTGAATTATTGTTTTGACTTTATTTTCATTGCAATATCCTTAGCAATCAAAGTATAATTTGCAGTGGGACAATTTAATAATGCTTTACCTATGAATGAGTTTGCTTTAATAAAAAATAACTATAGAGGCTAATACTCACGTACAATACGTTCAGAATTTAGGTCAAAGAGACAATGAAAAACATTCGTATAGAAATACCTCTGTCCCAGTTACCTTTGCTTTTAAATAAATCATATATTTTCTATGCGAATTAAAATACGATCGAAATTGTCCAAAATTTTAATACAAAACATATTTACGAATACGTGAAATCTTTATAGAGAATCGATCCAGCTAAAAAGTGTGTGCATTCCTAACCGGTTAGTAAAAAAAAAATTATACGTTAATGGATTTATCTACCGGTAACCTAATCTATAAAATTTCCTATACCAGTAACCATATCTTTGTTCCATTCTTTCACCTCAATCTCCAAATCTATAGCATCTTTATGTAACATCTACTCGCAAGATAACCTGAACAAAAGGAACTAATTAACCTGCAGACACCATGAAACGAGCAAAAAAAAAGGCGCAGCAAACAAACCATCGTGGCACATTCGTGCAAACAGGAGCAATTAAAACGCATGTCTGAACACGGCTCGTTCTTTTTACTATCGGTCGTATATTCACATGGGGGTGGCGGGCTCCATTACCAGAGATACGGTTGCCTGGTGTGACCAGGGGCCATGTGTATGGCGGTAAACGAGAGTCGAATGGAAATTCGATAATAATTATTGCGGGACCGCGGCGCGAACCTCCGTAGCGTCGAAAAGCTGCGGGAGCAGGTCGCGGCTGTAGCGGCCATAAATTCTGGGTCGGGCTACGTTATACGGCACTGCACCGCGCTCAGATTGGCCAAGGTACAGCCGGGAGCTAGACGAATGTGCGCATTTATCAGGGTCGGCCCCGGACGGCGACTGATAATTCGATTAAAAAATCGTCGACCGCCATCGTTGGGAAAAGACGAATCCCATCCTTGTCCTTTTTCTGAATATTTATCCCTCAAGCTAATCCCGCCTTTCCACTCTGGGCAAATTGCTCGCGGAAGGCGGAGAGTCCAACAGCAGGAGAAGGATTATGCGACGTCCTCGCGTGTTACCTAAGAAATTTCGTAATTTACGTTTGCATTTGCTTCGTCGTCTTAGAAATTCCAGAGGAGATTGATAAATTTTGGCGATATTTGTCGACCGCAGGTTGTCGGATTGTTTCATAAGCTCTGCGATATATCGCAGAAGAGCACGCTAAAATCATCGTGTATCATTTAAGGGTTTAGAATAGGAGCTTCAACGTATAGCATTGTTAACACGTACTGGGCGGTTTACGATGACGGAGCGAGGCGACAATGCTGCTCTTGAAAGAAGTTATTCTGAGGATTTTTGGGATTGTGTATAAAAAAGATGTTAAGGCCAAGTATTATGGTTCCAGATCGAGTCTGCGAGATCTGTTCGCTGAAGGTAAAAAGATTTGTACACGAGTTAAATTGGCGTGGCAACATTTGTCGAGTGGAAAGAAAGCTGGAAAGAAACATAGATAGATCTGTGCGAGTTATTTCGCGGATTTCCACGTTCATGATTAGTTTCCTTGGGATGTTTTTTCCCATTTAATTGTATGAGAAATAATCTGTTCCTGTTTACCACATATTGTACCACGGAAATATTAACGTTGCCATATTCCACGAATTCCTTTCGACAAAAATGAATTTTTGTGTTTTAAAAGGTTGCGATATCTTTGAGAAAGATGTAAGTTGCTAATTTGAATATTTCTTACTTCATGAAAATTTGGATCGTAGCTCTATCTCACGATAACCCAAAAAGCTAAAATAAATTATTCCAGCATTTATAATTTTCTCCGCCATATTCAGCATCAAGTTACATCTTTTTCGCTAAAAGAATTGTTTGTCATTTTTTTGATACTTTCATCGTTTATCGTTTCAATTTCTCCGTTAATATGCCGGTATATACTACAAACAAGAAAATGCCTATGCAATTGAACAACCACCTCATCTCATCTATCGATCGATCCCTTTTCGTTCGAGTATAGCGATACTGCAGCCAATAATGCGCCGGAATATGCGTACATTCGAACGGGCATTACGGAATGTTATTATAACCGAGTGGAATTCTGTTGCGTGTACTACAGTGGATCACTATTCCGACTAAACGCCTCTTCCGAACGATGCTGACATGTAAATGTTCGGTTAATGAGCTGCATATAATCGCGATTTCGCTTCGTTGTTCTTCACTCTGGACGCGAAGGCCAGTCGACGTTAAATTTGGCTAGGTTATCGCGATCCCTATGCTCGAATAGCGATCATCTCTTGAATCTCGAGATCGTAATTTCATGTTCGAGTGAAATCCTTCATTTCTTAAACTTCGACGCGTATTTCCTGCTATAGAGAATATTTGTCATATGGAATTTTTTCCCACTTTTTTGATATATTATTTCATACAAAATATGGTTATTATTTCTAGTTCTAGGAAATAATTTCTCAATGATAATTTATGCTTCCCTGAAAACATAGATATCACCTACGGAAGTAAAGAGTTTAGTTGTAACCATCGCATAAATTATTCTTCGAAATTGTAGAAGCAAATTTTGGACGCTCTTTTGGCTTTTCGTTTTCTAATTTACGAGCAAGGTTCTGACAAGCGGATGAAAATTTTGCGAGTACAACAACAGAGCTCTAACTTCATATCAATTTCTAAAACTTTAACGAGATATAGAGAGTGTAGCCTCGTAAACTTCCCTTTCTACAAGTATACGCAGTTTGCCCAGGTCGGGAATACTTTCTCATTTATTGGACAAGCGATTAAACGGCGCTTTATCACGAGAGAGCATTATGTCATACGAGCGTTTTTATGCTGTCACCCTTTGATGTGGTTTTCATGAATTACCCAGAACGTTGATACGACAGTTTAAAGCTATTGAGCGTATTGCATGATTTTCGACTTACGCCGATAAATTTGAAAAGGAAAAGATTCGGCCCGAGTCTAGTAATAAATAATAGTATCACTTTAACGATATTAATCTCATAGTAGCATGCAAAGGAAACTTTAATAGAGAATTTATTTGATAATAATCTTTGCCGTGAAATTAATTAAGAAAGTATCTCCGAAAGCATCGTGATTGTAGAAGAAAAAATCGAGGCCAAACGAATCTGGCATTATATCGAACAATGCCGGTGCGAAACACATTATACCGCTCTTTGTTTCTTCCATTATACCTGTACTTAGCGCTTAAACATTCCTTTGAAGGAATGTACCGCTTGCACCCACTCGAGAGGGTTGCTCGCTCACCGGTGAGTATCACGTAAGAAATTACATCGAAAGAGTGGGACGCTAAAGGAGGTGAAAATATGGAATGGAGGACAGCAGGCGGTGTGGGTGTAATTATTTAAATATACGTCGCCGTCGGCGAGCTTCGAGCGGGAATATTTCACAGCTCGCGCCATATTACGCCAGTAACTTACGTCCGGCTATTCGGGCCAGATGTTTCTGGGAGGTTCAGACGGACGAGTATTTACGAGAGGAGCCGACCTCATCCGATTTCTCCGTCCCTCGGCTCCGATTCGTGTCACGTGGTCACGTCTAGCGATGGAGTGGGGATAGAACGCATAGTAGTGGGGATGTATCGTGCAGTGGTGGGGCAAGCGTTGTTGGGGAATTGTTGCGAGGGTGGGGAAAACGGAGGTAGCTGTTGTGCCCGATATTGATGTCAAGGTCTTCCATCTCGGTCGTACTCTCTTCTCGCGTGGGTCGCGCGAAATCAATAGGATAAAATCGTTGCCGACAGGCATCTCGTTTCTTCTCGCTTCCCACAGCTTCTGACTGCGTTTCAAGCGATGCAACTAGCGGCGATTAAAGCGTAACATGCTCTGGAATTTATTTGGGGCTTACATCGTGCTCAAGCTTCTTCTGCTCAGCCTTTGACTTTGAAAAATATCCTTCGGACGCGCTTGTTACTTTCGAGACGAAAAGCGAGGTGGACAACATAAGCCATAAAAAAACAATGCTTCCGCTGAGAAATACAATAAATTGTTTTCACATTTGCAAGAAATATTTGATGTATTTTTTCCATTTCAATATGAAATATTAATATCTGCAGATCATGGACTGTCTGGTATCACACGATATACATGTTTTACTCGTTATAGTATGTTTAGTTCATTATTTCTGACTAGAGTCATTAAATGTGCTCACAAATGACACCCATAAAGTTCCAGTCAGGTGATTGAAGATGCAATTCTGCTGGACCTCCTCTCTTATCTATCTCTCACTAAAGATTCCATTTAAATGTTGTCTCACATTCATTAAGAAATATGATGGAGCATCTTTACATCAAATATGATCATAGCAGTCGTGCTTTATTATTATGCTAATGAAATTAGAAATGCTAATGAAATTTCAAAATGCTTTGTATAATACACACAATACATGTAACGATTTTTTATGGCAAGAGTTTCAATATTTTCGCGAGCCACTGTGCGTTGATTAAACATTTTTTACTTTTCTCGGTGAGTACTATAAGCTCACTAAATCTTAGAGCTCAGTTTTAACATCCTATATATTCCCAACTGCGGAAACCTTTGTCATAATTCGTAAAATTTTATGCTTTCTTCCAGAGAGTTTCGATACTTCTTCTTCTTTTTCGTAAACGCAGAAACTTTGCAACTCCTTAGTACCATTGGTTTATATTCGTGCATCGTAGCGGCACTTAATCACCGTAACTTTAATTCCAGTGTTATCACATGCAGCCTCTACTCTACTCCTCCGGGAGGACCAAGTTGTCGTATGTAATAAATTATGTCTCCTGCTTTGTTTCTATGTCCGATTGTTTCCTTTCTTCCCTGTGTTCTCAGCAACGATGCTCTACGAAGGCCGTTTCTTGCACCTCCGTCTTCATTTCGCTCTTCTTCGGAGAAAGCGACTCCAAGTTTCCACGACTGTTTAACACCTTTGTTATCGTTAGAAAGGTTAGTACTTTTTTTTATCAATTAACGTCTGCTTTATTCATAACAGAGGTAATATCAAAAGAGAAGTTTTACTTGTGACTATAATAAAATGACGACTATAATAATGAAAATCCTTCTAACGATGATGATTATTTATTAATATGCGGAAATATTGAATCGCCTTTTCTGAACTTTTTGCTGTATTTGGAATTCGTGTATCGATAACGACAAGTAGCGACAGTTTATGCATTTATGGGAAATATATAAGTATAAAAATATATAGAATGCACATAGTAAGGAGGACTACGTGAAATACCTCAGCTAAACCGTCTATTATGATATTTAATGAATGGAAGAAATCTCTCTATATATATATTTTACTTTGTTATCGTAAGAATTCACTGCGTAAAGATTTGCATTTAAGATCCAACGATAATAATGATTTAAATTGTTATAATAATGTATACAATATCTTAATAATATCTCTGCGATTGTAATAGCAAATTCTATGTCTGCATGATCGCAGAAAACGTTTGGATAGGTTCAAATGGAATTGTTCTTGCGTGGCAGCTCTGCGAACACTCCATAACACATATGCCCCTTTATATTGTCTGATCACAAAACTCGATATCTACATTGACGAGTTCGAATCTACCTACAGCATTTCATCGATTGACGTCAGTGAATGCACTAGACACGTTCATCGATTTACTTTCAATGTCTCTTGTTACCGATTAATCTCGAAGGTTCATGGTTTAGCGTCCGTTCCCCGAAACGCATATTTCATTTTTATTTTTCACATTTATTCATTTCCTTCTGATACTAGAGATTCTATAGAATCAATATTTTTTAAATTTATTTTTAAAATTATCAAGTGTAAAAATATTAATTTAAAGCAACAAATAAATGTTATTTTAAATTAACATTTATTTAGTTCTTATGTTTGAACAACGAAGTGACTGAGTGAAAACATAAATGTAAACTATTTTTTAATATACATACGATGCGTTTTTAACAAATATTTTCAAATAGTGATTACTGGAACTAAATATCATTTTTCATATCCAAATACTAAAATTGTATCTGTAGGAAGTTAGGTTGAATAGTCGCATACAATAAAAATAGTCGCGATTGGTATTTATAAGAGTGCTTTGCCTTGCGGAAGTTCTAAGTTTAAAATAAAGTACCACGCTCGTGATTATAAGAAGCGGATATGGTTTCAATGACGTAAATGTTTATAAAAAGATTTCCTTTCGATATATAAATAGGTGTTTAGTATTAATACAGTGATGTATATCAGTAAATGTTTCAAGTTTCAAACAGAGTGAGACTTCTTGAAATATATGGAAAGTGTATCACACGCGTATCGATCGATAGGTAATTGGTATGAATGCTATCTTCCATAATTATTATTAAGTAGAGATAGAAGATTGTACTTTAAATTGCATTTAAACTAAAAGAAAATCTGCAATTTTTTATATACCCCAGTAATTTTAAAAAAGTATAAGATATAAGCAATTTTTATTAAATCTGAAATTCCTTTTCAATACGTTTCCATAGATAGCAGCTTTGTACATATTTGCATTCGATGTCATCAAGATGTCCTCAACTGTCAGTGTTTTATATAAAAAAAATCCCCTCTAAAAAATTTCTAGAAAACAAACAAGCAATGTTTACCAGCACTATTTATCAGCAAACACTAATCGTCTTGTCTGCACATGATACCGCATCGGCTCGTCAACAAAATTTCGATGCCAACAATTTGAAAGTTTTTTATTTGTCGAGATTCAGTGAAGAGTCCTCGATCCATAGTTTGTGATCTCCGCCTCGCAAAAAATTATTCGTTTACAGATGCACGGAAAATGGTGGAGTATAACTTTTTAATTGCTCGACTATCAAAACCTTTTTCCACAACGATGCCCATACACGAATGAAAGGGTCAGGCTAGATCGAACGCGTTGCAGATGCTTTTAAATATATAACGTCCTTTTCCCTCATCGATCAGTCTCGTAAAACGATTTCGATGGCAACAGGTGCACAAGTGGAAAAAAAAGTAGGAAGAAAGTTATATCAACCCAACGAGGATTTCAGATTAATGGGATAACCTAGAGGAGAGGTTGCGGAAGAGTGACTGGCACGGAATAGGAGGAAACGATCCGGTAACACGATGCAAATTGCAAATGAAATTTCAAAAAGAGTCACTGCTTGGAATCCGGTGAAATTTTCTCGAGGATATCATCTACGTTCGTTTCCCATCCTCCTGTTATTCTCGATTTTATATTGTTAACCACATTTAGCAAACTGAATGATTGTTCCCTGTGACACTGATACTGGTCCCTGACACGCATCGCCATAAAGATTTTATTTCTATACGTATATAACTGTATTATTGTAGGGACCTTTATTGTGAGCATTCTCAACTATCGTCCTATACGTAATATATATTCAAATTTAGATAAACTCACCTACTCCATATGTTATGCTAGTTGGTGAGAACTTCATTAACGTTATCTAACTAAACGGTGTTCGAATAATTGGTTGTTCGATTAAGCGGCGTGTACGCTGTTTGGATAATGTTCAGTTAAGCGACATTCCAGTAATCGGATGTTCGGTTAAACGCCGTTCAGACAATCGACATTCTAACGTAGTATAGCCCATAGGTTGAAAAATGATTAATCGACAAATCAGCATAATCTACCAAGGAAACATACACTGCATCACAAAAGTATGTGATGGTCTAATATTTCACATTCAATTCTTAAAATATAATTTTTCATTCTGCGATCTGCTTTATTTCCAAGTAAAAAGAACGAAAGAGCAATATAGGAATATCCGTTTTTTTCTGTGGATCATTTAAGTAGTTCTAAAGCTAATTACTTGGAACAGAAAGATTAAAGTGTTTAAACGTGGATGATAGATCATTCAACCTGATTTAATCGTAAAAAATAAGACGAGAGAGGATATTTAATAGAATGATGATCGTAATAAATATTTTCATAACTGATTTTTGTTCCGATCTTTTCTAAACATCTCAGAATTCTTGAAATCGTTATTTTAATAAATAGTAATTGTAATAGTAATTCTAAAAAAGATCAGTACACTATTTTATCAGTACACCAGATCAGTACACATTATTTCATAAAATTTGTATAAAAATACGTAGCCTCTAAATTCGTTATAAATTTTTCGAACAATCCACAATATGATATCCACGAAGTAAAATCGTAATATTGTAGCTGTAGTGCTCATGAAACTCACGATACGCATCAGACACAACGAGGTCCGCGTAGCACCATAAAAATTGCCACGAAAAAAATAACCGAATCGTACAATTGTTCAATCGAAATCTGTTTTCGAGCGGCGTCTTTAACGTTTCTTTTTTTCTGGTTCGATTTCTCACCTCGAAACGCTCTAATTGCATCCAGCTGTGGCGTTTTCTATTTAGTTTCCGGGCTGTGGTAACCCAATTAAAACTTGATCGAGGCGACGAGGAAAGAACGGTAAAAGGGGAGGGGAAAACGAAGCTGCCAAATGAAAGAAGCAAAATGCCCCCGTTACAAAAATGCCACGCTACCCAATGAAATAGACGGCGGCGACGTCGATTTTGAAAAATTCGATTAGCGAGCACAATGGTTGGCCATCTTCCGCGTCCTACAGCAACCTTTCGTCGTTCGCTCATTTCCGACCGCCTCGCCAATCATCGTAGGCCCCGTCTTTACCTTTCCTTTCGATAGACACCTATTCTTTCACTGTTTCTCTTTTTCACCTTTCTATCGGACCTTTTTTCACATTTCAGCTAAATATAGCGACGTATATTGTTAAACCATGATGATTCTGACATGCTAAATTGCGAAATATCGCAAGAAGTTACACTGGCTGTTATTTTCATTTATATAGATTCGGTATCATTTATAATAATTTTCATATCATTTGATAGTACTTTTGTATGGTTACAAAAATTTCATACTATGGACGTGAAATGTAGAATCTAATAAAAAATGATGTATTGGAAAATAAGGATATATATAAATATTTCTTTTGGAAATATATCCTCCTTTATATCGTCTGTATATCACTATAGAAAGTCCAGCAAACTTATATTTAGACTGAACTGGATTAAAAATTTATTTTTTAAAAAGTAACTGTTCACCGATGTAACCAACAAGTGCATTAAAAGAGCGGTGTTACCTATCCCAAACTATCAGAAATAATAGAGTTTTTCAAAGAGCGGTATAAAAGTGGCACGAAACGAAGGAGATAATAAGCTCATAATCTGCTAAAAAAATTTCTGTAATTCGTCAGAAAGAAGAAATGAAACTCCGGGGTTAGGGAGTAGAAACCGTAAGCTGTTAACTAGGAGTGCGAGTGAAAGGCGTAACCATCGCACCTTGAAGGCAGCCACGCAGAGAGACAGAGAGAAAGTTAGGATTAAAATGCGAGAAAATAGAATAGAATAGAATAGATTTTTCCTGGCAGTGGACGAGGAGTGAAGTCACGTTTCGAAATTTTTCGCCTGTGTTGTTTCCCCGGGTAATGTTAGAATTACACGACACGGCGAGAAATTGCAAAACAGCCGACTCTGCCACGTAATGCTCTTCTTAAAAGCTGCACTGCCGCAACGGAACGGTGCCTGAAAGTTTCTCTCTCCGGACGCTTAATACAGTGCACGGGACTGAGTAATAGCGTGACACTCTCTAGGGGTAATTAGATGATCGCCCTGTGAAATGGTTCTCTATCGTTAAGTATACGACGTTTCGTTCGGTTAATTTCACGAAATTGTCCGGAAACGTGATTGCTTCGTGCGTATAAGTACACTTTTGTTGATTTATTTATGTTAATGTCACTTTACGACTTAAAAGCATTTAACATTTTATCGTAATGTAGCATAAAAGTGTAAAGAACTTGTTAAATGTAACTAAAAATATATCTAATTGTTAGGACAAACAATAATTGAATATATTCAATATTTTAATATTTTTACAAGTAATATCTTTTAAATTATAAAGACGTTTTAGCTTCAATATCGAGTAAAGAGACAATCAAAGGAGGCAATTTTTATTCGAAAAAAGAATTTTGTATCACCTAACACGTTATAGTTCTCTGGTAAACACAAACTAGAGAGCCATTTTCGGAATTGTATCGCAGGTGATCGCATTCGGTGTTTAATAAATTATTATACTTGTCAGAGGTCTGATTGGCCCCGATATTGTTATACAATGAATATTCGCTACCCGCGTATCAGGCTATCAAACTTTCAATTCGCATTAAGTAAATTCAAAGCAGCGCGTTCTCATTATGAACACGAAGCTCACAATCGTTCTCTCCTCAAGTCCAAACTTTGAATTTCACATCGCTCCGCGAATTAATATAGGAATTTCTACGTATATGCGAACAAACGTAGCCAGATGTAGTTATATACATAGTATATAATGTTTTATTACCTTTCTACTATTTTCCTATTATCAAATTAGATAAAATGAGGCATTTTAGATCTTTTTCTATTATTATTATCGAAAGCATGCATATGTCTTTGACCAAACCTATGCTGGCTTTGATTATACGAAAACTACGTTATTTGGATATGGGAATTTTTATGTGCAATAAATTGTTATATATGTCTGTGGGTCGCTATCCAAATTCAATTTTGTCTAGATCAGCTAGATCGCTGAAATATCAAATTGTACGGCTTATAGCGTAATAATTCATAACCACAGTATGGCCACAGCCATAATAGAAAGCCATAGGTCTGTGTATACACATGTTTCACACCTCCACCAAAATTTCGAAAAGTGTTAAACTCGTCTCAGTTGCACGTAACCCAGAACTAATTCCAATCTTCCGCGGCAACGTAGACAGGTTAAAAGAAAGCCAGGGACTCCTCAAGAAGTTTCAACGTGGAAACTTCGATTAACTTCCACTCGGTTGAAGAAGAAACTTCAACTAATATCTGGGGTCCATCGTGTCTCAAAAATAATTTCATCGCGCGCGTTTGCTGGAAGAACGGTCACGAATTTGTCGCAGACACTTTCGATTGGATGTTTCTGGTAAACTCTCATTTTTAGAGTTTTGAATGATACCACAATTGTTAGTAGCTGCACCACTTATCTATGTTTCTAAATAAATACAATAGATTTTTCCATCTATTCTTAAACACATTAACGTGACAAGTAAATAAATACATAATCAATAGTAAACAGTATTTATTTCTTATAACTTCAATATCTTTCACTATCAATTAGCTAAAATTTTTCTGATCCTTAATTTTGAACGTAAACGTGTAAAATTAATTTGATTTCGTTATTTTTACACGCCATTGTATATGACTTTAATATTTTTATAAAATTATTCAAACATTTATACAAACTTATACAATTTAGCAATATTGAAAATTAATGCCACTTGTATTCATTTCTTCTTAATAAACGGTTGCATTGTAAATGCTTGCAGATATTTATTTTTAACAGGAATAAAGTTTTAATCGCTTATAAACGTAAATTTGCTCACTTACAAGAGGAAAAATCCTAATTGAGTAAGGTTTCTCATTCTGAACTGCAAACTAGGAATTGATCATTGTTAGTATAGACAATTTCGTAGCGGTATAATAGTATACTAAAGTGAACCATAAGTTCTTGCATAGTTTAAGCGGAAAGTTTATTTCTCTCGTAACAGTTCTATTCGAAATTAGGGATACTGTGTTCTATAGTCTTATGCTAATCGTATGACTTTCCATTATATATGAACATTATCTCGCAGAATAATCAGTTGCAAACTGAAAACTGATAGTATGATTTAACTTTTAATTGTCGGAAATTTTATAATTATGTACAATATGCACCTATGTGTACTCATAAATTGAAAATACTCAAAAGTTTGATGCGAAACATCTTTCATTACAGATATACGATGACTTCCAATGTTGTTGCAACACCCTTTAAAATTGGATAACATTCTTAAAGTTGTACCAAATGATTTGGGTTCTTTTTGAGAAGTTACAAGGATTAGTTTACCAAATGATGTATAAAAATATTTTTGAAAAAAATTACAATTGGTAGGAATCGTGAAGAACAAGGTAAAAGTCACAAATTCAACTTTTTTATCTGGGCTTGTAATAAACATTTAAACAACACATTTAGAATATTTATATCAGTTATATGTATATATGCTGAAAATTATATTGAAACAAGTGACAGGCATCAAAAGATGTAAATTTTAATCTGAAAGTCGTGAAAACTGCAATTTTCACTACTTTTACCCATTAGTAGCTGATAGCAAGGTTAACTGACCTTAATGAATTTTCAGCATATATGTAGCTGATATAAATGTTCATTACAAACCCAGATAAAAAGATTGGAAAATGCGACCTTTACTTCTTTCTTCGTAATTTCGATCAATTGCAATTTGTTCAAAATCTTTCTATACTAAGTCGTCTAATGGACTAACCCCAACCTAAGCCTCTTAACTTCTCAAAAAAACCCGAGTCGTTTAATTCAACTTCAAAAATGTTATGCAATTTGTAATGACGTTGTGACAATTTTAGAAGTCAATACATTTCATAAAATTTTACATAAACTAAGTTGCTTACAGGTACAATACGATACGTTCGACAAAACGATACAAGAGATGGAATTAGTTGAAAATCAATTTTTAAACTGAAATAAATTTTAACATCTGGGCAATTTCAATAAATTTTACGCAAGCGATGTAAACTTTAAATTGATTCAATAAATTTTGCTGACTATCTCTTTCGTTACTTTGTAGCAATAAAGTTATTTCTTAATATTTTACCGTGTAATTTATAGATACGCGAAACAATTTGGATAAATTTAGCATGGAGTGATACAAGATTAAATACGAGATTGTAGAAATATTTAACGCAAACGGAGAGAGATACAGTGAGTGTCAAGGGAAATATATTTATTCGTGGTTCTGTTTCAACACGTGGAATATTAAAGCTACAAAATGTATGTAGATTTAGAGCTCAGATGTTCCATTAGCTTCTACGATTTGTGCACACGCCCGTAAAGAGGAAAATCCTTTACATCGACCAGTTGAAAAGATAATCTTAACATCTGCGAACTTTGCTGGTGTTCGTGTTATCGTTTGTCATTTTTACGTAAAGCTGAATGCGCAGCTGTTAAACGCTAACGGTTATGTAATGTCTGATGTTGAGAAAAGAGATATACTCATTTCTTTAAAGCTAAAATTTATTTTCCGAAAGGATACCATCGGTTTCCTAAAAGAGTAACGTAACTAAAAAAACTAAATTTTTCAGGAATTTGACTTGAAGTAGAAAGTTTGAAGTAGAAAATAATGGACAAATTTTTTTCTTCCACTATTTAGGTAATAACATTTTGAGTTTGGTCTTAATAAAATATTGTTTATATGTATTTTGCTTATGATTAAGGGAAAGATTAAAACAGTTTCTTAATTTTAATATTCTTCCTGTGAAATAGCATACTTTTATTAAATAAAATATCTTCTGTTCCAATGAGTAGTTCATTTTTGTAGTCATTGTATATTAGCGAAACGCAAAGCCGCGAAATACCGGCTGGGAGATGAACGAAAAACAAAAATTACAAGTCGGACAACGGTGTATGATGCTTAATGACAAAGAGAAAGCGCGATAAAAAATTCCGGCCTCGAGACGCGGAGTATTAAAGCCGCCTTAAACAACCACTAGATAAGCAACAATAACGTTGTATACTTCTGTGAACCGCGGTCGTCAGCTAGATCAGAACAGGGGAAAAAATAAAGAGAAGGGGAGAGAGGGAGGAAAAAGCTTATGTCGCGCACTTATGTCAACAAGCAAGCTCGGGGTCAACTCGGATCCAACACGCGGAAACACAGAAAATCCAATATCCGTCGTGAAACGAAACGACGCTTGAATATTCCGGCGATGCTCTACCCCTTCGAGGCGCACGCCAACCGAATGGCCATGAATTCGAAATTCTCAGATCTAACCGGGATTTATTGAAGTTTTTGACAACGTTGATTTCGAATGTTCCTTGTACTGGCGTCTCAGTCGTATCTCGCCTTGTCGAAACGCGAGTTTGTGCGTTGATACATGTGTGATGTAAGTAGGTACAGTTATTCTCAAATGTATTCGTACACTTAGCGTAGAAAATTCTCATATGTACAGGGGAATCCAAATAAAGTGTTACGAGCTGTTATCTCAGTAACTAATGAAGATATCGATTTTATTTTTGCTGCAATTAAATGGTATATGGGGGCTAATTATTTGGGATGCAATCAGTTTTCTTATGATGAGTTGTAGAGTGAAGAAAGAGGCATCTAGTTTTCTGGAAGTAGGAGATGGTATTAACTTTATGTTATTCGGATACCTTTTATCAAAGTGAATAACATTTATTTAAACTATTCTTTTTTATTGCGCGTAATTGCAGAATTATAGTAAGATCAAATAACGAAATGGTGTAATTAATGTGATGTAACACATAATACCAAAATAGTAATTTCGTACCATATATATTTGCGTAGATTTGCATATTTCGTAGATACATATTTGCAGTAATGATCATAATAAACTAAATATGCTTATAATGTTAACATTAATGTAAATTTTGCTTGATTTTATTAATAACGGCCAATAATTTCCTTCGGGCAACATTATCATGCACTCAATATAATGGTCTGTGTCGATGATAGGGGATAAAATTTTAGCTAAAATGTTAGGCGAAATTTAATTTCCCTGCTATTGTTTTACAAATGTTAATGGATACTGGAATTTAGTCGATACAGTATAATTTCTAGATTGACGGATATTTGTGTTAAAGCAGTATTTTCATTATTGTAATAATTAATAAGTTCACAGAACTATTCATGTAACATTATGGATGGATTTTATAATACAAATTTGTAATGATCGACAATTCATAATCAATGCCTTCTATTTGATCTCATACTTAATTCTGTATCAAACACAAAGTCCATAATTAAAAATAAGGTATGTAGGACATATTATACTTGTACAATGTTTTTATTTATTTTGCGTGGTGCTTCAACTACTGGAGTATGACGTGTATTTATGAGTCACTGGGTATAATTCTAATTTGCTTCATATTACACGACAATTTGATATGTAATATTAATACAGCGATATTGCAAGCATAAATGTCATTCTCGTAGAATTTAATAACATAAATGATGAATGTCCAGAACCCAGGAAGATGTCTTTTCAAAGTTTGTTAATTGATCAATGTCGAAACCATTGAAATATTGTACAAATGAAATTCAACACGAAGTTGAACACGAAACAAACCACTATTTATTTTGTTAGGAAAGATGATATAAAATTTTTTAAATGGCGAACCTCGTATTTTTACAAATATACCAATTCAATAAGTAAAAAGAAAATATTTGCATCTGTGTGACTATTTAAAATTAGAATCTCTGATGATAAAATAACTTTCTATTCTATTTTTTACCTAATCCAATATTATATTTTTACTTTTACGACGAGCTAACAATTAATCAGAAAGCTACATTTATACGCTGCATAAAATAAATACGAATTTCACGTGGATTTCATTACGCCCGCTTTCTGACCTATACAAATTGGATTCTGTACAAATATTACCGTACAAAGTACACAGAGTCATCTAGGTACGTAAGTTTTAATTGTTTCGAGCAATACGTTATCTTCACTGAGATTATTAATCAGCTCGATGGAAGATTTAAAATTTTCAGCTTTAGATACGAGAAAATCTGAAGATAAGGATTACGATAACTGGAAACTAAAGATAATTAAAATCTACTTGAAAACCTACACTTCAAGATATGTAGCTTTAAAAGGCTACGATAAAATAAACGTAAAAATCGTTTAATACAATAGTTTCTAAAGGTACATTCGTATATTGCAAATGACGAATATGATTTTTTGAGATGGCACTTCTCAGGTCGTTTACGATGAAACATGAACAGAAGGTTGTTAGCTTCCAAGGTAGTACTTGAAACTAACCCCTATTCATAGTCATGCACGGTGACTTTTTGACGAGAATAACGCTATCCATCGTAGCGTATCTCGCTCTCTCGACATAATTATACGAAGTCGAGATCTTGAGGAGCTCGAGAGATCATGGTTTGCCCGAAAGCCTCTGGCAGCACGAAATTTCCGGATATAATCCGTAGAATCCCTTTTACGTAGTTCTCAAACACTCCAGAACGTGGAAAACCATTATTCTGTCAAATATTTCGAATCCAATCAAGTGCCTAGCTATAACGCGGGTAGTACAACGCGGTTCATCCTAGCTCGAATAACTTTCGCTTTCTACCAGATAATCCCGATAGTTATCGTTTGGAAATGCCAGAAAATATTAAGGATATTGCTTGAGAAATTCATGACATTATAATTGATATAGAAGTGAATTGCTATGAAGTGTGACAAGATTACTCGAAACACAATAGGAACAAATTAATTGGCTATACGAGTAATAGTTTACTTGCTTTTGATAATGATTTGTATATCTTTATCTGCGTAAAGGAAAGCAATATGGGGTAATCTAGAATTTAGTAAATTCAGTGTAATACTATTTCATTAGAATAATTATTTTTATAATGCTACTTGTTCAATAATTAAATTGATTTAAATAACAACTGTATTGGGTGAATATACTTTTTTCAGAAAATGATCATACGATTAATTTATTAAGCATTTTATTACATTATTCATATATTTTATTATTGTATATTTCATTATATTGTATAAGTCTGGATTATGTTATTTAATTGTATTGCGTAATATATAAAATATGTACGCTATGTATCTACAAATTAAAAGTAAATAACCTAATTTGTATCTAACTCAAACTGTTGTGGTCACCTGTGTCCCAACGATACGAGCTGCGGTTTAATCTGTTTTAGATCTTCTGGGATCTATAGATTATTATATTACAAGCATAAAAAATAAAAGTAGCTAAGTTTAGATATACGCATTACCATTCAAACGTAAAACTATTATTTAATTTTGAACATTTAATTAACATCGTGGTTATCACATTCAATGAACGCATGTGAAAGGACTGCATCGTAAAAATATACAAGAAATAATAATAAATTTTTCGTTTACGCGATATACATATTTCAGTGTTGAATAAACTTCCACTAAATAAGATTCAAACGCTAATTAGAACTCTCAAAGCTGCTTTTTTTCCATTGCCAGTGAATATAACTGCCCGATAATGGCCAGCTATACACCTAGATATATTTTCAACCTTTTCACCACGATCTCACACACCAGCCCTTAAAAAACAATTCCTATTAACGGCGAACCGTTTCATTCGCAAAACGCTATTTCCCCAGCACGATCGAGACAAATGAAAAAATATTCAAACTAACCAGAGCGATCGATCGTGAAAACAAAGCGATTATACAACCCCTTCCGAACCTTTCGTCACACCTGCACCGGCTTGTTAGAGACGACAAAAATCAACGTAAACGTATGCCATGGCCGAAAAACCGAAACAAAAAACTGCACAAAAGAAACAGACACACAGGTAAAATGGTACCTGGAGCCCGAACGGTATGTAAATCAGAATGAGGGAAGAACAACGATAAAAAAAGAAGGAGATATACGTGTTCCATCGAAGGACCTGACTATGCCCATGTGCGTCCCGCTTGCACGGCCGCCAATGCACACACAGACCAATATACATATGTATATTGCCGAAGTTTACTTGCTGCAGTGCAGTAGTAACGTTGCCCCTTCATCCCCCGGGATGGTACCGTGCACCCTGTGCATCTCTCCTTCTCTCTTGCCGCACGATTCACTTTCTGCCTTCCTGCATGCACGCTTCGTTCCTCTCTTTCATCCTCTCCCTTTCTCTGTTCTTCCTGCACCCTGCAACCTTGTCTCTTTCCATTGGTCTGCCTTCATCCGGTATCTCTCTCACGTGCCACCCTCGCTCACCCTCTTTTTCTCTCCGCAGCAACGTCCAAAAATGGATTCTCTACCTGGCCCGGAATAGTTTTCGAAAAGTTTTGCTCGCACGCGACCGGCCGTGCAAACACAAGCGGGTCCAGCTGTGCGCAAGTATGTAACAGCGTATATGCAGCCGGATACACGTACACACGGCCACTCCTGACAGGTATTACGATGATAGATACACGCGTGTCATTTTTTTTGCGCGCGATCGCCTCACCCCCGCAGCCAACCCCTCGTGCTGGCTGCTGGATCTCTTCCGGTCCTTTTGCAACTGGCTGGCAGCCAGCCAGAATTCACGGTGCTACCACGAACCAGGACACTAGAGTTCGACGTGTAGCATCTCCGTGGACAGCGCCATTTCAAAATGAATTTTTCTTTCCTCTATACGTATCTTTCTCTGTTCCGCTTTGTACGTGTAACTTGTGTATATGTGCATGGATGGACGTGTGAGTGTGTGTTTTTACTCTGACCGCGCGGCTTACCCGGTCAAACGAGGGCACGATAGCGAGGTTCGAGCCAGAGGACCGCGCGGTTTGCCCAAAAGAATCCGTTTTCACGAGAGAGCATTTTCCCCCGACCACTTCTTTGCGACAGTTTTCTCGCGCGCTTTTTTCCATCTTTTATAGTTTCTACTTTTAATATTTTATGTTTTTCCCCGTTCTTTCTTTTTTTTTACTCGTTTCTACTCCTTAATTTTCCTGAACTATTGCCTGCAGAACTTGCTCTCGATGATGTTCAATTTACGCCACCGGTGAGCGAACAGTGTTATGTTTACCAATGGTTTTTGTTTTGCAGTCGCAATTCGATTTCCATAAGTGGAATCAATTGATTGGAATAGTTAAAGAAATTTAATTAACGTCCAGGTCTTAGCCGACTAATCTCAAGCGAGCTTGAATTAAAGAAGTAATTGATAAATGCCTAGTCATTTAGAGTTATTCAGACTTCACTTTCGTCAGCTATAATATACGATACTCTACAGCGCGATTCATTTTTTCACCACGCTTTGTCACCGCAGAGTCAAAAATATCGAAAATGAATTTTTTTTAACAAAACGAGAACGTTTCTCACAATCACTGCTATAAAATCAACAAACACAGAAGCTGTGAGACGCTTGCGTGTATATTAAACGCACAAAAAGAAAGGCTGGAAGTGTAGAATATATATAATAGATCGTTTGGAAAGGTGCACTACAAGTCTTGAAATTTTTTTTGGTGTTGGTTGCTACGGTTCCTGAAGATGCTCGAGCTTTACCGCCCCAGTCATGTGTAAAAGATGCGTTCTAACACGGACCCCCGCTAAAGGAAAAGTTCGCTCGGAGGGACCGTGCATAATCGTAAAGAAACAATGTTGCGAAGCTCGCAACACGCCGGAACAAGAGGAGCCACCTATTTTGCCTCGTCGCTTCCTCTTTTTGTGCGGCCAGGAAGTAACTTTAAAGCGTTTCAAATTAGTACGAGTGTTAGGGAGAGGGGGAAAAGAGGAAATTTAAATGGTTCACTTTGGACGGGGAATTAATTAACTTGCAGAGAATATCAGAGAATTTTTTTGTTTAATGAAAATGGAGGCCAAGTTTGTTAAGAAGAATATTCGGTATTCTTTTATTTAATTTGCAATAATTGATCGATGTTTACTGCGACAAATGCGTTGGATTTAATTACCAGGTCTGTAAATATGAAACTGGAATTTGCCTATAGATGGTCCTAGCTGATAATGTAGTTATCACTAAACTGCGTCATTGATGCCAAAAGTCTTTCTTGACATCTCACAAACATTTTCGACTCAGAACAATACAAGTTTCATACAACAGCATAGTTTGTAATAGTGTTGAACATGTCAAATTTTGTGCCTGGAATCTACGATTTGCGGACAGCATTGATTTTCTGTTACCATTTGAAGAAAACTGCTGCAGAATCGCATCGAATGCTTGTCGAAGCTTACGGTGAGCATGCTCTTGGTAAATCACAGTGCTTTGAGTGGTTTAAAAAATTCAGAAGTGGCAATTTTGACGCGAGGGACGAAGAACGTGGAAGACCACCGAAAAAGACCACCGAGCTGTTAAAACCTGGCGAAACCGTTAATACTGAGCGCTACCGACAACAAATGATCGATTTGAATCAAGCTTTGCGTGAAAAACGACCAGAATATCAAAAAAGGCAACACAAAGTAATTTTGCTTCATGATAATACACCATCGCATACAGCAAAACCGGTCAAGGAAACGATCGAAGC
The DNA here is from genome assembly GCF_040668555.2 of Bombus flavifrons. Lineage (NCBI taxonomy): Eukaryota > Metazoa > Arthropoda > Insecta > Hymenoptera > Apidae > Bombus > Bombus flavifrons. The sequence continues at coordinate 1,681,999 of NC_138455.1, read as the reverse complement.
GTTCAGTTGGGAAATACTTTCGCACGCGGCTTACTCACCAGACTTGGCTCCGTCCGATTACTATTTATTTGCATCGATGGGACACGCACTTTCTGACCAGCACTTCACTTCTTACGAAAATGTACGAAAATGGCTCTATGACTGGTTTGCCTCAAAAGAGCGACAGTTTTTTTGGCGTGGCATCCACCAATTTCCAGACAGGTAGGAAAAATGTATAGCTAGCGATGGGCAATACTTCGAATAAAATATTTTTGATCATTTTCATACAATAAATGTGTATTTTCTATACAAAAATTCCGGTTTCATATTTACATACCTGGTAAAACATCGCCGTGGATGATGTTTCGGTCGAGCACGTAGTTTGTTACTTGGAAGGACAAGAATCATAATGGTGTAACTCAATACACTGCTATTTTTTATCGAATAATATCCTACGTTTATTGTTTCAAAAAGCCCATTATATTTTTCCAAACTATGGAAACGTATTGCGATAGAGAATAACGTTATAACCTAAGTGATTATAGACTACGATATAATAAATTCACGCTCTCGAAATCTTCGCTTATTATAATTTCAATCGTTTTTACAGTATGTGCACTATGCATAATACACAATAATAGCTAATCTCAAGAAGAATTTTCTGAAACGTCGTTTATTTTGGAACAAACAAAAAATTATTCGTTTTATATCGAACGCAATTAGACGTTTATATCTTATCTAGGCAAAATGCGATTTGCATTATTTCTTCTCTCATTCATAACAAATTCACGATTATTAGCCTATCATCTATCTTCGAATTGTCAAGAATTCTAAAGTCCCTTAATCGCCAGTCATGTAAAAGAGCCCTAGAAAAGAGGAAGCGGTGAAAACAAACATTATTGCCCTGATCCTTTTCCAGTATCCGTCCTGGACAAAGGTTGGCCAAACCTTGACGTACATTTCCCTCGGATCGACAAAAGAACAATCGATCTTTCTCATCGCAGTTGGACGCGTTCCCGTGGCATCAGGGAACCTTCAAATTTTCCCCAAAGCACACAGCCGAAGTAGTGTGCGGGATAGAGAAAGCGCGGTGACAACAAACGCCCACCATAGCCCTCTATAAGAGAAGTAGCCTTTTGTAGAGGTTCCATAGAAGGCTCGTACGTTATCGCAAGTACGTAATCGTAAAGACTTAAAGTATAACGCCGTCGGGTCCTTTCTTTCGCCGGAAACTGAGTGCCGCCTCACCATCCTTCCTTTATCCTCGGCTCTCTCTTTCTGCCTGTCTTTTTCCCCTCTTTCGTCTTTCTCGCGGTCTATTCTATCGCGGCCACAGTGTTCCTCGACTTCACAGAAGAATTTCAGGGTCCGATATAAAAGACAAGAAGACGCTACCAGAAACCAGAAAGCGTATAGCCGCGGCAGACGAGAAATTCTTTGAGAATTTTTCAGACTGGCAATGAATTATTCGCGATAGCGGCGTTAACGAGCAGGGCTCAGATAGGGCGAAAAGAGACGGAGTGGGACAAAGCTTGGTGAAGAATTGGAGCACGAAATGTAATAGTTCGACGAGTCGCTATCGTTCGTGCTTGTTATTTGTTTCTTTGCGTCGCGACGAACGCAGTGTCGCAACGACGGAACGTTCTTATGAAATGATATATGTCCGTAATCTCTGTTAGAGCGATGCCTCGCGAGGTGTGTCAACGCGAAAGCAAGCAATACTTCATGGTTTTCTACGATCTCACGATCTCCAATCGTCGAACTCTTTGTTGACTCAGGATCTGGCCCGATGTATCGCTTATAAGTCAGTTCGGAACTAATGTTACTCTTTCTGATGAGTTTGTAGGTGATATATGGGATTTGATATTAGTTTCGATTATGATTTCGACATAAAAAGACAAATTATAATAAATACTTAGAATCATCATTACTTTTTCTGAAGCGTACAGACACGATGGCGCGACGTCGAGGTTCGCGTGTCCTTCTGATGAAGTATACGACAGGGTTGAAACTCAGTCTTCTGGTAAAGCGTACGGCAGAGTTTCTTCAGGATCCAGTTTCAGAGTCAAGGACTTAAAAGCCATTCGTTCGATGAAGTTCGGACACGTTGAAAGTTGAAAGTTGGACACTATCGTCGTTTGTCGAAGCAGGCCCCGACGAACACGCCGCGTTCAGCTTTTCTCGTGCAAGAGAACCAGATCGGCCGGTGCCATTAACGTTAAAACGTTTACTTTCGACAGATGGGAAAGCAATCAAAAAGTGGCTGTTCCGAGGCATAAATGGGGCGTCGCTGCTGAACTTTCGTCGTACTTACTCGAAATCCTGATCGAAATGTGGGCGTAGGTCGTATTTTAGTAGGAAGCAGGTTGCCAGGAGGAGGAAGTGATTTTAGCATTTGAATTTGAAACTCGTTCAGCGCTCCGTGCATTAGCTCGTTTGTTAGAAAAAATAGCTTTGTTCGTGAGTTGTTTATACTTCTACAATTTTCTTTTTTAATACAATGTACAATATCATCTTTTCGCAATTGGACATAGTAAACCCTACAGTCTTCGACTTCATCACAAACATTAAACAGACATTGACCATCATTAAACATCATCGAAACGAAATTATTGTAGTTTGTAACCAAGCATGTCCCCTGCTTCATCGTTCGAATTTATTACTCGGCTGGTCAATCCTTGTAATTGCCAGCTGGCAGAATTTTGAAATCGAGTTTGATATATCCAGGCAAATGCTATTAACGTCGAAAACCCTCGAAGAGGGATCTTACTTCCAGCAATATATTTCATTCGTTTTAACTTTCTCGCGTTTAACACGCTACTTTTGCACGAATGCGACCACAGAAACAATTTAATTCCCGACGACCGATAATCCGGCCCCAAAACAAAGGCGTGAACGCTAAATTTCATTTAGCACCGTGAACCCACCCGTTCCGCTAGGAATAATCCTTCTGATGAATATGGTGCACACAGGAAGGTGAAATGTTTGAATACATACGTCGATGCCTGTGACATGACGTTCAAATTACTGTGCTAATAAGAGTAACGTTATGCGAGTGTCTAGGATAAATGTCGACTTTTTATATCGAACTAAGTATTGATCAAATTCTTTACAGTGTAAATATTTTTTGTACGTTACACTAGTCGCGGTCTTTACATTTATCCCAATTTTGATTTTCCAAACGATATTCTAAAGCAGCAATCATCGCTGTCGCAATACGGTAACGTTAGCAAAAACGATCCCATTCACTCGAACATAGTCGCATATAATCGCCAATAAAGACGAATCGATTAAAAGGATAATTTACCTGATAGTCCATGTAGTTCCCGTAGCCCATGTGGTTGCAGGTGCAGGCACATGCCTGGATGTGCCTCCGCATGTCTAGTTCAACCTCTTCGCCGCAGACGCCTCTGCTCGCGGCCATCATGGTGTCACCCATGCAGTAACCGCTAGTGCAATACATCCTTGGATCGCTCTGGTCCAGGTAGCCACCTCCCGTGTCATCGTACCCGAGTCCGCTAGCGCACCTGGAATCCGAGGTATATCCCACGCGAGATTGGGGACGTTCCTCGTATCCCAGTCTGGACTGGGGTCGATGGAAGCTCGGAGGTACATCCTGCGACACGGAGAAGGTTTTGCGATAAGCTGCGTTCACCTGCTGCATTATTGAAGAAGGTGAGGCGAGGTAATGCGTGGTGGGATTTCGATAGAAGTTTCGAAGGAAACGGAGGATGGGATATTCGAGTGGAGAGTTCGACTGTTCAATACGTTTCGCACTAATTAAATTTTCATTATTTAGAACTACGGATGTTCGTAGTAATCTATGTTTTTAGGAACAAAATTAAAGACATAGATTATATATGTATATATATTCATAATTGCATATTGAATGTAAACCGTATGAAATTCGTGAGGATAACAAAGACACGAGATTTTAACGTTAAATTTCAATGTGAATAAAATAAAGTCAATGGATATTAAAAATCACACGGAATTTTTGGCGATACAACGTGGGGGATAAATTAGAAGACTGAAATGAAATTTTTTTCTATGGAAAATATATTTTGCCCCAAAGTGGCGCAACAAAAAAATCGTTTTTCTCGAATTAAATGGCAATGAATAAATCATACAACAAATATCCGATTATATATTCCTCTCATTTCGTGAATTTTAGTAGTAGACATAACACGTGAAAGAATTTTTTATCAATTTCTTTGCTTGTTTAGAAAGAAGAATTTACTAATTTTCAGTATTATGTCTGGCGTCAAATAATTGCTATGAGAAATTTAAAAAACTGGTGGTGGATATAATCGAGAAAAGTCATGGAATTTCGCACACATTTCCTTCAAGTCTTCGGTGGAGATTGATGACTCTGGAGATAGTTTTTAGATGCTTTTCAGATATTCTGAGGTGAGTGAATCATTTAAATGCTGTTTAAAAGGTCTTTGTTGTCTTTACTCTTTAAGAAATCTTTTTGTATTAATTTTTAATTTTTGTTCCATTAATCATAAATGGTTGTATTTCATTTTGTCAATGAAAGTAATGGTAAACCTAATTTTTATTATTACAAACGGATATTATTAATTTATATTCACTATTACCTTAAAAATGTCAAAGTTAAATATTGTTATTAATTAAACTTCTATTTTTTTTAAATACAAATTTAAAGACACTAGTTGTTGTAATAAAACTAATTTATTAATAATTTTATATAACAGATAACTATTATCATTGATAAATTAACATTACAAATTTATTCTTTATTGCGTGGTATGGTTTACATAACCTTTATACAGGGTGGTTGGTAACTGGTGGTACAAGCGGAAAGGGGGTGATTCTACGCGAAAAAAGAAGTCGAAAATATAGAATAAAAATTTTTCGTTTGAGGCTTTGTTTTCGAGAAAATCGACTTTGAATTTTCGCTCGGTACGCGTGCGGTACGTTATAACGGATCTAACTGTAGATCGTTGTCTCGATGAAAAAATTAAAAAAAAAAATTTAAAAAAAATTTTTATTCTATATTTTCGACTTCTTTTTTCGCGTAGAATCACCCCCTTTCCGCTTGTACCACCAGTTACCAACCACCCTGTATATGTGCAATTACATTCGTGGAGTATAATATTGATAATATTTCTATACTCCGTTTTCATGTTTTCTATTACAGAAATCGTACCATCTTTGCAACCAAGCGAAACTTCAGTAAATTATTTAAGTCACATTGATTGTTCATTCATTTGCCATTTAAACATACTTTGTATTTATACTGCGCTAGATTTAAGTTTATTGTATATTCCAACAACGTGAGTTTCAGAAAGATGTACAATTATTGTATAAATTGTATTAAAAGCCTATTCTAAATCATATCCATATTTTCCTGATACAAAATTGCAATTTTCCCTGCTACATCTTCTCAAGTTATGTTCTTCTGATTTAAAACTACGATTTTAGTTAAAAAATTTCTCGGAACATAAAAATTTCAGTTCCGAAAAATTTTACGTGTCACTTAACTATATTCCCCTGATGCAAAATTTCATGTGTGGTTAAAAATTCCCACCATGATCTGAAAATTTTAGTTCTAAAAAATTTTTGCGTGTCAGCTCTTCGTCAGTTATGTTTTCCTAATACATAATTTCGTTTGTGATAAAAAATTGTTGCCAATACCTAAGAATTTCAATGCTAAAGAGCTTTTGCGTGCGACTTACTTACGAGTTATGTTTTCCTTATGTAGATTCTTAAATTTTCGCAGGAAATTTTTATCAAAAGTTGTTTCATTTTACTTTCTATTTATTTCCGTTACGATTTTATCTTATACATACATGGATGGAAGAAAGGACGGATATATGGATAGAAAGATGAGCAATAGATAAGAAGCAAAAGGAAAAGGGGATGGAAAAGAAGATAAGGGAAGGGAAGTATGAAAGGGGTAAGGGAAAAATATAAGGAAATAGAAAGGAGGGATGGAAAGAAATATAAAGGAAAGAATACAATGAAAAGAAATATAAAGGAAAGGAAGGAATGGTGAGGAATACAGAAAATAACTAGGAAGGGAAGGGAAACGAACGCTCTTGGAACTATTATTTACCTTTGTTTTTTCTACTTTCGAGGTTTTAAGTTTAATCGAGAATGAAGGAAACAAAGAAAAGGAAGTACAGGAAAAAGTGGAAAGAAAAAATCATTGAATTTATCATTTACCTTTGTTCCTGCTGATTCTAAATATCAAATAGGAATAGAAGAAAGGAAACAATGGAGAGAAAGAAAAGATCATTACTTTACTTGTATTCCTGCTGATTGCAAAATTTCAGCAAGATCGAAGAAAAGAAAATACAGGAAAACATGGAGGAGTCCCGAAATACATATAATATGTACTGTATACACAAGAAACCTGACAGGTAAAGAGTTAATTGTCTTCTAAATCTGTTTTTTCTGCATTCTTCGTTATTTTATTACACTGTCAAAGGGTTAAAATTGTCGTTGTTTCTTAGAAAACATTTAATTTGAGAATTAATCTCAAATGTATTAAAAATATTTCATTGATCTATCTAAACGTACAATAATCTTAGAATGTTGCTCTGATTTCGTGCTGCAGACAAGAAATACAAATTGAACGTGTTGGTTTAGCAACAACCTATGTAGAGATTAATGGTTTGCAGAATATTTAATGATGAAGGTCTTAACGTTCGTTGGTTGGGTTACCCAAGAGCTGATTTATGCTAAGATTTCGATAAAGTTTTAGAGCTGGGAACATAGGAAGTTTAGAAGTATTTGATTTATACTGGACTGTTTGCGTAGACAGTGGTTTCCGGAATAATTAACGATAATGGCTCTAATACAGAGCACATTGATAAATATTTACACTTGCCGTAAAATACTCAACGACTGTGGCAACTTAGGTACACTATACATTTCAATTCTACCATAGTATTTATTTGCTTACTCTACTTTCATTTAGGTAGCTTTTTCTTAGGAAAATAAAATTCCTTAAAATGATTAAAAAATTAATCTTTAATATGATCTCTACCATGTTTCACTAGGATCGTTAATTTCTTCAGAGTCTGATGATGATCATCAATGTTATTCCTGAATCTATTTCCCCTCATAGTCTGTCTTCCGATGTATTATTTTTAGTCTATCCCTGAATATCTTGTAAAAAGTCTAAAAATTTCTGAAGATGAACGAATTTACATCTGCCAATGTTCCCCATCACTTTATCATTCTATAATTCCACAATATATTTATATTTACCAGGACTAAAAGCGACCTAACCGAAGTTAATTTGTCTTCATTAGTTCTTAATTCCGTGCCAGAAGGAATTTCTCGCTAAAAGACGACCTAGTTGATAGGTTAAACGCGGAGACAACGGAGGTCAGGTCAGAGAAGGTATTTGTACGAACGGGATGATTAAGCGAAAAGTTGTGCAAATGCTACTGAATACCTTCTGGTGACGAATATAGAAGGATCGTCACTGGTCTTTGTTTCTTAGAGATATAACAGGCGAGAAAGAACGGAAAATCTATTATATAAATTGTAGAAGACGGCGTCCGTTATGATAACGCAATCAGCACTGATCAAAGGAGAATGTTAAAAAGTGTCCATTTTTGGACCTCCTTGCGAACAAAAATTTGTTGCAGGTCATTGAAGAGTATCTATTTAGGAACAAAAAATTTCAGTAGTGTTTATCCGAGAAAAGGATGGAAAAGTTGGAAACAATGAGCGCAAAGATAAAAAAGACTACCAGCGGTCGGACTTACTCATGCGTTACACTTAATCTTCATCTTCTTCAGTTACTATTCCATCTACGAAATAATTTTTTAGAAGTTCTGCTGTTATGCCAATTCCCGCAGGGAGGACTTGCTTATATGAGTCTATGGAGGCTGGCAAACCCACGTTCCCGAAGCCTGGAAGGACCGTCGGGACAAGTGTACCGCTTATGTGAGTCCGCTATGTACACTGCAGGGAAGGTCGCCGGGAGTGTAAGGCGTTTAAGTACGGTTACACTCTCTCTACATGGCCTTGGGTAGTAGCGCACCCACGATCATGAAGCCAAGGGTGGGATCGTCGGGATAAGTTCCCGGGTACTTTGTATCTTGAGGCCCCCGCTTACGTGAGTCCCATCTGGAACTGCCGAGCATGGTTAGCAGGTCGCCGGCCGGCAGTGACGTGCCGTACATCCACACGATAATCCCACCAATGACTAAGGTTGGTACCACGGGGGTCGAGTAAAAGCCCAGAGGGAGTTGGGACACCTCAGCTCGGCCAATTATGGGTTTGGACTCGTAGTGGCAGTGGTTGATGGCCAAGATGCTGGCAAGAGGGCCGAGAGGTATTGGCTCCCCCGAATGGCCTTCGGCGGGTGAGCAGCGTCCCACCTGCTCCGGAACCACCCTGGAGAGACGGTAGGGCTTAGAAAGCACCCCATTCGACCTGAGACGAGTGACAGCCCTTGGCAGGCTTAACTCATCCAGGTAGCAAGGTACTGGGTGCCTTGTGCGCTGGTTGGGCGTAACCCCAACCCCTGTGGCCCTAGGGGTGCCCGGGTACTGTATGGCGATAAATTTGCGCTAAGGAAAGAACCCGTTACCAAAGACAACAATACTTGCTATGCCAATTGGTATTTGTAATCGTCCAAATCCGAAATAGCACAACATCATTGCTACGTGAGAACGGCAACCAACAACATAGTCTTCGTTTTACTTTTGTCACTTAATACGCAAATAAAATATTTGACATTATTTAAGTGCTTAGAATGCAATTTTATCTTAATCAAAATGCTATTATTCGTTTATATTTCAATTTGATACTTTTGATAGTCAAGGGTATCGAACGCTATTGTAATCTGGGATTCAAAGTCTCTATCTTCGTTGACACGGTCTGCACAATATTGCAGAAATTCCAATCGAGCAACTTCTATGCGGGGAAATTGTGCTCGCCTTATATTTAAGTTTTCTCCGTGTATCAATTCAGATAAATGATTAACTTCATTCGAATGATGTAGAATTCTATTCGTAATACGGCGATCAAGAGGAGATTTAGATACTGGTTTAAATGTGGCATTCACAATATGTTATGGCACAAGCTGTTTTATAATCCTGAGATAACATAGACGATGTATTATTTTAGATACTTCTGTCGAAATACTCGAATTGATTTTTTTATATGTCCATTAATGACCTCAAAAATATACCGGCTTTTAGTAACAAGTCGTAATTGATTTATTGGTTCATCCGAAAAAGATGAAGACAAAGTATAACGAATGGGTAAGTTGGACCTCTGCTATTTTTTCATCTTTGCATTCATTTTTTTCAACTTTTCTATCGGATATATGCTAATAACGGTTTTGTTCCTAGAGAGATGCTCTTCAATGATCTGCAAGAATTTTTCAGTCGCAATGAGGTCCAAAAATGGCCACTTTTTAACATTCTCCTTTTCATATGCCTACCATATGCTATACCTGCCTTAGTATGTAGTACTCGTGGTTGTGTTATGCTTTGCGATATTTCTTTTCTTTTCCATATGTATTGTTTATAAATATTTTTTAGAACATGAAGATTCCAATTTCAAATCTCAAGGAAGATTCCCCCCTTTCAAAAATTTTTTGTGAAGCCGCAAGCAATGTTACAATATTATATCAGGATATATCGGTTTCACAAGTTTATTGAAAGCGACTCAGCAACGATCCCGAGAAGAAAGTTCCTCTAGGAAATGTCTTACGGATGATAGTATCGTGCACATTATGTTGACCTATATCATTCGAATTCTAATCAGTCCTCATTCCGTATGAGTAATCTGCTATCCTATAATTCTTCACGATAAAAAGCATCCGAGAGGCAGTGGATATCGATTTCAATTTATAAATGGTCTCAATCCGTAAACGACGAAACAGCATTCTCCACAGGGAACTTTTAGCCAGGCTTTGTTTCTTGGAAGTCTACCATGGATGTCGATGAACGTATTCTTGACAAAAGTTTCTATCCTATTTTACACTATTCGTTTCTTATGTATTTTTACACTTGAAACTTGATAGTTTTACCGATAAGTATTAAAAGTATTTAAGTGTAAAAATCGCATACGTATTATTGAAAGATATAGAGAAATAATGCTAAGATTTTCGATTTTATGAGACATAATTTCTAATAATTTCTAATAAATAAAACATAGTTCCTAATAAAATTTTTCACGTGAATTGCGATACATTTGTGACTTAATAAGAGAAAATTTTTGAAATTAATATCGCAATTATGTTAGAGACTATGATAGGAGATAGACATATAATTAGCAATTTCGATAATTACCGGCTAAATGTAATTAATTGCTCTCGTGTTTAATGGTTATCTGATGTGTACTGAATCGATTCAGTATTCTATTATTATGTTCCATTATTTGCGTCAGATGATCGAAGGTTTTGCTATCATTTTGAAGATGAAAAATTGAAACTAAAAGAGAGAAAGATAGTGGGGGAAAACTAGTTATTGATACAGATATCGATACAATTATTATACCGCAATAAGATATACATCAAACGAACAGAAACAAAATATAATCTCTGCACGTGTGCGAAGTAATAATTTCCATTTCGCGTGTCCGTTTCCCTTAAACGTCATAATGACGCATCGATTTCTCATTTGCCAAGATGAAGGTAGCCCGTTTCCTCTTTGGAAAATAGCTTTTAAGAGTAACAGCGAAGAGACGACGACGAAGAAAAAAGGGGAATCGGTTCGATGACCGTCTGCTTTAACACGGGCTGACAATAAAACACTTGAGAGAAACATTATCGATCTCTCGCAACTCTTCGCCATCGATATTCCCTCTCTATGGTTGAATCTCGTAACGTTACAACTATCGAGAATCGTTACGTCCATTGTTTCACGAGAGATGGTAATGTATTTCCAAGCTTTTAATTCGAACTGCATGACCGGCTTGTGAAATCAGCTTTAGGAAATATCGCAATATTATTTCAAAGATTAATTGAGGATTAATTGTGGGATCTCTGGAATGTGTAATTTATAAAATACTATCAGGTACTGGTAAGTAATTGTCGCTTAATACTCGAAATATATGGATGTTTTGAAAGATAATGTAAAGGTTAAAGAGAAAAGACAAAGAAAGGAAAGAGATACGAAGAAAAACAGAAATAGGGAAAGGTGATGTGTATGTGGTGCGTTCCACACGCGTATTACGCATCGAAATTGCATCGAATAGCAATAGAGGACGAGTTTGGGACAGGTGGCTGCATTCCCAGGCTTATTGCCAAAGAATAAACGTTGATTTATTTCGAACGGTAACATTTCCCGGGACCGCTTTTCTCTCGGCTCAAGCGCGCGTTGCCTGAATTCCTAAAATATGGCGAGGAAACGCGGAACGGGGAAACTGGGCCAAATCGATACCGGCCAAATATACGTACGGCAAAAGTTCGAACTTGAAGCATGCATGCCGGCCCGTCGAATCAATTTTCGGTAACCGAAAAGCCATAATGGCCGCCGGAAGATTCGACGCTGAATTCGAGGTTCAGCCGAACCGTGGCGAACCTCGCGATTTCTGCACGAAAGCTCCACTTTCCACCTGATGAACACACGTTGCTCCTCGACGTTTTGTATTGTTGTAAATGGCGATCTATGAAATAATGTTATTACAGTTCGCGTTGGTGGTCGTCGTTAATGACACGTGTTCTATAGCGTCCTAGCAGTTAATAGATAATCGGATTAAGAAAAAAGATAGTCGTAATTAGTGGCAGGACCAAGTTCAATATGTACTTGTAAAGCCGAATCAAATCCGCTAAGGTTCATCTGAACAACTTCTTGCGAAGAAATGTTCTTGCATTTAATTTCAACTAAGTTGATTTCACCTAATACTTTGTAAGAAAAGAAATACAAAGTTCTACGAAAAGTCCTATAAGAAGAAGTCATAAAATGAAAGGAATCGAAGTAATTCGAAGGTAATTTAAACATCTACGCTGTCAATCGAATTCTCAAAGTTGAAACACGAATTGAAACATGTCAGTAAAGTTCGTAACGATTGCTATTGTCAGTAACAAATCTCTCTACCGTTGAACGTAGTGATACACTTCACTTAACAATCGGGTCGTGAAATGGAAGGCTATGGAAAATAGCGATTTTTTTTCACTCCCGTTTGAAATCTCTTTTTTCGAATCGTTATTGAAATAGCGTTATGACTGTTCGCGACGAATATTGTTGATAGTAACAAATATTCTGATATTGGATGTAGCGGTAGCACTTCAGCTAACAACTGAGTCTTGAAGTGAAAGAGTAGGGAAGATTGTGATTCCTTTCGTTTGAAAATTTTAGAATAGGTACAAAACAGCCGCAGATGAGTATCTGTTTCCAATAAAATGAGATATTATCGCGTTTGTTTCACAGTAAGCACTCTTGGTCGTCGATTTCGTTCCTTTTAATACAAGAAATACATTCTATATATATTTACTTATTTTTTCAATATATATTTTACATATATCAATGAAATGTTCATTTTTGATGTTTCAAACGAAAGTTTTAATAAAGATCTAGTCCAATTTTGAGAAATATTGACACGCAAACACATTATATAAATATTACTATTCAAAAATAGTGACAGTTAATATTGGAAACTATTTATATATAATAGACATATCGATGAATCGTGTTTAAAATTTTTAATTTTACTGGCGATATTTATGCAAATAATTAAAATTTCTTATTTATTGATTTTATAGAAGAAGATGGTGATTACTAATTTTGATTATTAATTTTACTTCAAACGAACAGATAAAATATTTTATATATTGTACTCAAACAGCTATAAATAAAACATTCAATAGCCTGATATTCCCGATATATCGTGTATTGGTTAAAACAAGTAAAAATATTTGAGGAATATACATAGCCCATGTTATTCTATGTCCAAAATCAATTGACCTCTCGAGACTACTCAACTATGAATAACGTCAGAAGTGGCCTTTTCTTTCCTAATTTCAATACACACTTCAACTATGTATAACCTAATGTGTTATAGACAAAGAACATATGCCTATGAATTCAAATTTTCAATATCTAAAATAAACGATACTGAAAGATGCTTAGATACAAAGAAGAAATAGTTAATGTAAAGTATAATAGTTTAAATATTCAGACAAAATTTCCATATTAGATAGAGAAAAGTAGACATGCATATTTATCTTCCACGAACAACAGGAAAGATAACCTTGTATAATTCGTTCCTGGGAGTCATAATTTCAGGACAAAACCTTTTTGTTCATTAACAACCGTCACTTGGTTGAAATGCAAGCTGCGCGAGGACGGGGACAACCGGGAAGCATGTAGCAGCGAGAATAGTTTAAGGTAACGACGCGTTTCCATGAAACGCAGCCACGTTAATATTTACCAGCTCAAAGAAATATGCGCATATCGTTAATTTTAGGTGCAACGAAGTAGACGAGTAGTAATGCTCGCTGAAGCAGGGATCAAAGAAACACGGTCGCGCGCATGCCTAGGAATTTCAAAAGGGAACGAGAATTCATTGAAAGAGAGATGGCACACCGCGCTTAGAGCGCGAACAAAAAATGGAAATGTACGAAATGCGTTGCGTAGAGATGCAGTTATTTTCGGGATCAATAGCCGCTCCAAGCCGAACCACTCGCGAATTACACGTAATTTGATTCAATGATAACAGGAATTGAAGAATAGGTTTCGTTAATTGTTTATGAAAATCGTTGTACTGTCACTTTACGATGTTTAGAGAAGAACTGGGCATGAAATTAAGATAGAATTTACGTGACTAATATTTCTGCGTCATCTAATATTAATATAGCCGTTTAAACTTAGGTTCCGGACATAACATTTCCAACGATTGCAAGCACTCTGGTACAATAATCGTCCAAAATTAGCTCCAGGTGCTCGAATTAATGTACCAATTAGAAGCGTTTCAGGGGCACTAGTCGGCTGCGTGAGGTCGGATGTAATTCTTTAATGTTGCACGAACTCCTCGTAACATGAGGTCTTAGAATTAGTTAAGCCCGAAATGGCTCATATTGCTGGCGTCAGACTATCGAACAAAGTTACCTGCTGAATCATCAACGGCTTAAAGTTTCCCTTCTCAGCACTAATTAACCCATTCTTTTCCCCAGTTTGCTGCCGTGAAATTTAATTTTCAACGAACAATAATCATAAATATTGGGATCGAGAGGACCTGGGTTCGTTGCGCTACTGCGATTTCGTTCAATTCTAACGGGCCAATTAAAGAAACCTGCATACGCCTCAAGCGAAATTAAATTTAATTAACGCGCTGCAGGATCGAGACATGATATTCACGTAGCTACAATGGAGGAGAGGAGAAGGGTACGATAGTGTCGATAATTTCATCGAATCTTCATGCCGACATTTTGTAATTTTCTATGGCAACGAGAGATTTATTTAATGAAAAAATTCTTCGAATTGTTTTCCACTTTGAAACACGTTAGGAAAGTAGAGGGCGAAAGACGTGAAGAGCAATTGAAATTGTTAAAAAGTCATGCGATATTGCTATGGAGGTGGAACTGGGATAGGATTCGAGAAAAGGAGATGGTGGATATCGATCGAGATTTTTTGGAATATACAAATCTATTGATTCCACAAAAAGATACCATGTTAACTGTTAATTTTGACCACTTATCATTAATTTATACGTTTAATAATATTCACACACTATTGATAGAAATCGACCAAAGTATTCAGATATTTGTGTGCAGCGGTATATGTGTTGAAGCAAATATTTTTAAACCTAGCATAGTACGGCATAGCATAATTTATCTTAGCTTAGCTTCCCAGTGGATCTACGATTTGAGGAAAGCTCTAAAAAATGTTAGAAATATAAAATTTCGATCACGTACCTGGGGATAGGTGTCCTCCTGATATGGAGTCCTGCGATGGCACTCATCGTAGCACCTGCCGTCATATCCGCTGGGCGGCCGTGGATATGGATCCTGGACCGCAGCTGCAGCTGCACAGCAATCCGGTATCTGCGCCTGGTAGGTCTCGTAGGGACACTTGTCAGGTTGGGCGGTAGTTCGCGGCGCCTGGTGCACTCGCTCCTGGGGCCCGGTCCCGTAACCGGTACCTCCGGAGTGATGCATCGTCCTCCCGTCGGTCACTATTCAATCACTGCATCGTCGCGATCGCGTCCACAATCGACACCACGTACCACGTCTGTGTCGCGAGCCGCTCTTCGTGCGGGTCCATCGTCACTTTTTTCGCCACCACACGTGTCCCCGCCCCGTCAAATTGATTTAGCCCAGGCCTAACGTCGACCTGAATAGATACAGGGTGAGACAAGGCAGAACTGTCTCACCCTGATCTACTGACCTACGCTATTCGAGGTTTTCTTTTGGGTTCATATGGAGAAAGGTCTTGGAGAGCCCAATTAGTCGGAGGATAATGATTTGTTTCAACTTATTGTGGAAGTGGTGGTTGACCTGAGAAATAGAAAATTCATTCAATTGATTTACCATCCACCCGATTTTAACTGATTTTAACTTTAGCGTAACCTATCGACGAACTCCTGCTTCACTTTCATAGATTTCAAGCGAAGATTTTCTATTATTTCACATACTCATTCGGATAGATACGTCAGATTCGAGAACAAAGCTGTAGATTCGAAGAAGACTTCTCGCGATGTCCAATTATAGTTTATATAATATATATACACGAAAGTATTGGTTTCCAACGGGTTGGTTGGTACGATCGTTCGATTCCAATTTACCACAGGTTATTCTTCGTACAAGGCCATTATTTTCTTCCACATTTCTTACACAGAATGTTCTGGAAAACTCTCGACTTCTCTTTTCCACCTTTCTTCTCTCTCTCTCTCTCTCTCTCTCTCTCCCGTGAATCTGAAAACGTCTCGGTGAAGTGATATCGATAGATAAAAGCTTGATTCGTTCAATCGAACGATCGAACAATTTCCTGGAAGCAAGGAACTCGGCACAAATACCTCGGGAAGATATCCGTAGCTATTCAGGGTAAGTACGTATGTTGCAAAAAGGAAGAGGAAGGTACAATTTCGAACAACGCCTCTCGAGCAATGTGCTTGAAACGTTTGGAGCAATTATCTTTCACGGTTATGTCGTTTCACAGGGTGTTTTAAATTTTCAATCCATCTTTAATTACCGCACGACGAGCTCTCGTATCTCGTTAACATGAGCATTTTGGCACGAAAATCCCACAACGAAAGATACTTAAGGGGAAATATCGCGTACAAGGAATCGTATCCGTGCTGAATAAAATCGAGTTCTCGGTATGATTCAAGAGTATGTGTTCTGCTTTTATTTTTCCTTTTTTAGCTTAGTAATAGCGGTATTATTCTTGTTTCTATTGTAGAGTGGCTATAAAAAGTACTGGCACGGTTTATAATACAATAGCAAGTAATAGTAATAAGTATAATAAAATAGTAAGTAGATTAATTGTCGGTATCTACTGGATGATACATATCTTATTTCAAATTCCCTTTGAAAACACGCATAGTCATAATTCTCTGAAAGGCGTGACCATCTGCGCTGAAACGATCAAAATCTCGCGATTCCACGGGTTCTGAAGTTCGCCCTCAAATTATTCCACGCGATCAATCCTCATCAGCCGAATCATCAATCTTCAAACGTTGGGGGAAGGAAGCGGAATCTCCCCTCGTTTCCCTTTCCGTGCCTCTCGTCAAGACACGCGTGTACACACGCGCGTGTCCACAATCTACCTGGTCGTTTCTGTACACGATTCGACCACGAATTCCCAGCCTAGCCTCGAGTTTGTTACGATAGACAAAATCCTTTGTTTAAACCCGTCCTTTTGCTCGCCGTTTCGACTCGGCGTCCTCGGAACGCCACTTCCGGTGTACGTGCTCGTATTCCATAGGTTTCGCTTCCGCTTACTCTCTACGTGTCGCTGACTTCTTTTCCCTCGACCAGCGGAGCAAGCAAGCCTTTAATTTTTGGCTTTTCATGTTTGTGAGTGAAAGTGAAGCGTGCATTACAATAATGCTAATCTTAGAATTCTAACTTTTACGATAGTTATACGACATATTTGTGATTTTTTCTGGTTGAGTTAGATTTAGCTGAATGAGTGGATATTTAAATTTAAAGGTAATGCGTTATATTGAATTGAAGTTTCGAGAAAACGTTTTTACGCAGCAATGTAATAATATTAATTAAGCCAATATCATTAGAAAGGTAAATTAATAAAGATTGCGGAATTCATATCTCACAGAACTACCAAACTAACCCAATTGTTCCTACAATGCACAGAAGCATCCATTCTCGAATATCACAACGAAACTACGGGCATTGCTGACAATTTTAATTAAAGCTGCCTAAAGCTCTTACAAAGAGGCAACCTGCGAGGCTGTTAAATCCATAATTCCACGATCTAAGAGAGAGAGTCGACTTGCTCCCTCCTTTCAGCCATCTATTTCCCCTTTGCTGTTCCTTCGTGGACCCTGCTCCTTGATCAGAAGGCTTGCTACGAAGGAAAAAGCTCTTCCATGCTTCCAATGATCAGAGAGGTCGAGTGTAGCCGGTGAAATGCAAGGAACGCAAAGAAAGAAAACAAAGAACGAGCCAAGAGAGAGAATAAAAACAGAATCGAGCTAAGAACTCGTCGGTATGATTTCCTTGACGTTAGCATGCTGTTTTATTCATCACCGTAGTCATCTAGATAAGATAAGATTGGTCAGCTTCAGTCTCAAGTTAGCAAGGTTATCCTGTGGACACTCGATGAACAAAGTTTTCGTTTAATTATCTCTGGTCTGATATCGAAGACGAATTCTGAAACTGAAATGGCAAACTACGTAAGTGCCAGAAGAGGAGATCTCCTTCATCTCGGTGTTATACATTTTTAGTATCTACCTTTTCTCTTATCAAGTAGAATTGTATTTTTAAGAACTGCACCTTAATTAGCATAGGTAAAGCTTACAAATAAATTCCTCATTTGTCTCATTCCCATTCTGGAGTGAAATTAAATAATAAATGTTGTTAGTTAATGAACTAAATGAAAGTAATTACATAGAATACCGAGATAATTAAGATTGCAAGGTATATTTCTCAATTCGCCTAGGCTTTTGATAATGGACCACCAACTTTAGCGTTCCTTCATTTTCATAATTCTCAATTGAATTTACCGAGGTACAGCTTCTAAATGAAGAGGCTTTATTTAGTTACATTTAATTCTTACAGCAACTGTATTCGCTTCTCCACACTTTCTCGCCTTCTTCTCATTGAATTACTTTAACCACCACAATTCCTCGATTTTCACAATATCTGTTGTTCACTACTTATTTAGCGTAAATACTAAGTTTTACAATGTAAATACACATTTTTCACGAACGCAATTAAGGAAATGGTATCTACATCAGTAGTCTAATTACTACATATATTTCTATAAATAAACTATTATTTATTATTAACTTATTGGCAACATCAACGTTCATCAAAATGCCTAAGACACCTATCCTTGTTCCAACATTATTAATGACATTTTTTTCATTATGAATTCTCCTAAAATTTTCAAAATTCTTCGAAACCTTCGATTTAAAAAGGAATAAGTTGATGAAACAAGTTTTTTGCCAAACATTAATCTTCATTTCTACATTAGTGAAAAAACCCATTTCCTAAGTAATCGCCTCGTTCATTTGGAAATTCCTACTACTTCGGTTTATCTAACAAGAGTTCTTCAATAAAATGACACGCACTATTTACTCGGTGAAGAGCACCGACCCCAATTTAAATATCCCGAGGAATACCGTGAAACGCTGCGGTCCTTCGGCTCCCTCTCATCGAACGACTTCCAAACACGCAATTTCTCGCATTGCCGCCGCGCCGAACGGCAAATACTTCGCCCGGCGGATTCCCGGGGGCCGTTTACACGCGGGAATTATCAGTCGTTGGCGCGAAATAAAGGTGACGTCGCGCTCAAACGCGCAATACTCTTCCAGCTAGTCGACGAGACTGCCGTCAGATCGGCTAGATAATTTTCTCTCTGGCTGGATGTGAAAATGCGGCTCGGTGGAGCGAGGCGAGGCGTCCTTCGTCGCACCAGGTTTTCTCCAGTTTTCTCGACGTACCACCGTTCGTCTTTTCGTCGGGCGGCGATCATCAATCTTGGACAGTAAGGGGTAACACGTTCATCTCCCAATTACGTCGTTCTTCCTTCCGGGAGAGAGAATTTGCATCCCGGAAGAAACATGCCGCCGATACGATGACTCCTCAATAAATCGACTTCTTGGACGTGCACTTTCTCGACATACTTCCCTTGTATGGAGATAAACTCGCTGATGACGGAGCTCCGCGAACCATAGGTTCTTATTTTTGTCAGGTCCTCCTCGTTGGTTATTCGTTGGCATTTTGGGAAGATTATTGCCACGAATTTTATCATGCAATTAGTTTGAATTGCTTGCTCATGTTTTAAAAGGATTCTGATCGAGATTTAGAGTAGCTTTGGTATACGTTCTTTCAGACTCTGCAAGTTTCACTTTAATAGCATTGAAAGATTATGTGAAAAACATGGGATGAAATATTAACGTTATAAAATAGAAAATTTTTATCATATGTTATATTATCGGTAGCTTTACATTTTATGCTATGTACAATATAATATATAATATTGTATATTAGGTTGTCCGAAAAGTTTCTTTCGTTTCATAAGGTGATAACAGATGAACAATTTTTCTTTTATATTATTTTATTGAATTAGGTGTGATGCATTTCGTTCTATTTCTATTATTATGTTCGTGCATAATTCAATAAACTAATATAGAACAAAAACCATTGTGCGTCTATTACTTCCTTATAACACGAAAGAAACATTTCGGACAACCTAATATAATTATAAAAATATTTATATACATAATTATATAAATATATATATAAATTATATATAATATAAATAATATAAATATAGTATAAATTATATGTAATATTTATAAAATATATATGTATATATATTTCAAGATTATTTTCGATTATTCCTGTTTTTTCTGTATATTTTTTCACATATTAATTTTGGCTCTATAAGAGTTAATTTAATTTTTAATATGTACATATATTTTATATTCTGGTACAATCGACATTACGTAAATGTTGTGCACAGTTAATAGAAAAAAACGAGGTTCCGATTATGACATGGAAGATTCGATAGAGGAAATCCTTCCCCCTTCTGAGTTCAGGTATTTCCTCGTCATCGACGGCTGTTTCTTTGAAAATGCGAGGCACATATCTCGCAATGCTTAGGGTGGTCTCTCCATCAAAGAATTACGACCTGGTTCTACACAAGCGTACACTTAAGAGTGGAAATCCTCGATTTCAAAGAGATAGAGGCGTCGAGGGAAGAAGAGAGGAAAGGAGACTCGTCCCTCTTTGTCTCGGGAGAGGATGATAAGGGTACAGGAACAAGGAGACCCTCTTTCGGAGGATCGTCATCCAGCTTTCACCTACATCGCGTACAAGTAAGATTGCGTTATCGTCGTGTCAAAATGTTGATGTTTTTCTTCCGCTGTATAAACTTCCTGTACTATTTTCCTCACTATTTTCGTCATTATTTCTGCATTGTGTGGATAAGTTTTTTTTTTAAGATTGTACGTTAAAACAAAACTTCTAAATCAGCAAGTC
The DNA here is from genome assembly GCF_040668555.2 of Bombus flavifrons. Taxonomy (NCBI): domain Eukaryota; kingdom Metazoa; phylum Arthropoda; class Insecta; order Hymenoptera; family Apidae; genus Bombus; species Bombus flavifrons. The sequence continues at coordinate 1,661,409 of NC_138455.1, read as the reverse complement.
AAACCTTCAAAAAAAAAAAAAAAAAAAAGAAAAAAGGAAAAGAAGGGAACAAAAATACATACGATACACATTCCACTATAAACCACATTCTTTCCAAAAACTTCAACCACAATGGCGACACGAACTTTCCTGTGCGACGCGTAGTTTTCCATAAACATACGTTTTCGACAAAGAGCCCGGTCCGCTTCTCGCAATCAAGCATCCTGAAGCAACTCTAACACCATAAACTCCGTGAAAGTCAATTAAATCACAGTATTGCATCCCCGGTTCCGAGCACATCCTTTATGTAGACCTAGAGGATCCAAGACACCGTGTACGCTTCCCTGTCTCTCCTCTCCTTCTCGACAATAGCGATCTCTCTTCTGCTAAGAATTACCCTCTTTTTCCTCCTTTCACCCTCACACACACGAACCACGTACGATGTCTCTCCCTGGTCGGAAAAAGACTACATTTCTGGAAGTCCTTGGATAAGTTTCTCATTCCCCTTCCGGCTCACCTATTTTTCCATTCTCGTGACTCTTGCGTATCATGGAGCGTGCAACAAACGTCCGTGAAACTCTTCCTAGAAACTTTTCGCCGGACTATCCTCACGAGGACGTCGGATTCTGCTTAGCAAACGCGAGCAACGCTCGTTCGTAGGTGTGTTTTTCTTCTTTTCCGTGCTCGCGAATGGATGATAACTGCGAAACTGGCAAGGAAAAGTTTCTTTGAAAACTTTGCAACGGGTTGGCGATTTTTTTGTTTGAGTGGTCGCGTTGGGTAGCCTCGATGGATGAACGAACTGGGCATTGAAGTTTCTATATCTCTGTCGAATTTAATAGCTTGACAAACGTATTGCGAAGGCTTTAAGTTGTAGATTTTGAAAGGTTGATCGTTAATTATCATAATTTAGTTTTTGATTATTATGTAATTTAGATATTGTGCGATCGATGTACTTGATTTCATTTTACGTATACTTAAAAAGTGATATTTTTGATTGTCATTTATCATTTGTCAATTTTTATGCGTATTTTAGTGAATTTACATTTTGTGAATCTTCTGACAAAGGTTCGTGTAAAATATACTTTCGATAACAAAATATCTTTGTATTCAGATTTTGGAAGGGACAGGGACATGTAATTTTTCTTAAGTAGGTATTTTTTAAAACAAAGTTTTTACGTAATTTTCAGGCTAAAGACTAATTATAGAAATTTTAGGAGAATTATTGGTACATCAAAAATCCTTATCATTCGTAAATGTACTCGATTCTTTATTTTTGTGTTTCTGTAGCAAAAGTATTTTTGTATTTCCAAAGGAACGTACAAATGAATGAATCTCTGTTAAGAATCGAAGAAAAATATCTATATAATAAATAATAAAATATTATAAGAATAGTAAGGAAATATTTTCAAACTTTTGAATAGCTTGAAGGTTTGCGTAGATTCATCAGATCCTTGGTTTCCTGACTATCGCGGAAATTGTAGCCCGAATATACGTGGGGAACGTGTCCTTTCGATATCCTTACAAGATCTTTACGAGTCTTTTTACGAGTGTCTGAATAGAGGAGCAGCTCTCATATAAATACACATTCAAGTCTGCTGTTTATTGAATTTACGTTTCTTCTGCTGCATTGCTATCCTGCATTTTTTAAATAACTGAAGAACTTTGCAACAGGTAATTTTCCAGTACGCAATTACTTCTTTATTCAGCATAAATTTATATTTCTTATTTTGCTTTTTTAAAAACAGAAAATATCTTCCAAGTGTCCAGAGAAGATCCACTTCGCCAGTAAGTTTTACTTCCAATCTTTCAAAGAATCCTCTTTCTGGCTTAATGAGAGATTTTCAAAATCTCCTCCATCTTCTTTTCTCCCACTATAGAAATTCCTCGCGGAGACGCATTCGTCTTTTCATGTCTGCCGGATCGTCGATAGCAAAAATCGCTGAGGGAGAGTTTCGTCCGAGGAGTTTTAGCAGGAACCCTCGTAAAGTTCTAAGAGGCGGATTTAGCTTAACGAAGCCTCGCGATATTCAGACCGCGGTCGCTCGTAAATTTTTCCAGGACAGATAAAGCTCGCCGTACGAGTTAAACGGAGGAACGCTCGGTAACTCGTATTTATCTCGTTGGATACCGCAAATTTTTTCGGGAACCACGGCGTGAATTTTTAAGTTCTGGCCACCCTGCATGCCGTTCACCGATTACTCGCTGCTAGTCGGCTCGCAGATTTGTGCAAACTCCGTGCTTCTCCATGCATAAATGGAGATAGAACAAAATTATTTGAGAATCTTGAAACGGAGTGTAACTGTTGTAGTCTCATTTACTACCACAAAATTGTAATGATCGAAACTTACAAGTTAGTATATTAATAAGTATATGTATATATATGTCGGAGATGAAAGGACATCGGAACCTCCCCTTTGGAACTTTGGGAAAATTCCTTAACACCGTAATTTAAATTCTACGTTAGGTGTAATTAAACAATTGTCGCCATTCAAACCGATTGTATTTGTTCGAGATTTGTGATAATGAGCTTGGGCTCGAGGTGACAACCAGTCGCCGAACGTAGCCGCGGTCAGGAGACGAACGCTTTTACCTAACAGGGGTATGGAGTAATTCTATAGCTCTCCTTAAAAGAAATATTTGTAGCGGCACGCGACAGTAATCATTCCAACGGTTTCTGTCCCGTGGCTCGCCACACGCAGACCGTATTCTTCGGGTGTGATGGTTACCAGATGCCGACGCATCTCCACAGTACATGTTCAGCTAGCCTGAGGGGCGTTATAAATATTAAGATTTAGTTATCTAAAGTCCTTCAAACAGACAAACATTCTTTGTCTCAACTACGGGAAGATAGGGGAGATCTATTTTTTTCAACGAACGACGCTTCCCGCTAGCAACGCTGAGGCCATTGTCATTAGTGCCGCGAGTGCCTAAACATCGCGATTACCTGTTACCACTGTAATATCTCTACCTGTATTAATAAACTGTATCTTTGTTGTACCGCACCGATGGCTAATTCTAGTGAAGATTCATTAAACGCCCCTAACCCTAATTCTAATGTAAACCCGACATATAAAATCAGTAATTCCACTTCCAGTAATATTTAGAAAGAATCATTATCATATTAGCAGCAAATTCTGTTATCCCAATGGCAAAATCGTTCCTTCCCAAAATTTGAACGAATCTTACTTTCGTAAAAAAAAGGTCGAGACTGATACAAATTTAAATCACCCGAAATTCATTCACGCAGGTAGATCGACTGGCGTAAAACAGGCGATAAAAGATACTCGAGAGAGGCGGGGAAAGTTTCCAGCGCAAAAATAAAATTACTTTTACGAGCGACACTGGCCCCCATAGGTCGGCCATAAACGTAGATACTCGTGAGCCGCGCCTTCGCCGAATCCCTGTGAAATTTTTTAATAAAAGAAATCTTGCCGTAGCAGCCGGGAAAATTTATTGCCACGGAAATAATTTTTGCTCGAGATTCGCTGGGCTAGACGCGAGTACGAGATGAAGTCCGCGAACGCAACGAAACGGACACGTGATGCTCCATGGAGAGATATAAATTTCGCTTCTTGACAGGACACAAAACAACGTGACCGCGTGGTTGTTGTACGGTCACCGAGTTATTTTATTAACCTTCTATTTATCAAGTCTATGTCCAGCGTTTGTTTTCTCACCCTTTGTCCAACATTTGCCCAGTCACGATTCTTCCTTCTACGAGTCTGTCAACATTGACTTTCATAAATCGTCCCATAGGGAATGATTATGGTCGTCAACGGGATGACACATCTCTCTCTCTCTTTCTCTCTCTCTCTTCGTTCTGGAATTTCTTAGCCGTTGCCTTAGAGAAGCGAAGTAAGTTCTTATATCGCGAATCATTAACATGGCTTCCGTTTTTAGGAACATTTAAGATTAGTCGTCTGACATTTATCTTCATTTATTCAATTTATTGTATTTGCGCTAGATCTGATGTCAAGAACGAACACAGAAAGGAAGCCATTTTGGGGATCGAAAATACGCTCCAAAACGTTGCACGAGTAAAGGATCGCGGAGATTATCGGTGGACTCATCTAGCTTGTCGAAGGATATAGATCCCTTGCAGCAACATAAATCCTGTATCCTGCCGGAACACGGTGCCAGCAGGGTGCGGCTATCGGCTTATTCCATCATTCTTGTGTTTATCGAGCTGGCGTTTACCCTTTCACGCTCTCCATTTCTTTCTTACCCCCTTCTTCATCACAGCTTTTCTTCCTGTTTCTCCCTCTCTCGCCCTCCTTTAGATCTACGCCTTAGCTTTCTCTGAGCTATTCATCGAATTGCTCAATAAGGTTTCGCAGTTGAACCTTCGGGTCAGAGGTATTCGTCGAAGGCTTCATAGTGCAACGACCTCACCTTGCATGGACATAAGCTCTTTCTTTTTATTTTCCTTTTTCTCTTCGTCTTTTTTCTCATGCTTTCTTATTGCTCTTTCAACGTGGATCCGTGAAAGACGGTCATTTTTTCTTTCTTTCATTATAGTTTCGCCAATAGTCACGAAACTGATATTCTTCTCGAAGAAGTCATTTGGAGATTCTCTTTATTGTCCTTTATCATTTCGAAAGTCAGAAATTACGAGTTTATTTTACCTGCGTTAAGTAGGAACTTTTGGGTTGAAGTTGTGGTAATGGAGATTGTAAGATTCTTTTGTGATTTTGGAATTATATGAAATCGAAGCAGAACTATTGGTACCCTTGCACTCGAGACTGGAACTTACGGTTAATCAGGATACTTTTTAAAACTACAAGTTTTAGCCATTTAACTATTTTAACTTCTTAATTATAAAACTACCGTAATGACATTAAAATGACATTAAAAAGCAATTTCAAGCTTCACTAGATTCTCTCCTTTCTATACTTCGTTATTCATGGGAAAAATTTCCAGCGCGCATCACAAAATCGTGAAATCTCTTATATTTCCTTAAAATTTATTCGAATATTACAATCAGTGTTCCATGGAGTAGTGGCCGATTGGCGATTAAGAATCTCGTCATACGACGACGGCTGGTAGAGCCGGCGACGAACAGCTCGTTCCATTTCCTGATTTAACAACCTCAAGGGGTCGATCAGACCGTAAGCCCCCATCGTCGATGTTCAACGAGCTTCCGACGAGCTTCCACGTCTCACGTAGAAATTATACTATATTGGATAATGTGCAGTTTTAAGATGTTATCAGACGATGATAAAAAGAATGAAATCAATCAGAGTGCATTAACACCATTCGCACTGTATTTCGTTCGGTACCGCCCTAAATTCGAGGTATCGATTTCATCTTTCGTCTAACGATCACAGGTGGCTTCTTCAGGCGTCTCTAGCCTCCCGTTTCTCTCTCGAGCCGGTTGCATTGGCGAGTCAGCCGATTTTTGTGCGATTTCCACGCGCTAACGAGCCGCGAATCTCGGGTTTCCTGGAAAAACTCCGAGAAATATCGTAGCTAAAGATATCGTGGTGTGTGTGCTTAAGCGCGAGTGCAAAAGTCCGTAGGCTATTTCTTCCAGCCTTTCCTCCCTTGGACTTTCCTCCCTTCTTCTGTTCGTCGGTCATCGGGACTTACACTTCTCTCTGTAGCCTTCTCTTGTTTTCCATCTCTTGGTTCTTGATCTTCAGTTTCTCTTTCTTTGGAGCTTGCGTACGCCCTTTAAGTTTAAGATTAGTGGCAACTCCATAATTGCTGGACCGATGGAAGATAATAGAAAAGAATATATGTATCGGTAGATAAATTGGAGGGAAAATCCTGTTTTCTGTTGTAGGAATATATATTTTGTTGAAATTAATAACAAAGGTTACTGTATGCATAATAATCAAATCAGATCTTCTTATCTTTCTTATTTTAACCGTTTTGATCTTCAGTTCATAGGATTCAAGAGGTTTTTAAACGTGTGTTGTGGTTAGTCTCAATCCGCTGAAGAGTTTAAATCGGGACTAACGTCGCAAGTTTCAATAGGAACGTTGGAAAAACAAATTAAAATCCAGACGATTTTTACCAAACGTTTTCTTTGAAATTTGAAGCTTGGGTATACCTCTTCCTATCTCATTAATTTTATTAAAACGTTAACTTGAGATAGTTTCGCTATTTAAATTCGTAAGTACTTGTTGAGTTGTTTCACATCAAAGCAATAAATTCAGTAACGAATATAATCCAGTACGAATTTTTACAAAATATATATCATATTAATGCTTAGTAATGTAGAGAGAAAAATATTCGACCAATCGGATTACTCGACTGGGATTTGAAACCCGATTTTCCACTCGCCGAATGAGTAGTTTCTCCACAGAGGTACCCAGACCATCGGCGAATGTTTTCTCCGGAATTCTTATGTGTCATTAGACGGTTGCCTACAGTAATTAAGTAGTTCTTCGATATAGTAGATAATTGAACGGTTAATATTGATTAAATCATTTAAAACGTCAAACATAATTACATATATAATTTCCATAATACATAATGTTCGTAATTGCAATAATTTAATCCTTAGACTGTAAACGTTTTTACCCTAGTCTCAGTACCCTCAAACTGTAAACGTAAGTCTGTTGCATCCGGTGCATTTTTCAACAGGTACTCAATTTGGATTTTTACAAAAGTCAGCTTGTATATTTAGGATAAGGAATTTACATGACGCGAATAACAACAGGCTCTAATTATCAGTACAAATTAGTGTTATACAAAAGACAGAAATAGTCGTAATACATCACAATCAATGATAATTAAAATATTAAACAGAGATAAATAAAAGAACATTTGCCGATAAATGAATCTTACCTCTGTTTCTCCGATATCTTCAAAGCGAAACTATACTTTGGTTCCTTTAACGATAGATATACATATTTATCTTTGTCCGTTTGGATTTTTTACAGTTGGAGATATCGAAATGCCAATTGATTCTAAAATTTTTAATTACACCGTGATAATAAAATCAAAATTCACATTCATATTTCATGAGATAAATGTAGTGGCGCGTTTGAATGAAAATTCACCACCTTAAATTTAATTTCGTCATCGTGTACGAACAATAAATATCGCTGCAAATATTTCGCTTGTAAAATGGAAAAATCAATATACATATAGCACTGTTGCACATCACACTCTTAATCAATAAAGTAAAAGACAAAACGCGAGACTTATTCTTGTCCTTGTCGCTGAAACGTTCTGGCTGGAACTTCTCAGACTCAGGGAAATACTTAAGATCGTGATGCAATGCGTAAACAGGAAACCACACAATGTTATCCGAACATATGATTAAATACTTGTAACCGGGTTCCGCTGGAGGCTATTGGAACTTTCGCGCACAACCTGTTGATGAAAACCATCGGAGGATATTTTCGAAAATGTCTGCGACGTCACCATTTCCATGTACTTCATTTTCACGAGAGCCTCATACGAAATCAGCCCGTTTCCTTCTTCCATATATTGATCCACCTCCTCCCTTAGTTTCTCTTGAACGTCCGGATTAAGCGCCAAATCGTGGGCCATGTAACACATCAAGATGGAGGACGTATTGAAACCAGCCAGAAAGAAGATGAACGTCTTTGAGCTGTGATATCATCGATAGTCGTCTGATGCTTGGCAGGCTTCTCCTTATCCATAGCCTGCATCAAAAGGTGAATCATGTTCGGTTACCTTATGGAAGAAGTTGGTAGCGTCGCGTGAAAAGAACGATGATTCTATCATTCTGATTGAACGTGGATTCACGCTCTCTATAAATTGACCGCTGTTGCAGCGCAACAGTGCGATTGTAATCGAGGACAACCCAGTGACGCGGAATTTTTTGGCATTAGCATACCTCTTTCCGTTTCTTAAATTCTACGCGCTTCCTTGTTATATTGCCTGCGAATCGTTGATCGGACACTTAAACATCGCATGCGGTCACCTTAACATTTTGAAAAATGCCCTCTTCATTTTAAGAAAGTGTCAAATCAGAAAATTCAAGTGTCCATCCCCAACAATTTGCCTAACTTCAAACATCGTTCCTATCATCAGTCTGTAGTAGAACTTTATCGAGTAAACACGCAGTTCTTCTATCGAGTATACGCGCCTGTTCCTATTTTTTCCCGAACTGTCGTTAAACTTTAAAGAGACTCAATTGCATTAAGTTGAGCTTCGAGGCAGTCGAGTAAAAGTTCGCGTGAACGATCTCTTGCATTGCAACAACCGCTATTACCTGATTTTGGACCGCTCTGCTGTGAATCTAAGAATAAGGAACAGAGAAAGCAATCGAGATACAACAAGACACCTCACAGACTTTGTATTTAGATAGATCAGTTTAAAAAGATTGAAATTAATTTAACCCTCGTACATGGACTGTTTTTAAACTTTGATGCTCATTTACAATCATTCGAAATCACACAAGTAATAATTGTTGAAGTGGTCACCACTTATAAGAAAACTCTACATCTGGTCTTTTTAGTTTCTCAAGCACTGAAGCCATCGACAGCGCGTAGACAAAAGACTGCGACGAAGTCAGACCATAAACAGTAGACAGGCGACGTTGGCTTCGGGGTTTTCAGTTATTGGGTAACACAGCTAGCGTGCGGATCTGGACCAGCTCAAATTGTATTCTTACTTATAATTACACTTATATTTAAATATATTTTCTGCCTTACAATTTATCCACGAGTTTTCTCTGATTACACATCGAATAACCTCAACAATAATGACTCTGGACACAGTCATATTCAGGAACATTTCCCTATCTTTTAACGCTAATTTGGAGCTTTTAACGTTTTTAATTTTTACGTAACACCTTACTTTTCTGAATTGATGCTTTTCTGAAGACTGAGAATACTGCAAAACAGAAAATAAATTTTTCTTGCTGAACCGTACCAGGAAAATAGGTTAGATGAACTTTTCCATATAACGTAGCATTTAAAATCTAGAAAATTTACTAGTTACTACTTACTAGTTTAAAATCTAAAAAAGTTACTAGTTTTAACATCCAGTCAACATGATATCATTAGTTACAAATAATATTTGCGTAATATATGTGTACGTAACTTTTCAGTAGCAATCATCAGTGAGAAAGAAATGATTCTTGCTTCGTGCCACCGGGAACGAATTACAATAATTCAATGAAACAGTTAAATTTATTTGTTGTAGAAAATAAGGGAAAAATTTCTATCTCTGGAGAACGTGTGGTTGCATTTTAATAGGTTTGGACAACTTCAAAGCCTGTAGTTCGCAAACTTGTGTAACTTAACCTAACTTCGGCAGAGACGAACTCCCTTTGCACATAATATCCGATAATCTCATGCTCACATAGCTAATAGCTCCTATAAGAAGCGTCTATTTCGCTCACGGTCATAGTTTAAATATGCTAAATCTATCTGCACAATTAATTCACCACTTTAAAACTAGGTTAAATTAACTTACGATCTATTCGTATTTTGTTTAGATCAATTTATAAATATTCGTAAAATAATCATTTAATGTTGTTTCTTTTAGCTTGGTGACAGTGTGGTGGAATATATTCATTGCAGTATATTATAATATACTCGAACATTTCTAAAACGGCTAGTACTTTGTCATTAAACATATATGATGTTACTAATCTTGAGAATCTTTTTGTAGAACAAATTTTCCATTCTTTTATTCATTTTTCCATCTTTATTTTTTATTGCATCTTATTAAATTAAAAAGTCCGCTACGTTATATCGAAGTTGTTATTAACGCGTGGCAAGAAAATGTATCAAAACTTTTCTAATTTTGGTTTTCAAGCATTGTCAAGGGAATGACTTCTTTATCTTAAAGTTCCACCTCTTATAAATGTATCTTTTTTAGTCTGTTTGTAGTTTTCTTTCGGTATACTGTACAAACTCCTTTGAGTTTGACTTTCCTCATATTTATCAAATTGTTTCCTGCAGTTGGTATGCGAATGAAAGTTTGAATTAAATTTTTGTCAGACTGAATTGAAGAGATTTTGTAAAACTTTTATTTATACATCGAAACATCATGTAGTCTTTGTTGTAAAGTATGCAAAAAAGATGTTCCCTGCAACTTCTGCTCTTCTGTTTGCAATTTTTCTCAAACGCGATAACATTTTCTTTAGAGATCGACCCATCTCTTTACATTCTTTTTCGTACAGGATCAATGTAACATCTTCTTTTCTTGCAAAAGTAGGACCTGTGTGTTATTTTATTTCCTTAAATACCCTCCCATGAGCTCATTCAATTCACCTAACCCCCACTGAGTCTCCAATTTCTACTCTTCTCCACCATTTCCTCCTCCAATAGTACCTATACCACCCACCACAGGAAAACAGCGTCAACACATCACAATTAACCATCCTTCCATCTCCCAACGATTAAACCCCTCCCACACCCCCAGGCAAGCGGCGCGAATCACTTTATATCCACCACCTCGTCTATTTCTACCAGACTTAGAAAAACATCGACATTCACCCATACAACAACGTACACGCTGTCTACCACCGAGTCCCCAGTTCTCGGTCTGCCGTTCCGTAGCACTGGAGGGTTCTTTTTCCCCCTTTTACAAAGTCGCGAGGTTGCCTCGCATTCTATTAGCGTCTGGCATCGATTCAAAGGGCACTGTAATCGAAGATGCAGGCAGCTGGAGGAGTATCGAAGGTTGGGAGAGGGTGGGAATCGATTCTAATCGAATCATGCCAGCCTGCACGGATTATATCCTTCTCACGAGATTGGTCCGGTCGTGGTCAAAGGACATATCGCTGGTCGACAATCACTTAAGGCCCACTCTGGCTGGTTAGAGAGCCGACCAGCCGCAAACGTGCCGTTGGCCTTCTTCCTTGGTGTCCAGGCAAATCGATCTTGATCTCACGGGTTCAGAAGAGGGCCTCTCCTTCCATATCTCCATATCTCCATATCTACCTTTCTTCCTCCCTCTCTCTCTCTCTCTCTTTCTCTCTCTCTTGGCTTTGGTCTCGATTCAATCTTCCAGATGAACATTGCGGTCGTCAAAGGAATTATCATTCTCCTCCCTTTCATTTATCGACCAAAACTCTTCGGTCGGCAAATACTTTGACGATACCTCGCAAACGATATGATGCTAACTGCACTCTGCAAACCTCTAGCCGAGTTGTACGAGCTCGTTTGCAACGTTTTATGACTGTGGTGGTTGTTTCGTTGGTCATCGAGGTGTGGCTACTAGATTGTTTGGTGCAATTAGGCGGCAAGCCTGATAGGGGGAGATCGTATTGCGAAGGGGGAGATGCGAATCGACAGGTGTTGGGGGTTGGCCAGATGGCGACTCGTATCGAGTCTCGGTAGCACGGAGGATGCAGTTTGTATTAATTGCAGCTGGGAATTTTTCCTATTGCGATTGTGATTTGATGTTGGTTTTGGTTGTAAAAGATACGCGTCCTGTGGTGTTCACGTAATTTGGAATTTGTAATAATTTTAGATGGGAGTTTTTGGTATCGCAGCTATTATAGTAATACATATGTAGTTTATGGAGTCATAATTATACGGAGTTTTATGCAGTTCACATACATTTCTGAGCGTAACAATAACACCACAGCATCAATTTTCGAACGTTCTGGAGTTCTATGAAGTGGTTTTTAAGTATTAACAATATCATATGAAAGGGATTGGGCAACGTTATATGTAATGAAGAAAATTCCAAAAAGTATTTGAATTTGCAATTTGAATTTATTTGAAAATAATAATAAACAAAATATTTCTCTGGTGAGCATCTATATGTACCAATGTATTTACAACGTATAACAATTTATTGAATTACAACGAAATGATAAAATTATAATGTAGGTGGTTAAAATAAGTAATTTTAATAACGAGTATGACTTCCATCTTTATCTATTAATTCTAAGATGCGATTTGGCATACTTTTAATTAAATTTTTCGGAATTCCTGATTTGATTTTACACTTCAGCAACAACTGTTTTTAACTACAAAATTTGATTTTATACTTCAGTAACAACTGTTTTTAATTGCAAAATTTTTGAAAGTTGAATGTTTGCATAAATATGCCGTACCATAATGCCTCATAGATTTTTGATTGGGAAGCATGCAGATTGTTTGAATAAATTCATGTTAAATCTTTCAAGCCATGCTGTGAGTTCTCAGCTTTTGTGTATTGGGGCTTTATCTTGCTGATAAGTATTAAATTACTAAGTACTACATTATTTTTCAAAATATCAATATCAATCTCTGTACTATTCATTTCTGAAATAGGGAAAGCAAATTGAAGCTTACCCCTGCAGCAGAATGCACATCACATGATAAGTTTTACTCCACTGGAATTATGCTTAGAGAAGTACTTTTCTGCCTTACGAAGCTAAATAGTGAATTAAGTAAGGCATATTAAACATAAACTTAGCTCTCGATTTATTAATGTTATAAATTAATGAATTGAAGTCTGACTACGTTGTGGCGTTTTAAGAACGTAGATGCAGACATCATTTTTTGTTTTGTAATGTACGGATTACGTTTAAAAACACGTTGAACGATCCAACCTGAAAGGTTGAGATTACATTCCTTCACAGTTTCTTTTTAATGTAACTTTTTAGTGTATTGCGCGCAACTTTAACAATTTGTCTTTCAGTACGGCGAGATAACTTCCTTTTAGGTGCACCATTCTTGTTTTCTTCACGCGTAAAAATTTAGTACAACTTTATGAAATCGCCCGAGTTTACGTGCGATTTCAACAATTCTCAATTTTTGTTCTTTGTATGCTAAAATCGCACCTTGTTCTTCTTCGGTGAGATAACTATCGCGTAGCATTGTCTAAATTAATCGAAAAACTTTGTGTTCGCTAAACACTTTATAAAAGAGACACTTGAAAGAAGTTAAAAGTGAAGCTGCCGCTATTGCCTTGCTCCGATGGTAAAACAGTTTCTGATTATATCTTGACATATGCATAGACAACTTGGATGGTTTTCGCTTGAAATCTGTTAGCATCAGCAACGCTCTTCCACATTATGCAAGTGACTTCTTCAAATTATTTTCTTAAAGTTCGAAAATGTTAAAAGTATCAGTGGTGCTATAGTTATGCTCCAAAGCGTATGTGTCTGATCTATACTTTCTTCTGTTTCAATAAATCGGATTAAAATAATTTATATGTACATCAATATTCAAAGTGTATTTATGATTTATTGTATGTTATACATTTTTATGTTTCGAGTATATACTTGTGTTATGAATCGTTATATCGAACTGAAAAGAGGAAAGTGAGAACTCTGATCGACAAATAGAAGAAAATCTCAAGATCTTAGGACATGTGTGAACTTCTATGAGAAAACGTGCCCAAGTGTCTATTGAAAGAAACGATAAGAGACAGATGGTACGTTTACTCAGGAACAAATCAAAAAGAATTATTTTTATACCCGTTATAAGAACTTTTCCAATTGTTTGGACGAACGAATCGTATTTTGTATTTTTATCAAAGCTTTATTTATTTTACCATTTATTTTTCCTGCTCTTGCGGACATTCTGTTTCAATTTGGTTCTACTCAAACGCTATTTTCTTTCGCAGTGAAAACAAATTTATGGATTCTAGTAATTTGTAGATGTTTAATTGAAACGTAACGTTTAGCTAAAATGAATTTTATAATATAAAAGTTTTCGCTACAACTGAAAATATAAAAAATCATTTTTTTTTCAATCAATACTCTACTGGCGTGTCCCTTAGAATCTATATACATGTATGTTATTTAAACAGTTTTTATATATCTAGGAAATAAAACTGTGGTAAAAAAGCAATGATAATATAATTCAAAACTTAAACAATTTGATTAATTTCTCGTAGAATTTTCTTCTTTAAACATTTCACCCTATCTTGTTGAAAATCACAATAAATAGTTATGTTTCCCTTTCCTTCTTTCAATAATCTTCAATATTAAGTGTTACGTCGCGTGATATAAACTGTGTGACGTCCCTCGTTATTTGGCCGCTAATAAGGGTCCGCTGACCGTAAATCAAATTCTCAATAAACCTAAGGACCAACCATAACCTTAGACTTTTTAACTTAAGTAGTTTTAGGTGCACCTATTCATCTTTAACGTGCAAATCCTTAATTCCATAAATGTTTTCGGTTTATGTATAGTCCTTAGAAAAGTCCGTAGGTTTATTGTGCGCTCTTAGAAATTACGGAAAAAGCTGATAGTTATATTATATAACGCGAAAAACCGGACATTTACCTAATGGAAAATGCTGGGTTTTCCCATGAACAAGGTCACCCATGAGCCACGTTGGTAGGAGGCTTCCTCCTCCTATCTTCATTCATTAACGCTGGCCATAACCAATGGGTATCGCGGTATTCATAACGAAAAATGTGAACAACGAATCCGCTTCCTTCGTTCAAAAAATACCTACACACCGAGCTTTCCTCCGTAATTACATGAGAGCGGAAGTTCAATTAACTCTCAATTGTAACATACTCAACACCTCAAGACTTCTTCGACGACAACATATCTACTAGGACTCAAGCTCTGTCTTCAGATCAGTCATCATCTCTACACTGATTCTCTCATCTAAGAGCAATCCATTTATTCTTCACTTACCTCTTACGCATCGGCGTTACTATCTTGTGCAAAGTTGTTGGAAATACATATTTTATAACCCTGTTAATCGCAGCGTTATACCACCTCAACCACCCCTATTATCTCAACGGAAATCAGGAGATTGATCTGTTCCTAGTGATCGCGTCTCCTCGCGACTGGTCGAAAATACACCAAGGATATCTACCTTCACTACTAAAAAAACTTCCTCGTTCAACATATCGCTCTGAAGCAGTCAAACATTATTTACATAATTTTTAATCTAACTTTCCTGTCACTCGACAAGATAATTTGCCCGCTATGCAAATAAAAACGTTGCCCCATCGCCAAGTACTCTTATTAAGCCTTATCAAAGCAGCGTAGATAAAGTGAAGATTCTCCGCCCCACCCGCCATGAAACTTTCGCTGAAATTCAATTCCGAATTACCGGTCAAATTAATTATTCGAACGGACAGGGAATCGCTGGATGAACGTATTTCTCGTCAAAGATCGATTAAATCCATCCACCTCTGCCCCGCACCTCCTCGCATCACTGAATATTCCCTCTTCATAAATATGCTAATGTTACACAAACACAAATGCAATCTGACCGCATTCGTCGTCTAGCAATCGTTTTAATCTCTTGTTAGTTTGAGGAAGCAATCGTGCTCACTTCCTGTCTCTATCCATTTCGATCCTTTCCCAATCTCAGCCTCTCCTTTCGATTATTTAGCTTGGTCTGTCTGTAATTGAGCGTACAACGAATCTGTCTCACCGGGAATTTCGCATAAATCATACTCATCCCACTGGCAGAATCTGCATAAATCGATATCGATTGTTATTTTATGCGGCGCCATTTTTTATGCGGCTTACACCAGCCAAGACCGCGGAAGCCAGGCTGCATTAAACAATGTTGTTGGAGTATAGTGCGGATGCTTTTTGAGACTGATTTAGCGATTTGGCATAATTTTGTTGCAGCTACTACAGCAGATACGTGTCCCTCGGTTTACTAGAAGATAGAGACACGGTTTAAAAATTTGTACGTTATTCTACAACGTGTACATTGTGTACCCAATTTTTAACGAATCGGTGTAAACGAAAATAACAAAAATTATATGTTTTTATCGTACGAAGAGATATTACAAACTCTAGATTTCGGGCAACGAATGTTTTTTAATCAGTATATCCACTTACAAGCAGATCGTTCTCATCTAATGAAAATCTTTAACGCCCTGTTTACAATTTTGTATACTTTTCATTTTCGAAATTACGTAGTTCAGTCGTTCGAACTATCTTTTAACTTCTATGTTAGCGTAATCGATGCCGACAAAAACTGCTGCGGGCAACTTGATCGAAACACGAATTTACAGGTCGTGTGCGGTTGTCTGGCCACAAATGACTCACTCCACTAGTCTCTGCTAACTCTCCTGTTCGCTATACAAAATTCGTAACACTCCTCCTCCCGTATTTACGTTTCATCAAAGCTGTTAGGCCGTATTATGACGAATAATAGATGGGAGTAGATTACTGAATTGCCCCTTACTCAAAGATTAACTCCTGATTCCTCTATAAAATGATTTTCCTAAAGGAATAAACTAATTCGTATCTTTTAAGACAATTAATTCTCTTAAAAAATTAATTCTCTTGTTGTCCTCATTAAATTAAAAGAGTGACGATGTGCGTTACTCCTTTCAAAAGTAGTTAAATACAAAATATACAATATTTTCTCTAAAGAAATAGGAAATAATTATATTCTTTTGAGGTAAATAAATTCATCTGTAAAAAGGTTGAGCTCTATTTAACTTTGCGCTAGATTTCCATATTACGATAAAGTCTACATCCATTAAAAATTTAATTATAATCTAATATGCATAATTTTAAAACATTTGTTTAAAGATGAACTTTATAAATACTGTTTATAATCTAGCAACTTTATAATAAAAGAAAATGACATAGTGTCTCTCTTTATTTTCATTTCTGAAATATGCATCTATGGTTTGTCAACAAAAATCAAGAATACATACCTCGTACTGTTTCGTTTAATATCGAATTTTTTAATTTACCACCACAAACTTAAATTTACGTTAGACGTAACTTAATCAAAAGAAATACACCTTCGAATTTAGCTACGTGTTAAATTTATTTGCTATGTAAATACATCAAGTATAGAGAACAAAGCATCAATGGATGCTTACCGTCAAATCGTATATTATGTTCTGCTTCTTCTTGCTGACGTAAAAATTATTTATTGCTATTTTAAAAACAGATTCCAATCTAACAATGTATGCCATTGAAGAAAAACGTAAAGAGACAATATTAGTTACAATTTCGTAAGCTTTGGCGACAAGTTTCACGCGACTCACGTGTCGTATTCAACGACGTTTTCTCAGACGAATGCTGAGATTCGTGTGAAACGAATCCCAACCGAAAACATCTTCGTTCGATACGAAGCTTGGATTCACGAAAGAAAAAGCGAGAAAAAGGCAGCAGCGTGTCTTTGTTGGAAGTAAGTGGACCGATAAAATCTCGACGGCTTCCTCACGATAATATCATTTCGAGATACTTTCACGGGGAATTCACCGCACACGGCACTCGCACGACGAGAGAAAAGAATACCAGTGACGACAAAATACGATCGAGTCGGTTGAACGGATCTCCCAGGACCTTTCGAATGAATTTCTCGCCGCGTTTTTCATTCGCTTGCTACGTCGCGAAACTCTTCGGCTCGATCCGGATGAAAAGCTTTCAGAGATAGAAATCTGATGGACGGGAGTGCCCGTTCCTTCTTGCGAAAGTGAAAGTTCAGCTTTTTACGATCAGTTCGATTACGTTTAGATTTTACATCATTACCTTAATTACGTATACATTTCTTTCATTATCCTTAATTAGGCTCAAATCTTTTTAAGATTAGTTTGTTTAGATCCTGTCTAGATTTCCTTTTGTAACTAAACCAAGTGTACAAGTAACATTTTTTTTATTTCGACTTAATTATACCCATATTTCTTCTACGATTAACATGGTTGCGACTGGATTTCAGGACTTATTAGAAAAATGACGATTATTTGTGTAGTTGGTAGGAAAAATAAGTTTTTAGCTGTTACACAGTTTTAGTTATTGATAGTTGCAATTACTAAGAACTGAAACAGCGTAATATTATCACCATTTTATTTTCTAAAAATTAGTGTTTAAAACTTGATGCTTAAAAAATATAACAAAAACTGCATTATAATATATTAGTGACGTTAAAGTGGATTTTTGAAAGCTTCTTCTTTGCTACGAGAACGTTAAATATTTAGAAAAAGACGAATTTGAAATTTAACTTTTAAAAGCATGGCGTAGCAACTTCGTCGTTTTCAGATTTTGAGCAGACTTGATCCAGCCTTAAGTATTGACTTAAATCATCTTAGCTTCCCCAGTTTACGTTTTATTCCAATTATGCTGAAGATTTTTCGAAAACTTTCATGTTTAAAGTAACCTAGCAAATAAATAATTTCAAAATTATTAAAGTGAACATTTCATATTGTTAGGAATTCTTTCAAAATATTACTTGACCCTACTCTGAGAAATAAACTTAATGCTTATAAACGGAAATGTATTTTAATTTTACTACAAGGTGAGTATGTAAGCCCATAGTTAGTTTAATAATAACGTAGCTCGATTTTCTCTAGTAAACGTTGTCACAAAGTGCAGGAACAAATATCTTTCAGCAACAGATTATTATTACGAGGTTGACGTACACCGTGTGAACCAAAATTTCCGGCTTCTCTCTCGGTTCTTACGACAACGCGTGAACAGTGAGCTTAACGTGCAGTTCAAACATCCGTAGATATTTGGACTACATGAGCTTATCTAAAATCTTTATGCACTGAGCGAATGTTTGAAAACTTATCGGGATATATGACATGTTACTAATTAAAAAAAAGTATCGATTAGATTACGATTCCGTTATGAAAACTGAAAATAATGAACAATAATAAATAAGTAATAATTAAACGGAAAGGAAGATGAGAAGAGAGTAACGTACAAAATCATGATGCGTTATGAGGAACGCATGCAAGTAAGTAGAATAGGGATGTGAATGATCGGACATAAGCGTTTAAGGCACATTCCAATGACACCGACACGAAACAAAAGGAGTACATCAATTCCGCGTAAGCACGGGTTGTTTCTCGAATCGCAACGTGTAATCTGCAAAGCAGTTTATTGTCTGCCACGATGAGAATGTAAACGTTAATTACATTGTAATGTAATTATGTGTTCTAATCACGACTGCCATAAGTACGCGACTCTGATAGAGTTGATCAACGAGCAGATCGGATGAATCATTTCACTACAAGGAGTCAGGATTCTGTATCTTTAGCGTCCAACTATCGAGTGTAGTTTTGAGAAAAAAGGTTAAAGCACATGTGCTGTATAAACGAATGCGGCAAAACATATTGCATTCAATATGCTTTTAACATACTTTTAATATGAGAAATCTTTCTATATCGGTTAGGTTTAGAGCGTGTCTAATTTAATATCATATTACAATCATGTTCTCAAAACATAGCTAATCCTAACATTCCATCTAACCGAAATTTAACAATAAACTTCAAGATACTTTTTCAGGCGTTTTGTATTTTTAAAATATCGAGATATTTTATGTACTTTAATTTAGTTCTATGAAATTATTAATGTTCTTCCAACATTACATTTAGTATGCATCAATCTACAACATTGCCAATTTACTTTATATTTCCCAAAAGTGTTACAAAATACATAATAAAAGTCACAATTTCGAAAAGTCTGTTATTTAAATCACTGCGTGATTTCCATAAATGAATTGTCATTTTAATCATTCTTCTTGTTTTCCAACGGGAGAAAATATTCGAGAAAACAAATTGCCTCGGAGACACAAAACTTACTTCGGACTCACGAAGAAATTAAGGAACTTACTATTCGCGTAATAGAATATTAACAATCTAAGTTAAAACTTTCATTCCTTAAAATTTCGTTCCAAATTCTATGAAACTTCAGCGCATTCGCTTAATAATGTAAGTAGTGGATGTTCTCATTATTTGTCTTGAACTCGTTAATATCTTACTACGAAAGATTGTATCGGAATAAAGTTGGGATAATAAAATTTCGGGTTAACATAAAAATAATCGAGTTTGGGTACTTCGAAGTCAAATAGAATCGAAAGATGACAAAACTTTGTTATCATGTTTAATTATTTAAATCGATAGCTACGACATCTATGTTATAATCGAACAAATAATCATGTAACAATGATAGCTCGGTAACTAGCACATTTTGGTATTCTAATTAATTCGATGGCAAGCAATCATCGAGCTTGAAATCCGAAACTTAGTTCGAAGTGATTCGCGATCGATTTAATTATCGAGAATCTATAAAAAGCGGGAACGATCTTGTTTGAGGCAGAAAGAATGAAATTGCGGCGGGCTGCGTAAAAATCAACGAGCTGGGTTCCCCAGGTGGTATCGGGAGGAAGCGCAGCTATTTGCTTTCGAATCCGTCGAATTAATCACCCTAGAATATCAGTCTTGTCGCGCTCGATTGCCGAGCCGGTCTAACATGATCGAAACTCGCGATATTCCCGGTTTAGACTTCTACGGTTCGATAGCTTCTCTGGTGAAAATCGTTACGGTTGCAGTTCGTTGAAATACTGTTATTCATGAAAGTACCTGGCAGAAAGTTTTCATATGCTTTTTATTTTATTGCGTTGTTACAATTTTTTTCAGGGATTGCTCGGATGTAAATTTTCGATTTAAATTCGCAATAGAAATGGTAGAGCTTGCAAAACCAACTATAGAAAATTGCTATTCCCTTTGTAAAATTGCAAAATGCGAAAAAAATTTTGTAGAGAATTACTTAGATATGCCAGGAAAATTTTTACATTGAAATTCGCATGTTTGCATTAACTGAAATTTATGTTGGGAAGACAGGACTGATGCACGGAGTATTAATCAAAGAATCAATTAGCATTAATATGGAATTATCCGAATGTCTTTTAAATACTCTGTATATATGTAATTAAAAATATTTGATACAAAAATGAGCAAAATTTAAGAAAGGAAATGACATAAAATAGTAAAAGTTATTATTTTATTTATAATTAATAGCCAACGGTACTAAAATTAGTTTATCTTGGACTATATATATATATATATATATATATATATATACTTCAGAAGTTTTCAAATTTTGCCAATACTTTACCTTATTTCCACGTAATATAATATTTCGCGCTTGGGTTTCAAACTATTTTCCAAATATCCTCGTAAATACTCATTGGAATCTCTAATTATCACTTTGCGGCGTTCATCGTGCAACACCCACTTATCATTTACTTTTCCAATGAAATCGACGAAAAATAAAACAAAAATACATATCATTCCCATTTATTTCGATATATTACATTACTTCACTTTGACTGGTCGGTTCCCCGCACTGTAATTTCACTGCACGTGTTCTCATTGGCAAAATATCACTGTGGTATCCTAGTCGCACGTTAATTAAAGTCTTTAACACGAATTCAATTCCAATTAACGTTTGATATCGGTCACGGTCGTTTGAAAGATCAGAGATACGATTTCCAACGTCGGGCACATACTCAGAAGCTGAAATTATTCGCAGATATCAGCTCTTTCGCCAAACACTTGCACGATTAACAGGTTTCACGAGTAACAGATGGAACAGGAAGAATCTGTTGATATTAAACTCTGTGATTCGAGATTCACCATTCATGAACACGAGAATTCGCAAACGACTGCTCGTTGCTTTGTCATGAAAAGGTAACGTAGTATCTAATGTAGACGACTATAAGAATCTAATTGCAAGAAAGTTTACAAAGATGATTATAATTAGAAGACGATTGTACTTTTACACTTCCATGAGAAATTAACGTACATACAATATCTTGCGAAAAGTGAAACAAATATAGTTTCCACGTAATTAATTTCTTTAATTTCTCTACATAAAGTCGACTTCTAACATTTGTTTATGATATTCATCGAATATATGTTCGTGATATTAAAAAATAATTCTTTTACTTTTATTCCAAGATGAAGTTTCTTCATTCCACCTAAAATTCTTTCAAACCCGAGTTATCTTTCGGTCACGGAAACCAGAGATCCTCAAACCAACATTCCCTTCCTATAAACGAAAAGAGCCAGCTAAAAAGGAAGAACAAATGAAGAAAGAAATCAGATAGGAAACGTCTAGAAAGATAACAAGAGGTCTCTATTTATCCAGACATTGCTAGAGGCTCATTGTCACGTACGTTTTATTTACGACGTGGTTGAACCGTTGCCAATCAATCCATCGACTCCACGTGCTTCTGGCGAACACGACACTAGCTTCTAGTCAACGATCGATATCGAGCGGATATCAGGCCCGATATCGAGCCTCGGGGCGATCGTCTCGTGAAAATCTCCGTGGCACCGGTGTAAAAAGTCTGAGAAGTCTCCCAGAGAAAGAATTACGATCGACTGGCGACTATCGAACGTGTGTGCGTTCGATGGAAAGAATGGAGGTACGCTCCTCTCGAGGAAAAGCGTGCGAACGCGTCGCTTCTACGGAGCCGCTGAGGAAACAGGCGCGACATGAAGCTTCGGGAAAAAAACGAAACGTCACGCGAAGCAACTGGTTGCAAAGGCGAAGAAACCGAAAAGAACCGGCGCGAAAAGAGCTCCGCGGAATATTCGCCGTGGAGAATCGTTTTTTGGAGATTGTGTCTCGCGAAACTCTTTTCGCGACTGCTCCGGGGTGCCGCTAAAGGGATGATCGTGTATTTGCAAAGTTTCTGAGGTTCGGGTGGGAAAACTGAGTTGGTGTTGCGTTCCATTTGGGAATTCAGTGAGCCACGATTTCTATGTTATTGTGTAGTACATATTACTATTAGATTATCTCATAAGTAGATTGTCGTGTTCGTGAGAATCTATATTTTTTGGATAGACGACTAGAGAAAATACAAATCTTAAATACAAATCTGTTTCACTTATTGAATGTTACAAGGAGGACTATGTCTTGAATAGTTCATATATTTTTACATATTATATTTGTGCATATCTTTAAACCCATAAATGCATAAATATCCGCAATCCACTTATGTATTATAATATGGTTTCTTAAAAATATATTAGTTTATTCAGAAAATTCGTAGCGATAACTGAGAAAGATTTAAAGCCGACATATTGTCACACAATTGGCATTTTATTGAACAGCATATGCGCCACTTCTCTTAATATCTTTTTTCAATCAATGAATTTCAGAACTTCTTTTTTAATTTTAAAGAATGAATGTCTTTAAAGCAATACTGAAATTCGTCGGTCATCCAAACACTCACAATTTCACTGCTTATAAAAGAAAATATAGCATACTATTTGAAAAAATGAAGGTAACCTTGAAATATCGTACCCTTCCAAATAAGAAAAAAAAAAAAAATAACAGAGTTCTGTATGACATTAGGTTGTCCTAAAAGTTCCTTTCGTTTTATAAGGAAGTAATAGATGCACAACATTTTTTGTTTTATATTATTTTATTGAATTACGTTTGATCCATTTTATTCTATTACTATAAAATGGATCATATATAAATCCGTAAAATAATATAAAATAAAAAATGTTGTGCATCTATTATTTCACTTATGAAACGAAAGAAACTTTTGGGACAACCTAATACAAACTTCGTGAATAAAGATTTCTCATATCTTTAAAAATTGTGAGAAATATTCAAAGGGATAAAAATTATTATGTTACTTAGTATATCGTTCCATCATTCTTGCAATATTGTGCTTCATAACCTGATTAATATCCTTGTACGTGAATTTCAATAATCGAATTGAAAGTTTAAATATTATGATCAATTAATTTCTGTCGTCCGCGTGTGTATGTTAAATCCGCAGTTATTAGTTATTTGTAAACGTTACATGTTTTAAAAATACGCAAATGAAAGTGATTCATTTGGTTCCATATGTGATTAAAATGATGGATTTTAATGTCTCGCCCTTGTAAAATATTGAAATATATACCGTGTATTAACAATCATTCTAATGCTCCATAATTTTATAAATTTGGTTTTTCCTGCTTGATAAAATAAGAACAGAATAGTTAGTCCAGTTTATTCGGGACTAGTTTACTTCAGTCACTACTAGCATTATTCTGATATCTTAGTTTACTTAAAAACGCCATGCAACACGAGACGTCGAAGGAATATGTATTTGAACATGTACGTCGATCTATGACCCGCGGCTGCCACTCGTATCAAAATGGAAATAGGAGATATCAAACATATCTCTCAAATCTAAAAACAAACTCACATGTATAACATCGACATTTCGTCATAAAGTATTTTCTATTCTTCTTGGCAAGCACCTACTATTATAAACATGAAAAAAATTCTTAGATCCCTTTTCTTTCTCACTTCGTGTAATTCCTTGGTCTTTACTCGAAAAACGTATAAAGACTCAAAAATGCGAAGTGTCGTCTCTTTTATAAAATCAACGAAAGATGATCAGAAGTATTCAGGGAGCTTAACACGAATTCTCGACACGTGAGATCAAGACAGAAAATAGAAGGAAAGAAGAGAAAGACGAAGCGGAAGAATCTACTTCAATTTTCAAAATTACGTTCTTCCGCTTATCTCGCGTCGACGAAGCCGCGCCAACGAAAGATCGCGTTTCTCAACTAGTCTCACCTCTATTTCGCAAGACTCCCGTGAACGAGATCACGCGAGGACGCGGCGTGAACTTGTTAACGGAAGTAAACGAGCCATCCTGACGACGCGACGGGGCGTCGTCGCGTGAAAATTGTTTGTCGCGGCAGATCCGCGTGGCGATTTAGCCGGACGAGTATTAGGAACGCTCGAGTCGGTGGAAAATCATCAACGGGAGCGAGAGTCAGCCTGATTTATTTATCTATTAGCTGACACTGTACTGAAACGCATTCATACACTCGATACGAATGTGTCCAAATTCTTAGAGTATCCGAAAAACGCGAGAGACTAGCGGAAAAAGTTAAGAATTTTTGCAACTTTTTCAATTATATTGCAATATTCCAATATGTACAGTGGTGAGCGTAGTTTTTCGACCAAATATATTTTTCAATATTTTCAAAATTTTTATCTACGTAATATTATATAACTATATAAATAGTGTTTAATGACTGTGCTGTTTTCTTTTACATGGCATGCATAGTATTTACTTAGTAGTACTTAGCAACATCTGACATTTTATAATAATGTGTTTACTGTAATAATAATCTCTTCTCTCTAAACCTGACATCTTCTAAAATAACAGGAAAATATTTCAAACAGAAACTTACTTACAGAAATTTAGGATACTTAAAGTTTGCTAACATTTTACGAATTAAAAAATTAAAAAATTTTCCAACTGTCAGATTCTGGATGTGGCCATAGTTCCATTAATTTTTCCATGGAACCTGACGTCCATAACAAAACAAACCCATATTTCAAACAGGACTTGAAACTCACTGCCAGATTCTGAATATGACGAGAGTTCCCATTAATTCTTAAAATTTCAAATATTTTTACATCACAAGAAAATCCACCGAAAGATAGAATTTGTTCACATTTCTACGAAATCAAACCGAAGATGCAACCTCAGATTTGCAAACTGAGAAAAAGAATCTTGGGTCGTCCGTAAAAGCAAGAAACGGGATCCCATCAGCTATCTTCGTCATATGAATCCAGGTCAATCGAATCCTGTTAATTCTTCATACCGTGTCTGGTTTACAAACTCGAGTAAATAGTCGCGTAAAACGCGATACCAACAAACACCAATAAAAACATCCTTCCTTCCTCCTTTTGAAGTACAATTTAAAACTCCTGTAAAACAGGCAGCTTAACGAAAACAAGTATCGAAGATTCGAAGCACTTCGCGAACTTTGATCCTCCAAAATCCTGGCAAACAAACTTTGTGCAAAACCAGCTATGTATTTTTCACTTTTATTACAAAATCACCGCTAAAATTGACAACACACTCATATCTATCAATTCAAACACTAAACGGAGAAAAAGAGTCTCGAGAGCAGATTTTATATTACACGTTTCATTTCGAAAATCCTCAAAAGCAGACGCCTCTATTGATACGAAACAAGTCATACTCGTCACTCCTAGGATAAATCTATTGATACAATAGTTGTAATAGAATACAGGTATGTAACTACGAAATCGCAGAGTTTATTATGCTCCATGTATATTTAAAAATGTTGACAAACAAAGAGCTTATTAACCCCTAGGCCTCTATTCATATAAAGCAAGTTATATTTTCTACTTCTAATACCACTAACCCAATATAACTAATAACGTATTTACGCATGCAGAATTTATTGTATTTGTCCAGGAAATCGAAGAAAAGGGAAGTAGACTTCGCACTGTATATGTCGTTTTTAAACTAATTTTAAACTACTCAAAACAAAAATGTTAATTTCTGAACTCTCACTGAAATGGAACGAATTATATTTCTATCTTGTACGATAAAATCAACACCAGTAGAACTATCAACGTAATCATCTCTTTAGGATGCCAGACATTTAATCGGAAAACTTAGAGAAAGACAACATGTATCGTTTCCAAATTTTTCCTTTCTGATAAATAAAATGAGTCATATCCTTTGTTTCTACTACAATAACGCAATCATGGCCACGAGCAAAGATTGCCAAATATTTAATCAAGAAACCTGCAAAAAGAATCTTGAACGCAGATATTATACTCCACGTACGTCAACAAATTTCTCAGAAGACAGTGATTCCTCATCCCCGAAATCGTTTAGTTTGTAACTTTCCAAGACACTTAGCGAGCTTCCCTTAGCCACGCGTTTCCTCGACTTTACGATCTCGGCCGCAATCTTCTCTCCGACTTTCAGCCGACTCTCGATTCACGAATAAAGACGTTTCTATGAAGCTACTACAGAGCAACGACGTTGATCATTCTCATAGATATCTCCGATTTACGATTACAATTTACAAATCTCGTTGGTCCACTCTAACCAGGCGGAAAAGAAAGAAAAAGGGAAGGAAAGAGATATTTCTCGATCAAAGGACAACTGGCGCGACCAGGTATTCACGCGTGGCGATCACTCGAGCGAAAACAAGCGGCGAAGAATTACATTCTACTGGTTATCTGTCAGCCGGCCGTGTTCAACTACGGGCATCCGATTAGACGGTCGCGCGCACTTGCCAGGGTTTGTAACCACTAGACTAATTCACCAGAACCGGGGAGAATGAGCCACACAAGAACCGAGTATATATCACCGAGCGTTCTTCGAGGAGACGACGACGAAAAAGAAACAAAGAACAGAGCCGTTGCGCACTCGGCGACCGCCGCGGCAAGACTGGGGTCTGCTACCCGGCCGGGGTAGCTGCCATGGCAACCCGACAACCCCCGAAAGCTTCATCCCACGATCGGGTCCTCTCGCTCTTTTCCATGGTCTTCCGCAGTCGTCGATCTCTTCCCACGCGATCTCTTTCCATCCGTTGGAACCGTCGCTGCACACACGCTCTCTATCCTCTTCTTTTCACCTCTATTTCACGCCTACCTCTTCGTCCTTTCACTCGCGTCATTTCACTCGCACTTGCAGCCTCCCTTCCTCTGTTCCTCTTCGCCATCCTCCCTCCCCAATGTTCCTCTGGAGCAGAACGGAGCTGGCCTCGCGCAAGCTCCGACCGCTGCCGGAGGAAAAGTCGCAGAAGCTCGTGGCCTCCAGGAGAATGCTCTGTCGCTTCGACTCTCTCCTTTTCTTTCTATCTACAACGTGAACGTGCGCGCTCTCGCCCGTACAGGCACACCGTTACCGCGCGATTCTTCTGATACACAGGGTTCTTCTGGTTTTCTTGAGTCTTCTGCTGGTGAGATCTGGTGGCGAGCGATTTCGTGACGTTTCCGGAGGAATTGTTGGATTTTCCCTTTATGCGATCGACCAGCGGCGGTAATTGTTTGGGTGGTTCAATTTTTAGATGAACAGTAGGAAAGGGTTGGCACAGGGTTGTTGAAAGGATGCTGGATTTGGAAGATGGTTTAATAGTTATGACGGGAATTGTTTTTGGATGTTGGATGAGCTTGTTTTCTCTTTATGTTTTTATGCTTGTCTTCTTATGGTACATTATGCTGTTGGTTATGTTGGTGTCTTATAATAAATTGTGCTGCAACGCATATATAAGATAATGATAGCTCTAGCTGTCTTATAAAGAGTTGTCTAAATAACATAATCTTGTGATAACTAATCGATTCACAATTATTTTCATTGTTAAAAAATATGTCGGTAAAGATAATAATTCCAGGCAATTTCCTGCCGTTTTCTCTGTAGAAAGTAACTGCTTCATATGTTTCTCTTTCAACCTTTACAAATAATTTCGATCACTGTTTTGCATCGGAATAGCGTTCAGTATTAAGGAATAGGGTTATACAACGCTGAAGCTCGATTAAACGCTTAAACCTACCTTTCCCTCGCAGCGAAACTTTCGCTTGCGAGAAGTTAACTTGAAACAACTGTTGTTAATAAAGAAGTTGCTAGTTGCTTGCATAAAAGTTCCGTACTTGCGTAACACATTCTCGCGTTACTTGTACATCCTGCCATAACGTGTTAATTAGGCGAAGTGGAAAATCGATCCGTAAAGTTTTGCCACATCGATCGAATATTTAAGTCGATTGACTTTGCATATTGCTTGGCTGGTTATTGATTTTAAGATATGAATTTAAGATATGAACAATATTGACAATTCATGAAAGGTCTTTTATCCTATTTTTATGTTCTGAGGCCTTTAGTGCAGCAATGTAGGAATAACAAGGTCTAAATTAGAGTGCCTTTCACGTCCCAGCAACTTCCATTCGTATAGAACATTTTCTAAAATATGACACAAATCTGGCTTTGGATTTAAAAGATCCAGCAAAATACATTTGATTGACAGATCTCTGAAGAATGTGCTTTTACACAATGTGAGTACTCAGCTCAAAATTTATGTATCCCATATATAATTCTAAAGAAAAAACCAGTGGGTAACAATATCATGAAATTATTACTATCAGAAATACAATAATTAATTACTCTTTAAAGCTAATAATGATTAATTACTCTTATTATTTATTATTGAATAATAATTCAAACTCATTACTATCTTCGGTGCTAATTTGTAAAATTAAATATTTATATAATTTGAAATTATCATACAAATTGATAAATTAACTTATTCTCTGTCCATACATTTTGGAAATATTGATGACAAAAAACAAATTTCAAAGTTTTCTCTCTTCTGAAAGACCCGATGTTGAATCCTAATCCATCTTCAATATATTCCATTTATTGTTATTATACTGCAGACTTTTATACATTTATGAGAGACATGATGATACAGAAATGCAAAGAATGTATGTTATAATTCGCAACAATATATGAAATGTCCATAGTGTATTATTCGTTATGATATTTAGTAGGTAAAACAAATTTCTGTTTAGGTTTCATTCCTTTAATTATATTCATAAGTTGCGTAAATATCCTCATTCTATACTCTTTGTGGTTATTAATCTATCTTTAAACCTGCTATCTAATTAGACCTATCTTTAAACTTATAGGAACGACCAAAAATCTTACGTGTATTTGTCAACTGTCTTAGAAGAGGAAATAAAACGAGCGTCGACATCGTCTTTATCATTCGTTGGAATGCACTCGAAGCTATCGTTTTATCCCCGATGAATGTGAGGATGAAAAAAGACATAGCTTCTGATGGGTCCTCCTCTCTTTCCTCTGTCTTCTTCCTAAGGCGACCCGTATAGATTACAAAGGAATAGCT
Source organism: Bombus flavifrons (assembly GCF_040668555.2). NCBI lineage: Eukaryota > Metazoa > Arthropoda > Insecta > Hymenoptera > Apidae > Bombus > Bombus flavifrons. The sequence goes on along the minus strand of NC_138455.1, from coordinate 1,632,120 downwards.
TGTAGGAATGTCGAGCTGGTTCTTTACTGGGTGAGAAATGCCAGCTCTCGAATTTCTTCTTCCTGTATTCGCGCATCGAATGCCTGCGAAACAAACGACTTCATTTTCGCGCAGTTACAAGGGATGCTGCCTTTCCACTTTCTGACAACTGTCGCTACACTTTCTGGTCGTTTCTATTCCAAGATATAAGTACATACGTACAATTTAAACAATCGATTTTTAATTTAAGGAAAAATATTAGTTAATTTAATTTAATTATCATTTAACTTAATTAAAAAATCTATAATTTTAAAGAAAGGATTACTTAATGATACGAGTTTTATTGCACTGCAGCATTGTTGGAAACTTAGGATTGCAAGCAGGTTACTCAAGAGATGTAAATTGAAATAGTAACTATAACTTTCGTAAGTGACTGTAGGATACAAACACGTGAAATTATTCCCGCATAGTAACAACCAATACACAGTTTTCAATGCAGGATGGAAAGGAGAGGCGCTATAGCCACGATTCGTCCTAAAAAATCGTTTAGCGGAAACAGTATATGTAGTGGTCAAAAGATTAAACATCAAAGGCTAAGTCTACACTCGATTAATTCTTGGCCGGCGGATAACGGCCGGCGATTACTGAGTCATTTCTAATCCATATATTTTTTGAACTATGTTTTAGCCGTTATCTTATCGTTATTGTTATTATGACGTTATTTTTTACAATTGCAAGCTTGCACAAAGTGCTTGTAATTTCTTACGACACAAACTATATGTACCAAAAAATATTGTTAAATATACTGGTAAACATACTATCTATTACAACTAATCTTCGATATATCAATCTTATATCAAAAATATTGACAGCATATTTTGCATATTTTTTATGCATTTAACGTTTATCGCACATTTAACGTGCGGTCTAGTTACATATTATCTTTTCATTATTGTTAAAGGACCGCGGGTCTATATTTCAAAGATCAACATACATTGGAAATTATAGCCTCTACCTATGTTTTCACGCCACCAAATCATATTGCAACTGATGTATAATAAAAGGAAGAAGGAAATAAGATATTCATAACGTCGAAGACAGATGTTCCCAACAAGAGATGTCGAAGAAAGATCAAAAACTGACGTTCAGCTGTTGAATTTAGGGAAATTCCGCTTCCCGACGGCGGATAATCTAAAATTAAGGGAAACGTATACGCTACCCTCCAACGTTCTGCATAAGCAATGCATCGTGCGAAACAGACGAATTTATTTGAACCCGTTATCTTGGCCACAATTGCTGTAAACGTATCCTTCGCTTTTAAGAGGTAATTATTACTGTGGAACGATAAATCTGCTTTAACGTAGCTCCCCTCTACCTGCAGAACACCTTTTCCCTGTCCCCTGCTTCTCCACGCTCTATTATTCTTACTCCTCCCCTTTTCACCCCGTATGTCCCTTTCCCTTTGTATAGCTTTCAGAATTTCTTTCACGATTTCTTTCTCTATTTCCCCCTTTCTCTTACAACTCTCTTCCTCTAGATCTCACTCTGTTCTTTTTATCTTGATCGTTAAGTCTTCCCCTATTTTCCCTCCATTTGTTTCTTTCTGGCTTCTGCTTGTTATACATGCATCGTTTCTTTGAACTGTTTACCCTTCTTTATATGTATACACAAAGCGATACGTAGTTTACGGTTGTAGAAAGGAAGTTCTCCATAATTTTGCAGATTTCGTTCTGTTCTGCAGATTAGAGAGACTTCAGTTCTGGGAGAACTTGAGGCTTCAGTCATTACTTACTAATAAAATTATTAAAATATGACGCGCAATATATTGTACACGAAATTTTTCCAGGGTAAGACTTCAAATATTTTTGTGAATGAATGAATATCGTTCGCAAAACGATTCCTCCTACATATTAATTCAATCATTCTGAGCAGTTAATCCTTAACTACCGCTACTGCTATTCATTCACATAAGAAGCCATGTTTTCAGCGTTATGCTGGAGGAAATCAAATTTCCCATGCAACCATTCAACTTGCGTTAAAAAGAATTAATACTCTGTATTTTCACATGGATCATGTTTGCGCTCGTAACACAGTTCTCGTTTCGAAATCCGCCTACATACGAATCAAAATAAAACCGTAAACGAAGTTTCCAAAACATTTCATTACAACCGTAAATTATCCTTGGTAGAGCATAGTCACTAAGTTATAGCAAAATGCCAGTGGTTTTCAGGCTTTTTTTTGGTGGACACATCTCCGTGAAAAAGGGGGTGATAAGGTAGTGGGCTGGCCAAACCAGCGTTTGCTGTCAGCAGAAAGAGAGAGAAGAGTTTTAAACGGTTCTTAATTTAATTTTAAGTAGATTCGGACCCTTCTCCCAGCTTGTAGCCACGTCTGTTGGAATTTAATCGCGCTGTTTCAAGGAAATAGTTGTAAAACGAGAAACTACCAGCATATTCTGGACTTTTTATGAAAGGTCCGATCGTTTCTAGAAGCTATCGAAATGTGTCCCGGTTGTAGTTGGAATAAATAATTCCATCATCTAAAACAATTCCTTTTGATAAATTCGTACAAATTCTACACTTTAGTATATACAAAAGTATACATACTTTTACTTACTGAATTTTGTGTATCTGATTTATCAAAGAAACCAAAAACGCATTTTATCACAAAGATATTTATATTTGCACGACAGTACAATTATTATTAATATATTTTCAATAGGAATTAAAAAAATTATTACTAAACCGTAAAATCATCCGCAAAATGAATTTTCACTTTAAGAATATTGGTTTAGTGAGTTCATATTAATATTTTTCCCCCTTTGCTATGTCCTTCAAGTTTGTCCCTTAAAATCTGACGCACGCTGCATAATTAAAGCTCATTAAACTCTTTGGAAGTGGTACGATGTTATTACGTTTCATGTAATTCCGCTCACGAAGCAGGATGCAATAATGGAAAATAGCAAAAGAATATATTTCCGCGATTTAATCCAGTTTTACATCGAAATTAATTTCCAATACTTATTTGAAGAGGCGAAGTTAGAGAATAAATGTCGTAAGTAGAATGCAGAACGCGATATCGAGCGTTTCGAATGGTCCAATCAATAACTCGAAACCAACCAGGTAAAGTTACGCAGAAACGCGTGTAATTAATTCAACTGGGAACTACGTCATTAATACCTATCAACGATGTTGCAGCGTCATAATTAGATTATCTTTTAATATAAGCCTGTCTACCTCCGGCGGATATATTTTCGATCAGCTGTTGGGTTATTAACACGATCATTGTCTTAATCACGTGCTTGCGTGAATCACGCATAGACAATGTGACACAATATGGTAAAACGTGACAAAGATACAGAATAATTCATTCTTCTATAGGTCTCGGTTTCCTTTGGTCATTGTTTTCAACCTCAGTTTACATTTCTGAAATTCTATATATCATTTAAAATATTACGGACCCATTCGTTGCGATACATTTGTTACAACATGTCTCAATAAATTTTTTTTATGTACATACCTCCTGATAGATGATGTCGTTTGCCACGGTAGGTCAAATTTTGATACATTTGGGGTTAAGATCCATTGAATTTTTTCAAGTTGAATAATTGGAACGTTAGGAACGTTATCGATTCCCGTTTTAATTATTTTCACGCCTAGTTTGTAAGAGAACTGACACTTGTCCGTCGATATTTTCTGCTGTTGAAACGACTGTATAATGAAGGATCAGCCAAAACAAGAGCACGAGACGTGAGTGCAATATCATAATGTGACAGAGTTATCGAAAGATTTCAAATTTTCATATAAATCTCACTTTGCTGCTAGCAACATTATGTTCCATCACTGGGCTGTACAGACAGCTATGTCGTTTATACAACAAGAGTGATTCAAATGCAAGCAGGTATAAAAAAATACTTGATTGAAAATTCCAAAAGGATACATTGTTTGCGTAGTAATTTCTTTAAATATTTGGGGAATTTATGGAAATGTATAAACAGATGTTCACGAAAATGCATACGAGGAAAGTAGGAAACTTGGAACGCGCGGAAGAAAAAAAGAAATGAATAAAATTCTCGCTGGAAAATAAATAAATGATTTCCAATTTTATTAATATATTTACATGTTTCTCTTTTTCTAGACTCTTTTTTCCACAACAAAGTTTATTGTTCAAGTTATTCGCAAATGCGTGGCTGTAGTCCTTGTAAGGATTTTTATTCTCCTTTTTCCAATTCCTTCTTTTTCTCTTTCCTCGTTTTCGTTTGTAAGAAATGTATGAAACCGTAATTATGTACGATTTGTTCCGCCAATAACGATTATTATGAGTTACGACGACTTACGAAAATCGATTTGAATATAGATTTTATATTCGTAGAAAAAAATAAGAATTCTGACGTGGAACGTTTTGTTGGTGGATTTTAACCCTGAGTTGCGTATTTTTAAATATTGGCTTAAAGTGATACAAATCAATATTAAATTGATTTTACGGATGAAACGGTAAATAAATTACATAAAAAAATTACGAACATATAAAATTTAGGCCATATTATATCGAAAAGAGAATTGAATTTATTCCTATATATATCAAAAACAGAAAGACTATATATTTAAACAAAATTTTGTTTGAAAATAGCAATTAAATTAAATTCATACAAATTGAGAACCATATGTACTTTTCAATAATGAAAATTACATTTCTTTATTTTACATTATTTAACTTTTTTAGGTAATTCTGTTTCCAATTTTCTCTATAAAAGAAAAGAATTGATGCATTTTTAATTAACATTATTCAACTTTTCTTCATGAACGATCACGAAATTTTTTAACCAATTCTTTTCATTTTTCGTGATGAAAGATTAATCATTGAATCTTTTAGTTAAACTTTCCTTTTCAAAGATTCTTACAGAGATCCCCTGGACTGACTGTATCTCTGCTTGTAAATTATTCGGTGAAATATCACAGAAACGGGACCCGACGCTTTTTCCATTTCGTTTCGACGTATACCATTAAAATCGGTTAAATTCCACCATTTCGATTTAGCTTCCAACGTAACAAACAGAGATGTAGATAATAGATGGAACGAAACGGTGTCCAAGCTACGGCCATGAAAAATCCAGAAAACAATAATCGGGACGGAATGATAAACGGGTGACGGCCGATTTTCAGGGCGAAATTATTTTTCGGAGGAGGGAACATGGGGGAAAAGGAGTCGATGCTCGTCGAAACTTTCAATTAATAGTCCGTTCTCAAACTGTCACACGCACTTGAATGTTTTTATCCGTTATCAACGTGAATTCGCGTACTAGTCAAAATTTCACTATAAGTCGATAAAACGTTTTCGACTGGGTAATACACGACTGAGAATTCGTGTCGATTTGTTTCATCGATACGTGGGTATGCGAACGAAGGGCTTAATTTTGAATTCCATAAGACCCGAAGTCAGAACAAATTCATTCTTTTTGGAATATTACTAATATATAGAATTATACACTGTCACTCAGAACTCTACGTAGACATTTGCTTACCTCTGGCAGAATGCAATTTAATTAGAAACATCAAAGACAATTTTTTTCTTTATAACAATTCCCTGTAACAATTTCTTTTAGAAAAATAGGGCAAGATTTGCAAGTTGCTTAATGTGAAACGCCTGAAACTTTCAGCGTACGATAGGTCTTGCTAAGTTTACATCGATCTTTCAGCGTCCAAAAAAGTTCTCAGCTAGAGGCACGATTAATTAAAAAGCGTCTGCCTGGCTAGTACTATAATCCAATGCGACGGGATTATCGGTGAGCACTCGAATCTGTAAAATAAACCTTCGAGTGAACTTAAAACGCGAACGAAAAGAGAGGGCCGGGCAGATTTGAGGGAGAGGGAAAGACGAGAAGTCCGTTCCGCTGATTGAATCGAGAGCTCCGCGATTTATCGACAACGCGCGAGGGACAAATAAACGAAGGGGGAAAAGGTAGAAGAACGAAAAGGGAAGTCGGGTAGAAAAAAAAGGGAATCGATGGAAGGACAGCTGTAACGAAACGATAATAGCGCTAATTGATGCGCCGACGAATCGATAAAAATCGGACGGATGAACGGGTCACCGTGGTACAAGAATTGGGTGCACGCGCGAGAATCGTTGTTTGTCGCTGCAACGAGATACAATTTATGGTCGTCAGCTATTCGTCGTAATCACAATGTCCCGTGTACGCGACTTGTTTTTCCAGAGTTCGAGGCCAAACGCTTTCCATCGACAACGAGTTTCGAAATTTCTGTTTGTCGCCTAACTATTCGCCGATGTTTTATTGGCTGTATGGTAACTATAACAGAGATTTTAACAGGCGAATAAGAGATCTGGAAAATAAAAATATGATAGACTATGTTTAGACTCTGCGTTTTCATCAAGTAGGTGCAAAAGTTATACAAAACCGTTCTTTTTCGGATTGGACTATTCCTTGGTAATAAAATTTCTGTGGAACTGAAACGTCCATTGAAATCATTACAACATTCTTTGATTGTTTAGAAATGAAATAAAATTTATCTGTAATTGTATGATTAGCTTCTAATGAGAATGATATTTTATTTTATAATTCTAAATATATAGATTTATTAATTCTAAATAAATACAATGTGGCGGCAATTGACAGCAAATACCAATACCGGACGACACCAACTAGTGTCGGACGACGACAGTGCAGTGGTTAGCGCCTTACGTTACGAACGTTCGGGATCCGGGTTTCAAATCCCGGTGACTGTAGTCCGATCTTTCTTTCCACGATTCTTAAATGAGAAGAAAATGTAGCTGTACCCCAGCAGCGACATCTACATCTATCTCGGCCTCTACAGCTAGCCGTACAGGCAGCCACAACTATCACGATCTATCCACCTCAACAACATTGACATTTTAATTTATTTAGTCCCAAATATCATTTAGTAATACTTTCATATCACTACAATAATTTGATACTATGAAAATCAAACGTAAAACTTGGAGAAAAATTGCTTTATTTGAAAATAAGGAAATGTGGTAATGTTTTTTTTGTAACTACTGCAATTGCGAGATTAATTTTCTCAAACCATTAGAACCAAGGTGTGGAGAATGTTCTTAATGTTTCATAACATAAAGTAACGGCCAATTTTTGGGTTTCCCTTCACAAGCATCCTCCATCTCATAACAATTATTCCTAACGATCTCCCAATGGTTGCAATATAAAATCAGTAAGAACCGATAAGAAAGGAAGGAAAAGGAATTAAAACCTTAAAATCCTTTAAGAAACTAGTCAGCAGTTAAACTATCGAACTTGAACGGTCAGCACAGTGGGTTGGCGTGTCGAGAACTCGTTTCTCCATGTCGATGGAGGTAAAATTTCGTGACGACTTTCGTCGACGGGTTTCGAAAGCGACCACGTGGCCACGGTCGAGTTAAGCTCTGGAAAAGCTTGGAAAACGCCGCTGACTGCGGCTTCCCGTGGCAATAAATAAAGCTGATAAGCCGGCCACGGTGTTTGCGAACGTTTTATTATTACTTTTCCATCCCATCGCCATTATTCTTCATCGTTTCCATGTCACGATGAACGATCGGTCCGGAGCCATTGCTTCGATTTACGACGAATATCCACATTTCTTCGATCAGTATTTCTTCTTTCTTTCAAATGCTCTAGGCTTGTTTTTGCATAGTAACAATATGCTAAATCTGAACAATATCCGATTAATATCATATAAAAATATATTTTGGGGAAAAAATATTGTCCCTCAAGTTTTTAACTGTTCTAACTCTATCTTTCAAGAACAACTTACTTAACTAACCCGCGTGTATCTCATTGATCTAAAGAAATCCTAGAATTCATTACAACCTCGTCTGTGCTATTATTAGTCCTCGTCGTTTCCCTGCCGAACAAACGTTCACGCGAACTCTCGGTCTCCATAACTCGGTATCATTAATAATGATTTTTTCTATCGATACGTGCTCTATTTGCTAGTTGCTATTATTCTAGCATAAAATTCTATATAAATTGTAATTGTTTTTAGTATTTTTTATATAACTGAACCAAATAATCGGACGGTCATTCGACGTTTCTTATTATACTGGGACAAAGAAAAGAAAGGAATCGTCATGTGCGTTAAACAAAGGCTCTTTGCAAACGGTGATAACAACGACGTTAACGGCGTTTCACCGGTACCAGATTTTCGGTGGCGTAGCGTGTATCAAAAGCACGTGCTCTCTTGCGCGGCGAACAAAAGTAACGCGGTACATAAAAGCGAAGAGCGAGGTTTTGTTTTCCCGGCACGCAACAATTCGCTGTTCGTTGCGACATTTTTCGAAACGCGCCTCGAAACCATTTTTTTAGTAGTTATGGAACGCGACGGTGTGGCCGGTTGACGAAGAATGAGTTTCAGTCGAGGAATTTTACGATTATGCCGAATGCGTTTCTATCGTGAAGTGTTAAAATTTGAAACGCGCTCCGTTCGGATTAATTCTGTTAAAAAAAATGGCAAGAGAACAACGCATGGTTGAGCGGAACAAAAAATGGGATTTGGGAAAAAATTTTTACATAAAAAAATTGCATTGATACTAGAACAATACCTGCAATCTTTCTTTTTGTAGTAGTTAAAATCATGTAGCTGCTTTGATTTTATACTTTTCCATTTACTTCGTGAAACATCTGTTTCCTCCAATCCTTTTGTAGCGTGCGCCTATTACGCGCACGTATATCTGATATCGATGACACTGCGTTGTATGACTTGTTACTCGCCGAATTAACCTCTGATAACTGATTCACTAGAGTGTAAATGTGGAGAAAAATGGTTGAATGTGTGAAGAACGATCAACGACACCAAAGGTTATACTTCTCCGAACAATGAAGTTTCGAATTGTGCTTGACGGCTGAGACGAGATTTGCGAATGCTTAGTGCAGATGATTGTGCGATACGAAACGACTGCTGCGACGCGATTGTCACGTAAAATGAAAAAAGGAAATCGAAGATGAAAAGAAAAATAACATATAAAAAAATAAAAAAGAATTTATTTAACACTTGGTTTACACTAATTACGATTTGCTTCTGAACTCTAGTCATGACTTTCCAAGACTGAAGCTCTTACAATTTGACTTTTGATCGGATCTATTTCTTTTTCCTTTGCCACCCCTCAATATCCTCACTATCCACGCGTTTGTTAGGCGTCCGCGACCTTTACCACGCACGCCTTCTTCCCGAACATTCAGCAGAAGGACCGTTGGGATGTTGATGGCTCATTAGGCACTTCGGCGATATACATTGTCGCCGAGTGCCGCCACATCTTTATCTCCGTCATCAGTCCATCGAATTGGAAGTGTGCCGGTCGTGACACGATCTACGACTGAACGTTACGAATGCAGGTCACGAAACACTTCGATGCATGTACCGAACGTTAACGATATACTGGTCTGTAAACGCGTGTTGATGCTACTTGCAATTGAAAAACTCGAACAACTGATTGTTCACTGACTAAGACGACTCTTCCCTTCGTTCCACGAATGCTTGGAGATACAGTTTACGGTTGAAGATCTCGCTCAGAACTGTCAACTGATCGTCACGGCTGATAGAACGGATTCCTCTTTCACGATCGCTTGAAGTCGTGTCCACGAATGTGTCACGTAAAATAAAAAAAAAAAAAAAGGGAAATTGCAGATGAAAAGAAATAAAATATAAAAAAATAAAAAGAGAATTTATTTTTGAACACTTGGTTTACACTAATTACGATTTGATTCTGAACTCCGGCCGTGACTTTCCAAGACTGAAGCTCTTACAATTTGACTTTCAATTGGATCTGTTTCTTTTTTTCTTCGTCACCCCTCAATATCCCCACTATCCGCGCGATTTTTAGGCGTCCGCGACCGTTGCCACGCACGCCTTCTTCTAGAACATTCGGCGGAAGGACCGTTGGGATATCGATGGCCCATTAGGCACTTCGGCGATATACATTGTCGCCGAATGCCGCCACATCCTTATCTCCACCATCAGTCCATCGGGTTTGAAGTGTGCCGGTCGTGACAAACGCTTGAAGATGTTGACGAGACGAGAAAGACAACTGGAAGAACTGTTAACTAGTCGTTGCGACTTATGGAACGATTCTGTCTCTACGAACGCTTAAAGATGTTGATGAGTCAGGAAATGCAGATGGGACTGCATTCTCCGAAAGCTGAGAGATGGAAACGGTTCTTTGTTCAACGTCTGGTGGAGATGTTACCGTAGAAGGGAGATAGTGCGAGACCCTTCTCTCTGAAAGTTGAGAGAATTAACTAGTCTTACTTCATGTCTAATGGAGATGTTAACGATTCGAAGACACGGATGACGCTTAACTAATCGCTTCAAATGATTAAACGAGACTGAATCTCCGATCGATATTCACAGTTGAACGTTTGGAACGAGATTGCTCGCACGCTGATTTGTTTTCATTGAACGCAAGAAGAAGGGTAATCAGTATACTCGCTCGCATTCACTGACCTTCCGTGCGCTCGAAACGCAGAGGATTCTTAGAGGGAAGTGTGTAAGCGATACTTGGAGGAGCGTGACGCTTCGATGTTATTAACTCGTACTACTAGGGGCGCGGTACTTCGTCCGGGTGACGCTCGACCGATGGCATCATTATAATCCACAAAATTAAAAATACAACTTCGGAAAAAACCGCGTTTATGACGCACTTAGCTATAGAAACTACGATGGGCATAAAAAATTAAAAATACTGTCTGTTACGCCACGAGGCGTACCATAGGCCGTATTCTAACCGTCGCTCGTGGCACTACAGTGTCGCAGACAGATCGTCTTATCTGACTAACGAAAAATATACAATGTAGCGACAAGCGCATAGTTCATCAAGCAGCGAGTTCTAGAAACGTTGATTCGTTTAACGTGACCGTTATTTCATATATACAAAGAAGGTGGCATACGTGATCATAGGCGTGAATGGTGGCGTGACCCGAGCGTAGTGGAGGTCGTCTCCGAGAGAAGACAAAGAAAAAGATCGAAGGGCAAACAGTATCATTTGAGGATTCAAACGGAATGCAACGAGAGATTCTGACGAATAAAATTAAAGTTGCTTAGTCTAACGAATACATCAAGAAATATTATAAAGTCGGGTCGAATTCCTGTATCAAACACAATTATAGTTGTTAAACAATTTGTGGCGTGTTCATTATATTATTTTAAATATTGTCAAATATACAAGTTTATGTTAACCCTGTTAATTCAGTGTTAAACTCATTCTAACCACCTCTGTTATCTTAATCGAAACAGGGGAACGACTAATTCGCGGTGTCGATTATCCGAATCGTAGCGAGAATTTACGCCTTTCGCTGACGCGTTTTCCTCATGACCGCGTCTCTCCGCGAACGGTCATAACACTGTCCCGCTCTCTAAAAGTCTCTTGACTGCGAAAGTGAGAATCATAAATTACATTCGTAAATCCTCACGTTTTTGTTCCTTCGGACGTAATACCTTTCCTCGTTCGTTTTTTAATTCGATAGTTAATAATGTGATCAAAACCTAACATAAAGATTATTTCTATAATACTGTGATTCATGTTATCAGGTTGAGAAATAAAATTTTAACTTGGAAATTCAACCTTTCGAGTGCCTTCCCGCTAACACGAAAGGGGAGGATAATATTCAAGAAATACTTTGGCAGGCACTTTTTAAGGAAATTTCATCGTTTATTCGTCTCGAGGCTTGACAAGACAAAATAGAGTGGAATTAAACGAGCCAGGGATCCTAGACGTTCGGCGGTTTATGTCATACGCGCTGACAATTCGAGCGGAGCACTTTAAACTTCGTCAATTTTTCACCCTGCGGAAATTGAATACCCTCTTCTCTTACTTTACGTTCGTCGTCGATGTGTCGTTGTCTTGATGAGACCTTCCTTGTGTCTGATGGAAATCAAAATTGAAACGAACGTTCATTAGGGTCTCTTATATAGGGTCTCCCGTAGCCTGTAAGGCTTTTAACAAACTTGTTCCATATATTCTATAGACGAATCATTGTATTAGCTTTTTTTAATAAATTTCGACGTTCCTTCCTTTTGTCATACGTTTGGCACAAAAGTACAGAAAAACATTAGTACGTTTAATAACTAGATTGCTGGTATTTATGCAAATTCGTACTCCCATGAAAATAGTTAAAAGGCTAGGATTTAGGCAAAAATTTGTTTCACTTATTCAAGATTGTAACGAGTGCTGTATTTTGGGTATTTTCTACACTTCTACGTATTATGTACAGTCTATGCATTCGTGCATATCAATCAAATTTATAAATATAAACGCATGAATTCATAAAAATCCGCAGTATATTAATATCTATCGTCCTATCTCATTTACAAACTAACTTTTCATAATTTCGAAACTAATATTTCAAAAATTAAAATTCACTGTCATTGAAGTTATTTAAATTCAAGTTTAAATTTAAGTTTGAGAATTTTTTAAATGCTTGGTAACGAAATCTTCAAGTCTTTCTATTAATAGACATGAATTTTGATATCATGCCACAGAATATTCTTTAATATAAACATGCTGATCTCTCCAACTGCTCATTCGTGAAAGTAGTAATTTTTCAACGCAGAAACTGATTCATTCTACAATCTTTATACAAAAGTTTTAGTTTCTGTAAAACTGGCAATAAAATATAGAATTTTTAAAAGCAAACAACAAAGTGAAGACAAGATAGGCGAGAAACATGGACTGTAAAATCGCATCGGCATGGTACATATTTCTCGTGGTATGTGTTACATTATAAATAATTAAGTCCGTTAATGACGATATGTAAATACTATGATGGCAAATACTCCTGCGATACGCGATATATTTATTTGCTGTTCCGGTTTGGTTAATTTACGCAAGAGGTATTAGTACGCTCATTTCGTGTTTCAATTACACACGAAACATTGAAGTTAGTGTCATTGGACATGGAACGTTCATTTGTCTTCTTTTAAAGTGAAATATTTTTTTAAAAAACGTTTTTCAAAAATTTATTTCGAATAAAAGGTGTATTAGTTTCGAAGGGACGAAGAGCGTGTTTTGTTGAATCACAAAAGTCAATTTTTCGATGCTTTAGTTTCAGCCGGAAATTCTTACGTCTGTATGTGTCCAGTGGTTCTGCGCTATCTGTCTATTTTTCCTTCGTGAAAACTTCGCGTATTTTCGGATGCACTTTTAACGAAGGTATTGTCGCTAGAGAAAGTTGACGATGAAATGGCTGTCTGGCCTTGTTTATTGTTTATTATATTAAAGTTATTTATTGGAAACTAACGCCTTTCGCGAAAATAATTTTGCTATTTCCATGTGCTAAACGTTTACACGACAATGTTTTTTCTGTGTTAGCGCAGCTAGCTGTCACAATTTCATTTCTAGAAATTTAGAATAAATTGTTAATTAGGAATGATGTTTCCTGATTAAATATATACGAAACATATTTTATTGATAGCGAGTTGATGTGAATGTACTAATATTAACAGCTATAATAATTAAATGATCATTATGCAACTGTGTCCGTTTGTATTTGGTTTACGAAATGATATTAAAATTAACTGTTTCATTACTAAGTTGTTATAATGCAGAAATAAACATAGAATGTTCTCGAATTAACTGTAGAGACTTAATAAGGATTTAAATCTTATGCAATTATTAATATTTTTATACCGACTTTAAAAGAGCAGGAAGGTACTTATTGTCATTGTAAACTTTCTTCTTGCAAAAATCCAATTTTTATATATGTCTATTACTCAATATTGAATTGAGTTATGGGAATGAAACTTTTCGTATCTTCTACGGATAGGCCACCGATTGCTCCCATTTGCAAAATTTCTTCAATTTATTCATTGTTAACTATTGTTATTGCAACGAATTAGTTGCTCACCAATTTAGTTTACGTGTGTTCAGTGATTGCTCTGCAATTGTTGGACTGACGTCGAGATGATTCTGAGCGCTTTAAAATTGCGCTTTTCAATATAGATTTCAACTCATGTTTGCGTCGCAGGAAACATTGTTCTGCGAATTTGTTTTCGGGCATAAGTCTACTATCATTGCGACATGACATGTGACACGCTATTAGGTTATGGAAATATCCTACTCTATCACTGTTCAAAGTATAATATCGGTGCAGAATACAACTGGTTTATTTCTTATTCGCATTCGGGGCTGGACAACAATCCACGCAATTTTGTATACATTAATAAGAATCAAGGATTGAAATAAATAATAAAGAGATAGAGATAAATTGAGAGAAATAATAAATAGATAGAAATAAATTATCGTCTTATTAATGACAATAGAAACCATTTTACGTTGGCTCTGTAACATTAATTGCACTACTAAAAAATGTGAAATAAAGGATATTTTACCAAAAATATTACCGATTTTCTAGAGCGCTAAAAAATATAGAAAATTCTTTATTTTATTCATATTTTATTCGACACTTATGCAATAACGATTGCATTATCCAACTAAACCGCATACTCGGTATAATCGGTAATATTTTTTTGGCAAAAGACCTTTTATCTACTAATTGAATTAATAGCTTTCCGACAATGCTTATTAATACAAGTCGTCTCCTCTTGTAACATTGTCATATTTAATAAATTAAATCTCTCTTTCTCGAGACGACGATTTATTAAATTCACCAGCTATTTCATTAAAGTCCCATTAAACCGACTAAATTTTCATTTATTATCCTCTTCATTGAACAATTCGCACGAATGAGAAATTTCCTTTGTAAAAAGGAATTAATCTATTTCTGAAATCGTGCACGCCAGTTTCGGCTTTGAACATCGTCGATATTATTTCCCAGGAGAATCGTTGAATCAATTATATAAAACACTCTATAAAAAGCTCACTTCCATGTGAAAATAATCATTGAAGTTCAACAACAAGAGGTACTGAAGCTAAACAATAATAATAAGGAATACGGTTTTAACATATGATCTTTTACCATTTATATTAAATGCAATCTTGCAAGAAAAATATAAATAATGATTCGCTACAAAGTAATATCTGAATGATTGATCAGAAGACGCATCTTTGCACTTAGAGATGGGAAAGAAGTGCCAAAGATAAGAAATTCTTGGCAATTCTCGAGAAGGTCGCTCTAAAACCTTTGCAAATTGTCTACAATTCATTAATTATATTGTACCTCACTTGAAATATGCTTGTGTCATATTTCACGCTATGGTCCCCTTATCAATCCAAATACATCCAGATTATTGTAATAACTCAACATAAATTCCTGTCATTTATATCACGTGCAGTTGGTTACCCAATTCGGAGGCGGAACCATAATTGGAGAAAGATTGCTGATTTTTTTTTCTTTTTTTAAACCATCGATAATCACATTGACAGTCCTCTATTACTTCAACATACTAATTTCAATGCTTACTTGTTAATTTCTTCTCCGGTAATCTCATTGATAATTTTTGTGATCCCATAAATATAAATAGTATTAAATGTAGTAATATATGCAAATAGTACATCCGAACGAGTCGATTCCTTGCCCGAAACTTACGATAAGTTAAGATGATCAATGTTGCAGTTATTTAACTCCTAACATATTATTATAATATAACCATTCTTATCCGCCATTCTTTTTGTATCTTTTTTCTTCTATGTTTATATTTCTTTATTTTTTCATATATTTATATCCTCTTAATTTTCCTCTTATTTATTTTGTATTTATTATTCATTATTGTAACTCCTTTTCTTCCTTGTACTGTAGAACTAGGTGCCGTGATTTGCTAGATAAATAAATACAAGATTTTTGGAAAATTTATCGTATTCACACAAACACTTCTCTGAATACCGTCACATCTTTACCCAACAAATTCTTCTAATACAAAGTCCTAAATTTCGATAAAAAATTTCCCTTATCCTTCTCTCGCTCCCGACTTAATAAAAATTCCCTATGCGATACTTTCCAGAGCAAGAATTCCTTGCATGTTAGTCCATAAGCTCATTATCAAAGTGGTTGAAGGTCGATTCGGACTTGGATGTTACCTAGTCAGCGATTCGAGGAGACGAGAGCAGGAGTTTCATGGATAAAGAGAAATTGGATAGGTTTGGCAGGGCATCAGCAAAGGGCTGTGGGTGTACGCGTGGTAATTAATGCCGCTGCATCGCTGCGGGCCAAGAAGCCGAGACACGCCGTTGGTGCAAGCCAAAACCAAACATTCCTAGAGTCGGTATATGGCGTACTAGGGTTATCTCGGTATTAGTTCGACACGTACCAATTATAAGCTGGCACACGAAACATTTCTAACGCACTTCGGGGCTGGAAAGTCGCAAAACTCAATTTAGCGAATGGTCAGTTAGCTTGAAAACGATGGGTTCGGCGTTTGGAATTGATTGGTAACGTGTTAAATTCTAAAATTACTGTTCCGTAAAAATGCAGGATACGTGATTTTTCACATTTTGTTTTCACTTGTGTCCTCCATATATAGACTGATTAAAAAAATACACAAAGGAATAATTTTTTTTTGATAATATACACACTGTAATGTTTATCAAGAGGAACATGTGACGAAGCTTTGTTCGATATATTGCTTATTGAAAGATAGCGATTCATTATAGGGGAAATGAAAATTTGAGCAAATCGTCGAATTCGATTGTGGCGGATCGGTACCAACAGGACGCCGACAGGTCGAGGCATCAACGCGGCGCAACACCTCCCGGGCGATCCGCGGGTACCAACCGTCAACACCAGAGGGCTACGACGACAGACGAGTCTGTCCATCTCGCTAGTAGTCGAAATACGGTGTCATGATACAAATACAGCACCTAGCGAAACTCCCTGTACGTCTAAGGCAGGGACTACCGGGCATAGCCTTACTGACGAGTCCACCGGTAGTCCCGGGACGAAACGCAAACTCTTTTCATCTTGCAGCGACATCTCCGCCACACGATCATTGAGAGCAATGCGAATTATCAACTAGGTAACGATCAATCAAGTTGCAACTGGTCGCTTGATGTCGCGAACCTTGAACGCTATTAACGCTCAAGGTGGAGGTAGATTAAAGATGCAGAGTAATGTCGTGTTTAGTTGGTTTATTTGCACTCTGTTTAATATAAACTGAAGAGTTTATACAAATGCTGGTTCGTGTAGAGTCTCTCTTGCTGACTGTGTGATGAAGACTGTTTGGAGACTGTCGTCTCTTGAAGCGCCTGGTCCTTATATTCTAACTCTCCCTCCAGGGGGTGCCCTTCTGTCCATGTGAGGTGGGAATCTATTCCTATTCAATCTTGTGACTGTTAAATCATCGTAGGCGTATTTCATCTGGTGTTGATGGTTAACACCAGATGCTCAATTTAAAGTGGACCCATCGAGCACTTAGTGTGCCGATTAACCTCTTGACGAGGTCGGCACTGTAAATTTTACAACTTGTAATTTGGAAATTTCAAACTTCGCAGAAAAGGCAGATGTACTGTCCATGTCGTAAACTGTGGTCCACTCAAAATTCCGAACAGAGAGAGTACGACTACTTCTGAAACTCACTGCATTTGAAGTCTATAGCATTCATTCAGTAACTAAACACTTGTGTCAACATCAAACCGACAAACCGTGTCACAGTTACATTTCATTTCTCCATTGAAGGTATTGCTTATCTAGCGCCTACTTTATTTTAATCTTCGCGCGTTTGTATTGTCAAAGTCCCGAATCTGGCGAGCGTTCTAATAACTTAATAACCTACTGACTAACTCTGCGACCAGATACAGCCAGAGAAACGTGGGGTGTCATGGGACAAAACAATACAAAGTGAAACTTGGCGATTACAGCCAGTATCTGATTTAACCCAATTTATCTGGCCTCGTTGTTCCCCAAATCTTACATAAGCTTCCGTTCGCGCCTTGTTGCTCCGTTCGAATTGCGCATATACAATAGGCACAAAAGCCAGCCAGTTTGCAAGATGAATCGAGCTAATTAGAATGTTGAGACTGGATCTTTAGTAGATAGGACACGCGCGACTTCTGTAGAATTTTAAGATGTGGCAGATAATGCGTGCGAAGATCGTTTGATGGATGAAAAAACATTTGGTATGAATAGAATTTACTTGTGTCTTGAACTTTGTTTCCAATAATCGAATATTTAAGCCACGGTATCCACGTACTAGTTTCAAACTTTGGAAAGGCGACATTTCATGTGTAACGACCTAATACTTTCTTTTTCTCGTCGTTCGTTTTTCTGTGTCCCAGGACGAGTGTGAAAGTTAGCAAAATTGTTTCAACGGTCAGTTTGAGTAAAAAATATCATATGAACGTAGATTCTGTTCACAACACTTAGATAGTTGTAACAGCTCAAAGTTTTGCTACTCTCGTAGCAAGAGTGCAAGTTTATTTCACAGTATTGCCTGTATTTCAGCTTGAAAGACACATTTTGGACATTTTTTATAAAATTCAACTGGAAATGGATGATATTTCATATACTTGTGTGTCTCATGCAACTGGGATCGAAAAAATGTCAGAAGACAAATTGAACGATTTACACATAGGTATTGATATATTAATTTAATGCATCCGGAAAGGAAAGATGCGTTTGAAACAGTACAACTACACACTCTTTTTTAAATTGCACCATATATCTTTACACGCACCAATTGGTGCATATCCTCATACATCATTTCTTTGCTTTGTTTAAAAAAAAATTGTGATCATTCTTTTATTCGAAATATAATGATTCGTATCGCCAATACTAGAACAAAGTAACAGTATCTATACCGATTTTTGTTGTGAAAAAGAAAAACTAATATTGTGAGATCTATTTTCTCGTGTAGTCGTAACAATCAAGACATTGTTCATGCCAAATCGGCCATTTATTTGCCACTGGTTACATAGCGGCACGCTCAGTTTGAAAGAGTAATTCCGACTACATAATACTCATTGAAAGGGGAAATAGAGAAAGAAATCGAATGTAGACTGTCTGCCAACTCGATCGTTCTCGCTGAGATGAACAGCTCGCTTTGTGGACGTAGTTCATCTGACGTTGAATATCGAACTAAAATAAGCAGAACAGTTGTAGATTTTTACCTCCACGTTCGAAATTTCATACACTTTCTTCCCATAAAAGCTTGTATAACTTTCAACAGGAAATACATCTAGTCACTTTGTAAACGTTTAGTTATTCTTGTTTTCATTATTGTAGATCAAAAATTTGCTAATTTAAATCATTTTTATTTGTTTACGTGAAATGCAGAATTATTGAATATAACGTATTGAGATAATATTAGTAGAATATATAGTATAGGATATTAAAGATTATTATAGCTATTATAAAAATTCTATTAAAGTATTTATATAAGTGCGAGGATAGCAAAACAATATTATTTCGCTTTATAATATTGTAGTCAACACTTTTGTTCAATTTCTAAATAAAAGCTAACATAAAGTTTCACTTCCTCTTTGCTTTCATTGAAACAGTAAGTCGTACAAATTTCCTCGTTAGAACATTACTACCATTCTCATCGGATCCGCGTGTTTTTTCGTTTAACTTCGTGGAAATCGACGATAGCGCAAATAATTTATATTTAATTTACGTTTTATTTACAGTTTCGTAAATATTTATAAAATTATACCACGCAACGCTGTATGTCATATCATTCTTTCAAATCTCGACACATATCTGATTATCACAAAATCTTTTCAAAGAACGTTACTTTACAATCATATATTTTTTAATTATTTGAAATACATGCCATACCACGAGAATAAATAGTTTGAATATTGCGAATAATATTGAATATGAAAATGTTGTTTGGGACAATTCAGACACACACACACGCATAGAAACATTTAATATTTTATATTGTACATCCTCTTTAATAAAATGTCTTTTATCTAATTTTGTCTTACGAGTGTATTAACGTTTTTATTACGAAGAAAATTTTGAAAACCTACGTGTTGCATCGCAGTCAGTGATCTAAAAAGTTTTATGTATTGTAAATATTATGTATTTAATTCGCATTGTTAGCTAATGAATAAAACACGGCGAGTCTCAATTTTCACAAATTTCTCACGATTCTCTCCATTTTCTGAGGAATTTCTCCAATTTCTCACCAGTTGAATTGATATCACTGGTACACTTTCTGTCAGTGCAAATAAAGTTCCTACAAGATCGGAAAATAACGAAGCACAGTTCCGAAAAGAGCACAGAACTTTCGTGAAATAATTATCGTTGCTTACGGAGAGGATTTTAATCGCGTAATAGTTTCACGAGAGTGTTCGCTAGGCTGGTATCTTTGTTCGAGTCCGAGAAAGGGGACACGTGTTCCGTAATTGCAGGGAATTTTTCCTAATGAAAGGCCGTGCTGGTCAAAAAGATCCTAGAGCCGAAAGGGGTGACGAGAATTATAGAGAGAATCGAGGCGCTTGCAAGTTTGATGGAAGCGCAAAGTGCCAGAAACCGCGTCGTGTACGATGCAATATCGTGGAACATTTTTATCGAACATCCTCTAAAAGCACATAGATCAACGTGTTAATAGTGGAAACTATTGGCGATCAATTACAAGTAAGATCAATCCTGTATTTCTATTAGGACCACCTCGCGACTAACTTAACAACAAATTATACGAATGAATAAACTATGACAGTTTACGAACGATAAATATTTTACAATATTTTCATAATTATTTGCTAAATCATATTATAGGCCGTGTTACAAAAAATTACCAGCACTTTCTCCTTCTTACGTAATTATATATAGTATAAATCCTCTTACGGTATCGTTAATAACATTGATGCTAGATAAAACAAAAAAAGAAAAGAAGAAAAATCAACTGACAAAAAGGGACGCGCCAGTACAGAAAAAAGGGAAAGAAAAATTTTTAAAATCCCGTCCTGTATGCGCGACACGTGGAATAGCTTTTTATTTAGCCAGTCGATTTAAACGGGACGAAGGGTCGAGGATCGATCGGTTTTTCTCGTGGCTAAATCCCTGTCGTGATGCTATTGAGAATGGTCGGGATTCTGGAATGGATTTCAATGGAGCTAGAATGCCACCGCTTCTCCCATGGGTATCGCGTTTTGCGGATCCGCCTTAACGAACCGCGTACTCAGTTTGCCGTATGAGTGTAGTTAGGCGTTAACCCATCCACTGAGGATCATTACGAGCGGCAAATAAAAAGGACCCAGTCTCTTACCCCTTTTCAAGGACAAGTGGAAAATCCTGCCGGATGCAAGATGGACGTTGATCCCAGAGTCTCCTGAGGAGACTTTCAACGTAATTCGCCTTCAATTTTCAATTTTCGCAAACACTTTCCCTCTGTAACTTTTTGCAACTGCACGTCTTGTACACAAAATTCGCTCGTTATTCGTTAGTACAGTGATATCCAAAATTGTGTATGCATTTTGAAGGCACGCACGTTTGTTCAAGGACTTTTACACGTATGTTGCGGAAATTGGAAATTAATAGAAAAGATATAAAATATGTAACGGAATACAAATTAATAATAAAAAGAACATAACTAAGTCTGTAGGTAAGTCAATCTTATATAATACTAATCTTACTTTTGTTTTTAAGATGTATATCTACTATTGACTTTCGCTGTATATATGTATATGTATATATATTAGCGCATTTATGCGTACGCGTGTATACGTGAAAATGAAAGTCGCGAAAGCTGGAATTTAATTTGAATTCAATTTGTTAGTAGCCAACAAGGTGAATGACGGTGAACGATACTCGACGAGACTAATCCGATCCGATTGGATTGAAGCGTTTAGAGTGAATAGGGTGACTGGGGAAATGAGAAGTTAGAGAATTATTGGTTTTTAATCTTCTTAAAGGTAAAAGTTCTTCTTAAAGTTCTGAAAGTTAGAAAATGAAGTAAGATTTAACTTTCTTTCGATTTTTTGCTTTCAGTTAGTTGCGTGTTTTAGTGGAGTTGAAACTTTAAATCTCTATAGCAATTCTTACGTTTGGATTAAAATTCTTCTTCATCCATAATTAAACACCAATGAAATTGCGAATTCACGATGCATTCCACAGTCCACCGTACGAACTCATTTGTCTCTAATTTCCAGATTTTTAATCGCATAGAGCTAAACAATCGCTGCTTAGTTTTGTAGCGGCAGATAAGTCAGAGGCCGATGCGAATCGAGAGCGACTCATGTGGTTGTTTTGCCTAGGAACATTGACACCGTCTTGTCGTACAAAACGTAACGATAATTAAACTCCGGGCAAAACAATGTTGCCGCTACGTGCAACCGTCAACCGAAGTTGATTTTAAACTTTCCAGTACTCCCCTGATCAGTATAAATAAACGAACACGATCGTTAAGACAATTAGTATCGAGTAATCTTACAGCTATTAATATCGAGCGAACGTATGCATTACCTTGTATACGCATATCGAGCAACACTGAGCGAACGACAACTAACTCTGTACTGCAAATAGTTTTAAATATATTTGACTGCACTAAGTATCAACTCGTCTCATCACTATATACACCAACATGTTTAATCGTTCTCCACAGTTTAATAGTAGTACTACCTTAATAGTAGTACTTACTACTAATAAACGTACGCGTTTCCAGAAAAGAATATGGGTCACGGCGTGTTCAATCTGCGTTCATTGGTCTGTGCACCGTGCGTACTACGCTTTGAAGTCCAGTACCTCCGTAATCAATTTACGAAATATTGATTTGAAATAAATTTTGCCTTCTACTCGATGAATTTTCCCCACCGTTTGAGTACGCTAAAGAATAAAATTTTATGAAAGAATTGGATATATGCATGTGGATAGCTTATTAGAAGAATTTCTAGAATATTATTAGAGGAAGTTTTACGAGTTTTGAATAATTACTTGATGTTATTTGCTTAATTAGATGGAATATATTAATGAGATGATGATGGAAGATATATATTTAGCCTAAGGAATTTTCTAGCGAATGGAAACTTCGTAAAGCAGTATTGAAACTAGGCAGCAACCATAAGAGGAACGGTGCGAATATTGCACTTCGTAATTTTTAAATTTATCTACCATTTGCAATAGACGCGAGGACAAATGTTTCGCGTATAACTTTTTACTTTCTGTGTTCCAACGTGTACTATTTGTTTGACAAAGGAAAAAATAGTTTTCAATGGTGAAAACAACATTGTTGTAAAAACAAATGGAGAAAATGTTACGATCAATAGCACAATCAAAGTGGACGTAGGTACAATATCTATTCCGAAGAAATTCAACGAAAAAAAAAAGGTTCTAACAAAGCGATGGAAATTCAGATAGCCATAACAAATATTAAAAAAAGATTTTTATTCAGAAAAATGTAATAGTGTGTAAAAATTTCTATCGTTTCTGAAAAATGCCGTGCCTATTTACAGATAAAATTGGCATTGAAAAGCTTTCAAATATTCGAACATCTTATAAATCTAGACGCAGTAGACTACGTCTCTCTGACAATGTATAACTAGTTGTACTTGCAAAGAAACTTCCTAATAGTAACAAAGTTTACCTAAGCAACTCAAAGTCGATCCGACATCTCTCATGGAAGACACACCATGAATATGGCAACGTCTATTAACTCCTGTTTAATACTTACACGACAGATAAACTTGAAAATTCTATGTAAATATTCTACTACTAGCGAAACAACTGTTCTAATAACAGACTTTGACGAAAGTAATTGACACAAAGGAAAGTTATAGAAGAAACGGCTGGAAATATTTGTTTTAAGGAATATTTTATGTTAAGGACAGTTTCATTTGTTATTTATTTTTAAAATAAATATTGCACATTGGGAGCTGACGAGTTAATTGTTAAATTCCAAAACTTTTATTCCGCTATTTTCATTTCTTTCCTGTCACGCAAACAATACTTCGCCCAAGCTGAACTTATCCTCCATTTCACAATCACCATCAAGCTTTTCTTCTCGCCATTCAATTAGCCCTGTATGAAGAGAGCGGTCCATTTCTCAATTCCTCGCAGCAAGTTCAGCTCGGTGACACGAAAAGCGGCGCGGCGTGGTAAACGGAAGCAAGTAAATTGGTCAGCGGTAGAAAATCGGATGGGCAAGTACAGTGACGTGGCACCACGTCAAGCCCCGGGGCGGATTAATTTAAGGGTCAGATAAATCATTCCGCTATCTCGCCGGCTACGGCAAAAACATTTATCTTCCTACTAACCTAGCCGGAAGCGGTGCCTCCGAAACTCGCGGTTATAATCGCCAACGAATCGAGACTTCGTGTTGATCATTATCCGCGAGCAAACACCGGCGATCCAACGTAGGATTTTTCAGAAATCCCCCATGAATCCACGCTGTTGCTTTTGGACAAATACGCCGTGGATTTATAGTCGTGCTGGTTCGTCTTTCGTTCTCGATTTGGGTCATTAATGATTCTGTGGAGAGCGCAGGATTTCTCGAAGCTTTACGAAGTTATAAATGAGGTGGGATATTTAAAAGGATAAAGTTGGCATATTAATTGTTCCGGTAATAAAAAGAAAGGACATGTGAAATTTCCTTTGGCAAATGTGTTTAAAAATTATATGGTATGCCATATATTATTTAAACGTATCGTAGCTCGATATTTTTTAAACGTAGAAAGCTACTTTTCAGAAATGATGTTTTTTAAAGTAACAGAAATAGAACTCCCAGTGTCCAGTGTACAGTGTATAGTACAACTAACTCGTGGGTGGAAAAAAGTTGTTACGATCAATCTACCTCGAGGCAACGTTCTTTCCTTTCAACAGCTCCTTATCAGACTTATTTCGTGACTTTTACACGGCACAGTTTGTTACTGCATACCACGTAATTGATTTTTCCATCGTTCTTGTATTCTTCTTTTTGTTTAGGACGCGAGTCCTCGTTAGCGCCAACTTAAGGAAAATCTTGTAGTTAACGCATGAGAAGCTCCCAAGCTAATTCGAGTAAATTGGAGAATACTGAATACTCGTCTCCTGGTATCTTTAGATCCGTTATTTACAGAGCATCCCCCATTTTCTAACAACATTGTCCCATCGGAAGGACGAGTTCTTGTTTGATGCGACAAATGATTCAACACAAACGTACACTGGGAAAGATACGCCATCCACTGGCAGATATTTTAATTGCTTTGATGTTAAATATGATCCAGAATGTTAAACGTGACAATATATTTCAAAATCACCGAAATCAATGACGTGCAGCCTTACAATTACCTCCTCGTTTTTTCGAGAACAAAACGTTTGAAACACGGAAGAAATTTTGAACAACTTGGCACAAATTATCCGTCAGTAACTAAATAGGAAAAAGTTCTTTACTTTAATTTAAATTTTATAAATTATTGTAATCAATAGTAATCGATATATCTACAAATAACCAGAATGATCTCGTTGCAGCTCGCAATATAAACGACTAAGCAGAAAGCGCCGTGGGCGCGAAACTCATTACTGTGATAGAAAAATTCCAACGGTCTCTAGGGGAGCAGAAAATTCGCAAAAAAAGCTGTCAAGGTTGCCGAGCTAAGCCGGGATTTAGCCGGCACAGTTCACGGCATTAAACGTAACAAGCCGATCCGCGTATGAAGCCGACTGCACGTAGTCGCAACTAGGTAATTATGTGTAAGGCTTAATTACGCAAAGCGGTCGCTAACTAAGATAATAGAATGCCATGTAGCGAAATTAAACTGCACCGACAGAAATTGCATATGGCGCAAAATAAATCAAAATGCTAATGCAAGAACGTAAGCTGCTCGTATTGCATTACTCTTGCGAATATTTTAATTATTTGACAAAAGTAAATTGCAGTTTGAGTTTGTTTGTTTCTTGGGAGTTTCATATGTAAGACACAGAAAACTCAAAATTTTAATTATCACTTGATTAACTAAACTCTTACCGGTTGAAATCATTTATTCGAAAAATTGTCAAAGTAATTGTTCCGCAGCATTAACCGATCCACGAGAAACGTAACTACGTCTTTAATAACACAGGAGTTACAAGGGAGTGGTCCAAAAGACAGCGGAGTCGAATATGTGCATGCAAAATGCGACATGTACCAGTGCACTTGCTCTTCCGTTTCTATTTGACATCGTTGCATTCCATGCATTAAATGTAATACGAAAGAGCGTGCATGCATGCATGAATAGTTCATGCGACCTGAACATTCGCTGGGTCCTCGATGAATCGAGCTCTCTATCTACTCCGAGAGAATTCCAAGTGAGCAGCAAAATCACGGGAACGTCCACGTTCTTTTTCTTGCGAGACTGTCGACGTTATCGAATGTTTACAGTTATTCGATGCATCAGAGAAAATCTGCTTTCGTTTTGTGGTTACGTTCTCTTTGCGAAATGTTACGTAAATACGTAATTTTAAACTTATCTGAAACCGTATTAACAATTATTTTACGTAGTTTCATATTCAGAGAGGATAAACTTTTACTTGATTATCTTTCCGCTTTTCAATCACTTTTCTTCGATCGTTCAACTGTAAGTAATCGGGAAAATCCTATAAAACTCTAGAATATATAGGATATATAGCAATCCTTTGTTAAACAGTGAAATCAATTTCGTCGAGTATATCGCAAGATCTGTAAAAATGTATAGTCAGTCACAAGGCAAACGTACAAGAATTTTTCCAGCGATCGTTCTTCGATCATAAATACTTGGCAGACGGCAGTTTCTCGTCATGCTACGACTCCATTTTACGTTGAAGCGGTCGATTCGATATCCTTCTTGACAGCGAATCATTAATTCAATCGTATACTCCGAAACGTTCGTGTAAAGTCCGACTGTACCGTTAGATAAAATTCGAACGACTGTCACCAAGTTTACTGCCTTCATTTACAGTACTCGCAGCTCACCAATCAAACATAATCCTATTATGATTTTTATGAAAAATCAATGTATATTTAAGAAATTACATTGCAGCATGTGAAACAGCTTATATATAAATTGATTTATTTCGATATCGTTAGATTACCGAAGTTACGTTCTGTAAAGAAATTTAAAAAACGATCGATACTCTTTACGAAGGTATTTGATAGAAACGTGATTTAAAATAAAAACGTTGAACAACGCGTCAAAACGAATTTGTTGATGTTTTCGAATACTGAAGTGATATTAGCGTTTACAATTGCACTGCTGATTCAATCAACTGCTTGATGTCATATTAAACATGAAAAATGGAATAAAAGTTTATATTTTGAATCCCAAATTTTAATCAGATATGTATATTAAAGGATTGATGACATAATAAAATCTACTTATTCAATGATATTATATACTTTTTAATTGGAATATTTTCCAGAGATGATTGACGTATTTCGAATATTTTCAATTTTTTGGAATGAACACAAGTACGTCTAATGCAAGATTTGATTATTTGTTTGATTTAGCAGATAGTTGCTAATTTTTGGTCAAGTAATTTCAAAAACTTATCCAAAACAAGAAAATTTTGTCCTTCGTTCTAACTGTCGATGCAATTGCTACGATACGAACTTCTATTACGATGCCATGCTTCGACCTAAAATTTTACTGAAAATTTAACATCGAAATAGAAAATTCCCTCGTTTCCGGATTAACCGATATTAAATTCTCGTTTGAATGAAAAGGAAAGTGGGCAAGGACAACTAACCAGACATTTTATGGATAGTTGTGTGTTAAGATCTTATTACTGGAAACACGATACTCGTTCACCTGACTGAATTTTACGTACCGTTTCCGTTTATGGGTACGTACGACCGGACAACGTCGTAGTTTTATCCTCCTTAACTAGCTTACACGCGTATACGTACATTTCACTTAGACGCTGCAGCTTTAGCTCTCATGGAAAAAACGATACGACACGCTTGGATCGTAAAAGCGGCCACCGAACGACTATCCGCTATTTTCGTGTTATTTTTCTAGGCGAACAAATGGAATTTAACGACACCATTCTATTTTCTCTATCGCTTTCTTTGTTTTCGTAGAGTTTGCTTAATAGCATAGAAGTTGCAAGAAAGATCGTTCACCGTGCTCCTTCCGCTTCTTGAAGATTGTAAAGCAAGATTTTTTGTTCAGACATTTTGTTTTATTATTTAGTAGGGAAGATTGTTCGTTAAAAAAATTAATATATAAGATTCAAGATATTTAATTTTTGTAACATTGCGTTTTATATTTTTTATACGCATTTTTTCTTAATAAAATTGAAAATTGAAAAGAATGGAAGGTAGATTGCGTAACATTTTAAGAATATGTGTCTCAATGTCTTATATTGAATAAGTGTATGTAGACTCTGCGACTAACTATAATATCGAATGTCTATAATATCGAATAGAACGCCAACACATATCGAAAACGGAAAGAAAATAGTAAGTACGCGAGAAACTATTAAAAACCAGAAAACGTTTCATTCGAAGGAAGGATATGCGTCTCTGAAGAACGAGAGAGCATGGATAATAAATTCATTAACACGGAACTCAATGAGCTAGGATGGAGGACAATAAATCGTGGCACAGACTTATTAGCCTTTCATTTGAATTCACTTTCTTCCATTTTTGCTCCGTTGACCCGAGAGATTCTCAATTTCTTGAAGATGGAACGACTCCGGTCGCTATCTGTGTACTCTGCGGATCGCTACGGCTCTCGTTCGTGCTGCATTATTAACTCGAACTTGTTAACTTCGTTTCACCCTGGCTAGCTGAACGGATCCTTAGCGTTCCTCTCACTTATATTTCCTAACAAATTCTCCTCTCGCTGTTGGATAACCGTTACCGAATCGAGTTCACGCTGTTGCTTGCCACTGATCGTTATTTATCGATACTACGTTTATTATTATGTACTAATGTATTTCTATATGTTCGATTATATACAGCTCAGTCATGATCGTCTTATGAAGAGGAAAGATAGCAGTAATTCGAAGAACATGGACAATGCGTGCAGGATAGAGAGCGAGATTTCTTTGCGATTTCTCCCAGAAAGCGAGAAAGCAACTAAGGGACCAAAAGACGGGAGGAAGAGGAACAAATAGGAAGAAATGCCGAAGGGCGACGGTTAGATAAAAAGGAACGAAGAACGGATTGAAATATATTCTACATCCGTTAGCCTCGAGGCTGCTCGAACTACACACGCTGCTATCCTGTCCTCTTCTCGACACTTATTCCAACCTCCTTTTTTCACTTCCCTGTCCTCAGGTGAAATTTCGTCAATCGTCATCGTGGTACGCCTGGAAAATGGAAAACAACGGAACCAGAAAAAAGAATACGATACAAGAATCTCGTTTGATTTCGATAACATTGCCCGTGATATTTTGTTATAAGCTTTTATATTATTAATTATCAGCGTAAAAAGAAATCAATTGTAATCTGGAATTCAGCAAAAGATAAAAGGGAACCGCGCACAGTTCAATAATATCGTCGATACTTTCCGATATTTATATTAATATTGATAATGCGAGACTCCATTCATTCAAGCATTTCGAGTAACAATTCGAAGAACAAATCCTTGCGTGATTTCATAAATATCTTTAATGGTGCTAAGTGGCAGGGAAACTTACGAAATTCCAATCGCGTAGTCAGCCGATGTAGCCACGAGGAACCATTTCCGGCGACCTTAAGCACCGTGCACGTCTCGTTTTCTTGAGAGAAAAACCATCCCAAGATTTGCCGTTGCAAGCTCGTGAATCCGATTTGCAACCCTTTCCATTTCTCCTTTCCTCTCTCTTTCTCTCTCTCTCTTTCTCTCTCCCTGTCGCTCACTTTTTCTCTCTATCTTCGCACATTTAACCCCCGTTTCCACCCTCGTAGTCTTGTACCCCGAAGAAATATGCACGAAAGAAGCAGACAGTTTTCTCGACATCTTGTTGTTCCTGTCCTTTCTGAATTGCGATACGGAAGTTTAGATGGCACTTGCTGTAAACCTTCCCACGCGCGAAACCATAATTCTTGTTTTTAATTTAACTTTTTCTGAAATGAAAATAATAGAAGGAAACGCGCATGTGTATTACATCTTACAACTAGTGCGTTAGTCGTATTGGCTGTGTTAGTCTAATTAGTTGTAAAGTATATCCATACAGCAGCACATACTCTCACAGCCTGGTCTACATTCTGAGCCACCTTGATCTCAAAAAAAAGCAAGGTAGTTATTCATACATGAACATGCAGAATTTGCATCACCTTTGACGTATTTACATAAAACTGATGCACGACCACATCTTTACACAAGAAAGTAACCAGTATTACTTCCCCTTGTCAATATCTCTTACAGTACAAAAAAGTATAATCATAAAAACAACAAATTAATTCTATATTGTTTGTTTGTTTATAAAGCAATACAAAACTGTTTATCGACATATATTTATCAATTAGGAGGAAATAGAATAGTGTTTAAAGTTGCGTGTAATACATAGTGGAATCTCACTGAATTCAATTACCCTGAACATACAGAATTACAAGGAAAATTGGAAGCTGTCTCGGTTCGGGAAGTCAACTCATTAATTTTCACTCAGTAACTGCTGGTTAGAACCCTTTCTAGATGGCAAATGGTGTGTTAATGCTATTCTCTACAAAGTGTTATTAGGTTTCAGCGCTAACATAGCACTGAAACATTTTACAAAATGATAACGCATTACGTGATATAACTTTCCATTTATTAACTTCCAATTTAACCTAACACGTGCAAGTATTTTCAGTTTTCACTATCCGGTCACGTCGAGAGATGTTAAACGCGAGAAACAGAAAATTGTACACGCCTAAGCAACAATGTTTGCAAACGAATAAAGATAAGAAAGAAAGTTATTGAGTTTTACTTCGTAGAAATTCCTTGTGTTGCAAAGTAAATTTTTGATCAAAATATATATAGAATTTCATAAGTTTTCCAAGGAATTTATGTAGACGAGTATCGTAAAGTTGCTACTATGAAATTTAAAGTAACTCCGCTCTGTGTGTGCCGTTCTAAAATATGCGACGTTTACATTTCTAAGTCATGAATTGACCGAAGCGTGTTGAAACTTGTTGAACTAAAATTTTTATTAATAATGTTAAAATAATGTCAACAAACAGAAATGTCTAAGTGAAACGTTAATATAAAAGGAATATTTAAACAAGTTTTCAAATGGGGTACATCTCATGTATAAGCGAAGACAATTTACGACGCAATCCATAGCCCATACAAAACTAACTACGTAACATCGAAATTAAAACAATTTATATACGAATAAAGGCAGTTCAAGCAAAACGAAAGTAGATAGATCAAGCGGAATCCCTTTCGATCTAATAACGGACTCTAACGTTCAATCATTATACGTCAAAAAATTCCAATGGTTTTTAGTTGACTGGCACAACCAGGTTACTGCAATTGGCGGTTATTCAGCAGGGACTAGATATGCCCGGTGTAGCATGGAAAACGTAATTTCATTGTTTATCCGTGTCCCATGATGGCTGTCAAGGTACACCGAATACATTGGTCACGTTTGCAAAATGCGCGTAAAAAACGGGTTCACTTGGACATAAAGCACGCAAGCTTGGCTAGTTTTAATTTTCCCACTATAAATCAGCCGATTCGATCACTCTGAATTTATTGTCATTAATAATATGCGCACTGTCACCGCGGGCAAGCCAATATTCCCCGTAAAATTAAACGATGATTGTTTTCGACATCAAGATATCAACGATGACACGTATCTGATTCGAAATTAAATTTACGACGACGCGACGCGATACACGAACGGAGATACACAGTGAAAGACAAAAGTATTTCGCATAGTTGATTTACGGTAGAAATATAAAGAGAAATATTTTCTATATTATTACGATATATTCGTCGACGAAAGCTCTTTACCTGCAACAATTCCTAAGTACAAATTAAACAATGATACTGAAAGCACCGAGGGTACACCGTTCGAACAGTGTAAACTGTAGGGAGAACGTTAAGAATCGGTAAAAATTAAACGACGAATCGTTAATGGGTTCCATGAACAAGCGGTTGGGGGTTTAAAAAAAGGACGAGGAAAGCGAAAGGAAGAGAATTTCCTGTCTTGATACAGGCTTAGAATGCTTCGGGCCCAGTCTCAGCCAGGACACCGGTTATTATTTGCTGTCGCTGGCGAAAGTCAGGATGAAGCAGAAAACGGAAAATTATTCAAGCGTGCCTCGACACAATGAGCAAAAAAGATGTCGTCGCCCCGGTGGCAGCAAAGGATGGTATGATAGGGGCGAAGAAGGTTTCGCCAGGGGGTCCAATCTAACGATTTGTGTTTACGTTGGCAGTTGGCGTCCTCTGAGCGATACCTTCTCTTTTTCTTTGTCTTCTATTCACTTTTCAACTAATATAGGCGATCCTCTCGAATAATAATGTTAAAATATTCGCTTTTCTACCTTTAACTAATTTTTCTGTACGAAATTCAGTTAAGAATTGATCGATAATGAAAGTTTGTGACGCGTTCATTTTTGTTCAGGTTGAATTTGCATAGATATCTACCGATCGCCATTAACGAAGTCAGTTCATACCTATTAAAGACGAAAACTTGTCGCTAAAAATTTTTCTCGAATCGGTGGAAGTTATACGAACTCAAGCTTAAATTATTATCGAAGCTTTATACACGATTTTAAATGATTCTGGATTGGACCGCGTTATAGGAGCAGTTTTCGCGCGATTTTAAGCACCGAATGGAAACAGTTTGGTGAATTTACAGTTGCGGCAACGCAACGGCGCGGCGTGAACAATGCGTCCAGTTTTCGAATAAACGCGGAACGAAAACTTTGTCGAGGAGCCACTCCAAGTGTTCTGATTGACCGAGTTTACCAGCGCCACGAGTATTTTACTTTCAACTCGTACACGGTCCTTTTAATTTCCACTTTGATCCGATCAATTTATCGCATCGCTTAGTTTAACTCACCGACATACAAAGTAAATGCGAAACATTCTTCTAATTTCATCTGAAAAATCTACCTTGCAAAATATTTACCAAATAATTCCCCTGAGTTTCTAAAGTAGGATGTAATGTTGTTAAACGCGCGAAAATGTGAAATTACTGTTTTTCGCAGTACAGTATTCAATTAGAGTAACAATCTGACCACGATGAGCTGTATTTTATTTTGTATTTTTGGAAAATTCTCGTTTATTGGTATTAATCAAAATTCTTTTTCTCTTTTGTAGTTACTGTGAAAAAAAAGCTGAATTATATCTTCTGGTACTGAATTATGTAATCGTAAAATAAGCAAAATAACGAAATAGAACCAACAGAAGCTAAACGATTTGATTAAACAGAGTATAATCAAGAATTTTGATTAAATGAATGCAAATATATAACTTCGTTTTAGCAAGCTTAATTCTACACTTTAAATCTTTCCAGTTAAGAAAATAGAAATCCTGCCCATCAAATTATCAAATCCTGTTCTAATTTTTTAGCAGCCATAATTAATATCGTGATCATATGTAACGAAAGTACTCGAAATATTCAAAAGTATTCAGAACGTAATGAAGAAATTTGTGGAAACAGAAAGGAGAAAGAACAAAAATCAACAGAAAGAATGATTTCTTTGGGAAAGTCAAGCGAGATCTTTACGTTGTGTCGTGCTGATATTCCCAGCTGCTGGAAAATATTAAATTAAATTAAATTACGTATGGATGTGACCGTGTACGGGTTTGCTTGTGAAGCTGAGCGGCCGTGCACGTGGCTAGACTGTCGAGAAATTTTCTCGGAAATGTTCATCTCAGTCGGCCTGCTTCTGCTCCCGGAATCTATTACTTTCGTCACTCGGTTTCATTCGAGGAGTTTCGCGATTTCCAGACGACGAGACGCGAGAATTATAATCCCCGGAAGTAGCAACTCGAACGCGACTGAAGTGGAATTTTTAATAGCGTTCGTTTTGTAAAATGCAATTTATCTTCGAACTGTCGGGAAAATATCGGGAGCCTTGGGAATTTTGTTTGCTGAGTTGATAAAAGATGATATCTACATTATGTTCTCGAACCCAAAATTAAATGAGATCAGATTAGGGAAAGTTATTTTAATCGAAGAATAAACATGATAAAATTCGATATTTCCTTTGTTTGGTATAAAATCTATTCTCTGTCGAGAACGCACAACCAGTCGCAAGACCATCAGTGTATCTAATTTTTTTTTTAAAGAGCTCATTGCGCATTTAACTCTCTAGAAAATGTTCCTTCTCGAGCTCCTTCAACCTTTGATCGAGGAACAAACCTCCGCCAGGCAGATTTCAATACGACTGAATCGAAAAGGTCCTCAGGCCTATAGATCTATCTCTTCAATACCCTGGACATGTTGGATACGGGCCAGTCTGGGAGTTTTTAAGACATTGCTCGTCGCTGCTCGTGCCTTCGGCTGTCTACGCGGAAAATGAAGAAAAAACGTGGGGGAAAAGACAGAAGAAGGGAAGAGTAGGAGATGGACGTTGGTAAGGTGGTGAAATAAAGAGAAAGTCGAAGAAGAAACTGGCAAGATGTTTCTGTATGAAGAGACCAGGACGAACGGAGGGGGAGGAGGAGGGATGAAGAACGTCGAAAGATACATCGCTTTCAAATATTTCAACCGCAACAAAAGCTCCGTACTCCCGGAATCCTCGACCCAGCCGTGTAACACACTGTCTATTCTCTGTCTTCCGCTGCTGTTTCGAGTTGTGTCTCTACAGGGTGTTTCCCATTTAAACAATCATACCACGTACCAGTAATGTCTTAGAAGCAAAAATGTAAGAAATATTTTATAGATGAATGTTACCAGACTTCAGGAGAAGAAACTGTCTTCGTTAGGGATTGAATCGTGCATACTCGCAGAGAAGGATGGAGCTTGAAATAATTGTTCGTTATTTCGTTTGTATCATTCAACGAATTAGCCCGATGCTCTATTTCTATTATTCGAGTTCTATTATTTTTAAAGGTACATATTTTTCATTTCAATTTAAATCATCTGTATATTTTAAATGTTCTACAAATTTTGAAGACTGCTTCATAAGTGACGATCAAATATTTCAAAATTATTAAATCCATTATTCATAAATCAATTATTCATTGACGTATGGATGCAATGATTGATTGTTTAAACAAGAAACACCCTGTATGCATCACCATGTAGGAAACATGGCGAGTGAGAATTCTCTCCATGACGTATGATGCAACGTTCGCCGAGGTCGTCAGTGTAATGAGAATGCTACGGGTTTTCTATGGGAGATACAGACGGACAAATGTGACTGGAATACATTTAACAATGCATCCGGAGATTTTAGAAAACGTTTCGTGATGATGCATTTTCATGACTGCTGACGAACGCGCATGTTCGAATTGATTATACCGTTTAACCGGTCTGGTTCGTTCTAGGTCTCATTCCCGCTGTGTCACGCGGAAGAAATGAATTGCAAGGCACGAGAATCGATTGTAACCGCTACGACGGAATTAACGACGCGATCCGTCGCGAGAAAGTGAATCGAAAGTTTTCGTATCGGCAGCTATCCTTTCAGAAAGAACATTTTTCTGCAAGAACGAATTTTCTGTTTGGAAAGATTAATTTTAATGTAAATTTTATATTAAAAAGAACGATGATATAGTGTAAGATATGTGTGCAAAGTGTAAGCATACTGATACAATTGAAGTGAATATGAATATCTATGACAAATAATGACAACTTTTTGAATAATCTTATTATTCTAAGGTTTTAAATGTTTTTCACTGATGGTAAGATGATGAACAATGAAATATATTGTTTCCAATTCTTCTCCTCCTTTACTAACTATTAAAATTGCTAACCAATACACTCAAGATACAGAACTCGCCAACAACAAACATTCCTTCTAATATTTACTTTGTGAGAGACCTTGATAGAAAAGAGATGGAAAAATTTTCTTCTTGACTCCGGTTGCGGATAAATCAAATAAAATTCCTTCCACCGAATGAACCTCACTTTTCTTTGACAATTCACAAATGGAATAAATGTCGAATTCGTCGAAACGTAAGAAATAATCGTGGGTGTATTAAAAAGGTGTACTATGCGGAGAAAAAGGCAGAAGTTTGATCATACGAGAGGAGTGGACCAGCATCTTGGGAACTTATCTTTGCTCGAAGAGAAGACGACACAAAATATGAAGAACCCAGTGAGAGTAGCGGGTAGAAACACAGCGAGAGAGAACTCGAGGTGGAACAGTCAAGATAAAGTACGTTGAGGTCCACAATCCTAAGTGAATGGTGGGCAAACACTGGAAAGAAACGAAGAGACCTTTGGAGGCTCGCCGAGTGGGTGGCGGTGATGGTGAAGGATTATACGAAAACGGAAACCAAGAGGAATAATCGTGACCTCTAAGTTCTGCCAACAGGATACAGCGTTATTCAGGCTTGTCTTTGCCTACAATGGAACGAACGAGTTGTTATTAATTCAATCATAAAATATACTCGATTAATAAATATTAATAAAATGAACGTTATTTTTGGAAAAAATTTCCTTTTATCTCGCTTTCAATGTTGATCGGTTAAACGTAATTTTTTATATTACTATGAATTTACATGATATATTTAAAACTGTTATTTTAATTGCCTTTTTGGATAACATTGCAATTTAGGTTCGAAAGTAAATTGAGCTACAATTTTTTTTTTTAAATCGACTTGATATTCTACAAATAAATAAACTATTTTCATTACTATTTGACATATAAAACATTCTAATAGATTTGAAATTTATTAACTTACCATTCTTCTTCATTCATTCTAACTTATAATTCTTGCATCTTGTATTAAGTGAAAAAATTCAGGACGTAGATCTCTTAATTTATACTTAACAGAAATAACATTTTTTTAAAGTTTAAACCGTTCTCTCATATTCAGGTTGTAAGTTGCAACGATGTGCCAAAGAGTATTCCTAAAATAAATTAATTTAGTGGTGTTCATAAATTAATTAACGTATTTCACGAACTATACTACAACGACATGAAAGTGTGATAACGAAAGATCATTAATTAAAGTCTCTTATCCTCCGCAAATTACTTCGTGGAAATAAGTTTCTTCGAAACTAAAATATCTGTTTCCTGCAGAAGAGAAAAACAAAACAACAAAAAAGTATAAAACCAAGGAATCTAAGTAAAACATTAATTATATCATAACTCTTTTCTTTTATTTCATACATTAATGATTGAAACATCTCAAATAATTTCGATATAAAAAAATCCAAGCTCTATACTATTAATCAAACCGTAACAAAATATTCGATAAAATATTCGACGAAGAATTATCATGATCGAGAATCTTTGTTAAAATAATTCGAACGAACGGGATGTCTAACTTAATACAGAGAGAAGTTTCGCAACAATACACCAAGAGCTTGTAAAGACATGACAAGGGTAGCGAAAGAAGCTAAGGGGTTAGAATCACCGAACTGCATATTTAGTGGAGGAGGATAGTAACAAGATGAAGCGTGTCTGGTAGCGGCCAGTCAAGAGCCATCAACCCATCTTCCTTGAGCTTCGCCCCTTGGAACCCCTGCAAACCTCAGAACAACAACCCTTTCTGTCCAGCCTAGTGGCCGTCATGAATATTACATCTTGTTATATTACCAAGCCATGTTTCCATAACATTACAACATTGCTTCCGTAACATTACTGAATTCTGTTTATTAACATAGTAGTTATGAAAGGAATTTCTAAGGATTTGTTTAGTATCCTTTTCATTATTATTTCTTCCTTCACGTAGGTAGCATAATTTTATGAAGTTTGGAAGTATGTATAGGAGTATAATGAACTTTATTTTTAAATCGTAGAAGTATTCCCTTATACTAACTTGCAAAATTGTTTAATTGATATAACATCATAATTTCAAACGAGTTCAAAATCAGTAATTTTCTTAAAAAAGGAATTGAAATTCCTTATACTCTCTGAGTATCGAGCTTCCGGGATTAAATACTTTTAAAATCTCTCCGATAATTTCTAATAATTCCCTTGTTTCGTTATCATTATTGGCTACACTTTGATTGATCTTTAATTCTCAAATCGCAAACCTAAACATGCACTATTTTATTACCTTCCTTTCTCGAGTACCTTTCGAGAACCTTTCGAAACTCTGTGGACCACTTAAACGTCCTTTGAAAGCATTTAATTACTTTCCTTTTCTGTAATTCACAGAGCGTACAAGTCGTTGAAAGTTACGTCGTTTTGTTTCGCCTCATTTTAAAACTTCATTGCTTCCCCACTTTCATTGCTTGTGCACACTATACAATTTCATACTTGTAACGTGTTTATAGCATTGCCTAATAATCTTCAATGTTACGTTTAACAAATGAACACGATACAGAGGATTATTAGATTTTTTCGAATGTACGATCGCTGTACTTTCATTTGTGCTTTCGTTAATCGAATTTCCCTTCAATTATCTGTTTGTTATTTAACTCGGACTTTACAAAGCTTTTCAACGTGCGAAATGAAATTTGTTACTTCAACGTTTTCATTAACAAAACAAAAAAAAAAAAGAAAAAAGCAGAGGTGTTAAAAGTAGAACGCAAAAAATTTAAAAGAAACTTTTCAAGCTAAATTATTTCATAATATTTATGTACATGTATACACATAAATATATCTGACACGAAAATATTGTATATGGATATTTAATCTAGCAACGTAACTGAAAATAGAAGTTAACATTAGTATTTTTACACTTTTCACTTATCGCATATCATGCGATATCGAATATAATATACATACTTCACGAGATGTATTTTTAATACTTACTGTATAATTATTGTATTTTTAATGACATGTCATATAAATATTATAAGTTATCGGGAAAATATTTTCAAACACAATTATTACTTAATAAATTGCATTTTTCATTTTTGATCGTTGTCGTTTGTTAATTAATAGAACTCAGAAATCTTGCGGATGCCTTAAGGTATTAATACCAGCATAAACATTATTTTCTTGGCTGTATCATTTTATTATCACACTAGGTTCGCTTCTCTTCAAACACGCGACCACGGCACGTTATAGAGAGGCGTAAACAGTTTCTTGTTTTTTGAATCACCAATTAAAACACAGTATACATTGTTATCTTACGACCCCTGTATGCACACATTACAGTAAACCAATTAAGAAGTTTATTGAGCGGGAAAAATCCTTAAGCGGTGAAGTTAATTAGATGTTTGATAGATAGAGGCAAGACAAGGCAATGTTTCTTCTATTTTCTTACTAAAATACTACCAAAAAGTTGTTGAAACTCTAAAATATTATTTAATAATACATTGATTTCAGTTTTCCTATTATACTTTTCGAATAACTAGAAGGCAGAAAGGATTGGTGTTGGCAATTTTCAAGGAGAAAAAACGGAAACTAGAAAAAGGAATAGTGGGTTGGCTCAATTATAAATTAACCTCCCAGGAAAGTAGAGGAGATGGAAAGCGTGATAGTCCATAGATAGATAAGTACTTGTGGTGATAGTCCATAGATAGGTAAGTACTTGTGGTGAGCGCCAGAAAAGGTGAAACGGCTCCATTTTAAGGCAGGTCGACTGTAATTGGAATATGTGATGCTCTATTGTATAGAAAAATGAGAAAAAAATTTCTATTCAATGATTACATTTTTAACAGGCGAAAAGAATTCAGTGAAAATTTTGCAATTTTATCGAATTATTCTTTCGTTATTGTTACTCGAAGTTGGCAAGTATCTTCGTTTGTCTCTTTTCGTTTTAACTGAACGCGTCGGGAAAAACTACATCAGCGTGAAAATCTGTGCTCGGTTAATCGAACGCATTCAACGCGGGCCAGTCACCGTTTATCTGTGCCCAGTCGTTGAATTCGAATAAATCTTCACCAGGTCGGCTGATCGTCCTTGTTTGCGACCTACATTTTGTTTTTGGCAACGCCACCAGAGAGTTAGTTTCATGTATTCGAGAGCACGACACGAATAGTCGATGTTTCCATTGATTCATATTTTTGTAGACAACTCCCTGGTCCTTTGTAAATACCAGATTCATTTTGTAGTTCACTACACCTTTTTTATTCGCTACATACCAGACATCTCGAATTAAGCTTATCGGGTGAAAATTAATGGGTCAGTGGTCGTCCTGATCAGAGGAGTTAACATTAATTTATTGTGCATTTAGGAATGTGGGAATGTTTACTTTTCGAGTTTGCAGCAACAGAGGAATTAGTATTAATTCATTGAGCATTTGGAAATGTTTGCTGTGAGCGTATTTGCTTTGAAATTTCGAAAATCATAAGGATTAATATTGGTATACGGTATAAAACTTGAATAAACGAATATATATTTTGTGCTTGAAAAATATGAGAATTTGGAAGGAATAATTTTGAGACAAACATAATTTTTGGAAAAATATAAACACGAAGGAATCTAACGATTTTTCCAGAAATATAATTTTTAGTGTAAGTATTACAACTAGAGTCTTATTAAAAGAAATGGCAAAGAAGAGACTTTAAGGCTACACTTTGAAATCAACCAAGAGATTGAAACATTTGCATCCCTCCTCAACCGTGAAAAGAACCATGATATTTAATGTTCAGCGATATTGAACAAGAAACAAGATTCAAGGAATCTTTTCATTTCGTCTTATTATCTTTCATTGTTTCTTCTTATTAAGCGTTTCGCTTTAATCGAGTCGTGAATATTGATTTCCAGAGAGTTGAGCAATTCAAGGATGCCGAAGGAAATAAAGTTTTACCACGCAGTTGCGGAGAGGCTTCTGCAGCGAACATCTTGTCATCTCCGTACGCAAGAAGAATCTTGTAAGAAACTGCTCGAACTTGAACACAATCTGTCACTTGCAAGTGATTATTACATATGCAACATTGTTTCTTTTCAATATTAAAACAATATGCCATAAAACGTTCTTAATACAAATATTTTTAAATATATCTTTTGCTACGTTTTGTATATCTAATGTAGAAAACTGATAAAATAAACAGTTAGAAACGATATTTTTATAAATAAGGAACGATACTTTATCGTCAACGAGAAAGCAGAACATACGAAACGATATAACAGTTTAATTGGCACTAAATTATTCTTCAATCAAGATTTTTGAAGAAAACTAGCAATTTGCAATACAATGGATCCCCTACTGGCGAATCGGAGGTAAATCGAGGTCGAGAAGCGGACGCGTCGCTAGTCAGACAGCCACTCCGAGAGGCTCATCCTCGTAGCGAGTGCGTTACAAATAGGCTCAATTAATTACAGAACAGTCGGCTGCGAAATGACTTGACGCGGCGGCTCGCGTTATCGGCGAGGGCGCGTATACGCGATTGCACGCGGACAAAATCAATGGCCCTGGACGATGCTGGACGTTTCCTCTCGAACGACGGAACATATCGCGAAACGTATGTCACCTATTCAACGACTGACAGGCGACTGGCGTACTCCAATTAAGGCTAATGACTTTACGCGCCCGTGCACGTCCCCTTACCTTTAATTGTCACCTCTCTGCTCTGCCCTCCAGTTTCACTCTCTTTTTTTTTTTCATTTTCTTTTTCTCTCTCCCTCTCTCATTCTTTTATCTCTTACATTCATTATTTCCTCTATTCCTGCCTTTCTCTTTTTGTTGTTCAATGGCAATCGCGCTGTTGGATACTCGGTTACCAAAGAGACCACCGGAGTCAACTAAGATAATCACCTGGATCAGGCTAAATTAGTGTATCGTGTTTCAACGGTGAAATCGATCGGGTTTTAAGGCGTAATTTTCATCACGGTTCCACGACGCGACGCTTCGTTCATCGTGTGCTTAGCACACTTTGCTTTCTCCGCCTATCCCATCCGTTCCTGTTCTTCTCTCTCGCTCTCTTGCTATATATATATATCTGACTCTATGTGTGCGTTAGTTACTAGTGAATCAATTAGTTCTCGATGTTTATTTGCGCGGTCGGGATTTGCGTTTCCGCAGCTGTTTCGAGGCTCGAGGAGGATTTGTTGTGTGCCTAAATGAATAGTTGGAGTGAATCGTTTCCGCGAATGTGCTTCACCTACGATAACGTCGTCTCGTCTAACGATTAGATTCTAACTGATTCTTAACTGTGGTATTCGAGAATAATAAGGTAACTATTCCCGATAGAGATATAAAGGTTACATTATTAATTTTTAACGTATTTGAAGAGGAAATATTCTATGAATACTTTTAGAAATGTAACCATATCACATATTTATGGTCTTAGAAGTCTGATAAAAATAGAAAAATATATAAAATTATATTTAATATATAAAATATATTAAATTATTGAACCAGTAATTATTACTCTTTTATTAGTGTATATACCATCATTTACAATATTATTGTTTCTTCATTTTAAATCATAGAATATCCTTGATTTCACTTGCATCACAAATTTCGATATTTTACCTCTTTTTTTACTCTTCATACATAGTACAACACTAAACATACCTATCTGAAAGAAGATTTTATTTCCGATAAGAGTATTCTCAAATGAATATCAATTTGTAAATTATATTGCTAAAAAATGAATGACTTAAGGACCTTTAATTATTAAAATCATAATAGAGTAATGTTCAAGAAGTTGATGATACTTGACAGGCCAACACTACCCTCTTGACATCAATAATTTCAATTCGCGGTCGTTTGATTAAGAGAGCCGAGTCTGCCGTTGGACCGATGTATACGACACCCAATGGCATTTCTCCTCTTCCATGGCAGAATTGCGCGGTACAATGGCCCATTACATAATGGAATACAGACGTATGGCCAGCGCCCTATAATGCGGCGCGCAGCGGCCAGAAACTCGGCATAGCGTTCCTATGTCCTTGCCGCTGCATCCTTCGGACTACCGCAACAAGAACAATGCGACCAGGTGTGCGTGCATTCGAGGAACTTGTACGGAGCAAGGCCACGTTTCGGCAAATTTGATTAAAATGCCAATTGTGTCTTAAAACAATTGCTGATTGTAACTTTTCAAAGCGCCATTTGATGGTACAAGTTGTTATATTTGTTGTTATATTCAAAACTATAAAGTTAATTGACATAATCGGTATTCTTATCATACATTCATCGTATGGGTCATTTTTTATTTTTTCAACGGATTATGAATTTATCGTCTTGTACCACTTTTATTTATATTGCTTAAATAAAATTTATGTATAGCAGTAGTATAACTAGCCGATTAAACTTCATTTCACCTACTTCCACTGCTTATCTACTTATCTTTGTCTCCAACTATATTTGAACTCAATTAATTAGGTTGTAAATACTACAATAAATGTAATGTGTATATTTGTATCCATTGTGTACTGACATGTCAATCCAGTAGAGTCACTAAAAGTAACCTGAATATGGAACATGGTATTAAACGCCGAAAAAAGAACGAGTTCGAAAGTTGTAACACTCAACTCACTACATCCTGGGAATATCGCGCAAAACGGACAGCCCTAAGCATCCAGCAAGCAACGAATGAATGAACGAAACGACTGGCGGCTGCAAATTGTCACGTCACCGAGAGAACGTCAGTCCAATATCGCGATGCCAACAATCGTCGAATCAGCGCGGCAGAAACGTAGCGAGCATACGTTCAATAGTTCCTGGACCACCTTGCAATTCAACGCGGCTGCGATTCGAACCCAAACCACTTACACACGCCTCTCTATGCTCGACTTCCTCTCTACATTTCGCTCTATTCACCGTTTACTCTGATCGCTCCTCCGTCTGACCAACAACTATTCGTATATCGAACGAGGATGCAACGATTCCGAAACTCGTACGATACGGGATTATTGTTTGCAGCCGCGGCTTTTGTATCAGAATCATAGCCCGCGATGGTGAACGGTTAGGCTGTGGCAAGAACTATGCTTCGATCGTCCGAGCATCGTCGGATATTGTGAAAGTTATGTTATGCAAATAACGACGCGGATGGGGATGCTTGAGAGCAGTTTCGAGTTACGTATTCCGTTTGCGATTTCCGGGGAATTTAGCAAGGCTGCTAAGTGCGTTGGTTTCGCGACGAATTCGACGTACTCCCTCCTTTTTTTTAACGATCGTGCGATAATATTGATGTGGTGACATGTGATAATTTGGCGCAAAGAAAATGGAGCAAAGAAGATGAAGTATTGAGATGAATTGGAATATCAAAAAAGTATTGAGAGGAATTGAAATGTTGCGCATCAAAATATTGAAAATAATTGGAACATGATGAAGGGAAATTGAAATTATGTAGATATATTGAGTACAGAAGGGTAAAGTGGTAGGTAAATTTTCGTTTCGCATTTTAACTCTTAAGCTCTTTAAAAACCATAAACTGCAGACACATAAATTCTCTTGATATAATCGATCAAACCAACCGAACATTCGGAAAATTGTTTTCGGCAATGATGGACCAGGTAAGCAAAAATGAAATCTCGTTCGAACGTTAATCGCATTGGCTAACAGTGGCGGAGCGAACAGAAGTAATACGAAACCATTATCACGCTCCGATACGATAACTCGTAATGCATTACTATATAACTGTACGGTGCAATATAGCCTACGATTCTGCTGGCGACTCATGCAACTGGTACAATCCCGGATTATTGCTTGCAATGCAGGGTTTGCATGCAACGTCCGGTATGTGTGGTTTTGAGCCGTTGGAATATAGCAAGAACTCCACA
The DNA here is from genome assembly GCF_040668555.2 of Bombus flavifrons. Classification (NCBI taxonomy): domain Eukaryota; kingdom Metazoa; phylum Arthropoda; class Insecta; order Hymenoptera; family Apidae; genus Bombus; species Bombus flavifrons. Next base: position 1,587,685 of record NC_138455.1, on the reverse strand, counting down.
GCTTGAGGCACACTGATGTCTCAGACCGTGATTCTGAACCGTGTAAAATCTGTACTGATTGGAAATGTTGCGGATCGTTAGCGGGAACGTCGGCAAAAAGCAATAAGACGGAGATCTCCGTGTTATTGTAATGGTAAAAAGTATTACCGATTCGATAAAACGAATTTGTAAAGTAACAGATAGTTATAGTTACAGTTACATCTGTTGCGAATATAGAGCGTAAAAGAATATTATTCATGTGTAATGTAAGACACGATATAAGGATGCTTTGAATAAGATTTTATTGAGAATAATGAGGCGGGTTCTTTAGATAATATATAATTTGGATACTTTAAATTTAGAAATTTAAAAGAATTCAAATTTAGTTTGAATAGTTTCAAATGCTTGTTACAGCGCATTTTGTAGTACTTTATAGATAGTATTTTACTTTAACTTCTCGTAAATAACATAAATCTTCTGTATATCATACTTTCATACGAATAATATGCAAAGTTATACGACGAAATATAAATCTTATTAAGTTAGTAGATACTATTGTTATTTATAGCAGGTGTATACAGGCTGACAGTTTCATTGACCAATCTCACTGAATGACGGAAACTAAATAATTTTTTGAATTCTGGAAATGATGAGTTGACAAGGGAGAATAACTTGTACGTGAGGATGTTGTCACGAATCGATACTATTAAATTGATGTTGGTCATCGCTCAATTTTACCAGAGATGATCAATCAGTACTGGGTTTGCACGCCAGAAGTATTTTCAACGTGGTGTCTCTGATTTTCTATGAATCCATAAACGTATCATCGATACAAGTAAAAAAGTAAATATTCTTACCGTCGTATATAAAATTGTAAGATCTATAGTAAATTTTGCAATATTCCATTGTAAAACTTTGCAAAAAATACATTTTTTCCATCATATCTACTATCTATCATATCATATCGATAAAAAAATCACAAAGAAAAATTATAGCGATCCAGCAATAGAAACTTGGAATAATAAGATCTATAATCTTTGAAATAAATTATTAAAGCAGATTATGATCCCGGTTTCATGATATTGCAATTATCAACAGATTGTGAAATACTTCCCTTATCCTCGCCCTAATTTCAGCCACGTCTCTAACTACTCCTCGAGAAAATCATATATAACGTGAACGAAAGTGAAACGACGGTAACAAGCTCCTCGGCACGGCGTGACGCTCACAACCATATATACACGTGATTCGAATCTGTGATTCTCCGCCGCGAGCATCACACCAGCCAGCCTCATAAATTACATTAATCGCGTTTTGATGCACGAAGTTCCGATAATATCGCGCGGACTCGCTTTCAGAATTCATCAAGAACCTCGTAAGCGAGCGACGTGTGCCTTTCGATTGCACTTCTGCCACCACCACCGCAATCTACCCTTGCTCTTCTATACCTAATTCTGTTACACGGTAAATTAAAGGAAACTAACAGACCAGGATTATTGATTCAGTCTGACGATTACAGCTTGTCTTAACCATTACACGAGCACGACTACGATAGTACCAGAAATTCTCGACGACTTGCGCGATTTGCCCTTATTGTTTGTAGTTTCGGCTTTGTGCTCCGTACAGCGTGCGGCAACAATCAGCCACAATTGCTCATGGCAACGCTTTCAGACATCCACCTGTGAATTCGCGTGGATAGTTTCACAAGTTAGTTTGTGACTCTAATCGCGAATAATATATTTTCAAACTAGTTTGAAATTTTACCGTATCTCGTTACCGCGCTAATAAGATTTCAAAATGTCGTGTATAATATACACATGTATAAAAGGTTTCTAGGAGTGTTTGAATACTTTCGTAAGCCACTGTAGCATACACACGAAGATAAATAATTAAATTAACCAAGACAAATTAAAAGTACGAAATAAATAGGAAAACAACATTGATAAAGGGATTGCTCTTAATTAAATCATTAGTTAAGAGATCGCGTTAGCTAATCACCCAGTTGATAACTCTAGGCAACAGGTTAATCAACGAGGAAAGACGCATCGAGCAGAGCGAAAGCCGCAAACCGCACGCAACGCGTGCAACGTTCCTTCTGCAACGTTAGCTCCTATACATGTAAATTCTGGCCCCCGAAGCAAACCTTAACTGAGACTATCAAATTCCACTCTGTTCGATCCTACACCGTAGACCATAAGCCATCCCAGTATGCCCTTAGCAGTCAGGGCTACGTCACTGCGACGCACTTGACGCGGTTGCTGTGTCGCTCACCTGAAAGCTCACCCTTCGAAACGCGACAGTCGAGGGTCTTGGAAAAAAGTGCTCGTACGCGGTTGACAAATTGGAGTATTCCTCACTGACGCCGGCAACGAGAATGTCGACGTAGGTCGATGGTTTCCCGCAGGTAAACACTGTAGACGACTATGCAAGGAGCGGCATGGCGAAGGGTTGAAATCGTGCTCCATAAGAAAGGGGTGCACGTGTATAAGACGGAGAGAGAGATGCTCGGGGACAGGAAAAAGAAGAGAAAGAAAGAAGAAGAAGACAAGGGGAGGAAATGAAAGAGTGGGACACAAGAGGAACGAAGGTGAAGGAGGAAGAAAGGAGCGCGACGTAAGGGCACCGACGACTGAGTAGAATGCTTTATTTACCTATCGTTCTACTTTATTTATTTACTCTGTCGTTCGCGGTGCAAAATCCACCAGCGGGTATTACGCAGGATTAATTTTTGCCTGAAATTCAGTACACGGCTCGATAACAAAAAGCTGCCAGGTGCTTCGATCAGTTATCCTGCCTTTCTGCATAGCGGAATTTCAAATGGACTAAGAATCAGCACGGATGGAATTTCGAGCCGATTAAGAATCAGCAAGGGCGGAATTGGATGGAATGAAATTTCAACTGACCTCTTTAATAATATTCATACGCGTATGTTTAATTTTCTTTTTTTTTCTTATTGTTTCTTGAATAGTATTCAAGTTTATATAGAGCTAGCCATAAGTATTAGAACACCGACTCGTCACATTTATTGGAAAAAACTAAAAAATTGTACTTTATCGAATACTTTACATTATAATATATCTAATTAATTATTGTTTTCTTATCATATACATAACGTTCTTAAATAAATAATACTTCACTGATAAAAATATCTAATAACTAAAACTAAAGAAATATGGATTAACAAATAGTCGAATCATAAATACTTACAATATAATCAGTTTTAGCAGATTGTGCATCTTTCAAAGTCCACAATGTCCAGCGAGCCTCACAATGCGATTCGGAGTAAAAATCAACGTATGCTATCCATTTTATGGTATGCAAGGCGTATTAATCTGTCAATTCACACGCGGTTGATTCACATTCTGCATCGAATTGACTCGATCTAAAATCTGGTCATCTGAGCTACATTAAACCGTCGATCGGTAGGAAGTTCGTTCGCGGACGTTATCCGGTTGCGATCAGATTTATTCGACGCAGCTAATGTCCGCTAGAACCGGCACCAGGCTTGGGATTTATATTCAACGCACAGTCAGAAGCCGTGCATCATCGGCTTAAGTCAACGAGCCAATCGCAAACAAGGTGACCGCCACCACGCGTCCGATAGCGCGCCTATGCAGATCGCCTCGATTCACCTATGACTCGCAACACCCTCTCCAAACCTACATCTAGCCTGCCCATCGCACCCTAACACCGAGACCTTTATGTACATTTATGTTACGAGCACACACGGTGTTCTATAAGTTATGCGTCAACCAATTTCTCCTCAGTTATGCGTTCGGTTTGTGTTTGCAATCGGTTGAACCGCCAAATGCTTTGCATAATTATATAGAACAGGGCATATTACAAGGATTTCATAATTTCGAAATACTTTTAACTAGTTCTAAAGTAATATTGATGCTATAATAATAACAATGATAAATATTACATTTTATAAATCATATACGTTTGTATTAGAAACGAATATTCTAAGTGTTTAATAAAGATATTGTATCTTATTGCAACAACTATAATATACACACAGTTACCATGATTTTTGCTCAGAATTTTTGAATCCATCCTTGTGCAACACCCTATATACACACCTGCCGGTATGTAGACGTAAGTATATATATATGAATTTATATGTGCATGCATATGCATGCATATGCATGGATATTTACGCGCAGTCGGATATATGTGTATGAATTTATGTGGTGATTCGTACGTACGCGTGACGCGGTACATATGCTCCAGCATACGAATGTATGGATTCGTCGTAAAGGGATTAGGTGTAGTTAGTTACATGTTGCTATTTACGTAGCTGTATACAACTTTTATATGTATATATATATATACATATAATCAAAAGCGAGTACACACCTTACATAAATGAGATTCGTATAATATTAACTTAATTACAGGCTTGTGTATATTTCTCGCTATTAATTTGTATAGCTCTATATTTTTCATATCTCGGGCGACACTCTATCTAGATCAGGCCACACACCGCGGGCAAGATGGGAATGAGATGTCCGCTCATCCTTACTGCGTACCCTCAATAGTCTTAAGGACCCATCATAAATCTCAGGAATTTGCTAGCTAAGGTCCTTCAGACCGAACAAACATCTCTTTACTGAATCGTTTCTAAAGCTTATTGTTTACTACGGGAAGACACGGGAAAGTTAGTTTTTCTCACGTATGACACTTCCCACTAGCAACTTTCTATCGAAGGCGGCTAAGACCCTTCCTAGTCCACCAACCTTCTTTTATCCAATCAGAAGCAATGTCTATTGCCCTCACTTTCCTAACCAAAATTGTCATCAACAAATTCGATGGTCCCTTGCGTTAGACACACCCATCACTATCTTTCTTCCGACACAGCATTGTCACTTTAAGTTACTTATTCTTTATCGTTAGAATAGTCAACATGTCATTATCGGGCTTCTATCCTTAAATCAATCACCTACTTAACTTGTACATACGCATCAATGTAATTATCTTCTTTACAAAGTTGTTGGAATAAACATTAATTTATACCTGTTAATTCAGTGTAACCTCAATTGAACCACCCCTATTATCGTAACAGAAATCAAGGGATCGATCATTTCGTGGCATCGATTATCTAATCGTAACGGGAATTTACGACTCCCGTTGACGTGCTTTCTCGCGATCGCATCTCTCCGCGAATGGTCGAAACAATATCCTTTCAGTCAATTTTCAATTTATGCAACATATGCGTAAGAGCTCTTGAATCAACTTTTTGCCTTCAAAGTATATTCACTTTTGACTCTCATTGTACATCCACATATTTGGAGAGCGCATAACTTACAAGATGTCTTTCTACACTCGCTACTTTGCATTAGAGATTAATATGATCTGTTTAACGTTGTTTAACTTGTATAGATATCGACAGATAGATCGTTCTTTCGGTACTGAGGTAGTAGTGAAAACAATTTAATGAAATTCGTAAAGCAACAGAGCAAGGGTTGATTTTGTGTCACTCTCTGTGGAAGCTACTTGATGTTTTATTAATAATAATTAATAATAGTTGCGCGCACTAATTCTCAGGACAATTGTGAGTAGTTAAGATTAGAAACACATTTTTGCTGTTATGAATATCATAATATTTACTCCTTCGAACTACATATTGTTTTTGTCTGATATCTAAGACGCTTGAGTTATGTGTAGGAATTTCAACGTTTCTTTATTTTAAATCAAGTCATACTAAACGTAAAATGCTTCTTAATATTATTAAACTAGCAAATTTGAATAAGCATATCAATGAATTCATACCGTTTGCATCGAATTTCCTCGAATGCTGCTTGCTGTTATGAACTTTTTCCGTTCAACTTCGCGCGCGTCTTCCGTATCTATACGTAAGGGAATCTTCGCTGAACTCCCACAAGGACGAATTATTGTGTTGTCGTTGCTATAATGCTGTCTCATGGAACGACACCGTACAAAGGGACCAGGATCTGTCTTTCCCATATCTTCACTGTTTTGTTTACCGAAATCCGTTATTTTGTTTCCGTCCTGATATGTCACCGCTTTCTCAAATATTGCTTGTAATATGTTGCGCTCAAATGGAAGCGACATCAATTCTACCAATATAAAAAATCTCATAATTCAATTACAAATCGCGAATTTTATGTCAATTTTGTATCGCAAGGATGTGGAAACAGAAACCTGATAAGATTAATACTGTCGTAGAGTATTATTATGGTAGTTTTGATTACATAATTTCTAAGAACTAAAGGCTTAAATATACAATTTTTTACCGTCGTATTGTACTTTGTATTGCCTTCGTATTACATTCTACGAAAATTAATTAAATTTGGTTTCTCAAAAATTAAACATTCAAACATCGCTCATTCTGATGCTAAAATTGAAATTTTCACAAATGGAGTTGATCAATTTGGATTCTGAGTAGCTCATGTACTGCTCGATACGAATGACAAATAGCTGTTAAACTGTCCGACATAGCTAATACACTGTTATTGATACGATATCGCAAAAGGTTACCATCCTTCAACACTTTCCCTTGGTTTTCGTCTTCTCTCTTATCTCTTGCCTCCCTTTTAGCCTCCAGTCAAGAGAGGCGGAGAATACGTCCCGACGTCCGACAACGCGCCAACCCATTTTCTGACGCCATTGTTTAGCGACTACACGCGCTCACGAGCGTACAAGGTTTCATTTTTTCATCGCTTGTCTAGCTCACCCTTTTCCCTCGCACCTTTTCCCTATGTCTCTATATCCCATTTTCGTTATTCTGTTTTCCTTTTCGCTTTTTCCCTTCTTCTTTCTTCTCTATTCTCCTATGTTCGCTTTCTCTTTCACAACACTGTTTTCGCCGACTATTTCTGTGTCTGCCGTACCCTCTGCTCTACTGCTCGCGCCAGAAAAGGCGCCGTAACATTTGTCGCGTGCCGTTTTATTGGCGCTCCTTCCACAAAGCACCGCGATTTTCTTGTTCCTCCGATTTTTGCGAGTTCTTGACCTTCGATCCAACCTCTGGAATTTTCACTTCTCCTTCTCTTACAAAACATCACATTCTTTTATTAGATCGTTATTAAGTGGCTTTTGATTATATGCTTTGTAAGGAGGCAAGCGGGAGAAAGCATTCTTGCTTTTTACAATAAATATCTTATAATAATGAAATAAATTATTTCGTTTGATCATACGACGCGGGTGGAATTTTAAAGAGGAGGACAAAGGTGAACAATGCAACGCTCCAAATTGAGTGACACCTATGACACGTAGAAATAAAGAAGCGCGTTTTTTACGGTTGTATTATACTATATCTATGTACCTGTGTATGACATTTTAACTACGGATGTAAAAAAATTGTTTGTAGATGATACGAGCAACATAAAGCAATAGCTTTTAACCCACACGTCATGCGAATGAATTCAATATGCGACATAAGGACAGACATTAGAATAAAAAAAGAGGAAAGAGACACATGCACTATAAATTTATTTTTCTATTACCCGAAATATGCATCGTCTATGTAAAGTTAAAGTTAATTATAAATAAGTTATGATTTTAGTAGCGGCTGTACTGTCTTGATTCTACCCGTTTAGCTGTATTATTTTGTTCCATTCAGTTCTACATATTTAATTCTTTTATTTCAGATTTATTAATTAATAGCTCTGGAACTTTATTCTCTGATAAATTATTGTAGTAGAAATCCTACATATAAAAATAAAAGTGTATAAAAAACATAATGATATTTTACTGCAAGTGATATTTAAATTCTGTTAAAGTGTCTGGCTTTTTTATTTATTTTCTCGAGAAAGATGTTACCTGAGCAAACATTCAAGGATTTTTAGCGTTATTGCTGAGAACAGTTGAAATTCCTTCTCGTATCTCTATATTCTTATTTTCCTTTTGTTTCGCTTGCCTAAGCTAGTTTAACCCTTCCAGTCCCAACGGAACCATTTGTCGCTGTAGAATTTATACTTCTTCGTAAACGAAACTTGCACGCCAAAATTCAATTTCAGTAAACGTGAAGTATAGCAATGGATCAACTCGCCGACTTCTTTTCGCATGGATCTAATGCATTGCAAAGAAAGAATGGGACAATACAAAATAAATTATTAAAAGTCTTGAGAAATGTGTACGAAAATTTAATCTGATTTGAAATTTTCTGAAATATGTACGTCGATTTGTTAGAGGAGTGACAAAAAAATGAAAGAAAAGCGAATTTTATATTAAATTGATTTGACACAGAAAATTTGAAATTTTTTCCTGTTGGTTAGTAAAGTCAAACAAGAAATCTCCAGACAATTTTTATACCGATGTTACTTAGCGAATATTTTCCTTTGTAAAACAGAACGAACTTGCGGCTCATTGGACTTTTATACAAGTTCCTCTGTTCATAGGGACATTGCGTCTCTATCTGGATCTTTTGATATTCTTTCTGAGGATTTGAACTCTCTATTGCAAAAGTCGGGCACGAAAATTTTTGTTTCATTAGTAATAATAGTTGTAAGTGACTAACGTTAATTTATTAACACTATTATAAAAGTTATTAAAAAAAGGTTTGTTGGAAAATCGCTTCATAATGATCTATTTATAGTGAGCGATTTAATTAAAAGCGATAAATTTAAGGCACATCTACCCAGCTATAAACGTAAAAATACATATATACTCGGGCGGTAGCAAAAGGATTAAGCGACTCGCGTTCTATGATAATTTCAAGTTATGAATAAGTCGTAGTATTAATATACTGAAATTATCCTTTCAGCCAGTGTGTTTCCAAATAAATATCCAACAATCCTGGCCGAGAGAATAAGGAAATGTTTAGGATATCAATTATTGCAACGCTTTTTTCACGTGTTACGTTCTCTATTGAAATTCAATAGTTTCATAATTGACAAGGTCGTACTGCACACGAGCTGGGAAAACAATTAGAAATTAAAAACGGATTTGCCACCGTATCATTTGGTATCCAGTTCGTTTGAAGTATCGCAACTGTGCCGGGATACTCGTGCTGCTCTGTTAGTCAGCTAAAATAATCGGATTGTTCGTAATCGCCAGTAAAATGAATTAATCGATCTTTGTCGAGTAGTCCAGCATGGAAACACTCACGATAAACTCTGTATGAATATTGAAACGTTTCGGACTTCTCTGACGGGTAAGATTTCTTAATGCTTCGTACAGTAAATTTTAGTACTAGTCATTGTATTAGAATTTAATGCGATATTGATAAAATGATGTGTCTTTTATTTAATTTTTTAAATAATGGTGTAATGTATATTTTTGAAACAGATAGAAAAAATATCAAACAAAATCTAATGAATGATACTGGTCTGTCAAATGCATACTACTACAAATCGAGAAAACGACATTTCGTATGAATCAATCTAACGAATAATCTTTTTACGATGTCAAGCATTACACCTATATTAATAATTGAAAGATTAGTAAAATGACAGTAATGGATACAGGCGAAGGAAATCAATTAGGCCCGAAGAGCGGATCCTGTGATCACGAGTTGCACGTGCATCATGTCATGGATTTACGACACGTCTACCACTATGAAGTATACAGACACCAGGTCCAAAAATTTATACGACCCATGGAAACATAGACCATCTACGTTCATATAACGATTTCAAGACCACATTTTCTGGCTTAATCTTCACGTTGGCTGTAAAATTTTTAATTAACATGTTCTCAAAAATGTGCTTGTGCAACGCTTTCGTAACAAACCCAATCATCTTAAGTACAGCGTTTTTTCTTTTCATCTTTTCATTTATTTTACTTTTTTATTACATAAAATAAGACCAAAAAGTTTTAATCTGAAACATTTAAATATTTTATTTAAATTGAGAATCAGAGAGTCTACAAGAAACTTTTAGTTTGCCTAAACTTAGAATTGCCATTGTTTCATGCGAAACGAAGTTTAATCACCGAAAGCGGGAGTTTAGAATAACTCTTAATTCGCTGAGCGCTTCGGTAATTTCCTGGAGTGGTCTTGTCCAATAATCTCTTAACCTGGTATTACACTCGATAGCGAGACGGAAAGAAGCAATATAACGTCCTAGATAAACCTAAGCTAAAGGACAGTCATTAAATGGCTACGATAAAGGCTTTAAAAGTCGTCTGTCTTTCCCCTCTGCTTTCTAACCAGAATCAAAAGGTGCGCTTAAAAACAATATTTAAAGCGTGTAATCAACAGCCCAAGCAATTATTGAAGATCTTCCAGGAAGTCGTAATATAATTCGTTCCTTGGAAGCAGAAGTAAAATAAAGATACGATAACAGATAATCGTTTATACCAGATGTGTCTACTACCTGGCAACTACCACTCTTACGCAATAATTTACCAATAATATTATTAAAGCGAGAAATGAGCAAGAATAATTAAAATAATCGCATACGTGTTCTCGTATCAATGCGGAGATGTTCTTTCGACTACTGGAATGTAGAAATTCTATCACTAGATGATTTTCTGCGAAATAGACGAGCGCTGCACTGGTTCTATAATATTAAGATCTCAATTGCATTATTAACAGGAAGTTCGTCCAAGTTTCGGATGTAATTTCAACCGCAAAACGATTTAACTTTAGCTGAAGGTTAAATTAATTTTAAGAAAAACGTTGTTGTGCCATGACAGCAAGCTGCCCGCGGCGATATTAATTTAAACTTTACATACCATGCCGTGGATGGGCTAGCTTGACTAATAGAAGTGTTTAGCAATCTTTTGAGTCTTTAACGTAAACATCCTATGTAAGAAATAAAGCATCTGATTCTCAATTCGATGTAAAAGAATGTATAATGCACGTAAAGTTATGAATTATTAATTAATATCGTATAATTTTTGAACAAAAGACTAAATAACAATTTAAGAAAATAGATAAAACTGATCTTCAACGTAATTTCTTTAAAATTATAAATTGAAATCTTTACGTAATTAAAAGTTGCAAATATAGTATTCGAGTAGCATATAACAGTAAAATAAACCACTTGCAATTTAATGTGCTATATGCATAAAACGAGTCGATATGGGTCACGCAAATTAACATTTAAAAAACGTAAAAATCATAAATACGTAATAGTTCAGGCGAATAATAATAAATCATCGACAAACAATCCGTTAAATATTCATTGTGAATGAAAATCGACGTGAATAAAGAGATTTTCGGGAACCACTTAAATTTCGATGATCCAATCAAATTCTGCGCAATGAACCGTAAAATATCGTAGCTGGTTCGAAAAATTTGCTGGCCTATGCGTGTTGAATGAAGCACGCATTTAAACTACCCGGAATAATATGCATTTATTGTTACCAAACAAACAATTATGGCGTATGAAAGACGTAAGCGTAAACACATATACGTAATTTAACGTTTCCAAGGGGAAAAGGAGTAATGGAAAACTATTTCTGCTTGAAAGAGGTGCTTATTACTGTACATTTCAGTATTTAAGGGAACAAAATTATTTCATAGGATACTCTTCATCCTGTGAATTTATCCTTGCCTTCTGTTTTATGAACAAAATATAGAACTTATTTTTTATTCTTTACCTTACTTTTCATAGTATTAAATTTGTAAGGTCATACAAGAGTAGTACTAAATAATGCAAAATTTAATATACCTGCGGCCAATTAATTAATATGTAACTGATATGATAAATACAATGATGTTTTTTAATACTGCAAAATTATCTCTTCGTAGAGATTCATATTTCTTCACCAAAAAGAAAAAAAAAATAAAAAGAAAAAAATGGAAAATCGTGGCGTAATCATTTCGATTCATGACAAAAGAATAATCCACAGGATCACAAGCAGCAAAAATGGCGTAAATGCACGCACGAACGTCCTGAAACCTGTCTCTTCCAATAGTGTAGAAATGGCAGCATAGTAACCGTGTTACCGGCCACAGAGTCATAAGATTCTGCTGTTGTGAACATTGTTTCCTCGTGGACCATACGAAGGAAATTCCATCCGGTTGAAACGTGAACGCGTTCATGATCGCGAAGATAGTATGTATCATGGTAGTGACGACACAGGGATCACAAGGTGTCTTATGGAAGCGATAGAACTTCGTTATAATGAATACCCAGAGTTTGCAATAGCTGATTTTGATTATGTATCATGTTCCTGTAATTTGACTAAATATCGACTGCAAATGATACGAACGAGTATTTAAATAAAAGAAATATTCGATTTTAGTATTCTTATTGAAGTTGTACTTCTATCTCAGAAAATTACATTTCTGGTACTGGTTACGCATTTAATGTCAGCATTTTTTGTCATCGCGTCAATCCACAAATTCATTCACGTACGTGATTGTTAAGAGATTTAAAGGCGCGAATGGAAGCTAACGTTTTTATCGTATGGGCCGAATAACTCAATTTCGTATGCGTATTACCAATAATCTCAACCAGTCGAAATTCAATAGCTGCACGCTATCCTCGGCTGTCGCAAATTTGACACGCAATTATTGTTATTGAAACTATTATTAAACCGACTGGCGTATCATGAGCTCATGCAAATCACTTTGTCACATGTTTGCCACATAATCAATGCTTCATATTACACTGTTGGACGTAATTCGCGTGTATGATATTAACGTAACGTATTATCAACAAGAATGGACAAAGAGTGAATTTTATGACGAAAACAGAATGTAGTCATTACTTACCAACTCATAATTTTTACTTATTATACTATCCCTGCTTCATTGCACTATAAATACTTTCCTATTTTTTCTCCATGTTTCCTAACACATGAATGAGGTGTCTGTCTGTTACGATTTATATTTGTACAATAGAAAGGAGATATGGCAGTGATCGTGACTACATGTAAATATCAAACAATCAAATAATAATAATAAACAATAATAAATAATGTGTTGAGCGACCGATCTTCGACACAATATTCGAAATTTGTCGATAAAAAAACAAAACTAGCCGCAATTCCTGATTTTCGATACACTTTTCGCGCGATAGAAAGGAAAAAGCATGTAAAAAAAGCGAGATACGCAATGTTCGTGAAACAATATTTCATATCACTTTCTGTTCTAACACCTGAAGCCACTAAGCCCGAGATCCCGAGCCGCTTGATACGAAATTTTCCGTGAAATATCGTGATGCTTAAACCAATAAAAACGTTCCATCCGCGAAGATCATATCGGGGAGATGCGAAATTTTTACGGACGTCCAATTCGTCGACGGTTACGAGGACGCGAATTCCACAACGAAATCCTTGGGATATAGGAACGCGATATAGGCAATATTTGAAGGCCGTGTATCCGATCGAAAGAGTCGAAACCTCATCAGCAGTTCTGCTTTGTGAATCAAGAGGAAAAAGAAAAGATGGAAAAGCAAGGAAAAAAGAAAAAAATCCTTTCGTTTTTTTTCTTCTCTCCTTCCTTAGCAAGCAGTCACCGGCCAAGAATTTCCCCTAAGTTCCTACTGCCCCTAAAATTCGCACTTTCCATAAATTTCCAGCATCTTCGTCATCTCCAGCGCGAAAGCAATGGAGGACGAAGAAGCTAGGGAACAAGCGGGAAAAGGAAATTGGAAATGAGGAAAATAGTTACGACGCGATGTTACGTACTTTTCCTCGAGCTAGGGATGAGAATGACGTGGTAAAATGAGCGAGGAAAATTTCGTAGGACATCAAGAGAGGAATATCGAGAAGTAATAAATATGAGAGAGATGCGAAAGACGCGTAATGGTGGAGAAACATTTTTGATTTTCAGTACGACGAAACGTTTTAAACGCTTGACGAAATCTCGACCCGATGAAATTTCGGTTGAACGACTTCGTCGAATTATTCCAACGAATGGAAACGAATAACATTTACAGATAATTGACGGTATTCTCCCAGAGAGAATCTCGTCTCATTGAATTTATTTCGGTTCAGATTCCTCGGTTCAATTCAGAGCGCTCATTAATAAACTGTTCTTATTTCGTTAAATAATAAAACCTCACTTCTTTTATATACGAAATATAGGCGAGTCAATGGGACCTCAATTTTTTCGATATGATAATAGTCTGAGATTGATTTAGGTAAGTATGATTGCGGAATATGAAAAAGTAATTTGGAAAAAGTTGTTAATTTAAACGAACCGAAAATCAGACCATCCGCCCGACTCACAAAACCACTGAATTCACCTGCATCAGCTGCGACTGTGAATTTTCAATTCGACTTTAACTAATCAGCCCGAGCCATTGGCCGATTAATTAATCAGGTTATTTAAATGCGTTCACTTGGACACATCAAAACCGGCTATACTTGTTGCATATCATTGTTCGTCGGCAGGCATTGTTCCACGATTCGAAAATATTGATTCAACATGCATGACAGCGCGACTGCATCTCATTATGCTTCAGATACCAAAAACCAATGATATATCTAGAGAAATAATTCAACTAACAACTGCTGATGTATACCGTAATAACGCATTTTATGATGGCTTATTTGCGCCCGAAAATGCCTGACTAATTACCTTAATTAGCTCGTGCAATGTGTCCGCCATGTCATCGTGTCTTTGTTTCCATCGTTCCCTCTACGCGAGAAATCGTTAATCCTATTGAATTTTAATAGCAGTGACGTTACCACATAGAAAATGTACACGTCACTGCATGTCACTTTCTTAAAAATTTGTAGAAGTATGAATTTTTGGTCTTCCATGACTTGAACAGTATTACTATTGGAATGGAATATGAATGGGATGAAAAAGTTTCGTGTTATTCGACGAGATCGAAAATTTGAAGTGTGAAAGTTTAAAATAATGTTAAGTTGGGAGATGTGTGACCCTCCCAGAAATGTATGTGTGTTTGTGTGTTCTTTTCTTTTTTTTATAGGTAATGCAAGCCGAGAAAATATCGATAGCACAGAGTAACACTGACAAATATGAATTTATACAACTTTACCGATATTTTTAGACTTTTTATAAGATATTCGACAGAAGAACATGATATATTCAAAAACACATGAAGAAACTATATGAATGTAACCCCAAAGAATATATTAATGTTTTCCACTGATTGCTTATTTAAAAAACGAAATGTTAAATACCCTCTCTTATCTTAAAATTAATTAAGTCTTTCTATTTTCCGTTAAAGGAGGAAAGGAATTTAAAAAAAGAGAAAAAAGCACTGAACGGGCTGTTCCACTTTTATAAATAAAACTATGGCAACCAAGTGACCACTAGGCCAAGTACAAAGAAAGTCATGCAAAAAAAAAGCCTTCTAAAGATCTGAATGAACCGTGGGTTAACCTATGTGCGAAGTTCCATAGGTTAAAATAAGTATCCCTTGTCGACACCGTTCAACAACCGCTTTGGCCTTCTTCTACAGAAACGAGGGTAATCGTACCTATAAATAAAGGTTTATCTTAATTAACGACCCTTTTTTACGCGTATTTATCTTCCAGAAGAGGGTCGAAAGGAACATTTGTGCGATCAATTACTATCTATCGTCATGGCGAATTCGTTTATTATTAAAGTGCAACAATAAAAAGTCCCGATTTAAATCGTCCTTTTAGATCGGAGTTTCGACGACACGCGTGAACGTATGATTTAAACAGATTCACATAATCATAGAGATTTAAACAAAATCGCGAGATTTAAACCATCGAAATAAAAACGTTTAGCGAGCGACCATTTGCAAAAAGTAATCGACATTCGCCGGTGAAATTCTAGCGAAGAAAGAATTTGAGTTATCGTGGCGCGGCCAAAGCAAGGAAAAGAGAAGAATAAGGTCACGATACGAGGCACACGATTTTAGCAATGCACCAGTTCATTCGAAGCTGTGTTCCAGGCATACAAAGTTACAAACTACCGAAAGGTAGCGCGAGCACGTAAAGCTCCCGGTTGTTAAAATTGAATCCATAAATCTGATGACAACATTATTGCGCCCGGAGAATAATTCAAAATTCTAATTTCTTTGAGTTGTAACTCCATCATTTCTGACAGCACGATGCTTGCCGCAAAAATAATTTCATTGCTACCCTATTTATGAGATCTCGATTGTTGAACTTTCACTAGAATATATGGAGGATTAGTCGTTGTTAGGTTGAGCGAAATAACGAGAGCGAAATATTGCTGTCGCAGTCCGTCAAATATATTTTGAATAAATAAATAAATAAATTATTCACAGACGACTTTGTGAGTCGTTGGTACAAATACAAGTTGCGGAATAAATACTCGATAAATACTCGGAAAAACTCTGTAGATCACTTCGGTACTCGTTTATACTCGTTGATGCTCTTCGATACTGTTTGAAAACTCTCTCGCTCTCGATCGCGTTCGTTTATTTATACTGGTCAAGGGAAACCCGGAAAATTCGAATTCGTCTACGTTTGACGGTTGTATATAGCAGCGACATTGTTTTGCCCGGAGTTTATATGTTCTTACATTACTTGTAACCTAACGGTCTTGATACTCCGAGGCAAAACAACAATAGGATTTGAATTGTCCTCTGACTCTTGTGCCGCTACAAATATATTCACTATTATACGAGCGTTTTGCATTGTTTAGTTGTTAAATCATTTTGCGACGTGTTTAACTTCTTAATAAGATATCTTTAATATAATATTAGTTACTATACTTGTAATTAAAAAAAAAAAGTCATAGTCATTCTCTGAGTAGAGGAAATAGTTTGACTTCACAAAGATACAAACTGGTGAATACAAATGAATACGCAAATGCCTGATCTCAAAAATGTCGCAAAACTCTATCACAAACGCTACATTCATTATTAAAGCTTCTACATAACAGACTAATACTTTGAGGGCTCAACGTAGATAAAGAATAGTCAAAATGAATCAAACAAAAGGTGGAACATAATCGTTAAATGGCGCAACAAAGAAATAGTAGAAAATTGTGCACAAGACCTGATATTTCTTTCCAAGGCAGACAATCCCATATTTAAACCGCCTTTACCCAGTTCGCTGACTTTCGTATCAAATACGTACGACGGAATATTAAAATTTCAAGTCCCAAGGACTGCGGCTGCGCGCGTTGGAAATCGACTACCGAGTATTTAAAACTGTTTCAGTGCGAAGAAGAGCCATCTTACCACGAGACAAACGATAAATAATGAAGAAAGACACGTCTAGCTCCTCGGCGACCGTCAATTATATTCTCCGGTTAATACGTACTGTTCGTCATCGTTATATAAATGTCACTGCTGTTCCACGAATAAAGGCTGATAGAAAGGCAAAGGTTGCGATGACGGTCGATTTAGTTTTGTTTGAGTTAAATGCGTTCTTTGAAAAAGATTGAAGCAACTTTTCAAAAACATATTAAAAAAAAAACAATTATTTCAAGCAGAACGTTTCTTAAGGAGAGAATTTTAAGTTTTTATTTGACATAACTTCTTTAAAAAAAGGTTAAAGAAAGAGTTTGATGGAACTTGAAGATCGAATGAGAAACATGAATGATTGTATTCATCGAATACAATTATTCTGATAGTTCTTACTGTCTCCTTTCCTATTATTTTGGTGCTCCTCGGCCCTAGTACTTATGTTTGATATTGTACATTCTTCGCAAACTCTCTATGTCTCCATCTATTTTTTTCTACCTGTTTATCATCAACGCAATATCATGAAATTTAGGAATCTATGAGTCAACCAAGACTCAAAAATGACGCACATAAATACGACCAATGCAGACAGCATCTTGGTTACACCAATGCACTTTCGTCTTGCTTTATGCAGACTTGAGCCTACGTGTGGTCGAAGCACAGAAACGAATGAACGTGTACCTTGCCCCGACGTAAACAGCATATTTTCTGACTCACTAGTGCAAACGTAACACGACGCGAATATTTAGAATTATTCAGGATGCGGCCCTTCTTGGCTCGGACCCCACCCCCTCTCCTCTACTCCTTTTTCCGATCCTTTTTCCCGTCGTTCCACCTGTGATGCATCGAATTACCACCTGCTGGGTTCAAACGGGACGTCGAAGAAGAGATGCCACGAGAGACGGTTGCTTGTGATCAAGAAATCGCACGCATGTAGCGTATCGACGACGATATCGCGATAAAATTTGCAAAATTCGGGCAATTCGAGCTATAGGTACTAAGTAGAGATCAAAAGATATGGACCACGATACATAAAATCAGCATCAAACATTGTCGAAATAAGCTTGTATTTGAATAACTATTCAGATAAAAATATCAAGTCTGGCCTGAAGAAGAGAATTAGAACCCTCACGAAACGTTGGAATAGAGAGGAACGATAAAACGCTGATAAAATATTATCATAAACTTAAATCAACTATATAAGAACATAGTTTGTTACTTGGTGAAGTTACAAGTTTTTGATGAATCAAAGTACTCTTGGCTTTGCAAATTAATTTAGAACGTATTCAGAGCTAATTAGCTCCGAAAACGTTCCAGTAATCGCAGTCGAAGAGAAAGTTTCTCGCTTAATAGAATTCAAATTAGCAAGCAGAAACACTACACCCGATGCCTCGGTAAGGTTTTCATTTATTTTAGTATTTTAGATAATGCCGACAAGTAAAAGTCTTGTATATAGGAAGCAATAGAGAATTGCAAAGAGTTTAAGATTCAAGAAGCTCTGAAGTTTTCAAGTATTTAATTTCTTCTTATAAATAAGTGTATGTACAAAAATAGAAGAAGGAAAAATTTCTACATTTTTTGTGAGTGATAAAATATTTAAAAATGTGGTTTCTAACAGATATTGAATTTGTGGCGGCACTCGACGACAAATACCGCCAACCGACACTAACTTCTGTCGGACGACGGCAGTACAGTGGTTAGCGCCTTGTCAAATCTTCAGGCCAAAAGGACAAAACCCCACCCCACCTCTCAAATTGTCCCCAGAAAAAGCCTCCCTCATCCAAGAAGCAGGCATAACGACACACAACACCACCAAAGATATCGAGGGTAACTTCATAATAGCTAAAACAACAGAAAAACTAGACATTATCGGCACCCACTTTTTCAAAACACACACACAAACGCCTAGGCCGAGAACAACTAAACAGAATTATCATCGCCGAAACAAACAAACTCAAAAATGAAATGGAACAAGACATAACGCTAAACAAAACAGTCTGCACATTCTCAAACGAAAACACCGCAGACAATCCCAAACAACCCGAACCAGAAATAAGCTACTTCACAAATTACAATCAACTAAACAAAATCTTCTCCAAACTAAACAACAAAAAATCCTCCGGCTTCGACGGCATCCCAAACATTTTACTCAAGCGCCTCCCAAACAAAATAAAATGGTACTACACAGTACTCTTCAACAATGCACTAAACAACACATATTTCCCCAGAAAATGGAAAAAAGCCAAAATGATAGCTATAATAAAAAAGATAAAGACGGTTCATCACCCGCAAACCTACGACCCATAAGTCTCCTCCCCAACATAAGCAAAGTATTTGAAATAATCATAAACAACCCCCTCACCTCCTTCTGCTCAAAAAATGACATAATCCCAGAAAATCAATTTGGCATCCGACACAAACACACCACAATTCACGCAATAAACAAACTTACGTCGGACATCTGTTGGGCGCTAAATGCAAAACAACGAGTAGCCGCCTGCTTAATAGACCTCGAAAAAGCTTTCGACACAATCTGGATCCCAGGTCTCATATACAAATTAATCAAGAAAAACTTTCTTAAATAGCTAATCAAAATAGTCTGGGACATGATCACAAGCAGAACATTCGTAATGACTGAAGGTTCACACACATCAAGCAAAGAATTTTCCATAAAAAACGGTCTGCAGCAAGGTACAGTAAATTCCCCGTTACTTTTCAGTATTTACAATAATGACTTACTAAACCTCTTTAATCTCAATACATCCACCCATAAACGCTCCATAGCCTTCGCAGATGACCTAATCATCTACGTAACAGGCCGCAAAACCAAAACAATAAAAACGGAACTTCAAGAACTTTTTGAGAAAATTAACGATTACTACAACACATGGAAACTAAAAACCAACGCAAGCAAATGCGAAACCATACTGTTTAGACCCAAATCAAGCAAAATCGGCCCAATAGAAAGGGAACACGGTACAAAATTTCAACTAAGGGAAAAAGCAAACGAAGGGGAGCTCATACCACACAGAAACTGTGTAAAATATCTAGGCATAAATATAGACGAAAAATTAAACTATAAGCAGCACATCGAAATATAACTCTCCAAAGCTAGCAAAGCATTCTGGCATACAAAAAGATTATTCTACTCCAAACATCTCAACAGCAAAGTAAAAATCCTGTGCTACCAAGCACTAATCAGACCGATCATAACCTACGGCTGCCCAATCTGGTACAATACATCAGCCTCCCAAATGGAAAAAATTCACAGATTCGAAAGAAAGTGCATCAGAGCTTGCTTGAGTACTTACAGATCCGAATACAGCGGATTCAAAAAATATGTTAAAAACAAAATAATCTACGAACTAGCCAACATTCACCGCATAGACTTTCACATTTTAAAATTAATAAGAAACCACTTCGCGCAAGCGGCTAAGATAAGAGAAAACAGCTTAATCTTCAGTTGCTTATTCCCAAACAACGCATACTACAAAAACACTAACAACAGGCTACATCCCCCCAGAAGCTTTCCTATACCTAGACGAAAAAAAACTACCTCCAAGACCAAAATAACATTCCAATAATTTATCACATAAAAAGAAAGATGGGGACCAAAACTATACTCTACGAAGAAAATTTGAACGGACAAACCGCAGACACTAGGTGGAGATACAACATGGCTCTCCCTCTAAAAGACACTAAAGACAAACACAAAAAAAACACAAAGAAATACTGATGGATACCGAATCCATAATAAAATAATAGAGAAAATCATTAAACCGACAGAACTCAATTCTGCCCCTGTATAACACAGGTGTAATCACTGTAAATATTGTAAATCTTGTAAATAAACCTATTTAACATCCCCCTCCCCGTCCCTATCATCCCGCCTCTCCCCAAAGTTATACAGCACCCAAAAAGTAGACTACCGAAGCGTCCTGTTTTGCGACCAAGTTTTCAGGACAGAAAAATCAACTAAAAACAAAATTACATAAAAGCTCCGCTCCCCAGCGGCTTAAATCCAAAGATTAGATTTTAACACAAAAAATGTAAAGCGCCGACACATAATATAGTATGGCTATGGCGTAACGTCGCGTATCGGTACTTTTGCCTAACACATATTATCAAATTCATAGTTTATTGTGAATACCCAAATGTATTAATATGTAGCTTGGTTTAAATAAACGTTATTAAAAAAACAAAAAAAAGTGGTTAGCGTCTTAGATTACGAACGTTCGGGACCTGGGTTCAAATCCCGACGACCGGAGTCCGATTTTTCTTCTACGCATCAAAAACAGAAGAAAATCAGCAGTACCCCATCAGCGACATCTACAACCAGCGCTACAATTACCACGGACAATACACATACACCTCAAATTGGGCTACCGTCGTCCGACACTAGTTAGTCGAGTGGTGGTATTTGCTGTTGAGTGCCGCCACAAATTATATAGATAGATTATGTACTGTCACATACATTAACATTCATAAGCACTCGGATCTTTTTATCAAAACTTATAAATATCACGAACTTATCCGTAAAAATCTCACCATTGCAAAAATAAATGTATCATTAAAACAGGAGTTGTTAACTCGGGCAACTGATACTTTACTGCATCAATAAAACCGGAAGCCGTCTTACTTCGATAGTATCCCGCAGAGTGTCGAACAAGATGGAAACATCCCGAAATCACCCTAATATCCGATTTCGACACAAAACCAATTGCAGTAAATTTAACTATTCCACATGCGACATCCCTGAGAGACGCGAAAAATCCTAGGTAGCTGCGCGTACAGATGTTTTCGTACAGCCACCGAACACTCATCAGGACCAAAAGAAAGAAACGAAGCCACAGATAGAACGGATAGACGTCCTTATTTATTTGCGGATAAAATTGCTACGGCTGATAGGTAAGAGGTGACGCGGGAAGAATTCCGAATAAGACACGGTAAGAACAGGAAGTAAGCCCGCCGCGTCCGGAAACCGAACACCGGAGCATTGGTTTCCAGAGTTTGTGACCTTGCTGAAGTTTTCCATTTCAAAATAGAGATATATGTACAAATATATATGTATGTAGATATATATGTATGTAAAAAGACATAATGTAGCTAGAAGCATTTGAATGCCGTAAATTGAGTAAGCAATTAGTGTGTCTTAAAAATTCAAATATATATATATATGTCGGAGATGAAAGGACGTCGGAGCCTTCCCTTTGGAACATCGGGAAAATCCCTTAACACCGTAATCTAGATTCTATTATAGGCGTAATTAAACAGTTGTTGTCATTCGATCCGATTGTATTTGTTCGAGATTTGTGATAATGAGCTTGGGCTCGAAGCGACAACCAGTCGCCGAACGTAGCATGGAGTAATTCTATAGCTCTCCTTAAAAGAAATATTTGTGACGGCACGCGACAGTAAACATTCCAACGGTTTCTGTCCCGTGGCTCGCCACACGCAGACCCTATTCTTCGAGTAAGATAATTGGCAGATGTCGATGCGTCTTCGCAGTACATGTTCGGCTAGCCTGAGGGCCCGTTATAAATCTTAAGATTTAGTTGGCTAAAGTCCTTCAGACAGATAAACAATTTTTGTCCCAGCTACGGGAAGATAGGAGAGACCTATTTTTCAACGAACGGCGTCTCCCACTAGCAACTTTCCCTCAAGGGCGGCTAGCATCTTTTTCTAACAACCGATATGGAGAGTGACCAATTAGCAGCAACGCCAATTTCCCTCACCTTCTAAACGAAGGCTATCCTCGACGAATCCAAGGATCTCGTGTCCTTAGACACACCCCATCATAGCTTTCCTCTGCAGCATCATCGCGACGGAAAGTCATTCTCTCGTGAGGTCGTATTAGCGAGTTACTTAGCGTCTGCACGCTCGGTGGATATTCCACGTTTTAACAGAGTCCGATTTAGATTTTGTGAGCATGTTCATCCGTCATCCCGTTGACCGTGGATTCGTTATTGAACCTAGGATCATTGTCATTAGTTTCTCGAGTATCTAATTTCCACGGTTACTTGTCCAATCCTATAATAAACGTATTTGCACTAGTCAGTGTCTTCTCTATTGCATAACGATACTGTGTAATCCAAACGAAGATTCGTTTCACGCCCCTAATTCTAAATTCCAACCTTCTCCGACATATATATATAGTGTCAGTTTATCCGCATTTTTAATTTTCTAATGGTTTACAACCGTAACATAGAGAAACTGAAAAATTCGTATACCCAGTACGTTGATACGTATTCCGTTATAGAGAAAACTATGCAAATTTTTTCCAAATATTCCGCATATTACTTTAAACAAAAAATGTTACTTATACAACGGCTCTGTTTCATTTCGTTATCGAAATAAGCATCTTTTGGTATAACGAACGTAGAAGCTGTGCATATTCAGCTGTACATTTCGCAACAAAGATATACACTAGACATAGAGAGATATCATTTTGCTCAAAGCATTTGAATATTTGTTGCGTATTCTGTAAAAGTACGTGGCATGTTTAGTTTTGTGGAAGAATGTTCTTAATCTAAATGAAAATATGCTGCTGAAAAGCAAACAGCAGGAATATTGTCTGTACCGTGGAACATTCGAAAACATTTATATCATCAGTTTGATAAAAAAAAGTAATATGCGCAAGTAAAAAAATATTGTTAATAGATTTTCGTTTATTTTGAAAGTTGTTTTTCTTGAAATGCAATGAAATTTGGAAATTTGTTTGTTGTAAAGTTTGATAAGGTATGAAATATAGACATTGAAGTCATAAGCCGAGATGCCTATTTAATTGGAATACGCAAAACATATTGTACCATTGATATATTTCGAGAATATTATATTATATAACTTGTGTGTTATGTTGCATGTATTATTATTATTCTATACTATTTCTATATACATATATATATTCGAGATAGGTAAAATACAGAATCTCAAACATTAAAATTACTTTGCTAAATGCGTGTTTTGTGATATATGACGTATTAAGAACAAACCTCAAAGATACTACATACCTAGAAAGATCATTTGACTGTTTGTTGTAAATATATATTAATTGATCTGTTACTTGTAATCCTCGAGGTATACGACTTCATACAATAAATAAATTATTCATTGAACATATATGCATATAACGGTATATCGTGCAATAATATAAGATATGTTTATACTATCATTAAACATTACAATAGATTATGATTCTAATTATCAGACTGCAGATTTTTATATATTTATGAGATATTTAAAAACGCGAATAATTTTAAGAGGAACACCTTTTCCCTGTTTCACGCAGACCGCGTTTTGGAAATCATCGACATAGTCAATGACATAACCACGCGTGATCCTTTGACGTCTATCTAAGGAATACGTGCTCCATTTCGTATCGGGTGAGAATATACGTCGGATCAAAGGGTTTCCACGACTTCCTGGTTCGTCTTTTCTCGCAATTTACTGCGCTCTCTACGGAGAGTCCCGGGTATCTTTTCAAAGGTTTCCTCGTCTCGTTGTACCCCGCTCGTGCTTTCGAACCGTGCGGGCTTTTGATACATTCTTCGCTCTCGATAAGGTGAATCATCGGAGAAATATTGTTTCAAGATACGATTATTCGAGGAGCAGCCAGCGAACGACTGCTGTTTTAGCACGTCCTTCGTGCGGTTCGAGATCACTCGGAAAATATCCTTTCTGCTCATTGTTCCACAAGCGGAATCGTTGCGAGTTGCTTGCTCTAGTAGCTCCTATCAGCTCTCCTGTCTGCACGCACGCTCGAATTCCTCTTCACGTGGAACCTTCGAGTTTCCCTGCTTTTTCATTTTGTTTCGTTTCATTTCGTTTCCTTTCCTTTCGGAACGTTTCTTTCGTGCATTTTTGCGGAGGAAAGAAGGTTTGGTCTCTAGTGGAAAATGAGCGTGAGTGATATTTTGCAGAAAGTGATAAGAGGATTTTAGAGATGCCAGCTGTGTTATAAGACGCAAATATGATAAGATTATTGTCTTCGTGCTGTGTGTGGTCAGGTTGAACCACGACGAGAATATTGTGATTGGCATACGAGACCTGTGGAAGATCCAGAGTTTAAAGTTGAGTAAATTAACTACAGAGAAAGAGAATTGACTATATTAAGAACTGATCGGCTGCTTACTCTCAGAGCATATCTTATTCATACTTATATCAATGCAATTAAAGTAATGGAACCTACGCAAAGATTGTTCCATATACTGAATATTACAGCGCATGCTTTATTTTGTATATTTCATATATTTTTGTCTATCGTGCGTATTCTATGTATTTCTACACTTTCCAATTTTGTATATTTTCTATAATAAAAATCCACAGAGATCAGAATTGGAGTTGTTTAGTTAGCGTTTGGGATAATACTTGTTTCGTTGAAGATCAGAGTTTGGCTGATTTTTGGCTCGAGCAAAAAAGTTCAAAAAGGATGAGTAGATAGATAGATTTGAAAGTAAGAAGGGTATTGGATTTACTGTCGTTAATGAGGCGGATCTAATATTAAAGGAAAAGCAGAAGGTAGGAGTGGTAGGTGAGGTTTCGGAAATTCCATAAAAAGAGACGGAAATAGGAAAACCGTTAGAAATCAATTAAGGCACGATAGATTTGGTAAAGACCGGAATACTGGTCGCGTTAATGCTTTTATAAGGGGTATATTATATGTATGAATTTATTGACGGTGTCTCTTAATCTTCCGATATGTAACTTCAGACTCGTACTATATTTCAGCTCAAAACACCCATTTTTGTTGATTTTTTAATTTTAATGTTATGTGGTAACTAAATTGGAATAATTTAATATGACATAATTGCAAATTAAATTATTATATGAAGTTATTCGCTCTATGAACTTAATTTAAATGACTCATTCTGTAATTTAGAAAATTGGAGGAAGCAAATTAAATAGAAATATAAAATTATCTCGTCACATTCTTAATTGTTTAAAATTATTAAATATTCATTGTATTATTCATATTATGGAAAGTTGTACAGGCAGTTTTTTCTTTTTTTTAAATAGAAATAAATATATCTATCATCTATCTATCAGTTTCTTCGTTGTATTCAATACCTCTATCGTTTTACTTCTATTTTACATATTTTTGTTTTTTTATTATTATTATATCTAACAACTTTAATCCAATTCTACTGTCTTGTATTTTGATTAAAGAAATTGATCAATTTTAACACGTGCCCAGATTCTAACGTAGAAGTTCTTTTCTAGAAGTTCAATTAAAGACTGTACAATTAATTCTAAAGCTACATATCCAATTATGACAAAATGTTTCAGACGACTTAAATGTATAAAAGTTTTTTTAAAAAATCTTCATATTCGGATTAAAAGTTCTCTTACGAAGATTAAATTAAACCGCTCTTTCACAATTTTTCTTAATCATAGCAACATCAATTTTTCAATTTATCGTCGAGAGTGACGTTACATATAACTTGCATAGGCAAACTTGTGGGAGCATCTAACATGATACCATAAATAGGACTGGCGCTGTTTTAAACATACTCACTTTTACCGGATAATGTCTTTCCAAGAAAGAAAATGTAACATGTACTTTTCCAATTACTTTATGCAAAGCAACAACGCGTTATCTTCGAAAATGCCGCGCCTCTTGCTTCTTCCGTTCGTTCGAACAAAGAACCGCTATAACGCGAGCAGTATTAAGTGTTTTATCAGAGTACAGAGTGCATGTGCTTTCAACATTTTCTACCGTTAAAATTCTTTTTAAAGTTTTAAAAAATCGCGATAATAATTCCTTTGATGATAACTTTTAGTTAATTTTCTGCAACGCAGTTTATTTTAGAAGTTAAATAATAAAATATTTACAACTGTGTCGTTTGCCATTGAAAGGAAGACAAATGAACGTGGCCTGTAATACGTTTCTCAGTCAACGATTCGAAAAGGATAAGCGCGGATATTGCAACTTCAAGAGCCCCTCACCAGTCCTCCGCAAACGTAGTCGAACATTACGGATGCACATGCAGGACGCATCTCTTGTGAGATAAGCGTTGCGAGGCGAAATTGTCACGAGCAAACACACGCCCGAATAAATAAAGGAGCGATTTCAGTGTGCCGCGACTGGTAAACGTTTAAACAATTCGTTGGCTATAGACCGTGAGAAAAGGACCGGGTAGAAAGCAATCTAGATAAACGCTTTCGATGCTCGTTATGGAGGAAATCTCGAGTCCCCTATTCGTGCTGTGCGCGTGGTTTCGAGCGGAAGTCTTGCTGCAGAATTCCTTCAGCGTGTTTGGAGAATAATAGATTGGACTGGATGTTTACTATATAGACGAAGCACGCATTACTTTTAAAAACTTGAAAAAAGTAAATTTTTCGGAAAATTGGAGTATCGCCGAAAATAAAATTTCGTCTTTGTAGACTTAGATGCGGTGGTAATCTCCGTGAACTACCCCCATCTATTATATTCTAATCGATAACTTTCAGCACCAGCGTTGCGTTGGAAATCCGATAACAAGCTTTCAAGGAAAGCACCGCGAGAATCGACAGTCGAATTCCTTTCTTCGACCGACTGTCTCGATAATCCAAGTCCTGTGAAATCAACCAACAGCTAAGGAAACGTCGAAGTCGGTCTCGTCGGCTAATTTCAAGCGTCATGACGTCGCAGCATCAGTTACGGGGACAGGCCTTTTCCTCGATAATGAACCGTTTTTAAGATATCGAGGTCGTCACGTCATGGGATCCGACAGGCAGAACAAAGCTCCTGGAAGACTTTAAAACGGTACGACGATGGACAGATTCTGCGATGAATAAATGCCGGTGAAAGAAAGATGTGCCAGATTGCTAGCCGCTAACATTGCCCCTATTTCGTAAGCTTCGATCAACCTCGTGAATCTACAGCCTGTCAAATATATCTCGTGTGAAATAATTGTTCAACTGTGAAATATGTACATATATCAAGGTCATGTGGAAGAACAGAATAACTTTGACGCTTTCTTTTACTTGAGGCGCACTGTATCGATGATGTGTCCAAAAATTTTTGATTATTCAGAATAATATTTATAATTACGAAATAGCTTTCTCCGTTAGAAGATTCTTGCGAAAGAAATTGCAGAAGATTTCAACAATATTTTTAGGATTAAGACACGGAATATGAAACTTAAACCATTACGGTAGAATTTCTTCTTTTTTTTTCTCTCTCTTCTTAACGAACTATTCTTTTTATACGTAGACACTTTATATGTAGGTTGAATGGTTAAACCAACAATTTAATTTAATAATTCAGTGATATTCGATATTTATAAAAGTCTATAAAATTCAATAATTCAATAATTTAATTTAACAAAAATTGAAATCGATAATTGCGGTGTTTTCGGATAAAACGAATGTAACCGTTTATTCGCTCATTCAACATTTTTTAAGTAGATTCTAGCGTATTTCTAGTATTTCAAAGACTCGACAATCACTTTTATACTGAAAATTTCTCAATTATATAACCACAGAATTTTGTATCCCCAAACCTAACTCGGACAACGAAAAACTGAACAAGTACTCTCCCGCAGCTTTGTTCCGCAGTGAAAGTCCATTACTAAATTTAGTTATGGAAACCAAAGACTGTTTCATCTATCCCTCGGCCTATTGTGCGTTGGCCAAGATCCGTTCTCGTGCTGTTGGCTAGCAGTCAACTCGTGAGAGCCGGCCAAATCAAATTCCGTGCCTATAAACCTTTTGGTTCAGTGCTTCGTAACACTAGAACCTTTGCATGTGTGTTTTTGACAAACGTCTTTATTCAATGACAAAAAAGATAGTTAATATTAATTAGTAAAGGTAAAATAAATTGAAAAACAACAAAGAAAAATTATAATACATAAATTATTTGATGTATAAAGTATTTCGGTTGGTTGTATGAAAATTTCCTCGTACAAGCTTGATCAAAGTTTCAAATGCTCATCTACTCGTCACCTTATATTTTTATCGATTCGGAAAAAAGAAATGCTAAGATTTGATATACCTCACCTTAGTAGTTACGGGTTAAGTGCACTACGATTCTCGCTCGTTTTCTGGTGCCGATATTAAACCACGCGCCATAAAGATCCACGTGGCACACGACCGCGCTAGGAAATAAAAAGATCCCATATCGCAGACACCACGACGGCGGCGAACTCATCGTAAGAATCATAACGCTCTCTATCCGTGCCTGAAAATCACCCACCGGTCAATCTTCCGCCGAAACCGATAAAACGCAGACCTTCGGTTTACATTCGACCAGCCAATGACAGAGCACGGTCCAGCGGCGGCCGTCACTGGCACCTGAAGCATCGTCCACGTCCACAGTTCCTTTTCGCCAAGCTATTTGCTACCCTCGTATCCTACGAAGAAGTGGCAACGTCGTTCACGCGCCTCGATTTCCTTCCACAAGTCGCCTGGTGCGGCTGACGTTTCTCTCGAAACGAAAATAGAAAAGAGGGACACCAACGCTGATCGCGGATGCTCAGGCTCTGGCTGCGAGGAGAAACGATGGAACAGTGGGTGAACGAGCCGAGGGTGGCGAATGGATGGAAGGAGAGGGAGGGCTGATTTAACCCGGTACGCATCTGCAGGAGCCGACTGGAGGGTAAGAGACGCGGGAAGAGAAGCCCGAGGAAGCGAGGAAAACGTACTAGTGACCCGAATACGTCTCGCTCCGGGGCACAATCTGTGAACATCTTCCCCTAGTAATGCTCTATGCGAATTCCTGTACCGCGGCCAACCCTTCTCCTGCCACCCTTCGATCTGTCTTCCTCGCCCCATCTTTTTCTCTCCTCTCAACGGAACTCAGCCCCTTTTCCAAACCCCTTCCGAGTTGCGCCTATCTCTTCGTTCGGTTGGATGTATTTGTTGTTGTTTTTGTTCCAGGCTGTTAACGGGGAAGCACTTGTGGGATTGGCGTTATTGGGTTGCGACGCATGAAACTAAAAGCTTATTTTCGAAATATATACTTTGGCATTTTTTTCTGGTCAGATTGCGCGCTGGCTCGTTCTTTGTTGCTTTTCACGAGGATTTTTAGATAAAAATGTCTTTGAAGGCGCACAATACGTTTGCATGTATTCAAATGCTACGGAGCAGAAGAGGTTAATTGTTCGCCAAAAGACAAATTGGAAAGATGAAAGGAAATGATTTAATAGGCAATAGAAATTTGTTTTTGGTGATATATGAGTATTACTGTATAGATTTGTGATTTTATATTTTTCGACAGTTTCAATGGTATTGTGTGTGTTTATTAATTTGATGGCTACATTTTATTTTATTTGATATAAAATCTTAAAATTGTGAAAAAAATTGTATAGAATCTAGATGACTTTACTTAAATGAATCACACTGTATAGTTTCTTAAAGGGGCAGACAACAAATTTAATATTGACATTTGCGCGTAACAGAGATACAGTTTTCGTTCCCGGAGAAATTGAAGGGGACAGAGGTGCGTAGGGGGAAAAATATGGAAAGTGTTGCGGTATGAGTTACGGTCGGGGCTTTTCATTCGATGGGGACGAAACCTGGGCTTCGTCGTGCAACAGTGTGAAAAATGCGAAACTTCCTCGTTTCACGGCGTACCGCCGGTGATGCATCGAGCTCTGCCATCGCTGGGACAAATACCTCGACAATTTCAAGTGGGATTTCGAAATTCAGCAAAGCAAATACTCACCGCATCGTAACGAAGACGCATAGGTAGTATAATAAATTTTGAAATATAAGAATTTTATTACATTCTCTATGGCGAAAAGTTTTTCCCCTACTTTTTTGTTATTAACTGTTTTCGAATGAAATTAGACAACGAATTTTATATGTGTAACGAAATTACACGTTATACATTATGAAATTATAATTATTTTATTATATTACAAATTATACATACTGACTGATCTAATTAAATTACTAAAATGATTTTTATTTATTTTTCATGCCGAAGATCTATCTACTTGAAATGTAATATTTAATAGTTCATCGTCTAGAACGAGTACTATGAAGATTTTAGTGGAATCAAATCATTGACGTTTCAAGTTCTGTTATATGGAAAATTCAGCAACTTTCGCGCGGCACGAACTTTTATTTACGCAGTAAATTTGTTACACTATTTTTTCTGCGAATCAGTTTGTTCAGCACATTCAGTAAACGTGGATCGGAGAAATTTATTGACGCTGTACTTGTTACACGACCAGCGCAAAGCTCGAAAGAGTAGAATTTATCGACTTGTTCAATTGAACGAATAAAAATACTTTTGGTAGGTGTTTCACAGTTGTTTTTTCCTCTCTCCAATGTTAAAAGACGAGAAGGACGAGGTAAATATTACTAACATCTTCCCATAATATTACATGATTATTCTTAAGATGTTATCAAAAATGTATATAAACTGAGTTGTAAAGAAAAAAGGAAAGAATTGTTACGAAACAGTAACGAAAAATTTGTCAAAACTTTCTTAATTTTGTATTATAGATTGGTCGAGAAACTTTGTCGCCAGATTTTACTGAGGATATTTACGACTTTATTTACAAAATCCTACAAATCACGATAAAATTAAATAGTTGATTAGATAATTAGTCACACAGTTAGTTACTAAAATTACACAGTTCAAATCTATGTAATTTTATTCGCCAAAGCATAAACCATAAACAGGCAGTGAAATATTATTGTAATAATTATTATCTATTATTAAAAACGTGATTGATAGATTGTTCCACGATCAAGCGTATTAATATATTCTAGATATTCAATATTCTGAATCAACGTAAAAGAGTGGCAAAATGTTTAAATACTTCAATCGTTCATTTGAAAGTTTGCTTGATTTACACAAACTACTTACTATTTACGAACAATTTAAATATTGTAAAAGTATTATTTTTGCTAAAAGTAAATTGAGAGAATATCTTGCAACTGGCATGTTCAAGATTTCCTGCGATACATTTTTGTACCGTGCGTTTTTACAGAAAATAACGAATTTGCGCTAAGAAACCATTTACTTCGCTGAGTTGGTAAGTCGTAAGCCGTCTTCAAAAGAAAACGTTTAATTACCACTGAGCAGCGGCTGAAAGTTTTGTTAAAGCGTTTTCAGAGTTTTAACGAATAAATGGGAAATTTTTCATCAAGCTCTGTGCACTTCGCCGGCATTTGTAATTTAAATTTAAAAAAGGGGGGGGCAAAGAAGAAGAAAAAATGGGAAACAAACCCTTTGAAACTTTGTTGGAACTGCTACAAACGGACACAATTTTTCTTAAATATCATAAAAGCTTATCCAACAAAAAATTCGAAACCAAATTTGCTCTTTCTAATGTATTTAACGTTGAAAATTTTTGTGACAAACAAATCGTTTTGATCGGTCGCGGTCATTTCAAATAACTACACACGAATACTTTCTGTTTATTTTGATTGATATATTTTGCCTATTAACGTTCTCTTAACAAACTAAATATTAACTAAATCAATAATGAGAGTATCTAGTATCATTCTTTGAAATAATTCAGCTATGTTAATCATAAAAGTATTTAAAGTATTATGCGACATTAAACATGCAAATTATCTGTTAGATCATTTAGTACAATTGACTAAGATTGAACACTCTCTTCAAATGATCGATTTA
This sequence comes from Bombus flavifrons, assembly GCF_040668555.2. NCBI lineage: Eukaryota > Metazoa > Arthropoda > Insecta > Hymenoptera > Apidae > Bombus > Bombus flavifrons. The sequence goes on along the minus strand of NC_138455.1, from coordinate 1,555,108 downwards.
ATCTGTCTAAAATAAAGTTATATTCATCGTTATTTCTAAAATAAAAATAAGCTAATTCGAATGATTCATTAGTTCAAATTATTATTTTTTTTCTTTCTAACAGAATTTTCTTAAACCTGTTACGGGAATATCGAACAAAATATAAATAAAATTGTTCCACAAGTTATTAATGAATGAAATTGTTATTCATTACCAATGAATTCAACTTTATCACATTGAAAGCAGTGTTCATGAATGATAAAACATAAATTGGTACAGCAATAAAATACATATAACTACATAACTAATTCACTGCTAGTTTTACAATTAAACAGGGCAAGGTTCCCTTCGTAGAATTATCTCCCATGCTTCTAATTTAAAGTTTTTACTTATGCGTTTATCTTTCAACACTTGGCTGACTTTAATTAACGAGATTAAAATTCAATATTAGTATCGCGCTTGTTTATCGTTAAAACTTCAAATGATAGCAACTGAGTATACATAACTGAACGGAAGTTTCAAATACAAGTAACGAAGAGTGCAGAAATTTATCTTTGTCTGAAAGAAAGATTAATAAATGAACATCCAGATTTCTTTTTAACTGTTAATGAAATCCTTAATAATAGTAATTAAAGTAAGTAAAGTAAGTCTTGGTAGGCTGACCTAAATATTCTTTTCTTCTTAATATATATCATACGGATTGTGTGTTAATCTACAAATGCATATGATTTTTCTCAAATGTAATATACAATACCTTGTAAGTATCAATTAACGTGTCTCATAACTATAAAAACACTGATGCAAAAAGTCTATCTAAACATTTGTAAGCGCTATCTGTATCTCGTACGTAACACTATCGCTCCTTATCGTCGTGTCCTTTCGTCCCCAGCAACCGTGAAGTTACAATCTGTAACTAAACGAACAACCTCTCTAAAACGAGAAAGGGGAGAGTGAAGGAAGCGGGTGACAAAAGGAGCCGGCGACTAGTTGAATCATCGTGCTTGAAGAGGCGCATTGAAAACGTTTTACCTTGAAAACGCCCATGCATTTCGGTTGTTGTGTTGTTTAGTTGACAATCCGCTGGTAATCCAGCGAACGGACGGTGGTTTCGCCGTCGTCAGAACGGCTAAAAGTTTTGTACTAAACTAATGTCCTCGTCACTAGTCTACCGAATACGTGTTCCATGAAGTTTACCAGGAGTCGTACCATGTTAACTTTGTGATCCATAGCATGTTTTCCCTTCGCAACAATAGAAAATTATAATTGTTAAGTAGTAAAGAAATATTTTGCTCAATGTTCTCATCTCTTTCACGGCTATGGAAATCTATGCTACGTACGGTATAGTAAATAAAAACATCAATCATCATGCAATTTAATTACGACGCAATTAAAATCGACGAATTTATTTTCGATGATGTGTGCAATTATCTCTTCGTGCAACCAAGCGTTAACTTGAAATGGAACAACGAACAATATCGAAAAAAAACTTGGGAAAAAATAAATGAATAAAATATCTTTCACGCATCGATATCCAAATCGTCATTGCTATCGCAAAACCACGCGTCATCTTTTTCCTCTTTTGCAATCAAATCTGGCAGAGATCGTTAAGGACTCTCGAACACGAGGCGAACGGAAATGCGACGCGATGGAATCAATAACCGACAGAAAAACTGTGAACGATCGCGGAAAAAATTCGCAAATTAATCGGGTATCGAAACTCGATGCCTGTGCGAAATTCTGAATCGAATTGGAACGCAGCTCTTCAACATTTCAGGTTTCCATTTTCGCGACCGTTTTCTCGTTTCTTTCGATATTTCGCGTCCGGCATTCGCGCTTGTTGCTCGTGAATCCTCGAATGAACAGACACGTGATGTGCCAAATATGTCAAAATTAGTCACCTGTCGAGAATGCAAGGAAGCTGCAGATCGTTGTGAAAAAAGACGCAAATCGTATAAGGGAACATGATATCTGCACTGTAATTCTGAATCGATTTCGTGTGAAAGGCTGCACTGAATCGAAGAATTCGATCGTTAATATCTCACTATAGCAGTTGATGGAATTAAAAGTAATCAACTACAAAAGAAGAAAGGATAATTGGTGAGCTCGTACTAAACTTTACTAAGTGCCGAAAGTACTTATTAGTTACACTTCATGTTGCGACCTCTCAACTAGGTTGCGATCACTTAAATTGTAACTGTTCGGCTGGGGTCGCGAACCTTGGACGATATTAACGCTCAAGATAGGGGAAAATTAAAAAGTTCTAGTATGATTGTAATTTGTATGTTTGTTTGAAGAGTTCCAATATAATTTATCTTGTAATTGTAAGATTTGTAGAGGTTTATGTGTAGAGGATAGTTGGTCGGTGAGGTTTAATGACGAGATAGTTCGTTGTTGAAATCGTCGAATATATTTAAAATAATAAATTAGTATACAGGCTATATTCGCTGAGACGCTCGTACAGTGTATAAGTCGTAAAATAGAATCGCTAATGACTCGCTAATTAGATCGTTGATAATTCGTTGATAACTGGTTTATAACTGATCGATGACTGACTGTAACTCATTTTCTTGCGATCGCGTCCGCTTATTTATATTGGTCGGGGGAGAGTAGGAAAATTCAAATTCGTCTTTGTTCGACGGTTGCACGTAGCGGCGACATTGTTTTGTCCGGAGTTTATTTATGGTTACGTTTTGTGCGTCAAAGTGGTGTTCGAGATTTGGAGTGGCTGCCTGGTAATTGCCGCGACGGTTTATGTGAACTAGATGCGATCCTCGGGCAGGACGACCATCAAGGGTCTACGCTACCCTAGTGCGGACCCATCATAAACAGTGGGCCCATTGTACAGTCAAGGTACTTTAGGACCCCACGGAAAAGACCCATAAAATACGAAATTTCTTTATTTTTATGCTACATCTCAGGAAGACCGGACACGCGGGTTTTCCCCAAATGTAAGGTCACCCGCGCGCGAACCTTCATGAAGGCAGTCAGCCCATTCTCAAACATACGTCTTTACCCAATGATCAGTTAGGAACAGGCTTGAGACACACCCACCACGAAACCTTCCTCTTTTTGTTTTTTTTTTTTTTTTTTATTAACGTGGAGGAAATCCGCACGGACACCAGGTCGCTTCTGGGGAAAAGCGGCGTGGTAGTGCCGGACTCCAACCGACTAAAACCTCCACGATGACCGTCCCGGCTGCGATCGAGAGGGGCCCGGGAACCGGTGTAAGCGATACACCGGCCCCCCCCCCGCGCTCAATAAGTCACATAATGGAGCGGTGTGCGGCCACGTCACACCGCGCCTCGTCGCCGGTGCCACCGTGCCAGGCAGTCCGGTTCCCATACCAGGCTGCTCTGCGGCCCCGGGGGCGCTGAGCTGCCAGCGCCTAAGTTTGTACCCCGCCGGGGGACGCGGCGGACCTAGTGCTTCTCACCGAAGCGCGTCCATGACCCCTGCCGCGCCCTCGCCGGTCGGTCCTCTCAGGGTGAGAGTACCGCACCCTCACCCTCTCCGCAGCCTCTTTTCGAAGCATGACTTGTTCACAGAAGGAGATCACGGCCCTCCTCCTTCTCTCGCTTATCAACAATGCCTCGAAGATCACCGGAGGCGAAAGATCCCCCCCGATTTCCACGATGAGGTCGTGGCGCGGCCGCGCCCACGCCGGACCTTCCAGTATTCCAGCGTGTGCTGCGCCGAATCCACGCTCGCATCGCAGTGGTGGCAGCGCGCGGTCGCCTCCTTCCCGATTCGGTGCAGATACTCACCGAAGCAACCGTGTCCGGTGAGCACCTGCGTCACCCTGTAGGTCAGGGGAGGCCCACCGCCGTCCAACCAAACGTTCCAGTTTGGAAGGACGGCCCCGAGGACCCTTATCCCCGGCGCACCCGCTCTCGTGTCGAGGCTGGCGCGCCATCTGTCGAGCAAAGCTCGCCGAGCCCGAACCCTGACGTCGGCGCCCGTCCCGTCCGACAGAACGGACAGAGTGTGGAGATAAATCTCACGGCACCTCAGGGCCTGCAATTCGAACGGGGGAAACCCGGCGAGCACCGCCGCTGCCGCCGCCGAAATGGTGCAGAAGCCCCTCACTACCCTGATGGCCACCGTCCTGTGCAGCCTCTTGACCACAAGGAGACTGCGACGATTGGTCATCAGGTCCTCCGCCCAGACCGGAGCCCCGTAGAGGAGCCTCGATCGCACCACGCCGGCGTACAGCCGGCGCACTCCGACGTCGGGCCCGCCCAGCCGAGGCAGCAGACGTCCTAAGGCGTTCGCCGTCGCCTCAACAGACGGCGTCAGGCGCTCGAAGTGAACGTCGAAGGTCCAGTGGCTGTCGAGGGTCAGGCCCAGATACTTCATGCTGGTTCCGACCCCGATCTCAGTCCCTTCCAACCTCAGGCGGTAACCCGCTGGGGGCGTCCCGTGATCGGCCTTGCGGCAAAACCACATTGCCTCGGACTTCTCAGGGGACACCCTCAGTCCCAATCGCTTGATTTCGGCGACCACGCAGGCCACCGCCAGCTCCGCCAGGCGGACGGTTCTACCCCATGCCGTGCCCCAGACCAGCACCAACGTGTCGTCGGCGTAGCACGCCAGCGCCGAGTTCGGAGGCATCGGCGTCCGAAGCACCGCGTCGTACGCGATGTTCCACAGCAACGGGCCCAACACCGAACCTTGCGGGACCCCGCGGTGTACAGCCCTCCCGGTCACCCCCCCCCCCCCCCCGCCCCGGACGGTGTAGACGATACTCCGGTCCCGGAGGAAAGCCCGGACCACATCCTGCAGATACGCGGGTACCCGATGAAATTCGAGGGCCCGGCATATTCTGTCCCACGGGATGCTGTTGAAGGCGTTGACCACGTCTAGCGATACGGCCAACGCCACGTAACCACGCCGTTCGGCCCCCTCGACGAGGGAGCGGACACGGGCAACAGCGTCGGTCGTAAACCGCCCCCTCCGGAAACCGAACTGGCCATCGTGCAACCCGGGCACGCTCCGGGACAAATGCGACTCCAGGCGGGCAGCTACCACTCTCTCCAGCAGCTTGCCCGCCTCGTCCAAAAGGCACACCGACCGGAAGACGGAAGGCGAGTCCGGAGAGCGCCCCGGCTTCGGCAGCAGGACCATTCGCCCCTCCTTCCACGAAGTGGGGAATTCACCTCGAGACTGGCATCCGTCGAACAAACGCATTAGTCTCGGGGCCAATATCCCGGCGACGTCCCTCCACAGGCGGGCCGGGACTCCATCAGGACCCGGAGCTTTCCGCGCTCCGATCCTCTCGACGGCCCCGGCCAGTTCTTCCTCGGTGACCCTCGATTCCGGGCTCCAACTCCCCGCAGTGACCCGTGGTTCCTCTTCCAGCGGTTGGGACTCCTGCTCCTCCTCTTCGGTAAAGGTGCCTACTCCCTCGTTCGCTGCTCCCGGAAACAGGGTGCAGACGACCTCCTCCAGGAACCGAGGGTCCATGCTCTCCGTTAAGGGAGGCGCCCATGGACGGAGTTTGTTCAATACCATCTTGTAAGGACGCCCCCAGGGATCAGAGTCGAGGCTGGCCAGAAGCTCGTCTCAGGCCCGCCTCTTCGCCTCCTTGATGGCTCGTTGGAGGGGCCTCCGAGCTTCGCGGTAGGCCTCGTACAGGCGAGCCACTGTGCCTTCGTCCTCCCGCCGTCTACGGCGGGATCTGGTGTATTGGCGCCGAGCGTGGATACACTCCTCGCGGAGACGAGCGATCCCCTCGGACCACCAGTACACAGCGCCGGCGCGGCGCGGCGTTCCAGACCGTGTCATACATGAATCACAGATCGCGTGCATGTCGCGTCTCAGCCGGGTCGCTCCCGCTTCCGCGTCCTTGTCGGTCGAGGATTCTTCCAACCAAGCCACGGCTATAGCGGCCGCCGCCATGAAGTCCTCGTCGCGCCGCGTCACCGCCCACTGCGGGAATTTTCTTCTTCTTCCAGGTGGGCCGATAGGCCCGCGCGCACCCGACGAGCGGTAGCCCATCGCGCCGCCAATCGCCACCTCCATCAAGATGTAGAGATGGTCCGAGAGGGTCTCCTCCGGGGAGACCTCCCAACCGGAAACGCGGCGGGATGCGGCGGGGTTTGCCCATGTGAGGTCCACTATGGACTCGCCCCGCCACGCCACGCACGTGCTGGACGACCCCCGGTTCATAAGCTGGAGGTGGAGTGCGGCCGCCCAATCCTGTACGTCGCGCCCCCTTCTGTTGGTCCGGTGGGAGCCCCACGCCGTTTAGTGGGCGTTGAAGTCCCCGAAGACCAGTGACGGGCAGGCGCCCAAACGTCTCGTGCAAGCCGCGAGTCCGTCCAGAAAGGAGGCGTATTCTGCCCGGCTGATGTTGGGCGACACGTAGACGGCTACCACGGCCAGGTCGCCCCATTTCACGGCCACGAAGCCCCGTCCCCGCTCAATTACCGAGCAGGAAGAGCTTCCCGCAATCCCAGTCCAGAATATGGCGACCGAGCCGGTCAGATCTCCAGCGCCTCGCGACGCGTTGGGAATGCAGTACGGCTCGGCCACTGCCGCCAGAGCAATCCGCCGCTCCGTCAGGCTCTGAAACATTAAGTCCTGAGCACGGCGGGAGCGGTTCAGATTGCACTGCAGGAGCAGTTGTCCTCCTCCTCTTCTTCCGCTCACGTCGGGGAAGGCTCCGTCTCCATAGCCTCCTCCGGGCCGTTCTCCTCACAGTCGTTGTGTCTGACTTCTCCATCCTCTCTTCCGTCCTTCGTGGGGTCAGTTGACGGCGGTATTGTTTCTTTCCTCGTCTCCGCATCCCCACCGTCGCCTGGAACGGTCCTTGCTTCCTGTGCGGCCCTCCTCTTACGGGCAGGCGGTTTGCATGCCGGTGATCCCATACGGTGCGACGCGGGCAGTCCCAGGTCCGCGCACCCCGGAAACGTGGGTACTCGCGCCGAGCAGTTCCTGGCGCGATGTCCTTCCGCCCCGCACCGGTAGCAGCGCTCCGACCGGTCGGCCGTCGATGTGCAGTTCCGGTGCACGTGACCCGACTCCATGCACCTGAAGCATTGGAGTCGGCGCGCAGGGAGAGGGGAAACCTTCGCCGCTGACCAACCTATGTTGATCCTACCTCCTGGTCCGGCATCTCTTCCTCTGCTGATTCTCCTGGCCGCTGTCAGCGGGCAGCGTAGCCATACCGACCCGAGGCCCCGAGGGGCGGAACGTATAACACCCACGTTGACCTCGTCGGCGTGGCAGCCCCTGGCCTCAGCAACGGCGGCTGCCACCTCCTCTGCGGTGACCGAGTCCTCCAGTCCGGTCACTCTTAGTTCGGCCGTCCGTCGCGGGACGGTTACCTTGGCAGGCAAATCCTTCAGCGTGGCCGCCATCCGCTCGGCTAGTCGCGATGCTTTGCTCCCAGCGTCCTGACCTGAAATCTCGAACAGCAGCGCCCCCGTGATCGCCCTCCTCGGTCTTAACTCCGTGATACCGAGTTCGGAGAACTTGACTTCCCTCTTCACCAACGACATCGCATCCCTGTACGTGAAGCCAAAGCCGTCCCTCACGGTGAACTATACCGCGGCACACCGTGGAGGTCGGGGAAGGCCCGGCACTTTCTCGCTGTGCGCGTCCCGCCTGCTAGCGTTGCGTTTCTTTCCTGCCCCGATAGCTCCGAGTCCATTGTCGCTGCCTGCTGCTCGCATAGATACCCTTCCCGTGCGGGGACGCACTGGAGGCCGAGCGGCCGCCTCCGCGAAAGTCCTTGCCTTCGTTCCGCCGCTTCCGGTCGCCGTCCAGGGCGCCAAGGCCCCTATTCGCAATGTCGACGACGGAAGAGACGACGATACCCTTCCCTTGGTTCTTGCGTCCTCGGTCGGCGCATGGACCGTTGGAAGAGGTTGCACTGTGGGCTTCCTGTTCTTCCGCCTCGCTCTTCCTCTTCCTCCTCCTATGATGGTAGTGAACCCTGCCTCGTCGGTCGACGACTCCACGATCGACCGCGTGGTGTCTCTCGCCGACCGCAATGGTGCTTGTACGGTTCTCGCGGCGACGCCAGCGTCTGTAGCCGGGGGGATCGCTCCCCCTGGCATTATTTCTCGCCAACACTCCTCCAACTTAAGGATGAACAGGATCTTAAGGTCCTCTAGTGGATTTCGAGGTCCTGGACCACCGAATCTATCCGTTTTCTTAGTTTTTGTATTACTCCCCGACGGCGCGACGCTGACCAGGGGTCTAGGGGTGGTGGGGAAGGGGGACTCATAATCGTCCCCGTTGGGACCCCGGGAAGCATTTTCTTTCGTCCCCCTCGTAGAGGTGATCCCCACCTCTTGTCCTTCACCGTCGTTGTTATCATCTTTGGCTGCCCTCTCCGTGCATACCTTGGTCAGCTGTTCCACCGTCTCCTGGAGACGACTGATCTCTCTCTCCAGAAAGCGTACCCTCCTTTGCAGGTATGCGACGTCCTCCTCTTCCTCATCGTGGGTCGGTTCCGCATCCTTCACGGTCACTTGCTTGTCGACCGATCAGATCCTCATTTCGTCACTCCGCATGTCGTCGCCGCCGTCGGCACCGCCGCGGATGGTAGAGGCAGCGGCGGCCACGGTGGCAGCCTCGGCGTCGGTGTCGGTGTCCGCCCCGCGTCTTGCGCCCCCCTTCTTCCTTTTATCGGTAGCCGGCAGTAGCGCGGAGTTCGGATCCCCCGCGGACGCATCCCCCCGCCGTGTGCGACGTCCCGCGCCTCCGTCGTAATCGTTGGCGGCGGAGGCGGTGCTTTCTGCGGACCCGGTAAACCTGCGGTACGACCACTTGCCGAGCGTGCCCGCAACGGTCGAATAGGAAGAACACGACGCCATTTCGTCGTCGGATCTCACCCCCCCCCCCGCCGCCACCGCGACGCCGTCACATCCTACCCCACGAAGATCCCGCGTCGACGGTCATAACATCGGGTTCCTCCGACCCTCTCCGAGACCCCCCGGTTCGCGTGTCCCCTTCGCCAGAAGCATGATCGTGTCCGGGGGCCCACCCCTGGCCGGCCACGGTTGCTCGATGACGACGCAGCGGGGCCCACTTTACAACCCGATCCCTCCCCTGCACCGTAAACGATTTTTTGGTTCGTTTCACTGTCCATAATAATTTCCCGCAGGGAGGACTTGCTTATATAAGTGTATGGGGGCTGGCAAACCCACGTTCCCGCAGCCAGGGAGGACCGTTGGGACAAGCGTCTCGCTTACGTGAGTTCTCTATGTACACCGCAGGGAAGGTTGCCGGGAGTGTAAGGCACTTAAGTGCGGTTACACTCTCTCTACGTGGCCTTGGGTAGTAGCGCACCCACGATCCCGATGCCAAGGATGGGACCGTCGGGATAAGTTCCCGGGTACAAAAGTACCTTGAGGCCCCCGTTTACGTGAGTCCCATTTGGAACTGCCGAGCACGGTGAGCAGGTCGCCGGCCGGCAGTGACGTGGCCGTACATCCACACGATAGTCCCACCAATGACTTAGAATGGTACCACGGGGGTCGAGTGTTGGCCCGGAGGGAGTAGCGACCCCTCTGCTCGGCCAATTATGGGTTTGGAATCGTGGTGGCAGTTGTTGATGGCCAAGATGCTGGCAAGAGGGCCGATTTAAGGGGTGTGGCTCGCCCCGAATGGCCTTCGGCGGGTGAGCAGCGTCCCACCTGCTCCAGAACCGTCCTGAGTGAGACGGTAGGGCTTAGAATGTGCCCCGTTCAACCTGAGAAGAGCGACGGCCCCTGCAGGCTAATCGAGGTAGCAAGGCACTGGGTGCCTTGCGCGCTGGTTGGGCGTAACCCCAACCCTTATGGCCCTAGGGGTGCCCGGATACTGTATGAGCAATTTGCCGAGGAAAGGACCCGTCACCAAAAACGACTGCTTGTCCATAATAATTCGTAAGGAATCGCCGAGGCCGTCAACAAGGGTTTCCATCCTGGTGCCACTCACTCTTTCGCACCCTACCTCGGTCAAGACTGGTGCAGGGTGACGGGGAGCCCCACAAGAAGGTGAGGTGAGTGGGTTTGGCTGATACGGACCCACCAACTTCTCCGAGGTTCTCTGCACCGGATCGGCAAACTGGCGGAGGCCAAAGGCGCCGACCAGCCACTACCCGGCTATAGGAGAATATCAGATTCATCGGGGTTTCCCAGGGCGTGGTTGTACGCCCTGAGAACCCGTAGCCTCCTCGTGCTCCCCACACAACTCTTCCTACTATCGAGCCAACCCGATCCAGCAGAATACGGAGAACCAGCAGTCGACAAAGAGTTGGGCGGCCGCTCCAATGAATTCTACCTTAGCGACACTGTACCTAGACCAGGCCACACACCGCGGGCAAGATGGGAGCCAGATGTCCGCTCATCTTTGCTGCGCATACTCAATAGTCTTAAGGAGCCATCGTAAATCTCAGGAATTTGCTAGCTAAGGTCCTTCAGACCGAACAAATATCGTTTTTCTAAATCGCTTTCTAAAAATTATTGTCTATTACGGCTTGACACGGGAAAGTTAGTTTTTCTCACGTACGATGCTTCCTACTAGCAACTTTCTATCGAGGGCGGCTAAGACTCTTCCTAGTCCACCAACCTTCGTTTATCTAGTCAGAAGCAATGTATGCTGCCCTCACTTTCCTGGCCAAAAAATGTCATGAACAAATCCGATGGTCCCGTGCGCTAGACATATCCATCGCTAGCTTTCCTCCGACACAGCATCGTCACTGTACTTTACTTCTTCTACACCGCTAGAAAAGTCAACTACTTCTTCTACACCGCTAGAAAAGTCAACTTTTCTTAGTCTAACGCTAACAAAGTCTAACTCACATCATCTATCTAAGTCGGTTCTCGGGATTACCAAACATTCACTTCCTCTATTAAGTATCCTCTAGTGCTACGTCCACTAACATACTAAGTTCAACTATAAGAGCCTTGCTCTATTGTGCATATCTATCTTATCTTCGTGCGACAAATTGTCATCTACGATTTATACCTACTCAACAGTGTACATCATAAGTGTTGGAAATAAAACCTTATAACCCTGTGAATCACAGTGTTATATCAACTTAATCACCCCTATTATCTTAACGGAAATCAGAGGATCGATCAACTCGTGGTGTCGATTATTATAATCGTAACGGGAATTTACGACTCCCGTTGATGTCTCTCCTCGCAATTGCGTCTCCCCGCGATTGGTCGAAAATACAACCCTAATTTCTAATATTTCTGAATAAATAAATAATCCTATAAGTATATGTCGTTTTCCGATAGCGATCTAATCCTAATATTAAAATTAATGTTACATTCATTTTTTAATATTCAGAATAGTACTTTATGTATAATATCATTATTTGGAAAACGATACCAATTACCGAGATCCGCCACGGGGAGGTAACTACGCCCGGATCCCATTTACGTAGAGTTTTTAAGCATCGGAAGCAGAAGATTTAAAATTATTTTATAGTAAAGAAGTAGTATGTATTAAAATTTATTAATTATAGTAGGTATAGTATATGTATCCACTTAATCATATTTGAACATTGAACTTCGAACATTGAACATCGAAGAAACCAAACCATGCGATTTACCAATTGTAGCACGCATGAATAGATGATGAGATCTCTTTGCATTCGATTAAATTGCACTTGCTTCCCCAAGTCCATGAAAACGGTTTCATTCCTTGGCTTTGAGTGGACATGAAGAATTACATTCCATCTACAGACGACACTTAATAGTTACACCTTGCATTGTCACTGATTTTATATCAAATAGTTAAATGAAAAATTAAATACTATATTTAAAATTAAAAAATAAAACTAAATAGAAATAAAATACCATTTCAAAGATTTCAAAAATTTCGTTAATATTGAATAAAACGAAATAAATCAATAATTTAATCGCTACGAATTAACGGTATTGATTTAAATGAATAATAAAGTTGCTTTCGATTAATGGTATAACTGTTATAAATTAAGAGCATAATTATTTTAAATTAATGGGAAGATATTGTTATAAATTACTGTATAATTGTTAAAAATTAATGCAGTAATTGTTTTAGATTAATAATAAATTGTTATACATGAATAGCATAATTATTATAAATTATTAATTTAATCGCTATAAATTAATAGTTTAACTATGAAGAATTAATAGATCAAATGTTGTAAAGTAATAGCTTAAATGTTATAAATTAATGACTTGAGTGTTATAAAGCAATAGTTTAAATGTTGTATATTGATCAAATGTCATAAATTAATAATGAGATTATTGATAAGTAAGTAAAAGTTCTGTTTCGATCTACACGGTGCGACAGATCTGAGAAAAATGTGCTCCCGTGCGTTCCTTATATATGTCGGAGATGAAAGGACATCGGAGCCATCCCTTTGGAACTTCGGGAAAATCCCTTAACACCGTAATCTAGATTCTATTATAGGCGTAATTAAACAGTTGTCGTCATTCGATCCGATTGTATTTGTTCGAGATTTGTGATAATGAGCTTGGGCTCGAGGCGACAACCAGTCGCCGAACGTAGCCGCGGTCACGGGATGGACGCTTTGTCTAATAAAGGTATGGAGTAATTCCTTAGCTCTCCTTAAAAGAAATATTTGTGACGGCACGCGACAGTAAACATTCCAACGGTTTCTGTCCCGTGGCTCGCCACACGCAGACCCTATTCTTCGAGTAAGATGATTGGCAGATGTCGATGCGTCTTCGCAGTACATGTTCGGCTAGCCTGAGTGCCCGTTATAAATCTTAAGATTTAGTTGGCTAAAGTCCTTCAGACAGATAAACAATTTTTGTCCCAGCTACGGGAAGATAGGAGAGACCTATTTTTCAACGAACGGCGTCTCCCACTAGCAACTTTCCCTCGAGGGCGGCTAGCATCTTTTTCTAACAACCGATATGGAGAGTGACCAATTAGCAGCAACGCCAATTTCCCTCACCTTCTAAACGAAGGCTATCCTCGACGAATCCAAGGATCTCGTGTCCTTAGACACACCCCATCATAGTTTTCCTCTGCAGCATCATCGCGACGGAAAGTCATTCTCTCGTGAGGTCGTATTAGCGAGTTACTTAGCGTCTGCACGCTCGGTGGATATTCCACGTTTTAACAAAGAGTCCGACTTAGATATTGTGAACATGTTCATCCATCATCCCGTTGACCGCGGATTTGTTACTGAACCTAGGATCATTGTCATTAGCTTCTCGAGTATCTAATTACCACGGTTACTTGTCCAATCCTATAATAATCGTATTTGCACTAGTCAATGTCTTCTCTATTGCATAACGACACTGTGTAATCCAAACGAAGATTCGATTCACGCCTCTAACTCTAAATTCCAACCTTCTCCGACATATTTATGTACCGGACGACCACATTCCGCAAGCATAATCAAGCGATGACAATTTGCTGATATCGTAAAAAGTGACTTTTCTATTAAAGCACAATAAATCGTGGTAATTTTTCAATATTTATTGTAAGTTGACACCTTTACTAATCTATAGCAATAATCATTTTTATAATTTTGATATTTTTTACGATCTAAAATTAAACTTACACTTCTGTGGTACTAGTTTTTGATTTAGAACTGTGCTAATTTATATATATAGCAGTGCACGTATGCGACGATGCATATTCGCTTGAATATGCGCCGACAGATAGATTCGGCCGATGGATAATACGTGCCTATAATTCTGATGGATAGACAAGACCGAGCGCGAGTGATTCACGAATTTCCGCGTGCATCCCTCGGCTACCTGTTTTTGGCGAACGGAAGTCATCACGTACGCGCACACGGAAGATATATGACGGGCGTTTCGAGCGCGGTCTCCGCTGTCCGGGGTTGGTTAAAGTAGTTTATAACGATGCCGTGAAACCTGTCGTTTTAATGGTCGACGGAGAATGCATACGTGTTTCCTTTCGCGAGTAAGCAGTCGCCGTATTATGTGCCTGAATACTCGATTACTTTTATTTGAAAGGTAGTTTCTGAATAAAAATAAATTTTCTATTTTTTGCTTTTTTACATACATAAATATTATTACTGTAGGTTGGGTTTTCTGTAATAATGTGAAATGATATACTTGTTGTTTTAATGGTCGATAGAAGATGCAAATAGATTCAGAACTTTGCCAGATATTCTCTGTTCTCTCGAAACAGAATTCCGTCAGTACATTGAGTATAAGTTTGAATATTTGAAAGGTGTTAATTAAGATAAAATAATAATGTTTTGTATACTACTACCCTTATCAATATTATAAAGCAATCATTCAGGTCATTGCATAATTCGTCGAAAAAAGATTTCCTGAACTGAAAGACAAAGAAGTTCCGTGATCTTTTCAAGTCACCTAACGATCGAATGGGTTAATAATCACACAAAGATTAACGATCGTACTTTCATCCGGCGCAATTATCGTATTTTTCTCGGACTGGCGGCGAGTTCGAAATGGAGAGCAAAAATAATGATATCTAAGGGGCAAACTGCGACCACCGCATGTATGTTTAACGAGTATACGGCTAAAATTTCGCGCGTAAATCAAAACACGTCCACGTTACTGCTAACCGCAATGGCTTCTTCCTCTCACGTTTCCTATATCTCTCCCATCTCAAAACATTGCTGGCAACCCTTCTCGTTTTTCTCGTATTTCGTACGAGTTATACCATACGCTGACGTACCCTGAGCCTGAATAATAGTGTAACTTGATGAACGAAATAATCGGAATGAAAGTAGTCATGAAATCAGTTCACGTTCTTTTTACGGACACAACTCAATGCAATTTACATTACGAGAGGCCGTAGGTTAACCAGAACGTTGTGGTACCAGGTTTCATTATTTGTACAATAGAACCTCTAATATCCGAATTAACGGGGAGACATGATTGTTCGGATAAGGGAACTTTCGAATAGCAAAACACGCATCTTTTAATAATGCGTTAATATTATGTAATGCTAAACATAACGACTAAACAGCTGTTGGAAGTACCGCTGGCAAATTTTACGCGTGTCTGCAAAGGAATTAACAGCATAAGTCATCCGGGAGTTCTAATAGAATTCACCGAGAACAGAGATAAATCATAGAAGAGCATGCAGAGGCATGAGAAACGTGGCGAATAATTAAAAATTCCCCACGTAGGTATGTAAATACGATATACATAGTACATGAAATTAGTGACGAGTATCATCGAGAACATAACTTCCTGAACCGTGAACTTTTTTTCGATAAATGGTAGATGATCACGTAATACATAACATCTCTAGTTTTTGCTGAGAGCAAAGTATCTAATTATGGATCTAGAATAGCCCTTCCATACTTCCTTACTTTCACGGTATATGATCTAATGAAATGTTTCAATACCAAGTTGTTCCTAACACAAACATTTCACGCCAATATTTGACAAATATATTACTTGGAAGCATTCTTATTTATTTTTTAATTTTTAATTTTAAGATCTTGGAATTCATTGGTGAATATGTGTTATTTTATTAATTACTTAATATTTCTACATTATTTTCGTTTCAAATAAAAAGTGCACGATCCTGGTTCAGACACACGAAAGTATATTTGCCAACATGTTAGGGGTTGCCGTCTAGAGAAAAAGAAGAGAAGGACAGAGCAGGTGTTATGCTTATTCCGACAGCACGCGGAGCCACGTGCTAAAAGCCCGATGAAATGATCCTTCAGATTAATCTACCACCTTAGAACAGGCTCGAGAAAAGCGAGTTTACGACGACCTAATTCCAACACTCGAGCGATCCAATCAAAAATAATTTTACGAGTTGAGGAATTGTTAGCGATTCAACGAGTATCGGACTTGACAGCCATGCGATCCTTTCTATGAATTGTGACGGTACACCGAGACACGATGTTCTGCAACGTGACACGTTTTATTCATCGTCGAACGTACTTATAACAATTGTACGGCAAGTTGAACGACCAGCTTCGTGTTTACTTCTTTGTTAATACAGGTCGACCGTAAGGCATTCTCTTAATAAATACCTGTTTTTAAAGAAATTTTAAACAATACGATCTCTGCCTTTCGAGAAAATACATTATTGCGTTTACACGCAGTTTATGACATTGAGTTGGAAGAATAAATTGAGAAAGAATGCAGACGATGAGATTAGGAAGCTATTATATACAATATAAAATGTATAAAGTTATTTTTCGTCGTGGCTTAATTATATACCTAAATATTGATCGTAAATATTTTATATACATATATATTTTTACGTACAAAATATCTTATTTTTAATCTTTAAAACTACCAAGTAACGTGGAAAAATTAAATTACCAATGCGTTTGAAAGAAAATTCAAAAGAAGATGGAATAATTGCGGCGGTATTAACATCAACGAGTGGAATCGATAAATCGATTCGTTTGTAATTATTGAGTACATTGGCATGACCCTAATATGTGTTTTCAATTGAATGACTTAATTAACCAGTAAAGACACGCAATTTATTTTTAATCATTCTCTCTTTTAATGGCAGTTCGAAATAAATCGAACATACATACCTACTTTATACACTTTATTTGAAAAAGCGAATACTTCAAAAGAATATCAAATAATTTCATACGACTTAATACAATAAGACGCGTCCATTAAGTTTTGCAACAGATTTTATATAAACAAGAGTTAATTTTACATACAACAGATCTTATATACGTAAACAAGAATTAAGTCTGCATTCACTGTTCTTCGGAATCGACGGATGCTGAAGTTTAAAATGTATCATCAGCGTAATCGACTTAATAACGTCCGACCTCTTCCTCCACCGTTGAATATTTCGGCTTTTAGTGAGACACGCGAAAAAAAAGAGACGTAATTAATGAATTTCATGATGAACATTTTTCCCTCGTGGGTACGGCAAAAACCACCTGTAATTTCACGTGAAAAGAGTTACATACACCGCAGTTAATTTAACGTCGCGCTTTATGGTCCCGCATTTATGTCGCGCCAAGTTTCGCTTCGAGATGGAATAGTAAAGTCGTGTCGGCGCGACGGTCAGTCGAGCCTCATGAAAAGAAATTTCGCAGAAAAAAACGAATAGAAATTGCTCACCAAAGCGTCGATGATAACTGAATTTTTTCAACTTCTAATAATCGGAATCCAATATATAAAGAAATTGAAAATTGGTCCATTATTGATCGATTTGATCTTTTTGTTTCCCTACAGTTACATTCCAGGAAATATTAATAATAATAAAAATGATGACATAGTAATGCTAATAAAAATAAAAAGAACGCAGAAATATTTTGCATATGAAATACAGCAAATGTGGGACCAAGACATAGTTAATATAATCGCGATTACTATCTGATTCGCAAGAGTTATTCCAAGAACATACGTAACATGCAAAAAATTGAACCTACATATATAAAAATCTATACATATCATTACAAACAGCAGCAATTAAACAGTACACTAGCACTTCCAATTTTACTAGTGTAATCAGGACAGTCGTTATAATGTTAATGAAGCTTCAAAAAGTTTCACATAACACATAGAATGTATATATGTACATAGGCACATGAAAGTTTTCCATGATGAGTCAAACATTTTCGTGAGTCAGTATATTTAAACTTCAGACTCGAATGTTATATTTTACAAAAAGAATTAAACAACATATTGTATGTGTTTGTATTTTCCAGATTCATTGAAGATTTCACAGGAAAATCTGATTCAATAATCTTATTCGCCACTGTATACGATTCTACAAGATGAATAGTGATCGATAAAGAATTACAATGACGAAAAGAAAGTCTCGTTTCGCGAGAAAAACTGAATTCTCGTTGTAACGAAAACTTTTGTTTTCCCCCTGTTTGTTCCTCTTTCTTACTTGTTTCGATACTACTTCTTCTGAGTTTGCTCCTTCTCTCCTCTTTCTTTTTTTAATTATGCGAATGGACGCGTACCACAGCTGAGGAAACGGCACTGGTTTCACGTACTTTTTACGATCACCAGTTAGCTGATGATCGCGAAACCCCAGCGCTCACTGTTGCCAGCTTCAATGCGGACCTTTACTACTGAGAGAACTCCGGCTTGGTCACTGCAGTTTTGCGCACCGACTGCACTCCGAGATGATCACCGGTAATAGGTGCATTTGCTCGCGTGTTCGCTACTCGCTCAGAATCGTGTCCGTTCTTCTTTCCTTCAGGTTGAATAGCGGCATAGCAGTTGCTAATGTCTTTCGCTGCGAACAACGGACGAGAGTTCATGTTACGCGTAACACTGCCAACATCCCTACGATTTCGCGTCCTTTGTTCGACTTACTCTTCCCTCGATTTTCGCCGGAACTAAAGAGAGAATTTGGATTCAACCGGTTAAATATTTCGTGGATAGAGAAGATTTGTTTTGTATGTGGCGGGGCGTCTATCTTCTCGTTGTTTTTATCGTTAACGAAACAATTACAGTTTCTTTCTAAAGCACATTTATTTTCAACAACCGTTTCATGCGTTACGACCTGGGATAAATATTTTTCCGAGTTCCTCGTGTTTCATTTTCCAGAATATTAAATTTGAAATATTTCGTCTTTCGCATTTCCCTTTGCAACGTCGTTTATAGTTTTGTCTTCACTTTACGAAGTAGCGACCAATAATGTTTCTTCTTCGTCAAAGAGCAAGACATAGGCATTAAAACGTTACAAAGGCTTATCTGCGAAGCGGGTTATATCGACTATAAGCTACATTCGATCTCCCTTTCAGCGGCTCCATATCTCCATAGAATAACTCGTGAAGCCACGTTTACACCGGAAACTGCAAATGGTCCGACGTTACTGGATACCGCTGAAATATCGTTCTCTCGAACGGCTTTTCCATGATCATCCGAGAGGCGATCGAGAAGAATTGTACAGCAATGTCTGCAATTATGAATGTTATGGTTCTTTGTATTGCTCTTCTTCTTTAGACACACAGCGGTTTCAATCGCTGGTAATGTTACAGAATGGTAACTCGTGTTTCGCGTATATTTATTATGGCTATTGGATTCCTATTGCTGTAACGGTGGTATATTCTTCAATAAAGGATTAATTTTGCAAAAAACTGTAACAAATGTTGCGAATAAATCCGGATTGAAAAGAAAATAGTGCTCGCTAAAGCAACGAAGGCTGAAGGATCTATCTTTAGCATTCTCGAATACCGAGCAGCGATGGCAACCTGCAACGCTTCGAAATCGAGATAAGAAATTCTCTCTCTCGAAAGGGGGAGGCCCGGAAATGTAGATCAGCTTAGAGAATCATTTCAGTTGGTTTTTGTGAATGGCCGACCATGCTATTGGAACAAACATGACATGTATATCTTTTTCGTCTCCTTCCAAGGTGAGTCACATAATCCTGTTTTGTTAAATAGGTCTAATGGTTCGAGTGGAATTTTAGAATGGTTGCATAGTAACGCGTTGGCACGTGCCTAGCATGTATCTTTACGAATTCTTTTAAATACTATTTTACGTATTTACAACACAGACAAAGATATATTTTTTTAATAAATTAAATTGTTAAGATATAGCAAATAAGATATGTACTATTCACAATATCCTGAAAGATTGATGTTGTGTAGATATGATATAGGTATTCGAAGGATGAAATACCTACATACATATGTACATATATGAGAACGATTTATATCTTCGTTTAAAAATATTTTGTTAATAAATATTCTTCATATTTCTTTCATCGCTGTTTCCTGCTTCACTCATTTTAAAAATTGGTAAAGGTTCAAGAAATTGAAATATTTATATGAAATTTTTATTGGTTCTTAATGGATAAAACCATTCGCAATCGATAATGACGAGTGCTCTCCCGTACACTGTAGTTTCCTGCGTTTCCTTCGCAATAAAATCTACTTCAATATATCCGTAAGGATATATAGTATCAACATATTCCTTAGGCAATATGAGAAATTTAATTAAAAGCGAACATGAGAATACTAAATTAAATTAAATTAATGTTAACATTCCCCTTCAACAATTCAAACGAAGAAGAACGCATATTAATATTCTTACGTATTTTTCAAAATTAGACAATTGTACGCTTTTTAATAATTAAATAATAATTCAAATAATTATGCTTTTTAGAAAGCATTAAAACGGAAAGTGCTCAATAATCGCATTATGATCAGGAAGATAACCAATAAACATCAAATTCAAGTTTAGAGGATAAAATATAGAACATTTGAAGAAGGGACTACGAATATAAACCGTAGAATTAAGGTTTTCAAAAAGTTTGAAACTATTGATAATCGAGGTTCAAGAAGTTGGTGAACGATCGCCGAATATCCATGGCTTCTGCAACGTCTCCTCCCTTGGAAAACGGTCGTTAATTTCCTTGACTACGCCGCCTGAGTATGGAAAGTCCATTACTGCTAACCGGACAACTAATCCTTGCCCACTTACCCGAACGACCCGGTCTGATTACATCGAGTCTATTACTACTGGCTACGAAACAACGAGTTCCAGGGACGAGCGTGATAGACAAATCAATTACCAAGAAAATTCTACCGTTAAATATCTCGAACTTTCTCTTGCACGTTATTTTAACTTCCATTTCAGAACGAACAAAATGAACAAACGAAATTTAGAAAGCTAAATGGGAGTTTAATGTGTCTCATGCAGAGGGAAAGCCAAGGAACGATAATTCAGGAGCCCAGTGGAAAAGAAAGATGCAGTCGCTACGAAAGTTATTTACGAAATTTATTCATAGCATTTATATACTACTTAATTAACATTTCATATCACATGTATCGCAAAAAACAAACAGTTTACAAGGAAAAATCTATGCAGATTACGAAATGTAAAGGCGCTCAATTTGTAAATTTTAAATGTAAAAAAATACAAAGGGCTCACTGGTATTTTATTTTATTTCAGACAGTGTATGGTGCAACTTATCCGCTATTCTTGACCCGACCAAAATTTCCTACAGTCTTTACACGAACGGACCGCGTAGTAAAGAGAACAAGTTTACATATGTACGTGTGTACCAGGCGTATATCTTCTCTAGTCTCACCTCGAAGGCGTGGAAGGTCAGGGTGTTTTGCAACAGGGTATTTCACGTCGACACAGCGTTAGAGAACTACGTAGCCCGTCGCAATGGAATGGTCTCGGCTGGAAGATAGGTCACCAGAGTGACGGAGAGAGAAACAGGAATGAACTCGATATGGAGAAGAGCACCAAGAGTAACAAAAAGATACATGGAACGAAACAGGACGATGGATAAGCATCCGAGATGGAAATGTAATGTAGGCGAGACACAGGAATTCACGCATACCAGAACACTAACTATTGCGAACAGAAAAGAAATTTATAAAAAATTGTAACATGCAAGATATTCAGCGTAAATCTAGATATCTCCTTCATCCGTAATAATACCAGAAATGTTACTCGTGTCATTGAAATGGTTTCAAGAAACAAATTAGACGGAAAAAAATTTTTCTCAAGTACCATTTTTCGATGATTTTTTCAATATCACCCATGGCTTTTTACGTACATACACATAATTTTTTTTTCTTTACGTTATAGCTAATATTATTGTGGATTTATTCATGTGTGATAATTGTGATTTTTAAATTGAAAAGTTTTTAAATTAGCGTAGAAATTAATTTCAGCGAGAATCCATGTTGCCTTACAGTAACACGCGGCTTTTGATGAACTCTAATGATAATGTCTGCGCAATTTGTTTCATGAGTAACTCAACGATATAGTTGAGGATTGAACCTACGTTATAGCGTCAATAGGCAATCTCTAAATCATTCTTTTCGCAAATGTTAATAAAGCGTCCCTCGAAAGAACAAATAAATCATATTAAAATGGGACCGCAAAACTCATAAATCTGCCTATTTATCGAATTCGAAAAACAGGTTCTGGTTTCTAGGACGGACGAAACTAAAAATCATGGAGATTCTACTTTAGCTATAAATCCTCCTTATCGCGTCTCTGGGAAGACACAGTGCGGCAAAAGAGCATAAACTGACCCAGCACACAAGGAAAAAGATCAACACGCTTTTACAGAACAGTCTGGCCACTATCGAGTTTATTCCCTCGCCGCGATAGAATAGGAAATGCACGAGTTATGCGCTTTAATAAATTTCCCGAAGGCACTGCCTCGCAAAAGCAGCTGGACAATAAAAATCCATTGACCAATTGTAAAACTCAACGAACTGTGAAACGTCGAGTAGAGCATAACTCCGCGCCTTTCGAAACCCCCTTCAGCTTACTATTTCCCGTTTCGTAATGCCCGATCTTTTGCGGACCCCGTCCCACGAGAATTTGTTTCTTCCTCGAAAATCAGTAAAAACAAAAACATTCTACTTTAGAAGGAATTTGCATACGTTATTTGAGTTAAGCTTGAGTATTATGTATCCTAGAAGATGCTTTTGTATTCATCCTATATTTTGGCAATTAATAAAAAATAGAGAAAGTGCTTGCGCTTATTCGTGATGAAAAAAAGAAAGAATATAAAAGCGGAACGTTCTTATAAATTGTATCGCCAGGCACGTTAGCAAGTATTTTCAGTATTCACGGAAGGAACGATCGCAGCGAAGAAAAAAGTACTGCTGCGTGTTGTAATCTAAAACCGTGGAAATGAAAGCGTTCTAGAGGGTGGGCCTTTATGATACGGCAGAGGAAGTTCTGCAGTCATCAAGCATGGTCGTCGTTTGTCGCTCGCGTAAGGAAAACGCGCACATGAACGCATACCGTATACGAGAAAATCCATTTCCTTCGTTTCTTCGAATGTTCCAAATAAGAGTGATATTTCAATTCTTAATCGGTCGAAAGTATAAACTACATATTTGAACGATGAATATGTTCGATATGCAATATTCGAACTAAGGATATCTTTTGTTTCATCAACACACTGAAAAACCACTCCATAGTGTTTTATTTCTTAAGAAAGATTTATCTCCTAATAGATAAAATGAAATCATGCAGAATTTCTTTCTCTTTTTTCGAAATGTTCAAATGCGTCGAAAAGCAATTGTAACGTATGTCTTGAAACAACATCGTGCAACGAAGAATCTGAAAAAGTTTATAAATTATTAAAACAACCGTTTACGTAAAAAATATATGAGGCCGAAGCGCAAAGTTTAAACCACACAGACAGCCTTCGTTTCATTAATCAGTAGAATCGTAGGTTCATTGTAACCATCTCGCCGCATGCTCTATTACTCAGGTAAAACAGTTTTGACGGAATTGTGTCTCATCCGTCTCTAAAGTTCTGGATCCCAGGTGAACAAGAAAGCTTCCCAGATAACAGTCTGCCCTCGGAGGGTATCGTCATAGGTTAAGGGTAGTCAAGCGAAACGCTGTTTTCTTTCTTCCTACGTGTAACTTACGCTCAGACAAAACGCAGGTTCGTGTAGGTGGCGATGGAATGGAAGTAGCCTCCTGAAGATTGCAAAGGCAATTTCCCCCGACAATGTGGTCTACTTTATTCCACGCATAGTGCGTGCCCTTTCTCTTAGTATTCACGCGTAAGGGTTGAGCACGACGATGGGAATTCAGTCTCTTTTATTTTTTCGGATACGCCCTTCGTCCTGCAAAAGGGAACCCCTTGTACGATCAGGAAGGGTTGAAGCGACTAGAGGGTCGAATGGAATAAAAGAAAAAAAGTAACGCCTCTTGAAGTTCTAAACGAGTCAGGCTGTTCTAAGGGAGCATGTCGTTGTGGTTTTTGTCCTTGTTTAACTTCTTAAAATTTCAAAAATATAAAATTCTTAAAATGTTTAATGCTACAATGCTTCGTTTTAAGAATTAACATAATTTAATCGCGACATGTACATTTAACAGTGTCATCATCAATGTTAAATTATTAAAAAGATGTCAGAATATATATAATGAATATATGTATATATAAAGCTACCAACACTCGAAGTCTCTAAAGAAGCGGCAAAGACCTTACTACTTAACGTAATACTAAATTCCTAGCGCACGAGTAACAAGATCAGGAACTAGTCGATACATATTTCTATCAATACGAAATCTGTCAATTCTCTGACAATTCTAACATCATTTTACTCCGAATATCCAAACTATTAATTATTGCCAAAGTACTGTACGCATCTTACTTCCGTTCTCAACGCATATGGTTGCACCGCATGAATAGATGTACACGGGTTCAATGAACTTCCGTTCTGCTGGAAGTCCCGTGATCCCTATGAGAACAATAATTAACATTCAAAAAGGTAGAGGCTTAGGGAACGGATTAACGACCACTCTCGATGGAAAACTGGAACACCGTATGGAAAGGTCGCACACAGACAAACAGGCTTCTGTTCCAGAAACTCGATCAAGCTTTAAGGACCTTATTTGAAATTGATGCACGCGGTTGCAGTCGACCGAGCTATCCATTTGCCATCCAGCCGCGAGAATCTTCTTCTTTGGTTTCCTTAGTCAGGCTGCTATTTTGTCAGGCGTCGACTCGAAATAGATACTTGGCCTCGTTCGCACAATACGTCATGCCATGAAAATATAGGCGTGCAGTACTTGCAATTGGACGCGCGTAGCACATATTAGAATGTAGCCGTTAGAAATGTACGTCAGATACAAGAATTGTCTTTCTCGGCAGACAGAATCACGAGAAAGATATAAATGTGCATGAAGCTGCACAGTACGAGAGACAATCGATGTACTTAATTGAAGGAGTGTCTTCTTTCTAGTGGTATGAAAATATAGTAAAACCAGGATTTTCCAAACACTTCTTATTCTAACGTTCGATTATCTGTATAATGA
Source organism: Bombus flavifrons (assembly GCF_040668555.2). Classification (NCBI taxonomy): domain Eukaryota; kingdom Metazoa; phylum Arthropoda; class Insecta; order Hymenoptera; family Apidae; genus Bombus; species Bombus flavifrons. The sequence goes on along the minus strand of NC_138455.1, from coordinate 1,530,440 downwards.
CGAATAATAAAAGAACAAAAATATCCGAAGTACAAATACTTAAATATCCTAAATTCTCTGTCTCTCTATATTCCTCAATCAGACTATTGTTTTCAATTGATCATTAAATATGTAAGCAACGAAGAGATTATTGAAAAAATTAAAGGAAGATTTGAGAGTAGTCAAAACAACAATGAATCAATGATACTTCCGTAAACACTATTCAGTATAGTATAACGCATTCAGAAGTATTCATAACGAAAGAAGCAACTATTAGATGTTACGAAGCACAAAACAAAAAGATTGTTTTGAGTTCAAGAGGTTGATTAGATTCTAGCCATTAATTTTAACAAAACTTTATAACTTTTCAGCTGAGAAAAATTGGAAGGACAGATTAAAAGATCAAAAAGCAACATTGGCCCATAAAATTTCTTTTCCTGTTTAAATATAAGACAATGAAGTATAAGGCTACAGATGAAAATCATAAAATATTATATTTTATATCTTTCATAAACGATTAATTTTAAAATTTAATGTTATCAATCAATTCCACATCAAAACTATTTTTTATTTGATTTTTGGACTAAATATGTATTTTTGTTAGCCTCTTGAAAAGATGTTAATAACGTTAATTATACAGACTAATATTAACTAAATAAACTAACATAAAAACTAAACTAATATCATTGGTGTTTCACAAAATATTATTGATTTGTTACCTATTTTCAAACTGTCACCTATCGTTACCTATATGTATATATTATAATTTATAAAGTTTTATTTACTTTTATTTAATTCGTTTCAACCAAGTGACATAAAAGTCACAAATCAACAAAAATGAACTTGTATCTTCCCGTGTGGTCTTCAACTGTAGTCTTCTGTTTTAATATACTCATAGCACCATCTATGAGGCTCAAAGTGAACTATGCTAATTTATTTTTGTCCCTTAGAAACTACCGTAGGAAGTTGCTTGGAGATTGTTATAGGAAACCACCCTTATCATCGACGAACGGCAAGATAGTCATGTTTCGTCATTGATTAAATACGAGTAATCGACTTCGATTTTCGAACACTTATCCATATCTCGCATCCACAACTTTTACTGCACTTGTGAAGATCGATGTATTGTACCTGGTCGATGCTGGTAATTATCCAAGAAAGCAAGCAAGTATTTGATCTTCAAAAGTTTTTGCTTTGCTTCAAAAGTGTCTAAATATTTACGTTTTCTCTTCAGTCCACTTCACTTATCGGATAATCTGGATATTTTATAATTTCTAATTATATGAACATCATTGTATCCCATCTGCCCTATACAAATCATTGTGTCAAGGATGTCTCTACGCTTCACTCATCTTTTTCTTCTCTCCCCACAAGAGTATCAATTACATTGTTACAGTAGAACACCGATCAATATCCCGTGGATAATATGTTCTGGATTATGTGATGTTTTTGAGTACTAGCAGTCGAACAGTGTCTGTCATCCAAATTTCTTAATTCCTAATTTTTATCTCCTTTACTCGTCATTAAAGCTTTTGTCTATGATTGATAGAATGTTATTTTAATACGCAATCTGATTCTTTTTCATAAAGTCCAGGTAAATATTCAACTTATAAACTTTAAATTCTAGCCATCTGACTTGATATAAATCATTGACGTGAAATTTAAAGTCAAAACTAGAACATTCTGTATTTTTTCGTATTTACGAATTTGAATGCTTAATAAAGCTAAAACTAGAAGGGGCGGGGGAAGGCGTGAAGATTAAAAGTAAAGTCGTTTAATGAAAAATTTCGAGAACCTTGTTTGTAAAGAGATACAGAAAGTTAAGGTTGAAAGTCACTGAATGCTGTAACATTGGTCCAACAAGATAGCATCGTGTGTTCAACTATGCGTTTAATTCGAAATCGAGCTTCAGCAGGCGCAAGTTGCGAAAATTTGGGGTGGCCATAGTAGCATGTAATGGAGAGCCATATATAAAGAGGATTTTATTAAGCGACCACAGTTGAAGTTTCGACATGAAATCGGTTAGAAAACCAAAAGACTTTAGCATCGAAAGTATTCTAGCCGATAAATTCAGATTTCTTCGAAATGACCAATATATAAACTTGTCTCAATTTAGTGTAACAAAAACTCATGAACTTGATTTACAGAAAGAAAAATTTGAAAAAAATGTTGGAACAGCCTTTGAAATTAGTATAGAAGAAGATGTCACGGTAAATACAAAAAATAATTTTGCATCCATTAAAGAAAATCCTGCACCGAATCCTGCGCAGAATTTACCGACAAACTTCGGAATTGGCACAAGAGATACGTATCAAATAAATAATGTGTTTAAAAATAACGAATTTAGTGATGCGGAAGATTATGGTGTGTATTTTCAACGAAAAAGTGAAGTTAACGTAAAAGAAAACGACGAAGTGAATTTCAAAACAATCAATTTCAAACAATATAAGGATGAGGAACATTGTATAAGTTTACTAAATACTGAAGAAAATAATATCGTTAACCAGTTTTATAAAATTTCAAAGTTTAACATAATTGGAAAACGTACCACTGATATGAAAAAGTCCTGTTTAATTGCTGATGAAAAAAAACATATGGCAGTCTATCAACATTTTTCAAAACCTCTTGAACAAGAGGAATTTAAATCAAATGAAATAAGAAGCTCAAAAGTAATAACGCACACTGAAAAAGGACACGTAACAAATTATGAATACGTTAAACCTAAGAAGGGTGATGAGTATTACGAAGAAATAAATGAACGTTATGGTAATGTTAATATAAATGAACAACAAAATAACATAATAAATTTGAAAGTAGTCCAAAGGTGTTATCGCAACAAATTTCAAGAAGAATTACTGAAACAAGATCACGAAGAAAAATTTGGCAACAAACAAATTAAATGCATAAATTACAGTTCTAGTGACTCTTTAGAAAATAAAAATAAAGATTCAAAAATCAATGTCTCAAAAAAGTTGACAAAGATAGAAAATAGATCTCCGTCGCTTGATAATATGAAAGAAAAGCTAATTAATCTTTTAAATAACAAAACAGATTATGTAGAAGTAATGAAAAATGCAACAGAGTTAGAGTGGCTTCGATGTACAAGGTATAAACCTCCAAAAATTCCTAGAAAACGTGTGATTGGAAAAAATAGACGAAAGCCCAGTCTTCATCCTCGGATACCATTTTCAACTTTTCAACTGGATTTTCTCGAGCAGCAATTTCAGATCAATGCTTATCTTTCAAAAGACAACGTATTGGAGATATCAAATGTTTTAAATCTTCCTCCTAACCGGGTACTTTCAAAATTTTATACATTTATCACTAACTTGTTTTAATACGATTGAAACTATACGTTATAATTCTTTGTTCAAGAAAAAGTTAAGAACTTTTATCTTTCTTTCCCCTTTGTCTAAACTAAAATTTTCTGATTGTGAGCAACGATACTTAGAACTTAATTTTTTACAATAATCGGAAGATGTTAAAAGAAATAATACCTACATTTATCGGAAAAGGTATTTACGTATTTATACATATATTATTGTCATAATACTGATTTGTTTCAGATAAAGATTTGGTTTCAAAATCGACGTGCCAGGGAGCGACGTGAATTTTGTATTAAAATATAATAATACAATAAAAAATAAGCCTATTACACAATTTGTACGAATAACGAGTATTTATTTTCAAATATAATATAGTTATCTTCTTCAAAATAATATTCTCGCACAATTATTATATTTTAACAACATTTAATATTCTTTGAATATCACTAGATTTTAAAACCTTATATAAACTTAAATTAATTCATTATGCGACAGCTGCGTGGCGTCCTGAATCGGCCAGTAGCCAATACTGATGCATACATATTAGTCACAGCCGCACAATTATAGACAGAATTCACTGTAACAGTACTGACAACTTTTTGTGAAGATATATATGTCGGGTTTACATTATGATTTAGGGTTAGGGGCGTGAAACGAATCTTCGTTTGGATTACACAGTGTCGTTATGCGATAGAAAAGACATTGACTAGTGCAAATACGATTATTACAGGATTGGACAAGTAACCGTTGTAATCAGACACTCGAGAAACTAATGACAATGATCCTAGGTTCAATAACGAATCCGCGGTCAACGGGATGATAGATGTACGTGCTCACAAAATCTAAGTCGGACGCGTAATATTCACTGGTCGTAAGGGGTTACTCTTTTCGTCGATGAGATCGCAAGGAAGAATGAGTTTCCGTCCCGATGATGCCACAGAGGAAAAACTATATTGGGGTGTGTCTAAGGACACGAGGTCATCGGATTCGTCGACGATAGCCTTCATTCAGAAGGTGAGGGACATTGGCGTTGCTGCTAATTGGTTAATCTTCATATCGGTGGTTAGAAAGGATGCTAGCCGCTCTTGAGGGAAAGTTACTGGTGGGAGACGTCGTCCGTTGGACAATAGGTCTCCTCTATCTTCTCGTAGTTGGGACAAAGACTGTTTGTCTGTTTGAATAACTTTAGTTAGCTAAATCTTAAGCTTTATAACGGGCCCTCAGGCTAGGTGACCATGTACTGCGGAGGTGCATCGACATCTGGCAATCATCTTACTCGAAGAATAGGGTCTGCATATGGCGAGCTACGGGACAGAGACCGTTGGAAAGTTTACTGTCGAGTTTTTTTTTTCTATTTATTTATTTAAATTTTACAATTTGTCCAGTAGGACATTTGGTAAAATGTTATATCTTGGTGTTGTAATAATATAGCATGTGGGTGGTTACCCCCAGCGGGGTACCATCTTCGTGTTTGCTAGGTTGTGTCCTTTGTGAGATCTGTTGGGTGATTCCTTTTTAGTCTTCTTTCTATGTTTGATGTGTTGATCGTTTCCGCTGCTAGCCGATTCGGGTGCGTTGCTACTCTTTCTCTGTACCTTCTTGCTTATCTGCTAATCTCCTCCTTGACCGTTGGTATTCCAAGATCTTTCCGTATATCTTCGTTTCTGACGTACCATGGTGCGTTTACTATTGTTCTGAGGATTTTAGCTTGGATTATCTCTATTTTGTTTATATGGCTCATTGCTGCTGTTCCCCATAGTGGTATTCCATACGTCCAGACTGGTTTTATAATTGTTTTGTATATTTTTAGTTTGTTTTCTATACTTAGTTTGGATTTTCGACTTGTTAACCATTGCATTTGTCTCCTTGCTGTCTGTATTTTGTATATTATTGATTTAATATGTTGTTTCCATGTAAATCGTGTATCCAGGTGGAGTCCTAGGTATTTGACTTGCCTTGTTTGTGTTATTCGTTACTGTCGAGTGTTGCAACTATTTCCTTTTTAAGGAGAGCTATAGAGTTACTCCATGCCTTTGTTAGACAAAGCGTTCATCCCGTGACCGCGGCTACGTTCGGCGACTGATCGTCGCCTTGAGCCCAAGCTCATTGTCACAAATCTCGCACAAATACAATTGGGCAAAATGACGGCAAATTGTTTAATTACAATTGCAAACCTTAATTACAATCTTTTATGGGTTTTTCGAAGTTTCAGAGGGGAGGCCCCGGTGTCCTCTCATCTCCGACATATATATTTTGGAAATTAAGGTCGAGCAGCGGTTACATGTATAGAAAAAGGTTATTCAGAATCATGTCCCCGACAACATATTCAAAAATCACCAAAATTGGTAAGGTGGATGAGATATTGGTAATATCATAAATTATATAAGATTGTAATATATTATTGAATAAAAATGTACGTCAACTAAATACTAATATAGTAGCGTATGAATGAATGATTACGGAAGTATTACAGAGATTACACTTGTCGCAAAGTAACACGGATACACCTAATCGTTTCAACTTTCGGCCATAGAATAACAGCCCGCGCTGCGGTTTGACTTGCGATTTTGGATGGCAAGAGAGCGGAGGGATCCTTCTGTAAATCGAGTGTGCATGAATAAAGATCTGATTATTAAGGCTTAGGAAACAACAAAACAAGTGATGGCTGAGCGATAGAAAATAAATCCATAGGTTTGATTTATTTTAATTATTAGTCAAACATACTATAAGTCAAATCTATAGATTTATTTCCTATCGCTCAGCCGTCACTTGTCTTGTCGCTCTACCGCTTATCAGTCATCGTTTATCACTCTCCTCTATAATCGTGGCCTTATTCGTGTACGCTCGACTTGCAAGAGGATGCCCCGCTCTCTCGCCGTCAAAAATCTGCGTGACAAGCCGTAACGCTTATCGCTTACCGCTTAACGTTCATCACTCTATTATGTAAATAAAGTAAATATATACGTAAGCGTGAGCTAATGTAATTTATCTGTAATGTAAATATCTGGCGTTTAAAAATTTAATATACGTGTTATATTTAATTTGATCAAATAAAATTACTTAATAGATAGAAAATAGAAAGATAATAATTTTTAGTTCCAGATAAAATAATATCTTGGGCCAGAAAATTATAGTAACACGTACTTTACTTGTAACTATATAACAGAAACAGAATGCATTAGTATGCAATACGTTCAGTAACATAACTGTTGAACCTTCCATTATACTAGCATCGATAAAGTCGCATGCGACGTGAAAATGGTAAAGTTGCAAAATTTGAGACCCGAAAAAACATTAAATATCAGTCTATTCGGTACTATCTAGTACATATGTGCTTACGATTAGCCAATATTTTTACTTTACCGATTAAAATGTGTTTGATATAAAAAATAATGTTATGCCTGATGTCAATCACCTTAATTAATAACAAAATTATTAATAAATCGTTAAACGTGTTTATTCATTTAATTGTAAAGTTATATTTTTAATGATGAAAATCTTCGTAGAATTAATATTTGTATTATTCTATAATTTTTATCTTACTTCAGATTATTTAATTTTTATAATCTTTATTTTTCCCTCTAGATGTCGTTCCATTCGGCGCTGAAATATAAGTCAGTCAAACTCTTCTATCATTGGTAGACTACCAGTCTATGTTTCAGCAGTCGCGCGACGGTTTTCGAGGTGTGTGCGTGCGCGCGTAATTTGTTCAGTTGCTCGGGAAGTTACGAATATAGTACCCGAAAATGCAGCGTTCCGTTCAACAAGCAAATGGAGATGGTGTTCTTGCATCACCGAGGAAAAAGCAACGTGTGTCGAATACTAACACAGCCAAAGTTACTGTTGTTCTTGGAGCACAATGGGGCGACGAAGGTAAAGGCAAGGTCGTCGATATGCTTGCTATGGATGCTGACGTCGTCTGCAGGTGTCAGGTGAGTCCGCCATTTTTTCATTCTCGTCCGCCTTTTTTCCGGCATAAAGTTCTATACGTTTAAATTTGATCCAAAATGTACTTTCTATTAGAAGATTTAGTATCGTAGACTACTATATCCATCGTTTAAAAGACACACAATAGATTCTATGTTTCCCCTTTCATCGTTTTATTTTCAACAGTGACGAAAATTTTCCCTCCTCTGTCTCTTTCTCTCCACTGTTTTCATATATGTCACATGATTATTAGTGATTCTTTCTCTATATTGATATCCCTCCTCTTACGGAGGTAAATAAATATTGTATACTTCTGTAAGCTAATTTAAGCATTGAAAAGAGTATAATTTATGATAATGAAACTTTGAAATTATAATACATATTTAGTAAATATCATATAGTTTAGTACTCATTTTTATGACAAGTTCTATATTTACCAAAATCCTCTACTGCATTTTTTATTATCATGATAGTGAAAAAATGAAAGCTTCTGCATTAGCATTTTTTCAAATTTATTTGCTTATTTACTTATCTTGGCGGTAATTTACTTATCTTATTCAGATATCCATTTCATATAAAACATTTCATAATTTTCTTTCTTATTATTGTTTTATTTATATATTCCATATTCTATGTTCCGTACCTTATATTTAGATATTATCCTTCTTAAATTCATATAGATAAATGCAAGTATGTAAATAACTTACACATAGCATCTGTCATATCTAAATGTTTTTATAACCCATCTTGACACAATATCTTTATAGAAGTAAAATAGTACTTAGTCATTTGTAATTGATGCAGAATTTTCACATATTCTAGTTTATGAAACATTAATTACGTTTGACACATAAATGTGTATACATGTAATAATTGACATGTGTCCATTTACATGTTTGTATATTAATTAAAATGATTTGCGTACTTTATTAGATCAAATTTTAGTATCGCATATATAAGTATATTTCTCTGTAATAATCATGTAGTCATAAAGTTATAATTTTAATGATGCTCTAATTAATTTGTAATTTCTACAAAATTTGTATATTATTTATTAATTTTTACATAATTGACTATCATTAATAACTTTATATGTATAATAAATTAAAAGTCAATTTATATATTAGCTTCTTTTTTACATTGGTTTATTAAGATCTTTTTTAATGAGATGATCTTAATATATCTCTATAATTGATATAATATGATATAATTCTTAAACAATCATACTACAGTTAAGATCTGGTGCAAACCTGCATAAATATTAAAATTTATATATACTAAATAAAAGAATGATTTTTAATAAATCTAATATTCTTTTTTATTCCTATTGTTTAAAGTCATATCAACCACTTATGTGAGTTACATGGGTTATTAACACAAGAGGCAAGGTTCACAGTTCATTACATAATATTCTATCCACTCTGAATGTCGTTATAAACATAAATTGGCTTAAAATGAAACTTTATTTAGACTACTATGAATTGCTACACTATTAAATTTTTCAAGCACTCACACGCACAGTGCTCATTAATAGCTTTTAGATACTTCACATATCATTCATTGGTATACAATATACTGCAATTGTATAAAAATATGTACGTACATTTGCTAACATTCCTATTACTATAAGCAGATACTTATCACAAAATATAATTATAGATAAATATAGATAAGATATTACTGATATTATTACTAGTATTATCTATTATTATTATCGCTGCAAGATGTCTCCAGTATACTTGTTCGTTATTATATTCTGTGTTTGTTCATGTAGATGCATTTTATGTTGAAATCTTTTAGGTGTTTGGACAGTAGATGAATAATTGATTTAATCAGATTTTCGCACAAAATAATTGATGGAGATTTGGTGGTAGCTGAGTTTTCCGAATTACAGTTTTGTTCCGAAGTGGGCAATTTTTGAGATTCTGTTGTCTATATGGGGTACCGTGGTTTTATGTCGATACCTGCGAGGTGGTACTTGGTAATTTTTTTAGGGGTTAGTGGGGGTCGCCGTTGGTTGCGCATGTAAGTATTTGATTGAAGATTTGTGGCCAGCTTTCGTGGCAGAACTCGGTCGGTTCCTCTTGGGGAGATGAGTGATACTTGTCCACATTCGTTTTTCGTCCTCTTACGAATTAGTCTGGTCAGCGCACGTGGTATCCATGTGTACAGGCCATGCTGGGGGTGCGGAATGAGCTGGCCTGTATCTTTGTTTCTTCCTTCTAACTATGCCAGCAATTTTTTGTTTAATGCCAATTTTTGTATTACATATTAACTTTTCAAAATAATATATTTTATAATATCTTATGATAACTTTAATAAAAGATAAAAGTGTTTTGAGTCCTTCTATCCATAATATTGTAACTGAATTACATTCTGTCAAGAAAAGTATCTACATTCTCCATTTACAATATTCTATATACTTCTAAACGGTAGTGTACAAAGTTTCTGCCACTCATTATATATCTTATCGTTCTTTGTTCACTTCATGAAATATGTAAATGTAACATGGTACGAACTTCTCGGATCACCTAATAGATAGTTTAAATATAATTACCCGAATGTTCTACCGATTATATGACGTCGTTGTACTTCATCTACTGCATAATGAGTTAAAACACGAGAGTATGCGACAAAATCAAATATACGTCTATTATTACGATCATTAAAGATATACCTAACCCCACATAAATATAATGAGTGATATTCTTAAAATAAGAAAATAGGGAAAATTATCATGAAGTAAAAGAAACGATATAAAATAATGGGCATTATAAAATTAATTTTGTATCTTTCTGCAACGGTACATTATTCTTATTTCATATCGTCGGTAGATTTCCTTCTAGAAGGATTTCATAAATAAAATTTGATTAACGAGTATTAATTTTATTCAACAAGCACGTACTGCACACGACCATTACTGCTTAACTATTTTTTTTCTTTTTTGTTTTTTATCCATCTTACTATGTATTAATAAGCATATCATTATACCTGTTTACAGGTAATACATAACTAGATCGAGTATCAAGGTCCAATTCAACCTACACCCGTTCTCCTTTTGAGTATGGATTTGTTAAAGATACAGAATGCATTAAGTTCTCCAATTAGGGCTCGAGATGACAGAATAATCAATTCTTTCTTTCAATTTCCATACCGGTTAATTCTGCTACTGCTTTCTGTTTCATATACCCTGACAAGGTATGGAAACAGATGTGAATTTGACTTCTGTGGCGTTGTATCTCATATTAGCATCTTCCAGTTCTTGATAGTAATTAGTCTTTTTCTTATAGGCTTTTGTAAGGTTTATTCACTAGCTACATACTTGCCCGTCTATAACCAATGCAGTTCTTCTTAGCTTTGCCATCAAGTTCTGTTTTCAGAATCCTTTCGGTAACAGAAAATATTGCAATAGCTTTGTGCTTGACCACTCTTGTGTAAATATCTAGTATATAGTATCTAGTGTATCTAGTATATGGTTCAGCGTTTCGATTTCGTTGCAACCACCTCTATATAGGCGATTAGGTACATTTTCTACCGCTGCTTGTCCGAGATTTAATGGCTAGTACATTTGTGCAGAACTTCGTTACATTTAGTTCTTACATAAGTTCTTCCCTAGTAGGAAGTCGATTGCCATCTGTGACTTGCTGGTGCTTATGAATATCAAATGTAGTAAAATCAACTTTTCTACCATAATTATTACTTAATTTGCACAAGTTATCATAAATCGTGTTTGACATTGATGTTTCACATTGTTCATAAATATAATACTTGTTTTATTGTGAAGGTAGCTTTTTTTCTTGTATCCTTATTTCTTTGCTTTATTTGAAACTATCAAATGTTTCAAATTGCTTGAAGTGAATTAGTAAGAATGAAGGTAGTTTGAAAGAATATTTTAAATTAAATAAATATATATCTAATAGTCAAAACAATCACGAAATTTCAAGTTGCTTGAATTAATCTGAGTAGGACTTTAGAATACGACTTTGGTATTTGTTAGGTTTAATATCTCGTTCAACTTTCTCATAAATTCGGAGATAATATTTACTTGTTTAAACTTTTGTTATAATTGATCTATTATAGTATTTCAACGCCAACAAAATTGTAATTGATGTACACAAAATGATAATAGCTAAAAAGTATTCGAGAGTTTACATCCGTAATTTTTTACTAGTGAAATTAAAATTTTTATTTAAAAAAACTTAAAAGGCGACCATGAATTTACTGTCAAAAAATATTTTCGAAATATTTGTTATCGTTATGTGTTATTCGCTCAATATAAATAAATTTTCTTTAATATCTCTCTTTATTACATTGTTGCAAACGATTAAAAAATCGTGTCGAAAATTAAAATGAACTATTTACGGAAAACATGACATTAATTTTTCAGATAATATCGTTAATCCAAACATATAAAGCTCTACCCTAAACTATTCAAATTATTCTTCTTACGTCTTGTATCTAGAATCTGAAAATTTCGTTTTGTATGTAGTTTCGATCCGTATTATATAATATGTTGTAAGTTTTAACGTATCTTTTCTTTTTACGAGTACATAATTTTATATAGTAACAGTAATATCTTTTAATTAATTTGTTCTATCACAACTGATGTTCGTTATATATTTTTCCTCTAATAATTTCACTAAAGATCATTAATTTTTTAACATTATAATTGGTCCTATGTACGCTTGAATGTTTCTTGTATACGCCTTTGCTCTAACGTCAAGCTGAAAACATCCGTTATAACAAAGTCTAAAATTAAAATCGGTAATATCGAGGACGAGAAGCTCCGTTATCAGGAAAAAAATTAAAAGGTAATACACGTATCTGAAAATTTGAATTCTCGTTACTAGTTTCTAATGTGCTAATATTAGTAAATAATGCTAATTTCGTGCTTCATTAGATATTGCTTATTGGCATCACATGTTCAATATTTCTTCTATTTTTCATTTAACATGTTAATCAGTTCTCATTCGAGGAATCATAAAATAACTGTAATCTGACACTCTACCCTGCACTCTTTAAATTGTGTTATCTACAAAATGATATTTCATTAATTCACTGCCAGCAACATTAGTAAACCGTATGAAAAATATTTTAGGATATAAATTAAATTGTTCGTTTTATAATTATTATTTAGATGTTTCATTGAAAGTTATAATAATTTTGATGTTTGAGTAAGATGAACAACATCTGTTCTGATCCGTCACTGGAAGTGTTTAAAAAGTATGGAATAAAGATGAAGGAAAAAGATATTTACATTGGAGCAAAAGGAGAATTTTAATTTTGCAGGGAGGAAGCAATGCCGGGCATACAGTAGTAGTAGACGGTGCGGAGTTCCACTTCCATCTTCTACCCAGTGGAATAATCAATCCTAGATGCACTTCGCTTATAGGTAATTATTTTTCGATTATGATGGCCCTTAATAGAATATCGATGATCTCATATTACGCTAGCTAAACATCCAAAAAAACAGAGAAAAAATTAAGTATCTACGTAACTGTTTTGGGTATAGAATGTAACAATATACATGTTACATAAGCTGGTGGCGATACGGACAATAAGGACTTATCATCTTTAGGTCGTGTCGGGGCCATTCCACTAAAAACTGTACTTACTAACTACATAATACGGGAAATAGAAACACATAAATACAGTGGAACTAGTTTATATAACACATATTATGTTACGTATAACAAATTGTTAAATATTAAAAAATGAAGATACCAACTACAAAATATGTTATAAAATTAGTCGGTGACACATCTTCGTTGAAAGTTTTTTTATAGTTCTTTGGCATTAGCTATTTGTGACATAATTTTAACCGACAGTTATAATGGAAGTAGATATATATATATATACAATTATAATAACAACAACTGTAATACAATCGTATATTGTGGAGATTAGTCATATTTAATGTATTGTGTACGAATCTATCTATTCTGATCGCAATATAAATTGCAACTAAAACTACATCTTTGGTTCTCAAGACAGAAATTTAACGCAACGTTGCGTCATAATAGAAGCAGTTTTCGTCTTGATGTAAATTTCCTTACGTCATCCAACATGAAAATGTTAGAGTTGTATTCTCCTGTAATACTCTTTTTTAAGCTATGCTTTGATTCTGGAAAGAATCTATACAACATTTTCATTGATATCTTGTGCATGAATTTATTCGTGTTTCAGCAATATATACAAATGTTATAAAGAAGAATTAGCATAATTGTCGTGATAATGATTTCAGTCATTTTGTTCATACGAAGCAAAAGACCCAAAAAGCTATTAATTAATATGAGCTTAACTGTTCATGTATTGAAACATGTCTTTACATTTATAGAAAAATAAATAAATAAACCGCCACCATCTGCGGAAATTAAGTTGACTATCAATTTAATAAGCAAAATACAGATGTAGATGTGATTTCAAAAGGAAGTTTGGTATCCATAATTTCGAATTGCGTTTTCAAATCGTACTTAATATTAGTTTGTTGACAACATTGTTATCTATATTTAAGCAAATGAGCAACAACGCATCTTGAAATAACAGTTTGTTATTTCATATGTTGTCTGGTATTTGATAGAGATGGTCTCATAAATGTTCGATGGGATTTAAATCTGGGCTCTGTGGTAGACACAGTAATCCAATGTTGTTTAGTTTAAAAAATTTCATATATAATTTTTAGATATAATTTATATATGAAATTTTTAATCTCTTTCGATCTTTAACTAAAGTCCAAATATAACCCATTCCAATTTCGTGGCTTACTCTATATAATAGTGTTCGCTACACTATCCGCAAAATACCTTGGAAACGGATACGACGGTTTCATTACACTATACCAGGTGAGGCACATGAAACCGTTGCAGATACCAGTTTGTTTCTTCTTTCAAAAGTTGCTCTTAATTTTATTATGATAAATGTATATTCCTTCTGTATAATATATTTTATGATACTTCCTCAACTCTTCTCAATATCCGTTAAGAATCCAGCATAAAAATGTTATAGATTTATTTCTAAAAAAAAAAAAAATTGAGGATAACCTTGGAAACCTGAAAAAAGAGGAAACTGATAAAAAATGTACGTACTACCTATACTTCAAATTATATTATGCGACACAAACTAATTTGCAATTGATTTATAAGTGTAAAACAGTAATATAATTTAAGTTAATCGTGTAATGCGATTTATTCCCGCCTTCTATAGATTTTATAATACTAATATGAATCTAAAAGAGAAAATTGATCACCGTGATCATATTTCTGCTGATACTGTATTACAATAATTGTAATACTATCCTGTCATGAATTTTGTTTCAGGAAACGGAGTAGTAATACACTTACCGGGTCTTTTTGAGGAATTAGAAAGCAATGAAGCGAAAGGTTTAAAAAATTGGCAGGAGCGATTGATAATTTCTGATCGTGCGCACATAGTATTTGATTTTCATCAGCAAGTCGATGGCCTTCAAGAATTAGAAAAAGGTACGCAGTCCCTGGGTACTACTAAAAAAGGAATTGGTCCAACGTACTCGAGCAAAGCTGCTAGAAATGGACTTAGAATCGGTGATCTTCTCGGCGACTTCGACAAATTCTCACAAAAGTTTGATGCGCTGATTACCTCGTATCAAAAAATGTTTCCAGCACTTCAGGTCGACGTGAAAGCAGAGCTTCAGCGGTATAAAGAGTACGTATTTTTATTTATTTTTCACTTAAATCTAAATATGATTCAGATATTAGCACTAAACAAGTATGAGAAGAGTTTGTTGAAAATAGTATTGAATCGTGAATAATTATTATATATTAATAAAATAATACTAGTCATGTATTATCATGTACTATGTATCGACTAAAATATCCGGATTCTTATAAGCAATAGTGTACTTAGTAAAAAACAATTTCTTTATTCTATTTCCTTTATCCTATTTTTCAGCTATGCAGAAAGAATAAGACCACTAGTGAAAGAAACAGTTCAGTATTTACATCAAGCATTACGCGAAGGAAAAAAAGTATTAGTAGAAGGTGCAAATGCTGCGATGTTAGACATAGACTTTGGTACATATCCCTATGTTACGAGTTCTAACTGCAGTATAGGTGGTGTTTGTACCGGTCTTGGATTATCGCCGTCTTATATCGGAGAAGTTGTCGGTGTTGTTAAAGCGTATACCACAAGAGTTGGTGATGGTCCATTTCCTACTGAACTTTTGAATGCTACAGGCGAACTTTTACAAAAAAGAGGACACGAATTTGGTGTTACGACAAATAGGAAGAGACGTTGTGGTTGGCTAGATTTAACTCTTCTTAAATTCACCGCCTTGGTTAATGGGTAAGAAATGCTTTTATAATAAATATGATAAATGGACTTTTAGGCAAATTCATATTTTTATGAATGTAATTAGATAAAGAGGAACCTACGTAGAGAATTATGCATTTACAAAATATTATAACGAGTACTATACTTGGGATATTTATATATTTTTGCATATTACATGCACTTTTTTACTTTCAAATTTTTTACTTCATCAATAATTTAAATTATATTTATTTTGCAGATATACGTCAATATGTCTTACGAAATTAGATATTCTAGATACGCTTCCAAAAATTCAAGTCGGTATAGGTTATCGATTAAATGGAAAAGAAATTGACTATTTTCCAAGTAGCACCTCTGATTTAGCAAAAGTAGAAGTAATTTACGAGACTCTCGATGGTTGGGAGTCAGAGACAGAGGGTGTACGTTCCTTGGAAAAGCTACCTCCTAATGCAAAAAAATATATACAATTAATAGAAGAACATCTTGGCGTGCCAGGTAATATTTTAATATGTGAAACTATTATGTAATCTCATGATCAGTTTTGTGACTGTTTGAGCTTTGCGTACAGTATCGTCGATTAAAACTAAAGAGCATATTAATAATCTTTTCCAGTAAAAAATTAGTAAAATATTAATTTTTTCAACTCTATGTTCTATATTACCTATTCAATATTATAATTAGATTGCGAATGTCCATCTATGCATTTATTTTGAAAACTGATCAGCTTTTTGAGTATCGTTGTATAGAATGAAGATCCGATTCTGACTTGAATAATGAAAATTTCTTGTTATATAAAAAATATTTTTTTGTTTTCAATTCCTCTCATATTTAGTTAAAAATGCAAAGTCTTGAACTTAGACGTATTACAAGTACAAACAATTAAATATTATTAATAACATTAAATTCAAAAATTATTATTGTTTCAGTTAAATGGATTGGAGTGGGAGCAGGCCGAGAAAGTGTAATTACACTTTGACGTTACACATATTGGTTACAACCATGGAAATATATTTATTTGTGTAGGATCAGTGGATTGGGCGAATGAACGTGTGAAGTCTTTATTAAATAAAATGGATATACTTAACATTTCTTTACAATCACGACGCTTAACACAACGCAAAGACTTTAATACAACACATTGCCGACATGAATTTTTCGACAGTGCATGAGCGATTCTCTCGCTTTGTAATCAGACCACATTCATAGTGACATCATACATACAACACACATTTTCATCGCGTATAGCCTTTACGTGATCCCATACATGTCTCGTGTACATTTTAGGAATTACTCTTTACTTGCGATCGACACTCTGGTCTAATGCAGTATCTTCATTCAATATCTTTCACTTGGCCTTCAATCACCCATCATCCACTCCATTCGCAGATACAATCGAATCCCACCTACATATGTCGTACCCTATATTTAACCATTTTGCCCTACCCTTAGGTTAAACATTTTTACTTGTATTATGATTCTCATACTTAAGGTCTTAGACTTCTGGTCTAGAAATTTGAAAAAATCGAAAAAATTTTTTTTTCATATTTCCAAAGCTTAGACATTCAAGAATGTGCGCTTAAAAGGATTTTTCAAAATTTCAATTATTTTATGTGTTACAGCCATTTTTGTGACGCGGCATCTGCTCCGGTCTGACCGGAACAAATGAATAGTAGACGGTAGACGTTGTCCGAGTAAACTTGTCTCAAAACTTCAAACGCGTTTTTCTCGAAACTACTTTTTTCGAGTTGGCATGCACGATATCTCAAGTTTTAATGAACCGATTTATTTTAAATTTGGTCTGAATATTCCTTATATACTCCTCTATCGTCCGGACCATGCTCAGCTCAAAATCTTTAATATTACTATTTTTTAAACGTTCGGAATTGTCAAGAAAACGTGCGAAATAAGAAATTTGTCTTCAAACGGCCGTCGTTTTGTGAAAAAATGTTGTATTGACTTTTCTAAGGTTCAGACGATAGCAGCATCCATACTAATTAAGAATCCGTTCACATTTTTTATTTCAGATGCCCAGAAGGGTTGATATCATGCACGCCACGACACCCCATTTTTTTGGCAACACCCACTTTACCAGCTCATAACTTTTTAAATATTGAGTTTTTTTCTCAGTGAATTTTTTACGTAATCTCGAAATATCAATAAACAAATGCTAAAAAGAAGGATAGCAAAAATATTTTTTGTTTCGCTTGTACAGAGCTTCAAAAATCGCCCGAAATTCATGCCTCTAGACCAGAATACCCCCTTAATGTATGGTTTCGTATGATCCTCTATCGTCAAAACGTTGAGAACTTGATTTCCTATCTTACATATAATAAGTTTATTGTTTCGTAATTCGTTGGTTAGTACATACGTATCTAAAAATTTCGGACCAGATTTTTGTCCCAATGCCAATTGTGTTCTTTGTGTTGCACCTAAGACATCGAATTTATATGGCTTATGTTTTTTCCCCTTTATATTCTAAATTTTCTTATTTTATTCGTATATCTCTAGAATTATTTCCTCCTCGGGTGTTTCCTATTCATCACGACGTTCTTGATATATATTATCTTAATCTTCTACAATCAGATCTTGTAACAATGTATCTTACATCAAACATTTTGCGAATAGCGTGACTTCTGGTATATTTACTTGGCGTAAAATTGAATCTTTGTGCCAAACTTAGATATTTATACCACTGTTCAGGATTATTAATGTAATAAGTAAGAGTATTACCATTTTGTGTACTTACGCTATGCGGCCGTTACTTTGAAGCACTCCCGTAGCTATTGTTAAAAAATTTATCAAAAAGCATCGGAGATGAAAGCAGTAATTCTATCGGATTTAATTCGCGCGCTTTAAATAAATTATAACCGAATTAGTTGATTGAGTTAGAACCAGACAAAAATGAACGTGTCAGTCGTGAACAAAAAATATCGGTACTTTCTCTTTGTTGAAGGCAAACCACCCTCCTCTATATATTTTAAAAACTTAATACGTTTCAGTAAGAAACAATATCTTTGGGTCAATTAATTACTAGATCATGCTGCAATATCTAATATTGTTTCTTTTCACGGAATCTATTTTTTGACATATATTATATTCTATATTTACACAATCGCCCTCATGTTCTACTTCATCTTCAATGGAGCTAACTAATTAGTCCCTAATGAGTCCTTAATTTTTTTAAATCAATGAATTGAAACGTGTGAAGTCTTCAATAAGTAAAATGAATATCTTTAATACTCTTTATAATCAAGGCGCAACTTAACATAACGCAACGACTTCAATATAACAGTAACAGAATGCCTCTCTCGCTTCCTAATTCACATTTTTGAAGACATTACACATTCTTACCATGTCAGCCAAATCTCTACTTACGTAGTCACGTGCATTCTAGGAATCTTCACTCGCAATCGATATTCTAAATTGAATATTCGACATCTTCCATTCTGTCCACAATCATTCATCATTCTCTCTACACCCACAGGTCATATCAAAACCCATTCGCAGCTATCACATCCTACATTTGTCCATCCGGTTTGTTACTTTTAACGATAAATTTAATTTGTCGAAGGAGTTGATGAAACAAGCGCACAGAGAATAAACAACAAAGAAATTTATAGCATTAAGCTTTCGAATTTTAGTAGTACATAACGTTGATAGAAGAGAACAGAAATGTCATTTTTTCGAGTTCCTTCTTATTGGATAATTCGTGTTAATTCATGGTATCCATTGTTTGAATGTAAAATAAAAAATGTTAATAAAAATGTATTTATTTGAAAATTACGTGAATTTAATATCTGATTTTCTTAGATGTTGCTTTTATCCATTAACATTCACTATACTCAAAGTGTAAGTATTGAATCCCAACTACTAATCTTTTTCATTTGTGGACCTCTAATTATATAACTTTTTACTTTATAATGAATATAACAGAAAGAAAGATTCGTCAACTAATTCAAGAACCTAATGTTTGGTTGAGTAAAAATGAATAATCAAGTACTTAAATAGGTAGTACTATTATATAACTATAATAAAGGAGTACTCCAATGCTCTAATCTGTCTACATATGGTTCTACATAGTGAAATTTTTAGCTATGTTGTTTTTCTTTACTTTTTCTCATACCCTGACTGACTGAGACCATAGAAAATCTTACCTTTCAATTGATCTATAGTTAGAGAAAGATATCTTCTAAATCTCTCAGTCTTCCATGTTCTTTTTATGCTAACTTTTTGTTAGAGTCTACTTTTGCTCGATCAAGCAATACATTACGTCTGTGTCGTTCGCTAATTAACGTCTTATCTCTACACATTTGAATTCAATATGTATGAAATATATATTATGTTATAGATATTTTATTATTGCTTTTTAGAGCCGATTTGAAATAAGAAATTCATAGATTCTGTTTTTATATTTTATACGTAAATGTTTACACTTTTTATTTACAGTTGCCAAAATTTTAACATTGATCATCGCATTCAACGATATAAGGAGGAGAACACTCGCTGTGTTTGATTCCAAAAGAAAACATGGGCTGTGGTTTAGGAGGTTTCAGATTGTATTTCGGACCCGGAGAACGGCAAATTATTTTTTCGTCTCTTCTGAAAGTTACGCTATACATTGGAGATCTTTGGGCAACCAATGCATCATTGTAAAGTTTGGGACCTGGTGTAGGATCACGTCTTAAAGCAGCTAAACGTTCTCCTCTAAAAATCATGTAACAAACATTTAATATAATTTAATTTTGATAAGATAAAAGTTAATTAGAACTATTTTTTTAAATACGGAAACTTCCGATAATTGTCAGAAATTCGGGACCAAAGTATTGCAATTATAGAGAAGTAAAAACGATTCTATTTTTCAAAACTGAAATGTTAGATGTACTGAACGTAGAAAAAGACAACACGGCTGAAAGAAAAAGAGGGGTCGAGAGTAGAAGCGTTCAGAAAACATTGAAGGCTTGCAATAATCTGAGATCTCTAACTCAAAAATCAAAATTTTTTATTTTTCATTTATGATCAATGAAATTGTGTAATGAAACTTTTATCAATATGCTTATTACAACTTTCTATTTAGAATGACTCCAAACACGATATAATTTGGAATATATTTGTTTACTTAATAAATGATAATTTTTCTTTGTATTATAATGTATAAACATAGTGCATTTTTAAAAGTAAACGAATATAAATTAGGCAGATTGTACATATTTCCTTTCGTAAGATCTATGATTGGACTAGACCACGTGTAGCCGAAGAAAATGTTTACGAGAATAGGTAATTCACTCGATGGACGATGGCTGGTGACTCGAAGTCATGCAAATATCGAGTATCATTCAGTTTACATCAAATTTAAATTCAATACAAGTTTAGATCATTGTTGTTAATAGAGCTGGCCACCGAATGGGAGAAACAAAACTCCCTTCTGATGTGTATAAGAAAACGTGAAGTTCGAATGCCTAAAACGGTTACCTAGCTTTCATCATCCTCGGCTGTCGGGAGAAAAAACGCAAACAGATGTACATACTATAAATCGGACCCTCTTCCTTTCAAGTATCGATCCCAAATGGATCAACGATTCGAACGAAAAATTATGATGGAAAAAGATAATACTTTGCTATGCTTATTTTCATTTCCGTCACATTCGGATCCTTATATATTTTAACGGTATTGTGTCGGTATTATATTTGAGCCGTAATAATCTTTATATTGACGAATGTCTCAAGGGTTACTGATGCGTAACAAGAAGTACTTACATAAAAAAAGCTGGACCTGGTATAGGAAATTTTAC
Source organism: Bombus flavifrons (assembly GCF_040668555.2). NCBI lineage: Eukaryota > Metazoa > Arthropoda > Insecta > Hymenoptera > Apidae > Bombus > Bombus flavifrons. The sequence goes on along the minus strand of NC_138455.1, from coordinate 1,509,113 downwards.
ATTATAAGGGCCTGGTGAAAAGGAACATTTTCTCTGTTTAGTTCTGGATTTTAGTGTAAAAGATGGACCTTTTGGAGATGGCAATAGATATTTTGGGCCAGGCGTACAAGAAGTATCTGCGAAAAAGAGAAAATAAGAATATTATATAATCAATTGATTTGATATTTTGTATTCGACTCAAATGTTAATAATCTTGTACAAAATACGTTATACAGATTACATCAAATTTTTATTAAAAATTATTATTACGGAATATGTAATGTAATGTAATCACGTAGTTAAAGAGATAACGGAAGTGATAAAATAGTATAACATTTTTAAGATATTGAGGTTGTTTTTATAATAGAAATGTTATAATCAATCCATTAGATATAAGATACTGACTGGAATTAAATACGTATATGTATAATGAACGTGTAATTCACGAAATGATTCGTGCGTAATTCAAAGAATATAAGAATAAGTAGAATACCGAAAGTCTTTCCAACTAATCCAAATGAAAAACCACCGCGTATGGGCTTGTCTAATAAATATTTCGGTCCTGGTCCCTCACATATTCGTAAACTAGGATATTTGTTGCCAAATGTATATGCTGGATTTCGGTACCTCGAAAGGCAATGCTCTTGATAACCCACGAGAGTTTTTAGTGGATATTTTGGACCCGGACCTGAAATATAACATTTTTAAAACTAACTTTACATAAGATTAAATTTAATATACAATATTGCATATGTATACATATAAACAATTTATATTTAATGTTCGAGAAATGTTTATTCATCTGCGATGTATAATGTAATGACATTTAATTATTTACTTCTAAAACTGCATGTAAGACTCCCTATTTTTTTATGTGATTTAGTTTGTGTTTGCGTATCTGGTTGTGTGCCTGGTTTTGGTGGCATTTTTATACTTTATAATTTACATTTCCACAAAAATTTAAATTAGATAAAAATTTTGGGTGATATTATTTCAGTCTGTTCATTTTAAATATAAACAGTTGCTTAAGAGTTGTGTATGTGTGTTATGATTAGATTGCAAATTTTTATGCTTTTATGAGAAATTTCAAGGCGCAAAAATGCACAGAATGCACATAAAATGTAAAAATATGTAAAATATATAAAGTAGAATATGTACCACGGTCGTACGACTGTGGCATATATGTATACTTACGTACAACGAACCAGGCACGAAATCAGAGAGCTATAGGAGATTAAAACTTCTGAAATCATTCAAAATCGCCACGTTAGGTGCAAACAGAAGCAAGCATCAATGATTTCATAGAATTCGAATAGAATTGCACTTGATAAATATAAACCTGAACTAAAATGTAAAATAATAGTTTTGAAAAAGAAAGTTATTAATTCAATCTATTTTCATCAAAATTTGTACACTCTTCAAAAAGATTTGTTATAACAAATTTGTAAATATACATTTGTACATCAAATCTGACAAAGCTGCTATCATATTGTATAAAGACTGCAAAATTATATCTATTAATTCCTACCATTACTCATTTTTACAAAAATTAAAAGATTATAAGGAAAAATAGATATTGTGTTAATATAGTATAGTGCTTATAATTCAAATCTAGAATATCCTTATTTTAATAATGTAAGATATGATTTTTAATAAGTTGGAAGACTTTCTACATAACTCAACGAAACAATTTGAATTAGCACAATATAAACATTTATTTTAAATACATATAAAACAAGTTACATTAACTTGACATCACAAGCATGTAAAGTGCTATATATAAAATTATGTTAATTTACAAAATTAACATATCAATCTTCATCCAAGCCTGTGATAGGTAAACCAGCACATTCGCTATGTCTTATACCAAAAGAATACATAGGAGAACGTCTTCCAGTATCATATTGAGGATAATATTGTGGTCCTGGACTTTTATCTATATCTGGTAATCCAGTCCTCCATTTTAAACTGTATGCTGGAGAACTACGTTTTGTAAGATTGGCATCTATATTACTGTAAGCTGCTGGACCAGGACCAATATCTTCTTCTCTAAGTTTGTGAATCCCAGCACTGTAATAGTAAAATATATTAAGATATTTTATTATAATTATTTTTTGTACCTATAGACAATAGAGCACACCTTATAGACTTCAATGGTTTCAAAATATGTTGTTGAGACCAATGCCCTAGATAATTTCATAATTTCTGAGTATAATTTCATATATAAGGAATTAATTGAATGTGTATTTTCTTGCGTGTACCTCATGCAGCATTAATACTATTTTTTTCAAAAACAGGAGCAATGAGATACACACGAGGATGCGTAAGAGTATTTACATGTTATTCTTAAATAACAATATCTTATTCACAGTTGTTATTGTTCTTTTGTTCACTCAAAGTCTCAAAACATTCACATAGCATAAATATCAAGGCATTAAAAATACTTTCACTTATATCTCTGAAATTAAAGCAGCAGAAATTATATAACTTTATGTATATGTGCATATGAAGTTACCCCGGTCGTGAAATAAATAAATTATTAAATTATCAAGATGTAAATTTACTTCATCAATTCTATAAATCTAAACATAATTATTTAGTCTCAACTTCAAATTTACTTACGTACATAGAAAAAGCACCTTGAGCTGCTTTGTCAGGAATTTTTGGTCCTATAGTAGTTGGTAAAATATATGCACTTGGACCAGGTCCACTGTCATCTAGTTTTGTTCTACTCCTAGATTTAATAGTATAAGCAGGGGCTCTAATATTGTGATTCATTGGGGGACATAACTCTGGATAATGTGCTCCTGGTCCTGGTCCAAAATCACTCACTACATTAAAAAAATGGTTTTTTATAACAGATATTTACTTAAAATATATCAAATTATTTTTTTTAAACAATCACTCATTGTTAAAACTTAAAATATGATTGGGACTTCAAAGAAAAATTAAATAAAAAGTAACTAAAAATTACAGTGTAGAAGATGTGTGGATGTGAAATGTAAAGAAGTCTGTCTAGCTTGAACTATTATATAATAAGCTAAATGAATTGGTTTTCACTTTAATTCTTGAGCTATTATGATTCTTGAATTATTTTTACTTAAAATTTCATGAATGTAACTTTTTATTATTTAATGAAGTATATTATCAATTACTTATTAAATGTTATGATATAAATATAGCTACCTTTAAATGGTTCTCGACCAACTATTGTATATGCGGGAGGATTATCTACTCCATAAATCGTTAATTTTGAAACATTATATTGTGGTCCAGGTCCAATACTTGATACATGAAGTTTCGTTCGAGGTCTTATAGTATATGCTGGACCTCTTGGCCGAGATAAACAGTGACCTTCATATCCAACTAAGGTTTGCAGTTTATATATAGGAGCAGGACCTACACACACACAAACACAAATATATATGTATTTTTATTATGTATAAAATTGGCAATGAGTAAATGTTTGAAAATTAATAAAGAATATTTTAAATATCTGTTATAATTTTTTGATAGTATGAATTATTTGGTAAATAAAATAATGGCTGTAATAATTATCATTATAATATTAATTTCATTAATAAGAAATAAATTTTGTTTGTCAATATAACATAATAATATACATTAATAAACAAAGTAAAATGTGTTAAAATCATTAACATATGTTATAGTTATAAATAAATATCTGTTACAAAAAATATGGGAATTAAAATTTTATTTTATTGACATAAATATTAATGAAATACTATATCTTTATATCAAAATTCTATAAAATCTTACCTTTTATCATACAACTCAACAACTTTGGTTTATTTTCCTTATCCTCCATCTTTTGTAATAAAGAACGTACAAAAAAATAATAAAAAAATTACAACATAATACAATACGAAAATGAAAACTATTAATAATCTGAAATTTGAATAAAATTGACATAAGAACCACATTCAGAGCATTTATACTATTCAATTAAACATTATTATTATGAATTGTAATAAAGGAATTTCTTGCATATATATACTAAACTTTATAAAAACTAAATAATAAAGTAAATGCATATTAATAAACATTCTATATTTTTTATTTACTTCTGCAATGATGAATCCCATAACATGCCTTCAAATAACTTATAAATTACTTATTTTCTTATCAAGATATGTTGGTCATCTTGAGTGTTTTAAAAAGAATGTTTAACATTTCTATCGAATTTGGATGAAACATCAAATTTTACATAAAATGTATTATACGAAATAAGGTCCAAAATCAATAGTTACTGAGATAGTCTCAAATTAATAATTGAAAGAAATTGCATCATTGGACAGTAAAAAATCCTCATTGGCTTCATGAATTTGCACACCACCACCAATGTAATCTGAACATTTGATGTGGAATAATCAATCAGCAGATCATGACTTTCATGAAATGGAAAAAGTAAATGATATATTTATATAATGATATCATAGTTTCAGTATTATATATTGTTTATTAATAGAAAACTAATAAATTGTTAACATAAGTTCCAGTAAATAAAATTTTTGTTACTTAAATTAGTATTGACGTAGTGCACCACGTCTAATTGCTGGTTGTCGATTTGGTGGTGTTATTGATATATCTAAATAATCACCAATTGTAAATCTGGAATTATAAAAATAAGTAAAATTATTCTGTTTATTTTAAAATTAACTTTAATTATAAAAAAGCATACCGTGCTTGAGCAAGTGTTTTATTATCATCTGCACCCTTTTGTCCTGAACAAGTAACACCGATTTCTCTCATGCGATATCCAGAATTTCGTAATTCTGGTGTTACTAATGAAAAATCAAAGTATGTTCCTTTACTTCTAGCATCTGGATTTACTTCTTTAACTAAACCTGTAATCTCGCGTAAGGTTGCGTCCATCCTGGTTACATTGAATTAGTTTAAAAAGATTAGATTTGATATTTCTAACCTTGATATGTCTAACCTTTTTACAAGTTATAATATATGAATGTATGTGTAATTTTAAATATTTGTAATAAAAATATTTTACCATGTATATATTTGTAATTCATTTGAGGGGACATTTCCTCTGCTGTATTCCATTATATTGTGATGTCTTCCTGTATTACAAAATACCCGGAGTAAAAGTGGACATGTCTGAAAGTTAAATATTATAAAAATTTATTAGGTATAAAATAAGTATTTGTTCCAAAAGACGTTAAATATATGAGTAATTTTTTCTAAATTTGGAAGAGTTAATTTTCAATCGATATTTCTTAAAAGTTTTTGATGTTACGTACTTTTTCTCTGTCTATGGGTTTCTCTGGTAATAGCTTTTCATCTACTACCATAGACTCTATTGCTGAGGTCATATTTATAATTATTATAAAAATTTAAGAATTGAAATACGATTAATAATAATTATGTTTATATTATGGTGAAGAAACAATAGACCTAAATTCAATACCACAACGTGGTAACACGTTCTTAACGTATGTACACAAATGTTCTAACTACCGTTTACATGTGAAATTACGCTATCGTGTGAAATTGGTTTCACATGTAGCGATATCGATATGCGAAATTTGAAATTGTTTGTTGTACATACATGGAAGGAAATATTGCTTTTTTAGAATTACTTGATCTAATCAATCAATTTACTACACATCTAACAATAGACTATCCATTTTCATAGACCCGGTTAGGTTATCTTTTCATTTCTTTAACTTGTATGGAATGACCATTTGAGGTCACATATGCACATATTTAATGTAATATTCGAGAAGAGAATTAGGAAAGTATATTTTTCACAAACCAGTCGTGAAAGGGGCTGCATTCAAAATCATTATGATAAATTTACTTCCAGCTACGGAATAAGAGATATATAAAGTAATTAAAAAATATCTTATCTCCATTCTGTGGATTATGCATCATTAAAGGAAGCAAAAGGAAAAGACAGTTATACAGAATGTTGCAAGGAAATGATAACAATAATAATAGTAATCATACTGTCAAATTGTTTAAAATGTCAAAATTTAATATCAGTTGCAAATATATAGCGCATTTTTATGATAATTATTATTGAATTCATTACTTCTTTTTTTTTTTTTGGTATACTAAACTACATTTTACTTTTCTACATAGACGAATCTGAATCAGTATCATTATCAATATCTAAGTCATTATCATCATCTTTAATCATTAATGATTTTAATTTCAATAACAAATTTTCTTTGGATAATATTTCTTTTTTGATACAATTATCTTTTGGTTCCTTTTCTTCATTTGTAGCTTCTTCCTTGTTTTCCTTGATACATTTATTTTTGTTACTTGTAGCTAAAACATAGTATATGATTTGAAATTTAATTTTATACAGGTATGCAATATTATATAAAATTAATTTTTATGTAATTACATATATAATAATATTAATTAAAATACCATTTTTATTCATGTAACGTATGAATGTTCTACGTTTTCTTTCAGATAATCCTTTGAGCAGATTCTGTAATTCTATATCTAATTTATTAGTTTCTTCTATACCAGGTTCTTCTTTAACAATGTTACTTTTATTGCCACATTTCGGACAAACTTTATATTGTATAGCACAAGGTATACAGATGTTGTGGTAAGCATGTTTTATTGTTTTCTGTTCGCATTTGATACATTTTGCAGCTGCTTTTAATGGTTTATATTTTTTGTATTTAATTTTCCATTCAATTATCTGTTTACATCTTTCACATACATGTGCAACTTGAATGCTATTAATATATTTTGTTTTATTTGATTTGTCATGTAAATCGTTTTTGAAAACAGTTTGATTCTGATACTTTTGTGGTCTTGATCGATTAGCATTTCCTCTTTGTGTACTCATATTTTTACTTATATTTAAACAGTTACAACATTTTTATACAATATAGCAATTTATTAAAATATTTTTCAGGTTCTTTGTAATACTATAATTCTTTTACAATATTAATTATAAAGAATGTAAATGTTTTAATTTTTGTATTGCAATTGCATTATAATGTCAATGTTTCAGTCATATAATTGATATTAATTCAATTACAATTATTTATATATAAATTTCTATAATATAAAACTACTTTAAAATTTCTTTTAGGACTGCACTTCGTTTTAGGAAATGTAATATTATTAACTTTTTTATTCAGTCTTGTAGTCATTGATGTGTAGAATTCGAAAATGCAAGTTTTAAGATGCTGAATCCACTGGTTCCAAAGTTACGCGTACATAAAGTCGAGCACGTTTAGCATATTTGACAGGTTAATTTGACGCCATTGACTTCATGATTCATCCAATGAATGGAGATGCTGATTATAGACAGAAGCACGTGGGTAGTGACCATTTTGTAGCGGGATTTTGAATCGTGAGTATTGGGTTAGATTTGTGTTACTGTTATACTTTACTCCCTGGCCATCGCGAGGATTGCGTCCACTAAATTGAAGTCCACACCTTTTAATTTGATATAACCATGTCAGATTGTTTACAATTACATATCTGCATGCTTTAAAATCGTTTGTGCTGTCATCTAATAGTAACGTATAGAATTATTCATCTGTGGTGATTGTTGGTGATAGGGTGATTATAGTGGGTTACAATATAATAGTAGGTTAGTTTATTCTGTATTATCTTTCATTCCTTTCTAACCTAAAAGTAGTATGATGGGTTATACGAAATATACACACATACTATTATATCTAAAGCATTAACTTTCGATTTATAGTCTGCTATGTTATTTTATATACATATTTGTATACTACATAATTATTAAATATTTCATTTAAAAATATATTCAAAACATAAACTTTCACTTTTATTTGCATTTCCTATTTAAGATTTTATGACGTCTTACGTCTTTATCTTTAGTTTTCATAAAAGGTTATTTTATTAACGTCATGCAAATTAGAGTAAACTAAAGATATTAAATCATAGTTAATGATTTAATCTTTTATTGACATATTTATGACGTTATACTATTCATTGTATACAAGTCACAGATAATTTTGTAAATAAATCTGGAATAATTGTATTTTTTATACCATTGAATCTTTGCATAGAGTTTAATCAACATAGTTTATATGCACCTTGTTATTTATAAGCAATTTGGTCACAATTCTGTCAATATTGCAATATGATATAGCGTATTTTTAAAGATGATACATTATATGTTTTTGATTCGTGTAATATTATCTAATTTTAAACAGTTATTTCAATTCTAATTACATAGGATATCCATAGTGATATTCACTAACATGGAACCAATAATAATACATAAAGTAATAATATTATGAGTTTAATTGTAGTTCAATGTAATATAATTTTATGTTGATATTATACTGATTTATTTAATTTTTGAGGTTGTATTTGTTATTTTAAACATATAAACGAACATACAAATCAATGATTAGTAATGTAACCTTTGAACAGTTGTGAAAACAGTGGAAATTGTGATAATAGTGCATTAGTGTATTTGATTTTGTGAACATGAATTCTGTGTTACTCATTAGTGGAACTTAAGGAGAAATTTATTTTTTCTACTAATAATGATTGATATGCAGTGAATAAAAATGAACATCATGCCTTCTATAAAAAATGAGGTAATTATGAAAATTTTATATTAAATATTGTCATGATACATAGTACCTTTCCCCATATAGCTCATTATTTTGTATGTTTGATGATTTATGATTAAAAGAAGTATAACTTTTAAACTTATATAAGTTTACACAAACATCAAATTCTACACAGTTAAACAAATAAATTATATGTATAGTATAATATGTATTATATAATATTAATTAAATATTAATTGAAAATAATATTTTATTAATATGTATCAATATTCAATATCTGCTTTACTTTCATTTTCTTGAAAATGCAATTTTCAGATTAAAACTGAATAAATTAAAAAAGATTAGTTAAAATGTGTACTTTAATTAATACGAAAAGAATTTCTTATATATTGTTCGATCTATAATCAGCAAAGATGATATTAAGAATAAAAGGATTTATTTATGTAAAATCAACAATATATACTATCCAAATCAAAATGTTATTGATTGCAAATAAATTTAAAGATAACAATTTCAAATTTGATAGTAAAGATGTTAGTTACTTACAAAAAATATATGTATAACATATAAATTATTTATATGTATGAAACGAAATTAAGAAATATTTTTACATAGTACAAATATTTTTTGAGAGCTAGTGGTGGAAGAAATTTTAAAAGTATTGATTTCTTAAAAACGATTTTTACATATTTTTGTAGATGTAAGGAAAACATGTACCTATGATCTTTTGTTAAGAATTTGCGGCAGTTTAAATATCGACAATTTTGCGATCAAAGGGTAGCAATCCTTTAATTTCGCATACCAGTATATTATTTTGATTATTTTCTTAATGTCGTATTTAGAAAAAGAGTGTGATAGCAAACTTATAATTTTTTAGAAGTATATTTTATTACTCGAAGGTAATACTAGATTACATAATAAATTAGAATGCGACATTTGAAGTTCTTCGATTCATCCGCGGCTATTTTACAATATAACAGATAATGGAAATATATGTATGCAAGATGGGACAAATAAAATATTACAAGCTGTTTTCTCTGATGCGATTGCAGATATCAGCTTGAATTTTCAGTTGTTAAATGGTGCAGAGAGGCTAATATTTTAAAGTATAAGATATTGTGTGAGTGAATTTTTTGGAGGAGGGAAAGAATGCAACTTCCATTTTCTTCAAATATGATGGCATGTTAATTTTTCGATATTCGGGCAGATGTTATCAAATCTGGCAATTTTTATCTATGGCATATTTTTTTTATTTTGTATAGTTAAGGAGTTATAGCGGAAAATACCTTATACAAAGATATATACGAAAGATATCAGAAGAAATATATTGTGTTTTGAAAATTATTTTTCTAATAAGTCACTTGATTTAACACCAGTTAGCTTTTTTTATGGGACTACACAAAGAAAAAAGTGATGGTAACGGTATCAACTATGAAAGAGGATATGAAAAAAATTCATACCGCATGTAAATTCATAACTCCAGCAATGTTATCAAATGTTCGTAAAGCTATTATCACAAGAATAAATGTGAGTTTGGAAGCGAATGGACAATTCTCTGTATATGTAATAAAATAATTTTCAAATAAATTTCAGTTGATAGTTTTCGACATCTCTGCTGAACTCCCCTTCCGTAATGTATTTTCTGTTATAACTCCTTAACTAGTAAAATGCAAAATAAAAAAAAATGTCTTAAGTAAAAGTTGTTAGGTTTGATAATATCTGTCCGAATATTGAAAAATTAATTTGCCATTCTATTTAAAAAAATTGGGGTAGCATTCTCTTTATTCTTAAGAAACTCACTCCCACAATATCTTACATACAACGTCTTACATCTTAAAATGTTAGGTTTTCTGCACCATTTAATACTTGAAAATTTCAAGTTTACGTCTGCAATGGCTTCTAAAAAAACAGCTTGTTACACTTTATCTTCTCTACCCTGTATAATAATAAAGAATATATAATATCATGTTTAATTTATTTAATAGTATGTAATATTGTTTGCTTATTTAATTAGAAAATTTTAATTTATTTAATTAATAATAACCATTAATCGACTTCGTCTGTTGTTGATAATTGGCCATGAATCTGTTGTGTAAGATGGGTTCCATATCATCAAATATGTCATTAATGTAATCTCATTATTTGATCAAATTGATATTATATTGTACAAAGGAAATATTATATTACAGGAAAAAGTTATTTTGGAAGCAGATACTGTTTTTTTGTTAATGAAAAAAGGATTTCCTATATCTCGAAATTGTTGATAATTGGCCATGAATCTGTTGTGTAAGATGGGTTCCATATCATCAAATATGTCATTAATGTAATCTCATTATTTGATCAAATTGATATTATATTGTACAAAGAAAATATTATATTACAGGAAAAAGTTATTTTGGAAGCAGATACTGTTTTTTTGTTAATGAAAAAAGGATTTCCTATATCTCGAAATGTAAGAGCTCAATGGATGTTAGAACATTTAGATACTGTGATAAGTATCCAATGTTCAAGTTTTAAAACGAGGGAAGCAGCAGAACTAGAAATTGTATCAGTGTTACCGAAAAATAAATCTGGATCATGGTCCCCTGAAACATGTCATCAGTATCTTTACAAAGTAACTTCTACAACTTCAGTAATATTTCTGGCGCATAAGTACAGGATGGTTTTTAATTTGGACTTAAGTCCATCACTCGCAACTGTGGTAAGTATGCAGTTCTAAATTCAGTAAAATAATTAAGATAAAGAATCAAGTATTATATTTTTCTATATTTTTACTAACAATAAAAGATTATAACTTGGACGTGAATTTATGCAATTAAATTGGTGTTAAAGAGTAAAATGTAAGAATAGAGTTTCCATACACATTTACAAACACACTAATTATTAAAGTTTCTTAATGATTTTATTTAGCGACATGGTTAGTCGGTTGTTAATAATATATTAACATCTTTACTCATACCTTTTTTCTCTGCCACAACATCTTTCTTTTTAATATTAATAAGTAAATTTAATAATGTTACTATTGCCATAGTACCTTTCGTAATATATACGATTCAGTTTAGGAACTAATTTAGCATGTAAAATTAATAATAGGAGCTCATATAGGGTGTTAATGAATGTGTGGTCACTTTTGAAGGATCAGGAACAAAGGAAAGTTGATATCCAAAAATATCGGTTGAAGATTATTTTTTCAAGTTGTAAATAATTCAATTTTCGCTAGGAATCCCTTCTCGAACACGACTCGTCTTACGCTGTTATACACATTCTGCGAACTTATCACAGTGTCATTTACCTAGCAGAGAGTTGCGGAACGAAAAACTTCCAAAACTATATATTATTTTAGATATGCTATTGATTATATTGAAGTGTAAATGCAATGCAATATATAAAGATAGGTGTATTGTTATAAAAAAAACTTTTTATTGTGCAAAGTAATAAAATTTGATGCTTAATAAAGTTTACATACTGTGGGAAATTCGGCGTTGTACGATGATTGTTTAAAATAGGTAAATTGCTGCATTATAGTCGATCTCTCTACTCACTGATAGAGATTAGTTGTGTACATAGATCAATGATACTGTGGAGCATCTGACAAACATTTCTTTCTCGGTCACACTCAATATTTCTTATTCTGATCTTTACACGAATAAAACGTGGTTGACGCTATATATCATATGAATAGTACTTAAATAATATAAAATAATACTAAAAGTACTTAACACTAAACCTACCGACACTTCGTGCATACCTACTCCTAACGTGTGCGGTCAAAATGACCAGTGATTAAAGAAGTAACAATTTTTTTGATTTAACTTAGATAATTGTTAATTTATAACTAAATGTATATAAAATGATGAACTTTCATAAAATTTCCTCCAAATTTACTTTTATTTAATTCCAATTATAGACTTAAATAGAATTACACTTTTATTTATGTAGAGATATATCTTATTTAACTTTGCTGCATTTTTTACAAATTATCTTATTATCAAATGTACATTTGCCGCATAAATATTTTCCACATCTTAAACAAATTTTCGTAATTTTGTAACCTTTACAACTTTTTACTTGACAAGTTTTTTGTAGTGATGAATCTGAACTTGTTGATAGTTTTATTGCATGGTTTTTTTCCCGCGATTCTTTATATAAAGTAATGTATGCACCAGGTTTATAACAATTTTGTGAAATCTCTGTAAATTGGCCCCATACTGTAGATACCATTGCAAATTTATTGGTTCCTAAACGTTGGCTTCTTTCGCTCTTCTTATCAAATCGTATAAACCTCATAATTTCAGCAAAGTCATTCCTGCCCATTATTTGTGAAAAAATGCAGGTCTCTAAATTTTATTCCACAAATATGAGACATCTAAATTTTTTATATAGCATATAGCATATAGCAGAGCAATAAATGCATCTAGTTTTGTTGCATCTAGCTCCCTCTTAGTCCCAAATACTCTTAATTCTTCTTCTTCCGTACATTTTATTATATGATACCTTATAAGGTGATCAATGATAAAATGCCGTCTATACTTGTCCTTTCATAATATGCCGTTTAGCATATCCCTAAAAATATTATGGACTGATATCCTGCCAGGTTTGGGACTTGCATCTATTTCTCTCCAAACTGTCTTATCGGGTCCAGTTTCGATACGTTGGTTCTTTACATCAGTCTCACCCTTTGTTGTCAACGATAATTTCTTTTCTTTTTGCCCTGAACTTATTTATAATATTCAACTCTGATTCGGTTGTAAATAGCTTTTCATGTGTTTCCATGCCGTTTTCAGTTGCTGAAGTTTCTTGTTCATCGCACACTGAATAGTCTTCTTCTATGTCCGTAATTTTTTTTTATAATTTTTTTTAAATCTTGACATTTCTAGAGTAAATATTTATCACAGAATAATACCACGTACGGAATACAAAATTATTGTCAAATTTGATATGCTTTACGCAAAACGCTCTGCGATGCTTTCTGTCTGAGTTTTAGAGATAACAATTAGATGTCGACTAATTGACTAACAAACTGAGATGTATTCTAGTCGAAAGGACAATAGAAAATAAGAATATGGCCTGTGACGGCGATATTTATATAAAAATATTGATGAGTATTGACCGTTCTCCACCAACGGTTACTCCAGGGTGGAGTTGGGAAAGCTTTTCCCGTGTTTTATCGCAATGAGCAATAATTCTAAGAAACTTCTCGACTTTTAAAATGTTTGTAACAATGGACTGTAAAAAATGCTAAATTTTATGGCGGTTCCTTAGGATTATTATGGGCCTGAGTTGGTATGTATTGATAGCTGGTGGCCATCTTGATCGAGGGATGGATCATGTTTTATGACAAGATTACGGGTGTAACAGCTGTTATTATTTGTTATTACAGATTTTGTTTGTCATTTGACCATGAGATAGCCTTTTCTTTTTATTGATTGCATTTATTTTAAGAATAACGAAAATATTTTGTCGGGTGGTCAAAGTGACCGCTCACGGTAGGTAAGGCAGAGTACCAATTTTTCTCAGAAAATAAAAGAGCAAATTAAAAGTAAATACTGAAAGATATATTGTATGTATGTTTTAGGAAAAGTCAGAAATTATGAAGCGATATAATAAAGTTTAAATATGGTTAACTTTGTGTAGAAGTTCGAGAGCGGTCAATTTGACCGCCGCTGGTAGGTTTAGTGTTAAATATTTGCTACTTAACCAATGATCACAAGGGACAGTTGTAATTCCAGTTTCACTTCGATCATATGCTGACACTATATATATCTAAAAAAAAAACGTACATGTATTATAACCTGTAAAAATTCTTAAATTAAAAATATATTTATTAAAATATTTATATAATGTAAAAAGTCTTTTCTCGTATATTTATTGTTATTATAGGATATACAACATGGTGAAATAGTCATAGATGAAGTATATATGGCTACTAAACATTTTTTGGAAAGCATTATTAGACCTGTAAGTAATAATTTATTATTTCAAACTCATATAATATCGTGAAATATGTACTACTTATATCGTGCAGTGAATCCAAACTTTCGACCAACAATAGATATACCTTACGCGTAATAGTTATCAACCAAATTTAAAAAATGCGTATAAGATTATACATGTTTAAAACATCTTATGGTCAAACCGAGTTTTGATCGAACCTCAAAATTTTTATATAGAATCTCTTTAAGAACAATTGTCATAATTTATATATTATGTATTTAATGTACTTTGTGTCATTTTTCCGTTGAAACTATCTCACAAAAGGTATACCTATAATTTAAAAAATTAAGAACAAATGAATGTTCTATATGAATATAAAATTATTGCACAAACGAGTTTAATTTGTTGTAGTTTACAATACCAGGAAGTAAAAGAATAATGCAACCAGAGATTTATGTAACCATAATAGCCCATACACCCTTTTTTACAAGCCCTGCGCAGCAAGTGTTAGTACAAGGTTGGCTTGTAACTTTGGATAACGTTAAACAGCTTACAAATTTCATAGAAAACCAACTTCATATATTAGAAGAGAAAGTGGCATGTGTTACCGCTGTAGCTAGTCAACAATTGGAAAATTTAAAAGCTGAAAACGAACGTTTAGTCGGAGGTCTTTTTGAAGAGAACAATACTTGTCTAAATAAAAATAATAATACTTGTGTTACTAATACTTCAATAATTTCCCCGGAGTCAAGCTTTATCAATATGTTGAGATATGGAATGTTAGCACTTACTCTGCTACCGGAACATAGTTGTGCACGTAAGTATTATGAATATACATACGTATTAACACATATTGGAATAGGGAAAAAGAATATATGTATAAACAGAAATATAAATATACAGGGTGGTTGGTAACTGGTGGTACAAGCGGAAAGGGGGTGATTCTACGCGAAAAAAGAAGTCGAAAATATAGAATAAAAATTTTTTTTTTTAATTTTTTTTAAATCTACAGTGAGTTCCGTTATAACGAGATGTGATAAAGTGCACGCGTACCGAGTGAAAATTCAAAGTCAATTTTCTCGAAAACAAAGCCTCAAACGAAAAATTTTTATTCTATATTTTCAACTTCTTTTTTCGCGCAGAATCGCCCCCTTTCCGCTTGTACCACCAGTTACCAACCACCCTGTATAGAAGAAATATGATTCTTGTATTTATAGAAATGTAGAATATTTTTTTGAATTCTTATTTTGGTAAACGATACTACCATTGAATTTCATAATATTATGTACATTGCTTTTGTCAATCAAATTACAGACTATATGACATACTACTATGTGCATTGTTTTTTTTTAATGTTCTATAAAGAAAAATAATAAAAATAAAAATATAAGGTAATTCATTTAAATCCATTCAGATGTATCCGCATAAATTTTCTGAGTAATTTTCCGAGTAATTTTCCGAATTGATCCAGTTAATTCATAGAATAATCGGTTGTGACATTTAAGTATGTATATTGTATAAGGATTGTATTGTAGTTCATTTGGTTGAAAATCTACTGAACTTTTTGTGTTATGAAGTTTTAAGACCTCATATCGTGCTTTCTACTAGACTCTCAGAACGTTGTAATTCTATAAGAAGCACTGGGGTGTATAATGCGGGGGTGGACTACGTAGTGCAGTGATTTAGATAATATTGTAGAAAATTTAAATAACTTGGAGAATATATTGCTCAAAATAGTTCATGATTTTTCAAATACATCCTTATCCAAATATCTATTTGTCCACACATACGTAATTGTCCATCTGTTCGTTTGGCCCTCGATTCAAGAAGAGTAAGATTACAATATATCAATTGCTATTAAACTAGAAATTTTATACACAGAAAAGTTGTTTAACATATTTAAGTTCGCAACATTACAATATGTATATCGGTAGTTAGTTCCCAATTAACGCTAACGCTAAATTAGTATTTTTCATCTGATACAACAAAAATATAGCCCTGGGTCAGAAATAATAGCTATTTACTATTGTTTCTGACAACAGTTACAAATAATTTTTAGGTGCAAAGATTCATTACGACTATTTTGTTAATTCTGAAGTATAAAATATTACTTTAAATATTGTGACACTGTTTCTGAATTCGTAATAATATCGTAATATAATAATAAAAAGATTTTTATTACTAAAATTAATTAGAATGGTACTGAATTTTTCAGATATGATAATTGTGTCGGATGGTATAGTAGGAAATACCGATGTTCATGTATTAGATTCTGTTATACAACAGTTACGTGCAACAACAATTGCATGCAGTTTTCTACATGTTGGAAGTACATATCATCCACATTCTGCTGATGGTTTAGTCCCCTATCAAGATTTATTACATTTCATTGCAAGAGCTACATTGGGTACTTACATGTCTTTTATTCCATATCGTGTACGTAATATTCATTACGTTATTTTTATATTTAAATACTAAAGATATTAAATATTGCATTATTATTAATCTCTTTCATAGAAGTAAAAATTACTAAATTTTCTTTACTTCTTATTCGAAATTGTTAATGGTATATTGTTATTATGTATTATCTATGTACTTGCAAATATTTCCTGATCTATTTTGATAAAAAAATAATGGTTTAACTTGAAAATTTTATTCATATTAATTTTCAACACATACAATATATTTTAGTTCTGTACATCTACAATTCGAAACGTTCGTTCAGGTTCAGATGGAAAAATCTATATATCCTAGATTTTGTAGTTGAAATATTTGAATTTATATCGAGACAATTTTACACAATATGTGTATTTTAAATAAAAATGTGCTATATTATTGAACTTGCGAGCTTTTGAAGAATATTTTGTTATAATTTTACAGATAACACATATGTATGTGTGCATATTTATATTTAATTTATAGTAATTACACATTTATATGTACATATAATATATAATATATATTTTATAAATTAATTAACTTTTACAGGTAGATTTAAACGAAACCGAAATGAATGTTTATCACAAAAACTTTTTATGTTGGCAATTATATCGTGAAGTATGTTGTAACATTGTACCAGATTATTCAAATTGGCATTCTAAGAATTTATTATTTTATGGAGAAAAATCGACACAACTTTTACAAAAGAAACAAATTGAAGATAAAGTGACATGTACATTAAGTAGTTTATTGTGTTGTCGTCTCCGCGAGGGATATTTAATAAAACGTGCCAATGTGAGAGACGAAGTACTTGAAATTTGCTTTGTATTATTGTGGAAGTCTAGTGTTTTATTAGAATATATAGTAACATGTCCTTGGTTAACAAAATCATTATCTACATCTAATACAATACAGTACACAATTACTACAGAAGGTAAATTAAAATAAAATATATTAATATTATTTTAGGACTTCTTGATCGTTTTCAAATATTCTACAAAACCAACTAAAAGTAAGACATTCTTTGTGTTAAAAGCAAATTTATTACAGCTCCTTATGAATTTTTACACGATATCACTTGTTTATCGAAAAAGCCATTGAAATCGCAATATCGACAAAGTGTTGTCAATCGATTTTGGGCAACTTTAACATCTTTAACAGAAGGTGACAGTATGCTTGCACACTTCAGTTGGAGTCCTGATTTTGGTCGGACTTGGTATAGTGTACCAGATACAATCAGAAGCGGCATGCCAGTTTTTTATTTATCGGCCTATCCTTCACCTAGTACGGTGCAACTTAGGTATGTTTGTGAATTGAATTTTGTATCTATGACTTTTAAGCGTAATTTTATGAGTGACTAAATAAATAAATTTTAATAACTAAATAGATAAACACAGGAATATTTGGCATTATTAAGCTATAATACAATTTGAGTAAACGGAAGCTAAGATCATTTAAGAAATTTATGCACGGAATATACTTATTTTTAGCGATGCTGCATGCCCACAATTCGGACAAATTTGGCAACCTGTAGTGTCTTTAAATCCTTTACAGTGGGCTCGTTGGATGCACACACAAAGAGTAACGTTAATTTTATCACACGATAGACCGTTGCCAAGGCATTTACATCAAGCAAATCAAAGTGGTCGTTTTCAATGTGTTCAAAGCCGTCAGGCAGCTGCTGTCCTTTATGCCATGTTAAAGAATTGGGCAACTTTCGTTCTCGTCGAAAATCATACATATGTACAATTTATTTATCGAGAAGCGGATAAACCCCCAGTTTCATTCTCGCTGATTCGTATTAATTGTAAAGCTCTCTGTGTCATTCTTAATATCGCATTCGCAGCTGGAACAGAAGGAGTTGTTCGACATAATGTTGTCGTCGATCTTTTAGATCGATTGTCTAAACTTACTTTACCAAATAGACCGACGGAGCAAAAAGAAATACCTTCTTGCACTATTGTCCATAAATCTTTAGAGAAGATATTAATTAGATACGAGAGAATGCCAACTGATTTGAGTTTAATTGTATTCCCCGATGCGACTCAGACTATTTCAACGAGACTTACACCAATGTTAGGTGGAACTTTAACGACTAGTTTGTCTAGATACTTATACCATAATCGATGGCTTTGGCATGTAAAACGGCCATTCGTACAAACCATTCCTGGAATTGTATTACCACGATTGAATATAACTGCGATCGCAAGAATTCTTTCCACAATTACAAAGTAAGTACGGTATATTAATACTTCTTTTTGCTATTCTATATAACAACGTATCTTATTTTGTTTTAAAGAAGTTTTACATTATCGTTATTGTTTCATTGTCAATTACACCAGTAAAGAAATAATTTAGAATATTATATATTTTTATTCGTAGAATGCGTTTGGCTGAGGGTTTCAGTTTCACATATTCAGCGGCGGGTATTATAAACATGGTTCTTGAAGTACAAATGCAAGGAGTTGGTGAAAATGATACATCATACCCGTGTATTATTCAATATATTTTATTTCCGCCACATATTATGTCAAACACAACATTAGAACGCGATAGTGCATCGGAAGAAGATACTGACGAAGGTAAAGATATTGATGTTTGTAGAAATAATTATTATATTACATTATATTATTTTATAATATAAAGAGAATACTACTACTTATGAATAAGTAGTATATAACCAAAAAAGCAGTAACACTCCGTGTAAAACATTCTTTGTAAGATAGTTTTCTTCTACACTTACAAATACATTTTGTGTAAAAATGATCGATATACAGCAGATTGTTTCTCCATAAGCTTTTGAAATCTGTGCATTTTTGAAGCTTTATTATTTATTAGTATATCGATCACGAACGAAAATGCGTATATATAGTTATTAGATAAAAAATGTTTCTTTGACAATAAATTTGTATACATTTTAGGTACTGCAGATGGCGAAATAAGTGTAGAAGATGCTGAGAGTTCTGGAGATTTTCAAATTATTTCTGAGATTTGGATTGAACCACAGTGTGGCTTTTCTCAATTACCTGTACAATCCACAGCAACATACATGCATCTTTTGCAATATCATGAGATTCCAGATGCAGTGAGTATATGTACTTTATTATGTATAATTAATCTAAGCATCTGACATCTTTGTCTCGAATAAGCCTAAAACTTTGGGCTGAGATCACCCGACTTTTTCAAACTTCGAATATTTACTGAAGTATGTATATGTTCTCGAATAGCTAAGCTAAGGTGAGTTTCTTTCTTATCTCTCTGTGTTTACAAATTGAAAAGTGAAACTTACAAACGCATCGCTTTACGAACATACGAATATGATATAATCATGTTCGTACATAAACTTCATTCAACCTTTCTCTTTCTTCTACATGGGTGAAATCTTCATAGACAGTAGTGCCGGTTTCGTATCTGCTAAAATCTTTACTAATCCTGCCGGATTAGGTCTTTTATCCACTTGCGACTAGTAACGCGCAGCTATAAAATCCATTATCGTATATGGCAGAATATCCAATTGCGTTGCCGCGATTACGGGTTACACGCGACTGCGAAGTCAAGGCTCACCGTGACAGATCAGTTGCATATGACTACAAAATATATGGAATATATACGCGCTATGCCCACGTGTATGACTCTCCGTCGCAACTGAACGTTGTTTTACTGCTAGAATGTGCGAAATTCTCCTGAGGACGTGTTAGTATATAACACTATTAACTTGTAATACTATATAATAATATTATTATTATATAATAATATATAATATTAGAAACTATAATATCTTTAACATAAATAATTAATACTATAATAATGAAAAATTGTCTATCGTAACACTACATATATTTATTTGTTAATATTTGAACAAAAAATTTAATTATTTAATTTATTAAAATTTTATTTTCTATATTAATAGTTTTTCGACATAAATAGATTAATAACTTTTTATAAGGAATGATAGATTGATTAATATGTTAAAAAATGTATGGTTCCATTAAAAAGAATAAAGTTGAATTTTGTTCGATTTCCGAACAATTCTCACAACTCATTCACGAAGGTTCAAAGTGATATGAGATTTACAACACGGTCAAAGGCGATTGATTATTTTTGAGAGAAAGATTTAATCTTCTACTATCTAGGTAGCAACATTCAAACAACCGTGCAGTAATTTCCACAAACAATATGTATTTCCAAATTTTCTGTTTTCGCTTTTCCTTGTCTCAATAGCAAATACCGGGTCACAAATCTCATCACCGCGCAGCGAAACCAGCTGCGTGCCAAGCGTGGTGTAAGAATCCATTTGGATAATTGGATATGGATAATTGTATGGATAATTAAACATTTGGGTCATGATGTATTGTGATCTTTTCTCATATTCATTACTTTTCTATGCTGCTATACGGTTTTGATCAACTTAATTAATTTGCGACAAATTTCATTTTGATACCTTCGATAATTTTAGAATGGTACTACCTTACTCAATATACGCCTCGTTTATATATTTCTCAATAATGTATTTATAGATTGTCTATCAGTAATTTCGGCGTCGCGCGTGGCTCAGTCGCATTACTTGGCGAGTCAGGCGATTAGTCGCAAGTGAAAAAGAGGTTTCAGGCCGGAAATACACCATTTCATAAAAAAATCTTAATAAATGTTTTCTCATTTAATACGGTCCTGAGTATGAGTAGGAATGAGGGTATGTTGAATGTAACAAATGAATTTCTACAATAAGCAATTGGAAGCGCTATAATCGAAAAAAGTAGCTTCTTTTTTTACTTATCGGTTTATATCTTGGAACTGAGCGGATATGGAGAATAATGTTTCGTGTGAGAGTTGTAGATGATGAAACAACAAAATTAGATATGTTTAGTTAAGACGGCACTACTGGTTGAACTGAAAATTGGCTTTAAAAATTAAAATATGCAACATTTTCAGACAACGATGTCTCTATGAAAAATTTGTTTTGTATTTTTAGTATTTATGCAGGGTATTCCGAAAATCGTGGTACAGGTCAAACAGTATTCTCCATGCAAAAGCAAGTTGGAAATGTAAAGTGATAATTTTTTATACTAGACTTTGTTTTCTAAAAAATTGACTGTGTAGTTTCGTCAAGTATACTTCAGAGGCAATGACGATCATTTGAACAGGTTTCTTCGGAGTTAGATACTTTGTTTGATAGTACGAACCAAAAGGGGGTGGTTTTCTGTGCAACACATATCGAAAATGTAAAATGACAATTTTTAATACAGGATTTTGTTTTCGATAAAATCAATTATGAAGTTCCGTCTACTTGACTCTCATTATATCTGAAGTGTACGGCTTCGTAGTCCATTTTCTTGAAAATGAAATGAAGCAAAATTTTACACATCTGAATGCACGTATACAAATACTGCTCATCTTCACAAATATTTACATGTTTTTTTAGCTATTCTTCTGTGCATTAATATCAAATAACAAAACTAGATATTCCAGTCAACGCTTATACCGCGAGTATACACATTCTCGTCTGATTATAAAAATTGTAAACAACACTGGGTACGGAGAATACTTATATGGGTGATCACTTGGAAACTCCGTGTGATAGTTGGCTTTTTTATTTTTTGCCAACCTTTTTCACTTCTCTTAATAATCTGTGATCGTATACATCGAAGAAAAGAATATTTCTAGCTTTACATCACTATTACCATACATTGTATCATTCTCTCATACACGTACAAATAAATTAGCCTGTTTTAGAACTGGAAGAAATCACGTTTCTTCATATATAGAAATTTTATGATAATAGACATCGTGCATTTGCATCAACTTTCAGTTTCAGTTCTCACAAGACCATGTGCTTAATTCATTTCAAATTGTATGTATCATACACTTTAAACTTTTTTCTGCACCTCCTGCAAATTTCAGCTTTTAATATTGAAGTGCCTTTGAGACATGAATTTAGAAGAAAAAATACGATTGTATCTCGACTTCACATCAACGCAAGGCAAAATTTTTTCTAACTTCACGCAAATATAAGCATTTTTCAATACAAAAATGCCATTCTTGTTAAGTAATTGTAGCGGCACGCGAGTCAGGACAATTCAAATCCTGTTGTTGTTTCGCCTCGGAGTATCAAGACCGTTAGGTTACAAGTAATGAAAGAACAAATAAACTCGCCGCTACCATACATACAACCGTCAAACGTAGACGAATTCAAATCTTCCGGTTCTCCCCGACCAGTATCAATAAACGGACGCCATCACGAGCGAAAGAGTTATCGAACAGTATCGAAGAGCATCAACATGTGTAAACGAGTACCGAAGTGATCTACAGAGTTTCTCCGAGTATTTATCGGGTATTTATTCCGCAACTTATATTTGTACCAAAGACTCACAATTCGTCTGTAATTTATTTATTTATTTATTCAAAAATATATTTGACTGACTGCAACAGCAATATTTCGCTCTCGTTATTTCGCTCAACCTAATAACGACTAATCCTCCACATAATTATTTCAAAAGTTATTCCATTTACAACTTATAAGGCAATTTCCGAAGAATCGAAGTGCCTATTTCTGTTTTAATTTTTGTTAAATATTTAAATTTTTTATTAATATCTAAGTCATGGAGGAGTCATTACAACCGGAAGTAACAATGTTACTTGCTTATGGCAGCCTACAGGAAGCGTTCAATATTTTATTTGATAATTTGATAATACAAAAAGCTTTTAACCGACGAAGCAAAACTTGGTGGTACTTGTTTGGGAATACTAGAGTTGCCTTACTTATAATTTTCAACAGTATCTACACATTTTTCACCGAGATTTCCTTATCTGAAAAACATCGCACATTTTAATTTTTTGTAGTTCAATCAATGGTGCCATCTTGACAAAACATACCTCATTTTGTACGATATTTAATCATTTATAACTTTCACACGAAACATTAGTCTCCATATTCGTTCAGTTCCAAGATATAAGCCGATGAATCAAAAAAGAGGTGAATTTTTTCAATTATAGCGCTCCCAATTGTTTATTGTGGAAAATCATCTGTTACATTCAACATACTAATTATAATTAGGACCGTGTTAAATGATAAAACATTCGTTAAGATCTTTTTTATAATTCATGTCTAATAGAAACAATCAAACAATCCTGCGTTAGACCGGCCATCGATGATTCATTTTATTTTTAATGTGATGAGAATCATGAAATGACCTGGGTTCGGCCCGGGTTGGTATATAGGAATTTTACCTTTTAAAACCACCATGATGACCGTCCTCACCGCGTTTTAAAAACCAGCTCGAGGATGAACGTAACCGATACTCTTCCCGAGTCACGGCTTGGGTCCGTCCGGAAGTGGGTTTTACGACCTCTTAAAGGATCACACCACGATCATATAAACATATCTTGACTTGTCAACATCTTAATCAAACGGCAGGCTGAACAGACATTTTTCAAAAATGTTGATTGTGTCAAATATTTGATACAATAAGAAATCATAATACAGCCTTTTTTCTTCTTTTTTCAGTGTAAACAATTCATTTTTTCATTTTAAGCAATACAAAAAGTAATATGTATTAGAATTATAGAGTTTGGAAAAATGTCGTTTGGGGCGAAAATGACCCCAATCTTTTCCACTTGTAAAGAGACCATGTTCATAACGTTATTTACTTAGTGATACGTTAAGAATGTTTGATTATCTTTCTATTTCGAAATGCTATCAGTGAAATAGATTGATCAGATCATTGGTTTGTACATGTAAATATGCTGATATTCATAATTTAATATAATTTTTGTACATATGTTATATTATTTTTCGGAATAAGTTTTTATTCATACTGTATTCATGGATACGTGAATAATATAAAATATTTATCATAGTATAAAATTGTTGTGTATAATCCACCTTAAAAAATATTTTTCTCAGAGAAATATGAACAAAATTTTATGTTTATTTGTCTGCAAATAACCTTGATGTTGTGCATTTTATTCTTGACTTTAGCTAATCCTGATTTATGATAAGGTCCTTCGTTCAAAGGTTAAATACGTATTGATAATTTTGCGTTGATTTTAGCACTTTTGGTTTCTTTTGTAGATTCCTGAGTCTTGTGTTCTATAATACATATTATAATACATATTAATGCAAGTACTCTTAATTTAAAAACGAACAAGGTTTTTACACTTCTGATTTTTATACTAATCCATATTTTTAGAAACACAACTAAACAAATATAATCTGGATAGATATTTCTTTAATTCTCTAAATATTATAATAAACACAATAATTATGTTGTTTGTACTATATATCAGATTGTACATTTTCTGAATATATTAATGATTGTTACAATAACTGTTTGGAATTTATGATACTTCAAATATCCACTGGATTCTACTGTATTTAATTTTTAACTATCTGCTTTGAAAGTTTAAAGATTTTTTGTGGGAGAAATTATCAAACAATTTCGGTAGAAATATATTATAAATATAGTATACGTACTTAAATTTTTCCGTAACAAGACAAAAAATATTATAATAATAAGTAAGTTAAATGACTTGTTACATTTATAGGGACTACTACAATATAACTGTATATGCATCATTGATTGTATAAGTAGATTTAGCACTTTTTTTTAGAAAAACACGAACAAACTTAATTCAGTCTCTTTTTTTCTTTTATGAAACACATTTGGTATTGAACGTGAATGGATTTGATTTATCTTTAATCTTATCTTTTCTTTGGTTATGATGTTAATACATAAAATGATATAGCCATAATGATGTTCTTCAAAAATATACAGGATAAGATTTGATTCTAACTGGTTGCCAATGGTCACAGTGTGATGTTATCTATTTTGTTTTCAATTTTATTCTTATTTAAGACAATAATACAGTTGCAACTTTCTAGATAAACAAAGGAACTCCAATTAACCTTTACAATTGAAGTTAATCATTAAGATATTAATCTTTTGACATAAAATCATTTTATATAATTCGTTGATGAAGGTATATCTTTTATATATAACGTTTAAAGTATTTTTCGCTAATGTCAAATGAAACTAATAAACAAATTTAATCGTATTACATCTTGTTATAAAATTGTATAATTCAGTTTCTTACCTTATCTGTAACAAAAGTAGAAAGTAAGAATTTTCATCTGTGTTTGTTATAAATATACTTTATATGTAAGATAAAAGTTATCTAAGGTTTCGTTCCTTGGAAGGTGATTACGAATCATCAAAAGACCAAACTTCAAGGTGCACTTGTCGACATGTTTTCGCTTGCCATTCTTTTCTATTATTTCTATTACCTACCCTGTGTTTATTACTTTACCTTGTTCTGAGCCTGTATGTTCTATACCGTCTGTGAAACCTTCAATTTAACGTCTCTTTTCCGTATACTGCTTACCATTCATCTTCTATTTATATATTCCCTAACAAAGCCCCATATTTATTGATATGTATAAACAATTTCATTGATTGTTCTACTCTACTCTTGTACGTTTCTTCTTTACTACTCTTTGTGGTGATGACCACATCAGTGTTAAAATATATAAAACACAAGAATCAATGGTATATTTTGTTTTCCAATACTTTTTCTTTTTGGAAAGTCTATAAATAGTCGCACGCAAACTGCTATCGTGTTTTAGTAAATTCTCTAAATATGATAAGCACAATCAATCAACTCAAGCTAACGCCAAAAGATCTAAGGTATTATAATCAATTTATTTGTAACATTTGAAAATCATTTTCAAATATATTAAAAAGTTAAATATGATTTTTTCGTTACAGAGTTGCACCTTTTATGTTGCTTTCATGTTACAAAAAGTTACACGAATATGTACTTACCCTAAATTATATACATATATTATATCGTCACGATATTTCTGCCTATGACAAAGAAATCATTTGGAAATTAAAAATTTCGTTAACCTTATTACAAATGCCGTATGATATCATATACTCAATAATAAGATAAACATTTTTTAAACATATATTGACAAATGACGAATAGGAAAAGATAGTATTATTTTTTAAGTCTCTTTTGATAAACCGTAATGGTCATATATTATGGTTTTATTTCATTTTCCTGCACATTTTTTTTAGAAAATTCAGTTAAACCATCTTTAGTTCGGCTTTCCTATTTAACAATATTGAAAAATTGTTATGAAACAATTCGTTATTTAATTCCGTAGTTGCCTTATCATTTTATTTTTATATGTTACTATCTTACTTTTTTTTAATTATTTCAATTTACTAGATTGAAAAAATAATATAATAGTTCATATATTTCATATTTAAAACGAAATATTTATAATTAGAATTAGAATAGAATAATCTAATAATTTTCAAAATTATTTTTATATAGGTTCATATTTATTAGATTTACTTTGTACATTTATATAAGTTTTATAACTTGTATATTTATATTTAGTTTGTGTTATCTGTAATATTAGATAGAAAAATAGTAAAAGAAGACTACTAAAGTAATATTTCCGGCAAAAATAAGGAGCAATATGTGTATAAAGTTGTCTATCACTGCGTGTCGTTATCATTGTTGAGGTGGGGCTTCGATATCGATGAGGGTACTCAGAACAAGATTTTTCTATCAGTTGGCTCAGGTATATATAAAGCCCACCACGTAGTCGACTGTTTATTAGTGTTCTGATTACTTTTTTTTACATAAGAGGTTTTCTAACGTTCGTATCGTACCGTATATGCACAAAGCATCTTTGCGGTTTTATGTGAGTGGAACGTTTAAAGAGTGATAAAGATCTGTAGTATTTGTCCAAAAATAATTGCGATTGGTTCTTCTGGCAAGCTCCTAAGTGTCGGTGAAATTAACCAGTGACAATTTGAAATAATTCTTTGGTAGTAGTTCTTGACTTTAGTTTTGTTACATTTTGTTGCTGCGGGGGTCAGGTATGTTAAGAAAACGTTGATCCAATATCACAAAAATATCGAGAAGCTAAAAACTTATGAAACTGTATGTGTATATTTTATAATTGGCTAAAAATGTTGCAGATTCATAATATATGATTTCACATATTGATTAGAATTGGAATATGTTGATAAAATTGTGATCCTACATAAGTAAGTATTTTAATTTTCAAATTAATGCGATTGATTTAAAATTAATCGGAAGATAAATATATTAAAATTTAATTTGAATAAAACACAGTACAATTATGATACATATTTCGTAGCAGAAACAATGTAAGTTTATTTCATTAACAAATATATTAGTAATTAAATGTTTTTAATTATTTAAAAATCTTTATCCTATCTTGCGTGCATTGTGTTATTTATAGTTCTATTTAACGTTTCACATATCACTGTATTAAAAAAATGTTTTTCTATCAAAATTCAAATACGCAATCGATATTTGGTGAATAAAAAGAGAAGTTTTTTTCCAGTAAAGATTACAAATTTACCGAAATCTCTTGAAAGATTTCTAGGTGAGCTGGCAAAAAGAAGTTGATTTCCTTCGTTGATACTGCATGGGCGTTGCATGGGCTGTGATCTGCATGACTTGCAGTTGGAAGTGAGGATCTAGGCAGTGAGCAGCAGCGCTCTGATAACTTGCCAGATCTAACTCTTCCAGCTCAAGGTCTTGTTGATTATCATCTTTTCGTAAGAAATGGATATTTCTCGTCATATCATAACCGATATCCAAATCGAAATTCAAACGAAACATCAGAATTGAATAATATATAGAAGAAAGGGGTTCATGGTTCAAGTGGAGAAGTGGTCTCTACGCTTTGAATTAAAGTGAGATTCAACTCCTCCAACTTAATCCTGATCCCTGAAGTTCCTCGTTTCTTTATTCTTTTCTTCTCTATCTGCAGAATATCTTTTCGCTACAGATGTATCAGTAATGTAAGTGAAGATAAGTGAAGCTTTCGTGGAATCATTCTATTGGCGCTTCTTAATACCTTGCTGGACAGGCATGTTGCAATAGCGATAAAATCTTTTAAAACGGTTCTTATCGTGAAAGCGTTTAACTGCGTGTAATTGTTCGTGCGATTCAATTTAGTCGATAATATTCTTTGTGCGTTATAAATATACTTTCTTTAAGAATATTGTTTTTCCAGTTTTATTTGTCGTGCTATTTTAAGCGGTCAAAACACTTGTATCCCTTTGTATTTTTCAAATAAATCGAATTTTTATAAATTGCATTATTTGAAAGTTGAAATAAATATTTCTTATGATATTCATTATTGTTCAAATATTTACGCATCTATCTATTATAATTATCCACCAAATTTTTATACCATTTTTTCTTGTGTGTTGAAGAATTTAAAGGTTTAAAATAAATTAATCATTTGAGACGAGCATACAGTAGGAATAAGGTAAGCTGGGAATCATCTAAAGCCGCAAGGCAAGGATTATGTATAAATAAATGAATAAAAATAAATTAATCGTTTATATAAAAATTTAAATATACTTTAAACGTCAACAAATTCAAATTATTCATATCTTTTATGCGTAAAAGATTTAATCTTTTTTTAATAGTTACATATTAAAACTTTATAAGATCTGTTGTCTTATACTCCACAAATATTACCGATGTTTTAATACGTTGTCAGAGGAATATCAATATTGTATAAAATGAAAAATAATTTGACACCACATGTCTCACAATCTTTTGGCATATTACCTATTTTTACTTCCCTTCCATAACAAAATATATTAGATATGTCATACCTATCGTTGCGATCATCATACTATAGATAATTTATAATTTGTAATATGCATGTTACAATATAACTACATGTATATAGACATATGTGTATATAGATTGAAATCGGATACTTTGTGTATGATATTGTGTACAGAGATTCAAATGATCCTTTAAATATACTTAGTGTTATGTAGCTTGAAACATATGTAATTCGAAAATAAAAAATAAAAAGTTTGTAGTATGAACACAAATACAAATAAGCATGCAAAGAAACAAACACAAACAATTGTAGACCATAGTATTTATGAATATCGAAAATTTACTTTTAGAAAATTGCAAATGGACCATTTTGATCGGGTCGGTGCATCTAGTGTTAATTTTACATATTATTTCGAAGCGTATTGATGTAATACGAAAATATGACATAATTCTAGAAATTTCGGAATTTTATGAAATTTACAGGTTGAAAATCGTTTTCCTTTTTTCTAATAATGTTATATTTCGTTATCAGATTGCTCGAATAGATGAGGAATGCATCAATGCATTATTAACTTTGGAGTACTTGAGCTTATTAAGTCAAGTAATACCGAACGAAAAAAATACAGAAATTATTTATGGACAAATCCCCCACCATGACGTCAAACTACCGAAAAAATATAACAAAAACATCAAAACTAATAGCTGCACCGTGGAAGAATCATGCGAAGGTCTACCAACTATCGATGAAAAGATATACATGATGCATTTTTCTTTCGACACATTGAATATCTTGCCAAAATGTCAACAAGCCGAGCTCTTATTTTCTATGTTTGCTGATGGTAAAAATTTTATTCGATAAGTTATTTAATATTCGTACTTCGTACAGTTATACAGATTTGCTCGATTTAAAATGTAATACAATTGAAGTAAAAAATAAAACAAAGGAAGATAAAATAACAAATACTCATACACGAAAGC
Source organism: Bombus flavifrons (assembly GCF_040668555.2). Classification (NCBI taxonomy): domain Eukaryota; kingdom Metazoa; phylum Arthropoda; class Insecta; order Hymenoptera; family Apidae; genus Bombus; species Bombus flavifrons. Next base: position 1,478,580 of record NC_138455.1, on the reverse strand, counting down.
CTTTTCTTTTCACTTAAAATTTTTTTCGGTTGCATTCTATTACTTGATACATATTATATTTTTATTACTAAAATGAGCTTATCAACAATGGAATACATATTAAATTATCACATTATTTCAAGGTACAATTGGCAACGATAAGGGACAGGGAAGTGCAAATAAAATACTAATGGATAATTTCTTAGAACATATGAAACAGTTACACAATAAAGAACTTTTATTAACTTCTGCTGAATCACAAAGATTCACAAAAATGCTTCTTGACAGGCGTCGCGTCGGTGGTCCACCTTTACCGTTTCTTTCTGAAAAAGGTATTATCTTTATTATCGAAATTATACAAACTTTTTCTAGCAACTCTCATATATTATGGATACGTATCTTTTAATTTTAAAACAATTTCTAGAGAGGCTCTCTTCCAACGTTGAGTTCAATTCTTATCCGCGTTGGAAATGTTTTATCAAAGGAATTAGTACAACTCATGTAATTATCACAATATTACCTGCATCAGAAAAGGACGTTGTACGTTTATTTACGTCTCCTTCGTATACAGAAGAGCAATCAGCAAGCAATAACTCCGAAAGGAATGGCGAATCTACCATATTCAATATGGATTTGAATGAAGACGATACGTACTCAAAAACTACCGGGATGGATATTAACGTAACCGATTTTCCATCATTAGAAAATAACGAGTCGATATTATATGGTCAATGTATCGAGGACAGTATAATAAACACAGATACGCAGAAAAGATTTCACGATTGCGAAGAATCTCTCGTTATTCCAGTTTATGTATATGATTGTTCGCTGGCTTTGTTGATCGACACATTGGTCGATAAATTAAAAATTTCGCACAATAAGGATATTTATCAAGATCACACGTTCAGAGTTGGACAGCAGGAATGTAAAGATTTTATCGAATTAAAATCTGATTATAATTCAAAACCTCCGACTCCGGAACCAAAAAGTGAGGACTCCGACAATACTGCAAGTGGTAAATAAAAATGCGAATAACGTTGATTTTTGTATAGTTTCCTGAACAGTATATTCTTACAGCGATGTTTATTTAACGCCTGACTTCTTGATTAATAATCTTTTGATTCTATTAATCAACCGATAGTAGTTCGATGTTAATATTTGGATAATTAGAGTTTAATTGATATTTAAATAGTTAAGTTGTGACATTAATGTTTTGAAGACTGATATAAAATAATGATAATTTTCTATACAACAGATCAACGAAGTCTTGTGGAGCATTGCAAGGTATTAAGTTTGGCTCACTGTCATTGCTATGTAGTTGCAGTTTACAAATCGTTGGTATTGCAACAACCTCTTACTTACAATGATATGGAAGCTGCAGTAGAACAATGCGAAGAAACTCTAATTGAAATTAATATAACAAATTATTTGCGATCTGTATGCAGACATTTGAGCAAATTATCGGATAAAAATTTATTGGGCGAACTAAATCCTTCTACGTGTAACGATGTTGAGCCATTGCATAATTTAATTAAAGAAAAATTTGAAAGAATAATTACAGTTGCCTTTAGGCCTGTACCTGCACACCCTGAATTTTATTATTGTTCACCATCTTGGTCAGAACATGAAACGGTTTGTTGCTAAAATAATGTAATAGTAATTAATAAATAAGATTAATTAATCAAGTAATTAATCTTAATATTTAATAGGATCTTATAGAAAGTCAAAAATCAGACAATGACGATGAGATAGAGAATCTTATGTTCCATTCGATAAATATTGATGATACATCACGCAATTTCAATGGAAAAGGTAAATACGAAATAATTTTTAAAACAAACTTCCGACTTGAAAGGAATGAATAGGAAAGGATAATTCTTTCGTTTTCGGTTTTGATTATCAGAAAATAATTTTGACCGATATAAAATAAAAATATTACAACTGATATTTAATTATTTAAAATAAACAAGCATAATAATATTTCGAATTAAATAATCCTTAATATTACGTAGAAATGTATATATTTCTAATGCATGTATAAGAGTATTCTTAATATAATTTTAATATGTCTAATAAATAGGTAATAGATAAAAAATAAATGTTTGGTTTGTAATTGTACAATCAGGGAATGTAACGTGGCCAGGCGCAAATGTCAACAAAGTTCCGAAAATTTCACGGCATGGTTCTATGGAATCTGTCAACAGCGATTTCCAGCGAAAAAGCATTTTCGGAAGAGAGCAACCGCTATTCTTACAGTTAAGTTGTTCTATTCGATTCCAATCTAGATCTGGTCTTAGTAGCATCCCTGTAAAATCTCTGCCAACATGTTTCATGGAAATTTTGCAAAAGATGGAAGACTATAAAGATGGAAATATAGCTGGCTTAAGCTTAGCTGATTTAAAAATCACTTTGGACATTATTTGTTTGAATCTCCCAAAAGAAGTATTGGAAGTAAGCTTAGAACGGTATTCTGGTTTAAGAGCAACATCTTTTTGTAGTGGTTCGCCTATAGGCAGTTTGCGAACGGAAAGTGGAAGTAGCTTAGAAAATAATGCTAAAAACGAATTCTTTCAAGAAAAAATGTCTCACTTACCTTTAAGCCAACACAATGCTATAAGCAATTTAAAAGATGAAATTGAGTGGCTGTTACAAGATGAAACCGCAACCGCGTTCCTAGATCAACCCGTTATAAACGAGAACGTTTTAAATTTCGTAGCGAATCACGTTTCGGAATCAACGGATAGATTTAGCTGCAAAGTGGAAAAAGTTCCTTTATATTTTGTATTCCCCTCGGATGATAGCAAACCAAAATTTATAAGTGAGTTAAAGAAACTTCAAATTGATAAATATTGTATTCGTCAAGAAGGAAACTTGTTTTATTTTGTGAAAAATATGGAAAAAGTGAGCGATATTGTACCAGAACAGTCTAAGAACGAGAGAAAGGAATCAAAAACAAAAGATAGTATGTATTTTTCTCGAAAATGTTTTATAACACTAAATATGTATAATATTTACTGTAGAATGTTTTTTAATAGTACATAGAATGTGAAACTTAATTAAAACGCATAACACGAAAAATCTGTTAGAAAACTTATCAATTTTAATATCGTCAATATTCCAGATAGTGCCCTAAAAAATCTGGAACAAGAAAATCCGCGAGAGCTACAACAAGAAAATAACAGCTGTTGTACAGAAAATAAGCCTAATACAAATTTTAAATCTGAGGAATCTTACTCTGATGGTATTAATTTAATATATGAAGACCAAAATATTGAGGACAGATTTAAAGAAAGTAATACGTCGGAAAACAGATTTCAATGGTTAATAGATCTTGATAATCGTAAAAGTTCCTTACCCAATTTTTGGTTAATCTTAAACGTTGAAAATGATTATGTCAGTGTCTACTTTCATTGTAGGTAAGTAGTAATATTCTTAAAGCAAAACATAAAATATTTTCATTTCATTATATTTTAAAATGAACTGCTTGTTTATGTACATACATAAATTTTATAATACAAATTGAAATAGGAAATTTTTTAACAAGTATTTGGTAATAAAAATTCGATTCTTTGCCTCTAATTTTAGATATGTTTTTATATATACGTATCAACTGAAAATTCTTTCTAAAAATCGATGAAATTCAAAATTGGTTGATATGTTTGGTTGCTCAAAATTTTGTAAACTACTACTATCAATCTTTTTTTTTAATTTTTAAACTAACTACAATTTATTATCCTTTTTATTTATGTATATTTGACATTCATGAAATGTAAAGATCAAAAATATCTTAGAAATGGACCATAATAAAAATTGTTATCATCAATAGGTTTTTAGAGATTATATCGCCCGAAGTAAATAGTTATTGGCATACTCAAGAAATGTTGGTCTCTCAAATAAAGAGTACTTGTCGTCGAGTAAACCAATATTTACTTCTGCAAAATCTTCACAAAACAAGTAAATGTTCAGAACTTTTAGAAACAGAATCAAGCGAAGATTATAACTGGAAATCAGAGATGACGAGTGAATTTAGTAATGCTGTACAAAGTAGAGATTTAATACAAAATTTCACTCCAGGAATGTTTCGATGTCGTGTTGTTTGGAAATTTACCTTTCGACTGCATCCTCGATTAAAAACTGGTCCAGGGAGATCAGGACTTTCTCGAGGTATAAAAGTTCTACACGGTGTGCTTAATAGATTGGCTGTTAGTAACCGGAGTAATATGTTTGTATACCAAGAAAATAATAAAAACGTGTTTTACTTAAGATTACACGAACAAATTAGCGATGGAAAAACTTTACAAAACAAATTATCGGAAAGCAATGAACAACTTGTCGTTTCTCGGAGCAATAGTGTAGTCTCGCTATCACAAGTTAAGCTGAGTGATAATGCTACGGCAAATGATACAAGACCTAGAGTTCGATCTTTTAGCGAAAAAGAATCAAACGTTTTAAATAAAACTGAAGATTCGATCATCTTAATGGTACATGGAATTTCCGACGCGGGACCGGAAGTTAAACGCGATTTGGTACAAGTTTTACAAAATCGCTTAGACGATGCGGTTCTGGAAGTTCTTTCTGTTATGTTAGCAAGAAATCCGATGTGTAAATTGACACCTGCGGACGTTCATTTTATTCAACCGCCAAAATCGCCAGAATTTATCATACGTTTAAATGTACAGAAGCATTGCGTATTATACATAACTGCTTTAGAATTTTATTTACGTCAAAATATACTTCAATTTTTGTATATACCAAAATATACTGATAACAGACCAGAATATCATTTTCAAGATTACTCACAACTCGAAGGATCTATCAAAAGAGTTTCTGAATCAGACATCTTTCTGTGTAATCAAAGTCATTCCAGTGGGAGTATAGGAATCGCTTGTATAGCTTTGGCAATTACAGGAGAACACGGTGAACCTATAAAATTATTAGAAAATGAATTCCCAATAGATAGTTTCCCTGAAACGATAAACGTAGAAGATTTTAAAAGTATCGTATCAACGTCAATTTATGATCAAAGTTCCGCGGAATCACCGCCTTTGATCGAATTTAAAATTTGGAAACAAGGCAGAGTTAATCTTGAATCTTTATTACAAAAGCTATGTTCCGCAGTTAAACATGCAATTTGGGACTTAGTTACAGAATATAAATTTTTGTTAACTCCTCTGACAGAACCACTTACAAAAGATGCTCAAGAGATATCTATTGAAAATAAAGAGAATCAAACTTCGGTAAAAATTGATGCTTTGCCAAAAATAATGCATGATTTAACAATTGATAGATTCGAGTCAGGTGAAGAAGGAAAACTACACAGTATCTACTGTGTAACGTTATCACAATGGTTTCGATTTGCTTTAGAAATTGGAGTTCCATCGGTAAAAAGGCATGAAGTAATTCTTAATCACAGACATCCTATATCTACGATTATTACAGAGTTAGAAGCTATTATACAAGGTCAAGCACCGGATACATCCAGCAGATCTTTTGTCTTAAAAGACAGGCAACCCTTCATCGAAAAATATATTTCAAATGGGGAATTATTAACTAAACTAGAAAATAATAACTATTCTGTGTTAGAAAATGAAGGGAAGTTAGATTTGCCCGTTTACATACCATGTGACTTTAGTAAGGATGTACAAGGTACCTACACTAAATGTATTTTAATAGCTAGAAACTTCCATCAGTGGAAAGCTTCGTTCAGCAAAACAGTACAGCCAGAATTACTTATCCCAAAAGGTAATTATATTTTTCTATAGCCATAAGATAGAGGTCATTTTTTTACTACTATCCATTAAAACTGCTAGTACAAGAAATATTAAAAAGTTAACAAGTAAATATAGCAATTGTTTATTACAGATCAAAAACTTTTGCAAAAGTTTAATCCACTGATATTAGAATCTAATTTCGTATCAAGACAACGAATATTACTTGCGGAAATTCGAAGTGATAATGTAAGTTAAAAGAGATATATGTAAATACTTATAAATAGGTGAAATTACTTTTCTTCGTACCATTAATTTCAAATTAAATTACAACCGTAGATAGCTCTTTATACGTATAATTGGTCAAAAGAGAAATCTGAAAAATTAATAAAGCAAACTACAAATTTGGGCACGTGGCTATCATCAAGATCAAACTTTTTTACAAACGTAATAATGCAAAAATTAGGTATATTCCATCATCGACCAAGTTTCTCGAGGGAACATGCGAATTCACAATATTTGCAAATTATGGACATGGAAAGTCTTACAAAGTTTTCTGCTGTGCCACACAATGATGGGAAAGAGTGGATAAGATTGAATAACAGAACGCAAAATATAAAACATAATCAATTTTCATGGAATGAAGTAATTGGTCAAACAATGCGTGATGTAAAACCTAATAATTACTTTCATAGCAATATAGATCCGACGATAAAAGCAGTTTGTGATTTACAAGACTTGCGATTACGCGAAAAAAAGGTGAAAGGTAAATGAAGAAATGAAATTAAATTTTATTCTATTTATTACATATGACTAATTTTTCTACTATTTAAATATTAATATATTACAATATTAATATTACGATATAATAAATGTTATACGGTAAAACAGCACGATTAAATTTTGGAACTAAATACTTATACAATTATTTTACAATTTTCAGAAGATTTGAACAAGCTATATGCAATGTGGCAAAATCGAAATGCTGCTCCGAATATCCCAATCTCAATCATCGCTTTAAATACTTTTAAACAATATTCTCGTTTAATACATTTTTGCCACACACCATTATTATTCTTACCTTCATGGCGCTTACAGTCTGCGGCTACAAGAGATCACTCACTTTCGGCACAATCGTCTTTAAATGCAGGCATCAACGTATGTCAACAACTATCACAACAAATGCAAAAAGGTCAAGATGAACAAACAAACCTTATAAAATGGCATAAAGAATTGTGCAGTTTGATGTTGTCAGAATACAAGCAATATCTTCACTCATTAGGCTTTAGTTCAGTGCAAATAGAATCACCTGATAATAGGTAAAGCTCTGCTAAAATTTAAATATCTTAATGTTCAGTAAACAAATCAAATTTTTCAAAAACAGGATAATGTCCGACTATCTGCCTTTAAAAATTTTAATATTTATATTATGTCAATGCTAATAGGAGTATAATTTAGAAACACTAGTTTAACTCCATAAATTTTCAATATGTCCCCTTCACCTCTGTGAAAATTATCTCACGGAATAATATTTATATAATTAACTAATATTACTTTTCAGTTTTGAAGAACCAATTCAGCAACAATCTTATTATGTCAAAAAGTCAATGCTTGGAGGAGTATTACTATTTGAAATTCACTTATCACAGCCATTTTTCATTGTTAAATTACATATTATTGAATGCAGCCGACTTCAAACAAAAGCCAGTAGCGCTTTAGTGAATCAAGTAAGTTACCTGACTTTTTTATTTGCTTGTGCACTGTTTTTTGATATTAAACTAAATATGTTATAAAGTTTATTACAAACTTCAATTATAATTCCATGTGTATTTATAATTTAATTTCATAGAAAAATAAGATCTTAATTTTTTCTTATTTTTTTGATATGCTATAATTATATACTTTTCATTTGTTTTTTTTAATTAAAGAATATAACAATATTTTAATTTGTTACAGTTTATGCTAAGTTTCGTGGATGCATGTGATAAAATTAAAATTAGTATGCATCTACATTCATTTACATATGATTTTCATTTACGTTCCATCCATTCGTACATAGCTGGGACTGGACCTTTGTTAGTACAACAAGGTTATCACTTGATTCATTTTCTTGATGATTTTAACAAATATTATAGCAAAGCACCAAATTACGCGAGAAATCTTATATACAGTGGTAAGTGAAATAAAATAAAATATTTCTAGTTTTCTTTTAAAATATGTTGTATGGGATTTATTATCGCGAAAAGCACAAATAAACAAATTAGTAGTTACAATAAACGTATTTTTATATTTTAGATGTAGTGACTATTCGCAATTTAGCGATATCAGGTCGGACCTTATATTCTTACTTATTATCTCATGAAAAGACTTATAATATGCGTGTATTTATAATGAAAAGTGATCTTCAAGATTCTGAAGAAAGCGAATATGTTCTAGTAAGCTTAAAAAGTACTCCTTTAATTAGTTACTGCGACGCACAAGATACTAAATACACCGATGATTTCGATGTTGTTCTGATTGTATCACATTTAGGACAGCCTCCACAAGTAGAAAAAACCGAAATTACTTTAAAATACTACTTAATGTTAACAAGCAAACGAGAATTATATCCAAAGAGAGAAGTAGAAAACAATAAACTTGGGAAGTTTCGTACGGTGTACAGTGTCGAAAAATCTCCAAGTACTTATACCGAGGCTGATATGGATACTATAAACGAATCTTCTTCGGATCTTCAAGAATGTAAACAAGATTCAAATGATAAAAAGGGTGATACTAAATTATACAGTGCTACTCTTGGTACCAATTGTAATAATACGGGAGCACCAACACCTCCACCAGTACCTAATTCTCCGTTAACTCAAAATGTAAATCCTCCAAGTGTTTCGGTGAATTCTTCATCGCCACACTTAATTCAAATACGACAAGAATCGATTAATTATTTAGGTTATTATTCCTCGCACGAGCAACTCATGCAACAAACAATAATGTCTCAAGCAAATGCGGCTCGCATGCATATAATGAATATGATAAAACGCGGAGCATTACAATGTAGAACGCATCTTTTATGGAATAAATTATTAGAAAGTAAATCTGCAATGAATTATAACGAATTCTCCGAACTTTGTTCTTTAGCTCATGTTGAACCTTTATTAAACTTGGATCCAAGATTGAGGCCATTTATTAATCAACCAATTTCTTGGTATCAAACTTTATCAAAGGTTTTGCAAAATAAATATCAAGAACATCATAAACAATTCAATACACCAGATGGAAATATTACTCATCTACTGATATTACATCCAAGTTTCTTTCAAGTTTTCATGATGTTAACTATAGATTTACATGCCTCACGAGGGGTTCGTATCATTTTTTATGTTTTTATTGCTTATGTACTTTATATACACATGCAACATATAATTAAACTTATTAATAATTTTTCATTTATTTTCAGGATTTGTATGCAGTTTACTGTAAATCAGAAGAAATGATTAATGCCCCATGTTGTGTAGAAGACACATATAATTTAATAGAAGGTTTTGTAAATGCTTGCTGTTTTAATTTGTGGATGGGTCTCTACAGTTAATAGTAAATGACATTCCAAAGAAAAAATTTTCCAAATACTTGTACTTATTATTTATACGTTGTATAACTAACATATATGTGACACTAATTTTATTGTTTAAAAAAATTATGTATATTTTCTTTGTTTGTTATCTTATACTATATTTCATTGCTGTAATTTGTACAAAAAATATATTTTTCTAATTTCCAAAAATTTAAGTTTATAATCTATTGTTTGCTTATTCGAAAAATAATTTTCAGTTTAATATCTATATTATTTCATCAATTTTATATTATTAACAAAACCACCATTTACTATCAATCGCGAGTATTATATCATCACAGACGAAGTATAAAATCCGCATATCTATAAATACATACATATGTATATAAACAGTCGCAGAAAAGAATGACCAACGGTTCGTTTGAATTTCTATATGAATAAATACAATGCATAAATTTAAACCAGTCTTATCGAAGCAAGTAAACCAGAAAAATTATGATTTTATTTTTTCACTGAAATCGCATTTTTCCTAGAATCCTGAAGGACTAGATAAATTTCGCGATTAGATTTAAATTCAATGTTAAAATCTATAGTAAATGATATATAATAAGCCGTGACAAAAATTCAATAATACATAGTAATGGATAAATCGCAATTTTGTCAAACAATTTCAAATCTAATATAGATTTTCAAAGTCAAAACTTGTTTGTAATAGTTCTTCTGCATTTTTTCCTTATTCTACAATATCTTAGCTTTAACTTTAAACAAGATTCATTGTTCTATCTTATTTTTATCAAAAGTTCTGCGATTTTTACACAAAGATGAGCATTCTATCTCCTTGGGTTTCGGGAAGACTGCGATCGCACATGAAGCGGCACTGTGGTGTAGTCACATAGCGTCGTGTGACTGAAGTGCATTTTAGTAGTAGATGTATTCTCCCAGAAGACGAGTCAAGGATGAGGCGCAGAGAGAGGACTGTGAGAAGTTTGCAGAGCTCTCCCTAACGTGCTGAGGTAGACCACCATTTAACCGGCCAGGATCCGGCACTAATTAAAGGAAGATGTCTATAAAGATTTCCTCCACGTAAAAAAAGGGTGTCTAAAATTATTATAGTAATGTTTCGAACATTTATGAACTCTATTTGAACCGCGTCGGATTTCTTTTGAGCCATGTTTCTGGTCCAATTGTAATAACAGTAAGTCCGTCACATCGACTATAATCAATCACTGTTATCACTCTTTGACAACATCTACATAAAAAAGGCAATAAATATTCCACAAAATATACAAAATGTCTAATACATTTTTGTGCATTTGTTCTTTCTCTTATATGCTATGCTAAGCGTTTCTAAATAAAATTTGGTATCTTCTAATTTCAGCATAGATCAAAAGTGACACTGATCAGCTCACCACGTCGCTGTTTTTGGACAACAGTTCGAGAATTAAGAATGGTGTATCATAGTACTATCAGCAACCATTTTGGTAAGTTGCATTGGCTTACTGCTGCTCAATGAAGTCAGGAGTAACTAATGTTTGGCGTAGCAATTTCTGCAAATTTATAACATTTGTTCATATATGAAATAGGATGGGTTTATATTACACTGGAATTGCAAATGTTAATGTACAAAAGCAGGAAAAAATTATCTCCAAAAATTAACATACCTCATAAAAATTGTAATAAATAAAACTAAGACTACTAAAGGCCCTGAAGAAACTGGTACTACTCCAGCACCATAATAAACAGCTTTGTCACAAGCTGGTGGACATACAGGGACAATAGTTTCTGTGCAAAAAAACAAAGAAATATCTAAAGCATGCCAACACCTAAACTCAATAAATAGATGCATTGCAAATTAAAATTTCTGCTTCCATATTATGTAAGAATAATAAATAAATGTTATCAGACCACAATATTATACACACTTTATCAAAATGCATATATTTAGAGGGTGTTTCATTTAACTAGATATGGCAGAATATCTCACACGGGATTAAAGTTATCAAAAAAAACGTTTTAACACAAGTTGTTTGGTTCGAAGAGGGACATTATATGGTGCAAATTACTTTTTTGCAGGTCCAGTAGTAGGGGAGACTTCAACCGCAAACGATTCCATGGAAATCGCTGATCCGCCAACAAACCAACACACCCAAAGAAATTCCCCTCCCCCACCACTATTTGTTGACGATGTCATCGACATACAAACGATGATTAAGTCCATAGAGAGAGATATCTCCAAAGAGGACTATAACCTTAAAATAAAAAATAATCAAGTGAAAATCCTGCCGACAAATCCTGACGCATACAGAAGGCTCACCAAACTGCTCAAGACCATGAACGCCAACTTTCATACTTATCAACTCAAACAAGAAAGACCTTTCCGAGTGGTTCTACGCAACATCCACCACTCAGCGGACGTGGATGAACTTAAATTCGAACTATTAAAACACGGCCACGAAGTTATCAACGTCAGTAACATAAGGCATAGAGTCTCGAAAGACCCGTTATCCCTATTTTTTATCGACTTAAAACAAAAGCCCAACAACAAGGAAATATACAAAATCAGTCGGTTAATGAATTCTATAGTAAAATTCGAACCACCGCTTGTTAAAAAAGAGATAGTGCAGTGTAAAAGGTGCCAAAGGTACGGTCACACGCAGAAATACTGCAACCATACCTTCCTCTGTGTTAAATGTGCAGGTACACACCCCACTGATCAGTGCGCTAAATCACCGGAAACCCCAGCGAAGTGTCAAGGTGACCATCCTGCTAACTACAAAGGCTGCCCAGCCTACAAAACCCTGTACACAAATAAGTACCCAAAACTCAGAGCAAAAGAGATAACCAACCAAATATCCAGTCCTCCTAAATTCACTACTACTTCAAGCTCTTTAACCAATCAAATACCCAGTCCTCCTAAATTCACCACTACTTCAACCTCCTACGTCCAAGCAGTACAAGGAATCCAAAATAACCCGAATAGCCACAGGGACAATTCTCAAAATAGTGTCCCCAATTCACAAAACACAGACACCGTCTCTAGACTTGAAAAGCTAATAGAAAAACAATCTGAGCAAATAAATAATTTGCTATCACTATTAACACTCATCATGGATAAACTAATACGCCCCGACGCAAAATAAAAACAAGACGCATAGCTCTCTGGAATGCCAACGGTCTAGCTCAACACAAATTTGAACTAGAACTCTTCCTTAAACAGCAGCAAATCGACATAATGCTCGTATCTGAAACCCACTTCACCGACAAAAACTACCTAAAAATACATGAACTTCCATCATTCCAGGAAGACTACCTCCAAGCAACAAACGTAGCAATAGAAGACTGCCAGGGAACAATCACCACTTCAGCAGTATACTGCCCTCCCAGACACTCCATCGCCAAAGAAGACTTTGATAACTTCCTTGGCACCCTGGGCAATAGATTCATAGCTGGAGGAGATTATAAAGCCAAACATACCCAATGGGGCAGCAGACTGGTCACAGTAAGAGGCAAAAATCTCTTAAACAGCATAATAACCAACAATCTCAGTTACCTCACCACATACGAACCCACATACTGGCCCACTGACACTAACAAAATACCCGACCTACTTGACTTCTTCGTAACTAAAAATATCTCGCCAAGATACGTCCAAATCAACTCCTCGGCTGATCTCTCTTCTGATCATTCCCCCGTGATAGTAACAGTCAGTACAACAATTATCGAGAATACACCTAATGGCTTTATTCATAACCAACTCACCAACTGGCAGCTCTTTAGAGAAGTCTTTAACCACTCAACTTCAGCCCTAACTGCACTAAAAACTAATGAAGATATCGAAGCAGCCACGAATTACTTAAACATGAGCATAATAAACGCTATCCGCTCCTCCACACCTACTAAGACTTCCACCAGTAAACACGAATATCCCCATTACATACTAAAAAAAATAGCAGAAAAACGTAGACTAAGAAGAGTATGGCAGACCCATAGAACACGGGATGACAAGCGCAAACTAAACAACGCAACTAGAAAGTTAACCAAAATCATAAAAAATTATAAAAACGACTGTTTTCAGAAGTATCTCGCCAATCTGTCCCCCACAGCTGACTCCAACTACTCACTATGGAAGGCCTCCAGGAAACTCACGCGCCCCCCGCAAATAATCCCTATAGAAAAAGCTAACCTGTTTGCCAAATACTTGTCTAAAGTATTTAAACCCCATTCCTCCAAAGCTGCCGCGGACACTACTGAATACCTGCACTCTCCCTTCCAAATGTCTCCTCCTATTGAACCCTTCACTTCTGCAGAGATTATAGAATCAATCAGTCGCCTAAATCCCAAGGAAGCAGCAGGGCACGACCTAATAGGCAATAAAGCAATCAAGGAACTTCCCATTAAAGGGATTGCACTCATCACCTCGATTTTTAACGCTATTCTTCGCCTAGAATACTTTCCTAAGGCCTGGAAAATGACAAAGATTACCCTCATCCCTAAACTCGGAAAACCGATATATGAAACTAGCTCCTATCGCCCAATCAGTCTCTTACCGACCCTGTCTAAACTATTCGAGGAGATGCTAGCGAATCGACTCCTTCCACTCCTAGAGAATCTGAAAACACTCCCAGATCATCAATTCGGCTTTCGGAAACAACATTCAACAGTGGAGCAAATCCATCGAATAACCCATATGATAAGCCAAACCCTTGAAAAGAAAAAATATTGCTCAGCAGTATTCCTAGACATTCAACAGGCATTCGACAAAGTATGGCATGAAGGGCTGCTATACAAACTCAAAAAAATCCTACCACACACCTACTACTCCATCCTAAAGTCCTACCTAACCAATAGACAATTCATGATCAAATACTTAGACGCCACTTCCTCAACATTCCCAATAGAATCTGGCATACCCCAAGGTAGTGTCCTTGGACCCCTGCTGTTCTCCATCTACACGGCCGATTTACCTATATCAACTGAGATAACAATAGCAACATTTGCTGACGACACAACGATATTAACTTCTCACGCAGACCCGGTAATTGCCTCATCCAATCTCCAGCGATGTCTAGTCTCTATGGAAAAGTAGTTTCATAAATGGGGCTTCCAAATTAATGAAAAAAAAATCCTCACATGTAACCTTCAGGCCCCGAAAACAAACCTGGCCCCAGGTCACCATCAACAATACAACAATTCCTAGCAAGAACTCAGTCAGATACCTGGGCATGACCCTGGACAGGAGACTAACATGGCGAAACCACATCACAGACAAAACGAAGCAACTGAAGAACAAACTAAAAAAATTCTATTGGCTCACGGGCAGACACTCCAAACTAAACATACAGAATAAAATTACCCACTACAAGACCGTAATAAAACCTGTCTGGACCTACGGAATCCAACTATGGGGAACAGCAAGTAACTCTAACATTGAAATACTTCAATGCCTCCAATCGAAAACGCTAAGATCCCTAATAGATGCACCCTGGTATGTTACCAACGAAACAATACATCGCGACCTCAAGATACCCACAGTCAAAGAGGAAATAGCAAAATATGGCGACAGATATAGCAAAAGAGTCAACAAACACCGAAACCCCCTAATCACGGAACTACTTGATACGACGGACCAGATCCGCAGGCTGAAGAGACACTACCCGCTAGACCTAAACACTATATTTAATACTTATACTAAATAATATTTTTTTATCTATTAAGTAATATTTACCTACTTATACCAAGTACTTATAAATTATACTTATCTATAATAAATATTAACTATTATAAATAATTAGCCATGTCACTGAGCCACGCCAGAAAAATTACTGAAAATTCTCAATGCGAGAATTGATTGTAAATTTTAATAAATAAAATAAAAATAAAAAAAAAAAAATAAAATCCCGTGACCGCGGCTACGTTCGGCGACTGGCTGTCGCCTCGAGCCCAAGCTCATTATCACAAATCTCGAACAAATACAATCGGATCGAATGACGACAATTGTTTAATTACGCCTATGATAGAATCTAAATTGCGGTGTTAAGGGATTTTCCCGAAGTTCCAAAGGGAAGGCTCCGATGTCCTTTTATCTCCGACATATATGTATCATGTTATATTATGCATATATTAACCTATTTATGTCGAAAAACTATTAATTTAGCAGATATTTTAATTTTACTTTGTAAAATTTAATATATGAAAGACAAGAAAGACACAATATTCTTGTGTTTACATTGTGTTTGTCTTTCATATATTAATTTTCATAAATTTTTTATAGGGAATAGCACAATGTTAATTTAATTAATTTCGGCTAATGTATTAAAAAGTATATGGTTCCATTTAAAAATATGAAGTTAACTTTAGAATTTCTCACACTGTTCGATCTGCAAAAAAATAATTTACTTCATATGATATCTGTCTTCAAACCAAAGAACTTTTGTTAAAATATTTTTTTGATAACTTTAATTCCTTGTGAAATATTCTACCATTTCCAGTTAAACAAAATACCCTGTGTACATATAATTGCAAGTGGAAAAACAAAAGCAACATTTCATAAATGACTTATATTACTACACTTGTATAAATATATATATATAATTCATAATACATACCAAACAATTCGATCTTTGTTTCTGCAGTTCCCAATTTATTGGCAGCTCTGCATACATATTCTCCATATTGTTTTTTTCCAATTGTGATCACTCTAATCGTTGTATCAATATATTGATCTGTAGTTGTAAAATGTAATATGCTATAATGCTGATTATTAGATAGTTGAACATCGTCTTTTAACCAAACAATAGCTGGTGGAGGATAAGCTTCTACATGGCATTCTAAATCCATGTCATGTAGTAAAGCTTGACCAAGTCGTGGTCTTGGTGTTGTGATTACAGGTGCAAATTCAACTTCAACACTAATATTACGTCTAGCTTCATGTCCTACTCCATTTTCAGCTATACAATAGTATGTCCCACGATCTTCCTTATGAATTATAGGAATTTTCAATGTATTGCCACTGCAATATTTCGATTTGTTATTTAAAAAGGTCGTTAAATGTCCATAGAACAAAAAATAACTACCTACTGATAAATTGATCCACCAGTTGGTAATATGGCATTATTTTCCCTACACCATGAGATTCTAGGTGCAGGAAAGCCACCAGCATAACAGTCAAGTTGCACAGGCTGTCCTTCAGTAACAATCATAGCTCTGGTTGAATTGTCACTTACAATGGGTGGTTTACGAACTTGCAGTTCAACATTTGCAGATACATAATTATTCAAAGAAATCAAAATTTTACATTGATAAAATCCAGCATCAGTTTCTTGAATATCTTTTATCTGAAGTATATATTATATTACTATTTGAATTACACGTTAAACAATAAAAGTACGATATGTATTGCACATAATACTATATTACCTGTAATCTAAAGGTAGATGAGGTATCATCATATTTGAGTGTAAATCTAGTATCTCTTATAATTAAAGTACTACCATGTGAAAGTGGTAATTGATCGTTAAGAGCATTTTTATTAATTTTTGTCCATACAACTGGAAAATCAGATCCATTTAGCACTGAGCAATGGAACTCTACAGTTTCACCAATATCTTTAATTTGCTCTTGTGAAATGTAAGATATTGTTGGCATACGCTGACTCTTAACTGAAAAATATGATAATAATGTTTGTATTTAAAGGTGTTAGTTTAATTATATACAAACACACTGCAATATTCTAGATTCTAAATAATAAAATTCCATGTGCATACAGAAATATAACATGGAATTCACTCTGTAATTTTGTGTAAATATCACATTAAATAAATTGCATGCAAGGATGTTCTATAAACATTAAATTTCGCACAAGGATTGATGGAAATCTGTTTCATTAAATAGACAAAGACAAACTTATAAAATTTATATTAGAAACTAGTATGTACAGAATAGTACGTGCACATAAATCTCTTTGTTCTTTACCTGCATATAAAAAGGCGAATGTTAAAAATGTATAAAAAATCTTCATTATGACACACTCTTGTTGTTACAATGTTCCAACAACGCGAAAATAATAATAACAATCTTCACCTCTTTCTTATTAATATTGTTTCCATTTGTTAACCAATGTTAATAACATTGACAACATTAAATATCGTCGGTTGTCAAATAGCGCAAGAGTATAACAATGAAAAGGAAGTACTATATTAACACGTGTTTGTTGATCGAAAATAAATATGGCTAATGACGTCTTTAATCAAGCGAAATACCGTTCCTAAAATATTTAAAACGTTTGATATACATTAAAGGCTCTAAAATCATATTTTTATAACAGTTGTTTAAATATTTTATTTCGCTTTTTATCATACAATTTTCTATCGTTAATAATAATAGCCTTAATTAAGTTAATAGTTGTATATATGATATATTTTGTGTTCATTCAAAAATTTGTAACGCATTTATATTGTGCATACACTTCTTGTCAAAAAAATAACCCAGGTGTGCTATCCTTAATTTCTCAATGACGCGTGTAAAGTTTTTCGTCTGTAACGTATAATATCAAAACATTATGAGCTTGGAATATGCGGTTCGTTGAAAATAATTAAAAATATTATGAGGTTTAGTGTGTAGCAAAAAAAATTGTTTTATTTTAAGAACGAAATGATAACATATATACAATATGAAAATAATAATCAACATAAATTATAATTAACAATAATTATTTGTCAAACATATATAATATTTAATAATTCCCCTTTATTTTCTATAACTTCTATTATACGATTTGGTATCGATTTATACAGTTTCTGGATATAATTTTGACTTAACGTATCCCAATCTTATACGTGTTGATACTGCTTTTCATTCGTGTATACATCGTGAACAAGTTCTGTCCAGCAATTTTCAATAATATTAAGGTCCCAGAAGCGTTCAGGCCACGGCAAAATGGATATATTATTTTCATTAAAATATGATTGGACCAATCTTGATGTGTGTACAGATGCATTATCTGGTTGAAGGATGTAATCAGTTCCAGAAATGCGTTCTGCATGATTGTTTATTTGTTCTTTGATTAAATTTATGTATCGCACACTATTCATTCTCCCATTGATGAATTAGGTATTTGTCTTGCCGAAATAACCGATGCCGGCCCAAACCATCACGCTGCCTCCTCCCATTTGTTGTCAAATTGCTGACATATCATGAAAATAATATTAAAACCCATCAGAACCATCCAAGTTGAATCCTTTTTCGTTTGAAAATAGTACCCTTCTCCATTTCTTTTCCCAATGCATTCTTTCTTTTGCAAAGCGTAAACGTTCTACTTTGTGTTTCGTTGTTAACGAAAGTTTCTTTTTCAATTTTAGCCTCTTGATATTTTTGCAGGATAGTAGAACTCGACGAACACTTGAAACACTGGCACTAATACTACATTTCTCCATTATTTGTTTTGTTGTTAACTGCGAGTTGGAAGCTACAATCAGATAATGATGACGGCCGACCAGTACTTTTCTTTCTGCCATAATCTTCAACATTTTTTAAGAAATTGTGTGTTACTCTACTACTTCTTCTTATTACTTTAGATATGTTTGCTACTGATAACCGTTGCTGTTTTAGTTCAAGAATTTGCTTTTTTTCAGACTCGTTCAATTTTTTTCCGCGTCCCATACTTACAAATTTATATAATATTGTACTGTAACTTTTACTCATTGATAGATCATGAACTACTGAGTAATTTCAGTACAGTTTTTCTTTGTTGTATACAAACATCTACGACATTGTGACTTATTTCCAGCAAGCCGCATATTCTGAGCTCATAATGTTTTGATATTATACGTTACAGACGAAAAACTTTACACGCGTCATTGAGAAATTAAAGATAGCACACCTGGGTTATCTTTTTGACGAAGAGTGTATATACACGGATGAGTAGGGAGATTGCTGATGCAATATTAAGAAAGTCAACCAAGAAATGTGCATTGAGAATGAGGGTCTTTAGCAGCGAACAATCGAACTATACGCAAATTTATTTTCCGAGGCTTTTGATGAGAGAAACGTGCGTATGCACGGCACGAAGAGAAATATGCATTCACAATCGCGGTGATCAGCGTAAGGTAAGGGCGAAAAAACAAAAACTACTTAAAAGTTTAATTAAACATTGGAAATAAATTGCTTTTTTTGTATTGATTATAGAAGCAACAATCAGGATACCAAAAGGAACTAACAGCAACGATCTTCTTGGAAATGATTATACAATACGATAAAAACTGAGACTATTTATTATAAAATAATTATATAACATGTATGTAGGAAGAATTTCAATGAATCAGAGTAATAGCATTTTACAATATTGTTATCTATCCTTTTCACTATATAAATCTACAAAATCTTACAAAAAATCAAAAAATAAAAATTAGGAATTAGTTAAGAATACGCGAAATTTAAAGACAAATTGTATAAAAAAGACCACGAAATAGCTTTCGAAAATTCAGAGAAATGATGTCAAATTCCAAGAATTATCGAAATAGTGCCACTTCTTGTAAGATTATATTCTTTTGATACAAAATCGAGATTCTGATAAATAATTTATCGATAAACCAAAAATTTCAACTTTGAAAAATTCCTGGAATATAATATCATTTTCAAGGATCGGCGAAATTGTGCCATCTCCTGTACTAATTTTTAATTTTCTCAGAGAAGATCACGTCGTTTCCAAGAATTTCAAAAAGTTTCGAGTACCTCTCATGATATTTTATTCTCTTAATACTTATCAATACTTACCAATTTTCTCGAAATCTTTTGTCTCTTTTTATAACTTATTCTTTAAACTTATGAAAATTGGAAAAGATTTGAGGATCATGGATATTGAAAAGATTTTATATGGTTAGACGTCCATTTGCAATATTAGATTGTTTTATTTAATTCAATTCATAAGTGTGCAATAATAGTACAATTTTACAATGAGTTCTTAATTTTCTGTATAATCTCTAATAACTTAAAACTACTCTAATATGGCATCGCACTTCCGCTGCACACTTTCTAAACGTCTGATTTTAGCCAATTTCGTACTTTTGGTTGAATTTCTGCAATGCTCTCCGGCGATCGCCCTACTCATCTCCGGTATATGTCGTAACACTGTATCTGTTCATGTGCACGTGTTAGTTCTAGGTTCTATGACGTAATACCGTATCATAACCTATATTTCGATTGTTTTTGTAACTAGTGCTCTTCAAAGCAATAATATAGACTAATATTTTCAAATAATGACTGTCAAAAATGAAAAAAATGAAAAACAATCAGATTCTGAGAAACGTAGTAATATTGAAGAAATAGAATATTCTGATCTTTATCCAGGCAGAAAAAATCAAAGTGGCGAAAACCAATCCCGTACTTGGTTTGATATAATTAATTTTAATGAAAAAAGGAAAAATTACGAGAAGATAAACTGTGAAATTAATGTTTATAACTGTGTAAAAAAGAGTAAGATTCTTCTATCTATTTCTAAACATTTTTTTAATAAGTTTGTTCTACTTTGGATTTACTACATAGTTATTATATTTTTGAAGTGTCAACTGTGCTCAACAGGAATATTATTTTGACATTAAAAATAAACAAAAATTCATATTGCAAAGAAAAACAAAATTTGCTACATATTTTTCTTAAATTAAAAACTGTAATTATGAAAAAATTTCTCTGATGCAAAATTGGAAAACTCATATTTAATATTATAATTTTGCTTGTATAAACAAATATT
Source organism: Bombus flavifrons (assembly GCF_040668555.2). Taxonomy (NCBI): domain Eukaryota; kingdom Metazoa; phylum Arthropoda; class Insecta; order Hymenoptera; family Apidae; genus Bombus; species Bombus flavifrons. The sequence continues at coordinate 1,457,585 of NC_138455.1, read as the reverse complement.
AATATATATATGTTTATATCACTTATATTATACAGTATATGCTATATATTAATCAAAGAATTATGTAAGTAATCAATTACATATATTTTAGGTCCTCTAGTGAAACTAATGTTAGCAGCATTAAAAAGTTCAGGATGGTAAGTAATATTTAAATTTTATATACTTTCTTATTCTGTTGTATTCTAGGAAGTAAATAAGTGATAGATAATTTCAGTGAAGTTGATCTTGGTCGTCATATTTCATGTGAAGTATGTGATAATAAAGTTACTGGTGGTTATGATCCTGACACAAATCAGGTAAATGTTATTAAAAATCTTTGTATGTATCAATATGTAAGTAATATAAAATATTTCATATTTTTTAGATTATAATTTGCCAAAACACTGCTAAGAGCAGAAATCGAGTTCAAAGCACTTTAAGTCATGAGATGATACATATGTTTGATTATTGCCGTAACAAACTTGATCTAAACAATATAGACCATTTAGCTTGTACGGAAATAAGAGCAGCTAATCAATGTCATTGTAGTTTTTTTGGTGCATGGTATCGAGGAACTGCTTCACCTTTTCATATTAAAAAGGCACATCAGGTAAGTAATGTACATATATTGTACATATTGTACAAAATATTCCCCTTCATGCAAATAAAATATATTAATCCCATTTTACATTATAGAATATATTATAATCATATTATACAATTGTTATTATAGTTATATTTTTGCTTTAGGACTGTGTTATGGACAAGGCTGTTAGGTCACTAATTGCTATAAAAAATATACCAAAGGAGGAAGCAATGGACGCTGTGATGCGAGTTTTTACCAAGTGTTATAATGATTTAGAACCCATAGGAAGAAGACTTCGACGAAATTCAATGGATATGGAGAAAGCGTACCATGAGGGGCCATATTATGGATATTCAGAATAAAATATATTTTTTATAAAAGTGCTCTCAGGTACCTCAAAATAGTACACTTATTAAGAAATAATATGATTTTGTTATATCATTTTAATACTCGCCTATGAAAATAATTATTATCATTCTTATTATTCTCATTATAATAGTGTATTTAATTGTATATTTATTCTGTATATACATTTAACCTTTTAATGATAATTTCGAAGATCTCCACATGAAGCAAGAAAAGTATGATTTTTGTTGATAATTTTATGCGAGAAGTTTTCGAAGACAAAAACATCTTTGAATCGAGACTTTAGCGTAAAAATTTATTTATTTGATCAATTTAACCATTATTTTATCGAAAAACGTAGCATAGAGCCTATATATTCACGCCATAATAGGCGTGAAGTATAGCTTGGCGATGCCTAAGATTTATATCGTTTGCCGGATCGTGTATGCAGAAATCCTTGCGGTCGGGGAGACTCGGGTGTGTGTCGATGGACTGTAGTTTCCAAGAGATAGGAGAAGACGGTGTAAATTTCTGATGTAACAGTCGTCTGGAGCGATTCTACTTTTAGCCTACCTACGTATCTACCTACCTACGATGGGCGTGATGATATGAGTGTCCTCAGTTATTTTGGGTGGCTCTTCCACAGTTCAGGTTTCCGCAACTGACTCTTACGATCGATGTAATGCATCTTCAATATTGGGCTATTAGTAATAATTAAAACTAAGGTACAGAATTGCTTCCACAGCGTGCGGATCTCCTCACTTTTGTCACCCAAGACTTACGAGGTGGTCCTCTTTGCAACTCAAATTTACGAGCACTAAATTTATAATTTCTATTTATCTCTACTTCGTCGCTTAAATAGGATCTTCAACTATTAACAAGAACTTATATTAAAATCCTTATATTCAATAATAAAGAATCCAAAACTGATATGATTATTACAAATCTTATATGCTATAAGATATATTAACAATGGTAACGCTAAGAATTGATAACGCAATGAAAATAGCGACACATACGAGGTTTCGCAATGAAAGAATGAGTCAGACCTAGTAATACAGGTCGTTTTATACCCTGCTCATCGCTGTACGGCAGATGATGGTCTACATGAAGATGCAGCTTCTCCTTGATGGATGTTGATATTAAGATTGACAACGGGGCTCGCGTTCGCATACCTGGATCTCGGATGTCATATACCAAGAAGCGAGAAATAAAAAATTGCTTATGTCGGTAAAACAGCAAGGCGTCGGTAGGCCGACATTACAACGTACTCTGCTGGTAATTATGTACTGCTATCTATCCGTATATACTCTAAATTACTGTTACTTTTGTATCCAATAGATGGAAACACATGATTTGTCCATAGACAAGCAACACGATAGTGCGAGATAAAAATAGACATATACCGTGTATGAAACAATAAGCGCAATAATGTGAGACAAAGATAGACGTATATCGCGTGTGGTACAAAGAATGAAATATTGTGTAATAAAAATGGATATATATGTATGCATATATATCCTATATATATGCTCGTGTTAGACAAGGGCATTAGTACCGATCAATCAGGAACAAGTGTACACGATCGCAAAGTGGTATTTGCTTCCTACTTTACGGAGAAGAATTTCATTTTTCAAAACCGAAATTACATTGCAAAAAATAAATACGTCACATCATTGAAATTCAATATCGAAGATACTACGAAAAATAATAAAAATTCCTTTTCCCTAATAAATTTTTATAATATTTTCGTGTTCAATATTTAGGATATATGATGATAGATGATTTTCATTGAAAATATAAAATTTTTCTGGAGTATCGATAAAATATTATTAGAATAAGGAATTTGATAGGCAAGAATGAGCTGCACAGAAGGTTGGGTTTTTGTTGCTCCCATTCAACAGGCAGTAATTACAGACATCATAAACGCTTGCCAAGCCCAGAGTTTAGAATGAGCGCTTGAAGAAAAGTTTCCGCGCGAATTTTTCCCTCAAATTGGAAAAGTTTAATTGCTTCTAAAAGATATTTGACGATTTTCTTAGATTTTAAATATTCTATTCGACGTTCCTGTTTCTCTATCTCGGTGTTAATTTTTAGGAATTCTAGTAAATAAAATCTTTGTAGCTTCTTATGTATATTTATTTATCTAATTTTAGTTGCATCTTTTGGTAGATGTAGGATCCTTGTTAACTGAAGAAACATAATACATATTTACATCACTCGAAAATATTTCCAGCTATAAATGTGGAACATTATTATAAATTAATATCCGCTTACGAAGACTTACAAAAAGAGCAAAATTGTATTTTCTGAAAATGTATTTCGCTTTTGTACTGATAATTTTGTCTTTTAATTTCAAAATAGATTGGTTTCATGGAGAAGTAGATGGATTACCATAGCAGATGGAAACGAATGCGTTTCTGTAGGAATAAAAATAATTACAGCAAACACTGGTTGATGTATGAGCGACTGCAGTAGATTTAATAAGATAACAATCTTTCAATTTTTTTTTAACACATTTTATTTGGAGTCGACTACTTTTATTAGTTGAACATATATTTCAATTACGTTCGTTCTTAATTTTCGCTATACTATTCTAGATTGAATTACTAGATTCAAAATATTCTTTGTAAAATTTTAATCAACGTGGAAACTCTACGAAATGATAGTACAATAATCAATGTTAATTTTCTATTGCGAGGTAATTTTTGCAATAATAAATTATTATACAAAAGTAAAAGATCGAAAATATAAAGTCTCTTTATTTTTCGTTTCCATTCATTAAACAGGACTCGCGAGACTATTCAAGTTAATTGGGCTGTCGAGATCACCGGGTATAACGGAGAAAGCATTCAATTAGTCAGTAGAACACGTGTTAAATATGAGCCGAGAAACACGAAGAAATAACTTATAGATGTTCGTTAAAAGAATATATTACGTCGTCAGCTGTAAACTTGTAGATTATACTTTGTAATTTAATATTTCCACGCAAGGTGAATTTTTCTTTTTTGACTTTTTATATCGATCGTAATTTTGAATAATTATCTGCTACGTTGCATTAAAAAGGATTTAGTATCTCCTCTCGTAATAGCTTTTATTTTATTTAAACGAATATCGATGAAATTTCCCTACGAGGACAAAGGATTATCATTTGATTTCCATTTAACACTTTGATTTGAAATTGATAATTGTTACAAGTAGTCTATTATCAGGAAATAGAGTAGAATGTTAAAGGAATAAGAAATAAAGTGGAATTTAAGAGATATAGATGCATAGATCTTGAAACACATATAGCGTTAGAGAGAGAGAGAAAGAGAGGGGGGGAGAGGGGGAGAGAGAGAGAAAGAGAGGGGGGGAGAGGGGGAGAGAGAGAGAGATGTTGTCCATAAATTATCTTAAGTTTCACGAAACTGCTCTCTCTGAGAATACCCACTCCTCCGGATTTTGCCATTTTACTCTAATTGTCATACATAGCTCATCTGTTGTTTTATACTTTTTCTCTAAAACGATTATTACTATATATTGTTACCTTTGTTTTATTTTGACCGGAATTCATGTGGAATTTTCTGCTTCGAAGCATTCGATATAGCCCTTTAAAACGAAAGATAGCGTCGGCTGAGGTAAAAAGAAAAAGAAGAAGAAGAAGAAGAAGTAGAAGAAGAAGAAGAAGAAGAAGGAGAAGAAGAAGAGGAAGAAGAAGGGAGAAAATGTACGACACGGACCATGTGGGACATGATAAATCGTTCGGGTATCTCTTTTCTCCGATTGTCCGTGTAACATCGCCATCGTAGAGGCACGAAGTGCTACCATATTACTTCGTTTCGCTCGACCTGCTACTTTTTTGCCGCGTTTAAAAGAAATACGTCTTTACTTCCCATAACCTGGCGATCATTTTCAATCCTCTGCGAATTGTCACGTGTCAGGGCGCGGGCTGAAAATTGCATTTTCAATAATTCATCGAAACATACGTGCGTTACTCCGATCTGTGAAGGAACCGAATAAATTATTTCGTGAAAAGACAAAGTGAAAATCAAATGGAAAACTTGTGAATCTAGTTTGTTTTAATAGCTGAAAAGATCGAGTTTTATGGAAAAGATCAAGTTCTGTGAATATAAAATATTGATATATATTGATCTAGGTGAAAAGTCTGAAGCTTTTAAACAGAAATACGAATGTTACGTATTAAGTCGTGACTATCGTGAGATTTTCTTCACGCACCTATGCGGCACAGAAGCGACATACTTCGTATACATCGCAAATCCCACTCAACGTTGATAAATCCTTGAACCTTAAATCAAGCGATTAAAGTTTTCACGTGAAAATGATCTGTTATTAACGTCCTCGCGCTAACTTTTTCTGCAATCTGCTCACGAGAGTCATCTATTTCAGTTCATTCGTCATTTACCACCAGCAACTTGAGCGTTGCGTCGTTGCTTCACGTGTACAGTACAAATACGAACGGCCGTTTCTTGCCGACTGACTTTTTCTGATAAATGTGCTCGACGAATGCTAAAGAACACGTCTCTCCTTCATTCCTTGACTTCTACGCTCCAGCGTCCTGATAGTAGAAAATTCCTGCCTATTGCGAAGCCCTGTAATGCTTTGGCGACATCCAACCGAGTTTCCGAAACTCGGTGCACGTGCTCTGTCAACCTGATAATACAAAATAACAAGGGGAAGGAATACGCTTTTCTTGACTCGAGAAATATTCCACATTTCACTATTACGAAATGAATAGTTACTCATTGAAAAGTTGCTCTGTGTCACGTACGTTTTTACTATTACTAATAATCGGCAGTTATAAATTATTAACTTAATATTAGTATAGTTGCATTTTAACTAATCTTTATTTTCTGTTGTCTTTACTTTAATATAACAAGTACTCCATGTACTTTAACAATTTCAGAATACAGAACTGGCAAGTGTAAGTTTTCAAATATACGAACATATATTAAAAATGGACAGAAATATGTTCTTATATTTATTAATATCCATAATACTAAGAATTGTGTTACGAAGAAGATAAGGAACGAGTACTGGGAGGAAAAGGAAGGATCCTTTTTCTACTAAAAATTCATATGTCCCGCGTGTATCAGAAAAATATAGACACGGATATGATCTTTGAAAGCCAGAGAGACAAGGGTGTGATAACGCACGAGTTTGATTTATGAGTATGAGTTATAAAACTTTGAGTAGATATGGCTGCTACTTTATTCTATGTCGGGAAGATCGTCGCGATATAGATATTCGATCGAACGTTTTTTGAAATCTTACGAGACTTAAAATTTTAGTCGAGTTATTTACAATAAGGTTTGTTTGTTGCCGAACGATCGTAAAAATCTACAAGTTCTGTGATATTTTCGTATTTTTATGTGAAAACTATGAAATAAAAGTTGTAATTTTAATGGCGAACGCGAGAGGATAGTACGAAAAGCGAAGAATCGAAGTTAAGGAATTTTGGAGCTTTCACGAAATCCTGTGAGTAAATCCTTTGGCATCGTAGAAAATTTCTCGCGTTTCACCTAAATATGAAGGTCTCTGGCAATGTTATGAAGAAGCCACGTCTTTTGTGATTTAACACCGGCGAAAACTGATCATCGAAGACGTTGCAAAGCCTTTTAGGCCGGATGCTGTCAAATTACAGAGGGTCGACCTGAATTCACCGTGTCAAACGTTTTTTTACCGAGAATCTATGTAAAATAAAAGACTGACATACATATAGCGTTCACTTTTAAGTGCTACGTCCTGCACGTGACACTCGGTAGGAAGTTGAAAGGCAAAGCGGCAAACTTAGGTGTCGAAGTTCATCGATGACCTGGTTTAGAGTGTTTTTAATGAAACTGTCCAGCCGATTGAAAGTCACTCTGATTTATAGCGAACTAACGAGAAAGGTGTCTTGTCACGCACTTAGCCAATGATTTCTTTTGGTAAATGATCGTTTCGTGTATGTACGTATGCGTATATAGCGAGCGGATGACTAAAATTAAAGCTTATCGTTGCTTGTACATCTCGTGTAAAGCTATTGAAACTATCGAATAAACGTCGAACCTATTAAAACGATCTATTTTACTGGAAAAAAGTCGTGTAGCATTTGCTCGTGATTAATTTTTACAAAAAGGTTTCAAGTGTTAGAGGGTTAATGATACCGTGATTTGTAACAACCGTATTTTATGATTTTCGCGATTTTCGCCGAAAAGAGATTCGCAATCCGAGAAGGTGTTGCAACTTTCGAAAGACATCATGGAGATTGTGGCCAACTTCGACAGAACTGTTGGCCATTAATACCAAGTTGCGCTGCAAGCACAACTTTCCAACTGTAGTTGTCTTCAATTTCTCTCAATATACCATTTCCGCCTCAAAGTACGGTAGCTGGTCGCATGTTCCCGAAGATTCGTTAAATCTTAAGTATCTAAAATGCGCGTATGAAATATGAAATACCGATCTATCTATTACAAATCGATCTATACAGCGTGATCGTTATTAGAAATATGAGGTGAAGGACGTGATAGGTATCGAAGGAACATTCGAATTTGTTTAACAATAAATATTTATTAACAACTATATTCGATGAGTACATTTGGCGTAAAACTCGCGGTTATTAACTACGGTTCGCGATTACAAGTTCGAACTCGGGTAGATTCGATTCGACATGCGCTACGAGTTCAGACGATGATTGCCTGAGATGTCGAGCGACTCGGATCAGTGCTTGCTACCAACTACCAACTATCAATTCGGACAGGCGTCTCGCGACTGACTTTCCATCACGATGGTGCTGCATAGGAAAAACTATGATGGGGTGTGTCTAAGGATACGAGATCATCGGATTCGTTGAGGAAAGCGTTGGTTCGGAAAGTGAGGGAAATGGACGTCGCTATTAATTGGCTAAATTTTGAGTCGTTGATTGGAAAAGGATGCTAACCGTCCTTGAAAGAAAGTTGTTAGCAGGAAGCGTCGTACGTGGGGAAAGCAGATTTCCAGTATCTTCCCGTAGTGGGTGGCAGGTATAAGGACTGTTAAGGCAAAGACTATTTGTTCCTTTGGAGGACCTTAGCTAAATAAATCCTAAGATTTATAGCGGGTCCTTAGGTTAGCTGAAAATATTCTGAAAGAATGTATTTACATCTGGCAATCATCTTTGTGTAGCGAGCCACGAGAGAGAAACCGTTGGAAAGTTTGCTGTCGAGTGCCGCTACAAATATAATTTCATATTCGTATTTGTTTTTCTTTTTAATTGTTATTTAATTTGTGCTTTATAATTTATCCAGCTGGACATTTGGTAAATTTTTCTAACTTAATTGCTAAATAACATATGGATGGCTACCCCCAATGGGATACCATCTTCGAGTTTGAATATTTTATTTCTTTAGCGAGGTCAGTGGGGTGTTTTCTTTTTAGTCTTCTTTCTATGAGAGTTTTGCTCGCTTTGGCAGCCGGCTGGTTTGAATGTGTTCTTTCCTTGTATTTTTCTGCGTACCTGCCGATTTCTTCTTTGACCGTTGGTATTTTTAGGTCTTTGCGTATATCCTCTTTTCTGACATACCATGGGGCGTTGACTATTGTTCTCAGTATCTTCGATTGTAGCGACTCTAGTTTATGTGGCACATTGCTACTGTCCCCCATAGTGGTAATCCGTACATCCAAATTGGTTTTATTATCGTTTTGTATATTTTAAATTTATTTTCTATTTTTATGAGTTTAGAATTTCGACTAGTTAACCAGTACATTTGTCTTCTTTTTATCCGTATTTTGTCTGTAATTGATTTAGTATGTTGCTTCCATGTAGGTTGTGTCTAAGTGGAGTCCTAGGTATTTAACTTGCCTTGTTTGTGTTATGTGCGTGCCATTCAATTGGATATTTGGTGGTTTCTGTTTCCTTAGTGTAAATGTAATATGGTTGCATTTATTTGTTTATCTTGTAACCATTTTTTTATTTTTATGATGTGTTCTTGTAGTTGTGTGACTGCTGTTTCTGGATTAGTGTGTCTGACTAGTACAGCCGTGTCGTCCGCGAATGTTAGTATTTTGCTATTGGTAGATGTCGGTATGTCGGCTGTGTATAATGTGTAATATTGGACCTAAGACGCTTCCTTGCGGTATCCCTGCCTTGATGTCTTTTACTTCACAATATACATCCTTTATTTTTACTACAAAGGTTCTGTTGCTTAGGCATTATTTGAGTAAGTGGTGGATTTGTTCCGGGAAGTGTTTTTTGATTGTTCGTAAGAGGCTTTCATGGTTCACTTTGTCAAATGCTTTCTCAATGTCCATAACGAGAGCTGTACAGTATTGTTTCTTTTCTATTGCTAGTAAAATTTCGTTGACAAGCCTGTGCATTTGCTCTATCGTGGAGTGTTTGTTTCTGAATCCAAATTGGTGATTTGGTATTAATTTTTCCTCTTTTATTGTTGGTTTTAGGCGATCGTATATTATTTTCTCTAGTATTTTGGAAAACACAGGAAGTAGTGATATTGGTCTATAAGATGTATTCGTATTTGTTGAAGCGATTCTCACTTCTAGGAAAACTCTACATCTTCTCTAGTGTTTAGTTTTCATAGTCCTCGAAGCCATTGAGTATTGTTTAGCTATAAATCAATTTGAAGGGCCTCTCAGCTTCATAGCCTTTTCTAGGAACATGCCTTAATGCACAGATGATGCAGTGAGGTATAGATGGCCCAGTTTTCCTAATTATATAAATACCCATAGGCTCATGGCTTCGGAGCTCTATTGTAAAGTAACGCTACCAACGTGCGGAACTGGACTAGCATACACTGTACTTATACTTAATCGTATACTTACTTAAATATATTTCTGTTACATATTCATCCACGCATTTCCTCTTTATTCTATTCCGAGATAAACCTCAACAGTATTGTTACCATAGAAACGGTGTACACGAGATAGAGAAGAACTACGAAACTTTAATTATTAACGATTTACGTTTAGGTACTGTATAATAATGATTTGATAATCTCGTACTCGGGCGCACATAGTTCATTATTGAATTGCAAGATGTCGTATAAATCCAACGGTTTATCGAAATAGCATATGATTTTATAAATATTTTACAAGAACGTGCAACGATATGGACATAAAATTGTTCTGAGATCGTATTGAATGCAAAGGTAGAAAAGCTATGAAAAATCTAGGACATTACGTTCGAGAAATTGGCGTATATATTATACTTCTTATTCTTCCTTAAAGACGAACTTATTTCACAGAACGAGAGTTTACTTTTGTTGATAAAATTTTATTCGTAATATATGGAAGCGAATATTATTTATGAAAGTAAATAATTCGTGTGATCGCTAAATTATTCTTCAATCTTCTGTTTAAACAATTCGGATCGGGGATTATTAGGAAAATCCGTGCTCGCTAGTTTGCATCCCTCGATCTCCTGTCAGTATTCAGGTTAATTAGCGTTCTGTTGTGGTGCTGTTACGACGCCGTTCGAACGTCTCAAGCATGAAGACGCTGGTAGTATCGGGTAATCGATAATATCGAGAATATTCCGGTAACAATCGTCCATAGCGTGCGACTCCCCCCAGAAGAAACAAACATTTATTCGTTTAATAATGTGGCACGACATGAGGTAAAGTAACATTCAACTAGCGTTATCAATTACGATGTAAACCAAAGAAAGGCATACCGAAGGAAAATACATACAATGTCTTTCATCGTATGATTAATTTTGGATAAACAGAGAACAAATTTTAGAGAACAGAGGTATTCGTCGTTCTTGTAAATCACTGAATACGATGAAAAGGCAACACACGATGAAATAATCTCGTAATTAATATCTATTAACGCTTACAGTTAAACGTTACGACATTTATGTTCTACACGACGAACGAATAATATCAGTGACGAGGATTGTTGATTGCCAGACGTTCTCAACTGTCAACGTTTCAACCAGATTCTATATATCTACGTGTATAATTGTTAGTAAAATTTTATCGGATCTGGCGCGCGTATAATTTAGCGAAGTTGGAATAAGTAGCTTTAACGAATAAGAAAGATCAACAGCTATGCTACCATTTCTTAGATATAAAACAATGTTCTTTCTCTTAAAAACTTGGTACGCTGCACGCATCGATATTTCGTGCAAATTTCAAAATCCACGTAAAACACGTATTGACGCAACATCTGAACGTTAGCAAACAATGAGGGCTCAAGCTGCGCATTAAAACAAAACGAAACCATCTCCACATTTTTCATCGGCAGGAAAAAATAGAACAAATTTTATCCGAACAATAAAAGGAGGATACTCTATTCGAGATGTATTCAGAAACATACCGTGTTAGGTCAGTCAGAAAGTCCTGTTTTTTTTACCTTCTGCTTTCTGATATTCGAGAACACGAATAATTCTTGAAAAACACATTTCGGAAACTAACGGTAACGATAAATATATTTATTCGATTAATCCGAAGAAACAGTTGTAGACAACTTTAGAGTATGTTACCGATAAGCCTCGAACGAAAATGATCCAACTAAAAAAGAAATGTTGAAATCCGAGAATTACAGCAATATTTTTATTAGAATACATCGTCTTTCTAAATACTTTTTAATACTTTCTAATATGAAGAAATATAATATTGAAGAAATTGAATAATATATAATATTGAAAAAATATTTTCGAAGAATCACTTTCCACCTAATCATACGGGAAAGAATTGTATCGAATGAAAATCATTGGAAGACGAAGACATTCGATTTTAATTTCATGGCGAGATTAGCTCTGGCGAATGAAACATTGGCAGAATTTTCCGTACGTGAGAGATCATTGCCTTTCGGTTGATTGATGCTCAATTTTCCACGTAACCACGTCCATCGAGTGTCATCCCTGTTGTGAAGAACACAGGTCACTAGGCTCACGTAGTTGCACTCGTGTACGAATCGTAGAACGAAGTAGAAAGATCGACAGAGGAAAGGAACAAAAGGGAGTTTGAGCAGCGTAGCGTTAAGGAGTATCGGCAAGTGCTAAGCACGCCACTCGGAAGCTGTTAACCACAAAGCGGTTCTGGAGCCGCTGATTCTTTCGAGGCTGACTCGCGAGCGCATCAGTAATGGGAACAATGGAATCAAGTATGCCCGTTTGCGGCTAACGAATGGTAAAAATGTGATATAAAATGAGACAGAGATCGAGGGCTTGCGTTTCCAAAGTTCAATTAACAGACTTCGAACCGAGTTTCGTGGAAATATCGAAGTTCCAGCTAAATGTAAGTAGTGGATTCGCGTTAGCGATAACATGGCCGGATTTAATTAAGATATGCTGATTATGCTTGGAATAACAAGTACGAGAATAAAAATAAGAAGATTATAAAAACGGAAGCATTGTGGTATGAGCGGAAGTAACGAAGGTATTGCGATTGTAAGAGTGGAAAGATATGCAAAAGTAAGGCTGCTAAGTAAAGGTAAGTATTATTAAAATGGCCGGCATTACTTATAAAAATGTTATGATATAAATATTGTAACGTTAAGCAATTTCAATGATATTAGTTGGAAGAATTCCGATTGATTTAAGCATTATGAATAATTGAATAATACGAAGCACCTTCGAACATTGACAGAATAAAATATGTCCGGTCGAGAGGAAAGTGGCTTGAAACTAAATTGGAGCATGGTAAAGCTTGAAAAATTAATAACAAAAATGCCGCAATTTGCCGCAAATCTTTTCAAAGCGAACCTTTCGAAGAAAAATTGTGTCTTTCTTTAATAGAACAAAGTGCGCTAATTTTTATTTCTCTCATCTTTTCATAAATATATAATATGTATGTCTACATATTACAATTAAAATATGGCACGTGGAAGTCGCCAAATATTACTGTGAATTTGCATTCAGTGGTAATATTAAAATTATTTTACATTTTCAATAGAGATTCTCGAAGAAATAACTAGTATTATCGAACGAGGAAAATTTTTAACTGAAAAGTAGCATTTTACAATTTTGTATGTAAATAATTACTAAATTGATTTTAATTCTCGGTTGGTATTATAAATTGGATTATAGAAAACGAAGGTTAATTTTAAATTTGTTTATATTTAGTTTTAAACTATTTCATTTTAATTTGTATATTTTATATCTTACATGGTACGTGTTATCGATAGTCTTTATGACATAAAACATACTATAGAAATTATGGTGAAATATTCTGTAATTAAGTAACTAGTCCCAAAGTTTTGTACTTGTCAACTACAACAGGTTTTTAAAATGACAACAATCATTATTCTAGAACGAGGGTTAATAACAATCTCCAGGCATCCTACGACATAAATACGAAAACCTTTAGCCAGCTCCCGCGATCTAAAAAATAAAGCTGTAAACCTAATACAAACAAAGCAGCGAAACCGAAATTCAATCCGGTCGATCAATCAGCAAGTTTCGCGGAACGATTTCGATACAAGAGATATGGTATAGAGAGCAGCAGCAGCAGCAGCAGTAGTAACAGTAACGGCAATAGCAGCGGTGGTGATAGATAGGATGAACCAGTGGCGAATCTCAAGGATCAAGATCGCTAACGGAAGACGGATGGAAGGGCTAGGTTTGATGGAATGATTTCTGGATCTCGTCGCTGCTCTTTCTTGGCTCATACGAAAAGAAGCGATGATTCACGCACGAAGAAAGGAATCGAAACGTAGACTCGGAACGGAGATAGGCACAAAGCAGAAATCGGAGCATCGGGACGTTAAGAGGACTCAGAGAGGAGACGGTATTCTCCCGCATACGGTTCTCTGTTGACTGAAGCGACTTAAGTCAACGCCGCGCTCACCTACGGTCTGGCACACTACGTTCTCCTCCACTTGGTGGAGATCGTGTGGGGAGGGAAAGAGACGAGACGACGGAGTGTGCGAGAGTTGCGGTCCGGTTAGAGGGGAAAGCCAAAGGATGGAAAAGGAGAAAGACGAGCGAAGAGGAGGACGAGTAGCGCGCGGTTGGAAGCGGAGCGAGTGAGATGAGTGCGAAGGGTTCAAGTATAAGGATACCGAGGCATGCGCCGTCCTATCATATTGATCTCGCCATAGTAACGATTCTCTCTTCTCCGGCGATGTTGGCATGCACTATAGCAGGGGGACGAAGAGGGAAACCCTGACGAGAGAACGGCGGAAGGGGGTTGTACCGCATGGTATACCATGCCACCCCACGATGGGCGAATGTGGGCCGTACGGGAGTGAACGAGAACGATGGCGAGAGGAAAGGGAAAGGGAGAGAGAGAGTGGCACTGATCGAAGAAAGAGGGAACACGTAAGCGAGAGGATCGGTATCGGTTGAAGAGAGACGAAAGGCATCGGTGGCGGTGGGCTACACAGGGCGCTAGCGCCAAAGAGAGCCGTGGCGGCGATACCGCGCGGCGCTGCAGCCAAATGAGAATCAGTCCAGCGTTGGTCGCCGGCGAGGGCGCATCTGACATTCCTGTGACAAAAGATACGGACGGAGACACTTGAGGACATTGGAGAAACGGTGGAACATCCGCGATAACCATCAATCTCGAACGGATCAGAAGGATGTTAACCGTGGTAGTAGTAGCGTCACGGTGCTGACAGTCAGACGCGCTCTGGGAATCGGCGGGGGTCGGACGGTGCGGAATAACTCGGATCGGAAGTCGGTCGAATGAGCTGGCTCACCGACAGACGACGACGACGACGACGACGACGACGCGTTTGTGAGCCGTGCAAGTAATTTTCGTGTACATACTCGCGACTACTCGCTATTCCGTGTGCGGGTCTGTTGTTTCTGATCCAGCGGAATACGAATCGGAGCAAGTCGTGCGCATATCAGGGTGGGAGGCAGAGAGCTAGAAACGCGAGCACACAGGGAAAATAGAGAGTTGTGTGAAATTGAGCCGAGAGTACGAGTACAACGAGAGTAGATAGAAGAGAAGAAGAGAAATGTCCTCGATGCCCAACGATGCCGCACCAAGGCACAAGCGAGCTGCTGAAGCTTAGTGCGTGCGAGGTGTACGCGCAGGGACACGCTGCAGGTCCACTGAGGCTGTCACGTGCCCCTGATAGAACGAAAACGATGCCATTGCCGTGTTCAAGGCACGTAAATTCAGGTGGACCTTCGGAAGACTGAAGACCTCAGGCTCGGGTAGAAAGTTTGCACGAAAACGTAAGAAATCTCACAGTGCCTACGGGATCCAGCTGGTCCGTTCCTGTTCGACGCGTTTGCAGCCACGTGCGAGGACAACCGAATAGTGAGGAGGTGGAGGAGGCGGAGAAGAAGCCGGTGGTGGCGGAGGTGGTGGTGATCGAGGAAGGAGCGAACTGCTCCGGTTCCTCAATCGTGCAAACATGAGACGTTGGACTCTCATGGCGGCTATAGCCCTGGCTGCATCGGGTGAGTTGTTGCGATACTAGCTAACCGATCTATCTCTCTTTTAGATACTCTGTGTCGCGGCACAGGCACATAAATACATTTTTCATTGTGCTGCTAGGCTCTCGTCCTAGAGACGATCGCTTTTCTCGCGACGCGAACGGTCGGAACCAGGTGTTATGCTTTTCCATACAAATTTCAATCGTGTTTCTTTCTTTCTTTTTTCTTTTCTTTTCATTCTTCTTTTTCTAGTTGCCGGTTTACTTTCACTGTTTCCTGTTATTGTCTCTGTCTCTCTTTCTGTCTGTCTTTGCATTCGTCTACTTGCCCGTTTTATTTTTCTCCCTCTTGTCTCCGAACCGCGATATGCTCTCGAAATGCACGAGACGGGTCTCTGCATGGGTCGCGCCGTAGGGATTTCCACACGGTGACGGTTTCGGTATTCGGGGCGATCTTTTAACCCTTTAAGCTGCGGCGATGTCAAAAGTGCGGCCGGAACGATAAATCATCGCCAAATAATGACGCCTGTCAAAGCAGTTCTTACACGTCCGATCGAAACGAATTCGTGCGCGCGATTTGTTGTGTTAACTAATTTTCAATGACAGTCGGAGGATTGAAACGGAAGGCTGATTTATATCGCGATATTTAAGCTTTCGTTCAGCCAATGAAAATATTTACGAGTCGTGATCTTTACGTCAATTAAAAAGACGTGTCACGTATTTCACTGGCCAATCTCAATATCGAAAAGGTAGCAATTCGTATCTCGAAATTTTGACAATCGTTTGCAGTAAATAAATTATTTTTTTTCTCTCTAGAGTTTCAAAGTATTAGACGTCAAATTTTCGACTAGATTCGAACGTCGTTAACCATTTCTACATATTAGCGAAAGTTTTTTCTCAATGCTATGCAAACAAACGTATCACTTGAGCATTCGCGCGAACGCAAGTTCAACGTTCGACCTGTTTCGAGTTCGTTATCGTCGCGAGTGCTCAAGACGCGCAGCGATTTTCAAATGAGCCCGAGGGAAGGTGTTGCTTTGCTACGTAACGTGTTGGCAGCTTGACGTCATTGGCGACGCTTCCTGCGTGACGTGTGCGCAGCCACTCTCTCGTTAGTACGCTGATTCCGGCCCGCAGACAGAACGTACACACACTCGCAACAAAATTATTGCTGTCTCAATATTTGCGCACGTAATCTGACGGATATTTTTGATAATTTTCGTCAATGAATAAACGCTGTTCCGCGGCTAAATTTCCTTTTTCGCCATGGTAATTTCTTCTATAAAGCTCGAAGCGTCTGTTAACGAGAAAGAAGAAGACGAAGTGGAACAATCAGCTTCCGATGCGGTAAATTTTAATTGACGCGATGCCGGACTTGTGACCGTTTCCTTATTCCGTTTTGCGGAACGTTTGATTAATTGGGACCACGATGAGAACGATCGTCGTCCTTCATCATCTGTCTTCCTCTCTGTCTTTGTCTATGTACAACCATGACGATGTGGGCGTAGGAAAGGATTTTCCGGTGTACAACTTGCCCACGCAATTTCCAGAGACCTGTCCTTGTGTTGCTTATTCGGAGCTGTTCGATTATAGACAAAAATGAGGGAGGAATTATGAAACGACGTTTATTTTTGCTCCTTGATGTGGATTTGGAATGTTGTCAGGAAATTTCTGAACAAATTTTAATCTCTTAAGGGATGCTGACGTACACGATTCAGGTTTTAACTGGAGAAGATTTTTTGCAGAATGGCTGGATATACATATATTTTTGCTAGAAAAATAAAAGATGATTATCTTTTCTCGATCTTGTTAAATTCGTCCCTGAAAAAGCTAAAGATTGAAATTGATTGCTCCTGATAGATCAACGTCTGCAAATTCTTCAGTTCTGAAATTTTTTGGTAATTTTGATATTTCATGCAAGAGATATATGCGAATGTCTTGTGATAAAAGGAACGAAAGCAAATAATCATGTTCCTTTTGTGACAAAAAGAACATAAAAAATGAATTTGCGAATCTACGTTTACAAAGATGTAGTTGATCTCGATTTATGAATGTATCTGTAAATTTCCTAACAAGGTTTCCGATACATCCTGTGTGAATAATATATAATGCATATACATTGTGTATACATACGTACACATATTAGACACCCATGTATATTGCGTGAAACATGAGTTGATCAACCGAATACTAAGCATACTAATTTCATGGCAATGCTTGACCATTAGAATTTGATCATTTGATCTGATAAAGAATATGTATTTCGATAAATAGATATAGAAATATGAATTCCTTGGTTTTAGGTTACTATACTTCATGTTCCGTTTTTTTATCACGGGAGACCTGCCTCTTTGTAGGAAATTGTTAATGTAAAATCAAAGAAATAAATTAATTGCCTTTATAATTCATTAAATACTCCAATTTACTTGTTCAGTATCAAAAACTTTCAAAAGAAATTTTGTCCATTTCCATATCCTGATAAATATTGAAAACATATAAAATATTTTCTTTTACGTTACCAATATTTACAACTTTTTCACAGTTTCATAAACCTCCAACTTCGATAAGATAACATCATTCTCTATTCCACACTTTGCAACTTCCGATATATTTTACGTTGTGTACACGTTATACCACACTCTATCTTCGCGTTATAGTTTCTCCGGTCTAATCGATCTCTCGTAAGAAAGATACTGGGATACAAACGTTAAATGAATTCGTGACAAGTTTCTCATAGAAGATACAGAAGAGCGATGATCGAGTGCCGATTACGTTGCTATATTAAGCAGTTTGTCGATTACAATTGCAGTTGATTCATTTCGCTCTTCTCCTCATGAACGTTCTTCCTCGTAAATAACCCGATATGGGCCGAAGACACGATCGACGCGTCTTTTATGATCTATGTAAATATCGTAAAACACGAGTTCGGTGTTTCCCGTTCGCGTGAAACAGAGAAAACATAAAGTTAACGAGAAATCATCTGCCGCTTTTCATTTCTTTTACGTTCTATTGCGAAGGAAAAGAATGGGAAAACCGTTGATCGCTCCCGAAACTCAGCACGATACGTCGGTACGAGACGGGCGCACGTGCCTATTGCTGGCAGCGCGCGAAATACAAGTGGCACGAGAACAGACGTTCCAAAAATGGACCAGTAACAATGAAACAAATTTCGAAACAATTTTATCGCGCGATTAAATAATGCGTCACCGTGACGCAAAACCAGGGAAGTAACAATACGTCTGCAGTAACGATAGGAACGACACTACCATTCCAGCCGATTATGTAAAAGCTCACCCGTAATTTGCGCACTGTATTGAACTCGGAAAAATACGTGACCCATTGTAAACCTGTATATATTCTGAGATATATCGGTGTACATCTATTGACTTAGATCACACGTGATTTCGATTTCATCGCGGAGATTTCTTCCGAGATTTCTGAACCAATTTTTAAACAAGTTTGATTTTTTCGAAATAACAATTACCATTCAATTACTAAAACCTTTTTATATTAAAGATAATTTTACAATCCCTTTAAATTTTTAAATTGATTATCTTCTCATAAAAATCTTTCCCAAAGGTTAAATTAATGTTTCAACATGTTCTAGCTTTATAACCTGCTTTAAATTTATATAGGAAAAATATTTTAAATTCTTTTATGGACACTGGACTCTTTGCTTACATAAAGTAGATAGAGAACTACGGGACGAAATTTAATAAAAGAAGCAACCAGAACACAACACCGATGCGATAAAATTTTATAGCAATCTAGATAAAAAGTTAATAGTAATTTAAAAAAAAGAAAGAAAAGGAAGAAGAGATAATTTCTTTTATATAATACCATAAAATTTAATTCTTCGTCTGTCACGTAATCGCCATCGATTATTACAGTGATCGAGCCAGAGATCTACTTTATTTGAAATGACAGCGGGACATTGAGTACCCGGGTGACCAATCGAAGCCGTACGATCAGCAGAGTGGAGGATCGGTGCTTCAGAGCACTCAGGGGGCTGTTTCCGAGCATCGACTCGCGAGTCGACAATCGGCGCCTATGCGACTGGACTTTATGTAGTATACACCGACGTCTGTCACGACGTTTGCAACACACGGAAAGAGCGACAGCTCACTCTCCGCAAATGTCGATGATTCGACGTGGCAGTCGTGTGATGTGTCGCTTTTCGTTGGTCCGGATTCGATTCTGCACTGTGCAGATGCAAGATTCCGCTCGCACACGCGTCGAGTACGCGCTCTCAGCCTGTTGGCTTGACTGCATGCGTAAGCGTGTACTTACGTGTGTGGGTGGCAGTGGGCGTATGTGGGTGTACAACAGCGGAATATCGAGCGCGCGCGCCTGGTCGTTTGAAAAGCGGAGGACACTGTACGAGAGAGCTAGCCTTAACACACGGTCGCACGGTTGCTGCTGCAACCGAGACACACGCACAGGCGCATGAGCTATATATGTAGAGGTCGAATGTATATAGAATATGTGGATGTGTGTCTGTCTATGAGCGCGCGTGGGCGAAATCGCACGCTCACAGAGTCGTCTTTCACCCTCTCTTTCTCCCTCGCTTGTCGAGCGCACGACTCTTTCGACAGGCGCGATCATGCACGTCAAGAGTGAAAACTGTGCCAAACGCTGCGAGAAGCTCCGGGAAAACAAGCTTTCAGCTGCTGCCTGTTTTTCCCACCGCAGCCACTGTCTTTAACGGGTCCATCGTTGACCAACTTTTTTTTTATTTCTTTTATATTTTTTGGATGGTTTCTTTAAATTTGAAACATACGGATAAATTTTTTCTATTTCTTCAGGATATTCGTGGTCAGTGTTTTTCGTACAATATACTTTATTGTTTCTCTCTGCTGCTCATAAATTTTACCTTCGATAATTAAATAGTACCGCTTCAACTTTTTATTTTTTGTGTTTGAGAAATTGTTTAAAACATAATTCTGATATTTCACGTTTCTTCAGATAATATCGCGTTGTAAATGTTTATTTTAATGTTAAGGAACTTCGTTCGTTCGAAGGAACTTCTGACAAATTTAAAAACAATTCTGTTTCCTTTAAAGAGGATGAAAAAATTATTTCACTACAGGACCTATTTTTGTTCGTTTATGAATCTTCCGGTGGTTTTCACGAGCGCCGAGGCAAGGAAACGTGCCATCCTTATGAGCATTCGAGTTGCGGAGTTTTGTCAGGCGGTAATAAAAGTTTTGTCAGGCTTCGTGATTTTATATACATTGGTTTTGAACCTGTCCGGTAACAGCTAGCAATGTGAAAGGATATAAGGTTTCATCCCGTTAAAATATTTAAACAGCAAACGCCCATGCTTTGATGAAAATTTGAAAAACCTACGTTCATGTAAAACAAAATATCCGGTAATCATGACAAGCTTTCCGGATCCTGTTGGTTTTGTAAATACATTTTTTACGACGTGGAAAACAACGTGTGCGCGTAGTATAGATTCGTCGCATATAAATACACATTGCATTTTAAACTATTCAAACGAAAAAGAGAGAATCAAAAAGTAGTACCATTAAAATCTCCCCTTGATATATTAGAGTTAATTTTCACCTGATATTTCTCGTATTTTTTTATTTAAACCGCACACATAAACGCGCACTGCCCTATTCCTTTTGTAATCATTTACCCAACTTTTTTGCGAAATTTTTGCGAAAGAAATAATTTTAGCCAAATTCTCTTAAACGCGACCGGTGTATTTTACTAAATATTTACGTCCATAGAAAATGCTTTCTAAATAAAACAAATAGAAAGAGAAACGAGTTCTATGTACTATGGATAATCAAGTTTTTCATTAGAAAAATTTCAATTCTTTCGGTATATAAGCATCATTAAAATGTTTTGAGAAGTCGGAAATAACTTCTTGTAGGAACATGAACAGACAGACACATTAAACGATCGTGTCAGAATATCTTGTCGGTGGAAATAAAAATATCAAAGAAAAGTTCTTTAGCGTTTCCCAGTTACTTTGGCCTTTTTAATAAAAATAAGATTAATGTTATATTTTATTTAATGCTATATTGTTTAATATTATATTTCGAGTTCGTCACAATGGAAGCTGTCTTTTTTACTCCAGTTGGAAGTTTTTTCTGTCAAAATTTGATTTTAGACCTCGAAGCATCAATGAAACAAGGCACGATATAACCGTGGATGGAAGATTTTCCTATGGTGATTTTTGAGATTGAGTGTCTAATTATGAAAAAATAGGCAAATATAGTGGAAGCACTGGTCAAATCCCTTGGAAAGCTATCGCGATGTTACGGAGAGAAACGAGCTTTGACTCACAAGATTTCTTCGTGGTCATCTCTTTTTTAGAATAGAGGTCGTTAAAATTTCAAACGTTGCGCGGCGCGTTTCAACTGCGCGTGGGCGTGCATACTCTCACTCTATTTTCCTGTATTTCTCGTCTCTTTCACTTTTCTGTTTCTTCCTCTACTCCTCTGCTTCGCTTCACAACTCTCACCGATCCTTTTCATTTTTTCCTTCGTGTCTTCTTTCTATCTCTATCGCATCGTTTCTCTATAATTCATCGGGTTTCTCCAACCTTTTTTACCTTTGTTCCTCCCGCTTTTATATTAAACTTTTAGTTCCTCGCCGGCCAACCAAATTCTTCACTATTCTTTCTTTTCTTATCGTTGCACTGTCTCCTTTATTCCTGCGAATATTTTTTGTCTAATTTGTGTCTCAAATTTTTTCGTTTGTATGTTTCTTTATTTTCTTCATTTTTCTTTCCAATCTATCTGATCTTTGTTTCACGAACTGGATACGTTCGCGAAAGGTACCGATTCCCTGTTCTGTATTTACTATTGTTGTGTTACGTTGCAATTTCTTATTTTTGGAGCTTTAAAATTGGATTTCCCTCGTGCGCGTGCGTGCGTGTATGTGACGAAACTCATTATTCCTGAATAATTGTGAAGCATTTGTAGCGAATCAAAATTTAACTTACAGGGTTCGATTGTTCTTTTTTCACGAAGTATTTTAGTCATGAAGGGATAAAAGAAATGGAAACAACAAATTATAAGTTGCCAGCAACGAAGTCCAAGTTATGAATTACTTATCACTAATAATATTAATTCAATTATGTAAGAAAGTCCTGAGACGTACGTTTTCATTACTTCGTTAAAATTGAAATCAAGTTTTTGATACAAAAGAACAAAGACGTTATAAAAATATAAATTTACTTTAATAAGAATAATGATATAATAATAACGGGAAATGTTATATCAGTTCAAAGGTGAAGCAAAAACGTTGACATTTCCTCGTTTCATCGTGTCACTCGCTGTGTAATAATATTTCTATTATAAAAATAGCGTGAATCGACTACTTGTACTGATAACACGAACTGTAGTATACAAGTTTCTCTACTAAAGTTTAGCTTTTCGTTATCGTTCTTAGCTTAGCGTTTTCTTAAATTGGAGATTTTGTCGCAAGTATCATTTTTCTCCGAGTCCCTCATCGTTGCCGAATGATCTTATGAAAAGATTTATTCCAGTTTTTTGCTCGCTCATCCAAATGCAATCATGTTTCGCGATATAACAAAGCAACCTATTTATTTGGTCAGCCTCTTTTCTCCAACCCCTCGTCAATTTATTTTCTTATTTTCTTCTTTGCTTTCTCTCACAGTTATTGTTACTGCGACAACATTTTGGATCTTCTACGTATATACCTATATCAGCTCGGAATTAACAATGTTCCAAGCTATTTCTCCTAGAGCATTCGGGCGAACACATCGATCCGCCATTGTGTTTTACCATGAACTATGATCTCAGTTCTCGCTACGAACAACGATCACTGTAATTTCATCGTCGATTGCAATGTCGTTACGATCACGGTAGAAAGGTGAGCAGCTCAGGATTTTGGTTACCTATACTACGGATTTCGTTATATGAATAACTCGATTTCTAAGGAAAAAACCCATGTTCGAGCAAATTCATCATAAAAGTTCGAATACGATGAAAGTTATAGCGATAGATTGTACTAGCTTGTTTTAGTAAAAATTCCCGAAATAATTATTTTCACGTTCATAATTGTAAAAGTAATCAGGAGAAAGAAATTGTATTAGAGAGTGAGTTTAATTAATCTTTACATATGGACAAGCTTATATTAGTTTAAATCGATACGAGGATTCCAAGGAAATATTACACGGACAATATTTTAAAGGTACAAAAGCTTCGGAAGCTTGAGAATAAAAAATGATAATTAAACATATAGGAATTTAAGTTGTTATTTTCATACAAACTTATTAATTTATATATTCACTACGTACTTATTAAACAAAACTACGAATTGCCGAACAAGAATAAAATTAGCCTGTGAAAACACTTACTGCAGATTAACGGATCTTCGTAAATTGCGTGAATACAAGAAATTTGCTGAAATTGCCAGGATTGAATTATTGGATAGCGCTAATATTACTTTATCGACATCGTTTATACCATGTACACAGCTTATTTACCCCTTAGAACGAGTAGAGAGATCCCTATAATTTTATCGACAGTTACAACGTCGTTGGGTTGAAGTAGGCTAAGGAAATCTTGATTGATTCTACTCAGGTTGTTACTTCTGGAAAAATATCGTCATCAGATATTTGAAATGGTTATTTTTTATTCGCTGAGTTTTTACTTTATCAAAAGATCTATAATATATAAAAATTGACATATCTATGATAATAAGCATTTACATATATATTTATGAAAATTAAAAACGTAAAGGAGTCAATTTCATACGCAATACACTGATACATGGCTCTACTTGTACCAAAAGATTCAAGAAACTGCTTGTTCATTCTTCTGTGTCAGAGAGTATTCTCCTAGCGATTTATCTTGACCGAATGACGACGCACTTCAAAAAGGGTCGAGTCTTCTCTCGATGAGGAAACAGCTAAATATTTACGTGGTATAGTCTGAAGAACTTGGCGCACGAACTGTCTGATAACACCGACCAAAAAAGCATCAGACAATTCGATCGGTTTTGTAAGACGTTTAGGTATAAATAATCCACGTGCTATCGCTATTAAACTCTGTTTGGTCCAGCAGCCGGCTAATTTCAGCCGAACCAAGTATAACCGCGAAAGTAACCCCTTTAATAATGCAACACACGATGAGTGACGTGATGTCCGACGAAATATGATTCGACGAAGAAAAAAGGAAAGACGATGTCCTACATTTTATCAGGTTGAAAATATCGAGGCGCAAATGCCAAGGAACATTAAAAAGCAATTAAATTGCAATAACTATAAACAAAATTTCTTTGAGAAAGGCTGATGTCGCTGGGAAGTGCTTTTTGTTTCCAGCAATTTGCTGTTCTTTTTTATTTTTCTTTTTCCGTAGCGTGCAAAGATATCGGCCGAGAAGAGTTCGCCAACAGGGACACGGTCGAGCACAGACGTTAATTAAATTTTCCTTAACCGCGGTATTTGATGCGGCACCGGCCCTGCAACGCTTAATTTCGTGATCAGTATTCATAAATTCAGTTGCCATTAAACGCGCATTTTTATCTCTCGGTGATAAATCAGCGTCGAACGAATATCTTAAAACGTCGCAAAAATCTCGCTGTCTCCCCGGTTCACCTAAATTATTATGCAATTAATGCGTTTTGTAAGTCGATTTCCCGTTCGATTTGCAAATAATGAAAGTTAGTTTTCGAATATGTATTATACTGTAGTACTGTGAAAAAAGCCCTAGGCCATATTTTTCACAGACATAAAATATTTATTTGTTTGAAATTAATCCATACTTTGAGCAAATTATCAATAATTTTTAAATTAAACGTTTCTCAAGTTTACGTTTGACGGATGACTTAAAACTTTTACATGGTGTGCTATACCTATTCTCGAGATAACAAACGAGGGAAAGAATCGACTCGATACTACTATCAAAAAAGGAAGGCTCGCGTGAGAGACGAGAATTTCTCAACTTTTAATAGCTACACGTATATTTCGTGTTAAAGGGTACGAAACTTTACGCCAATGATGTATTATAAAGCTCGGGTGACTTACAGGGGAAGGTACTTTGAAGGGTCGGAAGATCGTCCCATTTACCACTCATAGCTGGCTTTCAAGAAAGGTATTATTGATCCATGAAGACGGATTTCAACTGGAAACCGTTTCGCATCTCAGGCTAGCGAGAACGATACGTATCTGAAAGATTATTTTGCAACGTCTTATCAATTTAGCCAAGTCATTCACATTTTTAATACATCCACCTTCTATTTTCGATATCCTTCCAAGGATCAAATCCTTGATACTAATATTCTACAATACGAAACCAAACTGAATAGTTGCCTTTTCGTATGTATTTCTTGATCCATATTGACGTAAATAAAAATTATTGAATTAATATTGTACACAATAATTAACGAATAATTTGCGAATTTATTTATTTCTTCAGATTAAATAATTGTAAATTACATTTGTATCCTGTCAAGAGATCTGTAATATGTTTATTAATGATAACGATAACGTTTTTGAAAAATATGTGCTTGTATTACTAATACTCTATAAAAGAGAAAGTATGTTCTCCACGACTAAAAATCATTCGATCTTGGGAAGGGTAAAAGCACCAAATTTGTGGAAGTAATTAATCGAAGCGATTGTCCAGAGTACCGAAGAAACTTTCATCAATTTCAGCTTTCGAATTTAATATACCTTCGACTATGATTATCAGAACAAGCCACATAATATCACGGAAAGGTTTCTATCAACGAAACGTCTCGCCATTAACATTCGCCATGAACGTAAATGCGTAGCCTAGCTATACTTCCTGTCGCTTTGCTTGTCCAAGTTTCATGCAGGTCGTAATGGGAGGCAATATGAGCAAATAGTTAGTTTCGAAGTGAGATGAGTGGCGGGGAGGGGAGCAAGCTTTATCACTAGGTTTCCGGTGCAACAGCTTACAATCTGACATAGTTACATATCGACTGAGCGTCTCGTGTACATACACGCTTCGAATACACGCGTCTTTGCGTAGACGTGTACGCGGGGATCCCGATTCGTCCCTCCACCCGTGTGTCAGTTCACATGAAACACACGCAAATCCTTTCCCGCGGTTTATCCATCGAATATCGCACTCTGTCATTTCGTTCATCGTTCTCCACCCCTTTTCCTTCCTTTATTTTTTCCTCTTTTCCCTCTTTTTGTATTTTATCGGCAGTTACGTGCCATACTTTTGCGCGTTTTGTGTCCTTTGTTTCGGATAATTGCCAGCAACAAAATGGTACGATGCGAATGTAGATGATTCCACGGTGAATTTGATTTGACATAGAATCAATTTTTATGCGGCTAAAACGTCGCCGTTGAGAATTTTCACGTTCACCATTGCAATGATGAAAAGCTTTCCAAAATCATCTTTACCAAGAGATAGATAAAAGTAAAGCAATTTAGGAAGATGCAGATACAGCTACCATAACAGAAAATTATTTCCATTATTCGTTACCATTTCCCAATTATCTTGGTAATGTTTTCAGTTGCAGGCATACGTAGTTAGAATAAAAATGCCATGACAATTGAGCGGTATGTTGTTCCGAATAAAAGCATGAACAAACGGATAGATTATTTCCTTTTGTTCGTTATCCTCTACGTATCGTTTCGTGCACCTTATTCGTTTCTTCTTTTAAATCGTTTAAGAAATGTTAAATTCGAACACTCGCTTCTGCCTGCCTAAAAATTCATTCAGCATTCCATTGTGCGTTATGAGAACACTGGGCTGACCATTCATACGAGAATTTAATTGTCAGCCATGCGAACGGGAGTGAGATTGACGTTTATCGATTCCACGTCAATGTCTTCTTCCAGTGGCAGCCACCGCGATTGGTGTATCAGCCTTTCGCTTCTTTCTCGCAGTTATATGCCCGGTTTTTCCCCTTGCTAAGAGCGAGATATACGACCTTTTTTCAAGCTTTACCAAGATGTAAACATTGCAACAGCGATTGCAGATGTTTCCTACGATTTTTAATCGTTAAATAACTGTAATTAAATTTTTGTTAACACAGAATAAAAACAATCTATTAATTTCACATATCATTTTCGTATTAACCGGCTATAATCCCAGTCCCATAGGGGTTAGTTGAAAAGAAGTGTACCGTAATAAAAATTAAAAAAAAAAAAATGAAGAAATGAGGATATTTCTCTTCTAGGTAGCAAGTCCATTTTTCAAAGCTCAGCTTTTGCTTCGTTTTTCTATTAAACGTAGAGCCGTGTCGTTATCTCTCACTCACGATAGCATATTAACCGTAGCAGCGAACAATTCGAGCCATTTCTAACGTCTTCTTTCTTCAATAACGAAGAGATATCGTTAATGCAAGAAAGTGCGACGATGATAAATCGAGAGCGATTCATGGTACACAGGAAAGCAAAGAGAATTTCTAGAAATACCGTAGCAGCAAGTTACATGATACATCATTCCGCAATCAAAAATGAAATCGCAAGCTACACGATGGTCAGGTAAAAATTACCGTAAAACCCGATTAAGAACGTTACCAATTAAAAACGACACCAATTACAATAAAATGTCTCGAGATTGTCTCGTCTGGAATGCAATCAGGACGATGATCAGCAACACTTTAATCAAAGACAATTAACTAATGACAACGATAATTGCTGTTGGCGCTGGCGAAAATATTAAAGATTCTTTATCTCGGTTCGTGGAAAGCTGGTCGCACAACGGGAGTGTCTTTCATCATGCCAGGCTACATTCATTTTCCTCTTTTTTTCTGTCTTTCCGAGAAATTCCTCCTTTGGCATAGAGGTACGTATTTCTTCAGCGGCAAAAAAGTAAGCCCTGTAACAATCGATATTCTCTTTTCCCCTTCCGGAACTTTGCGAGAGTTTCTTCGCTCGTTCGTCCGGCCGTGTGTTTTCAAATTTTTACGCTCATCACTTTTCCTGTCTCCTTCTCCCCCTTCAGGTCCGGCCATGTGCAAATGTACGCGTTCGCGTGTATCAGCTGGCACAATGCACACTCTTCCTAATTCGTCGTATGCGATCGCGCATCCGATTGTTTCGAGGTAGATTGCTTCCATTACGGGCTGTGGGTATGTCGCCTATGCCGACGAGGAAGATGGAGAATGCGAGATTATGCGATATTTCGAACACGGTTCCCCCAAGGAGACGGCGTTTCTCTACTCCGTGATATCGAGTCAACTATCGATTACCGAGATTTTCCGCCTAGGTTTATGCGCGTTCAACGAGCAAACTAAGAGGGTGAGTCGGAGGAAGGAATTGAGAAATTGTGCCCCGGTACCGGAGGTACGCCGCCCGATCTGCATATTTAGAAACAATACAGAATTCGAGGGTCCGTGAATATTTAACTGGCTCTCTAATTGCCTGGCTCTTTGAGCGGCTTCAGATTCGAATTACAAGAACGCGCGATGTGATTAATTAATTTCAAGGACCGCTTATTATTGACAGATTACCTGCTAATTTTTTAATTAAAATGAGTTTTTAGAAATAGACTGCGGATGTGTGGCACTGCGAGCAGCGTAAATATACAAAAATATGAAAGAATAATATATGCAAAATAAAAAAGGAAACACATCAAAGATTGGAAAATTGACGGTTACTTCTATCTTTAAAGCTTAATTTCTTCTGAAAAAATTATACAAAGCACCTTTCATTCGTGTCCTTTGACAAGTACGATATGTATCTCTTTATTGATTCTTTCGTATTGACTTTGAATGCGCCTCCAAATCGAGCGTACCTCAGCGAAATTCGTGCGGATAAAGTACGACAATGTTGATAACAGGAGGCAATGTCGGATACATAGATGCTGAGAGGATAACCATAGCCTCGGTTCGTGAAGATTTTATCAAAAGTTTCTCGGGGGTGGGCACTTGTTATTGAAATTCCACTCTGTCGAGACAAAACAAAAGACTCAAGTTCCTACCCCTCTCGTTCCTGGGGAATTGGATCTGTGTACGACCGATGCATATTCGAACCGGCTTCGAGAATTGCATTCGATGCACACAGGACTTGGCTGTGCAGTAAAAAATATTGGATACGATTGACTCAACTTTTCCAATTTGCAATTCACAAAACGATAGATCGACGATTCGCTGAAACCTTAAATTCTCGCGTCATCATTTCTTTCACTAACTTGTTTTTTCTTTTTTTTTATCGATCGTTACTCTCTATTCTGAATATCAACTTTAACAGTCTACTTACGCTTCGTTTTCACGATACGTTACAACGCAATCTCGTTAATATGTTCAGCGACGTGCTTGGTGTGTCGTAAATTAATTCATTAGCTACCCACGCGTGGGCTTTAAATTCTCACTGTAAAATTATGATGTTTGCTCGCCGGTTTATTGAACACGATGTTATATGATTCTATTATTAGCAAACAGAAGCTGAAACGACATATTTGATATATACATATTATATGTCATGTAAAAGTATATATATATATATATATGTATAACTTTCGGTGAGAGTCAACGTGAAACCAAAATGTTTGTTTTTATCTGCAAACTAATCTAGATTCATAGGATACTAAACCTGTGGCACGCGTTTGAAACGATCTATATCACTTTCCACCGCTTGTAAGCTATGTATAGGAACATTGATCTATTTCCAGCATTTTCCTAGTCACTTTTTTTATTTTCCTTTGTTTAACGAATCTGAATCGAAAGTGAACCACGATGGGAAGTAACATTTGGAAATTGTGGGAAATGTTTCCGTTCTATCTATACATGTACATATCCACTCGAACATAAAGGAAAAGCGAAAAAATGAAGAGAGAAAAATAAGAGGAAATCGCAACGACTTTTAATAAATAACTTATGTGACATATGAAATCAAAATTCTTTTCAAAAGCGTTTCACATATTGAACATGCAGGAAGGTTACAATTCCACACGTAACAATGGTTGTACGTGTATTGGATTCTACGGCCAAGTAAGCGGAGAAAGGTAGAAAAAAAAAGTAGAACAGTAAAAAAGGGGTCAGTGAGTAATTCAGAAAGCTTACTACAGTGTACCGTCTCGATATGCTATTAGAATTTCATATTGGTCATTTAGTTGGTTCGAGGATGGCTGCGTGTTCGTGAATATATGGTCGCGTTATCTCTTCATGGAACTAGAAAACTCTACCGAAACGCGGGCATCGTTGAATATATTTAATTGAATGTCCCGATAAAAATATGAAACCGTGTAGAGATAGAGCAGTTTTAAAAATGCGTGCAAATTGTTTATAATTTATACGTTCCGCAAACATGTCTTGTACGTTAAAATAAATTTAAATATTTTATCTTAATCTGAATTTTATACGATCTTGGAATCGCACTTTTCGATTTCCTCATATTACAATTACGAAGTTAAAATACAGAATTCGATAACACAAAGTAAACTGACTGAAAAATATTGAACATTGGGTCTCGATAGCTTGACCCTATAAAAACATCTTCAAATTTATCAACGAAATCAATCTCCCACAGTTCAGAGAATCGAACGAACAATCCGCACTGCAAATTGAATCGGACCATCGAATAAAATTCAATTATTTCCCGAGAAATTTCCAGGAGAACGCGTGCGGAATTCACGGTGTAAGTTGGATTCGTAAACTGGCCCGGCTGATTCGTAAACTGCAAAGATCGGCGCAATTGTCCCGTGCCGCTGGTTTCCAAAGAGAGATATCGTCGGGCCGTTAAACCTGGCTCGATGATCGAAAATTAGTGCGTGCGACTGCAGGCAAGGTAAACGAGTCCCAAAGGCAGTTAACAGGTCGATAATGCACGGCCTTCGGTAGAGCAGCCATATGACGTGGCACGGATGAAAAGGAAAAGGCGGTGAGCGCATAAAACTTGCAGCCACTCCTGTCTCCAGGAGTGTCAAGGGTCGGTGACTCCCAGGCGGCCGTTCTTTCTAGCTCCCTTGAAAGAAGCTCGGTTTGCCGTACGGATCGATTCGGCCGCGTATACATCGTAGGCATCGCGAGGCGGAAACACACCGAGCCACGGTTCAGTGAAGTGTACGAGTGTACGTCACGTTGTAGGAAGATGTCGCCGTTCTTGCTAACCGATGTTCCACTTCATGCTAACTGCAGACAATCTGCAGAATTCTGGATCAATTAAGCCTGATTGGGGATGGGCGTGATCTACCTGACAGCAGTCGACGTGAAGGAGCTGCTTTTACGTGTTTTCTACAACGGATCAACAAGCGCCGAGCAACAAGATCTACGCCGTAAATTAGAGCGACGTCGAAAACAGCTACCGAATATTACAACATCGAGGAGGTCGTTGAGATAGTGGTCGGAGTAAGAAACAGGGGATGCAGAAGGAGGAAAAACTTTTATTTTGAATTCGACAGTACAGTTAAAGTACTTTTTTCCTGGGATGTCTTTGCCATTTCGTGTACTCGTATATTCATAATTGTTACTTACGTGGAGATTGAGATTTCTTTGTGCACTTTTGATAACGATATAGAAGGAAATCTCGTCTCGAGATTTTTCTGTATCGATTTACCCAATTAAGGACTTTCTCCTACGATACCACAGATTGAAACTAAAAGTCAAATTATTCTTGATTAACCTCTTAGGTACGGTTGAATTTTGTGCAGGGCTGTTTCCCTGTACGCCAGAGTTTGACGCGAATTACGCGTAAACGACGAGCAATGTGTGATAATGCTGTTCTCTAAGTACATTAAGAAAAATTATAATTTAGTTATCAAAAACTTCATTCCAAAGATGTAATGGATATACTTTAACTTTAATAATTTACTTCAATAATTAATAATACAATTGAGTGTGATATATTTTAGAACACTACTACACATAGATCCACGTCACAATTTTCATACCCATAGCGCAATAGTGTTTTTCAAATTACTCTTCATTTTCTATTTTGAAGCGACATTTTCAGGTTGAAGATTCTAAAAAACTATAAGGATACGGATCGGCATGTTAAAAGGAGCATCTAATAATGGTATATTTATTTTAATGAAAAGTAACAATTGATATCTGACACTGTCCTATCAAAAACAAAGGCTATATATTCTGCCTGTATATTGTTAACACTGTTATAAAACGTTGCGAGGACAAAAAAAGTGTGAAGCAAGACAAATGAAATAGATCATTTAGTTCAAACGGTAAGCGAATGAGTGAACTTAAAATCAGAGAGAGGCAGGCACGATACGGAGAAAATTTTAGTAATAACTTGTGGAATAATCTGAGACACAATATTATCTGAATCAGCGGAAAATCACAAAGAGATCGAGGATTGCTACCGAAGAATAATGAGAGAACGAGGAGATTTAGGAGCGGAATCAATGTTCCCGAAGCGAACAAGTTTCTAAGTCTGATATATATTACGCAAGTTATAGATGTAGCTGTCATCAAGAAGGAACAGCCTCTTGCCAATCTTTTGTTGATTCTGGAAAAGACGGTGAAAGATCACAGATTTCAGCGTAATTTTTCAAAGTAAGTAAGAGAGTTAGAGAAAATCATCACGATCTATATCGATGTTTTCTCGACTGACTCGTTAATTCCCTGCCCGTTCCTTTTGTATCAGCCTTTTTCATCAGATCACAGTGGCCAATTGAAATCTACAATGCGATGTACGTCGCGGCACCAAAGGACGGGAATCCTTTCATCCTTGAAAAGAGCATAGACACAAGGAAGGCACTTTTTTTCATTTGTTCTATTAATTTCTATCGGATAGCAATAAATTCCATAGATCAAAACTTCATTTCCGTTGTCATCCAGGACGTGGTGATAGCATGCCTTCGAATGTTCTCTAATGGTGGATGTTTGTAAAAGTAAAGCTCCGAGGGAAGTTTGGCAACACAAACAAGCCTTCTGGATACATCTTTTGTTGTACACGATTGTTACAGGTTACGTTGTTTATGTTCGATTACGGTGTATCCAAGTAACGACTACTACGGTATGTCTTGTCATTCCACGATCGTTCTTAGGACCGCGAAAAGATCTGGTTAAAACCTTTGTTTTCTGTTATTTGCCATGCAAACCTCCACGTTCGGTCTTCAATTCCACCGAAGAAATACTTCTTTCTGATCAATTAATTAACTTCTACGTGGAGGTTAAACCCATCTTTTTGTTGTCATTGTAGTTTGCTCCTCCGTGTATTTTAAAAATTACGCATAGAAATATAATATCGATTGATACCTGACTACGAACTTCGGTGTTTGAACGACGCACGTTACCGCCTACATCATTATTCTATTACCCTGCTGTAATCTTAATTTTCCTGAACAGCGTAATAGCAAAATTACTTTGCACGAAATAATTGTGAAGTTCTGTTAATTGTTTAATAATTTAACGAGCCGTATCGAAGAAACAAGCTTCTTGTTAATTTTCTTGTTAACCTCATAACGATGTTCCATCGTGGATGAACGTGGATCGATCCCCGCGAGTGTCATTAACCGCTGAAAAGTTTCTGCTATTCAGACCTTTCTAAGACGGTCTAGTATCATCGATCGAATAACGTGACCATTTAAGACCCTCGATTTCCTTTAGTGACTGATTCCCTAGGTGTTTGTCGGTATTCGTACGAAACCAACGAAAATGTGAGTACAATTTATTCGCGTGCCACGGAAACGAGGTCGGCCGAATCAGCGGGAAATGAATTTTCTGCTGTTCACGGAGGAAAGGACTCAACTAGCTTTTGCTATCGAGGCAAGTAGACCGCACAGTAGCGCGATCGATCATAAAGATCAGGTCTAGGAAATACTCGTGTCAATCAACCAAGATGAAACGTTCCTCCTCCATTGGAACTCTTCGTTTATATGCAATGTCGTATGTATTACCGGCATCGGCGTCCAAATCGAGGTTTTGCTTTTAAAGGAACGCAATTTTCACGGAAGATCTAGCGTCTTTCGATATTTTCCATATTTTCGTATCAATATTTAATATCCATTCCTCGTCTGCATTCGGCTTTTGCGGCAATCTGGTATCCCTTTTTGCGTGAGACATACGAAAATGTATGAATTAGATTTTCTATTTCGAAATACGCGATGTACTTGGAAAGGTAAATACATCTAAGACTAAGTCAGATGTACATTCATTGCGAAGAAACTGCAGAAAAGGAAAAACTGACTTTTTCAAAGATCTATAGAACTTATGTTACACAGTTCGATGAAATTCCACCTCGTTGCTCCAGGATTTATAATATTTCAAACCATAGTCTGAATAGGAAACTTCAACTCGTTTCTGAAAGCTAAATTGATTTTTATCGACGAAGAAACGTTGTACTTTAACGTTGGAGAAATGCAAATCGAATTGTAATGTTGGCTAACGAACGTGTGGCATTAATATTCGAGATAAAAAAGAAAAAGGAAGAAACGGAAGAGGTTAGTAGATCGTAAAATGCAGGCTAAAGGAGCGATTGAAAACACGCCAGGCAGAGATGCTTCTAGTCGCAGTTGTCGAGAAGATGCAAACTCATCGTTGAGTGCATCATTTTTCCGGGAAAGGTATCTTTTCAAGGAGTCTCCAGACTTTATGGCGAGCCATCATTAGATTCACGTGCCTACAGCGTGGCAACACCGTCGATGAACGGGTTGTGACTTCGTCTGTTGAAACTTACGGTTATCCGATAAGTTCGACGGGAGTATAAACTCAAGAGACGAAAGGCCTCATCGTCTCTCCCGGTCTTTGCATCACACTCGATCAGTTCCTTTCAAGGATGAAAGATTCTTTTGTCCTCAACTATTTACCAGATGGAACTAAATTTACAGGGCAAATGTACATGCATATATCTAGGCGTCGTAAACAGCAGTTGTTTCCATAGCCGCGTTCAATCAGACGTTCGTTCCGAAGCAAAATCTCGCCTGCCTGCCTCTTTTTTATCGATGTCGAAATGGGCATTGACAGCGATTTACTGCGTTATAAATAAACGTGTTTTATTTGAACGATGATACGCCGATTGATGGAGTACGTACGAACTATGGGACGAAAGAACGAACAAGAACGAACTTGCATTCTCACTATTAATCCGAGGAAATTTTTTTTTTTAGAAAACTTGTAAATCGTATAATTTTTATAATGATATAATGGATCTTAAATCTCCTAAAAAGAATATGGTATATTTAGGTAGGAATTTCCATTTACCCTGACACACATTTTCTTTGCTAGCTAAAGGAGATTCCAAGGATCTTCAGAAAGGTCCGAGAAAAACGCTTGACTTCTCCTCAAGATTGAAGAATCAGTTGGACTCTGTCGACAGGATAGGACTGTTGTCGAAAGGGCGAAGATATCGTCTGTAAGCACACACAAAAACAAAACAATCGAGGATGAACAGCGACGTGCCGTAAAGTAGCGTTCCAGAACAGATGTTCTTCGAAAGGAAATCCATATATTTGGTTTTTTCTCCTTTTATTTCGCTCTCTCTCTCCTTTGCTATTGTCCTAGGAGCCTTCAGGGTTGCTTGAAATTAGATTTTTTCGTCACCTGTCTTGACCTTTTTTATGCAACAAATGGTCCACTAACTTCGAAAAATTATTTGTCTCTGTCAGTAATAGCTCTCTAAAGAATCTACTTAGTTATTAATATAGTAAGTTTATTCGATTATTCGATCAACTCGGATCTTTTTTACGAAGTTAACAAATTATTCTCCGTTCTTCTCTCTTTTAACTACCTGTGATTTTTGGATTCCCTTTTCTCTCGAACTGAATGGCTTCGAAATTGAATTTTCTAGTCGAATTATTTCGAGCCTCGTCTGATCCGCGACCGAATCCAGTGGGAATTTTCAGACGAATTTACACTTTACTATATTTCACCGAACGTAAATTTCGTGAAAAACAATTTCTGATCTCGACTTATCGCGCGTTTACCGTATGAATTTGCCAATTAAGTGAAAATTCTTATCATCGCACGTTTAATAAATCTTTTTATCTAATCAATTCGAATAATTTCGACTAAACATCATTATCAAACTTCGTTACATCTGACTGAATCATTTTGGAAATTCAATGAAATTAAAATTGATGATTCAAGTGATCGAACACAGCTATTTGATAATTTTCGTTTTATTTGATATTTATTTATGGCAATTCCTTAATGACTTTACTGACATACACGAAACACAATACATTTCCAATTACTAGCGTGCATTGTCGATTGCCAAAATTTTATTTGTGAACTACGAAATACGTCAAGCAGCTATAAAACTCTTAACATGTGGTAGCTTCGAATGATATCAATGTTATCATTCTAGTAGAGTAGCTACAAAAAGTAAAAGAAGAATTTATAAATAATTTCCCTTTGGTTTCTTTCACGATATATAGTATTGGAAACACGAAATACCTTCCGCTTTTTTATGTTTTGAAGTAACAGAAATATCTTTATTTGTCTCGTTTACGTTACGAAAAAATATCGCGGCGAACCAAATTTTCAGAGCAACTTAATATTTAATGTGCCTTTAAAACCGTATGCAAATATATCCTTTCCGCGATTTCATCATTCTTTTCTCCTTTGTCAGCATGTAACAATAAACGTGTGTTTACACAAAGTGGAACGACCGCTGATTCAATTATTTGCCCCAATTCTTTCGTTCGTCTTTCGTAACGGTCGTTTACCCAATTAACTTTTACATTACTAAATGACTAAGAGGACCAACGTTGGAGTTATCACGGGTTTCGCATCGATTTCAAGCGAAGAAAAGAATTTTAGTCATTATTCCCTTCCGTTCTCGTTAGCATATGTGCGAAGACCTTTTTCTTTTTATGCGGTAACCTATTTTTTTTCTTTCCATTGCTCATTTCTGCTCTCTTGTCACAGCAACGCACAACTTACTTCGAAACATAATATTACATCACACAAACAATCTCATAACGGTTTTATGGTCGATGAACATTTTTCTGAGACGAAAGAATGAAATCCTTTTCACAGTTTATTTTTTTGCAGCTACTGTTTATTTCGTGCATTTCTAAACCCTTTAAAGAATCATTCGCGTTTCAAAAATCTTCGTAACTCGGCTAAAGATGTTCTTTACGTAATTCTTCGTAAATGAAATTTTAATTTGGAACAAATTTTGAAAACACGAACATTAATTCCAATTGTTAGAAATTTCCATGAGATATACCTTTAAGGACAAGATTTTAATTAATATTTCGTTACAAATACGTCAATTATGTAAATCGAAGGAAAAGTAATGTTTTATTTACCTGCGATAACTACGACATTATAAATTAACGAATACTGATGATATTAATAAATATGTAAGACAAAGGTTGGATGATTAATGAACGTGAAAAGCCATCTTCAAGAATGTTTTTTTCGAGACCCAAGATTCTGTTTTTCTTTGGTCGTACAATAGCATATTCACAGAACCTCTTTGTGGTCAATCAAAACAATTCGCGAGCTTCTTAACGAGATAAAGTTTTATTTTACTTTGTTGGAACACGGCTAAGGGTTTGTTAAGCTCTATAAAGGCAAATAGAAAAGCATGTATTTCTTTTAAATAGAATTTTCGGCTGCGAATGTGTCAAGAATATTCTTTCTATGAGCTAGACGCGGACTTGAAACTACTTTTAAATAATATTAACCCGTTGTAAAAAATGAATATTACAATTTTTTGAATTACTACGAATTTGGTATTCTAGCTAAAAGTGTATTAAAACACGCAAGCGAATATTTTTTTCATATTTCTACGTATCTTGCTGTCGTTCACAATGTTACAATATTTTCATACGCGACGTAGAACGCAAATAATTTTAAAATTTTCACGTGTCGAGATTAAATCAAACACAAACGAATGGAACAAAAATGCATTGCATCTTCGCATAGCAAAATATGGACGAATTCAGGTAAAGCAAACAAAGTTGCTGCTGAATTTCGAGTCTTCGCTCCTCGATTTACCGAGTGTGTCTCCGATGTTTGTCATTCGAGGTGTTTCAATCATAAACGGGCAGGAAAGAGAGTTCGAGACGCGTCGCGAGTGACTTAAAAAGCAAACAGAGAACAGGGAGGCGAAAGCGAGGAGGAGGTGCAGGAGGAGGAAAAAAAAATAGGGGAGAACAACAAGGTGAAAAGGCGCGCTAAACGACGTACAGAGGGTGAAAGAGAAATGTGATAGAGAGAAAGGGGGACACAGGCAGACGTAACGACAAAGATACAAACCGGACGAGAAAGAAAAGGCTTTGGCACAGTTTTCCATGCCGACGTGACCTACTGGACTATCGATTCGCCGTGAAGGTTTTGGCAAGAGGAAGCGCCGCTTGATTTCGAAACTGAATGCTGTCCTACACACCATCAACCGTTTCTTATTGAATTCGAACTCGCGAGACTGCAGGATAGCCAGCATTTTTCCACTCGTTTGCATCGTGCCAACGATATATTTCCACCCTATCTCTTTACCCACCCCTTTCCTCCGTTCCGACTGTCCATCTATGTTTCGCGTCTACTCCTCCCCTTTTTTCCTCCTCCCCGCCTCCCTCCTTCTCTATCTACGAGCGTCTGCCTTTTTTCTTCTGACTGGCTGTGAGGTCCCTTCTACGGCGTTGCTCGAGGCTCGGGCATTGTTTCGCGATATCCGCGTATTCCGCGTCCCCTGGCTCCGCGAAACAAAGGGCCAACAATGGGCCCAGACGAGATTTCAACCGTATCTTCTTCTGTGTTACAAATTTCTACCCGCTTTTTTATCCTCTTTCTTCGCCTCCTTTCTCCCCCGTTCCCTCGTTTTCTACCACTAGCCTCTACCCCTTTCTTTTGATCCTATGACTCTGGATAAGGTGGGACACACGACCACTGAAAGAATTTTTCGGCGGTTGGAAGTCGATGCACTCTCTTTTCTCTCGTGACAGAGTCTCGTACAGAGGAGGGTTATTGCTTTCTGTATGTCCGTCTCTCTCTATATATATCTCTCGCTTTATCTCCGCCTTTCGTTCGTTCTCCTCCAACCTAGCTAAGAGACGGATCGAAACGAGCGTGTTTACATGGACTCAACGAGGTCATAAAGAATTGGAGATTTGTATCGAGAGTTGTTCTACGTGCTCGCCTCGAGATCCAGTCGTATTCGGTCACCACGAGACACAGGAAACACAGGTCGAGAGTTCTTCGCAGGATTTTGGACGATGATAGCTTAAAGCTGAAAATAAGTCTGAGGAGGTAAAGGTATATTTTATACGAGTACCACCTGAGATTTCAATTACACGCGAGGATTTTCAAAACTTTTATCGATAACAAGATGTAGTTGTTATACATTTTTCTTAAGCATACGGATTCGTATTTCATTTAAAACATGATTATAGGTATTTTCTTTTACCTTGAATATG
This sequence comes from Bombus flavifrons, assembly GCF_040668555.2. Lineage (NCBI taxonomy): Eukaryota > Metazoa > Arthropoda > Insecta > Hymenoptera > Apidae > Bombus > Bombus flavifrons. The sequence goes on along the minus strand of NC_138455.1, from coordinate 1,418,132 downwards.
TGTTCTATGTGACCACTATATCTGTAACACTCAATAATCAGGTCCATAAAATATTACTGAAAACCTTTACTGTTTCCCATTATACCACAAAACCACATGCTGCCAATCCATTTCACGTAAGAGTTCAACAAGGAAAGCAACATTACAATGCAACAACCAACTAGTAATAAAGACTTAAAAGATAAACGCCTCGTAAGAACAACGGTAAGACAAGAATGGAATAACTTCTGGCAAATTCACAACGCTTTCTTACATAAATTCAGCAGAAACATACAGGAAGTAAGCCCGGTTATGACTCTCACAGGACCAGACACAAATAACCAGACTCAGGCTAGGTTACTCCAGCAGTACACATTCGCATCTTATCAAAAAACAGAATCCTAAACTCTGGAAATATTGCAACACCATCGAACATCTGCTTTGCTACTGTACCAAATTCGAAGGTACAAAACGCAACTTAAAAATACCTAACAATATGCAACCATTTCTAACTTCTAATTAAAAGTAGAAATACGATGTAAAAATGGAATGTAAGTTTCGTAAAAGAAATAGATCTTTTCACCGCCTATAGAAGTATGAAACTGTACCAGTTCGCTAACTAACTAATAATTAGTTAACTACACTAACTAAGGTAACTGCAAAAAATTAAGCATGTAAATAGTATTTAAATATTCACATATTTATAGAATACATGTTATTGTAGTCACTAATACCTTATTAGAGGATGTGAATAGAGAATATGACAAGGAATAAATAAAAAGACTATTTTAAAGTAGATTTTTAGATGAATGAGAATGTTAGGGAAACATTAGAATGAAAAAGCCGCGAGTGTCAAATATTTGTACTTTACGACACGTCTTACACACGATGGTAATATGTTACACTCTTAATTATAATGATTTTTTGCATATGCATGACGCGGTTCTTCGTGTGGTTCATTTCTGTAGTTTATGTAAAACAATGCATAGATTCATTGGTGCAAGTATGTTATTTCTTTTCACTGTATGACTGCAAGTGAAGGCTGTGCTCTCGTGCTTTGTATCGAATGCTCAAACAAAAGTTGGAACCTCTATCTACTTCTATTAGCATTTTATTTCGGAGAATGTTTATCGATGAATGAATATTTGTCTTTGAATTTTAAGAAGCGATGACGATGAAACAACTTTGCTTGTTTTCTACGCGCAAAATAAATTCCATTGCTATTTCAATATCAACCAAATTAGTAGTATTCGGAAACTATCGCAATTTCAAAATTTTTTATTTCCAATGTTTACAGAGCGGATAAAAACGGAATAAAAATCATTAAGTTCCATGGAATTTTTTATCAGTGGATATATACTTGGGAATTTTCTTAAAATTCAATGTTATTTGAAACGTGGCTAATTTCATGATACTGGAATTAGAAATATGCAGGATCCGTATGATACGAAAAGTACGAATTCGATTTCCCAGTTCGACGAACACAAGTCACATTCTCGAAAACTCCTGAAGGGGAAACGTGCTTTATATAAGTATGGTTTCTCACGAAATTCCGTTTCCATAGCCGATGCTCGGAACGAATGAACGTTGAAGAGGGGAATGATTCGACCGGATCCAATGACGCGGAAGACGCAACGACGTGAGATATATTGGCTTCCATGGAACCTGGAATTACCGGTCGACGTAAGAAAACGAAATAAACTGAATTTTTATCACTTCTTCTTTCCTGGCATGCAGATCATTGCAAACCGAATTGCATCTCTTCTTTCAGAATAAACCGTTCTGATGTAAAATTAATTATATAAGGAATTCACTATTCTCATTTCACAAAATTTCTGCATACTTGTTTTCAATTTAAGCATATTTCAAGTTTAGTCGGAGAAAACTTTGCTTTTAAAGTAACAAAGTAATTAAATATTTCTCGTTGTTAAAATTTAATTTTTTTGTTCAACGTCAGGAAGTCCTCTAAAAAAGTAAAAAATATCGTAAACATCGTTTCTTACTTCGAGTAGTAGCAAATTACTTTTACCTTAAACGCTTATCTTAAATGTTCACCGAAAACCTGATTAAATCATTACGCACGTAACTGCTTGTAAATCAAGTAGAAGTTCCTAGTTTGGAACTTATCTGCCTATCTTAACTCATTTTCTAATTCACGGAGTTTTTACAATCGCCCAGATCGATACTCGTTAGCTGGTAAGCAAGTGCAACTGGCTCTCGATTAAAGCAATCGCTTTAGTTCCGCTGCGTAGTCAGTTGCTTCTAGCGAGATTCGTTCAAAATCGGCGTCTCGTGGTAAATTCTTATTTGCACGAACAAATCGAGAGATATAAAGAGCTCTCAGGTGTAATTTTTAAAAGTGATTTCTCCGGGGAATTGCGTGTACGTGATCGTCGAATGTCCGTTGTCGGATTTGCGAAAGAAATTATACCGAGTCGATTCAAACGCTTGTTTACATAGAATTCCGTTGAGGATTTGTCGGAATACCAAGTAGGAATTTCGTTTTTGATACGTTCATCCGATGTTTCTAAATCGGAGGGTCCGAACCCATTTGCAAGTACAAAGGCAAAAACGAAATCTGCGGTGAATTCGTGTATGCGGAAACACGAAGTGCACCTGTTTCTTCGCATAAAATGTATATCATTTAAATTGGCGAGAAATACCAACTGCAGCGTGTAGCACCGTATGATTCCTTCGAACTAATGCACTTTGCGATCTTACATGTCAGTATAATGCATTGCACGTGCTTTTTCCTATTCTTCCTGTTCGCGTTTGTTTGGATAATTTTGCACCTGGCGCTGCAGGTGCTCGATACAAGTCAATGTTTCACTAGCTGTAGCAGATGAGAAACACATTTATTGGGAAACCGATAATGTTATTTTATTTAAATTTGGTTTTCCTTCTTTTCGCATATTTCGTGACTAACAAATAGATCGTGAGTATTTATTCATTTATAGAAAATTTAAACGTGTAAAAGTTTACAAAATGCACGTAATATGCAAAAATATAAAAAAAGACATGCAAAGTGGTTCATTAGAACGTTTAATGTTTGGAATAAATTTCTATTCAAGTCTCATTTCTTTTGTTACGTTCATAAAAATATGAAATTGCTCTAACGTCTGCAGTTCATTAATCAGGTACTTTACCTTTTAACGTCATTGGAACAATTGAAATGGAAGAATGGTACAATGCATTACTTCCAAAAAAAAACAGTACATCCCAGTTTCACGCAGAGCTGCGAACATACGAATCTCTATCTAGATACCTCTGTCAACAATTCGGGAAACCAGCGTATCAACGAAGCCACGAGGGATACGATCGTTTGAATAGCCGCGAACAATTGCGGAGATTAAAAGTTCCTTGCTCTCTGTTCCCGAAAAAAGTCGTCATGTAGAGGGGCGAATGGCGGAAAAAGTAGTTCACCGCGCAGCAACGAAGGAGTTAAAGAAAAAGGACAGGCCAGCAAACGAGCAGAAAAAAGCATCGCGCGTAACAGGGAGGTCTAATTAACAAATGTACAAAACCTTGTCAAATCAGATGAAACCATTTCGCAGCATATTCCCATCTTCCATAGACTAACTCTTGCCCCCTCCCCTCCTCCTCCCTCTCTCACTCTCTGTCCCCATTTGCTCTTATCGCGACAGTCCAGATTTGGTGATTCCCTTCTCTCTTGCCTGGGCTTACCCCCTCGCTCGGAACGATCGTCTTTACACGCGGAGTGGAACGATAGAGGGTGACGTTGCGGTGCGGTGGAGAGAAAAAAGGAGAATAGCCGGAGAAAAACGTCGTGAACGCTGAAGTATCACGGATTTTCCTCGGGAGATCTCGTGGCCGTGGTAACGGGGTCGCGAACGAGAACGGAAGTCGACAAGGAAAACTGATTCGATCTGGTGCAATGACGCGGGAGAAACTGCGAACTGAAATGGACGAGCAGTTATCCCCCCCCCCCTTCTCAACTCGCTGCTCTCACTTCGTGTTTTCCACCATGCTATTTTTCGCAATCTCTACTATCCGCTGTACCGAAGGAAGTGTACTAAGTATCAAGGAAATTTTAACCTGTCGGATTATCGGGTTATTTGTGCGTCGAGAGGATCTCGTGTGAGAGCCACCAAAGAATTGTTTCGTGAAACACGAGCGGAGTATTTCTCTTAGTCGCGGTCTGATCTTCGGCAGACCACGATAACTTGGACCAGTACTAAAACTCTGAAACTTTTCATGCGCCCATGCTACTATAATCTTTTTCTGAACTTTCTTTGTCTGACGAAAATAACAATGAAAGAAAATAAAATCTCCGGCAGATGCTAAACATATGCTTTTCTTATACATGTTAGAAAATTATCTGCAAAAATAAATTTCGGACGTTTAAAAATGATCGCTCATAGCAGGAAAATGTATGGCGATTTACTTTTAGATATCTACAGATTTATATTACGATGTTCCGCTTCATGCAGAAATTTCCTTTCATTTTCACATCGCGCGTGAAAATCAACGAGTAATGTATTTACCGTTAATAAGACGCGTGATTTTGTTAGGTTTGGATATTTACAGAGCCCAGGCATATCAATGTTAACAGAGATAATTAATTTGAGAATCGGAGGAATTGTAACGATAACGAGCCCCCATTATTTTGTAGATGTATTAGGTTGTCCGAAAAGTTTCTTTCGTTTCATAAGGTGATAATAGATGGACAATAATTTCTGTTTTATATTATTTTATTGAATTAGGTATGATCCATTTCGTTATATTTCTATTATTATGTTCGTACATAATTCAATAAACTAATATAAAACAAAAAACATTGTGCGTTTATTATTTCTTTATAAAACGAAAGAAAATTTTCGGACAACCTAATATATTTTTAGTTATACATACGTTGCATTTTGTCAAGTTTATAAACTTAACAGATAACAATTTTGTTTACTTACGATGAGTCATTTCGTTACTTAAGCTTTCCGCTTGATGGTATTAAGAATATCATAGCATAGAGGTGGGAGTGAAAAACGTTAAGTAAGCTTCAAAAAGTCTCGAGAGGAAAAATCGTGTTAGGCGACTAAGTGTAGGTATATCTTAAAAACCGACAAATTCCGGCACAACGGTGAGAAAAAAACACCGAGAGGAAAGCTTTTCGTCTGGCATTTTTATTTCGTCACACATCTCTGATATATTTGCCTGGACTGAACCAGATCTTCTTACGAAACGAAAACTTTAGTTCTCTTTGTAGTATTTCTGTTGCCGACCCGAAGGAATGATCGCGGTCTCGCTACTTAGAAGATATCTTCCTAAGTAACGTTTCGTAATAGCATGGATTAGTGTTCTTGTAGTTTCGCGGAGACAGTAACTGTTCGCATTGTTGCGATGCGACATTGCGAACTGCCAACTAAAACCATGCGATTATTCCAAAATCTCCTTACCTAGTGTCTCGTATTTTTTGACTTTGATGTTTCTATTCCACAAAGACTGACAATCGTAAAACTGTAATTTATCATAAAACTGTGTTTTTCATTCATCATTATCAAAACTTCCGACGTTTATGCATTTATGAGAAATTAAAATGAGCGAAAATATACAAAATATCTAAAGTAAAGTACACTCGTCATAACTTAGAGGATGAAATAAATTTCTATTAAAATTAGATAGATGTCTTTATAAATAAAAATATTTGTATTGTAAGCGATCGAAAGCATTTTTGGGCTGTTTCATGGTTAAATAAACTCACATCGATGGAATAACGTAAAAGAGAAATCACGTAACACAGGATAAAATTTCGAACTGCTACTTCGCTAGTACCGTTTAATATCATAGCATAGATCTCTAAGGGATTTATTTCAACCGGAGCCAAATCCAAAAGAGTATTTGATCCTCTTTGTCAGATTGTACTGCAACCTCGGGGAAAAATTGTTCTGGAACCTATCACCACGGTATATCCCTTCCCTCAATCTTGTATTCCAGTTGTTTTATCTACCTTCGACAAAACTGCAAACACCAGTGAAATCTTATTACAGATTGCGTTAACGAACCAGCGAATTTTCATGCTTTAAATTATGTCGACACTATCAGAAAAGGGTAGAGTAACAAGTCGGAGAAAAATTATCTCACGGCTGCACAGACATTTACATTTTTATCTCGTCGTAGGTCTCTAGAAGATTTATCTTGGACCGTCCTAGATTCGCGAACAATTCGGGGAAAAAGTTCCTTTTTCTCGGCGTTTTTCCTGCACCGCCGTGCAATGGTTACAACGTCGCGAGAGTTGGCAAACAGAAGCCGACTGGTTTAACCGATAAAGTTCTGTAATAGCGTGGATTAGAGTTCCAAGCACTTCTCTTCACGGGCGAACAGTCCACCCCACGACAATTACCGGAAGTGCCTGCAAGCGCGCTTGCGTTCGTTCGGATGAATATTGGATCGCCAGATTTGGTAACTTTTACGCCTCGAGTGGCACCCGTGGGTAAAATAACTTGGATAACGTTTAAAACGATTGTGTTGAAAATCAGCTAGTCGCTACAAATCACGGACGTAACGCTGTTATCGCGATTACTACACCAGCGACTTTATAGCGTATACTTTTATAGTGTGCTAATTATTGAGTGGTCAGCGATTGTCGACTTGGCTAAACAGAAATGTGCAGCAGAGAAAAAGTTTGACGTAAATTAATTTTTAAAACCGTTCAAGTACAGAGACTGAAAATGCTAACGATGATGTTATAGAAATATTTGCGGATAATTTTTCAGAAATATCAAGTCATGGATATCATAGATATTTATTTCATTTTTCCTTTATTCCAAATTTTTATTAAAGAAAGCTTCTATTTTGAACAAACCATGCATTCCTATTTGCAACAAACGTGAAATTGTTAGGAAGGCGATAATGTTTTTCAGGGGAAACCTCTCAATAAAATTTATTTCGAACCGCCTTTGCCGCGGCAAGTTTCAATGCGCCGGTAGAATTTATATAAAGAATTGAAAACGTTTTCTACACGCGATAACTCTTCTAAAGACGGTTCCGTCTGTTCAACTTAAAACCACATAAGATGCAATATACCTTTTCTCTTCCTTCCTTTTTCGTTCAGCTTCCACTTTAAGGAGACGCATTTTATTTACTCTAACCGATAGAGTTATATACCACAATGGATTAAGCGCGTTTAGGCTTCTTCACCGTTTAGAATCCATATTCTATGGGTAGACAGTAGGTAAATAACATTGTTACAAGACGGATAATTGAATTTCTTCTCTAGCGATAAAATTAAATCCAGAGCAAATTTTCTGGTTATTACCTTGATAATTTAATTCTGACAAAGAAAAATCTTGGGAATGTTATATCGATTCTCTTTCTTTTGTTCACTTTTTCCTAGGATATGGCGAGGCTACATTTCACAACCTAAGTGTTGAAAATCGCCCCGAATTTAAGATCCAAGAAATTCAGATCTTTCTACGGTAGGTGTTACACGCGATTATAAATGGTAGGATATTAAGCAAATTCTTAATCAGAAAGTTCTGTCATGGAATTAAAAATTAATAGACACGAATTAATTTCAGTCAGATTAGCAGATACAGTAATTTAAATTGATTTTGATAAGAAAGGAAAGGGCAAAAAGTAATTATAGACGTAAAAGTTACAATTTTGCCATTTCGAACAATGTACCAGCATCGTCGTTACGTTCACGAAATTCGTCGAAATTATATACACCAACAATGGTCGAGTGAAATCCCTTTCAATTGTTGCGAGAACAATTATTGCATCGCTTACCGAAGTACTATCGAACCATGAAACATTAGAGAATGAGCAACAACGTGCCGGAAGTGGAGGTTGCGTGCACACAACGATCTCTAATGGAACCAGAAATTAAATCGCAGGATTCGAGTTATACCACAACAATCACATCAACTATAGATAGTATTTTCATCGATATTGGCGATACAGTAACAGCCATGATATGACCACGTGATACAAATCGAGCGCGATGGTCTATGCTTCAAGATTCAATCCATTTAAACTAATTGATATATCGTAGTGTTTCTTGGAGTTGCTAAAAGAAACTTAATAACTTTTCAAAATTTTACGAACTTTGCGATACTTTACGAAAATATTACGTAATTTTAGATTAAATTGTAAAAGAACAATAGAAAAACGACGAGAAATTTTACAGAGCCTAAAATCATTAATTTATTACTAAAAAAATATGCTTCTAACCGATAACTCATACCTTCAGCTATGGCGAACCTCTAAAACAAACTCGACCACAATCAAAGGGAATAATCGATCTTGACGAGTACCACTACGTTCACGTGGAAGGTTTGAAAGAAAAATGCAAGTTCTCGTACGATTTTACTCCCGCAAGGAACTAATCGCACTAATTTTTCTATGAATGCTCGGCATTCCTAACCACCTGGCGTGCTATTCTCTTTCCGCTAAGATAAAGAGAGCCTCGGCATTCAACTTCGTGCATTAACGTCAGAAGCAGGCGAGGCAATCCGTTTGCATTTCGCACATAGGCGTCGCTGCACGTTCGATGCTCGTGGCTGCTGCTGTTGGCCTCTCAAGAAAAAAGAACTAGGGGTGGTGGAAAGAGGGAAGAACAAGGTGGATATCTGGTCGCGAGTAAGTCGGAAAATCGATCCTCGCCAACCAGTCGGTCGTTCCGCGTCTCTTGGTGACTGTTTCAGAGCCACGGTGAAATATGGCATTAACGTTCTGCTCCATTGAGGATCGCGTACTGTTTTTCCACCCTCTGTTCTCTTTTTTCTTCCATTTTTTGTTCTCCCTCGAACTGCCATACTCGGTCCAGCGTCGAGAGATCAATTTTTCTCGTGTAACTGGTGTAACCGGTGGCGGACCACCGCTGCGCCGGACGTTTCAGTGTTATTGGTCAAAAAGTGCCGGTGTAACGCGGCCGTAACAACAGGCAAACCCAACTAATATCGTTTCGAAACCTCATGGAAGGAGCTGCCGCACGGCTGTCTTCTTTTCTTCTGTACCTCTTCAGTCCGTTTGTTGAACGTATTGTCGCGGTCGAGCGGAAACCATCGTCTCCACACATAGAACGCTGTTATTTTTTCACGATGATAAGGTCGATCCTTTTTTTAGAAAAATTACATAACAACATTTTTAACAACAGTTTTAGAATAGAGCGAAATGTTGAGCATTATATCTATGCATGACAAAACATACGGAATTTGTTTATGTTGAAAACATCTGAACGTATCAGTAAATTTACAACATGCATACCAGTATAGGAAATTCAAACATCGACATGAAAGTGGAAAATATCTGAGGACTTGCGGTAAATAGTTTGTTTTTATAAGCTTTGTCGGTTATTTGAAAGTCAACTGATAGTTTTAATATATTTGATATAATATGTGTAATCTATAGGGTGCTTAAATATAATTGTTCTAACTGTAAGTTACTCCGGGGATATTTACTTTTAGAGTATAAAACATATGAAGTAATACGTTTTAATTTGTATGACTAGTGCACTAGTGGAGTTACTATACTAAATGCACGTATTATTGTTTCGAATATTATATTATCAATATATCGTAGTTATCAACTTCCAAGGAGGCTTCTACGCGTTAAACTTGATGACAAGCTATTATTATCTTGATAATTTTAGATATTGATTACTGCGGAGGATCAATAGCCATTATGATGCGGTGGTTGATGGTCGTTGACAGTGAGTCATAAGGGATTTACGAGGCGGTATAAACTACAGAACTTCTGTGCCTCGTACCACGAAAAGCAAGGAGAGGAAGAGGGATAAAACTCGCGATTGCTAGATTGTAATCTTCGCCCATAAACGGCACTTTATCACCAACTGCCTATTATATCTTCTAACTTTTTGGACTAAGGGAACAAAATGTTCTTCATGATTTTCTTCGTCTGCTAATAATTTCTTAAAAATTTATCAAGGAATTTAATTAGCAATTAACTATTAACTAAACATTCGCGTCCTTATAGAATGAATCATTTTAAGTATGATATTCACCGTGATTTTTATACTTTTAAGTTAAATAAATTATCATAATCAGTTAATTTCTCCTTTGTAAAATAAATTAATTTTCTTGACGGAGACACAATAGGTGTAAAATCCTACGATATTTCACTTATAATCGTATAATGGAAACCGCAGCTATGTACGATGAGACGCGAAATTTTTGTCTGTTAAGTTAGTCATTTGGCGAACTTTGTTCCCTGAAGTTCTGGCATTCGCTTTTAGCGAGTCGACTACTCTTTGCGAACGTTCATCCCCCTCTGTGCAGCTTCGTTTACTGCCCTTAGCAGTACACTTAGACGCTGCAATATAGTCTTGTGTGTTTAACTATCTTTAGCCGTTACTGTTCCAAGTTTTCAAATGAAACGCGAGCTTCGATGGAGTGGAAGACAGTGTTCGCGAAATTTCCACACTTCCGACGAACGACATTTACAGAACCCTCTACGCGAACCCGTGGTTTCTTGATTAGACATTTAAACCGATAACGAGGTGAGCGTTGAGTAAAGAAGAAATTTTCCCCATTCTAGCAAGTAGCATACAAGACGGATCGAATGTGTATCGAGCAAACTCGGATTTTAATTAAATCCAGCAGTAAACGTAAACTTCAACGAGTTAGTTGGTCTATTATCTGGCGTCGTAGCGTGTTTCACATTTGCAACGCAGTGATATTCGTTTATTCACACATGCAAATGTTATTTCAACCCTTTAGAACGCTGTATCGTTGCTTTGCTTTAACATAGTGGCACATCCCAACAAATTTCAAATTTGCTTTTATCGAATAGAAGGTCGAGAGTTATGTTTCTGTTTTTATTATGTAAAACGGTATATTTATTATTTCATCAGTTTTGCGTTGGAAGGAAAACTTATTCTTATGCCGTTATCAACCTGCCGTTAGCTTAACAGCACTGGCTGATCTTCAGTTGTTTTTGTGACGCTACAAGTGGAAGGTCGTACTGCTTTTGCGAAAAGTGGCGTATTTTATGTTAAGACAGCCTTATAATGTCGTTGTAACGACTCGCCAAGATTTCTTTGTAAATTTGAAAACGCCTCTCCTTTAGAGTTTACATTTTTTGAGTTGTGCCATTATGAAAGCAAAGCAGCGATATAACACGAAAGTTACAAGGTGAGAAATTGCGTTTAATTATAATTTCTATTCTTACAAGCAAATAGAATTCTGGTTAATATTTGTCGTGTCAGCATACAAGCAATTCAGAAGAAAACAATACAGAATAATAGGATAATATATATCTCTGGGGGTAGTAAAAATTGTAATAAAATTGTTTCGCAAATTCTCGGTTAATTGTAATGCTATAAACCATACCAGATTGATATAGTAATGGTTTAAGTGCGCTCCCGGACAACGATATTTATCTATTCATTAAAAGTGCCTGCGTATTTTCTATACACTTTCGACTGAATTGGTGAATATGGAGATTATAATTACCTATATACACAATTTCTCATTGCAAACCTGTTTCTGTCACCTAACCTAACGTGCCACCTCTGTTCTAATAATGTTTTATTCATGAGCAAAGATTTCCGCTGCAATTTATAACACTCTGGCGGACCAGTTTGAGTAATGTTTTCAAGAGGGAGAACAATAAAGAAACAATGCAAATGTAGGTATTTGCAAAGTACGTCCGCTTTATGTAATTCTTTCCTAATTGTATTAGAGAACAATTCACGTTATTTGCCGATGTTTATACTCGCTTACAATCAGATTAATTAAGTCGATATCGTTTGGTTATAGATGATCACAATAGCTCAAATTACATTTTCGCCATATTACTTTTAATTACCAGATATATCATTTTAATTTTTTGCATAAAATAGAGAATAGAAATGAAAATGAAACATTCAAAAATTTAATAATTTAACACAGTTTGTTACGGATCACCATCCAACGATACAAGTTGAGAATTAACATTAAAATTAATAGAGAGATTGAAAACCTCTGTCCATGAGGTATGAGACTTCTTTCCATAAAAGTAGAATTGCACACATCGAAATGTGTGAAGCAATTAAAACTTTTACGTCAGCTTACAGACTGTTGAACAAAAAAAAGGACTAAGTTGGAAACAGGCTGACAAACCTTGTGAAAATATTTCTGTTTCGCGAATACATTAAGAACATAAATAAAAAAACAATTAAAAAACACAATTTAGCAAAGGCAAAAACCTCTTGAAACCTATAAATCCTTAAGTAGTCTTAAATTATCCTACATGATCATGTTCTAATTACGTACAATTATTTGACAACGCTGAAGTTTTAAATTTATTGGCAACAAAAAATCCTCAGGACTTAGCGAGACTCTAAATCTCTCCCATTCTTAATTTTATGCAAATCCGATGATTCTAATCTAACATAAATCATGAATGAGAATGAAAATGTTAAGTGATCAAGTGTTTCACTGGTTATCGTCACAAATTATTGCAGCAACACTTCTTTTTTATCTTCATTCATCTAAACCTATTTGAGTGTTTCGAATTAATTCAGATACCCTATATATAGACAGAAACGCAGAACAACGAAAATATCTGTGCAAAATTGTTTTTGCTACTGACAGAACTTTACGGAATTTAATTTGCCACATTTAACTAGCTGACTGGAACTACGCGATTTCCTCCCATATCTGGCAATTCCGGGAAGGAGGTTTGCATTTCTTTGCTTAATTACTATAATCGCAACGCCGTTGCTGTGGATAAGGCGGCAGAGAAGATGGAGGGAAATTGCGCACGGAAGGAAGAACGCACTGCAAAGTTCAACGTAATTATCTCGCAATGCAACACATCGTTAAATTCATTTCGCTAAACTGCGTAATATCATTTGCATTACAGCTGCAGTCTCGTACCAAATTAGAATCTTCGACGCGGAATTTGTCAAGCGATTACACATCGATGACGCTTTCCTATTCAATTTTGGGCATCGATCCAACCGAATGTTCCTTCCGCAAACCTCGTTGCAAATGTCCGGATCGATTCGCGAAACTTCATCGTCGGTTAATTGAAACCGAAACGATTTTATTTAAGAGGATACCGTGAAGAGTCGTTGCTCCTTGTAAATCTCAATCAAATGGCAATTTAGCGCAGTATGTCTACACTGCGGATGTTTATCTCGCTCACTTTATTTTTGTTATGTCTTTGTGTAAGGTTATTCTACCCGCACACAACACGCTATTCCTCCACATACGAGAAAATGTATCTAGCTCAACTATTTATAGTGCTTTCGTTCCAACCTGTAACACGCTCCATGTAATATCATTTATTGATACAAACAGCGTGAAAAATACAAATTCCATTTGAGTTTTATACGGCTCTATTTTTATTTGCCTGCGCGATGTATAATTTACAGTGGATTTCCAAATAAAGTGCACCTTTCACGTCAAAAGTAATACGATTTAAAAAGTGCAGCAAAAATTGAAGCCTGAAAGTGAACTGAAAATCCAGATTAATGATTTGCGTATGGAATAAATTCCATGATTTACAGAAATTACGCGATCTTAAATCTTGTATCTGTTTCGTCAATTAAAGAATTGCCTGATGATGTCACTCATCAACAGAACGTAGCATTCTGTTCGGAAATTATCATCGCTATATATCTTTCGTATCGATCACGCAGTTTTGTAAATGCGATTGATAGTAGAAACGTCATTGTCGTAAAGTGGCGCCACTGACAAAATTCTAAAGTAATATCCGTAGCCACGGGGTGAAATCTCGCCGGTGCACCACGACGACGTTGAAAAGCGTTCGATGATTTATTGCTTCGGAGATAGACTCGTGTCTGCAACAGCAGTAGGAAGTCATCGGAAGAAGAAATTTCGGGGGTACAGCGTCGGTAGCGAAACACGAGGGTGAAAAGGGTGTCGAGTAATATGTTGCTGTCAATAGCCAGTAAATTGAAAACCGTTGGCTACGAATCTAGCTGTTACCATAAACATAATTCGAACTTCGACACATCTAGCTTCTGGTAAACTGATTTTCCCGACAATCGATGCTATAATTAACGAGAATTGATACCATTTTACTCCGTTCATACATGCTCTGCTTTATGCATTATTGTTCGAAATATGATGATTTTTGTTTATTCGATATTTTAGAAACTACGAAATATCTGCTGAATGTTAAGCGTATTTCAATTTAGTGTACGTATACTGTTGGATATGAGTTTCTTGATGATGCAAATCTACAGTCCAACTGTGATTTACGATGAATTCCAACAAATCGAAGTTAGTTACACGTTTGTTTATTGTATATTTTACGAACGATTTTATAAAATAACATTTTCGAGAAAATATACTAAACTATTTGTAAGCGTTTTTCTCGAGCACTACAAACTTCAGAACATTTTGCACAGCGAAAAGTTGGCAGATTTGTCGGAAGATACTGTTTTGTTACGTTTTGTTACAACTGTTAGGATGGTTAAATCCCTTTTTAAACTCGAAGAAGTCATTTTTTGCGAAACTATCGGTGGAATGTCCTAAAACTAGAAAACTTACGGACAATAAAAGGAGAATCTGCTGCGAAAGTGCATCGCGATAGACGAGCGCTCTCGTCAATTCAATTCTTTTCAGACTTGGAAGAATTGCTCTTTCTATTATCAGGAAGAATGAACGCTACTTTTGCGCAACAGTGAATCCTGCTAAAGTTTTTGTCGCGAAACGAAACCTAACGATAACAGTTTTACATTTGTTTTACAATTACAAATACCGTATCTCGTTGATAATACGCGAATAAATTTGCATAATTTAGTATAATGGAAGCTAAGAAACTGATAGATCATGAGACAAGAAAAGAAGAATTTTTAATCACATATGAATAGAAACATAAATTGAATTACTATCCATTACCAGTTAATATAAAATATCAATTTTCAAATTCTAGGTCTTAAATAAAAAATTCGAAATTAGAAAATTCGGTCAGACTGAAAATTTTAAACTAGAATTAAATTAATAATGTACTCGAGTTATTAAAAAAAAGGGTATGAGAAATTGGCGAAAATAGAGGTAGCAATAATTATAAGTGAATTTAAAGTAACAGAAATTACAGAGCGAAAGACGGAGTACGATGATCAAGTTTCCACAAAATCATGAATGCTCGACGAAAACGACATTAATTTAATGAACTTCACGGAGTAATTAAATTTCCTAATCACTCTGACTGGCGGATATCTGGAAAAGGATTTTAGTTGACGATGATCAGACCGAGGATAAACTTTCTCTCGTTCACTCGACAGGAAAATCATGATGCAATTTCCAGTAGCCGTCGTCTAAATCTCAGCAACACTGTGTGGGTTTTGAAACAAGCAATTTTCGTAGCATCACCTCATCATTCGTCGTCGATTTGATAAACACTTTAAATAAACCAAACTCGGTTTTATCTTCGATTTTATCGGCCAAACATTTCACATAAAATTTTGTACGATGATATTTTTTTCATAATATCTATAAATTATTATAAAACAGAAATTCGGAAATTGTGAAAGAATTATAATTCTTTGAGGAGTCACTACACAATACCTTCGCGATTATATTATTAAAATTCGTTTGTTATTTTTCCTCGTTGTTTCATTCACGGCGAAAGCTCGTTGAATTTCTCTCCGCTCATTGAATACACCTTTTATCAATTAAAAATTATCCAGGTTGGTTTACTTTTGTTTTCTTTGCCTCGGTATTAAATGTATGATGCGCGAAAACTGCGACAAAAACCTGTACGCGCATTTTATTTAACCGGCTTTCTATGATATATTATCGTCCAATTAAATAATGGAAAGATCACTTTCAATGGAATATCTCTCTCTTGAAAAATAATATCCTCCTCCTACCTTATTTAAGTTTATTAATAAAGTTAATGTAAAAATTTTCTGCCGATTTGCTCAATTTCATTCTTTTTCGGGTGAAACGTATAAACTAGATTTCATGCATATTTATAGAACGAAATCCCTATAGTGGAAGATCAAATTATTTTCTTTATTCAAGGAATGCTCAGAACTTGTGGATTTTACATCTTTTAAGAAACGAGATGAAATATCACGTCGTTCGAAAAATTCATGACACAATTTAAGAAAAATTTAAAGATAATCTACTTTTATAAGTACAACAGTGTAGATTGAAACATTGTTTTATAATATATCACGAATTCCATATTTTTCCTATGGATAGGTTGTAACTGTATAATTTTAAAATAATTCATGTAGGAGAAATATGTTACCGATGTAAAATTTATTTCCATGCAAATGTTTATCAAAAGAACAGTATATTTTAGTATTGGAGAATGCAAAAAGAAATACTGAGCGCAACAAAGTTTCACGAAGAAGATGTAACGTTCCCTTTGCAATTGCACCAAGGAAATTTTATGCTCTCCGCTGTCACATTCACGTAGTACATCGCCACAGACACGAGTCGCTTTCACCTTGTATGCATCTACATCTGAAACAGCCGAGATTTATGTCAAATGGATCGCGTAAATGCATTTTCTTTCACGCTCGAGTTGATTTCCCTTTTTTCTTTATAGCTGATTTAAGCACCATAGAATAAACTCCTGTTCACCAATAACAATTCAAAAGCATCATTAAAAGTATTTGGAACAAGTTCGATTCTGTTTGGTATAACAGGTGAAACCAGGATCGAAATTAGCGAACTTTCAATTGTTTTGCGATAATTAACAGAAGTTTACTATTTTCTCTTCTTTTTTCTGCAAAGAAGAAGGAACGCTAATAGCAACGAATAACGGAACACTTTTTCGTTTTTCTCTGAAATTAAATTTTCCACCATATACGATATAAGATTTTCTACTGCATCCTTCACAATATTCTTAATGGATATTTATTTCCAAGAACGAATCTAGCATTTCTTTTCTCGAATCGTATTTCTTTATCCTTCATTTTATTTCAGACGTACTAACAAGAACAAAAGGCAATCGTATCTCTCGAATATGAAGTATAATACAATCACTATTTGACGATTCATTCAATCAAATAATGAACCAGTACGAGTGAGTCAAGTTAAATCATGTAATTTCTTCGATAAAAACGAGATGACTGTTTCGTTTTTATTAGCGAATGTTGTAAACACAATAATGGATTTAATTAAAAGAAAAGATATATATATATATATATAGAGAGAGAGAGAGAGATAAAACGAATTCTTCTGCAAATATAGAGTTAAATGTATAACATTTAATAAGAATTACTTAAGATTGTTTAAATGTAATTCTTGGAAATGTTTAATTAACAATAATCGTGGTAAACCATTTTAACATTTGGCACTCTTTTTGTTTTCAATGTATTATTACCGAGTCAGGAGGTGAAATAAAGGTTCGAGAACTTTGCAATATCCTGCAGATTCCAAAAGACGTGTATGTGATGTCTTGGTGAAAATTCTTCTAGTTCCCATGAGACCATCGTAGCACTAGATGTGTTCAAAATAACACGGTCACGTCAGACTGTGTTTCTCGAGTTTACGATAACTCGAAGACATTTATTCGCCATTTCCTACGTAGCTCCATGCAAGAAGTTCAACATATTCTTTCATTTGTTACAAAAATGTTCATTATCGACGAAAATTTCTCAGTAAAAATAAAGTCGATATTTTTTACTTCAAGAACTCTTTTTTATTAGAAACTCAAATATTAGAGAGGGGTCTAGACCAAAAGAAATATATTTGCAAAAAGAACGAAGACCGATTGCGCTCGATGAAAATGAGAAACATCATATCCGATAAAACAGTTTCGTCAAAGCGTGTCTATTTTGTGCGTGTAATGATTCTATTGAATCCATGACGGGCGATGTACGGTTAATTGAATAGATCTTTACAGAGAATTGGAAGTAGAAGGTTAGGGAGGAAAGGAACTTTGTGACGGTGCCAATTATACGATGAAGATTGTAATCGATTCAGGATAGCTTTCGCGCTTTCTTAATAGAGGAAATTTTAATTTGTAATACCCTTTGTTGCAACAACACCGTCTACGAGCATTATTTGTTATGGAAATATGGTCTAATGATATTTCGTGCGCATAATTTTCAAAGCAGAATTACTTGAAGTTAGCTAACTCGACTTCGTTTGAGATTCTCAAAACTATTCAATCTTTAACAAAGGGATAAACTTTATATCGCATGTTTGTTAAAGGAATAGAGAAGATCCAAGAGGAAAGTGAAATGAATACGAGGGAAATTATCGAGAAAGAAGACACGGATTGCTAATGAGATAATTCAAAAGCCTTTCCTATTTAAATTAAACACGATACTCGATGAAATGACAGCGAAGAGCATTCTTTGGCCGTGGTGTTAAGGGGGAACAAAAGCAAGAACGGCGCTGACGCAGGTGTGACAAGTAATCGAGTTCTTTCATTTGCTCCTTAATTGAGCTTACATTCCGCAAAGTACGTTGTAGACAACTGGCCGCCATCGCGGTCGGTATACCAAGTAACAGAAGTTTTAAATCAATTTCTTTCTTTGGAGTGCGGTTTTCACGCTGCAACTCAACCCGTAACGAGTTCTGCGGCCTCGTAATCAGTTTAAAGGCGCGCTCCGTGAAGAACACTTTGCGCACATACATGCTCTCTACGGTTTCTTTCTTGCACGGGCAGACGTGTTTCCTTAGTTCTCTCGACACTGCTAATTCTTAAATAGTGACAAAGCGTTGGAGAAACATTTCCTCCTATTTCTTAAATTCTACCCAGTACAATTTCGCGACAAAATTAAATCTTCTGCTTCGAATACCCTTCCAATTTTTAATTTCTACACCCATTCTACCATTGCCGATTTTTATACGTTTTAGGGAAGAATGCTTTGATCGTGAACGACAAACTAGAAATAATCAAGCAATATTATCCTTTAACAAGCGAAGTTTGTCAACGACGTTGGGAATTTGTGTTCTGGGATTCTCTTTATGCATCGTATATTCAGTGAATTCTTTTCCCATAGCGATCCAACTTTGTAACATAACGCAAAGCTACGCGATGTACACGACAGCAACTATTTGCACTTTTTACAACATTATTTTCGTTGTATCGCGCTATAAATTGAATTACTAAACTCGTTTAAACAACGACACAACAACAACGTTGTACCTCACGCACCGCTTAATCGTTTGGTTAACTGTTTTAAGAAACTTGTCTCTGATCGATGTCAGCTGACAACTGGTTCAGAGTAAACTTGAATGGAATTCTTTGACGCAGCGCGTAATTTCCAAACGACTAATCGACCAAAGCATCGTAGATCTGAGCGTGGTATTAACGATTCATTAAAAGCAACAATCGGAAATAGCGTATTACAGGCGGCGGTCAGCAATGTGTGACGAGCTTCCGTGACGTTGCGTGACAAGCTACCCCGTTAACACGTGTTAAACGGCCGTGAATGAACGGTTCCGTCAGGGCGGTCCGCTTTCTGTCGCGAAAACGTTTGCTCCGGACTCAATTAGCATGCTACAGCAGTGCCAGCCGACGGATAACAAAACGATAATACAGTCGAGTAATTTTGACCGCCGCTTAAACCGCGTGGTGGTTTAATAAACGAATTCGCGAATATACCGATTATCGACAGTCAGCGTGAATTTTAACAAAGCGAAACCAGTCTCCGATATTTCGGCCAGATATCGACCGTCTATTAACTGATACTGATCTTCTTCCCCGAATTCAGTCTACGAGATTACCGGGACGATCTTACGAAATTGAGTTTAAATACGGGTCTTTTCATCTGTGTCTGGATTTTGGCATTAAGTTGACCATTCGTAGGAATTGTAATAAATAATCTCGCTTGTTCGGGAAACCAGAAGACTGGCGCATCTGGAAAAAATCGCCAATTGTAAAATGTCTGGGAGAATGAACTTGAAAAGTGATTATATTCCTAAATTCTTAAATATCACAAATCATTGAACAGATTGAAGAAAGTTTAAAAAAAGAAGATTATCTTTTGACTTTCCTGGGAAAAGATAAATATTGACAAGGATTATTTAACAAGTAATTATTTTACGAATAATACCACAGACCAGGAAATCAATTATATTTTCACTAAAAATACTCACGTTGTCTACGCTCCATAACCTTCCGAGGAATGAAATTCTTCGTTTCTGGGAAAGATCTATTCGTTTCTCTAACGTTCGCCGGTGAACACTACATCAGCGAGGCAACTAAAGACATTTCCGGGCGAATTCCTTGGAAAAAGTCACGTTTCCATGCTAACCCGTTGTCATACACCGGAAAATTCTCGAGCGAATCAAACCGATCTGAAATTGGCCTGTAAATCGACGGGCAGGTCTGAAACGACGCAGTGAAACCGATTTCTAGGAAAATCGCTGACAGATGACATGCTCTCTTTTTCCTGGCGTAATCCTGATAGGCTACTGGTGTAGGACGTAACCTTACAGACTATTAGTTTCCACGAACCGTTACTTTGTGTCTAACCGAACATGAAATATTGCTAGAAACCTAGGTCCACTTCCTGGCGACCTGTTGTGTTGCGAAAGACTCGGTACGCCTAGATATTAAGCGGCCAACGTATGTTCAAAAGCTTGAAAAATTCTTAATCGACCTTCAACCGAAAGAGAGCTTCTTCAGCGCGGTTTAAAAAAATCCCATTAAACATGTCCCCACGGAAAAATGGCAAAATATACTCGTCTTACATTCGGAAAATATTTTCTGTTATCGCGCGAATTATGCGGTTCAAAAGCTGCACTATAAAAGGAGGTGTTAGCAAGATAAACGTTTATTTATTCAGTGAAGGATGTAAATTTCATGTCGAATACGGTAGTGAACACTTTAAATGGCTGAATAATCTATTTTAGCTTTTAGAAACTTCACAAGACAAAGCTAAAATTATAAGTGTACTTTTCTATGCTTGAAAAGAATGAAATAAGAATATTTTAGAAGATTTCAAGTCGCTTTTGGTACTTATGGGATTTACCATTTCAACCCCTCAGTTATATTTTCATGGTACAAGATAATTTATTAATTGTTCTGAAATATCCAACTAAAAGTATAACTCGATCGGTTAGCAACGTGTTCATATTACCAAATTGTGTATGCTTAAATAAATGACGATTCTATACAAAGGTGCAACGTACAATAATTCCAGCACGCGAGAATATCTTAACACTCCGTAGTAAAATATGCAAGGTAATCTCAAAACGGATGCATAAATCCTGGTGCATCACCAACGGTGTAACATCACCGAATCCATTTCTCTTCCCTGATATGCTTAGAGCAGTGTAACTTTCCCAGTTGATCTTTATTTACGCCGGCGGCGAAAAATATGGAACATTACGTCCCTGTTGGCGTCATAACTCAAATCCTCGCAAGTCTGTATCGTGCTACAAGAATTCACAGGCGTGTTAAAAAAATCACGCTGCTCTCAGAAGGTATCGAATAAAATGTACACACGCGTGTATAAAGCAGTGCGATTTTTCTTTCGCGTGAAAATTATTAGACAATTTATAACACGACCTTGTTCGCGCTATACGTCAGCAAACCAGTTCCCACTTAAATATCGTTCCACTGCATTTCGCCCCGACTTTTCCCTCCGTTTGCTGTCGATTAAAATCTCACATTTTCTCGGGAAAATTTTACAAATAATTCTTCGTTGAACGCGGGCTAAAGAAATCACGAAGACTAACAGTAGAATCGTTCAAAATCGCTGCCACCTGGAGCGCATCAGCGAGTTCTTTCTTCGTCTCAAGCAACGGTTGATTCATAAAGTTACTCTGGCTGATCTTTTACGCGGCTCCAAGATAAAGGGTTCCCTCGATCCCGAGAGGCCATAAATCTGAAAGTGTGCGAACAACTCGTATGAATTCCTAAGGTTTTACCCAGGGAACAATCTCTCTATTAATCAAACTTATAAACATCGTTTAACAATGAAAAATTAACATGGTAACGGCACTAATGAAACATACGGGTTTTGCACAATTTCTTGTGTAGTATAATTAATGAACAACTTGGTGAATGAAACTTTGCGGATAGGCTAGAAGTTTAAAGAACGACTAACTCATGGTTAGTTATTTATGTGGGTGATGATTTGCAAAGTATTTCACTTCTTTATTGCTAGAAACTCGTGCGCGAGTTTTAGATAGAATACCATAGATTGAAAATTATTAGATACGTACTGCCAAAATTATTTATTAAAAATTGTATGTTTAAATCAAGATGGAAAACTTTCAAAAAGATTTGTCAGATGATTTTGCAAATCCATAGATATACATATACGTTAAATGATTCTCGAAGATCAATTCCAATTTTCTGCTATATATAATCCAGAAAAAAATTTGTCTGCCATTTGTTTCCTGTTTACTAATGCCGCATTTATGAAATGCGTCTTATGAAATATGATCGTGTTAATGAAAATGGGTCGATTGCACCCTATTGTTTCGTCCAGTGGAACGGTGCATTCACTGAGAACGGACTTCATTCCGCAGTAAAATTATCGGCGCGAAAATGGTTCGATTCCGATAATGGCATTTTTTCTTCCTCTCTTTTTTTTCTCAGAGAAAAGCAGAAACCATGGCATCATTCGTATCCCATTTACATCCATTCTATGTTTTTTATTTTAATATAAATGCTGACGATCATCACAAGTTTTCAACTATGCTTTAAATCGTACCTTAATGCAAGTATTAATCCAGGGCGATGGAAGATAGCTTGAAAAATTAAAGTCAAACGTTACAATCGCTAAAATTGTTAAAATAAGTTATCCTGTCTTGAAAGTTATGAACCCTCAATCGACCGTTTAGCGACTATAAGCATTCAAGTGAACAAAAAAGAAGTTACAAAAGCAGAGAGTTGAAAACATAATGGCGATTCGAGAGAAAATAAATCTATAACACAGCAAGACCAAGTCCTTCTATAGTCTTTTCACACATCTCTCGTCGATTTGTAAAGTCGCAGCATGTCCTGCAGAACGATTTTGTGAAATTCTTAGAAGCAAGCTTCTGCTCTTTAACTAGCTTTACGTATTCAATTCGCGTTCATGAATCCAATTACCGGGCACGCTCTCTCGAAACAATGAACAGCAAATGTTTCGCTATTTAGCTTTGCTGTATCCCATTTTGTTTGGGCAGGTGGAAACGAAGAAAGTCAAAGAGTCTATTATGAAAAGAGCGTGAAGGAGGAACATATCCTTTCAGTCCATATATTTACGAACGTTTATTACTATTTATTTTCTCTCTTTACTTTTTAATCGATTGTCTCTTAAACGAAACGAGTTCTTCGAATTTATAATCTCTTTTGCAAACAGCTAAAGAATTTCTTTTATAAATTATTCTTCACAGATATTTCTTTAAATTCTAAGTATCTTCCGTACGATATCAAAGAAACAGATATTTTGCTTTGCAACGTCAAACAGAAAGATAACCGGTATTGTACGATACAATCATACGGCGGTGAATCGAATTTTTTCTCGTCGAGGGGATTCATAATTCATATTTTGCCTTTGCATTCCAATGAGAGAGTATCTACAGTTCCATGTCGAGACGCGAAACATGCGTGCACACACGATTACTCCAATGTCGATCATTCCGCATTCTAATTGTGAACGCGGATGCTAACGATAACGTTTGTACTGTGCCAAATGCAACGACGTATCGGTGATGCACGGAATTTTCCCTCAGGGAATGGAATTCTCATGATTTGAATTGCTTCCGAAAGGGCTTGGAAGCCAAAGCTGTTATAATCGAAGATGGATGTTCTGTTCGAATTAATGATTATATCACCGGTTAGCGATAGAACTACTAGCAAGTAATATTTAAAGCTTGTATCAAAGAAATTGAAATGGGAGACACGTGAAAAGACACATAATGTAAATCTTTAGCTATATATTTTACAAAAAGCTGTTTATATTCCAAAAAGCTGTATATATTTAGAAATGAATCCACTATAAATTGGTCATCTCAACCATTCTAGTTCTTGCGTTGACATTGTTACGCCAGGTCATAAAGTATAATGAAATGCATCTCGTTTTATTTTACTTTCCGACGTTTTCTTATTCTCGAATCCTACACTCATAACGAAGCGCAGTATCGGCAATACTGATGCGACAAGTTGATTCAGCAACTTTTTAATGCGAACTATTCCGTGGAGCAAGATATCGAATGGTGTCCTGTGAGCAATAGGAAAAACGAGAAACAGAGACAAAAATTGGCAAGTACGCGGGGATAAAGAAAGGAAGAAAAGGGACAGAGGAGGCTAGGTGAATAGGAGAGAGATCCGGGTAGAAAGAGAGATTGCGAAGATATATATTCGGGAAAAGTAGTGCAAAACGTCACCGTGGGGTGACTCCTAAAATAAATCGAAAGAAGATAAACGTTCTTTAAGACACTCGACAGAAATTTGTATCGTCGTTATTTTCCTTTTTCTTTTGTTCCTTTCCGTCGACACGAAGCGATACGACATCGATAGGACGAGGGCCAGTCGTCGATAACAGGTCTGTAAAAATTGTCTAGTTTTCTTTGATATTCAACGATTCGAGGCTGAATGTCCACGACACATGGACTTGCACTTTATTCCTATCGCGTGTGCAACCATCGCGAAGCCAATTAATTTTTCTACACAAGGAAAAATACAGAAATTTTTTCTTTTAATTACCATTTTCTGTTTGATTTTCATGTCGATACATGTGGCCATTATCGTGATTACACAGAATCTACGTGATCTTCGAAATTGTTCGAGACATGTTTAGAGCGAAATTTTAAAGAGAAGGAATCAATGCTTGTTTCTATTCACAGGTCAGTTGCAAATTTACCCATGCAAGCGTGTGAAATTCAACGGCTCACGGATACCTGGAGACATTTACCCGTGCCCTTTTTAGCAAAAACGTGTACTGCTGCTTCAAATTAACTTCTATATATGTTTTTATATTGCGTATAATTCTTGTCAGACTTACATTCTTGTTATAAAAGGGGCAACGTAATTTTAAACATGTACACTTTGAACCACGACTAACATTCCGTGTTCCACGTACGCAGGATATCTACGAAATTCCAGTCGACACACGTTTCCAGACAAGACGATACAACGATCGCTAATGACAATCTTCATCTTCGATTCCAACTGAGACTTTTAATTGGTTTCTACCTTCTTACATAACGATTGCAATATTTAAGAAAAGAAAAAAGAAAAAATACCTTTTGTCTTATAAACATTGCTTTTCCTCGGTGAATTTCGAACAAAGGAAGAATGTGGTGTTCTCGAAAGAATGCGAGCGTGGACCGCGGAAGAGCTCGAGAGTCGACGAGGCTAGTCGGGGCTCAAAGTGGTTTAAAGATCGTGCTTGTACAGAGATGACTGAAAAAATGATAATTGGTCAGGGCTGGTAAACGGCGGTTCTCACGAGAAACGGCTGCTAAGCGACCTGCTGGATACATACAACGTGCTGGAGCGTCCGGTTGGCAATGAGTCCGAGCCCCTCGTGTTGAGCTTTGGCCTTACACTAATGCAAATAATCGACGTTGTAAGTTTTCAACAGCAACTTAAAAGTTCCTCTGTACAAAACGCATAAAAGACCTTCTCTCTAACGTAACACGCACACCGCACACAGTACCAACAGAATTCTAAGTATCTATTATACTGAAACGAAAAGTGTGCTCGTTTTATCAAGGTGCGAGTTAAGTGAGTTGCAATAGACAGAACGTCCTTTTTGCATTGCTTTCTGCTTCGAGTAGCACGATCAGTTTTCGTAACATTCCTATTTGCATGCAACCTTATCGTATTTTGTTCGGCAGGTAACACCTTATGATTATTCCCTGCATGAATTTTGTAATTAAGAAGAAGGTGTACATACATATACTTTTAGACATCCATCTGACGAGACCTCTGATTTCAAAATGTATATCGTAGTATTGGAAATCGTCGGAATTCTAAAATCTTTCTTGTATTTCCGGAATCTTCTTTTTGTTAGATTTGAAAATACATTCGAAAACTAAAGGTGTACGATCAGTACGATCAGTTGTCGGTACACAATTGCTAATATATTTCACGTTTGCGAAAATGTGAAAAAATAAAATTTCTTTTTTAAAATGTCGTGTCAACAGCCAGAGACCAATGTACCCAAACGCGACCTGGTTCGTAATTAGAAACGTATCGCATCCTTTTTTCTCCGGCCAACGAAGCGCTGGTATTGCTACGAAACGGGGCTTCGATGAACGTATACATACACACACACACGTACATATATAGAAAAAAAGTACACAGATCGGTGATTACCTACGAGGGCTACGTGCAGCCCTGCATACACGTTTTCCAGCATGCATCTCCCGTTCCTGCACGTTTATACGCACCAGTGTAAAACACGTACATACCGCACATTCACACGGAAGGAATGACATTAAAACGAACAAAGACCAATCACTGATATTACGACTAGTCGCGTGTACAACCTGGATGTGTATAGGATGCATCGACGAAACGGAAGTGTTCATTGGCTGCACTCGGAGGCCGCATGTAACATACGATGCACTTACGCTCTCATCAATCATCGTCTAGACTCTAGACTCAATGTCAGTTTCACGGTTAACCCTTGTAAATTATTGAACGAAGGTCCTGTTAGTTTACCCAATTCAATTTTCTCCACGTCCTTACAATTCGGTATATAAATGTTTATACCGAATAGAAGTTCCCAATTTTATCAGAGGCCTATTTGTTTCTTGGACTTTCAACAATAAAATCTTTCTAGCCCTTAATTTTATGATTCGATCGCGTTTAATTTTAGAGCAATTTTTGATTGAGAAGATTAAACCTCGATTTCATTAATTACTGAAAGCCAAAGGATGTTACATCGATGTTAACTTCGATTAAAATATAACACTAGCAATATCATTTTATTTTATACTTTCATAAATTTAGTGTAACGCTGATTTAGATATAACATTTCTCGCGAAGATGATTTACGATAAACCATAGCTGTAAGAGTATGATGCGGACAATGTCTCAAGCATCATTAGAAATGATTAGTAGAAGCTTCGGGGAAATTTCCGTTCAGACAGCACGTGGCGAACTGCTGGTTTTATGTGTAATTAGAAGCCGGATTAACAGTGTCGTCTATTGTGGCCAGATTCGTCGTTCTATTTCAAGCGTGTGCCTTGAAATTATTTTGTAGATTTTGTTAATACTAGTGCATGGTTATAGTCTTTAAACGTGGGCAATATCAGGTTTGTGGAAAATATCAATTTTCAGGGCTAATTATTACGAAACGCGTATAATTACTTAGACGGTAAATTTCTATTGTCCTTTGAAACTTTCGATATCGATAACCTCGTGGGAATTTATTTTTCCACGATCGTATGTATGTAAATACTTCACGGATCATCCATATACAATTTATAAATTCGCGTTCGAAATGCACTTCACGTTCGAAATTGTATATTCCACGGGAGAAGGATCATCCGAAGGATTTTAAGTTAATCACATCGATCATTCTCGAGAGCGAGAATCAAGCTCTCTCAGTCAATTTCGATATTCTCAAGTTGATAGTTCTCTAAAGTATCAAAACGTCGAGTAGTTGAGGATGAGTTTAGAGTTTAGACGTATCTGGTTAATATATTAGCAGAGAAACTATACTCTGTAGTATATACTGCGATAATTCTATACACGGATTTTCAAACTAATAAATTGAACAAATTAATAAACAATATATTCGACTGCAATTTATCACATATGTATAGATACATGTATAGAACATCAATATTCACGCGGTATAATGACAACTGTGTAAAAGTTTAATTAAATCCTGAAAACCAATAATTCCGTTGACGTTTATATCGATAGACATTCGTGTCTATTACATATTTAGTTTTGACGCGTAGTTCAGCTCTTTGTAGCTTCTTCTCGTTCTGAATCAGGCAGTTTGAATTAATTTTAAATTCTAGTTAATTTACAATTCAACAGACAATGACAACATTTTTGAAACATAACGTTTTCACATAAAATTCTATCAAATATCGTACGTTACATAAAATGACTAAGAAATATCTCGCAAATGGCCTAATAAAGGCATATTTGCGATATATTGCTACGCTTCACGAATGAACGATCTCATACATCATTAAAATTCAATCGCTTCGCACAAGGGACATTCTCGAGATCTAAAATAACGCTCTTAAACTTCACAAGTCTTCATTTCAAATCTTCCCATTCAAATGTGAAAATAAACACCGCTTTCTTTCTTCTACTTTTCTCTATAAATCATCGAAAAAGGAACTTCACCGATGAATTTTCAACGCTCGTAATTCTAGCAACATTTCCTTCGTTTCGTTAAACGAGCCATTTTCCTCACGATCGAAGATCGAATGGCAAATTTAAGGGGTGTCCACCACGATCAGGAAACTTTTCATTTCCGAAAATGTGGACGTGATCGCAGCAATATGGAAACGAGGCATCGGTTTCTTCTGGTCGAGGGGATGCAGGGTGAAAGGAAATATCGCGAATTTTCGTAGCACACGCGTGCGCAGGAATACAAATGGCGCGTACTGGCACCTAAATAATGTACAACGGCACGGCTAAATATGCCCTGCGCATTGTTTCGCTGCGCCTGTTTTGCCGTTTATCGTTTCCCGTGTCCGACAGCGGCTCCCGTTTTTGCAGCGTCCCTTTGTTCTTCCTTTCGCCTTATGACCTTCTTCCATAGGACCATTACAATTGCGACCGAGATTCGACCTCCAATTTTTTTTATACCCCAACGATTGCGAAGAAAGGCGCGGGATACACCATAAGCATCGTTCATTCCTACAATCATTTTTAATTGCTCCAGAAATTATTTTCGCCGTTCTGTCGATACCGGGGGACGTGTTCTCGAATTTAACCTTCTTCACTTCGTTGCGTTACTAAGATCAATCGATTGTAAATTGTATTCAAGAAATATCCATTTTCGTGTAAATCCCGGTGAAGGATTTCGTAAGAATCTGATACAGATGAATCGATGGAAAAATGATGGTAAAGTGATGAAGTAGTTTCGAAGAATCGCGCAAGGAAATTCAGCGAGAATAAAAGCAACATAACTGTTCGCGTACATATAAAAATCTCGTGAGATACAATAAGGATTACAAAACATATTTAGACAAGTTCCTTGTACGCTAACCGCTACTGATCTCACCGAATCTGAATTTTATACGATTCAAAAATAGTTTAACGAAACTCAAAAAGATTATTATCGATGAGATGGAAACTCTCCAGAAAAAAGCTGCATTGAAACAACTATATAAAAATTATAAGCACATTTTCATTAACGAGAATATAAAATCTGAAACTATTACAATTAATCAATGCTTGTAACGCAACATAATGCCAGTAAACCCTTATTGCCGAAGAAACGTTCCCTTTCTGCGGTAGGTCAATACTTAGTCCGAAGATTAGCCGAGTTTCAAAGCTTCGCCAGCAATACCAGCGACTATCTAGTTTCTTTGGTTGTATACGTTTACCGACACACCAACAGTTGCCCTCAAGTAAGAGGAACTTACATCGTTACCGTCGATGTCTGCGATATATTTTAGAACATTCCCTCAGGGTCGGTTAGCTTATCTGACAATGAGTTTGCCTCACAGCTAAATGTGACCTCGCAAACCGATCGCACGCGCTGCTTTCCGCTAGAGAAAATACAAGATAATCATAATAATTTCCTACTCATTAACGTAATTAAGCAGAGGTGTGCAGTAGTTTATAGAAACGTGGATTGCGCTGCTAATCCGACCACCTTTGAAACTGAAGGCAGTTTTGGATGCACAGATCAAAGCGCATTTCATTCATAAGAGAAAGATATACACTACCATCTCTGTACTATGTTTCTTTCCAATTTACATTTCAATTCGATACACATTTATTGAATTATATAGGCACCATTTTGTTTTACAACCTTCCTCCATCTTTCACGCAATTTGAATACTCCATCCTTCCAGAACGTCTCAGGTTTTTCGGTGAACAAATTTTCAATATGATCTTTCGCGTCGATCAAATTCCTTAAAAATCGGAACGAACTTTCCGGACAATCCAATATTTTAGGATCGTTGATATTGTAATATACAATAATTTAGGCTTCTTTATGAAGCAATCCGTTGACAAGTGCCACCTTTATCTTGCAATTGATTCATCGTTATTCTAACTGTACTTCCTAATAATATTTGTTTAATTGTGGAAGATATAGTATTGATTTAGGTAAAGTACCTGTACTTCGAGTGTCATGAACGTTTTAATCCCTTGATTATATCGTTACTGATATGCTAAAGAATCTTGAATAATTTATACCTCTGCGTATTCTAATTACAGTTCCATTATACCAAACAAATTGAAGTTGTAATTAAAGTTATAGTAACGATATATTCAATGAATACGAATTAACTATGTTCCACTTTGTATAAGTTTAAATGTATTCGGGCTGAACTTCTGGATAATGAAATATTTATGGTATGGAAATCCATGGTAACAGGACTACTTGGCGTGGTTACTAGCAAATAATAGTGTGCTTAATTGTGAAAAGTGAAGAGCAAAAACGGTCTAATGTAAGTACATCATTTCATAATTATGCGGAAGCATATAGTCTAGAAAATAGGAAGATCAGACACTGGAATTCGGACCTGTAATTTTCACTTTTTGTAAAAGTTGTCTTGTTTTCTTCCTCTTATGTTAGATTATTGCATAATGTCTTGTCTTTCAGACAGGTCTTATCGTGCACTCACTTGTTGAAATATTAAGGGCACTTTGCATTAATATTCAGACTCATCTATTTTCAAAACGCTTGTAAAAACGGTACTTTTGGGTACGCTTAAAAGCTTCTGAAAAATACTACAGCATTAGCTAAATGCCTTGGAAACGTTTGAGAATGATCGCGATCGGAATATTTATGCGTAATATTAAAAATACGATTATGACTATGCCTCCGAAGAAATCTTCTTGGAAAACTATGCCGTGTCAATTTTTCATACATTGCTTTTAATGTAAATTGTAATAGACAAATCTATTTTTCCATTTCTACCGAAGAATCTATTTTACCATTAATATACGAAGCTGAGGTACACTTGTAGCGTTTATTCAAAGATCTACAAAAAGAAAAAGAAGTAAAACGCCTAATAAAAAATTTGAGTTAATTATTTCTTACAACGTCGTGCATCAGTACACTTCTGTTCTATACAATCCTTTGATGACATTACGTCTTCTACAGTTCTTTCTTGAACATGAAAGAAAATACGACAAAGGCGAATGAATGTTCTGCTACACAGACACCTTAAGTTTCCTGCGTTTTTCTCAGAACGTTCTCGCTATTTTAACTGCGGCGAGAAGCTTGTGAAACAAGAACGTCGCAAAATACATCCTCAACAATCCAACTTGGCTGGCTCATAAAAAAAGATGATCTCGCCTTCGTAATGGTCTTGTTTTCAACTTGTAGAATAAGGGACTTCTTCCTGTTGGTTTCAAGGAAAAACACTGTGAAAGAAGAGCGTCGCTGAAAAAAATTCGGTAAGATTTCAAATGCGAACCTATGCTTTGATAACAAGCAACATCACAGTAACTTTTGAAATCGTATCAAAATGCGATGGGCCTCGGCGTTGAGCGAAATTTTACGATATCTTCAAATATCTTTCCGTTTTGTGGAATTTATGGTTTTGTACGCGGGTAAGGATTAAGACCTTTGTCAGGATTATGTGTGCGAGATCTTTCAATCCAGTGGGAAAAGATAAATTCCTCAGATGGACCCTTTAGAGAGGAAGAACGCGTCAAAGTAGCAGCCATATTACGAATGAATTCCGTGAGACGGCTTTAGAGTCAAAGAAACAGACATAGAAGGATGTACAGCTGTACTGAAATTGAATCTCAAGGCATCCGAAAAATTTCTTTGCAGAAAATTATTGCTTTTAAGCGATTAGATACTTTAGAAAGAAAAAGATAGCACTTGGTGGAAACAAACGGAACCGGAAAAATATCATCACGAAAAGGTAATCGTAAATTACAGAAAATAGTAGATTATTAATTTTTATTATATTAGTAAAAAATTATAGATAGCATCTAGAAACGTTTTTAAACTCCATCTATTTATATTTAACATCGCGTTCCAAGCGTTTAACGAGGAATAGCTGTGTCTGACCAGTCGTGGACCGATTCTACTGGATACGAGGAGCTAGTAACCATTATTATTCTATTCAGCATCCAAACTTTTTAACGATCAAAACCAAGTGTTTTCAGGAGTAATCCTTTAGTCATATGATGAATTTCAAATCTTAAAGCCTGCCTAAAATAATTCCAGATCTATGTATAACGTGACGATCAAAGTGCAATCAAAGCAACAATCATTTCAGTTTCAGTTGATTAATCTCAATCATTTCAACACGCAAAGTATTTTTGTCAAAATTTAAAGGCGTAGGGGCTCTACGAAATCAAACTAGTTTAAGCAGCACGTTCAATCTATATCGAACATGATAGGCTAAAGAAATTGCGTATGCCAGAAGAAGACGGGCCAGAAACGCGAGTAGTAGCTCGCGAATAGAATCTAATTTCACATGAAAGGAATCCTGTTAATGGTAGACGAAGTACGAGAAGTCGCAAAGAAGATTCCTCTTGATATCGGTTTCTCATTTCCATGTCGGATACGTACGGATGACGCATAGTGTCAAGGATGCGCCAGCACAGAAACGAGGTTGCAAAGTGGATTTGTTCGAGTAGGAAATGCGCAACGTGCACCGGCAATAGCGACAACAGCACCGATGGGGAACTGCATTCGCAGTTCTACTTGCTATGCCTCGTCACGTACCGCAAAAAGTTTCAAGCCATACGTCGAATTAACCGACTTTGCTGGATGATATCTAATTTTCTGTATGCTTACGGCGTTTCTGGTTCCTCCTTTCCGACTACCCTAGGTCCATATAATATATCGTTGTCTCATCAAAATATCTCAGTCAGAATTTGAAGAAAAAGATGAAAATGCCGCGGGGAAACCTGTAATGTTATGAGAAGAATACATTATGGAAAAGAGGTAAAGAATTCATAACTTACCCTTTCAATCTCATGGACCTTGAACTAGTTCGATGCATGGGTGTTTGATTATTTTTATTTGGAAGTACTAATTTTCTGACTTCTTTTCGCTTAACGAGTACCATCTATCCATTCTGAATCCCCCATTTACCATTCTGCATAAAGACAATTGGAAGCTGTTGTGAAATTTTTCGCGCTTTAAAGTCGTTTAAGGAAATTAAGTCGAAACATTTTCCTGTATATTGTTCCTTTGAGATTCTTTGCAGAATACAAATCGAGATCCAAAATGACAAATAACGATCTTCTTTGCACACTACTTGAAAATTTTACGTCAGTGCTAACTACTCTCCGCTCTTCGAACGGTAAACTCGTCATTCTCTAACTAACGTACAATATTTGTTATAGTAGAAATTGGCTTACCGTTGAGAATGGAAAGTGAATCCCAAAACTTTATCCGTTCATTCCAGGCCGTACGTGATCTGTATAAACCGATTTTCTACCACTGCGCCTGTAACTTATCCCACATCCGAAGGCTGTGAACGTGTGACCCATAGGGCCGCAACTGTCCCCACGAATTTATTTTCCTCCTTGCCATTACCACCGCGCCGTTGTCTCGGTTACACCCACCTCGTGCATCGCCTGAAAATTATTTAGCGCAAAGTGAAACCACGGATCACCTCGTCGGCTAATGGATTTCGTGGCTAACGAATCAAAATAATATATCAGCGCAAATCGTTGCGCGATGGCACAACGTATAACAATATCATATTAGCGCCACATTTTAAAAGAAATATTCAGGTTCGATAAATTTCCATTCTTACCAAATATCGAGGAATTATTTCACAATAATTTATCCCAAGATTACCATCCCTTCTGCGGTGTATCGTAGCCGAATGTGGACTGCTTTGATAACACAAGAAAAATGAATTTGTACAGCGCGAAGCTTTTCGCTAAATCAGAGAAATTCAAACAATACGATGGAAAGGGCAAGCTACGCTATGAATCAGATCAGTAGCGAGTAACCATTCCGGCGTGATGCCGAAAATATGCAAACACAAGGTTGCCGAATAATATATAGATGCGTGAGATTTGAAAATTAAACCAAGAACCGAGACTGTCACTGGCGGCTAGATTTATAGTTGGCAATGCGGATCTTTGCAAGACCCAATTCGTATATCGTTCGTGTACTCTTTTCTCCTCGAATACAGATGCAACCGGAATATGTCTTGCGTTTAGAAAGCGTTGGCGCGTGACCCACAGCCGACACGTACCAGCTAGAAATCACTGGAATCCTGGGTCATATCCAGGGGTTGGGGATATACCAAAAGTTGTGGTTTGCCTTGCTGTATCAAATTTCGTAGGTCAATTTTCGTTATCCATGCTATCCTGGTTCGTGTGATTTCGTGGACGATTTCGTGGCTAGTCAATAGTAATCGGGTCCCATTCTTATTGCGGTACTTTTACCATCAGTAAAATACAACGAGTAATTTATGAGCGGAACGCGGGATAGTCGTTGTGGGGCGTAGAGATCGATACAGGCCAATAATCTTATATAATCATGTTTCAATTTTAGAATTCTTATAGGATGAAATTACATGGTCGTTTCCCTTTTAATAGAAATTTTTCCGTTAGCGCTCGGTTTACAATGATTCGGCATAGTTTAGCGATAATCAATATTTTAGCAGAGCTCCCGTAGGAGTAACAGAAAATTAATGCCGGCAGTTATTGGAGTTTAAACTATAGAATTAAACCAGCAGGATTCGAAACCGATTTAATCTCTAATTATTTCCTTTTTCCTAATACCGCTCTGTGTTTGCTCGTTTCGGCTTTCATTTAATCCTAATACATGTATTCAACTAGAACATAGGATAAATTAATTATAAGTGGTGCAGTTATCGAAGTAGAATTGTATACTCCAAGTTATCAACTCTGGCGCAACAAAGTACCTACATAGAGACACTCTACGATTTGCAAATACTTAAAACAAGCACGAACGGTGTAACGTTGCTGTATTATATATCAGTATATTATAAATTGTATTCGATAGATTCTTGATAATTGATAATTGATAATTGAATCAATCGATAGGTAGATTAGGTGAGATAATTGCAGAAAGGATCATTGGAAAGTAATCGTCCATTCGTAAAAATTCAATGGGACAAGAAATCGATGTAGCTGTTTGCCAGGGTCATTGTGAAAATATACGTGAGCCTGTGTAGAAAAGGTCGGAACGCACGGATGCATCGTAAGGAACGCATTGTTACAACAGCCAGACGATATCGAGCTGCTCTTGCAAGCGTACGAGAGTCTAATTACACGTTAGCAATCTAGAGGGAGTTTTTAAGTGATATTATTGTTTCATGCTAATCGATTAGTCCCTATATCTTCTCGGCTATTGAACGATAATCGGAAATAAAGCATCCATTAAGTATGTTCTACCAAGAACTACTTAAGAGTACAACTTGAACGATATCAAGTAACTTTCTGTAAAAAAAATTAAAATATTAGTAAAATCACGAGATAAAAATTAATAAAAAAAAGAAAGGCCAAGAATTACATTAGAAGAATATCAAAAGGTATTCTAAGTAATGATGGGCATGTCATTAACCGGTACTATCTACTGGTAGTATCTACCAAATGGGAGAAAGATTGAAAAGATCACAAATTAACGGTGTCCTCCGAAAAATGTGAAGCTCATCGTTGAATAACCGAGAAGAAAACAAACACAAAGCTCGACAAAGGAATTCAATACCGCGGAGTGCCGTTAATATCCAGGAAGAAAAGCAAAAATGGATTAAACTGCGCATCAACGAAGTGCCGTTGAAATACCGTGGAATCCTTTTGCAAAAGTTTTCGCTTTGTCCGATATTTCTCAAATAAAAACACTCGGTTGTCAGTTTATCTTAAATGGAACATTTTCTATATTAGCTCAGTTCTCATTATGACCTGATGCATAGCCACGATTAGGGTAGAAATGGGCGCTTGAAAAATCGTCGAATCGTCTGTGACATATTAACTGTTTATTATAATATTAATTGTATACATTTTTTAAAAAGATATCTACATAACGAACGAATTTCTCGGTATTTATGATATCATAGCGTGTATCTGTTCTTCATAAAACTTCTTTAAATAAAATGTTTTCTCGTGTCATTAAATCTGAAGATCACTTTTCAATTTCAAAATAGATGTTAATAATATCAATATATTTTTACATTAATCTATCAAAAAGGTTGATATACCTGCGTATTTAGATAAATGAAGAGGATAATCCATTAATCTCATCGAGCGAGTTAAATTAACTTCATCCTATCAATTATGTAACATACATTCCATCCGACTATTTCAAGGGTTAATAGTTTTCAACTAGTGTACTAGCATAGCGAATATTAAAAATCACGTGAAAAGCGAGGCCATTTATGCCTCTCTATACTGTTGATATATACGTCAAATGAAATTAGGTTTAATGTATTAGTCCGTATTCGCGAAGCAATCAGTTTAATGCAGTGTTTGCTGCATGCCGCATCTAGCGACTATATTGTTGATATAACGTCAGTCGTTTGCATTAAATAATCCGTGGAAAATAGAAAATCGATCAAGAATTCGTAGATGATAAACGATTTTGTCGATCGACGCGTGAAAATTGTACCCTTTCATGAAGCTAGACTAACTTTTCCCCTTTCGAATAATCTGCATGCCGAAAAAAATTTGCTCGCACCAGGTTCATTTTGTATCGAAAAGTCTCGTGTGGTATTGGTGATTGCAGTCGCGTCGTGAATTACGATGGTTGGGTTTCCTGTTCCAGGTTCGAACGACGACCAAGCCTGTCTTCGACAACTTCAGTCAGGAAAGTTTTGTGTACCCTTGCGAACTTGTCAAGTCAAGTTTATTTTTACTAGCCAATCGATCCCCCGACTTCGTTTGACTTCTTTCGAGCACAGTCAGAATTGCTGTTATCCTTCAAAAGATACTGTATCCTGACATTTTTTCTTTATATTTATTTATTTACTTATTAACGATTCCATTTTAGAGATCAACTATATAGTTCTTTATTGTTTATACGTAGTGCGATGAAAAGCATGAAACAGGAGATGAATCTTTATGTAAAAATAAATAAACAAAAATGTTATTTAATAGTCAGTGACTTGAAGTATTTTTCCGATCTGTATCAAAATCATATATTTGGGGTGCTATTTTATCGACATTTCGTTGTACGTGATATGTGGCCACTTGTTGCTTTTGATGCACAGACTTATCTACAATCTTGCATTCAAATCTTCCACGAAAGTACATAATTACATAAACAAAACAACTGCCACTATTAACGTTACATAAAAGACTCGCTCTTGCGCGCAATATTACGTACACTTTAGTGGCACGTGGTTTCCTGGATAAATTATAAATTAGATAAAAAAATAAATAACAGAAAATAAAAGGAGTAGAATGTTACTTTATTATCAAAAATACCTTTTATAATTCTACTTCAAATTAAGACTGTTCATCGAATGAAAATTTCAACGTATTAAACAATAAGTCAATTTATTAAACTCTCAGGGGAAGAAGATTAATTTACACGCGAGAAAGATTTTTTTTCTTTCGTCTTCATTGCAACTCCACTCTACAAAACAGAATTTCTTCCACTCGTGATATATTTTACAAGATATCACAAACTTTATACTCGCGAAACTTTATACTTGTTGTATGAGTTTTTTCATTGTTTTCTTAGTCAGATGCATAATTATTATTGCGTGGATCTGCCGGTTGAGAGGAAATTACTTTTCTTGCATCGTAACGTCGCAGTTTCTGCATCGAAGCCCGCAGTTGTTACGCGAAGAACGCGACACATGAATTTTAAACGATCCCATTGTACCATCTGATCTGGACTACGTGAAGTTTCAAAATAACACTGGTTTGCATAAGGTAAATGCGTTTGAACCAGCTGCACCATCGTTCATCAATTTGTATATTTATCCTAGATGTGTTTATTTTACTGTACACAGTGCTCCCTTGAACAATGCGGTTTCGATTATTTGACAGATTTCATTTCTTTTTTATACTTGTATTTTCGACCAATAGCGGGGAGACGCAATCGCGAAGAAACACGTCAACGGGAGTCGCAAATTCCCGTTGCGATTATAATAATCGACGCCGCGAATAGATCGATCCCCTGATTTCCGTTGAGATAATAGGGGTGGTTGAGAGGGTATAACACTGCGATTAACAGGGTTATAAACTATATATTTTTAACACTTAAGTTACACCGTTGCTTGTGATATACGTCGTAGACAATGATTTGGCGTATAGAGATGCGATACACTGGTACAATATTCGTTGGTAATCGAGCAAGGCACCGACATGTTGACTATTCTAACGTTGAAGAATAAGTAAAGTACAGTGACGATGATGTATCGGAGGAAATCTAGCGATGGATGTGTCTAGCGCACGGGACCATCGGATTTGTTCATGACATTTTTGGTCAGAAAAGTGAGGGCAGTATACATTGCTTCTGATTGGATAAACGAAGGTTGGTGGACTAGGAAAGGTCTTAGCCGCCCTCGATAGAAAGTTGCTAGTGGAAAGCATCGTACGTGAGAAAAACTAACTTTCCCGTATGAAGCCGTAGTAGACAAATCTTTAGAAAATGATTTAGAAAAACGATATTTGTTCGGTCTGAAGGACCTTAGCTAGCAAATTCCTGAGATTTACGATGGATCCTTAAGACTATTGAGTGTACGCAGTAAGGATGAGCGGACATCTGGTTCCCATCTTGTCCGCGGTGTGTGGCCTGGTCTAGGTAGAGTGTCGCCCGACATAACAATATTTATTTGGAATCAATTTATTTAGCATATCGTTACGATTTTCCTTATCGGCGAATACGAGACGTGAGAAAGAACAAATGTGAATTCGTTCGCGTGAACTGATTCCTCGCAGATTGTCCTTGCACACAAGGAACAGCATCGAATTCAAGCACATAATGAACCGTTATGGGACTTGGAAAAAGGATTAAACGACCAACGTGTATCTGCGAGGTACACAGCTATAGTCTCATTGTATGCGCAAAAAAAAAAAAAAATAAATTCTTATCTTTTCCTTTCTCAAACAATTTGTCAACTGTCCGAAGTCGATGCTGTTCGATGCATACGGTGATGATTTCAGAAAGACAGTTCGCATCAAATCGTCTTGTAGCGAAGAATATAATGACTGCATATAACAAACGTAAATTTTGAATGCGACATATATGCACATGCATTGGGGAAATATAATACGCGTAT
Source organism: Bombus flavifrons (assembly GCF_040668555.2). NCBI lineage: Eukaryota > Metazoa > Arthropoda > Insecta > Hymenoptera > Apidae > Bombus > Bombus flavifrons. The sequence goes on along the minus strand of NC_138455.1, from coordinate 1,378,965 downwards.
GTATGCGAGTATGTACCCCTACTTGCTTCAGTCTTTGAGGAAGAGTGCCTCCGCAATTACGCGGATTTCACTCTACGCGATCCGTTGGTGTCTTTAACTCCCGCGTTGTTCCAGGGAGCATCTTATTTATGCAGATGGATCAGCGAATTCCTTGCCTGTTTGCAATTCGTGGAAATCGCCGAATGTAAAGTATTAAGTTGTCCGAAAAGTTTCTTTCGCTTCATAAGGTGATAATAGATGAACAACAATTTCTGTTTTACATTATTTTATTGAATTTGATATGATCCATTTCGTCATATTTCTATTATTATGTTTGTGCATAATTCAATAAACTAATATAAAACAAAAAATATTGTGCGTTTATTATTTCCTTATAAAACGAAGGAAACTTTTCGAACAACCTAATAGTAACTATATCTACAAGTAAAATTTAGCGACATAAATTTCCAATTTTACTAATAGAATTGGACAATCAATTATTTTATGCACTGAGTTCCTTCGCGACAGAAGTAAAATCATAGAATAATGAAGGTTTACGATCACGTCATGTATAAGTAAACTTTTCACGCATGCAATCCTCTGATGACCTTTTTCGTACGAAAGACTGAACACCACATTTCATTAAACATCTAGTATGAAGTATGAAGGCCAGGCTAAAACTAGATGTATTTTGATAATTTTAACACTTTTAGTGTCGAACATTTTAAGAAAATCCTATCCTGAAACATTTCGTTATGAATATATTTCAGTATCAACTACCTTTACCGTGTAAAACAACTGAAAAAGTAGAATTCAATGTACATAATTATCATCTTCGAGAAAACATCTTCTAATAAATCATCGAAAATAAGACGTTGTAGTTTAATTTTGCAACCCGATTTTCTATCCTCCAAAGCTTTAAACTTTACTTTAAGTTTTACGCATACATATTTGGTTATCAAAAATCCAGCTCTTAATTTCCACGCGATCGTACGTTTAGAGAGAAGAAAAATCATAAACGTGTGAAGTAAACTGGCGCAAAAGTCATCCACTTTACATGTAAATAACATAGACCAACAATCGGTAATATAACGAGAATAAGAAACTACAATTTTCGATGTTCCGATCTGAGAAATACGACAAACCATTTTTACGCCTTTTTAGCGCTTTCTGATTAGAATATGAGAGTTCTCTTGTGCACATTTCTCTGGACACTGAAAGAGGTCGTTATCGTTTGTCTCAGTTGTTCGAGCCGAGTTTGTACACACACACAGCATGCACACACACACACACGCATGTGGGAGGATCGCTATCAATCACCGAAACGATGCAGCCGCGAGATGAATCGTCAATGCTCTAGCGTTATAATCGGGAAACGTTGCAAGCCGTCTCGATTCCACTTAACTCTAATGATCGCGTTCTCCGATCGTTGAACCGATCCCACCCCTTTCGGCTTAATTTTCCGTCATTAATTACCCTCGTCGCGAGCCGCACTCGATACTCGAATTTTACCTTGTAAAAACACACGCTGTTCGATCCAGATTTGCTTTTTACTCAATTGTATAAACACGTTATCTGGAAATTGGTCTGGTACGACGAGATTTGTAACGTTTGTACAACGCCAGTCATTTCAGTACTGTCGTTACCGGTAAGAGATTTCGAGCGTAAAATTACGACAGCTGTCGCTGTTTTGGTCGATTCAATCATATGGGACCGCTGTTCTCTTCTTCTCTCTCTCTCTCTCTTTCTTTTTTTTGAGGACACTTAGTCTAACTACAGCGGATAGGAAAGTGAAATGAAATTTATTCTGAATGGGAGGTTATGATTTATTCGAAACCGAAAGGTATTTGATAACACAACGAATTGTAAGTTCTTGCTTGGTTTATAAATGTGCGAGCATGTGGGAGTATCGTTTATTCTGTGAAATTCGTATACTAAATTCTGATCTCGTAACAAAGGGTTTCGTTCCCGCCAATTGTACCTTCGCCAATATTCTTGCCAATTGTGTAGTTCCTCGTTATATATGCATATGATTGCTTAATTAGGATTAGAAGCAGAATATTTATACTTCTACCGCAAATAAAATATGTCAGTGTAGTTTACAGTCTGGAAATAAAGAAAGACGTATCTAACAAAAGATTGCAATTTTCTCATGAACTCTTGGCTTGAAAACATGTTTTCGAGGTGGTTTCTTTTCGCGGTAACTCAATTTTTATAGAGATAGGTGTTTCCTTCGAATTTTCGAAAGATGTACCTATATAACCACTGCCCCGTTAACCCATTTACCACTAATGTCATCGTTACGTGTGTGGACCATATTTTGTTCGTTGCACAATATCCCGTTGTAGGTACGTGTCGAAATAGTTGGCAACTTCACTTTCCCGTGCAATTTTTTCCGCTTCATCTACTTATGAAATACCTACATACATGACGATCGGACCCGGTTTTCGTGTCCCTAATTAGATTTTCACCTTTGTGGAACGTCCACATGCATTGGAAACCATGGTATTCCTCTACTATAGTAGGTGGAAATTGTTCCTATCCGTAGTAAGATAGCATTCTGTATCGAAGACGTGATCAACAACAGACTATAATTACCCTTATCGCGAGTTATATTCCCTGAGCGTGAGAATTACTTTAAGATCTCCGAGAAACTTGTAACCGGAAAGTAGACTATGTAGTTGAACTATGGGGAGTTTATACTCATCAACGTTGTAGAATAAGCAAATTTCCTTACCTATTTCAATTAATTCGTTTACATGATAAATTAATTTTAAATATTAAATAAAAGATATGATTTTTTCGATTACGTATTTTGATTTCATTTCAATTTGCAAGTGAAACGGTACGTGGACAGAAATAAGCCTGTTCTTCGATCCGAAACTATAATTTTTGATAAAAGCAAAGGAAAGTACTTGTACTTAGCTTGAGGCAATAATCGCGACGGAGGTCGATTCCTATGCCGGATGTATGACGGCGCGAAATTAAAGAGGCACCAAATAACGGTTTTCGTTCTACGTGATAAAATCGCATTTAATTTTATAAAGAACGAGGCGGATTTCCTGGTGAAACAACCTCGTACGTTCTAACCAATGAAATACGTTCAGTCACAGGCTATTGGACATCCGTTTTCCTACGTTGTTATTACTTAACTGTGTGCAAATGAGAATCTAGGAGCAGAATGAAAAAAACAAGAGAGAAAACATGATTCCGTACTTTAATTTACGTCAAAAAAGAGATCGATTTAAAGGTGATCGACGTAAATTTGAAGCATGAATTTATCTCGAACGAATCGAGCTTCAAAAATCAAATAGAAATTGTTTTCTCTAAACGGGAAAAGCTTCAATCACTGGATCGTTCAAATTTTTTTATGTATGAATACCGGAAGGCAACATAAAAACTTATGAAATAGCGAAGAACTGCTAACATGCTAATAGGAACATGTATTTGGGCAACAAAAAATTTTTCCAATTTTTCCCCGCACGGAAGCGGAGAATCTTATATGAAAACTTTCTGTAAAACAACCTGCATAGAAGTTTTAAAATGCTAATAAGGATGTATATTTGGACAATAAAGAAAAGAAGAACCGGAAGAAAAGGGCACGTCAACTTTGAGTATTCCCCAGCATGGGTGAAACTCTGGTTGGTCGTTGATGATTTTTACTGTGGCATCAAAATTATTCGGGGGTGGTTCCTGACGAAATTGTTCCCGCAGGAAATAATCCTGGTTTTAAAGGGACTGGGATCAAAGCGAAGTTAGAGAATTCGGGTATGCTGGTGCATACGGCTGAAGAGTTTCCCTTTTTCCCGCTAGTTGCTGCCCTCTTGGGAGTTCAGATTCAAATTACGGACTCACGTTTCCGGGAATAGCGCTCCTGTCGACCGCATCGGGTTATTTAACTCTGCATTCGGCCGTTTTGTTCGCTCCGGTAAAACTCAATATCACCGGTGGTAGAGCCACGATCAGATACGAGTCTGTTGGGAGGACGTTAACTTTGTCACAGTAACTCGGAACTGTTTATCTTTCGGCGACAATGCAGAAACGCCACGGCACATTTAAGGAGACGAGACCAGGTTTCATCGAGGCAACTACCACGTGTCAAGAAGTCGACAATGCTCTCCGCTAGGCGATAATACTTGGAACAACCACTGATTCAATCGATCGGAAACATCCCGTATGTAAATATCGTAGCAATTACCGTATGGATCTGCACAGAATTTTCACATGATAGATAATTTATCGTGTTATTAAATAAACGGGAATGATTCTGAATTTGGATAAAATATACCGCGCTCATCATATTTAGGAGCAGTTGATTGTAGAAAATTAACCAGGGAACAAGAATTTTATATATATATTAGAAATTGCGTCATAGAAATGGAATATACAAATTAGATTTATATATTCTGCAATATATTTCGTTTAAAATATTTTTATCGTGAAATTCCAATTTTACAATTTCCTTGTTTCAAAGCGCGAAAATATTGCAGCCGCGTATTACAAAAAAATATCGAATTGGTGTAACTGAATTTTGATATTCGCGTTCAATTTAATTTCCTTCTAAGGTGAATGGATGTAATTTTTCCTTCGAAAACATCGAAAAATTGCGTAACTCATGAATATTGACACACATACAGATTTTATCGGGCATTAAGTCAACATTCTAGATAAACGCGATATCGTTTAGGGTGTTCATATTGAATATGACTAAATCGTCCACCATTAACCTGGTTTCCGTACTATAGACCTGTTTATCCATTAGCCGTCGTAAGCAGCGGCAAAATGTTTCGTGGATAACTGCTCGCGAAAAGAAAATAACTTGCAGTTTTCGCGATGTTATGTTACCTATTCTATGTTACACCGGTGCGAATATTTTAAGCGAAAACTACTTCGGTGATACGAACTTTATCATCGAAAAATTTTAGCGGAATATGCGAAACATCAATCGATACTAACTTTATCTTCTTTTCTTAAAACGGGTTAGATGAACTCGTAAGATGGGAATTTCGATTAATCCTAAATGATCGTTAAAATTTTGAAAAGGGCTCCTTATGAATTTTCTTAAAACGGTGCTACTTCGCTTTATATTGCTCCAGATTATTTTTATACTGTTCTTTTATTGTCTTTGACGGTACAGGAGTAACTTTTTTGAAAAAACAGAATCGTTTATGCGAAAATGATTTTTTATGAATTTTTGCGAAAGTAAATAGCAAAATTGCATACAACGTGAATGCTTACGAACATTGTGAAAGTTTTGAAAAGAAATTTCACTTTTAAATTCGTTTCTTCTTAGAAACACAAGGAACCTTGTAAGTCTGTCGACGTGTAAAGGAACACATATTTAGTTCATTACAGGGATTAGAGTTTTGTATAAATATCACAAGTGGGAAAAACTAACAACGTTGCACGTTGTACGATCTCAATTACTGTAAAATTATATCTCACTCTCGTTCAATGTTTTACCTTGTTGAGGTATTGCGATAAAGTTTCGTAGGCTAAGATAAAAAGAAAATTTCACCACGAAGAAATGGTACCGAGTATCTACTTTGTATCAGTTTTAAATAGAGTCGGTCGAAACGAAAGTGGAAAATTCTCAAACTTTATTAACGATATCGAAAATAATTGAATTGCTTATTTTAAAAAATTTCTCAATATCTACCTTAAAACAAACCAACTATTTGCACAACAGAATTTTAATTATAATGCGATAAGGAACATTTAATATTACGAGAAAATAATCTACGATAAGCACTGAGAATTGAAAATATAAAAGTTCGTATTGTAAATAATTGTAACAAATTCCATAATTCATATTTTTGCTTATAACCTCAAATTGCAACGGAAAAATTAGACGAGTCAGAAAACATTGGAAAATAATTTCGCAGAAGGTAAGGGAGGACTGAAAGCTGTCGGACAAAAACAAAATGGGGAGTCGGACAGGGAAAAAAAGCGATAAAACAGATGATATAGAAGACTAATTGCATTACCACTTCCATTTTTCTGCCCCTTAAAAAGTTTCTCATTCGTTCGTCGTTGGAATTTCGCGGCAATAAATTATTTCTTTTTCGAATTTCCGTTCTCTTCTGTTGATTAATGCATCGTCGAACCTCAACAGACACAAATTCCTCGAAACTTTCCATTTCTCCTCTACGTATTCGTCAATCGAGTTTTTATCAATTATTCGTCACTGTCACGGTAGAAAGAGACGTCAAATAATTTACCACGTTGGTATTTCATGATCACTGTAACCCATGACGTAAACTAAATTCTACTCAAGCTGCCACTTTATACAAGAATTACGAGTACATTGAAGCAATCCTTCAGGAACGAGAAAATTACGAGGATCTTCACGCTCGAGTATGTACATTCCGACGACGTTACACCTTTTTACTGCTTGCCAAAAATGTAATTTTTCGTCCATTAGAAACTCAAAGAATACCTTTTACGAAGTGTAAAATAATTTTTATTGGACATCGTGCTATGCATTGAAATTAAGAGAAATATTATATATATAAAGTACTATGAATATTTATGTGAATTTGAGAAAAATATAAAAACAAAAATAACATAAAAGTTGCCGAAAGTATACATTTTTCCAATTAATATCGCATTAATATAATTATAAAGTTATCAATAATAATTATAAAATATATGATACAGTTTTAACTAATTTTCTTGTGACGAAACTAGGTTATTAATGATTTGAATTTCTCACGTTTCACGTGAAATATTTGTGGTTGAACGGAATGGCGCTGATAATCCGTCAAGAGGTTCGAAAATGAACTTTCGACATTTTGTTCTTCTTGCAACGATTAAACCACCACAATCTATCACGGGTTCTTTCCTGTTGAACTTGAAGTAGTTCCGGGATAGTTTGATCCCGGAATGTTGTCTCTAATTACATCACCATCAGTCTGAATTAAAGTTGGACGATTTATAGACCTTATCCGGCAATTTAATTCATTTTTCCGAATGGAAGGCCAGAATATGAGAACTTTCATACGCAGAACAATAAAATGAGAAACTAATTGTATCCAATCGTAATATCACCACATTTGCCAAATAAAAACAAAAACTTTTCTTATTTATTATTATTATTTATTTTATTATTTTATTATTTATATATTTTATATATTTATATATTTGATTATTTCTTCTAAATTCTTCGAAAAAGACATTAATCTAACAACAGGCTTGGAGGTAGAACGAGAATGAATTAAATTTAATGATTACGTTTTATAAATCTTACGGGGGCAGTGAATCCTAGTAATTCTCGACCAGCTTGTATTTTTGCACGACCTACATCGACCACAGTCGATAAAACCTTTTTATGGGTTCTTAAAATTGTAAGAGCCTCATCTTGCTGGTAGCTCCAACGAGCTCACGAAGAGAAGTCACGATACAATTACAAACCATTGAATCTACATCTGTAAATCTACAGATATAGATAATTGCGTTTCCTCTTTTATCTGTGCAGCTTATACCAATTTCATTATACTCCGTCTACCGAATACGGAACTCTACAACAAAGTCGCTAATATATGTTTTCAATCTACTATAAATCATCCGGATAAGTTCTGAAACTATTAATTAGTGTAGCGCGGAAATAAATTAACAACTGACAATATAAAATAAAAGATCGCAGAATAATTTTTGTAATAAACCTCGCACTCTTTTTTTCTATTTTGGCACAAGGCACATACGATGGATAATGGAAGAAGCGGGAATAGCAAATCAAACTGTTCGTCGATTATGTATATCTTTACATTTCCATAATACCCGGTGAATCGCTGCCACAGATAACCGAGAATTGCTGTGTTGCTTGAATTTCTAGGAAATGATAATATGTACGATTCAATCACGATTTGCGTTGGATTTGATTTATGGAATTTCAATTTCGTCTCTTGTCCCCTTTTTCATTTGTTCCTCGACGGTTATAATTACCTTTTAATCCCTCGGCGAACTCTTATTTGACGTTTCATTTACACAAATGTATAACCTTTAGCAAATGATTAACCTTTTCTTTGGTAAACGAATAAAAAAGTTTCGTCAAGCCTTCGATTAAACTGTGCAAATGAAATGGCAATACTCTAGGTGAAAATCTAGCAATTGATACGCTTGATTAATACGCTTATAGAGAAAGCTGTTCCAAATGTATGTTTCAATTTATTGAAAATCGCGCACACTTTGCAAACAAAATTTAACGTAACAGAAACGTATCTGGGTTACGAGATTATCACGCTACATAAAATTAAAGCTACATAACGAAAAAAGTTATCATTTTCGCAATAGAAGTATTTACTAAAGAATGCTGAGTACCGAAGTATGTACATATTAGGTTGTCCGAAGAGTGTCTTTCTTTCGCGTGTTTTTTACAATAGTGCACCTTCATACAAATGTGAAACCAAGTCTGTGAAATGTCACGGTGTTTATCTCAACAGAACAAAATGGATCGTACGTAATTCGACAAAATAATATAAAACAAAAAACGTTGTGCGTCTATTATTTCCTCATAAAACGAAAGAAACTTTTCAAACAATCCAATAGTTGTACATAGCCTTTACAACGCGAAAATTGCTGGGAAATTTCGAAGCTGGCGCAATTAACGACAGTTGCGTGCCATTTCTATTCATATACAGGCAGACCTAGCCGCGAATATTAGCATGTATGCGTTCAGATATGCATGCGCTATAGCACCGATGTGTTATTACAATCGGCTGGTTTGACGTATGGTTTCATACGAGGGATATCTTAGCTCGGGATCTGGACCAAGGCACTGTTCCAGCGGTAGTAATTAGTAGACAGGTAGTATATTCATGCATGCACACAACTAGAGAGAGAGAGAGAGAGAGAGAGAGAGCTTTGTTCATCAACCCTTTATTTGCATAACTTCGTGAGACTTAAGGCACGAAGAGACACGATGAAAATTCAAGGGATATTCGTCTAAACTTAGCGAAACGTTTCTCATAGCACAGTCGACGAAAGTAAGCGAGTTTTAATATGGGCAATTGTTGAAGTAGTCACCACTTCAAAGAAAACTGTATATCTGATTTTTTTAGTTTTCTCAAGCACTGAAGCTATCGACAGCGTATAGACAATAGGCTGCGACAAAGGCAGACCATAGACAGTAGACAGGCGACGAGGTCTTCGGGGTTTTTAGTTATAGGGTAACACTGCTAGCGTGCGGATCTGGACCAGCTCAAATTATATTTCTACGTGTACTTGCACTTCTGTATTAAAATATATTTTCTACCTTACAACTTATCCACGCGTTTCTCTGTTTATACATCTAATAACGTCAACAGCAATATTAACATAAAAAATGCAAGTTTCATTCTAAGAACCATCATAAAAAATTCCAACACAATCGTAATACTACGTACAATTCGGTTACTAATGAGTTTTTAAATAGGATCGCAGCTTGAGTCTAAAGCGGTCAACCAGCATTCCGATGAAATATTAAACGTTGCTGCAGAAGCTTCAACAAACACAAGCTCAAACGTGAGAAAAATTAATAATCGTGATGCTTGATCGTCGTAGAATCGTTTTACAAAACAGATAATGGTAATCTTGTAAGAAACTACGAACAGAAGAGAAATCCGTAAATATATAGATTCACCTGCTCCTAATGAACGTACGACAGCGTAAGCCAAACTCGACGGTAGTTTAGTTCAATACGGTTCTCCATGTTTACGTTCGTCGTGGGTGGTTTCAAGCTTATCCAACCAGAAGACCCGGACAAATGTACTGTCCCCACTGATAGTAATTAGTAGACAGGTGCTATACTCCTGGAAATACGCGCATCAACTTACGCTACAAATACTATTATATGCACACACATCTATATGGATGATCTGCTGTGAATTACGATCGCGTGAAAAGCAGCAAACGTGTGTTCATCGATCGATGGCCAGTGGTCTGTTCTAGCGAAGCACGACAACCATAATTCCGATATGATCCAATTAAGGCTGATCCCGTTCCCATTTAATTGTTCCTCTTCGCAAAGTTATCTGTTCCTGAACGATGGGTATCCCTATAGTTTATAATTAAGAAGTTCAGATCGAAAACAATCTTCATCAACTTTTTCAATTCTTTAGGTAGTAACGCATTGTAGAATACAAAAGCGTGATTTACAACACAGTGGAACCGGTACTGTAAAAAGCGATTCGTGTTCTTACTTATCGTTGAATGAAAATTAACGTTTAAATTAACATTTAAATTAAAATTATTTTCGTGTTTCCCGATTACGATTAAATAACTGTTATACATACCCTGACACGCACAAAAGATAGGTATTAAATGATTAGATAATTACGCGATTCAGAAAATAGATCAAACTAATAAGCTTATTAAGAATGCATTTCACGGACACGGACGTAACAAAAAGATAGAACAGCAACAAAGGACATCCTGTGTCTCTTAAAAGCTTTCTGTCCCTTTCGAAACGTTTGACGATTAATTAACCGCCATCCAATTAACATGCAATATGGAGTAGGTTTCTACTAGAATAGCACTTATCATCCTTTATCGTCATATCGTTACGCTGTTTGCTTCCTGTCACCATCCTCAAACAAGTTTCCGTGTAAAACCTTTGATGCCTTGATGCACGGAATTTCGGATATCATTTTATTATTGTATACAAATGACAGTATCCCTATTTAGCTTCTGTCGCTACTAAACGAAAGATGAATTAGTTTAAGATGAATTTTAATTAGGTGATTTTATCTGCGCAAATTTATAGTATAAAACATACGATATAACTGTGGCAATTTCGTGTCGATTGTAAAATACCGTCTTGACCAGATAACGTTTTCTATCGTTTCACAAAATAATCGCCTGGAACTTTTATAATTGAGCGTGTTTCGGATAAGGAATGACCTATAGTGACTCGTGAAACGTTCCGTAAGTTTATTTCCATTAAGAGATTTAACGAGTTTAATGAGTTCCAGAACAGAAGACGAAGTGTCTAACGAACGTCGAACACCGCAGTCGTTCCGCAGGATAACCGAAATTATCGTTTTTTTTCACAATTTGAAATGCCAAACAAGTAAAGGATGTGATTGGCAAAATTGTCATGAACACGTTTATTTCGATTGGAAATCTTTGCTTTTTGTACTTGTATCACTTATCAATTCAACTCCACATTTTCTAACTTACTTTTTTAACTATCTTCTAAAACGCATAATTTCCTGAGACTGGAATAATATTATTTATAAAATATTCCCCATATGCATCGAATATTTCACGATTTTGCTGCTTATCGTTTCGAAACGAAATTTCCCCGTAATTCGTTTGCCTTCAGTGCCGGAACATCACGTTGCTCGTTGGAAAACTTTTTTACTCGCATGAGAATTCCTAGCGAGAGTACTAGAAAATGGAAGTACTCTAACTAAAATTTCGACCGGTGAAAAGTCAACAGTACGCTTTATATACCACTGCCGCGAATTAAATAGATTAGTGGCATTTCAAATTAACGTTTCGTCAAAAACGTGATCGCAAACTCGAAATGAGAAGTTTGTTTCGACTCGAACGTTTTTACAACATTTTAATTTCCATTAGGAGGTTGCTAACGCGACGGCCGGAACAAGGGGAAAAGCTTCCGATTAGCTCGATCGTGTCGGCGGAAGTTTAAATCTATTTACGATGCGCTTGATTGACCGGTTACGAGAGAGCAATCCCCGATAAGCGAATATCTCTGGTTAACGATGTAACGACAAGGTCAAACACATCCTGGACGTACCAGGAATTGCCGCTGCATAGCCGAGAAATCGTGTCTTTGGGTACTTAACAGTTAGTCCCGTTGAATATTCGTCAGGGTCGGGACCTTCGAAACTTCTCCCTCCCTCTAAAAGCATAAATTTCAAGTAGGTCATGGAAACCGACCTGGTCGAATAATCGTCTGGAAAATGAGGGAAGCAATGAAAGTGTTCCTTCTTGGGAGCAGTACGAGTAGAAAGTTCGTTAATTTCGTTCGATTGCTTTTGGATTCGGTAATTATATTCTTTCTCTTTTTTCCTACTTTTTCTCTTCCTTTTCTTTTAATTTCTCCGAACGGCGGAAAATTCAAATCGCTTCCATGATTGGAAGTGTGAGAGTAATTTTTAATGCGCTTTTAATGCGACTTTGTGCTGATCGTTTTTTCATAAACGTGATTAAGGGTGCTACGTCCGTTTGCAGCAACATTCGCAGGAAAGCGAAATGAATATCGTAAAAGCATAATTTCCTTCTAAACGCGAATGATTACCGTGATTGAATCTTATAAATTATAACTTTCTATTTTAACACAAACAAACCAAAAATGTCAATTCCTCTGTTATCTATTAAAGAGTCTCTAACTAAATGAAAAAAGGAATACAAATTGGACGGAACATTCTTTTTACGTTCTACTTTTTATCTTCTTTAAGGATGTATTTTAAAAAATCCAAGAATCGTTCCGCGATAAATAGTCAGCGCGGGGAAAAGGCAATTGCATGGAACGGAAGTTTTAAAACAGTTCGCAACTTTTCCGGTAGCACTCGATGATATAGCCAGTAAATTGAACCGATTAAAAATTTAGTTATTCCGATGAAACTTTCCGACGTAATGATTTTCGAGATTTAGAAAATTAAAATCACATTATAAGCGAAGTAGCGCCATTAGCTGTGCATCAAATACTTTCCACCTGCTCTCCGTTAATTCCTTTTAATTTTTTAGTGAGCACCAGATGGTACACCAGGTACCGCCTCTTTTTTGGTCTATCTCTTACATGAATTATCGATTAATCGTAGATGTTCGTACTCTACACTTTCCTTATAGAATATTCAACGATATACCGGGAAATCGAGATTTCATATTCAGTTCTATCACAAGAAAAAGAGAACTGTAGACATTTGTAATTAATTCATGGATCAATTATTCGAATCTCACGATTTATGTCATAATGCACATACAGAGATTCTCTCAGCAATGTAGAAATAAAATATCGAGCCCCGGAGTTCCATAATTGAATGGAAGATTATCATCAGGGCTGAAATATTTCTATTCGCCGATATTAATTATCTATTTAATCATTCTATGTCATCGAATTCGCCATTTTTGTAATTGTTCGTCAACTAGTTAGAGTAGTTGGCGTTTATTTATTTACGCTGCTTTTTTCTATGCTCGGACAAATATAGAATAGAAAATTAAATTCGACAAAAACTTTCGAGACAGGCAGTCTACAGTTATTTACAGTGCCCTTAAAATAAAGTGAATGGCTGGAGGGTACAAAAAGTCATTAAAGTTTCACCGGAATCTCGGCGCAAGTTCACCGAGCCCTGTGTATTTATAGATGTGTAGTCGTGCATCTATCTCATCACAGATTTGTTACGAAACGATCTAGTTTTGTGTGAAAGAATGTTTGTGTGTAGCCACCTATTCGGTCTACAATAGACGACAAATCTGGTTTCAGCAGAATGCCTTCCTATCGCCTTTCGAAACTTCGTTAGATCGTTCAATCGTCAGGTAAGGACGTAACGCCACTGCAATGGCAATTTTAAGAAAAATTTTCAGAAACTATTTCAGACAAGGCGTTTCGTATCCTGCGAGAAAATGAAATTTTGTTGTATCTCTCATTTAAGAAAATAGTAGTCTATATGAACTTTATTTAAATATATACAAATGGAATATGAACTTTCGGACGTTCGCGGGGAGACACGATCTCGAAGCGCGCCAACGGGAGTCGTAAATTCCCGTTACGATTTGACTAATCGACGCCACGAATTGTTCGATCCCTTATTTCTTGTGGGATAATAAGGGTGGTTGATTGAATATAACGCCGCTATTAACAGGTTACTATATATTTTGAATGATCCAACAACTTCGGTGTGATACAAGATTGCGTATTTGAAATGACAACTACGAATGAGTACGACCTGAGACTCCTTTTACGTTGGCGACTATGATGATGTATCTTTTGTCGATTGACTGTCTTCGACTTGTAGATTCTGCTTGACTTCTGACTCTTGCTGTTTCTTGCGTCCTTTGACTCGAGTTGATGTAGACCGACTGATGAGATTTGTCTATTAAATGTTACTGTGGAACAAGTCTAGTGTAGTAGAAGAAGTTGAGTTGACCCTTCTGATGTCGTAGAAGAAGTGAAGTTCGTTCTTATATGATTACGGAGGAAAGCTCGGTAAGGGTGCACCCTTTGAACGAAAAACGCGGATTCGTTGCTCACACTTTTTGTCAGGAAAGTGAGGGTTAAAGGTTCCTGCAAGCTAATAAGATTCGGTTTATGGTGGGGCCTTAGGTTTATTGAGGGTCTGTCTAATGGTGCTTGGGCCTTGACGGTCAGACAATGACGGACGTCGCACGGACCATCTCACGCAACGTAACAGAGTAAATTACGGAAATTTTAGTCTATGACCACTGACTACTGATTCTGCACTGCTCTATTTGCATCCAGTAGCAAACGTGCAATGCTATAGAGATTCTCACGAAAAGAATTTTGTATCGAGTAATTTTTTTTCTTTATACATCATTTAAATTCCACTTTCTGTTTACTTCCACAAACCATTGTCTTTTACCTGCTTACTATGAAGCTCGATGAAACCGTCGACAAAGTAATCTTATGCTTCAAAAAAAGAAAAAAAGGGAAAAGAGAAGGGAATATGGAGAAAACAAGGAAACAAGTCGACAGCATTCTCTTGTGGGATTTTTAAAATTAAGAAATTCAAAGTCCAATTGCAAAAATGTAGACGCACGAGAATTACAACTGAAACAAAACCTGGAACGATCCGTGCGGAGAAAAACGTCCACTCTGGGAATACAATCGTGATAATGTTGGGAAATAATATGTCCACGCTGAGGGAATCTTTTTTCAACGACATGTCGCGTGTCCGTCTAAACTCGCTCGGGGAATCTTTTCGAGAAAGCTTCATAGTCTCTTCTTTCATGAAGACATCATCTCCCGTGCGTGTTCAAGCTGCGAATTCTTGACTATGTCATTAACACCGCGTCACGAACGTGCAATTCTTTGGCTTTCGGTCGCACTCCTGATACATGTAGTTAACAAGCCTTGAAAGCATGCTTTCGTGAATTGGGAAGTTGCTTCCGCACGAAACTAAGTGGGCAAAGGATAGGAAGAAATCCTATTCAGCGCCGGATTTTAATTTCCTTCGGGGCTAATTTACCGTGCATCTTTAATTCTGTTTACACCACTCTTAAAAATTCCCCGCTTCGTTCGAACCGTTTTATAATTTCGTCCTCGTTATTTATTTACCATACCATTCGTGATTGTTCATTTTCTTTAATTTCGGGGTAAATCAAAGGAACGTTGGTTACTTGAAAGAAAGAAATGGGAAAGACGTCGAGAGCAGAGTAACGAAAGGTATCTTTAAATATGTAAAGTGCGCTTGAACAGAAAGAAAAAACGAGACGACTTAATATAAAATTCATTTTCTCCAGGACCAAGATATCATTTTTTATTTGTTCCGCATCTATTAATATTCTTGTTATCGTTTATACTTAATATACATATATAATGCCTGGATGTTCGGAAACTCCTAAATCCACAGTAGTCATAAATTACGAAGTCAAAGGAACGTAAGCTTCGCATACATCATTCTGCGCGATACTTTACCAAGCTACTTCATATCTCCGAAGTACATTCGTAAACTCCAGCAAATCTTATTCGCTGCTCGAGTTCAATTTCAAACTTTTCGCACGATCAACAGATCAATCAAGCATAAGCATCACGCCTAGCAACGATGGCGACCGTTTAATTACCAGTGAGTTGGTCTTACGATATCGAAGCCAGACTTCCGCCTACAAATCCACAACACGAGTCCCTGGAGGTGGTTTCTAACTCTAATGGAAGTAGAGCGACTTCAAATTGGCGCAGCTGACATGTTTTAATCCGGCCTATTAATTCGCTGCTAGAAAGACGTCGCGTCGTGGCGTATTCTATACGGTCGTGACCGATGAATAAATCGTTGTTAGCGACGTGCGAATATCATTCTGGCCGACTCTGTGTAATCCACGCGGGATTCCGAGCGATGTCCTTGAAACGAACGGAAAGCTAGGCCGGTGTATTGCTGAAACAGCGGGGTATGCAAATGAGAAAAGGAGAGGGATGATCCGTCGCTCTGCGATATCCATCCATTCCTTTTCTTTCTTCGTCTCTTTTGCCTTCCAACTCTAATTTCAAACGAAACTCTGCTGATTCGCGCGAAAAAAGAAAAGAGCCAACTACCCTAGTCGAAGCGCACATGTCTTGTGTCGCTGATACAGACAGTAACGCATGCTCATTGATCACATTAAACCAAGTGGCCGATCGATGATGTTGTTATTTGGAATTGAATGTGGTTTCCCTGCTCGGTCGAAACTCACACACCGGGGCAGCAACTCCGACTAATTCTGAAAGAATGAAAGGGAGAGAAGAAGAAGAGAGAGAGAGAGAGAGGGAGAGAGAGAGAGAGAGAGAGGGAGAGAGAGAGAGAGAGAAGGAGAGAGAGGGAGAGAGGGGGGGGAGACCAACGCGATTTTCAACCAGTCTCCGAGTATCCAAGGATTACACGAGAAATAAGATTCACCAGAATAAAGGATTTGTGGAACAGCTTAGCCATCGAGACTCCGCGAATGTTAGATATGGTACGAGTATGTACGATTCTAGCCAGCATTCGTTGCATTCGCTTCTTATTTCTATTCTGAACGTCAGAACAGACCATCACCGTTATCCTCTTGTTTCCTCTGCTCACGAAAAACGGCTATCGAAGGGGATATCGCTTGCCGAACACTGAAAACTCATTTCAACTTCGATCAACGTACCTCACGGTCTTCTCGAGAAGAACTCGATCGGGGTTTTTAGAGCGCAAAACGCGTCAGTCGTAGTTGCTAGTTGGTAGTTGTTTGGAGTGGAGGGTAACGTCTAGACAAAAAAAAAAAAAAAAAAAAGCAGGCGAAAACGCAAGTTAAAATGGAGAGGGCAGTAGTTGATCGTGATAAAGTTGGGACAGAAGATCCGTGGAAGTGGATCTTCTCGAACGACCTCCTTGTTTCTTAGAGCAGTAGTAGACACCTATTCGTTAACCTCGCGGAGACTGGAAAAACGTAACAAAGGGGTAGCGGATAAGAAGAACACGGCGGAAAAGGTCTCCGGTGTGTAATTACTGGGTGAATTCTTATTAGTCGACCAGCGCCAGCACTCCCTACAGGCCTGTCCCCGCGTTTCTCTTTCTTTCTCCTCTATCTTCTTACCGTTATGTCCTTTACGATCCGTTACTTTCGAACCGTGCAACTCCGCAGAACCGCAAATACAGCTTGATTACCACCATTTTCGTACCGCTGTGCTGCTCTGCGACTCCGCCTCGTATTTTTTGCGACTTCCGCGATTTTTATCGTGGGATCAAAAAGTGTTACTTACTTGTGAGAAATAATCGACGTCTCTTGTGTCCTGATTAATAAAGCGCTTACTGTGACAATTTACTATATAAAAGTATATACCAAATAAGGAACTTTTGAACTTCGATGTCATCTACCTCGATCAAACGATGTTTACGGAGTGATAAGTTTAAAATTCCTTGCGAAGAATTTATTATTTTTCATAACTCTGGCAATCTTTTGCAACTACGAAAAATGGACGTTATACAGATACGTACAACCGCATTAATAAGTAAAGCAATCTTCTGGTTTATACCTTGCGCTAGCTTGGATTCAAGATACGAAATGGGTCTTTCATCTATGAAATTAGGCATAAAACGTTGCGCGTCTAATTAAACACGGGTTCGTACTACTTACACCTAGAGAAAATTCTTTCTCGTGACTAGTACAAAATTTATTTTTTTTTGGCAACTATGAGGATGTTATTAAGTACCACTAATACCTACCCGGACGAGTATTTAAAAGAACAGACACTCAAAAAAATTCATATATCTCCAGCGTAAATTGTGAAATGGGGCGGAACAATGGTAACGAAAACTGGTAAAAACTGGTAAAAGCGAATCCTCGATGAATTGTTGGAAAATTTTGACACGTTTATGAATGCGAGGATAACACACGAAAGAGCATTATCGAAAAATTTCCGGTGTGCACTTGATGCCTTGAGTTCTCATTACTCAACATCGGTATTCCCCACAGGCTCTGTCAAAGGTTCTTTCACGTTTTGAAACGAAAGACAGCGACGTGCTGCGGTTTGATTACACAGAATTTAATAATCTACGGAAGCCTGACGGTATATAGATCTTTGTTTTAACGTCTTCACGCATTTTACTCAAATCAGTTCCAAAATATACCCTATATCAGCGCAAGAATATAGTTACTAAACTTGTAAAGATGGAACAGATTCCGTAGAAAATCTATATTTGAGTGTTAAACCATATAAGCGAAGAAGCGGATATAAACGCGTTTTTTGTTTCTATTGGAAATCTCCCCTTTTGGTATTTACATCGTTTTCAATTTCAACAACTCGATTCACTTACCGATACGTTTCAAAAACAAAGCTCTTATTTAAATTTTCCTATCATATATATATATATGAGTTTCTGATAGTTAAAAAAGTCACCGTTATTTTATCTTTCGTTTAATTAGAATGCAAATGCTAGCGAAAAATCTCAACTGCCGCGGCCAGCTTCCGTGATATGCAAATGTTCGTATTTCACCAGAACGTTCCAAGCAGAAATCCTTTTTCCTTTCCTCTTTTTCCCCTACCAAACACCTTCAATCGGCCCAGAAAGTTAAAAAAAGAAAGGAATGCGACGTAATAACAAAGAATGTTCAAAATCTCTGCTTTTGGCTAACTCACCGGATTCAGTTTCCACAAAATCCGCCGATCAAAATTTAATTTCATTATTGCATATTCGACACACGGACGGCAGTAGGTAGACCGGACCCCGAATTTTGTAGCCTATAAATCTTCTCTTACTCGTATTTAAATTTTTCAGGAAAGCGAACCAGACGTTGCCTATACGCGCTACACTTTACATTGGCAAACGCCATTCATGCATGTGCTACCTCTTTCTTGTGCCGCAGGTTTATTGCGAAACGATATCGAATTAAAAATATTCAACATATCGCAATCATGGCGCGTTAATGCTTGAAATTTATTTTAAGCATGAGCTCTTTAATGATTTCTAAGTAGATATAGAAAAGGAATACTTAAAAGGGTCAAACTCTTTGACACTTCGACTATTAATTATTAAAAGCGTGTCCATTGTTGGGAAACTATTAGTATAGAGAACCTGCTTGATAATTACCTTTATATAACTTCTATACGAGGAAGAAACTATTCGCATCCATACTGCACTCTAGCAAAATTTTATAATATAAATCACGAGAGAGAAACTCTGTGGAAACAAGTTTCGTTTTTGCTTGGTCATTAATGACATGAAGAAGTTGTGTCACATGGGGGAAAAGAGATATTTAAGGGAAAAAGAGTATCGTCGACTAATGCGCGCATTACGATAAAAAATAGCAGGATGCGTTTGCCGAGATTTCTTTTTCATAATAGTAGATACATGCATCACAAATTTCTGGAAAATGAACAGCTTTAGACGAACTCGTCTGCAATTACGGACTACTCAGAATTGCAAAATTCCATTCATCGTAGATGAAACACAATGCTGAACGACTTTGTCACACTACATTCAATCTACTTTGTCGATAAAACTTGATATCTATCGATGTTGCACACGAATATTATGAAAATTCTTGTCTTTCAGTAAGTGTTACGACCGTTCGCGGAGAGACGCGGTCGCTAGGAAAAACGCGTCAGCGAGAGGCGTAAATTCTCGCTACGATTCTGTTAATCGACGCCGCGAAATAGTCGTTCCTCTGTTTCGATTAGGATAACAGAGGTGGTTCAATGAATGTAACACTGTATTCACAGGTTAACATAAAATAATATATTTGATAATAATATAATGAACACGCTACAGATTGTTTAACAATGAATAAAGTAATATACTATAGAAAGTTGACTCAACTACAATATCTTTCAATGAATTCGTTAGACTTTGTTATTTTGATTTTGCTCGTCAAACCTCTCGATATGTATCGTTCGACTCGTCAGAAGGGACTGATCGCCTTTCGATCATTTCTTTGTCTTATTTGGAAGACGACCCCCACTATGCTCGGGTCACGCCACCGCTCGCGCCTATGATCACGTATGGCCGCCTTCTTGTGTGGAAAACGTAACGGACAAAAATCGACGTTTCTAGAGCTCGCTGCTTGGCGACAACTATGCGCTCGTCGATACATTGTATATGATCCGCCGGACAGACAAGACGATCTGCCTGCGACACTAGGACCGTTAGCGACGGTTAGAAAATACACCCTGTGGTAAGCCTCGTGGCGTAACAGTAAGTAGTCTGTCTTTTTTATTTACAAAAAAAATGTACTTTAATTTATTAACAAATTTGTTGCGATACTACAACGCGCAATTAATCCTTGTTAAGTGATACGATACGTTAACAAATTTTATTTCCAACGTTCATAACGTTGACTAAAATATTTTATGCGGTTTATCCGCGACCTTCTTTAAGATTTCTATTTCACCGGCGTCATTTCTTCGTCTTTGATTGTTCAGATGTGATCGTACCCTTATTCCTTTGCTCGCACTGCGCCACGATATCGGGAACGAGAAAAAGGGAACGTACGAAGGGGCAAGCATCGAGCAAAGAAAAATATGAAGTTGGCATTCGCTTCGACTGCGCGCTTTTGGGGATGCAAGATTTCGTGGCACTGAAACGGGGGCAGTACAGAGAAAAGAAACAGAAATACGTGCCCCTAATGCGAAATCATCGTGCAGCTTACGTAATACGAGAATTCCAAACAACTGCAACGCGTAATTCTCGCAAAAACAGGTGTTGACTCTTCGAAGCTAAAATATCGCGATTTTCCATAACCAAAATTAAACTTTGAAAAATTCTAACTCCGTTCATCTGTCTCAAACTCTAGAGTTTTTAATATTTTTTGTTATATTTACAAATAGAATCAAAAAATTAAACAACTGTTTTATATTATTTAAATATGAATATTAATGTTAACGAAAAAGAGAATTCACATTAGAAAACACATGATCTACCCGACAATGCCTATTTCGACACCGTTTAAAAAGTTTGAACTGCTTTTTTTACTTTTTGATTTAGTTCACTTTTTTTGTATGGTCCATTATCGGAACGACGTTCGTGTTATGATCTTCCGTAAGCAAGGATAGAAGAAAACACCTGCGACATATGAATAAAATGCGAAGAAAAAGATAATCAGCAAAGAAAGTACAATACTTATTGAAATTTAAGAATATTGGTTTAATAAAATCAAACAGCGTTATAGATATTAACGATTTCACCTACAATTCTTGATGTAATTGGTTTCAATTAATATGTTACGATAAAATGATAATATTTAATTATGGATTGAGTGTTATCGAAGAAACATTATTTCCTTCTTTGATGTGTTCAAGGAAAAATGAAGAATACACATCATCCGAGCTACAAGCTCGGCGTAGAAAAGATATTTTCTTTAATGACGTTTATTCCAATTTTGTCTTGAAGCTAAATCAACATTCATTCGCCGCAAAAGTTTCCTTTTGGTAGCATCGTTTTTCACACTAGTATCGTGACAAACGTGTATAATTTTGCATAAATTTTCGCGACGCTCATGAATAATATATACTGCTATCAGAACTCTTTGATTACTCTGTTGCATTTCAAATATAACACGCTGTGAAGCCTTTTACAATGCGGTGATTAATATGTATGAGAAAAATTTCCTTCGGTGCTTCTCATTAATTGAAACCATTTGGCCGTTTACAACAATACCTCGTGCTCTTAAATATCTCATCACCTCTGTTCTGCCTAACACAAGCTAAGGGAAGAATAAACAAGTATAACATAAAAAAGAAAAACATGGCAAAGTTCTCTCCGATGTATCTATATATAAAATATTTTTCACTTCTCTTCCAAAGTAAATAAATCGTATATTTATTTCTACATTCTTGTTTATCTTGCTTTTAGTTTACAAAACGTAGATTTCCTCTTTTAATATATGTTTAAAAAAAAAGAAGAAAACTAGGATAAGAAAATATACCATTGTGTTGACTTTGGAAAAGAAGAAAAGTATCTCAATTAGCTGCGTATATATATTTCTTTTTTTTATATATAAGTTCGCCGACTTCTCTAAAACAGCTTGACCAATCGGAATGATTCTTTTTTTTATATTTTGTAGGGTTTCTTTTTTATGTTTTCTCGTTGGTTTCGCTAAAAAAATGTTTCGATTTAGTCATCGTAAACTTCTTTTTTCAAAAAAACTAATATTTTTCTTCCGATTTTGTGTATTTTCGCCGATTTCTCTGGAACAGCTTGACCAATCGAGATGCATCTCGTAGGGTACGGTTACAAAATCTTTTGAAGTTAGTTTTCTGTAAACTATCTTTTTTTTTTTAAATCTACGTTTTATGTATATTCTCCGATTCCACTGGATTGGATAAGTTATCGAGATGATTTTACATTTTGTAGGAGTAGTTCACCGATTGATTTGCAAAATTTTTTCCATTTCCTCGTTTTTGATTATTGAGCAAATTAACTAATTGACCGTTAACTATGCTCTTAACTATTTGATCATTTGATTGTTTCTCCACAGCCTTGTCCCTGGAAGCGACGAAATTGGAAAGTTTCTTTACAAAATTGCCTCTGGAAGCGTATATCGTCCGTTTCTGTACATAGACTTGTCACTCAAAGCTGACCTGTGTCGTTTCCAGTGTACTTGGATCATTTCGTTACATGTTAATTGTAGAAAGTAGACTTCAGCGATATCTTTGCGAAAGGAGACCTCGTAATTTTTGCATATCTACAAGCGTTACTTCGTCATGCAGTTTATTAAGAATTTATGCTCGATGCTAAATCAGATATGGCTAGACCGTCTAAAACTTTGCATAAGACTAAGGGTGACATAGATTTGGTTCTTTGCAAATTCTTTCAAAATCAATTACAGCTCCATCTAGTGTAGTCCCTTGTAATTTATGTACGGTTTCTACCCAGCTTAGGATTATCACGAACGTTCTTCGCACGCACGACGAGATTTCGCAAGTTCATCAATCATTTTTGCGTTATGTTCGTCCAATAGTTTTACTGTCGGAAATATTCCTACTGCTATACCATCGTCGAACTCTCTGGTTAGAGGAACTCTTCTTCGCTCGTATAGTATTAGGTTGTCCGAAAAGTTTCTTTCGTTTTATGAGGAAATAATAGACGCACAACGCTTTTGTTTTATATTATTTTGTCGAATTACGTACGATCCATTTTGTTCTGTTGAGATAAATACCGCGACATTTCACAGACTTGGTTTCACGTTTGTATGAAGGTGATCTGTTATAAAAAAACACGTTTGCGAAAGAAAGACTCTTTCCGGACAACCTAATATTTCTAGTCGATATATTGTTACTTCGCCAAACCGTACGGTAATTAATAGGCCAATAAACTCTGTTTCATCCTATGCCTCGTATTAATGGTGAATTCGCAGGATGAAAATTGGTGCCATAAAGTGATCTTCGTAATACAACGATGTGGTTGTAAAAAACATCAATGTCCTTTTACTTCAGGCAGTTGCATGATGTCGTTAAAGAGAAGTACATTTATGCCATCAAATATTTCTTCATTAGTCTTGAATTTTTGCAATCTTAAGTGAGTTATTCGAAAATTTTCGTAAGATACCATTGATGTCTTATCAATTATCAACCACCTTATATGACGCCACTTTCGTCTCTTCTGTCCACGCCTTTGTCTCGTCGTTCGCTGTTAAGTCATTTCAGTGCCTCTCTCAATAAGCAAGAAGAACACGGAATATAAAGTTTTCGCAAATATTTGACTGGCGGTAACACCAGTCAAAGAAGTTACTCCGCTGAAAGACAGTTTTATTATCGCATCAACTGTAGGATTATAACAGTGTTTAACGTGTTCAACAAGTAATAAATTACTTGTTTTAAAATAAATGACTTGCCGCTGTCAGCTCCTCCGGTAATAAAAAGCAACATTTCTTCCGTATTTTCATCACTTTTAATACCTTCCTCAATTACTGCGGAAACTGATTTAAATAGATCTTTCTGTTGAATATTAAAACTTCGAATGCTATTAAGGGACACATCTTCCGGCGTTGCAACCGTCTCTTGCTGTTGGTCTTCATATAAATCTAGCAAGACATCGTATATCCTTTCATCGACATAAATCATGATTGGATCTTTTGAACATTCATTATTAATTCTTTCTTCGTGTATTACATTCAAAGCAGCAGCTTGGCCGAACGCCGTTACAATAATTTGCTTCGCATGAGCAGTTCGTGTTTCCGTCGCAGGAAACGTTGCTCTGCGGATTCGTTTTCGCACATAAGCGCACTTTCATCAAGAAATGATATGGCGACACACCATTAAGTTTTAGAAATACCATTTTCTATCACGGTTCAAAGTATAATATCGATAGCAAAGTATAGCTGGTTTATTCCTTATTCGCACGTGGGACTGAACAGCCTATACAATTGTTTATTCATTAGTAACAATTAAGAATTGAAATAAATAATAAATAGATAGAAATGAACTATTAATGATAATGAAAATTATTTTATGTTGACGCTATAATATTGGACGCTATATTAAAGACGTGAAGTAAAACATTTCGGCAAAAAAGTATTACCGATTTAGGAATACGAAAAAGTGTGAAATAAATTCTATTTTATTTATATCTTATTTACACACATATGCAACAACGGTTGAGATTACTCATTTACTTACTAAACAGCATGCTAAATATTGTGAAACCTTCTCGGAGGCACCACAAAATTAAAAATACTACTAATATATAGCTTTCTACATCTAATTGTATAACATGATTAATTGTAACGATTGTATCTTGTGTTAGTGAGAAACTTGATGTACACATAATTACATTAAGCGTAATTTGTATCAATACGGATACAAACGACGTTTTTCAATTTGCCCACTACCAAAATATATTCTTGGTGACTTTGTGTTATAATATATTGCAATTTAATACAAGTAAACATAAATATGTGGAAATATAATTGGATAATATAAATATAAACCAGTTGAAAGTTTATAGCATAGCGCTCAAGCATTGCCATACTAGCATTTACGGCATTTTGCGCTGCTTTTGGAAAAGGTATGCTGTTACGACCGTTCGCGGAGAGACGCGGTCGCTAGGAAAAACACGTCAGCGAGAGGCGTAAATTCTCGCTACGATTCTGTTAATCGACGCCGCGAAATAGTCGTTCCCCTGTTTCGATTAAGATAACAGAGGTGGTTCAATGAATGTAACACTGTATTAATAGGTTAACATAAAATAATATATTTGATAATAATATGATGAACACGCCACAGATTGTTTAACAATGAATAAAGTAATATACTATAGAAAGTTGACTCAACTACAATATCTTTCAATGAATTCGTTAGACTTTGTGATTTTGATTTTGCTCGTCAGACTTCTCGATGTATAACGTTTGGCTCGTCAGAAGGGACTGACTGCCTTTCGATCATTTCTTTGTCTTATTTGGAAGACGACCCCCACTATGCTCGGGTCACGCCACCGCTCGCGGCTATGATCACGTATGCCGCCTTCTTGTGTGGAAAACGTAACGGACAAAAATCGACGTTTCTAGAGCTCGCTGCTTGGCGACAACTATGTGCTCGTCGATACATTGTATATATTCCGTCGGGCAGATAAGACGATCTGCCTGCGACACTGTAGGACCGCGAGCGACGGTTAAGAAATACAGCCTGTGGTAAGCCTCGTAGCGTAACATATGCTGTTTAGTAAGTACATAAGTAATTTCATACGTTGCATATGTGTGTAAATAAGATATAAATTAAATAGAAATTATTTCATACTTTTTAGCGCATCTCATTTTTCTAAATACAAAGAAAATTATTTTCTACTTTTCAAAGCATTTCAAAGTTGGTAATATTTTTTTGGGAAAATTTTTTATTTAATAATTGTACTTCATAGAATTTTTTTTAAATTGTTACTAAGTTAAAAAGCAACTTATTGTCAACTGTTGTAGTCATTAATTTCACATAGCATGGAAGCGTGAAATAGCCTGTTACCTTCGGTTGTTACGAAACTCCATGCAACCCGAGCTAATGATCTGAGTCACGGAATCCTTTGAGACGTGCTATTTAATGCAATTTTATGTCTGGCAGTAACTATCAATTGTAAATAACATTTTATATGGCAATGTCCATTGCAACTTACTCCTTTGTATTTTATATCAATCAGAGTAAACTTTAATTAGTTCCATTTGAAATGACAAGAAAACACGCAACAAGATAAAAAAATTGAGAAAAAGATGTTTAATTATTTATAAATTTTATTATCGAGTAGATTTTTAAAGGCCGATCGAACTAATCTTCTTCGAGTATACCGAGTATTTTCACGAATTTCAGCACGTTTTCATCGTCTCTTCGAGGTAGCGATATTAGGTAACCTCCCAATTTTTATTGGAAACGAAGCGAATCTCTGCCGGTAATGCGGTTCGTATAGAGGTTCTTCTATAGAATTGTAGATACTTCTATTCTTGATCCTATTCTTTGTACGTTAACGCAATCAGAAATGACTAGGAAGTTGGACAACAGTTTGGTGCAGTGCTCAAGTGCCGAAATCACGCCCTTGTGTCTCTACCACTGACACAGAACACCCACGTATTCTTAACTCTGTTATACCGCAAACCACTGTATGTGCAACCAACATCACTTTCCAAACCCAAACCTCAAGGTGTAAATTTATTTGCGGCAACGAATTTTCTACTCTCCATGATTTCCACGTGTTTCCCATTCCAAGATTCCGATCGAATTCAATGAAATAATAACGCGTCGCTATTGAAATTTTAATCATCGCACAAGGCATTAAGAGTGGTAAAGAGAACGACGTTGGAACTTTGAATTCCCAACCACGAGTCACAGAGATTCGCTATTTTTTTAAAATAACTTCTTTTTCCTCCACTTATCCTCTGTCGCCTTTTTATTTACTTAAATACAGATAGCGTAGGCAAAAAGTTTTTCATTGGGATGAATATTCCACTTGGGAAACGCAATTTGTTTGTCCCTAAAAACGCTGAACTTCGTAAATAGTATGGAGAAGAAGTTGCAAACTTCATATGTGAAATATAAATGCTGATAAAAATGTGTTCCACGTATAGAATGTATATCTGTGACGTTTATATTTTTTTACATCAGCTTCCTAACCAGAATTCCGAAAATATCAGTGTGCCGCGAAACCCAAACGTGTTAGAAATGTGAATTAATATACTGGTGACATCAAATACGGCGGAATGTGGAATATTAAAATCAGAGAATGCAAGATATTTAATAAAGTTTGCCAATCCCAAAGATTCTTACTTCGATATTGATAATCAATATTGATACGCTAACTACAGCGACACATGAATGTACCGAAATAAAAGAAAACCAAAATAACGTTAAAATCTACCGACAGAAACGGGAGTATTCTAATAATTTCCACGTTTCGTTAACCGAGTACTAAATGTACATATGTATAACAAAATCGTGTTTCTACCGTTCGCCGTTCGAGGATTAGCTTCTAACCGAAATTAGTCGGATATCCGTAATATTCCAACAAAACGACACGAAATGCCAAGATATTTCCGCGTTAAACCAAATCCCTTTTGCCGAAATCCTGCTGAATCTACATAAATTCAGCCAATCGAGTTGGTCAAATTAATCGCACGTTAACAGCACGAGTGTAAATAAATCAATAATTTCATTAAACAAGGGGGCTACTCGTTCCGCATTGAGTCACGACCGTCCCATAAATTATGTCCATTGGCAAGCCGCCAATGATGCAAATTATCGATTGTATCTAAATTCAAAATATCAGCAGTTCGACGACGCGTGGCTGAAGTTTGCTTGAAACTCGTGGTCGTGCTGCGATTACAAACGAACACGAAGGATAGAGAGAGAAAACCAACTGTTTTCCGTGGCTTTCCACGTGAACGAGTCACGCGTTCTCCATGATAGAAAGCACATTTAACTGCATTAAATTAATAGTGCTTTGGATCACGTTGTGATATTTTCAAACGCATTCGTGATTCGCATCGGCGAAACCGAAATATGCATGGCTATCTCGTAGTTTTACGAAACTCCAACGACTGAGAAAATAAAACACATCTGGTTTAACACATTCCGTGTGCACTTTACACAAAGAAAAGAAAACGTATTAATGCTACTTTAAATTCTAACGAAAAAGGTATATTGGAATATTCGATCGAAGAAAGGCAGTAACAGTTGTGCTGAATTCCTGACACTCGGTCTACGCTTATATTTATCAAACGCGTTGGAAGGTTTTTATTTAAAATACATTCATGTATTTTGTATTTAGAATATTTAGAGCATTTGAATTATGGTAGCTTCGTTGCTGTTCAGAAATATATTTACCCCATTTACTTCCGGAATGTTTCTTTTGAATCTAAGTAAGAATAGTTGCTTCAATGGCCATGCGAAATTTTCAGTGGAATACAAAATAGCTGTATGCAAACAGCGGTTCTATTTCTGATCCCCGTGACGCTATTGTGAAGGGCTTGCAATGCACTACAAACACCGTATCTATGCCATGTAGTAAACTCTGTTCGAATGGATCCGTAAATAAATGGCTTTTTAGTCCGTTCTGTTATAAGCTTTGGCGTGAAGTGAAACTGTTGAGAATTGTGGATCTTAATCGCCGAAATAAATGTATAGGAACACTTATATTACACTTAGAATTGATATCAAAATAGTTTCAGATTTATTTGATATGTGATTTACAAGATATTCGTTGATACACATTTGCACGCGTCTCAGCATTCTCTTTGTCTCACCATCTTCTTTACCAGACTACCAGCAGAACAGTTGCATTCTTTTGTTTTACGAGACGCTGTGCACGCACATATTTCCACACAATCATACTCATATATGTTCGTCACTACTACATGGCTAATCTAGTGTAGCACACAAAACTACACATATCTCAATAGAAACAAGACAAACAAGAAGAAGCTACTCCTCCTAAGTCCTCCTTATAAAGTCCTCGAAATGCAAATAATTCCTCTGGTCTTCTTTTCTTCTGGTTTCGAGGAGAAAATTGCGTTAAAGAAACGAATTTCCTAATTTTCGACCAATTGCAACAGTGGTATATTAAATTCTTCCACGTAGCGGATTTCATTGAGATAGATAATCAATAGAAAAACAAACAGGATCTAGAGAAGAGACTGTTAGAGATAGATACTGGTAGCAGACGAATGCATTGAAAAATTCAATAAGCCTCTCTTGAATCCCACAGGACTGGATGCTACGTGTTCAATGTTTCTGAGTATAATCCAGGTAATTTTTCACGTACAATAGCGGGAGTGGAACGTCGTTACTTGTAATTTGATATAAAATCAGTTTACTTCCTGTTTGCCACGTGATATACTACACATTCGAATGTAGTCTGAGAGAAAACGCGATCGTCGTTAAATTTCCACGCGATTATATCTTTCATGTAAGTCGCATGTAAACAACACTTGTACGTGGATAATATCGATATTTATTTATTTGCAAATAGTATTTATCCACGCAGTCAAATATAGAATCCCAAACTGTAAGTATATTACGTATCTAAATTCGCTAAACCATTGTGACACAACGTATGAATACCAATGTTTACAAAATTACAACGCAACGTTTCTCGGTGTTCTCTAAATCGACGTGTGAAGAATTACATGGCATGCAGCGAAATGCGAGAAAGAAATCTTTTTAAAGGTTCATTTATGCTCCAAAATTGTTATAATAAAGAAAGAAAGAACAAAGTCAACGTGAAGTTACGAATGATTTATGAAACACTTTTACGGAGGAGAAACTATTTCTAATATCTAGAATTTATTTTTTTGACCCGGAGGAGCTGGAATCTTCGCATAAATCAATCCGCTTCGCGACGAAATAGCGGACTGCAACCGAAACCTTATTCCCTTTACACAGAAAAGAAGAAAGGAAGAGAAACAGGGCGGTATTAGTCTCGGAACCAATCGGTGCGGTGTATTCCCTTTTTCCAGTTGTGGAAAATGGGGTGCAACGCATAAGAGCTAGAAAACACCAAGCAAAAGAAGCGAAAGATATCGGAGATGCCTTCTCTTGGCAATTTCCCCAGCTGACGACTTCCTATAAATTGTACGTTTTTCCGCGTTGTTTGTCACGTTTCAAAAAATGGATTCAGTGCGCAAACGTTTCTAATTCATCATAACAGCTTCGAATAAAATATCAGATTCACGTTTTATGCTTCTATTTGAATGGAAACGCGATTGCGGATCAGAGATGAAAGCGGTTTAAAGTGAATCATCAATCGAATGGACGGAGTTATCGGTTCCAGATAAATAAAATTTGCAAAGATATAATTCATACACTGAAACTCGTCGAAGTTGGTTGATCACCTCGATTGATACATAATCGAAATAATCGAAATAATTCGTAGAAAACTGAGTCTTGTTCTACCCGGAAAAAGAACAAGTTCAGTATGAATTATCGATGAAATAATTTTAACGCTTCATATGTTACAATTTACGGAATCAAAATATTGTTCATAAATCAGAAAAACAGATCTTTTATTTTTTCCTATTTTTTTCAAAAGATCTTATGTCTGTGTTCGTTACTTTTCATCCTTTAAATTTTAAATCCGTCGACTCGAAGCACCTAGATGCAGCTAAAAAAACAGCAATTCGAGCGAAAAATTATTTAAATAGTCGTTTTTCAGTTGCGCGGCTGCATAGTTCTGACTTTCTCAACCCAGTTTCGTAGTTGCAGGCGCGTTAAAAGGTCTTTCAAAGAAATAAATCCAGACTTCTTGGCATCTTAATTCAACGTCGCCGGTCTTTATTTAATCTGTTTGTTTCCAAATTGAACGACGCTTGCGAGCGTTTTCTAAGTACGATGCGGTACGCACGTAGTGTACAAACCACGTAATAAGAGACAGCTCGTAGCTTCGTTTCGTTCGCATCGTGTTCCAAAACGAGTTTCTCGGTAGAGCTGCTAATTATATTTACTGTACATATGGCACGGGCCGCGTTGTTCCAAGTAAATAACGTATAGCTAGATTAAGTAACCGGTAGAAATATGAGCGGCTAGGGAAAGTAGAATGAGCCTGCTAAAACACCGACCATAGCTTAGTATAGTTGCCGCATATCTACCAATTACATTGCTAATTCTAAGAAGTTTTGATTAATGCGACCCTGTCAGGTCTGTTAAAACAAAATACCCAGGCTAAGTCGATTAACACCGTCGGCTGTTCGAGCGAATGCGATTAATAACACGAAAAGTTTCCAGCGCTCGGCTAATTACAAAATTCAAGGTGTTAAAAGGGAAATGCAGTGAAACAGAGATCTAATAGACGAAATTCATCGGCGAAATTTTACCACTTAAATTCTTGTAATCCCATCCGCCTGACTGTGAGTTTCGTGTCACGTTGATCCAATTCGACATACATATCTGGTTACTTTTGACAATAGTGATCTATTATTGTTTTTATTCTCCGAGGTTGGATCTCGCCAATTTAGGACTTCAATAAAATTTCGAAATTAAAATCGAAATAAAATATTCGATCGTAAATAAGCTAATCCTGTTCGTTAATTACACGCGTAGATATTTAACGGGCCAGTAATTTATTTGTGTCACGCACGGCTATTGACATTTTTCGAGGCAGAACGTTTCGCACGAAAAGACCTCTTTGTTTTTTCATTCGCAGTCAACTGCCAAAACCAAATTTCTATGTACACGAGATTGGCCACATTTTCCCTCCATCGACAGTAATAATCGTAGGTCCCACGAATATACACTTCATGAGCACATCGCTTGAAGGGAGGGGAAGGAGGAGCAACCCAAGACACGTACGACCGGTTTAGATCGCGAACTTTTAATTAGAAGAGGTAACAGCGGGGGTGTCAGTGGAAAGTGAGGTAGCCGAGTGTCACCTCAGTTGGAATTTGTCGTTGCTCGTTTCTTCCAGGAAACGTTTGACGAGGATCACACAGTCTATCGGAAATTCTTTCGCTGAAATGTTACGATCCTCTTGTCCATTTTTCTTTTCATTATCACCGACAACACACCACCGTAATGACTTATCCCTTGTCGGGGAATTAACCAGCGGTTTCCTTACGCCCAACTCGCTTCGCTCGAAACTTGGAACAGAAATGACTCCGGGATCTTCTGCAGGGCTCGTTTAGCGAGTACTCAGACGCGTGATTGGAATTTCTCAGAAAATTTCTTCACCAAATTAAATCTGGAATTGATCTTCCCATCGTCTTCAAAGTAATTTCTTGCTAAGATGAAACCAAGCACATCGACGAAGGAATTTGTGCGATTTAATTCCTGCTAATAATCTTTCGTAGTTAATATAGGATCAGTTTATAAGGATTTTTACCTATACATGAATATCAACCGTGAAGCGGTATTTTTTTTTTAATTTGCTAATATACATCGTGTTATATATGTTCTTTTTTTTATGTACCATCGAGAGAACAATTTTCTGACGTTGATTGACAGACGAACGCTGGACATCGATGCATCAGAGATACGTTCGATTTTATTATTCTCATGATTTTCCTTTCCTGTATGAGCAAAACGAAATTGACGAATTGACACACCACTTCAAAATCGGCGTAACAAGTATTATAAAATAAACAGCGATCAAAATGGGAATGGAGATTGGGTCTGTGTCGAAATTGTCGTTTTTTTGTTTACTTTTTTCTTCTCTGTGCTCTTTTTATACTGTGTTCTTATCAAGCAGATCTTTCTTTTCATTGGTAAATTCCCTTCGTTGTCCGTGTGGTGAAACTTGAAAGTTAGAAGAATAGAAATGCTCAATGACGCAAACTATTCTTTCTCGTGAATTATGCCATCGATCGTAGTTTACGATTGCATTCAATATTTCGACTGAAAACATTGAAAAGAAGAATTGGTAGAAATGACGCCTCCAACCACCTTGCTAATTATCACTCGGTTCTAACGGAGAACTCTTTACGCGCGATGGCAGAATGGTTGGGTATCTATTTGTAATGAGCGTTTCGATTTTCCGTCAGAATGCCTCTAAAAGGAGGTAATAAAACGGCTTTTTTTATGACGTGCACACCACACCGGCTGAAGTTCCTCTACGTTACTGTTGCATCCGCAACGAATAACAGCCTACCTTCAAATTACTTTTGAAACTATTGTCTGAACTCTGCCTTCACAACCCATCCTCTAAACATTTTAATTAAAATTCGTTAAGAAGAACTAATATTTCATCGTGAAAAAGAAAGAAATAGGACGTGGGAGAATCGAAAGTATAGGGAGATTATACTCAAATCTCCGCCGACTTTTTTCTTATGAGACAATTTAATATTTGATACGCTGTAAATATTTCCAATACGATAATTTCTTGATTGTTAATTAAAGTTGGTTACAATATAGTACACTTAGTAGATTATATCAGTGGTTTATATCTAATTAAATACAAAGTACAACGCAATATAACGTTGAATAAACGGTATTAATGGGAAAGATAAATTAAATATATCACGCCTTTTTCGCTTGCATTTGATAGCTGTGCATTTATGTGTCTCAGTTCTTTTCAAGATCGAACTTTCTCAAACGAGGTGCAAACAACTACTTGAAAAATATCTCCCTCTTACACTTGGAGTGTTTCAGCCCGACTAATGACGGTCTCTTCTACTTAACCCATCAGGATTTCGCGAAACCAGTGAAATAGCTGTGAGCTATTATGTGAGCAATATACATATTTACGTTAGGAATATTACGTAAAAGTTGTACATAATTTCCATTAGGAAGCTTGGTTTTACTTGGTTCTTCTCTTTTACGTTTTTACTGAAATTCTTACGTTTACAGTATCTACATACTACAATTGTAAAACACGAATGATATCACCATTCCAAATAGAGATAAATAAAAATTGTATATGATGTATTCACCTTTGTATAGACGGCTATCTATTATTTTACATATTCCATAATATTTCAACGAATATCTCGTGAAAAAAACTGAATACAAAGGTATACAGACTCTTATTTTAAACGAAATTCAAGGGTTTCACTCCAGTCACGTAGTACTGAGCGAATGCAGTACCCACACTTGTGAATACAGTTTCGCAAATTACAACAGCGTCGAACGACAGACCTGTCGATAGATTTTCCCCAATTTAAAGGCACGAAGAAGAAGAGGGAATTTCATGGAATACTGATCGACAGTTGAATGTCTTTCACGCATATGCATTTCCAAGCTGAAGTGCGCGCCCGAATATTTGAACCGCAATTCGAAGTATTGACCAGCGAATTTTCGAATAATTAATCGTTCGAAAATTTCATCTTCCCTTAGCCGGCAGTGGCTGAATACCAAACCTGTGATTAGTCTTATCGCCTCGATGCGATCGATGAAAGCGAGAAGAGCCCTGGGCTGTATTCATTTAGTGTACTTTTTACGTTCCACTTTTAGAAAACTGCGTACTAACTGCGCGAAATGATCTATCGTTGTTCAGAACTAATTATTTTAACGCAGAACTTCGCGGCAAAGGGAAGTATATTGGCTGTTAACGGAATTTTCAAGCATTCGCAACTTGTTTGGGACAATGCTATAATACTTCGTACACTGCAATTTTTCTTGCTGAATCTTATCAGTCAGTAAATCCAAACTACGTGTTTCTCTTTGCCTTTCGTTAAGTTTGCTCGCGTAAGGGGGTAACAATTCGAGTAAGCGACGCGACGTATATCAACAGTAATGTACAGTCGCCCACAAAAATCTGTGTATACCAATCGAATTTTCTAAACATCGACTTATCAAAAGAAACGAGAAAAGCTTTTGTTACAGAATCGAAAGCTCATGAAGATCTCGAGACGAAGATACCGTTAAGAATAATAGGAAACGAATAACGAAAAAGACGAGTATCTTTTGTTTAATTTACATGCGTATATAATAAAAACAATAAAATCTAAATAGTGTAGTGGCACATGAGTCATCGAAAGATTTGAATCGGAAATGTCTTATATTGTTGTGCCTTGGAGTGTCAACGTTGTTTTGGTTTCCTAGGTTCAAAGGTAAACGAACTCCGGACAAAATATTATCGCTGTTATTCGTAATCGTCAACCGGAATTGCATTCGAACTTTTTATAGAAACAACTATGGTTATAAATAATCGAACGTGCTCTCTAGGAATCAATATAATCAATCAGTCAGTCTTTATAGCGAATCAGTATAGAGAGCTTACAGTCGAATAGCGAACGATGATGAGCGACGATTACGACCAGCATACAATATTTCTGTACTTGTATTTAAAGTGATTTTAATATACGTTGACTATTACAATTTTACCACTCGTCTCTTATAATAAACTAACACATATAATAATACCACCTCATAGTAACTACATGTACAGTGGCTCACGAAAGTATTCGAACGCTTAAATATGCAAACTTGAATGGCCGAAATAATGTACATTAAAATAATTTGCTTAGACAAGCAGATGTCAATAGGAAGATGGAAGTCTTAAGATTATGTCAGTAAAATTTGAGAAGGATTTAACAACGTAGGTAGGAGTTATGATACATTTATTAGAAACATGCATTGTAAGTTACTCACAAAATTATTTGAACGTTATATATATTATTAAATTATCTAATATTAATATTTTGTTGGACCACCTTTAGCAGCAATAGTGTGTCTTAATCGACGTTTTATACTGTAAACCAATGATTTTGTAAAACTACACTCAACGGAGTTCCATATTTCTGTAATTTTATCTTTCAATACTTGCTTTGAGATTATCTGAAATTTATTTAATCTTTTTCCGATTTCAGCCCATAAATTTTCAATCGGATTTATGTCTGGACTTTGCGGTGGAGTAATTAACATGTGTGGTAACATGTGTTATATACGATCCATTCTTTCACAATTCTAGCAGTATGCTTAGAATCATTATCTTGTTGGAAGTGGAAATCTTCCAATAATCCTAATTTACGGGCACGTTATAGGTTATTTTTTAAAATATTTAAATACTTATATTTATCAAGTATTCCATCAATAAATATCAAATTTCCGGTGCCACTGGCAGCTATACACCCCCACACCATGACCGAGCCACCTCCGTGTTTCACTGTTTGATGTAAATGTTGAATTTCCAATTCCGTATTGGTTTTCTCCATACATAATTTTGGCCATCTGAGCCAAAAATGTTAAAGTTTGACTCGTCCGAAAAGATGACTTTGTCCCAAAAAGAATTATCTTTATTAATATAGGTTTTTGCAAAAATCAATCATTTTTTATGATTTACTGCATTAATATATGGCTTCTTTTGTGGTACTCTGCCATGAAAATCATTGTTTCGTAAGATTCGTCGACATAGTTCCGGCTGAATTTCTTTATGAAACATATCAGCTACCATACTTGCGAATTGAGAAGCGGATGTAGTAGAATTTTTTTTTAATTCGTAAATGATAACTTTCTTCTCTCTTCTAGTCAATTTCTTTGGTCGACCTGATCGAGCTTTGTTTGCAAGTGTTCCCTCATTCTTTCACTTTTTTATGATATAATGTATTGTGGACTTACTTCTGTTCACAATTCCGGCAATCTTGTTATATGATTTGCCATCCTCATGTAATCAGAATATTATTTCTCTTTCACACTTTTTTATTTCAGGCTTTTTGGTATTCATTTTAAATACTATTGTGCACACTTTTACTTTACTGTTACTGAAACGATATCCTAACAATAAGTGAACGCACCAATATTTTCATTTAGCAATGATGTTTACATTCGGTGCAAAGGAAGATAAAAAAACTATCAACAATGTTACAGCGTTCGAATATTTTTGTGAGACACTTATCATGAATGTTTCTAATAAATGTATCATAACTCCTGTCTATATTATTGAATTGTTTTCAAATTTTATTGATGTAATCTTGAGACTTTCTTGTTACTATAAATATCAAATTGTTTTAACAAATTAGTTTAGTATACCTCATTTTATTAATTGAAATATATAAGTGTAAGCGTTAGAATACTTTCGTGAGCCACTGTATATGGTATAGATAAAGTAGCAAGCGGAAATAGTGAAATTTTCATATCTAGTAATTAAACTTTGTACAGTGAAGGAAATAGTGAAATTTTCATATCTAGTAATTAAACTTTGTACAGTGAAGGGAAATTAACAATATATCCTAGTACAATCGCCGAAAGATGATTCCACGAATTCAAATAAAGCAGTCTTGACCCATAAGTAATAAATGATGTTAATTCCTAGCGAGCGACAGCTTGATCAAAAGAACGTGTACAAAATTTCCTTTACATTAATAGAAATAGGAAGTACGTCGTTATTTCACAATGAGCTTACAAAGATATCACGAATCTCATTTGTTCAGGCAGTTTCTTTGATTTCGGATGTGAAATTTGAAATTCAAATGAACTATCATCGTATTCCATGATTATAAAGTTAGACAAGATAGCAGAATCTAGCGAATTTAAAAATAAGCCTATGTGCCAGATAATTAAAATGTCATTGCTTTGTGACTAGTAGAAATATGATACGAAGCAAAGCCTATAAGATTTGTACGTTTCACCAAGCAAAAGTAATTTTTCAAATTGTCACAAGAGTTGTAAAAGAAACAAACAACGAGAAAGATATAAAATATAAAATATAATATAATATGTAAAGTATAAAATATAAAACAAACTAAGCTGTGTGAAGAACCTTGCATGGTCCATCTCGTTATAAAGTATGAAAAACAGCAACGAACTTTTCATCGTTGTTTCTTTCAAAGTTGTTGATATTCAGTAATCATCTTTAATTTAATTTCTGGTAGTGCGTTTTCCTTTCGATACCTATACTATGGTTCAATACAATCCATTGCAATAAATATTTTTTCTAATACACGCTAAAAGTAGCAGCAGCGATCCTAAAAAGTATCGTACTATAGAATGAATTAAATTCGAAGTAGTTCCCGGGGATAAAGGAGGATCCCGTATTTGAGTTTTGGAGTTCCAAGAAAGCTTTGTGATCGTCTTCAAATCGGGATGGGTTAAAGGAGGGAACGTGCGCCCAGGATCCCGCATATTTTCGCCTTTGATATTTCCGGTGACCTGTCTCCGATGTATAACCTTGAGAAAATTTGGATTTTACGTTGAACGAATTTCTTTCACTTCGAGTCGGCAGTATTTCACTGGGATATAACGCTGTCGGGCATTCCGGAAGATTAACCTCGCGAGTTTAAATCGTGGCCATGCTCGAATTAAACCTTCGTCGAGTGCTTTCTCATCGCACGGCCATCAGTGTAATCGTTTTTAAGAAGTCACTCGTGAAAATTAACCAGCGACGTTGTCACGGTCAAATATATTGGGTTTTCATTAACCGTGTTTGTAAGCGTTCACAAAGTTTGTTAATTTGTAATTGGAGGGATGGAAAGTTCAACGCATCATCGCGTTGCTAAAAAATTTCAAACAGACGTTTCTCCGAAAACTGACCCTTTATTGTTGTAACTTGTTAATACAACCACGGTTTTGCAACTTGCACGTAAAACCATCATTGGCTATTATCACACATTTCCTTTTCATCTACTGTTTTATCAAATATACCATTTCTTAAAATCGTACTTAAGCAGCAGAACCTTCATAGTAAAAATTAAAGATTCATGCTCTGAAGTTAAATATATCAAGGCAGGGGTTCCGCAAGGAAGCGTCCTAGGACCAATGCTATACACATTATACACGGCCAACATACCAACAACCACCAATAGCAAAATATTGACATTTGCGGATGACACAGCTGTACTAGTTAGGCACACGAACCCTGTAACAGCAGTCACATTACTACAAGAACATATCACAAAAATAGAAAAGTGGCTTCAAGATAAACAAATTAAAGCAAACCCCGATAAATGCAACCACATTACATTCACACTGCGAAAACAGATACCACCAAACATTACACTAAACGGCACGCAAATAACACAAACAAGGCAAGTCAAATACCTAGGACTCCACCTAGATACACGATTTACATGGAAACAAAATATTAAATCAATAATATACAAAATACAGACAGCAAGGAGACAAATGCAATGGTTAACAAGTCGAAAATCCAAACTAAGCATAGAAAACAAACTAAAAATATACAAAACAATTATAAAACCAGTCTGGACGTACGGAATACCACTATGGGGAACAGCAGCAATGAGCCATATAAACAAAATAGAGATAATCCAAGCTAAAATCCTCAGAACAATAGTAAACGCACCATGATACGTCAGAAACGAAGATATACGGAAAGACCTTGGAATACCAACGGTCAAGGAGGAGATTAGCAGATACGCAAGAAGGTACAGAGAAAGAGTAGCAACGTACCCGAATCGGCTGGCAGCGGAAACGATCAACACATCAAACATAGAAAGAAGACTAGAAAGGAAACACCCAACAGATCTCACAAAGGACACAACTTAACAAACACGAAGATGGTACCCCGCTGGAGGTAACCACCCACATGCTATATTATTACAACACCAAGATATAACATTTTACCAAATGTCCTACTGGACAAATTGTAAAATTCAAATAAATAAATAGAAAAAAAAAAGAAAATCTACTGTTTTATCAAAATGACACCATTACTTCCTAGATAATTGCTTATACGACAATATAAAAAAATGAATTCTTCTTTTAATAGGATTCACAAATAACAACCGAAATACCATTGACTAGCAAAGCAACAAATCTCGTAGAAAGCTTGGTCCCTTGAAAGTTACTGCTCTTCGTGTCCCTATGAAAATACAAAGTTTTAAGGTATCGAGCTATAGATTGGCTCCTGAAGATGTTCGAAACTTTGTATATTATTGCATAAGACATCTGGCAACGGTAAGTCTGAATGGATCAAGTGCAATCAATTCGTTAAGAAGTTGCAAATGCACTGGCATGTTTTCAAGTTCCTTAAGGAGGGGGGAGAGAAGCTGCGTCCGATGCAGAAGCACGAAATTCAAGTTCACACAATCACAGCTCTTTACTGGCTGCTATATCGTGCTTAAAGTTCCTCTTAAACTCTAAACATAAGTTTGAAACAAGTTCAGAAGGGGGTTCTCGATCGAATGGAAGTGCCGTGAGCAGATTTCGTTCTCTAGAATTAACTCGGAACTGGCTGGAACGAGATAAGATTTATTTGTACTTTAATTTATTGCAATGTTGGTGTTGCGAGCTCGCGAGCCGTCAAACGAGAAACATTTAATCAGCTAACATTGAAAAGCGAAGAAAAATATCATCTACTCCTATCTCACGTGTTCGGATACTCGCTAGAAAGCTTCCCCAAGTCAATCTTTTCTGTCTAAATGTTCAGTCTAAACTTTCCGAGAAGATATTGAGTACACTGATGTGACTGGAAGAGCGCTATATATTAGAAATATTTGCCCAATAACGGAGCACTGAATTCGGATAAATTGAATTATTGCTCCTAGTTTTATTATAGGGATTTTATTTGTATAGATTCTCAAGCAGACAACTTTAAAAGTGGCGGCTGGCTTTCGTTTAATTATCTATATAACATTATTAAACGAATTATTCTCGATACTATGTCGTTGCATCTGCCTACAAGAAGATGTAGGAAAATGAAAGGAAGAAATTAAAATAATGCCACTGGATTCGGGATCTTAATACCACTTAGCGAAGTATTATTTCAGCTAAAACTCATTTGTAGCCGCGACACGCTTATTTCATCCTCACTTACTTTGCGAGCATTAATTGTTTAACTTGTTGCTCACTTATGTACGATGTTTCAGCTTTTTCAAGTATGAAGCCTGGCAAGGGGGCAAAAAGAGAAACAGGGACTCGAAAGAAAAAAACATACGGTTACAAGTTACAAGACTTTTACGTTTCCCCGGGGAAATTGCCATGGTAATTCCACTTTCTTTGTCCAGAAGGTCTCTAAAATAAAAATTAATATTTGACCCATCTGGCGGAAACGCAAGATCAGCGACAGTTCTGCGCTTACCCTACAATTTGTAAGCGGCATTTACGAGTTTCCTTTAATGTCTATTGCAATAAACGAAAGAATAAAATATTAATAAAAAATTTGCATACTCTTGGGATGAATTACTAACAATAACAGTCATGTAAAGGAGAAATAAAGCTCTATATATTGTTAATTACTTGAATAAAAATGTTTCAAAGTTTCAACATGTTCGTCATTTAAAAACAAACGAAAGGAATAAGAAAAGGAATTGTGTGCCATGGAACACAGAAATCACAAAATAGTTGTGACGCACGAAAGAAATCTACAGGTGTTAACGAAAATCACGAGTAACAAAGTGGTTGTTACAAGAAAAAGGATAGCGGGCGTAGAAAGGTAAGGGGAGAGAAAACACGAACACATTCTCGTAGAACAAATGTAACTTCTAGTTAGATACGAGATATCAACCGGCGGTTTCGCCACTCAAGTTCGGGGTCGGCGACGAAGTAAATTCTGCTTACCTCTTAACCATGGCGATACTGTTTCAAAAAGGTTAAACGTTTCTCTAACAATAAGAATGCTTTGCGGGATACGTTTTACCCGTGGACACATACATCGTTAATATAAATCACACGATAAGGATTTGAGCCGTATCATTACGGCGTCTTATCGTACGTTTCATAAAACATCACAACTTAGCGCAATTTCTTGTATTAAAAGTTCTCCTATCAAAAAAGATCATGAAAAAGAAATGTTTCTTTGGGGGGTTTTCAGAAGTAAAAGTTTCCAAGTAGTTGCGCCTTTAATTTTTCTTTGTTGAGCAGTGAGTGAAGAGCTAAAACACGTTCTAAGTGACGAGAAATTGAAGTATGGTAAAGAGAAAGGCAAAAGTACGAAGTTAAGGAAAATTCTTTTTATTTATATGTCGGGTTCACATTATGATTAGGGTTAGGGGCGTGAAACGAATCTTCATTTGGATTACACATTGTTGTTATGCAATAGAGAATGTATTGACTAGTGCAGATATGATTATTACAGAATTTGACAAGTAACCGTGGTAATTAGATACTCGAGAAGCTAATGACAATGATCCTAGGTTCAATAACGAATCCGCGGTCAACGGGATAACAGAATGCGCTTTCTTCCAAAGCCCAAGTCGTACTCGACTCGCTTGTCTACGGTATAAGTATTACTAAACTAATTCTTTGTTAAAACGTGGAATATCCACCGAGCGTAAAGACGCTAAGTAACTCGGTAATACGACCTCACGAGAGAATAACTTTCCGCCGCGATGATGCTGCAGAGGAAAACTATGATCGGGTGTATCTAAGGACACGAGATCATCGGATTCATGGAGAGATGCCTTCGTTCGGACAGTGAGGGAAATTGACGTTGCTGTTAATTGGACAATTTCCATGTTGGTGGTTAGAGAAGGATGCTAATCGCCCTTGAGGGAAAGTTGCTAGCGGGAAGCATCGTTCGTGAGAAAAATAGATTTCCCCTATCTTCTCGTAGTTGGGACAAAGACTGTTTGCCTGTTTGAAGGACTTTAGTTAACTAAATCTTAAGATTTATAACGGATCCTCAGGCTAGTTGGACATGTACTGTGGAGATGCATCGACATCTGGCAATCATCTTGCCCGAAGAATAGGGTTTGTGTGTGGCGAGCCACGGGACAGAAACCGTTGGAATGTTTACTGTCGCGTGCCGCTACAACTATTTCTTTTAAGGAGAGCTATAGAATTACTCCAACGTTCATTCCGTGACCGCGGCTACGTTCAGCGAAATGTTGTCGCATCGAGCCCAAGCTCATTATCACAAATCTCGAACAGTTATAATCGAGTTAAGTTATAGAGGCTAAAATATTGGGGGTTTTCCGAAGAATTCCAAAGGAAGGCCCCGGTGTCCTTTCATCTCCGACATATATTCATTTTCTTCGGAGCAAATCTAAAACAGAATTGTGTCAAATTGTGCGTGCGTTTCTAAACTCGCCAAAGTATGTGCAAGTGGAATGTAGCTAAAATAAGTTTGGTGAATTCGACACGACATTTTAATAGAAAATGAGCTAGTAGCATGCTTCAAGCAACTCGGAATTCACTTTGACGGAATCGACTTCTCTAAATATAATTCGTAATAGCCTGGTACATTACTGGCAAACGCCACCTGCATTTCCCAACTTCCAGAACCCATTAAAACTGTAAATCAGTTGGCATTCCTATGTATCCGGTGACCAGAACTTGAGATATGTAAAGCAGAAGGTTCAGAGAACTAACTTCCCATCGCCTGCACAATAAATTGAAATTCTAATCTACGATACTGTACACATACGTGGATTCAAATGCGAGCGTGATTTACGGGGTGTACGTAGTGCAAATTTTGCCCCATTTTACGGATTTCCGAGATCCAATGCATCTGTACAATGAAATTTCCGGGATTTGTTCTATTTTCCTATCAAACTATTTCGCGTTGCCATCAAATGTAATTTGTTCATATCTATGACTTTATACGATCGATCTTTCATCCCACCTTCTTCTAAACTCGAAAGTTTTGCGATATTTATCAGTAGTTTGGATTTATTATTCATATCATTGATTATAGTTGCCTCTATGATGGTTCCCATTTTATGCGTCTCGTGTTGGCTCGAATGATCAGTGGCTGTTTATTATGTAAGATTAAATTTTTATAGCCAAGCGTGCAACACGCGTTTTAATTATAATTTCTATCATTGTTCTTTTGTAACCTGACAAAATACGACGCTATATGGAATATTTCTGATATTATCTTTCTTGTATAATATTTGCTTTAACGTAACAGTGTTAACAACGATATTCGTCAATTTACGGCATTATCATACAATAATTAAATCGGAGGGTACCGTTTGCACTTGTCTGATTACCTCTTCGTCATCGGCAATTATCGGCAAGGCGTTGCCACGACATCCGCGATGACAGTAACTGAAACACAGTTCGCCAGCTCGAGGGACTAATTTGATAGTGACATCGACTATTGACAGGACATCTTCATCGACTCTCAAATCAGAATTACTCCCTCTAGAACCCAGTCCATTCATATTATGTATCTACCTACGAAAGATCACACTTAAAGAGACTTAAAGTTGCAGATCCTTTAAAATTTAAGCGAATTTCATCTTTTAACTGATTCATTGTTTCTGACATCGTGCGACCGAAGAATTCCTTAGCCTCGCTTGTTTCGAAATTTAATCAGAAAATCGCAACTTCCGTAAGAATATTAAATGGTCTGTTAACACTCTGCATAGAAATTATCCTACGAAACAGTTTAAAATCGGAATATTCGATCGATGAAGAAATTACGTAATGCGCTATCTATCTAAGAGAATGTTACGCATACCTTTATGCGACGATAAATCAGGGCGAGAAGCTTAAACTATTTTAACAACAATCGAAGACGAATCGCTTTTCACAGAATGGAGGTCGCTATGTCCTTTGATCGCCCTGTGATCATAGCCGAACACGTAAATTGACCACGCGACGTTATGGCATTCTCCAAATGACTACTACGACACGTTATGCCATTGCTCGACTGTTACATGAATGTACATACTACTCTAGCTTCTCACCTTTGACAGTCTGACAAACAATGCATTCTGACCTATAAAGTTTTAAGAAGCATCTATGTATTTTGTACACGGTAACATTTGTCAACGATCTCTCTCTTCCTTTTCTTCGATGCTTCCTCACGCTTCCTAGGAAGCATTAATAAAATTCTAATAATTGTTTTCGCGCACTTCTCAACACGAACAAAATAACAAAAAATCATGGTTTTGTGAACATCAATTAGAATTCGAAAACGCCAATCATTTGTGAACACCAAGTATTTTGTAAATTCTATTCCTAAAGCAAGTTTAAATTTTGTAAGAAACTAAAGTCCTACCAAAGTCCTAAACTATAATATTATTCCTCAGTTACATAACATATTCCTCTATTTGTTTTTAAATTTCTTATATTCCTCAAATATTTTTGTATGCAGATGAAAACACCTGGAAACGAAACTGTCAACGAAGAAGTTTCACGTCGAAA
The DNA here is from genome assembly GCF_040668555.2 of Bombus flavifrons. Classification (NCBI taxonomy): domain Eukaryota; kingdom Metazoa; phylum Arthropoda; class Insecta; order Hymenoptera; family Apidae; genus Bombus; species Bombus flavifrons. The sequence continues at coordinate 1,333,976 of NC_138455.1, read as the reverse complement.
TAATATCGATTCGAGAGATATGTCCCACATGTATCGCATATAATTCTCGAAGAGACTTCCGAACCTTTGAAATTTTTAAGACGCATTTTCGAAGAATTTTCAGTTCCAAGAGAGGTATAGTGGGACTACGGCGCACGCAGTAAAAAGATATCCTCAGAGACGATTTCGTTACAGTATATATATTCAGGTGTAGTATAACTTAGAGACGCGGCACGGTAAAGACGAATTTGCGATTCATGTTCCCACAGGAGTTTCTGAGGATTCGAGTCGCAAATTCCTTGCAAAGTCGCCTTGGTAGCTTTGTCAAGCGATGTCCATTGATTTGGAAATTCCATACCACTTTGACTTCGTTTCTATATTTTAAAATTGTCAGGGACCGTGCTAATTGTACGAAACCTTGTTCGATTTGTTACAAATTCCCATTTTGAATACATTGTTGACCGGTAATTTTACTGAGAATTTATCTCATGTCACCGACTATTATTTTGTAATTGGATGTGGAATTTTATTTATTATTCAACTTCCAATATTTCTTTTTCGTATGATAAACAGTGTAACAATCAGCTACGTGTAATGGTAAACAACAGCTTTTGCAAATATATCTAGTTTCGCTAGTTTATATCTATCTTTAATCTATCTATCTTTAATATATCTAGTTTCGTTTTCCTTTTGAAGAGCATACTCTACAAGCTCTAGTCGGATTTGTTTTTCTACCAGTGAATATTTTTTCTAAGACGTGGTCTCATAATTGTCCGGAAAGCCTGAAGAGTGTATCATTATAAGCAGCTGTTTTAGAAATTCGAGAAGCGTCAGGTGCAATGTTGCATTCTTTGGAATCCACAGTTATCCATTCTCTAGCTACTTCCAGTAGAAATTTTTTGTATCTTGTTTTATTTTCTGGCAGATGGGTACAGTACATTTTATATGCATTGAACAAGGTACAGTTTATCAGAAAAAATGCTAATGTTTCTGGATCACTTTAAAGTTTTTCGTAAAATACTGCTGTTCGCCAAATACTGATCTGCACGATCTACTCCTTTCATGTACTTATTGTATTGTAATATGCACATATATTGTAATATGTAATATGCAATAATTTTTTTCGATTTCCACTTGATCCACGCAACTTGACGTCTTGTAAGCGAGAGACACAGCTTGAGGTATGCCGACCAACAATTGCACTGTATAATCTCTAACAGCGCACTGAGAAAATGACGCTGATGTGAAAAAAGCGCATCACGAGTTTACTCGTAGCCGATCGGCAACGTTTGGGCATGAAGACACGAGTTAACTCGTGACCGGTCAACAATGTGTTAATAAGATAAAAGATTACTATACTCATATTATGAACATTTGTAACTCCAAGTTCATTGAATAATTCCTTGATTCTCAGAAGTGCCAAGTTCATCAAAATATGCTGTATTGTGCGCGCGTGGATATCTGTATGTGCTTCAATAATAGGAACATCCTCGAGATTGATACGCAATGCGTATCGATAAAATATAAATTCCTCTTAACCGGAAGGATAATAATTTGGGTCACGGCAAATCTAGGAAGGAGTACACGTGTCAAGTGGCGATATCAAGATTCTCTTGTACATGTTACAGAGCTTGTGGGCGGTGATTGAAATGACCGCAATGCTCTGCGGCAATGTTCAGTTCGCTAGAACAGATTCTGATCGTTCTCTCCGTTCTGTTCCATAAAATCGGAATAATCTGAATAAGTTGTACTCTAGAAGACGGACATAAATCAAACTGTCTAGTAGCCCCCTGGATATATCTTTGCAGAATCAAATCAAATAACCGATAACAAAATCGTACAACAGAGAACTTCCCTTCACGAATAAATTTCCAATGTTATTCCAGATACAACCGTACACGATTGCTGCACTATAACGAGCGAAAATTTTACTTTCTTTTCCTGCATGGATGATTGTAAGAAGTTTTAATCTTTTTAGAATTTATTCGTCTCTCCATCGTAAACCTCTTCCCACGATAAATTAAGCAGGTTAAAGGATCTGAAATTTTCCGTGAGCGGTCGCGAATAAATTTCAGGGTATTACTTCGGTATAAATAACGTTTGTTTCTCGCTTCTTCGCGAACGGAAGAACCTTATTCATTTACATCCGCAGCCAGAAATAGCGTCGTACGGTTTCCTTCTCCAACGCAGCCAAGAAATCAGGAAAAGCACAGGAAACGTTGCAAAAGACAAACGAGTTTTTCGTCAGTCAAAGATCCTACCAACTAAGGCAATTCTGACCTATTCGTGTTGTTATGTCGTGGTCAAAGTTCTTTCTTTTCTCTCTCTCTCTCTCCCCATCCGAAGATAAACGTCCAGTGACGTTGAAGCTATAATCTTCTTAAACTTTCAAGACTTTGCCTTGGAAAGCATGAAAATTTCGAAAAACAACGGAGAAAAAGAAAAAAGGCCAAAACCCTTTGCCAGATTGCAAGTACGAGAAAATGAGAACGAGGGGGAGGAACGAGGTCATAAAGAAAACATCAAAGAATTTTTAGTAAAGCGATAGAAATTTCATTTATCCTTCCTATTCCGTCGACTTACATCAAATACATATATTGATTTGACATCGAAATCATGATATGGGGCATAACGTGCCCTCGCGGATTAAAAAATAATTTACTGTATGATTCGATAAAAAGTAAGATATTACGAGCCTGTGAGTCCATCGAAAATTACATTTTAAGCTTAATACAGTTCCCTCCGTAACTCGGAAAATTCGAAATCGGTAAAAACGTTACAGCGTCAGTGAAAAGTTTTAAATAGACTGTAAATATACAAGAAGCGCAATGCACAACCGCAAGGATTTAGAGGACTTTTCGAATGATTTCCACGAGCTGTTTGAAAGAGGTGAGAGCAGACGATAAGATCCAATTATTGAAAAACAGTTTATCACACGGCCGAGCAAAAGGATAAGCCCGAAACTAACCTTCCAGTACTTTTCTTGAAAATGGAAGTAGACTGGAGAAACGTCCGGTTGTCACCGTGTGCGACGTTGAGAAGCAAGATGAAGCACCGATTGTTACCTTTGTGATATATGATGCAAAGACACGCTGGAAAATCGCTTTAAATTAGATATTAGAAACAGTCAGAAATAGAAAAACATAGATAATTCGTGTATGAATTGAAGTATAAGCATATTTTATCATTCTCGACTGATCATTAATCGGCTAACGAAAATAAATAGGATAAAGCATACTGAGTTCGTGAGGTAATTATAAAGAGATATTGATCGAATTAATAATGATACCAAAGCATTCGGTTAAGATCGACTAACAAGATGAACAAAGTTTGTCTAATTTATTAAATATCAAGACTTACTATACTAATCTACCTCAGTTATAGCACATAGCTCTTAAGCTACGTCAAGCTACGTTAAGCTACGTTCCTGTTTAAGCACTTAGTGTTATCGAAAGTTATAGAGTAGTTTATGTTAGCAAAAGTTTGAAACCGCTGCAAGATTCTCATCATCGATGAAAATTCTTTTCCATTTGCTCCCACATACCAATGCTTCCACTTAAACCAATTATCTTCGGATTAAAAGAAACATTTATTACATGGTAAAGCCTTGTCGTCCTTAATTTTCTCTAACGTTACTATACACGAAAGAGCTTAAGGTCAATTTAAGTCTGGCCTAACATTATCACAAATACCGATCCGGCGGTAAACCAAATGCTAAATCGAGCTTAAGTTTTGTTCGACCATTCCATAATCCAACCTAATAGACACTGTTTGTTCCGATCCGATCATTCGTATGATGCCATTTTCGAACTGTGCGACTACTGTGAATATTTCCTTTCCGGTTCCAACCACTTATTTTTGTGACTTTTTAGAGTTTACCCTGGAGCAGTGGTAGAAAATAATCTATACCCCCATGGACTTTCTTTCAGTAATATCATACTAACGTGAAATCCACTGTGATGAAATTGGGACTTAGAAAAACTTCTGTAAAAATAATTTTACCACAGGGAATTGCTTCTAGATTGTAGGAAAAATTATAACAATGAGAAAATGTTTCAGGTAATGAGAAATTTGAAAAATAGAACACAAAGCAAGTAGAAAAATAACGTAGATTACCAAGAAAAGGATTTCACCAGTAACTCTGGAAGTTTCAGATCGTCGTTTTCTCAAATTACTGTTAATTCAGTCGTCCAGATATCTCCAACATGTATCTAAGCTTTAACGAACTGATCGATTTTATGAACACACTATATCGCGGCGTCTACCATACTGTTTAATTGTTTCTTTTGATTGGCGCGGCGTTCACAAATCCAACAAGATCCAAATTATAAATAGGTACGAAACTCGATAAATGATTACAAGATAATTGCCAAAGCCTGTAGCTACGAGCGAAGCTATTTTTCGCCATTATTAATGACCAGCCGAGATTTTCTTTCCTTCTCATCACTGGTCAAGAATAAAGACAGAGTTAGCCAACTTATTGCGTTTTATTAATTGCCTCGACCTAGTTAGTAATCCCGACCGAGTTCGATAAATAAGCTAACGACTAACGAAGACGTTTCGTATCCAAAAAGTAGAGAGCTTCTACGTCACAAAATAATTAGTTTTATTTCTTCTCTCACAAATACTTTAACTGCTTTTAAAATCGACGTCAAAGGCAGGAAGAAAAACGTGTTCGTTAAGGAAATTCTGAGCAGATTGTGTTTGTTACAGCGAATAGAGAAGCAACGATACAAAATAGATTTCTCTTGTTTCTCCTAAATGAAAAAAATAGGATTAAGTTTCAAAAACAGTTATTTAAAACGATCCCCTTTAGTTTTGTTGTTTCAAGGTTTTGCTACAAAATCTGCTTTTCTAATTTTTATGTCCCTTCTACCCCTAAAAACACTTCATTTGTATTTTAGAGTGATTCTTAAACCTCTCAAAACGTATCTGGAAGCATTTTATTTTAGTGTTAATTAAAACAATTTTGTACATGAAATGGTTAATTGAAATGGTTAATAATGTTTTAGTTTGAAATATTCGATGTTTTGCTTTGATTTATCCGTGCTAAAATAACAATCACGTATAATTGATATTTTTTATGTTTCAGGACGAGAAGAACCAATTGCTCATCACGAACCTCTGGTTGAAATTGGTGAGCCCTTTTTTTTTACATACATATTACCAATACTTATGGATATTTATCAATATACATACATATCAAAAGGTTCTATCTAATTAGAAATTTGACGGGCTAATTTCACACAATAATTACAATGAAAATAGAGAAATAATTTTTAACAATTTCTCTCACGTTTGTGGATGCATAATTGGAAAATAAAGCAAATCCAGAAAAAAACCCACTCATAAGATTGAAATAATTGGATCGTCCTGTGATCTCCTAATAATAGAACTTTCTGTTACTCAACAAACGGGAATGAAATCAAATTTATTACAAGAAAGATATTTCACGTTACAAGGAAAATATATTAAAGAGTACGCGAAACAATTTAGCCTGATCAATGACATAACAATTTGAAGAGACCATTGATTTAATATTGCGTATACAAGTCATAAGATTCGTATTTAACATGTGATTTACACGAAATACCAAATATTTCGATCAATTCTCCAAATAGGCAAACATGTGACCTTTACACGAAAAAAGACTTATTAAAAATTAATAAATCAATTCTCATAGATTATCATAAAACCTGGACCTTGCTGCACATTTGAATTAATACTATTAATCAAAAAGTAATCAAAGAAATAATTATATAAAGCAAATTCGGCATAATATGGGATAAGGATAACGCCTATATTGTAATTTATGTAACCAAGCCTAATTTCTCAGCTAATAAGTTGAAATGAATAAACTACTACCATTAATCAATAAATTATTGTGCAAGAAAGCCCTGGCCGAATTAATCACGGTCCTTGACTACCGTATATATGTATTACACAAATTTCAAACCATTCAGTAAAGTTCCAACAGTGTTAGTTCCACGTGAATATCTTCGACATCTAGAACTTGCTAAAATAATTCGTGATATTGTTTTAAAGTTTGAATGCTTGATCATAATGAATGACAAAAGTCGATCGCCATCTTTGATTATCATAGAATGCACAAATTCCTAGCGGTATAGTAAAGCGACAGTGTTAGAACCAATGAGTTAATTCCATAGGAATATCCTACAATTTGATAAAGGAAATATCACGTGACATTATTTCGAAGTTCGAATCGTGATCATAATAGATTCTTATCAACCGGAACTACAATATTAATAGAGTCACGGGCAACAGGTACTCTCACTAAGGTGGCTGAAGTGGCGCACCCTTATTAGGGTAGACTGCCGTAATATTTCCTTTCAGGAGGTTTCGAACCGCACTTTAAAACGCTTGTCGTTGCTCATTTCCAACGGCTTATGCCTCGTCAATCCTCGCCCTCATCCACCTCTATCAAGCTGCGCCATGAACGGCTTTACGATGACCCAAATTCACAGTTAACGATTCGACGATGATGTTTTGCCCGATTGACAAATCGACCGGCCATTCCCGCGACCTATGTTAACAATTAAAACGGGACAGAAGCACCGTTCTATCCTCAAATCCCCTGCCACTGATTGTCGTTCGACGATTCAGAGATTAATATTTAAGATGATCTGGGACGTTGATAAATTGAACGAACGATTACAAATAGAACGATGATTTTGACATCATCGAACGTGAGCTGTTTTCGATAGATGGATTGAAACTGAATAGATGATTATAAATATCCAGGACACGCGTAGACTTAATTTTGGAGACTTCTGCGTTTATGGAACAGTAGAATTCTTATGCATATTCATATCGCAATTTAATTGTAACTCAATAATAGCAATAAAAAACAGGACCATATTGTGACGATTGGAAACAGAAACTGTTTTAATGTGAGATTCTATTTCGCTGGAATAATAATCCCTATATCTAACACATGAAACGTTGTTATCATTCATTAAGTATATTAGATAATATACCATTAATTTTAAAGCACAATGTAAATGATTACATGCAAGTAGATTAACGTAACATACAAGTTCTGACTTTTGTGGAAATTAATTCCACACGAAGTTAAACGACCTAGATTATTTCTTTCCTTTTTAAGAGCAATTTCCACTTTCAATCCGCGTATTACGCGTACTCTTTTTACTAAAAGAAACGCAAGCGTACATAAACAAGTGGAAAGTATTTGTTCGTCGCTTTTTAATCTTTTTCGTCTACCTTTGGATGTCAAGTGCACGTAGTATAAGAGAGAACCTAATGCACAGCTGCACTTGACTTGCAGCGCCTGATATCTTTTTGAATGTAAGTCACTGAGATATTCAACAACTCCGAGATAAGACTTCGAGATATTCAAGATATGTTTGACGTTTTCACATATCGAAACCACGTCCTACATATTTTCTGATAGCATTTCTATCAAATATATTTGTATTTCAGCAAAGAAGAATAGGACGATCGAATCCAAATGCTCTTCTGTCAGTATATAACTTCTGATTTATGCAATCATGTGAAAATAGTAGAGTACCTGATTTAATATATACCTTCCTTAACACTAAAGCTACCGACACTTCGTGTATACTTATCCCTACCGTGTGCGGTCTCAATGATCGGTGATTAAAGAAGTAATAGTTTTTATGATTTAACTTAGATAATGGTCAATTTATAACTATAAAATGATGAACCTTCATAAAATTTCGTCCAAATTTACTTTTGTTTAATTTCAATTATAGACTTAAATAGAATTACAATTTTATTTATATAGAGATATATCTTATTCAACTTTGTTGCATTTTTTTTACAAATTATCTTATTATCAAATGTACATTTACCGCATAAATATTTCCCGCATCTTAAACAAATTTTCGTAATTTTATAACCTTTACAATTTTTTACTTGACAAGTTTTTTGTCGTAATGAATCTGAACTTGTTGATAGTTTTATTGCATGGCTTTTTTTCCGCGATTCTTTATGTAAAAGTAATGTATACACTAGGTTTATAACAATTTTGTGAATTCTCTGTAAATTGGCCTCATACTGTAGATACCATTGCAAACTTATTGGTTCGTAAACGTTGGCTTCTTTCACTCTTCTTATCAAATCGTATAAACCTCATAATTTCAGCAATAATTTCAGCAGGTCTCCAAATTTTATTCCACGAATATGAAACATTTAAATTTTTTGCCTGATATATACCGCGGGCATATAGCAGAGCAATAAATGCATCTAGTTTTGTTGCATCTAGCTCCTTCTTAGTTCCCAATACTCTAAATACTTCTTCTTCCGTACATTTTATTATATAATCCCTTATACGGCGATTAATGATAAGATAAAATGCCGTCTTTACTTGTCCTTTCATTATATGCCGTTTAGCATATCCCTAAAAATATTATGAACTGATGTCCTGCCAGGTTTGGGACTTGCATCTATTTCTTTCCAAACTGTTCCATCGGGCCCAGTTTCACTCTCTGTTGTCAACGATAACACTGAACAGTCTTCCTCTATGTCCGCCATTTTTTTTTATAATTTTTTTTTAAATCTTGACATTTCTAGGGTAAATATTTATCACAGAATAATACCATGTACGGAATACAAATGTTATTGTCAAATTTGATACGCTTTATTTTTCCTTTTATAACAATTTTACACAAAACACTCTGAGATGCTTTCTGTCTGCGTTTTAGAAATAACAAATTTAGATGTCGACTAATCAACTTAGAAACCGAGATGTATTCTAGTCGAAAAGGCAATAGCAAGTAAAAATATGATCTGTGACGGCGATATTTATACGAAAATATTGATGAGTATTGACCATTCTCCACCAATGGTTACTCGAGGGTGGAGTTGGGACAGCTTTTCCCGTGTTTTGTAGCAATGAGCAATAACCCTAAAAAACTTCTCAACTTTTAAAATGTTTGTAACAATAGACTGTAAAAAATGCTAAATTTTGTGGCGGTTCCTTAGGATTATTCTGGACCTGAGTTGATATGTCTTGACTGCTGGTGGCTACCTTGTGTAACAGCGGGTGTAACAGCTGTTATTATTTGTTATTACTGATTTTGTTTGTCATCTGACCTTGAAGTAGCCTTTTCTTTGTACTGATTGCATTTATTTTAAGAATAACATATTTTGTCGGGCGGTCAAAATGATTGCTTACGGTAGGCAAGACAGAGTACAAATTTTTCTCAGAAAATAAGAGAGCAAACTAAAATTAATTACCGAAAAATATACTGTATGCATGTTTTAGGAAAAGTAAAAAATTATGAAGCGATATCATAAAGTTTAAATATGGTTAAATTTGTGTAGAAGTCGCGAGAGCGGTCAATTTTATCGCGCCGGTAGGTTTAGTATTAATATGAACATTGAAAGACTTGGAGAAATAATACAAAATAGTGAAATACAGACATGTGATCTAAACTATCTATTTTCCATTTAAATTATTACCCTTCAGAAACAAAAAATCAATATGTTGAAAAATTGGAAACCTTGATATAATCAATCAAAAACTTTCAATATTACAATTTGGATACGCAGATATTAATCAACAAGAAACAATTTTCGTAGACGATATTAATGAAATCAATTTCCTTTGAGGTAAACACAAATGAATTACCACTTTAAAACAACAATACTAGTTCAATTTTGCAAATAAAAATATGATATGAAGGGACTTGACGAAAGTGCGGGTAATGTGAAAACGTGAAGTACAATATTATGCACTTCGTCTTCAAATCCTGCTAATTCTCCGTGAATCTATATCAACCACTGTTACGTCGCATTTGCATAGTTTTCATTGAGATCATAGGATAGGGAATGCAAAGGTACGTACCATATTCCCGAGTTCTCACCACATTGGCACGCGAGAAATACGTATTAAGCGAACATGTACCAAGTGTCCCGTAATTTGCATATGTGCAAGGGATTCCATGTTAGCTGGTCGTACATTGATTAGTTATAAAGACTCGAATGCATTTACAGTACACCCACAATGTCGTATTTATACCGTAATTACAATGTTAGACGACTAGGGTACCGACAGAATAATTGTTGATATACAATATGTACGCGAAAACAACTTTTTAATAAAACAATCATCCAGAATTTGTTACACTGTTTTTACGTTTGACGTCAAAGGAACGTTTAAGTTCCTTTCCCTGAGATTCCCATCGCAATCAATCATATACAGGGGACAGATTAAGCGAAAAAATCTCGCTGACAAAAAGGACTTTCCGATAACCCCGATATTAGGGAGAAAAGAAACATCGTGTGTCTAATGTGGTAATTTTATCGATATCTAGAAATTGCCTATAGAAGCAGATTCCAAATCATTCAGATCCTTGCAGGTAAAAAAGAAGTATGATTTATAAGAAATAGAAAATATGGACATAACCTACATAAATCTCAGTTCGTACTAAAACACGCATATAAATCTCTTGCCTTGGTAGCTTCGAAATTCATAGACAAATGATATGAATAATATAATAACTCACCAAAATAATGTTCACTAATTGATCGAATGTATCATCAGGTTTTCAGGTCAGCTGCTGTCGCGTTCATCTTTCATGTTTCTTTCTTCTTTCTTACAATTATTATTCGCGAAATAAACGCAAGTACATACATACAATCGGCCACGAAAAGATTCGGACACTGTACAATTTTAATCTGTAAACTCCATATTTTCAGTAAATGTACGAGGACCAACAAGAATATATTGCATTAGGTTACATTACACTATACGTATATATATCAATAGAAAAAAACTTTTGAGTTATTATTGTTTGTGATTGTATATATAAGCACTTTACCACAATATTGACTTTAACTGATCTGTGAAATAAATTTCGAACGTATCAAAATCTCATTCGATACGAAGCATCGGTTTACGTCGTCACACAATGAAAACGAGGTTAAGAAAAACCGCCTAATCGAGTGTATCGCCGGCATTTGTTGATAAGCGAACGTCAACACGACATGACGTTGCTTCTCGTAATTAATAAGGCGAATATTTACGTTCTCGGAATTCTTGGTTATTTGACCTTCGAGTACTACTTTTTTCTTTATTTTTACCGATTCTTTCATGTAGCACATCTTACCACTACTATGACGCGAAGCGGGAAACGACATTGCATGCATTGCATGCATGGCATTTAGACAACACTAATTGTACCAATTATAATATTTAAATTACTTATTAAGTACAAGTAACTATTATTGCTTATAAATTTATTTTCAGATTTTTTGATTTTTTAAATGAATTATATGTATAATTTTATTGAATAATATGTAATTAGTTAATTCGATTTGCATATGTAAATATGTTGGTTTGACTTCTGAGGCAAAATTAGTTGATTGCAGCCTAGCAAGCTAAATGCTAGTTACAAACCGAGCTTCAGCATATGTTGTAATTGCTTATTAATTTTAATCTTGTTACTGTGTCGACAGTTATTATAATATAATACAGTGCACATATATAATAATATACAGTGCAAAGGAATCAATCATCAGGAGCTTCACTGAGCAGATATAAAGCGATAAGATGTATTAAATTGAAAAATGATCATCTATGTATTTCACATAGGTTAGTGTATTTTATAATTTCTTGTATATTTAAGTCAATATCTAAGTGAAACGTACTCGACAAAATTTCGCTTATTCTTGTATCTTTTAAATAAGATTTCAAAAATAGGATTTCTATTTTATTACTCTTATCTTTATTAGAATTTAGAGAATGTTATATTTGAATTACTTTCCTATTCTTAAATATGACATATAAAATTCGTAAATTTATGTTAATTGCTAATAAGTACTATTTTATTTATACTCAAATAGCGAATGAATTTCTGAAACAATTTTTCAAACTTGCTCAAATCCTACAATACAGAAAGGTGTTTCCTTGTACATAGAGAAAGCTTCACGGTGTTCCATTACTGCTGTCCAGATTCTAAATCACTTCAAACAAAAACAATATATATGAAGCTTAGAAGATTTCCAGGAACGTGCAAAGCGTAAAAATTGCGACGAGTATATAATAAATGGACATAAATCTTGCCAACAGAAAACGTATATGCACAAACACGTTGTATCTTACTAAGACATTTACTACACGTCCATTAAATCCAATATATTACACAATACTCATACATAGAGCAAATATTTATATATTCAATTAAGGTTTGCATCGCAGTCATTTAATCGTTACACAAAATTTCGGTATTTTTAACAGTAAAAAATGTGACGAGATATAAAAGGTTTCGATGCAATTATTCCAACCAGTCGAGTGCAGTTACTTAAACGAGCAAAAACACTTGTAGACGATGTACTAAGATGCATGTAATTCAATTAACCATCAAGGATGCACTATGGCCCAATTGATATCGAATTTATCAGCTCTTGAGTTTGAGAAGCTCGTCTTGTAATTTCCATCCTAATTGGAATTTTAATACTACATCAGATTCATCAAATTTGATTGGGGGAATTGATTATCGAATTCGGCAGGTCCGTTTCATTATATTAGAGATATATCGTCCTTCTCTTGATTTAACGCGATTTCTAAGAGTTACGGCTAATGAAATTTGTCAATCGTCATATTGTAATTTCATAAAGGAAACAAAATTATATTTTCATATGTTTTATCATTACTTTTTTCGATTTGTATTTAGAATTCTTCCTTTTTATAATTTATTAGCTTGTTTTATGTACATTCCGTACGTTTCTGCACTTTTACGATACCCATAAATGCATAAACATCTGAAGTCTAGTCACGATATGTCAGAGAAAATGGGTTCTCCGATCTTCAGTTTAAATAGAACAAGCAGCATTTTTCTCGGCACGAAACGCTTCACCTTCTTTAGTTCTCATGTTGTCAATAATAGAAAAATGTTTTCTGATCAAATTAGTTTCACGAGGTAGGTACTAGCCTACTTTAGCGAATTCAGAATTCAGAAGCGCTTCACAGCGATCGGGACATCAACGAAGTAGTTCCGAGGCAAGGCTGAAGTGCATTCGCCTAACACAGTCGTAGCGGGACGTACATAGTTACGTGAAAATCCACGATTGCAGAAATGAACTTCTCGGTAGGGTGTAACTTCTTGGCCTCCACTAGAAAAGAGTGGAGCACGACTCGAGTAGGCGGAGTACTCGCGTGTCTGTGAGCTTTAACGGCTCTATGATATTATGAGCGAAGTCAGCGCTAGGTGCACTCTCTTTCCCTCTTTACTATCTCACTATGCGTCCCTCGCTTCGCTTCACCTTTCTGTTAGCCTTCATCGCGTCCCTATTTCCGTTTCTCACCCCAGTTTTGTGCGTTCACCTAAGAGAGATGAGTAGGAAAGATGGACCGAGGGATTGGAGAGAGGAAAAAGAAGTTCTGCTACTCAACCTGCCTCGTACAGTGTCCCCTATAACGACGAAAACAAGTTTTCCTTCTTTCTTTCCTTTCTTCTTCCTTGTTTTCATAAAAGAATAATCCGCTAGGCTTAGCCCGTGTAAGAAATTTTCCAACAGAATGTGCGGTAAATGATATTCAGTTTTATACAAAACCCTACCGTTTTATCATCGCTTTAGAGATGTAATTCATTAAGAAATTTTCGGCATTCATTGTTTACGCTTCTTAAATTTTTATTTAAGCTCGTGTTACGCCGGATTGAAGCTGGTTATCGATTTTTCATTCCTAATATCCGGTCGTATTGGATACTTGTATTTTAAAATACTTAATTGTTGTCAACCTTCTATTTTTAAAGGTGTGACGAATCGAAGATGATTTTCAATTAGTTCATTTCATTTGTATACTATGCACACAGCGAATGTGCAATTGCTGCTGCCAACTAACAGCTATCAATGACAGGACGAGATGAGTCAGAAGCACCACAGGCAGCTAGAATCCTCGTTTGATTAGGTTCGTTAATATGCCTGCCACTGTCAATTGAGACGGACTGATATTCCCTAGTAACCCCCGTTGAGGGCACCTTATCGGGCTGATATGTTATTGGCGTGGATCAGCGTGTATTCACTTTATATATTGCATACATATTTAATAAAAAACTATTGTCATTCAGATGTTACCCTTGTAATTGGTATCTTTAGAAACTGCAAAAATTTGAGAAGCTTATTAGAGAAGCTGTTTTAAAATACACGATGAAAATTTATTTTATTACTTTATTCGTGAATGATAAGAAACACTTCTCAAAAATCTCAGTATAATCTTCTGCCATGTGTAACATTAATAAATGCGGTTAATATAAGGTCAAGATCATTGGTGCATCGTTGCTATGTAGTGTGAGTGATTTTCTTGATTTAAAGGGATCCATTTTTAAAAGGATTATCTGTAAATGGAGATCAAAGATAAGTTCCAGAAAGTTTCATCCTTAAAATTTCGTTTAAATGAAAGTTAAATTAAACCCAATTGCATTACTGGGAAGCATAGTCTTTCATTGATCAAGATTTCGGACACGATTATCTGCAATTTTCTCATACGATTATTCTTATGATTTTTTCTTCTTTCACAGTTGCTTCTATGGTAATTTTAATTATAAATCTCAATCATTATTATAGTTTCTTTTAATTTTAATAGAATTGTAATACGGTACGTGAATCTTGCACCTTTTTTTATTTTTTATTTCTTCTTTCTATTTTTAGGATTCCTCCTTTTTATATTCAATTGATACATCTTATTACTCCTGGGAGGATACTATTAAGCAAAAACTCATTTAACTCTTATGAAAAGCGTGTATATTGAAAAAGCTTTTAAGAAAATCAAATTCAAAGTCAGCCGTGTTATAAAATGATACTTTTTATCTATATAATAACGTATTAACAATATTACCTTATAAACAAATTAAAATATTAAATTTTTATCCAACCGGGAATAAGTCGAAAATTTTATTAGAAAATCAGAAAAACGCAAAGATTCATGAGTTAGGTACATACGCGAAATACCAAGCATACTAATATTACTGATATTTATTCAGAGAGAAGCATGTTTCCTGCAAACGGTTTGGCATCCGCAGAGAAGCGAGCAAATATTCCTTATACATATAGGGTGGCACTTGGGGTAAATTCAGGTCATACAAGCAATCGAGAGTGTATTAACTAGCTCTCAACGAGAATTGAGTTACGCCATGAGTTCGTGGTCCCTGATCAAAAGCCAGTGATGTATTGTAAACGGAAGGTGCAAAATTTCACCCTATTTGCCGTAAATTCACGCAATTCGGCTCCTCTGTGACCAGTCGTTTCTAAAAATTTCATGCTCTCTGCCACGAAATTTGCAATCCTATCTGACAACTTACCCTAAAATTTTCTCGATTTTCCAATGTCTCCGGCTTTCTGCTCGAAGGTAAACCAACTATATCTGTATAAATTTTACAAAATTTCAATAATTAACGTGTAGTATTTATTACTTCACCTCCATATTTCCTTTTTTATGTGGACAACCTTCTCACCGTTGAAAATTTATTCCTCCAAAATTCAATCGTATCGTAATTACGCTAAATGCAAGAAACGATCGAGTCATTATTTCAATTGACGTCCATTTTGCATGTCCGATATTAGTTTATCGCTTAACAATCTTCGATGTTCTACCGCAAGGCGTAATACCGGAAGGACGCTCAATGAATTGTGTTTGATTCAAGAAAATTCCCCAGGTATTCGTCAAGGTACGAAACCGTGAAAGATTGTAAACTTGGGGTGCGAAATAACCCATCTCTACGTGCCAAGCTCAATTTCACTTTGACGTGCCTTACATTCGTCCCAAGTTGCTCAGCGGTTTTACGAATCGCTATTTTTCTTTTCCTTTTTCTCTTTATGTACCACACATGCACAAACATGTTAGAAATTGTACAGGTTGCTAACATATAGATGGGAATACACCATACAAATTAAAAGTATTCTTACGCATGTTTTTGTATATCCACTAACAATAAGTTTGTAATACCTGCTAAAAGATAGATCAAATTTACATGAAAGCAAGAATTAGAAGTAAAAATTTCATACTCTCTAGATTTTAAAAGTAGATAATTAGATACACGAGTGGTATGTTTGCCCTGGTACATATGTCGAAAACATGATTGTTTTAGTCGTGGAATTCCTTCAGCTCTTCTTCTCTTTCATGCTCCTTACCTGAGTTCGTAAATACGTTGACTCGTTTACATCAAGTTCTAATCTAGCGCCGTTCGCAACTTCTGTATATCGATTTTGGCACAATGAAATTAAGAAATACGCGGTCGAAAATTGCTTGAAAAATTTATTTGGCAAACTAAATTAATTCTTTAAGACACGAAAACGTAAAATTAGGAATAAAATAAGTTTCATTAATCATATTTTTTGGTATTAAAATTAAATGAATATATTTATCAAAACAGCGAAGTAGAATTGCTGCGAAAACAAAATTATACTAAGAAACTAAAAACACGGATTGCGTTGAACGTGAAAAGAATGTAACTTTGTATTTTTAAATGTTATTATGTAGAATTATTCACTGTTTTAATATGGAATTAGATTCGCTACGGGTTACATAAAATTTTACAGTAGTATGGAAACTTAAACATAAAATATTTCATTCCAAAGATATGTATATACAAGAATATTGCTTGCTACGTATAAAAGTAATAAAACGAAATAAAGTTTTACTATATAAATGATGAAATCCTAAAAAGTATGTTGCCATTAGTAGAACAGAATAAGCCAGCTGAAAAATACACGCGTTTCAAAGCATGATGTTAAACAATGATACGTGATTATCAACGGGATATGAATCTTCAAAGAGTACTACCATACATATTAAACGTTACATCGTTACAGAGATGGAAACATACTTTGTTACTGCGAAGTAACAAAGTAAGTAATAAAATAAAAGAAAGAAGTACAGAAGTAAAGTTATTGCTCAATAAATACGTAGCTATTATTTGAAGATCTTTATTCGGGAGTATTTTACAATCTGGTGATATAAATTTCTCAGCAAATGTATGTATAACTGAAACGCGATCGAACTGTTGTTTACCCATGCCTAGCTTTATCTCTTATCTTTTGGTCTTTTTCATCTCATCGAGACGGTTACGTAGCTTCATCGACTTGTTCTCGAGATAACAATGAATAGATTTTTCAGCTCGTGGCGGTTTAATTAAGCTTCAATTAAAAAACGACTGAATCACGCGTCCCTTGTTTGCATTAATAAAATAGAGTTCGATGCTTTTCAGTTACGATGGATTTCATTTTGGGGAAAAACAAAATTATGTATTAGCCGTTACATCTTCGATACTACACGATCAATGGTGTGTATGCATCAGCTTGTAAAGCACAATTAAACCGATAGGGGATGCATATGTACATTATCAAGAACCGATGATTAAACGATCGTTTTCATGAACAATTATACATATCGAAACGGGTGTATAACATAGATGTGTCGTATTTAACATGTTCCAGAAATTGGGAAATATTAATCAGCTCATTAAGAATCACTTTATTCGTTAGATAATCTTTTATTTCTGTTTCATATACGGGTAATGATAACAGTGATAAAGGATAGAAACGTTTACAATGAGACAACGAGCATTCATAATGGCTTTAAAATGTCGGTATCTTGAACAAAGGCACATTCTTTTTCCTTCGATGATCTCTTTCGATCTACCTATGGTATCTTTTTTTCCATCTTCGTTACTACCCTCGATTCAATCCCATGTGCCTTATGATGGACTTGGTGGCATGGTTTAATTAGGTCACTTATCCGAGGAAAGTGAAGTATGTCTGTGAAACCGATGATATGTATTTCCAGGGCAAGTATTTTCAGAGTAAAATAATCAATTTACTTAAAATTATCACCCGACAATTATTTTTATGGAATATTACAAATTATAAGTTTGAATAAATTTATATGGTCGTTGTTGACGTAGTCTTTGCGCCATGGAATCAGAATACATAGATTTCATAAATTTTATAGAAGAAATCCAATCAGAAGCGAAGAAAGGTCTGAAGTATCTTAACGACTTTATATTCCAACATAATCTTCTCATCATCTGTTCAGCCGCTCTCTGCTCTTCGCGTTTGGACGAACTTTGGGAAACGCTCTAATTACGTCCTTCAGCGAAGAGAATGGAGACTTAAAATTAGTTGCGAAACCAGCGATCCGGTTTCCTTCTGAAGAGATTGCGCAACGAAATTGTCAGGACATTTTATCTTCATTTAATATCCTCAGATGTTGTGAATTATGGTTTTAACATCCCGCAGTACTTAAAGTAAGAGAAGCAACAAAAATAAAAAAAAGAAAAGTGGAGAGAGGGGACAAAAAAAAAGAAATCTTAAAAACTATTTAAAAGACGGTAAAACGAAATTCGGAATGTTTCAGAGATTTTTTTTTTTTTACATCAGCAAGAAATAGACCGTATCGTTAAACAGTTAATGCTTTCGAAGGTAATTCAGAAAAGGTAGTATAAAGAGTTCTCCGTGGAAAATGCAAAAGAATCTTGCCCGCAGCACTTCAAATGAACTTCTTGGATAGTTTGAAACTGCTGCCCCAATTCCAAGGGTGAATCCGAATAATCAGCCTCGCGAGTTTATACGCGAAACGCTCCATCAAACGTTCAAATCTTAAAGCTAGCAAAGGTTTTAAGCGGTTTCTGCCTTCGATTTGCTATTCGCTCAATGTATTCGTTAATATCGTTTAACGTTTCTCATCATAGAAGATCGAAAGAGCCATTAGTAGTCGGTTCGACTTCTGTAGCCTGCACGTGCAACCGCTAAGAGTCTAAGTCAAATTTTGGTCAGAGTTTTCGATCGACGAGTTTGGAAAACAACCAGCGTGCACAAGCTACTAATCGGCCAGAAGTTAAATCAAGCGAAAATATAGTACAGCTAGTTAGTTACAGTTCGTTGAATAGTTCAACTTTTATTGGTGCTAGGAACGGCGGCGGGCTTTAAGATTGCGAATTCGAAGGAATTGCAGAAAGAGCACAACGTTACACAAATTAGAAGGAAGGAGCGCTTAATGTCCCGTGAATTTTAACTATGTACGACTCTTCTGGCGACTCGAAGATTTTCGCCGAATTTTTAGCACAATTTATCTGCTGGTGCATGTCACACGAGCGGTTGTTATTATTAATAGCCGTAGTATATTAGCATTAATACATTCTGTAAGCTTCCTGGGTGCGATATTTTATCAAGTATTCATTATTCAATGATACATGCTTCGAAGAAAGACCTGTCCTGGAGGTAGAAAATCCATTGCCTTTTGTTCAGCGAACTTGCCTTTTACATACTTTTCCATAAGTAATAACTTTGACGTATTTCTAATAAAAGAAAATCGCAGTTTCAAGAATAAGATAGCCGTGTTTTAGTAGCAGCAAATGCATTAACGTGCAGTCTTCTTGACCTATTGTACAAACTTTTCAGGAAAGAAGCCAAAAGCAAAACGGAAGACAAAGCGGTATGCCGATGTGACGTCGTAGATCAGGTCCTCTGACAAATCTGTTGATCGCATTCGCGTACCAACGGGACAGCGATCGGAATAGCCCGGATTCGAAGGAGCGATAATTGAAATTGTCAAGATTCCCCGCTCGACAAATTTAGCGCGGACGTGCCGTTGAATCCTCTGTAAGATTTTCGTGTAATGTCAACAACGGAATCTGTGTCGCGACCGAGAAAAAGGAAGAAGGCGAGATGAAAATCCGAAGGTGGAATTTACGATTCGTCCTTAGAAGTCAAAGGTCTTTCGACGATTTCCATTCTTTGACGCTTTGGTCAAATTACGATTACATTAAATAGAATCTTACGGGTGCCGTTAACTTGCTTTTTCGCTCATTCTATGGCGAATTCGGTACATTCGATCAAAATCGGTCAAGCGTTTTAATTAGGTTACCAGCTCGGAGACCGATTGACAGTGAAACGAATATAAAACAGTAGAAAACAGTCGTGATGCGATTTGAATCCAAGAGACGACTCAGTTTTATGTTTATTGATATTGCAAGGGCGGGAATCGTGCTGCACTTCCGAAAGAGGGAAAATTGGGGCAAATTGGGAAATTATTCTTCGAGAGAATTGGACATGGAAATCATTAAACTCGGCATTTGCGTGTGCGTCGCCGCATTTATATCGCTTAATTCGTGGCACGTGCATTTTGAATTTTCCCTCCTTTTCTTATCTTCGCTATGGAATTTACATACGGAATTGTCTGCAAATATTAGTGATATGTGGACCAATGAAATGGTACTTTATGGGACGTTGTAAGAAGAATGTATGGTATCCTTCGCCAAGAGACGAAACTTTATATGATAATACAATGTTTGATATAACATGTATTGTGTTTTCCTCGCTTGAAATTTGTCCATGAAGGAATGATTTATTTAATGTATCCATCTTGGCATGCTTTTCTTTTATATATATGTTGAGTTGCAACATACAAAGGATTTCTTTTCTTCCATTGAAATACATATGTATTGTGTACGAAATAAATATTTTTTGATACGAGGTGGGTAAAAAATTTGAGGCATTCAAATGGATATTTAATATAAGATTCCAATCTTATAAATAGTTATAACAATCTGAGTTTTTGATACACAGCAAAATCACGAAATTTGTACAAATGAGCTGGGTTGAAATCGATGTGAATCGAAATAAGTTGAATTTGGAGAGATTAATTAGTTTGTCGAAGGAAATTTCAGTTGGCGAGATTAATTGCTTAACTTTAAAACTAGAAAAATGTTCGGACTAGGTCGCTGGAGAATAGGTAGATTTCTCACTTAGCGTTGAGTGAATCGGGGAATCAAGAATCATTTTAGCGAAACTCTTTCCAGTTTTTGTTTCACGATCTTTTATTCGATTACCTCTTCTATTCCGATTGTCTTAGAATACTGATGCTCTTAGAAAATGTATTTTCGCTGTATGCCAACCATGCGACGAGATTGCCAGCATTCGTTTCTTTTCAAAGGAACGAGTCTCTTCAGTTTTCTCACGAATAGCGAATATAGTGCTTTGTAATATCTGCCGTAAGTAAAGGATCCTTTCTAAGAGAAAGCGATATTGACTCTCAATATTGCCTTGTAAACTGAATGAGACGTGGAAATATTATTAGGAGAGATATTGTACGGCGAGGATAGTATTATCTGTTAAACGTATAATGAATTTTTGACGTCATATGTATATATTTTTTATAAGCTGCTTTTATTTCAGATCTAAATATTATTCGATCATTTGAACGATACAATTTTTACGCGAATCATCTTGTACTTCATTATTGCCATATTTGATTACTTCCCTTCCTTCGTATCAAGTAGAAACCTCAAAATCTGAGCGCAAAAGGAAATTTTATGCTGGACTGGTGAGTTGTGAACCAGTTTCATTATAACAAACAAGAGGCTGACTCTGTATGTCAAGCTTCCACATCCGTGCGTAGAAATGGATATATAATAAACGGCCTATGCGTGCCACGTAAACCATCGGACACAGTAGCCATTATTAATTATCCGCCAGTGTACTCCATCAGTGGCTAATCAATCGGGAGTTGGTGACTAATGGGTGTGAATCTAATGGCCTACACGAAACAGATCGAGCATTCCTGTGGACAAGTATTCGATGAGTGACGACTCCACTTACCGTTAGAATTCATCCATTCGTTCCTTGCTCCATGTTCATTATATTAACGACGATATCTCTTTTCGCTTTAATACCCACAATGGTCGAAAAACTGAAATCATTTCACGTTTGATTTTTTCGTTTAATTATACGCGATTTGGAATATTTAATTATTCGCGAAAAATACGTATCTATAAATGACAAAGAATGGTTCAATTTGAAATACATATAACCATTTATCATTATTAATCGGAATAAACATTTTAGAAGGGAAAGGGATGTTCATTTTGTTTAACGGAATGGTATTTTATTAGATTAGTATGTTTTATAAAAATTATAAATCAGCCTATACTATTCCGAATAATGGTAGATTATGAAAGAAAATTGACAAATAATAGAATCTAAAATACATGAAGGCGTCAGTGTGCAGATATATATATACTATTACTAAAATATCATAATGTATGGAAAAGTATATTGCTAGCCCTATCGATTAGTTCTTTGCATCTTTACTTGTCTTGGCCAAGGAAAGCTGGAAATAGCAAAATGAAGAATCCCGCCAAAAGTTTGCAATTTGCCAAATCGCCTCGTATTTTCCGCAAAGTTGCGCTAACTCTGAGCGAAAGTCTAGAAAATTTCCACGAAAACTTTACCGTGAAAGATATTAGCACCGTAGAATTGACAGTGCATGGTCTATGCGAAGAGAGCAAGTTACTAAACTGTTAAACAAAGTTACGAATAGTAGGCATCTGCATTTTTAAAATGCATTTTACGTAACATTCCGGCGTTTTTTCATTTTTCCTTTAATATTACAAAAAAAATCTGAAATGCAATAAAGTACCGAACTTTTTTTTCGTGTGAAGTTTAACAAAGTAATAATTTGATAATAACTTAAGGAGAAGAAACAAATTTCACTGCGATACATTTTACGTGTAAATTAATTTCGTACCTTTTTGAACCAAATTGAAAAGTGAATGAATCTAAAAGTAAAAATTAATTTAGTAAAAATATTGAGGTATACGTATATCCTACTTATAGGATCAATAATGTAGACTAATGATTAAGTGAAGGGTCGAATAGTAGATTGTACGAAATCAGTGGTTCGACTTGATTGAAAATTTTCAAGGGATGTTTTAAAATAAAATTTTTCAATTACAGGAATGGAACGATGTGAACATGAGATGGAATACGTCGGATTACGGGGGAGTGAGAGACCTTAGGATTCCACCACATAGACTTTGGAAGCCTGACGTTCTCATGTATAACAGGTAATTTAACGCTGCCTTCATCTGTTTAATATTCATGGAACAATCTACTTTATATCGTGCATGCTCATAACTAACAATAGTTTGGATAATTCCTTTCGCGGACCTTACGCAAGTTTTTCTTATTTCTATGTTAAAATATACAAACATGATATACGCATATTCATGAAACGATTATAATAAAATAGTGCTGTATTCATTGGTTTTTCAATAAACCAATAAATTGGTTTCACGAATGAGCGAAGTGAATAAAATAAAAGAAATATTATTTCCGGTCACCTCAATTCAACGAAATAAGAATTCTGTTTTGTCATTCAATTTTCATCATGTCTGAGATTGACATAAAAAGTGTTCTACTTGAATAATTTTCTATACAATAACTAATGAAATAGAATCTTTGGCAGATCCTTCTTAGATAATGATCGTTATTATTTACAAGAGCTTTGCTTTTAAACAAAAACAAAAATGCATAATATATATTGTTAAGATTTGTTAAAAAATAAACCAGTCACGAAGCCATTAGACGAGATAAGCTGAATACTCGTGTAGAATTCCAGACAAGTAGGTTTTCTAAAACAATGTCGTTCCCCTCGCGAAATGTTATTGCCAGTCTTTGTGCTCGCAATTTCTAGCCGTCTACCAAAAATTTTAGTAAACTCGATAAAAATGACTCAACAATTCCTGTATGTCAATTCTCTTTCACTTGACCCAGAAACGACTACATACTTGTAGTTCGAATACGTTAGTATTATATAATATTATAGTATATTAATATTAATAGTAATATTAATAGTAATATTATATTATAATACGTTAGTATTATATAATAGTATATGTAAACTGGAAATATTGATTATGTATCATAAGCATGTTTTCGTAATTGATCTTATGTAGCATCAATATAGAATTACGATAGGATTCTGTAATGTGTCAATAGATTAACTAATCGATCGGTTTGCCCGGTTGTTAATCCAACGTCCAATATACATGACAAAATTGAAAAAGCTTCGTTGCAAATAAATCGTCTTCTTAAGGTCGGTTACAGGATTAACTTTTTTAAGTATAGCACGATAACGAAGTGATATGGTCCCTGGGTTGAAACATTAATTTTGACGTTGAAATATTATTTGATGTCTCATTTGATAAACGATCGTGACAGATATTGGATTGTTCGGAAAGTTCATAGCGTTCTTGTTCATTGAGATATTCTGTTGTGTATTTAATGATATTGAAAGAGGATTGTTTGTTATAATCTTCTGTCAGATGCTGAGTTCAAATAGATATTAGTCTTATTGCTAGATATTAAATACATACGGTCGTTGAGAAAAACAACCTGGAATTATTCTATAAAGGTTTCAATGAAATTTTTCAATTTAACAACATTAGTGAACACAAATTAATGATCAGCAGCAACCTATGTTATGATTACCTTCAGGACATTCCATTACTAACTGACCATAGTAACATGGTAATAATTGTTAATCGCCTTCATTACTACGAATGCAGCTTTAATTGCATCGATGTGGACATTCCACTATTTTCTGTGCATTATTTAACGCGCTACCACATGTTTACGAGCTCCCAACACATAATTACGTTTCTACGCCAGAACCGATATTAAACGGGTATCTACATAATATCGCGCCAGGTCAGTTTCATTTTTAGAGGGCGTTGTCGATATCGTCGATCTATTAAATGTTCCGCAAAACCTATGAAATTCAGTATACGGCATCGCTTTAATTGATCACGCGTAAGGAACCTATTCTATCTAATTGCAGAAAATTTTTACTTTACTCCGTTGAAGAATCTCTCGAAAAAGCGTTACATACTGCCTGTAATCTTGGAGAAAACAAGAACCTGGTAAAGTCCTATTCACTTTTTAATATCCCTCAAAGATGCCCTTTTAGATAATTCTGAATTTTTGAACTCTTCACCCAATTAACGGCGACAATTTTTATGATACCAGAAAAAGGTTACAGATGTTTTTAAAGTTATTTACGCAGTAGTCGTAAATTTTCCATTAATTTACAACGAAAACTATAACGACAGAATAGAAACTAGTGAATAATTACAAATTTTCAAGCGATAATGAAATTTATCGAAAGCAGAGGAACATTTATCGTTAATGCTATGTTTTTTCATGAATTTGAACCAGCTTTTACACCGGAACCAAGCTAATTAATATATTACGTATTTACAATAGTTGTAACGTGCATTTCAACGCGACAAAGTTTATTTGGAAAATCGTGCGAATTTCTCACTTGCCGGTGTCGTTTACCGCGCAAGACTATTAATTTCAGAGCGATATTTAACAATACATTTCGAGCGGAATGGGTGGTGGTAGACGCCATACATTTAAAGTGAATGGTTGCTGGCCAACTTCCGCTGGTACAATTGGCCTCAAACGCAGAGACCAATATTAATCTTGGTGCGCGTGTAATTCCAATGCCAATCGTGAGGTCATTCTCGAAGATGATGCACGGTTGAATCGCGTTGAGGATCGATCAATTAGCCGCTTTGTCGCTTCGTCACGTCGCGTTTCTCGTGTGTTCCACTTTTCACCCAACCAACAACTAAACTAGACGTTCTCGTTTATTACGTTGTACTTGTGTGCGCGACGCTGAATCCGGAATAAGATATATTAGAAGAAACTGGTTGAGCGAGGGAAATGGGATGAAATGTTCTCTCTTATAGTTTTGTTTGCGATGAATAGCAGAGTTGTTTATACCAACTTATTGCGAACAATGCTCGTCATTAGATCGCGAAATTGATAAAGGCCCGATCGATACGTAATCAAGAAATTGTTAAACAATCAAGCTGACAAAACTAGACAAACAAGAGAGAAAAGAAAATATCTTACTTCTTCTAAATTGTTGAATTTTCTAATTATCATTTTTATAATCGTAACGTTAAAAAGCAATTTTTAGTAATTAAAGTTGACTGAACCGAAAATATTGCGCTAGTTCAATGTTTAGCCTCGATGGATCAAACGCGCTTTCGAAATAAAAATCACAAATTTCGTAAAGTAAACGGTGACACGACAGTTTACTCCCTCTTTTACGCGACTTTTTCACCTCGAATCTGTCGGAAAAACGCGTGAGGGAGAGAGAAAAAAAAAGTTTATCGAGACAGTCAATCCGCTAAGAACGATCTAGATTCTGAACTATCAGAAGTTCGTGGTGGCTGGTATGTGGGGCAAAAGTGGGACGTTGGGCCAAGTGGGTCAGTCGCATTAAAAACAAAGCCACCGCCACCATTTAAAAGGAATCAGGAAAAGTATCTCCCCCCGCACGGAAATATATTGTCGGAAAACGCTTGCGGCCCCTATTATTTTTAAGTAGGTAATGTATTGGCTTCGGGTCGGCATTGTATTTGTCCAATCAAAAATTTTAGTTTAAGGCGCATTAAAAGCAGCAGATCTAGCCAGCTTCGCTTCCAGGTGTTTACGACCGTTCGCGGAGAGACGCGGTCGCGAGGAAAACGCGTCAGCGAGAGGCGTAAATTCTCGCTACGATTCTGCTAATCGACGCCGCGAAATAGTCGTTCCCCTGTTTCGAATAAGATAATAGGGGTAGTTCAATGAATTTAACACTGTATTAACAGATTAACATAAAATGGTATATTTGACAATATTTAACAATAATATGATGAACACGCCACAAATTGTTTAACAATGAATACAGTAAATATGTTACAGAAAGTCGACCCGACTTTACGATATCTCTCAATGAATTCGTTAGACTATGCGACTTTAATTTTAATCGTCAGATCTCTCGATGTATAACGTTTGACTCTTTAGTAAGGACTGATTGCCCTTCGATCATTTCTTTGTCTCCTCTGGGAGACGACCCCCACTACGCTCGGGTCACGCCACCGTTCGCGCCTATGATCACGTATGCCACCTTCTTTATGTGTATGACATAACGGACCGAAATCGACGTTTCCAGAACTCGCTGCTTGGTGACAACTATGCGCTCGTCGATACATTGTATATCTTCCGTCGGACAGATAAGACGATCCGTCTGCGACACTGTAGGACCACGAGCGACGGTTAGAAATACGGCCTATAGTAAGCCTCGTGGCATAACACCAGGAGAATCGTAACCGCACGTCGAAACTACTTTTCTACGCAGTCGCCAGACTTTCTCATGCCTTTTCGTTGTATTGCTTTCGTATACCGCGTGCTACGCTTCCTTTTGAAACGATTTTGACATCTTGGCAACTAGCAGCTATTCACTACCATTACTAACTTCTATGCTGTCAGTTTTATCACAGTTCATTCGTTCTATATTCGTGGCATTTTCTGAACGATAATTTGATGTATCGAACGAAGTAGTATAATCGAGGATAGGGCGAACGATCAAGTTTTTAACATACAGGCAAACCTTATTATATTCATGGTCAAACCTGTAATCGTACTGTTTATTAACTTTTGATCGATAGTATATTAACACATATCCTTAACCTAATTTTTGAATTAGGGTGTTCTCGGATTTTTAATAATCTTTTATTTCACTACCGTTATTTTTCATACCAGTAACAGAGCATCACTGTTTATCTCTGTAATTAATTAAAGCAGATTTAAATCTGCATGATCGTCAATTATGTCATTGCGTCATTAAAGATATCAGGGAAGGCTACCCCCGCTGTGTACCACGTACAATAGCATAAAGTAATTTTCTCTGGAACTGGAAAATAAACGATATTTTTTGCAACACAATTTGCAATAAATCCTCGTTCCGTTGAAAAGCATCAGCTCACGGTATACTTACGTGAGCATGTAACTTATCGTTTGTGGTTTTATAAATATCATCCACTTCACCGGGATCTAGCAACATCTCTCCTTCATATTACGGTACCAGCGAACATTTTGCATGTTACGATTTAATAAATTAACTAAAAGAAATGCAAGGAAAGTTCAGTACCTCTAGTCAATATGCGTTCGACGCACTACAAACATAATTTCATTGTAAAAGATAGCAGTAAAACAGCTTGCTTACGTAGCAAATCTATAGGTCTACTTCACACATCGATATTTTCATTTAGGCGACGCGGCGACCAATTTATAAGCAAAACGAAAATAAAATTGTCACTGTTCAGTCGAGGTAACGTGACCAAATTTTCCAGCGTATTTTAGTTGGAATCGACGGTTACCGCATATTACTGATCGGAACATACGTGCCGCACTTGCAGACGTACGTTATCGTTCGTGGTTCTAGAATCTGCTGCCATTGGTAATTTCGCTGAATAAATCGTCAGCCAACTGGCATATCGTTCAATATATACGAGGTGTTCAAGAAAAGAGATTTAATTTTTGGTCGCGATACAATATCTTCGGTAGCCGCGTGGAAATGAAAATTTTTACGATATTTCGGTTATATGAATTACATCATACGACATAATGTAGGTTAATATAAACAGACTATTTGCATATTTGCATAGCGTCCCATTTAATTTCCATTCGAATAAACTTATTCGATCGATGACTTTTAATTCACGAGTGCACAGCCTAGCAAATAAACGAGTGTTTACCGTCGCTATATTTCCCGCATATGTATATTTGAAACGGTTTCGAAATTATGCATTCTGTAACGCAATTTTCATAAATACTCTTTCCGTTAATTACCAACTTCGATCTTTATACGAGCATTTTTTTTATTCCGTTTATCTCTGTTGTAATTTCTTCTGTTTTAGCCCAATAACAGTATAGCAATTTTGTTCTTATTTATATTTTCATCGCCATTCGCGATAATCGTGAAAATTTATTAAGACGTCTTTCTAATTTAACTACGCTTAACTGTTTGCTATTTTAGACTCAATTATTCTTCGTCGTTCGCGTTCGCGCATCGGAAGTCGTGCAATCCGTGCACACAGATTTGCGTTCCTTTAGTCACCAGGGATTAAGGGCAAAGCAAATAGTTCCTGCATTTCTGCCACGAACTAACATGTCTCGGCAAATCATATTTGAGAAACATGCTTCGAAATTGCATTCATTTTCAAAAATCCTCTATCGTTATTCGTTCGCAAAATAACTCAATTGGGTTGGAAATTAACTGGAAATTAATTCGCGGATATCTATTTATAACATATTTCTTATTAAAATATATCACATATAGCGAAGCTTGTGAAATAACAGCAACTTGGTTAATCAATTATTCGTTGATCCTGTTAATTGGCACCCCGCATAGCGAGTGCTAGACGACTTTTGCTCTACTTTCATTCTGCCATCCAATGCAAATCCAATGTTTGACAATGCTGTCTTTTGTGTTCAGAGAGCAGTGCGAGATTCATTAATTAGGCCACGGGCAACTTTGGTAAACACGAGTAGAGAAAGAGAAATTAATGAGTCACGGGATTTATTGACTTCAGGGGTTTCATTCCGTCGGATAATCTTCGCACAATGATAAATTTTCATTTGTATAGATTAGTAAAAGGTTCTTACTGTTTTCTGTCTTATCGAACATTGATTTATCAACGTAATCGTGATTTTTATAACAGTAGAATCCCACTATTTATCTAAAATTGGAGTGTTAAGCGCGGAAATAGAATCGTGATATAAAATAGGGAGGTAATAACATACATACAGCGAAGAGTTTCTTTTAATCTTCGGACGAATGGATTAAAAGCTTTAATTCATTGAAGAAAATTAAAAACTTTGTGACTAGGTAATTATGAAGTTATTACAAGGGATATAATTTGATTTATTTCTTGCATCCTTTAAAAAACAGTCATACTATTCTTATATTGTAATAAATACTCTGAACGCTTATTGGTTTAGATGCAATTCAGGGCGAAGCTTTCGTGATAAATTTTTTTAATGTCCAAGTTAATTGAGTCAGATTAATTCCGCGTGGTATTTTGCAATCAGTTTCTTATACTTGAACTTTTGGGCCATTTTTTGGAGCGTAAAATATCGAAATTAAATAAATTTCTTAGCAAATTCAATGGTGTTATGCGATGAAGTAGAATATAAAATTCCATTGAGGATTATTCCGGCGATATTCCTGCGATGTATATGTAGAGTACATAGGGTGCAAAAACGCAATCACAAGCATTTTCCGGATGAGAATGTTCTCTGATGAGACTATTACCGGTCGTTTTCCGGTCGGAACAAATGATCCTAAACACATTAAACCTGTTTCAGCTGTTCCGGTAGGACAATTCAATCACTGTTAATCGAATTTTTGCACAACCCCTATAATCATTATTCCACACTCAGCAATCAATTAAGCAATTATAAATCAAATTCTATTCGATAAAAAAGTTATCTGTAGATGAACTGTCGATTTGTATTCATTGTAGATTTAGTTTTTAAATACAAATGTTCTCAGAAAGTTACGATTAAAAATGATTTGATGACACATTTTAATTTAAAAAATAACACTACGCGAAGCGTAAAAACAGAAAAAGAACAAAGTAACTTTTTTTGAAATGTTGAACCTCTTAATTTGTTATCAGTGTAGGATGTTACGCGTCGAAGAAAATTCGCTGTTTTTAGTCTTATATATGCAAAAATCACAGTTTTATCTTAAAGTTTTTTCAAAGTTACGAAATATAACATAAAACTGAGAGCACAGAATATTTTTCGAAAGCTGATATACATCCATCGAACTAGTTGTCGATATCCAATATACGCATCCTCTCGAAAGTCGAACTTGATAGATCGAACACGATCTATATTAGGTCTAAAACTGATGCAAACTTTGCGATCTAGGTAGTAACCGTGAATAAGTGAACATCTATGGGTAGAATTTCATTTGGGACGACCGACTTCCGACGTCGGTCGGACCGGTGTCACCGATTGGATATTAGGCCACCGTCACAAACAGTGTTCGGTCCAGGACGACACTCGTGTGCAGGCGCATATAAAGGAGATATCCGATTAATATGGCATAAATATCGTTTGAAGGAACGCGAGAATGTCGCGATGGTACGAAAAGGTCGAGAGTTAGCAGCATACGCCCGCTTAATGTATGACAAAATGAGTTTACATTCGCGACGAGGATAGAGACCGTGGGGTTGAATCGTTTGGTGGTATAGGAAGACAGAGTGAGAGATCAGACGGGAAACGAGAAGAGGAAGGAAAGTACTACTGCTGAAGGTTCGACTGCATAGGAAACTTGGAACGAAGCCAAAGGCAATATGCATTAGCCATCGCGTATTTTGAAATTCAAGCCAAAGCAGATTAAATCCTATCCCTGAACCCCTCTTCGGTCCATGTTGGGCCTCGTCCTCCGATTTTTCCTTTAACCGTACTGTCCTACTGTCCTGTTTGCGGATACGTAATGAACATCAACCCTCTGGTACCTCGATGTCTGAACTTTTATAGCGTTTCGATTGCCGCGCTAATCGATATGCGGTCACCAAAATTTCTGCTACAGATGGCCCGAAATTTCGTTCTGCTTTGGCTACTAATCGTCAACTGCCACGGTGGGTCCTCGCGTTTCGTGGTAAACCAAGACTTTCATCTTCCTATCTAAAGTTCCAGTCCTTTATTTACTCCATACTTACTACTGTCGAATGTGCTTTTTTCGTTTCCTTTCTTTCTATTTTTTCTATAGCGGAGCGTTTTTTTACAATGCAACATTACGTGTCCGTCAATAGAATATACAAATTGTTATAAGTGAAAGATTCTTTTATTGAAGATTACATTGCACACCACATAATTACATTACATGCAAATATTATATATATATATATATATATATATATATATATATATATATATATATATATATATATATATATATATGCCAATTTTACTGCACGCATCGAAATATAAGCGAGCATCGCACATTGTAGTTCGCCACAATTATGGCAATGTCTTAAGCGGAAACCTTAGACTTGTCATAAATTCCTCTGTTCCATTGGGTATCCTCGAACTAGAGATTCCCTCAGGCTCCCATAAATTTCCTGTCATCAAACGTCTGACAAGGCGTGCCGAACTGTAAATAGCACTTAGCCACACGGGGTTACGGCAATGTTTAGGAGCACTTCAATTACCGTTTTCAGTGGAATGCAGCCAACCAGATCCAAAGGAAAGAGGCCAGGTTTCGACCGCAGCGGGCACGGCATATTGAGGCCTAAATCAGTTTGGCTAGGCATGGCCGCATGACTTTCCAGTAATTAGATATTGAGAGATCGTTTCCAGAACGTTGGACAATATATCGGTAGTTGGTGGCGGAAAGTGCGATTCGGCAGCGTATAATTCCGAATGCTAGCAACCTCTATCCATCGGTTTGCCACCCTCATCCCTTTCCATTCGACGAAGATTAAGTTGTTTTCAAGCTCCTGAGCGTGAACAGTACTAGAGATATCACAGATACAATCGAGCAGGTGGAATTCATTGCGCGCATTGTGAATGTGTATAGCACATTCACAATGTATTATATATACATATATATATATACACACATATATATGTATATGTATATATGTAATATATATATATATATATAATATATATATATTATATATATATATATATTGCTGTATATTGTTGTGTATTACTAATAAATTATCATATACAGCTTGTGCTGACAATTGCAGGACCGCTGCCACGTCCTTCTTCCTTTAGGCATTACTATTATGTTTACCTCCTCGAAACGTCGTGTATTTAATCAAAGTGATTCCCACGTGACTCGATACATTTTCACAGTGGCAGGCTCTTCCCAGGATGTTCATTCAAGAAGTCGTCCATCGATGTGCATAAGACACGCGTTAACGTTTTCATTGGTCTTCTACTTCCTTGGAAAATCGTCGTTCCGAACCTTGACCTTTCATGTAAAACAGACGATCGATCTGTCTACTTAAATTAAATAACCCATCTACCGAGCTCCATAGTATTTGCTTCGAATGAACGTGAACGCTTAATCGATCCCCACCCCTCTTTAATTTATGCATTCACGATTGCACCTAAGTTGCTTTCGGATTACATACATCCGTAAACCTGAAAATTTTTGATGGAATTTAATTCAAGTATGATCGATTTAAAAAGAAAAGATGTGTTTAGGAAGAGGGCTAAATAATTTTAAAAAAGTCGCATTCGTTTACTTAAGTGTTTAATGTGACGAAGTCAACCGAAGTCACGGGTGTGGACCTCTCGGTGTTTTCTCGGCGACTGACTAAAACCAACCGATCATCGACGGTTCGATGTCGGGGAATGTTTAGATTATTGGCGCTCGGACCGCCGCAAACACCGATGCCTGACACGGGTCCTCGAGAGAGGCTTCCGCGTCTTATTGCCTACGTGATATTAGCTAGGGGTATTTAAACAGATATTGGAAACGTTTTGTTTTTAACAGTTAGATGATAGTCGTCGACCGATATGTCGGAAAATGTGGTTACACTTTTAGAATTCAACGATGTACAGTATTTCACCACAAAAGCCGTACACCACTAAGTGACGATGTATGTACCAAATATTTTAAATTGCCATTCAATTTGGTATTTTGGTACTTGGTACGTCGAACAAATCTCAAGAATATCGGTTTCGAAAGGACGTGTTCACTTTATCATCTACTATCAGCTTTCATGATAACACTTTCGCTCTAAGCTTCACTCTTTTCAGCTTATTTTAGCCGAGGAAGTTGCAACAGCTTGTTCATGAACTTCGTACGCTTCAAACTGTGATACATCTCTTTTGGAACGATTCTAGGATCTGGTAACTCGTGTAAATGCAACGAAACACGCTGTAAATTTATCGAGACGACTTTTATTTTGTACTTTCAGTTTCTTCAAAATGTAGCTCTTCGTGAACGACACAATTCTATTATCTTCGCTATAGAAAGGTACACATCGACGGAATCCTCGTAATGAAATATCAGGAAAATCGAAAGGCTTTCGTCACCAAAGCACGCAGTAGGTAGAAACACGAGAGGAAGTAGTTTGGCTAAAGGTACAAAGTGATTTTTCATTCGGTACGACTGGGAAATCTCGGCTGATACGGCGAATCCGAGAACATTTTCGAGAATTATCTGGTAGTAGTGGCTTTGCCAAATGTCGTGCAATAATGGAGTTATATCTGCAGATTCAGTTGCACTAGAGAATTTCAGATCGACAATGGTGTCTTGGTGCATACAGCTATTTAATTCACAATGATGTTCTACAACGACAGAGATCTTTGGGAGAAATGGGAAATCCAGCGTAGCGATTTTCAAACGTCACAAATATTCCATCGTTTCGAAACTCGGTCGACTGTTTAACGTATTGCATTTGACATTTTGTTTCTCAAACGTGTCCTTGAGGAATTTTCCACTTTAGCATGTGACAAAGGATTCCTTTTTTATATCGTTCGTCTGCTATGTTTTATTACAATCGTTTACGTGTCTACTTTTATCCTGAGTGAATTTCGAAAAATAGATTTTCCGATTCCTAAAAATGTTGAAAATGATGCTCCATTAAAATTTTAAGAACTCCAAATTTCAACTTTTTCCTTTTTTTCATTTTATCTACGTACCGTGTTTACAACTCTCTTTTGTGTTATCGATTTCGATTAAGATAATATAGTAATTTAAAAAATCCTGTTTTTGAATTACCTCGCCAGCATTTATTCATTGCACGATATCGTTTTAACTGGTATTTAATTTGAGGAAAGAAGCACAAGTGGCTCTGTTTCATCCTTATTTTGTACGAGAGAAGTTCATTCACACAAAATGAATGGAACGAAATGCGATTCACTGGTGGGTTCCGCGTAACTGCACTCGTTTCCACTTAATCTTGTTCCGTTTACGAGCACAGCTGTCTTTTTGGCGATCGCAAAACTCGCGAATAATACCGCGACACAAAGAACCCAATTGCAACTCCCCGTCCAGCGTCGGTCCTTTTTCTATCCGTACCTATAACCTGGACCACGATCTCTCTTGCCTTCCGATTTTCCAGCTTCCTGTGTGTACCTCGAATACACGAGACTGTTCGAGTGCCGTTGAAAAGGGTTTGAAGGCCAATGAACCGAAACTATTTACCTGGTCGGACTTGGCTTGTACAAATACAGGCGGCCCTGGGATGCAGCCATGCATTTTGCATGTATATGCATTGAACGATACCTGTCGATTATCGAAACGATGCTGGCACAAACAGTCGTGACGAACTTTATGAAATGAATCTTCCCCTCTCTTTTTTTCCTCTACCTTTTCTTTCAAGAGCCAGAGCACCAGAATGTATCGAGTCGAACTTTATCGGAGCGTAGTCGTGGTTGCATGAAATCGCGGTAAATTGTTAATGTTCTCTAATGTATGCCAATATCATTTGCGGCATTTTATCGAGGACGTTCGGTTAAAAATGAAAACGAAGACGAAGGTTCTATCGATCGACGCCACTGACCTAATAATCGAAACATTAACTATCGGAAGAGAACGGTTTCTACCATTTCTTGCGCCATACCTTTAATCGGGCCATACAAGCAGGAATTGCGATTCTTTCGAACCAACTACCCGGAAAATCGACAGATTGAATAACTGAAAAATTAATACGAAGCATGCCACCCGAGTTACGTTGTTCAGCTCCTACCGATTAAGCTTGTCGGTACAGATTCTAAAATTTTCTTAATTTTTCTTTCCTTTCAGATTCATTTCTCTGTCCGTTTAATGGATTCTGCTTAACGTATATAGATACTGACAAGATCAAAAGGATTAACAATTAGCCGTATCTAATGTTACATCGAACCCATCCTGTCCTAAATAAATACAAATTGATCCCGAAAGCCAATCTATCCCGCACTAGTGAATTCATCACTCGACCAGGCTGGCAGTTCGAGAGGTCGAGCTATTAAAATTCAAAATCGTCCCTACCGAGCGGATTGGTACTTACACCTGGTTTGAGCCGCTCTGTTTGCAGGAACGAATGTTACATCTAACAGGAACTAGGTTTAAACGCAAATCGATACTAATTCATGGCGCGGTCGACGCGCGTAAATATCATTGCGTCAGGCTGCATACACATTTTGGGGCATCCTCAGTTTGGGGCTCAGAGGGCTCTCGATGGGAATTTAATTTTCGTTGTCAAAGGGGATGGCCGCTTATGCGAATTTAGCATGCGGCGGAAAGAAACGTGCAAGCACACAGGGAGTGCAGTGTGATGTGAAACGGCAGAATGATGGGGATTGAGAGGATGGTAGTCATGTTAGTGGGTGTGGCAAGGCAGTAGGGTGAGTACGAGGTGGTACAGAGGGTGGATTCAAAAAGAATGAAATAACGGATTGGGTTGCGGCCAACTGGCCGGCTTCCAACCAATCCTTAGTCGTCTGGATGCGGGAGTATATTATGTATACCATTCACCCGCCTTATATCCGTGCCCCGTGGAATCGTCCCGATGCATCCCATTGAAAATCATATTTCCCTGTTTGCTGTGCATCCTTAGGCTTCGAGTCGAGTGTAGAAACAATAATTGAGAACGAACGGTTCACCGCGTTGCTTCTTCAGCGAAGAGCTTCCCGATGTTCATTAACGATACTCGAGCGACTCTCGCAGGGTCATCTGGTGCGGAGGCGCGAATTTTCCGTGCGAATTCCTCGCAATTACGAGGATAAATAGTGGCAGGCATGCTGGCGTATTTTTTTAGGTGTTACGTGACTGTTGGGGATCTGCCCATTTTCGGGATCACGGGAGAATGGGTTAGGCGATGAGAACGGGGCGATTAAGTTTTGAGTTGTTATTCATCGACGGAGTTTACTGTCGCGTGAAAAATGAAAAGTCCTGACGGACTTGGCCATGTGTACTACGTTAGAATTAGGAAATCGAAATTCATTCGTTTAAACAGATGCTTTCTATTTGTGATGAGTCTTTTCGATGCCAACTACAACAGACATCGGTAAAGTAAAAGAAGTAAAAAGAAAGCCAATGTGGCCAGTGGCGGAGTAACTGCATCAAGAAAAAATAATTTACGAGAAGCATCTTTACTTCTAAAGATTGGAATTCCTTTTACTCTATGGATCTGATCTCATTTAAGCGCAAACACGTTTTCAGAAATATTTCAATCATCTTTATGGACGTTTCGATCAATCAAATGTCGATATACTTTCGGCATTGTGGAAACAACTATGTTGAAAACCATTTGAAGGAAATGAAAGGTCTGGGCGTAAAATGCAGAAAGATAGCGAATGAGCAATCTATCTTTTCTCTGACTTTCCAATAATTCCCGATTTGCTACCATTGTGGTTAAATGAAGCAAGTTGGAAGAGCGAAGGAGATCAAATCTACAAGTTAGATGATTCTCAGTTTAATGCTTACCGTTCTCCCTAATCATTGTTTTAGTTTGAAGTTTTAAATTATAAAGTGGCGAGGAGAATTTGCCAAAATTCGACTCATACGATACCCTGACAAAAACTTTAGTTGCATCTGCGTACTATGTACACTGACGTATGGACTTGTTTTTTTTAAAAAGATCAATAAAAAATAGTATTTCTATTCCTCTCCCTTTATCTAATAAATTGTAGCTTCATGCGAAGAAACTAAATCTCCACGTGTTCTATAATTTCTCCAATAATAATTACAACAGGGTATTAATTATTTTTTTTAAGTTAGTTTTTGAGCAAACGTGGATGTTATTATAAGTATTTTGAACGATACGAAGAAGGAAATAGAAAAAATCGAGGAGATTAAGATAAGAAAAGGCTTTAGTGGAAGCTTCAAAAAGCCGTTTGTCGATAGATCAACGTCATAGCTTGCTTCATGGTCCTATCTATCCAGCGTGTCGCTTGAAGCTGAAACATCGAGCACAAATGTAACTGTTTCCAGAAAATGACAGAGTATCGATTTAAAATAGTAACGAATTCATATAGAATTTTAGACGAGATTGGCACAATATTACTACAATTGGGATACAACGGAACACAGAGAATTTTCTGTAATTAACTCATTCCGTAGTGACTGCGAATCTAACGATAATAATTTACTGCTTAATAACTTGACACTGTATCAAAATATGTAGATCAAAAAAAGTTAAAAATAGTATATAATATAGATAGTCTAGCAGAATTTATTGCGTTCAGAAATTTGAAATTTCACGTTATTTGTCGAAGTTTGAAGTATCTTTTTTGCTCGTAGAGTAGAACGATAATATATTTCTCCGTGATTCTTTATGATTTCAAAATTATTATTTATATGTGAATTCTTTCGTATTCAAGCGTTCAAGATTAATTAATTTAATTGACGAATAACATTTTCCCGATATCACGCGACGTCCTACCTCTACTAAGTTTTTAATTGCATGCAACATTCCGTACTTTTTTCCAGGAAAGGGTATCGGTCTTCACTCGATGACCGTGCTTTCTAAATGGGTAATAAATTTATTGCGTTCAATAACTACGTGCAAAAACCACGAATAAATCACACGCCTGTCTGCTAATTACATTGTATATATACCGTTTCAAGGCAGACACTCTCGTACTGTTATATTTTTGACCGTAGATGGAAGAACAAGTAGGCTGGGAGATTCATTAATTTATAATACGTGATGGACAGCGATTGAGTAAGTCAATTCGCTTTAAATATTTCAATGTGCAACCCGTTTCATTAAGATTCTTCAGATACGTTGCTATTCTGATAATTAAATTACTCTCGATTCTTGTTCAACAAAGAAATATACGCGCAATAAAAGTTCGATAGTAATATATGAAAATAACTTTTGATAAATAGAATTGCATGAAGGACTCTGAAATTATTATTTCCTACATTTACCTGCATTTTATAAAAATTTCATTTGACTTCGTGCGAATAATACCTGTTAAATACAAGAGATCTTAAATTAAATTTATTATTTGACATAGCTGCCTGAACTTTATTAAAATTTTGATGTTTGATTTTATGCAAGTGCTCGGAAAAATGCTTGCCCTTCAAATGTCGTAATTAAATATCATTTTTGAACATCATAACAAGCATTAGACATTGCGATTTTAAAGTCAGTAACAAAGTAACGAATTCAGGGCTCTTTAGCTTGCAACAAATAGAATGAATCGATCGCACAATGAAACAGAATTGGTAACTAGATCCGGCGTAATTCAATATTTTAATTTTAGGAAACACCTGCCCCGAGAGCAAAGGATCGCTAGAGACAAAAGATATAAAATGGTCCTTCTTCCTATGTTTTGCATTTCACTAGTGAAAAGATGTTGAAGTATATAAATAAATAGGTGTCTACGAATCTACGTGCAAATTTTTATATCGTGCGAATCATTAATCACGACTTTTATCCAATAACTTCCATAATTTTACAGGACTTTTAACTGCGATAAATTCAACAGGCTACCACGCTAAGTCGAAAACTTCGATTGTCTCTGTATACTACATTAAAATCTATAACTTCATTCGTGTTTAAAATATTCATCTTTTACTTTTCACCATGATCTTTTTACGCGATTTGACTAATATTATCAGCAAAATTTCCATATTACAGGTTTTGAGTAATCGGTGCTAACAAATTCTTTTGCGTAACACTTTTCTGCTTCAAGATTTTAATGGTAGGGCTAAACGTTGTTCGAAACATTAATCGGAACCCGTTTAACGATAACGATTGTTGGTTACAGCGCGGACGAAGGCTTCGACGGCACTTATCCGACGAACGTCGTCGTGAAGAACAATGGGACCTGCTTATACGTACCGCCCGGCATATTCAAAAGCACTTGCAAGATAGACATTACGTGGTTCCCCTTTGATGATCAGCGCTGCGAGATGAAATTCGGCTCCTGGACGTACGACGGTTTTCAGGTAGGGGATACCGCACCATAGGAAATGGGTCGGCACGTATCCGTTTCTTTTTAATTTTCCGCTTGCGTTTTTATAGTCAAGGTACTTAGCTAACACATGCCAAACTTCTTAAGAGGGAAAAGAAATTTCTCTAAGTACACAACGATATTTTACGATTCGACTCGACACGTGGTACATAAAACGTTAGGAAATTCTTTTTTTTTGTTGTTGTTGTCTAGTGTTTTCTATGCATGTGTTTTTAAGAAAAAATATCAGGGAATATTACTTTAGGAGAAGGTAGTATCAGAGAAGGTAGTTGCAACTGAATATTGCCTTATTACTTGAAAATGTTGGAAAATAATAGCTTGGAAATATACAACAGGTTCTGTTCCCATAACGAGGATCAAAAAATAAGAAAGATAAAAAAAAATTAAATTTCTCAATTGTGTGTACTTTTGCTGGCAAATATTAAATGTTCTAGTAAGATTTTGCATCCGTCGACGAGGTTCAACTGTTGATTGAGAACGATTTTATGTACCTAAATTTATCGCTTCAGAAGTCTGACAATCAGAATGCCCCAATTTTGATATCCTTGATTATTATTTTTAGAATACTTTAGAGCAAAAAGCTTACCGTAAAAACTTGTCCGTAGTATCGTTTCCATCCTCGTCCTGTAAAGTTATTCTTGTTGCAAACAGAATTTGTGGCAGGACTATGTACAATATGAGATGAATAGGATTTAAAGAATCGAAATGCACTTTTTGGACGAGACTCCATTTAATCCTATAAGCCGTTAATGTCGTTAAAGTGTCCGTGCAGTGTCGTCTTTTTAGCAATCTGATGTAAATGCAGCGATGCTTCCGGAAAACATTATTCCAAGGGGATTCCTGAAAATTCGTGAATTGTGAAAGGTGCATTTCGGGTAACAATAAATGCGACAGCGTAACGTGCGGAGAATTCTCAGTAATGCAGTTTCTCACTAGCTGTTTCAATTGGTTAATACAATGTCTGGATAGACTGCTCCAAAATTTCTTCAACGTGGTGCTTTTGTTTAAATCGTTAGAAAAGGGAAACGTAAAATTGCGCGATAAAATGGACAATTTTGACGTGTTTCTTAAAATATGTTACTGCGTATCTTGAAATATAAATATAATATATAAATATTTGTTTTTTTCACAGTTTTTGTCTAACTTCGAAAATTCTCCAAACATATACTAATACTACCTTTTGTATAAACACAATGAGTTTATAGATTTTCGTGAATCCAGCCGGATTATAAACACGCGGAATAATAATTTTTTTCTAAAATGTTGAGGTTGACTGGTAGAAGAACGAGTGGATGAATTCATAATAGAACAATATATTGAAATAAGTATAAATATAAGTACAGGTATAGTGTATGCTGATCCAGATCCTCACTCTTTCAGTGTTACAATACAATAGAAGAACGTATGATAGGCAGCACGTTAATATATTTATAGCAAAGGATATTACCAAAAAATTAACCTTGGTGTGTAGTTCTAGCTGAAGGCTACAAGAAACAGCAATAGAAATCTACTTATAGCTCTTTTGTTTCTATAATTGTAATCCTTGTAATCCAAAACAAAATTTATATTCAAAGGCACAATAATATGGACTTCTCCTTATTTTGAATTTTTTTTAACTAAATTCTATTCTCTTTGTAACAGCGGTCTCCAGGTCACGGATATACGAAAGAAAAAGGTGTAGAATTTTTCTTGAAGCAATTACTTCAACATAAAATGAGTAGGGTATATGGAAATTTGTAAATTTTTTCGAAACTCGGCAATTGTTGAAATACGGAACGCAATAAGGGATAAAATGTTTGCAATTCTTGTAGTTGTATAATACGTTGAAAACGTGCGACCTATCTTTATTTGTCGTCTGTAATCATTCTGAATAATTAAAATTGAGACTGTGAATTACACGGTACGATGGAATTCGAAAATGCTCGAAGGTTCATTAAGGAGGACAATAAGCAGAACGAAGTAGCAAAGGTAAGAGGGGTAGGAAGGAAAGTGAAATATATGTATAACGCTTTCCTAGATTATATTCGATTTCATCGATCTCGTTTTATGCAACTTTCCCTTTTGCTATGCCTGACATCGAATATACAAGTATATCCATTAGATGCATAACAATGAAATTACCTTCGAACATAAAAGATAAGTTGCAGGTTGCATGACGTTAAAGAGGGCTAGTCACAGGAAAAATTTGCGAGATGGTTAAATATTCAATGTTAATAATTAATGCCAGTTAACAGAGCAGAAAATCGAGAAAATCGATTTTGTTTTCATCGTATGCTCTTAAATTGTATTTTGCACGATGAAAACTATTGCGCACTGCAGTCATAATAACTTTTTTCTAATCGATGGCAATAAATTTTCAACAGTTGGACCTGCAACTGCAAGACGAGAGCGGAGGTGACATCAGCAGTTTCATCACTAACGGCGAGTGGGATCTGTTAGGTGAGTTTTTACAACCCTTATCGGAGTTCGTTTCCTCGCACGGGCGAGCAGTTTGCTCATCGTGAAAGCAGTTCTTGGACGATTAGCAATTCTAAAATCCTCGGCAAGTTCTAGGACACAAAGGAGCCCGTGATCAATCGTTTTCATAGGTCTAGACCAGCTGCATCTTACTACCGGGGAGCTTTATCTAATCCAGATTTTCATCAGTGTTACATGTGGCTGTAACGTCTTCGAGAGTTCCAGGGTGAAAATTAATTCCAAAGTCCGTGTTCTCGCTGAAATCTAATTATTTCGATCATAACTAACTTGAATGAATCTCGATCAAAGATGGTGCACACTTCCTCCAAGTTACTCTTAAAATACTTCTCGGATTCTTTATAAAATTTTCGATGCATTTAACACATTAATAATCGCATTTGATGGTCAGCTATTCTTTTACAGTATTATTGATTTATTTATATATTTATTTATTTACGTGATAAACTCTTTGATATAACAGATTAATACAAGGGATAGGAAAAAAATGAAGAAAAAAAGTTAAAAGGAGCAGAAGGTGCATATGTACAAAAAAAAAAAAAAAAGAAAAAGAATGAGAATAAACACGTAAGAAGCAACGAGACAGAGGCAGAGTATAAAGGTACAAAGAAAAATTACAACACAATATCATTATTAAAAACGCCCAACTATCAAAATTAAAAAAAATATGTATTTTATATGAACGGAAAAGTTAAAAATAGAATGTAAGATGTTTGTGATTCTCCTAACAATTTCAGCAATGCTTATATCTAGAGAGAACGCACGTGTTTACAAGATGCAAATTATAAAATAAAAGTATCACGTTTTGTGGTCACGTAGGTTTTATTTCTGGGACGTATACGCGCAAAGTGCCGGTACATACGCGACATGCATAGAGAGCTTATGAAGCAGGCAAAAATGTATCTTAAGTGATCTCAGCCGGAGCAAAATGTGGCTATAACGGAAGAAACACTTGAAAATGAAGTCGCGGTCTTTCTTCCGCTATGTTGTTCGAGATAGTTCAAGTGCATAGTGTACGTCGCGTAAAATAGTTGAGTCATCGCTATCGAGCCTAGTAGCCTTTTATTTCCATGAGCTTTTTCCTTCCTAAGTGAATCCGTCGTCTCTGAACACTTGCCACTTTTACGCTCGTTGCATTATCATCGTTGCATTGCCTTGGTTGTCTGGCGAGTTGTACAGTTTCTAGAAAATAAAAACTTCAGCGAGAATTGAAGAAAACTTAATATTTTAAAGTTACGTTTTTTCCCTTTTTTATAAATGAGTAACACAGAGTGATACAATTAAAGAATATTTTGTATATTCTACGAAACATTCATTCACAGAATAGTTATTGAGTACATTTAAAAGTGACAGTCATATCGCGTTGAACATCGAGTTGTATTGTATTGTACTCAACACTGTATGATCACAGATTATTTTTTTTATTTTTTATAAATAAGCGTGCATAAGCGTAAACTTGTTTCGATTGTAACAGAGATAATATACGATTGTATTCTTTCTTTTCTTGTTACAGGAGTACCTGGTAAAAGAAACGAAATTTATTATAATTGCTGCCCAGAACCGTATATAGATATAACGTTCGTGGTTATCATCAGAAGGCGGACTCTTTACTATTTCTTCAACCTCATCGTGCCGTGTGTCCTGATTGCCAGCATGGCCGTTCTGGGATTCACCTTGCCACCCGATTCCGGCGAGAAACTTTCTCTAGGCAAGTTAGATTACCGCTTCTGCATGTCAGAAGATTAAACGGTATCTATCGTTGTCTGTGCTATCGTTAAGATTACAGTAGGAAGCTGGTAAATGGTTCAAGAATTTTTATTTCTTTTCTGATCATTCTACATTGAACGTCGATTGGCATGGCCCGACGATAAAGCATTATAATTATGTCGCCAAACATAGTTAGTAAAACTCTGACCAGTTATTCAGCATTAGTGCGCGACCACGCCAACGCGTTCACGAAGTCATTGCATTATTTCGTTATGAGTTCTACTCGAGATTCCGGTGATTACTCTCTCCCGGCAAGTTCAAATCGCTAGCTAGCATAATTGCAATTCCTTGCAGGCTTCGAAACACACTATAACAGCTCACGTGATTAGATTCAGTCGAGTTCTCGTAACGTATTGAATTGTATGGGAAATTACCGTCGCGTCGATGTCGATCGCAGACATTCATACGCCATTTATTGATCACCTTCTGTAGTTTTGCGTTTCATATACGCGGAACAATCCTTTTAAAAATGATAAACATATCTACGTTTCAACGTTCCCCGTGAAAGTAACTAACGTCTTAGAAAGTTGAAAATTCAGTTTGTAGATACCAATTAACAAGCAAAATTCTAGTTTCCAGTTACTTGACCCTAACGTAAATTAGTTATACGATAGGGATTACATATAGTTGAAACATTAAGCTCGCTCCTTAACTTCATACTATAATTGGTAAAGTTTAAAATAAAATTCGTCTTGAGCATACTCTATCGCTCAGGAACGGTAACTCGATACTGCCTTTCGTCTTTTTATTATCTATCTACAGAAATTCAAATATTTATCCAAGAAATTAAAGACTTAAAAGATGGATACGACAAAAAGAGCCAAACA
This sequence comes from Bombus flavifrons, assembly GCF_040668555.2. Classification (NCBI taxonomy): domain Eukaryota; kingdom Metazoa; phylum Arthropoda; class Insecta; order Hymenoptera; family Apidae; genus Bombus; species Bombus flavifrons. The sequence goes on along the minus strand of NC_138455.1, from coordinate 1,289,358 downwards.
ACTTCATTATTCAATTTATTAAGTGTCTAATACTTCAATGATGATAGAATGCAACAGATAATAACTGACCAAGCCGCGGGAGTTTGAAATACATAGTCCGTATAGTTTAAGATAAGAAAGATCAGGACTACCTGCTTCGTAATACTTTTTGAGTCTTCGAGCATCAACAGCTGCCTACCTTTCAGCCTGTTGTGGATTAATCTGGTTTGGTTATCGAGTTGCTTTACAGTGATAATTAATTGCTCGAACGAACCTCTTTTGCAGGGGTAACCATTCTCTTATCCCTCACTGTGTTCTTGAATATGGTGGCCGAGACAATGCCAGCGACTTCGGACGCCGTGCCTCTGCTGGGTAAGTCCGTCAATTTCCGACTCCTTTTTTTACTACTTCGTTGTTACCTACTCGGTACCTTTAAATTCGTTCCCGTGGTGGAGATAATATCAGGTTTTTCCTTCTTTTCTCTTTTCTTTTTTTTTTTTTTTTTTCTTTTTTGAACGATTCGTCCAGGGGGCAATGGAGCGTTTCATAAATATAAAGACACGAGTTGGCTGATCTTTTATTTATAGTTCACCTAAGACTTCAAATATTGGAACGTGCCTAGAGTGAGACGGATAACGTTTCTAAAAACACAATTCGGAAGATTCTATGGCACCTCGGTGTTTTTGGAAATGATCCAGGAAATTTTATCGCTATTTAACGTTCATGTGTACGTTCTGCGTATTGAAAGATGGATTAGTGCATACTCGGTTTCGTAGTTTCATTGGAAATTTGGGTCGAAGCCCATGCTGGAATTATATAATACAACGAAATCATCTTACTTTTTTTTGGAAAAAGTATTTTCTCTTACACAATATCACATTCTTTTTCATCATTAAATAATTTATAGCGCAGCATCAATAACCGAATATGTTTCAATGGATCGGATCATTGCGCGATAAATGTATGAAACTGTATTTAAGTTTAAACTAAAAAGTTTCGAAGATTGAGAGACCAAACGTTTTGTTTTCATAAATGAATGTAAAGATATTTAACATGGATCTCATCGAATAACATTGTTGTTCGAAAATCCATTTGTACTCTTAAATATAATATTTAAATCCGAAATACAAGCTTGATAGAATATCGGGAACTAACAGGTATATTTTGATAATGAGATCAAAATTTATTTTCAGAAACCATTTTTGCATATTTCATCTCTGCTTGCAGTTTGATATATTCCCTCGGAAAAAATCCAATATTGTGATCGGGAAAAAGCGAATCGTATTTTCTGTCGAGATATATTCTTATGACATACTCCAAAACGCAGAGAATATTCTTTAGTGTTTTGTAAATCTGTTCGCATAAGATCTATCGTACTCGAGGTTTATACAAAAATCTTGGATCATGTTACACGTACATCTGTTCGTAATGCCTTTATCGTAATACGAGTGAGGCTTGTTGTGCACAGTCCTTTATCCTCGACTGACGATTCCCTATTGCAGTCAGAACTATTCTACTGACAGTGGTAATATCTTGACAGTAGTAACAGATCGTACAGGTTAGACGCGAAGCTGGGACAACAAACGTCCATTGACACCTTGATCGAGGATAGCTGAAGGGAGGATTTTGAAATTGTGGTTGATATTTCGATGGAGACTGATGGAATTATAATTAATTCACAATTTCGATATGTTGTTTATAGTGATGTGCGGTTTCCGAGTTGGTCAGTAGAACGATCGGTTTTAATTTGGCGGTTTGTCACGTTGGTTGTACTTTCTTGAAACTTTTAATATTTTCACAGGAACATACTTCAACTGTATCATGTTTATGGTGGCCAGCAGTGTAGTCAGCACCATTCTTATTTTAAATTATCATCACCGGAACTCTGACACTCATGAAATGTCTGAATGGGTAAGCAAGTTTTTCATCAGATTAATTAGGGTTATAAAGAAACTCTTATTCAACTTTTGAAGATTATAACATAATATTGAGAATATTTCGGGAAACTTAAGTGTTGTTGTGTATGTACAAAGAGTATATACTTCTGATTTCACCGCATATATAACTTCAATTAACCTGAGTTTATGTGCTTCCAAATACGCTTTAGGTTTACTTCAGTTATTAACTGGATTTACTTCTTCGAGTAACACTAAGTTTCCACCTCACACGAGTTTTATTATCTATTATACCCTGTGGGTTATAAGAAACGCATGAACGGTATTTTCTATTAATTTTTTAATTTGTTAAATATTATTTCACGTATCAAAGCCAATATCTAATTTTAGAATTGAAGCAATATGAAAGTTTAAAAATTCGATAATAATGTTGAAAGCATACAAGAATAATAGCCAATTATTTTGTATTCTGTATTTCATCGATCATAATTTTATCATTATATTATTTATATCTCAAACTTTCAGGTGAGAGTGGTATTCCTTTATTGGCTGCCATGTGTACTTCGTATGTCACGACCTAGTGATAAAGAAGAGAGGGAGGCACAAAAGTCTCAGAAACCGTCTCCAGTCACCGGTAATTTAGTGACACGAAAAAGCATCGACACAAGTACTGACAACATTTACTATTATCTATATAAATGTTTTTCCATGTCATATAAACACCGATTTCAGTCACACACTACTAAATTGTGCACAAAGTACTTCCAACCCGACTTATTTTAGGTTATGTATATAAACATATTTGAAGATATACAAGTACTATCAAGAAAGTAAAACGTTGCCAGAATCCATTTCTTCTTTCTTTTACATTTTTTTCTCTCCTTTAGTAGCTATGTTGTACATATACTACTTTACTACTTTTTTGGAGTAGTTCTAAGTTGCTTCTTTTCTTTGATTTTCTGTTCTTATAAAATCGAAAGAATTCTCAAAGACGACTATTATTCCTCTTCAAAAACTGATTCCCAACGATGTACATACGCTATACTATTGCCATTCCAAGGATTTCCTTGTTAAATTATTTATTTGTTTTTCATGTACGTATGAAATCGAAAAAATTCTCAGACTTTATTTAAAATAAAATAGTATTTATCGATCGACTCTTGTCTCCCCTTTGTATCCTACCCCCATTTTATGTCTCATTATGGACCGAATGCGATAAAAACTCTAATCAACTATTGCTTTCACTTACTATAACTATTTCCCAAAACAGGTGCTGGCAAGAGTCACGGTGACCTGGAGCTTCGTCAGAGGAGCAGCAAATCCCTCCTAGCGAATGTCCTGGATCTCGAGGACAACGCTCTGGCGTCCCATAATAATCTCCTGAATAATGTGTACAGTACCCCTGGCCCTCACCATCACACGATGGGCCATGGGCACAGTCACATTCACACGACGCCCCATCATCATCATAGCCATGCTGCAACACCGCATCATCAACACTCAACGCCACTGGCACACTCCTCTTATCCGGGGGCGATTCAGATCGGTCACACGCCGCATCATCATCCACATCCGCCAGATACGCCAGGTCCCCAGGTCGAAACAATACTTCAAAACGCATGTTTTTGTGCCCGAAACGAGCTCATTATGATCCTCAAAGAAATTAAGGTATGTTTCTCACAAAGTCGTCGTTGTGAGTTAACGGAAACTGTTTCCATCATTCGTATTTTTTCACGTTGAATTACCTTAACCGTATGTTTTTCTTTAAAAAAATACTGAATCTATTTGTTCCATTTATATTGCATATTTTTGTTTCTTAATTTTGATAAAAAATTTTTAGGCTGAGTACAGTATTTATTCCAAGAACAATTTCTTTTCTCAAGTTATTTACGCTTAAAAGTAACAACGCATAGTACAGCGGAATTTAAAACGAATTAGGAAGTCTCTCTTATAGAGCGTATACACTCTTAGTTACTTCAACGTTTACAAACTTGAGCTCCTGCTTTATTTTCAATAGAAAGAAGTGTCGGCCATTAATAATAATGAGGATGACAATTAGCGAGTTCTTGTGAAATATACGCGATGGTGCTTCGACTAATTACCAAGTGTACACTTATCTTAATTTACCCGTAAGTGGAGAAACTTTCGTGTAAACTCGCATGTAGTATAATACCGGAACATGTACCAACGAGGTTCGCTGACGAACGTGAAACCATTCTCTGTTCTATGACTGTTTGTGCAGAATTATTAAAGCCTGTCTGTTTCTCGAGTTTCAGAACCGACACGGCAAAGTCAAATACTCGAAATCTATCGGTGTTCATAATTATAAACCGAATATTTGATAGAAACTTCAAGATCGGTCCTGGTTCCATGATAGAGACAATTTTAGACAATTGCATGGTCATTGTGTATTCTGACCAGTTTCGAGAATTCTATTGTACATTTCCTTCCTGGAGTTAGAAAGAGATTAAATGACATTTCTCA